>NC_069660.1:170743862-180353862 GCF_027244095.1 Hemicordylus capensis | reverse complement strand
TTCTCTTTATTTAGCAAGAGAGGAACTGGCCCTATCCATCCCCAGCACAACATCCCTCCAGAGGCTGTTGCTGATGTCCATCTTGTGTTTCTTTTTCAGACTGTGAGCCCTTTGGGGACAGGGAGCCATTTTATTTTTTTATTTATATCTATGTTAACCACTATGGGAACTTTTGTTGAAACACGGTATATAAATATTTGTCATATTCGTATTCATATATTCATACTGTTTATTCTGGAACAGTGGTATTCTTCAGGAAAACACCCAAGAATCAGGTTAGGATAATCCACACTTGAATTCCCTAATATGTTTGGTCATTGTCAATGCTATGTGATCTTTGGACATAGCTTCATCCTGTCAGTACTTGTGTTGGAATTGCAAATCATAAACCTGAAAAAAATTGTCCTCAAACCAATGCAAGGGCAAAAGTAGTGACCTTGAAGTGCTTCTGGGGCCTGACTTTTGCCATGCACAGTTCCACCAAGTTACTGCAGCCCACCACCCATGTTTTGTGATCTTCCAGGGTCCTTGAAAGCTCATCCATCTTTTGTTTGTCAACCCTAAAATCAGAGGCTCACTTCCCAGGGCATAAGAACATAAGAAGATCCCTGCTGGGTCAGGCCCAAGGCCTATCTAGTCCAACATCCTGTTTCTCACAGTAGCCTACCACATGCTACCAAGAAGCCCACAGGCAAGAGGTAAGGGCATGCCCTCTCTCCTGCTGCTGCTCCCATGTAACTATGTTTAGAGGTATCATGCCTCTGAGACTGGAGGTGGCCCATAGCCATCAGACTAGAAGCCATTGATAGACCTGTCCACAATGAATTTGTCTAAGCCCCCTTTAAAGCCATCCAAGCTAGTGCCCATCACCACATCCCACAGCAAAGAATTCTATAGATTAATTATGCGCTGTGTGAAAAAGTACTTTCTCTTGTCCGTCCTAAATTTCCCAACCTTCAGTTTCATGGGATGACCCCTGGTTCTAGTGTTTTGAGAGAGGGAGAAAAATTTCTCTGTCTGCACTCTCCACTCCATGCATAATTTTATACACCTCAATCATGTCTCTCCATAGTCGCCTATTTTATAAGGTAAAGAGCCCCAAATGATGTAGCCTTGCCTCATAAGGAAGGTGCTCCAGGCTCCGGATCATTTTGGTTGCCCTCTTCTGCAGCTTTTCCAGTTCTACAATATCTTTCTTGAGTGACCAAAACTGTACATAGTACTCCAGATGTGGCCACACCATAGATTTGTATAAGGGCATTATAATATTATCATTCTTATTTTCAGTCCCCTTCCTAATGATCCCTAGCATGGAACTGGCTTTTTTAAAAAAAAATTATTTTTACTGCTGCCATGTACTGAGTCAACACTTTCAATGAGCTGTCCACTACAACCCCAAGATCTCTCTCCTGGTCTGTCACTGAAAGCTCAGACTCCATCAGTGTATAAGTAAAATTGGTGGGTTTTGCCCCAATATGCATAACTTTACTTACATTGCTTACACTGAACCACATTTGCCATTTTGCCACCCCCACCCCCCAACCCCAGTTTGGAGAGATCCTTTTGGAGCTCCTCACAATCTGTTTTGGATTTCACTACCCTAAATAGTTTAGTGTCATCTGCAAATCTGGCCACTTCGCTGCTTACCCCAATTTCTAGATCGTTTATGAACAAGTTAAAGAGCACTGGTCCCAGTACAGATCCCTGGGGGACCCCACTTCCTACTTCCCTCCATTGTGAAAAATGTCCATTTATTCATACCCTCTGTTTCCTGTCCTTCAACCAGTTACTGATCCACACATGAACCTGTCTGCTTAACCCATTACGGCTAAGTTTATTCAAGAGCCTTTGGTGGGGAACTTTGTCAAAAGCTTTTTTGAAGTCTATGTATACTATGTCAACCAGATCACCTTTATCCACATGCCTGTTGACATTCTCAAAGAACTGCAAAATGTCAGTGAGGCAAAACTTGCCATTGCAGAAGCCATGCTGGTTCTCTTTCAGCAATGCCTGTTCTTCTATATGTTTAACCATTTTGTCCTTAAGTATGCTTTCCATCAATTTGCCTGGCACTGAATTAACCAGCCTGTAATTTCCCAGATTCCCCCTGGATGCCTTTTTGAAAATCAAAGTTAAATTGGCTACTCTCCAGTTCTCTGGTACAGAGCCTGACTGTAGGTACAAATTACATATAAATTGCTAGGAGATCAGCGATTTCACATTTGAGTTCCTTCAGAAATATTCAGTGGATGCCATCTGGCCCTGGATATTTGTTAATTTTTGTTAATATTTGTTAATATTTGTTAATTTACCCAGGTTTTTTGAGACTGTTTGGAACATGTCCCCTTGCCCCCTCAGTTTGGCCCAGTTCTTCAGCCTCTACACTCGAGAAGCTCATTTCTGGAGAGAGTATATGGTCAGTATCCTCCTCCTGACAGTGCATGCCTACCAAAGGCCAGGTTCAGATTTCCCAGTCCTTCACCGCACCTTGCGTGGGTGACACACCCTGACTCAGAAAGGAAGCAGGTAAAGCCTGCTTAATTCCCTTCATAGTCAACCCCCAAAGGGGCCTGGACAACTTCTAGGTCTTCACACATCCCGGGCTGCAAAGCCCTGACATTTGTGAAGCACTGAAGCAGATTTCATGGCAAATCAGCATCCCAGGGCCACCAAAACCACAAGGGACTGATTGACCAATCTACCCTTTTAAATGCCCAGGGGTGCCCACCGATGTTAACTCCCCACTAACTTATCACCTCAGCCTGCAACTGGGAAAAGCAGAACGGAGTAGGCAAAAAGACTTCCAACAGGGCCAATGTGGTGGGAGCCAAAAATTCCTACTCGGCCCCCAACAGGACAACCAGCTGAAACCCATTCTGCCCCTAGGGTAGAGAGGGAGGGAAACTCCAAAAATGCCCAACTGAACTTCGGGGGTGGGAAGCTGCCTGAACGCCCGTCCAGACCCCGCTCCTATTAGCCAATTACCAGTCCCCTCTGCTCTAGGGACTGGTTGATGAGGGGGCGTGGAACAAATCACCCTCCCATTGGAATGAGGCCTTGGGAGGGCATTCTGAAGTCCAACACATCAGTGTTGGACTTCCTTGGCAACGCTCCTCTTGCATATAAGCTGAATTGGATCATACTATGTTCACTGTTCCCCAGTGGTTCAGCAACTCTGACATCTCACACCAGGTCCTGGGCATCATTCAAGATTAATTCCAAGGTCACTATCTCTCTGGTTAGTTCCATGACTAACTGTTCTAAGGCACAGTCATTTAGCATGTCTAGAAATTTGGCCTCATTTTCATTACCTGAATGTGAACTTACCCAGTCTATGTGTGGGTAGTTGAAATCACCCATTATTACTGCTCTGTCTCTTTTTGACACCTCTCTGATTTGCTTCTCCAACTCCAGGTCACTCTGAGAATTTTGATCCGGAGGGTGATAGCACGTCCCAGTAACACATTTCCTTTTAGTCCTCATATTGTCACCCATAATAATTCTGTGGAGTAGGGATGTGCACAAAAAGTGGTTTTCCCAGTTTGGCTTGAATTCAAACCAGGTTCGAACCAGGAGGGAGAGGTTCTGTTTTGGTTTTGCTTGAAGCTTCCCCTGGTTCGGTTCGAATTTGAACTGCTTTGAAGCAGTTGGAACTGGTTTGAACCTCCAAAAGTGGGTGGGGTGATAGCTGGCACCCATGGATACCTACCACCCAAACCCCAAAGCAATTGGACATTTGTATGATTTTTTAATGAATTTTTGAAAATTATTTTTATTTTTTTCTCATAGGGTATAATGGGAATTGAACCAGCCCATTATTCCCTATTGTGGAGCACCCATGAGTGCCAACAACCACCAAACCCCCAAAGCAATTGGACACTCCTACAACTTTTTATGAATATTTGAAATATGTTTAATTATTTTTCTCATAGGGTATAATGGGACCCAAACCAGCCCATTATCCCCTATTGTGGAGCACCTAGGGTCACAAAAGTGGGGTGTATGGTAGGCACCCAGGGGTGCCTACCGCCCACAAAACCCCAAGGCAATCAGACACTCCTCCAATTATTGGTGAATTTTAAAAGTATTTTTGAATTCCTCATAGGGAATAATGAGGATTGCAGCAAATGTATAGCTTCACGTGGTGGGGAAATGGGTGTCCTAGAGCAAAGTGTGGTGGGTGGTAGTTCCCAAAGTGGGCAAGGAAGCTATCAGAATTATTTGAAAAGAATTTGGCAAAAGGCTGATTTTTAAGTGATTTTTGAAGTTTACGCGTTCCTACCACCCACCCCACTTTTGTGCCTCTAGTCTAGGTGCTCCCATTGTACCCTATGAGAAAAATAATTAAAAATATTTCAAATATTCATATAAAATCATAGGAGTGTCCGATTGTTTGAAGGTTTGGGTGGTTGTTGGCACCCATGGGTGCTCCACAATAGGGAGTAATGGGCTGGTTTGAGTCCCATTATACCCTATGAGAAAAAATAAAAATAAATTTCAAAAATTCGTAAAATATCGTGCGAGTGTCCGATTGCTTTGGGGTTTGGGTGGTAGGTACCCATGAGTGCCAGCTACCACCCCACCCACTTTTGGAGGTTCGAACTGGCTCAAACCGAACCACCCCCAGTTTGGTTCGAATTCAAACCTGCAGCTCAAACCTGATGGCTGGTTTGGTTCGAATTCAAACCATCGAACCACCCCGGTTCAAATTTGAACCGGTTCGCACATCCCTACTGTGGAGGACTCTGGTCCTCCTAGTCAACATGGGCAGTTAGAGCATTGCCCACATGTCAATACCACTGACAGTGTTTCACATTGGAGCAATTCTTCTCCAGGGTAAAGTTGCACAAACACAATTCTGCAACAGGATGTCCATTGGGTTCCTGTTGTGCAACTCTCCTTGCACAACTTTATGCCAGAGTGGAACTGCCCTGATGCACAAATGTGTTGACAATGTCAACACATGCACAGTAGTACAGGTGGTGGTCCAACAACCCATGTTGCCTTGCTCAGTATGTGAGCCACTGTTTTGACAAACAAAACATACCTACCACATGGTAAGCTGGTTTTTGAAAGCACCAGCTACTGAAGTACTTCAGGTGACTAGAAGGCTCATTAAATTAATCTAAGCCCCCTTACCAGCAGTACCAGCACTTCAAACCACCACCTCTGTGCTCTGGTTGGCATCCCACACAGCCACGGAGCATTTCCAGGAGGTCTCTGCACATGTGCAAAGGCCAGGTGAGCTCTGGAGATGTCCCACTGTGCAGAAATGCCAGCTGGGGTGCTGTGGCGGTGGTGGCTTGCAGTGTCAGTACCACTGGTAAAGAAAGCTTGGGTTAATTTAATGTTAAAGGTACCTCTCTCACTGCACTCCAAGGCCACCCTCACTATGTTAATTTTTTTAAAGCCATAACACTCAGAACATTTCAAACAGAACGGTTCTGTTCTGTTGAAATACTGGGTCACCCCGATATTTTCTTTGGAACTTTCTGGCCATTTTGCATTCCATTCCAAACTTGGAACGGAACACAAAACCCATTCCGTGCATATATCTACACTGAACTTGTTGACTGCCAAGTAGTAGGTACATCTGCAGAAGTTCTGTAATGTTAACTGCTTACTCTTAATGAAACTTTGTGCTTGACCAAGCAGTCTCTTGTCTGATGAGCATCTTCTCTATTTGGGTCAGTATTATTAGCTATCATCATCATCATCATCATCATCATCATCATCATCATCATCATTTGTTGCTAACTTTCTTTGTGGTTGCTGTTCTCCATCCAGAACCTATTCCCCGCCCCCCAGATATATTTGTTTGTGTACAACCAGTGTGTTGTAGTGGTTAGGATCTATGACCAGAGAGAACAGGGCTCAAATCTCCATTCACTCAGGAAGCTCAATATGGGCAATTCACTGTCTCTCATCCTAAACTACTTTGCAGAGTTGTAAAGATGACATAGGGATAGAACCTTCAGGGGTGTAGCTATAATTGAGTGAATGGCTTCAAAGTACCCAGGCGCTCCAACTCCTGAGGGCACTCCAGCTCCACCCCTCCCTATTTTCTTCATTATCTCCCTCACTCCGAGGGGCTACCGGGGAGAGGGGCAAAAAAAGGCCCCCTCTCCCCTTGCTATGCCCCTGAGAACCTTGTACTTTGCCCTGAACACTTCAGAGAGAAGATGTAGCTCAGTGGTAAATGATCAGCTTTGCATACTGAAGGTTCCTGATTTAGTCCTTGGCATTTCTTGGTAGGACTGGGAAATGCACCTGACAAAAAAACACAGAGAGCTGTTGCCAGTCTCTGCCTGACTTGCAGCACACAGCACACTGCCTATTGAAGAGAGACATACATGCACTACTTCTAAGCCAGCTAAAAACCCATCCTTGGAGTTAGGGGAGGTGGGACTGCTCTGTGCTTCCTACGCTGTGCATAGCTGCTGCTGCTGACTTCCATGGTTAAGACAGTTCCAAAAGGGCATTAACATGGATGTATTCTGACTGCTTTTGCACAAATATAATGAACCAGGAAAAAACTCTTAGGTTTCCCCCCGCCCCTAACTGCTCACTGAGAAAGTATTGTAAATATTGAACCAGTTTTGAATCAAACTGAGTTTGCTAATCATATCACCAAAAAGAAAGGTAGCACACTGTGCATGGTGCCACCGTTTCCCCCTATGTTGCTTTTATAATGTATTTTTATAGAAAACATGACTAACATACATTATACAACAGTATTAAGCCAATGTTGTGGTATTAATGTATGTGTATTGGGCATGTCCCAGCCAAAATTAAGATGTTTCCATCCCATTTACTTCAATGGACGGAATTCTATGAGTGCATTTCCACATAATATGAGAACACAGTTGAAAGGGCTCTGGTTTTAATTTGTGTACTTCCGAATGGGGGCAACTACAGTTAAGAGGAAAAAATGGACCCGCGGTTTCCTTCCCCAGACTCCGATTTGTACCTTTGGTTTGCGGTGAGGTTCGCCTCCTGGACCTCTGGTTTAGCAGTGCCAGTGTTACAGTGTTACGGCTTTGGCTAGTGTGCCAGCTTTCTCAAAAAGGCAGATCTGGCCACGGTTACACATGCCTTAGTCACATCACGGCTGATTTACTGTAACGTGCTCTACGTGGGGCTGCCCTTGAAGAATATCCATAAACAGCAGCTAGTGCAAAACGCGGCAGCTAGGGTTTTATCCGGAGCTGCCCGATGGGAGCACATCACACCCATTCTGAAAGAGTTGCACTGGCTGCCAGTTTGTTTCCGGGTCCAATTCAAGGTGCTGGTTTTGGTTTAAAGCCCTTAACGGTTTGGGCCTGGGATACTTGAGGGACTGCCTGCTCCCAAGGGTTGCTGCCCACTTGACGAGGTCATCTGAGGGGGCTCTGCTCAGCTGTCGTGCACTCGGGACAGGGCCTTCTCTGTTGCTGCCCCCAGACTTTGGAATAATCTCCCAGTGGCCATTCACTCCTCGGACTCCATCACAGTTTTTAGAAAGCTTGTTAAATCTTGGCTTTTTATCCAGGCTTTAACATGATTGTTTTTATTGCTCCTTCTATGTGTGTTTACCCGTGTAGAGTTTTTATGCTTCTATTTTATAGATTTTAAATTTGGTTTGTTTTTATATTTTTAGCTTAATATTTTTATTGTCATTTTACTGTATTTTTAAAAACTTTTGTAAACCACCTTGAGATTGTTTATAGTGAAAGGCGGTATATAAATTCAACAATAAATAAATTAAATAAATAAAAATAAATCCAAATGTGGCACCACAATCTGCCTGTTCTGCAACCACAGTTTAAGGGAGGAAGCTCCTCCCTCACTCCAGCTGCTATTGGCTGCTGGGGCTGTCCTGCAGTCAAGAAGGAAGCCCTGGCAGCCAGTTTCCCCTCCTCTCTGCAGTCTCGCTGACTTCAGAGAGGGAGCTCTCGCTGACATCTGAATTTGGACAGGAGAGTGGGGGGAGTGGAACCGTGTGGTTCCACGTTACGTGCAAATGCAGCCAAGGGGATTTAATTCCACCACTGAAATCAATAGGGCTCCAAACTTTGGCTCATTTGTGCTATTATGTCTATCTAAATTGTCTTTTAAAAAGAGACCAAAATGTCAGAAGAATCATCCTTTTTCTATTTGCCCATGTCCTAAGAGCTGCACAAGTTGTGACATAGGTATGCATATAAATTTAGCATATTTCATATTTTATTCAATTTATTTTCCCTCTATTTTGAGATTATGCTGAAGCATTCTACTGATTGGTTGACATGTTGCACAACTTTATGTGTACATTGTAATGTAACTTCACGCTGTTTCACAATAATGCAAAAATTGTACAAATGCAGTTGAGCGATGGTATGGCAATTATTGCCAATGGTCATGCTATTGCACAACTCCATTTACACAAAAACACCCTTGCACAACTGCATGAACATTAGTTACAATGCACACACAATCTTGTGCAGCATGTCAACCACCAATTCTTGTATCATGCCATAAAGGACAATGTCTTATGGCATTTTTCAATTTCACTAAACATTTTTGAGATACATTAGACCTGTACAAATACCACTTTGCCCATGAAGCTCACTGGGGTGATCTTGGGCCAGTCGCACTCTCTCAACCTAACCTATCAGCCTAAACTATCTCACAGAGTTGTTCTGAGAATAAAATGAGAGGGGAAGAAACTTGTATGCTGCCCTGAGCTCCTTGGAGGATGAGAGGCATCATCATCATCATCACAAACCTAAAAGACTTTTTAAAACTACACATGATAGTGTGAAGACATTTTTCCAAAGTGGAAACTCTCTTCAAATTATTTAGAGTTCCCCAAAGAAAAACTAAAATTGTCTCTGAATTTCAGGAGTTTCTCTCAAGAAGAAATTTAACTTCTCTCCAGGAACGAATTTTGGAGACATTTCTCAGACATTTACTCCACACCTCTTTATGTAGGTGCCACAGAAACTGGAGCAATGACAACTACTTGAAGAGCAGTACGTATTTTTCTATATGCTGTCAAAAAGCCATTGCTGAAAATGAATTTAAGAGTCTGAAGTATGTGTACTTGTTCTTTGTAAGATCGTAGAAAGACCTGAGAGTTTGAGTAACAGATCATGCCTATCCACATCCACCATGCTGCCATCAAAGCTAAACAAAGCTGATGCAAGTTTCCTGCACTCTTTTCTGATGCACTTTTTGCTGCATTTGTTCTTTATCTGCTTCACTGTTTGACACTTTTTTCATTGGAACTCTTAACTGTATCTATTGACCAAAAATCACTGGATGTTCTGTAGATCATTTTGGGGCAGGGAGCTGAAGAAATCAGAAATATTTTCCAGAATGGTGTGTAATTCACATGCTTAGCCAAGGTTTTCAGTTAGCAGATATTTGGCCTTTCTATTTGATATTTTTGCCTTGGGCTCAGTAGATCCTGGATAATCACCTTGCTTTGGAACAGCAAGACACTTTATTCGGTATTAAGGGAAAGTGTGCATGCTACCCATTGTTAATACACTACAAGAGGTATAGGATAAATTAAATGGAAGGAAATTCTCCCTCACAATACTATTCATTGTGAATACAGTCAAATTCAACTTCTTTGGTCATTTGGATAACTTTCAGACTTGGCAAAGAAATAAATTGGATAGTTTTGATGCATTAGCAGATGATGATAGCCCCATTCAGGCATTTTTTTAGAAGTGCAAATCTACATGGTTAGAGCAGCACAAATGGATCAAAAGTCCTGCTCCTGACTTGCGAGTAATCAGGTCACTAAGCATGAGCTCCCATTCCTCATGCTTAGAGCGAGGTTTGTCTGAATAGGAAAGCGCCCTATCCATGATGGTGGGCGCTTCCATGATTGCAAGACCAGCCTTGCAATCATGAAAGTGCTATAGATATAATCATGTACAGTGGCACTTCTTATAAAGGTCTGCCTAATGGAGCTAGATTTGTCTTATAATATAACCAAGCTGTAGGTGAAAGACCTATAATGTTACAGTATTAAGTACATTAAGGAACTTTGTTTCAATTTCAAAGTAAAAACATGCTGTTAAAACAAGGGCAGAATATGAGATATTTCCCTGTAATAAACAAAGGAAGATATTGTCCAAGATATATAGAGGCTATTCTCTTGTGCAGGCAAAACCAAGCTAACAAAGCCAAACCTGAACTTGAGTGGGTGTGAGAACTGCCGGGATTGTGCCCGATCCCAGCAGCGCCTCGGCAGCAAACCTGCCAAGCCAGCCACCCTCTTAAATGGGGTTAAGGGAGCAAGTGCTTTTTAAAAAATCATCTGCCAGCCCCAGCTGCTTGTGGGGCTCCCAGCCAGTGCCAGGGAAATCCCCATAATGCACCGCACACTCGCACAATACATTATGGGAGTTCCGGGGCTAGGTGATGCATCCCGGCCCATGACCCTCCGTGTTGCCCGTAGAGGCAGCTGCACATCTGGGCATGTGATCTCCATGCCCAGACCAACAGCAAGGATCATCTGTGGAGGAGGTAAGCTTCTTGAGACTTCTTCCCCTGCCCCTTCAAGCCCTTTCTCATGGGGTTTGAATAACATTACGTTTTGGATGAAATTTATTTGTTTTATTTATCTAACCTATTTATATACCACCCAAAACCTATGTCTCTGGGCAGTTTACGGATGAAATAAAGATTTACAAGAAGTAATAAATGATGAAGCTGGAATGTATATTTCTTTTCTGATAGCTTGCCCTTTTCAGTTTCTTTAAGTCTCTTGCTATAAGATGGCATACCAATGGTATCATATGCCCTGGATGATTAATAATATATTTACAACCCCGCATGGTAAACATTTTGCCAGAGTGTTAAAGGTGACATTTATGTTAGACTTTATTCAGGCTAAAAAAATATGGAAAATAACAACTGTCAATTTAAATGAGATTTATTTTTTTTTAATTGCCATGTACCAATGCTTTACTTAGGAACAGCTGGTAAAATAGTTGCAAAACACAGGAAAGCAATAACAAAATCTACTGATTTTGAATTACTAAGCAAAAGATGGGCTTTAGATAAACTGGCTAAATTAATAGTTAATTTAAAATCTGACAATGAAGGTCTTCTCATGATTAGCTTTGGGGCTAACTGCAGGGAGGGGGGTTAACCTTACCTTCCCCGCAGATGATCCTCTGTTGGTCTCTGGACGGGTGGATCGCCTGCCCAGATGAACAGCATCTTCCCTCACTCGGGCACTCCGGGGATCAGGCACAGGGAAGCGCCACTACACAGCGCCCCTCCCCAAGCCCCAATAATGCACCGCACAAGTGCACGGTGCATTACCATGGCAGACATAGAGTCATGTAGCCCGGTTTTGGGCTGTGCTCACACCCAAAACCTGGGTTAAGTGGTGGGCTACTTAAGAGGGCTCACCACCGCAGCAGAGCCGGGAGTCACACAGTTCCTGGCGGTTTTTACATGCAGTGAAAAATGGGCTTGGCTTCCCTCACCTGGTTTTCACTGCTTGTGAGAATAGCTTCACTGTCTTTGAAAAAGCTTAATGTGGATACAAGTACTTATCTATTTACTTATTGACTTCTTTATTATTATTTTATTTTATTCTATTTCTATACCGCCCTTCCAAAAGTGGCTCAGAGCAGTTTACACAGAGAAATAATAAATAAATAAGATGGATCCCTGTTCCCAAAGGGCTCACAATCTAAAAAGAAACATAAGATAGACACCAGCAACAGTCACTGGAGGTACTGTGCTCGGGGTGGATAGGGCCACTTACTCTCCCCCTGCTAAATAAAGAGAATCACCACATTAAAAGGTGCCTCTTTGCCAAGTTAGCAGGTGATTGCATTTTTGTTGGACAGGCTGCCTTTCATCAACAGACCCCAAAGCAGCTTACAGCAAATATACAAACATATTAATTAACAACAAAGTTAAAAACAAAAAGACTAAAATAAACCTAAAAGCAGAACACAGGAGCAGAGTAAAATATCTTATACATTTTGCAGAGTTTGTGCAAAATAGTCATACTTTCTGATTACCTACAGAAACCAAATTTTGCATAAACTATCCTACCTCTTAAATTAGCTGAATGCATTACTTTTTACACTGGAATATGCTGCATGCAAGATGTAATTGTTTTTTGTAATTTTGTTTGGCAGAAATGCTAAATATAAATATAACATTTTCTAAGTATTATTGTTTGCAACAAATTTTTTAATGCTCAATAATTAGAACAATGATTCAAAAACAACATCATGCCCAAGAGAAGCAGAAGACCTTTCTCAGATTCAAATTTACTATGCATGGTGAAGGGACGACTTCTTCCCTTTTTGTTTTGTGAAGTATTTTCTTTGTATTGATTTGTTCTATATTCCCTCTGAGTTCTGTAAACGTCTGCAGAGGTTAAAAGGTTGTAGTCTCTGAGGTCATTCACACAATCAAAAACTGTGTTCTAGCCAGGTTTGGGATCTGTGTATGCTCCCAATTTTCAGTTGTGTGGAAGCAAAGTGGAAGAAATAACTAGTTAGAAGTGATTGTGTAGAAGCAAGGTGGCGGGGGCGGGGGGGAACTGTAGCAACATGTGTCTACCAAGTATAGTCATATTAGATGAGCACTAACAGTGAACTGAGGACCTGTCTGCTCATTGAAAGTGGATTGTTGGGGTGATCCCCCAAACCATGAGGTATTTTCACTCAGCAGGTCTCTCAATGGCTTTGTGATTGTTGCCAGGTATAAACTGACCAAGATAAGTGGCCATACCCAGAAACCGGTGCAGTTGATGGATTGGATATCCTTGGGTGCTGGTAAACATTTGATCACAGCTATCTTGGTGGGATCTGGCTGAGTACCCTGTGAGGTGATCCAATGTCCCCAAAATATGAGTTGTAATTTGGTAGAAGTTAATTTCTCATTTAATGTAACTCTGCTTCTAGGAGTTCTTTTTAGGATGTTGTTCAGATGAGCAACATGTTGTGCTCTTGTAGAAGCAAATACAAGAATGTCATCAGCATGGCAAAGAACTCCTTCCAGGCCATCTAGCATCTGTGACATGCAAAGCTGAAAGACTTCAGTGGAAGAGGAAATCTAAAAGGTAATCTTGTGAAGCAGTACTGCCCAAATGGAGTGATAGAAGTTGTTAACTGAGAGGGTTCCTCAGCTAAAGGAATTTGTCAGAAACTGGCCCTAGCATCCAGTTTTGTAAACACAGTTGCTCCTGCCAGTTGTGTCAACGTGTTCAGCAGAAGGTAGGCAGACATATTTGTTCAGTTGTATCTGGTCAACACAGACTCTAATTTTGCCATTGGGCTTAGGTACAACCACCATTCCTGCATACCGAGGTGTGGTTCCTGAGTTCTTATAATCACTCCCATCTGTTCCATTCTTGTCAGCTCTGCTTTGACTTTTCCCATCAACAGCAAGGGCACTCAGCTGGGTGTGGTTATAGTGTAAGGGACCGCATCTTACTGAAATTTTGCCAAGACCTTAAAAAAAACACCAGAAGATATGCCATTTGATAATGTTGCACTAAGGAAGTCTGGGCTGCTATTTAGCCAGCTCTCTGGATGAGCTGCATTGCCTTCACTGGCTGGCAATCCAAGAAGTGGCACAGCTAGAGCCTGGATCACGTAAGTATCTTATATCATGCCTCTTTGTTGTCATGTTGGCCCAAAAGGATCCCAACACTTTGAGTGCAATGCTACCTGGCCTCCTCAGACATTTGACTAGAGAAGAGAAGGTGCCAAGGTTTTGTGGATCATAGTAGGGATCTACAATTGCTTTAACAACAGCGCCAAGTCAATCTTAAAGGTAATTGGCTGACCATTAAGATCTATCTCTGTCAACCAGACAGCCATATTGTCAGAGTGTCCAGATAATTCATCCAGAAACACTGATTCTTCCTTAGCTGTAGTTTGGTCAGTGACTTCATGGACAGTTGGGAGAGATCTACACACCACAACCGAATGACCCTTTTTGCATCTTTGGCATGATACTTCCCTAGCTGGACATGCAGCATATGTTTGTGTCGGAGTTCTACCACACCTCCTGCATTCGGTCTTATTCTGCTTATTTTGAAAGAGTGGCTGTTGAGAGGTCCCTTCATTGTGTTTAGAAGATATGCCCCCGCCCCAAGGGTTCCACTCAGCAATTTGCAGGGCATCTAAGTCCAGTGGTTTATAGGTAGCTTGGAGAACACTTTTAAGTTCTCTTTGTTGAATTCTGACAGACTCAGATTGATGAGCTTTTGTAATAGCCTTTTAGAGAGTCAAGTCAGAGTCCAGTTGTAATTGCTATGACAGCTTATTATCAGAAAGACCTACAGCAAGACAGTCCATGATAAGTTCCTCTTTCAGGGTACAGGCAAACCTTGTTATCCATGTATACAAACCTTGTTACCCACGGTTTCACATATCCTCAGTTGGGTAATTGACACCTGACCTCGGCATATGTGGGAAGAAAGGGGACAACACAGGGTTAATGCCTCGTATCTGTGGATTTGGGACAGATGAACTGCAGGAATGGATCACCCCACCCCCTCCATGGATAATGAGGTATACCTGCACCATGATCACAAGATTCTGCTAATGTATGCAAAGCTAGGATAAAACTCCACAGGTTCTGAGGGCCCTTGACAGCAGAGGTTAAATCTTGTTTTCTCATACATTACATTTTTACTTCCTAGAAAATGGACTGCTAAGGCTTGGACTACTGCACCATACTGAGGTATTTTGGCTCTCGGGGAGTGGCAGAGACATCAGGATTTCATCTACTTGATCCCGCATAGAATAGATCAGAGGTAGGGTTCAGGCTTTGCCAGCAACCCAGAAACATCTCTGAATCTGTTGAAGCATATGATCCACTATGGCCACATAGAAGGAGAGTGGAAATCAAATGGTTCTGGGGGTGTAATCCTGAAGGATTCCATCATGGATCTGGCTGGAGGCCTTGGACAGTTGAAGCAGGGTCTGCTGCTGATCAGTCATGACCAATTGCAGGGGGGCAACAGCAGGAGTGAGGGCATGCCCTCACCTCTTGCCTGTGGGCTCCCCAGAGCCATCTGGTGGGCACCTGTTGAAACAGGTAGAGGATGCTGGACTAGATGGGCTTTGGGCCTGATCCAGCAGGACTGTTCTTATGTTCCTATGACAATGCTGGGCCCTCACAGTTCCACAGGCAGTAGACTTCAGTGTTTGCAGCTGAGTAACCTAAGCTTCCCGGTCTGTCTTGAGAGTCCAGGTGTGATTGTTGGGGCCATCAGAGCTGTTATCAAATAGATATGCTAAATAAAGTATATGGGTTAATAAAGAATGTTATCACATCTTTGTGAGCACTGAGGCGGAGCAGAGAGCTGGTCTTGTGGTAGCAGGCATGACTTGTCCCCTTAGCTAAGCAGGGTCCACCCTGGTTGCATATGAATGGGAGACTTGATGTGTGAGCACTGCAAGATATTCCCCTTAGGGAATGGAGCTGCTCTGGGAAGAGCAGAAGGTTCCAAGTTCCCTCCCTGGCATTTCCAAGATAGGGCCAAGAGAGACTCCTGCCTGCAACCTTGGAGAAGCCGCTGCCAGTCTGTGTAGACAATACTGAGCTAGATGGACCTATGGTCTGACTCAGTATATGGCAGCTTCCTATGTTCCTTTGTTCCTAACCAGCCACTTCTTACACCATGTATTATATTGGGAGAGCTGCGACTCAGACAAGCCTGTCTTTTCCAAGAGTTTTATTTAAACTACATAACAGGCCTCAAGCCTTTCTGATGACATCATCAAGGCCTTCCCCTAGAAGGGATTAACCCTTTCTACTACAAGCATGACTGATGGTTTATGATTTGTTTGAAATCTTCTCTAATATATAAGAGAGAAGTGTGATCAGCTTGTTTGTACTGTTGTAGGTAATATAATTTTTGATTACTATATTTTGTTTGAAGTATTTAAAATAATTAAATTAAATTAAATTAAATTAAATTAAAATTAGATTGGAAGCTCCTTGGAACAAGAACCTACCCTTTTGCTTATGATACTCTGTAAAGCACCAGGTGCATTGGTGGCCTTATAAAAGGTATAGCAGTGTTGCTCAATGAGGGTAGCTTTAAGAACATTAGAAGAGCCCTGCTAGATAAGACCAAGGCTCATCTAGTCCAAGATCCTATTCTCCATAGTGCCCAACCAATGCTTCTGGGAAGTCCACAAGCAGGATGAAGACATACGCTGCCACCCATCATTGCTCCCCTGCAACAGATATACAGAGTCCTATTTTCACATTAATATCTACGGATGCGAAAGCTAGACTTTGAAGAAGCAAGATAGAAAGAGTATTGATGCTTTTGAACTTTGGTGCTGGAGAAGCCTTTTGAGGACACCATGGACAGCCAGGAATACAAACAAATGGATCATAGAATTCTCATTTGAGGCACAAATGACCAGGCTCAAACGATCATACTTCGGACACATTATGTGAAAAGCCAGAATCTTGAGAAGTCCATAATGCTGGGAAAATTTGAAGGAAAGAGAAGAAGAGGATGACCAGCAACAAGGTGGATGGACTAGATTATGACAGCAATGAATGCACCACTGAGAGACCTTAAAGGCCAAGTTGAGGACAGATCATCCTGGAGAGAATCTATCTATGTGGTCACTAAGAGTTGACACCGACTTGATGGCACTTAATCAATCAATCAATCAATCTTTCACATTGCATTCCATGTATCACTGGAAGTTCATGGAACACAAGTGAAGGATCAGTGGAGTTTTCCTAACTGAGATGAAGAGATGTTTCAGATATTCCAAGAAGTTTTAATTGTCAAATGCCAGCCTAACTTCCTCTCTGTTTCGGCTAGAATTATGTAGTTACACTACCCAGAACTCCTGCCATGTAAAAAATAAGGCCTGCTAACTATACTCTTCCTTTGCCAGCTGTTTGTTCCATTTTATTTCTTTCAACAGCTATCAATTTTTTGATGTCACAAAAATAGGAGGCAGGGTTAAATATGTATGCTATGACTTGAAGCACTATCAGCTTCTGAAGAAAGTTTTTGTACTATACTAATGGTCTAATCGGAACCATCTTTACCCAGATGTAAGTCCCATTCAAATTTCAGTGAAATTTGCTTCAAAGTAAGCATGGTTTGGATTTCAGTCTTAGTTCCAAAATAGATATTTAAAGGAGAGAGAGGAAATGATAGATTTAAAAGAGAGAGAAAAAATGGTACACAAAAATGGTAGAAGATATAAATATAAATCCAGTTTAAATTACATTATGAATGGAGCAATTTTATAAAATTCAAATTTCTTTAAGATTTGCTTCGGTCTTATGTATGAAACAAAGCCAATTCACATGGTAAGTGTGGAAGAAATTGTCCCCCGCCCCCCCTAGCCTAAATTGGAGATTGGCTGTGGACTGCCTAGATGTAATTGTTGGAGCTAGGACACTGACAGCATCAGCTCTCAGTTGCAATGTCGCATAGTGACCACTGGGGTTTTTTAGGGTCATGAATAAAAGAGCTGGACTCCTCCCCTCTTTGTTCTTCCAGTGTTAGTCTCCATTTTGTCTCTCCAGAGATGGCTGTTTGTTTTGGTATCTCTCTTCAACCATGAGCTACAGCTTAAAGACTCAGCGTGGTGTAGTGGTTAGAGTGCTGGACTAGGACCGGGGAGACTCGAGTTCAAATCCCCATTCAGCCATGAAACTAGCTGGGTGACTCTGGGCCAGTCACTTCTCTCTCAGCCTAACCTACTTCACAGGGTTGTTGTGAAAGAGAAACTCAATTATGTAGTACACCGCTCTGGGCTCCTTGGAGGAAGAGCGGGATATAAATGTAATAATAATAATAACAACAACAACAACAACAGCAACAACAATCAGCTGCTGATTGACAAATGATTTTAGAAAATCGCAAGACATTGTTGAACTGGAGAAGGTACAGAAGAGGGCAACCAAGATGATCAGGGGCCTAGAGCACCTTTCTTATGAGGCAAGACTACAACACCTGGGGCCTTTTAGTTTAGAAAAAAGACAACTGCGGGGAGACATGATAGAGGTCTATAAAATCATGCATGGTGTGGAGAAAGTGGAGAGAGAGAAATTCTTTTCCCTCTCACACAACACTAGAACCAGGGGTCACTCCATGAAATGTATGCTGCATTAATAATGAAAGAGGGGAAATAACAAAAACAGAAGGAATAAAACTGCCCAATGGAAGCAACATCAAGAACCCGGAAGAGAAAGAACATTACAAATACTTGAGCATTCTCCAGGCTGATAACATTGCACACACTGAAGTTAAAAGAAAAATTGGAAGTGAATACATCAGGAGAGTTAGAAAAACCCTCAAGTCCAAACTCAATAGCGGGAACACCATACAAGCCATAAATACCTGGGCTATACCTGTTATCAGATACACTGTAGGAATAATAGACTGGACCCAGGCAGAGCTAGAGATGCTAGATCGTAAGACCAGGAAAATCATGACCATCAATCATGCTATGCACCCCCACAGTGATGTAGATAGGCTATACCTCCCTCGCAGCTCAGGTAGAAGAGGAATGCTGCAAGTCCGTCAAACAGTAGAGGAGGAGAAAAGAAGCCTTGAAGAATATATCAAGGACAGTGATGAGGTTGCACTTCAAATGGTCAATAACGCGGAACTATCCAACACCAATGAAACAAAGCAGGCCTACAATGAGCCCCTGGTGGCGCAGTGGTAAAACTGCCGCCCTGTAACCAGAAGGTTACAAGTTCGATCCTGACCAGGGGCTCAAGGTTGACTCAGCCTTCCATCCTTCCGAGATCGGTAAAATGAGTACCCAGAATGTTGGGGGCAATATGCTAAATCATTGTAAACCGCTTAGAGAGCTCCGGCTATAAAGCGGTATATAAATGTAAGTGCTATTGCTATTGCTATTGCTATTGCTATACAAGAAAGAACAAGTCAAGAACCGAGCAGAAAAATGGAAAAATAAGCCCCTGCATGGTCAATATTTGCACAATAGAAGTGGAAAATCAGACATCACCAAGACCTGGCAATGGCTTAAGAATGGCAACTTGAAGAAAGAAACAGAGGGTTTAATACTGGCTGCACAAGAACCGGCACTAAGAACAAATGCAATAAGAGCAAAAGTAGAAAATTCAACAACAAACAGCAAGTGCTGCCTTGGTAAAGAAGCAGATGAAACAGTGGACCACCTAATCAGCTGTTGTAAAAGAATTGCACAGACTGACTACAAACAAAGGCATGACAAGGTAGCAGGGATGATATGCTGGAACATCTGCAAAAAATACAAGCTACCTGTAGCCAAAAATTGGTGGGACCATAAAATTGAAAAAGTTGAAGAAAATGAAGATGTAAAAATATTATGGGACTTCCGACTACAAACAGACAAACATCTGCCGCACAATATACCAGATATAACTGCAGTCGAGAAGAAAGGAAAACCAGTCAAAATAATCGACATAGCAATACCAGGGTATAGCACATTAGAAGACAAAGAAATAGAAAAAATCACCAAATACAAAGATCTACAAATTGAAATTGAAAGGCTGTGGCAGAAAAAGACCAAAATAATCCCATTGGTAATTGGCGCCCTAGGTGCAATTCCAAAAGACCTTGAAGAGCACCTCAACACCATAGGGGCGACAGAAATCACCATCAGCCAATTACAAAAAGCAGCTTTACTGGGAACAACCTATATTCTGTGACAATATCTATTATAACAACAACAACATTGATAATAAAATTCAGCCATCCCAGGTCCTTGGGAAGGACTCGATGTCTGGATAAAACAAACCAGTCAATAACACCTGTCTGACTGTGTAAATTATTATTATTATTATTATTATTATTATTATTATTATTAATAAATTAAGCTGCAGGCTATTTCATATTCATTTATAACCTTTTCTTTAAACAGAGCCTTGTAATTCTTCAGTACTGAAGAACTGTCTCAAGACCTCTTGCTTCTCACCAAACTGATTTTGCTCTGCTATTTGGGGACTGAACCGCCATTCTTCCCCCACCTGTAATGGCATTCTCACACAAAATATTTGCAATGAACAATTTAGATTTTTTTAAAAAAAAATGCACTAATGCAGGCTCTGTGGTTTAACGAGTCGTGCTTACTCTTATGATAAAACTTCCTAAATTCTAAAATATTCTAATTCATAGTTTAATTAACAGGTAGGTTCATATGAGAGCAGATAGTCCATCAGATAACTCTGGTCCCAGCCCAATATTATCTCTATGGTGATCAAGGTTTGATGGTTGATCCACACATGCATGCCATCTGTGGATGCGACAGTCAGCCAGTGATCTACATAAATGTGTGGAGCAGGCCTTAATAAATAATTTGACAGTGCTGTCTTTTTCCGAATTGCAGCCTTCCTCTTCATAATGTGACTGACTTCCAATGCACTTCTTAATATATGAGGGTGGTAGCGCTGGAAAAGTGAAGTCATCGGTGTGGAAGTAAGGCCCAAATGCAGGGTGGGGCCGGACCACATATGGATGAGGCCCAGGCTACACAAATGTAGATCACATGAGCCATACTCACATGTTATGTTCAATGCACATACTGTAAACAGGTTATTCACACGTGCAGGCAAAACAGGGCTAAGGAAGCCCAGCCTGGTTCTGCCAGCATATGCAAACTACCGGAAGCCATGTGGCTCCTAGCAGCAGCACAGTGGCAAGCCTACTTAGGGAGCCTACCGCTTAGCCCAGGTTTGGGGCGCAAGGGTGCCCTGAAACCAGGATTAGTGCTCATGTGTCAGTGCCGCACGGAGCCTCCATGTGAGTAGCCTCCACACAAGTAGCCTCCCAACAATAACCCCTCCAGGACAATACTAACTGAGTAAAGAGGCACATTTTTAAAGTGGTGATTCTCTTTATTGAGTAGGGGGAGAGCAATGGGCTCTATCCAGCCCCAGCACAGCAGCCCTCCAGTGGCTGTTGCTTGTATCCATCCTATGTTTCTTTTTAGATTATGAGCTCTTTGAGGACAGGGATCCATCTTTATTTTTATTTCTCTATGTAAACTGCTTTCGGGACTTTTGTCGAAAAGCAGTATATAAATAATGCTGTTGTCGTCGACGAGTGCTGGGAGGGCCCCATAATACACTGTGCACTCATGCAGTGCATTATGGGAGAGTTCCGGAGGGCCTCCCAGCCCCCAAACATCTGGCTGAGCAATCTGCTTGCCCAGCCAGAAGACACAGAGGCGGGTCTCACGATCAAGGAGACCCGCCTTGTCCGGGTTCGGCCGCCCACACGATTGTCGGCCCCGTGACGGAGCTGGCAGGGGCTGGGGAGTTTGGGGGCCACGCAGCCCCCGGAAGCTCCAGTATGCCCTGTGCGAGCGCGCACGGCATACTGGGGAGACCCCTGAGCTGGGAGGCTGCTTTTCAGCCTCCCACCGGGGGTCTACTCACGAGTATCCATGATGCGGTGCCGGGCTGTGGCTACCCACAATTTTAAAAACCGGGTTTGCGAGCGCTCATTCTGCAAACCCGGTTTAAGGGGCAGGCTACTTGAGTGGGTTACCCGCTCAAGAACCACTGGGCTCGCAGCCAAGCCCAGTGGTTCTCATGATTGTACAGTTGTGTAAATAGCCTCACAGATTGTCTGCAGGGGAGGTAAGCATTTTAAGGCTTCCTCCCCTGCAGTGTGTAGCCTTCTCTCCCTGATGCAGAGAAAGGGCTCATAGTGTATGCAAATACAGATTTGTATGCACATACATTCACACATTAAGTTCAATGCACACACAATAGTATTAGCACACCATGCATTTGAGGGACTGGAACCTAGGTTCACTTTAAAAATGAATGCATGAACAGTCATTCATACAAAAATAAGTATATGTGTACAGATACTGTATGTACACACACAACAATATCTGAACAGGGCTATGGTAAAAACTGTACCTGGACTGTATTACTTCAGATAGCAGGAGGATCGGTTTGAATGTCCCCAATTTAAAAAACTTGCTTCACATCAAAATTGCAGGCCAAAGGTTCAGCTTTCTTACAGAAATCTGCATGAGCCTTGTAGGTGTGCTCTGGGTCTGCTTGTGCACTCAAGCAGAGCACAAAGGTGATCTCTTCCCCCTGTTATTTGCCTCCTGCATCTGAGAGTCAAAGGAATACCGCCTCTGAATTTGGGCATTTAATTTAGCTATTATCCCTTACAGTAATTGATAGACCTAGCCTTCAGAAATGCGTTTGAGCCCGTTTGAAGGCTCAACCACAAGTGATGGAAATGGCATCGCCACATGTTGTGTGTCATGTGAAGGAATACTTCCTTTTGTTCACGCCAGATCTACAGGTATGTCTTTGAGTGTAGTCACTCAAAGGGTTGCCAGAACCTAAGGGGTATACTCATGAGTCAAATGGGCCATAAGCCAGAATTTGGCTTTTTTTAAAGCCAAATCTGGCCACCTAGGAGAGTGTGAGCTGAAAGCCTGTTCAAATCACACTTTGTCCAGAAACTTCATGCAAATCTCCACCCCGCCCCCCTCAGCGTTCTGCACATCCCTAAAGGGAACCTGTCTTCTTATCTCACAACTGCTGTCTTTTTAAAAGAGTCGTGAATGACCCTTATCAGGAAGATTAAGCTAGAATCTTTCTTCGTGAGACCTAGTGTCCCATGTGCCAGGCATTATTTTCAAAACAAAAACATTTAGAGGCTAGTCTTGTGAGCAGCCTTGTGTGGCGCACCAGGATCCACATGGAGCCCAGCACTTCTGCCCAGCTTAACTCTGCTCCTAAGCCCAGCTCCTTTAACCAGGCTGCCAGGATCAAGTGTCTCCTCAGCTCCACAGAGCCAAGGAGACACAGAGATGGGCTCTTCTGATGGAGGAATCACCAAAGGCACCCATTCATTGTGTGGTGCCTTGTGGGATATGCGGAGGCTGGGAAACAAGGATGGCCTCTGTTGCTCTGTGCTGCTCCCAGCAGCGCAGGTTGTTTGCACATACAACCCGCACACCAAAAGGATAAAAAGAGATCACCTGGTGGAAAGTAGTTTGAACTCAGCCTCCCCACGCTGCCCGCCCCACCACCTGCTTGGTCCTGTGAATGGGCTCTTAATCTTGCACACACACACATCCCATCCTCTGCAGTCTGAAGTGCTACAGTTCAAGTACAGATGTACCATGTAATTCATCAGCCAGGATGGTCAGCTGCTGATCCAGAACCTGGTCAGCCTACCAAATTTTAGTCAAGGAGTGGAGCGAGCAAGTGTAGTTACACTCTTCAAATGCACTTTTAGACCTCACTGACTTCAATGGACAGAGTTAAGAACATGCTTAGCTGTTCGCTGTAAATAAATAAAACAGGAAAGTATTTAACTTTGGCTAGATTGTGTCCAGGGACTCAAACCATTTAAAATGTGGCTTCAGTTCTGATTTATATTCATCAGTATTTGTTAACTTTCCAGTCCAGACACTAACTTTAAAAAGTGGTTTGACAGTCATTTAGGCGCTTTGAGCCAATGCTGAACTGATTTAGAGACATTTCATGCAGAACAAATTCAAATTATTTTGCTTACTTCGTAAATCTGTAAAATAAATACAATGAGGCTGTTCTCACGATTGGCCAAAAGCAGGCTAAGGGAGCCTAGCCCATTTGGGGGCAATCGTGTGCTGCAACGGGAGCTGCGCGGCTCCAAGCAGCAAACGTCCCAAAGTACCCCTCCCCTTAGACGAGGTTAATGGAGCGAGTGCTCCCTTAACCTCCTCTTTTTGAACATGTGTTGCCGTGGCACGTGGCGACACATGAGTAGACCCCCAGCCGGGAGTCTCTCTCCAGGATGCCCCACATGCTCTCATGGAGCATCCTGGAACTTCAGGGGGCCATGCGGCCCCCCAATCCCCGCAGTCCCCACGAGCTCAGTCACTGAGCCAGCAGGGGAGCCTAATGATCATCTGCAGGGAGAGCAAGCAAAGAAATGTGTGCCTTTAGCGTGCATATCTAGTGCAGAGATCTATTAATTTATTTTTAATTTAAAATGTATTTATTACATTTATATCCAACTTTTCTTTCATCGTGGAGCTCAGGGTGATATGTGTGGGGTCTCCAGGTTGTCTACCATTCAGATACTCATCAGACCCAGACCAGCTTAACTTCTGAAAGGTTGCATATCATGTGCCTTCAGACAATGCTCTGGAATCCAGTGCTCACTCAATGTGTAGAACTAACAAGTTGACCCAAAATAGGTGTTTCTGAAGAGTAATTACATATGGTCTGAAACACAGCAGGATGGGAGTGGCTAAATGATGGCCTTAATAATACCCATATAACTGGCCCATGTGGAGTCTTTGACATTTTACCCTCTTGTTCATCCAAATTACTGATTATCTGAATAGTTGAGATACTCCCTCCCCATCTTCCTGCCACTTAGCCCAGGTAAGCAGTACTGCTCATAGCAAACTTTCTACTCTATTATTAGATTATCTGTTATTGTTCCCCCTTGGCCCATGATTCTAACCTATGTACATGCCTTTTCTTTGATCCCCCTTATCTAGCAACTGATTATACCTAGTTAAGGGATTGTAAGCAGAAAGGCTTACATTAAATAATGTTCTCTCCCTGGTAACATGCTGATCTGATAGACCTAATCAAGAGATCAATGAGACAACACTTTGCTGTTGTAATTAGAAAGACAGAGCTAGGGGTTTTAATGGCAGTGTAAACAAATGTAAACGACCAAGCGACCATTTACAGGTGCCTTTGAAAGCATGATTCAAGCTATGAAATATGCACTGTGCAAATGTGAGGCCCCAGTAGGTAGCAGGCACTACGATTATATCATATTTAAAATACTAGAAACATAGGGTTCTGTCAGGACTCTTGCCCACAGCAGACCCTGAAACTGCAGCTTAATTTAGGAGAAAGTATGAGGCAAATAAGGTAGGATCTACTGGTATATCGCTAGATCATTTGCAGTAGTTCGGTAAGGGTTTCTGACTCTCAATAGCGAGAAAAATTACAAGTATAAAGAACTATTTGTCACAGCTGGTCTTGTGCTAATTGCTTATCTCTCAACCTCACCTGTACAATATGAAAATGGATTGCCTCTAACCAGGTGTTTGTGCAGCTCTGCTGGCCAGTTTTAGCATTGTGTGTGAGAATCCCTCAATGTGGATTTGTACTTTTATATGCTGGTTATTCTCCCGGTGTATGGCTGATGGAGCGCTGGAGGTAACAGGCTTCTCCTGGGCCACCATTTTGCATCTGGCGCCACCTCTTCACACCAGCTGCTATTTTGGATTTGGTGCTGATTGGCAGACCTTGGGGTTCTGCTAAAAAGTGGAATCATAGTTGAATTGAAAGGGATCTTGGGGTTCTTCTAGTCCAAGGGTGAGCAAACCTGGCTCTTCAGATGTTGTTGAACTACAACTCTCACCATGCCCAGCCACAACTGTTTGTGGCTAATGATGATGGGAGTTGTAGTCCAAAAACATCTGGAGAGCCCAATTTTCCCACCCCTGTTCTAGTCCAATCCCCTGCTAAGTGCAGGAAACTGCTACAGCATCCATGATAGACGGCCATCCAGCCTCTATTTGAAAAGGAGAACCCACACCATGAGGCCATCTGTTCCACTGTTGAAAAGGTTCTACAGATTGGACAGTCCTCTTAATGTCTAGACTAAGCCTGCTTCCCTGTAATTTCAACCCAATGGTTCTAATCCTTACTTCAGGAGCAACAGAGAACTAAGGGTATGCACAGAACTGCTCCAGAAAGTTTGGTTCTAGTTGAAAATCGAACCAAACCACCTGGTCCACATAGCTGTTCTAACAAACTGGCCAGCAGTTTGATTTGTGCCTAAAACTGGGGTCAAACCAGGTCAAACCCAGTTCTAGTGCTTGCAAAGGGGAATCCAGTAAGGATTCCCCTTTACAGGCAATGGGGGAACCCTATGAGGTAGAAAAAGGGAGGGCAGGGAGCAGACAGTAGGTTACCTCATGTGCCACTGCTGCGGTATGACTCCTTGGGGGTGGCAGCACGGTGGCAGCTTTCCTAGGCTCTGCTAGCACTCCTCCCATCCGCTCAGGTTGGCAGGGGCCCGGTTTGGGCCTTCGCGCAAGCTCGGAGGCCATTAAGAACATAAGAACAGTCCTGCTGGATCAGGCCCAAAGCCCATCTAGTCCTGTCCATCCTGTTTCTAGTCTATCCATCTAGTCCATCCTGTTTCGCACAGTGGTCCACCAGATGCCACTGGAAGCCACAGGCAGGAGTTGAGGGCATGTCCTCTCCTGCTGTTATTCCCCTGCAACTGGTACTCAGAGGAATCCTGCCTTTGATGCTCGAGGTGGCCCATTGACTAGTAGCCGTTGATAGACCTCTCCTCCATGAAGTTATCCAAACCCTTCTTAAAGCCATCCAGGTTGTTGGCTGTCACCACATCTTGTGGCAGAGAATTACACAAGTTGATTATGCGTTGTGTGAAAAAGTACTTCCGTTTGTTGGTCCTAGATTTCCCAGCAATCAATTTCATGGGATGACCCCTGGTTCTAGTGTTATGGGAGAGGGAGAAGAATTTCTCTCTATTCACTTTCTCCACATCATGCATGATTTTATAGACCACTATCATGTCTCCCTGCAGTCGTCTTTTTTTCTAAACTAAAAAGCCCCGGGTGTTGTAGTCTTGCCTCATAAGAAAGGTGCTGTAGGCCTCTGATCATCTTGGTTGCCATCTTCTGCACCTTTTCCAGTTCAAAAATGTCCTTTTTTAGATGTGGTGGCCAGAATTGTATGCAGTACTCCAAGTGTGGTCTCACCATAGTTTTGTATAAGGGCATTATAATGTTAGCCGTTTTATTTTCAATCTCCTTCCTAATGATCCCTAGCATGGAACTGGCCTTTTTCACAGCTGCCGCACATTGAGTTGACACTTTCAATGAGCTGTCCACCATGACCCCAAGATCTCTCTCCTGGTCAGTCACCGACAGCACATTAGAGTGACCGCACATTGCGCTGAATTTTGGCAATGCAAATGGCATCCACACATGTGCAGAGGTCCCTCTAATAGCCTCTGTGCTTGTGTGGAGGCTCGAGCCAGGATCCCGCCAGCCCACGCTGATGAGAGGGGGCACCAGCAGGGCCCGTGGGAGCCACCCCTGCCCCAATGCCCCTGAGCAGCCACCCCCTAGGATGCAAATGAGGTAAATTCCCACCCACTCTTTTCCAACCCCGTAGTATTCCCTCAGTGCTTGAAAGGGGGAATCCTCACCAGCTTCCCCTTTGCAAGCACTAGAACTGGTCAAACCATGCTGAAGCAGTTCGATCCAAACCAGGTGTGGGTCAGCTCGAGCTCAGACCAGGCTCCCTTTTTGGAGAGTCAGTCCAGTTTGAGCTTGAACTGGTCAAACTGGGCTGGTTTGACCGGAACCCGGTTTGAGCTTGAACTGGTTTGCACACCCCGACAGAGAACCAGTCTGCTCCTTCTTCTATGTGACAGCCCTTCCAATATTTTAAGATGGCTATCATATCTCCATTTAGTCTTCTATTCTCTAGGCTAAACACATCCAACTCCTTCAACCATTCCTCATAGGACTTGACTTCCAGATCGTTCACCACCTTTGTTGTCCTCCTCTGAACCTGTTCCAGTTTATCAATTTCCTCCTTAAAATGCAGTGCTCAGAACTGGACATAATATTCCAAATGAGGTGTGACCATGCATAATAGTCCATGCAAAAAATATACCTTGCAAAATAAAGTTAAAGTGTGCCATCAAGTTGATTTTGAGCCCTGTGGTTTTATTTTGGTAGCTAGATCATACAAAATAGACCATGCAAAACATTGTACACCACCTAGAGATGTACATATCAGGCAGTATAAAGATATTATAGATAGATAGATAGATAGATAGATAGATAGATAGATAGATAGAGAGTGGAATAATTACTTCTAGTGATCTGGACGCTATGCCTCTGTTAACACAGCTCAAGATTGATTTTAGATTGTGAGCCCTTTGGGAACAGGGTTCCATCTTATTTGTTTGTTATTTCTCCATGTAAACCACCCTGAGCCATTTTTGGAAGGGCGGTATAAAAATTGAGTAAATAATTAAATAATTAAATAATTAAATAAATAAAGATTGCATTAGCTTTTTTTAGCAGATCCCACAATGCTGAAGTTTGCCCTTGCCTAAAAAATAACAAACAAGGATTTAGCCTGCTTATAATATTTAAAAATTCATTGACTGTTACTGGTAACAGTGATAAAAGTTTGTAGTTTGAATATGCCCTTCCCTAAAGGATTATTATTTTAGTTAAATTGTGTACTGGACAATTGAACTGATAGGAAACTCTTCATAGGGTTATTGGAAAGGACACTTTCTTGCAGCTGCAGTCCTGTATATCTCCACCACCACCAGCCCCAGAAACTGTAATTGTGGCTTAATCACTGTAATCAGTAAACCTATGAGAATACATAATGTCTTCCTTTCTACAGAAATAAACATTAATGGGAAATGCCGTCAGTTCAATTTGGCTTTTTCTGGTTCATTCACATCCTCTAACATGTAACTGATGATACATTCTGAACGAATATGAAAAAGTCTGCATTCCCAATTAACTATCATTGTGTGTTCTCACCCTGCAACAAATTCCCTCCATGACCAGGATGAATGAACATAGCCACTAAAATATGGAAGAAAAAGAACGACAGAAGCAAAGAAACAGATTAATTCCCATAAATGGTAATGGGAAGACGACTCTATCCTGATTCCTCCATTCCATCAGAGGTGGCCCAGAAATAGTTTGATACATCATGCAGGAGAGGCATGTGCTGAGCTAAATGTTCTTGCTGGAGAACTTTCAGCCTCAAAACTGAGGTAGCAGGCAACCTTTGGGGAGGCAAAAGCAAAGCCAATTCCAGAGGGACCCTGAGAAATTCTGAGATGCCTCCTGGCAGTGCCATTTCCGTCTCTTGAATCCTCCTTGGAATGACATGTCGTTTCATTCCCAGGGCCTTCTGGGAGGAAATTCATGGTGGCCAGTGGAAACTAGCATCTGAGAAGAGCTCTACACTGCTGCTGCCGCCACCCTCAAGGAGGCAGCAAAAAACATTTAAAGGAAAGACAACTGTGTGATGGCCACCGGCAGGAAGCTGCCTCCAGTATGACATCAATGAAACTGCGAACCAACTGTAAATACAATCCACAAGGACTGCATACAGTAAATTGTTGCTTAATTAATAAATGTCACTAGCCTTCATTATAAGCAATATTTTCACATATCTTTAAAAATGGAACAGGGGCACAAAAAGAAATTTGTGCTGCAGCCCACAATTCTGACTTAAATTGTCACATGGCAAACATCGTTTTACACACACATACACAACTGACAAAGGGAAAAAGAAAAAGTGTTACTTTTCCATCTACCAGCCTCTTTAAATTCATGCCTCAGAGGCAGCAGAAGTATTAAGTACCTGACAAATAGTAACAAGAATGGAAACGATATGTGCTTTCATGTTTTAGAGGCAATAATGATCTTGTTAGACAGCTTCTACCATGTTCTCTTCCCCCCCCCCCGCTTTTCTCACTCTCATCTAGATTTTATTAAATAGTAAAATACGGTATCAAAAGACCTGGTTTTTTTCATTTCTTCTTATCTTGTTTTCTTGGATTAGGTAGGACATTGGGAACATTTAAATATTCATAATTTGGGATAACTAAGTGTATGGTTTCCATCAGTTTATACGCTAACATAGAGCTACATGGGGCACAACCCAGTTATTGTATGTGTTCTTTCTATACCGCACTTTTCCTCCAAGAAGCCCAGAACAACTTATATATGGGTCACAGTCAGTCTCCCATCTAGGTGGCGTTCAGGGCCAAATCTGCTTAGTTTCAGTGGTAATAAATGTTAAGAATCCATTCACTGAATTGAGTCAATTTCATCCAGCCCATCCCCCAGAATCCACTACCCTGTGCCTTCAGTGGATGGCAGCAGAAAGCAGTAAGCAACAGCCCTCTAGCCCACCTTCCTTAGTAGAGGGGGCCTTTTTTTTTTTGGTCAGCACATAGCACTGGCCAAATTCCTCCTCCCTCCGATTTACAGAGCAGGATGTGAAGGAGATAAAGGCAGTAACATCCCAGAGAATGCCTTCTTCTCTATGAACAACCCCGCCCATTGAGATCATCTGGAGAGGTTCGTCTGCAGTTGCCACCGGCTCATCTGGTGGCTGCTTAGGGATGGGCTTCCATTGCTGCCCCAAGGCTTTGAAACATGCTCCCTGCTGAAATAAGAGCCTCCCCATATCTTACAACCTTTTAAAAGGCAGTCAAGACACATTTGTTCATCCAGGCTTTTAATTAGATACTGTTTTAATTGTGTTTTAATAGTTTTAACTTTTTAATTTTAATTGTTGAAATGTTTTAATCTTTTATTGGCTGTTTTTATTGTTTTGTAAACCTCCCAGAGAACTTGCATTTCGGGTGGTATAGAAATGTATTAAATAAATAAAATAAAATAAAATAAATAAACATCCCCCCTCACTTCTCCTCTGTAGAGAGGGCATTATTTTACATAATGGGCTATATTTAAAAATGTAGATTTTTCTGCCAGAAACCCTGAAAAGGCCTAATGCTGTTGTGTGTTTGCATTCATGGAAGAATTAGAAATGACAGGGCAAGTGGTGCAACTCTGGGGTGCTTGAAGCCTTCGCCTGAGTACAGCCTAGGTGGTAAACTAGCGAACTGTAGTGTTTTTGTTTAGGGCAGGGCTGCACAGCTTTGGCTCTCTTGCTGAACTCTCTTGCTGAACTACAACTCCCATCATCCTTGGTTACTGGGCATTCTGGCTGGCAAAGGTGGGAGTTGTAGTCCAATAACAGCTGGAGGACCGAGGTTGTGGAGCCCTACTCTAGAACTATGTTTTAATCCTTCACCAACATTAAGCACTCAAGAAAACAAAGTGTCATTTAGCCACTCTGATTGTGACTATAGTGGGTGCTTTAAAAGAGTAACAGGTAACTTACAGTTGATATTTTCCAGATTGAAGTTACCTCTTTATTACACCCTTTAACCACCCAGTCTTGCTCTTTCTGTTCACTATAATAATGATTTCAGAAGAAACAAGCTCTTACTCACATCTTATTGCCGTCAAACAAACATGCTTCTTTATTGCTGGCTGGGTAGAAAACACCCAGTCAGCAATTAAATGAGAAACTGAAAAGCAGAGCAAAGGAAAGTCCAAGAGGTGGAATCTAACTCTAGCCCATAATAGAAATTTCTAATCTTTAACTCTTCAAGGGTCATGAAAAGAGCTCTATATTAGAAAAATACGACATTCGCTGTCACTTAGATAATCAGGGGATGTAGCTGTTCCTGGTGCCTACTTTAAGTTTATTTTTAGATTGCGAGCCCTTTTGGGACAAGGAACCATCTTATTTATTATTTATGTATTTATTTTCTATGTAAACTACTTTGAAAAGTTTTGATGAAAAGCTATATAAATATTCCTAGTAGTAGTAGTAGCTTGTGAGCATGAAAAGTCCACCCTGAGTCAGGGGAAATCCTGAGTGAGCAGACATTTAGAGTCATCCTACTGCACTTTTGGAGGGAGCACCATCACCATCTGACTTTAAAAATAAATAAAAAAACACCTACAATTCTTCTCATCCTTAAAACAAGCTGTCATTCTTTAAATGAAGGCTGCCATATCCTTGTCACAAATTAAGACTGCATTTACAAGTAACATGGAAGCACGGGTCCAATGGACCCACGATTCCACCTCCCCCACTCTCCTGTCCAAATACAGATGTAATAAAGAGCTCCCAGTCAGCGAGACTGCAGACTTAGAGAGGAGGGGGAACTGGCTGCCTGGGCTTCCTCATTGACTGAAGGACAGCCCCAGCAGCCAATAGCAGGCAGAGCGAGGGAGGAGCCTCCTCCCTCAACCTCCACTTGCTGAACAGCAAGACTGCAGTGCAGTGTTTGGACATAACGCTGGCACCGCTAAACCAGAGGTACAAGCAGCAAAACTCACAACAAACTGAAGGTACAAATCGGAGTTTGGGGAGGGAAACCGCAGATCTATTTTTGGTCAGAACCACGGTTGCATACATTTGAATGTACATTGTACACAAATTGAATGTACACAAATTGGCCCCTTCAACTCCAGTTTCATGTTACATTCAAATGTGGCCTAAAAATCAAAGAATTAAAAACTATATTGGGTGAGATGAAGCAATGCTCTAGGTGGGGCGATGCACCCACTGGACCCTCCTTAGCTACAGGGTACATGCAGATGTGGGCCACAGCCACTGGGAACTAGTAAGTGGTAACTAAGTTGAAGGTAAGCAGGCAGCCTATCACTTCCTTCCATTTAGCCTAGGAATCAATCTAGCAGGGAAGCTGACAAATAGATGTACATCTGAGTTCATACTGAATAGCTCTCTGCTCTGATACTATGGGACCATATCAGTCCCATTTTGAAAGAGCAACATTGGCTGCCAATCTGTTTCCAGGTCCAATTCAAGGTGTTGGTTTTGACCGTTGAAGCCCTAAACAGTTTGGACCCTGGATACCTGAGAAAGCGTCTGCTCTCAAGGGTTTCTGCCTACTTGACGAGGTCATAAGGGGGGACTGCTCCATGTGCCAACAATGAGGAAGACTTGTCTGTTATGCACACAGGACAGGGCCTTCTCAGTCGTTGCCCCCAGACTTTGGAATGCTCTCCCAGTGGGAATTTGCTCCCCAGCCTCCATCACAGAAAGCAAGTAGAATATTGGCTTTTTACCCAGGCTTTTAGATGAGTGTTTTGTTTGCTGCTGCTTTGTATCTTATAGTTATTGTACATATTTTTAAAACTTTTAAATAGACTTGTATTTTTATATTCCATTTTAATTTTTATTGTGTAGTTTTTATGGTTTTATATTTTAAATATTTTGTGAACTGCATTGAGATTATTTTAATGAAAGGTGGTATAGAAATGTAAAATAAATAAATTAAATAAATAAATTGATGCCGATGGAATTTACATTCCTATCTATGGGGAGCACTGAAGAATGTGTTCTTAAAGTGCACATTCTCTCCCACCAATTTCTCTCCACACAAACCCAGTTGGATTTACATGGCTTTCCACAGAAAGGAACGTAGTACAGACTCAAATGTGTATTTGGATGCACACCCTTATGTAATCCACACTCAAATGTGCATTTGGATGCATAGCCCGATGCAAGCTGCATTTTTGTAGGTCTACACTTATTGCATTTATTACTGTCAGTAGAATTATGGGCACCATACAGGCAAAGTCAAGCACTTTTAATTTTCAGTGGTGTCAGTGCAGTCAAAGGGATATGATAGTGCTTAACTTTGGCTGGAATATACTTTAAGTTACTAAACAGATGTGACTTTCTCCTTTTTCTACAGGTTAATCATGTCTTTTGTTAAGCATATGGATATTACTGTCTGTAAGATTGGTTTATTGATAGTTGTATTTAGAGAACTAATATAGAAATGATTGGGGGGGGGGGTGTCTACACACACACCCCAATCATGTGTGTGTATAAACACACACACCAATCATTCTAGATTAATGATTAACCAATCATATCTCTCTCTCTCTCTCCCCACACACACATATATGAGAGAATGAAACTGTGTTGCATTTGATTGGTTTATTGATAGTTGTATTTAGAGAATTAATATAGAAATGATTGGGGTGTGTGTATACACACACACACACACACACACACACACATCATTCTATATTAATGATTAACCAATCAATTCTCTCTCTCTCTCTCTCTCTCTCTCTCTCTCTCTCTCTCTCTCTCTCTCTCTCTCACTCACTCATTCACTCTCTCTCTCTCTCTCTCTCTCTAGATATGAGAGAGAATGACACTGTGTTGCATTTGATACCATGCTTTTCACTGGACAGAGAGTCTGGCCCACTGCGATGGTGTTCTTATTTCCTGTCCTCCTGCAGCTCATTGATGCTGAGTCGGAGCTCCTGATAAAATGCCCCCGAGAAGCTTTACAACTCAACTGGCACTTACAGAGCAGATAAGTCTCACTGATACTGGAGTAATCTTTCCACATGGATGAGCAGTTCTTGAACAATTTCTCCAGGGAACAGTTTAAGGAGCCAATAGGCTTACTTGGCCGTCAGATTTGACATTGTGCAAACAGGCAAAATGAAGTATTGCTTAATACACACAGAGAGAAATTCATTCTTTTACTCTTTTTAATGACTGAGAAACAATATATTTTATCACACTATATAAAATATATATTAAGGTGAGCTATACATTTGGTGTTACTTGTGTATGCGATCAAATTGATGGCACGGTAGCGTCCAATGTTCTGGTGTCTTTACATTGTGGGAGATTTTGTTCATATGATTAATCCATTATAATTCAACTAATTTGGTAGCACTGAATTATGATTTCCTCAATTCAATCAGCATAAGCAAAATAATAAGAAAACCCCAATAACTTTATCTATATCTATCTATCTATCTATCTATCTATCTATCAATCAATCAATCAATCAATCAATCGATTTATCTGTTGTCCTGACCATACTGAGTTTAATGTTAGATGGAGCAGCACCTTTTTCTAAATGTTTTCTAAATTTCTCAGTTCTCTAAATGTAACAAATGTTTTCCAAAGAAACAAAAATAAGTCCTATATAATGAGTTTCCTTCACTGAAATTACTGATTTCATCTAATTTAAGTGAGCCCAAATGTTTCTTTAAAATTGCCGTCATTCCTGCTAACTGGGCAAAGAGGCACCTTTTGGTTTTGAACACCTGGTGGTTCTCATATTTTTAGCAGGAGGAAAGCCACTGGTCTTGTTCATTCCAGTATAGTGTCTCTTTTCCAGTGGCTGTTGTTAGTGTCTCCTCAGACTTTTAAATGTGTTTATTTTGAGTCCTTTGAAGATAGGGACATATATTATTTATCTTTCTGCTATGTAAGCATGAGTAGTGATTTTTTTTTGGGGGGGGGTCCAAATGTAGTACAGTAGGACCTCATTATTCGTGGATCTGGCATCCACAGTTTCACGTATCCACAGTCGGGTAATTGGCACCCAACCTCAGTATATGTGAGGGGGGAAATGGCTAAAAGGAAGTTAAATCCACATACCCTCAGATTTGGGGTAGCTGGAAATGACCTCCAAGGTATTTCTGGCTGCCATTTTGTGTTTGGGAGCCATTTTGTGGCTCCTTTGAAAGAAAATATGTTTTAAAACCCCACTTTTTCTCAAAAATTGGCAGATTTAAGTCTCTTGGCGGGGTACATAGGAACATAGGAAAGTGCCATATACTGAGTCAGACCATAGGTCTATCTAGCTCAGTATTGTCTTCACAGACTGGCAGCGGCTTCTCCAAGGTTGCAGGCAGGAATCTCTCTCAGCCCTATCTTGGAAATGCCAGGGAGGGAACTTGAAACCTTCTGCTCTTCCCAGAGCGGCTTCATCCCCTGAGGGGAATATCTTGCAGTGCTCACACATCAAGTCTCCCATTCATATGCAACCAGGGCAGACCCTGCTTAGCTATGGGGACAAGTCATGCTTGCTACCACAAGACCAGCTCTCCTGAACTGCTCAAGACCACAAGACTAGCTCTCCTGGACTGGTAGCTGGACTGCTGGGGAACCACAAAGCATGGTAGGGCAATATATTTGGAGGGTGGTTTTTTTTTCATGTTTTTTGCCCATTCTTTTGCAATTTTCCGTGCCCTTCAGAACCTAAACCCTATGATCCCATTCACTTAATGTCTCGGTATTTGCAAGTTTTGGTATCCATGGCAGTTGCTCAGAAGGGAACCCCGCGAATACCACGGTTCTCCTGTATATAAATATTCTAAATTAAACTAAACTATAAGACATCCCCAATGGTGCCTCATGGAAGAGTACACTTACACTGACATATCCAATACATATGTGTTTCAGATTCATAGTCTAGTACCTTCCTCTTGTAGTTTGCTTTAGAAATCAATACTAGAAAAACAGATGGGATCTAATAATCATAGTAGCCAGATAGTTCACATTTCAAAGGCTTGCATGCCCCACAGCATAACACAGGCAGTTCCCAGTTTCCCCATGCCACTGCATGGCTCTAACACACGCAGTGACACTGCTGTGTAAGAGGGCAATGCCAGTATTGCTGACTCATGTATGATTGCACATTACACGCAACTTCCATTATTCCCAATGGAAGTAGCACACAACCTATGACCCTGGTACTGGTACCACCCTCTTGCACAGCAATGTCACCATATGTGTGAGAGCCCAGCAGTGGCACAAACAGGACATGTTACACTGAGGGATATTTAAGCCCCTGTCTTTATACCTGTGACAACAACCAGATATTGCAAGCTAAAAACGGGGGGTTCATAGCTCCCTGTGTCAGTGGACCCACTTCAGCCAGAGTGGCCATACCCAAATAATTTAGGCTTGGGGGATGTTGAGAAGCTGGACGCTAAAGTACATCAGGCTAAAATTTCCTGTTCTGTTCATCAGGGAAGAGCAGAAGGCCAGGTTGTTCTTCTTTGTCCTAGGCCTAACCATTATAAAGGCTTCATATTGCCTGGCAATTGCAGAGACCAATGTTGCACAGTCTGAGCACTCATGGTCTTAGGTGGTTCATCAAGCTAGGTCCCAGCTTCCAACCATAAGGCTTCCAGATCATGCCATTGTGTGCCCTATTCACACATTATTTTCCAGTGCATGGACAATCTGTGCTCAAAGTATGCATGTGCAGGCCTAAATGCATGTTATTAACACAATATGCTCAGCATACAGTAGCACACTTAACCTTAGTTCCCTGCATTTGAGGGGGCCTATACAAAATGAACATAGGTACAGTCATTCACACAAAAAACATGTACATATTTATCCCTGCTAACTGGGCAAAGAGGCACCTTTTAACGTGGTGATTCTCTTTATATAGCAGGGGGAAAGTAACTGGCCCTATCCACCCACAGCACAGTCCTTCCAGTGACTGTTGCTGGTGTCTATCTTACGTTTCTCTTTAGAATGTGAGCCCTTTGGGGACAGGGTTCCATCTTATTTGTTTGTTATTTCTCTGTGTAAACCACCCTGAGCCATTTGCAGAAGGGTGGTATAGAAATCGAAATGATGATGATGATGATGATGATGATGATGATAACAATAATAATATGTACAGGCACCAGTATGCACATACAACATGCTAACTGGGCAAAGAGGCACCTTTTACCGTGGTGATTCTCTTTATTTAGCAGGGGGAGAGTAACTGGCCCTATCCACCCCCAGCACAGTACTTCCAGTGACTGTTGCTGGTGTGTGTCTTATGTTTCTTTTCAGATTGTGAGCCCTTTGGGGACAGGGATCCATCTTATTTGTTTGTTATCTCTCTATGTAAACCGCCCTGAGCCATTTTTGGAAGGGCGGTATAGAAATCGAATTATTATTAACAACAACAACAACAACAACAACAACATAATGAGGTCATACATATGAGGTCACACAGATCTCCGCCCATGGAGATCTGTGGGGAAGGCAGGAGCTAGCCTGCCTTCCTCGGCAGATGAGCACCGTTGTTTTTGCCTTCACCACGCTTGCAACCACATGAACAACAGCACAGTGAAGGCCAAAGCTGGGAGTGAGAGGACTTCCTCCTCCCACATCCCAGAATGCCCTCCTTCCCCCCAGATCACTGCCAGAAATGGTGGCAGGCCAGGGGAAGCCTTTTGACCCGGCAGCTATTGTACTCATTATTACCTGCTGAGCTTAAATGGCTGTAGGTTCAATTAACCTAAAAGGCAGGCTGTCACGTTCTGCAGTAGCTAGGCCAGAAGTCTCCCAGTGCTCCATATGGCACAAGCCATCTGGGTTATGCCAATCAGCTCATCTCATGTGAGGCTATTCACACAAATGGCCCAACCCATACTAGGGCAGCCCATCCTGGGTTGGGCTGCTCATGTGGAGCGCCGGCATCAAGGCTGCTCCCAGCGCTACCTTCCCTGGAAGCAGGTTTTAACCCAGCCTTTAACCTGGGCTCAAGGGTTAAAGCATGCCTTCTAACCTAGGTATAGGATTGTGTGCATGCATATACAGAGCTAGGAGCCTAGAGCACCTGGCATGAGGGGGAATCCCTCAATGCACCACACTGTTTGCACGGTGCATTGAGAGCGTCCTTGTGGCCTCGATTCATTTTCCTGGTTCCCATAGATCCTCACTGCTCGGAGCAGCGTGGATCATCTGGGTGTGTGAGCAATGCACCACAAAAGTGCACCTGCGGGGAAGGTAAACTCAGTCTTGCCTTCCCCCCAGCATCCTCCCCGCATGGCCTCAATGTCTGACTAGGGATCCTGATATCATACTTGGGAGTATCTGGTCAGCCAGTGCTGAAAAACAGTGTTCCATCCTGACCCAAACACCATGAATTTGATCCAGCATGATAATGCTTGTATTCCAACAATCATCCTTTAACTCAGCTTGCCCAAACTGTGACTCACCAAACTAAAAGCAGTCCAGCCACTAACCTTGGGTGGCTTGCCAGGTGTTTAGTAGTTCCCATTGCCCTTGTTTTTAGTCTTGGACAGCACAAATGGGAGATTTTCTGTGACTCTGATAGGGCTGGTGAATTGACTATAGTAGACTTAAAGGGTCACACGGGGGTGGTCCATACATGAGGTAAGGTGAGGCTGCCACCTCAGGTGGCAGATTATTGGTGCACACTCAGGGCATCAAAGATACTCCCCACTGTTGCCATCAATGTACCTCATCAGGACCAATCTGACCTTTGGAAGCTTTGTGAAGAGCACCTCTTCTCACACCCCTTGCAAAGCTTTCAAAAAGCATGAGAAGAGCAGGTGGGGGTGCTGGAACCTTCCCTCCTCTCTACCCCCACACCACCTTCAAAACATAGGAACATAGGAACATGGCCGGCTGTGGGGGATCTGGCGCCCTGATGCAACATTCTGTTGAGTGCCCCCCCCCCAGTAAAAAAAATAAAAATTCAAAATAATTACAATTAGTGTGTATTCAAAATTTAATACACAAAGATTTTACTTAATTATGTATATAACATTGTATATAATATAATTATGTACATAATATGTATATAATATAATTATAATTATATTACTCCTATACTTAAAGAGCTATTTGGCTACCAATACACTTCTGAACAAAATACAAGGTGCTGGTTATAACCTATAAAGCCCTACACAGCTTAGGCCCTGGGTATTTAAGATAATGGAGCAGTCTTGGCTTGAGTGAGTGAGTGAGAATGGAGCAGTCTTGACTTGAATGAGAGAGAGAAAGAAAGAGAGAGAGAGAATGGAGCAGTTTTGGCGAGAAAAAGAGAGAGAGTCAGTTCCCCATTGTTCTGGAGGTCCCCGTCCACATCCTGCCAGAGGCAGCTTCCCCCGCCCCCGACAACGCTTTCTCTCCCCACCGGGCTCCCTCCCTCCCTGCCATTTTCGCCCACCCTTCGCCAGGCTCCCGTATGAGGCCGCCGGCCGCTTCCTTCTCCTCCTCCCTCTTCCATCATCACTGTGTCTGGGGCCATTTTCTTCTCGCCGCCTCCCGCCAATTCGAGCCACCGCACAGCTGAGGGTATGGCTGTGGGGGTGCGTGTGTGTCCTTCTACCCCCCCTCCCAGTGGCAGAAGATATCAGAGCAATGTTGTGGCCTGCTGCTTGGCCCGGCATTGCTTCCCAACTGCGAGGCGTGCCTGCACAGTTAAGAGACTTAACTGAACAGGTGCGCCTCACAGTTGGGAAGCGACGCCCCAACTCATTAGCTCAATGTCCTTCTGCAGACTGCGCCCCGATGCGGTGCATCATCTGCTTACTGGTAAGAGCCGGCCCTGCATAGGAAGCTGCCATATACTGAGTCAGACCATTGGTATATCTAGCTCAGTATTATCTTCACAAACTGGCAGCGGCATCTCCAAGGTTGCAGGCAGGAATCTCTCTCAGCCCTATCTTGGAGAAGCCAGGGAGGGAACTTGGAACCTTCTGCTCTTCCCAGAGTGGCTCCATCCCCTAAGGTTGAGCATCTTACAGTGCTCACACATCTAGTCTCCCATTCATACGCAACCAGAGCAGACCCTGCTTAGCTAAGGGGACAAGTTATGCTTGCTACCACAAGACCAGCTCTCCTCTCCTTACAACACTTGTCAGTTTTAAAGGGGGCTGGACCTCATCAGGGTTGTGGGACAAAGCAGCATTTGACACCTTGACTCAGGCACTGCAATGCCTCCCCACCTCCCGGTCACAGGTTATCTGAGGCCTGCTCCCTACTAATTTTTACACATCAGATTCCCTCTGGAATATACTTTTAGGGTTGAGTGATTTTTTATTTTTTATTTTTTATTTTTTTGGCAGCACAAACAAAAGAAGAATCCAGATTTAACAGGAGTGAATAATGGATGGTATATGTTCTACAGCTTCCTTGCCCAAATTAGTGAGGAGTTCTGACTTCTGTTAAAGGTAAAGCTTGTGACATGGAGCTCAGAACACTTGTGACTTTATGACAAAACAATTTCTCCACACACATTTCCTCTGTGTTCTGACTAGATTAGAAGTCTGTGTGTGTGTCAAAGAATACGCAAGGTATATAAAAATGATGTCTTGAATAGACTGGGTGAGAAGTATATTCCTTTTGATTGTTGTCTCTTGCTTTTTTAATGTTCTCAGAAAATGGCTGTATCTTTCAGAGTCTCTCAAGGATTTTCAGATAAAAAGAGAGGTTTTATCTTTGCATGTCTGTAAGCAGGGGAAAACTCCGGAGACTGAAACCTACAGGCAATTCAAATAAACTAAATCCGATCAAGGTAATATCAATGCCAGAATTAGAAGAAAACCCAGAGAGAATATCAATAACAACATTAAAACAGCAGGTTTCAACTGGAATCAATAGGCAGTATAAACAGAAAAAATTAAGTCACAAAGTGATAGTAGATAAAAGCTCCCCACTCATTAAAATTCTGTTTGTCTTTGTGTCTTTTTATCAATGTACCTATATATCTATGCAACTGTATCAAAGTTTATAATGTAAAAGAATGATGAAATAATCTAATTAATTTCCGGTGTCATTTCACATATTTCTTTCAAGTTAGAACTGCAATATTAATAATGGTTTGCAGTTTAATAAAATATCTCTATGTCCTATTAACTTCTATATCTGCTTGTTATAAAGCCCTTTTTATCAAATAGCTAAACTTCAAAAGATTTCTACTTTGATCTGAAATGAAAAAAACGAGGTTTGCTCCATTTGTACTGAATAACCTCGCTATATTTTACAGAAAGACAGTTGTCTGTTATTGCCTTTCTGTCACAAAATACATTTTAACTCGGATAAGTGAGAAGGGAAGAACACTGAGGAGGAGATCAAGCGGTAGGAAAGCATGATTTAGAGGGGGACTCGACTTTTGCCTTAATAGTGAGACATACCTGGGCAAATGAGATCTTTCCCGACCGGCAAATACATTACGAATTTGAAGCATGATGGGAACAGGCTTGTGCAGCGCTTGCTTTTGATGCCCCCATGGTGAGCTCTCCTGGTTTATTTCTGCCTCCACAACTGAGAGCATAAGAAGTCAAGAATCCATTGTTCTTTTGAATTTCCAGAGGAAATCTTTCCGTTGGTACTATAAAGGGAGAGAGGGGTGAATAAAATACAAAGGCTTATTAGGCTGAGTGGGTATATTACCACACTGTTTACATACTTGATTTTAATTGCCTAGCAAAATGCCCATCATTCTGGGGTGTGTGTGTGTGTGTGTGTGTGTGTGTGTGTGTGTGTGTGTGTGTGTGTGTAAGGAGGGTCAGTCGATTATAGGTACCCTGGAGGACATAATGTGACCCTGTGTATTCTGGACAGTCTCCTTTCTTCCTCCTCTCTGTGGATGTGGATATTGCAAAATGTAGAAGATGCTTTCTGAAACACATTACAGATACTTCAAGGAAGCAAGGATTAGGAGTAATGGGGGAACTTCAGCTCTCCTGATACCTGTTTGGAAACAAATGCCGCTAAGCATCAAATCTCCAAAATATTCCTGACACATTTTGCTGACAACTTCCTCTTTCAGAAAGTGGAGAAAGGAATGAGAGGATTGGCAACAGGGAAGAGTTGGTCAATGAGACTGATGCAGTATGAACTTTGGAGGGGAATGACGTGTATTTCTAGTGTTTTTAATCTTGGAGAGCTAAAGGCAAAAGTAGTAAAACATGTACCTTGGATTTCGGGAAAGCTGGTTTTAATAATATAATACATTAAAAGCTGGTTTTAATAATACATTTGAGAAGCACTAAGTAGGATTCTATGGCAAAATAGCTAATAGGGAAAGGAGCCCAATTTGAGCAGGAGTTCCTGAAGAAGGAATTACTAAAGGCACAGTCATAATTGCAATGAGGAAGAAAAAAGGAAGACGTCCAACTAAACCAATCTGGCTGCACAAAAAACTTGATGACAAGCTGAAAACTTTAAGACACATATAAAAAATAACAGGAAGGACAAGAAGGAAGATGGAAGATGGACAAGTAACTCAGACCTGTAGGGGCAGTGTCAGGAAGACTAAAGCTCAGAACAAGCTTAGACTGGTGAGTGATGCTAAGAACAAGAACAAGGCTTCTTGGGGTCTACTTGAAGGGAAAGGAAGGAAATGATAGTAAGGATCATTAAGGATAGTGAAATGTTAACAGGTGGCAGAAGAAGGCAAAACTATTCAACTCCTGTCCTCCATCTTCTCCCCAAAAGAGGAATTGTGTGCAGCCTCTCAAACATTGCATGAGTGGTGATGGGTCATGATAGCAGTTCAAGACTGATGGACTCTCAGAACCTCTCTGCACCCTCAGAACCTTTAGAAATCCTGGTAACAGTGAGGTGCCACAAGACCAGAGAGGGGTTAATGTTGTCCCAATCTTTAAAAGCGTGGGGTGGGGGGATGGACTAACAAAATCAAAGCTACATAAGCAATGACACCCAGTTAATGCAAGATGATGGGAAATATAAGATTTGCATAATGGCTACAGTCAGAATGATCCAATAGAAAATGGAGGGCTGCCCCCTCTGCTGCTGGGAATGAAAGGGCCCTGAGCCACCAGCAGGGATGGCAAATGGGGGAATGGCCATGGTCTTTTCTTCTGTGCCAGTAGCAAGGATATAATGAGAAGCATCAGGAACTTAGAAAACAATACAAATGAAGAGGCTATGATCCTGTAATGGCTGCAATGTATTTATGTTTACCACTTTTAGAGCGTTCCAAGCATTTCCCATGCATTAGCTCTGTAATCCTTCCAACTACTCTGTAAAGTAGGTCAGGATCATTATTCCCCACATTAGAACCTGAATCTAGCAGCTTGCTTGTTGTATGATTGGGGCAGTATTCCTCCAATCACCGTGGTCCCTTTGTGGCGCAAAGTATTTGCTCCCGCTCCTACATGGAACATGAGCCAATAAGAGGAAGCTGATTGGTTCCTGGGCCCTTGGGGGAGGAGCCAGCTGAACCATTGGCCAGTTCTACTTCTCCTCCTTCATCAGAGCCAGCGTGGTATAGTGGTTAGAGTGCTGGACTAGGACCGGGGAGACCAGAGTTCAAATCCCCATTCAGCCATGAAACTAGCTGGGTGACTCTGGGCCAGTCACTTCTCTCTCAGCCTAACCTACTTCACAGGGTTGTTGTGAAAGAGAAACTCAAGTATGCAGTACACTGCTCTGGGCTCCTTGGAGGAAGAGCAGGATATAAATGTTTTTTTCAAAAAATAATTTGGGCCTCAGCAAGTGATCCTCTCCCTCCCATCCCTTGGAGTGCTGTGTGGGCTCTGCTGGTTGCTGTTTGAGGCCAGGTAGGAATTTTTTAGACCGGTTTGGCTTTTTTCACTTACCTCACACTGTATTTTTAGTTAGCCAGGTCAAATGGTCACAACAGCAGATACAGTGCAGTTTTTCATAGCATCTTTAGGCATGCAGTTAGCAAAAGGAGGACCCAGTCAGGCCCTAGACACTCTATGGCTCAGGGATCTTTGGCTGGGAAGTTGTCCTCCAATCTGCAGAAGCAGCACCTTCTTAAAATGCCCTGCAACTTCAGAAGAATGATGCTATTTGCAGATGTCTAGCATTAGGTTGGCTAGGAAGGGCAGCCTCAACCCCTCGGGCAAGGGAGCGGCTTGGAACCAAGGTGTGTCACATATGGCATTTTTAGGATGGGTTCGATCCATTGGTAGCATGCCCATAGATACTGCACTGTCAATCCCATCTGTTTTAAATCATTCAATAAAGTTGTGGCCCAGTCATACAATTTGTCTGTCTCGTGTCTTCATTGGCCTGGGTGCAATGTTTGCTTTTTAAAAACGTAAATAGCAGCTGCATCACATGGGACCACAGATAGGGATCACAGTGGGGGAGGGAATGTAACCCTTTACTTCCCACCATGGTCTTGATCCAAAGTACCTTCCCTCCTGCAGCTGCTTTCTGCCCTGAGAGCAGGGGCGTAGCCACCATTAGGCGACCGGGTTCAAAGAACCCAGGCCGCCGCCATGCCTCGCAGCCCTGACACACACCCTGTGTCTGCTGTGAGGCACAGGAGGGGGCTGGTTTAGCTCCAGAATGGGGCCCCATTCGGGAGTTAAATGGCCAGTGCTGCATTCTCAGTGTGGCCAGGAGTGGCTCGCCCTGCCTTAAAGGCACTGGCCCCAATCAGGAGACCACTGGCCTGGCTCCGCTACTGCCTGAGATTAAAACTTCCATTGGTGCTGTACTGGGACTCTGGTGGGGGCAAAAGTTAAAGCCCCCCTGCTGTGGTTCGGATATGAATCAGGGCCCTGTGCGGCTGCTACTTACATTTATGAAAATAAATATTATTATTATTATTATTATTATTATTATTATTATTATTATTAATTCAATTTCTATACCGCCCTTCCAAAAATGGCTCAGGGCAGTTTACAAAGAGAAATAAAACAAATAAGATGGCTCCCTGTCCCCAAAGGGCTCACAATCTAAAAAGAAACATCAGATAGACAACAGTGACAGTCACTGGAGGGGTACTGTTCTGGGGGTGGATAGGGCCAGTTACTCTTCCCCTGCTAAATAAAGAGAATCACCACAGTAAAAGGTGCCTCTTTGCCCAGTTAGCAGGGGTAATAAATATGCAAACCCCAATCACGTAATAGGCACATCACCTAGTTTGACCCTAAGATTACCTTGTTGATGGCAGAAGTGAGATCTGAACCTTAGATCTGCACTGTATTATTGATTTTTATTTATTTGTTTGTTTATTTATTTGATTTCTATGCTGCCCTTCCAAAAATGGCTCAGGGCATTTAGATGTCTCAGTATGAGCAAGGTCCTAAGTGTATTTATCATTTTATCACTGTGGCCTCAAGTGATGATTTGCATCTATGAATGGCACCACAGACAGAACCTGCTCCTATCATCTCTAATGTAATGCTTTTGTGGAGAGTCAGTTCACACATTCAGCTGACAGTCACTTCTTGCTGCACGCATGTGTTCATCATTTGATGACTCCATCATTAATTGATCTGACACCACAGAAAGAATGTTCATATAACCTAAAACACAATGCAAAGACAATGCTTTTCGAATGAGTCAGTTGACATACTCAGCTTTCAGCCATCAAGTGTAAGCATTCCAGTATAGAGAAATCAAATGATTAACATTCATGTGTGAACCAACCCTTAATGATATTGATTTACTTCATGGACTTTGAAAGTATGTCGGTGGTTGTATTCCTGGGAACACATTCCCACATAAGCTTTTAATTTTACAAACTGCACGAAGCAAGTCTGCTTTGGTTTCCTGTGATACTAAATGGCTTCAAATCAAGATAAATTAAGGCAAAACGAAGGAGGTCATATTTATTTTTCAATTTTCTCCGAGGCAATTTGATTTCTTCTAATTAGGACATATGGGCATCCCTGCAAATGAGCCCTAGGCTACGTTGCAATGACCGCTTTGGTTAAGCTGTCTCCCTGAGATGACTTTTTCCTACCTTGTAATACTTGGTGAGATGAAAAACAAAGATACAGCACTCCTGGAGTTAATCTGAAGAAACAAGAAATAGCTGGAAACTACTGTTGTCTCCTTACAGTTAATTGTTTTCACAGCCCTTCAGAACTGTGCAAAGAATCATATCTGTTTACAGTTTCAGAGTCTCATTAGCTTCTCATGCCAGGTTTACACTGGTGTAATCCCTTCATCACCTACAATGGCATCAGTCTTGATTTACATCAGTTTCATTAGAAATGGAACTGGATTAATTGAGTTCAAAGCTCTTGCAAGCAAACCATGGAGGTAATTAAAACTTTAAAGACCCAGAATGACTGTAGATTTGTATTCTAGGACCAACAAATAAACATTTATGTATAATATCAAATTATTTTTATGAGTGTTATTGTCTGTGGTTATTTTTTAACTGAATTGAAAACAGATGCAGAAAAGATTAAGCTGTTCATTTCCCTTATGCTCTTTGGAGACAGTGTTGTGATTTAAAGTCCTTGGAATTTTTATCAGCATTTTGATTTTCTTGGTAACATTTGCTACCAAAGCTACAGCCAGAGCTGTTCTTCATTTATATAGTATTGTCTTCTAAGCCTTTTTCTTTTTCTTTCTTTCTTTCTTTCTTTCTTTCTTTTTTTTTTGATTTTGCCTTCATTTAGGAGGCCAAGTTCTATGATAAATTTTCTGCTGCTTGATTGGCAGGCCTACGTCTTGTGCCTGAACAAGGTGTTCATCCAAAGGGGACTGTCACCTTAATCCGCACCCTCATATGTAGCTGCCCATCCTCTCTGTAATACAAATTAATGAAATATGTTGCCACAAGATTGTGCATTTTAGCATCTCATTCCATTGGCTGCCATCTAGGGGGAAGGCAGACATAGTACATTGTATGATGAAGAGCAGGGGGAACTACACATGAGGGGGGGCTGGTTTTGACCACAGCCGCGTGTTTTGCATAACATTTAGTTCCAGCCTTATGATATTACTCTGAATTGCACAGGATCATCTTTTGGGATATTTCCCATTATACAGTATTTGGCACAATGAGTTTACAGATATTTATCTGGTGAAGTAATAACTGTCTGGAATCAGCATTCACATTGAAAGGCGTTTGATTTACATTACATTGCCAGATGTTCTGGGATGCTTTTTTCTGCATCTCAGCTATTTCTCCAGTCATGTGAGTAAACTAGCCATTAGAACACTTCAGAAATCAATAGAATCTCCTGTGTCCAACAACTATTTAGTAATTTGTGAGTATTGAGTGCTTGTCTATACATTCCGAGTGTTGAGTGGTCAATATGTTTATTTAATTCTTTGCAAGATCCCCAAAATCTATAATCTAGGACTGTCTCAAAAATACCGTATGGATAGGCTTTCAGATGCAGTGGATTATACCTGACTAGTATGTGTACTTATTCTCACATGTTAACTTTTGTAAATAGTTTTATTCTTGTTTCCCATATTTTTCATGTGATAGAGATCTTATGAATTGTATAGATTTGCCATAGTATTCTTTTAAATGTATGTTTCCTTCACTGCTGTGTTATTCAGAACATTTTTTAATCTTATAAATATATAGCACAATCTAACTAGCATTAAGCACATTGATGCCCTGTTGGTTTCAGAAGTGAGAACTACACAGCTGCTTAATTTTCCCACTAAAATAAACAGGGCTCAAAAGTGCTTAGCTCTGTCTGGATCATGTCTACCACATGAACTCTTGTGGATTCTAGGGATGTATATTCTTTTTCAGAATGAATGGAAATGGGAATATATGGGTCCCATGTCCATTCACCTCAAAACAAATGTTCCACAGAACAAATAGCAGTCAACAAGGGTCCATTTTCAGAACCCTCATTCATTACCATTCATCTTCAATTTACATTTTCAAAAATATTAGCAGTGTTTATTAGTAATAACAAAAGCTACTCACTGGAACTCAACCATGCAGCCCACTGCGCACCACAACAATGCTGTACTGTGGGGCATGTGGGTAAAAAATGGCCACCACAAAGAGGCAGCTGCACAGAGGTGTTCCAGGCAGCTCCTCATTACTAAGCTCTCCCCACCACAAAAAACCCAAAGTCCCATTCACCTCCAAATAAAAACTACCTGGAATTATTGTTGTTGTTTTCAACAAAAGTGTTCCTGAAGTGGTTTACATAGAAAAATAAGAAGAAGATGGCTCTCTGTCCCCAAAGAGCTCACAATCTAAGAAGAAGCATAAGGTAGACACCAGTAACAGTCATTGGAGGGGTGATGTGCTGGGGTTGGGTAGGAACAGTTGCTTCCCCTGATACACATGAGAATGACCACTTTGAGAGGTGCCTTTCCGGTTAACAGGAGAATGTCTCATCCTGTCCCTCAGTCTCTCTCATGCACAACATTTCTAAGCACACTGAACATCTCTTGAAAACCCAGCCATCCTATGTGTCCTTTCTGGGTGGAAGTTGGAACAGGATGATACGGCCTGTCTGATGAAAGCTATTCAGAAGGCCTAGTTGCCAGGCAATGCTGGGGACCAAAACTGTATACACATTCTGTCTAAATGTTAATCATGATATTATATTACATATGAAAGCATCTGGAGAATTCTCAGCAGCCAAAAAGCAGCTTACAAGATGCACTTCTGTCTGTATCTTAGCAAGCCTTATGAGAGGACAGAATTTAAAGAAATCAAGTAGCTATATTATTGTGGGCTGGTGCAGCCATATTGCTGCCCAAACCTTAGCCATGGTTAATGGGACTCGATCACTCACAAGATTATGCACTATTATCCCAAAGCCCTTCACCTCTCACAAACATATTCTCTTTCCATCTGCACTTATTCTCCAAGCTTTAAGCATAGTTTGATAGTTATATCTGCACTAAGGTTAACCTTGGTTAATGCTAATCATGCTATACAGGTCTTTGCTGTGGTGACACCTATGGAATTCCCTTCTAAGAGATACCTATCAGATTCTTCAGTGATTTGGGGGCGTGGGTGGGTGGAGGGAGGATGATTTAATTTTGCAACAATGCTCCAAGGTAATTATACTGACTGATGTAGTTGTTTTATTGCATTTTAACTGAAAGAGAATGCTATCTCCGGTACTCTACACCCAAAATCACACGGATAGACAAATCTATGTGCTTGCTAGGAGTTGACACTGACTCGATGGTACAATCTTTCCTTTCTATGTTTTATTACTGGTTTGATATCTGACATTTTGTATATTTTAGCCACTATTGTGAACAGCTTTGAGGGCCTTTTGCAGTCTCATTGACTTTCATGGGAGAGATTTCAGCAGGTGCTTAACTTTCCACTGAAATCAATGGGATTTAAAAATGCTTTCCTTTTGCTGGATCATGCTTTGTATGAATGAATAAATAAATAAATATGAGAGAGAGAGAGAGAGAGAGAGAGAGAGAGAGAGAGAGAGGTGCACAGTGAGAGCTGTTGGAAAATGAAGGAAGGGTTTTCTTTTAGAATCATCTGTTTATTTGGTTGTTATGTTAAGTAACAAAATTGTAATGAGTGACTCACCTCCTATTACTACACCTGCTTGTACAGTTTAAATTAAAGCCAAAACATTGCAAATCCTACTTCACAATGCCTTTCAGTGTTGAAGACTCTGCTTTAAAGGGCCTCATTGTTTAAGAGGATTAGTCCGTTGCTTTTACTGGCTTCAAAGAAACGGGAATCTTCACTCACTTTTTCTATTGATCCCCGTTGATCAGATTAACTGTGTTTTGGGTTCCTATTGAAAACCGGAGACAAACAGAAACATTTTTGAAACACTACCATGCAGAAGTTGGCTCTGCTCAGGATTCCCTTCTACCTATTACAAACATGCAAAGATTATTACTGAGAAGTCAAACAAAATAAAAGAAATGGCAGCAAATTCCATTAATTAAATACTAACATTTCCGGCTAATTATCTCAATTATGAAATGTTCAGTTCAACCCTATAATTATGGTTTCATCTACCCAATTAACGATGTAGCTTTTGTTTAGTTTCATGTAGATTTTTATAAAGGATGCCGCTCTTGCAAATGCCCAGAGGGTTCAAGGGAACGGTGGATCCTCAAGTCAGTTTGGAGAGGGTAAGGAGGACCTGGATTTCAATTGCTTTAGTCTCTATGAATTGACAAAGGAATTCTGGACAAGACTGCAGAAGGATGATGTCTGCTGATGCAAAAGGTGAAAAAGAGGCAATCAAATATGAGAGAGAAACTGGAGGCCTGCAGGAAAAGGCTTTGCTGCTTACTTCAGATCAATGTCTGAACTTCTGCCTTCCACACATATGCAGCTCTTGTTCACCGGTTCCTCTTCTTCATTTCTGCCCATTCTCTCTTCCAGTTTTTGACTCTCTTCTCCAGCTCCTCCTTTGGCCTTCCTCTCATTCCTCTGGGCCACTTCCTTTCCCAACACACCCTTGCTTCCCTTTGCATTATTGTCCCCCTCCCTCTTTTTTAGGCACTTGCTTCTTCCAATCCTTATCATGTCCCATTTAGAGTTTTCAACCCTCCAGGATTGCCTGGAGACTCCAGAAATCAGCATCAATCTCCAGAAACCAATCCTGGACATCCTAATGACTTGATATTGGGATGGAGTGGTGGTGGTAGGAAAAATATGTGGAATAAAAATATCCAGGAATACTTTCAGTCAGAGTTGGCAACCCTAGTCACATTTCTTCTCTTTGTCTGATGCCACCTCAGGGCTCCAGCTTCCTCCTTTTCATGAATCCTAAGTAACGGGGGGGGGGCACTAGGGCCCCAACCCCTCCCCCAATTGGCCAGGGATGATAAAGCAAAAAAGATTGCTGTAATTGTCAAGGAGAGGAAGAGATGCAGACCATTATTTAGGACCCAGAAAACAATTGAAAAGCCTTGCCTGTTGTGCCTTGGGAGCAGAGCTTAGCTGTGGAGGGAGGGGCCAAGCTGAGGAAAGAAAAAGTGAAGAGAAAAAGAAAGAGAAACACTTAGGGTTGAGGCAGATCCCTGAACAGGCAGATCCCTGAACAGTAAGCTTCTAGTTCATCGCCATTCTATAATATTCATGAGCTGTCTTTTCCATAAGACTATTGAACTTAATTTTTAATTTAATTTTGGAGCCCTTTACAGCTTGCCTTCACTTTTTAAAGTAAAGCAGGCATATAATCTAACTGTCCAATCCTATGCATGTTTACTCAGTAGATTCCACTGAGACACTTACTCTCAGATCAGTGTGCATAGGCTATTAACTAATTAGATAAGTAGCACAATACAAATTTATTTTTTTAAATTTATATTATTTATTTATTCAATTTCTATACCGCCCTTCCAAAAATGGCTCAGGGTGGTTTACACAGAGAAATAATAAATAAATAAGATGGATCCCTGTCCCCAAAGGGCTCACAATCTAAAATGAAACATAAGATAGACACCAGCAACAGCCACTGGAGGAATGCTGTGCTGGGGCTGAATAGAGCCAGTTGCTCTCCCCCTGCTTAATAAAGAGGATCACCACATTAAAAGGTTCCTCTTTGCCAAGTTAGCAGTAGGGGTGTGCACGGAACCGGCTGGCCCAGTTCGGTTCGAGTCCGGTGAACTTCAGGCTTAGGCAAATCTGGCATGAGGGGCTTTTCTGGAAGCCGTGCCCACCCACTGAACAGCTGAGAGGGGGAGAGGGAAGGAGCTGTAGCAGCTTGCCTGGAGGGAGCCTTTCAATTACAGGCTTACACATACACACACACACACACACGTTGGCTCTCAGGAAATATAAATTGCTGGGACTGAGACTGGGAGGGAGAGCAGGACAGGCTGCAGTATGCCCAGAGCGGGGCCTGTGCCAGTGCAGGGCTGGGGGCATTTGGCCCAGTTGCCCCACCCTAAGGACTGCCCTGGTGGGAGGAGGGATTGGGATTGGAGCCATGATATGACGGAGGGAAAGATCAGACCTTTCTAATTACGAATTAGAGACCTTCATCCAATTGGAAGTTTTCCTATGAACGCACCATTTGAAATTATTGGGAGTTGTACTAGAGCAGTACCATTTTGTTGAGCTGTTCTTAATCATTTTAATTGAGTTTGTATGGGAGATCTTGCAACTGGATGAACGTCTAACCTTTAGTTAGGATTTTGTTGATTAGTCTAACAATGTAGCCTCTTCATTATGTATGTGTGTGTATGTATGTATATCCCACTTTTTAAAAAAGTACATTAAGCTGCTAACAAAATAAACCCAAACAGTACAAGAATTGCTAAACAATGTCGTGTAGATGCAGAACATAACAATGATTTGTTGAATTACAATTATGCACAAAAATTTGTAGCATTATAAGGTAGCATAATTAACAATGGTTGTTTTGTGTTCAGATTCTAGTAACATTTGGTGTAATTTCTATCTTCCTTTTTTCAGATATTTAACAATTTTTATTTATTGTTTATATTTGCATATTGACCTTCATCCTAGCAATCCAGGGTAGCAAACAACAAATCAGTAAACAAACTAATTAAGACCAACCATTTAAAAACTCATTTAAAAAGTTCCAACTAAGATCCAACAAATACACCTACAAAACCAAACTAAAAAGAAACGTTTGTAAATGTAATTAATTTACACCTTGAACAGTATATCCAGAATTTAAAGGATGGTTATTGAATTTGTCCAATTATTATTTCTAAGATGATTGCAGTACATGTGGTTTTCTTTAAGTAGTGGTGATCATCTGCTGTATTTATTAGCAAACCCTTCCATTCTGAGCAGCTAAAAAGTCCCTGTTTTGTGTTTCATGTTATAAAATTACATATGGCTTGGAGAGAGAGAGAGAGAGATATATATATATATATATATATATATATATATATATATATATATATGCTGTAGACAGTGAAGAAATATGTCCTTCTAAACATTAGAAAAGGCTCATGTGCAAAGGCACATTAAATCCACTAAAAGCGAGGAGTTACAATTTTTGCAAGGAGGGGCACAGTGCCTATCTGTTATTCATTCATTCATTCATTCATTTTTATTTAACATATTTTTATACCGCCCAAAACTTATGTCACTGGGCGGTTTACAACAAAGCAAAATAAATAACAACAGAAAAAGTTAAAACATTAGTTAAAACAAAATAAACAATAACAGAAAAAGTTAAAACATTTCAACAATTTAAACTTTTAAAACAATATTTAAAACAATGTTAAAACTATTAAAACAACATTTAATTAAAAGCCTGGGTGAACAGATGCATCTTTAAAGACTTTTAAAAAGTTGTCAGAGATGGGGAGTCTCTTATTTCAGCAGGGAGTGCGTTCCAAAGCTTTGGGGAACAGTAGAGAAGGCCCGTCCCTGAGTAGCCACCAGACGAGCCAGTGGCAACTACAGACGGACCACTTCTGTTGATCAGAATGGGCAGTGGGGTTCATGACGAAAAGACGTTCTCTTAAATACCTGGGGCCCAAGCCGTTTAGGGCTTTATGCTTTATAATCAGCACCTTGTATTTTGCCCAGAAACTTATCGGCAGCCAGTATAGCTCTTTCAATACGGAAGTAACATGGTCTCTCTGAGATGACCCAGAGACCAACCTGGCTGCCGCATTCTGGGCCAACTGTAGTTTCCACACTACACACAAGGGCAGCCCCACATAGAGCACATTGCAGTAATCCAGTGTGGAGGTTACCAGCATATGTACCACTGTTCTGTGGTTGTTTATCTCAAGAAACGGATGCAACTGGCATATCAGTCGAAGCTGACAGAAGGCACTTCTGGTCACTGCCTCAACCTGGGACACCAGGGAGAGGTTTGGAATGGCTCCAGAAGCACCCCCAAACTGCGTACCTCTTCCTTCTGGGATAGTGTGACCCCATTCAGCACAGGCAGATCAAACTCATCTCCCAAGTTTTGGCTGTGCACAATGAGTACCTCCATCTTATCTGGATTCAGTCTCAGTTTGTTATCCCTGATCCAGCCCATCACCAGCTTTAGGCAGGCATTTAGGGAGGTTATGCCTTCTCCCAATGTTGTTGACATGGAGAAATCGATTTGGGTGTCATCAGCATACTGATAGCACCCTGCACCAAATCTCCTGATGATCTCTCCCAGAGGTTTCATGTAGATGTTAAACAACATCGGAGACAATACGGAGCCCCGAGGGACACCATCTGGAACCTGCCCGAGAGGTAGGAGCGGAACCATTGGAAAGCAGTGCCTCCCACTCCCAACCCCTTTAGATGCTCCAGAAGGATACTATGGTCAATAGTACTGAAAGCTGCCAAGAGGTCCAAAAGGACCAACAGAGTCACAGTTCCTCTGTCAATTCCCAATTGGAGATCATCCATCAGGCTGACCAAGGCAGTCTCCACCGCATAGCCCACCCGAAAGCCAGTCTGAAATGGGTCTAGATAATCAATTTTCCTCCAAGACTGATAGACCTGTGTGTTTTCAGAATTAATTCTAATAAGATATAGAGTCCCTTATATCATATCAGAATTTCTGGCAATAATTTTAGAATTTTGGAATTTCTATTGGAATTTCTATCAGAATGTTGGAATTGTTAGAATGGAATTCACAGTATGATTTGGCCATAGCATTCAAATATATTCAAAATACAATGAAAAATAATAATGATTATACAGTTTGTAAAGTAGGAACATAGGAACATAGGAAACTGCCATATACTGAGTCAGACCATTGGTCTATCTAGCTCAGATAAGACCAGCTCTCCTCTCAAGTGGTTGGGGTGGGTGGGTGAGAAGGATGGAGAACTATTTTTTGTTCAAATGTTTAGCATTTGGGGGCGGCAGCTCTCTGAAAAAGGTGGTTACTATGGTGAATCCTTATATGGAAGAGCTTTCTGAGGGAAAAGTAGGGGGAAGACTCTTGAGTGGCAGAGCACAATGGCCAATTCAAATGCATTTCATCACATGGTCTCACACTTGCCCTCCAATCACAGTGCTTTAGGGGAAGGATATAGATCCCTTTATTATCCTTGCACAACTGAATTCTTTGCCCTTTTTGCAAGTGTGGCCCATTATGCTGAATATGCTGAATATTTATGCTGTAATATCTTGCACCTGGGCTGGGTGGCCTGATTGGTGGTGGGTGAGAACCACACAGGTTTGGCTTTTGAACTCCTGGCCCTTATTAGGGCAAGCAGCACTAGGGGTGCAGCTGCCAGTGCGGGTCACCTGCAGGCAGCTGCCAAAGGCAGCTGCCTTGGTGGCGGCTTTGGGGGGTGGGACTGAGGGCTGGGGCCAACCTATTGTTTTGGACTCCTGAAAGGAAGACTCCTGCCTGCTCACTACACTGCTGCCTAGTAATTAGTTAGGCTTGGTACAGGTATGTGTTTTAGGTTGTCCAGAGATGGGGAGGTGAGGGACAACTCTGGGGCAGCTATTCCTTTGGTGGTGGGGAATCAATGAAGATATGGCATTGGTAGGTCAGCAGGCCAGTTCACGGGAAGGGAATTCAGAAATTTTATTGCTGTTTTCCCTTCCAAAGATGCCTACCACCTTTTTGACCTTGGAGAGCAGTGCCAACAACCCACAGAACCTCGCCTCATTACTCTGTAATGCCAGGTCAGTTCAAAATAAACCTGGGGTCGTCCATGACTTTATTAGGGATGAAGGTGCTGACCTGGTGTGTATCACAGAGATCTGGTCAGAAAAGATTAGTGGTCCAGTTTGATCCCAGCTTCTCCTGGTGGGTTACTCCATGTTGGAGCAGGTGAGAGGGTGTGGGCAGGGAGGTGGGATGTCTGTGGTTTATAAGAATATCATCTTGCTTACTATGGTCCCTGCCAGGGAATTGGCCTTTATTGAATGTGTTTACCTAAGTCTAGGGACTAAAGTTAGAGTGGGACTTCTGATCACTCTGTTGCCCAACAGAGTCCCTAACTGAGCTGACAGACCTAGTTGTGGAGTTGGCATTGGAGTGGTCCAGGTTGTTGGTAGCGGGGGACTTCAATGTTCATTTCGTAACCGGGTTGTCAGGAGTGGCTCAGGAGTACAGAGCAGCCATGATGATTATGGGCCTATCCCAACTGGTCTCTGGACTGATGCATGATGCTGGACACATGCTCAATTTGGAAAGAAGAGCTGGTCTTGTGGTAGCAAGCATGACCTGTCCCCTTAGCTAAGCAGGGTCTACCCTGGTTGCATATGAATGGGAGACTTGATGTGTGAGCACTGTAAGATATTCCCCTCAGGGATGGAGCCACTCTAGGAAGAGCAGAAGGTTTAAAGTTCCCTCCCTGGCTTCTCCAAGAGAGGACTGAGAGAGATTCCTGCCTGCAACTTTGGAAAAGCCACTGCCAATCTGTGAGGACAATACTGAGCTAGATAGACCAATGGTCTGACTCAGCATATGGCAGCTTCCTATGTTCCTATGTTTTTTGCTCTAATCAGAGTGGTGTTCTGTGGGTGGGAATTCCTGTCATCTCCCCATTCATATGAAACCTCTTGGAGAGATCATCAGGAGGTTTGGTGCAGGAGGGTGCAATATGCTGATGACACCCTGATCTACTTCTCCATGTCGCCCTCATAAGAAAATGGCATATCTTCCCTAAACACCTTCCTGGAGACAGTAGTAGGCTGGATGAGGGATAACAAACTGAAATTGAATCCAAGTAAGAGAGAGGTACTGATTGTGGGGACTTGGGACCTGAGACATGGTTTAGATCTAGGTGGCCAGATTTGGCTTTTTAAAAAGCCAAATTCTGGTTTATGGCCCATTTGACCCAAGAGTATACCCCTTAGATTGTGGCAACTCTGGTTAGATCTGCCTGTTATGGATAGTGTTACATTACATTCCCCCTGAAAGATCAGGTACGTAGCTTGGGAGTGCTTCTGGATCCCAAACTCTCCCTGGTTTCTCAGGTTGAAGCAGTGGCCAGGAACACTTTTTATCAGCTTCAGCTGATATGCCAGCTACGTCCATTTCTGGAGGTAAATGACCTTAAAACAGTGGTACATATGCTGGTAAGCTCCATGCTTGTCTATTGTAATGCACTCTACAGGTGAAACTCGGAAAATTAGAATATCGTGCAAAAGTCCATTAATTTCAGTAATGCAAATTAAAAGGTGAAACTGATATATGAGACAGACGCATTACATGCAAAGCGAGATAAGTCAAGCTTTAATTTGTTATAATTGTGATGATCATGGCGTACAGCTCATGAAAAACCCCAAATCCACAATCTCAGAAAATTAGAATATTACATGGAACCAAGAAGACAAGGATTGAAGAAAAGAACAATATCGGACCTCTGAAAAGTATACAGTATGCTGTGCTTGATTGGCCAGCAAACTCGCCTGACCTGACCCCATAGAGAATCTATGGGGCATTGCCAAGAGAAGGATGAGAGACATGAGACCAAACAATGCAGAAGAGCTGAAGGCCGCTAATGAAGCATCCTGGTCTTCCATAATACCTCATCAGTGCCACAGGCTGATAGCATCCATGCCACGCCGCATTGAGGCAGTAATTGCTGCAAAAGGGGCCCAAACCAAGTACTGAATACATATGCATGCTTATACTTTTCAGAGGTCCGATATTGTTCTATTCTTCAATCCTTGTCTTCTTGGTTCCATGTAATATTCTAATTTTCTGAGATTGTGGATTTGGGGTTTTCATGAGCTGTACGCCATGATCATCACAATTATAACAAATTAAGGCTTGACTTATCTCGCTTTGCATGTAATGCGTCTGTCTCATATATCAGTTTCACCTTTTAATTTGTATTACTGAAATTAATGGACTTTTGCACAATATTCTAGTTTTCCGAGTTTCATCTGTACGTGGGGCTGCTTTTGTAAGTAGTCTGGAAACTACAATTGGTACAGAATGCAGCAGCCATATTGGTCTCTGGGACAACCTGAACGGACCACGTAATATTGATTTTAAAAGAACTGCACTGGCTGCCCATATGTTTCTGAACAAATACAAAGTTCTGGTTATTACCTGTGAGCTTGGGCCCAGAGTATTTAAGAGAATGCCTTCTTCGTCATGAACCCTGCCACCTATTACGATCTTCTGGAGAGGTCCGGTTATGGTTGCTGTCAGCTTGTTTGGTGGCGACTCGGGACCAGGCTTTCTCTGTGGCTGCCACGGGGCTTTGGAATATGCCCCTTGTTGAAATAAGAACATCTTTTCTGTTTATTTTCAAGAAGACACTTAAGACGCACCTGTTCTCGCAGGCTTTTAACTGGAATTAATTTAAATAATTTGTTTAAGAACTTGTTTTATTAGATTGTTTTTATTGCATCATGTGGAATTTTAATCTCTTTTTGTATTGTTTTAAATATTAATTGTTTTATTGTGTTAAATTTTGTACACCACCTAGAGATGTACATATCAGGCAGTACAAACATATGATAAATAAATAAATATTTATATACCGCTTTTCAACAAATGTTCCCAAAGCGGTTTAGTCATTGAGTAACATGCCACCCTCCAAGTGCAGTATCTCCAGTGATTGTTGCTGGTGTCTAAATTATGTTACTTGTTAGATTGTGAGCCCTTTGGGGACAGGGATCCATCCTATTTATTTATTATTTCTCTGTGTAAACTGCCCTGAGCCATTTTTGGATGGGCGGTATAGAAATCAAATAAATAAGATTGCTGCTGTGTGGCCTTGGTCTGTCTCTGTACTTTTCCCTTTTGTTGATCTATATTATTCATATTGTGTGATATTTCTTTTACTTGCTTCCTCTGCTTCTGATGGCGTACTGTGTGTGGTTTTCAATTTTTTTGGAGTGGGGTTAGTGTTAGTAATTGTCATCACTCCTATCCCTTTAGCATGGGTCTGTGTGTGTTTGTCTCAGTCTCTCCTCATCTAACCATGACTTCTCATATATCCCCCTCCATACCCCCTTTAAAACATTTAAAGAAACATTTAAGACATTTAAACATCTTAAAACATTTAAGACATTTAAAAAAACAACACCCCTTCTTTCTTTCTTCCTGCTTGCTTTCTTACTCCCTTATGTGTCTGACTGTGAGTTGTGCCTCTGTGTGCTGTTCTGTCTGTCTGCCGCCCATTTCTACAGCAGTGCAGAATATATAATACATAAAAATATGAATTTCATTTCACACTATTTTTATTTACACTTTTTTGTGTGCAGCAAAACACTCTGCTGACACTCTCCGTCAGCAATGAAGAAATTTGGTGTTATAACATCATTTGGTATGAGGGCAGGCAGAGGCAGCAGTGTGCCTGTGGGATCTACCCCACCCCCTAAAATCAAGCACATCCTGTTTCAGGCAGGAGAGCAGAGGAAGTGGGCGAACGACCCAATACTTTTTCTCAAGTGCTCTTTGCAGTCCCTCCCACCCAATCTCCCTTTAGTGCTATTGCAGGGCCAGCTGTGGTAGTTGCTGGGGAGGAGTTGAGTGAAATGGGGGCATTTGTCATCTTGGGACAGGAAACGCCTGTCAGTTCTCCAAGCCATCATGAGTCCTTCATCTGAGGATGAGATGGAGGAGGTCCTAGCATCTGCTCCTCCTTCTGGTCCCCAGGGGAAGCATGCATCCCCTCATGGGTGGAAGATAGGCAACCTGGTCTGGGAACACTTTCAGGTGGTGTCTGAGGACCCTGGCTTTGCCCTCTGCAACCTTTGAAAGGTGGAAGTTAGATGTGGCAAGGACATTTTGACACATTTGCTACAATTTATCCACTTCCTGTCCCCCTTGGTTAATCTGTAGTGGAAGGCAGTCACTGAGAATGGCTGAGAGGGGAGAACTATGGGAGAGAACTGGCAGATGGAGAAGTGTTAAATAATCTTTCCTGGCAGCCAGTTCCTCCCTACAAATGCCCCCTCTGCCTACACATTAGCATTATGAGGCCAACATGGATTTGGGAGTCCATTTTTTCCCTCTTAAGATGTAGCACTGCTAAAAGCTGTTTAGGGTTTTTATGGATTATAATGTAACTAGAACCATTAATTGTTCCGGGGCAGGGGGGAGAAAGGAATCCAGTGCAGACATGGCTTGCCAGGCACAAATGTATTTTTCACTCTTCAAGAGAGTCTGAGATTTAGGCCTTAATATGGGAAGACAGTATCAGTGATATTAGGAAATGAGTAAAAAAAAAATTAAAAAATTAATACTTCCATTGAAAAGTTGCGTTCTGCTTGTGTCACACAGAACAACCAAGTTGCTAAGAGTCAGGAAGATAAAATGAACATTTTTGTAAATGTGATGAGTTAATATGATGAGTCCCCACTGAGCCCAATGGTTGTAGATTGCACCCACAATAGCCCCATGGCAATGACACTTGAAACACACCAGCTCGGAAAACTGTATCATGGATATAAAAGAAGCGGGACTGGACAGAGTGTGACAAAGGGTTAGGGTTAGGTGCTGGTCATTTTTTGTTTTTATTGCTATGGCCTTTAAGGCAACTAAGAAAGCCTCAGTCAAGGCTAGAGAGAATGCTCTATAATACACAGTTAAATGCATGATAATGCAGGTCTTTGGCTCTATGCTGGTTTCTTCATTTAGAAGTCTATGCAGCCTGGCACCCAAATTGTTGTGAAAATATGCCCAATTGATTTCATCTTATTTGTTTAAATCCATCAAATACTGGTCAGCTAGATTGTGAACCCAGCTGTGTGAAACCCAACTACCCAATCCACAAACCTGTTTATCTTAGGACACACAAACCCTTCCCAGTGCAAACAATGCCACAAATATGTGGAAGCATTATTAGGCAACATTTACTGCTCTCCCCTGCTGCCGTAAGTGCTCTTTGCCTTCCAAAAATATGTCTCTGATGGCTGCATGACCCTTATGAACATATTCCTGGAAGGCAAAGAGCTCTTCCAGAAGCAAGGGAAGACCACAAAAATTGCTCTTTCCTCCCCCTGCATGCACATTCTGCCACTTGGGCAGGCTCATGAGGTTAAGAGCAACCTCTGCATGAGGACACAGTTCTGCTGTGTCCCCAGATTGCTGCTCTGGACATCAGCCACTGAAATTCAATTTCAGACCTTGATATCAAATTTTAGCACATGTCAAAGTGGGATATGAAATATTTGATGAACATCCAGCACATTTTTGAATGATTAGAGAGACTATCCAGGGAATGTTTGGCATCAAAATTCAGAAGATAATTTCTGGAAGTGAAATCATTTCAACTTCAGTCTTAGTGCATTTAGAATGGGCAAGGGCTCAGTAACTGATATAAAATATACTGCTGGAAAGTCTATTATTATACAATAATTGATACATAAGGCCAGTCCAGACATTTACTGGGCTAGCAATACTTTTAATGTGGAGAGAGAGTAGGCACACCTCCTTTCATTCCACCATGCACATGAATGAATAGATAGATAGATAGATAGATAGATAGATAGATAGATAGATAGATTGTGTGTGTGTGTGTGTGTGTGTGTGTGTGTGTGTGTGTGTGTATTCTTCTGATCTTTTTATAGATCGTTTATATATCTTCTGTCTTCTGATTCAAAGAACTTTACAACAATTAAGACAGCTTGTTAACTATTAAAAATAAAATATAGTCAATAAAATATCTACAATACAAAAGCCCATTGGACCAGAATAAAAACATCTTTAAAAATCAGAGCACATCAGGAGGAGACTACACATTGGGGATGCCTACTTGACTAAATGCTGATAAGGAAGGTGCAATCCACATTTTCCAAAGGATGGAATTCCAAAAGACAGAAGCCAGCACCCAGAAGCCCTCTACTGTGCAGTTCCAGACAGATCTCAGATGGAGGTGGCACATAAAGGAAGGACTCTAGAAGATGTTCTTATTGGGCAGGCAGATTTATATGGGAGAAGGGGGTCCTTCAAATGTAACATATCAAGTGGCTGCTCCAAGATGAGACCCTCTTCAGAAGGGAACTCAGTTCACATTATTATTCCCTCTCAAAAAAGAGGAGGGCTACACGCAGAGGCCTCCACATGGAGTGCCCCCTTACACATTACATGTCCATCCCTCTACTGGCCTAGTGTGTTTATGAACTGAACCATAGTATGTCATAGCTATAGACTGCAACTTCAAAGGGTCCTGGAAAACCAAAAACAAAGTTAAGGTCGTTCATACAACCAAAGTCCCTAGTGGCTAGGGAGGGCTGCATGAGAATACCTATCTTCCCCCACATGATCCAGTTAGTTAGTAAGTTAGTTAGTTAGTTAGTTAGTTAGTTAAGTTTATTTAACATATTTATATACTAGCCATTACCAAATCTCTATGCAGTTTACAACTGCCTACAGTTGTAAAACAAAAGGATTAGCACATTTAAAACATATATAAAATTTAAAGTTTAAACAATAAAATTCAACTAAAACATCAACTAAAACTTCCTCTCATCCAGAGGCGTAACTAGGGGAGAGGAGGCCCGTGTTCACTCCTCTCCCTGGTGGCCCTTCGGAGTGAGGGAGATAATAAAGAAAATAGGGAGAGGTGGAGCTGCGGGACCCTCAGGAGCTGGGGGGCCTGGGTTATTTGAACCCATCTGCTCAATTATATCTACATCCCTGCACCCATCACCATTAGGGATGTGCAAACAGGTTCAACACTGAATGTGTTCGACATCGAACTGGTTCAGTTCAGCAGTTGGGGTTGAACTGAACCACCTCCTGCTTGGTCTGACACCTGGACCATACACACACACACTCCCGGCCATTCAGGGGGTTTGCAAGTAATTTTTTTTTAAAAAGAGATTAATACTGATCCCCTCTGGGGGGCTTCTCCGAGGCCATGGGGGGATGTTCCCACCAAGGTTCCCGCTCCCCCCGCTGGTCTTCCTCATGTCCCAGGCCATGCAGAGGTCCATTGTCCATGTATGGTGGCCTCCAAAATGGCCACCACGAGGAGGAAACTTGGCCTGGAAAGGGCCAAAGAATGCCCAAACCAAGTGATTTATGGCATGAGGAAGGCCAGTGTGGGGGGAGGGGAACCTCCATGGAACCCCACCTGTGGCCTCTGAGAAGCCCCCCAGAGGGAGTAAATACTAAAAAAAAAATTAATGGCTCATGAACCCCCTCCCCCCAAAAAAACTGAACTGTGGGTTTGATGGGGGTCAAACCAAACTGGCCCTGTCCTGTCACCATGCCACCATGCACACAATGACTGCGGCTGTCCGGCCTCTAGAAATGGTGGAGCATGGTGCACTGAGGGATCTTCCCTCAAGCTGGGCACTCTAGCTGTCCAGCTCTGTGTCTGCTCAGGCTGCAGGCAGCCTGAGCATTCACATGACCAGGAGCCCTGGTAGAAGGCCGCACTTATGCCCCCCTGCCTGGGTAATAGCTCAGGGAGAATCCCAAGCCTAGGTAGTGTTGCTCGTGTGAACAGTGTAATTCCAGATCCCCTGATTCACATAAGTGGACCTATTGGTTAGGGCACCAAGTTAAAAAGAAAAGAAAGGGAAAGCAAAGATATTTATTTTCAAATGACTGCAAATCTTGTATGCTCTTAAATTATGAAGAGAACCAAAGAGTTAAAAAATATATAAAACCATAAAATGATATTTTTGAACAATAATGTTCTTATGATAGAAGTTCTTATCAGTGTGTTGCACTGTACTTGGCAAACAAGCCTTTTTACCTTTTAAACAAATAATTCATTAGGTAATTAAATTCAAGTGAGATTACTCTAATTAAATATACACTGCAGCTGAATCATAATTTCTATGTGGCCTAGTTAAAGATGAACGATCTCTTATTCCTGACAAAAAAGAGAGACAGAGAGAGAGGAAGAGAAAGCTTTAAAAGAATTCCCTAGTGACTGGAATAATAGATTTATACACCACCGTGCAGAGGTCATTGCAAGAAAGGAGAGACACCAAATGCAACATAAAGAGACTTTTCATGTCTGGAGATACTAGAATTTCAGGTTTTATTGCTTGGAGTTCTATTAAAAGACTTTGTGGAACCTAGGAGGGAATCAAAATTATCTCTCCAGAGGCGATAAGTTATATAAATATGCGCGCAAACAGAAATGTATCTCTGAAGGTATTAGTTCTACGTAATTTCCAAGGAGTAGCCAGCTAGGCCTCAGAGGAAAGAGCATATCTTGAAATGCTTGGAAGGCTTACATTGGCCAAAATACGGCAGGACTTCAGCAAAATTAGAAGAACTTTGTAGCCAGCGCAGTGATCTATGTCCTGGTTCCCTTTAATAGCATTAGGAGTTCAAACCATAAAGACTTTAATCTGGAAAGGAGAAGTCCCAGCTCTTGGCTTTGATCTCCTTCCTCTCGGCTGTTTCAAACTGACAGTTTGGCTGAATGGCATTTGCCCCTTCCATGTGTAAGACACGAGTTCCATAGTGTTCGGCAGCTTGCTAGCAGCTACACCTGTACTGCTGGAATTTATGTTACCGTGCTTTGGGGTGGCATTGATTTGGGGTGGCTGCAATGGCAAAGCAAACTAATTAGAAAGCATATAAGGAAGCCCAATCCAAATGATGGAGGAAAACAAATGGAAAAGGAAAGGTAAAAAAGCCACTGCAGCTGGTATGACAACTGTGTGCCTCTGGCCCCAAGTGAGACAAAGCTGTTGGGGACAGCAAATGAATTTTAAAAAGAAACATACAAGCTGTCCAAACATACCAATGATCATTTTGAAGAAAACCTGGAAACTGCATTATTAATTAAGACCAGGCCTAGAAAATATCCCAGCGTGCACAGCTAGTGTGGCTGACAAGCAATTCAAGAACGTTTAGTTGATTAATGATCTAATGGATTAATAAATGAATTAATAATTTGATCTAAATGCATGTGCATATTACTAAAACCTCATTATCTTTAGTGGCTTGCATACCGTGCAGCACCCTGCTGATGGAAAAATGGGGTACACATGTTGGTTCCCTGAGACTGCAAAACCCATCAATGCTGCTAGCAAATGTGGGGAGCCTCCGTGGCTCCTAAGGATTGCATCTGCACTGCAATGAGAGAAGTGTGCTACACTGTGGACACAATCCTTAGGAGTCATGGAGGATCATAGGAACATAGGAAGCTGCCATATACTGAGTCAGATTATTGGTCCATCTAGCTCAGTATTGTCTATACAGACTGGCAGCAGGGAGGGAACTTGGAATATTCTGCTCTTCCCAGAGCGGCTCCATCCCCTAAGGGGAATATCTTACAGTGCTCACACATCTAGTCTCCCATGTTTGCTAGCAATGTTGACTGACTTATCAATGTTTCACAGATCCAGGATGCTCACCCCACGCTTTTGGATACTGAAAGAAGCACAATGCGATAGAATTTAAAAAAAAAAACAAGAGCCACCAATGCTAGGAAGGAAAGGCCATATTTAATACTTGATTTTTCATGTGCTATTACTGTAACATGCCAGAACTAAAATTAGAGCGGCTTCCGAAATTCTCCACATCTGAATTTCTCCCTGGATGTTGGATTTCAAAATGCCCGGTCTTGTTTCTAAGTGGAACCAATGTGTTACAAATCCTTCATTGTTCCCTTAAAAAAAAAAAATCTGAATGATGTATGAAGTACTGTGAATAGCAAGGTTTGCCACAATACTCAGTGTCTTCAGTTCATTAGTGTCTTCCACCTTCTATGTAACTTACACAAATGTGTGCACTGATAGAACATCACAAAAAGCCATTTTGATGTGATTATGCATAGGATTATGCTGAGTTTCTTTTTTCATGGTAGCTTGCCAGTGTTCAAGAATACATCAGGTGCACCTCCTACCAATGGAGTTCAAGCAGAACCATCTGATGGATAGTGGTCCTCATATATATTTTATCATGTATATTGCCTTAAATATGTTGTAGGATACTGAACTTAGAATTCATCAATAAATACATTGGCTAATATACTGCATAAAATAATGTGAGTGGCTTGAGCATCACCCCTGCACATGTATAAGTGCCACCAACGGGGCAGTGCATCAGGGCAGCGGTGCTCTGCATAAGGGCATGGGCTGTGCTGAAGCTGCCCACATTCCCTTGTGCAGTTTGTCAGTCATTAATAGAGATGTGTGAACCGGTTCAAGTTCGAACCAGTTCACCATTGAACCGGGCCTGTTCAAAGGCTCACCCTCAAGCCAAACAAAGGACCAATTTGGTTCAGTTCGGTTCAAACTCAAGCTGAACACACTGGGCCAGTTCAGGGGTTCTAACTGTAATTTTTTTAAACTTTATTTTAAATAACTCCCTGCTGGCCTTCCGGGGGGTGGAGTGTGAAAGAGTCTCAGAAGGTTCCCCCTCCCCCTGCCAGCCTCGCCAAAGTCCTTTTTGGACTGGTTCAACCAATTTACGGGCCTTCCCAGCCCTCTGCCTGCTTGTGGTGGCCATTTTGAAGGTCGCTGCCCATGCGCAATAGCCATTTGCATGCTCAGGCTAGGACAGTGGGCAGGGATCTGAGAAGAGAGGGGTCGTGAGGGAGTAAAGAGCCCCTTCAGGAGAAGAAGGCTGCCACTGTGCGAATTAGATGAGGAAACAAGATGAACAAGGTCTGTTAACTCAGGAAGGGAGCAAAAAATAGAACAAAAGATTTTAAAAGGGAAGGGAAGAAAGACAGAGGGGAAGAGCGAGCAGATGAGAGAGAAAGGAGGGAGGGGAGAGAGAAAGACAGAAGAGCAAGGGTTGCTCAGGCTTGCCAGCGGCCTGAGGCGAATGAGCGGCCATGGCAGTGGCAGCAAGGAAGGGCCTGGTCAACCACTGCCACTGCTGCTACTTGGCACTACTGAGGCAGGCATGGGATGGGCCCAGGCCTGTCAGCATCCTGAGGGAAACAGGTGGCCATGGCAGCGGCAGAAAGGAAGGGCCTGGTCAACTGCTGCTGCTGCTTCTCCTGTGGGGAGGAGCAGGAGTGGGGGTCAGGTGAGGGTGGGAAAGTCTCTGGGGTTAGGGGGCTGCAACTTGGCCAATTGGCGACAGCAGCACTACAGCCACAACCAAGAGGGGTGAAGGTGATGGAGTAACGAGATGGAAGAGCAGCCAAGAGGGGTGAGGGGGATGCAAGCAAAGGGATGGAGCAGGAGGAGGAGGAGGAGTAGCATGGCTCAGGTGAGGGTGTAGAGATCTCTGAGGTGAGGGGTTAGATTGTATACCCAAAAGGAGGAAAGGTACCACTAAGTCCAGGAGGATGCCAGCATGGCTCACGGGTACCGTCAAGGAAGCCATAAAAGGGAAGAAGACTTCCTTCCGAAATTGGAAGGCCTGTCCAAATGAAGAGAACTGAAAGGAACACAAACTCTGGCAAAAGAAATGCAAGGTGACAATAAGGGAGGCAAAAAGAGAGTTTGAGGAACATTTAGCCAAAAGCATCAAGGGGAATAACAAAAACTTCTTTAAGTACATCAGAAGCAGGAAACCTGCCAGGGAGGCAGTTGGACCATTAGACAACGAGGGAGTGAAAGGGATTATTAAGGAGGATATGGAGGTTGCAGAGAAGCTAAACGATTTCTTTGCATCTGTCTTCATGGCAGAAGATACTGAGCATATACCTACTCCTGAACCAGGCTTTTTAGGGATGGAGGCTAGAGAGCTGAGTCAGATAGAAGTGACAAGGGATGATGTTCTAAACTGTCTGGAAAAACTGAAAGCTAACAAATCACCAGGGCCAGATGGCATCCATCCAAGAGTCCTCAAAGAACTCAAATGTGAAATTGCCGACCTCCTTGCCAAAATATTTAACTTATCCCTGAAATCAGGCTCTGTACCAGAGGATTGGAGAGTAGCAAATGTAACACCGATTTTCAAAAAGGGATCCAGGGGCGATCCGGGAAATTACAGGCCAGTTAGCCTAACGTCCGTTCCAGGCAAATTGATGGAAAGCATCCTCAAGGATAAAATTGTAAAGCACATAGAAGAAGAGGCACTGCGGGGAGTGAGCCAGCATGGCTTCCGCAAAGGTAAATCTTGCCTCACCAACCTTTTGGACTTCTTTGAGAGTGTCAACGAGTGTGTGGATCAAGGTGAATCCAGTTGACATAGTCTACCGGGACTTCCAAAAAGCTTTTGACAAAGTTCCTCATCAAAGACTCCTGAGGAAACTTAGCTGTCATGGGATAAAGGGACAAGTACATGTGTAGATTGCTAACTGGTTGAAAGACAGGAAACAGAGGGTAGGTATAAATGGAGAATTTTCACAATGGAGGGAAGTAAGAAGTGGGGTCCCCCAGGGATCTGTACTGGGACCGGTGCTTTTTAATTTATTCATAAATGATCTAAAAGCAGGGGTAAGCAGCGATGTGGCCAAATTTGCAGATGATACCAAACTCTTCCGGGTAGTGAAATCCCAAACGGATTGTGAACAGCTCCAAAAGGATCTCTCCAGCCTGGGGGAGTGGGCGACCAAGTGGCAAATGCAGTTCAATGTTAGCAAGTGTAAAGTGATGCACATTGGGATGAAAAACCCCAACTTCAAGTATATGCTGATGGGATCCGAGCTGTTGGTGACAGACCAGGAGAGGGATCTTGGGGTTGTGGTGGACAGCTTGCTGAAAGTGTCGACTCAATGTGCGGCAGCTGTGAAAAAGGCAAATTCCATGCTAGGGATCATTAGAAAGGGGGTTGAAAATAAAACGGCTAACATTATAATGCCCTTATAAAAAACTATGGTGCGACCACACTTGGAGTACTGCGTACAATTCTGGTCACCACATCTTAAAAAGGACATTGTTGAACTGGAGAAGGTACAGAAGAGGGCAACCAAGATGATCAGGGGCCTAGAGCACCTTTCTTATGAGGCAAGACTACAACACCTAGGACTTTTTAGTTTAGAAAAAAGATGACTGCGGGGAGACATGATAGAGGTCTATAAAAGCATGCATGGTCTGGAGAAAGTGGAGAGAGAGAGATTCTTTTCCCTCTCACACAACACTAGAACCAGGGGGTCACTCCATGAAATTGATTGCCAGGAGGTCTAGGACCAACAAACGGAAGTACTTTTTCACATGACGCGTGATCCACTTGTGGAACCCTCTGCCACAGGACGTGGTGACAGCCAACAACCTGGATGGCTTTAAGAGGGGTTTGGATGACTTCATGGAGGAGAGGTCTATCAATGGCTACTAGTCGGAGGGCTGTGGGCCACCTCCAGCATCAAGGGCAGGGTGCCTCTGAGTACCAGTTGCAGGGGAGTAATGGCAGGAGAGAGGGCATGCCCTCAACTCCTGTCTGTGGCTTCCAGCGGCATCTGGTGGGCCACTGTGCGAAACAGGATGCTGGACTAGATGGGCCTTGGGCCTGATCCAGCAGGGCTGTTCTTATGTTCTTAGGGGGACTGTGGTGGGGAGTGAGGGGAGCAATCAAGTACTAGCGTGCAGATGCTCTTAGCGGGTTAAGCTTTTTTATTCCTATTTGTCATTTTTCTGTGTAAACACCTTTGAGAACTGTTCATTAAAAAGCTATATGCAAATTTATTCCTTGATTTATTCATCCATTTGTTTATTTATTATATTTTTATACCACCCAATCCATCCAAAAGCTAGATAACAGTAGTAAGTAAAATCAGGCATATCTCAGTCCCATTGAAAGAGAACTGGTGTACTGTTGCTAGGACTGTGCACGAAACAGAATTTGCATTCTGTTTCAAGCTCAAAATGAAATGCAGATGGATGAAACATTATAGTGGTCAGCCCCAGCTGTTTCAACAGAACAAACCCGAAGTGTTTTGAGTGTTTCGTCCATAGGGAACAATGGAGAAATTTGAAACACCTCATTGTTCCTCATGGGTAGCTCCTAGGGACACCAAAGTGAGTTGTGTCATAGAGTATGATGGGTGCTATCCAATCCACACACAAAAAATGGGCAAGCAGGCAATTTTTTTTACCTCCCCCCCCCAAAAAAAAAACCCCATAGGATCCTATGGGTGTTTGGGGAAGAGGTTAAAAATTTGACATCTCCTTGGTGTCCCTATGAGCTATTGATGGGGAACAATCGGGTGTTTGGAGTTTCTCCATTGTTCCCTATGGCTGGAACAATCTGCACTCACAGAATGCAATCCATTTTGCAACCCTGCCTCAAAAAATACTGCAGAAGTATAGTTGCACAGAACAAAAAGGGAATCTGCCCCTCCCAACACAGAATACACATTTCAAACATATGGCCAAAAAATAATCACTGACCAGAAGCAAATGCCTGCAGTAACATCATTGGCACAAGTTGCTCTCTCACACATAGTTGTGATGCCTTACATCCTAGCATGGCAACAGTCAGCTGCTACAGCAGTACCATTAGCAGCAAGCATAGCTATAAGCTCAACTAGAGCTAGTGGATTCTAACTTAGAATCCCCTATCACTGCTCATATTTGTTCAGTCATAATCTCCTTTGGTGTAAAATGATGAATCAACTTAGGAAGAATCCACTCTCATTTCCTATCAGAGAATCTACTCTCAGAGCACCTCAGACACTGAAAACAACAAAACCCAGTACCCCATGGGCTTGTGGGCTTGTGGGTGGTTGGCACCCTATGTGCACTACAGCACAACCCACTCTGGGCCACCATGGTGTCCCCCAAGTACAGTTATGCAGCTGCTGAAATCCCCATTATTCTCTATGGGGGAAAGCTTAAAGAAGCTTCGAAAAATTTTGAAATCACCCCGTCACCAATTTATTTGAAACTGGGTGGTAGTAGGCACCCATTGGGGCACTACCACCTGACCCACTCTTCTACCCCTGAAACCCCTTTTCTGCACTGAAACTGCCACAAAGACATGCCAACTTCAAAAAAATGTTAAAAATCAACCCTATGCCCAATTTCTTTGAAGTCTGGGTGGTAGCTTCCTTCCACCCATTGGACACTACCACCCACCACAACCCACTCTGGGCCACCATGGTGCCCCCCATGTGGAGTTATAAAGCTTCTGAAATCTCCATTATTCCCTATGGGGAAAAGCTTAAAGATGCGCAGACTTCAAAAAGATTTTAAATTCCACCCCTTTGCCCAATTTCATAGAAATTTGTGTGGTAGCTTCCACCCATTGGACAGGGTTGTTGTGAAAGAGAAACTCAAGTATGTAGTACACCGCTCTGGGCTCCTTGGAGGAAGAGCGGGATATAAATGTAAAAATCATCATCATCATCATCATCCCCCAGTGAGGCACTACCTTGGCGTGGTTGTGGGGCTTGCATGCTCTGAGGAAGCTGAGAGCTATGCCAGAGGTCCAACCATACTGGACAGGTCTCACCAGAGGAGCCAGACAAAGAGTGCCTCTCCCATCAACAATATGGTGAGATGTAACTTTTATAAATCTATACCGGATCGGTCGTCGCCCGCATCAACAAGGACTGCGCCAGGTGCTGGAGTCCCTGGACATCTGGTGGCAAGTGGGCAACAGGACTCAGGATCTTCAGTTGAGCAACCAGAGCTGGAGACTGCAAGGTTACTGGAAGAAAAGTCACTTAACCGAAAAAAATATACAAAAAATGCCAACAAGGAAATAATGATCTGCTATTATAAGTCTACTCCAACTAGAAGAGGTTATTTTTAAAGAATGTATCAAATTTGGAAAGAGAAGCATCCAGAGACAGAAATAACAGAACAAAGGCTAGCAGACCAGAGAAGATTCATAATAAGAAATAAAGTATTCACAGGAGTTGAGCTGGAAGAACTGCAAAGAGCAACACATGCTCAAGATATGGAAGAAGAATTACCACCAACTGAAGAAGTTGCTCAGGCGCAGGTGAAGGAGGTGTTGGAAATAGAGGATGCCACTGTTGCTGAACTGTTTCAAAATCAAAACCAGGCAACCTCCCCTTTGCCTTCAACTCAAAAACCCAAATGCCATTTAACAGAAAAGCAACAAGAACTAAAGCAAAAAATAACTGAGCACATGAACCAAACAACCACCAGGGTTTGACTTCCAGCTCTAAAAACAGTTGCCAAAAAACAACTTGCTCAGGCATTAAAAGATGTCAATGCTGCACTTGCAGAAATAACAACCAATAATTTGCAAGAAACAAACCAACCATTTCAGTGCAGCAACAATAACAACACAAGAGCTTGGATATAAGATCAATGGACCTGTAAAAAAAGAAAGAAGTACATCACCTAAATGGAAGATTAGATTAGAAAATAAAATCTCCAGGCTTAGATCAGATGCTAGTAAATTGAAAGGTATGAAAGACAAGAATCTGAAAAGTGAAAACACCAAACATTATCTGATCCAAAAATACCACCTAGATTCAAGGAAAATTAGAGAAGTGCTGGAAATAATTAAGCAGCAAATAACAGCAGTGTCAAAGAAGATTAGCAGATACGATGCCAGAATCACACAACAAAGGCAGAATCTCCAATTCCAGTTGAATCAGAGAAGTTTCTACTAAAGCATAGGAGAAACTGCAAGAAACATAGAAACACCAAATAAAGAAGAAAAAGTGCAATTCTGGGGGAAATTATGGGACAATCCAATAGATTATAATAAAAAAGCAGGCTGGATGAAAGAGGCACAAAAATGTAACCAACAAATGCAAGATCTAATAATAATACCAGAATTAATAAGTGAAAGAGCAAAGAAAATGAAAAATTGGACTGTGCCAGGCAACGAAATGCATGGCTTTTGGCTTAAACACCAAACAAGCCTTCATAAACAACTATCAAAACAGTTCAATCACATTTGGTAAGGAGGTGATATTGAACAATAGCTAACAACGGGGAAAACTCATCTGATCATGAAAGACCCAGCAAAAGGTGCAGTTCCAAGTAATTATAGACCGATCACCTTCCTGCCAATCATGTTCAAATTATTAACCGGAATAATAGCAGATGAAGTGATGCAACACTTATTAACTAACAAACAGCTTCCGGTTGAACAGAAAGGAAATTGCCCGAACACCAGAGGCACAAAAGACCAGCTGCTGATTGACAAAATGATTTTAGAAAATTGCAAGAGAAGAAAAACCAATCTAAGTGTTGCATGGATTGACTACAAGAAAGCCTTCGATTCATTGCCTCACACATGGATACTAAAATGTTTAGAAACAACTGGTGTCAGCAAAAACATTCAGATATTTATAAAAAAAAGCAATGAGCATGTGGAGTACACAGTTAACAATCAATGGCGAGACACTTGGACAGGTTAGCATTAGGAGAGGCATTTTCCAAGGGGACTCACTATCCCCTCTGTTGTTTGTAATCGCCATGACCCCACTTTCACAAATACTAAACAAAACAGGCCTCGGATACCAAACATCTAAAACATCAAGAAAAATCAACCATCTGCTGTACATGGACGATCTGAAGTTGTATGGAAAGTCCCAGTCAGAAACCGAATCACTGCTAAACACTGTCCGTATATTCAGTAGCAATATAGCAATGGAGTTTGGACTAGACAAGTGTGCTGCATTAATAATGAAAAGAGGAAAAATAACAAAAACAGAAGGAATAGAACTGCCCAATGGAAACAACATCAAGAACCTGGAAGAGAAAGAACATTACAAAGACTTGGGCATTCGCCAGGCTAATAACATTGCACACACTGAAGTTAAAAGAAAAATTGGAAGTGAATACATCAGGAGGGTTAGAAAAATCCTCAAGTCCAAACTCAATGGAGGGAACACCATACAAGCCATAAACACCTGGGCTATACCTGTTATCAGATACACTGCAGAAATAATAGACTGGACCCAGGCAGAGCTAGAGATGCTAGATCGTAAGACCAGGAAAATCATGATCGTCAATCATGCTCTGCACCCCCACAGTGATGTACAGTAGATAGGCTATACCTCCCTCGCAGCTCAGGTGGAAGAGGAATGCTGCAAGTCCATCAAACAGTAGAGGAAGAGAAAAGAGGCCTTGAAGAATATATCAAGGACAGTGAAGAAGATGCACTTCAATTGGTCAATAACGCGAAACTATTCAACACCAATGAAACAAAGCAGGCCTACAAGAAAGAACAAGTCAAGAACCGAGCAGAAAAATGGAGAAATAAGCCACTGCATGGTCAATATTTGCACAATATAAGTGGAAAATCAGACATCACCAAGACCTGGCAGTGGCTTAAGAATGGCAACTTGAAGAAAGAAACAGAGGGTTTAATACTGGCTGCGCAAGAACAGGCACTAAGAACAAATGCAATAAGAGCAAAAGTCAAAAAGTCAACAACAAACAGCAAGTGCTGCCTTTGTAAAGAAGCGGATGAAACAGTGGACTACCTAATCAGCTGTTGTAAAAAGATCGCACAGACTGACTGCAAACAAAGGAATGACAAGGTAGCAGGGATGATAAACTGGAACATCTGCAAAAAATACAAGCTACCTGTAGACAAAAATTAGTGGGACCATAAAATTGAAAAAGTTGTTGAAAATGAAGATGTAAAAATATTATGGGACTTCCTACTACAAACAGACAAACATCTGCCACATAATACACCAGATATAACTGTAGTCGAGAAGAAAGAAAAACAAGTTAAAATAATCGACATAGCAATACCAGGGGATAGCAGAATAGAAGAAAAAGAAATAGAAAAAATCACCAAATACAAAGATCTACAAATTGAAATGGAAAGGCTGTGGCAGAAAAAGACCAAAATAATCCCAGTGGTAATGGGCGCCCTGGGTGCAGTTCCAAAAGAGCAGCTCAACACCATAGGGGCCACAGAAATCACCATCAGCCAATTACAAAAAGCAGCTTTACTGGGAACAGCCTATATTCTGCGATGATATCTATAACAACAACAACATTGACAATAAAATTCAGCCATCCTAGGTCCTTGGGAAGGACTCGATGTCTGGATTAAACAAACCAGTCAATAACACCTGTCTGACTGTGTAAACAAGAAATAATAATAATAAAATATGAAGGTCCAAATCCCCAATTTTTTTCAGTTCCAAATCTAGGTGATTTATTTTGTACCCAAATCTGGGCATTTGAGCATAGGGGCAATTTGTTCTTTCAGCACACAGCCCGAATAAGCCATATTTGCATACAAGTCATTTTGCACCTGAATTGATTTGCACATCCTTTCTTCTAGTGCTACCACTCGATCTCTCCAGCTTCTCTGCTGCTTCTGTCCCTGAAGCAGCGACTCTGCAAATCTCTCCATGTCCCTAAGAACTGCACATCATGTCAGCCAATGTGATTGTTAAGAATATTTATATGTTGCTTTCCAAGTTATTAAAGCAGTTTCCATAACAAAAGAGATGAAAAGATGGTTCCCTGTCCCAAAGGGATTCACTATAGATAGTAGGCCTGTGCATGGCCCAATGTGTTGGATTCTGACAATACATGACACTGGTGTTGTTGTGAGGGCCCATGTCACACACATCCCCAACTGTCATGTTGCATTGTGTTGTTGTGGAGCTCCAACGTGTCCCTTGGATCATTTCCCCTCTCAGCCCCCGGTCCTCCTCCCCACTTTTATCTGTGCCAAAGTGGGGGCAGGACAGGTTTTGTCAATTCCTCTTCGCTCTGGAGAGAGCACTCAAGCAGCTGCTTTAGTTTTAAAGAGAAGGGGGTTTTCTTTTTTCCAGACCAGAGAAGAGCTGGCCTTGTGGTAGCAAGCATGACTTGTCCCCTTAGCTAAGAAGGTTCCACCCTGGTTGCATATGAATGGGAGACTAGATAGGTCAACACTGTAAGATATTCCCTTCAGGGGATGTAGCCACTCTAGGAAGAGCAGAAGGCTTCAAGTTCCCTCCCTGGCTTCTCCAAGAGAGGGCTGAGATAGATTCCTGCCTGCAACCTTGGAGAGGTCGTTGCCAGTCTGTGAAGACAATACTGAGCTAGATAGACTAATGGTCTGACTCAGTATATGGCAGCTTCCTATGTCTCTATGTTCCTAACTTGCCTCCATGGCCCAGGGGCATCTGGGATTGGTAGATTTTCCTGAGGCTGCTTATTTGATATTAAGGCCTAGATCCAATGAACTATATTGCTAGTTCAACATGCCCCAAGGAGCATAAGACCTGTGTTCCCCATAGTGCCTTGTGTACCTCTTTTGGTATTGAGAAGGGTATCAAAAGCAGTTTGGGGTCTGGCATGAAGCTCTGCCATTCACAGGAAAAATATGAAGAAAAATCAACTAGGCATGACCAAGCCTTTTGACATACCTCTTTGGATTCCAACCTAAATTTGATTAGGAAATCTAATGTAGGGGCAAAATTGAGCAAAAATCAAGGATGCGTTTGCTCTACTAAAATAAATGGGATTTAAAAGCACCATTAAGCATTTGAGCCTTTTTGATATTGGGCAGTCTACCCAGAAGTTTTCCTGCCAGTGAAAACAAAGCCAGCTGAACAAGAGCACACAATGAGTTGTACCCTTCAGTCCGATTTAGAGAAACCTAGTTCTTTCAAGATAGTATCACAAATCTGTATCAAAATACATGTTCCGAATCTGTCATTTTTAATTGCTGGGAATACTGGAGACTAGGAATACTTCCCACTAGTTACGACACCTGCCCTAAAATTACTCATTTCCATTGGTGACTGTTACTGAATACAATTCAGTCAACCTTCAGAGTTTCCAATTTAGAAAAGGTATGCAAGCTTAACTGTTTTAAATCCAGTTCAAAAATGCAGTCTTGCTGCCTAAAACGCCCCAAGTTTTACAGAAGACTGTTCTGCTTAGATTTATACAGGCCCCTGCTCAATTGAGTGAGGGTGACAGTCACAGAGGTCCCTCGCTCTGCTGCCTGTCATGGTTTGCCACATGCCACATCTCAAAGGGAGGCTGTTTCTCGGCCCCTGCTGGAGAAAGGTGTTAAGTAATAATGAGTGCTTAACAAGCCCCATAAATCAGGTTTGATTAGGAGTGTCCAGCATTGTACTCAGGATGGATGCTGGAGGAAGCCAGGGCCCTACCCACTAATAGAAGCAATTTATGCACATATCCATTTGTATCATTTTTTAATGAGCAATGTGTTACAATGAAATGTGGAACTATGTCTCAAAAGCCTTTTTTTAAAGCTGTAATCTAAAAGGAGGATATTGTCTGCTTGGATGTATAAATGACTTATATCTTTGATTTTGATTTTATTTTTAGACCCCAAAAGAGCTTTAAAAAGAGAATAAACATAAGTCAGGATCAAGACCAAGTTAGTCATGACTAAGTCTCATTGACATCAATGGGACATTTCAATGGAACTTAGTCATGACTAACTTAGTCTGAGTCCTGCCCATAGTAGTTATATAGTGCACACTTCCTGTACAACCAAATGCCTGTGCAGCCAAATGTAGCTCACTAGTTATGGACTCTGGCCTGCCAGGTCTTCCTGACAACCCTCTTCCTAATATTACAAAGTCAGGCAACAAATCAGGCTTATTGAACCACTATATGTGACTGTTGTCCTGTGTTCAGCATGGTGGGTCAATAAAGGTTGGGCAATTGGCATGCATTCTCTCAGGAATCCTTATAACAACCCTATTAAGTAAGCCACTATGCCCCTGCTAGCTGGGCAAGGAGGCACCTTCTTAACGTGGTGATTCTCTTTATTTAGCAAGAGGAGAGCAACTGGCCCTATCCAACCCCAGCACATTACTCCTGCAGTGACTGTTGCTGGTGTCTATCTTATGTTTTGTTTTAGTTTGTGAGCCCTTTGGGGACAGGGATCCATCTTTATTTATTTCTTATTTATCTGTGTAAACCAGTTTTGAAACTTTTGTTGATAAGTGGTATATAAAAATTTGTTGTAGTAGTAGTAGCATGATTATATGTGGGTAGGGGGGAGGTGGAGAGATAATGGCTCATGTACTGTATGTTCATAATTTCTGGAACTAGGGCTTCAAGGATATCACAGGCTCATGATGAGTCAAAATTAACCACTCAGTTTGTCCTGTTTTTGTTTTTGTTTTTTTAAGTGGCTTTCTGTTTATTACATTGAAATCAATGGAACTTAAAAGCTCTTGGCTTTCTGTGTCCATCATCTGTGAATCAGGCAATCACAGTTTTGGATCAATGAGGATCATTGCTGGCTACATCAATGGTCACTCAAGTTCATATATTGGCTCCTCAGCAAACTACCTCTAAATATCATTGAAATGGATGAGACCAGTTAACAAAATAGTAAGACTTTCCACATGAGCAGTGTGGAAGAGCCTAAGAGGGTTTTGCAGGGAGCTCACGCTGGGTGGCCAAATTGGCTGCCCACACGATTACTGGATCTGGTGGCAGGGATTGGGGGCCTTCTGGCCCCCAGGAGTCCCAGAATGCCCTGCATGAGTGTGTGGGCATTCTGGATAGCCCCCCCCCCCCCCAATGCCAGGAGACTTGTTGTAGCCTCCCGGTCGGGGGTCTTCTCATGAGTTGCCATGGCATGCAGCCGCACCGTGGTGGCACACAATCAAACGGGGTTAGCAGAACACTCGCTCCGCTAACCTCATTTAAGGGGGGGCATTAAGCAGGCTTGCCGCCAGGGGCTGCACAACTCCCAGCAGTTAACATGTGTACTGGAAACTAGGCTGGGCCTAGTGCTAGCCTGGCTTCCATTTATGTGCTAGCCTGGCTTCCAGTACACATGAGAATAGCCTCAGTGTCTACTTTTGAGTTTCAGAATGAAATGGATGATACTGTGGTCTTTTCCAGCACCATCATCTCAATCTAGTTGGGCATCATATCTCCCGTTACTGTGGACAGGCTAGCACATAAATGTGGCACTTGAGGTTTGCACAAGCACCAGCCACACCCCTGCTTGAGCCTCTATCTCCTCCCCAGGTTTCAATATTCTGAGATTGGTTGAGATATCTGAACCCACTAGTCTTGGCATATCCTGTTGGAAGTGAAGGACTCTGCGCTGTCTCATGTCTCAATAACAGAGGGGGACAGATTAGTGAGTCAGAGGGCTAGAGGGGTCAAGACATTGGTCATCCCTTCTCTACTGCTCTGACACTATCCCTTTGATATGTAGATTGCTATTCTCAGGGACTTCCTGCCTGCCTGCCTTCCTCTCTTCCTCTTTCCATCTCTTCCCCCTTGCAACAAACATGCTCCTCTCTCCCTGCACCATGTGTGCAGAGAGGCAGAATACATCCCTCTGCATCCAGCTAGCTAGCTAGATTATAAATCCTATCTCTCCACTTTACTTATCTAGAATGGAGTTCACTAATAAAGACTCATATTGATTTGAAACTATGAACTGGCTCCAAGTTTATTTTACTCTCAGCATACACGCATGCCTAGGCAGACTCCGCTGTGTTGTGCCTCTGTGCATTCTGCTGTAATAGAAGGGTATCTCTTACCAGAGAGAATTCCCAACAGGCTATGGGACCCAGAGCCTTGAGATGCATGTACTGCAACTAAAGAGTTAAGTTTGTTCCCAGAGATCCAGTGAGATCTAGCTGTGGGCACTTTGAATTGCTGATCTACAGCTGCTTTTATGGAGCACAGTGAGGATTGCTACTTACCTAGAAGGAAAGCTTAGGCTGACTATCCCGAACCCAGACAATTACTTGGAATGGCAAATTCAACTGTGGCTTGCATTATGAGCTGAAGGACTACAGAAGGTCACTGAAGAAGATGCCCCCACAGATGGAAATACTGCTGCAAAGAAAACTGCTAAGGAGGCTTGGGAACTGAATGATGCCGAAGTGCAAGCTCTCATTGCTGCTTCTTTGAGTAGAAATTATCTCTCTACCATATGTGATCTTGCTACCACAAAGGAAATGCTAAGCAAGCTAGATTCCTTGCATATGAAAAAGGAGTGGACATACACCTTTAACTTGAGAAAGAAAATGCAGAATCTCCAGTATAAAGACGGGGGATGTTTTGCCCGCCATGTGGGAGTGCTACAGGATTTTTTTGGGGGGGAGAGGGTTAAAACTGCAAGAGAGGAATTTACAGAGAATCAGAAATTGGAAGCTCTGTTTCTAAGCATGCCCCCCAGTTATAGTAATATTATCGGGCAATTGGAAACCCACACCACTCTAACTTTTGAGAGAACCATGGAAACTATCTTTGCTGAGGCAAGCAGAAGACAAGTTTTGAGTTCTTGCTATGAAGATGAACTGGCAAGTAACTTCGCTCTTAAAGTACCACTTGGCCATGCCAGAGAAAACCCAAGGTGGGGAGGGAATGCTGCAAGGGGAAATCACAGGGGCCCTCATTTGCATACCAAAAGATCTGGCTCCGTTGCCAAGGGAACTCAGTCCAGCGGGAGAGGTCACATGACTGCCAGCAGGGTGATTGCTCCCGGGATGTCTGGAATGAGGCCAACTGGGACTAATGCCTTTAGATGTTTTCTGTGCAACCAATTTGGCCACAAGGTGGCGAACTGTCCCAAGAATCAGACAAGAAGAGTTGATTGTATTGAGAGAGATTCAAATAAGAATTACAGTGTTTCCCTGTTGCAAGAAGATGCAGGATTCATATTAGACAGTGGTTCCACAATTCATACAGTATATTAAATCGCCTGGATTTCTATACTGAACTGTTTGATATTCCTGAAGGGATTGTTCATTTGGGCAATAATACTACAATTAGAGCAAAGAGGAAAGGCAAAGGAATTTTGTATTGCAAGTTACCAGATGGATAGATTAATGAATTTCTAGTGCAAAATGTTTTGTATATCCCCGACTTCTCAAGCTCCTTGCTTTCATTATCCAAGCTAGAGAAACAAGGCTGTGAACTGTATATTAGAAATGGACAAAGTGTTGTTACTCAGAATGGAGAAGTTTGTCTTGTAGGTACTGAATGCAAAGGCCTGTACAACATGCAGGAGCAACCTGTGTCAAAGACAGACAGAGAAAAACCAGCCTGGTCCAAACCTGAAGCATTCCAGCCTAATGAAGTGAATCTTACTCAGTCATGCTCGCATGAGAACTGCTTGCAACTGTAGCATAGACATCTAGGACACAGGAGCTATGAATCAATCCAGAACATGAAGGAAAGGGGATTAGCTGATGGCATTGATTTTATACCATGTGATGTGACTAACTGTGTTTGTTGTCTTGAGTCCAAAGCAGTTAATAAGCCATTTCCTAAGCAGAGTGAAATGAAGACCAGAAGACCTCTAGAGCTGATCCACAGTTATATATGCGGACCACTACCAATGACCATAGGTAGTTACAAATACTTCCTAACATTCATCGCTGAATACTTGCGATATACAGTTGTCTTTCTACTAAAGGAGAAATCACAGATGCTCAAGAAACTCCAGGACTACATGGCCATGGCAGGCAACAAATTTGAGCGGAAGCCAAAGATCCTGCGCACAGACAACGGAGGAGAGTATATGTCCAGTGCCATGCAGCAGTTTCTGAAAGAACATGGAATCGTGCATTAAACCATGGTAGCTTACAACCCATCACAGAATGGACTATCAGAAAGAAAGAATAGAAGTCTCCTGGATATGGTAAGATGCATGCTTGCTGATGCACAACTCCCACAGAAACTCTGAGGAGAAGACACCATGACTGCTCCATACATACAAAACAGAATGCACACAAAGGCTGTAGGAACAACACCATATGAACTTTGGCATGTTCATAAGCCATCCATGATGCATTTGCATGTCTTTGGAAGCACGGCTTACTCATACATCCCAAAGGAAAAAAATGACTAAGTTAGGAGCTAGGGCCACAAAAGCGATTTTTGTAGGCTACTCAGCACAATTCAAAGGCTACAGAATTCTGGATCCTGACACCAACAAGATAACCATTAGCAGAGAGGTGTATTTTGATGAGAATGAAAGAGCTGCATCTTCAGAGGGGGCCTACACTGAAGCAAGCGAAAAGACCAAACACCCTGACAACTGGATTATGCTTCCTGATGTCAACAGAATTAAGGAGGGGGAGACAGCAGATCCAGATCCAACTACGCTCGACACAGAGACCTCCAGCAATCCACCAGACACACCTGAGATAGTGGAAGAGACCACGGAGGGTGAGGTGAGGCAATCAATATGCCCAACCAGAGGTGTTCAAACCCCGAGACTGTCCTACTTTGCAAGAACAGTGGAACAACCAGAACCCTCATCATGGGAGGAAATATCCCAGCTACCACAACCAGAAACCCAGAAGTGGAAACAAGCTGCAAATGAAGAGCTTGAGGCTCTACAGAAAAACAAAACCTGGACTCTTACTAAGCTACCTCAAGGGAGGAAAGTTATACGCTGCAAATGGGTTTTCAAACTCAAACATGATGCTGATGGTGAGATTCAGTGCTACAAAGCCAGACTAGTAGCAAAAGGATATTCACAGAAATATGGAGAAGACTGCGATGAAACATTTGCACCAGTAGTCAAACACACCACAGTAAGGACTCTGTTAAGTATTGCTGCTAGCAAAGGAATGCATGTTGAACACCTAAACATGAAAACTGCAGCGAACTGGAAGAGGGCATTTACATGCCACAACCACCAGGTTTCTTAAAGAAAGGCAAAGAGGACCTTGTATGAAAACTGCAGAAGAGCATTTATGGTTTGAAACAGGCTGCCAGAGCATGGAACACAAATCTGAATGATATGTTGCTTCAAGCAAACTTCAAAAGAAGTGAAGCTGATCCTGGCCTGTTCACCAAATGCAGAGATGGCAAATGGACTTACATGTTGGCTTATGTTGATGATTTGATTCTTGCCTATGAGAATCTAGATGACAGCAAGGAAATAATGCATCATTTGAACAGAAATGTGGAAGTCAAATGACTTGGCAACACTGCACACTACTTGGGCATTCAAGTACAAAGAGAAAGAGATGGAAGTTTCCTCATCAACCAAGAACAGAAAACTAAAGAACTGATAAACCTGCTGAGACTGGAAGATGCGAATCCTACACCAACTCCAATGGAAGTGAACTACATAAAGCAAGAAGATCAAACTGAGCCACTATCTGACAACCACAGATATCGTGAAGCATTGGGTAAGCTTCTATACATTAGTACACTCACTAGGCGAGAGATCAGTACAGCAGTTAGCTTACTTTGCAGAAAGAATGGCACTATCAGTTAATTGGCAAAAAAGCTTCCTTTGCTCAAGGGGCTACCTATTCCCATTTATCCCTGGAATGGCTAGTAAGGAGTCAGTGTTAATGACAAACAATTAAAATTAGGACTGTTTTGCTGATTAAATAATTGTAAATGAATCATCTGCCTTTTAAAGTGAGCAATCAATTGGTAGAGCAATTTGCTCAAACCTAAGTTGCATCAAGCTCAGTAAATGCTTATGCTCTAGTAAGTGAATTGAGGTATAGCCACACTTACTTGGAACTTGAGTAAGCTCCCTATGGAACTTATTTTCAGGTAAATATGCACAATATCAGGCTATACATGTGCCCTTTTGAGATACTGGAAAATATGAAATAACCTGCAGGTATCCAAACAAAGCAACCATCTTTGATATTTTATTTTTGATTTCCTGTTATGTGACACACCAGAAGCAAAATAATCTCCAAACAGCAACAAGCATGCTTTTAGCTCCAATTAACAGTAGTCATTTTATTTAAAATTGACAGCTCCAGTGCACAGATCAATCAACTACAGTTTTAATTTATTAATCCTGATTAAACCCATTAAAGGCTGCATTCCTAATAAAAAGGTTCAGTTTTCTATGTTTGTGATGGACATACTAAGGCTACAAATAATAAAAACTCACTGTTCAGCTACAATAAAATCATGTAGGCAGGTTGTCATACAGCACTGAAGGGTCTTTTCTTAAGCTGCAATAGTTCCAGTAAACATGATCAGCTGTTACGCAACATTGGAGAAATGTGACCAGGGTGGACAACGTATAGTAAAACAACTCAGAATCTGGCAGGGAAATAAAATATTAATAAGATACCATGCAACAAGAAGCACCCTTGCTTGGAACTCACAGTAGTTGAAACTGAGGAGTACCCTTGCTGTTGGGCAACAAGGAAGTACAGAAACTATGAATTAGAGCTCAGAGTTACACCTGAATATGCCTATCAGTTATTTTTGTAGGGCACTAAAATGTATTCCAATACAATGAACACCTAGAAAGAATTGAATATTCGAAAGAGACCAGTGATACGAATACGATGTATATTTATATACTGCTTTTCAACCAAAGTTCCCAAAGCAATTTACATAGAGATAGATAGATAGATAGATAGATAGATAGATAGATAGATAGATAGATAGATAGATAGATAGATAGGCTCCCTGTCCCCCAAAGGGCTCACAATCTTAAAAAGAAACATGAGGCAGACACCAGCAACAGCCACTGGAAGGATGTCGTGCTGGGCTTGTTGCTGTCCCCCTGCTCAATAAAGAGAATCACCACTTTAAAAAGATGCCTCTTTGCTCAGTAAGCAATGTCGATGTAGCAACATTGGTGGCAGCTTGTGGCTCGAGTTTTCAGCAGCCCTACCATTGCCACTGCTCACTAGGGATGTTCGAACAAGTTTGATTCCAAACCTGTTTGACATCGAACGGGTTGGGTTTGATGGCTCGATATTGGACCAAAACCACCACCACCACTGGGTTTGGTTCAATATTGAACTGAACACACACACACACACACACACACACACACACACACACACACACACCTGCCTGTTCAGAGGTTCTATGCTTTTGTGGGGTTTTTAAAAGAAATATAACTTGCTGCTGCCACTCCGGGGGGGGGGTTCTCCAAGGCAACGGGGGGCCGCTCAGGAGGTTCCCTCCCCCCAAGCCCCCATTAATGTCCAAATCTCCCAGTACGGGCAGTCTTCAGCCCATTCCAGGCCTGCCCTCCACTGTGGTGGCCATTTTAGAGGCCGCCGCACATGCCCAATGGACCTCTATGTGGCAGGCACACTTTTTAGCTCTTCTGTCAATGTCCTTGCAGTGGCAGCAGAAGAGGTGAGGTGAAGCAAGAAGTGAGGCAGGGGAGATCCGGAGCAACCTGCAATGTGGGCCTATGCCTCCTGCCCCCTTCAACAATGCCACTGCTTGTAAATATCCTGACTGTAGAATAGAGAGATTTGTCAGGGACCAGCTAGGATTGTGGGCAACTATCCCTATATCATCCCCTGCTAACATGGCAAAGAGGCACCTTTTAACATGGTGATTCTCTTTATTTAGCAGGGGGAGAGTAATTGGCCCTATCCACCCCCAGCACAGTACTTCCAGTGACTGTTGCTGGTGTTTTATTATCTTATGTTTTATTTTAGATTGTGGGCCCTTTGGAGACAGGGATCCAGCTTTGTTTGTTTGTTTGTTTGTTTGTTTGTTTGTTTGTTTGTTTGTTTGTTTGTTATCTGTTGAAACCACCCTGAGCCATTTTTGGAAGGGCAGTATTGAAGTTGAATTAATAAATCATCATCATCATCATCATCATCATCATCATCATCATCATCATCTACACCAAGGCAGGGAGATCTCAGTCTGGAGCAGGGCTGCACAGAATCAGAATCTTTATTATTACAATCAATGACCAGATAACAGAGATACAAGCAAACATAGTGAATAACATTTTTAATACACAGCAACCACCTTTGGGGGCAATATCCCAATAATCCAACAAGCCCAATAAGATCCATTTCTAATACTAATAATAACCTAGAATAACCTAAAACATCTATATATTCAATTATCTTGGGCACACCTGTTGCTAATCTCATGTGTGGCAGCTCTCGCGAGAGCTGCCGATTAGCAATGGGGGACTTCATGGGAGGGAGATGCGGCGGCCTGGAGAATGGCTTGCTGTCGGGGCAGGCCGGGAGAAGACAGGCAGCTGGCAGACAGGCGAGTGGCCCCAGTAGGTGACCTGCCAGAGCGGCTGCAACCAGCGAGTGGGCCCAGCAGACAGGCAGTCGCGAATGGCGGCTGCAAACAGCACATGGGCCCAGCAGGTGGGCCCGGCAGGCGGGTGGCCGTGGCATGTGGGCGGGCGGGCGGGCAGCCAAAGCAGCTGCGAATGGCAGGTGAGCCCAGCAGGTGGGTGGCCGCAGTGGCTGAGACCGTCAGGGAAGCAGAAGCAGAAGATGGCTGCGGGCTGGGGGAGAAGAAGAGGGGAAGCAAGCAAAAAGGTTGCGGGAGAGGGGGGAACTAGGGGCGCAGATGCTCTGCGCCGGATCAGCTAGTAATTACATAAAAACTAACTTAATACACAGCTTTAATCTGTTCTTCTCTGATGTTCATAGCCACCATACAATTTTTTAGCTAACTTAAGAAGGCTGCAAAACCTCAGTCCTTCAGCTGTTCCAGGTCTACAGGTCCAATCATCTTCAGCCAGAGTTGCCAATAGTTAGGGATTATGGGAGGTGTAGTCCAACATCTGCAGGAGGTTGTGCAGGCCCTTGGTCTCTAGGCTTTCTACTGCCTGCCATGTTGCACACCCCTATTCTTTTTTGCATTTAGAGGAGACTATGAGGCTACAGTGCTAAGTACTGTACTGTACTAAGTACTTCAGACCATGGGATTCCTGATGAGATGCTAAAAAGAAGAAAGATGTCTGTGGGGAAAATGGGCTGCTACTTTGAAATGCAATAGGTTCTGCAACATAATCCATCCAATTATGTATGGCCCTGAAAGCTTTTGCACAAGCAGCATGTCACACAAACATTCTCCCCTATGGGCCTGCCCATGCGGAGAGGTCCTGTGGAGGTGTACTTGCATGCTCTGCCTTTGAGGGATGCTTCACAGGCACACAGGAGAGGGTCTTCTCCCTAGGAATGCTCAGGTTATGGTACTCCCTACCCCAGGGACCCATCTCACTTCTACCATCACCTACATCTGCTGTCAGGTGAACCTATGTATTACAGATGGTTCTTCATCTGTATTATTAATTTTTATCTCATGCATATCACTTCATGTTTATTGTCTTCTGTTGTCTCTTATTTTTAGGGATGTGTGGATCAATTCAAATGCGAATTGATTTGACTCAAATCTGGGCAATTTGAGAGATTTGAAAGGTGTGATTCAATTCAAATTCTAATCGAATCAGGCCGATTCAAATTGAAGCAATCCAAATTGATTTGAACTGTTTTCTAAGTTGAAATCCTATGAGGGGAGGCAAGAGGGAGGAGCAAGAGCCTCCTTTCAGTATTAAAAAGAAAAAGAAAGAGGCAGCAATGTGCTGGGACAGTACCGTTTGAAGTGCAGAGAGTGTGGCGGCGGGGAGGTGGCGACCTGACCCGCCATCCCCCTGCCACCCACCAGCTACTGATTTAGAAACAAGAGGCACAGAAGTGCCTTTCAACAGCTCCTTGCAGTGGTAATTGCAGAGCACGCAGCAGCGGGAAGGCAGAGACCCAGCTTGGCATCCCTCCCCATGGCCTGCTGGCTGCTCAACTGGCCTCCACATGCATGAATGGAGGTCATTCGATGGAATAGCCCTGTGTTTCTTCACTAGAACATCCGTGTTTTTGTGCAAAAACACCAGTTTTTGAAAACAGATTGGATTTATTCAGATTGATTCTAATCAAAACCAATCAGAATCAAATGACCTGTCTGGGGCAGATAGGATCTGAATTTGAATCAAAACCATGCATTTGGATTTGGATTTGAATTGAATCCTGGTTTTCAAATTGTGCACATCCGTGTGTGTGTGTGTGTGTGTGTGTGTGTGTGTGTGTGTTGTAGGGGTGAGGAGAGCTGGTCTTGTGGTAGCAAGCGTGACTTGTCCCCTTAGCTAAGCAGGGTCTGCCCTGGTTGCACATGAATGGGAGACTATAAATGCGAGCACTGTAAGATATTCCCCTCAGGGCATGGAGCCACTCTGGGAAAAGCAGAAGGTTCAAAGTTCTCTCCCTGGCTTCTCCAAGATAGGGCTGAGAGAGATTCCTGCCTGCAACCTTGGAAAAACTGCTGCCAGTCTGTGTAGACAATACTGAGCTAGATAGACCAGTGGTCTGACTTGGTGTAAGGCAGCTTACTATGTTCCTATGTTCAAATAGGTGGAATATTTAAAATATTTTTAAAAAAATGTTCCACTGTGTATTTTGTCATTTTAGGATTTATAGACAACCATTCTCATGCACATGTGTTTCATTTTGCAAAAATGAAAACATGTTAAAATAGGATACAACATATGGCTTTGCAAAGAAGGACTGAATATTGCCCAAATACACATTTCATGAAAATGCACAGATTAATGATTGGTTTTTATGACTGTTTCTTGAAAGCGATTGCCTTAATAGTATGTCAGATTTCAAAATGGCCATCAGAAATGTCAGGAATGCAATATTAAGCTCAAACATTCTCACGTTCATCCTTTGTTTCCTCCTCATAGGTCCAGTCCAGTGTTCCCTCTAACAGGGGCACCCAGATGTTGTTGACTCCAACTCCCATAATGCCCAAGCAAAAGTCATTGCAGCTGGGGATTCTGGGAGTAATAGTCAACATCTGGGAATCTGTGTTAGAGGAAACACTGGTCCAGTACCACTGGGCAGAAGGAGGTGATTGCCTTAAGTGGCAGACTGTGTTTCCATAAAAAGAACAGCATCATGTCATTTATTTAGATTATTGGAAATATCATAATAGAGATGTGCAAATTGATTTGGGTACAAATCTATTTGTACCAAAATCTAGCTGATTCGGGTGATTTGGAGACAAAACAAATCACCCCTGTGGTCCATTGGCTAGATTCAGGTACAAATCAAGTCGTGCCTGATTTGATTCGAATTGATTCAAGATTTTGATCTCTTCTATTAATTCTCCCAGATTCCCAGCTTTCATTAAAAAAAAAAAAAAAAAAGCTAAGTTCTAGCCCTTGTAGAAGTGGAGTTATGGAGCAAAATGTGTGGTCACTATTTTTCAAGTGTTTGGATTCTTCGGTGTATAATAACTTCCCCTCAATGAATCCCTGTGAGGATTCATTACACACCTTCATTTCTTCTATTCATTTTAACTGTCTTTTCAACAGTGCCAACTGTCAACTGCCATGTGCCAACTACACCCCACTCCCACCCACAAGGCAGTGGGGTACTACTCAGTTTATGTTCTAGGATTTTTTCCAAGTTTTTAGGCTCTTTGATGCCTAATAACCTTTCCTCATAATGAATCCATATGAGGATTCATTACACACCAAAGAATCTAAACACTTTAAAAATTCCTAAAATATAAACTGAGTTTCCAGTGGCTTGTGGAGTAGTTGGAACATGGGATGCCACTAATTCCCCACCCTCACCTGCAAAGCAGTGGGGTCAAAATGAACAGAAGAAATGAAGATGTATAATGAAGACACCAAATAATCTAAACACTTCAAAAATACCTAAAAAATAAACTGAGTACCCCAGTGTGTGTGTGTGTGGGGGGTGTAGTTGACACATGGCAGTTGACAGTTGGCACTGTCCAATGATGGTCAAAATGAACAGAAAAAATGAAGGTGTGCAATGAATCCTCATAGGGATTCATTATGAGGAAAAGTTATACACCAAATAATCCGAACACTTGAAAAATGACTGCACATTTTGCTCCATAACTCCACTTCTACAAGGGCTAGATATAAGCTTTTCTCTTTTTTTAATGGAAGTTGGGGATTTGTTTAAGGGTTAGGATATGGCAACTTCGAATCTACGTTGTTTCATATGGCAGAAATGTTAAAAACATTAATCCATTAAAAATCAATCAAGTGTCCCACTGCCCTGAAATTTGGATGATCAATGGCACCCATGGGGACCTACCCACCACCCAAATGTGGTGCCCCTAGGACCTTGTTCATTGGTCAAATTGGTCCAAATCCAAAGCAAAGCAAACACAAATTGAATCTGGGGTGATTTGGAGGGGGTAGATTTGGATACAAAACAAATCAGGAGTGATTTGTTTTGGGCACAAATCGAATAAAAAAAATCGATTTGTGCACATCCCTATATCATAAGAAGATCAGTTTAGATCAGGCCAAGGACCCTCTATCCCAGCATCTTGTTTCCAACAGTGGCCAGCCAGAAATCCACAAGCAGAGAAGGGAAGTAACAGCCTCATGGTTTGCTCCCAAGCAACTGTTATTCAACAACCACCTCTGAACCTGAAGACTCCTTTTAGCTACAAGGCTGATAATACCCACTGACAGACCTATATGAACTTTTCTTGAGCTGTATCCCCCCCCCAAAAAAAAAAAAGATAGGCTGACATATATGGATGCACCTGTGCAGTGAGAGAGCAGCCTAAAAGAACTTTCCAACTTATTGTACTGGTGCAAGGTGGAAGCCAGTTTTGATGCTATCCCTTTCCCCAGGAAGCCGTTTGTGCCACCCAAAAATACGTCCCCAAGGGCTGTGCAGCCCACAGGGACATATGTTTGGGTGGCACAGCAGGCTCCTAGGGAAGGAGGGGGGTGCCAAAAATTGTCCCTTCCCCCACTGCAGCAGTACAGTTAATTGGAAAGTTCTGTTAAACTGTTCTTTTGCTGCACTGGTGCGTCCTCACTTTTTCTTTTTCTTTTTAATTTACATTTATATCCCGCTCTTCCTCCACGTTGCCCAGAGCGGTGTACTACATACTCGAGTTTCTCTTCACAACAACCCTGTGAAGTAAGTTAGGCTGAGAGAGGCTGTATGTCAGCCACAAATGGTAAATGCCTTGAAACGTACCAGGCACACTGATGGTGCCATATAAATATACAAAATATTTTCTTTGTCCAGGGGAGGGAGGGAAGGAGGGAGGGAGGAGCATGCATATGGGCCACAAGAGTATCAGATGCAAAAACAGACCTGTGCCCCCAAAGTGCTTACAGTGACTGCCTAATTGTAAAATAGGAAGGGGGGGAAGACAGCAGAGAGGAGGAAGGGAGAAGCAGACTACCAAGCAAGGGATGAGTAGATTAAAGCATAAGTGGGATAAGTCATAGGTGATTAAACCAAAGGCTTCAGAGAAAAGTTAGAGTTTAAGATGGCATGAGAGAGAGAGAGGAGAGAGAGAGCGAGAGCTATGTATGTATGTAAGGGGAACGTCAGGGGCTCGGACGGCTCTGGGAAGAGCATCTGCATGCTTGCATGGAGAAGGTTCCAAGTTTCTTCCCTGGCATCCAAGATAAGGCTGAGAGAGATTCCTGCCTGCAACCTTGGAGAAACCACCGCCAGTCTCTGTGTATACAAGACTGAGCTAGATGGACCAATGGTCTGACTCAACAGAAGGCAACTCCCTCTGGAAGGAAGGGAGGGAGGGACTCCGTTGCCCCTCAGTCTGCTCAGCTCCCTTAAAGTTCCGCTCAGGTCTTCTCTCGGGTCCCCCTTGGCCGCTTCTCCGTCCACCCGTTTCCCTCAGCGCCAGGCGGGCCATGGAGGGGAGCTGCGCGGCTTGTGCGGCTGCTGGCGCTCGGCGCTTCCATTCATCTCCCTGCCTGCTGGCGGCTCTTTCCAAATGACAGTTGGTCTCGGACTTGGCACTGGGCCGCTTGCATTTTGTAAGACACGCGCAGTTTCCTCGACACGATCGGCAGAGCTTGCTCGCTCGCTGCTGGCAGCAGCTCCACTACACCTGTACCGCAGGCGCAGACGAGGACTCATTTGGGACGGCTGCAGAAACGCAGCGCAAACACATTATTATTATTATTATTATTATTATTATTATTATTATTATTATTATTATTATACCAGCATAATGGAGCCCCGCAGGGACGAGGCAGCAGAACAAATACAAGTGCAGCTGGAACAGCAACTGGGCGTCTCTCCCCCCACAACCCGCACCACATATACACACAAGGGGGTGGGGTGGAGAGAGAATCCAGAGAACCTTATTAGTCACCTCAAAAAGATCTAGATCTTGTTAATTTAGGGAAGGAAATATTTTTGTTAATTAAGGGTAGGTATATAACCATAGGTGGTGGTGGTGGAGGAAGAGGAGGAGGAGGAGGAGGAGAAGAAGAAGAAGAAGAAGAAGAGGAGGAGGAGCATTTGGCTGCGGTTCTAACGCCATTAAGATAACAATGTATTACTTCAGAACATGCAGTAAATAAATGCTGCTCCTTTTCAGATCGAATACATACATTAACATGAAAAACAAAAATTCACAGCAAAAAGAAAACAACACCTTCTTCCTAAACATATCTTTAAAATGTCCTCCTTTTACACTCCTAGTTTAACATTGGATTGATGGATGGATGGATGATCCAACCAAAGTTGACACTAAATGATTTTAAATCTCCCATTAATTTTAATTGATTTTAATGGGAGAGGCTGAAGAGAGTGTGCATCCTCTCCCTCGGAAATTAAATAGACGTGAGAAGTGCTAGACTTTGGCTGAATCTTAACGTGTGTGTGCGTGCCAAGGAGGAGGAGGAGTCTCTCTCTCTCTGTTCCTTTATCTTTTTCTTTCACCCAGTGTTTTTCTCTTCTTCAGTTGTGAACTACAGACATTTTATAAAGACAGGCAGCTGTTGGGAGGGGGGGGCCTGGAATTTTTGTTGTTATTGTTCCTGCTGTTTTTGTGGCTGTTCCAAAAATCTTGTCAACATGTCTTCCAGGGTCAAAAATCCAACAGCCGACCCCCCCCCCCATCCACCACCACCACCACCCGCCATGTGCTGCTGTTTTAGTAATATTCGAGGAAAGTTCTAAGAAACCACATCGCGAAATTCTTGGGGCGGGACGCCGTCTGCAGCTCCAGAAGCAAAAGCCTTGAAGTTTTCAGCCGAAAGGGGTTTGTCTGGGTTGAAAGACGCCCGCGCGGGGGCTTCAAAATGGGTGTGGGTGACAGTGGCGGAGATGGATCGCCTTGCCGCTTGTAACTGTTTGACATACGCCTTGTTCTCTCTAAGTGTGGGTGGCTGGCTGAGGGGAGGGGGGGGCTGTTTCTCAGCCCCTTCGGGGAGGGGGAAGGTGCTAAGTAATAATGTGTGTTTAACAAGCCTCATAAATCCCAGCTTGATGAGAAGCGCCCTGCACTCAGCAGAGGCAGGGACGTCAGAGGAAGGCACCCCTCCTCCCCCGCCCCCGCCGCCCACCTCCCGGCAATGGCTCAACAGCCATGCAAAATTCACCACGAAGATCAAGTAGACCCGATCCACGACCCAGTTAGGCTGGAGTGAGTCCCCGGTTTATTAAAGCCGATTCGGGCACAATCCACCCCCCACCCCCCAGGACCACTTTTAAAGCACAGGTCCTTCCAGTGGAAGAGTTATGAAGCACAACCTTAATTCCCCCATTGAAGTGAATGGGACTTCAATGTGTGGGCGCTTCCTGGAGAGCAAGGCTTTTTCAACTCAAAGAGACTTCCTTTTGAGTAATAGATATCTAAGATGGCGCCGAAAGCCCTTACAACATATAGCTGGATCTCTTGTCCACTGATTTTAAAAGGAATGGATGTCATCCATGTTTACTTCCAAAAACAAGGTTGAGAATCTGACGTGATGCGCCTTCTCATTCTCTGCAAAATACACGTCCTCAAGGGATATGTACAAACGACAATAATAGCAGCAACACAACACACGAACTCTGTCCCAAAGCCTGACAGTCCCAAGTACATTTCCTTAGAAGCAAGCATGGGACCCACCACCACGGCCCAGTCTCTCTCCTTACGCTACAATCTCCTTCACTATCCAAGTGTCCTGCTGTCGAGCCCAACCCAGCCAGGGCTCCATATCTGTGCCAATGAAATCAAGCTGGGGGTGGGGTGGACTTATAAAAGGGCTGCGCTCCGGCAGGATCATGCTCCCATTGATCAGGTGTAAAGCGAAATCGTCAGCTTGTGTGACTCATTTCTCATCTTCTTCTGTTGTTTTTACATTTTAAATTATAGGTTTGCTACCGTAACGTGCTAAAATGTGTCTTTTCAATCTGTGTTTTTTTTAAAAAATATATTGTCACCTTGAAACAGAAGGTTAGGTTAAGGACCGTATGTAAATGATCTGCCTCTACATTCTTTTTCTCGTAGTTATTCTTTCTTAAGGACATAACAACAGTTCGGGAATACACCCAGACCTCCATATTCCCTCCATCGTTATCTATCTAGCTCTCCGCCGAGAGACGAATTAGAACCCTGTTATCCCTATCACGGGGGCACCCTAAACTGAGAAAAATGAATTAGACCAAAATCGTGGAAGCGATCCACGGAGCAAAAGCAAACTTCAGAGCAAACTAGCAGGCTCCTGTACTTTTGATTCCCCCTGAGTTCAGTGGGGGAGGAATAAACACGTGTTTAACTCTCTTCCGCGGCAATCAGTGGGACTACAGAGTACTTCTAGGGGGCTAGATTCTGTGCCGAGATTTTCACGAGCGTACTGCTCAGTTCATACGTGCGTGTGTCCGCAGCCCACAAACCAACCCGACGCGCGTTGTCGGGCGCGCGAACACCGCATGGCGAGCCTGTGTGTGCCCCATTTTCCGCTCGGCTTTGATGCGCTGCTTCCTTTCTGACTTGGGCGTCCCTTTCTCCACCTCTGCCACACACGCCTCCATCACCACCCACTTGGGAAGCTTCCCTCCCCACCCCCACCGTCGGTTTATCACTGCCACCTCCAGCCCTGCACGTCGGCCAGCAGGTTACCACAAACTGCCAGCTCCGTCTTTGCCTGCATCTTCCGGTGCGCCGGGTGAAGAAGATTCCCGACGGCGCAGGACTCAGGAAGCACTCTTGAAAACATTTGTTCTGGAGAAACTCTAACCACTGCTACCACTCTCCCCCTCCTCCTTCCCCTCCTCCTCCTCCTCATCACCATTAATAAACCCCGATGTTATGAAGCAGTGCTTTAAAATCCCGCTTCGACACACACACCCCCCCCATCTTCCAGTCAATTCCGGAGCTCCCCTCCTTAGTTAACATTCGACCAAGCAGCGACCCCTAGGCCTGGATTTACATTGTTTATCGAACCCGTTCCTAAATGCATTTGGTAATTATTCATGGTTGTTGTTTTTTTATATGTATATAAACTGTTTGTACCGGGATTTGGTACGAATAATGTTCAAAGCAAAACTGTTCTCTCAAGTCCACCCCTCCCAATAACTTTGCTAGCTGCCTCTTTTCAAATATTCAAGGTCTTTTAATTTGGACGTGGGATCCAGTGGATTTTGAAGCAGACAAGGGCAGAAAACTCTCCAGACGCAGTTTAAAAAGCTCTAAAATCCCATTCATTTCAATAGAATGCATGCAAGCAAGTGTGTAGTTCTCCCCATTGCAATCGCTGGGGAGCGAAAGATTGGAGTCCTGCGCACACTTGCGTGGGAATAAATCCCTCTGAATTCAGGAGGGAGACTTATTCCTGTATAACGCTGCATAGGATCCGACTGCAAGGCGCTTCTCTTTGTCTGGATCGCGTCCCCAAAGCGCTATAATCTCTTCCCTGGGTTGTCCTTTTCGCCCTGGTTTGTTTCCTTCGTCTGCCCCTTCACGTCCTAATCCCAGCCTTGTTTCTTTCCTGCTCGATCGATGGGATGGCTTGTTAAAAATGCACTTCAACCAACAGATTGGCAGCATCGGTAGCACTTCCTTTTAAATTGGAGGCTATCCAGAAATTAAACTATGGGACTCCAGAAATAGGCTGAATCATAGATAGATAGATAGATAGATAGATAGATAGATAGATAGATAGATAGATAGATAGATAGAATTTTGATGTATAATCTGAAAGAGAGAAAAAGAGAGAGAACTTTACATATCACTAGGGCCACCGTCAAGAGATGAATTCAAAGGAGGGGGAGAGAGAAACCCAGCGAACCCCTAGCCAAAGTTAAGGCTTTCAAGCTCCATTCATTTCCATAGAAGCACAAGCAAAATCTCTCCCACTGAAATCAATGGGAGTTTTTTAAATGACATAACTTTGGCTGGATCGTGTTCCTTGTTTATCCCAAGAGGAGATGGAAGGAAGATTTGCCATTTTACTTTTCTTGGGGGGGGAATTAAGCAGTTCTACAGCTGCAATTCTAAACATGCTTACTCGGAAGTAAAAATCCAATGAAAAATAGGAGTGCCTGTGTATCTTGCATGATGGGTGGAAAGTCTAGGCTTTCTCAAAAATATATATATAATATTCAATTTAACAGTTTACATTGTGTTATATCGGGTATGTTCATAGTCAGACGGAAGGCAGCAACGTTCTCTACACGCTTACTCGCGTGTAAACGCGCAGACGACCGGGTTGTAAAGAGCCGAAGAAACACAGGACATGATCTAGCCCAAGTTAAGGTTAAGCTCGTTGAAGTTTCCCCGCTCTCAATGGGAGAGTTAACCACGTGCTTGAATCTTTCTGATGGGGTCGGGATCGTGGCCCACTGTCTACTGAAACCTGGAGAACCAAGTAAATCGCGTAAGGAGTGCAGTGAGCAAGTCCCAGATGGGACATATGAAATGGAGGAGGAAACATTTGGGGGCCGCCGTAGGAAAGGGAGCCGGCTGGATCTGCCACAACAACCCGCCTCACCGCTCCCTTCACAGCCTGCCTTCCTGCCTGCCTCCTCCTCCTCCTTCGGTCTTTCGGCTGCCTCTTCACCTCTCTCGCCGGTTACCCGGAGAATTTTCCGCGCGAGAGAAACGCAGCTCCTTGAAACTTCCTTTTGTTTCCAAAGCCGCCGACTGTTTCTGAGCGCTCGCCTCCTAGTTCAGAGTTCCCTTCTTCCCGATTTACACGAGCACAAACAAATTTACACGAGCGCAGATAAGAAAGATGCCGCCTTACTTCTCCCAGGAGGGATCGTGCCCGAACAACGGGGCAAGCAGATTCCTTAAGAGGAGCTCCGTAAGAGAAGGGAGGAGTGCGCGGGCTGTGTGTGTGTGCAAACTGGAGTCGGGCCGCATCGAGAGCTGAAAAAGCTTCGCCTATTCCCCGAAGGCTTCCGAACGCGACACTTTCAGAAGCCACTAGGGAGGCTGTCAGTTCGGAGAGCACTTTCAAGTCCCATTGAATGGAATGGGAAAGCATTCGGCAGGGGCATTGGTCGATTGGAATCAGTGGGACTAAAGAGTTCTTAACTTGAACACTCAACTTCAGCAACTTGAGTGTTATGCCCGTGGTGGTGGTGGTGGTGGTGAAGGGCACTACCCAACCACGTTCAGTCCCCATTGATTTCGATAAGGGGAACTGAAGCACGTCCATTGAAACAAACGAAATCTGAAAGGGCTTTATTGCGGCAGGAACAACCTGGCCCGAATGTTTTATCCCCCCCCCCGCCCCGCTCTCGAATCTAATAATGGAAAAATTAGGGGGACCCTTGATGAAGTTGCCGTGTGTGCAGTCAACACATTCCTGGGAAGAAAATTCGTGAGGAACAGACATACTCCTAGACAACCCCAGCTTTCTGACGAATGTAGCGGTATGCTATCCCTGTTGCACACGTTTATGTTCCCTGCATTCACACCTGACCTAGTGTAGGTGTGCACTTGAACTTTCTTTCTTTCTTTCTTTCTTTCTTTCTTTCTTTCTTTCTTTCTTTCTTTCTTTCTTTCTTTCTTTGCCCTGAGAGGTCAGAAGTATTATCCGGCCAAGATTCAACTGAAAATACAGTTAAGAGGATGAGAAAAAGAAAAAAGAAAAGAAAAGAATGCGCACCTGAAATCTAAATTAGGCGGAGGGCTCAACTTTCCAGAATTAACTTTAAAAAAAAAAAGTAAGGGCAAAGACACCGAGTTTCAGTTCCAGTCTTTGTGCTTACTCAAAAGTAAGTCCAGCTTTGTCCATAGGAGATCGGACTTGGAGGGGTGCGCGCGCGCCAGCCACTGCTAACAAAACAGGCGAAGGTTGTCAGGCCGATGCACTGCCCTGGGAGGAAACCCTGTGAATCCAGTGGGACTAACTTCGGGAGTCAGCATGAGGGGACTCGACGGGCTGCGAGTCCTGCTGGCTGGGTGGGGGGCTTCTTGTGCCCACTAAGGCTGCCTGGCATTGCCTGACTGTACGACCTACCACGAAGGATGGGCGGCGCCTCCCGGGGGGTCCGCTCTACCTTAGTCAGGAGGCGCAAAGAAGTCTTGCGCCACGGAGGAGTGAAAGGGTTGCACAGCACTCGCCCCGGACAGCAGCGGCAGCAGCGGGGGCCTGGCTGAAGCCCTCGGTGAAAGAGGCTCCAGGCCAAGAGCCATCCTCCCCCCCCCCGCACAAGAAACAACCCACCATCCCAGACAGCAAAGGTCTCCAGAAGAGCCTCCAACCCGTTGTTCCATTGCATTTACTGATGTCTTTATTGTATGCCGGCGATGCCTACCCCCCTCTTTAGGCAGCAGCCGCCCAGAGCGGTTGTTGCGAGAAACTCCAGATCTGAGTTGCCGTCAACTCCACCCCACCACGGAGCTGAGTCCGTGGCCGGGCAAGAGGCAGGTGGCAAATCGGGGCCACCAAGTGGCAACTGAGACGAAGAAAGGGGCCCATTCCCAGCTGCTAGCGGCGAACCGAAGGGGCAACTCACATGTGTGTGTTTTAAAATTTAATAGTATTTAAATTGTATTCCCCCACACCCAGACACATAGTATCACAAATGAAGTAGGCGTCCTTCTCTGTATTTCTGGAAAACAAACCAAATTACAAAAGAATTAGGTGTGTTTTACAAACACACAACACACACACACACATATATATATAAACACATAGACACTATATTTGTGTCTGTGTGTCTGTGTGTGTGTGTGTGTATATATATATATATAGAGAGAGAGAGAGAGAGAGAGAGAGAGAGAGTGCATAATGTGTGTGTTCACTTACATCTTTTTTCGTGGCAGAATCGAAAGGACTTTTAAAAGTTTTGTGGTACCGCAATCCGTAATATTTGGGGGACAGGGAAATGTCTACTTTCTTGGGTTTTAAAATAAATAAATTAAATTAAATTAACGTCCAGTCTGAGCTGGCAGAAGAAGGCACCAATGAAGCGAAATGTGGATTTCTGGGAAGAACTGCTAGGAGTATTTTCTCTCTGTGTGTTGCTTTAATTTGATTTAAAAAAAAAAACCTTCGGGAAAATAACAGGTTCCATGCTACTGCCTTCCTGCAAAATAATAATAATAATAATAAAGTCCCCTTGTTGACTGGGCTCATTCTCAATTGTCTCTGAGCTGGGCTGCACCGAAGAGTCCGTGTTAATGGTGGAAAAAGACCAATCCGTTGATTTTTTTTTTTTTCGAAGGGGATACACCAAGGCTGCAAAACAGCAAAACCCCAATGTTGGACAGCTGTAAAATCGTGTAGACAGGTTGTCATACAGCAGCGGGGGCTTTTCTGAAAGTAGCCCATTGCTAAACATTAAATACACACACACTGCACAGCACAGCAGCTGCGCGCACACACACACACACACACACACACACATCAAGGCAAAGTGGCCCAGGCAGGATTGCTAAACCACGTGCTTCGCCGGGGGGGGGGGATGGGGTGGGGTGGGCGGGGCTTGGCGCTCAAGTGGGTGCCAATCAAAGCATCAACTTCAAATTGTATCTGAAAGATCAGCCGAGGACCTTAGGGCAGGCGCATCAGTCGGAGCTCAATTGTTGATCAGATCACATCTAAGGGATTTAGGAGCACAGACGAGCCGAGATTTGAGCGAAGACGCCCCACCGAGTCCATACACACGCGCTGCCGCCTCCTCCTCCTCCTCATGCAGATTACAAGACCCGTCTGAGAGAGGGAGAGGGAGGGAGGGAGAGAAAGAGAAAGCAAGCAAGCCGAACTAAAAAGAGAATCACCCAGACGGGTTTTCTTCTCCGCACGGCAGCCTGCCTAGCGTCAAAGAGAGAGAGAGAGAGGAGAGCCCAGCCAGCCAGCCTGGGCTCCGCTCAGTCCCCCTCTCGCCTGCCTGCCAGCTTCCTACTACTCCTGCTGCTGCTGCTGCTGCCGCCGCCACCGCCTGACTTCTGGCTCCGTCTTGCCCGTCGGCGGTGCGTGCTGTCCCTCCTCGCCTGGGCGCCCGGGATGTCCTTCCCGCAGCTGGGCTACCCGCAGTACCTCAGCGCCAGCCAGGCCGTGTACGGCGGGAGCGATCGGCCTGGGGTGCTGGCAGCCGCCGCCGCCGCTGCTGCCGCCGCCGCCGCCTCGGGCCGTCCAGGAGGCGCGGAGCTGAGCAGCGGCTCGACTGCCGCCGTCACCTCGGTGCTGGGCATGTATGCCGCCGCTGCCGCCGCTGGGCCGTACAGCACGCCGAACTACAGCGCCTTCTTGCCCTACACCGCCGATCTGAGCCTCTTCTCCCAGATGGTGAGTTGGCCCCGGCGCCTTCTCGCCTCTGATCGGACCTCGGAGGCGCGAGCGAGGAGGGGGGCGGGCTGCCGTGTCCCGGGAGGCGGGTAGGCGAGCGTCGGGCTGGGGTGAGCTTCGAAAACTCTGTCGAGCGGGCCAAAACTCATCCAAGCAAGCTCCGGGGGGGGGGGGAGAACCTGGCTGGCTCTCTCCAGCGCAAACCCCCTCGGCCTTCTCTTCCGAGGGCTGCTCGGTTCCTCCGTCCCAAACACAACTTACGTTTCCCTCCCCCGCCACCGCAGGCTTTCCTGGCGAGTCTTCTGAGTGTCCGTAGGACCGAGATCGGGCTGCTCTCTCCCGCCCCGCCCCCCACCCGCTCCACTCTATTGAAACAAACCCAGCCAGAAAAGCAAAGGCTTCGCCAGTGGCCCCGAGCACTGGATTGAGTTCGCCTCCGTGCGCCTTCTTCAGTCCCTGGGCGCGTTTGGCTCCAGGTTGCCTCTTTCCCATTCCTCACCTCGGCCGCGCGGGCCCCTTCTAGCCTCTTGCCGTTGGAACGTTCCAACATTTTAATTAATTTGCAGCAATTAACGCGCGGTTAAGATCGGGGGCGAGGAAGCAACTAAGTAGCGCTAGTTAAACAATCCAACAAAACAGGAACTGGAACCAGCCCCCCGATCTTTTCCTAAAGGATTGGGGAATATTTGTTAAATGCTTTTTATTTCCCCGCAACAGCAAAACTTGACTGGAAATATTACTCGTCTGAGCTTTCTCCTATTGAACCACAATTGTTAAATGCTTTGGATCCCCCCCCCACGCACACACACTTTCGGGAAGGTATATTATCTAACACCTATGGAGATACGTGGAATTTTTATTTAAATGTATTGAGTAGAAGGTTATTTTTAAGACTGTTTTGTTGTGAGTACGCGTTAGAGTAGTCTAAACAGATTTGGTTATTTTTGTTTGTTTTTACGAAAATGGCTGTTTGGACTATCAATGTTGACGGAGGAACAGTAACGATTTCCAAATGACTTCCCAAGAGGAATGTTGCTATCATTTCAGCAAGAGTAATAAACAAAAAGGCAAAATCAAAGCAGTATAATAAGCTTACTCTATTATAGTCGTCTTTTTTTTAAAATTACATATTCTCCTTGCCAGATGGGACTGCTCCTTTCGTCAGTATTTTAAACCTACTTGAAAAAAGTAGATTTATTTTTTAAAGGATTTGATTGGTATACTTTTCTATATTTTTTTTAAAAAATGAACAAAGCAATTGCATTATCATTTGAAATTATTTTAAAAAATAATATCATAAACCAGGACAACTTCAAATGAATGGAACAAAATATAAAAACTGAAAAGGGGACCACCATTCTCACTCACTTCATGCCAGTGAATGATGAGTAGAAGCAGTCCTGATTTTCAAGTGGCTACTTCAAAAGAATTCCCTATAGGGGAATACAAAATTTATCATTTGGGCAACAATAACAAAAATTGCTCAGTGAGATAGAGGGAGTATAATAAGCACACCCTGTTAGAGTTATCATTAAAAATTACATTTTGCCTTTTCCAGCTGGTATATTTTTTCCAGATGGTATTTACATTTTCTCTCAAGAGCCTGTCCAAAAGAAATCTGTTTCTTTACAAAAGGATTCCATGCTTTCCTAAGAAAACTCAAAAGCATGTGTGTGTGTTTAAAAGACTTGCATGTCATTCTGCTACAGTAAAAATTAAAGTCACTCCTGAAGTAGATAAGCTTTTAATAACTGGACTGAAATAGGAGAAAAAGTAGAACATTGATTTAATAGCATTAAAAAAAAATCTCTCAATCAGTTTCCTGTACTTGCTTCATCAGCAGTTTCTAAATAGTATGGCCCAAAATCTGAGGAGGTGTTTTGAGAAACCAAGTCATAAAATCTGTGTGTGCGTGCGCGTGCATGCACACACACAATTTGCAGTAATAATGAGGCCTAATGAGGTTGTAAGAAAGATAAAATGTTATTTACCAAAACACCTGATGGGCTAATTTGACTTCAGTGTATTTTACTGCTGATGATAAAAAGTATATTGATTGAAAATAAATCACCTCCGCCAAAGGCATGCAAAAAGTGGGGGGAACGTGTTTTGTTGTCTGTGGATGAAAGGATTATTGAGGAGATGAAGCAAGGAATACATATATCCAAACAGACTGGCCACTTGGCTATGTTTAAATAAAAGATCTCTTCCTCACCACCACCAGTGAAGTGCCGGAGATGGGGCTGAAATGTGTCGGCAAAATCCAGTGAAAGTTTGGCCTTTCAAAGCCTCGTTGATTCCAATGGGAGGGAATTAAGTATGTGGTTAACTCTTTCCCATTGAAACCAGTGGGACTTCAATGTGCTTAACTCTGGTTGGCTTGATCTGTGCCTTGCATTTGGATGTGTGTGGAAGAGCAAAAGACAGGGGGGAATGCACTTGTTTGGTTCAGTGCAATTCCTCTCTCCTCTCCATTGCTTCTCTTTTGTGAGCCACTCTTTAAAATGCTGCTGGGGCTGAGCAGGAATATGCCCTGCTCTCTGTTGCACCAGACTTGCCCCAGCAGCCTGTGATGCATGGATATTATCCTTCTTGATGTGGGTCAGCGCTCCTTTCAGGATACCTTCTTATTTTTAACAGCACAATAAATATCGCCTCTTGGATGTGGATTTGGAAAATAAGCCTGGATAGGATTTGATGAGGGAGTGGGGGCATTTTTTTAAAAAGGTTGACACAAAGTGATCTCTTTATCCTCCTCCTCTCTCTCTAAAGGGAAAATCATTTGGGAAAGTGGCTGATAAAAATAGAAAAGCAGAGCTTGTGGAAAGTTAGCAGTTGATCAGCTTCCTTATTCTCTCTACTTTTCTGCCTATGTGAATGTGTTTTAGGGCTCCCAGTATGAACTGAAGGACAACCCAGGAGTCCATCCAGCTACCTTTGCTGCTCACACCACACCTGGTTATTATCCTTATGGGCAATTCCAATATGGGGACCCAGGGAGGCCCAAGAATGCAACCCGCGAGAGCACCAGCACCTTAAAGGCCTGGCTGAATGAGCACCGCAAGAACCCCTACCCAACCAAAGGCGAGAAGATCATGCTGGCCATCATCACCAAGATGACCCTCACACAGGTCTCCACCTGGTTCGCCAACGCCAGGAGGAGGCTCAAGAAGGAGAACAAAGTCACATGGGGATCAAGGAGCAAGGATCAAGAGGATGGCAACCTCTTTGGGAGTGACAATGAGGGGGATCCTGAGAAAAATGAAGATGATGAAGAGATTGACCTGGAGAGCATTGACATAGACAAAATTGATGAGAATGATGGAGAGCAGAGCAACGAGGAGGAGGAGGAGAAAGTCGAGCTCCTGAGGCAAAGCAGTGAAGAAGAGCATTTGGAGAAAGAGAAGACCTTGCCACTCTCAGGCCCTGAAGGACTTAAGCCCAAAGAGGCCCTGTCCCTTGTGAAGGACGCCTCAGACAACCCCACCCGAATCCTGAGCCCTAGCAGGCAAAACAACCTCCAAGGCCCACCTCACAACAAGCCCAAAATCTGGTCCTTGGCAGAGACTGCAACCAGCCCTGATGGGACACTCAACAAGCCAACTCCTCCCTCCCCTCCTGCCCAAGTGAACCACACTTCACCCCAGCTCCAGCACCCGGCTTTTCTCCCCAGCCATGGACTTTACACCTGTCAGATTGGCAAATTTCACAACTGGACAAATGGGGCATTCCTTACCCAGAGTTCCTTGTTAAACGTGAGGTCCTTTTTGGGAGTTAATCACCACCATGCTGCCCATCATAACCACCATCTTCAGGCCCAGCAGCAATCCTCCGTGTTAACAGCCCTCAGCACTGAAAAGCCTTCAGAGAGGACCAGCCCCAAACACATAGGTAATGTTCAGATCTGCTGGAAGGCTGTATATTTGTAGATTTCTTGGAGGTAAACCCCACTGATTTGCTTCAGTGGGACTTACTTTCTAGCAAGAGCCCTTAGAAAGGCAGCCTTGAGCAAATTAGGTAGTAATGTTGGGCACTTTTTAACTGGCAAAAAACTTTGGTGGGACCATGAATAAAGCCAGAGCTGCTTGGCTATAGTATGGCTTCTGAAAATTCATAGAGCACCCTTTACTGCTCTTTTTAATGTGTGTGTGTGGGGGGGGGGTATGACGGTTGTTTTCCCACCCCAGCCTCTACTGTAATTCCTCCAGTTGATACCCTGAGCCTGTTCTGTGATCATGTTTGTTCTGTGATCATTTTTGCTGTTTCATTATAAAATTTGAGTCTTTGACTTCTGAAAACTGAGAGTGGCATAAACATAGTAAGCAACCTTGAGGAGTGGGGAAAGGGACCAGTCATAGTTCCTCAGTTCCTGGGCCTGTCTATCTTCCTTCTGTTACTCCACTAAGTGCTGTGGTATATCAATTATCACTCCACTGGTGATGGTATATCAATCAATCAATCAATCAATCAATCAATCAATCAGCATCAGTAAAAAATGATCCTTACCATTTATGCAGTGCATTTAGAGTGTCCAAACTATGTCACATGCATTCTCTTCATAATCTTTACAATGATCCTGTAAAGTAGGCCAGTAGTATAATCTCCATGTTTCTGAGACTGAGAGAGCATGGCTTGCCTAAGGCCACTTTGAATGTTCTTAGCTGAGGTGAGATTTGAACAGGGAACTTCCCGGTTCACAGCTCAGTCATACTAGTTCTGAGTACACAAAGCTTGCTAAGATGGCAGAGAGGTTCTCTGTGTGTTTACATGTTTTGCTCTGCATGTGTATCCACATAGGTGAACTTTGCTAAGATATTTCCTCCCCCCCCCCTTGTTTTTCCCACAGAAAGAGAAAACGTACCAAGGACCGACTCTCCGCCTCAGCAGTTAAAATCCCCCTTTCAGCCTGTCCGGGACAAGTGAGTTCTTGTTCACTGAAATTTACTTAAAGGAAAGAAAGTGCTTGGATAATACAGACTAATCCAAGCACACCCTCATTATCATAAATCAAAGCAACAATCAAGCAATTCTGTAAAGCTTTTCAGAGTAGCATAAACTTACAAACTGTATGCTTTAGCCTGGAAGTTTGGTGGTGGTGGTGTTTTGTTTTTGTTTTTTAAGGAATCTTTCCCCTCCACACACACAATGTCTGGTTGCATTTCTATTGTGTGTGTGGGTTTTTTTTTAAAAAAAAAATTATTCCTAGTCTGTTCCCTAATGCAGATGGGCGAGCGTAGCTGGGCTTTCACTGATAGATGGTTCTGTCTTTTCTTCCCAACAGCTCTTTGACTCAGCAAGAGGGAACATCGTGAATTTTAACAACTCTCCCTTCTGCTTGATTAAGTGGGGGGTGTTTTTGGTGGAAAAGAAAATTTCACAGACTGGTCTAAAGGACAAAACAAAAAAGTGGAAATTATCTAAATGACTCCCATCAGTCTCTTTTTGCAATAAGGTGGTACCAATCCGTTTTCTTTTTTTAAAAGAAGTCCTTAAATAGGATTCTCCCCTTTTCTGTTGTTCCATTTTCAGAATGTGTAATTCTAACCATGATTGGATCATTGTTTTGGTAAAGATTTCTCACGTGTTTGTGTTATTTTTTTCTGTATATAAAGTGACTTCAAATTGTAAATAGTGCCACAGCAAAAACTTGTCTAAATCGTATATTTTTGTCTAATAAACCAAATGAAATTATGACCTCCCTGCAGAAATGGGCTTTGGTGTTGCACAAAGTAATTAACAGACTATAGAAAGGTTTCATTGAGAAAGCAACATTTTCATGTAAAGTGTTGATCAGTTCAATTGGTAGGTTAATCAACTAAAGCTTGGGTTGATTAATAACATGGGGGCAATGGATAGGCCAACTTTGAAAGCACTGGGTCTGTGTCTAACTAGCATACTTATTTTTGAGGCCATTTGAGTTCTGGTATGTTACTGTAACAGGGAATGAGAAAGAAAATACTAAAGATAGATGTTTCCTTCCAATGAGTTACGGCTTTCTCTGTATAACATTTAAAGCTATTTTCAGTTTAGCTTAGGATCTCAAAAAGACATAGGCAAATGTATTTAAAAGTAATCAATTAGTTGATTATTAATTAAAAGACAGATGATTAATTAAATAGGCTTTAGAAAAATTAATCTCCAGACAGCCCTAAATATAAACATTCCTGCAGTGAGTTGCACTTTATAGTTACCCATTGTGTATTTTTCCTTTTTCCTGGGAAGAGAGATTTCTTTCCCAAATTAATCTGTGACATCATCATCATCATCATCATCATTATTATTATCGACAGTTTAAGGATGTAAGCTAACTTTTCCTTTGAAGAGAGAGATTATCCCTCACTCACCCTAAAAGGAGAAGAAAATATGTAATTGTTTTCAAAACCAGAAGTGGGCCTCATATTCAATTAGGCAGAGTGTATATTTCCCCTATATAACTTCACTTTGGAACTCCACTTAAATTGTTTTCATTATGCACAAACTGTGGACTCTTCTCCTTCTGAAGGGTAAGATTGGAAAACTAAAATACAGGAAACAAATACTGGGATGTATAGATTTAGTTTCCAGTTGGAGGTGTAAGTCTGGCATCTCCCCCCTCCCCTTTGTGGAGTTTTGATCGAAATCCTTTTGGCAAATGGAAAAAGCAACTGTGTAAGTCATTGACCTGGATGGAGAGTATCCTTCTATCCCTTAACAAGGCAAGGAATGAGGGAAGGAGAGACCAGCTCCTCAAATCTTAGCTAATCTTCCAAAGAAGGAACCCTTGAAAAAGTTGCAATATTTTGGAGTGGCTTTTTCTCCCCTCACCCTCGACTTTTCTCCCCTTCCTAAATGAGAATGCTAAATGAGCATTGAGGTGCTAATCAGATACCAGATGGTTGTTGACGGTGGAAAATGGAAAGAAGCAGCTGGGAAAGTCATTAAAAAATCATGTTGGAGACAGCCTATCCGAACTGCGCCATCCTCGGAGCAGGACTTGTCGGAAACCAGGACGAGATTTGAAATCAAATATTAATAAATTCCCCATCAAGGGTGACAATATTGATCTGGACCTTTTTTCCCCTCCTCCCCCCTTCTTCTTTTCCCCCTTTCCCTTTTTAACGGCGGCAGCAGCACTGAATGCAAAGAGGCCCATCTCCCCCCACCCGCGCGTGAATTTGCCACTACTGGGGCTTTATTTATTTATTTAGCTCGCCAAGAAAAGTGAGAAGGGAGACGGCTGCATTGTGCACTGCTCCAGAAGAAACGAAAATGGCAGGAACTTTTCTGCACCTGGAAGTGTGTGTGTGTGTGTGTGTGTGTGTGTGTGTTTGTGTGTGTGTGTGTTTGGACTTGATCAGTTCGAATTCTTAGAACGCAAGGTGGTTAGGAACACGCGTGGGGACTCTCTCTTTCTCCCCACACGCTTTTTAGCCGAAGTTCAGGGCTAGTATGCCGCCCTCTGTACGTTTATTCAGAAGGAAGATCAGTGGAGCTCAATAGGGCTTACTTTTCAAGTAAGTATGCTGAGGATCCCATTGTTGCATGCAGTGTTCGTGCAAAGGTGAGGGACGCGATCCAATAAAACGGCACAGGCCCTCCTAAGTATGTTTACTCAGAAGTAAGTCCCACTCAGTTCCGTGCGTGGGACTGGAGGCTAAAGCGTGTTCAAGACTTCTCCCCTACCCGGGAGTAAACGCCACTCTCAGCACCAGGACTGACTTTTCTGAGCATCGATACGTAGAATCGGGGAAGGAGGCCCCTGAAATCCAGAGGCTTAGCCTGGCTAATTTGGTTGCTGAATTGTGATGGAGTTTGCTTTTCTAGAAAGAGGTTTTGCTATTTATAGACGCTGCATCTCTCAGTCTTTATCTTCCTAAATAAACCAAAGGCGGCAAATAGAGGTTGGCAACTAGGAAAGTTACCAACTTGCATCGGAAGGAAGCTTCGGAGGAAAACCGAAGCAAGGAACCGCGCTGAATTCCCAGCGTGGGCTTGCCGGGGTGCATCTATGGAACCAAGCATTCGGCCTTCCATGCTGGGGCTGAGAAGCGGCTCTCCAGACCAAGGCCACCAAACCGTCGTCTCCCCTCCGCTCCAAGGGCTTAAGCAGGACACTCTTGGCTAGCTACCAGAATATGGCAGCAGCACCTTAAAAAGATACAGGCTGAGTCTTTTCCAAACCCGGACTGCTGCACTTCGGCGAGCCTGAGCAGAAAAGGCTGATGCCAAAATGGGGAGGGAAAGAGAAAAGAGATTGCTTCGCTTTGCTTCACGGGTTAAAGCTGTGCGGGGGGGGGGGGGGGGGGGGTCGGTTAGGCGTTCTTGTGGGTGCGCGCGCGTGTCTCTGCTTGCCCGCCTGGGATGTTGGGGTTGGGAGCGCCGAGGTGGCGTGCGATCTTCCTTGGGAAGGCTCACAGCGCCCTCTGTAGGTTTACGGCGGGATATTTTCCTTCCCTACGCCTGAAAGGAAAAGCCATGCGAGCGCGAGTTGAATAGTTTCCCCTCCTCGACTGCACTTACGGCACTTTACCTTTACACTTATTCCGCTTCTTTTTTCGTAGCGCCGTCGCAGATCTTAAGGTTCCACACCTTCATGCAATAACGAGATGCCACAAACGAACTAACGAGCCTTCAGTTACACAGTCCGGACACCTCCTTAAATTTGACTCTCCCTCTGGATGCATTTAATATGGGGGGAAATGTTCCAGGTTTGACCAAGAATCGGTATTCTATAGGGCTGGCTCCTACCACCCAAATTATGTTCCACTCAACCTACGTAATTCAGCGGCAGCCAGAAAATCGGGGGTTTTCTGGAGAAGTGGGGGAAAAGAAGTTTGCCCCACGGATTTCAGTGGGCTGAGATAAGCAGCCTGATCTTTCCGGGTTGACTCGGAGGTGTCCCACTTAATTCAAGGGACCACCTCCCCAGTACGCGCAAAGAACGCCGCAAACGTCTTTTAACTTGGATGAAGTATCTGTAATAACGTATTTCCCTCCCCTAAGTGCTCCCAGTTCTGTAAACAATACTCCAGTTATCTTTCGTTTACAACAACCTCCTCAGGTAGACTAGTATTTTCAGTCCCATGTTGGTTTACATTTTGTTTTAAGCTGTGTACAACGCCGGCGGCTTAGAAATATAACTACAAAATAAATAACTGTTGTAGATGTAGGTAGAGGCTGAGGCTGAGAGAGAGCTATGGGGGAGGATGAGAACCTTCCAGCCACGCAGCGATTGGGGAAGGGAGGGTGGAGACGCTACGGCAAAAAGTACAACCGGGGGTGCAGCTAGGGCAGAAGGGGCCGTATTTGCTCCTTTCCCCGACAGCCCCTAGGAGTAAGGGAAATAAGGAAGAAAATAGGGAGGGGCAGAACTGGGGGCCCCTCAGACACTTGGGCCGTTCTTTGAACCCATCTGCTCAATTATAGCTACACCCCTGATACAAGCCCTGGTACAATCCGGGAAGTCATCTTCCCAAATGACTCAGGCATCCGGGAAGATGATGAAATAAAATGGCTTCATAAATCCAGTGCTTGCAAAACTGCCGGTGCCAAGGAGGTTAACCGGGCTGTCGCTCAGTTTTGCATGCAGGTTCAGTCCCTGGCAGCATCTTCAGGACTGGCTGGAGAAGACTCCTGCCTGAAACACTTGGAGAGCTGCTGCCAGTCAGTGTCGACAGAATGGAGCTAGACGGACCAGTGGTCTGGCTCAGTAGAAGGCGGCTTCCTAAGTTGCTAAATAATGTTTAGAAGATTCTGAGTATCGCCGCCGGTTTGTGGAACAGTCCGGTGTAACAGTCCGGACCTTGTGGAAGAGTCCGGTGTAAAGCGCTTTAAAGTCCGTGATTGGACCGTGATTGGACCGAGGTAGTTGAAGCATGCGCGGAACCCTTGCCTCGAAATCCACCAAAGTACGTGCAGTATGGGAGGAAGCTCCGTGAAATCTAAAGAATTACTTCCGTTACGAGTAAACATAGATTGTCCCCATTTCTGGGCTGGATTGTGTCAAAAACACCTTCAGAACACATCCTGCGATCATTCCCGGAAAGGCGAGATGGTTCTGGCTGACTCTGGGAAAGCCTTGGCAATGCTTGGCTCCCATTCGATTTTATCTCCTTTTATTTTAATAACCTCCCGAAGCAGCAAACGTATCTCTGTCTCCATATATAGGTTTGGAGATCGCGGTCATTGAGAAATTGTGGAGAAGCGCCTAACCGTAGCTTGCTGGTTAAAAAACAAACAAACAAACAAAAAACCCTGCCCGCTTGCCAACTGCTTAGGTTCTCGCAGGAGAGAACAACAAAACTTCCATTCAGTTCCGCCGAGGACGGGCTGCCCACTTCAGGTTTTTTTTTTTTTTTTTTAAGTGGGAAGGAAGAAAAGAAAAGAAAAAAACTACCTCCATTCACAAACGCCCCCCACACTTCCTCTTGTAAACTCAGCGGCAGAACAATAAACATTTTTCTGCTTGTTTTAATAAGCCCAGACCCCTCCCCTTGGCAGTAAACGCCACCCCCCCATTATTTTTATTTGGCATTTCCTTTAAAAGAAAATTCTAAGAGGATGGCTAAACAAGAAGATTCTTTCTCCCCTCCCCCTCGATGAGCACAAAAAGGACCAGCCAGACGAAGGTTAGCTTGAGACTGGTCCTTAGGGCGCGATTCGAAGTGCGTGCAGTGGGACGGAAGTCCCACGGGATTCACTGGATCGAGAAGTAATGTGTGCCTGTGATCCCAACCTTAATCTTACAAATATGTACTTGGAAATAAAGTTCCGTTGACGTAAATGGCATATTAAATGTATGTCCTCTCATCTCATCATCAACAATAGTAGTAGTACTAGTAGTGATAGTAGTAGTAGTAATAGCAGCAGCAGTTGCCAGGGGTCTGAAGCGGGGGCTGTGGTCAGTAGCCCAGGGGGTCCAACGCCCATGAGAGGGTGCACATTGTAGCACAACATAAACGGTTGTAGTTCTGGCAAAACCGGAACAATACCGATTTGTCATGCCGCCCCCCCCCCCCGCAAATATATAGCCTATATATATAGCTGACCCTAGCTATTGAGGGAGATATATAGATATAGATATATATATATAGCTGACCCTAGCTATTGAGGGATATATATAGCTGACCCTACTTCGTAGCAGAGTAGGGGCCAGCAACAGGCCGCCCGCACCCCAAGGAACCTGGGATGGCTCTGGTTGGGGGTTCCTGGGCCGGTGGCTTTTTGGTTAAGTTGCTGCTGTATTGTTTGTTTTTCCACGGAAGTGTCTAAGATAGCATTGGGAAACCGTCTCTTCCCGTTGGCGAAAAGGGACGCGTGTAAAGCGATTCGCGGTGTCTCGGATTAAAAAGCGAACGCTCTCTGCAGCCTTTATATTTGCAGAGCGAGTAGCAGCTGTTCCCTTTCGTTTTTTCATTGCTCTTTGCTGGGAAAACTCCGGCCATCTCGTTAGGGACCAGGCGCGCCACCCCCGCGGGTCCGAATTAACCCTTGTAAATGGCTGGTCTGTCGCCCTCTGTTTTTGCTTGGCTGCCCGTGGGGGCTGGCTTAGAGCAAGAGAGCTCCTGGGGTGAAGTGATATTGTTGTTGCTTTGTTTTAGGTTTTTTTGCGGAGGGTGGGGCTGGGGGCCCGGTAAAATAACAACTACTACTACTACCATTAATGCAGCTCGAGCCTGCAGGTTTATTCGTCTGATGAGACGTAATTCCTGGTAAGAGCTCGCAGGGTTTCAGTCTTAAGTACCGCTGATGGGCTGATTGAAGGAGTTTAGGGCAACTCTCACTTTTGGGGGTATGTGTGTGAGATGTGGTCGCGGTCGTCTCGTTTTTCCACGGGAGGCCGATCCGGTGCATTATCACCCGCTCCTGCCGTGCAATATGGAGAATTCATATACTTTTAGCGGCCTGACACTGATTAATGTAATCTACGCCCCCCTGGCTCCAAGAACAGATCCAGCCTATGAATCATGCGCTATAAAGTTTCAATCGTCCTTGTTGGATGAGAGACTCTTACAAAGAGCGTGGACACAATACGGAGGGGGCGGGGGAGATACTTTTCTTGGGTTGACTCTGCCGTCTCCACAAGATAAACAAGCTGTTAAGTTGCCACTAATTGAGCGAGAATGTACATTCCGCTGGACGTGACCAAAGAAGGGCCACCTCGCCCAGCGCCGTGTTTCCAACAGTGGCCTACCAGATACTTCTAGAAAGCTCCCAGTTAGTAAGACATGAAAGTAGCGGCCCTTCCTCACGGTTTCTCTGCTAGCTGCTGGTAGAGGCACACTATCCCTGAAAATAGAGGTTCCACTGAGAGACCTCTCTCCCATCAGTTGATCCTATCCTGCTTTCAAGCTTCCGGAACCAGTGGCTAAATACAATGGCAGTGAGTTCCATAGTTTCTTTATGAGCCGTGTATGCGTGTGGAGTAACTTCCCTGCACCAAATCTACTGCTAATCGATTTTGAGCGGGGAAGATGCTGGTGGTGGTCAAAGACGTAACCTGCAGATGAAGGGGAAGCCAGCGTTGCGTGTGAACAGCAGCCAAAACAAACACAGCAGCAACTCGACCACTGCATCCTCTCCCCCCCCCGCAGCCTTCTATCCCCCTTCTCATCAAAGCACCCCCTATAGCAGCAACTGAGTCATCATTGGGTGACTCAGCTGTTGAGGCCTCTTCGCTGGTGGAACGTGTGCACTGGCTCCATCCGAAAGCCTGTATACAGACAGTTTGAGGTGATATGAACATTCCCAGGCTCTGCAGTAGGGTTTGGCTGGCACAAGCCAATCAACGCTTAGTAAAGCACACTCGCCCAGGGCTGCTTCACTCATGGAGGCACATGATGGTTGGCCACTGAATGTATGCCTTGATTCCACTGAATTGTGTTGGGGCCCTGAGACGGTTCTGTCTGTGCCGTTTCTCTCTGATGGGCCGTCATCCACACACGGGACGCTGCAGTCCTGAAGCGAAGACCAAGCATTTGAGAATCAGCCCTTTATGGAGGGGGTCCAAACATCAGACACCCCCCCCGCCCCCCGAACTGTAGGCTAATAAAAGGATCAGGTTTTGTTTTTTTACCATGCGGGGTAGGGAGGGCTCCTACCTACCCTTCTGCTTTCTCATCAGCCGGAAGGGTGTGCGTACACGTGTGTGGATATGAGCCCACTCTCCTATTCTTCTGTAACCAGTCAATCCACACATTCAGCTGCCTGTGTGTGATTCAGCCCTAGCTGTGATGACGACACCACAGACTAAACACCAGCCCCGAGGAAACTTTCACATCACCTCAGACTCAGAGATGCATTTCGGTAGAGACGGCTCACAGATGCGGGAAGTGTCACAGACACGTGACAAATCCGCCTGTCAGCGGTGGGTTAGTGCAGCAGCCGGGTTCTAGGTATGCTTACTCGAACGTGTCTCACTAGGCTGGCTCTCAAAGACTTACTCCCAGGTAAATGTGTACAAGACACCGACCTTAGGTATTCAATTACTCACATGTGTTTATCATAATTAGCTCCTTCGTGGCCCACACACGCGAACCGCCTTTTTGTACGCACCGTTTCCCCTGTGTACACGGAGCGGGATGTTACTAGGAAATAAAAGAGTGCATCTTTTCGCTTCGCGTTTCAGTTCGTGTTTGTTTGAAGTGGTGATTCTAATAGGCGCCGGTGACAGGATTTCCAGAATGTGGGGTTAGTGGTTCTTCTGGATTAATTAGAACAGCGTAAGGGGATATGAGAGGTCGCCTCTCCGGCCAGCAGACTCGCCACCACTTTACACAGGTTAGTTTCCCCAATCCCCTCAACATGAAGAGAGGTAAAGCGGAGTCCCTCGCTCCCGCCCACTCTATTATTGCGTGAGGATGTCTAAACTGGTCCTCCACCATCCGTATTGTTGATGCTGATGACTACATACACAGGTGTTTATTCTTGGAATAATGAATTCATTCATTCGGAATAAATCGAGGAGATGTCATCGGGTGAACGACCCTATTTTTGAAGTATACGTTCAAGGCCTCCACTCCACCCAATTTTGGATTTTTTTTACTTACGCCATAAAATCGGCCATGACGATAGAAAATCACCACCAGTAAGCCGCTGGAGACGGAAAACACGAGAACCAGCATTTAAATGTTACGATTTACAAACTCTAAAACACACGTGGGTTCACCAATACCACTGGGGATAATGGGAGTTGTAGTCTAACATCAACTAGAGAGTCTCCGGTTGGGCACCCCTGAAATGACGTTTTCTTTTTAATGTATCCTCTGGACTTGATTCATCGCAAATATTAAATGTTGGCTCGGGTTATTGTGCGAGGCAGGAGAGGTGCAGTCACGAGTGGAGCAGCAGGTCATTTGACCCTCGTTAAGACTCAGTTGTGCGCAAGCATCTCCTCTTCCTCTTCTCTCCAACTAAATTTTATTCATTCAATTTATATACCGCCTTTCATAAAACTCACCTCGTGGCGTTATTTAGGGCATAAGCCATGCTAAATTAAGTACTTACACGCCGCATTGACTTCAATGGAACAGTTAAGCACGTGTTTGAAATCAAGCCGAGTTTTAAAAAATATGCTTTAATTTGGCTGGATTTTTTTTTTTAACGCCTTAATTTTGGCTCTTAGATTTTAAGCTCTGTTGGAATGGTGCCTGTTCTGTTTTACTTAAGTCACCCTTTAAAGCAGTAAGTACATTGAGAAAGGGAGTTTTTCTAATCTAAATAATTCGAATGTTTTTTTCTTTCTTTAAAAAAATAATTAGGATGAGACCTGTGTGTGTATGTAAGGTGATAGAAATCACTGGCTTTTTTCATTCCGCCAGTTTCTTCTGCCAGGAACCGAACGTTTGTTTGAGATTGCCACTTCGTGTTAAAAGATTAGCATTCAGCTAGAAATCTAAGAAACTGTTGCCCCTTCAAGCAATTTGTCGATTGATGTAGTCACGATTATTGCTGTAACGGAGCTCTCTAGGTATAATTCAGTAGACTGGGTGCGATTCAGCTCACCTGTCCTGGAGTTCTTTTCCGGCCCTTTGATTTCAGTGGGAGCGCTGAGCACGAGCTTCAGGTGGACAGCCTAACTACACGTACTTAGGAGGAAGCCCCATGGAGCCAGTTGGGGAGCTTGCTCCAGTAAACAGGTATAGGTGGGCTCGCGGGCTCTCCCCCGCTGAAATTCACAGAGTCTTAGTGGACGGGTGTGCATTTGACTGAATTGTGTGTCCCTTCTTTAGAAGTCTGTCTGGCCGCCCTACTGCCTCTACTCCCCACCCCCGCCGCCCCGCTTCTGTCTCTTTCTGTATTTTCTCCCCTTGGGTGCGATTCCAGTCTCGAGCGCCCCTTTCTTTCCTCATAGGAAAGCTAACTAGCGAGGGCCATTTCCGTGCGCTGCCTCCCTTTCAAAAGAGGAGCAAAATCCACAGCGGCCTTTTTCAGGGCAAGTCTGCCATTGTCTCCTGGCTGTGGCAGGAGCGGAGCATTCAGGCTCCCCTTGGCGCGTCCCGTTTAGACAAATGCCCCTTTCCCTCTCCGCCCCTTTTGAAGACGTCGCGGGGCTCTCTAGGCCACTAATCCGTTTATCCACGTTCAGCTCGCCTGCCCACCTGAGGCAGCGGCACAACCCACCCACCGCTCTCCGACGACCATTTCCGCTCAAGAGGGCATACAGTGGCAACCGGAAGGAGAGGAGAAAAGGGAATTATTCTGTGTTGGGCGTTGCTGGTGTTGTTACTTTACTCCCCCTGGTACTGGATTTCGGAGGGGCGAGGTAGAACAGAGAAAGGGTGGAAAGACAAACACTGTTTTCCTTCTCTGGTAACACAAGCATTTGAGGTCACCCAATGAAATCTACTGGCAGTAGGTTCAAGAGTGATGAAAGAAAGCCCTTCTTCACAGAAGGCCTCCTTAACTTATGGAACTCACTGCCACAAGATATGCTGCTAAAAAGTGATTAGCTTTTAGATGGCTTTAGAAAAGGATTGGGCATATTTATGGACATGGTAGCTAAAATGAAACCGTTGTGTTGAGGTTACTGGGGAGAAAGCAGCCTGTGTGGGCAGGGTGGTTCCTTGCTGAGCAGACCCAGGGTCTTCGATGTACTTACTGCTTTAAAGGGTGACTTAAGTAAAACAGAACAGGCACCATTCCAACAGAGCTTACAATTTAAGAGCCAAAATTAAAGCATTAAAAAATCCAGCCAAATTAAAGCATATTTAATAATGATTATATATATATATATATATATATATATATATATATATATATATATATATATATATATATAACCTCTCTCACACTCACCCTAGGAATTGAATTGCCCTGTTCAGTTTATCTAGTACAGCATGAAAATGGTGTCCATATCCAGGTGCTTGTCCCTAGCATGTGGTATTCAGAGATAGAGTACCTCTGCATATGAAAGTTCAATTTAGCTGTCATGGCTAACAGTAATAGGTAGGCCTCATCTTCCACACATTTCTCTATTTCTTTTTAAAGACTCAGCTAAACTAACTTCTATTACCACCATCCCCAAGGTCACCTAAAAGAAAGTGGCCACTAAGTCCACAGTGTAGCTGGCTCAGTATTATTATTTTTTCCTTCTCACACCTCCTAATTGTGCATGCTTAGTTCCTGTTTGAGATTTAAGCCCCGTTATATCTTTCATTGGACAACACTACCCACCAGAAGCCTTTACCCCTAATCCTTGATGTGTATGGAAATGTTCACTCAGCATTATGTGAAACACACTCTGCACATGCTTTGGGGCACTTTCTAGTAGTCCGGCAACTTTGCCCATTCTCCCTTGTTGCCCCTTATGTATGGAATTGCCTCCCTAATATGTACATGGTGTCACCTCTTTTCATTCCTTCAAAATCCTTCTGAAAACACACTTTGTCGACGTGGCTTTGGCCTATTCCATCCAGTAGCAGTAACCAAGATTTCATCAAAAATTATGACATTTGCCCAGTTCTTCCCTGGCCCCTATCCGTGTGGTCCCTGTCTCTTTTAAATTGTAAGCTCATTGGGAGCAGTGACTTGTTTCTGTTGCTCTGTCAGGTGCCACGTACACTGATGGTGTGGTGTAGATAAATAATCTACTCCAGGATGAAGCTGTTGGTATTGAAAACAGATGTCAGCTAGGGCTGAGCACTGGTGCAATTTAAGCCTCAGCTTAAGGGTAAGTTAGAGGGCAAAGGTTTGGAAATACAAAGCAGATTTGAGAGCTGGTGTGCGTATGTGTGAGAAGAGCATGAAATGCTATAAGGAAGGTGCCAGCTGCTGGGAATGCTAACCAGATCACACAATGAAGCGATTAATGTGTTTATGTATCAAATTAATCACATATTAATTCCATAGCTCAATGCAGCTGAATGCCAAACATGGTGGGCAGAGTGCCTTACCTGCCTTACCGGCACACTCAGCAAGATAGTTTGGGGTGGGTTAGTGATGAGGCTGGACTTTGAGATGAGATCAAGGAAAAAGGGTAGGGAAGAGGTCGAAGGCACAGCTTTTGTTTCTTTCACTTTGCATTTTGATAGATCCATACAATGTGTCAAAGAGGGGCAAGTGCTGGAAGGGAGAGGGCAATACCAAAGTTTCTGCACAGTTGAGAATAAAAGATAGTTCAGGACAAAATTGTACCCAGAGAACCTTTAGGATGGATTCATATGTGAATATACATTGCTTGATATCTCATAAGATGTGGGGATGATTCATACATGCATGTACAGCACTTACAGACCTAGTTCACACGATAGTTCAAATCTAGGTTTAATATGAGGTACCAACATTAGCACAACTGTGTGAACCCATGCCAAGGCAGAAATCTCAGGTTGATCTGAGGCCATACAGCACCTTGGTGGGGGTTCATATAATGTTGGTAATCCACATTAAACCTAAATTGAAATGACTGTGTGAACCAGGCCATTGTCTCATTACTTGATAACTTGCAGCTAATTGTGTGTATACTGATGTGAGGAAATATGAAATTTCTATCTGTTGGGTCACAATCACACACCACTGGTAGTCATCAAGTGATTAGCATGCTCGTGTGAATATCTGTAGTCTCTTTCAAATGTTATCCAAAAACCCGGTTGTAGCCATGTACAGTGGGGCAAGGGGGGAAGGAAATCCCACCCCCACCATATCACTCACCCATGCACTCTAGTGCTCACTGTTACAACGGGGCTTGTCTGAAGAGGGAAAAGCCCTCCCTATGATGGAGGACACATCCATGATTGTGAGGGATGTGCCCGCCGTCACAGGGAGGACACAAGCCAAAAAAGGGCCAAACTGGCCCCATAAAGACCGGGGGAGGCCAGTGGGTGGAGGGGTAAGGTTCAGAGAAACAACACTTTTTGAACCTCGGACCAGCTTGAACATGAGCCAAACTGGGGGTGCTGGGTTCAGGGGTCCACAAAATCGAACATGCCCAGTCCAGTTTGAGTCCAGTCTGGACTGAAACTGAACCGGGCAAACCTGTTTTATGCACACCCCTAGTGAGTGGGGCACTCAAAGCTTTGTTTTGAGTCACTGGAGGGGGCTGCCTGAAAGTGGGGCCAAAGCAATTCATGGACCCTTTGGAAGCTTGAAAGTGGCCCTGCTTGGCATAAACCCAATATTTATAGATGTAGACAAATTCATCTAACACTAACACGTGCCAGATAGATCTACCAGCAGCTATGAGAGCTAACTGTAACTTCCATGGACAGAGGCAGTATATCTCTAAATACCAGATGCTGTGGACACTGAAGAGCTGTCACTTGCATGTCTTGCTCGTGAGCCTTCCCAGAAGCATTTTTTGAACAAGACTGCTGGTCTGAACCAGCAAATGGGTTGTTCTGTTCTTAACCTGGGATGGCTCGTTTACCTGTGCAAGGCATCACTTGAGTCAGTGGACAATGAACATACATGTGCAAATGGCCTTTTATGGTGTTTGGCTGCATGTATGTGATGTGTCCATTGAAATGCATTGTGCTTGAGTCAACATTAAGTGATTAATAGGATCCCTGCTTCATCTGTTGATGGCTCTGTAATTAATCTGTGATGAGATCAGGAGATACAAAAATACTGTCTGGGGCGATTAAACCGCAAGGGTTCATTCACACATGCTAATCATCACTTGATATTGCCTTCATTAAGTAAGGAATGTACATGTGTGAACCTGGCTTTTTGCTTCTCTGATTGCTTTGGGCCAAGATCCTTAGGCTACAAGAGGGGAACATCCCCATTGTTAAAAATTTTCTACCGTGTCAGATAATCAAATGTAATTTCTTCCTGTCTCTCTGTGTGTATGTGTTTTCTAATCTCTTGCCACCGTGGTTTTTGGGTCCGTTCCAGCAGGCTGTACAAAGGGAAGCCAAGGCATCTGAAGTGTCACTCCACAGCTGTGGCAAAGGAGCGGTATTTCCATTTTGTTGATGCTCCTAGCACATGTGTGCAGCAGAAGGTGATATCAAAGGAGCCGTCCCCCCTCAGTTCTGCGCATTATTTTTTCACTGCTGTGGCGAATCTTTCTGAGCTCCATGAACCAATAAAACAAGGGCCCCTGTTTGAGTTGATATATTAATATTTGCTGAGGATTTGCAAGGTCGGGGCGAAATGTCAGCAGATTGCTGGGGCAGGACTGTGGGGAATAATTAAACAATTCTCCCAGCACTTCAGCCTCCTGAACATCTTTATTAATCTTTTGGAAACAGTAACGCTGAAAAATTCCTGCTTTCGCAACTGTAAGCAAAGAGTCGGGTGAAGTCGCCTTAATCAACTCCTTGGGCTGGCGCTGTTTGCTTTCTGACAGTTTCTTGGCCCCCTCCCTGGCAGATGCGAGGAAGCCAGGAAGGCTGTGATGGGTGAATTATCACCAAGCTGCCGGGATTCTCACCTCAGCTGTAGCTCTAGCAAATGCTGGAGAATGGCTTGGAGGGAGAGGCAAATGGAGGGGGCGGGGGAAGGGCAGGATGAACCAGGCACCTCTAAGGGACATTCCAGTCATCTTCCCTGCATTTACTCTGGCCTTCTAAAATGTTCATTTTAAAAAAAAAAAGATGTACTACAGCAAAAACAAACAAACAAAAAACCCCAACCCCCCCCACATAACCCGAAACTCTGAAGGCTGAAGTGATCACATTTTAATTTTAGTAATATACAAATAAGGCCCAGTTCTATTTAGACATATTGAGGGCAATGGGGCTGAATTACTAGAAAGAGAAATGCTGGGGCTCAGGCCTGCCTGCCATCTTCTGAGATGGAAGCATTTCCCTTCCTCCCTGGGTGAAGTAAAGTTATCCAAAGTGCTCAGGAGCACTTGGAGCCAGCCTTATTTTCTGTGTCTGTGGTGGTCAGCCTAGACCCTGAAGGCTGAACCCTGGTAAGTCCAGGAACAAATTAAGTCCCATCTGGCATTCTAGCCTGATTCTAACTTTTGTAATTTTGGCAATCTAGTCAATTGCCTTGTCCCTGAATTTTCAACTTTCCTTTAAAAGTAAGTCCTTTGCGTTACAAAGATATTAGACAGTATTGTACCTGGTTGCATTATAAACCTGCTTCTGGCCACCATTTCAGCCAAAGGAAGCAAAGGCACAAGAATTATTGACAAGTTCAGGGACAGTTGATAACATTTTTAAAAATGTTATAACATAAACATTATTTAAAAAACAAGATAGCTTTGACAGACCAGTTGTAGTTAGTTTTTTGCCATTTTGCATTACATTATGATGGTTATTTCCCCACTATGCCCTATTGCTAATCCCAGGCCCAAACCATTAAGGACTTTAAAGGTCAAAACCAGCACCTTTAATTGGACCTGGAAACAAACTGGTAGCCAGTGCAGCTCTTTCAAAATGGGTGTGATGTGATCCGAATGGGCAGCTTCAGATAAAACCCGAGCTGCCGCATTTTGCCCTAGCTGTAGTTTCCAGATATTCTTCAAAGGCAGCCCCACATAGAGAGCATTACAATAATCCAGCCGTGAGGTGACTAAGGTATGGGTAACTGTGGCCAGATCTGCCTTCTCAAGAAAGGGACACAGCTGGCGCACTTGCTGAAGCCGTGCATAGGCATCCCTGGCCACCGCCTCTACCTGAGCTTCCAAAAGCAGAGCTGGGTCCAGTAATACCCCCAAGCTGCATACTTGCTCCTTCAAGGGGGGTGCAACCCCATCAAGAACTGGTAAAATCTCCTCATCCCGATTGGCTCTCCTACTGACCAACATTACCTCAATCTTGTCCAGATCACTCTCAGTTTATTAGCCCACATCCAACCCATCACGGCCTCCAGCCCCTGATTCAGGACATCCACTGCCTCCCTAGGATCAGGTGACAAGGAGAGATAGAGCTGAGTGTCATCTGCATATTGCTTGACAACTCAGTCCATGTCCCCAAATGACCTCTCCCAGTGGTTTCATGTAGATATTAAACAGCATGGGGGACAAAACTGAACCCAGTGGGACCCCACAGACCAACGGCCATAGGTCCAAGCAGTAGTCCCCCAGCACCATATTCTGGAACCTTCCCCCAAGAAAGGACTGGAGCCACTCCAATGCAGTACCTCCAATTCCCATACTCAAGAAGTGGTCCAGAAGGATACTATGGTTGATGGTATTGAATGCTGCTGAAAGGTCCAGCAGAACTAACAGAGACGCACTTCCCCTGTCTAGTTCCTGGCGTAGGACATCCACTAGAGTGACCAAGGCAGTTTCAGCCCCATATCTAGGGCAGAAGCCAAAATGAGAAGGGTCCAGATAATCCGTATCATCCAAGACCCTCTGCAGCTGGAATGCCACCACATGCTCTATCACCTTGCCCAAAAAGGGAAGGTTAGAGACAGGTCTATAGTTGTCCGGTTGGAGGGAACAAGGGAGAGCTTTCTTAATAATGGTTTTACCATCGCCTCCTTGAGGGAAGATGGCATCCTGCCCTCCCTTAGTGAACCATTCATAATCACCTCCAACCATCTGCCTTAATCCTCCCTGGCAGCTTAAGCCATGAAGGGCAGGGGTCAAGAGCACACAATGTCGCCCGCACACTGCCCAGGATCTTGTTCACATCCTCAGGCTGTCCACATCCTCAGCTATTCAGGCAACTGTGGAGCTACAGGAATCTTGCCAACCCAGGCTTCCCAAATCTCTGTAACCTAGATCTTCTACCTCATTCTAAACTGAGGCAAGAGGACAACAGAGCCCTTTTACTTCAATCCTTTGGTCATTCAGGTGCATACAGCATTATAAGCTGTCCTTGGGACTCAGAGGCCATTAAAACAATAGAGTGCTGTGGCTACAGGGGTTTACACATGTGAATGTGCCATTCTACAAAGCACACTCTACCTGCAATGCCTTCAATAAGGCTGGCCCACCTCTTGCCCCTTCTCAGCCAATCAGAGGACAGCTAATGATGTAATGAGGGTTCTCAGTGTTCTGGTGGCACAATGCATTATGGGACAACTTTTTCAATCCTTGGCCGATGCTGCTCCATATTTCTGCAATGGAGACGTGGATGCCTCACTTGTCTGGGTGCAGGTTTGCAGAGTCAAATGGAGGTTCTGCTCGTCTGTCTGCAACAGGGTAGGAGATCTCTCCTCCAAACCACCCCATATGGTCATGTGAACAGGCCTAGAATCAAGTTCATATCTCATTTGAGCTGTAAGCAAGCCGCTATTCTCTCACACACAGTTCCTCCTCCCATATAATGGAAATATTTATTTATTTAAAATGTTTCTACTCTACTCCTCCAGTACACTATAGTTCCAGGCAGCTTACAATAAAAACACAATAGTGACTTTTAAGAACAAGATTAGTGAAAAAGCATGGAAAGCACTACCCATTCCAGTGGAGTCCATGTCTCTTGACTGTAGTATGGAACGTGAGGAACCCAATTCTTCTCCTTCTCCTCTTTATATATTGCTTTACAACAAAGGTGCAGTAATAAAAGCTTGCAGGAGAGAGAAGAGGAGAGACAACATCTGCTCCTAGGTAGACCCCAGGGTGTGAGACTGGATGCCTGCCTGTTTGCTTCTCCTGCTGTCCCCGTCTGTTATCTGCCCCCAGGACTGGCTGCTGTGCTGAGGTGAGGCCTTGCAGGATTGGGGCCTGGGGAGGAGGGTGACTTGGCAGTTTCCTGGATTCCATCGGCCTAGAGCTGCCTGCTCAGGGCTATATAGGGTTCTGCCAGTGGCGGTGGGCCCACCACCGAAAGGGCAACACCAAAGGGGGTCGCCCCTTTGGGAGACAGCGAGGGCGAGGGCCAGGTCTCCTGGCCCAGGTATTTGTATGTGGGGGGCCATTTAATAGTGGGGCTTCAGTTTTAATTTGTCACAGGTGAGATAGTCCTAGGATGTGTCTGGGCTTACCTGGAGATGGAGAGACAGGGGGTGTCTCCACTTACTGTGGGGTGGCCATTCCAGTGGTGGTGGGGAACAGAAGAAGTAATGTTGGCAGGTCAGCAGGCCATTAGAGGGGAAGGGGACTTGGAAATCTAATAGTTGTTCCCCTTCTGGCTGTCCTACCAGCTCTTTGACCTTGGGGAGCAGTGCCGACCACGCTTGGAACCTCATCTTGCTCCTCTATAATGCCAGGTCAGTCCAGAATAAATCAGAAACCATCCATGATTTGATTCTGGATGAAGGTGCCAACCTGGTATGTATTATAGAGACCTGGCTGGGGGCCCAATGTGGTCCTAGCTTCTCCCTCCAAGGTACTCTGATGAGGAGCGGGTAAGGGACCGTGGGCAGGGAGGTGGAATGGCTGTGGTCTATAAGAATAACCTTTCCCTTACGAGGATCCCTGTTAGAGTGTCGGACCATATTGAATGTGTGTACTTAAATCTAGGGACCACGGATAGACTGGGACTTCTGTTGGTGTACCGATCGCCCTGCTGCTCAACGGAGTCCCTAACTGTGCTGACGGACTTGGTTCGATTTGTCCGGGGTAGCTCAGTAGTTCATAGCGGCCATGACAACTATGGGCCTATCCCAAGTGGTCTTGGGGCCAACACACATTGCTGGTCACACGCTTGATTTGGTCTTTCACTCTGATCAGGGTGGTGTTCCGTGGGTGGGGAATTCTGTGATTTGTGACTCACTGTGATTCTGTGATTGTGACTCACAATCACTTCCCACCTTTACAGCGGCGAGGGACCTATTAGGATGGTCCACCCGAGACGGCTATTGGATCCAATAGGATTTCAAGAAGCCTTGGAGGGATTTAGTGTTGGCTCTACCGAAGATCCTGTTGATGCCCTGGTGAAGAATTGGAACAGCAAACTCACCGGGGCGGTAGACATGATTGCTCCCAAGCGTCCTCTCTGACCTGCTTCAAAACTGGCCCATTGGTATACGGAAGAACTACGGGGGCTGAAGCGGCGAGATAGATGATTGGAGCGCAAGTGGAGAAGGACTTGGCTTGGATCCGACAGATAGCACTTACATTTGCAACATAGAGCTCATTTGCAACATAGAGCTCATTTGAAGACCTATGCTGGGGCAATATGTGCGGCAAAGAAGCGATTCTTTTCTGCCCGTATTGCATCCACAAGTTCACGTCCGGTGGAGTTGTCCAGGTTTGGGAGAGGGCTAGTATGTGCCCCTCTTCCCTTAAATCAGAATCTAGAACCATCAATTACCTGCTGTGATGTGTTTAATGAATTCTTTCTGGGGGGGAAATCTCTCATATTCGGGCCGACTCCGTCTCCACAATTACTTCAGTGTCTGATGTGGAGGTGTCCAGCGACTCCTCTTGTGTGGTTAAGTTGGATCAGTTCCAGTTTGTGATTCCTGAAAATGTGGACAAGCTGATTGGAACGGTGCAGCCTACCACATGTTCTCTTGACCCTTGCCCCACATGGCTTATACTATCTGGCAGGGCAGTTGTAGTAGAAGGCCTGGTAGAGATCATAAATTTATTTTATTTTTATTTTATCAAATTTGAATAATTTGACAGTCTTGGAGGAAACTGATTATCTAGACCCATTTCAAACTGACTTCCGGGCTGGCTATGGGATGGAGGCTGCCTTGGCTGGCCAGATGGATGATCTCCAACTGGGAACTGACAGAGGAAGTGTGACTCTGTTGGTCCTTTTGGACCTCTTGGTGGCTTTCGATACAATCAACCATAATATCCTTCTGGAGCGTCTGAGGGGGTTGGGAGTGAGAGGCACTGCTCTGTAGTGGTTCCACTCCTACCTCTCGGGCAGGATCCAGATGGTGTCCCTTGGAGACTGTTCTTCTTCAAAATCTGAACTTTTGTATGGTGTCCCTCAGGGCTCCATATAGTGGTGTGCACGGAACCGGTCCGGGGCCACAGAAAAGGCCCCTGGACCAGTCTGGAATTCTGGTGGTCTGGCAGGGCGGGGGAGTGTGTCTTTAAGGGGGGGTGGTAGTACTCCCCCCCCGCTCTTCCCCCTCCGGTGCTGGGGTTTCTAAAAATGTTCTTGGGGTGGCAGAGTTCCTCCCTGCCGCCCCTGCCCCCGTCGTTGTCTGAAAAGCGTAAAACTAGAAAGAGCTGGCAGTGCGCATGCCACATGATGTATGTGGTGCACGTGCCAGTGGCATAAACAAGCGCACGTGCTGCGAAGGGCGCATGTGCGCCGCCAACTCTTTCTAGTTTTATGTTTTTCAGACAACGACGGGAGCAGGGGCAGCAGGGAGGAACTCTGCCTCCCCAAGAACATTTTTAGAAACACCAGCGCCGGAGGGGGAAGAGCGGTGGGGGGGGGAGTACTACCACCACCACCCTTAAAGACACACTCCCCCCAGTGCTGGACCACGCTTCTGTGGTTCCGTGCACATCACTAGCTCTATATTGTCTCCGATGTTGTTTAACATCTACATGAAACTGCTGGGAGAGATCATCAGGAGATTTGGAGCAGGGTGTTATCAGTATGCTGATGACACCCAAATCTATTTCTCCATGTCAGTATCATCGGGAGAGGGCATAACCTCCCTAAATGCCTGTCTGGAGTTGGTAATGGGCTGGATGGGGGATAACAAACTTTGACTGAATCCAGATAAGATGGAGGCACTCATTGTGCGGGGTCAAAACTCGGGAGATGATTTTGATCTGCCTGTTCTGGATGGGGTCACACTTCCCCAGAAGGAACACGTACGCAGTCTGGGGCTGCTTCTAGATCCAAGTCTCTCCCTGGTGTTCCAGGTTGAGGCAGTGGCCAAAGGTGCCTTCTTCTATCAACTTCGGCTGATACGCCAGCTGCGTCTGTTTCTTGAGACAGATGACCTCAAAACAGTGGTACATCTGTTGGTAACCTCCAGACTGGATTACTGTCATGCGCTATGTGGGGCTGCCTTTGTACATAGTCCGGAAACTACAGTTGATTCAGAATGTGACAGCCAGGCTGGTCTCTGGGTCATCTAGGAGAGACCATATTATTCCTGTATTGCAGGAGTTACACTGGCTGCTGATAAGTTTCCGGGCAAAATACAAGGTGTTATCCTATATAATAAAAGGCTAAGTGAGTGGCCGTGGCTTTGGAACGTTGGGGATCTGCGTCCCTGCCTCCCTGGGATGTTCTGGGCCTGCGTGAAGCGCAGGCCCAGAACAGCCCAAGGGACACAGGACCGCAGACACCAGTGTCCCACAGCCATGGGCGGCCATTAGCTGGTGTGTGGCGGCGGGGGAAAGTGGCCGAGGCGGCGGCAGAGCCGCCACCTCGGCCATGAGCTGCGGCACAGCGAGAGGAGGACGAGGCAACCAGAAGCCTCATTCTATCATAGCAAATGAGATTTTTTTCAATTAAACAACTCTCATGACCCCACTTTCACTTTTTCACACTTTCCTTTACTATGAATAATATGAGGAAGTAATCAGTTTAGCACACTTCACCTTATGAAGACAAACCTCATACAAATAAATTCACCATAATTCACCCCTCTGCCCAATCACTCTTAAATTGGGGATGGGTGGTAGCCTCCACCCATTAGGCACTATCTACCAGCCCACCCCACTCCTTTGGGGCAGATCCACTTTCTGCCCCCAGTCTGCCCCAAAGACACCCAAACTTCAAAAATTCTCAAAAAATCAGCCCTTTGTCCAAACCCCCTGAAATTGGGGTGGTAGCCTCCACCCATTAGGCACTACCACCCCACCCCACTATTCTGCCCCAGGCCCCACTTTCTGCCCCAATATGCCCCAATCTGCCCCAAAGACATGAAATTTTCAGAAATTTACCAAAAATCAGCCCTTTGCCCAATCCCCCTGAAATTGGGGTGGTAGCCTGCACCCATTAGGCACTACCACCCCACCCCACTCCTTTTGCCCAGATCCCATGCTATGCCCCCGAACTGCCCCAAAGTCACTTAAACTTTAAAAATTCACCAAAAATCAGGATTTTGCCCAATCCCCCTGAAATTGGGGTCGTAGACTCTACCCATTGGGCACTACCACCCCACCCCAAAATTTTGCCCCTGGGCCCCTTTTTACCCCCCCCGAATCAATTCGGATTCGGATTAAATCCGTATCCGAACCGAATCAAGGGTGATTCGGGTGACCCAGATTCGGGCACAAAACAGAACAGGGGTGATTCGGTTCGGGTCTGAGCCAAATCACCCAAAATCCTGAATTGCACACCCCTACAAGAGAATCACCACTTTAAAAAGGTACCTCTTTGCTCAGTTAGAAGGGGTTAGGGTACAGAATTCATTGAGGCAGTTCTCACGATCGGCGAGACCTGCCTTGAGAGGGTTTGCAGGGAGCGTGGGCTTAGCCCGCTCTCCCTGCAGATGATCCAGCAGACAGCCCAGGGTGGCCGGATCGGCTGCCCACACGACTGCTGGCTTTGTCATGGAGCTGGTGAGGGCTGTGGGGATCGGGGGCTGCGCCGCCCCCCGGAAGTTCCAGGATGCCCCGCGTGAGTGCATGGGGCATCCTGGAGAGACCACCAGGGTTGGGAGGCTTAATTCAGCCTCTCGCCGGGGGTCTCCTTGTGTGTTGCTGCGGTGTGGAGCCGCACCACAGTAATACACAATTTAAAAAGACAGGGTTGGTGGAGTGCTCGCTCTGCTAACCTCGTCTAAGGGGAGAGAGAATTAGGAGAGTTTGCTGCTGGGAGCCACGCAGCTCCCGTGGCAGCAGACGATCAGCAAAAAGCGGGCTAGGCTCCCTTAGCCCACTTTTTGCTGATCCTGAGAATCTCCTCATCGTGTCTGCTTATCCTGATCAGTGTAGATTATTCTCTTCAGTAAGCCTTCCAGTTAGGCTGAACAACATGCTGTATTAAACGTGTTACATCAATCACATGGTCACCACTGAAAAACTGCAGCCAGGCATTTAAATTTCCCCCTCTCCTCCACTATTTCTAAGATAACTTACCCATGTCTTGACATCACGACTCACAGCTTTTATGTTCCTCTGCTCTCCACTTCCAATTATGTGGGACACGAGTGGGGTAACATACAATGGGATGAGGCATGATGACAGGGTAGATTGTCCTAGATATTATAAGAGGGAGAGGAGAGAACTAAATGTCTAGGATTGTGCAGTTGCCATTTTTGGCCCTGACATTTAATGTCAGGATAGTTCTGAGATGCCTCCTTACAAGTCCTCACTTATAGCAGCCAAACTCCTTTCTCAATCTGAGCTATTTTAATTGATTTTTAATTAGGTAGCAGGAACTGCTTGGAACTTTATGGGTATATCATAGGATTGTTGTGAAGATAATTATAACCATGTACACCACCCTGAGCTCATTAGAGGAAGAGTGAGATATAAATGAAAGAAATCAACAACCTTTCTTTTGTGTTTGAAATTTCACTGCACCTCTAACTTTACATCTAACAGGGGTAGGCTGAGATTTAAAGACATGAGTCGGCTGCAATAAAGTGCCGTTGGAGCAGCAAATTTTAAAAGGATACAACCCACCACAAAGTTATTCTGTACAAGTGATCTCAGGTGTGAACCAGCTCACAGTCCCCACAGGAGGTCTGGAAGGAGCCTCAGCCCAGCTCCTAGATGTTTTGTACATTCCTTTGGTTCTCTCTGGAACGAATCAAGGTTAGTAAAACCTTTCCTTAGAGTGTGCACACAAGGAGCCCTGCTCTCCCCAGCTTCTTTATTAGATTGCTGTTCGTCTTCATCTTTCTACACTCCAGCTTTGACTCCAGGCAAATTTCCTTAGTGCAAACTTATTAACCTAATGACATCACTATTAATAATTGATCATTAAAAATTGCCCTGCACCATTATATGAACAAAATGCATAAAATGCATTTTTAGAATGCATACAGATGTGGCACAGTGTGATTCTGATGACTTAAGTGTTATTTAGATTGGGCACTACCCACCATTTCTCAATCAAAACCCACTTCCATAGGGTTTGTCCTGGGCAATCCCGATGGAAGTTTCCAGATGGATTGAGCCTATTATTTCTGTGCAGTTAAATAGAAATAGGAGTGTTGCTATCAAGAAGGAGGGTGAGGGCCATCGCTTAGCTGTAAAGCATCTGCTTTGCATGTGGAAGGTCCCAGGTTCAATTCCAGCATCTCCAGGTGAGGCTGGAAAAAGACCTTGGGCTCTTCCAGATGGGGTGTTTAGTCTGGATTGGTTAAACATCATTCACTCACTCTTTCACATAAGCAGAGAGAATTTCAGATACAGAGGACCACTTTTATAGCATTACAATGCCTACCCTGATTTAGTGATTGGTTTCAAATTACCATGTCATCTTCCCATTTCCTTACTTCTCCAGTTCCTGGGCACATGCCTGTCCTCTTCTCCCTCTGAGTTTTCCTTCCCCTCTTAGACTCCTTTCTACTGAATTTCTCTTCTTGTCCTCATTCCACTTAGGCCAGCAGTTGATGTTCAACTTGTCCAAAGTCAGGACTCACTTTGAAAGCTTGCCTGAAGCATGGGATCCACTTCCACGCATCCAGAAACAATCAGTTAAGGGCTGGAATGAGGCCCAGTGAAAATGCTAGCTTAAAGGTGTGCATTTGCTGACCAGTTCCCTTCCACTATGCAATCCATTGCACCAAACTAATATAGATAATATTTACACAACCCAGACTTCAGTTGTGTCACAAGCAGAGAGGAAGAACCAAGTGTATCATGTTACTGACTGAGAACGGCTGCAGTTTGTGCTGGATGTCACATGACATGTATGAACACACATATATGCAGCAAAATAGGAATAGGAAGACATTATGGAAAACAAATTTACTTGCTGTGCAAATGGGAAACATCAAGACCAAGAGTTTCTAATACAAAGAACAATCAGAGAATGCTCAACAGAGAACTCAAAACTCACACAATGTAGTACCCAACTTGTAATATGGGAACTTGTACCATTCATTGCAAATACTTTTACCATTCATTGCAAATAATACAAGCTGGGTTAATATTATGAGACAGCTGAACGTATACAGCTAATATTCAGTTTATATAGTATTACTTTACTACAAAATTAAAACCAATAATTGCCAGAAGACTTACTCAACTATTGTAATTGGACATTTGGCTCTTTTCCTTAGAGATTTTATTATAGAAAGAAATTAGGAAGGTTTACCTGCAAGCCATTACCAACCGTTTTCAGTTAATTTTGCACATTTGTTTTGAGTGCCATAATTGTGGAAAAGGCTAGTTCAAAAACATAGCCAGCACCCAAATCCTGCTTGTTATGTAATCGCTCCAAAATTATGATAAAGTCTATTGCTGAAATTGCAGCTGCAAAGCTTGTGTTAGTTTTACTTGGGAGTAAGGCCCATTGAGCATAGTTGGAATAAGCAGGCATAGGTCTGTGCTGTTACTCCCCTTCTCTTAGGGAATGAGCATTTCTCCACTATAGACAACAATTTAATCACTGCCAAATTTGTTCACATGCAAGGCTCAGCAAATGGATTAAGGACACAGCAATGAACAAGCAAGCAAGTCCTCTGACAATGTTCTGGCCCATGCCAAATGTGCAGGTAATGCACACTGCACAGCTCCTTGTATCAGGGTGGGCTTGTGGAGGGAACAATGGGTGAGCAAGCAGATGTGCTCACAAATACTCATTTTCTCAAGGTCCTCTTCCTGCTACTACCTGTCCTGGGCTAAGGGGCACAAGCTTCCAGCCAACCCAGCTTCCCTTTTTGGGGTCAACCTCCTGCTTCCAACTTTGTGCCTCAGTTTCCCTCCTGACCCAATTACTGTGTATGTTATAACATGCTACATTACATGGACGTAATTTTTTATTACCTCCATGCTCTTTGCTGTTGCCACCAATGCCAGAACACACTGTATAGTACAGGATGCAATCCTAAACACATTTCAATGGGGCTTGTACCCTAGTAACACAGTAGGATAACTTATTTCTGAGGAAACATGTGTAGGGTTGCATGCATTGACAACCTCCCTCAGAGTCTGCCTTCTGCTCTGCCAGTGCCACTAAACTCAAAAGACTGGGGATGTGCAAATCGATTCAGGTACAAAATTATTTGTAACCAAATCTACCTGTTTGGAGCAATTTGTGGACAAAACAAATCACGCCTGTGCTAGCTGGCCAGATTCAGCTCCAAAACAAATCTCCCAGATTTCGGACCTGAAAAATTTGTAGATTCAGAGCTCCATTTTGTGATCTCTCTTGCTGTCTCCATTTTGTGCCAGGAATTTATTTATTTTTGAAAATCCCACCCTCCTAAGCTTCAGATTAGTGTGCAACAATTGGTTGGCATTTCCCCCCTAGTTCCAGATTGGCTCATTTCCATTTAAATCTTGTGTTGCCAGGAGTGACTGACCCTGCATTGGCTAGGGGAAGGGTCAAAAGAGGGACAAGGTAGGGGGGAGTTTGAAGGAGGGATTTTCAAATGTACTTAAGAAGGCAGGCAGCCACCATTCTGCCTTTCTGCCTCATAGGAGAAGAGAGAGAAAGAGAGAGTCAGAGGAGCTTTGCTTTTCCTTGCCTGCTGCCTGGAGTGGATTCTCTGCTTTTTGTTCATGCTTTCCTGATTGAGGAGAAGAGAAGAGAATTTTTTCCCCACCCCTTTCCTGCACCTGCTGTCTGTGCAAATCGATGCAGGTACAAAATAATTTGTACCTGAATCTACCTGTTTCGGGAGATTTGTGGACAAAACAAAGCACCCTGTGCTACCTGGCCAGATTTGGACACAAAACAAATTGGGGGTGATTCGATTCAGGTACAAATTGAATTTTAAAAATTGATTCGTGCACATCCCTAAAAAAAAGACTATTTGCATGACATGAGCCGTCTGGGGTAACCTAGTGGGCTTGTGTCATCCGGAGCACTGTGAGCCCTCCATTTCTGGCTGCTCCAGAACACAGTAGCCCTGTTTTTTAACCCAGGGTTTTTCTTTGGTCGGCGATTGTGTGCATGATTGCCCCTGGGTAAATAGGTTTCCCCCAGCCTGCTGCCATTTCCAGCAGCAAGCCAGGGGGAAGGATTGGCCCCGCCAAGTGTGGCGGCTGCTCTAATAAGAGCAACCACTATGCTCATGGTGTGAGGCACTCTGGGATGCAGGAGAAGGAAGTCCTCCTGCTTCCAGATTTTGCTTCTGCTGCACCACTGCTCATGTGGGTGCGCAGCGCAATGAAGACAAAGATGGCAATGCTCATCTTCCAGGGCAGGCAAGCAAGCTCCTGCCTTTCTCTCAGACCTCCCCAGCAGTGGTGTGAGGTCATGTGAACCACCTCTCAATCTTATGTAGAATTAGGGCTGCCTAACTTTGCATAGGATGGGACTACAACCCATATACACAGTCATTTGGCTCCTGAATCTTATTGACCAGACTAAAAATTGCCTGGATTGTAGCTTGTTTACTCAGAAATCAGCTCCAGTTCAAAGGACTGTTGGGACTGGGAACAGAGGGAAGAAGGAAGCCACTGTTCTTTCCTAGATTATTAAAACAACAACTATATTTATCGTCCACCCCATAACAAGTGTTCTCTGGGCAGCTCATAAAGGAAAACAATAAAACAATAAAATAATACAATTAAAAACACATTAAAACCAAACCAACAAAACTGAAATACAAAACCAGAACAAGAACATTTTAAAAAATGTTCTCATTCATGTTTACATGGATGTAAGCCTCAGGGAGGTCAGTGGGCACATTCCTAAGACACAGTTCTTCTTCCACCAAACCCCTCCTACCTTACTAGGAGATTCCCTGTCTGTTGATAACATACACATAAAAATTCTTCAATTGATTTGTCTCTCTTACCTTCCCAGTCCCTTTTAATAGCTTTTAAGCATCTCTAAATTTCTGAAGGTATTTTATGATCTGACCACTCTAATAGGAATCTTAGGGAAGTTGTCTTTCAGGGTGCACACATATAACCTCATTTTTGCTTAAACTAAAGCAACAAGCCACAGATTCCACAGTTGATAGCAGTAATGATATGGTGTCAAATCTATAAACACTTTGCTAGGAGTAAGTCCCACTGAACTGAGTAGGACTAACTTCCAAATAAAATATTCAGAGCAGATGTCCTTAGAATCACACTGTTATGCATTTTAAAGAGTGAGGAGAAGAGACAAATTCACTATCTCTTGGTAAGTAAGGCTGCAGTAATGAACACATACTATGAAAGAAGTTCAATCACATGCAGTAGGACAACGTTTGCAATAAACACTCTCTAACTGTTGCCCTTGGCTCTTAGTCAAAGGTTGGGAAATCTACTTTAATTCTCTCTCCCTCTCTTGCCCTCCCCTATTTCATCCCACCCCAAAGAAACCTTTACAATGACCAAATCTCTAGCCAAAACACTTCCTTCTTGAGAGCATAAAATGGCAACAGCATCACTGCTATAACCCAACTGAGGTTACTTCATGACTAGGGATGTTCATGAAATGGATTTTACACTGTGTTTCGAGCTTGAAACAAAACACCGATGACCAAAATGTTTAGTTGAAACAGTGGTCAACCCTGGTTGTTTCAACAAAACAAACTTGAAACGTTTTGAGTGTTTTGGCCATTGAGAACAATGGGGAAACTTGAAACACCCCATTATTCCCCATGGGTAGCTCCTAGGGAAACCAATGTGGGTTAGTGTGGTAGGGCATGATGGATGCTCCCTACGCAACGTGCAAAAGAAATAGACAGGGGGCAATTTAAAATGTTCTCTTAACCTTTCTCCAAGGTTAAAAGGTTAAAAGAGGATCCTCTGTTCTATCCTATATAAGGTTGGGGAACAGGTTAAAAATGTGTTACAAATCACCTGCTAGCCCATTTCTTTTGTGGGTTGAGTGGTAGGTAGCACCCATCATGCCCTACCATAAAACCCACTCTAGTGTCCCTATGAGGTACCCATGGGGAGCAATGGGGTGTTTCAAGTTCCCCATTGTTCCCTATGGCTGGAACAATCTGCACTCACAGAGCGTGCAGTTACAATGCATTTTAAAACCCCGCCTTGTACACAGTAAAAAGGAATCTGTCCTTCCCAACAGAGAACACATATTTCAAACACGGTCCAAAAATGGCCAAAGAAAATAAATCACTGACTCAGAATCCACTGCCAGCCACAGTAGGGATGTGTGAGCTGGCTCACACTCAAACTGGCCTGGCTTCAGGGCTTGCCCTCTAGCTGGACCGGGTCCGGTTCAGCTTGGAGTCAAGCTGAATCTGCCTGTCCAGTCCGGGTCCTGTTCAGGTTTTTATTTTTTGGGGTGTGGGGGGAGGCAGACTTACTACCATAAAAATGTAATACATACATACATATATACATAAAATGTAATAATAATAATAATTTATTATTAAATAATAATATTTACTATCCCAGAGCCGGCCTCCAGGGGTGCTGTTGTGGCTGTGGGGGAGTATTTCCTGATGTTCTCCTCCACCTGCCAGCCTCCCTCTTGTCATTTTTGGCCCATTACGAGCCAGTTTTGGCCCATTGCAGGTCTCTCTGTGGTGGTAGCGGCATTCATAGTGGCCTCCAAAATGGCCACCACAGAGAGGCCCATAATGGGCTGAAAATGACTGGGAGAGGCCAGTGGGGGGAGGAGTGCATCAGGGGACTCCCCCCCACAGCTGTGACAGCACCCCCAGAGCCCAGCAATAGTGATAAGTCTGTCATTATCTTTAAAACATTTTTTGTTTGGGTCCCCCTCCTCCCTCCTGAGCCAGTCCCAAACTAGTTTGAACTACAGCTGGAATGGGTCTGGCTCTAGTGTGCACAGAAACAGACCAGACTCAGTTCTGTTCAAATCTGATTCCACTTGAACTGAACTAGGTTTTTCTCGTTTTGTGCACACCCCTAAGCCACATTGCCTGTACTGTAGTATCGTCATTCACACAAGTTGCACTCTCACACACAATTATGATGCCTTACATTTCTAGCATTGCAACAACTGTCACAGCAACACCCTTAGCAGCAGTAATATCTATAAGTTCAACTACAGCAACTACAGAAACATTTTGACAGAGTACACTTTGCAATGCAGATTGCAGAGCAGACCAGAGCAGTGAGTGAAGCACAAGTTAGTGTCAAGGCCAGACATGGGGCTCATCTCACAGCAATCACCAAGAAATATTACACACACAAACACACACAGACAGCTGCCACTGTCCATTTCTCACCACAACACTATCTCACAAACAAAACAAACCACAACTCAAGTCAGGCATCCAAGCTCTGACTTTGTCAATCTGAGATCCAACAAAAACCAGTTAGTTATAGCAGCAATAGCACAGCATACTATATGTAGTGCTGAGAAAAGAAAACCAAAAAATAAACCTTCCTTCCTCCTCCCCTGATGTATCCTCTTCTCCAAGAGAGGCACATTAAAAGGGCTCTCTCTGTCTTCCAATCCCTTTGAATACATTTTGAAATTCTCTCCTTCTGTGTTTCCTCCTGCCTCCCTTTCCAGCCAATGGGGGCACAGTTGCCCATGACAAGACTTGATTGCATGATAACAAGCCAACCAAGAAGCAAGGAAATTGCAAGCCAATTGGAAGCCAGTGCCAGAAAACCAATCAGCAAGAGGAAAACAGGCCTTCAAAAAAGGCACCTGAAACATCAAAATGAGGTTGTTCTGCTCCAAGCATGAAACAGGCCCTTTATTCAAAGGGTCTTCTGTTTTGAACTCAAAACACTTTAGATGGCCCACTTTGAATTGAAAAGTTGAAATGTTTTGCACATCCCTACTCATGACTCACTTTTGGGTTGTGACCCACATGCTGCATTCCTCTGTACTAGATCACTATCAGCCCTTCTTCACTAATCCATCTGCTTCCCTGAATTTGCTGTCGTCTTAGGACACACACATCCATGTTCCTTTCCAATGTCCTTTCAGATTCTTCTGCACACAGCCCTCTGCTGTTCTACCCTTTGCTAAGATCTGTGCAGCTCAGCCAATGGCAAGCAGAGATAGTGATGGATGACTTTCCCCTTCCTGAGCTCATGTCAGATTAGCGTGGAAAACAAGGGCCAAAATACATGCTATGTGATGTAAAGAGTTTGGCTGTATATTCCCCCACCTCCAGGAAAATAGCAAAGAGTTTAGAACTGGAACCAGGATCATAGAGCACAGAGAGTGGAATTAAGTCTTTCCTGCCATGCTGTGATCCAGGCAAAAATGGTGCCCGCAAAGCTACTATTAGTTCTGAGAGAGGAAGCTTCCCTCTTTGGCTTAATCACATGTTTTGTTTTTGTTTTTGTTTTGTTTTTGGGTCTGCATTTCAGCATAGTTGGAAAGAGTTAAATCTCACCTTCTTGAGAGCCAGAGACCTGATCCTGATCCATGGCTGCTATTTAACTGAAGAAAACTGGATGTGCAGCTATTCCCCTCTTCAAATAACTTATTTTCTGAGAGAATTCAGTCTCAAAAGTCACCCATTTCAATAGCCCCTGGGAAAGAACCACTGAGGCTTTTCCTCCTGCTGCCACAGAGAGGGAAAGACAGAAATCCTTCCTTCTCTGCATCTGAAGCTACAGCTCTCTTCACTTGCCAGGTAAAGGTTGTTCGGGGAAGGTTTTGGGAATTGTGAGAACTGTGTGTGACAAGGAACTCTTATTTATTTATTTAACACATTTGTATACCACCCAAAACTCAAGTCTCTGCCTTGGATTTTCATCTGAGGATCAGAAGAATCCAGGGATCTCATAATTTCCACCTTCTTCCAGGTGAGCCTCCACCAAATTCCATATACAGGACCAAGCCTAGAGAACTTCGCTAGCATTAAGAACATAAGAACAGCCCTGCTGGATGAGGCTCACGGCTTATCTAGTCCAGAACCCTGTTTCACCAGATTTCCAGCCACATAATCCTTTGACTGCTCCTCCTCTCCATGACATTAGGATAGCTCAGCCAATCACTTTCAGACTTCACACCACAATATATCTTAGAGCATAGAAATATAAATTGCTGATAGGAGAAAGATGCATGCAAGATGGGGTAGGGGAACATCACCTTATAATTCAGACCAAACCTGAAAGGAAAACATTGGTTAGACTTTCCAGTGTAACAGAGGAGGGGCAAAGGAATGTTTCAAACCATTTGCATTCATTTCTGCTTACATGCTGTCACTCTAAACAATGATTCTGTGTATATTTCAGGCCACAGGTAGGCCTTTTAGGAGTTTTCTGTAATAATGTGATATATTAATGTTATATTGATTATGTTATTGCCTGTAAATCCTGGAGCTTAATAAAGCTGCAGTCATTTTGCAATAAAGTGGCATTTGCAGTCATTTCATGGGTGTCTGGGGGCAATAAGGGAACCGATGTGAAGTAACTTATGAGAAACAGTGGTACTAAGATTGAAAGAAGAAAAGCAGAGAAAATGTGAAGGTCTGGAGGGGGAGCAGGGGAAGGACCACTTATTTTTAGCATTTCGGGATCATATTCAGCCCATTGGTTGTCTTTCTTTAAAAGGCTCAACAAGAAAGCCATATTGTGTGATGCATCAGCACATGAACTGAGGATAGAGTAATATTTTATGTTTAAAAATACAGGCAAGCGATAACTGCTGATATTGAGACCATGTGAAGTCAAGGGAACAAAGCATACTTTCCTTGCTAATCATGCTCACATCAAAGTTGAGGCGCGCACTTGCGCATTCGGAGGAAATGCCATCACACTTCTGACGATCCCATCTGCCACTAATATCATCCGGCATGTGGTCAGGTTTTCTCTGGGATGACTTTTATCTCTCTACCAAAATCTTCATGTCTCTGTTTTAGGGTTGGATGCTAAATTCAGATCACTACAACACCAGTACAACTTTTTTATTACTTTTTTGCCCCTCCCCCACTTTGATGATGCATCCAAGTTCTGCATTTCAATAATCAGAGTGTGTGCTGTGAGACAACTGGCTGGTGGGATAATATGCCAGTGACTCCTAGTAAAGTCTGCCTCTCCTAAGGATGTGGAAAAACTACCAGAAAAAAATCCCAGCTGAATGAAGGCCTAGGAAGTTTGGGATGGGAAACAAACAGGCATGCAGATAATTCACCTTTAGACTTGGGGAGCTAAGTTGACTGGGATTTGTAAATGTTATTTTTACGTAGATTTTTATTGCCTTGTGGACTTCTCTGAGAGGCTTTTTGGGTAGAAAATTGAGATAGAAATAAGGTGGAACAGAAATAAATTTTAGAAGCCAAAGAATTGAAAGGGGACTTCAGAGTCTGTCTGTCTGTCACACACACACAAAAGATTTCTGACCTATCAGAGGTAGAAAGGAACATCTCCCACTTTTCCCTAGGTGTCTAGGGAAGCTCTATGGGTTATTAGGATTCAGGGAACTGTTAAGAATTGTTTAAACGTCAAGTATTGTTTAAAAGTCCCACTTAAGGTTGGGTTCCCAGTCATCTGATCACATTTATCTGGGCATGCTCAAATATTCCATAAAAGGTATTCCTCCGAAAAGTATACAGTGTACTGTGCTTGATTGGCCAGCAAACTCGCCTGACCTGACCCCATAGAGAATCTATGGGGCATTGCCAAGAGAAGGATGAGAGACATGAGACCAAACAATGCAGAAGAGCTGAAGGCCGCTAATGAAGCATCCTAGTCTTCCATAACACCTCAGCAGTGCCACAGGCTGATAGCATCCATGCCATGCCGCATTGAGGCAGTAATTGCTGCAAAAGGGGCCCAAACCAAGTACTGAATACATATGCATGCTTATACTTTTCAGAGGTCCGATATTGTTCTATTCTACAATCCTTGTCTTCTTGGTTCCATGTAATATTCTAATTTTCTGGGATTGTGGATTTGGGGTTTTCATGAGCTGTACGCCATGATCATCACAATTATAACAAATTAAGGCTTGACTTATCTCGCTTTGCATGTAATGCGTCTGTCTCATATATCAGTTTCACCTTTTAATTTGCATTACTGAAATTAATGGACTTTTGCACGATATTCTAATTTTCCGAGTTTCACCTGTACTTTCACAAGGATGTTTTTGTCTGTCTTTTTGATTGCCTCATGAAGTCCTATCTGACAGGTATTGCTACTCAGACCTACATAAACTGGGGCCACAAATATACACAGCCCTTATTTAAAAGTGCAGTTCCTCAGGCCTTCAGTTTTCTCCAGAGAGCTTCTGCTTTTTCTGTTCCCAATTCAAGTGCATTGACTAGCTTCTCCAACTGGTTACATGTTATAATGCATAGTATCTATGACGAGTAACATATGGTTCAGATGGAAGCATGAAGCAAATACATGCAAGCCATCATCAGAAGTCCACAGGTCAGAAGTGTCGAGCCGCCAGGGCCACCACCAAGTTCACTGCACTGCTTCGGGAAGGATGGGGCTCCCTATATTTTCATCTAATGCGATATAACATTTGTGGAAGAGAGTAATTTCTTAAGCATCTTGTAGAACACCACTTTTGCAATTTTCCTCTCTGGCTGACATCCAGACTAAGTTACTCAGTATCACTATTACTACTCAGGAGTTACTCTAAAAAGACTACTTAACTCCAATAGGACTTCCACTGAATAATTTAGTCAGCCTCTTTTTTTGTTCTAATAACTAAATACTTTAAATACTTAGCTCTGATTTGATATTTGCCCAAAATTTGGCCAGTTGGTCAGGTTTTTATTGACCTATCAAATGTTGACCCTAGCAATGGGAGGAATTTAGGTGCATGTTTAATTCTGCAACTGAAATTAATGAGACCTGAAATTGCTTAACCTTGGCTGGATTGTATCCTAAGATTTCTCCCTCTCTAATATTTACCATACTCCAACTTAAACATCCAATTTCCTCTCCACAGAGCTAAGAGGAAACAAATGTTCTCTGTTCTCTTTATGGCAACATGTTAAATACTTGAAGAGTATTATTCTTATTCACCTCCCAACTCATAAAGAAACCTCCTCTCTCCCTCTTTTGTGCTGAAGAGATCTGTTTCTTTCCACTTTCCTTCATATTTCTTGCACTATAAATTGTATATAATTTTATTTAGACTGAACTCCTCCATGCAGTTGATCCTGACAAATCCCCATGCAGAGGTACCATTAGCATGTAAAAGGCTGGGAGGAGGAAAGCCCTAGGTTGTGCCTCTGCCATGGACGTAACAGGCAGCCTTGGGCAAGTCATTTTCTCTCAGTTCATCTGCTATGTGGGGATAACACTGTTCTCCCTTATTGGGTTATTGTAAGGACTACTGAGGTAATGGTTGTGATTAACAGAAAAAAAATACTTACTAATTTAATAACAGTACATTTGCTCCTATAGAAGCTGGCTGGTAAACTTGGTGTTTTGATTGATTTTTAAAAAAATCATTTTTTATATCGTGCTCTTCCTCCAAGGAGCCCAGAGAGGTGTACTACATACTTAAGTTTCTCCTCAGAACCTGTGAAGTAGATTAGGCTGAGAGAGAAGTAGTGGTGTGCACGAACCGGTCCGGAGGCCATGTTAGAGGCCTCCGAACCGGTTTAGAACCTGGCCTGTCCGGCACTGGGGGGGTGGGTCGTCTAGCTTTAAGTGCGGGGGGCTAGTACGTACCCCTCCCGCCACTCTTCTCCCTCCGGCGCTGCAGTTAAAAGTGAAGTTTTTGGGGCAGCAGCGTTCCTGCCTGCCGCCCCTGCCCCCGTCGTTGCCTGGGAGTAAAGTACCAGCACGCATGCGCCCGTCGCTGCTTTGCACGTGCATGCTGCACACGGCACACGCAACGCGTGACGTGTGCGGCGCGTGCGCACGGTGGCGATGGGCGTGTGCGTGCCGCAACGAACGTATGTGTGCTGGTACTTTACTCTACTTCCAGGTAACGACGGAGCAGGGGCGGCAGGGAGGAATGCTGCCGCCCCCAAAACTTCACTTTTAACTGCAGCGCCGGAGGGATAAGAGCAGTGGGAGGGGTAAGTACTACCCCCCCCAGTGCTGGACCATGCCTCCGTGGTTCCGTGCACACCACTAGAGAGAAGTGACTGGCCCAGAGTCACCCAGCAAGTATCATGGTTGAATGGGGATTTGAACTCGGGACTCCCTGGTCTTAGTCCAGCACTCTAACCACTACACCACTCTGGCTCTCAATCAATCAATCAATCAATCAATCTGTCAAGTCGATGTTGACTTAGCGATCACATAGATAGATTCTCTCCAGGATGATCTGTCTTCAACTTGGCCTTTAAGATCTCTCAGTGGTGCATTCATTGCTGTCGTAATTGAGTCCATCCACCTTGCTGCTGGTTGTCCTCTTCTTTCCTTTCCTTCAACTTTCCCCAGCATTACGGACTTCTCAAGGGAGCTGAGTTGTCACATAATTTGTCCGAAGTATGATCGTTTGAGCCTGGTCATTTGTGCCTCAAGTGAAAATTCTGGATTGATTTGTTCATTTTCCTGGCTGTCCATGGTATCCTCAAAAGTCTTCTCCAGCACCAAAGTTCAAAAGATTCAATACTTTTTCTATCTTGCTTCTTCAAAGTCCAGCTTTCGCATCCATAGAGTGTCACAGGAAAAACCATTGTCTGGACGATTCTAATCTTTGTAGATATAGACATGTTGCGGCATCTAAATATCCTTTCCCTTCAAATCAATCAATTAATAATAGTTGAGATTGTTAGTACAAAGCATTCTACATATTTTCATTATTCCATGGTCTAACAACTGGCAAGTGCTTCAGCCAAGCAGTAAAACACTAATACCAAAGCACTGGAGTGTTTATTTAAAACTAGAAAATGTATTAAAGTGAATTCTCTGTGCATTTCCTATTGCAATTACGGGCCTGTCTGTGCTACACTTACATAGCATACTGTGCTACACTTACAGGTTTTATACAAGTTTAATCATGATGGCATCCCACCCCACCCCCAAAGAACCCTAGATGTTTAATTTTGGAGAGGGTGCTGAAAATTCTGCTAGCACTCGCTAGTTCCTCACACAGAACTGCAGTGGTATGGAAGAGGGAATCTCATTGGGAAGAGGGGGTGTCTATTAAACCAATGTAAGTCTGCAGCATAGATATGCCCCTTGAGTCATATCTTCATATGCCCAGCTTGCTTTCATCTTAGTGTATAGGAGCCAGTGTGGTGTAGTGGTTAGAGTGCTGGACTAGGACTGGGGAGACCCAAGTTCAAATCCCCATTCAGCCATGAAACTAGCTGGGTGACTCTGGGCCAGTCACTTCTCTTTCAGCCTACCCTACTTCACAGGGTTGTTGTGAAATAGAAACTCAAGTATGTAGTACACCGCTCTGGGTTCCTTGAAGGAAGAGCAGGATATAATTGTAAAAATAATAATAATAATAATCCAGTCTCCCTGTTTTACCTGCAAGGATCTCTGCTATATCATTTGGCATCTCTGCTCTCTTCTCTTTTCACCTTTCCTTTGAACCAAATCACTGCCTGGCTATCAACTCACATATTATCATTTACCACACTTGTCTTTTCTGTTTCTTTTATGAGGTCTACTTCAACAGTGCTTAATGTGCCACTTGGGACCATCAGTAATCCTCAGAGCACTTTCATGTGGTCCTCAAGACTATAAAAACATAACTGTTTGCAGAGTAATTTGTGATAAAGATAAAATTAAAACTCAATTCAATTCCTTCTGCTTTCCTGTGCACCTGAACTGAACATATGTGAGGCGAATGGAAACAAAATCACTGTGTCACTGAGGCATTTGCCAGCCATGAAGATGCTATCATTCATTGGAATCTAAAAACTCATAAGCCATGCTAGGGAACTTATGTGTTGATTCTAATATAAGAACATGTAGTGACCTGCAAAGAGCAAGATAACCAGAACCATGATCCTCAAATATAACAAAGTTTGAGAGCTGCTAGTTTGCTCCTTTAGGGCCTTCTCTCTACATCCCAGTATAGGTTGTGTAAGGATCCTGGGCACACAGTGGACCAGTTCAGATGACATGCAGAACCTTGGTTCCAGTGGAACTGTGGTTCCACGTGCCTCATACCCATGCTCTCTGGTTTGAGTTCAGACTTACTGCAGTCTCGCTGATTAAAGTCAGTGAGACTGTAGAGAGGTGGGGGAGCTGGCTGTGCTGGCTGTGCTGGCTTCCTTATGTCCTGAAGGACAGCCCGCACAGCCAATAGGAGGGAAAGCATGTGAGGAGCTTCCTCCCACAACTCCAGTTTGAATCAAGGCAAACTCTAAACCCTAGATTGGATGTAATGGAGGCGCCGCCGAAATGCAGTTATTGGTGGCGTAAACTGAAGGTAACAATTGCAATTAGGGGAGGGAAACCATGGGTCCAGTTTTGTTTTTGGAACTCCAATTCCCAGTTCAGTTGTTCAGGTTTGGGTACCGGAGGTGAAGGGACCTCCAGTTTCCCATTACGAACTGGTCCAGTGACAGTTTTTGTTAGGTTTTTTAGTAAGAATGCCTAAAATGATTTCCCACATAGCAGACCTTATTTGTTGCCTTCATGTCTTGTTTGTAAGCTTCCTGAAAATATACCTTTGACCACTGTTTGAAACAGATATAACATTTGTGCATGTGTGTGTGCGCGTGCATGCATGCAACTTTTGGTGCTGACACATTGACAACCCAAGAACTCAAGTATCCTGATCACTGGCAAAGATGCACCTTTCAAAGTGATGGGTCTCTTTATATTTAGCAGGGGGAGAGCAGCTAGCCCGATTCAGCCCCAGCACAGCATCCCTCCAGTGGCTGTTGCTACTTGTGTGTTTCTGTTTAGATTGCAAGCCCTTTGGGTACAGGGGACAACCCCCTTGTTCTTTTCTGTGTAAACTGCTGTAAACTTTTGTGCTGAAAACTGATATTTAAATATTATTTATTTATTTATTTAAAATATTTCTATACTGCCCAAAACTTCCATCTCTGGGCAGTTTACAATTAAAATCATTTAAAAGATTAAAAACATTTAAAACCCAGTATTAAAATTATTTAAAACTATCAATCTAATTAAAAGCCTAGGTGAATAAATGTGTCTTCAGTGCATTTTTAAAAGTTGCCAGAGATGGGGAAGCTCTCATTTCAACAGGGAGTGCATTCCAAAGTCCAGGGGCTGCCAAAGAGAAGGCCTACTCCTGATCAGCTGCCAGACGAGTTGGTGGCAGCCATAGATGAACCTCTCCAGATGATCTTAGCAGGTGGTGGGGCTCATGGCGAAGAAGACGTTCTTTTAAACACCAAGGGCCTAAACTGTTTAGGGCTTTATAGGTAATGACCAGCACCTTGTATTTTGCCCAGAAATATTAGCCCCTTCATGGCCGTGAATGACTCTGCCGGATGTGAACTTGCGGACGTGACACAGGAGGAAAAGAATAGCTTCTTTGCCACACATATTGCCTGAGTATAGATCTTCATAGATCTTCTTGTTATCTATGTAATAATCTGTTGGATTCGAGTCAAGACATCCTCCATTTGCGCTCTAGTTGTCTACCTCGCCGCTTCAGCCCCCATAGTTCTTCCATATACAAAGGGGACAGTTTTGAAGCGGTTTGGAGAGGACGCTTAGGAGTGATCATGTCAACTGCCCTGGTGAGTTGATTGCTCCAGTTCTCCACCCGAGTGTCGACAAGGTCACCAGCAGAGCCAACACTAAATCTCTCCAAGCCTTCTCAGAATCCTATTGGATCCAGTAACCTTCTCAGGTGGATCATCCTAAAGGGCCCTCTGCACCTGCGGATGTGGGGCGTGATCATGAGTCCAACCTTAACCAGATGGTGGTCTGTCCATGACAATGGGGAAATCACAGGAGTCCCCACCCACGGAACATCACCCTGTTCAGAGTGAAAGACCAGATCAAGCGTCAAATAGTAGTTGTGGTAACTTAGTTTCATTTAATAATGACTCATTCCTCTAATCCATACAAATGAGAGGAACAAGCTAGTATGAGATAAAAATGTTGCATTTGTGTATGTGAAGTTTTTAATTTATTATTATTATTATTATTTTTAAAAAAACCCTACACCTTCCTGCCCACACAATAGAAAGTTTCATATTGAGAGCATTCAGGAACCCTGGGTATTGGTTAGAGAGGTCCCTTTTGGCTTTCTTTTACAGGGAATCTTAAAAGAAAGCACTAACCAATTTATTACGGTGTAAGCTTTCGTGGATATATCTGCCGAGTGAGGAAAACCTTCATGCATCTGACAAAATGGGCTCTAACCCATAAAAGCTTTGGCCACAATAAATCTGTTAATCTTTAAGGTTCCACCGTACTCTTTGTTGTTTGGGCTGTAACATGACTACTCCTCTGGAATTAAAAAACACACATAGTTTGCAGTATTTGAACGGCAGAAATGTGTCTTTGTATACCATGTTTTTTCTGTTATATTTGCAGGATGCTCATTAGCCTCATATCAGTGAATGGCTTCCAGGCTCATACAGACTAATTCCTGGGAATGGAGCACAACCTTCCTAGTGACAGTTCCGTTCAAGCACTGTGATTGAATATTCTGGGTAAGGGCTTTGTAGCTGATTAGCAGGGATAGAAGCAGCAAAGTTGTCCTTCCATGGTGGTTTCACGGGATTCAGGGCTTGAATTGGGAAATGCAAGGTCTGGGGGTGGAGTTTTGCTTAATTAGCTAACTAGGATCATGTAAAATATGCTCACTTGAGTTTTTCTCCAAGGATTAAGAAACTGGGTTTTTACACATTATAGATTGTATTATTAATGTTGTATCATTGCACCATTTAGAGCAAGGATGGCCAACTTCAAGGCCACAGTATGCTCCATGCAACCATCTGAGGATGTCTGCCTCATCAATGGATCTCTGTGCATGTGGCGATGTTCCATAATAAAGTTGGTGCCATCTAGTGAGGACGAGGGCTTCCCTTATGGAATACAAACACTCACCTGTATGTTGTATGTTTCCCTCCGATATATATATGTTGCATCAAAGCAAATCCAAAAGAGAAGGGCAACATTATATAACTTCCCATGACAATCTGAGTACATTTTTTCTGTTGGTCTTGAGTTAAACAGTGGATAAGCATTCTACCATACTTCAGTTAAGATTTGGTTGGTCCTCTGAGGATCACAACCAGTTCAGTGCCCAGATCCAGCCCTCTGGGCACCCTTGGTTTATACAGAAGCTCTCTTTTATAATTAATAAAAATACCTTTTGGATGCATTTTTAATCTTAGGACTACAATGCTTTTACTACTTTGTAGTGGTTGACAAAAGTATTCCATGATTTTCTCTTAATTCTTTCTCTGTAAAAGCCAGAGCTTCAAAGAACTTACAGCCTTTAAATCTGCAGATAGCCTTTCAAATTTAAATTGAGATTAGGTCAATGATGTCACCCACATTTTAATCACAGGTCAGTAATGTTTTAATAATTCTAGAAGGATATAGGCATACATGCAGAAATAGGCTAGTATAGTGCCATGACGAAGAAATCGAGTTATGAATTAGGAAGCCCCTGGCTTCCCCTCCCCCCATGTTACTAAGATGGCCATAGGGAACCAGTCTCTTCACCTCAATTCCCCATCTATAAAGTGCTGATTATAACTTTAAAATACTAAATGGTCCGAGGACAAGCTATTCCAGGACTGCTTCCTCCCAAATGAGCTTATCTGCCAGTCCGAAGTGTAGAGGGCACAGGACTGTGCACTGAATTGGAACAATAATTGTCTCTAATTTGAAAACATTTGATATGAAGCATTTTTCATCATATGGTTTTTGATGCAAAATTGCTAATATCGGTATTGCTTGATATGATATTTTCCATATTGTATTGTACTGTATTTTCTGTATCATATCAGATACCACCAGATGCCATATGGCTGCTCAAAACACGCTGCAATTGGTTCATCTAGCGCTCTGTTCCTTCGCAATCCCAGTGCTTGAGGAGAAGGACACAGAAATAACTTTGGCACAATTGCTGCAACTCTACCTGCCTGTGTCCACTCTCATGCCCATGTTCTGCCTGCAGTGCCTGCCTTTCACTCCAAAGCAATGTAGCACACCATAAGCAAACTGCCTGCCTGTCTCCCAGCCTATCTGTTAATTCCTCTTAGTCCCCTCAGTCTTACCCAGGCAAAGCAGAAATGTGAAGTGGGGGGTGCACCTTCTTTTAAGACAAACTGACACATATCAGCCTGCACTTTGAGGTTGTTAAAAACTCCTGGGAGGGGCTTTGAATGCCTTCAAACATCCAAGAAAAGCAAGGATGCAAGTATCTATTAAAAGACAAAGTATGAAATGGTGGGGGAAGGTTTGTCTGCTTCTCAGAAACACTGGCGTTTCTGCATAAAACATGCACAGGGGGGCACCTAGGTAATTTGGGAGCCCAGACCTGAAGGGCTTTAGAGCCCCCTGCCCCTGCTTGAGGGCTTTGGGGGCAAGTTAATTTCCCCCCTTACCTTCTTTAAGCTGCTGCTGCGTGACAAGAAGGGGGGCAGCCAGGGGTGTGTGCAGTGTGGGCACTCAAGGCAGGGGCGTAGCAAGGTTGGAGGGGGCCCAGAGACAAGATTTTAAAATGGGCCCCTCACTGATATATACACACAAACACACTTCACAATATATAGTGCACTCACACTCACATCCCCATTATGAATACGGTGAATATCTAGTTCACATTGAATCTAGTTTTTTTACTCTCTGCTCCTGCCGTTCTCCAAGAGACTCAACATAATTCATAGGGGGTGCAACATGGGCGGGTGGGGAGTCATGTGATGTGCCTCTGGGGGGCCCCTTGAGGCAGTGGGGCCCCAAGACGACTGCCTCCCCTTGCCTAATGTTAGTTATGCCCCTGACTCGAGGGGAGACCAAGGCAGGGGAGGCGGTGGTGGCAAGAACTCCTTCCCTGATCCCGCCTGCCACCTAAATGAGAGATTGGCCCATTTTCAGTCCATTTCGGGCCTCTGGACACACAAAGAGCCCCTAAATGGGCCAAATACGACCTGGCCTCTCATTTGGGTGGCAGGAGGGCTCAGGGAAGAAGCTCTTGCCATTGCCTCTGCCTCCCCCATCTCGGTCTCTCCCCTCAAGTGCCCACACACCACTGGCTGCCCCCGTCTCTGCTACCATCCCCACCACACAGCAGTGTTTGGAAAAAAGTTAATCGTTCTTTTAAAAAGATATTTAACTTGAGCGTCGGGGCAGTGGTGGGCATGGAGCAGTGGCACGGCTCTGGGGAGCCTCCCCCCCCCAACATTTGGAGGCCTCCCCCAGAGACAGGAAGCCATGGGCCAAATCCCCAAGGTCTGTGGCTAAGACCACCTCTGAATACGGGTAGTATCAGTCCCAACAAGGGTCCAGCATCCATCCTAAAAAGGGCCTACATTATCTGGAATTTTCATCCCATTCTAACTTACAATGATATCAAATAATTTGACCTGCATTATTTCCTATGGACCATTATATCCTATGAGATGATGCATCAACCCAATAATGATGCATCGGCCAATTTGATTGTGCCTGGCATTAATATTAATTTCACCTAGGTTCATGATTGGTTCTTGTGCTAGCACAACTAGGTACATAACTACTTGCACAAATTACATGCAAATAGGAACCCTTATTAAAAATGCTAATATTATGATACCCTAATACGGCAGCTGCGATATAGGAAGATGCTGAAAGGTATATTGCACTGCGTGGGAGGAGGCAATGGTAAACCCCTCCTGTATTCTATCAAAAGAAAACCACAGGGCTCTATGGGCACCAGGAGTCAAAACCAACTTGACAGCACACTTTACCTTTAATACAAATCTAAGGTGTGGCCACATTTGGAGTACTGCCAAATGGTCATTGTATTTTGACATTGTAGAACTGGAAAAGGTGCAGAAGAGGGCAATCAAGATGATCAGGGGCTGGAGAACCTTCCTTGTGAGGCAAGGCTACAGCATCTGGGGCTTTTTAGTTTGGAAGAGAGGTGACAATGTGGAGGCAAGATAGAGGTCTATAAGATTATGAATGGAGTAGAGAGAGTGGACAGAGAGAGTGGACCCCTCTCTCACTAGAACCAGGGGTCATCCCATGAACCTGAAGGCCAGGAAATATAGGACCAACAAAAGGAAGTACTTTTTCACACAGCACATAATTAATCTATGGAATTCTCTGCCATGGGATGTGGTGATGGCCACTAGCTTGGGTGGCTTTAAAAGGGATTTAGACAAACTAGACAAATTCATGGAGGACAGGTCTATCAATGGCTACTGGTCTGGTGACTATAGGTCACCTCCAGCCTCAGAGGCAAGATGCCTCTAAATACCAGTTGCAAGGAAGTAATAGTAGGAGAAAGCACATGCCCTCACCTCTTGCTGTGGACTTCTCAGAAGCATCTGGTGGGCCACTGTGTGAAACAGGTTGCTGGACTAGATAGGCCTTGGGCCTGATCCAGCATGGCTGTTCTTGTTTTCTTTGCACAAAGTGCCTTTGAGTGAGTCTTCTGCTAGCAGTAGCACAACTTTGTGGAGCACCACAACGGCAAAAAGTTCTTTCATGAGTGTCACAGTGGATGCTACCCTTTGAGTATAAGGAGATTAAAAACACATTTTTTCAGCGCTGTGTAGGCTACTGACCTAGGCTATTTGTAGAAAACTTTAAGATAACATTGCATTCAATATAGTTATACTGGAAAAATTAATGAAATCCTAGTTACAATCCACCTAAAAATTAAGCACTTCTAAGCACCTCTGATTTCAATGGGAGACTTACGTAGGTGCTTAAATCTCCTCCATTAAAATGTGTGGGATTTATGTGATTAATTTTGGCTACATCATCCCTCCTGTCAAATACAAACGTAAGAAGCTGCCTTATACTAGTCCTGTCCGGTTGTTTTCTATCATAGCTGACATGTGGCAGGAGAAGGAGGAGTGCACCTGCAAGCCACCCCTCAACAGCCACGGTTCAACTGAATATATGAAAAGGGCCTCTATGTGCATAGAACTATATGTGCACAGGAACTTCCATGTGATCAGGGACCCTGCAAGATCAGGATTCCTGAAAGCAGGAAAGCACCCACTACACACATCATGTGCAGCATACACTCCAACATTTCACTGATGAAAACAGGGACATGCCTGTGAAGGTGGAAGGGGGGTGGCCAAGCAAACTGGGAGGCATGCTGTACCATTCTGACTGCAAGCAGGCTACAAATGGAAAGCAGGTAAAGTGTATGCAGAATACATTATTCTAAATTAGCAAGGCAGATGAGCCAAGGCCATATCCTCCAACATTTGGCAGATGAAAACAGGGATGCAGTTATAACAACCAATTCTCATACAAGGATTAATTCCCAACCAAGCCCCACATCACCATTACACATAGCTGGATTCCACCTGCGATATACTATGCACTGCATAGTGCCTTAGTGTTGTCTACTCGTTTACATGAGGTGCACTAGAGACATGATACACCCACCCACTTGGAGACTGAATTTCTAGAGACTCTTGGGAAGGAACTGAATCCTGGAGAACGTCAACTCTAGCAACTCACATGAAAAAAAAAAATTGAATAAGGCATCCCTATAAGAGGCAAAAGTAGAGACAAAACAGGAATAGTGATCTACCAGATACATTCCAGAAAACAGGAACTGTTCCTAGAGGTAATTGGAGCCTATGGTACAGATGTATTCATGCAGAGGCCCTTTTTAGAAGGTAAACAGTAGTCAATAGTGGGGGGAGGATCCAAGATGGCTATGAGTCATCAGCTTCTGTATAATGTACTTCTCTCCTACTAGTATAACTAGAATTCTGCCTTGACCTTAAATTCATTAATGTTTTCATTTTCATTTTAAGTAATTGTGGGGATTTTATTTTGGCCTTATTTGGAGCACTGAGTCCAGTACCTGGCAAATTAACTGTCTGGATACTCGCCCATGTGGGAAGAAGTGTTCGACCACTTGACTGCTGGATTTTCAGGAATTGAAGAGTAACTTGTAAAGAAGATGAGGCCCTTTCTGTACATTTAAGGCAATGTGCAGCAGTTGTGGGGCACAGCAGCTGGTACATTCCTGCTTCTCACACCATGTGTGGATGAGCTGAAGGGAATGAGTGAGTAGGGAGTTAACCCAGGGGCCCAGGACAAAATATAGTCTTGGAGCCCTCCCCCTCCTCCCACTCAAGGTTGCCAATATGAACCAATACACTGGAGGCCTTCAGCCTTGTGGAGCCTTGGGGCAATATGCCCCCCCCTTCCCATTTATCTAAGCCGGAATTTTCTACTCTCACTGGCAATGACTCTCCAGGTTCTTAGGCAGGGATTTCCCCCTATTATTCATAATCTTTTTAACTGAATCGAATCTGAGACCTTCTCTAGGTAAAGCATATGCCCCACCACTAAGCTATGGTGCTTCCACTGAGAGAAATAGAAATATTAGGGCCTAGCATCTTTGCCAAGGAGAAGGAGATTTAACTACACCGCTCCTAGCAAATCTGCCAGTCTTAATCCACTGAGTCACACAGTCTTGTGAGTTCAAAGAAATGATATGAGATCTGATATTTTGGGTGGAACCCAATGGTTTCAACCCTCAGCAGCCTCTCTCGTATGCACTGGAATTCTTAACAAGCTTACTTAAAAGATCAGCTGAAATCCAAGGGATTTTCTCTTACAGTTGTGTGTATAGGATCTCTGCCACTACAAGCAGAACATTCAAATGCTGACGGTACAGCATTGCAATTCAACTGCAGGAAATGTTAGAATCTGAGGTAAAATCCTTACATCATAGAGGGAATTAAAACCTTTCTTGCCAAATTCTACTGAAAATGGAGTTTTACTAGTGTGCACAAATATAACTGCCTTGTTGGATCTTAGCATCACAAAACATCTAATCATCATTGTGTGGCTTGTTGGATGACTGGGAAATTCATAAGTATGGCATGAAGATGACTCCTGTTTTCTGTCTCCAGCATCTGGTGCTTGGAAGCATATTGCTACCGCACAGAGAGGCTCCATTAGAAATCATGGTGATTCATTGTTGATATACCTATCCTTCATGAATTTATCAGGTCTTTCTTAAAAATCATCTTACTTCACCATGTCTTGTGTTGTTAAGGTTCTAATCTTAAGCACTCTTAGGGTCAAATTACATGTTTCTTTAAGCACATGCTATGCAGTTACCTTCTTGTTTCTTCTGTATAAAATAGAGTACATAGATCAGGATGGAAGGTGGGGTGCATGATGAAATGATACAATGATTCATGGAGCAGAACCATTTTATGTAAATTAGCTTGGAACACAGTGAAGCTGTCAATCACAGTGGCAGTTAGAGTGTGATAGCTGGGAGTTAGTAGTGGAGAGAAGAGGACTGGATTTTGGGGTCTGGTGAGAAGCAGTCAGAACGAAATGCTTTAGACTCAAAGGATTAAAAACAATGGGGCTATTCTGACGATCGGCAAAAATCAGGCTAGGAGAGCCTAGCCCGATTTTTGCCAATCGTAAGAGCCACCGGGCTTGCAGCTGAGCCCGGTGGTTCTAGAGTGGGTAACCTGCTCAAGAATCCCTGGTTTTCAAAATCATGAGTAGTCGCGGCGCTACTCATGAGGAGACCCCCAGAGGGGAGGCTAAAAGCCACCTCCTGGCTCCGGGGGTCTCGCCAGCATGCCCTGCACACTCGTGCAAGGCATGCTGGGGGAAGTGTGGGCCACTCGGCCCCTACAAGCTCCTTGCAAGCTGAGTGGCCCCTACTCCCCCCAGCCCCCGCCGGCTCTGTCCTGGAGCCGGCAATCGTGTGGGCGGCTGATCCGGCCAGCCAGGGCTCCCTCCCCGCTCATGAGCGGGGAAAGCGGGCTTAGCCCGCTCTTCCCACTCACTGCAACAAACTGGGTCTCATGGATTGTGAGACCCGGTCCAATCTGTAATAAAAACTGGGAATAAGACAGTGAGGTCATTCACACAATACAAAATTGAGTTCTACCCATGTTTGGGAGCTGTATGTGCTCCCAATTTTCAATTGTGTGGAAGCAAGGTAAGAGTAAAAACCTGGGTAGAAGTGACTGGGAAACCCTGGGTAGAAGAAGAGGAAAATCTGGGTATGTTTTTCTCCTACCTTGCTTCCACACAATCACTTCTGCCCATAAGAACATAAGAAGAGCTCTGCTGGATCAGGCCGAAGGCCCATCAAGTCCAGTACCCTGTTTCACACAGTGGCCCACAAGATGCCTCTGAGAAGCCCACAGGCAAGAGGTATGTGCATGCCCTGTCTCCTGCTGTTACCCCTCGGCAGCTGGTACTCAGAGGCATCCTGCCTCTGAGGCTGGAGGTGGCCTATAGCCCTCCAACTAGTAGCCATTGACAGACCTCTCCTCCATGAAGTTATCCAAACCCCTCTTAAAGCCTTCCAGGTTGTTTATTTTATTTTTTACATTTTATATCCTGCTCTTCCTCCAAAGAGCCCAAAGCTGTGTGCTACATACTTAGGTTTCTCCTCACAACAACCATGTGAAGTAGGTTAGGCTGAGGGAAAAGTGACTGGCCCAGAGTCACCCAGCAGGTATCATGGCTGAATCAGGATTTGAACTCAGGTCTCCCCGGTCCTAGTTCAGCACTCTAACCACTACACCATGCTGAGTCTCTGTCATCATATCTTGTGACAGAGAATTCCACAAGTTGATTATGCATTGTGTAAAAAAGCACTTCCATTTGTTGGCCCTACATTTCTTGGCAATCAATTTCATGGGATAACCCCTGCTAGTGTTAAGTGAGAGGGAGAAGAATTTCTCTCTATTTACTTTCTCCACACCACGCATGATTTTATAGACCTCTATCTAAAAGACCCCACAGTCTTTTTTTCTAAACTAAATAGCCCCAGGTGTTGTAGCCTTGCCTCATAAGAAATGTGCTCTAGGCCCCTGATAATCTTGGTTGCCCTCTTCTGCATCTTTTCCAGTTCTGCAATGTCATTTTTTGATTTGGTGACCAGAATGGTACACAGTACTCCAGGTGTGGCCTCACCATAGTTTTGTATAAGGGCATTCTAATATTAACAGTTTTATTTTCAATCCCCTTCCTAATGATCCCTAGAAAAAGGAATTGGCCTTTTTCACAGCTGCCGCACATTGAGTCGACACTCTCAATGAGCTGTCCACCATGACTCCAATATCCCTCTCCTGGGCAGTCACTGACAGCTCAGGCCCCATCAGCGTATATATGAAGTTGGGTTTTTTTGGTCCCAATGTGCATCACTTTGTACTTGCCAAAACTGAACCGCATTTGCCATTTTGTCGCCCGCTCACCCAGTTTGGAGAGATCCTTTTGGCGCTCCTCACAATCCTTTTTGGATTTCACTACCCAAAAGAGTTTGATATCATCTGCAAATTTGGCTACCTTGCTGCTTACCCCAACTTCTAGATCATTTATGAATAAATAAAAATCACCAGTCCCAGTACAGATCCCTGGGGGACCCCACTTCTTACTTTCCTCCATTGTGAAAATTATACCTACCCTCTATTCCCTGTCCTTCAACCAGTTACCAATCCACACATGTACTTGTCCCTTATCCCATGACTGCTAAGTTTTTTCAAGAGTCTTTGATGGGGAACTTTGTCAGAAGATTTTTGGGAGTCCAGGTATACCATGTCAGCTGGATGACCTTTATCCACACACCTCTTAACACTCTCAAAGAACTCCAAAAGATTTACCTCTGCAGAAGCCATGCTGGTTCTCCCCCAGCAGGGCCTGGTTTTTTATGTGCTTAACATTTTTATCCTTGAGAATGCTTTTCATCAATTTACCTGGAATAGACGTTAAGCTAACCACCCTGTAATTTCCCGGATCGCCCCTGGATCCCTTTCTGAAAATGGGTGTTATATTTACTACTTTCCAGTCCTCCGGTAAAGAACCTGATTGTAGGCATAAGTTATATATTTTTGCAAGGAGGTCGGCCCAGGTTTTCCTCCGACCTTGCTTCCACACAACTGAAAACAGCTCCCAAACCTGGGTAGAACTCAGTTTTTGATTGTGCAAATTACCTCAGTCAGTGACAAAGATTGGGTGAGTGATAGTCTGTGATAAAGACTGGGTAAAAAGGACAATTCTAGGAAGGAACTTGATTAAAGTTTTAAGTACTGAGTGAAACACAACCAAGTTCTGTAAAAGGAAATAACATCAGTACTGTAACCAAGCAAGTTAACAGTCCTATTTAATAGTAGTATACACAAACCTCAGAAAGCATCTTTAATAAAAAATTTATTCTTGTTTTTGTTTGAAACATCTCTGAGTAATTTCTGTCAGCAACCTTCCCCACATCTGCAGAGTCATGTTACTCAGGATAAGAAACACACAGCAGACTCAGACCCAAATACCACAGGGAGAGAGGGACTAATATGTTGCCACCATGGTCTAATCAGATTGCTTCCTCTGTACTTTTAACTTGGAGGAAGCTCATTGGTAGGGATGTGCACAAAACCAGCTCGGCCTGTTTGGCTCAGATTCGAACCAGCTTCGAACCAGGGTGGGTAGGTTTGGTTTTGCTTGAACCCCCCAGTTCAGTTTGGATTCGAACCGGTTCTAAAAGGTTCTACTTAGGGTATAATGGGGACTCAAACTGGCTCTTTACTCCCTATGTAGAGCACCTAGGGGCACAAAACCGGGATGAGTGGTAGGCACTTAGGGGTGCCAACCACCCACTGAGCCCCAAAGCCATTGGGCACTTCTGTGATTATTGATGAATTTCTGAAGATTTTTCCAATTTTTGCATTCCTCCCATAGGGAATAATGGGGATTTGAGGCAGACCCATTCTCCCCTTTGGGGGGTGCCAGGGTACCCCAAAGTGGGTCTGGGGGCACAGCAGGTCTGGCCACAACACCCTCCAGGGAGGCCCAAGTTTGTATGATTTATTGGTTTTTAAATAATTTTATAAAAGAATTTTTTTCCTTTTATTGCAATACAGAGGAGAAGTACCTCCCCATTCATAAGTAGAACTATTTCTGACCTTAATTGCTGTGAACTATGAGTTCAGAGTTCACAGCAATTAGGTCACACACAGTTCTACTTATGAATGGGAAGATACTCCTCTGCATTGCAATAAAAGGGAAAAAATTCTTTAAAAAAATTATTTAAAAACCAATAAATCATACAAACTTGGGTCTGCCTGGGGGGAGTTGCGGCCAGACCTGCTGTGCCCCCAGGCCCACTTTGGGATGCCCTGGAATCCCCCCAAAGGGAGAATGGGCCGGCTGGGCCACCTCAAATCCCCATTATTCCCTATGGTAGGAATGCAAAAATTGGAAAAATTCAAAAATACATTAAATATCACAGAAGTGCCCAATTGCTTTGGGGTTCGGTGGGTGCTTGGCACCCCTGGGTGCCCATCACCCACCCAAGTTTTTTGCCCCTAGCAGGCCACCATTCCAACACACAGTGACACAACTAAGACAACCACCAACTGGAAACAAAAAAACCATCACAGAAACAGACCTGTTGCTGACCAGACCAACAAGTCCTAACTTGATGGCGCAAGGCAGTAAAACCAACCTGGCATGCAAACTGCAAAGAAAGAGGGGCAAGGCAAAAACACACCAACACATTGGGGCACCAGCGGTGTGCATGCATGTTTGCGTTTGGTGTGTGTGTGTGTGTTTGTGCTGCTAGCTAGAAGAGGAGAAAGTGGGGGCTCTAAAAAAATTAAAGTAATAGGAAAGTCTGGCTCAGAGGTGGGTCAGTGGAGGCCACACACGATGTGGTGTGGCGGGAGACCACTTACTCATCATGGCCGGTGCATGCATGTCTGGTGTGTGTGCATGTCAGCAGAACCAAATGAGAAGGAGGGGGGGGGGACACACAATGAAAACAATTCACAAATACATATATACAGAAAACATTACACAAGTATATATATAAATACATCTATACAGCAGCTATACAGTATATTTACACCATCAACAACTATCTATACACAAACCGGACCAAAACCACTATCTACAGAAAGGAAAGGAAAAGGAAAGGAAAAACCTCTACTGCTACTACTGACAACACACACAGACAGAAGAAACCTCCATGCATGCACACACTCACGCACACATACACACACAATACCTATGTACACAAGCACATATTTACACACACTGATATATTTACAAATATACATTTTTGTAGTCCCACTGCCCGCCCCCCCAAGCAACACAACACATTTAAAAATTTACATATGAATACATCTACATTTTTACAGATCCACATTTTTACAGTCCCTGCCCCACCCCACACCTGCTGCCTGACCCCAAGTAACTTATTTTTACATTCAGAAATGTACATATTTACACATCTACACAGTGCCACACTGGCACAAAACGCCTAGAGTCTGTGTGTGTGTCCATGGCCCCCTGAATGCTGTGGTCAGGTGGAACCAGGGGCTAGTTCAGCATCGGGTTATGCCAGTGGGTGTGTGTGTGTCCAGTTGCCAAGTCACAGCACTAGCAGGCATGCTGCAACTTGACACAGCTGAAGGAGGAAGGGGGGAGGGTAGGGATGAGCAGAAGCTGCTGCCAGGCAGGTGACTGGCTCCATGGGTCAACCATGGGCCAATCACTCACCCAGTTCAACCTCCAGCTCGGGGTAGCCCAGCTGGGTGAGATTAACCTTGAGGAAAACCAGCTGCTCGACCAAGCCAGGGTCCAACCGGGACTGAGCGGGTGTTACCACGTTGCCAGCTCGTGAAAACATCCACTTGCTCGGGATGCTGGTTAGTGGGCAGGAGGAGGTGGCATGCAGAAGCCACCGCCAGGTCTGGCCAGACTTGGTGGTGGGTTGCTCAGAACTGCACACGGTCCATCTCGGGGTCTTCCTCTACAGGCTTCTCCAAGTATAGGGTAATATATTGCGCAGCACTGGTGGGCCTGGTGGGCCGAGCCTCCCGCAAAACAGGCAAGGCGCCAAGGCACACCCGCTTAAACCACTGGGCTGATTTAGTGGGAGAGACTGCCTGCTGCATTGGCATCGCTGCCTGGGACGTGTGCTGCTGGACTTGGAAGAAAAAAGAGCGGGAGCTGAAGGGTCACCCACACTGCTGCTGCTGGGTTTGGGTTGTGCATGCTCGGGGGGCACACCATCACCATCCTCCTGGTCTCTGTGGGTCCTAGTGACCTCCTCTTCCCTATTGACCAGGAGGTCCCTCCACCTGGGCAAGTCATCCACAAAAATTACATTGCCCTTGATGGTTGGATCACAGAGACAAGCCAGGACATACTCCTCCCTGTCACCCAACTCATCGACCAGCCTGTCAACAACCCCAACCCTCAGTCTTCCAGCCAAAGCACACCCCTCTGGCATGGTCAGCGAAGTCCGGAGTTCACCCTTCAGCTTCTCCAGGAGGAGAGCCGCAGGCAGGGCCTGGCTCAGAGGAGTGGTGTCGCCACACAAGCTCTTCATGGCAAACAGGAAGGGCTTGAGTGCCAACACCATCTCGGGCATGAGCTTCCACTCTGCATTGGATAGGTCGCACATGCCCAAGGACTGGTTCCTCGCTCGGTCATCGAGGGCCACCTCCTGCTCCAGCAGGCACTGGAACAAGAGGAAGGTGGAGTTCCACTGGGTATCTACAGCAGTGGGCATGAGAAGTTGTGGAAGCCCCTGGACATGCTGCCTCACACAAAGGAGTTCTCACTCCAGTGGAAGTGTGCTGCAATCTTGTGGGACTTCTCCACAAGCACAGCTGTGGCAGCAATGGCACCTACCATGGGGCAGCCCTGTTCCCTGGACACCTTCACCTCCTTGAGGCCAAGGGCATCCCTGACAGTCAGGTGGAGCATGTGTGCCATGTAGCGGAGGTTCATACACTCCAACACTGACTCTACTGCCACAGTGACAGACCCATTGTCTGTGACAATGAAGCCCCACGTGAGGTGTGGAAACCCACCGATCCACTCCTCAATTTGGCAGCAGAGTACAGCTGCCACATCCACCTTGGTGTGCTTGACATCAAAGGTCTCCACGTGCAAGGCAGCCCACCTGTGCCGAAATGCAGTGTGGGACACGCTGGAACCAGAGGCAGCACCACGGGAGGTCCTGTCTCTCTCCGGATCCCACCAGTGGGCAGTCAGGGCCAGGAAACCACCTTGCATCCCACTCACACTGTTCCACAGATCAGTGGGGAAATGCATGCTGGTGCCAGCTGGTGCTGCATGCAGCATGGCTGACAGGAGCTCCCTGTACTGCCTGTACAGGGAGGGGACCACGTTCCAGGTGAACATGGTCCTTGAGGGGATGGTGTAGTCCGGTGCTAGCAGCTGGAGTATCTGGCTGAAGCTGGAGTTCTCAACCACATGAAAAGGTTGATCATCAGTGGCCATCATCTCCCTTGTCGTGCGAGTGAGGAGATGTAGGTCCATATGACCAGGCCACTTCATGCCCAATGACTGCATCCACTGGTTGACTGGCAGTGTGCCCTGCTTGGAAGCTGGCACACTGCCCTTGTCAGCGCTAGTCGCAGGCACACAAGGTGCATCAGCGCTGCCAGCAGAGTCAAGGAGATCCGGGTGACATCGTTGCATGTATTGCCACATGAAGGTCATCCCTAGATGCTTTGCATACTTGCCCCAACTGGCCTGTGCCCTGCAGTGGACACAGCAAGCAGCAGTTGGGGCATCTTGAGGGATCTCAAAATGCGGCCAAATGTCACTGCTCTGGGTGGTCTCAGATGCCCTGGGAGCCGACTTGGGCCTCTTGGGTGACCGCGGACCTAGGGAGGCTGCTGGTACTTGCCCACCACCATCACCCATCCCCCTTCCACCCTGTGTGGAAGAAGAAGGGCCTGGCTTCATTGGAAGAAAGGCCGCCCCCTCCACCTCAGCAGCAGACCCTCCCCCCTCGGAGCCAGACTGGGAGGACTCAGCACTGGACTCTGCCACGACCTGGGCAGCATCAAGGGCCCCCACTGAGTGGTGAGAGGAGTGTTGGAAAGGCCGCAAGAAGGAGGGAAAATCTGGCTGCACTTCCAGCCGTCAAGTCCCTGACCTCCACCTCCACCATGGAAGGAGCTTCCTTGGCAGGAGAGCCCTCCGCACCACCAGGCTCTGCACTGGGCTCCAGCCCCAGTGGTACACCATCTGATGGACCCACCATTGGTCCAGGAACTGGTTTGGCGGCAGCAGGCTCCTCTGGATACGAGAGCCTTTGCACCACCACCTCACCTGGGCCAAAAAATCACTGATGGGGAGCTGTGGAACCCCAGGATGGTGTCATCTCTGCCCCCCCCCGCCGCCCTGCACCAGCTTGGTGACCCTTCCCACCTCTGCCTGCCACCCTGCTGTGAGTTTTGCTTGCAACACGGCTCTCATACATTCCCAAAGACCCTGGGGCTTTTTTAAAAAAAATTGGAAAAATGTAAAAAGAAAAAAAATGGAGGGTTTTTTTTTTTAAAAAAAAACACAACTATTGGGGGGGGAGCCTTTAAAAAGCCTATGGGGGAAACTTTTTTTTAGAAAAAAAACTTGGGGGGAACTTTTTTTTTTTAAAAAAGAAACCCCTTTTAAAGAAAACTCCTTTTAGAACAAGCCTACCCACCCACTTCACCCACAAAAATACAATACAATAAAAAACAATGCCATGAATAAACTACAATGGGGGAACTTGTAAAAACAAAAACAACCTGTGAAAACAAGAAACATGTAAAGAAAAAACACAGAAAATATACCTCCCCACACCCAAACACGAAAGGAGGCCCCATTTAAAAAACATGAAAGGGGAAAAAGGGGACAACAAGTAGTAATCACTTACCCCATCGTCATCCTGCAGATCTTCTGCCCCATAAACTAGTCATGACAAAAAAGAAGGAATCCCAGACCAGTGGCAGACTGGCACAGTGCGGGCAGGCACAGCCGGGGCGGGGGTAGGGCAGAATGAAAAGCTTTCCAGCTATTTCACCCGCCCAAGTAACTAAGTAAAAACACTGAGAAAATAAATAAGAAGGCTGTGGGAATGGGGATGGGAAGGAAAGGGGAGGACAGAGAGGTGCTCAACTCTGGAGCAGGTGGTGTGCTAAGCACAGCAAGAAAATGATTAACAAAGAAAAGCACCTGCTCCAGAGAAAGCAAGGGGGGGACCCCAAAGAACCCAGAATAAGATAAAAACAGCTGGCAGTGGCTGCTGAGCTGAGGAGGAGGCTCTCAACTGAGCCAACAGAGCAGCAGCCAAAGCAGCAGCCAGCGATCAAAAGCAAAAAAGGTGGGGGAAAGTGGGGACTGAGTTAGGGAAATGGATGGGCCAGAGAGAGGCCTCAGGCCAAAGGGCCTGGGCCCCCCTAGCCCAGATGATAAGGGAAGGAGGGAGGGACAGACTCACTCACTCACTCGGGGGGGGGGGAAATCAGCAGAACCAGCACACACCAGGGGGAAAAGGTTTAAAGCAGGGACAGAAACAAGCAGAATGGAACAGGGGATTGGGGACAAAAACACAGCAGTCTGCCAAGCAGACTCTCACCGCACCAGCACCACCACCACCACCACCACCAGTAGCAGCAGCAGGCCAGAAGGAAGCCAAGCAGCAACTGCAGCCAGAGTGATTTTGCTAAGCCAGAGGCTTGCCTTTAAATAGGATTTGAAACTCCCCCCGGCCAATAGGGTGCCAGTTCTCAAGGACTGGCACTGTGCAGAGCCCACTAGAGAGCCCGATTCATCTGGCCAATCAGGGAAGCAAGAACTCAGCCAATGAAGTCAAGGAACACAAGGCACACAAAATGGAGGACAACATCTAAAACGGCCTCTAGAACATTCACACTGGCTCAAAGAGACTTGAACCGAACCAGGCTTGATTGGTTCAAACTTAGACCGGCTTTGCCAATACAATGCCCTGTTTGGTCTGAGTTCAAAGCTTCAAACTGAACTGGTTCAAATACAAACTGGTTCGAATTCAAGCCGGTTTGCACATCCCTTTTCATAGGTGTTAACAGGAGCTTCCTCCCCACATCCCCCGCCATGGGTCCCAATCCAGATCAAGACTGCAGAGGGGGGAAATCCCCTCTCCCCCTCAAGATGGGTCTGATCTAGACCAACCCTCTGTACATGCTATTTTACACAGGAAAAAAAATTCACATAGCTGCAAAGAGTATAAAGTCTAATTTGATCTTGACTTGGGTGCCACTACCTTGTGCTCAGCATTCTAACTTTAGAGGATGGGCGCATACGCAACAGGCCTCCTGGGCAGAACAAGAGACAGAGTGGTTCATATGGAGCTTTCTGAAATAAGTAGGACACGAGTCATTTAGGGCTTTGAAGATCAAAACCAGAACCCTGAACTGGGCTCAGAGACAAAGAGGCAACCAGCAAAGAGCTTTCAGTACAGGAGTAATATGATCCTGCATCTAGCCCCAGATAGTGTTTGATAATTGCTGGTGACTGCAGACTAGCACTGCTTATGACAGCAGGGCTGGAGATCAACCTCTATGGATGGAAAGAGTCCAGACTGTATGCCTGGAGTGGTGAAAGGGATGTGCCAATTGATTTGGCTGGGTTGCCAGCAATTCATATGTCTAATCAGATGAATTTGGTTAATTGTATTCTATTTCTAATCAATAGTGTTTTCGCCCCTCTAGACGCCAAGTAATTGCATCTGTGTTTTCTTTTGCATTTGGAGGCAAATGCCAGATTTGTTGGCTGAGCAAAGCAAGGGCATAGCTTAATTTGCTTGTTGGGCATTTTCTGTTTGCTTGTAATTTGATCTCTTTCTTGAGTATTATGATACGGAAGGAAAAGCTTGGTACATTCAGGATGTAATTCGACATTTCATATTTGAAAATCAGTTTAATGTATGCACCAGCTTTTGTGAAGGGCAGAAGATATGCAAGTAAATTCATTGTGATTGCTCAAAAATGATACCACTTGCAGAAAAAATCTGGAGTAGACTGGAATGCATTTTAGAACTTTTAAAAAGATTTCCACAATCAATTTTAAAAGTAAGGGGTAGATTCTCTATTGTTACAGGTGAACCCTGGTATCCATTGGGGGCTCCGTTCTCCACTACAACCGTGGATAATGGAACCTTGGATACCAAGACATTGAGTCAATGGGACTCGGGGGCTAGGTTCCTTGAGGCTCTGAAAACTGTGGAAAATGGCAAAAAGGACCCTAAAACCTGAGAAAAGTGCCCTACTGTGCTCCACAGGTCTCCAGGTATCAAGCATCCCCCCCCGGCCCAAATTTGCCTTATATCTGTGAATAATCATGGATGTAAAGAAAATTTTAAAACAGATGAGCCACAAAATGGTTCCTGTGCTCAAATGGGGGTTGGAAATTACCTTGGAGGTCATTTCTGGCCACCTTGAAACCACGGAAATGTGGAATTAACCCTTTTAAAACCTTTTTTTTCTGTGTATGATGAGGTCAGGTGTCAATCACGTGACCGTGGATATGCGAAACTGTGGAAGTTAGATCCGTAAATGGCAAGATTCTCCTGTACTACACTTTCTGCCATGAGTGTTTTTTAAAATAAATAAATAAATAAATAATAATAATAAATCAACTGGTGAGCCGATTACCTTCACAATAAGTGCACATACTGCTGTCATAGTGTACTACCACTGTGTGAAATTTTAAAGTTTTCTGCCCAGCCATTCTGGAGTTCAGGGGTGTAGCCAGCATTATGTGAAGAGGTTCAAAGAACCCGGGCTGCCAATGGTAGGAGCTGCTGAAGCCCCCCGGGGGGGGGGCGTGGCTCGGGCTCCAGAAGAGCCTCCAAAGAACTCCCCCACCCAGGCTACTAAGAGCCCCGAGCCAGCACTTGCCTGTCCTTTTTCAGGCAGCATTTCTCTCCCTCCAGAGAGGGAGAGGAAGGGAAACAAATGACCCAGCCAGCAAACGCTGGCTGGAAATGCAATCCGGAGGGCTGGGGCAGGTACTCCAGTGATCAGGTCATTTGCAAGGAGGGCTGCAGTGGCCCTTTTTATTGTCTCTGCCCCTGCTTCCCTAGTAATGCCCATAAAAGGCCTCAGAGCTACCTCTCAGTGATTTTCTGCCAGTGCATTTCTGGGATCTCACAGGAGATCTACTGTTCCTTCTTCTTCCATATTTTCCCTCTCTCCAAGACTTTCCCTTCTTCCTTTTTCAAACCTAACTTCTCCCTTCCCAGGGAAAAAGCACTTCCCTTTTCAGGTGAGGCTGAAGAAGCAGGGCTGTTGCGAGATGATTGAGTTTAATTATGGCAAAAAATTAGCAACATCAGGCAGTGAGATAAGTAGACCTTGAAGAGCCCTCAGTTTAGGAGTTGGAACATAGGAATCTGCCATATACTGAGTCAGACCACAGGTCCATCTAGCTCAGTATTGGCAGCAGCTTCTCCAAGGTTGCAAGCAGGAATATCTCTCAGCCCTATCTTGGAGAACCCAGGGAAGGAACTTAGAACCTAGATGCTCTTCCTAGCGTGGCTCCATTCCCTGAAGGGAATATCTTACAGTGCTCATACTTCTAGTCTCTCATTCATATGCAGCCAAGGAGGACCCTGCTTAGCTAAAGGGACAAGTCATGCCTGCTACGACAAGACCAGCTTTCCTCCTTTTATGCATTTTCTCTTATCAAGTCCCAAATCTCCCTCTCCTCTCACTTTGCTGTCTGTTCCCTCCAGTTCTAGCCCCACCCTTTTATTCAGCCTTAGCCATTCCACTGCTGAGCTGTCCAAGTTACATTTACTTGGTTGCTTAAGGATTCCATTAAATGCCTGCTTAAAAACAAACAAACAAACAAAAAAACACCAGCAAACTGTAACTTAGTAAATTATAATTGCCCTAAAAGACAGAGCTGTAGTAACCATATGAGCAAGCCTAGGAACTGCAATCAGTTTTATAGTTTCAGTTAGAATAATACCATGATAACACATAGCACTACCACAGAGAAAGATGTAAGAGTCTCAACTGGTGTGAAAATGCAGCACCATAACACTATTGCATTTCACCACTGCAGAAAACACAAAGCACAGCAAGAGACCCACCTGCAGAAAGATGCAGGTAGTATATGAATATGTTCTTCCAGCAACTCCCATTGATACACACACACAGTGATAGTGTAATTGTGGGAGTGGGAGTGCCTAACAAGAACAATGTAGATTATCCCATTTCCATAGATGCAGAAGAGAGAGAACTCTCACAGCTATCAATAGTACTTTCAGTCCCGCGCTGTGCCCAAAAAGTAACTGTTGGGAAGCCACCTTACCTGGTTGCCTGCATAGCCCTGTGGAGTCCAACAGAGGGCATAGCTTTCCTCCTTTGGGGCTTCTGTCTTCCCTGAAAGGAGCAGGGGTGAAATGGTTCCAGGCTGGTTGGGGCCCGTTGGGGTTGAGCAGGTGAGGCACGGAGAGCTGTAGGGAACAACTCCAGTGGGGGAGCCAGGTTGGGCATAGGAGGAAGCAGGAAGTGGGACCAGGGAAGAGGCGGGGCTTGGTTTTAAGCCCTGTCGGCTCTGTACACGGGCATTTAAAGCCAAGGCGGCCAATGAGGAGGGCTGTTATTGAGCATGGGAGTCAGAAGTTCTCCTTGAGAGGGAACTGGTTGGATGTAGCAAGCCAGGAGGAGGACTGAGGTGAAGAAATAACCTGCTCCTCCAGCCTACTCTGGCACTGACCTTGTCTGTTCCCAATCTGTAATTCTGGGTTCAAGAAAGGTCAAGAAAACATGTTCTTCCTCTTGGAGCCTTACAGTAACGCAGTCTACATTTGTACTTACAGTTGTTTCCAATGGTCTGAGTGAAATCAAGGATAGGGCTTTTTCTCTAGATGAGAACAGATGTCATTACTCAAAAACCTTTGTTGAAAGGTATATTTAACCAGCAGTGAGCCGCCAAGCTCAGCTGGTGCCCCCTTCAGGTAGGTGGCCTGCGTGACTGCTCAACTTGCCCAGCCCTAAGGTCAGCCCAAAAGACTCTGAACAGGCATGCAAACGCCCTTCAGAAGATCATTAAGGTTCTAAAAACACACACAAAACACCTTTGAAAAGCCAGGGGTGTGTGTGTGTGTGTGTTAACCTCAGAGCAGTGAACAACCAAATTTTAAAACAATCATAACAAAATAAATATACAAATTAAAAATCAATAGCTACCAGATCAAACTAAATGGCAGAGAGAACTGAAAATCAAACCTCACAAAAATTCAGTGCAGAATATAAAATATTAGAAGGCCATTATCACGACCAGCCCTACCAGGTAGGAAAGCTGTAGCCTGGATAGGGGTGGTCATGAGAACTGCTGGGATTGCTCCTGATCCTGATGCTTCTGCCACAGGTAGCCTGGGTTTCAAGCCCTATTCTAAAAAGTCCTCCTACCTCACACCCAGGTCATGTGGAACCTTGGGCTGCTGGCAGTTTCTGCCGGGCTGCCAGCAGCCTGAGCTTTCATAAAGCCAGGGGGAACATAGGAAGCTGCCATATACTGAGTCAGACCATAGGTCCGTCTAGCTCAGTATTGTCTCCACAGATTGGCAGAGGCTTCTCCAAGGTTGCAGGCAGGAATCTCTCTCAACCTTCCCTTGGAGATGCCAGAGAGGGAACCTGAAACCTAGATGCTCTTCCCAGAGTGGCTCCATCCCCTGAAGAGAATATCTTACAGTGCTCACACATCAAGTCTCCTATTCATATGCAACCAGGGCAGACCCTACTTAGCTAAGGGGACAAGTCATGCTTGCTACCACAAGACTAGCTCTCCTCCTTCAAGCCTGGCAGTGTGGAGCTCCCCCTATGCACCATGTTCCTTCCACATGCATTGTGGGATAGCAGAGGATGCAGCATGGTTTTCCTGCTCCCCCTTGTTGCTCTGGAATCATGTCATGCGGGTGTGTGAACTGCAACATTAAACAGTGTGGTGTAGTGGTTAGAGTGCTGGACTAGGACCGAGGAGACCCGAGTTCAATTCCCCATTCAGCCATGATACTAGCTGGGTGACTCTGGGCCAGTCACCTCTCTCTCAGCCTAGCCTACTTCACAGGGTTGTTGTGAAAGAGAAACTTAAGTATGTAGTACACCGCTCTGGGCTCCTTGGAGGAAGAGCGGGATATAAATGTAACAACAGCAGCAGCAGCAGCCGCCGCCTTGGGTTGTCTGGGGGAAGGGAGCTAGGTGCTTGCCTTCCCTTCGTCAACGGAATTTGGGTTGTGTCAATGACCTTTCTTTGTGCTAACTCTAAAACGATTCAGCTGACAGAAAAATGTTTGAAACAAAAGTTGACAATTGCATTTTAAAAGGAAGAAAAATAAGATTCAGCTATGCAGAGAGCACAGTCTGTCATTGCTAAAAATGTAAGCTGTGAAGCTATGATCAAATCTATGTTCACATCTCACTTCAGCCATTAACTCACAGTGGTCTTAGGCAAGCTGCTCTCTCTCAGCCCTCCCATCTACAAAATGGGGTTATATAATAATGATCCATCTTACAGGGCTTTTAAAAGTATTTCTGGGGTCATGTATGAAAAGCAATTAGAGCATTTAGGGAAAGCACTATGGCTACAATAAAGCCAAACAGAGGTGTAGCAAGGCTGGAGTGGGCCCAGAGACAAGATTTTAAAATCCCCCCCCTCACCAAAGCTCAGCTCATTAAGTAAAGAAATCTTAAACAAGGCTGAATAGTGGTAACAAAAAGCATAGTAAAATTTATATATATATTTATATAAAACCTATGTGCCACAATAGAACATCATCCTAAATTATTTTTTAAAGGTTTTGTAAATTGTGGACGATGCAAGTCATTTAATGGTACTAGAGAAAGACATGTTCTGGTAGCTCCAGGTCTTAACATCAATTTTGGAGGATGAATTCAACTGAAGGAAGCCTGGGCGGGTGTGCAGCTGGGGGAGTCAGTCATGTGACTTGCCTCTGGGGCGGGGGCCTCAAGGCAGTTGGCCCCCAGACAACTGTCTCCCCTTGCCCTATTATAGTTATACCCCTGCAGCCAAAGTTAAGCACTTTTTAGTTTGCTTTGATTTGAAATAGGGCCTCCTGAACTTTGTAATAATACTTGTCGACCCCCCCCCCCGCTTTTTTTTTTAGGGGGAGGAGTGAAACCACTTATCAACTGAAAAACAATTCAGTAAAATGGAAGGGTTATTGCACTGTCAAAACTGGGATTCATAGGGAAAGCAGTAAGCAAATGGCTTTAAACAGCTAAACTTCATTATGAGGCATATAAGCAAATGGCCTTTACGGAGCTTTGTGATTGGAGGCTGAGGCCTAGGGTGTCAGCTGGCTCGCCTCTGTAGTCTTATACACTGTAGGCCTTTGCCAAATACTAGGAATCTGGAATAGGAAGCTAGGGTCTGAGGTGCCAGTCTCTGTTATCACAGAGTGATTGACCTTTCTAAATGCATGAGAAGTCAAAGTCCTCTAATCATCTGTCAATACAAGCAAAGCTCTGAATCTCTCCCCGGGCTCAGGCACTGTATCTTAGCTTCGGTCTTCTAATCCGGTAGATATGGTCCCAACTCTGCCCTCCCCTGTCTGCCTCCCCTCCACACCAAGGCAATAACGCCAATATTGACTTTCCACACAAGGTCAATTCAGGGGCATTTTTTTTCTTCTTATACTTGTTCCTTTTTAAAAGAAGGAGATGAAAAGTAACTTTTAGGCTAACGTTTTCTGAGGATTGTGGGAGTTTCACAGCTGTGCCTTTCTACATCCAACAGAGAGAAAGCAAAAGAGGAATAAATGAAAGTGGAGCTGAATATAAAATTGGCACTCAGGAGTTAGATACTTCCACATTAAAGGGTTCACTATCATTGGGCACAAAGAGGTAACATGTAAAATCCCACATGCTCAGTTTATTATATAAGTCCTCTTTCTTTATGTGTATTTAAAATAAGCCACATGTAATAATATGTATGATGCTGACTGAAAGAGTCAGCCACAAGCATACAGGTTTGTAGATTTTGAGTCTCAAATGTGGCTAGGAAATCGATATGGCTGCCAAGGGTACAACTAATTATGGTCTTGCAGTGTGTTTGGCTGAATATGAAAATAAGACGTGACAAGCCAAAATCCTGTGTGGGCTTTGTTACATCTCAGGGTATGTATGCACCAGCTTGTTTCCCAGGATATATCCAGGGAACAGCTGGTGCCATTCGCACCAAATCCCACATGGAGTCATTGCTTAGTGTGCCACTTCTCAGTTGGTTGTGGGGAATGTAAGTTCCTCATTAAAAAGGAATTTTCAGTCTCTGTAATATTCTCCAAAATGTCTGAAGACACCTCTTGAGAACGTTTGCCCTGCCCATGGGTAAGGGGGGCCGAAAGGGACAGCGCTGGCACTACCATTACAGAAGGTGAGGAGACCATCTCTAGAAGCAGACTTTGAGGGTATCATTAAAGAATAGCAAATTGTCAGCTTTTTGTTATATTTTTTCCATAGGGTCGGCAGTATCCGGGTTTGACATGAAGTTTCAATGCTTTTTGTCCCCCTAATACACTAAGCGCTGTCTCTTGCCCAGGGATATTGCCCAAGAAATGTTGGCTCTGTTCACTAGCCAGACAAAACTTTTACTCATTGAGCTATAGTGGTACATTTTTTGTCAGAATTTTTTTCACTCGTCAGGCATCATTTTTCACTCGTAATAGACAAATAGAATAGTGAATTTCCTGAGACCTGCTCTTATCCCAACCAGACTTCACTAGATTCCACTCCATCTCACCTAGATCCATCTCTGACACTACCCCTTAGCTCCCAAATGCCTCCCTGAGTTTCAGGGTCTGGCAACTCCATTTTACCACCTGGGGAGGACACCATTTGGATTTTCTGCATCAGGCACCAAATGCCTTGAGTCATCCTTGACAAGGTCTCCAATGACATCATTCCATCTTTGTAAGCTGTGCCGCTTTCTGAGAAAGACTGAAGTCACTCTCTCCTGCCACCACCTCTCTGCCACCAGATCCTACCTCAGTGGCAGACCATTTGACAAGGTGTCTGGCAGCATAAAAGGCAGAGTGAGAAGAAGAGAAGTTGCTTCTCCCCTACCTCCTTCTGAGGAAGGCTAGCAACATGCCTTTGATACAGCCATCCTTCTGTTCAAAAGATCCACCAACAGAGAAGAGAAGGATCATGTGGAAATGGGAGTAGGTGAGAAATTGGTTCAGTCTTAAAACACAAACACGTGATTCTGCTTCTGAGGAGGGATTGGTGCCTGGCTCTTCCTTTCACTCTCACTCTTCATCTGGGGACTTGAAAGTAATTCTCATGCCATTTAGGAATGTGCAAACCGGCTCGACGTCAAGCCAGTTCGACGTTGAATTAGTTCAGTTTGATGGTTCAGGGTCGAACCCAACCACCCCTTTCGGTCCAATCCCGGACCGAACACACCCCAACTGTTTGGGGGTTCATGGACCTTTTTGTTTGTTTGTTTTTAGGGAAAAATGTTTACCTTATCCCCCTCAGGGGAGTTCCTGGAGGTAGCAGGGTGTGTGTGTGTCCACAGAGGTTCCCCCTCCCCCCGCTGGCTCTTCAGCTGTCTCTTCGGCCAGTTTTTGGCCTTCTCCCCTTGGAATGGTGGCCATTTTGGAGGCCACACGCCTGCACGGCCCCATGCAGAGGCCAATCGCACAGGCACGTGGCCTCCAAAATGACCACTGTGCCAAGGGGAGAAGGCTGAAAACCGCCCAAAGAGCTGGCCAGAGGAGGCCATAAGGAGAGCTGGCGGGGGGAGAGGGAACATCCACGGACCCCCACCCCACCCCTGCCTCCAGGAACTCCCCTGAGGGGGATAAGGTTAAAAAAATTCTTTAAAAAAAACACACATTCGCGGAACCCCCCCCCCGACCGAACTGAGCTGGGGGGTTCAAGGGGGTGCCGGACCGAACTGGCCCAGTTGGGTTCAAGTCTGCTCCAGACTTGGACCAAACCGGGCTAGCCGGTTCTGTGCACATCCATAGTGCCATTCTTTGTGCATGCGCCATTCACATGCACAATAAAGAGAAAGTGACTGGAAAGCTTGCCCAGTATGAACCAGGCAATCAAAACAATATTCTTTTTCAAAAGAAATATATTGAATTGCTTTCCCTCTTGTGCTTCCATTGCATTCCCTTCTCGTGCACAGCTTTTGCATCACCTAACATTACAGTGGCTAAATTAAGCCTTTCCTACTTGTATAGTGCTTATGTAACTTATTTTTAAAAAATTAAATTAAAACCCCCCAACTTGAATGCCTAATTTCCAGTGATCTGAGATCTCTTTCTTTTTTAAAAGCTATTTTTCAAAACCTAATTGCATTCCATTGTTTGAAAGAAAGAAAAAACTTACTGGGGAAAAAACATATGTCTTCACTATAAAGAGAATTTACAAATAATAATAATAATAATGGCCATGATTTACATACTGACTCATTCTGGAATGGCCCCACTGATTGTAATAGAACTATTTTGGAGTAAATGGGTTATGGCCTGCAGCCAGTATCAGGAGAGAAAAACTTACTAGCAGAGGCGTAACTATAGGGGGGGCAGGGGGGCATGTGCCCCGGGCGCCATCTTTTCTGGTCACGTGGGGGGGCGCCACCATGACCAATTTTTTTTAATTTTTTTAAAAAATTTTGTTAATACAAATGTTTCCTGCACCGTGCAGCAGCGCTGCAGCAGTCAAGGGAGCGCATCAGTGCCCCCTCCCCCATGAGCGGTCCCTTCCGCGCCGCCTGCGCCCCCCCCATTGCTTTGCTGGCGCCTGGCGGCCAGTCAGTGGCCTGGCTTGGCGGCGGCGGCGGGCGCTTGTGAGGAAAAACCTAAGTATAATGTAGTATGTTGGGGGCGCGGGGGGGGGCGCGGGGGGGCGCCATTTCAGTGCTTGCCCCAGGTGCCGTTTTCCCTAGTTACGCCTCTGCTTACTAGGCAAGGATTCTCTGGGTAACTGTATTACAATTTTAGACCAAGTACAGTTTGAAAGTTCTGGTCCACATATAACACATAAATCTCTCTTTCTCTTACACCCCCCCCCCAAATCTTCCTCCTCAGAAGTTAAAATTAGTAGATGAAATTGAGTGTCATGTTCCTTTACTATGTAGTGACAAAATCACGTGGTGATAATAAGCAGGGCATTTTAGTTGGGCATACACTCCAATTGTCCCTACTCAGCCACAAAAGTCTCTATTTTCTGAGACCTCACTGAAAGTGTGACAGCGGGTTTTCAGTTCATATCAGTCTGGGGACATGGCTTCCTGGGCACATTTGTAACCATATGCACTGTACAAAATCATGTCTGATTAGGGCTTCAGTACTGAGCATATAAGTCACCTAATGCTGTAGTGGGGAAATGACTTGATTAGCAAGCCAGAGGTTGCTGGTTAGAATCCCTGCTGATATGTTTCCCAGACTATGGGAAACACTTATATCAGGCAGCAGCGATATAGGAAAGATGTTGAAAGGCATCATCATTATTATTATAATACATTTATATCCCGCTCTTCCTCCAAGGAGCCCAGAGCGGTGTACTACATACTTTAGTTTCTCTTTCACAACAACCCTGTGAAGTAGGTTAGGCTGAGAGAGAAGTGACTGGCCTAGAGTCACCCAGCTAGTTTCATGCATGGGAGATGGCAGTGGTAAACCCCTCCTGTAATCAACCAAAGACAACCACAGGGCTCTGTGGTCACCAGGAGTCGACACCGACTCAACGGCACACATTACCTTTACTGAGCATATATCTCGTTACAGCCTTAAACTGGGTTAACATTTCTTCCTTAAGGGGATCTTGAGAATTGTACTATGGGATAGACTAGGGGTGTGCAGAACTGCTTCTATTCGAACCTGGTTTGAATAGAACTGGCCCGGTTTGACCAGTTAAGACTTGAACCAAAATGGACCCCCAAAAGGAGTTCCAGTCCAAGTTGGAGCCAAAACAGCCTCAGTTCTAATGAATCAGTTTGAAATCAGTATGGTGGATCAGGGGCATGCTTGTAAAGGGGAATCCTTCCTAAACAAGGCTTTGCACATGCTTGAGGCTGTGCTGGTGTCAGGAGCCTGTCCGTCAAGTGTCCAAGTCAAGGTTGCTGTCAAGCTCGCAGGCAGCTCCTTGAAGTCCTCCCCCTGGGTCTGCAAAGAAAACACAAGAGAATATTTTACTACAATATCAGGTTCAGACAGTCTCCCCTGCAAATTCAGTCTGCTCACCAGATAGCACAGTTCCAGAGCAAAAGGAGTGTAAGGCATTCCCCGAGGAGGTGTTGCAGCAAGGGCAGCTGTCAGGATTTAGTCAGGTAGCAGAGTAGCAGCAGGAAAAGCCTGGGTCTCTAGAATCCAACACAAGGCTGGGGTTTCCTCTGAGTCAGAGGCTCAGCTGTAGCAGGCTCAAAGAAACCTGTTGCTTCCAGCATCTAGCTGCTGCCTTCGGGCTTGATTTATAGTCGGACCTAATTGTTCTCCACCTTCAGCCAGCTGACACAGATTCAGGATTTATCTGGTTTGTAAAGCAGCTGTCTGCTTCTCCTGAGTTCTTCCACCTGTTGTCTGCATCTAATCAGTCTCCTTTTGCGAGGATGCAAAGGTGCCTCAGTGTTCTGCTCTCCATTCCCTGTCTCTGTTACCTCTGATGGTCCCAGTTGTCCTGAAGCTTCAACTGGATCTACCTCAGGTATCTGCTGTGGGCTGAGAGATGGGCTCTGCCCCTCAGGTTCATCTGCAGCTTCTGGCAGACTGCCAGCTTCCCCTCTTTGCTATCTGAGGATGGGGGCATGATAGCGGGGGGCAGCGGCAGCACTGGCAGTCTTGCTGGCTGGGTAAGGACCTTTCTACTTATTTTGCTGCTCATGCCCAGCTGCCCCTTCGCTGCCAAACCAGTCCAAATCAAGCATGGTCTGGTTTGATTGCAGACCAAACAGCCCTGAGTTCGGTTTGTGATTGAGCTGCCAAACCGGCCCAGTTCGAGTGGAATCATTTTGGTGGTGAACAGTTTGTGCACACCCCTAACACAAGCAGCTTGAACACCACCTGCACTCCTGTGTGCATGTAAACAGCCGTGAGGAGGCTGTGCCACAGGGCAGCAGCACTCGGTGGTAAGGGTTCTATGTACATGGTTGTGCACCATGGTTGTACATAGGCAGGGCATTGCATAATTCCAGGCATGGAGCCCTTACCACCAAACACTGCTGCCCTGCCACACAGCCCCCTTCCAGCTGCTTACTTGCACACAGGATTGCAGGCAGTACTTAAGCCACCTTCTGTCCTCTTGTGCAGTGTAACCCACTGAGGCTGTTCTCATGCACAGCCTAACCCCGGCTAGGGAAGCCCAGCCTGGGTTAGGCTGCATGTAAGAACCAGTGGGATCGGGCCTAATCCCAGCAGGGCAGTGCCACCTAGCCCAGCCTTTTAACACGGTTCTTAGTTCAGGTTAAGGGAGCGAGTGCACCCTTAACCCAGGCTCCGGGATTGTGTGTGAGCTTGGGCTGCTTCCAGCCCTGCTGTACACAGAGACACCCATTCTCCTGGGGGAATCTCCCAATGCACTGCACTCAGCATGTGGTATATTGTGGAATACCCAGAGGCCAGGATGCATGATTCCGGCCTCTGGAGCTGCACACTGCTTGGCACATCACTGTTTGGCACATCACTGTTTGGCACAGTGCTGCTCGTCTGGGAGTGCAGTCCGTGCTCCCAGCAACATATGTGTGATCGTCTGGGAGAAAGGTAAGATTTGTGCAGCCTTCCCCCTGCCCTTGCACTTCCCTGCCTGCCCAGTCATGTGACTAGCCCCACTGAGGTCATTCACCCCATCAAAAACTGTGTTCTACCTGGGTTTGGGAGCTGTGCGTGCTCCCAATTTTCAGTTGTGTGGGAGGAAAACCTGGGTAGAAGTGATTGTGTGGGAGCAAAGTAGGAGGAAAGGCGACCCAGGTTTCCCTCCTACCTTGCTTCCACACAACCAAAAACTGGGAGCACACACAGTTCCCAACCTGGTTAGAAGAGTTTTTGATTGTGTGAATGACCTCACTATGTTTTAAGGCTCCCTCAGAGCCCTCCTTGTGCATACAAATCCAGAATGTCAGGGAGAAGGAGTCCCCCACCCCATAATGTGATATTTTTCTCTGCAGGGAGGATTTGTTATTTTTAATAAGCATGTACATACACAATCTTTTACCAGAAGCCTGAAGGGACACACTCCAGAAAAACCTTGACCACTTGATTCTGCTTATTCTTTAAACTGGCCCTGTCAGCTATGGTTGTACCAACGAAACTCAAGATTGCTTTCTGTCATGTGTCAAAATAAATACTGCTTGACAGTGGAAGAATACCTTTATCATCCCCCATTGCTCGCTGACTTCATAGAAGCCTACACCTTTAGTCTTCACAGGAAAAAAGAAGGCTGTGATCTCAATATTCCAACACTTTTTATTTACCTTATCTGTAATATAATTAATAGATGACAGCATAAAGATCAAGGTGGCTATCAAAGAAAGCGAGACGGCTTCATACGAAACTTGCTCTTTTGAATCATTCTAGGACTCTATCAAAGCACGTGTGATAATTTCATGTAAATCCCAGTTGTTCTGAATCTGTAACTTTTAACCTGTACATACCATTTTTAACACACTACATTTCAAAGGCATTCAAAGCCAATCTAATTTGTATTACAGAATTACATTATAATCTGCAAGCAGCACATCACACCGATTTCTTAAAATTAACACAGAGCTCATTATAAATATATCTTCAGAGGTCTCCTGTAAAAAACCCCACAAAAAACCCACCTGTGAATTTAAACAATCATGCCCCATATTTAAAGTGTACCTTTTTACCCAGTCAAAATATGTCCCCCCTCAAACTTTGTGTTCAGGACATGGATTGTTCTCTCTCTCTCTCTCTCTCTCTCTCTCTCATTCTAAAATCAAAATAAACTCTAACTTCTATGAGCCAATGTCGTGGACAGCATTTTGGGTTTTGACCAAGAAGACCTGAGTTCAATTCCTTGCTCAACTACAAAGTTTGTGACATAGTTTTGGGCAGGTTATCTCTTACCTCACAAGGGATCTTTGATAGGATACAAATGGGATACCACCTTCTTCTTCTTCTTCTTCTTCTTCTTCTTCTTCTTCTTCCAGCATTTGTATACCATTTTTTAACAATTGCCTTAACTAATTAAAATACATCAATAAAATTAGTTAATCCTTAGTTAAACAAAGCAAAAACCATAGAAGACAAATCTTTAGATCTGTCTCATTTAACAAAAGACTCTCTTTCAAAAACCCAGCAAAAAAAATGTCATTGCCTGCTTCTGAAAAGAAACAAGCAAAGAGGCCAAATGAACCTTCTGGAAGGGGACGTTCTATAACTTTGGTGCAACTATTGAAAAAGGCCCTGCTTCACCTGGATGCTAATCTTGCATCTACAAAAGATGGTGTCATGAGTAGGGCCTCATCAGTAGATCTTAAAAATACATTTGGAGGAGGTTTAGAGGAGTATCACACAATTGATTATCACTGTTATCTGTAAAACTGCACTGGTGCAGTTAATTGGGAAGTTCTGTTAGGCTCTTCTCTTGCTGCACTGGTGCATCCTTGCCCTGTATGTTAAAGGTAAAGTGTGCCATCAAGTCGATTTTGACTCCTTGCACCCACAGAGCCCTGTGGTTTTCTTTGGTAGAAGACATGAGGGGTTTACCATTGCTGCTTCCTGCACAGTATGAGATGATGCCTTTCAGCATCTTCCTAAATCGCTGCTAGGGGTGTGCATGGAACCGGCTGGTCTGGTTTGGTTCAAGTCCAGACCAGATCTGGGCCAATTTGGTCCGGCACCCCCTCAAACAACACCCCCCCCGTTTGGTCCGGGGGAGGGGTTGTGAACATTTTTAATAATAATAATAATAATAATAAATAAATAAATAAATAAATAAATAAATAAATTTTTAATGTACCCCCTCAGGGGAAGTTGTTGGAGGTGGCAGGGGGGGTCCGCAGAGTTTCCCCCATTGCCAGCCTCCCTTGATGCCCATACCAGCCAGCCAGCCATCTCTTCGGCCCATTTGGGCTTTCCCCCTCTGGCACTGTGGCCATTTTGGAGATGGCCATGCCTGCGCAAGTGGCCTCTGTGTAACCTGGGTCATACAGAGGCCCATTGTGCAGGTGCGGTGGCCTCCAAAGTGGCCAGCGCACTGGAGAGGGAAGGCCTGAATGGGCTGAAGAGCCGGCGGCCGACCAGTATGGACATCAAGGGAGGCTGGCAGGGGGAGGGGTAACTTCCGTGGACACCCCCACCCCTGCCGCCTCCAACAACTCCCCCAGAGGGAGTAAATAAACAAAAAAATAATAATTTTAAAAAATGTCCACTAACCCCCCTGATCATTCAGGGGGTGTTCAGTCCGGGGATGGTTCAGTTTGACCCCGAACAGTCGAACTGAACTGGTTTGACATCAAGCACGTTCGGCGTTGAGCCTGTTTGCACATCCCTAATCACTGCTGCCCGACCAGCAACCTTCTGCTTGTTAGTCAAGTATTTCCTGCTGCGCCACTTAAGGTGGTTCACTGTGTATGTTAGCCAGTATTTAATTTTAAGCTGGTGATTGATTTCAAATGCAGATGTAAAATGAACGTGTGATGTGGACCAACCAATCTGCTTACAAGAAGAAATAAAACACCAAGAAGCTGAGAATTTAAGCATGGAAAGTTCACTTAGACTCTACTGCAAGTCACGAATTTGCCACACAAATGAACTATACACTGTGGTCTTACTAGAGCTGAAATCAGTTTGCTTTAAATAATTTTTTCATGAAATTTGATGACTCATATTTATCATTACTATCTGAATTTATGAAACATTTCCCAAATATTCACTTAATATAGGATATCTACTTGACATCTAGTGAAATTTGATTTCAGTATTTGATACATATTTTGAAAGGTTTGTGGGTGTGTATGTGTTGCAGGGAGTGATCCTTCCCAATTACCTACAGATACCAAATTTTTCATACACTATCCTGCCACTGAAATTAGTTGAATTAAGTACTTTTTACATTGGAATATGTTAGGGGAAAATTTTAACTATTGTTTGTATTAAAAAATTTTCTGAATATAATCATCAGATTTCAAATGTTATTCTTCTGAACAGAACTTTAACACTCAGTAATCAGATCAATAATTCAAGAATGACATTATCCCCCAAAGAAGCAGAAGATCTTTCTCAGATTCAAATCTACTATGATTCAAATTTACCAAATATGGCAATTATTCAATAAAACGAATAGATTCCAAATATGGTAAATCTGAATCATAGTGAATTTGAAGCTGAGAAAGATCTTCTGCTTCTGTTGGGCATGATGTCATTCTTGAATTATTGATCTGATTACTGAGTGTTAAAGATCTTTTTATTTGAAGTTGACATTCTGCAAATGTCAAAGGGTTTTTTTTACTATCCTTTTGAAAACTCATTAATTTTAAAAAGCTCATCTATATCGATATCGATATCTATCTATCTATATGGATCTATTATATATTTAGTTTGGTTGTGAATTTGTGCAACATAAAGTCATACTTTGTGATTACCTACAGATACCAAATTTTGCATAAACAATCTTGCCACTTAATGTAGCTGAATGCACTACGTTTTACACTGGAATGTGCTGAGGAAAAGCTATAAATAATGCAAAATGATGTTGCCTGGTCAATGATGGACCTCACCTATATTTTACAGTATTTTATAGTTGTGATGTATATAGAAAGTATTTGCTATTAGTTAATCTATGACATTCAATATTATTTCATATTTGCTTCTGTTTTATATTTGATATGAAATACTATTTTTATTTAGTAGCTGACAGCATTCAGTGTTGAAATGCTCTCATTTAATATGTGACAATATTTGACAAATTTAAACTTGTATTTCACTATATATAGTATTTCAGCTTATGAGATTTGATGACTGCAGCCTGTCCAAATCAAAACAAGAGATGCCAAAAATCCATAGCATAGCATTTAATTTTCACAATTTGAAATTTTATTTGAAGTATAAATAGCAAAATTTAGACAATTTTTAAATATTTGCAATAATATCTGATGTTTACAGAACGAAAGCCATACTAGTAAATAGTATGCACTGAATTTATGGTTGCATTTTAAATATCTTTTGAGCTATGCTGTTACTTTTAAAAATGAAAATTCAGCAGAAAATCATGCAGCGTAGTAAAAACATATCTGAGAACAGTATATCAGATTCTTATTTCATAATTTCAATTAGCAAAAATGCTAGCCAGCATAGATGTGGCATGATCATGGTAAAACATTCTTAGACTATCACTTCAGGCTTCAGGGAGATGTAGCTCATCAAAGTGTGCCTCCATGGAAAAAAACCCTCCCTTCGCAAAGAAAAGTGGCATGCTAGGGGGAAGGCTAAGCTGATGTTTTCATGGGATAGCATTCAAACAGGCAATCCCCTAATTAAATCACGAAGTCTGCTTGGTTTCTTTACTACTTGGCACTTCACCACGTGGTTCTACTGCTTGTACAAGCTAACCCTGACATACCAAGGACAGAACTTGTCTTTTACTTCTAAAAATGCATTAACAGTGAATAAAACATATCAAAATTAAAAATCATAAACATTACATCATCAGGGAAAAGCAGCTAGTAAATACTTCATTTTCTTTGCACTAAAATTTAATGAGTTTAATAAATATAATAAGTATATATTTAACAGTGCAGTATATTAACCTGTTCATGAAATGATCTTGTTAAGCAGTAACCATTTTCTATGCTCTGTGCCAAGAATTATTTAATAATACCAGAAAGCCTTTTAAAACAAATGTACAGTATGTAGGCTGATGCTTCAAACACGTGAACTTTCTGAAAAGTATTAATTTCACAGGTTGATTTAACAAAAGCCCCTAAAACCTAAGCTCCAAATAATAAACCTCTGTCCTTTTATAGCTACTCATGACAAAGGACAGAGCAATCTATAAAAAAGCCTTGCTTCTTGTTTCATTAAATATTGTGTGCCAGAAGGAGGTAAAGCTTCCTCCAAAGGGAAGCAAACTGCCTAAGCTAACAGAGCTTACCAAGATACTAAAAGTGCCCCTTTGAATTGATTCTGAGAAAAATGGAGCTAAGCAGATTCATAGCTGTGGAGATCTGGAAAGCAAAAACAGGAATCACCAGAACAGGAGAGGTGTGAAAGCAGGCATATTCAAACTCACAGGGCTGATATGGAAACTGAACAGAATAACCATTGCTGTAGCAAAGAGGTGGAGCTGTCCTGGATGCCTGTATGGCCAGCCAAGGTCAGAGAGGTCCAATCACAGGATTGGGGGTGGATCTAGATGAGGATGTGATATCAGATAATTAAGTCTTCTTCTGCTACGGCCAACAAGGCTGGATATTTCTAGAGAGAGGACAGTCAAGATCAATTAGGAGATGGCCAAGGATCAATTTTCAGACCAGTCCTTTGATGACATTATAGGCTGTCACAACCTAGGTTGAACATGAAATTCTAGGGAAAAACCCCTCATTTGATCATTTACAAACTGAAGCTCTGGATAAGGAATTGATGATGGGCTGTTCAAACTACGCCGGCCCCATCACACATGATTATAAAGGGGATGTTCCAAGAGTGCAACCTTTGGGACACCCTCTGCAAACATCCTGATGCGCTTCTGGCATGTCCCCTTATAAAATGAGGAGGGTGGGGGACTCTTCATCTGAATGGTCACTATACACACACTCCAGGTATAGGGGCTATTCAAATGAACAGCTGTCCCACAGGATAAAAGTACATGCCAGGAGGGTGGCAGGATGTCCACAGCATGTCCTGATGGGTGCACTCTCAGCACATCCTTAATAATTGCTGTATGCAATCAGCCTTTATACTTCTTGGTATACACTTCAACTGTGCTCCCCCAGAATGGATCACTAACTGGTTGAAGGACAGGAAACAGAGAGTAGGAATAAATGGACAGTTTTCACAATGGAGGTAGGTAGGAAGTGGGTCCCCCAGGGATCAGTACTGGGACCAATGCTCTTGAGCTTGCTCATAAACGATCTAGAATTTGGGGTGACCAGTGAAGTGGCCAAATTTGCAGATGACACTAAACTATTCAGCGTATTAAAATCCACAAAGGATTGTGAGAACTCCAAAAAGATTTCTTCAAACTAGGGGAATGGGCGACAAAATGGCAAATGCGGGTCAATGCAAGCAAGTGTAAAGTGATGCACATTGAGGCAAACCCCCCTAACCACATATATGCTGATGGGATCTGAGCTGTTGGTGATTGCCCAGGAGAGAGATCTTGGGGTCGTGGTGGACAGCTCGTTGAAAGTATTATCTCAGTGAGCAGGAGTTGTGAAAAAGGCTGATTCCATGCTACAAATCATTAGGAAGAGGATTGAAAATAAAAAATGCTAATATTATAATGCCTTTATACAAATCTATGGTGTGGCCACATCTAGAGTACTGTGTACAGCTTTGGTCACAATATCCTTAAGAAGGATATTGTAGAACTGGAAAAGGTGCAGAAGAGGGCAACCAAGATGATCAGGAACTTGGAGCACCTTCCTTATGAGGCTAGGCTACAGCAGATGGGGCCCTTTACCTTGGAAAAGAGGCAACTAAGGGGAGACATGATTGAGGTGTATAAAATTATGCATGGAGTGGAGATGGTGGACAGAGAGAATTTTTTTCTCCCTCTCTCACAACACTAGAACTAGGGGTTGGGAGATTTAGGACTGACAAGAGGAAGTACTTTTTCACACAGCGCATAATTAATCTATGGAATTCTTTGTCATGGGATGTGGTGATGGCCACTAGCCTGGATGGCTTTAAAAGGGTTTTAGACAGATTCATGGTGGACAGGTCTATCAATGGCTACTAGTCTGGCGGCTGTGGGCCATCTCCAGCCTCAGAAGGAAGATCTTTCTCAATACCAGTTGCAGGGGAGCAATAGAAGGAGAGAGGGTATGCACATACTTCTTGCCTGTGGTTTCCCATAGAGGCATCTGGTGGGCCACTGTGTGAATCAGGATGCTGGACTAGATGGGCCTTGTGCCTCATACAGCAGGGCTGTTCTTATGTTCTTATGGACCTATGGTCTGACTCAGTATATGGCAGCGTCCTATGTTCCACAGGAATGTTCGACAGCTTTCCTTCATGAGTCGAAGGAAACCCACGCAGCCAGTGCCTCCTCCTTTGTAGACTCCCAGACTGCATATCAGTTCTTCTGGGAGTGCAGAGGGGGAATGGAGGAAAACCATGGGTCCATTTGACCCACGGTTTGCTGTTATGTGTGAAAGTGGCCACTCTTTAAAGATGAGAAAGTGAAGAGGGGGCAGCGGAATGCACTGTAAATGAGCACAAGAAAAAGTATTCTGCTCAACTTTCAGAATATAATTGCTGTGTCGAAGCTGCCCTGCGGAGGATCAGACGCAATGCATATGTGCTTGGGGGTGGGGCTTGAATTTAACTTGGGGCAGCCCTGCAATCATTCATGATGTCCCATGGGCAAGTGCTGAGATTGTGTATCAGCCTGAGACTTCCTTCCACCACTGACCACGTGAACAGTAGGTTTGGGCAGAGCTGTGTGAACTGTTGACTCTCCACCTCAGTTCTCCACTTGAGTTCAGTTACAATGTGTTTCCAAATAAGTATTCCTAGAATCATTCACAACCAATCATATGTAGTGCTCATGGGGTGGAAGGTTGTCAAACAAACAAACAAACAAACAAACAAACAAACAAACAAACATGTCCTTACATGGCAGAGCCAGAAAGAAAATTGACAAGAACTAATCTGTTAGAATTTTGCTGCAGAAATTAATTCTAATATCGCTGGCAATTTATGACACATTCCTGGAAATGAAAACACACGTGTTAAAAAGGCACTGGAATGAAAATTAAAAAGTGCTGCTATTTTTGTGCTGTCCAAGTCATTATGTTTTATGGCATGGGTTAACAGTAAGCTGTAAAATACAGTAAATAAGTGTTACAAGCAGTCATTTGCTCAGAAACAGCATGAATTTCAGCTTTAGATTGTTCAGCTTTCCATTCATTGGTCTCTTCCCCCTCCCCATCACATACATGGAAATGTTCTGTATTTTACTGCTCTACTTTTAACAGCATCCCACCACCCTGACTGAAGGCAGCCAAGTCTGGGCATGGACATTTTAGCTCTCAGATCAGAAGACAGATGTTGCTCTAGTCATAACACTTTCAAAAATAAGGGGAAAGAACAGTTTAGACCCACTAGCTTAGATGATTTTAAAAAGCAGACAGTAGATAAAATCATGGATGACTGGTCTATCAAAGGCTGGTCATGACTGCCAATGTTCCAGGGCAGTGTTCTTTTGAACACCAGTAGCTAGGGAACAAACAATTATGAGGGTGGGTGGGTGTTGTTGCCTTATGCCCTGCTAGTGAGCTTCCCAGAACTAGTTGGTTGGCCATTGTTAGAAACAGAGTGCTGTGCTAGGCCGACCCTTTTCTGATGCAGCAGGACAACGTTCATTTTCTTAAGTGCATCCTGGAAAATTCCCTGAGGTTTTGGTGAAACGTTGGCATGAAAGGTATGGCGTTCCCAAGGGATTATCAATATTTCACTTTATGGCTGTATAGAACCTTCATGTTCAGTGGCTTTAAAAGGGAGTAGGCAAATGCATGGGGAAATACTTAGCAAAACGTATAGCACTGTTTGAGTGTGCAAAGTTTGTGTGCGTTATTGTGATGTGTGATTCTTACAACAACCTTGAAAGTAATAGGCCTGCACAAATATTCAGCTCCAAGTAGCTGAAGCTGAACATTGTGCACAGACCTCTGGCACTACATGGAGATGAGTGTCCACAGTGGCCGCATTTGCACATAACACAAAACAAGAGGTCCCTTCAGTTCCGGTTTTGGAAATTGTACATCCGCATGTGGGCAACCACCGTTTCGTACAGAAATGGACCTGCGGCTTCTCTTCCCAAACTGTACCTTCAGTTTGTAGTGAATTTTGCTGCCTTTAACTGCAGTTCAACAGTGCCAGTGTTACATCCAGACGCTGGCACCACAGTTTTCCCCTTATGCAACCGGAGTTGAGGAAGGAAGTTCCTCCCTCACTCCAGCTGCTATTGGCTGCCGGGGCTGTACTTTATTAAAGAAGGAAGACTGGGCAGCCAGTTCCCCCTTCTCTCTGCAGTCAGTGTGACTGCAGAGAGGGAGCTCTCCATTTCATCTGAATGCAGATGGCAGAGTGGGGGAGGGGGCGTGGAACTACAGGTCCATTGGACCCATGGCTCCGTGTTATGTCTGAAGGGTGCCTCTGTGTACATTTCCATGGGACTTGACATGCTCGCTGACTCTCTACCAGTCTGAGACTCCCTTAAAGATCATGGAGCCCTGCTGCATTCCAGTGCCATCTTGGAAAAAGTCTGGGCAGTGCTGAGAAGTGGAGCCTTTCCAGTTCTTTCCCCATAGGGCTCTACCTTACAGCATTCCCTGTTTGCCTTCCAATATGGTGCTGGAATGCAACATGGCTCCATAATCTTTCAGGGACCCTCAGAACCAGTTAGAGAGCCAGGTTCTGCACAGAGGTGCACATTTTGTCAGCACTCACCTCTGTGTCATGCCAAGAGGATGGTGTACATTATTTGACATCAGCAATTCAGAGCTGAGTATTTGCACTGTCCTGGTAAATAAACATGATGATCACCATATTGCTGGGTTTTACCCAGGGCTACCTATGGAATTCATGGATGAGGCAAGATTTGACCCAGGGAAGTCCTGATTCACTGCTCTTAGCACTATGTTACCCACTTGCTCTTCTCACATGCAAGTTGGGTTTGTCACAAAATGGCTACCATGATAGTTAAATTGAAACTCCATGTTGAGAGGCAGTACACTCCTGAATATCATTTGCTTGAAGCAGCGAATAGGGAAGGGCTGTTGCCTTCATGATTTATTTGGAAATCTCTCAGAAGCACTGAGGCTGTATTGTGGGAGTGGCCAGTGTGAATACTGGATAAATGGACACTTACATCTATCAAAGAAGACTCTTTTCAGTAGACATTAAGGCATCTATAGGGGTATGAAATAAGGAATTACAATAGAAATAGATATTGGGGTGTGCAGGAAAACCATCTGTTTCATGTCTCAATTTATTTTTGTTGCTAAAAACCTTATTTGTATCTCTGCTTATCTACTGGAATCCTATCTTTACTATCAGATATCTGCCCAGTTTCATTTGCTCATTTGTTCCCACTGGTTCCAAAGCGGGGGGGGGGGACCAGCTCCACTTCAGTGGATTGGCTGTGTCCAGTGTTTTCCTCTGCCTGACTTCCAACACTACATAATGAATAGCTATAATTAATTTCAGACCTAGTGGAATGAGCAGTTTGCTCTAGTCTCAGCTTCTCCTTCTTTCTATTTATCGCCATGATTTTGCCCTCAAAGTATGCTGTATCTATGAGCACAGGAACTAAAACACCATTCAGTTTTTAAAATTGTTCAGCATGTTTCACATGTACAATCACATCATGATGCCTTTAACACCAGGGTGCCTTTCCTGGCAATGTGGCTGCCTTCTTGATAAATGGCCCTGATCCATTTATCTAAAAGGCTACTCTGTGAAGAGCAGACACAGCTGAGAAGGTGAGCAAGCTTTTCTAAACATCTAGCCTTTCCCCTTTCAAACAAACTAACAGGAAGAGGGGAGATTTTCAGGTGCTGTTTCCCTTTAAGGGGTAGGTCTTAGTCAGTCTCTCTCTCTCTCTCTCTCTCTCTCTCTCTCTCTCTCTCTCTCTCTCTCTCTCTCTCTCTCTCTCTGTTATTTGCTAGGGTCAGAATTGTCCCAGGGCTAGGATTGGCTAGGGCTACCAAACTCCAGTGTTTTACTTTGTCACTTTACTTTGTCACTGCTTGACAAAGGGGGTGGAGTCAGCTAGGGCTGGGAGAGGCCCCACATTCCTTTGACTCACATCCTGTGTCTCAGTTGGAAGGCTACTCTGCATAAGAGGTGAAGGCCCAGGAGCATAGCGAACAGGGATAGCAAACAGGACATAGGAGTTTTGCAGGAGTTTAGCGGGAAGTGTGTGGGGGAGCATGAAAAAAACCCCTGTGATCACAAGGAGCCTGGTGGAGAAGAGAACATAAGTACAAATCCTTCCCTCATATCCCTCATATTCTTGGGAAAGGCTGTTTGGACAGATAAATAACTGACCATTACAGCTGAGACCTATCCTTCTAATAAACAGATAATAAACTTCTAATAAACTATCTCTAAATACTGTAAACAGCCAACAAAAACAGTATGAAGACAGAAAGTCAACAGTGGAAGGGGCACTTCCCAGTGTATTGCACAGTGTGCCACATGTTTGACTATTTGCCCCATGGGCAGAAGTCATGGGTGTGTGCTCGGTGCAAGGAGCTCTTGGCCCTCAGGGAACAAATCCGTTCCCTTGAGACCAAGGTGGCAGATCTGGAGAAGCTCAGGGAGACAGAGAGGCATGTGGATGAGACCTTCAGGGATGTGATAGAGGCATCCCACTCCAGGGCTGGTAGCTCCTCTGCTGTCAGGGAGAATGAAGGTCTTGGGCAAGGAGGACATCGGTCTGAGGAAGAGGGAAATGCTCCTTTAGAAGGGACCCCTTCTGTGGATGATGAACCCATATCCTCTCGCACAGGGGATACTCCTCTGGGGGGTGGGGGCCTCATTGTAGTGGGTGATTCGATCATAAGAGGTATAGAGAGATGGGTTTGTGACCCGCGTGTTGATCGCATGGTGACTTGCCTGCCTGGTGCAAAGGTTGAGGACATCACGCAGTGTCTAGTCAGGCTCTTAGGTAGTGCTGGGGAGGAGACAGCTGTCGTGGTGCACGTCAGCACCAACGATGTGGGGAAATGTAGCTGGGAGGTCCTGGAAGCCAAATTTAGGCTGATAGGTAGAGTATTGAAGTCCAGGACCCCCCAAGGTAGCATTCTCAGAAATGCTGCCTGTTCCATGTGCAGGTACTGTGAGACAGGCAGAGCTGAGGGGTTTCAATGCATGGATGAGAAGTTGGTGCTAGGGGGAGGGGTTTAGATTTGTTAGGCACTGGGATATATTTTGGGGCAAGCAAGTTCTGTACAAAAGGGATGGGCTGCACTTGAACCAAGATGGAACCAGACTGCTGGTGCTTAAAATAAAAAAAGGTTGCAGAGCAGCTTTTAAAATGATGCCTGGGGAATAGCCGACAGGAGCTGGGCAGTATCCCGTTTGGCAAAAGCCATCCTTTAAAGTGTGAGGGTGCAAAGAATTCAGATAAAACAGAAGGGGACAGAGCAGAGCCCCATAAAGAGCAGACAAAAGCTGGTGCCAGCAGGTCAAAGAGTCAAAAGAATAGCATACATCAGGTGAGAGACTCAGCGTATAGGTGCTTATAAGCCAATGCCAGAAGCCTCCGAGCCAAGATGGGTGAGCTGGAGTGCTTGGTTGCTAATGCAGAAATAGATAGAGTGGGCATAACAGAAACATGGTGGAACAGTGAGAACCAGTGGGACACTGTTATCCCTGGGTATAAACTCTACAGAAAGGACAGGGAGGGGCGCCTTGGAGGAGGGGTAGCACTGTATGTTAAAGAAGGGATAGAATCTAACAAGCTAGAAAACCTAGGTGAACTGGAGTCCTCCACAGAAACCCTGTGGTGACAATACAAGGCCTGAAAGGGAACGTGCTACTGGGGATGTGCTATCACCCTCTGGATCAAAACGCCGACAGTGACTGGGAGTTGCAGGAGGAAATCAGGGAGGCATCAAGGAGAGGCAGGGCTGTAATTATGGGTGACTTCAATCACCCACACATAGACTGGGTAAATTCATAGTCAGGTCAGGACAAAGAGGTCAGATTTCTAGATACGCTAAATGACTGTGCCCTAGAACAGTTGGTCTTGGAACCAACCAGAGAGAAGGCGACGTTGTACCTAATTCGGAGTGGCACCCAGGACCTGGTGCGTGATGTCAGTGTCATTGACCCTTTAGGGAACAGTGACCATAGTGCCATCAGATTCTGCATACACGAGGGGAGAGAATCACCAAGGACATCTAACACAGACATTTTGAATTTTAGAAGAGGAAACTTCTCCAAAATGAGGAGTATGGTGAAAAGAAAGCTGAAAGGGAAAATCAGGAGAGTCACTTGGCTCCAGAATGCATGGAGTTTACGCAAAACCACAATACTAGAAGCCCAGTTAGACTGTATACCCAAAAGGAGGAAAGGTCCCACTAAGTCCAGGAGGATGCCAGCATGGCTAACAGGTACCGTCAAGGAAGCCATAAAAGGGAAGAAGACTTTCTTCCAAAATGCAGAGAACAGAAAGGAACACAAACTGGCAAAAGAAATGCAAGGTGACAATAAGGGAGGCAAAAAAAAAAAAAGAGTTTGAGGAACTTTTAGCTAAAAGCATCAAGGGGAATAACAAAAACTTCTTTAAATACATCAGAAGCAGGAAACCTGCCAGGGAGGCAGTTGGACCATTAGACAATGAGGGAGTGAAAGGGATTATTAAGGAGGATATGGAGGTTGCAGAGAAGCTGAATGAGTTCTTTGCGTCTGTCTTCATGGCAGAGGATACTGAGTATATACCTGTTCCTGAACCAGGATTTTTAGGGATGGAGGCTAGAGAGCTGAGTCAGATAGAAGTGACAAGAGATGATGTTCTAAACTGTCTGGAAAAACTGAAAGCTAACAAATCACCAGGGCCAGATGGCATCCATCCAAGAGTCCTCAAAGAACTCAAATGTGAAATTGCCGACCTCCTTGCTAAAATATTTAACTTATCCCTGAAATCGGGCTCTGTACCAGAGGATTGGAGAGTAGCAAATGTAACACTGATTTTCAAAAAGGGATCCAGGGGCGATCCGGGAAATTACAGGCCAGTTAGCCTAACGTCCGTTCCAAGCAAATTGATGGAAAGCATCCTCAAGGATAAAATTGTAAAGCACCTAGAAGAACAGGCCCTGCTGGGAGAGAGCCAGCATGGCTTCCACAAAGGTAAATCTTGCCTCACCAATCTTTTGGAATTCTTTGAGAGTGTCAACAAGTGTGTGGATCAAGGTGATCCAGTTGACATAGTCTACCGGGACTTCCAAAAAGCTTTTGACAAAGTTCCTCATCAAAGACTCCTGAGGAAACTTAGCAGTTCTGGGATAAGGGGACAAGTACATGTGTGGATTGCTAACTGGTTGAAAGACAGGAAACAGAGGGTAGGTATAAATGGAGAGTTTTCACAATGGAGGGAAGTAAGAAGTGGGGTCCCCCAGGGATCTGTACTGGGACCGGTGCTTTTTAATTTATTCATAAATGATCTAGAAGCAGGGGTAAGCAGCGAGGTGGCCAAATTTGCAGATGATACCAAACTCTTCTGGGTAGTGAAATCCCAAACGGGTTGTGAGCAGCTCCAAAAGGATCTCTCCAGCCTGGGGGAGTGGGCAACAAAGTGGCAAATGCAGTTCAATGTTAGCAAGTGTAAGGTGATGCACATTGGGACGAAAAACCCCAGCTTAAGGATTTGCTGATGGGATCTGAGCTGTTGGTGACGGACCAGGAGGGGGATCTTGGGGTCATGATGGACAGCTTGTTGGAAGTGTTGACTCAATGTGTGGCAGCTGTGAAAAAGGCCAATTCCATGCTAGGGATCATTAAGAAGGGGAATGAAAATAAAATGGCTAATATTATAATGCCCTTATACAAAACTATGGTGCGACCACACTTGGAGTACTGCATACAATTCTGGTCACCACATCTTAAAAAAGACATTGTAGAACTGGAAAAGGTGCAGAAGAGGGCAATCAAGATGATCAGGGGCCTAGAGCACCTTTCTTATGAGGCAAGACTACAACACCTGGGGCTGTTTAGTTTAGAAAAAAAGACAACTGTGGGGAGACATGATAGAGGTCTATAAATCATGCATGGTGTGGAGAAAGTGGAGAGAGAGAAATTCTTTTCCTTCTCACACAACACTGGAACCAGGGGTCACTCCATGAAATTGATTGCCAGGAGGTCTAGGACCCACAAATGGAAGTACTTTTTCACACAACGCGTGATCCACTTGTGGAACTCTCTGCCACAGGATGTGGTGACAGCCAACAACCTGGATGGCTTTAAGAGGGGTTTGGATGACTTCATGGAGGAGAGGTCTATCAGTCGGAGGGCTGTGGGCCACCTCCAGCCTCAAAGGCAGGATGCCTCTGAGTACCAGTTACAGGGGAGTAATGGCAGGAGTTGAGGGCACGCCCTCAACTCCTGCCTGTGGCTTCCAGCGGCATCTGGTGGGCCACTGTGCAAAACAGGATGCTGGAATAGATGGGCCTTGGGCCTGATCCAGCAAGGCTGTTCTTATGTTCTTATCCACTCACAGATAACTTGCCATTGTGGAACCGGATGTACACAGTTCTGCGTATGTCAAAAACACACATTGCAGACAGTTAAGTGGGGTGTGGACGAGGACAAGGATGCAAATGGAGGTATGCATTCAGGTGCTCATTTGTATCTCCATTGCTTGCATGCCCCTTCCATGCAAAGACAAGTCTTTCAATAGCTAGATAGCTAAATGAAACCTCCATGTTCATAGGCCACTATAGCTCTGATTACCAGATGCTGTTGATGAACCACAGGAGCTGGCCATCACTATTCCTGTCCTGCTTGAGAGATTTCAGAGGCATCTGGCTTCCTGCTGTTGGAAACTAGAGGGACCTTTTCTGATCCAGCAACACAGTTCTTATGCTCTTAAAACTGCTTAGAGGAAGCTCGGAGAGAGTCAGAACAATTCCCTGGCACGTTGCCCATCTTTATTCATTTCAAATGTGTAAGGGTGAGATTCGGATGACAAAGGCAAATGTCTCTTTGCTTAAACTCTGTCATCTCTCTGTCTGTTGTTGGAGGTTGCTTGAATTTTTCAGTTGTGGGAACAATACTTGTACCCACATTTGACATAAAACGATGTTTGGAAGCTTTTTTTCCTTCTTCAACTATCTTCAACCTCTCTCTCTCTCTCTCTCTCTCTATATATATAGGGAAGATCTTGGGCTGGCAGTGACTGTGTTTCTGCTTCTGCCCTACCTTTCTTCAGGTGTGTTCCATCTGTGGGGCTGACTCTGTGGCTTTGAAGCTCAGGCTGGGCCAGGGCCTGAAGAAGGGAAGAGGGAAGATCTTGGGCTGGCAGTGACTGTGTTTCTGCTTCTGCCCTACCTTTCTTCAGGTGTGTTCCATCTGTGGGGCTGACTCTGTGGCTTTGAAGCTCAGGCTGGGCCAGGGCCTGAAGAAGGGAAGAGGGAAGATCTTGGGCTGGCAGTGACTGTGTTTCTGCTTCTGCCCTACCTTTCTTCAGGTGTGTTCCATCTGTGGGGCTGACTCTGTGGCTTTGAAGCTCAGGCTGGGCCAGGGCCTGAAGAAGGGAAGAGGGAAGATCTTGGGCTGGCAGTGACTGTGTTTCTGCTTCTGCCCTACCTTTCTTCAGGTGTGTTCCATCTGTGGGGCTGACTCTGTGGCTTTGAAGCTCAGGCTGGGCCAGGGCCTGAAGAAGGGAAGAGGGAAGATCTTGGGCTGGCAGTGACTGTGTTTCTGCTTCTGCCCTACCTTTCTTCAGGTGTGTTCCATCTGTGGGGCTGACTCTGTGGCTTTGAAGCTCAGGCTGGGCCAGGGCCTGAAGAAGGGAAGAGGGAAGATCTTGGGCTGGCAGTGACTGTGTTTCTGCTTCTGCCCTACCTTTCTTCAGGTGTGTTCCATCTGTGGGGCTGACTCTGTGGCTTTGAAGCTCAGGCTGGGCCAGGGCCTGAAGAAGGGAAGAGGGAAGATCTTGGGCTGGCAGTGACTGTGTTTCTGCTTCTGCCCTACCTTTCTTCAGGTGTGTTCCATCTGTGGGGCTGACTCTGTGGCTTTGAAGCTCAGGCTGGGCCAGGGCCTGAAGAAGGGAAGAGGGAAGATCTTGGGCTGGCAGTGACTGTGTTTCTGCTTCTGCCCTACCTTTCTTCAGGTGTGTTCCATCTGTGGGGCTGACTCTGTGGCTTTGAAGCTCAGGCTGGGCCAGGGCCTGAAGAAGGGAAGAGGGAAGATCTTGGGCTGGCAGTGACTGTGTTTCTGCTTCTGCCCTACCTTTCTTCAGGTGTGTTCCATCTGTGGGGCTGACTCTGTGGCTTTGAAGCTCAGGCTGGGCCAGGGCCTGAAGAAGGGAAGAGGGAAGATCTTGGGCTGGCAGTGACTGTGTTTCTGCTTCTGCCCTACCTTTCTTCAGGTGTGTTCCATCTGTGGGGCTGACTCTGTGGCTTTGAAGCTCAGGCTGGGCCAGGGCCTGAAGAAGGGAAGAGGGAAGATCTTGGGCTGGCAGTGACTGTGTTTCTGCTTCTGCCCTACCTTTCTTCAGGTGTGTTCCATCTGTGGGGCTGACTCTGTGGCTTTGAAGCTCAGGCTGGGCCAGGGCCTGAAGAAGGGAAGAGGGAAGATCTTGGGCTGGCAGTGACTGTGTTTCTGCTTCTGCCCTACCTTTCTTCAGGTGTGTTCCATCTGTGGGGCTGACTCTGTGGCTTTGAAGCTCAGGCTGGGCCAGGGGCGTGAGCCTCTTGGCGTGAGCCGAAGGGCGAGAGCACAAGGGCTCTCGTCCTTGTGGCTCTCAGCCGTGGGGTGAGCTGCCTGGGGCCCTGAAGATCTTTTCCTTCTGCCCTGAAGAACTGTCTTCCCACAATCAAGAAGCTAGCTGGAGATCACGCAAGTCTGGTCTTGGTTTTTTATTAAGCCAAGAAGCCGTGGTGGTTTATTCTGGGGAGATGTGCCTGGGGGAGCGAAAAAGTGGGTCTGGAGTGGGGGCGGCAATATCACGGGTAGCGGGCAGAGGGAGCTATGGCGGTGGGAGTTCGGCAGGCCGTTACAGGGGAAATCGGTCCAGGCAATTGAGGCCTGTTCCTTTTTCCAGCCCTTCTCCCAACCCTCTGACCCTAGGGAGCTCTGGGAACACTCCTTCGAGGATTAGGGTGCTGCTGCTGAATGCCAGGTCAGTTAACACAAAAACATCTCTTATCCACGATCTGATTGTGGATGAGCGTGCTGACCTGGTATGCGTGACGGAGACCTGGTTGGATCCGCTGGGCGGGGTTGGTCTCTCTCAGCTTTGTCCTCCAGGTTTCCAGATCGTGCAGCAGCCCCGCCTCGAGGGTCGGGGAGGAGGCGTTGCAGTCATCTTTCGTGAGACTCTTCCCGTTTCCAGGTGCCCGGTCAGGCAATCTCAGAATTTTGAGTGTTTGTCCTTGAGGGTGGGCCTCCGAGATAGGCTGGGGATTCTGCTGGTGTACCGACCACCCCGCTGCACTTCAGTCTCCCTACCTGAGCTGGCGGGGGTGGTCTCGGAGGTGGCTTTGGGTTCCCCCAGGCTTATTGTTTTGGGGGATTTCAATGTCCACGCTGAGGCCCCCCTAGTGGGTGCAGCTCAGGATTTCATGGCCTCCATGGCAACCATGGGCCTGTCTCAATTGGTATCGGGCCCTACCCACGTGGCGGGACACACTCTGGATCTGGTTTTTGCCGACCGGGAAATAAATGATCTGGAGGTGGGGGAATTTGAGACCACTCCCTTGTCATGGACAGATCATCACCTGGTGGGGTTTAGTTTGACTGCTCCGTCTACCCTCTGCAGGGGTGGTGGGCCGATTAAGATGGTCCGCCCCCGGAGGCTTATGGATCCGCTTGGATTTCAGACAGCCCTCGGGGAGTTTCCAGTGTCCAGAGCTGGTGACCCTGTCGAGGCCTTGGTTGATCTCTGGAATGGAGAGATGGCCCGGGCTGTTGACACGGTTGCCCCCAAGCGCCCTCTCCGGCTTGGTGGAGCCCGTTCGGCTCCTTGGTTTTCCTCGGAGCTTAGGGCGATGAAGCAACTCGGGCGACGGCTAGAGCGACGCTGGAGGAAGAGTCGTCACGAATCCGACCGAACACGGGCTAGAGCCCATTTTAGGGACTATGCCGTGGCGGTGGGGGCGGCGAAGAAATGCTTTTTCTCCGCCTCCATTGCGTCTGCTCAGTGCAGGCAAACAGAGCTGTTTCGTGTGGTGAAAACCTTGCTCCACACATCCCCCCAGACAATGGGGGAGGAGCCATCTACAGCTCTTTGTGATCGGTTTGCCTGTCGCTTTGCAGATAAAGTCGCTTGCATCCGTGCTGACCTGGACTCCAGAGTTTTGGCAGTTCCGGCAGACGTGCCTTTGGTACCATCTGGTCCCGTTGTGTTGGATTCTTTTCGGTTGCTGCGGCCTGAGGATGTGGACAAGATCCTGGGCAGTGTGCGGGCGACTTCGTGCGCTCTTGACCCTTGCCCTTCATGGCTAATATAAGCTGCCAGGGAGGGGACAGGTAGATGGCTGGAGGTGATCGTTAATGCTTCATTAAGGGAGGGCAGGATGCCATCGTGCCTTAAGGAGGCGGTGGTAAGACCTCTATTAAAAAAGCCCTCCCTTGATCCCTCCAGCCTGGACAACTATAGACCTGTGTCCAACCTCCCCTTTCTGGGCAAGGTGATGGAGCGTGTGGTGGCGTCCCAGCTGCAGAGGGTCTTGGATGATACGGATTATCTGGACCCTTTTCAATCTGGCTTCCGCCCCGGGTATGGGACTGAGACTGCCTTGGTCGCCCTAGTGGATGACCTACGCCGGGAACTAGACAGGGGGAGTGCGTCCCTGTTGGTTCTGCTGGACCTCTCGGCGGCGTTCGATACCATCGACCATGGTATCCTTCTGGGCCGCCTCTCGAGTATGGGAATCGGAGGCACTGCGTTGCAGTGGTTTCGGTCCTTTCTTGAGGGGAGGGTTCAGAAGGTGGTGCTGGGGGACTACTGCTCGGCCCCGTGGCCGTTGGCCTGTGGGGTCCCGCAGGGATCGGTCTTGTCCCCCATGCTGTTTAACATCTACATGAAGCCGCTGGGAGAGGTCATCCGGAGATTTGGACTGAGTTGTCAGCAATATGCGGATGACACTCAGCTCTATCTCTCCTTGTCATCTGATCCTAGGGAGGCGTTGGATGTCCTGAATCGGGGGCTGGAGGCCGTGATGGGTTGGATGTGGGCTAACAAACTGAAATTGAATCCGGATAAGACGGAGGTACTGTTGGTCAGTAGGAGAGCCAATCGGGATGAGGAGATTTTACCGGTTCTGGATGGGGTTGCACTCCCCTTGAAGGAGCAAGTACGCAGCTTGGGGGTACTACTGGACCCGGCTCTGCTTTTGGAAGCTCAGGTGGAGGCGGTGGCTAGGGGTGCCTTTGCACGGCTTCGGCTGGTGCGCCAGCTGCGTCCCTTTCTCGAGAAGGCAGATCTGGCCACGGTTACCCACGCCTTAGTCACGTCGCGGCTGGATTACTGTAACGCGCTCTACGTGGGGCTGCCCTTGAAGAATATCCGGAAACTGCAGCTAGTGCAAAACGCGGCAGCGAGGGTTTTATCCGGAGCTGCCCGTTGGGAACATATCACCCCCATTTTGAAAGAGCTGCACTGGCTGCCGGTTCGTTTCCGGGTCCAATTCAAGGTGCTGGTTTTGACCTTTAAAGCCCTAAATGGTTTGGGCCCGGGGTATCTGAGGGACCGCCTGCTCCCACGGGTTGCTGCCCGCTTGACAAGGACATCTGAGGGGGCCCTGCTCCGGGTGCCGACAATGAGGGAGGCCCGGCTGTCGTGCACTCGGGACAGGGCCTTCTCTGTTGCTGCCCCCAGACTCTGGAATGCTCTCCCAGTGGCCATTCGTTCCTCGGACTCCATCACGGCTTTTAGAAAGCTTTTAAAGACTTGGCTTTTTACCCAGGCTTTTACATGATCGTTTTCTACTGCAGCTTCTTTGTGTTTTTATTTGTTGTATTTGTTGTATTGTTTTTATGCCTGTTTTTATGTTTTTATATTTTTAACATGATGTTTTTATTGTCTTTTTATTGTATGTTTTTAACTTTTGTAAACCGCCTTGGGGTTATCTTTTTAACGAAAGGCGGTATATAAATGCAAAAATAAATAAATAAAATAAAAAATTTGTAAGGGTGAGATTCGGATGACAAAGGCAAATGTCTCTTTGCTTAAACTCTGTCATCTCTCTGTCTGTTGTTGGAGGTTGCTTGAATTTTTCAGTTGTGGGAACAATACTTGTACCCACATTTGACATAAAACGATGTTTGGAAGCTTTTTTTCCTTCTTCAACTATCTTCAACCTCTCTCTCTCTCTCTCTCTCTCTCTCTCTCTCTCTCTCTCTCTCTATATATATATATATACACACACACACATATACATACACATTTCAGTCTCTTGTAAGAGTCATCAGAAACAGTCCATGAAAGGTTTTGACAGAGATTGGTCCTGAGAATGGGACAATAAAGCCCTGTTTGGGACAAAAGGGATGCGACTGAATGCAATTTTTTACTTTTCATCACTGGCTTCCTCACCTGTTTGAAGGTTCCTTCAGTATATGTCATTGCCAGGCTGTTAGAAGTTAAATCTTTTGTTAAATTATTTAGAGCTTTTCAGGTTGCCAACCTGAGCAGGATTAAAGCTGTATATATTTTTGTCTGCTTCCCCCCCCCTCCCCATTGGTCTGCAGCTATCTGTTTTACTTTACCAAACAGCAAACAGAACACTAAAAAAAAAACAAAAACAACAAAAAAATTAACATCCATTACAGATGTAGTGTTGCTATGTCTGGTTGTTTTTAAAGTAGCAGAGATGCAGAGATCATTTGAAGAATCCTATTTTACATTATGCTCCTTTTCTGGGAGCAAATCTTCTAGCCTTCTCCTCAAGGTTTGTAAACATTTTCTCTCCTTGATTTTCCATGTTTATTTAGTGAGAGTTCAATCAAAGGCCTAGTTCAGACATTTACCTGCATGGTGGCAATCTTTGCATGCACACTCGAAGTAATGTGTGATGCAGGCAACCCACATGGAGAAAACTAGAATTGCATGATCCCCCTCCCCTCCTTTTTGAGAAGGGTGAATAATTAATGGGACTGTAGCTCAGTGGCAGAGCATTTGCTTTGTATGCAGTAGAGCCCAGGTTCAATTCCTGATATCTTCAGGTAGGGCTGGGAAAGGCTCCTATCTAAAACCCCAGAGAGTTGCTTCCAGTCAGAATAAACATTGCTTAACTGGGTGGATCAATGATTTTGATCCACCTAGTTAAGCAGCTTCCCATGTTCCTATGCATGTTGAACAGCAGTATAATAATAAACTATGTCAAGTAGCCACATCTCTAAGCTTCTATACAGAGTGCTGGCAAAAGATGTGTTGTTGTGTGCATGGGGAGGAAAAGGTTTAATACCTTCTCCTCAATAATGCAAAGGCAGTCACTGCCTGGGTACATGTCTGTACTGGATCAGAGAATCACAGCAGCTGAGTGACATCTCCCTCACTGTTGAGGCCATCAATCAAGTTGAGGGCGGGGTGGGCTGAATCGGAAAGCTTGGCAGCCAGATGGGAAAAGAGTGGAATGCTATCTCCCCTTCCCCTGCTGGAGAGGATTTGTGTTGCTTGAAGATGAGTCATCCAATCAGGAGCCAGCAGCTTACCAGTGAGCAGGGGAGAGGGGGGAAAGAGAAGAGCAAGCTGTCACTCAGCTGGTGGGTCTCCCTCTCCCCCATGGCCCCAGGGTACTTGTCCCCCCACCAGGGCGTACCTAGGGGAGAGGGGGCCCATGTTTGCCCCTCTACCCAGCGGCCCCTTGGAGTGAAGGAGATATAAAGAAGGATGTAGGGAGAGGTGGACCTGGGGGGCTGAGTACGTTGAACACATCCACTCAATTGTAGTTGCACCCCTGCCCCCCCCCTTCATTCTTTGCTATGCCCCTGGCCACAGGTAGAACTTTCAAATCTTCTCACATCACCTCCTTCAGCTCACACAGTTACCTCTCTAGATGGGGGCCACTGCTCATGTAACTCAGCTGTGTGGCTCCTTTCTGCACTTGAGGAGTTAGGCCATGAGTCCATGCTTCAGCTCTTCCCTACACCAACTTTGCCTCAGTTAATGTTTGTATGGGGAAGAGTACAGCACCCGAAGAAGCCTCACTGTGATATACCTCATGTGGCTGCAATGCAATGCAGCCTTTAGCCTCTGCTGTGGAAAGGTGGGAAGAAATGGGGAGGAGGGTTTGGAATTTATCCCACTGTTAGTTATAGTCACCAGTTGTATTGTTACAAGTTTTTGTTTTGTTTTGCTTTTTTAAGAAAAGTGTATGGGATATATATATATCTCAAATGTAGACAAAACTATACCAAATTCTTAATTTAATAGTTTTTTAAAAAAATACTTGGCTGCAGTAACTTCTATCTAATGGCTTATTTTAATCACACATATTTGTTATGATTACACCAGCAGATGGGGGTCCACATGATTGAATTCTTTCCTTTTTGTGCACATAGAAAATTATGCTAGTGAGAAGGCTGCTAGTTTAACCTTCTCCCTGGTGTACTAGTTTTCTCAATGTGGTAATACTTATAGGGGGTGGGGGCATTCCATCAAGTGCACCGCTACTTACAGTCTAACGTAGTACAGTCCAGACACAAAGTCATCCCATCTGTTGTTTCTAAGAATTAGGCATTAATCTCCTCTCCAGAAAAGATATGTGAGGTGGATTCAGAATCATCTCAATATTTTTCTCTTTATGATCATGATGAATAACCTGATCACTCATTTCTTCTTGCTACTATGAAACAACCAGCATTAGAAAATCAATTGTTAAGGTACAGCATGTTTATGTTTAACTAAACATTCTGTATTTTTAACAAACTCAGTTGTGCAGCTCATTTTATTATGAACAGGGGTGAGATGGACATTTTTTGGCACTGTTAAAAAATGATGGTCTTTTCTGGCAATTTTTGGAACGCTTTTGCAAAAATGTTCACTTGTTTATTTTCATTGCTCATATTTGTTCTCACTGTCACCTCACTTGCCTTTAGTAGTGCTGAGATTGGCTAGGATCACCCATGTGACTAATCCAGAAGGAAAAACCTAACATCAACCACAGGGAAAATGGTGCTGAAAAGGGAAAACAATGGGGAATAGGATAAAAACAATATTTGTGCATCAAAATATTTGGGGGTGGGAGGGGGGAATTCTACTCTATTGAAATAGCTATTTTGACCTGAAAATTGAAACTGAAGAATATTCAGCACAGCCCTCATTATAACCCATTCACTCTCATTTTGACCCACTCCACATTAAATGGGTATAAAAGAGTTTTGCACAATGTGAATTTTCAACTGAATTTCTTTGTTTCACAGTTTGGAGATCCCTTAAGATGTGATAACTACAAAGCAACCTCAAATAACAGGAATGTAGGAACAGATGTTATTTGGGCTCTTGTGCATAATAAAGAATTCCAAAGATCCCTGATGCCCAATTATCTAAACAGTTATTCTCTCTATTCCATGCATTATAAATCTAGTTCGGGCTAGACAAACAAAATCAAGACAGTAGTTAGCGTTCAGGTGATGTGGATCAGAAGAGACACATCAACACACTGGGCATCGCTTTATCACCCAGAGCACACGTAATATAACCAAATACGCCTGCATTCAAATGAGATCAATTAATCCTGTAATAATTATCGAACTACCATGTGCACAGAGGGTAATTATTATCGTATTATTTCTGTATTATACTCTAAAGCATTATAATGAGATGTAGAAACTGTAATTTACATGGGAAGTAATCCTTCTATTCCAAAGTATATGTATAATTAACAAGCATAACGGAGGCCTTGCCCAGTGCTTAATTTCTAGAAAAAGAGATGCAAGGGCTCAAGTCTTTCTGGAAACACCAAAATCTGACCTGGAAGCCTCATCTCTAGTGCAGGGCTGTCAAACTGCCAGCCCATGGGCCAGATCTGGTCCCTGGAGCATCTTTTTCTGGCCCCCAAGGAGTTGTGTGTCAACCCTGGCTGCCACATTTCCCTCCCCCTGCCCTGCCACACGCTGAAGTGTTTACTTCAGTTGTTTATTTTATTTGTTTATTTCTTCCTGCTGCCGCCACCGCTACCAGCATTCCTCTCTTCCCCCATCCCAAACTTGGAAGGAAGACTTTCTCCTTCCTTCCATGCTGTCACCAAACCCCTCCCTCCTGCATCCACAAGGCTCTTCAGTGCACAGAGGAAGGAGTGAGTGGAGGGTAAGGGAGGGGGGAAGAGGGGAAGGGAGGAAGAAAAGAAAAGAGTGAGAGAAAGAAAGGGGAGGAGGACAAAGACAGAAGAAAGAGGACAGGAGGACAAGGGAGGGAGGGAGGAAGAGGAGGGATGGAGGAAGGGAGGGTGGAAGAAAGGGAGAGAGTGAGAGAAAGCGGCGGTGGGGGGGGGACAAAAACCGAAGGTGGTGAGAGGTGCCTTCCCCCAAGTGAGTGGAGGGCAAAGGAGGGGGAGAGAAGGAATGGATTGAGAGAAAGGAGAAGATGAAGACAGAAGGTAGTGAGAGGCACCTTTCCCTGTATGAGTGAGTGAAGGGGAAGGCGGCACAAGGTGGATGTGAGAAGGCATGTGAGGTGGGTACAGTGCCCTGGACGTGCATTAGAATCAAATCTGGCCCACCTCCCAATTGAATTTGACAGCCCTGCTCTAGTATATGGTCATTCAGTGGCGAAGGAAATGCACTCTGCCCATATCCAGGAGCAGGGGCGTAACTATAATAGGGCAAGGGGAAACAGTTGTCTGGGGGCCCACTGCCTTGGGCCCCTCCCAGAGGCAAGTCACATAACTGACTCCCCCAGCCATGCACCCGCCCGGGCTTCCTTCAGTTGTATTCATCCTCCGAAACTGATGTGAGCATTAAGAGCTGGAGCTACCAGAACAGCACGTCTTTCTCTAGTACCATTAAATGACTTGCATTGTCCACAATTTACAAAACCTTAAAATGCTTTACTCTGCTCAAGCTAGAACTTGCCAACATGGTTGTTTTTGTTCTGAGGCAGATATACATCTCAGTCCACAGAACCAGTGTGGTGTAGTAGATACCATTTGGGGGCTGGATGGTGAGACAAAAGTTCAGATCCTTGACAGAGGTCAGCTATGAAGTTTGGTGGGCTGGGTTTCTCAACCTGACCTACCTCACAGGACTGTTGTAAAGATAATCTAAAACATTTTGGGAACACCCGCTCTCCCTCTCTCCCCACCCCCTCTCGCTTCCCAACATGCTATACCCGATATGATTCTCAGATAATGTCCACTTAACATTTCAGGAATACCTTCAAAAAATCCATGTGTACTTTAGCTTGAACATATTATTCACCCCAATCCAAGTCAGAAAAGATGTATTTTGTTCTTGTAGCTAATATGGATATGTGGATACAGTCTCCAGATCATGATGTTGCTTATTTGACTGCATGGGTTTTTTTGGTTTTTGTTTTGTTTTTGTTTTTTTGACAGAGATTGAGTTCGATCTCCCCATCTGGTTCTCTTAATTTGCTGGAGGTGCCCAGAACTGAATCAGTGCTATAGTCATTAAGGATAAGAAGATCTGGAGATAGTATATGTTCCCCCACAAAAGGAAGCAAGAAAGAATACTAGTGGATGGGGAATTATTATTTAAAACTTGGCAGCTGTTCCAGTGTCTAAATTGACTACTGAGATATGAGTGGCAGAAGGAGGTTAACAGAGAGCAACAAGTATCTTAAAATACGATCAGTTTTCATACGATTTTGTGGAAACTTAAGTAGAATAAAACTGAGGGTAGGAAATCCCTTCAATTTGCTATAGGAAATATGGATTTTAGAGAGAGGTTAAATGACGTAGTGTATTGAATGGCAAAAGTAAGATAAAGGTAAAGTGTGCCGTCAAGTCGATTTCTACTCCTTGCACCCACAGAGCCCTGTGGTTTTCTTTGGTAGAATACAGGAGGGGTTTACCATTGCTTCCTCCTACGCAGTATGAGATGATGCCTTTCAGCATCTTCCTACAGTATATCGCTACTGCCCGATATAGGAGTTTCCCATAGTCTGGGAAACATACCAGCGTGGGGGGGGGGGAGGGGGGCGGGGAATTGAACCGGCAACCTTCTGCTTGTTAGTCAAGCAGTGGGGAAATGCTTGACTAACAAGCAGAAGGTTGCCAGTTTGAATCCCCACTGGTACTATATCAGGCAGCAGCGATACAGGAAGACGCTGAAAGGTATCATCTCATACTGCGTGGGAGGAGACAATGGGAAGCCCCTCCTGTATTCTGCCAAAGACAACCACAGGGCTCTGTGGGCGCCAGGAGTTGAAATCGACTTGACGGCACACTTTACCTTTAGTAGCAGACAATGTATATCCCTGTCATACAATAGGTATCCACGACACTAATACTAGTAGTAATTCAGCCACACTCCTAATTGACCTTGTATGTATTAGGATGGGGCCAAAATTGTATTTTCCCTACAACTCAATATTGGATTGTGAGAACTGAGGAAAATGTTATTTCCCTCCATGAAAATACATTTGCCTCGATCCCGCTAAGTGTGAATAAGATTGATGTCATTATAAAATATTTAGACTATGTGTTATAGAAGTGTGTTTATGTCACAGTTTTGGAAGAGTGAAGTCCTGCTTCTTCAATGTGCTTGCAATACATACAGAGCAGGATATAGAGAGTGACTCCTCACAGGAGCCAAGGAGCACCCACCCACTGCCACAGGCTTGAAAAACTGTGCTCTATCATTGCCAGGCACTTGACCTCAGCCGAGGCTTTCCTGAGCTTTGCATAAGTTCATCCAGAAGTCCACTTCCTGATTCAGCAGAGGGCAGGTAATGCACAAGGGGTCTGAGGGCAAGGAAGTTCCTATGCAAACGTGCCAGGCAAGTACAATGGAACAACCTGGGTTGACTGGTAAAGCAGTGGCAGGAATACGAATATAAATACGATGAATATTTATATAGCGCTCTTCAAGCAAAGTTATCAAAGTGGTTTACACAGAGAAATCAATCAATCAAATGGCTCCCTTTCCCCAAAGGGCTCACAATCTTAAAAAGAAACATAAGATAGACACCAGCAACAGCCACTGGAGGAATGCTGTGCTGGGGATGGATAGGGCCAGTTGCTCTCCCCCGATAAATAAAGAGAATCACCACTTTTAAAAGGTGCCTCTTAGGAAGGGGAAGTGTCTGCTGGGCTCTTCACAAATGCTGGGGGACAAAGCAGCATTATTTTTAGAAGTATAATTAATTAATTAATCATAAAAAGGAGCCAGTGTTCATGTAGTGGTTTGAGTGTTGAACTAGGACTGGGGAGATGCAAGTTCATAGGAACACAGAAAGCTGCCATTGTCAGACTATTGGTGTATCTAGCTTGTCTTAACAGACTGGCAATGGCTTCTCCAAGGTTGCAGGCAGGAATCTCTCTCAGCCCTATCTTGGAGAAGCCAGGGAGGGAACTTGAAACCTTCTGCTCTTCCCAGAACGGCTTCATCCCCTGAGGGGAATATCTTACAGTGCTCACACATCAAGTCTCCCATTCAGATGCAATCAGGGTGGACCCTTCTTAGCTAAGGGGACGAGTCATGCTTGCTACCACAAGACCAGCTCTCCTCTCCTTCTTGAATGAAATGAACTTCTTGAATGAAGTTCTAATCTCCCGCCATCCATGAAACAAACTGGGTGATTCTGGGCCAGTCATTTCTCTCTCAGCCTAACTTACCTCACAGAGTTGTTGTGAGGATAAACATAACTATTTCATTTATGTATGTATTTATTTATTGTTCAATTTTTATACCACTTTTCATAAGGCATCCCGAGGCAGTTAAAAAAAAAGTTAAAATACACTAAAATTTTCATTAAAATCATATTTAAAACTTAAAATCATTTAAACAGTAAAAACCATAGAATACCAAAAAACAACCATCATAAAAAAGATAAACATAAGTGGAAAAGTGGAGAGACCTGGCAGCCCCATAGGGGTAAAAAGCTGAAAAAATAAAAAGGTCTTTTCCAGAGCCTGGGGGCAACAACAGAGAAGGCCCTGTCCCACATGCATGACAATTTAGCCTCTCTCAGTGTTGGCACACAGAGCAAAGGACCCTCTGATGACCTTGATGAGTGGGCAGAAATCCTTGGGAGCAGGCGGTCCTTCACGTCTTCATTGCCCAAACTGTTAAGGGCTTTACAGGTAATAACCAGCACCTTGAATTGGATTTGGAAACAAATTGGCAGCCAGTGCAGCTCTTTCAAAATAGGTGTAATATGGTCCGAATAAGCACTTCCAGAGATAACCCTGGCCAAACCATGTACACCACTCTGGGCTCCTTGGAGGAAGAGCAGAATATAAATGTAAAAAACAAACACAACAAATAGGGAGAAATTGTGATGAAAAGCAGCAATGAAGGGAAATCAATGAATAATAGGGCGGGGTTTTTTTTTAATGCAATATTTGCTGGGGGAGCAGGATTCCACCCTAAATGAATATTAGAATTTTAGATAATAAAGATCCTGAAGCCCTATTCACAAGTTATGCTCAATGTACATACGATATGTGTACACAAGTGTATTCACTGACATGGCTGAACACATCCACAGTTTTTCACACCTTATACTCAATGTATGTAGCACACTACACACTTCCCATCTGTATCCAGGCTTTGAGAGGCCACTTAATGGTGCAATGGGGAAGTAACTTGCCTAGTGAGCAAGAGGTTGCCAGTTTGAATTCCCGCTGGTATGTTTCCCAGGCTATGGAATACACCTATATCCGGCAGCAGCAGTTCAGGAAGATGTTGAAAGGCATCATCTCATACTGCGTGGGAGAAGGCAATGGTAAATCGCTCCTGTATACTACCAAAGACAGGGCTCTGTGGTCACCAGGAGTTGACACCAACTCGACAGCACAACTTTATCTTTTACACCCAGGTTCACATTTAAAATGAACTAATGCACAGTCACTCACATACAGACATGATCATATGTAGAGACACCTGTATACACATGTAAAGTAATGTCTGAAAAGGGCTTGAAAAACTATACAGGAGGGAAGGCCTTATCCCTAACTCATGGAACTGATTGCCCCAGCCCACTATAAAGCCCACTGAAATTTTGCTTTACTCCTCCTCTAATTTTTCCTGACAGAAACAGGGGAAGAACCCCATCAGCCCCTGCCCACAATTTGAGAAATGCTGTACTGCCATTTTAAATGATGAATGAAAACAATTCTGCCATGCTGCATTTTAAAGAAATGTAATCAGAGTCATTTTAGATATTGAAAGATAGAGAAAATTCCAGGCTGTGGTAGAAATGATGGCATAGATAAAGTAAAAAACAAAAAAGCAAAACCAAGAGCCGAGTGAATAAGATTAAATTTATTGTTTCCCGTCTATCTAATCTTCATGCTCTTTTCTATGAAAGTATTTTATTTGAAGCTGTATTTGTAAACATTTCCAAAACTCAGATTGCCTCAAGCCTTTTTCTTTATTGCATATTTTAGCCCTGAAGGTCCACTGTAAACTTTACTGCCAAAGCCCTCCCAAACCAATAAATAAGACATCGCTGATATAGTCCCAGTAAATATGATGCAGTTATCCTATGGGCTTTGCATAGTAAAGCCTGCCATTAAAGTCAAAGATAGCAACCTAAATCTAAAAGTGGCAAATAGAGGGCATGAAGGTAGAATGCCGTCCTAACCGAGACCTGCAAATCTTAGATCAAGGATGTTTAGCTGGCAGTCTGCAGGCTGCATCTGGGGCTTGTCCAATTTTTAACGCCCACCCCCCCGCCCACCATCGCAGGTTGAAAGAGCCCCAGGAGCTGCACTAGTCAGGACAGGAATATTATTTGGGGAGTAGAACTGGCCAGAGGAAAGGCAGCATTGGCATCCCTCCCCATTGGCCAGTGGCTCATCCAGTACTAAATGAGAAGACAACCCAGATGATTCTGGATATTGAAGTTTCTAAGGCTTCCTTTATTTCATATTGAGAATGCATCTACTAGACTCTTCAGCCTGGTTGATGGAATCTTTTGACCATTGCACAAGAGCTGCAGTGATGGTATGGCCAGGGAAGGTTATTTTAACAAGTTTTCATTTTGTCTGTTAATTGTTTTGATGATTTCAATGTTGATTAAAAATGGCTTTGACTGGGGTATGAATGGAGAAATAAACAAACCAATCTATACATTTAAGTATGTGAATCAAGTGAGGCCCCCTTGCCACCAGAGGTTTGTTTGGCAGTGATGCAAGGTGGCTTTCTGTATTGTGGTGCCCAGCCACAACACAGTTCCTGTGGAACTTCCTGCCTCATGGGGTTCATTCAGTTCTTATTCTGCCAGCATCTGCAGATTACTGGAAATGTTTTTGTTAACCAAGCAGTCAATTTAGTTCAGTTGGCTATGCTCTCTGTGGCTGACACCCTGACTAAAGCTTCATGCAGTCCTCAGGGATATAGTTTGTTTCACACTGCACAGAGCGCTTCTGGGGAAAGAGAAGATTAGCAAAAATTGCGCCCCCAAATGTGAGCCCCTGTGCTTCAGAAGTGGGGATGCTACTGCTGTGCATGTACTTTTTTAGAACACATGCAGCTTTAGTCAGGAAGCTGGCCTGTGTGTTTTAATTTCAAGGTTTATACTTTATGTTTTAGTTTCTGTGATTTCATTTTGTTCTGTTGTTTGAATTGGTTTATTGGTTGCTTTTAAATATTATTGTTGGTCACCTTGGGCATCTTCACGCTGGAGGGAAAATCACGTTGCAACTAGAAGCTTTAATTAGTAGATTCATCCACTAAAGTTTTTATAGATTAATCAGTAGGCACAGATTTTAATTACTAAGGCTGAATGGAGTGCACATTTCTTTGTTTTTGAAGCGACTTTTGTACCACTGTGTTACTCCAGTGGGGAACGAAAACAAAAACATAAAGGATGGTCTTCTCTTCTAACAATAAATAGTAACCTTTGTGTATTAAATTGTAAAATATTTCCCACTACCAAAAATCACGTCAAATAAGTTTTGGCAATATGCAAATGTATTTTGATTTAACCAGTTATCTAATTGATTAATTAGATAACTATTAAGATCATCGCCTAAAGATCATCAGGGGAGATCTTGTTGTGGTTGTCACCGGCTCACTTGGAAGCAACCTAAAACCATGCCTTCCCTAGGGTTGCCCTTGGGCCCTGGAACACACACCCAAATGAAACCAGAATCTCTCCATCTCTGGTTGTTTTTAAACCACCGTTGAAAACTCACCTGCTGTAGCAGGCTTTTAGTTTATGAAGTTTTAAAGTTTTATTTATGGTAATTTGAATTTGTTGTATATGGTTTTTAGGTTTCAGTTTGTGTTTGGTTGGATTGTAAACCGCCTAGAGATTTTATATAGGGCAGTATATAAATGTGATCAAAAAACAAACAAAATCAGTTAAAAAATAGATGGCCTGGTTGCAACATGTAGGCCGGTTTTGATCCATAGAACTTTTAAGCTTGCATTATTGAGACTTGCTTTAGAAGCAAGGATGATTCTGGCCTCTTCTCCATTCCTCAGGTGCTTTAGAAAATGTTTTTGAGGGCTAGACTGTGGCGAGACAGCAGTCTTGGGGGTATTAGAGCAGTTTGGTTTTTGAATGTTCCTTTATTTGTCACTCCTGTTGGTAATTTATTTTGGCCTTTTGCCACCATGTATGGGCTGGTTTGGATGATATATATGAGCTAGCCTTCTCACCATGCAATCAGAGACTTGGATGAGCTGCACATCCAGCTCCCACCCACCCTGGCATGCCTCCCCCTTCCTTCTAATTGTGTTGAACTGCCCCTTCACACACAATCTAAAAGATTACATTAGTGTGAGGGGGTGGTTTGGATGTTTCCCCACACAATTAGGAGAAGGCGGGAAGTGGGCTAGGAAGGGGAGGAGGAGCTGGACATGCTTGTACACATTCTTAAACATGTGATAGGTGGACTAGCTCAGATGTCTTGTGTCCAAACTGTCCCCCTCTCTATATCTGTGTGTGCTATTGTGAAATGTGTTGTTACATAAAGTAAAGTTGTGCCATCGGGTCAGTGTCGAATCCCGGCACCCACAGAGCCATGTGATTTTCTTTGGTAGAATACAGGAGGCGTTTCCCATTGCCATCTCCTGCTCAGTATGAGATGATGCCTTTCAGCATCTTCTTATATCACTGCTGCCCAGTATTGGCATTTCCCATAGTCTGGGAAACATACCAGCGGGGATTCAAACCAGCAACCTCTTGCTTCCTAGGCAAGTTACTTCCTGAAATGCTATTATACTTTTGAGCTGGATTGTTTTTTGTAGTTCTATTGCTTTTTAAATAAATTGTGAGCTTATATCCTTTTTAGTAGAAGCTTTGGGATTTCTCTTGGAAAAAAAGGAGAGTATAAATCAATTGAATGAAATGAAACATTAATTTAATTTAAGTGTTTTTCCTGTGACCATGGGTTGGGTTGCATACACATCTACACCACTCATTTTTTCCACATTTGATGACTTGGAGCTGAATATGCAAGTTGACTCAATTAAAAACATTTGTGTTTTTTTTAAATTTATTTTGCATATTTGCATAACACCCACTACTGAAGTCTCTAGGCGGTCCAGTGTTTGAGGTGATGGGAGAGTTCTGTTTGTGGTGTTTGATTCGTGACACACATTCACACATAGAAATCAGCACTGGATATTAAAGTCCTTGGATAATGAGCATGAATATGTGAATCAGTTCTATGGCAACTATCTTCCTGTGATGAAATTGATTACAGTATGTTATTCATGTGCCACAAGCGAAACAAAAACGTGCACGCCACCACAAACCTTCTCAAGGTAGAATGAAGGAGTGGAATGCAAAATCTCATAACCCAAGCACCATGAGCAGGCTGCTACTGGGAGCACAGAAAGAAAATGGTCACTATGAATGGGCACATATGCATCAATGCACAGCAGTCTTCAGTGCACTTGTATCCAATAGGAGTTCTACCCAAGTCTTAACATTGGCCCAGACATATTTTTAATCTGAAATTCTCTTGTAATATTCCTACACCGTTAGCTAATGTTGCCACAGAATTATGACCCCAAGTGAAACTCCATATGAATTTGGAAGGTCTTGTCCTATAAGAATGACAAGGAAATCTAAAAGCATTTCGATAGGATGATGAAAACCTAGCTTGCTTATTTATTTGTTTGTTTGTTTATTTCATTTATTTCATTTACTTAATTAATTAATTTATTTGATTTCTATACTGTCCTTCCAAAAATGGCTCAGGGCGGTTTACACAGAGAAATATAAGTAAATAAATAATAATAATAATAATTATTATTATTATTATTTTTACATTTATATCCCGCTCTTCCTCCAAGGAGCCCAGAGCAGTGTACTACATACTTGAGTTTCTCTTTCACAACAACCCTGTGAAGTAGGTTAGGCTGAGAGAGAAGTGACTGGCCCAGAGTCACCCAGCTAGTTTTATGGCTGAATGGGGATTTGAACTCAGGTCTCCCCGGTCCTAGTCCAGAACTCTAACCACTACACCATGCTGGCTCTCTAAATAAGATGGATCCCTGTTCCCTAAGGGCTCACAATCTAAAAAGAAACAATTATTTTTATTTTTATTGTATTTCCCCCGCCCCCTTGTTGTGCTGGTCATAGACCGTAATAAACTTTGAACTGAACTGAAAAAGAAACATAAGATAGACACCAACAACAGTCACTGGAGTTACTGTGCTGGGGGTGGATAGGGCCAGTTACTCCCCCACTGCTAAATAAAAGAGAATCACCAAGTTAAAAGGTGCCTCTGTGCCAAGTTAGCAGGGGTTAAGCTTCTTTGAGCAGGGAGGACTGCACAACTGTAAGATACCACCACATTGTCCTTCAACAGGTAAGTTAAGGCAAATTTGGAGACCCACTCAGGCAAACCGTAGGAATTTTGAGGGAAGCTGAACAAATCTCAATAGAGTGCTATCCTGATGACATGGGTCTATATGCCCTGTAGTCAGAGGTAATTTTGAAGCCTGGACCCAAAGGCATTTCCCCCTCCTTTGCCACTGCCACCGCTGCCAGATAAGCTGCAATGCACTATTTTTTCCCCACCAGAACATGCTCAGGGAAAGCTGGAAACTCTTTTTATTTTTGGAAGAGATTTTGAATAAGAGCCTTCTCACCGACTTGCAGAGAGATACCACGTTTTGTATGTTCAAAATTTGGAGGGCCCCCAGGCCAGCATTTGGAGCCTCACCCTTACCTAAAGGGTGGACCTCCACCCAGCACCCGGAAGTCCAGTCCAAAGAGCACCACTGCCTGTAGTGTAACACGGGAGGTGCCCAGCCTGCCCATGCTGGTGCAGGGCTCTAAAATGTTCAGCCATGCTGCTGTACAAGAGGACTGTAGCAGGACTGCTGGCTCCTGAGCAATTGGGAGTAACTTCCATTGGGAATAATAGAAGTCATGCACAACCTGCAATTGCAGAAGAGCAGCAGTCCTGCTACTGCCCTCTTCTGCAGCCATGAAGCAGCATGTTTTAGAACCCTGCAGCAGTGCAGGCGGGTCTGGCAGCAGCCAAGTTATGCTGCGGGACATGTGAGCTATGGATCTAATGCATGGCTACACAACTTCAGCCCTCTCGCAGATGTGGGACTACAACTCCATCAGACCTGACTACTGACCACTGTGGCTGAGGATGATGAGAGTTATTGTCAAAAAACAGCTGTAGGGCCAAAGTTGTGCGGCCTTGGACTATCCAAGGTCAGGGGCGCATCGAGGTCATTTTGGCACCTGGACCACCCCTGGTGGGAGCCCCCCCCCCGCATGAGCCCCCAAACCTACTTTTGGGGGCCTCCTGCACCCGTCCTGCCATGATGAACATTTAAAAAATTTTTCCAGCCGCCGTGCGGCCAAGGGGTAGCTCCTGGGAGGTGCCGTCAGTCCTTCTGCCCCCAACGTGTGCCGGCAGCAGTGGTGACCGGAAAGCGATGCTGGGCCTGCCATTCGACCCCACAGCTCTAATGAACTGTGAGGGGCACCTGTGTGGTGAGAGCTCATTGCAAGCCTGTGACGTCACAGGCTTGTGATGCGCTCTCACAACTGTGCAAACACGCCTTGCAGTTCATAAGAGACATGGGGCTGAACAGCAGACCCAGTGGCGCTCTCCAGTCTTCACTGCCAGTGGTGGCAGCAGGGGTGGTGGTGGGTGGGTGAGAAGGACTGGGGGACTGCTGGAGCACGGCACAGCCTTCTGTGGCAATGGAGGGAGGGAGGGAGTGTTTGGAGGCCCCCCCCCCCTTTCAGTGGCGAGGACTGGGCCAGACATCCGTGGCCCAGTCCTAAGAGCACCTCTGGTTAAGGTAAGTGGTTGGAAGCAGAGTTCAATGTTGTTAAAAGAGTGTTCCTCCTAGAAGGTTGTGCTTGATTTGTGTTCTCCAACTTTCTCAGCTCAGCTGACATTATTTGGTGACAAAAGTAAAAGGCAGGGAAGGGTGTGCTATCATATTTGGAATAAAGACAATCCCACTGGTCTATTTATAGTCAGTCATCTGTCATTCCAACAAATTATAAACCCTTATTTATTGGGACTGTTTGGGAGACTGAGCTCATGTCCCCACAGACCTCTGCCAGGTTTCAACCATGGGCACTTGCTTATCCTTGCTGGTAATCAGTATTTCCTACTGCACGAGCCAGGGCCAGCTATTGCAAATGTGGATGGACTGAGCTGCATGCCATTGTCTGTCAAGGTTGATGATGCACTGACACCACAAGAAGTGGTCCTTTCTCTTTGCCAGTTGGAATCTGCCTCATCATATCATAACATATAAGGACCCAGAACACAATTGTCACAATATATCATGTGTTCATCAGCTGGAGTTAAATTGCTGGCCTGCAACCTCCTGTTCTGAAGAACTGCAGCCTTATTTTATCAGACTAAGTGAACTCAACAGAGTAATATTATGGGCTATGTGAGTCATAATATTTCTTCATGGTCTTTCTTAAGCCTTGAGAAGCTTCATGAGACACACCATGATGTGACTAAAATGAAGGCTGTAGCTTGAATGTGTTATGTGTTTTTATTTTATGTTTTAATGCTGTTTTGAGAGCCGCCCAGAGAACAATTTGTTATGGTGTAGCTAACAAATAAAGTTGGTTGTTATTTTCATTTAGATGATGATGTTGTAGTTGTTAATGATGATGATACATGTGATGGCCTAAAATGGATGCTGTTGCAGCTTGAAACAGTGCTCCCAGCTATTCCCTTTGCTGTTAAATTACATGGCTGGAGGTTGCTGGTGAGTGGGGAAAGGACCCTTTCATGCCTGAATGCTGCACACTGAGCATTGCACAACCACTGAAGACTTCAGGCTTTGACATGTCAATTCTATGTGCCAGGACCTAGACCAATTCTGGAGTCAGGATCTTTTTTGCTGGGCATTCCAAATGTACCCAGGAAATAAATCCAGATCATTTCTAGAGTAAATTTTATAGGGGCAGTTCAGCCCAGCCCAAACTATTTCCTGGACTACACTGAGGCTCTGAGTTCAGTTCCATTCTGAATTGTCCTGATTTTTAAAACGAAGATGAACTCCTCTAAAGGCATGCAGATTCCTTCCGCTTTGCACCAGTGTGAATTAAGAAGGGATCTTTCACCCTCATCTTTTTCAAGTCAGCCTCCTCCTCCCCTTTTCTCCTCCTGCCTTTGTCAAGCCCTTATTAGTTCATTAAGTGTTTCAGAAGGGGGGGAAAAGGCAGGGTGTCCTTTTAATTTACTGCTTTCACATGGTACATTTGCTAGTGCAGGCCATGAAGATCGTGAGCTGAAGAGTCTCACTGTGCTTGTGTGAACTAAGTAATTATTATCTTCAGGCTTGACTTGCTGTCTCATAATTTCGGTAGTGCCTGGTGTCATTTTCTCATAAGACTATCTACATATAAACAGAGGGCTGTGTGATGGAGGACCATGAGATTTGAATATGAATTATCTCTTTGTTGTGAATTGTATCTTATGCATAAATTCATGGCTTTACCGTTTGTGAGTTATCAGAAGATATTTCATGGGTGGAAATCGTTCTCGTTATTCCACGTCTTAAATTGTATTTTTCTTCCCCCTGTTGCAGCTTTCATTTGGCTGTGTTTTGTTTTCAATTTCATTCTAAACAGAAGTTTATATTTAATACATTATATCAGTGACTTCTATTCTGTGCAAGCTCTTAAAGGCAAAGATCCCTTCCCTTGTCCAATCTAATGGGGGAGGAAATTCATAGGGTGCATATTGATATAGCCCCATGAATCTCTTTATTGATGTTTATGGAAGTACTGTGAAAAATTTACCTATAAGAAAACCTTCCATTCGGTTCCCAAGCTCTTGAGTTCACTTAAAAGTCAAAACAGCTGTTGTCTGAGGTCATTTTAGACAACACAAGTTGAGAAAAGGAAAGTTAAACATGTTCACAGCATGGAGGTTTTGTTTATTGAAGATAAAGCAACCAAATATTATAGAAAATGCAGTGTAAAATAAATAAATGAACTGACCCCGTGGCCAAGATCAGCCGTGTTATCAGTTTACTACCTGATGTTTTATTTCTCTGGGGATTGTATTTCCTACTTGTGCAGAGCAATGGGTTCAATAATTCAATAGTCCTCTTCCATCACTACTGTTAGATAGAAAAACCTATACTAACAGAGTAGTTTCAGAGGATGACTTCTGGAATCAGGGAACTGAGATGATTATGATTTCCTAAAGCATGGTGAGTTCATATGAAGTGAAGAGTTGCTCTAAGGAAAAACTTGGAGGGTGTATGTATAGGCATTGTGAAAAGTCAGCCCTAGTTTCCGTTGAAGTAGTGAACCTGTATGTTGATTATACCACCTCAGACTCTGGTTCAGGGCAACTCATATGACTGAATGCTCTTTTACACTGCCTCTCATAAACAGAAGGGAAAAGGTTTAACATGAAATAGTATAGCCCAGACAGAGGGCTTAGCAGGGGCCAGAGGCAATGATGAGATTCAATGCTGGCTAGTGGTCAATTCCCAGAGCAGGTAGGTAAAGATCAAAGGGCCAGAGGTAGATGGCATGGCTGCAGATGGGCTAGTGATCAGGTTCCAGAACAGGCAGACAAGGTGAGGAAAGGCAGGGCAAGGCAAAACGAGGCAAAACAAGACAAGACAGTCTAAGTTACTCAGATTGAGGAGTCATGCCTGGAGCAGTCATTTTACAAAGCCAGCCAGTCCCTTATTGGTTTCTCAGGTCACTCAGGCTGAATAGCCGCAGTACTGCCTCTGGTTATTGTATGCCTGCCATTGTAGCACAGCAGAGATCAAGTCAATGACTGCCTCAGCCTGGGAGGTGCCTTGGTGGTAGGGATGTGCACAAACCCACTTTGCCTAGTTTGGTTCAAATCCAAAGCAGATTCGAACTGGACCAGGCATGTTTGGTTTTGGCACCCCCTCAAGCTGGTCTCAAATCTGTTCAAATTAGAGCTGATTTGGGCTGGTTCGAGGGTGGCAGGGGGCATTAAAACTGAGCTTAAAAAGTAATGACTTACTGCCACTAAGGGCTGCAGCAGTCTCTGGGGGTGCTGTGGCGGCCATGGGGGGGATCTCTGGTGGCTCCCCCTCCCCCCCAGACTCCTCCCCAGTTTCCCTGGGCTGGTACGGAGCATTTTGGGGTTGTTTTGGCCCTCTGCATGCTCATGGTGGTCATTTTTGGGGCCAGTGTGCATGTGCAATGGCCCCCCCCCCAAATGGCTGCCATGTGTGCAGAGGCCTGAACCAGCCCTGAAATGGGCTGAACCAGCCCAGGGATACTTGGGGGAGGACAGCGGGGGAGGGGGAGCCACCAGACACCCCCTGTGGCTGCCGCAGCACCCTCTGAGACCACTGCAGCCCTCAGTGATGGTAAGTTATTACTTCTTTAACTCATTTTAATGCCCCCCCATCACTCTTGAACTGGACCCAAATTGGCTTGGCTGTTTTGGCTCAATCTCAAACCAAACCAGGCCCAGCTTGGCTTGTGGTCAAGCCTTCAAGCCAAGCTGGTTTGAGCTCGAGCCTGTTCAGTTTCAAGACAGGAGGTACAGGGAGTACAGCACTTTAGCCCTGCCTTCAGAGCCTCCAGTTTGAAACCCTTGGCGCCTTACACACAGGCCTACCATTTCTGTGAGATCTAGGCTTCAGAACTTGAACCAGGAACCTCAGAGTGAGGGTAGGGATAGTCCCAGCTATGATCAGAAGATACCAACCATCTAACCTCTGAGTTTGGAACAGCAGAAAAAAATGTACAAGAGCTGTAGTCTTTTTGTGGAACCCCAGGGCTACTTCTGTTGCCCTTAGCTTCATGTCAGCCGATAATAATAGTCAGACACAATGTGCAGTTGTATGGCTAGAGATGTGAAGGCCCAGAGAAACAAAGCAAAACCAGAAATTTTTGGGTGTGTGTGTGTGTGTGGCAGGTCTCCCCCCCATTTTTGAAGGACATTTTTGGGGTTTCCCCCCTGAAAAATTAGAAAAACTGGGGGAAATGGCTTATGAAATATTTTCTTCTTGAATTATGAATAAAATGTTTAAGAAAAGGTTTTAAATATATATTCATATACAGTAAGAACAAGTGTTTTGGCCTTTACTCTCCCAAGTTTCTTGCTTGCTTCAGATTCCTCCATCTTCTGCACAATGTGAAAGAAATTGGTCTATGTTTGGAAATATGCTAGATCTAAAAAGGTAGAGAGACTTGTCTCAATTAAGGCAATTCCATTTCCATAAGTTATTAAGATCATAAAAATGAAGAAGCAGAAATTGCTGATAGTGATAGCTCAGAAAGTGAGACTGATTACACAAAGTTTCATGCGGCAAAATTGTATTCTATTAGTCTTCCCCCTCCTTTTCTCTTTTTCCAAAAGTGATAGAAAGCTTGTCACTGCAGCAGTGACAGAGCCCCTGCAAGCATGGGAGAAGTGAGGACATGGTTTGGGTATACATGGAATGAATATGCTCTCCCACTCTTCAGTTGCCAGGGTGTTGCACTGTATGGAAGCCAGGCTTTTCTGTTTTCTACATTACACTTTTGCCTGCCCCTCTTAAACTGCTTTTGACAGCTTTTTGTGGGAAGCAGGGAAAAAGTTGATGTTGAAAACAGAAAATTCTGGCTTATGGAGTTGTGGGATTCCTTGGAGTTCAGCAGATTGCAGTCCATTTTTAACAAATTAAATAACATTTAAGAGTAAACTACTACATTTGGACTAATTGTCTGAATAAACTATACTTCTAAATGTAATATACCAAACATGATCAATGTTATGAGCAAAGCAGGATATACATAATAAATGCTCCTAAAGAAAAAAATGTGACTTCAGACCTGTAAAGGCTACTAAAAAAAAACAAAAAGTATTGCATATATTTCAATTTCCTCTCCCCCCAAATTTCTGTTTTGCTAAAAAAAAAAATAATTCTGCCCATTACTTCATTTTACATCTCTAGGTACGGCATAACCGTGCACTGCATCAGAGCTGCTGCGGACACATTAGGCAGCCCCGACGATGCAGGGAATGAGTGGTTGCGCAATAGGTGCGGCCACATTTACTCCCATCCACAACTACGGGAGTAACTGCAGCCTGCTGATAGTGCAACAGCTCATTTCCTGCAGTGTCACGGCTGCTGTATGAATCTGCATCATCATCATCATTCCGCTGTGCATCATATCAGCCACCAATAATAATATACACACATACAGATGGCCATGCGGTTAGATCTTTAATATATTCAGTCCATCATTTGTGTGCCTACAATGTATGAAATATTCATCAAAACAATAACCTGCGATATTACAGACCATCTCAAACTATTGATGGAGGGAAAAAAGCCACACATGGCCAAATTACATGAAGGAATGGTTAATGAATACCATAAACTTGCAAGAAAGCTGCATAAAAGAAGATAAAACGAATCTGTTCCTTGGATTAACTACAAGACAACATTCAATTACTTTTTTCATCCTTGGCTTATCCAGTGACTTTAACATCGACACCATTCAGATTCTAAGATATACACACCAAAAAATCTGAACCACAAAGCCCTGTATTTATAATTTCATCCAGACAGATCTTCAGAATTAAACAGAATAATGCACCACACCGCAAGTGCTTCCTTCACTAATGTGCGGGCTCTAATTGCACGTTCTTCTTCCATATGGAAACATCCTAACTGGAGACTATTCTTGTTGGGATAATCAGCTTCATCTGTACCAATCTTGTTTGATCCCTGAAGTCTCTGAGGCAGTATCCTAAGATCCTTTACATGGGTCTTAGGTGAGCTTCTTATGCCATCCAGTTTCCGCAAGCCACATGGCGCCTATAAATAACATGTACGGTCTCCTCGCCTTCCCCATGGCAGGTGTGCACAATGATAAGCTATGTACAGGTGGTACAGAGCACCCAGTTCTTTTCTCTTTTTTTGTCACTGTTGTGGACAGGTGCATGAGTGAGGTGACGTTGACTGGTCTGCCAGGTCACTTTGGTTCAATCCCATTTGTAGTTGATGGAAGATAGCCAGGAAGGCTAAATGGTTTTCTATTAACTTTCATGAGAATATTTAGTGGAAAGTGATCTTCCTGTGCACAACTTGTTTCGGAAAAATGAAACCTTATCTGGACCTGCACTGTGAAGTCACATTTGGTTCCAGAGATGGCCATGGAACTGCTGATCTGCTGCACTTGCTGTGGAGTCAGGGCAAATGCAAACCAGGTTTCTCAAAAGCAGACACAAAGGAGGTTTCTCTATTATCTGATGCTAGACAGGTGGGTTTTGTCAGTTCATCCAGTAAGTTAGAGAAGGATAACTTCTGAAGCTTGATGTCTGGATGGACAGGGTGGAGCACTGAGGTAAAATGGGACAATTCCAGTTTGTGTTTAGGTCCCGGGAGAGAAACAGGGAGCAATGGAGATGTAGCAGGGAATGGAAAGCAAACTGTGGACTGGTAGATGGAGACAACGTGGTGGGCAAGAACCTGAGTGGACTCTGGGGAGGGACAAGTCTGCACCTGTCATTATCTTCTGGGGGAAGTGCCACCGACTGAGTTCCTTTACTTGCATCTGGAAAGCAAGGCTGCAGCTGGCCTTCAGCAAGTGTAGGGCTTTTATCAGAAATTCATGCTTGCAGCTGTGCTTGTTCTTTTCTCCATAGCCCAGAAGAACCTGCAGCTCAGAAACTCAGAGGCTCATCACCATTTGCTCAAGGGGGTGCCAGAATGGAGAAATCAAGCCGGTTCACACCTGAACCAGTTTGGTCTGAGGGACCAAACCTCTTGGGTTAGATTGGGGCTGGTTCAAGGGTGGAGAGTGGTGTAAATTGAAAAGAAGATTGACTTACCACCGCCAAGGGCTGTGGAGGCCTTGGGATGTGCTTCAGAGGCTGCGGGGTGGGGTGGGGAGGCTCTGGCTGTTCCCCCTTCTCCCACCGGCCTCTCCCCAGGTCTCTCCAGGCCAGTTCGGCCCATTTTGGAATGGTTTTGTCCCTCTGTGACTGCGTGCACATGGTGGCCATTTTTTTTTTTTTTTTTGCGGCTGTGCATGCGTGCAGACCATTTGTATGACCATGGTCTGTGCGTATGGGCAGTGGCCCAAAGAAATGGCCACCATGCATGGACAGAGGGTTGAAATGGCCTCAAGAGGCTGAACCGGCCTGGGGAGACTTGGTGGGAGGCTGGTGGGGGAAGGGGAAACAGCTGGAGACCCCCCTGTGGCCGCTGCATCACCCTGCAAGGCTGCTGCAGCCCTCAGCAGTGGTAGGTCAATATTTTAAAAATGAATGTTTGCACCACTTGCCAACCTTGAACTAGCCCCAAACCAGTTCTAATTTGGGCCTAGCCAGGCCCCTATTTGAGGGGGCAAAACTGAACATGCCCGGTCCAGTTCGAATCAGTTCAGATTAGGACCAAACTGGACAAACCGGTTTTGTGTACATCCCTAGGGAGAACTGCCCAGTTAGTTTCTACTTCTGATATGGGGATGGAAATGTCACATTTTGCTCCTCCTCAACTCTCCATACAACTTTCCTTCAAAAAGTTAAGAAGTACAAGGAAACATGCCTTCACTGAACACCTTTTGCATTCAAAGAGCTGTTAAAAAATCCTTCCATGCTTATCTCACCTTTCTTTGGTGGAATGCTAGGCAGCATACACAGGGTTCCCAGGTAGTGACCAGACCCAGACCTGCTTAGTTTCAGCAAGGCTGCTGCATCACGTGCCTTTGGACTATCTTCTATATATATATTTCTCTAAGGCGTACCTGTCGCTAATCCCATGTGTGGCAGCTCTTGCGAGAGTTTGTGAGCAGTTGCCGGTTAGCGACAGGGATGGGTGGAAAGAAACTGGAGAATGGCCAAGCAAGTGGGGAGAAGAAACGGCAGCCAGGCTGGCCACCGGCTGAGAGAAGAAGAAGCAGCCGCTGGCTGCTAGGTGGGCAGAGAAGTGGCGGTCAGGCCAGCTGGTGGACGGGGCAGAGAAATGGTGGCCAGGTTAGCCAGCCGGCGAGTGGGGAGGAGAAGTGGCGGCTAGGCTGCCCGGCCACTGAGGGAGAATGAACTGGGGCTGGGGGGGAGGGGAGAATGAAAGGGGGGGTGAAAGGGGGAAAATGAAATGAAGATGGGGGAGAGACAGGGAGAACTAGAGGCACAGATGCTCTGCACCAGGTCAGCTAATACCATATTATATTAGTATCAGCAGAAGTCTAATGCAGATTGAATTCTAACTAACTATAGAGGATGCCTTCTGCCAGTTCCAGTCCTATGCTTGTCTTAGGTTGTCCCTGCTAGTTTATTTTCTAAAATATCCCTAACTAGGAACATATGAAGCTGCCTTATTCCAAGTCAGGTCCATCTAGCTCAGTATTGTCTACATAGAGTGGCAGTGGCTTTTCCAAGGTTGCAGGCAGGAGTCTCTCTCAGCCCTATCTTGGAGAAGCCAGGAATCCTCTGCATGCAAGCAAGAGTGAAGTATGAATTAGGCTGCAGGAGTATTTTATCCAGGAGTTTATTGTGAATGTTGGACAGCCAGGTCTCTTCTGATCTGATTCAAAGTCATCCTTTAGTTGTAGTAATTACATCATTAGTAATTATTAATGGTCCCCATGACAGACCAATTTGGGAATGGAGACTGACATGACAGACTAGCTTGCTTGTCGAAGCAAAAAGTCCCAGCTTTGAGGGCATCTATTCTGGCGTTTCTGACTGGCCATAAATAAAGGAGAGCTGGTCTTGTGGTAGCAAGCATGAATTGTCCCATTTGCGAAGCAGGGTTTGCCCTGGTTTACATTTGAATGGGAGACTATATGTGTGAGCACTGTAAGATATTCCCCGTAGAGCAGGGGTTCTCAACCCTGGGTCCCCAGATGTTATTGGAATTCAACTCCCATAATCCCCAGCCCCAATGGCCTTTGGTTGGGGATTATGGGAGTTGAAGTCCAACAACATCTGGGGACCCAAGGTTGAGAACCCCTGCCTTAGAGGATGGGGCTGCTCTGGGAAGAGCATCTGCATGCTTACATGCAGAAAGTTGCAAGTTCCATCCCTGGTATTTCCAAGATAGGGCTGAGAGAGATTCCTGCCTGTAAGCTTGGAGAATTCACTGTCAGTCTGTGTTGTAAGCTAGATGGACCAATGGTCTGATTTGGTATATGGCAGCTTCCTATGTTCCTACTCTCAAGTGAAAGCTGAACTAAAAGTTCAAGTCTTTGGTGGGAAACTGAAATTTTCAGAGAGCTGTTGTCCCTGGTTGCTCTCACACAAGAGGACTGTTGCTTCAGAATGCCCATTTAGTAGGTTATGATGTAATGCCAAAAAAGGAGAATGTGCATGCCATAATTTCATGTTCATTATGTCAAATATTACAGAGAATATGAAATCCAGCAGAATTGTTGGAGGGTTTTGAATAGGGTTTAATTTTTGCATAGAAAGATGTACATGAAGCTCACTTAGAGGTCCACTTGGTTGCTTCAGGCTTTATTGGGTTTGGAACATTCTTAAAAGATAAGTAATGTGCCCAGCTTTGACTTTTTTCTATATCAGATTTGCTTGAGAATATTTGAATTTATATTGTGGTGTTTTTTTTGTTTTTTTGTTTTTTTTAAAAAAACAAAACATACCCAGTTATGGATGTTCTTAGAGTAAGGATTTTAGAAAACAAGGTGTAAAAGTATTAAATTTAGCAAATTCTTGTATAACATTCTTGCTGTAAAAATTAGTGAAGTTTAAGAACCAGTTCAGATGCTTCAAGGCTGCGGCATAGGACATACCCCATAGGACTGCATAGGTCAGCCGGCAGCTTTGCGACTTGGTGGTGGGGGATCATATGGGAGCCACCAAATGACTGAACTGGATGTCAAATTTACAATTTTAAAATGTGCCTCTCAAGTTGAATGCCCAAAGCAACATCTGAAAATGCTTGAAATGTTAAAAATCAACAGCACTGAATATTGCCATTGACCCAAACTTTGAAATTATGCAAAACGTTGTTTCAGTTCGAATTTCCATACTGGACTGAATTAACATAAGAACATAAGAACAGCTCTGCTGGATCAGACCCAAGCATCCTGTTTCACACAGTGGCCCACCAGATGCCTCTGGGGAGCCCAAAGGCAAGAAGTGAGGGCATGCCCTCTCTCCTGCTGTTTCTCCCCTGCAACTGGTATTGAGAGGCATCATGCCTCTGAGGCTGGAGGTGGCCCATAGCCACCAGACTAGTAGCCACTGGTAGACCTGTCCTCTATGAATTTGTCAAAGCCCCTTTTAAGCCATCTAAGCTAGTGGCCATCACCACATTCTGTGGCAAAAAATTGCATAAATTAATTATGTGCTGTGTGAAAAAGTACTTCCTTTTGTTGGTCCTAAATTTCCTGGCAATGTTTAATGGGATGACCCCTGGTTCTAGTGTTGTGAGAGAGGCAGAAAAATGTCTCTGTCCACTCCTCTACTCCATTAATAATTTTATACACCTCTATCATATCTCCCCTTAGTCACCTCCTTTCCAAAATAAAGAGCTTCAGAATCTGTAGCATAGTCTCATAAGGAAGGTGCTCAAGTGCAGGACCCTGATAGCAATAGCAATAGCAATAGTAATAGCACTTACATTTATATACCGCTCTATAGCCAGAGCTCTCTAAGCGGTTTACAATGATTTAGCATATTGCCCCCAACATTCTGGGTACTCATTTTACCGACCTCAGAAGGATGGAAGGCTGAGTCAACCTTGAGCCCCTGGTCAGGATCGAACTTGTAACCTTCTGGTTACAGGGCGGCAGTTTTACCACTGCGCCACCAGGGGCTGATCATCATGGTTGCCCTCTTCTGCACCTTTTCCTGTTCTACAATATATTTCTTAAGATATGGTGACCATATCTTAGTATTAGATGATATTTTAGATGATTAGATTAATTAGATTATATTTACCACCCCCACCCCCCATCTGGACCATTGGAGCAGTGTGTGAGCATACCCAGTGTATTTGTTTACCCAAAGTAAACACCATCATCTCATCATATCTTCATGGTGCTGATATGTCTGAAGCTAGCCTGCACATGTACAACCCTATGTTGGTCAAAATTGCACAGTTGATCTCTTGAGGAAAGGAAATCTGATTCCACTTCTAACCAAGGTAGTTCCAGAGGGAGGGCAAGGGTGGGCAAGCTCCCTCTCAGACAAGTAGTTTGCCCCCCATTTCTGCTTCAGAAATCGAATATTGGGAATATACTTTGCCCCTTCTTGCCCCCCCCCCCCTAATTTTTTCCTAGTGCTAGCTTTGTACCTAACAGGATTGCCTCTGGATCTTGAATGCCCTCTGTAATACAGGGACATGTTAGCAGCAATGCTCACTATGCCATTTTGAGGTGTTTCAATGTACTTCTCAAACATAGGCACTTAGGGTGCATTCAGACATAGCGTGAAACCTCACGTAGATAAACCTGTGGTTACTCTGCAGAGCCAGGAATCATTCCACAGACAATGGCTCAACCATGGTTCGGCAACCTCTGGCTTCTGGGCAGAGCAACCCCTCCCTCTTCCTGGTCCACCAAGGCTGAATCCCAGGAAGCTCTGTACAGACCGCAGGCAATGTGTTAGGACATCAGTAAAGCGGCAAACATTGGCCACGATCTTTGAGGGGGCATGCCCGGTTCAGTTGTGCCCTTTGGTTTTGATCATGTGCCCTCAGCAGGGAAAAGATATTTTAACCCTTTCCTCACACGACTTGCACCACCTCCCTTGCAATAGCCCTTCAGCCATGCAGTCTCACACAAGCATAACTTCCGATACCGGGGGATGGCGAGGGGCATTAGTTTTCTGTTACTCTAGGAAAGGATCATGATGCATAGGAGGGCATGTGTTTATGAGGTAGGGCAAAGGATCCTGGAGTCTGGTCCACTGTGACAAAGGATGCTGTTGGACTTGTAGACCCAGGCCAAGCAGTGCAGGAAGCCCCAACAAACTGTCGGCTCTGTGTTGGCTTGCTGGCCAGGGATTAGCCCTCTTATGAGAGGGCCAGCCCACTGGGGAAAACCAGAGGCACCATGTGCTTCAGGTCTCCATTGGACTGCTTGTTATGGGTCACTGACCGTAATAAAGATTCATTCATTCCATTGGACCGCACTCTCATGAGATAGGCCATCCTATAGGAGGCCCCACTGATGTGGGGCTCCCAGTATCTCTGGTTAATAATAATTGAACTCATATTCTGTACCTTCCAGACTTCCAAGGAGTTTGGCCCACTCCATGTGTCCAAATGGTATTGGGTGGGTAGAGTTGAGGAAACGGCACTCCCGACAGGAAAGCAAGGCAGGGCGAGCTGGGGCTGGGGAGAACTTCGAGAGAGGCGCACAGGAATGATGTCATTGGCGCACCTCCTGAGGGGAGGGGGCTCAGGGGGGGAGGGATGGGGAGGATGCAGAGCGCAGCTGCCAGGGATATGGGGCTAATAAAGAGGGGTGTTGCCCCCCTAATTGGAGATGGGAGGTGCACAGCCTGCGAGTGGGCATTTAAGGAGCCAGCCAGGGATGAGTGGCTGGTGAATGGCGAGTGCTGGGTCCTCCAGAGAGAAGCCAGTACAAAGAACAAACAGCTTGGGATGGAGGAGACCCAGCGTGGTGATTAACCCCTCCCTGTCCCTACTCTGAGGCCAGCCCTGAGTGCCCAAGTAGGCTGAGTGAAGGAGTCCTCACTGTGTAGCCGGACAGTGGTATACAGGGGTGCAGCTAGGTGAGAGGGGACTAGGAAGGGGTGGAGCTGGGGGACCCTCAGGAGCTCGGGTGCCTGGGTTCTTTGAACCCACACACTCAATTATAGCTAGTTACACCCCTGGAGGTATATACCACCTCTTGAAAGGTGGTACAGTGGTCCCTCGACTTACGAACTACTCGACATAAGTATTTTTCGAGTTACAAACGGCAGTTTTAGATCCGGTTTTAGATGCGGTTTTTTCGACTTACAAATTTTTAGATGGGGTTTCCTCGACTTACGAATTTTACATGCGGTTTCCTTGACTTGCCTGCCTGTTTACTGCCTGTTTATTCTTGAAAAGAAATGTTCCTGTGCAGTTTGCAAGCCTTACTGGGGGTCTGGGTCTTTTTTCTAGGCTCCGGAACGCATTAATCCGTTCCCAATGCATTCCTATGGGAAACCGCTGTTCGACTTACGAACTTTTCGACTTACAAATGTGCATTCAGAACGGATTAATTTCGTAAGTAGAGGGACCACTGTATATAAACATAAGAAATCAATGAACATAACAAGGCTTATTGCTACTTACCACTTTCTAATGAATGTACTTCTGTGATACATGTGTTTCAAACATGTTAGTCATATTCACGTTATACTCTTAAGTATATCCTAAGGTATAACTGGCCCAGAGGCACTAGAGGACATACAGAATTCAGTTAAATATGCGTTGACGTATTTAACAGCAAATAAGTAAATACCTGTAATCTGGCGCACATGCAGAAATTGTGCAAATACGGTTGTGTGATTGTACAACCATTGGGAATAACAGCAATACTATTGTGCAATCATGTTTGCACACACTTGTGCAACTCCATGCACATTGTGTTACAATATGCATGGAAGTTGGTGCAGGATGTGAGCCAGTATGTTCAATCAAGCTGCAGTTATTGTTCTGAAGACTTCTGGTGTTGGTGGAAAAAAGACAAGTCTGTTATGACTTCCTTCCTTTCAGGCTTTCGTTAAGTACAACAGCCAGGGTTGGCTCCAGCTAATGGCAAGGTTCAGCATTTGCCAGAGTCACACAACCTGTAAAAGGCCCACTGCCCCAATAGCAATGCTATTCTCAGTCTTCAAGGAACATCCAAGAGTGGCAGAGGTGCACCTAGGTAATTTTGGAGCCTGGACCTAAAGGCCTTTGGAGGCCCCCCTGCCCTGCAAATTAAGCATTATCATGCTCGGCTGGGTGACCACACTACCCTGGAAAGACTAACGAGGATTTGTGGGGGCTCCAGGAGCTGTGGAGGCCATGGACTTCAGCCTGTAAGTCCAGGGGTAAGAGCATCTTTGGGCAGAGGAGACTGTGAGAGAATTCTTGACTTGTGCATTCTGTTTTTTCTGAGTTCAGAGGGCCAGTTGAAGGTGCCTTGCCTGAGGGCTCCTGAAATCCTAAAGCTGGCACTGATAGCTTCTGTAGCCTTTTAAAAGAGATTACACCTCATACCCAGTTAATTGTCTGGCAAATATATGGCCAAACAATCCAGTACTGATTGTACAGTTATGAGCAGAACTTCCTCGGGAAATAGAAGGCCTGAATTCACAATTATATCAAGTCACTTATGGGAGTTTTCCTCCCTGAATTTTTCACCACTATGAAAACTGTATCAGGATATGGTTCCCATTCACAGCATTGGCTGTGATAACATCAGAACCCATTTTCAACTCTCTGAGCTAATTGGAAACATCAAATCTCCTTTGCTCAAATTTAGTCATGCTTCATTTAAAAGTTAAAAGCAGCTCCTGGGAGAAGAAGCAGCTTCATTATTCAAAACCTCTTTTAGAAGCAGAATGGCTGAGCTGGAATAATTTAAATACTTGTTTCTAAGCTTTGTTTTAGGCCTTTCCATCCTTTTTTATTTTAAGAGAAAGAAATGTCATGAACCATTTTGGAAAGAATTAGGCTTTTTGAGTTGCCCAAACCACGCACTGTGATTTGTAAAAACATCGTTATCATTATCATGTGAAACATTTTCATCAGCAAGACATATGGTGACAAGATTGTTTAAAATAGCTTATATGATTTCCAGATATAGGATGTTTTGGCATGATAGCAAAGGTTAAAAATACAGCTTCGAAAAAATGTCTATTTCTGCCAGCTGCCCACTACATATTCACAGAAAAGGGCCATCTGTTTACTATTCTGGGTGCGCTAAGTATAGGATACATAAGATGAGAGCGCAATTGTGTGATTGGATGAAGCCCAGAAAAATGTTGTTTCCTAACACCAAAGGGGAAACATTGCTGGGGCCTTCTCATCTGAGTTCAATTTGCTCTGACTACTCCAAGGTGAAATTTTGCTAGGCAAATCCCATTTGTATTGGATTGGCATCAAACCAGTCCCTGCGTATTCACTTGGAGAGCATTAATTTGACATCTCTCCAGAGCTGCAGCAGAGATTCATCAAACCTTGAATGCAGCGGTTAGAACATTTAAGATCCTCCATGGACACTGCCGGAGCTTCGGTAGCAGGTCAATCCAGACCAGAGCGGGCGCAGTGTTTCTCCATGAGGACTCCTTAACTCAAGCACATGGGGACATGTGTAGGTAGTATGAGAGGCTTTGCAGGGAAATAATAATAATAATAATTGAGAATATTTATATACCACGTCAATAAAAAAAGTTCACAGAGCAGTTTACATAGCAAAAGGAATGTGAAGATGGTTCCCTGGCCCAAAGATCTCACAGTATAAAATGAAACACCAGCAGCAACAGTCACTGGGAGGAATGCTATTGAACAGGGATAGTTCCTTTCCCCCTGCTAAGTAGAAGAGAGGCACTGCTTGAAAATGGCCCTTTTTACCCACTTGACAGGCTTCCATATCTCTTGCTAGTCGTCTTCATCTGCACCGTGCAAAATATTCATGCTCCAGACTCTCCAGAGTCCAGAGCACAAATAGCGTTCATGCTGCAAAGACAGATAACTGGGTGGAGGATATAAAGACAGGATTGGAGGAGTGCTTATAAACCTCCTTTTCTGTGCAACAGTCCTTGTGCTGTGTGGTGCATGCCTGTGTGCTTGTGTTGACAGGAGAAATGGAGAAAGGGAATGTCTCTTGAACCTAGGGACACTCCTTCATAGCTATGCACTGTGGCTGCATTCAGTTAGATCAAGACCCGAGAATTTCATGCTTTAAAAAAAATTTTTTTCCTGACTAATTAAGATGTCCAGCCACATGTAGATTGGATGTGGCCAAGACTTAGAGATAGAGGGTGGCCATGACTTGCCAAAGGTATTTTGGCACCTGATGCCATACCATACCTTGCATGTGTGATGGAAAGTACACACCCTCTCCTCCACCACGAGAAAAGCATCTACATACACTCAGACCCAATGATGATAGGAGACAACTGTAGTGGAGTATAACGGGCCACAATTTTATTGACTGACAGTCAGATTTAGAAGGAGGATTGGTGCTCCACCCCCTAGAGAGCGGAAACTAAAGATTTGCTGCTGTGGTGAGAGTCAAACCTAAATGTATAGGGTGGCACACCTAGGCTCCAGGCAGCATCAAATCTATGGCTGGTGATGCCCATCTTAGCCAACCTAATGTCAAGGAGCCTGCTTTAGGTATCACCACCCCCAAGCCACAAAGCCTTTGAGGCTGGTGATGATGATGATGATGATGATGATGATTATCACAGTCAGACAGGTGTTATTGACTGGTTTGTTTTATCCAGACATCGAGTCCTTCCCAAGGACCTGGGATGGCTGAATTTTATTATCAGTGTTGTTGCTGTTATTATTATAGATATCGTCACAGAATATAGGCTGTTCCCAGTAAAGTTGCTTTTTGTAATTGGCTGATGGTGATTTCTGTGGCCCCTATGGTGTTGAGGTGCTCTTCAAGGTCTTTTGGAATTGCACCCAGGGCGCCAATTACCACTGGGATTATTTTGGTCATTTTCTGCCACAGCCTTTCAATTTCAATTTGTAGATCTTTGTATTTTGTGATTTTTTCTATTTCTTTTTCTTCTATTCTGCTATCCCCTGGTATTGCTGTGTCAATTATTTTAACTTGTTTTTCTTTCTTCTCAACTACAGTTATATCTGGTGTATTGTGTGGCAGATGTTTGTCTGTTTGAAGTCGGAAGTCCCATAATATTTTTGCATCTTCATTTTCGACCACTTTTTCAATTTTGTGGTCCCACCAATTTTTGGCTACAGGTAGCTTGTATTTTTTGCAGATGTTCCAGTGTATCATCCCTGCTACCTTGTCATGCCTTTGTTTGTAGTCAATCTGTGCGATCTTTTTACAACAGCTGATTAGGTGGTCCACGGTTTCATCTGCTTCTTTACAAAGGCGGCACTTGCTGTTTGTTGTGGATTTTTCTACTTTTGCTCTTATTGCATTTGTTCTTAGTGCCTGTTCTTGTGCAGCCAGTATTAAACCCTCTATTTCTTTCTTCAAGTTGTCATTCTTAAGCCATTGCCAGGTCTTGGTGATGTTTGATTTCCCACTTATATTGTGCAAATATTGACCATGCAGTGGCTGATTTTTCCATTTTTCTGCTTGGTTCTTGACTTCTTCTTTCTTGTACGTCTGCTTTGTTTCATTGGTGTTGAATAGTTTCTCATTATTGACCATTTGAAGTGCATCTTCCTCACTGTCCTTTATATATTCTTCAAGGCCTCTTTTCTCCTCCATTACTGTTTGATGGACTTGCAGCATTCCTCTTCCACCTGAGCTGCGAGGGAGGTAGAGCCTAATTACATCACTGCAGGGGTGAAGAGCATGATTGATGGTCTTTATTTTCCTGTTCTTACAATCTAGCATCTCTAGCTCTGCCTGGGTCCAGTCTATTATTCCTGCAGTGTATCTGATAATAGATATAGCCTAGGTGTTTATGGCTTGTATGGTGTTCCCACCATTGAGTTTGGACGTTAGGATTTTTCTAACTCTCTTGATTTATTCACTTCCAATTTTTCTTTTAACTTCAGTGTGTGTGATATTATCCATCTGGAGAATGCCCAAGTATTTGTAATGTTCTTTCTCTTCCAAGTTCTTGATGTTGCTTCCATTGAGCTGTTCTGTTCCTTCTATTTTTGTTATTTTCCCTCTGTTCCTTATTATTATTCCGGGCCGAGTGCTCAGAATGTGTGGCTCTCTCCACCCGCCCACCCTGTCTCCGGCGGGGCCCGAGTGCGGCCGCCGCCGCCGGCGGGGCCCGAGTGCGGCCTCCAGCCTCCGCCCTCCGCCTCACCTCCGCGGTCAGGCCCGCCTGGCTCCTCGGCCATGGACGCCACCGCCGTTCTCCTGGGTGCGCCAGCCAATCAGGCGCCCCGCAGCCCAGCCAACCAGCTGGGCTGCCGGGACACATTTTTCCTGGGCACAGCCAGGAGAATTATATATATAGATGTTTTAATTTTTGTAAACCGCCTTGGGGTTTTCTTTTAACGAAAGGCGGTATAGAAATGTTAAAAATAATAATAATAAAATAATACTTGTCTAGTCCAAATTCCATTGCTATATCACCACTGAATGTAGGGACAGTGTTTAGCAGTGATTTGATTTCTGACTGGGACTTTCCATACAACCTCAGATCATCCATGTACAGCAGATGGTTGATTTGACTTGATGTTTTAGATGTTTGGTATCTGGGGCCTGTTTTGTTTAATATTTGTGAAAGTGGAATCATGGTGATTACAGACAACAGAGGGGGTAGTGAGTCCCCTTGGAAAATACCTCTTCTAATGCTAACCTGTCCAAGTGTCTCGCCATTGATTGTTAACTGTGTACTCCACATGCTCATTGCTTTTTTTAATAAATATCTGAATGTTTTTGCTGACACCAGTTGTTTCTAAACATTTTAGTATCCATGTGTGAGGCAATGAGTCGAAGGCTTTCTTGTAGTCAATCCATGCAACACTTAGATTGGTTTTCTTCTCTTGCAATTTTCTAAAATCATTTTGTCAATCAACAGCTGTTCTTTTGTACCTCTGGTGTTCAGGCAGTTTCCTTTCTGTTCAGCTGGAAGCTGCTTATTAGGTAATAAGTGTTGCATCACTTCATCTGCTATTATTCCAGTTAATAATTTGAACATGGTTGGCAGGTAGGTTATCGGTCTATAATTACTTGGAACTGCACCTTTTGCTGGGTCTTTCATTATGAGATGAGTTTTCCCAGTTGTTAGCCATTGCTCAATATCACCTCCTTGTAAAATGTGATTGAAATGTTTTGATAGTTGTTTATGAAGGCTTGTTAGGTGTTTAAGCCAAAAACCATGCAGTTCATCATTGCCTGGTGCACTCCAATTTTTAATTTTCTTTGCTCTTTCACTTATTAATTCTGGTATTATTATTAGATCTTGCATTTGTTGGTTACACTTTTATCCAGCCTGCTTTTTTATTATAATCTATTGGATTGTCCCATAATTTCCCGCAGAATTGCACTGTTTCTTCTTTATTTGGTGTTACAATGACTTTTGCAGTTTCTCCTTCTATGCTTTGGTAGAAACGTCTCTGATTCGACTGGAATTGGAGATTCTGCCTGTGTTGTGTAATTCTGGCTTCGTATCTGCTATTCTTCTTTGACACTGCTGTTATTTGCTGCTTTATTATTTCCAGGACTTCTCTAATTCTCCTTGAATCTAGGTGGTATTTTTGGATCAGATACTGTTTGGTGTTTTCATTCATCAGCTTCTTGTCTTTCATATCTTTCAATTTACTAGCATCTGATCTAAGCCTGGAGATTTTATTTTCTAATCTAACCTTCCATTTAGGTGATGTACTACTTTCTTTTTTTTACAGGTCCACTGATCTAAAAAGAAGCATAAGATAGACACCAGCAACACTCACTGGAGGTACTGTGCTGGGGGTGGATAGGGCCAGTTACTCTTTCACTGCTAAATAAAGAGAATCTCCACATTAAAAGGTGCCTCTTTGCCAAGTTAGCAGGGATTGCAGAGCAGGTTGGAGTAAATCCCAAACCAGCACTCCCTGAGGTGCAAAGCCTCTATGGACTGGCAAGGATTTCTCCCCATGCCAAACACATGCCTCAAGGTTCTTACCAACCCTATACTACCCCTCAGAGAAGACTGCACTGTACTGCCATTAAGACTGTGAAAACTATCTATCTAAGGCCCATAGTGTGAGGTAGGCAAAAAAGGCTCCCGGCCAAAGCCAATCTGCTGAAAGCCAAAAAATTCCTACCCGGCCCCCAAATAATGACCTGCTGAAGGCCTCATTATGACCTGGGAGGGTGGGAGGGATTGCTTCTAATATCGGACTGAAGGGGGGCTGGAGCATGGCTAAAGCAACGGCCATGCTAGCCCTGCCCCCGACATCCCTCCAGCCAATTGGGGATCATCCTTGCCTCGTGCCTCATTGGCGGGCAAACAGCCAACCCTCAGACAGGCTGGCGGGAGTGGGCATAGTCTAGGTAAGAGTACAATATGTTAGAAGTGAGAATTGTAAAGCATTGCTCTTAGCACCTCAGTAACTTCTTCTGGTTACAACACCAGAGGCATGATGTTAATAGATCTGTCTTGGTCAGAGTCAGTTAGACCTGTTCAGTTGTTGTTGAAGGCTATTGCCGGTTTGGATATATTGTTCAATGGCTTTCTCTTAGTATGTGATGTTTAGTTTCTTAATAAATCTTTCTTTGTTTTTCAAACTCAACCTCATGTCTTCAGTTAATCTCTTGGGCTAAACTTCTTTACCAGCAGAGCATACTCTGCTGTGTGAGGGTTTTAATGTTTCTCCTCACACCCCCAATGCAAACCAGGTTTATGTTTCTAGTAGAGTTGTAACCAATTTAAAATGTAGCTAATATACAAATAAACCTGTGACGTATACATTCATCCCACGATCACTTCTAGCAGGGCACACTCAAGACATTTTCCCACCACAATCTGCTATACTGTGTGATCTAAAAGTTGTGCCACCAGGTACTTGTGCAGTTTCAGAGGTTTCTAGGACAGGAGGTCTCCAAGAATATGTGGCGATGTGAGAGCCAAGAATTGGGCTTCAAACATCCTTTGTCAGCAATAAGGAACCCCTGCTAACTGGGCAAAGAGGCACCTTTTACCGTGGTGATTCTCTTTATTTAGCAGGGGGAGAGTAACTGGCCATATCCACCCCCAGCACAGTACCTCCAGTGACTGTTCCTGGTGTCTATCTTATGTTTTGTTTTAGAATGTGAGCCCTTTGGGGACAGGGAGCCATCTTATTTATTTGTTGTTTCTCTTTGTAAACCACCCTGAGCTATTTTTGGAAGGGCGGTGTAGAAATCATCATCATCATCCTGGGGTGCTCTTCTAGGTTTGCATAACATTCTATTGATGCCACTGATTATACTGCTGTTCCAAGCAACTGCTTGAGTTCGTTTTACGTATAGGACAGACTTGGTCTCTGGTAAACAGGGAGTGCCAGCTTTGCAGTGCTTCAAAAGTCTATGAGCCTTGCTTGATGAGAGAAAATAGTAGGCCAAAAAAACTGGGTGTGTCCAACAGGGTTTCTGTGTGTCCACCTCTAGTATTGATGCTTTTGAACTTTGGTGCAGGAGAAGACTTTTGAGGATACCATGGACAGCCAGTAAAACAAACAAATGGATCATAGACCACATCAATCCAGAATTTTCACTCGAGCCACTAATGACCAGGCTCAAAGTATCATATTTTGGACATATTATGCAAAAACCCAGCTCCCTTGAGAAGTCCATAATGCTGGGGAAAGTTGAAGGAAAGGGAAGAAGTGGACGACGAGCAGCAAGGTGGATGGACTCGATTATGACAGCAAAGAATGCACCACTGAGAGACCTTAAAGGCCAAGTTGAAGACAGGTCATCCTGAGGATAATCTATGTGGTCGCTAAGAGTCGACACCGACCTGACAGCACTTAATCAATTAATCAATCACCTCTAGCTCCAATTCTGACCTTTACTTCCCAGGCCAATATACCAAAAACTCAGCATTTGGTCTTGACCTGTGTTATCTTAGGAACATCGGAAACTGCCATATACTGAGTCAGACCATTGGTCTATCTAGCTCAGTATTGTCTTCACAGACTGGCAGCGGCTTCTCCAAGGTTGCAGGCAGGAATCTCTCTCAGTCCTATCTTGGAGAAGCCAGGGAGGGAACTTGAAACCTTCTGCACTTCCCAGAGTGGCAGCTCCACTCCCTGAGGGGAATATCTTACAGTGCTCACACATCAAGTCTCCCATTCATATGCAACCAGGGCAGATCCTGCTTAGCTATGGGGACAAGTCATGCTTGCTACCACAAGACCAGCTCTCCTCTCCTTGGAGTTCCCTGTCCATCTTGCTCCTTGCTTCTCTTGGCTTCAGTCTTTCACCCTAATCTGGTACTATCCACTATTATCTGCCTGGCTCCTGAATCTCCAAAACTTTGGGAAAGAGTCCTTGGCTACAATGAGTGATTATTGACACTGGCTGACATACTGCACAAGAATATGTCAGCCTAGTAACATCGTTGGAACGTAGGAAGCTGACATATACTGAGTCAAACCATTGCTCTATCTAGCACAGTATTATCTTCACAGACAGGCAGCGCCTTCTCCAAGGCTGCAGGCAGGCATCTCTCTCAGCCCTATCTTGGAGAAGCCAGGGAGGGAACTTAGATGCTCTTCCCAGAGTGGCTCTATCCCCTAAGGGGAATATTTTACAGTCCTCACACATGCAGTGCTCACACAGGGGACAAGCCATGCTGGCTACCACAAGATCAGCTCTCCTCTCCTGCATTGCAGGAGACATCGCATTTGCACATCGCTGTGCAAAATTGCAGTTGCACATTGCTGTGCAACATCTCAGTTAAATATTGCAGTGGGACCCTCTTAAGTCTTTCTGACCCCAGCTGTTTTGATGTGCCTTTGAGTATGATCTCTCTTTTTCATGTGTATCCATAATGGGTTAAAATATGAGTGTGATGCGATTAAATGCTTGTCTGATTAATTATGATCATTCGTATCTTTGTAAAGTACATATTTCAGAACTGCTGAAAAGCAGCAGTTGAGAAGGAAATGCATTCCACAAAAAAGCAATTTCTTCTCACAACGTTTTCAGGGCCACCCAGATTTGGGTGGTATGTTGTTCAGCTCAGGGTTTCTGGCTTGAGCTACTCTCTTGGCTGGGAGGACAGTCAGAAGGACAGCTCCTAGTATTTCTGTTGGGCCTGGACAATCCGATGGCATTTTCTCACCTGTTGGTCTTAGAAATTGCACATTTCTTTTCCCATTTGTGCCGGCAGGCTCAGGCCTCTTAGACTATCCCAGCCCTGAGATACCTGATTGGCCCCCAGTGCCTCTGGCACAGATATTGTATCAATAGGAAGTGTTACAGCAATGGTAAAACATTCACATACATAAGATGATTTCTCAAATGAACATATGAAGCTGCCTTATATTTGAACCAGATTTGGTTCATCTAGCCTGGAATGGTCTTCTCTAACTCTCTAGCCTGGAATACTCTCTAGGCTGGAATGGTCTTCTCTAACTCTCTAGCCTGGAATGGTTTTCTCTAACTGGAGGGTCATCATGGTCTCAGGCATAAGTCTCTCTTGCAGCCCTGGGGCCTGTTGGAGGTGTCAGAGAGTGAATCTCTTACTTCAACACAGGAAGTGTGGTCACTATATTTCTGAATGGTAGATCTTACTCTTCCCGTTACCACCTGATGAACTGGAGGTGAATGTGTGAATTAACTCCACTAGAAAGAGCTGTGTTTCTCAACTCCTAACAGTAAGCAAAATGACAGTTGTGAACAACTGGCACAATATCAAGTCTGCACAGTTAATGAATGGATCACCAGAGTATGATATCTTGCATAAATGTCAAAGCCAACAAAAAGTAAAGGAAGACAAAAGCAGAGGGTTTGGGGAAAATATGGTATATATTTATTGAATTGCTGAAATAAAATCATACTATTGATGTAAAGATTTAGTAATAATGCTCAATTTCCTCCCTTATTTTGTATACTTTCCCCTCTGTATTGATGTAACCAGGAAATATTGATGTTATAAAGAAAGAGATTTTTCATTACAGATGCACACATGTAAAAGGGGTTTGCAGTTTGCAAGCATTACTCCTGCAGGACAAAATGACCATGCACTCTCCCTTCACTCATTGCTAGTTGAAGTCCAGAGGAGTTTATGTGCTTAGAATACTGTATTTATAACTCTAGCACTTAAGTGTTCCATGTTGGTCAGTTTCCTAAGTGATTTATGTGGAAATCTGACATGGATTCAAATGCAGTAAACGGGGGTGGGGGGGTGGGATTGTTGCTATAGAATTCAATGATGGTCTGGACTTTCTGTCTCGAACAGTACCCAAGAAAACTGTCAAATTTTGTTGGAAGGTGTTGCTCCTCATGTGTTTCCAATGGGAGAGTTTGTCTGCATTTTCCAGCAAACTAATATTTCCCCCCAGGATTTCTGAATTTTCTCATAGTCTGGCCAAGCTCTGGAAGCTACCTGTGAAACAGTATGCTTGTATCTTGTGGTTTGGTCTGGGAGTTTCATGTCAGTGCATGAGTGAGTGAGTGAGACTCAAAGGTGAGGGAGAGGGAGAAGAGGAGGAAGAAGAATGTACCTTATTACTTATAAATATGTTTATATATCTCAATTTCAGAGTCTCACTAGCTATGGCAGGTCTATGGGAATGGGCTTAGTCCACCAACTCCTGTAAAAGTTCACTAGGGGCAAATTTAGCACAGTGTTTTAGGCTTCCATGCACCTCACTTGGAAAGAATGTGCATTAGTAGGAAGTGAAGTGCTACTGCAGTTCATAAAACTCTTGAACCTCAACTGGCAGGACACCAGACCAGTGTTAGAAACCGGAAGGTCATAGTCTTCAGATAATGCAATGGGTAGAAACACTGAGATGTTGTTTACAAATACACACTTCAGGGCATCCAGCACTGAGTAAAAATGTTGTTGCTGTAGCTGCTCTTGGGAATGAAATGATTCCAAGACATGTACACCGCCCAAACAGTAACGGCAATTGCAACTTTTCTGTCTCCTAGAGATTAAAGTGGTTCATTGTTCAATGTAGGGGATTGTGCAAACCCAATAGTTGCTAAATCTGCCTTGGATTGTAAAACAAGAGAGCAGGCTGAACTATATTGTACTGCAATTGTGTGTAGCACTTAAAATTATATTTCACAACTTGGTGGCCTGGAGGTAGGCAGGTTCAGACTAGTGATGGCTGAAATCCAATTTGTTAAGTTTGGAATTCGAATGGACAAATTGAACCATTCTGCCCTGCAAATTCACAAAATAGCTCAGCCCCCACCCTCCAAGCCTAATTCCCAATTCAGATCCCTTTTCCTGCCAATGGCATAACTGAGAGTGTGATGTGGTCTGATCACTGCCTTTCCCACCATAACCTTCCTGCAAACCTCAGTTCCCTGTCATCGCCTAAACTCTGCCCTGCCACTTTTTTCCAGTCTCCTGAGATTACCTAGCAGCAGTGATGGCCATAGCCACAGGAAGTTCTTGCTGGAGGTCCTTCTGTGAGGATTTCCTCCCTATTATTCCTCCCTTTCTCCCCTCTTGGTGGCTCAGATGCTGCCATGACAACATTCCAGCTGCCAGTGTCGAGTCAAGTGTAGTTATAAGGGGTGCCTGAGTCTATGCTGAGGATGTCAGGCACCTTGGAAATTACACACTGTACAAGCAGGCTTGAGGGCGGGTGGCAGGGAAGGCAGCAGAAGCTCTCCTTCACCACAGATGATCCAGCTGCTAGTTCTGGCCAGGTCAGGGCGCAAACAGGAACAGGCAGGAGAGTAGAAACTCCCAGCTAGTCCAACCCATACAGAGGAAACTATAGTGCCCCCTCTGGCTTCACAGTAGATTACATACAAACTACACATCATTTTGCATATCCCAACAGAAGGCAGCTTCCTATGTTCCTATGTTATTCCTATGTTCAGTAACATCACCATTTTTTATCAGGCAGGCTGTCTGAGATCAGTTCAGACTGTTCTTGACCAGCAAGTTGGTCAGGCTGAGTAATTAGGCCCAAAGCAGAAGTTTTATAGGAAGATTGAGTGAGTGAGTGTCCTCAAGTCAGTGTCTACTCTTAGCGACCACATAGATAGATTCTCACCAGGATGATCCATCTTCAACTTGGCCTTTAAGGTCTCTCATTCATTGTTGTCGAAATCAAGCCCATCCACCTTGCTACTGGTCATCCTTCAACTTTTCCCATTATTATGGACTTCTCAAGGGAGCTGCTGGGTTTTCGCATAATGTGTCCAAAGCAGGATGGTTTGAGCCTGGTCATTTGTGCCTCGAGTGAAAATTCTGGAAGTGGTGGAATCGAGTGAAAATAGGAAGAGGTGGAATCTTATTGGCCCCTTATGTCATAGGAACATAGGAAGCTGCCATATACTGAGTCAGATTATTTTTAAAAACTGGATATTAATTGCTAAAAAAACCCTGATATGTGGAGTAGCTGCTCCCCACCATATGAGGGACTCTGTGGAGGGCTATAGAACCTCCAAGGGCCTTCAAGTCATATTTTTAGTAAAGGAACATCCATAGGAAACATAGGAAGCTTCCATATACGGAGTCAGACCATAGGTCCATCTAGCTCAGTATTGTCTACACAGACTGGCAGTGGCTTCTCCAAGGCTGCAGGCAGGAATCTCTCTCAGCCCTATCTTGGAGATGCCAGGGAAGGAACTTGGAACCTTCTGCTCTTCCCAGAACGGCTCCATCCCCTAAGGGGAATATCTTACAGTGCTTACACTTCTAGTCTCCCATTCATATCCAACCAGGACAGACCTGGCTTAGCTAAGGGGATAAGTCATGCTTGCTTCCACAAGACCAGCTCTCCTCTCCTGACCCCTACCAAGCTGATAGCTGCTATACTATTCTATCTGCAGTGATAGCACAGAAGTGCAGCAGACAGCAGGCCAGCAGCTCTGACCCTTGGCAAGACATAACAGTGGCACAATGAATAGCACCAGGGTCCCCAATGTATACCTTACAATACTTAAACTTCAACATAACTCCATAAGATTAGGGCAGCCCACCTAGCCATATTTCAAGTATGTTTATAAGAAAAATATATTCCAGAGAAGTAGTCATTTAGCAAAAACAGTCTTAAGGCAATTCAAAGACTACCACATTTATTTTAGGATAAGGTTGTATGAACTAGTGCTTACTTCATCAAACGCATGAAACATAATTCTTAGCTGAGATACATGGACAGGCAGGATAGATGACACACCTATGGGTATGATAAAAATGTAGAATATTGATATATAAAATATAGAACAAGATCCCATATAAAACAAACAGACAGACAGGCACAACCTTCTAATACATTGAAATTCCCTATTAGATATAACCTACACATCAGATAAAATAAAAATACAGGAAAGGCATCAGTAGCACCCTAAGGGTCAAATGCTGTCAGGCTGGCAATGCAGGCACGGCATGTAACCCTGTGACCTATCCGAACCACGTGAGTGAAAGTTGCAGGCATAATCAGATCAGCATGGAAGCAACCATAGGGAACCAGCAGCCACAAAATTCAAGAATTATTCAAACTGGGGCCCTGAAAGTCTAATACAACCATCTGGTTTTCTCAGCTTGCTATGATCTTCCATTGTGGATATAAACTGGTATGAATTCCTAGAAATCCATGCACACCTTGATCCTAGTTTGAATGAATCAGCAGCCATAGTCAAGGAGCCAACAACAGTCACTTTCCCATTAATCCCATGAGCCAAATCTTCTGATTTGATGATGCCTGACTTGGAAAAGTCCAACTGCTTTCCAAATAATACATGCTAATACCCACAATGACAGGCTTTTGGTCAGTGCCAAGGCAACCCATACCCTGGCATCTGAGGTAGTGTGGTGAGTCGCTGCCCCTCTGGTCTTCTGCTTCCACTCCCACAGCATAAGAACAGCCCTGCTGGATCAGATTCAAGGCCCATCTAGTCCAGCATCCTGTTTCACACAGTGGCCCACCAGATGCCTCCGAGAAGCCCACAGGCAGTGGGCTTACATGACAGTGTATGCCTCCCAGCATGTCCTCTTCCTCCACAGTGACCCCCACATGAGTGTCTTCCCCTTCCCATATCTTATTCAGTAGCTTTGTGCTTTCTCGTTATGCTCCAACTGTATGCTGGAGATGTGACTCCAGGGGCATCAACTCCAGGGGCATCAACACTAATATCTCCTACTGACCACTAGGGACATTAGGAGTGAAGGTAGAGAGTGTAGGACTGCCCACTTGGTCTCTCAGTGTTCTTCAGTCTGAGTCTTCTGATTGGTAGACTGATATTTTTAGGACACTCCCTTCTTCTTTGTTCTTCCAGCATGAGGTGGCTAGTACAGGGTGCAGGTTTTCTATCTAAGTTTGCTACTTCTTCAGGTAAACTTTTACTTGTTTTAGCCTTTAGACAATTCTTTCTAGAACTCTCACCCAACTGGGTTTCTCTGCTAAATAAAGTGCTGAATCAAATTCTCCCCTACAGTAACTTCAAACACTTTTGTGCTTCCCCTTTATGCTTTAATGTCAATTATTTTATCTTAGCACTGATGGCAGGACAGCAATTCCAGAATATTAAAGGCCATTCACTGGAATAAGATGGTAAGATGTACACTGCAAAGCTAAAATGCTCATTTTATTTACTTTTGCCAGTTGAACCTTATTTGCATATACATTCATGTTACCATACCCACATTGTAATTTTACGTTAATGACTATATGAAGCCTTGAAAGTCTGTATTAACATATCAGTTGAGATCCAGTTCAATCCACACCAAAAGCCTACACCAGTCAATGCAAGAAGCATTAAAGTTCTTCTGGCATTTCTGGATTTTCAATTTCAAATTATTAACCTCTTATTCACCTTACAGTGTTCCATTGAACTCAGAATAAGCATACGGTGAATATTCTTTCACATAAAGGGACTATAGAATACTAATATATGCAGGGCTTTGTGTGCTAAAACCTGATCAAAACAATGAACAAATTTGTAAGTAGCACAAATTTTGAGTTAAGAAAAGCCGAATTCTGAAACTTGTTTTTAGATTGTTGTTGTGCTTGCAGTATCCATGCACATAGCATTTTATACAGAGTGAGAAGACAGGAACCCCTTCCTCAAGGATTCCCAATCTAAATGGGATACAGGGAACTCATTGTGGGAGGAGTGAAAATAGGCAAAGACTGGGAAAGAATATATATCCCCCCCCCCCAGACCTACTTAGGCTTATATAGTATAGGGACCAAGGAGTTGGCCAAAAACTTCATGGGAAAGGTAGGTTTTGAGGAGAGACTTAAACAAAATAAGAGAGGTGTCATCATGGAGGCATCCTGGAAGGAAGTTCCAGGGGTACCAAGGGAGGCAGAGAGTGTTTTGATGGAGCAGGACATGTTTGGGAAGCTAAGGGTGGTGGAACTCCAAGATAGGGCTGAGAGAAGTTCCTGCCTGCAACCTTGGAGAAGCTGCTGCCAGTCTGTGACAATACTGAGCCAGATGGACCAATGGTCTGACTTGGTATATGGCAACTTCCTATGTTCCTGTGAGCTGGATGAGTGAAGATCACAGCCAGGGGTGTGTTGGGCTATGAGAGGGAGAGACAAGTGATGGATATAACCTTTGCTAACCTCTGTTAGCTGAGCAAAGAGGCAAAGTGGCAACTCTCTTATATATGCACAGCCCCAACGCTGCTCTGAATTAGCAGTTGCACAACAGTGCTGCCACAGTTTCCCCCATTCACCGTAGTGGGGGAAACTGCGATAGCACTGCTTCGGCAACAGGTTCTTCAGAACAGAGTTGGGACTGCTTCAAAGACTGTGGCAGCCCCTCAAAGGAGTGTTACAGAGATGGGAGGCTGCACATCCTGTCAGCCAATAAGAACATAGGCATATTTTTCTCATTTTTACATTATTTTTTCTGCTTCACGCTAGTCAAAAAGGAGCTACACAGGCCACTAAAGCCCAGCCATTGACCACTGGATTCAGTCACCTTCAATGCTCTGCAAATTTAGTAAGAATTCTCCACATATCTTCAAGCAACCATAAGGGCTAGAGATCTGCTTTTAAAAAATTGATGAAGGTCCTATCAAGAAGGCTTTAGGAAGAAAAATGGTTGTCTGTCTGGTTGACTTTGTTTAAATGTCACATATATTACAATTTAGGGAAACTGGTTTAACTTTCTCTGGATTGAGGTCGGACTATTGGACAGTCTGACCTAGTAAGACAGTTCTTGTGGCTCTCTACTTAAGCAAGCAAAGGTCACTTGAAATTGTTGATATCTTAATGAGTTAATATTCCTTTTATTATTTGTTTTAATGTGTTTTGGTTCTAGCATTGTTTCCCTTGCCAAAGCCTTGGGAAGTGGTACATCAGTTTCTTTAAACTTAACTTCAGCTCTTTCATAAATCCCTATGCAGAAAGCATTTCTTTATAAAAGCTATATTATTATTGTTGTTTACACAGTCAGACAGGCGTTATTGACTAGTTTGTTTTATCCAGACATTGAGTCCTTCCCAAGGACCTGGGATGCCAGAATTTTATTGTCAATGGTTATAGATATCGTCGCAGAATATAGGCTGTTCCCAGTAAAGCTGCTTTTTGTAATTGGCTGATGGTGATTTCTGTGGCCCCTATGGTGTTGTTGAGGTGCTCTTCAAGGTCTTTTGGAATTGCATCTAGGGTGCCAATTACTACTGGGATTATTTTGGTCTTCTTCTGCCACAGACTTTCAATTTCAATTTTTAGATCTTTGTATTTTGTGATTTTTTTCTATTTCTTTTTCTTCTATTCTGCTATCATTTGGTGTTCTTCTATTCTGCTATCAACTGGTGGTGGTGGTTGTTGTTGTTGTTGTTGTTGTTGCCCCACCCCTTCAGTGCATTTCTGCTCAGGGCAGCTTACAACATTAATAAAATAGATTTATTAATACATTAGATAAAAATGAATAATGTTAAAAAGTTAAAAGATCAGGCTAAAACCACAATGAAAATCCCAAGTTTCAAAACTGAAATTAAAAGTTATCAGTAAAAAGCATTTTGCACAAAGCAGTGAAAGATCTTTGAAAAGAAATGTTTCTATGATGGCATATTATATTATTTTCTTCAGGTTCTCAGCAGCCTACAGTAGTGATATATCAAACTCACACTGACTTGCTGCAGAGTTAAATAGCTCCTTGAGTGTGTGCCCTTTACTCCCCTGTTCTCATATTTGTAACCCTTTCAATTTCTTAATATCCCCCTTGTTTGACAGTACATTCTAACCTATGACACCAGGAAATCTGTCAATAAACTCACAGCCCTTTGATCTCTAGGATTATGGGATTTCTCTTCATGCAAAGGGAAACGTCAGCATAAGCAAATAAAAAGACTTCAGGAGCAAGAGGTGTTTCAAGATGAAGCAGAAACAACTCTTAACATTTGCAGTGCTAAAACTACTGTTCCGTTCAAACCTGTTTACCGCAAGAGGGGAGAAAGGACATATAAGTTCAAGATGTGTTTCCTGCCACTTACTGATAGAGACATTTGGTTCTTGTATTGTTCTTGTATTGTTCTTGTACAGCTCCTCTTCATACATATCAGCTCTCTCTTCCTTGAATTTTTTCCTTCACTACTGTTGTGTTCTTGCACTCTGTTCTACAAATCTGCCCCATGGAATTAATAGGGGGGCAGATTTGGGGTATGTACAACTATGTACAGAGCTGTACTGAAGCACATTTTTTACATCTATGCAGAGTATTTGGGGCAGTCCACATGATCATATACCTTTCACTAGGCAAGCCAGCATAAAGTTCAAAGAATTCAAACTCGCTTTGATCCACGAAGGATAGTAATCCCCAATCAATTCCAATACTTTAAAAAATGCACATTCATTTATATTCATCTCCACTCAGACCCAGCTGATTATCAACGGAAATCACAACTGAGTGAGGACATATAAATAGCAAGGATATATTTTCAGATCACAAGATGACCCTGGAAAATAGGGCTTATTTGAGCCAAATCTGCCAAATGTGATAGTGCGTGTGCAATAATTTAAACCTCTTAAAGCATGACCAGATGACAATGGTGGCACCAGGAAAAGAGATATTTGGAGGGCCAATGAAGAGGTGAAGTATATTCTGAACATTCAAGCTCCTCTGTCTCAGTTTATGGTCATGTGAACTGCCATGGTATTTTATAAAGAATGAGAGTACAGGACTCTGCCCCAAGGAGCTTGCATTCTAGAAACTGACACAAAGGAGACAGTAGAGGAAGGAAAGGGAAGCAGGGGGAGAATATGCAATTATTTCAGCCACACATATGTTGGAGATTTTAATTGTGCTATTTCTGTTATTAAAAGTGTATTAGCAATAGTATTGATAAGGGGAGCTTTGACTTAGGAATATAGGAAGCTGCCATATACTGAGTCAGACCATTGGTCTATCTAGCTCAGTATTGTCTTCACAGACTGGCAGCAGTTTCTCCAAGGTTGCAGGCAGGAATCTCTCTCAGCCCTCTCTTGGAGAAGCCAGGGCGGGAACATGGATCCTTCTGCTCGTCCCAGAGTGACTCCATCCCCTGAAGGGAATACAGTATCTTACATGGCTCACACTTCTAGTCTCCCATTCATATGCAACCAGGATGGACCTTGCTTAGCTAAGGGGACAAGTCATGCTTGCTCCCACAAGACAAGATCTCCTCTCTTCCTCCTGACTTGACCAAACCAAAGTAGGCCTCTTGTCATCAGGAATTACCTTACAGGAATTTGTGAGTCAGAAGCTGTCTGGCTGGGAAAATTCATGGTGTGATAAACAGGTAGTTAAGTAACATGGGCTAATGCTAAGACGGTGGGATTTCAACATGAATGCTGAAATTTCTTCGCAAGCTGAAAATCTCCATCTTTATAACATGATTGCTTGCATTCTAAACACAGAATGCTAGAGTCCTAGAGATGGAAGAGACCATGGCGGCCATCTAATTTATCTTGGTGGAGGAAATCCAGAGCACAGTATCCCCAACAGATGGCTGTCCAGCCTCTGCTTGAAGACATCCAATGAAAGAGAGCCCACTCAGCCCCACTAAAAAGGTAGTTCCATTGTCAAACTGTTAAGTTCCCCCTGTACTGAACAGAAACCTACCCTCCTGCCCTACAACCTTTTAGTTATAATATTGTTGGTGGGTTAGTGTTGACTTGTTATCTTTTTAATTGTTACTTATATTTTTATTTTTATTGTATTTTTCCCCTTGTTGTGCTGTTCATAGACCGTAATAAACTTTGAACTGAATGTACCCTCCTGTAACTTAGTCCCATTAGATCTAGTATTGCCTTCTGGGGCAGCAGAATACTTTGCCCTCTTCTATGTGACAGCCTTTCAGGGAGAGAGCATATTAGCACGTCCCGCTTCAGTTTTCTCTTCTCCAGGCTAAGCATACCTAGTTCCTTCAACCTTTCCTCATTGACTGCCTCCCACAGCCCTTCATTACCCTCCTCTGAACCCATTCAAATTTGCCTGTATCCTTCTTCACATGTGGTACCCAGAACTGGACACAGTGCTCCAAATGAGTACAAGATTCCATTTAAGTTTTGATTTAGATGCCGTTTCTAGCATTGATAAAAGGCAAGCCCCACCACCACTCCCCAATGATAGTAGAAAGCCTTCTTGAACTTGATCTCTTTTGTAGAAGTAGCACCCACACCACAAGGCAAGACACGAGGCAACACGAGGGCCAGAACTTTATTAAATACTGTCCAATAACATGACAGCAGCAGTTCTAGTCCTCCATGCCCAACATGCAACATGGCCTACACTCAGATATGAGGTCTGACATCAGTGTTCTATACCCTGGCTCATAGCCGCAGATCAACCCAAGATCATACTCTTCTTTGTCAACCCAAAGGGCTCAGGGTATTTCACAGGCCTCACCCTCCTTTCACCAAGCCATTCAGCCTTTGAGGTTAGCAGCCCCTGAAGTTAGAGACCCAATCACAGCCCTCATGCTGGCAAGCCTCAAAGACCACTCACTAGACCACTCCCTCCACATTGTTCATACCTGCCCAAGGATGCTCACCAATAAATCCGCACTACTTCTTTCCCAAGCCCACATTGAACCTTTCATTTGTGACCTAATAACCAAAATTACTAGGGACAGAACAAAGTCGGCCAGGAAAAACCAACCAAGCAACCCAGCAACAACACCCCTCTCTGACTCTTGCCAGTCAGTCTCAAAGTGAAAAATTCTGACTCAGCCCAAAGGACGACCAGCTATATCCATTTTGTGCCTAGGGTGTGAAGGAGGGAAGCCACTCCAATAAAGACTGAGATGCCAATGGGAGGCATCTCCCACCAAGATCATTTCCACCAGACTTGTCAGTCTTCAAAGACTGGGTGAGGCAAGCTAACAGTCTTGTGCAGTGGAAAGGTTTGCTTTCAACAGCAGCATGATAAGAATTCAACAGGAGAAGGCTTACCCCAGCATGGAGATGCAGTGATTTTCCAACAGAGGTGGATGACCATCTGCATCTGATAGGGATGATGCACTGATATACCGTACATCATATACTGGGGGTGATATACTGGGGGGTGGCCCTATCCACCCCCAGCACAGTACCTCCTGTGACTGTTGCTGGTGTCTATCTGATGTTTCTTTTTAGATTGTGAGCCCTTTGGGGACAGGGATCCATCTTATTTATTTATTATTTCTCTGTGTAAACTGCCCTGAGCATTTTTGGAAGGGCGGTATAGAAATCAAATGAATGAATGAATGAATGAATGAATGTAGCACTTCCTTGCTCTGAGGAAAAGTTGGATTAGAAGACCTACAAGACCCTTTCTAGCTCCATAATTAATCTATTATGGAAAATATTATATTCTGAATAGCTGCCAGACCAGCACTGAAGACTAAGGAGCCTTGAATGAGTTCAACATTATGGTTATCCCCTAAACTGAAACGTTTAGTTAATAATAGTGACATAATAATGTATTTATGTAGCACAGAAATGCAGTGCCCATGCTGCATTTGACTCAGTGGCGTAACTACCATTAGGCAAGGGGAGGCGACTGCCTGGGGGCCCCCATGCCTCGAGGGGACCCCCAGAGGCATGTCACATGACTCCCCAACACCCACAGAGCTTCGGTGCCATGGAACAGCCAACCCCAAGTTTGTAGCAAAGTCGGCATGCATGCAGCAAAGTCCTTGTCTGCAGAAGTAACTCTGAGCTGGGAGCGCTCTTCCCCATGGGAGGGTGGAGGGACGGGGTTAAAGTGAGGGAGTGGAGTTTTCTAGAGAAGCTGGCATAATGGGGATGTGAGTGTGAGTGCACTATATATTGTGAAGTGTGTGTGTGTGTATCAGCGAGGGGCCCATTTTAAAATTTTGTCTCTGGGCCCACTCCAGCCTTGTTATGCCCCTGATTTGACTGACTTCATGGGTTGACTGACTTCAGTCTTGTGCAATGACAATGACAAATATTTATTTACCGCTTTTAAACAAATGCTCCCAAAGCAGTTTACATAGATATAAGCAAATAAATAAAATATCTCCCCTTCCCTAAAGTGCTCACAATCTTAAAAAGAAACAATATAGACACCATCATAAGCCACTGGATGGGGACGGATAGGGCCAGTTGCTCTCTCGCTGCTCAGTAAGGAGAATCGCCACTTCAAAAAGGTACCTCTTTGCTCAGTTAGCAGCGGAGGGAGCCCATTCTGTTGTGCAGCCCACGTTCTTTTTACTAGAGCCCTCCCTGTGTGTTATATGAGCAGAGCAAAAGCACATACTCTGGATCTCTTAATCTTAAAGGCACAATGAATCTGTTTTACATGATCCTAAATATGGATTCTTGCTTGCTAATATAAGAAATGCCTTGTTGGATGAAATCAAATTCCATATAGTGTGGCATTCTTTGCAAGAATCTATCAACCCAAAGGTGAGAGGTGGTCCACAAGAACAGGGTGATTAAATGCAAAGGACCCCAATACCTTTCATCCTTCTATTAAGAAAAGAAATTCTGACAGATTTTTTGTTATGACCATGATAAGCTGCATTCTCAACATTCCCTCTGTTTGAGTTACACTGCTTCAACAATTGAGAAAACACATCTTGTTTCAGGGTCTGCCCAGCACTGTGTATTGCAGTGGGGTGGGGCTGCTTCACACATGCCTGTTCATCCCTTGATGACTGCAGCATCAAGTGGGGATTTCCAGGGGTGAATGAGCCATTTGCAGAGCCAGCAGTCACACAGATTTGACTTTTGCATTACTGCAGACTGAAAGTGGTTCAACTGAATCATTTCACAGCCACGAAGGTAATAATAAAGAGATAAGCTGTTAAACAAATGATGTGACATGAAGTGCTCAGCTTCCGTGTGTGAATCAGTGCGATATCTTATTTATTTACTTCTCTGTGTAAACCACTTTGGACACTTTTGTTGAAAAGCAGTATATAAATATTTGTTGTTGTATATGTGAGTGGTGTGTAAAGAAATAGCTGGTTCAGATATCACTCACTTCTACTATGAATTCAGTGGATAGCCCTAGGCAGGCCACCCTATCTTTGTCTCAGCCCTGTCTGCAGTGTATAGATATTTTTGAAGTATTATACAGGGCTGACACAATGATACCTGAGTCAATTTATGATGAATATTTATATGTGTCCAATATTTATATACCGCTTTTCAACAAAAAGTTCCCAAAGTGGTTTACAGAGAGATAGATAGATAGAATAAAATGGCTCCCTGTCCCCAAAGGGCTCACAATCTAAGAAAGAAACATAAGACAGACACCAACAACAGCCACTCAAGGGATGCTGTGCTGGGGATGGATAGGGCCAGCGGGTCTTCCCCTGCTAAATATAGAAAATCACGTTTTTAAAACGGTGCCTCTTTGCTCACTTAGGAGAGTCAGCAGGTAATTTGAAGTGATTTGATTGCTGTCAGTGCTATATAATGTTAAATATCCTTTTTTTTTTTTAAAGTGTGCTTCGGTGGATCTTTTCAGGCTGTGAGCAGATAAAGAGATGATGACATCATCCAGTTTTTGTGTGTCTCTAGTGCAAGTCTTTGATACAACATGCCTTAAATGGTCCATCTGTCTGTTTGAATACCGATCTTGTAGCACAACGTGCACATTGATGGAGTCCTATCTGCATGTTGTAATTTGTGTGTTTCCCTTATTCCTCAGACAGTGCTCTCCATTGCCTCTAATAAAAACCCTGTTAAGTGACCAAAGCCTGCATCTGAAAGAGCTAAGCCATGGGCCAGAGCCTGAAGGGAGGCTGCATCATCGAGCGGTGTTATTTAAAGGGACAAGACATCAATCCCGAACCATTCATATGATGCAAATCAGTTATTGTATTTTTAATGCACATTCTTTTAATTGAATTGCTTTGCTCTGGCTTTGTTTCTCTCTGAAGATAAGCTAGTAGAAGGGAGATGCCTTGCTTTGGACCGATTTCTCTAATTGCCAATAAAGCTTGTGCTCTCTGAGTTGGCAAACAAAGGAAAAGATTGCTTTGCTTATTGTTAGCTTCTTGCATTTCTCATAAAAAAAAAGTTGGAAAAATGTCGTGGTTGGTATATTTCGTTTACATACCAGAACAGTCAATAAAACACCCTCTGTCAAAGTTAGAAGACTGATCACCCTTTTCTCAGCCTCATTTGCAAAGTGTACTAACAGGTAGGAGTGATTTTTTTAAATATTGCAATGCATTTTTCTTCTCTTCCTTATTTCTTCCTCAGAAGGAAGAAGCAACAAGTAATGAAAGAAATCTAATTTGCAGTGTCAGCCTGGGTATTTTACAGGCATACAAGGTAAAGAGTTTTTATTGTAATGTTACACAGACAAATTCCAGGCTTGTATATTTTAAATGTAACCCATTTAATTCTTGTGAGATGAATACACTTTTTACTAGAAAGCAATGTTACTGTACATTTTTATTAAAACTTAAGGCACAAATACAAATCTAATAATTCCACTGAAGCTTCTGCGATAAGAACAGTCTTATCTTTGCGTACAGGCTTTCTAGATGTAGTAGAAGATCACTGGAACAATACAGATATTCTTGTGCTGATCTGCTAATATTCAACACCCTATTGGTTTTTTTAATTTGGTGAGCTGCTGTTGGTTCGTTACATTTTAGTTTTAAGAATTTATATGTTTATCAAACAATCGATTAACTATATTTTTGGTGATATTTTTTATGTTTTATTTATTGAGGCTGTACACAGCCTAACCCAGGCTAGGAAAGCCCAGCCTGGGTTAGGCTGTGTGTGAGAACTGCCAAAATCGGGCCTGATCCCAGAGAGGCAGTGCCACCTAGCCTTTTTAGCCTGGCTTTTAGCCTGGGTTAACAGTGCCAGCATGCCTTTAACCTGGGCTTCAGGATCATGTGTCTACTCGGGAGAGGAGAGCTGGTCTTGTGGTAGCAAGCATGACTTGTCTCCATAGCTAAGCAGGGTCTGTCCTCGTTGCATCTGAATGGGAGACTTGATGTGTGAGCACTGCAAGATATTCCCCTCAGGGGATGAAGCCGCTCTGGGAAGAGCAGAAGGTTTCAAGTTCCCTCCCTGGCTTCTCCAAGATAGGGCTGAGAGAGATTCCTGCCTGCAACCTTGGAGAAGCCGCTGCCAGTCTGTGAAGACAATACTGAGCAAGATAGACCAATGGTCTGACTCAGTATATGGCAGTTTCCTATGTTCCTATGTTGGGCTATGTTCAGCCTGAGGAGACACAGACACAAGTGCCTAGAGTGCCCATCTCTGTGGGTATCCCTCAGTGCATGGTACATTGTGGGATACCTGGAGGCTGGGATGCGTCGCCCCAGCCTCTGGAGATCAGGTCGTGTGTAAGTGCGGTAAGTGCTCCCAGCAGGGATCATTCGCCTGTTGGGGGGGGCGGCGGGGGGAGGTAAGGACTGCACAGCCTTCCCTTCTGTCTGCCCGCTCTCCTGCCCTTCTGGTCAAGTGAATAGTTCCATCATATTGTTATAAGGTGTTTTGAGGGCCTCTGGTGGATAAGTCACATATGCTACCAAGTGTTTTTAGTCTGCTAGAAAGCACACCCAGAATGATGCCACAGCATTGAAAAATGTGTATTATGCACAATTTCCAGCTGATTTCCTCATTACGGCTTTATGTATGCAGGCCCACACTAGAGGGCTGCAAACGTTTTCCCTAAAGCAACATTTGAAGTTACCTAGAGATTCCTCCTCTGTCATACTGTCACAGGACAAGTTTTTCTACAGTCTGCAGAATCAAGTGATAAAGGTTTCCCTGGAATGTACCACTCCAGGCTGCAGGTAGTGTGTCGAGTGAGAATGGGGCTTCCATGTTTGAAGGCAACCCGCATAAAAAGCCCTCCCTGAATGTAGATAACTAGCACATCTGAGGGAAAGATTGTGACTAATCTTCTACATGATGTACAGTTTATCGTCCATCAGAGGAGTTTCAATAGTTGCCAAAAAGGTTTGATGAGGCCAGTAAAAATTTTCAGGGGGTTTCCCACAGGCCCAGTCAGTCTGGACTTGCAAATGTGTGGGCTTTTTTCATCCCAAAGTGGATGTAGCTGTGCTTTTATTCCACAAAAAGTGTAAGTGAATTGAGATGTAATCTTTTGGTAAGCCTTTGAGTCTCACAGATATCATTTTAAGTCAGAGTGGGAGGCCAAATGACTTTTAAAAATAGACCCATTCACACATTATGGCCAATGCACATATGGTCTGTGTCCAGGGGTTCACATGCCATTCAAGGCAACATGGGCTTCTAGAGCACCACCTGTGCAGCTGTGTTTGTGTAACTACCACGGATGGTGTTGCACAACAGGTTCGTTCTGCTCCATTGTAAAGTTGCGCTAAAGTTGGCTAACGGCTGGGGTAAAAACTTGGATTAGGCAGCGCTGGGATTGGGAGTGGAAGCGCTGGGATTGGGAGTGATCCTGGCACTGCACATGAGCAGCCCAACCCAGATTGGTTTAGTCTGCTTGTGAGAATAGACCATATGTACTCACACCTTTATGCCTATAAAGAGGCTCTACACATGAGCAGTGTGTAGAGCCGAAAGGGTGGTTGCGAGGAGGGCGGGACCCACTCTCCCCACAGACAATCAGGGAGCCCTCCCTGGGCAGCTGTATCGGCCGCCCAGACGATTACCAGCTCTGTCATGGAGTTGGTTGGGTCAAGTCCCATAAGGCACCACGCGAGTGCATGGTGCCTTTTGGGGAGCCTCCTGACACTGGGATGCTTGTTGTAGCCTCTCAGTCAGGAGGCTACTCATGAGTCGGCATGGCGCAGAGCCGCACCGCACCAACACAGGATAGTTTAATCTGCTTTTCAGGTGCTCTTGCACTCAAAACCTGGGTTAAGTGGTGGACCACTTAAGAGGGCTCATCACATGTCTCCCGTTGGGTCTCATAACCAGCCAAAACCGGCCGGGCTCCCTTAGCCCAGTTTCAGCTGGTCTTGAGAACAGCTTCAATGTGTAATGTCTGAATAGGGCTAATGTAAGCTTGTATTCTGGGTTTCAGCACTGTTCCTGCATGCAGAGCATATCCTATATGTTTTCTGAGTGTTATGTCTCAGGAGGGGCATGGTGGGTTTTTTTGTTTTTTGTTTGCAATATTGCAAAAATGGGAGTGCATTTTGAGAGAACAGTAGCTTGCTTGAGGCCACCTCGTGAGTTCACAACTTAGGTGAGGTTTGGACTTTGTGATTTAACCTTAGCTGCCATACCATACTGCCTTTCAACAGGTGAGCTTTCTTACTCCTAACGCTCTTGCCTATTCAGATCACATCTCCTTTTGGCATCCCATCTCTTGTTCCTCTGGACTACAGAACCTCCTTTCCTAGATTTCTCGACATATCTCGGCCTGCTCATTTTGCAGGTTCCTGCATGCTCCTTTCCTAGACCTCGGCTTCTTCTACCCTCCTTCTCCACACCTGTCTGCTGCCCTCCCCCTCAGTGAACCTGGGATAGCCCAGTCAATCTGTTAGAGCCTTCACAACCATCACTGCCCTTTGCGCATTACAGTATTGATGTTGTTGCAAATATGCAGCTGCAGGAGTGATTCCCACATCTGCAAAACCAGAACAGAAGTCCTATGACTTTCCCTGATTTGTGTCATCTTTAGTGAATGCTGAGAAAAAGAACACTCCCAATCTAAATACGTTTCTGCTAATACAAATGAGACAACTCCCCCCCACCCCCTGTCTTCTGTATCAACCATTCCCTCATCCCACTCTGTTCTCAAAACATAAATCTTATTCTTGATTTTTTGATCAATAGTAGCCAGACATAAAAGTATTCTTTATTACAGATGTTCAGGATCCAAGTCAGATGGGATTGATTAAATGCACACACAAAAAGACTCGTTCAAAAGACCGGTTCCTGTCTTGAGATCTGCTTTTTCTTATTATGCTAATGCTTGTTATCCAGTATAAGTATCTCATTTCTATGGGCACACGCTCACACGAATGTGCATACGCACACACTTATGGCAGATGCATAAACAGATGAAGGCGGGACACATAACTGCAATTGATGGGACTACTACTGTCTGCCATGTCTTCAATTCAGCTGGATATCATCTTGTTCTAACTAGAGCACCCTGCTTGGTAAATTTTGTCACCCTTTTCAGGCTTTTCTCCATCAAATACATGTGACTTGAAGACTTTTGCTATCCTTTTTCTTTTTCAAAAAGGAAAACAGACCTTAATATTAGCCCAGCTGTGTTCATGATAGGTTTAAAACAAGACAGCTGTTGTTTTATGATTTTCTTGTATTATTATTCAAGGTTAATACAAATTCCTAGGTGAAAAGCCCCAGTGACATTATTATTAGTGGCTGACATGAACCTCAACCCTCCAGCAATGGAAAGAGGGCTGTAGGTCCATAAGGAGCCTTCAGCATCCCTGTGCTGAAAACAGATCTGCGTAGAGGACCAGCACGGAGGGGGAGGAAGGGGCAATTTTCACATCTCTCCCCCAACATCTTTCTTGTTTTGTCTGCTACCAAAACCCAAAGCTACTTGGGGGCAGGGGCCTGTACTTTCCATTAGTATACATTATGTTCCTGAGGTCTGTGCCTGAACTCAAGTGATTATTATTATTCCCCACATATGCATGGTGTTGTATAGAGTACTGTAACTTATAGATGAAAGGGAGGCAGAATGGGTTGTATCCTAACTGTGCCTTCCACAAACAGAAGCAGTTTGTGTTGGGCGGGGGGATATATTGTTGCCTATCACCCCTTCCCTCTGCAGCACCCCAAGCTGCATGTCACCTTGCTCTGGAGGGTCATGCAGCCCTTAGGAGCACATTTGCAGGGGATGTCAGGAACTGATGCATGGAGGGAGCTGATGGATGAAGGAGTGGCAAAAACCCCTCCTCAGCTTCATGCAAATTGAAGCATTTTCCATTGACAGAAATGGACCCAACCTAATATTAACAAGGGATGGTACAAGTAGAGGTGAAAGTTGAAGGTGGTGGGAGAAGCCAGAAACTGTCAATGTAATAAAATTACCTTTTTCCTAAGTGCAGAAAAATGGGGTGGGAGGGGAAGAGCTATTGTCCTAAACTTCATGACATATGTATCATCAGTCGTTTCAGTCTTTGAAATATATAAGGCAATTGCTTGATTTACATATACCACGATAACACATAGCACTACCACAGAGAAATATGCAAGAGTCTTTTCACAAAATGTGAAAATGCAACACCAAAACACCATTGCATTTCTCCATTGCAGAAAAGGCAAAGTGCAGCAAGAGACCCACCTGCAGAAAGATGCAGGTAGTATGAATAAGTTCTTTCAGCAACTCCCATTGATACCGTGCAACTGGTATTTAGCAGCATCTTGCTTCTGAGGCTAGATGGGTCCTATGGCCAGCAGACTAGTAGCCATTGATAGACCTGTCCTCCATGACTTTGTCTAAGCCGCTTTGAAAGCCATCCAAGCTAGTGACCATCACCACATTCTGTGGCAGAGAATTCCACAGATTAATTATTTCTCCATTACAGAAAATGCAAAGCACAGCAATTTGTGTTTAGACAAATTGCATTTAGACAAATAGACAAAAGTACTTATTTTTGTCAATCCTGAATTTACCGACCTTCAGTTTCATCAGATGACCCCTGGTTCTAGTGTTGTGACAGAGGGTGAAAATTGTATCTCTAGTGGCCTATAAGCATCAGACTAGTAGGCATTGATAGACCTCTCCTCCATGACTTTGTCTAAGCAGCTTTGAAAGCAATCCAAGCTCATGGCCATCACCACATTCTGTGACAGATACAATGACAAGAACTGTATGCATTACTACAATTGTAGCCACACCATAGATTTGTATAAGGGCATTATAATACTAGCATTTTTATTTTCATTCCCCTTCCTAATGATCCATAGCATGGAATTTGATTGTTTCGCAGCTGACATGCACTGAGTCAACACTTTCAACAAGCTGCCCACCATAACCCCAAGATCTCTCTCCTGGTCACTCACTGACAGCTCAGATTCCATCAGCATATATGTGAAGTTGGGTTGTTGTTGTTTTGCCCCAATATGCATCACTTTACACTTGCTTACATTGAACTGCATTTGCCATTTTGTCACCCACTCCCCCAGTTTGGAGAGATCTTTTTGGAGCTCTTCATAACCTGTTTTCGATTTCACTGCCCTAAATAGTTTAGTGTTATCTGCAAATTTGGCCTCTTTGCTGCTTACCCCAACTACTAGATCATTGATGAACAAGTAGATTTATTTTAAAAAAAAAGTGGAATGAGTAGACCGTACTAGGCTAGGTGGACCAGTGAATTAACCCACTATAAGGCAGCCTTATGTATTCATATGAGCTGGGCAATGGAACAATTTGCTATTCCACTGTGTGGCTATCACACTTCTATGATTTGCAAAAGAGCAGTATATATCACTTGTATTTAGTGCTCAAGGAATGTAATATATGGTATCTCGGTAAGTATAACAACACCCCTGTTTGGTAGGACTGTTTTATTATTCTAATCCTAGATGGAAATAATTAAGAGAGCAGCTTATCGATGGACACTGAGGGAGTTCATCATTGAGATGAAACAAGTCCTTAATCCAGCTCATGCCCTTAAAAGTTATGATGCACTGGACTTTACAAAATGTCCTTCATTACTTGCTTTGAAATATTGCAGATTACAGTTCTATTTCACAAATTCTTGAAGGATCCCCCCCCCCGCTCAAATATAGGTTGCTTTCTGTTCCACTAAATAAAATAAAACCGACAGATAGATGATCTTGTCTGGATATATCTCAAAGCAATTTGAGTGATACAAATGGGAAACCTAGTTCTTCTCTATTCAAATATATATATCACAAGGTACAACTTTATTCCTTTATCTTCTTTATAATTCAGTCATTTTTTATTGAAATTTTGTCAGGGTTTCTTTGTCATAGTACCTGCCAAGCATGCTCAAACAGCTGAGTCGAGGGGTTGAAAGGACAATGATTGAGCAGAATTTTAACTAAGGAGAGAAAAGTATCAAAGGTTTACTTCACACTTCAAGCAGGATTGCAGCAACACACCTGGCTATGCCCTGCAACAACAGTTTAACCCAGCTATCAAGACATTGGCTGAATTCACATGTAACACAAAAACACGGGTCCAATGGACACACAATTCTGTGCCCCTCCCCCCGCTCTCCCGTCCAAATTTGGACATTCAGGAGAACTGTCTCTCTGTAGTCAGTGAGATTCCAGAGAGTTGGGGGAGCTGGCTGTGTGGGCTTCCTTCTTGACAGAAGGACAGGTCACACAGCCAATCAGGGTAAAGTGAGGGAGGTGCTTCCTTCCTCAACTCTTGTCCCATGGGAGCCAAAACATTTGGATATAACACAGGCACCACAAAAATGGAGGAAAAGGTGGCGAGACGCCACTCTGACTGAAGGTTCAGAGTGGAGTTGGGGGAGAGAAACTGTGAGTCCCGGTTTTTTTTTTTTTTTTTTTTTTTGCCCTTAACTCCAGTTTCCAGCATTCGGATGTGTGGCTATGGAAACTGGATGTGAAGGGACCTCTGGTTTCCTATTACTTCCAAATCCAGCCATTGTTTTACCATGGGACTGTGTGTACTCATGGGTAAGCATATTAACATTCTGCACCCAGGCATCAACCATCCGCAGAGGCAAGAACTGAGCTGCCACTCCAAGGGTAAAGGGCTATGGGCTACACCAGAGGAAGCAAGTAGCAGTGCTGGCAGCTGTGCCAGGCAGGTAAGAAACCTTTAACCACTGCTCTCGCCACCCCCCCCCCCCCGGCCAAACTGGGCTTGGTTCCTTGGTTCATTTTGATCATGGACAGAACCACTCCGCAGATTAGGGGCATTGACTGGAAGGGGAGAACAGGACCAGGATGGGAGGCTGATGTATGTAGGTCAGAAACAAAACCTGGTGAAATCATAGGAAGAACCTTGCAGAAACTGAAATCTGCTCACTTTTCAGGTTACAGTGCTGGTTACCTGACAGAACACTGCTTTACTAGTTAGATTAATGGAATACAAGCTGACTGGCAACTCTGGATTCCCCCCGCCACCAAAATGATCTGGGTCTTTCTTCCCAGAGCTGGAGAGCAGGCAAAGTCACTCAGAGCCCGACACAAATGCAATGAAACATACTGTGGATATATGTCTTTATTTATTTTCCCCTCTAGGCTTTAAAGCACTCTTGGTGGTCTTGTTCCGTGGTAGTTCTCATCATGCCAGCAAATCAAAGTTGTGGGGGGCAGAATTTTTTGCAGATTCCTCATCCATTATAGAATAATTTTTCATAATATAAAGTACTTTGCAAGTCAAACAAAACAAAGGGATGGTTTAGTGAGCTCCAGCCTTGAGTGCTTTATAGTTTGTTTTTCTGGCAAAAAAATAAACAATTACTTTGACTAATAACTTCACTGGAATGTAGACAGAGAATAAAGTGAAGGAGCCTAAAGCATACCAAATGAACATAATTGACCAGTATTTGAGTAGATTATGGGCCTGGCATGTGTCATTTTTTGCAGATCTTTCAAACATTCAAAGGGGAAGAGAACTGTTCTTATCTCTGTTCTGGAAAAGGTCCCCCACAATGCTGGAGCTTTAGCTACATCTGTTAGGCACAGAGAGAACTTTTGCCATATTTGAACCCAGAAAATGAGTGACACAAAGCAGGTAAGGGAGACCCATCTGGCAACACAAGTTGGTGCCCTAGATTAGATACCATGTTTTTGTGTAATGTTTCTCTGAACATTATTTACTATTTTAGGTCTGTACTGAATGTTCTTCTGTTTTGATCCTCAGGTCCAAGGTAGTGCTTGGGTGCAGAAATATTTCCTGGAAACCCCTAAGTGGTGCATATGTACTGTACACCTTGTTTTAGTCCAGTTTGTTGACACTGTTGTTTCCATTTGCTGCTTGATTGCTAATTTTTCTGATAATTATTGGGTCTGCTTCCTAGCAAGGCAAGACACTGGAGTATCCAGCAGGAGGAGGAGAGCAGGTAAGGAGCTGCTCTCTTCTTTCTTAAAGTTCCCAACCCCCGCTCCTGAAATTTGCTCAAACCATGGTCCAAACCGTGGTCCGTGCACATCCCTATTCTGAACTGGCTTTGTTTGCCTATTGTTATGTTGCCACTCAGTTGAATATGACCAATCATGTAACATTATGACATCATTCCATTCACCATATGAATCTCAGACCATACTCCACTATAAGAATCTCACTTCATACTTCCTTCCCAGCAGGAAGGACCTGCTCTCCTCTTTCTTAAAGTTTAGGCCCCACTCCTGAAATGTGCTCGAATTGCAGTTTGTGCACATCCCTAGTTCAGAGTGAAGAAAATGCTTCCTGAATTCACAAACAAGGTTTTTTGAGCCCTTTCCCACAAATCACTGCAATATTATCAAAAGGGATGATACTTTGAAATGCTAAAGAAAACGTTCACAAAATGTACCCTCTCTTTTGCTCAATCCTAACTTTTATTTTACTTGCCAACATTATATACAGAGGAATGGAAGAAGCAATGTTAAAAGGATCAATGTGAGCAAATGCAGTTGCACAGACACAGACTTGATTGCAACTGAGAATTAATATTGGAAGGTTTAGGTTTGGGCTTCACTGGTGGATTATGAGGAGTACAAAATGATCTAGGTGTCTTAGTGAACCACCTATTAAGTATGAGACAGCAGTGTGATGCAACAGTCAAAAAAGCTAATGCAGACTTGGGCTGCATTAGCTGAGGTCTAATGTCAGATCATGAGAAGTAATAGCTCTGCTGCTCAGACCTCATGGTGATTGATACCATGCAGAGAGTAATGTGGGCAGTTCTCAACCACACACATTGGTATGGGTGTCTAAAGCAATGCCCACAGTGTTGTACAAGAACACTGCCTTGGAATCCATTTTCCCCCACTGGAAATAATGGGTGTAGCAGTGAGCAACTGTGATTGCACAATTTTAGTTATTAGCAGAAGAGTACTTTTATGCAACACTACTTAAAAGGGTGTTGCTTTAGATCCCCTTAGTAGTGCAGGCTTTTGAGAAGCACCCATGTTACTCTGTGCAGAATGTCAACCAGTATGTCTAGTTCTGGGCACTACATTTTAAGAAAGACATTGATCAACTGGAATAAGTTCAGAGGAGGGTGTGATGGGACCTATATAGGAGCTGGTGAGTGTGTGTAGGTTACCCTAGTAACCAGGCATAGAAGGTTCAGAAGCAGAGGGATTTAAAATTAAGGCGGTTGAGAAAGAGAGGGGAAAGAGAGAGTTGGACTGAGTAGTGTGGGAGTAGGAGGTGTTTTGGGCTGAGGGTTGAGAGATTGGTTTGTGTGTTCTGAAAAGGAAAGATTGTTCAGGTGGGATTGTGTGGAACTTGAAGGGTGAATGTGAGGAGGCTGGAAAACCAGCAGTGTACTGGGCAGCTCCTACTAACAGACAAGAAGGTCTGGAAGAATTTACTGAGTTTACAGACCCAGTTTTAATTGCTTCTGTCCCAGTTATCTCACCCTATATGTTACATTTTATCCAGATGAAAAGAAACACTCAGAAAGTTGAACAGCGGATGTACCTAGTAACTTGGCAGAGAAGCATGTGTGCCCTGCTTTGAAGATATCTTTATTCTAATCAGTAAATAATAATCTTATTTTTGTTTTCATTTTATACTTCAGGTTTTGTTTCATTTTATATCCTGAACATATACGCCTATCCTGCGCTCGTGAGGCTATGCAGCCAAAGGTATTGAGTACCAAGAGTTGGGTAACAAGAATTTATATGGTAGCAGTGAGAAAAGTAAAAACTGAATGAATTCCCAGAACCTGGGCGCTTTCCAGATTAGGCCCTGCAATGGGGTCATGTCGGATCTTGGACGTGTACTTCCACACTTTGTGCATTGTAACACTGCAGTCCCTATGTGGACAGCAGGGTGCCATTCACATTTCCAATGCCTTGTCTCAAATTTAATCACTGTGATATAGAGCTAGGACGTCGTATATCTGGCGTAAGCAAGTTGCTGTTTTTTTAATTGTTAGTTGCTGCAAGACTGCTCCCCCTGCTGTTTACGTTTTCAATGCGACTTGCCTGAACTGAGGCATTTTGCTGCTGTTGAGCAGCTAGTCTGGAAAGCGCCCAGGAGACTAAACTGTCATAGAATAATAAAAACAAATCACCTCCCTGGAATTGGGAGGGGCATCAGAGAGGGGACCCTGACAGAGGGCAATAAAGATAGTGAGGGAGCTGGCCCCAAGTCCTATGAGAAATGGCTAAAGGACTGACTATATTTACCCTAGAGAAGAGAAGACTAAGGGGTGCTGTGATAGCTGCTTTCAAATATCTGAAGCGGTGTCACATAGAAGACAGAACAGGTCTCTGTTGTTCTTGAGGGCAGGACTAAAATTTAATGGGTTGAAATTACAAGGTAAATATTTAGGCTAGATATTTATGTAGAATTTCCTAACAGTAATAGTTGTTCAACAATACTCATACAGCAGTGGGCTCCCTTTCACTAGAAGTTTTCAGAACAGTGGCTGAATTGAAACTGTCAGGGATGCTGTAGAAGATTCTTGTTCTGAGTAGGGGGACTAGAAGACCTCAGAGGACCCTTCCAGCTCTAAAATTCTATGGTTCTATGATATCAGGACAGGTGATCTCTCTTGCTTCCTATAAAATGTTCTAGGTTAGATTTGTGAACTGATTTTAGGTTCTCCTCTTGCAGGCTGCAGGCTGTCTCAGTCTCACCTTTAGCTTCATGGACACCAGGTATGACATAGTCTTTGATTTAATTAGCAGAATTTCAGGATTACCATCGTGAAATGGCACCTGGCAAATAACCCAGATAGTTGATCACTGCAAACAAAATCCATGAAGTGCTACATCACAACACATTTTCCTAATACGGGTGGTTGGCAAACTGTGATTTGTGCTCATGTTGAAAGAAGACTGACAAACCATTCCCCACATGCCTGTAAAGTTAGCAACCAAGCAGAAAAAAGATGGCTCAGACATCTGGGCCAATTGCCAGAATACTGTCTGTAAAAGCCAGAATTTTATGCCAGTTGCAATACTATATTGAGCAAGGAAAGCAGGACGGCTGGTGACAGAATCCTGCTTTCCTTGCTCAAAATAGTATTGCAATTGGCAATACTATTTTGTAGAAGCAATGTAGAGCCATTGTAGAGCAATGAAGCAAATTGGCAGTGGAAACAGTTAGACCTGCTCTTACATTTGCTTCCTTGTTCAGTTCTATCATCTCATATCAGAACCCAAGTTCCTGCTCACCTCACCTTATGTGCCAGCATATAAAGAAAGTGTTTGCTAGTAGCTCTGGCTTCTGCTAAAGTCAGGAGACTCAACTCACTGAACTTCTTTGTTTCATTTATTTATTTATTTATTGATAATATTTATGCCTCATTCCTCTAGTACAATACTGCTTGGGGTGGCTCACAAAATTAAAAACAACAGCAATATAAAAAATAGAATTAGTAATGCTGCTTTAAAAAAACAAGGAACCCATTAAACCTAAATTGAAAAATTACCAGTTAAAAAGTTAAACACCCACCAGAGAACTGCAGATAAATGTCTGCAGAGAGGTGTTTTACTCTAAAAAGATGGGTCTTTAGCAACTTTTTAAAAAAATAAAAGGGAGGGAGCGTGGTGAAGCTCTTTTGAGAGGGTGTTCCAGAGTCAAGGGGCCACAACCAAGAAGGCCCTGTCTCTAGTCCCCACCAACCAGATCTCTGTTAGTGGTGGGGTCATGAGCAAGGTCTGAAATGATGAACAGAGGGTTCTGGCAGGATCATATGAGTGAATGCAGTCCGACACATACCCCAGCCTCAAGTCATGTAGGGCTTTAAAGGTCAAGACCAGCACTTTGACTCTAGCCGAGAAGCATGCTGGTAACCAATGAAGCTGCTGCAGGATGGGTGTAATTCTCATGAAATGACTTGTGCCTACCAGCTAGGGATGTGCAAACAGGTTCAACATTGAATGTGTTTGACAAACTGGTTTGGTTCGACAGTTCAAGGTTGAACCAAACCACCCTCTGTTCGGTCGGACCCTGGAATGAACACCACCTGGCCCATTGGGGGGGCGGGGTCCAAAGCATTAACTTTTTAAAAAACAAAAAACTTAACCCCTCCAGGGGGAGTTCTCTGAGGAGGAGGCGGGGTGTGTGTCCATGGAGGTTACCCCTCCCCTGCTGGCCTCCCTTGCTTTGAAAACCAGCTTGTTCAGCCATTCTTCAGCCCATTTGGACCTCCCTCCTACCAGTGTGGTGGCCATTTTGGAGGCCACCATGCCTGTGCAATGGGCCTTTGCATGCCCTGGGTCATGCCAGGCCATACAGAGGTCCATTGCACAGGAATGGTGGCCTCCAAAATGGCCACAGCGCCAGGGAGAAAGGTCCATGGGCTGAAGAATGGCTGAACAGGCTGGTTTTCAAAGCAAGCGAGGCCGGCAGGGAGGGGGAGCCTCTGTGGACACCCACCACCACCACCTCAGAGAACCCCCATAGAGGGGGTAAGTTTGAGCCATGTTTGGACTTGAACTGAACCAGACCAGGTGGTTCCATGCACACTCCTACTACCAGCATCCTTGTAGCTGCATTCTGGATCAGCTTAAGCTTCCAAACCATCTTCAAGGGCACCCCCATGTAGAGTGCATTACAGTAGTCCAATCTGGATGCCACCAAAACATGCGTAGTTGAGGTGAGGTCCAACATTTCCAATTAGGGTTGCAGCTGGCAAACCAACCCTAACTGGTAAAAGGTACCTCTGCACACAGCCACCTCCTGTGCCTCCATGGACAGTTCTACTTGTGGTACACCCAGGTACAAGAATTTTCACAATAAAAAGTTGGCAGATCTACCAGTCTAACAACATCTGGAATAGAAAAGGAAAACACCTGGAGGTTTATAGCTTGGTCATGCAACCCAACCCTTTGAATCACTTGTTTTTAAAATGTTACTCAAAAATTATGATGGCAAATATTTCAAGCTTACTGAAAATTGTGAATGCAGTTTGCTTTGAGGCTCAATTTTTTAACCCTCCCCCCCCCAATACATGGGAAAAGTGAGGAAGTATCTTGTCTTGCAAGGCTGATTCACTCATGCATTGCTGATTGCCACTTGATTATTTGGCGCCTGATGATTTGCAGTGAATGTGTGAATTGACTTCATGGGAAAGCGCTATACATTTTTGTGAAGTGATAACGGAAGTTCTGTTACGCTTAGTCTGCCATGGCCAACTGGAGCTCAGTTATGAATCTGGGAAATCTCACCCCTGCTATAAACTCACCCGGTGGCCTTAGGTAAGCCACTCTCTGCTTCAGCCTGCCATCTGAGGCACGCCATTGTCACTGACATGGTGTGCAATGTTCCACAGGCATCTACTGTGATGTGGGCACTGCTGCATCTTCGTAATGCAAGTGGCAAAAGTGCAACTTGCCCAAATGCTGAAACTGTGCAAGGGATTTGTGCAATCACATTCTTATTGGAACTAATGGCCATGTGATTCCATAAGTCCTTTGTGCAATTTTTGCAACCTGCATTAGGAAGACACAGCAGCTCCCACACTGCACTAAACACAGATTAAGCATCATGTACAATGTGAGCCAATGATACCAACTCATCTATCAGGGTTGTGGTAAATATTAAGATAAAATATTATTAGTGTTTATATACTGCACATTCCAAGATGTGTATAGGTAAACCTTGCTATACGTGGAACCACTATTTGCAGTTCTGTGTATTCATGGGTGTTTCTGATACCTAGTTTCATTATTCACAGATACAAAAGGGTTAAAACCCATGTATCTGTGGTTCCTAGAGGGCTGGAGGTGACCGCAGAGGTCACTTCTGGCTGCCATTTTGTGAGGAGCCATTTTGTGGCTCATTCCTTTTTTAAAAAAAGGGTTATTCTGTGCTTTGTCAAAGTTTGGGGGGCATTTTGTGGTTTGGGGGGCATTCCTGGGCACATGTAGACCCCATGGAGCACAATATTCAATGATTTCAAACAATAGCAATGATTTTCACCTTTTTCACTCTGTTTTTGCTGGGATTTTTTTGGTCAGTTCTGCCTCCTTACTCATGGCAGTAGGTGAGGAATGGAACCACCCTGAGGTATACCTGTACTATATTGGCTGACATACTGTACAAAGGGATGTTGGCAACTCATTCTTCACAATGGATATCATGTCATGCAACTGCGTTCAAAGAGCTTTTACCACCAAGTGCTTCTGCCCTGCAACACAGTCCCATTGCAGGTGTTTACACAAGTATAGGGATGTAGCAGTTCTCAAGCCGCCCACTTTCCCTTGTGCAGCATTTTATCTAGGGATGTGCAAACAAGTTCGGTTCGACCCTTCAGGGTTGAACTGAACCACCCCCATTCAGTCTGACCCCAGACCGAATCCCCCAGGGGATTTGGTCAAAATTAATTTTTTAAAAAACTTACCACCTCTGGGGTCATTGTCCGAGGTGGCAAGCAATCCACGGAGGTTCCCCCTCCCTTGGCTTTGGCCTTTCCTGGAAGGCCTCCCTTACTTTGGCTGGCCTCCCTTACTTTGGGCTTTCCTCCTCAGCATGGTGGCTGTTTTGGAGGCTGCCACACCTGTGCAATAGGGTCATGCCAGGCCATGCAGAGCTGTTCGGCCTATGGCTGCAATAAAAGAACTACAACTACAGGCCATGCAGAGGCCCATTGTGTAGGCACGTCGGCTTCCATAATGGCTGCCATGGTGAGGGGGAAAGGCCAGAAACATTCTGAAGAACAGCTGAACGGCTGATTTCTGAAGTAAGGGAGGCCAGCGGGGGGAGGGGGAAACTCCGCAGACCCCCTGTTGCCTCGGAAAACTGCCTCAGATGTGGTAACTCGTGAACCCCGCCCCCCTGGACTATACTGTACCCTGTCTGTGCCATCACAGCTGGAAATAAGCAGGGTTGAGTCAAAAATGATGAGGAAATGCTAGTGGTTGAAGGTGGCAGCTGAAATGACCATGTTCCAACAAATGACATCTATTTAGAGATAGAATATGGCAAGATATGAAGAGGAGACAATTACTTACAGTCTTGCAGAGCTTTATAACAAAACTTTCCATTTACAGTATGATTATATAAGCTTTAATTTACAGATGCGGCAAGTTTAAACATCAGACTGAAGTTGTCAGTGCTGATGGTTTACCAAAAGATTTAAAGGAGCTACAGTAAATATTTATTGTCTTAAATCTCACATTTTCCACTCTAGGTTGGTCTCTGTTGCCAAGGTCAAATGAGGCACAATATTTACTCAGGAGAAGCATTGTGTTTCTCTGGCTAAATCAATGTGCCAGTTGCTGCTGTTTGAAGAAGGAGCAATACAAGTTTTTTCCCCCCTGTGCTAACCTTCATCAATGCTTTTTTACTTAAATAGGAACTTTCCAAATCCTAACACAAACAAAAGACTGATTATATGTACAACAATAAAGCTCTTATCACAATGGGCTAGCAAACATGACAGTACGTAACATTAGAGTAGGAAATGGGGTATGTGTTTATAATACAACTGATTATTATGGTTTGGTTGGAAGCCAAAGTACACGGGATTCTTTCAGAACCATATGAACACTTAAAGTTTTGTCCCTCCGGACCGGTTTATCCACACAGCAAAACCAAGTGGTAAAGATTTGCCTGCAGTGTATCATCTGCAGGTGGGGTGTTTTGCAGGTGTAAATGTGCCCCCATGAAAAAAAACACCTCCCTCCATGTAGAAAGATGGCATGCTAAGGAATTGAACTCTTCTTGTCCTTTGCATATTACCCTTCCACATGCAGCAATTCACATTCATACATCAGCATTCCCACTTGGAGCCCAATACACGTTCATGCACATCATATATGTTCACACACTTAATTGTTGCCATCTCAGGTGATGACTTGTATGCATGAATGAGCCAGAGATCAAGCTACACATTCTGCACTTTAATGTGGGCAGTCCCCAAATGCCATACTATTGCAGCCTCCTAATGAAGTGTTGGCGGTCATGCACAAGGGTGCAACCAATGCAAGTACCAATCCTAAAATGCAGGTGCACTTCTTCAGGTATTTCTGCTCTTGCGCAAGACTGCCATTGCTTCAGTAAGAGCCCACAGTCATGTGGAGGGTTGGGAACTGCCCGTATTAAAACTGTGGAACACGTTGGCCACTATCTTCCACCCAGCATAAAAATGGTTAAACAGAAAACAATGCATGCTAAAAATGAAGCAATTTGTCCATAAGTCTAAAACAGGAATATATAATTCAAATAATCCTACAGGAATTCGTGACGCTTTGTGTCAGAGGCGCACTCTGCCATGGACCTTGGGGATCTGGTCCGTGGCCTCCTGTCTCCAGATGTGTACATGTCTCTGTCTCTGCGCACATGCACAGATGCCCCAAATGTGCCCAAAACAGTCCGACCTGTCATTTGGGCAGCAGGTGGGCTCAGGGAAAGAACTTTTGCTGCTGCCTTTCCTGCCTTGGTCCACACCCTGCTGTCCTCCCGCTGTTTCCACATCCCCACTGCATAGTGGCAGCTGAAAAAAGTTTTAAAAAAGATTTAACTTGCCCCAGATCACCCCTCAAGCTGGTGGGGAGGGGGAGCTCTCTGAAGCCCTTCAGGTCTGGGCTCCAAAATTACCTAGGTGCGCCACTGCTTTGTGTATAAAATACATACAATTCAGTTACCACTTACCACAACTTCCTAACATTTTGGAGCAAAGGTTCAAGTCATAACACTCCCCTCTTCCAAAACACACAGACACAACTAATGAAGATAATAATAATAGAGTTACACCTTTTTAATCCAGACATTTTTGTGGAATTAAAATTGTAGGCACAGAATATTTGTGTCTTGTTTTTGTTACATCAGATTTAACTCAAATGCCTGTTACAAAATGGCTTATTGTTATGGGTTTTAGTGGCCCAAAGGGATTAACCTATGTAAGAAAATGTTACAACAAACATGACCCAGTTTTGAAATTCTGGTATACTAACATAGTGGGAATTGTGCCACACAAAGATCTCATTTAGAAGATTAATGACACCATTGTATTATTTTACATTCTTGGTTCAGAGGAAATTACTTATACGATTAATACAGATGTATAACTGAGAGATAACGTAGATCACTGAGGGAAGAAAGCAAGAAGTAGGGTGCTGCAACATAATTTTCTTGTTAGCTACATGTTTGCAATTTGAGGCTGACATACTGTGCAAGTGTACATCAGTCCAGTAACACTGCGTGCACATAAGTTATGCAAGTTGCACAAATGCAAAAAATTAGGAAATGAAATTATGCAAGAGTAACCCCATTGGAAATAAAGGGCATACTCTTGTGTAACATCATTTGCACATTTTTTGCATTTGTGACACTTGTGTGTGTGCAATATTACTGCGTCAATGTACCCTTGTGTGGTATGTCAGCCAGTATGTTTTAGCTCAAATTGTTACTTAATAGTACATTGGTTATTGATAACTGGTGCTGTGAAAACTCTCTGCTTCAAAATCTGAAATAAAATTCTACATCCAGGTACTCTAAACACAGCATCACTCAAAGCTGTGTTCTGCAACTAAATACATTTGCTTCATTTTTCTTGTGTGGCTTGCTATGGGTTTTCTGGTCATGGGAAGAGGCAAGGATTTATTCATGACACTGAAGCCAACCTATAGCAACTAGCTCCTCCCTTACTCTAAAGAGTGAACCAGAAGGGAACCCTGTCCTGTCTGTCAGGCAGTGACCCCTAGGGATCAGCCACTCAGCACACGGTGACTGGGACTTAGAGGGCCTGGCAGCAGGAAGTGAAGGAGTTCTTTGTTCTTGGGCAGTTGGAGCCAGGCAGAGGAAGCAACAGGTTGGCTGGCCAAGCCATTGCAACAACCAGGAACTCTGCAGGGGCCTGAAATCTCTACCATGGTTTTGGTGAGTTCAGGGAAGAAGCCAGGGCTTGGCTTTAGAGAAGGGTTTAGCCAGGGAACTGTGTGTTAGGTAGCTGGCATCAGATTTCTTTATTTTAGTGCTTTGCAAGTCCTTACAATCAGAGGTATATCTAGGGAAAATAGCTCCTAGGGCAAGCACTGTAATTGCACCCCTGTCCAAACAGCTGACACCCTCTTTCAGATAACTTTACCATAATATCAGCTCAAAAATACAACTCCGGACACTTTCTGGAGAAACAGGTTGTAAGCAACACACACATGAATATGCACATACAACCACACATGTGGCATATATGTGCCAGTCGCCTTCCCAAGGAAACGCAGCACATCTATGTGCTGGGCATGCCTCCATAGAGCTAAGTAGTGAAAGCTCTCTTTAGCAAATGCTCTGCCACCTCAGCACACCTCACTACAGGTTGCTGCCTCCAAGAAATTCAGGGATGGGTTTTTTCTGTCCAAACAGCTTTTGCCTTAAAGGGAGATGGCTGCAATGGAAAATCCTAGGGGCCCCAAACAATCTGAAATTATCCATCAGCTTACAATAGCCTTGGATCCAGCAGCCTGATCAGGAAGAAGGTGGAAGTTGCAGCTAGCCACAGAACAGCAAAACAGTGTGATATCTGAATCAGAAAAAATGGTGTATGTGTGTGAGAACGAATTTATAACAATAACCTACGCTACACTACCATCACCAGTTTTCTGTTTCTGCCACACTGCAAAGGTTTGGTAAAAGGTTGCCCCTGTCCCATCCCCTCAAGATCTGCCTGGCATGCAGAGGGGAAAAATATTACCAGCTAGAGCAAGCTCGCTGGCTTCCCTGCAAAGTAGCTACAGGCTGAGAAAGGGGGAAGGTGCACCAAGGGCCAATGAAATAAATTTAAAAGAGACAAATTGTACAATACAGAGGCAGGTAACAGGCAGACTGAGCAGTAAACTTTATGTCTAGTTTATCAAATGCACTAGTCAATCAGAATCACAGCATGACTATTCAATGTGTCTTTTAAAAACAATTGTGTTCAAAGTAAAAAGGGAGTTACACTGATTTTTTAAAGAAGACATTCTAAAATATAACTTTTTTAGAAGGCAAGGAAACTTGAGCAAATCTGATTGGGATGCACAGGCATTAAAAACCCGAGTACAACTCAGCTAAACTGAAGGGAATAATTTGCAGCACGTTAACCACTTATTTCAAAAGACAAGCCATTTATCAGTATGATAAGACTGCACAACACAGGGATGGCAACACAATGCAAATACAACATTTCTGGGTGTGAATTTTTACAGCATTTGGGGGGGGGGGTTTAAGCACCACACAAGTTAAAGGCAGGCACTTTCCAAGTTTGAAATCCCACAAACCTTATAATCAGATTGCTTGACAAATACGCAGATAAAGACAGAACTCTGTATAGAGAATTAAACAGCATGCGAGTGAATATTTCCATTTTATTCCTTACCTCTCCCGCACCACAACCACGCTTCAGTTTTGCCAGCTTAGAAGGTATTAAACCAACACTGTCTTTTTAAGGGATGTTTTGTCAACTTACTTTTGTGCCATTTATGTCTGTTTTTTAAATGCTCAGGTCCATTGCCAACAACTTTGCATTCTTCTGACTCCCTAGATCAGGGGAAAAACTAGACTAGGGCCTCGCAGAGGCCATTTGAGCATGTGTGGTGGCCATTTAAAAATTTTTTAAAAAATGGCCACTGCACATGCTCAAATGGTCCCTGTAAGGTCCTAGGCCTTCCCAGGCCCTGCAGAGGCCTTTTGAGCATGTGCAGTGACCTCCAAAATGGCCACTGCACTGATCTTTGTAGGCCTGAAAATCAGACCGGGATGGGCTGAGGCAGTGATCTAAGAGGCCGACGGGGAAAGGGGAACCTTTGCAGACACCCCCCATGGCCTTTAGGAAGCCCCCCCAAAGGGGCTAGAGGTTAAAAAATTATTTTAAAAAATTAAAATAAATAAATTCATGAATTGGAGGGGGGTGGGGAGCAGTGCTTAGGGCACGTGCCCTGGCTGCCCCACCCTAGATTCTCTTATGCTTACAATTGGTCTATTGTGTTTTATTTTGTAATGTAACCTTCTTAGAAACCCACAGCCGGTATTTCTGAGTGCTTTCAGGCAAGAAGGGGACGGGGCATCATGAAGGTATCCTGCCATCCCAAAGAAGACTTTAAAAAATGAAGCACTGGTGGGGGGAAAGAGGAGGGAGGGGTAAGTGTTCCCTCCCCCACACTTAAAGTGTGACCCACCCACCTTCGAACCACCCCTGCCCAGTTCCATGCACATCCCTAGTATACACCTTCCAGCATGTCCTGCTAGCCATAAGAATAGTAGTAACATGATGTTACACAACACATGAAAGCTGAGATTTTCAGGAAGCTACTTCTATCCCACTATCATTTTCTGCACTCCAACAGAATCAGGACATTCACAGTCCTGGCTATAGTTTTAAACTTTTTTTAAAAAATCATTAACATACATATCTTGCTTAGGGATGTGTGGACCGGTCCGGGGGTTCAGGGGTTTGGTCTGGAGGTTCGGGGGTTTGAGATTGAACCATACCCTCCCCTGGTTCTGTCCGGGCCAAAACCGAACCTCTGGACAAGTCCGCGAATTTTTTTTAAAAACACATTTTTTAAATAAAATAAAAATACCTGTAGCCCCTTTGGGGGGCTTCCTGTAGGCTGCGGTGTGTGTGTGTGTGTGTGTGTGTGTGTCCATGAAGATTCCCCCTCCCCCCCCCCCACCGGCCTCTGAAATCACCACTGTGGCCGGGTAAAAAGGCCTCTTTTCAGCCTGTTCACGCCCATTTTGGCCACCGCCGCGCATGCGTAAATGGCTTCTGCAAGGCCTGGCATGGCCCATGGCCTAGAAGAGGTCATTTGTGCATGCATGGTGGCCATTTTGGAAAGACAAATAAATCTAATTGCAACACACACACCCCAAATGCCTGGGGGTGGGGGGGCTTGGCCCAATAGTGAATCAACCTGGGGGTGTCAGTTTGATATTGAACCATTGAACCCAACTGGTTTGATGTTAAACCTGTTCAACATCTAACCAGTTCCACTGGTGGATTAAAGGAGAGGCAGTCAAGGCAACTGCCTATGGTGGCAAAATTCCCCCAGAGGCAAATTTTGGTCAGATGATTTTAAAATTTTTAGTGCGAGCTCCTTGTGCACCCGCCCGCCCATCTCCCAAATTATCATGGCGGCAGGTGCAGATGGTGGAGAGAGCAGACAGGCAAGCAGCAATACCCCTCCTAAGCCTAGCCCGCCTACCTCCCAAATGACAGCAATCACTAAAAATTGGGCCTTTCTGTGCATGCGCAGAAATGCCTGATTTTGGGCGATTGCTGTCATTTGGGAGGTAGGTGGGCTTGGATTAGGAGGGGTATCACTGCTCTCTCCACTGCATTGGCAGTGGAGAGGGCAGTGATACCCCTCCTAACCCAAGCCCGCCTACCTCCTAAATGACAGAAATCATCTGAAATAAAGCCTTTCTGCGCACGTGCACATAAAGGACCAAAATTGGGAGATGGCTTTCATTTGGGAGGTAGGCAGGCTTGGGTTATGTCTCCCCCTCCTTCCTCCCTTGTCTCTGGGGTGGCAAATTTTTGGCCACCTATGGGCAGCAAAGAGCTTAATGCGCCCCGACCTGTTCACACATCCCTAGTACAAATAGGAAATGTACTACTGTAAATGCACTGAACATAATGTGCAGAAGATATACAGAAATTGTACATGCTTTGAACATTACATACAAATAGGCATAATCTTCTACTGTCTTCTTCTGATTTCCCATGTCAATGGCAAAAATGTTAGCCCCCTCAAAAAACCCTATGTCCTGCCCCTCTCCCAGCAACTCTGCCAGCAATGGCAGCACCCCACCCCAAATTAAAAAAAAAATTGAGGGAGACACAGAAGAGGCAAAGTGCATTTCTGGGTGGGTGAGCTATGCTACACATATTAGATTTCTGAAACAGAAATGGGGGACAGATGGCGGGGGGCAAACAAAGTGCGTGCCCCTCTTGTGCCCTCCCCTGGAGTCACCTGTGTCTACTGTGATGTGGCCTGCTTTTGCACACCACCCCAAAACTTGGTCCTCATTGTAATGTACAAGAAAACAAGGCAGCAATACTTCTGCCTTGTTTTGGTGCACATATGTGCTCTGAATTTTATTCCTTTCATTACTGTAAGGAAACAAGAAGTTTCTATTTTGTTTCTACTGCTATTTTTTAAAATGGCTTTGCTTCTCTTTTTATACTGTAAACAAATATCCTAAGCAAACAGCCAAAGACGGAACAACAGCCCGTTCCTCCCACAAGCCAAAAGCTCTCTGAGTGAATGCTTTCAAATAACTTCTAAATTATTGCATCATTGAAAAGTGAGGGTAAGATTCCTTTATCGCATCTAATTTGTGCCATTTGAAATAAATTAAACAGATTCCAGATTTGTAAATGCTGCTTCCTTTTTATTCCAACCAGTCAAATATGGTGGCAAGCTTTTCAGCTCCTAGAATTGACAGAAAATTAGTGCAAGTTTAATAAGAAAATTATGTGTGGATAATTACTTATGCTTCAAAAAGAAAACACATCCTGTACTTTACCCTAGCATCTGTAAGCTATTGTTCTCTTGCAAATATAAGGGTAACAGATGATATAGCCTTTGCTGTTTTAGCTTAGATGGAATTCTTAGGTTTAATATTTACAGATTTTACCAGGATCCAATATACTGGACACACGTGTTGAATCTTTAGCTATTATCATAAATGTATACTGATGGAATCTATGTCTGAAATTGATTCAGATAAAAAGCAACAACATTGTCCACTACAAAAGAACTAAAAGCTACAGATTTCCTAACTTTATGCAACAGTAGTATTGCAGCAGTGTTATTTTTGCATGATGTCAACGTTAGGAGCAACAACACTACAGCAAAATATGCAAAAGACTTTGTTCTGCAAAGCAGCCCTGATTTCATTTGGGGCTGTGGATGGGTGCAGCAATTCCATTCAGGCTGAAATGCTCCCCCGCCCCCTGGCTATTTTACCAGCCCACCTCTCCAATGGCTTCCCTCCAACTGGTTTACTTACTGGGAGAAGACAGGCACAACTGCTGTGATGTGATGCAGTTTCTGTTTCAAAAGGGCTGCCAGAAGTGGGGTTATTATTTCATCTTCCTGCAATGTAATCCTCAGGAAGTTGCAAGGCAGTCCGGAAGGCTGTGATGCCCGAATCGAATAGCTTGACCAGTCCACAGACCTGAATTGAATCAGGGCTACTCTAAAGACTGAAGTGACCCCCAAATCAAATCAGATGGGAGGAGAGCTGGTCATGCAGTAGCAAACATGAATTATCCTCTTGACTAAACAGGGTCTGCCCTGGTTTGCATTTGGATGTGTTACATGTGAGCACTCTTTACCCTTAGGAGATGTTGGTGTAGCTCAGTAGTAGAACATCTGCTTGTGTGCAGAAGGTCCCTGGCAGTATCTCCAGGTAGGGCTGGGAGACAGTCCTATCTGAAATATTGTAGAGTCACTGCTAGTCAGTGTAGACAGTACTAAGCTAGATGGACCAATGGTCTGACTTGCTATAAATCACCTTCCTATTTTCCAGTGTTCCAGATAGGGGTGTAGCAATCAATGTTCACTCGTGTTCTGTGAACATGGGCCATCTCTCCCACTCCCATCCTCCCTCCCTGTACATTAACTCTTTTGAACTTGGCTCCTCCTTTTACAGATAAGTTTCCATTCACATCGAGCTGGGACCCAGTTCACCTCGAGGCCTAGCTGGTTTGGGCCTGGCTCAAAAGGTGGTGGTGGTTCTACAACAACAATTTAAAAAAGAAAAGAAAGAAAACTCACCGCCAGTTTGGGTGGCCTCCGGAGGATGCTGCTGCAGCCACGGGTGTGTGTGTGTGTGTCTCCAATGGTTCTCACTCCCCCTACCATCCCCCCAGTCTTTTTAGGGCTGTTTCATGGCCCTACGTGTGCACACATGGCAGCCTTTAAAATGGCTTCTGTGAGCAGGAAAAGGGCTGAAAGGGCCTCAAAATGGGCTGAAACAGCTGAAACAGCCCAAAAAAGACTGGACAGGGGAGAGCCAGAACCATTGGAGACCCCCCCCCCCCACAGGCACAGCAGCACCCCTCGAAGGCTGCCGGACCCAGTGGTAAATTTTCTCTTAACAAAATTGTTGTTGTAGAACCCCTGAGCCAGCTTGGGGGGGGGGGTTCGGCTCAAGGTCAAGCTGAATTGAACCGGGCCCTGTTTGCCTTGAGAGTGAGCCATCGAGCCGGCCTGTTTTGGCTCAAGGGCAAGCCATCATTGGCAAACTGGCTCAACCTCAAGCCAGTTCGGCCATTCCTGCAGGGCACCATGCACTGCCACTGGCTGTGTGTGTGTCACCACCAGAAGGGTGCCCATGTTCATCCATTGAACACCAGCCTCCTCTGCTCTTGCTACAGCACTGGTTCAAGCGCTGCTTCGCACAACCATAATTTCTACAACTGAAATATTAAGTGATATAGATGGGTATGCACTGTTGGTGGGGATATTAGGCAGGAATGCCTTCATTAGATTGGCTTCTAAAATTTTGTCTAAAGCAAAATTCAAAGCAAATTTGAGGGTTCAGGTGAAATTTTGAAGGAGCCAGAAAAGCCTTAAGAACATAAGAACAGCCCTGCTGGATCAGGCCCAAGACCTATCTAGTCCAGCACTCTGTTTCACACAGTGGCTCACCAGATGCCTCTGGGAAGCCCACAGGCCAGAGCTGAGGACATGCCATCTCTCCTACAGCTACTCCTTAATTAGACTAGAAACATTCCTAGTCTAACCAAGGTAAAGGGAGGTTGGCACATCCCCAGTCCTAATGATCAGCTGATGTAGGGTTCCCAGCAACCACTTTTCAGTGTTCTGGAGTGCTTCCTTTGGGTAGCTGGCTCTCAGCCACACCTGAACTGCCTGCTGCTGATCCAAACTGCTGCTTAGCAGCTGAACGAAAGCCTTGCCAGTAGCCCTACACCCTTCCTTTCCATCACTTGTGCTCCTTTGCAGGGCTGAATGCAACACTTTGCAAGTGAGATATCTGACACCATTTGACTATTGCACCATGTTTTACTTCAGCAGTCGAAATGAGTGATTTGAGGATGGGAGCTGATGTGCTGAAATCTATAAAATAGCACTTATCATTCTGGAAAGCCTTACCTTTGAAGATATTCATGCTTACAGTACTGGAAGGCATTTAGCTTTTGTAGGGATTATGTACAGTGTATGCAATAATGGTTTTTTAAAAGGTGCAATGCAAAGGAGTCAGTCAGAGAACTATGATCTTGGGGATGAATAAATATACCACAAATATATGTGTGCGTCAGTGCCATTCAGGTTAACTACATCAGGCACCAGCAACCAAAAGCCATGATCAACAACCCACCAGTTCAATAATCAGCAGTTCTGTTTTGTGCTCTCTTCTTCCCCACTACCAAGAGAATTAAATTCAAGTTCTGTATCGTAATTCCAGCTCAGACCCCCCTCTGGGCATCAATCCCAAGGCAGCTTTATCAATAATAGCAAAACTCTGACAGTTTGAAGCCTGCGTCTTAAAAAAACACACATACACGCACAGAATACAGAGCCCTGTTTCCCCTTTTTTAAAGGAAGACGAGGGGCGGGGGAGAAGCCATTGACTTTCAAAACAGCTCTGCTTCTCAAATGCAATCTTGATAAGGAAACTTTCCAATGAAGTATTTGTTAGATGTACATTGCACACTTTATAGAAAGGTGCCTTTCTTGGGGGGAGGGGGAGATTATGGCCATTTCTGGTTGACATCAAAATGCTATCACTTGAAACAAAGCATGCAAGTGAATCACTGAAAAGTTTATTCTTTCATGTCCATGTTGCACTCCTGATGGGCATTAAATACAGCAGCAGAAGCAAAAACCACAGATGTAATGGCTGAATGCTGAAATCACCTGATTTTTAAAAAAGTCAATGGCAATTTGACTGAGGTCATTTTCTCAGTCAGTACAACTGTTTCCACCATTTCACTAGCTCTTCCATTATCCCCCCCCCCACAAACCTGGTCCTGTCCATGTGCAATGACCCCTGTTGTCCTACCACAGTTAGAGGCAGATTAACATATTAGGTACACATCACTCAATCTCTCATCAGTTTATTACTCAAAACTAAGGTCTGGTTCACACATGCAGACATATTGCTTGAACTTTCTAGACTTGATGACAGAACTCTTGAAAACTGGAGATGGAATATGAAATCATCCCTCTGCGAGAGATGCCAGGGACTGAATGTGATGCTTTCTGCATGCAGATCATGCACTTGCAGAACTTATCCACTGAGCTGTGGCTACTGACACCATTGAAAAGAATTGTGTTTCCAGAAGGTTGTCAAATGCTAGGCAGAATCTATGGTCTCCCTTTCAGACAATGGTATCTCCTTCCCAAACACTAGTAGATATTCTATTCCAAACGCTGGAGAGATTCCCTGCTAGTAGGGAAAATCTCCTGGCATTAGCTTCCACTAAAGAACATCAATTTATTTCAAGGAAGTCTTTAATTCAGCCTTTAGAGAGATTTTATGGGGTAACTTTAAATATTCCACAATTGATAAAGATCTATTACAATCCATTTTAAAACTCCATGAGAACACAAGTCTGAGAGTTAGGTGCAACCAACAGGGCCAACTCCCCATCCTATTCCCACCCATAAGGGTGTTAAACAGGACTGTACATTAGCCCTCTTCTTTAACTGCTGTATCAACTCCTTAGTCAAACAACTGCAGAGTTTGGATTTACATGCCCCAAAGTTGGTGGACAAGCATTCGTCTATTTGCTCTCTACCAATTGGTCTTAAGGGAGCACTCAAAGCTCTTGTGCAATATTGTGTAGAAGAACATTTGGCAATCAACTACCACAGACAAAGATTATATGGTCTTTGCAAAGAGACCAAGAATTCACAAGTGGAGTATCAATGACCATCCCATCGAACAGGTGAAAAGCTTCAAGTAATTGGGTGCTGTTTTTCAGGCCTAAGGGAAGAAGATGGCCCAGGCCAACTATGTAACTGCATCAGCTCAAAGGAGTGCTGCAGCCATTCTAAGGTGTATTTTTTTTGTTCAAGGGTTGGAAGCTATTTACCAGCAGCTATTAAATTATTTGTGGCTAAGCCACTGGTCATTTGTGGCTAAGCCACAAGTCCTTTATGAAGCCCAGTTAGGGCCCTCTTCTAATGTCACCATGCTGGACAGGACACAATCTAGATTTCTAACAGCATATTTTCATACCCCAGTATATGTGTCAGATGCAGTTTTGAGGTTGGAGGTTGGATTGAAGCCAAAGTCTGGATTTCTATGCTCGTATATTGGCTAAAGTTAAATTTTACCACAGTAGGATTGGTTCCTCTCACGCTTAACAATAACTTTCAGACAAGTTGGGAGAAGGCTATGGCAAGTAAACAGTTATCTTATGGCTTCTTGGCTGAATACCTATTACCTCTGGGCTTTGAGACCTGTTACCTTTTAGCCTTTGTGAGGGCTAAACAAACCCTCAAGTATCATAGTATGGATGTGGCATTTCAGAGTGACTTAAATAAGGCTCCCAGGGATTATAGAGCCCTCAGATAAAATTATAGTTTTGAGCTGGACAATTGTTTGATCATCTTGGATGTGCCTAAATACTAGAGGGCCTTTTCCCAAAGCCCACTTCAATGCCCTTCCATCAGCACTTTTAGAGGGCAGGTACAAAAAGATCCCTTTTATGGAGCGTACCTGGCCTTGCGGCTCTGGAGCTGTTGAAACTGTTGGATATGTTCTCCTATATTGTTTCTTTCTATTGTAATTTCACCCTTGATACATTTTCCAAGTTGTTTAGAGGATTTTTTTTTGTTTCATTTCTTTCAAATGATAAACAAACAGATATTACATGTAAGGTAGCCAAATTGTTATCTTAGCTTGTAGATCCCACCACGAAATTATATCAACTTTATAATATTTTAGGGATGCATCCAGGAGTATCTGTTAAATCTGCACAGATGGTATATAACCATATATTATTTTATGTATTAGTTGTAGTTTTCCTTCTGCTGGTCTTTGACTGTAATAAAGGATTGAACATCAATCAATCATCCTGTTTTATAAGCAAGCCATCAGCCTAACAGAGGATGACCTCCTACCACCCATAATAATTTGAAACTCCATTATGCTTCACATTTCAAACTGATGGGCAACTTTGGGGAACATCTTAACTGGGTGTTTCTATGCCTGTCACCTGATAAAGAACATCTTAGTTGATTAATCAGATGTGTTTTTGTCAATTAATCAATTATTTGTCATTTTAGCCAAACAAGAGCTCTGAAGCAGAGCACCAAACTTCCTTTCCTATTTTATGCCGCATGTGTGCTGTTGCAGACATAATCTTAAGAGGCATTCCCACCTATGCAAATCAGTTGGAGGGGTTATACCTGCCTCCCATGGTTTATATACTTATATTCAAAATACATTTTTTAAAAAAACAAACAAACAAAAACACTGCAGACAGATTTTTAGTCCCTTAATAAGGAACACTTCTTTAGTTGAATAGAATGGCTTTTAACAGTTAGGCTGCCTTCAGACATATTGCAGAACTGTGGGTTCAATGGAACTGTGGGTCCAACTGAACTGTGGTTCCACGCCCCCCCCTTCTCTCCCGTCCACATTCGGCCATTCAGAAGAGCTGTCTTGCTGTAGTCAATGCGACCACAGAGAAGTCTCATTGAGACTGCAGAGAAGTCAGTGAGACTTCAGAGAAGCTAGGGAGATGACTGTGTGGGTTTCCTTCTCTAAAGAAGGACAGCCCACACAGCCAATCAGGATGGAGTGACAGAAGAGTTTCCTCCCTCAACTCCATTTCCATGGGGTGGAAACAGCAGTGCCATTGTTTGGATATAGCGCTGGCACTGCAAAACCAGAGTTAAAGGCACCTAAACTCCAGTCGGAACCAAAGGTTCAGTCTGGAGTTCAGGGTGGGAAATTATGGGTCCCTTTTCACCTTTAACTCTGGTTTCCCAAAGTCGGACATGTGGCAAAGGAAACTGGAGGTGACAGGAACTCTGCTTTCCTATTACATTCAAATCTGGCCAACGTCTGTTAAATCAAGTATTTTTTTAAATTCTGCCTTGCACTTCACAATTTTCTAGGATTCTCTTTTTGTGCATGGAAATTCCCCTTGCATTGTTTTGTTTTGTGCCCGCGTTTAATGATGAAGCTCGCGGCATAAAAAACAGAGCCAAGAGACAATTATTGTTAGAAACAAGTTGGGTAAAATGTAATAAATGTGTGCAGCTCAGCCCACAAAAATGTGTCATTTCATGAGCCTCTAAGTATTTCCTTCACACCAGTTGTTAAATCAACTGCTCATTATTATACAGCCTAATAATGAACAGATTGCATATATTAATTTTCATCACCGCAGTAGCTACCAATTTGTTTGCATTTATCACACAGCAGTGTTTGTCAGAATATATGCCCACACAAATAGTAATAATTAGGGCTGTCAACCAATTAAGGAGTTTCTAGTTGATTAATCATCTGCCTTTTAACCGATTAATTGACAAATTAATCAATTCAATTTAAATATGATTTCCTCATTTTGTGGTCCTTCTCCTTGTGCCTCCTCTTAGATTTGAAACTTATAGATAGGGACTTCTGGTTCTTAATCTTTGTAATGTACCTAGTCTAATGCTAGATGTTTAATAATTTTGTGTGTGTTTATGTCTGTGTGTATACAGGGTTGTGTGTATACAGGTGGCCTGCCTGTCCTGGCACCTGTGATTTTGCATATCTGTGGTTGGGTCATAGGGACCCAGTTGCTTTATTTGCAGGGCAAAAAATAGGGTTCTTGGGTGGCCGGTGTAATTTCCTGATATCATTTCCTGCTGCCATTTTGTAACACTGAGTCATTTCGTGGCTCTTTTATGCAAAAAAGAAAGAAAGAAACAAAAAAACCCAAACCACAAACCTCAAAAAGGAACAAAAATCGGAGAACTTGGAAGTGTTGTGGGCATTGCTGAAGAGCTGGAAAGCAAGGTACTGTGCTTATTTCTGCTCCCCAACCCTGATTTTTCTTGCGATTTTTGGCACACTTCAGTTTGCTTAAGAACCTAGCCTCCCAATCTTCACAGGGTTAAGATTTCTTTATTCACGGTTTTGTTATTCACAGAAATTGGTGGGAACTGAACCACTGCAAATAATGAGAGCCGAGTGTGTGTGTGTGTGTGTGGTGACTCTTATTATAGATATCTATATCTATAGATATAGATATATAGGATGTGATCCAGCCCAAATGAAGCACTTCTAAGTCCCACTGATTTAAATAAGAGAGACTTAATTAAGCATGTGCATAGCTGTCCCATTGAAAGAAAAAGGGCTTTTAAGAGCTTAACTTGGGCTGTATTGTGCTTATTATATTACTGTGAATGTCAAAAAATTGTTGAATGCCAAGAGTTGTGAATGGTGACAATTGCAAATGACATTTGTGCATGCCCCCAAACACACACATATTCAGGTGAATGTACATTCATATTACATAAGTATGAGTACATTTGGATGCACACATAAGGCAAGGAAATATAAGATGACTTAAAATGTGTTGTATGCCACTCCGGTGTGCTGAATCACCAGTAATATCACTCACTGGACCAGGTTTCACGATCTGTGAGTCCCGGTTTGGGGAAGTGAGTGGGAAGAGCGGGCTAAGCACGCTCTCCCCGCTCATGAGCGGGGAGGGAGCCCTGGGCAGCCGGATTGGCCACCCACACGATTGCCGGCACCGAGATGGAGCCGGCAGGGGCTGGGGAGCTCGGGGGCCGCGCGGCCCCCGGAAGCCCCAGTATGCCCTGCGGGAGTACGTAAGGCATACTGGGGAGACCCCTGAGCAGGGAGGCTGCTTTTAAGCCTCCCGGCCGGGGGTCTACTCACAAGTAGCTGTGGCACAGCTATTCATGAGCAGATAGCCTGGGTTTGTGGTGCTCCACTTGCTCCACAAACCCGGGCTAAGGGGCAGGCTACAGGAGCGGGTTAACCGCTCCAGAACCACCGGGCTCAGCTGCGAGCCCGGTGGATCTGATGACCGGCAAAAATTGGGCTAGGCTTTCCTAGCCCAATTTTTGTGATCATATTCATTTTTCATATTCATATTTGCCCTCACATTACTCATAGTTGCATACCAGAACCAACTAGTTTCAAAAACGGAGTCAGGGTGTTTGCTGTCTTAGGAACATAGGTCTATCTAGCTCAGTATTGTCTTCACAGACTGGCAGCAGCTTCTCCAAGGTTGCAGGCAGGAATCTCTCTCAGCCCTCTCTTGGAGAAGCCAGGGAGGGAACTTGAAACCTTCTGCTCTTCCCCAGAGTGGCTTCATCCCCTGAGGGGAATATCTTTCAGTGCTCACACTTCTAGTCTCCCTTTCATATGCAGCCAGGGAAGACCCTGCTTAGCTAAGGGGACAAGTCATGCTTGCTACCACAAGACCAGCTCTCCTCTCCTACATAATATGAAACCATGTGCTGCAGAGTTTGCATGTTTGCATGTTAAGGAATTTGAGTAACAAGACCTAGAGCAGAGCTATGGAAATGAATGGATCATTCAGGCAGGGGCTGGCTTAGTTTTCAGTGGCTCTCTCTGAGTTATTTGGGACACAGCCACAAACACAATTTAGTACACAACTGAGAGTTGGGCAAAACCCACTCATCTGCACTATCAACATAGGCCATTTTCTCTCTGGATTCTGAGGAACAGCTGGCAAATTTAGCACCCAGCTCCCATATATCTCAATTAGGGATGTGCACAAAACGGATTTGCCCAGTTCATTTAAAATCCGAACCAGATTTGAACAAGACCAGGCACGTTCAGTTTTGCCCCCTCGAATGGGAGCCCCAGCTCTGCTTAAATTCATTCCTTATTTTAAACATGCACCACCACCCTCAAGCCACCTAATCGCACAGCAGGGAAATGACTTGACTACCAAGCCAGAGGTTGCCGGTTCGAATCCCCTCTGGTATGTTTCCCAGACTATGGGAAACAACTATATCGGGCATCAGCGATATAGGAAGATTCTGAAAAGCATAATCTCATACTGCGTGGGAGATGGCAATGGTAAACCCATCCTGTAGTCTACCAAAGACAACCACAGGGCTCTGTGGTCGCTAGGAGTCGACACTGACTCAACAACACACTTTACCTTCACTTTACCAGCCTCAAACCAGGACAAAACCAGCCTGAGAGGTTTGGTTCAACCTTGGACTGAACTGGGTCTGGTTCAGTTTGAGGGTGATCATCCAAATGGGCCCAGTCTGAGTGAAAACTTATTTGATACTGAATCGGTTTGCACATCCCTAATCTCAATGGCTGCCATTCACTTCTAATGCTAACAACGAAACACTTTAGGTAGAGGCACTGTTGCAATGAGATGGGATGCAAAACACTGAGTGACCAAATCTTCACTGACAGGGACCCCATGGAGGGACATTGTGCCTCTGCTGTATGAGGACCCTCCTTCTGTACACATCTCTTGCCCCTCACAATGATATCATGTCCTATTTCTGTTAATAGACAATTACCCCATATAGCTAGCTAGGGGATCATTAACACATGGAAGCAAGTGTTCAGACACACTTCTCTAACTGGATGAGTTAGATATGTGCAAATCGGTGGCTGCCTGTAGAGTTCTAGGCATGCTGCAGCTGATGAAAATGCATTCCTGTAGCCCTGGTTAGATCACTGGTTATGGCACACCAACCAGTGATTTGAGAGGAATGAGGGGAAATCGCTTTAGTTCTTTCCACACTCCTGCAAACAGCCAATTGGAACGATGGCTGCTTATCTCTCACTACCAGGGCTACACACAGCGATGTAGCTTCCAAAGACCCCCGAGCCAATGTGGCTTTGTTGCAAGAGCTTATCTCTACATTTTAGGTAATATTATGCTCATATGACCCCAGCAGTGCGGGAGATGCTGAAGTATCACGCCTTCTTCCACCAGCAACTAATATGGAAAGGCCTGAAGCATACAGGAAAAGCCTACATGGCAGCTTCTCCCCATGCCAGTGCTTCTCCCGTTTCTGCGTGCTGGACAATGACATGGGAGGACCCACAGCACGGACTCCTCCAGCATGGTCTAGGCCTTCTTGTGTTATCTGGGGGCACAAGAAGGAGCGGGGCTCCAGCCCCGCCAGGGTAATGTGAGTGTGTGGATGGCCTAATTGATATTAGTCTGGGGTTCTTTCCTCCTCAGATTTTTAGGCTGGGATATATGATATGCAAAAAGAAGTAGCAAATGCTGCCACCAACTGTCCAATGAAAAGCATATTACTCAGATCTCATAACTTTCAACATCACAGACTCTCTGGCTTTAGCTTCTAGGATAAAAGGGTACTTAGCTTTCCAGGCACCTTAGGAGAAGCCGTGTTTCCCATCAGTGCTGTAATTCTCGAATTCTGGATTGCCACCCCTCTTTTCACAATCCCTTTTCTTGCTATACATTATTCCTTACAATTCTGCTGAGGAGTGATTAATTGTTTGACTCGTTAGACTTTTGGTTCACCTAATCCAAAACATTTGTGGTGGGGTGGAAGTCGTAATAAAAAGGCATACCTATCTCATGAACACAAATTGAGGCTAAATAAAGGCTAAACCCTTTGCTCTTTCATTCCATGTAAATGTAATACCAAGTACATTGGCTGAAATCCAGACTAACAAAGTGATTGTGCAACAAGGAAAGTTGTACTAGTGCAAGATAATTGCATAGCTGCGCAAGTCACAGGAGTGCTCAACATTTGCTTTTGTGTTAATGTGCAAAAGTTCCCAGCAAAACATAAGAGGCATGCCATAAGCATACACATGTTTATGCTAACACAACTCTGATCCTGGTTATCCAGCTTGGTTAAATGCAGGTTAACCACAGTGGTTTGACCAGGATTGTCGGGAAATTCTGGGTTCTCACAAGAAGCTCCTCAGGACTCAGTGATCTTGGTTAACTCTTTAATCGGTATCACTGTGATTGTGTGAATGCAGCCAATGCATACAATTCATCAATATCACAAAATGTGACAAAATGAGGTTATTCACATGCACATGCAAAACCAGGCTAAAGGAGCCCAGCTGGTTTTGCCTGTGTGTGTGAACTGCCGGGATCAGGTTGATCCCGGTGGCTCCGTGATGGCAAACCCACTTAAATTGCCACCCTATAAAATTAGGTTATGGGAATGAGCACTCCTTTAATCTTGTTTTGTGGATTGTGTGGCAGCTGCGGTTCCTTGCATCCATGGCTGGCTTACTTTGGGGAGCCTGGGGAAGGGGGATCTCCATGATGCATTGCACACTTGCCTGGTGAATCCTAATAGTTCCAGGGGCTGGGATGACACATCCTAGCCCCCAACCCTTCCCACTGCCTAGCCATGCAGGGAACCGTCTAGGTGCAGCAGGAGCACAACCAGCAACGCAAGCGGGATCTTCTACAGGGAAGGTAAGTATAACCTGTCTTCTCTGCAGCCCTCTCTGGAGCCCTTCTCACTCATCATGAGAAGAGGCTTAATGTGTCATTCCAATACATCACGACTCTCTACAATCTTATTTCCAGGATGCCTATCACTTTTCACTCTCTCTCATGTACTTTTCATGATAGATGTTATAGTCCAAATTTTTTAAACCCCTCATATATTAAACTTCTATATATAAAGATAAAGTGTGTCGTCGAGTCAGTGTCGACTCCTGGAGACCACAGAGCCCTGTGGTTGTCTTTGGTAGAATACAAGAGGGGGTTACCATTGCCATCTCCTGTGCCGTATGAGATGATGCCTTTCAACATCTTTCCTATATTGCTGCTGCCCGATATAGGAGTTTCCCATCGTCTGGGAAATATACCAGTGGCGATTCGAACTGGCAACCTATGGCTTGCAAGAGGTTTCCCTGCTGTACCATTAGGTGGCTACCATCATATATATAGCAATAGCAATAGCACTTACATTTATATACCGCTCTATAGCCGGAGCTCTCTAAGCGGTTTACAATGATTTAGCATATTGCCCCCAACATTCTGGGTACTCATTTTACCGACCTCGGAGGGATGGAAGGCTGAGTCAACCTTGAGCCCCTGGTCAGGATCGAACTTGTAACCTCCTGGTTACAGGGCGGCAGTTTTACCACTGCGCCACCAGGGGCTCTCTACTTTAATTGTTACAGAAAGACCCCATTTGCTGAGCATTTGTGCCTCTGTGGCCCGGAACAGATCGAAACTATTGAGCATGTCCTTCTATTTTGTCTGTTCTACAGAGACATACATGCTGCCCTCATTTTCCCATTGCTAAGTAAGTTCCTGGGACGTACAAGTCAATTCTACAGTCATTTATTGCTCTCTGACTCTAACTCTGCCATTACACAGAACGTTGCCAAGTTCTGTGCCGCTGTGACTGGCATCCGGCGAAGGATGATAGGGGGTGAGCACCCCCTAATCTGACTCTTGAAGACTCTGGATCAATATTGCACTTGCCCATGCATCCATACCCATTGTTTTACTGCATTAAATTGCATTTTATTTACTGCATTTTATTGCATTCCTTTGTCTTTTTATTGCTTTGTATACTATACAGTTTTATATCCCCCCCTTTACTTATTACTACATTTTATCTTCTCTATTTTTAATAACTTTAGTACCAATGTGTATTATTAGTTATAGTTATTGTTTTAGCCTTTTGACGATGAATTAATATGGTTTTTTTAAAAATCTTAAACTGCAATCATCCTTAATTTTAGCTTTGTTACCTGTAATTTTTAATCTGTATTAATTTTATGCTGGCCTCTGACCATAATAAAGGATTGATTAATTGATTGATTGATATACTTGAAGCCTATTCTCACTGTATTGGCACTGGTGTTCAATAGGTTCTAGGATTCGGAAGCAATAAGCATACACCAGGGCAAATTCCAAAGAAGTTTTATAGGAAGAGCTGAATAATACCTAAAGAGGATTACAGAACAAAGGATATACCATACATCGCTTCTGCTTGTCAGGAACCCCAGATGTTGGCATAGGGACCCCCTGAAGATGGCTGCTGCTGTGTAGCACCTTCCTAGGACCTCCAGGTCTGTGCTAAGAGTGTCCTGCTGCCTTTTAATACTTTTACAAGACTCGTAAACAAAACCTGGAGATGTTCTGATGGGTACACCTTATCAGCAGGGATGTGTACAAATTAATTTTTTTTGTTTTGATTTGTATATGAATTGAATCACTCCCGATTTGTTTTGGGTATGAATCTGACCCACATGAATCACCCCAGATTCGATTTGTACCCACATTTTCTGAATCCGAATCGATTTGGATAAAAAAAAGAGTCTTGGGGCCAAAGGTGGGGGTGGTAGTGCCCAATGTGTGGAAGCTACCACCCAAATTTCAAAGAAATTGGGCAAAGGGGTGATTTTAAAAGAATTTTTGGAGTTTATGCTCTTTTAAGATTTTTCCCATAGGAAATAATAGGGATTCCAGCAACTTTATAGCTCCACGTAGGGGGCACCGTGGTGGCCCAGAGTGGGGTGTGGTGGGTGGTAGTGCCCAATTGGTGCAAGGAAGCCACCACCCATATTTCAAAGGAATTGGGCAAAGGGCTGATTTTTAAATTATTTTTGAAGTTTACGCATCTAAGATTTAAGGTTCCCCATAGGGAATAATGGGGATTCCAGCAGCCTTAGTTATAACTCAGGGGGGTGGGGTGGGGTAGGGTGGCACCAGGGTGGCCCATGGAGGGTTGTGGTGGGTAGTAGTGCCTAATGGGTGCAAGCAAGCTACGTGGGGTCAGTCAGGAGTGAAAAGAGCCAATCAGGAAGAAGGGGAAAATTGTCAGCAGATCAGCCCATCCTTTCGTTCACTGATCTGAAGGTGGGAAATTCAAATAGATGTCAAACACAAAATGGAAGACTACATGGAGATTGCCACAAAATGGATGTCCGAAACAACTAAACTTTCAGAGCTGAAATTCGGGCAGGTTTTGTGCATAAAACTTTCAGGACTTGCAATCGGGTGATTTGTTTTGCGCATATATCGCCCAAAGCAGCCTGATTAGGGTACAGATTGTTCTGTACCTGAAACGTTTTGCACATCCCTACTTATCAGTCATTTGGAAACACTGGAACCTCTGCCAAGGACATTCCAATCAAGATAATGCCCTTGGTTGCACATCTTATCTACCCTCCCTTCGGCAGATGATCAACTAGGGAGTATGTTCTTAAGAAAATATTATCTCTGTCTTGCTGTACTAATTGGTACAAAGATATATGAAGTCCAAAACATGAATACAGGAATGAAAAATATGAATACAGGCATGCAGGTGGTTACAAGGTCTTCAGTTAAAAGCAAGATTACAAGGCTACAAAAGTTTAAACCGGAACCCTTTATGCATTTATGTATACGGAATCGACAAAATCCTATATGCACAGAGGGAACAAGTGGACCACACCACTGAATCTCCTTGCCATATCTTCCGCAGTGCCACTACAATCACAAGCAGTACAACCCAGGCTAGAGCAGCCCAGCATGGGTAGGGCTGCTCATGTGCAGTACTGTGATCCAGCCTGATCCTGGCACTGCCTCGGCTGCAAGCCCAGCCTTTTACCAGGGTTAGAGGGCATGAACTCACCCTCTACCCTGGGGACTTGATCGTGCATGTGCTTGGGCTGCATGTAGCCAAAGCACACACAGAGTTGGGTGCCTAGAGTGACCAGCTCACGGGGGAATCCCCAATGCACTGCACTCATAATATGGTGCATTATGGGATGTCTGGAGGTTGGGACACATTTTCCTGGCCTCCAGTGATCCGTGCTGCCAGGAGCAGCACAGAATGTGTAGGTGTGTAGCAGCACACCAAAGAAAACAGTGACCATCATTGGGGGAAGGTAAGTCCAGCCTTGCCTCCCCCCCCCCACTCACCCTAGACACCAAGGATTTTGATCATGAGAATATGTGGATACTGTAGCAAACACTGGCAGTGCTTTTGCACAGCTCCTATTAATAGAACTTGTACAGGAGAAGTTCGTAGTGACTCCATTGTTTTTTAAGTGGGACTGACAACTGGCCTTTCCAGCTTGAGGGTCATGATGGGATATGGATCTGACTTGATTTTTATGGGTGATTTCTTGATTAATTTTGATGTATCTGAGAAAATGTATTGTTTCATTTTTTGCAGAAGCAAATGCTCGTCTATGACCATAATAAAGATTGATTGATTGAGGAAGCAACAGAGTTTAACTTTTTTTGGTATTGCATTCAGACAATTATACATCTTTCCCATTTTGTAAATATCAAACACTCCCTGATACAAATTGAGTGGGAAGAGTAATATCCAGTGTTTGGTGCTGTTTGTTTTGAAGCTTTTGGTCTTACTGGTCAATGCTAGTAGCAGTCCAGACCCACATGTTTTTATGACAAACCTGCCTCCAGGAATCACTTTAGGAATAAAAGCTTTTTTAAAAAAAAATCTACTGCTAAACAGTAAAGAAAGTTTACGCTGGCAAAGTAAATGTTACATTCGAAACACCACAAATGATACAGCTCATTTCAACCTGATGTTGAATATCTTCCTTTGTAAGCCTGTCCTCAAGACTTTAGGCAGGTACCAACAGATGCTGTGCAGCACTTCATTATTGGATTGCTAGCACATTTATGTTGCAAAAAGGGCATTGTGGAATAAATGTTTGCAATGTTCAATGCCAAACGCAGCCTGAAACTGCTGCAACCTCCTTGAACAGATGGAACGTAAAGTCATTTTCAAGCTTGAGTTTGTCTCCTTTGATAAACTGCTGTAAGGGCTGCTTAAAGTAAACTTCCAGAACAAACTTTCCTGGGGCCTGAAATGTGTAAATAGCACTGCAGAAACAGTGCTGTGTATTGATTAAACACATGGAAGACATCCTGTTATTGATTTGATTTTGAACTGTTTGAGGCTAGAAGATTAAAATGTCTTAAGCATGTTAATAAGGTTTTGAGAGTGAGTGTGTTGCTGGGCGGGGGCGGGTGCTCTTTGTGGTAAATTTCAAAGGCACAACTAACAAGTTAGAAATCCCATCCTGCAAGATTAAAGGAAGTTAAACTGTAATCCATAGGCCATTGCTTTTGAAGTACCCTCACTGCAAGCCTTGTAAATAAAGGTTCAGGAGATGGTCACCTACAGAGGTGCACCTAGGTAATTTTGGAGCCTGGACCTAAAGGCCTTTTGAGGCCCCCCTGCTGCAATTTAAGCATCATTTTTAACATGTAGGTTCTTGAGGGCACAAACCACATCACCCAGGACAGACTAAAGATGATTTGGGGGGCCCCAGGGGTTGTGGAGGCCCTAGACTATAGCCCCAAAGTCCAGGGGTATGAGCACCTCTGGTCACCCACACTCTGTTCTATTGTATAAGGCCCCTCATGTAGCTCTTGCCCCTAAGATATATCCCCTTGACCTATCATGTTTCCAAAAAGTAGGCAGGGAGCCTGTAAGGGTATTCCATCCTTACCACCACAATATTTCCCCATTTTATGGCAGTGAAGACAGCTGGGATCAGGGCCTGGCCAGGCCTAAGAAAATTAGAACAGCCCTGCTGGATCAGGCCCAAGGCCTATCTAGTCCAGCATCCTGTTTCACACAGTGGCCCACCAGATGCCCACAGGCAAGAAGTGAGGGCATGCCTTCTCTATTGCTGTTGCTCCCCTGCAACTGGTATTTAGAGGCATCTTGCCTCCGAGGCGGAAGGTGGACAACAGACCAGTAGCCATTGATAGACCTGTCTCCATGAATTTGTCTAAGCCCCTTTTAAAGCCATCCAAACTAGTGGGCATCACCACATCCCATGGCAAAGAACTGCATAGATTAATTATGTGCTGTGTGAAAAAGTACTTCCCTCTGTTGGTCCTACATTTTCTGGCCATCAGATTCATGGGATGACCCCTGGTTCTAGTGTTGTGCGAGAGGGAGAAAAAATTATCTCTATCCACTCTTTCTAGTCCATACATAATTTTATAAACCTCTATCATGCCTTCCCATAGTTACCTCTTTTCCAAACTAAAAAGAAACCCAGATGCTGTCGCCTTTTCTCATAAGGAAAATGCTCCAGGATCCTGATAATCCTCTTTACCAGCAGAGGGTGAGTGTGTCTGAAAGTAGACCTGGGAGGATATATGCCTCAGCTCAGGGTTCTTGGTACCAGCTGCTGAAGGCGGGAGCCTGAAATATACTGCTGTGTTGACCTGACAAAGGCAGAGGTCCAGGTTTCTCTCATGGGCCAATGTAGGATTTGCCTCTTCCATTCTGCACTTGGGGGCTCTGAGGAGGACTGAACACAGGCAGACCTGACTAGTTCAGTGAGCTAGGTTACAGCACAGCCCCAAGGCTCTGGATTCAAGTCCAAGTCTTTGACAGCTGCTTTCTGCCTTCCTTAACATAAGAACATAAGAAAAGCCCTGCTGGATCAGGCTCTGCTGGATCCTTCCAGCCTGCCTTACATGTATAAAGGTGTGGGGGAAGCATACCTGAAACTGTAGTTGTAAAGGCGTCAAAATGTACACAAACCTATATTTTTCTTTGTTGATTGATCATTACCATGATCAATCAACAAAGAGTTGATTCATACATGCATTTGATGGAACCAGTTTGGATGACATGTTTGCTGACCTCTCCATCATGTGAGGCAGGAGAGTGATATCAAGGGCCAATTTGGATGAAAAGTCTACCAGTCCTCTAAAACATGTGAAGGAAGAATGTGGGTGCATATATCTTTTCCCCATTCAGCATGCCATCTGCTTAACCACTTGGTATGATTCATCCAAACGTCCTCGCAATGGGCAGATGAATACCTCCCCACCGTGCTCTCTGATGGTGGTGATAACAGCTTACCCCCGCCCCCTCACATTGGTTCACTGTCTCATCACCGAAAAGCATGGGTGTGGGGAGAACTGTTGTAATTCAATATTCTGCCTAATGTGCTAACTTTGCATAAGTTGAAGATAACTTATGAGAAAGAATATTCACACATGCCATCCTCAACATACATATCTGAGGTTGTAGAGTTCCCTAAGAGATGCACTACTTCTCTGATGAAAGCTGTTTCACATTTGTGCTAGATCAAAGTTATTCAGCCCTTGAGGACTCACAGCTGAGCATGTGGACTTCTTCAAGTTTTTCTGGAGAAAACTAATGAACAGAGTCCATTTCAATCCATTCCCGGGCCTTGTTTTTCGACTGCAGCTGCCTTGGTTGCCCTAGTGGATTATCTGTGCCAGGAGATGAATAGGGGCATATGACACTTAATTTTCCTGTATCTTTCAGTAACCTTTGATGCCACTGATCATGGTACCCTCTGGGACATCTCTCTGGGATGAATCTGTATTTAAATAGCTTTGGTCATTCCTGGAGGGGTGGTCTCACAATGTGGCCCTGAGAGATTACTTCACCCCATGGCCATCATCTCCCATGCTACTCACCATCAGAGGTGTACCTAGGTAATTTTGGAGCCTGGACCTAAAGGCCTTTGGAGGCCCCCCACTACAAGATAAGCATCATTTTTTAACACATAGGTTCTTTAGGGCACAAACCACACCACCCAGGACAGACTAAAGAGCATTTGGGGGCCCCCAGGGGGTGTGGAAGCCCTAAACTATGGCCCCGAAGTCCAGGGTCTCTGCTCACCATCTATATGAAATGACATGGGAGAAGGTCATCTGTAGATGTGGACTTCAGTGTCTCCAGTATGCTGGTGAGTTCTCCTTTCATCAGATCCTAGGGAGGTGGAGAAAACCATGAATTTGAGCCTGAGGTTGGTAATGGATGTATGTGAAGAAAGTGAAATTTAATTCTGACAAGAGAGAAGTTGAACAGTGAAAATGTTTCGCTGAGCAGTAAAAAGCTAGCTTTTCAGGGAGGCCTCTGATGGATATACTTATGGATTGGTTTGTAGTATTATGTTCTACGGTGTTGCTTTATTTTAATGTTGCTGAATTGCATAAATTATGATGCATTGCTTTTAAATATTTTGTTTTGATTTCCTACTGTCTTTGGGGAATTGCACTGGGAGGTGCACTGGGAATGTGATGATGCACTCCTCCGTAGCCACTGAGCCTCACTGCCTACTCAAGTCATGCTGGTGGGATTTAAAGGGGCTCAGAGGCTGCAAGTTCACCTGTCACTTAGGCAGACAGCTGGCTGTGGGGTATGTGAGCTGCAGAGGTGTATCTAGGGAAAATAGCGCCTAGGGCAAGCACTGAAATTGCGCCCCCTGTCCAAACATCTGACACCCATCTTTCAGATAACTTTACCATAATATCAGCTCAAAAATACAAGTCAAGCTCAATAATCTTTTAATATTTCAAAAACTATTTAGCAGTGGACATAGCCAGACCAAAAAATGCTGGAAAATGACAACTTTCAGTATGCTGGGGCTCATGAAATACCCAAATACTACATGGAGGTGTACTTGGAAAAATAAACAGAAGTCCCTGTCTAATTCTCTACTATGCATTGTAGAATCACTATTACATAAGTTTTAAAAATAAATGGAGAATTTAACTTTTCCCAGATACTCTGAAAATAATTAAAAGATATGCAGAGTAAACTGTGTCACTGCTTGGAATATATTCTAGTATTTCAGAAAGACAGTTAAAATGAGAGAAAGAGAGCAAGAAACTCGCAGTGGGTCTTAATACTAAGGATTTCACACTGATTCCAAGACAAACTCACCATTAATAGCCATATTATTAAGACATCACATTTAACTCACTTATCACAAGAAGCAAAGTAAGAACAAATGAATACAACCCTAGCTCATAAGCTTCAGCTCAGTATTCACAAACCCCGATTCTCTGTACATAGTGCCAAACTGAATATGTGTACAGTGACTTATATTATATTGTATTAAATTTTTTAAATTGTTTTACCTGTAGCCCCTTTGGGGGGCTTCCTAAAGGCTGTGTGGGGGGGTCTGCAAATGTTCTGCCTCCCCCTGCTGGCCTCTAGGGCCTCACAGGGACCATTGAGCATGTGTGGTGGCCTTTTAAAATAATAATAATAATTTTTTAAATGGCCGTTGAAAACAAAATGGCCACCGCACATGCTCAAATGGCTTGTGTGAGGACTGGCATGGCCTAGGGCCTCACAGAGGCCATTTGAGCATGTGTGGTGGCCATTTTGTTTTCGGTGGCCATTTTTTTTTAAAAAAAATCAAATTGCGCCCCCCTTCAAGTGGCGCCTGGGGCATGTGCCCTGCCTGCCTTACCCTAGATACGCCCCTGGTGAGCTGGTGCTGGCAAGGGCATAATACCACAGTGGAGTAGCAGAGGGAAATCGGTTGTTGGGCATGGTTGGGGGCAGGTGGCAGCTGAGGTGGTAAAAGCCCTTGAATTAGCAGAAGGTTCTTCTAGCTTCACATGTTGTCAAATGGAAATTGAAGCACCATCATCTGAACCCTTCCAAAAGGGAAGGTGAAACTAGATGTTACAAAAACACAAGGCAGCCACAGAAAATGGCCCTCTCTTGCAGAGTTCCCCCATTCTCTACCCCTAAATTGCAGTTTCAGTCTGTTGATTTCCATTGGCTTAAGTGCACATACGTTTATCTTGGCTTGAGGCTGAATGATCAGAAACAAAGCAGCACGGTGAGAGAGCTGCCTCCTTAAATGATCTCCTGACTCCCTAATGGTAAGTAAACTGGACTGGAATCTGGATGGTTTTAAGATCTCAAGGGCTATGCCTTCTGCAGAAAGTTCAGGTGAGACGTGCCTGAAATTCACCTTAAATTGAGATTAATGTGATTAATGCATGTCAAGGCAGGGCACAAGCAAGCATTAAGATATCATTTGATCAGATGAAACCTGTCCTGGAAGCAATAGGCAGTTATTTAGTTGCTTCCTTAGAGTACAATTTACAGGCTACAGAGTACAGTCTGAGTTCATAATTTAATTAACTTCCCCCATACAATGTGAAGGGCTTTACTTCCTAGTGGCCATTGAGTATGTCAGAATTTATTTAAAAGAATGTCTGCTAGGAATCATTAAGGGCAGAAAGCAAAACTCGGGGAAACATTAAGGCATTTTTAGAGCAACTCTGGGAATTTTACTCAGTGAAAATACTTGCCAAGAGCTACCTGAAAAAATCCTTTGAGAATGTTATCAACATTTCTTCCACTTTTCCCCTTTCAACTTGAATCAAGATCAATTCACAAACTCTTCCATTAGCTGACATAAGGAACAAATGTGTTGACATGATTAGCAGCATTTAGAACTGATGTTCGCAGAAGGACGAAAGTCTACAGATTATAGTGTTAGCCTATAAAGCCATCAAACGAGACTCTTTCCCTGCCTTTCTGGGGGCAGAAAGACTCTTAAATTGAATCATTGTCATTTTTCCAGTTTCAGAGAGGCCAGAAATCACTAAAAATCTCATTTAAACTTTCCCTTCTAGTTCTCAAGCAAATTTACAGCAGAGGTCAGTCCTTTTGTGACATTTCTGGAGGGAATTCTTTATCATAATTATATATATAAAATTATATATATATATATATATATATATATATATATATATATATATATATATATAATACTTACATCTACTGTGTGTGTGTGTGTGTGTGTGTGTGTGTGTGTGTGTGTGTGTGTGATTCTTCATCATATATTAACTATATATTCACAGATTAGCCTGTCTTCATCCATTTTCATCATATCTTTTTATTCTTATTATGACCTTCATGGGATAAAGGAACTCTGCCAAGCACCTTTCCCCCCTAAGTAGTCTCTCTCCCAATATATTATGTTATTAATATTGATTATAAACCACAACAAACCAACTCAATGAAGCTCTTTCTTCCTTTGTGCCACCCTGTGTTTTCAGGATTTCCTTTGAATTAATAACATGTACATTTCATTAATATAAAAACTGAATATGTTTTATGTTATGGCTTCAGCTTTTTAGTGCAATCTCTAAAATGAAGTCCCAGATCCTTTCAAGTGAGTGCATCTGTCTACCTCCTGCTCCTGAATTGCCTCACTAGCATAGCCAGGAGAGGTACTGTCAAAACACGGAGAGGGACTGAGTTTGAGGGACCTTTCAACTAGAAGACTAAGACTGGCTCCAGTGCATAGTGAGTTTGGACATTTGCAAGTGCCCCAGTATAGCCAAAGGGTCCCTAATTACCATTATTTTTTTACTTTTCAGCATCATAACGGGCTCACTATTTATACTTTTCAGTATCATAAAGGGTAAAAAGCATCTTGGCTTGCATTCCTCACTTGTTCAGTTTAAGTCATATGAAAAGACAAAAAGGACATCTAGAACACTCCATAGATGAGATACTTCATATCACTCTGAAAACATGTGCTCTCATAATTTTACAATTGGGTTATTTCCATGCATTTGTGATATGAAGCCAATGGAAACTACTTCCAGCATATGTTAGGTATTGTTGGCTAACATACCACGCAGCGTTCAGTGAATATTTTGCACATTGTGGGCACTGCTGCATCTTCCAAATGCAAGTTGCACTTGTGCAAATGCCAAAATTGAACAAGGGAATTGTGTGATCACAGGGTATTGGAAATAATAGTTGTGTGATCACCCAACTCCATGCAATTTCAGCATTTGCACAAGCATGTTCTAGTGCAACTGGCATTTGGAAGATGCAGCAGTTTCCACTGTGTGCAAAATGACTGCAGAATGCTCCACTTTTAATAGAGACCTTCCCAACATTTCCTTGTACATGTGCACAAATTGTGGTACAGCAAAACAAGCAAGAAACAACAGAAGAATGATGACAACTCCAGAATGTTTCAAACACTATTATTGCCTAGGTGCTAAGGTTAAGAATAATCTTTAGATACTTTCTGATGGGGCAAATCTCTGATGGAGATTTGGAGCATTACAGGAATGTAATCCAAATATTTCAATATCTGCCTCCTAGGGGCCAAATCCTTTGACTAATATTCTGCCTAGCTTCTAATGTGCACTTACGTTGTTACTGTGTGAGTAGGCTAATATTCACCATTGGTCCAAATATCAATGAGGTGAGTAAGTTGTTATGTGTGTCCTTTGTGTGCATTACAGGGCGTGTGTACGTTTATGAATGACACACTTTTTCCAGGAATGCAAGAAGGAAGACACACAGAGAGGTGATTCTCATAATCTCCCAAAAGCGGGCTAAGGGAGTCTAGCCCACCTTTGGGCAGTCATGTGCTGCAACAGGAGCCACGCACCTCCTGGCAGCTAGCCCTCAAAAATACCCTTCCCCTGACTCCTTTAACTGCGTGTTTTTGCTCATGTGTTGCCACGGTGCTCGGGGGTCTCTCCAGCTCGCGTGGGGCATCTTGGAATGAAATCCATCCTACTGAAATAAGATGGAGATCCGCTGCACACGAGCAAAGTGAAGTGCCTTGAGGTGGTTTGCGGGGAGAGCAGGCTTAGCCTGCTCTCCCTTCACATGAGTAGGGAACCGTCCCTGGGTGGCCGGATCAGCCGGCCACATGATTACCAGCTCCGTCATGGGGCCAGTAGGGGCAGTAGGGATCGGGGGGCACCTGGCCCTCAGAAGTCCCAGGATGTCCTGCGCAAGTGTGCGGGGCATTCTGGGGAGACCCCCAATATCGGGAGGCTTGTTTTAGCCTCCTGGTTGGGAGTCTCCTTGTGAATCGCCATGGCACGGAGCCATGGTGTGGTGGCTCACAATCACAGAAAGGGCAGAGTGTGGTGGCTCACAATCACAGAAAGGGCAGAGTGCGGGCAGAGTGCTCGCTCCACTCACTTCATTATAGTGGCGGGGAGGTATTTAGGTGGTTTAGCTGCCGCTGAACCACCTGGCTCGCCCATGAGCCTGGTGGTTCTCATGACCACTCGAAAACTGTCTGGGCTCCCTTAGCCTGTCTTCAAGCGGTCGTGAAAATAGCCTTAGTTTTTGATTGTGTGAATGACCTCATTCAGTGCTTTCAGTGGAACTCAAACCATCCAGCCCACTTTACAGGGCATCTTGGCATCTCCATCTTTTAGGGAATCATCTTTAAAAATGAGGCTCATGCGAGGTGGGTGTTATCACTGTGGTGGCTACATCTTGGCTATAATACTTTAGATTGTAGATGTACATTATTTAAACCTGTGATGTAAGCTGCCTTGAGTGCTTTGTGTTTAGAGTGGAAAGGCAGGATAGCCATTGCATAATAAAATAAACAAATAATGTTTTATTTCTTGTCATTTGGGCACTCGATATTTGTTGACTCACAGCTGAATGTGTGAAGTGATTCTGGGCGGGGGGGGGGGAAGCATTTCACCTGAGATCAGTGATATGCGAGTCTTGTGGTGGTAGATCTAGGCCGGCTCATTCACACATGATCATCAGCAGGTGATGCCGCACTAAAATCTGTGAATTGATTTATATGGAAATTACATGATTTATATGGAAATTACTTCCCAGTGTGTGGATTGGGTCTGTGGCCTAAACAATAAAGTTGTGGCTTTTGTTTTCCCAAACAGCTGTGTCATGACTTTCTTTTTGGAATCCAGTGGCAAATAAATATGGGATTCCATACATATATTTATGTCCAGGGGTGCATATTGTCAGTGGTGCATCAGAATTAATAAAGGTGAGAATTTGAATTGCCAAAGTTCTCAACCTCCAAACCAACCAGGAGAATTAGCTGTAAGTAGTTACTCTTATTATTTCTACAAAACTATAGTTTACTCAAGGGCCTTTGTAACCTCCATTGCTCTTGTTGAAATAACCTCCATATGAAATACCAGGATTGTTTTATTTCAATTGATTTTCCTTTTTTAGTTTGGTTTTGTTTCCTTTACATTTACATTTTTATTTTTGTCAAAAAATTTACTTGGCCAACATGACTCTGTGTGTGTGTGTGTGTGTGTGTGTGTGTGTGTAATCTCACCAGTGCTGTAGATATAAACTTTCTCCCAATTAATATTGCAAAACGAAACAAGAAGTTGGAGTCACAAAGTCTGCAGTTTGTAACTTAACATCCTGCTTTTGCCGAATCCACTCTGTTACTGACACAAAGCTCTATTTAATGTGCTGCCAATCATTACAAGTCAAGTACAGTACCGCAAGTCCTCAAGTACGCTTTCAAAATGATTTTGTTTATATATTTCCCTGTTTAATCTGCTTTTCTGCTCACTAGAAGGTGAAGTGCAAAACCAAACAGAAATGCCAGTGTGAGCTCAAAGAGCGAAACACTCCCCATATTTCTAAGGTTGCTTTCACCATGCTTACATGGAGTTTGATCAAGATTTGCTCGCTTTCTAAAGCACAGGGAAAAATAGAGTTAGTTTGAACCTGCCAGAAGAATTCTCAGAGGCTCTACACACAGTCTGTGTGTAGAGCCTGCAGGGCTGCTGCAGGGAGAATGGGCTTAGCCTGCTCTCCCCGCAGATGATTGAACCTTGAGCCCTGGGTGGCCATATCGGCCGCCCACATGACTACTGGATCTGTCACAGAGCTGACGGAGGCTGCAGGGATCAGGGGCCACCTGCCCCCCAGAAGTCCCAGGATGCCCCGTGCAAGTACGTGGGGCATTCTGGAGAGACGCCCAAGACTGGGAGGCTGGTTGCAGCCTCCCAAACAGGGGTCTACCCATGTGTCTCCGTTAACCTCATTTAAGGGGAGGGGGGATTAGGCAGGCTAACCGCCTTGGAACCACCAGGCTCACCCACACGCCCAGTGGTCCCGACGATCACTAGAAAGTGGGCTAGGCTCCCTTAGCCCACTTTCCAGTAATCGCGGGAATACCTCCTCCATCTAATTCCATTAGGATGGATTTTTATTGGAAGATCTGGATCATGATGAACCTCCCCTGACTTTCCCAAGTAAACTCCTGAAATGGTTGTGTAGGCATTGGCTTATCTAGTCACTTCAGTGGAAGGCTATCTCTGAGCATCATCTCTTTGGTTTATGTATGGCATCTCAGGGCTCATCCAGGTTGGCACTGGCTTTGTGCGCTTTCCTTCCAGCTGCTGATGAAAAAAGAGAAATGCTGGAAGTTCCAGACACTCTTACAACAGCCCAGAATCCTTATCAGGGACTGAGGTGGTATCAGAGCACCAATCCTTCACAAAGCTTGCTATAAAGTTGCTTAAATAGGGCTGACTCCAGGTTTCAGAGGGTCCTCAACAAATTGCACACTCACACACACCCCGTTGTTCAAAATGTTGTTTCTCCTGTTTCAACTCTAACCTCTTATTGACTCCAGCAAATCTCAGAAGAGATTTGGGCATCACCTATAGATATAGGGATATAGGGAGAGAAATAGTCATAAACACCCTCAAACATGTCTTACAATTTAGCCTCAATAGTTTCTTTCATGCTTATGCCTCCTTGTCCTTTCCCGGGATGGCCTGACTTGGCCAGGCCATTCCACTGCCTCCCGGCGGCCAGCTGAGCCCGCCTCCTCAGGGTGTTTTGCAGCCCACCGATACCACCCGCTGCCATTTTTTCTTGCCCACAACTCTTGCCCATCAGCGGCGGAACTCTCACAACGTGTCGTGAGAATTCCGCTGCCAAATCCAGAACACTCATGCTGGCTAAGAGAATTAAATATATAGATGTTAAATTTATCTGCAAATATTTATAGCTAACTGTTCTATACTCTTGATGCTAGTCCATTTTGGAAATAACTTGTGTAGCTGAATTAATATTATTGAAATTATTCAAACATTTGTGACCAAAAAGGCAGAAAGAAGCCAACAAGTCCTATCAGACCAAAGGATTCTAAAGGGCATGGGATTCCACTGCATGTAGGGCTCCCTGATCTCCATTCCTTTTAACTCCCAGGTTACATAGGAAACTGCCTTATACCAACTCAGACCATTGGTCCATCTAGCTCAGGCCTGCTCAACTTCGGCCCTCCTGCAGATGTTGGCCTACAACTCCCATAATCCCTGGCTATTGGCCCCTGTGGCTGGGGCTTATTGGAGTTGTAGTCCAAAAACAGCTGGGGGGGCCTAAGTTGAGCAGGCCTGATCTAGCTCAATACTGTCAACTCTGACTGGCAGTGGTTCTCTAGGGTTTTAGGAGGGTATTTCCCAGCCCTATCCAGGGATTGACAATGCGACTTTCTGCATGCAAAGCAGATGCCCTTTCACTGGGGAACAGTCCTTCCCCAAACTCCTTCATTCTCTCTTCGTTTCAATAGAGACAGGAAATTTGGGGGGGGAGGTTGCTTTGTTTTTTGTGGTGTGTGTATTTTTTTTTTTTTTACACAATAGAGGTACTCCTTTGTTTCAAGGAATTCAAATTTCTTTTCTCAAAGCACCACTTCTCTTTTGACAGTATCACATTTTCTCTGTGCTCAGATGGAAACTTTTTCTTGGTAGGCAAAACCACCCCTCCCCGTAAACTAATTTATTTTATTTATCATATAATAAATATGATATATAATGTGCACAGCAATTCAGAAATGGCTACATGATGACACTGAGGGCAACTGAGTGAATGATCTTCGCGTTGAAAAAAATTGCCAAAATAGAGGATGGTTTTGGGCACTGCTGAAAATGTATGTTAAAGACCTGAGCAGTTTCAGTTCAGTTCTTTCTTTTTCTTACAAATTCAGAGTACATGGTAAAGGTCATATTTCGATATTTTAACTTTCCTTTTGTTGCCAGAATGCTTACAAATGTCAAAATTATCTACCAGTTGTTTGTGCCTTCTTGTTTAGCACAGGTGGCAAACATTAGGATCCTGCTTATGGTGTAAAGTTCAAAAAGAAACAAGGATATGTTTGAAGACCATTGTAATTTTGAGGAAACCCAAACTACAACCAGCACTCTCTCAAAAACCTGAAACTTCTAATTATGATTTTGATGCTATCGTGTGGTTAGTGAAAGACCTGTCTTATCTTATTCAATCCTAGAATCCAGGACAGAGTCAGATAGCTTGATTTTTTTTTTAGAAGTCTTTTTTCTAATAACTGTTACAAACTGCCAAAGTGAATTTCTTGACTCAGAAAATTCTCTAGGGATTATCCCCTATCCCTACAATACTCTACTGCTAATACAATATTTGAACTCTACAGATTTACACTAACAGAGAATTGGATTGTGTACAGGGGTGGGGGGAGAATCATCAATTCTTTTGTCAACTACCTTCTCCTTCCAAGCTTCTGTACCCATCTAAAGAGATAAATCCGCTACCAGTCTAGAATGGACTTAACAACAGTGAAAAGTAATCAAGAAACAAAATAAACAGTAAACCCTCATAAACTTTCTATGCAAGACATTGTACTCTGTTAAAATGAAATGTTTTGAATGTGGTGTTCTGCAGAACTGTACATGGAGTTTCAATAATTTCACAGATTATGAAAACATGTTAGAGCTGCGTAAGGAGCTGTTGCAAATACATGTTCTTTGAATGAAAGTATGTTGAGATATATGAGTGAAAGGCATATATGAATAAAATGTCTGAAACTGAAGTACCTAAAATACATGTTAACTACTATGGCATGGTTTTATCAGACAATAGGTATTGACAATATAATGATGTCCATCTTGAAATATATAATTGTTTGCAAATATTTATGGTGTTCTACATTTGTTTGTTTGTTTAGTCATCATATTTTTATACCATCTGATATGTGCATCTCCAAGTGGTATACAGAGTTAAAACACAACAATGTAAAACAGAATAAAAACAGTTAAAATTCACAAGACAAATAAAAACAATTTCACAAGGTAAAAACAAATTAAATAGTTCAAAATTAATTTCAGTTAAAGGCCTCAGAAAACAGGTGTATCTTGAGGTTTTTCCTAAAAGCAAACAGGGAAGGAGATGCTCTTATTTCCGCAGGGAGCATATTCTGAAGCCCCGGGGTAGGCACAGAAAAAGCCCAATCCCAATTCGCCACCAAATGAGCCAGTGGCATCCATAACCGGACCTCTCCAGATGATCTTAAGAGATGACAGGGTTCATGACAGAGAAGGTGCTCTCTTAAGTATCCTAGACCCAAGCTGTTGGCTCTACAGGTAATAACCAGCACTTAATAGTTCACTCAGAAACATATCGGCAGCCAGTGCAATTCTTTTAAAATCGGTGTTATATGGTCCCTTCGGGTTGTCCCAGAGACCAGTCTGGCTGCCGCATTCTGTACCAATGGTAGTTTCTGGACTAAGTACAAAAGCAGTCCCATGTAGAGTACACTATGGAGGTCAAGCCTAGAAGTTAACAGCATGGGCACCCAGTGGCATAGTGAGGCCGCCGGCAGCTCCTGTTCAGCCTGCCACCACGGCCTTGCTGCCTAGCCACACTCCCTGCATTTGATGTCACACTCACCCCTGCATCTGACATCAGATACAGGGGCATGGCAAAAGACAGAAACAGGGCCATGTGGCCCCATTCACAAACTGCACTGTATTTCCAGCATGGCTAGGAACACTTTTTCTGCTTGGGAAGGCAAAGAGGTGCATTTCCAGCCAGGCTGGGAACCCAGTGCTGGCTGAAGTTTCCCACAAATGGAGCTGTGGCATGTGATGTCAGATGTAGGTGCCAGGAGCGGCCCCAGGGGCATGGCGGCCCAGGTTCTTCAGACTTGTTCAGTCAACCGTGGCTATGCCATTCACCTCCAGAAATGGGCATAGCTGACGTATCAGCCAAAGCTGATAAAAAGCACTCCTGGCCACTTCCTCAACCTGAGAAACCAGAGGGAGTTTGGGATCCAGGAGTACTCCCAAGCTGCATACCTGATCTTTCAGGGGGAGTGTAACCCCATCCAGAACAGTCAGATCTAAACCATCTCTAGCCACCCCACCCCACCCAGTCAGTACCTCCATATTATTATATAGTCTTAGAATTAGTTTAAGTGGGGGAGGAACTTCCTTTTAGTATGGGCACAGTGCCAAGGGATGCAGTGATCCCTAGATGGCTCAACAGAGCTTTCTCCTCATATTCGCTCCTCGGTCTCCACCACAGCTTTTAGAAAAAGTGTAAAATCTTGGCTTTTTGCCCAGGCATTTATTTGATTCTCTGCTGCTGCTCTTTATAGTCTGTATTGTTTTTATGCCTTTGTTTTACATTTTTAATTAGATTTGTTTAATATTTTTTCCACTTAATATTTTAATTGTGTCTTTTTTACCATCTTGTGTTTAAATTTTTTGCTGTAAACCGCCTTGAGGTTGCTTTAATGAAAGGCGGTATATAAATTTAACAATAAATAAATAAATAAGGCTCAATAGAACCCTGTTGCATGTGAAGCTCAAGTAATGTGCATCATGCAAGGATGGAGAGCTGAATGAGGATATGCGAAGTGTGCATAGACTTCCCATTCCTTATAATTAGAGGGCTGTGAAAAACAGGGCTGCATTGAGCCTAATGGGGAACATTTAGCCTACACACATTTCCACACTAGGAGGTATCATCCTTTTATTGGTTAGCATAAATATCTCAGTTTATTAAAGCCTAACTATGAATAAAATCAAACCCCATCACACCTTGATGATATTGGAAGTGCTACAGACTCCAATACTTCCCCTGGCTTCTTCTGTGAACCTTCAAACCGGCTTTTTCCTCCTTCCCACCTACTCACCCACCAACCTCCCTAGTTTTCCTAGACCTATGGACATGCATGAGGAATTACATTTCCTGGGGCTACTGGCAACTGGTGCAGAATAGCTCCAGGCACTGGAGTAGTGAGATCTCCCTCCCTCCTTTCAGCCTGCTGTTACTACAGCAGCAGCAGCCAGATAAGTGGGTGGGAGGGATGGGGGAGTGATTTGAAGACTGATGGGTGCAAAGATGGAAGCTCTTCTCTTCTCATTGAGCCATCCCATAAGATATCACATGGTATCAATACTTTCCAGTGGGATAAGTGCAGACATTTATTCCAGTGGGATAAGTGCAGACAGTGGGATAAGTGCAGACAGGATAAGTGCTAAAAGTTAAATGATGAGTAATGTGCTGAATAATCAGGAGATGAGAAATAAAGTGATGCTTATGCATGTATGAACTAGCTCTTTGTCTTTCATGGAAAGATGCTTTGAGCAATGAGTTTGGCATTTCTAGAGTAAAAATGACTCTGCATGATGACCTGCATAAATCAGAGATCTTTAGCATACTGCAACCAGAAAGCCACTAATCTACCTCTTTGAAGACATATGTCATTCCCTGCTATTCTCAGATGGGATTAACTCTCATGCAAAGTACCCAACAGCGTACAGCCAAAGTTAAACTAAAGTGCTGTATTTTTACTTATCTGGAGTTTTTCAGTGTAAAAAAAAATGTAGTCAGTTTGGTCCCTGCACAGTGGGTCCTGAAAATTTGCCATTGAACTGTACATGCACTGCTGCACTGAAGCATCTGTACATGTGTACTCACAGAACATGTGTGCATTGCATTTGAGAGTGCCAATCAATTAGAGACAGGAGGATCCTGACTCATGTGGATCCACTGTTAGAGGATGCATATGCAGCCCTGATCTAGCATGGAACATCACCAGGCAATGGGTGCAACCTTTTAGTCTGTGCATCATTCCTTTGTGTATGGGGTGCATGAGCTAAGAAAATGTGCCTAAGGCTGAGGTTCCACAGGAATAAAGTCTGATATTCGTTTTAGCCTGACCAGCTACATATGTTGTGGAATATTAGCCAGACTATAGAAGATTCTACTGGTGGAACTTGATGGGGCAGACTGGAGTTAAAGAGGCTATTCCTATATGGATGTCTTTGTGCCCACCTTTCTATAGAAGCAATAGCAGATAAGAGATCCACTGCTAATGCACTTAACCATTGATTCTTTAAAGTATGTTTAAGTGTACATAGAGATATCCATTTAATTTTGTTTCATTTTATACAAGAATAAAGTTGTAAGATTGGGTATTACAAAGGTATTTTACAAAATATGTATTTGATAAATAATATCGATAACAATAGTCAAATTAATTCCATTATTCAAATATGGAAGCCTGGCAATTTTATTAGAAACCATTATACTTGCTCCTTCCTCTGTATACTTGGAAAATATTAGTTTGTTCAGTAATGTCATTACGTTCCATTCTCCAGTGATCCAGTTATGCACTGCAGGAAGAGACTGAGCTGCTGCTTCCCTCATACACACGAGGAAATCTTAAACAGATTTAACTGAAGGTTTATTCAGCAACAACTCCATTTTCTCCTTCTCCTTTCCCTCCCTTTTGAGCTTGACTCCTCCCCCACACTCTCTAGAGGATCCCCCTTGGGGAAAATGTCCAAACAAACAAACTGCAAAATATTACTGAATAGAATACAAGACTTCTCATATCTTACCTGCAAATATCAAATTCAGAAGCAATTCTAAGTCTGCCTTTTCAGCTATATATTATTTTGACAAATTCAGCATTATTAAAAGACCAACAGGCAATTAGTATTCAGTTATAATGACAAAAGCATTCTGGATATAAACCCAGAGGGGTGTGTGTGTGTGTGTGTGTGTTGTTTTTTTTAAATTATGTAATTTAACTTCACAAATGGTATCACATTACAAAGCTAAAGAGCTAATCAGATAACAGAAGAGCTTCATTGTTGTTACTTTTAATGTGTCTGGAAGGAAAATAAATAATTATAAATAAATAATTTATAATAGTTTATATTATAAATAAAATATTTCTTCCTTAAATAGTAAGAATAAATAGAGCAACACCCATTTGAGAAATGTTACTAATCTCATTAAAATCTTTTCACTTCCCTTAACTGTCCTCACATGTTTGCCCAAGCTAGACTTTCAAGTAGAGATGTGCACGAATCAATTTTTTAAATTCAATTTGTACCCAAATGGAATCACTCCTGATTTGTTTTGGGTTTGAATCTGGCCAGCTAGCACAGGAGTGATTATTTTTTTGGCCACAAATCTCCCAAAACAGGTAGATTTGGGTACAAATCATTTTGTACCCAAATCAATTTGCACAGACAGTAGGTTCAGCAGTGAGTCTCCCAGCAGCAGGAAGGGGATGAAAAAAAAATCTCTTCTCTTCTCTTCAATCAGGAAAGCAGGAACAAAAAGCAGAGAATCCATTCCAGGCAGCAGGCAGACAAGACAAAGCAAAGCTCCTCTGGCGCTCTCTCTCTCTCTCTCTCTTCTCCCATGAGGCAGAAAGGTGACTGGCTGCCTTCTTAAGTACATTTGAAAATCCCTCTTTCAAACTCCCCCCACCGTTGTCCCTTCTTTGGCCCTTCCCCTAGCCAATGCGGGGTCAGTCACCTGTGGCAACACAAGATTTGAATGGAAATGACCCAATCTGGAACCAGGGGCAATTCGTCAGCCAATTGTTGCACACTGTAAATCACTAATCTGAAGCTTGGGAGAGCGGGATTTTTCTTTAAAAAAAATAATCCCTGACACAAAAGAGAGACAGCAAGAGAGATAGCCACAAAATGGAGGTCTGGATCTACAAATTTTTCAGGTCTTGAATCTGGGAGATTTATTTTGGACCCAAATCTGGCCAGCTAGCACAGGGGTGATTTGTTTTGTCCACAAACCGCCCAAAACAGATAGATTGGGGTACAAATTGTTTTGTACCTGAATCGATTCGCACATCCCTATGTTCAAGAGATTCTCCTTGAGGCGAACTTAAGGATGTGCAGAACGTCTCTGAGAAAGGTTGCTGAGCTCAGTGGCATTTCTATCTTGTCTTTTCTCCAATACAATGTGCACAGTACTTTGCACTTAATTCTCACAACAACCCTGGACAGTAGATTAGTCTAAGTAAACATCCCAAGAGCATCCAGAATGCATCATGGTAATTAAGCAAGGATTTGAACCCAGGTTTCCCAGCCTAGGTTCACTAACTCTGTCCATTACACAGCACCGGCTCTCTAGCCTTACTGGAGCTCTTTTTTACTTCCCTCAAAATTCCTGAGATTTTTCACTCAAGCAGGAGCCTCAATGTTTCATTTTAGGTGACATATGATGGCATGTCTCCTCCTCCTAAGTTATAAAAAGGTGTAATTTGCGGGGTTGGAAAATAACTCTTTCCCTGTTCTATTTCTGCTAAACCAAAAATGCATCCTTGCCTTTCCCCCCAAATGTGACATTTCCATCTAAGTGATACATCACACAGCCAAATATGACACTTTCCCCCTTGCAGCAGCAATCCTAAAACCAAATAGTGTCATAGTCTTTTCACTGAATCAGTTGGATTACTTCAGAGAAAGTTATACGAGGGCTACAGCTTAAAAAGCTGCCTGGGATGTACAGTGTGCAGCCATAAATTCCCCTACAGCGTACAAATGATTATTTCTCAGTGTTGAAATCTAAGACGTTTGGTACACATACAATTTTGTGTAGCAAATAGAAGAATATCCGAGGGGTATTAATTATGCTAAAGAGGCAGCATTATACTCTTAAACAGAAATCGCTAATTCCCACAGAAATCCCCTAAATCAAAATATTCAGCGGTGTTTTGTTATCTGAGTTGTAATGCTCTCAATTCTTTGTGGGTTGCAAACAGATATTGTGGTAGGCACGACAGTGAAAAGCTTTTGCTTTGTCTTTTCTACTAAGATGTTGAACATTTTCCTCAGCAAAGTGCAATAGGATGCCAAACATTTCTCTCTCCTGCCGGTTCTTACAAAAGAAACCAGCCTACGGCTTGCTAATAGAGACAAGGAGCTCTGCTTGGTAAACATTCAGGGCGGGGGGACCCCACTTTAAATAATAAAGAGCTGCTAAATTGAAATCACAGTTATGTTTTGGGGAAAACAAGCCCTCTACTGTATATGCTGTTCCAATACTGTTCGAAAGAAGAAACAGATCTGTGTCCTGTATACTAATGAAAGCTGTTAGTGTTGTGGCTAAGAACAAATCATCTCTACCATGAACTCAATAGTTGGCATCAAGCATGCTGCTGCTGTTCTCACAGTCTCAGCCCTCCCTCCTACCATCTGCAAAATGGGAATAGTAATGATGCTAAACTACCTTACAAGGTTGTTGTAAGGATTCTGAGCTAATATGCATGAAGTGCTTTGATGATTCTTAGCATTTTTCCCATGACCCCAGGTGCAAAAGCACTCAGGAGAGAGCCAGATATTACAAGAGATACAGATCATAGGATGTGCTATATTATGCAAAGGGAAGAAAAACGCATGGAGTACAAACAGTTTGTACTCCATGCGTTTTTCTTCCCTTTGCATAATATAGCACATCCTATGATGTGACACTATTGCTCTGTGTTTCTCTGCCCTGCCTCACATTATTAGCTGTCAGGTGTGTGTGTGTGCACGCGTGCTGTTACCAGGTTTGCTCTAAAGTGTGGTAGTTACCATCCTTTGTGACTGTATGTGGGGAATTTAACTCAATTTAGTGCAAACCTGCATACAGCCAACTTATAAATTAAGGTGCCAGGAAAGCTGACCATGGATAGGATATACTTGTGTTAGAGTACTCAGAAAGGTACAATAGTTCCTTGAAAGCAATGTTAGGTTTTATTGAAAAGCAAAAATTTACAGTAAAGGCAATGAGGCTATTCACACGCATGGAGGAAATCGGGCTAAGGGAGCCCAGGCTGTTTCCCCTGCGTGCGTGAACTGCTGTGAGCTGCGAGGCTCCTGACAGTTAGCCTACTTAATTGCCCCCCCCCTTTAATGAGGTTAGCGGAGTGAGAGCTCCACTAACCCTGCTTAGTTGACCGTGAGTCACCATGGCGTGGCTCTGCACCGGGGTAACCCATGAGTAGACCTCCCGCCGGGAGGCAACAGCAAGCCTCCCGGCCTCAGGGGTCTCCCCAGAATGCCCCACACACTCATGCAGGGCATCCTGGGATTTCCAAGAGCCAGGTGGCCCGCAGTCCCCACCACCCCTACTGGCACCTTGACAGAGCCAGTAGTCATGTGGGTGGCCAATCCAGCCGCCCAGGGTGGACTAGCTGCTTGTGTGTGGGGAGAGCGGGCTTGCCCCACTCTCCCCGCCAAACCCTAATAGGCTCTACACACTGATCGTGTGTAGAGCTTCAATGATTAGTACCTCAGCAAGGTTGCTAGTAATTGTCTTCCCTTAGAGGGTTAATGTTCTGAGAATGGCATAGAGTTGCCTCCAATACACATTCACAGCTTAGTGCTGAGGGACAGAGTATTTCAGTTGTGGGCATTAGGAAATGGGACAGAGAGAGCAGGCGTGGGGTTAGGCCGTGTGCCTTGGGCTGGAGAGATGAAATGGGAGATTTGTCTGACAAGGGGAATCTCTGGGTAGATAAGTTTTTGACTTGCAAGGAATTGAGGGGCCCCAAAATAGTGATTTCAAATAGTGATTTCAGTTCAGAGATTCTCAGGCTTGGGTATCTCCAGGAAAGCACTTTTCTCTCTTGGCTTCTAGTGGGGTGGGTGGTATGGTTAATGAGAGGTGGGCAATCTAAATGCTTGGGAACAATGAGGTACATCTAAACGGGAGTTAGCGGACAAGGCTAACTGAATGTTGGAGGCTAGATGGGCGTTGAACTGGAGTCTACCACAAACGCTGAATGAAGTGCTAAAATTAAGAGGTATTTTAATGTCATTTTCGGTGACTGGGCTGAATGCTTTCCACCTTCTTATTTATAGGAGGGGGGATGCCCTTGGTTCCTTGGCTTATCTGTGTCCATTCATTGGGAGGGGGAGACTGCATTCCAGTCTCAGTACTCGAAAGCTTTGTCTATTCTGGTGCTCTCTGTGCATGCTCTGGGGCTATGACTAGCAGAGTGGCAGCTCTTAGTCCTTTGTCAATTGCATGACTGACCTGGAGGCGAGAGAAACCTGGCCAGAATGACTCTTTTCCTTTCCTTGAATCAGAGGAATGCATTCAGGCAGAGGTTTCCTCACTACTAGAAACAGTGATATAATCATTGCAGATAGCCAAGATTTAATCTGGGGGGTACATTGGGGTACACTGGAATAGGTGCGTGTGTTTGTGTGTGTAAACATAGTATGATGACACATGTCATTATTTGCATCTTGCTAGATGCTACCTGTACAAGGAGAAAGCCAGAGGAGCAAAAGCTCCAAGACCCTTGCCGGTAGGTTCACCCGCATTCCTCTTGACAGAATCAAAGCCAGAGTCAACATTTGTATGATGCTTTTTAAAATATCATATGTTGTGTCTTCCTATTGCTCCTTGGTTTCAGAAAAAGAAAAATCCCATGCTTGACATATTAATCAAAAATAGCTGTTTTTTTAAAAAAGCAGCTATTACTTTCTCTTGTACTGAATGGCATAAACGGTTTTGTGACTGTTTATGCAGTCTGATTCCCCCTCCCTTTCCCCCTCCTCTTGAATGGCTTGGGCTCATTCAGCTTCCATAATACCAAGCTTTTTCTGTCCTAGTACCAAATACTTTCAAATTGCACAGCAAGAGTAACTGGCATTTCAAATTAAAGGAAACACTGAACCAAAACAAGAACACACAGAAAGAGAATGAGCCGGGTGATACATGTAAATTATGTACTCAAAGGGAATGAACAGCCGCCTTTAGCTGGGCCTGTAGCCTGCCGCAGGGAGAGTGAGCTTTTAGCTAATTCCATTGATTAGGACACAGGGCAAGGAGGACTGACCAGGTTTTTCTCAAGCTCACAAAGGCCTGGTGGTTACATCATCCGGTGAGAGCCCATTTAAATTTGTGCTTCCCTGGAAAGCGTACAGACCATTTCATGTTCTTGCTTGCAGATACATTGAATTTCTGTCTAAATGTGTTGAGAATAGCCATCTTTCAGTAGAATATTTCCCAGTTACAAAGCACACATCAACGGATACTGTCGTGCTTCATGCTTTGCCCAGTGGTTTTTCCAGTGCTTTTAGAAACCCAGGAGCACTATGGACATTTAAACTAACAGAACAAAGATGAGATGGTGATGAGTAAAAACTTGGCTTGCTGACCATACCCCTTGTTTCTCCTACTCACGAGCTGCCTATGGAACCCAACTGGAAAAGGATTAAGATGCTTTATATTCTGTCTGTGCTTCGTACAGGATGTGTTTTACCTAATCTTGTTCAGCCACTCTGCAGACAACTGTAGAATATGTTTTCCTTTAATCCCAGTTTCCCCTTAAAACTTGCACCTCTTTGGAAGGGGGAGCTTTTTCTAATTCTTTCATTTGGTTTTCAAAGGTGTGGAGCCAGAGCTTTATCTGAAAAGAGGAAAAATACATAATCATGGGGGGCTTTTCTGTGCCTGTAGGCTAGGCCTTGTTAGATATGTTGGGCAATTAAGGGGAGATGGGAAGGATTCAGAAAGTCTTGGAGATGTGCTACATCATATGTATGCATGAGTATATGTTTGTATAATATGAAAGCAAAATAATATGTTCTCAAGCTGTTTGGATGCTAATTGGATAAAAATATGAAGTTTCAGATCTGCTGTCCTCTACAGAAGAACAGATGTCCGGTGGCTCATCTTCAAACAACCTTATACTTGGCTTCTCTTTGGGAATAACTGTGCACATGAGAGTCTGGCTTTCTTCACTTTTAGCTACACAGCAGGAGGCAAAAGAGAAAATGATTACCTGAAATGCTGTGGTTGCTTTTGCAAGGCGATCTCCATGGCTTAAGTCTGCAAATCCATTGACAGTATTCAAACAAACACAAGTTACTGCAAGCTGAAGAGCAAAATGGGGTGAGAAGCCAGGAGGGCTTCCCAAGGCATAACTAGGAAAACAATTCTTATCACATCCGAGAGAGCAAGGGAACCAATATGGCGTTTAATAATGGAGAAGCCAAAATTAACTAGGAAGTAATAGCAGCATAGTTTTCTTAATCTTTCTCCCCCATTCAGTACAGCTTAGTTAGCATCACACTTGGGCTGCACAAAAGCTGCATAAATCCCTTGTGGGAGGGGTACAAAGAATCTTTGCTAAAGATGGGTGAGGTCTCCCTCCCTCGTCTCATATTAATTCAAAAGTGCTTTGATTATTTCCCAAAACAATCTAAGAAACTGGATCATTTCCCAAGCCAATACTGGGTCGTCCTCACCAACCCTACCTATCAGCTGTCCACCCCTCAAACACACTTAAGTTAAGCTCTAAACTTACCTGTCAGCCTGTGGGAATAACAGCACCAGTGGTGGTGAATGGGGAGGAAAGAAGATTTGTGTCTTTCTCCTTTCCCCCTCTTGATTGCTCTGGTGCACTGCAGAGTAAACAACAGCAGCTCAAAGTGGTACTACAAGGGCTATCAGAAAGACTCCAACTCTCAACAGCCCACTTCTGACACAATGGCCCCACAGAGACCGAGGGAGAACAGGAGGAAAAGTCCTCACTCCTCCCCACTCACCTCTACTGATGCTGCCTGGTGGACAGCCTGAGCCTAAGGGCTTTGGGGAGAGAGTTTGAGCCCCCAAAGCCCCCAACACTCCAACCCCTTGGAGGTAAAGTATTTGAGCCCCCAAAGCCTCCTCTTATTTGAGCTCAAGGTTGGAGAATTTCCCATACATCTCTAATCTTGGTTGGCTCTGCACAGATGCACATTGTACCCAACACTCAAAAGTGTAGCTGTCAGTGAAGACCACCTGGTTTGGTTTCCAGAGCCGTGAGGAGATTTTGACCCCACCACAATATTGTCCTCAGTACACTGCTTCATTTCCCCGATAGGCAAGAATGGCAGCAATTTATAGGATCAAGTAGCAAAACGCATGAGAGCCAAACCTAGCCCCTGCCCCAGGTGCTTCTTTCAGAAGGGACCATCTTTGCTCCCTCTCAATTATGTCTCATAGAATTCTGTTGGGGGTCTTTGAGAACTATTTACTTAGCCGCATGATGTCTTTTGCATAACTCACCTTGGTTTCCATTCTTGGTGATGCTTGAATATGACTGTACCTTAGGAACTGGCATTTTTATATTGATATTATGTTTTAGAATAGGATCTGTATTATTGGCTCACTAGAATTTGGTGTGTGTAAAGGGGAAACCCATATTTGTAGCAATAAAATGAAGGTGTCAAGAACATATTATCAAAGTAGGACTCTTGGATACCTGCACAGAATACTAAGCTACGGGCTATTTTTTAAAAAGTGAAATGGACTCATTTGGTAAATTTTTCTGCTGAAGCCTATGGCTTCTCATGGATTTTCTTTCCACCTCAGAAGTTTAAAGGAAGTCCCACTGCTGCTTGGATTCAAGCAGGATTTATTTCATCTGACAGAGTACATACAGTTCAAATACATTGGACTCAAACATCACAGAAATCTCTTTGATTTAACTGCTAGTTTGTTCCAAAAATTATTTTACCATAAAGGCGATCACCTGTATTCTTTCTGTAAGCATAGCAATATCTGAACCATACCAGCAGTTTGTGCCATAGCAGGCAACCCTTGACTTTAACAGGAAAGGCACATTAAAGGAGTCTGGGACTTTGCACACCTTATGCCAGCAGGGCCATCTTCCTTGGCAGCAGCAGCCCATACAAGGAGATGGGAGGGAGGGAGAGATAGGTTCTGCTCAAGCAACATGCAAACTAGCCTCCCTTCAAGGTAGCCCTGCCAGGCTCAAGCCTTCAGCTTGATCCTCATCCTGCTCAAGCGGTTTATTTTAGCAAGAATGTTGTTAGGCTGGGCATATTACCTAGGAAATCCATTACTGATCTGTTCACAATTTTAAAAGAAAGAAAGAAATATGGCCACAAGGAGCTGCCTACTAGGGTTGTGCAATTTGATTCACATGTGAATCGATTCACGATGAATGAGGGGCGATTCACAGATTTGCTCATGAATCAAATTGCTCCTTAAATGAAGAGGCTGATTTGAGGGCTACCCAGCCCACTTTGGTGTCTCTAGGACCTGCCCATGGGGAACAATGTGGTGATTTGAGTTCCATATTGTTCACAATCACAAATTGTTCACGAATTTCAGATTTGATTAATCTGCCATCTGCTTCAACAAATTGATTTGGTTTTTTGCAATTTGATTCAAGGTCAAATCTAGTAGCAAAAATGATTCATGCACACCTCTACTGCCTACTTTAGTGGTGCAGCATAGATGATGTCTTTTTTACCCTTTTCCTCTAGAGAAGTGCAAATTGATTTGAGTTTTGAATCAAAATGAGCTCAAAATGAGCCATTTTGAATGATTCAAACTCAAAATGAAATGCCCTTAAAATAAAGGGCCTGCATAGGTTTGAATGGAAATGACCTCGTTTTAAGCCTGAATTGATTTGAGTGTTTCGGTCACTATTTTAGTGGGCTTTCCCCCACTTGCTGTTAGGTTTTCAGGCACTGGTTTCTGATTGGTTCGAGATCTCCTTCCTTCTTGGCTGGCCTGTTATCACACAGATCAGATGCTGACATGGGCAACTGTGCCCCATTGGCTGGGGAAAGAAAAGAGGGAAGGGGGACAAAAAAGGAGGGAATCTTAAAATGTTTTCAAAGGGCCTGGGGAGGGGAGACCTTAGTGTGCCCTTGAAGAGAATACATCAGGAGAATAGGAAGGAAGACACTCAGATCTACTTCTTTGTTGACCACATCTGTAAATGACATATCTTCCCTATATGCCTGCCTGGAGGTGGTAATGGGCTGGATGAGGGGTAAGAAACTAAAGTTGAATCCAAATAAGACAGAGGTACTGACTTTGGGGGGTCAGGACCAGTATTCTGTCTAATTTTTTTCATTTCTGTACGGAATTTTTATTCTGGGTGGGATTATCAAGGCAGTGTGTGCACACATGCATTCAGAGGGGGGCCTTCCTGATTCAACCTGAGCGGGATCTAAAATTAACATCAGAAAATGTGTGAGCGTAAACACATGTGCACACCTTAGATGGAACAGTGGTCAGAGAGATGGTTTAGATCTGCCTGTTAGGGATGGGGTTACACTCCCCCTGAAAGATCAGGTACATCGCTCTTGTGAGTGCTCCTGGATCCAAAGCTTTCCCTGGTTTCTCAGGTTGAGGCAGTGGCCAGGAGCACTTTTTATCACCTTCGGCTGATACATCAGCTACGTCCATTTCTAGAGGTAAATAATGTTAAAACAGTGCTCCATATTCTGGTAACCTCCAGGCTTGACTACTGTAATGCACTCTACGTGGGGCTGCCTTTGTACGTAGTCTGGAAACTACAACTGGTACACAATGCGGCAGCCAGATTGGTCTCTTGGACAACATGAAGGGACCATATAACACCGGTTTTGAAAGAACTGCACTGGCTGCCAATATGTTTCCAGGTGAAATACAAAGTGCTGGTTATTACCTATAAAGCCCTTAACAGCTTGGGTCCAGGCTATTTAAGAGAGCGCTTCCAGTGCCTTCTGCTGCCTGTTACAATCTTCTGGAGAGGTCTGGTTATGGTTGCCACCAGCTCATTTGGTGGAGAACCAGGACCAGGCTTTATCTGTGGCTGTGCCAGGGCTTTGGAATATGTTCCTGGCAGAAATAAGGGCATCTCCTTCTCTGTTTGTTTTCAGGAAGACTCTCAAGACTCTCCTGTTCTTGCATGCTTTTAATTATAATTAATTTAAATTTTTTAAATTGTTTTAATGACTGTGCTATACTATTTTTATTGTGTCTCATGTATTTTAATCTGTGTTGACTTTTAAATATTTTAAATTCTGTACACTGCCTAGAGATGTACATAACAGGAGGTATAAAAATATGATGAAGGAAGGAAGGAAGGAAGGAAGGAAGGAAGGAAAGTTTGATTTTGTGGTTTTCTTTTCTCATCACTGAGTATAATATGCTGTGCTATTGCTGCTACAACTATCTGATTTTGCTGGATCTCAGATTGACAAAGGCAGAACTTGGGTGCCTACCTTCCTTGAGTTTTGGTTTGGTTTATTTGTGAGATAGTGATGTGGCGATAAATTGGCAGCTCTGTGTGTGTGTGTGTGTGTGTGTGTGTGTGTGTGTAATATACTTTGGTTATTGTTGTGAGATGAGCCCCATGTCTGGCCTTGAGACTAACTTGTGCTTCACTCACTGCTTTGATCTGCGCTGCACTTTGATCTGCTTTGTACTCAGTCAAAATGTGGCTGCAGTTACTCTAGTTGAGCTTATTGCTATGCATGCTGCTAATTGTGCTGCTGTGGCAGCTGTTGCAATGGGGTCATAATTTTGTGTGAGAGAGCAACTTGTGCCAATTATGTTATTGCAGTTCAGGCACTGTGGCTGGCAGTGGATTCTGGGTCAGTGATTCTTTTTGGCCATTTTTGGACTGTCTTTGAAAAAAATGTGTGTTTTGTGTTTGGAGGAACAGATTGCATCTTACTGTGTGCTTCTAATCTGCAGCATTTTTCAAGGCAGGGATGTAAAATGCATTGCAAGTTGCACTGCAAAACTTGTGTGCACTCTATGAGTGCAACTTTTTTAAGCCATAGGAAACAATGGGGAACTCAAAACACCCAATTGTTCCGTTAATAGAACTGCCCCGGGGTGATTGGTGAACACCCCAAAATTGTGTTCGGGCTTTGTGTGGGGAAATTAGCTCAAAGTGGAGCAGTTCCACAGCAGAATTGGTGGAGAATGTTTGGGCAGTAAGCTTGGACCTCTAAAGCAGGCTAAGCTGAAGAACCCAAAAATTGGTCATGCAAAGTTTGATACAGGAAAAACGGACTTTTCCGCTTTGATTTTCCACTTTGTTTCTGTTTCCAGCTATTATACTAACCCCACCAACAAATTGTTGGAGGTGAATTAGCCAGCTAGCACTCTTGAATTTTTAAGCTTCAGTCAGATAGGTTTGCGTTGCTCCTAAGTTGCATTGTGTTTTGCTTCAAGGTTTTGCTCTGCGTTTGTGTTCTAAGTTGTACGTGTATTTGGTGCCTTATCTGCAGACTTTACTAAAGAAATGTCTTCCAGTTAGCAGGCTTCATTGGAAAGGCACTGCACCAGTCACATGCCATGACAAACTCCCTCCCACTTCCTCTCAGCTGCAGCTTTTGATAGAAAAACTGCACCCCAGCTCCCTAAGCATTTTGCTGTGTTCTTGATTTTAGAAGCTTTAATTAACATGTTTCACATGGAAACACTGCATGACCCAAGCCATGCTTTGGGTCAGTTTTTTGAGAGCAAAAACCCCTCTCATTTGGGGTTTAGATTCTCTGGCAGAGGATTCCCTTGCTCACTGCTTGGTACTGGGAAGTACACACTCTACCTTGCCCCAAGGCCAGCAAGCATGCCTCCTTAGCTTCCCCATTTACTGTCCACATCTCGAGTTTTACACTAGAGTGTGGGGCAGAACCAGTTGGTTTCAGGTCTCACACACTAAAGCTTCATGAAATCTCCCCATGGCCCACCCTATGTTGCTCAAGTTGGTTATGCTTTTGATGATTTTGCAGTTTACTGTGGTATTGAAAGTTGTTGCATCATTGCATGCTAGTACTGAATGCTACTGTTTCTGAATATCAAATATTCACCAACAATTCAATAGAATATTCTAAGAATATTTACTATGAAAATTAGTGTTGAGACAAATTCTTCAAATTTCAGTTTTTTAGTTGCAAGAAATGTCTTAAAGAGGCTGACCCCAATCATACCTTTTTCTTGATTGTTCACAACTGTTCACCACCACTGCTCTCCCCATTCTGCAGCTCATCAGGGATCATGTATTAGATGTGATTATATCAGAGTTCTATGCAACCAATTCATTTTAGGCATTTACTTACATCACTAAATGTAAATGGAGTATTAGAATGAAAGCAGTTGTTTTATAACTGCTTCCCTCATAGACATGAATAAATCTTATGTAGATTTAACTAAAGCTTTATTCAGAAACAACTCCATTTTCTCCTTCTCCTTCCCTTCCCTTTCTGACTACCCCCACCACAGGATCCGCTGGGACAAACTTCTCAACAATACAACACAAAAGATTACTAGATATAATACATGGGAATTCCTAGTATGGATGTGCACAAAATGGATTTTGTGTTTTGTTTCATGTTTGAAATGAAAGTCAAATGGCTGAAATGTTTCATTGAAACAGTTGTCATACGCTCCTATGGGGGATTGGGGAAAGATTAAAAATTTGTTTAATATCACCTGCTTGCTCATTTATTTTGTGGGTTGGGTGCTAGGTAACACCCACCATGCCCTACCACACAACCCAGTTTAGTGTCCCTAGGAGCTACCCATGGAGAACAATGGGGTGTTTCATGTTTCCCCATTATTCCTTATGTCCAAAATAATCTTCCTTCCTTATGTCTGAAACAATCTTCCTTCCTTCCTTCCTTCCATCCTGCCTGCCACAGAGACAAGACAGAGCAGTCATGGCCTGGGCAGCTCAGCTCTGAGCTCAACTGTGTGAAGACACTTAACAAGATGGAAGGAGCAGGAAGCCATGTGGGCAGCACTCTATGATTTCTCCCCTGGGGGATAGGGCTGCTCTCGGAAGAGTATCTACATGCTTGCATGCATGCAGGAAGTTCCAGGTTTCCTCTCTGCATCTCCAGATATAGGACTGAGGGAGAGATTTCTGCCTGCAACCTGTAGACAATACTGAGCTAGATGGACCAATGGTCTGACAAGAAACAAAGCTTCTAGACTCTTACCATGAGAAGAACTATAAGAACTCTGTCTGCCTCCCAGTCCATCTGAATACATTTTGAAACTGCCTCCTTTTGGGTTCTCCTCCATCCCCCCAGCAGGTGGGGGCACAGTTGCCCATGACAACACTTGATTTGTATAACAAGCCAACCAAGAAACAAGGAGAATGCAAGGCAATCAGAAGCCAGTGCCAGAAAACCAATCAGCATAGGGAAAACAGGCATCCAAAATGGCACTCGAAACATCAAAACGTTTCGACTTGAAACTGGGTTGTTTTTTTCTGAGCTCAAAACAGGCACCCTTTATTAAAGGGTGTTTTGTTTTGAGCTGGAAACACTTGAAACACTCAAAACAGCCCATTTTGAGTTGTAAAATTTCAACATTGAAACATTTTGCACATCCCTAATTCCTAGCCAATGAGTGATTATTGTAAGAATGAAATAGTTTCTCTAGCCCTCTTCAGACATTATCTGTGTACACCATCCACAGTGGGAACAGCAATCCCACCACGCCAAGGGGTCAATCATCCTCCCCATTCCCCCACCTGCCATGCTCACAGCATTCACCCGAAGAGGCAAATGCTGTAAGTATGATGGTAGATGCTTCTGTGAGCACTGTCCTTTTCAGGTAATGTCTGCAGAGGACTTGCCTTTCAGCAGTTATCCCTGACCAATCCCCAGAATGGAAGCCATTTTGCTTGTGATGAAGCTTTTCAGGAATCTAGATCCCCATCAGCAAGACCCTCGGTGGCATAGTTATGGAAGGCACAGAGCACTTCAGGAGGCAGAGTAGTCAGTTTCAACAAAAAACTCGCCTCCCACACTGTGTGTGCTTGCTGTGGCAGCAGGAATGGGAATGTTTCCTGCTGTGAGGATGCAGATTCTGACTGTGTGCCCTCTTCCTTCGTTAGACTGTCAGCCAGTGTTCTGATATGCAGCAAAGATGACTCATCTTTCAACAAAATGTGTACAGTTTTTACCATCAAGCACTCTAATAAACTATTGATTTTGTTAAAAATGCATTTGACCCAATTATTTGAGGTGAATTTCTGGGAGTAACAGTGTTGCAGCTCTATTTCTCTTGAAGTTCCAGATTCGCTACTGTCAGTGTCAACAGGAATCACAGCTGCAAAAGGTCCGGCTAAGTCACCATGTCCAACAGAGGCATCATCACTTCCAAAAGAAAATATTTCATCATGTAACTTGTGTGAACTCTTGCAATTTCATCAATTCAGAATTCATCAGTTCCGATTTCATGCAATCACCATTCAGGGAGCATATCCACAGAAAAAATCTACATTTGTTACAAATTCCCTTAAATGGTTTAAAAGGAATAAAACCTCTAAAATAATTTGGTTGATTAAAACTATCTTGAAATGACTATTATGTATTTACTTTACAATAGATTGCATACTGCATATAGATGCGAACAGTTGAAACTCTTCTTAATAGAGCTGTGCTGAATATTCACTAATGTTGATATTCACTATGAAAGTGGAATGTTTGACACAGCCAAACAAGAATATTCACCTCACCCACCTTTATTGTCTTTTTGATGCCATTTCATATCCTGCTGCTGTTTGTGCCATTTTTCTTCTTTGGGGGGGCCTCATTCTCCCTATTCAAATTTGCCCACACTGCCATTTGATCAAATTAGCTGTTGCAACCCACATGGTTTTGTTTACAAGTGCCCCTAATATTACTGTGCTAGATGTAGCTTCATGATCTCAGCAGCAAAGTCATATACGTCATTAGCAGCCAATGGAATGAAATGGCAGTGTGGGCAAATGAAGCAAAAGACAATTTGGAGAAGGAAAGTGGGACTGAGACGCATAGCATCAAAATGACATGAACGAGTCCATGTTGAATGCCAACAATTGCCAAAAAGATCAAGGAGCTTTTTGATGCTCAGGAAAACGAATTCAAAACAATGTAAATGTTACAGCTCAGCCCTAATTATACAACGAAGATGTCAGCATCCCTTTCCCCAGATCACGGTGTCCTGCTCTGAAATCTACTTTCGCCCTGTGCAGATCTTCCTCAGAGAGGTATACTGGTATGGCTTGGAGCTATAAAGCTTTTTACCTGTCATGCTGCTCTCTAGCCAGAAGTAGATTGTGTGTGCCTGAACAGACTATGGTTGCTTCATGCTTCATTTCTGTCTCTCTTGAGATTCCTTACTTTGTTCATTTCTAAAAAGCCTCCCCATCCCCAAACACATTGACATAAACACTGTTTGTGATCATAGATGATTTGGGTTCAGCAGAAAAGGTCTGTATTCCAGGTGACTTAGGGAATAGGATGGATACAGCATACCACGCAGCTCAGTCTTATTCATGTTTATTCAGAGAAAAGTCTCAGGTAAGTGTGCATAGGTTTATAGTTCAGCCTTAGGTTCTGAGGGTGCATTTAGGACTTAAAATGATATCTCAATCATTCAGGATTCTGTGAGTGGGCAGAGTTTTCTAAGAAAGAATTCTCAGCACCCTTACTAGAAGATGACATTTAAGAAAATTGTTTTAAATGTTATATATAACATTATATGACACATCTTATATATCATATACAGTAGATCCTATATATACAGACACACTTATACAAGTGCTATACTTACTCTCTCTCTCTCTCTCTCTCTCTCTCTCTCTCTCTCTCTCTCTCACACACACACACACACCCCTTTATATAAATGTGTAGTATAGAGATACCCTGTAGGAAGTTACAGCCTGTTTCGTGGCCCGTTTCATTTCTCATACAGTTTATGTTATTTTTACAATTGATGTCCAAAGCTCTTCAAATGCATCTCTAACAAAACAGACGTGTGTGACTGCCTACTTCTTTCTCAACACAAAGCAGAAATCTTTGCAAGAACACCCTCCATTGGGTCAGAATGCAAACTACTATATCCTGAAGTGTGTGTGTGAGTGAAATAACAATAAAGTTGTGCCATTGAGTCGGTGTCGACTCCTGGTGATCACAGAGCCTTGCGGTTGTCTTTGTTAGAACACAGGAGGGGTTTACCATTGCCATCTCTAGCACAGTATGAAATGTTGCCTTTCAGCATCTTGCTATATCGCTGCTGCCCGATATAGGTGTTTCCCATCATCTGGGAAACATACCAGTGGGGATTCAAACTGGCAACCTCTGGCTTGCTAGTCAAGTCATTTCCTGCTGCACCATTAGGAGGCTTTTACCATCTCTAGAGAAGACTTTTTCTATAATGTTGTTTCTGATCTTTTAAAAAAACCACAAGCAAGCACAATGTCAGAACCAATCTCTGACTCACCTGTGAGTCCTTCATAACTTCCCCCTGTTTAGTGCCACTGAACATTTTCATTCTTGTGAAAATTAAGTCTCCTTTTCCCCAGTGTTTGTCATGCTTGTGAAAATAAACCTTGGGAATGTTTGTCACAAAATATATAGTCAGAATAGGCAGTTCCTTCTCCCTCATCTTTTCATCTTTGCCAGAATAAATTTTCCCCAGAAAGCCACTGTTTATGAAAATTGGGATCATGGAACGAAAAATTTAGCTAGTTTATATGAGCCGACTATATCAGTTGTTTCCCCAAGAAATGGAACTGGCCCGAATGGCTCCGCAAACCCAGGGTTTTTTTGTCGTGAGTAGCCGCAGTGTGGCTCTGAGGTGCGGCTACTCACGAGGAGACCCCTGGAGGGGAGGTGAAAAGCCGCCATCCGGCTCCGGGGGTCTCACCAGCATACCCTGCGCGCTTGTGCAGGGCATGCTGGAGCTCCCAGGGGGTGATCGGCCCCCACTCCCCCCCAGCCCCCACCGGCTCCGTCATGGAGCTGGCAATTGTGTGGGCAGCCGATCTGGCCACCCAGGACTCACTCTCTGCTCATGTGTGGGGAGAGCGGGCTTAGCCCGCTCTCCCCGCGCACTCTCCAGAATTGGGTCTCACTGATTGTGAGACCCAGCTCATTGTGTGGAGGCAAGGTAGGAGGAAAGGTTACCCAGGTTTTCCTCCTATCTTGTTTCTACACAATCACTTCTACCTAGGTTTTCCTTCTATCTCTCAAGAAGACACATCCAAGACTTCTCAAGGGAAGCAAAATGAATTCCTGTAAGAGAAGTGAAAATTCTCAGGGTCCCACATGACAAGTAAGTATCTTTTGTAGTTACTTATTTTAAGCTTCAACCCCAGAACTAAGAGAATCCAATTTTATGTACACTTCTTCAGAGGTAAGTCCCACTAAACATTGTCTTTACAAAAGAAAGATGTACTGCACATGATCAGGGGGTGCTTTGTCTATGGGAACTTGGGAGTGAACTCTGCACATGCTCAGAGGTTTGCTACCTCATTTAAATACTACTTAGTATAGGGAGGGCAGAAGCAATCTGATCTGTGGAGCAATATGTACTCAGAGGCGTATCTAGGGAAAATAGCACCTAGGGCAAGCACTGAAATTGTGCCTCCTGTCCAAACATCTGATTACCATCTTTCAGATAACTTTACCATAATATCAGATGAAAAGTACAAGTCAAGCTCGTTAATCTTTTAATATTTCAAAAACTATTTAGCAGTGGACGTAGCCAGACCAAAAAAATGCTGGAAAACTAAAAATTTCAGTATGCTGGGGCTCATGAAATACCCAAATACTATGTGGAGGTGTACTTGGAAAACTAAACAGAAGTGCCTGTCTAATTCTCTACTAGGCATTATAGCATCACTATTACCTAAGTTTTAAAATTTGACTTTTCCCAGATACTCTGAAAATAATTAAAGGATATGCAGAGTAAACTGTGTCACTGCTTGGAATATATTCTAGTATTTCAGAAAGACAGTTAAAATGAGAGAAAGAGAGCAAGAAACTCCCAGTGAGCCTTAATACTAAGGATTTCACACTGATTCAAAGACAAACTCATCATTAATAGCCATATTATTAAGACATCACATTTATCTCACTTATCACAAGAAGCAAAATAAGAGCAAATGAATACAATCCTAGCTCATAAGGTTCAGCTCAGTATTCACAAGCCCTGATTCTCTGTACATAGTGCCAATTTGAATATGTGTACAGTGACTTATATTATATTGTATTAATTTTTTAAAAATTTTTTACCTGTAGCCCCTTTGGGGGGCTTCCTAAAGGCTGTGTGTGGGGGGGTCTGGAAAGGTTCCCCCCCACTGGACTCTGGGGCCTCACAGGGAGCATTTGAGCATGTGTGGTGGCCATTTTTTTAAAATAATTTTTTTTAAAAAAGGCTGCTGAAAACAAAATGGCCACTGTGCATGCTCAAATGGCCTCTGCGAGGCCTGGCATGGCCTAGGGCCTCACAGAGGCCATTTGAGCATACACGGTGGCCATTTTGTTTTCGGTGGCCATTTTTATTTATTTATTTTAAGAAATGGCGCCCCCTTCAAGTGGTGCCTGGGGCACGTGCCCTGCCTGCCCCACCCTAGATACGCCCCTGTATGTAGTATGAACTGCTGAAGTTCACAGCACTGAAACAGTTCACTGTGATTATCCAGGGATTCCATACAGAAATGACATAACATGCTAACTCCTGCACCCTTGAAGTATAAGAAAGGATATCAGGTTTAATTCTGAGGAATATAAAGCATTAGATCAACACAAGAAATTGCTTTTGCAGTATCAGCAACCTAGAGATAATAAGGAAGCAGTAGGAATGGCTTGTAATTTCATGGCCAATTTCCTAATTAATATATTGTAAATCTTTATGGTCTCATTTTCAGTACTATGAAAACCATCAGGGTAGACTGCCCATGGGCCTAGTGGGAAAAATTCTAAAGGCATCTTGGAATTTGATGTGGACCAGGATTAACTCTTGCAGAAATAAAACAAGTACAAATAAATACAATACCATTTCCCTCTTCCTCGTCATATTAACCAATCTTAATTCATAATAAACAGAGATGTTGATACATGCACAATGCAAATTCCCATGCCCCTGGTAGACCCTTTAAAAATGATATGTTGTGATAGTTTCCTTTCCTTCTTCCTAAATTATTTGCAATTATCTACGGGTTTCTCTGTTACCAGCCAATCTTTACTGAACATGGAATTCACAAGTAAATGATTATATCTATCTCACAGGAACTGAATAAGGGAAAGTGACAAACCAAAGGAGAAAAAACAATGGCTGATATTTCGACGCAGGCAGCAGCAACACACCAGGATGACGTGCCTGCACTGAGGAGAACTTTCTAAGATCCATAACATATTGCATACAGGTGGAATAATTTTTGCCACTCCCTGCTTCCTCCTGGAAGAGCCCTGCAAACTCCAAAAATATATCCTTGAGGGTCACATAGATTTCCAGGTGAAACAGAGAGTGACAAAAATTGCTCCCCCACCCTGCACACTCCATGCTGCAGAGCTCTGAAAGCCTTCCAAAACATGGCTGCATGTTCCCAGCACACTACTGCTGCCTTGGTCAGAAGGTAAGACGAGGAGGCTCTACACACGATCTGTGTAGAGCTCTGTGGGGAGAGCGGGCTTAGCATGTTTACTGGCTCTGTCATGGAGCCGGTAGGGGTGGCGAGGATCAGGGGCTGCCCGACCCTCAGAAGTCCCAGGATGCCCCGCGCGAGTGTGTGGGGCATTCTGGGGAGACCTCTGAGGCCGGGAGGATTGCTGCAGCCTCCCAGTCGGGGGTCTCCTTGCAAGTCGCCATGCTGCAGAGCCATGCTGTGGTGACTCACAATTAGAAGAATGTGGTTAGTGGAGTGCTTACTTCTTTGCCAATCCCAAATTCCTGTTCTAAGCACGTTTTTCTTTCTTGTTGTAGTGTGTTTCTGAAGCTCAGTTTCTCTCTTTTTGTAAAGGGTTGTAAGCATGACTTTTTAAATATATTGAATTAGGGGAGCAATGTGCCCATAGGCAACTCAGTCATGTGTGTCCATGTGAAAGCTGCCAATGCATTGCCTGGAGATGAGGAAAGCAAACCTTCAGCCTCGGGACAGTAAGATCTTAACACATTTTCTGCTTTAAGTTGAATAGGGAAGTTTGCTTTAAAAGTCCTGGCAGCAGTCTAGGTGAGTGTCTGTAAACAAAGCCCCCCAGTAAATCATTAGATCTGTGTCTTTTCAGCTGCTGACAAATACTTCAGCTAAAATAACTTGAAAATGTTATATATATATATATATATATATATATATATATCTCCTCTCCATCTAATGATTGACATATGCCTTGGAACATATGATTGAATAGGTCAGAAGTAAAGATTGTAGGAATGTTCCTTGAAATGAAAAAAAAATCAGAACAAAGGCAGAACGAATATTGGTTGGAGGGCAAATTGCAATCAAAAAGAGACAGCCATAAGAAGTAGGGATGGCAACGACAAACTCTTTCATTCAAAAAGAACTCTGAGGAAAAAAAACTAAACTAAGCAATCCATCCCATGCTGGCATAGAGAGAATCTTTTGGCAAACATCCAGAACGATGACTTCTTTACAAAAATGTTAAAGAATGAATAGTAAACACCTGTCACGCATTACAAGCTATCACTCACTCCATCAAACAAACATTATAGACAATGGTAGTTTTTGCTATCCATCACATTTGCATCCTGCTCTTCCTCTGAGGAAGTCAAGACAGCATACCTAGAGGCTATTCACACGAGCATGCAAAACTGGGCTAAGGAAGCCCAGCCCGGTTTTGCACGCTCATGTGAACCACCGGGATCGGGATCAATCTTGGTGGCTACACAGCGGTAAACCTGTCTATTGAGCCACCCAGTTAAATTAGGTTAAGAGAATGAGCACTCCCTTAACCTCATTTCTTAAAATTGTGTGTCAGCCGTAACACTGCTTGCAGCTGCGGCTGGCACACTGATGGGGGGGGGAGCGGGGATCCCAGTAATGCAGGTGCATTATTGGGGCTCGGGGGGCAGGCAGAAGTGTGGTGGCATGTCCCGGCACCCCAAGCCCAGGAGCTGCAGTGGGAGCTGCTGCTCGTCTGAGCGGGCGATCTGCCCACCCATGGAATACAAGCCGATTGTCTGCAGTGAAGGTACATTTAATCCTCCTTCCTCTCAGACTGCCTGTGAGCTCTTCTCACAAATCGTGAGAATTGCTCTATGGAGTTAGTCTACTTTATCCTTACAGCAAGTCTCCAACACAGCAGTTTGTCCAAGGCCATCCAATGAGCTCCGTGACATAGCAAGCTTGAGCTCGTGTCTCTTCCATTTCAGTCCAAAGTGCTCCACAACTGGAAAATTAATCCCAAGAGCCTAGTGAGTTGATTCACCCATGATTTTGTCTTTATAGAAACCCGAAGACAGGTCTTTGGGAAACAGACTCCCATACTGACAGATTCCAGAGTGGTAGCCTTCTTTTTTGCTTTTTATTCATTCTTCTGTCTCAAAGTATCTGGAAATTTACCAGAACTCTCTTGTATGTTCAACAACAGCCCCTTATTACCCTCCATATGCTACTTTTCAACATATACTGTACTAAGCCTAAACATATCTGTTGTTCTGATTCTGCCCAAGGAGAAACTGCATAAGAGGTGTGCATTGGGCAGTAGGGGGGCACTCCCTACCTCCAGGCATTTTGAATGATTTTCTTCTTTTAAAAGTCTGTATGCATGTATAGGGCAGTGGGACAGGCTTGTGATATCACAACAATGTATAAACAGGAGTAATTGCACCCAGACCTAATGAAGACATGAGACATCAGTAAAGTGAGCGACAACTTTATTGATTGACATTCTGATTAACAAAGGAGGATTGGCACTCCACTCCCTACAGTGCAGAAGCTAAAGACTCACTGCTGCAGTGCAAGTCAAACCTAAATGGATCAAATCTCTCATATTTGGGCCAACTTGGATTTAGACCCCACAATTACTGCAGTGTCTGAATAGGAGGTGTCCAGCGACTCCTCTTATGTGGTTAGGCTGGATCAGTTTCAGTTTGTGACTCGTGAGGATGTGGACAAGCTGCTTAGAGCGATGCGGCCTACCACCTGTTCCCTTGACCCTTGCCTGACGTAGCTAATACTATCTGGCAGGGAGGTTGTTGTAGAAGGCCTGGTAGAGATCATAAATGCTTCTCTGAGGGAGGGCAGGATGCCTCCTTGTCCAGAAGCAACAGATACGCAGTCTGGGGTGCTTCTGGATACAAAACTCTCCCTGGTTTCCCAGGTTGAGGTGGTAGCCAGAGGTGCCATTTATCAGCTTCGGCTGATATGCCAGCTGCATCCATTTCTTGAGACTGAAAGACTGTCTCCGTTCCCCCACACAACCATTGTTCAGTGTGATTTGCCATTTATTTAAGTGCTATGTGGATGAAGTCCTGACTGCTGTGTATACATAAAGTTGGATCGGGGCCAATGACTTGAAAACGAAAGTGTCTGACAGTATCTTGGTCATTTGTTGATTTTTGTCCCTTAGTACACAGTTCACCAGATTGTACAAGCATATCTAGAAATTATTTCATTTGCATAATCAGCTTTCCAGTATGCTAGCCAATTACTTACCCAGGATATAAACTATGTCCTATAAACACTTCAACCTGGGGGAAAAAATTATTCAAGAAAAAAATATTATTCCCAGGGTAGCAAGCCAGGTTGCTTTGCTTCCACTGAACAGTTCTCTGAAAAGCCTCCCTTGAGCTTAAGCCAGTCTGCTTGCAACATTTCAATTGTTTTATTTCCCGTCTTTTCCCTTTGTTGTTGCTCTAAATTAAACTCTACTGGAAACTGAAGCATTTTATATTATAACAATGCCTGTCAGGAGTTCTTTACTGTGCATGATAAAATGTAAACTCTTTAATTAACTTTTTTGTAACAAGCGCTGGAAACTACTTGAGCATATTAATCAGTACACAATTTCAAAGTTATTTTGCTCTTTTATTTGTGTTTGCTGCTGCCCCCCCTTCAGTTCTATTACCATGTTGAAGCCTATCATTTTACAACATAGTCCATTAATAATGAGCATTGCTCTTCCTACTTTTTTTCCTCCCTTCTCAAATAGTTAGAAAATACCAAGCAGCTTTCTTATCAAATCATTCTGACGTGCTCCACTTTGAAGCAAATCATTATAAGGTAGAAGGCTAATGTAAATGAAATATTCTTAAATAGGTTTCAAAGCAGAATTTTTAATGCAACATTGCCAAAATGACTTTATCTTGTGATTCTATGGATGGAGAAAAGTTTGTATATTTCTACTTCAAAACAGTCCAATCTGCTTCTGTAATATTCCACGTACATTAGGTTGACAAGCAGGTGCTGGGTATTCTATACTGGTAACTTAAATGAGTTGTCTAACAACCAAATCATAGTCACGTCACACTGAGAAGCCACAGATATAAATTAAAAAACACACAAAAAGGGAAGATATAATAAGGCAAAAATAACATCATCACCACAATGGAATTTCAGGTAGTATATTAAATAATAGGACAGGGTTCCCAAATAGCAGAAAGGCAGCAAATGGTGGCAACAAAATCATCAAATGATCAAATGACACATTGGCAAAGTTTTTGTATCATAAAGATACTTTAGTAACTGCTGGAACAGATACAAAACTCTGTAAATTTCGAGGAAGGGTCTTCAGCAATCAATTATGGAAACAATTGACTATAAGAGCCCTCATTATATTCCTTGAACATCTTGAATATGCAAATTCCATAGCTTATATACCTGTCTGCTCCAAAACACTATGGTGGACATGATCAGAAAATTACTCACATTAGCAATGAAATTTCAATGGAACTACCTTGAGTAATTTTCCTCATTCTGTCATCTTGTGTATTCTGCTTGCTCAAAATTACTACACCATGTCCTACAGGGGGCTAGTGTTATGAACGGTCTATAACATATCAGAACCAGAGGTACCAACTCAGAAGTATGGTGAAATATAGGCCTGTGTCTGATTTCATTTTTATATTAAGAAGTTGAACTAGGATGTTGCTCCCCCTGCTCTGGAGCAGGAGGTGATCCAGCATTGTGTTGTTAAAATGGATATGCAAGGAAACACAATGAAGCCAGGTCTGAATGCTGAATGCTGTAATCCATATGCTAATACCACTGACTACCAAGTGTCTGTGGAAGGAGCTAGGGGGCTGATCCCCCCCCCCTTCCTGTTAGTGTTAAATCCTTGTCAGTGATTAACTGTATTGTTCTCCATGGAAGTTCAACATAGCCAAATGCATACAGAGATCCGTCTGTAGATTTTAATCACACCTCACTGAGCTACAAATGTATTGAATGTCTCACGCACATATATGTTACTTTAAATATAATTACACACTAGATGAGAGATATACAAGAAATAATGGAATGACTGTCTCACACCAAATAGGATCAATTCCCTTACTAACTCTGAATTTTAACACCTATTGGGGGAAGATGCAATTTGCAGCATCTTAGATGCAGATTTCCCCGCCCCTCCCTTCTCAGCACAGAGTTTACAGAAGATGAGATTCAGAGATCTCGCTGGACTGGCCAATATCCTGATTAATTAAGATTTTGTTCAGAAGGTAGCAGCAAGTTGCCACCTTTTTGGACACCCAGGACAAGATGAGATTTTGAATAGATTCTATTCAAGGATCAAAGAGAAAAACACTATAAAGAATGAGGCTTTTAGACAGAGAGTTCAGCAATCTTTTGCCTACAGCAAAAGCTGCTCACGAGAATCCCAGGGTTTTGCTGCTAAGCCGCGGGGCAAAGCAGGAACTCTGCCATGGTCAGAGGCTGTCTGTGACTTCTACTGTGCAGTGAGAAAGTCAAGACTCCCCAGCCATGATGCTCCGGCTTTCAGCCATGATCTGAGCACTGCAACAACTCCTGTCTCCGCCAAGCGCCTCACCCCTTCAGCAGAAGTGATTCTCTGCTTTCAAGCCTCTGATCCTGGGTAAATATGCTGCTCCTTTACAAGCCTTGGAATTCCCTCCATCCTTTCCCTGCTCCCTTCTCCTTCCCCCCCTTCTTTCTCTCTACTAATCTCCCCAAAACTGTGCCAGCCCTCAGCCTTCCTCCCCCCCTTCTTTTCTGCCTGTATCTGAATTGTATTAGTCTCTAGGAAGATTTAAAAGCACACACATATGTTAGTTAGGCACACGGGTTGAATATTGGTACGGGCTAGGATGTTCTGTTTAAATACTGTTAGCAATATTGATAGAGTGCTCTGCTTTCTGCTTTGCTAGATTATGCTGTTATTCTTTTATACTCAATAAAGCCCATTGAATCTTTGAGTGGTTTGATCTCCTTTTTTTTCTTGAGTCCAGATCAAACGTGGTCACCAATATAAAAGAACTTGGTCCAGACCTATTTTATATACTAACTAATGAGCATATTTAGTATATAGATCAGGCCTGGTCTGTAACACTAGCCCATTTGCTAATTCCAGTAAAGATATCTTATTCATGACCTCAAAGCATTTGAATAGGTATGTGCATGGGCCCGGACCGGTCCGGTGGTCTGGCACCGAGGGGGGGGTCTACCTTTAAGGGCAGGGGGTTGGGTAGAACATACCCCTTCTGCCGCTCTTCTCCCTCCGGCGCTGCAGTTTAAAGCGAAGTTTTTTGGGCGGCAGCATTCCTCATTGCCGCCCCTGCCCCCGTCGTTGCCCGGAAGTCTCCGTAAGAGCAGCACGCATGTGCACGTGGCGGCGTGACCCGAACCGATTTGGATGCCTCCAACATGGCCTCCAAACTGGTTCGTGCACATCCCTACATTTGAACTACTCAGCAGTAGGGGTGCGCATTGACATTTTTTTGGTGTGTGGTTTGGTCCGAATTCGAACCATATCACAGGTTTATGATGTGGTTTGTTCAAACTGACCAGCTGGGCGATCAGTTCGACAAACCAACTCAGATCAGTTCAAAGTGGTTCACCCATAGCTGGGAATAAGCCAGAATGGTCTCTTGGACAACATGAAGGGAGGAACCACACAACAGCAGTTTTAAAATAAATGCACTGGCTGCCAATATGTTTCTGGGTTATATATACACACACACACACACACACACACTAGCTGGGCCGGGCACAGAACATCTGTGCCTCTAGTTCTCGCCCCTCCCGCCTGCCATTTTCTTCCCTGGCTTCCCGCCACCACCATTTTCTTCCCCCGCCCACCCGCTGCTGCCGTTTTCTCCTCCAATCCCGCCATTTTGTTTCCCACCACACCCGCAAGCCTGTCCACTGGTGCAGCTGCTTTCCTCTCTCCCTGCTGGCAGCTTGCTTGTGAACTCTTGTGAGAGCTGCCACACAGTGATGGGTACAGCATACACACATACACACACACACACACACACACACACATATATATATACACACACACCTCCCTCATCCCTCCTTCTCAGCCAATCCAAAGGCAGTGGTAGAAAACCAATCAGCACGGGGAAAACAACAAAACAATAGCCCTCCAAAATGGTACCCAGGGTCACCATAGCCACGTTTGCTTCAAACTGGATTTGATTTGGGTCTATCTTGGACCATCCTGCTTTCCTGAAGGGAATTCTGGTTCATCAAACTTCTCAGACTAGCCCAGTTCATGGTGGTCTGGTTCACAAATGAACCACTCTGTTCATCCCTACACAGCAGCAGCAATGAAATACTCAGTGGTGGCAGGTATGGGCAGATCGGCGGCGAGCAGCAGATGAGCTTCAGATGAGGATCATTCTCACACCTCTCTTCCCAGTCTTGGCTATTGTTCTCCCTCACCACACCCAACCATGGCATCAACTCTCTGCATATGGTCTGGTCATTTATCTAGTCTCCCAAGCCAGCAAACAACCAGCCCAGGTGCAGTGCTTTAGCCTGTTTATGCTGCAGTCAGATGTAGCAAGGGAGAGCAAGGCAGCCAGGACAGAGCTAGAAGATGAAAATGACCCTCATCTGAGGCTTGCTTACCACCACCCCAATCCACCCACACCAGGCACCACTGAAAATACTTCATGTTAGTGACTTGGTTCATAAGTGCTGATAGCCACCATCTAAGCTTTATGTCATTTGGTAAAACTCTTACATTAAGTATTGTCATACTGAGGAGTATAGAAATTACCATGTTCTGATTTCAAATGACCATCAGCTTGTTCTTATTAATATCCATTCTTCTTTAATTTAAGACAACACAAGACGACACAAATAGGAACATAGGAAGCTGCCATATACTGAGTCAGACCATTGGTCCATCTAGTTCAGTATTGTCTACACAGACTGGCAGAGGCTTCTCCAAGGTTGCAAATATTCTCAACAACTCAAGGGCTAATGACCCACTGAAAAAGAATGATTGTACCTTCTGATTAGTTGTCTTTTCTTCATATCCCCCTACAGTGTTTTGACTCAGGCACAGGGCTGCATTTATGTTGGTGCAGTCAAACCTTTACTGCTTGCCTAACAGATTGGAAATGCTAAGTTTTACAGCTCCATAACATAACGCATCGTTAATCAGAGGATGATTGGATGGCCTGCTGTTATCCTGTAGTTTCAACAATCTTGAGTTTAATCCATTGTTGAGAATAGTGCATCCTTTGCTAGTTAATACTACAAGCATATGCCCATGGCTGAAATTATGGATTTTCCTTCAGTATTCATCTATGGGGAAAGGGGAAGACAAGCTTGTTCATGTTTGTACACACACACTACAGTATCTCCATATCTATGAATTACTGCTTCAGTAAAACAGAGCCAAAGCTATCAGAGCCAATTCTCCCACCTACTTCGTATACTCCTCACTAACCACTTCTTTAATAAACTATTCCAAACCATCCTTGCCTCACCTTGCCAACTTCTTCATTACTATCTAACTTTCCCCTAGTCAATTGTGCAATGCCCATTGTCAATTCCTGACCTCTTCCTTTCTTGTCAGAATGGCTTTGCACATTAGGAGATGTCAGAAGAGGAAGTACAAATGAGTTGTGCTTCCTTTTGCACTGCCAGGGCAATGTGCAAAGCGGTGATTTGTGCATCTCCACTATGGAGAGAAATGTGTGCTTTTCAGAGGAGATGTGTAAGGTATTCCTTTTGCATATTAGCCAAGAAATGAAAAAGAGGACAAGTGAGCAAAAAAGAGAGGAAATGCATCTGAGGAAAACTTCTTTCTCTTTTGGCCATTCCTCACAACATGCAAAAACACACAATGAACAAAATTATACCCTAGCCTCTGTCACTTTGGCGTTGCTTGGACATCTGTGTATGGTAAAATAATAATCTGTATCCATCTGCATCCTTAGTCTGTCACAAGATGTAAGCCCTTTGGGGGCAGAGATCATGTCTCTCCTGGTGTTTTTTACAGCACACAGAGCACTGTTAGTGTGCCATAAATGTTAAACAAGAGTAACAATGGTAGTAGTATTTGCAGTAAATGTTATTCAGCCATTTACATGACACATTACATTTATATTGCTTGTGAAAAGAGGAGAAAAAAGAAGAAGAAAACAAGACTATTGCACTCAAATGTCAACAAGCTACATTGCCCTCGGCTACAGTTTTGCTGGCATTTCTTCATTATTGAGTCATAACCACACATATGCACCTGAAGCTGTTAATACACTTTTTGTTTTTTCATAGAATCTGGATGACAAACATTATCTCTATATACAGTTGATACAGGGTGATGGGGAATAATTTTTATAGACATTCCAACAGACTATGAATATATTAAGTGTGTGTGTATACACACACACACACACACACACACACACACACACACACACACACCCAAATCCAGATATGATGTGAAACAAGAGTTAAATGTATGTATATATGTATTTGTTTATTTCGGCCCAAGGCCAGCATACAAGAGTTAAATGGGGCAGAGGTTGGAACTCCATTACATCTGAATTCATGCAACCACAGTTTTGAGCTGAAAGTGGCCTCCAGTTTGCCTTGGCAAACTCCAGTTTGAACCATTGGTTTGCAGTAAGGTTTGCTGCTGATACTTGAGGTTTGGCCACCAAAGCATTTGGCCACCAAAGAAAACCCAGATGCCACCATAACCACAGTTACATGCTGTTTTTGAAACCACAATCAGAGATGGTGGTGCAGACCACTTGGGATCATACCCACTCTATGCCTGTGGCGCTTCTCATTGGACTCCTCTCCGAGCACCAGCCCCACCCCTCTTGTCACCAATCCAGCAATGTATTCCATCTCTCAATGCATCCCATCCCTACTTCCAGCTCCATCCTTTCCTTCCCTCTCTTGGCAAGAAGGAGAGGAAAGGGACGGGATGTCAGGGTGGGCATAAAGTGCTTCTCTCCCTGATAATAAAGTGGCAACGATGTATGTTCACAAGCACAAACACTCCAGATAACAATATAAGCAGGGTACCCCATGAAAGTGCTGCGACAGGAACATATGGCTGGGGTGTGTGTGACATGGGGTTGGGTTTAAAAGGCAGACCCAACCAGAGATTATTGAGCAGTCAATTTCTATTTTTTCACAAAAAGGTTGGCGAAGGGAGGCCCAGCCACTTCCAAAAGGGGGCACCTGTGTGGTCCCTAGCCTTACTCATGAGAAAGGCTGGGCAGCAGGAGTAGCATTGCCAACACTGAAGGAGAGATTCTTTATATGTGATGATGACTGATGCCAATCCTGAGTGGACCACTCACTATGAGAGTGTAAGGACATAGGGACACCCCCTCACAACTCATGAGAAGAACAGTCCGTGGGGACAGGACAGGGGTATCGGCCACAATCCTATATAATAAAAGGCTTGAGTGTGATCCCGTGCACCCGTGTCTTTTTTGGCAGTTCTGAGCATGCGCAGAGCGCATGCTCAGAACTGCCGAAAAAGATATGGCCACCCAGACACGGGCGGCCATGTTTTTTAAAATTAAGGGACAAACCACTCAAGCCTTTCATTATATAGCAGGATTGAGGGCCAAAACGGCCCATGTAAATGGCCCCGCGGCTGCAGCCGCCAACCGGCCTCCCGCCCCCCCAGCTGTTATTTGCTCCAACCCCCCCCCGCCACGTTTAAGGGCCAGAACGGCCCATGAAAATGCCCCCGCGGCTGTCGCCGCCAACCGCCTGCCCTCCCAGCTGCTGAGACCTCCTTACCCATGCCAGAACTCTGTAGCCCCGGGCCACGTCCTTCACTCAAACACATTAGCTATTTAGAGAAGGAGAGAGGAGATCGCATGCATAGCTCATCTCTCTTTAAAGCCTTTTCCCTAACTGGCTCTATGGACGCAAAGGACGCAATAGCCGTCTTTTGCGCCCAAAGCGCCAGTACGGGAAGAGGCTTTAAGGAGTGAGGAGCTCTGCATTCAAGCTCCTCTCTCCTTCGCTAAATAGCTAATGTGTTCGAGTGAAGGACGTGGCCTGGGGCAGAAGAGGACTCGGCAGCTGGGAGGGCGGGTAGTTGGTCGGCGGCGACAGCCGCGGTGTCATTTTCATGGGCTGTTTTGGCCCTAAAACATGGGGGGGGGGAGAAATACTATGAGGATGGGGGGGGGGGGAAACCAAGAAAAATAAAGAATATTAATTACACAAAACATAGCCTCATAAGTATGTAAGAACGAAATAAGGGAGAAGGAAGAACAGGGGGGGAAGGAGGTAAAAAGGAGAGACACAGGGACAAGGGAGAGGGGAGAGGGGAAAAAAGGGCAGAGGAAAACGAGAAAAAACAAGAAAACGAGAGAGAAAATTTTCATTTTCATGGGCCGTTTTGGCCCTAAAACGTGGGGGGGGGGGAGAAATACTATGAGGACGGAGGGGGGGAAACCAAGAAAAATAAAGAATATTAATTACACAAAACATAGCCTCATAAGTATGTAAGAATGAAATAAGGGAGAACGAAGAGCGGGGGGAAAAGGGAGGTAAAAAGGAGAGACACAGAGACAAGGGAGAGGGGAGAGGGGGAAAAACGGGCGGAGGAAAACAAAGACAAAGAGAAAGTGAGAAACAAACAGATTGAGAGAGAGAGAGAGAGAGAGAGAGAGAGAGAGAGAGAGAGAGAGGTTAAAAAAACAAACAAACCAGGGACACAAACAAACAAACAAACAAAAAGGGAAAAAGAGATGAAGAATGCATAAAGGGGGGGAAAAAGGCTAGCGCCCGTTATTATAAGGGGCTTAAAAATACTAGTCTCTAATATTGTGTGATGACAAAACCACTTCTTCTCCCCAATTCAGCTCTCTCATGAGAGTGTCAAACCATGGGGACACCCCCTTCACAACTCATGAGAAGAACTGTCTGTGGGGACAGGCTTGCTGGGCAGAATCACTACGAATGTTTGATAAAAACAACCCCTTCACCTATGGATTGTTCTCTCATGAGAGTGTCAAGCCATTGGGGCTCTATACTGGCCAGGTTTCTCTATGGAGGAAGGTCATGGAACAGGCACCCTGGCAGCTCCTCTCCCTGTCTTGGAGACTGCCACCACCAAATAGTTATCAAAGCCTGCCACCTGCCAGCCTATCCACCCATGTGGACCTGTGCGCCATTGCTTGTGCCCTGAAAGGTGACCCCACTCCCCCTGGGTCACTTGAAACTGGGGGGCCAATCTCCTGTGATTCACTGTGGTAGGAAATCTGCAGGCGGCACAACACTGGCCTGAACCCAGGAATTTTGAATGGAAATAAAGATCCATCCCACATCCAGTGTTCCTCCTATCCACACATGTGGCCAGGCTCCTGGAGTGGCAAAATCTCTTTAAGGTGCATTAAAGTCTTTCTGGGAAGCAGGGGATTGCTGTACAAAAGCTATATATTTTACCATGGAGAGTGGGGGTTCCAGTTCATGAGCACACAGTCTGATGGAAGACCAAGGGTGTTTACCTCTATGGTCCTCCCTAGTAGACTGGCCCTCTCATGAGATTGCAAGTCAACTGGCAGCAACCTGCCAGAGGAGCAGGAGTGTGGTTTGGTCTGCATGGACTTCTTTGCCAGGGTGAGCTCTCAGAAAAGCATCCTAGGTCACAGCAGGACAGGTCCTCCCCACCCCCGATCCTTTGCCCTACCTCATATACATATCCCCTCATAGGAACTCATGTTCCCTTGCCTTTCCCGAGTAGCAGGGAATAATGCCCCCTAGACACCCTGCTCACCGAAATCATGCTTGTGCAGGACTACTTTGGTGCAGGGCTTCTTGGGAGGCAGTGGTGCCATCACTGTCAGAAGAAGCACTGGCATGGCATGGCATTTAAAGGGATCCAAATGCCATTTCCATGCCAAGGACGAGCGGAGCATTCAAAAAATGCACAATTGCACTCAGCATGCCCCCTTCAAGATCCTGGCCAATCATGGCTGCTTTGCTGACACTCTGATGCTTTTCCCACAGTCTGGCCATGGAGCTTTCTGGGGTCGGCCTCGGTGGCCAAGGAGCAGGGAGGGGCTCCCCTCTCCTGAAACCAGAGGTTGCCAGACTATGGTTGGATGGACATCTGCGATGCAATTCATGGTTTCAAATTGAAACCAAGGGTTCATCAACCTCCGGTTTCACATTATATGCTATTGTGACCACACACTCACTCACTCACTTAATAACTTGTGACTTGCCAAACTGTATGTGATCCATACATTGTTGCCTGCAAAATCTCCCTCTCACCATCCCCATTCTCTCTCTCACACACCCCATTTCTGCAGTCTCAGACAAGCAGCAAAAACAGGATTTCTTGCAGCCCTAGTGAGCTGTCATGCATTGCTGGTGGGCTGCATTCACTTTTGCAGGATTGCTCTAAATGCAAAGGTCTAAATGCATACTTCTCCAGTCTTTTCCAGGATACACTCCTGACATAGCTTCACAAAATAAATATTTGCTACATTTAGACACCTTCCCCCCCAAAAATATTAATGATATAATATTTGGAATATGATCAAGAATGTTGCAACTTTTAAAACAAAACAAACAAACAAAAACAAACAAACAAATGCACCAGACCTATTCCTAGAAAGAACATCTTATTTTCTTCCTGCCTTTTTTGGCAGTTCCGAAGCTGCTACAGATTGAAGAATATAGGAATAAGCATCTTTTGACCACAAACAGATGGGCTTGATAAAGAAAATGTCAGCAAAAATACCAAAGCAATGTGTCACAGCAGTTTTCTGACAGATAGGGGGGAAAGGTAGAAAAATGTTCTATCATGTCCAACAAGGTGTTCTTTTTGAGATTTAAAGATCACTGTGCAACTTTAAACGTGTTTGTCACTTTGACTCTGACTGGAACTATCTAGAGCTTCACAAGAACTTTATCAGCTCGGCATGGGGGGGTGGGGAAAAAAAAGAAGCCCATTCCCATTTATCTCAGCCAGGTTCCCTTCAAAGCCAACAAATAAATTACAGTGTACATTTGATACAAATTGATTTCTTAACTCAAATAACAATGTTGTCCTCCCAGCCAGGCCATGTGTCACTCATTCGCGAGCCTGAGTGAAAGGCTCAATCTGTCTGTCTGACAGAAATAGGCCTTGACGCGTTTCACCAAGGAATGCTAATAATCCAGGCCTGGCCTGGGCCTTTGTGGGCAGGCCATGATAAGGAAAATCAGCCCATCCTGTCAAACGGTGTGAAGGCCCGATCAGCGTTTGTTCCCACAACACTAACATGGGCCTTGGAGTTGCCATCCTATTTTATGTAGTAAATGAGAGGAAAATAAGAAGCCCCAGCCACTGTGGTTAAGATTCCAGTGTGACTATGATGAAGCTGAAGTGAAAAGGAAAACCCCATTGAATATCTTGAGCTGATCTTATCAGCTGCAGGAGAAATGAGATATTGGCAGGGGCTGTTGAGTTTCTCACAGCTGAGCAGGTTAATAAGGTTGGGAGGCAGGCCACAGGCTAATTGGATTTGCCTTGGCTTGATAAACAGTGGCAGACCTATTGCCAGAAAAACAGAGACAATGCAGCTCTCCTCCACGGCCCCCCTCTTTGTTTCTTTTTTAAGCCACAGCAAAGAAAACGCTGCCTTTTTAAAGCTAAAGGTGTCTTCCTAAATTCCCAGATGAAGAGGCCAACCAAGTCAAACTATGAAACAGTAGTTGTTGAGTGTTCTGATTTTAATCAAACACCATTTAACCTGCCTGACCCTCCAAAGTCAGTTCACATCAAAACAGAACAGCAAGAAGAGCTAACAAGAAACAGGGGGAAAAAAAACAAAAAACAGCCAATGGGCAATTGGGAAGACTTGGAATATACCAACACAGTGATAAACTACGATTCTACTGAGGTTTATATAGATTAATTGCACAAAACTGATCTACAGATGGGACATCGCCATACAGATGCAAAAAAAAAATATTATTTATTTATTATTAGTATTAGTATCATTTTGTTGTGACTTGGTGGTAATCAAGAACTAATAGCATCCTTCCCTGCCCTGTTTGCATGTCTCCAGTACACCATATGTCTCCCCTCCCTGATCAGCCTTTCACCTTCTTCCCCTGCCCTGCCCATCACGGACCCTGTTCCTTCCTGTGGCTGACGAATTTCCCCCTGAACTTCATCTAAGATTGCCTTATTTGCTCTAGGTTGTTCAAAAGTTCTTGCTTTGACACACATTTTAATGTGCTTGGTTTAAAACTATTTGGGTTTAGAAGATGAATGGTGTGATTAGAAAGCCCTTTCTATTCAATAAAAGGAGTCTCTGGAGTGATTAAGTGTGAGCTCTGAGGCAGAAAGCCCTTTGTTTAAATCTCGTGCTCAGCAGGTGGCCTTGGGCAAGCCACTATCTCTTGGTTGCAAGTCCGCACCTGCAATTTGATGATAAGAATACTGGCCTGCCTCAGAGGGCTAGTGTACAGAATACTGAGATACATACTTCAAATACTTGAGAGGTCTCCTAGGAAAGCTACATAGTACTACTGTTATTATTGGGTGTCAAGTTCGGCTATTTGTGGACACCAGAAACCTTTTCTTACCTGGATATAACATGTGACAGTGGTGGCAGCCACCCTAGGCTGGAAATTGGTTAGTCAGCTGTTCTGATGTGTTGAAAATCATCCCGGGCAAGTAACCTGCCACCCTTTCCCCTAATATTTCAGACCAAATCTGCCACCCAGACAGAACAAAGGTGTACTTCGTCTCTGTGCCCTCATTCATTCACACATTCCCATATGAATGACTGTACTTGATGATTTCATGTGTGTGGATGAGTCTCTGCATCAAAGAGAACTTTCCACAGACAGAATGTTCATATCCCCTCACATAACCTCCAACACCATGCTTTCCAATAGAATCAATTTGATGGAGCAGCACTGGTCCTTCCATGTGCCCTAGTGAGGCACCTTCTCATTTCTTTTCCTACATAAATTGCTTTGAGAACATTTCTATTGAAAAGCAGCATATAAATATATAAAATAAATAAAATTAAATACATGTCACTCCAGTGGCAAAATGGAGGGCGTAGTGGCAGCAGGTTGACCCTGGAGCACGTACACTGTCTCCTTGGATCCCTGCCATTGCTCAGGCTCCTCCTCGTTTCTTTCATCAACTTCTAATTTCCCTGCCTTCAGGGGAGTCCACACTTCTTGTTGTCCCTATTATCCCTGCAGGCAAAGAGAATGGGGAAATTAGAAGCTGGTGAGGGAGATGAGAAAGAGCCTGGCTGGCAGTGGCAGTTGCTGCTGGCCCCACACCAGGTAAAGTGAGGCTGAAGGTCAGGATTTGGTGGCGGGGTGGGTGGGAGGTGGTCTATATACTTCATGTGCCAAGAGAAGGTTGGGCTTGCGTTGGGGACATGAAGGGGAATAGCACAAAGCACTAAGGAGAAAGGAAAGGTTGGCAGGGCTGGGGTGGGGGGAATTGTTGCCATGAGGAGTGGGCGCTATTTCACCTCTGCCTCAGGAACTGATTGGGCTTAGGTTGGACCTGCAGTGGAGTCAGTTCTTTCTGAGGCAATCTTCACCAGTTGAGGAACACATCATCATCATCATCATCATCATCATCATCATCATCATCATCATCATCAATAAATAATGGTAATAAATAAATCATTCGTATAATATAATGAATGGACATTATTTGTTAGACACCCCTTAAACTGTTCTCTGGGAGGCATTAAACAACACAGCTTTAAAACATGAAATAAAAACACATAACACATTAAATCATAACAGACCAAAAGAGGGGAAAGAATACAAAATACAATACAAAGCAATTAAAAAACTCTTTCAAAATTAGTTAAAAATCAAATGTAAAAACCAAAATTTAAACGGCTTGAGTGAACAAAAAGATCTTTACCTGGCATCTAAAAGAACAAAGTGATGAAGCCAGGTAGACCTCACTGGGGAGGCTATTCCATAAACTGGGTGCAACCACCGAAATGTCCCTCTCTATAGTGAGCAGCTGCCTCACCTAGTTTGGCAGGGGTACTCAGAAGAGGGCCTCCAAAGATCTTAAGGTCCAGGTTGGGACATAAGGGGCAAGCCACTTTCTCAGATAACGCGGTCCAAAGCCATTTAGGACTTTAAAGGTTAAAAGCAGCACTTTGAATTGGGCCCAGAAATGGACTGGGAGCCAGGGCAGCTGGCAAAGCACTGGCATAATATGATCAAAACATCCAGTCCCAGTTAATAATCTTGCAGCCCTATTTTGTACCAGCTGGAGTTTCTGGACCGTTTTCAAAGGCAGCCCCATGTATAATCCATTGCAGTAATCTAAGCAAGAGGTTACCAGAGTGTGAGTAACTGTGGCCAGGCTATCTCTGTCTAGTAAGGTCGCAGTTGGTGTATCAGCTGAAGTTGATAAAAGGCACTGTGAGCCACAGAGGCCACAAGCCTCTAGTGAGAGTGCTGGATTGATGAGCACCCCCAGACTGCAAAACTGGTCCTTCAGGGGGAGTGCAACTCCATCCAGAACAAGCTGAATATCATTCACACGGGCAGAGGAACCACCAACCAGCAGTACTTCTGTCTTGTCTAGATTTTTGAGTCTCATCTTGTTCACCCTCATCCAGTCCATTACTGCATCTAGACACTGATTCAGGACAGTCACCGCCTCACCTGCATCTGATGAAAAAGAGAGATACAACGGAGTGTCATCCGCATACTGATGACACCTCAGGCCAAATCTCTGGATGAGCTCTCCCAGTGGTTTCACATAGATATTATACAGTATAGGGGAAAGAATGGAACCCTCCATAACCACAAAGCATAACTGCCAAAGGGTTGAGCAGTAATCCCCCAGCCCCACCTTTTGGAAACTGGCCTCGAGATAGGAGCAGAACCACCTTCAAGAAGTGCCTCCCACATCCAACTCAGCCAACCTATCCAAAAGGATACCAGTAAACACCTTGTCCACATCCTTGGGGACCAATGATTGAAATTCCTCCAGCAAAACTAGACCATGTCTTACTCTGGGCACCAATCCAATGATCCTGCATCAGCCGTAGTGTCCAACTCATGACGAATGCAAATGACTTTACCCTCAAATTGCTGTGCAAATGTGCCACAGTGAGCTACCAAGGGTACATCTTGCCCTGGGCCAGATTTCACAAGGCCCTGCACCATCCAGAAAAGCCCTGCTAGACAACATTGATAGGATGCAATGGTGAATGAAAAAAGCATTTCTTCTGTTCCATCACTGCCACAGAATAGGCTTGATAATGAGCTCTAACCTGGATTTGCTCTCACTAACCCCAAGTTTTCCTCCACTTATGTTCCAGCCATCTCCCAGCTTGCTTCATTGCCCTCAGCTCAGGTGTATACCAAGGTGCTGCATGGGCTCTGCTTTGTGGGAGAGGGCACCTGGGCATGATTGTGTGAACTTCCTGAGCCATCTCTCCATTCCAGAGAGCAACTAGATCTTCAACCTGCCATACCAGCTGGAAAATCCCCCAGAGCCCCGAGGAAGTTCTGAGCTGCCCCAGAGAAGGCAGACTCAGAATGGATGTTGAAGTTACCCAGAACAATCATTCTCGGAGTCCTCAACACAAAACCCAAGACCACCTCCATGAGCTTAGGCAAGCAGACAGCTGGGCAGTGGGGTGGGTGGTACCCAACAGGATCCCCACTCTGTCCTGAGAGCCCAACACCAGGTACAAACACTCTGAACCAGCACTCACTTGGACAGGGGGCCTAGACAGGAAAATAGAGCTTTTATAGTGAACCCCCACTCCAGCCCTCCAGCCTATGCTGATGCATGTAAAAAGTGATGAATAATCAAATGATGTAGATACATGTGTGAACAGGCCATTGTTTTCCATTCTCATCGGATCCAATTCATCTTGGGCAGCCAAAATGCAGTTCTGTCATGTTTTAACTAGAAAAGGCATACAATAAAGCAGACTGTTTGTTGGTATACCTAATTCAAACCACTTTGCATATTCAGTATAGCTTTCTAATTCTTTAGAATGCTTCATAGACCAAACATTGGCCAAATTGTTCTTTAATCTGCTAATGCAATCTTTATGCATAATGCAATACAACTGTCTTTGACATGAGACAGTAACCTGTGAAGAACATTCTCTAAAAGTGTACCTGCTCATCAGCCATTATCAATCTTTACAGTTTTACTTTTAGCTTAAGCTATGAAAAATACATGAAAGCAGAGGTGAATCCTGGTTCTCTATTGTGGAGCCCAGAAGCCATAACAGTCAATACACTATCAGGCATAAAAGTAGAAATAACATTTAAGAGACCATTCATGTAAAATCTCTCCAATTTATACGGAACTTATCAAGTGGCGGTTTTGATGATGGGTGTGTGTCTTTGGAATATATCTGAATATTTCAGGGACCTAAAGAGAGCACACTGCAGTTTTGTGTGCTCAGTGCCCCCACCAAACACACATAAGGGTGGCCTATGCCATGAAGTGTCAGTAGTAGAGGGAAGATTGCTTTCCCTCGCTGCAACAATATCCTCAAGCGCAGTGCTGTAAAGTCCCCATAACCAGTGATCAGGTCTCCAGAGGCTCCCAGAAGCCTGGGTGCTAAGCAGTGCTACCTGACATATTTGGTAGTGGATCCTAATGGAGGCAGAGGCTCTTAAAGGTACTGTCTATTGGCACCTCAAGGGGTGAGCAGACAGAGAGCCGGGTCTCACGATCAGTGGGATCCGGTTTGGTGGGATGAGCGGGGGGGTGGGGGCGGCTGGATCAGCCGCCCATACGATTGCTGGCTCCATGACGGAGCCAGCAGGGGCTGGGGAGCTTGGGGGCCATGTGGCCCCCGGAAGCTCCAGTATGCCCTGTGTGAGTACGCAGGGCATACTAGGGAGACCCCTGGAGCAGGGAGGTGGCTTTTTGCCTCCCCTCTGGGAGTCTCCTCATGAGTAGCCATGGTGTGGAGCCACACCACGGCTATTCACGATCGGGAAGCCCGGGTTTGTGAACTGCTTGCTCCGCAAACCCAGGCTTTGGGGAGGGCTAAAAAAGTGGGCTAGCCCCTTCTAAGCCACCGGGCTCGCCTGCGAGCCCAGTGGTTTACACAATCAGTCAAAGTCAGGCTAGGCTCTCCTAGCTTGATTTTGGCTGATCGTGAGAATAGCCCCAGAAGTTGTCAGGACATAGTGCCTAAGAGTTAGTGCCTCATGGAGATGCTAGGGTAAAACATACAGAAACCCTTCCATGCAGAAAATAGTTTGCCCCATTTCCCTGATCTGGACTCTGATCCTGATGCACAGATGCCTCCATAGTGGTGCTGAGCTCTATGCTGCCCCAACACTGCCCTATTCCTCATTCTCCCTTTGCAAGAAAGGTTTAGGAAAGCTGGAGGACGCCTGGGAAACTGGGGGCAGGGAAGGATGTAGGCGTGTGCAGAACAGTTCCTGTTCGAACGGGGTCTGACTCAAACAGGCTCGGTTCAACTGGTTCAAGTTCAAACCAGACTGGCCTCCGAAAAGAGGGAGCTGGTCTGAGTTCAAACTGGATTGAGCCTAGTTTGAATTGAACCAGTTTAAACCAATCTGACGGTTTGAATGTGTGGCAAAAATCCTGCCCTGCTTATTCGTTTTCGGCTACTGCCTTCTGACTGGGTAGTGATCTCCTTCTCTCTGGTTGGCTTGTTGTCTTTAAATCAGAATGTCGTCAGGGCAACTCTGCCTCCATTGGCTGGAAAGGAAGGGACGAGGTAGTGGGGAGCAAAATGGAGTGGCTTTCAAAATGTATTTAAAGCCAGAGAGTGCCTGACTGGCTTTACTATTACGCTTTCCGAGAAGAGCTCTGGCTGTGCTCCCGCTGCTTGGATTTGGATTGCTTTGCTGATATGCGATTGCTGCTGCTCTGCACTGCTGTTGTGGAATCTGTGGATCCCCTCTTCCTCCCCTCCTCCCCGCCTGGTGACCCCTACCCGCCTTGCCACCATTGGACCCCTGCCTGTCTCCCTCAGACCCCCACCCACCTTGCCACACTCAGACCCCACCTGCCTTGCCACCCTCGGACCCCTGCCCGTATTACTTGCCCATCTTTTTATTTGGATTTATTACCCATTGGCTTACCGCCTGCTGCTAGCCCATTCAAAGGTGATGGCTGCTATCTTTGGGCTGCTAGCCAAGGTAATGGCTGCTAGCCCTCTCTTTCCCACTGACCCCCCTTCTCAGTATGACACCCACCCAGTCCAAGACTGAGGAGGACCTGGAACAAGAGGATTTCATTCCTATTGCCCCAGGACCTTTGCAGCCACAGACAATGGAGGGTGATGGGATGCCGGTGGTGGCCCGACAGCAGGCCCATTAGTGCCTCCAGCAACCAAGCAGTTGTGACTGCTGGTAGCACTGTGTGGGACCACTTTGAGCACTGCCAAAGTGAGCCTACACATGCTGCCTGCATCCACTGCAGGGCACAAGTCAGCAGGGGGAAAGACGCCAAGCATCTAGGGATGTCATCGATGTAGAAGCACATCAAATGTTGTCATCTGAGTGCCCTCACTCCTGCATGTGGTGCTAAGCCACCTGCTGTGCCCTCAGCTAGCAATGGCAAAGGATGTGCTCCTGCTCTCAAGCAGGGCACGTTGCCTATCACACAGTGGGCGTGCACGGTGGGCAAGTGGTCTGGTTCCCCAGAGGCACATCTCATACCTGGGCCATTGGAGAGATGATAGCTCTGGACAACCAGCTATTTCAGATGGTGTGCTCCAGATGCTTTCCCCTGAGGACCAGATCCCCTCATGGACCACCTTCAGTAGGAGGGTGGTGCCCTCCCTGTAACAGTCATGCAGAGAGGCTGCTGGTCTCAGCAGGGGCTCACACCAGTTTGCACTTCACTACAGATTTGTAGACCAGCTGTCGTGGAGTGCAGGCTACTTTCCTGTCCCTCACTGTGCACTGGTGAGGGCAGAAGAGTGGGGTGGGTGACGTCTGCTGCTGTTGGCATGACCAGCACATCCCAGGTGCACAAAGCCCAGGTGGGCTCTGCTGCATGTGGAGCCACTGGGCACAGACCACACAGCAGATAAGCTGTCAGTGGGTGCCAGGTGGAGGAAGAGTTGTATGTGGCCTCTCCACCACATAGCGGAAGCTCATTTCCGAGCTGGTCTTGGCACTCGAGCCATTCCTCCTTGCAATGAGCAGCTTGTGTGCTGAGGCAGCAACTCTGAGCCAGGCTCTGCCCGCTTCTCTTCTCCTGGAAAAGATGATAGGTGAACTCCAGACCACTCTGACCACTGGGGAGGCAAGTTAGGAATGTGCACGAATCAATTTTTTTGATTCGATTTGTACCCACATCGAATCACCCCCAATGTGGGTCCGAATCTGGCCAGCTAGCACAAGGGCAATTTGTTTTGTCCACAAATCTCCCGAAACAGGTACATTTGGGTACAAATCATTTTGTTCCAAAATTGATTCCTACAGTCAGCAGGTGCAGCAGGTGCAGAGATTCTCTCAGCAGCAGGAAGGGGGTAAAAAAAATTCTTTTCTTTTCTCCTCAATCAGGAAAACAGGAACAAAAAGCAGACAATCCACTCCAGGCAGCAGGCAGGCAAGGCAAAGCTCCTCTCTCTCTCTCTCTCTCTCTCCTCCCATAATGCAGAAGGGTGGCTGGCTGCCTCCTTAAGTACATTTAAAAATCGCTCCTTCCAACTCCCCCAACCTTTTCCCTTCTTTGACCCTTCCCCTAGCCAATGTGGGCTCAGTCACCCCTGGCAACAGAATGGAATGGAATGGAAATGAGCCAATCTGGAACCAGGAGGGAATTGCCTGCCAATCATTGCACATTGCAGTTACCAATCTGAAGCTTGGGAGGGCGAGACTTTCAAAAATATTTCCTGACACAAAATGAAGACAGAAAGAGAGATCGCCACAAAATGGAGGTCTGACTCTATCAATTTTTCTGCCCAGGTGGATGGCCCTCCTGGTTAAAGAGGTGAGGCAGGCAGAGAAGAGGAAGCTGGGTTGGGTGCTAGAGCAACTACTTCTAGTGCACAGTCCACGCCCAGCAGCCGCACCAGGACCACTAACAAGTCCAGCAGCATGGTGTCCCTGGTAGCATCAATGCAGCCAGTGATTCCACCAGTTTGTCCCAGCTTGTGTTTCAAAGCAGGGTGCCTTGATGCCTTGCCAGGGGTATGTGAGATGCTGACTTCACCCTGCACTGGTGCCAAGCAGATTGTCTGCAGTACCTGCAGGAACTGGTGGTGGCAGAACCTGAGACAGATCTTGTCCAGTTTTGGGCAATGAGTCACCAGCTTGGCAATGGTTGCTGGATGGCTCCTCTCCTGCCCCCCAACCAGTGTCCAGAGCTAAAGGGTGTTCTTCATGGCCAGGGACATGGTGACACACCCCACTGTTGTTTTGTTGTTGTTTGCTTCTGCAGCACACACACACACACAGAGGCCCATGATGAGTTTAGACTGGGTTCCTGATGTGTGTCAGCCTGCAGGCTGTCAGCCAGGACCCAGCCATACCTGAGGCCAACTTACTGCACACACACAAAGAAAGAATACTTCTAAATGCATACACACAAACACAATTCAATCTGCTTGCTTTTGCTGGACCTTAGGTGGACAACGGCAGAAGAACTTGGTTGCCAGGCTTGCCAGCCCTTCTTTCCTGAGACTTGAGTTCAGTGCAGCAGCACAGTGTGCTCTGGACTATGGACTGGTGGTTTGACCCTGCGCATTCTGCATTCTGTATGACGTACACTCAGAGTCAGGGTCACCTGATAGGTCACTGTGTGAAACAGGATGCTGGACTAGATAGGTCTTGGGCCTGATCTAGCAGGATTGTTCTTATATATTTTTGTTAAAAGGGTGCCACTGTTGCTATGGAATAAGTGTGTGTGTGTGTGTGTGTGTGTGTGTGTGTGTGTGTGTGTGTAGAGCAACTTGTGGCAATGATGTGTTGGTGAGCACTGGGCAGGGCACCTGGCATTGTGTGGCTTGCACAGAATCTGGGTCAGTGATTCTTTTTTGGTCAACTTTGTGCTGTAATCTGTGGGGAAACACCCCCCCTTTTAAAAAAAGTAAGTGTGTGTGTGTGTGTGTGTGTGTGTGTGTGTGTGTGTACTGTTTGTTTTCATCTGGTTCTGCTAAAGGGAATAATGGGAATTCAAACTGGCCCATTATTCCTTATGGGTAGAGCCTAGGAACACCAAAACAGGTTGGATGGTATGTCATGATAAGTCCTACCTACCACCCAACTCGCAAAGCAATTGGGCTATTGGGCTATTTTAAATGAAATTTTGATTTTTTTTTCCCCTGGGTCAATAAGTCAAGAGATGACTTGCTAATGACCCTGGAAAAATTCAAAAATTCATCAAAAAATAGCCCAGTTGCTTTGCAGGTTGGGTGGTAGGTAGCACCCATCATGTGCCAGTTCGAATTCCCATGATTTCATATGGCAGAACCACTTTGAAGCAGTTTGACCATGGTTTTAATTCAAACCAGACCAGTGGCCAGTTCGATAGAACCAGAACTCAAACTGGAGCCCCCAGGTTCAAGTATGGTTCGTACTCAAACTCAACCTCAAGATCCAATTTTGTGCACACCCCTAGACGGATGGGATGTGTAAAGAGGTGCCAGAGAGATCCTTAATGAGCCCAGATTTTCCAAGCTTTCAAAAAACTGGTGTAAAAAGCTTGAGCTTTTCCAGATAATTTTCTGAAAAGGCATAGAAAGACCATTCTAAATCAAGGTGAGTGTACTGGATTAGTTTGCTTTTCATTTCTTCCTCTACTAAGATAATGCACTGGGTATTAAATAACATTTATGAATGTTATCATTTCATTTGTCAAGATAACATTATTTCTCACTTAGAATGAAAAGCAGTATTTATTGATCAAAATGTTTGCAGCAGGCGGTCACATTGCCAGTTATATGTTTAAATTCCTAAGTTGTTGTCAGGGTCTGTAGCTTCCCATGATTTTTTAGGAGATGCAGAAAAATCCACTGAGGCTTAGCATTTATTTTAATATCTGAATATATTCTCAGCTCATCATTCAGATGGCTTTTGGACTGACTGCACATCTGTTGTGCAACGCGTGAAGATGCTATCACAGATTCAGTTTACAGAAGGTTTTTGGTTTTTTTTTTGTTTTGTAGCTGTTGAAAAGAGAAATAAGGCAAAATGGGACAATCTTTCAGAGGCTAAGCTGGAGCTCAGATTTTCAAAAAGTAAATTCTCAACATGTCTTACAATTTTGGGTTCATAAGAGGTTGGCTGTCTATGCAAAAGTTTGATAGTACACAAATCCATTCATGTTTTATTACAAACACCAATAATAATTAAAAAAACCTGTGGCAAGTTCAGGCCACAGCCAAAGTTAAGTAAATATAAGAAGAGTGAAGCATATGCTTAAATATAGGCTGCACCAACTTTACCTGCAAAAAATGTCAAAGTTAAAGGGAAACGTTTCATGAATGCCCCTTGCTTACATTTTTCTGTGCAATTCTAAACTCATATGCTCAGTTCATAGTTCCTTCTTTTCCTGATCTGCAGCTACAGACTTCCTTAGGAGATCCCCAATCAGGAATCACATATGCACAGATTTAGATATGTGACAATGTCACTCAGTCATAACTGAGTGAGAATATGAAGCAGTGACCTCATCTGAATAGGCTTCCTTGTTATACCACATAGTTACAAGTTGCCTGGTCAGATGCATTAACAATTCTGAGATCGGAGGTGAGGCCTAGTGATATCACAAGACTACCAGACTTTGAAAATGGGGGAAACTCTGGCAATTGGGCAGAACCCTGTGACAAAAAGGTGGAGCCTTGCAGTGGTCCAAAAGTGATCTAAATTAATCTTTGCAGCTCATCCACCTCTAAAGACAAGATAAGGAAAAAGAAAAGAAAGCTGGCAACCCTACACATAGAGGCTATTCACATGAGCAGCCCAACCCAGACTAGGGCAGTGCCAGGATAACTCCTGATCTGCCCCCACTAGCCCAACTGTTTACCCTGGCCCTTAACCAGGGTTAAAGGGCACCAGTGCATTATTTACCCCAGGTCCAGGGTTGTGCGAATGCTCGGGCTGCACGTAGCCCAAGTGCACACACAGTTGGGAGCCTAGAGTGCCTGACTCACAAGAGAATCCCTTAATGGTTTCACAGCCACAATCCACCCCTGCAGGGGTGGTGGACCTATTAGGATTGTCAGTCCAAAAAGCCTTGGAGGATTTTGATGTTGGTGCGGCCAGTGATTCTGTCAATGCCCTGGTGGGAACCTGGGATAGGGAGCTCAACGGGGCAGTAGACATGATTGCTCCTAAGCTGCCTAAAAAATGGCCCCTTGGTATACTGAAGAGTTATGGGGGCTGAAGCAGTTGGGTAGGGGACTAGAAGACAAGTGGAGGAAAACTCAGTTCGACTCTGACAGGATGCAACATGTGACCCATTTGAAGGTTTATGCAGTAGCAGTGCATGTAGCAAAAAAGAGATTTTGGTCTATACAGATTGCGTCTGCAGGTTTACGTTGGGCAGAGCTATCCCAAGTTGTGAAGAGTCTAATTTCTGCTCTTTTGTTTTAAATCAGTCCCTGGGGTTGTTCTGTTGTGATGCTTTTAATGGTTTTTTGTTGTTGACAAAATCGCATGTATTTGGGCTGACTTGGATTCCACTATTTCTGCAAGGTCTATGAAGGAGGTGTTCAGCAATCCCTCTTGCAGTACTAGGTTGGATCAATTTCAATCTGTGACTCCTGAGAATGTGGAGAAGCTGCTTGAGGCAGTATGGCCTACAACTTGTTCTCTGGATCCTTGCCCGACTTGGCTGCTTCTATCTAGTAGGGAGATTGTTGGAGGTGGCCTTGTTGTTGTTATTAATTTATTCAATTTCTATACCGCCTTTCCAAAAATGGCTCAGGGCGGTTTACACAGAGAAATAATAAATAAATAAGATGGATCCCTGTCCCCAAAGGGCTCACAATCTAAAAGAAACATAAGACAGACCCCAGCAACAGTCACTGGAGGTACTGTGCTGGGGGTGGATAGGGCCAGTTACTCTCCCCCTGCTAAATAAAGAGAATCACCACATTAAAAGGTGCCTCTTTGCCAAATTAGCAGTTATTAATATCATAGATACATCGCTGAGAGAGGGTAGGGTGCCTCCTTGTCTGAAGGAGGCAATGGTTAGACCCCTGGACCGCTTAGCGATGGATAGTTACACACTAATCTCCAATCTCCCTTGGTTGGGCAAGATGATTGAGAGGGTGGTGGCCAACCAGCTCCAGGTGGTTTTGGAGGAAACTGATTACCTAGACCCATTTCAAACTGGCTTTAGAGCGAGCTATTGGGTTGAGACAGCCTTGAGATCAGCCTTGGTCAGCCTGATGGATGACCTTTATCAAGAAATTGACAGAGGGAGTGTGACTCCACTGGTTCTTTTGGATCTCTTGGCAGTGTTCGATGCCATCGACCATGGTATCCTTCTGGATTGCCTGGGGAAGTTGAGGATAGAGAGTACTGCTTTGCAGTGTTTCCACTCCTATTTCTCAGGTAGATTCCAGATGGTGGAGCTTGGTGACAGCTGCTCCTCAAAACAGGAGCCATTATATTGAGTCTCTCAGGGCTCTATTCTGTCACCAATGCTTTTTAATATCTACATGAAACTGCTGGGTGTGGTCATCAAGAGGTTTGGTGCTGGGTGTTAGCAGTATGCTGATGACACCCAAATCTACTCCTCTTTTTCATCTTTATCATCAGGTAATGGCACTCATTCCCTAAATGCCAGCCTACAGGCAGTAATGGGCTGGATGAAGAATAGCAAATTGAAATTGAATCCAAGCAAGATGGAGGTGCTCATTGTAGGGGCTCAGAATCTGAGGGATGAGTAACAGCTTCCTGTGCTGGATGGGGTTACACTCCCCCAGAAGGAGCAGGTGCGCAGCTTGGGAGTACTCCTGGACCCAGACCTCACCGTGGTAACTCAGGTGGAGGCCATGGCCAGGAGTGCTTTCTATCAGCTTAGGCTGATTCAACACCTGTGTCCATTCCTTGAAGAGGATGACCTCAAAACACTGGTGCATCAGCTGGTAACCTCTAGGCTTGACTATTGCAATGCACTCTATATGGGGTTGCCTTTGTACATAGCTCGGAAACTTCAGTTAGTTCAAAATGCGGCAGCCAGATTGGTCTCTGGGGGCAAGCCAGAGAGACCATATTATGCCTGTTTTGAAACAGTTACACTGGCTCCCAATATGTTTCCGGGCAAAATACAAAGTGCTGGTTATTACCTTTAAAGACCTGTACAGCTTAGGTCTGAGTTATCTTAGAGAGCGCCTTCTTCTGCATGATCCCCACCACAGGTTAAGGTCATCTGAGGAGGTCTGTCTCCAGCTTCCACCAGTTCGTCTAGTGGTGACTCGGAGGCAGGCCTTCTCTGTAGCTGCTCCGGGCCTGTGGAATGCACTCCTGACAGAAATCTGTAATCTGAGTTCATTACTGGCCTTCAGGAGAGCCCTTAAAACCTATCCTTTTGGCCTGGCCTTCCAGGGTTTTTAAATTGTTGCTAACTATTTTAATTGTTGTAAATGTTCGACCTGGTTCTCCTGTTTTTTTAACTGTTTAAATGTTTTAACTGTTAATTAGTTTTATGCTCTTTTTATAGTTTTGATTTTAATGATTAATTTATTTTAATTGTTTTTATTTTGATGTAAACTGCCCTGAACCATTTTTGGAAGGGCAATGAATGAATGAATGAATGAATGAATGAATGAATGAATGCACAGTGCTGCTCACAAGGTGCATTTTGGGATCCCTGGAGGCCGGGATTCATTTTCCTGGCCTCCAATGATCTATACTGCTCAGAGCAGCTTGGATTGTGTGGGTGCACAATAGTGCACCCAAGAGGAGGCCATCAATCATCTGGCGGGGGTAGAAGGTAGGTTTATCCCTGCATCCCCCTCACTCTCCCTCTCTGCCCCTCATAGTTGTGTGTACAACCTTATAGTCAATCAAATTTGGCTATATAAGAACATCATATAGCCCAACAAGTTAGGGCAATGATTCTGAGTGAATGAACCTTTTTGCCATATTGGCAAGCTTCCCTGTTTATGTGACATATCTTGTGCCCCGCTGTGGGATGGGGATTTGGTGCTGGTCTCTACCCCGTTCACTCTCCTGAGGGTATCCTAGTTATTTTCTTTTTCTCTGCTGACCAATACCCTTAAATACAGTGGGTCATGACCATAACCATAGTGTTAAGGTGAAGGGTCTGCAAAGTGAGTTATGGAAAACAGATGTCACCTACATGTGGGTAGATGTATGACAGCTGCATGAACATGGAAATATGCAATAAGGAGGACTTGTAAGGAAGAGGAAGCTAGATTAAACCAATTACAAAGAATGTAAACAGGTGCTAGGATCAGAATATGGTTCCAGCAAAAAGAGGATATACATACATACCAACAATCAGAATCACCATTCTCCATGTGAGCCTCTAAGGGTGTCCTGTGGGGTTTGGCCACCATTCACTCTCATCATCATTGCATTCTAGTGTCTTAAATTTAAAAAAGCATGCCTACTGCTGGCTGCTGTCTTTATGCAACTGCAGTGATTATTTCTTTGGACCTGATAAGAAATATTAATAAATTTATGTGCTTATTTTTGAGTTTTAAGTCCATCTGTGTTCTTCGTGGGTTAAGCCAGGCAAGCAGACTTGGAGGACCTAATAACAAATCTCACCACTCCTCTGGTGGGATACTGGCCACACCTCAGTAGATGAGGGATATTTAGGCATCCATATAATTTAATTCCGTCACCTGAAAAATCTTTGAAATGAGAGGTGGGTTTATCTTTCATATGGGCAGGTAGGAGATACTGAGGCTATTCCCACGATCACTGGAAAGCGGGCCAAGGGAACTTAGCCCGCTTTCCAGGGATCGTGGGAACCACCAGGCTCGCAGGCGGCTAGCTTGCCTAATTCCCCCTCCCCTTAAATGAGGTTAATGGAGCAAGCGCCCCGTTAACCATTTTTTTCCTCGTGTGTTGTCGCGGCACGCAGCGATACATGAGTAGACCGCTGACTAGGAGGCTGCAAGCAGCCTCTGAGGCTCGGGGGTCTCTCCAGACTGCCCCGCACCTGCGCACTTGTGCGGGGCATCCTGGAACTTCTGGGGGCTGCACGGTCCCCAATCCCCACAGCCCCCACCAGCTCTGTGATGGAGCTGGCAGCCATGTGGTCCAATCCAGCTGCCCAGCTACAAGCAGCTGCTCATCTGCGGGGAAAGTGGGCTAAGTCTACTCTCCCTGCAGACCACATCGAGGCGCTTTACTGCAATCGTGTGAAGCACCTCACTGAGTCTGTGCTGGGGTGACCATGAGAGGGCTGAAGTGAAATGCCCTCCAACTGCAATTGAGACTTGAGGTGAATTGTAGAGTTGGAAGGAAGGTGCTGTTTTTCATTTCCCTAACCTTGAAGGCTGGCACATGAACAACCTGTTGCCATTGCTTTCTCCTGGGTTCTTTGTGAGATGTTAACTAAAAAGCCTCTCTAGAAGGCTATGCACATGAGCAGGTTAGGGAAGCCCCACCTGGGTAGGGCTGCTTGTGTGCAGTGCCGGGATTGATCACAATCCTGACGCTGCCTCCCCTGCAAGACCACGAGCCAGGTCTCATGATCCGTGAGACCCGGTTCGTAAGAGTGAGCGGGGAGAGCGGGCTAATCATGTTTTCCCTGCTCACGATCAGACCTGGTCATGATCAGACCCAGGGAGCCCTGGGTGGCCGGATTGGCCACCCACACGATTGCCGGCTCCATGATGGAGCCAGCAGGGGCTGGGGAGCTCGGGGGCCATGTGGCCCCCGGAAGCTCCAGTATGCCCTGTGTGAACATGCAGGGCATACTGGCGAGACCCCTGGAGCCAGGAGGCAACTTTTCACCTCCCCTCTGGGGTTTACTCATGAGTAGCCATGGCGCGGAGCCACGCCACAGCTACTCACGATCTTTAAAACCAGGTTTGCAGAGCGCTTGCTCCGCAAACCTGGTTTTAGGGCAGGGATAGTTAAGCGGGTTACCCGCCTAGGAACCACCGGGCTCGCAGCCGAGCCCGGTGGTTCATACGATGGGGCGAAATCAGGCTAGCCTCTACTAGCCTGATTTCACCCCATCATGTGAATAGCCTTCAGGTTTTGTAACCAGGCTTTTACCTGGGTTAAAGGGTGCAAGAGCCCATCTAGAGCACCTGTCTCATGGGGGTATGCCCCAATGCACTGTGCTCATTGTGGGATATTCAGAGGTCGAGATGCATTGTCCTGGCCTCTGGAGATCTGTACTGCTTGGAGCATCATCTGGGAGCACAGGCTGTGGTTGGCAGCAGCAACTTCCCCCCCTCACCCCCACCAGCCTCCCTCAGAGAAGGCAGGGCCATCCGCAGCCTGGTTTGGGCCATCAGCACACACATGGCCTCTGCACACACACGGAGAGCATTTTAATGACCATTTCGTGCATGCGCAGAGGCCATTTGTGTGAACATGCTATTTGCTTAGCCATGCAAATGGCCTCTGCCATTTGCATGGTGGTTATTAAAATGTGCAGAGACCTGAACCAGGTCGTAAAAGGCCTGAACTGGGATGCCAGCAGGCCCTGCCCACCCTGGGGGAGGCTGGAGGGGGTGGGGGGGAGTCCCCGCCACCCTTCACCACCACAGCTACTAAGTAGTTGCTTCCCCCCCACCTTGCCTGCTTTACCTTTAGGGAAGCCCCCCTGCCACCTCTGGTAAAGGGGGATTTTCACCAGATTCCCCTTTACCAGTAGGGCTCTGAGCCATTTTGAACTGGCTCAGTTTGAATTCGTACTGAGTCCATTTCGAGCACCTCTTTAGTTTCTCGTTCACAGCCTAGCCAATTACACCAAGAAAAGGTTGATGGTAATGCACTGGTGCACTGGGGTTAAAAAAAAAATTAAAGGGAGCATTAAAACATTGAAATTGTCCCAAATGTTTGCAGAATGACACACCAAAAAAAAAAAAAAAAAAAACCATGCAAAAAAGAAAAAGAAAAAGGGGGGTTGGGGGAAGTCCAAGATGGCTATGTAGAACTTACACAACATTTGTAGGTTTTGACATGATTCATGCCATGGTAATCTAAGTAAATCCCTCTATTCATGTTCTGTAGTTACTGGCTACTGAGAGAAGTAAAAATAGTATAAAATATGCAGATGTCAATGCATTCTGTCTTGATACAATTTATTTACTAATCTTGACTTTTAGGTATTCAATATTATGCTGGGGGGAGAGTATCCGCCACATGCCTTGGGCTAGAGACCTCAAAAGATAAAAGTGAAGCAGGCAGAATTCTCAGAAATCAGTCTCTACAGGGTGGTGCACAAACATGCCCAATCATGTGCAATCCACCAGCAGGAATTACTGAGATATTCTACCTCCCCACTTTAGGACATGAAACTACTGAAACAGGAGTGGGTGAAGGGACTGAGTGGGTTTCCTGGGGTCCTCAATGTCTCTCAAGGGATCCAATTTGAGCAAGGCATACACTGTAACACAATCAAGGACCAAACTTGATCTGATGTTAGTCACATTATTAGCCCTGGCATGCTTGTTTTGTGTGTGTGTAAATAACATGGGGGTGTCATCTGGCCACAAAATAGATTATGAAAATATATATTTCTGACACGGGTTACATCTTGAGGCTAAAATTAAGGCTAAGCCCAACATACTTACCTCATTCTGTTTCATTAATGTAAAAAAAAAAAAGTACTGTGAACCCATTTTCATTCTTTCATTGCTGTTCAATCAGCACTATTTTTTTCAAGGCACCACCATTTCCCTTCCTTTCCCTTCCCTTGCCCTCACCCCCACCAAAGGAGGGAAGCAGAGACCCTCAGCAAAGCTTGGAATAAATTGCTAAAAAGTAAGTCCATTGATTACTTCTGAGTAAACACACATAGGAATCAGGACCAGCAGAGATGCTAGGCAAGAATGTGGGTTCTCTTTTTTCCCTTCCTCCCAGCCCCTCAGCAAAGCATAGAACTAGAGGACCCTTCTGAAGGGGTGGGACCCCATTAATTTCTTTGGGGCTTACTTCTGAGTAAATGTATAGGATTGGGACCAAGGACCCTCCTTTTGAAGGAGGAACCTCAAGGAACTTTAAAAAAAAATTCCACTCACCACCAAGAAACCATCATTCTGGTATAGCCTGATCTTGAACATGGAGGTTCTACATCAGAGCCAAACTGCCAGTGAATATGGAAGCTTCACTTGGCTGTACTTAAGAAAGGAAGCCTCCATATTCACAGGCAGTTTGATTATATAACCTCCATGTTCAAGGGCAGTATAATAATAGTTTGTTGGCACTGGGTGGGAATGGTTCCTGGGGTTCCCTTGCTGCACTTCTTTGGAGTTTTCTGGAAGTATGTAGCTGAGCACTATGAGAAAGATGATGCTGGGCTGGAGTACCTATGCCTTTTCCAGCAGCATTTTGATAACTGAACCTACAACTCTATGTGCACCCCTAGAAGGAAGTAAACTGCATTAAAGTCAGTAGGACTTGCTTCCATATAATGAGGGAACAGTTAAACAATCCCTGGAAAATGGTGTTGGGGAGAGGAGAATAATGGGAAGGTCCTTTTAAAAATGTGCATGGAAAACTATGTAAAAATCTTGTGAGATAAACCCACCAGCACCCCACCCAGCACACAGATTGTTCTCAAAGAATCTGACATTAGCCAAAGTATCTCACAGGGCATAGGATCTGTTAGTATATTTAGAACAAAAATGCCAATAATCCCTCCTCTCCTACTTTGTAGAGAATACAGCAAGAAAGAGATAGTGCCTGACATAATGAGGAACACAACTCAGAGTTATCTTACTGAAATGAAAAGGATACGTTAAGGAATGCCTAATGTCCGTTCAATTTCAATGAGAGTACTTTGAGTAAGCCATTATCCTATCAGCCATTAACCATTAAATGGAAGTCTGAGGCTTAAAGGTGAGAAATCTGCTCAAAGGCTCTGTCACTTGTGTACAGCTTTTTATTTAATTTTTATTTATTTATTTAACATATTTTTATACCACCCAAAACTCATGTCTCTGGGCAGTTTACAACAAGCAAAAAAGAAAAAAAAAGAAAAGTTAAAACATTAGTTAAAACAAATGACAACATAACACTTAAAACAGTAGTTACATAAATGATAAATGATATATAAATGATATAGTAAATGTTAAAACATTACAACAATTTAAATTTTAAAACAACATTTTAAAACGATGTTAAAACAATATTTAATTAAAAGCCTGGGTGAATAGATGGGTCTTTAAAGACTTTCTAAAAGTTGTCAGAGATGGAGAGGCTCTTATTTCAGCAGGGAGCACGTTCCAAAGCTTTGGGGCAGCAGCAGAGAAGGCCCATCCCTGAATAGCCACCTGATGAGCCAGTGGCAACTGCAGAAGGACCTCTCCTGATGATCTCAATGGGCAATGGGGTTCACAACGAAGAAGACATTCTCCTAAATAACCAGGGCCCAAGCCATTTAGAGCTTTATAGGTTATAACCAGCACCTTGTATTTTGCCCGGAAACTTATTGGCAGCCAGTGTAGATCTTTCAATACGGGAGTAATATGGTCTCTCCGAGATGACCCAGAGACCAACCTGTCTGCCACATTCTGAACCAGCTGTAGTTTCCGGACTACACACAAGGGCAGCCCCACATTGAACAAATTGCAGTAATCCAGCCTGGAGGTTGGATATGTACCACTGTTCTGAGCATATGTATCACTGTTCTGAAGTCGTTTATCTCAAGAAACAGATGCAGCTGGCGTATCAGCCAAAGCTGATAGAAGGCACTCCCGGATGCTAGCCCACCTAATTCCCCCTCCCATAAACAAGGTTTTACCCCATTTCCCTGATTGTAAGTCCCCATAGTGCAGTTCCGTGCTGCAACAACTCACGAGGAGACCCCCAACTGGGAGGCTACAACAAGCCTCCCAGTGTCAGGGGGCTCCCCAGAATGCCCTGCACACTTGTGTGGGGCATTTTGGGACTTCCAGGGGCTAGGTGGCACCCGATCCCCAGCACCCCAACTGGCTCTGTGACGGAGCCAGTAATCATGTGGGTGGCCGATCCGACTGCCCAGGGAGGAGGCAGAGATTGTCTGCAGGGAGTTAAGCGCTTTTGGGCTTCCTCCCCACCGAAGCGGGTAGCCTCCTGGAGCAATTATGAGGATCACTTCTTTGAATCACTATATATGGTTAAAAGGTGCAATTCAGAGGATTAAGGCCTACTATTTCAGTCAGATTGGCTTAAGGCCTGCTACTATTTTGCTGATAACACCATAAATTACAGCCTGTCTGTTAAATTATAGTCTGGTATATGATGATGGCTTTAGAATGAGGCTCCATGCACCCATACTTTGCCTTGGTCTTTCAGGTGGACATTGGGCTGGGGAGGGATGCATCTAAGCAGACATTTAACAGGTACGGTTTCCTTAATCACTTCTAGAGATACCCTTAATGAATTTCTGCCTGATGCATCTCTGATCAAGGCAAAGTGTGGGTGCATGGAGCCTCATTTCTAAAGCCATCATCATATACCAGACAGTACAAAATATTTACAGCTTCTATGGTGTGGAAGTTAAGATGGGTACCTTAACTTGCAATTTTCATTCTTTTTAGCGCATGAGTGAAAATGTAAAGCATCTTAACTCTCGTACACCACTCTGGGCTCCTTGGAGGAAGAGCAGGGTATAAATGTAAAAATAATAATAATAAAAAAATCTTAAACTGAAGGTTTTTGGATTACTGAATTCTTATTTTAAATCACAGCAGACAATTCATTACCCAACAGACTCTCGCTCACCCCGCCCCTAATTGCTGAATTTTAACTCCAATTTCTCACCAAGGGTTTTGGTTTTTTTGGTGTGTTTTTTTGAAAACTCACTGAGGCTATTCTTACGATCACAAAAATCGGGCTAGGAAAATCCTAGTCCGATTTTTGTGATTGTAAAAACCACCAGCCTCGCAGCTGAGCCCGGTGGTTCTGGAGCAGCTAACCCGCTCTTGTAGCCCTCCCCTTAGCCCGGGTTTGCGGAGCGAGCACTCCACAAACCCGGGCTATCTGCTCGTGAGTAGCCACGGCGCCATGGCTACTCGTGAGTAGACCCCCAGCCAGGAGGCTTAAAAGCAGCCTCCCGGCTCGGGGGTCTCCCCAGTATGCCCTGCACACTCACGCAGGGCATACTGGGGCTTGCAGGGGCCGCGTGGCCCCCACTTCCCCCACTCCCCGCCGGCTCCATCACAGAGCCGGCCATTGTGTGGGCAGCCAATCCGGCCGCCCAGGGCTCCCTGCCCGTTCATCTGCGGGGAGAGCAGGCTTAGCCCGCTCTCCCCGCAGTTTTAGCAAAAGCGGGTCTCACAGATTGTGAGACCCACCTCACTGTATATCTCTGTGCCAAGGTGGTGGAACTCAAAATCTCTGATAGCACTGTATTATCTGTCATTTCCCTTCTTAATCCATTACATGTTTACTCCCCAAGCACCATGAATTGCTTTGCAAACACTTGTTTGGTTGACCAAAAAAGGACATCAGGGTAAGAAAATCAAGTTTAAAAGGATATTTTCTTGAAAACTTCCAGCTCTTCTTGGAATTTACAGATTCAGAAGGAGGCTGTATTCTATCACAGACAGAATTTATAAACCTAACTTGATCGTCTTCTGAAGAATTTATGAATCATGGTTAATAATCAGCTTTAGGCACTTCTGAGGGAAGAACCACATTTTGAAGCTACAAAGGTCCACTAAATAGCCCACGGGAAATGACCCTGCATCCCATTAAGCATAAAAACTTACTACTGTAGGACTTTATGTCAAAGGTAAAACATTCCAGTGCGCACTCCCTTTAAGTGTCAGAGAGCTCCTCTTTCTTAATGTTTGATTAAGACTGAAGAAGCATAACAGATTTTTGTTTCTAAGGGGAAAGTGTAGTGGGTTTCTTTTTTTATCCTTTTTGAAAACTTGCTCTCCTTTACTTTGGCAACCCCCACCCTTTCTTCTTTTTCTTCACTCTCTCTTATATTCATTATTGTCCACCTTTTTGAAAGCTTTTATCTTTCTTTCATCTATTTCATATGCCTTTGGCTAAAATCAGAGTTGCCTTCTTTCTATTTCAAGAATCAGCAGAGAAGCATGCTTTATCTTACGTTGGAACAGCCTTCTGTTTTCCTATTTAAATGGCAGATATAGATTGAAAATCAGATTTGGGGGTCAGAGAAATGATTTTGAGTTTATTGTAATTTAGGCTTTCTCTGTATTTTGCTCCATAGAAAAGGGAAGATCTAACAGGTTATCAAGAAGCAGCCTGGAAATTGTTTGCCATCATTATTGAATAGTGTTTAGAGAGGTAATTTTGACAGTTCCTTTTTCCTCTGTTGCTGCATTAATTTCAATTGCTTAAAAAAAGTTTTCACATTAAAACATGTTTCAGTCCTAGGATGCCACCCTTTAATCAGGAAAAAGCAATAAATTAAATGTCACCTGATTCTTTTTTAAAACAGGAAATGGAAATATTACTATTGTTGCCATGAACAAAGCATTGGATGGAACAGTTGAATTCTTGCTTTCCATTATCCACTTTGAAAACATCTTATATAATTTTATTCTTTCATTTTGTGTTTCAGCACTGCTTATAAACTTGCAATAAATGAGTGGTTTGGTATTATGACAAAGCAATTTGCAAAATGCACATTAAAACACTTTTCACTAAGCTTAGCAGTGTCTCCAGTGTCTGGGAGTCTGAAACTGTTCAATTAATACATCTCTATAATTAAAGAAACAACAACATGCACAACCCTGCAAAGACTAACACTGTGCCGTGCAGAAACATATTATTTTTAAGCACTGCTTTGTAAGGATGTGCACAAACTGAGGTCTGGGCATAGTTCAGTGCAGAACAGTTCAGATGAGGACCAAACCGGTTCGGCGCTGCCAACTGGGGAACAGTGAGTGGGATCTTCAAAAAGGAGGAGAGCAGGTCCTTACCTGCTCTCTGCCGACCCATGCAGCTTCCTACTGCAGTGGTGTTCCTCCCAAGAACCCACATGCGGTGCCAGCATGTGAATTTTTGGGGGGACCACCACCACAGCAGGAAGCTGCATGGGGGTGGGGCGGGGCTGGAGAGCAGGTAAGGACCTGCTCTCCTCCTTTTTAAAGGTCCCGCTGGCTGCTCTTCCACCCCTGCAGAAGCACCAGACCTGTGCAGGAACTGAGGTCCATGTACATCCCTACTGCTTTGCTGATCAAGGGGTCATCTAGTCCAGCATTCTGTTTCTTACAGTGGCCAGCCAGGCACCACTTCAGTGGCTCACAAGCAGCACACAATGGTGGCAGCCATTCCCTGTTGCCTTCCCCTCCTCCATCTTGTATTCAGAAGTCTATTGATTCTGCAAGTGTATCTCTCTTACTTATTTCCAAACTGTAACACTCGCCAGCTCATTCAATATGTTGTTGCAGCAGTTTATAGAAAACAATAAAATACAAAAGATGTGTATAAAATTAAAATTCATAAACCAATTACAGCAGTCATATAAAGAGGCTATTCCCATGATCAGGCAAAATTGGGCTAGGGGAGCCTAGCCCAATTTCGCCTGACCGTGAGAGCCACCGGGCTCACAGGCAAGCCTGATGGCTTCCAGGTGGTTAACCCACCAAACTACCCCTCCCCTTAAACTGGGTTTGCGGAGCGAGTGCTTCGCAAACCCATTTTCTAAAATTGTGAGTTGCTGCACCACAGCTCTGCGCCACAGCAACTCATGAGGAGACCCCCCAACTGGGAGGCTGAAAATCAGCCTCCTGGCTCGGGGGTCTCTCCAGCATGCCCTGCGCACTCACGCAGAGCATGCTGGAGCTTCCAGGGGCCACGCGGCCCCTGATCCTTCCAGCCCCCGGCTGCTCTGTCATGGAGCCAGCAGTTGTGTGGGTGGCCAATCTGGCCGCCCAAGGCTCCTGCCCTGCTTGTCTGTGGGGAGAGAGGGCTAAGCTCTCTCTAAAAGATATCTTAGAGAGCACCTTCTTTTACATGACCCCCACCGCACATTAAGGTCATCTGGGGAGGTCCCTTTCCAGTTACCACTGGTTCGTTTGGTGGCGACTCAGAGGTGGGCCTTCTCTGTAGCTGCTCCTGAGCTGTGGAATGCACTCCCAGCAGAAATTCATAATCTTAATTCTTTTCTGTCTTTCAAGAGAGCCCTTAAAACTCATCTGTTCGGCCTGGCCTTTCAGGGTTTTTAATTAGTTTTAATTGTTTTCATGTTAACCTGGCTTTCAGGGTTTTAATTGTTTTGATAGTTTAATTGTTTTTTAAGATGTTTTTAAATTGGTGTTTATATTTGTATTTCTGTTTTAATTGTTTTTAATGATTTTTGTCTTTTAATTGTAAACCTCCCTGAGCCTGCTCAGAAGAGCGGTATAAAAATTGAATAAATAAATGAATGAATGAATAAATAAGCCCGCTCTCCCCACTAACCCCCTTATGGCTCTTCTCACTAATCGTGAGAAGAGCCTCAAACTCTTTTATTAAAAACCATGTCTACAGGTCCAACCAACAGATTAATAAAAAAAGCTTTGGCTCAGCAGCCAAATATCTTCCTCAGTTGAAGAGATGTAGCAGTTTTATGAAGGAAAAGTCTCACAGGAAGGAACCACCACTGTGAAGGCTCAGGTTTTCAGTTTGATCCAGGTCGCCTTTTGCTCAAGTCCTGGCAGTGAGGCCACATCAGTAGAGCCTTCCCAGGCCATTTGAAGGCACAAAGGCAAATGGGCAGAATGGAGAACAAGGCCTTTGGGAAGCATGCCCACTTATTTTATTTCTTTTATTTTATTTAACATATTAACACTTTGCTTCAGGGACCACTTAGGAGCTACTGAAGTGTCCCTGATTAGCCTCAGGCCCCTTTGGCCATGCTTCATGCATAACCCTTTGATAGCTCAACACACAGCTTCAGCACCCTCACCCCCCAACTACTTACTAGGACCTGCAGGGATAAGTACAACTCTTCCTCTTCACTCCCCGCTATGAGGGAGTAGGCAGCCATATTCCATGGTTTGACTTTTAAAAAGACTTTTTTTTTTAACCTTTTCCCATATAGCACCGAAGCATGGGTGCTCCTGGGATTTTTCTGAGGTTGTAGCAAATCTATGTAAATTGGTCCATTTTGATTCAGATAATCAGCATTTCACATATTTTTGATTTTTTATGCGAAACCTCAAACTTTAAAGTGTCTCTGCAGAGAAACCCCCGGGACTAATGCCTTGCAACTTGGCAGGGTTCGTATCCTCCAAAAGGGTTGTCATCTCTTCAATTTACATCCACTTCTCCCTTAAAACACACAAGTTATTGGAAGGAAAAACTTCAAATTTTGTCATGAAGTGACTCTGCAGCTATCTGTCTGCAATTTGGCAGGCTGCTTATTATCAGAAGATAATACAATTCCTATAGTTACCATTCCTCCCTCCCTCCAGTCGTGATCGTGTTGTGTGTGCTGTCCTTCATGCCAGAAAGAAGCACGCACAGTGGGTTCCCCCTCCTTTTCCAAATTCAGACATGAGAATGGTGGTGAGAAGAGGAACCGTTGGTCCCTTGGACCTGCAGTTCCATGTGACATGAGTATGCGGCCACTGATTCATCCCCCAACATTGATTCCAAGCCAGGGTGGATGTAAATGGTTTTATCTCAAAATTATGAATAAACATGTCACAATAGACCACAAAATGTGCAGCTACTTTCTAAGGTTGTCATTGGAGAAGAGAGATGCAATGGTGGTATAGTAAGAATACTTCACTGTCTTCGCTGCTATGGTGTATACTGTCTCTAACATAAACTCTAGCTCATGTTTGCAGACTCATCCTGTATTTTTCTGAACTCACACTCTAGTTGTCACCATTGGAGTTTAATTGCCGATACCTCAAATACCTAAGTGCAGTTTGGGACTCTAGTATGTGGGAAAGCAAAGCACATCCGGAAGCAATCATTTTGATACAGTCATTCATATAGCTAGTTGTCCAAATGTGGCAGCTCTATTTTGCACTTAAGGGTTCCCATGAACATACAGAATCCACACCATTTTGTTTTATGAGTTGGGAAATATTTCATGTGCAGTATGTGTATGTGTGTGTGCAGGCGGGGGGGGTGGTGGTGGTATATTTGGGACAAATTGAACTCCATGGTACAATCTAACTCCTGATGAATTTTATGCCACATTCCTTCTATCAGGAAATCTTCTGTTACCTACAATGTTGCTAAATTCTGTGTGGCAGTCATAAAGATTCATCAACAGTTAATATCTGGCTCTACTTAGATAAACATCAACCAGCTGTTGAGTGGAAGCACATTGTTTGTGGGACACTATTTGAGATATTCTGGTATGAATAACTTCCAGTTTCTCTGCTATGAAACAAACAACAAAAACTATTATATACTTAAAAGAGTCCAATGCTAGGTCTGCACTATTTGCCATTTCTACTCTAACTGAGGGGTTGCTGAGTCACTGGGCAATAATCTTTCAAGTCCCATCCTCTTAAAGAGATTGCAGTATGATTGTTGTGTATTTGTATCTGCTCAAAGATCATCGTAATAAAATGCATTTGTTCATTCAATCCAGCATCACTAAAACCAATAGGGCATTTATTTATATGGGTTGTAGATTATATTCCATGTGTGCTTTTGAGCTCCATGCAATTTTGGATAGCAGCCATATATGTACAAAAGCCAGCTTTGACATGTATATCTGTAGCTAGAATTGCATGCATCCCCTTGCCCTGATCTAGCTGTCACAATTGCATATATGTGGTCTGTTAGAAATTTGCTGTAAGCACTAAAGTAGTGTCCAAGAAGGGGACTGGGGAGAAACTGGATTTAGTTTTTCTTGCTTCTCTTTCCTAGTCGAACAGCTAGCTGATTGGGGTGACTGATGGTATTTTAAGACGGCTTCTCCCATGCACCCAACTTGAGGTCAGTGTGTTTAGGCTGATGCTTTTTGAATTCAAGCCATGCAGCAGAAAAGAAGAATATCATGTTCACTATGTCACAGTGTGTAAACCTTCTTATATATTTCTTTGCAAACTGCTAGCTTTTCCAGTTTTATTTGCCTGTAGAACACCAATTTTAACAAACGCATTTTCAGGACCCAATCTAGCAGTGTAAAAGATTCACATTACTTCTAGTTTAATGGATTTAAACACACAATGACAGTGTTGTCAGAATCATAAATGTGTTGAATGTTAAGCTGCTGCTGTGTTAATTTCCACAGTGATTTCTTAACAGTAATATAAATGCAAGGGATGCACTGCCTATTGATGTTTTCGATAAACTAAATTAATATTATCTCCAGCACCACTAGGAATGAAGAGATTTGAACAATTCTAAGGAAGCATTTTAAACTGGAAATAAAATGTGATAAAATGTTGGGTAAAATTTTGCAGCACTTCTGATAGATTCCAGAGTTAGCCTCTCTTTATGTTAATGGCATTGAGCAGATAACTATAGCATTCATAGATTTTAGAGTGATATTCAGATGTGACTAGGATTACAGATTAATAGCCCACATAATGTACAAGGCAACAGCAGCATGCATGATCAGCCAGTGCCGCTGCACACGTGGACGTCAGCCCTGGCAGTAATGTGCAAGAGCACTCCAGTTTTAAGTTTGCACAAGAGTTTTGCACACCACCTAGAGATGTATATATCAGGCAGTATAGAAATATGATAAAGAGTGAGTGCATAAATGTACTCTCACGTAGCTCCACAGAACTAGCTTTCATATCATGTGCACAGCTGTGCTGGCCTCTCCCATGTCACATGGACTGCTATCTTTCAGTCTTTAATGACAGATGGAGCAAATTGCAGAGTGATATAGAACTAGTGCTGCTACCATAATGCGCCAGATATTCTGGTTTCACAGATGCATAATATGGCCCTCATAATTCTTGCATCTTTTGGAAATCTATACTATTTATTTATAACATATTTATATAGCATGCTATATACAATCTCAGGGTGGTTCAAAATTTAAACAAACAGCAACTAAACCCTAAAAATAATATAGAACAGATTAAAATCACCATAAATAAAACTTAAACGTCAAACAAAAAGCTTGATGAAACCCGTGTGTTTTCAAAAGTCATTAAAAACAACCAGAGATGGGGTGATTCTGATTTCATTGGGGAGTGTGTTCCAGAGCCTTGGGACAACCCTAGAGAAGACCTACTTTTGGGTCACCACCAAGCGAGCTGGTGGCAGCCACAACCGGACCTCCCCTGATGAGCTTAATAGGTGGCGGGGTTCATGAAGAAGGTGGCACTCTCTTAAATACCCTGGGCCCAAGCCATTCAGGGCTTTGTAGGTAATAACCAACACTTTGTATTTTGCCTGTAAACTAATTGGCAGCCAGCGTAGTTCTTTTAAAATAGGAGTAATGTGGTCTCTACGGATGACCCCAGAGAACAACCAGTTGCAGTTTCCAAACTACGTACAAGGGCAGCCCAACGTAGAGACATTGCAGTAGTCAAGTCTGGATGTTATCAGCATATATGCCACATTTTAAGGTTATCTCAAGAAATGGACATAGCTGGTATATCAGCTAAAGCCAATAAAAAGCACTCCTGACCACTGCCTCAACCTGAGATACTAGGGAGAGTTTGGGGTTCAGAAGTACTCCTGAGCTATGTACCTGATCTTTCAGGGGGACTGTAATAGGATGACCAGCAGCAAGGTGGATGGATTTGATTATGATAGCAATGAATGAGAGACCTTAAAGGCCAAGTTGAAGACAGATAATCCTGGAGAGAATCTAGCTATGTGGTCGCTATGTGGTTGTCAACACCAACTTGATGGCACTTAATCAATCAAGCAATCACTCAATCATTCAAAACAATTTATCTGTGATGGGCAGCTCTATCCTACCTAATGGTATGTCTGGTACTAGAGGTGCTTGTATATTGAAGCAGATAACAAAGAGGTAGCAGCAGTGTACACAGTCAGAGTTGGAGGTTGATTGGATTATGGAAGAAAGAAAAATGCTGGATTCAGATTCAGAGGGTGTGGAGTTTATGGGAAACTCAGTGGCTCAGATCTGGACTACTGGAGCAGGCACATAATGGAAGCTGCACATCCACTTTGGAGAAACCAACTTGAACATCCGGTATTTCCCTTTCAACGTAGGGCTCTAATCTGCTCTGGATGATCCTGAGCATTATTTTGCTAGCATGTGAAAATAAAGATATTGTGCGCTGGTTTGCGCAGTCTGTTAAGTCATAAATCTATTAAGTTGTTCATTACAACTCCAATAATCCCCAAACAAAAGCCATTTCAGCTGGGGATTCTGGAAGTTCTAGTCAGCAATATCTGGGAATCCCAGTTAGAGGTAACACTGATCATCAGGCTTATCATTCCATACCCAACCTTACAAATTTCAGATTCTCTTAAAAACTGCAGGGGTGATTCAGAAAATCTTGGTGAATAATGTGTGATGAACAGCTCTATATTATTAACATAATGGCCTTGCTCTGACTCAACTTGTGTCAGTGTCATCTGTGACTCTTAAAAAAAAAAACCTAAACTTCATCTCTGCAGGGGAACATGTGGTAGGAAAATGTCCCTTCTGCATTATGTTGTTTCTGTCACAAGGTACCATTAATTATGTTGCTTTTTTTATGGTGGCAGAATGCAAAGATGGTATCACAGGGTCCATGCTCCAGGCCATTAGGCTCCAAGGAGGGGACTGCCTGGGCAATCAGAAGGCAGGACCAGCTTGAGACTATTATCTTCTCAGTCCAGATAATAGAACCTTAGATATGGGGTTGTTGTTTTTTGTGGCGGGGAGGGATATATTGGGACTGACTGAAGTTCAATTTTAAAAAGTTAACTTTTTACAGTGAGAAAAATGATAGAGAAAACACAAAAAAATGCAGCTTTCACTTAAAAAACGAAACCAAACCCACTGCCCTTAAAAAAAGTGAAGTGTGGGGGGGGGACCCAGTTCAAATTCTTCAGCAGGGGAGAAATTTGGGCTTTCCCAACCCCCACTGAGACATGCCCCTGGGAGGTCAGATTCAAAATGAGTTTTGCTTGTACCAAGTTATGTGCTTCTGAAAATCAGCTCTTGTACATGACCTGTGCAATTAGTACAAGAGTAAAGGCTGCATAGCACAAGCTCAAGGAAAAAGACTGAGCTCTGTGGGAGCTCCAGGTCATTTTCTTCACAACTTGTAATTCCACATCTGGACATGCATGCTATAAAATGTGGACCTCAGGCCCATGTAAAATCATGTTTCTGCCTTGATTGTTGCTATTTATGTTTTATCAGTTGAGGCAGCATACCATTTCTTGTGCTTATTTTCCCCCAAGCTCTGTTCTTTCCCCTCTTGTGACACACAGCAGTTGATGCAAAGCTCAGTCACATAGCTGTTCCCATTAAAGAGACGTGAACCTGCCCCCATTTTGATTTGGACTGGGCTCGGCCCAAAATAATGTTGGAAAATCATTTTCCAAAAATGGGAAGTCATATCATTTCAAATGGGTGAACCCATCTTTCATTCTTTATGGTCAGTAGTGGGGGAAGGGTCATAGTTCAGTGGTAGAGCATCTACTTAGGATGCAGAATGTCCCTGGTTTACTCCCGAGCTTCTCCAGGTAGCGCTGAGAAAAAGTCCTGCCTGGAGCCGTAGAAACCAGTCAGAGGAGACAATACTGAGCTAGATGGACCAGTGGTCTGACTCAGTAGACAGCAGCTTCCTATGTCTGAAGAGCAAAGTGGGAGTATGATACCCCTAATCCTCCCATGAGCCAAACACATCAAGAACCATAATTTTTATTTATTATTTCACTGTGTAAACTGCCCTGAGCCATTTTTGGAAGGGCGGTATAGAAATCGAATAACTAACTAACTAACAACTCCCTACATTTCCCATAGGTCCAGACACCCAAGACTATGCTGCAGTAGTGACCTAGAGCATAATGGAGGCCCTGGCATCAGCCTTTCCCAGCACCATGGTGTTTTGTTTCTGTTTTCCCCATATAAATACAAAGCATCTGTTTTAAGTTTAATCAAGAATTTTGAGAAACAATTCAATTTCATTTCTCTTTTCTTATCCTCTCTGCCACTGCCCATCCAACCCCACACCTCTTTCTCTGCAGGATCCCCATTAGGACAAACCAGAACTGATTCCCAGATATAATGCAACTGTCAGAGAAAGTTTGGAAAAGGGATGAGGTGGCTGCAACCACAGAGGGGTCAAGACTGAAGCAGGACTAGATTGTACCTGTGTCCAACGGTGCAATACGCAATGATGGGACTTAGCTATGGCTCATCAAAATCTATAAATTCGAAAGGCCAGGCTTCGAACACTTGTAAAACAAAACAAGTTCACAGACAGTTCATGAAGACCATCCAAAAGATTATTTTTATAGGTAATTTAACTATTTCCCACTTTACAACAATATATATGAAGAACATACTTGCTTGTCCAAAGTGGGGAAATAGTTAAACTCTGCTCCTGAAATTAATCTCACTTATTTATAACAAAAAGAACTGCTTCAAAGGTCAATTGGTTATGTACCAGTCTGCAAAGAATCAAATGAGAAAATAAGTTTTAAATATACATAAACAGTCTGGAAGAAGAAGATTGAGTAGAGTCTGTACAAATAAGCAGATAAAAGCTAAAAGGATAACGAAAGTAGCTAAAGAATAATATTGTATGTCATGTTCCATGGGATATTTCAATTAAGGGCTCTTCAGAAATGTCTGCAACAGAGCCTGGAGTCCAAAGGTTAAATTGCCCCATTAAAAATTGTTATCAAGATTGGAGACAGAGACTAAGGAAATACTGTAGAAGATTTGTAAAATTGTTAAAAAAAATTTTTTTTTGCATTAACATAGAAAAAAGAGAGAAGACAGAAAACTCTTGAAGGTGTCGCTGCAAATCCTGGAATGATGGTGTTAGATTCAGTTCAGATAATATTAAACATGTATTGACTTTCTTGTATTGTATCATGTATTGACAATGATTTCAAAAGACTAGGGTTGCAAGCATGTACACACATGTAAAAACAAACTCAAAGCAACTGATTGATCAAATTAAATTTTGCATTGTCTATTTGCATAGTTAGCAAACAATTGGAAAACTTAACATGTTTTTTAAAAATGTGAAACTGGATATTGCAATTTTAAGAAGTTGTGGATTTGCTGCAGCTTCAGTGACTGAAGAGTTAAAAGGAGAGAAGAAGAAAGCAAGGACATGCTGAGAGAATATGCTGCTGAAGACTCCACCTATCTGTGATGTTTACCATTGCAGGAGCAGCCAGAATGGATGGCAAAGCCCCGAGTGAGCAGAGTGAAGACTGTGATGCAAGAGACGTGGGTGATAAGGCTCTGCCGAACCCTTTGCTAAAGGGGCTGGAGAGAACTACAAGCTCACTGAGACTTGTGTTTCTTGTCACCCTACACTCTCCAACAACAGGCCAAGGTCTGAAGAGGTAACAGGTTACTGTTAACAGGTGTGTGTGTATGTACTGTATATATCCTCTCAGTGGAGACTGCCACAAGCTTGCTGGGGCTTGAACTTCTTGACACCCTGTGCTGTCTCCAGCAATGTGCCAAGCTGCCTGAAGAGGTAGCAACTTTCTTGAATATTCTCCCAGAAATCTCTGCTGAAGATATCAGAAATTGCAGTGATCTCTCCATAGGGCCTAGTCGTCTTCTCACTCTGCATTCTCTTCAAGAGTGGGCCAAAAGAGCACCAAATCATCTCCAAAGCAAGACCATATCCCAGCACCTCAGGTTCATCAATGGCAGGTCATTTCCTAAATAGTAAGGCAGGCAGGCAGACCATCGCATCAGCAGAGACAGGAGCTGGGATGTCAACAAGAGATAAGAAGGTGGACAGTAAGAAGTGGTGACCAGCAATGTGTGTGCTATATCCATTTTTTTCCTTATTTGAAAGCATCAGACCATTTTTTTCTTTAAGTTGAACAAAGTCATACCAAGTCAAAATATGGATGGGCGTGATGAACACAAGAATTCTGTGAAATAATCCACCTCCTTAGAATGCTGGGACTGAATTCCATGGAGAATTCTTTGGCCCAAAGGATTCTAGCAAACACTGATATATAATGACTTGAACCATGATAGGTCTAGTATAGCATGGCACATTGGGGAACCTGTCTTTGAGTCACACTGAAAATGTTATAGAATTCAGTGAGCTCTGCTTGAAATCCACAGTACGTTCTGTCTGCCCGGAACCTCAACTGTCACCATTCAATTCAGAGTGTTTGTGAATGCTTTGAAAAAGATCAAATGGGGTTTTATCTAATCAAGCTTTTCAAATTGTGTTCCAGATAACTCTGGGGTTCCTCAATGAGAGGCCCAAGAACTACCAACCAGCTTCCCTTTAAAAAAAAAAAAAAAAAGCATTGTCTCACATAACTTATTTCCCCATATAGTGTGTACTATGGATATTTTAGGACACACTTTCAGTTTATATGGGACAATAATGGTTCCAATGGCTAGAAACCTGGGTGAACTGAGTGGCCTCCTTAAATTATGTCCCAGAATCTTGTACAAGCTGCAGGGGTTCCACAGCTGACAAGATGATATGGCAAGTGCCCCCTGAAGACAGAAGAAGGATTAGAAAGAAGGATGATAAAATTATGTGACTGGGAGAATACAGTCAATCTTTTACCAAAAGGTAACTTACCACTTTGTGTATGTAATAATTTGGTAAAGCAGTTGTGTGTGTGTGTGTATTCTGATTAAGATTGTGATCAGACAATGGTTTTCCTGTCTCTGATTAGATTTTCCCATCTCTGATTAGAAATCTGGAGAAGGGGAATGATGCGATTCTCCTCACCACATGATGGGGTGCTACAAACCACTGACTTACCAAATGGTTACATACACACTGTTGTAAGTTGCCACTTGGTAAATAGTTGGGAGTATTCACTCTAAGCCTCAATTTCTTGCTAGAATCTCAGTTCCTTATTGCCAGGAAAAAGATGTAGCAAGGCTTACCATTCAGTGAATGAGTATTTTGAAGACTCCATCAAATGCTGGCTGGAGTTGTCATGGAAATGGCCATGGCTAAAACAGCAATATGTTTTTAGAACTCAACTGTTCTCTTCCTGACATTTTTAGTGAAGTCGAGCAATATCCAGATACTAGGCTTGATACCAATTGGCCCAGTAACATTCATCTTAAAATGACATCTGTTGAGAATTTTTTCAATAACTTAATGGTTATAAAGCATGTGAGGAAGAGGATAATGGATGGATTATGACATAAAAATGCTAAAGCCTTTGTGTGGAGAATGGCTGCCCATAAAGTTTGGATTTGGTAATTCAGACTAATGCAGTTTGTCATTCTCTGGAGAGAGGGCAATAATGGGGAGCAATATCCTCTTAAACACTGATGCATAACACATTGTGCCAGAGTCATGAGGCACTGAGCAATATTGTGACGCTGCAGGGAGCAGCAGGAACAACTTTCCCAGAGATCTGAATGCAAAGGTGGCAATCAAAGCTTTCCCAAAGCTTTTTCTTCTCCTTTTTCCTCCTCTGCTATTCAACCCAGCCAAGGCAGATTCAATAAGCTAGCATGTTTTCTTGCTAGGACAGAAATAATGTTAATTGTCAGAGCAAGGTTTTTCTTCTCTCAAAATAACAGTGTCATGCAACGTAGCATGTATTTCAGATGACAAAATGCAATATCGCTTTGTTGTTGAATTCCTATATTTTGTTCATGGGAAGAATGTAGATGTATACATGTTTAAGAAACAGATCAAAGTAGTGCAAAGTCAAAATTGAGGTGGGGGTCAGCTTCACAAGATGTTTATCAGCATTAAAAGCAGGGGGTCCATTCAAAAAAACCACTCAATGTGAACCAACTGGAAAACTTTTAAATTCTATTTACAATTGCCCCTATGACTGTTACAGGAAGCACATCCTCCGTCTAATGCCAGCACACAGTTAAATATTATTATTATTTCTTGTTTACAGAGTCAGAGAGGTGTTATTGACTGGTTTGTTTTATCCAAATATCGAGTCCCGCCATTGAGTTTGGACTTTAGGATTTTTCTAACTCTCCTGATGTATTCACTTCCAACTTTTCTTTTAACTTCAGTGTGTGCAATGTTGTTGTTGTTGTTGTTGTTGCTGTTATTACTTGTTTACACAGTCAGACAGGTGTTATTGACTGGTTTGTTTTATCCAGACATCGAGTCCTTCCCAAGGACCTGGGATGCCAGAATTTTAATTGTCAATGTTGTTGCTGTTGTTATAGATATCGTCTCAGAATATAGGCTGTTCCCAGTAAAGCTGCTTTTTGTAATTGTCTGATGGTGATTTCTGTAGCCCCTATGGTGTTGAGGTGCTGTTCAAGGTCTTTTGGAACTGCACCCAGGGCGCCAATTACTACTGGGATTATTTTGGTCTTTTTCTGCCACAGCCTTTCAATTTCAATTTGTAGATCTTTGTATTTGGTGATTTTTTTCTATTTCTTTTTCTTCTTTTCTGCTATCCCCTGGTATCGCTATGTCGATTATTTTGACTTGTTTTTCTTTCTTCTCGACTGCAGTTATATCTGGTGTATTGTGTGGCAGATGTTTGTCTTTTTGTAGTCGGAAGTCCCATAATATTTTTACATCTTCATTTTCTTCGACTTTTTCAATTTTATTTTCCCACCAATTTTTGGCTACAGGTAGCTTGTATTTTCTGCAGATGTTCCAGTGTATCATCCCTGCTACCTTGTCATGCCTTTGTTTGTAGTCAGTTTGTGCAATCTTTTTACAACAGCTGATTAGGTGGTCCACTGTTTCATCTGCTTCTTTACAAAGGCAGCACTAGCTGTTTGTTGTTGATTTTTCGACTTTTGCTCTTATTGCATTTGTTCTTAGTGCCTGTTCTTGTGCAGCCAGTATTAAACCCTCTGTTTCTTTCTTCAAGTGGCCATTCTTAAGCCATTGCCAGGTCTTGGTGATGTCTGATTTTCCACTTATATTGTGCAAATATTGACCATGCAGTGGCTTATTTTTCCATTGTTCTGCTCGGTTCTTGACTTGTTCTTTCTTGAAGGCCTGCTTTGTTTCATTGGTGTTGAATAGTTTTGCATTATTGACCATTTGATGTGCATCTTCTTCACTGTCCTTTACAGGTGAAACTCAAAAAATTAGAATATCGTGCAAAAGTTCATTAATTTCAGTAATGCAAATTAAAAGGTGAAACTGATATATGAGATAGATGCATTACATGCAAAGCGAGATAAGTCAAGCCTTAATTTGTTATAATTGTAATGATCATGGCGTACAGCTCATGAGAACCCCAAATCCACAATCCCAGAAAAATAGAATATTACATGAAACCAATAAAACAAGGATTGTAAATAGAACAATATCGGACCTCTGAAAAGTATAAGCATGCATATGTATTCAGTACTTGGGTTGGGCCCCTTTTGCAGCAATTACTGGCTCAATGCGGCGTGGCATGGATGCTATCAGCTGGTGGCACTGCTGTATATATTCTTCAAGGCCTCTTTTCTCCTCCTCTACTGTTTGATGGACTTGCAGCATTCCTCTTCCACCTGAGCTGCGAGGGAGGTATAGCCTATGAACATCACTGCGGGGGTGCAGAGCATGATTGATGGTCATGATTTTCCTGGTCTTACGATCTAGCGTCTCTAGCTCTGCCAGGTTCCTGCAGTATATCTGATAACAGGTATAGCCCAGGTGTTGATGGCTTGTATGGTGTTCCTGCCATTGAGTTTGGACTTTAGGATTTTTCTAACTCTCCTGATGTATTCACTTCCAATTTTTCTTTTAACTTCAGTGTGTGCGATGTTATCAGCCTGGAGAATGCCCAAGTATTTGTAAGGTTCTTTCTCTTCCAGGTTCTTGATCTTGCTTCCATTGGGCAGTTCTATTCCTTCTGTTTTTGTTATTTTCCCTCTGTTCATTATTAATGCAGCACACTTGTCTAGTCCAAACTCCACTGCTATATCGCTACTGAATATAGGGACAGTGTTTAGCAGTGATTCGATTTCTGACTGGGACTTTCCATACAACTTCAGATTGTCCATGTACAGCAGATGGTTGATTTGACTTGATGTTTTAGATGTTTGGTATCCGAGGCCTGTTTTGTTAGTATTTGTGAAAGTGGGGTCATGGCGATTACAAACAACAGAGGGGATAGTGAGTCCCCTTGGAAAATGCCTCTTCTAATGCTAACCGATCCAAGTGCCTCACCATTGATTGTTAACTGTGTACTCCACATGCTCATTGCTTTTTTAATAAATATCTGAATGTTTTTGCTGACACCAGTTGTTTCTAAACATTTTAGTATCCATGTGTGAGGCAATGAATCGAAGGCTTTCTTGTAGTCAATCCATGCAACACTTAGATTGGTTTTTCTTCTCTTGCAATTTTTTAAAATCATTTTGTCAATCAGCAACTGGTCTTTTGTGCCTCTGGTGTTCGGGAAATTTCCTTTCTGTTCAACTGCAAGCTGTTTGTTAGTTAATAAGTGTTGCATCACTTCATCTGCTATTATTCCAGTTAATAATTTGAACATGGTTGGCAGGCAGGTTATCGGTCTATAATTACTTGGAACTGCACCTTTTGCTGGGTCTTTCATGATGAGATGAGTTTTCCTTAGCCATTGTTCAATATCACCTCCTTGCAAAATGTGATTGAACTGTTTTGATAGTTGTTTATGAAGGCTTGTTAGGTGTTTAAGCCAAAAGCCATGCAGTTCATCGTCGCCTGGAGCAGTCCAATTTTTAATTTTCTTTGCTCTTTCACTTATTAATTCTGTTGTTATTATTAGATCTTGCATTTGTTGATTACATTTTTTGACCTCTTTCATCCAACCTGCTTTTTTATTATAATATATTGGATTGTCCCATAATTTCCCCCAGAATTACACTGTTTCTTCTTTATTTGGTGTTTCTATGTTTCTTGCAGTTTCTCCTTCTGTGCTTTGTTAGAAACGTCTCTGATTCGACTGGAATTGGAGATTCTGCCTGTGTTGTGTAATTCTGGCTTCATATCTGCTAATCTTCTTTGACACTGCTGTTATTTGCTGCTTTATTATTTCCAGCACTTCTCTAATTTTCCTTGAATCTAGATGGTATTTTTGGATCAGATACTGTTTGGTGTTTTCATTCTTCAGCTTCTTGTCTTTCATATCTTTCAATTTACTAGCATCTGATCTAAGCCTGGAGATTTTATTTTCTAATCTAATCTTCCATTTATGTGATGTACTACTTTCTTTTTTTACAGGTCCATTGATCTTATATCCGAGCTCTTGTGTTGTTATTGTTGGTTTTTGAGGTGAAGGCAAAGGAGAGGTTGCCTGGTTTTGATTTTGAAACAGTTCAGCAACAGTGGCATCCTCTATTATTGTTGTTGTTGTTGTTATTATTATTATTTCCAAGTGTGGGAAGGTATGTTTAGTATATCATCCTTGATTGGCTAGGATCACTCAAGGTAGAAAAAAACAGAGAAAATGGCTGAACTTCTCGGGTTGGGGGGTGGCAGTGTGAAAAGCAGTCATGAAGATCCATGAAAGAAAGGTAGGATCAAGAGGGCTGATTAGGAGTTTGCCTTCAAGCATTACTTTTTGGTTAAAAGTCAAACCTTTGCTCAGTACAAATCCCACAAACTAATTTGGGCATGCCTTCTATCACAAACTGCTTTTGAAAATCCCCTAAGTTTCAAAAGGGTAATAGCCGCAAATGGACAGGAGAGATACCATCAGAAACATGAGAGTGTTGGGAAGTAATCTACTGCATGTGGGGAACCTAGAAGAGATACTCCCAAAATGTCCCCATCCAATAAGGAACAAAGAAAGGTTCACCTACCAGACAGAGAAATGGGAATGGTAACAGACCCACCTATGCTGCTGCAAGGATCTAAAAAAAAGCACCCACACTGCTGCGGAGGCAGGTCTGTTCTGCTCCAATTAACCTGCTCCTACTAACTCCTGAACAATAACAGGTTGTGATGATACTTGCATTATTCCCTATAGAAATATGGTTGCAACCTTGAATTGTATTGTATTGTATTTATTATGACCATAGACCAGCAATTGCTAGACATACAAGAAAAACATAAAATGATATAGATCAAGTTAATGCAGCTAAAATAGAAATCAATATGAATTAAAGCACACTAAAATAGTTGTGCCGCTTAGCATTCAGATTACACCACCATTTTACTGCGACAGGCTAAAGACATAGCACAAAACTTTGCAACTATTTCTGTATTATCTACAATTGTATCAGAAAGTAAACGTGTGAGATAAAACTCCTCTTATCTGCTTGGTTGTTGTTGGGGTTTGGTGGTTTTTTTTTTTTTTTTGGCAAAATAGGGTTATTAAGCTCATAATGCATATTGTGATAAAAAGGGCAGCATAACCATACATGACCCACAGTCTCCACGTTCCCCCCCCCAGAGACAGATATGATCTTTATAAGGAGTACCCCAAAATCTGCCCTGCAGGAGGGCAGATGGGAGAACATTGAATTGTTTCAGACTGAATGCTTTTCAGAATTTCGGGACCAACAATTTAGGCAGATACCCCACTGGCTTAAATCCAAACCTTAATTTCTCATCGTAAAAATATTTAGGAACCAAACTCTGTGCCTGTTTTATAACCAGCTTGGCTTTATCGTATCCACATGATAACACATTTTTCATAAAACCAAGAAGCTTAATTTTGGAGCCCACTTCCAGGAAGATTAAAAGTTAGCAGTCAAGATTAAAGGGGCCAGGCCTCCTGGAAAAAACCAAAGCTTAAGCCACAAATTAAACTCATGTAATCATGCCCGGACCTCAATAGAAATTAAACCCACTTCCCCACACAACGCTTAATTGAGAATGCAATGGGGCACTGCAAAAATAACCCTAAGGAATTTATTTTGCACCAATACGAGGGAGGCAAATTTACGATAAACACAAAAAACAGCTGAGCAAAGGCCTTGACCACAAAAACCCAAATAGCATAGTACATCCCCATTTTGTTAAGAAAAGAAAAGAAAGAAAAGCTAAGTATTGCCATGGCACTTTTGGGAGGTATTTTCTGTTACATACTTAATTTGAGGTCTCCACCATTGTTGCAACCTTTGATTGCACAGGAATTCGGTGGAGCAGAACAGACCCACCTCCACAGCAGCATGGATGTGAATTTAAATCCATGCAGCAGTGCAGGCAGGTCTGTTATCATCCCAGTTTCTTTGCATGGTATGTGTGCCATTCTCCCAGTACAGAGAATACCAGCTGTGACATCAGTCAGTCTGTAGGCCAAACTCCAGGGAGAACTGAATGAGATTTCTGAAGGATTTCGAATCCCCAAAGACATCTTGCAGTAGTCAGCAAATAAGAAACAAAGCAATGCCAAGACACCAATCCTTCCTGTTAAAACTGCTGCTGGCAGTGAGTCCACTCATCACCTGACGAATCAATGAATATTATTGATCCTGGGAAAGAATTCAGAATTTCAAACCTAGTTTTGAATTGTTCAGGACTCTGCCTGGGGAGGTATGTCTCTGATGGCATTGTTTTCCTGCCTGTACACTGATCTTGAGCAGAGAGTTAAGGAGGAACTGTGAACATCCAACAAGGGGAGCTTGAAATATTGAACTTTTTGAATGCTTGAATGCTTGTGCTCATCTCAGTTCTGTGCACTGACTTTGCTTCCCTGTTTCCCTTCCTCACAAGTAAAGTGCTTACCTTTGTACTGGAGAAGGCAAAGGCAGGAACTTCAGTGGGCACTTCCTGGACTCAGGCAGCATTCTTTTTCTTTTTTCTTTTTTCTTTTTGGTGCAAACAAGGACTCATCGTCCCTGATGGGAAACTGCTGCCTCATAAATTGGTGCAAACAAGGACTCTTCATCCTTGATGGGGAGTTGATGTCCTTGGGGAGAGGACCTTCTCCCCAGTGGAAATGATAGAAAAATTGTCAGTTTCCTCCTGAGGATTCTGGGAACAGTAAGTCCCCATCTCCACTGGAAATTGATGCCACCAGGGCCTGGAAAGACCCCCTGCTGCCATGGTCTTCCTTTCCCCCAATACCAAAGGGAAGCAATTTGCTTTTGGGGAAGGGGAACAGAGAGGTGGTGGCAGTGAGCAGTTTTCACTTGAGCCTTTGCAAAGAGGTTCAATGTTTTGTGGGTGTCCACTAAGAATGCACACAAAAGTTCAGCTTCATTTTGGCTAAAACACTGGCATACTTGTGCATCCTAGGTTACAAAAAGCAGAGCTGTTGCTACTCCATGCCCCTTGCTTCTCTCTTTTTGGGAGCATTCAGTAGTATAACATAATGAGGACAAGGTGGTGCAGTGGGGAAATGCTTGACTAACAAGCAGAAGGTTGCCGGTTCGAATCCCAGACTATGGGAAACACCTATATTGGGCAGCAGCAATATAGGAAGATGCTGAAAGGTATCATCTCATACTGAGCGGAAGATGGCAATGGTAAACCCCTCCTGTATTCTACCAAAAGAAAACCACAGGGCTCTGTGGATGCCAGGAGTCGAAATCGACCTGACAGCATGCTTTACCTTTTAGAAGCAAGGTAGGACAAAAAGCTACCCAGGTTTTCCTTTTACTTTGCTTCCACACAATCACTCCTATCCAGATTTTCCTCCTACCTTGCTTCCACACAACCAAAAATTGTGAGAACACACAGCTCCCAAACCGGGGTAGAACACATTTTTTGCTTATGTGAATGACCTCAATAAGTGATGTGGCATCCTTGTTACTATTCCATATCCCCACCTTGTCACTTTTAACTTAATTGGCTGCTGGAAGTGCAGAAACACACAGCAAAATGATGTCATGTTATACAATAGTCCTCTTCTCTTGCTCCAGCCTCTTTCACCAAACATGTGGAGAGGGAGCAGGATAATGACTATTGGTCATATCTTCAACTTCTGTGTGTCCCCTGCAGCACTCCTTCACCATCACACATTGCTTGGGTGATGAGAATAGGCTCTATGCACACACAACTGTATGCACAATCCAGGTTCTCAATTGTGAGTATAGACCAGGGGTGTAGCTAAGGGAAAGGAGGCCCGTGTTTGCCCCTCTCCCTGGGTGCTTTCCAGATTAGACCCTGCAATGGGGTCATGTCGTATCTCAGAAGTATGTGTCCACACTTCCTGTGTTGTTGACACCGCCAGGGGTGTAACTATAATAGGGCAAGGGGAGACAGTTGTCTGGGGGCCCACTGCCTTGGAGGGGCCCCCCAGAGGCAAGTCACATGACTGACTCCCCCAGCCACGCACCTGCCCGGGCTTCCTTCAGTTGTATTCATCCTCCGAAATTGATGTGAGTGTTAAGACCTGGAGCTACCAGAACAGCATGTCTTTCTCTAGCACCATTAAATGACTTGCATTGTCCACAATTTACAAAACCTTTAAAAAAATAATTTAGGATTATGTTCTATTGTGGCACATAGGTTAGTTATATATATATTTATTTACTATGCTTTTTGCTACCACTCTTCAGCCTCATTTAAGATTTCTTTACTTCATGAGCTGAGCTTCAGTGAGTGGGGGGCACATTTTAAAATCTTGTCTCTGGGCCCACTCCAACCTTGATACGCCCCTGGACACCGCAGTCCCTGTGCAGACAGCAGGGTGCCGTTCACATTTCCAGTGCCTTGTTTCCAATTTAATCACTGCGATATAGAGCGAAGATGTCGTGTATCTAGCCTAAGGAAGTTGCTGGTTTTTCGGGTTGTTCGTTTCCGTGAGACTATTTCCCCTGCTGTTTACATTTCGAATGTGACTTGCCTGAACAGAGGCATTTTGCTGCTGTTGAGCACCTAGCCTGGAAAGCACCCTGGTGGCCCCACAGATTCAGGGAGATAATGAAGAAAACAGGGAGGTGTGGAGCTGGAGGGCCTTCAGAAGCTGGGAGAGGCAGGTTCTTTGATCCCATCTGCTCAGTTATAGCTACACTCCACTCTCCCGTTTGGCAGGACACATGAAGCTTGTCAGACAGGCAGGTCCAACAGGCACAATCCCACTCCTGCTTCATTCTTTTGTGTATATATGAGTGAAAATGGCTAAATGTGACTAAGAAGAGAGGTGAGTCAAGGAGTAGCACAGCACCTTTTGTAATGTCCACCCCCACCCTTAGAGAAATGGGAGAAGACCCTGTTTTCTACAACCTTTTCTGCTTGGGTCAGAAGTCCCATGTAACTCCAACTTGCTATAGGTTTTGTAGACATATAGATTTGGAGGGAATCTAAACCACACCACTGGATTTAAAATTTTTGGATTGTGAAATTTGGTGGCATTATATTTGTGTGCTGAGCAGAGTTACATTTGAAGGGGGGGAAATGTAATGCAAATTGCATAATCCTTTTACCATAGTTCATATCAAATTAATGTAACAGGAATATCTTTTCTTTTCTGTGCTTTAAAAAAATACAATGAATGAGAAATTACATGGAATATATGTAAATCTTTTTATGTTTTCTTTATATATAGCCTCATAATCCCTTGAATGAAAATCTGCAGCATTGTTCCACTGCCAGTGTGATGTCTACAAATGAGAGCTGAGGGAATAGCTGGAGGCTTTCTACTGAATGCCGCCAACAAGCCACCATGGACTCCAGCCTGAGCCTCTGAATGAAGGAGAAGATTTATATGTACAAAAGTTACTTGTTGCCATCCAGTTAATGAGGAAACATATCTACCACCTCCTTATAATGATGAACAAAATGGAGAGTGGAATGGCAGAACATGTAAACTAAAAAAAGAAAAGCTAGAGCTAGTGAAGACCTACAGTGGAATCGTGGCTAATGGATTTGAGCTATAAACCAGGAAGCTCCCCAGTTAGCACTGAATCCATGAACTCACCAGGTGGCCTTAGGCCTCCCTCAGGCCCCCATCTGAAATGTGAGGATAATATATCCTGCCTTGCAGGGTTGTTTTAACAATCCTTGGTAATGTACATGAAACATTTTGAACACTGTAGGAATGCAGAGTATTAATAATAATAATATTTGTTCAGCATAATTAACAATAATACTGGGAGTCTTTTCGTAATCCATGCTGTTATCTCCCAAAATTCCTATGAAATGTTAGTTTTACTATAATTAACAAGAGGGGCTATTACACAGATTTATATCCTTCAAAGTTTATGTTTTGTAAGGTTCTTTCATACTACGAAGAGTTGAATGGTTATTATTTATTCAAAATATTTATGCCTCACCCTTTTGTTTTGCTTCTGAGATGCCCATGGCTAACACCATGAAAATGTTAAACATCAACATAATATTAGAATACCAAAATTCATACAGTACAGCAGATTTTATTTTTAAAGGGATAATAATTCATAGTCCCAAAATGGCCAAAATAATAATAACTGACCTAGAATCTGTTGCCAGCCACAATGCCTGTGCTGCAGTAACATAATTGGCAAGTTGCTCTCTCTCACACAATTGTGACTCCTTATTTCAGCATTGCAACAGCTGCCACAGCAGCACCCTTTGCAGCCAGCAAGCATAGCCATAAGCTCAACTAGAACGTCTTCAGCCACATTTTGACGGAATACACCTTGTAATGCCAGATGCCGGATGCAGATTGCAGAGCAGACCAGAGAAGTGAGTGAAGCACAAGTTAGTTTCAAGGCTAGACATGGAGCTCCTCACAGCAATAATCAAGCAATATTACACACAGACAAATAGAGCTGAGCTGCCACTGTTCATTTCTCACCACAACAACATCTCACAAACGGACCAAACCACAACTCAAGGAGGACAGGCACATACCCAAGTTCTGCCTTTGTCAATCTGAGATCCAGCAAAACCAGGTAGTCAACAGGAAGCACAGCAAGCGTATTATACTTATTCAGAGCTGGGAAAACTACAAAATCAAACCTTCCTACCTTCCATTCTACCTGCCACAAAGAGACAGGAGAACAGAGCAGTCATGGCCTGATAGACCAATGGTCGGACAAGAAAACCCTTCTGACCTGTGTTCTGCAGTTGATGCAGGCAGCTGTCACACCCTCGATCTCCGACAGCGAGGAGGAAGGGGAAGCTGTCAACTTTCCAGCCGATGCAGGAGTGTTTGAGGGGCAGAGCCCGGCTGTCAGTGTTCATGAAACGGCTGTGGTAGATCCAGCTAATGATTCAGAGCAGGCACAACAACCTGAGACAGCAGAAATCGTGAAGGACCAATCCGAAGAGGAGCTATGCAATCAACTTCCACTGACTCCACAACGGCGGCGTCTTACGAGACGCAGGACTCAACTAGAGACTATTAGGAGGAGCAAACGCCTCTTGCAGAGGGCTAATAAGCCTTGAATGCCTGCCAGCTGGGAGCTCTCGGCTTGCACTATAAATTACATCACCAGCTTTCTACTCACTGCTGAAAAGCAACATTTGTCAACCTCCGTGTCGACAACGTGCAGCCAAGTCTGGTCAAGACAAACTTTCCGAGCTGTATCTTGTTGCAGCAGCACCGTTTTGTCCCGTGATCTTCCCTGGCAGTTGGCCAGACCCTTACAGCAGCATGGTGTGGGTCACCATGATGGAGCTCAAAGTGGTCCCATACCAGACTGCTATCTGTCCAGGACCATTTTGGTGGTGGTGGTACTGGGGCTTCTGATTTGTTCTGGGGGCTACTGCTGCCATCACCACTCTCCATTCAGGGCTGAGAAGGTCCAGGAAGTGGATGTAGTTCCTGTTCCTCCTCAGTCTCAGCTGAGAGTACAGAGGTGGATGGCACTGCCAACAGAGATTGGGGAGGATGGGGACAGCCGTCTTGCTGGGCTAGCAGCCAACGACACTTTCTCCTGTACTGCCACAGGAAAAGCTTTTTCCTTGACAGGGGAGGAACCCCAACCCCCCCCCCCCCGCAAATTCTACTTCAGCTGCCATAGGCAGCTGCACTGTGGGACCAGGCTTCTCATGAAAGGAGAGCCTGTGCGCAATATCAGTGGGGTCAATTCAGGGATTCAGCCCCTCTTGCCATCAAAAAGGTGAAAAAGGAGGCAAAGTCTCATGATGCAGTGAAGCATTTATTGAAGCCCAATACATTTCAGCTGCAGAGGCCTTCTCCAGGGGCAATACTAAAATAACATTTTAAAAAATTACAATTAAACCACTTCATAGAGAAACATTGAAAAGAATATAAAATGATGCCAGTAACATATACCAAGCTCATGGCTACTTACATTTGTAATATTTCACAAAGACTTTGAACAAGTAAACCTTTGCCTTTTTACAAGTGTACACCATTACCAACTGGAGGAGCAAATTTATTCTGTTGCCAGCTGTAAGTCATTGACTGTAAAATAATCAACTTAAAGTAATAGACCACCCTTCATCAGCATAGCCAGAAACTCAAGTTCCTCATTTAATCCTTGTGAAGCCAAAGTGTTCAGTTCCAAAGTCCACCATATCATTGCATGTATGATTTTTTTCAGTAGCCCCAAACTGTATATCTTTAAAAGAATGTGTTTTCTTGAAAAAATGAGCTACCAAGGGGGCACCCATTTTTACACATTTTACATTACTCAGATGTTCACCAATTGGTCTTTTCAATGTTATTGATGCCTTACCAACATACATTTTCTTACATGGGCATTGGATAGCATATATGGGCAGTTCTTGGACAGCTTTATAAACCAATCAGAGAGGAACTAGGCTGACTGTCTCCTCAGGCAGCCAATCAAAGTGCCCAGAGGTTGGGGGAAGTCTTTTTCTTTTAGCTTCTCATAAGAATCTAATCACCGTTTTGGTTAATGAGCAGGTAGGCTGGCTGGCTGTTGGTAATATGGTTGTGCACAAACCATGGTTCGAGCACCAGTTCAGCATGGAGAGAGAAGTAGGAGCTTTAAGAGAGCAGGTCCTTACGTGCCCAGCTTCCTACTGGGGTGGTGCTCAGCCCAAGTACACCTGCAAAGTGCCAGCATGCACATGGTGTCCACATATGCACGGGCACCATCTGCATGATCACAATGGTGTTGCTGACTAAGCAAATGATGCCCACACATGCGTGGATACCATGTGTTTGTTGACACTGCACAGGGATACTTGGGCCGAACACCACCCAGCAGGAAACTGCATGGGGCAGTGGAGAGCAGATAGGACCTGCTCTCCTCTTTCTTAAAGCTCCCACTCCCTGCTCCCTCCACCACACCTAACCGATACTTGAACCATGGTTCATGCACATCCCTAGTTGATAAGTCTGATCTTTTGCTGGCTTCTTGGTGTTTGTTTGGAGGGGAGGAATGCAGCCTCTGCTAAAGCAGTATGGCCCATTCCCAAAATGACATAAATGGAAGGAACAACAGCAATCTGTAAGACTAGACTAATTAGACTAGAAACTGGCACAAGAAGCCAGAACGTTCTTTTAGGGCACATGCATGGATTTCTGAAACCAAACTGCTTTTCACATAATTGCAGAAATGGCTTTCCGTGTGTGTGTGGTGTAGATAAGGAATGGATTCTGTTGGAAGGAAAATAATTTTTAAAATCCATTTGTTTTGCACAGAGCAGGGTTTTCTCTGGATTGTGGCCAGTATCTCTAAAACTAATATGTCCCCTTTTTGTTGTTGTTGTTGTTTGCCGGCATGCACATAGGCTAAATGGTGGGCAGAGAGTGGCACCCAGCTGTTCAGCAGACATGGAGTAGGGAGAGGGAATCCACATGGATCTTTGATTCTCATGGTGTTCTCTAGGTTGCAGGTCATGGTTCATAGCTGGAGCAAGCATAATTGAAAAACTTGTGATTTTTCTATGTATTTATTTTTTAAAAATAGGCCAGCATAGCTGCCTTTGTAACTTCAGAATGCATTTGTTCTCCACTTTTGTAGCTGGTCTCAACAAAGACCAGCTTTTACCTGTGGCTTCTACCTCTTGTAGCTTTACCTGTGGCTTCTATGGATGTATTTACTTTTATATGTGCTTCCTCCAAGAAGCCCAAAGTGGTGCACATGGTTACAATTATCCTCCTAACAGCACTATGAGGAAGGTTATATTTGCTGAGAGATAAGTGACTGTCCCCGAGTCACCCAGAGAGTTTCATGGCTGAATGGGGATTTGAACTTGGATTTCCCCAGTCTAGTCCAGCACACTGACAACTGTACCACTCTGGCTCAGAGTTCTTTATTCTTGTTGTTATTTATTAGTGGTAGTATTCATTCTTGAAATAATCAGGCGGATAGAGCTGCCCTGGTGACTTCAGAATGTATTTACTCTTCACAGAAGGAGCCTTTTGTAGCTGGTCTGTGCTTTACTTGTAGCTTGTACAGTTCTGTGTGTGTGTGTGCACGCGTGTACATGTGTTTTGATCTTGCCATGTTAGATACAAATCTACACCCTACTGTTGTTCTGTTAAGCACTTTAAAGCAACAGATGTTTCCCATATTTCTCTGTATCTCTTCTGATGAGCAATTGAGATTTGCATGCTTGTGATTGTGTTTGCATTTTGATCCCACTCGTTGGCTACAAATCTACACTTTGCCAGTTATTGCTAAGGCACCCGCCTAGTCCTGGCTCCACCTCTGCAGATGCCCACAATTGGCTCTACCTCTCACAACCTGTGGCTCCACCCATCACTTGCCCTGCCTAACAGCACACCCACCTGCCCCAGTCCCAGGAACTACCAGCCACCACTGAAATATATGTTTGTATCCAAATGTTCCACCTTGGACCCCCAGCTTTGTAGGTACCCCAGGTGAGTGCAGTACCATGCACACTGGCAAAGGAAAGTCTACCAACAATGTTTGGGTTAGAATATAGCCCTTGGGTTTTTTAAGTGGCTCTGTTCTATTTCTTGTACCCATTTGTAGGGGAAGTGGGGCCCAGCCCCTTCCCCTGAGGTGCAAGCTTGCAGTCTTGGCCATAACTCATGAGCGGAACCATACAACAGGAAACAGGGAATGAACTCAAGAGCTTTGTTATGATAACACATGCAATAGATGCATGCTACCTTTTCCAAAGGACTGCTCTCTCATGCGAGTGCCTGGCCATTGAGACATACACGTGAGCTGGAGGGCTGTTGCCACCCAGCCCGATTGCTAGTTCCATGAAAGCCCCAGGGAAGCCCCTAATCCCTGACCCAGCAACACCTTTCCTGGTCCTGGCAACTGATGCAAAAGAGGAATCCAAGTCCACTCTGACAATATGGTCTCCCTGCAACACATTTCCATAGGATCATTTGCCCCGCACAGCCACCTAGCTTGCCAGGGATCACTCAGAACCATGGGTACCCTGCCCTTGGATGCCTTGCATTAGCTGACTTACATATGCCACAATACTGGTCCCTGTGTGGCCCATTTGACTGTGGGCAAAGGATCCCTCCCCCTTTTCCCTTCTCTGCCCACCTGAAACCACTTGGACACATGGAGCAGACTGGAAGGGTTGAGTGGAGAGGGGAAAGTATGGCGTAAGGGTTCTGTTATTAACCAGAGATATCAAGAGCCCCATATAAATTGGAGCCCCTATAGTTGGATGGCCTACCTCATGAGAGTGCAGTCCAATGGAGACCCAAAGCATATGGTGCCTATGGTTATCCCCAGTGGACTGAAGGTAAGCTGACATAGGGGGAAGGAGTGTGTTGGGGCTTCCTGGACTACTTGGCCCAGGTCTATGTGTCCAACAGCATCCTTTCTCACAGTGGACCAAACCCCAGTATCCTTTGTCTGCTCTTATATACATATTTCCTCCTAGGACGTCCTCATTATCGCTTCCCAGAGTAACAAAAAACTTATGCCCCTCTCCATCCTCCAGTACCAGTAAATGTGCTTGTGCAATACTGTATGGTTGCAGGGGTCTTTCAAGGGTAGTGGTGCAAGTGGTGTGAGGAAAGGGTTAAAATGCCTTTTCCCTGCTGAGGGTGGGCAATTGTTGCTGAAAAGGCATGATCACACTGGACATGCCCTCTCAAAATTCATGGCCAACGGGTGCCACTTTACTAACGCTTTGATGCTGTGCCTGTGGTCTATCGACACGCGGTGGTACAATGTTTGCTGGGATGCAGCATTGGCAGACCAGGAAGAGGCTTCAGGATGATTCCTGGGTTCACAGATTAACCACAGGTTCATCTATCCGAGGTTTCGCGCTGTGTCCAAACGGGCCTTAAGAGTGAGATTATGTGGCTGTGTTTCCACCCTACTAGCAAAGGATACATACAGTACATACTCCAACAAGCAATTAACTGGACAGATCAGGAGAAAGGTTTTGCATTGAAAACATTGCAATGGAATATGTTTCTTCTAGTCATAAGGCAGTGCCTATTCTAGCACACTTATAATTAAGCAATCCTCTCTAGAAGCACAGTCATTCCCAACACTTAATGACAAATTTGTCAATTAACAGCTCAATGTAAAGTGGAGGATTGTTAACACTCTATCAAACTCCTTGTTAAGTGTGCTGAGTTTTTATTACATCACACTTGGGTTGCACTTGGAAAGCTGGGGTGGGGGGAAATCAAGAAGTCCCAAGTGGCAAAGGACTAATGCTCCCCCACCACCATCAGAATGCAAGACCCATTCCATACTGCATATATTGTATAAGAGCTCTTAACTACAGAAGTCTGGTGCCCATCCAGTTCTGACCTCTTTGCATAAGATCAAATTGTACTCAGATGCTACTGCTAACTGCTAAACATATATGACATACTTAGATATGATAAATATTATATACTGCTTTTCAACAAAAGTTCCCAAATTGGTTTACACACTCCCTCTCCCTCTCTCTATATATATCTGTCCCCAAAGGGCTCACAATCTAAAAAAGAGATAAAGAGATATAAGATAGACACCAGTTGTTCACCCCTGCAAATTAAAGAGAATCACCACTTTTGAAAGGTGCCTCTTTGCTCTGTTAGTAGGGATATGCTAGGCCAGAGATTGATTTGTGCCAATGAAAGCTTTCCTCCTAGGGCTAAGAGCAGCTTCAAGAGGGGCATTTTCATTAGGACTGTGGTGCAAGGAAAAAAGAGTTAAATATCTTTCCCCCATGCACCATGGTCCTGATTTCTTCTCTCTGTCCCCCACCCTGAAGATTTCACCTAGGTGTGCCTGCAAGAAGATGTGACCTTGCAGGATCCATCTTAGGTAGCCTGAGTCAAGACTGACAATTCTGAGCCATTATTTTCACTTATAAGCCAAGTCAGCAATTTGATGGGGTGAGAACAATACTACTTTTTGGATAGGTTGACACTGAGGTATGGACGTTTCAGTGGAAGCCAGTGGGAAGACCTTGACCGTCTCATTGCTGTCTGAACGTAAGCTAGCATGGGAAGATCACAGGGTCCAGATAACAAACCTTCTTGATACATTGTCTATATCAATCTGAGCTTGCTTGTGTACCCTCAGTGAAAAATTTGAGAACAAAAAGGACAGTAATTGAAAATGCCCTGAGTCATCATTTCTCAATACACAACTCATTTTATTAATGTATATGAATATAGCTGGGTTGCCAAGAGAATGCAACCAATGGAAGGCCTGAAAAGTTGGGGTAATGTGGCTGGAGGAATCCTTTCTGACTTTTGTTTCACTAATAGTTTTTCAGGGAAGTTTCAAGGAAGTTTTTCAGGGAAGTTTTAAAGAAACAATGGGAAATTTCTTTAAGAGGCTCTTTCTCTTTCTCTCCCCCCACCCTTTTCCTTGTCTCTATCTCTAACTTCTAAAACTTCGAGAGACTCTTCAGGTTGAAGACTGGTAGAAATTGAATTTTATTTCTTTGCATTTTGATTATTTATTTGTAGTTTGACTGTGAATCTTCTTTAATACTTTCTGTTGCTGAGAACAAATAGAGTTTTCAAGGAATCTAGCAAGAGAAGGGACGGAGGTGGATTTAATTGCATAGTTGTATGAAGCTTATCATGCTGAATTGGAATGTTTCTGCCTATGTTTCTGCCTATGTTTCTTTTCCATGGATGCATCTAAGTTCCTTTGTTTTATTTCTCCTTGTTTTCTCTTTAAAACACTTAATGCCTGAATAAGCCACTTTAATTCATTTCAGCGGAACCAGTGAGTCAGTATTCTGTGACTTAGAGTGTGTTTTCCAGCCACATAGTCTCTCATTGGTTAACCCACTGGAGCAAATAAAGGGCCTGATTTTCACACCCCACTGCCTCCGGTGGCTGCTATTAACATTTGAGGGCAAAAAGAAAAGAAAAAAAGATGGAGGGTGGAACTACAGTATGTGATTAAGATAATGCATAGTTACTTTCCTTATAGGGGAGTAACTTCCACTTAAATCAGGGGATCTGATTTCAGACAGACGACAAGTGCCGTGGGATCTGAAGCATTTTTACCCAGAGGTGTGTAACACAGCACTTATTGTCTGTCTTCTTTAAATATTTGAAAACTTTCTGCAAGTCTTCCCATAAAGATCTTGTAATGTTTCCAGATTGTTTAGCCTTTCCTGGCCACATCTGCTTTGAGAAGCTGCTTAATGGTGCTTGAGGTTACTTCTCTGAATCATTGCCATAACCTTCTTGAATTGCAGCATTCTGAATCCAACACAGTGCTCCCGGTATAGTCTTACCACCAGTAGGAAGTAGAGCAATACTGTTCCTTCCGAAGCCTTGTAAACAATGGTCACATTGATACAGACTAAATCTGTAATTGGCATTACATGGTGTGGCATCACATTATTGACTGAGGTTCAATTTGCTAATATCAGCTATAATCCCCAAATCTTTCTACAAAATGCTGGTGCAGAGCCAGCTATCCTCCTTTTTATACTTGTGCATGTTATCAAAGGTGTGACATTTTACTGGATTGCATTCTGCCACTATCTGCTCAGCTCTCCAGCTGTAAGGAATTAGTACATAGCACATTATGTACAAGCCACCTAATGGCGCAGCGGGGAAATAACTTGCCTAGCAAGCAAGAGGTTGCCAGTTTGAATCCCCACTGGTATGTTTCCCAGACTATGGGAAACACCTATATTGGGCAGTAGTGATATAGGAAGATGCTGAAAGGCATCATCTCATACAGTGTGGGAGATGGCAATGGTAAACCCCTCCTGCATTCTACCAAAAACAGGGATCTGTAGTCACCAGGAGTCAACACCAACTTGATGGTGCAACTTTACCTTTTACTTTTACATTATGAATAAGGCTGTTATTAATACCGATTCTGTGAAAGTCAAGATGAGCAGAATGTGATATTAGTTGCAGAATTTATTTTCTTGAGAATCTCAAATTTCATTTTTATAAAGAACAACAAATTCCCAGCCTTTATTGCTGCAAAAAATGTGTTTTAAAAATAAGTGAATGGGCAATGCCTTGCCCACTGATCTTTACTGTATAATCATGGAGCCTGATGGACCAAGTAGGTAGGCTGTAAGAACCTTCTCTGAAGTCATTTATCATGATAAGTATTTGTTAGTTACTGGAAACTGATCCAGATATTATTTAACTGATCCAAATATTATTATACTTAAGTGAGCGCCTTCTCTGTTGTGCACCCGGTTGCCTATTAAGATCTGGAGAGGTCCGGTTACAGTTGCTGCTGACTCATTGGGTGGCAACTCAGGACCAGGCCTTCTCTGTGGCTGCCCTGAGGCTTTGGAATGTGCTCCCTGCTGAAATAAGAGCATCTCCTTCTCTGTTTTTAGGAGAACCCTGAAGATGTACCTGTTTTCCCTGCCTTTAAACTGAAATTGAAATTTTAATGTGATTTTTAATTGAGATTTTTATCTTTTATGAATTTTAACTGTTTTATATTGTTTTTATATTATGTCTTAACTTGTACACTGCCTGGAGATTTCTATATCATGTGGTATATAAATTCAATAAATAATAATAGCAATAGCAATAATTGTGTATGACAACATAAGTACTGTTATATGGCTATAATAGCTCAACGTTTTGTTCCTTACACTGGTCAGACATAACCTTAAAGATAGGAATTAAGTTGCCAATCTTTATGTTTTGCCATAGAGAAACATAGGAGCTTCTTGACTGTTCTCTTCTCTGAGAGAGAGAGAGAGAGATGAAATTTTAAAAAGCAAAATACATCATTTAAAATGATAAAGCAAACCAATGTGATATCATTGTGTAGGTGCACAGATTACAGAAAGTTGACGTGTGTCTCTTGTGAAAGTAATCTTAGCCTAGCCTAGCCAAGAGAGTTTTTGCAGAGCTTCACGAGTGTGATTCTGCCTGGCAAAGCAGATCTCCCTCCACTGTCACACTTGGCTTGGTCATATCCAGATTAGAAGATTGCAATGCACTCTACAAGAGGCTGCTTTTGAAAGGTGTTCAGAAATTGCATCTGGTGCAGAATAATGCTGCCAGAGTGCTGATGGGAGCTCATTATTCAGAGCATGTTTTTATTTGATCTCCACTGGCTTTCCGTTTCCTCTCTGAGTTCAGTTCAAAGTGCTGGATAGCCCTTGTTGTAAACATACATAGTAAAATTATACACCGCCCCATGCCCACAAAGTTGTAGAAATAAGACAGAAGCAAGATATTCTATTGCTTGACAAATATGCAATAAAAGTACAGCTTTTATTTACCAGCAATTGGCCTGGCAAATAAAAACATCTTCACCTGGCCTCGAAATGACACAATAGTACTAGGGAGGCTTTCCTGGGGTGGGTGTTCCAGAGCTGCGAGGGGCTGAATGAAAAGACTAATAGGGCCTTCTCAACTGCAGTGCGCAGGTTCAGGACTGGAGCTGTCTCCCTTGAGAGTCTCGTCTGGCCCTTTCCCTATTATGTTTTGGAAAACTAAGCAAGACCTTTATATTTTGATAGGTGAATTGTTCTTCTCATTTAGTTTGCTCATGACCCTGTGGATTCTTTTATGTCTCACTGCTATGTAATTCAGTATACTTTTATTATTTGATTTTGTTGTTTTCATAGTTCTATTGTTAATCTATGCCACTTTGGGTTTTATTTTGTTTTTTTTAAAAACAACCGAAAAGTATCTTTTAAAAAAAGAAAGAAATTCATTTTCCTATTGGGTAATGAAAAGAAGAGTCCAACTGATAGAAAGTTCGTTGATATGTACATTGGTCAGAAAACGAGGTCATATCTGTATACTGCATATGGCCAATAGCCAGTTTTCCTGTTTCTGTTTAATTTGTACTTTGTGTTTTGCTGGTTGAAGGACCGTAACAATAAAGATTTGATTTGATTATTTCTGTTTAAAGCTGATCACCAGGCAGAACAAGACAGGAAAATAAAGTTAGAGGATTTTGGATTGCACCACTTCAGATGCCAGGTAGTGGTGGTAGGGTTTATACCTTTGAATGCTCCTTCTTTTTCAGACAGCAGGCTTTACCACAGGTTTACCACGAGGCTTTACTGTGAGTTCGGGCATAACAGATACTCAGATACAAAAAGAGGATTTTTTAATCCCAGACATAAATTGGGCTAGGTTCCAATATGGAGGGGAAAACCCGAATTGTGTATGAAGTGTTCTCTGAAATATCACCTGGGCTTTGGGGTAAATCTAGCCGCTATGTGAATGCACACCCACCCTCCAAAAATAAAGTTGTGGTAAACCTTGGGTTGTTTTTATGACAGGACCAGGGTTTCACTAATTCAGACATTGAAGAAGGTCAAGCTCAGGCTCCTTTAGCTCCCATTTTCCATTATGTACTAATGGGGCCAATTTAAGATGTGTCTCACTGGATCAGACCAAGCGCCAACCCATTCAATAATCTTTACAAGAATCCCAGCAACTGGCACATCCACCAGAAACTGACCAGTAGTCCCCCAGAAAATCACAGCCTACTTTATTCTTACCCCTGCACTACACCACACTGCTTCTCTCATTTGCCCAAAGCACGGGATTTAATAGAAATACTTTGATATATTAAGAATGATGGTTGGGAAAGGAGTGAAAAGACAACTGATACTGTTGACTTTGCTGAAAGAGCCACAATAGTCATTCCAGAGTCAAACGAATTCTGTCTAATCAACTCAACAACTTATTATCAAAAAGAATCTATTTCTTTGTCAAATCTGTCAGAGCAATCCAGAATATATTATCATATTAATGTCATGACTGGGCTCCTCTGGACCTCTGAGTTTTGTTTGTTGAAGAGCTTCCTGGGGCGTTCGGAGAAACAAAGAGCACTCTTTGGAACATGAGGCATTCAGCGCCAGAGTACAGATGGGCCCCGGCTCTTTGTTCCTATCTGCCTGGGAGGCTGTTATGGGAAGCGGCCAACCTGCAGTCTGTCACAGTGAACATTGTTCAGTCATTGTGTACTTTTAATTGTTACTATGTACATGGAATCCAAAAGGTCGCTCTGGATATATAGTACAAGCACACGGAGGCCTTTGCCAGACCAAACAGCTGTCCTGTGGTGTTCCCACATTCAGCTCCCGTCACCTTTTGCTCAAAGAGAAAGATCTTCCTGACACACAGCAATTGAAGCAAAAGATTTATTTACTAAACAGTCAATAAGGGAATCTTAGAAATGCCCATGCTTTGACTGCTCAACTCTTTCTCAAATGGTGATTATTTCTGCACCAGTGATGCCATAGCCCTTGCAAGCTTAATTTAAAAAATCCAGCACAAAATTGTACAAGGTCCGCTTTAAAATACGTTTGAAAGGCCCAAACACTTCTTTTAGAAATTGTATGTATTATTTACACACACACACACACACACACACACACACACACACACACACACACACCTTATTTCTTAGCAGAACTACAAGAGCTGTCTGTTTGTTACAGTAAGGCAGTAACAGTAAGACAGTAGCATATTAAGACATCTTAACAAGTCATAAGATGTGTCATTTTTCATATGAGTGGTATAGTTGAGCAGGTTTCAAATTTTGTGCTTGTGTCGCCCAGCAACGTATCTGGAATTAATATGAGAAGGTAATAGCAGAAAAACTTATCTGAAATATAGCTTGCCCATCAGTGCCAGGCTTTGAATAGTATGTGCTCCCGCTTAAATTCACGGTTCAGGTGGGTGGTGGGGAAAGTGAGGTCCAACAGGCTCACTTGCACAGCCTAGTGTGAGTCTACAGCTGTGCCTCAGAACCCTCATACAATGTGCCGGGATTCTATGTCAGAGACACAGGAGTTCTCCTGAAGACAAGTCATGTGGAAAAGATTTCCTGAGGGCTGGCACAATGAAAATCACTGATATTCTAGACAGAGTATTGGATGTGTATTGGGAAAATCTAGGCTTGAGAACTGCTGCTCAGCTAGGAAAATCACTGGAAGAACTAAGACCACTTGCTATTTCTGAGCCTAAACTTGCTGCACATGGTTCTTATAGGATAAGATGGAATATCACGTTTTTGTTGCCCTAGCCTGCTTAGAGGAACGGAGAGGTACAAATGTGACGCTCTAATAACAATGATAAATAAATATTCTTGCCTTGCTGTGAAGTATTAACCTAACATATGACAGAGATAACTCATATGCCTCTTTAACACAATGCTTTTCAGGGGAATGAGTTCATACATTCAACCATAAATGATCAAGTGCTAAATAAACAAGTGATGGCACATGCCTGTGAGAACTGGCCCTATAATCATGCTAATGTGAACCATACACTACTTTTTAATATGGATATATAATGTATTTGGCACCTGTGTGTAACCAAGAGGGTACACTGACAAGGGGTGGGTACTGGGGAGCGTCCAAAAAGGAAGACTTATGTATGTACATATTTACATAGTATATGTTACCCTTCAAAGCATTAAGGTGTGTGTGTGTGTGTGTGTGTGTGTGTGTGTGTGTGTGTGTGTGTACACATACTACAGTCATCCCTCATCAATCGTAGTTTCCCAATTGCGGTTTTAAGTATACGTGACTGGGAAATTCTGACAGGTCTACCAACCATGACCTGAGTATCCGTGGTTTGGCGAGATTTTGGGGCAATTTGGGGTGGGGGTGGGCTTGTAATTCTGGGGGGCTCAGAGGGTGATTTGGGGGGCTCGGGGTGATTTGCAGTGCTCAGCGGGTGAGCTTTTCTATTTTTAACTGTATTTTTCAGTCTTTTCCCAACTGCGATTCCCCTAAACCAATGTATTTCTATTGCTCTCCAACTGCAAATTCGCCAACTGCGAGGTTTTCCCGGAATGGAACCCTCACAGCTGGCAAGGGATGACTGTACTACTACTACTACTACTAATAATAATAATAATAATAATAATAATACTTAATGATAGAAGTTAGAAACCAAAATAAATAGTGCTATTTTCCCCCGTGAATGGTAGAAGATGCGTAAGTCTTTCTGTACTGCATCTGAATAATGAGGTTTCCCTGTCTTGCTTCCATTAGTTGTTTATGTTTAACTGTCTGAATGAATTTTAAACTTTTTACATCATTTGATGATGTACAGTCCCCAGCAAATTCTCCATTAGGCTCAACCAGCCTTGTATTAAGACTTTTTAAAGCAAGATCTGAGGAGAAATTATATTGTAAAATTAGTTTTTCACTTGGCAGGAACATATCTGTGTGGACACTATTGTGCACAAAGCGAATTCACTTAGTTCATTCACTTAATGACAATATGGAGCACTGAAACATATATCTCAACACAGCAGGCATTATTAAATAATGAATATTAATGAAAACTGGAATATTAATGAAAACTGTAGTTGCTCAAGTTCAATTTAATTCAATGGGGAAAAATAAATACTAGCTACTGAACATGTATTGGCACTTTGCACATAGGAGCCAAACTCCTACCCCTGATTTATTTTCCTTTCCTTTCCCTGTAATATCCTCCCCCAGAGAATATTACAAATTGTATTAAACTAGCTAAAGCCCATCTTATTTGATGTGTAAGGAAGGCAGGAATCGATATGTAAGGAAGGCAGGAATCTTGCCCTTTCCTCAATTCCATCCCTACTTCTCTTCCCCAATCCCCACTCTTCTGTCTATCACTGAGGCCACTGCCTCAAGGAAAACAAGGACTCCATGCATTGAGGAGGAGGGAACAAAGACTTTCACCCCTCTCAGCCTAGGCAGAGGCTGGAGTGAGAAGCAGGTTTTGCATCCATTCAACAATGTCTCAGATTTTCAGCCTTTCCCATAGACGTCAGTGGAAGCCATCAAGAACCAAAGCAGCTCCTCTCTGTACAGCCAGGCACAGGGTTCGGTTTCCTTATAAAACTAGAATGTGACAAAATGTAGGTAACATTGGTCAGAATGGAAACTAGCTTGTGTACGTACAGATACTTTGCTTATTCAGCCATATTCAAAACATGCAAAATTTCTGAGCAATTTTAACTATTATATCTGCAAACCAGCAAGTGAGAAGTAGTAAGAACTTTTATCTCTTTCTATAGTAGATGATTTTATTAGAGATGTGGATTATAAGCACATGATATGCACGTGACTGGAGGAGGGGTGGGTGAGGGACAGGAAGTGGGGAAGGCTGCACTAAACCTACCTTCCCCCCAGACAATCACAGAATGATGGTGGTGGGAACTGTGGACCGTGCTCCCACATGATCTGTGCTGCTGCATGCAGCACAGATCTCCAGAGGCCAGGATGATGTGTCCTAGCCTCCACATATCCCACAATGCACTGTGTGATGAGTGCGGTGCTTTGGGAGATAATTCCATGAGACAGACACTCTAGGCATGTGACTCTGTCTGTTCAGGCTGCAAGCAACCTGAGCAATCATATGATCTTGGAACCTGGGTTAAGGACATGATTGTGCCTTAGTTTAACCTCAGTAAAAGACTGGGATTAAAAGCTGGATCAGACAGGCAAGCAGCACCGGGATCCACGTGGATCCCGGCACTAAACACAAGGAGCCTAACCCAGGCTGGGCTGCCCTAGCCTGGGTTAGGCTGCTCATGAGAACAGCCTTAAAGACTTTTAAAAACATTTCCCCAGGCTTTTGGTCCAAGCCGAGATAAACTAACAGACTTGTTCTCTGTTGCTGCGGCATCTTGAATGTTGATTTATAGGGGCACATTCAGCTCTAATCATGGGCAACTGGTTTCATAAAACCACTGGTTTTATCTGCATGGAGATATATATTACCTGCAAACAAACCCCCCCAACAGTCAGCTAGCTTAAATGAGTTCAGACAAGCTGCATGTCTACACAGGTGATACGTATGAAAGGCTTTTTGACATACATGGATCTCTCTTGCTTGATTGGGGTAATGGTATCTTTTAATAAAGAAGGTGAGCATAACCTTATACTGAGTTAGAGTGGTAGTGACTCTCCAGGTATCAGGCATGGATCTATCCCAGCCCTAAATGGGGATGCCAGGGACTGAACCTGAGCCTTTCTGCATGTAAAGTACGTGCTCTACCACTTTACATGCAGAAGTACCACCCCTAAGTGAACCATAATTAAACAGCCAGGAGCTAAGCAGGAGGTAAAGCAGAAAAGTGGGAGGAAACTAAAGTGGGAGGTGACTAAAATTTTAAATGTTAATGTGCTTTTATTTAGTGAAATTGCATCTGCTTTATGAATTGTAACTTTTTAATATTATTTTATATTATGTTTCAATTTGAACACCACCTGGAGATTTCTAGATCAGGCAGTATAGAAATACAATAAATAAATGAATGTCTATAAACCAATATTGGAGTGTCTGTAAACCAATGGAAGGGCTGCTCCTGTGGCCTGACATTTAAATCATCACCTTGCCTTGGAATTCACCTGTATTTTTAAAAGAGGTACATGACCGTGTTCTGTTCCCACTTCCTAATTAATTAATTAATTAAAATATTTATATCCTGTACTGTCACCTTAAGTGGCACGAATCCCCACTGGTACTATATCGGGCAGCAGCAATATAGGAAGATGCTGAAAGGCATCATCTCATACTGTGTAAAAGGAGGCAATAGTAAGACTAAACTAATGATAACAGGTACAGCAACCAGCCTCAGAACTGATAATGAAGACATTGAAATGGTGAATAACTTCGGCCTTTTAGGATCAACTGTCAACAGTAAAGGATCCAGCAGTCAAGAAATACGTCGCAGACTAGCATCTGGTAGGATTGCAATGAAGGCCTTGAAAGGGTTATTTAGATGCTGTGACGTGTATATACCTACAAAGATTAGAATTGTTTGGAAAATGGTTTTTCCTGTGTCACTCTATGCATGCGAAAGCTGGACTTTGAAGAAGCAAGATAGAAAGAGTATTGACGCTTTTTAACTTTGGTGCTGAAGAAGGCTTTTGAGGATACCATGGACAGCCAGGAAAACAAACCAATGGATCATAGAACAAATCAATCCAGAATTTTCAGTCAAGGCACAAATGACCAGGCTCAAACTATCATATTTTGGACACATTATGTGAAGACCCAGCTCCCTTGAGGAGTCCATAATGCTGGGAAAAGTTGAAGAAAAGGGAAGAGGACAACGTGCAAGGTGGATGGATTCAATCATGACAGCAATGAATGCACCACCGAGAGACCTTAAAGGCCAAGTTGAAGACAGATCATCTCTGAGAGAACCTGTCTATGTGGTCGCTATGGGTAGACACTAACTTGATGGCACTTACTCACTCACTCACTCAATCAAATAAAACCATCTTCACCAGCCATCCAAAACAGTAAAGATAGGGAGCCCACCAAATCTCTCTTTGAAGAGAATTCCAAAAGAAGGGTACCACAGCAGAAAAAGACCCCAGCCCCACAAACATCCATAGGAGATAGCACACACGAGGGCCCTTTCTTTCAGATCTTATAGGGCTGCTAGATTCATGTGGAGAAAACAACCAGAAGAGCATCAGTCTTGCTTGGATTTAATTTCAGTTTGCTAGCCCAACATCCAACCCTTCATTGCCTGCAAACACATCCACCATAACTCCATCTGGCAATGGAACAGATATATAAAGTTGAGTATCACCTGCATATTGATGCACCCAATGCCAACACTCCAGATAACTTCCTCCAGCAGTTTCATATAGATACTAACAGCATGGAACCCTACAGAATAGCATAAACCAATGGCCATGACAATATGCAGAACTCCTTCAACACTACCTTCTGGCCATCTCCACAGGGCGGTCCAGAAGGATATTACAGTCTCTGGTACTAAAAGTCATTGAAAGGTCCAGGAGAACCAACAGGGATACACTCACCCTGACTAGCTCTTGGCGTAAGTCATCCAGCAGAGTGACCAATGCAGTTTCAGTACCAAACCTGGATGGAAGCCATATTGAAAAGGGTCAGGATAGTTTGCTTCACCCAGGAACCCCTGGAGCTGGGTCACCACCACCTGCTAAAGCACCTTGGCAAATTGGAAACCAACCATTAGTTGTCATAATTTACAGGGTCAAGGCCACACACACACACACAGACCAGTGAAGCATTCAGAACTACCTTGACCCAGTTGGTCAGAACCCCCTGCTGCCTTTACAAGCCAGCCAGGGCAAAGGTAAAGCACATAGCTGGACATCTTCACATTCTCGAAGATTCTGTCCATATCCTCAAGCTGAAAAGAATCCCAAACAACAGGACAAGCAGATGCCCCTGGTATATTTATTTATTTATTTATTTATTTATTTATTTTTGATTTGTATATCACCCTTCCAAAATGACTCAGGGTGGTTTACAATTAAAACAAACCACTAAAACAATAAAGAGCTAAAAGAAATTAAAAACAATATAACAACAATTAACAATTTAAAAACATTTTAAAACAACAATTAAACAATTACAGTGATTAAAAGTACAGTATATCCGCCCAGAGACGTAAGTTTAGGGTGGTATAAAAATGTGTAAAATAATTTAAAAAAAAAAAAAATCCTCTAGAACTGTCAATGTGGAATCCAAGTCATGGTGGATATGAGCAATTTTATCCTCAAAGTGTTTTGCAAATTGGTCATAGCATGCCTCACTGGTATCCTCTAAGGAACTTTAGGGGCATAGATGTAACAAGCCCCAAATTGTCCCCTCCCCCCCAAGTTCTACTGGATTTCTCTCTTTGGACACAATGGTGGCAGAACAGTGATTTCTGTTTGCTGCCATCAAAGCCATGAAATATTTCCTATAATGTGAACTATTATAGTTCTTGTTATAGCTTGGTCATATTAGTTTTCAGGTTCCCTCCATTGTTTTTCTGTCTTCCCAGCCTCTTCATTGCCCACAGTTCCTCAGTAAACCACGTCGTTTCTTCAGGCTCTGCAGCTAGAAAGGGGGCATTTTGGCAGATGGTATCATTAGAAGTGTGCATAGATCTGGCAGCGGCAGTTCAGTTCAAATTTGAACCAAATTTGAACCAAACCACCCACTGGGTCAAACTGGGTCAACCCAGTTTGAGTGCTTTACTTGTAAATGGGGAATTTGGTAATGATTCCCCTTTACAAGCAAGGGGGGGTTTTTCCCTACCTTCAAAGGGGTTGAGGCTTGAGGGAGGCGGCAGTGGCAGGGGTGGGTGCGGCTCCATGGCAGCAGCAGCCACTCTCCTCCCCCCACCGGCACTGTGGACTGGTGCGTCTCTGGGAATCCCCCCACACCATGGACTGGTTCCGGCCTCTGGGAATCCCCCCCTTTGCTTGTAAAGCACTTACCTTAACAGATTCCCCTTTGCAAATAAAGCACTCAAACTGGTGAAACTAGGCCAAACTGGTTTGATCTGAATCTGGCCTTATTCATTTCGGACTTGGACCAGCCCCCTCTTTTATGGGTCCAGTCTGGTTTGCGCTCGAACTGGGCTCATTCAAATTTGCGCTCGAACTGGGCTCATTCAAATTAAATTTGGTTTGATTCGAAATAGTTCTGCACACCCCTAAGGATCATCTTCCTATTCCAGAGGGCCAATTAGGGCCTCAAGGTTCCTCTCCCCACTTAGCATGAATTTCCCCCAGAGTTAACAGGAATCCCCCTGAAGCCATAAGCTTCCAAGAGGGGTGTGGATCCTCTTAATTGGTTCCCCCTTGCAGAAGCCAGAGACTATCACTAGGCTAAAAACTTGTATTCTATCCTCACTTATTGTTGTTTGTGAGCCTTTGGTCAGAGACTTTTCTTTTTATATATTCTATATAAAGTATTTGGGATTACTTTAAGTGCTCAACAAATAAAAGCCGCAGTAAAGATGTTTTGAAAACTTGTAGAAATGCAGAAAGTGGCAGCTCAGCAGTTGCTGGTGTGTGTGAAAAATAATAATATGCTTTTTCTTGTGTGGGCCTCTAGTCATGTAAGGACTTGCGGATCATCTGCACTACAGCCCATGCACTACAATAAGGGAGCAGAAGTTATGGGAGCGGCCCTGAAGATGGGACTTAGCATGAATCCACCCCTAAGAGGCTTTACTAGGGTCTCTTATGAAATAAGAGGTTGTTACTAAGAACCAATGGTCCTTAAGGGTCAGCTAGAGTCTTTATGGAATGATCATTTCCCCCCCATATTGGGCACCATATTGGCATAAGAACTCCAATGTGAAAGCCAGTTCTCACAGTGCTGATCTTCATGCAGTGCTCCACTTTGCCAAATGCTGTTGGTGGGGTTTAAGAGAAACAGAAGCTCTTCTCAAGATCAATGAGAAGAGCTTCTTCCGGGTCTGCGGGGAGAGCGGGCTAAGCCTGCTCTCCCCACAGAGAATCAAAAGGCAACCCTGGGCGGCCATATCGGCTGCTCACACAGCTGCCGGCTCCGTCACAGAGCTGGCGGGGGCTGTGGGGATTGGGAGCTGTGCAGCCCCTGGAAGTTCCAGGATGCCCCGCGCAAGTGCGCAGGGCATCCTGGAGAGCCCCCCAAGCCCAGGAGGCTGTTTGCAGCCTCCTGGCCGGGGGTCTACTCATGTGTCATCACGCACCGCAGCAACATATGAGCAACCAAATGAGATTTAACGGAGCACTCGCTAAGTTCCCTTAGCCCGCTTTCCAGTGATCGTGAGCCTCATAGAGTCCTGTCATATCCCAGTGTCATCTTGGAAGGTGCACACAAAGCATGAGGAAGTGTAGTCCTTCCCAACGCTTTCATCATAGATATATGTGAGGAAAGCACTGGGAAGGACCTCACCACCCAGCATTCCATATTCACTCACCAAGATGGAACTGGGGCTCAACAGGGTCCTGTTTCTTTTAAAGGAGCCCTACTGATGCTGGGCAAAGCATAGCACTGTGGGGTGGGAATGGTTGTCTCCATGCTGCACTGAGTCCGCAATTAGTCAAGGAACAGCACTTAGGGTCAATAGAGCCACCACTGACTCCCAGGCCTTGCAATGAAGTGCACTGTTATATGGAACAAAGACTTAGCCAAAAGACCAAATGGGGTAAGCTTAAGTGATCTTCAGCCTTTTACTCAGAAGAGGCTGAGGCTCCTAAATATATGGAACTGCAGCTGGAAATAGCTGTCGTGCGGTAGAAGCCAACTAGGCAGGTGGAGAGATTTGTTAAAGATGCTTCCCTATCCAATTTCAAAGCCAGAGGCCTTATAAACCTGAGTTGCTCTCAACTTGGTCACTCCCTGATGATGTCAGTGTTGGCACGCACATGCTGATTTATTTCAGGCCCAAGTGTGCTATACTTCTCATTTTGGACTTGCTAATTAAGCTGAAAAGGTGGTGGTCTTCTGAGAGATGTTCTGCATTCATTTCCCCTGATGGGCTGGGCATCAATCTGCCCTGATTTCTAACTAACTTCAAGACCCAATTCAAGGTGCTGCCTTTAATGCTCTTAAAGGGCTACATTCTACATGTCATGGGAACATTTTAATGTATATGTACCTCCTCATACCTTCAGGGCAGCAAAAGAAACATCCTGCATATTCCAACTTTTACAACTGTGGGATCTGCAGAAGCATATAAGCAGGGCTTTTTCAGCTGTGGCACCAATATTTTGAGAATTCCTACCAAGGAAGTGTGGTTTGTCCCCTTTCTTCTGTGCTTTCTATCAGCAGCTAAAGCTATTTTTTCCTAAAAGATATTTACTGACTAATGAATTTGTCTCCTATCGGGGTGATTGGCTGACAATGGTCCTCTCCTGCTGCTTTTACTCTGTAATGTTTCATATGTGTTGTTCTAAGTAAGGTTGTTAATCTAGTTTGTCACTTTGGGCACTGTAATCTTTGGGCTGGAAAAGTGACAAAATAAACCGACATAGATGTGGGCATGATTGCCGTCACATACTGTTTGTCATATTGTATTTGACTATCCTTTTTGCCTTCCTGTGTACATAGCTTTTCTTCATATTCTCAAAATGGCAACTGAGCAGTGTGAAATGTGCTCACATATTTAACAAGATTGTCTTTTAATTGATCTTTGCAATGAATTTCAATCTTTATCTCTCCAAACCACCAAGCCATCAGGAATTGATTCTCTCCCCCCACCAAAAGAAAATCTCACTGTAAGCCATCTAATTGTTAGTGAAGGTTGCATGAGGGGAAATACACTGCAAGATTTTGTCTATTATGAACCCCTTACCCAGACAGTCAAACTGTATATCATAAAAACAAAACGGGGTATCTTTGTAACTAAAAAAAATACATAAAATTTTTTGCTATGCTAGTCACGGGATGAATACTTTTCAGTTTACTGATTGTTATGTCTCCATATTATCTAATCTTTAAATCAAACACCGATTATTTTCTCTATATTCACTTCTTTGCTATTTTATTTGAGGAGACCCATGGCATATTTTTTTTTTAAAAAAATTTTTGCATCTGTCAGCCTACCGAAAGAAAGACAGACAGAAAGAACTCTGCAGTGGGCAAACTATATCAATTAAAAATTACGGAGGGAAAAAGTAGTCTTTCATGTGCAATGCATGTCCCTGAGCAAGATTAGCATTGCTGTGAGCATGTTGGACTAGTCAGTTCATTGCCTGAGGAGAGTTTGGAGGCAAAATTCATCGGCACAGCTAGCGCACTTGAAAGACTCCAGCACAGGGCTGTGTTCCTGGCCTAGCAACAACAAAACACCTGCTTGAAGTTGAGAGAGAATAGCAAGCTGGCTAGAGTTCAAAAGAACGGAATGGTAATCACACATTGCTTAACAAAAAAGTGAATTACTGTGTTCCTTTGTCAAGAGGTAGCTGATTTACATAGTATCTTCTTGGCAATGCCCAATGGGTTAGAACTTTCTAGATGCACACAGTCAAACATTAAAACAAACAAAAGGGGGGAAACACTTGACGCCTGTGTAATTCAAACACATTTGACTGCATAAGGTTTGTGTTAACAGCTTCCTAGTGGCTGATATAGACAAGGAAAGACAAAAACCTCCCGCTAATCTCTTTCCTCTCGGCACTTCACGAACCTGGCCCCAAAACCTCCCATATGATAGATTTCTGTTTAACTCAGATTTTCTTAATGTACTTGACAATGAATGGCTGTATATTAAACCAGGTTTTTTTTACCACATGAAAGTGAGAAGTTTTAGATTCAGGCCATTAGTGATGCTATTGGCTATATCAGTTTTTTTGAAGTTTATTGGCAAAAAAGAAAATCCCTGTAACAATTGACAGCTCCAGACCACTGAATGTAAGCTACCATAATTTTATACAGGATGCCTTTTATTCTATAATTGAATTGTATGTGCATGCTTTGGGATTATTTTTAGATTAGTTTTCATACAGAATGTTGTCTGGGGTGTGGGGAGGCAGATCTGCCATTGCTATCTTTATGCTGTTAATAAAGTAGAGAGGCAAAAGAGAATGAAAGCGGACAATGCAATAAAACAAGAATGACAGTAATATTTATGGAATTTATCTAGGATATATTAATATTATTAATATTATTTATTATGATCAGCAGCAGTATATATGTGACCATGAATGCCCAAAATCTGGTGAAAGCAATATCCTGATATGAATGTTGACAATCCCCAGTGAAATTTCTCTGGAGTGTGTACTCACTTGTCGGACATTTACTGGTGAATACCAACCATCATCCTGACCCAACTACAAGAGAAATGTATGTGTGAGCAACCTTATACGTATTTATCATTTGCTGGATCAAGAACCATGGGCATAAATCAAGTGCACATAATGTGTATTTGTGGATGCTGTGCATCCACACTGACACTGCATTACTTTAAGTGGGATTCACATGCCAATTTTCATTCTTGAACGACAAGTCGCATATACTGTTTAAAAGCATGAGTGAAGTCTGTTTCAATTTATTACATTTATATGCTTCCTTTTCATCTATCATGGAACTCAAAGTGGCATCCATGGGGCTCTCAGGCAGTTACTCATCTGGGCCTGACCAAACTTAGATCTGTTGACAATAATCAACTATGTATGCTGCTCATTGTTAGGGGTGTGCACAGAACCGCTCCGGGCGGTTTGGTTCAAATTTGAACTGAATTTGAACTGAACTACTGGTAAATGGGCCAGTTCATTAGAACTGGCTAATGGTTGGGTGCATGTAGACGTAGTTTGATCCAGTTTGACCCAGTTCAGCATGTTTGCAAAGGGAAATCCATAAAGGATTCCCCTTTACAAGCAAAGGGGAAACCCTATGGGGTTGAAAAGGGCAGGCAGGAGGTAACCTTATGTGCCATGGTGGCTCCTCGGTAGCAGCGAGCCAGTGGTGGCTCCCTTAGGCCAAGTGGTGGCTCCATTAGGCCAAGCTCCCTTAGGTTTTCCCCATCAGCACAGGCTGGCAGGGGCCCAGTTCAGTCCTCCACTCGAACACAGAGGCCATTAGAGTGAGCTCTGTGCAAGCACAAAGGCTATTGCAAATTTGCGTGATGATGCAAATGGCCTCCACGCGTGCATGGAAGTCACTGTAATGGCCTCTGCGCTTGCACAGACACCCGAACTGGGCCACCAGCAGCCTGCACTGATAGGGGGGAGTGCCTATGGGAGTTGCCATCGGCCCACCACCATCGAGGAGCTGCCACTGCTGCCACAGCATGTAAAATGACATCCTGCCCACTGCCTGCTCCCCACCCACCCTTTTCAACCCCCCAGGGGTTGTTTGCTTGTAAAGGGGAAGCATGCCAAACCAGTCAAATCAGGCCGAACCAGGCACTGTTTGGTTTGAACTCAGACTGGGCCCCCTTTGGGAGGGGGGCTTGTCCGGTTTGAGCTTGAGTCAGTCAAACTGGGCTGGTTTGAATCAAACCCAGTTCAATTTGAACCAGTTCTGCACATCCCCATTCATTGTACATATAGCACACACAGCACGATCCAGCTAGCAGCATGATCCAGCCACAACTGAGGCCAGTTTAGAGAATTCTTTAATGGCCCATGCAATTAGAAAGGTGAAGCACCAAATGTGCACCTGTCATGATGTCTCCCACAGATTTCCTAATGCCCTCCTGGCACATGCCATTATCAGGTGGTGAATGCTGTTCATCCAAATGACTGCTATATATGCTCTCCAAATATGTGTTTAAACAAGTATTTGGAGCACATGTAGAATGGTCATTTGGATGAACAGCACCCGTCACATGATAAAAAGATCTGCTGGGAGGGCAACAGGGTGCCCATGGAAAACACCGAGATGGACTCACTCTCGGCTTATCCCCTTCCTAATCACTGGGACCGGCAAGTTATCATCCAATCCAGCTCTTTTAAGGCCTGTTTACTTTAATGGGAAAGTAATCAAGTAGTGAGTACAGCCACATCTCAGTCACTAAAATCAAACAGGACTCAAAACTGCTTATGTTTAGCTGGATCCTGCCCTCAAATAAATAATAATGAAGACAACAACCACATTACAGAGGCATTTTTAAAACTATGATAAATCCCTTGCAGAAGGCTTTCTTACTAAAAATCATGCACTGTACTTTAGGGAGAAAGGGGGGAAGACAATCAAGGATGAGAATATGCAGTGGTGCCAGACACGTTAGGGTGGGATATATATATTCTTAGTTGAGACATATACAATTGAGCCAGTTCAAATGATACTTTGTATGCTGGTTCATCTCCACAGGATGATGTATATGTTCTATGAGTGCACAGGTCCTTTCCCGTTCTCAACACACCTAGGGTGGCATTCATAAATCACATGGGGGGATTGTCCAAACTGAGCATCTATACACTGTCAAAATGCTAGTATTTGGGCCTCATGTAGAGAAGCAGTTTCAACAAACTGCCCCACCCAAATGATTAACGAATGGCCTCGCTGCTAGGGATGTACACAAAATGGATTTCTCATTCTGATTTGAGGTCAAAACACAAATGGCTGAAATGGTTTGTCAAAACAACTGGTCAAACTGGTTGTTTCGATGGAACAAACTCAAAATATTTCAAGAGTTTTGGGCAACGTGAATAATTTATTGTTTATTTATTTATTTATTTATTGTTAAATGTATACCCCAGCTTTCATTAAGAAAATCCCAAGGTGGCTCACAATAAAATTTAAAAACAAGAGTATAAAAAAGACACATTAAAACATTGAGCTAAAAATATAAAAAGAAATTTGATTTTTAAAGAATTAAAAATTAAAACACAAGCATAAAAACAGTACAAAACACAAGAAGCAACAGCATAGACAATTATATAAAAGCCTGGGTAAAAAGCCAAGATTTGACATGCTTTCTAAAAACTGTGATGGAGACTGCGGAGCGGATACCCACTAGGAGAGCATTCCAGAGTCTGGGGGCAACAACAGAGAAGGCCCTGTCCCGAGTGCATGACAACCTAGCCTCCCTTATTGTCGGCACCCGGAGCAGAGCCCCCTCAGATAACCTCATCAAGTGGGCAGCAACGCTTGGGAGCAGGCGGTCCCTCAAGTATCCCGGGCCCAAACCGTTAAGGGCTTTAAAGGTCAAAACCAGCACCTTGCATTGGACCCGGAAACAAACTGGCAATCAGTGCAGCTCTTTCAGAATGGGTGTGATGCGCTCCCACCGGGCAGCTCCATATAAAACTCTAGCTGCTGCATTTTGCACTAGGTGTAGTTTCCAGATATTCTTCAAGGGCAGCCCCACGTAGAGCATGTTACAGTAATCCAGTGTCATCTGCATATTGCTGACAACTCAGTCCAAGTCCCTGGATGACCTCTCCCAGCGGTTTCATATAGATGTTAAACACCATGGGGGACAAGACCGAACCCTGCGGGACCCCACAGGCCAATGGCCACGGAGCTGAGCAGTAGTCCTCCAGCACCACCTTCTGGACCCTCCCCCAAGAAAGGACTGGGAAACAATGGGGAAATAATGAGAAACAATGGGAAAACTCAAAACACCCCATTGTTTCCCATGGGTAGCTCCTACGGCACCAAAGTGGGTTGTGTGGTAGGGCATGATAGGTACTACCTACCACCCAACCCACAAAAGAAATGGGCAAGCAGGTGATATACAACATCATGATTCTCATCTGATTATTGCCGGTGATTTTAATGCCCAGTTGGGGAAGAATGATGAGGCAGTTTTTGCAAAATATCATTCCGACCCAGCAATGCTACCCACCCCTTCTCTCCTATTTATAAGGCAGTCAAAGGATACTGTAATTAACTTCTCAGGTCTGAATTTATTATCAACTCTCCATAAATTGGATTTACACTTGCTTAATGGTGTGACGCAACTGGACTGTCCGGCAGAGTATACGCACTGGACGGGTCCAAATCCTTCATTAATTGAGAATGTTGCTGTAACAAGAAATTTAGCGCCATGGGTGAGGTACTTTCAAGTGATACCCCGCCCAGAAAGTGACCATTTTCCATTACTGCTGAACATAACATTAAGAGGGAGGATTTCTTCGGACTGTGAATGGGCTTTAGGTATACCAAAGGGAAATGCCCCACAAAGGGTGAAATGGACAGTTGGGCAGGCTGCACGCCTCACTGATTTACTTAACTCCTCAAAAGCCCAGTACTTACGGGATGTTATTATTCAACGGACATCTGTGCCCGATAGTAACTGCTTGCTAGTTCATTATGATAGTCTCTTAAGCTTAATACATCCAATGCTCATTAACACTATTCCAAAAACTGGACGGAAAGCTTTTTCTTGTCCCAGGTTTGATAGAGATTGCCAATAGGCAAAAGGTACATTAATAAAGGCACTTGATAGATATGCGGATGATATAACTAAGTTCAATGTACAGGGTTTATTAATAATGAGGAGGCAATATAAGAGGCTGTTAAAACAAAAGAGATCTCAATGGATGATACAGAGAGGGAAGGAGTTAATAGAAGCGGCCAAATTGAAAAATCAAAGCACCTTTTGGCGCTTGGTAGCACCTTTGTTAGGAAGGGCTCCCACTTTACCTGATTGTATAATTCCAGCTGATTAATGGGAACATCATTTTTATGAGATGTACAGACAAAATGATGCCATAATGGTGAATGTTGAGGCATATACAACTGACCCCCTGAGATGGGGCCCGGTCTCCTGCTCGGAAGTAGAAGTTCTTGTAAGACAATTTAAGGGCAGAGCCCCTGGAATTGATTATATTACTACAGAGGTCTAACTTAGACTGGTGGGTTCCAGTTTTAGCCTCATCGTTCACATATATCGATAATACGGCAAAAATTCCACACCATTGGGGAGTGGTGATAATAATCCCAATATATAAAAAAGGTAAATGGAATGATCCTGCAGATTATAGGCCTATAAGTCTCCTGAGTGATATTAGTAAAATATATGCTAAACACTTAGCGATTAAGCTGGTGGACTGGATTGAGGATAAGAACATTCTTGCAGTTGAACAGGCTGGCTTTCGAGCAGGTCACTCTACTATGGAACATGCTCTGACCCTGCATTATCTTGTTGAAAAATATACGGCTAATTTGGGTGCTGCATTTTATACTGCATTCATAGACCTGAAATCGGCATTTGATTCCATCTCAAGAGACAGGCTCTGGCAAAAACTAATAGATCTAGAAATTGATGAGATTGCTCCTATTAACTTATAAGCTATATGAGAAGTCTTGATTGTGGGTCCATTGTAATCAGTATGGTTATTTATAGTCAGATGTTCCAACTAGTAGAGGAGTAAGGCAGGGTTGCATTTTGGCACCTACTTTATTTAATATCTATATCAACTCAATGGTGAGCTGTTTATCTGACATGTCTATGCACCCACCAAGATTGGCACAGAAACATATTGCAGTCCTGCTGTATGCGGACGATATGATCCTTTTATCCAAGACGCCCATAGGACTACGTCGAGCATTGGCACAATTAAGTTTATTTTGTAACAGAGAGATGATAGAGGGAATACAATTGAACAAGTTCAATCTAATAATAATAATAATAATAATAATAATAATAATAATAATACCACCATCAATCATGCTCTGCACCCCCGCAGTGATGTAGATAGGCTCTACCTCCCTCGCAGCTCAGGTGGAAGAGGAATGCTGCAAGTCCATCAAACAGTAGAGGAGGAGAAAAGAGGCCTTGAAGAATATATAAGGGACAGTGAAGAAGATGCACTTCAGATGGTCAAGAACGCAAAACTATTCAACACCAATGAAACAAAACAGGCCTACAAGAAAGAACAAGTCAAGAACCAAGCAGAAAAATGGAGAAATAAGCCCCTGCATGGTCAATATTTGCACAATATAAGTGGAAAATCAGACATCACCAAGACCTGGCAATGGCTTAAGAATGGCAACTTGAAGAAAGAAACAGAGGGTTTAATACTGGCTGCACAAGAACAGGCACTAAGAACAAATGCAATAAGAGCAAAAGTCAAAAAAATCCACAACAAACAGCAAGTGCCGCCTTTGTAAAGAAGCAGATGAAACAGTGGACCACCTGATCAGCTGTTGTAAGAAGATCGCACAGACTGACTACAAACAAAGGCATGACAAGGTAGCAGGGATGATACACTGGAACATCTGCAAAAAATACAAGCTACCTGTAGCCAAGAATTGGTGGGACCATAAAATTGAAAAAGTTGAAGAAAATGAAGATGTAAAAATATTATGGGACTTCCGACTACAAAAAGACAAACATCTGCCACACAATACACCAGATATCACTGTAGTCGAGAAGAAAGAAAAACAAGTCAAAATAATCGACATAGCAATACCAGGGGATAGCAGAAGAAAAAGAAATAGAAAAAAATCACCAAATACAAAGATCTACAAATTGAAATTGAACGGCTGTGGCAGAAGAAGACCAAAATAATCCCAGTGGTAATTGTCACCCTGGGTGCAGTTCCAAAAGACCTTGAAGAGCACCTCAACACCATAGGGGCCACAGAAATCACCACCATCCAATTACAAAAAGCAGCTTTACTGGGAACAACCTATATTCTGCGACGATATCTATAATTTTGACAATAAAATTCTGGCATCCCAGGTCCTTGGGAAGGACTCGATGTCTGGATAAAACAAACCAGTCAATAACACCTGTCTGACTGTGTAAACAAGAAATAATAATAGCAGATGAAGTGATGCAACACTTATTAACAAACAGTTTCCAGTTGAACAGAAAGGAAATTGCCTGAACACCAGAGGCACAAAAGACCAGCTGCTGATTGACAAAATGAATTTAGAAAATTGCAAGAGAAGAAAAACAAATCTAAGTGTTGCATGGATTGACTACAAGAAGGCCTTCGACTCATTGCCTCACACATGGATATTAAAATGTTTAGAAACAACTGCTGTCAGCAAAAATATTCAGATATTTATTCAAAAAGCAATGAGCATGTGGAATACACTGTTAACAATCAATGGTGAAACACTTGGACAGGTTAGCATTAGAAGAGGCATTTTCCGAGGGGACTCACTATCCCCTCTGTTGTTTGTAATCACCATGACCCCACTTTCAAAAATACTAAACAAAACAGGCCTTGGATACCAAACATCTAAAACATCAAGTAAAATCAACCATCTGCTGTACATGGACGATTTGAAGTTGTATGGAAAGTCCCAGTCAGAAATTGAATCACTGCTAAACGCTGTCCCTATATTCAGTAGCAATATAGCAATGACATTTGGACTAGACAAGTGTGCTGCATTAATAATGAACAGAGGGAAAATAAGAAAAACAGGAGGAATAGAACTGCCCAATGGAAGCAAGATCAAGAACCTGGAAGAGAAAGAACATTACAAATACTTGGGCATTCTCCAGGCGCATAACATTGCACACACTGAAGTTAAAAGAAAAATTGGAAGTGAATACATCAGGAGAGTTAGAAAAATCCTAAAGTCCAAACTCAATCGCAGGAACACCATACAAGCCATAAACACAGAAACAGTGCAGGAATAATAGACTGGACCCAGGCAGAGCTAGAGACGCTAGATTGTAAGACCAGGAAAATCATGACCAGCTGTTGTAAGAAGATCGCACAGACTGACTACAAACAAAGGCGTGACAATGTAGCAGGGATGATACACTGGAACATCTGCAAAAAATACAAGCTACCTGTAGCCAAAAATTGGTGGGACCATAAAATTGGAAAAAGTGGTAGAAAATGAAGATGTAAAAATATTATGAGACTTCCGACTACAAACAGACAAACTGTAAACCACCCTGAGCCATTTCGGAACGGCGGTATATAAATCAAGTAAGTAAGTAAGTAAGTAAGTAAGTAAGTAAGTAAATAAACAAACAAACATCTGCCACACAATACACCAGATATAACTGTAGTCGAGAAGAAAGGAAGAACAAGTTAAAATAATCGACATAGCAATACCAGGGGATAGCAGAATAGAAGAAAAAGAAATAGAAATAATCACCAAATATGAAGATCTACAGATTGAAATTGAAAGGCTGTGGCAGAAAATGACCAAAATAATCCCAGTGGTAATTGGTGCCTTAGGTGCATCTCAGTACCATAGGGGCCACAGAAATCACCATCAGCCAATTACAAAAAGCAACTTTACTGGGAACAGCCTATATTCTGCGACAACATTGACAATAAAATTCAGCCATCCCAGGTTTTTGGGAAGGACTCGATGTCTGGATAAAAGAAACCAGTCAATAACACCTGTCTGACTGTGTAAACAAGAATAATAATAATTAATAATCTCACAAACCATTAATAATACAAGCAGGAAAGGTGAGAAACCTGGCAGCCCCTAAGGATAAGAGCCTGAACAAATAAAAAGGCCTTTAGTTGTTTTTTAAAAGCAGCCACAGATGTCAAAGTGCAGACATTCAGTGGGAGAGCATTCTAGAGCCTGGGGGCAATAACAGAGATGACCCTGTCCCATGTTCATGAATTTAGCCTCTCTCAGCGTCAGCACATGGAGCAAAGTTCCCTCTGATGACCTTGTTGGGCATGCAGCAACCTTTGGCAGCATGCAGTCTTCAGGTATCTATTTATTTTTATTTATTTAATGCATTTTTATACCGCCCTAACCCAAGGTCTCAGGGCGGTTCACAACAATTAAAAACAAAATATTAAAATCAATTAAGTATTAAAAACTGCTTAAAACAAATCAATAAATAATCCAAAATTTAACAAGTTACAAAGTTAAAAAGCTAAAAGACCTGGGTAAAAGGATAAGTCTTTAGACACTTTTTAAAAGCTGCTAGAGATGGGGAGACCCTTATCCCCACAGGAAGCGCATTCCAAAGTCTCGGGGTGACAACAGAGAAGGCCCGTCCCTGGGTGGCCACCAGGTGACATGAAGGTAGCCACAGATGAGCCTCCCCTGATTATGCAGTGGACAATAGGGATCATGCTGAAGAAGACGCTCTCTTAAGTACCGTGGGCCTAAGCTGTTTAGGGCTTTATAGGTTATAACCAGCACTTTGTATTTTGCCCGGAAACTAGGGATGTGCACAAAACCGGTTCGCCCGGTTCGGTTTGAATTCGAACCGGGTTCGAACCGGGAGGGGGTGGTTTGGTTTTTGTTTTGTCCGGTTCAGTTTTGAATTTGAACTTGTTCGAACCTCGAAAAGTAGCTAGGAAGAAAGCTAACCTTGGGTGCCACCTACCACCCAAACCTCAAATCGATTGGACCTCTCTCTGATTTTTTACATATTTAAAAAATATTTTCAAGTTTTGCCCATAACTCCCTATGTGGAGCACTTAGGGACAAAAAACTGGGATGGGTGGTAGTCACCCATGAGTGCCCTCCACCCCCAAAATCCCAAGGCAATTGGTTGCTCCTAGTATTATTGGTGAATTTTTTTGGGGAAAATCCCATTGGATAGAATGGGGATTTGGGGCAGCCCCGGACCCGCCTCTGTGGAGTGGCAGCACCCCCAAAATGGGTCTGGGGCCATGGCAAAAATGGCCTCAGTCCCTCCCAAGCATCCCCGGATTGATAGGAGTGATGGTTTTTTTATTAAGATTTTCTAAGGCATTAAATAATATCTAATTGGAAAGAATAGAATGTGTGTCAGTGGGTGAAAGGTAAAGCCAGCAAGCTCTAAGAGAGATAATTATTTAATGCCTTAGGAAATCCTAATTAAAAAAACCCATCACTCCTATCAATCCAGGGATGCTTGGGAGGGACTGAGGCCATTTTTGCCATGGCCCCAGACCCATTTTGGGGGTGCTGCCACTCCACAGAAGTGGGTCCGGGGCTGCCCCAAATCCCCATTCTATCCAATGAGATTTTTCTTTTCTTTTCTAAAATTCACCAACAATACTAGGGGCACCCATCAATTGCCACTCCAGCTTTTTTGCCCCTCTCTGGGCGCCCTAACACGTAACACCCAGTCAGTCCACCTTACCTACCACCTACCCAAGCAACTAAGATGACACACAGACAGGTCAGACACCAACTATTGACTCTCTGATCTAACAAAAAGGCCACTGCTGGTAGGCGGGTAGACCAGGCCTCCGCCGGAACTCCCAGGCATCCTTTGCGGCGCGCGCGTGCCGCGCAAAGCCTCAGTAGCGTCTGGGACTTTGCCGAGAGAGGAGCTCTGTTCGAGAGCTCCTCTCTATTTTTAAATCAACATCTGGTGAGGACTCGGGCGGGCAGCTGGGAGGGAGGGAGGGAGGGAGGGCGGGCGGCTGGGAGGGCGGGCGGGCAGGCGACCGGAGCAGCAGTAGCTTTGGCCATAATCCGCTCGTGGAGGGGGGGGCGGCGGGGGCGGCTGGTTTCCAGCGCCCCAATTACTCGGTAATATACGGGCGCTGGAGGGGGCAAAGAGGCGGGAGGGGTAAGTAAGCCCTCCCCGCCCTTAAAGAAAGACCCCCCCACCTGGACCCGAACCGGCCAGGTCCGAACCGGTCCGGACAGTTCAGAGGCCTTTAGAATGGCCTCCGGACCGGTTCGGACACACCCCTAGAGGGAAATACGAAAGGACGACAGAACGGACACTCATCTGCTTGGTAGGGGGTGGTTAGGCAAGACAGCTAAAATGCGTGTGCGTGTTACATTCCCCCCTTTTCCTTCCATAATTGAGCGGCAGCGCTGAGAACTAGGAAGAGCCCAGAGCAAGGCACATCTGTAGGGATAGTGATGGAAGAAGAGAAGCACTCCCCACCAATCCATGGGAGGAGCATGCCCCCACCCAGGGGTCTGCTTTGGCCGAAATGCACAGGGGTCAGCCCCCAGTGGGGGCCAAGCAGATGCCTACAAATGGGCACGAAAGCAGCCCCCTCCCCCTGCATCACAGTTCAACCCACACAGCGCTAGCGGGGAGAGAAGCCAGAGCACTGAGAAGCCAGCCCACTCGCCACCACAGCCACATATAAATTTAGAGGGGGAAGTGCAGTGGCGAGGCTGGAAAATAGGGGGTGTGGCTTTGGTGCTGGCATGGGGACCCCTCAAAAGAACTTTGTCCCCGGGCCACTGGGGGACTCCCTACAACTCTGGACATACTTCTAAATAAACATGCACAGGATTGTGCTGCCTTCCTTTTAAAAGTCATGTCATTGCTCGCAGTAACCCATGGACATTTACATTTCACTATGAATGAGGGTGAGGAATGGCACAACCCTTAAAAGTCGATGGCCCTGATCCAGAAAGAAAGAGAGGTGTGTACAAAGCCTTCCATGGTCATCAGTTATGCCGATGTGTATCTTTAGCCACACCGTGATACCCATCTGAGCACTATTTTGCTGTCTAGATGTATTTTTAATGCATTCACACCCAGAGCCAAACGTTACCATGTGTCGTGAGTTGTCTATAATTACAGTGGCTGAAATACTTTTCCACCTGCCTTGTAATGGAATGTGTGTGCAGTTGCATAAGCACAAAATGCAACAATTGTGCAAATGCAGTTGTGCGATGAATGGCCATTGGAATTAATGGCCTTCTGCCATGCAACTGCATTTGTGCAATTCTTGTGTTTTGCACAACTGCACTCTCATGCAACTATGCACACGTTCCATTACAAGGCATTGTGCAGTATGTCAGCCAGTTAGATTAGTGCCACTGTAGACATTGGGGACTCCTGAGATTGGGTGAGTGGCATGCAGGTCAAGTGATGGGTGGAGCCAAAGTGGGTGGTGCCAATGATGGTGGGTGGAGCTGCAAGTGGGGCATTGCTAAAACCTTTCCTCCCTAAAAAAACAAAAGCAATATAAGGACTGTGGAGAAAGCTGCAGCTGGTGGGCTTTCTCCTGAACCCACCCCCCTCCGCTGACTTTTTACTTCCCTCCCCCAACTACCTATATTCCTCCCCCACTCCCCTCCACCCTACATACTGGGTGAATATGTATGTATAATTGAACATATTGTATTCTATGTATATCGTGCATTCTTTTGTTGCTAAGATAAGAAGCACTGCAGCAGGCCTTTTGATTTCACTAACAATTCAACCAACCAAACCACAACAATAACTATAGCTGCCATAACAAAGTTCTCCACAATAATTGTTACAGTCTTGGGCCTAATACTTGCGTTAAAACTAGCAGTCAAAACAACCCTAATATTACACAAGCATAACCAGCTATACAACTTTTCAAACCAACTTGAGTTCTTTAACATGACTGCCCACCGCAACCTACCAAAAACAACAGTCTATTGGACAAAATCTCTCAACCCATGTAAACAATGTGTTATGAAAGCTCCCGGTGGGCTCTCTCCTTTTTTTCCCCAGTGGGAAAGCTTTCTGACCGACCATAGTGCCAAATGGAGCCCAGTTACAGTGACTACACCACCTTAAGTGGTGCAGAGGGGAAATGCTTGACTAACAAGCAGAAGATTGCCAGTTCAAATCCCCACTGGTCTGTTTCCCAGACTATAGTAAACACCTATATTGGGAATTTCGACTCCAGGTGCCCACAGAGCCCTGTAGTTTTCTTTTGGTAGAATACAGGAGGGGCTTACCATTGCCTCCTCCTGTGCAGTATGAGACGATGCCTTTCAGCACCTTCCTATATCACTGCTGCCTGATATAGTACCAGTGGAGATTCGAATTGACAACCTTCTGCTTGTTAGTCAAGCATTCCCCACTGCGCCACTTAAGGTGACTGATAAAACAATATACTGGAGAGTAATTGCAGTGCTGTTGGTGGCAGCAGCAGCCAGAGGGGCAGGAAGTGAAGGATACATGCCAGCTGACAGAATGTCAGCAAGACATTAAGCAAAAGCACTTCCAACAACAACAACATGTGGTTTTAAAACAGTGGCAAAAATAATAGCTATAAGCGAGCAATAGCTAGAATGCTCCTGGCCTATCCCCTAAAAATGTAAAAGTAGCATCCTTGGGAGGATTCATCCATCCACTGTGGGGCCATGAGCTGCCATGGTGGGTCTTTGGGGAGGCCAAATAGGTGGTCCCTTAGTCCAAGGTTCATTTTGATGTGCAGCTGGGTGCATTCTATGCAGTGCATTTTTAAAATAATGTGCAGTGGAAACTAAGATGTTGTGCAGTTGGGCCTATGGAGTTTAATAAGGACATACTGTAGGTTGTTTCCGAAGATGTAACGGGGTGGGGGTGGGGCAAGATATTGAATATTGTCTGTTTTCCATTTCATAACCTTATACAAAAAGTACATTACAGTCTTCTGTTTCTCTCGCTCATTCTTTGTGAGGCACCATCATTTTTCTTGCTTCCCCTCTTTCTTTGTCCTTCTCATTTCCCCCTCCTTCCCTCTCTGTCACTTTCTATTCATTTGCCTCTTCCCTTCTGTTAGCAAATGCTGAAGGAAGGGGATGCTTGTGGATCGGGGTGGGCTGCAGCCACTGCTAGTGCAGAGTTATAATAAACCTGCACGAGTCCTCTGTAACATCTGAGTCCTCTGTAACTCGTGAAAGAGTGCAAAGGCAACAGCCACACCCACTGCATGTCCCCAGCATCTGGGATTCAGCCTGTGCACCTGGAGGTTCTCTATAGCCATCCTGACTAATCACCACAGAGGGGCCTCTCCTCCTCCATGAATGTTTCTAACCCCCTTTCAAACCCATCTAAGCCAGGGATCATCACCACACCTAGTTCCACAAGTTAATTGGCTTTCTTTTTTGGGTATTCTGAACAGAGACGGGCCTTAGTGCTAAATGTGATGTAGAGGGATTTCCTAGCTAAGGGACTTCAGCAAGTGATTAGGTGGAAAACATGTGGGGAGCAGGGAAGGCAGGGCAGGGGTGACTCTCCCCTGGTGCTTTGGCACTTTGAGCTGACAACCAAGACAGTGTTTGGATTCAAACCAGAACCAGCGTGGCCAGTAACTGATCTTGCGATCTCACAATCAGCCACAGAATTCTGCCGTCATGGTTCCCCTTGGAGACCTGCGAGGATTCTGCAGGAGGCTCACCTGGCAGCATTCTAGATAAGCTGCAGCATCTTTGACAAGTTGGCTGTCTTTGGCTGTCAGTTTATCATCAGCTTGTCATCTTAGCTGTCAGGATGGGTGGCTGCTGGTCATGTAGGTAAGTCTCCGGCATGATGGGGAAGCAAAATCTAATGGCTGCCTGGACATGGTTTTTAAAGATGCCCTTCCATTGTTTTACATGCCATTGCGCTCCCTATGTGAACTTCAGTGGTCACAAGTTCACCACCACTATTCACACCACACAGCTTCTCCTTGAAATGCAGGTGGCACTCGAAGGTCACTTGCTGGGCTGATTTCCACTGTATTTCTTAAGCTTACAGGTCCTAGACCTGTGAAACTGTAGCACCCAGGAGCTACTGGCTGGCCCCTGTGGGCCCACTTGGGGTTTTTTTTGGGGGGGGGGATCCTGCCCACCAGTTGAAGCTGACTTCAAAAGCTGCCCCCCCAAACCCCCATGTTATTTCCAAGAACACGCCTAACCTTTTCTTCTTTCATGTTCCCATAGGTCTCACCCAGAGGCAGAACGATAGTGAGTTGCTTTTTTCCCTCTTGACTCCTCTTAATGCTTTTGGCTCTGGTGTGGCCATCTGAAGGGATGGGTGTGGAGGGGGTTGTTCAGACATAGCCCAAACCCAGGTAAAAGTGTGCCATCGAGTCGGTGTCAACTCCTGGTGACCACAGAGTCCTGTGGTTGCCTTTGGTAGAATACAGGAGGGGTTTACCATTGCCATCTCCCACGCAGGATGAGATGATGCCTTTCAGCATCTTCCTATATCGCTGCTGCCCGATCTAGGTGTTTCCCATAGTCTGGGGAACATACAGGCGGGGGATTCGAGTTGTCACAAATTTAAACCCTCTTATTCAAATTTTAAAAACCAAAACAGTATGTATGTTCTTTTCGCTGAAGTGTCCCCCTTTTTTTGGGGGGGGGCTTTCTAAAAAGTTGAAAATCTTCTCTGGAGAGGGGTGGGAAAGCTGGCCTCATATCTATAAACTATGAGAGTGGGTCTGCCCCCAGCCCTGTCAACCAGTCAATCCCCTAGTGAAAACAATCTGAGCAAAATGTAGTGAGTGACTTTCAATAGCAATTACTTTCACTGCTCCCAAGTATTGAATCATCCAAAATTAGCAGGGCCTTCTAGAAGGATTATGGGTGAGGGCATGCTTGGGATGGCACAGCACCCCCTAGGATTACTGGGGGGGACCCCTCAATTTCCTGTGATTCGCTACTAAGAATGTTACTCCTTATCTCTGCAGGGATGAAGATGAAGAGGGGGCACAGACTGGTAAGTGGATGACGAGAGTGCATGCTTCTTCTCAGGGCTCCTCAACCCCCCAGGGAGTGTCTCCTTGGAGACCTGTTTCATTTTGACAATGGAGAGAGATAGGCAGACGTCCATCTGATGGATGAATGGCAGGAGGGCAGGTTCATCCACCTCTATCCTTTGCTGCTGGCACTTGTTGCAGCCAAAAGTGTTGGAGGAGACCAGGGGGCCTGGGCGAGTCACATCTGGATACCCTCCCTTCTAGGAGAAGATGGGGAAAGGGTTGTGGCAGCAGGCAGGCAGGCAGGTTTGGTAATTCTCCCTTGGAGGTGGTGCACTTCTGGAAAAGCCCTGCAAGAACCTTTTGCCCACACCCAGCCCCAAGACATCCTCTGGGCCTTGTTCCCCCTGCCTTGGAAAAGAGGAAGCTAAAGAATGCTGGTGTCTTGTTTCCAAAGCATCTCTTTTTTTGACAATTACATGGGTCAAGATGGAAATGGAGGATCACCTGCAAACAAGGGCAACATTTCCTGGCCAATGAGCTCTGAGATCAGTCCAAAGAGACTCTTTCTTTCTCTGATCCCAGTTTTCTGCCCCTCGGAGCTGGGCCTGCATTCCTCAGATCATAGCTATGCTTCCTGCTTATGGCGTCCAGGCAGATTTTCAAGCCCCACCCCTACCCCCGCACATAGGTCAAAAGGCTGTAACTGGGGGTTGTTGCTTCAGCCAGAGAGCAAATGCATTGTTTAGTCCATGTGAACCATCAGCTCCCACTCTGCTCAAAGGAGAAGCCTCTTTCCTCACAGGTATGGGAGGGCCCATACTCCAGTAGTGGAACAAGTGCTTTGAATGCACAAGGTCTTGGGTTGAGTCTTCTTCATCTTCTGTTAAAGGATTTTAGCTAGCTAGGAAAAGGCTTCTGCCCAAGAGTGGCTGTCAGCCAGGGGTGTATCTAGGGTAGGGCAGGCAGGGGCCACTTGAAGGCCGAAAACAAAATGGCCACTGTGCATGCTCAAATGGCCTCTGTGAGGCCCTAGGTCATGCCAGGCCTTGCAGAGACCATCTGAGCATGCGCGGTGGCCATTCTGTTTTCAGTGGTCTTTTTTTTTAAAAAAAAGATTATTTTTTAAAATGGCCACTGCACATGCTCGAATGGTACCTGCAAGGCCCTAGAGGCCAGCTGGGTCAGGGGGAACCTTTGCAAAAAACAAAAAACAAAAACCCTAGCCTTTAGGAAGCCCCCCAAAGGGGCTACAGGTAAAAATAAAATAAATAATAATAACATAAGTCACTGTACACATATTCAGATTGGCACTATGTACAGAGAATCAGGGCTTGTGAATACTGACCTGATGCTTATGAGCTAGGATTGTATTCATTTGCTCTTAATTTGCTTCTTGTGATAAGTGAGTTAAATGTGAAGTCTTAATAATATGGCTATTAATGGTGAGTTTGTCTTTGAATCAGTGTGAAATCCTTAATATTAAGGCCCACTGGGAGTTTCTTGCTCTCTTTCTCTCACTTTAACTGTCTTTCTGAAAGACTAGAATATATTCCAAGCAGTGACACAGTTTACTCTGCATATCCTTTAATTATTTTCAGAGTATCTGGGAAAAGTCAAATTTTAAAACTTATGAAATAGTGATGCTACAATGCATAGTATGGAATTAGACAGGCACTTCTGTTTAGTTTTCCAAGTACGCCTCCACATAGTATTTGGGTATTTCATGAGCCCCAGCGTACTGAAATTTGTAGTTTTCCAGCATTTTTTGGTCGGGCTAAGTCCACTGCTAAATAGTTTTTGAAAGATTAAAAGATTAACGAGCCTGACTTGTATTTTTCAGCTGATATTATGGTAAAGTTATCTGAAAGATGGGTGTCAGATGCTTGAACAGGGGGGGGCGCAATTTCAGTGTTTGCCCTAGGCGCTATTTTCCCTAGCTACGCCTCTGCTGTCAGCCAGAGTAGGGCAAAGTGAGCCAGGGGTATGACTTGGTAGAAGGCAGCTGCATTGGTATGTTCAGCAGATAGAGCCTGGCCATTGCACTCCCTTCTGAAGCGTAGTTGGTGAGGGCTGTCTTGCTAGTGCTATGCAATGTATTCCTCTTCATCCCTTGCTTGTTTCCTTGGGTGGACTGCCTCACCCACAATCCCAGGCTGCATCCCAGCTGGTTAACCTAGGCAGAAAGGGGAGGCAATTTCTATCAGGGCTATGGGCCATCCTCATTTCCAGATTCCTGCTTTATTTCCTCTCTTTCAGGTCATCCCAGAAATCCGACCCATGTTGCTCCATGTCCTGGGGGACCCATGTTGCACCATGTTCTGGGGGACCCTCTGGGGGAAGAGCCCAATGAGGCAACCTTGGTGCCAGGACCCCTTCCAGAACTTCATGTCCCCACTGACATTCTGGGGAAAGAGCTCAATAAGGAAACTTCAATGCTAGGATCCCTTCCAGAACCTCGCATCCCCACAGATATTCTGGAGGAAGAGCTCAATGAGGAAATGTTGGTGCCAAGATCCCTTCCAGGACCTTGCATCACCAATGATATTCTGGGGCAAGAGCCCAATGAAGCAACCTTGGTGCCAGGACTCCTTCCAGGACTTCGTGTACCCACTGACATTCTGGGGAAAGAGCTCAATGAAGCAACCTCAGTGCCAGAATCCCTTTCAGGACCTCACATTTCCACTGATATTCTGGAGGAAATGCTCAATGAGGAAACCTCAATGCCAAGATCTCTTCCAGGACCTCGCGTCCACATTGATATTCTGGAGGGAGAACTCAATGAGGCAACTTCAGTGCCAGGATCCCTTCCAGGACCTCACATCACCAATGACATTCTGGGGAAAGTGGTCAATGAGGAAACCTCAGTGCCAGGTCCTTCCATCCCCACTGGCACTCCAAATGAAGCAGCTTTTGTGTCAGAGCCCTTACCAGAGCCTTCCATTGCTGACAATTACCTTGAGCAAGAACTAGAAATCCTCAAAGGATTACAGAATGACTATGTCCAGCGGCGTAAGTATTGTGTAGGGATGTGTGAAATGTTTCGGATACAAAATGTTTTGTACCCAAAACAGCCTGTTTCAGGTGTTTTGTAGACAAAACAAAACACCCATTCTCCAAATCCAAAAGTTTTGTATACAAAACAAAACGTCCCTGTTTCAGCTACAAAACGTTTTGTTGTTCCGGACCTCCATTTTGTAGTGATCTCTGAGTCAGTCTCCATTTTGTGTTTGACATCTCTTTGAATTTCCCAGCCTTCCAGCCTTCTGATCGGTGACCTAAATCATGGGCTGACCTGCTGACAATTCCCTCCTTGTTCCCCATTGGCTCTTTTGTTTCTTGCCGCTCTTTACTGACCCCACATTGGCTAGGGGAAGGGTTGCTAACCCATGGGGTGCTGGGTTCTGTTGTTTCTGTGGTGTTCTGAGTGTAGATTCTCTGGTAGCATATGAGAGTGGATTCTTGTTTTTCACTGAAAAGCTCATATGCTACCAGAGAATCTACAATGAACACCTCAGAAACACAAAACCCAGTACCCCACAGGCTTGTGGGTATGGAGGTGGTTGGCACCCTATGTGCACTACACAACCCTTCACTCTGGGAAACCCCAGTGCCCCCCAAGTGGAATTATGGGGCTGCTGAAACCTCAATTATTCCCTATGGGAGAAATCTTAAAAGACACGTAAACTTCAACAATTCACAAAAGATCAGCCCTTTGCCCAATGGAAAGGAGAACTGGTCTTGTGGCTGAGCATGACTTGTCTCCATAGCTAAGCAGGGTCTGCCCTGGTTGCATATGAATGGGAGACTTGATGTGTGAGCACTGTAAGATATTCCCCTCAGGGGATGAAGCCACTCTGGGAAGAGCAGAAGGTTTCAAGTTCCCTCCCTGGCTTCTCCAAGATAGGGCTGAGAGAGATTCCAGCCTGCAACCTTGGAGAAGCTGCTGCCAGTCTGTGAAGACAATACTGAGCAAGATAGACCAATGGTTTGACTCAGTATATGGCAGTTTCCTATGTTCCTAATTCTTTTGAGATAATTCTGGAAGTTTCCTTTCCCCCATTGGGCTCTACCACCCACCACACTCCACTCTGGGTCATCCCTTTCCCTTTGATTTGAAGCAATACATTTGCTGGAATCCCTGTTATTCCCTATGGGAAAATTCTTAAAGATGTGTAAACTTTAAAAAATCACAAAATATCAGCCCTTTGCCTAATTCCTTTGAAACTTGGGTGGTAGCTTCCACCCATTGGACACTACCACCACCACCCACTCTTTTTGTCCTGGGACCCGTTTTAAAAATACAAATCGATTCAGATTCGGAAAATTCGGCTACAAAACAAAACAGGGCTGATTCGGATTCAGAAAATTTGGGTACAAAACAAAATGGGGGTGTTTCGATTCGGATACAAATCGAAACAAGAAAATTCCAAAATGCACACCCCTAGTATTGTGACACCTCAGAACCCTTTTGCATAGACACCCAGCACAAAGTTCAGCTGGAGTTTTGATACTCAGCCCAGATGATGGACCAAGCACTAGCACTGCCCCTTTTTGCAAGACACCAGCACTCGGCCTGGTCAGAGCATACAACACTTGTTCCTTTTTGCTCTCTTTGTTGCAGAAATGAGGGTTCGCTGCATTTCCCAACAGTTCCCTCGTTCTCTCCGGGCCATCAACCTGCAACTTGGACACACACAGACAAGGCTCATCCGCAGTGAAGTTTGGCTGCAACGGTGGGGAAAGGAAGGAACGTTCGGAGCATACCCCTGAAGTTGCTGCTGGGCTAAAAATGGCTCTTTTGCTCTCTGTTTCCTTCTCCTGAATGTTGAAATGTTTGATTTGAGTCTGCATCTAAGTTTCGGAGGGGAGGCCTGTGGGTGGGTTGTCAGTGCTTGCTGAAGTGTTCCTTCGTTTTCTGTCTTTCAGGTGACCAGACTCTGATGCCTGTAATTCAGACAGCTTCTCATGGTGAGCAGTGAGGGCAAGTGATGGCGGGTGTGGTAGTATGCCAGCGTTTGTGGCTGACCACCTGCTGCTGCTTCTCTCTTGCAGATGATCCTGCAGGCCCTGCTGCATGTCTCTGCCCCCCTGTGTCCAGTTCATTATTATCTTCTGCCTCGCTGGAAGTTGGCTCCATCCCACCCTCCGCCTCCACCTCTTCTTTCCTCCTGCATCCCTCTCCCCCTCCTCCTCCTTCCCCACCTCCTCTAGAGCCGGACCTCAGCAATGTAAAAGAAACTCTGCAGAGTTTGATGGATTTGCAGTTCCATCAGCTGAATGACCGTAAGTTTCACAGAGGCAGCACCCCTTTTCCATCCTCATTGTTGTTTTACAATCTTAAACACTTATAGTCTAAAAACAGAGATGGGCAAGCAACAGAGGAAGGAGAGGGAAGTTGAGGTGGGACAAGCGGGGGAACGATGTGTATGTATTTCAGCTGCACCTCCTTATGACCAGGGAGACCCGGGTTTGAATTCTCATCCAGCCATGAACCTCGCTGGGTGACTTTGGGCCAGTCACTTGTCCCGCAGTCTAACTTAACTTTTAGGGTTGTTAGGAGGAAAAAAATAACCATGTATACCTCCCTGAGCTGCTTGAGGAAGAGCAGAATGTGAATACTAAATTCATGAATGCTAATAATATGAATGCTAATATCAGCCCTTTTGAGTTCAAGCTGGGCTGAAACAAAAAACCAAGGAGGATGACATACAATTGTGCTTATCACAATCCTCCTGATAGCATCGTCAATGTACATGGGCAAAAGTTCCCGGCCACCAGGAGCATACAGTCTAAAGTTTGGCTTTGGAGAGAGAAGTGAGGAAGAAAGCATAAGGGGCATTCAGTTCAAGCTGATGGAGCTGCCTCTGCTGAGGCATTAAGCCAAAAGCTGCACAGAGGAGGTGGGTTGCATTGGAAGGATAGGAGAGAGACGTGAGCCCACATGAGTGGCGGTTCCAGACCCAAGGGTCAGCGAGGGAGAAGAAAAAGAGGAGTTTTAGAGAGCAGGAGACCTCCAGGTGGCTGAAGACAGAAGCTGGAGGAGCAAAAACCAACCTGACAGGGTGCAAGTTGGGGGAGGGGGGAGGATCAGTGCAGAGGGACAGGGTGGGGCATAGCCATGGTGGGTTTTCAAGGTAGAGATGAGAAGTCTGTGCTGGGCATGGAAAGGGACTAGAAGTCAGTGCAGGGACTGGTATTGTGGAGGACAGGCCCCTTGACCCTCTTTGTTTTATTTCCTTCAAGGCCAAAGAGACCTCCGCAGCTGCCAGGAATGTTTGCAAAACCTCAAGGCACTGAGGGGACAGCTCCGGAGACTGTGGAGCAGACTGGCAAGGGTGGAAGCCACTATGGGGATCCTGGTTCCTCCAAGGGAGCTGGATGTTGATGAGGAAAAAGAGAAAGACAAAAACCAGACAGTGCTTCATACATAGGTAGCAATAAAATGCTGCATATTTATTTAAAAAATATTAAACATTTGTTTTAATAGGATAGGATGTAGAGATAAAACAGCAATAGAGCATGCATATTTACTGCTTAAAAATTAAAAAGTTGATTTTAAAGAAAATAAAGTTGTCTTACTTTGAATATTCTTTGGGAAGAGTTGGGTAAAAATGTCTTTGGGTCAAACCCAGCCACAGAAAAGGCTCTATGGCCAGTCCACTTGGGGCCAAGAGATGTTCTGAGAGGTTCCAGAGGTAGCTCAAGATAGACTGCTCCTTGCCAGGAGGCTTATACAGAGCTTGTCTGCCCCAATATGTATGGCTAGGAGGCCTGATTTTGGCCCTGAAGAGTGATCTGCCTCTTGTGGAAGAGGATGGAGTGGTGATGCAGAAGGGGAAGCTTGAATTAGGGCAGGGCTACACAACACCAGCCCTCCAGCTGCTGTTTGACTACAGTTTCCATCAACCCTGACTTTTGGCTAGTGCGACTGGGGACTATGGGAGCTGTAACCCAACAACAGCTGGAAGGCCCAAGTTGTGCAGCCCTGGGTTAGGTGAACCACTCAGGGCTGCTGGGTGGCAGGAATAATGGAAACGAGGCCAAGTGTTCCAAATGGAAAGGAGGCCAAATGTTATTCTCCAGCCCCCTTATTTTCCACCAAGAGCCAAAGCAGCAGCTAGAGGCTTGGATCCAGGCAAAGAGTGACTGATTTGGCCCTGGGGAAGCAGCTAGGAGGTGCCCCCCCATTTCCTTTGCAGGAAGAAAAGCCATGGGGGTGGCTCTCTGTAGAGCATGACACTCCCAGGAGAAAACAAAAAAGGCAACCTCCATATCGGCCTCCTCCCAGGGCCTTCCGGCCCTGCTGATCTTCCAAGGAAAGAACCAAAAGAAGTACCCTCTGTATTAGGCCCTCTCCCAGGGCCTTCCATCCCTGCTGAGACTCAGAGAAAAGGACCTAAAGAGGCAAACTCTGCATCGGGTCCCCATCCAGGACATCCCATCCCTGCTATGGGCAATCTCCCAAGTATGGGCAATCCACACTTGGGGGAAAGAGCTCAAAGAGACAGGAGACTACCTCTATATCATGGAAGCTCTGCACCAGACCTCCACCGAGGGCAATCCATCCCTGCTGATACTTCAGGGAAAGACAATGAAGAGGCACTCTACAGAGCAGGCCCCCTCCCAAATGCAGGATCAGCAATGAGAATATACTTTTAGCCTCCAGGCCATTTTTCTGCAAGAGGAGAGAGAAGGAAAACCTGAATTGGAACACTTGTCACTGCAGATGCTAGATTTGATATGACTATGAAATAAGACAGCAATGCAGGAAACGCTGCATTTGAGCCTATCTTAGCTACACAGCTCAGTGACCAAATGCCTGTCCTTGACCATCTCTAAGAGCCCTTAAAGATGGTCCAGGACAAAGACATGTTTGCTCTTGATGCTCATCGTGCATGCACTGGGAAGAGTCATTAGAATCAACAAAAGGTGCCTTGTGAATGGGATACATTGGGCTTAGTACCTAGAAAAACACTTTAGCATAAGAGTGCTGTGTCCATGAATGCAGTGATCATGGGCGGAACTGGGGTGGGGCAGCCAGGGCAGGTGCCCTAGGTGCCACTGAGGGGAGGGCGCCACGCCAGTTCCTGCCACCCCCACCCCATTGCCCACCTGCCCAGCCCCAGGGCCCCTCAGCCACTTGCCATCCTGCTTGCCTTCTGCGAGGCCTAGGATCCTCCATGGGCTGGGCCTGCAAACTGCAGAGCAGCTCTTCTCTCCCCGTGTCTCAGCTGATCAGTGGGTGGGCGGGGCTTACAGAGAGGCCTCCGTGTAGACCTCCCTGAAGCTTGAACTCGGCAGGCCCCAAGGAAGCCAGGAAGAAGAAGGCAGGCAGAGTTCTCTGCTGCATCAGACCCTCTGCCCAGAACATCCAGCACAGCTTTTGCCAGGTACTGTGAATTCCTTTTTGTGGTTTACTCCCCCCCCCCCCAATATATAGGGATCTGCTTGCCATAGGGCTTTGATTTATTATTGTTTATTTACGATCTTAGATCAAACATCAATATACACAGAATATACACAGTAAAAAGAGAAAACAATAATGGAAACAAAGTCTAAAATGTCATCAAATATATAAAATCAGGAATCTTTGACAGTAACCGATTGCTGTGCTCTAGCTTCTCTTAGTTTGGTCAATGTATAACAAAATTTAGCAACCGCCAGGGATATTGTTGGGTCCCTGTCTTCTAATAAGCATATAAGAATTGTCTCCACTGAGTGGCTTTGGAGATCTTTCAGATACTGAGATAAAAATAAATCTCTTTCATCAGTATAAAGTGGACAATGTAACAGTGAATGCGTCAGTGTTTCGGGAGCAGCTCCGCAAAGGCATAGTCTCTCCTCATAGGGTTTTCTCTCAAATTTCCGTACTAGCATCGCTGAGGGTAAAGCATTCAAGCGAGCTCTTGTAAATGCCCAACGCAGCTTTGGTGAATAGATTGTATAGAAATAAGAGGCTGTGACCCAGTCTTTCTTGGTGCTTAGGAATTGTAGCGGCCTATTTACAGAGGCCCTTTCCTCCTGGAAATTTATGTCCCTAAGCCTTTGTTTAACTAGGGATCTTGCCGTTGACTCGCCCTGTTCTAACAATTGTGCTGAGCAGAAGCCCATCTTCCGGAGTCTTTCCTCAACCGTCATACACCAACGGGGTTGTGGGGTAGCAGCAAGGAGATGAGGTATAAGTCCTGCCGGGTAAAGATAAGTCTTAATCCAGTACAGGATAATGAGCAGCCAGGCCCTGGTCTCCAACTTCCATAGCCCGGTCTCCAGCTGTATTAAGGAGTTCGGGACGCATTTTGGTACCCCCAATAGTGATCTCAGAAAGCCCGATTGTACTTTCCCTAAAGCTTGTAAGTCTTTTGGCGGTCTAACCTGAATCCCATATAGCAGCTGAGGTATCACTTTAGCCTAAAAGGCTTTATTAGCTACTGGAATATAGCCACCACCTTGTGCCCAGAAAAATTTCCTGATTGCCATAGAAGATCGAGTGGCATTCAATTTAGCGGCACTGGTGTGTATAGAGGTACCGCCATTAAACTGAAACACCACCCCCAGGTATCTGTAAGACTTCACCTGCTCTACTCTGGCACCACCTATGGACCATCTAAAAACCCGTTGCTTCTTTGCAAATCTCACGATTTTAGTTTTGATGTAGTTAATTTCCAAAAATTCCTCATTGCAGAACAGACTCAAGCATTCTAACGCTCTTTTTAGACCAACTCTGGTCTGTGACAGTAAGGCTGTGTCATCTGCATACATCAGGACAGGTAAACACCTGTCCCCTATCTTTGGCGTGTGAGTTTCAACTTGCCGTAGACGGATGATTAGACCGTTTACATAGAAATTGAAAAGAGCTGGGGCTAGTATGCATCCCTGCCGGACCCCCCTTTCTACAGGATTCTCTCTGGATAATTGGCCATTGTGGTCGCATTTTACTCTCAGACTCGTGTTCTCGTAGAGTTTATATATTAGAGATAGCAATCTCTTGTCAATAGAAGAGTTTGCAAATTTCTCCCACAGAGCATCCCTGGATATTGAGTCAAAGGCACTCTTAAAGTCTATAAAAGCGACATATAACAGCGCCTTTTTGCCCTCAACGTATTTCTCTATTAAACTCTGGAGGACCAAAGAGTGATCCATCACAGATCTACCTTTTCTGAACCCCGCTTGTTCTTGTTCTAGAATGTTTTCTTTCTCCATCCAGTCCAACAATTTGGAGTTTAGATGTTTAGCATATAGCTTACCAATTACGCTTAATAGACTTATGGGTCTATAATTCAACGAGTCATCAGACGGGCCTTTTTTGTGAATTGGAACAACAATTGCCTGTCCCCAGGCATTGGGCATATTTGCTGTTCAGTCTATATGAGTGAATATGGAAGCTAAGAGCGGAGCCCACCAGCTAGCATTGGCCCTTAAGAAATCGGGGGGAATGTAATCTTTACCTGGGGATTTGCCTCTCTTTAGCTGTCCAATCAGATTCTCCAATTCTTCAGTGGTAACTGGAGGCTATACAGGCAATTCCCCTGGGGGGATACTGGGCCAAGATGGAAAAGTTAAGAGTGCTTGTGGGGCAGCATAGATTTTGGTGAAATGATTTACCCATCTTTCCTCTGGCACTGGAATTTGTCTGGGGCTGGGGGCCAATTTTAAAATCTCATCTCTGGGCCCATTCCAACCTTGTTATGCCCCTGGCGGTCACTACACATGGGTTTCTGCACAACACCTGCACAGAAGAAACTTCCATGTAGAAAATGTGTCTCTTGTAAATTGACCCTGAATTTTCCATCCATGACTGGGATATCTGAGAGTTACAGTCAATAATAAAAGAACAGCACGCTGCTTGTGACAGGAAGGGGCAAATTACAATGATTTCTTAGTCTGGCAGGGGCTGGTTTTGGCCCTGGGAGAACTTGGCTGTCTGCTCCTGTTGCAAATGCCTCTGTCTAGTGTGGCAAACTAATATATCCTCCTCCCTCCTGGTGTCAAAGTAAGCACTAGTGTGGTGAATGCACATGTACCCCATCATGAGCCAACAATCATCACAAGACAAAGGCTGGCAGGAATCATTCACTGGTTTATAGACTCCCCCTGCCACCTTCTTCTTCCCCTGTTTTGCTAGTGGCTATTTGGGCACGTGATCCTCTAGGACAAAGTCATGTTTTTAAAAAAGCATGAGATGAGACAGAGAAAATGACACTTGGAATCCTCACATAACTCCTGACTGTTGTTCTAAGTCTTTTACAGAGATGGCTTATGTTTTCAGGTTTTGATCAATAACCATGTCTAGATGGTACAGTGTTCCTTTTAACAGGGATTTCCAGAAATTGTTTACTACAAGTCCCATCATTCCTGTTTGGACAGGGGAGCAATTTCACTGCTTGCCCTAGGTGATATTTTCCCTAGATACGCCTCTGGGTTCAGTACTACTAGTAGTTGTCTTGTCCACACTAGTGTCTTCATCTCTTCGTGTGTGCAGTGAGTGCATGCCTTTTGCCTTACTTGGGGGAAAGAAATGGTTCTCTGGTCCACCACATATTTGCTCTAGGACACAGAGAGGCCCAAGGCAGGTGATGGCACCAGTGTGAGTGCGTGTGTGTTGGTGTTTGCCAGGTGTTGTGTGTGTGTGTGCTGCTAGCTAGGAGGGGGGAGGGAGGGAAGGGGGGAGGGAAGGGAAGGGGAGAGGGAGGGGAGTGGGAGTGGGGGGAGAGGGAGAGGGGTGTAGCAGAGGGGATTGAAGGGGGAGGAGGGTCCGGCTCAGAGTTGGTCAGCCACATATATGCACACACGTGATGTGTGTGCTTTGGTGGGAGAGACCAGATTCTCATCAGCTTGCCAGACCAGGGGCAGGTGAGGTGGGTGTGGAAGGGAGGATGGAGGGTGATGAAGAGGAAGGAGGGAGGATGAGGGGAGGGATGGAGGGAGGGATTGGGGGGAGGGAGGGTTGGGGGGGAGGGATAAAAACATGTAGACACACAGCACAGACAGCATACAGCACACTACAGCAAGCATCCACACACACAGACAGTGCTAGGCATCCATTCACACAGACAGACAGACACAACAGAAAGAAACAGCCTGCACCATAGTCCACACACAGACACACAGACACAGACACAGACACACACACACACACACAGAGAGAGAAACCTTTATTTACAGACAAGCAGCACAGAGTACAAGCGCACAGACACACACAGACACAATTCCCTCCCCTCCCCCCAAATAACCCAGACAGACAATCAAAAAAGCAAGCAATAATCATCAATCAATATGTTGTGTTGACAGCCAGTTCATTGCTATTATGATGGTTTGTGGTTTTTTGCCATCAGAGTCAACATTAACAGTGACCATAATCAACAAAGATGAGAATTCATTCATGAAGCAAGGAAGTGGGGGAGCATTAAAAAGACATCAAACTCATTTTGCATGTAAACTAACCCCCACACATGATTTCTTTGGTAACATTTTTCAGAAAATCAATTCATTCAGCAGGCACATATTATTCCTTTGTTACCAGTATGATTTGCAAAAAATTTTGAGGGTTGATTTTAACATGACATTTGTAAAAAAATTTATTTTCATATTTATTTACATATTTACAGAACGTATACCCGCCACTGCCACTGAAAGTCTAGTACTATTAGGGCTGTGCTACTTTAGGTGTGTGTGCCGTGCACATGCCAGGTCCCCAAATGCTGTCAGGTGGAGATAAGGGCCTGTGGTGGTCAGCATTGGGTTTCTTTTTAGGTGGGCGTGGGCATTGTAAACGTTTGGCCAGTCACAGCACTACTATTACTTGTGGTGTGTGGGCACTGAATGCTGCGACTTGGCTGGCACGGCTCAGCATCCGTCACATCAGCTCAGCTAGAGGTGGAAGGGTAGGGATGAGCGCAGAGGATGAGCCAGGCAGGTGACCAACCATGGGGCAACCACGGTAGTCACTCACCCAGCTCAATCTCCAGCTCAGGGTAGCCCAGCAGGGGGAGGTTGATCTTGAGAAAGACCAGCTGCTCCACCAGACCATCATCCATGCGGGAGCAAGAGGGTGTCACCACGTCCCCGGCATGTGAAAACACCTGCTCGCTCTGGACACTGGTTGGGGGGCAGGAGAGGAGGCGCACAGCAACCACTGCCAGGTCCGGCCAGACTTGGCGGTGGGTCGCCCAGAACTGTGCGCAGTCTAAGCTGTCTTCCTCCACAGGCTCCTCCAAGTACTGCACAACGCATTGCTCAGCACTGGAGGGGAGCCTGGCAGGTCGAGCCTCCTGCACTCCAGGCAAGGCGCCAAGGCACACCCACTGAAACCACTGGGCGGATTTCACGGTGGGAGCAAGTGGCTGCTGCGTTGGCGCTGCCTGGGATGCCACGCTGCTTGACTGGGAAGAGGAAGGGGAAGGGGAAGCTGATGCCGGCTGGCTGCCCACTACACTGCTGCTGGGTGCGGGTTGGGCGGTGGGGGCTTCTCCACACCACTACCAACCTCCTGGTCTCTGCAGGCCCTAGCGGCCTCCTCCTGCCTCACCTTCTGTACCAGGAGGTGCCTCCACCCGGGCAAGTCGCCAGCACTAATAATATTGCCCTTGATGGCTGGGTTGCAGAGACAAGTGAGGACATACTCCTCCCTGCTTCCCAGCTCACCAACCATCCGCTTGGCCACCCCAGACTTCAGCCTCCCAGCCAGAGCACGACCTTCTGGCATGGTCAGAGAAGTCTGGAGTTCGCCCATCAGCTTATCCAGAACCAGAGCTGTGGGCAGTGCCTGGCTCAAGGGAGTGGTGTCGGCACACAAGCCCTTCATGGCAAGCTGTCAAGGACTTGTCCCTCGCCAGGGCATGAAGGGTTCTCTCCTGACAAGCATGGCCGTGGCAGCAACAGCACCATGGGGTGGGGGCCCTGTCCCTTGGATGCCTTCAGCTCCTTAAGGCTGAGGGCATCCCTGACGGTCAGATGGAGCATGTATGCCACACACCGTATGTTCACACAGCCCATGACAGTCTCGACAGCGGCGGTAACGTTGGATCCATTGTCAGTGACAATGAATCGCCTGGAGAGGTGTGGACACCCGCCAATCCACTCCTCTATCTGGCGGTCGGGTACGGCTGCCACCTCCTCCATGGTGTGCCTCGTGTCCATCGTCTCCACGTGCAGAATGGCCCACCTGTGCCGTAGTGCATCGGGAGCCGCGCCAGACCCGGAAGTATCGCCCAAGGAGGTCCCCTCACTCTCCGGGCCCCACCAGTGGGCAGTGAGGGCCAGGAAAGCAGCGTGCATCCCACTGACACTGGTCCAGAGGTCAGTCATGAAATGCACGCTGGTGCCAGCTGGAGCCGCATGCAGCCCAGTCGACACGAGCTCCCTGCACCGGCTGTACAGGAAGGGGACCACGTTCCGGCTGAACATGGTCCTTGAAGGGATGATGTATTTGGGCACAAGGTACTGGAGTATCCGGCAGAAGCCGGAGTCCTCGACCACCTGAAACGGCTGGTCATTGGTGGAAATCATCTCCCCTATGAGGTGGGTGAGGTGATGATGAGCCACACGAACAGTACACTTGCTGCCCGACACATGTGTCCACTGCTGGACTGGCAGTGTAGCCTGTATTTGGCTGATGCAGGCACACTGCCCTTGCCCGCCCTAGTGGCAGGTGCACAAGGCGCACTAGCGCTGCCAGCCTGGCCAAGGAGACCTGGGTGGTGATGCACCATGTGCCTCCACATGGGTGTCATACCCAGGTGCCTTGCATCCTTGCCACGGCTGACTTGCACCCTGCAGTGGACACAGCAGGCATGGTTTGGGGCATTTTCAGGGACCTCAAAATGCTCCCAGACACCGCTGCCCTTGGCTTCCTGTGCCCTGGGCGCTTTCTTAGGCCTCATTTGGCTGGGTGGCTGCAGTCCTGGGGGGGGGGGGGGCGGCTGCCGCTGCCTGCCCACTGCTGCCACCCAACCTGCCCCTTCCGCCCTCCATGCGAGAGGAAGGGCCCGGCTCCACTGGCAGAGGAGTGGCAGGCCTCTCCTCCACCACCTCAGCAGACCGTTCCTCAGGGTGGTAGGCTTCATGGGGGGGGGACCCACTGAGCGGCAAAAGGATAGGGGGAAGGGCCCCAAGAGGGAGGGAGAACCTGACTGCATCGCTGCCAGCCGTAAGATCCTCACCGCCCTCTACCTGCTCTCCCACAACAACAGTCTCCTCCACCACCACTGGCGGTGCCCCAGCAGCAACTGGTGCCACTGAGGAGGGACCCGTCACATCCCTAGTGCCTCTGCTGCTGCCGCGATTGCCGGCAGCAGGCTGGGGGAAATCGAGCCTGCGGACAAACCCCTCAGCTGGGGCAAAGAATTCTGCAATGGGGAGGACCGGGGTATCCTCAGGCTCCTCGCGTCCTCTCCTTCCTCTCTGCGCCACAGCCGCCGCAGGCACGGCCCGCACCTGGCCTCTCCCACCTCTGCCTGCCAACCTTCTGCGAGCCCTGCCCGCAACACGGTGCTCGCGTTGGCCAGACATGTTAAACTTTTTCTAAAGGTGGGAGACTTTACAAGGAAGGCCAGAAAGGGGCAAAAAAATAATTTGGAGGTGGGGGAAGGGGCAAAAAAAGTCAATTAATTGGGAGGCGGTGGGAGGGAAATTTGATGGGGAAAAGCCAATTGGGGGGAAGGGAAGACTTTTTGATGTGGGGGGAAGAAAATCCAATTGAGGTGAGGGGGAGGGGAACCTTTTGAACTTGGGGTGGGTCAGGTGTGAAGCCAATTGGGGATGGGGATGATGTTGTTTTTTAATTTGGGAAAAGGGTGGACCCCTGGGTGGGTGGTGGGTGGCACAGGCAGTTAGGTGGAGTAGTTGTGGGGGGGGTGTAAGTCTTTTGATTATGGGGAAAATGGAAGATGGGGGGAGGGCACAGCACCTACCGGGGTGGGGGGAGAGATGCAGTCAAAGCTTGGGAACCTGACAATCAAAGGAAACCCTTCTTTAGTGAACTGAACACAGTGTGTGGATGGATTGGGTTGGGGGGGGTGGATTTCAAGTGATACTGGGGTACCAAGCAACCTTGCTTATTTAAAAAATTGCACTTTGACAGAACCCACTCACTCCACCCAAAGCAAGCAAGCAAAACACATGATAGAACATCATATATCTTCAAAACATAACAACAAAAAGTGCACACAATTGCACATGCACACTAACCCCTCTTCCTCCGGTCCTTCTCCTGCCGCACACTGCTGGTCACAGACGCGCCAGCCAGCCACCCCTCTTCTGGGACACAGACAGGGTGGCCGTACGGGGGACAGGCAGCCGGGGTGGGTCAACGATGGAGGGACAGAAATAAGGAGACAACACTATTTGTGTTGCTCAACTCACCCCCAAGCAGAGACAAATAAAATGAAATACTTTAAGAAAAAAAAAACTGATGGCGAGGTGAGGTCGGTGGTGGTACTGTGTGGCTGCAGCTGTGGGAAGAAGGGATGGATGAAAGAAGGAGAGAAAGACTAGAGAAAGACTAGAGAGAGAGAAGCAGATAGAGAAAGAGCGAGCAGCACAGAGGGGGGTGGGTGGAGGTGTGATGTAGCAGGAAGGAGGGATTCCAGGGGGGACGACAGCAGCAGCAGGCCCAAGAAGAGACCAGAGGGGGGTGGGGTATCAATGTAGCAAGGGGGGTGGGGTGTTTGGAGGCAGGGGGCAGCAGGCCCAAGAAGAGACCAGAGGGTGTATTGATGCAGCAGGGGGGTGTTGGGAGGAAGGGGAGGGGGCAGCAACAAACAGCAACAAGAAAGAACAAACAGGCAAAATCTCAAGAACAAAAGCAGACCCCAATGAATGACTGGTATTTGTATATAATCAGGAACAGAAAATCCTTTTAAAAGCCCAACTCAGGCAGGCAGCAGCAACAGAGAAGGTGGGGGGTGGGGAATCTGGATGGGAGGGGGGAGGGCAGGAGCAAAGGGGGAAGCAGGAGTGGTGTGGGGGGGGGGCAGGACCCAAGGGGCACAAGGAAGGGAGCAATCAATCAACATACAGGAAGGAACCCAAGAAAATTAATGTGCAGCAAAACAGGCAAAAAATCTCAAGAACAAAAGCAGACCAAGATAAATAACTGGTAATTGTATATAATCAAATCAGCAACAGAAAATCCTTAGAAAAGCCCAACTCGGGCAGGCAGCAGCAACAGAGAGGGTGGGTGGGTGGGGGTGGGGAATCTGGATGGGAGGGGGGAGGGCAGGAGCAAAGGGGGCAGCAGGAGGCCCAGTCAAGGGACAAACAAATTAATTAATAATTCAATCAAAGCAGAAAATATATAAATTAACAGCATCAGAAGCAATAATCCAAATGAATGAATGAATCCAAGGTGGAACAAAAACAAGGCACAAATAATAAAACGGCACTAAATAATGAAACCAACCAATGCAGATGGATGGGGTGGGGGAGGGGAAGCCAAATGATAAAGGAGGAATGAAAGAAAAAATGGAGGGTGAGGAAAGGAGGACAACAGAAGAAAAACAACAAGAATATGGGAAAAGTTAAGAACAAAGTAAGTAGAGTAACAGAGAAGAGACAGACAGACACAGGGCAGATTGACAAACGAAAGAGCACAAGGTGGTACACAGACACTAAAGACACACAGTCAAGGGACTCACACAATTACAGACACCAGCAGCAAACGAAGGGTCCAGTAGATGATGATCCCACAACTGCAGCCAAAGAGAATTTTCCAGGCAAGAGGCTTGGTTTAAATAGGTTTGAAACTCCCTCCTTTGGGAGCCCCCACCTTTGCACCCCCCCCCCGGCCAACAGGGTGCCAGCTCTCAACAGTGGCACAGCCAACAGCCTACCAGAGCGCAAGACTCATTCTGGCCAATCACAGGATCAATAGCGCAGCCAATGAAATGCCTGAAAAATAGCCTCACAAAATGGAGGTCAGGAGCAAAACTTGAAAGAAAGGAGCCACAAAATGGAGGACACACTATTCAATGAATACAGACCCTATAGAGCCCTATGGCACATCCGAACCGGTTCAAAACAATCCGAACCGGTTCGGATCGAACCGGTCCAGATTCGGTTCGAATTCGAACCGTCGAACCGGGGCAGTTTGAATTCGAACCGGTTCGCACATCCCTACCAGAAACTTATTGGCAGCCAGTGCAACTCCTGTAATATAGGAGTAATATCGTCTCTTCGAGATGACCCGGAGACCAACCTGGCTGCCGCATTTTGTACTAATTGCAGTTTCCAGACTACATACAAAGGCAGCCCCACATAGAGCACATTGCAGTAATCAAGTCTGGAGGATACCAACAAGTGTACTACTGTTTTGAGATCATGAACCTCAAGAAACGGACGCAACTGGCGTATCAACCAAAGCTGATAGAAAGCGCTTCTGGCCACTGCCTCAACCTGGGGAACCAGAGAAAGGTGTGGACCCAGAAGCACTCCCAAAATGTGTAGGACCCAAACCTTTAAGGGCTTTAAAATTAATAACCAGAATCTTGAATTGGACCCGGAAACAAATTGGCAGCCAGTGCAGCTCTTTCAAAATAGGTGTAATATGCTCTAAGTGAGCAGTTTCAGAGAGAACACTGGCAGCTGCATTCTGCACCAACTGAAGTTTCCAAATATTCTTCAAGGGCAGCCGCACAAAAAGTGCATTGCAGTAATCCAGCCGTGATGTGACTGTGGCTGGATCTGCCTTCTTGAGAAAGGGCCACAGCTGGTGCACTATTATTTTTATTTATTTTATTTATTTAACATATTTTTATACCGCCCAAAACTTATGTCTTCCACAGTTGAAGCTGTGGAAAGGCACTCTTGGCCACTGCCTCCATCTGAGCATTCAAAAGCAGAGCTGGGTCCAGCTTTCAAGGGGACTACAACCACATCCAGAGCTTCTTAGGAACATAAGAACATAGGAAGCTGCCATATACAAAGTCAGACCATTGGTCCATCTAGCTCAGTATTGTCTCCACAGACCGGCAGTGGTTTCTCCAAAGTTGCAGGCAGGAATCTCTCTCAACCCTATCTTGGAGATGCCAGGGAAGAAACTTGGAATCTTCTGCATGCAAGCATGCAGGTGCTCTTCCCAGAGTGGCTCCATCCTCTAATATCTTACAGTCTTCACACTTCTAGTATCCCATTCATATGCAACCAGGTCAGACCCTACTTAGCAAAGGGCTCAAGTCATGCTTGCTACCACAAGACCAGCTCTCCTTCCATAGAGGTTGAACCATCCTTTCCTGATTGGCTTTTCTACTGACCAACAGCACCTCCATCTTGTCTGGATTTAACCTCAGTTTGCTAGCTCACATCCAGCTCATCACTGCCTCCAGCCCCCAGTTCAGTACATCCACTGCTTCCCTAAGATCTAATGTCAGAGAAAGGTAGAGCTGAGTGCCATCTGCATATTGATGACACTTCTGTCTAAACTTCCTGATGACCTCTCCCAGAGGTTTCATGTAGATGTTAAACAGCATGAGAGACAATACTGAGCCTTGCAGGACCCCAGAGGCCATGGAGTTGTGCAGAAGTCCCCTAGCACCACCTTCTGGAACCTCCCCTTAATAAATGATCAGGACTACTCCAATGCACCACCCGGATCCCTAGACTTGAGAGGCAGTCCAGAAGGATACCATGGTCAATGGCAAGGGTCCAGAGACCAGAGCTCATGGTGTTGCCCGCACACCACCTAGGATCTTGTCCACTTTCTCAGGCAGCACAAATGCAAACACTTTTTTTTAAAAAACAAACCACTGGGAATATTTTCAGCTCAAATATCTCAAACATTTTTTAAAATCCTCTCTGAAGGAAGCAAGTGCATTCATTGTTTTAAGTTAGCTTATGTTCAAGTGAAACCAAAATATTCTGTTTATTTGTGAGCAGACCCCACCTCACACATGCCCCCTGCTACACCCCTACCCTGCAAAATGTGCAAGTCTGATGTGAAAACCTCCAAATTAGGGTTGGTATTGGACTAATCAAGTAAATACCCTTGATAGTCAGACATTGGCAACTATCAAGTATCTACATTGATTAACTAGACTAGTAATAAAAATGGTGGTCATTGCAGCACATAGCCAGAAGAAAAAGCTAGGCCATGTGGTTTAACTCTGGGGTCAAACTAGACAATATCTTAAATGGGTCTTGATTCATTTATGGGCTCACATTTAATTGTGAGTAGCAGCTGTGCAGAGGTGCAAGTGGATCAGGACCAAGGACCATAGCGGGTATTTAGCCTTTTACTTCTGTTCCGTTTTCCAGACAAAAATGATGCACCCTGCCCCTCCCAAAGCAACTATTTAACCCAGGAAGTGCCAATGTAGCAAATGTCATTGTCAAGGTCCGCTTGTCACATTGTGGGGACCAGTTTCAGCAGGGAAAGGATGCATATAAAAGATGGTTATTCTACTCTGCACCACAGTTGAAATCCAAATTGTAGCCTGTACAGATGCTACTTGTGAGTAAATTTAAGCCCTTAAATAGAAAACACATATAAGGTCTCATCTAATTTGGCCCAGAGAGAGGAGAAAGTATAAATTTGCTGCAAAGAGTTGTAAGGTGTATGGGGGAACTGTGGTCTGGGCTGCTCTGAGTGTTCGAGCAGTTCTGGGTTGGATGGGCAGACAAGGAAAGACTGGGGATGAAACCTACAGGATCCATCTTCATCGCATAAGAGGAATGTTTTATACAATTTAATCCTGCTCTAGATATATGGTTCTTCTCATAAAGTTTCACCAAGCATGCTTGCACCCCCTTCCCCAACCAACTTGTACCCCCCCACACAAAAGAGCAATGCTACCAATAATCAGGGGCAAATCCTAAATAATCTCACCTTCTTCCTAGCAGTCTCATCGGATCCATCTACACATGAGCACTCATGCATGGAATATGGAAGGGAGTCTAGGAGGAGGAAAATAATAGAAGTCCCTGGAGAAATGGTGGGGGGCGCACACGTCTCATGGCATATCTGCAGGAGAATGGGCTAGTGAGGGTGTGTCACAAATGGCCATTGCTAGCAAAAGACTCACTTTACAAATATGAAAACGTAGAGGGATTGCTTGTGCAGTCTATCTTTAACCAGTACAAGTCTATCTTTAACCAGTCCTGCTTCCCAGGGGAGGGAAGAGGGGATCCACAAGACCCTTCCTCCTCAACTGCAGAAACAATGGTGTGAGCAGTGTGAGGAAAGGGTTAGGATGTCTTTGCTCTGCCAAGGGTGGGCAAACACTGACGAAACACTGAGCACACCCCCTCTAACATTGCGGCCCATGGTTGCAGCTTCACTAGTGTGCTGACACTTTGCCAATAGTCTGGCAACACAAGAGGAATGGAGCTTGCTGGAATGCACCATGGATGGACTAGGAAGAGGGAGGAGGTCCTCTGCCCAGATGCCGGAGGCTGCCAAACTTCAGTTGATCAATCATCTGCAGCATGATCCACAGCTTCACAGATTAATCATAGCATCATCTACCTGAGATTTCATGCTATGTCCAAACACGGCCAAAATCTTTATAATATTGTTTTTCAAAATCATCTCTTTATTTCCCTTTTAAAAAGAAATAAATAGATTTTCCTCAAAATGGGAATAAATTCTTAAGGCAACCAATTTATGCACATCTCTGAAACTTTGGAGTAAGAAGATAGGGAAGGCTGGGGAAAAATCCACTAAAAATCTGCAGAAATAATTTAGCTCTCTTGTCATTGCTGACTGACAGCTCTAATAAATTCCTACATTTTAAGCAGTCTTACATTTCACATGCATTTGCTCCCTACTCCTGTGCAGAGTGGAACATCTATTGTCAAATGCATAAAATAACATTAGAAATGCAAACTTAATGTAGCCCATGGTAATGTGTTATTTAAAACTTATGAGCCCGAATAAGGGCTTATTTCTTCCAAATTGAAATTTATAGTTTCATTTTAATGTGCTAACTTGAATACTGATGGGGCTTAGGCATGTTGCCATAAAATGGGAATGAAAAACAAAGCACGTAACTACCAGGCATAAAACAGTTATTATGGGAATGTATATAAGCATTTTTTTTTTAAAGAAGTGAGTCCTTTTTACCTGTATCAATGATGAAGACAAGAAAATAGATGCTAGATACTATGCCTCACCATCACTCAATATCTGCAAAGGACCATCCATTCCTAGCTTGGAAATAACCTTTAAACAGGTCAGCTGAATAAAGCTGGTTTCCCAAAATGCATCTGTACCAGAAAAAGAGAACAGATTCTTGCAGACCTAGTCCAAGACACAAAAGAAAAGAGAGAACAATCACTATTCTTTAATTCAACCTCATTTTTTAATTTGTCCCTTCTTACATTATACATTCAACTCACAGGAATTTCAACTGCAGTAGTAATTTCGGGATGTTTACCATTCAAAAATACTAAGGCATGCAATCAAAAGATTTGGATGATTTTTAAATAAATATACAGTTCCTTATCTATTCCTCTTCAGGCCATGTGCAGCTGTCTTCTCTACTCATCCTCCTAGCTTTCCTTCTCCCAGGTTCCTTCTCCTGGTCTTCCCCTCTTTACCCTGACTCTCACACTTTTTTCTGTAGGCTCTTCTGCTTCCCTTGGCCATTTGCCTTCTCAGGCTATATCCTGTTTTCCTAGGACCATGCTTCTTTTACTCCTAAGCATTTTTGCTTGCATTCACTCTCTCTGGGAACTGACCTTGGTGGCATTTAAAAAGGCCATGGAAACACATCTTTTGGAATAGGCTTTTAGTTGAGATGTTAATTGCTCTCAATAGTTTCACTGTAAACCACTTCAAGATTTAAAGAGGGGTGGAATACAAACGTGTACAATCAATCAATCAATCAATCAATCAAATAATTATTTACTAGAGAGTGAAAATGCAGACTTATTGGCTTGGATCCTAAACTACCACCCAAGCCCCAAAGGTGGGGAATGGGACATCCTCAAATCCCCATTATTCTCTATGGGAGGAATACAAAAATTGAAAAATAATTCAAAACTTCACCAATAATCAGAGAAGTGTCTGATTTCCTTGGTGTTTGGTGGGTGGTAGGCACCTCTGGGTGCCTACCACACACCCCAGTTTTTTGCCCCTAGGTAGTCCATATAGGGAATAATGGGCAATAATAAAAAATTCAAACATTCATTAACAATCATAGGAGTGTCTGATTGCTTTGGGGTTTGGGTGGTATTTGGCACCCATGGGTGCCTACCACCTAACTCATTTTTGGAGGCTAAAACCAGTTCAAATCAGTTCAAATCAGTTTGAATCGGACCAGGTTCAGTTCAGTTCAAATTCGAACTGGCCAGTCGAACCCAATGCCAGGTTCGGTTTGAATTTGAACCATCAAAACAAACTAGTTTGAATTTGAACCAGTTCAAATTCAAACCAGTTTGCAAATCCCTAACCCAGACCTAAGCTGTTTAGGGCTTTAAAGGTGATAACCAAAATTTTGTACTTTGCCCAGAAACATAATGGCAGCCAATGCAACTTTTTCAGAACAGGCATAATATGGTCTCTCTGGGTTACCCCAGAGACCAATCTGGGTGCTGCATTTTGAACTAACTGAAGTTTCCAAACTATGTACAAAGGCAGCCCCACACAGAGCACATTGTCAAGCTGGATTGGAAGTTACTAGCTGATGCACCACTGTTTTGAGATTGTTTTCTTCAAGGAATGGGTGCAGCTGTTGAATCAGCTGAAGTTGATGGAAAGTGCTCCTGGCCATAGCCTCCACCTGGGATACCTGGGTGAGGCCTGGATCCTTCCAGCACAGGAAGATCTAACTCATCCCTCAAATTCCAATCCCGCACAACGAGCACCTCCGTCTTGCTTGATTCAGCTTCAATTTGTTATCCTTCATCTGGCCCATTACTGCCCGTAGGCAAGCATTTAGGGAATGAATGCCATTTCCTGAGGAGGAGGAGGAGGAGGAGGAGGAGGAGGAGGAGGAGGAGGAGGAGGAGGAATAGATATCTCCACCATCTGGAACCTGCCTGAGAGATAGGAGTGAAACCATTGCAAAGTAGTGCCTCCTATCCCCAACTCCCTCAGGTGATCCAGAAGGATCCTGTGGTTGATGGTATCAAACACCCCTGAGAGAGCCAAAAAGAAACAACAGAGTTGCACTCCCTCGGTTAATTCCCTGGTAAAGCTTGGCTGACCAAGGCTGTCTCAGGCGGACCAAGGCCGTCTCAACCCCATAGCCTGCTCTAAAGCCAGTTTGAAACGGGTCTAGATAATCGGTTTCCTCCAAAACTGCCAAGAGCTGGTTAGCCACCATTCTCTCAATCACCTTGCCCAACCAAGGGGTATTGGAGATGGGCTAAGGGGTCCAGGGAAGGGGTCCAGGGAAGGCTTCTTTAAGAGTGGTGTAACCATTGCCTCCTTCAGACAGGGGGGCACCCTACCCTCCCTCAGCGATGCATTTATGATATTAACTAGGCCACCTCCAACAATCTCCCTGCTAGAGAGAAGCAACCAAGTCAGGCAAGGATCCAGAGAACAAGTGGTAGGCTGCATTGCTACAAGGAGCTTGTCCACATCCTCAGGCATCACGGACTGAAACTGATGCAATCTAATTCTGAAAGAAGGATTGCTGGACACCACATTAATAGACTGCAAAAACAGTGGAGACCAAATTGGCCCAAATACAAGAGATTTTATCTGCAAAGAACCCGTTAAAAGCATTACAGCAGAACATAGTCTCCAGGGACTGGTTTGAACTGGAACGAGCCTGAATCAAACTCCTCACAACCCAGAACAACTCTGCTGACTGTGAACCTGCAGAAGCAATGCGCGCAGATCAGAACTGTTTTTTTGTTGCACACACTGCTTCTACATAAACTTTCAAATGGGCTCTGTGCTGTGTCCTGTCACATTCAAGCTGAGTTCTCCTCCACCTGCGTTCCAGTTGCCTACCTTGCTGCTTAAGACCCTGCAACTCCTCTGTATACCAAGGGGCCACTTTTAAAGCAGGTTGGATGGGACGCTTAGGAGCAATCGTGTCTACTGTCCTGGACTGGTAAGTTCCCTATGTATAATGTATATAAATGTATAATGACATACATTTGACTATGCTGCTCTGATTGATTTTTGTAGCAAAATATAAATTTACAAAATGCACACCTGCATTTTTTATTTTGCTATCTCTCAAACACTGAACCAGATGTTCATACTTACATTTGATAAATCATCTAAATGTTTTAAGGAATAAAAGGAGATTCAGGGGGGAAATGAAAACAAGTTGGTCTAGTCTATTAGAACAAAGACTTTAGTCTATTAAACTGGAACCAAGACTCCTTGAAACATTATAATCGTAAACAGTTCTGTTGATTCCTGTAGTGACCTAATGCAATATTAATAGTGGACAGGGGACTTAGGGTGTTTGTAAGGGCAGGTTCTTCTAAATGCAGACATCTTCTTCACTGCAGTCTTCACTGAGACAGCTCTGGCCTAATTTCATCTGACTTTGAATGTGTGCAAATCACAGGGAAATATGAACTGACTCTAGACTGAGAAGACCAACAAAGACAGAAAATCATTTCAATTTGTATCCTTATCAATATTTTACTAAGCCTGGATAGCTAGACATCTAGCATCATCCAATATGCAGGACATTAGTTTCCAAAAATTTGAACTCTAGATTATAGAAGTTTGTAAGTGCAATGATGACTGTCAAGAATTTTAAATCAGAAATGAAAATTTGCTGTTAGTTCATTTGAAGGCATGTTGCATGAAATTAACAATTACTTGCCTGAACTTAGTATACTTGGTAAGCACAAGCTTTTCATATGGCTTGCAATAAATAATGTTTTGAAAAACCATTTATTTTATGTACTGTTCCCTGCCTACAGTATACTAATAGGCTGTGCAATCATATATCTACTTGGAATTCATTAACATTGACACGACTGTGACCTTGAATTACAGATCAATGTCATGATACCATTAAAGTCCTTCCTGATACCCAGAAGCAAAAGGGCTTGCTTTTGTTCCAGCCTCAATCGCCTCTTGAAATCCCTCTGGTGATGCCTCAAAAGTTTGAGCGCTTTTTTATGTTTCTCTTACTGCTAAGAAAAACAGAAAATGGACTCCAACCTTGACCTTTGGCAGAATGAGTCCCCAATTTGATTAGTTTAAAGTATTCTCCAAATTAGGCCATGAGATATCAAAGGAGTTTTAGAATATTTTGTTTCAGAAGACATTTCTCTCAGATAGAGGAAAACAAACTGGATAAAACATATGTAAAGTGCACACACTAATATTCAGGACGTGGGGAATGTGAGGATTTTATTCCTTTGGATTTTCTGTGCATGTGTTCATTTTGCTAACAAAAGAGTGTGGCGTGGCACTAGAAAGTCATAGTTAGCAACTAAAATGTGAAAGATGCACAGGAGATAGATAAATTAAATAACTGGAATCCTGACATATTTCAGTATATCTTCAGGGGGGAAGATATTTCAAAACATCTTCAAAATACAAAAATGTGCAATTTTATGTACACATTTTAAAGCATATATTCAAAAGCTGGACCTCAGGACCAGAGGTTGCCAAACCCGTGGTTAATTTTTAAAACTGTAAATAGAGTTGCCGATGTTCATCCAACCGTAGCCCAGCAACCTCTGTTTTCAGGGCAGGGGTTCCCTCTTCCTCCCTCTTCCTGGTCTGCTGAGGCTGCATCCTAGCAAGCTCCATAGTGCTCACATCATCAGACTGTGGGCAAGGTGTTAGAAGGTCTCCAGGTGGCAGCCATTGGCCACGATTTTCAAAAAGGCATGCCGAACATGATTGTGCCTTTTCAGGATGGACCACACACACCCTGGCAGGGAAATGGCATTTAAATACTTTAAAATGCCATACAAACCCTTCATCTGACAGCAATTGCACCACTGCCCTTATAGAGCACCAGAACCAAACTGTCTCATGGGGATATCTATATGAGGGAGGACCAAGGGATCCTGGGGTCTGGCCCACTGTGACGATGAATGCTCTTGTGATGGCTCACCCCAGAAAAGCAGTCCATGGAGACCAAACTATACAAAAAAGGGATTTTCCTGAGTTAGGATCTGCTACCGCAGAGAATAATGGGAGAGGTGAGCATCGGTTGTCTGCAGCTCCAGGAGAGTGGGGTTGCTGTTCTGAGCAAAAATAAAGATGGACATGTTCAAATGAGCAGATGGGCTGGCAGAGGGCCCATTTTGACTACCTCTTCACAGCAGTCACCAAGACAGGGAAAGGTGTTTCTGGGGTACCTGTCCCCATGGCTTGCTTGTGTCAAGCAACCAGGCTGGGTGGCATCTGCCGTCCAGCCTGCATATGTGTCTCTGTGGCCTAACACTCTCATGAGAGAGCGATCCATTGGAGAAGGGCATTCGTCACACATTATTAATGATTCTGCCCAATCCCCCTATCTCCCCAAATGGTTCTTCTCATGAGTTGTGAAAGGGAAAGAAGAGCCCCTGGTGGCGCAGTGGTAAAACTGCCGCCCTGTAACCAGAAGGTTACAAGTTCAATTCTGACCAGGGGCTCAAGGTTGACTCAGCCTTCCATCCTTCCGAGGTCAGTAAAATGAGTACCCAGAATGTTGGGGGCAATATGCTAAATCATTGTAAACCGCTTAGAGAGCTCCGGCTATAGAGCGGTATATAAATGTAAGTGCTATTGCTATTGCTATTGCTATTCCCATGGCCTTCCCCTCTCAAAAGAGAGTGGTCCACTCAGGAGCAGCATCCATCCTCATAATATGTGAGGAATATCTCCTTTCACCAGAGACAATGCTGATCCTGCTGCCTGGCCCTTCACATAAGTAATCCTAGGGACCACTATTGTTAACCCAAGAGTAAGGTGCTGGGCCCCCCTTTCCCCAACGCCATTGTGCAAAAAATAGACCTGAGCTATTGAAGAATTACTGGTTGGGGCTGCAATGTAAACCTGGCCATGGATATTGCCACCCTGCCATATGTTGCCACCCAAGCAATCTAATAGGGTTGCCCTGTTTATGTTGCCACTGTGACTGCAAGTGCTTATGAACATACATCTTTATCACTTCATTTTCAGAGAGCTAAGCAAATAGCTTAGTCTTGCCATCCTGTCTCCTTTCTCTCCTGATTGCCAAGAAGGGGAAACAAGTGACAGAGTAGGGAGAGGGTATGCCCCCATGTGACTTTCCCATTAAACAGTCTTGGAAGCTTGGGATGGCATGTCGTGGTGTCCCTGTTGCCAGGCAACTGCTTTATTAGATCAGAGACAGGGGGTGGGGGCAAGGGCTAGGAGAGGTTGCCATCAAGAAATGCTGTAGACAGGGAGTGGGTGTGATCCCAGGCTGATCTGGGCTGCCTTCACTATGATTGTGGTTCCAGACACAGCACAAAACCGTGATTATGGCGGTGTCCATGGTTATGGCAGTGTCTGCGTTTGTTATGTTGCCACTGCAAAACCTCAGCTTGGGGCAGCGAAACTCACTACAAACTGAAGGTTCAAATTGGAGTTTGGAGAAGAAAACCGCAGGTCCCTTTTGCCAAGAAATCACAGTTTCACACGTTTGGACATTCACAAATTCCAACCTCTGCCCTATTAAACTGCGGTTTTGTGTTATGTGCAAATGCGGTCTTGTTTCCTCTTTGGCAGCATGAGCACCTCCCCATCTTTACATGTTCACAAGGGCATTTACCAACAATAACTTTAATTAATACTGTGCATTTTCTGAACAATTAAAATAAAAGCCTACATTACTATTTCCTTAAGGTGTACAACATTAATGAAAGGAAAAACTGTTTCTGGATGAGACCTCCACTCATATTTTAATATTGCCCTTGCCATTTAGGAGTTTTCTGACTTAAATAATCTTCAACATGGTGTTCATTCCTTGCAGTTTTACTACTCCGCAATAGCCTTCTCAGCCCCAAATCTCAAGCAGTATTATTGCTATTATTCTACCTTTTTCTATGAATTTCTCGTATTTTACAATGACTAGTTCAAGAATGGTATCAAAGCCCTGTTGTAATACCCAGAAGCAAAAGGCAGTGCTCTCTTGTCAATAGATTGTCACATGAGGAAAACAGAGAAGGCAACTGAACCACTGCCTTGCCTCAACACCAGTAAATGAAATCCACCCCCCCCCCCGCCAAAAAAAATCAGTTCTCCTGTAGTATCTTCTCTACATTCCATGTTGATTTGTTCAGCTTACACTGTTTGAATTTCCTAATAAGGACTGAACAGCGGATGAATGTTTTTGATAAGTTACTTGAGAGTTATCTTGCGAGTGTGTTGGTTAGACATGGAACGGCCTTCAGAGCCTCACAGCTTCCGAGTTCCTAACAATGAGATGGAGGATGGCGATTGTGACGATGAACTATTTCTAGGCTAATCTTTTAAAGCTCTGAATGGATAGGGAAGAGGGGGGGAAATCCAAATAAAATAAAATAAAATAAATAAATTGCAAGAAAGAATGGGAGGGAGGGGGAGAAAACATAACAGCTGCGTTCAGGCCTGTCATCGCGGCAGTAGCTGGCCCTGTCCGTGTCTAATGTAAGGGTTATGGAATATCATAATCCCTTCTCTGAGCTCCTTTACAGCAGCAATGATGACTAAATTTCTTGTGTCTTATCACACTGTCACAGACTCGAACCAGGAATAGGAACTCTGAAGAAAACACAGCATGAAAACTAGAGAGCAGATGATCAGATTAACTTGTATTGGATTTTTTTTTTAAAGCAGGGCCACAATCTGACTGGAACAGGCTGGATTCTGGGGCCTATGGAGATTTAAGCCCTCCACAGCCTCCCTCTCTCCCTCCCCTGCCCAGCCTTATCCCTCTCAACATTTACTTATTTTAAATAGAGAGAGATAGAGATATTATTATATCTATTCCATCTCCACCACCACTCAACCTATGAAGATCCCCTTTAGACATTTAAAGTCATCTTGCAAGGAGATGGGGTGAGCAGTTAGCAATTCAGACCTCATGCGGGTGGTATCCGGTGGGCAGAAGGATTTCAAGAGGCCTTTAAAAACATCAGAGTTTGGATCAAAAGGTAACATTTCCCTTGGTATTCAATCACATCTATTGCCCTATGTAGAATCTGCCACTGTACCTAAATAAAGAACATCTCTGTTGAATATATCTGCTATCTCCAGGCATCTGAATGGGGTCTGTGGGCTGGATTGTGGAAGAAATATATGATAAACCAAGTTCCATAAGTGGAGGGCAAAGAAGTAAACTCCCCAGGGCAGCCAGTGAAAAGAGTCTTTTCTCAAGAAGGAAGAATTCAAGCCCTATTCACATGTTACGTTCAATGCATGTAAAATCTGTGCACATGCGGAGCTGTATACAGATGTACAGTTATTCATATGTTACATTCAATGCATGTACAATAGTCTATTTCCTATCTGTACCCTGGATTTGAGACAGCTTCAGGTATTTGTACACATGTACATATTTTTGTTTGAATGATTCTACATGCATTTATGTTAAATGTGAATCTAGGTACAGCACTCTTCAAATGCAGGGTATGTAGGAAGCTGCCTTATACCAAATCAGACCATGGGTCCATCCAGTTCAATATTGTCTACAATGACCACAGCATTCACTTCTCCAAGGTGTCAGACAGGAGTCTTTCACAGCCCTATTTGAACCTGGTACCTTCTGCATGCAAATAAGTTGGAGCTATGGCACCATCTTCAAAGGTGGCATACATGGCTCTCCCATCCAGGCACTAACCATACCAAGACCTGCTTAGCTTCTGCAAGGTGGCATTATCATGTGACCTTAGATCATGCTCTGGGCCCCAGGTAAAGATAAGAAGGTGTATTACAGCACATGCATTGAACATAACAAGTGAATAGGGCTTCTGACTTCTATATATTGGGTCCAATAGCATGGCTGGGTCTGGGTATGTGTAACCCCTTTAAAGCACTGGATTCCCACCAAGCAGATGCATGGCAATTGTGTAGAGCAAGAGAATACTGAATCCAATCCCCTGCATTTCTTCATAAGCAGCTCATTGGCCAAATTTCCCTCTTATAGTCTGTCATGTCCTGGGGCTTAAATGCGAAAGATTTATATGGATCTGAAGAGAAACCAGAGTATGGGGCTTACATGCTTCAGACACTTCTCTCCATATGAGACCCCTTTCATGGACAACCCTATTTAGCATTCCTTTGTAGTGGAAACTGCAGTGATAATCAAGGCGCATGTCCTTTGCTGCTGCTGCTCGAAAGTGATAGAATGACCTACTAGTAGAAGATTTGCAGGGAAGGAACTCTCTCCTGAGCTTTAGGAAGGGCTACAAAACTGGAATGGAAGAGCTTCTGGTCAAGCAAGTACTAGTAATTTATTTTTGGTTACTGACCAGCAAAAATACAGAAAAACAGATACATACAATTCATAAAAACATTTAAAAGAAAGAACAAAAGAAAAGAACCTCAACTCAGTTTATAACAGCTATCTCTAGTAGATAGCTATCTCCAGTGAATACGACTATTCAGCTACTTGTACACCGCCCAGAGCCTTTGGATGGGGCGGTTTATAAATGTAATGAATAAATAATAATAAATAATACATAGCATGGTCTTACGAATTCTGCTAGCAGTTAAGCAGAACCTGGCGACAACATAAGAAATCCTATCATCATGATCCAATAAAGGATAACATCTATAGAACAGGCTCGGACTGGCCCACAGGGCAACAGGGCATATTCCCGGTGTGCCCTACCCACGTGGCACCCCTGCGCCCCAACTCCCAACCTTAAAACCCCTGCTAACTGGGCAAAGAGGCAACTTTTAATGTGGTGATTCTCTTTAGTAAGCAAGGGGAGAGCAACTGGCCCTATCCATCCCCAGCACAGCATCCCTCCAGTAGCTATTGTTGGTATCTGCCTTATGTTTCTTTTTTAGATTGTGAGTCCATTGGGGACAGGGAGCCATCTGATTTATTTGTTGTTTCTCTGTGTAAACCGCCCTGAGCCATTTAGGGAAGGGCGATATAGAAATCAAATACATACATACATACATACATACATACATACATACCTATTCTGCTCAAAACCTGGTGCCATCTTCACATACATCCCACCACCCTCTCAGTGCCCCCAGTCCAGCCCTATATAGAAATCATCAGAACTCTGGCTGAAAGACAGTGCTGGGGACATGGTGAGCAGTTTGAAATAACTTCCTAAGGAATTTGGATTGTACCACTTCTAATACTGTGAAACTGGAGTATGAACCAAGTTGGGCACCATGTAACAGTTGAGCCTGAGCTTTGGATTCAAACAGCCTTATTGCAGAAGGGATGAAACAGCCCCCTCTAGAGTAGAAAAAAGCCAAAATGGCTGGTGTGGACTTCTGTGCATTTTACAGCTGTTGGAAGACTGAAAAACCATACCTAAGTACTTGAAAGAACTGACTTGCTCAATCCTGCATCTATTGATAGACCAAGCCAGTGTCCTTGGGTGCATTGCGAACCTCATGATCTTGGTTTTGGTATAGTTGATCTGTAGGGCATGCTCCTTGCAATAGAGAGCAAGAGAATTAAGTACCCTTCTCAGGCCAATTGGTGTCTGGGATAGAATCACGGCATCGTCTGACTATAGGAGTATCAATACCGGTTTAGATGCCAATTTTTGGGGATGGAAATCAGAATTAGCTAAAAGGGCAACAGGAGAATTACTATAAAAGTTACACAAGAGCAGTTCTAAGATACAACCTTGTTTAACACTTCTGTATGTTAAAATTTGTAGCAAAAGAGAAATTGTAAAGAGAACAATTTGTTATGGGGTGGCTAACAAATATTACTATTTGTACTACTACTACCTTGAAGAAATGGCTTGCTGTGGGGCACCTTACTTTAAGACAGGTATTCTGATACAGACTATATATGTGGTCAAGCAAGAGATGCTGTATCCCCAGCCAGTATAATCTATTGTGTTGATATGTATAGTGATGATATGTATATGTATAGTCCCCTGCTAACTGAGCAAAGAGGCACCTTTTAAAAGTGGCGATTCTCTTTATTTAGCAGGGGGAGAGCAACCGGCCCTATCCAGCCCCAGCACAGCATCCTTTTAGTGGCTGTTGTGTCGTGTTCATATTCATCGTATTCATAAAGCAGGTCTGTTTTTATATCTGGGTGTTGATTGTGTGATTTTAGATTATAGCTGTGAGACATCTGCAGTTTATGGGGCGATGGGTATTTCAGATATTTAAAATAAATAAATGAAACCAAAGGCTTTATTTGTGCACAACGGGGACTATACTGTCATATCAGGGCACAGTACTTATAAATAGAGCATTAAAAGTAAAGCATTTCCATTAGCCCTGTTTTCACTCATTCCACCTTGACAGGTGAACACAGAGAGGTGTTTAGGCAACACACAAAGGGACATCACTGTGCCTCCCATACCCTCTCATATTATGCCTCCCACACCAAGCCAGTTACTTGTGCTCAGTCTTTTATCCAGATGTAGTGGGATCTGCAGTGGGATTGGATCACTCCTATGGATTTTCATTTAATATTCCACACAGCAGCCTCCCAATTCCAATTTGAAACTTACTTTTAAGCTACTAGGAAATTGAAGTATTTCAAGGAGTTGTTGGGAGGGTGGGGGAAAATTGTGTTCCTTTTTAAGGGTTTTTTTTAAAAAAGTCTCCTGAAATAGGAGTTTGTAATATTTAGCCTACTTTATGAAAAGAAGCAGGTTTATGAGTTTACCATGTCCGTGGGTGTGAGTGCCATGTGCCCGCAACCATAACTTTGTGTTTGCAGTCCATAATGAATGAAATCTTGCGTACAGTACCATCGACGGGATCTATGGGGATTCTGATAGGGGTACTTTATCCAAATTTTTAGCACCACCCCTTTAGAAGTCATATTATTCACTATTTTGAAGGACATGGAAGGTAAGCTCCATTCATTCTGATTAGAACTACTAGCTTTAGCTAGTCGACTGAAGAAGTATATATTGAAATAAGTTGGGAGCTTTCTATGGTTTTGTGGTCCAAGACATCTTCTCTGCACTACTAAGTCTGCCTTCATAAGCACTGAGATGTGCACATCCATTCAAAACTAAGAATATGCCTTAGAACACACCAAACGTTATTTTGTGGCTTGAACTGGAGAGGAAGATTAGGGGAGATGCTGAGCAAGCTTGCTTTGTTGAACTTTGCCCACTGTTACTGATCTTCTCAGTGAGGAACCCCTAAGAAACTTGCAAGGAAGTGAGAGTTGCATGGAATGTGTTTTTAAAACTACAGGAATATTATATTTCCATGTATTTGATCACTGGCATACAATTGCATGTTATATTTTATCTTATTTGATTATTAACATGTATTTGTGTTTTTTAAACTGATAGCATTTGATTGATAACACGCAATGGCAATAAGTATTTGACACGTGACAACTGATGAGATTTCATATCTGCAAACTGACATGATCAAAGTCACCAACAGATGAAAAATGTTTAAAGCATTTGAATGCTAATTGTAGAAATTCTACATTCAGAATGGAAATTTGTTTTATAATGCAAAATTTCTCATTAAAATGTTGAATGGCAAAATGGGAAAATTTGTCAAACTGAATATTTGCAGATATTCATTTCAGTTCTGGCCTGGGCCTATGCTTTCACACAAAAGACCTTTTAACATGCAAACCAGAGCTCCAATACTTTCCAATGTCTGTTTTTATTTGATGCTCATAACTGGAAATTAGAATATATGTATGAATATTCATGCAATTAAATATGTCTGCAGTGGGACCTCTCAAGGGAGCTAACATTATTAGTGGAAAGCCACATCCTGTACAAATGAGAATTGTGTTATTTAAAGCCACACAAGGTCAGCTTTTACTTCCATGCTTGATTTTTTCCAATTGGTCACAGTTCTCTTTCCACACAGTTAAGTTATTTCCACCCCTTTTTGCATGTTTTCATGGCCGTTCTTGAGGGCTGAAAAGCTCTCAGGCTTCCCTGAGATGAATACCATTAATCGGAAGGTCAGAAATATTATTTTCCAAAAATTATATGGTAGAGCAGCCTGACACTTTTTGTCAAAGAAGTGTAAATGGGAACAAAGTTGACTGTCATGCTGCACAAATAAAAAGAGAATGAAGTCTTAATGGACTGCTTGATGCAAAAGATCATCCAAATTTCTGACAGACAATGAAAATCAGATAAACGATCATTGCTAAATTGGAAAGACTTAAAAACTATTTTTAGAGCTATATGCTGGCACAAATTTGTCTGTCAGCAAAGGTCTGAGTGAGAGGAAAGGATAAGCACTCATTTCCTTCTCCCAGGTTCCCCTTTCAGCCTGCAGAGATTCCTCCTAGACTCTGACTGACTCTTTTGTGCCCACCTATGCCTGCCATGCGGACATCTTTCTCCACAACTACATGAGAATTGCTAGTTTTACCAGGTTAGTCTCTGTCTCCATTTCCCAGGAGACACAGCTAATACTCCTCACACTGCCGCAGTAACCTGCACTTCTTGTGTCTCAGGCAGGGCTACCCCGCCCCCCCCCACACAAAGAGGCTGTTCTCATGACCACAGGAAAGCGGGCTAAGGGAGCCTAGCCCACTTTCCTGCGGTTGTGGGAACTGCAGGGAGTCGTGTGGCTCCCGCGGTTAGCCCACTTAAGTCCCCCTGCTTAAATGTGGTTAGTGGAGCAAGCGCTCTGCTAACCTCATTTTACTGATCATGTGCCTTTGCATTGCAGCTCAGCACCACGGTGACACATTAGTAGACCCCCGTCTGGGAGGCTACAAGCAGCAGCCTCCTGGCCTCTGAGGTCTCCCCAGAATGCCCCGCACACTCAGGTGGGGCATCCTGGGACTTCCGTGGGCCAGGTGGCCCCCAATCCCCGCTGCCCCTACTGGCTCCATGACAGCACCGGTAGTCATGCGGGTGGCCACCCAGGGATGGCTCCCAACAGAGCCTGCTAAGGCTCTCCACTGTGTTCGTGTGGAGAGCCTCAAATTGTCACTACAACGTGTACTGCTGAACTCATTTCAGATTGGACACCCCAGAGGCTAAAGAGTCAGCTTGATATATATCTAGCCTTAAGTGGAGGCTGCTGTGATTTTGGCAAAATATACATTTCTGTTTGAGGAGGATTTAAACATCAATAAATTAGGGCCACACTGGAAAGCTGTTCTCCTGAAAAGAAATACTGCCACGAATGTGAGATTTTGTCACTTAACTGTTGGCAAAAAATAATCCCCAAAATAAGTAGCAATAAACTTCTGTTCTGATCCAGGAATAATGTAGGCCTAGTTTATACTCTTGCCTTATCAGCACTTCCACAAATATGATGGTGGAGTATTGAAACTCTTTTTTTAAAAAAAAACTTTTTTTTTTTAGGGGGGTTATGGAAGATGGAATGGAATAAAATTTTCTTTTTCTCCAAAATGTGAAACTCCCATAGCTCACCAATTTGGCAACAAAACAGTCTTTGAAGACTATTCAGGAGCTTAGAAGACTACCCAGATACTACTCAGCATCTTCCCCTCATCAGATGCACTGTCCTACATTCTGACCAGTTCGAGTGCCTGCATGCAGTGCTTGGATCATGAGACAAAGTTGGGATTCTGATGGTATACTGCCCACTCCACTGTCTAACAGTCTCCCTGTCTGAGCTGTTCAAGGTGGTCTCAGATGTGGCATTGAGGCCCCCAAGGCTGTTTGTCTTGGGGGACTTTAATGTCCCTGCTGAGGCTGCCTTGTCTGGTGTAGCTTGGGATATAATGTCCTCCATGATGACCATGGGCTTGTCTCAACTGATTTCTGGTCCCACACATGTGGCAGGCCATACATTTGAGTTGGTTTTGGGGTCAACAGTGGACGGTGGTGCTCCATCCTCTCTAATAAAACGCTTGGTGTCCGTCCGTGGAGGGACACCAAGCGTGCGTTCGTGCCTGGCCTGTTCTGGGCATGCCCAGAACAGGGCAAGGGAGGCACGAACGGCAGGACCTGGTGGCCATGTTGGGGCCGGGAGAAGGAGAAGTGGCCGCCGCCTACGCCAGGAGGAGAGTGCGGGAGAGGCGGCGGCGCAGCCGTGGCCACGGCCAGAGGTGGCGGTGGCTGTGACAGGGCAACTGGCGGCGGGAGTGCGGGTGAGGCGGTGGCGGGGCCAGAAGCGGCCGCCGCAAATAAAGGAGAGAGGCGCCGGGGGAAGAGGCGGCAGGGAAGCTGGCCGAGGTGGTGGCGGAGCCGCCGCCGAGGCCTGGCGCCACCAGTAAAGCCGGGCGGGGGGGGGAAAACCTTGGGGCCCGATCCCACCATTCCCGTCCCCCCGCCAAATTACTAAGGGCCAAATTGGCCCTGAAAAATGCCGCCGCCGAACCGCCCTCCCAGCTGCCCGATCCCACCATTTGTACAGGAAAGAGGAGCTCGCTAGCAGAGCTCCTCTTTCTGCAAAGGCTCTTCTCAAACTGGCGCTTTGAGCGGAAAGGGCGTCCTTTCCGCTCAAAGCGCCAGTTTGAGAAGAGCCTTTGCAGAAAAAGGAGCTCTGCTGGCGAGCTCCTCTTTCCTGTACAAATGGTGGGATCGGGCAGCTGGGAGGGCGGTTCGGCGGGGGCCGAAAGCATTACTAGCGCCCGTTTTTCAACGGGCTAAAATTCACTTGTGGATAATATTATTATATAATAATAAATATTGTTTTCATGGACGGATCACTATCTAGTGAAGACTGGACTGAGGGTTGACCTACTACAACTCTGCAGGGGTGGGAGACCAGTTAGGATGGTCAACCCTCAGAGGCTTATGGATCCTAATGGATTCCTGATGGCTCTGGGGGATTTTCCTGCAGAGAGAGTGGACGATCCTGTTGATGCCCTGGTCTCCCTCTGATATGAGCAGATGGGGATCAGGAGGTTGATACTGTCATGCCTAGGCGTACTCTCCTGACCTGTCAAATTCAATAGACCTCCTGGTATACGAGTGAGTTGTGGACAATGAAGCAGGCTGGTAGATGGCTTAAGCATCGTTGGTGGAAAACTCAGAATGAATGTGACCGAAGACAGGGCAGAGCCCATTTTAGGGCCTATTCTATGGCAGTGATGGCAGCAAACAAATGCTAACACCAGAAGGCTGAGGCCCACAGTGTGCATACTAAACTGTTGCCCTTCATGGTTGGTGAAGGCTGCTAGGGAAGTCTGCTAGGGAGGGACCCATGGATGGCGGGAGTGGTGAATGCCTCTCTGAAATGGGGTGGTGCCCCCTCAGCTAAAGAAGGAAGTCATTAGGCCCCTACTTAGATCCTTTCCACTCTGATTTGCATCCTGGATACAGGATGGAAACTGCCTTGGTCACCCTGGTGGATGACCTATGCCAGGAGATAGACAGAGGGAGTGTGACTGTTGATTCTCCTGGAGCACTCAGCAGCTTTTGATACTATCAGCCACAATCTCCTTCTGGGTCATCTCTCCAGGTTGGGGGTTGGGGACACAGTTATATGGTGGCTCCACTCCTACCCAGAGGGTCATACTCAGAAGGTGGTGCTGGGGGACACCTGCTACACCCCTTGGCCTTTGGCTTATGGGGTGCTACAGGGATCTATTCTGTTCCCTATGCTGTTTAACATCTACATGAAACCAAAGTACTGCCTTTGCTCTTATATGGAGCCCAACTGGGACCGGCAAGTAATTTTGCCTTACTGGAGGCTATCCAGACTAAGTTTATTAGATCCATTTTGCAGGTTCCATGTTGTGCTCCGAATGCTGTCATCAGAAGGGAAGTTGGTCTTATTAGGGTGGAATCCTTATACTGGTGCTGTATCTTTCGATTTTGGTTAAAATTGAGTTTTGGACAGGCGGGTTTAGCCTCTTTGGCTATGAATGATGGTTTTAATTCAAGCTGGAAACGAGCTGTGTTGAGCAAATTTTCCTCTTTTGGCCTCTCCATAGAGGATTTGCATACTGTAGGAATTGAGCAAGCCAGGAAGTTAGTTAAGCAACGTGTCCTGGATATAGAAGTTCAACAAGAAGGTGCATGGCTCAAGCAGGGCTTATACTTAGGGAGTCAAGCTATTAATCTTAAACCAGCTAAATATTTTGATGTGGTGCCTGTCCCTAAATTTAGATGAGCCCTCACTTTAGCACGTTTAAATGTTCTTCCTACAGCAGTATTGGATGGCAGGTTCAAGGGAGTTCCGCTATTTTTACGTCTTTGCCCATGTGGAAAAGGGGTTATAGAATCCACCTCGCACGTTATTCTTTATTGTGATTTTTATAGGGAACCCTGTTTAAGACTTTTATCTCCTATGTTAGACAATTTGCCTGGCCGGTCTGATGAATTTTATTTAAATTATCTTTTAATTAATGAGGACACTGATATTATTTCTGTTATGGCCAAGTTTTGTTATATTATTTGTAAAATACGTACTGCTTTATTGTAAATGTTTGCTGGTCAATGACCGAATAAACTTATAACTAACTCTACATGAAACCTATGGGAGAGGTCATCTGTGGGTGTGGGCTGTGGTGCCATTAGTATGCTGATGACACCCAGCTCTACCTATCAGTTAACTCAGCAGACACCTGGGAGGTAGTGGATACTCTGAACAGGAGTTTGGAGGTCATTCTGGACAGGATGAGGGTAAACAGGCTTTATGCCTGGAGAAATCGTCTCCTATTCTCCTCCTCAGCACTTGTTTTCTGGCCTTCCACCTCTGCTTTCTTTTCTTTCATACAGTTTTCCTCCACACTTCCTCCTTCCCAATATTTCTTTTGTCTGTTGGCAAAAGTTTTTAGTTTTATGTGTCATTGTTTTTGTTACTTCTTTCTGTTGTGGACAGCTATATTTTTTAACAGTGATTTGGAGAGTTCATTCATTAGAGAGTCAACAGCTGTCACTGGTAAACATGAGCATTGAGAAACAGAAAGTTGGCAGTGTCAAGAAATAGGGATGTGCAAACCGGTTCTAGATAGAACCACCCTGGTTCAACGGTTCTAGATAGAGCCCAAACTTGAAAATAAAAATCACAGCTGGTTCCAGGTTGAACAGGACTGAGCCCGGTTCTAATAGAGCCAGTTTTAACTGGCTAGAGTGGTTCGAGCCAATATTGTTGTCTATTTTGTGACACTTGTGTGATTGGCTGCGGTGCAGATCCCAATTGGCCAGATGTGTCTGGCCCTTTGAGTGGCTTTGAAAGTGTGTCACTCAGGGACACCTGCCACCCCATTGGCCGGGGGGAGGGTGAAGGGGGGTGATCCAAGGAGGGTTATTCAAAGTATATTTAAAGACCATCTTGTGGCTTGGAGTCTCCTTCTGTCTCTGCTGCTTGTGTCTGCTGCTGCTCTGCCTGCTGCCTGAGAGAGATTGAGGAGCTATTGTTGCTGCTGTTTTGGTTGCCTTGCCTTGCGGTCTTGCCTGGTGGTCTCCAGAGAGTGATTTGACTGACTCCTGCTTTCCGACCCACCTCCTCCCCCCGCTTTAAATTACCATAATTAAGTATTTTCCTGGCTGGCTTTAGTATGCTTAAAACATTTTTTTGTGTGGTGGGGCCCTAATCCTCCCTCCTGCTTGTTGTCCAGCCAGCTAGCCTGGCTTCAGGACTCTGGCCCATTTTTCTGGCCCATTTTTTCTACATGATGAATCCCTATGTAGAAGCTATGTGCCATCAGATAATCCAACACGTGGATAATCTGATGTCAATAGTGATGGATTCTCTGATGGCACATAGCTTCTACATAGGGATTCGTTATGTAGTTCTATGTTACATCAAATAATCTAATCCCCATTATTCCCTGAGAATATTGGGAATATATGGACGAATTTTTTTAAAAAAATCATTAAAATTGCCCCTTTGACCGATTGCTTTGGGGCTTGGGTGGTAGTTGGTGCCCATGGGGGTCTACCACACACCCTTCTTTGGCAACCCTGGGTGCTACCCATAGAGAATAATAGACTGTCTCAAGTCCCATTATTCCCTATGGAGAACCTTTTAGACCCGGTTCTAGGAGGTTCTAATTTGAACCAAACCACGGGCCAGTTCTAATGGTTTAGAACCCAAACCAGTAGAACTGGTTTGAGTCTGGTTCTAATTAGAACCGAACCACCAAAAAAATGGTTTTGTGAACATCCCTAACAAGAAACACAGAAAAGCAGAATGCTGCTCCCTGCTTGCCTTTCTAGGGGCCTGCCCATCCACTGAAAAGAACAGCATTTATTTTAAGGGTAGTTAAAGTAATCAAGCTTCTGAGCTGCCTGTTTTCTATAGGGAAATGGAGTGTAGGTCAGGTTTGGATTTTCTAAATACTTAAATGTCCATGATGGTGAGATCAAGTATGGGTTTTGGAGTGTGAGTCACTAACTCACAGTTCGCGAAAATTATATATGTTAGATTGTGAGTCATTTTCTAGGCTGTCATGTGGTAGACAAATATTTTAATAAACAAACATGTGCTCTTAATAAGTAATCAAAGTATGCACATGAATGAATTATGAACCTGCTTGACTCCTAAAACCAGCTTCAGAGTCTCAGGTTCATTTTTTAAAATTAGATATATGAATGGCAGATATCAAGGACTGGGGTTTTTTGGTGTTTCCACCACAGCTGGGAAATTTCCTCACTGAGGAGATTCAACAAGCTCTCTGTCTTTTCACTTTTATATGAGTTTTGAAACTTTTAAAAATTCTAACAGGCATTTGGTGCTTGATCTCTGCTATTTAATTATCTGCTCTTTCTAAATTATTTTATGTTGTTCTTAGTGAACTTGATTGCTCTTACTGATAATTGATTTTATTTTTATGTGTATTAGATTTTTTCTTTTATATGCCACTTTGATCACATTTGAGAAAGTGGTATAGAAATACATGGAATAATGATAACATTGATTATAATAAGAAGTGAATTGGCCCTTAGTATTCATTTACATGTAATTTTTGCCAAAATTACTGGCGAAAGATCAATAACTAAAAGTAAAATCTTGATCTGTGTCCCAAATTCAGTATGCCATTCACTGTGCTGAGTTTCCAGTGATGTTCATAACATTATATTTTAAATAGTCCTGACTGCAATTTGGACTATAATTTAGCATATAAAAGCTGTGCTAGAAAAACATTCAAGGATCTGGATGGCTGCCTTTGTTCCTAACAATTTGTTTTTGGCAGGCACCTGATAGTCTTAAGTGCTTTGAAAGCTACGGACTAAATGTGTGTCTGGGCCAGAATGGTTCATAATGTTTGTTATCCTTGTTTTCAGTCAGCATTAGTTCTTTGATTATGTATTTATTTTGAAAAAATTTGCAAAATTGGTGGGTTTTTAAAAAAAAGTTATGTCTTCTCCTTAAAACCAACTCTCTCTCCCTACCTCCCCGCCCCACACACACCTGCTTCAAAACCAAAATCCCTGAAAAGGGCAAAGCACCGCAGTAAGTTAATGGGTGGTGGGGGTGTTGAGCAATATAATATTGAAATCTAAAAAAGATGGAGCAGGATAGGAAATATAATTTGTATTCCATTCTACTAAATCCAACCAGAAGAGTATAGCTCTTGTAACTCCACTCCACCTTCTCATAAAAGTTTGCTGCAGGAAGGGAACAAGATGAGATGATTGATTGCACCCCATCCTTAACAACCCAATGCCAACATGCAATAACCTGACTCTTATGCTTTCTAAAAGTAAAGTTTGGAGGGTGACAGAATTATCCTAGTGTGCTGTAAGAAATAAAGTAATTAAATGCCACTGTAATCCCAAATCAGCTATTCACCCTCCTCCTCTGCTCACTGCATCTCTGTATGCTCTAACCACAATTCTTTCCACTCAGCTTCCCATGAGGTGGGGTAATTCTGCCAGAGCCACTGCTCTGGCCATCTCCTGCCGATCAGAAGGCACACTCAGCACAGTGATTGTGCCCAGCAGATATACTTGGGATGAGTTCCACCCAGATACGCAGTCCTCATTCACATGTAATGCACAATCACAGGTCCAACTGACCCGTGGTTCAGCTCCCCCCTTCCCTCGCTCTCCCATCTGAATTTGGACATCATGGAGAGAGCTCTCTGTGCGGTCAGTGAGACTGCAGAGAGGAGGGGGAACTGGCTACTGGGGCTTCCTTCTTGACTGGAGGACAGCCCCAGCAGCCAATAGTAGCTGAAGCGAGGGAGGAGCTTCCTTCCTCAAACTCTGGTTTCAGAACAGGCTGACTGTAGTGCTGTATTCACATGTAACTCTGGCACTGCTAAACTTAAGGTCCAAGAGGCGACCCTCACTACAAACTGAAGGTACAAATCAAAGTCTGGGGAGGGAAACTGTGGGTCCATTTTTTGTCTTAACTGTAGCTGCCCGCATTTGGACATACACAAATTAGAACTGGAGGCCCCTTCACCTCTGAAAAGGAAAGACAGCAAAGAAATCACTTCAAAAAAGCAGCAAAGTTTAGATGTCTTTTCCAGTAATAATTGAAGGAAAATAAATTTATATAGCAAGAATGATGGATCATCAGACCATCAATGTTCTCAGTTTGAAGAACACAGGGACTGCAGTGTGCATGGAGCATTTCAAATTTTTTGTTTTTGAGGCACATGGCTGAAAATTTTCTGCTGCACCACCAACTTAAGTTGTCACGCTATGCCCCCCAAGTCAAATTTGAAAGTAGGCTGGACCACATTTCTCATCTTTTAAGGGAAGCAGGAGGCAGAGGGTCCCTAATGACAGCACTTTAGAAGCACAATGATAAGCATGTTCAGAATGTATCACAAACATTTAGCTCCTAGGAGAGAAGCTAAGTACTGTTTACTTACATATTAAAACATACCCTGCAACATTCTGCCAATGAAAGTACAGACATATGCAAATGTATAGGAGGCATGGCCAAGCAACCTGTGAGGCATGACATACAGTTCTGACTACAAACATACCATTAGAGGAAAGCAAGTAATAAAGTGCACACAGAGCACATTATTCCAGATTATCAAAGCAGGTGAGCCAAGTCCATATCTTACTGGTGGAGATGCAAGCTCCAGAAGGCATCGACTCTCTGCACCTGCAATCCTATTGGCCACTAGGGGCATTAGGAGTAGAGATAGCAAGTTAGGGGAAGTTCCCTCTCTATTCCTCTCTTTGTCTCTGCTCTGAGCCCCCATTTGGAAGACTGATATTATCAGGTTACCAGCCCCCTGAGGTAGCTAGCTGCAGATATGCAATGTTTTATAGCTGCTCTCCTCAGAAACTCAAAATAATATTATATAGATTTAGCTAAGAGTTTATTCAAAACAACTCCATTTTCTCCTCCCCCCCACCCTTTTGCTGTCTGACTCCCCCACCACTACACACACACACACAAACACACACACAAACACACACACTACAGGGTCCCCACTAGGGAAAAATTCCAAACAACAAAATATAAAATACACTGAAACCATTCACATAATCAAAAACTGTGTTCTGCCTGGGTTTGGGAGCTGTGTGTGCTCCCAATTGTCAGTTGTGTGGAGGCAAGTTAAGAGGAAAACCTGGGTAGAAGTGATCATGTGGAAGCAAGGTAAGTGGAAAAGCTACCTAGATTTTCCTCCTACCTTGTTTCCACACAATCGCTTCTACCCAGGTTTCCACACAACCAAAAATTGGGAGCACACACAGCTCTCAAACCCAGATAGAACAGTTTTTTATTGTGGAATACAACAGCAGGCTCTCTATCTAAGCTTGCATTTCTCCAGATAAACTATTTTACTTTGAGGTTATTCCCACGATCAGCTGAAATCGGGCTAGCCCGATTTTGGCTGATCATGGGAGCCACCGGGCTTGCAGGCGGTTAACCCACCAAACAACCCCTCCGCTTAGCGAGCGCTCTGCAAACCCAGTTTTTTTAATCGTGAGTAGCCATGGCGTGGCTCTGCGGTGTGGCTACGCATGAGTAGACCCCTGGAGGTGAGGCGAAAAGCCGCCTCCCGGCTCCGGGGGTCTCTCCAGTATGCCCTGCGTGCTTGCATAGGGCATACTGGAGCTTCTGTGGGCTACATGACCCCCGATCCTCCCAGCTCCCGCCAGTTCCGTCATGGAGCCAGCAGTCGTGTGGGTGGCCGATCCAGCCGCCCAGGGCTCCCGCCCTGCTTGTCTGTGGTGAGAACAGGCTTAGCACGCTCTCCCCGCTTACCTTCCCAAACCAGGTCTCACTGATCATGAGACCTGGCTCTTTGAATCTTAAGCACTCTTCTCCCGATAATGAGCTGTGCATTCTCTTAGATTAAAATAGGGATACACTTGTAACAACCAATTCTCACATCAAATCCCCCCCCCACTATTACACTTTGCTGAAATCTAGATTCCACCTGCTATATACTGTATACGGCAAAGTGCATCCTTACTGTTGTGCATCCACTCACATGCAGGTGTACTAGGGACATGATAGCCACCCCAGCCACTTGGAGATTTAATTTCTAGAGACTCTGGGAAGGAAGCTGAATATGGAAGAATGTCAACTCTAGGAACTCATGGGGAAAAAACTGAAAAAGGCATTCCCATGCAAAAATGGACAAAATATTTAGATATTTATCAGGGACATTATTCCAGAAAATAAGGGTTTATTCCATTATTCCAGAAAATATTGACTGGAATATTGACCTCTATTGACCTAGGCCCCCTGTCTAAGTGAGTGCCAATTCAGAGGCCCCCTGTCTAAGTGAGTGCCAATTCAGAGTCTTTGTACTTGGCATTGGGCTCTTGGGACAGAGTAGGGATTCTGTTAGTGTACCACCCACCCTGCTGCCCAGCTGTCTCCTACCTGAGCTCACGGAAGTGGTCTCAGACTTGGTGTTGAGAACTATAACTGCCCCTCATCACTGGCTGAGCCTGCCTTCAATTCCTCCTGATAACTGATGCATCCCACTTCCCCGCTTATTGGACTTCTGCACTTCCATATCAGGCTGCTCTCACCCTTATCCTCCTCCACTGTGCCTCTGTCTGCTGCTGTCTCCTCCCTCACTTGTCCCCGCCCTTCCCCTGGCCCCGTAGCCTGGCTCCTTGGTCCCACAGTGTCTCAGCTGGCCGTTCATTGGGCTGCTTTGCCCAGCCGGCCACCCTACCTGGGGCCTCTCTGGCCTTGGCCACTGAGGGAACATTGAAGCTGGTAAGGCCGGTGGAGGGGGGGGGGCACCAGACACGCACCAAACAAATGTGAAGGTCTGTAAACTTAATCAAAAGTCACTGTGGTAAGGATCTATACTAAGCCACTGCTAACTTTTGTCATTGATTTCAATTGGTACTTAGTCATGACTAACTTAGTTTGGATCCTGCCCTGTGAAACAGTGGCTGCATTTGCATATAACACAGAACCACAGTTGAATGGGCAAAAGGTTCCATGACTGTTATGTCTGAATGCAGGCATATGGGAATTGATGTGGCAACGAACCCGAGGGTTCAGATTCGTAACTCCAGTGTGAACCCTTAGGTTTTAGTGAGTTTTGTCACTGCAACTCAAGGTTGGACACAGCCTGTGTTGCATCCAAATGTGGAACCACAAGCCAATGTACCCTGGAACTGGAGTTGAGGGAGGAAGCTCCCCCCTCATCTCCTGATTGGTTGTGTGGGCTGTCCTTCATGGAAGAAGGAAGCCTGCACAGCTAGTTTCCACTCCTCTCTGCAGTCATACTGAGTGCAGAGAGGGAGCTCTCCATGACATCTGAATTTTGAAGGGAGAGAGAGGGGAACGGGGAGCAGAACCGCGGGTACATTGGGCCCACAGTTCCATGTTATGTGTGAATGAGGCTAGTGTAAAGCATGGCTGCACAACTTCGACTCTGCAGCTGTTGTTGGACTACGACTCCCATAATATCCAGCCTCAGTGGCCAATAGACAGGGATGATGGGAGTAGTAGTCCTACAAGAGCTGGAGGGCTGAAGTTGTGCAGCGCTAGTGTAAAGGGAGTTCTTCGTTCAGGATTTTTAGCTGTTCTAACTAGTTTTCTTCTGTAGTTCTTCATTTCTATCAGTAGGCAAAGTTCTAAATTTAAAATGTACATTAAACCAAGCCTCAAAGTGGGTGGTTTCACATATATAGATGTTAAACAGCATGGAGCCAGCAGCTGCTTCAAAAGCATGAATTCAAATAGAAATAATGCAGGGGACAACGATGAAATCGCATTCCTCTGCCCTGTGGTCCCAATCTAGGTTGGTCCTCTCTGCAGTTGCATTTCCATTTTTTAAAAACCCCACAGGCGATCCAATCATGGATCTCCTGCCCTCTCAGGCTGAAGCCACAGAATGATTTGAGTGTATTTTTGAAATGGAGTACATTTTTTAAAATGCATTGTCTTGTATCTTTTCAAGTTGGGAGGAGGAGAAGGAAGCAGCAGCCAATATCCCACACCTACCAGACAGTAGTGATATACTTGCAGCAGTCTTCAAATGAACTAGGAGACACAGCCTCTCAGTGAAAAAATACTGTCTCAGCAAAAGTAGAGGCCAGTCAATAAGTTAATGGCATGAATCAATGAGAAAGATTTGGGCGAGATCTTAATTAAAGGAACAACAGCTGATACAAATTATGTTTCCAATGTATTGATATAGCAAAAGGCAAAAGGTTGAATGGGGATGAGCGCTGATCAATTATTTTAACATTTGAATTCCTTTTGATCAGACACTGTATCGGCATATGTAGTGTGTGTGTATGCATGAACATGAATGATACATACATAGGTCATCGTCGTCGTCATCATAATCAGAATCCTTATTATATCCTGATTTTTCTCTCCCATTTTTTAAATGCTTAGCTTTTAGAATCTTTGATGTGCAGCTTGTATCGCAAGGTGATTCCAAAGCATACATACCAGGAAAATGCTCCCTTCCTTTTGGAGTTTACAGACTATCCCTGGATGTGCTAGTTGCAAGCTACTTTAAAAAGCTGGCATCACAGTCTTCATGAAGTCCATGTTGTATATGGAATGATAATACTGGAAAGGAAAGAACCAAAGCATCCATCTCTTAGAGGATGGAGCTGCTCTGGGAAGAGCAGAAGGTTCCAAGTTCCCTCCCCAGCTGGCATTTCCAAAATAGGGCTAAGAGAGATACCTGCCTGCAACCTTGGAGAAACCGCTGCCAGTCTGTGAAGACAATACTGAGCTAGATGGACCTATGGTCTGACTCAATATATGGCAGCTTCCTATGTTCCTATGTAACACGCATTACTTTTACATAAAAGCATTACATAAACGCATTACATTTTACATAAAAGATTATGAGGAGAGCTAGTCTTGTGGTAGCAAGCATGTCCTTAGCAAAGCAGGTCCCCTTACCTAAGCAGGGTTTGCCCTGATTGCATTTGAATGGGAGACTACATGAGAGCACTAGGGATGTGCAAATGTGTTTGACATTGAACCAGTTTGGTTCAACTGTTCGGGGTCGAATCAAACCACCCCCTGTTAGTTCCATCCCTAGACTGAAAAAAAAAATGCGAAACACCCCCCACACCCGACCGGACCAAACTGGGGGGGCGGTCATTCAAAGGGGTGCCAGACCGAACTGGCCTGATCCAGTTCAGGTCCAGTTCGGACTCGAACCAAACTGGATCAGCCAGTTTCATGCACACCCCTAGTGAGCACGGTAAGATATTCCCCTCAGGGATGGATCCGCTCTAGGAAGAGCATCTAGGTTCCAAGTTCCCTTTCTGGCATCTCAAAGTATGGGCTGAGAGAGATTCCTGCCTGCAACCTTGGAGAAGCCACTGCCAGTCTGTGTAGATAGTAACAAGTTAGACCAATAGTCTGATTCGGTATAAGGCAGCTTACTATGTTCCTAAAGTTAAAGATTTTGCAAATATGTTTATAGTGGTTACTTTTCTATATTTAGTTGTATGTACTTTTTAAAAAGTCGTAATCTTCTATTTTGCTTTTGGAAAAAGAAAAAGTGTTTAATAAAGTTCATGTTGAAAAAAAGATGTTGCAAATATCTGTAACACTGGTCTGATCGATACATGCAGCAGAATGAGGTGGTAGGTTCCTGAGGTGGCAGAGTGGACCATTGAACTTTAGGCTAAAGTATAATTTTTGAATTTTGCACTACATTAACAACTCCTTGTAAGTTAAAAAGGGCAAAAATAAAAAAAATTAAGACATCAAGGAGAATTGTTTGAGACTCTTCTTGTTTCCCCCTCTTGAATGGAGTTCTCAATGCAATTACAATGTGATCTGCAGTTTGAAGTTCATTCTACAACCTCACCCCCACTTACATTCTGCTGTGTCTGTAGATCAGGCCTTTCTTATCTACTGTTGCAGATAAATGTTCTGAACAGCCAAAATGTTTCAAGACTATCACTCCATTTGTGAGAAACTGTATGTTGGGGAATGGAGGTTGCGGGGCAGAAGAAAGCACTTACCCCAAACATTGGGAGAGCTCGGCCTGTGCGTCGTGTGTTCTGCCTGCTGCCCTGCCTTGTGGCCAATGATGGCTTAATAGGGATGATTGAAGGCTAAAATGGCCCAGCAGGTAAGAGTGTCCAACTGTGGTGATGGGGCTAAGAGTTTAAATAGTCTGCTAGAACTCTCACAAGATCTCGGAATGAGATCTCATTTCAGGCCAAGTTTTCATGAGATTTGCCAGAACCATTGTGGGTTATTTAAAACTGGACTGGCTGATGATGAGGGGCTGGTTTCTGAGGAGGGCCTATGCTGGTGAGTGCCCTATGACTCCGTGTAAAGACATCACCAGGAGGGCTGTTCAGAGTAATAATCACCCATGCCATAGGTGATGTTTTAAACCTTTGAGGCTTGTCTTGACAACATTGGGGATTGGTTCCTGGATAGCTTGCTTGGACATAGACAAATGTGACCGTGCATATGATGTAGTACAAGATCCATACTGTGGTCTGGAATTTTTGAATGGGGGTCATGACACACAAGCCAAATACAGATAGTAATACACATCCATTAAAAAATAGAGATTTGTATCTGCATTGCAAATGCCATAAGAACATAAGTGCCCTGTTGGATCAGGCCAAGGCCTGTTTAGTCCAACATCCTTTTCCCCCACAGTAGCCAACTAGATGTCTTTCCAAAGCCCTCAAGCACAAGATGAACCCTTCCCCCACCCCACCATTTCTCCCCTGCAACTGGTATTCATAGGTGTACAGGTCGCCCTCATTATCTGTGGACTCATGAATCACAGTTTCACATATCCACGGTTGGGTCTTAGAGACTCAGTTTCTTTATCTACAGGTAGAAAAATAGGCAAAAATTGTGTATTTGAGTGGCCAGAAATGACCTGGAAATGACTTCCAATGTCATTTCTAGCCACCACTTTACAGCGGAGTGCCATTTTGTAATATATTTTTTAAAACTGGCAAATATTTGACTGTTTTCAGGGTTTGAGGGGCATTGCTGGAGAGCTGGATATCTGAAGAATAAGGTACAGTGTTTTTCTCCTCTTATTTCTGCCTCCCTTGCTTTTTGTTGTTGGGGGGTGGGTTGCACTTTTTTGTGTTAGGAACCTAACCCCTAGATTATCTAGGGTGAGACTGTAAGAGTATCATTTTTTGTGGTTTCTGTATTCACACCTATGGGTGAGAATGGAACCGCCATGAATAATGAGGTGACCTGTACTTCCAAATATCCCCTAACAAATAAATGTCCTGTAGGGATATGCACGAACTGAGGTTCGTACATATGTTTGGAGCTGAACCAGTTTGGACAAGGTCTGAACCAGTTCAGCACTGGGTGGGGGGAGGGGAGCAGCAAGCAGGATCTTTTAAAAGGAAGAGAGCAGGCCCTTACCTGCTCTCCGCCATCACATGCAGCTTCCTGCTGTGGTGGCACTCCTCCCAAGAACCTGTGTGTTCATTGCATCCCCACACACGTGGGCATCATATGCATGGTCAGCTTGCCACTCCCCCCCCCCACCGGGTGTCACTGAACTGGTTCGGTCCTCATACGAACTGGTTTGGCCCAGAACCTGTGCACGAACCTTGGTTCCTGCACATCCCTAATGTCCTGAACATGTTATGTCAGCATGTAGGAAGATGGGAACAAAAACAATGGGGTTCAATGCATCCTTGGTCAAATTATGTCAAGTTTTACACACCTTTCCATTCACACGAATACAAAAAAGAGAATAAATACAGTGTGTGCATGTCTTTGTGTGGAAGAGAAAAAGATATAGTGTATACTCCTATGGCAACATAGTGAAAGTCACCAAAGTCAATAGGAAGATTCCCCATGTGACTGAGTTTACTTGATTTAAAGAGGCATCAATCTATGATGTCAGTAATACTCAGTACACAGCTAATGTAGCATCAAAGAATCAATGGCCAATCCTGCCTTTTCACATGCTTGCAACTTCACACCACAGTTCCATCTTCTACTTAAAGCCATAAATATGTTAAAATTAATTATCCAAAATGAGAATCAAAGGGATGGGACCTTCATTATTATAACATTTATATTCATTATAAGATTGACAGCATTAACTTTTGATATAGGAATGCTTCAGATATGCAAGGTGTATGGGCTGGTTCAATCTTGTGTATGGGACTGCATGGAGGAACCGTTGTTGCCATGTGCAGACATTCAATGGATATGTCTAGGGAGGAAATAAGGATTCAATGTAAAAAAAGGGGTATTGTGTTGCTCACTCTCTCGTGCTCTCTCTCTCTCGCTCGCTCTCTCTCTCCTTTTTTGTGGTGTGTATTCATACCAGTGTTATTTATTTGTATATTGAACGTGGGCAAAAATTCAAGTGGATAAATTTATTATTATTATTATTATTATTATTATTATTATTATTATTATTATTATTATTTTATTGCCATTGTTTTCTTGTACATTGTATTATTTTGAATGTTAAATTATGGAAATATAGATTTAAGAAGTTGTTAATTAAAACAAGAATAGTACCAATATGCCCCCCCCACACACACACACATAGAAGGAAAGAACCCAAGGTGCTAAAAAAATATTCAAAAGTGAATCCTCAGCAGATGAATCTATAGTGAAGTAAAGAGGACTCCATGCAAAGTAAAATAATGAGGATAAAATAATACTGCCCCAATGAGCATATGCTCGAGATGCAACAGAGATTTCTGAGTGTTTTAATAAAGTTAATAAAAGTTTTCATCCCCTTGGCTCACTCCCAAGGCATCTTCAGGTAGGACTAGGACAGACTCCTGCTGCCTTAAAACTTGAAGAGCCACTGCCAGTCTGTGTAGATAATACTGAGCTAGATGGAGCAATGATTTGACTCAGTATAAGGCAGCTTTGAATGATCCTTCTTTTTTGTTGGAAATCAAGACTGTATCCGCTGTCCATGTTCTTGACTTTCACCCACTACTTGTCATTGGCATCTCTGTATGAGTGTCAAAGCTACTGGATCAAAGCAATAGAAATGAATGGGGCAGCTCAGAGCTTCTGCGGAACTTTAGAGGATGGTGATTATTTTCACAGCGGGGATTCATTATGTATTAAAACAATACATTGGTATCAGTGATGGGACCAATTTGCTTGAGCATCTGGGTGTATAGTGGCTTTGGGGAAAGCCACTTGGCCATCTCTGTATTATTCTAGAAGAGGCTTGCACAACTTGTCACCCACCATGTGAAACTCAGCCACCCAAGCATGCAGTGTAACCTGCCAGCTGCTTGACAACGCTCCTATTTTTCCAAACTATCCCAGGCAGGTAGCTAAAACAAGATGTTTAATAAGACCCTGGTGATGCGTCATACATAGCTGAGGTCTGTGCTCGGTTTGATGGGCAGGCCTACTTTGGAGGTATATCAAAGTGTGAATTTATGTATGTATTAAGCTAGGGACGATGGGTTAATTTCAGTTTTGTGTGGTTTATTGATTTATTTTAAAATAGGATACATGTGGTTCATTGATGTGCTTTAAATTTACAAAGTAAGAATGGATATGTAGGATAGATTAACATTTAAACTATATTGTGTAAAATGATCCAGAGTATATACTAGGCCCATCCACACAACCACAAATAAGAAGCATGGAGGCAATAAATCCAGCACAAGCTATCTAGGCTCGAGTGGACCCACAGGAATCCCTCATACCCAATGTGCTCAAACCTTTGTTGGCTGACTTTTGTACCTGGCTCTTTACTAAGGTAGGATCAAAAGCAGAGCTGCCCTACCTTGCTGTTCACTCATATGTCGGCATTTTGTTTTGCAGCAGCTCCCGGCAGCTGGACACTATGTTTGTAAAAGAGAACTGTGGCTACAGGGGCTGCTAGCTGTAAATGTGCACTCTATAAAGCACTCTCTATGATCCATTTCTTAAAATGGCTTGAATAGGGCTGGGCCTGCCTCCTCCCCCTCATGGCCAGTCAGAGGGCAGCTGCTTATGTCATAAGGTTTTCCTTCTCCTGGCAATGCAATGCATGCTGGGAAGGTTCTCCAGATCCTGGGAGGACCTTTTCTGTTTCAAGCTCCAGGCTGCTGTGGTCGTCAGGGTGCAGGGCTTGCAGAGCCAGAGTGTCTGCTTCTCTGTCTGAAACGGGGAAGAAGCTCTCCCCCCACTCAAACTACCCCCATCTTATTTATTTATTATTTGTCTGTGTAAACTGCCCTGAGCCATTTTTTGAAGGACGGTGTAGAAATTGAATTATTATTATTATTATTATTATTATTAATAATAATAATAAGATGAAGATTGTGTGAATGGCCTCGCTATATGGTCTACCCAGAAATGGTCCAGAGGTCCACTGGTGAATCATTGTCTACCTTCTGCCCATCCCTGGGTTAAGTGATCTACTTGTATATTGAATACCCAGCCATATTATGCTACAGTAAATCTGTTTAAACAAGAAGCTCACACTTGCAAATATTAGTTCAAAGGCCAGGAGTAATTGGATAGGAAAGAACAGATCCCTCCCACCACTCAAACTGAGCTTCCCCATTTCCTTCTCCTACCAGAAAAAAAGAAAACAAAAGGATGTTAAATTAAGTTGTTAAATGGTTTAAGGATTTGATATCTTTTGCTGTTAATTTAAAGGACTGAGCAGCCGCTCCTTCCTTTTCATCTTCTTAGCACAGCAGAGAATGACCCGAAAGGTCACTGAGGATTATCTCGGTGTCTTTCCCATTCCATCTTACATTATTAGTTTACGCTGCAAATGAGAAACTGATGTCAGAAATATGCCAAACAGCATTTATAAATATAGGGAGAGCCTGAATTGAAGCTTGGTATAGATTTCCAGCCAAGGGCCTCAGCAGTAATTAGTAACTGTGATACGTACTGCAAGGTGCAAACTTGACGTTTGGATACAAAAAGATTGAAAATATGTTCATAAATACCTAAATATGAAATCAAAACCAAAGAAGATAAAGCAGGTCTACGCATGGGAAAAGAAAAATGTTAAAAGTGTTTAATCTACCTTTAAAACATTCAGGATTGTATAACTCTTGAATGGTAAGTTACTACACTTCGGAGAAACTGAAAATCTCTACTTGCCCATTTAATCTGCCTATACTATTTTGTGGGTGGGAGGCATAGTTTCAGAAAACTGTGAAGGTAGGGAAGGTAACAGGCTGCGTTTGAGTAAATTTGGGTGACCTGCCACATTTTTGTTTGGGATGCAGCACCTTTCCAAGTGTCCTTTCCTCAAAGAAACTGCAATGGGGATACCATTGTTTCCCCCTGCTTAAGGGAAAAAAAAAAATATGTGTGACATCAGCAGCTATTACAAAAATCCCCACCCACATCTGTCCTTGCATGAGAACCGAAGGTAAAAAGCTGCTATGCTTTGCAAGCCTGAAAACAAAGCATCAATCATGAATATGGGCATGCAGAAGTAAGCAATAATGGTAGCAGTTAGTATCTTGAGATCACAATGACTCTCAGTGTGGCACTTGGTGAAACTCCAAAGAGAAAGAAATGGAAGTCGTAGTGGACATAGGAAATAAAGTGTGGAAAAGCTACTTGGGAAAAGAAATTAGGAATTTCCCAACCACTCAGATACAGTACATCTGTATGGCCAAATTTTCCAGCACATTTGCACCATTAAGTAGGCATCTGACATTTTTCATGGACAGTTTCATGGAACTTGCTGAAAAACTAACTAATAGGGTTTCTTCTTTGAAGACTCTGTCCAAGTTAGACAGTTGTCATTTAGCCCAACAAGCCAGCATTTTGGAAATCATTAAGACCATTGTGAGAGACCACTAAGACCATTCCAATTTCTGCAGTTTGGATATAATAGTGGCCAAGAAGAATAAAGCCAATGTTCAATGACTCAAATTACCAATTTCACCCATCCCATTTTAAATTATAAAGCTGAAGTAGGAGGTGAAGTCTTTTTAAAATGGCCTTTATATGCTGTGAAGGAATTCCACATTAACATTGCTCATGTGCAGGTTCCAAGAGGCATATCTTGCTTGAGCAGCTTCTGGAACTGTGATAGAACCATGATAGATTCCACCAAAATTCCCTACTAAGAGCCTCTAAGCTGCATGGAAGTCAATGACAGAACTTCTCTTGTTATTTTTTATTTAGAAGCATATTTTCTGAACATGGAATCCACTTAGCTATCATGGTAAATATCTGTTGATAGCAGCCATCTAAGCTAAAGGTCATGACCACATCTTCTGGTAATAAATTCCATTTGTTAATGATGTACTGTGTGAAGAAGTACTACCTTTTGTCCGTCCTAGAGTTTCTGCCAGTCAATTTCATTGGGTTACCCATAATTCCACTGTTGGACAAGAGGTGGAAAATATATCTTTCTATCCACTTTTTCTGCACTGTTCATAATCCTATAAACTTTTTATAATAGCTTCCTGTTTGTCTTTTCTCTAAATTTGACTTCATTTTGCTACCATTTTTTTTCCTAGTCTGAAACAAAAATTAAGGGGAGCAAAAGCAGACCATCAACCTAGCAATTGGCATATGAGAAGAAATCAACCATATATCAAAATAAATAAATGAACTCACCACCCAAATTTTCATCAGTAACATATAAGAGCTAGTCCCTTTCCAACTGAACATGAGCGATGGGGATTCAATTTCTTTATGATCACCTCTAGTTACTGAGCAGATCCGCTTGATAAATATGTTATGTTTAGATGATATTGCCCCCGACTATATTACTCTAATAAATCATAAAGCATGAAGGTCACACATTTGAATAAAGATGCTGCTGTGGTTGGCACGTTTTCCTTTTTAACCTAGTCTGCAATGAAGTTAGAAGTTAATGAAGTACTGTGGCACACAGATGACACAGACACAACAGGGCTGGTGATTAATGTAAATGAGCCCGTAATACGAAAGGAGACTTCACATGCTCCCTCCTTATAAACGGAAGAATTCTTAAGATGAACTACAGCAACAAGGAGAACAAAGATAGGAGGAAATAAGCTTGTTAAATCCAAGAAGCAATCTTTCTCGTCAATCTGGCAAGAGTCTAAACATTCTTAATATCTCTCAGCAGAATGTTGAACTGGAAGTTCTCATGCGCAAGGCCAATTGAAATGAATGGGAATGGCACAAGAGCATGATATGTTTCTGCCACATGTTCTTCGCATGTCTCGTGGGATTAATAGGCAATCTGTGAAATGTGCAGGGGCCTAATTCTAGGGGCCATCAGTAAACATGTCAGTAGGTCAGCAGCATGATCAGAGGGTTGATTTACATAGCACTGATTTACATCCCAGTTCTATACATGTTTATATGGAAGAAAGTCCAATCAGGTTCAACGGCACTTACTTTCTACTGAAGACTGCAGTCTTAGAGGGTGAGCTATTTCAACATTTCTGTGCAGCAATCTTCAGTCTTTGGGTTACCAATGTTTGAATTTAAAAATAGTGGCCCATGGGCAGAGCTAGTGGGGAGAGCTAGGGTAGAACATGGTGGGCTGAGGCTGAAGCCTGAAGGAATCTACATAGGAACAAAGGAACATAGGAAGCTGCCTTAAACTGAGTCAGGCCATTGGTCCATTTAGATCAGAACACAGACTGGCAGTGGCTCCTCCAAGTTTGCAGGCAGGAATTTCTCTCAGCCCTATCTTGGAGATGTCAGGCATGGAACTTGGAACCTTCTGCATGTAAGCATGCAAGTGCTCTTCCCAGTACGTCCCCACCCTCTAAGTCTCCCATTCAAATGCAAACCAGAATGGACCCTGCTTAGCAAAGGGGACAATTCATGCTTGCTAGCACAAGACCAGAAAATGAAAAGTTGAAGTTGTGGATAATCTAATAGGCCAGAGGCAGAACACAGAAGGTTATGTGTAGAGCCTCCTAGCAAAGTGAAGAAATTGATCTACAGGACTAAACTTGTACTTGGGCTGGTATTCATACCTGTTGCAGGACAAGCTCTGAAGAAAATATGAAAGAACACACCTAGTTCTTGTAACAGTTATAACCATTGTTACAATTTCCAGCAAACAACTTCAATATATCCTTTGGAAGCAGATCTGTCCTCAGCAGATCTGTCCTCTTAGATGCCGTTGTCGCTTCAATCGCCAGTTGCTGCTTATCAGCAACAATGGATCATCAAACAGACATTCACCCACGTATAGGTTCTGTGTGTGTGTACATGTGCATACACGCACACACAAACACACACACAGGTTGAAGAGCATTGGTTGAAGAGAGGTATATAAATGAGTGTAGTAACAGTGAGAGGATATTGAATCTGTGTTTTGCAGTTGACTGTAATATATAACTAGAACTATCTTCTCCTTTCCTTTGGCCCCATGGTGGAAAACATTTTTAGTTTCCTCAGGGTGATAGCAACTTTCTGGACAACTTCACACATATGAAGAAGTGGGCTAGAGCCTGCAAAAGCTTGTGTTGTAATAAATGGCATAAATAGTGTTTACAGCACCACAGGACTCATAATAGGAAGGTCTGCATTGTAATTTCAAGAGTAAGGGTGTAGAGCCTTTCCCACCCCTGCCCCGAAGTTTCACTAATCTTACTGAAGTTTACTGAAACTCCCTTTGGCTTCTCTTGAACAAACATTTTACTTGAGGAGGAACAACCATATTTTCTTCTAAATTCAAGCCTGGTTCAGTTGATACATTTGAAGTGGGTGATTAGAGACATACACAAACTCATCCAGCTCCAGCTCTCAGTGCACATTTCCCTTTTACCTAACATTGATGGGGTGGTTAAGATGATCCCCACAATGTGATTAGAAGGGGAAAGGTGTACTGAGAGGGGAAGCAGAACATGTTTATCCACAACATCCCTAATCACATAGTGGGCAGGGCTGGTCTGAACATATCACACACCACTTTTGCTGAATGGGGAATGTTGCTTCTTCTCAAAACTCTTTTGCCTTCCTTCCACAGACGTTTTGCCTGAGAAGAAACCTTCGAATTCACTTCAAATTTCAGATGTGATTTTTTTTAAAAAAACACCCCACAGTGGCAGTTTTAAGCAGTGCCTTAATGTTCTGTTGTAATGCAGATTTTTGAAAACTGTTTTCAGCTTTTTGCTTAACATTCTTTTTTGTGTGAGAAAAATATGCTGTAGTAAACGTTTTTTAGCATAAGAATAAGCTATCAAACTCAGAGGACCAATTCAGTGTATCAAATGGCAAAGTAATATGCAACAGCTATTCCTTATAGAGCCTGCTCAACTGGTAAAGTCTTTTAAATTGTCTGAGTGTGATACAGGAACACAAAAGGCGTTTGCACAGCTCCACTTAGAAAATTCATTCCCAACGAGAAGGCAGCTCCACAACTCCAAGGCTGTAACAAGCATTTAACTAAGACAGATGGCCACCCCTTCCTAGCACTTTCTAAAGAATTGCATGGCAAAGGTCACACACTGGAAGGTAGCCATGCGCACCACTGAATGAGCTCTAGACCCATGCTCATGTGTTTGTTTGTATCTATGTTGTGTTTGCACACAGGAACTGACTCAAAACAAAATGAACACTGGGGAAAGACTGTAGTTCAGTGGCAGATTTTGCATGCAGAATGTCCCAGGTTCAGTCTCTTTCATCTCTAGGAAGGGCTGGGAAAGGCTTCTGTCTGAAATCTTTTAGGGCAGGGCTGCTCAACTTCGGCCCTCCTACAGATGTTGGCTTACAACTCCCATAATCCCATTGGTCACTATGGCTCGGGATTATGGGAATTGTGGTCCAAAAACAGCTGGGCAGCCCCAAATTGAATAGCCCTGCTTTAGGGCTACTCCCAACCTCTGGTACTCCAGATGTTTCTGAACTACAATTCCTATCATCCCCAGCCACAATAAATTATAGCTGGGGGTGATGGGAGTTGTAGTTCAGAAATATCTGGAGTACGATGGGTTGGGAACCTTTGGTGTAGACTATACTGACCTGGATGGACTAATAATTAGATTTTGTTGCTTCCTATGTAATACTTTTACAAATTAACCCACTTCCACCTCAAGTGTTCATGCATCCACCATCTTGAGGTGGGTGACATCATCACAAACTACATTATTGAGCTGTTCCTATGTGTCCCTACTACATTTGGTCCAAATGAATTCCTACTTGCATCTCGAATTTTCACACATCTGCCGTCTTGAACTGGGATGGATGGCATCATAACAAACTACATGGATGAGGTGACCCTATGTGTCCCTACAATTGTACCAAATTTGGTTCAAATCAGTCCAGGTGTTGCAAAGTTGATAGGGACACATACACACGGGTAGGGATAGAGAGAGATCGAGAGAGAGAGCTGGGTGATCTCAGAAGTTTACTTTTCTTAAGGAAAGTAGGCTAAAATGATTGAAACATTCTATGGGTCTTCTCACATTCAGCTACTCTGTGGCTTGAATTATCAGGGGTCTGTGGTCAAGAATTTTTAGATGGCATATTCTCACCATATACTCTTTAGAATATAAACAGTAACTAAATAATAAGGACAATAAATATCACATCATGTTTTACAACTATTTCTGCAGGGTCTATGAAGGAGGTGTCCAGCCATCCCTCTTGCAGTATTAGGTTGGATCAGTTTCAATCTGTGACTCTTGAGAATGTGGACAAGCTGCTTGGGGTGGTGCGGCCTATCACTTGTTCTCTGGATCCTTGCCTGACTTGGCTGCTTCTGTCTAGCAGGGAGATTGTTGGAGGTGGCCTAGTTAATATCATAAATGCATTGCTGAGGGAGGGTAGAGTGCCTCCATGTTTGAAGGCGGCAATGGTTAGACCACTTCTCAAGAAGCCTTCCCTGGACCCCTTAGTGATGGAAAAGTAAAGGCCCATCTCCAATATCCCTTGGTTGGGCAAGCTGATTGAGAGGATGGTGGCTGAACAGCTCCAGGAGGTTTGAGAGGAAACTGATTATCTAGACCAATTTTAAACGGGCTTTAGAGCTGGCTGTGGGGTTGAGACAGCCTTGGTTGGCCTGATGGATGACCTCTACCAGGGAATTGATAGAGGGAGTGTGTCTCTGTTGGTTCTTATCAATCTCTTGGCAGTGTTTGAGACCATTGACCATGATATCCTTCTGGATCACCTGGGGGAGTTGGGGATAGGGGGCACTGCTTTGCAGTGGTTCCGCTCCTATCTCTCAGGCAGATTCCAGATGGTGGAGCTTGGTGACAGTTGCTCCTTAAAATGGGAGCTGTTAAAAGAGCCTCAGGGCTCTTTTCTGTCACCAATGCTTTTTAATATCTACATGAAACCACTGGGTGAGGTCATCAGGAGATTTGGTGCTGGGTTTTATCGAAATGAGATAGCCAGATTGGTCTCTGGGGCAACCTAGGGAGACCATATTATGCCTGTTTTGAAACAGTTGCACTGGCTGCCAATATATTTCCAGGCAAAATACAAATACAAATACAGCCCTGAATGACTTTGGTCCAGGTTACCTTAGTTACCTTAGAGAGTGCCTTCTTCTGCATGATCCCCACTGCACATTAAGGTCATCTGAGGAGGTCTGTCTCCAGTTACCACTGGTACATCTGGTGGTGACTCAGAGGTGGGCCTTCTCTGTAGCTACTCCTGGGCTGTGGAATGCACTCCCAGCAGAAATCTGTAATTTGAATTCATTATTGGCCTTCAGGAGAGCCTGTTTGGCCTAGACTTCCAAGGTTTTTAATTTGTTGTAAATGTTTTTAACTTGCTGTAACCTAGTTTTCCAGGGTTTTTAAACTGTTTGGAATATTTTAACTATTAATTTTTATGGTGTTTTAATAGTCTCTAATGTTAATTGTTAATTGGTTTTAATTGTTTTGTTTTAATGTAAACTGCCCTGAGCCATTTTTGGAAGGGTGGTATAGAAATCAGATCAATCAATCAATCAATCAATCATTCCTGGTTCATATTATCTTTACTTTAGCTAACAGACTGGTTGCCAATTAGTTTCCAGAACCCATTTGATGTATTACAGTTGACCTTTATTGGGCTGGGCATTGAATAACTCAGGGAGTACCTTCTCCTGTCTGCACCTATGCACACATTCAGGGCACCCAATTAAGTCCTGCTTTGTGTTCTGAAGTCTTCTAAGGAACTATGGCCTAACTCTCAATGAGGTAGTAAAGCTGTATTTGGCCTGTCTCACTTAATGCTCTTCCATACCCCATACCCCCAAATCCTTTCTGCACTGGATTTCAGGAATAAAGATGGCTAATTTTCAGTGTGAGGGACAGACAGACAGAATCCCTTACAGAGAAAATTAGGATAGCTTTATCCCTGGCATCTAGTGTAGGGAGATATACCCCATTTGCATTCTGAAGTTGTATAGCCCAGATACACCACCTCAGTGAGAATTAGGGTTAAGAGGATTTATCACGAGCTTTACAGATGTGGACTCACTATTTGGAGCTTCAGTTGATACTTCCCTTTATGTTCTTTGACAGCAGTTGAAGACATATTTGTTTTTTTTTGCTTTTATTGGTTTTAGCTAATTTTGATCTGCTAACTTGCTTCGGCTCTTGGTGGTTTTAACTGCTTGGATTGGACTGTGTTCTTTTAGTATGGTGTAAAACTTAATTTTCTGTTTGAAATGTTTGCTGGTATCAACATATATAGGTTTTCATATAAGTCTCTTCAAGTGCTCCCCATACGTTGAAAAACAATGAAGTGAGAAAACGATCAGTGAGAAGGCCTTTGGGGCTAAATGCAGGGAGAGCGGGCTTAGACCGCTCTCCCCGTAAACGAACAGCTGCTCATAGCTGGGCGGCCACATCGGCCGCCCACATGGCTGCCGGCTCTATCACGGAGTCAGAAGGGGCGGCAGGGATCAGGGGCCACTCGGCCCTCAGAAGTTCCCGGATGCCCCACACGAGCGTGTGAGGCATTCTGGGGAGACCCCTGAGCCCAGGAGGCTGCTTGCAGCCTCCAGATCAGGGGTCTACTCATGTGTTGCCGTGCACCACAGCAACACACAAGCAAAAAGATGAGGTTAATGGAGCGCTCACTCTGTTAACCTCGTCTTAGGGAGGGGTAGTTAGGCGGGCTAGGCGCCTTGGGAGCAGGTGGTTCCCATGATTCCTGGAAAGCGGGCTAAGCTCCCTTAGCCCACTTTCCAGTGATCATGAGAATAGCTTCAATGTTATACATAAATAATTGAATGTAGACCTTTCCTCCAATCCAGATAGATTCATGTGTAACAATGTGTGCACGGCCTGAGGCAATCACTGGGGGTACTCATTCCTATCTGCAGCAGGGCTGGCTCCAGAATTCAGGTGGCTCTCATCAAATTGCCCTCCATGGGTCCCTTCCTCCCTGGCTGGGTTCTGAGAGAGTTGCTCTACTGCTACAATCCAAAGGCTATGGGCAGATAAGAACCTTGGGGTACAGAAGTGGGTGCTTTTGGGGGGCCGCCCCCTGATGCTGGCCCTGTGTGGAAGGAAGTGTGTATCTTCATCAATACTGTGAAGGGCTATACGGGATGCCTTGATGCAGATGCACATCTGGAGGTACATCAGCATCACGTCTGCAAGTGTGGTTTCTGATCTAGTGAAGGCAACTGCATGGGAACTGCTTCCATGCTCATCTCTATCTTGCTGATTTGGTGCACTTGGCTATACAGTGGTTTACATTCATTGTGACACATTGCTGATCCAAGAGAGCGGGGTGTGCACTGCTTTTGAGGCACTCTGCTGTCTTTCCATGCTGCTTGTGCAGGCCGAGCTGCTCTGGGACTATTTAGCACTGTGTCAGCACAGTTGCAACACTACTCTTATAATTCCCAATGGGAGTACCATCACAATGGTGATGACCTTAGTACGCATGGAGCAGCCCCACCTTTGCAAACAGCAAGGGCACGTGCCTCTCCCTTGGATTCATGGTGTTCTGCAGTGTATGTAAGCCAGTGATTACTTTGCCATATTTTCCTGGACCTGTAGCCCATTCAGCCATTAATATGCCTGTCAGACTTGCTGTCCTCTAATAATAATGCAAATAGATTCAACAGGGGCAGGATCTTTTTAAGACCCTGATATGTCCAAGGGCTGAATATTCATTGAATGCCCCCCTTTCTTTCCCTCCTTCATTGGAGGATATTGTTTGCAAGCGTTGATATGGCCCCTTCTATGTGTGAGGCTAAGGACAGTTGCCCCCCTTGTGCCCCCCAGCCTGGGGGCGGGGAATTGGAAAGGACTCGTGTAGAGGATCTGTCATGGCCCTTGTACTCTAGGCTTTTCCCTTTCCCCCATGCTGGTGAATGTGGAGGGACTCCTGCTCCTGCCCTGGTTAAGGTGCTCGGGTTAAAACTGAGCTATGGGGATTTCTCTTTGGCCTGTCTCTAAACATCCCTTTGCAGGCTGAGCATGCTCTCTGGTAGTCTTCAAATGTTTATGATACCTTCAAGTGCCCAGAGCCCAGAAGCCACGATCCCGTGCTGTGATAACCAGGCCATGGCTTCTGCCTCCTCACATTTTCACTGTAAAACTGTCATGCCATTGCAAAGAAGACTGGTGCTGTCTGTATTGCTGTCTCTCACACCCAGGTGCACCTATCCTGGTGGCCAAACCATATATGATTACTTCTGAATAAACAAGTTGTAAAGAAATGAACTAACAAAAGCTGAATGCTTTCCCACTGCTAGAACTCTATGATAGACCTGAGGTGCATATCCGTTTCCATTTATATAAATATATAATATATGAGGGGATTATTCAAAATTATAGCAATCAGATAGAGTCAGGGAAGAAAAATAGTGATATGCTGAATGGAGACCACTTAGTATGCGCTGTGTCTTGATAATAATATAATATTTCCACAACTGTTTCTGCTTAATGAAAATAAACATAAAACATTCCCTTCTCCTCCTATCAAATTCATTTCTTTGAGCGACAAAATGACAAAATGATTAGCTGTTAATAAGGAGCCAGTTTAAAAGATTGACTGACACTGCATTACTCATTTAATTTCCGCTTCTCCTAGGTACCCCCCCCCCCTTTTCTCCAGCACAGAGGGAATTAATATTATCACATCAAAGGCCTCCCTTTAAATGGGGGAGAAAAAAAATCATTTAAAAAGGACACAGGCTGCGATTATTCAAACTAGGTTATTTGCACCGTGTGTGTGTGTGTGTGTGTGTGTGTGTACACACAGACACACATATAACAATATCATGGTACAACTTAATTCTGTTCAAATTGCTGTCAGTCACTAACAGAAGAAATTTGCTTCCATTTTATCAGTGCTAGTGTGTTCTGTTAGATTTATGGGATGGGTGGTGGAGGGTGGGGATTAAATAAGAAATCTGATAAGAAGGATATGAACATGAAGAAAGTAAGGTATTGAATCAAGGAAGACCAATTGCATTTCCAATATGGCACTCTTCAATTCTTTGTTTGGATGTATGCAGGTATTTGTGGAACGGAGAACTGAATGTTACTTTCTTCTTTGATATACTATATACTTTCTATAATTCCTGAAAGAAAAATTGTGCCAGGCATGATTTAACACCTAAAGATGCATCACATTCCATAAAAGAGTTGTAGCTGTGGGAAAAAATTATGAGTGGCACAACCCTTGGCCTACCAGCAGCCAATGATCTATCAGCATTTAGGTCCTGGCAGATTGAATTATATCCCTCTCCAACTGTGTTAGGGCTTGCATGACAACAAACAACTTGTCAAGTATTTATCCTTCCTTCTTGGGGGGAAAAGCGGGGAAAGGAAAAGGGAAAAAATGGACACTAGAGAGAAAAGGGATTTAAGGGGGAAAGACCAACTACAGCATGAAATATGAAACATAAATCACAGAGGTCAGAGAAAGCAAAAGAACTTGGTTACCAAGGCTCCAGATGGATTAAATAACATGCGTCCTAAGGGAGAGTGGGGAGGTGAGTGAGGGTATAATACCAGAACAGAATGCTCCTATGTCAAAAGGTTTGAGGACAAGCCTTGTTAATTCAGAAAACAGCAGAGTTAAATTAGCCCGGGTCCCTGTGAAAAATCAGTGTAACGTATTGTGCAGGAGAGATAAATTTTCGCTCACTCTTGCCACTATATTTGCTGCTGACAGGTGACTGCTGTGAGTAGTTCATTAAAATGTCCCATTTGTGGAACTTTATCAGAATTTATAATGCTTCCTGCGGATGACAGGGTCAAATGCAATAATTAAGGAAGACAGTAAAAAAAGAACTAAAGTAATTGTTCACCTCTCACCTTGGCTAAACAAGTTTGTAAATTTAGCATTTTTAGGTAGGGATGTGCAGAACCCCTCTCAGATATTTCATGGAACTTAAGTTATTTTGGTTTTCCTTTAAATTCCCCACATATATAATCTAAGATGGGACCTCCACATTCACTTTAGGCAAAATTTCAGCCACACAACTAGACTCAGATCTTCATAAAGAAGTCTTGAATATAACCCTCTAGTATTTTTGAATCAGACCTAAGTAAATGAACAAGATCATGCATCACTTGAAATTACTGGAACAGAAGAATGTCTATTGTAATAACTAAAGCACAAATGTTAACTTGGTTGAATCAACTGTGATATCCTGATGAACTCATGGATTTCCAGTTGCTAAGCATTCAGGATTGCTAATTGAGAACAGTGTCTTGGCTGGTCAGGATTGACAAGTGGTCATGCCCTGATCTACAAGAATTCATATTGAAGACATGCATATTAGAGATGTGATTCAAACTCAAAAACAAATACCATTAAAATAAAGGCCCTGTTTCAAGTTTGAATCAAAATGACCCCAATTCATGCTCGAATCGAATCAATTCCAGTGATTCGAACACCATTTTGGCAGGCTGTTTTTCCCTTGCTGATTGTTTTTATTATCACTGGCTTCCAACTGGCTTGCAATCTCCTTGCTTCTTAGTTAACATGTAAATCAAGTGTTGTCATGGGCAACTGTGCCCCCATTGGCTGGGTTGGGAGGGAGGTGGGAATACTTTTGGAGGGAATTTCAAAATGTATTCAAAGGGACAGAGAGGGGAGAGAGAGAGAGAGAGAGAGAGAGAGAGAGAGAGAGAGAGAGAGAGAGAGAGATGCCTCTCTTGAAGAAGACGATACATCAGGGCAGCAGGAGGTAGGTAGGTTTGATTTTGAAGTTTTCTTTTCTCAGCATTGAGTATAATATGCTGTGCTGCTACTGCTGCTATAACTCTGGTTTTGCTGGATCTCAGTTTTGTAGAATGCAAGGGAAAGAGGTATGGTATGCAAGGACAAGGCAGTAAAGTGAATCAGGAGTATTAATAGTTTAATGAAATATATTATTTACAAAGAGGCAAGTGCAGATTGCTTTTCTGAACTCTTGCTGCTGGCTGTTTGTTAGCCCTGCCTCTGTTCCAGGACTGGAATACAAGCCCCATTCAAAAGATGACCTGGGTCAAGGAATGGATTAACAATAAAGACCACAAGATTAACAAAGGGGGAACAAAAACAGAGGGACTTTCAAAATGTATTCAAAGGGATTGGGAGAGCCCCTACCTAAGAAGAAGAGCGCTCTTACATCAGGAGAGGAGGAAGGAATCAAGGAAAGTTTGGTTTTCTGGTTTTCTTTTCTCAGCACTGAGTTTAATATGCTTGCTGTGCTACCGGTGCTATAACTTGGTTTTGCTGGATCTCAAAGGCAGAACTTGGGTGCCTGACTTCCTTGAGTTGGGGTTTGTTTTGTTTGTGAGATAGTGTTGTGGTGAGAAATGGACAGTGGCAGCTCTCTGTGTGTTATTTCTTGGTGATTGCTGTGATGAGCTCCATGTCTGGCATTGAGACTAACTTGTGCTTCACTCACTGCTCTGGTCTGCTCTGCAATCTGCTTTACAAGTTGTACTCTCAGTCATAATTTGGCTGACGTTTCTCTAGTTGAGTGTATGGCTATGCTTGCTGCTAAAGGTGCTGCTGTGGCAGCTGTTGCAACTTGCAGTGCTAGGAAGTAAGGAGTCATAATTTTATGTGAGAGTGCAACTTGTGCCAATGATGTTGCTGCAGCACAGGCACTGTGGCTGGCAATGGATTCTGGTTCAGTGATTCTTTTTTGGCTATTTTTCTACTGTGTTTGAAAGGATGTGATGTTCTGTGTCAGGAGGGACAGATTTCTTTAACTGTGTGCTTCTAAACTGCCGTGTTTTACAAGTCAGGGATGCAAAATACATTGCAAGTTGCAATGCAAAACTTGTTGCAATGTGTGAGTGCAGTTGGTTTTGGCCATAGGGAACAATGGGGAACTCAGAACATCCCATTGTTCCCCAAGAGTTCTGGGCTGGATGTTAGGTAGCACCCATCACACTGTACCACACAACCCATTTTGGTGTCCCTAGGAGCTACCCATGGGGAACAATGGGGTGTTTTGAGTTCCCCATTGTTCCCTAAGACCTAATCTCTCAAATCACTCAAATTATTTTGAGTTTGATTCATTGAAACAGCCAGCAATGGCCACTGTTTCAATGAATCAATTTGCAATTTGTTTCAACCTCAAAATGAATCACAAAATCTGATTTGTGCACATTTCTAATTCATATCAACCACACTAGCACTGTTTTCTTTTAAGCTGAAGGGTAGCTTGTTGTTGTTAAGGGGTGTTTTTTTAAGGAAAATGTTAAGGAAAGAGTAGAATAACAAAGTGTGAATGAGTGAGGCAGAAATAGCCGGGAGAAAAAGGGAGAAAGATTGATAGAAGAAAAAAAGAAGACATATAGTAAGAAATTAAATTAACTCAGTTCTTATAAAGAATAAAGACTATCTAAAAATTCCACTTGAAATTCAGCTTTATGGTATGCACTGTTCTATACTGAGGTTGTTCACATGACTAGCTGAGTACCAGTTGCAGGGGAGTAACAGCAGGAGAGAGGACATGCCCTCAACTCCTGCCTGTAGGCTTCCAGTGGCATCTGGTGGGCCACTGTATGAATCAGGATTCTGGACTAGATGGGCCTTGGGCTTGATCCAGCAGGGCTGTTCTTAGGTTCTTATGTTCTTATGCCCAGCCCTACAGGAGTAGGATGGGGCTACCCCAAGTATGCCTGGCCATCTGCAGTGCCAGGATTGCTCCTGATCCCCGTGCTCCATCCCCGGGAAGCGCTGCTTTTCTACTTGGGAATAAAATTGAGGTTGGAGAATGTGCAAGCACCTCACACCCAGATCATGTGGGTGTTTGGGCTGCTGTCAGCCACCCTTTCCATAAAGCTAGGGGGAAGGAATGGCCCAGCAGTAGGAAATTCCCCAATGCATCATGCTGCTCGCATGGTGCATTATCTAATTCCTGGTGGCTCACTTTCCTTCCCTGCCACCTTGCCACTCACTGCTGTGCTGCTCATCTAGTCGTTTGGATGGCAGAACCCAGTTTGGGCTCCGATCATGTGCGGGGAGGCAGAGAGGCTCCTCCCTTCATCCCAACCTTACCCAACACCAGCCCCACTGGTCATGTGAACAACCTTAATGACTTATATGATTGACTGAGCTTGACCTGCTGCCCTGCTTCTTAAAAGTCCTTTTTGCTTTTCAAAGATGAAATGGGGATGACTAAAACACAGGTGCCAACATAATCTGCAGTCCTCCAGTGCACAGCCCTCAGGGACATATTTATACCAGTGGAAATAAATTGGAGGCAGGGGAGAGATGCAAAAACTGTGTCCCTGGGGATGGGGTATTACAAGAAAGAGAGCTGCAGCCAGGAGCTGCTCTTTAGATAGATAGTACAGAGGTGCTGCTGCTGCTGCTGCTGCAGTGGCATCTTCAGGTTAAAGAATGGTGTGTGTGTGTGTGTGTGTGTGTGTGTGTGTGTGTGTGTGTGTGTGAACTGCTGAACTGCTGTCCCACCACTCCTGTAAGGATTCTGCCTCCTCAAAACTCTTAAGGATTCTGCCTCCACAAAACTCTTTTACAACTAGCTTAACCTGCATAGAGCATCTGTGCGGGATTACTTGATTGCTCCCCTCACCCCCTGCCACAGCCCCCCTCACCTCAGAGATCACTCCACCCTCACCTGAGCCACACTCCTGCTCCTCCTCCTCCAACTGGTTGCTTCCATCCTCCTCACCTCTCTTGGTCACGCCTCCATATCTTTACTCCATCCCCCTCACCCCTCTTGGTCACAGGTACAACACTGCTGGTGCCTATTGGCCAAGCTGCAGCCCTCTATCCCCAGAGACCTCCCCACCCTCACTCGAACTGCACTCCTGCTCCTCCCCACAGAAGCAGCAGCAGCGGTTGACTGGGCCCTTCCTCACTGCTGCCATCACCATGGCTGCTCATTCCCTCAGGCCACTGACAGGCCCGGGCCCATCCCTTGCCTGCCTGCCTGCCTGCCTCCACCAATGGCCTCAGTAGCCCCAAACAGCAGCAGTGTTTGACTGAGCCCTTCCTTGCTGCCAATAATTGCTGCCATGGCTGCTCATTCCCCTCAGGCCGTCCCTTGCCCTTCCTTCTTTCTCTCTTCCCCTCCCTTTTCCCTCCACCCCTCTCTCGTTCCTCAACTCGCTTTCCCCCTATCATTCTTCCCCTCCTTTCCCCCTTTCTTTCTATCCCTTCCTGAGTTAACAGATCTTGTTCATCTTGTTTCCTCATCTAATTCACATAACGGCAGCCTCCTTCTCCTGAAGGGGCTCTTTCCTCCCTCACAACCCCTCTCTTCGCAGACCCCTGCCCACTATCCTTTTATATATATAAACTAGTATTTTTAAGCCCGTTAAAATAACGGGCGCTAGTAACTTTTGTTGTTGTTGTTGTTGTCCTTTATTCCTTCTCCCTTTCTCTTGCCCCTTTTCTTCTTCTTTTTTTCTTCCTCTCCCTCTTCCTCTCTTTCCTTTCCTTCCTTTCCTCTCTCTCCCTCTCCCTCTTTTCCTTCCTTTCTTCCACTTTTTCTCAATTTTTTTATTTTTCTTTCTCTTTTCCTCTTTTCTTTCTATAATGGGTGCGCTCTTTGGGGCTGGCGGTTTGGGGTGGTTTTTTTGGTCTTTCTCCCTCACTTCTTTTTTCCCCTTTGTTCTTTACTTCTTTCTTTCCTATTTTCTCTTTCTCCCTCCTTGTTTATTTTGTTCTTTTCTCTCCCTTCTCTCTTATTCCTTCTTTTTCTCTCTCTATTGTCCTGTCTCCCTCCTGCACTCCTTCTTTTTTGTCTGTCTGTCTGTCTCTCTCTCTCTTTCTCTCTATCTAGTAGTCCTTTGGTGCCGTCTATTTTCGTCTCCTGTGGCTGCCTTGTGCCCTCCTCCTTATGGCTGGGCCAGTGCCTTCTGTGCTGTGGAGTGGGGTAATTTTTCTGAGGGCAGAGGGGAGCCCTGGCTTTTCCTCCTCCTACTCTCGGCTGCCAAGACGCCGCCGGGAGGGAATCACCTCAGGTCTGCGAGGGGTGCTTTGCAGGCGCTTTTCCAAGGCTGTGGCAGCAGCGGCTTCTGCAGGCCCTGCTGCCCACGCCCCGAGTGCTGCTGGGCGACAGGCAAGCAGCACGCACCATCTCCTGCTGCTGCCTGGGAATGTCCGGTGGCTGCAGGAGGAGGAGGAACAGCAGCAGCAGCGGCGCTGGCTGGGTAAGGCGAGGGGCCGGGCTTGGCTGGGCTCGGCTCAGCAGGGCAAACAGCACTCAAAGCAAGGCAGGAGGCCGCGGCGGGTTCCCTTTGGGTGGCCACAGAGCTGCTGGTGGGGTCCCTTCCCTTCTTTGCTTCTTCCTCCCCAGAAGCAGCTTGTTGTGTGCACAAAACACCCCCGCGCCACCCACCGACCTCCTCCACCTCCTTCTCTGCTACCCCCGCGGGCCCGTTTTTAAACTTCCCCCCCCTGCTGGTTTTGTTTGTTCCTCACTCTCCCGGTTCCCCCCGCTGCTGCCTCAGCCCTCCCAGTTCCCCCGCAGCCGCCTCTTCCGTCCGTTCTCCATGCTGCCGTCTCTGCCTTCCAGCGGCTGCTGCAGCCGCATCTTCATCTGCTGCCCGCGGATGGTCTGGTCTCGTCGCCGGCCGGGCAGAGTCACAAACATGGCCGCCTGTTCCCTTTGTCCGTTTCTGACTCGGCCGTTCTGCGCATGCGCGCCGCGCATGCATAGAACGGCCGAGGGAGGCACGGACACACGCTTGGTTGTCCACGGACGGACACCAAGCCTTTTATTAGAGAGAATTCTACAATCAAGAACGTCTTCTGACCAGTAACAGTTGCATTCCAACTGACCTTAACCATCACAGATTCCTCCTCCCTATCTGCATATGGAATCCCCACTGCCCAATGACCATGGTGCCACAGGCTCCTCCTCCCTATCTGCATATGGAATCCCTACTGCCCAATCACCACGGTGCTTCTGCTCGCAAACCCTTGCGAGAACTGCCACACATGGGATTAACCACGGGTATGCCTTAGAGAATTGTATATACAGATGTCTGTGGGTGTCCCCATATAAGTTGCTCTTTCTGACCCTCATGCTCCCTCCTCCCCAGAACATAAGTAGGTGCTGGACCCAAAATGAGCCCAGCACTAATTTGTAGTTGAATTATATCTATTTGATTAAATTTAATTGCATTTGCATATTAAAACAAACCCTCAATATAGGTGCCTTTTGAGATATTAAAGTGTGAAATAATTTAAAACTGAATAAACAAAAGTTACCATCCACTGTCAGCAGGAAAGGATGTCTTTGCCATTCCTTTAGTAGTGTGCACGGATCGGTTCGGAGGCCATTCTACTGGCCTCCGAACCGGTCCGGACAAGGGGTGGTTTTGGTTCGGGAGGGTTAGGGTGGGGGGGTCCATTAAGGGCGGGGGGGGCTTTACTCACCCCTCCCGCGCTTTGCTGCTTCGGCGCCATAATTAGTTTAAAAAATGCGCCGCAGAATCCCTCGCCGCTCCGGGGCTCCTTCTTGACTTCAAAATTGGGCGGCAGGATACTTCCCTGCCGCCCCCAAAGCCCCCTCAAGCCATTTGAGCTCTTTAAATCTCGCCCCGGACCGAGTGCCAAAGCGCTCGGGCGGGCGGCGGGGAGATGTCCGTCCGTCCGTCCGCCCCCTTCCCTGCCTTCTGCGAAGTGCAGGGAGCCTTCTGCGTGCGCGTGCGCAGAAGCAGGGAGCCTCCTGCGCGCGCGCGCAGAAGGCTCCCTGCACTTCGCAGAAGGCAGGGAAGGGGGCGGGCGGACGGACGGACATCTCCCCGCCGCCTGCCCGAGCGCTTTAGCACTCGGTCCGGGGCGAGATTTAAAGAGCTCAAATGGCTTGAGGGGGCTTTGGGGGCGGCAGGGAAGTATCCTGCCGCCCAATTTTGAAGTCAAGAAGGAGCCCCGGAGCGGCGAGGGATTCTGCGGCGCATTTTTTAAACTAATTATGGCGCCGAAGCAGCAAAGCGCGGGAGGGGTGAGTAAAGCCCCCCCTGCCCTTAATGGACCCCCCCACCCCAGTGCCGAGCCGCAGGTCCGCGGTCCGGTGCACACCCCTACATTCCTTGTTCCACTAACACACCAAAACCAAAATGTGCCTTTCAGGCTGAACTCCCATCACTTGATTGATAAACCTTTTTCTCCATAATCCATTGATTAAGTCTATTAAAACTTGCAACTCTTTAGGAAATGAAGGGAAACCTGGTTGTCTTAGAGGAAGGTATTGTGCTATTTTTGATATGGCTGTCAATAAAATAATCCATCACAGATGGCTAGAGTGCAGGGAGAAATTTAGGTTCTGGAAACGGTGATTTTGGAAGTGGTTTTTAAGAGTTGAAGCCAGTGTGATAAAGTGCTGTTCTTTCCTGAGAGAAAAAAAATGTTTGCTTACTATTTCATCATCCCCTGGAGGCACAGAGAAAGAAAATAAGCACATCAGTTGTCATTATGACAGGATAAAAGGGGAGCCATCATATTTCAATAACACAATGTGATGAGGAGCCCCATCGAGTGATGAATTATGGACTCTCTCTTTCACACTCAACTGTAAGTTAATATTATCTCTCCAGAATAATTAGAGTGAAGTTCAATTACTGACCCTGAATTACCGTGTGGGCCACACCATGGGTTTTGACACAGTATTTTACACATTTATCTTTTCACCTAATGCACCGGATCTGCATTGTGGTGGTGATTAATCTTCCTGGGACCCTTCTAGCTCACACAATTCTTGCATGGATTGGCTAGTTCCCTGAAGTCCCCTTGAATGTAATATAAATGGGTTTATTACAATCTTTTTTTTCCAGACAATTCATGCACTTTTTTCTGTTCTTTTTCTTTTTCTTTTTCTTTTTCTTTTCTTTTTTGCATTTTATGAACATGGCCACTTTGGAAGCTAACTTCCCCCTATCCCACCCTCCAAGTTGTTAAGGAAATCAAGGTGTCTTATGTTATGTTATAGAGGTATCTGGACTTCCCTTTCTCACCACATGTATTCAGGGAATTCCTCCTGTGATGTAAGACATTCCTACAAGACACCATCTGAAACAGACTATATCCATATGAAGAAAGGCAAAAAAATTTTTTTGTTGTCCTTTAGGAAGGTTCCCAAGAGATTTATATATTTACCACAATGCTTGTCATTCCTTTTGCCCATGAAAAACAATCAAGCACAGTGTTAGATGTATGTAAACCCATTGATTTCAGCAGTCTTCAGTGTGTATAATTCTCTGGTGGATTGCTCTCTAGTCAGACAGAAGGAATTAGGTATGCAAATAGGTGATGTGCATGTGTTTTCCACAAGCTGAACAGCCTGATTCAGCAGTCAAGAGCTATCAAAAGCTATATGCATGGAGCTCAAATCAAAATATCTGCAGAAGCATCAACAATCTGTTCTAATTGTGGCTGAGGGTGGGAGCAGGTAACTGAACCTAACTCTGCTCCTACCTCATTTTTATACTTGGTTGTACTATGTGTATATACATATTTCTTTAGAAACTAATGTTCACTGGCATGAGTTTATAAGGTTTGTCTAATTACAGAATGAACACAACAAAGTATTTCAGGTTGGTTGTTTTTTTTTAAAGCATACTAATGATTTTCTAATATTTAAAAGACAGTCAGTTATATAACAAAAAACAATTGTTTGCTAGCCACGTTGGAAAGGGTAAGGGGGGGAAACAACTCAGGCTACAAAAATAGCCTGCCATGAACGAAATGACTGATTACTTCATATTCCAGCTTCTATTCTACTACTCTCTCTTCCACTTTTTCTCTCCCACTACCCAATCTCTTCCCTCTGTCTCTCATTCCTCTGGACCATTTTATTTTCCAGTTGTCATTTTCTAGGTCCACCTTTTATCCCTTGATGATTATTCATGCTCCTGCCTGGTCTATTCCTCTTTGCCTAGGCTGTTAACCTGTCCTGTCCTTCAGTAGAATCTGAGCAGCTCAGCCAATGGCCACTAGAGACTCTTCAGTTGAGGCCTTTCTTACTGCTTGGCCACTCTAATAGGCAGAAATCTGAACCAATCTGTGCCACAGATTTTATCCTTCACATTGCCACCGCAAAACCCCTTAGTACCGTGCAATATAGACTAGACAAATGTAGGTTATGCACTACCGAATGTTCACCAAATATGTCAGACCTTACATTTACTAGATGCAGAAGTGTTGCCCCTGTTTGTCTACACAGAATAATTTGTTGTGTGACTTTTCAAAGATGTGTTGAATTGCTGAAAAGTATGATTCAAAGTCCATTTTGAAATTTCGTCCATTTTGAAGTGTTGCAATTTGTAAATTTGTCAGGTGTTGGCAGGCCGAGATTTTCTACCTGAGCAGTGAAGGGACATATTTACTCTCATGTGGAGCTGCATCTGGCCAATTTAGCAGGATTACTGATTTTAGAGATTGTGCTTGGCAGATGGTGGCCAGACTAATGGACCCTCTGCATCTTGCACCTTTACTTACTGCATGTATACTATCTGTATGTGATTGTATAATATATGCAATCATATAATTGTACTATAGTAATATAAAATATTTTCTTCTTCTTCTTCCCCAATTCTTCACATACTCTTTCCCAAGGTTCACTGAAATGTCAGGCCCCTTTGGAAATGCTTGACTAACCAGCAGAAGCTTGCCGGTTCAAATCCCTGCTGGTATGTTTCCCACACTATGGGAAACACCTCTATCTGGCAGCAGTGATACAGGAAGATGCTGAAAGGCATCCTCTCATAGTGCATGAGAGGAGGCAATGGTAAACCCCTCCTGTATTCTACCAAAAGAAAACCACAGGGCTCTGTGGGCACCAGGAGTTGAAATCGACTTGATAGACACTTTACCTTTACCTTTTACATGGAAAGTGGAAGGTTTCATGAAATGGGGGGTCCCATTTCAGCTCACCAGTACTTTCAAGGGTGTAATTAATTTTGACTGGATTGTGCCAATTGCCTTAATTTCCTCTTTGTTTAAATGCATATTTTAAAATTAAGCATTAATTTCCCCCTTCAAATATTTGTACAAGGCCTGATGCAATCAACAGAGCTAAAAAATTGAATAGGGTGGGGGTGAGGGTAGCAGGGGCCCTGTTGTGTTGCTTGGCCCTGTCCCCTGGCTGCAGCACCAGAATCTCAAACACAGACAAAGGCAAGAAAACACAGCAGAGGAGAGGCTGTATCTGGAGTGCACTCACTGGAGAGGAGCAGCAAGGGTGCTCTGGACATGGCCAGTTCTTTGTCCTGATTTCTTTTATCTGTCTGTGCTAAGGACTCCGGCACTTTAACCAGTGGGCAGGACCAATATCCTCTCCCTAAACACATTCTCCCATTCATTCTGAGCCACCTGCTGGGTAGGCAGAAGAAGAAACAGAGGACATGTCACATTTGGAGTGCCTATGCAGAGTACATTGAGGGTGACACATACCATCTTGGCATAGAGGTGCTGTAATTTTCCCACAAAAGAATGGCATGAGTGATGGCATGCGATTATGTAGTATCAGTCTGATAGGGGCTTCTGGTTAAAAAACAAAAATGAAAACCCTGCACCCCTCCCAGAATCAGCTAGTGGGGTTCTAGTATTTTACCCAGAACCAGTCTATTACCCCATCCAGTTCTGGACGGAGTCACATTTCCCCAGAAGGGGCAGGTACACAGTCTGGGAGTGCATCCGGATCCAAAGCTCTCCCTGGTGTCCCAGGTTGAGGCAGTGGCCAGAAGTGCTTTCTATCAGCTTCAGCTGATATGTCAGTTGTGTCAATTTCTCGAGATAAACCAACTCAGAACAGTGGTACATATGCTAGTAACCTCCAGACGTGACTACTCCAATGCGCTCTATGCGGGGCTTCCTTTGTATGTAGTCTGGAAACTGAAGTTGGTACAGAATACAGCAGACAGGTTGGTCTCTGGGTCATCTTGGAGAGACCACATTTCTCCTATATTAAAAGAGCTACATTGGCTCCCAATAAGTTTCTGGGCAAAATATAGGGTTATGGTTACAACCTATAAAACCCTAAACAGCTTAGGCCCTGGGTATTTAAGATAACATCTTCTTCGCCATAAACCCTATCACTAGCTCATCTGGTGGCTATGCAGGGACGGGCCTTCTCTGTTGCTGCCCCAAGTCTCTGGAATGTGTTCCCTGCTGAAATAAGAGCCTCCCCATCTCTGACAACTTTTAAAAAGCCTCTAAAGACTTATTTTTTCACCTAAGCTTTTTAAGTGAACTGTGGTTTTAAAATGTTTTAAGGTTTTCATTTGATGTGAAATGAACATAAGTTTTGGGCAGTATAAAAATATGTTAAACAAACAAACAAATATTTAATCTGTTTTATTAGAGAGACAGAAGTTTGGGGTGGTCCATACATTTGAAAAATAAAACAAAAATAAAACAAATAACCCCCCCTGTAGGGATGTTATGTCATCACATATGCCATTATAGGAGGCTTTTGGGGGAAACAACAGCTGCCACCTGGCAGCCACTGAGAAGAGTCATATGCTAAGGCAGTGAGTTCTGCCCCCTCCCCAACTTCACTCTCTTCCAAAAAGACTGGGTTGGCCCTCTTTTGCAAGTAACCCTATCTCAAACCTGGCCCATAGTTCTCTTTTGAGAACTTCCAGCCAAGCTCTACAGTGTTTGCATAGATTACCAGAGAATTCCATGAATGCACCCTTGAGCTCGCTGGAGGAAAGAAGGGAAATAAATAAAATACTCCGAAATCAGTGGCACATTAGAGTTGCAGCCCAGCTATAAGGGCCAAACTGCATGTGAGGCTAAAAGGTCATTGTGCATTCATCTTTCGTTTTCTAAAAAATAGCAGCCACAGGAAGGCCTGATCCAGACCAGGACCATGGTGTGTGTGTGTACACTTTCCTCTGTGCCACAGACAAACCCCCTTCACTAGCTGCTTTGGGAGGGAAACTTCCATTGGTGCCAATAACAGCTTCCCTTCCAGGCAAACAGAAGTTAGGGATGTGCACGGAACCATGGAGGCGTGGTCCGGCACTGGGGGGAGTGTGTCTTTAAGGGGTTGGTAGTACCTAAACCCCCCCCCCCCCGCCGCTCTTCCCCCTCCGGTGCTGGACTTTCCAAAAACGTTCTTGGGGTGGCAGAGTTCCTCCCTGCTGCCTTTGCCCCCGTCATTGTCTTCAAAGAGTTAAAGTAGAAAGAGTTGGTGCCACGCACGCGCCCTTCATGGCGTGCACGCACTCGTCTCCGCTGCTGGCGTGCACGCACCACATACATGTGATGTATGTGGCTCGCGCGCGCCAGTGGCAAAAACGAGCAAGCAAGCGCTGCAAAGGGCGCATGCATGGCGCCAGCTCTTTCTACTTTAACTCTTTGAAGACAACGACGGGGGCAGGGGCGGCAGGGAGGAACTCTGCCACTCCAAGAACGTTTATGGAAAGTCCAGCGCCGGAGGGGGAAGAGCAGTGGGGGGGGGAGTACTACTGCCCCCTTAAAGACACACTCCCCCCCGCTGAACCTCCAGACTGCCGGAATTCCGGACCGGTCTGGAGGCCTTTTGTATGGCCCCGGACCAGTCCATGCACACCACTAACAGAAGTGTGGGGGTCAGTTTTCACTGGGACCACAGCATGGAGCGGGGGAAGAGTTAGAACCCTCCCCCCATGACACAATTGTGATCCAGATCCAGGTCCCTGCTTCTGCTTTTTTAAAAAAACAAAAAAGTATCAGAAGCACACTGCTGCTTTTACTTTGGTCCCAATTACTCATTATTCCACATGGCTAATATCATCCAAATATACTTCCAATTGACAGCAATACAGTGCAGGAGGCCTACATCCACATTCATATACCCTAACTGGATAGCCAGTTAGTTCCCTCTTTAGGAAAAGAGATCCAAGAGCAGAGACCTGTTTTTGTTCATAGGTCTTTTCTGGCACAGGGCAGAGGAATTTTTGTTAGTAATGAATGGATCCAGCCCCAGTGGGGAGACTTGTACAGCAATTCATTTCAATGGTGGGCAAATTTCTAAAGAATTCATATGGCAGAGGCAAGGCTTCCCCCCATGCTGTGTGGGTAGTCACAGCTTCAACGGTATATGAAGCACTCATCATCTTCTTGGCAGCTGACTCAGTTCAAAATATGCTGCAAGTCCAGCTGGAACCCTGCAACATATTTTGTTTGTGGGATGCAAGTTGCCTCTGGTGAGCCCCTTCTCTGTAGCAGGGCTACATTGGTGGCAGCAGCAAAGGTGGGTCTTTCCTCCTGTTGCTAGCCACAGATAGGTGGCCACCAATTTTTCCCATAACACCCACCAACACATGTGTTGTTCTATAGCATTTTGCAGAAAAATAAATATTTCTTGCATGCAAAAAGGTCCAAGTTCCCTCCCTGGCATCTCCAAGATAGGGCTGAGAGAGACTCCTGCCTGAAACCTTGGAGAAACCACTGCCAGTCTGTGTAGACAATACTGAGCTAGATGGACCAATGGTCTGACTAAGTAGAAGGCAGCTTCCTATGTTTCCAGATAAGAGCTTGAGGGCAGGCATCAGGAGTGGACTGGGCCCTGGCAGCTAGGAGTGTGCACCGACTATTCGTGGCAGTTTGGTCCAAAATTCAGTCCAAATTTGGACCAAACCACTACTCCATGAACCAGTTCAGTAAGACCAACTGGCTGGGTCTGTCAAACCAGCTCAAACTGGTTCAAAGCGGTTCATGATCGAACCGCTCAAACTGGCCCAGTTCACAGTGGAACAGTTTGACCATAAACTGGTCCATGAACACCCCTACTGGCAGCTCTTTAAGATTGCCATGTGCTGTGCTGGCCCTGAGTATGCTTCCTGTTAAAAGAAGTTTGTTGGTGACCGAGATCTTAAAGGCTGATTGGTTGGGAGGGAGGCTGCCAAAAGTGGCCAAGATCTGTATGATTACCCCCACTCTGTGTGTGTGTGTGTGTGTGTGTGTGTGTGTGTGTGTGAGAGAGAGAGAGAGAGAGAGAGAGAGAGAGAGAGAGAGAGAGAGGAGTCTAAGCCATACTTTTTTCATAGATGTAAAACACAAATAAGAGCAAAAATATACTATTTTATGTACTAGGTAAGAGGATGAGAAAGCAAGAGAAGAAAGTAATAGATAATGGCACCAACAAGCATTTCAAGCTTTGGAAACCATATTTTTTGCTGTTTTGTCATAACCAAGTCAAGTTTTTACTGGCACTTCCACTTCACAGCACTTTTTGAATCCTGGTCCCCGCCAATTTAGATACATAAATATACAGTATAACCTTTTAAACAGCTTTACAATGTAGGTGCTGGAATGCAGGAATTCATTCCTTTCTTGTCCATATTAAAGTTTATATACATTTTACTAGCTTATACCATCCTGTATAAATGTATTTTAATGTAACCTACAGATTGCAAGTTACAAATTTACCCTAATATGCCACATGCTCACTCAGACAAACTACCCATTTTGCAAACATTTATATTTCCTTTTCCAGCTCTGGGTTATAAATGGCTACAATTTTCTAACAGTTCCACCTTGCCCTAATGATTAAATCTTAAAAGCTTTGAATATAAAATGAACTCATAAAGGAGATTTGGGATTTTCCCCACTTTATTTATTATAAAAGTATCTGGGATATTGCATTTCAGAATGACCTGTCGAGAACATCTAGGTCACTCCACCTGCTCAGTGGTGGGATGAGAATTTGCCCAGCAGATTATCTATCCCTCCTCATCTTCCCTAAACATTGATGGGCCTTCTCGAGGGCCTGTATGAATGCCTTCCCCTCAGAACAACTCACTGGCAGATATAGCAGAATTCCACTTGAGCAGGGATATTGCCCCTGTGAATCATAGGAGATCGAGTCAGTTGCACATGTGCCTCTGTGGTGTGTCTTTTATTTAACACAGAAATTTATCCAATCATCCTGGCAGGTTATGCAAAACAGGGTCAATTAACCTTTACCAAAGGTCCTATATAAAAGACACACTGCAGGGGCATATGTGCAACTGACTCAGTCTCCTCAGATTCACAGGGGCAATATCTAAGGGCATAAGTACTGCCTTACTGGGCTCAGACTGTGCATCTAATCCAGCATTCTACTTTTAATATCAGCCTGTCCTGGTCTCTTACAGGGGCTCACAAGGCAAGGCTAGGGTGGTTCTCAGGTCCTTGGAGAGCTCAGAGGAAGCATATTTATCTTATGGAGTTCCAGCCTGAACTGAATCTAATCTATCTATCTATCTACACACACACACCCCACCTGATATGTGATGGTATACACAAATTAAATAAAATCTAGGTGGTGTACGCAGAGTAAAACAAATAAAATAATTTAACAGAATAAAAACATTAAAATAATTGCATAAGATAAAATCAATTAGTTTAAAATTAATTTCAATTAAAAGCCCGAGAAAACAGATGTGTCTTGAGGGTCTTCCTAATAGCAAGCAGAGATGGAGATGCTCTTATTTTGACAGGGAACATATTTCAAAGCCACAGAGAAGGGCCGGTCCTGAGTTGCCAAAAAATGAGCCGGTGGCAACTTTAATTATACCTCTCCAGATTATCTCAATAGGTGGCAGGGTTCATGACAAGGAAGGTGCTCTCTTAAGTACCCTGGACCCAAGCTGTTGAGAGCTTTATATGTAATATCCAGCACTTTGTATTTCACTTTGAAACGTATCTGCAACCAATTCAGTTCTTTTAAAATCAGTGTTATATGGTCCCTTTGGGTTGTCCCAGAGACAGGTGTGGCTGCCACATTCTGTACCAATTGTAATTTTCATACTATGTACAAAGGCAGCGCAACATAGAGTACATTATAGTAGTCAAGCCTGGAGGTTACCAGCATATGCATCACAGTTGTAAGGCCATGTACTTCCAGAAATGAACATAGCTGATGTATCAGCCAAAGCTGATAAAAAGTGCACATGGCTACTACCGCAACCTGAGAAACCAGAAGGCGTTTTGGATCCAGAAGCACTACCAATTTACATGTCTGACCTTTCAGAGGGAGTATAACCCAGTCCAGAACAGGATGTTTCTTTATTATTCTTGACCTTAACTATCTCCCCCAGGCTCCACCCTTCTATTGTAGAGTATGTTTATTGTAGAGTATCCTTAAACAGGAAACCCATAGGTCTGGAGCCAAACAACCCACATTTCTCACCCACCTCTCACCTGATGTGTTTCCTGAACTGAAGGGTGACAATTTCTGGTATGTCTGGACCAGATGCCTTGAATGAGTCCAGGTTAAGGGGGGCCAACTCTGGGGGTCTGAGCTCTGGTTCCCAGTATTCCTTATCACCTGGTCCCCAGACTCTGAATCCTCTGCAGCTGATATTGGTTAAAAGGATTTGACCGGTTCTTCACCCTCAGGATCTGAGTCCCAGCTGTCACTCAAGGCCAAGGCCAAGGCCATTATATGGTCAATCAGACGCCCCACAAAGCGCTACTCATTCTTTGTCTCAGCATTTGGTAATGTACTGTTTCTGAACATGGAAGTTATATCTTGCTTTCATTGCGAACAGCCACGGAGAGACCTATCCTCTATGAATTTGTCTACAACTGGTGGAAATGAATTCCACACATTAGTTATGGGCTGTATGACAAAGTTCTTTCTTTCATACTCATCCACAGCTCACTGAAAATCAGCTTCACTTGTGTGACTACAAGTTCTGGAGTTGTGAGAAAGGAACACTATAGAGGACTTTAAACCAATACTCACATACCATTCATTATTTGTTAATTATAAATATTTATGCCTCTATCATTAAAATAACACTCAAGGCTGATCTTCTACCACAGTTGTTTTGACAAAGGACCCAGTTATGCAACTGGCAGAAACCGCACTGATCACAGCAAAGCCCTCTTCAGTACACCTGTGCTATGCAAATAGAGTTTTCAGGGCATGAAGGGAGTAGGGAAAGATGCACACCATCATATGAGGTCTCCCAATTATCTAGCTTGCTAGTTTCACAAATTCTGTCCCCTCACCAGAGGGAGTCAGGGTGGAGTCCTAGAAATCTACCCAAACCAAAAAGAATGGCTCACTAACTCAAATATTATATCAATAATATTATATCGTGAATCCCAAAGTCCAGAATTAGAATCAACAATTAATGGAAGTACCAATTCATTTATACACATAGAAATTTCAAAAAGACAATAAGATTTCCAAAACACCAATTTTAATTTGCTGTCAGAAGTTGTTATTGCAGCATTATCAATCATTTATTTATCTATTTACTTGAAATATTTGTGCCCTGATCTCCATGACCATGTCCTCCAAGGGAAGCCACAATATATATCAAAACATGTCCATGGACAGCTGTATGTGTTTCGACTAGTGAGCAGGAACAACAACTTCTTCTTCTTCTTCTTCTTCTTCTTCTCCTCCTCCTCCTCCTCCTCCTCCTCCTCCTCTTCCTCAAAATGCAAGTCATCCATCCATAGTGCCTTCTCTCTAACAGAGCTTTAATCTTACATGCTTTCTCATCTACTGGATTTTTACAAGTCTAAATTTTCTTGTAATTCTCACAAATACCACATTTCATAACAATGAGGCTATGGTCTAGAATGGGCAGTTTCTAGCTCCGTAGCTGAAACTGGCAAAAATGCCACTCTGTTGACCATGCAAGAGCAAAAGGCCTGCTCCTGAACTTTATTCCAGGTTTGGCTAATGAAGTAGCATCACTCTGCCTACTCTTCCACTTACAGGGACTGACATACTGCACATCTCTATTCTTCCCTCTGTGTCAGAATAGGGCTCAGAGGCCTGAGTACACACAAGTAGCTCACTAGCCTGTATCCGAGCTTCTGACCATGATTCTTGCTTCAAGGCTAGGAGTATCAGACAACAGTAGAAATCCAGTGTATTGGAGAATTTCCTTGCATTTATCCTTTTTGCTGAAAACAGGCATTTTTGAAGCTTGGAATAGTGGTGAAATATTAGGGAAATGCAGCATCATTTCTCTTGGAAGCAAATATATTATTTACCATCAATTATAACACAAGAGTTGACTGTAAAATTAAGAGAGACCATCAATTCATCCTGTGATTATATTTCACTAACTGACTCGTATCGTCACATTTCAGAAAATTGAATTCAGCACCGTGAAACATATGTTGAAAAGTTGTAAACTTACAATAATTATGCTCCAACATCCCTGTTTTTATGCAAAGCTAACAAGATATTGTCATATTAAAAATAGCAAATCCAATCCACAGCTTATGAAACGCATGTTTTTTAAATAAAATAAAATAAAATAAAAGGCATGCTTTAATTATTTCAAGAGTGTCCCGACCAGCTTACCAGACTACTGGATATTGCATTTGTTTAAAACTCAATCATGCAAAATGAAGACTCGATTTGAAAAATTTTAATAAAGATAACCAGACTATCATTATATCATTTGAATGCTAATCGGCGCTTTCATTCAGCGGAGGGAGCTCCGATAGTGTCAACTTTGCTGGAGGCTCTTTATTTTGCAATAAAAACATTTACATTCTAATGATTTTATTAAACCATAGTAGCTGTCAGCATCCCCAGATGACTTCCCTGGCAAACTGTATCAGTTATCAACTCATATTGCCTTTATCAAAACCACCCAGTGGTGAGCCTGGGTCTGCCACAATGAGATGTCTATTTCTCAGAGAGCTGGTATTTAATCATTCCTTCTACACTATTGTTCTGCTTACGGCGCATAAAGAAGTGCTTCTAATAACCCCAGAGTGCTACCGACAGTGAAGCAAAGTATCAAGCCTATTTGTCTTGCTTACATTCTTAAGGTGTGTGTATGTATATGTGTGTGTGTGTGTGTATGTGTAGATATAGATATAGGTGTGTGTGTGTGTGTGTGTGTGTTCGTGTGGGCAATTTTTAAAAATTTACCATAACCTATCAACAGCTCTGAATTTGAGCAGATTCTCACTGAGACAGCAACATTATTTGTGCTGGATACGGATAAAATAAATACTGAAAAACCACTGGATGAGAACTGATAGGTGAACTCTGAAATGATGCTGACCTTAGTAGAAAAGCATGGGAGAGAAGGGGAGAAGCAACTGCAGATGTTTCTTGAAACAAAGAACATGAGTGTTGTGTGGGGAAAAGGACGGGTGGGTGCACACTGAGGATAGCAACCTTGTAATCCTACAGTGTATAGACTTTATCTGCTTTTGGTAAGCAACCACTCAGTACAAGCTGGAGCACACTGCGAGTTGTTGCAGATTTGATCAGGACATTTAAACAATAGTTGTCTAGGAGGGCCATGGTGATAGTGGGGTAGAGGGCCCAGATTCCAACTTCCAACTTCCAAGTGGCCTTCTGTCAAATCTTATGGCCATAGATATCACTCCTGCCATATTTAGGCTTTAGGCTGTAGCCTGGCAGGTGATTCATCTCAAAGGAGCACACTTGTCCCAGAAGCCTCCAGCTGCCAGTCCCTATAACATGGCTTTGCTATAGGTCCAGTGAAGAAGAGCTCCATCCAGCTGCACCGAACCTCCCTTGTTGTTTTATTTCAGTCGCTGTGCAGCTGAGGGGTAGCTGCCCACGAGCTTGCAACGATCTTTCACAACTGCACAGGCACGCCTCGCAGTTAGCAAGAGCCGCTGGGCTGAACAGACCGGCCCAGTGCTCGCTCCAGTTGCCGTGTGTGGGGGCGGGACTGCTTGGCTCACACACAAACCCCAAGCAGCCACCCCTCAGCCGTGTGGTGGCTGAAATTTTTTTTAAAAAGGAGGTTTGGCATGGTTGGGCAGCAGCAGGGTGGGCACGGGGTGGAGGTCATTTGGAGCCATTTGGAGGTCATTTGGAGGTCCCCCCGGACCTTGGAGGCCATGGCCCGGGGCCCCAAGGTCCAGGGGTTAGAGTGCCTCTGGATATAATAGTTCAGCCTTTGCTTTGGGATGAGCTAATCACCCCTAAAATCCACCACCTGATTTATTACAACATTTGTCCTATATTTTCTCCTCAACAGATTACTCAAAGTGACAAATAGAGGATGAATTTGCAATGATGACATGCTAAAGACATCCATAATGAACCAGGCAAAGAGGCACCTTTCCAAATGGTGATGTTCTTGTATTTAGAAGGGGGAGAGCAAATGTCTCTATGAAACCCCAGCACAATGTCTCTCCAGGGTCTGTCGCCAGCTTGTCCCTTGCAGTTCATTTTAGGCTGTAAGCCCTTTTGGGTCAGCAAACCATGTTCTTATTCCTTTTGCTGTGTAAAGCAGTTTGAGAACTTAAATATTCATAACAACAACAGCAACAACATACTTGATACAACAGCAACAACAGCAACAACAACTATAACATATGTGATACAATCATGACATTATCCTGCACAATATAATCCCCATTCAGATAAGTGGATGCTTTGCAATAGCAGTTGTCCATTTCAATGAAGCTTGTGCAGGAGAACTTCTAGTAGATTGTGCCCATGGTTTGTTTTGTTTTTTAATGCATCTTATGCTTTGACTGGAATGTGAGCTTCTTCTGATAAAAACAAACAGCTGCCTAGAGAAAATCAATTCGTCTGCACTGAATTTACTTCAGATTTCCCCAGTACTTCTTAGGGCAGGGCTCTCTGTACATCTATTTGAACCTGTCCTGCTCACTTTATGCTAGAGCATTATTGACCTGACCCCTTTTATATATCAGTGTTGGCAAGCACGTAGACTGACAAGCTAGGTCCAGAAGCAGACAATGTGTGTCAGGCAGAAATGCTGTTATTCCAGCATCAGCCTCCTATCTGTGTGTACAAGAAAAGCGGTGTATGTGTGTGGGGAGGGGCAGCAGAGTGGAGGGGAAATCCATCTTTTACCATGCTTTACTGTGAATAATCACTATAATAATCTGAGAATGCCTCCTAAAATATGAATATTGTTCATCTGAATTAGTAATGGTCCATATACAATCAAGAAGTGTTTTAGTCCAGGTTCAGATGGATTAATGCAGAAAGGTATCGCTTGCTTCAAGCCGGGCTCAACATCGAGCCAGCCTGATTTGAGCGGTCTAAGTTTGAACCAGACCACCCATTGTTCTAAGAACTAGGTCGTGGGCCAGCTTGGGGGTAATACCTGTAAATGGCCTGGTGGCTGAACCAGACAGGACCCAGTTCAGCTGAGCCCAGACTGGGCCAGTTTGAATCTGGTTCAGGTTCAAACTGAGCTGGCCGAATAACTGGCTCACACACCCTTAATACGCTCAGTGTGTCCCAAGCAAGCTTTAGATCTTACTGGGGCAGGGTGCCTTGGTGAGACTTATCACGAGAGGCAATGCAGCCCATGAATTTCTCACTGGATTGACGATCCAGGCGCCAGAAAGCAGTTGGCCCACCTCACAAGATGCAAGGATGTTGATTTTGCCTCCATGGCCAGCTCCCAGCTCCCCATAGCCCAGTATCCTGAGCCTTTTTGGAAGGGCGGTATAAAAATTGAATGAATGAATGAATGAATGAATGAATGAATGAATGAATTTCCTTCCTTCCTCTTTTCCAGTCACCCTTTTAAGTATGCACAGTGGCAGACTCCTGGAATTGAGCCCCTCACTCCCCCAGTGTCTTATCCCCACCCCATTAAATCTCAAGCAAGTGCTGGTGTAGTTCACATAGGGTGCCAACCACCCCCATGGGTTTCTAACCCATGGGGTACAGGGTTCTGTTGTTTCTGAGGTATTCTGAGTGTAGATTCTATGATAGCAAATGAGAGTGGATTCATGGTGTCTCATAGAAAATCTCATTTGCTATCATAGAATCCACACTCAGAATACCTCAGAAAAAACAGAACCCTGTGCCCCATGGGTTAGAAACCCATGGGGGTGGTTGGCACCCTATGTGAACTACACCACCACTCGCTGTGGGCCACCCCATCACCCCCCAAGTGCATTTATGGGGCTTTTGAAAGCTCCATTATACCACCTTATGAGGAAAAACCTTAAAGATACGTAAACTTCAACAATTCGCCAAAAATCAGCCCTCTGCCCAAATCCTTTGAAAAAATTCAGGTAGCTTCCTTGCTCCTACCCGGCACTACCACCAACCCCACACCACTCTAGGCCACCCCTTCCCCCCCCCACGTGAAGCGATACACCCTTCATTATACCTAATGAGGGAAAACCTTAAAAATGCGTAAAATTCAGAAATTCACCCAAAATCAGCCCTCTGCCCAATCACTCTGCAATTGGGGTGGTAGCCTCCACCCATTAGGCACTACCACCCCACCCCACTCTTTTGGCCCAGATCCCACGTTATGCCCCCAATCTGCCCCAAAGACACTAAAACTTCAAAAATTCACCAAAAATCAGCCCTTTGCCCAATTCCTCTGCAATTTGGGTGGTAGCCACCACCCATTGGGCACTACCACCCCACCCCACTCTTTTGGCCCAAGGACCCATTTTTTAATCTGAATCGATTCAGATTCGGATTCGGATTAATTAGGATCCAAATCGAATCAGGGGTGATTCGAATAGGCAATATTTGGATACAAAACAGAACAGGGGTGTTTTGGTTCGGATCCGAGTCGAAACACCGAAAATCCGAATTGCACACCCCTATTGTGGATGCTGCAGCGTTGGAGGGGGAGAAGATGTATCTTCTGGACCTGCCCTCTAAAAGTTGGGTCTGAAGTCTTTGGGTTTTATACCACTCTGGGTCTTTGCTGGCCCTTGGGATCAGCCCATCACATCTATCAAAGATTATAGTTATGACAATTGCGACACCACCTGCGTCCAGGCTTGGTTGTTCAGATGTTCTTTAGATGTTCTCCTCATCCTCTCAGCATACACAGCCTCTTATCTTCTGCACCCTCAGACACTAAAAATAGGTTGTTTACACTTTCTTTTTAATTCAATTCATCAGCCCTGAGGTGGTTAGACACTAATTATTTAAAAGTCATCACTTCTCCTTTCTGGTTGTTTGGTCACAAAATCTTTATCAGTCTTTCAAACAACGGGCTTTGAGGAAGGAGGAAATAAGGGCAAGATTATACTGCTTGATATGTACATCTCTAGGTGATGTACAAAATGTAAAACTATATAAAACAGAATACAAACAGTATATATGTGTGTGTGTGTACACATATACACTGGATTTCATTCAGAACACCTCATATATTCATTCATATATATATATATATATATATATATATATATATATATATATATATGAATATGAATATATGAGGTATTCTAAATGAAAGCCAGTAATACATATATCATAAGTACAGTGTTGCAGAATTAAAAGCTCATTATTTCTTACAGCATTAAAACATGATTTCTTAGCTTATGGGTGAGGCCAATACATAAAACAGCTATCAAGATATCTGGGATTCTGCTATTCTAAGACTCTTGTCATGGTTTGACCCAACGAGGTCATTCATAAACCTGCAACACGTTCAGAGTCTGTCGACCTTTGATTTTTTTTTTCCTGTGGCTGCTGTTGATACAATAGTTTGCTATTTTTAACATGAACAGAAGAGAACTGCAAAAGCAGTTAGCCAAGATATTATAACAGACAAAGCCCTTAGAAGTGAGGTACAGCTAACAGGATGGCAGAAGTACCAGGAAGACTGGGGGTTCATCTCAGTGTTTCCTGGGAGGAACAAGTCTGCTCTCCCTACATCTCCGGGCGTGGATTTACTGTAATATCATGGAGGATGGCTTTTGAATGAAATCCAGTAATAAATTTATTGTAAGTACAGAGTTGCAGAATTAAAAGGAATGCCGAATTCCAAGCACCTTCAAACCAGACCTTTTGGAGAAGCAACTCTTGAGTATTGTTTAGCTCAGCAGAATTGCATTCTGCCTTCCTTCAAGGGGCTCAAAATGGCATGTAAGAGTTTTCATTTTACCCTTGTAACAATTGAGGGAGGTAGCTTAGGTTGAGAGATTGTGAGCTGCCCAGGGCTACCTGTAAGCTTTACAACTGAATGCGTAGAACCCTCTGGAGAAATGTTGAGTCACTTCCACAAATTCCTCTGCAGCCTCACTTGTTAGGTGAAATTTGGTGTCATTCCTACCAACACAGGATTTTTTTAAAACATGCAAACCCTACATTCTAAAAACTGCTATATCACATACTGACTCTCATCTCCTTCAAAGCTTATTAATCTTTAGCAGAAGTGACTCAGATGAAGCAACTCAAAGCATCAGCAAAGACGCTTCTCAGAACCAACAGGGACAGGGTTTTAAGCTAATTGCTTAATGTTTTCATAACATTTCAGACCTGTACATTGACAGAGCTGTGGCAGGTTTCCTTGGCTCCAGGTTACTTTTAAACATGCTCCTATTTATCATATTGGAAGTCAGGTTTGGTTTGTTTCCTTAAGCTGTGCATAAATCTAGTAAAGCCAATAAACCACACACAACAATACATCTTCTACCACACTTCAATACTTTCATGCTACTTCATTTAACTTAATATTCTGAAAAGAATATAGCTACAATAGATCAAGTACCAGTTTACATCGTTTCCATTGTGAAAGCCTCAATTTATTTATATATTAACCAATTTTCAGATTGGATCTCTTAAGATCATCTGGTGATTCTGACCTACCATATTAACCTATTGCATTTCCTTCTTCAGTATCAACTTTGCTATTAATAGCACAATTCCAGCAGAAATTCATAATTTGAGATCATTGCTGTCCTTCAAGAGAGCCCTTAAAACATACTTATTTGGCCTGGCCTTCCAGAGTTTTAAATGATTAATTGTTTTAAACTGTTTTATTATTGCCCTGATTTTCAGGGCTTTTAGCTGTTTTATTGGTTTTATTGTGTTTTAATAGTTTGATTTTAATTGTTAATTTGTTTTTAATTGTTTTTATCATGTTGTGAACTGCCCTGAGCCATTTTGGAAGGGCGGTATATAAATCTAATAAATAAATAAATAAATAAATAAATAAATAAATAAATAATAAATTCAGACTGGGACACAAGTATTTAGAATTGTGGTAAAGATCATTGCACCTAGCATGGCACTCTTTGTTGTGCTATGCAATTTATAAACCAGAGACACAGGCATCATGCTGATTAAAACATAAGACTATGAGAAACCTAAGAGCTGCCTTGCTGAATCTGACCAAATCTTCCATACAAATACTTGCATATGAATTCAGTTATTTGTGATGTAAAGGTAAAGTGTGCCGTTGAGTCAGTGTCAACTCCTGGTGAACACAGAGCCCTGTGCTTGTCTTTGGTAGAATACAGGAGGGGTTTACCATTGCCATCTCTCGCGCAGTATGAGATGACGCCTTTTATCATCTTCCTATATTGCTGCTGCCCGGCATAGGAGTTTCCCATAGTCTGGGAAACATACCAACGGGGATTTGAACTGGCAACCTCTGGCTTGCTAGTCAAGTCATTTCCCCGCTGTGCTGTTAGGTGTGATGTACACTCAATTTATTCTCAAAGACTATCTCCTGTAATTGGATTAGGGATTGCCCCTAGATCTCAGAAATGAAGACAGGACACATGTGTATGGGATAAATAGGGCCACACTTTTTAAACTATCTATAAAGGATATGCAACAAGCTTAGCAACAATTAATTACAATGTGGGCTACCTCAACCAGGGTGTGGGCTACTCTTAGCAAGAACTGCTTGATCCCATCACTGTTGGGCGAATCAACCAGGCCTGAAAGATGCCAGCAGCAATGATTGGTCTGCACCCCCTAGTTCAGGCAAATGTGGGGAATTTAGTTCAAAAGGGGAGACAGTTCCAATCAATTTGTGCAGGTGTATGAACTTAAGAAAATCAGCTTGAGAGAGAGGTTTTCATTAAATCAAAAAGGAGTTTATTTAAAGCAAAAATAATGACTAAATAAAGTAGAAGCAATGCATATAAGTTTTAAAATAGGCTATTGTAAAGCACATTAAGCTTAAAGTTCCAAATTATGTATAAATTCCCAGGTGGGCTAGAGAACAAGTACTTAAGATAAAGGGGCAAGCTTTCAGAAATAAGAGAAAGGGATAGGTTCCGCCCTGAAGAAACTAGGCAAGAGGCTATATCACCTGTCCTGAAGAGGGGAACACCAAGGTGGAATTTCTTGTTGCAGTCTGCTGGGGTCCAGAGTGAGAGGCACAAGGGAAAACTGAGATGTTTCGCAGTGGGATGGGTCATGGAATTAGGGATACTTATATCCCAAAATGAGCCTTGAGGGCACTTGTCTTTTGTCCTGCTCTGCTGAACAGGGGAGCCCAGACAACTTTTTTTAAAAAATGCATTGTGCCTTAGTCCATTCTGGGTAGGAAGGTGTGTAAATTGCCTATGGCATTCAAAGCTGATTGTGAGGACAACTGGAGTGTGCAGGTGCATTTAAAGCATATCCTGTGCTGTCCCCAGCATTATTGGGCTTCCCAATAATTCTATCAAGAGTTTCGATGGGCACCTCTTCAAAGTTACATCACTAACTCATCCCTATTGTAATGGAGGCTACAGATAAGGAATGTGTCTTATCTGTCTTTTCTCCTTGGCCTGATGGCCAGGTATTGTCTCTCTTTGTGAGAGGAAGAGGGGAGTTTAGATTTCATTCCAAGGCTGAGATGCAGTTGCAACCAGGGAGGCTTCTGGGAGCAAGCAGAATAAGCTCAGCTGGTAACACTTCTTCCATCCACACAGTTTACTGTGCCAGGAAGGCAACCTTCCAGATCACACCCCCTTGAGCCCCACAGCTCTGAGTGGGGTGATCCAAGCAGCCACCTTAAAATGGTCCATTCCCAGCCTGCCCAGGCCCCCAAATCCTGAGGAGCTGTTCCATGGAGCTACCCTTCCCCTAACAAAGGTGCCTCTGGTTAAACAATGAATACCCTACCTTACCTTGCCTGCACGCACCCGCTCACGCGACCAAACTCCTTAACAAATGACTCCCACCCCTAACTTCCCTAAAAGAAGCCTCAGTGAAGAGTAGGTAAAAAATTCTACACCCCGAGCATATTTGGGTGAAGACAAAATGTCCAACTCAACCCTGAAGTGACCAGCTGGTCTCTGAGTAATTGAGCAGGTGGGTCAGAGCCAGCGGCCTGGTTAAGAGTGAGTGGGGAGGGAGATCGTGCCTCATATATGAACATGGCTCTTGCTCTCCCAATGGCCATCACAACCACGTTGCCTCACCTGAGGAAAGTAGACGCACATGTGTGTCCTGCCCTCCAGAAGCCCATGGGCCTCCAGAAGCCCATGGGTCTCCCCAGGATGCCCTGAGCACTCGTGCGGGGCTTCCTGGGGCTTCTGCGTGCCAGGTAGTCCCTGATCCCCGCAGCCCCAACCAGCTCCATGACGGAGCTGGTAGTCATGTGGGTGGCTGATCTGGCCACCCAGGGCTAAGTGTTTGTGTGCAGGGAGAGCGGGCTAAGCCCGCTCTCCCTGCACAAGCCCTACAGGCTTTCCACACTGCTCATGTGGAGCGCCTCATTATATGAGTCATTTGCACAAAAGGAGTTCACATTCTACCTGTCAAATGCTGGGCTGGGCTGGGCTGGGCAGGGCAGGGCAGGGGGTCTGCTGCAGAAAGCTGTAGGGGCTACCCTGCCTGCCTGCCTCCTTCCTTGCTTGCTTCAAATCCCTGTTAAAAGTATATGGGTGATTTAGACAACAATTGATGAATAAATTGCTATCATTCTTGCATTACTCTTTCATATGTCCTATGTTTAAAATTGATCTCAGAAGATTAGAGACTGTGCATTCCTTTGAAAGCTTGGAATTCTCCCTTCTCTGCTTTCCATTAGTTGATATATAGGGTTCCTGTTTTTAAGTCTGTAGAAGCATGATCTATTGGCCTTAAAGCTGCCAGTGGCACAGTATTTCATTATAGGAAAAGGAGGACACGCACATAATAAATAAAAATGATTGGCACATGACACCTGAGTTTGGAATCCCAGGTTAATTCTCATCATGGTTAGCATCCATGCAGATTTAACTCCAAGCCATGGTTAATGATCATTAGGGAAGCAAGGTGATAATTAATTTGCATTTGAGTGAGGATAGGGAAAGATAGTAGGGCTGTTCCCAGGCAGCTCATGTCATGTGCGGCGCCGGGAGCAGAGGGCTCCTGGCTGGTCTGGTAGAGGGTAGCTATACCAAAAGCAGCTGCCCCACTGCATGTGCGGCATTGTAGGTCCATGGAGGACCTAGAGAACACTTTGCTTCTCCGAGCTGCACATTGCCAATCACCACCTAGGCTCGCATGTGGATGTGTGATCGGCAGCCTTTGCTTGTCTTTGCTGATCATCTGCGGGGAGGCAGGTAGGAGCCTGCCTCCCTGTCTGCCCTCCCTGGTAAGAGGTTGTGTGGATGACCTTTGTTTGTGATCTTGTCATGATTATCTATGCACTAAACTACCATTTCCTAAGCTATCATTTCAATCAAGACCCATATTGCAATATTTTATAAATCTCAGTTTCTTTGTCTTAAAAAGAATTTATCCAGCAATAAGCAAAGTCAACAATATGCACTGAAAAATGCTTGTTGTGTTCACATCCATATGTTTCCATAAATAAGAGGCCATCATAAAATTGCTGAATAGAGGTATGAATCACATCTCAATCTGGAAATGAAATTTTCTATGGATGCACTTAGAGTAAGTGCTAACTTAATGTTTTTCCCAATTAGGAAGTACACAGCTTTCCTTAGGGAGAAGAAAAGAAAAGGACGTTAAAAAACCTGAACATGTCATTACTTTCAGTATTTTGCAGATTTCATGTTGCTTTGTGAATAAAAGAATACATATTGTGAGATAATTGCTTTAAAATGCATGATTGGCAAAGGAGTACTTTAGTTGTTAATTTCTTTACTTTAAATTGTTGCATGCATTTAACAGATCTCTTCAAAGAATGAAAAACATCAAAATAGTACAATTCATTTTTCTTATATCTGTATTTAAAACAGAAACGTGGAATCTCCTTGTGAAGGTATCAGATTGCAACAGCCCTGGAACCGATCTTTGCATAGGAGGAACTTCAGCTTTACATTGCCATAGAGGATTTTTAAAAAAGATCTGCTCAGTTTGATTGGCTCTGCCATATTTTTCCAGAACTTCATGAACCAGAACAGTGGGTTAAATGGAAGTTGACCTGACACATCCAGGTAGACTGATAAACTCAGCTGAAAGCTTTTCATCTTACAGCTGATGCTAGGTGAAGCATATATGACAAATTATTATGGCTGCCGGGTAATGGATTGACTATAAGGGCTCAGTACTTGCTCATCCTCTGTCTCTATCTGTCTCTGTACAATATGCAGCATGTAACTTTTAACAAAAGTTTGTGTGTGCTCTATCTGACTTCTGGGACAACTCCCCCTTCACTTCAGTCATTTTGGGACTTCTGAGCTGAGTGTGGGTATACTATTATCACAGTTTTCACTTGTTTTCTTTTGGGGTGAGCGGGAGAGAAATGGAGAGCAGAATTCAATATCCCCACTGTCTGGAGCAAGCAATAGATGGTGTAACTGAATAATGGGAAAGCAAAGGGCAAATAGCGAACAGGGAAACAGACGAGGACACCAGGAGATTCAGGACAAAAGAAGGCAAAGGAACCCAAAGGAAGCTGATTTAAGATCCAGCCAAGGCTTGTAAAACAAAGGTTGCTGACCAGCCTGGCAGTGGCATTTTTAGAAGTGTCTATAAGGCTAGAGCTAGGGAAGCTTGTAGCCTCAGGTGAGTCAATGTTCCAAAGCAGAGTTAAATAGGAGTGTGATTTGCTGGATCACATCCAAAAATGTGGAAATACTGGGCCATAGTGGCATAGAGAGGCCAGTGGTGGCCCTGGTTCAGCTCACCACTAGCAGCCCCCCTAGCCACACACCCTGCATCCACGCATCTCCATTTTCTAGAAGCTTAGGCAGCACCAGCTTCCCAGCCTGGCCGGGAATGCATCCCCCTGCCTTTTAAAGCAGGGAGAGTCACTCCTGGCTGTGCTGCAAACGCGATGCTGGCCAGAATTTGCTTGCAAACAGAGGGTGCAGGGGGCGTGGCTGGGGCTCGAGGCGTGGCCCCTGAGTACGGTGGCCCTGGTTCTTTGAACCCATTTGTGCAATGGTGGCTCTGCCCATGCTGGGCCGGTTTAGATGATGCTGGCCTGCCAAATCATGTGTGAGGAGTGTGTTGGTGCACATCTCTCTCTGCCCCAGTGTACTGAAAAGAAGCATTTAAATAGTGTAGTGTGGGGCAGTTTGCAATGGTTGGATGGCATGTTAGAGGCAGGATGTGCATGCACACATGCCTCATCATGCATTTTGGCAGGCCAGTTGAGCAATATCATCTGAACTGGCTGAGTGAGCTACCTTTTCCTGTAAGGAGCTGCATAGTAACCACATGAGGTTCCTTGGAAGATCGACTTCCACAGCAGGAATGCGTGCAGATTTTATATTTATGCCTTACAATTCTTGAGTTTTCTCACAAAACTAGCATGTCAAGGGTCAGTTCTAAACTAGCCTCCTCCCTAGCATCTACCACATTGGTTTTGAATGCATATGGAGTGTTTGGGGTGTTTTGTTTTGTTTTAAACAATTTATGATTCAGCATTCAAATATTCAGTATCTCATTTGAATTTTGAAGTGATCCAGTCCAGCAACTAATACATCATCTGAGGTTATTGTCAAGGGTAGTTAGAAGTAAGTATCCCAAGCATACTTGGATCAGAATCCCAAGGTCAGGACAAACCAATGGTGGTGGTCAGAGGAACGTGGCATATAACACAGACAAAGGGCAGGGTTCAGATTCAGAATCAGGAATTAGTTGGGAGAAAGGGAAGAGGATATGTCTATCTGTCTATCAGGATATTCACAACAGAAGGCAGACTGAAGAGCAGGCATGAAGTCTTTATAGAGTCAAGAGGAGCTACACTGATTCCCTCAGTCAACAGGCTGGGTGTTGAGCCAGTCTGTGGGGTATGTAATAGAATATAGGTGATGTGTCTGGGTAATACAGTTCAGCCTGTAGTTCTTTCAGCAGATTTCATAATGGAAGAAGCAAGGTGCTAGACATGGTCATCAGGAGTCCTAGACTGAGGCCTCTGGCATCATATAGTTTTGTCAGAGCTCTTCCAACAAGCAGGAGCTCCTCTGTTCACATCAGTCTCAGGAAATATTCCATTCTCATCATGCAGCACCCTTATTGCAAGCACAAAATTTTCACTGACTTGTAGAAAATAGAGCAACTGCTGCATGAACGGAGCTCCATGTCAGCACCAGAGCCCAACATGCACATCAGAGCAAGTGGGAGCTGTGCTTGGTTTTCTGAGAAATTTAATGCTCTTTAAAATAAAATAAAAAACAATCAACATGGTGCCTCTAAAATGTCTGTTGAGAATACAGCTAAACGTATTTTTCATTTTCTCTGTTTCTGATTACCTTTTGGCCAATGACTTTTTATCATCATCATAATACCACTTTCCCATCTGTGTTTTGAAATGCATTTCAGCTTGCACAATCTGAACAAAATAATGATTTGTTTAAAAGTTTATGAGTTACTTTCACAGTTTGATGTCAGTATACCAAAAGCAATGGGTACAGGTGTATCTGCCTGCATCAGGAGAAAGGAAGACAATGGTCTCTGTGTAAATATGGTGTTTATCGTAAAATTGTGCATTCGTTGCAACATTGCATTTATTTAATGTAACTCTGATCCAATAGAGCCTGCACATATTCTTTTAAAACACACACCAAAATTTGCTGATCAGTTTTCTCCCAGGGAAGAAGGGGTGGGGAAACTGAATCCAGCCCCCTGCAATGCTTTTCCTGACCAGATGCATATATTATTTTTTTTTAAAGGAGCATGTAGATGCATGCGTTTCCCTATTCAGATAGGAGATTATGTGTGGAAGCCTACTTCCATGTGCCCGTAGCCTTTAGCTGGATCAAGGTTTGTTTGCATTTTGTAGGGCTTAACCAATAAGCTCCCCACTCCAACTGTGATGCCCCATTTGTAAGCAGCCAAATTGGAGGGGGAGAAGCAATGACAATCCTCAGCCACAGATTGTTTATCCTTATATCTATATAACGTAGAAAATAAAAGTCAGTTGAAGGGGTGGAAAGAACCTCAGGTTCTTATCTTTAGAAATCAATCTTGCTCTATACTAAATAAGGTTGTTCATGTGAAACAAGTAATTTGTTGTTGTTACTGTTGTTGGCTGATATTATGAGGGAAATTACTCAAAGTAGTCCCACACTGATATTAAAAGGACAAGTTAGGCAATCTTTATGAATATGTATAGAACACTTTTCAAAAAGAAGTCAGAAAGCAGTTTACTCAGAAAAAGAAATAAGATTCTTATCTGCAATCTATTAATATTTGTTTTTGAAGATGCATAAATGTTTCCTTCAGATTATTCCTTTATTTATCAAGAATGGAGTGATTAAGATTGTCCATGTCCCCACGCGCGCACGCACACACAAACACTGCTTTTTTTCTTTTAGAATTATCTTTATTTTGTATATTGTTCCCCTGGAGTTTTCTCTTTCCCATGTCAAATGTTGCAGTGGAGCTCCCTCAGTGATCTGTGAGAGAGCAATTCAGCTTGTCAGCTTACCTTTCTCATGCACAAAAAAGAAACTGAAAGGAAGGGAAGTTTTAAGGAAAGCTCACATCTGATTCCTAAACAGTTTTGTGTCAAACCTGGCTTATATTTCATGTCATTTCCATTATGTGAGGGTATTGCACTAGATCTTCCAAAAACACACACCGCAAAACACCTCTTTTCAATATTTTATTTTTTCAACAGGCTCTGAAGTCTTCAGAATTCACTGTTTTCCTATAAGATTCTTACCTAAAGACTCTTACACCAGTGCTTCAGTCAGAGGCCTAGTGTCAGAAGCTTTGCAATGTTGTCAATAACTTCTCCTCTGACACTGTGCCCCTTGACCCAATTCTATTTATTAATTCTTTGGTTTTAAAAATGTATACATCAGTGCTCCACAGAGGACTGGTTCACATATGGATGAACATCACTTGGCTTTACTGTATACTTGATGACTAGACACTGAATGTGCAAAGCAACTCTGTTGACTAGTATGGTGAACTGATGTAAGGACAAATGGACGCTCTTTGCCCAACACCCAAGAAGACATGAGACACAAGGTATTGGTATAAATCAGGGCCACAATTTATTTAACTTCAAACAACAAAACTTAAAGAGCAGGGATTGGCTCCTCTTCCTACAGTGCAGTACTATATGCATGCGCCACCAGGGCATGCCTAGCCTATGGCATAGTGTGATACACCTTGGCTCCAGGCAACTCCAAATGCTCTGAAGCCGGGGCTGCCTATCCTAGCCGGCCTAGTGCCAGGCCTCTGACCTAGCATCGCCCCCAGGTAACCGTTCAGCCATTCCATGGGGCTTAGCCTGCCAGAGTAGGTCAGCCAAGGGAAGATATCCCTGAGCTGTGCAGTCTCTAAGGAGTTGCCCTTCTCGACCCATAGCCAAAATGCTTACCTGAAGGTGTTCACCAGCCTGATAAGTTCTTCTCTACCACACTGTACCTGCCACAGCGGGGGTTAGACTAGCTTAATCCACCCCCTGCCGTCCAACCATACGCGTAGATGGACAGCCAATCCCAGCTGTAAATCCCTCAGAAACAAACTAGTCCCACTGGGCGAAAGGTGAACTCCATCCCCCCTGAACAAGTGGGAACCGAGAAAAGAATGCCCGGGTGTTCTACGAAGACTCCCCCAAAGGAACTTACAAAACACACCATTTGGGCATTAACCTTCTTATGGGCCCTGTCTACGCTATAAGGGTCCCTGGCCCCTCTCCACACCCTACACTGCAGCATGCCCAACCAAATGACTGAGACCCCCGGGCACCACTCTAAAACCTGTAAGATGTCCCTCTGCAATTTGTGGATGATGGATAATCCTGACTAAGACCCCAGGTCATTCTCTCCCAAGTGAAGCACAAGGATGTCAGGAGGCGGATTCGCCGCCAAAAATTCCTACAACATGGGCAAAAATTGGGCAATGACCATCCCCCGGCGACCGATCCAGGAGATCGATGCCCATTTCCCAAGACCTAGTTGTGTTCCAGGCTGTGCCCCATGTACCGCCTTGTGGGCCCAGAACACAATGGAATGGCCCAGAATGAGGACGTGTGCTCTTTCCACCCGTCGCACTGGGCCTGTAAAGAGAAAACAATCAGTGGCTGCCCCCAATCAGTGGCTGCACTAGCGCACGTATCTCTTGTACGTGGCAGACCGCCAATGCCCAATGCGCTGGATGGCCTCGCCTGAAAGACCCAGCTGGGAAGCCGCCAAGGCAGCACTAATGCGGAACGAATGGAGAGACAGCTGTGCAGTGGAGACCCCCACTGCCTCCAGTGCACGAAGCACCACTGCCCAAAACTGGTATTGAGAAAGGGGCTGCCCGTCCTTGTGGATGAAAAGGCACCCAGGTCCAGATCCCCAAAGGGTCACATAGGCGTTTAACGCCTGCACTGGGCACAAGAGCGAGTTGTTGGCCTGATGCAGTGACATGAACTGCCCCCTGCCCCTTTGATCGGTCTTAGAGAAATGAAGGCATAGCCGCACTGTGGCCCACTCCATGACAACATCCCTGAAATATACTACCTTGAAAATAGAACTGTTCCACCCCCTGGGAAACAACTCGCTGACCCGAAAGGCCCCCAAAAACATAACCAACGTAGCTGTTTGGAAAAGCGCAGTTTCATAGGGGGACTGGCAAATGGCTGAGAAACACTCCACTGCACCTTGAACGGCAGAGGGCATAAGGGGCCTACGACTGTCAGCCTCAGCCGGGCATTACCATGCCCAGCCCTCTAACATCCTCCTTACCCTAAAATCCCCCATAGTACCGGCAAGTCCCTGCGATTTGGACTGGTAAGCCAGGGCTGCTAAGTAACCCGCCAGAGCCCAGGGAACAATCCTTTTCCTTTGAGGTGTACCAAAAACTGCATAAGCTGTTCTATGGGCGGGAGCCAGTCCTGACCCAATCCTACCTGAGTCCTAAACTACTGGAAGACCCTGCACTGTCTATCATACGTTGCCTGCGTGCTGGGGGCCAAAGAGACCAAAACGGCCCTCCGCGCCTCTAAGCACCAAGGCTCCACAGCCACAGCGGCATCTGGTCAGGCTGACACTCTGCCTCTGGTGCCAGCTGGATAAAGCACTGCACCTGGAAATGAGACAGTGCGTCTGCCAGGCTGTTCTGAACACCAGGTACATGGCATGCTATGAACAGGATGTTATTAGACAAACAGGCCAAAACAAAAGCCCTGACTAGGTTCATTACCCTAGGGGACTTGGAGGTCTGTCGGTTGACCACCTGCACTGTGGCCTGGTTATCACACCAGAAGCGCACAGTCTTGTTCCAAAATAGGTCGGCCCAAATCTGTATGGCCACAACAATAGAGAAGAATTCCAGAAATGTTAAGTCCCTAATAACCCCACTTGTTATCCAGGCATCTGGCCATCTTTCAGTGTATCAGCGGCTATGAAAACAGACGCCGAAACCTGCCCCGCCCGCAGCATCTGACCTGACTTGAAGCTCCGCCTCCAACAGGAGTGAGTCTTGCCAAAAAGACACCCCATTATAAGATTCTAAGAAGGATGCCCATAGCCGCAGGTCAGTCTGCTTGGGGGCGGAGACCCTGATCCGCATGGAGACCCTGACCCGCATGGGGGCAGTGACCACTCCTAACTCCCCTAGTGGCATCACAAAGCCGGTGTAAGAAAGGACAGCCAGGGGCCACGACCCTACATGCAAAATTCAAATGTCTAATAAGCTACTGCAGCAGTTTAAGGGTGACCTTGCGCGTCTGTATACAGGAGCCTAATAATGCCCTCAGGGTCTCTTGTTTAGCCCGGGGCAGCCTGGAACTACCAGAAATGGTATCCAGCTCAATACCTAGGAATGTAAGGATGGAGGGGCCCTCGGTCTTTTCTTGCACCAGTAGTACACCCAGTTCTGAGCATAGCACCTAGAAAACCTCCAGAAGGTGCCCACACTGGTCAGTCTCTGACCGGCTAACCAGAAGAAAGTAATCCAAGTAATGAGCTGTGGTCTCAACCCCCGCCCTCCTATGAAGCGCCCACTCCAACATGGAGCTAAAGGTCTCAAAGGCCACACAGGAGACCGAGCAGCCCATGGGCAGGGCACGGTAAAACTGGCCTTGAAACGCAAAACCTAAGAGGTTGAAATCCGCTGGGTGAACTGGAAGGAGCTGAAATGCAAACTCAATGTCGCATTTTGCTAGTAGTGCGCCCTGTCAACAAGACCTAATGACCCTAACTGCCTGTTCAAAAGAAGTATACTTAACTGAACAAAGTCCATCTGGAATCCTGTCGTTAATGGAGGAACCATGAGGGAAGGGAAGGTGGTGAATACCAGTACTCGCCTGGCACCTTCTTGGGCACCACCCCCAGAGGAGAGATGCGCAAGTCTGGCATGGGCAGCTCCACAAATGGGCTGAGAACCCGCCCCCAAGCTATCTCTTTGTGAAGCTTCCAAAGCACCACTGTTTCCATTCCGACCACAGACCTAAGATTCGGGGCTGTACTATGCACCCTAGGACCAACATAAGGAATACGAAAACCTTGAGTGAACCCTTCCCACAGATAGGCCGCTTGTTCCCTACACAGGTAATCACCCAAAAGGTGCGCCAGAACCAGGATCTTAACTGGGCTGGAGCCCTTTTCCAGAAGGGCCCCCCTGCCCAGCACCCCCACCCTTCCTGCCCCCGGGGGTGGTTCCCTTGGGCCTCCCCGGGAACCATTGACACACTGATAGTGAATGCTGGCGTGCTTCCCACCGCAGAAACCACACTCGTGCTGGAATCGACAGGGTAATCTGTTACAGTTACCACTGGTGTTAAAAGCCCAGCGTGGCAGAGTACTTTGAACACCCTGCGCAGCAACAGGCCCTGGAGACTGAGCTGTGAGAGTCCTTAAAACCAGGTGGCCACTATCAGCTCATTTGCCCTGAATGGGCCTTGAGGGCATCGTGATTAGGAGCCAAAGCTCCTGGTGCTGCCTGTCCCAGGGGATAGCCGGGTTCAGAGATGCTTTGAGTCTGAAGGCGCGATCATAGCACTCCCAGGCATTGCCCATAAAGTCCATGTAGCCACTGTGTATTATGTCCATGTACTTTACCAGGGCGGGGCATTTGGACGTGTGCACCTGCAGCATAACGCCCATGTATACCGTGTATGCTGACAGCCAGTTGCCCCAGTTGTGTTCCATTGGCTTGCGTTTTGATTTCACATCCTCCCTCTTCTGTTCCCCCTCTTTCAATATGGGTTCAGGCTCCCTGAATAGCAGTTGAAAAATGTCAACAAATTCCCCTCGCCATATGCGCTCCTTAACCGCCGGCAGCAGGTGATCACCCATTGGTAGGGAGGTGTCAGATGGCGGATATGGGATCTGAGCCCCTGAGATGTCCAAAGCAGTGCCTGCCACTGCAGGCTGGGAGCCAGCCACAGAGGGTGTGGCACCCTGCCAGACCTGAGCGCATGCCCCATATGGGGGTAAAGAACCATAGGGGCCTGGGTGCCACCCATAAGGATTATACGTGTGGACCCAGGGAGACATTCCATAAGGCCAAGTGTGATGCCAGGACTCATTAGACCCTTGCTTGTCTGGGCCACGTGGCTCACCTCCCTGGTGTTCTGACATGGTCAAGGAACCATTCCTGTCCAAGGTCACGCCCCCTGCCATCTGGACCAGCTGTTGATCCCTTGCTTCCAAGGCCTCAATCCTGGACGATAGTGATTGCATGAGTTTAAACGTCATCCCCCCGTAACCCTTTTAGGATCAGTTGGTGCACCGGATAGACCCCCCTTCTCCATCCCAGGAGCCATCCCCTGTCTCTCCTTCTCAAGGGCCTCCAGGTGTGCAATGAGCGCCCTAATAGTGCCCATGTCTCCATCATCCTCTGAGGAGGAATCAGAAGTGGGTGCAGGGCGTGGTTGAGGTCGAACCCGCTTCCTGCCCGTCTTCACCTTGGCTTTCTTTGGCCCCATCTTAAAGGCCCTGGTCAGATCTGGTAGCAGGCAGAATGCCCCCCACTGAAAGTTAGGAACTAGGTAGTATATAAACCAAACTAACTGAAAAAACAGTGAAATGCCCACAATTTTCAAACCAGCCCCCAGTAAGGCCACCAACAAAGACACCCCGAGGCAGGGTCTTGTAGAAAAAGAGGGAAGGGGGAAACCCCTCAAGAGCTGTTGCCCCTATATACCACCCCTGCAGAAATAAGGGGCCCACCACCACCCAAAGCTGCTGTTATTCCGGGGGGGGGATCCCAATGCTTCCAGTTGCCTGGGTGCCCCAATGGGCCGACAAGGCCTCAACAGGCCAGTTTCCCAACTTGAGGGAGGGGGACCCCTGCTAAATACCCCCCTAAGCCCCACAGGACTGCCGCCTCCTTGCTGATCTCGCGCCGGGCTGCACTAAACCACCCACCCCCGGAGGGGGCCACAACGGCTGAAAGGCTACTCCAGACCTTGGGGGGTGGCCTTGAAAAGCCACCCCCCTTTGCTGCCACCACTGCTCGGGTGGAACCTCGCTCCTGCTCTCATGCCGGGCTGCCCCAAGATCCAGGCAGGAGCCGGACAAGCATCCTGCTCCACTGCCTGCTGAGAGTGAACTGAGCTCTCCCAGGCCTGAATCAGGACGCACGGCCAAAGCCCCATCCCCTGCATGGGCCCCTCGGCCAGTCAGGCTGAACTATGCCTAGTGCTTCACCAGGGGGTCAGGCAAAAGTGCTGCACCGCTTATTCTAGAGGCGAGCAGCAGAATTCTCTCTTATATTCACACTTGTAAGTCATCACTTGATTTTTTTAGTCATCAAGTGAGCTGAGGCCCAATTATGGGGTGGGTGACTTCTGTAATTGTAAAAATACTTGTAAAAATGAAGTACTTTCTGCTGTGGCAGCCTTGCAGGGTGCTCTGATGGCCACGGGGGGGGGGGGGTGGTGCAGCAGCTCCTGCTATGTCCACTGGCCTCTCCCCGCTGAGTCTCCTGGTCCCGTTTTGGCACTCTGCGGAATGTGGTGGACATTTTTTGGCTTCCACAGGACATTTGTATGACCATGTGCATGACCACTCTTTAGAGGGGGCAAAACTGACCTGCTCTGGTCCAGTTCAAATCTAGTTCAGATTCGAACTGAAGCAGTAAAACCAGTTTTGTGCACATCACTATGGGAGGGTTTACTGGTACTGTATTAGTAATAGTAGCAGCAAGATTGATCCCCCTGGTTACCACTATTTACCCCTAGAATGCCTCTACAAGTGGTGCATAACTTAATTCACAGAGACATTCTTGTGGCGGGCAGGCGGAGGCGGGGGAGGAACTAGTGACCATCATCAGGGAGGATCAATCTTGCTGCTGCTTCTGGGAAATGCCCAGCATGAGAAAGGAATAAGTGGATTCCACTCTTTACCACATCCCTGAACATCCTATATTTTGGCCAAAGGTTTTCAGCTCTACTACACTGATGTGGTCATTCATACATACATATCATCAGTTGATGTTGCAGTCCATACACTCAACTAGAGCCACTTTTTGACTGAGTACACCTTGTAATGCAGATTGCAGAGCAGACCAGAGCAGTGAGTGAAGCTCAAGTTAATCTCAAGGCCCAACATGGAGCTCATCCAGCAATCACAAGGAAATAACACGCAGAGAGCTGCAATTGTTCATTTCTCACCACAGCACCATCTCACAAATAATCCAAACCCCAACTCAAGGAAGGCAGGCACCTGTTAATCTGAGATCCAGCAAAACCAGATAGTTATAGCAGCAATAGCACAGCAAGCATATTATACTCAGTGCTGAGAAAAGCAAAGCACAAAATAAAACCTTCCTTGGTTCCTTCCTCCTCTCCTGATGTTTCCTCTTCAAGAGACTACAAGGGCTCTCTCTGCCTCCCAGTCTCTTTGAATACATTTTCAAATTTCCTCCAAAAGTGCCCCCCTTCCTTCTCCCTCCCCCCAGCCAATGGGGACAAAGTTGCCCAAGACAACATTTGATATGTATGATAACAAGCCAACCAAGAAGCAAGGAGATCACAAGCCAATCAGAAGCAGAAAGCCAATCAGCAAGGGGGAAACAGGCATCAAAAATGGTGCTTGGAACATTCAGATGTTCCGATTGAAACGGGGCTTGTTCTGCTTCGAGCTTGAAACAGAGCCTTTATTTAAAGGGTATTTTCTTTCGAGATCAAAACACTTGAGACAGCCCATTTTGAGTTTGAACATTTTGCTGCCAGAATGTTCTGCACATCCCTAATCAGCAACCACTGAACAGAATGTGACTCAAGGTGGCTATCAATAGATAAGAATAAAAACAATTAAAAAGAATAAAATTACAAATAATTAAAAAAGAACCCTTATAAATGTTGAGGGAAGGCTAACTGAAACAATGGCATAAGCTTGTGGATAATAACCCACTTCATCAGATGTGGAGTTGGTATTGGAGAAATGCAGGGAAACAGGCAGTTGAAATCACAGCATGGGAATATTCTAAGAAATGGAATTTTTAGAATGCTTCCATGCTGTGATTTCAACTGCCTGTTTTCCTGAATTACTTTGGTTACAACTCAGCATCTGATGAAGTAGATGTTTCCCACGAAAACACATGCTATATTAAAACATCTTTAAATCCTTTCAGGGAGGGCATTCCAAAGGGAAGGAATCACCACAGAGAAGGGCCTCATTCACATGACCACCAAATGGACTTCCATTGGAGATGGCACATACAGGAGACCCTTTATAAAGGAAGTGATCCTTCATGTACTGAGAGACCAAGCCATTTATAGCTTTAAAGATCATCATCAACACCTTGAGTTCTGCCCAGAAACAAATTGGTAAGTGTGCAGTTGGCACACAACTGTTTCAATATGGCCCAAGAGTCTTGCCCCATCAAAAACTCTTGCCACCACTTTCTGGACCAATTGAAATTTCTGAAGGGTATTGAAGGGCAGCTCCATGTAGCAGTAATCCAGTCGAGAGGTAAAGAAGGCATGGATAATAGGGATGTGCAAATCGATTTGGGTACAAAATGATTTCTACCCAATTCTAGCTGATTTGGGCGATTTGTAGACAAACAAATCGCCCCTGTGCTCTATTGCCAAGATTCAGGTACAAAACAAATCACCCAGATTGGGATCCCAACAAAAATTCAGGGATTCAGACCTCCATTTTGTGGTCACAGTGTGTTGGGTGGTAGTGCCCAACCAGCTACCGCCCAGATTTCAAAGAAATTGGGCAAAGGGGTGATTTTTCATTCATTCATTCATTCATTCATTCATTCATTCGATTTCTATACCACCCTTCCAAAAATGGCTCAGGGCAGTTTACACAGAGAAATAACAAACAAATAAGATGGAAACCTGCCCCCAAAGGGCTCACAATCTAAAAAGAAACATAAGATAGACACCAGCAACAGTCACTGAGGGTACTGTGCTGGGGGTGGATATGGCCAGTTATTCTCCCCCTGCTAAATAAAGAGAATCACCATGTTAAAAGATGCCTCTTTGCCAAGTTAGCTGGGGGGGGGGTTAATGATTTTTTGAAGTTGGCATGTCTTTATGGCGGATTCGGGGCAGAAAAGGGGTCCCAGGGACAGAAGAGTGGGTCACATTGTAGTGCAATGGGAACTTGCTATCACCAAGATTTCAAAAAAATTGGTGAAAGGGGTGATACGTTTTGATTTTTTTTGAAGTTGGTGCATCTTTAAGATCTTTCCCCCTGAGGGAATAATGGGGATTTCAGCAGCCCCATAACTCTATTTGGGGGGCACCAGGGTGGCCCAGAGCGGGTTGTGGTGTAGTACACAAAGGGTGCCAACCACCCCCAAAACCACAAGCCCATGCGGTACTGGGTTTTGTTGTTTTCAATGTTTGAAGTGTTCTGAGAGTAGATTATTTGGTGGGAAATGAGTATGGATTCTTTCTAAGTTCATTCATCATTTTGCACCAAAGAAGGTTATGAATGCACAAAGATGAGCAGTAATAGTGGATTCTAAGTTGATGAACTTAGTTGTTCATTCATTAGCTGCAAATCTGCTCCTTCAAATGGAGTGCAACCCCATCAACAACAATCTGTCAGTAGCTCTCTGTGTCAGTAGTTCTCCGGACCACCAAATTTCTGTATTTCCTGGATTTAATTTCAGTTTGTTAGTCTACATCCAGCTCTTCACCGATTCCAGACATTGATTCAAGACATCCACTCCCTCTCCAGATGGTGATTATTTATTTTATTATTTATTTAATACATTTCTATACCGCCCAAAACACAGGTTCTCTGGGCGGTTTACAAAACAATAAAAACAGCCAATAAAATATTAAAACATAAATCAGTATCTAAGTAAAAACCTGGGTGAACAAATGCATCTTGACTGACCTTTTAAAAGTTGTAAGAGATGGGGAGGCTCCTATTTCAGCAGGAAGTGTGTTCCAAAGCCTCGGGGCAGCAATGGAGAAAGCCTGTCCATGAGTAGCCACCAGATGAGCCGGTGGCAACTGCAGACGAATCTCTCCAGATTATCTCAATGGGTGGTGTGATTCATAGCGAAGAAAACGTTCTCTTAAATACCCAGGGCCCAAGCTGTTTAGGGCTATAGGTTATAAGCAAAACCTTGTACTCTGCCCAGAAACTTACTGGCAGACAGTGTAGATGTTTTAAAATAGGAGTGATATGGTCTCTCCGAGATGACCCAGACCACCACATTCTGAACTAACTACAGTTTCCGGACTATGTGCCAAGGCAGCCCCACATAGAGCGCATTGCAGTGGTCAAGTCTGGAGAGACCAGCAGATGTACTACTGTTTTGAGGTCATTTATCTCAAGAAATGGACGCAGCTGTCAAGGTCTGGCCCACGGCCAGGTAAGTTCACGGCTTGGCTGTCGACCGAATGATGTGCGTTGAATCTCAGCTATGAGTAGGAGTCTGGTGCTGTAAATTTAGCTCCCAGCTGGTAGGAATTTACGGCTTGTCAGCCCTCAGCGATAGGCGTTTGCTCCTCCTAACAGCTTCTAATTGCGTCCTGCGTTTAGAACACCTGCATTGTTGTGGTGTCAACGGTGTTTCAATGCCTAGTTCTCCCTCCGATTGGTCTCTCACACTTTCTGCTGACTCAGGCTGCTGTGCCTGTTCTAAACCATCAGCTGGATCTATCACAGCTGTCTCAGGAACGCTGACAGCCAGGCTTTGCCCCTCAGATACTCCTGACTCGGCCGGAAAGCTGCCAGCCTCCCCTTCCTCCTCACTGTCGGAGCTCAAGGGCATGACACTACACCCCTCTCCAGGGTCCTCCCCCTCTGGGACCGGGGGTCCGGGTTTGGTGGGATGCAACTGGTGAAACTGGCGCATGAGCTCAGGAGCATGGACATCACTGGCATTTTCCCAGGAACGTTCTTCGGGCCTGTACCCTGACCAGTCAATCAGGTATTGTAGGCGTCCACGCCGCACTCGCGAGTCCAAGATCTCTTTGACTTCAAATTCCTCCTCACCGTCCACCAGCACTGGAGGTGGAGGTACTTCCTGCCCATGCCAGGGATGGGTAGGGTCCGCTGGGACTAACAAGGACCGATGGAAGACCGGGTGAATGCGCAGAGGGTAGGCAAAGGCGATAGGCGACCGGGTTGATTTGGGTGACAATCGGGTAAGGCCCCATGAAGTGGGCATCCAGTTTTTTGCACGGTCTGAGTGTCTTGAAGTGTTGGGTTGCTAGCCAGACCCGATCCCCTACTTTCAGGACTGGACCTGCCTGTCTTTTGGCATCTGCACCAGATTTGTATGCATTCTCCGCGCGATCCAGTTGTTCCTTTAGGATGTCTTGTATGGCCCGAAGTTCCTCAAGGAACTGGTCAACTGCAGGGACAGAGGAGACCAAAGTGCAGGTGTTCGGGAAGTAGCGGGGATGGTACCCATAGTTCGCATAGAAGGGCGTCTGTCAGGTGGATGCATGTGGGGTATTATTGTAGGCGAATTCTGGAAGAGGTAACAAGTCTACCCAATCCGTTTGTTGGTAGTTCACATAGCACCTTAGGTACTGTTCCAGAGTGGCATTTGTCCGTTTGGTCTGACCATCAGATTGCGGATGGTACACCGAGGAGAGGTGTACCCGCACGTCAAGGAGACGGAACAGAACCTGCCAGAAACGGGCAATGAATTGGGGTCCGCGGTCGGAGATGATCTCTTCAGGCAAGCCGTGGAACCGGACGATCTGCTGGATGATCAGTTTGGCCGTCTCTTGGGCTGAGGGGGTTCCTGAACATGGGATAAAATGAGCCATTTTCAACAACAGATCCACAACCACCAAAATGGTGTTGTGGCCTTGAGAGGTTGGCAAGTCAACAATGAAATCTAGGGAGATCATTTTCCATGGGCCACTAGGGGTCGGCAAGGGGTGGAGTAGTCCTGTGAGTTTCCCACATTGATCTTTGGCTCGCTGACACGTGGGGCACGTGCATACATAATTCTCCACATCTCAGCATATTTTGGGCCACCAAAATTCCTGGGCAACCAGGTATAGGGTCTTGTAGAGGCCGAAATGACCTGCTGGGCGGCTGTCATGACATTGTTTCAGGAACTTAGCTCGGAGGTCTTCTGTGAGTATATACAATCAGTCCCGATAATACAATAGACCATCTTGGAGTGAAAAGTCTGATGAATCGTTTGGTCTGGCTTGGTTCAACTCTCGGATACGGTTTTGCGCGAAGGGGTCCTGTGTTTGTTGAGCTTGCAGTAGGTCTCTGATCATGGGACTCTGGTTTGTTGCAGCAAAATTCTCGGTTCGTAGAACAGTGGCTTTCTGTTCCATTACGGGTTCTAGGGCATATTCTGGTTTCTGGGAGAGAGCGTCCGCTTGCTTATTATGGGTGCTAGGAATGTACGTCACTTTGAAATTGAAGTGGGCAAAGAACTGGGACCAGCGAATTTGTCATTGATTCAGCTTACGGGCAGTCTGTAGGTATTCTAGGTTACGGTGATCGGTTCTCACCTCCACGGGATGTTGTGCTCCCTCTAGCAAATGCCTCCAGAATTCAAACGCTGCCTTGATCGCCAGCAGTTCCTTGTCCCAAATGGTGTAGTTCTTTTCTGAGGAGTTCGGTTTTTTGGAGAAGTACGCACATGGTAGTAGAGTACCCTCGGGGAGATGGGGTTGCAAGAGAAATGCCCCGATGGCTACACTGGATGCGTCCGTCTCCACGCCAAAGGGGGTGCATGGGTCAGGATGCTGTAGGATTCGTTCGGAAACAAACAGGTGTTTCAGCTGGCTGAAAGCTCTTTGCACCTCAGGTCCCCAATGGAACATGGTTTTTTTCTTGAGCAGATCCGTGATAGGAGCAGTAAGATGGGCAAAACCGGGTATGAACTTCCGATAATAATTGGCAAATCCCAGGAAGCGTTGTACGTCTTTCATGTTTCGAGGAAGTTGCCATGACATCACAGCCTCGACCTTCACTGGATCCATCTCGATCCCCCTGTGTGAGACCTGATGTCCCAGGAAGTCCACCATGGGGAGATCGAAGGGACATTTCTCAAGTTTGGCGTAGAGTTGATACTCTTGTAGCCGTTGTAACACTGCCCGGACATGGTAATAATGGGTTTGGGGGTCTGGTGAATAAACCAGAATGTCATCTAAGTAAATGATCAGGAAACGGTCGAGGTAATCTCAGAAAATGTCATTCATCAGATGCTGAAACACGGCTGGGGCGTTGCACAAGCCAAAAGGCATTACCTGGTACTCAAAGTGTCCATATCGGGTTTGGAAAGCCGTCTTCCATTCATCCCCCTTACGAATGCGTACTAGGTTGTATGCCCCCCGTAAGTCCAGTTTGGTATAGATAGTAGCTCCTTGAAGCCTCTCCAAGAGCTCAGGAATGAGAGGCAGCAGGTACTGGTTTCGGATGGTGATTTTGTTCAAAGCCCGATAATCGTTGCAGAGTCACAGTTCCCCACATTTCTTCTTTACAAACAACACAGGGGAGGCCACTGGGGAAGAAGAGGGTCGTATGAAACCCCTCTGTAGATTTTTCTTCAGGAACTTCCGCAGAGCGGCCAACTCTGGTTCAGAGAGGGAGTAGATTCGCCCTACCGGCAAGGGCGCCCCGGGTACTAAGTCGATGGCACAGTCATAGGGCCGGTGTGGGGGTAGCTGGTCCGCTTCCTTTTTGTCAAAGACGTCAGTGAAGTCCTGATACTTCTCAGGAAGTTCCGCAATACTGGCAGGTGGTTCAATCTCCACCCCTGCCCTGGCCGCAATTGGCCAGCAATACGTCTGACAATAGTCCGAAGTAAAGACCACCTCGCCTTGAGACCATGTGATTTCAGGATCATGGAGGGCTAACCAACTTAGCCCCAAAACCAAGGGGTAAGGCCCCACCTTGGTTCCCAAGAAGTGCAGCGTCTCAACAGGACCTTGGATATCCAACTGGAGTGGCTCTGTCTTCTGGGTCACAGGTCCCGTAACCAGTGGTCGACCATCAATAGTTTCTACAGTCACTGGTATATCAAGGCGTTCCCATTGTATTTGGTGTGCATTTGCAAAGGCTAGATCGATGAAACAGTTCATGGCTCCCGAGTCGATCATGGCCATGGCTTGGACTGGCCGTCTCCCTGGAGTACTGAGGGTGACTGGAACTTGGAGTGCGGAAAGAGGGGATCTCAGAAGTCCTTTACTGTCCGGGCGTAGGATCCCTACTAGGTCCGGGCTTGGTCGTTTCCCACAGCCACGGGGCGGGACCGCTTTGCAGGGCAAGCTGCTGCGTAATGACCAGCCTGTCCACAGTAGAGGCACAAGCCAGCCCGTCTGCGGCGGTTCTTTTCTTCTGTAGTCAAGCGGGGCCGGGCCCCGCCTAGTTGCATGGGTTCTTCCACGGTGGTTCCTTCAGTGTCAGGGAGTCAGAAGGAACACCACGGGGTAGCTGTCGAACCTCCCTCCGTACCTCTGTAGCACGGCGGTTCCGCCTGCGGCTCTCCAAGCGGCCATCGATCCGGGTACAAAGTTCAATCAGGCCTTTCAGAGTAGGGGGGCATTCCACCCTAGCAAGTTCATCCAAGACCTCATCTGATAGTCCCTCCTGGAACTGGTCCATCAGGGCTGCCTCATTCCAGGCCAGGTCTTGACTCAGCAGCCGAAAAGCTGTAGCATAAGTTGTAACAGAATCCTTCCCCTGGGTCAGACGACAAATCTCCCGGTTAGCTGTCTCAGGCTTTAAGAGGTCTGCAAAGGCAGCCTTAAACTCAGCTATGAATGCTGCATAGTTCTGCAAGAGAGGTGCCCCCTGGCATAGGAAAGGAGTAGCCCACCTGGCAGCTGTTCCAGTCAGGAGGCTGAGCACAAACCGCACCCTATGCCTTTTGCTGGGGAAATCCTCGGCTCGAAGGAGCATAAACAGTTCACATTGTGCCAGAAAGGTCTGGAATTTTTCAGGAGACCCATCAAATTTGTCAGGCATGGCTACTGGACACTTACGTCTGCCGGTTTGTCCTTGGTTGCCTAACTGCACCTGCAGGGCTGTGACGGCAGTGGTGAGTAGGTCTACCTGGCTCTGAAGTAGCTCTGCCATTTCTCAATCTCCTGCTGCAAATTTTGGGCTGAGATTCAAACTGTCAAGGTCTGGCCCACGGCCAGGGAAGTTCACGGCTTGGCTGGACGCTGTCAACTGAATGACGTGCGTTGAATCTTAGCAATGAGTAGGAGTCTGGTGCTGTAATTTATGGAGCAAGCCGAGAGCTCCCAGCTGGTAGGAATTTACGGCTTGTCAGCCCTCAGTGATAGGCGTTTGCTCCTCCTAACAGCTTCTAATTGCATCCTGCGTTTAGAACACCTGCATTGTTGTGGTGTCAACGGTGTTTCAGTGCCTAGTTCTCCCTCCGATTGGTCTCTCATACTTTCTGCTGACTCAGGCTGCTGTGCCTGTTCTAAACCATCAGCTGGATCTATCACAGCTGTCTCAGGAACGCTGACAGCTGGGATCTGCCCCTCAGATACTCCTGACTCAGCCGGAAAGCTGCCAGCCTCCTCTTCCTCCTCGCTGTCAGAGCTCAAGGGCATGACAGCAGCTGGCATATCAGCCAAAGCTGATAAAAGGCACCTCTGGCCACTGCCTCAACCTGGAAAACCAGGGAGAGTTTTGTGTCCAGAAGCACCCCCAGTCTCTGTACCTGTTCCTTCTGGGGAAGTGTGACCCCATCCAGAACAGGCAGATCAAAATCATCTCCCAAGTTCCAACCTTGCACAATAAGTACCTCCATCTTATCTGGATTCAGTCTCAGCCTGTTACCTCTCATCCAGCCCATCACTGCCTCCATGCAGGCATTTAGGGAGGTTATGCCTTCTCCTGATGACGTTGACATGGAGAAATAGATTTGGGTGTCATCAGCATACTGATAAGACCCTGCACCAAATTTCCTGATGATCTCTCCCAGCGGTTTCATGTAGATGTTAAACAACATTGGAGACAATATGGAGCCCTGAGGGACACCATACCGAAATGCAGTTTTTGAAAAACAGTCCCTGAGAGACACCATGTGGAATGTGCCTGAGAGGTAAGAGTGGAACCACCGCAAAGCAGTGCCTCCTACCCCCAACCCCCTCAGACACTCTAGAAGGATACTATGGTCAATAGTATCAAAAGCCGCCGAGAGGTCCAAAAGGACCAACAGAGTCACACTTCCTCTGTCAATTCCCAATTGGAGATCATCCATCTGGCCGACCAAGACAGTCTTGACTCCATAGTCCACCCGAAAGCCAGTCTGAAATGGGTCTAGATAATCAGTTTCATCCAAGACTGCCTGGAGTTGGGAGGCCACTACCCTCTCAATTACCTTGCCCAACCACGGAATGTTTGAGACAGGCCTATAGTTGCTCAACTCTGAGGAATCTAGGGCAGGCTTCTTCAGAAGTGGTCTAATAATTGCCTCCTTAAGACAAGGAGACATCCTGCCCTCCCTCAGAGAAGCATTTATGCTCTTTACCAGGCTTTCTACAACAACCTTCCTGCCAGATAGATTTAGCTATGTTGGACAAGGGTCAAGAGAAGAGGTGGTAGGTCGCATCGCTGCAAGCAGCTTGTCCACATCTTCACGAGTCACAAACTGAAAATGATCCAGCCTAACCACATAAGAGGAGTGGCTGGACACCTCCGATTCAGACACTGCAGTTATTTTGGGGTCTAAATATGAGAGATTTTATCCACAAAGAAATAATTAAACACATCACAGCAGGTAATAGATGGTTCCAAATTCTGATTCAAGGAAGGAGGGGAACTAGCCCTCTCATAACCCTGGACAACTCCGCTGGACGTTAACTTGCGGATGCAATACAGGCCAACAAGAATCTCTTCTTTGCTGCCCGTATTGCCAGAGGAGCATAGATCTTCAAATGTGCTCTATATTGTAATCTGTCAGATTCGAGTCGAGTCTTCCTCCACTTGCGCTCCAGTCATCTACCTTGCTGCTTCAGCCCGTGTAATATATATAACACAGATGTATCTATAACTGGTCCTATCTTCATATTGATGGCACATCTAATACATAGGTGATCTTTTCCAGTGTCTTCAGGTAAATGTTAAACAGCATGGGGGACAGAATGGATCTCATGGCATCAAGCAGAAGCTCCCCCTGCGCCCCACCCACTATCTCTGTACTATATTCTCAAATTGGTTTTACATAGGAAAAGGTATGAAAAAATGGTTCTCTGTCCCAACGGGGCTCACAACCTAAAAAAAAAAGTCAAAACACACATGCCAGCAAAAGCCCCAGAGAAGGAGACTCTGCAGGACTGAATAAGGATAGTAACCCTGGTAAATATGAGAAAGCCACCACCTTAAAAGTTACTTCTTTGCCCCATTAGCAGGGCTTACTGAGCATTTTTATAGTTAGCACTGCTAGGCACCCCTTCCTGGAGTATCATCAGGTCACTGATTGGTTTTGGCTAGGTCCTCTTTGTTGTGGCTTAGGGATGGGAGGCCTCATGCTGCCAGATGGGCACTGAACCTTCTTGTCTGGGCCTCCCACTTGGACTTGTCCCCATTTCTGTTCATGGAGTTCCAGTGGTGCTTTTGGAGGGTCTAGGTGGGATTGATAAGAATGGGTAAAGTGTCTGGAATCTGCAGCCTACCTGAGTTAATCACATTTTTTGATGATGGTCTTAGGGAACTCAGCAGTGTTCCCTGTAACAGGGATTCCCAGATGTTTTTGATTAAAACTCCCACCATTCCAGCCAAATACACTGCAAGTTAAGATTATGGGAGTTGTGGACAGCAAGATCTGGGAATTCCAGTTACAGGGAACAGGGGTTGTCCACTAACTCCCCTTGATCCCACTAAGTGCTAAGTTCAGCAGTGGGGTCCTACTCTTCCAAAGCGATCTCATCATCTGACTAGTCTGTTCCTGACATTCTGTGCATATGCAAGAAAACTTTTAACTCTCTAGAGAAAGCAGTCACTATTTGTGCTTCCAGAAAACATATGTTCTCAGCTACTCTTCCTCATTCTTTCATTCTCCTTCCCTTGTATTCCTATAAAATCTTAATGTGATAATTGCACCATTCCCTTTTCTTATGAAGCAAAGAGTACTCTTAGATGTGAGTGCTAAAAACTGTCAAGCCTAAACCATCTGCTTAGCCTTGAACTGCACAGTCTCTTTGGGACTTGGTATAGTACTGAATTTCATGGTTTACTTTGGCTCAAAATTGATCAGCATTCAATTCTGCCGTCTTGTCTTTTGTACTGCACTGGAGTGTGGTGTGTGGTGTGTGGGTGTGTTTTAGAGAGGCATCGTGACCCTAATAGAAATTTATATTTTCACTTTCAAAGAAGCTTTCCTGGCTTAAATAGGTGAGTTGTGAGTGGCAAAGAAAGGCAATGAACATTTTCAATCCCCTCAAGCCTAGCAAATAGGAGCCTTCTCCCTCCTCCCACCCACTCCCATCCCCAGTTTGGTGAGAGACTCTGTCATAAGACTTGTTTTCTTTCAGGATTTGATGGCACAGTCTGGCCCTTTGGTATGAATGAGGAATATGAGAAGGGCGGGTGGGTGGGAAGTGACTGGATTAGACTTGGACTGAGCAAATGTTGATCTTTCCTCACCTGCTCTTGACAAGTCTTCACCTCACTGAAACCTTTTTATTAAATTTTAATCAAAAGCACAAAAAAGAATGTGGATTGTAAAACGGTCAAAGCTTGCTACATAAGCGTCATTGCTGGATGGGTTAGACAGATGTTAAAAAGTTCCACCAGGAATAATGTGGTTAAAAGTACAGAAGTATTTGTTTTCTATTTTAAGTAATAAGTGGGATTTGATGTTAAAACTGTGCCTGCTCTAATGTTTGTTGGTAAAAGAGATCAATTATAATACACACTTTCATGCTACTCTCTCTCTCTCTGGCTACATTCACATGTAACGTGGGACCACAGTTGAAGGACCCAGAGGTTCCGCAAGCATTATGTCCAAATGTGTGCAACTGAGGTCCCATGCAGCAACGTACCAGAGGTTACAGTTTTCTGCCTCAGATCTGAACCCTCGGTTGTAGTGAGTTTCATCACTGCAACCCAAGGTTTGATCAGCCTGCATGTTGTCCAAATTGGAAACTGCAGGCTGCATCACCTAAAACTGGAGTTGAAGGAGGAGGCTCCTCCCTCAGCAATAGCTGTGATTGGCTGTGTGGGCTGTCCTTCATGGAAGAAGAAAGTCTGCACAGCCAGTTTCCCCTCCTCTCTACAATGTCACTGACTGAAGAGAGGAGCTCTCCATTATATCCAAATTTGAATGGGAGAGTGGTGGGGGAGCAGAACTGCAGGTGCATTTGACCCACGGTTCTGTGTTATGTGCGAATACAGCCCCCTCCCTCCCTCCCTCCCTCCCTCTTTCTTGCTGCCTTCAGACATAATGGGAAAGTGTGGGTCCAATGGACTGTCTCGATCTGCAGTCTGGGAGACTGAAAAGGAGGATGCACTGGCTGCACAAGCTTCCTTCGATGCATGAAGGAAAGCCATGGCAGCCAATCATCAAGGAGGGAGGGAGGGAGGAGCTGTTTGAGACAGTGGCAGAATCTGGAAAACACAATGCTGCTTCTGGACCTGAGGTTTTGGCAGTGAAACTGAGAGGTAATTGAAGGTTCAGTTTCAGGTTTGGGAGCTAAAACCAACCTGTGGTTTGGTGATGAAACTGCAGTTTCACGCATTCGGACAACCAAAATCTTGAACTTTTGGCATGGTTTCACATTATGTCCGAAGGTGGCTCCCCCCCCCAATTCTCTATTTCAGTTATATTATATCTTTCATATGATATGAAAATCTTTCATCTTACATATGATCTTTCATCTTATATGCTGACTTGACGAAGAGGCACCTTTTAATGTGGTGATTCTCTTTATTTAGCAGTGGGAGAGTAACTGGCCCTATCCACCTCAGCAAAGTACCTCCAGTGACTGTTGCTGGTGTCTATCTTATGTTTATTTATAGATTGTGAGCACTTTGGGGACAGGGATCCATCTTATTTATTTGTTAATTCTCTGTGTAAACCTCCCGGAGCCATTTTTAGAAGGGTGGTATAGAAATTGAATCAAAAGCTGCTAGCCATTTATGTGTAACTGACTTTCTATTAATATTTTTCCTTTTAATTATGTAAAGATTTTTATTTCTTTTTTGGTCAAAGACCATAAATAAAGTATGATGATGATGAATGAATGAATGAATGAATGAATGAATGAATGAATAAATAAATAAAATATGGAAGGTACAAATGAAATAGCTGCATGGACAACTTGCAAGAACAATTGCAAGAAAATATCTTTTCTGAGAACATTGTGCTGAACTTCTGCATGAGGATGCACATGTGCAGCCTCTGCTCACATCCCTGCTCTGGCTTTCCATTGCCTTCTACATCCATTGGAGATTTTTTTGTCCTTAACTTTGAAGCACTCCATAGCATTGCCCTACCCTCTGTGCCCTTTATTCTCATTACTCCTTGACAGTGACCTTGGATCCTCAAACACAACCACCCACATGTGGCCAAATGGATGCTCTCTTCAGCTACTTTGCCCATTTTCTCTTCCTGCCCTTTATACATGGAGTGCTTTACCAGAACACCTGTCTTGCTTCACATCCCTCCCTCTTCTCTTCTTCAAATCCTTCACCAACCCCCATGTTTTAAATAAAGCCTTTGACTTATCCTCTTAAAGCTGTTTGCAATCTGAAACATGTGTGCAAATATGTGCAACTGCATTTGCTCACATTTATCCATCGTAACCCTGGCCTCTCCCACACTTCCTGCTTGAACTGGTCTTTGTTACCTTTTAAAATTTAAATTAGAACATCAATACACCTTGCTCTCAATCATAATTTCTGAGCCAGCTCACAACCATACTTAATAATATGAATATATGAAACAAATACAACATTAAAAGAAAAAACAGCTGCAGAAAAAGAAACAATTTAAAAACAGCAATAGAAAATCAGATCTATGGGCATAAAGTGCTATTAAAAGTATGTGCAAACAGTATTGTTTTCAGCCATTAACGTAGGCACCCAATGAAGGAACACAGAGAAGTGTGAGGTGCTACAACCACGAAGGCCCTGCCTATCATTGCCACACATCTGATCTCAGAAGGTTGGGACATTCTGAGAAGGGCCTCTCAAGAAGATCTTATGAGTCCAGAAGGTTCATGTGGTTCATGAGACTGGTTCATCTCCAGCCTGATGAGGCAAGATGGCTCTAAATACCAATTGCAGGGGAGCAACAGCAGGAAAGAGGGCATGCATTCACCTCTCATCTGTGGGCTTCTCAGAGGCATCTGGTGGGCCACTGTGTGAAACAGGATGCTGGACTAATAGGCCTTCTTATGTGAGAATAAGTGGTCCATCAGGTATCTCAGTCCCAAATGGACTTTGAGCCTATGGAAAGTAAGGGTGTGTATGAACCATTTGATGCCAAACCTGTTCACCCTAAACTGGGCTGGTTTGGCAGCTCGATCACGAACTGAACTGGGGCCAATTAGGTCCATGATCAAACCGAACCAAGCCCGGTTTGGGTGGAGCAGCTGGGCATCAAACGGGTGGCGAGAAAGATAGTTAAAGGGTCTTAGTGTTTTCAAGAATCCTAAAATTATATTAATGCCTTCCAACTGATTGTGTCACTTGGCAAATACTATTCTTCAAAACACAAACTTTTATATGGTAAAAAAGCATTCTACCGATAAAAAAGCATTCTATCACCAAAAATTTGAAATCACAAAAGGGGGTGTGACTCTGTTGGTCCCTTTGGATCTCCTGGTGGCTTTCAGTACTATCGACCATAATATCCTTCTGGACCATCTGAGAAGGTTCAAAGTGGGAGGCACTGCTTTGCAGCTGTTCTGCTCCTGTCTCTCAGGCAAATTCTGGATGGTTGCTCTTCAAAACACAAACTTTTATATGGCATCCCTCAGGGCTCCATACTGTCCCCAATGCTCTTTTAACATCTGCATGAAACTGCTTAGGAAATTTGGTGCGGGGTGCTATCAGTATGCTGATTTCACCCAAATCTATTTCTCCATGCCAACATCATCAGGAGAAAGCATAACCTCCCTAAATGCCTGGCTGGAGACAGTGATGGACTGGATGAGGGATAACAAACTGAGACTGAACCCAAATAAGACGGAGGTACTTATTGTGCATGGTCAAAACGTGGGAGACAGTTTTGATCTACTGGTTCTGGATAGGGTCACACTTCCCCAGAAGGAACAGCTACACAGAATGGGAGTGCTTCTGGATCCAAACCTCTCCCTGATGTCTCAAGTTGATAGAAGTGCTTTCTATCAGCTTGGGCTGATATGCAAGCTGCATGCAGCAAGCTGAGCCAGCGTGGTGTAGTGATTAGAGTGCTGGACTAGGACCAGGGAGACCCGAGTTCAAATCCCCATTCAGCCATAATACTTGCTGGGTGACTCTGGGCCAGTCCCTTCTCTCTTAGCCTAACCTACTTCACAGGGTTATTGTGAGGAGAAACTTAAGTATGTAGTTCACTGCTCTGGGCTCCTTGGAGGAAGAGCGGGATATAAAATGTAAAAAAGAAATAAAAATAAAAATAAATATATTTCTTGAAATAAATGATCTCAAAACCCGTATGCTGGTAATCTACAGTCTTGACTACTGTGATGCGCTCTATGTGGGGCTGCCTTTGTATGTAGTCCAGAAACTGCAGTGAGTACAGAATGCAGCAGCCAGGTTGGTCTCTGGATCATTTCGAAGAGACCATATTAGTCAAATATTAAAAGAACTACACTGGCTACCAAAAAGTTTCTGAGCAAAATGCAAAGTGTTGGTTATAACATATAAAGCCCTAAACAGCTTAGGCCCAGGGTATTTAAGATAATGAGGCTCTCCACATGAGCAGCGTGGAGGGCCTGCAGTGCTTGTGCAGGGAGCGCAGGCTTAGCCCACTCTCATCGCACACAAACACCTAGCCAGATTGGTCACCCACACAACTACTGGCTCCTTCACAGAGCCAGTAGGGGCTGCAAAGATCGGGGGCCTCCTGGCCCCCGGAAGTCCCACGATGCCCTGTGTGAGTGCGCAGGGGATCCTGGGGAGACCCCCAAGATGGGGAGGCTTGTTTTAGCTTCCCGGCAGGGGTCTCCTTGTGAGTCACCATGGCGTGGAGCTGTGCCGTGGTGACTCACAATCACCAAAATGAGGTTAGTGGAGCGCTGACACTGCTAACCTCATTTAAGGGGAGGGCTGCTTTGGCAGGCCCGATGTTTCTCATGATGGGGGAAAAACGGGCTGGGTTCCTCTAGCCTCGTTTCCCCCCACCATGAGAATAGCCTGAATGTCTTCTACACTATAACCCCCGTTGCTGATTGAGATAACCTGGAGAGGTTCATCTGCAGTTGCCACCAGCTTGACTGGAATGCGCTCCCTGCTAAAATAAGAGCCTACCCATTTCTGACAAGTTTTCAGGTTTTAATTTCTGTTTTGGTGTGTTTTATGTTGCTGAAGACGGAAGAAGCTCGGGGTGGTGTACAAACATGACTGACAAACAAAACCTGGAATTTGAGAGTGCACATGGCTTGCAAAACTCCCGATTCCTGATCAGACAGCCTCAAGTGGGTTGTAAGAACCCACCCTCTATGTGATAATCCTTATATGAGGCTTAGCAGTGTATCTGCACAAATTCTGATAGTTTTGTGTTAGTATACAGCTATTGATGTAAATGAAATCATTGCCAAGCTCAATGATGCATCTCTGTATGGACAGCATCCAGCCTAAGTTAGTCATAACTCCCATTGAAATTGATGGGATTTAAGTGACTAATGACTAACGTGTCCCATTGACTTCAATGGTGCTTAGTCATGACTAACTAGTCTGGATGTTTCTGCCATAGGCATTAGTAGCATGTTCATATTAAAAAGTAACAGGAACTTCCCAGCATAAAACCTCACAATGCCTGCATGCCAAGTATCTTGATGTCTGTAAAAAGTATAACTTTCCCCTCTTTGACTATTTAGAAACATAGGTTCACAACTCTTAGCATCTTATTGAAGTAGCACATCTTTATGGACCATAAATGCAATAAAAATTAACACATCAGAATTCTTGGAAGAAAATAAACATATGAAACTTGGATCAAATACCTGATATTTCAAATACTTTACAATCCACCTAAGAGGTTTTTTTTTTGGCAGGGAAATAGGAAATGAGTTGGAAGGCATTAATATAATTTTAGGATTCTTGAAAGCACTAATGTATAGTATTTGATGTTCAAGTGAACTTTAGTTCACTCCTCCAGTCCTATTTTTGAAAGTATTTCAAATGGAAGAGGAATGCAGGAAAGTAAAATACTCAACAAATTATAGAAAAATCACCAGAGTGGGGGACTGGTGGCAGAGAAATTCAGTTCAAAGCTAATAGAATGTGTGTTTGTTTATCATATTTTTATACCACCTGATATGTGCAGCTCTAAATATAATATAAAAAAAAAACAGTTGAAATTTCACAAAATAAAATAAAAACATTATCACAAAATAAAATAAAAACAAGCTCATATAATATTTAACAGACCCTCTCTGATAACACAATTATCAGATGAGATAAGTCAAGTTGGGCAAGGGCCAAGAGAACAGGTTCAGGGGTGTAGCTATGGGTGAGCAGATGGGTTCAAAGAACCCGGGGGCCCCAGCTCCTAAGGGCCTCTCAGCTCTCCCTCTCCCTATTTTCTTTATTATCTCCCTCACTCCAAGGGGTGACCAGGGAGAGGGGTGAACACAGGCCCCCTCTCCCCTGGCTACACCTTTGAACAGGTTGTAGGACGCAGTCTGAAGCAGTTTGTCCTCATCCTCAGAAGTCACAAATGGAAAGTGATCCAATTTAATGCTATAAGAGGAGTTGCTGGACACCACAACAGACTCTGCAGTAACTATGGAATCCAGTTCAGCCCAAATAGGAGAGATTTTATCTGCAACAAAGTCATTGTAGATGTCACAGTGAGTGACTTATGGTTTCAAGTTCAAATTCTGGGGGGAGGGGACATATACTAGCCATCTCACAACTCTAGACAGCTCCGCTGGATGTGAATTTGTGGAATGTTGTGTTATTTTTCACATTACCAGAATAATTAAGGGAGGGGGATATTCTCCGGTTCATTTTTTAAAAAATTGAAAATAAATGAGATAGAAATATTTCCAAAACAGTAATCTCCTTTCACTCAAGTGGAAACTGCTTCAGAATTTAACAATCCCACATTGAATGTCTGTGCACATGGATAGCAATCATGTGGGCAGGGCTATCATGTGGGTCTTTTCCAGAGACCCAGCACCCCGGAGTACTGATTCTGTTAAAAAGATTCAGTTGAATGAATCTACCCTAAAGGTTGTGCTATTCATGTGCACAGACCCATTCAACTTAGGATTGCTCCATTTTAAAGTAGGACTCACACAGCAGGGCATTTGTGTGCAGAGTGATTGTTTTACTCACCCTGCACAGCCAGCATGGTGTAGCGGTTAGTGTGCTGGACTAGGACCAGGGAGACCCGAGTTAGGAACATACGAACATAGGAAACTGCCATATACTGAGTCAGACCATTGGTCTATCTAGCTCAGTATTGTCTTCACGGACTGGCAGCAGCTTCTCCAAGGTTGCAGGCAGAAATCTCTCTCAGCCCTATCTTGTAGAAGCTAGGGAGGGAACTTGAAACCTTCTGCTCTTCCCAGAGAGGCTTCACCCCCTGAGGGGAATATCTTGCAGTGCTCACACTTCTAGTCTTCCATTCAGATGCAACCAGGGCAGACCCTGCTTAGCTATGGGGGAAAGTCATGTTTGCTACCACAAGACCAGCTCTCCTCTCCGAGTTCAAATCCCCATTCAGCCATGAGACTTGCTGGGTGACTCTGGGCCAGTCACTTCTCTCTCAGCCTAGCCTACTTCACAAGGTTGTTGTGAAAGAGAAACCCAAGCAAGTAGTACACCGCTCAGGGCTCCTTGGGGATATAAATGTAATAATAATAATAATACCAAACATCTAAAACATCAAGTAAAATCAACCATCTGCTGTACATGGACGATCTGAAGTTGTATGAAAAGTCCCAGGCAGAAATCGAATCACTGCTAAACACTGTCCGTATATTCAGTAGCAATATAGCAATGGAGTTTGGACTAGACAAGTGTGCTGCATTAATAATGAACAGAGGGAAAATAACAAAAACAGAAGGAACAGAACTGCCCAATGCAAGCAACATAAGAACCTGGAAGAGAAAGAACATTACAAATACTTGGGCATACTCCAGGCTAATAACATCGCACACACTGAAGTAAAAAGAAAAATTGGCAGTGAATACATCAGGAGAGTTAGAAAAATCCTCAAGTCCAAACTCAATGGTGGGAACACCATACAAACCATAAACACCTGGGCTATACCTGTTATCAGATACACTGCAGGAATAATAGACCCAGCCAGAGCTAGAGACGCTAGATCGTAAGACCGGGAAAATCATGACCATCAATCATGCTCTGCACCCCCGCAGTGATGTAGATAGGCTATACCTCCCTCGCAGCTCAGGTGGAAGAGGAATGCTGCAAGTCCATCAAACAGTAGAGGAGGAGAAAAGAGGCCTTGAAGAATATATCAAGGACAGTGAAGAAGATGCACTTAAAATGGTCAATAACAAGAAACTATTCAACACCAATGAAACAAAGCAGGCCTACAAGAAAGAACAAGTGAATAACTGAGCAGAAAAATGGAAAAATAAGCCCCTGCATGGTCAATATTTGCACAATATAAGTAGAAAATCAGACATTACCAAGACCTGGCGATGGCTTAAGAATGGTTACTTGAAGAAAGAAACAGGGGGTTTAATACTGGCTGCACAAGAACAGGCACTAAGAACAAATGGAATAAGAGCCAAAGTCAAAAAATCCACAACAAACAGCAAGTGCCGCCTTTGTAAAGAAGCAGATGAAACCATGGACCACCTAATCAGCTGTTGTAAAAAGATCACACAGACTGACTACAAACAAAGGCATGACAAGGTAGCAGGGATGATACACTGGAACATCTGCAAAAAATACAAGCTACCTGTAGCCAAACATTGGTGGGACCATAAAATTGCAAAAGTGGTAGAAAATGAAGATGTAAAAATATTATGGGACTTCTGACTACAAACAGACAAACACCTGCCACACAATACACCAGATATAACTGTAGTCGAGAAGAAAGAAAAACAAGTCAAAATAATCGACATAGCAATACCAGGCGATAGCAGAATAGAAGAAAAAGAAAAAGAAAAAATAAGAAAATACAAAGATCTACAAATTGAAATGGAAAGGCTGTGGCAGAAAAAGACCAAAATAATCCCAGTGGTCATTGGCGCCCTGGGTGCAGTTCCAAAAGACCTTGAAGAGCACCTCAACACCATAGGGGTCACAGAAATCACCATCAGCCAATTACAAAAAGCATCTTTACTGGGAACAGCCTATATTCTGCGACGATATCCTATAACAATTGACAATAAAATTCAGCCATCCCAGGTCCTTGGGAAGGACTCGATGTCTGGATAAAACAAACCAGTCAATAACACCTGTCTGACTGTGTAAACAAGATAATAATAATAATAATTATTATTATTATTATTTACTGGAAATATTTCTCCAGCGCCAAAGTAGGCAGGACTGTAGAATATTACACCCTCCTCCTCAATTCTTGCAGGACATGTAAGCGAAAAGAAAGCATAACCCAGCACAAAGCCTATTAAGTTTAATAGGAGAAATTTAAACATGTGCTTAACTCTTCCATTGAAACAAGTAAGAATTAAATCTGCTTAACTGGATTGCTCACTTAGGTTGTGTGAATTGATAATAGTTACTCTCCCCGCCCCCAGTCTTGGTCAGTACCAATTTTTCCGCTGACTATTGCTGCTTTGGTTTCATCCCCCAGCTGCTGATGCTGTTGCTCCTGATTTCTCTTTCAGACTAATCACATGCGTGATCCCAGCCAATCAGGGATCCCATAGTAAACCAAATTATTTCATCACTATCATTTCATCATCATTATTTATATAGAATTTTAGAGCACCCAGAGCTAAGAATGTGCGAACAGGTTTGATTTTGACACCTGTTTGGTTTGATGGTCCAATATAAAACTGAACCCTACCCCCTCAGTTCATTTTGCTATTGGACCTAACCTTTTCTGGCCATTTGCAGGCGGTGGGGTTCACGACCTTTAAAAAAAGTAAGTTTAAAAATTAAATTTTACTCACTGCCACCTGCTCCAGGAGCTTAGATTCGGGCATGGGAGGAGGTCTCCAGAAGTCCCCCCTCCCCCCATGACCTCCGTTTATGACAAATCACCCAGTTTGGGTGGTCGGGGGGAGACTTCTGGAGACCCTCCCATGGCTGAATCTATGCTCCCTAACCAGGTGGCAGTGAGTAAAATTTAATTTTTTAAACTTTGTTTTAAATTAAACTTGCAAGCCCTCCCCCTGAACTGAACCGAACAGGGTGGGGAGTGTTCAGGGGTGCCAAAACCAAATATGCCTGGTCTGTTTTGAGTCCAGTCCAGACTCAAACCGAATTGGGCAACCTGGTTTTGTGCATGCTCCTACCCAGAGCACATCACATCTTTTATCTCAATAATTCTTACAACTGTTCTATAAAGTAAGTTGGTATTAAAGTAAGTTGGTATTAATTGCATATGACAATTTATGAGAGAGAGGTTTGCCTGAATGCCAACTAGAGTGTCCATGACAGAATTTCTGGCTGACTGCTCAAAACTGTATTGCAGTCTTAGCCACTTTGTTACACCATTTCATTATGTGGTTCAGGAATGAGTAAGCCGTATCCTAAATATGTGTATGTAAATATATCATGCATGAAAAATCACTGATCTGTTATTTTGCTTTGTTCACAAATTGAACTTGATTGGATAATTTGTTATGAAAGTGAATCAAATAACAAAGTTTAGATCCTTTATCTCTATTTGCATTTGGTGAGCAACATACTGAGAGACAAATGGGAAATAAAGAAAATAAATGAGTTGGCATGAAATGCTAGTGAAAAAGAGTGAGGGAAAGTGATGGAGAGAGAGAGATGGTTTAGCAACCCAAACCTAAACAAATAGGACATGAGTCCTATTGATTCCTATTGAACTCTCTTCCAAATAATAAGCAAATTTGTCTTAAGCAAATTTGCTTCAGTTGTCGGGCATATTTGCTATATAATAATTTAGAACTTCAAAAGCAAACCCAACATGTACCTGCAGTGTCAGAGGTGTTAACAACACTCACTTCTCATTTGCCATTTCATGACAATCATGCAGGCTCTCACCAGCCAGACATTCCTAGGAAATCAGTTTGCAAAGGCCCAAATGCCTGAATTGCATAAAGGGCAGGTTTCTTTTTTCTTCAGAATGATAACTGAGTCCAGAGGTGACCCTCAAACACAATTGCAGTTATTCAGGCCTTTAAAGAGGCAGCAAATTCACATGTAACTGTATCTTCCTACTTCAACAGTAGGGCGGCCTGTCACCTCCCTTGTCTGTCAGCACCTGTTCAGGCTGCTAAATGAAGACAGCGGAGCTCAGTTATGGTATCTATTGGTCGCAGCATATGCACCAAGGCAAAGCAAGTCAAGGGATTTCAAGTGAAGGCCAAAGCCAATCCGTCATTTTGGCCTGTCAATGATAAAAAGAGCAGACATAAAAGAGATAGCTTCTTGTCCCAGAGGTGGTATCAATGATAAACTGTCACCAAAACAAAAATAGTTAAAACCCCTAGTATTTGTACTAATATTTCAATACAAATGAGTTGGGTTCCAGTTCCAGCAATGCTGGTGTTTCATCCGGTTACACTGAAGCAAAGAGAAAGAGGCAGTTGTTTCATTTGTACAGAAGGAAGGAGAGATTCACACAGACTGTAAAAAATAAACACAGTGGGGCAGGCCTTGCAACCAGGATAGATGAGTATGTTACTAGCCATGTCCATCCCATAGAACTAGAAACACAAGAGCAGGCGTTCTCAACTTTGGCTCCCCAGCAGTTTTTGGACTGACTAACAGATAGATAGATAGATAGATAGATAGATAGATAGATAGATAGATAGATAGATAGATAGATAGATGCCATCAATACGGTATCGACTCTTAGCGACCACATAGATAGATTCTCTCCAGGATGATCTGTCCTCAGCTTGGCCTTTAAGGTTTCTCAGTGGTGCATTCATTTCTGTCATAATTGAGCCCATCCACTTTGCTGCTGGTCATCGTCTTCTTGCCTTTCCTTTAACTTTTCCCAGCATTATGGACTTCTCAAGGGAGCTTGGTCTTCACATAATGTGTCCAAAGTATAACAGTTTGAGCCTAGTCATTTGTGCCTCGAGTGAAAATTCTGGATGGCTTTGTTCTATGATTCATTTGTTTGTTTTCCTGGCTGTCCATGGTATCCTCAAATGTCTTCTCTAGCAACAAAGTTCAAAAGCGTCAATATTTTTTCTGTCTTGCTTCTTCAAAGTCCAGCTTTCGCATCCATAGAGTGTCACAGGAAAAACCATTGTCCGAACAATTCTAATCTTTGTAGGCATAGACCCATCACGGCATCTAAATATCCTTTCCAAGGCCATCATTGCAACCCTACCAAGTGCTAGTCTGCAGCATAATTCGTGACTTCTGGATCCTTTACTGTTGATGGTCGATCCTAAAAGGCAGAAGCTATCCACCACTTCAGTGTCTTCATTGTCAGTTCTGAGGCTGGTTGCTGTACCTGTTGTCATTAATTTAGTCATCTTTACATTAGTTGTAGTCTCATTTTCTCACCGTGTTCCTTGACTTTCATTACTAGAGCTTGCAGATCATCCGCATTCTCAGCTATCAGAGTGGCGTCATCAGCGTAGCGCAGGTTATTGCTGTTTCTTTCTCCAACGTTTAAACCACGCTCATCTTCTTCCAATCCAGCTTCTCTCAGTATATGTTCCGCATATAAGTTGAATAAATAAGGAGACAGTAGACAGCCTTGTCTTACTCCATTGCCGATGTGGAACCAAGCTGTTTCACCGTGTTCCGTCTGGACTGGGTCTTCCTGTGCTGTGTATAGGTTTCTCACGAGAACAATAAGATATTCTGGGACACCCATTTTCCTAAGGATATTCCACACCTTGACATAGTCGATGCAATCAAAGGCTTTTCTGTAATCAATAAAGCACATAATGAGGCTCTTCTCATGATCCATGAGATGAGCCATGAGGGGGTTAGTGGGAAGAGTGAGCTTAGCCCACTCTCCCCACAGATGAGCAAGGCGGTAGCCCTGGGGGGCTAGATCGGCTGCTCACACAACTGCTGGCTCTGTTACAGCACTGGCGGGGGCTGGGGGGATCGGGGGCTGCATGGCCCCCGGAAGCTCCAGCATGCCCTGCGTGAGTGTGCAGGGTATGCTGGAGAGACCCCCGAGCTAGGAGGCTGCTTTTCAGCCTCCTGGTCGGGGGTCTACTTGTGAGTTGTTGCCGTGCAGAGCCATGTGTGGCAACACACGAGTAAAAAAACCAGGTTTGTGGAGCACTCGCTCCGCAAACCTGGTTTAAGGGCAGAGGTACTTTAGCAGGTTACCCTCTGAAGAACCACCAGGTTCACAGCTGAGCCCCGTGGTTCACACGATGGGAGAAAATCGGGCTAGATTTTCTCCCATCGTGTGAACAGTCTCATTGACTTATTTTTGGTATTTTTTGGCTTTCTCCATTATCCAGCATGCATCAGCAATGATGTCTCTTGTTCCTCAGCCTTTTCTGAAACCAGCTTGAACATCCAGCGTGTCCCTTTCCCCATAGGAAATTTGCGTTTGATAATCCTGAGCATTATTTTGCTAGCATGTGAAATTAAGGATATTGTGTGATGGTTTGCTCAATCCGTTCAGTCTCCTTTCTTTGGTATGGGTATGTAGACTGACCTGCCACTGTGTTGTTCTCCAGATTTGCTGGAATAGTTTGGTTAGAGCCATGACTGATTCTTCTTCTGTTGCCTGCCATATTTCTGTAGCTATTCCATCAATTCCTGTAGCCTTCCAACTTGGTAATGACCGGAGTGCTGGTCTGACTTCACCTTCCTGAATTAGAGGTTCTTGCAAGTAGGGAATATCTTCTACAGTATCTTGGATGTTGACGTTCCTGCTGTACAGATTTTCAGTATACACCCTCCATCTCTGTTTGATCTTCTTTGAATCAGTTACTATCTATCCTTTGGCATCTCTTAACATACCAATTCAAGGTTGGAACCTCCTTCTGAGTTCAGAGATCTTTTGGAAAACTTTCCTTGTTTTTCCATGTCTATTTCCATCCTCAAGGTCTTTACAGATGTCATTGTAGTACTGCTCCTTGTCTCTTAACAGCTTTCTGAAATTCCCTATTAAGTTCCTTCCTGAGATCTTTATCTTTCTTGACTTTGGCTTCTCTCCTCTTCTTGGCAATTTCCACTGTCTGTTCTGACATCCATTTTGCTTTCTTCTGTTTCTTGGTCTTTGGCAGTCTCTTTTCACATCCGTCCTTAACTTTGATTTCATTCCACAGTTCCTCTGGTTCCCTATCAATGAGGTTCAGAACTTCAAAGCAGTTCTTGATGTTCTCCTTGAAAATGGTGGGTACGTTCTCAAGATCATATCATGGAAACCGGATAGCTTTGTTTTTCTGCTTTAGCTTGACTTGGAACTTGCACACGAGCAGTTTGTGATCTGTTCTACAATCAACTCCCGGCCACATCTTTGATGCCATAACTGACTTCTTCCACCTCCTTGCACCAATAATGTAATCATTATTGATGATCACATTACATTATTGATTACATTAGGGCCTCAATTGTAGTCCAACTCCTATAATTCTCAGTCATAGTGGACAATAATCAGGGATTGTGGGAGCTGTAGGCCAACATCTGCAGGAGGGCCAAAGTTGAGCAGCCCTGATAAGAGCGTAAGACAAATCCCGCTATATCAGATCAAAGGTATATCTAGTCCAACATCCTGTTTCCAAGCAGTGGGCAGCCAGTTTGATCTACTCATTGTCTGGTCATCCAGATTCTTCTGGAAAGTTCACAAACAATGCATGAAGGTTTAGCCTGTTGTTGCCCTGTAGAAACTGAGTCTGCAACCTCAGAACATGTTGATTCTATTAAGCTTTCACTGCTGATAGCTATTGAGAGACTTATCCTGTATTACTCTGGAACAGCCTTAGGAAAGCATTCGGTCACATGAAATTTCCATAAATGTAAAAAAAAAAAATAGAGCAAGAAGGTGCTGTGTGTGTATGTAAGGAAGAATTATTTACAGTCAGCCTGTTTACCAATCAGGAGGAATAATATGGGCCTATACCCTCAGTCTGCATACCAAAGGCACAAATCCCTTTACCTATTTTTTTTTTTTTTAAAGAGGTGACTGTTTGACCTGTGTTGATACCAGGTTGATGGTTACAAGTTATAGAAAAAGTAACTACAACCAAAACTCAGATAATGAGTTGAGAGAAAAAAGCAGCATGATTTCTCATCTAACCAAGAGCTGTCCCTTAGATCTTCCTGCATTACTGTACTTGCTCCTCCCTGATCTCCCTCCCTAGCACTACTGCACACAGAGCCACCCACATGGAAATGGTGCCCTTGCTCAGCTAGCAAACTATACTGTGATATGCTCTATGGCATGGGGAGGTCTGCTGTTCAATGAAAAAGAGAGAAATTGAACTGGGTACATGCAAGCCCCTGGGCATGCCTAAAGCAGCTCTTTGGACCCCAGCTATTATGACCACAGAAACAAGCCCACAGAGGCACTGTGCCAGTGGTCAGAACACAACTTCAGGAGCTTTCTGTTTCTTTCACATGCAAGTTGCTGCCTCCCAGCTCCCTAAGCTGTGCCCTTACTCAAAATGGCCACTGCCCCCTATTGCTTTCATGAAAACTGTTAATTCTCAAGTGGAAAGTGATGCTGCCGCAGGCAAGATATAATCACTTGACAGGAGAAAGTCGATGCCAAGGGACTCTTATCAACCGACTTCCTTCCCATCACATTGGAGTGGCTTGCAAACAAGCAATTACTCACAGGGCCAGCTGCATAGGAATAATGAGCAGACTGAGTGCCCTTGTGTCTCTCCCCGCTCCCTGCCACCCCCACACGTCATGTCAGCATATAGTGAATAACAATCCATCCCCTTTAAGGTAAGCTATTCCTATCCATTGTGAAAGTTATACCTCAGCTTTTGAGAGAATGCTGCCCCCAATACAAAGCTTTCTTCACAGTGAAGTAACTTGACAGTGATCTTTCCCTTTGACTAGCTTTTGCTTATGACTCATCATTGCTAGCATGAATTATTTCATTTATTACTGAAATGTGTAACTCACTGACTAGCCCATGGGGTTCTCACAATAGTTTACAAAAGATAAAGGCATATGGAAATAAAACCATTCCAAGAACAAGGCTCTAAATCCATTTAACAATAACAGCATCAGTCAATATTATTCACTCTGCCAGACCAAATCCATCACCTCAGCAGTGGAAACACTTTGTTAAAAGGGAGGGTTCTATAGATCTCCTTAAGGCCAAGAGGAAATTGGGAAAAGGGCATCCCTTTGGATGGAATATGCCAAAAGGGGGCCAATGCTGAGAAAGCTCTTGATCTAGTTGCCTCCCAAAAAATTCAGACCCTAAATTGGGCCTTCCCAAAAGAAATCAAAGGCAGGAGAGGGAACATACAGGAAGAGGCATTCCTTCAAGGATCCTGGATCCTGACCAATTGGGTCTTCAATTATTTCCAGCACCAGGATTTTGAATTGGGTTTCGAAAATATCAAATGGAAGAATACCCCATAACTCCCCCCACTCACCATGTATAGCTGCATGCAGTGGTGTAACTAGGGAAAACGATGCCCAGGGCAAGCACTGAAATTGCGCCCCCCCGCCACCCCCCCAACATACATCTGACTGACACACATGTTTCAGAAAACTTTTATTTTAAAAATTACAAAAATTACAAAAATTACCAATATCATACATGTGGTCAAGCTCCTATCTACCACTTCAGATATATTTTTTAAAACTATCCAAATTGTGGGGCTATCATTAATTTGTTTGGATAGCTCAGGTTAAAATGCTGGAAAACGACAAATTTCAGTATGCTGGGGCTCATGAAATTCCCAAATATTATGCAGAGTTGTACTTGGAAAAACTAAAAGAAGTGCCTGTCTAATTCTCTGCTATGCATTGTAGCATCACGATTACATAAGTTTTAAAAATAAATGGAGAATTTGACTTTTCCCAGATACTCTGAAAATAATTAAGTGATATGTAGAGTAAACTGTGTCACTGCTTGGAATATATTCTAGTATTTCAGAAAGACAGTAAAAATGAGAGAAAGAGCAAGAAACTCCCAGTGGGCCTTAATACTAAGGATTTCACATTGATTCAAAGACAAACTGACCATTAATAGCCATATTATTAAGACATCACATTTAACTCACTTATCACAAGAAGCAAAGTAAGAGCAAATGGATACAATCTTAGCTCATAAACTTCAGCTCAGTATTCACAAGCCCTTATTCTCTGTACATAGTGCCAATCTGAATATGTGTACAGTGACATATTATATTAATTTAAAAAAAATTACCTGTAGCCCCTTCGGGGGATGTCTTAAAGGCTGTGGGGGGTCTGCAAAGTTTCCCCCTCCTCCCACTGGCCTCTAGGGCCTCACAGGCACCATTTGAGCATGTGCGTTGGTCATTTTAAAAAATATATATTTTTTAAAAATGGCAGCTGAAAACAAAATGGCCACTGTGCATGCTCAAATGGCCTCTGTGAGGCGTGGCATGCCCTAGGGCCTCACAGAGGCCATTTGAGCATGCCCAGTGGCCATTTTGTTTTTGGTGGCCATTTTTAAAAAATATTTAATTTTAAGAAATTGCACCCCCCTTCAAGTGGCGCCCGGGGCACGTGCCCCCTTGCCCCCCTCTAGATACACCCCTGGCTGCATGATGTATAGAATTGTCACATGTTCTGGGGGTGGGGCGCAGCCTTGCCTTCTCCTATACCTAAATAGCAGCTTGATTTGCAGAAATCAGTGGATGAAGGTTTTCACAACATGGAAGTAAATATTACCACCTCCGACATGGAGGTAACATGGAGGTAAACATTACCAAACATTACTGAAGTTCAAACTGCTGTTAGAAGTGCAACTACAGAGGCCAGTTGAACAGTTAGCAAGCTGGATGATGCACCAATACCCCAAACCTGAGAATTAAGTTTAGCCCACCTTTACTATAAAATGTATGGACATTCAGACTTTAATTAATTCATGGGAGGTATGGAATGCTGGATTCACCCTATACAAGTTAAATGAATTAATAAACAAACAAGCAATATAAAGCTCTCTTAAAAATTAAAAAAGAAAAGAAAAGTCCAGTAGACACTACTGGCAACAGCTCATCCCTGCCATGCACTCCAATACTTCAGCTGTATTTTGGTGCCTTATAGTTTCTTGCCCATCCAACAGACCCATTCCAGCTGGCATCTGGGAGGATCATTTTCCAACTCTGTACCTGAGAGAGGGAGATTCTACCACACCTCTAGACCTAAAGGTGCCTGCCCCTTTGGCCACCAGTGACATGTACAGAAATTATTAACATAGCCAAGCAACTTAAACCATACAAAGCCCCCAGTTGAGATTTTATCTCATCCAGAGACATTAATAATTACCTCAAGGTGTGGACCCCTATTTTCGGTACTTATTATTTCTTGTTTACACAGTCAGACAGGTGTTATTGACTGATTTGTTTTATCCAGACATCGAGTACTTCCCAAGGACCTGGGATGGCTGAATTTTATTGTCAGTATTGTTGCTGTTGTTATAGATATCTTTGCAGAATATAGGCTGTTTCCAGTAAAGCTGCTTTTTCTAATTGGCTGGTGGTGATTTCTGTGGCCCCTATGGTGTTGAGGTGCTCTTCAAGGTCTTTTGGAACTGCACCGAGGGCACCAATTACCACTGGTATTATTTTGGTCTTTTTCTGCCACAGCCTTTCCATTTCAATTTGTAGATCTTTGTATTTTGTGATATTTTTCTATTTCTTTTTCTTCTGTTCTTCTATCCCCTGGTATTGCTATGTCGATTATTTTAACTTCTTCTTGTTGTTGTTGTTGTTGTTGTTGTTGTTATTATTATTATTATGTTAACATTGATATCCCGCTCTTCCTCCAAGGAGCCCAGAGCGGTGTACTACATATTTGAGTTTCTCTTTCACAACAATCCTGTGAAGTAGGTTAGGCTGAGAGGGAAGTGACTGGCCCAGAGTCACCTAGCTAGTTTCATGGCTGAATGGGTATTTGAACTTGGGTCTCCCCAGTCCTAGTCCAGCACTCTAACCACTACACCACACTGGCTCTCTTTGCCTCACTGCCAAACAATTTATCATCCCTATTTATAAGAGAGGCAAAAGAAACTCACCAGGAAAATCTTGTCCCATTAGTCTCCTGAATGTTATAAGCAAGATGTATAAGAACATAAGACAGCCCTGCTGGATCAGGCCCAAGACCTATCCAGTCCAGCCTCCTGTTTCACACAGTGGCCCACCAGATGCCTCTGGGGGGCCCTCAGGCAAGAGGTGAGGGCATGCCCCCTTTCCTGATGTTGCTCCCCAGCAACTGGTATCAAGAGGCATAGTGCCTCTGAGGCTAAAGGTGGCCCACAGCCACCAGACTAGTAGCCATTGATAGACCTGTCCTCGATCAATTTGTCTAAGCTGCTTTTAAAGCCATCCAAGCTGGTGGCTATCACCACATCCCATGGCAAGGAATTCCATAGATTAATTATGCACTGTGTTGAAAAGTACTTCCTCTTGTCAGTCCTAATTTTCCCAACCTTCAATTTCATGGGATGACCCCTGGTTCTCATGTTGTGAGAGAGGGAGAAAAAGTTCTCTCTGTCCACTCTTTCCACTCCATGCATAATTTTATACACTTCCATCATGTCTCACCTTAGTTGCCTCCTTTCCAAAGTAAAGAGTCCCAGATGCTGTAGCCTAGCCTCATAAGGCAGATGCTCCAGACCCCTGATCATCTTGGTTGCCCTCTGCTGCACTTTTTCCAGATCTACAATATCCTTCTTGAGATACAGTGTCCAAAACTGTATGCGGTACTCCAAATGTGGCCACACCATAGGTTTGTATAAGGGCATTATAATATTAGCATTTTTATTTTCAATCCCCTTCCTAATGATCCCTAGCATGGAATAGGCCTTTTTCACAGCTGCCACACACGTAGTCAAGACTTTCAATGAGCTGTCCACCACAACCCCTAGATTTCTCTCCTGGTCAGTCACCGACAACTCAGACCCCATCAACATATATGTGAAGTTGAGGTTTTTTGCCCTAATATGCATCACTTTACACTTGCTTACATTAAACCGCATTTGCCATTTTGTTGCCCACTCCCACACTTTGGTGAGATCTTTTCAGAGCTCCTCACAATCTGTTGTGGATTTCACTACCCTAAATAGTTTAGTGTCATCTGCAAATTTGGACACTTTGCTGCTCACCCAACTTCTAGATATAAGTTTATTCGGTCATTGACCAGCAAGCATTTACAATAAACCAGTACGTATTTTACAAATAATATAACAAAACCTGGCCACAACACAGATAATATCAGTGTCCACATTAGTTAAAAGATAATTTAAATAAAATTCATCACACCGGCCAGGCAAATTATCTAACATAGGGGATATAAGTCTTAAACGGGGTTCACTATACAAATCACAGTAAAGAATAACATGCGAGGTGGATTCTATAACCCCTTTGCCACACGGGCAATGTTGTAAAATTAGCGGAACTCCCTTAAACCTGCCATCAAATACCGCTGTAGGAAGAACATTTAAGCGCGCTAAAGTGAGGGCTCATCTAAATTTAGGGACAAGCACCATATCAAAGTATTTAGCTGGTTTAAGATTAATAGCTTGACTCCCTAAGTATAAACCCTGCTTAATCCATGCACCTTCTTGTTGAACTTCTATATCTAGGACACGTTGCTTAACTAACTTCCTGGCTTGCTCAAATCCTACAATATGCAAATCCTCTACAGAGAGGCCAAAAAAGAAAAAAGAAAATTTACTCAACACAGCTCATTTCCAGCTCGAATTAAAACCATCATTCATAGCCAAAGAGGCTAAACCCACCTGTCCAAAACTCAATTTTAAACAAAATCGAAAAATACAGCACCAGTATAAGGATTCCAGCCTAATAAGCCCAACTTCTCTTCTGATGACAGCATTCGGAGCACAACACGGTACCTGCAAAATGCATCTAATAAACTTAGTCTGGATAGCCTCCAGTAGGGCAAAATTACTTGCAGGTCCCAGTTGGGCTCCATATAAGAGCAAAGGCAGTACTTTGGCTGTATAAAGTCTCACTGTTGCGGGTATTAAAGCAGCACTATGTGTAAAATGATAAGATTTGATCTTATTTACAACCAATTGAGCGGACTGCCTGATGGTGTTAAAATGGGCATTTCTAGAGCCAACAGAGTGGAACGTAATTCCTAGATATTTAAAGGAATTAACCTGCTCAATCTTGTGACCTTGTATGGACCAATTATAACGCCTAGCTTGCTTAGCAAAAACTAAGACTTTAGTTTTACTATAATTTATTTCAATAGACTCTTGGTTACAAAATGATGAGAACAGTCTTAGGGCACGCTTAAGGCCTACAGGTGTCTGTGACATAATAGCCATGTCATCCGCTTATAATAATATGGAGACATGCCTATCAGCTAGCTTTGGTGGATGAATAGAAAGGGTGGACAAACAAGTAACCACAGAATTAACATAGATGTTGAACAAAGTAGGAGAAAGTATAAAGCCCTGACGTCCTCCTCTAAAACTTCTAGATCACATATGAACAAGTTAAAGAGCATTGATCTCAGTAACGATCCCTAGGGGACCCCACTTCCTACCTACTTCCATTGTGAAAACTGTCCATTTATTCCTACCCTCTGTTTCCTGTCCTTCAACCAGTTACCTATCAAACATGAACCTGTCCCTTTACCCATGACTGCTAATTTTACTCAAGAGCTTTTGGTGGGGAACTTTGTCAAAAGCTTTTTGGAAATCCAAGTACACTATGTCAACTGGATCACCTTTATCCACAGGCCTCTTGACACCTTCAAATAACCCCAAAAGGTTAGTGAGGCAAGACTTGCCCTCGCAGAAGCCATGCTGGTTCTCTTTCAGGAAGGATTTTTCTTCCACATGTTTGACAATTTTGTCCTTAAGTGTGCTTTCAATCAATTTACCCGGCACTGAAGTTAAGCTGACCGACCTGTAATTTCCTGGCTCCCCCCTGGATCCATTTTTGAAAATTGGAGTTACTTTGGCTACTTTCCAGTCTTCTGGGACAGACCCTCATTGTAGGGACAAGTTACATATTTTTGCTAGGAGATCAGCAAGTTCACATTTGAGTTCCTTCGGAACTCTTGGGTGGATGTCATCTGGCCCTCACGAGTTATTAATTTTTTGTTTCTCAGTACAGTTTAGAATATCTTCCCTCATAACCTCAAACTGGCCCAGTTCTTCAGCCTACAAACCTAAGAAGCTCAGTTCCAGAGAGGGTATATGGTCAGTATCCTCTGCTGTGAAGAAAGGTGCAAAGGGCCCATTCAGCTTCTCAACCTTATCCTCCTTAATAATCCCTTTCATGCCCTCATCAACTAAGGAGCCAACTGCCTCCCTGGCAGGTTTTCTACTTCTGATATATTTAAAGAAGGTTTTGTTATTCCCCTTGACACTTCTAGCTATATGCTCCTCAAACTCTCTTTTTGCCTCCCTTATTGTCTCCTTGCATTTCTTTTGCCAGAGTTTATGTTCCTTCCTGTTCTCTTCATTTGGGCAGGACTTCCATTTTCTGAAGGAAGTCTTCTTCTCCTTTTAGAGCTTCCCTGACTCTGCTGGCATCCTCCTGAACTTGGTGGTACCTTGCCTCCCCTTGGTATACATTCCAACTGAGCTTCTAGTATTGTGGTTTTAAATACGTTCCATACTTTCTGGAGTGATTTGGTCCTCCTGACTTTCCCTTTCAATTTCCTTCTTACCAGTCCTCCCATTTTTGAAAAGTTTCCTTTTCTGAAGTCCAACGCATCTGTGCTGGACTTCCTTGACAATTCACTATTCGCATATATGCTGAATTGGATCACACTATGGTCGCTGCTACCCAATGGTTCTGCAACTCTGACAACTTGCACCATGTCCTGAGCACCACTGAGGACTAAGTCCAAGGTCATCACCTCTCTGGTCAGCTCCACATTTAACTGTTCTAAGGCACAGTCATTTAGCATGTCTAGAAATTTGGCTTCTCTTTCATTGCCTGAATGTGAATTTACCCAGTCTATGCGTGGGTAGTTGAAGTCACCCAATATTACAGCCCTGTCTCTGTTTGACACCACTCTTATTTGCCTCTTCAACTCCAGGTCAATCTCAACATTTTGGTCCAGAGGGCAACAACACATTCCTAATAACACATTTCCTTTCAGTCCTCTGTAGATGACTCTGGTCTACCTAGGTTTTCTAGCTCGTTGGAATCAATTCCTTCTTTATTATACAGGGCTATTCCTCCCCCAATTCTCCCCCGCCCCGTCCCTTCTGTAGAGTTTATATCCAGGAATAACAGTGTCCCAATTGTTCTCACCACTTCATCAGATTTCTGTTACACCCACTATATCTATGTTTTCATTAGTAACCAAGCACTCTAGTTCACCCATGTTGGCTCAAAGGCTTCTGGCATTGGTATAGAGACACCTGTTTGCTGCTATATAGACATCTATAACATATGGTGTTGTCGTGTGCCATCTGCCTTACCATCATTTGACCTTTTTGGCCGGCTGTCATGTGTTTCCTTCTGGTCAACTTCTGACTCTACTCTGCCCCCTTGTGGTTTATCTGAAATGTATGCACCCTCACACCTTGGGGGATTTTGCTTGCTGAACCAGATATCACCCTGTTCCTGTAGGCAACCCCCCAGGTGTCATTTTAAAAGCTGCTCTGTGACCTTTATAATGTTAAGATGTATGTGATACATCTGCTCAGTAAATTTTAGGACTGGCTTGAAGACGAACAGATATTGGCTGAGCAGCAAGCTGTTTCTAGGGACAGCCGCTCTTCAATACATGAGGCCATAATTTTACAACATCTGGCTGAAAAGTGCTCATTTAAGCCCAATACTGCCCTATAAAGCCCTATTGTCTTTAAATTTGCCTTTGATCTAATCTCTAGAGACAAACTGTGGGACAAGCTTTTAAATACATCACTGGACTGCTGACTACTTCTTTTAATTTATAAACTGCATGAGAACTCCCAACTGAAGGTTCACCTTAGTGCTGTTGGCCACTACATAAAAGAAATTCCAACATACAGAAGAATAAGAAAAGGCTGCATTTTGGCTCCATCACTGTTTAATTTTTACATTAACTCCATGGTCTCTCACATGAATAATCTGGCTTTTCATCTACCCAAGCTAACCAATACAGAGCTTACTATCCAACTTTATGTGGATGATGAAGTTATTCTACCACAGACCCCGGTGCGCCTTCAAAGAGCTTTATGTGCCCTGGTAGTAATTTGCCAGGAACAAGCACTTGAGATCAACTATACCAAAACAAAGATACTTACCTTTGCGAAGTGCCCAAGAGTTCGGAATTGGTCATTGGAGGGTCATGAATTAGTACAAGTCAAAACTTTAAAATACTTGGGATGTGGGGAAAGTGAACAGGTGGTGACTCCGCTAAACCTTGGCACTCCCCCCAGCATATGCAGCAGTGTGGTTCCAGTATGCATGCATATGCAGAAACTGAAACTGAAGTACAGGGTACAGCATGGGCAGTACTTCTGGGAGACAGCGCTGGCGTTTAGAGGAGCCACCACTAGCAGCAGTAAGGTGCCCTTTCGCCACTCCCCTGGCTGTGACTTGTAAAGGAACTTGTAAAGACTTGTAAAGGAACACCCCACCACCACCTTTGCTTTTAAAGGGGAATCCTCTCTGGATTCCTCTTTATAAGCATAGCCCCCTGAACCGTCAAACCAGGTTGAACTGGGTTGAACCAGTCTGTAATGGACCGGTCCCAGTTCGGTTCAAACTTGGGCTGGCCACTTGTTTTTGAGGCTTGATGAGTTCGCATTAGAACCGGTCGAACTGGGCTGGTTCTAATTAAATCTGGTTCAATTTAAGCTGCACTGCAAGCTTGCAGTGCAAACCCTCAAGCTTGCAAAGGGTAGTGTGTGGGAAGAGAGACTGGGAAATTCTCTTCCCTCCTGCAAAAGCCCTGTTTGCTGTCAGGAATATGTCCCTGAGGCTTGTATAATCATTATATGATACTAAAAAAACATTACTTGACTACAGAGTTAAATTTTTGAGTGGCAAAATATATATAGGGGGAAAACCCCTAAAGGTATGAAAAAATGTCTTACAGTATTTTAAAATTGCCAGCAATGGGAGGAAGTTTAAATTGCTGTGTAACTTTCATTCTTAAAGGAATCTTAACAAAACTTTAACACTTGTTAGTGTTTATCATCTCTACATCATGTATACAACGTTGGAAGAGAATTAGACTAAAGTGTATACTAATATGAACTATAAAATGTAAAAAAAAAAAGTTGAGGGAAAAATGCATGGGAAAACAAGTGTAGAGGCACAACTGTGCATCTATAATTCTAGAATTATGGAGAGTAATTGGTCTATGAAGAGGCAATCAGGTGGTGATCAGCATTAGGGACTGGTAGCATTACCTATTGAAAATAATGCCCCTCCCCTGGCCTCGTGCAGGAGGGAGGGCGTTTTGTCCCAGCCCTGCACGAGGCTCAAGAAGGACCCCACTGGCTGCTGGACTGCTGGGGGCGGGGATTGCAGGCTGTTTTGGCGTCTCCCCGCCCCGGCTATTCAGTCCGGCGCAAGATTTCCCCACCCTCCCTTCCCTGAGCGCAGAGCGGGCCTAGAGGCTGGTCGTCCTTTTGGGGGCCAAGTAGGATTTTTTTGCTCCCAACAGATTGGCTGGGTTTGGGGTTTTTTTCCACCTACTCCGTTCTGCTTCCTTACAGGAAAATTTTAGATAGGTCATGGCTGGGCAGGGACAGTGCGGGTTTGGGTGGAAAGTAGTGGGCGTTTAACATCGGTGAGCACCTTTGGATGGTTGAATGGGGATTGGTTAATCACTCCCTTGTGGTTTGTGAGGCCCAGGGATGATGATTCGCCATGAACCGGCTTCAGGACTTTGCAAACCCTTGGGCTGCACGGTCCGGGGTGTGCAAAGTCCTAGAAGAATCCAGACCCCCTCTGGGGGGTTGGCAGTGAAGGGGAGGTATCGGGCTGGTGCCTGATACCTTCCTGAGCCAGGGTGTGTCGCCCAAGCAAGGCGCAGGGGAGGACATGGGTGTCCAAACCTGGCCGTTGCTAGGCCTCGCACTGTCTTGGGGATATGGGATTCCCAACCTAGTTTGCTTGCTCAGAGTTATACAGTTTAATAAAGCTATGGCCAGTTTACCCAATAATGACTGTCTGTGTCTTCTTGAGCTGGGGTCTGGGGACAATATCTGTGTTTGATAAATTAAATTCTTAAGCCAAGCAAGCACCATATTTTTTTATTTTAAAAACTCATAAAATCCATACCTTATGCAAAGCAAAGCAAAGTCATTTCCCTTCCTTTTTATTAAATTTTGATTTCTTGAATTATACCTATCAGTTTACTGTTTATCAAAGGTCACATGAAATTTGTATGAAACTGAGTTCATTATCCAAGGCTTAAATCTGCAATTAGAGTGGTATGTTTAGCTTGGAAATTAATATCTCAGGCATTAAGTGCAAGAAAAAGGGGAAGGGATAAAGAAAACATAGGCTAAAAACTTACCAAGAAAATTATTCTCAAATTAGTTATCAAATTATACTTGTCCTGAGTTTTGGCAGAAACCATCACTATTATAACATTCTCTTCTATCTATAAATTGCATGTAATAAGTTAAAATACCTTTCTTTCATCATAATAGAAATCCCCTATAAGAAGGCTCTATACCTTGAGAAAGTGAGGGCTGTGAACTTTTCTCCGGTGTAATAGATGTGACTCATCAAATTCCAGACATCTATTGCTACTGTATATATAGAAAGTTTTCTAAAAATATTGTCTTTCTGGAGATTTGCAGCTCCAAAGTTTGATTGCTTATTTTGAATTAGACAGTGAGCTTCACCCCTCTCTTATTCTTCACTTAGTCCTTTCCACTAATTCATCAGTGACTAGGGCTATTCATTCACATGATTATCAAAACGAAGGTTGGAGGCCTGCAGTCCAGGTTTGGAGGCTTGTGAGAACCCACCAAAAAAAACCCCTCCAATTTAGCTTGCTCAATTTAGTTCAGTTTAGTTTATTACAATCAAAGATCAGTTCAAATCCAGATACAAGAGTCCCCAAAAATGAACATCAATACCAGTGCTTGTGTGTATGTATATACATACACATAAAATATACAATTAAGAACGATTACATAAAATATAAAATGGAATAAGATAACAAAACAAAAACAAAACAAATTAAGAGCCTTTATTAACCATCTCCGACACACCATATGCGGGTCTTAACCGCAGCTGTACAGAATTTGGCCACCAGATCCAAGACATCAGTATACGTATCAGAAAGAAAGAAGTTTATATCAGACTCATCAGAATTATTTGGATATCTAAAAACAAGAGGAGCAATAAATCTAAGATGCAGATCACAATAAAATGAGCAATACAAAAATCACATGACCTACTGTTTCAACATCGCCATTCCCACAAAGACACAATCTCTCCAAAAAAGGAACCCTCCTAAATCTACCCTCTAATACTATAGAGGGGAACACATCCATCCAGATTAGTGTCAGGGCTCTTCTGTGGGTTGGATATGTCAGATTATACAGGCAGTTGGCTGGTTTTTGCAAGGGCTTAACTGCTCCAAACCACCTGTTGCTTGATGTCGAACCTGAATCTATCTGTTGTCCCATATCGATAATACACTGCTTAAGGATCACTCTGGCATTATCATAGCCCAGGGGGAGTAGAAATTCTATTGACAGTCCATATTCTTTTAAATTTTCAGTGATCAAGTGGGTCCAATCAAAGGGGTGTTCATCCTTAAAGATTAAGATTGCTTTAAGCTTGCTCAAATGTGGAAAACTTGCTCAAATGCGGGTAGCCAAGTTTCTCTACCTTGTTCTTTACTGAGGTAGGAAGGAAAGAGAGCTCCTCTACCTCGATGTTTTTAATCATGTGACGGCATCTTCAGCAGCTCTTGGCAGCTGGCTGCCATATTTGTAATATTTGTAATTTTGAGAAAATGGCTTAAATAGGGCTGGACCTGCCTCCTGCCCTCTCGTGGCCAATCAGAGGTTGACTGATGCTGTAATAAGGATCGCCAGCCTCCAGCCAGGACAATGCATCCTGGGATAGCTTTTTCAATCCTCGGAGAACCCAACTCCTGGATTCTAAAATGGAGATCCCAGCTGTGTGATTTGTGTGTGTGCTGGATTTGCAAAAGCAAAAGGATGTTCTGTTCATCTGTGAGGACCAGGTTTGGAATGTTTTACCCCCTAAAAATGACCCCCATATGCTTGTGTGAAAGGGTTCACAATCTTTTTCAAGTACCTTGCAGCTGGCTGCTATTAACAGTGGACTGAGGAGCAGATAAGTGATTGCTGAATGGATACTGACATTTCTATTTCACCAACTCAACACATCATGGGTTTCCTTGACACATCATTCATGTCAGCCAGTAATAATAAATATTTGGACTTTTTGAGTGTTCATAATATTAAAAATGCTTGCCATATATTATCTCAACAATCCTTATAAAACCCTTAGAGTAAGCAAGGATTATTATCCCCATAATACATAAAGGAAGGTCAAACTGAGGCTGAAGGGAGCGCGCCTTGCCCAAAGGTTGCCTAGTGACTAAGGAAAGATTTTAGGCAGTGGCTTCCTTGATTACTCTGTTAGCTACAATTAAAGATTTCTGGTGCAATTTCTTGGTTTCATTTGTTTTGTGTGCACACATTTTGCCAATTTGTTCAAGATATTATAAGTCTATTCCAAGTGGCATTATAGATGTAACTTCCTCCCGATATCCCCCTTTTTATCTGAAGCTTCATCACCTGAACTTTATACCCCCTCTCAATTATACACAAATTCCTCCACACATGGCCTTAAGTGGTCTTAAATGGCATTTCAAACCTAATTTTGCTGGATGTGTAGCAATGAGTGGAACATGTGAATAGAAAAAGTGGTCCCCCCAGTCATATTATGACCTATTTCACTGGAAGGAAAATTCTATACATGTCGGATAACAACCAATAATGCAACTATTCATTGCTCAGACCTTGACTTAAGAAACCAGAAACACTTGAAGCTCACCCATTGTCATTATGAAAACTGGGAGAAGGATGCATTGTTGATAAGGGAATGATGTATTGCCTCATAAACAAATCCAGACAGAAACCTTTTAAAAAATGTCTTACTTTGTACAGTAGTCTTGTTTATAATCATTTTATATTCTACCCCCCACACTCGCCATTTCTAATTTATGTGCCATAATTTCATTTAAGGCCTTATAAAGAGATGAAAAACTACAAAAAGTCAGAGTTTCCTAGAAGGGGCTTACAAAGGGGATAGTGTGAATGTGTTGCTACAGCCCACCAGTTAGGAAAGATGCAGAAAGACTTCTGGGATGTTAGTCTCACACATTCTCCTTTTTTATAATCAGTTTCATAAATATCAATTTTTTGTGAGCTCGGGCTACATATGAAGCTGCTCGAGACTGAGTCAAACTGTTGGCTCATTTAGCTCAGAATTGCCTACACTGACCAGCAGCGGCTCTGTGGCCACAGTGATCTTTCTCACTCAGTCCTACCTAGAAATGTCAGGGATTTAAACCTGGGGTCTTCTGCATGCAAGGCAGGTGTTCTACCACTGAACTACAATCCATGTCCCTTAACTCAATGGCAAGAGAAACACTTAAAGCTGTGCCCCCCGTGTCTCCTTCTCTGTCATTTGGTAACATCCAGGAATAGAGAACTCATGGCATGATAGCAATAGCACTTACATTTATATACCGCTCTATAGCTGGAAGCTCTCTAAGCGGTTTTACAATGATTTAGCATATTGCCCCCAACATTATGGGCACTCATTTTACCGACCTCGGAAGGATGGAAGGCTGAGTCAACCTTGAGCCCCTGGTCAGGATCGAACTTGTAACCTTCTGGTTACAGGGCGGCAGTTTTACCACTGCGCCACCAGGGGCTCGCTGCACTGCACTGTTATTTTCCCAGTCCTGCTCCACTTCAATGGCTTGCTCTTCTGTGCACTCTAGTGACAACACAGTGCGGCCGATCTCACAAAATGAGCTGCTTGGGCAATTGAGAGTTTTTACCCAAGCATCTTGTGTCATATGGGCCACTGGGAGGCCTTCCGACCGAGCTACTCCAGACCCAGGTAGCTCAGATTCGCTACCCAGGCAAAATGTTAGGTAGGAGGGTAAAGGAGTCCATCCTACGTCACTTCCTAGTCATCTGCAGCACTGTGACGCTGAAAATGGCCGGCTGGCTAGGATGCCAAGGACTGAGTTTGGATCCTTCTACATAAACAGCATGTGCTCTCCCACTAAGCTATGGCCCTCCACCAGGCATGGTCTCTGTTTGCTGCAGAAGTGTGCAAGGATTTATTTTTTGTTTAGTTATTATTTTGTTTTCATCATTAAGAACTTCATTCGTTTAAGAAAATCACATTTATTATATATCATGTGTAATATAAAACCACATTTATAACGCAAGGGGCTCCATTAGAGTCCATAAAGAAATGAAACATCTTGCACTTTGGAAAACAGCTGGGGGCAGGGGCAAAATCCCATCCCACACAAGCAACTTTATTGCCCTAAGATGCCCTTGTTGGGGGTTGATTTGACCCCAGATTGCTTTCCAGATTAGCCGCTTAACAGTAGCAAAATGCTTCCTTTCAGGCAAATTGCTTTCAAAACGTAAACAGCAGGGGGAGCAGTCTCGCTAAAACGAACAACCCCAAAAAAGAGCAATTTTTTTTAAAGCCAGATATAAATCATCATAGAACTATATCATAGTGATTCAATTCAAAAGAAGGCATTGGAAATAAGAAAAGCACCCTGCTGTCAGCATAAGGACTGCGGTGTAACAGCATAGGAAGTGTGGAAGTACGCTTCAGAGATTCATCGTGACCCCGTTGCAGGGTGGAATCTGGAAAGCACCCAACATCGCTTTCCCAAGGACTGGGTTTTTAAATCCTTGCAACCAGAATGAGTGAATAACTATGGGGTTATGAATAATTAACCAATTTGTTATTCCAAAGCTTTGGGGCAGCAGCAAAGACCCATTTAAGAATATGATCAAACTCCTCTCATGCTCAAATTCACCAGATTCCTTTCTTGCCCCTCCCACTCGCTGGAGGATCAGATTTGAAAAAAATATGGCAGTATTTTGGATTATATGGAATCCCACATAGTCACATCATAGTCACCATGCGGAAGCAAAGTGTGGCCATTGCCTGGATGGGAGACCTATGTATGCCACCTTTGGGGATGGGACCATAGCTCAGTGGAAGAGCATCTGCTTTGCATGCAGGCAGGCCCAGTTTCAATCAATGGCATCACCAGGTAGGGGTGGGAAAGCCCGAAACATGGCAGAAGTTGCTGCCCATCAGGGTAGGCAATACTGAGCTAGGTGGACCAATGCTCTGACTCAGTATTAGGCAACTTCCCATGTTCCTACATATTTAAATGTGCAATGTATTATTGCACCAGCTGTTTATGTAAGGAATGCATGGAAACACCTGAAAATTAGTATTTAAATAAGTATTCATTAGTATTAGTTAAATTATTTAAATAATAATTTATTTACTTAAATTAGTGTTTAAAAAGTATATTTATTTATTTATTTATTTATTTATTTATGGGTAAATTTATTTATGAGTAAATTTAAATTAATTTAATTAGTTAAATTAGAATGTAAGTATTTAAATACTAGCTTGAGGTAACAGAAAAGAAAAATCTGGAGATTTGGAAGAAAGAGAAAGATGGAGACCAACAATAAACTGGGGAAAAGTGAGTGGAATGGAAACTGAGAGTTCCACTCATCCTGGTTTGCTTTCCCCAAGAAAGCCGAAGTCACCTGAGGAAGTGAATCAGTGTTGGCGGGGGGTGGGGGTGGGAGAAGGGGGAAAGGAGCTAGTTGCATCCAATGACTGCTACATTCATGGAGTTCTGTAGAGCTGTAGAAAAGAGGCAAGAGTGCTAAAAGTGCTCTTAATCAACAATTACTTATTTGTGAAGGGGGTGAAGTGGGATTCTGTCCCTTCTTCTAGCAGCCTATAAAAGCAGCCAATGAGGCAGTTCTCACACACAGCCAGGACCAGGCTAACCAAGACAAGCCCTGTTTGGGCTGCTTGTAAGAGCCCCCGGCAGCCACACGGCTGCCAGCAATGCCTCGACGGCAAACTCACCAAAGTGGCTTGCCCATTAACTGACGTTAAGGCTGCAAGTGCACCCTTAACCTCGGCTAAACGATTGTGTGTAAGTGCCACACAGCACTACATGGCACCAACACAGGAGCAGGCTCCCATACAGCACTGGGGGACCCCCAAAATGCACCATGCACTTGTACAGTGCATTATGGGATTTCCGGGGGCCAGGGCAACACATCCTGGCCCCTGGCCCTCCATGCTTCTGGGGAAAGTGGGTGGCTGTCTGAGTATGCAATCCACATGCCCAGCAAGGACTGACGGATTGTCTGTGGGGAAAGTAGGTTTGAACAACCTTCCCCTGCTGCCCACTTGGTAGCCCCCTCACGTAATTATGAGAAAGGGCTCAATGACTTCTATTCAAGTGGTGTTTCTGGCTTTAGAGCAGGCCTGCTCAACCTTGGGCCCCCAGCTGTTTTTGGACAACTCCCATAATCCACAGCTATAGTGGCCAATAGCCAGGGATTATGGGAGTTGTGGGTCAACATCTGCAGGAGGGCCGAAGTTGAGCAGGCATGCTTTAGAGGGTTTATATGTGAATTGACCTTCAGTGTCAATATGCTAGCAATTCGTATTGTCAGTTCATGAAAGAAGTTTCTCCTGCTCACAGTCTCTCTTTCGCTCCTAGTCACCTCTCCCTTCTTCATTTTCCTGCTATCCAAGTTCCAATTACACACTTAGCATGGCACGAGGAAGAGGTTATATCATTTGTAGCAATTAGTACCTTGGCTTAACTGTTCCTGGCCAAAAAGAAGGAGTCATTCTCGCAAAAACAAATTATTATACTTCTGCGTTCAAATCCAAAATCATTTCATGAGTTCTTTGCCTGCAGGCTCCAGCTACAAACTCTCCACAGAAAAATCAAGAGTTTATAGGCTTCTGTTAATCTTAGACATTATGTCATTATTCAAAATATTGCTTTACTACTACTCTGTGTGTGTGCGTGTGTGCGCACATGTAGACACATTCAGACCTAGTTAATTAGTCATATGGGAAAAGGATATAGGATACTATGCCCATAACATTTTGCAAGAATGATCTGAATGGAATTTAAGGGGCTTTTAAAGTGAGGAAATAGGCAAATGTGATTCACTGTGCACAGCTTAGTCTCCAGGCATTTGTTTGAACTTTAGCTCCTTGAGAGAGAGAGAGAGAGAGAGAGAGAGAATGCATGCACACACCATTTTAAGAATATAATTTGTTACATCTATGAAGAAGAGTTTATATCTGGTCCTTGGATTCAGGAAGGATCCCCCTGTCAAGACAGTGAGGTTTCCAAACTTTTCCTGCTGGGGCAACCAAGACTACCTCAGCACAATTCAGAATGAGGGTTTCTTCCCCTGCTGCCCTATTCCTTTACTGTTCTGTGGGTTCATTCTGTCCTGCATTTTACTTCTCATGAGATCTGATTTAATGGAGAGAATTTCTAAAATTAATTGCAAAATTGCTGCCTTTGTACGTAGTCCAGAAACTTCAGTTGGTTCAGAATGTGGCAGCCAGGTTGGTCTCTGGGTCATCTCGGAGAGACTACATTACTCCTTTACTAATGGAGCTACACTGGCTGCCAATAGGTTTCCGGACAAAATACAAAGTGCTAGTTATAACTTATAAAGCTCTAAATGGCTTAGGCCCTGGGTATTTAAGAGAGCATCTTCTTCACTACGAGCCCCACTGCCCATTGAGGTCATCTGAGGAGGTCCATCTCCAGTTACCGCCAACTCGTTTGGTGGTTTCACAGAGACAGGCCTTCTCGGTTGCTGCCCCGAGATTGTGGAATGTGCTCCCTGCTGAGATATGATCCTCCCCATCTCTGGCAATTTTCAAAAAATGACAAACAATAACAAAAATCTCCTGGTTTTGGTCTACGTAGTAAATATCCTTGTTCATACTATATGGTGCATGGTATTTTCAGGGGCAACCAATTTCCCTACATTGGGTTACATGTGTACAATTTGTACCCTATAGATGCACAGATTTAGCCAGTATTGCTCAGACATATACTTTTTTGTCTGGCACAAGGGATTTTTGTTATTGTTTGTGGCTTCTTGCCCTGTGTGGTCCCTTATCTTGATTGATAATTAAAAAAAAAAAAAAAACACCTGAAAACCCATCTTTTCGCTCAAGGTTTCTCAGCTTCCTAAATTTGGGGGGTTTTATTTTTAAATTGTTAGTTTTTGTATATGTTTTTAACTTGTTTTATACTATTGTTAACCGCCCAGAGATGAAAGTTTGGGACAGTGTATAAATTTTATAAATAAAATAAAAATAAAAATTGGAACATGCGCAGTTTAGAGTATTTGCATTCCTCCACCCCTACATGCACCATTGTGCATATGTGCATTGACAAGCCACTTGGACACAATTATATGCTAATTATGATCTCATCCTGTTAATATGGGATTTTAAAAAAATTGATGTGTACATGCACTTCTGCACATGCCTTGGTAACACACTGCATACAAAACGTTCTTCATGCAGCTGTATGCACACATACATGTACATAAAGGATAATCTTCTTACAGCATTGTTCAATGCACACTGTTCAATGTACATGCATGTTGGTAAACCGCCTCACAAAGAGAATCTCTGTGCTATCATACAAGCTGACTCCCCCCCCCCTTTATTTTTTTTTTGCAGAGTTTTGCCTGTGTGCATCAGTAATAGTGGGGGAAGACACAAACGAAGGGAAGGAACTGAAAGCTGTGGAAAAGTACTCAGGCACAGTGCTAAGTACAACACTTGAAAATAAGAGATGAAAGGGTGAAGAGTTTCTTATGCATTGGTTTGACTTTGGAAAGAAGACCAGGTAATTCAGAACTACCAAGTCTAGGAAGGAATTTGTGGGAGGAACATTTTGGAAGCATCTCTAACTAGAATGTCTGAAGCCACCACAGTAAAGTTTCCTTTTACAGAGATATAGGGTGGGTTGACAGGTCTCAGGTCTTGACCTGAAATGTCAGTGTTGTTTAACCTGTTTCTCAGCTTCTCCAGGGAAAGGGTATACAATCTCAGGGTTAAGAGCCAGAAGAATGAAGTGCTCAAGAACTTCCATTCTGTTCCCCAAGTCCACCCCTGAGACACCAATCACGTCTTCACTTGGCTGGCAAGGTGCCATTTTATTTCCCCAGACAACCACTAGGCCACCCCTTTCCCATCACATTCCACTTCTGATCTCTCAGACACCACCCTTTAGTTCCCAAGTTCCATCCCCTGTATCTTAGATGAGTCTGAGTCTTAGGAAAGCTGGCAACCATACTAGGATCTATTTCTAGGGTCCTTTCAGTTCCTGTGTATGTGTGAGGGTGGGGTGATCTTCAGGGACTGAGCTGCTTGCTTTAGCATACAGTAAAATCAATATCAACAATTCATCATTGGAGCAACTTTGCATTTTAGATCCTCAAGCCCAAACATAATTGGGAAGATGTTCTAGATGCCCCTTCCTAAGGAGGTTAAAAATTGTACTGACAAGGAGCAGCATGAGGTCTGGAAGGATTTCCTCTCCCTAGAAAGACTCACCAAGTAATTTCCCTTGGAAATTTCAGAAGACTGGAAAAACCCTTTCTTGTTGGAAAGGCTTTGTAGGCATTGATTCTGCATCATATAAATGTGATAATTATATAATTATTAATATTTATCATTATAATTATTTTAAATGTAATTAAATGTAATTAAATACTGGGTAGCTTCACACATGAGAGGATGGATAGCTGCACACATGAGAGGGGAAATTTTTCTACTTCTCTTCTTTGTTTAGAACCATCCAGGATTTGCTGTGATGTTGAAACCCAGAATATACCAGTGTGTTCTAACCAGAACTTCTAAAACTTTGTCACTCATGGAGGTAGAAAACTTGCTCTCCTTGCATGTGTGTGAGCTTGAGGCTCATGAACATTGTGTGGGACCAGGATTAAACCATAGTTCCACCTAATATCTGAGCTGAAAGCCAGGTGAGCTGAGTATAACCATGGCTACCATTAACTGAGTAAATTGTAGGGATGTGTAGGGATGTGTACAGAACATTCTGTACCCAAATCAGACCGTTTTGGGTGATTTGTGTACAAAACAAATCGCCCAATTGCAATTACCAAAAGTTTTGTATACAAAACAGATCACCTGAATTTCGGCTCTGAAAGATTTGTTGTTTTGGATCTCCATTTTTTGACGATTTTATTGTAGTCTCCATTTTGTGTTTGACGTCTATTTGAATTTCCCACCTTCAGATCAGTGAACGAAAGCGTGGGCTGATCTGCTGACAATTGTTCCCTATTGGCTGTTTTGGCTCTTGCCACTCCCGACTGACCCCACATTGGCCAGGGGAAGGTTCAAAGAAGGGGCATGGGTGGGAGGGAGGGAGTTCAAGGAAGGATTTATTGTTCAGTCAAGCAGATTTAAAGAGGCAGCAACCACCATTCTGCCAATCTGCCTTTCTGCCTCATAGGAGAAGAAACTGAGAGAGCTTTGCTTTGCTTTGCCACCATGCCATGCCATGCCATTGCCTATTGCCTTCTGCCCTGCCACCAGCCTGAGCCCAGCCTGCCTTGCCACCCAGCCTGCCTGCTCCTGTTGGCTAGTGGCTAGTGCATGCCAGCCTGGGAATGGGTGATCTCTGATGCATTGCTTTATTTTGTTTGTTCCTGAGAAGATTTCTTTTTTCACCCCCTTGAGAGAATCACTACTGCCTGTGCCTGGTTGTCTCTGTCTGTGCCAGCCACCAGCTCCAGCCCCTGTGGGCACTGGCCACCTGGCCAGCCACCAGCCCCCCAGATTTTCCAGGCATTTGCCCCAGCACCCCCCTCCCGAATCTGAAGACTGAAGAAGGAGAAGAAGTCAAGAAGATTGAAGAAGAAAGAGTAGACTCAGAGACCAGACCACAGAAGTGGACAACTAGACACAACATGGGTCAAGCCCTAGACTGAGTGAGTGACCCCATTTTCTCTCTCTCTCTCTCTCTCTCTCTCTCTCTCTCTCTCTCTCTCTCTCTCACTCACACACACACACACACACACACACCCCTCTGGAATTCTACTGTATATTCTTGGGTTTTTTTCTTGGTTTTGTAGAGAGGTTTTGGGTTGCAATTGAAATTAAAAAGTTGTGTGTTGTTTAGTTTAGAATAAGTTTAAACAGGAGTTCTGTGTGGGAGGGATTCCCGTTAGCTAGTACTAGTAGGTGGTTAGACAGGTGGCATAGCCTTGTGGTTTAAAAAAAAAATTCTGTCTTTTTCCCCATTCCAAAGATTTTTAATTTATTTATTTTTTTGCATTTTTAAAAAACAGAAGCCTGTCCTCCAGCCCTCTGTGCCCATAATATATCAGTATTAATATTCTCTGCCCAGTAGCCTACAGGCTCTGAGTGGGCAGGAAGGCACAGACACTATCCTCCTCCTTGTACCCATTTACCCCACCCCCACCCCCAACTGCAGCATTCTGAGGCCATGGCAAAAATTAACCCTACACACCCACTAACCCTTTCGCAGAGTACACATGCACAGGTATACTATTACTATGCTTCTCCCCTGCATAATCTCAAGTCTAACAGTATATGTATTATGCAGTTCAAATGCCTTGGATGGTTTGCTGTTGTGCCTGTATTTTGGGGGCCTCATGGATGGGCACACTCTCTCACTCTCTCTGTGGACTTCTTTGCAATGAAGATTGGGTCATATAGTGACTTCTAGCATCATCATCATTTTTATTCAGACTAGATTGCTTGCATCTACAATAGGTTGTGCTGGTGTCACACAGGCTCTGATCTGTTGCAGAAATATTAAAAAATGTGCCAAAAAATTGTGTGCCATTCTTGCCATCATCACTCTTTTACTTATGTAGGTGGGAAGGGGGCCAAACCTCACTGTTCCACTGGCAGAATGTTGTTTTGCACAGTTCCTTATTTACCCCGCTTTTATGTGCCACAGATGTAGCTGTGTCTGTCTGTTGCTTGTGGATGAAAAATGCTTGGGGGAGGGAGCGCAGGCCACATTTGATGCTGTTGTTGGCCCTAGTCTGCTGCCCTAGTCTGTTGCATCTGTGATATCTCACTTGCTTGCTTGCTTGTTGCTGGCTACTGCGTTGTTATCCTGCATTGTTACCCTGTTGTAATGCTGCATTGGTGCATGGGGCAGTGCATTTCACTGTAGTTGTTCAACACTATTGAGTGTAGATCAATTGCATTTCTGGAGGGGGATGGTGGGACACAATGGATGTGGTGAGTGTGTGACAGTGGTTGTGCTTGACCTTTGGAAACCTTGTTCTTTGCAAAGCTCTGCTGTTGTTGATCTGTGCTGCATCCACCCTACGGGACAATGGGAATAGTCAGTGCCCATTTCTGCCTGTGGGTGCCTCCTAGGAGTGTCCCAATGGGTGCCTGCTACCGCCCAGATTCCAAAGGAACTTGGCAAAGGGTTGATTTTTAAAGAATTTCTGAAGTTTACACGTCTTTGGGGCAGAAAAGGGGCTTTGCGGGAAGAAGAGTGAGTCGGGTGGTAGTGCCCCAATGGGTGCCTGCTACCACCCAGATTCCAAAGGAATTGAGAAAAGGGCTGATTTTTAAAGAATTTGTGAATTTTGTGTGTCTTTAAGCTGTCCCCCCATAGGGAATAATGGGGGTTTCAGCAGCCCCATAACTGCACTTGGGGGCACCAGAGTGGCCCAGAGAGAGTGGTGGCATAGTGCACATAGGGTGCCAACCAACCCCATACTCACAAGCCCATGGGGTCCTGGGTATTGCTGTTTCTGAGGTATTCTGAGTGCAGATTTTCTGGTAGCAAATGAGATTCATTGTTTGTCATTGAAAATGAATCCACTCTCATTTGCTACCAGAGAGTCTACACCCATCTACACTACCACCCACCACAACCCGCCCTGGGCCACCCCTTCTCTATGGGAAAAATCTTAAAGATGCGTAAACTTCGCAAATGATTTAAATATCAGCCCTTTGCCCCATTCCTTTGAAATATTGGTGACAGCTTCCTTGCACCCATTAGGCACTACCACCCACCACACCCTACTCTGGGCCACAGCGGTGCCCCCCACATGGAGCTATAAGTTTGCTGGAATCCCCATTATTCCCTATGGGAAAAATCTTAAAGATGCATAAACTTCAAAAATTCTTTAAATATCACCCCTTTGCCCAATTTCTTTGAAATTTGAGTGGTAGCTTCCACTCACTGGGCTCTACCCCCCCCTCTTTTGGCCATGTGACCCTTTCTTGATCCGAATCAATTCAGATTCGGAAAATTCAGGTACAAATCAAATCGGGGGTGATTCGTGTGTGTGTGTGTGTGTGTGAGAGAGAGAGAGAGAGAGAGAGAGAGAGAGAGATTCTGACCCAAAATAAATTGGGGGTGTTTTGATTCAGGTACAAATTGAAATGAAAAAAACAATTCATGCACACCCCAAGAAAATTGTCCCTCACTGGGTGGGTTTTGCTTCGTGCTAAGGATTAAGTTGCCAATTCACATGGAATGTTTAATTTTTTATGTGGGAGTTAATGTGAGTTGGCTTTTTCAGTATGTGCACTGCACATGTCTTTTGAATCATTCAACATATGCTCCAGATTACATCTTAACATATATCTCTTGAGTTTTAGGAAATGTCTTGCCATTTGGATATGTGTTGTGTGATAGGTTGTGTGAATTATACATCACAAACACATTTGGAGTTAGGAAGCATTTTTCCTCAGGGCAGGATAGCTTGTGACTTAGTTATTGTTCTGGTTTCTGGTTTAGGAACATAAGAACATAGGAAGCTGCCTTGGACCAAGTTAGACCATTGGTCATCTTATCTGAGTCACCTGAAGTTATCTCCCTTGCAGGTTCTTTGGTCTAGCATGCCTAATTTTTCTCTTGCTTGGAAAGATTCTATTCAGAATTGGGTGGGTGTGTAAATAGATGTGTTATCTGGCTGTGTTTTCAGGGTGAATCTGTGAGTAGCTGCACCAATATCCAATGTGTGTGTGGTCCAACACAGGCTCACTGACTTCAGCTGCTGGGGTGCAGATGTTACTGCTTTGTTGACCAGGTAAAGGCAGAAAGCCAATCACCTAGTATTTATACCAGACTTAGAGGCTATTCACACAATTGTAGAAAATTGGGCTAGCCTCCGCTAGCCCGATTTCCTACAAACGTGTGAACCACCAGGCTCAGCTGCGAGCCTCGTGGTTCTTGAGCAGGTAACCCACTCAAGTAGCCCACCCCTTAAACCGGGTTTGCGGAGCGAGTGCTCCGCGAACCCGGTTTTTGGGATCATGAGTAGCCACGGCGTGGCTCCATGCCATGGCTACTCACAAGCAGACTGCAAGCGAGAGGCTGAAAAGCAGGCTCGGGGGTCTTCCCAGTATGCCCTGCGCACTCGTGCAGGGCATACTGGAGCTTCTGGGGGCCGTGCAGCACCCAAACTCCCCAGCACCCACCAGCTCCATCATGGAACCAGAAGTCGTGTGGGCAGCCAATCCAGCCACCCAGGGCTCCCGCCCTGCTCGTCTGTAGGTAGCCCACTCTCCCCGCAAAACCAGCAAAAGCGGGTCTCACTGATCATGAGACCCACCTCTTGGACAGATTCAGAGACTTCATATTGAAGCTATTCACATGGGTAGGCAAAACCAGGCTAAGGAAGACCAGCCCGGTTTTGCCTGCATGAATCAGGCCTGATCTCGCCTCCATAGCAAACCCGCCTCCTCAGCCACACAGCACCTTGGCAGCACCTTGCAAGCAAACCCACCTCCACAGCCACGCTGTAAAATGAGGTTAGGAGGGCGAGCACTCTCTTAACCCTGTTTCACTGATTGTGAAATTCACAAGTAACCATGGCTGGCAGACTGTGGGAATCCTGGCCAGCTCTGGGAAGGGGAGGGGGGATCCCCATAATGCACCGCTCACTCACGGGGTACATTATGGGTGCTCCGGGGGACAGGGGGACACATCCAGGGAACTTGACCCCCCCCCAAGCTATCGACAACAGCTGGTAATAATCTGGGCGGGCACTCCGCCTGCCGAAGATAGAGCCCTCGAACATCTGTAGGGAGGTAAGTTTTTTAGGTCTTCCTCCTTGCTAACCCTCTTGCCCTTTCTCACTGTTTGTGAGAATGGGCTCAACGGACTCAATGCCTGCCAATGCACATCCCTATTCCCTTCTGTGACTGAAAGACTCTCTGAGGCCTAAGTTCATGTAGTCACTGGTAGCTTTCTAGGCTAGATCCCAGCATTAGGCCATGAGGTTCCCTGTTTAAAGCCCTGAGCCACTAACACTTTTGTGGCATCTGTATAAACTGGATGACCTGGCAAACATACTATAGAAAGAAGTGTTTAACTGTGCATTAATTCAGGGAAAACAGTTACAGTTTTCATGATGTATCAAAATCTCTCTTTAAACACTAATTTTCTGGGTTGCTGCCATTCCAGAAAGGACATGACATCGGATTACAATTTTTATTTTTATCCCATGTGAGTCATTTGTAATGCTGTAAGTCCAATAAATAAAACATCCCAAATATGTTTTTTGGAAAGCTTGACCTTCACTGTATTGATTTCTATCACAACATTCTCAAACTTTTAAGGCATGACCTTTTCGTATTCAAAGATAAAACTATTTTGAAAACTTGACAATTATAACACATTGAAATCCAAACACTCAGCATTGTAGGCAGTTGCCACCAAGGGGTGACCTGAGTGCAATTATAAGCACACACTTAGAGGAGTGTGAGTGCGCATGCACACACAAACACACATGTTTAACAGATTGTTTTAGCTGAGACTTTTAATTTGGTGGTACAGTTACTGTACTTCCTCAGCAGAGAATCAGTAAGGTTAATGGCATAAAGGTAAGACCTATTTGACAACCTGGGCATGTAAGTCTGCCAAAATTTCAGCCAACAACTACAGCTGTGCCTTTGATAAAAGCTTGTAGATCAGTGCTAGGATTGCCAACTCTTTAGTGGTCCTCCTCTTGTGGCTGAAATGCAGAAATCAAGCAGGTAAAGATTTCACCATCACGTTATCTTCATGCCAGGAACCATTTCATTTTTCCTTATCTCTATGGCTAGGCTGAAATCACCCCCCCGCCATTTTCACCATTCCATTTATAGACACTAAAGCTGTTCACACAAGCAGCCAAGCCCAGGATTCGCTGCCCATGTGAAACGCTGGAATCGAGCCCAACCCCAGCGCTGCCTCGGCCTCAAACCCAGGAATTTATCCCAGGCTTTCACCTGGGTTTAAGGGTGTGAGTACGCCCTTAGATTATGCACAGGGGCATAGGGGCACATTCTCAATTCTCATTCTCATTCTACACAGGGGTGCATTCTCATTCTCAAAGCAGCCTAGTGATGAAGGAAGGGAAGCTAAATACTTGACCAAAGCAATTATGACAAATCAGTGCAAAAGAGGCAGTAAGTACACAAACCATAGGAATCCGATGAAAGTGTCCATTGCTTCTCTACTCTCCTTCTGCTGTCAGTTCTTTGAACTGGCTCCTCACTTTGCTGTTATTTGGCTCCTCCCTTTGCTGCTATTTGATGCTATCTAGGAGCAGGAGTCCAGAGATTCAGATCTTGAATCTTAGGGGAGGGTCCTGGGCATTGGCAATCAGTGGTGGGGACCTGGTGACTTAGGGCTGGGGCCTAGTGACACCTGGCAGGCCAAGGAGCAAAGCTTGCCAGTGCTGGCAGATGGAGCCTGTAATACAACTAGCAGTAAAAGCTCTCATCAAATGAAGCAGAAAATAATCTGCCTCCTTGATTCTGGCCCTCACACTGAGGCTGTGGTATTTCCCTGGAGACCCTGAGAAGGCAGCTAAAGCTTCAGGTCAGGCACTAAGACTTGGCAGCCCTAAGCAGCAGTGATGGTGCTTCATCCTCCCTTTGCAGCTGTCAGTCGATGGATCCTGTGTGGAAGCAGCAGAGATGACACATGGAGGGCTGGCTTTGATGTATCCCCATGAATGTTACCCCCCCGCGCCCACACATACACAATGATCACCTGCCAATAGGTGGCCCTGTTGGCAGCACCACAACACAACAGGCTTCTGACAGCTTTAACGTGTTACTTTTCTGCTCCCTAAAACTATCTTGTTACTCAGCCAATAGTTTTAATTGCTCGCCAAGGTGCACCTTCTTGCTCTGGTGGGTAATAAATTAGAACAAGCATCACCACCAACAGGAAAAGGGGAGAAATTGAAGCATTTGGTATAACTCTCAGACAGCCTTACAACGTAGTTTTAGTGTAAGCAACTTCCATATAGAGGAGTCGTTTGATAGTGATAGTTGTAGTAATTAATCCTCATTGTCAACAGTGGTTGTAGCAGGCATGAAAGTCTGTTCAGACATATAATAAATGTCCCTGCTCCACTAATATTAAGAGACGTGATGGGAGGTGTTTCTGTGATATGAGAAGTAGGAAATCCTGAACAAGGCTTAATTTTGTTTACCAAACACCTAAATGTGAATTCCACTCAGGCAGCAGGCAAACCCCATCCCTTTTCTACACCTTTGCTGTAAAATGTCAGAATGTATAGATAGAGAAGCGCAAGTATGGGATTTTGTTACAGTGGTGTAACTAGTGTGCACCTTCTGTCCTAGATGCAACCTGCACAGGGTTGCACAAAGAGGAGAGAACACAATCCAGGAGGAGAGCTGGTCTTGTAGTAGCAAGCATGACTTGTCCCCTTAGCTAAGCAGGGTTTGCCTTGGTTGCATATGAATGGGAGACTAGATATGTGGGAACTATAAGATGCTCACCCTTAGGGGATGGAGCTGCTCTGGGAAGAGCATCTAGGTTCCAGGTTCCCTCCCTAGCAACTCCAAGGTAGGGCTGAGAGAGATTCCTGACTGAAACTTTGGAGAAGCCACTGCCAGTCTGTGTAGACAATACTGAGCTAGATGGACCGATGGTCTGACTCAGTATATGGCAGCTTCCTATGTTCCTGTGAGCAATTATTAAAGTAATTTCAGATTCTGTGACTTCAGATTCCATGCTTTCTTTTCAGCATGGTGAACTTTTCTCATTGTTGTAGAAATGTCAGGCACTGCTTGCTCAGAGGCTTAGTGAGGGTAGTCAACCAAGCAGAGTGGCACAGCTGAACTTCTTATTGCCCTATCGTCGACACGATAAAGCCACATTCATCCACTGAATAATATTGGAGTAAGAATGAGGGGAGAAAGAGATATGTGGCATTGGCATCAGCTTTATTTAGAGATGTGCATAAATTGGTTTTTGTGATTCAATTCGAGGTTCAATAGAATCAGCCAGATTTGATTCAAAATTGAATCTGCAACTTGAATCAGATCAGATTCAAGTTGGATTAGATTTGATTTGGATTAAGATTGATTCAGCCCACATTTAAAGGTCCAGGGGGCACCAAAATGGGGTGGTGGGTAGGGCCCCATGGATGCCACCTGCCACCTACCACCTGAACTTCAAGGCAGTAGGGCACTTGTTTGATTTTTAATGATTGTTTTAGTTTTTAGTCATTTTGTGGATTTCCGCCATGGTGAATAATGGGGATTTGCAGTAGCCCCATTATTCCCCATGGGTGGTCCCATAGGTTGCACCATGGTGGTCAAAAGTAGGTTTGGGGAAAGGGCACACTGAGTGCTAATTAACCTCCAACCAGCAAGGCAGTGGGGTACTCAGTTTATTTTTTAGGATTTTTTGGGTGTGTTATGACATTTTATCATAATGAATCCCTATGAAGATTCATTACACACCAAAGAGTCTAAACAATGGGAAAATTCCTTTAAAAATGAACTTTTTAGATGTGAGCCCTTTGGGGACAAGGATTCATCTTTCTTACTTATTTATTATTTCTCTATGTAAACTGCTTTGGAAACTTTTGTTGAAAAGTTGAAATATTTAAATATTCATCGTCATTGTAGTAGTAAGGTAAAGGTAAAGAGTGCCGTCAAGTTGATTTCAATTCCTGGAACCCACAGAGCCCTGTGGTTTTCTTTTGGTAGAATATAGGAGGGGTTTACCATTGCCTCCTCCTGCACAGTATGAGATGATGCCTTTCAGCATCTTCCTACATCACTGCTGCCCGATATAGTACCAGCGGGGATTCAAAGCAGCAACGTTCTGCTTGTTAGTCAAGCATTTCCTTGCTGCATCACTTAGTTTTAAATGAGTGCCTCACTACCTTGCAGGTTGGGGGGGTTGTTGGCACATGGGCTTCCACTAATTTTTTCCCACCTGAAAGCCAGTGGGTTACTCAGTTGTTGTGGAGTTGTTGTTGTTGTTGTTTTTTAAAAGGATTTTTTGAAATGTTTACACTCGGTGCATTATGGCTTCTGATGTGTTATGACTTTTTGTTATGACCATCAATTCTCCCTGCCCCCTGCTCTTTTTAAAGCCTATCTTCATTTTGGTGTTAAATTTTATGTATTTATCTCAGGATATAAATGGTAACCATGACAAGGCTTAAGCATGACAGCCTTAATCCCTAGTGCCAGTTTTTTTAGGGTCAATTGTAGAATTTAGTGGCAATGAAAATGCACTCAGGGTCAGCACTGATCCTTTATCTTTACCATAGGGAATAATGGGGATATGAAGCAGCCCCATTATTCCCTGTGGGTAGTGCCAAGGTGGCCCAGAGTGGGTTGGGGGATAGGGCACATTGGGTGCCAACTACCCCCTCCCCCAACCTGAAAGTCAGGATTTTATTTGTTTTAGGAATTTTTGAAGTGTTTCAATTCTTTGGTATGTAATGAACTTCATAGGAATTCATTATGAGGAAAAGTCATAACATACCAAAGAGTCTAAACATATCAAAAATTCAAGCAGTTGAGCAGAATAGTGACTGCATGTTTTGCTCCATAACTCCACTTGTTCAAGGGAGAAGCCAGCTAAACAAAAGCTTAGCTTTTGTTTTAAATGAAAGCTGGGAATCTGGGGGAATGAATAAGGAATGAATAAGGGAAACTTGAATCTCGATTCAATTCGAATTGAATCTGGAGAAATTTGATTCGAGCTCAAATTTGGTCAGGGTGACTGGACAGATTTGTTTTATGGTTGAATCACTCAAATTGACCAGATTTGAGTAAAATTGATGTGACTTTGAAATGATTCACACATCCCTAGCATTATCTAAATAATGATAACTTGGAATTTCAGCAATCGCACTTTTAAAGTCCAATCATCCTTTTCACTCCTGTGTGGCAGACATAAGAACTGATCCCAAAGTAATAGAAAACATGTCAAACTTTCCTTTGGCCTTCTACTACTAAGTGCTGAATGTATTTTCCTACAGTAAGGTTGTTGATTGTAATGTTTTAACTCTTCTCCTTTTAGTTTTTATTTTGACTACTCTGGTGTTATCAAAACCTTTGATGTCAAGAGCACTGGAGTCAGCTATGCTCTAACACTGATCAGAGAAAAGGAACAAGTATCGCTTGTCAATTATATAAACCAGGCGTCCCCAAACTGCGGCCCTCCAGATGTTGCTGAACTACAACCCCCAGCATACCCAGCTACAATAAATTGTGGCTCGGGATGCTGGGAGTTGTAGTTCAGCAACATCTGGAGGGCTGCAGTTTGGGGAAGCCTGATATAAACCAAAAGCTGGTCAAGAGGGCTTTGGCTGAGCTGCTCTAGGCTTGATGATGCAGGTTATCAAGGCTCATTGAAGTATGACTTCTGTGCAAGACTCAGGGTGCAAATATACACAGTCAGTTTTCAATGAATTGGTCAGATCTTACTGTGAGTACCAGTGGTCATGTGATTTGCATTGACAAGCATAAAATGTTAGTTATACAGGGGCATGCAATGAAGTAACATGGTGTAGAGGGTAATGTAAAAGCATGAGACCGGCACACATACAAGCAGAGGCACTGTCCCCCAAAACAATGAAGACTGGCTGATCCAGTTTCATTCCCGTTCCATTACTACTCTTTCATGTGCACAATGGCTAGCTGTGAATACTTTGCAAAGGACCTCTGAAATATAGCATGATTTTTCCAACAGAAAGAGCGGGTGGGGTGAGGAGAGACTACTCCCACTCCCCAGCTAACAACTTCTGTACTTTCACTGATGAGAGTCGTGGCACTGCAAATGACAAGCATAAAAGATGTCATCTAAAAGCTGTGACATGTCAGAGAAAACCAGATTACAAAATACAGCACAGCTGAACATGCTGACATGGCTGCAACCTGTGACTGCCTTTGTTGCCCTGGTTGACAACCTTCTGTGGTAGAGGGACCGGAAGAGTGTGATTCTGTTGATTCTCCTGGACCTCTCAGCAGCTGTTGATGCCATCACAGTTTCCTTCTCGATTGATTGTACGAAGGAGGGGATTGCTTTGCAATGGTTGTGCTCTGACTACCTTGCAGGGACATTGCAGCTTTAGTTCTGGGCACCATCCAGATTGCTGGATGTTGGAGCTTGGCTCTTTTATCATGCCCTGACTTTTATCTTCCCACAGTATATGCATGGGGGGATTCCAGAATGCTGCACTAGATTTACTCTTGATATGCTCCAAGGCAGTTCTGAAGTTCTTATGCAGAACTAGCCCTACCATGAATCTGCTTCAGGTGGCAGATTGCGGGGGTCAATTCTCCCATTATGCTCAACTCATCTGATTCAGCTGCCTACTTACAGGAATTTACATATTACTTGTTTCCATCTGATGCTTATTCAATATATTTGTAAAGAAACCAAATATTACAAAGGCCCCATGAGTCTTCCGGGATCTCTTCTCCAAAGGGAAAAAAAAATCTGAGTTCTATTCTTCTGGAACTTCTCAGTACCCATTTAGAATGTTCTACTGTATTGTAATGTGTGGAGTACACATAACAATCCTTCCGAACATTTCAAGTATTTTACATATTTTACATATTTTATTCTTGGTAATCCTTACATCTATTCGTGTCAAACGGGCAGCGGCGAAAGAGGTAGTTAAAGTGTCTCTTACCTGGGTGGTGTGGCTGCCGGTGGCACTGCTGCTTGCTCCCCTGGTGCCGCTCATAGCCAAGTGCACGTCGTAATGCCTCCTTTACAAAACCGCATGTGCAGTGGCAGTGCAGTTCCAGGCTCTGCGCATCCGGGGAGGCCAGAATTGTGCTGCCAACATGCAGGCAGCTTTGTAAAGGAGACATTGCAGCACGCACCTGGCTAAGGGCTGTGTCAGGGAGTGAGTGGCGGTGGCGGCAGCAGCTGCACCAGCCAGGTAACTCTTGCTGGCCCCCAACCTTTACAGCCTCCCAGGACACCCACTCCTTTACTTGTAAAAGGGAATCCTCGCCAGATTCCCCTTCACAAATATAGCGTTACTTGAACCGCCAAACCGGTTCAGTCAAACAGACCAGTATGGCCGGTTGGTTTGACCGAGCCGTTCAACATCACACAGTTCAGTTTTAATTCAATTTGAATTTGAACTGTATCACACATTTTGCTTCATGCACACTCCTAGCATCTATCCTCTCCAATGGATGAGTATTATTAGCCACATATTTCAGAAAGCAAAGGCTGAGATCAAGGGCACTCATGGGCATTTCATGCCACTCAAGGGCATTTCATAAATGCATTGTACATTTGAGATTGGAACTGGGGACCTCCTGGTTTACAGTGTGCTTTTTTTAAGCACTATGCTACATTAGCTCAAGGCCATTAAGAAGTCTCTAAGTGAAGCAGAGCACATTGGATACATTTATTGGGGAAGCTTCCTAAAAATATTAATGCATGTAGGAAACATACTGCATTGTGCAGAATGGGTCCCTCCCCCCTCAGTTTAAGATTTGGCATGGTGTCAGAAGTGAAGAGGCAAGCTGTAACATGTGATCCTTTTGGCTCCATATTTTTTTGAAAATGCCAAGAGATGGTACATATTGTGCACTTTCTTCATGTCTCGATTTTTTTTTTTTTTTTTTGCAGCCTAACAAGCCCCAGTAGTGAGAGACAATGCAACGTTTCATCCAAAGTACCATATCAACAAAACTGGAGGTCCTCCGGAGAGCTATAGTCGTCAGTACTTCTGCTGATCTTCTCAGAGCAAAAACAAAAGTTAAGGTCAACCTCTCAATTAATGTCTACTTGTCTGGAGCAAATTGCTTTTTGTGTTGAACTGGTATGTTGGAGATCATTATTTCTTTCCAGGCTAATTACTTAAAAGTCCCACCTTCATTTCTAATCCACTAAACTTGGAACTTCATAGGAATATGGGTTTGAATTTTTTTTGTTATGTTCTTTGCATCCTGTCTAAATAAGATTCACCATGAGCCACAGTGATCCCTGGGTATTTTGTGATATTTGACTTGATTTGCAGTTCTTTGCAAGCCAGACAAAGCATGCTTGAACTTGATAAATGCCCTGACAGATTTTTTTAAAAATCGCTTTTTGCTCTGACATGGAGATAACTCATTGACGGTATTTTGTAAAATAATCTGTTGACTGTAGAATACCTTTCCCCCATATGTGACAGATGGAAACAATTGAAGAATTCTGAAATTTCTGTTCAATACAATTTGTGTTAATATTTTGAAGTCTGAATTGATTCATTAGGAAACTCATTTGCAAACATTTATTATTTCTTAGATGCCATTTTGTCTAGTATGCAAACGCTTAGACAATGAATCTGTAACCATCTTTGGAACCAGCCTTTTAATGACACGTGCAGGAGATCCCACTGTGAAAAGAGAGCTTGAACCTTGGTCTCGGGGTTCAAATGTCCAACATGCTGTCACAGAATCAGATAATTTTAAAATCAGAAGTCACTACGGAAGTCTTCTAGTCCAACCTCTGCTCAATACAGGAAACTCCTGCAGCATCCACCTTCCGTTTGAAAATGTGGTACCTGGCATGGTGAATATAGTCCACCAAGGGCTTGCAGTGGCCCAACAGCTATCCCATGAATCCCCATTGTCTGCTCCCTCCTTGAATTGCAAAAATAATGGGGCTGTGAAGTACCTGTCAGGCCAGAGTACCTGACAGTACATGCAGTTGGCTGTGTTTGGCTTGATACGTCACACAAGTTTTGTAGGACATCTCTAGCCACTGGACTAAAGTCCAAAAGTCATACCCACATAACTCTAGATTAGGGACAGGCAATTGTTTGGAAGCCCAGAGACTACTTATCTGGCTCTTAGTCGCAGCATCTCCCTTCCACATTATACACTTCAGCCACTTTTTCTCAGATGAGTCTCGAGACAGGGAAAGTCCCTTCCTTCCCCAATGTGAATTGTAACAGAACCTTCAGCAGAGTTCTTGACTTACCTACCTCAGCCACCTACTTGCTGCCTCTTGTTTTTCACAAAGGAGGAAGTAGTTGGCCTGAATAAATGCAAAATTCTGATGGAGCCTCTGGGGCAAATGAAACCCTACTTCAAGTGAATGCTGGGCTCCTGTGATGGGGACTTCCAGTTTCTGGGGGCATCATTGACTCTACCCACTTCTTCCCACATGACTCAAAATACAAGTGGCTCTCATTATTTATGGGGGTCTGTTCCTGCCAATTTCCACAGAAAACAAAACTGTGGATAAAGCAACCTTAACCCTATGGGGATTTGGGATTAGGTTCCTACACACACAGAAGTATGTGGAAAATCACAAGAAAAAGCAGGGGGGAGCAGGAATGAGCACAGTACCTTGCCCTCCAGCTCTCCAGGAATGCCCCTCAAACTTCCAAATTCTCCAATCTTCAGAGCTTAAAAAAAACAGAAAAGAGCCACAAAAAGGCTCAGCACTACAAAATGGCAGCAAGAAATGACATCAGAAGGAATTTCCAGCATGGAATTTCCACTGCATGGATAGGCAAATATAGTCCCCGTGAATAAAGAAAGTGGGTCCCTATGATCCAGCCATGGATACACAAAATCACGGGTGCCAGGTAACGAGGGCCACCTGTATGAGCAAAGAGCTTTTTCAAAAGTCCTTTGTGTGAACAGCCTCAGAGGCTCAAACTAAATGTTACTTTCCTGGAATCCTATGACTGGGACTCCCTCCTTGAAATTCTTTTACAAAAGTACTGGGACCTGGTGGTACCCCAGAGGACCCCACTTTTTCTCCATTTTGAAAACTGTCCATTTATTCCCATCCTGTTTCCTGTCCTTCAACCAGTTACCAATCCACACACGAACCTTTTCCCTTATCCCATACTGCTAGGTTTACTCAAGAGCCTTTGGTGGGGAACTTTGTCAAAAGCTTATTGGAAGTCCAAGTGTACTATGTCAACTGGGTCACCTTTATCCACATGCCTGTTGATACTCTCAAAGAACTCCAAAAGGTTAGTGAACAAGATTTACCCTTGCAGAAGCCATGCTGGTTCTCCTTCAGGTAGGGGTGTACACAAAACCCAGGTTGCCTAGTTCAGTTCGAATCCAAACTGGACTTGAACCAGACTGGGTACATTTGGTTTTGTGGATTCATTTAAAAAATAAATATTTTTTTTAAAAAAAGAATTAAAATTCACCACCTCCCACTCTGGGAGCTTCTCAACGGGCGTGGTGTGTGTGTGTGTGTGTGTGTGTGTGTGTGTGTGTGTGTCCAGTGGTGCCCCTCCCCCACCGGCCTCCATTTAGTCACCAATAACCAAGTTTGAGTGGTTTTTGGCCTGTTCCTGGCCTCACCTCTGTGGCAGTGGCCATTTTAGAGGCTGCCGCACATGCCCAATTGGCTTCTCCATGCTCAGGCCCAGGCCACATAGAGTCCCATTGGGCATGCACAGTGGCTTCCAAAATGGCCACCATCACGTAGGTGCAGCCTGGAATGGGTCAAAAACCTCCCGAACTGGGCTATTAGTTCTGAACTGGGCTATTACTCCCCATTATTAGCTAAATGGGGGGGGCAAATGGAGGCCAGCGTGAGGAGGAGGCACCTCTGGAGGCCCCCCTTGGCCACGGAGAAGCCCCTGGAGTGGGAGGTGGTGAGTTTTATTACTTTAAAGAAGATTTTTAATTTTACTTTAAAGAAGATTTTTAATTTTACTTTAAAGAAGATTTTTAATTTTACTTTAAAGAAGATTTTTAATTTTACTTTAAAGAAGATTTTTAAGGCCTATTCTTCTTTATGTTTAACAGTTTTGACTTTAAGTATGCTTTCCATCAATTTACCTGGCACAGAAGTTAAGCTGATCAACCTGTAATTTCTCAGTTTCCCCCAGATCCCTTTTTGAAAATTGGAGTTACGTTAGGTACTTTCGAGTCCTCTGGCACAAAGCCTGATTGCAGGGACAAGTTTTGCTAGGGGATCAGCAATTTCACATTTGAGTTCCTTCAGAACTCTTGGGTAGATGCCATCTGGCAATTTGTTAATTTTTAGTTTTACAAAACAGTTTAGAACATCCTCTCGTATCACTTCAAATTGGCCCAGTTCTTCAGTCTCCAAGCACAAGAAGCTCAGCTCCGGAGTCAGTATATGGTCAGTATCCTCTGCCATGAAGACAGATGCAAAGAACTCATTCAGCTTCTCGACAATCTCCTTATCCTCCTTAATAATATCCTCCTTATCCTCCCTTTCATGCCCTCATCATCTAAGTGTCCAAACACATCCCTGGCAGGTTTTCAGCTTCTGATAAATTTAAAAACGGTTTTTAAAAATATATATTTAAAGAACCTTGACACGTGCAGCTATATGCTTTTCAAACTCTCTTTCTGCATCCCTTATTATCTCCTTGCATTTCCTTTGCCAGAGTTTATATTCCTTTCTGTTCTCTTCATTTGGGCAGGACTTCCATTTTCTGAAGGAAGTCCTCTTCCCCTTTTATAGCTTCCCTAACACCAACTTGTTAGCCATACTGGCATCCTCCTGAACTTATTTATTTATTTAACATATTTCTTATAAATATTTCATATTTAACTTGGTGGTACCTTTCCTCCTTCTTGGTAAACTAAATTAAACTAAACTTTGTATCATCTTCGAACTGTCTCGGAATGCAGTGACCTTCCATTGATGGAAAACGTCAAGCTGGGAAGAGGAGTTATCTCTGAGTATTCCCGTGTGTATGGAACATATTATCCCAGGTGCCACAGATCCTGGGAGTTACAGGCACCAGGATGGAGTGATGTTCTTTTAGGCCTCCAGATCTATCTATCTCTCTGTTGCTGCCATAGCTGGATAGTTTCCAGGCAGCAGCAGACCAGTCTGGCAAGGATTAAGGGGACAGCAGGACAGCATCTGGGAGTTTGATCTGGCAGCTAAGAAGTTTTGGAGAGCAGGGATGGCACTCAGATATAGCTGAACATTACAGGTTTGGGCAGATTTGTATCACAAACTACCTTCCCCCCCTTTAATCCAAAAGCATAACTAATTTTAACTAAACTGAGAAGATGTTAATAAAGAAGTTAATTGCTTAGTAAGTAACTTAGAGAGCCTTGCTTTCAAGTTGGTGTCCCTTGAAACAAAACCAGAAGGGATTGATCCCACCATCATAATATTCACAAGTGCAGATACAAATTTACTTCTGTCTTAATTTATCTGAATACAATATTATTTGTATTTTTCAGATCTGTACTCAAACCACCAGAGCTCCCTTCTGCACTTCCTCCTCCTTCAGGGGGAAAAGCCGACAAAGATATTCTTTTTTGCTGTTGCAATCACTGGAAATCACTGTGCACATTTTCCACATCTTCAATACTCCCCAAGTCTGGAAGGTTACTCATTTACCTTTATTTTTTGCACTCATAAGCATCTTTTTACAGATGCTTCCAAAGAGCTGTTTAATGGGTGGAGATAAACTACTTTAAGAAGGTTCCCTGGGTCAGAGTTGAAACTAGTGGCTACAATAAGCAACCTTGCAATCATAAACTAGGAAGGAGAAAGGGAAAGAGAAAGAGAGTAAAGAGAATGCTGATAAGGTCAGAGGTCATTGTAAACCCTTTTATTTATTTTGTTTATTTATTTAACAAATTTCTATACTGCCCAAAACTCATGTCTCGGGGCAATTTACGATAAAAAATACCATTGAAACCAAATTAACACATTTTTAAAAATCTAAAATTTAAAACTTAAACACCCTGGGCCTAGGTCTTTTAGGCTGTTTCCCATCAGTGTTCTGGAATTTGCTTTTCATTATGCTGTCTGAAAACAATGTTCCTGGAAATAATTCTGGGGATGGTGTAAAAGCCAGAATAGAATGGAATGGGCCAGAATTACCCCTTAAACATCAAACTGGATCCCACCCCCAAACAGTAAGACACCCTAGAGACACTTGAGAACAATATTTTAGAACTGAAATCTTTCTAATATTATACTTTTATTATTCCTTCACAAACTGGAATGGCCATTTCATAATTCCTTCGCCAAAAACAGCAGGATATGTTGAATGCACATGTGCATAATAGTTTAGGAATGTAATCCATGTATTAATAAAATAGTATTAATTGATTCTCAGCTAAAACATATCTTTAATGGGTCATTCCAGGTTGAGGTTGATAAACGTATAATACTAGACAGGTTTCAGGTCTAACACATTATTCTCAGGTATCTCCAGCACATCCCATGCTTGATCTGCCTGTAATTTGATGTTTAAGGGGTTGTTCCAGCCAGTGCTCGCCACTCCAGGCAATGCCAAGAAGCCACCTTGGCCCTCACAAAGGCCCCACCCCAGATAGCGGCCGGGCCTGAAACAGCCCCCAGATAGGAGCCAGCCCTGAAACAGCTCCAATCCTGCTGATCCTGTCCTCCTTTCAGTTCGTCTCTACATTTACCTGAGTTCAGCAAAGGACTTTGCTAGACCTGTGGGTTGGAATTATCTGTTTGGAGAGTTTTTGTTCACAATGATTTAAAGTGGAGAGGAGCAACAGGCATCCAGAGTTGGCCTCTACAAGCAATTTTATGTGGACTCTGGTGACCTACCAAATTTTAATCCTGTTGTGGTAAAAAAAATTGCCTACTTATAAGGAAAAGAAGCTACAGTTTTAAAGCTGTAAGAAATAGTCCACATTTTAATGTAAAAGCTATATCTGGAATGTACATGTGTATTAAAGGAGTGTAACCAAATGCCTCTCCTGCTGAAATTTATGGCGGAATTTGTGGTTCTAGACCCTCTCACTCCCTAGCAGACTGTATTTTAGAAGATAAGTCATTCTATAAATTCTGTGCATTCAAGATAGCTGTGCAAAAACATGTATTTAACTGCTCTTCAGTGGTTGTTTGAATAGGAAATACATTAAAAATACCTGGGGGAAAAATTAGTTTTGGTGACAGAGAAGTATCCAGGGATTTTTAAAGGAAGAGGGCAGAATGGAAATTAAAGGAAACTGGGTGAAGTTCTCAGAATATGGAAATAAAGAGTCTGCTCCATCGCTAGCATGTAAAGGTCCAACTATGCCCTGAAAGCATGCACTCATTATCAGTGAAATCCTAATGCTAGATGGTACCAATTTGATTATGGATCTTGGTGGGATACGTTTGTGCAGCAAAAGCATTTTTTTAACCTAAGACTTTCTTGTCAGACTGGAGAATAAAGTAGCCCCTAAGAATATATGACATGGCCATCCCTGTCTGAAACAGGTTAAAACTGGTTTTTACAAAAAACTGAAACAGTTTAAAATTAAGTTAGCAGGGAGGTAGGTGCGTGAGCCACTGAAGGGAACTAGAGATTAAGAGCAGATAAGTGCACACATTACTCCATCTAAATGGCCAATAAAACTAATTATGAAGGTAGAATGCCTGCAGGGGAGGGGCTGCTTCCCAGTGCATTGCACAGAGTGTCACATGTATGTTTATCTGCCTAAGGGGCAGAAGTCGTGGGTGTCTGGTCATTGCAAAGAGCTCTTGGCTCTCAGGGAACATGTTTGTTCCCTTGAAGCCAAGGTGGCTGACCTGGAGAACCTCAAGGAGGCAGAGAGGTGTGTGGATGAGACCCTCAGGGATGTGGTAGAGGCATCCCACTCCCATGCTGACAGCGCTTCTGCTGTCATGGAGAATGAGGGTCTCAGGAAAGGAGGACATCAGTCCTAGGAAGAGGGAAACATTCCCTTAGCAGGGACCCCTTCCTTGAGTGATGTACCCATATCCTCTCGCACAGAGGATACTCCTCCAGAGGGTGGGGGCCTCTTAGTAGTGGGTGGTTTGATTATTAGGGGCATAGAGAGATGGGATCTGTGACCCGTGTGTAGACCCCACAGTTACTTGCCTGTCTGGTGCGAAGGTTGCAGACATCACGCTGCGTCTAGGTAGGCTGTTAGGCAGTGTTGGGGAAGTGCATGTTGGCACCAACGATGTTGGGAAATGCAGTCTGGAGGTCCTGGAAGCCAAATTTAGGCTGCATACAGGACCCCCAGGGTAGTGTTCTCTGAAGTGCCACCTGTTCCATGCGCAGGGACAGTGAGGCAGGAGGAGTGGAGGGGGTCTCAATGTGTGGATGAGACAGTGGTGCTAGGAGGAGGGGTTTAGATTCGTTAGGCACTGGGATACATTTTGGGGGAAGCGATGCCTGTACAAAAGGGATGGGCTCGATTTGAACCAAGATGGAACCAGATTGCTGGCACTTAAAACCAGGAAAGTTGCAGAGCAGCTTTTAAAATGATGCCTGGGGGGTTGCTAGCATGAACTGGGTGGTATCTGCTTCAGACAGCAAAATCCCTTATGGTGTGAGGTTGAACATGTTTCGGATAAACCAGAAGGGGACAGAGTAGAACCAGTAGTTGATCAGAAGGAAACACAGGTCAGTTTGCCAAATGGGTCAAATGATGGTAAGGGGGATAGCACACGGTGAGGGACCCGGTGTATAGGTGTCTATATACCAATGCCAAAAGCCTCTGAGCCAATATGGGTGAGCTGGAGTACTTGGTTACTAATGAAAACATAGATATAGTGGGTGTAACAGAAACCTGGTGGAATGGTGAGAACAGTGGGACATGATGATTCCTGGATATAAACTCTATAGAAGGGACAGGAAGGGGAGGATTGGGGGAGGAGTGGCACTGTATATCAAAGAAGGGATAGATTCCAATAAGCTGGGAAACCTAGATGGACCACAGAATCATTATGGGTAACATTACAAGGACTGGGAGGAAATGTGTTACTAGGGACATGCTATCGCCCTCCAGATCAAAGTGCTGAGAGTTACCTGGAGCTGGAGACGGATAAGAGAGGCATCAAAGAGAGACAGGGCAGTAATAATAGGTGACTTCAACTACCCACACATAGACTGGGTAAATTAACATACAGGCAATTACAGAGAGGCCAAATTTCTAGATGTGCTAAATGACTGTGCCTTAGAGCAGTTAATCACTGAACCAACCAGAGGAATGGTGACCTTGGACTTAATCCTGAGTGGTACCCAGGACCTGGTACGAGATGTCATTGTTGCAGAACCATTGGGTCGCCGTGACCATAGTGTGATCCAAATCAGCATATATCTGAGTGGAGAATTATCAAGGAAGTCCAATATTGATGCGCTGAACTTCAGAAGAGGAAACTTCTCAAAAATGAGGGGACTGGTAAGAAGGAAGTTGAAAGGGAAAGAAAGGAGAGTCAAATCACTCCGGAAAGCAAGGAACTTATTTAAAACCATAGTACAGGTACTAGAAGCACAGTTGGAATGTATACCAAGAAGGAGGAAAGATACTACCAAGTCCAGGAGGATGCCAGTATGGCTAACAAGTGGAGTCAGGGAAGCTATAAAAGGGAAGAAGACTTCCTTCAGAAAATGCAAGTCCTGCCCAAATGAAGAGAACAGGAAGGAAAATAAACTCTGGCAAAAGAAATGCAAGGAGACAATAAGGGATGCAAAAAGAGAGTTTGAAGCGTATATAGCTAGAAGTGTCAACAGGGATAACAAAAACTTCTTTAAATGTATCAGCAGTAGAAAACCTGCCAGGGAGGCAGTTGGACCCTTAGATAATGAGGGTGTGAAAGGGATTATTAAGGAGGATAAGGAGAATGCAGAGAAGCTGAATGAGTTCTTTGCATCTGTCTTCATGGTGGAGGATACTGTCCATATACCTTCTCTAGAATTGAGTTTTTCAGGTTTAGCAGCTGAGGAACTGGGCCAGTTTGAGGTGACAAGGGAAGGTGTTCTAAACTGTCTTAAAAACTTAAAATTAACAAATCGCCAGGACCAGATGGCATCCACCCAAGAGTTCTGAAGGAACTCAAATCTGAAATTGCAGCTCTTCTAGCAAAAATATGTAACTTGTCCCTACAATCAGGCTCTGTACCAGAGGACTGGAAAACAGCCAATGTGGCTCCAATTTTCAAAAAGGGATCAAGGGGGTAGCCGGAAAATTACAGGCTGGTCAGCTTAACTTTGGTGCCAGGTAAATTGATGGAAAGCATGCTTAAGAACAAATTTGTTAAGCATATAGAAGAAAAGGCCTTGTTGAAGGAGAACCAGCATGGCTTCTGCAAGGGAAAGTCTTGCCTCACTAACCTTTTGGAGTTTTTTGAGACTGTCAACAGACAAGTGGATAAAGGTGATCCAGTTGACATAGTATACTTGGACTTCCAAAAAGCTTTTGATGATGTTCCCCACTAAAGTCTCTTGAGTCAACTTAGCAGTCATGGAATAAGGGGACAGGTTCATGTATAGATCTCTAACTGGTTGAAGGACAGGAAACAGAGAGTAGGAAAAATGGAGAGTTTTCACAATGGAGGTAGGTAGTAAGTGGGGTCCCACAGGGATCAGTACTGTGACTAGTGCTCTTTAACTTGTTCATAAACGATCTAGAAGTTGGGGTGACCAGCAAAGTGGCCAGATTTGCTGATGACACTAAACTATTTAGGGTAGTGAAATCTACAATGGATTGTGAGAAGCTCCAAAAAGATCTCTCCAAACTGGGGGAGTGGGCGACAAAATGGCAAATGCGGTTCAATGTAAGCAAGTGTAAAGTGATGCATATTGGGGCAAAAAACTCCAACTTCACATATATTCTGATGGGATCTGAGCTGACGGTGACTGACCAGGAGAGATCTTGGGGTCATGGTGAAAGTGTTCATTGAAAGTGTTGTCTCAGTGTGCAGTAGCTGTAAAAAAAGCTAATTCCATGCTAGGAATTATTAGGAAGGGGATTGAAAATAAAAATTTTAATATTATAATGCCCTTATACAAATCTATGCTATAGCCACATCTGGAGTACTGTGTACAGCTTTGGTCACCTTATCTTAAGAAGGATATTGTAGAACTGGAAAAGGTGCGGAAGAGAGCAACCAAAATGATCAGGGGTCTGGAGCACCTTCCTTATGACATTAGGATACAACATCTGGGGCTCTTTACCTTGGAAAAAAGGTGACTAAGGGGAGACATGATCGAGGTATATAAAGTTATGCATGGAGTGGAGAAGGTGGACAGAGAGAACTTTTTCTCCCTCTCTCACAACACTAGAACCAGGGGTCACCCCATGAAACTGAAGGTCAGGAAATTTAGGACTGACAAGAGGAAGTACATTTTCACACAGCACATAATTAATCTATGGAATTCCTTGCAATGGGATGTGGTTATGGTCACCAGCTTGGATGGCTTTAAAAAGGGCTTAGACAGATTCATGGTGGCATAGTGAAACTAGGATGGGGCAGCCAGGGCACATGCCCTAGGTGCCACTGGGGGGCGCCAATGCCATGCTGCCCCCCTCCCCAATTCGTGAAGTGTGTGTGTGTGTGTGTGTGTGTGTGTGTGTGTGTGTGAAAAACACCTGTCTTCAGGGGGCTTCCTAAGGGCCACGAGGTGTGTGTGTGTGTGTGTGTGTGTGTGTGTGTCTGCAAAGGTTCCTCCTCCCCCCACCAGCCTCTTATATCACTGCTGCAGCCTGTCCCAGGCTGATTTTCAGACCTGTTTGGGCCTACAAAGATCAGTGCAGTGGCCATTTTGGAGGTCATCGCACATGTTCAAAAGGCTTCTGTGAGGCCTGGCAAAGCATAAGACCTCACAGGGACCATTTGAGCATGTGCAACGACCTTTTTAAAAAAAAATTTAAAAAGGCTGCTGAAAACAAAAATGGCCACTGCACATGCTCATATGGCCTCTGTAAGACCCAAGTCTAGATTTTTCCCTGATCTAGGGAGTCAGAAGAATGCAAAGTTGTTGGCAAGGGACTCAAGCATTTAAAAAACAGATTTAAATGCAACAAAAGTAAGTGGACAAAACATCCCTTAAAAAGACAATGTTGGTTTAATACCTTGTAAGCTGGCAAAACTGAAGGGTGGGGGGGAGATGCAAGGAATAAAATGGAAATATTCACTCACATGCTGTTTAATTCTCTATACAGAGCTCTATCTTTATCTGCATATTTGTCAAGCAATCTGATTATAAGGCTTGTGAGATTTCAAACTTGGAAGGTGCCTGCCTTTAACTTGTGTGATGCTTTAAAAAACAAAACAAAAAACCCTGAATATCACACTGTTTTGCTGTTCTGTGGCTTGTTGCAACTTCCACCTTCTTCCTCATCAGGCTGCTGGATCCAAGGCTATTGTAAGCTGATGGATAATTTCAGATTGTTTGGGGCCCCTAGGATTTCCCATTGCAACCATCTCCCTTTAAGGCAAAAAGCTGTTTGGCCAGGAAAAAACCCATCCCTGAATTTCTTGGAGGCAGCAACCTGCAGTGAGGTGTGCTGAGGTGGCAGAGCATTTGCTAAAGAGAGCTTTCACTGCTTAGCTCTATGGTGGCATGCCCAGCACATGGATGTGCTGTGTTTCCCTGGGAAGGCGACTGGCATGTGGTTGTATGTGTGTGTATGCATGTGTGTGTTGCTTAGTACAACCCGTTTCTCCTGAAAGTGTCTGGAGTTGTATTTTTGAGCTGATATTATGGTAAAGTTATCTGAAAGATGGGTGTCAGATGTTTGGACAGGGGTGCAATTTCAGTGCTTGCCCTAGGTGCTATTGTCCCTTGATATGCCTCTGCATGGTGGACAGGTCTATCAATGGCTACTAGTCTGGTGGCTGTGGGCCACCTCCAGCCTCAGAGGCACAATGCCTCTCAGTACCAGTTTCAGGGGAGCAACAGCAGGAGAGACGGCATGCACATACCTCTTGCCTGTGGGCTCCCCAGAGGCATCTGGTGGGGCACTGTGTGAAACAGGATGCTGGACCAGATGGGTCTTGTGCCTGTTCATTCTGTTCTTATGTTCATCCTCTGGATCAGTGGTTCCCAACCAGGGTTCCTTCAGATGTTGCTGAACTACAACTCCCAGCATCCCCAGCCACAATAAATTGTAGCTGGGAATTATGGGAATTGTAGTCAACAACATCTGGGAATCCCTGTTAGAGGGAACACTGCTCTGGACAGTGAACATGTTAATTGGCATTGAGAAATGTGTGTCAGCTCTATAAAAATGGGAAAGGGGAATGAAGGATAAACCAGTTTTAATAGATGTAAATACTCTTAATGCTTAATTACTTATCCCTTGCTGCAGATTTTTTTTCACTGAAAAATAAATCATCAAATTATCATAAGGTAATGGGTATTTTTGCTTTTCCTGTTTTCTTTCTGAGAATGAATAAGACTCACTAGAATACGTTGCAGAAATCTTACCCAAATTTTATAAAAACCCAGCAATTACAGTTTGTCATTAATGCTATACTGTGAATTTAGTCAACCAAAAATTAGAGCAAACAAATTAAACATTTTAACATCCTTTATTTTTAATTTGGCCACCCCATCACCACACACACATACTTAAATGTAAGGGAGAAATGTTGTATACTGGACTTCTTCCTGAAATGCTAGATTTCTGTTTGTAGAGAATTTACTTTGGTATGGAGAAACATTCATTCATGTGTGTTGCACCCACATTCAGATCTGGTACAGCCCAAAAACAGGTTTATGGCCTCATATGCTGCTTCTGATAGAGAGGTCTAGTTAAAGTACACCTTCATAGGTACTATTGCGATAAAGAATCACAAATTGGATTCAGGTTATCAACACTGGCAGACTTTATTATATGAGTGTTGCATGCCCATATATGCAAGTTTCATTGTTGGTTTGGTGTCTTTAATACTCCATTTTCAGTCACACCTGGGATCTTTTCCATTTTTATTGCTCTTTTCTTTAGGAAACTATTGTTTCCTAAACAATATAAGTGATGCATTAACATTTTAAAGGCAAATGATTCAGTGAAAATCTTTGAGAATAATATTTTGCAATAACTAAAATGTAATATAGTAAATGTCACGACTTCTCAATTCCAGTTGTATCCAATCTAAAATACAGCCTTCCAAAAATTGGTTTCATTTGAATGAAAACATCATTTAGAAATGGCAGGCAGTGTTGTTTTAAGATTAAAACAAATATTATGCCTTACCTAGAGCACAGGTTATTTTTTGCTATTATTAGATGCACAGAGAATAATAAATTTGCAAATATTGGGGCCTTTGGAGGGCTATTTGTATTCGTTATACCTGGGCACCATTTTTATTAGTGTCTTTAGTGATCAGCATTGGGAACGTTTAAAAAATATCTGCCACTTACATTATGCGTTAATTTAAGAAGCCTTTTTTCACACATTCATAAATATGAGCCTGTCTCTATCTCAGTAGGTTGTTGGGGCTGTTTTATTGTAAGTTTGGAATGAAAGAAAAATAACCTTGATGTAACTTGGGGTTTCATGGTTCCTGTTAGTTTTTTGTGGCTTTGAGGGCCACCCCCACCACATACTTGATGTGGGGAGTGGGGAATGGAGCTTGGTGTTGGGGCAGGTTCAGCAATGGCGCAGGAGCAAATATTCTAGTGCTTTGAGCAGGGCTTCTGAAAAGGTCAAGAAAGATATATGGAAGAAGAATTAACTTCTTTGTCTCCTTTATCCCAGTCACAGAATGAGATGAACAGAGACTGGAAGGGATAACAATACTTAGGTACATAGGAAGCTGCCTTATACACTGAGTCAGACCACTGGTCTATCTAGCTCAGTATTGTCTTCACAGACTGGCAGTGGCTTCTCCAAGGTTGTAGGCAGGAATCTCTCAGCTCTATCTTGGAGAAGCCAGGGAGGGAACTTGAAACCTTCTGCTCTTCCCAGGGTGGCTCCATCCCCTGAGGGGTATACCGTACAGCGCTTACACTTCTAGTCTCCCTTTCATATGCAACCAGGGCAGACCCTGCTTAGCTAAGGGGACAAGTCATACTTGGTACCACAAGACCAGTGTTTGTATAGTGCTTTTGAGGACTCAGAGCCAGCGCAGATATTGAGCCCATTCACACGAGCAGCCTAACCCAGGCTAGGGTAGGGCAGCCCAGTCTGCTTTGGACTGCTTGTGTGCACTACTGGGATCAGTCCTGATCCTGGCACTGCCCGTCCGTCGAACCTGATGTCTTACCCTGGCCATTAGCCAGGGTAAAGGGCATGAGCATGCCTTTAACCCCAGCGCCAGGGTTGTTTGTATGCTCAGGCTGTGCACAGACCAAGTACCTGGCTGAGGGAGAATAGTGTGCCAGGGCATGGGGCAGAGTCACTGGGGGAAGGAGATGGTGTGCAGGGAGCCAGGCAGGAACTTGCCTCCCTGTCAGCCCTCCCACCCACCCAGTGGTGATTCTGGTGATGTCCACAACTTCATCATCTTGTTCAGTTCCTCACAACAACCCTGTAAGGTAAGCAAGCAGTTATAGCTGCTTCCCTCATAAACACAAAGTAATCTTAAACCTTTAGATTTAACTAAGGGTTTATTCAGAAACTCCCTGTTCTCCTTCGCCTTCCACTCCCTTGTCCTTTCTGACTCCACCCCACACAAACTCTCTACAGGATCCCTGCTGGGCCAAACCTCAAAAAACCTTGATAGCAGGGGTGTGCCAGCCAGCTATTTGGCATCCCTAATCCTACTGCTAAAGTTGGGGGGTAGCGAAAGGAAGCAGCCTCCATCGGCCTCTGTACTTGAGAGGAGGCCATGGCAGAGGCAGCGGAGGAGGCAGGCAGGCGGCAGAGAAGCAGTGGAAGTGATGGGGGCAGCATGCGCTCCTCCAAGCCCCCTGCCAGCCTTCCAAATGTTAGTCTGGGATAGCTGGGTCCAGTTTGGGCTGGCTGGGGCATTTTTGTGACTTCCATGCATGCGCAGAGGCCATTTGCATCATCATGCAATTTGCACAGTGATGCAAATGGCCTCTGAGCATGAGGTCATGAAAATGTTCACATCTCTTAAATCTACACATATTCAAAGTGTACCATTTGATTTCCTCACAAGAATAATGGGAGAGACCCATTCTGATGAATCAACAGGTTCTATGCTGTAGGCTTGAGGTCCTGTCTGAGTGGTTGGTGTAATGCTATGGGTACGTTCCTCACTTTGAGTTGTACAGGTATTGCATTTGCTTTCATCTGAATTTTATGTTTAAAATGTATGGCAGTACCAGGAGTATCAGCAAAAACATCCAAGAAATCAGCAATCATAGCATATGATTCATCGTCTGTAATACGGGTTCCGTGCCATTGGAGTCTTAACACTATCCATAGATCTTTCTGATGTTTCCAGCCCAATATTGAGACTCCTTTTTGTGACACATACACTTTCCCTTCTGCAGTACGTCCTTTGTATTCCAGAACAGCAGTAAAGTTTCCATTTGTGGCAATAGGGGAAACTCCATATCCCCATGGGTGGATGTCTGATGGCTGCAGGTACAGATCTGATGTAGTTAGGAGTTTCTTGTAAAGTAGATGGGAAATGATAGTGTACAGAGTACCAGAATCAACCAGAATCCACACTTCATGGCCATTGAGTTTAACTTGACAATGTGGAGAAGCAGGCTATGATTCTGTCAAACTTAAAATGCTGTTCAGCTGCCTCATCCTTATCATATGGTGAATCAGTAATGGAGTGGACTGCAGATTTGCAAACTTTAGCAAAGTGTCCCCCTTTTTGCACCTGTTGCAAGTTACTTTCCATGCAGGGCAGTGAACACAATTGGCTTTGTGTGGGCAGAGTCTCCACATCAGTAGCATTGATAGCTCCTCCTCTCTTGTGCTGCCACTTTCTGGGCAGTGCCATATAAGGAGATTGGGTTTGGAGGGATTTAAACTGAACAGCTTAGATTTCAGAGGTTGGTTTTGGTGTACCAAAGAGAACCATTTGACACAGTGAAGAGAAATTTTCCCCGTCCTAGCCATTTCTAGAAATTTATCCAAGGGGTATTTCCACTCCAATAGCATTTTTCCACACAGTTTGGAGCAAATTGTTTTGAATGAATGAATTTATTTTTGCAATCAATGAAGAGCAATCAAAAAATAAAATGGAAAATAAAATTAAAGTAAAATAAAATCGACAACAGGACTGGTTTGTTTTCAGAATCTGATCCTTGAGCATCACTAAAGTTGGCAAACTCACCTGTGTATGCGGGGTAGCCATTTGCGTGGTTAGCATGGTGTTGCTGGCCACACAAAGGGCTGCCACACATGTGTGGCAGCCATGTGCATGCCAATGCCACACGCAGGCTATAGGGAGCAACACCACAGTTGTGTGTGGCCATTTGTAGAGCAAGTGCTGTGCCTGGAAAAGTGGTGGGGCAGTGCAGGAGCAGTTAATGACCTACTTACCTGCTTTTAAAGGGAACCTCTCCCCGCCCTGCCAAGCTGGTTCAGCCCAAGCAGACACAAAGCCTGGTGCCTGAAGCATCCAACTTGTGAGGAAATCCCCAATACACTGCACTCCTCACATGGTGCATTGAGGCATTCCTTGGGGCTGGGCTGCATTTCCCCAGCCTCCACATGGCTGCGCGGCTCCTGGCAGCGCTGGTTGTGTGGGTGTGCAAGCCACATGGCCAAAAGCATCTCCAAGGTTGTCTGGGGGGAGGTAAGAAAGCTCCTGCCTTCCCTTCAGCCCTCCCTGACCCCGGCATTATGGTCATGTGAATGGCTATACAACCTGTATCCTACATTGGAAGAGGCCAATACCCAGATGTACAGTAATTCACATGAGCCCTGTTCAGGTATTATTTAACTGTGTACACTGTAGATGGCTGCAATGCCATCATTAGCATGCCAGCAACACACTGTTCTGTCAATACTGAAACCTTGTACAGTGTATGTAACTACATAATGCCTGAACAAAGCTGTGAAAACTTGTACATGTATGCAGACACCTGTACACATTTGCAACATAATGTGTGAATGGCTTTGTAGTTTCCATGGATCCTGATATTCTAGTAGGGTCATAAGGATCCATCAACATCCTTATGGATGTCCTTGACATTCTTATTGATATCCATGGACATCCTCGAGCAAGGCCTCCCTATTTTAAGACTTTGCCACTGCTATTGCCTTCTGGAAAAAGGAAAAGGGGTTTGTGGATGGGGCTGGAAGTGGTGAGACCTCCAGATCCTTTGTCACTCCCAAAGACAGCATCAGGGCCTGAGCTTAAAATGAGGTCAAAATTACTGAGTTACTCCAGCCTGGGTTGGATTACTTGAAATTACTCCAGCCTGGCTTGAATCAAATCCAAATAAATTGGTTGAGTCCATCCCAAATCAAGCCAGGAGTGCTAGCCCATCACTAAAGGAAACTTTGGGCAAACCGTATTGGAACTTACTTAAAATTTGGTATGGCTGCCAAGGGGGAAATAAAAGTTGCCCCAATGACTGAATCCAGCTAGAGGGCTGCCAGTTGGTCATCTCTGTATTAGAACATAAAATACAATATGTAGGATTAGTGCAGGATCAGCCAAGATTATAAACTATGTTTAAAAAAATGCAAACATATTTTGTAAACAATGTATCTAAAGCTGTATATGAACCATTCACACTTATTATCCCCTCTTGTGTACCATTGACAGAGTGACCTTCACCCTTCCTGGCACATCCATCATCTGGTGAACTTTTCATGCAGTACCAACCTCATCTCATCCTTCCAAACAAACCTTTGTCCGGGTCCCAGCTTATCACTCACTGGGGGATTCTGTGTTTGCACAAATATTTATCTGTGATGAGGGGCTGGTAGGGGGAAATGGAAGAAAGACCGCAAGTTCAGCACCTTTGAATGTTAGTGCTGATGGTTACCTTTAAAGCCTATCCATCATTCTCACCTTTGCTGTATTTAATAAACCACTTTCATTTTTGCTTCACTACGCAATAGAAGTTGCCTTGGGAATTGGTTACATCTGAAATGAGCTTCAGTGATATATCTTTTGTGAAGCATCATGTGCCAATCCTGCCTATTTTTCTGATGCATATTTTATTTTCTCTCACTCTCTTTACAATCATATTCTTTTAAGAATTCCTTGAAGCTATGAATGTACTGTCCATGCAGGCATATTATTGGCTCAAATGTCTGGCATGTATGGACCTGAGCAGGTGGGATTACCTTTTTTATCAGTGCTTGTTGTCTTGTGTGAAACAAACCAGGTTCCCCTAGTTAGACCCATCACCTGCCTCTAATCCAATTAGCAGAACAAAGGGCTAGTCCTTGCTTATGTTTCCATTACAAGGAGTGGAAGGCAACTGTACCCTGAGGGCTTGTCTGAGATACTCATTGAGACCATAGGGGAACTGGCTTTGTTAAAGGGGGCAACTGGGAATCACCGCTCCGCTCCTCATAGGCTAACTAATGGTAGCAAAGCATAGAAAGATGTCAGCCCAAGAGACAGAGGGGGAAAGGGCTTGAACTGTTAGTGACCTTCCATCCCACAGAAGCCAACGTGAAGTGATGAGTACCAAATTCAGTCTACACTCTGAAAGCCCCACTGCGGGGATCCAAATAATCCCCAAGTATATTGGCTAAAACTATGGGTTTTCTCTGCCATGTACAACTTGTGACCCAAAAAGCTGAATGCAGTCCAGTCTTCGGCTTATCAGGTCACAAGATGTGCATGCTTGCTTGACTGCATTATAGGGTTTTTGCAGAACATAAAGGAGTGTCGTGTTTCAGGTCTAGACTCAGGGTTTAGTACAGGGCAGGCAATGGCCCACGAGAGTATTGGCAGCAGTTTTGCTGGTTCATAGGATCCTCTGTATGTTTCTCTTGAGATTTGTAAATGCAGCCTTGCTCTGTTTCTTTGTTTACTGAGACAAGAACAAGGAATACACAAAGTAGGACTATTTATGTGGGGGCATCTGCCTCATGGAATTCCCTGCTCTAGTTACTTAATAACTCAATAAGAATAAGAATGCACCCAGAGGCAAGGTGAGGGTAACTTGTGCCAAGGAAATTCATCAGGTGACATATTTGGGCTGCGTCCACAGACAGGTAAAACTTAATTGTAGTTAAAAGCTTTCCTGGCAGGATTCTTTTTAAAATTCCACTGCTGTTTGTATGATGACTTGAAGATGATTTTAGATTGCTTAGTTGGAGTGTAGTTGGTTTATTTACCATTGTATTTATCTGCTTTTTATAATTCACTTTGAGAATAGTTTATACAAAAGTGACTAATAAATACAATAAATAAAGGCCTGGAATAAAGTGATTAATTTATTAATTATATGAGGTACAATGCTTTTGCTTTTAACTAGATGCAAAGGCAATGGGGCCTCTGCAACTATAGTGATTACATAGAGAAAGGAATTTTGGAAGCTGCAACTTGTTATAAAGGGGCAAGAAATTTTTATCTAAAAATTATCTTTTCTGTACCACTCATAAAGTGAGCAGGGGGGATGGGAGGTTCTGCCTTTATAAGCCTCACAATTCTATTGCTTATACTTATGATATCTGTTGAGCTAACAATTTGAAACTTGGCATGTGTGATCTACTTGACAAGGTCTACAAGTGAGCCTAATTTCAAGGAGATTTGATAAAAATTGCCACATAAGTGCTTAAAACTGATAAATTGACCCCTTTTGGTCCAAACTTTATTCAGGTGTATCACCCAATTCTTTCCCATTTTGATGAAAATGACTAATGCACTCAGTAAGGCTTGTCTAGGAAGAGTGCCCTTTAGTGCTTTGGTGAAGTTTCGCGAAATGGGTCAACAGTTATTTTGATTTTTCTGCCCCATTCAGGTTTATGGGTAGGAAGTGCTGGCAAAGTTATACAGAGAATGACCAATCTGATAATGAAGCTAGAATGCTGGCAGACCTTCCAGTCCTGACAACAGCAAGGGAAGCCAGCTAGGGGATTCTATTTTAAGTTCAATGCCTATTCAATTAGGAAATGTGAAATCTCAGAGAGTGAGGGGGACATAGAATCGACAGATGGGGAAAGCCAAGAGAGACAGTTACTCTCCCTCTGCTAAACTGGAGCCAAATGTTCCTCTCTGCCCAGTTAGCAGGGGTCACTTATCATTACTTTAGTTTCATGAGGATTCAAACTCAATTTATTTCTCTACATTTTATTCACAATCCCAGCACTCTCCCTAAGGCTGCTCATGTGACTATACAAAATTTAATGTTGTCTGCAATCACATGTGATTGTTGGCAATCCTATTGTAGATACCCCAAAGTAGATACATATCCCCCCACTCCTCAGTTGAACATCAGGGAATACTGGCAATCACCATTGTTAGCATGCACTACTACATCTCGGTGTTTTATTAATTTTATTCATAAAATTCATTTGGGATTGTAAACATTGGCATGTTAATGTAAAGACAACAAGATCTTCTGACATTTTAAAGACTAAGAAATCTATTGTGACATAGGTGTCCATCAGATACATCTGATGAAATAGGCTCTCCCTCAAGAAAGTTCATGGTATAATATATTGGTTCGTACTTAAGGTGTCATAGGATTCTTTGATGTTTCTGCAGCAGCAGACTAAAAGGGCTACCCCACTGGATATGTTGACATGTACATTGGCATTCACCACATTTCAGATGTTTAGTTCAACACAAGGAAATCACAGTCCTTAACCAAGAGTACAGGATTGAGAGATACAACTTAATGTGATTATTCTAGATGCCATTGTAGTTAAATTGATGTGCCTTCCCAAGGGAAGGTTTGAAGGGCTGGGGGAGAGACAACGGGGCAAAAAGCAAAAGAAATGGAGTAGAGTACAGGGCCCAGTAGTGGATTGTCTCCCCAAAAAGTTGTCAATCTTTTGGTCTCAGCATGGGGGAAGGTTTTGGTTTTAATTCCAGGGTAAGTGAACATTTTACCTCTGAGTCTCAAAGAGTATGCCTTTATCTATGTCTCATGCCCCATGATGCCTGCATTAATGTGTGCATATGTACAGAATTGGGGCAGTTCCTTAGGAAGTAACAACAGAAATGTAATGGTATTTCTCATTGTTCATAATAGTTTGAAAAGCTCTCTGGAGACTGGCAAGACCTTTTAAAGTCTTCTAGCCCAATCCCCTGGCAATATGGAATTGTTCTCAAATACACATCTACTAGTGCTTTGTCCAATCTTGTTTTAAATGTGTTAATTGATTGGGATTCCAGCATTACCTTTGGGAAGATTATTCCAGAGGCTAATAAATCTTATTGTCAGTATGCTCCACACTCCCACCCCCAATAGTCAGTCTACATTCATTTCTCTCTCTCTGCCTTTAATATAAAACTGAACAAAAATAATCTGAGGATGTGTACAAAATAAAAAGTAAAAACAAATCTTGAGAAGTAAATAAAAATGGCTCACTTGCTTATGAGTAGGAAGTACTTGAAAGATGAGTTTGCACGTTGCACTGGTTGCAATAATAGCTCTCTTAGTTATGTTTACACAGCCACTGTTACTGATGATCCTTTCTTATCACATCAACCAATCATCTAAGAAAATAAGGTAAGCTAGTTGACTAGCATCCCACAAACAGTATATCCCTTTACCTTAATGACTATATGAAAACACTCAGAGCCATCTGGAAAACTGTGCTTATTGCAAGTAGTGGTAGGATATGATAGGGATTGTTTTACAGCTGCTTCCATCACAAATACAAAGTAAACTATAGATTTAACTAAAGGTGTATTAAGAAAGAACTCAATTTCCTCCCTCCATTTCCTCCCTTTTACTTTCAGACCGTACCACCTCACATGTTCTACAGGATCCCCACTGGGACAAACTTCTAAACAACAAAACATAAAAGATTACTAGGTAGAAAACAACACATCCCTCTCCTTTATAACAACCAGAATTGAATTGATTTAATATTTATTGACAAAGCCTTGAAGTCTTTTAGGTGGTCTCCTGTTAAACACACTTCTCCTAATTCTTGCATTCTCTGGCACAGGAGCTGTGATGTTCTTTTTGGTACAGAGGCTTGTCCATCACTTTCATCAGCCTCCTCTGTAGAGGAGCACAAATGCACAAAACCAAATGCCTGTAGAGGAGCACAAATACACAAAACCATTTGGCCTGGTTCAGTTCAAAGCTGAACCGGCAATATGGGGGAATAAAAGGACAACTATGCTGGCAATTGTTTTTCCTGTGACACTATATGGATGCGAAACCTGGACTTTGAAGAAGCAAGATAGAAAAAGTATTAACAATCTTGAACTTGGATGTTGGAGAAGACTTTTGAGGATACCATGGACAGCCAGAAAAACAAACAAATGGATCATAGAACAAATCAATCCAGAATTTTCACTCAAGGCACAAATGAGCAGGCTCAAACTATCATACTTTGGACACATTATGCGAAGACCCAGCTACCTTGAGAAGTCCATAATGCTGGGGAAAGTTGAAGGAAAGTGAAGAAGAGGAAAACCAGCAGCAAGGTGGATCGACTCATTTACAACAGCAATGAATACACCACTGAGAGACCTTAAAGGCCAAGCTGAAGACAGATCATCCTGGAGAAAATCTATCTATGTGATCACTAAGAGTCGACACCGACTTGATGGCACTTAATCAATCAATAAATCACTGCTGGCATTTGCTGCCCATGTGCATGCATTCACACATGTGCACTAGAGCAAAAATGCATCCATCTCTACTTCTTCCCCTGCCCCAAGATATCCATATTTACACGAATCAAAGACCACTCTGAATTTAAGACAATTCCCTTAAAAAGTAGAGGTTAAATACAGGTTATAGCTTCATTTACTTGAAGAATGAGACTCTGAATTTAAGATGACTTCCTGATTTCTAATAGAAAAAATAGGGGAAAACCCAGTCTTGGATTCAGGTAAATACGGTAGAATTTAGAGATCAGGGAGAGGACATTTATGCACATGCCTACACACTAGAAATTGCTTTAAAGGGGATCTCACTGCAAAAGGCAAAGAAAAGACGGGATCAGAAAACAGACCCCTGGCAAATAGGGAGAACTGGAGCCTATGCTTTGTTTTGGAAGGTGGTGCACAAAATCTTGCAGTGACCCGAGGAAGTAATTTGTTATTACTTTGGTGTCTTTTCAGCTTCTTATTAAGCAAAAGAGCAGCTCAGTCTTACATTGCTGATGTAGTTTCTTTAAATAAAAATGCTGAAACAGAAGCTCAGCTTTGGAATGTAGCAACATTTTCTCTCACAAAGCATCCCATTAATTCCTATCAGGGAGCAACTGGTAAAGAAGATTGCACGTTAACTTTTTCCAATCTGTATGGATAAATGTTAACCATTCTCAGTCAAAAGGCCCTCTTTTTAGCTCCAGTCAAGTGAGAAAACACCTCAACCAGCATGCACATTGGCAAATCATTCAGAAGATTAATGCACTCAGGACCTCTACAAAGACTCGGCGATGTGTATTAGCATTATAGATTTTAATGTGAAATGATGTCAGTCTTTTCTCGGCCGCATTGTAGTGCAAGGGCTGCCATCTGCTTATAATAATGAGCCTGACAATCCAGCTAAATGTGATTTGCTGCTTCTTTTGCCAACATAATGGCCTGGATATTGATCCTAATGGCAGAGCAGTTGCTGTGATTTCATTCAATAGATGAGGAGGGCAGGGTGCAAAAGGGAGATTTCCTAGGCCTCTGCTGGAATGTCAGTCAAAAAAAGACCCCATCACCAGAAGTGGATTTTGTCCCGGCTAGTGATTGTTTCCACTCTCACAGGGGTCACCCTGGTCCAGAAAGCAGCTAATAACATTGCTTGGAATTCAAGACAGAAAAGATGTAACTACTGGGGTTTTGCAAAGTCCTATTTGCCTGAGGAATCCTGCTAGTCTTATCAAAACCTATTTGGTTGCTTTCACAGTTTCTCAGACGCTTTGCAGGGTTGTGAAGTACCTGACTCAGCATAATCTTGTATAGGCTGGCCCAAGACAAAAAATCCAGATCCAACCCACCCCCAGTTAACACAAACCACAAACAAAGCCCTAAGTTCAGTCCCTGGCATCATCAGGTAGGATTGAGAAAGACCTTCACCTAAAACCCTGGAGACTGCCTCCCTGAAACCCTGGAGGTCAGTATAGACAATGCTGGGTTGGATGGATCAAAGATCTGATTCAGCAGAAGAGAGTTTCCTGTGTTCTATACTCGCCAACATTTCACAGATAGAAGTAGGGACGCCTTGGCTCTTTACCAAAATGTCAAAACAACAGAGTCTCTTGTGCCACCTTTAGGTGCATTTTTGCATTGTAAAAATTAACATCTCAACAAAGCAGCCCCAAAAGACTAGACCAAATGGAAGTAGGAAAAAGAGTAGCTATTCAAATTCATTCTTACTACTCAGACAAGTGGACAAACATACCTCCCATGTGAAAAAAAGATCACAAAGATTACCTTACCAACAGGTCCATCCCAAAAGGGGACACCAACTTAAGCATACTTTAGTGCAGGGGTTCCCAACCTGTGGTACTCCAGGTGTCCCTGGACTACAACTCCCATCATCCCCAGCTACAATATATTATGGAGTACCACAGTTTGAGAACACCTGGTTTAGATAGTTTTAAAAGGGGATTAGATGAATTCACAGAGGAAAGGAGATGTATCACTAGCTTTAATCATGATGGCTATGTGGATGCTTCCTGCTCAGAGGCAGTATACCTTTGAAAACCAGCTGTAATCTCAATAAGTTATTCTTGAGTGGACAAATGCACCTTCATCTTAAGAAACATAAGAATTACCATACCAAAAGATCCATTCAAGAAGAAAAAACCACCAACCTGCATGCAATCTGGACAAAATATATATCTACCACCAATCTGATTTCAAACCATATAGGATTAAGATAAAGAAGCACTTCAATGGTAGGGGAGAAAGGCAATTTGTAAAACAATGCCCCATGATCTGTTTTGCAAAGTCATATTTTGATGCAGATGTATAAGAACAGACCACAAAAGCATTTTTTTTTTTTTTTGGTGGGAGAGGAGGAAATGCTTAATTCTCAATTTTGCAGAGTCCAAGCCCTTTGCCAAAGCATAGATCACTTTCAAGTAGGGATGTGCACAAATCAATTTTTTAAATTCAATTTGTGCCCATATTGAATCAACGCTGATTTGTTTTTTATCCAAATCTGTTTCCCCGAATCACCCCAGATTCGATTTGGATTTGATTAATTTCAATTTTGATTTGGATTGATTTGGACCACTTATAAAGGTCCTAGGGGCATCAACTATGGGTGGTGGGTAGGTCCCCATGGGTGACACCTACCAATCAAATTTCAAGGCAGTGGGGCACTTGGTTGATTTTTTAATGATTTTGTTTTTTTTTTGTTTTTACAGATTTTGTATATTTCTGCCATAGGAAACAATGAGGATTTGAAGTTGCCCTATCCTAACCCTAACATGGATCCCCAGCATTTAATATTTTTTTTAAGCTAAGTTCTAGCCCTTTTAGAAGTGGAGTTATGGAGCAAAATGTGTGGTCATTATTTTTCAAGGGTTTGGTGTATAATAACTTTTCCTCATAATGAATACCTATGATGATTCATTGCACACCTTCATTTCTTCTGTTCAGTTGGACTGTTTGTTGGTTGGTGCTGGTGCGCTCCCATTCCCCCTCTACCTGAGTATATTGAATGCACCTTTAAAATGCCTGAAGAGGGGATGTCTTAATGCCAGGCTGCTTGGTACAATTAGTCAGTTGGAAAAGCTGACAACCAGTGTTAAGAACATAAGAACATAAGAATAGGGATGTGCAAAAAATTTCAGGCACAGAATGATCTGTGCCCGAAATGCACAATTTCGGGTGATTTGGGGCCGAACCGAATCACCCCCGATGTCCCCTGATATTTTTCGGGCACGAGCCGAATCACCTGAATTTCGGACCTGAAAAATTCGGGTGATTCGGTTCATGGTTGATTTTTGGTGATTTTTTGAAGTTTTAGTGACTTTGGGGCAGTTCGGGGGCATAGCATGGGATCTGGGCAAAAGGAGTGGGGTGGGGTGGTAGTGCCTAATGGGTGCAGGCTACCATCCCAATTTCAGGGGGATTGGGAAAAGGGCTGATTTTTGGTAAATTTCTGAAATTTTCATGTCTTTGGGGCAGATTGGGGCAGAAAGTGGGGCCTGGGGCAGGATAGTGGGGTGGGGTGGTAGTGCCTAATGGGTGGAGGCTACCACCCCAATTTCAGGGGATTTGGACAAAGGGCTGATTTTTTGAGAATTTTTGAAGTTTTAGTGACTTTGGGGCAGTTTGGGGGCAGAAAGTGGATCTGCCCCAAAAGAGTGGGGTGGGGTGGTAGTGCCTAATGGGTGGAGGCTACCACCCCAATTTCAGGGGTATTGGGCAGAGGGCTGATTTTTTGGGAATATTTGAAGTTTGGGTGTCTTTGGGGCAGATTGGGGGCAGAAAGTGGATCTGCCCCAAAGGAGTGGGGTGGGCTGGTAGATAGTGCCTAATGGGTGGAGGCTACCACCCATCCCCAATTTAAGAGTGATTGGGCAGAGGGGTGAATTTTGGTGAATTTATTTTTATGAGGTTTGTCTTCATAAGGTGAAGTGTGCTAAATTGATTACTTCCTCAGTTTTTTCTGAGGTGTGAATTCTCATTGTATCATAGCAAATGAGATTTTTTTCCAATTAAACAACTCTCATGACCCCACTTTCACTTTTTCACACCTCAATTACTATGAATAATATGAGGAAGTAATCAATTTAGCACACTTCACCTTATGAAGACAAACCTCATAAAAATAAATTCACCAAAATTCACCCCTCTGCCCAATCACTCTTAAATTGGGGATGGGTGGTAGCCTCCACCCATTAGGCACTATCTACCAGCCCACCCCACTCCTTTGGGGCAGATCCACTTTCTGCCCCCAATCTGCCCCAAAGACACCCAAACTTCAAATATTCCCAAAAAATCAGCCCTCTACCCAATACCCCTGAAATTGGGGTGGTAGCCTCCACCCATTAGGCACTACCACCCCACCCCACTCTTTTGGGGCAGATCCACTTTCTGCCCCCAAACTGCCCCAAAGTCACTAAAACTTCAAAAATTCTCAAAAAATCAGCCCTTTGTCCAAATCCCCTGAAATTGGGGTGGTAGCCTCCACCCATTAGGCACTACCACCGCACCCCACTATTCTGCCCCAGGCCCCACTTTCTGCCCCAATCTGCCCCAAAGACATGAAAATTTCAGAAATTTACCAAAAATCAGCCCTTTGCCCAATCACCCTGAAATTGGGGTGGTAGCCTGCACCCATTAGGCACTACCACCCCACCCCACTCCTTTTGCCCAGATCCCATGCTATGCCCCCGAACTGCCCCAAAGTCACTAAAACTTCAAAAATTCACCAAAAATCAGGACTTTGCCCAATCCCCCTTAAATTGGGGTGGTAGACTCTACCCATTGGGCACTACCACCCCACCCCAAAATTTTGCCCCTGGGCCCCTTTTTACCCCCCCAAATCGATTCAGATTCAGATTCAGATTAAATCCGAATCCGAAACGAATCAAGGGTGATTCGGGTGACCCAGATTCGGGCACAAAACAGAACAGGGGTGATTCGGTTCGGGTCCAAGCAGAATCACCCGAAAACCCAAATTGCACACCCCTACATAAGAACAGCCCTGCTGGATCAGGCCCAAGGCCCATCTAGTCCAGCATCCTGTTTCGCACAGTGGCCCACCAGATGCCGCTGGAAGCCACAGAAAGGAGTTGAGGGTGTGCCCTCTCTCCTGCCATCCCCCCTGCTAACTGGGCAAAGAGGCACCTTTTAACATGGTGATTCTCTTTATTTAGCAGGGGGAGAGTAACTGGCCCTATCCACCCCCAGCACAGTACTTCCAGTGACTGTTGCTGGTGTGTGTCTTATGTTTCTTTTTAGAATGTGAGCCCTTTGGGGACAGGGAGCCATCTTATTTGTTATTTCTCTTTGTAAACCGCCCTGAGCCATTTTTGGAAGGGCGGTATAGAAATTGAATTATTATTATTATTATTATTATTATTATTATTATTATTACTCCCCTGCAACTGGTACTCAGAGCCACCCTGCCCTTGATGCTGGAGGTGGCCCACAGCCCTCCGACTAGTAGCCATTGATAGACCTCTCCTCCTTGAAGTCATCCAAACCCCTCTTAAAGCCATCCAGGTTGTTGGCTGTCACCATGTCCTGTGGCAGAGAGTTCCACAAGTGGATCACGCGTTGTGTGAAAAAGTACTTCTGTTTGTTGGTCCTAGACCTCCTGGCAATCAATTTCATGGAGTGACCCCTGGTTCTAGTGTTGTGTGAGAGGGAAAAGAATCTCTCTCTCTCCACTTTCTCCACACCATGCATGATTTTGTAGACCTCTATCATGTCTCCCCGCAGTCGTCTTTTTTCTAAACTAAAAAGCCCCAGGTGTTGTAGTCTTGCCTCATAAGAAATGTGCTCTAGGCCCCTGATCATCTTGGTTGCCCTCTTCTGTACCTTCTCCAGTTCAACAATGTCCTTTTTAAGATGTGGTGACCAGAATTGTACGCAGTACTCCAAGTGTGGTCGCACCATAGTTTTGTATAAGGGCATTATAATGTTAGCCGTTTTATTTTCAATCCCCTTTCTAATGATCCCTAGCATGGAATTTGCCTTTTTCACAGCTGCCGCACATTGAGTCAACACTTTCAATGAGCTGTCCACCACGACCCCAAGATCCCTCTCCTGGTCCCTCACCGACAGCTCGGATCCCATCAGCATATACTTGAAGTTGGGGTTTTTCATCCCAATGTGCATCACTTTACACTTGCCAACATTGAACCGCATTTGCCATTTTGTCGCCCACTCCCCCAGTTTGGAGAGATCCTTTTGGAGCTGCTCACAATCCGTTTGGGATTTCACTACCCGGAAGAGTTTGGTATCATCTGCAAATTTGGCCACATCACTGCTTACCCCTGCTTCTAGATCATTTATGAATAAATTAAATGTTATGTTATGAATAAATTAATAAAATTAAATGTTATGAATAAATTAAATGTTCCCTCTAACAGGGATCCCCATGTGTTGCCTTGATTGATTGATTAAGTCCCATCAAGTTGGTGTCAACTCTTAGTGACCACTTAGATAGATTCCCTCCAGGGTGATCTATCTTCAACTTGGCCTTTAATGTCTCTCAGTGGTGCATTCATTGTTGTTGTAATCGAGTCCATCTACCTTGCTGCTGGTCATCCTCTTCTTCTCTTTCCTTCAACTTTCCCCAGCATTATGGACTTCTCAAGGGAGCTGGATCGTCACATAATGTGTCTAAAGTATGATAGTTTGAGCCTGGCCATTTGTGCCTCGAGTTGTTGACTACAACTCCCATAATCCCCAAGCAAAAGCCATTGCAGCTGGAGATTGTGGGAGTTGTAGTCAACAATATCTGGGAATCCCTGTAAGAGGGAAGACTGCTGGCAACCCTAGGAGGAATCCTCAAATGTGTTTGATAATTTAGGGTACCAACATTCTGGAGTTTTTAGGGGAGCTGTAAAGAGAGCCAGCATGGTGTAGTGTTTAGGGTGTTGAGCTAGGACTAGGGTGCCCCGAGTTCAAATCCCCATTCAGTAATGAAACTCACTGGGTGACTCTAGGCCAGTCCCTTCTCTCTCAGCCTAACCTAACTTTCAGGATTGCTGTGGGATAAACATAACAATATTTATCCCCTCATGCTCTGGGCTCCTTGGAGAAAGAGCAAGAAATAAACAAACATATAAAAGAGGAAAATGTTGGGAACTGGTGGAATAGCAGAACCAACCATGGAATTTGTGTGGAATGTGAGCCAGCGTGGTGTAGTGGTTAGAGTGATGGACTAGGACCGGGGAGACCTGAGTTCAAATCCCCATTCAGCCATAATACTAGCTGGGTGACTATGGGCCAGTCACTTCTCTCTCAGCCTAACCTACTTCACAGGGTTGTTGTGAAAGAGAAACTCAAGTATGCAGTACACCACTCTGGGCTCCTTGGAGGAAGAGCGGGATATAAATATAATAATAATAATAATAATTATTATTATTATTATTATTAATGATGATGATGATGATGATGTTTGGGAAGGAAACGTAAAGAAAGCTGAGGCTGATGACTACAAGAATATTTTGGGATATGGAATATTACATTACTAGCTGATCTAGCGCAGACCATCTGCACCCCTAGTTCTCCCTGTCATTTCTCTCCTCCCTTCAGCCCCAGTCTGTTATCCATCCTCCTTGCACTTCAGCCCCAGTCCATTCTCTTTCGTTTCCCCCACTCCCTTCAGCCCCAGTCCATTCTGCATTTGGCTTTCCTTTCCCTCCCTACCCACCAGTGTGGGGTTTCCATCGCTGGCCAGCTGACGCTTTCCTTCCCTGTTGGCTGGGCTGGGCTGCGGGAGTTTTCCATCCCTGCCTGCCAGCCTCTGCTGCTGTCCCCGTCACTATCCCCCAGGCAGCTGCTTGCAAACTCTCGCGAGAGCTGCCATGCATGGGATTAGTGATGGGTACTAAGTACTTAGGCGAATTATATCTATAGATATCCATCTGCAATTCCCCCTTCATAGGAAAATATGTGCTATATCTCATCTGCCATCTTAACATCTAGCAGCATAAGATACAATTAGGGATACCCAGTGAAAGAGGGTGTCTACTAACAGGTGTGTTTCCTTCCAGAGCAAGAAGCAGCATGATCCAAACACATAAGAGATGGTCAAACTTACTTTGATGCCTGTTTGAATGTGATTGTTGCTTTTTGAGACCTACCCGGAATTACAGAGAAATACTAAGAGACAAAAAACACACTGGAGCATCGAAAGAGAAACAACGCGTCTGTTCTTATGTGGAATAGAGAACAGCCTGGCTCCATGATGGTTTAGAACTTTAGGGCCCAGGGATCCCTGAGGAACCGCAACTGAATAAACTTCATTTGTCTGATGAGAAGGGACTGAATTTTGAATAGACCTTTCAAGGTTTCTATCCAATGGAGTTAAAGAGGAAAAATTGGATGTTTTACAGCTGTCACTGGCATTGTTCATGATACATCAATAAATACATGATTTATGATTATGCCCACACAACACATCACCCAAGCTCTGCCTCTCTTCTTCAATTTAATAACCCTTTCTTCCAATGTTAAAAGAGGGGTGGATTTGATTTTTTTGAGATAACATTTGTGTGCAAGCAGAAAATCCTCTTGCAGAAACAGGAAGGACAAAAAAAATTGTTTTTCAGAGTTTCTTAATCATCAGAAAGGGACCAGCTGTCAGCCTTCCAGAATTCAGAATTTAGATTAGCTGTGAGGCCACACTTCTGTTAAGTCTGCATCTGGTTCAGAAACAAAGAACAACCTGCCTTGGGTTGCTCTCATGTTGTAAGTACAACAGCAGCACAGGTCATTAACACTCTTAATGAAAAGGGCTCTCTTTCCAGATCTTTTTGTCCCCTCCCAAACTGAGAGGTAGCAAGGGGATTTTTCCCATTGAAAAAAGGAAAACAAGGCAATTGTTTGATTGGTTATTTACTGTTTTGATCATACCACACTTTCCCCTCAAATGCTCAAGGTGGCATACAATCCAAACAAAATCACATTATAGATTTACATAACATCTTTATATATGAATAAAATCACTTTTCAAATAAATCAAACAATGGGAAAGAAACAGCTAAAAAAATAACCAGAGCAGATTTTTAAAAACTGAATTTAAAAAAAGACACCAATAAAATCTAAAATATTTTAAAGGAGTGGAAATACTTTTAAGAAGTCTTCACTCTCCAGTAGAATAGATGTAGTTCTGGGTTCAATTCAGAATACAAGTTTTAACATTGCTCCAAATGGCTTTGCTCCAAATTGTTTCAAGGAGCGCCTTTTCCCATTAGCGGACAATGAGCTGGTGGATGGGCAGGAAATGAACTGCCACTACTGAGGAGCAGAAAGCATGTTGGGAAGTCCAGGGATGGTCAGCAGAGGCTTCCTTTTCCACGAGCTTCCTTTTCCAATATGGGACTGAATACATTGCTGACTGAATAAGCCTGCTAACTTGGCAAAGAGTCACCTTTTAATGTCTTGATTCTCTTTATCTAGCAGGGGGAGAGTAACTGGCCCTATCCACCCCCAGCACAGTACCTCCAGTGACTGTTGCTGGTGTCTGTCTTACATTTCTTTCTAGACTGTGGCCCGTTGGGGGACAGGGAGCCATCATATTTATTTATTATTTATCTGTGTAAACTGCCCTGATCCATTTTTGGAAGAGTGGTATAGAAATCAAATTATTATTATTATTTCTTGTTTACACAGTCAGACAGGTGTTATTGATTGGTTTGTTTTATCCAGACATCGAGTCCTTCCCAAGGACCTGGGATGCCAGAATTTTCTTATCAGTGTTGTTGCTGCTGTTATAGATATCGTCGCAGAATATAGACTGTTCCCAGTAAAGCTGCTTTTTGTAATTGGCTGGTGGTGATTTCTGTGGCCCCTATGGTGTTGAGGTGCTCTTCAAGGTCTTTTGGAACTGCACCCAAGGCGCCAATTACCACTGGGATTATTTTGGTCTTTTTCTGTCACAGCCTTTCAATTTCAATTTGTAAATCTTTGTATTTTGTGATTTTTTCTATATATTTGTTTTCTTCTATTCTGCTATCCCCTGGTATTGCTATGTCGATTATTTTGACTTGTTTTTCTTTCTTTTCAGCTACAGTTATATCTGGTGTATTGTGTGGCAGGTGTTTGTCTGTTTGTAGTCAGAAGTCCCATAATATTTTTACATCTTCATTTTCTTCAACTTTTTCAGTTTTATGGTCCCACCAATTTTTGGCTACAGGTTGCTTGTATTTTTTGCAGATGTTCCAGTGTATCATCCCTGCTACCTTGTCATGCCTTTGTAGTCAATCTGTGCGATCTTTTTACAACAGCTGATTAGGTGGTCCACTGTTTCATCTGCTTCTTTACAAAGGCGGCACTTGCTGTTTGTTGTGGATTTTTCGACTTTGGCTTTTATTGCATTTGTTCTTAGTGCCTGTTCTTGTGCAGCCAGTATTAAACCCTCTGTTTCTTTCTTCAAGTTGCCATTCTTAAGCCATTGCCAGGTCTTGGTGATATCTGATTTTCCACTTATATTGTGCAAATATTTACCATGCAGGGGCTTATTTTTCCATTTTTCTGTTCGGTTCTTGACTTCTTCTTTCTTGTAGGCCTGCTTTGTTTCATTGGTGTTTGATAGTTTCTTGTTATTGACCATTTTAAGTGCATCTTCTTCACTGTCCTTTATATATTCTTCAAGGCCTCTTTTCTCCTCCTCTACTGTTTCATGGACTTGCAGCATTCCTCTTCCACCTGAGCTGTTGTTGTTGTTGTTACATTGTCCCCTTTGCTGAGAAGGGTCTGTCCTGGTTTGCATTTGAATGGGAGACTAGATGTGTGAGCACAGTAAGATATTTCCCTTAGGGGATGGGGCCGTTCTGCTTGCTTGCAGAAGGTTCCAAGTTCCCTCCCAGGCATCTCCAACATAGGGCTGGAAGAGACTCCTGCCTACAACCTTGGAGACACCGCTGCCAGTCTGTATAGACATACTGCGCTAGATGGACCAATGGCCTGACTTGGTAGAAGGTAGCTTCCTATGTTCCTGTGCTGCTTGTCAGAAGTCACATGCTGACACAGCGTTGATAGAACTGCCTCCACTGCTGCCAGTCCTAATGGCTGTCAGTAAGGATGTGCTTTCCCATTCCCCTCAATTGCTCCACAATGGCAGCAGGTGATTCCTGAACTGGTTGCTGCTGCCTCCTCTCAAGGACCAAGGATGCCGCTTCCACAATTTCTCTCATTATCACAAATGGGAGAAATGGTAGCAGCACTGTTTATGCAAACCGCCTATTCCCTACAGTGTCAAACATAGGCACCTGCAGGAATTTTCCTGGGGGGTGGGGGTGGAAGCCAGCAATCCAATGCCCGTCCATCCCTGGGAGTATACCCTATTTAATTCAAAGGGAACTGGCTCAATTGGGGAGGGGAGGACTGGTCCCCTCTTGCCCACCCACTCTGGATGCCCACGGTCAGGGCTGCCTTACAAGTGCGCAACAACCCAAACACAGTGCGTAGCAGTTGTGCACATGTGAGCCATTCTTTCTTTTGCTTTTTTAAAGAACCCCAAACAAATAAAAATGAAAGGAAATTAAAGTAACAAAACAAAAAACAAAATAAAATGAAAACCATTTCCCCCTTGCAGATATTTAAACTCATTTCCTAGAACATGGGGTGGAATGTATGAATGGAGGTTTTTCTTCTACCTAAATGTTCTATAGGAAGTGCTTCACAGAAGCAGGGAAATGCATTTTCTTGTTAGGTCCAGCCACATGAAATTCAATTTTTTTGTTTGGTTGACTTCTACTTCATAGTATATATCATAGGACATATTGAAGCACCGAAGTCTTAAAATAGTAATAATGATACCCTCTTGTGTATATACTGCTTGGAGAATGATGGATGATGTTTGCTACATAAGAGCTAAATAGCAATTAGCAGCAGTTGTATTTTTAAGTTCTAAAAATAGAGTGCCTTCAATTAGTACCACATACCAAAGAGCATTTGTGTTTGTACAGCATAAAGTATCAGTTCTATACTTCTTTGAAGAGAGGGCATTGAAGAACCATAGCCATATCAGCTATGGAGGAAGGATAGACACCATGGTATATGCCCTAGGCTGCCTTCCATGTTTGCAGTAATGTGCTTTTCCCAGACAACATATAGCGAAACCTGTATTTATAGACCTTAACTTTAGTTAGGAATCTGGGGTTATGCATGGCTGCCGCAGGCCATGACTAAGGAGGTGTAAGGATGGTATGAGAAACTCTTCACCACATAATGACTCAGTTTTCTTAAGGCAACATCCCAAACCTCCAGCGGCATCCTCAAGCTTTAACATGGGCCATGAGTCATTTCATATATGGACATGCCCTTGGCAGGCTCTACAAGTGAAGACATTTTAAAGACATGGTATACACTTAAGGAAAGCAAAATGGGAAAATGCAGCTATTCCTTGGAACCTGGCCTAAATAGTGGCTAGTATGGGTTGATCGGGGTGGGGTGGGGCAGTAAACAAGACACAGATGAGGCTCATTCTCACTCCTGTCACCCCCATCCCAGCCACCTTGCTCTCCCTCACCACACCTGGCCACAGCGTTAACCGCTTCTGTGCAGCTGGGAATATTATATTTCTCATAAAGCAACTCATTTGTACAACTTTGACTTGATATTCTTCTTTGTGAACATTTTCTCTAAATCTCCACCACCAACAAAAAAAGGTTGAAAACAGGATAATTCCCTTTAGTGTGTGAATTGGTTAATCAATTAACACCCTTTAGATCCAGGTGTTGGGTTTGCAATAGCTGATGTTGTGCACAATGGATAGGACCAGTCTTCCCACTAACAGGGATTCCCAGATGTTGTTGACTACAGTTCCCAGAATCCCCAGCTGCAATGGCTTTTCCTTGGAGATTATGGGAGTTGTAGTCAACAAGAATCAGTCAAGGCTCTAACCAAACTATGCCAGCACATTTGGAGAACAACACAGTGGCCAACAGATTCAAAGAGGTCAGTCTACATACCCATACCAAAGATAGGAGACTTAACAGATCTATCTATGAGGTCACTAAGAACTGACACCACTTGACAGCACTTAATCAATCAATCATCAATCAATCAATCAAGTTAACAACACTTGGGAATCCCTGTTAGAGGGAGCACTGGATATAGGACTGCCCCATAATAAGATTGTTTGTGGAAAATATCACATATATGATAGCACTAATAGTTAAACATCCTCCCCCACTTTTTTTTTTGACCATTGGTGATTCTACTAGGATATCTTTAAGAACACTTTGAACCACATAGTAAAGAACTTAAATGTATCATATTGGATATGTGAAAACAACAGCATATACTATACCTCTTTTAATAAGTAATGATTAATTGCGTACAATTTACTGGAAAGGCCAGGTACATACAAACATAGATTGGTGTGGGGAAGCTTAATTTATCTGTGGACTACTTCACAGATTAAATAGTAGCTACTCCATCTGACCCTAGGGCTGTTTAGGCTCCTGAGGAGGTGATACAGGCCCAAACACTTACACAGATTATGTTGCAAAAGTGAAAATGTTTCCCCATTTCTCTTACATGCAGTTTCATGATGCCTTCTGAACTTGCCTCTTAAAGAGGCAGTATGGAACAGAATATCCTAACAGCTTCAAAAACACTCTTTGCCAAGAAATGGCAATATCTTGTTAAGTCCACTTTAAAATATGTAGGAAAACACTGGAATAAAGCAGCAATCCTGAAACAGAGTGAGTATATGCATCTCAGAGATGGTCAGCAAAAAGCAGAGGCTTTTGGACAGAACTGGCTCTCCACTGAGTTCATGAAAGAGGTAATTTGGATATCAGCATATCCAAATTATCTCTTTCTTTCATGAACTCAGTGGAGAGCATCTGTATGAGTTTCTCGCCTATACACTATTATGTAAATGTATTAGAAAATTATACTGACTATAAATTGATATTGGTGTATGTTTTGTATATTTATAATAAGAAATAAAACATGTTGACCAATTAAAAAATGTCCCTGATTAATTAGATAGCAGGGTTTTGTTTTGGGTTTGTTTGGTTTAAGAAAAACTGTTTTAAATAGAAATGCTTTAAAAAAAACTGAGTGGTGGTCACCATCTTGAAAGATACTGTACTGAATTGTGTCTTTGCTCTACAGTGGAAGGAATACCTCTTCTTAGATTGGACCTGATGCAACATATGTGTGCATTGTCTACATGTAAAGTTAAGTAAGCTTATTTCCTTCAAACATATTGTTTTGGTTCATATGCAAATATATTCAGAGGCAACTAAAATGCATCAATTTAAAATCATATGATTAATTAATTAGTTGATTAGATGAATGAGTTAAGATTACTTTCACTAGGTGACAATCCTATTAACAGTACATATTAGAAAACTTCTGGTAGTCATTTCCTATTTTATTTTAGAATAAAATAAAAGAAATATTTCGGCCATCTCACACTAAATTTAAGCAATATATGACACTAAAGCTCCTCCCCTTTGACATTTGACATACTTCACTTGAGCAAAGGAAGATTTCAGCTCTTCTGCTGCCTCCTTGTAGTATACGTAGCTACTCTCTTTTGGTTATGCTAAATGTCAGTGGCTGAATTGGGGCAGAATTGTAGCAGGCCACCTTGGCCTGCTTTGACACAGTTTCATGTGAACCAAAGTGCTGGCCAGTTTAGGGATTTAATCTGAACTGAAGCAGGCCTAATTGGGTCTGCTTATATTTGGTTCCAATTTGGCTCCCCGCTGTCCCTTACCCACCCAGGCAAGGGACAAGGAAAGCTGTGCTCCCGTCAGCATGGGAACAGCTGCTTCCATGACGGACTTTTCAAAATAACTTCTGGTAGGTTGTTTGTTTTTTAAATCCTCTGAAGTCCTAGGAAACACATAGAGTATCTTCAAAATTGTAGTCTTTTCTGAGGCTGCAACAATCACTGCAACCCAGAAAAAACTAAAGTTCCTGTGATACCCTGTGCATTTCTATACAGGGAATAAATAATAATAATAATAATAATAATAATAATAATAATAATAATAGATGTAGATAGGCTGTACCTCCCTCGCAGCTCAGGTGGAAGAGGAATGCTGCAAGTCCATCAAACAGCAGAGGAGGAGAAAAGAGGCCTTGAAGAATATATCAAGGACAATGAAGAAGATGCACTTCAAATGGTTAATAACAAGAAACTATCAAACACCAATGAAACAAAGCAGGCCTACAAAAAAGAACAAGTCAAGAACCAAACAGAAAAATGGAAAAATAAGCCACTGCATGGTCAATATTTGCACAACAGAACCGGAGACTTAAACATCACCAAAACCTAGCAGTGGCTTAGGAATGGCAACTTGAAGAAAGAAACTGAGGGTTTAATACTGGCTGCACAAGAACAGGCACTAAGAACAAATGCAATAAGAGCAAAAGTAGAAAAACCAACAATAAACAGCAAGTGCCGCCTTTGTAAAGAAGCAGATGAAACAACAGTGGACTACCTAATCAGCTGTTGTAAAAAGATTGCACAGACTGACTGCAAACAAAGGCATGACAAAGATGATACACTGGACATCTGTAAAAAATACAAGCTATCTGTAGCCAAAAGTTGGTGGGACCATAAATGGAAAAAGCTGTAGAAAATGAAGATGCAAAAATATTATAGGACCTCCGACTAAAAACAGTCAAACACCTGCCACACAATACACCAGATATAACTGTAGTCGAGAAGAAATTAAAATAAGTCAAAATAATCGACATAGCAATACCAGGGGATAGCAGAATCGAAGAAAAAGAAATAGAAAAAATCACCAAATACAAAGATCTACAAATTGAAATTGAAAGGCTGTGGCAGAAGACCAAAAGAATCCCAGTAGTAGTTGGCACTCTAGGTGCAATTCCAAAACACCTTGAAGAGCACCTCAACACCGTAGGGGCCACAGAAATCACCATCAGCCAATTACAAAAAGCAACTTGACTGGGAACAGCCTATATTTTGCAACAATATCTATAATAATAACAGCAACAATATTGATAATAAAATCCAGCCATCCCAGGTCCTTGGGAAGGACTCGATGTCTGGATAAAACAATCCAGTCAATAACATCTGTCTGACTGTGGAAACAAGAAATAATAAATAAATAATAAATAAAATAAAGTAAACCAAGACCTCATTTAAAAATGAACCCATGAGTAGCTACACCCTTGCTGGCAAGAGCACTCTCTCCTGTTTCCTGTTTAGTAGGAAAACTAAGATAAGTGGTGGAGAGTAGGAGAGTGGGTGAAGCTTTGATCCAATCAGAAGCAACGCCTTCAGCTCAGGCCAAAGTGAATTGGAACCCTACCCCTATACTTCTGAATTGAACTGAAGTGCCTCCAAAACACTGTGGCAGCTCCCAAAATGAATCTTTGTGCTTCACACAGTACTAACGCTTACCTATAGCTCTGCTCTCTGCACAGTCGCTCCACCATGGCTGCCATTCTCCCAGTTTGCTGCCACTTCCCACATCCGTGATGCCACATCCCGTGGTTCCATACAAAAGGACAGAACAGTTTTACTCAAGGTCCTAGTGCCCGAGCACCTCCTCCCCTCTCCATTGTGTCACACTCCAATATCTGTCTATTTTTAACAGTATCATGTGAAGTATGGAGAGAGGAAGGCTGCTTTCAGCTGCTCCTCTGTTTCTCTGAAACAATAGCAAGAAGTAACATTGTCTATTCACTGTGGAAGATGGCTGTCAAGTAAAAGAAGACAAATGTGATGTGCTGATTGATTACTTCCTTAGATCCTAAATCAATGAACTTATTATCACAGTAATTATGCTACTAACGTAAACAGATGCTGTGTGTAGACAACTGGTTAATAATTAGCTAAGCACATCGTGCTTCTCTATCTTCTTCTCCCTCGCCCCAAATCTGTGAATGTTGTGAGTCTTTAAACCACAGCCATCATGCCATCTATCAGTCTGTAGATTTATAATATATAATATATTCTATATTATTACGTAATGTTAAAACGGAGTTTGGTGAACCCGCAGTTTCAGTTTGTAACTCCAAATCGCACTGCAGATGTTTGTCAAACTGCGGCCTGACAAACTCGAGTTCCAGGACAGGAGAACCCCTCCACAAGCAGATCCCAGCAAGCTCCATGCCCAGGCAAAGCATCACCACCTTGGCCTCCAAGGCAGATCCCAGCAAGCTCTGGGCAAAGCATCACCACATCAGCAGAGCAGCCATGATTGGCCACGATCTGGAAGGGGGCATTACAAACACGATCATACCCTTGGCATAGAAAGGGCATTTAAATGCCCTGCAATGCCTTGACAGTGGTTATTCTACAATAATAATGGTGGGAGAAGGAGATATTTTGCCATCAAGCATCACAACCGAATTTGCTTGGCAATTCTCTTGCCTCCCCTCTAGTGGTTCTTCTCATGAGCTTGAAGGGGATGTCCCCATGGCGTTCCACTCTCATTATTGAGCAGTGCGCACATACTGAAGCACTACTACACCAGTGACTGGCCCTGCTCATGAGTACCCCTAGGAAGCACAAACTCCCAAAGGGGTAGTGGCTGTGCCCCACTTCCTCAAGCTTTCAGTGTGAAAAGTAGAACGTGGCAGCTCCACAATCCCTGCTCAGGGCTGTCCTTTACATCCAGCCATGAGCACGCACACCCCAATGTAGTTGAGCTGGAGGGGGGAGCAACAAGTTCAGGGACAGACCATTAAACCCAACCAAATTTCCGAGGCTCGGTCCGCTGTGCCACCACATACATATCTGTGGGTGCATGGATACCCAGGAGAGGGGAGCCCTGATTTCTTGCTTCCCCGGGACAGCAGGATCGCCCTTCGGGGGCATGGGCAAGGTACACATGTCCACATGGGTGGGAGGTTTTTCAGTTGGCTCTGACAGCTACTTGGCAGCAGTCACCAAGACAGGGAAAGGAGTCTCCAGGGTACCCGTCCCCAAGGCTTCCTGCCTCCACACAGCAACCTTGCTCTATTTAGAGCCCCAGTGGCCCGACACTCTCATGAGGGAACTGTCCATCAGAGAGGGGGATGTTTTGTCATCACACATGACTAGAGATTGTGCTTTGCAATTCTTTGTCCTCCCTTCTGATGGTTCTTTTCATGAGTTGTGGGGGGGTGTTCCCTTGGTCTGGCACTCTCTTGAGTGAGCGCAGTCTGCCCTAGGCTGGCATCCGTCTTCATCACAAAGAAGGAATCACTTCTTTCATTGGAGCAGTGCTGATCTTGCTGCCTGGCTCTACTCATGTATAAGCCAGGTATGTATAAGCTTGAGTATATGTATAAGCTTGAGTGAGCGCAGTCTGCCCTAGGCTGGCATCCGTCTTCATCACAAAGAAGGAATCACTTCTTTCATTGGAGCAGTGCTGATCTTGCTGCCTGGCTCTACTCATGTATAAGCCTAAGGAGTGAACATCTCCCCGGAGCAAGGGGATATGCCCCCCACTTCCCCAACCATTATGTGTGTGTGTGGGGGTGGTGGTAGCAGCTCCACGATCCTTGCTTGTGGCAGCCTTTTGAATCCGGACAGGAGCGTCCCCCCAAAGCATTTGCTCCCCACCTGGAGAGGAGATCCCTTGCTCATGTTGGCTATGAGGCTATGAGAATCCACTCATTTCCTACCAGAGTCAACTATCAGAACACCTCAGACATTGAAAACAACAAAACCCAGTGCCCCATGGGCTTGTTGTTCTGGGGGTGGTTGGTACCCTATGTGCAATACACCACAACCCAATCTGGGCCACCCTTGTGCCCCCCCCCCAAGTGGAGTTATGGGACCACTGAAATTGCCCATTATTCCCTATGGGGGGAAAGCTTAAAGATGCAGAAACTTCAGGGGAAAAATTTAAATCACCCCTTTCACCAATTTCACCACCAATTTCACCCCTTTCACTCAGATTTATTTTAAATCTGGGTGGTAGCAAGTACCCATTGGGGCACTACCACCTGACCCACTCTTCTGCCCCGAAACCCCTTTTCTCACTCTGGTGCCCCCATCCCCAGGAGTTATTACTAAGGCTGATTAAATCCCCATTATTCCCTATAGGAAAAAGCTTAAAGACCCATGAACTTCAAAAATCATTTAAAAATCACCCGTTGCCCAATGTCTTTGAAATCTGGGTAGTAGCTTTCTTGCACCCATTGGGAACTACCACCCACCACAACCCACTATGGGACACACACACACCCCCCACACACACACGTATCTATAAGGCTGCTGAAATCCCCATTATTCCTTATGGGGAAAAGCTTAGAGATGCACCACCTTCAAAAATTCTCTTAAAATCACCTTTGCCCAATTTCTTTGAAATTTGGGTAGTAGCTTACTCCCATTGGACACTACCACCCACCCCACTCTTTTGCCACTAGCACCCCTTTTTTGCCCTAAATTGATTCGGGGCAAAAAAATTAGGTACAAATTGGGGTGATTTGGGGGAGGGGCAAATTCAAATACAAAACAAATTGGGGGTGATTCTATTCAGGTACAAATCAAATGGAAAAAATTGATTCATGCACCTCCCTACTCAAGAACCTTTGGTAAGGAATGTTGTCAAAAACTTTTTGGAAGTCCAATATACTATGTCACCTGGAACTCCTTTATCCACCTGCCTGTTAACACTATGAAAGAATTCCAAATGGTAAGACTTGTCCTTGCAGAAACCATGCTGATTCTTCTTTAATGAGTGCTGTTGAGTCGGTGTCAACTCCTGGCGACCACAGAGCCATATGGTTTTCTTTGGTAGAATACAGAAGAGATTTACCATTGCCTCCTCCCACGCAGTGTGAGATGATGTCTTTCAGCCCCTTCCTCTATCGCTGCTGCCCAATATAGGTGTTTCCCATAGTCTGGGAAACACACCAGCGGGGATTCAAGCCAGCAATGTCTGGCTTGCTAGTCAAGTCATTTCCCTCTGCGCCATTAGGTGGTTAGTTCTCCTTTAACAAGGCCTTTTCTTCTATATGTTTAACAATTTTGTCCTTAAGTATGCTTTCCATCAGTTTATTTGGCACAGATGTTAAGCTAACTTACCTGTAGTTTCCGGATCCCCCCCTCCCAGATCCCTTTTTGAAAATCGGATAAATTGAATATTTTTTGCTAGATCAGGAATTTCACATATGAGTTCCTTCAGAACTCTTGGGTAGATGCCAACTGGCCCTGCAATTTATTATTTTTCTGTTTTTCAAGACAGTTTAGAACATTGTCACCTCAAATTGTCCCAGTTCTTCAGCCTTCAAGCCTGAGAAGATAAGTTCCGGAGTAAGTATATGGTCATTATCCTCTGTCATGAAGACAGATGCAAAGAACTCATATAGTTTCTCTGCAATCTCTTTATCTTCCCTAATAATTAGGGATGTGCGAAAAGTTTCGGATACAAAATGTTTTGTACCCAAAACAGCCTGTTTCGGCTGTTTTGTAGACAAAACAAAACACCCATTCTCCAAATCCAAAAGTTTTGTATACAAAACAAAACGTCCCTGTTTCAGCTACAAAACATTTTGTTGTTTCGGACCTCCATTTTGTAGTGATGTCTGAGTCAGTCTCCATTTTGTGTTTGACATCTCTTTGAATTTCCCAGCCTTCCAGCCTTCTGATCGGTGACCTAAATCATGGGCTGACCTGCTGACAATTCCCTCCTTGTTCCCCATTGGCTCTTTTGCTTCTTGCCGCTCTTTACTGACCCCACATTGGCTAGGGGAAGGGTTGCTAACCCATGGGGTGCTGGGTTCTGTTGTTTCTGTGGTGTTCTGAGCGTAGATTCTCTGGTAGCATGAGAGTGGATTCTTGTTTTTCACTGAAAATCTCATATGCTACCAGAGAATCTACAATGAACACCTCAGAAACACAAAACCCAGTACCCCAAGGGCTTGTGGGTATGGAGGTGGTTGGCACCCTATGTGCACTACACAACCCCTCGCTCTGGGAAACCCCAGTGCCCCCCAAGTGGAATTATGGGGCTGCTGAAACCTCAGTTATTCCCTATGGGAGAAATCTTTAAAGACACGTAAACTTCAACAATTCACAAAAGATCAGCCCTTTGCCCAATGGAAAGGAGAACTGGTCTTGTGGCTGAGCATGACTTGTCTCCATAGCTAAGCAGGGTCTGCCCTGGTTGCATATGAATGGGAGACTTGATATGTGAGCACTGTAAGATATTCCCCTCAGGGGATGAAGCCACTCTGGGAAGAGCAGAAGGTTTCAAGTTCCCTCCCTGGCTTCTCCAAGATAGGGCTGAGAGAGATTCCAGCCTGCAACCTTGGAGAAGCTGCTGCCAGTCTGTGAAGACAATACTGAGCAAGATAGACCAATGGTTTGACTCAGTATATGGCAGTTTCCTATGTTCCTAATTCTTTTGAGATAATTCTGGAAGTTTCCTTTCCCCCATTGGGCTCTACCACCCACCACACTCCACTCTGGGTCATCCCTTTCCCTTTGATTTGAAGCGATACATTTGCTGGAATCCCTATTATTCCCTATGGGAAAATTCTTAAAGATGTGTAAACTTTAAAAAATCACAAAAAATCAGCCCTTTGCCTAATTCCTTTGAAACTTGGGTGGTAGCTTCCACCCATTGGACACTACCACCACCACCCACTCTTTTTGCCCTGGGACCCTTTTTAAAAATCCAAATCGATTCGGATTAGGAAAATTCGGCTACAAACAAAACAGGGCTGATTCAGATTCAGAAAATTTGGGTACAAAACAAAACGGGGGTGTTTCAATTCGGATACAAATCGAAACAAGAAAATTCCAAAATGCACACCCCTACTAATAATCCCTTTCACGTCCTCATCATCTGAATGTCCAACCACCTCCCTGGCAGGTTTTATGCTTCTGACTTATTTAAAGAAGTTTTTTGTTATCCCCCTTGATGCTTTTAGCTAAATGTTTCTCAAACTCTCTTTTCACCTCCCTTATTATCACCTTGCATTTCTTTTGCAAGAGTTTATGTTCCTTTCTGTTCTCTTCATTTGGGCAGGACTTCCATTTCCTGAAGGAAGTCTTCTTCCCTTTTATAGCTTCCCTGACACACCTTGTTAGTTATGCTGGCGCCTTTCTAAACATGGTAGTACCTTTCGTCTTTTTTTGTATACATTCCAACTCAGCTTTTATCATTATGGGTTTAAGTAAGTTCAATGTTTTTGAGTGATTTGATCCTCCTGACTATCCCTTTCAGATCCCTATATCATTTTATTCTTCTTTGAGTTCACTGGAACTTTTCATAACTAATTGCACTCATCACATGAAAAGAAGTAGCCATGTTTTAGCCAGCTTTGAAGTGTTGACAGTTCTGAAGGATCCCACAGAAACAAGCAGAGAAATCTGGACAGGATCTTAAAGTCACTGGCTCCTTTCTCCATTCCATTGTTTATCTAATTTGTTCTCTCTTCTTGGCAGCTAATTGTTCCTGCTCCACCCCAGTGTGTAGAAAATTAGCTGCTGAAGGAGAAGTTAGATAAGTAAAGTAAAGTAAAGCATAGATAAGTAAGGGATGGAGTAAGTGAGCCAGCAGCATTACAATTGCTTCCAACCTCCTCTGCCTTTCTAGGGAGTCCTACTCTCAATAGTCAAAATCTGGCTTGCAGAAGGCTACTGCTCATATGAGAAGCATAATGTGTAGCTGTGTCCTTAAAAAACTGAACTGGGAAACTGGAGTCAGTTTTTTTAGAGCACAGAAGATGGAATGAAACTGATGTCATTGCTTTCGGAGTGTGGACTAATTACCCTATCATCTTTGTTCACAGATCTTTGCAATGCTTTGAATTGTTTCAAAAACCTGCAGAACCTATTTGACCAGAGACATCAATGAGATAAAAGAAATGTGTGTGTATACCAGAGGAAGCAATGCTCTGTCATACTCTCTTCAATTCTCTTAAAAAAATTATCACCCATCACCAGCTTAAGCCTGACATCGTTTGCTCCTTGACAACAGTACCCTTGTAGCCAAATTAGGTTATTATTTTCCTTTCTCGCTTTGGTTTGCGAAGGCATTGAGTCGACCTGTTTTCAAAGTTTAAAAACTGGCTAGTGTACAACACAATAGTTGGGCAGAAATGTGATTATGCAGATGAGTTTGTTAACAAAATTTACACATAAATGAGAACATTTTCTTCATCGTAGCTCCTGTTACATAGAAACACTGGGAAGTAAATTATCTGCAGACGAGTACAAGATAAAAAAATGTATTAGAAGCTGTAAGAACTAAATTGAAATGTCAAACATAGTTACTTATAAAAAAGCAGGTGATAGCCTCCTTGTAAGCTATCTATTAAAAAAGAGTAATCAAAATGAACTAGACTGACTTCAGTTTTACTACCAAGGGTTCTGGCTCATAGTCACAGGGTTTTACTGCCTAGTTACAAAAATTTCTCTAATGCTATAGATTTCTTTTTTTAAAAGAGAGAGAGAGAGATAAATTATACAATCTGATAACTGCATTTCTCAGAAGCAAAAAAGACAAGCAGCAGTCTCACAAGCTCTACCAGTTGGATTGCACCATTTCAGAATAAAACTGGGAGAGTCAGTGGTTGAATGGTCTCTTATGTAACCAACACTCCGCATCAAAACAATTTGTACTTGGAGCATTTTTTTTTTAAAGCCTGGCTTAGTAGAGGAACAGTAAATACAACAAATACAAGCCTGGATTGCCATTTTACCTTTCACTTTCTGGGGGACTTTTTGTGCCATTTGAATGAATTTAAAAAACAACATACAAGTGAAGAAAACCCATCACAATATTTGATCCAATTTCCAGCTCTTCTTTTCATACAGTCTTTTAGCAGTTTGTCTCCATCTTTCCTTTCCCCTTGCTATTATTGTGTTATGCTCCTGGTTTAGTGGACACGCCTCCTGCCTAGCCACTTGAATGCAAAGACAACGGGATCCGAAAGCAGAAAGCATATCTCTTTGACTGAGGCCTACTAGCCGTCAGGCCTTTTCAAGTTGATGGGAAGTCGTGCCACTTGAGCAGGACATGGCTGGCTTGTTAGTTCCTGACAACAAACTGTGTATGCTACATGGTGCATTCATGGGCAGTGTCATGCTATTGTCCAAAGCTGTGCAAGTCTTTCCTTCACCCGAATTCTGTCTTCTGTGGCTGGGCAACTGTATTGGGAAATGTAGCCAAGCAGAAAGGGCCCCCCTCCCTGTTCTGTGATTTCTCACATTTAATTACTTGATTTTCCCTTTCCTGCAGTCAGAGAGAAAATGGAATTACATCATGCACCATGTAGCTTTGGAAAAGCATTGATTGTTTCTAATAGAGCCACTGGTGACAGCTACAATAGAAGCGTTCCTTGTTTCACATCGGATATTAGATCCTCCAAACAAGCCTGAGTGTTCTTGGTCTGAAGATCTTCAATGGCAAACAAAGAGGGCCAAGTTTCTGTTGTGTCATTCCCAACACCTCCCAAAGAGAAAATCTTTATTTAGCCTCACGTGCAAAGTATTCTTTACTTCTGAGAGGGTTTGGGGGGTGAGGCTTACTGAAGTCTTACTTTGAATTTTGAAATAGCAGTTGGCTTCTCCCTGTTCCCTTAAAATGCTTTGAATATGTTTACAACTTTGGTACAAAGAATTTACAGAGGCTGTAGTAACATTAATAGTTCTATACTTTTTAATGATTACATAAATCCAGATCACCCTGATCCACCCAACTTTCTATCCAGTATAACACAATGGAAACTTTGAACCACTTACATTTTCAGTAACCCTCCATTCCTAGATTGCCAGATTAACGGCACATCCCCTAAAACAGCAGCATCACTGTATGTTCCACATTTTCATGATAATTTGGTGGCCCAAATGGTCTGTATGTTCCTCCCAAATCATATAAGATTGCCTTGTATTCCAATATAAGAGGCTTAAAGTGGCTTGAATTCTATAGATCAGTATCTGCAAAATACTAGATTTACCAGAGTTTAGGATAAAGATATAATGATCCCAAAGCCTTTTGCTTCTCTTGAAAGTCCTTAGTTGTTTAGCCTGTGCAAAAATCTCCATGTTGGCCTTAAAATATCATGTTAAGTGAAGTTCTGGTGTTTGACTGTAGCTCAGGATCTTATGGGATGATGTTTCATTTATGACCCCACATGGTATATAAGCATGGGCAGGCAATTGGTGCAAGGTGGGGCTTATTGAACCCCTGCCCCCATGCTCCCCATGCTGAATGCAGCCCACTAGCCATATATGGTGACATATGAGGTCCTTAGAATCACACCCTCCATTTTTTTTTTCAATCTTAAGCAGGAGCAAAACAGGAGGATTATCAAACTCATGGTGGGTGGTATCAGCTTGGTGGATCCCAGACTGTGTAGGATTGATGTGGTAGTTATTTCAGACTATGAGTGCTCCAGAACCTCTGTGATCTGTAATGCTCTGTATGGAGCATTAGATTTGAACCCAAGACACCTGTTTTCAAATTCCTTCTCAGCTGGGGTCTAGTTTTCCTTGACATGGACAACTTACATCTGGGCTTTTACCCCTCCATAGAAAACCAGATGTCAAGAACAGGAGTTCTAGCCTAGCCTTCTCCCTGACATGCTAGTTCCTCTATGTAGGAATGTTCCTTTTTATGGGGAAACATTCCAACCTGCCACCTCCAGTCTGAAGTCATGTAGCCCAGACACAGATTCGTCTCTTCAGTGAGGACTACATCTGAGTATGTCCTAGAAGAAGGGCACGATCCCACAATCTTGACTACATCAAGATGTACTATTAGGAAGATATCCAAGCATACTTCTTATTCCATTGACTTCTGATCACAACCCAAATTCCCACTGACTTTAGTGATCCTGTGATTTCACTTGATCTTCACACTTCTGCACCCATCTGAGACAGGGACAAAAATAGACACAGATTATGATAGTGTATTGACTCCAGTAAGAATCTCAAGTTAAAATGCAAAGCTCAAGGTTTTGAAAAAGATGTGTGAATTTGTTGAAGTGCGCTCCAACCTACCCAAGCTTATGCTGAAACAATAACAACAATTTATATACCACTTTTCAACAAATGTTTCTAAAGTGGTTTACAAGAAAAATAATAAATAAATAAAACAAAACAAACACAAACAAACAAATAAGATGGCTCCCTGTCCCCAGAGGCTCACAATCTAAAAAGAAACATGACAGACACCAGCAACAGTGGAGTACTACTCAGTTTATGTTCTAGGATTCCCCCCCACCCACCAAGTATATAGGCTGTTTGGTGTCTAATAACTTTTCCTCATAATGAATCCCTATGAGGATTCATTACACACCAAGAAGTCTAAACACCTCAAAAATTCCTAAAATAAAAACTGAGTACCAAGGTTGCGGGTTAGTTGGAACATTGGATGCCACTAATTCCCCACCCCCACCTGCAAAGCAGTGGGGTCAAATGAACAGAAGAAATGAAAGTCTGTAATGAAGACACCAAAGAATCTAAACCCTTCAAAAATACCTTAAAAATAAACAGAGTACCCAAGTGTGGGGGGCGGTGGGGGGTGGTAGGGGTGTCGTTGACACATGGCAGTTGACAGTTGGCACTGTCCAATGATAGTCAAAATGAACAGAAGAAACAAAGGCATATAATGAATTCTCATAGAGATTCATTATGAGGAAAAGATATTAGACACCAAAGAATCTAAACATTTCAATATTCCTAAAAAATAAAATCAACACCGCACTGCCTTGTAGGTGGTGAGGGCATGTAGTTGGCACATGGCAGTTGACAGTTGGCATTGTCCAGTGACAGTCAAAATGAACAGACGAAACGAAGGTGTGCAATGAATCCTCACAGGGGTTCATTATGAGGAAAAGTTATTTTATACCAAAGACTCCAAACAGTTGAAAAATAATGACTGCACATTTTGCTCCATAACTCCACTTCTACAAGGGCTAGAGCTTAGTTTTAGTTTTTGTTTTTTTTAAAATGAAAGCTGGGTATCCATGTTAGGGTTAGGATATGGCAATTTCGAATCCCCATTGTTTCCTATGGCTGAAATGTTCAAAATCAGTAAAAACTAAGAATTCATCAAAAATCAACCAAGTGTCCCACTGCCTTGAAATTTGGGTGGTAGGTGGCACCCATGGGGATCTACCCACCACCCAAATTTCGTGCCCCTAGGACCTTTGTAAGTGGTCTGAATCAGACCAAATCCGAATCAAATTGAAGCAAATACAAATTGAATCTGGGATGATTTTGGGGGAGGGGGGTAGATTTGGACACAAAACAAATCAGAGGTGATTTGTTTTGGGCACAAATCGAATCAAAAAAATTGATTTGTGCACATCTCTACTCTTAAGGCCTTAGCCCTCTATTGAATATTAATTGAATATCAACTGAATATTAATTATCAGAAAACCAAAATTTTGGCCTTCTCTAACAGGAGATAAAATATAAATGGAGGATTGACAATCACAGTATAGAGCAGGTTAAATGTTTCAAGTATCTGGGGGTCATATTTCAGGAATCTAGGAAGAAGCTCACCCAAATCAGTTATGCAGCTGCTCAGGCACAGAGAAGTGCATCAGCAATTCTCAGCTTCCACAGGCGGGAAGGAGGAATTCTCATCCTGGCTGCCACCAACTTATTCAAGGCAATGTCAATGGTTCAAATGTTATACGGGGCACAGCTGGGACCCTATGCTAACTATTCTCTCCTGGAGCGGGTGCAAGCTAGGTGCTTAAGAATATTATATCTGACTCTCAAATGTACTTCTAATGCACCTTTGAGATTGGAATCGGATGTCAGATATAATGTTATCTCAATACAAGCCAGAGCCTGGCATCTAATACTAATAAACTGGGCAAGAGTCAACATATTGCCCTCTGGTCTCCTTACTTAGTTAGTTAGATAGGCACTGTCTGAGCTGGTGGAAGAACTGTGTCAGGAAACTCCATACCTATGGTCTTTCACCTGAGGCAGTCCTCTATGTGGGTTTGGGCAGGGCCAAAGAATTTATTAAACTTATTAAACCAACTTATTAAAATACTGAGTTTCAGAAAGACCTGTTGAGGACATCTAGGTCATTCCTCCTGCTCAGTGATGGGATGAGACCTCACCCAGCAGATTATCGGTTTCTCCTCACTTTCCCCAAACATAGATGGGCCTTCTCGAGTGCCCGTATGAATGCCCTCCCTTCAGAATTCTTGGCTGGTAGATACAATAGAATCCCAATTGAACAGCGATATTGCCCCTGTAACTCTGATGAGATTGAATCAGTTGCACATATGCTCCTGCGGTGTGTCTTTTATGTAGACCTTAGGCAAAGGTTATCTGACCCTCTTTTACATAATTTGACAGGTCGATCTGATGAATTCTACACCAAATATCTGCTAATAGAAGTGAATTCATCTATCTCACACACAGAGTGGCAAAATTCTCTTGTTCTGCAATACGGGTTCGTCACACTCTGCTCACTAATGGTTAGATCCAGTGTACAGTTATGTTATTAATATGGCTATGTTTAAAATTTATATTGTTTTAGATGTTGTGTTATTGGTCAAAGACCATAGTAAAGAATGTTTGACTGAATGCAGTGGGCTGCTTGTGATAAAGCATGTCAACTTTTGACCCATTACATTTTCCACAAGCCATGTGGTATGGCCTGCCAGATGTTTCCAACATGGTGACGACTGGATTATCCATTAGGCCCTTCCAGTCCTATGATTCTATAATTTTCTGCTTTTTTCCATTTTAAATTGTGGGTGTATGTGTGTTTAAGAGAGGGAGAGAGAGGGTGATTTTTAGAGAGTCAGAGAATGAAACATGAGATGTTTTTGTCATTTACTTGTATGGAAAGTACAAGCCATATCGGTTCCTTCTTTTACTCTATGCATTTCAGGTCAAGATAAGTACATGGAAGATATACATATACAGAAGGATGTGGAGGGGGGGCAGGTTTTTAAACGTTATCTTCTAAACCTCAATTCTGGTGTCTTTCTTCTTCTTCTTCTTTAGTTGCTTCTCCTATTGGAGGTTAGCTATCATTAGATAGTTGATCTTTTGACACTGCATCTCTAAATAGTGACACTGTGCTTCTACCATATAACGCTAAGGTTTTTCAGCCATGATGTTTTCCTTCTTCCTGCCCTCCTCCTTCCCTTGATCTTTCCTTGCAATATTAATTGCAGAAGACGATATCATCACGCTTCCTTTCTTTTATTGTTCTTAAAATTTCCATGTTTTTATTCATTCTTCGCAAAACTTCTAGATCGGTGACTCTATCTACCCAGGATATTTTCTACATTCTTCTATACATGCATGTTTCAAAAGCCTCAGTCCTCTTACACATATCTTTGGTGAGCATCCAGTTTTCCTCTCCATAAAGTAAGGCGTCATACTAGCAGCTGCATTTTTAAGAAAAGGAGCTAATGATAAGATATGCTAGTGAGAAGAGCTTAAGAATTATTTTGCTGTATCAAACTGTACCTCCCCGACACACCCCTCTCTCCTCCTCTCTCTCTTTGTATATGCATCCCTCCTTTCACAAGCAGGTCCCAAGGTGGCTAACAAAATAGATAAAAAACAATAACAATAACAGTTGCAGGGGCGTAACAAGGCTGGAGTGGGCCCAGAGACAAAATTTTAAAATGGGCCCCCGCCCCTCGCCCCTCGCTGATACACACACACACACTTCACATATATAGTCAATATATAGTCATCTCTTTTTAGATTGTGAGCCTCTGGGGGGCCCCTCGAGGTGTGGGGGCCCCTCGAGGTGTGGGGGCCCCCAGGCAGCCACCTCCCCTTGCCTAATAGTAGTTACACCCCTGAACAGTTGTTCATAGATAGATAGATAGATAGATAGATAGATAGATAGATAGATACCCCTGCTAACTTGGCAAAGAGGCACCTTTTAATGTGGTGATTCTCTTTATTTAGCAGGGGGAGAGTAACTGGCCCTCTCCACCCCCAGCACAGCACTTCCAGTGACTGTTGCTGGTGTCTATCTTACGTTTCTTTTTAGATTGTGAGCCCTTTGGGGACAGGGAGCCATTTTGTTTATCTTATTTATTTGTTATTTCTCTGTGTGAACCGCCCTGAGCCATTTTTGGAAGGGCGGTATAGAAATCGAATAAATAGATAGATAGATAGACAGAAGCAGCAACAAAAACAACTGTCATTGCTAGTTCTGTCTTTCATCATCTGCTGTTGGGTTTTCTATTTGGAAAAAGTGAAAAGCTCTGGCACTTAGAATCAAGCATGTTTGTGAGTAAAGGGGTCACTATCTCATAAGACAAGCTTTTAAAAATTCCATGTACTCCCTGTGTACCTACGCATGTATTCATGTAAACACTGAAGGTGCTGCTTTGTGTCCGGTTGCTATATTTGTGTCCGGTTGATATATGGATACGATATGCAATAGGGATGTGCAAACAGGTTTGACAGCATGGCCCAGGCCATGCAGAGGCCCAATGCGCAGGTGTGGCAGCCTCCAAAATGGCTTCCACACCAGAAGGCCAGAACGGATCAAAGAATGGCTGAACGAACTGGTTTTGGATTGGATGGGAGGCTGGTGGGGGGAGAGGGGATTTTTGGGGTTCCCCCTCCGCTGCCTTGCAGGAAACCCCCCCCCCCCGAGGGGGTAAGTTGTTTGTTTGTTTTTTAAATTTAAGCTCATAATCATCCCCCGGAACGAACCTGGGGGGTGGGGCTTCGAGGGGGTGCCAGACTGATCTGGCCCAGTCCGGGGGTGGTTCAGACTCAAACTAAACCAGACTAGCTGGTTCCATGCACTCCCCTAATATGCAATGGCAGGATCCATTAGACAGTGTGCTTTCAGTAATGGAGCCACCATCACCTGGCATCACAGATCAGGACATGCCTGCTGCAGCAACCTCTTGGCTGAAGAGTCCTGTTATTTCCTCCTCCAACCAGCAACCACAGCGAGGGTGGTGTCTACTCTATAGGCAATCCTGAATGAATCTGATTACTTAGATAGTTTCCACTCAGATTTCCAGCCTAGATATGGGAAAGAAACTGCCTTGGTCACCCTAGTGGATGAACAACACTGGGAGATAGACAGAGGAAGTATGACTCTGATGATTCTCCTGGACCTCCCAGCGGCTTTTGATACCATCAGCCATGGTATCCTTCTGGGTTGTCTCTTGGGAGTGGGACTTGGGGGCACAGTTATATGGTGGGCGGCTCCACTCCTACCTGGAGGATTGTACTCAGAAAGTGGTGCTGGGGGACACCTGCTCCACCCCTTTGGCCTATGGAGTGTTGCAGGGATCTATTCTGTCCCCTATGCTGTATAACATCTACATAAAACCTCTGGGAGAGGTCACCAATGGGTGTGGGCTACAGTGCCATCCATAGGCATAACTATAGGGGGGCAGGGGGGCACGTGCCCCGGGCGCCACCTGGCAGAGGGCGCCAAAAAGTGCCCCCACCGATTTGCCGGATTTTTTAAAAAAATTATTATTATTATTATTATTTTGCAGAGCAGTCCCCCCCCCCGGTCCCGGCGCCCCCCCCCTTGGCATTGCTCATCCAGCACTGGGCGCTGTGGCGTCTTCATAGTCCAAGTCTCTGACTCTCACTCCCTGGCGCACCCCGCCGCCCCACCACCAGTCGTGCATGCGTTGAGAGGAGGACATGCACCAGAGCAAACTTCCTGAACAACTCCCTCTTCTGAACAACTTCCTGAATGCCCGAACCAGTTCCCCTTTTTGCTCATTCAAGTCCTTCCTCCCCTATAATAGTAGTGTGCACGCGCGCGCAGAAGGCTCCCTGCACTTCGCAGAAGGCAGGGAAGGGGGCGGGCGGACGGACTGACGTCTCCCCGCCGCCCACCCGAGCGCTATAGGACTCAGTCCGGGGCGAGATTTAAAGAGCTAAAATGGCTTGAGGGGGCTTCGGGGGCGGCAGGGAAGTATCCTGCCACCCGATTTTGAAGACAAGAAGGAGCCCCGGAGCGGCGAGCGGGCGGAGAGCGATTCTGTGGCGCATTTTTTAAACGAATTATGGCGCCAAAGCAGCAAAGCGCAGGATGGGTGAGTAAAGCCCCCCCCGCCCTTAATGGAACCCCCCACCCCAGTGCTGAACCGCAGGTCCGCGGTCCGGTGCACACCCCTACCCTATAATCTAACCACGTTTTAACTGAAAAGGTTCAGGGAGGGGGAGATGGGGGGATGTGGAACCTTGGGTTCCACATCCCCCCATCTCTCCCTTCCTGGACTTTTTCACTATGTAATGCAAGCTAATTTAATTATATGTCATCATCAAAATGGATTAGCTGTTTCAGCCCATCAGGAAAGTCTAAACCTCCACTGATTTAATTAACCAGACTGAAAATCAGATGAACAGAGAATGTTTTAATGAAAGGTGGTATATAAATTTAACAATAAGTAAAACTATCATTAGGAGCAATTAGCGATTACTTAAACATTGGTGCTGCCAAGCAATTTGTAAATAAAACTAGAAGCCCTTTGAAAATAAGCTGGAATTAATTGTAGGTTGGGCAGGGGGTGAAAGTATATACTTCTAAACATTTATTGTTAAATTTATATACCACCTTTCATTAAAAACAACCCCAAAGTGGTTTGGTTTTAGTCATGGATTTTAATTTTAATTGCTCTTTTTGTCAATGTGATGAAGATTAGTTAAATCTGAGTGGTCTTAGGCAACCAATGTTGCATCTGAAATGCCATTTCATTTTTTTATTGTCATAAATACTCTCCAACCAATTTAAATAGCAAAGGTGTATATTATCGCTTTATTCAATTGCAGGGAATCTCAAAAAAGCAGGATTTGCAACTAAGGCAGTGCATATCTTCTCTAAAATGGCCCTTTTATAGTTTTTCTAACTTTGAAATCGTAACATAAAACAAAGCATAAATGCATAAATGCTTCCCCCTCCATTTGAAACCTTTTCTGGTGTAAATAGCACGCGGTTTTGGAAAAGGGGAGTCTTTCTTTAACAGCGGGAGAATAAGGAGTCTTTAGCACTATCACCCTAGTCCCTCGAATTACTTTGGAGTCCTTGGTTTTCGTTTTGTTAAAATACAGTCACTCACAAGGGAAAGTCAGGAACAGAACCAGGGCGTGAGGGAGGGGCATCATAATCATAATAATCATCATTGCATCATAATTCTGATGTTTGAGATACAAGCCAACTTCACAGGGTTGTTGTGAGGAAAAACCTAAGTATGTAGTGCATTTTGAAATTTTTGGTAATTTTTGTAATTTTTTAAATTTTTAAAATAAAAGTTTTCTGAAACATGTGTGTCAGTCAGATGTATGTTGGGGGGTGGCGGGGGGATGTGGCGGGGGGGGGGGACGCAATTTCAGTGCTTGCCCCAGGCGCCGTTTTCCCTAGTTACGCCTCTGGTGCCATCAATAGGTGGATGACAGCCGGCTGTATCTATTTTTTAAGTCAGCAAACACCAGGGAGGGAGTGGATACTCTGCACTGGGGTTTGGAGGCTGTTCTGGGCTATATGGGGAGAAACAAGCTGTAACTTAATCCAAATAAGACGGAAGTGCTATGGGTTGGTAAAACTGATCATCTGAGTAGTGAGGTAAATCTGGACAGAGTTACATTCCACCTGAAAGACACAGTCCACAGCTTGAGGGTGCTTCTGGACGTGGCACTGTCCTTGGAGGCACAGGTGGTGGTGGTGTGCAGAGGTGTGTTGTTTTTTTAAACGAGCTATGGCACATTTTACCTTACAGCTGGTACACCAGCTGTGACCCTACTTGGAGAAGTCAGACCTGACTCATGCTTTGGTGACATCCAGATTGGATTACTGAAATGTGATCTACATGGGGCTGCCCTTGAAGACAGTTTGGAAGCTTCAGCTGGTAGAATTCTGCTGCAAGGATGCTCATGGGTGCAAGTTACTTCATGAGCATTACTCCCATCCTGCGACAGCTTCATTGGTTACCAGTCCATTTCCAGGCTAGATTCAAGGTGCTCGTCATGAACTTTAAAGCCCTACATGGGTTGGAGCTGGGGTACTAGACAGACTGTATTCATCCATAGGAACCTGCCAGCACTCTCCATTTGGTGGGGTTTATGGTCCCACCACTAACAGAGATCTGAATGGCAGGGACTAGAGAAAGAGTCTTTTTTATTGTGGCCCCTCAGTTTTGGAATGCCCTCCCAGAAGAGCTTCACCATGTTCCCTCCCTCAGTGTTTTTGTTTTTTTAAACAATTAAAGACACATCTTTTATAGACACTTTTAAATGCTTTCTGCTGCTGATTATATCTGGTAGGGGTTGGTTTTGGGTGGGTTTTTGTTTTTTGTTTTGCTTTTTAATCTTTAGCTTTTTACTAATAACTTTTAATTTGAAAATTAAAATTTATAATTTTAAATGTTAACTCCTTAGTCCCCCACCTGAATGATCCGAGCCTCCACCCCCACTAAATTGGCGAGTAGGAATGTCCCAATTTTATGCAGATGACATAGTGCTACTCTGATATTAAAACAGCGGATCTATGATATGGAAATGCAGTCTGATCGATCTTTAATCTCTAAAGAAGTTTTCCTAGGTCTACAAATGTATAACACTAAACCTGCGAATTACCTGGGTAAGATTACCATTACTAAGTATCGCAGGATGTTTACACTGGCCAGATTTAATGTGCTACCTTCAGCTGAACTAGAAGGTAAATTTAGAGGGATCCCAAAAGAACAGAGACTATGCCCTTGTGGCTCTGGAGAACAGGAGTCTATCTTTCACATTTTACTCCACTGTCTCTTCTATAGGGACTTACGAACTTGTTATATTTCCTCATTACTGACTGATTTCCCAGGTCATACAGATGCATTTTACTTCAACTATCTGCTCTCAGATCAGAAGGAGGAAGTAACATTTAAAGTTGCTAAGTTCTGTGAGGCAGCTAAGAAGGCTAGACAACAGATGGTAAACCAGATTATGCAAACGGGAAACTGCTGATTAGGATGAGTCCATGTTCCTGATTATACTATGTATATATTACTACTATTATGTGTATTATTATGTATGTAAATTTTGGTCTATGACCGTAAATAAACATGATGATGATGATGATGATGATGCTACTCTCACAAACTAAAATAGGGATATAGTGTGCCCTAGCATCTCTGAGTTCTTACTGTGCTAAGGAGGCCTTAGAGATAAATTATTCCAAAACGAAGGTCCTGGTGTTTGCAAAGTGCCCAAAGAACTTCAGATAGTCTATAAGTGGGCAAAGAATCGAACAGGGGAAGGTGTTTAAATATCTTGGGGTGGCCTTTCACGCTAGTGGGAGTCGTAAAGCTCACCTTAATACTGTTTCTCATAGCATGCAGCAGTCAAAGAATGCCATTAAGTCTTTTCATTTTTCAAGGGGTGCGCGCCTCTCTTGTTCCAGCAGCTATCAAAGTTTTTATAGCTAAGGTATACCCTCAGATTCTTTATGGTGCAACTTGGCCCTTATGACAACTTTGCTCCTTTGGAAGTAATTCAGACAAAGTTTCTAAGGACTATTCTCCAAGTTCCCTGTGGTGTTACTAATGCTGCTCTCCAAAGAGAAGCTGGGGTCACCACATTAAAGCTAAAAATTTGGTTGTGTGTAATCAAGTTTTGGTTGAACCTGGTATTTTTTCCTACTGGGCTTGCCCCACTAGTATTAGCTGATAGTTTTACATCCAAATGAAAACAGCATTAAAAACGAAGTTGCAACAGGAAGAACCTGTAGGGTAGTGGTGTGCACCGGACTGCGGAGCTGTGGTTCGGAGCTGGGGTGGGGGGTTCCATTAAGGGCGGGAGGGGCTTTACTTACCCCTCCCGCCCTTTGCTGCTTTGGCGCCGTAAATATTGCAAGAAATCCGGGCGGCAGGATCCCTCGCCGCCCGCTTCTATTACTAATTATGGCTCTGCTCCTCCTCATTTTAAAAATCGGGGGGCGGCAGGGTGCTTCCCTGCCGCCCCCTCGAAGCCCCCTGCTGCCGCTGAAGCCCACTTAAATCTCGCCCGGACCGGAGGAGAAACCGTGCTCGGGCGGGCGGCAGCGAGACGCCGCCCGCCCGCCCGCTCCCTGCCCTTCTTCGCGTGTGCGCAGAAGGCTCCCTAACCGACCCCAGCTTCTCTTTGGAGAGCAGCATTAGTAACACCACAGGGAACTTGGAGAATAGTCCTTAGAAACTTTGTCTGAATTACTTCCAAAGGAGCAAAGTTGTCATAAGGGCCAAGTTGTGCACCATAAAGAATCTGAGGGTATACCTTAGCTATAAAAACTTTGATAGCTGCTGGAACAAGAGAGGCGCGCACCCCTTGAAAAATGAAAAGACTTAATGGCATTCTTTGACTGCTGCATGCTATGAGAAACAGTATTAAGGTGAGCTTTACGACTCCCACTAGCGTGAAAGGCCACCCCAAGATATTTAAACACCTTCACCTGTTCGATTCTTTGCCCACTTATAGACTATCTGAAGTTCTTTGGGCACTTTGCAAACACCAGGACCTTCGTTTTGGAATAATTTATCTCTAAGGCCTCCTTAGCACAGTAAGAACTCAGAGATGCTAGGGCACACTATATCCCTATTTTAGTTTGTGAGAGTAGCAGCATCATCATCATCATCATGTTTATTTACGGTCATAGACCAAAATTTACATACATAATAATACACATAATAGTAGTAATATATACATAGTATAATCAGGAACATGGACTCATCCTAATCAGCAGTTTCCCGTTTGCATAATCTGGTTTACCATCTGTTGTCTAGCCTTCTTAGCTGCCTCACAGAACTTAGCAACTTTAAATGTTACTTCCTCCTTCTGATCTGAGAGCAGATAGTTGAAGTAAAATGCATCTGTATGACCTGGGAAATCAGTCAGTAATGAGGAAATATAACAAGTTCGTAAGTCCCTATAGAAGAGACAGTGGAGTAAAATGTGAAAGATAGACTCCTGTTCTCCAGAGCCACAAGGGCATAGTCTCTGTTCTTGCAATATTTACGGCACCAAAGCAGCAAAGGGCGGGAGGGGTAAGTAAAGCCCCCCCATGCCCTTAATGGAACCCCCCACCCTAACCCTCCCGAACCAAAACCACCCCTTCTCCAGACCGGTTCGGAGGCCAGTAGAATGGCCTCCGAACCAATCCATGCACACCCCTACTGTAGGGCGGGGATTCGATCAGGCTATTCAGTTTATCAAACAATGAGCTCTACATATAGAGCTGCAAGAGGAATCTGCACGCTTGACAAGAGGGCTATATATAGGCCCTCAATGTTTTAATCTCAATCCCATTGATAATCTAGATAACATATTTGTATCTAAATTTAGGAGAGCACCGACCCTTGCCCGCCTCAATGTACTTCCTACCATGGTCCTGGAGGGAAAATACAAGTGGTTACCTTACGCAGCGCCCCTTTGCCCCTGTGGTTCAGGTGAAATAAAGACTACGGCCCATGTAAAAAAAAAATTTTGGTGAATTTTATACGGATAGTTGTTCTAAGTTTATTTTACCTTTGTTAAAGAATTGTCCTGGCCACACCGATCATTTCTATTTGGAGTATCTGCTGTCCAGTTTTGAACCTGTGATGTCTGTTAATGTGGCCAAATTTTGTTTTACTGTTTGTAAGCTTCGTAAAGTCTATATTACTCAATCAAATATTTTGTAAAATGTAAAGATTAGCTGGTCTATGACCGTAATAAACTCTATCTATCTATCTATCTATCTATCTATCTAATGTGGTTTTTAGCATGGTCAAATCACTCATTTGATGATGATTATTTTTTCCATTATATTGTTTCTATTTTATTAATGGTGTTAGCCGCCCCAAGCAGTAGTGTTCTAGAGGGGTGGAGTATAAATATTTTAAACAAAAAGAAATAAAATAAAATATAACAGCAACAACAACAACAGGAAATAAAACTGCTAATATTATGATGCCTTTATATAAATCTATGGAGTGGCCACACTTGGAGTACTATGTACAGTTCTGGTCACCACATCTTAAGAACAGCAATAGCAATAGCAATAGCACTTACATTTATATACTGCTCTATAGCCGGAGCTCTCTAAGCGGTTTACAATGATTTAGCATATTGCCCCCAACATTCTGGGTACTCATTTTACCGACCTCGGAAGGATGGAAGGCTGAGTCAACCTTGAGCCCCTGGTCAGGATCGAACTTGTAACCTTCTGGTTACAGGGCGGCAGTTTTTTTTTTTACCACTGCGCCACCAGGGGCTCCTGAATGACTTTGTAGAACTGGAAAGGTGCAGAAGAGGACAACCAAGATGACCTTCCTTAGGAGGCAAGGCTACAACATGGGGGTCTTTCAGTTTACAAAAAAAAGGTGACTACGGAAAGACATGATAGAGAAAATTATGCATTGGGGTAGAGAGAGTGGATTTTTCTTCCTCTCTCACAACACTAGAACAAGGGGTCATCCCATAAAACTAATTGCCAAGAAATTTAGGACCAACAAAAGGAAGTACTTTTTCACACAGTGCATAATTAATCTATGGAATTTCTGTTATGGGGTGTGTTGATGGCCACTAGCTTGGATGGCTTTAAAAGGGACTTAGACAAATCCATGAGGGACAGGTATATCAATGGCTACTACTCTTGATGGCCACAGGCTACTTCCAGCTCAGAGGCAAGAGATCTTTGGATACTAGTTGCAGGGGAGCAACAGTAGGAGAGAAGGCATGCCTCCATCTTCTACTTGTGGGCTTCCCAGAGGCAACTGGTGGACCACTATGGGAAACAGGATGTTGGATTAATCACTGTTGGAGCTAGGACTCTGGCAGCATCAGCTCTCAGCTGCATGTCTCATAGTGACCACTGGAGGGGTTTTAGGGTCATGGATAAAAGTGCTGGACTCCTCCCCTTTTTGTTCTTCCAGTGTTACTCTCCATTTGGTCTCTCTCTTCAGCTATGAGCTATAGCTGAAATTAAGCTAAAGATTTTTTCACATTTGTTTGTAACCTTTTCTTTAAATAAATCCTTGTAGTTCTTCAGTACTAAAGAACTGTCTCAAGACCTCTTGCTTTGCTGCTTTCTCACCAAACTGGTTTTGCTCTGCTATCTGGGGACTGAATTGCCATTCTTCCCCTACAGTTAGGCCTTGGTCCTAATGCAGTAGGGCTGTTCCTTATGTTCTAACCCTTTCTCATCATCCTGTGGGAGGCATTTCAATCACAGTGCTCAAAACCTGAGATATCACAGCTTTTCTTGACTTCCTCAAATGGACAAGCCCTCTGGGGCGGACCTTTGGCAACCATGCAAGAGAGCTACACTGCGAAGCAGTAAGTTTATGTTGTGAGGATATAGCAAGGTTCTCTGTACCCACTCCAAACCTGATGGGGAAATAACAAAAAATCAGGGATTATTTTCCCTTCAGGTTCATCACCCAGGTACTTATGTTATTTGTTTGTTTGTTTGTTTGTTTGTTAAATAAACTTCTATACCACCCAAACTTTCATCTCTGGGTGGTTACTTCCATGGAAGATTTCAGAGAAGGTGGGAAATTCCAAAAGAAGAGCTGTGAGCATCCTCCTCCAGAATGCTCAGAAATACTTTATGATCCCTCCTTCTTATTAATATTAATGTATCTTCCATTTGTTTGAACAAAACCACTGGTAGTATGTTACACTAATATTAGATATGGGTAGTGTTCAGTTACACCAGTAATACTACATGGGGGAGTTTGGTGTTGCATGGAAATTGGGGATGTACTCGAACCATGGTTCAAAATGCAGCTCTTTAAAGGAAATTAGAATGGGAACTTGAAGAAAAAGGCGAGATGGAGCTTACCTGCTCTCCGCTGCTCCTTCCAGCTTCCTGTTGGGGTGGTGCATGCTTCAAAAAAACCCACACACCATCAGTATGCACATGCGTGGATGCTGTGTGTGTGCTGACGGTGCACAGGGCTTTTTGGAACATGCATCACCCCAGCAGGAAGCTGGAAGGGGCGACAGAGAGCAGGTAAGCTCCATCTCGCCTTTTTCTTCAAGTTCCCTTTCTAATTATTTTTAAAGTGCTTGAACCACAGTTCAGGCACATTCCTAATGGAAATTCTGTTGGTCAGCAAGCCTGAAACACTTAGCATGTCTTGATAGATGATTGTAGCAGAAAGGTACCCCTCAGGACTTGTTTTGTCTGCTTTATCAGAAGAGAAATAAGCTGCAAAGTTTTAAATAAAGGAAGAAAAACCCAACAATGTTCCAAAGGTTTAAATAAAAGCAACATCCTGACACTTGCCTTTTCCTATTAAAAGAAGTCTTTCATCTTTAATTTCCAGGGACATGAATGCAGGGGAGATGGGGCAGGGGGAGGACAAAGGCTACACCCCAACCCTCTGCTCATTTGCCAGTTGACTTAGTAAGTTATCTAATTAGGCATTTAAAGTGATGTGTGTAACTGAAAAGCCCCCATGTCAAATTCTGAAATCAGAGGAGATAAAGAGGAGACTTTTGCATCCCCCCCCCACTTCTCCAACTGCAAGGTAATTAGCCCATTTAGCTCTGCCGAGTGCTGCTTTTCTGTGAGTGAAAGGAGGCTGAAATAAGATAGTATTTCAGAAACACTCTTTGAAACATACCACAATGAAAAATTCCTCTTTCTCTTGTATGCCACATAAAGAAGGCCATCTGATCCCACACTGGTCAGGGGATCAGGGGCAACATGATCAATGATGACTTTGGAATTTTGGCCATTGCTACTAGCTAATTTGGCTTTTCTTGAGATCCAGGATGGTTTTGCTTTCCTTTCTTCTTTTGTGACCATTAATGTTATAATTTTCTTCTCCGCTTGCAGTTACCATCTCAGCACTACTTGGCGATACATATTTGTTCTTTAGAAACAAACACATGGATTTAGTGTAATGTCCAGCCGTTTGGCTTATAGCATTAGTGGTGCATTTTCCATGGCAAATGAAGGCATGTATCACCTATAATTAGTAAAAACCCTATGTACCAAAGATGTGGTAGCTTCTATACTTGCTAAAGCTTAGGAGGAACAGAAAACTACAAGGGAATAACTGTGGCTTATCTAGGGCAATGTCTGTTTTAAGAGAACATATTTGGAAAGACACATCATTATCATGTGTGAGCAAAACTGTGAAGGCTAAAATCGCACAGAGATATTCCACACCCTCTAAAATTTCATAGATGAAAATGGCGACACTCCTGAGTACTTTTTTTTTAAGTCTGTCAGATACACAACATAAAAACAAACAAGTTTAGTCCATGGTGATATTAAATGTGTCAGACAACAAATGAAATATTAAAAACTCTTGTGTACTTCTAACACATGTATTCTCACACCAAGGAACAGTGCCTGAGGGTACCCCTACCACCATTATTATACATTGCTAAGGTTCTTCACACAATGCTTCTTTAGTGTCATATCCAGCAATAATTTAAAAGCTGGGGGGGGGGTGTTCCTTCGGTTAGAGTCCAGACAAACCGGGGGGGGGGATCTAATTGTCCTGTATCATGTTCTCATGACTATTAACTGTAGCTGGTGATGGTTACTGTTGAGCGATTAAGAAGCACTCACCAGCTGTTCATGTATGCACATTAATATGACTTATACTAGAGTTAAGATGTTTCTGCCCTCTACTTAAGAGCACCTGGAACACAGATATGTTTTGGGCCATAGCTGCAGTCCTGAAAAGCAAAGGAATGCTTGGATGTGGGACGTACACATAGATGTATCATAAAAATTGATCATTAAAGAGTGACCATTAAAAATATTTTTCGAATTTGTTTTAAGGATCTCGCCTTCAAAGTAACAGCCATTGCTGAGGTGCACATGTATAAGGGCTAGATGAGAGCCATCCAACCCCTGGGGCAATGCCACACAGAATATTTGTGACAGTGCTTATCATCTGTTTGGAGGTGGGGGAACGGAGTAGGTTTACGATGTTCACTCCCTTGTACACCCCTTTTCTCCTAACTGATAATATGTGGAGAATTTCAGTAAAGTTATAGAATATCAATTTCACCCCCTTATACTTCACTGTGGTTTAGGCTTTTGTTTTGTTTTGTCATTCTGTTTGTCATTGTGCTTGAAACTGAAATAACTAGTGTGGGCCTGTCAGACATCTACAAAAAAGGGCCTTCAGTGTGCTAGAGACAAAAGCAAAGGAAATGAGCATGTATATTTCCATTGTAGGATTCACCCTACTTTGACCACTTGGATTCACACTATAATAGCTATGATAGGAAGAGGCCTTGAAGAGAAATGGAGAAGCCTTTTGTTGGTGAATAAAACTTCCAGTGTTAAAAAGATTCCCTGTGAAAACATAGCACGCCCCCATTCTGTATTCCTCCCTGGATTCAGCAGGAGGCCGTCAGTATGACAGCTGATCTCCCAGACTTCCCACTGTACGAGCCAGACTAGGATATCGGATGCGCCACTATAAAGGTAGCAGTGAGAGGCCTGCCATCCCTGAGCTGCATGCAGATGAAAGTGAATAATGCAACATACACCATGCAGCCATGTCCTACCCATACTGATTGCATCAGCACAACAAATACTTATCATGAGCACCCAGACATCAGCTGAATCAATTAGACTCTTCCGAGAAACAGAAAACAAAGGATTACATTCTAAAAGCTGAATTCACAAAACTAGTTAGAAGAAGATAGAAATCAGATAGTTTACTTCAAAAATTTTAATAGGAATGAGAGTTTGGCTAGTTGCCTTTCTTTTGCAGGAAATGCAAGATAGTTCTCATCACTGGGAGCATTTTGCTCTGAAATATAGTTGCATATGTGTGTGTTTGTCCTACAAATCAGTGCACAAATGTGCCAACAGTCCATTAGCACTGTGCTTCCAGAGGTGGCATCCGTATGTTGTAGCAGTACTGTAGTGAACTGCAGGACACAGAGCACACATGAAGATGGAAAGCTTCTTAACTCTCATCTTAATCACAAAGTTTTTGGATTACTAAATAATAAAATAAAGCCTACTCATATTGTCAATGGGTACATATGCACCCATCTCAGCAATTGTTGCATCACTTTTGCAAGATATGTCAGTATTATTATCTCCCTATGGGGAGATGGGGGTGAGAGAGTGATTCTTCCCAGAGTAACAAATGGCAGTGGTAGAATCGGAATGGAGGGCTTCCTTCCTGATAGCTCAGCCTCTTATCCACGATGCCAGCTTCTCCAGGAATCAGATCTCAGGAACTTTGGCATGCTTTTTTTTAAAAGGTCAAAGTCATTTGACCTTGTGAAGTCCTTTTTTAAAAAGCTCAGAGTCATTTGGCCCTTATGAAGGTGAAGGGTGGTTGGGCGCATGTACAGAAGCTTCTAGTACTCAAGTCACAGAGTTATGTAGTTTACATAGACTGAAGCTGCTGGCCTTACCTAGGAATAAGTCCCATGACCATGGTAGCATTTATCTTTGAGTAAACATGCATGGGATGGCTTGGCTGATGTATTTTTCACAAAAGTGCAAAAAGAGAATAAACTATATAATTGTATCTAGAATTGTTAAGAATTTTTTTAAAAGAGCCTCTTAAAAAGAGTTGTCCCGGGACTCTGGAATGCACTTCCTAATGAAATTAGTTTGCTCATCTCTGAATGTTTTTAAGAAGGACCCGAAAAAAATACCTGTTTAGTCATGCTTTTAGTCTATAGTTTAAAGCATTGGGTTTTAGAGTTTTTATTTGTATTTTTAAATTTAAATTGTTTAAATTGTGTCAATGTTTTAATGGTTTTTAGACTGTGAACTGCCCAGGAACCTTCTTTGTATGAGGCAGTATAGAAATGTAAGAAATAAAATAATAATAATAATAATTTGGAATTTCTATAGTCTTTGTGTTTAAAAGAAGCAGCAGCAAGCACCTTTAAACCTTAGTGCTTCCTTTATATAACTGATTGTTATCAAAAATGGACAGCTTTGTTGGCTCTTATTTCAGATCTGGGGAAATCCTAATATCTCATGCTTTGGCCAAAATACATGACAGGATGTGGGTTACAATGTAGCAAAGAGGTATAAGTCACAGGAACAGGCAACGCTCTCCAAATATTTCACTTTCTTTGCATGATTTGCTTACAGCTTAGATAGAACAAAGCAAATCTTTACCAAAATATGAATTTGTAGATAGGTGGAGGAATAGGAGTGGCTGTTAGGTAAACCTCTGGAAACAACTCCTTGATACCTGTTTTGAGTTGGAAAGCACCATTGCTAGTTTCCCACTTGCCTCAAATGGCTCACTGGAAAATGTTCCCAGATGGAATTTTAATTCTTCAACAATTTAAAGAAACCCACGTTGAAGTGTCTGCATACGTGCATGTGCACATGCATAAAATGAATTAAAAAGGGCTATATTGAAGAGAGTTCATTTGTAACATGCCAGCATTTGCCATTTTCAACCCAAGCATTTGCTGGGGGGTGAGTGTTAATATAGCGATTTAGTGACTACTCAGTAATGATTGGTATGAATTACTAACTAAATCAATCTGCTCAGTTTAAAGGAATTATTTGTAGTTGCCAAAGGCTGCTTCTTGTCTCCAAGGCAACATACATTCCCTTTCCAACGGAAAATTATACAGTTTGCTAATTGCTCGAGTGTAAAGAAGGGTCACTGTGTAATTTCCTTTTACTATAATTTGAAATCCCACAAATATAACTCGTCATCATCCCAGAGGAATTTGTGGTTTTGGCAAACTCTAAAACTAGGTACCGTCGTTAAAAAAAAAAAAATCCTGGCAGAATAGTTGCAGTTTTCTGCTCCCGCAATCAGGCTTAGTCAACTATTTTTCAAAATATTTGAATAATATGCCCAGAATGTAGATTATTCTTCCACCTCCAGCTCAGACTCAGCCTTTTATCCAAAACTGTTGCTTTGACCCCTTGGTCTTCAGCCCCAGCTGAAATAAAACCCAAGTGTCCCAACTAGATTTGACCATATTCAGCCCATTACCCACACTTCTCCCTTTCTTCCCACCTGTTGCACATATTCATATAAATATTTATGTTCCACCTTTATTCTCCCCCCACATACACAAAAACCACCCCAAGGACCCCTCAAGGTGGTTCAAAATTCAAAATTCAAATAATAAAATGCAAATCAAACAAAATTAAGAACAGCAACAATAAAATCAGCAAAGGAGACACATTCAAACCAGCCCAAACCTGCCAAAAATAGGAACCCCTAAAAACTCTTATGGGGTGGGGTGGGGGAGACAAAATAAGGGCATCACAAATGTCACCTGGCAGGAAGTTTGACAAGCCAAGTGCCACAACAGAAAAGGCCCTCCCACTCACTATCACCAACTGATAAGTCTTTCTAGTTGACCTGAGGGGAAAGGTTGTTTCATATGGGGAAAGGTAGTCCAAGTACCTAGGCCTAAAAGTCAGCAGTCCCGCTGCTGACTTGGCAAAGAGGCACCTTTTAAGGTGGTGATTCTCTTTATTTAGCAGGGGGAGAGTAACTGGTCCTATTCACCCCCAGCACAGTACCTCCACTGACTGTTGCTGGTGTCTATCTTATGTTTCTTTTAGACTGTGAGCCCTTGGGGGACAGGGTTCCATCTTATTTATTTATTATTTCTCTATTTATTTATTATTTCCCTGAGCCATTTCTGGAAGGGCGGTATAGAAATCAAATAAATAAATAAATAAATAAAATCTATGTAGAGCTTTATATGCAATAACTTCTAACATTTTGAATTGGGCTTGGAGACAAACTTGTAAGCAGCGGGAGATGATACAGCAAGAGAGCAACAAGGTCACGGCTCTTAGCTCTGACTAATAAACCTGGCTGCTGCCTTTTGCACAAACTGAACTTTTCAAACATTCTCTGAGCCAATTTGGATGAGAGAGTTGCTAGCACATGTGATCAAGAAAGAAAGCCACTGGTAGTGTGCTTGATCAGGATGTCCTCTGTGGATTTCCCAGTGCCCTCCTCCTACATCCCTTTATCACGGGGGGTAGGGATGTGCATAAAACCGGTTCTCCCGGTTCGGTTCGGGTCCGGACCGGGTCCGGACCGGACCGGGAAGGTTCGGTTCTGGTTTTGCCGGACCACCCCCCGGTCCGGTTCGGTTTCGAACCGGTTCGGATCCGAACCGAACTGGTTCGGATCACAAAAAGTGGCTGGTTTTGAAGGGGACATTGTGTTCTACCTGCCACCCAAATTTCAAGTCGATTGGACCTTCCTCTGATTTTTTACAAATTTTTTTTTAAAATTAATTCTTGCCCATAACTCACAATGTGGAGCCCTTAGGGGCAAAAAAGCTGGGGTGGGTGGTAGCCACCCATGGGTGTCCTCCACCCCAAAAATCCCAAGGCAATTGGTTGCTCCTAGTATTATTGGTGAATTTTTGAAGAAAAATTTTTTTCCATTGCCTAGAATGGGGATTTGGGGCTGCCCCAGACCCGCCTCTGTGGGGTGGCAGCACCCCCAAAGTGGGTCCGGGGCCATGGCAAAAATGCCCTCAGTCCCTCCCTGCAATCCCCGTAGAGATAGGAGTGATGGTTCTGTTGTTTTTCTGAGGTGTTCTGAGTGTAGATTCTATGATAGCTAATGAGATTTCCAATGAGACACCATGAATCCACTCTCATTTGCTATCACAGAATCCACACTCACTCAGAACACCTCAGAAAAACAACAGAACCATCACTCCTATCTCTACGGGGATTGCTGGGAGGGACTGAGGGCATTTTTGCCATGGCCCCGGACCCACTTTGGCGGTGCTGCCACCCCACAGAGGCGGGTCTGGGGCAGCCCCGAACCCCCATTCTAGCCAATGGAAAAAAAAAATTCTTCAGAAATTCACCAATAATACTAGGAGCAACCCAACAATTGCCACCCCATCTTTTTGGCCCCTCTCTCTGGGCGCCCTAACACGTAACACCTAGTCAGTCCATCTTAATGCCTACCTACTACCACCACTCCTATCCAAGCAAGTAAGAGGAGGACACTCAGAGAGACAACACCCACTCTCTGATCTAACAAAAAGGCCACTGCTGTGCTGCCTGCCAGCACAGCAGCAGCAGCGGAGCAGCACACTAAGCACAAGAGCAGCACACACAGAGAAGAAGCAGGAGGCGGAGCAGCAGAGCAGCAGACCTGCCGCTCTGCATGATGGGTGACGTGATGCCCAAAGAAACCACCGCCTCACTCAGTGCCTGCCACTGACTAGGCCCGACAGACAGAAGCCAGCCAACCTGCTCTGCTCTGCTCTGATGCTCCCCATGGATGATGCACACACACCCTACATCTGCATCCCAATGACCAGACCAGACCAGACCAAGTGCGCAGAGTCAGCACAGGCCAGCAGCCACCAGCCCAGAAACAACAACAGCTACTACTGCTACCACCACAACCAGTGTTGCCGCTACAATAACATTCCCAGTCCAGTCACGCGCGCCACAGCCTGAGCCTAGCACACAGCCAACAGCTGCTGCCAGCCAGTGCCTGGCAAGCCCAGCCAACATGAGGAGGAGAGAGCTAACAAGTAGACGGCGCACGCACATCACCAACCCATCACGACGGCGCAACTGCAAGGGGAGAGGGCACAATTACAGGCAGGAGGAGGAGGAGGAGGCAAGGCAATCCTAGCACAGATTTGAAAGTTTAAAATCCACCAGGACATCTTCTAGAATCTAGACTTCTGTTTTTTCTACCACCAGCTGTAGTGTCTAGTTAGTCAGTGTGCTGTGCAGCTGAGCTGAGCTGAGCTGAGCTGCATGTGAGGAAGGGTGATTGTAGCTAGTTCTTTAGTTTCAGCAGACTGAGCATTGAGCATGGGCAGTGGCCTTGGGAAGCAACACAATTACACGACACTCACCTGCTGCTGCTGGTTCTAGAAGTTGCCTCTTCTCGTCTTCACCTCTTCGTGTGTGTGTGTGTGTGTGTGTGTGCAGTGAGTGCATGCCTTTTGCCTTGCTGGAAAGAAATGCTTCTCTGGTCCACCACCACATATCTGCTCAAGGACACAGAGGCCCAAGGCAGAGGTGGTGGTGGCACCAGTGTGAGTGCATGTGTGCTGGTGGTGTTTGCCACCACAGGTGTTTTGTGTGTGTATGTGTGCGCTGCTAGCTAGGAGGGGGGAGGGAGGCAGGGAGGGAGGCAGGGAGGCAGGGGGGAGGAAAGGGGAGGGGGAGAGGGATGTAGAGGGGATTGAAGGGGGGAGGGTCCGGCTCAGAGTTGGTCAGCCACATATTTGTGCACACACATGCTCACGTGTGTGCTTCGGTGGGAGAGACCAGACTCTCATCATCTGCCAGACCGGGGTTGGGGGCAGGTGAGGCGGTGGTGGGCTGGAAGGGAGGGAGGATGGAAGGTGGTGAAGAGGAAGGGGAGAGGATGAGAGGGGAAGGATGGAGGGAGGCATGGGGGGAGGAAAAAAAAACATGTAGACAGACACACACCACACTACACACAGAAAGCATCCACACACAGAGACAGTGCTAGGCATCCATTCACACAGACAGACAGACAGACAGACACACAACAGGAAGAGACAGACTGAGCCTGCACCACACACACACACACAGACCCAATTCCCCCCCTGCACAGTTATCAATCAATATGTTGTGTTGGCAGCCAGTTCATTGCTATTCTGATGGTTTTGGGTTTTTTGCCATCAGCCAACATCAACAGTGACCACAATCAAGATGAACATAAGATGATAATAATTCATTCGTTTCATTTCAAAAAATCACCCAATCATTTTCTCCATGTAAACCAAGCCCCCCACACATGATTTCTGGTGACATTTTCAATAAAATCAATTCATTTGGCATTCATCATTTTGTTCTCCCTTTGTCACCTTTTTTTCTTTCTTTTGCATAATTTTGAGGCTTGATTTTGACATGGGGTTTTTAAAGAAAATATTATTTACATGTTTATTTACTAGTATTTACATATCTACACTGCATTTTTGAACGTATACCCGCCGCTGCCGCTAAGTCTAGTACTCCGTGGGCTGTGCTACTTTGGGGGGGTGTGCCGTGCCCACGCCAGGTCCCCAAATGCTGACAGGTGGATAGATAAAGGGCCTGTGCTGGTCAGCATTGGGTTTCTTTTTAGGTGGGCGTGGGCATTGTAAACATCTGGCCAGTCGCAGCACTACAACTACTACTACAACTGCATCTCTGTGTGGGCACACTACACGCTGCGACTGGCTGGCACGGCTCAGCATCTGTCACGTCAGCTCAGCTAGAGGTGGAAGGGGGGAGGGGAGGGATAAGCAGAGGTCGAGCCAGGCAGGTGACCAACCATGGGGCAACCCACGGTAATCACTCACCCGTCTCAAACTGCAGCTTGGGGTAGCCCAACAGGGGGAGGTTCACCTTAAGGAAGACCAGCTGCTCCACCAGACCAGGGTCCAAGCGGGAGCGAGAGGGTGTCACCACGTCCCCGGCACGTGAAAACACCCGCTCGCTCTGGACACTGGTTGGGGGGCAGGAGAGGAGGCGCACAGCCACCACCGCCAGGTCCGGCCAGACTTGGCGGCGGCTCGCCCAGAACTGTGCGCAGTCCACGCCGTCTCCCTCCACAGGCTCCTCCAAGTACTGCGCAACGCATTGCTCAGCACTGGAGGGGGGCCTGGCAGGTCGAGCCTCCCGCATACCAGGCATGGCGCCATAGCAGAACCGCTGAAACCACTGGGCGGATCTCGAGTCGGTAGCAAATGGCTGCTGCGATGGCGCCGCCTGGGATGCCGCGCTGCTGGACTGGGAAGAGGGAGGGGAAGGGGAAGCTGACGCCGGCTGGCCGCCCATGCTGCTGCTGGGTGCGGGTTGGGCCGCGAGGGCTGCCCCCGCACCACTACCAACACCCTGGTCTCTGCGGGCCCTAGCGGCCTCCTCCTCCCTAACCTTCTCGACCAGGATGCCCTTCCACCTGGGCAAGTCGTCGGCACTCACGGTATTGCCCTTGAGGGCTGGGTGACAGAGACAAGCGAGGACATACTCCTCCCTGTCTCCCAGCACATCAACGAGCCGCTTGTCAACCCCAGACCTCAGCCTCCCAGCCAGAGCACGACCCTCTGGCGTGGTCAGAGAGATATGGAGTCCACCCATCAGCTTCTCGAGACCAACAGCTGTGGGCAGCGCCTGGCTCAAGGGAGTGGTGTCGCCACACAAGCCCTTCGTGGCAAGCTGGAAGGGCTCGAGTGCCGACACCGCCTCGGACATCTGCTTCCACTCTGCGTTCGAGAAGTCGCAGACATCCAAAGACTCGTCCCTCGCCAGGGCGACAAGGGCTCTCTCCTGCTCCAACAGGCGCTGGAACAGGAGGAAGGTGGAGTTCCACCGCGTCTCCACATCCGTAGGGATGAGATGGCAAGGAAGGCCAAGGTCATCCTGCTTCTGGCGAAGCAGTCTCCTGGACTTCTCGCTGCGGTGGAAGTGGGCGGCCAGCTTGCGGGACTTATCCACAAGCGTGGCCGTGGCAGCAACAGCAGCTGCGATGGGGCGGGCCCCCTTCTCCTGGGACGCCTTCAGCTCCTTAAGGCCAAGGGCGTCCCTGACGGTCAGATGGAGCGTGTGTGCCATACACCGTATGTTCACACAGTCCATGACTGTCTCGACAGCAGCGGTAACATTGGCTCCATTGTCGGTGACAATGAAGCCGCGGGAGAGGTGTGGACACCCGCCAATTCACTCCTCTATCTGGCGGTCGAGTACGGCCGCCACCTCCTCCGCGGTGTGCCTCGTGTCCATCGTCTCCACATGCAGGACGGCCCACCTGTGCCGTAGTGCAGCGGGAGCCGCGCCGGACCCGGAAGCATCGCCCGCGGAGGTCCCCTCACTCTCCGGTCCCCACCAGTGGGCAGTGAGGGCCAGGAAAGAAGCGTGCATCCCACTGACACTGGTCCAGAGGTCAGTCGTGAAATGCACGCTTGTCCCGGCCGGAGCTGCACGCAGCTCGGCCGACACGAGCTCCCTGCACCGGCGGTACAGGGAGGGGACCACGTTCCGGCTGAACGTCGTCCTTGAGGGGATGACGTATTCGGGAGCCAGGTATTGGAGAATACGGCGGAAGCCGTTGTTCTCGACCACCTGAAACGGCTGGTCATCGGTGGAAATCATCTCCCCTATGAGGCGGGTGAGGTGATGATGGTCCACGTGAACAATACGCTGGCTGCCCGAGGACTGCGTCCACCGCTGGACGGGCAGTGTAGCCTGCCTGCTGGCTGGCACACTGCCGCTGCCCGCCCTAGTGGCAGATGCACAAGGCGCACTAGCGCTGCCAGCCTGTCCCCTGAGACCTGGGTGGTGACGCTCTAGGTGTCTCCACAAAGGCGTCGTACCCAGGTGCGCAGGGTCCCTTCCACGGCTGACAAGCATCCTGCAGTGGACACAGCGGGCGTGGAATGGGTCATCTTGAGGGACCTCAAAATGCACCCATGCACCACTGCCCTTGGCCTCCTGCGCCCTGGGCGCCGTCCTAGGCCGTTTCTCGCAGGGTGGCTGCAGTCCTGGGGGGGGCGGCCGCCGCTGCCTGCCCACTGCTGCCACCCAACCCGCCCCTTCCACCCTCCACAGCGGAGGAAGGGCCTGGCTCAACTGGCATCGGAGAGGCAGGCCTCTCCTCCACCACCTCGCCAGACCGCTCCCCACCAGAGTGTCGGGCTTCACGAGGGGGGGCCCCACTGAGCGGCGAAAGGATAGGGGGAAGGGGCCCCAGAGGGAGGGAGAACCTGGCTGCATCGCTGCCAGCCGCACGGTCCTCACCGCCCTCTACCTGCTCTTCCAACTCCACAGTCTCCTCCACCTCAACAACTGGCGGTAGCTCAGCAGCACCTGGTGCCGCCGGCGAGGAGGGACCCGCCACAGCCCTAACAGTGCCTCTGCCTCTGCCGCGATTGGCGGCAGCAGGCGTGGGGAACTGAATCCTGCGCACCAAAGATGGGGCCGGAGCAAAGAATTCTCCAATGGGGAGAACTGGGGTGTCCTCAGGCTCCCCGCGTCCTCTCCCTCCCCGTGCCGAAGGCGCACCCCGCACCTGGCCTCTCCCACCTCTGCCTGCCAGCCTTGAGCGAGCCCTGTCCGCCACACGGCGCTCAGACATGCTGCTAGGTCAGAAGGAGGGAGACTTTAGGAGGAAGGCCAGACAGGGTCAGAAAAATAATTTGGAGGGGCTTAGGGGCCAAAAAAAAGGCAGCTGATTTGGAGGCGGCGGGGGGGAAGTTTGTTTTCAAAAAAGGAAGCCAATTGGGGGAAAAGGAAGACTTTTTGATATGGGGGGGGAAGCCAATCGAAGTGAGGGGGAGGGTGTCCTTTTTGAATTTGGGAGTCAACCACCAAGCCAATTGGGGAGATGGGTCTGGGAGGGTTTTTTTTTTGAAAAATAGGGGGTTAAAGGGTGGAACCCCGGTGTGGGAGGGTGGCACGGGCAGTTGGGTGGAGTAGTTGTGGTGTGGGTGGCAAGTTTTTAGCTTTTTTGGGGGGGGAGAGTGGATGGGGGGAGGGCACAGCACCTACCGGGGGTGGGGGAGGGATGCAGTCAACGCTTGGGAACCTGCAGATCAAAGGAGGAAACCCTTATTTAGTGAACTGGAACACAAAGTGTGGGTTCTGGGGGGTGGTTCTCAAGTAATGCTCCTGTGGGGGGAGCATCAAACTCAATGCAGCCTATTTAGTGACTCTAAATTGCACACAACCAAAACCAGAACCCAGTCACACCAACACAGAGGTTGAACCCACCCACTCTGTGACTCTGCCTGCCCAATGCCATGGCAAGCAAGCAGCAGCAAACACTTGATGGCAGCCTCATGGATTGAACATCATGATCATCATCATACGTGTGTATTGGCCCAGCATGTAGTGGCAGCATCAGAGCCCAGCCAGGACCCCACTCAGACTGCCCCAGAGGCAAGGAAGCACTCTGGCATGGCATGGGCCCAGCATGTAGTGGCAGCATCAGAGCCCAGCCAGGACCCCACTCAGACTGCCCCAGAGGCAAGGAAGCACTCTGGCATGGCATGGGCCCAGCATGTAGTGGCAGCATCGCATCAGAACCCTGGACCCCACTCAGACTGCCCCAGAGGCAAGGAAGCACTCTGGAAGGCACCTGTTCAAAAACCACCTGCAAGACGCATGCAATGCAACGCAACACACAGCAGCAATTTCTTTACTGGGCATGGGCATGAAGACACAAGTTTTACAACAGTACATCTCCTCTCCAAGGTTCCCTCCCTCCTCCCCACACCCAAATGCATTTCAGAATAGGGGTGTCCCTATTTAAAACCGCCAGCTAGGGAGAGAAAGGGGCAACAAAAGGTGCACAATCGCACACGCACTAACCCCTCTTCTTCCGGTCCTTCTCCTGCCACTCACTGCTGGTCACGGATTCGCCGCCGCCAGCCAGCCACCCTGGGCTGAGACACAGCAGGGCGGCCGCACGAGGCACACAGGCAACCGGGGTAGTTCAACAACGATGGAGGGGCAGAAGTGAGGAGACAACACTATTTGTGTCGCTCAACTCACCCCCAAGCAGAGACAAAATCAACCAAAAACTATAAAAAGAAAAAAAAAAACCGATGGCAGCCGCCAGGTGGGTAGGCTACTGTGTGCGGCTGCAGCTGTGGGAGAGGAGGTGGAAAGTGAAGGGGAGCAGAGAGAGAAAAGACTAAGAGAGAGAGAAAAGAGGGGGGGGCAGGGACAAAGAGAAAGAGAGGAGAGAAAGAGAAAAGAAAGAGAGAGAGAGGAGAAAGAGAGATGATAGAGAGAAAGAGGAGAGAGGAGAAGCGCAGCGCAGCAGGGAGGGGGAATTCAGGTGTGGGGGGAGGACACAGCAGTAGCAGCGGTCCAAAGAGGTGGGGGGAGCAGAGAGGGTGTGTGTGGTTGGGGGCTAGTGTGTGGCAGGGGGCCTGGGGTAAGTGGAGAGAGTCAGGGGCAAGGAGGAAAAGAGGTGGGGTGGGGGGAGCAGAGAGGGTGTGTGTGGTTGGGGGCTAGTGTGTGGCAGGGGGCCTGGGGTAAGTGGAGAGAGTCAGGGGCAAGGAGGAAAAGAGGTGGGGTGGGGGGAGCAGAGAGGGTGTGTGTGGTTGGGGGCTAGTGTGTGGCAGGGGGCCTGGGGTAAGTGGAGAGAGTCAGGGGCAAGGAGGAAAAGAGGTGGGGTGGGGGGAGCAGAGAGGGTGTGTGTGGTTGGGGGCTAGTGTGTGGCAGGGGGCCTGCGGTAAGTGGAGAGAGTCAGGGGCAAGGAGGAAAAGAGGTGGGGTGGGGGGAGCAGAGAGGGTGTGTGTGGTTGGGGGCTAGTGTGTGGCAGGGGGCCTGGGGTAAGTGGAGAGAGTCAGGGGCAAGGAGGAAAAGAGGTGGGGTGGGGGGAGCAGAGAGGGTGTGTGTGGTTGGGGGCTAGTGTGTGGCAGGGGGCCTGGGGTAAGTGGAGAGAGTCGGGGGCAAGGAGGAAAAGAGGTGGGGTGGGGGGAGCAGAGAGGGTGTGTGTGGTTGGGGGCTAGTGTGTGGCAGGGGGCCTGGGGTAAGTGGAGAGAGTCGGGGGCAAGGAGAAAAAGAGGTGGGGTGGGGGGAGCAGAGAGGGTGTGTGTGGTTGGGGCTAGTGTGTGGTAGGGGGCCTGGGGTAAGTGGAGAGAGTCAGGGGCAAGGAGGAAAAGAGGTGGGGTGGGGGGAGCAGAGAGGGTGTGTGTGGTTGGGGCTAGTGTGTGGCAGGGGGCCTGGGGTAAGTGGAGAGAGTCGGGGGCAAGGAGAAAAAGAGGTGGGGTGGGGGGAGCAGAGAGGGTGTGTGTGGTTGGGGCTAGTGTGTGGCAGGGGGCCTGGGGTAAGTGGAGAGAGTCAGGGGCAAGGAGGAAAAGAGGTGGGGTGGGGGGAGCAGAGAGGGTGTGTGTGGTTGGGGGCTAGTGTGTGGCAGGGGGCCTGGGGTAAGTGGAGAGAGTCAGGGGCAAGGAGGAAAAGAGGTGGGGTGGGGGGAGCAGAGAGGGTGTGTGTGGTTGGGGGCTAGTGTGTGGCAGGGGGCCTGGGGTAAGTGGAGAGAGTCGGGGGCAAGGAGAAAAAGAGGTGGGGTGGGGGGAGCAGAGAGGGTGTGTGTGGTTGGGGCTAGTGTGTGGCAGGGGGCCTGGGGTAAGTGGAGAGAGTCGGGGGCAAGGAGAAAAAGAGGTGGGGTGGGGGGAGCAGAGAGGGTGTGTGTGGTTGGGGCTAGTGTGTGGCAGGGGGCCTGGGGTAAGTGGAGAGAGTCAGGGGCAAGGAGGAAAAGAGGTGGGGTGGGGGGAGCAGAGAGGGTGTGTGTGGTTGGGGCTAGTGTGTGGCAGGGGGCCTGGGGTAAGTGGAGAGAGTCGGGGGCAAGGAGAAAAAGAGGTGGGGTGGGGGGAGCAGAGAGGGTGTGTGTGGTTGGGGCTAGTGTGTGGCAGGGGGCCTGGGGTAAGTGGAGAGAGTCGGGGGCAAGGAGGAAAAGAGGTGGGGTGGGGGGAGCAGAGAGGGTGTGTGTGGTTGGGGGCTAGTGTGTGGCAGGGGGCCTGGGGTGAGTGGAGAGAGTCAGGGGCAAGGAGAAAAAGAGGTGGGGTGGGGGGAGCAGAGAGGGTGTGTGTGGTTGGGGGCTAGTGTGTGGCAGAGGGGTGTTGGGGGGAAGGGGAGGGGGCAACAACAAACAGCAAAGGAGAAACTGGAACAACTCGGGCAGCAGCAGCGATTAGGCTGGATGGGGTGGTTGGGGGAGGAGCTGGGCCTGGGCTAGGGTCTGGGAGGAGGGAGGGTGGGGGGGCAGGCAGGGGGGGAGGAGGAGGAGGGTAGCAAAATATATTAAGCATTATATATCAAGAGAACACAAGCCAGAAGTTTAAAAAAAAATGAAAAGAAAGACTATAACCAGCAGAAAAAACTTGGGGGTGGGGGGGTGGGGAGGGGGAACCAAACACAGACTCTGAGGGGGGCCACTAAGTGAACAGAGACAATGAAACCACAATTGCTGCAAATTAATAATAGCAAATGAATAAGTGGAACCAAGCAAAGAAAACTGGACTCTGTTTGGCAGCAGCAAACTTGGGAGAAGGCTGGATGGGGTGGGGTTGGGGTGGGGTGTGGTTGGACTTGGAGGGGCAAGTTGGGAGCAGGGAACCAAAACTGATTATATGGGACAACAAGAAACAACAACAGAATCCTCTGGGGGTGGGGGGGGAGGGATTCAGGGAACCAACTCGCAGGGCAGCAGCAGTCAGCAGAAACAAACAAAATGGTACAATTTAAGCAAAACCAGCAAGCAATATATAACTGAAACCAATGGAATGCAATGTGAAAATCAAAAAGTTGGACAACAACAAGGCAGGACAAAGAGCAATAATTAATGGAAGAAGATTTAAAGCAATGAGGATGCAGTGGGTGGGAGTGGGGGAGGGGGAGGGTAGGCCCAAAGGATGAGAAGGGAAAGGGGGGGGGGAGAAAAGCAGACAGACAAGGAACAGGGAAAATTGGGGGAAATTAAGAAGAAAGTAAAGTGAAGTAACACACAGTATACAGACAAGAGACAGACAGAGAGAGGAGACACACAGAAAGTCACAAAGGGCAGGTGGACAAAGGATTAGACAGAGCACACACAGAGAGACACAGGACACAGTCAGGACTCACAGAGACACCAGAGCAGCCAGCAAAGGGCAAGCAGGTCTCAGAGATGATCCCACAACTGCAGCCAAGAGAAGTTTCCAGAGAAGAGGCTTGGGTTTATATAGGTTTGAAATTCCCTCCTTTGGGAGCCCCCACCTTTGCACTCCCCCCACGGCCAACAGGGTGCCAGCTCTCAACAGTGCAACAGCCAAGCAGCCTACCAGACCAAAGGACTCATTCTGGCCAATCAAGGATCAATAGCGCAGCCAATACAATGCCTGGAAATAGCATCACAAAATGGATGCAAGGAGGAGCAAAAGTTTCGGGAAGGAGACACAAAATGGAGGACACACTTGGAACTTTAAAGAGACACTCCAGAGACTCAATTTCATTCCCGAACCGGTTCGGGAAACCCGAGCCGGTTCGGTACCGAACCGGCTCGAATTCGGTCCGGCTCGGTCCCCGGAAGGGCCCGATTCGGTCCGGGATCGAGCCGCCGGATCCGGACATCCCTAACGGGGGGGGCTATTCTTCTGAATGGTCCCTAAACATGCGCTCCACGTACTTGTTATTTGGTGCATGTGTAGAGGTAAGCAGCCTCACCACATAATAAAGGGATGTGTCAAGAGGGTATCAGGACATCCTCCCAATGCGTATGCTCTCAGCTTATCCCTTTCCTGATTAGAAAAACCAGGAAAAATTTCTGACGTGTACCAGAGGCTGTCTTACCCCTTCTTGTCTTCCTTTGGGCTGTAAGCTCCTTGGGGCAGTGAGACCTGTCTCTTGCTATGTTAATATGGAAAGTGCCATGCACATCGATAAATAAAATAACAGCAAGAGCTGCAACAATAATTATTACAGTATTCTGCCCTCTGGATATGAGAGTCGGAAATTTTAAATGGGATCAGTGGGAGCTGATGCTTCTCCCTTCCTGTCCTGTGAGGCATAGGGGTCCATTTCCTGTACTGGTTATGTTGTCAAAACATGTCTCCTCTGCTTACAGAGGGAAATATTGTTATTGTCACTTGTTTGCCTTTTGGAAATACCTTTTGAAAATGTTAAATATGATTGCAGGAACTGCTGTTTTCCCAATTTTAGCCCTCTCCTCCTGTTTTCTAGAACAGTGGCTTTCAGATATATTGTCTTTAGGGAACCTTGTCTATATTCACTTGCGTATGTCATGAAACCCCTGGGAGAAACAGAGGGTTCTGGGTAATACTCTGTAGTGTACACTCCATTTCCATGGGGGCATTGTGCCACATCATTATCATCATCCTGCAAGAACAGACTGTGTGAACATCTAGCATTGCCCAGTGGCTGTGCATTGCAAAGGCAACTTGACAGTAGTAGACATTAGGGCTGTATACAATTGCCAATATCTGGCTGGATCAGATTGGGTCAGACCCAGAACCCCAGATGTTGGTTCAGGTCATTTTGGACCCTTCAGAAGGCTGGGGTCAGAAGAACCACTATTTTTTGTTCAGCAAAAATCCCCATCAAAATCTATAGGGAAAGAAAAAAATTGCTGAGAAAAAATGGCAAGCCTGGGACCTCTGAAAGTTGGCACACAAGTAGGTAAGGATGCCAGGAAGGAAAGTAAGGAAAAAGAAAGGACAGTAAGGAAAGTCGGCATGGAAGTAGGTAACGATGGCATACAAGTTGGAGAACACACAAAAGTTGGTAAACGCACAAAAGTTGGTGTGTTCAAGTTGGTGCATTGGTGCATTCAAATTGGTGTGTTTACCACACAAGTTGGCATACTAAATCCTAGTGGACGTATTGCCTTTCACATCAGCTTGCCAACCCATTACAAGGGATGCTTCTTGTTCTTAGTGATCATGCATGTGCATTTATGGACTTGAATATGATAAACACCATGTGTTTGCATCATTCCCCACCCCCCATTAAAAAAAGTTACTACATATGTTTGAATGAGGACTTAGCTGGAATCACCCTGCCATGTCACATGCTGCAACTGATTAGGTTTGTTTTGAATTGTTGGTAACTTATTCTAGGACAATAATGTTTTTCTTGTCCTTAATTAGCCAAGAAACAAAGACTCTCTTTTTAGTTTTAAATTAATACAGAACAAGCCACTGCAAAGTAAATGAATAAAGCAGATAGCCAGTAGAGAAGAAGATCCTTCAGTGATATGTAGTGAGCTGGGGGTGCCACTCCTTGGTGCGAGAACAAGGCCCTTCAAAAGACACATATCCCGTTTGTGAAATGTCAGCGGATAGGAAGCTGCAGTTGCCAAATTATCCTTTGATAAATCAAATCATGGTACAAGAACATGTCCCATATTGAATCTGGCAACTGCATTGGGAGAGAAGGCTAGAAGGTACTCCTCCAATCCATAATGATAGGCACCGTTGAGTAGAATCTTGCAGCAGTACATTCTTAGAATTATCACACACACACACACCGTTGCATACGCTCATTTGTTTTATAGAGATATTAGCCCTCTCAAGATCTTTTTTATTTTGGTTTATTGCAAAATAAAAACCTAACAGTGGTAATTAATAACAAATTTTATTTTACATTAAAAAATTACAGGGCTCTTTACAGTTACAGCTGTGTCAGCAATGCCAGATCTAAACAGTACTTTCAAAATATGCCCTTTGCAAATAATCAATAACCACAAAACAGAAGAGCATTCTAATTTAAATTAATAAGAAAGGTTAAAAGGTTATTAGCTATTCAATTGTAACTGTGAAGGCTAATTCAGACCCTAATTCATAAAGACACATGTGTAGATGTGAGAGACACGCACACAAAAACATATATACAAACACACTTGCAGTATAACTACAAGGCAGAGCTTTTGGAATGAGCCCAGTAATTTGATTTTAGAATTGGCACTATACAAGCAGACCCAGTCTACACAAGCAGCAGACACAAGGTGACTGAATTGTTCCTGGACTGTACCACTTTGGAATGAAAATGATAGTGATGGGGGTTGCATCATTCCCCACCCCCCATTAAAAAAAATTACTACATATGTTTGAGTGAGGACTTAGCTGGAATCCTTCTTATATCTATTTTTGTTGTGTTGCAGGTAGATTTTAATAAGAGATTGCTTTCAGTTATGTGATTGAAGAAGTACATTCTAGAAATAATGCTACCATCTTATCCACTGTTTACAGAGATCAGCCCATATTTAAATATCTGAGGGGGCATTCCATGAAGTAAGGTGTGCAAACAGGTTCAAATTTGAATTTGAACTGGTTTGGTTTGAAGGTTTGAACTAGGTCCAAACAGGCATTGCATTGGTAGTGCTGGTCTGAGTTTGAACCAGTTGAGCCTGGTTTGGTTTGAACTGGTTCGAAGGCTTGAGCCTCCATTTTAGGTGCTAGTAACCATTCTTTGTCAATTGTCTCCCTTGATTTCATTTGCCGAGCTCCTGCTGAACTACGCTGATCAGCCAGATGTCTCTAGCTCTCTGGTAGAACTGGCACCCTATTGGCTAGGGGGAGGGCAAAGTTGGGGGCCCCAAAAGGAGGGAGTTTCAAGTTCTGTTTAAAGGCAAGCCCTGGCCTTGCAAAAATCACTTTTGCTGCTTGCTGTTTCTGGCTGCTGCTGGTGAGAGAGTTTGGCTACAGACTTCTTGTGCCTGCCTGACTCTGTGCCAGCTGTGGTGGGGAGGTCTATCCAGTCTCCTCTGCCTTTTTTTTTTTTTTTTGCCTCCCCCCATCTCCCTTCTCCAAAATAATTTTTGCTGGCTGAGTATATGTGTGTGTGTGTGGGCATGTGTGTTGCTGCAGAAGGATTTTTTGTTTTCTGAGTGAATGACTGTCTCTCCTGCTCTGTGCCCACTGCCAGGGGGCCGGCAGGGGCACAGGCTCTTTGGCTTGAGAGGCCTCTCTGGTCCATTTCACTGGTTCATCCCTCCTTTCCCCCACCCTCTTCCTTTTCGCTGTTACTTATTACTGACTGGTGGCTGCTGCTTTTAATTCTTGGCTAAGTTGAAGAGTCCTCAGCTTAGCAGCCTCATCTGGGTTTTTTGGGGGGGAGGGGTGTCTCTTGTTTTCTCTGGAATAGGCACCTTTCTTTTTTAACCCTTTTCCTGCTGTGCTTAACACACTGCCTGCTCCAGACTCCAGTGCAGTGGCTGCTTCCCCTCTCTTGTCCTCCCTTCCCTTTTCTCCCATCTATTCCCTAGTACGTCTTCCCACCAGCTTTTTATTTTATTTTCTTCAGTTTTTCTCTTTGAATTGGTTTAATTAGTTTAACTGGTGGCAGGCTGCTCATTCTACCCTTCTCCTGCCCCAGCTGTGCCTGTCTGCCAGCCTGCCACTGGTCAGGTAAGTTTTTCCCCCCCTAACCAATGTGTGGAGCAGAAGATTCTTCAGGACAACAAGGTGTAAGTGCTTTCTTTTTGGTACCCACTTTGTCCTTACCTTTTGTTAAATAGGGCCTCCTTTCTTGTTTGGGTTGGGGGAGGTATTTTTTCTGTGTCTTTTTTTCAACAGGTTGTTTCTTGTTTTTACGAGTTGTTTCTTGTTTTTACATGTCTCCCCTTAGTTGCCCCCCCCATTGTATTGTATTGTATTGTATTGTATTGTATTGTATTGTATTGTATTGTATTGGTGGTGGTGGTGGAGTGGGTGTTGCTGTGGGTGGAGTGGGTGGCTAGGTGCATAGTTTAATTGAGGGCCGCCCCCCTGAAATTTTTTCTTAATTTTTTTTAAAGCCCACACCCACAGGGGTCATATCTGAGCTCTGTGTGGTGGGCAAGGCTCACAGCAGGGTGGCAGGCAGAGGCAGGAGGCATCCACAAGCTGGTGCAGGGGGCCAGGGTGGGGGTCAGAGAAGATGCCAGCATGGGGTCCTGCAGGCCTCTAATGGCGAATTCTTTGCCCCAAGTGAGGTGGTATCATGAAGGCTCTCCTATCCGGAGGAGCCTGCGGCCACTGAGCCAAAACCAGGACCAGTGGCAGGTCCATCAGGTGCGCTGCCAGTGCTGCCATCCTGTGCAGATCCTGGCAGTGTGGAGGGTTCTCCTGCCAGGGAAGCTGCTTCTGTGGTGGGCAGGGGATTGACGGCTGGCAGTGCAGCCAGTCCTTCCCTCCCTCTTGCTCCCCCCCCAACACTCCTCACTGCTCATTCCCCCCTCCTCTTCAGGGAGGAGTTGTGGCACAATGTACCTTGCCCCAAAACCCTCTTTGGTGCCTAGGCAACCCCAGGGGGGCAGTTGGATTATCCTCAAATCCCCATTATTCTCTATGGGGAAAATGGAAAAATCTTCAGAAATTCATCAATAATTATAGGAGTGTCTGTTTGCTTTGGGGTTTGGTGGGTGTTTGGTGGGCACAATACTCACCCCAGTTTTGTGCCCCTAGGTGCTCTGCATAGGGAATAATGGGACACTTTGAGTCCCCATTATACCCTATGTAGAACCTTTTAGAACCAGTTCAAATTGGGTTCAAATTTGAACCAAACCAAGGGAGCAGGGGCGTAACTACCATTAGGTAAGGGGAAGCAGCTGCCTGGGGCCCCCCACACCTTGTGGGCCCCCCCAGAGGCAAGTCACATGTGAAGTTTGTGTGTGTGTATCAGTGAGGGGCCCATTTTAAAATTTTGTCTCTGGGCCCACTCCAGCCTTGTTACGCCCCTGCAAGGGAGGGTTCAAGCAAAACCAAAACCAAACCTACCCTCCTTGGTTCAAATTGGGTTCGAATTCAAACCAAACACACCAAGCCAGTTTTGTGCACACCCCTCCTCTGAAGTCTAAGGTTGCACAGTGCAGGTGTTTGGAGAATTTGACTCTGGAAAGCCAGCAAACATGGAGATATTTAGTTATCTCAGTGGTTGCAAAACTTCTCATAGCTGAGGTCCACTATTTTAGCCTACTTCCCTTAAGGAAAGTAAGCTTATGAGATCACCCAGCAGTGTGTGTGTGTGTCCCTATCAACTTTGCAATGCCTGGATCAATATGAATCAAATTGGGTACAGTTGTAAGGACACCTCAATGACATAGTTTGTGATGATGCAATCTACCCCACTGCAAGATAGTGAACACATAAACATTTGAGGTGCAAGTCGGCCTAACCAGTTTAAACCAAATTTGCTACAGCTGTAGGAACACATAGGCATGTCCCAATGGCTTCATTTGTAATGATGTCATACACCCCACTTCGAGATGGTGGATACATAAATGTTTGAGACATTGAGACTTCTGAACTGCCTATCCGATTTGAACCAAATTTGCTACAGCTGTAGGGACACATAGGGACACCTCAATGGTGTAGCTTGTAATGATACTATCCACTCTGATTCAAGATGGCAGATGCATGAACATTTGAGGCGCAAGTGGACTAACTTGTGAATAACCTAACCAATCTGAACCAAATTAAATTCATATGTAGGGACACATAGGGACACCTCAGTGGCAGAGTTTGTAATGGCATCCACCCCAATTCACAATGGCAGGTGTGTGAATGTTTGAGGCACAGGTCGGCTAACTTGTGGACCACCTAACTGATTTGAACAAAATTTGGAACAGTTGTAATGACACATAGCAACATAGATTGTGATACTGCATTCCACTCCAGTTCAAGATGGTGGATTTGTGAACATTTAAGGCTGAAGTGGGCTAATTTGTGAGGATGGCAATTATTAATTAAGATTATAGTGAAAGGAAATTAGGCAGACTAGTTCTAACCAGAACAACTTGTTTCTGAATTAAAGTGGAAGGCAAATTTCATTCTAACACCTGAAAGGTTGGAGAGGGCTGTTCTCACGCACAGCCTAAATTGGACTAGGGATGCCCAGCCTGGGTTAGGTTGCACGTGAGAACCACTGGGATGGGGCCCCATTGCAAAACCTGCCTTCTAAATGAGGTTAAGAGAGTGAGCACTCCCTTAGCCCAGTGTTTTTGATCATGTGCAGCACTGGCTGCCTTTAGCTGGCACTGTGGCCTGCTTGTCACTTTGGAGATCCCTACAATGCATCACGCAGTTGTGTGGTGCATTATGGGATTCATGGGAATCATGCATCCTGGCCCCTGATCCTCCACACTGACTGGGGCAGCGGAGGATCATCTGGGCACACGGTGAGCGCACCCTGCAATGGAAGAGTCGTCGTGTCTGCAGGAAAGGTAAGTTTAAGCAGTGTTCCCCACCACCAACCTGTTAGCTTTCTCACTCAATCATGAGAATGGGCTCAGAGTACAGAAGAATGAGAACTACTTGCCTTTAGAAGAGCACAACCTCTGCATTTTTTCATGAGTCACTGTATTCTGAGTATTTACTCTTAAGGTAAGCAATTCTACTGAAAGAGATAATCACACCCAAAGCAGACAGGTAGCATAATTATCTGTCTGGGGAAGGGCTCGATGGCAAAGGACCTGCTTTATATACAGAGGGACTCACAGTCAGTCGTGTTGGGATCTGCGACAGACATTGGGGCTATTCTCATGACCAGGAGAAATTGGGCTAAGGGAGCCTAGCCTGATTTCTCCTGGTCATCTGCTGCCATGGGAGCTGCCTGGGAATAAATAAATGGGAACTCATTGTCTCAATTCTTTATACAGGTATACTTCTCTATTTGAAAGCATCTATGTACTGGCTTCAGGGTGGAGTCACAGTTTGTTTGTCTGCTCCTCATTTGTTGTCTTGAATTCAAACTCTCCCTCTCTCTGCATAAGAGACTGTTAGTTTGTTTATTGTTTTCTTAGCCAGTTAAATTTGGCTTCTTGTTCAATTAATTATATGGGATAAATAATTACCCCACAACATTGGATTATGGGCCCAGTTGTGAAGCAACATGTTGTGAGACAACAAAGAATTTATAGGCAAGAAAGATGACTACTTTTGCATCTGTAGGGAGGCATGCCACTGTTGAACTGCTCAATGCAACAAACTACAGAAAATGATCCTTCAGAGTGAAGATGTTGCTGAATACTCTTGGACTATCTTATGTTCTGAAGGAACAAAGACCAACAGAGCATGAAGAGAACAGCGAGAGTGGGATTCTGCAAACAAGCAAGCCATGGGATACAGATCTCTGAGTGTAAGTGATCAGTTAGTCTATCATATAGAAGACAAAAATACAGCAAGAGAGATGTGGGAAAGACTGAAGAGGTCTTTCAACAAAGAACCTTGTATAGTGAAGTTTCTCATATGCTGCAGTTGTGTAATAAAAGATTCAAAGAGGGAGAGAGTTTGCAAGAGCACATAAAATAAAAAGCTGCCAGAAAATATGACAGGGTAACACTTCTCCTGCAGTCATCATTGTACTGGCTACCTATTCGCTTCCGAGTTCAGTTTAAGGTCCTGGTTTTGAACTTCAAAGCCTTGCGGGGCCTAGCGCCTCTCTATCTACAGATCTGCCTCTCCCATCCAGTTACATCCTATCTGGTTAGATCATCTCAGATGGCGCTTTTGTTGGTCCCTTCACTCATCATGGTCTGTCTTATCTTGATGATGGCACACTATCAAGTAATCAACATATATGACAATGAAGCTCTTCTAACAATCAGTCATGTAATTCACTAGAAGGGGAAATGAAGACAATCCACCACCTGCTGTTTGTCCAGGTTTGGACTGACCCACAGGGCAACAGTACATATTCCCGGTGCGCCCCATCGGCAGGGCACCCCTGTGCCCTGCTGCACTCGGCAGCAGTGAATACTCCCACCCTTAATTACCCATTCTGCTCAAAACCCGGGGCCCTCCCCACATACATTTCATCACCCTCTCAGTGCCCCCAGGCAGCCCTGTATTTGTCCACAGTATCTAATAAACAAAAGTACACTGTCATCAAATATGGAGGTTCCATTTTTAGTTTTTATATGTTTAGACTTAGGTAGCAATTGAACTGGACAGCTTTCTTCTCAAATTAAGCAATGTAAGAAGACAATCATATGTTTTCCTCTGGTATTAACATGCACACACAGATTAATAGGACACATTGAAGTTGAGTGATCAGTCAAATATTATTTCTTTTGTCTAAAAAAATAACTGATTTTTTTAAGGTGGAAAGCTGAATCTAGCGTAGAAACCTACCCTATAGATGTTTGCTATTAAACAAGAAGACCCATAAAAATGGGGTCTGTGTGTGATTTTTATATGTAGGTAGATCTTACATCCAGGAGGCTCGAAACTCTGCTTTTCTGGGCACATACCGAAGAATTGAGCACAGATTGGATAAATTAGTTTGAATACATTGTGAAGCACATCTGATGCTAAATAATGTACAGGCCAGGAAATTCTAAAGACAGTTTTATACAGTTTTATCTCTGTTGTTTTAAAATTCTCATCGCAAGGTTCGGTTATATCATATGTGTGTGTATGTATATATATATATATAGATATATATAGATAGATAAATATAGATATATAGATATATAGATATAGATATATAGATATAGTTGTAATATAGAATTTTATCACATTTTATTCACTATTGTTCACTACTTTGACTGTTTTGTGAAGAAAGTAACATATAAATAGAATAAAACCATCATGATCATGACAAAGTACAACAGGTAAATTGTCTATACACTGCTCAAAAGTCACTTGCAAACTGTATTCAGTCCACTGTGCAAATTGCCCACACACCCCCAAGCCACAAGGCCGACACACACCCCAGCAATTAGACAAAAAGGGTCACAACTTTATTTAAATATCAAATTAGCAAACTGGATATTGGAAAAACTCCACCCCTTGTAGTGCGGGCCTAACTTAGGCTTGGGGTCAGACTTTATGTCTTCCCCCAAGCCTGCTACTGCAACACACCCTCACGCAAAGGTAGAAACAGCTTAAGTCTGCTTCCTACTCATCCTTATCAACCCAGAAGGTCAGGGCAACTTCTAGGGCTTTACCCCAAGCTACACAGCCTTTGAAGCCCTGAAGTAGGCATAATGGCAAATCATAGCCTCTGAGCTGCGGGTTCAGTAGGTAAATTGCAGGTCCATGGTGACAGGCCCCTACGCTGCTCAAAAGTTGCTCGCTTGCAAACTATATTCAGTCCACTGTGCAAACTGTCCCCACACACCCCAGCTGGAAGGACGACACACAAGCCCAAGGAGTGAGATGCACAGGTACAGAATTGGCGGAATAGGTGAGTAAAAGGGCCCCAGCACTCTACCAGCAGCGACCTCCTTGGAGATCTTCCTCTGAACAACATCTTCCATCCCCACAGCAGAACGTAAGTTGGAGGTATGAAAATCTTCCCAGCAGGATGTCAAAGGGATCCTAAAGCCCTCCTCAAAAGCCTACAACAAATAACTCATGGTGAGTTCCTGCAAAGCCCAGAGGTCTAGACAGCAGGTGACCACTGTCAGCCATATCATGATATACAGGGTGCAACGGGGACATAATGAGCAGCCATAACTCATTAATCAGGGTGTCCTAAGGGAGGGTGGGGGTCTAACACCACCCTCATTATGAAGTTCTTCGCATAGCAGGCCATAAAGGCGAAATCCACAAGGGCCTTGTGAGTTATGTCCATGTATTTTACCAATGCTGGACCCTGGACAACTGAACCTGGAGAACTACCCCCATGTAGATGCTAAAACCCGAAGCCAATTATTCCAAGTCCTTGCCACGGGTTTTCACTTGGTGACCTCCTGTGCTTTACCCTGGTCCCCATCCTTGACCAGCATGGTGTAGTGGTTAGAGTGCTGGACTAGGACTGGGGAGACCCAGGTTCAAATCCTCATTCAGCCATGATACTAGCTGGGTGACTCTGGGCCAGTCACTTCTCTCTCAGCCTAACCTACTTCACAGGGTTGTTGTGAAAGAGAAACTCAGGTATGTAGTACACCTCTCAGGACTCCTTGGAGGAAGAGCGGGATATAAATTTAAAATAAAATAATAATAATAATAGAGAAAGAAACAGAGGGTTTAATACTGGCTGCACAAGAACAGGCACTAAGAACAAGTGCAATAAGAGCAAAAGTAGAAAAGTCAACAACAAAAAATTGAAAGGCTGTGGCAGAAGAAGACCCAAATAACCCCAGTGGTAATTGGCGCCCTGGGTGCAGTTCCAAAAGACCTTGAAGAGCACCTCAACACCATAGGGGCCACAGAAATCACCATCAGCCAATTACAAAAAGCAACTTTACTGGGAACAGCCTATATTCTGCAATGATATCTATAATAATAACAGCAACAATATTGATAATAAAATCCAGCCATCCCAGGTCCTTGGGAAGGACTTGATGTCTGGATAAAACAAACCAGTCAATAACACCTGTCTGACTGTGTAAACAACAACAACAATAATAATAATTTCCAATTCAAATGTCCAGTAAATTCATCCTTGGCGTGTAGTAGCCTTTTAGCTTCATTCAAATTTCTTCTCTTGTTTGTTTAATTATTTTGTTCTGAAATTCAGGTTTGATTAACATGCCAATACATTGGCAGGCAGAGTGCCTTAGCCCAAGGGAAATGCACCCCCCCAGACCAATCCAGGGGGCATCTTGACTAATTCCCGCTAAAGAAATGGGTCAAGACTGCTCCACACTCCACCAGGGTGCCCAAACTCCCTAAGACCCTACAGCCAGGGAGCTCCAAGAGCCCTCCCAATGACCCAACAGATGAGAGGTCCAACAGCCCAAGGGAAGGGGGGGCAAAATCATTGCCACACCTGAGAAAGGAGTGCTAAAGATTGAAGGGAAACTTAAATGGGGGGGGGACAGGAGGGATCACATCAGGCAGTCTGCTGCTTGCAACGTGCCCTAAAGCCAGTGCCCCAGATGGGTGGGGGTCATTGCCAAAGCCCCCTTGGTTACCGCAACCCCCAGATCCCCCAGTACTGCCCCTAACACTGCTGCTGCCCCTGAAGCTGGTCCTGTGCCCTGGAAAGACTGCCTCTGCAGCCATGTGGGCAGCTCTGCTACAACCCCCACGCAAGCTTGCTCCTGCACCCAGCCCAATTGCTGGCCAGGCCTCCATGCTGCTGCCCCAAATGCCCAGGGCTCAACAGGCTTGGAAGGAGAGACACAGTGACGCTCCCCACCAAAGCCTGATCAGAGGCAAATTGAGAGGGGAGGCAAGCATAGCTCCCGCCCCCTCTCCATAACCTCCACCACTCTGGGCCCACCTCATGGATGGACATGTGGTGGTAGAGCAAACAGCCACTCCCCACCATGAGACCAGGGGATGGCCCATTCTGGTTTGCTAGTATAGTTACATTGACGTCCAACCTATACATCTAGAATAAACTTTAGAAGCATCCAGTGTACCTAAAATACTGTGTGGCTTTTGACCTGCATGGGATTTATTCAGTCTTCACAGATACAGAAGAAAAGTATGCTCACTGTAAGATCTGCAGAAGTCTCTTTAAAAACCAAAAGCCATGCATTATACTTGGAACTATATTTATGCACAGCAGTTTTAGTATTTCTTTTCCCCCCTGACATCTTCACAAAGCCAGTGGTAGCTACCCACCTTCAGACTCTAAAAATGATTACATGGTTTCTTGGCAGGGCGAGATGACAGCATGTAGCTGGTAAGCTGTTTCTAGCTGTCATAATATGTGGTGTTTGAAAAGCAGAAAACAAAGACTTGCTTTAATGAGGCCTACAGCAACAGCAAACTCAAGCTATAAACACTTTTCCTGCTATTTTGAAATGTTGAGTGAACTTTTTTCCCTTACTTTCATAAATCTTTTTATTCTCATCTTGCCACCTGGCATGATAGCTTTGACCTGTGTTTATATGCCATTTTGTGTCAAAGATGCAAGGGAAAAAATTTTCTTTCTTTCTTTCTTTCTTTCTTTCTTTCTTTCTTTCTTTCTTTCTTTCTTTCTTTCTTTCTATGCCTCTGTCTCTTTGAATATTTCTTTTGAGAAAGAGAAACTCTTTCCTATAACTGCAACTATTTTGTAAGAGTTTAAAAGTGTTAATTGGAGCTATTATGTATGTGGCAGAATTACATTCCACAGTTTTCACACACAGGCCCTCAGCAAATACAGTATATGCATATATATTTTTCCTTTGAAAGCCGGTGCAGGTGGCATCAGTACTGGATATTCTGTTTACAAATCATTAATGAAGTGATTGTGGCTTTTTTTCATTTACTCACACTTTTGAACTGCTCAGAGCGACACATTCCTAAATAGGAAACACAAGAGTGGAGGGGAGCACACAATAGCCCTATTATGGGGGCCACACAAACACTGGTAGTGGTGAGGGTTTATATTAACCCAATCAATTAAAGATGGACGGAAAGGGTTCAGCTAGTAGGGGACTGGGAAAAAATGAGAGATGGCAAGGAGTTGCTAGGCACTCGAGTCTGGACTCTGAAATTTTCCCTTGGTGCTGTATTTGCGCTTTCTTCTTTCACAATAAAAGGTCCCATTCAAAGCTGAGAGTCCTTAGCGCTGTGACCATTGGAAGTCAGTGCATTCTCTGAATGAAATAAATGCCTTCCTTTAATTCCTATACTGATGGAGTAAATTTCCCTCAGTACTGAGTCATTAGAATTCTGCAGAAGAGTGCATATATTATGCCATACTGTATCCCGATTGTGCTCTAAACATCCACTCTCATGCTACCGATATGGCGTTTAAAAGCTTTTTTAAAACAACAACAAAAACAAAGTGTAGAGATCCTGCTAGGCAAACAAGATGCACTGCCCCCAAAGAAGTAACCTTTTTGTTTTCTAAAAAAATATCTCATTTGAATAAACAGCATGGTGTAAACCAGTGAATGCAGATGACTGAAGTGAGTGTTTTGTTTCACTGGAACAGTAGAAAGAGTTTTAGCCAATGTATTCCATTGATAAAGGACAAGGCCTCCCAACTGCTGAAAGTTGTACAAGTGCAATAAAAAGTGCTTCTCTATTACTTTAGCTGCCATATCTGAAGTAAGAAAAATATAATTATTCTGTAACTATAGTTGTATGTTCTCTCTCTCTCACTCACACACACACACACACACACACATCCATAAATTATTATGTGCTAGTGCTAGCTTTTAAAGCCCAACACAGCTTGGGACTATCTGAATATATCTGAAGATTCACCTTCTCCCTCTTGTAAAAGTATGATGTTTATACAGCTTGATGCTATGAGAATGCGGATCTCCTGCACAGTATTGGTGGTGCTTATTAGGCTCATTCACATATTGTGTTCAACACATAAGGAGCCAGCGTGGTGTAGTGGTTAGAGTGCTGGACTAGGACCGGGAAGACCCGAGTTCAAATCCCCATTCAGCCATGAAACTAGCTGGGTGACTCTGGGCCAGTCACTTCTCTGTCAGCCTAACCAACTTCACAGGGTTGTTGTGAAAGAGAAACTCAAGTATGTAGTACACCGCTCTGGGCTCCTTGGAGGAAGAGCGGGATATAAATGTAATAATAATGATGATGATGATGATGATAAAAACACGCATATGAGTGTACAGTGCACACAGGTACAGATCTGTACACAGGTACAGTCATTCACATGTTATGCTGAATGCAGGTACAGCAGTACACTTCCTATCTGCACCATGCACTTGAGGGGCCTGTATTTTTAAAATGAACACAGTTACAGTCATTCACAAACAGAGAGAGATATCTGTACACTCATGCAATATAAAGTCTGAATCAGGCTACTCTTAGCAGCCCATTTGTGGGGTGCCATAGATAAGGGTATTTACGAAAACACCTTCTTTTTCATGAACTCTGCCACTTATTAGGATCACTGGGGGAGGTCCAGTTGTAGGGATGTGCACAAACCAGTTCGGAGGCCCTTTTACGGACCTCTGAACCAGTTTGAAGGTCCAGTGGTTCGGCCAGTTCAACGGCAGGGGGGTTACCCTTCAGGAGCAGGAAAGGTGCTCTTACACACACACAAACCCCCTGCATTTCCCCTGCCGGTGCTGTGATTAAAAATGGTCCTGCGGGGTGGCAGCATAGCTCAACACCCTGATGTGTGTTGGACTGGAAGTACCTGGTGTGCGTATCCATGTTGCGCACATCGTGCGCATGCAGCACACCGGGCACATTCGGTCCAATGCCACCCATAGGTGGTAGTGTTGTGTTTTTTTTAATGGGATGGTATATAAACCACCCAGAGTTTTTTTTTAATGGAATGGCATATAGATATGATGTCACCTTAAGTGGTGCAGCAGGGAAATGCATGACTAACAAGCAGAAGGTTGCCGGTTCGAATCTCCGCTGGTACTATATCGGGCAGCAGCGATATAGGAAAATGCTGAAAGGCATCATCTCATACTGTGCAGGAGGGGGCAATGGTAAACCCCTCCCATATTCTACTAAATGAAAACCACAGGGCTCTGTGGGCACCAGGAGTCAAAATCGACTTGATGGCACACTTTATTTTACTTTATATAGATACTAGTTGACCGGGCGCATAGCATCTGCGCCCCTAGTTCTCCCTGGCTACACCCCCTTCAGCCCCTTCTCCCTAACTCTTCCCCCAGGTGTCTCTAACCACCGCCCACCCTCTCGCTTCTCTCCCCCCGCTCCCCGCTTGTGGTTTCTGACCGGCTTGCTGGCCCGTTTGCTCCTGCTGCCGCTTCCTCACACTGGTGGCGCGCAGTGCCCGCCATGGCTGGTCCCGCCGCCGCCCGCCCGCCCGTCCGCCACTTCCCTGGGCAGCAGCTCAACAGTCTCATGAATCCTGCCCCCCGTGAGCTCCACCGCCCAGCCAATCCGGTGCCTCGGTTTCCCAGCCAATCCGCTGGGTTGCCGGGACGCATCCCCACAGAGGCACATCTACGGGGATTAATAATATAGATGATAGATTGCTAAATAGATAAATAAATAAATAAAAACAATATGATAACGCATCAGCAGCAAGTAATTTTTGATGGGTTGTGGACATGTTAAATTTCTGCCAGGATATTTCCTATATGATGTAATGTCACAACACCGCATACTTTCCTTGGGGTGTTACTAGAAAAAGTGGCCACACCCTGTAACTAAAGGGTGTGGCCATGTTTCCTAAGTAATGCCCTGAGGAAAGGATGCAATGTTGTGATGTTTAGAGGTGTGCACAAAACCACCTGGCCCGGTTCGGTTTGAGTTTGAGCCCGACCCGAACTGGACCGGGCCAGTTTCATGTTGACCCCCACCCCGCCCCATTCAACTCAGTTCAGGGGGTTCGTCAAGCCATTTTGTAAAATAATAATAATAATAAAAATTTGGTCCTTTTGAAAAACCTACCCCTCTGGGGGCTTCTCCAAGATGGGGGGGGTCTGTGGAGGTTCCCCCTCCCCCCAGCCATGCAGGGTCCAATTGTGCAGGTGCTGAGGCCACCAAACATCCCCTCTGTCCCCACTGCCACCACTGCTGCCATGTGTGCTACCCTGCCTTAGCTACACCTCTTCAGTATGCTGACATAGGGGATGTTGCCGATGCTGGATAGGGGTGTATAGCCCAGCCAGCCAGCAATTGCTTCACCAGCTCAGCTCTGAATGCGTCTTTCCTCTCTCACTTGCAAGCAGCTGCATTGGAGAGATGAGGGGGTGCCCAGCAGTCCTCACCCCAGACCTCACCCCATGGCCCAGAGACATTGGTTCCCTCTTTTCTCAGTAGCAGCGATGTTACTGCTGATAAGAGACTCTTGGAAAGGAAAGATTGTGACGTCAAGTTGGTGTCGACACCAGGTGACCACAAAGCCATGCGGTTTTCTTGGTAGAATACAGGAGTGGTTTCCTATTGCCTTCCTCCCACGCAGTATGAGATGATGCCTTTGCCATTGCCCCTGAAGTGAGCATCCACCTTCAGTATGTTGATAATGACAAAAAAGGGGTGTGAAGCTCATTGTTTAGCTAGACTGTGTTTAAAAATGTGCCCTGTTATAATAAACAGTCATTTGTAGGACTGGTACAACAGAATTTGCATTAGGATCCTGTCTGATCTTCAGTTAAATGAAGCTCACAAAGCTAGTCAAAGAGGAACAGCAAAACAAGGAGCCAGGTCTCATGATCAGTGAGACCTGGTTTGGGAAGGGAAGCAGGGAGAGCAGGCTAAGCCCGCTCTCCCCACAGACGAGCAGGGCAGGAGCCCTGGGCGGCCGGATTGGCCTCCCACACAACTGCCAGCTCCATGACGGAGCCAGCGGGGGCTGGGGAGTTCGGGGGCCACGCAGCCCCCGGAAGCTCCAGTATGCCCTGCGCGAGCGTTCAGGGCATACTGGGGAGACCCCCGAGCCGGGAGACTACTTTTCAGCCTCCCACCGGGGATCTACTCATGAGAAGCTGCAGTGTGGAGCAGCTCCGCAGCTACTCATGATTTTTAAAACCAGGTTTGAGGAGCGCTTGCTCCGCAAACCCAGTTTAAGGGGTGGGTTACTTTGGTGGGTTAACCGCCAGGAGGCAACCGGGCTCGCAGGTGGCTCCCACGATCATCTGAAATCGAGCTAGGCTCCCCTAGCCTGATTTCGGCTGATCGTGGGAATAGCCTCAAGATCTTCTTTGGGACCAACCAAGACCACAGTGTTATGTTTTAGCTTCTGAGTTACACTATTTTTCAGATCGGAGGTTCAACAACAACAACAACAATTTAAAAGGGAGAAAAACATTTCTGGTATAGGAAATGGTATTCCATCTGCTTGTTGTTTTAATGAATATTTGTTTTAATCTGAGATTAAACTTTAGAGTAATTCTTAGACAGAATTGTTTTAATCTTAGAAGAAACTCCTTTGCAGGTTAACCATGCTACAAACGTGCTTTATGCCAAATATTTCAGATTCCAAAGGCAAACACCAAGAAAGCTAAAATGCACTCACAGTGTAACAGGGGAGCTGGACTGCTATGAGGATTTGGCTTCAAGGAGAAAGGGAAATATAGTTACAAGTTAAACACACCCAATGCATCATTTGCCTGATGCTAACAATAAATTAAACTGCATCATACCAATCAATTTTTTTAAACAAGTGTGATTTATAATTATGTGTGTGAATCCAGTCATAATATCCAATCAACTAGGCTGAAGAATGTACCCTTCTCCCTGACAGACAATCTTTCTGCATGCAGGGAGAGATTTTACTTTATGGGATTTCATTGGACCATGGAACTTCCCACTGGGAAACCTTTACCACATGATTGTACATATTAGATCTAAGACACAGAATTAATGTGCTTATATTTATTAGGCATTTCAGAAATGTGGTGGAACAGCGAAAAGCAAATAGATGCTACTCTCCTAGATTAAAAAAACCTATTCAAAAAATCAGAACAGACCATGCTGGAGGTAATGTTATGCACTGAGGCTGTTCATACAAGCCTTACCTGAGCTTGCACAGCCCTACGCAGAAAAAGTTGCTTGTGTGGAGCACCTGATCTCAGCACTGCACCCTTCTACCTGGGATCCCAGTCATATATCTGTTCAGGCTACCTGCAGCCCAAGTAGCCACAGAGTGGGGTGCCTAGAGCTCCCAGCTTGCTGGGAAATCCCCCAGTGCAACTAGCTTTGCCAGATGGTGACGTCTATCTAGGGATATGTGAAACGATTTGGGTGCAAAATGATATGTATCAGAATCTGGCCAATTTGGGTGATTTGTAGACAAAACATATCACTCCTGTCCTCAAGTGCCCAGATTCGGGTACAAAACAAATCACCCCCGATTTGGATCTGAAAAGTTTGGAGATTTGAACCTCCATTTTGTGGCCAAAGTGAGTTGGATGGTAGTGCCCAATGGGTGGAAGCTACCACCCAAATTTCAAATTGGGCAAAGGATTGATATTTAAATAATTTCTGAATTTTGCGCATAAACTTCAAAAATCATTTAAAAATCACCCCTTTGATTTTCAATTTCCAAGTCAACAACATATGGGAATCACTGTTAGAGCTATGCTGGCCTTGGGCCGAAATAAACAATACTACGACTACTGTTAGAGTGAACATTGATTAGGGACACCCAAGTTCAAATCCCCTTTCAGCCATGAAAATCATGCGATATGTAAATGTAAAATATGCACATATTTGGGGAAGGGAATAGATACATCTATGTTTCCTCCATGAATTTTACCAAGCTTGTTTTAAAGCCATCAAGGCTGGTGACCATCATCCTGTGGCAGAGAATTCCATAGATTACTTCTGTGCTCTGCCTGGTAAGATGTATTTATTCTCAAATCATCCTGTTTTTAGCAATGCATGCATATATTATGCCAATTAGCATATGTAAATTTACTGCAAAGTGGATAGTTTTTTAGAGACTATTCAAGTGAGTAATGCCAACTATTTCCACTTTTTTGGTAATGGATTTCGACTATTTCCACCATCTGTATCTGGCAACCCTAAATTGAACACATTCCTCACATAGTACATTGTGGGATTTCTAGAGGACAGGCTGTGTTTACCGTACTGCCCGCTATGGAAGGAGAGCCTTTGGTCACAGTTTAGAAATCCTACAAGAAAATATGCATTTATTCCAAGAACAGGTAGAGGATGTGTGTGTGTGTGTGTGTGTTTGTGTGTGTGTGTATACACACACACACCAGAACTCCCCATATGCATGCCTTTCTCAGCAGCCTCTGCATGTTGACCAGTGTGCATTTGTCCCTCTCAGGCCATTAGACCTTGGTTTCATGAAGTGAAATTGACTGTTAGCAGTTTCAGGACAAGCAAAAGAAGGCTCATTTCATGACTCTTAATTAACAATGAGCTCCCTTATAAGTCACTGGGCCAATCCCTTTTTGACAGTTTTTTCAAAGATATGGGCCTTCACAAGTTTTCTATCAAGAGAAAAGTACGTCCTAATAGCACTGGTTCAGCCTAACTCATCTGGTCAAGTATAAAATTACGAAGTTAGTTCCCCACAATCTCTTTGGTCTCACTTGTTACCAGGGATCTCATAACTGCATTTCTAACAAAGATTACAGTGATATTTCTCTCCAGCTACATGTCCTGCAGGGCTGTTCTGTGGTCTTCTGATCAGTAAAAATGTAATAACATTTTCACATAGTCAATATTTAATTCTGTAAATGCAACTGGTAGTTGTAATCTAGGTTATTAACCACATGGTGATTTACGATGGAGGGCAGACAGCGGAGGGGCGCAGAGCACCAGGAAGGTCCTCTGGTGACAATAAAAATGTTATAAATTTCATAGCTCTGCCTGAGAAATGTATTTATATCCTATATTAAAAATAGCTTTTTATAAATTTTAATGATCCATGTTATTAATGGTGCTGTCATCATTACTCCCTCTGCAAAACTGCATTCTTCTTTTTTAACTTTTCCATCAGCTTTTTTTTTAAAAGTTTGAGAGAAATTCTTATTACCAGTTTTCCAAGAAATCTTTTAAGAGTTCTATAAGTCTAGCTTTGTTTCACTGGGCTGCAAAGAGTAGTTAGCATAAAGTTTATGGCCAAAGCAAAGGTTGGACTAATTGGAGGGGGAAACAATTGCTTCTCTATCACATTAACCCAAAACAAGGCAATGTGTGGGAAGCAAACAAAGCACTGTAGGACAAGGAGAAATTTAGAGCTGGAAAGTTCTTGTGAGCCTCTTCACAGTGGTGAGCCGTTGACATCACATAGAGATCAGAGGCAAGGATGCAAGAAATGTCTGTCAGTGAGATTTCCTAAAGGGAAAATTCACGTTTGTGGCAGCTGATAATGGCTCCAAATGTAGCAAAGGATTATCTGAACAGTTGTCATGGATCCGTAAGAGGAAGAGAGAGAAAACACTTAACCCTTGTTCGAAATTAGACAGTCAAAATAGCTGCCAGTTTAAGACCAGGTTTAAGGTTATCTCACTTTGAGCCTCCACAAAGCTGGAAAATTGGAACCTAAGGCTGACGCTGGGGCATAGCTAGGGAAGAGAGGGCCCATGTTTGCCCCTCTCCCCAGTAGCCCCTCAGAGTGAGGGAGATAAGGAAGAAAATAGGGCGGGGGGCAGCTGGGGGATCTTCAGGACCTGGGAGGGCCCTCAGGAGCTGGTGGCCCCAGGTTCTTTGAACCCATCTGCTCAATTATAGCTACACTCTGGCTGATGCCTTAACAGGCATGCCACGTGATCAGTAATGAGGTTGCACAATGCCACCTACTTGCCTTACCTTTTGCCCTCCATGCACCCACACTTTTCCTTGGTCTTTGAGGCCTAAAACATGTATGCATAGTTTAGCTAGAGGCAAAATAAATAAATAAAGCCCATGAACCAAGTGAGCAGCTGTGGCAAGAGCAAACTGCACATAGGCTATTTCTGAAATTAATTAGAGAAATCCTCTATGGACAACTGGAAGACAGACAAAACAGAACACAGGGCACAGGTAAGCCATGGAAGACTTAAGCAACACAATGTCATAGGGAAATCCATCTAACCTTATTTCTGTTGAATCTGGTTCACAATTCCATAGAGAGCAATATGTGGTTCCTCTCCCTAACATGGCTCATAGGGTTATATGTACAGAGCCCCATTAAAAAGTGGTAGGTACCATGCCCATCGGCTATCTGAAAGGAGAAGCCGGATGACTGACACAGCCAATGTTTTTTAAAGTGTGTTCTCTGTGTGCACAGCTGGATTGGGGCCATTGCCTCCTAAAGGATAAAATGGTTGAAGTTAAGATTATTGCTTCACTAATGACTGAAGTTGAGATTATTCAGATGGGAGACATACAGTATACAGTTCATTTTGTGGATCTTGTGGGTTTTTTTCTCCCCCTTTGGGATAATATGAATTGTAGCATATGCTGTTTGTATTAATGATCATTTCATTTCCTGATTGTTATTTGCACCAATTTACAGTGAAATAGTAAGAATTATGAAGAAACACTCAACAACCATTTGATTTATATGTAGCATACATGAATGTAAGATTTTCCTTTAAACATCTAAGTTTAGAGTGATAATTTTAAAATCTTCTGAAAATTTCCACTTCTTCCTGTCTGATTATGAAGCAACGTAATAAACAACAACACAAGTTCTTAAGTACTTCCCATACTCCCAAGGGGAAAAGGTCATATTTTGTTCTATTTGATGAGTCACTTTTACAATACCAGACTGGGCCATGTATGAACTATTGTAATAGCTAGCTTCTGATTCATAAATAAAAATTCATTGCATTCAAAGTGAGTACAGAGTACTCTATTGACCTGAATAGTACATATGCTCTCTGAATTTCTTAATATAAAATAAAAACACCTAGGTGAACAAAATGATTTTCTTAAAGCTTAGTGAGCTTATCTAAAAAGTTACACTCAGTTCCTGGCTATCTGTACTTGCTTGTTGACCTTAACTGTTAAAGTGCCTTTAGTTTCAATGTGAGAAGATGGACTGGATCCAGGATTTTGGGAATCCTCAGTCAGCTCCCTCAGCCCACTGGTGGCCACCATTTTTCCCCAGAAGCCCCCCTCAGAATGACACTAGGTCATGACACAATGGCATTCATGGGGCATTCCGGAGGAAATTGAGGGAAGCCAGCAGAATCCCGCTACTGAGTAGAGCTCCACACTGAGTAGAGTCACCGCTGCTGCTGCTGCTGCCAAAGGTACTGGAGAACAAATGTTAAAGTAGAAAAAGGATGACCACCTGTTGCCAGCCAGTGGTAAACTAGCCTTGAAACGTACTCAACATTTATCTGGACTTCCTCAAAATCTCCCCCAGTTTCAAACTCACTGAATTTTGTGCATCACCCAAAATTAAAGTCCAAACATTTTTCACTGAGAATGTTTGTCTTGGCATTAGTGTGAACTAAGATTTCTCTCACAGAGCCTTCTTGGGTGAGAATGGCAATGCTGTTGGGTGGGGGTGGTGGCCTCTTTGCCAGTCTTGGAGCCCAAGTCAATGCCTTGACCTCAAGACCCTCTGGACCTGGTCCTGGAAGAGAGGTAAGCATGTGCCTGACATTTCCATTTAAATCACTGGGGCTTTGACATGCTTAATTTTGCCATGTTAATTTCCAAACTTGCTTATGTACATGCAGTAGAAAGTAGTGGCCATGGAACTTAGAATAAACACTAGGAAATGGTGTTTATTCCTCTCTGTTCTTTCCTGCAGAGTTTCTCTGTCCAAGAAAAAAATGGACATGGGTAACTTAAGGCCAAATTATGTGTTACATTAAGTGTGCAGTTTAGCCAGGGCTAAACAGCTGTGGGGAGTGGGGGGTCAGGGTTGGATCTGTGGTATATAAGGGAGGGGGTATTTAGCCCTTTTCCCATGCACCACAGTCCTGATGAAAATGCCCCCTTGAAGCTGCTAATGGAGGGAAGCTCTCATTGGTGCCCATGGGAACTTCCTTCTGAAGGTGAATAGCAGCTTGGGAGGACATTGTCACTGGAAATGCAGCACAAGGGTGAGGATTAGATAACCCCCTCCCCATACACCAGGGATTCTCAACGTGTGGGTCCCCAGATGTAATTGGACTTCAACTCCCATAATTCCCAACCAAAGGCCACTGGGGCTGGGGATTATGGGAGTTGAAGTCCAGTAACATCTGGGGACCCACACGTTGAGAAACCCTGCCATACACCATGATCAATCTGATCAATCCTGATCAGCCTCCCTATTGTTGCTGTTTAAGTTAACATACCAACTCAGGCCCAAACGACACTTTTAAGATAACACCCCTCTTGGTTTCATGTTGCCAGCCATGCTGCCATGACAGCTCCCTTACATCTTAAGCAATGGATTGTGCCAGGAAAATGATGGTGTTGCCTCTCTCATTAAGATCACAGGCCTAGGAATGCAGAAGACCAGAGCTGGCTGACTGATAGCATGCAATTGCCATGGAATGATCTGCCGGTCCTAAAAAAAAAAGCTCTGTATAGATCTGTGGAGGATTGATCAACTCATTGCCAGTGCTGCACTTCATCATCCAGTTCAAGCAGTGGAAGCACCCGTGGCGGATGTTCCACAGTGGTCCCTGAAGGGGGTACATAGAGGGGTTGTTCTTTTTCAATGCTCTAAACATGCAAGGAAAGAATCTTTCCATTTTTCTAAGTATCTGTGAATCTTGGGCAAAATATTCTCGGAGATTATCCTTCAAAGTCATGCTATTTTAGAGTGTGTTTGCGCCAAACAGTTCTTTTCTGGGAACAGGATGCTGCTTCCCCACCTTCAGTGGGCTTCCCCATGTTGGTAGGTCTTGATGGGCTTATTGGGTGGTGGGAGCTGCTGCAGGGGTGCATTCCTCCTGCAGCTGTTGCGGCTGGGCCCACACTGACAAGCTCACTGGATAGCAAGTGGAGGCGATGTGTCCTCCTCAGTGGTGTCAGTGCTGTGGGTGGATCTGCCCTGGGGCTAATTGGGCAGGAAGCAGCAGCACTGTCACAAAACTATTGGATTCCCCCACAATGCCTCCTGAGCAACTCTACATTGGGGACATTATGGGGGAATTAAAATCGAGAAGAGTAATATCACGGGTAGCGGGCAGAGGGAGGTATGGCGGTGGGAGTTGGGCAGGCCGTTACAGGGGGAAATGGTCCAGGCAATTGAGGCCTGTTCCTTTTTCCAGCCCTTCTCCCAACCCTCTGACCCCAGGGAGCTCTGAGAACACTCCTTCGAGGATTAGAGTGCTGCTGCTGAATGCCAGGTCAGTAAACGCAAAAACATCTCTCATCCACGATTTGATTGTGGATGAGCGTGCTGACCTGGTATGCGTGACGGAGACCTGGTTGGATGCGCTGGGCGGGGTTGGTCTCTCTCAGCTTTGTCCTCCAGGTTTCAAGATCCTGCAGCAGCCCCGCCTCGAGGGTCGGGGAGGAGGCACTGCAGTCATCTTTTGAGAGACCTTCCCCGTTTCCAGGTGCCCGGTCAGGCAATCTCAGAATTTCGAGTGTTTGTCCTTGAGGGTGGGCCTCTGAGATAGGCTGGGGATTCTGCTGGTGTACCGACCACCCCGCTGCACTTCAGTCTCCCTACCTGAGCTGGCGGGGGTGGTCTCGGAGGTGGCCTTGGGTTCCCCCAGGCTTATTGTTTTGGGGGATTTCAATGTCCACGCTGAGGCCCCCCTAGTGGATGTGGCTCAGGATTTCATGGCCTCCATGGCAACCATGGGCCTGTCTCAATTGGTATCGGGTCCTACCCACGTGGCGGGACACACTCTGGATCTGGTTTTTGCCGACCGGGAAATAAATGATCTGGAGGTGGGGGAATTTGAGACCACTCCCTTGTCACTCCCTTGTTATGGACCACTCCCTTGTCATGGACAGATCATCACCTGGTGGGGTTTAGTTTGACTGCTCCGTCTGCCCTCTGCAGGGGTGGTGGGCCAATTAGGATGGTCCGCCCCTGGAGGCTTATGGATCCGCTTGGATTTCAGACGGCCCTCTTGGAGTTTCCAGTGTCCAGAGCTGGTGACCCTGTCGAGGCCTTGGTTGATCTCTGGAATGGGGAGATGGCCCGGGCTGTTGACACGGGCTGTTGACAGCGCCCTCTCTGGCTTGGTGGAGCCCGTTCTGCTCCTTGGTTTTCCTCGGAGCTTAGGGCGATGAAGCAACTCGGACGACGGCTAGAACGACGCTGGAGGAAGATTCATCACGAATCCGATCAAACACGGGCTAGAGCCCATTTTAGGGACTATGCCGTGGGGGTGGCGAAGAAATGTTTTTTCTCCGCCTCCATTGCGTCTGCTCAGTGCAGACAAACAGAGCTGTTTCATGTGGTGAAAACCTTGCTCCACACATCCCCCCGGACAATGGGGGAGGAGTCATCTACAGCTCTTTGTGATCGGTTTGCCTGTCGCTTTGCAGATAAAGTCGCTTGCATCCGTGCTGACCTGGACTCCAGAGTTTTGGCAGTTTTGGCAGACATGCCTTTGGTACCATCTGGTCCCATTGTGTTGGACTCTTTTCGGTTGGTGTGGCCTGAGGATGTGGACAAGATCCTGGGCAGTGTGCGGGCGACTTCGTGCGCTCTTGACCCTTGCCCTTCATGGCTAATAAAAGCTGCCAAGGAGGGGACAGGTAGATGGCTGGAGGTGATTGTTAATGCTTCATTAAGGGAGGGCAGGATGCCATCGTGCCTCAAGGAGGTGGTGGTAAGACCTCTATTAAAAAAGCCCTCCCTTGATCCCTCCAACCTGGACAACTATAGACCTGTGTCTAACCTTCCCTTTTTGGGCAAGGTGATAGAGCGTGTGGTGGCGTCCCAGCTGCAGAGGGTCTTGGATGATATGGATTATCTGGACCCTTTTCAATCTGGCTTCCGCCCCGGGTATGGGACTGAGACTGCCTTGGTCGCTCTAGTGGATGACCTACGCCGGGAACTAGACAGGGGGAGTGCGTCCCTGTTGGTTCTGCTGGACCTCTTGGCGGCATTCGATACCATCGACCATGGTATCCTTCTGGGCCGCCTCTCGAGTATGGGAATCGGAGGCACTGCGTTGCAGTGGTTCCGGTCCTTTCTTGAGGGGATGGTTCAGAAGGTGGTGCTGGGGGACTACTGCTCGGCCCCGTGGCCGTTGGCCTGTGGGGTCCCGCAGGGTTCGGTCTTGTCCCCCATGCTGTTTAACATCTACATGAAGCCTCTGGGAGAGGTCATCCGGGGATTTGGACTGAGTTGTCAGCAATATGCGGATGACACTCAGCTCTATCTCTCCTTGTCATCTGATCCTAGAGAGGCGGTGGATGTCCTGAATCGGGGGCTGGAGGCCGTGATGGGTTGGATGTGGGCTAACAAACTGAAATTGAATCCGGATAAGACGGAGGTACTGTTGGTCAATAGGAGAGCCAATCGGGATGAGGAGATTTTACCAGTTCTGGATGGGGTTGCACTCCCCTTGAAGGAGCAAGTACGCAGCTGGGGGGTACTACCGGACCCGGCTCTGCTTTTGGAAGCTCAGGTGGAGGCGGTGGCCAGGGGTGCCTTTGCACGGCTTCGGCTGGTGTGCCAGCTGCATCCCTTTCTCGAGAAGGCAGATCTGGCCACGGTTACCCACGCCTTAGTCACGTCGCGGCTGAATTACTGTAACACACTCTATGTGGGGCTGCCCTTGAAGAATATCCGGAAACTGCAGGTAGTGCAAAACGCGGCAGCGAGGGTTTTATCCGGAGCTGCCCGTTGGGAACATATCACCACCATTTTGAAAGAGCCGCACTGGCTGCCGGTTTGTTTCCGGGTCCAATTCAAGGTGCTGGTTTTGACCTTTAAAGCCCTAAACGGTTTGGGCCCGGGGTATTTGAGGGACCGCCTGCTCCCAGGGTTGCTGCCCGCTTGACGGGGACATCTGAGGGGGCCCTGCTCCGGGTGCCGACAATGAGGGAGGCCCGGCTGTCGTGCACTCGGGACAGGGCCTTCTCTGTTGCTGCTCCTAGACTCTGGAATGCTCTCCCAGTGGCCATTCGTTCCTCGGACTCCATCACAGCTTTCAGAAAGCTTTTAAAGACTTGGCTTTTTACCCAGGCTTTTACATAATCGTTTTTTACTGCTGCTTTTGTGTGTTTTTATCTGTTGTCTTGTTTTTATGCTTGTTTTTAGCTTGATGTTTTTACTGCTTTTTATTGTATGTTTTAATTTTTGTAAACCGCCTTGGGGTTTTCTTTTAACGAAAGGCTTTATAGAAATGTAAAAATAAATAAATAAATAAATAAATAAATAAATAAATAAATAAATAGATAAATAGATAAATAGATAAATAGATAAATAGATAAATAGATAAATAGATAAATAGATAAATAAGAGCACTGGGAAGGAAGGGGCTGCATGGCAGTGCAGGTGACAGCCTCAGCAATAGTGGGGCTCCTTGGGCATTAGTCCCTTGGCACTTGTCTGAGGGTGCTGCATGCTGATGCCAGGCCTGCATCTATCTACCCCTTGAAACTGAGCCCTGTCCTGTTAGCCCTTTAGCTGCAGCCAATCATTGGGTACATCATATCAGCTCGCTGAGAAGGGTGCATTCCAGTGATGAGAGTCCTCCCCACCAGAGGTCCCTCTATTTTTTTTTTCATCTCTGTGCAGAATGAGTTTTGTTTTGGGTGGCAGTATCATGGCAGTGTGCGCGCACCTGCATTCAGAATGGGGCCTTCCTGATTCAACCTGAGCGGGATCTCAACTGAACTGAGCAGACATCAAAAAACGTGTGCGCACGCACATGTGTGCATGCCTTGGAGGGAACAGTGCTCCGCACCCACTGATCTATTGATGAGCAAACAACTTCTTGTGGTGCTTTTGGAACAGCCTGGGAAACAACTTCCTCTTTAGTGCAGAACTCACTTTTCCATGGCCAAGGCTGCAACCCAAAATATACATATTCTCAGAACATACTCCAGGAAAGTCACTACTGCAAACACATCCTTGCAAACTTTTGAGTTTTAAGTAGGCCATCAGATATAACCTCCTTCCATGTGCCATACTTCACCAAGCACATTAGCTTTTTAAACAAATTAAAATTAAAAAGAGAGCCAGCGTGGTGTAGTGGTTAGAGTGCTGGACTAGGACCGGGGAGACCTGAGTTCAAATCCCCATTCAGCCATGATGCTAGCTGGGTGACTCTGGGCCAGTCACGTCTCTCCCAGCCTAACCTACTTCACATGGTTGTTGTGAAAGAGAAACTCAAGTATGTAGTACACCGCTCTGGGCTCCTTGGAGGAAGAGCGGGATATAAATGTAAAAATAATAATAAACACATATTTTACTAGGTAATGGTGTACAGCAGGTTTAAAAAATTGGTGCAAATCATCCATGACCCTAATCCAGCTCTAGTTTTGTGCAAATAGTGGCTATAGTTTGGGATACACATCACTTCGAAGGGTACATGCAGCTAATTCAACAGTGTCTGGATGAGCATCCCTATGTGGATGCAGACAAGCATCCAGATGTGCCTTTGCATCCAGATTAGCTGTAGTCATAAGACATGTCCAAGCCTCTCCCCACCGCTGAAGTTTATCACCAGATAAACTAAAAATGAATAATTGAGACTCTTTGACTGTGCCAGTCCAGGTCATGGTGGTGCTATGTTTTCACTGTGCTGTGAGGCCCACCTCACAAAGTACAGATTATCTTGCTGGAGGAGTGGGATGATGGATTTGAGGCCTCTCTAATTAGATGTCTGGAAATGAATGAAGCCTAAGCACATAAGAAGCTCTTTCGAATTCACATTGGCCAAAACACCAGCAAGGAATGAAGAGATGGACTGGCTGCACTGACTTGTGGGAAGAGAATCTCAGCACCATGTAATTACAGATGGGAAAGGGGTGGACAAAAATAGCATCTGGATTTCCAGAAAAGCAAAATGGAGGGAGGCTTTTAAAAAGAAAGAAAAGGACTTCTCCATAAACTGTCCTTCTTCCACGGTGTTTCTAACAAAAGGTCATGACTCTTGCAAGAGCTTTCTATTTTAAAGAGGACTTTACATTTTTTTAGACAAGGGGTGACAAAGTGGGGCTTACACTACCTGTAACGTAAAAGTGTGTGCATGTAAATGTAAATGATCTTCCTTGGTAAGCCCTTCTCTCCTTGTGTTCTCTCTTTATCCATTGACAATGTCAATCTCCACCCTATTGAATAGACTTAACATTTCATCTCTGATTTCTCTCTCATTTGCCATAGTCGGGTTATAGACAAATCATGACATTTGTTCCTCTGTGACACTGGGGGGTGGGGGGGATGAAGCCCTGCCTCCTTGCTTTCTGAACAAAAGCTCTAGTTCACATCCCAGTCATTTCTCACCTTGACTCCTACAACTTTCTCCTCTGCTCCCTCACTTCCATCCAGTATTATTTTACCCAAATCATTATCTCTCGCATCATTCTGATCTAAACACACCCTTCCTTAAATCCCTGGACTGGCTTTCTGCCCATTTCAAGACCTTATTTATGTATGTATTTAGCATATTTGTATACTACCCCAAACTCACTTCTCTGGCTGGTTTAAACAAACAGGTTAAAACATCAAAACAATTTAAAACTATGATAGATTCTATCAGTCTAATTAAAAGGCTGGATCTTTTGCCCATTTTCCAGATTTCAGGAACTCCTTGCCTTCAAAGCTCTCCATGACCTTGCCCCTTCTTATTGCTCACCAATCTCATATCCCATCACACTTTTGCCTATGACCTTCTCTCATCCAGCTTCACCCCTCTCAGCCATCCCAAGGTCTCCTGCTCCCTCAGATGACTCTGCAATTTCTCCCTTGCTGCCCCTTATACCTAGAACTCCTTCCCAGAACACCTGCATGCTGCCTCCTCCCTTCCTTCAAATCCCTGATCAAAATCCACCTTTTGATGAAGCCTTTGGCAGAAGTCTGTAGTTCCCCATACCTCATTGTAACTAAACATAAGTAAATGTACATGAAATAATGTCATATGTTTCCCTTGTTTCCCCTGTCTCCACTCTCTGTTGTTTCTCCTGCAAGCCCCATGGAGCTGGGACCAACCTGCCGTCTATTGTGAAGGGTCATTCACATGAATGGTGCTATCTAATTAATAATCTATCTAATTAATAAATAATACCCTCCAGCATTTCTGTCCCTGCCCCCCATTTAACACTCCATTTTCCAGCCATAAGCCTGAAATGAGTGTCTTGTAACCCTTCCAGAGTGTCAAAAAGGCGCTTCCCCGCCATAGGAGCTGCTAGGCGGCATGCTGTGGCACGTTGCAGCTCCGAAGAGCATTCAGGTGCCACTGCCGTGGAGGTGAGCACTGAATTAATTTACTCTTAAAGGTGCCTCCCGCCGCCCCGCCCCCTCCCCGAAGGCACGTTCAAGAGCTGCCACTGCACCAAACACAATTATTTCTTGAGGCATTTCTTAATGCAGGGCCATGAGAGTTAAGGGAAACCTATTGTGTGGGACTCAGAGATGTTGGGGGAGACCAGGATTGTGGGATGTGGCCAGGATTGATACCTGGGATGTGGCCAGGATTGATACCCCTTCTGCAGAGAGGATGGAATACCAACAGTGTACTGGGCCCAGAAGATCCTGAGAGCAGCCCTGGAGGCATACATGCTACCTCTAATCCAAAAGCATGGCTTCTTCGTTGCTTTCCAAACGTAAGCATAGATTAGCCTATATTAATTCAACTTAAAGTCTGACCCACAGTGACACACCACTGTCCTTAATCTTTATTAATGGCTTTTTCACTGTGCACTGTAAAAAAAAAAAATTCCTTTCTTTCTCCTGATCAATGCAAAGTGTGTTTGAAAAGAGCATTTTCTTCATCCTTAAAAGGCATCCTTGGCAATCAATGGCCTTCTGAAGCAGGTGCTGATCAAGCACAGGCAACTCTGGGGCAAGGTACTAAATTGATCTCCGTTCAGAAGAGGAAATAACCTTGCAGTTGTCGTGTCTTATGCGATTCTGTTGCAAATGAATCAGAAGTCAGAGCGGTGGTTGACTTCAGGCACAATCTGCCAGGAACATTCCCTCTGTAATCCTCACTGTGCAACTCCCATTCATGTCAGTGAGTCTTGCTCAAGAAGGCACACGCTTGATGTATTGTGCCCTTCATTGAGAGACTACTCAGTGCCTCTCCTGATTAAGGGGTTTGTAGTGGGGGTGGGGGAGTCATCACTTTTTATCTGCATATCAAATCTCATTAGGGTAATTCAGCAGCATGCCTTGACCTTCCTCTGAGAACTGGTTTCACATCCAGACAGTGCCTGGATGTGAGACAGTATGGGAACCCTGTCTATGCCACCTTGACTTCCATGACTGGGGGAAGGTGGGATATAATGGAACAAGCAAATGGATACACTTGCAGATTCAGTATCATGTATGAAGCATCCAGGGGCGTCTTGAAAAACAAAAAGGTCACCTGGTGAGCTCCTTGAACAATGTAAAGCCCTCCAGAACAACCCTCTTTTTGATAATTTTAGAGGTGAGCTCAAAAAGGGGGGGCAATTTCTCATTGTTAATGAAACAAGGCCCCCAGTTCTGAATGCGTTGTTCCATGTGACTAGTTGAATCAGGATGGGGAAGGGATACATACTGGAGGTGCATCTGAATGGCCACCAATTGAAGTAATATAATGCAAATAGACAAGATTCACATCTGGATGCATGTGTAGATGCATACTGATGCACACCTAGCAATAGGTATTCTCTTTCATACCGTCCCATCCTGCTTCCTTCTCAAATCAGTTTAATCTCAAGGCAAAGCAGTGGTTTTGTCACCTACTTGTTTGAATGAACTGTCAGACCAAATACCGCAAATAGGGCTTTTGTGTTACCCCACGTTCCCCCAAACCCAATAGTTTCAATTGACTCAGATGACACATTCAATTCACCAAGCATTGAGTAATCAAATGATGGGATATTGAGTATTGTATGAGTGAACCAGTTTCGGTCCTGAAAGAAACATCTGTATTTCTTTATGGTTAAAATCTTAACTATCTGACTCTGCTAGCCATTGTTTGGGAATCAATCATCAGGTACCAGAACCAGTGTTCTGTGGGTTTTCCGCTCCTGTTCCAACATCCCAATCTATCCTGGTGCTTGTAACAAACCCTGTGCCTCATTCCACCCTTTCCCATACCTCAGCTTCTCCTGTTACAATCAGTATGACTGGAAAATTCCCAAGCTATCCTCCTCTTTCAGTCTGACATCATATGATTTACTCTGACTGTATCACTGGGATGCTTCCAGAACTCCCTTCCATCTGTATAGTCTTCTTTGGAAAATAGCTAGAAGAACTCCCCTTCATCTCATCTCCCTTCCTCTGCCTCTCTTGCCGATCCTTAAGGGTCAAACTACATGTTACATACAGCACTTCCACACATAAAAAACTGGATGCAGACATTTTTCTCTACTCAAGTGATCTTTGATTTTGCAGTCATTAGCTGCTCACTTATTTAGTCACACTTACAATTGCTTTTGTGTTCCTTTTAAATTTTCCAGTCAAGCATCTCCTATGCCCGGATGTTGTCTTACAAAACCTTGCAGCTCAGCATTTGTAGAGTAGCATTTCCTTTTCGTTTTTCACTATTGCCACAGGGGCTGCACTGAAATGCAGCTGGCCCTACATGGTTTCGGCTTCTTTTGTACTGCTACCAGAAGGATCTCCTGTATCTCAGCAATAACGTATGATTGCACCACTTCCCCTGTAAAGTATCCACTTATCCTGTAATATAATACCCTGAATAATTCCTTATAGCCCTTTTCCTTCTAAAAGCAGCTTCAGCTGCTGTGATCATAAAGAAGGAGGGAATAAGAAAACATGAGGAAAGATCTTCCACACCTCCAAACCTACATGGACAAATCTGACTACAATATGCAATTTGGAAGTACAACAGAATGAAGACTGTTTTTAGACACCAGCCGGGTTCAGATGTAACACAGAACTATGGGCCCAGTCCTCCCGTCGTATTCAGACGATGGAGAGAGAGGCCTCTCTGCAGTCAGCAAGACTGCAGAGAGGCAGGAGAGCTGGCTGTGTGGGCTTCCTTCTTTCCTGAAGGACAGCCCACACAGCCAATAGTAGCCGGAGTGAGGAAGGAGCTTCCTCCTTCCACTCCGGTTTGGGACAAGGCTAACAGTGGGGCCAGTGTTCAGATGTAATGCTGGCCCTGCCAAAACAGAGGTTGGGACAATGAAACTTAGAGAGAACTGAAGGTAACAAATGGAGTTTTGGGAGGGAAACCGCTGGTCCATTTTTTGCTTTGACTGCAGCTTGCCAAGTTCAGACATTTGGTTAGTGAAACTGGAAGTGAAGGGACCTCCAGTTTTGTGTTATGTCTGAACCTGGCTGATATTTAATTTCAGGCACAGAACAGTTTTGTGGTAACATGTACATTTCATATAACATTGTGGTAACTGTACCTTAAACATGTACAGTGTAAACTGTACATTTCTGCAAACATAGCTCTTTAACCTGCAGGCTAAAGTCATATTGCTTTGAATACACTGAAAGAGCAATGATTATTGTACTGGATTTGGGGGGGATTACAATTTGTCACTGTACATAGAAGCACATAATGATACTGTTGGAGAAATTAAGTTGTAACCTGTCAATAACCAAGCCTATGAATTACTCAGAAGTTTTACAGAGTTCAATGGGGCTAACTCCCAAGTAAGTGTGTACAGCATTGTGGGCTTCTCCTCACCTCTGGCTCCGCCCATAATCTGTCATGCTCCCACTCACAGATGATCAGGAAGGGACCCTGTTGACTTACTTGTGCTATGTCGAGCATCTAACTGCTATGGACGAGCAAAGATTTGCAACTAGTTCTCTTACAACCAAATCAAGCACTCCAGGCTTTGTACTTTTAAAAAAACCCCAACAATACCTGAACATTTTAGCACAGAAGAAAACACAGACAGGTTTTAAAGAAAGGGGGAAGGAGTCTGATTCCTAAATTGTCTCCTGAAGACCGTTTTCTGCAAATACAATATCCAGTAGGGAATTTTCTTCATGAAAGAGTTGCATTGGAGAACTCTGGTTTGCTCACAGACCTGAGAGCAGTTCAATTGGTCAGGATATCAGATGTCAGTGCATATTATTAAATCAGAGGTTCTAAAATATTCCACATGATAGTACAAGTTATCAGATGAAAGTGACTTTTCTCTTCAGAATGTCATCTATGGATACTCGTTTTACTAGTCAAAACCATCAACATAAAAATTCAATAAAATAATCAGAACAAAATTAGGTATGATCAAAGAACTACAAGACTAACAACAAATATGTATATACCACTTTTTAAAGTTCTTTCTAGTTCTTTCCAGGGGCATAACTATAATAGGGCAAGGGGAGACAGTTGTCTGGGCGCACACTGCCTTCGAGTGGGCACCAGAGGCAAGTCACATGACTGAATCCCCCAGCCACACACCCGCCCAGGTTTCCTTCAGTTGTAGTCATCCTCCAAAACTGATGTGAGTGTTAAGAGCCTCAGGGAGGGGGGGCATTTTAAAATCTTGTCTCTGGGCCCACTCCAACCTTGCTACACCCCTGGTTCTTTCTATTTTATTGTGTTTTACTGTAAGCCATGCTGAGTAGCAGTGTGCTGGAGGCACAGGAGAGAAACATTCTAAATAAATAAATACATCATTCTACACAGCCACTTGGGTTTTGGTTCATTTCTTCCCTACAGAGCTTAGGCAGGTTGCCTCATTTTCCTTGTGAAGGTTAGGTACCTGGGAACAGGATGTATTGGCACCCTGGCTTTAGAATTGTCTTCCCAGGATAGTTTGCATAGTGCCCAACTTGATTACCTTCAGGTGCCATGGAAAGATCTTTTTATTTCCCCAGGCTCTGAGTACTGTTAATGTGCTGTTATTTTTATATTTGCATTATATTTATGTTTGCATTCTGTTTACTGCGTCTATTGCTATTTTAAACTGCTGACTTTGAAAGCTGTGCTTCTACATCTCATTGTTTTAATTGTACCTGGGCCAAGTGTGTAGAGCTGTCATTCAGACACCCTGCCCCACTCCCCACCCCGTCCATGATAAAAGGATGCATCGGAGACTGCAAGAGACATCATGATGAGTGTGGACTCACTATGTCCTATTTTAATCAGGGCAGGCAAGTATTGTCTGGACTGGCCCAGGGAAAATGCCTTTAGTGGGAGGGAGCAAAGAATGTTTTGCCCTATCTCCTTGCCTTTCAGTCACAGCATACAGAACCTTTAACTGGAGCTCTCCACCCCTCTTAGACAACTTCACAGCCAGCACTTATATCCAATGTCAGAGTCCTGCCCTCCCCGCACCACAGAAGTCCTGAGATGGCTCAGTCTCCCCTGACTGAGTCCTAGCTTTCCCCCACCTTCCATGGGCTTCTTACCAGGTTGCCAGTTGCTGCTTTTCCTACAGCCTAAAGTGGTCCAGGCAAGGAAAAACTTTACCACTTGATTTTGCAAATTGTATAAAATAGCCCAAGATATAAAACTCAGTAAGCTTTGAACAATAGACAATTGAGCTCTTGTCATCCTCCACAATGCCCGCTCTGATTTATCTATCTATCTATCTATCTATCTATCTATCTATCTATCTATCTATCTATCTATCTATCTATCTATCTATCACAGTGCCACAGGAACCTGGAAGCAGCAGAATTCAGTATCGGCTGCGTAGTGTGGGGAACCAAGAGAATGTTCCATGGGGACCTGGTGAGGAAAAGATGAACAAATAGTGGACAAATGCAGAGAGTGAGGAGTTAGGCTACAGGGTTGTACAACTGAGGGGGAAAGTGTAAAGATGGCCTAGCTTTGGGGCTCGGGGAAGAAAAACCTGGATACTAGCGGGAGTTTTGCTATAGGGCAGGATATCCCCCCCCACACCTTTGTGCATTGTCCATTCCATTCTGGGCACTTGACACAACTGAACCTCCGGCGCCAAGGAGTTAACACAGTTTGGGTGTTAATTATGGATCACAGCAGGCAATGGAACATGGAGGAAGTTCAAAGAGAATATTAGATCTCCCCAAACTCTAGCAGATGTGCAGCTCTGAGGTGTAGGGGGGGGGGGAAATTGTGTGAGCAAATCTCTCAAGCTTCCTGAGCAGCTAGAAACAAACTTGGATCCCTGCAGGCAGCTGCAGGATCAGTATAGCTGACAATAGCCTCTGCCCTTTGTAATTTGCCCTTGTTTTCCTTTTTCCTTAGAGATTGTTGTTTCTGTGCATTATGGTCATGAGAGCCAATAATGTCGTGCGAGTGCAGATGTCTAGAATTTCATCTGAGGTGTAAGCTTGCCAGAAGATATAAACCTGTTGAAAACTGTGCTAAATCTGATTCATGTTTAAGAATTGGCATGATCGTTCTCATTCCAGTGCTCAAAGACCCTCCCTTCCCTAACCACTATAATGGAAGGAAAATACATTGTAACTGATCCTTTAATTCTGCTGTTTTTGTTCACAGATGGACGAGATTGCTGGCTGTGATTACTCCCTCAGATCCATTCCCTCTGCTAGGTTAGGTAAAGATGCTCTAAGAGCAGAGGTAAACGCCTCCTGGCATGGTGTCTGGCTTATTGCTACTTCAGTAAAGAGAATTGTATGCACCTACTCACCTGTGATACTGGTACTGTTAAATGGACAGGTTCAAAAAGCCCCAGCACAAACTCCTTCAGCAGGAACAGGGCAGTCAAGGGTGTGGCCTGGATGAAAATGTCGGGCCAATTACTACACGGTTCCACAGGGCAGCAGAAGTGGCATAGTATGCTGGACCATGGGTACAGTAATGCCTCTTCTGCTTTAATTGCATTGGAGGTAGGATTGATCAAGCCAGGAAAAAGAAGCCCCCCCACCAAAAAAAGCCCTTAGGAAGGGAGGGGGGGGAGGAAGAATTTCTACATTGTAACACTCAACGCCTTTGTTTCATCCCAGCAGTCACAAAAGGAGAGAGAGGGAGAGAGGGCGCTTTCCCAGCCCCCTCTGCTTACAGTGCAGTTCCTTCCTTAAAGACAGGCTCACATGTTGAAGACAAAGGCTCACATACCACAAGCATTCCATGGGCATTTTGCACACTCTGGGTGCTGCTGCATCTTCCAACTGCACGTTCTGCTAGACCGCACTTGCTCAAATGGCAATAATGGCACGATCAGCAGCCAGGAGAAAGAATGGGCATGTGATCACACAATTTCAGCATTTGCACAAGTGCCCTGTGGCACAACTTGCATGTGGAAGATGCAGCTGCACCCATGCATGATGTGAGCCAGTTACCCACCCAAACAGGCAATTTGCACAACGTGCTGCTATTGGGCTCCAAATTCCTGATGGTGAATAATCGGCATGGTGAAGAGGCAACTGTGCTGAACGTTCACTCCTGTGCACCGCTGTGCTTTCCCCAGTGCCAATGAAGCCTCTTAAAGAGAAACAGAACTCTACCAAACCCCAACAATGCCTAGGAAGGTGCACAAGAAGGTCTTGGAGCAGTGGGAAGTGGAGTGCTTTCCAGCACTTTCCCCAAGGATCAGCCTATTGTAATTGCCTCTAAAATGGGACACTTTCATCTAATCTCTCTGAAATTGATCAGGCCTGACCTTCTGGAGCGGGTTGTACTAGGTCTAAATACTGGAGCCTGGCTGTAAGTGAGAAGGATGGGCAGAGCTTCCTTCTGTGCCACTTGCCGTCCTCCTGCCCTCCTTCTGCCATCAGTTGGCAGCTTCCATGAGCTCCTGGTTGATGGGAGAAGGGCATGCACATGCTTCCAATGGGCCACATGTGTGCCCTCCTTCCATCAGCCTTCCAGTGGAGGGGGAGCAGCTGAAGGAGGCAGTTGGTGGTGGCAGGTGGCCACCGCCACCATTACTGACAATGAAGGGAGGGGAAGAGCTCAGCAGCAACTCCTGGAGCCTCAGCAGCTCCCACAAGCAGGGCACGGCAGATTCTTGGAGCCCATCTACTCTATTACCATTCCACCCATTACAGGAAATAAGTATTTTGCTTACTTATAATCATTATATACAATTATTATGGTGATCAATTACATTCTCATATCCAAGCAGAATTAGAATGCAGTATTGTGTACCACAGACATCCCTTTTGTCTTAATTCAATGGATTGAAACTGAATCCAGACAAGAAAGTAGTGTTGATGGTAAGAAGACCACGTGACCTGGGGACAGGAGGCTTTCCTGTACTATGGGGTGGGGTCAAACTCCCCATCGCCTGGGTGTGCTCTTGGATTGTCTTTGCTACTTACTTATTTATCTCATCGTTATACTGCCCAATCCAAAATGGTTCAGCAATTCACAATCAAATCCAGAATGATTGTTTTAAAATATATAATATAAAACTCATTAAAACCATACAAAATCATTTGAATACAGTTGAAACCTAAGCTCAAAAAATGATTTAAAAAAAAAACAAAAAAACAAAAACAGCTTTTTTAACACATCTAGAGAATATACACCTCATATTTCCAGAGGGAGTGTGCTCAACAGCCTAGGAGTAGCTATTGAGGTGGCCTGACACCAAATTGTCACCAGATGAACTGGCGGCACCTAGAAACAGACTTCTGCTGGTGGTCTTAATGAGTGGTGGGGATCTTGCAGAAGAGATCTTTACTTGATACTCAGATGATAACTATTGGCTAGGTATACATTTTATCAGCTACACCTACTATGCTGTGTGTGTGTGTGTGTGTGTGTGTGTGTGTGTGTGTACACATGTGTATACACACACACACCCCTCTCATATCTATCCTGCAATTGCCATCTATGCTTTGGTAACTAGGGATGTGCACAAATCAATTTTTTTTGTTTTGATCTGTACCCAAATTGAATCACCCAACATTTGTTTTGGGTCCAAATCTGCCCCTCTAATCACCCCAGATTCAATTTGTACCCAACTTTTATGAATCTGAATTTTAAACTATTTGGGGCAAAAAGGGGTCCTGGTGGCAAAAGAGTGGGGTGGGTGCCAGTGCCCAATGGGTGGAAGCTACTGCCCAAATTTCAAAGAAATTGGGCAAAGGGATAATTTTTAAAGAATTTTTGAATTTGGCGTATCTTTAAGCTTTTCCCCATGGGAAATAATGGAGATTTCAGCAGCTTTATAGCTGCATGTGGGGGGCACCAGGGTGGCCCAGAGAGGGTTCCAGTGGCTGATAGTGCCCAATGGGTGCGAGGATATGACTGCCCAAATTTCAAAGAAATTGGGCAAAGGGGTGACTGTTAAAAATGTTTTTTGAAGTTTATGCATCTTTAAGTTTTCCCCCATAGGCAATAATGGGGATTTCAGCAGCTTTAGTTATAACTTCCGGGGGGGGGGCTCCAGGGTGGCCCAGAGTGAGTTGTGGTGGGTAGTAGTGCCCAATGGGTGCAAAGAAGCTACCACCCGGATTTCAAAGGAATTGGGCAAAGGAGTGATTTTTAAGTGGTTTTTGAAGTTGGTATGTCTTTGAGGCAGATTCAGGGCAGAAAAGGGGTTTAGGGGGCAGAAGAGTGGGTCAGGTGGTAGTGACCCAATGGGTGCCTACTACCACCCAAATTTCAAGACATTGGTGAAAGGGGTGATTTTAAAAGAATTTCTGAAGTTTGCGTGTCTTTAAGCTTCCCCCCCATAGGGAATAATGGGGAATTTCAGCAGCCCCATAACTCCACTTGGGGTTGCACCAGGGTGGTAATAATAATAATAAAGATAAAACAACAATAAAGAGAGCGCTTACCTACATTAGTTTGTACACACTGAGCCAACTGGGCCGAGTGCTGGCAGGCACACATGTTAAAGTTGGACATGCCCTGTGAGCATGTCTGCCCTGATGTCACTGAAGGATGTCCTGATGCACTCTTCACCTTAATCACTCTTCTGCATGTGCTCTAAAACCTTGGTGAAAAAGAGCTTGGGAGCATATGTAGAGGGGCGATATGTAAAACATATGTAAATGCAGATGAAAGCCTCCCCGATGCAAATAAGGGATGTCCCAAGTGTACACCAAGACATCCTGCTGTGCTGTCAGGGTGCATGCATCCTCAGCATGTCCGCAACCATATCACATATGCTGGGCAGCAGTTGTCCGAACTGACCCACAAAAGCAGGATAGCTGGTCTTGTGGTAGCAAGCATGAATCGCCCCCTTTGCTAAGCAGAGACTGCCCTGGCTTGCATTTGAATGGGAGGCTACTTGTGAGCACTAAGATATTCCCCTTAGGGAATGGGGCCCAGTATACAGATACTGGGAAGAGCATCTGTATGCTTGCATGCAGAAGGTCCCAAGTTCCCTCCCTGGCATCTTCAAAATAGGGTTGATAGAGACTCCTGCCTGCAGCCTTGGAGAAGCCGCTGCCAGTCTGTGTAGACAATACTGAGCTAGACGGACCAATGGTCTGACTCAGTAGAAGTCAGCTTCCTAAGTTCCTATGATTGTGAAAATTCTGGGAAGTTATAGCATTTGATCTGTATAGCATGCTAAGCAGTATACTGTTTTTCTGAGGAGAAGTGATAGCTGGAAGGAGAAGTGCCTAACAACTTTCCCAAGCTCCTCATTTTCCCCTGCAGCTCCTGCAACTGCTCCCTCACCTGCAATACAGACTTGTGTTTCCATTGGAAGAACAGGTCTAGTACCAGGGGTGTAGCTATAATTGAGCGGATGGGTTCAAAGAACCCTGGGGCTCCAGCTCCTGAGGGCCCCCCAGCTCAACCCCTCTATCTTTTCTTCAATCTCTCCCTCACTCCAAGGGGCTGCCAGGGAGAGAGGTGAACATGGCCCCCTTCTCCCTTAGCTACACCCCTGTGTCTGGTACCCTAGCTGTGGAGGAAGGAACTGGCATGAATTGCAGTGGAAACTATTGTTTCCTTCCTGCTCCCCAAACCCACTGTGTCTGTCTCATTGACATTGTACATATGAGCATGGATTTTCAAACACTAATAATGAAAGTGCAGTCAGGGAAGGGTTAAGCTTCCCTCCTCCTCCGTGCCATTTCTCCCCTACAAATCACTCCCTTTCAGTGTTGCTATGTAGCAAAGGGCAGTGGGGCATTTGTAAATGTGAGTTGAATGGTAAAGGAAAAGTGTGCCATTGAGTCAGTTTCGACTCCTGGCAACCATAGAACCCAGGAGGGGCTTACCATTGCCTCCTCCCACGCAGTATGAGATGATGCCTTTCAGTATCTTCCTATAGCGCTGCTGCCCAATATAGGTGTTTCCCATAGTCTGGGAAACATACCAGTGAGGATTCGAACTGGCAACCTCTGGCTTGGTATTCAAACCATTTCCCCGCTGCAAAGGGACTGCCTTTGAGCCAGAAGGTTGCTTTAAAAAGACCCTGCTTGGTCTTGATTTCTCTTTAGTTGGGATGTTTGTTTGTTTTTTAAAGGTATGCTGCCTTGAACTCCGTGGAAGAAGGGCAGGAAAGAAATGCTAAAAGGAGAGTTAAGCATGTTCCCACTGAATTAAATGAGAAGTCCTTAACTATGGGTGGATTGTGCCCTCTGTTTTAATCTTTGTGCTTGAAATGTAATGCACATATATCTTTAATCAACAATATGGAAAAGCAGTCTTGACGGAATGTCTAACAGGGAAAGAATTTTAAACTAGAAGGCATACTTCCAAAGTTTCATAAGATCTCTCTTGATGCAATCTCACTTAGAAAAACACCAGCCTGCCACCTGATGAAGGATAACCATCTGAAGACTAATACATTGTTAACATCAGCACTTCCTACTTATTTGCCTTTTTGACATTTTCTAAAATGTTTTGTTTTCATGGGAGGTACGGGCTGCTTTTAATAAATTAGATTAAAATTTAATTAATAACAGCTATTGGATGAAAACTATATAGGGAAATATGTATATGTAGATCTTTGCTTTTAGAGGGGAAAAATCAATATTTGAAATTCTGTAATGCAGTATGACAGATGTCTCCGAGTGTAATATGTCATTTCTAGTATGCAAAATCAATAAGCAAAGATTCTCAAAATAAATCAATACTTCATATTCATATAGCATATTATATAGCATTGCACATATGCACAATGCTTGATGTTATTTATTCCAGAGGTCTGCTTATTCACAATGTGCCAAAGCCAGATTGATTAAAATATATTTTCCCCAACAGACCTGGTTAGAAATGATATAGCAATATAATCTGAATATTCAGTTTGCATGCCCCCCCCTTTTTGTCTGAGTATGTAACTGTTAAAAAGAATTTATTCTTAAAATGTATTCCACAATATTCTTTGTAAAGCACGACTCACTGAGCAAATAGGTAAATTAATTTGATATTTAGCTTGCATTTCTTATTTAGAACTAGTCAATTTATCACCTAATGTTTTTCTTCCAGGAAAGCATAATCATTTCTTTAAAATAGCACGGTAGAAATAGCACCTCCTCTCTCGGAAATTTTTACAGCCTTATCAAAGCAAGTTTGGTCTCCATCAAAATTCCAGAGCTGTTTCATCTGAGTAGGAACATTCTCAAATTTAAGGTGAAGAGAAACTCCAAATTCAGTTTGAATTTAAGGAACAGCCAGTCATGACCCAGGGATGTGAAATGTATAAGCATTACTTAACTTCTAGCTACTCTCAAAATTCCTCCAATATTTCTCCTGGAGAAGAACTCCAGAATATATTTTAATTAGCTTTACGTGACATTTCAGTGACAACTCTTATTTATTAATTTAGCTAATTTATATACCGCCAAACTGTGTCTCAAGATGGTTTACACAAAGTTCACATTCAACAGAGCCGCAAAAATTAAAATAGTTAAGACAGTTTAAAACAATTCAGGCATATTACAAATGTGTTCATTTAAAATAAAGTTTATGAAGGCCATCGTGAGATACAATTTGTATAAGTATTTTGCAATGTTAGCAATTGTTTCATTGCGTGCAAAATAAAATGACACCTCGAATGGATAAAGAAGAAAAACAACTTCTTGTGTTCACTGGCCTTTTACCCTAATATATTTTGCCAAACAGTAGTTTAACTAGGGTTGGGTGATGGAGGCATATGTTCTGGACACCACCTGAGCACATATTTATATACTGCTTTTCAACAAAAAGTTCCCAAGTGGTTTACATATAAATAAATACATAAATGGCTCCCTGTCCCCAAAGGGCTCACAATCTTAAACACACAAAAACCACACATGTACACCAAAAATAATGATACATTTGGCAATGTGTTATTTTCCATATGAAATAATTAAGCATGTTTTCAAGTCATTCAATGGCAATCCAAATATTAGCTTGCACAGAGGCTTAGTAAGGGCAGTACACCAGGCAAAGTGGCACCGTTATTGCTTCTGTTTTGACCCTGTCTTTGCAGTTGAATAGTCAACTACGTCCATTCAGTAAGTAGTATCCTGAGTTGATTTTGTGTGGATGGGAAGCATGTCTATTTATGCAAGGAGGGGAATTTCCACTCTTCCATTCTTCCCTTGGCAGCCACCCCTCTCCGCCATGCCCTCCTGCTCTAGAGTGCCTCTAATTATTGGGGGAGGGGCATGATTGCTTCTAATTATCAAAGGGGGAGTTGTGGGCCTGGGCCCAGATCTTTAGCAATGCCCAGTCAGACAATATCCTCCCAACCAGCCCAATGATTAATTCTTATTAGGAGTGAAACTAGAGTGGCAGTGTAAATGGGAGGAGGAAAGTCCAAGAGAGAAGGCAGTTGGGGTTAAAAAAAAAAAAAAAAACATCAGTCAGCTACTTGCAGCTGAGATGTCTTTTTCATTCATCCTTGTATCTAATGTGTTTTATAAATTTAATTGCCAGCTTTGCTAATATAAGGACTACTATTTTGTCTTCTGTTTTCCTACCTTCCAAAGGGGGCTGTGAATTCTGATTAGTGCCAGAGGCAGATTCTGATAACTGATTTTACTGTTTTCAGAAGTCTCTATTTCTTCTCTGTCCCAGCATGCCTCTGTGCAGTTTAAGGTGCTTTAAACAAAACTCAGGTCTTAGCTAATTAATCTACAGGGTCTTTCTCCACCAGCATCTTAAGACTTAGAGTGCAGACAGAACTCAGCACTATGTCCTTTACAGATCTTCTCTCCTAAAAAATGTTTTTGCTGTAATGTTCTGCCTGAGGAAATATTCTGTGAAACTCAAAAGCTTACACAATACATTGTGAACCATAATCAGTCCTAATAAAAGTTGGGGGTGGGGGTGGTTGTTGTTCCTGCTTGGATCCCCCCACCCCACAAATGAACCAACTTGTTTAGTTCTTGTTAATAGCTATGTTTTACAGACTAGCTGTACACATGTTTACTCAGAAATAATTCCTGCTGAGTTCAATGGAACTCACTCCCGAGTAAATACACATGGTATTGCAGACTTAATGTTAAAGAATCTCCTGATTTTGAACACTTTATATGCAGTGAGATTGTCCTATTTTCGGGAAATGCAAAGTTAAATATGTTGTATTTCTGTAAAGGGTTATTCACTGTAGCAGTTAAGAGGAAAAATAAATTCATGTAATTTTTTTCTTCAGTTCCCAAGTAGCCTTTTCTTTGTATACTCAGAGCTGCTGATTGTATGGAGCGTGTTATGCACTGAAAAAAGAATTAACAGCTAGTTCAAATGGTGCATCAAGTGACAAAAAAAATCTCTTTCCTGCATCATCTCTGTATTTGAACATTTTAAGCATGCTCAGTAAAACCTAATGAAGGTGCTGTTCTTTTTCAGTTCAGTGTCACTATTGGAAATTTGGTTTGTAAGAGATTTTTAAAAACAGCATAGGGATGTTTGTATAAGGAAGGTCCATAGAGTAAATAGAGTGAGAGGGAAGAACTGATCTTCAAAACTTCAAACAGATCCTGTGGGTAGGATAACTGCTCTGTTTCCATACAAAAATGCATCATATACATCCTTTGTATCAGTTGTCAATGGTAGGTGTACACGTCTTGACAAAATGCATGGAAGAAGAAGTTTTCACAATCACAACATTCATTATTTCTCCAAGGAAAGCATCAATGTAACAGTGCAGATGTGTATTTGGGACTTGAGTGTCCATAAAGTGGGAAACCGTCTTAGAATTCACTGTGAATAGTCAGCTAAAAAGAAGAGGGATGTTGCAGGAAAGCAGCACAGAAGAGTCACATGTGGGATGAATGTGTATCATATACAAATCATTATGCACAGTTAGGCTAATTGTGGATCATGTTCCCCATCCCCTAAGAAGTACAGTTAGAAAAGTATCATTGCATCATGGATACACATTATCTGCAGTTGTTATTATCTGCAGTTGGCTTAACTGTGCTTCATCTCAAGTAAGCACTCTGTTGATGCTTTTGTTTCAATGATCCGACCAACAGTATTTGTCAGATCTGTGCTTATCTGGGATATTTGTCTGTGTGAGTGAATATGCAGTTATATATTATAAATCACACACATTTGTGGCATTTCCAAGGGCCCAATTATCTAATAAGTGCGTTTTTCTAGGTTAAATAGCTACCGTGGGCGGGAGAGATCAGGATCTTGTGGTGTGGGAGGAGGAGGTCTTTACTCCAGCTCAGTGGTTCTGATCTGGATGGAGGAGGGTATGGCTGCTATTCAAGTTAAATATATACATATGCATAAGTGAGGGTCATAGAATGTAGTTTTGTCCTAACTGAGAATACTGTAACTGTCTTTTAAAAAAATGCATGGTGATTCAGAACTACTAGATCTGGACACAGCAGTGTATCACAGGCATACTCAGCTACACCACTGGCCCATAAGCAGGCTTCCATGTCTTTATTTTTATGTTTTGCCATTTTCATCGAGCTAATGAATCTAAACAGAACAGCAAACTGCAGATCGCAAAGCAGCAGGTGTCATTTGAATGATGGGTACTTAAAAAGAGTGAAGTCCCTAAACGAGATGCAGTGAGGGGTTTAAAAGTCAAATATAGTGAAGCCTGGCAAACTGTTGCAACTTAAAAGCAATGTGCACAAGATTGAGTGTTTACGGAAGTGGGAAACTATTACCTTTAAACAAATCCTATCTAATTAGGAAAGATAACATCACGAGCCATTTTTTTTAAAGCAATAAAGTCTCTCCCTCTTAAGTTCACCTTCCCCCAACTTATTTTATGGAAAAGAGTCAGGTGTGTGTTTGTGAAGCCTTCCTCAGTCACAAGCAATGATTCTGCAGACTGGGCAGAGGTGCGTCCTTGTGGGCGTCCTTGTGCATCCCTTCTCACTTACAGCTTTGAGTTTAAGCCTGCAGCTTACACTGTCAACATGCATGCTGGTTTGATTACCACCCCCACCCTCTACCCCATTCTTACAGGGCCAGATTGATGGAAACGCTGAGCTGCATTGTGGTGATACAGGCCTATTCACTGTGGGTTCTGAGCTGCTCTGATTCATGGGCCTTTTGGCTTCAAAATGGAGTTCTTGCACCCCCTACAGTCCAAATGTCAGCCCTTCAGCAACTAAATCTCTACCATGATGTTTTCCCATAAGAATTTTGTGACATATTGAAAAATTATGGGACTGTACAACATATGAAAAATAGTAGGCTTGATTAGAAATATATATATATTTGTTGGCCAACACAGCAATAAATACAATCTAGTGGGAGAAAATAGTTCCCTTCGTTTTATCCTCACTCGTAGCCTGGAGACCCAAGATAATAGGTTCCAAGCAAAACATCACAGTCAGACTCTTCCTTGGGAATGAGCTCATAGCTCCAGGATATCATATTCTTTACCAGTTACTTATGGATTCAGGGATCAGTCAAATTTGGGATGTTGCTGCCTTGTGGGTCATTCTCATGGGAATTGAAATTCTCAAAAGTGACAGAGACAATTTGAAGAGAATTTCAGGTTTCCTCTGAAGGAGAAGCCATCTGAAATTTTTCTCAGATGGTTTCACCACAACCCTGGCTCAGGACTCCAAACAGGCCTATGAGTATTCAGAAGACACAGGTGGCTTTACTTGACTTTGAGAGTATATTATTATTATTATTATTAGTAATTATTATTTCTGTTTTTGAACAAATGTTCTCAAAGTGGCAGTAAGACCAGGTATAACATGGGTGATTATGTTAGGAAGCAGAGGTAAGTTTGGGCAGGAGCAGGGAGTGGGCTGTCACTATAGACCTCTTCAGACATTCATTCTCCAGACTGCCAATGTTCTTAATCATGGGAGGAACTCTCTCCATATTCAGAAAGTTCTTCTGCAAGTAAGCACTAAACATGGAGAGTGTAACCAGGAAGCATATCGGCCCAGGAAGCATCTCAGCACAGGGGTCTAAACAGTGGCTCTTCTTCTTTGCCCCCCTCACACATTGGTCCTCCACAGAGGACAAATGTTTGAAAAGATATCCCTCAAAGCCACAGAGAACACTATAAGGTCATACACATGAGAAAGGGGCTAATAGGCATGTAGCCCAGGTTTGCAGGCATGTGTGAATCCATACAATGCCTGCGAACCCAACTCACTCACAAGAGGGTACCCTCACTTTTCTTCTAGAATCTTAAGCCAGGTTGGTGAATAAAACAAGCCCTTGTACCTGGGCTTGCCAATTGTGTGCACAGATCTGTGCTAAAAATGAGTCTGGGGCAGCCGGCAGTCATCTTTATCATAGAGTCCGGAGGCAAGAGGGACCCATCAGAAGAGAGTTGCTGCTATACTGAAGTACTGCAGCAGATCTCCTCTGCCTGGTCCCTCTAGCCTCAGGACTCTTTGATAAAGATGGTCATTGGCCGACCAGCTTTGTTTTTCTTTCCCAGAGTGCCAGATAGAGATGTGCATGTAACTGGTGATGGCTGGTTTGACGGCGGAGGGAGGGGTTACCTTTAAGGAGCAGGGAGTATGGTCTCTCTCTCACACACACACCCTGCCACATTTCCCCCACCAACACTGTGTTTAAAAATGGTCCCATGGGGCTGCAGCATACCTCCTTGCCGCCCTGGTGCACATCAGAAGCGCACCAGAAGTGCCCAGTGCGTGTGTGCAGCATGCATGTGTGCAGCATGTGCATGAGCACTAGGCACTTCCGGTCTGATGTGCACCGGGGCAGCAAGGAGATATGCTGCTACCCCGTGGGACCGTTTTTAAACACAGCATCAGTGGGGGAAATGTGAGGGAAGGGTAAAAGCACCCTCCCTGCTCCTTAAAGGTAACCCCACCACCACCATCGAACCGGCTAACCGCCGGACCTTCGAACTGGTTCAGAGGTCCATAAAAGGCATCTGAAATATTTCATGCACATCCCTAGTGCCAGGATCCTCACTTCTCTGTGGGGTGAAGGGGTGTGGGGTACGTTTGCAGAGATACACCGAACCCAACCACTCCCAGGTAATTGTGTGAAAGGGCTTTATATATCACAAAGTACTTGAGTTTCCACTGAAAGCTCATCTAAAGCAAACCTGTAGTGAACCTGGGGGTTCCTCTTCAAGCAAAACATCTAAGGAATTCCAAGAGAAGCCAAAATAATTTTGTAAGGACCAATAGCAGTTCTCAAAGAGACACCCTAGGCTGTCACCAGATTTCACTTAGAGCAAAATGTAAAGCAAATTTGGAAATTATTCCTCAGGCAAAATATCTGAACAATTTTCAAGGAAAGAAAAACAGTTTTCATATGGGTAGAAAAACTTCTCAGAACATGGAGTTTGTACATCCATATCTAAGCCAGAAGCCAAAAAGACAGTTTCAAATAGCATCATTCAAGAAAAACTCTCTTCATTCAGTGAAAATCAGTGTGTACATCAGAAGGCCACAGAAGGTGGAAAGCAGAAGATGCTTCTGGCTACCACACAACATTGGCAGTAAACCCTGCTCTCAAAACAGTGGCTTTGGTTTTGTGGAAGAGAGGCTGAAAACTCACCTCTTGCAGACAAAGAAAAATAAAATAAATATGAAAAGAGAAAAAAATAAAAGAAATGTTTTATGTAGACAAAGTCTATAGATAATTTTTATCATGCAAAATTGTCTGGTCAGTATATTCATAGTACATTCATAGGCTGACATTCATAGTAATGCCGTGCATGTACTACAAATAATGGGTCATTTTTGTTGCTCTTTCCCCTCCCTCCACAGCCCACTGTACCTCCTGAAAATATGTCCCAGAGAATCATGAGACATTTACTGACATATTTTCAGAAGGCGGAGTGGGTTGTGGAGAGAAGGGGAGACCAGCAAATATCCCTCCCTTGTAGTGTGCAGGCACAGCATTAATCTGGATGCCAGACACTGTTTCAAATTAGATATACCACAGACTAGCAGATACTGCCAAATTCTCAACCAGAGCTCTTTCATAGCATGAGACCTTGCTTGAGAAGCAATTGCCAGCCATAATAAATTATGAAATGAGTATATAATGCAGATAAATATTCATGATGCGACCATTGATGATAACCTAACAAAGAATGTGATTCTCAGCATTCAAAAGGGAAGGAGGGAGGGAGGAGGGGAGGGAGAGAAAACGAGAAAGAGAGAGGGTTTTTTGAAACAGATTTTGATATCGGTAACCCTGACATATGTGAGAATCAGCTCAACTGACATTGATAAAATTACTTGTGAGATTAGCACCAACATAATCTTGATCAGAACCTGTCTGGTTGCCCATATAGCACTTCTGTTTGATAGAGATAATAAAGTATAGTAACAACACCTTGAGCCTAAACAAGGACATAAGCCCTGTTTATTTCAGCTGGACTTACTTTTATGCTATCTGGTGTAAGCAGTCAAGAATGATATTTGGGTACATGTATATTCTCACATATTACGTGCTTCAGTTTTCAATTTAAACACCTAACACTTAGATCCAATATTGCCCTCCATAGAGCAATAGTAAGTACATATGTCTGTGGAATATTGCACTGATGGACAAATTAACTCAACTACTTTGAATTTCTCGAGGGTTTTCCACTTCAGATTGTTTTATTAACTGTTGTTATCCTCTTATATCACACACAAACATCCTGATATCTTTCATGGTTCTAGAAGACATTTTACATTTTGGAAGGATGTTCTTTCTCTCTGATATGATATGATAATATTCCCTTTAAGTCTATTTTTTCTTTTTCTTATTGTCTTATATCTGATAGATATTCCCTGCAATGTTTACATCTTGCTGCATTATTGCTACTTTCTGTTTGTGAAAAATGTGTTAGTGTTTTCCCCCTTTTATTTAAAAATATATGTAAAACAGATTAATAACAATTAAATTTTTTAAAAGCTCCTGTTTCATGATGCACAAACACATCTCAGCAGAGGAGTCCTGAGGAAACTGGAGGGAACCTTCTCTCACCTGGACCATATTAGAAAGCTACTACTGAGACAACTCCTCTGCCTGAGATGTCCATTGATCAGAAGGAGGAAAAACTAGTGATAGGCAAAATCAACATGTACCTCGGCCCTGACCCTGGGTTTGCTGGGCTGTGCCCCAAAACCTAAAACCTTGGCTTATTCTGAGATATTTTGAGTTAGTGTTTCATCATAAGCCTCAAAACCAGCTCTGACCTTCTGTGCACCAGCCTCTTCCCATCATCTACCTGCTTACTTTCCTTGCAGCTGTTGCAGCGCCAACTCTGATCACATGAAAAAGGAAGGGAAAGAGGTCTGAATAACCCATAGCCTTCATGTACTATATTCCAATCATGAGTCTCATCCCACCAAATTTCTGATAGTGATCACTGACATTTGGTGGAATGAGACTCGTGATTAGGATATAATACTTAAAGGATATAAGTTGTTCAAAATGAATAGACCTAACCAATGGGAGAGGGATTAGCATTATAATTATAAAAGGCCTGGATGACAGAGCAGAAGGATGTTTATCTGATCTGTAGATGGCATGAAGTTAGAGTGGATAGCTAACACTTCAGAAGACAGAATCAAGATTCAAAACAAAATGGACGGGCTTGAACACTGTACCAGTATCAACAAGATGAAGTTCAACAGAGACAAACAAAAAGTCCTGCATTAAGGTATGAGAAAGTATAGATGGGCAGTGATGCTCTTACCCCTGGACCAGAGTTGCCAGAACCTAAGGGGTATATTTGTGGGTCAAATGGGCCGTAAGCCAGAATTTGGCTTTTTAAAAGCCAAATCTGGCCACCTAGCCCTGGACATTGGGAGCAAAGTCCAGGGCCTTCACACACCCTGCAGGCCCCCAAATTCTCTTTAGCCTGTCTGGAATGGTATGGTCACCACTGGCCTGCACTGTGCTGGGCGCTTTAGAGACAGAAGAGGGAGTGGAGAAAGAAATATGTGAGACGGGAATACGTTAAGTTGTGTATTGAAATGTTTCTGCTAATGCATATTTGCATAAATATACCTGTTTTATATTCTTACATTCTTGTGAGTTCAGTTGCCGTTTGTGCCCTCAATAACCCACGTGTTAAAAATACTGCATGTGTCACAGTGTATGTGTGTGTAGGGGGATGACTTGCTGGGGGCGGGAGCGCCTCCAAAGGCTTTTAGGTCCAGGCTCCAAAATTACCTAGGTGCACCTCTGTATGGGGCAGACCTGGCTTGGCAGCAGTACATGAGTAAAGGATCGACATGTCTTAATGGACCACAGTTTGAATATGAGTCCGTAGTGTGATGCAGCAACTAAATATGCTTGGACACCATGACTCCGTCTAAAGAAGTGAATGTTATCTTGGGCTGCATTAACAAAGCCATAGTGTCCAGATCATGAGAAGTCATAGTTTCACTCCATTTTATGCTGATCAGACCTCACCTAGAATGTTGGTCAACATGATGGGCAGCCCTCCGCCATGGCTGCTGTGCAACTTAAAAGGCAGCCCCAGCAGTGTAGTGACAGGACTTGCTGCACAATGCCTTAAAGGTGCTTCTGGGCCACCACACAGCACTCTTTCCTGTGAGAAATGGGCTACCTTTAAGCTGCACATCAACTTGCCTGGGCAAGTCCCTACAGTCAAGAGAGGGCTGCCTGTCATGTTTGTATCTAGTTCTGAGCACCACATTTTAAGGACATTCATGAATTGGAATGGGTTCAGAAGATGCCAGCCAAGAATATGAGGGCTCTAGAAACCATATCCTATGAGGAATTGTTAAAGGAGGTGGGTATGTTTAGCCTGGAGAAAAGGAGATGAAGGGGGATATGATAGTCATCTTCAAATATGACTGAAGGGCAGTCACATAGAGGGAAAAGGAGACTTGTTCTCTGTTGCTCCTGTGGGCAGAACGAAAATCAATGGGTTGAAATTACAAGGAAGTAGGTTTGGACTAGATGTTAGGAGGAATGTTCTAATTGTAAGAGCTGTTTGAGAGTGGAAGAGGGTCTCATGCATTGGTGGCCTCTTCTTCTTGAGATGTTTACAGATGTCAAGGATGCTGTAGCAGCTTCCTACACTGAGCAGGGGTTGGACTAGAAGACATCCAGTGTCCTTCCAAAATTCTATGATTCCCCTCTTCTTTGTGGAGCTTGGTGTTGGCCTTGCTATAGCCCACCAAGAATGCTGGCAAATGGAGGATACATGTGCCAGGAGCACTGATAAAACTAGTGGCAGAGGCTTGGAAGCAAGCCAACAAGGTTGGCAGGTGGGAGAGGTGAGCATTCTGAGTTCTTGCTGAACCCCCCCCCCCCAAAAAAAAATTACACAGCGAATACCTCCAGGAAAAACTCCAAGGAACCATGATGCCTCCCTTCCCTGCTGAACAGGTGTGCTTGCCCATTCCTTCAGGGACTGGCAACTCTTTACTAGAAAGGCTGCCAGGTCTGTAGAGCCCAACTTTGCCACAGTGCCAGCCCTAGGGGCGTAAGAAAGAGACACCACATCCTAGCTGAATACTGCAATAAAAGAATACAACCCATTTAAATAAGGAAAGATCTCCTCCAGGAAGGCTGGGTCTATGATACTCTATTATAGCTAGAGCTACCAGATTCATCACAGAGAAATCCAGGACACAACTGTCAAAGGAGGATGTATCCGGGAACTCCTAACACTGCCAGCCTAAATGGCCCCTGCAACAACCCCCATATTTCAGATTTCATTTCAGAGGTCCACCTACCACATCTGGGTTTTCAGATCTGGGGCTCCTCACTGGGTGCTCTGAACAGATCCATCCCTTGTCTTTTTTAGTCACATACATACAGCAATCCAGGTACAACCTTAATTTCTTTTTCACAAAAGAGAATCAGAACAGATTCAACTTTGGTCATGCAGTCCAAAACCTATTGGATGGAAAACTCTGAATTCTGACTGGTCAGAAGTCTGTAGCACATCAGAGATGGGACAGGTGCTCTCATTGGGTCCAAGACTTTGTCCTGGAAAAGCAGGGAGCCTTCTCTCTCTTGGTTTGTATACATATTTGAACCTAGCCTAAGAATTGTCACTAATTCTCTTCCTCTAAGCTGGTGCTCAAAGGAAAACACTGTAAGGATTCATATGCCTTCAGCCAAAATACCTGGAACACTGCTTCAGCTGCTGCAGTAAGAGTGTGGCCACATTTGCATGTATTGCAGGACTACGGGTCCAATGGACCCACGATTCCAATGGACCCATGATTCCAATAGACCCACGATTCCAATAGACCCATGGTTCCGCTCCCTCTCCCCCCACACTACTGTCCGCATATAACTGACAGGAGGCTCTCTGCAGTCAGGGAGACTGCAGAAATGAGGGGAAACTGGCTGTGTGGGCTTCCTTCTTGACTGAAGGACAGAGCTGGCAGCCAATCGCAGCCAGAGTGAGGGAGGAGTTTCCTCCTTCAACTCTGGTTGCCACTCAGTGGGACTGCAGTGCAGCGTTCATAGGTAAGGCTGGCACCACCAATCCAGAGCTAGAGGTGTCAAAACTCACTTGCAAGGCACAAATCAGAGTCTCAGGCAGGAAACTGTGGATAGATTTTCAGTCTGAACTTCAGTTGCACACATTTGGACATGCAAAAATTTCAACTAGAGTCCCCTTAAACTCCAGTTTCATGTTACATATGAATGCAGCCATTCTCAGTATGTTAGTCAGTTAGTTACTGCTTGCATTTTCTTGTATGCATAGTTATCTCTTTACTCTTTCCCTGTTTTCCCAGTTCTCTTAAAGTGCCTCCCTTCTCCTACCTCAGAACTCTACTACCTTGTTCCCAGCTCATTTTGCTGCATGTGTATTTGAGGCCAAATTTCCATATATTCCCAGCATTGCACTCACTATTTTATAGTCTCTAGGAGTGTCCCTGGTTTACTGACAATTCCCTGGAGCCTTAAAAATAATCCTTTCAGGGTTTTTGCACATATTTCTGAGTTGTGATTAGTATCCTGGACATGGGGAAAGGGAGAATTTAAATAACACTTCTTTAGCCACCTAATGGTGCAGCGCAGAAGTAACTTGCCTAGGGAACAAGAGGTTGCTGGTTTGAATCCCCGCTGGTGTGTTTCCCAGACTATAGGAAACACCTATATTGTGCAGAAGCGATATCAGAAGATGCTGAAAGGCATCATCTTATACTATGTGGGAGATGGCAATAGTAAACCCCTCCTGTATTCTACCAAGGACAACCACAAGGCTCTGTGGTCTCCAGGAGGTGACACAGACTCAATGTCACAACTTTACCTTTACCTTAGCCCTATACAATAACTCTGAAATTGAAAAGCAAATCCCTGAAGACTGCAGTATAAGAATGGCACAGGTTAAAGCAGGGATTTTCAACTAGTGCACCCCTTCTAGTTCAAAGTTTCAGTTCAAGTACCCTATATAAGCAGCCTAAAATTGTGAACCCCCACCCCCCGAAGAACATCTTGCCAAAGGAAATAGAATACAAGGTAAGTGAATCTGCCCTGGAATCAGACAAAACACAAAAACAAACCCTGACTCTCTGCTGCAGCTTCCTCCCTCCTGTGCTTTGCAGCTTCATGGTCAGGATTCTACAGCATACCCCTGAGCTTTCCCTATGGCTGCATTTAGACATAATGGCAAACTGGAGGCAAATGTGGAGGTAGAGAGAAAGGCAGATTCTCAGATTATGAGGTTGCTATTCCAGTGGTGGTGGGGAATATAAGAAGTAACATTGGCAAGTCAGCAGCCATTACAGGGGGAGGGAAATCAGAAATCTAATAGCTGTTTCCCCTTTGAGTCATCCTGCTGGCTCTTTGACTTTGGGGAGCAGTGCCACCCACCCACAGAGCCTCACCTTGCTCCTGTGTCAGTCCAGAATAGAGCAGAAACCATCCATTATCTGATTCTGTATGAAGAATCAACCTGGTATGTATCACAGAGACTTGGTAGGGGGAGACTGGTGGCCTGGTCTGGTCCCAGCTTCTACTTCCAAGGTACTCAGTTGAGGAGCAGATGAGGGGACATGGGCAGGGAGGTGGAGTGGCTGTAGTCTATAAGAACAAAATCTCCCTTGGGAGATTTGACAGGGATTTGACAGGGATCCCTGTCAAAGTGTCTGACCATATAGAATGTGTTTACTTAGGTTTGGGGACCAGGGATAGACTGGGACTTCTGTTGGTGTACCAACCTAACTGAGCTAATGGACTTGGTCTCAGGTTTGGCACTGGAGTCCCCCAGGCTTGTGGTGGTGGGGAAATTCAATGTTCACTTCAGGACCAATATGTCTGAGGTGGCTCAGGAGTTCATAGAGGCCATGGCAACTATGGGCCTATACCAAGTGGTCTCAGGACTGACACATGTGGCTGGTCACATGCTTGATCTGGTCTTTTACTCTGATCAGGGTGGTGGTGTTCCATGAGAAGGGACTCCTGTTATTTCCCCATTGCCATGGACAAACTACCATCTGGTTAGTGTTGGACTCATGATTAGGTCCCATGCCCACAGGGGTGAGGAGCCTATTAGGATGGTCCACCCAAGAAGGTTATTGACTCCAATAGGATTCCAAGAAGTCTTGAAAGGATTTAGTGTTGGCTCTGCCAGTGATCCTGCTGATGCCCTGATGGAGAATTGGAACAGTAAACTCACCAAGGCAGTAGACATGAGCGGCTCCTCTCCAACCCGCTTCGAAACTGGGCCCTTGGTATACGGAAGATCTAAATGGGCTGAAACAGCAAGTTAGATGACTGGAGCGCAAGTGGAGGAAGACTCAACTCAAATCCGACAGATTACAACATAGAGTGCATTTGAAGATGAATATGGAATATGTGCAGGGAATATGTACAGCAAAGTATTTTCTGCCTGTATTGCATCTGCAGGCTCACACCCAGTGGAGTTGTTCAGGGTTGTGAGAGGGTTAGTGAGTGCCCCTCCTCCCTTGAATCAGAACTTGGAACTATCAGTTACCTGCTGTGATGTTTTAAATGAGTTATTTGGGGATAAAAATCTCTCGTATTCAGGCCAACTTAGATTAAGGTCCCACAATTATTACGGTGTCCAATGTGGAAGTGTCCAGCAACTCCTCTTATATGGTTAGGCTGGATCAGTTTCAGTTTATGACTCCTGAGGATGTGGAAAAGCTGATTGGAATGGTGTGGCTTGCCACCTGTTCTCTTGACCCTTGCCTGACTTGGCTTATACTATCAGCCAGTGGGGTTGTCGTGGAAGGCCTGGTAGAGATTATAAATGCTTCTCTGAGGGAGGGCAGGATGCCTATTTATTTCAAGGAGACAATGATCAGACCTCATCTGAAGAAGCCTGCATTGGATCCCTTAGAGTTAAGTAACTATAGGCCAGTCTACAACCTTCCGTGGCTGGACAAGGTAATGAGAGGGTGGTGGTTCCAGGCAGTTTTGGAGGAAACTGATTATCTAGACCCATTTCAAACTGGCTTTGGGGGTTGGAGATGGGGTGCAGACTGCCTTGGTCGGGCTATGGGGTGGAGACTGCCTTGGTTGGCCTGATGTATTATCTCCAATTGGGAAATGACAGAGGAAGTGCTACTCTATTGGTCCTTCTGGATCTCTTGGCAGCTTTTGATACTATTGACCATAGTATTCTTCTGGAATGTCTGAGAGGGTTGGGGATGTGAGGCATTGCTCTGCAGGGGTTCCACTCCTACCTCTTGGGCTGATTCCAGATGGTGTCCCTTTGGGACTGTTGCTCTTCAAAATCTGAACTTTTATATGGTGTCCCTCAGGGCTCCACATTGTCTCCAGTGTTATTTAACATCTACAGAAACTCCTGTGAGAGCTCATCAGGAGATATGGTGCAAGGTATTATCGGTATGCTGATGACACCCAAATCTATTTCTCCATAACATCATCAGGAGAAGGCATAACCTCTCTGGAGGTGATGGGCTGGGTAGGGGATAACAAACAGAGTTAATCCAGATAAGATGGAGGTACTTATTGTGAGGGGTTGGAAGGGAGATGATTTTGATCTGCTGGTTCTGGATGGAGTCACACTTCTGCAAAAGGAGCATGTACACAGTCTGGGGGTGATTCTGGATCCAAGCTTCTCCCTGATGTCCCAGGCTGAGGCAGTGGCCAGAGGTGCTTTTTTATCAGCTTTGACTGATACACCAGCTGCATCCATTTCTCACGATAAGCATCCTCAGAATAGTGGCACATATGCTGGTAACCTCCAGACTCGACTACGGCAATGTGCTCTATGTGGGGCTGCCTTTGTATGTAGTCCAGAAAATGCAGTTGGTTCAGAATATGGCAGCCAGATTGGCCTCTGGGTCATCTCGGAGAGACCACCTTGGAGAGATCATCTCCAGCCGCCCAGCCCCCGGTCGCAGCCACCCTGGCCAGTCGCAGCGGCCCACCTGCCGAGACCGCTCTCTGGTTGCCGCTGCTCCGGCCGGCCACCTGCTGGGGCTGCTCGCCTGTCCCCCAGCCGCCTGTCTTCTCCCTGCTCCCCCAGGTGGCTGGCCATTCGCCGGGCCACCGCTTCTCTCCCCCGCCCCCGAAGTCCCCCGTCACTATTCAGCAGCTCTGTAGTGAGAGCTGCCATGCATGAGATTAGTGACGGTTGCGTCTAAGAGAATTAAATATATAGAAGATACTAAACATTTTAAACAAGTTCAAAATTATGGTCATCCGAATGCATAAACATGTGTTTTTGTCACTGAACCACAGGTTGATTTCTTACCTCAAACCTGAATTTGAAACTTCAGTTTGCCTTGAGTTTCACTGCCAAAACCTCTGGTTTGAAGGCAGCATTGTGTCACCCAGATTCTGCGACTGTGTTCTCCGGTCTGTGCAACCTGCAGAAACTGGAATTAAGGGTAGGAAGCTTCTCTCTATCTCCTTCTCCGTTGGCTGCCGAGGCTTTCCTTCATGTGGAGGAGGAAGCCCACACAGCCAGTTCCTCCCCCTATGCAGTTTCCCAATCTCTTCCTCCCCATCTCCATGTGACTGGCTGTCTAGGTGCTCAGGCTCAGCCAACCCCTCCCTCAACTTGACTGACAGATTTGGCAGCAGGGGCAATGCCAAAGCTCCTGGGGCTTCTTAGCTTTTTTTTTAAATTTTAAAGAAATCCATATGCCACCCTGACTATTGGATCAGGAGGGTCTGTCCTGGTTTTCAGACTACATGTGAGCACTGTAAGATATTCCCCTTAGGGGATGGGGCCAGTCTGCGAAGAGCATCTGCATGCTTGCATGCAGAAGGTTCCAAGATCCCTCCCTGGTATCTCCAAGATAGGACTGAGAGAGATCCTGCCTGCAACCTCGGAGAAGCCGCTGCCAGTCTGTGGAGAGGGAGACAATACTGAGCCAGATGGACAAATGGTCTGACTTGGTATAAGACAGCTTCCTGTGTACCTTTCCTAAGTCAAACAGCACATTCAGGCATGAATTATTAGTTGTATTTGCTTTGAATAGCATAAACACACCTGAGCCAAAACTATTAATCCAATTTTGCTAAAGTTGTTTTAAAAAAACAAAACAAAAACAACCAACTTTCTAATTTCAGTGGGCAACATCCAAACTAAGTTAGTTGTGACTAAATCTCATGGAATGTAAATTATTTATGATTAACTCATCTCATTGATTGAATGGTGCTTTGTCATGACTAACTGACTGTATCTTAATCTCCCATCAAGAGTTAGGTATAGGGATGACATCTTAGTTCAGAAGCAATTAGTGCCCTCACTGTGGCCCATTCCTGCTGCAGTATTGATTGGATTTGAATTAATAAAATTGTGGCCCTTAATTTCCAAGAAATCTTGCATTGTGACTGTTGGTGTGGGGACAATGAGAGCTTGCGGGCAGGGGATCGCAATAGATTGGGTCCATTAATATAGTTAGCCGCTCTGGGACCTTTTTAAAAACGAAGGAGCAATATACAAATGTTCTATATAAATAAATTAATTAAATAGTGCATATGAAGTTGATGCAACTTTGGTTCTAATGATCAAATTCCAAAACCAGTCAAGCTATTCTGTTTCCATGTCATTGTCACAGAGACATTGTTGTAATTGGGGCAGGGGGTGGGAGTCTATCTCAATTATTTTTGTAAAACCAAATTTAATTTCTTTGCTGCCATTTTCACCTTTTCTTTGATTTTATATTGCTTTGCAATTTCATTCAGTTAGAGACTATAAAGATGGAAACAGGGCAAAATGACAGAAACGAGGTAATGGTTTATAAGGTTGGGTTACTAATCCCACAGGACTCTTACTTCAGCTGCGGCACTGAAAAATTGCCTCTCCATAGACCTACATCAGAAATACTGAAAATATGACCAAAAAAACCCCACCTGAGCAGAAAAAGAACATTTGAAAGCAGCATATAATGCAAGGACTTCTGGAAATTTAATAGCTTTTCACCTCAGTTTGGGGGTATTGTGAACTCCCACTAAGAAATATATCTTTTGAATACATTTTACTGCATACAAGTTGCAAATAGCACATTGCATAATGAAGTAAATGCCACAAAGGTGGTTTTGTGCTCCTTCTAAAATGTACTGTTAAGTCATCATCAATATTTTGAGTTCTCAGACTGAGGTATTTAAGAATAATAAAGAAGATCAGAGTTATAGAAAATATTTTTAAATACCCTTTGAATCAAACCATTCAACTATTCCTAAGGATACAATGGGGATATTGTGAGTGTGTGAGTGTTGGTGGTGAGAAAGGTGAAATCAGAAGTTGTCCACAGAAGCAAAGAAGACACATAAATGACACCAGACAGTTTAGGCAAACTTTACATTTGTAATAATAAGCCTTTCATCTAGTCTACACATGCAGCAGAATGAGATGGAAAAGTCCTACAGTGGTAGAATGGACTGTTACACTTTAAACCACAGGTGGGAGAGATACTAAATGCCACCCCACATAAGACTCTCCCAGCAAACAGAAAGCTAGCTCAGCAGAGAGTGGGAAGGGCTGGAACTTTTTCCCCTGATGTGCTCGGGTTTTGTTGTTGTTGTTGTTGTTGTTGTTGTTGTTGTTGTTTTGAAACTTTCAAGCAATATGTTAGATGGGGAAGCATTTTATTTTTAAAAAACACCCTACCCCCACCCACAGTCTGAAGTGGTGCAGGTCCATTCTTCCACCTTAGGATTCCACAACCTCATTTTTCTGTATGTGTTTCTTTGTGGTCTTTATGTGTAACCTAGTTCATTTTAGGTCATAGTTTCTGAAACCTTGTAAACTCACTCTCTCCCACTTCTAAACTTACATTGCTTCCTGGGTTCATGCCATGTGCTCCATGGGTGAGCATGTTCCATTTTTCCAGCCCTATTCATACATTAGGTTCAAACACATGTGCAATCTGTGTACATGACAGTTCATCTGTATGAGCACACAGTTATTCACAATGTTATGTTCAACACACATAGGCAGTATATACTACCAGTGTTCTTAGGTTTTTTAGAGGTCTGGTTAATTTATCAATTAAAGGAGGAACAAATTTTTATTTACAGGGTTAGTTATGGGTGTGACAGCTCTAACTGGATTCCAAAAAGTGAGTAAATTTGATGGTTCATGATGTTCATGCCATGAGGGGATGAGATTGGATGTCCAACCTAAGACATTGTATTGGCCTACAAAAACATGTAGCAGCAGAGACTTGGGAAAGACCTCTGTGCATGCACAGAGGCCCAAACCGGGCTACTGCCAGCCCAGATTATCATTCGGGAGGCTGGCAGGGCAGATGGAGGAGCCCCCACCACCTCCCAAGTCTCCCACAGCAGCTGCTGCAGCGGCCACACCTGCCACCCCACTGCCAACAGGGCTTCATTTTAAAGGTATTTAAAGAAAGCATTTCACCTACTCTCCACCACCACTTTAAAGTTGCAATAAGGCCTTTTAGTGTAGGGAATCCCCTGTACTTGTAAAGGGGAAGCCTAGCCAGAATCCTAGCAAGCCAGTTCTGCAAACCATGGGTTGGGAGTGGGCGGTCCAGTTAGAACTCAGATGGGACCCCCCTTTGGGGCCTGGTCCAGTTTGACCTCAGACTACCCAAAATAGGCCAGCTCGATGTTGAGCCTGTCTCAATGTGAGCCGGCTCGCACATCCCTATCACGGATAACTACAATATAATCCTAGGTTAACTATCTATCTATCTATACACACACACACACACACACACACACACACACACACAAAAAATATAAATGGATATTGATGGTAGTTAATCCATATAAATACTAAAAAATTACTAACAATGACTTTTTAAAAAGAACATTAGAGTAGAAGTTATTCATGTGTAAGACAACAATAAATATGCTAAAAAAATATTGATAATATGAAAGACTGCAACAATTAATTTTAAGAAGTGATGAATATAAGACAATACAACAAAACTGACTCTTCTAAAAACTTAATGGATTTTGACAATCTGCATATAGTGGAACCCTCTTGGGGCAACCTCCTGAAAACTCTAGCCATTGACAACATTGGGGCAGTAGAAACTTCTCTGGAGTTGCACCATTCACAAGAACTAACAACTGGCCAGACTCAGAATATGAATTGATCTTCAAAACCAGCCGAGAACTTTATTATTCCATTTATAATTCCATCTGGCCCCATTCAGCCTCAGCACAGTACTTCCAGTGACTGTTGCTGGTGTGTGTCTTATGTTTCTTTTTAGATTGTGAGCCCTCTGGGGACAGAGATCCATCTTATTTATTTATTATTTCTCTGTGTAAACTGACCTGAGCCATTTTTGGAAGGCCATTTTTGATTCGATTTTTGGAAATCAAATTCATCATCATCATCATCATCATCATTGGAAACAGATGGAATAGAACTGCCCAATGGAAGCAACATCAAGAACCTGGAAAAGAGAGAACATTACAAATACTTGGGCATTCCCCAGGCTGACAACATCGCACACACTGAAGTTAAAAGAAAAATGGTAAGTGAATACATCATGAGAGTTAGAAAAATCCTAAAGTCCAAACTCAATGGCGGGAATACCATACAAGCCATAAACACCTGGGCTATACCTGTTATCAGATACACTGCAAGAATAATAGACTGGACACGGGCAGAGCTAGAGATGCTGGATTGCAAGACCAGGAAAATCATGACCATCAATCATGCTCTGCACCCCCGCAGTGATGTCGATAGGCTATACCTCCCTCGCAGCTCAGGTGGAAGAGGAATGCTGCAAGTCTATCAAACAGTAGAGGAAGAGAAAAGTGGCCTTGAAGTATATATCAAGGACAGTGAAGAAGATGCACTTCAAATGGTCAAGAACGAGAAACTATTCAACACCAATGAAAGAAAGCAGGGCTACAAGAAAAAACAAGTCAAGAACTGAGCAGAAAAATGGAGAAATAAGCCCCTGCATGGTCAATATTTGCCCAATATAACTGGAAAATCAGACATCACAAAGACCTGGCAATGGCTTAAGAATGGCAACTTGAAGAAAGAAACAGAGGGTTTAATACTGGCTGCACAAGAACAGGCACTAAGAACAAATGCAATAAGAGCCAAAGTAGAAAAATCCACAACAAACAGCAAGTGCCGCCTTTGTAAAGAAGCAGATGAAACAGTGGACCACCTAATCAGCTGTTGTAAAAAGATTGCAAAGACTGACTACAAACAAAGGCATGACAAGGTAGCAGGGATGATACACTGGACAATCTGCAAAAAAATACAAGCTACCTGTAGCCAAAAATTGGTGGGATCATCAAATTGAAAAAGTTGTAGAAAATGAAGATGTAAAAATATTATGGGACTTGCGACTACAAACAGACAATACCAGGGGATAGCAGAATAGAAGAAAATATATATATAGAAAAAAATAACAAAATACAAAGATCTACAAATTGAAATTGAAAGGCTGTGGCAGAAAAAGACCAAAGTAATCCCAATGGTAATTGGCGCCCTGGGTGCAGTTCCAAAAGACCTTGAAGAGCACCTCTACACCATAGGGGCCACAGAAATCACCATCAGCCAGTTACAAAAAGCAACTTTACTGGGAACAGCCTATATTCTGCGACGATATCTATAACATCAGCAACAACATTGAGAATAAAATTCAGCCATCCGGGTCCTTGGGAAGGACTCGATGTCTGGATAAAACAAACCAGTCAATAACAACTGTCTGACTGTGTAAATAAATAATAATTTATCTACTCCCTCCGAGGTGGATACAGGCTTATCATCACCAAGAATAACAACTTTGTCTAAATCAGAATTCAATCTGTCCATAATAGAAGAGGTCCAGCAGGAAAGTACCAAAGTGTCGGGCAACATTAATTGCAGGAATTGACTCATACCCCAAAAGGAGGCAGGGCTGAAAGTCCTTACCTATAATGTCAGGGGTATGGGTGACCCAATTAAAATAAAGAGAGTATGAAATGCCATCCTTAGAGAAAACCCAACAATCACTATGCTGCAGGAGACTCACAGATGGGGAAATAACAAGGAGGACACTTTTACCCACCCTTTATTAGGGCAAAAATTTGTTTCTGTTGGTTCAGCTAGAGCCAGGGAAGTAGCCATCATGTTAGTTAGCTCTACAGCAGGTTAAATTTAAGAAAGATCCGAAGGGCCATTTTCATTAAGGGTAGATTTAATGACACAACATTCACTAGTGCATCAATTTACAATCCAAACCAAAGGCAACCCAACTTTCTCCATAATACGTTTTCTAAACTGATGAATTTCTGTGAAATCACAATGTGAAATTACAATGGCTATGTCATTGTGGGTGGAGACTTGAATCAGATTGTTGATTGTAGAAGATATAAAAGTATAGTTTCCAGATTATATGAGGGGAGGCAAGTCCCCTCTTTAGGAACCGTTTTAATCAAATTTTCACTTGTAGATGTCAGGAGGGAGGTTAATCCCTCAGCCAGGAATTATACATACTTCCCCCTTAAATTTAAAACATATACAAGAACTGATTATATCTTAATTACTGATATTTCAAAAGTTATCAGTAATCTCTGCTGATATTGGATCTATAGGATTATCAGCTCATGCCCTAGTTTCAGCATCTTTCAAGCTCATGAAGGCTCAGAAATTCTCTCCAATTTGGCAGTCAAGCTCAGTAATTCTGGACAAACCCAATATTGTATGAGACTCAATTCCATACTGCAATATTATAGACATAACTATAATCAGGATACTCCTAAAGTGATTAATTGGGATGCAATGAAAGCTTGACTGAGGGGAGAATGTATTAAAGAGTCCATTTTAATGAACAGGAACAATACTAAAGCTATTAGTGAGCTCTTAACACCAATCAAAGACTTAGAAAAAGCATAAAGACACAGGTTCCAGTAGGATTTATAAGAAATTATTACAGAAGTGAAAGTAAATGGGGACTTTTGAGTGCCAAAAGATAGCTACTGCCATGACCCACACTAACCAAAGATTCTATAAATATGGGAATACAAGTTTTAAACTGTTGGCAGATTGAAAAAAAGGACAAAGCGCAATTCAGTCCAGCAAATTAAAGAGGCTAATGGTAGAAATCAATTAATGCCACAAAGATATGCAAGTCCTTTGCTAATTTTTATTTGAATTTATATTCAATTTATAGTATTGAAATTGACAAATTCATTGAGGCAGTATCTATCCCTTTGCTGCAGGACAATCATAGGCACAGCCTAAATGAGCCATTCGCTAACAAAGAGATCTCAGAAGTTAATAAATCACTGCAGAGCCATAAATCTCCAGGCCCAGATGGTCTTACAGCCCTTACCTATAAAAATATTTTGGTGATATTTTGATACTCAGACTCGTAGCCTTATTTGATTCCATCCTGGAAGGTCAAGTGATTCCCAAGTCATGGCGATACTCTAGGATCATTGTGCTTCCAAAACCTAACAAAAATAAGGAGTTAGTGGAATCCTATAGACCTATTGCCTTGCTCAATCAAGATCTCAAGATCTTTACATCCTGCTTAGCAAAAAGATTTTTTAAAAATTAGCCCAGTATATAAACCCAGACCAGTCAGGTTTTATAAAAGGAAGGCAGATTGTAGATCCCATTTGTTGCAAATTGAACTGTATATATTTCAGTAAAAGGAATAACATCCCCTAGGCCAGGGATTCTCAACGTTGGGTCCCCAGATGCTTTTGGACTTCAACTCCCATCATCCCCAAACAAAGGCCACTGGGGCTGGGGATTATGGGAGTTGAAGCCCAATAACATCTGGGGACCCAACATTGAGAATCCCTGGCCTAGGCCATACTCACCTTAGATATGTTCAAGGCTTCTGACCGTCTGTCATGGTCTTATTTAATCAAGTTAATAGATCATCTTATAATGGGAACAGGATTCACTAATATTATCAGCCAACTATATAGTGAATCTTATACCACTGTTCAAATAAATTCCTTGGATTTGGAAACATTCATTATCAAAAGGGGGATGAAACAGGGATGTCCACTTTCTCCTCTACTATTTGTACTCGCCATAGAGCCATTAGCTCAGGCCTTTAGAGGTAACCTGCAGATTAAAGGACCGGCCATTAATAGTACAGTTTATATGCAGATGACATTGCCTTAATATTAGCAGATTCCTTACAGGCTATTTCATCTATTCAGGATGTGTTGTTAAATTTTGAAAAAGTAGTGGGTTTAAAAATAAATCTTTCTAAATCAGACATCTTGTGTACTGGGATCAGCACCAAGTCTCAAAAGGGCATAATTAAATCCTTGGGCATCAACAAAGTCTCTAGAAAGATTCAATATCTGGGAGTGCAGATTTCCAAGAATCTCACAAATCTTAAACATTTGAATTTCATTCTATTATTAAAATATATCAAAAGAAAGATTTGGATGTGGAAAGGGATCAATCTCTCCTGACTGGGGCAAGTAACAGGACTTAAAATGTATCTACCACCCAAATTATTGTTTCAGTTACAAGTTTTACCAATTACTTTATCTGCTAACATGCTGCACAGATGGTAAAGAATTTTTTATCTCTTATTCATGCTAACAAAAAACTGAGACTTAGATATAACACTCTTTACCCCAAAACAGCTAACAGTGGAATAGGAATCCCATACCTAACTGCCTATTATGAGGCTTTCACCTCCAAAACATCTTACGGATGCTGACCAAAGTCACACTTAAAACTCTGGTTAAGATGGAAGTTGCTGATCAATACTCTTATAGAGTTAAAAGCTTGTCTCTAATACCGGATTCGATTACCAAGTTTAAAGCATCAGACAACCCTTTTTTTGAGTGCCACTTTCAAGAGTTGGGCAAAATGGCATAAGAGTTTAGTGCCCTGTTATTCACCTCTTATTCCAATTTTTTTGTCACCCCAAATTTGTTGGACTATTCACATCACCTTGATTGTTGGAAGCTACTGATCTGGAAGCTGCCAGATTGTGTAAATTTTACCACTGTGGAAACCCTATTGGCCTAGGGGCTATAGGGGAAATTCTGGGTCCTCTGTAAAGGTAAAGTTGTGCCATTGAGTCGGTGTCAACTTCTGGTGACCACAGAGCCCAATCAAGGTTCTCTTTGGTAGACTACAGGAGGGGTTTACCATAGTCATCTCCTGCGCAGTGTGAGATGATGCCTTTCAGCATCTTCCTATATTGCTGCTGCCGATATAGGTGCTTCTCATAGTCTTGGAAACAGACCAGCGAGGATCCGAACCAACAACCTCTTGCTCCCTAGGCAAGTTACTTCCCCGCTGTGCCATTAGGTGGCTGATTCTCTGTACTGTAGATGGATACATCTTTTACAGTGCAGATCCTTTATATCCACACCAGAAATAACAGCACAAGCCAATAAACAACATTCAACGTTCTGGTTTTGAAAGCTCCAGATTCCCTCAAAGGTGTGGTTTCAAAATTATATGAGCTGATCATAAGCCACACATTTAACCCACTACCTGTCCTTAAAGCTTGGGGAAATTATTTCCAACAGGAAATTAAAGACCAGGAGTGGTTGAACATTTGGAAATGCAAGCCAGTTGCTTCCTCCTCAGCCCAAATCAAGGAGAACTTAAGTTTTCCATCAATGGTACCGGACCCCAGTAAAATTAGCACACATTCTTAAAGACTGTTCTCTGCTTTGCTGGAGGAGTTGTGGGATGAAGGGTACCTATTTTCATGTTTGGTGGACCTGCCCCAGGGTCTTACACTTTTGGACACTGGTATTCACAAAGATGAGTAAGATCACAAATCAGAAAATAGGAGTATGCCCCTAGCTGGCGTTAGTAAATATATTTTCTGGGATCAATACAGATGTGTCATCAAAAAAATTAATAGTGTTTATTGTAACCGCTGCCAGGTTAGCTATAGCCAAGCACTGGAAAGATCAAAACACGTTGATGGATATTCGGCACAAAAACTTATGGCACATCGTGATTTCAGAAAAGTTAACCCATATTATATGGTCCTGTGTAAACCAGACCACAAATAATGCTTTTTATGTAATTTGGTTAGATTTCATTCTTTACACCTAATTGTAATTTACACATAATTGGGAGAATTATGGTTGTTTTCTTAATCCCAGATATTATTAGAGTGTGGATGGATTGATGAATCAGGGTTTGCTGTATGATGTTTTGCTGTTTGTGTTTGGATCAATCTTCTTCTGCCCTGTAAATTTTGTTCTAATAGAGTTTTTATTAAAATGGGGGGGGGACCACAATGTGGAGAAGCAGGTTTGGATTCTGTCACATTTAAAATGCTATCAGGAAGTGGTTCATCTGCTTCATCCTCATCAAATGGTGAATCAGTAATGGAGTAGACTTGCAAACCTTAGCAAAGTGTCCCCTTTTGCACACCTGTTGCAAGTAACCTTCCATGCAGGACAGAGGGCAAAACTAGCTTTGTGGGCAGAGTCTCCACATTGCTAGCTTCAGGAGCTTTTCCTTTTCTGTGCTGCCACTTTCTGGGGGAGTGCCATGTGAGAAGATTGGGTTTGGAAAGATTTAGACTGGACAGCCTGGATTTCAGGAGGTGGGTTTTGGTGTGCCAAAGAGAGCCCTTTGGCACAGTGAAAAGCACTTTCCACCCTCCTAGCCATCTCTGTAACTTTATCCAAGGTAAGTTTCCTTTCCAGTAGCAGTTTTTCATGCAGTTTGGAGCAGTTTGTTTTCATAACAATCGGATCCCTGAGCTTTTCAGCACTAAAGTGGGCAAACTCACAGGTTATACTTAAGCCACACAATGCTGTGACAAATTGATGAATAGATTCACCAAACAGTTGGGATCTAGAATAGCAATCACATTCAAAGTGGGGTTGAAATGATAATTTAAGGCTTGAAAAACAACTTCATAAGGGTTGGCATCCCCTTCTGAGTTGACAGGAATGGGCAAATATTCTTTGGCCTTCAAGGCCCAGGCAGTGAAGCAATATAGCCTGCCTGCCTGCTTGCTTGCTTGGGGGGAGACTTGCTTGATCATGAGACTCACGAGTAGACCCCCCCACCAGGAGGCTGCAACAAGCCTCCCAGCATCGGGGGTCCTCCCAGAATGCCCCTTGCACTTGTGTGGGACACGCTGGGACTTCCGGGAGCCAGATGGCCCCCCCGATCCCCGCCATCCCTACCGGCTCCGTGATGGAACCCATAATCATGTGGGCAGTCAATCTGGCCGCCCTGGGGGGCAGGGGGCGAAATGCTCATGTGCAGGGAGAGTAAGTCAAGACAAATCTCCCCACACAAGCCCTGCAGGCTCTCCACACTGCTCATGTGGAGAGCCTTGCTATCCTTCTAATACTGGAATCCAAAGGATGGCTTACCTAGAAACTACCTAGAAATTCCTGGCTTTGTTGCAGATCCTCAATCATGTGTGCCATGAGTAGCACCAGACCTTTTATTCTGTATTGTCACATTCATGTATTTCTGCAAGCAATGTTTCAATTTTTATAGGGCTAGTGGTTGTGTTCTCTTGGAGCACTGAGGGACAGTGTTCTCCTTTTGAGTACTGCTATCTATAACTCAGTAGAAGCTTCCAGCTTTTCAAAAAGTGCTTTTATCAAAAATGTTAATCTAGCAGCAAGCAACAGTTTTCATGTCAGCAAAGCAGCTCACAGCAGCCATGCCAACAGTGTTTTTTGAAGTCATGACCTACAGATTTTATTAAAAACAAAGGGTTGAAGGCTTTTCAGAGGCATATGTTAACCTCCTGCTGACACTGCAGTAGTGAAGTATGCAGAATGTTTTATGTTAGCTGGCTGTGGGTTTGAGAAAAGCACTGAGGTTTTGTTGCAATGGTATATAAAAATGAGGAAGCCACTTGCATAATGTCACAGCAGCTTCTAAAGCTTGCAAGCATTAAGTCAATCCCCTTAATATAATGTGCATTTGGGGTAAAAACAAAATAGAAAAGCTGAAGCTGAATATTTCCTTCTGTCTGAGATCTGTTGAGAGAAGCTTAAGGATTCAATTTGGAAAAGAAATGAAAGAAAGAAATTAGGGAAAATATGTTCTTTAGATAGCTCAGATGGAGACCATGTTTGGAAGTGTCTGAAAGCCTGCATATCATAAATTGTAGAAGGGCACTACTTCTAGTCCTGAACCCAGGATCTTGACATTCTGAACCTATTTTCTATGTTTCCTCTCAGGAATTTTCAATGAAAAAACAGCAAAATAGGGCTGCCTGATTTCATCAATTTAATAGGTAACAGAGGCGGGACAGGGCCATGGGTGGTGGTACCCAAATCAAAACCTGGAGTGAGTATTCTTCAACCTAGGATTGCTGAAGTCAGTTGCTGGGGGCTGAAATGCATCAAGCAGGAGCAGGTTAGTGTTCTATTGACCAGCAAGCACATATGGTCATTCTCTGAGTATTTGTACCAGGCTTGGCCAATCCAGAGGCTTCATATTGTCACCCAACAGGAGGGGTTGATTTCATACATCCCTTTCTTCTGTGCCCAAAGAAGGTTCTGAGGCATCAGCACATATAGATTCATGACTGTACTAGCTACATCTGAGCCTCAGACCATGAAGTTCTTTGTTTAAGCCCCAGAATTCCTGACAATTGGTAGATTAATTAACGACCTTGATTGTCCAATATCAATCAGTGGAGGATGTAAATTAAAGTAGCACTTTAAAAAAATTGAGACAATTGTTTTTTAAATGTTACCTGGTTATGAGGGAACACTAAATGCCAGAGAGGGAAAGGATCCTAAGGCAAGAGAAGAGAAGAGAAGAGAAGAGAAGAGAAGCCCTGACACTTCTAATCCTACCGAATGAGAACTTTGTGGGTTATATGTGCCTTTCAAGAGGACCCTCATTGATCTATATTACATCTGCAGGGGTGACAGCCCAGCTCCCACAAGGCCCCATCATTCCATTCTGATCTGGGAAGAAGGAAACTTTGGTGTTTTCTTGTGCATGGTTTTTGAAAAGAGCAAAAGGGCTTAACTACACATTACCTGCAAACATGTGTAACTGTACCTCAACAGTTCCTCAGGAGAAGACAACTTGAAGCAGAGTAGTGGAAGGAGATTATTTACTCTTTCCCCATCCAGCATTTGAACTTTCAAACACCCTCGCTCATGCTGCTTTGCCTCACAGGGTTTGAAACATGTTGCCAAGGGCAAACATGAATTTAAAGAAAGTCATATTTATTTATTTATTTACTTACTTACTTACTTACTTACTTACTTACTTATTTAAATTATATTTGTACACTGCCCCAAACCTCCTTCTCTGGGTAGTTTACAGCAACACAAAACAAATTAAAACAAAAATTAAAACCTTAAAACAATTTAAAACCACAAGTCTAGCTAAAAAGCTTGGGTGAATAAATGTGTCTTTAGAGACTTTCTAAAAGTTATCAGAGAAGGTGAGGCTTTTATTTTAGCAGGGAGCATATTCCAGAGTCTCGGGGCAGCAACAGAGAAGGCCCATCCCTGTCTAGCCACCAGACAGGTTGGTGACAACTGCAGATGAACCTCTCCAAATGATCTCAATGGGCGATGGGGCTCATAGTGAAGATGTTATCTTAAATACCCTGGGCCTAAGTTCTTTGGGGCTTTATGGGTTATAACTAATACCTTGTATTTTGCCCTGAAACTTATTGGTATCCAGTGTAGTTATTTTAATATAGGAGTAATATGGTCTCACTGGGATGACCCGGAGACCAACCTGGTTGCCGCATTCTATACCAACTGTAGTTTCTGGTCTACATACAAAGGCATCCCCACATAGAGTGCATTGCAATAGTCAAGTATGGCGGTTACCAGCATATTATTGTACACCACCCTTTGGATGGGGTGGTATAAAAATTTAATTAATAAATAAATATGTTCAACTGCTCTGAGGTCATTTATCTCAAGAAACAGAAGCAGCTGGCATATCAGCCAAAGCTGATAAAAAGCACCTCTGGCCACTGCCTCAATTTGAGACACCAGAGAAAGGTTTGGATCCAGAAGCATTCCCAGATAGGGGTGTGCAGAACTGGTTCAAATCAAATTGGGCTTGATTCAAACCGGCCTGGTTTGACTGGTTCGAACTCGAACTGGACCGGCCTCAAAAAAGGGCAGTTGTTCCAAATTCACCCAGACCAAGCCGGGTCCAATATGGACCAGTTCAATCCGCTTTGAGGGCTATGATTGTAAAGGGGAATCTGGTGAGGATTCCCCTTTACAAGCAAAGGCATGGGAGAATCATTTAAAAGTGTTCTTAGGGCAGCCATGGCGGGTGGGGAGAGGGCACCTTACTGACTCCATCATGAGTGCGGGAGGGGCAGGGTACCTCCACCTTATTTGGATTCAGTCTCAGTTTGTTATCCCTCATTCAGCCCATCACTGCCTCCAGGCAGGTGGAGGCCAGGGTCTTGATTACCATACCCAACTGCTGGCTTAGACTATCTTTCTGGCCCTTTAGTCTTGCCCCTCTAACCTTGGGCGATGACTTCCAATCTAGCTGGAAACAGTCAGCTATGACTAAAATACTATCTCTGGGCCTATCCCCCCACCCCATTTAGTTAGCATAGGCTACGATCAGGTCAAGGCTTTCATCAAACAGCACAGTAGAGATAGAGTGCCAATCTGATATAGGCAGGGCCCCAAACTTCCTAATCAGCAAAGGACTCAGGTAGTCTGCCTTTCCTGTTGCATACCTAAGACAACCGGAAGTCCCAAAGCACAGGAGGGTCTTTAGGATGGTGTGATGCCGTGTTCTTCCCTTAGCCATGCTGGAGGAATGAAATAGGAAGATCCCACTCTCAGAATGTCAGTGCCCTTGAGACTCTGGGCAAGTGCAAACAACATAACATGTCCTCCTACAGTGCTCGTATTATAGGGATATTCACTCTACTTTTATTCTACCATTATTATGTAAGTATCCAGATCACATGGACCAATTTTACATCTCTCCACTGCTTTCTGATAACAACCCCACCACCACTTACAGCATGTCAGGTTTTGCGTGGTAGCACTTAAAATCTGGTGAATGATGACCTCTAGCTTGTGCCCAATGCCCAACTGTATGGACTAACTTCAGCGTGCCCTCAGCCCGCTGCTACAGGCACCTGATGGCAGCCCTGTGCTCCTACATCTTTACAGTCCTACAACTTCTCAGCTTCTTACCTTGCCTTAAATTGGCAAAACTCTTTCTATGCCTCTAGTTGCCCTTGTATGATTTTATATGCCTTTTTATAACTTCCTCATGCCTTTTATATACCTTTTTAATGCATCTTTGCTTTTCTCTTTTATGCCTTATGAAATTTATTATATCTTTTATGCTTTTTATAAACCTCTTATAAACATTTGTACCCACTTTTTAACCATTATTAACTACTGTTCACTACAGCCTTTAGATCTCGTCCATTAAGTGCCACTTAGTTTGTGGTTTTGCTTTTTGTATTAGACAGACATAGTTTTACTCTAAATATTACATCTGATTTTTATAGTCTTTTATAGTTATTATAATTCCATACCATATGCGTGTATTGTGTCACCTCTGGGCTTCTAGTACGTCACTTATCTTGTTTTATGATCTTATTGTTCTTATGCTGGTCTGAGACTGAAATAAGAGTGATTGATTGATTGCCTCCAGGCAGGCATTTAGTGAGGTTATGCCTTCTCCTGATGATGTTGACATGGAGAAATACATTTGGGTGTCATTACCATACGGATAACACCCTGTACCAAATCTCCGGATGATCTCTCCCAGCAATTTCATGTAGATGTTAAACAACATTGGAGACAGTATGGAGTCCTGGCAGATGCCATATAAAAGTTCAGATTTTGAAGAACAACAGTCTCCAAGAGACACCATCTGGAATCTGCCTGAGAGGTAGGGGTGGAACCACTGCAAAGCATTGCCTCTCACACCCAACCCGCTCAGACAGCCCAGAAGAATACTATGGTCAATAGTATCAGTAGCTGCTGAGAGACCCAAAAGGATGAACAGAGTCACACTCTCACTGTCAATTCCCAATTGGATATCATCCATCAGGCTGACTAAGGCAATCTCCACCAGTTTGAAATTGGTCTAAATAATCAGTTTCCTCCAAGATGGTCTGGAGCTGGAAGGCCATCACCCTCTCAGTTTCCTTGCCTAGCCAAAGAAGGTTGGAGACAGGCCTAGAGTTGCTTAACTCGGAGGAATCCAGTGCAGGCTTCTTCAGAAGAGGTCTAATGATTGTCTCCTTAAGACAGGGAGGCATTCTGCCCTCCCTCAGAGAAACATTTATAATATCAACCAAACTTTCAACAACCCCCCTGCTAGAAATCATATCATGCCGGACAAGGGTCAAGAGAACAGGTGGTAGGCTGCACTGTACCAAGGAGCTTATCCACATCCTCAGGAGTCACAAACTGGAACTGATCCATCCTAACCTAGCTCCTGTCCAGGAGTTGCTGGACACTTCCACATTGGACCCTGAAGTAATCGTGGGATTTGAATCTAAGTCAGCCTGAATATGAGAGAATTTATCCACAAAGAACTCATTAAAAATATCACAGTGAGTAATTGATGGTTCCAAGGTCTGATTCAAGGGAGGAGGGGCATTTACTAGCCCTCTCACAGCCCTCAACTACTCCGCTGAATGTGAGCTTGCGGATGCAACACGGGCAGAAATGAATCATTTCTTTGCCACATGTATTGCCTGTGCATAGATCTTCAAATGTGCTCTATGTTGTAATCTGTCAGATTCAAGTCAAGACTTTCTCCCCTTGCACTCCAGTCATCCACCTTGCTGCTTCAGCTCTTGTTTCTCCATATATGTAATGAAGGTGTTTTCAAATCAAACACACTGCTTTTTTTAAAAAAAAACCTTCACTTTTTCCTCCCTTAAACTGTGTGGGGGGGTCTTTCCCCACTCCAGAAGAAACGCAAAGTTTATGTAGCAAGTTAATGTCTGATTTATTCCTACAATTTTCTAGTTTTACTAATAAAATAGTAAATGTGATATTATTGAATACAATAGTAAATATAGAGAATAAAATAGCCAAGATTTCTGGGGAGTTTCTTTCTATTGGCTTGATGCAAGTCCCTATTAAAATAAATGAGGAATTTTGACACTAGCTTCTATTGGAACAAGATTGCACCCTAAGCCACAAAAGACAGCAAAAGAATGATGTGTCTGGAACTGAACAATGCTTCGACCATTCCTCCCAATCAGCTTTTTGAGTTAACTTTGAAAAGCTTCACTTTTCACATATATGTCTCATGTCTTTTTAAATCTCTGATGCGGATGTACAAATGCATGTGAATATAATGCAGTTTCAGTATCCAATCAGAAGGAAAGTTTCAATTATGCCATTGCTTTTAAAGAAGACTTAAAATTAAGACTCTTAACACAGATTCCCCCAAATCTTCAAAAACTTCAGGCTTTCCTTGTTAAATAAAGAGAGCAAAACCCGAAACCATCGCCGAGTACTTTAAACGGAGCCTTTGAGCAAGGCCTTCTTAAAGAAAGTTGTTTCTTACTGAAAGCCCTTGGTGAGGACCTAATTACTTCCTTTAGAGTCACTTTGAATTGAGCCCTAAGATTCTAATGTGTATTGAATTTAAATTCTACTTACGGGCTCTGCTTCCTTTGATTCTGCATTGCTGGCAAGGGGAGCTCCTTACACTACATTAATCATAATATACGGAAGGGCTTCTGTGTTTGCTACTGCAGAGCACTACGTTGTCCCAGAAGATTAAAAAAAAAAATCCCCCTTGGAAGAAAAATCTCATTCTAAATGAAGATTTAAATTGAAATTATTGGAGAAGTTGAGGCAAAAGATATGCCCAGCAAAATTAGAACAAGCATTTAAATGGAAGCAGGTATCTTAAATTATTTTTCTTCCTTGGCACATCAGAAAATCCCATGGTATGAGAACTTTGGGGGTTTAGGCTGATGGGTACCATATGTAGGATGTCAAAACATTTTTATTCACCATTGGCCACATATGAATTTGAAATAAAAAGAGAGGCAAAGTGGGTGTATGACTGTTTGAGGTAAGCTGTGCTGTGCTGAACTGCTGGGAAATGAATTAGTGCATATAATTAGTCACATGTTGAACCAGGAGATAAATGCATTTGCCATTATACAAGGGTGATCTCTCCATAGGGGGAGAAGGTATTGGATTTCTTTGAGTTTTAAGTTTTTTGCACCCAGAAGAGTGATGTATGGGGGTGGGAAATCCTGCAGCAAACAATTAGGACTGCACAGGTAAAGATTCTTCGAGGACTGGGCCTTTGTGTGCACCTCCTGAATTGAGAGGTAAGAAATAGTTGCTTTTATTGTCTGGGCAAGGCAATGTTAAGGTAAGTTGGTGATTCTTGCTCAGGAAAAACATTTATTTTATTTTATTTTATTTATATACCGCCTGACTCCAAAGGCTATAGGCCGTTCACAAAAATAAATACAATAAAGACAAAATAAAACAAACTGTTAAAACAACAATTTTAAACAATTTAAAATATTCATTTGAGGGATTTCAAATGGAGCAAAAAAGGTATTCATGAGAGTAATGCCATTTCCCAGGGAAATTCTGCACACTCCTACCTGGGATCCACACAAAACATGAATGCAGGTCATTATTCAAATTGTGGGTATTATTTGCCTCTCACCAGCACTGGATGTCCCATTGAAAGTCTGGAACTAGCAATCAAACTCTCCATGCAGAGGGCAAAACCAATACTGATGAGTGTTGTCAGTCTAGGGTGGCTTTGAGGGTTAAATTTTGAGTCAAGCAAACCGAGCTTAGATAGGACTAGCAACATTTTTTAGCGAGTGTGGATGGGTACGTACAAATCTGCTTTAACTAAGAACCACTTCAGTTGTATCACATGTAAATGAATGAAGAGGAAATACATACTAGTGAGTCACATTTCCTTCTATCACATCTTCTGTGCCCTTGGGCACATTTCAGTGTTGATGAGAGTGTGCATTGAGTACCAGATTCTCAATGTACACAAAAATTCCATAATCTAGTTTCAATATGGACACCAGTCTTTGTAACTCAAGAACTACAGCCATAGGAAACATTATAAAAGGGTATTGAACTGCCTACTGTATGTCTATACAACAATGTCACACTAATCTACACTTTGTAACATGTTTGTGCTCTCAGAACTACCAAACTGACCATAATCTGACCATAAACTGATGCAATGTTTCTCTATAGAAAAAATGGCAGCCTTGACCAATAATCTCACACCTTCTTTAGGATCACATCTGTTCACAAGCCCATGATATTATTTCTAGGGACTTTCATTCAGTTAAAAACCACTACTTCCATGACCAATATCCATGACCAAGATGTTGGTTAATGGATAGTTAGTTACTTGCTTCACAGCATGGGAGACTGTAGGATTTGAACCCATAGCCCTCAGGACAGGAGCAAACACTGAGAGCGAATACCATAGGTAAAGAAATCCCTGCATCGCAGCAGCTGACAATCTGGAGTGGCCTCGGTGCAAATCTAGGTATATCTCAACCCTATAAGATCTACCTCATGCCAAACTGTGAGAGCAAAAACATATCATGTCTGCAAATGGAAAGGTTTCTTTTTACCTTGTACGTGCTGCCTTTGAGGAATGGGCTTTTCATTGTGCCCATTTCCCCACAAGCGCCACTTCCCCTAATAAGAAAAGCAGCCAATGCCATCAACACCAGAATTGCATCCTAACCTTTATTTTTGTTAGTAGCCAAAGGCCACTGGATTTCTGTCGTACAGAAACATGATGGTAACAGTGTTCTGGCAATTGAAGGCCAAATGACAAGGCTGCTAATTTATATTTGAAGTACAGAATGGACAGCTGTAGCTCTTTCCTCTGATAATAGCTGTACCAGCGGCAGTCCACCTCGGAGGCAACTTTCTTTTATAATCACACCATCGTCTAAAGCTAAACGTCCAGAGCAAAGGTGGTATGCTCAACCATAATTTAAAGGCCTGTGACACAAAAGGAAGGGCTATGATGTTTAACTTATAGGGCATCCAAATGTCATAGGCCCAAGAAAGCTCCTATTAGCAATAACTCAGGTCCCACTGAAGAGATTTGGCATTCAAAACTGATGAGTGTTGGTCCCTGGGGCCTGCTCCTCCAGAGCCACGCTCAGGCCACTGGGTAACCTGAGTGACCCAGGAGTCAAACTATGATAACCCTCTTCAATTTAAAGAGCTGCTTCTCCCCATCTGTCTGAGGCCTGACTCTGCACAATAAATTTCCCAAAGAGCATAAAGAGCCATCTAGTGTATATCAAATCGATATCATTGTGGCTTGCAGCAATATCTGAGGCTACAGTTCAAAAAATAAACTAGGCCAGGGGCTGGTTTTCTGCCCTGGGCAATCAATCAGGCTCTCTGGGTCATAGATTTTAGTGTAAATTAACACAGCAGAAACAATCGTGCTCCCCAGATGATGATATAATACTGTATTTGCTTTCCTTTCTCCCCACCTCCCCCCCACCCCTGTTTCATTGTTGCTCATGCTTGGCAGTGAAGCTGCACGGAACAAGAATAATAAAAAGCAATGATTAGAAAGATGGTGGTACTCATAAAGGTGGACATTAATATTTTCCTGACAAATGTATATAAATGCACATGAATATATAAAGAATGTGCAGAAGTGTGTGTGGTGGGGTTGGGGAGGGAAAATACAGAGAGTGAGTTGCCTGTGTGTGTGTGTGTGTGTGTGTGCGTGTGCGCAAACACACACACATGCTTATATTCGTCTGTCCCTCTGTCTTTCTACGCCTGTTCAAATAATCAAAGCCTCTGCTGTATAAAAACTTTCCTTCACCCCAGTGAATGAAGCTTTGGAAGTGGGGCCAACTTGTTCGTGGAAGGCAGGGGGTGGGGAGAGCCAGTGTGAACCCACTCCCCTTCCATATATTGGTTATAGGGCTACTAGGGAAAGGGCAAATACTTCCATGGTTAAGAGGCATGGAAGGACAAGGTCTAGAATGAATGTGAGTGTGTAGAATTAGGCACAAGAAGAACATGAGAACATAAGAACTGCCCTGCTGGATCAGGCCCAAGGCCTATCTAGTCCAGCATCCTATTTCACACATGGGCCTACCAGGTGCATCTGAGAAGCCCACAGCAAGAGACGAGGGCATGCCCTCTCTCCTGATGTTGCTCTCCTGCAACTGGTATTTAGAGGCGTCTTACCTCTGAGGCTGATGGTGGCCAATAGCCACTAGACTAGTAGCCATTGATAGACCTGTCCTCCATGAATTTGTAGATAGGAGAGAGAGATTGATAGACCTGTCGGGCGCAACAGGAGAGATCCTGTCATGGAGAGATTGAAAGACTTATCCTCCATGAATTTGTAGCCCAGCTGTTGTCTGGAAATACAAAGTAGTGACAATGCAAGACCTGAGAGAATTAAAGACAGAGGTAAGAGCCCCCAGGAAGAGAGAGAGCAAGGAAGCCAACACCAAGATAAAGAAAGATAGGCCAAACCCAGCTGGGAAAAAAAGCTGAGTCTCATTCACAAACCCATCCAAATATAGTTTTTCTTAGCAACTGTGTGTCTCTAGTGCACCTGCATGTAAATGAATGCACAGCACTGAGGCACAGCACTATGAAGTGTACAGCATATAGCAGGTGCAATCCAGTCTTCATCAAAGTGTAATAGTGGGTGGGATCTTGGGCAGTAATCCATGGTATGATAATTGATTGTTAGTAAAGGTAATGTTCTGCCGTCAAGTGGGTGTCAACTCCTGGAGGCCACAGAACCATGTAGTTTTCTTTGGTCAAATACAGGAGGGGTTTACCCTTGCCATCTCCCACGCAGTGTGAGATGATGCCTTTTAGCATCTTTCTATATCGCTGCTGTCTGATATAAGTGTTTCCCATAGTCTGGAAAACATACCAGCGGGGGTTCGAACCAGCAACCTCTTGCTCCCTAGGCAAGTTACTTCCCTGCTGCAGTGCATCCTTATTTTCATCTGCAAAATTTTGGAGGATATGGGCTTGACTCATCTTCTCTTGTAATCTGGAATAATGTGCTATACATTCACTCTGTTACCTCTTTCCCCATTTGTGGCATGCTTGTATTCAGAACTGTACACCATGCCTTTCAGGTTGCTTGGCCATGCCCCGTACACCTTCACAGGCATGACCCTATTCTTATCAGTGAAATGTTGGAGTGTAAGCAGAGGAGGAGAGATGCAAACATTTAATTAAATAGTAACTGGAAATACAATGAATATGGAAAATATATTTGGAGTTCGAGATTAGTCAAGGAGTATTTATATAAGATCTGTAGGGCCTCGGGCATGTATTTTGCCATTAGATGACAATGGCAGTATTTATTTTACAAATTGTTGCCATTTTTTTCATGCATAAGTGTCTGTTCCTTTTCCCCCTTTTAAGCCCACACAATAAAACACTAAGGACATGCTTTGGTCTAGGAAACCTGCCAAGATTCCAGATCCTATGGATTATGTCCAGCACTACACTTCACAGACAAACACTGAATGTCTGAATGCCTGAGAGGGTGGCCAGCAGGTGAGTTGACATGGAAGGGGTGGCTGCCTTTTACAGCACCACTTCCTTCCTCCATGTGCTCAATGAACATGGGAGAGGTAACTCCTGAAAAGGGCTACAATTTACTACTAGTTCATATGCTGGTTTATAGTTCATACAAACCAGCATATGATAGGTTGTTTTCATGGCCACAGTCCAGTCCTACAGGGGTGGTGGAGCTATTTTTTTTTTAAAATTTAAGATGGTCCACCTCAGAAAGCTGTGGGGTCCAGTTGGAGTTCAAAAAGCCTTGGAGGGTTTCAGTGTTGGTGCCGCCAGTGACTCTGTCGATTCCCTGGTGGGAATCTGGAATAGGGCAGTAGACATGATTGCTCCTAAGCATCCCTTCCGACATGCTTTAAGAGTGGCCCCTTGGTATATAGAGGAGTTAAGGGTCTGAAGCAGCAAGGTAGGTGGCTGGAACACAAATGAAGGAGAACTCAGCTAGAATGTGACAGGACACAGCACAGACCCATTTGAAGGTTTATGCAGAGGCAGTGAGTGTGGAAAAAACCAATTCTGGTCTGCGTGCATTGCTTCTGCAGGTTTGTGTCCAGCAGAGTTGTCCCGGGTTGTGAGGAGCTTGATTCAGGCTCCTTCCAGTTTGAACCAGTCCCTGGAGACTATGTTCGGCTGTAATGCTTTTAATGGGTTCTTTGTGGACAAAATCTCCTATATTCAGGCCAACCTGGACTCTACTGTTTCTGCGGAGTCTGTTAAGGTGGTGGCCAGCAATCCCTCTTGCAGTATTAGATTGGATCAGTTTCAATCTGTGGTGCCTGAGGATATGAACAAGCTCCTTGGCGTGGTACGGCCTACCACTTGTTCTCTGGATCCTTGCCTGACTTGGCTGCTTCTATCTAGCAGGGAAATTGTTGGAGATGGCCTAGTTAATATCATCACTGAGGGAGGGTAGGATCACTCATCGTTTGAAGGAAGCAATGATTAGACCACTTCTTAAGAAGCCTTCCCTAGATACCTCAGTGATGGATAGTTACAGGCTGGACTCCAATCACCCTTGGTTGGGCAAGGTGATTGAGAGAATGCTGGCTAACTAGCTCCAGGCGGTTTGGAGGAAACCAATTATCTATACCCATTTCAAACTTCCTTTAGAGCAGGTTAGGGGGTCAAGATGGCCTTGGTCGGCCTGATGGATTACCTTATTTATTTATTTGATTTTTATACCACCCTTCCAAAATGGCTCAGGGCGGTTTACAATTAAAACAAACCATTAAAACAGTAAAGAGCTAAAAGAAAAATTAAAGAACAATATAATAACAATTAACAATTTAAAAAACATTTTAAAACAACAATTAAACAATCACAGTAATTAAAAACCCTGAAACCGGGTTAAAATATTAAAACCGATTTAAAAACCCTGGAAAGCCAGGCCAAACAGATACGATCTTTACCAGGGAATTGACAGAGGGAGTGTGACTCTGTTAGTTCTTTTCGATCTCTCGGCAGCATTTGATACCATCATCCATTGTATCCTTCTGGATCACCTGTGGGAGTTGGGGATAGGAGGCACTGCTTTGCAGTGGTTCCGCTTCTATCTCTCAGGCAGATTCCAGATGGCGGAGCTTGGTGACAGTTGCTATTAGAAATGGGAGCTATTATAAGGAGTCTCTTGGGCTCCATTCTGTCCCCAAGGCTTGTTAACATCTACATGAAACCGCTGAGTGAGGTCATCAGGAGATTTGGTGCAGGGTGTTATCAGTATGCTGATGACACCCAAATCTATTTATCATCATCATCATCATCATCATCATCATCATCATCATCATCATCATCATCAGGAAATGGCATTCACTCTCTAAATGCCTGCCTATCGGCAATAATGGACTGGATGAGGGACAATGAATTGAAGCTGAATCCAAACAAGACAGAGGTGCTCATTGTAGGATATCAAAATTTGAGAGATGAACTAGATCTTCCTGTGCTGGATGGGGTTACACTCCCCCCAGAAGGAACAGGTACACAGCCTGGGAGTGCTCTGGGATCCAGCCCTCTCCCTGGTATCCCAGGTGGAGGCTATGGTCAGGAGTGTTTTCCATCAGCTTTGATTGATTCTAAAGCTGTGTCCATTCCTTGAAGAGAACGATATCAAAACAGTGGTGCATCAATTGGTAACCTCCAGGTTGGACTATTGCTATGCGCTCTTCGTGGGGCTGCCTCTGTACATAGTTCGGAAACTTCAGTTAGTTTAAAATGCGACAGCCAGACTGGTCTGTGGGGTAACCTGGAGAGACCATATTATACCTGCATTGCATTGCATTGCATTGGCTGCCAATATGTTTCCAGGCAAAATACAAAGTGCTGGCTAAAGCCCTGAATGGCTTAGGTCCAGGTTACCTTAGAGAGCACCTTCTTTTGTATTATCTCCATTGTATGCTGAGGTCTTCCAGAGAAGTTCATCTCTAGTTGCCACCAGCACGTCTTATGGCAACTCGGAAGTGGGTCTTCTCTGTAGCTTCTCCTGGTCTGTGGAATGCACTCCTGACAGATATCCATAGTTTGGACTTCTTGTTGGCTTTCAAGAGAGCCCTAAAAACACTTGTTTGGCCTGGCCTTCCAAGACTTCCTTTGTTTTTTATATGTGGTACACCACCCAGAGCCTTTGGATGGAGCGGTATAGAAATGAAATAAATACATAAATATGCCAGGTTCCTTCCCAAACCTCTTTCTACCACCATCAGCTTTCCTACTGGTGTCACCAACTCTTTTGCTGTTGCCATTTCTGCAGCAGGTTTTGTTTTTGTTTTAATTTGTACACCACTTTTCATTAAAACAATCCCACGGTGGTTCACACAAAAATTAAAAACAAGACTATAAAAATGAGACAATTAAAAAATTAAGCTAAATTATAAACCAAAACTGACTAAAAAGATTTAAAATACAAGGCATAAGAACTGTACAAAATACAAAGAAGCAGCAGTTGAGACAATCATATAAAAGCCTGGGTAAAAAGCAAAGATTTAACATGCTTTCTAAAAACTGATGGAGACTGAGGAACAAATAGCCACTGGGAGAGCATTCCAGAGTCTGGGGGCAGCAACAGAGAAGGCCCTGTCCCGCGTGCACAACAGCCGAGCTTCCCTCATTGTTGGCACTTGGAGCAGAGCCCCCTCAGGTGACAGCAGCAACCCTTGGGAGCAGGCGGTCCCTCAGGCATCCCAGGCCCAAACCGTTAAGGGCTTTAAAGGTCAAAACCAGCACCTTGAATTGGACCCAGAAACCAACTGGTAGCCAGTTCAGCTCTTTCAAACCAGGTCCATTGCTGATGCTTCTTGGTTTTTACTTCAGTGAACATTGTCAATAATGCTGAATTGACCAATCATATTCAGCGAACGGCATGTGGCAAATAGCTGTATGCAAAACATGCAAGCATAATTCTCTTTTCAACTCCATTCCCTAAATCTAAACAGCTGACTTCTGCAGAAAATCCCATCTGCCTAATTAAATTTAAGACAGTTCCATTTACACAGCCATGCTTTCAATAATGTCAATTTCTCTCTTAAATTAAAGGTCTAAATGTTTCTCTCAGTGAATGTCTAGCTGGAATTGTGAGAGCACTGGGCCATAGGCAGCCAAGCACATAGAAGGCTGACTGTATGGGACCAAGCAAGGTTCAGATGGAGATCAAGGTTCAGACGGAGTGTTGGAGTCCCACTGGGGGTCCTAGGCAGAACTTAGAAAGCAAAACCACATAAATATAGCACAATCTGCTGGAGAGTCATTCCAGAAGCAATGTGGAGGGCCCAGCTTTGAGGGCCAGTGTCCAAGCTGAGGAATCCATTGGAAGGATGCTTCAATAAGGCAAACAAGAAAGCTGGAAGCAGTGCTTGTATTATGGGGAGGGGTCAAAGGGGGCCCAGCCCCCTTACCTTTTGTGATGGTCCTCTGAGATACTGCTGTAAGAAGACAATAAGGGATATGTTTGGACAAAAATTGGGGGGACTTGTCTGTGAATTTCATTACAGATCTCCATAATTTGAGCACTAGCTGGAAGAATAGTTAGCAGAGACACCTACAGAAAGATTGGGGAGCCATACAGACATGATTCTGTATTCTGGTTATTGCCAAGATTCTGATTCTGATTCTGGTTATTGCCAAGACTAAAGCCTGGCCTGAAAGCATTTATAGCCTGGCCAGATAATAAGGAACTTACTGTGGGAGAAGAGAAGATAAAACCATGCTGAGATCTGGGAGGACAACACAACTGCCCATTTGTCCTCCACTTTTCAGCTTTGACTAGCTCATCACAAAGGACTTCAGTGCACAGACAAGAAGGCTCATGATCTCAGTAATCTGTGACACTGTACCATGGGTATCACTATATCATAGGTCTTATAATCATAGGTCTTCGTAAACAGGTTCAGTTTAAAAATATAAGATAGAAAGTCATGAAAAGACTGAAGGGTCCTGAGAATACTGGCTTAGTGTTCACCCATGTGTATTTTGCCCACAAATATGATACTGATTTGGTGGGAAAGGATTAAAATATCCCAAGAATTTATATACCACAATAATACAGATGCTTCTTCATATGACCATTATGTGAAAGCAGATGCATTGCACATGACATAGTTCAGGATTGAAAGAAGGGTGGGTGCATGGGGAGAGAGAAACAAACAAAAACATTGTCAGTGATGGTTCCATGAACGGGGTGAAAATAAACCAAACCACCAACTACAAGTTTGACATATTATAAAGTTAAGAACATAAGATCAGCCCAGCTGGATCAGGCCCAAGGCCTATCTAGTCCAGCATCCTGTTTCACACAGTGGCCCACCAGATGCCTCGGGGAAGCCCACAGGCAAGAGGCAAGGCATGCCCTCTCTCCTGCGGTTGCTCCCCTGCAACTGGTATTCAGAGGCATTGTGCCTCTGAGGCTGGAGGTGGCCCAAAGACACCAGACTAGTAGCCATTGATAGACCTGCCTTCTGAATTTGTCTAAGCCCCTTAAGCCATCCAGGCTGGTGGCTGTCACCACATCTTGTGGCACCGAATTCCATAGATTAAACTATGCACTGTGTGAAAAAAATACTTCCTTTCCCAACCTTCAGTTTCATGAGATGACCCCTAGTTCTAGAGTTGTGTGTGAGAGAGAAAGATTTCTCTCTATCAACCCTCCCTACTCCATGCATAATTCTATACACCTCTAGCATGTCTCCCCATAGTCTAAACTAAAGAGCCCCAGATGTTTAGTTTTTCTAAACTAAAGAGCCCCAGATGCTGTAGCCTTGCCTCATAAGGAAGGTACTCCAGGCCCCTGATCATCTTGGTTGCCCTCTTCTGCACCTTTTCCAGTTCTACAATACCGTTCTTAAGATATGACGATCAGAACTGTATGCAGTACTCCAAATGTGGCCACACCATAGATTTGTATTTCTATAAGGGCATTGTAATATTTGCACTTTTATTTTAAATCCCTTTCCTAATGATCCCTAGCATGGAATTTGCCTTTTTCACAGCTGCCTCACACTGAGTCGACACTTTCATTGAGCTGTCCACCATGACCCCAAGATCTCTCACCTGGTCACTCATTGACAGCTCAGATCCCGTCAGTGTATATGTGATGTTGGGGGGGGGGGTTGCCCCAATATGCATCACTTTACACTTGCGAACATTGAACCAGAGAAGGGAGAAGACTAGCGCATAAGTGGAGGAAGATTCAATTTGATTCCAAGAAGACATGACATAAAGCCCAGCTATGGCAATGAGTACAGCAAAGAAGCAATTGTACTCTGCACGTAGTGCATCTACAAGTTCACATACAGTGGAGTTTTTCAGAGTTATCAAGGGATTTACTCAGGCTCCCTCCTCTCTGAACTTAGATCTGAATTTTTCATCATCCCACTTTGATGCTTTGAACAACTAGTTTGTGGATAAGATCTTTCACATTCAAGTCAACTTGGACTCCACAGTTTTGATGAGGTCATAGGAACGTAGGAAGCTGCCATATACTGAGTCAGACCATAGGTCCATCTTGCTCAGTATTGTCTACACAGACTGGCAGCGGCTTCTCCAAGGTTGCAGGCAGGAAACTCTCTCAGCCCTATCTTGGAGAAGCCAGGGAAGGCATCTAGATGCTCTTCCCAGAGCGGCTCCATCCCCTAAGGGGAATATCTTACAGCGCTCACACTTCTAGTCTCCCTTTTGTATGCAACCAGGACGGATCCTGCTTAGCTTAAGGGGACAAGTCATGCTTGCTACCACAAAACCAGCTCTCTTCCTGGTCAATTGTAGAGTAGTCCAGTAACTCCTCCGGTTCAGTTAGAATGGATCAGTTTCAATTTGTAACTCTTGAGGATGTGGACAAGCTCCTTGGAGGTATTCACCTTACCACTAGTCCTTTAGATCCACTCTCAACCTGGCTTATAACATCTAGCAGGGAAGTTGTTAGAGATGGCCTAGTTGACATTATAAATGCCTCACTGAGGGAAGGCAGGATGCCTCCATGTTTGAAGGAGGCAATTGTGAGACCTTTACTTAAGAAGCCTGCCCTAGAGCCCTCATTGATGGATAATTATAGGCCAGTCTCCAACCTCCCCTGGGTGGGCAAGGTAACTGAGAGGGTGGTGGCTGATCAATTCCAGACAGTTTTGAAAGATGCTGATTATCTAGATCCATTTCAGACTGGCTTTAGAGCAAGCTATGGGGTGGAGACAGCCTTGGTTGGCTTGATCAGTGATCTCTACCAAGGAATGGACCGAGGGAGGTGACTCTGTTGGTCTTTGTAGACCTTTCTGTGGCTTTCTACTATTGATCATGGTATCTTTCTGGATCATCTGGAGGATTTGGGAATAGGTGGCACTGCTTTGCAGTGGTTCCATTCCTATCTCTATGGTGATTCAAGATGGTGCTGATCAGAAATAGTTGCTCTCTGAAATGAGAGCTATTGTATGGTGTCCCTCAGGGCTCCATCCTATCTCCAATGCTTTTTAACATCTACATGAAACCGCTGGGAGAGATCATCAGGAGATTTGGTTCAGGGTGGTATTGGTATGCTGATGACACCCAAATCTATTTCTCCATGTCATTGTCATCAAGAGAAGACATACCTGCTGCCCCTCCACAGCTAGGTTGCCGTGAGCCCAGCAGCTGTGTTGCCACTGAGCACAAGGGGGACCACTTGCCACCCCTCCACCATTCCCAACAGCTGGGCTGATGCTGAGCACAAGGGCTATCCATTGCCCCCTCCACTGTGCCCGGCACCTGGGTGTCATGATCCACCCATGCACATCTGAGTCAGACTCAGAAGGGGAGCCTATGCCCAACGAGCCCTCCATGAGGGAGTCCCTGGAGAGTCACTCGATAGGAAAACACCACTGTGTGTGCAGGAGAGCGAGTAGCCAGAGCCAGATCCTGCATCATCAGAACCTGTGGGTGACCCCCAGCTCCCAATACCTCATGAAGTATCCCAAAACAAGAGCAGGGACTTTGAAGACCCTCCCCTTGCCAGCTACAAACCCTGAGGGGCTGACCCCAGACACAGAAGGGCCAAGCAACCACACCCGTTGTTGCTGAAAAGCCTAGGCAGAGCTACTAAAATGGCGAAAGAGCACTCGCCTTGCAGCCAGGCCTAGGTTCTCACAACAGGGTCTACTCAAGAGAAAAGGAGCTCATCAGAACATGAATATGACAAATATTTATATATGGCTTTTCAAACAAGGGAGATACCAAGTGTAACTGTCTGGACTAACAAAGGACTTCACAGCTTTAGAGCAGCAACTTCTAAAAGCTTCCACCTGAAATTTCCTCCTGTTGTTCCCCCTCTGCCAGAACAACAGCTCATATCAGCTGCTGACTCTGGCCCCAGAGCTATCACTCTGTTTTGAGAGTCCCTGAACCTGCAGGGGCCTTCAAGGACTTTCCTCCCGGCAGTCACCTGACCTGGCTCTGTCTTGCTCGGTCCAATACTGGCTCCTGAGAACCCCACTCTGTGCCCTGTGCCTCCTGAGAAGCTGTGGCACTGGGTTGCCACTAGGTGCAAGGGCCATCCTCCACCCACTCTACTATGCCCAGAAGCTGGGTTGCCCATTGGGCTGCCCACTGTCCCTCCCCTTCCAATGAGCTCAGCACTTTGGTTGCTATAGAAAGGAAAGGAAGACACAGAGGAAAGGAAGGAGAAGACACTGAGGAAATGGGAGAAGGTACTTGGCTCTGCCCCACTCCCTTTCCTATCACACAGCGGGGAGAGAACAGAGGCTTAGTGACAGAGGAAGCAGGAATTTTCTCAGAGACTGAAAAGTTCCAGCTCAGAACATGCCCCTCCCCACTGTCTCCTGCTTCTTCCAAACAAGGTCAGGGGTGGGGGCATGGAGGCAGGCAACCAACTTGTCTGAGGCACCCAGTCAAACAATTGCGCCAAGTGCCCCTTGTGCACAGTGCTGACAAAACCAATGAGCATAGCAGGCATGTAGCTGTGGAGAGTCGGCTTGTGTTTGCCCTTCTTCCCATGGCCTCTCGTGCACTTCAGCATTCTCATGTGGTGTCCCGTGCAGGGTGTGTGGCCAGCACCCAGAAGGGCCACCTTGGCCCTCCAGAGTTCATTTCCCAGTCAGCTCCATTGCTGACTGGGTGTTTTCTTTGTTATCTCCCTTGCTCGGAGTGAGGGAGAGAATGAAAAAAATATCCAGCCAGCAAGAAAGCTGGCTGAAAAATGAGGCTGGAGCAGGGCGGGGCACAAACCAGGCAGCTCCCTGGAGCTGGGCGGCTCGAGTTCTTTGAACCCATCCACCCAATTATAGCTCCGCCCCGATGCTTAGGACTGGAGTGCATAAGATGAGCCAGCATAGCATAGTGGTTAGAGCATTGAATTAGGACCGGGAAGTTCGAAACCCCATTCAACCATGAAACTCACTGGGCGACTCTGGGCCAATCATGTATCTCTCAGCCTTACCTTCCTCACAGGGTTGTTGCAAGGATAAAGATAACCATGTAGTTATCTTTATATGTAGTTATATAGGCTTAATGTAGTTAATGTAGTTATCTGGGCTCATCGGAGGAAGAGCGGGATATAAATGTAATAGATAGATAGATAGATAGATAGATAGATAGATAGATAGATAGATAGATAGATAGATAGATAGATAGATAGATAGCATTACAAGGAAAAGCTAGAATATTGTAAGGTGATTCAGGAGGGACCATAATTCTAATTATCTGTCCTGAGTGATTATCTTGACACTGCCAGGTGTATGGGAAGACCAGACACAGGTGGTCATGCTTTTTAAGAATCATTTGACACATTTAAGTGCCAGTTGAGAGTCTCTTAGCGATCTGTCTTAGCTACTCATGCTACACTAGCCCTCACAGGGCCAAACTAGACAACAGGCATGGCTTTCAACACCTTATATAGCCCTGTGGGTATGGTTCCTTGAGCTTGCGGTCCCTTAGATAAGAGTGTGTGTAGCTCCATGCAATAAGTTGTTATTCCTTGTCATATATTTAATATATAAAATCAGCTCTTTGAGTAGGTCCTTTTGTCTCACCGCAGGACTAGGAAATGTAACAAAGGCTATGAAGAAGGAAGGCTTAATAGATGGGCCAGGCTTGGTTTTCAATTGCTCCCATTAAATTATATAGGATGGGGAAAGGGGGCTGTAATTTGGGCAACAGATGAGTGGGGAGCTCAAACATTGGATGCCTCCACTGAAATAGCCATTCAGGGATCTTTGGATTACATGGACTTCTGGCCCCTACATGTTCATCAAAATGCCAGGCTTTTCACATGTTCATACGCCTTAGTCACGTCACGGCTGGATTACTGCAATGTGCTCTACGTGGGGCTGCCTTTCAAGAATATTCGGAAACTGCAGCTTGTACAAAATGCGGCAGCCAGGGTTCTATCTGGAGCTGCCCAGTGTGATCACATCACACCTATTTTGAAAGAGCTGCTCTGGTTACCAGTGTGTTTCCGGGTCCAATTCAAGGTGCTGGGGTTGACCTTTAAAGCCCTTAAAGGTTTAGGCCCGGGATATTTGAGGGACTACCTGCTCCCAAGGGTTTCTGCCCGCTTGACGAGATCATCTGAGGGGGCTCTGCTCCAGGTGCCGACAATGAGGGAGGCTAGGTTGTCGTGAACTCGGGACAGGGCCTTCTCTGTCGCTGCCCCCAGGCTTTGGAATGCTCTCCCTGTGGCCATTCGCTCCTCAGACTCCGTTACTGTTTTTAGAATGCTGGTTAAATCTTGGCCTTTTATCCAGGCCTTTACATGATTGTTTTATTGCTGCTTCTGTGTGTTTTTATCCATGTATAGTTTTTTGTATTTTGTATATTATATGTTTTAATATGGGATTGTTTTTATATTTTTAGCTAAATACTTTTAATTCATTTTTATGTGTTTTGACTTTTGTAAACCACCTTGGGGTTGTTTTTAGCGAAAGGCGGTATATAAATCTAACAATAAATAAATAATAAATAAATGTTTCCAAAAGGGTTGCATGAGTATCACACACACACACCCCACCAAGGAGTGGGAAGCCAGAGTTTTTCAAAGGTTGGCTGAATGACTGAAGTTGCTGCATATATCTCAATTGCAGTTATGCTAATTTTAACTTCATTTTTCATTGTTATGACAGTTCATATCTTCTGCAAAAATGACTCCCAAAGAAGTATCGAAGTGACTATATTATGTAAGCAGTTGACAAAAACTCAAGATACTAATAGTTATTTTATGTTTCAAGTAAAACTAAAAAGCAGTGTACCTTTCTATAAACAGAACAGCAGCAGAAAATCATTTCTAATTATGTTATATTTAGATCAAATCATTGCAAACTTAATATCTTTCATGTTTATGTCAGAATTACATTTCTTTCATGTTTGCTTAAGCTTAGAATATCAATTTCAAAGACAAATGAAGCACTGTTAAAATAATCAATGCCCTTTGTGGGTTCCACATATGCAAATAACAGCAGTAGCCAAAAAGGAATCTGGAGCATCCTTTCCTGCACACAATTCCACTTAATTTCGCTTCTGATAGAGAAATGGAATTCTCCAGCTAATGATCTCATTCATTATTCCTTCCTGCATGTTGTTGATTTTAAGACTGATTGTCTTAAAATAAAATCAAGAACATGCTCTCTATTTACAACTGCAGAAGCCTGAAAGAGATTGCATCACTTGGGGCTTAAATCCAGTCCTTAAATCTGCCACAGGCTTTGCTTGGCATATGAAGCTGTGTCATGCTGGCTGTCAGATCATTAGTCTGTCTCGGCCAGTAACTCTGTTAATATGACCCCTCCCCCATGTCGGGGGAAGAGTGGGATCATAACAGCAAGCCCCTACTCCTGACCTGCATGATCAGCTGTTTGTGTGAACAGGCCTGTTGTATCCAAGACAAGTCAGTAGAAAGGTCCACAAACTACTTTTATTAAGAGCAGTTCCCAGAAGACATAGCACACACAGTCAAAGCTGTACAAGCCTCCCTTCTACTGTTTCCTGCCCTTTTTATCTACTGACTTCGTTCAGCTGATTTACACTTCCAAAACACTTAAAGGCACAGTACAAATCTGAAAACCACATACACCACAAGGCCCTAGGTATGAAACTGTGAGTGTGTAGGCTTTTCCATACAACTGACCATGCTCTTCTCAGGGTTCCTAACTAGATGTACAAAGCTTGTATGCATAACGTCTATTCACACTAGGCCTGGAATGAAACTTTCCGAAGAAGAGCTTTCAGCCAAACTGGGGAAATCAGGACTGGATCACTGGTGGTGGGGGGGGGGGGGGGGCGGGGAGGGATGGGACTACTCATCCCCTTTCATTTTTGCTGTCACCTCTGTTTCATAGTGGGAGGATATTAGCAATAACTCCTCCTAGCAGCCACTGTTGGTGGCCACCTTTCTTTATTTACGCAGAACCTCCTCTTCAGTGCGACACCATGGGGGGCAGGAGGTTCAGCCCTAGTTTACACAACCATCTAAATGCTTGTAGGTCAGGGAATAGGACCTGCCACCATGACCCCGCTCTCTGCCTACATGAGCACACTATGCTTGGATGGTCACATGAGCCAGTCTATTTTCTACTTTGACTAGCAGCTCTTAGGCAAAGGTCTTAGGCATTTCCTAGCCTTACCACTTCTTTTTAACTGGAGATGCCACAGATTTAACCTAGATTTTTTTTGCACATAAAGCATGTGCTCTACCACTAATCTATGGCCAAGTTGTCAGCTTTGAGGTGTGAGAAGGTTATCTGTTTTGGGGTGTGAGAAGGCAAGAATGCAGGGTGCAGTCTGGGAATGGCACTTGAAGGCAGATGCTGGACAGGTCTAGTAGGCAGGACTGGGAGGACAGACAGGCAGGAAGACTAGGGAATAGTCAGTAAAGCTGGGAAGTTTAGAGGGCTGGAATGCACACTGAGAGGCTTTCCAATAGAGCCAGAAAGTAAGGGTTGCTCAAGGCAACACTTAGCATGTGATCAAGGCAGGCCAGGTCAGAAGGAAACCAAACAGCTGTCTAAGTTAAGAGATGTATACTGGAACTTGGGAGGATTTCTAGTCTTTTTGCTGTACTCTTTAATAACTTGCCGGGGGTGAGGTGGGATACCCTAAAGGAATAGAGAACAGGAGACACCAAGGCCTAACCTCAACAACTCATGACAGTTTGCTTATTTTATTTTATCTATCTATCTATCTATCTATCTATCTATCTATCTATCTATTTATTTATTTATTTGACAAATTTGTATACCATCCAAACCTTGCATCTCTGGGCAGTTTACAATTAAAATAATTTAAAACATTAAATCAATTAAACAATTAAAATTATTTAAACATTAAAATCATTAACATTAAAATCATTTACAACCAACATTAAAAATTAAAACCATGAATCTAATTAATGCCTGGATGAATAAATGTGTCTTCAATGCCTTTTTAAAAGTTGCCAGAGATGGGGAGGCTCTTATTTCAACAGGGAGCACATTCCAAAGTCCAGGGGCAGCAACAGAGAAGGCTTGTCCCCGAGTAGCTGCCAAATGGGTTGGTGGCAACTGCAGACGAACCTCTCCAGATGTTCTCAGCAGGTGGTGGGGGTCATGGTGAAGAAACGTTCTCTTAAATACCCAGGGCCTAAACTGTTTAGGGCTTTATAGGTAATCACCAGCACCTTGTATTTTGCCCAGAAACGTATCGGCAGCCAGTGTAATTATTTCAACACATGAGTAATATGGTCTCTCCTACATGACCCAGAGACCAACCTGGTTGCCACATTCTGGACCAACTGCAGTTTCCGGACTACATACAAAGGCAGCGCCACATAGAGTGCATTACAGTAATCCATCCTAGAGGTTACGAGCAAAGGTAATCGTTTTGAGGTCATTCATCTCAAGAAATGGATGCAGCTGGTGTATCAGCCGAAGCTGATAAAAAGCACCTCTGGCCACCACCTCAACCTGGGACACCAGGGAGAGGTTCAGATCCAAAAGCACCCCCCAGACTGCATACTTGTTCTTTCTGGGGGAACGTGACACCATCCAGAACTGGCAGATCAAAATCATCTTCCGAGTTCCGACCCTACACAATAAGTACCTTTGTCTTATCTGGATTCAGTCTCAGTTTGTTATCCTTCATCCAGCCCATTACTGCCTCCAGGCAGTTATTTAGGGAGGTTATGCCTTCTCCTGTTGGTGTTGACATGGAGAATAGATTTGGGTGTCATCAGCGTACTGATAACACCCTGCACCAAATCTCCTAATGGATCTCTACCAGCGGTTTCATGAAGATGTTAAACAACATCGGAGACAAAACGGAGCCCTGAGGGACACCATACAAAAGTTCAGATTTTGAAGAACAACAGTCTCCAAGAGACACCATCTGGAATCTGCCTGTGAAGTAGGAGAAGAACCACTGCAAAGCAGTGCCTCCCACCCCCAATCCGCTCAGATGTTCCAGAAGGATATTATGGTCAATAGTATCGAAAGCCGCCAAGAGATCCAAAAGGACCAACAGAGTCACACTCCCCTGTCAATTCCCAAATTGGAGATCATCCATTAGGCCAACAAAGCCGGTCTCCATCCCATATCCCACCCGAAAGCAAGTTTGAAAGGGTCTAGATAATCAGTTTCCTCCAAGACCTCCTGGAGCTGGGAGGCCATCACCTTCTCAATCACCTTGCCTAGCCATGGAAGGTTGGGGACAAGCCTGTAGTTGCATAACTCTGAAGGATCCAAGGCAGGCTTCTTCAGAAGCAGTCTAATGATTGCCTCCTTAAGACAAGGAGGCATCCTGCCCTCCCTCAGAGAAGCGTTTAAAATCTTTAACAGGCCCTCTACGACAGCTTCCCTGCCAGATAGTATAAGCCATGTTGGGCAAGGATCAAGAGGGCAGGTGGTAGGCCACACCATTCCAAGCAACCTGCCCACATCCTCAGGAGTCTCAGATGGAAATTGATCCAGGGTCATCACAAAAGAAGAGCTGCTGGACACTTCGGCATCAGACTCTGTAACAACTGTGGAGTTTGAATCTAAGTCAGCCCGAATAAAAGAGATTTTGTCCACAAATAACTCATTAAAAACTTCACAGTGAGTAATTGTTGGTTCTGAGTATTGATTCAAGGGGGAAGGGGCACACATTAGTCCCTTTGCAACCCTGAACAACTCCACCAGACGTGAACTTGTGGATGAGATACGGGAGGAAAAGAATTGCTTCTTTGCCACACATATCACCTGAGCATAGATCTACAAAGGTGCTCTATGTAACAATCTGTTGGATTTGAGTCAAGTCTTTCTCCACTTGCGCTCTAGTCATCTACCTTGCGACTTCAGCCCCTGTAGTTCTCCCGAATACCACAGGGCCAGTTTTGAAGCAGGTTGGAGAGGACGTTTAGGAGCGACTGTGTCCACTGCCCTGGTGAATTGATTATTATAATTCTCCACCAGAGTGTCAACAGGGTCACCAGTAAAGCCAACAATAAATCCCTCCAAGGCGCTTGGAATCCTATTGGATCCAATAACGTTCTTGGGTGGACCATTCTAATGGGCCCTTGCTCTTACGGAGGTGGGACGTGGTCATGAGTCCAACCTTAACCAGATGGTGGTCTGTCCATGACAATGGGGAAATCGTCCCCACCCATGGAACACCACCCTGTTCAGAATGAAAGACCAGATCAAGTGTGTGACCAGCAATGTGTGTGGGTCCCAAGACCACTTGGGATAGGCCCATAGCAGGTCATGGCTGCTACTTGGGATAGGCTTATAGAAGGTCATGGCTGCTATGAATTCCTGAGCCACCCCGGACAGATTGGTCCCAAAATGAACACAAGTGCCCCAGCACCACAAGCCTAGGAGACTACAATGCCAAACCCAAGAGTCTTTCAGTTCAGTTAGGGACTCTGTTGGGCAGTGGGGCAATTGGTACATTAACAGAAGTCCCAGTCTATCCCTAGTCCCCAAACATTCAATATGGTCAGACACTTCAACAGGGATCCTGGCAAGGGTGATATTACTCTTATAGAGCATAGCGACTCCACCTCCCCACCCACGTCCCCTCCCCTGCTCCTCAACAGAGTACCCTGGAGGGAGAAGCTGGGACCAGCCTGGGTTAGCAGCCTCCCCCAACCTAGTCTCTGTAATACATAGCAGATCAGCCCCTTCATCCAGAATCATATCATGTATGGTTTCCGACTTATTCTGGACAGACCTGGCATTACAGAGGAGTAGGGGTGTGCACGGAACCGGCTGGCCCAGTTTGGTTCGAGTCTGGACCGGACTCAAACCTGACTGGGCCAGTTCGGTACGGCACCCCTTCGAAACCACCCCCCCCAGTCCGGTCCGGTCCGGGGGCATTTCATGAATTAATAAAATAAAATAAATTTTATTACTTTCTGCCCCTTCGGAGGGCTTCCTATAGGTCACAGAGGGGTCCGCAAACATTCCCCTGCCTCCTGCCGGCCTCTAAAATCACCACCACAGCCTGCTGTATAGTTATTTTTTGGCCTGTTTGGGCCTCCCTAAATCGGCGCAGTGGCCATTTTGGAAGCTGCCACGCATGTGCAAATGGCCTCTGAAAGGCCTGGCATGGCCCAGGGCTTCGCAGAGACCATTTATGCATGCACAGTGGCCATTTTTTTAAAAAAAAGAAAATGGCCGCTGAAAACAAAATGGCCACCATGCATGTGCAAATGTTCTCTGCGAGGCTGTGGGCCATGCCAGGTGGCCATTTGTGCATTTACGGCGGGCCACGGTGGTGATTTTAGAGCCCGGTGGGGGGCAGGGGAATGTTCAGGGACACATGCACCCCTGCAGCCTATACGAAGCCCCCCAAAGGGGCAGAAGGTAATACAATTTATTTTAATTTTTAAAAAATTAACCGGCCAGGGGGGTTCGGTAGTGGTCCGGACAGAACCGTCTGGGGGGTTTGGTTTGACTCCGAACCCCCAAATCCCCAGACTGAACCCCCAAACCCCAAACTACCAGACATCCCTACAGAAGAGCAAGGTGAGGGTCTGTGGGAGGTTGGCACTGTTCCCCAAAGTCAAAGAGCTTGCAGGACAGCTGCAAGGGGAAACGGCAATTAGATTTCTGATTTTCCTTCCCCTGCAATGGCCTGCTGACCTGTCAATGTTACTTCTTCTATTCCCCCACCACCACTGGAATAGCTACCCCATAAGCTGTGGATACACCCCCTGTCTCCCCATCTCCAGACAGACCCAGACACATTAAAACTCAACCCACTCAGGATTTCAAACAGAAGCCGATTTAAAATACCCACCCACCTTTACACACCACAAAGGATCCTGAGCTAAACAGCCTGGCCTTTGTCTTTGTTATCCCCTGAAGTGGCTCCCCCAAAGGGGTGACCCCACCAGTGATGGTTCCACCGCCACAGGCAGCTGGGCAGGTGACCCCAGGAGCTGCTGAATCACTCACCCCTGGCCCCAGTCCTGCACACACTTTCCCACAGATATTCACAGAGGCAGCAGGCCACAGTCTCACAGGGGAAACAAGAGCAGGCAGGCAGCAAAGAACAGCACACACCCAGTCTCTCACACCGGGCATCACTGGATGAGAAGCAGATGGGCTCTTCTTCTCCTCTGCTGGACTTCCAGCAGGCTGAGAGACAGGCAGCGTTCCTATAAAGGCCCAGAATTGGGCAGTTGACCTTCATTCATGAGCCTTAACCTCTCTTATCCTTTGTGCTTCATTCCCTACTTAAATATGGAAATGGAATCATATTCTGTCTACTTGTGTAACTATGTTAGGCATAGTTCATTCAACTTCCAGTTCAGAAATGATGGCCAACATCCAGATTAAGGTAGCATGTGCTCTGTAACATTTTGCTTGTTATTGCATGATTTTTGCCGATCTCCCCCTTCCCTCTGCAGCCATCTATGCTTCTCAAAACTATGTCTTTGAGGGCTGTGAGACCTCCTCAGGGACATATTTTTGGGAAGGAGGGATCTGCAAAAATCACCCTTGCACCATTGCATGTGTTAAACACTATTCGGAGTGTGCAACATGAGTCTGGCTGTTGGTCACTGTACATACAATAGGCAGATGTGCACATCCCCAGTGTATGTTTGATGATGAATATCCATGTGCCATATGCCAACATCCCAAATTTGGGTTATATTTCCATCTCTTTTCTTAGAGAACAGGTCTGTAGAAACTGGCCCTATGCACATATCATATGTTAAAAAGTAAAGTTGAGCCATCGAGTCAGTATTTTCCTCTGCATGGCCTGGGTCATGACCTGGCCATGCAGGGTCCCAATGCGTATGCATGGTGGCCTCCAAAATGGCCATCACAATGGAGGAAAGACCTGGAATGGGCTGAAGTATGCCCGAACCAGGTGGTTTTGGGCATAAGGAAGGCCTGCGGGGGGTGACAGCACCCCTGCTCACAGCCTTGGAGAAGCCCCCCAGAGGGGGTAAGTACTAAAAAAAATTTTTTAAACTCAAAATGTCTTGCTAAACCACCACCACCAAATGCCTGGGAGTCGGTCCAGGGTCAAGCTGAACCGGGAGTGGTTCAGCTTGACCCCGAACCTTTTAACCAAACCCGTTCGACGTCAAACCTGTTCAAAGTCGAACCAGTTAGCACATCCCTAACTTGGAGGAAGGGACTCAGATTAGTGCCTGGGTGAGAGGCCACCTGAGGACCTCATGTATGCTACCCTGAGTTGCATGATGGGATACCAAAGGAAATACGTGAAATAATAATAATAGTTTTGAAAAGTTAAAAAGTTAAAACACCAGCCCTGGCCTTTTCTGCAAGGTCAACTCTACTGAATCAAACAGACTTGCAAAAGCATAAATGACCAGCTGTTAGCAATTAAGATCTGTTTTGTCACATTGACATCTTTCTTCAGTTATCTCCATCAAAGAAGCTCAGCTGCAAAAATTAAGGCTGTGGTGTCTGGTTAATATAACACAGTAAACCACAGTGTCTCCAGCTCTCCAGATCCATTGGCATGGCTGAAGAAACTAGTATCTGGCCAAGGGGCTAATTTCACAATCCAAGGTTTGATTTGTGAGACCAAATGTTGTGAGAATATTTGCAGCCAACCAGGCTACTAAGGGCTGCTTCAAATGTTACATACACAGCATGCGGGTTGCCTATACAGAAATGATTCTTGAACTTTCAGATCAAGAGACTTTAAGAAACTTTTTTTCAACATCCATGATAGCCATGATTTATCACAAAGTTTAGAAAATGGGCCAGATTCCTCTTAGAAAATACTGAAGCTCTTTGCATGATCAAGTTTCTTCTCTTCTCTACTCATGAAAATAGCCTCACTGTCTTTTTTGATTAGGCTTAACCTTCTAGTCTGGTTTCCAGGCTAGTTTTCTCTTCCTGCCCAAGACCATATGGTAGTAGGAAAGACTGGGGTGTGGAGAGAGAATAGTGCTAGGTCAGCTGAAATCTGCAGGGGATGACTCTGCTCCACCACCACCCTGCACACATGGTCTCACCCAGTCCAGTTCCTGTCCAAGAAGGAAATGAAGGGGTTGGCCTGGCTCCTGGGAGGCTGGAGGAGTCTCATACCCAACTGGTTATAATGACTTTTACTGCTTTCTCTGGGGTAGAGGAGTGAGTGAGGCTTCTTTAAACAGTGGAGGCCTTTTAAAATAACTAATTCAAGCTATAGGACTATAATATACTATGACTGTATTGTCTGAAACTTTGCTATAAAGTTCCAGTCTAGTGGATAGGGGAGCAGGAAATATTTTGCAAGGAGTGCCTGCTACTCCTTGCTATCCCTTGGAGAGCTCTGTGTGCTGATACAAAAATGGCCTTCCTGGATCATACCAATGTCCATCTAGGCCAGCCTTTTGTTTCCATAAGTAACCAACCTCTAGGAAACTCTCAAGGAGGACTCAAAGGAATAGCATTTCATTGTGAAGGCCATCCTTTTTATCCAGGTTTTAAGCCAATGGGCTGCCCTTTCCTTTGTAAAGACTTTTGACTGTATTGTTTTTCTCTTGTTCTTAACCACCCTAAGGTCTTATGATGAAGGGCGGTATATAAATATAAATAAATAAACAGTTGCTTGCTTGTTCACAACAGCTCATATTCAGAGGTATACTGCTTCTGAACATGGAGGTTCCATTTATCTGTTGACAGACATGTCCAGTTCTTTTAAAAAGCTGTCTAAGCTAGTACCTGACATCATGTCCTCTAGCAGTTTACTCCATGCATTAGCTGTGCAGTGGGTGCAACCTCAGGGTCCTTCAGATACACAAAAGGGAGTCTCATGATTGGTGAGACTCGCTGAGAGCGGGTTAGCGGGGAGAGAGCGCTTAGCCCGCTCTCCCTGCAGACAGTCAGGCAGGAAGCCCTGGGTGGCTGGATCAGCCGCCCACATGACTGCTGGCTCCATCACGGAGCCAGTGGGGGCTGCGGGGATAGGGGGCCATGAGGCCCCCAGAAGTTCCAGGATGCCCCGTGCAAGCACGTGGGGCATCCTGGAGAGACCCCCAGGGCTGGGAGGCTTGTTTCAGCCTCCTGGTGGGGTCTCCTCGTGTTTTGCCGTGGTGCAGAGCCATGCTGCGGCATTATACAGTCAAATAGATGGGGTTAGCAGAGTGCTCACTCCGCTAACCTTGTCTAAGGGGAGGGTTCTGTAAGCGGGTTAGCTGCCTTGAGGACAACGGGCTTGCCTGCGAGCCCGGTGGTTCTCACACTTGCCAGAGAGAGGGCTAGGCTTCCTTAGCCAGCTTTTTGGCGATCGTGAGAATCGCCTCAATGTTGAGACCATAAACTAAAAATTGTTCCCTGCCTGTTCAGAACATTGGTTCTCAGTCTGTCGGATGGGCCCCTTGGGGGTGACGCAGGACTCCAGAAGGGGGCATGTCATTTTAAGGAAGGATCCTAATTCAGATGGAGCCTCTCTTCCTCCCTCCCCTCACTATCCAACAGGGAAAGTGTTCATGGTCCCTAGCAGAGAACTTTCAGTAAGACATATTTAATTCATGTGGGTAACTGTATCCTCACTGCCCTATTGCCCTAAACAGATTTCAAAAGGGAAGCTACTACTCTTTTTCTAAATGACAGCTCCCTGTGTATTGGTTTCAGGATACGATCCAAGATGTCCTAGCTATTCTAGTTCTCTTCTAATGCCAATGCTGCTCTAGTATCTCACTCTATAAATTCCACACATGCAGCAGCATGCTACCTGCAACAGTGTATGTGAATCTCTTCATGCTTACTTGTGGAACAGATGAGTGGTGGCAGATGGGGAGGGGCAAGGTGAGAAAGTTCAGAAAGGGGGGCAGCTACAGAATGAAACTATTCTCATAAGCGAGCAAAGCCGAACCAGCAGGCTTGAGGGCGAGCTTGCTGACTCCACAGCGGCAAGCCCACCAAAGTTGTCACCCCCTTAAATGAGGTTAACAGACCAAGTGCTCTGTTAACCTTGTTAAACAGATCATGTGTCAGCTGCGGCTGCTCATCATGCCACGGCGCTTCCCTGCGCCTGACCCTTGGTGTTTCTGGGCATGCTGCAGCCGGGCACAGGAGTGTCAGAGACAAGCCACCACTCATCTGGACAGGCAATCTGCCCACCCAGTTCCCAAAGGAGGATTGTCTGTAGGGAGGTAAGTGCTTTCAGGCTTCCTTCCCGCAAAAGAGGAAAACTCTTCCCACTTGATCATGAGAAGAGCTTCAGTGAGCCAGGTCTCACGATCGGTGAGACCCGGTTTAGCAGGGTGTGCGGGGAGAGCAGGCTAAGCCCGCTCTCCCTGCACACGAGCGGAGAGGGAGCCCTGGGCACCCAGATCAACTGCCCACACGCTTGCTGGCTCCGTGATGGAGCTGGCAGGGGCTAGGAAGCTCAGGGGCCGCACGGCTCCCAGAAGCTCCAGTATGCACTGCGCGAGTGTGCAGGGGATACTGGGGAGACCCCCGGAGCGGGGAGGCGGCTTTTCGCCTCCCCTCCGGGGGTCTACTCATGAGTAGCCATGGCATGGAGCCGCGCCACAGCTACTCACGATCAGGCAGCCTGGGTTTGTGGAGCACTCGCTCCGCAAACCCAGGCTAAGGGGAGGGCTACTAAAATGGGCTAGCCGCTTGTAAACCAGCGAGCTCACCTATGAGCCCGGTGGTTTACACAATCAGGCAAAATCGGGCTGGGCTCCCCTAGCCCAATTTTTCCTGATCGTGAGAATAGCCCCAGTGTCTGAGAAACACTGATTTAAGGAAACCCAGATAACGGCAAGTAACGTGGTTTTATTTCAAGCATGCTACCACTGAGTGTCATACTATTTCACCTCTAAAGTTACTACATCATGTCACAGTCCAGCACAATCAATACTGGCTAATAGGACAGATCTGTGTTATTAGTATTCTTTACAACCTTGACCTACCTCATTTTATGTACAGATTGCCTATGAAAACTCTGGTTCATCTCTTGTCTAGACAATGCCTTACATGGTCATCCAAATTAATAATGTGCCAGAATTTCCCTATGCTTAATGCAGCTGCTCTCAGTATTGACTCTACAAATTAAATTTTCTCTGCAGTCTTATTGACAGCTGGGTCTCAAGCATATTTAATGCATCTGAAGGTATAATGCTGGGCTGTAACTCGGCCCTCTGAGCAAGAGCAAAATGTTGATAGCTAACCATTTCCTTTAAAAGTCTAAAAGGTCTTTATTTACTTATGCACTAGTATATGAAATGAGAGAGAGAGAGAGAGAGAGAGAGAGAGAGAGAGAGAGAGAGAGAGAGAGAGAGAGAGGCACTTTGAAGTTTCCTGTCAGATCATCTGGACTATCGTAAGTAAAATCTAAAACTTAGACAATCAGTGCAGTGCAAAGTTCTCTTGGTTCTCTGTACAAGAAGATTAATAACGTGCTTTTTACAAGTGTTGGGGTTAAGAAAGTCTGCTTACTGACTCTAGAAATCAAATTCTACGATTTCCCAGGCTCTCCGTAAGCACTGAACTGCCTAACATAAGGCTGCCCAGCCCTTCCATGACATCAGAGTAGCTAACCCAATGGTTCATAAAGAATAACTATGCTTCCTACATTGACAGGCTCATTGTGACTCAACCTAGCAGATCAGTCTTTTACTGCTGTCTGATACTCACTGTGAACATGCTAGTTTTATTCTAAAATGAAAATTATGTTTTCCATTTGCAAATGTTTAGTCATACATTAGAAAAGAGACTTCAGAGTCTGAACCAGGCTGAGAGCTCTCCTTGACCACAGAATGGGTGTCAGCTACATTAACTCATGTGATTGGAAGACAGTGAGGCTATTCACATGATTGCAGAAAATCGGTCTAGCCTCCTCTAGCCCGATTTTCTCGAGCGAGTGACCCGCTCAAGTAGCCCGCCCCTAGAACTGGGTTTCTTTTTTCATGAGTAGCTGCGGCGCAAATCCGCTCCGCGGCTACTCACGAGGAGACCCCTGGAGGGAAGGCAAAAAGCCGCCTCCCGGCTCCGGGGGGTCTTGTCAGCATGCCCTGCACACGTGCGCAGGGCATGCTGGAGTTTCCAGGGGCCAATCGGCCCCCGCTCCCCCTAGCCCCACCAGCTCCGTCACGGAGCCGGCAATGGTGTGAGCGGCTGATCCGACTGCCCAGGGCTCCCGCCATGTTTGTGTGCGGGGAGAGTGGGCTTAGACCAGTCTCCCCACTCACTCTCACAAACTAGGTCTCACTGATCATGAGACCCAGCTCAGTGTCATACTTCTGGACTGCTCTCATCTATAAATCCTAGAGAGACTTGGCCATCTGATTTTGGCTGATCAACACAACAGTACTTTCTGTCTTTTGCACGTCAGGCTCCCAGTTCTAAAGGAGCTCCCAGTTTTCAGGAGCTGGACTAGAGAGATAGTCAAATCTAGGCTAGGAGGGTATGTCCATCAATGGTCTTCCCACCAATGGTCTTCCCACCTGATCACCATCTTGGAGTCTGAGTTCATATTTTATGAATATGACAACATAATGAGCCCATTCTCACAATTAGAGAATGCCCTCTAAAGGGGCGAGGAGAGGAAGCCATGAAATGCTTACCCACCCACACCACCCCCTGCCACGAGCAGTCCTCTTTCCTTGGGTGGGCAGATTGCTGCCAGACGAGCAATGGCTGCTGCCAGTAGTTCCAAGGGTTGGGGTGCTGGGACATGTCACCCTGCATCACCCCACCCCCCGGGCTCCAAAAATGCACCACGCAAGTGCGCATCTGCCAGCTGTGGCTGCTGACAGATGATCCCAAAAAGGAGGTTAACCTCATTTCACAGGGTGGCTTCATAGGCGGGTTGGCCACCATGTCCCATCAGGATCCCAATGGTACACGCACACATGCAAAACTGGAGTGGGCTCCCTTCGCCTGGTTTTGCATGCGCGTGTGAAGAGCCTCAACATGAATCTTATCTCTTTTTAACCGGGCTCCCTGACTCAGGAGTATTCCATTGTGTTGTGGAGGAAGATTTCAGGAAGAATTATGTGTTATATGTTAGCCTTCTATATCAAGTCTTGAGAAATCTCAAAACTTTGTCAGCCTCAGGGGACTCCATTCCTGATTCTAAGATGTATTTCTATGAAACAATCAGTTTGGGGGGGAAGTGGTTTAAACCACCTTATTTGATAGATCTCTTCTTTGGCTGTATGTTTGTCCAGGGATAACATTGGTTGCTTATTTACTGTATGATCTTGTATTCATGAGGATATAATAAAATTGGGAAATTTTGTAACTTTACATGGACTTTACACTGGCAACACTGCAGTCAGCTTGACACCATTGCCAAATTGAATTGAAATGATGCTCTCCAGATGTTGTTTACTAAATGGATTTGTACAAGCCAATTGTTTGCCACATATACAGATGATCAGACATTACACAGTAATACGTTTTAAAGGTAAAAGTGTGCCATCGAGTCGGTTTCAACTCTTGGCAACTACAGAGCCTCTCCATACAGGAGAGGTTTACCATTGCCATCTCCTGCTCAGTATGAGATGATGCCTTTCAGCATCTTCCTGTATCGCTGCTGCCCGATATAGGGAAACATACCAGTGGGGATTCGAACCAGCAACCTCTGACTTGATAATCAAGTGAGGGATAAAAGCTGAAGAAGGGATGTTTGTCCCTTCGTTTAGTACAAGGCAGCTGAGAAGCAGTGAGTCCTTGCAAGATTATGACTGAAACTAGATGAAGCCCTGGGGCCTTATAGCTTTCATTAGGCCCTGAAGGTCATAAAGGTGTGCCAGGTAGGCACCTGCTGTTGGCAGGCAGTATGAAACTACTGAATTGGTCAGGTCTGGTGTAACTACTAGGAGTCTAGTTTTCTGCTTTTGTCTTGTTAACATAATAGCAAGGTACAGTTCTCCCCCAATCATTTGAAGAGTCTCCCCCTCTCATTTTACTGAACTCTGAATCTAAAAAGCCATCTCTCTCCCACCCCTAAAAAGTATCTTCTCCCCACAAAATACGTAAGTGAGGGGTTGTTCCTGAAGCCTTTTCCCCTGTCTGCAGCCCTGGAACAGGCCTTTCTGCTTGCTGGAGTTCAAGGCACAACTCAATTCCTCAAACTCATCCTTATTCTGGCTTCCACTCAGACATCCTGTGGTAACTCCAGCAATGAATCTCAGGCAGCTTGGGTTGGAATACAAGCATTGAAAGTCTAGATTTAGCTATCAGTGGTTCTCACCTGGTTCTGACTATTCCAAAACATTCTATGAGTGAGTAATAATAAAAATGAAAACGATTGTTGCAGCGGTCCTGATATAACTGACTAAATTACACAGCTATAGTCTCATCATTCTGAAATCCAGAAAGCTCAGCTATTCTTCACATGTTCCATGTGAAAAAAAACTACTATTTTTCTTCATTAGACATTGCTTTTCTAAGAAACACATCAAATCCTTAAAAACAAGGTCCCTTGGATCCTACAGTTGCTAATGATGGATGAGGTGCACCACAGAAAGTGCAAACATGTCATCCAGGAATACTTTATACTTGATTTCCTCTGAATGTCAGCAGTTCTCATTCTTTTATTCTGTTCTCTCTCACCTAATATCCTTTTGTTTCCTTTTGTGATGTGGGTGGGTGGGAAGGAAAGAAAAGCCAAGTATGTGAGCAGAATATGAAGACTATGGGGAAGAGTCATGTGATATTTTGAAAATGTGAAGTTCTGAGTACCTTTTCCTCTGACCTTGCTTCCACACAATCACTTCTACCCAGGTTCCTCCTACCTTGCTTCCACACAACTGAAAATTGGGAGCACACCCAGCTCCCAAACCTGGGTAGAACATCATTTTTGATTGTGTGAATGACAGGTTTATTTTAGCCACAAAATGGATGTTATGCAGGAATGAATAAAGAGAGTTGTTTTCCTCCTGCTAAATATAAGAGAGCCAGCACTTTAAAGGTACCTTATTGCCTGGTTCGCAGGAATCTGCTCAATCGGTGAGCAGCCTATCCTCACTGATGTTGGGTAGGTGAGCACATGTGATAGCTGTTGCTTTTCCCCAGATGGTTTATCAATCAATCAATAAATGAACAATAGCAGAGATAGGGACTAACCTAGAGAAAATTAGTTGTGAACTTGGCCAATTATATTTAACTTAAACTCTACTCACTTTTTTTGAAATGGGGCCAGAAAGCTTAAATGCCTGTTCTTAACACATCAGTTTATTAGTGGTTAGTAGCAATTCCCAAACTGAAGCTAGGTTGACAGCATATTACTGTGTATTCCTCAGATTTAACTAGTGGCGATCCTCCTGACCATTCCCCTAAAACCATTCAGAAAAATGCTGAGAGCCTGGATAAAGTTAGTATTATGTTGGACCTATTGTTTCATAGTGGGCCACATTCTTTTGGAATCTGAATCTCTACATTGTCTACTAGATTCACAGGGGGACATTTGTTATTCAAAGAAGAGTGCTACAAAAATGGAAGACATGGAGGCACTTCACATGATTAGTGTGAAGTGCCGGGAGGGTTACTGTGGGGAGAGCAGGCTTAGCACGCGAACAGAGCGCTCACCCTGGGCGGCCAGATCAGCTGCCCACACAACTACCGGCTCTGTGACAGAGCCGGTAGAGGCAGCAGGGATTGGGGGCCTTCCAGCCCCTGAAAGTCCCATCATGTACGGGGCATGCTGGGGAGACCCCTGAGGCCAGGAGGCTTGATGGAGGCTCCCGGTCGGGGTCTCCTCATGAGTTGCCACGGCATGGAGATGCACCGCAGTATGGAGACGCGCTGCGGTGTCTCACGACCCAAAAACCCGGGTTATTGGAGCGCTCGCTCCGCTAACCTGGGTTAAGGGGAGGGGGTTGGGGGCAGGCTAGCCACCAGAGAAGCACCGCGCGAAAGTGGGCTAGGCTGCATTAGTCTGCTTTTGTGTGGTCATGTGAATAGCTTCATGGCTTGGCTGCCTTTCCATGTAAATCTACCCTATGTGTCTTGGGGGACCCACATATTTTCAACCTAAAACTCAAATTTGATGCAGCCCCGTGTGTTTCCAAATATTTCTTTGACCTGCCTAAGAGTTTATGGAAAGAAAGGTTTTACAAAATGACAGCAAAGCAACATCTCTTTTCATCAACTGCTTGTGAATAAGAAAAGGCCATGATCTGTGTGCCAGAATCTAACAATTGTTTGTTAACATAGCCGATTAGTGGATTTTGTATAAAACAATTGTTTAATAGCCTTTTGCAACAGGAAGTGTATAGACTCTGGAATAATATTATTTGTTTGGCTTTTAAAAGCCCCATGATCTTTATCTGCCCGAAGTAAAACTGCTCTGAGGGCAAAGCTAATCTGGTTGATTTCTCTGTAACGGAAAATAAAATATTCACACACTGACATAACTGAGGGAGACGGGGGTGTTGGTGATGCGGTTCTTTGTTGGTGCTTTGATTGAGAAAAATGCCAGAAGACACACAATAGCAAATATATACTTAAACAGCAGATACTGAAGAGAGATGTCTTCAGCAACTGCCACATGGCAGATTATGTAATTTAAGTAATAAAGAACTGCAAGAGTAAATAGAGCTTACAGCATTGTACCTCATATTTGCACAGGTGTGATGTTAGCAATCTCAGTGCTTCCTCTAACATACAGGCAGCACAGAAAAGGGGTTTACAATGTTGCCTGAAATAAATTGTATGGTTAGCAACAGTGAAGGCCATTTCAGTTCTCCTCTCTTATATGTCAACATTCTGCGGCTCTAACCCAACAGAGCATGTACAGAGCAATCAGGGCTGCATGCAATGAACAGCACCCTTAAAAAAATGAATTCCTGCCCATCAGCAATTTGGCAGGGAAGGAGGCTAAATCAAGGCCACTGCTCTTTCTCCTGAGTCCAAGAGGATGCTGGCTTTTTAAAAAGTGCTGTGCATTTGCAGTTCTGGCTGTTGGCTGTGGAAGCAGAGCAAGCACAACACATGTTTTCCCATCCAGCTAGAGATATATGGCATATATAGCCTCTAGCTAGATTAGACTGGGTCTTTTTTTCCAACCTCCATTGCAAACTTTTAATTAGGGGGTCAGGATTTGGAGGCCCCAAGGAATAACCCACCCATTGGCCTTCCAAGGCCATTGGCTTCCAAGTTGGATTCGGAGCATCCGAAGAAAAGGCTCATTCTCACATAGCTCCACAGTAAGTCATCATCTTGGCTGTGATGGAGGCCTCAATGCTGTAGACTGCAGGGCCAATTCACATGTAAGGAATTTGGCCCTCAATGTGCAACAAATTCAAATCACATTGCTGTAGGCCACTCAGCAGCACAGTTTCCTGACTGCTCATCTTGAGGGCAGATGAATTTCCAGTATGTCATTGTATGAATGGGCGGGGTGGGGGGATTGAAGATCCTCCTCATGTGCTGGCCAGATGACAAGCATTTGATGGTACTTTCTTCATGCAGTAGGTTGTAACAGAGTTGGATTTAATATACATATGCTCAGTTTGGGCCTCAAAAATAGGCCATGAGAAGAGCCCTGTGGGATTAAACCAACAGCACAATAAGGCAGCACATACTATGCATGTCTGCTCACAAGTAAGTTAGGAACATAGGAAGCTGCCATATACCGAGACAGACCATTGGTCCATCTAGCTCAGTATTTTCTGCACTGACTGGCAGCAGCTCTCCCAGGTTGCAGGCAGGAGTTTCTCCCAGCACTAGCTGGAGATGCCAGGGAGTGGACCAGGGACCTTCTACATACAAGCTGCCACTGAAGTTCTCCCACTGAACGATGGCCACATCCCTTAAGGGATCTCCCATCCACATGCAAACCAAGGCAAACCCTGCTTAGCAAAGGGGACAATTCATGCACACCACCACAAGGTTTACTCTAGAGTCACTGTGCATAGGATTACAGCCTAAGCCTTCTTCCATTCCCCACAGTTTGTTCCCAGCAACTGGTACTTAGAAGAGGCACACTGCCTTGGAGTTTGGAAGTTCTTTTTAGCTATTGTGGTTAACATTCTGGATAGACCTCTCCTCCAGGAATTTCCCCCACCTTCTTTTAAAACCTTCTATGCCAGTGCACGTAAGCATATCTTGTGGCAGCAAATTCCATAAGTTAAAATGTGTTGCCCAAAGAAGCATTTCCCTTTATCTTCCTTGAAGTGTGCTGTCAAGTTGGTGGCAACTCCTGGCAACCACAGAGCCATGTGGTTTTCTTGGTAGAATACAATAGGGGTTTACCATTGTCATCTCCAGCACAGTATGAGATTATGCTTTTCAGCATCTTCCTATATTGCTGCTGCCCGATATATGTGTTTCCCATAGTCTGAGTGATTGATCCAAGATGAAGAAGAATTTGGGGGGTTTAAAAGCTTGTCTGTTATTTAATACAGGCTTTTACAAGTCTCCAGGGTTCTTCTCCAAGTCTGGCTCAGAAGTTCTTCATGGACAACTCCATATGTTTTTAGGGCAGTGAAGACACTTTCATACCTCTATTAATTTAATTTATTTTATTTTTACATGGTTATTTTTATCCTCCCTTCCCCAAGAAGCCTTTTGTGCCTCTTGAAAATATGTCCCTGTGGGCTGTGCAGCCCTCATGGACATCCTTTTGAGTGGCACAGAGGGTTTCCTGGGGAAGGGGAGATCATTAAAAATCACCCCCTCCCCATTGCACCTGTGCAGTTAATCTGGAAGTGCTGTTATTCTGATCCTTTTGCTGCACTGGTGCTTCCTTAGTCAAGATGTCACACATTATGTCTCCCTTTACAATTATATCTGAAGTGGTGTTTTTCTATACTCTGGGAGTGTACATGGGGGGAAAACACAAGAATATGGAAAGAACCTGCGAAAAATGGTAATAAACTTGTAGAAAGAAATAATTTGTTGTATATATGTTGATCTATGTTCTATTAAATGTTTTATAACAACTAATTGACCAGTTATCTTAATATGGATATATTGGGTCCAAAAAATAATCCTAGGCATTTAGAAATAAATGGTTTCATGCATCATATTGAAGGGAAGAAAGAACAACTCACAGCTTGCTGCATATTAAGCAAACCACTTGTCATAAAAGAAAAGTGCACACTGACAGAGCACAATTAAATAAATGGTAATAATAAAATTCTATTGCCAGGGGTGTTGTGTTTCAAGATTAGCAGGAGTGCATATGAAATGCTATATTGGGGTAGGGGGTAGGTTATGTAGAAATAACCATATGCCCCAGATAAGTAGATGAATAGTGGGTATGCTCCTGTGTTGAATGAGATCAGATGTAGCCAAAGCCATATAAATACCCCTCCGTTGCTTTTTCTTCTGCTCCTTTATTCTTTTTCTCCTTTCTTTTTTCCCTTTATTGTAAAAAAGATTTTAAAGATTTATGTCCTTGCTGCAAAATAATACCTTAGACTTGTCTTGATAAAATTATGACTTAGACAAATTCAACTCCAACAGGCCTTGCATTGGAAAACCTGCCACAACAAATTTTTATTCATAATTGTTATTGAATAGCAAAGGCACATTTAATTATCTCCATTATTGACCTGTTTCAAAGCAAGTAGTTTATGTTATAAATCTAGGAATTATTGCCAAATTGTAAGCTAAATGTATAAATTCAGCTCCAGACCTATGAGTTGGCTTCATTTCTGTTTTCTAGGTGATAAAGTCCAACTTTGTTTCCCTCCTTATCATTTCCTACTTCAGCATTCCAGTTTCCAACTTTAGGGGAGATGAAAAGTTAACACTTTGGGAGGGGAGTTAAGTAAAATCAGGTGGGAACTCCTCAAATGTTTAGAGGGGATATGTACCCCTGGGAAAGAATTGTGTAGAATTATCGCACAGAATTCTTCACAAAAATCAGGCCTGGAACACATTTAAGGCTGCTTATATGGAAAATTGGAGGAGCTTACACCGCTGCTCCACCACCACTGGAAACATAGGCATCCAAGATAGCAGTACCTATGGATGTGGATTGGTCAACTAAAGCACTCCCAGCTTTCCACATCCCTTGGGCACCACTTCCGCTGACATTGATGTGAGCAGCTTTTTGAAGACAGAAAAGCCACTTGCTTTCAGCCTGCAGGTTCTATGTGTATTCAAAAGTAGCAGCACATAATTGCTACCCTGGTTTGATCCATCACATCCCAGGGTGTGGAGAATTTGACTCAGAAATAGGGAACAAAAAATAGAACAAACTTCATTTACAGGGAACACCTGTGGTCTACCAGCTGTCACCAAGTAGCTCAGTTTGTTGAACCAGCACATCAGGAGACAGCATCCTAGGTCACAGCTATTATTTATTTGTTTATTTGTTTGTTTGTTTGTTTGTTTGATTGATTTTTATACCGCCCTTCCAAAATGGCTCAGGGCGGTTCACAATTACAATTTCTCTTATAGGATCCATGCACCAGCTGCCTTACTAAGCATGAATATATAGCAGAGCAATGGTAGGATGGCCACCTCCACTTCTAACAGGCCATCCAAGTGTCTCATCCCTTGGGTGAGACACTTTTATCTATCTATCTATCTATCTATCTATCTATCTATCTATCTATCTATCTATCTATTCGATTTTTATACCACCCTTCCAAAGTGGCTCAGGGTGGTATTGTGTCTAGGGCTGTCTGGATATGGGGCAGCAATTCTGGTGGTGGTAGGGAACAGAAGAAGTAATGTTGGCAGGTCAGCGGGCCATTACAGGGGAAGGGAAATCAGAAATCTAATAGCTGTTTCCGCTTCCAGTTGCCCTGCCAGCAATTTGACCTTGGGGCGCAGTGCCAACCATCCATGGAACCTCATCTTGCTCCTTTGTAATGCCAGCTCAGTCCAGAACAAATCAGAAACTATCCATGATTTGATTCTGGATGAAGGAGCGAAACTGGTATATAGAGACCTGGTTGGGGAAGCTAGTGGCCCTGACTGGTCCCAGCTTCTCTCTCCGGAGTACTCTGTTGATGAGCAGGTGAGGGACTGTGGGCAGGAGGTGGTGTGACTGCAGTCTATAAGAATAACATCTCCCTTACCAAGGTCCCTGTTGAAGTGCCAGACCATACTGAATGTGTGTATGTAAATTTGAGGACCAGGGATAGACTGGGGCATCTGTTGTGGTACCGATCACCCCACTGCCCAACAGAGTCCCTAACTGAGGTGACGGACTTGGTTTCAGAATAGGTGTTGGAGTCCCCAAGGCTTGTGGTGGTGGGGGACTTCAATATTCACTTTGGGACCAATCTGTTTGGGGCGGCTCAGGAGTTCATAGTGGCATGACAACTATGGGCCTATCCCAAGTGGTCTCAAGATTGACACACATTGATGGTCAAAGGCTTGATTTGATTTTTCACGCTAATCAGAGTAGTGTTCTATGGGTGGGGACTCCTGTGATTTCCCCATTGTCATGGATGGACCACCATCTGATTAAGATTGGAGTCACAATCACTTCCCACCTTCGCAGGGCTGAGGGGCCTATTAGGATGGACCGCCCAAGAAGGTTATTGGATCCAACTAGATTCCAAGAAGCCTTGGAGGGATTAAGTGTTGGCTCTGCCGGTGATCCTGTTGATGTCCTGGTGGAGAACTGGAACAACAAACTCACCAGGGCAGTAGACATGATTGCTCCCAATTGTCCTCTCAAACTCACTTCAAAACTGGCCCCTTGGTATATGGAAGAACTACGGGGGCTGAAGTGGCAAGGTAGATGACTGGAGCGCAAGTGGAGAAAGATTCGGCTCGAATCCAACAGATTGTAACATGGAGCGCAGTTGAAGATCTATGCTCGGGCAATACATGTGGCAAAGAAGTGATCCTTTTCTGCCCATATTGCATCTGCAAATTCACATCCAGCAGAGTTGTTCAGGGTTGTGAGAGTGGTAGTATGTGCCCCTCCTCCCTTGAATCATAATCTGGAACCATGGATTACCTGCTGTGACACGTTTAATGAATTCTTTGTAGGGGAAAATCTCTTGTATTCGGGCTGACTTAAACTTAGACTCAGTCTCCACAATTACTGCAGTGTTAGGTTGGATCAGTTACAGTTTGTGACTCCTGAGGATGTGGATAAGCTGCTTGGAATGGTGCAGCCTACCATCTGTTCTCTTGATCCTTGCCCCACAATGCTTATACTGTTGTTGAAGGCCTGGTAGACATTATAAATGCTTATCTGAGGGAGGGCAGGATGCCTCCTTGTCTTAAGGAGGTAGTTATTAGACCTCTTCTGAAGTAGCCTGCATTGAGAAACTACATGCCTGTCACTAACCTTCCATGGCTGGGCAAGATAATTGAGAGGGTGGTGGCCTTCCAGCTCCAGGCAGTCTTGGAGGAAACTGATTATCTAGACCCATATCTTGACTCAAACTGGCTTTCAGGCAGACTGTGAGGTGTAAACTATCTTGGTTGGCCTGATGGATGATATCCAATTGGGAATTGACAGAGGGAGTGTGACTCTCTTGGTCCTTTTGGATCTCTCGGCAGCTTTTGATACTACTGACCATGGTATCCTTCTGGAGCGTCTGAGGGGGTTGGGAGTCGGAGGCACTGCTTTGCAATGGTTCCACTCCTACCTCATGGGCAGGTTCTAGATGGTGTCCCTTGGAGATTGTTGTTCTTCATATCTGAACTTTTGTATGGTGTCCTTCAGGGCTCCATATTGTCTCCAATGTTGTTTAACATCTACATGAAACCACATGAAACTACATGATGATGAGAGATCATCAGGAGATCTGGTGCAGTGTGCTATCAGTATGCTGATGATACCCAAATCTATTTCTCCATGTCAACATCATTAGGAGAAGGCATAAGCTCTGTAATGACTGTCTGGAGATGGTGATGGGCTGGATGAGGGATAACAAACTGAGACTGAATCCAGATAAGACAGAGGTACTCATTTTGTGGGGGTCAGACACTCAGTAGGTGGGTTTGATCATCCTATTCTGAATGGGGTCACACTTCCCCAAAAGGAACAGTATGCAGTCTGATTGGACTACTGCAGATTGGACTACTGCAATGTACTCTATGTGGGGCTACCTTTGCATGTATTCCGGAAACTACAGTTGGTCCAGAATGCAGCAGCCAGATTGGTCTCTGGGTCATCTCGGAGAGACCATAATACCCCCATATTGAAAGAGCTGCACTGGGTGCTGATAAGTTTCCGGGCAAAATACAAGGTGCTGGGTATAAACCTATAAAGCCCTAAACGGCTTGGTCCCTGGGTATTTAAGAGAACATCTTCTTCATCATGAACCCCACTGCCCATTGAGATCATCAGGAAAGGTCTGTCTGAAGTTGCCACTGGCTTGTCTGGTGGCTACTCGGGGATGGGCCTTTTCCACTACTGCTCCGAAGCTTTGGAATGCACTTCCTGCTGAAATAAGAGCCGTCCCATCTCTGACAACTTTTAAAAAGTTTTTAAAGATGCATTTGTTCACCCAGGTTTTTAATTAAATACTGTTTTAATCGCTTTAACATTGTTTTAAAATTTTAAATGTTGTAAAGTTTTAACTTTTTCTGTTGTCATTCATTTTGTTTTGTTGTAAACCGCCCAAAGATGTAAGTTTTGGGTGGTATAAAAATATGTTAAACAAGCAAGCAAACAAACTCCATGAGATCAAGCCTCACGGCTTTCTTATAGTTGGAGTGTGTGTGCATGTGTTTGTGAGTGTGTCCCCAGCCAGAGCAAAGCTGTGGCAGAAGAGTCCTTGTTGGTTGAAGAATCTTCCCCAGGCCTTCTTCTGCATTTACTGGCCCAGAAGGGAAGAGGAGGGCCAGCTAGAGCAGGGTTTCTCAACGTGTGGGTCCCCAGATGTAATTGGACTTCAACTCCCATCATCCCCAGCCCCATTGGCCTTTGGTTGGGAATTATGGGAGTTGAAGTCCAATTACATCTGGGGACCCACACGTTGAGTACCCCTGAGCTAGAGCATCTTGCTCAAGCTTCCTCTGTCCTGGAGTGGCTGCATCTAGGGTGGCCAGAACATGGCAGCTGGCTCTCTCTTCCTCCTCTCAGCTTTCTGATCAGAGCTCTAAGTATAGGAGTCCCAGGGAGGGTTTGAGGTGCTTCCCATGGGCTAATCTGTCTGGGGTGAACAGTGCAGAGTTATACATCTATGCTCCCCTGGTCTTTGTGTGTAAAGGATGGCTTGTGCCCTTGGTTAGGAAATGAATATTGTCCCTACACCAATGAAGACATAAGATGCTGAATTGGAAGAATGAAGCCACAGCTTGATTGAATCAAACAGTCAATTAAAGAAGACAACTGGTTCCCCACCCCTCACTACAGTGCAGGAACTAATACATAACTGAATGCCCCAGCTGTGAATTCAGGCAGGCAATTAAACCCTGGCTCAGAGCAGCCAACTCAATAAGGTCAAAGTATCTATACAATAACAACAACAACAAATATTTTTATACCGCTTTTCAACAAAAGTTTCCAAAGTGGTTTACATAGAAAAATACTAAACAAACAAACAAATCTGCAGGAACTATTGCCTGTGCCCCAAGTCAAGCAGCCTTTAAAGTTGGCTATGTCCCCTCCCCAAATAGAGAAGCCCTATCTGAACCACCTGAACTGTTAAAGCTTTATGGAATGACTAAAACTCCTCACCAAACTCAATACATACCTTAGGTTGCTCACCATTAAGCTAACTAGGCATCTTCAGATCCACACTGTACCTGCAAGCTGTGACCAGGGAAACCTAACTAACTACAGAGGATGTTGTGAAATAGGCAAAAAGGCACTCGACCACAATTAAGCCAATTTGTTGAAGGGCCAAATACTTCCTATCGAGCCTCCAAAAGGGCAACCTGCCAAAGCCTACACTATGCTTCAGGTTCGGAGGCAGGGCTGCCACTCAGAAGCCAAGTGAGGGTCTGGGTGGGTGAAAGCTCCAATAACTCACAAGCTCCACCCACACAGACCTCCTGGCCAACCATAACAGCCACCCAACCTGTTCTCCAATTACATTTGGGCAGAACACATCTGCTGCACCCAAGACATGCTTGGGTAAGCAACATTCATTTTTTGTTACGTTCATACTATGGTTTGCTCTTCCCATTTTTGCTGAGATTTCAGTTACATTTCTGCTGAAGGTAAGCCGATAATAATGATCTACTAACATGGCCTCTTCTCTGTATATCTGTCATATTAAAGTCCATGCTGTTTGTTTATCATGCAGTGATCTATAACCCTCTATTAATTTAATTATACTAAAAGATCTTAAAAGCCTCAGGCTAAGTAATCTGTCAATTACAAATGAGTTTAACTTTGAATAAATATAAATTTAATACTTGTAATTTATTGCCTCAAATATGAACAAAGCCTTCACTATGACATAAGCTATTATTAATTGCTCTGGTGCCCCAAGTCCTATTAAGCAAATCCATTTACATCTTCTTTAGAGGAAGTCAATATTCATTTCTCACAGGAAGTGTAAGAGCCTACCTGGCTACTTTCTATAAACCTACTAATGCAACAAAGCACTTCTCTGTTTAATGAAGTGTATCATGTTGATGGCGGTCGGAGCGGGGGCAGGGAGGGAGTCGTTGCTGGTCTGGGAGGTAAAGCCATGTGGCAGGGTTCATATTTCTCATAGCAATGTTTGTTCAATCACATGACTTGCTGATTTTTTAAAAAATGAAATGTATGAGACTGTGTATTTCAATTACAGATATATATTTTTTAATTTAAAAAGTAGAAACCAAATACCCTTTTGGACTTACATGAATATACAGTATATAGGTAAGACTATGACACACTGGCATGTACATCTGTACATGTTACAAATATAAACAATTATCCATATAAAAACCTTTTTTAGTATGTGAAAATGTATACATAAAAACAGCAGCCTTTGTGCTTAGAACTGGCATTTTATCCCTGAGGTACAATTTTATTACCAGCTTATTAAAAAAACATGGTTTACAGTGTAACTTATAACATAACATTAACTTAGAGGCACTCTATCAAAGAAGTGTAATAACAAAAAAAAATTGGAGCTGGTCTCTCCCTCTCTCTCTCTCTTGCTTCCTCTGTCTATATGTGCACATATTTCAAATACAGAGTAGGAACTGTGTAGTGTCATGCACTACATATACTTGCACCTTGATCTAGCAAAAGAGATGGACATCCTCATGATGATGCTCATCCAAACCCTATAGAACTTCCCAGATGTGTCTTTTTATATGAAAGGGGGCACACCTCCCCATCTGGAGCCACCTGCTGCTATGTGTGATGTGCCACCCACTACTACTACAGTCCACATCATTGTGGACCATGATGCAAGTTTGAGATTCAACACTGGATTTTAAACATAGGTGCAGAACTGAAGGATTAGCAGAATTTACAGAAAATATTTCTGGTTAGTACTTCTAGAGAGAGGTCAGAAAGTTGAAGATGTTGAGAGATACCTCTTGATCTCCCCATTGCCAACATAAAGGCAAAAGAAGGATATGGAGAGAGTGGCACTTGCAAGATTGGCAGCAGATCACTTTGAAGACCAGCAGTTATCTTGGAGCCTTGGCCCCCACCACTTATTCCAGGGTCAGTGGCCACCCAAGAAACTAGTTGCAGTCTAGAACAGGGCTGGGCAAACCTGGCCCTCCAACTGCTGTTGAATGGCTGACATTCTAACGAAAGAAGTGCGCATATAAGGGGGGATTCTGGAAATGCTCCAGAAGCCTTTGTGCAACTCTTCCCATCCCCCTGGGTGCACGCTGTTGCACAAGAACCCTTATAAATCAAAGCACTGCCTCTGCTCTGGAAGGGATCTGCAAGATCAGCAACACATTCCTGAGGATCAGTGAAGTGTTGCTGATCTTCCAGACCATGGGGAGCACTCTAGACTCTACTCTCTTGCACATCAGCACATGCTCAAGGGGACGGGGGAGTTGCATGAGGGCTGTTGGTACGTCCCAGAAGTCCCTCTATGTCCACCCTTCAATGGTCAGATTGTCAGCCACTGTTATGCTGTTAATGGGATCATTTTAAAATAGAAGTAACTGTATGCATCATGAGGTTTATTGTTTCATATTTTGGACATTTTTTCCTACTGAAACATAGCTGACATAAGCATAATGCCAGATATGGTAATATAGGGATTCACACAGGCCCTGTCATTAGTTTGGCATTCACATGCTGTGGTGCACTGCAGTTTCTCTCTTCTACAACTACAGTTGTTTGATCTTCACCCAGCAGAGCATCCACATGCAATGATTTTGACACAAACATTGGGTATTGGAGGTAGTGAACAAAGTAAACTTTGGAACAAGTTTACTATTGCATTTTGTCCAACCCATTTTCTCTGATAAAGGTAGATTTGTTATAGGTTGCTTCCCTCCACACCACTGACTGATAATGAACTCCTTGTATGTCGAACTTTAATGCATCACTTGCAGGAGACAATGCTTCAAACAAAACCACACTTGCCACATCACAGTTGCCTACATTGGGACGGTTGTAAACCTTGCAGATAACATTCTCTGAGGCTATTCCTATGATCAGCCAAAATTGGGCTAGGAGAGCCTAGCCCAATTTTGGCTGATTGTGGGAGCCACCAGGCTTGCAGCCGAGCCCAGTTGCCTCCCGGTGGTTAACCCGCCTAAGTACCCCTCCCCTTAAACTGGGTTTGCGAAGCGAGTGCTCCGCAAACCCGGTTTTTCTGATTGTGAGTAGCCACGGTGTGGCTCCATGCCATGGCTACTCACGAGTAGACCCCTGGAGGGGAGGTGAAAAGCCGCCTCCCAGCTTAGCCGCTCTCCCCACTTCTCTTCCCAAACTGGGTCCCACTGGTCGTGAGACCCGGCTCTCTTTCTTGTTCAGCTTTACTTAGATTTTTAAGAAGACTTGGATGTGAGCAAAATGGTTTCCAAGCTGTTTTCTTGTTGTGCCCAGCAATATGGGAGATGGTATCACAATATGGGAGATGGTATCACCGAGTGTAAGAAACAATTTTCATTAGTCAAATATTTTAGGCTGGGGTCAGCAACCTATAGCTCTTGAACTGAATGCAGCTCTTTGACTACATACTGAGGCTCTACACATGATGTGTGTGTACAGCCTCACCCGGCTCTGCAGGAGAGAGCACGCTTAGCCCCTCCTCCCCACAGATGAGCAGGGAGCTTGCCCTGGGTGGTTTGATTGGCCACCCACTCGATTATTGGCTCCGTCACAGAAGTTCCAGGATGCCCCGTGTGTGTGTGTGGGAGGGCATTCTGGGGCGACTCCCAGCACCAGGAGGCTTGTTGCAGCCTCCTGGTCAGGAGTCTTCTTGTGAGGAGCCATGCTGTGGTGACTCACAATCAGAAAAACAGGGTTAGCGGAGTGCTCGCTCCACTAACCTCATATAAGCGGGGGGGGGGAGTTTTTTGGGAAGTTTGCTGCCGGGAGCTGTCTGGCTCCTGTTGCAGCACACAACCAGGAGAAATCAGGCTAGGCTCCCTTAGCCTGGTTTCTCCTGTTTGTGAGAATAGCCTCACTTTGTTTATATAATTTAGAGTAAATAAAAAATCATCTTGAATCTGTTTGGGTACGGCCACACAAATGATCTGAAATGGATAATCTCAAAAAAGAAGAATACATTATATTTGACATTTGGAATTGTCTACTAGACACATATGGTCAACTAAAGAAATGTGCATTTGAGCATCTCCTGACTTTCACGTCGACCTACTTTTGTGGCCAAGTGTTTTCTAATTAATTTCATAAAAAATAAACTAAGGAGCCAACTGAAAAAATAATGTGGTGAGTCCTGGAAAAGGAGAGTGTTGAGGTGATCCAGGTTGTCACTCACAGGCCAATGGCACCACAACTGTGAGGCCCAGCAGGAGGGAGGGAGTGACAGCAGTGGGGCAGGACTTGCTCCCCACTTTCCTTACTGTGCTCACTAATAGAAGAACAAGGCTAGTGTATTCATTGAATGTTAAGAAACTCTCTAAAGTATTTCAAAAGGAGAAGTTGCATCGAAAGGGGTTAGAACAAAGTAATAATAATGATACATGTATAGTTATTAAACAGTTTCTGTAACCACAAACAAAAGGGGCTTATTGTGAGCTGCATTTGATTCCTGCACATGTTTGGCTACCAATACACCCATATCCACAGCAGGATGGAAGACTGCACTGCCTCATCTTCCTTGAAGCAATCAAAAACAATTGTGGTCTTATCTTCAGCTACCTCAGGTAGCAGTTACTCATAAATAAAGCAAGGAAGATCAGCCTTATTGTCTGAGAGAGTCAAGAAATTTGGACAGTTGCTGTCCTCAACATGGAGAGGAGAGCTGGTCTTGTGGTAGCAAGCATGATTTGTCCCCTTAGCTAAGCAGGGTCTGCCCTGGTTGCACATGAATGGGAGACTAGAAGTGTGAACACTGTAAGATATTTCCCTCAGGGGATGGCGCCACTCTGGGAAGAGCAGAAGGTTTCAAGTTCCCTCCCTGGCTTCTCCAAGATAGGGCTGAGAGAGATTCCTGACTGCTATGTCAAGTTGTGGAATATCCTTAGGAAAATGGGTGTCCCAGAACATCTCATTGTTCTCATGAAAAACCTATACACAGCACAGGAAGCCACAGTCAAGACAGAACATGGTGAAACAGACTGGTTCCAGATCAGCAAAGGAGTAAGACAAGGCTGTATACTTTCGCCTTGTTTATTCAACTTATATGCTGAACGTATACTGAGAGAAGCTGGATTGGAAGAAGATGAGCATGGTTTTAAAGATGGAGGAAGAAACATCAATAACCTGTGCTATGCTGATGACACCTCTCTGATAGCTGAGAATGCGGATGACCTGTGAGCTGTAGTAATGAAAGTTAAGGAACACCATGAGAAAATGGGACTACGACTAAATATAAAGAAAACTAAACTAATGACAACGGGTACAGCAACCATCCTCAGAATTGATAATGAAGACATTGAAGTGGTGGATAGCTTCTGCCTTTTAGGATTAACCATCAACAGTAAAGGATCCAGCAGTCAAGAAATACGCTGCAGACTAGTAATTGGTAGGGTTGCGATGAAGGTCTTGGAAAGGATATTTAGATGCTGTGACATGTCTACACCTACAAAGATTAGAATCGTTTGGACAATGGTTTTCCCCATGCCACTCTATGGATGCAAAAGCTGGACACTGAAGAAGCAAGATAGAAAAAGTATTGACACTTTTGAACTTTGGTGCTGGAGAAGACTTTTGAGGATACCATGGACAGCCAGGAAAACAAATAAATGGATCATGGAACAAATCAATCCAGAATTTTCACTCGAGGTACAAATGACCAGGCTCAAACTATCATGCTTTGGACACATTATGTGAAGACCCAGCTCCCTTCAGAAGTCCATAATGCTGGGAAAAGTTGAAGGAAAGAGAAGAAAAGGATGACCAGCAGCAAGGTGGATTGACTCGATTACGACAGCAATGAATGCACCACTGAGAAACCTTAAGGGCCAAGTTGAAGACAGATCATCCTGGAGAGAATCTATCTATGTGGTCACTAAGAGTCAACACCGACTTGACAGCACTTAATAAATCAATCAATCCAGCCATCAATCAAAGCGTTTTTCCATTACCCAACTATCAAGCAGTGTTTTATCTTCCCCACCCATATTAAAAAGTGCTTTTTTCTGTTTCCCTGAATCATAATTTCCTCCCCCCAAACTGTCTTGTTTTCTTCCTCCAAAAATATTAATGCAGAAGTTGCTCTTGAAGCTTTCCTTCTGTCTGCACCCTTGTCTCCCACACACCACCTTTTTTTAAAAAAGAAGAAATTAGACAAACAGGCCCATGAAGACTGTTTGTTTGTTTGCTTGCTTGTTTATAAACCACCGCATACATGTACCTTTACCTGGTGTACACAATTTAAAACACATCAAATATTAAACAAAGTTTTTAAAAAACAGCTTCACAAAATAGAAAGTTAAAACAATGTCATGGGATAAAAACACCTAAACCATTTTAAATTAATTTCAGTTAAAAGCCTGAGATAAAAGGTGTGTTGAGGGTCTTCCTAAAAGCAATCAGAGATGGTGATACTCCTATTTTGACAGGGAGCATATTCCAAAGCCCCAGGAAGCCACACAGAAGACCCAGTCCCGAGTCTCCACCAAACGAGCTGGTGGCAAATGTAACTTGACCTCTCCAGATGATCTCGTATAGGCGACAGAGTTCATGACAAAAAAGGCACTCCTTTAAGTACCCTGGACCCAAGCCATTGAGGGCTTTATAGGTAATAATCAGCACTTTGTATTTTGCTTGGAAACATATCAGTAGGCAGTGCAGTTCTTTTAAGATCGGTGCTAAATGGTCCAGGTTTTCCCAGAGACCAGTCTGGTTTCTGCATTCTGTACCCATTGTAGTTTCCAAATTACATACAAAGGCAGCCCCACATAGAGTGCATTACAGTAGTCCAGCCAAGAGATTATCAGCATATGTGGCACTGTTTTAAGGTCATTTACCTTCATTAATGGGTGTAGTTGATGTATCAGCCCAAGTTGACAAAAAGCGCTCCTGGCCACTGCCTTAACCTGACAAACCAGAGAGAGCTTTGGATCCAGGAGCATTCCCAGAATACAAAACTGATCTTTCAGGGGGAGTGTAACCCCATCCAGAACAGGCAGATCTAAACCATCTCTCAGTTCCTGACCCCCCCCCCAGTCAGTACCTCCCTCTTTTTTTTAAATTCAACCTCAGTTTGTTATCTCTCATCCAGCCGATTATCGCCTCCAGGCACATATTTAGGGAAAATATGCCATTTCCTGATGAGGTTGATAGGGAGAAATAGATTTGTGTGTCATCAGCATATCACCCTGCACCAGATCTCCTGATGATCTCCCAGTGGTTTCATGTAGATGTTAAAGAGTGTTGGAAACAGTATAGAGCTTTGTGGAACTCCATACTTTAGTTTTCACTTTGCAGAGCAGCATTCGCCAAGTAACACCATCTGGCATCTGCCAGAGAGATAGGAATCGAACCACTGTAAAATAGTGCCACCCAATCCCACCTCCCTCAGAAGGATACCATGGCTGATGGCATCGAAAGCTGCCAAGAGATCCAAAAGGATCATCAGAGTCACACTCTCTCTGTCGATAGCCAGTTGGAAGCCATCCATAACACCCACCAAGGCAATTTCAACCCCATAGCCCACTCAAAAGTCAGTTTGAAAATGATGGAAATTACATGGTGGAAGGGACTATCTTTTGCCACACCTCAATCTCTCCTCCATCACAAAATTTCAACATTACCCTCAGCTGAATGTAAGAATCAGGGCTCTTCCCCTAGGGATGATCAGCTGCAAACACACTGTATGCCATACAAAACAAACAACAGCCGGTTGAGTTCAGATAGCCTATCATGCTGTTATGGCCACACAGACTAGACAACAGAATCCATTTAACAGCCCTGGCCAACACAATTTGGAGATTGTATTGAATATAATATGTAATGAAAATCCATTAGGCAAGCAGGCAGAAGTCACAGTCATGACATTAGAGATATCTGATGGGCTCTCTTGCGATGTTCCCTTCATCCTGTTGCTCTTCATCTTTCTCAGAATTGCCACGCAATGTCATCGTGTACACTTTGGAATAGAGTCCTGTAGCAAAGAATGGTACTGATTCTTTTGGGGATTACAAGTTTGCTGCATGTGGGCTGAGACTCAAAACTTTCCAATGAGCTGAAAGCAATGTGGTTTGCAGAATGGCTTGCGAAGAATGGGTAGCAGATGATGGCTAACCACAAGTATTAGGCTTTTTGAGTTTGGAACACTGATGACTGACAAATGTTAAAAGGCAACGGAAACAACTGTGGACACATCCAAAGTGCTCATTGAATTTGTTGCCTCAGCTGTGTAATTAGTGGTGTGCCTCAATTTGGATTCTTAGCATTTTTGGGAAGCTGGTTAATTTCGTAAAACTCAAGTGACTGCACAAGTACAATGAAGCCAAATATAACTGACATTTGGAAGAAGTGTAAGACTCCACCCCCCCCCCCCCGCTAATATTCTTCCACATTATGACTACGCCGCAACTGCTCCATTTTTCTGCAGATATTCTCGGCAGCACCAAAAATGCTTTCTTTTCTTGATGTTATTTGTCATTCTTTTGTGGAGGTGGGTGGTGGAGTTCATGTATTCATTTACATTGCTCTCTGTTGCCATCACCCTCAATTGATTTCACTTGCCTGCTGTGTCATTATCAGGTAACCAGTTATGATTGGCTGTGTACCATTGTGATGGAACCCAATTCACTACGTGTTCCCTAACTGGCTAAGATCACCAAGTGACTAATCAAAGAAGGAAAAAAAGAAGCTCTTAACTGGGCGAGAAATGGAACTGAAGCAGCCGCAGCTAGAATAAACCATGCCATCAGTCCAGAACAAACCAAAGTGAATATTCACATAATCTTTGTGTTTTACTGGAAATATTTCTGTGCCACCTAAACTGCTGTGTTTTAGTTGAAAATAGAAACTGGAAAGGATTTGGTGCAGTAATATTCCACATGAATATAAACTGAAAATTAAATATAACCCCAATTGATTTTTTCATGTCTCCTTTTTTTCTTACTTTGAATCTGACAAAATGCATGTTATACAACTAAAGAGAATAAAACTCTGCCTATAAGGTCTTTGCTTTGTCATAGTTATAAATCAATACAATAATCAGCTGATGTTATTGCTTTCTAGAGAAAAGATAGTCTGTTTTTAATATACTTTTTAATACTATGTGTTCTCTGCATAAAGAAAAAGCAATCTTTGCTGGGAAATATCAATCAATATCAAACAAAACAAAAGTGGGTTTCAGTTTGCTAATTACAAACCCTACTCATGTCACAGTTCCAAACCCTAAACCAGGCCTGCAACTTATGCCCCCCAGCTGCGTTTGAACTACAACTCCCATAATACCCAGCCACAGTGGCCAATAGCCAGGGATTATGGTAATTGTAGGCCAACATCTGCAGGAAGGGCCGGTTGAGCAGCCCTGCCCTAAACTCACTAGTGCAGACAGAGCAGCCAATTTAGTAAACAGGTTTGGCAGGGTTTTCTATTTTCAAAAACCAGTGCTGGGGGCGTAACTACTATTAGGCAAGAGGAGGCGGCTGCCTGGGGGCCCCCATGCCTTGAGGGGCCCCCCAGAGGCAAGTCACATGACTATATATTGTGAAGTGTGTGTGTATCAGCAAGGGGACCATTTTAAAATTTTGTCTCTGGGCCCACTCCAGCCTTGTTACGCCCCTGACTAGTGCCCAAGTTAACCAGTACCTGGGCTTGGCAGATCCTAACAGTTCTGTGGCACCAAACACAACACCGAAGCCCAGCTCTTAGCCAAGGTTAAGGGCACAAATGCACCTTTAACCCGGCTCCCAGGATCGTGTGTCAGCATGGGCTATTTGTAGCTCACACTGACACAGAGATGGGTGCCTAGAGCGCCTGTCCCCTGGGGGAATCCCCCAGTGCACTGTGCTTGGCGTGTCTCAGCCTCTGAACAATCCACCCTGGTCTGTTCTGCAAGGAGCAGTTGGAACTATGTGGGAGTACGGAGCGCGCTCCCACCAATTTCAGAATGCTCATCTGGGGGGAAGGCACATTTTGAGAAGCCTTTTGCCTCTGCCCACTCCACCCCGCCCACTCGGTAGGTTGTGTGAATGGCCCCATAGTCTGACACCAGGCCCCTGTTCCCCACTGACATAGGGATGGGACCTTTCACCACTTCCAGCCTGCCCAGTTTGAGGAGTTTTCAGGCTAACTGGACTGTTAGTTGTGATGTCAACTGTTAGGTTTGTCTGTAGCTTACCCCCATGGAAATAACCATCACCAGGGAATCTGGAAAATGAGGAAATGACAGCAGCAATAGGTTGGTTTCAAATGCAAGTTACCTCCAAGAAGACAATTTGCAATGCGGACCTGGAGCAGATATGTAGGGACAGGGGTCAGAGAGGCTCAAAGGAGGGGAAGGATAATTTCATTTCTCCCCCTGCCCCTCCTCCTTCACCCATAATGTTCTCACCAGGCTATGCTTGTCAGAATCTAATAATGTGTTCAAATTGACTTCTGCCCCTTTGGAACTACTGTCTCTTTAATTTTTTGACACCATCATCATTAAGAAAAAATGACATATCTATTGAGTGTTTACATCAATGAAATAAGCCTTCCAGGAGCAAGGCTTCCAGGATCTCCACATCCTAAATCACATTTCTATGTTTTATTTGTGCAATGATCTGTACAATTTCAACAGCTTTCTGTTAGAGCCTCAGAGCCTCTTTTATATGACTTTCCACAGTGAAAATTAATTTGTGCAACTAAGAAGGATTTCCCTTCCATTTGTGACTAGACTAATGCTATTTTGGATAATCTTCATAATATCTATTGCACCACTATCATCGTGAACAGCATGAGAAGCAGCAGTGAGATAAACTGCTCAGCTTTGGCAGGAGCTTTTATGGGTTATACAGAAATTATTAGTGGCATAGTATCGTTTGCTAAATTAGATCTTTTCTTTTTAAAGCATAACCTCCAAACAGATCTCACACTTTTCCTAAGATGGTTTTTAATTGGTGATACTGAAGACTGCTTTCACACACATGCCGAGCAATATAGCAGTGCACTGCTTCCCCATGAAATGACAACATGCCATTCTGGTTTCCTGTATACGCATACCCTGACCACATGAGCAGTGCCAATCACATGGATCTTTCCCATTCATTAAGCACCCGACTGAGAAAAAGATGCTGATCCAGTGGAAAGACCCATGTGGTCAGCCTTGCCCAAGCAGTTGCAGTATTCACACATGCACTGCAGAATAATGCCGTGTGTGTTTATAGGACATGGTTCACTAAGTACTGAATTTATTTTCACACACCATCTAATTTTGTTGTTGTTGTAGCAAATATTTTAGATGAGCCATATGGTTGTAAGCTAGGAGTCTTGAAGGGAGGCTCCCAGCTGATATCCTCCTGTAACTTACCTGCTGTGCAACCTGTGCTCTGTTTCCTCTGCAGACTCATCAAACTGAGCTCCATGCAACAAGGGTGCCTTTTGGACTGGAGTGCCAATCTGTATGAAAATCCAATCAGCTGATCTTCAAGGGCCAATCTCCATACATAGGAACATAGAAAGCTGCCTCCCTCTGAGTCAGACGATTGATTCATCTAGCCCAGTATTGTCCATACAGACTGGCAGCAGCTTCTCCAAGGTTATAGTCAGGAATCTCTCTCATCCCTATCTGGAACTGCCAGAGGGAGAAGTTGGAATGCAAGCATGCAGGTGTTCTTCCCAAAGCAGCCCCATCCTCTAAGGGGAATATTTTACAGTGCTCACATGTAGTCTCCCATTCAAATGCAAACCAGGGCAGACCTTGCTTAGCAAAGGGGACAATTCATGCTTGCTACCACAAGAATAGCTCTCCTCCTTAAGCCCTACATGAAACCCCATAAAACTCTGCCCTTCAAGTTTGCTCCTCAGAAGTGTCAGAGCTACACTTCTGATCCCTTTTCTTGACTGCTGCCTTGGATCTTGATCCCTTCCACCTTGCCTCGGCCTCTTCTGATCTTTGTTTACATACTGTGAAAGTTGATCTTCTGCTTAGTTCTTCTGACCACACACCTACTTCTAGCCTTTGGATGCTGCTCTGCTTTCTCTGGAATTCATCCTGGCCTGGTTTGGGCCATACCCCCAACTCCAGCACCCTCAACTGACATCCAGCTTTCTCAAGTCCCAAATTCTAAGAGCTGGAGCTGAGCCCTACTGAGGCCTGGTCATGATGGAAGGAGAACTTGGATACCTAAAAAACTTTATGTAAGCCTATCCAACACTGACAGTTTCAGATGTATTTTCAGGAGTCTTGATTCGTGCTCTAAGAAATCATCACCATGATAACCTTTATAGGAAATGACAACAGCAACAGATAGGTATGAGCTATCAACCTTGTCTCATTGTGCTACCGTTCACACAGTGAAGGTCAGAGTCGATGGGCAGGGTCAGATTAGCTTTCTAACTTCGAAGGGGAGTGAGGGGGAGCCATGGGGTTGGATTTTCAACAGAGTTAAAAACTGCGTCTAAAAGGAATGGTATAGAGCAGTCATTCTCAAACTTGGGTCCTCAGGTGTTATTGGACTTCAACTCCCATAATCCCCAACCAAAGGCCGCTGAGGCTGGGGCTTATGGGAGTTGAAGTCCAATAACACCTGAGGACCCAAGTTTGAGAATCCCTGGTATAGAGAATAATCCACAGATAGGTACTGGTGGGAATATAATTACTTATATAATGTCTTGGCATTCTGCTGTGTGATGGTTTACTCCATTATTTGTACCAAAGTTGTCAAGTACCACATTTTACATTGTGCCTCTGCATTTTACAAATAGAAATTATCTCTTTGTTTTCGAAAGCCTTGCCTCTGAGTCTTTTACTCCTCTGGGATACCCTCATGTTGTTGTTGTTGTTATTTATTCGATTTCTATACCGCCCTTCCAAAAATGGCTCAGGATGGTTTACACAGAGAAATAATAAATAAATAAGATGGGATCCCTGTCCCCAAAGGGCTCACAATTTAAAAAAAAAAAAATCAGATAGACACCAGCAACAGTCACTGGAGGTACTGTGCTGGGGGTGGATAGGGCCAGTTACTCTCCCTCCGCTAAATAAAGAGAATCTCCACATTTAAAGGTGCCTCTTTGCCAAGTTAGCAGGGGTATACAATGCATACCCCTGCATACAGTGTTGTGCATACAATGTTGTATTGCCCCTGCCTAGAATGTGACCCATTTGTCTGTGAGCAAGTAGGATAACATAGGAACATAGGAAGCTGCCATATACTCAGTCAGACCATTGGTCTATCTAGCTCCGTATTTCTTCACAGACTTCTCCAAGGTTGCAAGCAGGAATCTTTCTTGGCCTTATCTTGCAGGTGTCAGGGCGGGAACTTGAAACCTTCTGCTCTTCCCAGAGCGGCTGTATCCCCTGAGGGGAATATCTTACAGTGCTCACATGTGGTCTCCCATTCAAATGCAACCAGGGCAGATCCTGCTTAGCTAGGGGGACAAGTCATGCTTGCTACCACAAGAACAGCTCTCCTCTCGTCAAGTTGCAGTGTGACTTCATCTCTGTATGCACAGCACACAGAAATACTTTGCAATACCAAAGGAATCTCAGCAATATACAGACCCTCTACACACATTTCAGTGGTTTGCATGTTCACTTTTGGGGTAGGAAGTGGGCTGTAGCTCAGTCGTAGAACATATGTTTTGCATTCTGAACATCCCAAATCCAATCCCTAGCATCTTCTAGTGGGGGGTTTGGAAGTCCCTTGCCTGAAACCCTGGAGAGCCACTTTCATTGTAAACAACAGTGACCTAGATGGACCAATGGTCTGATGCAGAAGATAGTTTCATACGTTAACTTCACACTGGACTAGATGGTCTGATCCAGCAGGGCTCCTATTATATGCATATATATCATTGTGCAAAGTAGACTGTGTATAAGTGCCTTCAAAAATGCTATATCTGATCCTTTATAAATAATTGCCCATGTTTTTTTAGAGGGGCAGGCCTTGGTTAAGAGGACATAACCAACTCCATGCCTCCTGTTCATGGTGTTAACAAGAGGTAACTGCTTCAGTAATCGGTGAAACGGCTGCTTTCACATACTGGGCTATTCATGAATTTGTTGTCACTGCTGTTTTGCTGCACTTCAGAACTTCCATTGTTTTATATAGGAGCTCGGAGGCTGATTTAATTAAAGTGATCTGAACAGAAATACAGTATGCCAGATGTGTGTTATAAATATAAAATAGATTATGTAATGGTAAACTATCATGAAATTTATGGGAACGGTTTATGATAGCACATTGTTAGCTAATATAAACTGTAATTTGTTTCACTGTTTAAAAACATTCCCAACCCCCACCCTCCACACACACACCTTTTTAGAGCCCAAATGAACTCATGAGCCATGGTGCAATTAAACCTCCAGTGCATGGATTTAAGCAGCTTCCCATTGCCTTGATTGAACTAATATCCAAATATTCTGGCTGAACTGGCTTGTGAATTGTGACTGCTGTGCTTTAATAGCTTCCTCTTTCTGTGAGCAACCCATACGTCTAGAACATGGCTGCTCCCAGACAGAGAGTCCCCCAGGCTCAGACTAGACATGATGTTTCAAGATATTAGTTTTCTTTCCAGGATCTCCACCAAAAGGGTGAGGGGCCAGAACCATAAGGGACAGGCTGTTTTCTACTTGTCTTGAGGAGAACGTTTGTTATCAGCTTTGCTCCCATGGCTATCAAAGTTGACCCCTGAGCTATGAGGCATAGCTAGTCTTTGCCCACTGATCTGTCAGAATCTGTCTTCTGCCTCCATCAGGTGCCACTAGGTTCCACTTTCACTCCCAGCCTATGTTCTACTTTCAATTTCCCAGCACCAGTCTCCAGCCATTTCCCCTTATCTCCTAACCTCCCCTAGAGACCTGGAGTCTAATGCTCCATACTCCTTTGGTTTTGCTTGAGGGACATTTTCAGAAGATTCCATCCTCAGATCGAGCATGCTGATGTGAAAATGGAGAGCTTGAGACACTAGGTCATGCACCCTTCCTTTGTTGGGACATAAGATATATGTCAATTTTACCATTTTTAAGAAAGTATCCATGTAGATTAGTCGATTTTTATGCAGCTCCTTCTTTCTGATCAAAACCCAGTTATTTCGCATTACATTGCTAGGTTTTGTGCAGCTGCTTGTAGTATATGCCAACAATTCTCTGGGGGAGGACAGGATGCCTCCTTGTCTTCAGGAGGCAATTATTAGACCTCTTCAAAAGAAGCCTGCATTGGATTCCTCAGAGTTAAGCCACTATAGGCCTGTCTCCAACCTTCCATGGTTGGGCAAGGTGATTGAGAGAGTGGTGGCCTCCCAGTTCCAGGCAGTCTTGGAGGAAACTGATTATCTAGACACATTTCAGACTAGCTTTCAGGTGGGCTATGAGGTGGAGACAGTCTTGGTTGGCCTGACATATGATCTCCAATTGGGAATCGACAGAAGGAGTGTGACTCTCTTGGTCCTTTTGGATCCCTCCTACCCCTCGGGCAATGGTGTCCCTTGGAGACTGTTGTTCTTCAAAATCTGAACTTTTGTATGGTGTCTCTCATATTGTCTCCGATGTTCTCTAACATCTACATGAAACTGCTGGGAGAGATCATCAGGGGATTTGATTCAGGGTGCTATCAGTATGCTGATGACACCCAAATCTATTTCTCCATGTCAACATTATTGGGAGAAAGCATAACCACCCTAAATGTGGGTCCGGAGACAGTAATGGGCCGAATGAAGGATAAGAAACTGAGGTTTACTCCAGATAAGACGGAGATACTTATTGTGCGAGGTCGGAACTCGGGAGATGATTTCAATCTGCCTGTTCTGGATGGGGTCACACTTCCCCAGAAGAAACATGCGCACAGTATGGGGGTGCTTCTGGATATCATCCTCTCTCAGGTGCCCCAGGTTGAGGCAGCGGCTGATAGGCCAGCTGCATCCATTTCTAGAGATAAATTACCTCAAAACTTTTACATATGCTGGTAACCTCCAGACTTGACTACAGCAATGCACTCTATGTGGGGCTGCCTTTGTATGTAGTCTGGAAACTGCAGTTGGTCCAGAATGTGGCAGCCAGGTTGGTCTCTGGGTCATCTTAGAGAGACCTTATTACCCCTATATTGAAAGAGCTACACTGGCTGCCCATAAGTTTCCAGGCAAAATACAAGGTGTGGGTTATAAGCGATAAAGTCCTAAATGGCTTAGGCCTGGGTATTTAAGAGAACGTCTTCTTCACCATGATCCCCACCGCCCATTAAGATAATTAAGCCACTGGCTTGTCTGGTGGCTACTTGGGGACGGGCCTTCTCCGTTGCTGTCCTGAGTCTTTGGAATGTGCTCCCTGTTGAAATAAGAGCCTATCCATCTCTGACAACTTTTTAAAAGTCAACCAAGGCACATCTGTTTGCCCAGGCAAACATTAGATTAGATTTTTAAAAAAATACTTTTAACCTTGTTTTAAGTTTTAAATTGTTTTGATGTTTAAATTTTGTTTTAATTGTGTTTTTATTGTAAACTGCCCAGAGACACAAGTTTGAGGCGGTATAGAAATTTGTTAAATTAAATTAAATTAAATTAAATTAAATTAAATTAAATTAAAAAATAAATAAAATAATTAATTAATAGTAAGTAAGTAAGTAAGTAAATAGACTCTTAAGAAACTTTCTAATGTATATAATGAATAAACCCCTAAGGTATACATGTTGAGAGGGTTACCTGGCCTTTTGACTGTTGAGACTTTGTTTGTTATTTCTATATATTGTTTTGGTGTGTACTGTCTTGTGATGTAGTGCATTTAAGATTGGTCATTGAGTATAATAAAGATTATCCAGCTCCAGAGACTTCACTACTGTACTCAAGGTCAGTTCACACTCAATGTCTGGATGAATACCCTATACATGTGAGGTGCAAAAGCAGGCATCACTGAATTAGAGCAGGCAAATTTAGATTGCTATGTAATTAGGTCATGGGATCTTGTCCATTCTAGACAAATCACATGAATAGGGCCTACTTTCAAGTTGCCACATCTCACCGCTCATCCATGGCATATACAATCTATATATGGAGATTATATGTGAATCTAGGGCTGCCTACAGACAACACCAGACTGGAGTCAACCGTTCCAGAGGCTTGGTTTTGTGGTCATCCAAATGCGTGAAACCTCAACTTTGTCACCCAGCTGACACAAGGTTTTTGACCCCAAAATGTAATCTGAACCTTTGGTTTGTAGTGAATTTTGCTGCTGAAACCTCACATTTGTCGGCATCATCATGCTGTCTGAATTCTGCTGCTGTCATAACCTGGGTTTTGTGCTGTGGCTGCTCCCAAAACCATAGGGAGCATGGCTCAGACCAGCCCAGATACACATCAGCTTTATGTCTGCTGTGATTCTGGCTGGATGCCTCTCTGATCAATTGCCCACCCTCCACAGTCTCCACACTCCTGCTGTCATTGCCTGGCAACAGGGATGCTGTGTTGCCTTGTCCCTGGCACCAATGCATTTAAAGGTGGATAACCACATAGGAGGAAGCCCGTTTTTCACTGTATCTTATGCTCTTCTGTCAATCTACACAAAAAGGATGGGATGACAAGACGGGCACAGTGAGAGGGGTCTCCTGTAATAAAGGGCTGCAGAAGTATGTGCATAAACACAAGGTAGGGGTGTGCACAAACCAAGGTCCTTGCACTGGTTTGGGGCCAAACCAGTTCAGACAAGGTCTGAACCAGTTGAGCACAGTGGGGAGGGGAGTGGGAGCAGGATATTTTTAAAAAGGAGAACATGTCCTTATCTGCTGTCCACTACTGCATGCAGCTTCCTGCTGCAATGGAGCTCCCGGAGGAACCTACACATGGTGCCAGCACACACATGGCATCTGTGCATGGGTGGGTGCCATTTGCATAGTCAGCATTGTGTTGCTGACCACACAGATGGTGCAGATGCCATGGGTGTGCCGCACATGGGTGTGCTGCACATGTGTGCTGCACATGCACAGATGTCATGTGTGCAGGGGCATATCTAGGGTGGGGCAGGCAGGGCATGTGTCCTGTTCGCCACTTGAAGGGGGCGCACCATTTTTTTAAATTTAAAAAAAAAATTAAATGGCCGCTGAAAACAAAATGGCCACCGTGCATACCCAAATGGCCTCTGTGAGGCCCTATCCATGCCAGGCCTCGCAGAGGCCATTTGAGCATGTGTGGTGGCCATTTTTATTTCAGTGGCCATTAAAAAAAAAAATTAAAGAATGGCCACTGCACATGCTCAAATGGTCCCTGTGAGGCCCTAGAGGCCAGCGGGGGGAGGGAGAACCTTTGCAGACCCTCCCACCCCACAGCCTTTAGGAAACCCCCCGAAGGGGCTACAGGCTAAAAAAAATTAATTTAATATAATATAAGTCACGGTACACATATTCAGATTGGCACTATGTACAAATAATCAGGGCTTGTGAATACTGAGCTGAATCTTATAAGCTAGGATTGTATTCATTTGCTCTTACTTTGCTTCTTGTGATAAGTGAGTTAAATGTGATGTCAATAATATGGCTGTTAATGGTGAGTTTGTCTTGGAATCAGTGTGAAATCCTTAGTATTAAGGCCCACTGGGAGTTTCTTGTTTTCTTTCTCTCATTTTAACTGTCTTTCTGAAATATTAGAATATATTCCAAGCAGTGACACAGTTTACTCTGCATATCCTTTAATTATTTTCAGAGTATCTGGGAAAAGGTCAAATTCTCCATTTATTTTTAAAACTTATGTAATAGTGATGCTACAATGCATAGTAGAGAATTAGACAGGCACTTCTGTTTAGTTTTCCAAGTACACCTCCACATAGTATTTTGGTTTTTCATGAGCCCCAGCATACTGAAATTTGTAGTTTTCCAGCATTTTTTGGTCTGGCTACGTCCACTGCTAAATAGTTTTTGAAATAATAAAAGATTAACGAGCTTGACTTGCATCTTTCAGCTGATATTATGGTAAATTATCTGAAAGATGGGTGTCAGATGTTTGGACACGGGGTGCAATTTCAGTGCTTGCCCTAGGTGCTATTTTCCCTAGATACGCCTCTGCAAGTGTGTGCTGGCGCCACACATGGCTTCTTGGGGGCCATGCCTTCACCTCCATTCATGCACATCCCTAACACATGGAGGCCTGGTGACACCAGGAACTGAGCAACTTTGTTGCTCAGTTTGGCAGAAATATCAATGTGGCAACCTCGCTTGGCAGAAATATCGCTTGGCAGAAATATCAATGTGGCAACCTCGTGCAGAAACCCACAGAAATTCCATCCGTGGAAATCTTCCTGTTGTCCAGTCACATAAAGAAAGAGATAATACATATCCCCACAAATTTCCTATCTGTATCTGTCCATCGTATTATCTGAGCAACCTGCAATGTACACCTCGGCACGTAGCCCAGCAAACAGGACATTTAATTTCAGTTTACATACAAAACATTTTGGCAGCTTCCATCCAGAAAATGGGAGGGGGCATACGTGCAAGGAACCCTTTCATTAATAACATACCTGATCAAGTGCAGCTGCCCTGCAAGGCATTCTTTCTAAGGTGTTGTGTGTGGAGTGTGGTAGGTCAGAAGGGCATTGATATCCCTGGATGCCTGGACAGTGGCTGTATTATTAAGGTTCCCATGGGTGGTGCTGTCCTGCCAACTGTATAGAGTGCTCTCCTACACAATCCACATATATGTATGTGTATCCTAAAGTTCAGCCTTGTTCCCCTGGCTTGGAGGTGCCCCATAGTGGTGCAGTATCAAAGAAACGCCTACCATCAATGGAAGAACCCAAAGTGTGGGTTAATTCTTAAGTGGCTCTGTTCAATTTTTTGTACCAGTTTGTAGGGGAAGTGGTGGCCCAGCCCCTTCCCCTTGGGTGCAAGGATGCCGTCTTGGCTATACCTCATGAGAAGAACTGGCCTGGGTTACACCAAGATATTGGTTATAGGGGACGGGCTCAAGAGGCCGGTGTGATGCTAAAACGTGCAACAGATTTATATCTCTTCTCCCAAGGACCACTCTCTCATTAGAGTGATAGACCATATCGACATGCATGTGAGCCGGAGGGCTGTTTTTATCTAGCCCAGTTGCTAGATCCCTGCAAGCCCAGGGGAAGGGTATCCCAGCAACACTTTTCCTAGTCCCAACAACTGCCATGAAGCAGGAGTCCAAGCACTCCCTCTGACAGTCTGGTCTCCCCACAACACAACCCATGGATACTTTTTGCCCTGCACAGCCACCTGGCTTGCCCAGGATTGCTCTAATCTATGGGTGCACTGCCCCAGGATGCCCCACAGTGGCCAATCTACATATGCCGCAATGCCCGTCTCAGCCCGCAACATTTGAATGTGGACTATGATTTATCCCAGAGTATTTCCTTACTCTGCCCACCCAAGATGCCCCGGACTCATGGAGTGGACTGAAGTCCTTGGGAGTTTGGAAGGGTTGAGTGGAGATTAGAAGGTCTGGAGTATGAGTTCTATTATAAACTAGATACCAAGGGCCCCACATCAGTGGGGGCCCTGAGAGTTGGATGCCTACTTCATGGGAATACAGTCCAGTGGAGACTCAAAGCTCATAGAGCCTCTGGTCCTCCCCATGAGAGGGATAATCCCTGGCCAGCAAGCTGAGTATTGGGGTGTCCTGAACTGCTTGAACTATGAGTCCAATAGCATCCAAGAGCCAGCGTGGTGTAGTGGAGAGCCAGTGAGGTATAGTGGTTAGAGTGCTGGGATCGGGGAGACCTGGGTTCAAATCCCCATTCAGCCACGAGACTTGCTGGGTGACTCTGGGCCAGTCACTTCTCTCTCAGCCTAACCTACTTCACAGGGTTGTTGTGAGGAGAAACTCAAGTATGTAGTACACCGCTCTGGGCTCCTTGGAGGAAGAGCGGGATATAAAATGCAAAATAAACAAATAAATAAATAAATCCTTCGTCACAGTGGACCAAATCCCAGGATTTTTTGCCTGCCCTCTTATACATGTTCCTTCCTATGAAGTCATCATGACCCATTCCAGTAGTAAAAGGTAACTAGTGCCCCTCTACCTCCCACTATTCCAGTAGTTGTGATTATGCAAGATGGGGTCCTTGCAAGAGCAGTGCCGCAAATGGTGTGAAAAACAGGTTAAGATGCCCTTTCCCTGCCAAGGGTGGCCGATCGATGCCAAAAAAGCACAATCACCCTGGGTATGCCTCCAAGACCGTGGCCAATGGTTGCTGCTCTACCGACATCCTGATGCCTTTCCCACAGTCTGGATGCAGCCTCGATGGACCAGTAAGAGGGAGAGGCCCCTCTGTCTACAAGCCAGAGGCTGCAAGATTGTAGCTCGACGGATGTCTGTGGGATGATAACCAGGCTCACAGATTAACCACAGATTTGCGTCCCTGAGTGATTTTTTTTAACTCTGTCATCACCTAGGCTGTCTTTGAACACAAAGTGAAACCTCAAGTCGCTCAGTTCAAATAAACTGAACTGAACTACCTGAGGTTTCACTCTGTGTCTAAAGGAAGCCTAAAGGTGTTGACAGAGTCGAAAAATCAGTCAGTCAAACTGAGCTACATATTTCTTTAGAATGTTTTCTGTTATGGGCAACTGCATACAACAACAACCAACAATCACAAAAATATTTATATACTGCTTTTCAACAAAAACTTCCAAAGTGGTTTACACAGAGAAATAATAAATAAATAAGTTGGATCCCTGTCCCCAAAGGGCTCACAATCTAAAAAGAAACACAATGTTTCCAAAGTGATTTACATAGATAGATAGATAGATAGATAGATAGATAGATAGATAGATAGATGAGTACCCATTCCCCAAAGGGCTCACAGTCTAAAAAGAGAGACACCAGCAACATTCACTGGAGGGGTACTGTGCTGGGGGTGGATAGGGCCAGTTACTCTCCCCCTGCTAAATAAAGAGAATCACCACGTTAAAGAAGGTGCCACTTTGCCCAGTTAGCAGGGGTTAATGCTGCAAATAACACTGTGCAGCATAGTGCTACAGGACAAATAGAACAGGGACAACAGGACACTATAAAACAGGAAATCATATAAGCTAAAGTGGAAAACCAGAATAGAAGATTAGCAGATAACCCATCAACCAGCAGCAGTAGGTTACAGCTCCACCTGCTGGCTGGAGGGACTGTTCATGTCCTCCCAGACTTCTATATATTGGACTAATTTCACTGACAGGCCGTTGCTTCTCTAGCACTGGTCTCCAGTTCCATCTCGAAGCTATTTTCAACACTCCAGGTGCTCCTTAAAAAAAAAAAAAATCAAACAGCAGTTAATTGTACTGGCCAGGTTACATAATGGCTGCAATCCAACACACAGTTAAACACATTTAAGCCTACTGAAAGCAAAGGTATTTAAGCATGCTTAACTTTTTGTTGGATTGTGGTGCTGGTGTGTGTGTAGTATTGTATCAAGGTCACAGTCTCTAGAGTTCACCCCCCTGCCTCCCACCTTCCAAATCTGGCAGAGCAATTTATTTATTTTTATTATTTTTATTTATAAAACTAGTATATTAAGTAAGTCCAACACAGAAATAATATACAAAGTCAAACTGCATGCAATGGTGAATATGGAGTTTGTGAGCAAAGTAGATTGGAAAGAATAGAATCCAAGCATTATGCAATCCACTGACAGAGAAAACTGGTTTTTTTCAGTGGCTCAGGGTAACATAACTTAATTAAAACCAAGAGTGTTTTAAAAAGAAGCTTAGTCCAGATATTTCACCATGGGATTCTGCGTATGCAAAACCCTTGGGAATAATGTTCAGATGTAAATGGGAAAGAAATGACTTGGGATGATTAAAACAAGTCATGGACAATGGGAGAGTTTTAACCTATAGTGAATTTGTAGAAATGAATAATGAAAGACTGCCTTTGAGTACTTCCAAATGAGACATTTGGTTCAGAATAAATTGCACAGAAGCTAAAGAATGGAACTAGACTGCAGCAGATTTTGCTAATGAGAATAAGGGCATGTTGTCTAAAATATAGCAGATTAACTTTTGAAGGTATTACAGGAAAAAGAAAAAAGTACTTATTGTATGAAGTGGAAGAACATGGACTGTATACAAAAATGTATTTGGGAAATATCGATGTCAGATATGTGATATACAACGAACGATACAATGCTGTATATTTATAAACCGCTTTTCAACAAAAGTTCCCAAAGTGGTGCGGGGCGGGGCGGGGGGGGGGGGAGAGAGAGAGAAAGAGAGAGAGAGAGAGAGAGAATGACTCCCTGTCCCCAAAAGGCTCCAAAAAGGAAACATAAGATAGACACCAGCAATAGCTACTGAAGGGATGCTGTGCTGGGGAAGGATAGGGCAGGTTACTTTTTAAATTTTTAAAATCTTTGCATGATAGTACCTTAACTTTTAAAAGTTTTTACCAATTTATTCAAAGGCTATTTAATTATTGAAGGAATGGATATCAGAGGGCAGATTGAATCTGCATTTTGTGGACATTCCACTGCCACCACATACAGGTTAAAAGGGTATAGAAATGTTATCTCATTTCAGTTGTCTTGAGAAGGTGTGCACGAAGCAAGTACTTGATCTGGGTTTTTGTTTAATTATCACTAGGGGTGTGAAAACACGTTCAAATCCAAACCAGTTTGATATTGAACTGGTTCAGTATGAAAGTTTGGCTCGGCCCCGAACCGAAAACCATTACCTCCAGTTTGGGAATTTGTCGAACAATTTTTTTCTTTGGGGGGGGGGATTTTTAACATACCCCCTCTGTGGGGCTTCTCCGAGGTGGAGAGGGGTCCATGGAGGCTTCCTTTCCCCCCCCCCCCCGCCAGCCTTCCTTTTTGTAAAAATCACCTGGTTTGGGCATCTTCAGCCCTTCCCAGGCCTATTCCCTGGTGTGGCGGCCATTTTGGAGGCTGCTGCATCTGTGCAGTGGTACCCTCTGTTGCCAGGTCATGACCCATTTTTCCCCCAATATTGTTTGACAAACCATCCCCCCTTGAATTGAACCAAATGGCGGAGCGGGGGTTGAAGGGGGCCAAAACCAAACTGGCCCAGTGCAGTTTGGATTCAGTTCAAACTCAAGCCGAACTGGGCCAGGTAGTTTTGTGCACAACCCTAATAATCACAATTAAAATATTAGAAAAACATTGAAAGCAGTCAGAAGTCTTGTTGATAAGGCAATAGGAGATTAAATGTTAGACTATTTTAATAGCAGAGGTTTGTCTGCAGTTGCCGCCACTGCTGCCCCGAGGCGTTGGAACACACTTCCTGCTGAAATAAGAGCTTCCCCATCTCTTACAACTTTTAAAAAGGCAGTCAAGATGCATTTGCTCGCCCAGACATTTAATCAGATATTGTTTTAATTGTGTTTTTAATAGTTTCAGCATTTTAAATTTTAAATTGTTGTAGTGTTTTTACTTTTTTATTTGTTGTTTTTTATTATTTTGTTGTAAACCACCCAGAGACTTGTGTTTTGGGCAGTATACAAATGTGAAAAATAAATAGATAGATAGATAGATAGATAGATAGATAGATAGATAGATAGGATTGAAATTAACCATATTCTGTATTTAGAGTTGGGTTTTTTAGAACATACAAGTAATAACAATAAGTAACAAATTATTTAAGTACTGTTCAAGGAGATTTAGGAACAAACAACTGGATGGATTTGCTATTTACAACGTGATGGATTTCTTGTTCTATCTTTGTCAGACTGGAATATTATATGCTGGCTAAAATGAGACACTGGTATTTTGAAATATGCATAGGATATGCAGTATGTATACATGTTATCAATTTCGTATGTAGATAATAAAATACTTTTTTAAATGTACAGAGCAATGGGCACATACGGCCCTACTATGTCAGCAAATACACTGGATTGTACAAAGGCTGTGTAATCATGTCAGGCCATTATCAAGCATTCCTGGAAGGATTTTCAATAGGACAGCAGGGAACCCCAACAGTCGGAATTCTGACTAAAATCCCTGCTGTCCGGTTGAAAATCCTTCTACTGGTAATATTGGACGGGTGGAGACAGTCCAGCAGCTTGGAGAGACTTGTCTTGGAGCTGGTTTTTAAGGTCGGCACCTCCAAAATTGAGGGCCAAGGGGCAAAAGGAACCCAAGAAAGCACCCAGTAGGTGTTTCCTGAGGGTTTTCCCAATTTTGAGGGTGCAGTCTATAGAAACCAGGTCAGGAGCTGGCTTGGAGACAAAATGGGGGGGAAATGATTTTAAACATTGCACCTCTGAAATCGGAGCCAAAGTAACCCTGGCACAGTGGGTGCTTTCTGGGGGGTTCCTCCCGCCCTCAATTTCCGGGGTACAGTCTTTAAAAACTAACCCTGAGATCACAGTTTGAAATTCAGTCTGGAATAGATGGTATATCATCAATGTAGTCAGGTGTATGGCTGGACAGATTATTTATTAGGGATTATATATAAACAGAATGTTGAGGGAAGGCGACAATTTGAGAGGGCTACCAAAATGTCTCAGGATTTCACATCCTAAATCTAAAGCATCACATGTTACAAGGGAAAAAACATTTTTTGCATGAAATTCCTAGAAACAGCTACCCAGGTATTATTATCATTAATGTCGTTGTCGTCATCAGGTATTCATGGAGCATTGAAAGCGTATGTATGACATTTTCCCCATTTTATTCTCAAAAATGATCCACTTTTAGTTACTTTATTTAAAGCATTTTTATTCTACTCTTCAGCTGACAAAGCTCCCCAGAGCAGCTTTAATAAAATTGATTAAAATAGCATATCGTTAAAAGAATAAAATGAGCTTGTTTCCCCCCTCCTCACTTTGTTTCATCTCATCTTCCTCTTCTTTCTCAGGAAACAGTTCTACTGGCATCTTGGAAGGGAAGCGGCAGCCCAGTACCAGCTGAAGGAGTAGAAGCAGATAATGACAGTTTGCCTCACTACCTTCTCCTTTCAGGTTAGACTAAAAGAGAATGGCAGATATCCTGAGCAACAAAGCATGTTTCCAGTCTCACAGAGTGCTTCTGTAGCACAAGCTGTGCTCAGCAGTAGCAAGCCTGTGGTGTAACCGTGTGCACATGGGAGGACTGTGGGAGTTGCACAAGGGCTCCTGATGCATCTCCACAAAGCCTCCTTCCATATGTGCTTCTTTACTCCTTCCATGTGTGCCTCATTACATTTGCCCCTGCTAACTGGGCAAAGAGGCACCTTTTAAAAGTGGCGATTCTCTGTATTTATCAGGGGAAGAGCAACTGACCATATCCAACCCCAGCACAGTACCCCTCCAGTGACTGTTGCTGGTTTCTCTCTTTTTAGACTGTGAGCCCTTTGGGGAATGGGTTCCATCTCATCTATCTATCTATCTATCTATCTATCTATCTATCTATCTATGTAAATCACTTTGGAAACATTTGTTGAAAAGAGGAGGAGGAGGAAGAGGAAGAGGAAGAAGAGGAGGAGAAGGAGGAGGAGGAGGAAGAGGAAGAGGAAGAGGAAGAAGAAGAAGAAGAAGAAGAAGAAGAAGAAGAAGAAGAAGAAGAAGAAGAAGAAGAAGAAGAAGACTGGTGACTAAGCCAAGGTTCATCGACCTGGAGCCCTATTTTAAGCACTTCATTTGCTCACTACTCCCCATTACTTGGTTTCTTTGTATGTGAGTGAGCATGTTCACACTGCAGAAGAGCGAGCTAAAGAGAGCCCTTTGCCTATTCCTCCACTAGGGATACAGTTGTCTGCTCTCAAAATTTGACCTGAAGTTTCAGGGAAGTTACTGACTTCAAAAGTGCTAGGGCAGTCGAAGGAGATGGGAAGAAGGTTGAGAGGAGAGAAACACCTGCAGCCCAACCCTGAGCCCATGTTCACAGGCTGACGCAGTGTTAACTCTATTGGGCCAATGGGCTGGAAGGGATTTGTCACCCAGAGGATGGGCCTTCACAAGAGCTTGAGCTCTTGCCTGAGGGATCACAAGCACAAAATTACTGGCAATGCCATCTTGTATTTCATGAAAGTTGTTAGGAAGCAGAGGAGGAGACTGGATCAAACATCTGGGGCTTGGGCAGTCAGGAGCTGGCTGGTGCGATGAAGCCTCACAATGGAGCCGAGGAGGAAAGGGGCCAAACCCTGCCCCCTTCCCATTATGAAGGCCAAAAGGAGGGGTTGGGAGTAGGAGAGCTAGTTTGACTCAGGTTCTCCAGAAAAGATCTGAAATGTCAGCATGAGGGTCCAGAAAAGGCCCATTTGCATCTACAGTAGTTTTGAGAGCTTTTGCTGATCTCCAGTTCTGTCAGGCTCTATATCTGAGCCACCAGCCACATACATGATACACAATGTAATGCGCCCCCCCCCCCCACTATTTTAGGCCCCAGGAGGCTCAGCCCCAGTCTCTAGACACCACCTTTTAGCTCTTTGCTGTGCATCTCAGGGTCAGATTGTCAGGAGACCTAGCAACTCCAGCTTGAGTGAAAGTGTCTGAGGCACATCACTTGGAGTGGTCCTTGTGACCAGGGTACAACCTTGTATTGGGTTGCAAATGGGAGAGCTTTGGGTCCTGGATTTGGCCTCTGGGACATCAATTATGGAGAGGAGAGCTGGTCTTGTGGTAGCAAGCACGACTTGTCCCCATAGCTAAATAGGGTCTGCCCTGGTTGCATATGAATGGGAGACTTGATGTGTGAGCACTGCAAGATATTCCCCTCAGGGAATGAAGCCGCTCTGGGAAGAGCAGAAGGTTTCAAGTTCTCTCCCTGGCTTCTCCAAGATAGGGCTGAGAGAGATTCCTGCCTGCAACCTTGGAGAAGCCGCTGCCAGTCTGTGAAGACAATACTGAGCTAGATAGACCAATGGTCTGACTCAGTATATGGCAGTTTCCTATGTTCCTATGTTCCTAATTCTCGATTCTTGCCTGATCTACTATACTACATTGGCTCTCTTGCTACAAATATTATTTAGCACCAGGCACTATATAAATTAAAAACATAGATGTTTCTGCCAGTTGCTTACAATCTACAAATAAAAGAGTCTACCCACTTTAATCTCACCCATCCTTCTCAATGACATTCCCATTTTTATTTTTGAAAGTGGCCACTGAGCAGTAGCTTAGGGATGTGCCCCAACCATGGTCTGGAGCACAGTTTGAGAAGCTTTTGGGAATGGCACAGGGGAGCTTTAAGGAAGAGGACCGCCTCCCCATGCAGCTTCCTGCTGGGGCAGCCCTCAGCCCAAGTACCCCCACGTGGTGCCAGCACACACATGGTGTCTGTGAATGCATGGATGCCATGTGCATGCTGGCACAGTGTGGGGGTACTTGGGCTGAGTAGCGCCCCAGCTCTCTGTGCATGGGGAACGGCGGAGAGCAGGTAAGGGCCTGCTGTCCTCTTTCTTAAAGCTCCTCCGTACTGCTCCCAAAATGTGCTCGAACTGCACATGGTTTGGGCACATCCCTACAGTTGCTCATGCTCATACTACTCAGCCCTGTACATGAAGTAGCTACATTTCCCCCTGCTATGATTAATAAGTTCACATAAAGGTTATATATACATATAAACCTCTGGAGTAAAGTTATGAGCAACACATCTGCATTTTGTATTGGAAATTACACACTGTTCTAATTTAATTTCCAAGTTATAACAGACTGAAGAGGTATTTGCCAAGTCCTTTGAAAGAAACCAACAAAGGGGAAATGATGCTATATAATGAGAAGCACAAAGATCTCTAAAAGACTTGGGACTACTGCTTTTGTTCACTGGAAATAATATAAAAATGGATAACAATGTTCTGTTAAGGCTTCTTATACTAGCAGCTCAAGTATTAATTGCTTGTAATTGGAAAGCTGCTGAAAATCTTAACATCAGTAACTGGTATAAAATAATATGGGAATGTATGCTTGAAGAACTCATTTTATTTCGATGTAATAATATGCAACAAAAGCTAAATAGATATGATTTTAAGCAAGTACGGAAACCAGTTATAGATACAGTGGAGATAAATAGGGTTTATTATAATCTGAGTAAGATCTTGGCTGAAATGGTTAAGCGGATGATGGATTGAATAAATAAGTATGATCGATATACCAGTTTAACAAATTTTATACCAACTGTACACATTGCAAATGTTTTTCTATCCTGTTGAACCTTCCTGTTGTGACATTAATGTATATTTATAATATTCAATATACTTATAAAAGTTTTTTTAAAAAAGATCTCTAAAAGACACAGAAATGAAGGACTAGACACTAGAAACAGGGGCCATCCAATGAAACTGATTGGCTGGAAATTTAGGACAGACCTAAGGAAGTACTCCTTCACAAAGCACATAATTAATCTATGGAATTCATTGCCACAAGATATGGTGATGGCCACCAGTTTGGAGGGTTTTAAAGAGGGGACTAGACAAATTCATGGAGGATAAGTCTGTCAATGGCAACTAGATTTTAGGTTATATGCTACCTCTAGTTTCAGAGGCAGTATGCCTTCATCTCCTGCTTGTGGGCTTCCCAGTGTGACCTCCCTGTGGGAAAAAGGATGCTGGACTGGATAGGCCTTGCCTCCAGCAAGATTATTCTGATGACAAAGGAGAAATGATGCTCTATAGAAGAGGAGAAAGATCTCTAGACTAGGGACAGACATATATAAATTTCCAAGTGTGTTTATGGTTCGGTTATTCACACTTCAAAACCCCTACTTCCCCTCATCCATTGGGATATTGAAGGATTTAGAAAATTCAGGACTAGCAGACACTCCATGCTTTGACAGAAATTAACACCTCAGCCATTTAATTAGCTTTAATTACCTTAAATTAAAAAAGCTACCGAATGGTGCAGTGGGGAAATGACTTGACCAGCAAGCCAGAGTTTGCAGGTTCGAATCCCTGCTAACACCTATATCGGGCAGCACAATATAGGAAGACACTGAAAGGCATTATCTCACACTGCATGGGAGATGGCAATGGTAAATCCCTCCTGTATTCTACCAAAGACAACCACAGGGCTCTGTGGTTGCCAGGAGTCGACACTGACTTGACGGCATACTTTACCTTTACCTTAAATAAATTGTCTTTGCTTTCAATAGAGCAACAACTCTTGGAATGTTCACATGGTGAATTTTTTGCTTTTGAGCATCAGAGAAAGCACCTGGTGAAGAGAAGGGGGATGGATGAGGGCTAAACAGCAGGGTGGGGAAAGAGGAGAGATGGGAAAATGGGGCTCTTGGATGGAGGGCTAGGCAAAGGGAACATAGGAACATAGGACGCCGCCATATACTGAGTCAGGCCATTGGTTTATCTAGCTTAGTATTATGTTCACAGACTGGCAGCAGCTTCTTCAAGGTTGCAGGCAGGAATCTCTCTCAGCCCTATCTTGGAGAAGCCAGGAAAGGCACTTGGAGACTAATGTTCTTCCCAGAGAGGCTCCATCCCCTGACGGGAATATCTTACAGTGCTCACACTTCTAGTCTCCCTTTCAAATGCAACCAGGGTAGACCCTGCTTAGCTAAGGGGACAAGTCATGCTTGCTACCACAAGACCAGCTCTCCTCTCTTAAATACAGGAGGGGTTTACCATTGCCTTCTCCCACACAGTATGAGATGATGCCTTTCAGCATACAGGTGAAACTCGGAAAATTAGAATATCGTGCAAAAGTCCATTAATTTCAGTAATGCAAATTAAAAGGTGAAACTGATATATGAGACAGACGCATTACATGCAAAGCGAGATAAGTCAAGCCTTAATTTGTTATAATTGTGATGATCATGGCGTACAGCTCATGAAAACCCCAAATCCACAATCTCAGAAAATTAGAATATTACATGGAACCAATAAGACAAGGATTGAAGAATAGAACAATATTGGACCTCTGAAAAGTATAAGCATGCATATGTATTCAGTACTTGGTTTGGGCCCCTTTTGCAGCAATTACTGCCTCAATGCGGTGTGGCATGGATGCTATCAGCCTGTGGCACTGATGAGGTATTATGGAAGACCAGGATGCTTCATTAGCGGCCTTCAGCAAATCTGCATTGTTTGGTCTCATGTCTCTCATCCTTCTCTTGGCAATGCCCCATAGATTCTCTATGGGGTCAGGTCAGGCGAGTTTGCTGGCCAATCAAGCACAGTACACTGTATGGTTTTCAGAGGTCTGATATTGTTCTATTCTACAATCCTTGTCTTCTTGGTTCCATGTAATATTCTAATTTTCTGAGATTGTGGATTTGGGGTTTTCATGAGCTGTACGCCATGATCATCACAATATTAACAAATTAAGGCTTGACTTATCTCGCTTTGCATGTAATGCGTCTGTCTCATATATCAGTTTCACCTTTTAATTTGCATTACTGAAATTAATGGACTTTTGCACGATATTCTAATTTTCCGAGTTTCACCTGTAGTTGCTGAGGTGTTTCCCATAGTCTGGGAAACATGCCAGCTGGGATTCGAACCGGCAACCTTCTGCTTGTTAGTCAAGCATTTCCCCCCTGCACCACTTAATTACCTGCACCGCAATGCAGGTAAGGAAGAGGTGCTGATAAACAGAGGGGTGGAAGGAAGGAAGGAAGGAAGGAAGGAAGGAAGAAAGAAAGAAATTGTAAGGATACCCTGGAAGAAATGGGGGTGGAGAGAAGAAGGGCAGAAGGAGGGCTAGAGAGAAAGAGGGGAGCAGCAGGGAGAGAACTTGGAGAAGGAAGAGGGACAATGGGAAAGAAGACTAAGAAACAGAGAAGGAGAGAAGTGACACAAAACTAGAAACTGTTCCCTCATTCCACCTGTCATTTTTGACAGGCCTTCGGCCAGTTTACAATAAATCCCTCAGTCAGTGAATGAACATGATCTAAAGCCATTCTTCTATACTAGACCACCATTAAAGGAATAATGTTCCTACTGGTCATATATTACTGCATAAAGATTGAACATCCTAGATAAGTCAATGCAGTCTGCCAGCCTAATGCGAAAGCAGGATGTATTGGTTTTGTCTTTTCTCCCCTCCTAACTTCTCCTATGTTGTTTGCTTTGATATGATGCTATAGATAACCCAGTAATTTTATTCTCTCTTTAAAACTTTTGCTAGCACAAGTGATTTATTGTCAGAATCTTGATACCAGCTGTAGAATGGAAACAATTAAAAATAAGTCAAGTAGAAAGGCGTCTGTATAAAGAAAATGATTTAGAATAAAGAAGTTGGCAAGAGATTTTTCTGAGAATTCCTCATCTTCAGTCTATGACCTGCTTGACAGACGTTTTAAGAAGTGGTGCTACTCCTTCTGGTTCCTTTGTATTAAATTCAACGATGGAAGCAGTATGTCTTTCATATCAGTAAGAGCCATTTTAATTGTAAACTGCCCTGAGCCATTTTGGAAGGGCGGTATATCAATCAATCAATCAATCAAATACATACATACATACATACATACATACAGTTTTAAATTGTATGATACATGCAACTTCTAACCCAGAGCTGCATAACTTTGGCCCTCCAGCTGTTATTAGACTACAACTTCCATCATCCCTATCTACTAGCCATAGTGACTAGGATGCTGGGAGTTGAGTCCAATAATAGCTGGATGTCCAGAGCTGTGCAGCCCTGTTCTAACCCATCTCTCTTTCTTGTTTTGACTTCTTTTTAACCTTCAATTCTAAATATCAACTACCTCTCTCCTCCAAGGATGCAATTCTAAATTTCCACAAGGTTTAAAGGCCTGCTCTTTGATACGTTTGAGGTACAAGATACATTTGAGATACGAGAATTAAGTACATAGATCTATTTAATTGTATTTATATAATAGGGGTGTGCAAAACCCAAAATCGCGGTTCGATTCAAATTTGAATTCAATTGCAACCAAACCGCATTCTGCTGAACCAGGTCAGTTAAACCAACTGGCTGGTCTGGTCCATTCAATCGAACCATGGCCACGCAACTGGCCTCCACGCATGTGCAGAGACCACACAAATGGCCTCTGTGCATCCGCGGAGGCCAGAACCATGCAACCGCTGCATGGGTACCCTGTTTAAAGAGTGATCCGGCAGCAATTTGGATGTACTGGGGGGTGGGGGCAGGGAGCAGTGGGGAGTGGTGAGCTGGTAAGAACCTTAGACAACCTTTCTCACCACTCCCCAGCTGCTGGCCTGTACCCATTCAATATTGAACTGGTTTGCATTGAACCAGGGTTGATTAGTTCAATCACAGTTGAGTGCAGTACATTGGGGGAATCCCCCATGTGTCGGGCATTCTGTAGAATCCCCTACAAGTCAGGGCCCTACTCTGTGTGCCCTCGAGCTGCGTGCAGCCAGAGCACACACACGACCCTGCTGCTGGGGTTAAGGGAATGTTCTTGCCCTTAACCCTGGTTAAATTCCAGGGTTAAAAGTCAGGTTAAGCAGGGTGGAAGTGCTGGGATTGGGAGAGGTCCCAGCATTCCATACTAACAGCCTAACCCAGGCTGGGCTGCTTTAGCCTGGGTTAGGCTGCTCAGGAGAATAGCCTCAATATGTGTGTTCTCTTTCTAGTCAACACCAGGACTTTTGAAGGTCAGCTTTTGCAGGACTTTTGTAGATCATATTGTGTATGCTTCAACATCCCTTAGACTGATAAATTAATAATAGTTCATTCAGTATTGCCTGAGGCCTTTCAAGGGTGAGATGTTCTTCTTCAGAGGCAACGCAGGTAATTAACCTTAGTCAAAATATCTTCTACTTATTGGTTCTCATAGCTCTCTGGGGATAACACTCCACCTCTGCAGGAATATCAACAAGCAGCACCAATGGGCTCCACCCTTGTCCGGGGTCCTAGGTCCCTGGCCTTCCTCTGGATGCATCTGTGGTGGGCTCCAGTGGGAAGGGCAATGGGTGCGGGGGCTCATCAGGAAGAGGGGTTTTTAAATGGGCTTAGACAAATTCATGGAAGACAGGTCTATCAATGACTACTAATCTGGAGGCTATTGGTCACCTCCAGCCTCAGAGGCAGGATGCCTCCAAATACCAGTTGCAGAAGAGCAACAGCAGGAGAGAGGGCGTGCCCTCATCTCTTGTCTGTGTGCTTCTCAGAGGCATCTGGTGGGCCACTGTGTAGAACAGGATGCTGTACTATATAGACTTTGGGCCTGATCCAGTAGGGCTCTTTTGAGCCACTTTCCAGTAGGCTTATGAGATTACCTGGCATTCTTTGTGTGTGTCCATGTGTCCATGTGTCCCCCTCCCCGCCCCACTATCAACTTCTCAATGCCTGGACCAATATGAACCAAATACAGCTGCAGGGACACATAGGGATGCCCAAATGTCGTAGTGAGTGATGATGTCATCCACTCCAATTCAAGATGCCAGCCATGTGAACATCTGAGGCACAAGTGGAATAATTTGTGGACTGTCTAACCAACTTAAACCAAATTATGTACGGTGGCAGTGAGTGACACACAAGGACACCTCAACGGCATAATTTGTGATGGTGTCAAAAAAACCCCATCCAATATGGCGGATGTATAAACTTTTGAGGTGCAAGTGGTCTAACTTTTGAACCACAACCAATTTGAACCAACGTTGCTAGAGCAGCAGGGACACATAGGGATGCCCAAATGGCATGGTGTGTGATGATGTCATCTACTCCAATTCAAGATGGCGACAGCGTGAACATCTGAGGTGCAAGCGGGCTAATTTGTGGACTACCTAACCTATTTAAACCAAATTACGTGCAGTGGCAGTGAATGACACACAGGGACACTTCAATGGGGTAGTTTGTGATGATGTCATCCACACCGGTTCAGGATAGCAGATGCATAAACTTTGGAGGCACAAGTGGGCTAACTTGTGAACCGCTTAACTGATTTGAACCAAATTTGCTACAGCTGTAGGGACACATAGGGACAGCTCAACAGTGTAGATTGTGACAATGTCATCCAACCCAATTCAAGATGGCAGACATATAAACGTTTGAGGCACAAGTGCAGTAACTTGTGGATTTCTAACCGACTGGAACCAAATCTGCTGCAGCTGTATGGACATATAGTGTTGCCCCAATGGTGTGGTTTGTGGTGATGTCATCCACCCCAATCCAAGATGGTGGACATGTGAACTTTTGAGGTGCAAGTGTACTAACTTGAGGACTGTCTAACCTCTTTGAACCTACAGTTGTAGTGAGTGACACACAGGGACACCTCAATGGTGTAGTTTGTAATGATGTCATCCATCCTGAACCAAGATGGTGGATGCATGAACATTTGAGGTGCAAGTGATCTAACTTGTGGACCTTGATCTGAACCAAATTTAGTCCAGTTGTAGAGACAGTGAAAGGAATGTAGGCTGATTAGTTCTTACTAGAACAACTTGTTATGTTCTTATGTTCTCCAGGTTTAGTCTGTGTGACTGAACATCTCCTTGTTTAGGGGCTTCAGTGGGGAGCAACACAGTCAACCTGCCTGGAAATGGTTAGTGGTGACAGCAGAAATGCAAGGGAAATATTTGGGGTATGTGTGAAAATGTTTTGACAAAGAGGGTCATACACTACCAGTTCTCCACACATGCCTCTTAAAATACATCAGATTCTAGAGCAGTGGTTCTCAACGTGGGAAGGGAAGAGGGAACATCTTGGCAGGGCAGTGACTGTGTTTGGGCTTCTGCCCCACCTCTTTCTCCAGGTGTGTGCCATCTACCCTCAGCCTCTGTGGCTTTAAAGCTGGGGCTGGGCCAGGGACTGAGGAAGGGAAGAGGGAACATCTTGGCAGGGCAGTGACTGTGTTTGGGCTTCTGCCCCACCTCTTTCTCCAGGTGTGTGCCATCTACCCTCAGCCTCTGTGGCTTTAAAGCTGGGGCTGGGCCAGGGACTGAGGAAGGGAAGAGGGAACATCTTGGCAGGGCAGTGACTGTGTTTGGGCTTCTGCCCCACCTCTTTCTCCAGGTGTGTGCCATCTACCCTCAGCCTCTGTGGCTTTAAAGCTGGGGCTGGGCCAGGGACTGAGGAAGGGAAGAGGGAACATCTTGGCAGGGCAGTGACTGTGTTTGGGCTTCTGCCCCACCTCTTTCTCCAGGTGTGTGCCATCTACCCTCAGCCTCTGTGGCTTTAAAGCTGGGGCTGGGCCAGGGACTGAGGAAGGGAAGAGGGAACATCTTGGCAGGGCAGTGACTGTGTTTGGGCTTCTGCCCCACCTCTTTCTCCAGGTGTGTGCCATCTACCCTCAGCCTCTGTGGCTTTAAAGCTGGGGCTGGGCCAGGGGCGTGAGCCTCTTGGCGTGAGCCGAAGGGCGAGAGCATGAGGGCTCTCGTCCTTGTGGCTCTCAGCCGTGGGGCGAGCTGCCTGGAGCCCTGAAGACCTTTTCCTCCTGCCTTGACGATCCATCTTCCACCAAGCAAGAAGTCAGCAGGGACTGTTTGAGTCTGGTCTTGGTTTTAAATTAAGCCAAGTAGCCGTGGTGGAATAGTCTGGGGAGATGTGTCTGGGAGAGCAAAAAAGTGGGTCTGGAGTGGGGGTGGCAATATCACGGGTAGTGGGCAGAGGGAGGTATGGCGGTGGGAGTTGGGCAGGCCGTTACAGGGGAAAACGGTCCAGGCAATTGAGGCCTGTTCCTTTTTCCGGCCCTTCCCCCAACCCTCTGACCCTAGGGAGCTCTGTGAACACTCCTTCGAGGATTAGGGTGCTGCTGCTGAATGCCAGGTCAGTTAACGCAAAAACATCTCTCATCCACGATTTGATTGTGGATGAGCGTGCTGACCTGGTATGCGTGACGGAGACCTGGTTGGATGCGCTGGGCGGGGTTGGTCTCTCTCAGCTTTGTCCTCCAGGTTTCCAGATCGTGCAGCAGCCCCGCCTCGAGGGTCGGGGAGGAGGCGTTGCGGTCATCCTTCGAGAGACCCTCCCCGTTTCCAGGTGCCCGGTCAGGCAATCTCAGAATTTCGAGTGTTTGTCCTTGAGGGTGGGCCTCCGAGATAGGCTGGGGATTCTGCTGGTGTACCGACCACCCCGCTGCACTTCAGTCTCCCTACCTGAGCTGGCGGGGGTGGTCTCGGAGGTGGCCTTGGGTTCCCCCAGGCTTATTGTCTTGGGGGACTTCAATGTCCACGCTGAGGTCCCCTTAGTGGGTGCGGCTCAGGATTTCATGGCCTCCATGGCAACCATGGGCCTGTCTCAGTTGGTATCGGGCCCTACCCACGTGGCGGGACACACTCTGGATCTGTTTTTTGCCGATCGGGAAATAAATGATCTGGAGGTGGGGGAATTTGAGATTACTCCCTTGTCATGGACAGATCATCACCTGGTGGGGTTTAGTTTGACTGCTCCGTCTGCCCTCTGCAGGGGTGGTGGGCCGATTAAGATGGTCCGCCCCCGGAGGCTTATGGATCCGCTTGGATTTCAGACGGCCCTCGGGGAGTTTCCAGTGTCCAGAGCTGGTGACCCTGTCGAGGCCTTGGTTGATCTCTGGAATGGGGAGATGGCCAGGGCTGTTGACACGGTTGCCCCCAAGCGCCCTCTCCGGCTTGGTGGAGCCCGTTCTGCTCCTTGGTTTTCCTCGGAGCTTAGGGCGATGAAGCAACTCGGATGACGGCTGGAGCGACGCTGGAGGAAGAGTCGTCACGAATCCGATCAAACACGGGCTAGAGCCCATTTTAGGGACTATGCCGTGGCGGTGGGGGCGGCGAAGAAATGTTTTTTCTCCGCCTCCATTGCGTCTGCTCAGTGCAGGCAAACAGAGCTGTTTCGTGTGGTGAAAACATTGCTCCACACATCCCCCCGGACAATGGGGGAGGAGTCATCTACGGCTCTTTGTGATCGGTTTGCCTGTTGCTTTGCAGATAAAGTCGCTTGCATCCGTGCTGACCTGGACTCCAGAGTTTTGGCAGTTCCGGCAGACGTGCCTCTGGTACCATCTGGTCCCGTTGTGTTGGATTCTTTTCAGTTGGTGCGGCCTGAGGATGTGGACAAGATCCTGGGCAGTGTGCGGGCGACTTCGTGCGCTCTTGACCCTTGCCCTTCATGGCTAATAAAAGCTGCCAGGGAGGGGACAGGTAGATGGCTGGAGGTGATCGTTAATGCTTCGTTAAGGGAGGGCAGGATGCCATCGTGCCTCAAGGAGGCGGTGGTAAGACCTCTATTAAAAAAGCCCTCCCTTGATCCCTCCAACCTGGACAACTATAGACCTGTGTCTAACCTCCCCTTTCTGGGCAAGGTGATGGAGCGTGTGGCGGCGTCCCAGCTGCAGAGGGTCTTGGATGATACGGATTATCTGGACCCTTTTCAATCTGGCTTCCGCCCCGGGTATGGTACTGAGACTGCCTTGGTCGCTCTAGTGGATGATCTACGCCGGGAACTAGACAGGGGGAGTGCGTCCCTGTTGGTTCTGCTGGACCTCTCGGCGGCGTTCGATACCATCGACCATGGTATCCTTCTGGGCCGCCTCTCGAGTATGGGAATCGGAGGCACTGCGTTGCAGTGGTTCCGGTCCTTTCTTGAGGGGAGGGTTCAGAAGGTGGTGCTGGGGGACTACTGCTCGGCCCCGTGGCCGTTGGCCTGTGGGGTCCCGCAGGGATCGGTCTTGTCCCCCATGCTGTTTAACATCTACATGAAGCCTCTGGGAGAGGTCATCCGGAGATTTGGACTGAGTTGTCAGCAATATGCGGATGACACTCAGCTCTATCTCTCCTTGTCATCTGATCCTAGGGAGGCGGTGGATGTCCTGAATCGGGGGTTGGAGGCCGTGATGGGTTGGATGTGGGCTAACAAACTGAAACTGAATCCGGATAAGACGGAGGTGCTGTTGGTCAGTAGGAGAGCCAATCGGGATGAGGAGATTTTACCAGTTCTGGATGGGGTTGCACTCCCCTTGAAGGAGCAAGTACGCAGCTTGGGGGTACTACTGGACCCGGCTCTACTTTTGGAGGCTCAGGTGGAGGCGGTGGCCAGGGGTGCCTTTGCACAGCTTCGGCTGGTGCGCCAGCTGCGTCCCTTTCTCGAGAAGGCAGATCTGGCCACGGTTACCCACGCCTTAGTCACGTCGCGGCTGGATTACTGTAACGCGCTCTACGTGGGGCTGCCCTTGAAGAATATCCGGAAACTGCAGCTAGTGCAAAACGCGGCAGCGAGGGTTTTATCCAGAGCTGCCCGTTGGGAACATATCACCCCCATTTTGAAAGAGCTGCACTGGCTGCCGGTTCGTTTCCGGGTCCAATTCAACGTGCTGGTTTTGACCTTTAAAGCCCTAAACGGTTTGGGCCCAGGGTATTTGAGGGACCGCCTGCTCCCAAGGGTTGCTGCCCGCTGGACGAGGACATCTGAGGGGGCCCTGCTCCGGGTGCCGACAATGAGGGAGGCCCGGTTGTCGTGCACTCGGGACAGGGCCTTCTCTGTTGCTGCCCCCAGACTCTGGAATGCTCTCCCAGTGGCCATTCGTTCCTCGGACTCCATCGCGGCTTTTAGAAAGCTTTTAAAGACTTGGCTTTTTACCCAGGCTTTTACATGATTGTTTTCTACTGCGGCTTCTCTGTGTTTCTATTTGTTGTATTTGTTGTGTTGTTTTTATGCCTGTTTTTATGTTTTTGTACTTTTAACATGATGTTTTTATTGTGTTTTTATTGTATGTTTTTAACTTTTGTAAACCGCCTTGGGGTTATCTTTTTAATGAAAGGCGGTATATAAATGCAAAAATAAATAATAAAATAAATAAATAAACGTGTGGGTCCCCAGATGTTGCTGAACTACAACTCCCAGCATCCCTAACCAAAGGCCAATGGGGCTAGGGATGCTGGGAGTTGTAGTTCAGCAACATCTGTAGTTCAGCAACATCTGAGTTGTAGTTCAGCAACACGTTGAGAACCACTGTTCTAGAGCAATGTACTGTAGGATTAGGGATTAGGGATGCTTCAAGTGCTGTACTAAAGTCTGTCAGAGCTGAAAAGGACAACTTGTTCTGATGGATCACTGTTATTACAATGGACACTGTGGCATTAAAGGGGACTATTATATTAACAATATTATTATTTTTATTAGATTTATATAAATAATATATTATTAATAATATATAGTTTAATATTAACAATATTAAAACAAATTCCATTACAAGAGCTTAAATTTGCAAAAGAGGCTGATTCCATTATACGGCCTTATTGCGGCGGTGTGTGTGTGTGTGTGTGTGTGTGTGTGTGTGTGTGTGAGTGGATGGGGGGATGAGTGGTGAGTGGTGGCATGGACAGGCAAGAAAGCAGTCCCTTTAAGTACCCTTTAAGACGCTGAACTGTTTCAGTCAAACAGACTGGACCAGACCAGCCGATTGACCAGTTGGCAGCACACAGTTCAGTTCGAATTCAATTCAAATTTGAGCCAAGCCATGGTTTTGGTTCATGCACACCCCTAGAACTAGTTTAATGTCCTTTTGATTGTGAACTCAATCAGTATCAATATCAGTATCAATAAACAAAGCCTTGTATCTAAAAATTTTAAAAAAAATCAAGTGTGTTACTCATTCACATAAGATACGTTTGGGCAGTTGTCCAGAGAGTTCCGCACTGTGAAGAAAAGGTTGGATTATTTGCTCTTACATTTGTTCAGTATAGGAGTTTTATCAAAAACATGGGTTAGAACAGAAATCCTTTGAGTGTTTCTCCAACTGTATAATTCTACATACTTGACCTGTTTCAAAAACATGCAGAAGGGAAACCTATACCATCTGCTTCCTTAGAGGGGGCGGAATTAGGAAACTGTGTCTGGGAAAACACATGGGAAACAGAGGGAATTGTGCCTTCTGAAATCAGGAACTTGCTTACTAGACTTAACATAGTGTGTGTGGGGGGTTATTCTAATAAAATTTAGTTGAAAGCTGATTGTTATACAGACAGCCTATGTTTTGTTTTAAAAACAGATTCAAAAGAAACCTGGAACACTGCAAAATATCACTTCAAGCCACATAAGTACAGTCCTCCAACTCAAATACTTGATAATTCCACATAATGAACAATGCACAAAATCAGTTTGTGATCCTACTGCATATTAAAATGGCACACACCTGAGTAGAACAGGTCAAACGTGGCAAAGGCTCACATGCTGCAGTTTTCTAATATAATTATTTTGAAAAAAGGTTTTCAAAACTTTAGTTTATTCATCCCTGGGATTTTTCTTCTTTCCTAAGCAAATGATCCTTCAAGCTGTAATCTGCAGTACTGCATGTTACATATTTTCATTCACATTTGCCTGTTTATATCAAGGGCATTTTTTCTTCTTCATTTGAATCCAGTTCTCCAAAATATTTGCACTTCTTTTCAGATGAGTGCCAGCTACAAATCTGATAAGTGTATTTGCCAATTCTTGGTTCCAAGTTAATGTTAGAAAACTTGAGCAGTCCTGTAAGTAGGCCAAATCCCTCTGGAATACTCTTTGTTTCCTTTTCCCAGCTTGACTGCTAAGCATTCCTCACTCCTTGCTTGAGATTCATCAAAGGATTATGTACCAACTGGATAATAGTACTCCCTAGTCCAGATTTCCTGAGCTTGTTTATGAGTAGTAGGTCATATGGAACTGTGTTGCCAGATCTGCTTCCTGTGAGTATTCAGCCACATGTGATCCATTTGCTGCCAAAAACGATTGAGTTTTCCTCCTCATGCTCTTGGAGGGGTATTCATTGCCAACATAGCAATGGAAGAGTGAGTTGGATTCTGCCTTGTGTTTGCTTTGGCTGGTAGATCTACAGATTTGTTAACTCATTTATAGTAGCAGATTATTATCATTGGGGGGCGTGCAAGTTAAAAACCCCAGTTTTCGTTTTAAAGTTGGCTTTGCTCTGCTGGCTTTTATAGTAATGGCAAGTTCAGGTTTACTAAAGGCTAGTACCCAGTGTTAAATAAAGGAAAGAAAGCAAAGGATGGAAACAGAGATACTATGGGGTTATAGCCTAAACCTGAGCCCTTGCCCTTGGGTCCCCACTGCATGGCAAGGGGCAGGTGGAGCTCATCTGTGTCTCTTTTTAAAAAATTTGTCCCATACAATTGGACGACTGAGAATTAAGTTAGCCTCATTTGCATAGCCGTACCCCTTCATGTACATGGCCTTATCCCTGGGTTCCATTTTGTGGTGTGTGCTACTAGCCACCTAATGGTGCAGCGGGGAAAATGACTTGATTATCAGGCCAGAGGTTGATGGTTCGAATCCACGCTGGAAACACCTATATCGGGCAGCAGTGATATAGAAAGATGCTGAAAGGCATTGAGGCGGTTCTCACAACTGCCAAAAAGTGGGATAAGGGAGCCTAGCCCGCTTTTTGGTGGTCGTGTGCTCCACGGGAGCCGAGCGGCGCCCAGCAGCAAACCACCCTAAGTACCACTCCCATTAGCCCAGGTTAGTGGAGCGAGTGCTCCGCTAACCGGGGTTAATGGATCACGTGCTGCCATGGCACGGCTCCGCACCACGGCAACTCACGAGGAGACCCCCCAACCGGGAGGCTAAAAAGCAGCCTCCTGGCTCGGGGGTCTCTCCAGCATGCTCTGCGCATTTGCACATAACATGCTGGAACTTCTGAGGGCCACGCAGCACCTGAAATCCCAAGCCACCACCAGCTCCATAACGGAGCCAGCAGTCGTGTGGGTGGCCCAGGGCACACTGGAGGATTGTCTGCAGGGAGAGCGAGCTAAGCCCACTCTCCCTACATAACCCTATCTGGCGGTTCCCACTGATCGTGGGAACCGCCTTATTATCTCATACTTACAGGAGATGGCAATGGTAAACCTCTCCAGTATTCTACCAAAGACAACCACAGGGCTCTGTGGTCACCAGGAGTCGAATCCAACTCAACAGCACACTTTACCTTTACTAGTTTGTGGTGGAACCCCAAACTGGAAAGGAAGCACTTCCTCAGAGTGCCTGAGACAGGAGTCTTTTATTAATGTATTCTTATAAGGTTGCCCAATGCATTCTGGAAGAAATTCCTTTGTCAGGGCTTTAAAAACAAATTTAAAAGTACATATCAAGTTCCAGCCATAAAACTTACAAAAACATATTGCAACAAGCCACTATATCTGGAAGGACGAATTCACTCCTGAACTGCAAGTTTGGATCACTCATATGCATTCCCTGTGTCAGCATCTGAACTGGGTTTTTATTCATCGGCAAGATAAAGAAGAGGAATTTTCTGTGATCTGGTCAAACTTTAATGAATTGTTTATGCTTTGAAAGATAAGGTATATATCACTGAAGAAGGTGGTCGCCCTCCCCCCACCCTTTCTCTCCTGCATGGTTGTATCTTACTATGCTTAAGCTTTGTTTAAGGGATTTTCCTTTTTCTTTTCTTTTTCTTTTTCAATTATATTCACATGTATTATTGCCATCCTTGATCATGTCTATGCACTGTAATCTTATTGCAATTAAAGGGGTGGCGGTGGGTGGGGTGCTACTATGGGAAGCCACTATTTAAAGATTTAAGGGCTAAAAACATCTTTGCCATTGGAAAAAACCAAAATACCAGTGTGGGTTACACCACACAACAGAATTAACTGCAGTATGACTACGCTGCTGCACAGAACAGAACATTTCTAGTGACCTCTAAGCTGCCACTGTTGCTTATAAACACAAATTGATTACTCTGAGCTGTTACATCACTAGTTGTATATGATAACCAGAAAGACCCACTTAAGAAAAATCTCCATCAATTCTAAAGCTCTCCTTAAAGAAAAATGAACATAAGAAATACCTTAGCAAAAATACCTTAGCAAAAATACCTAAGGGGCCAACCCCCATTCTTAGAAAACTGTAATTCTTCATTAAGCCCCCCTGGAGCAAGGCCTTTAAGTTCCAAAATCCACTTTATCTCTTTCTTCTTGTCTCCCTCATTCTATTTTCTCGAAAGCTCAAAATCTTATCTGTGCCCATTGTTCAAAAAGCAAACAACCAGCAGGGAATCTACTTTCTCGTTTCTCTTATTCCTCATGTTCCTCAAAGTACCTTCTAAGTACCCTGGAAGTTTTTTCAGCATACAATTTTCCACATGAGCCCTGGTTAACATAAACAATGTGCAAACTACTGCAAGTAGAAAAATGGCTGTACAATGTATTTCTTGGGATTGAACTGATTCACCAAATAAATAAATAAATAAATAAATAAAAATCCTTGTATGTATAGTTGCAGTACACACACTGTCCACATAGATGATGTACCTTTGGATATGTTCTTTTATAAGTACTTATAGGCTGCTTCTGACAGACTGGAATGTCCTGCAATATTTTTAAATGTTTTTTGATACAAAGTCTTAGTGAAGTCATTCCTGCTCTTACCAGCAGAAGATCATCCTGTTTTTTAGCCTACGTTTCTTGGAAAGTAAGCTTATGAGATCACTCAGCATTCTGTATGTATGTGTGTGTTTGTCCCTATCAACTTCACAATGCCTGGACCAATATGAAGCATATTAGCTACAGTTGTAGGGACACCTCAACAGCAAGTTTATGATGATGTCATCTACCCCAGTTCAAGAAGGCAGATGCATAAATGTTTGAGGTGCAAATGGGTTAACTTGTGAACTGCCTAAGCGATTTGATTCAAATTTGCTACAGCTATAGGGACAAATTTGGATGCCTCAGTGATATAGTTAGTAGAGGTGTGCATGAAATGGATTTATTTATTTATTTATTTATTTATTTATTTATTTATTTGATTTTTATACCACCCTTCCGAGCTGGCTCAGGGTGGTTTACAATTAAAAAACAGAAATCATTAAAAACAATTAAAACAGAAATACAAATATAAACACCAGTTTTAAAACATCTTAAAAAACAATTAAACTATAAAAACAATTAAAACCCTGAAAACCAGGTTAACATTAAAACAATTAAAACTAATTAAAAACCCTGAAAGGCCAGGCCAAACAGATGGGTTTTAAGGGCTCTCTTGAAGGACAGTAAAGAATTAAGATTATGAATTTCTGCTGGGAGTGCATTCCACAGCCCAGGAGCAGGTACAGAGAAGGCCCCGCCTCTGAGTCGCCACCAAACAAACCGGTGGTAACTGGAGACGGACCTCCCCAGATGACCTTAATGTGCCGTGGGGATCATATAAAAGAAGGTGCTCTCTAAGATATCTTGAAATTTTGCATTTCAAGCTCAAAATGAAATGTGAAATGCTCAAAACATTTTGTTGAAACAGTGATCAAGCTGACTGTTTTGATGAAACAAACTCAAAAAGTTTTTAATGTTTGGAGTGTTTTGAGCACCATTTGGGGGGCTGTTTTTTCAGGGAGAGCTGGTCTACCGATTGGGGTCAGTGGCTAGACCTGTTCTCCAAGGCGGGCTGATGCACTAAATTCAGGTTGGAAGCCTGGTCTACCCACCTCATGTAGTGGGTAGACCAGTTCTCTGAGGCAGGCTGACCCGCTAATTCTGGAGCAGAGTCCTGGTCTACCCACCACCTGTGGTAGCATGTCAGCCCACCTTGGAGGACTGGTCTACCCACTGTGTGAGGCAGGTAACCAGGCCTCCACTCTGGACTTAGTGTGTTGGCCTGCCTTATAGGACTAATCTACCTGGTATGCCACTTAGGGGGTGGGACCATTCTGGGAAGAGCACCTGCATATTGCAAGTTCCAGGTTCCAAGTTCCCTCCCTGGCATCTCCAGATAGGGCTGAGAGAGACTCCTGCCTGCAACCTTGGAGAAGCCATTGCCAGTCAGTGTACACAATACTGAGCTAGATGGACCAATGGTCTGATTCAGTATAAAGCAGATTCCTATGTTCTTATGACCATTACTTCTCAGAAAGAGAGATTTCAGCCTCAGACAGAGAGATCTGTCAGCATCTCCCAGGAACGATGATGTAAATGTAGCCATTTTGAAACATGGCTGGGCTCACACAATCACACAAAAAAGTTAATCAGGATTGAATCCTGGTTATCTATTCTGGTTAACTGCTGCTTTGCCGGAGTGGTTTGACCAAGATTGCCCTGAAATTCTGGGTTCTCACCATCAATTCTACAGGCTTATAAATTCTGATAAACCTTTTAACCAGCATCCTTGTGGTTGTGTGAACCCACCCAAGGCATCATAAATTTCCATATTTATAACAAGTTTCATATTTGTAATATGTAAGGGCTATTTCACGCTAAATTCATCAATGTGGAGATAGATAGATAGATAGATAGATAGATAGATAGATAGATAGATAGATAGTTGCAAGAAGAAATGCTGAAGTGACATTTCCGCACATATGATACACATAGTTAACTGGCAGCATATCTTTTAACTTCCTCCCATACAAGCAAATGCTTCCCATTCACTCCAGGAGAATCATACAGTGCTGCATTGGGACAATGTTGTTGTGGAAGCAAAACCCATGCACACACCTTCAGAGTGGGAGACTCAGTCACCACTGACAGAGACATGGGTCTCTGTGTGCATTGCCATCCCTCCAGAGAACCTCCAGAGAACTGCCATCATTGCCATCCCTCCAGAGAACCTGGCAATATAGAGGCCTTCCCTCCACACACACATCTCTCGCTTCACACAATTCCACCCATCATAATGATGGCTTTGTATTCATTATTTGTAAAACCTAGCAGATGAGAGCAGCTCCTACAGGTTGGAAGGTGCTTCTGTGTACTCGTGTTCTCAGCTAGCTAAGCAAAATCATATTAGAGATGCCAGAAGCTGTCTGTGTGCAAGGGTGGGGCTTGCTAACAACAATGTTAAGGCATGTTCTCTTTGCTTCTTTTTCTATAAAAATCGAAATTACGTTATTATTAATAATCTTGGATTGCCACCCCCACTTCTTTTCATCCTCTTCCACCAGATCCAGGCTGCCTGATCAAAACAAATTGTGGGACAGCCTTATGAATTAGTTACAGTAGACTAATGTCTGACGGTGACAGGTCTGTTTTGCCATGGTGATGAACATCCTCCAGAGGTAATGTCACCTAGGTTGTCAGACAAGCAACATCATTTTCATAAATAATCCATGGGATGCTAATGCAGAATGAGTGGTGATGCCTTGTGAAAATTTGGGTTGGATTCGAATGGATTTTGCTTACAATTCAGGCATTGTTAACACCACAATCTGAGCCAGAGTGTTTAGATTGCCACTAGAGGTGTGCACAAACCAAAAAATGTGGTTCAGTTTGAATTCGAATCAATTTGAACTGAACCGGGTTGCTCTGAACCACATAATGACCGGCCGGTACAGTCTGATTTGATTGAACTGGTTTGGGTGGTTTGGCGTCCAACATACTTGTAATATTGAAGAGGATTCCCCTTTTTACAAGAGCAGGGGGTGAGGACCCTTCAAAAGGTAAGAGACAACCAGGCAACGATGGCTGCTTACCCAGCCAGCACAGCCGTCAGAGGCTGGTGCCACCATTCACCCTCCCTGGCATGGCCCCAACAAGCACACCTTGTTGTTCCTTTACCAAGCTGCCAGCTTGGCAGTGGCTCAATTCTGGCCTCCACACATGGGGAGGCCAGAAGATGGAGGATACATCTTCTCTTGTGGTTCCTCTCCTTCATCCTTCAAAATCTCTATAAGGGGTTGGCTTTGAAGTGCTTCAGGGAGAGGGGTTTCCCATAAGTAGGTTCCTTGATGTCCCGGAACTTCTCTTCCGATACAGAGAAGATCTTAAGCCATGCTTCTCCTGCAATTATCCTGTATAGTACAATATCTATCAGTAATCTGTCCAGAGCAACTGATTTTAAATGTTCGGATACCAAATATTTGGCATGAATCTCAGATTAGGTCACTGGAATACATTTCCTAAAATAATATGCTGAGGTGAAAATTCTATCAAATTATGTTATCTTTCCAAGTTTTAAGCTGAATTTAATGGGGGGGAAATAATTTGGCCTCCTAATTGCTTTCATAAGAATGCATAACATGCACAATAATGTAGCACCTACCTTTTGCTAATAAGGGCAAAAGTGCAAATATACAACTATAAGTTAAATTAGTCCCAATCTGTGCTTTGTAAATGTAAGCCAGATGGTATTTTAATACTTGAAAAATCTCTCAGGATGTTCCCATAACAGAGAACTTGGGCCAAAGACCACCTCCAAACCATTTGTATTTTGGGGCATATGGTTTCTGTTCTTTTTGTTGTCTGGTTTCTCTTGCAATGAGCTATTTCCTGGGCTTTTAAGATCTACTGAAGGTCAACATTTTTTTTGCTCCCAAGGTTCAAAATGTATCCCAACTCAAAAGGTAATGTATCTCCTACAAATAGGCCTCAGATGCTATGGCAGTAGTTCCCAACCTGGGTTCCTCCAGATGTTGCTGAACTACAACTCCCAGCATCCCCAGCTACAATTAATTATGTCTGGGGATGTTGTAGTTCAGCAACATCTGGAAGAACCCAAGTTGGGAACCACTGTGCTAGGGGTTAGTTGACTCACACCCTGCAGGCTGGTCACTCCTCAGCCAAGCTGGATATTTGCATTTGACCTTATTGCTCATCTTCCAACCAAGCACCTCCTGCTGTACCTTTCCTTCTTCCGTCACTTCCCTCAGCATCCCTCTGATCTCAGAACCATTTACACATAGTGTTCTTTTTAACTGATTTTATACTGTTAGCCACTTTACGGGCTCTACGGACTGAAAGGTGGGTTAGAACTGGGTTAATAAACATAATTAACAAATAAAAGCCTTACCATGCAACACTCGTGAATTCACAACTGTGATATTAATGTTTAAGCAGTGAGTACCAGGTAAGCCATGAATATGTACAGGATCAGAGCAGAACTAGATTTTACAGGAAGGGAACAGACCTCCTTCTCTGCCTCAGCAATAACACAAAACAGGCAATGTGAAATCACTACACTGCAAACTTCCCTGGCTCTGAAAGTGGCAGCCAAAGATGTGGAGCAGGGGTGGAAAATAACATGATGACATCACCTCACAGTTGGTATTACTAAATGTTATGGACCAGAGAGTAGGATATGAAGGGCTGCTGTTTTCACAGATGTGCTCCAGTATTTAATTCTGGCTTCAATATGAGAGCACCATCTTTATTTTGTTTGTTTGTTTGTTTGTTTGTTTGTTTGTTTTACATATTTTTATACCGCCCAAAACTTACGTCTCTGGGTGGTTACATGTCGGTTTATCTTGTCCCGATAAGGAGGTTCTTGTATGGAGTATGAGGGTCTTTGGTGGAAGTCAGGGAACTATTTTGTAGATACTGTTTTGTGAACAACTAGAGACGTGTGAACTGGACGATTTTGCAAGGCATCAACATTTCTCAGATGCAGGGTCGGTGCTAACATGAGGCCAACTAGGCAGCCACCTAGGGTGCAGACCTCAGAGGGGCACAGAGTGTATCAAATAAATCAAAATGATTTGTGTGCCAAAATATTATCTTTTGTATTTGAGAAAGATAATCAAAAATGGATGTATTACCTATTCTTGCAATTTAAAATAAATTTAGCAGTTTTGAGCTTTTCATTTTTTTCTACAAAACATCTGTTTTTGGAAATAAAAGTTTATTTTGGGGGGTGCGGGGGTGCAAGTACTTAGCCTTGCCTAGGGTGCAAAATAGTCTGGCACCGGCCCTGCTCAGATGTTTCACCTGAGTCGAACTCTCAGGATCCCTTCAAAGATCACTTGATACAAAAACAAATAGCAACCTTGAGACGTGTGAAGCCACCTCACCTTAGAAATGTTGCTGGTCATTGGTGTCTTTTGGCTTCCATCAACATTCCTCAGATATTTTACCCAGGGAGGAGCCCCCAAATATGCTTCAAATATCTCTTTAGGGAACATTTTGGTGTCATATTAATTGTAAACCGCCCTGAGCCATTTTGGAAGGGCGGTATATAAATCAAATAAATAAATAAATAAATAAATATCTACTACCTCCTGAAATGCTTATTATCCACTGAGTGGGGAACACATACCAACAAGCTCTACCCTTTCCCAGCCTGACCTAATGATTGTGGAGACATTTCTTGATTTTGGCACAGCTCCAGAAATTTTCAGCTTTATTAAAATGACAGACTGCAAGCTATTAAACAGATGATTCTAAATCTCTCAGAATCCTCCATCCTGCCTCATCACTGGCAAAATTCAAGAAGGCTAGGGGCAACCCTAAACATAACAGCAGGGGGGATACTTCAGCCCAGCCCAGCAGCTCTACCTGACGAATGACCAGCCTGAAGGCAGCATGGCTCTTATTAATGCTGAGGCAGGGTGGGATTGGAGAGAAATAAATAAATGGAGCTGCCAGGAAGGAGAGGCAGCTGTGCCTTATGTACCCGCCTCCCAGGTCATTAGGATGAACTGCTCCTGTTCATAACTGAGATCATCATTTAGACTCACGGGTAGTTTCTGTGAGATGACATTTGCACTGCTAGTTCTGTGATCAAGGGCTAGTGAGTTTCACCCCCGAAAGTGAACCTATCAGCCCGTTGTGGCAGATGTGAACAGATAATGGAATTGTCATTATAAAAGGCACGTGAAACATGCAGATGAAATTAATTAATTATTTTGAAAGCTTACATTATTGTAGTTGGGAAACATGTTTTCCAAGGAAATGTGATTGTTCCTGGATGCAATATTTCTCTCAATGGAAGGCACTTCAGGATTTATGTTCACTATCATAACCAATACACTACGTTAATAAGCAATAGCCAACTATAAGACAACAGACAAGCTTGTGTGTGATTCAGGGAAGAAGTGATTGTATTTACTTGGACAAAAACGAATAGAATGCACAATTAATGTGTTAAAGATCATTCAAGGAGTTTGTCTTTGGGAAAGTAAAAGAAAGTGTAACGCACAGGTGGTTATTAATCTAGTTTATTATTGCTGTTGTTGTTATTATTTTATTATTATTTCTTGTTTACACAGTCAGACAGGTGTTATTGACTGGTTTGTTTTCATCCAGACATCAAGTCCTTCCGAAGGACCTGGGATGGCTGAATTTTATCATCAATACTGTTGGTTATTATAGATATCATTGCAAAATATAGGCTATTCCCAGTAAAGTTGCTTTTTGTAATTGGCTGGTGGTTATTTCTGTTGCCCCTATGGTATTGAAGTGCTCTTCAAGTTGTTTTGGAATTATTATTATTTCTTGTTTACACAGTCAGACAGGTGTTATTGACTGGTTTGTTTTATCCAGACATCGAGTCCTTCCCAAGGACCTGGGATGGCTGAATTTTATTGTCAATTGTTATAGATATCGTCGCAGAATATAGGCTGTTCCCAGTAAAGCTGCTTTTTGTAATTGGCTGATGGTGATTTCTGTGGCCCCTATGGTGTTGAGGTGCTCTTCAAGGTCTTTTGGAACTGCACCCAGGGCGCCAATTACCACTGGGATTATTTTGGTCTTTTTCTGTCATAGCCTTTCAATTTCAATTTGTAAATCTTTGTATTTTGTAATTTTTTCTATATATATTTTTCTTCTATTCTGCTATCCCCTGGTATTGCTATGTCGATTATTTTGACTTGTTTTTCTTTCTTCTCGACTACAGTGATATCTGGTGTATTGTGTGGCAGATGTTTGTCTGTTTGTAGTCCGAAGTCCCATAATATTTTTACATCTTCATTTTCTTCAACTTTTTCAATTGTATGGTCCCACCAATTTTTGGCTACAGGTAGCTTGTATTTTTTGCAGATGTTCCAGTGTATCATCCCTGCTACCTTGTCATGCCTTTGTTTGTAGTCAGTCTGTGCAATCTTCTTACAACAGCTGATCAGGTGGTCCACTGTTTCATCTGCTTCTTTACAAAGGCAGCACTTGCTGCTTGTTGTGGATTTTTCGACTTTTGCTCTTATTGCATTTGCTCTTAGTGCCTGTTCTTGTGCAGCCAGTATTAAACCCTCTGTTTCTTTCTTCAAGCTGCCATTCTTAAGCCACTGCCAGTTCTTGGTGGTGTCTGATTTTCCACTTATATTGTGCAAATATTGACCATGCAGTGGCTTATTTTTCCATTTTTCTCCTCAGTTCTTGACTTGTTCTTTCTTGTAGGCCTGCTTTCTTTCATTGGTGTTGAATAGTTTTGCGTTCTTGACCACTTGAAGTGCATCTTCTTCACTGTCCTTGATATATTCTTCAAGGCCTCTTTCCTCCTCCTCTACTGTTTGATGGACTTGCAGCATTCCTCTTCACCTGAGCTGCGAGGAAGGTATAGCCTATCTACATCACTGCGGGGGTGCAGAGCATGATTGATGGTCATGATTTTCCTGCTCTTACGATCCAGCATCTCTAGCTCTGCCTGGGTCCAGTCTATTATTCCTGCAGTGTATCTGATAACAGGTATAGCCCAGGTGTTTATGGCTTGTATGGTGCTCCCGCCATTGAGTTTGGACTTGAGGATTTTTCTAACTCTCCTGATGTATTCACTTCCAATTTTTCTTTTAACTTCAGTGTGTGCAATGTTATCAGCCTGGAGAATGCCCAAGTATTTGTAATGTTCTTTCTCTTCCAGGTTCTTGATCTTGCTTCCATTGGGCAGTTCTATTCCTTCTGTTTTTGTTATTTTCCCTCTGTTCATTATTAATGCAGCACACTTGTCTAGTCCAAACTCTATTGCTATATCGCTACTGAATATACGGACAGTGTTTAGCAGTGATTCGATTTCTGATTGGGACTTTCCATACAACTTCAGATCGTCCATGCACAGCAGATGGTTGATTTGACTTGATGTTTTAGATGTTTGGTATCCGAGGCCTGTTTTGTTTAGTATTTTTGAAAGTGGGGTCATGGCGATTACAAACAACAAAGGGGATAGTGAATCTCCTTGGAAAATGCCTCTTCTAATGCTAGCCTGTCCAAGTGTCTCGCCATTGATTGTTAACTGTGTACTCCACATGCTCATTGCTTTTTTAATAAATATCTGAATGTTTTTGCTGACACCAGTTGTTTCTAAACATTTTAGTATCCATGTGTGAGGCAATGAATCGAAGGCTTTCTTGTAGTCAATCCATGCAACACTTAGATTGCTTTTTCTTCTCTTGCAGTTTTCTAAAATCATTTTGTCAATCAGCAGCTGGTCTTTTGTGCCTCTGGTGTTCGGGCAATTTCCTTTCTGTTCAACTGGAAGCTGTTTGTTAGTTAATAAGTGTTGCATGACTTCATCTGCTATTATTCCAGTTAATAATTTGAACATGGTTGGCAGGCAGGTTATCGGTCTATAATTATTTGGAACTGCACCTTTTGCTGGGTCTTTCATGATGAGATGAGTTTTCCCAGTTGTTAGCCATTGTTCAATATCACCTCCTTGCAAAATATGATTGAACTGCTTTGATAGTTGTTTATGAAGGCTTGTTAGGTGTTTAAGCCAAAAGCCATGCAGTTCATCGTCGCCTGGTGCAGTCCAATTTTTAATTTTCTTTGCTCTTTCACATATGAATTACATTTAAAAAATGTAACCAACAAATGCAAGATCTAATAATAACACCAGAGTGTTATTATTAGATCTTGCATTTGTTGGTTACATTTCTTTACCTCTTTCATCCAGCCTGCTTTTTTATTATAATCTATTGGATTGTCCCATAATTTCCCCCAGAATTGCACTGTTTCTTCTTTATTTGGTGTTTCTATGTTTCTTGCAGTTTCTCCTTCTATGCTTTGGTTGAAACGTCTCTGGTTTGACTGGAATTGGAGATTCTGCCTGTGCTGTGTAATTCTGGCTTCATATCTGCTAATCTTCTTTGACACTGCTGTTATTTGCTGCTTTATTATTTCCAGGACTTCTCTAATTTTCCTTGAATCTAGGTGGTATTTTTGGATCAGATACTGTTTGGTGTTTTTGTTCTTCAGCTTCTTGTCTTTCATATCTTTCAATTTACTAGCATCTGATCTAAGCCTGGAGATTTTATTTTCTAATCTAGTCTTCCATTTAGGTGATGTACTGCTTTCTTTTTTGACAGGTCCACTGATCTTATATCCGAGCTCTTGTGTTGTTATTGTTGCTGCACTGTACATTAGTTGGTTTGTTTCTTGCAAATTATTGGTTGTTATTTCTGCAAGTGCAGCATTCACATATTTTAATGCCTGAGCCAGTTGTTTTTTGGCAACTGTTTTTAGAGCTGGAAGTCGAACCCTGGTGGTTGTTTGGTTCATGTACTCAGTTATTTTTTGCTTTAGTTCTTGTTGCTTTTCTGTTAAACAGCATTTGCATTTTTGGGGTGATGGCAAAGGGGTGGTTGCCTGGTTTTGATTTTGAAACAGTTCAGCAACAGTGGCATCCTTGATTTCCAACACCTCCTCCACCTGCGCCTGAGCAACTTCTTCAATTGGTGGTAATTCTTCTTCCATATCTTGAGCCTGTGTAGCTCTTTGCAGTTCTTCCAGCTCAACTCCTGTGAATACTTTATTTCTTATTATGTATCTTCTCTGGTCTGCTAGCCTTTGTTCTGTTATTTCTGTATCTGGATGCTTCTCTTTCCAAATTTGGTACATTCTTTTTAAATAACCTCTTCTAGTTGGACTAGACTTGTAATAGCAGATCATTATTTCCTTGTTGGCTTTTTTCGTATATTTTTTTCGGTTAAGCGATGTTTCTTCCAGTAACCTTGCAGTCTCCAGCCCTGGTTGCTCAACTGAAGATCCTGAGTCCTGTTGCCCACTTGCCACCAGATGTCCAGGGACTATAGCACCTGGCGTGGTCCTTGTTGACCCGGGCGACGACCGATCCGGTATAGATTTATTAAAGTTACGTCTCACCATATTGTTGATGGGAGAGGCACTCTTTGTCTTAATTTGATTTCTATACCACCCTTCTAAAAATGCCTCAGGGTGGTTTACACAGAGAAATAATAAATAAATAAAATGGATCCCTGTCCTCAGAGGGCTCACATTCTAAAAAACACAAGATAGACACCAGCAACAGTCACCGGAGGTACTGTGCTGGGGGTGGATAGGGCCATTTACTCTCCCCCTGCTAAATAAAGAGAATCACCACGGTAAAAGGTGCCCCTTTGCCCACTTAGTAGGGGAAGGTTTACACAACCTTCTGCTGCAGACAACTCAATTTTAGGTTTGTAGAGTGGACTCAATTTTGCATACAAAGAAGCAATTAATCAGGCAAGCCATGGAGAGACATTAGTTAGAGAGAGGAAGAGCCTAGAAAATGTTTTTTTTTTAAAGCCACCTTTCGGAAAGTAAGGGATATTAATATCCCTTATCAATGATACGTAATATCAAATATCAATTGAGATTACATATGCTATGAATGTACATTATGTCATGCTTTCACTTCTCCTCCATCCTTTGAATTGCTACTTCTTGTCTATTTGTTATTATTATGATTTTTTCTGTGTGCTTTTCTAATTAGCCTGATTACATAACCACTATGTTGGAGAAATGACACGTGTTGAGGCTGTTTTTATGAGCAGCCAAGACCAAGCTAAGGCAGCCAAGCCTGGTATAGGCTGCACGTGAGAAGTGGGAGACGAGTGGCTGCTGGCGGCACCACGGTGGCAAACTTGCCTAAGAAGCCCGCCTCTAAAAGAAAGTTAAGGGAGGGAGCATTCCCTTAGCCCGATTTCTTTGCTCTTCTGTAAGTGCCGGCTGCTTGCAGCCAGCGCTCTAGCAGTGACAAGCACCTGCCTGTCTCTGTGGGAATCCCTACAATGCACCACTCACGTGCCGTGGGATTTATGGAATTTGTGGTGGGCTTTATGAGATTCCGAGGGCCGTGATGATGCATCCCGGCCCTCAAATCTCTGGGCTGCCAGAGACAGCTGGTGAGCATCTGGACGCATGATCATGTGCCCAGCAAGGACTAGGCCATCGTCTGCAGTGACGGTAAGTTGAACATAAGAACATCAGGCTCAAGGCCTATCTAGTCCAGCATCCTGTTTCACACAGTGGCCCACCAGATACCTCTGAAAAGCCCACAGGCAGAGGTTGAGGGCTTGCCCCCTCTCCTGCCATTGCTCCCCTGCAACTGATATTTAGCAGTATCTTGCCTGTGAGGCTGGAGGTGGCCTATAGCCACCAGACTAGTAGCCATTGATAGACCTGTCCTCCATGAATTTGTCTAAGCCCCTTCTGAAGCCATCCAAGCTGGTGGCCATCATCACATCCTGTGGCAGAAAATTTCATAAGCTAATTATGCACTGTGTGAAGAAATACTTCCTTTTGTGAGCCCGAAATTTCCCGATCTTCAGTTTCATGAGATGTCCCATTTCTAGTGTTGTGAAAGAGGAAGAAAAATGTCTCTGTCCACCCTCTCCACTCCATGCATATTTTTATACACCTCTGTCATGTCTCCCTGTAGTCACCTCTTTTCTGTAGCCTTGATGCTGTAGCCTTGCCTCATAAGGAAACTGCTCCAGGCCCCTAGTCATCTTGGTTGCCCTCTTCTGTCTTTTCTTCAGACTTCCCTGCCACCTGCCAGGTAGCCCTTTTCACTGATCACGAGAAAGGGCTCCTTGTCTCCTTCCCTTCAGAAATGTATTAGGTATACCCACCTTTGTCCCCTGTAACCTCCCCCCACCCCGCCCAGCCAACTCCCACACGCAGCCCTAATGCTGCTTTAGCTCTCTGTTATTTCCTACCCTTATGCACCACTTCCTGTGGCTTCTACACACACTTCCTTTCCTCATACCACTTCATCTATGGCAGGGGTTCTCAACCTTGGGATCCCAGATGTTGTTGGACTACAACTCCCATCATCCCCAGCCAAAGGCCATTGTGGCTGGGGATGATGAGAGTTGTAGTTCAACAACATCTGAGGACCCAAAGTTGAGAATCCCTGATCTATGGCTTGAGGTAACTGAACCACAATAGCAAGAAATGTGGGTGCTCCCATTGCTCCCTTTGCATTTCACACTTTGGAAAACAATGAGCCCAGACTGTTAGCAGGTGTATTGCCCGTGAGACATACAGCACTATTTACAGCTCCTATACAAACTGTGTGTTTATGTGTGTGCTCTCACATACATGCTCTCCTAGGGTATCCCATCCAGTTTCAGAAACTCTACTGTGCTTCTCAGATGCAAAAGAGCATCAACATCTGGATTAGAAATCCCAGTGCAAGGGGGATTTTTATTTGTTTCATTTTTCTGAACACCTTTCCATCTCACCTTTCTATTATTTGTTTCCAATAATCCAACAATGGATTAGCAATTTAAAACAAGTCAATTCAAGAATACAAAGTCGTATTGTACAAAGTAAACATTATGCACGACACACAAACAGAATCAGCATCAGCAGAAATAATGATGCTACTGACCAAATGCACAGGAGAATAAAATAGGCCCCGCCTGCTGCCTAATCAATACTTCTTGGGGTCCAAGGAAACATTCCGGGAGAAGGTATTCCAAAGATGAGGCAACAGCACAGAGATAAGGCTCTCTTCATAGTTAACACCCATTTAGTGTATGGGGGCACTCTGAGCGAAACATCTGATAGTGATCTAAAGGCAGTCTTTCAGATATTCTCGCAGCAGACCATTCAGTGTTTGAAAGGTGTTTGAATTGCACCTGGAAAGAGGATGAAAATAAGTGTAGCTCTTTCAGAAATATTTCATCTTTCAGAAATATCTTCATTAGGGTGATTCTCCATTAGTAATCTGACTGCCATGTTATATGTTACTGTTGCTTTAAGGCCAACTGCCTGTTTCCATTACTGTGGAAATGGTAATTTAAATGCTTCGGTTTCAAGCATCCTCACCATCACTCCCAGACACCTTCTCTGTGGTATCATTTTCTAACTGTAAACTGAAATGGGCCACAGGAAAAGTTAGTTGCATAATTGCTTGTGTATTTATGCATTTGAAATAATCATAGGTCACTATGATTATTGAATTACATTTAAAACGGCTTACAGGAAAGCAAAACAACAACATTTAGCAGAAGCAAGCAGAGATGCACAGCATTTAAATCTTAGCAGCAGGAAGCGGGGAAGAGGGGTGAGGTTTCTTCATACCTGAAGGATGGTTCAGATTTAGAACTGTAACTTGTGGGATGGGAAGCCTCCTGTGTTCTATAAGAAACCTATGAAGATGTGAATGATCCAAATAGTCTTCCACAGAGTGTGAATGACACACTCCTTTTATAAAACAAGTTGTTCTGGTAAGAACTAATCTGCCTACTTTACTTTCACTATAATCTTAATTACCATCTTCACAATTTAGCCCACCTCAGCCTTAAACGTTCACACATCCGCTATCTTGAATTGGAGTGGATGACATCAACAGAGACTACACTGTTGAGGTGGACCTGTGTGTCACTCACTACAACAATACCACATTTGGTTCAAATCAGTTAGGCAGTCCACAAGTTAGCCCATATGTGCCTCAACAGTTCACGTGTCTGTCTTCTATCATCATCCACTCCAATACAACTGTACCAAATTTGGTCCATATTGGTTCCCACTTGTGTCTCAAATGTTCATGCATCTGCCATCTTGAATTGGGGTGGGTGACATCATCACAAACTATGCCATTTGAGTTGTCCCTATGTGTCCCTACAGCTGTAGCACATTTGGTTTATATTGGCTAGATGATTCACAAGATAACCCACTTATGCCTCAAACGTTTGTGTGTCCACCATCTTGAACTGGGGTGGATGACTACATTGCAAACTATGCCATTGAGGTGTTCCTATGTGTCTCTACAACTGTACCCAATTTATTTCATATTGGTCCAGGCATTATGAAGTTGATGGGAGAGAGAGAGAGAGAGAGAGAGAGAGAGAGAGAGAGAGAGAGAGGCTATTCACATGAGCAAGCAAAACCAGGCTAAGGGAGCCCAGCCCAGTTTTGCTCGTGTGAACCACCGGGATCACACCCAGTCTCGGTGGCTACACAGCGGCAAACCCACCTATATAGCCACCAGCTTAAATGCGTTTAAGAGAGCATGCACTCCCTTCCCCTCATTCTTTTGATCGTGTGTCTGCCGTGGCGGCTCGCAGCCGCAGCGGGCACAATCAGCGGGGAGCGCCCCCCCCCCCGCCAGTAATGTACCGCACACTCATGTGGTGCATTATTTGGGCTCCAGGGGGGATGTGGTGCTGTGCGGCCGCGCTTCCTGTGCCTGACCCCCAGAGCTGCTGGGTGGCCTGCAGGAGAACTGCTGCATGTCTGGGCAGGCGATCCGCCCACCCAGGGAAAGGTAAGCAATCATCGGCAGGGAAGGTCAGGCCAACCTCCTCTCCCCGCAGACCGCCTTTCAGCACTTCACACTGCTCATGTGAAGCGCCACACACACACACAAACACACACACACACAATGTCAGTGGTCTCATAAGCCTACTTTCCTTAAGGAAAGTAGCCTAAAAAGGCTTTATAATCGCCTTTGCCTCATAACCCTGGGATAGCAAACTCTTTAACTTGATTGTGTAAAGGGACTGTGTGATATGAATAAAGATTGTTCTTAATGTCTGCACAAACTGTGATCCACCATGCCAAATGGGGCCAACCTGCTCTGCACAGCAGCCCACCATAAACTCAATAAGCTTCTTTGGTTTGCCCACTGCCTGGGATTGCAAAAATAAAGTTTATTGAGCACCTAAGAGGCTACAATACATGGCTAGTGTGCATTGTTCAGCTTGCTGGATGACAAATTGCAATGGCCTGTTTTAACATTTTTATTCAATAACCTATGCATTCTACCCTATTGTAAACTCCCTTGAATCATAATTCAGGAGCAATGGCTTGTTAATTGTCTTAGGATATTTTGCTGCAATTCTATTATTATTGTTGTTGTTGTTGTTGTTGTTGTTGTTATATTTATTTATTTATAACTCAAACAACTGCTAGTACACTGAGATCATGGTTATGACCTAAAGGGTATGTGGTTTCTCTGACATCAAGTTTATTTTTCTAAACCCTCAGCTTGATATTCTAGCACTTAATTTCAGAATGCAGCTTAAATCACAAGAAGCCCATAATATGTCAAATGATCCCACAGTTGCAGGGGGAAAACAGTAAGTAATGAAAAAGCTATAATTGCTTTTCTGTCCCTCCAAATGACAGTTATCACCTCAATGACCTGCTCCGGGCTGAACCATCTACACATGACACACTAAGGGATAACGTCATCTAACAGAGTAGTTACAAAAATCAATACAAAACCCATTTCAAAGATATTCTGTGTAAGAATCCTGGTGTAACGTTCATTTATCGAATAGGCCTGGGGAGAAAAGAAACCACCAACATTTCTGATATATGTGTTTTACCTCCCAAGCAAAAGAACTCTGTAGGTAAGCAATAATTGTATTTTTCAATCTATTACTTAGTCTTGCCATGGCTCAGCCTGGAATCTAATATGTGGATGACTGCTATAAGTCAGTTATGAAACCAAAGCAGAGCCCTAGCAAAGCAAACAGGAAAACAGCAGGACAACTTCCCACGGCTCTTTAGTTCAGGGGTAGTTGTTCAATGTGGGCATGATGCTGAGCAAGTCAGTCAAACAGGCAGGAACAGGCAGACTAGGCACTGTACTTGCCACTGTAGGTTAGAGTCTAGCTGCATTCCGTTCATAAGCACGAAACTAGCCATAATAAGTAGCAACTGATTATGGACAGAGGCCACATTCAGACATAATGTGAAAACGGGGGTTGACAAACCTGCGGTTTCAATTTCTAATCATAAATCGCATCGCAGAAATTCTCAAACCATGGTCAGGAAAATTTCAGTTTCAGGAAAGTGTCCCCATGGCCTTATACTCCTCATGACTGTGTGGTGTGCTCGTAATCAGCATCCATCATTATCACAGAGGACGAATCTCCCCTCTCAGTGTTGGCAGTGTCGTTCTTGCTGCCCAACGTTTCTCATGTATAAGCACAGGGACCTCCCAGATACCCCCAAGGGGAGGGGCTGGGCACAAAAATAGAAATTGGCTGTTCAAGAATTCCTGGTTGGATTCTTTTAAACCCAGCTCTGGGTATCCCTGCCCTGACATATATGTCTGTATCAGCATTCTAAAGGACTGCTCTGCTTATGTTGCTACCTGGAGTATTTGTGCTTGTGAACATACATAATTATCGCTTCATTCTTGGAGAGCAAAGCACTTAGTGCCCATTCTGTCATCCCATCTCCTTTCCCCCTTGCTTGCCAGGAAAGGGAAGCAAGGGACAGAGTGGGAAGAGGGCATGAAAGGCTGACAAGCTTGGAATCAGACGTGGCTGTGTCCCTGTTGCCAGGCAACTGCTTTGTTGGATCGGGGACAGGAGGGGCAGAACAAGTGCCCAGAGAGGTGGCCAGATGGAGCAGGCACAATCCCAGGTGGTTCTGTGCCACCATCTCTATGATTGCGGTTCCAAAAACTGCATGGAACCATGGTTATGGCACCATCCGCATTGGGACATAATGCTCTGGCGTCCAAACCTCTGGTTTCAGTGGCAAACCTTAGTGCAAACCAAAGGTTCAAATGGGAGTTTGACAAGGCAAACCACAGGTCACATTCAGCTCAAAATCATGGTTGCACACATTGGGATGTAACGGAGTTCCAACCTCTGCCCCGTTTAACTCCAGTTTTGCATTGGCCACAGTCTGGCAATATATTTTTATTGGAAGGCAGAATTGTGTGCCCAAATCAACTACTATCAGTCCTGCATTCACTTTCAAAATCATAGCCATCCCATCACCCCTGAAATCCAGAGAAAGGTAGCTACATTTCACCTCCATTAGGATAAATGAGGCTTCTGTTCATTTTTATATGCTTTGATTTCAGATGGACTTTAGTACAGCTAAAGCTTAGTTTATAGAAAAGCAGATAACATGGTAAAACTGTCCGTGAGCTGCACCACTTCAGACTACACATGGGGATTGCATTATTTAATGCTTTCCTATGGGAAACAAGTTGTTCTGGACTGGTAAGAACTAATCTGCCTACTTTTCTTTCACTATGATCTTAAGTGATAATTAACATCTTTTCCAGTTATCCCACCTCAGCCTTAAATGTTCACACATACATCATCATGAACTGGGGTGGATGACATCACCACAAACTTCACCGTTGAACCGTCCCTATGTGTCCCTACAGCTGTAGAAAATTTGGTTCAAATCAATTAGGCAGTTCACAAGTTAGCCCACCTGCACCTCAAATATCCATGCATCTGCCATCTTGAATCACCGTGGGTGAGATCATTACAAACTATGCCCTTCAGTTGTCTCTATGTGTCCCTACATCCATAGCAAATTTGATTCAAATCAGTTAGTCAGTTCACTAATTAGCCCACTTGCACGTCAAATGTTCATGCATTGGTCATCATTAATTGGGGTGGATGATGTCATCACAAACAATGCCATGGAGGTATCCCTATGTGTCACTCACTACAACTGTACCCAATTTGGTTCAAATCAGTTAGGTGGTCCACACAGGCGGTTCAACTTCGTAAGCAGTCCAGCCCACTAACGCCTCAAATGTTCACTCATCCATCATCCTGAATTAGGGTGGATGACATCATGACAGACTATGCCATTGAAGTGTCCTTATGTGCCACTATGTGTGGGAGAGCTGGTCTTGAGGTAGCAAGCATGACTTGTCCCCTTAGCTAAGCAGAGTCCGCCCTGGTTGCATATGAATGGGAGACTAGATATGTCCGTACTGTAAGATGTTCCCCTTAGGGAATGGAGCCACTCTGGGAAGAACAGAAGGTTCCAAGTTCCTCTCTGGCATCTCTAAGATATGGCGTCTCCTGCCTGCAACCTTGGAGAAGCCGCTGCCGGTCTGTGTAGACAATACTGAGCTAGATGGACCAATGTTCTGACTTAGTGAGGAGATTCTCACAGACAGGCAAAAGCGGGCTAAGGGAGTCTAGCCTGCTTTTGCCCTATTGCCTGCTGCCATGGGAGCCATGTGGCTCCTGGCAGCAAACCCTCCTAATTCCCCCTCCCCTTAGATGAGGTTAGTGGAGCAAGTGCTCCGCTAACCCCGTCTATTTGATCGTGTATTGCTGCAGTGCAGCTCTGTGCTGCAGCAACACATGAAGAGACCCCCTCAGGGAGGCTGAAACAAGCCTCCTGGCCCTGGGGGGTCTCTCCAGGATGCCCCGTGCACTTGTGCAGGGCATCCTGGAACTTCCAGGGCCATGCGGCCCCTGATCCCTACAGCCCCCACTGGCTCCCTGACAGAGCCGGCAGTAATGTGGGCGGCTGATCTGGCTGCCCAGGGCTGTCTGTGACACATACTACCATCTTGACACAAACTATGTCATTGAGTTTTCCTTCTTTATCCCTACAGCTGTAGCCGATTGGGTTCTAATTGGTTAGGTGGTTCACAAATTAGCCAACTTGCACCTCAAACATTCACACGTTCGCCATCTTGAATTGGAGTGGATGACATCATCACAAACTACGTCGTTAAGCCATCCCTACCGATCTGAGATGGAGTTCCAGTGCATCAGCCTTTTTGCACCAACCTAATGACTGCTAGGGCCATTAGGAATAGAGGTAGTTAATGAGGGTCTCCTTACCTGTCCCTGCTTTGCCTCTGCTCTATGGCCCCTGCCTTGACTCCTCCAGGTACTTCCTGTAGAGAGTCAGGCCTCTTCCTTTCTTCTTAGAGAGTAGATGGAAACATTTCTCTCCCCCTACCTATCCATTATGTATCTAATAGATAGGACTAGGTCTTTCCTATCCAAAATGTACTTCACCAATAAACCGATTTAGTTTAGATTGTACAACAATCTCTATGCATGTTCTTCAAATAACTGCAGCAACTAAACTCTATGCTCTACTCTGTAACTGGAGTGGGTAGCTTCCTTTTGGTGCTTTGATAAATAATTACAAACCCCAAAGGTTTTGCCAGGTTACAAGGTGGGAGCCCTAATAGTTCTGTTCTCCCTCACAGTCCAGGAGTGGCAGAAACAAGGTTTCTAATTGTTTACTTTCTCAGGTCAGGGAAGCATTTTCCCTCCAGTCAGATCACATATGCAAAAGAACATCCTGTCTGGTTAGAGATTAATTTTGTGAAAAGCAATTACTGATGACTTTCTGCACTTGGATCAGATCTCCAGGTATTCTCACTTTTCCATTGCACTTCAGTGGGAGTGAATAAATCATTTTTCACCCAACACCATTTTTTGTCTGTCTTTAAAAATATTTGTCTTTTCACGTTTCCACTTCCGTGATGAATCATCATTAATATAGGACTGTGGGGGATTAATAATGAGAATGTAAAGAAATGCATATGTGAACACATTTACTTCTTGTATTGTTGAATATTAACTGTATTTTCCTTTTGTGCCTTACTACTACTAACTGGCCCAGGCACAGAGCATCTGTAGCTCTAGTTCTCCCTCGTTCTCAGCCCCCCTCCCTCATTCTCAGCCCTCCCACCACCACCTTCTCTCCCCCAGCTGGGAACTTCTGCTTTCTCTCCCCCCACTGCTGCCACTTTCACTTTCTCCTCTGGCCGCTGCTTTCTCTCCCTGCCCACCCGCCCACCTGCCCACCTGCCTGCCTGCCTACCCATTCGCTGGCCTGTCCATTGGCCTTATGTTCCCCACCAGCGTCGCTTTCCTCTCCCCCTCCCCCCACTCACAAACTCTCGCGAGAACTGCCACACAGGATTATCCATGGGTACATCTTAGAGAATTATATAGATAGATGATAATAATAATTTAGGCCTTCTTTCTCCCAAAGGTGCTAGTTTTGCAGTTGTTCCAACTGCCTCTCTTTACCAAAGACACTCTCCTTTTCCTGTTATCTGTCTCTCATACGGCAGCAATTGACAGGCAGAATAAGTCAGCATCAGTGCTTCTCATGAAGCATTGCTGCTCTTGACTAGTGCAGTTCCACTATTCATGCAGAGGATGTGATTTTTGCTGATCTCCCCTGACCCTGGAAGTACTCCCTGCGGGGGGTGGGAGGTGGCGGGGTATTGCTCAGGCAGTAGTCCTTAGTGCTAGAGTAAGGGTGTTGCAAGCAAACAGGTGTGTCCTCTTTTATCTATGAAATATTTCAGGGTCTTATGTTGTTTTTGAATGGAGTAGTTGCAGCACTAGGTTGCAGAGAGAACTGGAGACTGTTCCCCCACCCTGGTGGATATTGCCATTGTCAAGGAGAACCTGGACCACTCAATTCTTTAGAAGTTGCAGGAAGGACTTTAGAGCATGAAAAGTGGTAGGGCAACATTCAAATATACAATCTCCACCTGAACTCTGAAAAATATTGGCCCAGAAACGAATAGACTGCATGAGACTTCTGACCACCTGTAACTCCAAGTGTAAGAGTCTGGTACTTGGACAATTCAAATAATTATGAAGAATTGAAGCTGAGTGAACACAAAGTTTGAGTCTGAGCTAGGTCCCTATTATGTTTTGCACAACTTAGAGTGAGCCCTTTCATGAGGTAAGATGAGGCGATTATCTCAGGCAACAGATTATTGGAACACCAATGAGGTGGCAAGTTGCCCTTTTGTCCCCTGCCTTAAAATTGGGGTGGGGAGAGAAGGGAAGGAGAGTGCACATCAGGGAGAGGCAGCATTTGCCACTCTGCCTCAGGTGCACACTCACAAAGGCCTTGACACAAGGGAAAAGTGATAAATAAATACTCCTTCACCATTCACCATGGTTCCAATCTGGCTCAGGTCCCTACACAACTGCTATTTTAATGTGTTTTGTTTTGTTTTTTAAGGCCACAAACTAAAATTCTAAAGCCACTTGTATCATCACTTGTGGTTTGACCTTGACAATACCAAATGAGACCATGCCAGGAGGAGAGCTTGTCTTGTGATAGCAGGCACGAGTTAGCCCCTTCGCTAAGCAGGGTTTGTCCTGGTTTGCATTTGAGTGGGGGACTACATGCAAGCACTGTAAGATATGGGGCGCACTGCAGAGAGCATCTGCATGCTTGCATGCAGAAGGTTCCAAGTTCCCTCTCTGGCATCTCCAAGATAGGGCTAAGAGAGACTCCTGCCTTGCAGCCTTGGAGAAGTCGCTGCCAGTCTGTGGAGACAATACTGAGCTTGATGGTCTGATTTGGTAGAAGGCAGCTTCCTATGTTACTATGGTACTGTTATAAAAAAAATAGCCTGGACTGATTATTAGCATGGAAACTACCATTAGAAGTAATAAAGTGACATTTGCCAGATAAATCTGAGTTTGAAGTGTTGAGAAAAGTAGAGTTTATGAATATTTTAATGAACAACATTTAACAGCAGATCCATTTTTAAAAAATTTGTAGCAAGCCTGCACAACATTTGGCCCACCAAGCCAAACACAGTCTGCCAGCCATTATAGGGCTGGAGAAATCTATTCTTGCGGTCTGCCTGGAACTGCAAAAGCAGGAAAATTATTCACATGGTGGGCTGCAGTACATGGCTAGTAAGCTGTGTTTGGTGAGTCACAAGTTGTGCAGGCCTGGTTTACATTGCCTCTTTCTAATTTACTTGTTTGTAACGTTGATAAACCATTTTTCCATTTTAAAATGCTCAAGCTTGTGAAGACGGGATGTTAAACCAAATGAAAACCATATCAGGAAAACAATATTACAATACGTCAGGATGTCATTTTTATATGTGAGTAAAATCTTCCCAAATGACGCACAGAGCCTGATGGGATTTTTAATGCTTGCTAATTTTTCAGTGCTTGCTAAAACATAAATGCTGTGAACCAGCATTCAAGTGAAGAAGCAGGCGTCAGTGCCAGCAAATCTAGTTGGAATAGAACAGGGGTTCCCAACCTTGGGAGCCCAGATGTTATTGGACTACAGCAACCACCATCCCCAGCCACAGTGGCCAAAGTTTGGGGACCCAAAACTGGGAACCCCTGGAACGGGAAATCCAAAAACAAAATGATGATGCATATGCATCTCTAGGGATGTGCACAGAATGGGATTTGTGTTCTGTTCCGAGCTCAGAATGGAATACAAATCCCTGGAACTTTCTGTTGGAAAAACCAGTTGAGCTGGTTGTTCTGATGGAACAAGCTTGGTTTTTGAGTGTTCCAAGCAGGGTGGGGGTGATGAGGGGTGACGGGAGGTACCTTTAAACATTATTACCTCAGTACTGCTTGCACCTACCAGTTCCCGCTAGCAGCAGCATCCCGCCGCCCAGCATCTCATTCCGATGCTGGCCGGAGTGCCTCTGCTTGAGAGGGCTGGCAGGTGTGAGCAGTAACCAAGTAATGATTGTTAAAGGTTGCTCCCTCCATCCTTCACCAACCACCCTAGCACTGCTTGGAACAGTCAAAACATTTCAACTTGGAGAAGGGTTGTTCGGTTCTGAGCTTGAAATAGGCCTTTCATTTGAAGGGTGTTCTGTTTCGAGCTCGGAACACTTGAAATGCCCCATTTCAAGTTGGAACATCCCAAATTCGGAGCATGCGGCACAGCCCAGAGCCTCTGGATGGGGCAGTTTATAAATGTAAGAAATAAATAGAAATAAATAAATAACCCTATGCAGCTCCTCCCCTGATCAAGCGGAGAGAGCTGTGGCCCTGCTGCAAAATCAGCAGCAGCCCTGATCAGCTTTCCAGGAAGGAAGGAAGGAAGGAAGGAGTTAGAGTTGGTCTCCCATTCCCTTCTCCTTACCAAAGATTTGATAGATGGGATTGCAATTACTTGAAAGGACAGCATGTGCTGAGGTAACATTTTGCCACCTCACACAATGAGCTACTGCAGAACTCAGAGTCACTCATAATATAAGGCAAAAATATTACAGGGTTGTGGTAGACTTATGTATATGTCAAATAAACATTAACAGTTATGTCATCCTCACATATTAGAATTTCTGTCTTCACTTTATGAGAGCTGTCAGAACAGGCTATAGTGTCCACACTGTGGCTCTTCCCTCTCATACTTATGAGATTTGTTTTGGTTTGTTTGTGCACATGAGTTGGTTTCAGTCTTAAACTTGCCCTATCTATATATTTAATTCTCTTAGGCACACCGCCACTACTTCCATGCGCGGCCGCTCTCATGAGAGAACTCCCAGTTAGTGACGGGGGACCTCAGCGGGGAGAAGCGGCAGCCCGGCGAATGGCTGACCACAGGGGGAAGTGGCGGCCTGGCAAAGGGCAAGCCACTGGAGGGAGCAGGGAGAAAACGTGCAGTTGGTGGACAGGTGAGTGGCCCCGGCAGGCAGCCGGCCGGAGCTGCCATGACCGGCGAGCAGGCCCAGCAGACAGCTGGCCATGAATGGCGACTACGAACAGCAGGTGGGCCTAGCAGGTGGGTGGCTGCAGTGGCTGTGGCCACAGCCGGTGAGTGGGCCCAGAAGGCAGGTGGCCACAAATAGCGGGTGTGTAATAACTGGCAGGCACCACGACCGGCGGGCAGGTGGCCAGAGTGGTAAATGGTGGGCAGCCAAAGCAGCTGTGAATGGCAAGTGGGCCCAGCGGGCAGGAGGACAAAGCAGCTGCGGGTGGGGGGATAAGAAGAGGTGCGGCTGGGAAGAAGGCGGTGGGGGTGGCAAGCAAAAACGTGGCAGGGATGGGGGAACTAGGGGCTCAGATGCTCTGCACCGGATCAGCTAGTTGTGTCATTATTTTTCATTTTAAAATAAATTCTTATTTAAAACAAAGCAGAAACGGAACCAACAGAATCGGAACACAAACAACCGAAATTAAACATTTTAAAAATCCCCTTGGTTTCAATGAGAAAGTTAAACTTAATATGCTTAAATCCACCATTGAAATATTTAGATCTTTATAGGGCTTAGCTTTGGCTGGAAAGTGCCTTTCATTTGTAAACAATTGGCAAAACGCAAAAACGTTACTATATAGAATTATTTGTCACTGTCCTCTATTTTTGTGCAGTTATGTCATCTTGAAGTGCTGTAAACTCAGATAAAAATAATTCCTCTTGTCTTACTGTTTGGGGTTTCCCCACTGTTGTTCATTAAATATTATTCAGAACTACATAATTAACACTGATGAGTTCACATTGATGCCCCACAAGCCCAAATCACTGTCATCCCATCTTGGTGCTTATAAATCAAATGTCTTCTGTTTTGGAGATTGCTTTTTAACCATCGGTTTTTTACACACAAGAAGAGTTGAGATGGTCCATGTAATGTATTCACCTAGTACGATGCATTACCGATACCAATTTTTCAGGTTATTTATATACTGCACAGGGCATTTTTGGTCAGTGATGAAGGGCTGCTTTCTGTCTTATTCATTCTGTAAAATTGAGTCATAGTCGTGCCGATATTGCCTAGCGTTATATCTTCATTACTCTTAGGAATATGGATCGCTGGAAACCCATCCTCTCCCACTTCATGCATCACTAGAAATACACCCAACAGGGAGAATGACTAGCTTCTCCTGAAGGACAGAATAGGCATCCCAAAAGTGACATTTCAGTTAGTCCAATTGTGAAATCAATTCCATCGTGGTTTTCTGACAATCATACTTCAAATGAAGGAAAAAATATTGGCAGCTCTTTCAATGACCCTATATCTTAAATGCCACCGTATATCAAAAACATTACTGAGGCTCTTATTGATGATACTGTTACACGTTATTTGCCTTCAGCTCTAAGTAAAAGATGTGACTGGTTTGGATTTGTTCAATACGCCAGTCTGAGGCATAGCAACTCTCTGTGTGTGCGCGCGTGTGTGTGTTTGTTCCTGAGAAAAGAAGTTCCCCTCAACCTTTTCAAACCAAGAGCACCATTTAGTGATACAGTATGACAAACAGATTTCCTCAGTGAGGCAGGTGGGAGATTCACAGCAAGCTTAAATGCCTTGGATTTAAACTTTTAATTTTTGGATTTTGCCCATAATAAATTTCCAAATAGCAATAATAAATTGCCAAATAGTATTTCAAGAGCATGCACTACCATTACCTCTTTTTTCTCATATTAACCAGAGATATGAATGTTCCTGTGAAATAATCATATGTTCTGAATTTTTGGTAGTGAAGGCAACTATACGTATTCCCTTGGCAAATGGCATCCCTGTCTCAAACTGGTTAGACATCCTTCACATGATAGCTTGCTATATGGTTACCTTGCTATGCCAACAGGGCTTGGTTTTGTTCTTCATAATTCAATAGGTCTTGAAGTAATTGGTTAAAACATTTATTTTTCACTAAGCTGTGAAGTCTTTCTGTGGCTATAAAGTCTGTTGATTGGTTTTAATACATTGCTAAATATATTAGTTTTTATGAATTGTAGTACCATCATATTTTAATGTGATTTTATATTCTTCTCTGTTTTGTTTCTATTAGTATTGTCATACGCAGCTTTGAGTGTTAGAAAAGAGTGACAGAAAAGTGGGGTGTATGTTTTCATCACAAAAACAATCAGAGAAATGAAACTTGGACTGGGACAATGGTTTTTCTTTGCTGTCTAAACGATCATCTTGTTTCTAACATAGCTTATATGTTCCTTACAAAATTTTTCATTAATCTGAATCTGTCGTAATGAGTAAAGTGTTCTGTGGCCCTTTAAAGGCATTACAGGTTTATTGGGGTATGAATTACCATAGGCCAGAGACAACTACATTGGCTGTATCTTCACTTCAAAGGGAGTCAGTTTCTAAGGCAAAATCCATGCGGCCCCTAGACTTCTGTCTAAAGGTCCTGAAATTATCTATTCCAGGGTTAGGCTAATTGACATGGACCAGTTTAAATGTAGATAATTATGTAATATGAACATGTTTAATGTAAATATTTAATAAATAAATGCTTTGATATGTAAGCCACTTCTAATTTGCAATGACTGACATAAAATAAAACAAATTAATAGGACCAGGAGTGTAATGTTGTATTAATAGCACCAGGCGTGTAATGAGAAAACAACCTCAAAACGGTGATACATATGCTGGTAACCTCTAGGCTGGATTATTGCGGTGTGCTCTATGTGGGGCTGCCTTTGTATGTAGTCTGGAAACTGCAGTTGGTCCAGAATGTGGCAGCCAGGTTGGTCTCTGGATCATCTAGGAGAGACCGACCATATCACTCCTGTGTTGAAAGAATTACACTGGCTGCCGATAAGTTTCCGGGCAAAATACAAGGTGCTGCTGATTACCTATAAAGTCCTAAACAGCTTAGGCCCTGGGTATTTAAGAGAACGTCTTAATGAGCCCTCTTATGAGCCCCACCGCATGTTGAAATCCTCTAGAGAGGTTCGCCTGCAGTTGCCACCAACTCGCTTGGGGGCTACTTAGGAAGGGGCCTTCTCTGTTACTGCCCCTGGATTACTGCCCCTGGAGTCACGGGTCTTCTCTGTTACTGCCCCCTCTGTTACTGCTCCCTGTTGAAATAAGAACCTCCCCATCTCTGGCAACTTTTTAAAATGTGCTGAAAACACATTTATTCACCCAGGCAATAAGATTCATGGTTTAAAATTTTAATGCTGGTTTTAAATTATTTTAATTGTTTGATTGATTTAGTTTTGATTTTAACTGTTAATTGATTTTAATTGTTTTTATATGTTGTAAATTTCCCTGGGCCATTTTTGGAGGGGCAGTATATAAATTAAATAAATCAATAATTAATAGATAGATAGATAGATAGATAGATAGATAGATAGATAGATAGATAGATAGATATTAGCACTGCTCAGAGTCATTTGGATGGGTCGGTATATAAATGTAATAAATAAGTAAGTAAATATTGATAGAGATTTTAAAAATTATTTTAGTGAAATGCAACAAAAGAAAATGGGTTCATATTTCTGATACAGGCAGACTTTGATATTCACAGGGGGTCCATTTCCTAAACCGAAACTGTGAATATCGAGGCATTGGGGGCTATATTTATCAATGTTTCATCTGATCATGGGGTTAGGTTCCCGGTCGGCTCAAAAATGGCTAGCAATTGCAAATAAATAAATAAATTTTAAAAGGCCAAATTTCAGGGGGGAACATGGAAGGTAGCTCCTTACCATGGTTTGCTGCTCACCCTGAGTCGCGCTATGCCCTGGAATATCCCCAAATGTCAAAAATCACTGTTTTCCCATTAAATTGAGTCATTATGAGGCGCCAAGAAACAAAATGGCACCTGGAAATTACCTCCATGGTCATTTCGAACCAGCCCCAACCCGCAGATATGCAATGTCAATGTATGCCCCCCGCCCCGTCATATGCCAATGTCTTTTTCCCAACCACAGATATGTGAATCTGCGCATAATGAATGGACTATAGCACCTGGCGTGGTCCTTGCTGACCCGGGCGACGACCGATCCGGTATAGATTTATTAAAGTTATGTCTCACCATATTGTTGATGGGGGAGGCACTCTTTGTCTGGCTCCTCTGGTGAGACCTGTCCAGTATGGTTGGACCTCTGGCATAGCTCTCACCTTCATCAGAGCACACAAGCCCCACAACCACGCCAAGGTAGTGCCTCACTGGGGGATGATGATGATGATGATGATGATGATGATGATGATGATGATTAATTTGATTTCTATGCCGCCCCTCCAAAAACTGCTCAGGGTGGTTTACACAGAGAAATAATTAATAAATAAGATGGATCCCTGTCCCCAAAGGGCTCACAATCTAAAAAGAAACATAAGACAGACACCAGCAACATTCACTGGAGGTGCTGTGCTGGGGGTGAATAGGGCCAGTTACTCTCCCTCTGCTAAATAAAGAGAATCGCCACGTTAAAAGTTGCCTCTTTGCCAAGTTACCAACAAGAATCCTTCTGGAAGGTGCAACATATGTCTATGTGCAATGATGGGGGAGGGGCATAATGTCTGCACACCAAGAGGCATTATGCCCCTGCACCTGACCCCAATCACTGTAATACAAAACCCCTCCTTGTACACATATCCCACCCTATGCACATATCTCACCTTTAGTGGTGGGCCTTTTGCTAGTTCCTTTGCTGCTTGATTTGTGCAAAGAGCTTCATATATCTGACCTCAAGAATTATTAGCAACTCTGCAAAAGCGCCAAGTATTATGATTCCAATGGTGGGGGGTGGGGGCTTGCAAATGAAATAATAGTGGCTTGCTTAAATCTACACAGTAAGTTCATGGCTGAGGTGAGATTCAGACTAGCTCAAAGTCTGAACTGCCCCTTTTCTATGCCATAGTGCCTTCGCCACTCATAGTGCCTCAGCCACTACAGCCATACAGTGCCATTAAAGCACATGGTGCTTTATAGCACAAAGAGCATACCAAAGAACTTACAAACAAGCTACAAGTCTGGCTGTGGGGAAAGGGCAGAAGGAGGAGAGAGAGGAAAGAAGGGAGAATAACAAGAGACGGGATATAAACAAAGGCAGACAGAAGTATTTTAGACTGGCTGGGGATGAAGACCAAGCAAAGGATCCATGGAGCACTGGTGAGTCAAGCATTACCGTTTCTATCGATTTCCGTCCAAATGATGAGTTACAGGAACATGAGAATGTCCTGCTCATCACATGTCCAGAATCTACAATGAAAATGCTCTCTACAATATTAGAGCACATTTTGAAGATCTATGCTCTGGCAATATGGGCAGCAAAGAAGCGATTCTCTTCAGCCCATATTGCGTCCACAAGTTCATATCTGGTGGAGTTGTCCAGGGTCGTGAGAGGGCTAGTGGGTGCCCCTCCTCACCTGAATCAGAATCTGGAACCATCTATTACCTGCTGTGATGTGTTTAAAAATTTCTTTGTGGATAAAATCTCTCGTATTCGGGCCGACTTGGATTTAGACCCCACAATTACTGCAGTGTCTGAATAGGAGGTGTCCAGTGACTCCTCTTATGTGGTTAGGCTGGATCAGTTTCAGTTTGTGACTCGTGAGGATATGGACAAGCTGCTTGGAGCGATGCGGCCCACCACCTCTTCTCTTGACCCTTGCCCAATGTGACTAATACTAACTGGCAGGGAGGTTGTTGTAGAGGGCCTGGCAGAGATCATAAATGTTTCTCTGAGGGAGGGCAGGATGCCTCCTTGTCTTAAGCAGGCAATTATTAGACCACTTCTGAAGAAGCCTGCCCTCAGAGTTGAGCAACTATAGGCCTGTATCCAACCTTCCGTTGCTGGGCAAGGTAATTGAGAGGGTGGTGTCCTTCCAACTCCAGGCAGTCTTGGATGAAACTGATTATCTAGACCCGTTTCTGACTGCCTTTTGGGTGGGCTATGGGGTGGAGACTGCCTTGGTCGGCCTGATGGATGATCTCCAATTGGAAATTGACAGAGGAAGTGTGACTCTGTTGGTCCTTTTGGACCTCTTAGCAGCTTTCGATACTATCAACCATAGTATCCTTCTGGAAAGTCTGAGGCGGTTGGGGGTAGGAGGTACTGGTTTGCAGCAGTGGTTCCACTCTTACCTCTCGGGCAGATTCCAGAAGGTGTCTCTTGGGAACTGTTGTTCTTCAAAAACTGAACTTTGGTATGGTGTTCATCTGCTGGTCACCTCCAGACATGTGAGGCTGCCTTTGTATGTGGTCCATAAACTGCAGTTAGTCCAGAATGCAGCAGCCAGGTTGGTCTCTGGGTAATCTTAGAGAGACCATATCACTCCTATCTTGAACAATCTACACTGGCTGCCTATACAGTAGGTTTCTGGGCAAAGTACAAGGTTTTGGTTATAAAGCCCTAAACAGCTTGGGCCCTGGGTATTTAAGAGAACATCTTCTTTGCTATAAACCACACCACCCATTGAGATCATCTGGAGAGGTTCGTCTGTAGTTGCTACTCTTCTGGTGGCTACTCATGGACAGGCCTTTTCCATTGCAGCCCCAAGGCTTTGGAACACATTTCCTGCTGAAATAAGAGCCTCCCCATCTCTTATAACTTTTAAAAGGGCAGCCAAGATGCATTTGTTCACCCTGGCTTTTAATTAGATACTGTTTTGATTGTGTTTTAATAGTTTTAACTTTTAAATTTTAATTGTTGAAATGTTTTAATCTTTCTATTGGTTGTTTTTATTCTCTTGTAAACTACCCAGAGAACTTGTGTTTTGAGCGGTATAAAAATAAGTTAAACAAACAAACAAACAAATATTACAGTTGCCACAGGGAGTTTTGATGTAGTGACCCTGTGCTAATAATGGTCATGTCAGTCCATTCTAAATGTCCTCTAAGGCCTCACAGGACTCAGTCCCTGTAGAATTCCACATCGTGTGGGTTGAGCCAATTGCATGGCCAGGAAGTGGGGCAATGATTGGTTTGAAAGGGCTCGCTCAATTGGTTCCCCCAAGCTTCCAGGATTCATTGCTTCAGCAGCATGAGAAGAAGGCACTGCTGCAGTAATAGAAGAAGGGACTCTAAAGGTATACAATTCTATAGGTAGATCCATTGGAGGCCACGTAAACCTCCCTCTTCCCCCAGGCCTCTGAACTGTAATAATGCAAATGGATATTTGGGTACTTTTCTGCAATAAAGCAAAAGGTTCAAAGCACATACAGAACATACCTATGCCCTGTGCGTTTGGTCTGCTGAGGTGTGCTTGGTTTGCTGAGGAGGACACACCAATAATTCAAGGCAATCAGCAGAGTACATTACAGAAGAAAATGCTGAACCTACAAGCCGCACAAACAAAATAGCAATCAGAAGATTTAATGCATTTCTGATGTACATTTAAGGCATTGACACTGGGCCACAGATGTACATGTGTTGTGTTTTATCTTGTTGAGATATGGCTTGGGAGAACCAATTATAGCATATCATCAGCAACAACGAGAGGGGCCAGGAAAAGAAAGGATTCCATCACACATTACTCCTGCAGATATATTAGAGAAACAAATTGTACTTGGGATTGAAAAGTCACAGGGTTTATTCCGTCTTAATAATCCCTGCCAAAGGCTAAGTGTAAAACTCGAAATACTTCCCAAATGTTGTTACTGTATTATCATCTTTGACATCTCAAGGGCTGCTCAGAGATCATCTTGATATCATTCCAGAGTTCTCACAATAAGCCTGTTTATTTTTAACCTGTGCTTGATTCTGGCTCTAACCACTTCAGCTTGCTGTTCTTGTGATTTAACATCTCCTTTTTTAAAAGACTGGAGTTTGTTAGTTTGTTTTATACAAAGAATCCTACCAGTGGAATGGTTGAATGCATTGTCACTTTTGAGGCTGTAATTGTTGGGGGTTATTATTAGAGCGGCAAGATTTAATTAGCTGGTTAACCAGTGGGGCACATTTAAATCAGGGAGTAAAGTGGTGGTGGTGGTGTTGGTGTTGGTGGGGAGATGCTTCTCAAAATTATCTGCTAGAGAGGCTGTCTCTCTGAAAAATTCAAATATTTGCTAAAAGTTTGATACCTGTATTCGATAAAGAGCAAAAATATCCTTTTTAGTTTCATTTCCACTGCCGTTATTGTCAAACAGCACCTCCTTACTTAGCTGTATTTTCAGCTGCTTCCTCAAAATTCCATGCATTTCTTGTCCAAGTCTTGGCCACCAGAATAATGTATGCACACCTATGGGTGTGCATGTAACTGATTTTGGTGATTTGGTTTGAATACAAACTAAATTTGAACAAACCACCAGTCCACAAACCAGTTTGGTCAAACTGGCCAGATGTCCGGTCTGTTTGGTCGAATCAGGTCGAGGGGCTATGCTTCTAGAGGGGAATCCAGTGATTTCCCCTTTACAATCATAGCCCCTCGAACTGGGTCAAACCTGTTGGAACCAGTCTAAGACCATTTCTGTTGGACCAGCTTCCTGTTTTTGAAGCCGATTGGGTTCGAGTTCAAACTGGTCAAACTGTGCCAGTTCGAATCGAACCCAGTTCAATATGAACTGGTTTGGCACACCCCTAAAATGTCCCCAAAGACTGATACCACCCTGTCATGTTGGCGAACCAGCCCCAGTTGCATTGTTTGTTTGAACCTTCTATGCTAATGACCACTAGGGGCATTAGGAGTGGAAATAGTGAGGGAGGGTCTTCCTCTTTATTCTCTCTCCTGTTGTTTCTTCCTCTGCTCTGGCTTTCTCTGATCAGTAGACTGATATTTTCAGGGGTCTCTCACACCCTCCTTCTTGCTGCCTTCTATGGTGCATTATCCATTAGTCATGTGGCTTCCTTCTCTCCCTCTCTGCACCTGCACTATGAAGATAGAAAGCTCATGACACAGGCTTTTCTGTCCAAACACGTAAGTTCCAAAAAAAACACCACCCGCATTTGCTTTGGAACTTTAAACATCTGCCTCAAGATAATTTTTAACGGCCTTACTCTTCTCACACACACTTGCTTTGCTATAATTGGGGTGAACAAAACTTCTCCCCACCAACATGACCTAAACTCAGAGTCACATGGGCTGAAGGGGAGGGCCTACAGAGAGGGGCTATTCTCATGATCGGGAATAATTGGGCTAGGAAAGCCTAGCCTGGTTTTTCCCGAATGTGGGAACCACCGGGTTCAGCTGTGAGCCCGGTGGTTCCTAGGCGGATAACCTGCCTAAGTGCCCCTGCCCTTAGCCCAGGTTTGCGGAGTAAGTGCTCCGCAAAACTGGGCTCCCTGATTGTGAGTAGCCATGGCGCGGCTCCATGCCGTGGCTATTCACGAGTAGACGCCCAACCAGGAAGCGAAAAGCCGCCTCCCCGCTCCGGGGGTCTCCCCAGTATGCCCTGCGCACTCACGCAGGGCATACTGGGGCTTCCAGGGGCCGCGTGGCCCTTGAACTCCCCAGCCCCCACCGGCTCTGTCACAGAGCCATCAATTGTGTGGGGGGCTTATCCGGCCACCCAGGGCTCCCTCTCCACTCGTGAGCAGGGAGAGCGGGCTTAGTCCACTCTTCCCGCTCACCGCCCCAAACCGGGTCTTACGGATCCATGAGACCCGGTCCAGAGTATATGAGGGGACTCTGTCTAAGCTTAGCTAATCTGGTTAGGAACAGGGAGCATCCCTGACCAGAGAAGTTCAGGGACACATCTTCCCTGACAGGTTCCCTGCAGTTAGGGACTGCAGTTCTGACTGAGCTGTACTTGGGCAAAAAGCAGGCAAACACTCCCCCCTCCGCCAGTGTGCTTAGCTGTTTAAGGAAAGCAAACATGGCACTTTGGACTAAAAACCAACGCTCATTAAATTCCACTTCAGTTTGGCTGTTTTGACAAACAATGCCATTTGATTTCAATATTTGATATCTGACAGTTGCTACTTGGCAGTAGTTGGCATGCAGTGGGATCCAGCATTCCACAAAACTGATAGTTGATTTAGAGCCTATTCAGCTCTAAACCGTGCAAAACCGGGCTAAGGGAGCCCAGACCAGTTTTGCAAGTGCATGTGAACTACCAGGATTGGCCCTGATCCCGGTGGCACCACGGCAGCAAACCCACCTACAGAGCCTCCCCTCAAAACAGCGTTAGGGGAACAAGCACTCTCCTAACCCTGTTTTTCTGTTCATGTGTCACTGCTTACAGCTGTGGCTGGCAGACGCGGGAAGCGGGGATCCCCATAATACACCACACGCTCATGCAGTGCATTATTGGAACTGCAGGGGTGGGGCAATGTGCAGTGGTGCGTCCCAGCACCCTGACCCTCGGAGCTGCCGGCAGCAGCCAGTGATTGTCTGGGCGGGCGATCTGCCCACCCAGGGACAGCGGAATGGTAATCTGTGGGGAGGTGTTTTCGGACTTCCTCCACACAAGCCTATAGAATAGTGTACCAGTGGTCTTCAAACTTGTTGCCTTCACAGAATCATTTCTGTATTCGCTTGTCAGTGCTCTTAACACCACAGGGACACATGGGGTGGTGGGCCCATGTGGTGGTGGGAATTACACAGCCCAGCAAGCACATTACAAGCTGGGCTGAAACTTATTTACAGTGCAGGCTTAGCTTATAATGGCTGATATCCTGAGTAAATTACTCAGCAGAAATTGATAGGGCATGAGTAATTTAGTCAGGGTGTCAGCCAATAAGTCTATGCAGATGACTGCCAGCTGAGTGGTCAGGCAGGCTGGGGTGGGGAGAGGCTGTGCCAAATGTATCTCCCCCCCCGTCAGACAAACCTTCTGATTTCATGGGCTGTACGTATCACACTCCCACATGATCCACAAGGCTTGGAGCATTGCAGATGACTGGAGGACGGGGCAATGCATCCCAGCCTCCAGATATTCCACAATGCATCACACAATGAGCACAGTGCATTGGGGGAATTCCCAAGGAGTGGGGCACTCTAGGCACGCAACTCTGTGCATGTTCAGAGCATGTTCTGTGCATGCTCAGGCTGCACGCAGCCCGAGCACCCACACAACCCTGGCATTGGGGTTAAAATTAGGGTTAGGTGGGTGGGCAGTGCCAGGATAGGCACCGATCCCAGTGCTGCACACAAGCAGCCTAACCCAGGGATGCCCTACAAGCCTGGGTTAGGCTGCTCATGTGAACAGACTTAATGAGTTCAGGCAGAATTAAGGTCAGCATTTGGAGGCCTACCCCCAGTTCCAAATGTCGGTACTACTACATGCCAAACAGCGTGGTGCAGTGGTTAGAGTGCTGAACTAAGACTGGGGAGACCCGAGTTCAAATCCCCATTCAGCCATGAAACTAGCTGGGTGACTCTGGGCCAGTCACTTCTCTCTCAGCCTAACCTACTTCACAGGGTTGTTGTGAGGAGAAACTCAAGTATGTAGTACACCGCTCTGGACTCCTTGGAGGAAGAGTGGGATATAAAATGTTTTTTAAAAACACTCTGCTGTGACTGCTTATTGAAGAGGAAGATCAATCTGTGGTCAAGCTGTCATTTGGAGAACTTTCCCACCATTTGAAATCCATTTACAAGCTTCCAGAGAACTCAGAGTTCCCTATAGTACCATTTGAAAACCACTGAATATAATATTTGATAGTATTTGATAGATGACATGAAACAGAGAGGCTATTCACACACATGTGCAAAACCAGGCTAAGGGAGCCCAGCCTAGTTTTGCATGCACATGTGAACCATCAGGCTCGCGCCCGATCCCGACAGCACCACGGCGGCAAACCCACCTATGAAGCCTCCTCTCAAAACAGGGTTAAGATAGCCAGTGCTTGCAGCTGCAGCTGGCAGAATCAGGGAGGGGAGATCCCCCCCCAACTTGTGCAGTGCATTATTGGGGCACCCCCACCCTCAGAACTACTGGCAGCAGCTTGTGCTCATCTGGGCAGGCAATCCGCCCACCCAAGGGAAGCAAAAGCATCATCTGTGGGGGAGGTAAGCTCTTCAGAGCTTCCTCCCTGCAAATGCTGCAGCCTTTTCTCACTGCTCGTGAGAAGCAGTGTCTTTCATATCTGACTGTTGACAGTTGACAAAACTCTGGGAGGCAAAAAGGGGCTGAGCTCATAGCTATGCAGAAAAAGGTGATAGCTTACAACTTGTTAACATGATACAGGTGAATGGATGAAAGCAATCTGATCACTAAGCAGCATGATGATAACATGAGAACAAGACATCCAAATATCCAAGCCCTTCCATATGCCCAGTGAATAAGCCTTATAAGCAACATGCTTACACTGCACACCTGCAGCCGTCACTAAATTGTCCAGACTTTACTGTAAGTCAGGGCTGTTAATCACTAGAAGGCCCCAGGGCAGCCACATATGACCTTATTTATGGGGAAATCAAGAAACTGAAATACTCAACCGTGCCTGATTAGCTGCCCTAATATGCTACTTGTGGCTAATTTCTGAACTGCTTAACTTACAGGTGTTGCCCCCAGCCAGTAAATAATTCCTTCCTCCTCCTCTTTGCACTCCTGGACCTGCTGTGCATATGTGAAACCTGTTTAAGTGACAGGCAGGAAATAATTGATGGAGCATTAAATCATGCTAGTGGTTAGTGAACTGGATCCCTTTGAAACAAGCTAAGCTACATTCTCAGGCTCAGGCTCATTTCAGATGTTATTGTAACCCAAGAATTCTGTGCCACCACTTGCAACCTTTCCAAGGTACAATGTGTGCATTTCCTCATTGTATTTGCTGTACTTGTTGAGAACAACCTTTGCATAACATGTTGCCATTAAAGTTTCCCACGCTGGTTAGTGATCAATCTAATGCAGCAGAAACAAAGTCTGTCTTAAAAAAAAAAAAAAAAAATCAGAAAGGAGCCATACTGGGAAATGTAGCACTTACATTTTGGTTAGTTAATTTTTTTTATCCTTCTAAAACAGAGCTTGCCATGAAATAGTGGTGAATGAGCAACTTTTCACTATCTGTGTGATGCCTCCAAACCAGGAAATGGGAGATTCGTGAGTCAGCGTGCTCCTGATTTCCAATTAGACTTGGGTTGAATATGCCAAAATGTTTTGAAGGATTCTCATGGCAAATATGTGAGGTGGAAAATTCCAAGAATTTCCTGGACTTCCAAGTATTCTTAGAATGTTCTCTGAATAATTCTCACACTGGGGCTTCATTTGCAGTTAATGAACAGTTAATCTGCACCTTTTTGCAAATCAGTTACCAGCAATTACCAGATTAGCACCAGGAATTAGTGTCTCTCAGCAGGGGAGGGAGAGTCATGCCTTCTCTAAAAAAGTTTGTTTTAAGGTATGGAAGAATCAATTTGATTTTTGATTAATCTGAGCATAGGATTGGCAAAAGGTCACCTGGTTAGTTGAGTGGCTGAGAAGGAAAATTGGACATGGGTTCTTTCCCCACTGCTCTGAAGACTGTGGTGGCCATGCTTAGATTTATAGAAAGAGGTTCTTTATGGCTTATGAATTATAAATAAAGCATTATGCATCTTAATCATAGGGTTATATGCTACAAAATGTTGTTTAAAGTGATACATGCTTTTGAAAAAAAATGACCTTATGACTCTAAAATTCTATTATTTCCTTGTGGATCTGCAGCTGTGGCTGGACCCCAACACCCATCAACTTATTGTCCATCACAACAGGGCATGATGGGAGGTACAATTAGGACCCAAACTTGAGGACCCAAGCTTGATGGACTTCTGCCTCACCTCATGCCTTGCCACACTTTGCCTTCCCTAGCCTCTGGCTAGGCTGGAGGCAAGGGCATGTGGGAGGCTGGTCAGGTGAGGAAGGAGATGGGTCTGGCAGTGGTGAAGCTAGGTGGAAAGTGAGGCTAGGTTGGAGGTGAGTCTGGAGGTGAGGCAATGCACGTCTGGAGGCAAGGAGGTCAGGCAAGGCTAGGGAGGAGACTCAAGAGAGGTGAAGTGGGATGCTCAAGGCTAGGATTGTGGCAAGGCTGGGGGTTAGGCAGGAGCCTCAAGGTGAGGCAAGGTGGGAGGCTGGAGGCAGAAGGCAAGGTGAGGCAGGAGGAGTAAGGTAAAGCTGGCGACTGCAGACAAGGTAAGATCAGGCTGGAGGCAAAGCGAGGATAGGCTGGAGGCAAGGTTAGGCTGGAGGTAAGGCCAGGCAGGAGCCATAAGGTGAGGCGAGGCTGGAAGGAAGGCAAGCCTCGAGGTGGAAGGGAGCCTCGAGGTGAGGCAAGGCTGGAGCCTGGAGGCAAGGCAAGGCAGGAGTCTCGAGATGATGTGGGACGCTGGAGGCAAGGCTGGAGGCGAGGCTGGAGGCGAGGCTGGAGGAAAGGCTGGAGGCGTGGAGATACAGGAGGCTTGAGGCAAGGCTGGAGCCTCAGCTGGCCTCCAGTTTACTTCCTCACCTTTCCTCCAGCCACGCCAGAGGCTAGGCAATGCAAGGTGAGGCGGGAGGCTTGAGGCAAGGTGGGAGTCTCTCAAGCGTGGGTCTGCAGGCTTGGGTCCCCAGCTGTGGCTCCCATCATGCCCTGCTGCAATGTACAATATGATGATGGGTGTTGGAGTCCAGTCACAGCTGGGAACCCATGGGGAAACAACAGAATTTTAGAGTCATAAAGTACAAATCTCCTTGTATAAATCTGATCATTGCCACACAACAGTCTTCAGAGCAGTGGGGAAAGAACCCCCTGTCCAATTCTCCTTAACCACTATACTAACCAAGTGACCTTATGCCAATCCCATGCTCAGATTAATCAAAAATCAAATTGATTAATTAAAAAATTATTCTCACTTCCATACCTTAAAACAAGTTATCTTTTTTAGATAAGGTGTGACTCTACCTCCCCTGCTGAGAGACACTAATTCCTGGTGCTAAGATGGTAATTGCTGGTAATAATCAGCTTCCATTCATATGCAAAATAAGACAGATTTATCCTTTCTCAGAACCATCTTTGTGACCTGAAGCAATAGAATTTTACAAATTCAAATGTTGGCTCTCTTTGAGAATATCCGTGGTTGAGAATTTACTGATTCTTTAGCAGTTCTTTCCTGCTGCAGGTGCACAATATTTGAAAAAAATTGAATTGTATAATATTATTTTTCAAGTGTATTTCCAATCATAAGAACCTGTAAATTTGGGGGGATATCATGCTGGCCCCGCATCAAACCAACATTTAACCAGGAAGGTAATTTGGGATTTGATCTAGTATCGCCAATCATAGTTAAATGTCAGGTTGCAATGGAGCCAGCCCAACATGGTTGAAAATTTCTAGGTTATTACGACTGGAAATCAGGAGCACACACAGTTTGTGAATCTGCCATTTTCCAGTTTAGATACACCACATGGGTCAAGAGAACCCACCTAATGATTCATTTCAATTTGAAAGACAATAAATACTTTGTAGACACATACAATATAAGAGAAGTGTATAACTTGTGAAAATTTCAGTCTACTCAGTCATTACTATGCAAGAATAGATGGAAGGCTGGGATAAATAAGGAATCTATGTAGCTTCATCAATAATAATTTGAAATACAAAATTCTGGACTTTATTTTTCCACTGAAATTCAAACACCAATTTCAATTGTGGATAGATCCCCATGCCCATTTGGCCTTGTGAGGTGTGACTTCTATTCCCAGGTTATGATTTTTGCTCCCTGGTGCAATCCTGGTGCAGGACCTCTTCCCTGATGCAGGAGGAATCACATGGCTGCTGTTTAGGAATCACATAAAGGATCCAATTTTATGAACTGCTGCATCTATTTGTGGTCGCTAAGAGTCGACACTGACTTGACGGCACTTAATCAATCTATTATTATTATTATTATTATTATTATTATTATTATTATTATTATTATTATTTCTATTTCTTGTTTACACAGTCAGATAGGTGTTATTGACTGGTTTGTTTTATCCAGACATTGAGTCCTTCCCAAGGACCTGGGATGGCTGAATTTTATTATCTATATCATTGTTGTTATTATTATAGATGTTGTCGTAGAATATAAGCTGTTCCTAGTAAAGTTGCTTTTTGTAATTGTCTGATGGTGATGATGATGATGATGATATTTACATGTATATCCCACTCTTCCTCCAAGGAGCCCAGTACTACATACTTGAATTTCTCCTCACAACAACCCTGTGATGTAGGTTAGGCTGAGAGAGATGTGACTGGCCCAGAGTCACCCAGCAAGTATCATGGCTGAATGGGGATTTGAACTTGGGTCTCCCCGGTCCTAGTCCAGCACTCTAACCACTACACCACCCTGGCTCTATTTGTGGCTATACACAAAGCCATTTCCATTCGCAACATTGTGAGGGTCTCTTCTGCATCATAATTGCACAAACTATGCATAGGCACTTCATGAAGTCAGCAGTTCATACATTTGATACCTCCCCTCATTTCCCACCAGATCACATGCCAGGGGCATTCTTGTGCATTCCAGTGGGCAATCATGTGTGAGCTGCTGAGCATTTGAACCAGGTCTGTGAAGGCCCTGCTTATTTCTTGCATCAGTTTAACCTCCTTGGAAGAACTATCAGAATGGCTTCAACTTCTCATGGAATGGAGGGCTCTTAGAGAGATTGGGTGTGTGGGGGTGGGGTGGGGGGCTTCTTTGAGAATGCAGAGTCCATATTGTCTGGTAGGTCTAGTACAAGCTAGTGATCATAGTTTCCACATGTGCCTCTCTCATTCTATTTCTCTTACTTTTAAAACAAAATGCAGAAAATGTTTTTTTTGTTTTTGGCACTGAGAACAAGTTTGTGGTGGTGGTGGTAAGGTGTAGTTTCCCCATTTTGTTAACTATTTAACAGCAGTTCATTGCATTACCACATTAACGCTCCATAAGTTAGTGAGCTAATGTCCGACACTGAGTTCTTAAATGTAATAAATAAACCTTTGTTAAAAGCAAAAAACATAAGTACCACCTTGCTGAGTCAGGCTAGGGTTCATCTAGTTCAGCTTCTGTTTTCATGAACAACCAGCCAGAAGTTCACCAGAAAGGCAAGGTAGTGTGAGGGGCATGACCATCCTCTGCTGTTTCTACCAACATTCAGTACTGCCTCTGAACATGGAACATCCATGTAGCTAAAATAGCTATTAGCCACCAATATGTCTGTCTTTGATGAACTTGTCTAAACTTGTCTCTTAAAGCCATCTCATTCAGTGTCTATCAGCACATCCTGTGATCATGGTTAATCATGTCCAGTTGTGTGAAAAAGCATTTTCTTTTTTCCATTCAGAAGCTTCCATAAATGTACTTCATTGGATATGGTCTCATTATTATGAGAGAAATCTCTCTCTGTGCCCATTTTCTCCATCCCATTCAAAAATGTATAGACCTTTCTCATTTCCTCCCTTTGGAGTCTCCCCCTCCCTCCACCAAACTAAAAAGCTCCGAACACTTGAGCCCTTCCTTGTATGAAAGCTGCTCCTCAAACCTCTTCATCATTTTTAGTTGCCCTTTTCTGTACCTTTTCCAGCTCTATGAGCTGTCAGACCTGTCAAACATAAAGCCAAAAAGGTAATTCCATACTTTAGGTACAGGTTACCCAGCCTGAAAGCATTTATTTCTACAGCTTCTTGTACGAGTTGTGATATGTGGTAATTGAAAGTTGATGTTCAAAGCAATATCTCCTGGCCTTAGGATCTAAAGGCCAATTCCCCAACCAGTGATGACTTTCAGGCAGTCTCATCACAGTGGACACCTGTATGGAAGCTGTTCATGTGAATGCAATTCAACACACCCCTGCATCACCCCAGCATATGCTTCCCAAACCATTCTGGTTATACGGTGTCAGGACAACCTGAAGGCTCTAGATTTAAGGGACGGAGTCTGCTGGAGACTGCAGAGTCTGTTCAAGGAACTACTCATACGTTTCCAGTTATGTCCTGCAAAGTGCTTTAGTTCCCTATACTTTGTAGCATTTTTAAAAAACAAAATGTGGAATGCAAATATAAAAGTTGCAGTCTTTCCTGTTCCAGTCCAAACCAGGGTCTCTGCTAAGGCAGAGATCCAAAACCACACCAAACCTCAGGCAGCTCCAAGGGCCAAGCAGAGTAACAAGGGCTGCCCAATGCAACAAAGAAGAATGTTGCTCCAATGAGATATTGCCACAAGCTGCAAACTCTTATAACTGCTGTCAAGGGAGAGTGAATTGGTCTCCTCTCTTTTTCCTAGAAAGGCTGGTTCCTTAAAGAGGTGTTGTGTGATCTCTTAAGCACTGACTCTGATGGCGCTGAAGAACCTTTGCTAAAACTGGTAGGTCATTAGAGGATTCCTCTGAATCAGAGGACCAAGGCAGGGCTGTATCCATGGGCTGTGGTTGGGATGCTGGTTCAGGTTTCCCTAGTTCTCCTGGTGTGGGGAGTCCCAGTAGCAAGGGTTCATCCAGGGGCTGAATTGCCTCATCTTCGGAACTTTCCACTTCATCCCCCAGTTGGAGGTGGCGGTCCTGGATCTGGGCTTAGGACACAGTCCTGCTCTTAGGACTGTGCTTCACTTATTGCAGCTTGCATGTGGCACTGTACCTTGCTTCTTGTTTTCAAAACAAGTGAGGAGGGGGCTCACAGACCTGTTTGCTCATCAAGAGGGTAAGGCATGAATTGACCCTTAGGCACAGCACAAAGTGAGAGTGTGATAGTTGATCATGTGCAATGTTTCCCCATAGTAATCCTGGCTGGCATCCATACTAAAATGGCAGACATGGAATATCATTTCACATGTGCAATGGGGAAGAGGTGATTTTAACCAATCCCCCCTTCCCTCTGCAGCCCTCTCTGCCTTCTGCAAAAATGTCTCTGAGGGTTGTCTCAGGGGCATATTTTTGGGAAGCACAGATGGCTGCAGAGGGAAGGGGAGATCCATGAAAATAGTCCCTCCCCCTTGCACATGCAACACATTATTCTATCCTTGTGGCACCAGTGTGGATATTGGCCTATGTCATTAATGCAGTGAAGTAAAACTGTTCCTTTGACTGGCCATTTCCATAGTTTATGAAATAAACATCCATCTAGCAAGTATAGAAATTCTGGGATGACATCCTTCCTGCACTGAAACAGCAGGGAAAACACCCACTGAATTTACTGGAGACAGGAATTCATGCTCCCATTGCACCTTGAATGATAGACAACCTAGCTGATAACTTGTGCTTTCTAACATAACAGTTTTATAATTTCTAGATTTCTTTCAGAGATGCTTGCCGGGGGATGCTTTTAAAGCTAAGTTAAATATTTTGTTGTGGGGGGGTATGGTGTGTGTGCCCATGTGTGGGCACACACATATGCATACATGTGTGTTTTCCCATAGCACAGGTTCCCCAATGGGTTTGCTTATTGTATGTTTCAATCACCTTTTGAATCAATAGCTAAGGAACTAAAATTTGACATTTCCAAAGGTGGGGGGGGAGGAGTGTGTTGTTATATATAACTTAGGGATTACAGAGTTTTGTCATACTGTTCTCCTAAAGAAACAGGGAAACAACAGGAATGGCAGGAACTGAAGTTCAGCCATTTGAGAATTAAATGTGTGGCAGCTTTTGCTGTCAGAAGATGCTTTCAGGATGCAGCAGTTGAAGGATTATATCACAAAGGTCACTCAGAGAAAGAAAGAGTGTCACAAAGTTAAGTATATCCAGGAAAAAAATATCAGATAATAGGGAATATCTCTCCCCCCACCCCACCTTCCACCAAGCTAGAATGATAGATTGCAAGAGAGGTAAAAGAGAGCACATGGCAGATATAAAAGGAAATCAAGACAAGAAGAAAAATAAAATAGAAGGGTAATACAATAGAAGGGCAGCTGTAGAAATCATAAACGAAATGCGCAGAAACAAGAGTGAAACTTATTGAATAAAGTTGAATTTATTCACAGCATTCAGATGGCGATATGCAGGGGAAAAATAACCCACAGAATGGTACCCTGGCTGACTGCAGGATGCCAGAAGAATACATTTTTAAAATTGTCATGTTTTCATATGACACCATATGAATAATTGAACAGGGATGCCAAGTTTTATTACAAAAGCATTATCAGTGAAATGTTAATGCCAGACTCCAAGTGTTATAGCCTCTTTCTTTCTTTTTCCTTTTTTTTTTTAAAAGGAAATACTACAGATTTAATTTCTAAGCACTGATAGCAATTAATGCTATCCTTGTCAAACAGAGGCAGAATTATCGAAGATTCTGAAGCTCAGCAAAGGCAGAACATTTAATGTACATTCCATTTATTGTATAATGTCATGTTGTTGTTGTTGTTGTTGTTTGTTAGTAAAGTGGGGCTGAGCATCTTGGTAGTCTTGGTGACAAAAAGGGGAGAGGGGATGAGAGGGCCTTTATCTTTGACAGAGACCCCGTACCCATGTAGAAAAATTTGGGGGCTTGAAAAGAATGTCGGCAGCAGAGATCGGTGTGCAATACAGACATGCAACCTCAGAGAGCTGCTGCTGAAAGTTAGGCTGAAGGGACACAAGTGCTGTGCTGCCTGTTTCCATTCATCCTGGAAGTGAGGGGGCAGAATTGGTATGGAAGGACATAGGAACATAGGAACATAGGAAGCTGCCATATACTGAGTCAGACCATAGGTCCATCTAGCTCAGTATTGTCTACACAGACTGGCAGTGGCTTCTCCAAGGTTGCAGGCAGGAATCTCTCTCAGCCCTCTCTTGGAGAAGCCAGGGAGGGAACTTGGAACCTTCTGCTCTTCCCAGAGCGGCTTCATCCCCTGAGGGGAATATCTTGCAGTGCTCACACATCAAGTCTCCCATTCAGATGCAACCAGGGCAGACCCTGCTTAGCTATGGGGACAAGTCATGCTTGCTACCACAAGACCAGCTCTCATCTCCAAGTCACATGTTCTCTGGGCCCCATCTTTTCCCTTAAAGTTGCAAGGGAGAATGTCCACTGAGAGTCCACTCAAGGACTCTGTGTGGGGGATTGAGCCACAGGCATGTGTCCTCCAAGCTCACAGTTCCCTCTCCACAAGGATACTTTAAGCTTGGAGACAGACAGTCTCTTTGCAGCTTAAATGATGGAGTGGGGGAAAAGTGGCATGTATGCATCCTTTGAGGCCAGTTTTGCACCAAAAGTCTCCTTCACAGTTTAAAGAATTGTGGTGGGTGCCACAGTGATTGTAATCTAACAGAAACAGTGTAAGAGGAGTAAGGGGCAATGGAAGTAACAATTAAATATTCACTTTCAGAGAAAACCTTACAAGGAGTTACATAATATAATTAGACAACTGTGTCCATTCCTTGAAGAGGACGACCTCAAAACAGTAGTGCACCAGCTGGTAACCTCCAGGCTTGTCTACTGCAATGCGCTCTCCGTGGGGCTGCCTTTGTACGTAGTTTGGAAACTTCCGTTAGTTCAAAATGCGGCAGCCAGATTGGTCTCTGCAGCAACCCAGAGAGATCATATTGTGCCTATTTTGAAACAGTTACACTGGCTGCCAATATGTTTCTGGGCAAAATACAAAGTGCTGGTTATTACCTTTAAAACCCTGAATGGCTTAGGTCTGAATTATCTTAGAGAGCGCCTTCTTTGGTATGATCCCCACCGCACGTTAAGGACTTCTCAGGAGGTCCATCTCTAGTTACTACCAACACATCTGGTGGCAACTCGGAGGTGCACCTTCTCTGTAGCTGCTCCTGGGCTGTGGAATGCACTCCCTGCAGAAATCCGCAATCTGAATTCTGGCCTTCCAAGATTTTTAAACTGTTTTTAAACCAAAAAGGTTTGGCCTGGTTTTCCAGGGTTTTGCAAACTGTTTTAATTGTTTTAATAATGGTTTTATGTTGTTTTTACAGTTTTTGATTGTAATAGTTAATTGATTTACTTTGTTTTCATGGAAACCACCCTGAGCAATTTTTGGTAGGGCGGTATAGAAATTAGATCAATAGATCGATAGATTGATAGATGAAATCATATGTGCACCTGTATCTGATCCTTGACCATAAAATAAATCATACTCATACTCCTATTATAAATCATACTCATACTCATACTCATACTCCTAAAATAAATCATACTCATACTCATACTCATACCCCATCCTTTAGGCAAGGCGCGTGAGGCCATCTCACCCTCACCGCATCCGGAGTCTGGAAATGAGCATCAATCATTGCTGGGCCCCGCTGCCACAACCAGGATGTGGCTGCCATGCGATGTGTTGGTGGTGAGCCAGCTGCTTCCATCAGCAGGGCTGGGGGACTCCGGGTATACCATCAGGGTGCTGCCTTCCCTCGAGAAACCCTGCAGGGCTGGACGAGGAGGAGGCAGGGTTGCCTGGCTGCTGGTCAGCACTGCCCAGCACTGGTCCAAAAAGCAGTATCCAATGAGAGCAGGAGGGGCAGCAGCAGCCCCCTCCCCCCATTCCCAGTGGGTACCCATACTCCCCCCCCCACACGCACACGCACACACACCCAGCAGGGCCTCGGCTGCTTTTCTAAGCTGCGAGCCACCTGGAGACTCCTTTGCGGCCAGGCAGGAAGCAGAGCAACAGAGTTGGCCATGCTGGAGTTGCCGCTGCCGCAACAGCACCCCCACCCCCCAATAGATAAGCCTTGTCCAGTTTAGGCCGCCAAGAAAGATCCTTCTGTGTCTCATTTTTTAACGTTGTCTTGTGACTTCATGATGAAAGCATGCGTTTTTAAATGTTGGAATGAGCTGGTGGTGGTGGCAAGGAGCAGTGGCAAGGGAGGAGTGTGGCTGGGGGGGGGGGTGCCACTCACCCCCTGCTCTGCACCCTCCTAGAGATGTCCCTGATGTCCACCTCAGGAGCCCAGTGGCAGTTGGTCCCAGCTAGGCAAATGGAGAAGACCTAACTGACTCTCCCTCCTCTTCTTGCAGCTATGGCTGGAATGATCCAGTGCTCTTGGAATGAAAGTCTCATAATATGCTTACATATGATTCAGTTTTATATTCTCGCTTGTTAATTACATCATAGCAATAGCAATAGCAATAGCACTTACATTTATATACCGCTCTATAGCCGAAGCTCTCTAAGCGGTTTACAATGATTTAGCATATTGCCCCCAACATTCTGGGTACTCATTTTACCGATCTTGGAAGGCTGAGTCAACCTTGAGCCCCTGGTCAGGATCAAACTTGCAACCTTCTGGTTACAGGGCGGCAGTTTTACCACTGCGCCACCAGGGACTCATAACATCATAACAAGGAATCAGACATCATAACAAGGAATCAGACAAAGCATTTCTGGTTTCAAAATATTAACTGTTATGAATTACTGGCATGTGCACACACCAACACACAAGTCTTTATGGCTTTGTACATGCATGTTTTTCACTTAGTGATTACATTGTTGAGCAATCACAGATCGGCCTCTCCTATTACCTAACACCACCTCCAATACAATGCTTTTTTGTCAGGCCAGTTCGTACAATCAGCTGTGACTCAGTAGGTGTTCATTAATCACTGGATGAGAAACCATGGGATATGCATGCATGTGTGGAATTGTTACTGATGACCAGCAGCTGCATGTGTGAACTGACTCCATTTAAAATCATTGGCTAACATCCAGACTAAATTGTTCATGAGTAGCCCATTGAAATTAATTTCAATGAGACTACCTATGAGCAATTTCATCTGAATGTCCGCCATTGTATTCAAGTTGATGTGAATTGAGACGAAAGTTCTCTTTATAGTGATCGATGGTGGCACAATCATTCCCTCATGCAAGTAATCACTTCATGCTGCAGTCTCTCAATGATGCACACACAATTATGAACCAGTCCTGCAGCTGTGCACACTAATTGCATGTTAAGTCCAGTGAATTGGGCAAAGGAGCAGACAGGTTGGCCAGCTACATATTGATTCCATCCACATGCCTTGCCCATCATGCAGAGAGGTTTGTCGGGTGTGAAGGCACTGTGCCCGCCCACTGAAAGTACAACATGAAGCCGTCTTCTGTTTGCACCTCCAGATTCTGGCAGCTTAGAAATAAATGCCTCATAAAGACTTACTTAACTTTGTTAATAATGTTTGAATCAAGTCATTCTTCATTTTCCATAAAACTCAAACAGGCTAGAAGTAATTCAGGGCGTGTGTTTTTTACAAGTACTAATGAATAAAGTAAATGTGTAATTTCCAATAAATTACACTGTTGTGGTGTGAAAATGGGGCACTCCAAAACACATTAAAATGTGTCACCTTTATTTTTTATAGTATATCCTTTAGAACAGACATTAAACTATGTTTACTTTATCCCCTAGTATTGAAAAAGGGTGAAAAGCGAGAATATCCCCCCCTTCTTAGGGAAGCCTTGTAAGTAGTTCACCCCTGAAAGTTAAAGGCATCTTCTGGTGCTCCCATTCATTTCAGTGGAACTTGTACATGGGAAAAAAATCTGTGGTGGATTTATCATGCCAATATCTCATGCATATGTTTCAGGAATAACAAAGAAAGACAGAGAGGTGACATAGCTCCACAGATCTCTCTGAACAGTGACTCCTTTGGTAATTACTAGGCAATGTTTGTTTGACCACAAGTTTGTACAACCCCTGAATATGCCAAACCTGAAGTCTGATGGTGAATTCCCTGAAGGCATCTCTGAGCAAAAGTATGAGTTACCAGACTTTACATCAGTGAGGGAGAGCTCAGATCTTTCAGTTAAGAAGTCTGGTGTTCCCATCATTCGAGGCTTATTTGCTATCCTATAGGGATGTGCATAAAACCGGTTCTCCCGGTTCGGTTCGGGTCCGAACTGGGTCCGGACCGGACCGGGGTGGTTCGGTTTTGGTTTTGCCAGACCACCCCCCCGGTCCGGTTCGGTTTCGAACCGGTTCGGATCCGAACCGAACCGGTTCGGATCACAAAAAGTGGCTGGTTTTGAAGGGGACATTGTGTTCTACCTGCCACCCAAATTTCAAGTCGATTGGACCTTCCTCTGATTTTTTACAAATTTTTTTCAAAAAATAAATTTTTGCCCATAACTCACAATGTGGAGCCCTTAGGGGCAAAAAAGCTGGGGTGGGTGGTAGCCACCCATGGGTGTCCTCCACCCCAAAAATCCCAAGGCAATTGGTGGCTCCTAGTATTATTGGTGAATTTCTGAAGAAAATTTTTTTTCCATTGCCTAGAATGGGGGTTCGGGGCTGCCCCAGACCCACCTCTGTGGGGTGGCAGCACCCCCAAAGTGGGTCCGGGGCCATGGCAAAAATGCCCTCAGTCCCTCCCAGCAATCCCCGTAGAGATAGGAGTGATGGTTCTGTTGTTTTTCTGAGGTATTCTGAGTGTAGATTCTATGATAGCTTATGAGATTTCCAATGAGACACCATGAATCCACTCTCATTTGCTATCACAGAATCCACACTCACTCAGAACACCTCAGAAAAACAACAGAACCATCACTCCTATCTCTACGGGGATTGCTGGGAGGGACTGAGGGCATTTTTGCCATGGCCCCGGACCCACTTTGGCGGTGCTGCCACCCCACAGAGGCGGGTCTGGGGCAGCCCCGAACCCCCATTCTAGCCAATGGAAAAAAAATTTTTCTTCAGAAATTCACCAATAATACTAGGAGCAACCCAACAATTGCCACCCCATCTTTTTGGCCCCTCTCTCTGGGCGCCCTAACACGTAACACCTAGTCAGTCCATCTTAATGCCTACCTACTACCACCACTCCTATCCAAGCAAGTAAGAGGAGGACACTCAGAGAGACAACACCCACTCTCTGATCTAACAAAAAGGCCACTGCTGTGCTGCCTGCCAGCACAGCAGCAGCAGCGGAGCAGCACACTAAGCACAAGAGCAGCACACACAGAGAAGAAGCAGGAGGCGGAGCAGCAGAGCAGCAGACCTGCCGCTCTGCATGATGGGTGACGTGATGCCCAAAGGAACCACCGCCTCACTCAGTGCCTGCCACTGACTAGGCCCGACAGACAGAAGCCAGCCAACCTGCTCTGCTCTGCTCTGATGCTCCCCATGGATGATGCACACACACCCTACATCTGCATCCCAATGACCAGACCAGACCAGACCAAGTGCGCAGAGTCAGCACAGGCCAGCAGCCACCAGCCCAGCAACAACAACAGCTACTACTGCTACCACCACAACCAGTGTTGCCGCTACAATAACATTCCCAGTCCAGTCACGCGCGCCACAGCCTGAGCCTAGCACACAGCCAACAGCTGCTGCCAGCCAGTGCCTGGCAAGCCCAGCCAACATGAGGAGGAGAGAGCTAACAAGTAGACGGCGCACGCACATCACCAACCCATCACGACGGCGCAACTGCAAGGGGAGAGGGCACAATTACAGGCAGGAGGAGGAGGAGGAGGAGGAGGAGGAGGAGGCGGGCGAGGCAATCCTAGCACAGATTTGAAAGTTTAAAATCCACCAGGACATCTTCTAGAATCTAGACTTCTGTTTTTTCTACCACCAGCTGTAGTGTCTAGTTAGTCAGTGTGCTGTGCAGCTGAGCTGAGCTGAGCTGAGCTGCATGTGAGGAAGGGTGATTGTAGCTAGTTCTTTAGTTTCAGCAGACTGAGCATTGAGCATGGGCAGTGGCCTTGGGAAGCAACACAATTACACGACACTCACCTGCTGCTGCTGGTTCTAGAAGTTGCCTCTTCTCGTCTTCACCTCTTCGTGTGTGTGTGTGTGTGTGTGCAGTGAGTGCATGCCTTTTGCCTTGCTGGAAAGAAATGCTTCTCTGGTCCACCACCACATATCTGCTCAAGGACACAGAGGCCCAAGGCAGAGGTGGTGGCACCAGTGTGAGTGCATGTGTGCTGGTGGTGTTTGCCACCACAGGTGTTTTGTGTGTGTATGTGTGCGCTGCTAGCTAGGAGGGGGGAGGGAGGCAGGGAGGGAGGCTGGGAGGCAGGGGGGAGGAAAGGGGAGGGGGAGAGGGATGTAGAGGGGATTGAAGGGGGGAGGGTCCGGCTCAGAGTTGGTCAGCCACATATTTGTGCACACACATGCTCACGTGTGTGCTTCGGTGGGAGAGACCAGACTCTCATCATCTGCCAGACCGGGGTTGGGGGCAGGTGAGGCGGTGGTGGGCTGGAAGGGAGGGAGGATGGAAGGTGGTGAAGAGGAAGGGGAGAGGATGAGAGGGGAAGGATGGAGGGAGGCATGGGGGGGAGGAAAAAAAACATGTAGACAGACACACACCACACTACACACAGAAAGCATCCACACACAGAGACAATGCTAGGCATCCATTCACACAGACAGACAGACAGACAGACACACAACAGGAAGAGACAGACTGAGCCTGCACCACACACACACACACAGACCCAATTCCCCCCCTGCACAGTTATCAATCAATATGTTGTGTTGGCAGCCAGTTCATTGCTATTCTGATGGTTTTGGGTTTTTTGCCATCAGCCAACATCAACAGTGACCACAATCAAGATGAACATAAGATGATAATAATTCATTCGTTTCATTTCAAAAAATCACCCAATCATCTTCTCCATGTAAACCAAGCCCCCCACACATGATTTCTGGTGACATTTTCAATAAAATCAATTCATTTGGCATTCATCATTTTGTTCTCCCTTTGTCACCTTTTTTTCTTTCTTTTGCATAATTTTGAGGCTTGATTTTGACATGGGGTTTTTAAAGAAAAAATTATTTACATGTTTATTTACATACAGTATTTACATATCTACACTGCATTTTTGAACGTATACCCGCCGCTGCCGCTAAGTCTAGTACTCCGTGGGCTGTGCTACTTTGGGGGGGTGTGCCGTGCCCACGCCAGGTCCCCAAATGCTGACAGGTGGATAGATAAAGGGCCTGTGCTGGTCAGCATTGGGTTTCTTTTTAGGTGGGCGTGGGCATTGTAAACATCTGGCCAGTCGCAGCACTACAACTACTACTACAACTGCATCTCTGTGTGGGCACACTACACGCTGCGACTGGCTGGCACGGCTCAGCATCTGTCACGTCAGCTCAGCTAGAGGTGGAAGGGGGGAGGGTAGGGATAAGCACAGAGTTCGAGCCAGGCAGGTGACCAACCATGGGGCAACCCACGGTAATCACTCGCCCGTCTCAAACTGCAGCTTGGGGTAGCCCAACAGGGGGAGGTTCACCTTAAGGAAGACCAGCTGCTCCACCAGACCAGGGTCCAAGCGGGAGCGAGAGGGTGTCACCACGTCCCCGGCACGTGAAAACACCCGCTCGCTCTGGACACTGGTTGGGGGGCAGGAGAGGAGGCGCACAGCCACCACCGCCAGGTCCGGCCAGACTTGGCGGCGGCTCGCCCAGAACTGTGCGCAGTCCACGCCGTCTCCCTCCACAGGCTCCTCCAAGTACTGCGCAACGCATTGCTCAGCACTGGAGGGGGGCCTGGCAGGTCGAGCCTCCCGCATACCAGGCATGGCGCCATAGCAGAACCGCTGAAACCACTGGGCGGATCTCGAGTCGGTAGCAAATGGCTGCTGCGATGGCGCCGCCTGGGATGCCGCGCTGCTGGACTGGGAAGAGGGAGGGGAAGGGGAAGCTGACGCCGGCTGGCCGCCCATGCTGCTGCTGGGTGCGGGTTGGGCCGCGAGGGCTGCCCCCGCACCACTACCAACACCCTGGTCTCTGCGGGCCCTAGCGGCCTCCTCCTCCCTAACCTTCTCGACCAGGATGCCCTTCCACCTGGGCAAGTCGTCGGCACTCACGGCATTGCCCTTGAGGGCTGGGTGACAGAGACAAGCGAGGACATACTCCTCCCTGTCTCCCAGCACATCAACGAGCCGCTTGTCAACCCCAGACCTCAGCCTCCCAGCCAGAGCACGACCCTCTGGCGTGGTCAGAGAGATATGGAGTCCACCCATCAGCTTCTCGAGACCAACAGCTGTGGGCAGCGCCTGGCTCAAGGGAGTGGTGTCGCCACACAAGCCCTTCGTGGCAAGCTGGAAGGGCTCGAGTGCCGACACCGCCTCGGACATCTGCTTCCACTCTGCGTTCGAGAAGTCGCAGACATCCAAGGGCTCGTCCCTCGCCAGGGCGACAAGGGCTCTCTCCTGCTCCAACAGGCGCTGGAACAGGAGGAAGGTGGAGTTCCACCGCGTCTCCACATCCGTAGGGATGAGATGGCGAGGAAGGCCAAGGTCATCCTGCTTCTGGCGAAGCAGTCTCCTGGACTTCTCGCTGCGGTGGAAGTGGGCGGCCAGCTTGCGGGACTTATCCACAAGCGTAGCCGTGGCAGCAACAGCACCTGCGATGGGGCGGGCCCCCTTCTCCTGGGACGCCCTCAGCTCCTTAAGGCCAAGGGCGTCCCTGACGGTCAGATGGAGCGTGTGTGCCATACACCGTATGTTCACACAGTCCATGACTGTCTCGACAGCGGCGGTAACGTTGGCTCCATTGTCGGTGACAATGAAGCCGCGGGAGAGGTGTGGACACCCGCCAATCCACTCCTCTATCTGGCGGTCGAGTACGGCCGCCACCTCCTCCGCGGTGTGCCTCGTGTCCATCGTCTCCACGTGCAGGACGGCCCACCTGTGCCGTAGTGCATCGGGAGCCGCGCCGGACCCGGAAGCATCGCCCGCGGAGGTCCCCTCACTCTCCGGTCCCCACCAGTGGGCAGTGAGGGCCAGGAAAGAAGCGTGCATCCCACTGACACTGGTCCAGAGGTCAGTCGTGAAATGCACGCTTGTCCCGGCCGGAGCTGCACGCAGCTCGGCCGACACGAGCTCCCTGCACCGGCGGTACAGGGAGGGGACCACGTTCCGGCTGAACGTCGTCCTTGAGGGGATGACGTATTCGGGAGCCAGGTATTGGAGAATACGGCGGAAGCCGTTGTTCTCGACCACCTGAAACGGCTGGTCATCGGTGGAAATCATCTCCCCTATGAGGCGGGTGAGGTGATGATGGTCCACGCGAACAATACGCTGGCTGCCCGAGGACTGCGTCCACCGCTGGACGGGCAGTGTAGCCTGCCTGCTGGCTGGCACACTGCCGCTGCCCGCCCTAGTGGCAGATGCACAAGGCGCACTAGCGCTGCCAGCCTGTCCCCTGAGACCTGGGTGGTGACGCTCTATGTGTCTCCACATAGGCGTCGTACCCAGGTGCGCAGGGTCCCTTCCACGGCTGACAAGCATCCTGCAGTGGACACAGCGGGCGTGGAATGGGGCATCTTGAGGGACCTCAAAATGCACCCATGCACCACTGCCCTTGGCCTCCTGCGCCCTGGGCGCCATCCTAGGCCGTTTCTCGCAGGGTGGCTGCAGTCCTGGGGGGGGGCGGCCGCCGCTGCCTGCCCACTGCTGCCACCCAACCCGCCCCTTCCGCCCTCCACAGCGGAGGAAGGGCCCAGCTCAACTGGCATCGGAGAGGCAGGCCTCTCCTCCACCACCTCGCCAGACCGCTCCCCACCAGAGTGTCGGGCTTCACGAGGGGGGGCCCCACTGAGCGGCGAAAGGATAGGGGGAAGGGGCCCCAGAGGGAGGGAGAACCTGGCTGCATCGCTGCCAGCCGCACGGTCCTCACCGCCCTCTACCTGCTCTTCCAACTCCACAGTCTCCTCCACCTCAACAACTGGCGGTAGCTCAGCAGCACCTGGTGCCGCCGGCGAGGAGGGACCTGCCACAGCCCTAACAGTGCCTCTGCCTCTGCCGCGATTGGCGGCAGCAGGCGTGGGGAACTGAATCCTGCGCACCAAAGATGGGGCCGGAGCAAAGAATTCTCCAATGGGGAGAACTGGGGTGTCCTCAGGCTCCCCGCGTCCTCTCCCTCCCCGTGCCGCAGGCGCACCCCGCACCTGGCCTCTCCCACCTCTGCCTGCCAGCCTTGAGCGAGCCCTGCCCGCCACACGGCGCTCAGACATGCTGCTAGGTCAGAAGGAGGGAGACTTTAGGAGGAAGGCCAGACAGGGTCAAAAAAATAATTTGGAGGGGCTTAGGGGCCAAAAAAAAGGCAGCTGATTTGGAGGCGGCGGGGGGGAAGTTTGTTTTCAAAAAAGGAAGCCAATTGGGGGGAAAGGAAGACTTTTTGATATGGGGGGGGGAAGCCAATCGAAGTGAGGGGGAGGGTGTCCTTTTTGAATTTGGGAGTCAACCACCAAGCCAATTGGGGAGATGGGTCTGGGAGGGGTTTTTTTTTAGAAAAATAGGGGGTTAAAGGGTGGAACCCCGGTGTGGGAGGGTGGCACGGGCAGTTGGGTGGAGTAGTTGTGGTGTGGGTGGCAAGTTTTTAGCTTTTTTGGGGGGGGAGAGTGGATGGGGGGAGGGCACAGCACCTACCGGGGGTGGGGGAGGGATGCAGTCAACGCTTGGGAACCTGCAGATCAAAGGAGGAAACCCTTATTTAGTGAACTGGAACACAAAGTGTGGGTTCTGGGGGGTGGTTCTCAAGTAATGCTCCTGTGGGGGGAGCATCAAACTCAATGCAGCCTATTTAGTGACTCTAAATTGCACACAACCAAAACCAGAACCCAGTCACACCAACACAGAGGTTGAACCCACCCACTCTGTGACTCTGCCTGCCCAATGCCATGGCAAGCAAGCAGCAGCAAACACTTGATGGCAGCCTCATGGATTGAACATCATGATCATCATCATACGTGTGTATTGGCCCAGCATGTAGTGGCAGCATCAGAGCCCAGCCAGGACCCCACTCAGACTGCCCCAGAGGCAAGGAAGCACTCTGGCATGGCATGGGCCCAGCATGTAGTGGCAGCATCAGAGCCCAGCCAGGACCCCACTCAGACTGCCCCAGAGGCAAGGAAGCACTCTGGCATGGCATGGGCCCAGCATGTAGTGGCAACATCGCATCAGAACCCTGGACCCCACTCAGACTGCCCCAGAGGCAAGGAAGCACTCTGGAAGGCACCTGTTCAAAAACCACCTGCAAGACGCATGCAATGCAACGCAACACACAGCAGCAATTTCTTTACTGGGCATGGGCATGAAGACACAAGTTTTACAACAGTACATCTCCTCTCCAAGGTTCCCTCCCTCCTCCCCACACCCAAATGCATTTCAGAATAGGGGTGTCCCTATTTAAAACCGCCAGCTAGGGAGAGAAAGGGGCAACAAAAGGTGCACAATCGCACACGCACTAACCCCTCTTCTTCCGGTCCTTCTCCTGCCACTCACTGCTGGTCACGGATTCGCCGCCACCAGCCAGCCACCCTGGGCTGAGACACAGCAGGGCAGCCGCACGAGGCACACAGGCAACCGGGGTAGTTCAACAACGATGGAGGGGCAGAAGTGAGGAGACAACACTATTTGTGTCGCTCAACTCACCCCCAAGCAGAGACAAAATCAACCAAAAACTATAAAAAGAAAAAAAAAACCGATGGCAGCCGCCAGGTGGGTAGGCTACTGTGTGCGGCTGCAGCTGTGGGAGAGGAGGTGGAAAGTGAAGGGGAGCAGAGAGAGAAAAGACTAAGAGAGAGAGAAAAGAGAGGGGGGGCAGGGACAAAGAGAAAGAGAGGAGAGAGAGAGAAAAGAAAGAGAGAGAGAGGAGAAAGAGAGATGATAGAGAGAAAGAGGAGAGAGGAGAAGCGCAGTGCAGCAGGGAGGGGGGATTCAGGTGTGGGGGGAGGACACAGCAGTAGCAGCAGTCCAAAGAGGTGGGGGGAGCAGAGAGGGTGTGTGTGGTTGGGGGCTAGTGTGTGGCAGGGGGCCTGGGGTAAGTGGAGAGAGTCGGGGGCAAGGAGGAAAAGAGGTGGGGTGGGGGGAGCAGAGAGGGTGTGTGTGGTTGGGGGCTAGTGTGTGGCAGGGGGCCTGGGGTAAGTGGAGAGAGTCGGGGGCAAGGAGAAAAAGAGGTGGGGTGGGGGGAGCAGAGAGGGTGTGTGTGGTTGGGGGCTAGTGTGTGGCAGGGGGCCTGGGGTAAGTGGAGAGAGTCGGGGGCAAGGAGAAAAAGAGGTGGGGTGGGGGGAGCAGAGAGGGTGTGTGTGGTTGGGGCTAGTGTGTGGCAGGGGGCCTGGGGTAAGTGGAGAGAGTCGGGGGCAAGGAGGAAAAGAGGTGGGGTGGGGGGAGCAGAGAGGCTGTGTGTGGTTGGGGGCTAGTGTGTGGCAGGGGGCCTGGGGTAAGTGGAGAGAGTCGGGGGCAAGGAGAAAAAGAGGTGGGGTGGGGGGAGCAGAGAGGGTGTGTGTGGGTGGGGGCTAGTGTGTGGCAGGGGGCCTGGGGTAAGTGGAGAGAGTCGGGGGCAAGGAGAAAAAGAGGTGGGGTGGGGGGAGCAGAGAGGGTGTGTGTGGTTGGGGCTAGTGTGTGGCAGGGGGCCTGGGGTAAGTGGAGAGAGTCGGGGGCAAGGAGGAAAAGAGGTGGGGTGGGGGGAGCAGAGAGGCTGTGTGTGGTTGGGGGCTAGTGTGTGGCAGGGGGCCTGGGGTAAGTGGAGAGAGTCGGGGGCAAGGAGAAAAAGAGGTGGGGTGGGGGGAGCAGAGAGGGTGTGTGTGGTTGGGGCTAGTGTGTGGCAGGGGGCCTGGGGTAAGTGGAGAGAGTCAGGGGCAAGGAGGAAAAGAGGTGGGGTGGGGGGAGCAGAGAGGGTGTGTGTGGTTGGGGGCTAGTGTGTGGCAGGGGGCCTGGGGTGAGTGGAGAGAGTCAGGGGCAAGGAGAAAAAGAGGTGGGGTGGGGGGAGCAGAGAGGGTGTGTGTGGTTGGGGGCTAGTGTGTGGCAGAGGGGTGTTGGGGGGAAGGGGAGGGGGCAACAACAAACAGCAAAGGAGAAACTGGAACAACTCGGGCAGCAGCAGCGATTAGGCTGGATGGGGTGGTTGGGGGAGGAGCTGGGCCTGGGCTAGGGTAGGGTCTGGGAGGAGGGAGGGTGGGGGGGGCAGGCAGGGGGGGGAGGAGGAGGAGGAGGGTAGCAAAATATATAAAGCAATATATATCAAGAGAACACAAGCCAGAAGTTTAAAAAAAAATTAAAGAAAGACTATAACCAGCAGAAAAAACTTGGGGGTGGGGGTGTGGGGAGGGGGAACCAAACACAGACTCTGAGGGGGGCCACTAAGTGAACAGAGACAATGAAACCACAATTGCTGCAAATTAATAATAGCAAATGAATAAGTGGAACCAAGCAAAGAAAACTGGACTCGGTTTGGCAGCAGCAAACTTGGGAGAAGGCTGGATGGGGTGGGGTTGGGGTGGGGTGTGGTTGGACTTGGAGGGGCAAGTTTGGAGCAGGGAACCAAAACTGATTATATGGGACAACAAGAAACAACAACAGAATCCTCTGGGGGTGGGGGGGAGGGATTCAGGGAACCAACTCGCAGGGCAGCAGCAGTCAGCAGAAACAAACAAAATGGTACAATTTAAGCAAAACCAGCAAGCAATATATAACTGAAACCAATGGAATGCAATGTGAAAATCAAAAAGTTGGACAACAACAAGGCAGGACAAAGAGCAATAATTAATGGAAGAAGATTTAAAGCAATGAGGATGCAGTGGGTGGGAGTGGGGGAGGGGGAGGGTAGGCCCAAAGGATGAGAAGGGAAAGGGGGGGGAGGGGGGGGAGAAAAGCAGACAGACAAGGAACAGGGAAAATTGGGGGAAATTAAGAAGAAAGTAAAGTGAAGTAACACACAGTATACAGACAAGAGACAGACAGAGAGAGGAGACACACAGAGAGTCACAAAGGGCAGGTGGACAAAGGATTAGACAGAGCACACACAGAGAGACACAGGACACAGTCAGGACTCACAGAGACACCAGAGCAGCCAGCAAAGGGCAAGCAGGTCTCAGAGATGATCCCACAACTGCAGCCAAGAGAAGTTTCCAGAGAAGAGGCTTGGGTTTATATAGGTTTGAAATTCCCTCCTTTGGGAGCCCCCACCTTTGCACTCCCCCCACGGCCAACAGGGTGCCAGCTCTCAACAGTGCAACAGCCAAGCAGCCTACCAGACCAAAGGACTCATTCTGGCCAATCAAGGATCAATAGCGCAGCCAATACAATGCCTGGAAATAGCATCACAAAATGGATGCAAGGAGGAGCAAAAGTTTCGGGAAGGAGACACAAAATGGAGGACACACTTTAAAGAGACACTGAGTGAGACTCAATTTCATTCCCGAACCGGTTCGGGAAACCCGAGCCGGTTCGGTACCGAACCGGCTCGAATTCGGTCCGGCTCGGTCCCCGGGAGGGCCCGATTTGGTCCGGGATCGAGCCGCCGGATCCGGACCGGTTCGGACGAACCGGTCCGGATCCGAACCGAACCGCACATCCCTACTATCCTAGGGGACTTGAAGAAGACAGATGGCTTCATCTGAGGCCATTCATTGACACCACTCTATTCCAGGGTATCATCCATGCAGTTTGTTTGAAGTGTCATCTTGCTTAAATAGTCCAAAAGAATGGCTTGGCTATATAATGGCAGAGCTAAGCTTTAGGTCTTTGGTCGTTGTCTTTCCTGGGATATCTCAGGGGTTCCTCCAGAGCTCTCTTGGGTCCTTCTGCTGCTAACTGCATCTTCATTTTTGAACCTGCTACTGCTGCTGGATTACTTCTGCTGAAGCCCAGTTCCTTCCCAAACTTGCGGTCTCACAGCTTGGCTAGAACAAGATACATATGGCACTCTAGAGACTACTTTACATGAGATGTTGGGGTGGGAGGAGGTTTCCCTACACATTTGTTTTGGTTTCCCATCCCATCATAGTGGTCTTTATGACACTGTTTTAATTAGACCCATACAAGTATTATTCTGCCTCCCCAAATATTTTTCTGCATGGAATTTCACATTTCTTTTCTTTTTCCAAGGAGAACAGTTCGCCCATGGGGTGGGGGGGATTGGTGTAGGTTATGGAAAAGTGCTAGATTATACTCACTTTCTGCCAGACTAGTGAAATTCTAAAATGTACATCAATGAATTTTGGTGTGAAAATTTACATTAATTATACTGATATGAAATGTCTTTGATCCATGAATGTGCCCATAATAAGATGCTGCTGCTGTTGTCATCATCACCACCATCATCATCATTGTCAGCAGGAACATGATGGAACAGCCTTGCTGAAGCTAAGCATGCCTGGTTGGATCAGAGCATGGAAGGGAGACCACATAGGAATCCTGAGCCACATCCAGGCCAGTTCCATTCATGTGCAAGGGGAAATGAGCCATTTTTGCCAATTCCCCCCTTATATCTACTGCCCTCTACACTCAGAAAATATGCCCCTGAAGGATCTCCAAACCCCCAGAGACATATTTTTGGAGGACATAGGAGCTGCAAGAGGAAGTGGAAATGACAAAAGAACATAAGAACATAAGAACAGTCCTGCTGGATCAGGCTCAAGGCCCAACTAGTCCAGCATCCTGTTTCACACAGTGGTGCACCAGGTGCCTTTGGGGAGCCCACAGGCAGGAGGTATGTGATGCCCTCTCTCCTGCTGTTGCTCCCCTGCAACTGGTACTAGAGGCATTGTGCCTCTGAGGCTGGAGATGGCCCACAGCCACCAGACTAGTAGCCATTGGTAGACCTGTCCACCATGAATCTGTCTAAGCCCCTTTTAAAGCCATCCAAGCTGGTGGCCATCACCACATCCCATGGCAAAGAATTCCATAGATTAATTATGCGCTGTGTGGAAAAAGTACTTCCTCTTGTTGGTCCTACATTTCCTGACCTTCAGTTTCATGGGATTAACCTGGTTGGGGCGCTCCTCTTAGTTGGGTCCCTCCTCTTAGCATGAGTAGAACATCCATCTTGCACAAACAGAACTAGTCTGGATGCTGCCCTCTGTGTACACTACATTTAATTCCATGATGGAAGAAAAGTGGGATATATGACAAGTGTAATAATAATTTTATAATAATAAAACCATCAGTGCACATGGTGTTTGCAGAGTAACATAGCCAGAAGATAACGTTATCTTCTTCAAGGAACTTATAATTTACATTTAGAATAAAATGAGGAACCTCTCCGTTTGATTCATACATCTTGATATATCAAGCTGTTCCCCCCGCCCAATAGCTTCATTTATTATTAGCCAAATTACAAAACAAATTAGACCCTGTTGTGCCCAAATGGCATTGTTGATAGTAGCATAGGGTCTGCTTCCCCCCCCAGCCCTCTATAAGCCATCAAGTCCACTTACTTGCTTACATGGCTTCTGCTCTAGCACCATGTGGGAATGAAGGGAATTATCTCTCCTCACTTCTGGTGCCTGGGGCATTGTTAAGGCAGCTAGTCAAATGCAAGCAAGTCTGGGAAATGTAATTTTCCCAGGGCTACTGACATCCACTCCTTTTCTTGCTTAAGTTAAAATTTGAGCTAGAGAACTCAGGATGTTGAAAGTAAGCATGCAAGCCACTAGAGTTCCTAATTCCAGTTGGAAATTATGCACTTTGACAACATCTCGGACAGAGAACACAGAAGAGAGGGAGGTAGAATAAAGGATAACAAGGGATAAATTTGAGCAAACACAGTTACACTTACTTATTGTGTGATCCTAAGCATATTTACCAAGACAGAAATCCCCCTGAATTCAATGGGATTTTTTCTCCCCACTAGGGTCCAAACTACATGTCCCACTAAAGCCCAATGTCCACCCCTTTTTCATTATTATTTTTTTAAAGCTGCTTGTGGGGAAAATGATCAAGAGCAGAAAAGTGATGAAGAAGAGCCCTTTCTCCACTTCTTGCATTTTTGTTCCGAATTCCCTCCCCCAGTGTTTTCTTCTTCTTCCAACTGAGTTTCAAAGGCATGGTTGAAATTATATAGGGGGAATAGCCCCCCAATGTGTGGGGGGCAATTTAGTTTTTTAGAAAAATGCCTTTTTCAGAAAAGGCATGACTTTACCTCCCCTGCTGAGAGACACTAATTCCTGGTGCTAAACTGGTAATGGCCTGGTAACTGATTTGCAAAAAGGTGCAGATTAACTTTCATTTGCAAATGAAGCCACAATGTGAGAATTATTCAGAGAAAATTCTGAGAAGAATTGGAAATCCAGCAGGATATTCGTGGAACTTCCCATGTCATATATTCACCAGGAAATCCTCCGAGAATGCTTTGCTGCATATTCATCCCAATTCTAATTTCAGCCCTAGATTTTACAGGTGAGGGTTACAGTATTGAGGGAGTTCCAGGATAAGGGGCAGTGAGGGAGGGCACATGTTGCTTTAAGTGAACAGAAAATCTCCTGGCAGTTCAAGAAGATAGAACCGGAAGAGCTGAGTTCATAGCCCATTAGTCTACAGCCCAACCTTTAAAACCAAAGATCATTGAGCTCACATATATAATGCTTTCAGCACACAAAATAAAATCGTAACTATTAAATATCAACTATTATTTGAAAGGGGGGGGGAATTCCTGATTTTTAAAAATGTTCTTTTGGGTCAACATAGTTTGATCATTTGGAGCAAGTTCAACACAGGGTGTGTTTATTTGGCACCGAAGATTTGAAAGAAACAGGAGACATGTAAGTGGCTTAACTGGGTTGTGAATTGAGCTGCTTATTATGCACCAAGAGCTTAAGATCACAACCCCCAGGGAAGGGAGAATTTTTTGTCTCAGAATTTCTGTAGTGGGTTTGTGCCTGAGAATGGAATCCCCTCTCCACCACCACCAACACCACCAACACCACCACCAAAAAAGGGCTTGAGTTAAGTTATTGCAACACCTCAGATATACAAACCCCTCAGGAGAATAAATATTGCACTGAATATTGACAGGGTTAGTGCTATATTAGCTGTGCCACAAACTGTGAAATAAATGGCCATGATGGATGTGAAATATTTATTGCTTTGCTGCACAGCAAATCTGAATTTGCATCTGGAAATACCAGCCTGGAAGAATCCAGTGCTAGCTGATGTAGGTCTGAGAGCACAGTAAGGAACAGTATGGATACTGTTCAGATGTCAAATGTTGAAAGATGGTGTTTTTTTTAGATCAAAGAGATCAAATGTATATTTCTTATTATTTTTAATACCCAAAAGTGTATTTCTTATTAAAACACATTTGGCTATACAAGAGGGCCATTGCACTAACTCGATAACACATTGTCAGTGGGCTTTGGCAGAGGAGTGGCTTCTGCTTTCAGTTTGGTCTTTTAGGAATTTCAGGAACAATCCCCATGGAATTGCAGGACAATGCAAGAAATGATGAGTTGAGTCACAGCAAGTGATAGTCTGGCATCCACCCAGCCAGTGTCAGAGGCTTCAGTGCCACGAGAACAGTCCAATAAGTGCTTTCTTCACATTGATCATGTGTAGAGCCTCGATGTCTTGCAAGAGATAAGAAGACAATCCCTGTCCCAAAGGGCTCACAATCTTAAAACCGTCCCTTAAAATGAGGGATAAGGGATGGGAGGCAGAGTAAACAGGGAAATAATATGCAATTATTTCACATACAGGCTCTTAGGCTTAATTAGAGTAGGGTATGGGATTAGTGGGTATAGGATAGCTTCATATATCCATCCTTCCCTATTTCCCCTGAAGACAGGGCAAAAGACCACTACAGGCTCTACACCTATCTGGTGTGCATGAAATCAGATGCACTCACTGAGAAGATCCCTTTCCAGAAGAAAGGGCCATATGGACATTCTCACACTCTGGTTGAACATTACACATGCCTGGCACAGGGAGTGCTCTAGGAAAACATGCCAGACCTGTATGCATGTAGCCACCACAAATATACAAACTTGGCTAACTAGAAAGACTTAAGACACTGAGATACAGTTTTTTCCTGGACTAAACATTCCTACACATTGTCTTCTGGCAAGATAGGTGACCATTACTTGAGGCTGTGGCTCGGACGAGAGGAAGAGGGGATGGATGAATGTATATTGATGTTGAATGAGGAAAGCAAGTATTGTTTACACAGTAAGCCACAGAGGAGAGAAAGATAACTTTGGCCCTCATGTTATGAATAGTTGCCAAGGCTCTTAAACTGATAGTTAAGAAACCCTTCATTTGATAAGTTTGATACAAAAGGCAACCTTAAAATATTTCTTGATGGATTATTCTTTGACTTAAAGAGTAGTTTGTAGAGAACTTGGACTGAGCTTTGACTACTGATATGCAATGAAGCCAGCTTTCAAATTTCAGAACAAACGTTTATATTTGGAATACTAAGATAAGACTGGGACACTTTAGGGAAAGCATTTTGAATGCTTCAGAAAAGCACTATATAAATTAGGAATGTGCACGATCCATTCCCGCACACACAGGCAAGGATGTGCTGCCAGTTGTATTGGATAAACTCTTTGGAATTTGGTTATTGTACCTGATCAGCAATTTCTATATTCATTTAATTTTAGGCAGGTTGTGTGTAGGCTAACCACCTCCCTCAAGAAACTGCATTAGTCTTATCAAAACTGTTTTAGTTCCCCTTGAAGCTCCTCAGATTAAATACTTTAGGTGACATTCAATGGCAATTCTCTTATAAATATTAGAGATGATGTGGTAATGCAGCAGTCTTGAGTTCTGATGTGGACACTCCAGTTCCTCTGGTGTGGGCAATTATCTCAAACTGGTTTTCTGTCCATTTCTATCCAGTTTAATTTATGTCAGGAAAGATTTTTGGTTGCTGAACAGGAAAACTCTTGCACAAGCTAGCCAGGGCTTGAAGAATGGGGATGTGCAACTGAATGTACATAGAAACACATTTCCCATTGGAAACCATGGGCAGTATTCACATTTGGAACATGTGAACTCCTAAAAGCTAGGATATCCATGACACTCCATGGAGTTTCAATGGGTATCTGTCTGTGTGTGGCAGAAAAAGATGAAAGCTCTGTGGAAATAAGGGACAGGATTTGCACATCTTGAATAAATACAAAGTATTATTAATTCCTATCAAGATTGGTACTAGGATTATTTATATGTAACTTCACATAGTATTTCAGAAAAAAATGCAAATCTTTTCCATATATTTATATCAGAGGTAGTCTATAATACACATGCTTTATCAATTTGAATATTTTACTGAAACTATTCCAGTAGCATAAAATAGACTGGGACTAATACAAATGATTATTGGCACATTTGTATTCACATTTATAAGTTACATTTCTGCATTTTTACTTGACATCACAATAGCGTAAATATCTTTCATGCCAGAAAAATATGCCACTAATACATTGACTTTAAATTATTCATTTAAAATGGTGTCAATGTCTTCTTATGTTACACATACTCAAAGATCTCCTAGAGAACACAAGGAAAAAACAGAGAGACGTTTCAGAAAAGGATATCACTTCCCAGAGATCAATTTTCATGGTCGGGGGGGAGGGATCCATTTTTAAACTCAAAAGACCGATCATTAATTTCATTTTTCAGTATTGGACATACAAAACATTAAGAATTTCCAAATGCTGTTACGATATAATTACTATTTTCAAAAAAATGAATGCCACTTATATTTTTTATGTATTAGCCAAATAATCTAATCTCTACATAAGTTAGCTATAACTATTACAGCTGAACTGCAAACTGTTTTAATGTGAGTAAACAGGGGGGAAATGAAAACATGTAAAGGAAAGTTTGAAAGGAAACATAATGAGATCATTTAGAGAATTTGTAAAGTCTCCTGTGCAGAAATTAGCAATCAATTTGCCAGTGGCAGAAACCATATATACTGGAGAGAGAGAGAGAGAGAGAGAGAGAGAGAGAGAGAGAGAGAGAGCCCTAAGGTGGGCTGACTCTCCCTGGAAAAGCATTACATGTTCCAGCCAAGTGGTAAGGAAAATTTGCCACACATTTTGGAAAATTTGCCACAGTTGCAAATGTGTGGTGAAATGTTCTGCCCCATCCACCCAGGGGCACAAACTTCTTCTTGACTTACCCAGGCTGCCCTTACTGCTATCCACTGAGCACACCCTCCAACCATTGTCTAGATATTGGCTGAATCAGGTAGTAATGTCTTAATATGAGATAGTTATTTCCTCCTCCTCCTCCTCCTCCTCCTCCTCCTCCCTGTTGCTGGTGTTGGTATTAATTAACACTTTTCATTCTGTAATGTGTTTGGCATTGGTATTCATTAATAAAATATGTTAGAACCCCACAAGAATATGAGAGCCACAAAGCACTAGCTACTCTGGGAAGTGTGTTTTCAACTAGGTGCTGTGCATGGGGCTCTCTTCTGCAATCCTCCAATTTTGGCCACCTCAGAATGGGGGCCATCCAGGTCTCACTACTCATGACAGAGGGCTGGTTCAGACTAAACAGAGGTTTAAACTGCAAGGTTAGGGAGCAATTTGGACATTGCAGCCAATTCCAGCTAATTATGCAGGGCCAGGGATGGTATTCACATCAGCAAAGCGGACAGGACAGCAAAGCGGCACACTCATTCCACACACTATAAGCAGAAATTTCTCAGAATTTCTCAGCTCCTCTTGAAAAAATGCATAAATTGTCTCCCCATTTTCTCCACTTAAGAATTTGGATCGCCCTTTGTTTTATTTCTTATGTTTGCTCCGATATATTTTTTAACTTTCTATAGTGCATGGTGTAAATTGAGGTGATGAGTGTCGACCTCCTTTTATTTCTTAAGGTATTCTCGCCTTCCTGAATATGGGCATTGTATGTTCAGGACAGTTAACTGTAAAAACACAGAGGCAATGAGGCAATTCTCACGATCACCAAAAAGCAGGCTAAGGGAACCTAGCCCACTTTTTGGCGGTCATGTGCTGCCACGGGAGCTGTGCGGCTCCTGGCTGCTAACCCACCTAACCCCCCTCCCCTTAGATGAGGTTAACGGAGCAAGTGCTCCATTAGCCTCTTCTTCCTGACCGTGTATTGCTGCAGCGCAGCTCCACACCATGGCAACATACAAGGAGACCCCTGATGGGAGGTGGAAACCAGCCTCCCAGACCTGGGGGGTCTCTCCAGGATGTCCCGCGTGCTCGCATGGGGCATCCTGAAACATCCAGGGGGTACATGCCCCCCGATCCCTGCAGCCCCCACCAGCTCCGTGAGAGAGCTGGCAGTTGTGTAGATGGCCAATCCGGCGAAGCCCACTCTCCCTGCAACCCCCCTAAAGGCGAGTCTCACTGATCGTGAGACTTGCCTCAAAATTTGCCATGCAGAAAGAAATAACTGTTGTGCATTGCCTGCTTATTGTTATCCATAGTGGCTGATGTGTAAATGTGCATCATGGTCCTCATTCAAAAACAAAGGCATCTCTCTCTAAGAAGTATTGTGCAAATCTGAATCACTGCCCATGTCACATGTGGTTTGTCCCATGTCACATGTGGTTTGAATATGAAAAAGCGTGCACATTTAGGCACCACCTTTTCCTACATGCATCTGAGAATAATCTTCTCAAAACTGCAGCCTCTTTGGAACACTTATCCACAAAAACAAAAACGTAATCACATTAGAAAAGTAGACTAGAGGAATATATATTTGTCATATCACCTTGTCGCCTATTAAGATCATTTGGAGAGGTCTGCTGCCAACTCCTTTGGTGGTGACTCGGGACTGAGTCTTCACTGTGGCTGCCCCGGGGCTTTGGAATATGCTCCCTGTCGAAATAAGAGCATCTCCTTCTCTGTTTGCTTTTAGGAAGACCCTCAAGATGCACCTGTTTTCTCAGGCCTTTAACTGAAATTAATTTTGAGCTGCTTAATTTGTTTTTATCTTTTGAGATTGTTTGGCTTTCTCTTGTGAATTTGTTCTGTTTTTATTGTTTTGTATTGTTTTATTACTCTGTAAAGTGCCTAGAGATGCACAGATCAAGCGGTATAAAAATATGATAGATAGATAGATAGATAGATAGATAGATAGATAGATAGATAGATAGATAGATAGATAGATAGACTATCTATAGGATAGGGCTGTTACATAGAAGAAGAAGCAGATTGTACTCTGTGGCTCCTGGGAGCAGAACTAGAACAAATGGGTTGAAATTACAAGGAAGCAGATTCAGGATAGACATTAGGAGGATTTTCCTAACCAAAAGATCTGTAGTGCTAGAAGTGGGCTCTCTTTTACTGGAGGTGTTCAAGCAGAGGCTGGATAGAGAGCTGTCAGGGAAACGGTAGCAGGGTCATAGGAACATAGGAAGCTGCCATATACTGAGTCAGACCATTGGTCTATCTAGCCCAGTATTGTCTTCACAGACTGGTAGCGGCTTCTCCAAGGTTTCAGGTAGGAATGTCTCTCAGCCCTATCTTGGAGAAGCCAGGGAGGGAACTTGAAACCTTCTGCTCTTCCCAGAGAGGCTTCATCCCCAGAGGAGAATATCTTGCAGTGCTCACACATTTAGTCTCCCATTCATATGCAACCAGGGTGGACCCTGCTTAGCTAAGGGGACAAGTCATGCTTGCTACCACAAGACCAGCTCTCCTCTCCAGCTATACTGAGCAGAGGATTGCACTAAAAGACCTCCAAGGGCCCTTCTGACTCTAAAACTCTATGATTCATTAGGAGTTGGAAACTGCAGATATTATGACATCTCTACTAGTTCCCCCATAAGAAAGCATTTTAGAAACTCCAAAGAGCTGTCACAGCAGCCCAGCAGCTCATGTAGCCTTGCTCCATGTAAACCAGAAGGTAGCGGTGAATTGATAAATAAAGCCCTCCACCAGATGTGACATTCGTATAAGCCACCGTCTGATTGTGTGTGACCCCATGACAAGAGATCTCTCTGTGTTTATTGAGTTAGGCAAATGGATACTGTGTGGAAGAAAATTTGCACAGTGAAATATGCAAAGTCTTAGACAGGGTAATGTAAATAGTGAAAGAAAAAGAGTTGTTAAATATCTAAGAGCATAAGAAGAGCCTTGCTGGATCCGACCCAGGGTCAGACTAGCCCAGCATGCCAACAGTGGCCCACCAGATGCTTCCAAGAAGTCCACAAGCAAGACAGGAAAGGTAATGGCCTTCCTTAGCTAATTGTCTCCCAGCAATTGGTATTCAGAAAATATACAGGCTTTGTACCTGGAGGTTCCATTTAATGTACTCTTAATTTTGCTCAGGTGATGAGGTATGACCCACAATTGTTTTGTAATTGATTTATTATAATATGTACACAATGCCTTTCCACTACATAAATACTGCCCAAGATGTCTTGTGTTTTTATTCTTGTAATTAAATTGTGAAAATGTACGTATGTGGTATCAAATAGTCAATAAATAAGATTATTTATAAATGTGTTTCTGGCAATTCTTCATGTATGCTGTACATCATGCTTATCTGAAATAGTTAATATATTTTAAAAATAGAGATAGGAAAATTTGATCAGATTTTATTTCTCTAATAAGTTCATAGTGAATATGCTTCACACGAAGATTTAAGTTGTGTTATAGTGTGAATGTTTGGGTGTGGGACTATGAAATGTTCCTTAGTATAAAAAGACATTCGTAGGCCAACTCCAGCCTCAGAGGCATGATGCCTCTCAATACCAGTTGCAGGGAAGCAGCAGCAGGAGAGAGGGCATGCCCTCACCTCTTGCCTGTGGGCTCCCCAGAGGCATCTGGTGGGCCTGTGTGAAAGAGGATGCTGGACTAGATAGGCCTTGGGTTTGATCCAGCAGGGCTGTACTTATTCTTTTTCTGTCTGCCCTATGAAAAAAGGTTCTGCCTTAAATCCAAATCTCCCAGGCCTCTCTGAATTCATAGGGTCTCAGTGTTCCAAATCAATATTGAGCCGCAATGCCTCAATATTCACACTTTCCATGTCCGTGGCTGCATCTGGGAACAGAACCCTGGAGAATATTGAGGTCCACCTGTCTCACTATTAAGATGAATAGTGAACTTTGCAACAGAAAAAGTTCCCAAAGCAGCTCACACGCAAAAAGGAATAAGTCCTGTTCCAAAAAGGCTCACACATTAAAAAGAAACATAAGGCAGATACATAAGGGATGCCGTGCTTGGCTTGGAGAGGGTCAGTGGCTCTCCCCCTGCTAAATATATGAGAACCACGCTGTAGAAAGTGCCTCTTTGCCAGTTAGCAAGGGCCCATGCAACTGGAGTCTAAAGCTGCAATCCTATGCAGTCTCCCTCCATGTTTTCCCAGGAAATAATTTCTAGACTGAAATAAACAAGTTCCTCACTAATAAGTAATTTCCTCACTGAAATAAATGGGATACGCTTCTGAACAGACAAGCATAGGATTGCACTGTTCATGTTATAATTTGGCATTAGCTTTGGAGAGTCTTTAAAAAAACTTATTTCCATTTAATACAAGACACACACAGAACAGGCCTGCCTGATCTATTACCAACCAATCCGAATGCAGGCAGCCAGCCATGCACCATTGCTTGCCAGAGCTGCCAGATGGTTGTCACCACCCACCCCACCCATGCTATTGTAGTTCCAGGCAGACAGCAAAAACAGAGCACAGATCGATCCCCTCAGAGTGTATCATTTGGTTTCCTTCGCCACAAGCTGTGTTGGTGTAACAAAAGCTGGCAGTGGTTACTCTTCTTGTAGGTCAGGAAATGACAGCATTGACTAAGTGACGAAGCATTTGTAATATAGAGTTCCATTATGAACACAGCCCTCTCTAGAGGTGCACATGATTACAGCACCAAAACTGCACATGATTACAGCACCAAAATGGTCCGGAAGTCCCATCCTGGCATGTCACTCACCTCTTTCGCTGCACTCTTAATGGTTACCAGGGGTGTAACTATAATAGGGCAAGGGGAGACAGTTGTCTGGGGGCCAACTGCCTTGCGGGGGCCCCCAGAGGTAAGTCACATGACTGACTTCCCCAGCCATGCACCTGCCCAGGCTTCCTTCAGTTGTATTCATCATCCGAAATTGATGTGAGTGTTAAGACTTGGAGCTACCAGAACAGCATGTCTTTCTCTAGTACCATGAAATGGCTTGCATCGTCCACAACTTACAGAACCTATGCCTCATTTAAGATTTCTTTACTTCATGAGCTGAGCTTCAGTGAGGGGGGGCGGGGTGCATTTTAAAATCTTGTTTCTGGGCCCACTCCAACCTTGCTACGCCCCTGATGGTTACAGCAGTGTTTGTCTGAAGAGGCTGGATCCCAGTCATGGAAATGCTCACCGTCGCAGGTATGGTGCTTAGCTCTTCACATAAGTGCCACTGCAACCATGATGAATGAGGTGAGGGGTGCACCAGGGCGGACCTCTGGACTCACTTTCAGCTCTATAATCCTTTACTCCACTATTTTAGATAATGTCTGAAGCTATAGAGAGCTAAAAGTAGGTAGTGTGTGAACTTAGACATTCACTGTCTGGTCTCTGGATGCCAGAGCTCTGTGATCATCTTTTTGCATGAAGTAACATTTCCCCCCCGAGTTTCTACCAAAAGATAATGGAAGTTGCACTGTTTGAACTAGAGATTGATTGGCTGGTTTCTTAATTTTAGTGCTGTCTCTCGGCCCTCAAAGAGTTTACGCGGCGAAATACATGGCATGTTGTCAGTTGTGACCAAAACATGCTCATGTAAATGGCTGTGTTTCCCTGCAGTAAGCATAGGAGCTGACCCTACTCCAATCATCACATTAAGTAAAGTGATGTGATCACATCCTGGGATCCTGCACTTGCACTCAGATGTAGTGCAGTCCAGAAAAATCTGTACTAAGGGTTATTTCTAGATGTTGATCTCTCACTTGTGAACAATCATTTGCACATTTAGTGGCCATTTGCGGGGGGAAGGGGGTTGCTTCCCTACAGGCAACTGAAAAACAAGAGTAGGGGAAAGAAATACAAAATACCCCGAAGGCTGGTTCATTGAAAGTGTCCTCCAAAAGACCTGCCCATGAGCACCAAGTTTAAGGAAGGAAAAACAAGTTTAGAGTATCTCTAGGCACTGATATCTTACATCTTTGCAAACCGCCATGGGGTAGAATATCCTTGTGTTATCTGTTAATAGCAGAAGGCTCAGTCTTATAGATTTTTATGTTAAGATGCAAAACAGTGACACCTGGAGACTCCAACTCTTTGAGCAGAGAGGCAGGATTTTGTATTACATTTTATTCATCCACATATTCATCAAGACACTTGGTGCTCAAGGAAAAAAGACCAAGCTTTTCAAAGAGGGGGCAATTCCCATCACCATTCAAATTTGAAATTTCCAGGAATGGTTTATAGGGCAAGTTAATGTTCTGCTTGCTGACATCTCTTGAAAGGAATCTATATTTGTAAACTGAATGAGAGTAAGGTGGTTTGTTTAGATCCGAGTTGAAAAGGGACTAGTTCTGTGAACCTTTTTGGGGCCCCCTTTTCATCAATTTTTCATGATGGGGCTTAAAAAGACATGAAAATGCTCAGCGGGATACACTCCTGCTGACTGTGTGTCAGCACCAGCTGCTTTCGCTGGCGCTGCAACACTGACGGGCACCCACCCATCACTGGGGAAATCTCCACAATGCATCACATACTCACGCAGTGCATTTTGGGATTTCTAGGGGCCGGGACAATGAGTCCCGGACTCAGAGCAATCCACCCTGCTCTGCATCTAGGTTCCAAGTTCCCTCCCTGGCATCTCCAAGGTAGGACTGAGACAGATTCATGCCCTTGGAGAAGCTGCTGCCAGTCTATGTAGATAATACTGAGCTAGATGGACAAATGGTTGGACTCCGTATATGGCAGGCTCCTATGCTCCTATGTTCCTATGCACTGCATGGAGCAGGGCTGATCATGTGGGAGCACAGAACATGCTCCCACCAGGACAACAACAATCATATGGAAAGAAGGGAAGGCTTGGGAAACCTCCCCCCCCCCGCCAGCTGGTAAGTTGTGGAATTGTCCCCATATCTTCAATCCCCAAAACATATCCCCCCCAAAAGTGTCTTTCCTCTCCCCCTGCAAATTAAAAAAAAAAAAAAATGAGTGAGGAGTTGTTCCTTAGGCTGATTGTACCCCTGGCCCTCAATGATATCATTGAATAATCAAAGCTAACTGGCTATATGCCACCATGATATTATTACATTTCCTACATGATTTTTGGCAAAGAAGAAAATCCAGTAAAAGAAACATGGCATCAGATGAACAGGAAGGGAGAAAAACAAAAGTTGTGAACTGCTGTGAAAAGCCTCCTGAAAGCCTCCTTTGCCTGAAAAGTTGTTGAGAACAAAAATTTCATGCAACTCTAGATTTGTATTTAAAAGACGGACAGGTAGTAAATAATGTGCAACCCACTGAAACCCAAACAGCATGCATTAATCTGGGTCCTACTCGAAGAATGCAAAACAAAATATTTTATGATTCATTTTCCAGTGGTAACTGCTTCTCAAATATCAGGTGGCAAAGTTTTATTCTAAACAGAGATGGAGGGGGGAAACAGCAGGGGGAAAATGACAGTCAGTTCTGTCAATCGACACATTTAATGAGAAACACCACTCAGTTTAATGAATCCTCGGGCTTCACTCTGCCATCTTTTAACACAGAACTTGCATTTACAACTATGCTATGTCAGTTTTGGCACTGCATTATGGCGATAGTGGGACATCTTCCTTTTTTGAACTATTAAGCAAATAAGCAACTATTATTAATTTACAAAGAGATGGAAAAGGTAAATGAATGGTACTAAGTACGCCTTAGTGACAGTTTGAAAATGCTTCATTGGAAATGGAATAATTCACTATGTATGCCATATTAAGATGCAAGAGAGAGACTATCCCCTCACCAGAATTTGAGAATAAAAGGAAAATCAAAAGTGACAAGAAATAATTGGCTTGTAGTTGAAGTAGTTCAATGAAGAAGCAACAAGATTTTCAGGTGGATTCGGTCTTCATGGGTTTGTTTTGGTCTGGAAGGAAAAAACCACCACTTTAATATAAGATTTTATATTAAAACTGCTTTTTAAAAAAACTTTTTACAATGTCTATATAGAAAAGTGGGGTGGGGAAAAATTATTACAGAGTTAAGGGCAGGAATGTAGTGGAGGGGGGGACGTGCAGGGTCAGAGTGCCGGTACTTCTCAGCTTCTCTGGCTGTTGGGGTGAGCATGGCCATGGAGGCTGTCATAGAGAGAGCCTGCACTTCTGAATTGGCAGCTACATCACTGGATAAGGGTGCATAGTTACATATACTCATAACAACAGGACAAACTTACATAGAAACATGGGGCTCAGTCCAGAAGGAAATTGTTTCTGCATTAAAGTGTGCCACTGAGACGGGTTCATCTCCTGGCAGCCACAGAACCCTGTGGTTGTCTTTGGTAGAACACAGGAGGGGTTTACCATGGCCTCCTCCCGCACAGTATGAGATGATGCCTTTCAGCATCTTCCTCTATCACTGCCGCCCAATAGAGGTGTTTCCCACATAGTCCGGGAAACCAACCAGGGATCTGAACCGGCAGCCTCTGGCTTGCTAGTCAAGCCAGTTCTCCACTGCGCCATTAGAACCCTACTGAAATGAATGAAAGCTGCTTAAGAGCACAGCCATGTTCCCATTCATTTTAACAGCACTCGCACAGGAAAAAGTCCTGCTGGATTTTACTCCTAGTTGTGATTGGGAGGCTCTTTTGCTTTTGTTATCCATTATTCAAATAAAGACACCCTTAATAAACCTAATGTGAGTCGTTCAGATTAACACAAATGAGTGAACTTGGAAAGTTCTGGAATCCTGTGTATAATTTAGATTATTCAAAGCACAGTTTGGGTATAAAGTTATCTCATGCTAGATAAACAAGCCTAACGTACTGCATTTCCCAACCTTTCACTTTTTCAGTCTCTGTGCTAGGTAGATCCTCAGAACATATTCCTCAATAAGAAGCACAGCAACAGCAGACATGATTTCCTGAAAAACCATTCGTACATCACTGTAAATCTTACTCTGCAATGTGCAGCTGCAGGGCAGAATTCTCCATTCACGTGAGTTGATGATAGTGAGGTTAAACCCATGCATAGACAGAACTGCGCATGCACCCAAGGATATGACCTAGACTTCTCTGCAATGCACAAGGGTTCTGTGGAGACACCAAGGTTTCTTGATGAAATCAGAAAGTGGCCATTGAGCATAAGTTTGAAAACTTTCTGCTTTAAACTTATAGAGGCTTAGGCCTGTTGCAATGAACTTTTGGTACATTTTTTGTGTGCATAGGACTGAACACATTTTTAGGAAGGTTGAAGCTGCACCATGAGGAGTGGATTACAAGACCTCCAGGGCGTTTTTTTACTCAGCAGGCTTTACCACAATTTTTCTGCGGGGTTTACTGCATATTCAAATGATGCAAAAAAGTGGAATTTTTTTTACTCTGGATTGGACTACACTCTAGTGCACAATGAAAAACCCAAATTGTGTCTGGAGTGCTCCCCAATAGCTCGCAAGAACTTTGAGGAAAATCTGGCTGATATGTGAATGCACACCCTCCATTCTGGAGGAGCTGCGGGCTAAAAGCCCCATGTGAAAAACTCCAAGGATCCTTTTCAGCCCTAAAATTATATTATTTTAATGTATGCTGTAACAGGAAGAAAAAAAGAACAAATATCATGAGCAGAGCAGCTCTCAGATCTCATAAACTCTAATTATTAAGGTGAAGATGAAGCTACTCAATGTTTTTCGAGAACAATTTTAATAATGCCTAAAAACAGCCCTTGCTTTAGATTATTTTTTTGGTAAGCTTCTGAAAATGTTCACATTGCCTTCTCTTTACATAGCCTTTGTTTACTCGTCAGATAACCGGCAATGTCGTCAGATAACCAAATCTGATTGACTATTTAGTGTCATGACATCATCCCATTGACCACATGATCCCTGATTGGCTGGGATCATCCATGAGACTAATCCTGAAAGAAGAAAGTTTCATAACCCGTTGTGGGGGGAAAGGATTGTCAAGGCAGTAATAATTTATATACCACTTTTGAACAAAAAGAGTTCTCAAAGCAGTTTACATTATTTATCCAATAACAACAACAACAATAATAATAGTAAAATAAACCATCTGCTGTACATGAACGATCTGAAGTTGTATGGAAAGTCCCAGTCAGAAATTGAATCACTGCTAAACACTGTCCGTATATTCAGTAGTGATATAGCAATGGAGTTTGGACTAGACAAGTGTGCTGCATTAATAATGAACAGAGGAAAAATAACAAAAACAGAAGGAATAGAACTGCCCAATAGAATCAAGATCAAGAACCTGGAAGAGAAAGAACATTACAAATACTTGGGCACTCTCCAGGCTGATAACATTACACACACTGAGGTTAAAAGAAAAAATGGCAGTGAATACTTCAGGAGAGTTAGAAAAATCCTCAAGTCCAAACTCAATGGCGGGAACACCATACAACCCATAAACACCTGGGCTATACCTGTTATCAGATACACTGCAGGAATAATAGACTGGACCCAGGCAGAGCTAGAGACGCTGGATCGTAAGACCAGGAAAATAATGGCCATCAATCATGCTCTGCACCCCCGCAGTGATGTCGATAGGCTATACCTCCCTCGCAGCTCAGGTGAAGAGGAATGCTGCAAGTCCATCAAACGGTAGAGGAGGAGAAAAGAGGCCTTGAAGAATATATCAAGGACAGTGAAGAAGATGCACTTAAAATGGTCAATAACAAGAAACCATTCAACACCAATGAAAGAAAGCAGGCCTACAAGAAAGAACAAGTCAAGAACCGAGCAGAAAAATGGAAAAAGAAGCCACTGCATGGTCAGTATTTGCACAGTATAAGTGGAAAATCAGACATCACCAAGACCTGGCAATGGCTTAAGAATGGCAACTTGAAGAAAGAAACAGAGGGTTTAATACTGGCTGCGCAAGAACAGGCACTAAGAACAAATGCAATAAGAGCAAAAGTCAAAAAATCCACAACATACAGCAAGTGCCGCCTTTGTAAAGAAGAAGATGAAACAGTGGACCACCTAATCAGCTGTTGTAAAAGAATTGCACAGACTGACTACAAACAAAGGCATGACAAGGTAGCAGGGATGATACACTGGAACATCTGCAAAAAACACAAGCTACCTGTAGCCAAAAATTGGTGGGACCATAAAATTGAAAAAGTTGAAGAAAATGAAGATGCAAAAATATTATGGGACTTTCGACTACAAACAGACAAACATCTGCCGCACAATACACCAGATATAACTCTAGTCGAGAAGAAAGAAAAACAAGTCAAAATAATCGACATAGCAATACCAGGGGATAGCAGAATAGAAGAAAAAGAAATAGAAAAAATCACAAAATACAAAGATCTACAAATTGAAATTGAAAGGCTGTGGCAGAAAAAGACCAGAGTAATCCCAGTGATAACTGGCGCCCTGGGTACAGTTCCAAAAGACCTTGAAGAGCACCTCAACACCATAGGGGCCACAGAAATCACCACCAGCCAATTACAAAAAGCAGCTTTACTGGGAACAGCCTATATTCTGCGACGATATCTATAATAACAAGAACAATATTGATAACAAAATTCAGCCATCCCAGGTCCTTGGGAAGGACTTGATGTCTGGATAAAACCAACCAGTCAATAACACCTGCCTGACTGTGTAAACAAGAAATAATAATATGGTTCCCTGTCCCCAAAGGGTCCACAGTAAAAAGTAACACAAGGTATACACCAGCAGCAGCCACTGGAAGGATGTTGTCCTGGGACTGCATAGTGACAGTTGCTTCCTTCCTACTTTATATAAAGAAAATCATCACTTTGAAAGGTGCCTCTTTACCCAGTTAGAAGAGGTAAAAAACACATTAAGGAACTATTGATATTAAACAGGATGATGACGACAACAACAATTATGATGATGATGATTTTAAAGGTACATATTCTCACAGGTACAGTTCCTCAGGAAATATTTTGATAACTCAAAATTTCCATTTTGGGCCCCCAAACAAAAATGGGATAATATCTTACACAGCCCTACCAAGTGCAAGAGGCAAAAAGTTGAAGTGCAGAAGGCTACTTTCAACTAATGTCATTCAACAAAGGTTACCAACAGATGTAGGGAAGGTCAAGGAACCCGGTATGTAAACTTCCAGTGGGAATGAGACAATTCTGTCACCCAACTGCTCTATTAGAGCTTTGACAATGCTGCCACCTACTGGTATATTGAAGGCTTCAGTGAATGATTTTTAAGACAATCTTGTTTTCAAGATATTCTTCCTAAGGTAGTCCTCTTTGTTCACAACTGCCAAAATAATTTATGCTGATTCACTCAGCAACTCCAGTATTTATAGGAAAATTACCAACCTTCCTTTGGGGTCAGCATGAGTAGCCTCCCCCCACCCCATCCCATCATTATTTGGCACCACTTTACAGTGGTGTGGTTTTTGAAAGACGTTATTACATGTGTCCAAAATCAGCTTTTGCAAAGTGTCTCACTGAAAAGTAACAAGATTCTGCCACTGAGCTGTGACTGAGGGCAGGGGGTAACTTGACAGAAGGCTATTATTCTCCATCAAACCACTCCATAAGTTGCACATGCCTATCAGCATTTGTAAACATCCTGATAATTCTGTGTTATAAGGAAGCATCCAGTTGCTCTCTGGAAGGCTAGTAGAAATTCTATCTATCTATCTATCTATCTATCTATCTATCTGTCTATCTATATTACTACTACTACAAAATACATTTGGCATGGAGGTGTGACATCAGGCTTGCCAACTAGAATTTTACTTGACCATTCCATTCTTAAAGCTACTTGCTGGGGTGGGGGGTGGGGAGAATGGAAAATGAGGAAGAATGTGTTCCATGTTGCCAGTATTACATCTCTAGTTTCTATCAAGTACATTTTAAGAAAAGATGCCTTTGGGGATCACTCTGCACGTGTTCAGAGACACCATAGATCAAGGTAGCAGAATTATGAAAACAAAGTGGGCAAGTTCAACTGCCCATCCAGCCAAGAAACTCACCGGGTGACTCTGGGCCAGTCATGCATCTCTCAGCCTAACCTACCCCACAGGGTTGTTGTGAGGATAAACATAACCATGTACACCACTCTGGGCTCCTTGGAGGAAGAGCAGGATATAAATGTAATAAATAAACAAACAAACCCTGTGTGGTATTTCTGTAGAACAAGTGGCTAAACTCAAATTTTAATCCAGCTAAACTGAATTCTGTAGGTCAGATTAATGGCTGACATACCAAGAAAATATGCACCAGTGCCGTGAGAGAGCAGCCTAGCAGAACTTCCCAACTAATTGTATTGGTGAAGTGGGAAAGTGGCAATTTTTAACACACTCTCCTTTCCCAGAAATATGCCACCCAGAAATATGTTCCTGAGGGCATGATCTCCTTGAGGACATATTTTCAGGTGGCACAGAGGACTTCCTGGGGAAGGGAAGGGAAGGGAAGGGCATCAAAAATTGCCACATTCCCCACTGCACAGGTGCAATTGATTGGGAAGCTCTGTTAGGCTACTTTCCCATGGCAGCAGTGCATCTTTGCCCTGTATGTCAGCGAGTGTTCTGTGCAATTTCTGATCAATTTCACAAACTCCACAATTCACCTATTTGAGTCTGGGTCCAGGATACTGTAATGACTGTATTTTCCTATATGAACTTACCTGTGTGTTAAGATCTTATTTGGAGGCTCTGCCCCATATGACCTCATCATCTGAAGCATGGTAGGATGGGGCCTTCTCTTTGAAACTGTAGAACTCCCTTCCTAAAATGGTCAATCTGCCTCCAACCCTGCTTTTTTTTTTTAATTGCCAGACCAATGCAGTTCTTTCATAGCAGCTTTCAGTTTGTCCCATTTTGCATTTGTATTGAGATGTTGCTGTTTAGTTTCCTTTATTCTCTTGGATTCAGCTGCTTTTATCAACTTGATTGCATTGCTCAATCAATTGGTCGATGCCAGACAAATCACATTGTGTTTCTATGAGGCTGGGCTAGGCTGCTCATGTGGAGTGCTGGAATCTGCACAGATCCTGGTGCTCCTGCACAGCCTAACCTGGCTCCTAAGCCCAGTTCTTAGCTGAGATTAAGGAAACGGGTGCTCCCTGAACCCGGCTGCCAGACTCATGTGTCTCCTTGACTCCACAAAGCTCAGATGTCTTCCACACTAGGGGTGTGCAAACCGGCTTGACGTTGTTGTTGTTGTTGTTGTTACATTTATATCCCGCTCTTCCTCCAAGGAGCCCAGAGCGGTGTACTACATACTTGAGTTTCTCTTTCACAACAACCCCGTGAAGTAGGCTAGGCTGAGAGAGAAGTGACTGGCCCAGAGTCACCCAGCTAGTCTCATGGCTGAAAGGGGATTTGAACTTGGGTCTCCCCAGTCCTAGTCCAGCACTCTAACCATTACACCATGCTGGCTTTCATATTGAGAGCCACGTTGAGCCCGTCTGATGTCAAACCACTTTGGTTTGACAGTTTGGGGTCGAACCGAACCATCCCCTGTTTGGTCCAACCCCGGACCGAACACCCCCCAAATGTTTGGGGGGGTTGTGGACCTTTTAATTTTTATTTTTTTAAAAAAACCTTATCCCACTCGGGGGAGTTCCTGGAGGTGACAGGGGTGGTGGTCCACGGAGGTTCCCCCTCCCCCTGCCGGCTCACCTTATTGCTTCCTTCAGCCACTCTTTGGACGGTTTTCAGCCTTCTTCCGACAGCACAGTGGCCATTTTAGAGGCCGCGCACCTGGGTGATTGGCCTCTGTGTGGGCCATGCAGAGGCCAATTGCACAGGCATGTGGCCTCCAAAATGGCCACCGCACCACCAGCAGAAGGCCAAAAACAGGCTGAAGAGCAGCCAAACTGGCTGGAGGGGGCAATAAGGAGAGCTGGTGGTGTATATATATATATATATATATATACACACCAAATTAAAATCAAAACTAAAACTAGATATGATTAAAAGACAGGCGAAAAAAGATGGGTCATCAAGGCTCTCCTGAAAGCCTCCAAGGAAGATAATCCTCTTATGTGCATGGGGAGGAGCGCATTCCACAACCTGGGGGCGATGGCTGAAAAGGAACAGTGCCAAGTCGCCAACAGATGAACTGGTGGCACCCAAAGATGGACCCCCTCCTGGTGATCTTAATGAGCAGTGGGGATCTTGTAGAGAAAGGTGCTTTCTCGGGTAAAATGGACCTAAGCCATTCAGGGCTTTAAAGGTAATAACCAGCGCTTTGTACTTTGCCTGGAAACATATCGGCAGCTAGTACAACTGTTTAATAGCAGGCATAATATAGTCTCTCCAGGATACCCCAGAGAACAATAATCTGGCTACCACATTTTGAGCTAACTGAAGTTTCTGAACTACATACAAAGGCAGCTCTACATAGAGCTCATTGTTGTAGTCCAACCTGGTTACCAGCTGGTGTACCACTGGTTTTTTTTTGGGGGGGGGGGGTTGGTTATTCTCCTCAAGGAATGGGTGAAGTTGGCAAGTCAATCACAGCTGGTAAAAAGCACTCATGGCCACAGCCTCAACCTGAGACACCAGGGTGAGACCTGGGCACAAGAGCACTCCCAAGCTATGAACCTGTTCTTTCCGGGGGGGGGGGGTTGTAACCTCATCCAGAACAGCAAGATCTATCCTGACTTACAGATTAGGACCCCCAACACTGAGAATCTCCATCTTGCTTGGATTCAGCTTCAGTTTATTATCCCTCATCCCATGACTGCCTATATTTTGTGCTGATAATTCCTAAGGTTCTGGCAAGGGGGAGGGGGGAGTTGCTTCCAGAAGCCTGAAATCTGCCTATCTCAGGCCTAAAAGATGATAATATGGACAGCTTCACACAAGTAAGTAAGAGGGAACTGAGAGTGTGCACTCCCGGTACTTCCACTTCTTGCATGTCATCCAATCTTATCAATGTCAGGTTGACAATGTCGGGTTCCCTCCATTGCCTGACATTTGCCTGACATTTATAATCTACATTTGAAGTTGGACGGAGATGCTAAGTGGTGGAGGGAACCCAACATTGGCAGCCTTACATTGGCAGGTTTAGACCCAGAAAAGGCAGAAGTATTGAGCGCACATGCTTGCTAGGGACTAGTGGCTCCCTCCTACATACTTGCCACTGTTAAGTATGAGGCCACCTTATGCCTAAGGAAAACATCCCATAAACAGGATGCTACTGCAGAAAAGGCCCTCTTTACAGTAGTCACCCAATAGCTTCAGTTCAAAACTAGTACTTTGAATTGTGCCCAGAAACAAATTTATGTATTACTTCTATATCCCATTTTCCTGCAAGCATGGAACTCAAGACAATATAGGTGGTCACTCATACAGGCACTGACCAGACCTAGACCTGCTTAGTTTAAAAACGGTAACTGTATCATGTACCAACTGGTAGCCAATAAAGATCTTTTAAAACACGGATGATATATTCGTACCAGGTAATAACCTCTTTGCCACATTTCACAGCGGATGTTTCTGAACACTTTTCAAAGGAGAACCTCACATATAACATAGCAGTAATCTAGACTGGATGTGAGCATGTATAACTATACAAAGCATGTAAAACTGTGGCCAGATCATGCCTTCATTTAAGGTGAATGAACATGTGTCAAAAGAAGCAGGACTGAAACAGCAGATCCCATCCCTGTGCTCCATGCATTCCTTTGCAGGTCAGAATAAAGCATATTTGAATATGGCTCTCTTCATTTGGCTGGCAACTATTGTGGAAGAAATGCTGCCTTCATGTTGCGTTTTTTTTAATCCAAGTAAGTTGCTTTATTAAAACAGAGCTGTTCAGCTGAAAGACGGCTCATACACAGTGTTTCCTCTAAGGCATGCACACGCTCATAAGTTTTTTGATGTCCACTCAGTTAAATTTAGACCCCATTCAGATTGGTCCCATTCTGAATGCATTTGCACGCACACTGCTTTGATACTGCCGCTCAGAACAAAACTCATTCCGCACACAGATAAAAAAAATTTAGAGAGAACACTGCTCATACAGGTTCCAAACCTGACGAGACCCAAAGACCAACAATAAAGCACAACTCACTGTCTTATCCAATAACATGAGGAAGTTACATGCTTAACTATGTCTGTTTAAGCATTTCAAAAAGTTAGCTGGATTGGCCCTGCATGATTTAAAATGCTCCAGACATGGTTTTTTGTTGATGTTGTTTTGTTGTTGTTTTGTTTTGGGGTTTTTGTTTTGTTTTGTTGTTGTTGTTGTTGTTGCAAAGCACAGCTTCTGTCACTGTTTGCCTAGCATTATCTGACTTCAGGGACTTCCCCCAAAATCTATTTTAAAGCTAAAACCTCAAACTAGTGGTTTCCTGTCACTGCACCAAGCCTGTCATTTTTTGTCCTCTACTTGCAAAGCGTTTCTGCTTAGGGCACCTTTGGCATAAAAGCATAAAAGCAAAAATGGCTTCAGAATGGTCAAGCAGGGCAAAACAGCTTTCACACAATGAAAACGCAAAGTTCCTGATTCCATGGAGAGAGCACAACATGCAAACCGGCATGTGCAAGTAGGTTCTGTTTCAAGCTTTAAATGAGCATGCATAGGTCAGGACCTATAGCTTCTTTTGCTTAGACAGAATTGCATTTATCATACCCAGTCCCTAGCCCCACTGTTTACACATAGTCATTCTAAACAATTGTCTGGAAAATGTACTGTAAGTCACATGAGGAAATATGCATCTATGTCTGAACTAGTCTGTAGAGTTAAAAGGAACCCTGATCCTCTATCTCAGCTCCTTGGACTAAAGCAGACCTATCTATCCATCAGCTTCCTACAGGTCCACCTATGAAATCTATGTAGTAGCTAAGAGTCAACACTGACTTGACTTAATCAATCAATCAATCAATCAAATGCAATCCAAACTATATTATGCGACAGGTATAACAGGTGCTACTCAGAAAGGTACCGTCTGATTAATCTAGCAAGAGACACAATCCTCATGCTGCTGGGGAATAAAAAAAAAAGAATTTTACACATGTGTGCACACATATATGTATCTGTATGTGTATATATATGAACTTGGTATCCAGCCTGTCTGAATCAGTAGAAACATATGAAGCATCTTTATACTGAATCAGGCAATTGGCCTGCCTAGTGTGGTATTATCTACTTTGATCAGAACTAGCTCTCTAGGGTCTTCCCCAGTCCTGCTCTCTAATGTTACTTTATGTTTTGAGTTTTAATTCAAGATGCTTGTGGTTAAACCTGGGGCCTTAAGAACATAAGAACAGCCCTGCTGGATCAGGCCCAAGGCCCATCTAACATCCTGTTTCACACAGTGGCCCAGCAGATGCCACTGGGAGCCTACAGGCAGGAGTTGAGGGCATGCCCTCTCTCCTGCTGTCACTCTCCTGCAACTGGTATTCAGAGACATCCTGCCTGCTTCTGCATGCAGTCAGTCACTGAGCCTCTTCTTAACCCTTTTCACCTCCCAAAGTGGTGGCCATTCAGACTTTACGCATGGCCAAACTACTATCCACAAAGATATCCCAAATTGAAATCGTCCTGAGTATAACTTCATTCCACCCAACACATATTTACCACCATTGTTGCAAAATAGTATCAGGACTGCCCTTATTATCCTGTCTTAAGTTCTTTAAATCTTCTGATTTATTTGTACTACTTCCCCTCTCCCCTTTCTTTTGGGTGGGAAGCTAGGCAGGGCCCCCTTTCTTTGATTTATTATACAGTACCAAATTTTCGTCCCTAATAAACCATAATTATTCTTATTGCTGTCACATGATAAGGGACAGTCTTGATGCTATTTTGAAACAATGATGGTAACAATGTGTTAGGTAGAATGAAGTTACTTAATATAATTTCAACAGGAAACAACTAATCAAAAATTAAGCTGCAAAAAATTAATCAGGATTTGAAAGCATTTTTGAAAGGAAAGTGCAGGAATAATATGAATGTTGTTAACATGTATGGTGCAGCAAAGCAGGGGAATGAATGGAAGAGACTATGGTGGCAACTTTGATGGAAACCAATCCCTGCACTCCTTAGTCATGTGCAAAAAACAGGGTTGCCCAGTTCAGTTCGAATAAATTTGGGGGCTGGGGAGCTTGGGGGCTTCACGGCCCCCAGAAGCTCCAGTGTGCCCTGTGCGAGTGCGCAGGGCATACTGGGGAGACCCCTGGAGCTCGGAGGTGGCTTTTCGCCTCCCCTCCGGGGGTCTACTCACAAGTAGCCATGGTGTGGAGCCGCAGCATGGCTACTCACGATCGGGAAGCCCAAGTTTGCGGAGCACTCACTCTGCAAACCTGGGCTTCGGGGAGGGCTACTAAAGCGGGCTAACTGCTCGTAAGCCACTGGGCCCATCTGTGAGCCCAGTGGTTTACACGATCAGGCAAAATCAGGTTAGGCTCCCCTAGCCCAGTTTTGCCTGATCATGAGAATAGCCCCCTAGTCTTTTTGAATTCACAACATCCAGATGTGCGGGTGGGATGGGCCACACTGTACATTCAGCAACTGTCCTGTAAACTGGATACAACTGCTGACATACTAAAATTTTGTTAATTTTCTAATAATGTTGATTTTATGTTCCAAGTAGACTCGTACGGGTATGGCTATTTTGCTTTGACTTGCATTGACCCCTCTCTCCCAGGTATACCCTTATGTTCTCCACCACAGAAAGCTCACCACTATGAGCCTTTTAGAATTCCTTAGCCTGCAGAGCGGGGAGCACAGAACCAAGGTGTATCACTGAGATCCTTCATAGAAGACTGAGAGCTTTATCCTTTAAATGGCCTTAATTTCTTGGACTAGGAGAGATCTCAGTGGTCTATTTTACTGGTCTTGGTATATGGAACTCTGACAAAAGGGAGAGGGGTGTTGTATTTATTTGGGCAGGGATCTTTCAGGGAGTGTGTCTGAGTCAGACAAAATGCCACAATGTCAGAAAAGAATTAAGCCACAGTGATTTCCCAGAGCAGCTACACCTGTAGTAGAAATCAGCAACACACATACCTTGACTCGCTGATAAGATCAACTGTATATAAATTGCACATATTACTGGCTGTTTAAGGTTTGTAATTGCCTGTGCTTCTGCATTAGTCAAGGATGGTGGGGAGCAAATCTACCCTGTTTTTTAAAAAACACACACACAAACACAAAAATTAGAAATTTTTCATTGCTTTCATTGCTTCATAGTTATTTACTAAAAGAGAACAGAAAATAACAAACAAATGTGTCATGTTTATGAAAAGCAAAGGACAAACCAGGGAGAGTCTTGCTGTTAATGGAAACAACTCACCTGTCCAGTTCCCAGAAATTAATGAGTACTATTGTGTCATAAGAACAACAGAACATACAATTAGTCAGGAACTAATTTGATCTGTAAAATTAGCAAAAATAAAATAAAATCAGCAAAATCCAGAGCATAGGATTGCCACATCTCCCAAGGCTCAGGCTCAGAGGGTGGAACATGGGAGCTCAAGAAAGGGTGCCAGTTAGGATAGGAGACAGCTGGACTGAATCTGTTGATTTAAAAAAAAAATGACCAGACTTCCCCCACCGCTAACGTTTCTCCAGTGCAGAATAATTGTCCTCTTTCCCAAGTGTTTCCAAACATTTTGTCATTAAGCTCTCTTTTAGAAGGAGAGGAAAAAATCCTGGAGCTGGAAGGATATCCTGGAAAAGGCAAGCAGGTGTAAAATGAAGAATGGGTGAGAAGGCTGCAAATGGGTCCTGTGGAAAACAAGCTCCTCCCTCCCCAGCTTCTGGCTCCTTGACCTATGGATGACTTAATTCCTTCCCCCAAGGACACTAAGAAGGACACATTTTTGGCAGTATCAGATAATGCTGGCCTGCTCAATTTAGCGCCTCCCCAACTGTTTTTGAACTACAACTCCCATAATCCCCAGCCACAATGACCAATAGCCAGGGATTATGGAAACTGTAGGCCAGCATCTGCAGGACGGCTGAAGTTGAGCAAACCTGGATAATGCTACAGGAGTTAACCCATGGGGTACAGGGTTCTGTTGTTTCTGAGGTATTCTATGATAGCAAATTAGAGTGGATTCATGGTGTCTCATTGAAAACTCATTTGCTATCATAGAATCGAAACTCAGAATACCTCAGAAACAACAGAACCCTGTACCCCATGGGTCAGAAACCCATGGGGGTGGTTGGCACCCTATGTGCACTACACCGCCACTCGCTCTGGGCCACCCCAGCACCCCCCAAGTGCACTTATGGGGCTGCTGAAAGCTCCTGTATACCTTATGAGGAAAAACCTTAAAGATGCGTCAACTTCAACAATTCACCAAAAATCAGCCCTCTGCCCAAATCCTTTGAAAAAATTCAGGTAGCTTCCTTGACCCTACCTGGCACTACCAACAACCCCACACTGCTCTAGGCCACCCCTTTCCCCCTGACGTGAAGCGATACACCCTCCATTATACCTAATGGGGGGAAACCTTAAAGATGCGTAAACTTCAAAAATCACTTAAAAATCAGCCCTTTGCCCAATTCCTTTCAAATAATTCTGATAGCTTCCTTGCCTGTGAGGAATTCAAAATTTATTTAACAATTCACCAATAATCAGAGGAGTGTCCAATTGCCTTGGGGTTTTTTGGGTGGTAGGCACCCCTGTCTGTCTAACACCCACCCCACTTTTGTGCCCCTAGGTGCTCCACAATAGGGGATATGGACTGGTTCAGGTCCCATTATACTCTATGAGAAAAATAATTAAAATAATACAAATATTCATTAAAAATCGCAGGACTGTCCTATTGCTTCAGGGTTTGGGTGGTTGTTAGCACCCATGGGTGCTCCACAATAAGGTATAATGGCCTGGTTCGAGTCCCATTATATTCTATGAGAAAAAATAAAAATAATTTTCAAAAATTCATTTAAAAAATCGTACGAGTGTCCAATTGCTTTGGGGTTTGGGTGACAGGTACCCCTGGGTGCCTGCTACCATCCTACCAATTTTTGGGTGTCAAAACTGGTTCAAACCAGTTCGAACTGAACCACCCCCTGGTTCGGTTCGAATCCGAACCTGCAGCTCGAACCTGATGGCCGGTTCGGTTTGAATTCGAACATCCAAACCACCCTGGTTGGGATTCGAACTGGTTCGGATTCAAACCGGTTCGCACATCCCTAGTACTGTGTACAATTCTGGTCACCAAATCTAAAAAAGGGCATTGTAGAACTGGAAAAGGTGCAGAAGAGGTCAACCAAGATGATCAGGGGCATAGAGCACCTTGCTTATGAGGCAAGGCTACAAAACCTTGGGCTTTTTAGTTTAGAAAAAAAAAGACAACTGTGGGGAGACATGATAGAGGTCTCTAAAATCATACATGGTGTGGAGAAAGTGGATAGGGAGAAATTCTTCTCCCTCTCACGTAACAGAAGAACCAGGGGGTCATCCCATGAAATTGATTGCCGGGAAATCCAGGACCAACAAACGGAAGTACTTTTTCACACAATGCATAATCGACTTGTGCAGTTCTCTGCCACGAGATGTGGTGACAGCCAACAACCTGGATGGCTTTAAGAGGGGTTTGGATAACTTCCTGGAGGAGGAGTCTATCAACAGCTACTAGTCAAAGGGCTATAGGCCACCATCCAGCCTCAAAGGCAGGATTCTTCTGAGTATCAGTTGCAGGAGAGTAACAGCAGGAGAGAGGGCATGCCCTCAACTCCTGCCTGTGGCTTCCAGCAGCATCTGGTGGGCCACTGTATGAAACAGAATGCTGGACTAGATGGGTCTTGGGCCTGATCCAGCAGGGCTGTTCTTATGTTCTTATCCACCCCACCCCGGCCTGCTTTTTAAAGTGTACGTTCCAGTAAGCTTATGATATGAACCGGCATTCTGTGTGTCTTTGTTCCCATCGACTTTGCAACACCTGGACCAATATGAACAAAATCAGGTACAGTTTCAGGGACACATAGTGACACCTCAGTGGCATAGTTTGTGATGATGTCACCCACCCCAATTAAAGATGGTGGACATTTAAACATTTGAGGCACATGGGCAAACTTGTGAACCACTTAACCAATTTGAACCAAATTTGCTACAACTGTAAGGACACATAGGGATGCCCCAATGGCATAGTTTGTGATGATGTCATTCAACTAGGGTTGTGTGTTTTGTTTTGTTTTTCTGTTTTGTTTTTGGCCTGAATCCAAAACACCCCCATTTTTTTCTTTGTTCAAAATCAGCCAATCCGTAACACCCCAATTTTGTTCAAAATTGCATAATCTGAATCCAAAATGTTTTGGATTAAAACAAAATGGCCCTGGGGAAAAACTAGTGGGTGGGGTTGCTAGTGCCCAATGGGTGGAAGCTACCACCCACATTTCAGAGGAATTGGGCAAAGGGCTGGTTTTTGGTGAATTTTTGAAGTTTAAAAATTTTCCCATAGGGAATAATGGAGGTTTCAGCAAAAGTATAGCTTCACGCTGGGGGGAAAGGGGTGGCCCAGAGAAGAGTAGGGTGGGTGGTAGTGCTCAGTGGAGTCAAGGAAGCTGCCAGAATTATTTCAAAGGAATTGGGCAGAGGGCTGATTTTTAAAGATTTAATGGAGTTTACATGTCTTTAAGCTTCTTCCCCATAGGGAGTGATGGAGGTTTCAGTAGCCCCATAACTGCACTTGGGGGGCACTGGGATGTCCCCGAGTAAATGGTGGTGTAGAGCATATAGGGTGCCAACCACCCCCATGAGTTGCTAACCCATGAGGTACTGGGCTCTGTTGTTTCTGAGATGTTTTGAGTGTAGATTCTCTGGTAGCATATGAGAGTGGATTCATGGTTTGTCATTGAAAATAACATATGCTACCAGAGAATGGTGCCCCCTGGTGCCCCCCAAGTGGAGTTATGGGGCTTCTGAAACCTCTATTACCTCCTCTCATTCAACCTCCCCCCCCCAATAAAGCTTGCTTTTTATTTGAGGGGATTTAATTTTTCTAGCATGTGTGTACACTACAGTGCTATAGATTGCACTGTGTGTGGCACACACAGCACAAATAGACCAACCTTGACCCCACACCCCTTTTAAAAATACCCATCTTAAAGGTGCTTCTTCTCTGTATGCCCATCAGGACTCGAATGGAAACAACCTCAAGATGTTCAGGAGGGGGCAAGGCAGAGGCACGAACAGAGTGGCAGTCAGAGGGAGGGGTCTTGTTGGTCATTTTGGGTGATGGCAAGAGGGACCTACTCCCCAAGTCGTTCCTACTGCCATGCCTGCACACAGGCAGTCAGCCGCTAGTGGCAACTGAGCTAGAAATGGGGGAGGTCCCCCCCGTCAGGGAAGAAGCTCTTCCTGTGGTAGCAGAGGGGGTGATGAATGTGTCAGCTGCTAGCACAGCCAGATGAGTCTCACCATCCTCCCCAATTCCACTTGACAGTGTGACACCCACCCACACACCCAGTCTGAGACTGAGGAGAAGCAGGAGGAAATCTTTCTGCTTCTTGGACCTTCTCAGCCCTGGATCAAGGGCAGTGGTGGTGGCCTCCAGAAGTAAGCAGCTGCCCCTGTACCTCCACCACCTAAACAGGGCTGGACTGGCCCCAATGGCAGTATGGTGTGGGATCACTTTGAGCTTTGTCCAGGTGACCCAACCCATGCTTTCTGCACCCACTGCAGGGCACAGGTCAGCAGGAGGAAGGACCATAAGCATCTTGCGATGTTGGAGATGATGAATCACCTGCAGTGGCATCACCCCGGGGACCCTGCTCCTGCGGGCAGTAATAGGACTGGTGTTCTCTCAAGTAGCAGCAAGGCACCTACTCCTGTTCCCAAACAGGGGAAGTTGTCAGCAAGGTAGGTGTATTTGGTGGGCAAGCAGACTGATCACCCAAAGCCTTCTCTCATTACCTGGGTCATTGCTGAGATGATAGCTTTGGATGACCAGCCATTCCAAGTGGTGGAGAATGGCTTCCATCTGCTCGTACTGCTTGCCCGGAACTATAAGATGCCCTCATGCACCACCTTCAGTAAGCAGGTGGTACCCTTCCTGTACTGGGCATGCAGTTGGTGCTGCGAAACTTTGCTGCTGATCTGTGGGACTGTGGGCTACATGCTTCTTTCCTGTCCCTCACGGTGCACTGGTGGGGGCAGGGGAGTGAGGGAAAATCTGCTACTGCTGGTGTAGCCAACCCCTCCCATAGTGGGCTGTGCTGCATGTGGATGTGCTGGATGCTAATCACATGGCAGATGAGCTGTCGGTGTCTATGGATTGCCAGATAGAGGGATGGATGTCCGGGCAGCCAAACCTTCACTGAAGGTTCATGGTGACCGACAATGATCTGAGCATAGTGAAGGCAGCCAAACAGCTTCAGTTTGTTTCCATCTGTTGTGTGGTGCACACTCTGAACCTGGTTGAGCGGGATGCACTTGGCTTTTATGGTCTGCAGCCAGGCGAGACATCTCAGCTGCAGGCACTGAGCGCCAGTCTGCTGCTGCCATGGCTGCTCTTGTGAACAGGTGCCACAGGATAGCAGCTTACTTCCACTGGAGTGAAAAGGTTAGGTGGATGCTTAAGGAGAGGCAGCTTGAGCTCGGCCTACCTGAACACTTGATCTCTCATGATGTTCTGATGCAGTGGAATCTCACCTTTCTCTTGCTCCAGCACCTTCAGAAGCTGGCCATCTATGCCCTGGCAATGAGGCATGGCTTGGAAGTGTGCAACCTATCCACCCAGGATTGGGAACTCATTTCTGAGGTTGTCTTGACACTCAGACCATTCTTTGTTGCCACAAACAGCTTGTGAGCTGAGACAGCAACATTGAGCTAGGCTTTGCCCACTGCTCTTCTCTTCAAGATGACAATGGGTCAGCTCCAGTCCATTCTGAAAACTGAGTAAAACTATCACCTTGGGTCGGCTGAAGACTGGAATGGTGGATCACTTCAGGACACCCTTGAGTGACCCAAGGGTGAAAGGCAAAGCTGTCACCCCTGACCAGCTGACCAGGTGGAATGCCTTACTGGTTGAAGAGATAAGGCAAGCTCAGGAGACGAGGCTGGGGTGCAATCAGTAGGTGCTGGAGCACCTATTGCTAATGCGCAGTCCACCCCTAGCAGCAGCATCACCACTACTTCCCAGTCCAGCAGTGTGATGTCCCTGGTAGAGCCAAGGGAGCTGGCAGTTCCACCTCAGAGTTCCACCCAGTGGTTCACCGAGGGCTTCCTTGGCACCTTGCCACTAGTGGAGGAGGTATCCATGAAGCCCTGCAGCAGTGCTGAGCAGTGTGCTCTGCAGTACCTGCAGGAGCTGGTGGCAGGCCGGGAGATGGAGCTGATCCAGTTTTGGACAATGCATCACCAAGTCTGGCCAGACCTGGTGGCAGTTGCTGGACAGTTCCTCTCACACCCACCAAGCAGCACCCAGAGCAAGAGGGTGTTCTCCATGGCCGAGGTCATGGAGCTGACTTAGTGGAGTGGCTGGTCTTCCTGAATGCCAACCTCCCCCTGCTTGGCTATTCCACACTGGCCGTGGAGGGTGAGTGACTCATGGTCACTCCTACTCACTGCAGTACCACTGGCAGCTTGCACCAGCTTGGCCAAACCCAAACCCAGACAAGTCACAGTCTGCCTGTTAGTGCTGTTGACACAAGCAGACACACAAATGTCACTGCCATGATCCATGATGAGATGATGAACTGGTGCCCTGACCCATGTGTCAGGCTGTCAGCTGAGGCCCAGCACGAATCTAAAGCCATGGTGTTATCCAGACGCAGGCAGGCAGGCAGCAGTGTTGCGGGATATGCGCTGGAGAAGGAAGAAGAGTTTTTCTCATGGTGAGAGTCTAGAAACTTTGTTTCTTGTCAGACCATTGGCCCATCTAGCTCAGTATTGTCTACAGCAGGGGTTCTCAACCCTGGGTCCCCAGATGTTGTTGGACTTCAACTCCCATCATCCCCAACCAAAGGCCACTGGAGCTGGAGATTATGGGAGTTGAAGTCCAACAACATCTGGGGACCCAAGGTTGAGAATCCCTGGTCTACAGTACACAGAGTCAGACTTCTCCCAGGTTACAGGCAGGAGTCTCTCACTCAGCCCTATATCTGGAGAAGCCAGGGAGGGAACCTGGAACCTTCTGCATGCATGCAAGCATGCACATGCTCTTCCCAGAGTAGCTCCACTATGATGGGAAATCATAGAGTGCTGCTCACATTCTTCCTGCTCCTTCCAGCCTGTTCAGAGTTTTCAGACAGCTAAGCTCAGAGCTGAGCTGCCCAGGCCATGGCTGTTCTGTCCTCCTGTCCCTCTGTGGCAGGCATGATGAAAGGAAGGAAGGTTTGACCTTGTGGTCTTCTAAGCGCTCAGTATAATATGCTGTGCTACTGCTGCTATAACTATCTGGTTTTGCTGGATCTCAGATTGACAAAGGCAGAACTTGGGTGCTTGCCTTCCTTGAGTTGTGGTTTGCTTTGTTTGTGAGATAGTGTTATGGTGAGAAATGGACAGTGGTATGTGTGTGTGTGTAATATTTCTTGGTGATTGCTGTGATGAGCTCCATGTCTGGCTGTGAGACTAACTTGTGTTTCACTCACTACTCTGGCCTGCTCTGTAATCTGCATTGAAAGCTGTTGTACTCAGTCCAAATGTGGCTGGTGTTGCTCTAGATGAGCTTATGGCTATGCTTGCTTCTAAGGGTGCTGCTGTGCAGCTGCTGCAATGCTAGGAAGTAAGGACCCATAATTGTGTGTGAGAGAGCAACTCGTGCCAATGATGTTACTACAGCACAGGCACTGTAGCTGGCAGTGGATTCTGAGTCAGTAATTCTTTTTTGGACTGTGTTTGAAATGTGTGTTCTATGTTGGGAGGGACAAATTCTCTTTTAGTGTGTGCTTCTGCAGTGATTTTCATCAAAGGGTTTCAAAATGCATTGCAAATTGCAATGCAAAATGTGTGTGTGCATTCTGTGAGTGCAGCTTGTTCCAGCCATAGGGAGCAATGGGGAAGTATGAAACACCCAATTGTTCCCCATCGGTATCTCCTAGGGATGCCAAAGTGGGTTGTGTGGTAGGGCATGATGGGTACTACCTACCTATCATACAACCCACAAAAGAAATGGGTAAGTGGGCTATTTAAAACAAATGTTTAACCTTTCTCCCAAACCCCCAAAGAACCCTATAGGGGTTTGGGGGAAAGGTTAAAATTTGTTTAAATCTGCCCACTTGCCCATTTCTTTTGTGGGTTGAGTGGTAGGTAGCGCCCATCATGCCCTACAACACAAACCACTTTGTCATCCCTAGGAGATACCGAAGGGGAACAGTTGGGTGTTTCATGTTTCCTCATTGCTCCCTGTGCCCGGAACACTTGAAATGTTTCAGGTTTTGTTCGGATGAAACAATTAGTTTGACTGCTGTTTTGATGAAACATTTCAGCCATCTGTGTTTTGTTTCAAGCTCAATGCAAAACCCATTTCGTGCACATCCCTACTCCTTACCTGTGCACTTCCCCTACACCTGGGGTAGATAAAGAACTCTCTTTCCCAAGCCCTCTAACATTTGCTATCACATCTTATTTGACCTTCCAAGTCAAAAAGGAACTCCTCCTTTACATCAGCAGGTCACTACTGAAGCACAAGGCATTAAAACACATTATACAATATATTGAGAGCATTTTAAAATCTGACTTCTTTGCACCTAGGGATTCTATTCTGGAATTTCCTATTGACTTCACAAAGGCAAGAAAAAACATGCCTTCCAGTTAGAATGGTTGATTTCCAAACAAGTCAATAGGGATTACCTGCATATCTAAAATCTTCCTTTGCAGTTTTCAAAGAGATTTGCTTTTCTTCTTAAATTGAGATATTTCTGTAGTTTTAGAAAATAATGTCATTCAGTTCCCATATGTTGAAAGAGCATCCTCAAGGATTTCAGACAAAATGTTTCAATTTCTAAGTCTCAATCTATTACAAAAAAATTAATGTAATTATCATCATCACCATCACCACCACCAGTGTTCTGGCAGAAGAGCACCCACACAAATGTACAAATAATAAAAATAGCAATAAAATCAGAATGAAAACAATATAAAACAAAATGCAGCAGCTTCACTTAAGAGAACAGAGTAGAACATAAAATAAAGCCACAGATCACCCCTTTAAAACAGTAGCTCATCATAAATCCCATGAATCAAAGCAAAGGGGTCTTTAAAAGATACCTAAAAACACCCAAGATACCTAAAAAAGTAACCTGGAAAAGTCACATAGGGATATATCACAGAACACACAAGCCTTGTTCAGGTATTAGAAAACCATGGATGCTGTATCCATGGGCAACACTCATGGGAGCAAACCAGCAATTTCATCCCTTGAAGTAACATACTCTTAAACCATGCTGGTAGTCTCTGCTCTCTATGGAAACAGTATTTGTCTCTTCAGGTGAACACTGTATCTGTAGAGAGTAGAGGTGAGGCGACGGAGTGTGTCAGCATGGGGGATGGGTCTTGCCAGTGTGCTCCTGTGGGGCACTATACCTGTGTAGAGTGTCCATGTTTTTATCGTTTCTGAACAGGACTCTAGGGGCGTGCACAAAACCAGCTTGGCCTGTTTCATTCAAATTCTAACTCAATTCAAACCAGGTTGGGTCGGTTTTGTTTTGGTTTTGCTCAACATCGCCCCCTGCCCTTGGTTCAGTTCAAATTTGAACCCAACTCTACCCGGTTCTAAAAGGTTCTACATAGGGTATAATGGGGACTCAAACCAGTCCATTATTCCCTATGCAGAGCACCATGGGGCACAAAACCAGGGAGGGTGGTAGGCATCCTCCATGGGTGCCTACCACCCACCAAACCCCAAAGCAACTGAATACTCCTGCAATTTTAAATGATTTTTTTGAAGATTTTTACATTTTCCCCATATGGAATAATGGGGATTTGAGGATGCCCATTCTGCCCCCCTGGGGGATGCCTGGGCACCAAAGTGGGTTTGGTGGCAAGGCACATTGTGCCACAACTCCCCTGTGAAGCCCCAAACCAGTTGGTTTTATGCTTTTTTAAAATAAAATTTTAAAGATTTTAGCCTGTTTCAATGCAATGAATAGGAATTGCTCCTCCATTCAGAAAAAGAAGAGTGTGTGACCTTAATTGCTGTGAATTCTGTGAACTCAGGAAAGCAGGAGCTCGGCAAATGAATCAAGCCAGAAGTCTAGGACCTAAAATGAAGGTTCGAGCCTTCGAGCCTTTTCGAAACGGTTTGAACCAAACCAGGCTCTACTGATTCGAACTTGGACCAGCATTGCCAGTGCAATGCCCTATTTGGTCTGAGTTCAAGCCAAATCAGGTTTGAACTTGAACCTGTTTGCACATCCCTACAGGACATTTGTCCCAAGAGACATTAGTAAATAAACAAGGCTAATCATCTTGAGAGCAGGAGTAATGTGCTCACTCAGAAGTTAATGAAAGATTTTACATGTGTACAGGAATATGCCTCTTATTATTACTTAACGTGTCACAATTCCTGGGACCGAGCCCCAACTCAAATTAGGTCCTGGCTAAACCCCCTGTACCTGACAGACTCCAGATATGGATTCTTCCGAGAGATCATGGCTGTCAGCACTAACAAACTCCATCACCATCCTTTCCCAAGGTCAGTCAAACTCCACCCAGGCTTTTTCACCTCCTTTCCAGCTCTAATATGTTATACTACAAACCTGCATTTCAAATCACATATTTCCTTGTCATAAGACAATTGTAGGGAAAGGGGTGTTTTATGACCTTGGCAGTTCCCCTATACAGTATCAAAGTGTCACACTTCAGTCTCCAAAGAGCGTATGATATGGGATACAAATAATGACACCAATATGAAGGAGGCAAATAAAAGGGTATTTCAATATACAAAAATTTCCTTTAAAGAACCCTTTCTAGGGATGATGAGATGCCATTCCTAACAGCTCAGACAGTAAAGTGAAGGGACATATGGACATGAACATGGATGCTGCACTCTATGGCATCTCTCTGAGTAGGCCTAATTAGAGCGTTCACCCTACAGAGAAAGGAAGGCCTTGTCACTCTGGGGCAAAGCCCCAAGCAAAGCAGAATCACTAACTATGTCTTATTCTGAAATGTTGCTGCTGATCTGGGGCGGGGGTGGGGATTCTAAAAGCCAATAAGGCTCCCATGTGCTTGCAGTGATGCTCATAATGGAACGTTTCTCCCCTTCGGTGATGTTATTTACCTGCAAAATGCCCCTTATTGTGATAGAAAGGGCTCCTCTATTGCCAGGACTCAGTAGGATCACCTGGTCAAGATGGTGAAAAGAGTCGAACTCCATCACCAAAACAGTGGAAATAGTTGTTGTTATTCACTTTTTTAAAAAAGTTTCCACTTTGCATAAAATTTGCATATGCCAATTGTTATAATATGCAGACGCTTTGCTAAAAATAGGAGAATTTGAGAATAAATAAATCTCACCCCCGTGGAGAAGCTGGTGACCAGGAGAGCTGTGTGCCCAGTGACAGTGAGCCAGCAAGGCTACTGGAGGCTTGCTCACCACGAGCAACTCTATTCCAGCCTCCACTGTGCGCTCACATGCCCTTTTCTCCACACCTTTCAAGCGCCAGCCTCCTCTGACTGGATTATAGAATCCCATTGAAACAAATGGTACATTTTCATTTCACTTTCAAGGAGAGCTGGTCTTGTAGCAGCATGGATTGTCCCCTTTGCTAAGCAGAATTCACCCTGGTTTGCATTTGAATGGGAGACTACATGTGAGCACTGTAAGATATTCCCCTTATGGCAGTGGTTCCCAACTGGGAGCCTCCAGGCTTTGCTGAGCTACAACTCTCATCAGCCCCAGCTACAATTTATTGTGGCTGGGGATGATGGGAGCTGTAGTTCAGCAATATCTGGAGGCTCCCAGTATGAGAACCACTGCCTTAGGGGGTGGGGCCGCTCTGGGAAGAGCATCTCTCTCTCTCTCTCTCTCTCTCTCTCTCTCTCTCTCTCTCTCTCTCTCTCACACACACACACACACACACACACACACACACACACACACACACCCCCCAGATTAAGGCTACAAGCCGTCTTCAAGCCCAACAACCAGCACTTAATAAACAAAAAACACCGGGGGGGGGGGCAGTTGACAGAAAAAGATCTGTGTTGTAAGAGCATTTTTCTTCCCTCTTATTTTTAAAGCTTTTAATACTTTTTGTAGTGACTAATTTGCTCACAAGAAGGTATACTATTGGGGTGGGGGGGATTTATTACAAGTTTGTATTAGAATAGTTTTGGCTCACATTTGGCACCTTGTGCTGCTTTGAATTTTTTTTTAAAAAAATGTTCAAAAATATCTCTCTCTCTGCTATGTATACCATTTTGAGAACTTTGAGTATATATTTAACCACCACCATCACCACATACCAGCTAATAAATTCCACCCTGCCTATCTATCTCTCTTGCTTTCTGCTTTCCTTTCCATGGAGAGGAAAACAATTCATTGCAAGTTCCGTGGGGAAGATCACATAGGTTAGGACTTACTGGGAAGAACTTGATCATTTTAAATCATTTTTAAAAAGTTAAAATTCTCTCACACAAGCACAAACAAGGGCTTGGGGTGGGGATAGGGAAGAGACACACCAAGGGAGGCTTTCGGTTGAGGATGGGATATCTCTCTCTCTCCCTTACACACACACACACACACACAAAGTTCATGAATGTGGGAAGGAGAGAAAAAACACACATTGGCTTCTGAGGAAAGAAATCACATTCACAGAAAAAAACAGAAATGGGTTGTTTGTTTGTTTGACTTTCCTTTCCAGCTTTCCTTGTGGCCATGCTTCCTTTCTGCTTCCTCACCAACTCTGCACTGAATTGCCAAGCAGGGAGGAGCACAACTCAAGGAAGGAGGACCAATCCTTGGGCTGGTTTAACCCTTTTCTTTCTCAGCAGCTGTCGTCCTCCTGCCTGAAAAAAGAGAAACCGTTCACTGGCCATGATTAGGAGTCACACAGCTGGAGTGGGGGATGTTTGGGGGCAATGTCACACCCTGGCCATGGGTCTGTAGAGCCTTGTGGGGCCCCCTGACCCTCTGGGTCTGGGTGCAATTGTACCCCCTTGTCCAATAGACCCTATGTCCCGGGGAGGCTGCTTTCTGGTTGGCTGGAACCTGGCTACTTGCATGCAATGTGCAAGTGCACACAGAAGATGCTGGTTTTCAGGACAGGATTGGGGTGAGGGAGGATGAGCAGGGCTCTCCGTGTGCACATGGGAGCCTCTGATTGGCTGGCGGCGAGCTCATGCAGCAGCAGCAACTGGCTGCGGTGCTGAAAAAAGAGGGTGGGCTGGCCCTGAACTCTGGACACCCCTTCCAACATGAAAATAGTTGGAGGGAGTTGAAAACAGTCGCAATTCCAGGAGAAAAGTCACCATCTGGCAATGCTAGGATTCAGGAGACCCAAAGTGCACTCCAATGTGTTTTTTGGTTTGGGTTTCTTTTTTTCCCCCATTGCAGATATAAAGGCCATAAACAGTGGTTGTAAAATATCAAGGGAATATTGGAACTGCTCCCCTCCTTTCTAAAGAGTTCCCAGCTCTCCTGAGGTCCAGGCCCTGAAAGCAAAGGAGCAAAGGATGGAACCTGGTGGGATAGCAACAGAGCCTGCTGGGGGAAGAGCCTCACAGTGCCTGTTGCTTCAGGAGCAGAACCTGATGCCAGGGTGGGGAAAGAAGCAAATAACAAAATATCTCAAGTCCAGCAGAAAACACCCTGGCCCCTTAGATTCTGTTCCATGACTCTGAGACCTGAAGACCCTGAAAAGGCTAAAACTCTGATATTTCAGGTCAAACCTGAGACCTACAGCCCAGGCACTATAGCATGCCTTCCAACATTTCACTGATGGAAATAGAGAAATGCCGGTGAATGTGCAAGGGTCAATGGTCAAGCAATCTGCAGGGGGTGGTGGTGGTGGTATATGGCTAAGCAATCTGGGAGGTGTGGCATGCAATTCTGACTGCAAGCATGCCACATATGGAAAGCATATAATAAGTTGCACACAGAGCACGTTATTGCAGATTACCAAAGCCAATGAGCCAAGGGTATACCCTCCAACATTTTGCAGAGGAAAACAGGGATATGCCTGTAACAACCAATTCTCATACTACTTCCCAACTCCAACCCATATTACATATGGCTGAAGCGTGGAATCCACCCACTACATGCTGTACGCTGCATAGTGCCTAAGTGTTGGGCACCCATTGACATGCAGGTGTGCTAGAGACATGATACATTTCACCCACGTACTTGAAGACTGAATTTTTTGAGGCTGTAGGAAGGAGCTGAATCCTGAAGAGTGCAATTCACATGGAATAAAACCGAACAAGGCATCTCTATGAAGCAAAAATAGGTCAACATCATGATTTTCCAGGGACAGATTCCAGAAAATAGGGAGTGTTCCTGGCAAACCTGGGGGTTGCCTTTGGGAGTGTCAGCTCCTCCTGCCACATCCTCTCCTTTCCACACCTGGGCACACCTCTGTTCTGCTCTTACCTGTGATACGCAATCCACTTCCAGACTGCACATCATGGGAAAACTGGCATTTGCTGGTGCTTTCCCTCACATTCACCTTTCTTTCACTCTTTTATTTTTAAAATTATTTTAGACTGTATGTACGCTTATTTGTATTTGCACAAGCTTGCAGACCCAAGCCCACTGTATGGATGGAACAAAACAGGGGGAAAGCTGAAAGAAAGGCAGTCTGTTTGGATAGCCCACAGTGACTCCGATTAGCGTGTATCACACTTGATTATCTTGGAGTTCCAGTGCATTGACCTTTTGCACCAACTATCCTAATGACCACTAGGGGCATTGGGAGTAGAGAAAGTGAGTAAGGGTCTCCCTAGCTGTTCTACCTGTCTCTACTCTATGATATGACTCTTCAGGTATTTCCTGTGCTGAGTCAGAATCCCTTCCTTTCCTCTTAGAGAGCAGATGGAAACATCTCTATCTCTCCCTACCTATGCATTATGTAGTTCTTTAGATTAAGAATTAGGTCTTTCCTATCCAAAGGTGTACTTCACCAATAAATCTCCTTAGTATTTTATTCTACAAGAATCTCCATGTATCTTCAATAAATAGCTGCAACAACTAACTGTTCAAACTACTCTGTAACTGGAGTGGGTAGCTTCTTTAGTGCTCTGCTAATTAAGTGTGGGATAAAAATTACAATCCCCAACAGAAAACCTCAAAGTTGCTTTCCATAAGGGTGGCATGGCCTCACATCTCTAAGGGAGTCAACATATTAGACTACCAATTCCATGTATGATGTAATGGATATTGAATGAGAACAGCAACACAACAGACTTCTTCTAGTAACCCACCCATCTATTGCTAATAAATAACTGAAAAAGACCAGTAGATAAAATTTAGATTGGGAGAGGACAGGAAGAAGCACAACTTGTCTGTGAGCTGTTTCTAGTCCAACTAGGAGCAGAACCATTCAGCCCTTTGAGGAGCTCATATACACTGAACCACTCAGAGAAGCTTATGCTAAAAATATAAAACTGTTACCCCAGTTCTTTCACATGACCTTCTCATTTTAAGGCCTTTTTGACTTGCCTTTTAAAGAGGCAGTAGAAACCCCTATATTGGGCAGCAGCACTAAAGGAAGATGCTGAAAGGCATCATCTCATACTGCACAGGAGATGGCAATGGCAAACCCCTCCTGTATGCTACCAAAGAGAAGCACAGGGCTCTGTGGTCGCCAGGAGTCGACACCGACCCCACTCAACTCGATGGCACACTTTACCTTTGCGTTACACAATATTATACATTCAATTAAAGTAAAGTGTGCTGTCAAGTTGATTTTGACTCCTGGCGCCCGCGGAGCCCTGTGGTTGTCTTTGGTAGAATACAGGAGGGGTTTACCATTGCCTCCTCCCACACAGTATGAGATAATGCCTTTCAGCATCTTCCTATATCTCTGCTGCCCCATATAGTACCAGCGGGGATTCGAATAGGCAACCTTCTGCTTGTAGGTCAAGCATTTCCCGCTGTGCCACTAAAAGTGGTATATATCCAACTAGTACTAGTAATATTACATTTCGCCTTCACGTAGTACAGAATCCTTCCACCCTGCGGGATTTTGGTGAGGAAAGCCATTACGAATCTTACAAGATGGCAAATAGTCAAAAGATGGCAAAAATCCACCTGATGGAAAGGGCTAATATGAGTGTGTGGAGAGACTCTTCCTTCTGTTCAGGGATGGCTGAGTGGTGAGATTAAAGTAGGGGTGTGTGTGTGAGAGAGAGAATTTTAGAACATCTGGAATGAAGAAGCATCTTGGAGATGAAGAGCCATTCTCTAGAAGCTGATGTAACCTGTTGCTGACTTGTAACAGTGCTTTGCTGTTTCAACAAAATCTGTATATTTATAAATAAACCAAATATTACAAAGACACCATAAGCCTCCAATGAGCTCTCCCCCCAAACAAGCAAGAACTTGAGTAGTGCTACACTCTGGAACTGCTCACCACTTGAAGAAGTGGGGAGAGGGTGCACAACAGTTTTATTATCCTCAGATTGCAGTTGGAGAGCTGAAGCTGAGAGGGGGTCCCTAAGACAAGCTTGTGAGTTCATGGCAGAGGCAAGATTCGGACTAGGAAAGTCTGCTATTATTTAATGGAAAATGATTGAATCTTGTGCCTTTGTTTTATGTTTGGTAGAGGAGGCCCACTGATTGCTAGTAATATCAATTTGTCTCAGTCTCTTGTAACCATAATCGGAAATATACATCAAAACATTCCACTTAAAAGGAAGGCCACCATTCAGAAATCTAAAAAGCATGTATGAATTTGTAAAAAGTATCACACTAGGGGCAGGGAAAAGAAAATATAGCCAAACCAATCTAGAAGTAGTAAGGCTTTCTATAAAAGCAACAATATACGCTGACATGGAATTCCAGGAGAAGGCTCAACTTAAAGGTTTATCTTCCCCCTTTTAAGGGTGACCTTGAAAATGCTTAGAGAAAGCTAGAGAGAAAAGCAATTACATTTTTCAAATTACAGACCACTGTTCTCATTCATCTTGATAAGCACTTTTAAGGGATCCAAAAGGAAGGTTAGCATATGGCTCTTATTTGAGTAAAAAGGGATCTCACTATGGCAGAGTCAGTTTTAAATTTAGATGTAGATTTCTTATTTCCTTATTTCATTAAACTAGTCATTATTTTAAAAGGGGTTCCTTTGGGAATTGAGAAGTCTTTTTGATTGCTTTTCTTTTAGGGCCAAACTAAATGTGATGTTAAACACGTCATTGTCTACACTGAGTTTGTTTTCTCCCTTTTAAAAATAGCAGCTGTGAAGGAGGCAGTCCAAATAGGAACCATGCAACAGGAATAAAGGGTACTTAGCCTTTAATGGTGCACCATTTTCCTGCTGAAAATCCCACTCTTTGAATTGCCTTTTTGTCCAAAATGCAGCTCTTTGGTGCAATGGCACCTTTAGTGGCAAATAGCCACTTTTGAGGGGAATGGTTTTATTATTTATTTATATTTTATTTTATTTTATTTTATTTTATTTTATTTATTTGATTTCTATACCGCCCTTCCAAAAATGGCTCAGGGCAGTTAACACAGAGAAATAACAAATAAATAAGATAGATCCCTGTCCCCAAAGGGCTCACAATCTGGAAAGAAACATGAGATACACACCAGCAACAGTCACGGGAGGTACTGTGCTGGGGGTTTTAGGCATTAAAATGGTGCAGAATTTTTTTTTTTATGAAATGATTAATGATTGATTAATTAGATTTCTATACTGCTCTTCCAAAAATGACTCAAGGCAGTTTACACAGAGAGATAAACAAATAAGATGGGTCCCTGTCCCCAAAGGGCTCACATTCTAAAAAGAAACACAAGATAGACACCAGCAACAGTCACTGGAAGTACGGTGCTGGGGGTGGATAGGGCCAGTTACTCTCCTCCTGCTAAATAAAGAGAATCACCACGGTAAAAGGTGCCTCTTTGCCAAGTTAGCAGGGGTGCTACTGTCAAGTTAGCAGGAAATGCCCTCTACTTCCACACCATGGTACCAATCCAGACCACTACCCCTTCATTTCTGTTGTTATTTTAAGAAAGAGAAATCCCTCCAAAGAGCGCTCCGTTAACCTTGTTTTCCGAATCGGTTCACAACAAACAAAAAGCTAAAACATTTAACATTAGTTAAAATAAATGACAAAAAAACCACTTATAATGGTAGTTAAAACAAAATAAATGACATAGTAAAAGTTAAAACATTACAATTTAAAATTTTAAAACAATATTTTAAAACGATGCTAACATTGTTAAAACAATATTTAATTAAAAGCCTAGGTGAATAGGTGCATCTTTAAAGACTTTAAAAGTTGTCAGAGATGGGGAGGCCCTTATTTCAGCAGGGAGCATGTTCCAAAGCTCTGGGGAAGCAGCGGAGAAGGCCTGGCGGAGCCTCATTTGGCAGAGAAGGCCAAACGAGCCAGTGGCAACTATGGACAGACCTCTCCTGATGATCTCAATGGGTGGTGGGGTTCATAACGTTCTCTTAAATACCCAGGGCCCAAGCTGTTTAGGGCTTTATAGGTTATAAACTGCACCTTGTATTTTGCCCAGAAACTTATTGGCAGCCAGTGTAGATCTTTCAATACAGGAGTAATATGTTCTCTCCAATATGACCCAAAGACCAACCCAGCTGCTGCATTCTGAACCAGCTGTAGTTTCCGGACTACACAAGGGCAGCCCCACATAGAGCGTGTTACAGTAATCCAGTCTGGAGGTTACCAGCATATGTACCACTGTTCTGAGGTTGTTTATCTCAAGAAATGGATACAGCTGGTGTTATCAGCCAAAGCTGATAGAAGGCACCAGGGAGAGGCTTGGATCCAGAAGCACCCCCAGACTGTGTACCTGTTCCTTCTGGGGAAGTGTGACCCCATCCAGAACAGGCAGATCAATCTCATCTCCCAAGTTTTGACGCCACACAATGAGTACCTCCATCTTATCTGGATTCAGTCTCAGTTAGTTATCCCTCATCCAGCCCATTACCTCCTCCAGTCAGGCATTTAGGGAAGTTATACCCCCTCCCCATGATGTTGACATGAAGAAGTAGATCTGGGTATCATCAGCATATGGATAGCACCCTGCACCAAATCGCCTGATGATCTCTCCTAGCGGTTTCATGTAGATGTTAAACAACATCGGAAACAATACGGAGACCTGAGGGACACCATACAAAAGTTCAGATTTTGAACAACAATCTCCAAGGGACACCATCTGGAACCTGCCCAAGAAGTAGGAGCAGAACCACCGCAAAGCAGTGCTTCTCACTCCCAACCCCCTGAGATGCTCAAGAAGGATACCATTGTCAATAGTATTGCCCACGTGAGATCCAAAAGCCCATGTGAGATCCAAAAGGACCAACGGAGTCACACTTCCTCTGTCAATTCCCAATTGGAGATCATCCATCAGGCTGACCAAGGCAGTCTCCACCCCATAGCAATCCTGAAAGCCAGTTTGAAATGGGTCTAGATAATCAGTTTCCTCCAAGATTGCCTGGAGCTGAGTATGGAGTATGGAGCTGAGTATGGTTTTGTCCCTGAGTATGGAAACCCAAATATAAATCATATACCCCTTTCAGCAAGGGCATGCATCTGTAAAATTTTAGAACAAATTCTTAAGAAGCAGATACTAGCTTTTTTCCTGTCATTGCTTCCAAGAACATTAATGGGTCACATAGCAAAGTTTACATGTGGGTAAGTTGACATGTAGTTTGTGCTCAGGTATCTGTAAAAGTATAAAGTTGCTGAAACAACTGCTGAACAGGAAACCTGTTACTGAAGACAATAATAACTGAATCCTGGATCCTTCCAAAAAAGGCTCAGGGCAGTTTACACAGAGAAATAACAAATAAATAAGATGGATCCCTGTCACCAAAGGGCTCACATTCTAAAAAGAAGCATAAGATAGACACCAGCAACAGTCGCTGGAGGTACTGTGCTGAGGGTGGATATGGCCAGTTGCTCTCCCCCTGCTAAATAAAGAGAATCACCACCTTAAAAGGTGCCTCTTTGCCAAGTTAGCAGGGATAACTTGGCAAAGAGAGGCTAAGACTATCCCCAACAGATGGGAGTCAGGCCTCAGCTTGAAGACCTCCATTGGGGAGAGCCTACCCCCTCCCAAATAAGTGGTTCCTTTGTTGAATGACTCTTTCAATATTAAGACCACAGCTGCTATTTAACTTTCAAAAAACAAACACATGGCGCTAAAGTACACATTTAATATTAGTGTAACAACATTGTGTAATCTGACCACAAGGCTGCAAAAATAAGCGGGTTATCAAGCTCCTGACAGGCTGGTAGGCTGTGCTTGCAGGGGCGTAGCAAGCTTCCCGGGGTCCAGGGGACAACATGCAGGCAGGGAGCCTTCACTGCGTGCACAAAGTGCATACGTGCCCCCAGCACCACAAGCCACACCGCCTGCATGTGATGTCAGATGCAAGGGGGGGTAACCAACCTAACCCACCCAAGCGTTCCCCTCCCTGCTTCGACTCACCTTCTGCTCAGGGCCATTCCTGCAGCTGCCATTCCTGGTCCTGGTCCTGCAGCCGCCGAGGCTTAATGCAGAGTGGGATCTTCAGGGTGGCCACCACCACCACCAGCAGCACCGGCTCGACAGTGCAGAGCCGGGCACGGGGTCACCGCCATCCTTCTCCGCCGGGGTGGCGGTGGATTGGGGCGAGGCAGCCTTTCCTCCAGTGGCAACCTGCATGGCTCAGGGGGTGGAGCAGTGGTGAGGGTGGCAAGGGGCAGTCCACTGGGAGGAGGAAGTGTGGGGGGAGGAGAAAGGAAGCCCCAGCGCACTTCTTCCCATTGCGAGTGTGCCCTAGCTGCAGGGCACCACTGCCCAGTGTGGAAAGGGTGGCGGCAGCATGACACACCCCAAGCCTTGTGGGGCCCCTGACCCTCCGGGCCTGGAGACATTTGCCCCCCCCCACCTTGTCCAATGGGTGCTACACTTGCTTGGTGGATCACCAGTGTTATGGACACAGCCCCTCCGAACTTGGCAAGAAGAGCATATGGTTCAGGGGTGCAGATCCCTTCTTAAGCATTTGAGGGTTCCCTCCCATTTTCCTGAAGTCCCTGTCAAAACATATTTCTCTCCCCCCAAAAAACGTGTCTTTCCTCTCCCCCCACCCCAAATTAGGTGAGAGATTGCTTCTCAAGATTTCCCCCTGTCTGCACCCCAAATATGGTTCAGGTGCTCTTTGTATTCTAGTATAAAGGCCCTTTATTTAGGGTATATTTGTGTCAGTGCTTGCTTCTAAGTGTGGTTTCCTCCTTTTTTATTCGTAGCACTGCAAAGGGCTTTCCTGCAGGCCTGTGTCTGGGGGAGCAAAATATCTTCAACAGGAACCTCTCTGGGTTCCTGTTGAAGACCTGAGCCCGTGTGCTGCAAGCTCCTAACGGCCAGTTCAGCTTTTGTAAGAGAAGGAGTGGGACTATATTTGGCAACTGTTGGCAGCTGGTTAGGGGAGAAAAGATTCTTAAAAATCACTCAGCCTTTTCTTTCCTGAGGACCCCCTCAGGAGCACTGTTGGAAAGGATCCTGTCGACCTGCCACCGTTAATCGTCACTCAGCAGCCTAGTGTAAGCGCTCTTCCAGAATCAATGTACCTCAGCTACTAGCAGCAGTACTACTGATGCTTGAAAGGGCTGGAAACACAATGTATGACAGCTGCTTATGAGTGATAGTCAGCGAGAACAAAAAAAGCCTAATGTGTACTAGAATCTTCTTGCCCAGTATGCAAAAAATGGCTATTAAATGACTGATGACTTTCCTAGTATGTCGGCACATTCTAGCAGGTCGCTTCCTGTGTGCTGGATTGGCATCTTTGTTCAGTAACAATTATTCATCTGCCACCTCTGCCAGTAAGTGGTTTGACGTGGTTCTATACATTGGCACTATGTCATGCTTAGGCTTGATGACTTGATACTGAGGGAGGACAAGAGCAATGTCGATAAGCAGGGGATGCTATGTGGAAGAAATCAGAAATCTTTTCTCAGAGGACATCTGGCATCAGTTTGGCAAGAGGCCTCTTCTGTATATATGTTAGATGACAATTTGAACAGCTTCACAGGTCACAGTGCAACCACCTCTCAGCCAAACCCCCAGTTCTGGAGTGTGTATGGAAGTCTGACTTCCGATGTCAGGATGGGAATGCTGACTTGGGCATTTTGTCTGAATCTACCAATGTCATCCTATCTATCTATCTATCTATCTATCTATCTATCTATCTATCTATCTATCTATCTATCATTTAAAATATTTATACCCTGCCCATCCAGTACATTATTGCTCAGGGAGGCTCGGATAGTATATCCAACCCAACTTGCAGTTCTGACCCCAACATTTGTAACCAACTTCAAATATAGGTTACAGATGTCAGGTATGGAACCACAAGTTGCCAACACTGATGGGTTTAGACCAGAGATTCTCAACGTTGCGCCCCCAGATGTTATTGGACTTCAACTCCCATAATCCCGAGCCCCAGTGGCCTTTGGCTGGGGATTGTGGGAGTTGAAGTCCAATAACATCTGGGGACCCAATGCTGAGAATCCCTGGTTTAGACAACACGGCCAATCTCAACATGCCTGTCTCAACACCAGAAGTCAAGTTCCCACGTGCACTCTGGGAACCAATGGTTCGACCAAAGGGCAGCTTCACCATGACATGTGAAGTCGCCCTTTGAAACAGGCTAAACTCTGGGTGCAATTATCCATGCCAGGTCTGGCACTATATCAAGATGGATGGACAGGCGGACAAACAAGCAAATTATCTGCCTTTGCTTCTACTATCTTATCACACACAGCTTCAACATAATGCACTAGACCATTCATATCCTTTGAGGTTGTGCAGACATCAGATGGACTAGTGTGAGCACAGAAAAGGAGATGAAATATTTGCTCCTGCAAACTGTAAAATGATGCCACAAAGGACCAAAGGTGGCTGTGGGTTTGGACTGTCATTTGTTTCCGCCAGAAGCTCCCAGTATAACATTACTATTTTTAAAAACAGCTTTGACTAACTGTATGCTGCTTTGAATACATACTTGTAGAAGAACAGTTCCTAAATGGCATGAAATAAATAGGAAGGCCTTTGTTATTGCCTAGCATCTGCAGCATCCCAGGAACAAGGAGGCCTGGAATCCATCTTTTTCCAAGGTGTCTGATGTTACATTTTCAGGTTGAAAAATACAAGCACAGAAACACTGGAATTAGGGGTATTGCCATTTTGGGATTGCCAGGGATTGATGAAAACTTCACAGAGAGAGGTTGCTGGTGCTGCTGCTGCCGCCGCCACCACCACCACTACCACCACCATATAAGGTTTTATGGCAGTGATGGATTGTGTAGAGAGCCAGGGGAATTTAGATCACTTAATGATCCTGATTATGGCCCTTTCCAGTTGGCAATAAAGTGTGTGATGTGAAAAGCTTGCATCTAAGTTCTCAGTGAGAACTTACTCACCCTCATTTCCATCCTCTTTTTCCCAACAGGAACTCACACTGGATTCAGATGTGTGGTGTTTTTGGTTAATCTATTCATTGATCCAAGCCAGCTAAGAATAGGGACCTCACACGATTTTCACCACACTGCCTGCCAACCAGCTCTTGCTTTCCAAGAACAGTGCAAGCCTTTTCATTACTATTTTTCTGATAAATGGGGGAAAGGATGTGTTAATTCTCAGAAAACAAGAACTGGCCAGTAGGTGGGCCTGTGAAACACATATGAGCTACCCGCTTGGCATCTTAACACAGCATGAGATTCTGCTGAGAAAGAGGATGGAAGCCTACTGGTGTGTGTGGAGCAGGAGTAAGCTCTCACTTAAAATTTGTGTGCAAGCTTCTCACATTGCACAGTATATTGCTGTCTGCAAATGGCCTGTGTAAACTGAAGCACAATGGGCTCAGAAACAATACAAGTTATTTAACAAGTTTTGGGAAGATAACTTATATTAGCCAAGATCCACACATCCTTCCAAACTGAATCTATAAGGAGCTTGCACATTACGATCCTGGTAACATCCATGAATGCTGAGCCTCTGTACCATCCCCTCCACACACAAGCTGCTGAATCTTGCTTACTGGCATTAGACTATCAATATGACAGCTGCCACTATAGAAAGACCATTTCTACAAGAACTAAAACCATCACCAAGGCCTGCAACTGCGTAGCTGTTTTATGGCAAACTTTGCAGCCACTGTGGAGAGGTGAAACACATAATTTTGTTCTTATCTTCACTATTAATCATTAGCTTCTGTTAAATTACTGCTAAAAAGCTCTTATCAAGTGCAATAAACTTGTTAAATGCATTTTCCTGACACTTGGGTCTTCTTTAAAGGCTGGGAGAACCCTGACAATTAATGGGAAAGAAAAGCCACTAATAATCACTCTTTTTAAAATGCTCTGCTTATCAAGGTTCCAAATATTTTCTTCAATTTGTTCTAGCTTGTGAATCACTTACAATCCCCCCCCCCCGTGTACAATTTAAGAAGCTTTGATGATGAAAACAGTATATTACACATATATATAAGGTCTTCCTGAGCAAAATGGCAGCTCTTTGTTGCACCTATGGACTCACCTATGGTGCATTTTCATGTGTGAGCATTTGTATACCGTACACCTAACTTATTTAAATTTGTCTTTACTGTCCCAAAAAGAGAGCTTAGGCTCATGGTCTAAGCACACACACACACACACACACACACAAATATTTTTAAGTGTACACAGAAAAAAGTTATCTAAAGTATAAGTTGACACATCAGCAATGCAATGTGCATATTAACACTTCAGTTCTTGTCAAAAGACCTTTTACTGTGCAAAAATAAAAGTTGGTACACATCAATAAAAACGTTTCGGTGTACACACCATCATCAGTTAAACAAGCACAGAAAAAGACGTCTTCTGTTCCCCAGCTGTTAAATTCTTTCGCCAGATAACACTCTGTTCTGCAACTGGAGTAGAAATAATGAAGGAAGAGATCATGAGGCTTGAGGAGTGAGGGAGAAGGAGTGAGGGAGAAGGGAATCACCTGGTTTTTCTCACAGTCTAATGAATCTTATAGCATCAGCCAATGCCGCTCAAGTAATGATGTCTGGTCTCGATTTTTCTATAAATAATGCTTCCTTTATTTTCCATTGTTGTAAATTCCTTTCAATCCCCCAAATAGACATTTTAGTAGGCACTACTTTCCCTTCATGCTTTTGTCTCATATGCATTGACCAGGGCTTTGTTCTCTGTGCACAATGCCTCATATCCTCTAGATGTTCTCTGTATCTATCTTTCAGCAGTCTACTGGATTCTCCAGTATAAAAGGGAGTGCAACCTAAACATTGAATTTTATATATTACACCTTTCTTTCCACAATTTCCTTTCCCCTCTTCACAAATTTCACAGTCTTATGCATCACATCTCCTATCATACAATCTGGAGTTAAATAATGGTTGTTTTAGTGTTACTGGTGCTGTGCAAACCACATTCACTTTAATTCCTTGTCTTTCCAAGATTTTCTGGGTTTGCCATGTAAATCTATCTGTAATAAATGGAATTTTTTTCATACAGGCAAACTCTTAATGAATCTGGCTCCTCCACCTCTTTGAGACAGGCAATTTATACCCATTCTTCCTGATTAGGGTTTCTGCTTTCTCTCTAGATTCCTTTTGGTGTTCAGCTGTGAAGATATCCTCTGCCTTCTTTGTCACTGTTTTCATAGTTTGTATTAGGGATGTGCGTTTCGTTTCGGATACAAAATGTTTTGTGCACAAAACAGGCAATTTCGGCTGTTTTGTAGCCAAAACAAAACACCCAATGCTCAAAACAGAAAATTTTGTAGCCAAAACAAAACGTCCCTGTTTTGGATACAAAACATTTTGTTGTTTCGGCTGTTTTGGAACTCCATTTTGCAATCACAAAAAGTCTTTCTCCTTCAGTCTCCATTTTGAGTTTTGACATCTGTTTGAATTTCCAGATCTTCCAGCTCGCAGATTGGCCAGCGAAAGCATGGGCTGATCTGCTGGCAATTGCCTCCTTATTCCTTTAAAGCAAATTTAAGGGTAAATTTCACCCTCATTGGCTAGTGTGGCAGTGTGCATTTACCCTCATTGGCCAGTGGGGCAGTGTGCATTTCATTGTTGTGTGTAGATCAATTGCATTTCAGGTGTGGGGGGCGGATGTGGATGTGCATGACCTTTGGAAATCTGCCTGATTTTTTCCAAAGCTCTACTGTTGTTAATGTGTGATGTTGATGTTATTTGGGTAGGATTCGGGGCAGAAAGGGGGCTTTAGGGGCAGAAGAGTGGTTCAGGTGGTAGTGCCCCAATGGGTGCCTGCTGCCACCCAGATTCCAAAGGAATTGGGGAAAGGGCTGATTTTTAAAGAATTTCTGAAGTTGACATGTTTTTGGACCAGATTCGGGGCAGAAGGAAGCCTGAGGGGCAAAACAGTGGGTTGGGTGGCAGTGCCCCAAGGGGTGCCTGCCACAACCCAGATTCCAAAGGAACAGGGCAAAGGGTGGATTTCTTAGGAATTGTTGAAGTTTACGCTTCTTTAAGGTTCCCCTCCCTCCCAGGGAATAATGGAAGTTTCAGCAGACCCATAACTCACCTGGGGGGTACTGGGGTGGCCGGGATCGAGTGGTGGTGTAGTGCACATAGGGTGCCAACCACCCCCATGGGTTACTAATCCATGGGGTGCTGGGTTGTGTTGTTTCTGAGGTGTTCTGAGTGTATATTCTCTGGTAGCATATGCGATTTTCAATGACAAACCATGAATCCACTCTCATTTGCTACCAGAGAATCTGAATCTACACTCAAAACATCTCAGAAACTACAGAACCCAGTACCCCATGGGTTAGCAACCCATGGGGGTGGTTGGCACCCTATGTTCTCTACACCACCACTCGCTCTGGGCCACCCTGGTGCCCCCCAAGTGCAGTTATGGGGCAGGAATTATGGAGGTCCATCATTCCCTATGGGGAAGAACTTTACAGATGTGCAAACTCCATTACATCTTTAAAAATCAGCCCTCTGCCCAATTCTTTTGAAATAAGTCTGGCAGCTTCCTTGCCCCCACTGGGCACTACCACCCACCCTACTCTGCTCAGGGCCACCCCTTTCCCCCCAACATGAAGCTATACTTTTGCTGAAACCTCCATTCTTCCCTATGCGAAAAATCCTCTACTTCAAAAATTCACCAAAAATCAGCCCTTTGCCCAATTCCTCTGAAATTTGGGTGGTAGTTTCCACCCATTGGGCACTACCACCCCCACCCCCTAGTTTTTCCCTGGGGCCATTTTTTTAAATCCAAAATGTTTTGGATTCAGATTTTGCAATTTCGAACAAAGAACAAAATTGGGGTGTTTCGGATTGGCTGATTTTGAACAAAGAACAAAATGGGGGTGTTTCAGATTCAGGCCAAAAACGAAACAGGGGAAAAAACAAAACGCACAACCCTAGTTTGTATATTCACTGTTTTGGGGTGTGATGACTGATTTTCTAATAAAATGTCAATTTTGGCTGACTTTCTGTACCATTTGGTCTCTAAAAGATTATTGCTTAATTTTATTTCCATATCTAGAAAAGGAAGCCAGCCCTCCTCATTTAGTTTTTCCCTCGTGAGTCTTATACTTCTTCCCTTATTCAATTTTTCAAATATTTCATCTGCCTGCTTTTCAGTAGATGTAATAATCTACTGTAATAATCTAATCATCTATGTACCTTTTATACAGAACTGTTGCTCCTTCTCTTGATGGTCTTCATATATGAAATAGCCAGTAAAGGTGCTAGTCTATTTCCTGTTGTTAACCCTGTCTTTGTACATAGTACTTCCCATCAAATTTGAAGGCATACAGTGATTAATGCATTGATGCCATTAATAGAAAAACAACATTGGTCAACAACATGACCATTAACCACAGAAGTCACCATATAAGACTCTGTCTTGCCCCTTCATTGTCCACATTCATGTACAATGCCTCAACATCAAAACTTTTAAGATGTGCTTGCTCCTCCCCCATCCCAATTCCACGTAAAGCCTCCAATAACTGCTTAGTATTTTGTAAATGTGCAGGTACATAATTCAAAAGTGGTGATAATATAGTTACAATCAACCGATTAATCTGGTCTGCAGGTCCATCGCAACCTGGAATTATTGGTCTAACTTTAATTGTTTCTGCCTGTACATTAGGTCAAGGACTCCCCCTTCCCAATTTTGTGGGTTTTCACTAACAAGTATAACATTAGGCACTGAAGGTTATTATTATCAATAAGTTCCTGAAACCTTTTACAATTTTTTCACTTTTCACAAATACCTTGCCAAGGTATCTTAACATTTAGGCAAATTATTAATAAATTCCCCCTTCTCTGCTTTCCTATATGTAGTCTTATCAGCCCAATGTAACCTTGTTAATTCCTTATCGAATGCTGGCTCATAACTACCAAACCAACCCCCACCTTTATCTAAAGGTGAACCCAATGTTAGGAATTTCTGCTAGTAAAGGGATTGTGGGGGTGGGGGGAGGGAAGTGGCAAGTCATTCTAATGCTGTTGTGTAATCTATGATGTGGCTTGGTTTGGAAGGGTGTGTACGGTTGTGGTGAACTCATCTCAAAAAAGGAGTAGCATAGAGCTGTAAAAGATACCAAAAAGAGCAAGTAAAATGATCAGGGGGCTGGAGCATCTCTTGGAGGAAAGACTTAAACATCCGTGGCTCTTCAGTTTAGAGAAAAGACAACTAGGGAGGAAGTCTATGATCTATGAAATTATGACTGGGGAGGAGGGAGATACTTTACTTTCTCCCATAATATCAGAAGTCAGGATCACCCAAATGAATTTCATCATTAATACACTCTCTATTACTAATCTGCTACTAGAATGATAGTGAACTGGATAGATTCACTAGAAATAATAAAGTGTGCCATTGAGTCGGTGTCAACTCCTGGCTACCACAGAGCCCTGTGGTTGTCTTTGGTAGAATACAGGAGGGGTTTACCATTGCCTCCTCCCATGTAGTATGAGATGATGCCTTTCAGCATCTTCCTATATCGCTGCTGCCCAATATAGATATTTCCTATAGTCTGTGAAACATACCAGCAGGGATTTGAACCAGCAACCTCTGGCTTGGTAGTCAAGCCATTTCCTCGCTGCACCATTAGGTGGCTACTACAAATGATAACCACTATAAATGATAACCACTACTAAAAGGAGGTACTTCTTTTGACACTCTGTAGTTATGGAGAATTTGCTTCCATAATTATGGTCATTGGTTTTTTAAAATAATTAGAAAAAAATCATGGAACATAGGTCTGGCAACAGTTATAAGCCTGATAGCTAGATAGAATGTCCATGTTCAGAAGCAGCATACTTCTGATTACCGTACTGGATACCGCTCGCAACAAACAGCCGGATCATGCTGTAGCCTTCATGGCTTACTTGTGAGCTTCTGAAAGGTAACCAGGTAGCTACTGGGAGAATGCTGGACAGTGGACTAGGGAAATCTTTCATCTGATAGAGCAGAGCACTTATCGTCTTCAGTGCATGATTTTATAGACCCAACTAATGTTGCCAGATATAAGACCTAAGCTAGTCAATATGTTTCTCAAGTGATTGTCTGCTCCTGTGCTTGTTTTTTAGAAATAGCATTTGTGGGAAGATTCTGGTTAGGACTGTGAAATGGGGAGGGGGTTTTGAACTCTTTGCCACTGCCACTATTCTGATGCACAGCAACCCCCCACACTCCCACCCCCTGCCACCCATGGCAGCTATTTGCCCTAGAAGCAAAACTCCCTTTGAAACCAATAGAAGCTTTTCCTTTCGGGGCAAATAGCAGTCACGGTTGGCACTGGCACAATCTAGATGAGAACTAAGGTGAGGGCAAAGGGTTAAATCATCTCTCTCACAAACACACAGCCGACTGCAGCCTCAATAAGGACTACAGTTTATCTTCCTAAATTAAACTAAAACGTGTGTAGGAGAAGACAATCACATGATAACATATCATCTAGCTTAGTGGAGATGTCGAAGCCTTCAGCTTTTCACACCCATTCCCTTTCATGGTTCCCTCCCTGACCCCTCACCCTACTTGCTATGGGGGACATATCTGAAGTCCTGCTCTCCACAGTCGGCAAGTGAGAAAGGTGGATGAAGTGTGTAGCGTGTAGGAGAAGTTGCGGTTGCTGCACTTCCTAGTTAATTTGTCGTCTTAAGGGACAGGATGATTTTCTAGATTCTATCTTGGCATCCCTAGTCACTGCCACTTAGATGATCCAACCAAATATTTTGTATGAGTACAGTCAGAATAGGCATTCCTTTTGGGGGTGCAAAGTTTGTGGTGTCACTGGCCTGCAAAAGATGAGGGAACACTAAATTCATAATGTGAAAGAAACAAAGCACTGCTGTTTACTTCTGGTTTTATAGATGGCATGCCATTTTAATTGGCATGATTTTGACTGTTTATATTTTATTGTATGAAGAAGGGTGGGGGGGATTAGTCTGTTATCTGTGGGATTCATGCCCCGGTGACAAAAAATTAGAGCCAGCGATCACATTGGGACAAAAACAGGAGCATTTCAGACAGTTAATTGAATTTGCTATAAGAAGTTCAGTTATCTGTATTTCCATAAGCAAAACCATTTAGTCTTCCAAGGAAAAGGGTTGTCTAATCACAGTAACCCTGTGGCATAGTTTATGCGAGGATGTTTTATCCAGGGGAATATTGTTTTGCTATATTGTGTGTGAACTAAGCATATACAGTAGATTAGTGCAGCATAAATTTAATGCAATTTTCCTCAGTCTGCCAGTGAAAGTAAGTGCTGGAACACCTGACAAGCACAACATATAAAAAGCTGGTATCTTTCACTCAGCACTATTCGCAGTGGATTTTTTGCAAAGGTACAACATTTTTTGAAAGTTCATCTCTGTGTTGAAATTTTTTAATCAACTAGTTTAAATTAAAATTTGATAGAAGATTTTTTTTAAACAAACTGATAGAATATTGATTAAGTAAAAATGGGAACACATGTTGAGTTTTTCAGATAAATTCTATACCAACATCACTGAAAAAGAAAGCTATTGTTGAAAAAGGTAGCTGTGATGGAAACAAAGCCTCTGCAGCAATCGTAGGATTCCTGGACCAAAATTCCCACAGCAACAGAGTGAAGGGGTTAAAATAGCACTCAGATTTCCTTCCTATTTACTGCCATTGTTTTCCCTCTCCACAGCTGCTTTAGAACTACTTTTTCTCTGTCTTCTTCTTCCTGGGAATAATTGCAGGGGCAATCCCAGCAAATCATGGATCAAACACAATGGCATCACAATGCTATATAGATTTCGCTACATGACAACATCACTGAGGGTAAACAAAACCTACTGGGAGTCAGATTTGGCTATGTGACAAGGAGGCTGAGGACAAACAAAGCCAACTGAAAATGAGGGTAATGCATCCTGAGTCACCTTTGCCTTTACTATGAATGGGGAAACACTTTTGCACATACAAAAAAACCCAACCATCTGGGATGGAAGGGGTTTTTCACTGCTTCCACATTTCAATTCAGCCCTACTTAAAAATCAATGAGGCTCTTCACATGATCAGTGTGAACAGCCGTAAGGGGGTTTGTGGGGAGAACGGGCTTAGCCCTCTGTCCCCGCAGACAACCAAAAGGCAGCCCTGGGCAGCCAGATGAGCCACCCACATGACTGCTGGCTCCGTCACGGAGCCGGCGGGGGCTGCAGGAATCAACTTCCAGGCACGGGACATCCTGGAGAGACCCCCGGGCCTGGGAGGCTGCTTGCCGCGGCAACACATGATTAAAAAGATGAGGTGAATGGAGCGCTTGCTCCATTCACCTAATATAAGGGGAGGGGTATTTATGGCAGCTCCCGTTGCAGCACACGATTGCCCCAAAGCGGGCTATATTAAAACAGTAAATGGAAATATTAAAATAGTAATGGAAAACAAATGTGTAGGTAATAGAAAGACCCATAAGTTATTCCATGTTTCAGGGCATAAAGTATTTTGCAAGACAGTAACTTGCCCACAGTCATCCAGTAAGTTTCATGCCTGAGAAGAAATTTAAGACAAGATTCCTTGTTTCCAGTTTCAATGCACTAGTCACTGCATCTTGCTGACTTCCTCTACCCCTCTTGCCATGTGTTTCTTCCTTGTCCTGAACCCCACAAGCCTGAGTGAGAGCCAAAGTCCTCTCCCATATGCCTGAGCTGTGCTTTAAATTCTTACATGTGCATTTTATAATGTTGTTGTTAGCTGTCCTGAAAGCTATACTGATAGGACAGGATGGACATGCTAAACGAATAATTATTACATTGGCACAACTTGAGTTGAGTTCTACTGCTATTGTGTGCAGGAACAACTACACTTCCAGCAGTGTATAGTTGCTACTAAAGTTTTCCAACAGCCAAATGTCAATGTGAATTTGGAGATTTTGCTTAGACTTCGGAGGAGTTTCAAGGAAAGCAAAGAGTTCAAAATTATTATTTTCCCTAGGAGAAGGGAGTGTCAGGCACATTCCTACTTGGAAAAATCAGGAAACACTACAGATTGTTAGCCAAACTGCACTATGGATGTCATTTGCCTCTCATCAGCTCTAGATATACAGTCAGGTGTCTGGGGCTGGTGAAAAAGCTCTCGGAGCAGGGGACAAAATGGTTACATGAGGTACTATCAAATTTCATTTAAAGTGCAATTCTGAGGCACGTTTGAGAGTCTTCCTTGGACAAATCATGCACAAATGCTGAGGAAAGCAAAAATGAATTCAGAAGGTCTAGTGAAATTTGTGAAAAGGTGGGGGTCCCACACATTAATAGTTCATTAGAAAATTGTCATTATTGTTTCCCACAAGAGGCTCTCTTTTGTTGTCAATGATTATTTAGAACTGATGCAGGACTATGCTGTACAACTTTCTATTCTTTCTTTGGTTTCAAGTTCTTTAAAAAAAGACTAAAGAAAGAAAAAGATCATAATCCTTACTAGAAAGGATTATTAACATTCAAAGTTGACATGACATCAAAGGCAAAGGTTAAACTCTCTACTACATTCTTTGTATATATTAACAAAAGCTCCATTATATCCTTTGATCACTTGAGCTCACCTGTAGGAAACGTTACACCTTCTCAACCACCGCCCCCCACCCCAAACTGGTGAACTATCTTTTCTTTCTGAACTGGAAACATTCTTGAAAGGCTTAAAGTCATTAACACCTCTGAGGAATGATGTTCTCTCTTGCCTTTGCATGTTAGTACGGAAGCTGGCTAGGAAACAGGAAAGAATGGGAATTGCACGAGAGTTGGATGCAAACTGGTAACGCAGCTACTCATGGGATGAACTGAGAGGCTAATTCCTTTTGCCTTGGAAAAGTGCACTCTAAGGAGGTGTCAGTGTCCCACCTCTTGATTTACTCTCTGGCTGTCTAGAGACAACAGCCCAGTTCATGTGATTATCTACAGGTGTCCATGGGGCGGCAAATGGACTTGCAACCCAGTCACAATCATGTGGAGACACCAATGGTATGCAGTGGTACCTCCATGGGGATTATACATGTTGATGTCATTTGCTGGAAAAGGTCCCTCTGATTGTACCAGTCATTGTGGTGGGATGTAAGCCCCCACACTGAAGCACTACTACATATTTGGATGCACTCATCAGGCAATGAACAAACACATGAAAATCCAGTATTGATACTGATGGATTCATGTGTGAACTTAATTTGGTGAAAAACATTGTGTTTGAAGGGATATGGACATACTGTCTATGGTATTAAATGTGTGATGGCTCATTCATACATGCATTGTGGACCATTATTCTGCATCAATACAGTACACTGCTTTCTGATGTTGTACAAGCTGATTTCACATACAACAAAGGTAAACATATTACAGATGCTTTGGGTTTGGAACGTGAAGCCAAGGCCATTTGTGCTAGGTTTAATAGACTAGGAGATACTACTTCTTTTTAGACGCAGTAACAATCTGTTATATATCTCCTTTGCACTTCTCAAGGTGGCTTATGTAATGTCATGTTCAGCCATGAAACACACATAGGATAACATTCTAAAACATCAAATGACAATAAAACATATATAAATCAAACATATATATTTCTGGCGGGCATTGTTCATAGCACTGCCTCCCCATGCTGCAGCTGTGCTATTTGGGATGTGTCCTCAACAATATGTCCTATGCAGAAGGAGAAGGAGAATGAAGACCCTCCTCCTTGCCTCCTGATTGGCTGATTACATCCTGAAGCTCAGTGTACTGCTCCTCTCAGCCTGACTGACAGGCTTCAGAAAACCAGTTCCATTGAGTTATACTTATGAATAACTTAGTGTGGATGAGAGCCAGTGACTTGAGTAGCTTGTCTCCCTAACTGTAATAGGCATTTGCAGAGGCCACGTGCATGCTGGCATTGCAAAAGGACAGCTGAAGGAGAGTGCCACTGGCCCCCGGAAGAGAGCTAGGGGGAGCACTGCCAATACAGGACATGGCAGTGAGAAGCAGGTATGTACCTGCTCTCCTCCATTTTAAAAGTGCCAGGGATATGCTGTGAATTACACTTTTAATCACGATTCATGCACAGCCCTAAACTGGAAAACTTAAATTTGTGTTTTTCTGTGTGTGTGTGTGTGTGTGTGTGTGTGTGTGTACATACATACACGTACACACACACACACACACACACACACCTTTAAATGTTACAATTAGAGAGACAGGCTACTGAAGTCACTGGCACACATCCAGACTAAGTTACTCATATGCAGTATTGAAATTAATGAGGCAAGTTTGCTTACTTCAATGGGAATACTAATGAGTAAGTTAGTTTGACTGGAGTGGCCTGTTTCATAGCTCTGGTGTGTGTGTGTGTGTGTGTGTGTGTGTGTACACTAAAAATCTCTATGGGAGTACCCAACCTAAAGGTTCCCAACCTGAGTTATAGAATAATTTCATACACATTTATCATTGGTTCTGGTAATTGTTGACTTTGTTATTAATTATTATTATTATTATTATTATTATTATTATTATTATTTCTTGTTTACACAGTCAGACAGGCATTATTGACTGGTTTGTTTTATCCAGACATCGAGTCCTTCCCAAGGACCTGGGATGCCAGAATTTTATTGTCAATTGTAATAGATATTGTCGCAGAATATAGGCTGTTCCCAGTAAAGCTGCTTTTTGTAATTGGCTGATGGTGATTTCTGTGGCCCCTATGGTGTTGAGGTGCTCTTCAAGGTCTTTTGAAACTGCACCCAGGGCACCAATAAATAAATAAATAAATAAATAAATAAATAAATAAATAAATAAATATTATTATTACATCTTATATCCCACTCTTCCTCCAAGGAGCCCAGAGCGGTATACTACATACTTAAGTTTCTCCTCACAACAACCTATGAAGTAGGTTAGACTGAGAGAGAAGTGACTGACCCAGAGTCACCCAGCAAGTATCATGAATGACTTGACTTGAATGTAAAGGTATAGTTTTAATCCTTGGTTTTGGGTTTCTACAGTTTGTCCCATTTCATTAAGTAAAACTAAATAAGTTACATGACAGCCATTCCACAACTATTTGCTAGAGTCTTGGGGTGGAGGTGGAGGGATGCATCTCCAGACAAATGATAGGCATATACCAGGGAGTTGTGGTCAACCGCAGTTACCGGCGTATGTTCACTACATGTCCTTGCATGTTTGGGTTTTTGCATCTCCCTTTGACATAGGTTCACACATGGGGCAGATTCATTTCTGGATTGTTAATTGGTTCAAGGAGAGGAAACAGAGGATAGGAATAAATGGACAGCTTTCACAATGGAGGGGAGTAAGAAGTGGGGTCCCCCAGAATCTGTACTGGGACCAGTGCTTTTTAATTTATTCATAAATGATGTAGAATTAGAGTCAAGAAGCAAAGTGGCCAAATTTGAAGACTACACTATTTAGGGTAGTGAAATCCAAAACAGATTGTGAGGAGCTCCAAAGGATCTCTCCACTGGGTGAGTAGGCAACAAAATGGCAAATGCAGTTTAATATGAATAAGTGTAAAGTGATGTACATTGGGGCAAAAAACTCTATATTCACATGTGCACTGATGTGATCTGAGCTGTCTGTTGCTGACAAGGATCTTGGGGTTTTGGTGGACAGCTCATAGAAAGTGTTGACTCAGTGTGCAGCACCTTAGAAAAAGGCAAATTCTATGCTAGGGATAATTAAGAATGGGATTAAAAATAAGACCAACAACATTACAGTGCCTTTATACAAATCTATGGTGTGGCAACATTTGGAGTACAATACTGCATAACAACATAGGAACATAGGAAGCTGCCTTATATCAAGTCAGACCATTGGTCCATCTAGTTCAGTATTGTCTACACAGACAGGCAGCGACTGCTCCAAGGTTTGTTTATTTATTTTTATTTAACTTATTTCTATACCACCCAAAACCTGCGTCTCTGGGTGGTTTACAATTAAAATCATTTAAACATCAATTAATCAATTAAAATCATTTAAACATTAAAATCATTGACATAAAAATCATTTAAAACCCAACATTAAAAACTATACATCTAATTAAAAGCCTGGGTGAATGAATATGCCTTCAGTGCCTTTTTAAAAGTTGCCAGAGATGGAGAGGCTCTTATTTCAACAGGGAGTGCATTCCAAAGTCCAGTGGGCAGCAACAGAGAAGGCCCATTCCTGGGTAAATGCTGAATGGGTTGGCAGAACCGCAGACGAACCTCTCCAGGTGATCTTAACAGGCAGTGGGGCTCATGGTGAAGAAGATGTTCTCTTAGATACCCAGGGCCTAAGGTGTTTAGAGCTTTATAGGTAATAGCCAGCACCTTGTATTTTGCCAAGAAACGTATCGGCAGCCAGAGTAGTTCTTTCAATACAGGGAGCTTGCAGGCAGGAGTCTCTCTCAGCCCTATATTGGAGTTGCTAGGGAGGTGCTCTTCCCAGAGCGGCCCCATCCCCTAAGGAGAATATCGTACAGTGCTCACATGTAGTCTTCCATTCAAATGCAAACCAGGATGGACCCTGCATAGCAAAGGGGACAATTCATGCTTGCCATGACATGACCAGCTCTCCTCCCTTAAATTTTATACAGTTCTGGTCATCAGATCATAAAAAGGATATTCTAGAATTGGAAAATGTACAAAAGAGGGTACCCAAGATGATCAAGGGCCTAGAGCAGCTTTCTTAGAAGGCAAGGCTACAACATCTGGCTCTTTTTAGTTTAGCAAAAAGAGCACTGATAGGAGACATGAAAGTGCTTTATAAAGTTATTCATGGTTTGGAGTGAGAGGATTTTTTCTTCCTCTATCACAACACTACAATCGGGGATCATCCCATGAAACTAATTGCCATGAAATTTAGGACCAACAAAAGTAAGTATTTTTTCATATTACAAATAATTAATTAATGGAATTTGCTGCCATGGGATGTGGTGATGGCCACCAGCATGAATGGCTTTAAAAGAGGCTTACACAAATTCATGGAGGATAGGTCTATCAATGGCTACTAATCTTGATGGCTATAGGCTGCCTCCAGGCTCAGAGGCATATTGCCTCTGAATATCATTTGCAGGGGAGCCATGGTGGGAGAAGGGGCATGCCTTCATCTCCTGACTATGGGTTTCCCAGCGGCTCCTGGTGGGTTACTGTGGGAAGCATGATGCTGGATTAAATACGCCTTGGGCCTGATCCAACAGAGCTGCTCTTATGTTCACACTCATGTAGGGATGTGCAGAACATTCCGATCTCGGAACGTTCAATCTTGAAACTGACTATTCCAAGCTCAGATCAGAATGCCCTTCAAATGAAGGGCCTGTTCTGAGCTTGGAACAACCCAATTCCGAATTGAATGTTCTGAGTGTTTTTGAGTGCTGTTTTGGACTCCAAAATGGTGTTCTTCTGGCTGCTGCACATACACAGAGACAAGAAGAGCACAATTTTGGAGTCAAGGAAGGCACTTGGAATGTTCCAGCTCAGAAAGCAGTCACTCCGTTGGAACAACCAACTTGACCAGTTGTCCGACAGAGCTATCCAGGCAATTTGCATTCCGTTCTGAGTTTGGAAGCAAATGCAAAAAGCATGCCATGCACATCCCTGCACTCATGTTCACACTTTCAAAATAGCAGGACATCAGCTGTGCAAGCCTGAAAATTTTACTGCCAGAAGTAGAGCACGAAATGCCATGCCCTAATTTCCCTCTGCTTTCTCTTTTCTTCTATTAAAAGCATATCCTTCCATCTCTCAAGTCTCTTCTCACCTTCCTTTTCTGTTAGGAAGGGAAGAGGGAAAACAGCATACTGCTATTCTGCCTTGACTTCTTTGCAGGGAAGGGGTGCTGGCTAGGCTCCCATGACACCCAGAGAACTGGCCTGAGCAATGCACTTCACCCTACTTCATGGTAGGGCTGGCCCTAGAAACCAGTACACCTGAACTCATACCTAAAGTATGAAGCAGTTGCAGCTGTACGCAATGTTGTATAGGTATTTGAGAGCCTCAAATGAAGAATGCTGTGTAAGTACATGTTCATTATTCTTAAGCGGGTACACTACACATGGATGCAGCTGAAACCAAGGACAGATTTTCCCCTGAGAAGTTCCCCAATGAGCAAGGCCACAAGGGTGAAGTCTGCTGTTGTTCCTACATGAAGAGAACTGTAATTTTAATCACAATGTCTTCTGAGGGTCAGTCCATTTCTTAACATTTTGGTATCATCATTTGTGACATTTATGCTAATACACCAACTGCTCCCAATTAACTTAATTTCCAACTTCAGTGAGAGAGTTTTTCGGCATCATTCAAAAAATGGAAGGTCTTAATTAAAAAGTTTTATTCCTCTGCTGAAGTTTTCACACTTAAATCAGATAGGAAATAGACGCTTGCTCCTGGTACATCCATTCACATTTTGATGTTTAATGTTGCACAGCTCTTCATCCAAAGCTCGTAATTACCTTTCATATGTTATTGTCCTTGATAGAATTTTCACTGAGAGCATTTGTATGGTGACAGAGGCATGAAGAGACTCTAATGGGATCTAGAAGTAATACTGTCATTGTCATATTCCTACTACTTTTGGGGACTATCCACTGGGAAGTTCTCCTGCATAAGTTCCATTTAAAAGAAGTCACAGAAAAGCATAGGTATGGCTCCTGTGTAGCTCCCATTCATTTTCATTGAGTTTGCACAGGAGGATTTCCTAGTGGGTTGTGCTCTTTAGTCTTGTAGTGAATTGTGCTCTCTGGTGGATTGCGCCCTTTAGTCTTAAAGGGCCATGGCATTTTAAAGGCAAAGTAGGGGGGCATTGAGAGTGGGGGGGGGGCTGCTGCCTTCCATTATCCTTGCCATGTTTTTATCCACTTCTACCTCCCTTGCTTCAGACATTCTCCCCTTCCTCACTCAGCAGCCTCACACTCCAGCCTCTTCCTCTTAGCACCCTCAATCTCCCTCAAAAATGCACCAGTGTCACTGTTTGGGCAAGAGAGAAAGGCAGCAATGCCTTTCTGGCCTATCCCTAACCTTGGAGTTACCTATCCCTAACCTCCCTTGCTTCAGACATTCTCCCCTTCCTCACTCAGCAGCCTCACACTCCAGCCTCTTCCTCTTAGCACCCTCAATCTCCCTCAAAAATGCACCAATGTCACTGTTTGGGCAAGAGAGAAAGGCAGCAATGCCTTTCTGGCCTATCCCTAACCTAGGAGTTGGAGTCAGGAATGCAGTTTGCTGCCCTGAACACCAAATAGCAACCCTCCCTTAAGGCCTGGAGAATCCAGAGGGAAGAGTTGTGGTATGCAAGGGCAAGGCAGTGGAGTAGAATCGGGAATATTAATGGTTTATGAAAATAGATATTATTTACAGAGCAACAAGTGCAGTCTGCTTTCAGTGCTTTTGCTGCTGGCTGGGTTTTTTTAGGCCCAGCTCTACTCCGGGACTGGAATAAAAGTAACTAAAGCACCATTCAAAAGCTGGCCTGGATCAAGGAATGGATTAACCAAAAACACCACACCTTCCCTTTATCTTTTTTCTATTCAAAACACACATAAACACTTCCTTCCTCCTTTCAGTTCTCTCATTCTTTCTTCTTTTTCTATTAGAAAAGAAAGAAAAGCACTGTAGTGCCACTTCAAAAAAATTTCTCTGAAAACTGGTCCATAATCTGCTACCTGCGCAGATTCACTTCACCGTGCTTCATGATAGGACTGGCCCTGAGATGGGGACAATATAGCCTCCCCTCTCCAAGCAAACTGGGAGAATGAAGCTTTGGAAACACATGATACACTCCTATCAAAACTAGGTCTGGAGGTGGAGAGAGGCAGCAATGCATCTTCATCATGGTTGCCCACCTTCTGCTTCTTCCAATCCCAAGCAAGATGGTTCAGAATATGGTGACGAGGCAGCACACTACAAACTGAAGTTTCTAAGTACACTAGCCCAATGGCTATTTTGTTGCGTGGAACATGTGTAAAGGGTCTGTATGTTACAATGACCCCTTGGGGTATAGAGCATTTCCTGTAACAACACAAAGAACATACTATAACTCCCTGCAAGATACTTGTCTGCAGAAATCAGGTCACTCAGGGTCTAGTGTAATGTGGTGCCTCCAATGTCCCATGTGCTTCACATAAGAATGAACGACAACTAGATAGATAGACAGACAGACAGACAGACAGATAGATAGATAGATAGATAGATAGATAGATAGATAGATAGATAGATAGATAGATAGCACTTGGAACATACAGACTGAGAAATGTCAAGTGAGACTACTTCAAAGCTGAATTCTTGCTTCCCAGACTGATCTCATATTTTTGTCTATTGGATCCCATTTATTTCTATCCTTTTTACTCTCCTTGTGCCATGTGGCATCTATGTGCAATCTCTTTTTTAAAAGCATATATTACAGTTTAACATACAATCTGTAGATTAATCATTTATAATACTATATGGTAAAACAGTCTTAATAACAAAGGCTCTGTTGGGTCCTCTTTGAAATGGTCCTTGGTATTATCTTCTCTTGACCAATTTACTTTTTTTGAACATCTTAGTGAAATGTAATACAACAGATCCTAGGCTTGCTCCTAAAAACTGCAGCTTGCTTGCTACCTTTCTGGAACATTAATCTTTTAACCCCTTGAGGCACACTGAACATCAATTATACTGTCCTGCTGCCCAGGGGTGAGATATGTGAGCTGGAACCAAAGACAGGCTACAATAGAAGCATCTCAAAGAGAGATCATGCACAATCAATCTTCTTCAGGGTGTGGGGGCAAGACAACTTCAGAGGGCCATTGGTGGGTAATGTGCTATTTGAGTGCAGTTGCGGCTAGCACTGACTTGTCGCACACGGTAGAGCTCGCAAATCATGTTTGACCCTCTTGACCCTCTGCAATACGCTGCTGAAGAACAGAAGCTATTAAACAGTAGAGCACTGTGAAGTCTTTGCACACAGAGCTGAAAAAGAGAAGCCATCCCATGGTCCTACAGTTGGGCTTTTCTTCATAACATGTTTTATTCATGCAAGGAGAACAGGGGCAGGATGGAAAATGTAATATTTGCAGCTACAAACCTTCTTAAATGATGTCACAGGAGCCTGATTTGTAGAGCAAACTGCTTAGCATTCTGCAACTTTCTACATCTGATGTCAAAATGGCTGTTGTCCTGGGATTCAATTCCCTGCTGGTGTTGCCCAGAATTGGTTCCTTCTGTGCACCTACTCCTGGAGTACTTTGGTTCCTACTATTAGTACAATGACAGAAGAGAAGTGTCGTATCAAAAGATACGAAGAATAAATGCCAGGGTTTTTTTTTCTTATGATGCACCCTGACAAATAAACCACCAATCAGCTATTTGTGCAGATCTGCACAACTTATAACTCCCTCTTCCTGCTCAAAGGCAAACACAGCCTGCAGTACAAAAGGTTAAGTTCTATCTAGGGGAGGGCTTGCTCAATTTTTTATACTAGATGACTTACCACTCATTCATTGAGGCCTAGTAGATGCTTGACAGCCTCCATATTTTGGCTTGACAGCCTCCATATTTATTTCCAAATAACAGGGGGTATATTAAACCATCTGTGGTCTACGGTGCATGGCTGGTGGGTCCGGTTTGCTGGGTCTCAAGTTGTGTGGGCCTTAATAACTGTTTGAATTGATACCAACTGCACTGCATCCTGTGGCCCCTTTTAGCGCTCTACTTCCGGGTTTCTCATGCACATATTTCTCCTTCATTCAAGAGGCACAAATCTTCCTCATTTCAGACTCAGCTCCTGCCAAAGGGAGAGCAGGAGGCAAAGCAAAGAAAGCAGGAGGCAAAACCTGTCACACCGGACATAGCAGTAGAGTCTTCTTGTTGCACCGTCCAATCAGCAAGCTTCACTGGGAAGTTTATTGCACCTGGAATCATTGCCACCTGTTCATAGCATTTATGTCTTGCTCATATTTCAGGACTCCTGCCCCTAAGTAGGGAAAGGTTCCTTGTGCATGTGTGTGTCTTTTAAGCTGAGAATTGTGGATCTAAACAAATTTCAGTTGATGCTGACTTTAGGTTCAAAAATAGGTGTTTTTCTGTAAAAAGGACTTCAGGCAGCAGAGAGCAACATGAAGTATAATCAAGTTGTAGAAATGGTTTGGCATCCCCACTCTGATTACTGAAATGGATGTGAAAGATAATAAGGGGCTATCATGAAGGTGTTAGTGACCCATTTACCAACTCTGCAAGCTATTATTAAAATGATTTATATTAACTGACCTGGTCAGTCAAGGGGCCAGTTTACTGTAGGATTGCTAGCCCGAGCATATGCAATGAGGACATGTGCATGCTGTGCAATCCTTCCCCACTTCTGGCACACCAGGGCATCTTTCCCTAATCACTAGTATTTGTAGTGCATTGTAGAAGAACAGTTCAAATGACCCGCCACCACAAAGAATTTGAGAAAAGCAGCTGGATGCATTTGGAACGGGGAAGGATCACGTGCACCTTTGTGGCATGTGCATGCCAACAGATGAAGTATCATCCAAACTGGCCCACTGTCGAGTCATATCTTGCTCAGTTCATCTCACTGATGCAGCAAAGGGCCGAACTATCTGTAATTTACCAGTTGGAAGGTGGCAATTTTCTGATCTGGAAGTCTTTATATAAATCAGGGAGCATCATGTGACCAATTCTGGAGCAATAACTTCATTATTGATTGCCCCATAAGAATTGTTTTCTGGGCAGCTCACAAAGTAAAACAATAGAACAAACCATACTATCAAAAACACTTTAAAACAAAAACAAAGAACTACAATAAAATACAAAAATAAAACAAGAACAATTTAAGTATTGTTTTTAAGGTATCATTATTGTCTATCTTCTTTAATTAGGTATCACTTCAAAATGTCATTTTCCAAACCAGTCCAAAGTGGTCAATCTCCCTGTTGTTGTCACCATCTTAGAACTGGATCATGGCATACACTGGCAAACTCCCCGATAGGGTTGTGCTGAAATGTGATCAGGCTGTCCAAATCATGGGCACTTACCTTTAAATTTGAGGGCTACCGCAGCCCCTTTAAAGTGGAAGAGAGCAGGTCTGTAACTGTTCCTCCTCCCCTTCCCACCATTACCACTGTCCCAGCACTCCTCCTAGCTATGCCCATGCACCGGCGGGGCATCTCCTAACTGCCCCTGCATGGTGCCAGCATGCACATACGGTAGTCTCTGTACATGCATCCCTGCTTCCCATAGGAACATAGGAAACTGCCATATACTGAGTCAGACCATTGGTCTATCTAGCTCAGTATTGTCTTCACAGACTGGCAGTGGCTTCTCCAAGGTTGCAGGCAGGAATCTCTCTCAGCCCTATCTTGAAGAAGCCAAGGAGGGAACTTGAAACCTTCTGCTCTTCCCAGAGCAGCTCCATCCCCAAAGGGGAATATCTTGCAGTGCTCACACATCAAGTCTCCCATTCATATGCAACCAGGGCAGACCCTGCTTAGCTATGGGGACAAGTCATGCTTGCTACCACAAGACCAGCTCTAATGGGTTTTAGATCAGATAGAAATCTCGTGTTATCCCTCTTCTTGGTAATTGTTCTACTTTCATCTATTATATAACTCATTTTTTCCCTTTTCACATTATATATACACACACATACACTGAACTCAGGCCATGACTTATGCCCTTAATAGTCTATTCTGTTCATTTCTTTTAGAGTAATTTGTGTTACTTCAAGATATTCTATCAAGGTTCTCTCTCCCTTTTGGCAGGAGCCGAGGGGTGGAGGGGACTGTACTCAGGATGTGCAGTTGTCTGAATTCAGAGCTCCCCACTGGAGCTCCATGATGCAGCTACTTCCTCGCAGCTGCCATATCTCCCTACCCAAATGCTTTGCATCATAGTGCTGTTGTGGTGGGGTAATGTGACTTTAAAAATGGCCACTGAATGTAGGTGACTGCATGATGGATCTCTAGCCAAGTGCTGCTTGTTACAAGTAAGAGGAACAGTTTCTTTTTATTACATAAAAATAAAAATGATTGGCAATTAATTGTGCTGCATTCCATTCATTCCATGGCACATTTGTTTTGGAACGAATTGAAATGGATATGAATGGGCCCATTTGTATCTCTTTTCATTAATTCCAAAAATGAATGCACAGCAGGAGTAATGAGACTTCCGCTATCACCACAGCAGCAATAAAACCACTGAGCTGTCATTTTTAAGGGCCTAGGAAATTTTTTTTAAAGTTATTTCTTTGGCACTGAAAAGACATACGAGTAGGCAACAGGTGAGGCTTCCTGTGGAGAGCATCCAGAGGTGAGATGCCACAGCTGAAAGAACTCTTTCAATACTTGCCCAGGTTCAACCTTTCACCCCTTCTTCAAGTGTCTTGTTTCCAGTGTTTTTCCATCCTCCAGAAAAGCCACCCAGCTATATCTCCTCCCAGACTCATGGAAGTTTCACTCTCCACTCCCATTGGGAGTTTCCTCTCTTGCTCCTCATAAATAACCAGATGGGTTGACCTATCTTAATACACTTCTGGAAACCTTCTAAGACACTATAAATAGCTTCTGGTAACTGAGAGCTGCATAGCACAATGCCACAATAAGGGCATCACAAAAGCCCTGCTGGATCAGACCAAGAGTCCATTTATTCTAGAATCCTGTTTCTCATAGTGGCCAGTCAGATACTTCTGGGAAGGCACAAACAGGGCATGGTGCAAGAGCCCTTCCTCAGTGCTTGTCCCCCCACCAACTAGTGTTCAGAGATATACTGCCTCTGAGAATGGAGGTTCTGTTTAGCTATTGTGGGTAACAGCTGTTGGTAGACCTATCTTTATTAATTGTCTGATTCCCCTTAAGCTAGTAATTTTCCTTGTATAGCTCCTAATTATCCTGAAAATATATTCAGGTTTTAGTGCACAAACAGGTTTCCTTGAAAAGTCTGCCCAAACAGCTTGCATTTCATGTGTGTAATTATGTGCTTTGCTTACTTCTAAAGGACATTAGCTCAGCTGCCACAGACAACAAAGTGTTGTTAAGAAAAGCCTATTCAGATACAGAGTAGCAAAACCCCTTTTCTTCTTTTGCAGGCTGTCTGTCCTATTAAAATTAGCAGACTAACAAACAAACTGTTCACAGATCTCTAGTTGTCATCCGTGTATCTGGATAAACTAAATGACATATCAAGGACACAAAGCTCTGGATACAAATGGCACTAAGATTAAATTTGGAAAGTAGGACATACAGAACTATTCAAGGATCCAGTGTCAGCCCTCAGCTAGTATTTAATGGGTTTCTCCCAATTCCAGTGCATCCCATGGCCCATGACGCTTTGGTAGTGGCAGGCTGAGACTCTGTAATGCACTCTGGACTTGGCCTCATCTCTAGGGATGAGCAGATCATCCCTTTTTCTATTCCATCATTGTCCTAGGGGTCCATTCTGGCCCACCTTCTGCTCAATCTGCCTTCAAGTTTTACCTTGGGGGATTTCAAATATTAATCTTGGAATGTGTGCCTCTGAAGGTGTATTACAGTTCCTATTAATGTCTAATTTTGTACCTCCTTACAAGCTACTGATGCACACCAGCACATCAGTGTGATGGCACCTAACCGCCACCCTAACAAGGTGAAAGGAGAGTGGATGAAAAACATCCATCAGCTCCCCTTTTACATTTCCCCAGTGGCCAGGCACTGTTAGGGAGGCATTGTTCCATGGGGGAGGGGGCTCAGCACACCATGAGGGGCCCGGCACTGGCCTTTGCCCTAGGGCCCTCTGGCACCACCCTAGCATTGATTAAATTACTATGAAAAAAGGAAGCATGATGTCTCATAGTGGCAGAACAGTGTTTTGTATGGTGCAAGGGGGGACAATTTTCTGCAGTCTCCCCTTCCCTCTGCAGTCCTCTGTGCCCCCAGAAAATATGCCCCTGAGGATCCTGCAGAGCTCTGGGACATGTTTTCAGAGGCACAGAGGGCTGCAGGAGACAGGGAGGATCACCGGAATTACCCTTCCCCCACTTCACACAATGGAAAATGACGTTCTGACAGTGTAGCATTAGTTGATGTTACATCACCTAGGGCCAGACAAATGTATGCTGCGGGAGCTCTACAGCGAAGGCTAACCTGGATGTGGACACTGGAATGAGACAAAGGAGAAACAATGAGCTTCTAATGCAAAATATTGTACATTAACTAACAATCAAAATATATGTTCTCATCTGAAGGAATCAAGAGCATAGGCACCTTAATGTAATGCTAGCCCACCAAGTTCACATGGGGAAATCTAAAAAACTAAATTTGCTTTCAAGTATAACAATATGGAAAAGAAATGCATTCGAGTACACTCATTGAAATGAATAAAACAATTACAGAGCTCTAAAGGACATGATGCCTAGTGAGTCTCCTTGGTGTTAAACTAGCTGCTTAGTGTGACAAGACTACGTAGGAATGGTTTCTGAGACAGACGGGGATGGGGAACAAAAAATCAGGAAAACAATGAGTTAGAAAAGGAGGGGATAGGCAAAATGCATTAATGCAGTTCAGCTGCATTTCAGGTGAATTAGGTGACTTAAATTAGCAGCGATTGCATGCAGTGTGAAGGCAGGCTAAACCTTGTAAGAAGAAAAATGCAAGAGGGCTAGGCTCTTGGTTTCACTATAATTAAAGTGAACTAACTGGGCCAGGCACAGAGCCCACCGCCACTGCCTTTTTCTCTCCCCCCCCCCCACCCTGATCGCCCAGCTTTCTGGCGGGCCTGATTCTCCCCCAACCCACCTCTCCCCCCCCGTCGTGCTTTCTGGCGGGCCAGCCCGCCAGCCCGCTTCTTCTCCCCTCTTCTCCACCCCTCCATGCTTTCTGGCTGATGGGATGACCGGAAAGCCGGCCCTCCACCTACTCCCACCCACCTGCTAACTCCCGGCAGTGGCTGCCTCCTCTCGCCGGCCCACCACCTCCTGCTCCCGCCCTCCAGGAAAGCCCGCCGCCACCTCCTCTGGCCACCAGCCCGCATCCCTATTTTCTCCCCCATTCCTGTCACTATCCTACCTGACACCAGATCACAAACTCAAATGAGAGCTGCCACGCATGGGATTAGTGACAGGTACCTTTAAGAGAATTATATATAAAGATGGTGGAAGGAGTCTGGATATGTTTCTTTTGAAGGCTTAAAATCAATTATTTGAGCATAAGTGAAGAAACATATTCATAATTATGAGTCTCCACCACACTCATCGAGCCCTTTCTCACAAGCAGTGAGAAAGGGCAACCCAATTTGCAGGGAGGAAACCCGAATGTGCCTACCTCCCTGCATATGATCATTCCGCCATCCCTGGGCAGGCAGATCACCCCGCCCAGATAAGCACTGGCTGCTGCCAGTAGCTCTGAGGGTCAGGGTGCCAGGATGCGCCTCCCTGCACCGCCCCACCCCCGGGGCTCTAATAATGCACCATGAGAATGTGCAGTGCATTATGGGGATCTCCCTCCCCTCCCTGAGTCTGCCAGCCATGGCTGCTTGAAGCCACGGCTGACACACGATTAAAAAATGGAGTCAGGAGAGCACTTGCTCTCCTTACCCCAATTTGAAGGGTGGCCCCGTAGGCGGGTTTTGGGCCTAATCCCAGCCGTTCACATGCACATGCAAAACTAGGCTGGCCTCACTTAGCCTGGTTTTGCATGCGCATGTGAATAGTCTCATCATCTGCTAGGCAGGGAGAGCACTGGTATGGCATTTTGCTGCCATGGAGACAGCCGTTGATAAACCCAATAATCTCTGCCACTGGTCACCAATGTGTGGGCCAGAGAGAAAGCTTAGCCCGCTCTCCGCACAAATGATCAAACGTGTAGCTCTGGGCATTCGGATTGGCCACCCACACAACGACCAGCTCTGTCACGGAGCCGGTGGGGCTGCGGGGATCGGGGGATGCTCAGCTGCACACGTGTCGCAGTGGCACACGAGCAAAAAAGGGAGGTCAATGGAGCACTCGCTCCGTTAACCTTGTTAAGGGGAGGGAGATTTAGGCAGGCTAGCCCCCTTGGAAGCACCGGGCTCACCCACAAACCCAATGGTTCCAATGATCACTGGAAAGCGGTCTAAGCTCCCTTAGCCCACTTTCCAGTGATCATGGGAATAGCCACAGAGACTTGTTCTGCCTGTTTGTTACTGAAACCCAATAGTGGAGAGAGATACAGCTGCAACACCTTCTCTCACCTTCCATTGCCAATTGTTTTATTATGTTTGGTCTCTGGTCATGCCAATGTGGACCTGAAAAGTCCTGGTACTGCCTGGGAAACCCATAAGCATATAGTTTGGACTGGAGAGGAGGGTTACTCCTAACATTGTCTAGTGTGTGTATGTGCTGGTATGTATCTGTTACCTGTAAGGGGGGGGGGAGGCATGAACTGAAAATGCCAAGGCATGGGTCAATTCCAAAAATAATTTTAGAATTATTTTTCTTCAAGTTAAACTAGAAGGCAGGTGGAGTGGAACATAGGATAGAGAACAATAACAGAACTGAATAGAGGAAATTAACTCATTCATAGATGTTATTGGGTGGTCTTAAATAAGATACTATTGGTTCAGCTACCCAACCATAAAAGAGGGATATTAATCCTGGCCTCCCTTACGGTGGCTGACATCCAGAGCAAGGATGCACCAGTGCAGTGAGAGAGCAGCCTAAGATAACTTCCCAACTAATTACACTGGTGGGGAAGTGGCAATTTTTGACATCTTCCCCTTCTCCAGGAAGCCCTCTGTGCCACCCTCAAATGTCCCTAAGGATTGCATGGCACTAAGGGACATATTTTTGGGTGGCATAGAGAGCTTCCTGGGGAAGGGGAGGGCATCAAAAATTGCCACTTCCCCACAGCACCGGTGCAGTTAATTGAGGAGTTTTCTTAGGTTGCTCTCTTGCTGCACTGTGCATCCTTGCTCTATATGTCAGGCAGTCATCTAATGATTACTGAGATGATGAGCCAGCTCAGATGTGATGCGGAACTACAGTTAAAACTTTGTTCTGCATGTTGTCTCCTATCCTCAGGAGCATGCACTATCTTGTAGGGATGAGCCCAATGCGTTTCGGCTCCCTGGCACCAAAACATTTCCTTGCTGGAGCTTCCCGGGGCCGCTAGGCCCCCAATCCTCCCAGCCCCCGCTGGTTCCCTGACGGAGCCGGCAGTCGCGTGGGCGGCCACTGCAGCTGCCGGAGCAGACTGCCTGCTCGTGTACGGGGAGAGCGGGCTAAGCCCTCTCTAACTGCTAACCCTCCCCAGGCGACTCCCACTGATCGTGGGAACCACCTCAATATAAAACAGAGTGAAAACAGTTAAAATTTCACAAAACACAGTTTTAAAAAATCTCATAAAATAAAAACAAATTAAATAGTTTAAAATTAATTTGACTGGTCCCGGTCCCAAGTTGCCACCAAACAAGCTGGAGGCAACCATAACCAGATCTCTCCAGAAGATCATAATAGGTGACAGAGTTCATGACAAAAAGGTGCTCTCCTAAATATCCTGGGCCCAAACCGGTTATAATCTTCTTTTATCTTTTATCTTTATCTTTTATAATCAGTGTTACATGGTTCATTCAAGTTGTTTCACAGACCAGTCTGGCTGCTGCATTCTGTACCAATTGTAGTTTCCAGGATACGTACAAAGGCAGCCACACATAGAGTGCATTAGAGTGGTCAAGCCTGGAAGTTACCAGCATATGCACCACTGTTTTAAGGTCATTCAGCTTCCTCCAGAAATGGATGTAGTTCACTATCAGCCGAAGCTGATTAAAAACGCTCCTGGCCACTGCCTCAACCTGAAAAACCAAAAAGAGTTTTGCATCCAGGACCACTCTCAAGCTCTGTATCTGATCTTTCAGGAGGAGTGTAACCCTATCCAGAACAGGCTGATCTAAACTACCTCTTGGATCCTGACCCCCCATGGTCAGTACCACCATCTTATTTGGATTCACCTTCAGTTTGTTATCCCTCATCCAGCCCATTACTGCCTCCAGGCAGGCATTTAGGGAAGTTATGCCATTTCCTGATGAGGCTGACATGGATAAATAGATCTGGGTGTCATCAGCATATTGATAACACCATGCACCAAACCTCCTGATGATCTCTCCCAGCGGCTTCATGTAGATGTTAAAGAGCATTAGAGACAGTCTGGAGCCTTGTGGAATTCCACACTTTAGTTCTCGCTTAGCAGCACTCTCCAAGTGACATCATCTGGAATCTACCAGACAAGTAGGAACAGAACCACTGTGAAACATTACCATCCAATCCCACTCTACATTAGGAAGTGCATTCCAGAGTCCAGGGGCAACTCTAGAAAAGGCCCAGTTTCAAGTCGCCACCAGTCGAACTGGTGGCATCCACAACTGGACCTCCCCAGATGATCTTAACAGGCAGTGGGATTGATGAAGAAGAAGATGGTCTCTTAAATTCCTCGGAACAAAGCTGTTTAGGGCTTTATAGGTAATGACCAGCACTTTGTATTTTGCCTGGAAACTTATTGGCAGCCAATGTAGTTCATTAAAATGGGTGTAATATGATCTCTTCAGGTAGCCCTGGAGACCAACCTGGCTGCTGCATTCTGTACTAACTGCAGTTTCCAAACTTCATACAAAAGCAGCCCAATGTAGAGTGCATTGCGGTAGTCAAGCCTGGATGTTACTAGCATACGCATCACTTTAAGGCTGTTTATCTCCAGAAATGGACGTAGCCAGTGAATCAGCAGAAGCTGATAGAAAGTACTCCTGGCCACTGCTTCATATAATCTGTATCATCCAAAACTGCCTAGAGCTGAGAGGCCACCACCTGCTCAATCACCTTGTCCAACCATGGAATATTAGAATTGGGTCTGTAATTCGCTAACTCCAAGGGATTTAATGCAGAGTTCTTGTAATAAGGTCTAATAATAGCCTCCTTAAGACAAGGAGGCATCCAGCCCTCCCTCAGAGAAGCATTTATAATATTTACCAGACCCTCTCTGATAATATGATTACCAGTTGAGATGAGTTTATTTGGTTTCTGTATGAACCAAAGAAACTGTGAAAACAAAAGAGGCATCATTAAAATTTACTAATATTGATCAGATGACATCCTTCCATTCTAAATATTATTGTGATATGGAGAAATACCTCAGTTTCTGTCAGTGATCATATAGTACAAATGCTACTTATGTACTCCCTCTCCCAATAATCCAATTACTTCCAGCAAAAAACCTAATAATAAAATGGATAAAATTCACAGAAGACAGATGATGAAAGAAGATTCACGTGTCATATCTTTTGATCATTAAACAATAAGAACTTCTTCCATATTCACAAAGAGAAAGGGATCTCACGTGAACCAAATATGTGTTTGTGTCCATGCTATCTTTCAATCATATAATTAAATATGCATTTTTCATTAGATTGAATTTACCATCCCTGATAACCCAGTTCTGATTTACCTTCTTCATGCTCTTTCATTTTCCCTATTATTTATTCTCTTATGGCCATTAATACTACCCAAAATATGAAATCCAGTCATATATATGCTTTTTGCAGAAAATATAATGTAGAACTGTCAATCCCATACAGATATATCTTCTATAACTGTGCAATTCAATGAGATTATATTAAGTTATAATGCTCAAATTAGATTTGGGAGCAAAATGCCTGGGTGAACTGGCAATCCCTGTATCAGGCCTGTACACACACATGCACACACACAGAGTTTTGTAGTTCCTCACAAGCAGCAAAAACAGGAGACTGGGAGTCAAACCAGATGAGGACGCTAAACTTTTTATTTGCCCGTGAGGCTCTCCACATGAGCAGTGTGAAAAGCTGAGGAGGGTTTGGTGGGAAGAGCTGGCTTGGCCCGCTCTGCCCACACATGAGCGCTCTGCCCTCCCTGAGTGGTTGGATTGGCCGCCCACATGATTAATGGCTCCGTCATGGAGCTGGTAGAGGTGGTGGGGATCGGGGGCTGCCTGGCCCATGGAAGTCCCAGGATGCCCCGCATAAGTGCATGGAGCATTCTGGGGAGACCCCGCGATGCCAGAAGTCTTGTTGTTGCTTCCCCCTCCCTCTCCCTTTAAAGAGCTGACTGGTGGAATCCCAGCTTCTGGTGTGAGGGCACCTGATGCAGTCACCTTGCTGAAGTTAAGCAGGTCTGGGTCTGGTCAGTGTCTGGGTAGAAGATTATCTGGGAACTGCATGTATACCTCCTTGAACTTGAGTTTTGTACTTTGAAATAAGTACATTTTACTGGGCTATGTACACACAGCGCTTGCCACTGCATATGTGTTCTGCTGAATCAGCACTGTGGTGTTTCCATTTTATCTGTATGGCAGTAAAATTAGTTTACACCATTGCATTAAGGCCTAGACCTTTGGTGACCCACTAAGCCATCATAGCAGACCAGTTAAATATTGTGGCCCGCCATGAGCTTGATAGTCCTCATGATAATACAGTCCTGGGCAGACAGTAAAAATGGGACATCTGTCATCGACAGCCATCAAATCTGTGATCGGCAGCCATCAAATCTGCCAGTGTGGTGTAGTGGTTAGAGTGCTGGACAAGGACTGGGGACACCCAAGTTCAAATCCCCATTCAGCCATGATACTTGCTGGGTGACCCTACATCACAGGGTTGTTGTGAGGAGAAACTTATGTATGGAGCTCTGGGCTCCTTGGAGGAAGAGCAGGATATAAAATGTAAAAAATAAAAATAAAATTTATATTCAGGTTTATATTCAGGTTGGTGGGTTACAATTTGTGCAGGACTGTTGTAGTGAATGGTCAGAGGGCTGATTTAACAACTTAGATTTTCAATCTGTTTTATGCCCCAAAGATCAACATTTTAAAACAGACTTGTGTTATAAAAAATTGTATCAGGTTTCTTTAATTTTTGTTCAGTTCATGTGTGTTATGACATGAAATTGTTTTGCAATATCTTTCCTCTGATCTAGCTAAAATTAGTTGAAATCAAGTCCTACTGACTACAGAAGGACTTTTTAGTTGCAACTAACTTATTCTGTTGGTTTTAGGCATTACTAACCTGGCCTTGATCAGTATCTGATCATAAATAGAAATGAAAACAAATATAGTGATTAAACTTAAAAATATTGAATAAATAACTCCAAGTTCATCCACAGTCATTAACATATTCAATCACATACAAAGACTTTGCATTGCTCCCAAAAGAAAATGTGACTTGGCTATTATGAGACTGTTCTCACGCACAGGCAAACAGAGTGCTCTAAGATGGTACAAGACATATATCCAGTGCCTGCTTCCTACAACAGTAGTTCTAGGGTGTTGCCATCTTTCTCAGGGGAACCCTATTCTGACTACAAAATACCATGGATACTGACCACTTCTAAATAGCAGGTAGACTTCTTAAGAAGCACACAGTTTGTAAGGAGGAGACATCTTTACAGTTAAAATGCAGAGTTCCAATGTTTGTACTAAGATATTGAGCCTCTTCTCATGATCCGTGAGAAGGGCTCCAGAGTGGGCTGCAGGGAAGGCCGGTTAAACCTACCTTCCTCGCAGACGACCACTTCCCCACTCCCCGCACACCCAGACAATTACCCATGGGCAGGGTCAAGGGCCAGGATATGTCATCCCAGCTCCCAGAAGTACTGTGATGCACCGCGCAAGTTCACAATGCATCATGGGGATCCCCCCTCCCCTCCCCGGGCTCTCCTCAGTCTGGCAGCTGCAGCTGCAGCTGCAAGCTGCCATGGCTGCCACTTGACCAAAAAAACGAGGTTAAGGGAGCGCTTGCTCCCTTAACCTCGTTTTGATGGCTATTTAGGTGGGTTTGCCGCCATGGAGCCGCTGAGATTGGTCTGATCCCGGTGGTTCACATGCACATGAAAACTGGGCTGGGTTCCCTTAGCCCAGTTTTGCACACATGTGAGAATAACCTCGTTATGTTAAAGACATCAAGGCAATTCTCACAATTGGGCAAAATCAGGCTAAGGGAGCCTAGCCCGATTTCGCCCGCACATGAGAACCACTGGGTTTGCAGTCGAGCCCAGTCTCACGAAAGCGGGTAACTCGCTCAAGTTACCCTCCTCTAAGTCCAGGTTAGCGGAGCGAGCGCTCCGCTGACCTGAGCTTTTGGATCGTGTGTTGCTGTTGTACAGCTCCACGCAACGGCAACTCACAAGTAGACCCCTGACCGGGAGGCTAAAAAGCAGCCTCCCGGCTTGGGGGTCTCTCCAGCATGCCCTGTGCGCTCGCGCAGGGCATGCTGGAACTTTTGGGGGCCACGCAGCCCCCAATCCCTGCAGCCTACGCCAGTTCCATGATGGAGCCAGCAGTCGTGTGGGTGGCCAGGCTCTGCAGGCACTCGTCTGTGGGGAGAGCGGGCTAAGCCCGCTCTCCCCACTTAACCCCATCTGGAGGTTCCCACTGATCGTGGGAACAGCCTCATCAGCTGACAGCCAGACTAAATTACTCAGGAGTCATCTCATTGAAATTAATGAAATAAGTTAAGCATGACTAATTTGTCCCACTAATCTCAATGGGACAATTCATGAGTAATTTAGTCAGGATGTCAGCCATCATGGTGTAGTTTGAATTTTAAATTTTAAAATAGTATTTGCATATTTTTAGCCTACTTTGCAGTAGGCTTATGAGATCACCCGGCATTCTGTGTGTATGTCCGTGTGTCCCCTGCATAAACTTCGCAATGCCTGGACCAATATAAACCAAATTGGGTACAGTTGTAGAGACACATAGGGACACCTCAACGTCATAGTTTGTGATGATATCATCCACCCCAATCCAAGATGGCGCACATGTAAACCTTTTAAGGGGCAAGTGGGCTAATGTGTGAACCGCCTAACCAATGTGAACCAAATTTGCTACAGCTGCATTGAGTGACACACATGGACACCTCAACAGTGTAGTTTGTGATGATGCCATCCACCCCAAACCAAGATGGTGGTCGCGTGAACGTCTGAGGCACAAGCCAGCTAATTTGTGGACTGCCTAACCCATTTGAACCAAATTGGGTACAGTTGCAGTGAGTGACACACATGGACACCTCAATGGCGTAGTCTGTGATGATGGCATCCACCCTGATCCAAGATGGCAGATGTGTAAACTTTTGAGGCACAAGTGGACTAACTTGTGAACCACTTAACTGATTTGAACCAAATTTGCTACAACTGTAGGGGCATATAGGGATGCCCTAATGGCATGGTGTGTGATGATGTCATCCACCCCAATCCAAGATGGCAGACGCATGAACATTTGAGGTGCAAGTGGCTAATGTGGACTGTCTAAATGATTTGAAGCAAATTAAGTATAGTTGTAGTGAGTGACATACAGGGACACCTCAGTGGTGTAGTTTGTAACGATTCAAGATAGTGGATAAAACCATAAACTTTTGAGGCACAAGTGCACTAACTTGTGGACAGTCTAACTGATTTGACCCAAATTTGCTACAGCTATAGGGACACATAGGGACACCTCAACGGTGAAGGTTGTGACGATGTCATCCATCCCATTTCAAGATGGCAGACACACAAACCTTTGAGGCACATGTACACTAACTTGTAGACAGTCTAACTGGTTTGAATGAAATTTGCTACAGCTGAATGGACACATAGGGATGCCCAGTGGTATAGTTTGTGATGATGTCACCCACCCCAATCCAAGATGGTGAATGCATTAACTTTTGAGGTGCAAGTGCACTAACTTGAGGACTGTCTAACTGATTTGAACCAAATATGGAACAGCTGTAGTGACTGACACACAGGGACACCTCAATGATGCAGTTTGTAATGATGACATCCACACTGATCCAAGATGGCAGACACATGAACATTTGAGGTGCCCAGAGATCTAATTTGTGGACCTCGATTTGCACCAAATTTAGGCCAGAAGTAGAGAAAGTGAAAGGAAAGTAGGCTGATTAGTTCTTACTAGAACAACTTGTTCAACTTTAAAATAGCAACTGCATGGGGGCCCAATTCAGATTGGGACTGCAGTGCAGAAGGGTATGTTGAACCCCTTTCCTTCATGCCATTTTCCTGCTGAAAATTGTACCCCCAAATTACTACAGGCCTCTGGAGGAGTCATTTGCTGCAATGGCACATGTGTGTTTGTTGGGGGTGGGGGTGAGTGTTCTGCAAGGAAATGGTGCAGAGGAAAATTGTTTTAACACCCCATACCTCTGTGATAAAGTCCTGATCTGAATGGACTCTCACACTTGCACAGTTGCTATTTTAAAATGTTTTAGCCATTTTAAAGTGTTTTTCAATAACAGCAAACCAGAAAGTGATGTCCAAAAGAGAAATTCAATTGAAACTGGCCTTCCTATTCTAGCTCTACACAAGCCCTTTCCCCCCTCCAAAGCACTCACATGTACTGCTCCAAAAGCTGGTAGGAAGTCCGCCTTCCTACCTGCAAGTATACAGGTGCTCTAACCAGAGCGACCCCATCCTCAAGGGTAAAATCTTACAATGCTCACATATGGTTTCCCATTAAAATACAACCAGGGTGGACCCTACTTAGCAAAGGGGACAATTCATGCTTGCTACCACAAGATTTTGCTACCACAAATTTTGCCCAGATCTCCTCCCCTCACCCCCCCTCTCTCCTCAACTCACCCCCTCTGTCCAACCACTCATGGTTACAGTGGTGGTCATCTCCAGAGGTACCCACTGTAACCATGATCAGCAGTCTCAGGAGATCCAGGCTCCCCTTTTGGAGCTGTATGCATGAGTGCTTTGAAGGGGAAGTGCCTGGATGGGGCTACCATGCACAGTTTAGACTGTGGGTCATTTCAAAATGCTTTTGGTACACAGAAAACTTTCAGAATCCCACACATACACTTTATCTAAAATAATAAAAGCAGCATCACTAGAAAACACAACTCAAAACTGCAGCAGTAATTGAGAACTTCTTCTAACAACTGAGATTCGTATTAACAAAAATAGCATTCAGGGGTTGCATAGAACAGCTATTTTTTCAGCCGCTTTCTTGTTGTGTGGCAAGCTCTTTCAGCTGACAGTATGGAACCTCCATATCCCTTTGGGGGCTAAGGGGGAACTTCATGTCTCTTAGGAAAGGAAACTGCCTACTTGCAACAGTACTTTCTCATAACTTGCCTATTGTTTGATGAAAAATTTCTGCCTCACCAAAACTGCAAGTTCCAGTGTGAAATATCATAGCCCATATACATTTTGTTTGCCCTAATACAAAGTGGGGAAAAACACATTTGCCACTTTGTAATGTGTAAAGGAGCCCAGAATGTGTCAGTGAAGGTATATTCTATTTTTGTCTTTCACACTCTGTGTCTCTGTGTGTGTTTTTATGTGGGGGGGAAGCTGATTTGAGCGACAGCAAGGAAGAGGCCAAAAAGCTCTTGTCCCCACCCTCTGTTCCTTCCTGTCAGGAAGACAACAAAGGAACTTTCAGGCAAACTAGAGCATCCTTCTCCTGTTGTCACAACAGATTCTGCAGACCTTTCTGATGTAGTTTCCCATTTTCTCATCTCTGTTGTCTTGTCAAGGGGTGCCATCATTCCAAAAGGTACACAGTATTTTTTAAGAAAGGATTAGGGGAGGAAGATGCAACTCTGTCCTTTATATAAGTGCAACAGAGAAAAGGGAAGGGGGAGAGTAAAAGAACATGTCAGATGCTAAAGAGCAATTCAGGAAGAATGGCATATGCAAAGAAAGGCAGCAAATTTACAGGACTTCTGTTCCTGTGGAGCTGTTTTTGAAAAAGGATGATAATGTGACAAATTTACACCCAAAGAGTTGATTGTTGGAATGATGCATCTGATAAAAGCTTATCATAAGAAGGAGAACCAGAGCTGAAGGGAACTGCAAAGAAGTTAGGTAAAAAAAGACATGCGGCAAAATAAAGTGATTTGCCTGATTTTGCACATAACCTAGTGGAAATTCCCGTAGGTTGTAATGACGATGGGGATAATTCACTCTTTCTCTAGAGCAATCCCTTCAGAGCTCTATCTCTGTAATTATCTATCTATCTATAAATTTATTTTATTATTTATTTAATACATCTCTATACTGCCCAAAACTCAAGTTCTCTTGATCTTGATAGCAATTTGTTTTTGTATCATTCCCAGCTGTCAGCATATATTTTTCTTCAGTTTATTTATATTCTAGAAAACAGTCTGAGGGCAAATGCCTTTTCCATTCAACAGACCTTTGAGGCAGTGGCGGCCGGTGAGGGAGGATGGCGAGAGAGGCATCTTTGAATGTAAATTATAAGGTCCGTACCACTGGCACCACCACACCTGCAAGCTTCCTTGAGCAGCAGCACTCTGCCCAGTATCTCATGTGGCCACAGAGCTGCTCCAGTACTCACCTGGCCTCTGCACATCCACTTCAAAGTAAACCATAGATAACACTTTTTAAATGGAAGAAAACCCCAAACTTTCAACAGGTTTCCTGCCAAGAATTCCCTGACCTGTTTGCTTGATCTGATGCAGACATAATCCCCTCAGAAGGGGTTAGTATTCCCTGCTATTGCCATCCCCCTGGTGAGCAACAAAAATGAATTATGAGACTTTTCTTAAAAAGCAAACCCTGACTTTTAAAAGGAAACCATTACACCTATTTACTTGAAAGGCAGTAGGCATCATGCTTACTTAATGGGCTACTACCTCTGTTATTTTCATCCCATTTGGAAAAGAAATGAAGATATTATCGCTCTTTAGTGCTTTCCCCCATTATATCCTGAGATTCAGACGATAAAATATTCAAATACGAATATCCAAATACAATTAAGGGGAGGCCCTCCAAATACTAAAACAAATAGTACATACTCCGAATACTGAATCCAGACGCCAAATTGAATACTTGCCTATTCACAGAGGTCTAGTGCCTTGTGGCCTAAGACAGAAGGAAGCCCCCCCTGTGCCATCACTTCCTTTACTTTCTCTTCAATTCAGGTCATTCAGAGCTCTAGAGGAAGAGATCGGCCTTGGCCTGTCATTCCCTCTGTATTTATCAGTAACTCCCAAGCCCCACCCACTTCTTATTTCCCTTTTCTCATTTGCAAGTAGTTATCCTATTTCAATCTCCTTATTCAGAGTTGGTTTCCTGTTCCTTACCTGTGAGTAGTTATAGCTTTTCAGAAAAGTGTCTTTGTGATGAGACCATCTCCCACTACCACCTTCTTCTTGTGTTCACCTGTGGCACAGATATCTGCTTCCCAAAAGCCCATCAGCTTGGTCCTCCCACTCTCAGCTTCCTCACCACAGGAGAGGAGAGCTGGTCTTGTGGTAGCAAGCATGATTTGTCCCCTTAGCTAAGCAGGGTCCACCTTGGTTGCATATGAATGGGAGACTAGAAGTGTGAGCACTGCAAGATATTCCCCTCAGGGGATGAAGCCGCTCTGGGAAGAGCAGAAGGTTCCAAGTTCCCTCTCTGGATTCTCCAAGATAGGGCTGAGAGAGATTCCTGCCTGCAACCTTGGAGAAGCCGCTGCCAGTCTGTAAAGACAATACTGAACTAGATAGACCAATGGTCTGACTCAGTATATGGCAGCTTCCTATGTTCCTGTGTTCACCAGAGTGAAGCCTACTTCTCCACATTATTCTGTCCTATACACAGGGCTTTTTTGTGTGTGATGGTACTGCCCTTCCCCACCCCCAAGCTCCAAAATCCCCTCAAAACATACCTGAGAACCCACTCCCTTCTGGGCAGTGAATTTTTGATCACCGCACCAGGCACATTTGAGGTGTGACCACTCAAGCATGCAAGGGGCGTGGCCATGCAGGGGAGTGTGGCGACCATACTGGCTCCTGGAGTATTTTTTTAAAAAGCACTGCCTATACATAAGCCTAGGTCATTCTGGTCTTTTAAAATATTGGCAACAGTGCTTGTGTTACAGGAGCAGTCAATGGATAAGTTCCTTGGGAAGCTGGAAATCCTTCTTTGAAAAAACTGCGGCAAAATTCAAATTGTCTGGAGGGCAAAGCATTGCCTGCTGAACAGCCCATAGTGTCTCACAGTGAGAAAGCATGTTGGTGTTGGGATATGTTATTACAGGAGTTTGGTGAAAGCATCTGGCTTCCCCATGCATCTCATTCCCAAGTTGCTTTGCCTCATCAGTTTTTGCCTTGGGTCTTCTTGATCCTTCTCTTCTGCCTCATATGCACCTGTGTCCCAGGCCCCTGCTGCCTCCGCCTCCTCCCGCCACCTCCTCCTCCCATTCTTATTCTGCAGTAGTCCATGTCCATCTCTATAGTCATATTTGTAAGATGTCTGCCACATTGTGGGCATGTGTATGAAATCATGCCTTAGAGATTGGTAAGCCACTGCATAATATGTAGAGTTTGCATTTAGTCTGTGTGTGTGTGTGTGTGTGTGTGTGAGTGTGTGTACGATATATATTCAATTTTATATACATGTGTTGTCAACAGCCTTGAGCCTGCATGATAGGACAGATTATAAATGTAAATAAATATACCCTTTCCGGGCCTCAGAGCCTTACCAAAGTTCTAATTAAGCATTACTGAGCACTGAAAAACAAATATTCAGAGTCTGCAGAATTAGAGGCCTAAACTGTCATTTAATGGATGGTGCTTAGCATAGATCTAATGTGTGTATCTGTAATGAGGAAAGCCTATCCATGTAATGAGGACTGCCACTCAAGAAATTCTGCTAGATGTTGCAGACTGTCATCAGCGGTTCTGATGCAGACAGCTAATCTACTGTGCTCCACAATCCTTTCACTTTGGGGTTATCTAAGTGGAGAACTATCCAATTAGCTGCTTCAAGCTGTAGTAATGTTATGCATGACAAGCAGGAAAATTGCCCTGATTAGCCAAAAGTGCAGAGTCAGACCTCTGAATACTTCAACTGCACTTCTTCATGGATGTAGAGACAACTGAAGTCAAGACAGCTCTTCCCTTTGAGTGGATCTGAAACATTCACTTGATACTTTCATTAAAAGTTAGATAAATGGGATTTATGCATTGCCAGTGTCATAGAAGGCCAGAAGCCTATCCATGTTGAGAAAAAAATGACATGGCCTTATGAGAGCTGGTATTGTGTTATGGTTAGACAATATGCTATAGTGGCACATCTAGCATGCTATATGCTGGTATAGCAGAGTGGATAATAGTACAATACTGTGCATCATTACTGAGGAATACATCCTATTATTTTCACTGGGGCTCACTTTTTAGTATGTGTTTTTAGGATTGCAGCCCAAGTGTGTGAACTGAGAAGTCTGTACTGAGATAATGTACATAAAGGACTTTGAACATTTGAGATGTACTAAGTAAATATTAGTATTAGTAGCCAAATTATTCAAATAATCCCTTCATTCAATCCCTTCGAATTAACTCTTCAAATTCTTCCTTCCTATACTAACTGATTTTCTTTTTCTGTGACCTTTTCCATTGAAATTGGAATGGGTAAATACAGGCAACCTTTATCCAACTGGTGATTTATCACAGACTGTTATCATTCTCCCATTTCCTAAGACCAGATACAGAGGTTTAGTCAAATTCTCCTAGGCAGCCAATAAAAAGGATTGGTGAAATTCAAAATGAATGTTTCCCCTGAAAGAGGAGCATCTGAAAAAATGTCAAAGGAATCCAAATGAGTTTCTATCAATCATGTGTAATTTCGCAGACTTCTCAGGGATTTTTTTACAAATAAAGTAGTGGAAAATACCTTGGAACAAATTTATCATAATATTGCATGTAATAAATAATAAGTACCTTTTGTGGATGCAACCCTTTTTCTGATGGGCAAAGTCTCCTCACTACTTGATAAGTCGCTGTAGACAACTAGCTTATCAAGGGTGGGATTACATTTGGGTGTATAAAATTTGTGATCCAAATTGTGAGGCTGTTCTCAGGAGCAGCCAGGAGAGGGCTAAGGCAGCCAAGACTGTTCGTGGCTACTCATGTGAAGCAGTGGGAAGCAAGGAGGCAGCAGCAGCAGGAACAAAAGCAAACCCACTTGCAGAGCCCTCCTGCAAAATAAGGTTAAGAGAGCAAGTGCTACAACTCTCTGTTGCTGCCCTGAGACTCTGCCTCTGTTGCTACCTACTCAGGGCCTTCTCTGTTGCTGCCCTGAGCCTCTGGAATCCTCTCCCTTTTGACATGAGAGCCTCCCAATCGCTGACAACTTTTTATAAGTCTCTACAGACTTCTTTTTTCAACTGAGCTTTTTAACTGGACTGTGGTTTTAAATTGGTTTAAGATTTTCATTTTTAATCTGTTTTATGTTGTAAACTGCCCAGAGATGGCAGTATACAAATTTGAAAAAAATAAAATAAAATAAAATAAATCCTCCATCCCCTTCCATGAAGCAGGGTGAGGTCGTTACCTCAGGTACAGGTGTGGAAAGGGGTGCAAGGGGTGGCAAGTTCAGGACTCCACCATCATGGCTGTAACTAGACCATCCACTTCTGCTATCTGCTACCTCTGCCCTTCCTCGCCTTGATTGAGCACACTGTCCATTTCCTCTCCTTGCCCCACTAGGGTGTGCACCTCTTCTCCCCACCCCCCTACAAGCTAGGAATGTTCCCTTTACCATTGCCTCTTTAGTGGTATAGTCTGAGAACACTAGCCACTCCTGTCTTGGTAACATGGCCTGTGAATTTTACAAATTTGTGATGAATATGTATATACTGCTTTTCAACCAAAGTTTCCAAAGTGGTTTACACACACACACAGAGAGAGAGAGAGAGAGAGAGAGAGAGAGATCCCCAAAGGGCTCACAATCTAAAAAAATAAATATAAGATAGACACCAGCAACTGCCACTGGAGGGATGCTGTGCTGGGGATAGAAAGGGGCAGGTGCTCTCCCCCTGCTCAATAAAAAGAATCACCACTTTAAAATGCTGCCTCTTTGTTCAGTTAACAGGGGGATGCTCAACACTCACCCACAGTTGGGGGAGCATCATATTGTCATTTGCCTCAGGCAGCAAAATGTCTTGGACTGCACCAATTTCCTCCTCCATAAAGCTAGTTATTGACCGGGATCCTAAGCTACCTGCATTACTAGCTTCAACTAACACCCAATGAGGCCAGTCACTAAAGCATTTTGTCCACCACTGGTCTCACCACCTGAATGTTCAGCTTTTGTTTCACATGGGCCCTCAAGTTGCTGATCCATAGCTTAGGATTTACTAGAAGTACCAATGGTTAATCTGGTGCTATTTTTCCACAGGTGCTTTCCCCACTTACTCGAATGAGTGAGGAAAGTTTGATTTAGTTGTCCATTCCAAGCCTGCATGGGTTGTTTTTTTTTAAATTTGCATGAACTTTGATATAACTTGTGCATCTCTCATGTCATTAAAATATCAGTAAACTGACTATAATTGGCTTGACAGCTAATAAACAGCATACACATCTGAAGGAAAATTGTCATTGGCCACATGATAGTGGCTATTAAGAAGGCAATTAATAAAGTTAATGGGATACATTACTTTAAAAATAGTTCAACTTTCCAAAGACCTTTCAAGAGTAAAATACCAAAATGGTGGACAGAAGCAGAAAACATATAGGCCCAGATCTCTCTCTCCTGAGTCAGCAATCCTCTTTGTGTGATGGAGGAACAGACCACATGTCCCCCGCTCTCAATTCCTGCACATTAAATTGACCTCTTGGTACATTATTTTGCCACAACTGAGTCTCTGGTAGTTTATAATGCATATTGGCCCATAGAGCAGAATAAGAGCCCTCTGCAGACATTCCATTACTGTAAAGATGTGTGTGTCTGTGTGCTGGTGGGGTTGGGATAATATTTTCTTGTGATATACAGCCGGATCCCAAACATATATTCATGCAATTAAATCCCACTGGGTTTAATGATACTCACTGAGGCTATTCAGACGATCGCAAAAATTGGGCTAGGAAAACCTAGCCCGATTTCTGTCGATTGTCAGAACCACCGGGCTCAGCTGCGAGCCCAGTGGTTCTAGAGCGGGTAACCCGCTCGAGAACCCTGCCCTTAGCCCAGGTTTGTGGAGCGAGTGCTCCGCAAACCCGGGCTATCTGCTCATGAGTAGCCATGGCATGGCTCCGCACTGCAGCTATTCACGAGTAGACCCCTGACCGGGAGGCAAAAAACCACCTCCCAGCTCTGGTGCTCTCCCCAGTATGCCCTGCGCACTCGCGCAGGGCATACTGGGGCATCCGGGGGCCATGCTGTCCCTGAGTTCCCTAGCCCCCGCTGGCTCCATTTCAGAGCCGGCAACCATGTGGGCAGCCGATCCAGCCGCCCAGGGCTCCTTCCCCGCTTGTGAGTGGGGAGAGCGGGCTTAGCCTGCTCTTCCCGCTCACCGCCCCAAACCGGGTCTCATGGATCGTGAGACCTGGTCCACTTTCTAGTAAATATGCCATCTATTGCTGTCTGGATATGTTTTCTAATTGAATATCTGATAATGTCTGATATATTAAACCTGTAGTTCTTCTAATATCAATCTGGAGATCAGGGGTGTAGCAAGGTTGGAGTGGGCCCAGAGACAAGATTTTAAAATGGGCCCCCCCACACACACACACTGAAGCTCAGCTCATGAAGTAAAGAAATCTTAAATGAGGCTGAATAGTGGTAACAAAAAGCATAGTAAAAACCTATGTGCCACAATAGAACACCATCCTAAATTATTTTTTTAAAGGTTTTGTAAATTGTGGACGATGCAAGTCATTTAATGGTACTAGAGAAAGACATGCTGTTCTGGTAGCTCCAGGTCTTAACACTCACATCAATTTCAGAGGATGAATACAACTGAAGGAAGCCCGGGAGGGTGTGCGGCTGGGGGAGTCAGTCATGTGACTTGCCTCCGGGGGGGCCCCCAAGGCAGTGGGCCCCCAGACAACTGTCTCTCCTTGCCCTATTATAGTTACGCCCCTGCTGGAGATGACCTCCCCGATGTGTGGCTTCTGGGCACCCCATTCTCAATGAAGTGTTAATCATGTTTCTGTTGTGATACTTCATGTTTCTGTTGTCCCATGCCATTTCAGGGTATTTAGCTCACAAGTGTATAAGTTCCTTCATATTTAAAAATCAGTGCAGAAAAATAGAAGAAAAAGGACTACAGCCTTATACCCTGAGAGATTTTTTAAAAATGAATGAAGGAATAGGAAATTGCCCCCTGCTGCCTTACAGTCTGAAATGCTGCAACCCAAACACAGGTGTACGATCTCAGATCCTGAGAACTAAGGATTGTTGCAGCTTTTGGATTCCACTAAGACCCAATTCAAATGTGTCTTATCAACATTTGGGAATGTGTGGAAGGTCTTGCTTCAATTAAACAACTGCTTAGGGAAGTGAAAAGTTTTTGATATGAATTTTTCTCAGGGGAGTCTTCAATATTTGCCTCTCCCTCTGCCTCCGCAATTTGCCATATCTGCTTCTAGTAGAGCTTAAAGGCCAAATTGATCCTACCAAATCCTTTGGATGCAGGAGCAGGAGCTTTCCACTGAGCCAGCCCAGTGTCCTACCATTTAACATTTGCTTATGGTTGTGGCCCAGTTCTTTCATTATGTGAGTGACATTGTTGTCACTTCCCTATGGAAGACTCACCCCACTCCAGTAATGTAAAGCAAGGGCAACTGGCAGGAACATGGAAAGGAGGCATAGCTCAGTAGTGGAGCACATAATTTGCATGTAGAATGCCCCAGGATCCAGCTGCATATTGCAGATTTCAAGGATCTCAGGTAGTTGGGCTAGGAAAGATATCTCTGCCTGAAAGCCTTTGCCTGTCAGAGAAAACAATGTTGGGCTAGATGAATCAATAGTCTGAGCTAGTATAAGGAACATGAACTTCATCTGTACATGAGAAAAGCCATATAATTATCAAATACCAATTAGGAACTCTTCCCATTAGGGGTGTATGAGCTGGCCATTTGGCTGGCTCAGATTGAATCTGGACTGGATTCAAACTCGGCTCAGCTTCAGGCTCTGCAAACCAGGCCAGGTCCAGTTTGGCACTGAACCACACCAAGCCAGTTCGCAGGCCAACTCAGGTATCCAATCCAATCCAATCTTTACTACAGCCAGAGGCCAGCAAAAAGGAACACAGTTAATAATAACAGATGATACATCAAAAACTGAACTAGTCAACTTGCTGTCAAAGACTGCCACCATCTAGAAGCGAATAACCCAAACCTAGCCACATTATAGGTGACCTGATACCTACAATCTACTAAAAGCAATGTTACATAAAATGACAATGATACATAAGATGAGTAACCTGCATTTTTCAGTAAAAAGGGCAAAATCAAATTGTATCACATTTAGGAATAAAATCTGCAATACAAAAACGCATATTATTCAATTTCTTCAATGCCACAAGGACACAGATGACATTACTGTGGGGATTTTACTATATCTGTCCTCATGAAGCATCAAGGAGAAGACATTAAATCTTGCCCTAGAGAAAGCCCAGTTGATGACCAAGGATTCCTCTTTACGGTGTTGATCCAAAGCAACAATGGCTCTCTTCAAACGCACCGAAGTTTGAGATAGGACGATTGTATCATCCATGTATAGTAGAATTGGTAGACACCTACTTGCCAATTTAGGAGCATGTATATCTAAACCTTGTAAGCAATGAATAAGCAAATTGATATAAATATTAAATAAGGTTGGGGCCAATACTAGTTAACACCTCAGTGGGTGGGTATAACATTAGAAACAAGTCCAGCACAATTACATCTAACCCTTAAAGAGGATCCCTCATGAAGTTTATAAGAGCAGTAAACATTTATTAATTTGACCAGAGAGAAGTACAGGAGATTGAATCAAAAGCCACAAATTAAAATCAACAAATGCAGCATAAAGTGAGCCTTTTGGACTGGTAGCATATTTTTCAACTAGATGTTGTAACACCAAGCAATGATCAGTAGTTGCTCTGCCCAGTCTAAAACCATTTTGCTCCTCCTCTAGAATGTGTTCCTGGTCGATCCAGCCTTCAAGCTTCCAGACTAGATGTTTGGCAAACAGTTTGCTGATATTTATTTATTTATTTATTTATTTATTTATAAAAATAGATAACATTTAAAAGGCTAATAGTTTCAGGGGTCGGATTCAAACTGACCCTGCCCGGCTTGGCTTCTGGCTTGAGAAACCGGGCTCGGCCAAACTGGGCCCAATCTGGTTCAGCCACTGAATTGCACAGAGCCGGTTTGTGGGCCAGCTCAGGTAGACTTGTAAAGGGCACAAGTCTTTACCTAATGGTAAAGGCAGCATGATTGGGGGGTAGTTAAAGAAAGTGGCCTCTGTTGGCCTCCATACCTTTTGAGGAGGCAGCAGAGGTGGCAGAGAAGCAGTGGAGGCAGCAGGGAGTGGCGGTGATGGCTCCTCCCAAATGACAGCCTGGGCCAGCTGCAGCCCAGTTTGGGCCTCTGCACATACAGCCCGGGCTGCGAAGCCAGCAGGAGGCTTGGAGGAGCCCATTCTGCTGCTCCCCCCCACCACTGCTGCTTCTCTGCTTCATCTTCACCACCTCCTCTAAAGGTACGGAGGCTGACGGAGGCCATTTTCTTTTGCTACCACCCACCCGCGCCACCTTTACCATTAGGATTAGGGATGCCCTTTACAATTATACTTGAGCCAGCCTGCGAGCCGGTTCTTCAAACTGGAGGCTGGTACAGTTTGAATTTGGACCAGCATCCCCCCATGGGGGATTCGAGTTCAAATTTGGGCCTCCTGAATTAGGCTGGCTTGATGTCGAGTCCAGCTCAAAGTGAGCTGGCTCACAAATCCCTACTTCCCAAACCTCCCATGTGGTCTCCACATTCTTCCACTAATAGAATAACATGGGATTAAACCATGGGGGAACATCAGCTGTGATGTTCCTGCAACATCAAAATCAGACCTCTGTTCTAAATCCACCATCAGCCCCCTCCCCAAAACAACTGAGCTCCCAAACCACCATTATGAAGTTTCCCCCCTAAATAATGAAACCGACAAATAATTAATATGTAACAAACACTGACAGCACTCAAAAGTAGATGCTCACAAGATATACATGCATGAAAAAGCAAACCTCTCCCCCCCCCCTTTGTGCAGAGACATAAGCAGTAGATTAAAGGAAATAATAAGATTAAAGTACCAGAATCAGCTGAGGTGGGTGTTTTCATGAAAGAAAACACTAAGAGGCAAATCCCATGAACAAATTAAGTTTATGTATTGTGACAGACTTAACAAAGGCTAATGAAAGGAAAGCAAACAAGTGCCTTTGGGAAACAGTAGTTGGCAGGTAGCCTGGGGGAGGGTGTGGGGAGGGCACAGCAGAGAAGAGAAAACACTCAGCGATTAAAAGAAGCTCCAAAGGGCAGCACCTAATACATTATTCGTGGTGATACATCCAGTCTGAGCTTTGCTAAGGTTTACTGTAATTAACACGTGCCTAACAACAAGAAATGGCAGTTGAAGGGAAGCCTGAGGCCATCCTCACTACACTAGCTGCCAGCACATTAATCACCAAAAAATTACTGCAGGGGAAACCATGGCCTCCAAAAAGGACAATCCTTCTGGCCCTGCAGTTTAGAACAATGAAGACAGCTCAGTGACTGGACCCTAATAATTCCAGCACACAATTAAGGAAATACATGTTATGTCATGCCCTGCTTGTCCAGGCTTCAGAACTTCCCCAAATTGTTGATCTTTCTCAGCTCAGTCCCTCAAACAGTTCCATAATGATGCTCACATAAGTGAACAAGAGTCGAAGTGATTGCGGGGGAGGCTAATATTGTGTTTATGATACATTGCTCCCCAAACTTCTGATAACAGAGGCAAACTTTTTTTGGAACATTTAACTTGGATCTAACTTTATTGTTGTATCTCAAAATGTGTAACAAGGTTATGGGTAAAAGTCCTTACTTTTATCTGCTCTTAGAAAAGCCAGCCCTCTATGTTTTTGCACAAATCACTGGAAATAGGAACATAGGAAACTGCTATATAGACCATTGGTCTATCTAGTTCAGTATTGTCTTCACAGATTGGCAGCGGCTTCTCCAAGGTTGCAGGCAGGAATCTCTCTCAGCCCTATCTTGGAGAAGCCAGGGAGGGAACTTGAAACCTTCTGCTCTTCCCAGAGCGGCTCCATTCCCTGAGGGGAATATCTTACAGTGCTCACGCTTCTAGTCTCCCTTTCATATGCAACCAGGGTGGACCCTGCTTAGCTAAGGGGACAAGTCATGCTTACTACCGCAAGACCAGCTCTCCTCTGGCAACAGGAGATAGGCAAGTGTAATAGAACAATGAGTCATGCAAAGATGCAAACAGTTATCCATCCTGCAATTGAAGTGTTACAGGCCAGACACAGGTTATCACCACAGGAATGTTGTAATAGACCTCCTTTTCAGGCACTGCACACCTAAGAGTCTCCTAAGCATAACTAGGACCACCACATTCTAGAACTAGGCCAGAGATTTCCAAGGAAAAAAATGTATTTTAAAATAAGGTGTTTGGGTTTAGGCCGGGTGCCCAACTCATACCCCTTACTTTCTGTGGGCTGCAGTTCAGACTGATAATCTGAGATGACATTACAAAACTAAATAGGCAGTATCAAACTCAGTTTGTATATGCCCAATACCTTACCAAACTGAATTCTAAATTAAGAATTAAATTACCTTAATTCTAATTAAGGTAATATTCTCCAGCCTGGAATGATTTCTCCTTAATCCAACCCTTGCATTGATTGGATTAGTGTGAGAAACACAGGATATAAATCCCCCACAAAAATGTCTTATTTTGCTAACTCCTAAAATTGCCTTTTGATGCAGCTTCTGTTTTGAAATGATCCCCCTTATTTTCTTTTAAGATTTTTTTTATGGACACATTGCTTAAAAGAACTACAATTCCCACAATGTCCCACACTAGTTGGGGTTCTAAGGACCTTAAGGGAGGAAATGTACCTCTTAAAACAGATGCCACTGCAAAGTGGATGTGTATAGATGGATGTCTCAAGTGCTTTGGCAGGGGGAGTGAAGATGAGATTCTGCCTGCTATTTGCTCCTGGGTTCCAGATAAGAAAGGGAGACTGGGAGAGAGCAAGGGAAGGGTCCAACAAAATGTCAGAGGGATATTGTGTCTCATCTGACTCTAACCTGACAGTTTGCAGGGGACTGACAATTTATCTGTCCAGTTAGGTCAGATTAGATCTGATATTTTTCATCATGCACAGGCCTACTGCATATGCTAGTTTTCTATATTTTATTTATCTGTTTATTTATTTATTTATTTATTAGAAGCATTTAATATACTGCCCACTCCAAAGACTCCAGGCGGTGTACAATGACATGTAAATAAAGTAACATTAAAAATTACAATCAAAAATTACATTAAAAATTGCAAACTAAAATAGATAATGGAAAGGAAATAAAGTAAACTACAGGGCAAATGCTGGGCGGAAAAGAAAGGTCTTCAGTAAGGATTTAAAGACTGGTAAAGAGGGGGCTAGATGAATCTGAAGGGGAAGAGAATTCCAAAGAAGTGGGGCAGCAACCACAAAAGCACTTTCGTGGGTCCTAGAACTCCGAACCTCTTGAAAATCAGGGACTGGCAAAAGGGCCATCTGAAATGATCTAACAGGACGGGATGTAACTGGATGGGAGAGGCGATTCTTTAGGTAAACAGGTGCCAAGCCCTGCAAGGCTTTGAAGGTAAGAACCAGGACTTTAAATTGAATTCGGAAGCAAATGGGTAACCAGTGCAGTGACTGCAGGAGAGATGTTACCCTATCATATCTTTTGGGTTCTTTTGAATTCTTTTTCACAGAGGAGAATTCCATCATCACCTGCATTCCATTCATCGTCATCACCTGCAGGCTGATGTCACGTCGCGATCTTTATTACAGTGACTGACCAGTACAGAAAAGGAAATACATAGAGAAGTCCAACAAAAAAATTCTTTTAAAAAGAGCTGTATCACAGGCGGATGTGCTACAGTTAGGAACCAGTTTTAGCACATGGTGAACTGTTTGTTTAGAGTGCTGCTTAGATTTATCGTCAATGATGGCTACTTTTCACAAACACTAAAAGTGCTTACAAATATTTTAAATGGTTGGCACAAAGATTATATAAGTTTAATAAGTGTTCCACCTTGCCTAGAAGGAGGTTGAAAATGAAGCCAAACTTACAATGTAATATAACAAGCTAAAGGCAAATTTAAACAGTGAATTAACTGAAGCAATTGATAACATTTTTCAAGTAATAAAATCAATCTTATTTAAAATTTGAGTTAAGAGCAGAAGGGTCTTCTTTTTCCTCTGAACTTGCTTTGTTCTCTTAAGCTAATGATGGTCTTTTTCTAAACAGATTTTCTATAATTAGAAGCTATGCAGGCAAAGATCATTAAATATTTCATCAACCATATGGTCACCAACTGAGAAATTCAGAAGTCCTGTTTAAGCTCCATCTGTGCCAGTAACAGTTTACTAACAATGTCAAAGATTCCATGGATAAGCAGCAGACAAAACCTAAATCTGAGGTGACAGAGTGCCAGAGGTAGTTACTGGAGAGATCTTTTACTTTGATGGGCAAACCCTGACCTGGTGGGACTTTTAAATAACTGAACATAATTTAGGAAACATGGGTAAACTCTGATCTGTATTAGACATGTGTAAAAATGATATAGGAAACAAGAATATCTATCTGGGTGGATCACGGAGGTTTTTGGTCAATATGACTATCCCATGCCTGTGTTTTTAGAATTGGATCAAACCATTTTATTTTATTTTATTTTTTAAAAAATGCCCCATAAAATGTACCCTACTTTTCCAGCAATCGTTCAGGTGCGAGGCTGTGAAACAAGATGAATGTGTTCACCCATTTAGAGTGAGGGCAAGAAGCATGATCCTCACTTTAATTTTTAGATTTCATCATCAAATCTGATACACTTCCCTATGACATCATTTATCCAATTCAGAGAAAGGATAATGCTTCTCAGTCATTCTCTCTCTCTCTCTCATCATCATCATCATCATCATCATCATATTATATAAAATCTCGGGGCAGTATATGGATTTGGTTCCATGATGTTCTGATGTAGCCAGTTTTGATTAGCCATCTGATAATATGATGTCATCACTTTGCTTACACAGTTTCTGATTGGCTAAGATGCCTCAGGCAGAAGCTCCTTTAAAAAGCAGGGTGGGAGCAACACTGTAGTTTGGGGGGGGCAGCTGTGAAAGGCAGAATATAAAACATGGAAGCATGGGGAGTTTATGAGACTTCCCTCCAAATCCCTCCATTTACTGTAAAAACTTTGTGGGTGAAAATTTAGGGCAATCCTAACTTCTCTAGCTATCTTAATTATAACATAATACATAGTATAGCAATGCAGCAGTTTTCCAGATCTTTTTAACTGTAATTTATTTGAGCTTAATCTGGGCCTTCCTGTATAGAATATATGGATTGATAATTAATCATGAAGACACTTTCAAATGATGTTAGCAAGATATTTAACATGTACCTACTGGCTGGGTTGCATGTTGCTTTATCTATGCTTCCACTCCTGCCTTGTGTTGAACTTCCACTCCCATGATATAATATACACTGTACTAGCACTCTCCAGGTGATATGGGATTCTCATGTTGTGAATTTCTCAATGTTCATTGCTGGCCATCATTAAAGTGGCAGAGGGATGGGAGATCCAACTGTGATGATGCTATACCATGTGGTTAGTGTTTGTACACATTAGTACCTGTAACAGTATAGGCCTGTAAATCTGCCATGAAGGAAGAGATAGAGTGCCGATAAGATCATGTGCAGTCTTATTCTATGATAAGGTAGCCACTCCCTTGTGATCATGAGCCCATTGTTAGTGGAAACTTCAAAACATTACAAAGATAGTTACCCTGTTAGGGTGTTCTACTGTATGTTCCACCTTCAAGAGAATCTTTGCCTTGATAAGAGAAGAGTCTACATAGTGGACCTGGTTTGTTATTCTAAAGTTTGATTTATCCCACTAAGACCGAACATCATGTATCTGAGTCAAGAGAAGGGAAAGGAGGCATAGGAGGCTGCTCCAATGCTCCTCAGTCATGCTCCTCAGGCTGCTCCGCTGCTCCAGAGTGCTTTAGATGAGCAGCGGCCAACAGACACACTCCCTTGCCTTCTGTTCTTGCTCATAGAGGTGATAAGAGTTTGTCTGAGCAGGCATGAAAAGCACACCGGGTGATGCTGGCTTGGCTGCTGCTCCAGGCACCACAACCCAGCAGTAGGTAAGCCTCACCCCATGTGCAGCTTTCGTTCCTGAGCAGAAACAGGAGGCAGGCAGGGAGGACTTGCTTGGCAGGCCGCCACCATTTTGGCTTGGCAAAAAAGGTCAAAAAAGGACCCCTGGTGAGTGTATTATGTGAACTGGCCCTAAGAAAAACATGACATGGAGCAGTAAATGATGAGGGGGGTTTTAAGGTAAAGGTAAAGTGTGCCGTCGAGTCGGTGTCAACTCCTGGCAAACACAGAGCCCTGTGCTTGTCTTTGGTAGAATACAGGAAGGATTTGCCATTGCCATCTCACATACAGTATGAGATGATGCCTTTCAGCATCTTCCTTTATCACTGTTGCCCGGTAAAGGTGTTTCCCATAGTCTGGGAGACATGCCAAAGGGAATTCAAACCGGCAACCTCTAGCTTGCTAGTCAGTCAGAGGGAAATTTTAGAATTCATTTAATTTCCATGCATAATTCCAAAAGGGTGGAAAAGAATACTTTGCTGAGCATGGTCACTAATGTTTAAATGTTTCCACCATACTTCTTCAGAACACTTTTCTGTATCGGTTTGCCTCTAAAGTAAGTGGTCTGAAGATTGCAGTATTATGATTGTATTTTTGGGCAGCTTGACATGGTATCTGCAGCTGAGAATGGGGTGATCACAGTTTTTAAAAGAGAGCAAAACAGACTCATCAGATACATTAGTGGGAATGGAAATAATGTAAGAGCCCTGTTGGATCTGACTAGGTCCATCTAGTCCAATATTCTATTTCCAACAGGCCAGCCAGATGCCTCTTCAAAACTCATGAGTCATGAATAAAGGCAACACCCCAACCCTGTTACATATCCCTCCCGAGCCTCTGAAATCCAAAGGTATACTTCCTCTGAACATGGAGGTTCCATTAAGCTATCATAGATAAAATTAGCTGACAAATAGGTCTGTCTGCCCCCCAATAAATTTGACTAATCCTTTTAAAAAGCTATATATGCCAATAGTTACAACTACATCTTGTGGGTGAACATTAATACTATAAGATAATATTATTGTCCATAATATCGACTTCCAGTCATGGAATCACACTTGACTGGCAAGTGTGTGCAGAAAAAAATGGAACAAGACTAAACGACATTAAAACTGGTCAACCATCACTTAGCCCCTACTCACACACACCCCCTTTTTACACATCTAATTATCACAATGAGAACAAAAGCCACAAGACAGGCCAGCAACATGTATTAGAACAGAAACAGGAAATATTCCCCCAAGTATTGTTGTAAGTCAGCTGCCTGTGTGATGCTGAGTAGCAAAAGGATAATGCTCATCATTCTGTGCCTGCAATTACACATCTTCCCCATTATAGAGGCTCTCAAGAGGGATCTTGGAGGATGGTCTAGAGATGGGGGTGGGTGGGAAATAAAGCAGTGAGTATTACCATGAAATAATCACATTCTTGGGTATCAATTGCACGAGTGCATCTTAAGCCTTATAATGTCACAAAGGTGTTATAATCTGCTGTCATATTATAATGTTTAATTAAAACTAAAATGCAGCTAACATATGTGAGAAAATGGGTGGCAGCTAATGAGATGTCCACCAAATACAGGAATGTGTATGCAAACAAGAGCTAGAGATGTAAGCCCTTTCATAAAGAGCAGCATTTCTTCTCCTGTTTGCCTTAAACCATGGAGAATGTTCCGGCTCCCATGCTCCTTCAAGAACAGTCAGTTGTGTTTCCAGACAGTAGCTGTGATGGTTATTGCTCACTATGGGTGACCACATTTATTCTTAACTCTTTGTGTAAAGGACTGTAAAGAATTAACCTTTCCCCTATACTTAGTGTTCAATGTATTAATTACTAGTCATTGCAAATCGGTTGGACCAGGGCTACCATATTTTCAACCTGAGAGATTAGGACACTTTCCTCACTGTTTTCTAATATATATATATATATATATATATATATATATATATATATATATATATATATATATATATATGTATGGAGGCCAGGTCTACTAATTGACTTCAATGTGGCAGCTGTGCTGTTGCAGGCAGATCTGGCTGCTGGAGCAATGGAGCTCTTCTATACCAATGAACCTGAGTAGGCCTGTAGTGGTGGTAGACCTGGTTTCTGGAGTCCTGAGTGTCCAGGTTCACCCACTGGTTGGAGTAGGGAGACCTCTCACCCCACTCACCCAGTATACCTGGTCGCTGGAGCAACAGAGGCCAGATTTACCCAGGACATCCTATGTGCAACAAGTAGACCTGACCTCCCGTGCCAGGGTAGACCTGCCAGTTGGTACAACAGTGACCAGGTCTACCTGCCAGCTTTCTTTCTTGGACTGGTAGCATTGGTCTTCAGGAACTGGTAGACCTGACCTCTAGTTCAAAGGGGTCAGGTCTGCCAGGCAGCTTGCAGATGAGTGCAGGCAAATACTGGACAGATTGCCCTTCCCCAAGGACATTGCTCTTTTTTCATGTAAATGAGGACATGCCTGGGGGAAATAAGGACACACCATAGCCCTACATCTGAGAGGAGGACAAGGATTAGAGTAACTGTTGCTAATGGCACTAATACCTCTCCAAAGAGGGAGGAACATTGAGATATTTCCTTTGCAGACTTTAGAAGAAAGGGATGTGATGCATTGCAAGGTTTGTTTCCTAAGCACCATTTATGGACCATGGCCTGTGATTTAGCAATTCAGGTAAATTGTCCAGAAGCTGAGCATTCCAGGTCATGCAATTGCAAGCACACTTACAGTTTGCTAGATCAAAGTGAAATGTTTTGCCACACTGCAGGCTAAATAACTTACACTGCACTTTGCTGTAAAGTTATTTGGTTTGTTGCTTTATTAAAATTTTGAAGGAGTGAACTATTACATTGTAAAGTATGTTCCCTGACAAAGGAGGCATTCTTCACAATTTTTTTTCCAGTAGCAGTGGAATATACTTGCTCTTCAGCAATGGAAGGGGTTGGTCTGAAAGGAGGCAAAGTGACCTCACTCTTAATTGGCTTCCGCCCACCACTTAGTGACATTATTATGTAGCCAGCTTTTATTGGCTACATATCATAACTTCATCATATTTACTATCTGATCCCTGATTTGCCTGGCTTATGTAGCTCATGAAAGAGAAAGAAGATAATGCAGGGACAAATGACACCAAACAGTTGCAATCTGGGGAAACAAAGGTGAACATCTGCAGAAATAAGGGTTTTCAGGAACATCTTGGGGTACCCAAAATAACTACTTTTGGCCCCAAATCTTCAAATCTAACCCTTGATGAAAACTTTTAAGCTGTTCCAAACAGAACCTAAAAGTAATCTTGACAACAACTATCAATAACAGCTTAGGACCTGCAAATAGGATAGAATAATCAAAAATTAAATCTATAAAATCTCAGTGCTTTTTATTTAACCATTAACTTAGGGGTATAAGCTGCATGAGTGTGAATTTTAAAACCTCTGAAATTCTAATGTAGAATTTCTTGGTTCTACATTAATCATGGGAATGGGGAGGTAAGGTAAGGGGGAGGAGCCTATTGGATAGGAGGAGCCTTGTGGATATTCAAAAGATGGCAGGAGTATACATTCATGTGAATAGATGACTGATCCACGATATTCACAACAGAGCCGCCACCACCGCTGCCACCTACTACGACGACTACTACGACAAAATGCCTATCTTTATGATATGTGGTCTCTGTGTGTGGAAAGAGGGCATACAGTATATTATTACAAAGACCTCTGGAGGGTGCAATCTGTGTTTTCTGATCCCAGAGATACAGTTTACTACCCCATGGGGTCCTTATTGGTGGAAAACAGGCCACCAAGTATCATGCTTTAACTCACATTTATTTAGTTATTTATTTACTTATTTATTTAGTTATTTCCTTCTTTCAAACCTAAGTATGTGCAACCCTGACATTGGGTGGCCCATCTTCTGCCCTCCTCATGCAGGGTGCACTGCATCTCTGGGCTCAGAGTACACAGTTATATTGTATCAGCCAGAGGTCGTTGCAATATACATGCCCTCCTTTACTCATATACCACCTATCATGAAGACAGGCATTTTGTAATCACAGTAAAATAAATATGAATGACTGGATGTGTGTGTGTGTGACCATTTCACTTGTGCAAACATAAAACAGATGATATATATTACCTGTGAACTAGATAGTAACTCATGGAACTTCACAAATCTCCAGATGGATTTTTGGTCATTTAAATACATGTAAGCCCTAAGGTGATATTTTTAAATTTTATTTTTTTAATCAAATATTAACCTGACTTAAGCTCTCTTTTAAAGGTCACATTTGCATTTACAAAGATTCTCCAAACTATTTAACTACAATGAATTTTAACGAGGCAGCTTCCTGTCCTCACTGCCTACCTATTTTTTAAATTTTATGAGGCTCAGGCTCTTCTGGCAGAGTTTTGTAGCTGTTAAGATGAAAGTCTGGATGCCTGCACACTTTAAAAGAAGAGAAGAGGAAGAAGAAATAGAAAAAGAAGAAAGGAAAATAATCAATTTGGTATCAAATTTATTCTAAAGCTGAAAAGTGCATTTTTTTTCCTTATTGTGAAGGAAGACATGCAGGGAGGTCAAAGGTCAAACAAAGAGGAGACGGCATTGTGTAGGAACTGTCACGCATCACCACTTATTTTGACATGCACAGGGCCGTTTGTTGTCTGTCGAACATGCAAATTAAGTGCCTGCTGTCATAGCTAGCCGATATCTGAAAGTGGAAAATGAGACCACCTGTAACCAGTGAATGGAGTGATGGACAAGCATTCAGCGCTCGTCATTTCCAACGCCATTCACACCACCTTCGAATTGCATATGACATGTAAAAATCTTTTCTTAATATTCACAACCCAGGAAGTTTGGGGAATTATGGAGGCTTCAACTGCTGCATCTAATGGGTTCTCCAAGCAGACAGCTGTGACTGCGAGCTGGCTTGATAATTAGGTGTCCAGGAAGATTTTATGCTATGAATCAGTTAAAAGGGAGAAAAGGGAAAGAAAAAGAAAATAATGGCAAGCAAAACTCACCGGAATGGAAAGAATATTAACCCTTAAAATATCTGTCCCAACACTCAGCTTTGCAAAACAAAACAACAAAAAAACCCACCCTAGGATTTATAGTAAGTTGCATTCTGCTGCACAATAAATCAGTAATAAGCATGACATTTCCTGGAATTTTTACTATAGTAATGTCCATTGTAATTGATTCCTCATGGAAAACTGGGGAACATGTATGAAACTGACATGTGTTTTTTTTTAAAAAAAAAAACCTGGGATGTGCAGACACATTTATTGTTATCTCTGGGTGAAGACATTATGGGTTTTAAAAATGAAGATTTGCATTTTTTTTCCCCACCATATCCTAGCACTACTGTTTAGGGATGTGCATCGTGATCTGAGAATGAATCGATTTGATTCTAATTAGGTCGATTTAAATTATTCAACCTCGAATGAAATTGCCTTTTTCCTCAATGGCAATTCTAGATTTGTCAATTTGAACCACCATTTTGTTTGCCTGTTCTACTTGTTTTCTGTGGGGAGAGCAGATCTACCAATAGGTTTTCTGGGAGAGCAGGTCTATCCATTAAACCCAATTGGTAGATCTTCTCTTCATGGAAAAATCAAATCGATTCGACAATTCAGAAATCGAATCATTGAATCAGCTGACAGGTGCCAAGTGCTTTGACAATTTGATTAGATATTTTGCTATTTGATTCAAAGGAGGGAGGTGCAAACCGGCTCGAGGTTGAGCTGGTTCACCATCAAACAGGGCTGGCTCAAAGGTTTGCCCTCGAGCCGGACCAGGCCTGGTTTGGCTCGACATTGAGCTGAAACTCCTGGGCCAGCTCAGAGCTGGTCCAGGGTTCGAAAAGTTAAAAATAATTACTAACTCACTGCCAGGCCCAGGGTAATTTTTCCACCTCTGGTGGGTGCTGCCATGGCAGGGGGAGGGGGGTGTCTCTGAAGCTCCCCCTCCCCCTGCCAACCTGGGCCAGTTTGGCCTGTTTCCAGGCTTTTCTGGTCCTCTCCCAGCTCGCAATGGCCATTTTGAAGCCCGCCATGCAGGCACATGACCTATTTGTGTGTCTAGGTCGCAAGAGCTGAACCAGGGGGCCAAAGTGGGGGGGTTAGAGGTGCACAAATCCGAACATGTCTGATCTGGTTCGAGTCCAGTCTGGACTCAAACTGAAATGGGTAAGCCAGTTTTGTGCATACCCCTTAATCGAGGTTGAAATTAATCACAAAATCTGATTTCCGCACACTCCTACTGCAGTTTAAGCATACTATAATCCCTGCTCCGTATTCACAACTGGTTGCCTACAACTGTTAAGTTGAGGGTTCTGTCTGCACTAAAGACAGTAGTTAAGGGTTCAATAGCAGATTTTGCTGGGGCAATGTAAAGAGATTTCAGTCGGGGTGGTGAGGGAGGAGATTTGCAGCAAGCTTCAAAGGCCTGCTCTTGAACAGATTCAGGATTTAATTACGATAACTGCTGTGCATCTTAAGAGCATTTGTTGCTTCCTTTTTATACTTTATAATAATCAGAGATACAGATGCTCCTGAAGAATAATCACATGAGATCTGAAAAAGAATCTGCAGGTCAAGCTGCTTTCTAAGATACAGGGGAAGGCTAGGCTGTTGCTTTTCTTCAGTTGGCAACCCCAGAAACAAGATGAGGGAGTACTGCTCTCCACAAGGGTCAACCTGCCATATTGTTCATATAGGTAATCAGCCATTTAGCTGTAGGTCGCATATCCTTTGCTTCATGGTTCCAACATAAATCACAATCAGATCAAAATTCTAGTAAAGCCAGGTGCAAACAAAGGATTGGGCACACCCACTACAAAAAAAGGGTGCCTTACATGACTGGTGTTAGCAGATATAAGAGGAACTCCCATCCAACACAAGAACACCCCCTTGGGATTGTTTTTTAATGAAAGGCGGTATATAAATCTAACAATTAAAAAAAAAGCCAAGAATTCCAGTGTGCTGCTTTATTCAGAAATATGAAAGACATTTTCTGAGTTGGATTAATTTAGTCTGCCACACAACAGCACACAAACAGACACATGCAATGTACAGTTGGCATTCTGATTGATTATTCAACTCAGTGGAGATGAATCACAACTCAACAATAGAGTATTATTTATGAAAGCTTCCCAGAAAAGTTAGAGAGGGCTTGTCTAGCATGCTCAGATCTCAGCTAAACAAGCACAACACTGCTATTCCTAACCCCTGTGGTGTGAAGCTAGCACCCTAGAAATGATCAAATATACAGAGAGGATATTAGCAGAGTACTTCTAAACCCAGACTAGTTAAAGGTAAAGTTGTGTTGTCGAGTCAGTGTCAATTCCTGGTGACCGCAGAGATCTGTAGTTGTCTTTGGTAGAATACAGGAAGGGTTTACCATTGCCATCTCCAGCGTAGTATGAGATGATGTCTTTCAGCATCTTCCAATATTGCTGCTGCCCAATATAGGCGTTTCCCATAGTCTGGGAAATATACCAGCAGGGATTCAAACCAGCAACCTCTTGCTCCCTAGGCAAGTTACTTCCCTGCTGCACCTTTAGGTGACTACAAACCCAAACTAGCTGGTTTATAATCCTTTGAACTGTGTCCTTTCCATCTGTGCATGACACTTTGTTTTACTTTCTCTTTCTCTCTCTCTCTCTTTTTTTTACCACATTTCTGGGATGATATCCACAAGTCAGACCAATCTGAAGGGTGGAGGTTGCAAGTGTTGCCTTCAAAAGCCTCTCTCTACCCAGCTCAGGATTTGGAAATGGCTAGGAATGCAATCTGAAGAAATAAATTCTTATCATTTCCATTTTACAGACAGACTGTGATCGTGCCCACTAAATGCTCATCCAAAGAATGGCCAGCTCTTAATCGTTTTGTTGACCACTACGTATGGTCAATGGATCTGAATGAAAAATGACCAAGAAAATGACAGTTAAATATGAGAAATGTTGTATTGCACATAAACATTTAATCAGACTCGGATCCATAAATTCAAGTAATTTGTTCTTTCCTTGAGTATGTGTGTTTCTGTCCATCATTCTGTCCTAGGTGTATCCATCATTCTGTCCATCATTCTGTCCTAGGTGTATCTGTACAGTCAAAGACATGATAGAACAATATCACAATATAGTGTAATTAAGAACTGAAATATAGTGAGAGAAGATGCAAATCAGAAAGCAGGAGAAGAAGCTGAGGAAGTTATGCCTCTAGGGCAACATGATGTCTTCCTCCACCCCAGCATAACCACCGGCTCACAAACAAACAATTGGATATTTCATGGACAAATACTTTTCACATCATTCTGGTCTCCCAGAATATATAGACTTACTTATACTAGTTATATGTATTATCTCCCTACTTCTGAGGTCAGATATGGCCCAAAGTCACACAGATAGCTCCATGGCACAGAGATCTGAACTCATGTTCATCTCTGTGTACTCCCCCTCCTTTTTTGAGTCAACATTGTCCATCCCTTTCACCCTTATATTTAAATTCCCACTTCACAGTCATGTAAGGTTGTGCGGGTTTCCCCCCCTGTGTTGTTTTTGGCCTGAATCTGAAACACCCCCATTTCGTTCTTTGTTCTAAATCAGCCAAGTCGAAACACCCCAATTTTGTTCTTTGTTCAAAATTGCAAAATCCAAATCTGAAACATTTTGGTTTTTTAAAAAACAGCCCCAGGGCAAAAACTAGTGGGTGAGGGTGGTAGTGCCCAATGGGTGGAAGCTATCACCCACATTTCAGAGGAATTGGGCAAAGGGCTGATTTTTGGTGAATTTTTGAAGTTTAAGATTTTCCCCATAGGGAATAACGGAGGTTTCAGCAAAAGTATAGCTTCACATCAGGGGGAAAGGGGATAGCCCAGAGCAGAGTAGGGTGGGTGGTAGTGCCCAGTGGGGGCAAGGAAGCTGCCAGAATTATTTCAAAGGAATTGGGCAGGGGGCTGATTTTTAAAGATTTAATGTAGTTTACACGTCTTTAAGTTTCTTCCCCATAGGGAATGATGGTGGTTTCAGAAGCCCCATAACTGCACTTGGGAAGCACTGGGATGGCCCAGAGCGAGTGGTGGTGTATAGGGTGCCAACCACCCCCATGGGTTGCTAACCCATGGGGTACTGGGTTCTGTTGTTTCTGAGATGTTTTGAGTGTATATGATAGCATATGAGAGTGGATTCAAGGCAGGCATAGGCAATGGCATGGCATGGCATCTCTCAAGGGTGTGAAAAAAAATTCTTCTGGAAGAAAAAAGCAATGCAGCAGATAAATCCATTCCCAGGCTGGCATGCAGTAGCCATAGCAGGCTGGCAGGCTGGGCTCAGGCTGGCAACAAGACAGGCAGGCATAGGCAATGGCATGGCATCATCATGGCAACTTGGGGCCTGCCATGCAATGCAAAGTAGTTCTCTCTCTCTCTCTTCAATGAGGCAGAAAGGCAGAATGGCGAATGAGTAAATAACTTGTTGAATGAATTGAAAGCTTTTGTAAACCACCTTGTGATAACTTTTGTAAACCGCCTCGTGGTTGTTTTTAATGAAAGGCGGTATATAAATCTAACAATAAATAAAATAAATAAAAATAAAAACCCCTCCTTGAACTCCCCTCCACCCTTGCCCCTTCTTCAACCCTTCCCCTGGCCAATGTGGGGTATTTAAAGAGTGGCAAGAGGCAAAAGAGCCAATGGGGAACAAGGAGGGAATTGTCAGCAAGTCAGCCCATGCTTTAGGTCACCAATCGGAAGGCTGGAAGGGGAGGGAAATTCAAAGAGATGTCAAACACAAAATGGAGACTGACTCAGAGATCGTCACAAAATGGAGGTTTGAAACAACAAAATGTTTTGTAGCCGAAACAGGGACGTTTTGTTCTGTGTACAAAATGTTTGGATTTGGAAAATGAGTGTTTTGTTTTTTCTACAAACACCCAAAACAGCCTGTTTTGAGTACAAAATGTTTTGTACCCAAAACATTTTGCACTTCCCTACAGTCATGTCCTATCCTTTATCATCCTATACCTCTCACTCCACAGATGACCTAGCCTTCCTAGAGAGACCTGCCTTCCTGCCTAGCTCATTTCACAACCTTTAAGAAGGGGAAGACCACACTTTTTAGAAGGGCCTTTTCTTCCCTAGAATAGCTGCTTGATCGATTAGCAAAAATGGTTGCATATCTATATAGGGTGCCAATGGTCTAAAACCAGAGACACCAGAGCAGAGCTAAGTCACTTTATGACCTGAGCCACAACAGTAGGTTCTGTGTAGAGGGAGTTGGCTGCACCACTAATATAATGGCTGGAACTGGTCCTTCAGCTCTTTAATCCAGGTGACATGAGGAATCAGTAGAGGTCTGGCTGGCCACACAAAACCATTGTTCCAGGAATGGTTCCTCACTCTAAGCAGTGTCATTTGACTGAGCAACTGCCTTGTCTCTGCAAACTGGCACTTGACCATCTACCTATCCATGACTATACTTCTTCCTCTGTTGTCGTGAACTGCTATCCCGGCTATCCCTACAGGATTTACAACCCCTGGAGAGAGAGTAAACAGAAAGCAGTAACAAAACTGGATGAAGGAAAATAAAAGGCTCACAAAGAAAACAGTAAATGAATAAAGTCCCCTGAACTGAAACTAGGTACCCCCCTCTAACAATAACTCAGTAATAAGTGGAAGAAAAGACAAAACAAGGAATGAAACAAGCGAAGGACACAGAACAAGGAATTAAGGGAACAATACAGGGAAGTACAGACAAGACAAACTGGAACACGGAAAAGATATAATTCCAAGAGCACAGTATCTGCTGCCAGCGAAGTTGCAAACAGCAGCTCAGCCATGAGAGACTGTTAAATATATATGACTCAACAGAACCAGGAACCAATCAGGCTTCCCTGAGTCAGCAGTTTGGCTTTCTTCCCTGTTATCTCCTGCACTTGCGTGAGTCCCTCTGAGCCTGCCTCTTGATACTTCGTCTCACTATAGGCGGAATCCCAGGCTCTTTCACATCAGAATTCAAGTCTGGCAGCTGCTGAGAATCCTCAGGTTCCGAGTTTGGTTTCTCTGCCAAAACTTGCTGCTGTGGCTCACTAGCAGGCGAGTCTTCCTGCTCTGAGTCTTCTGATTCCGAAGTGTGAGCCATGACACCTGTCTGTTCTGATCCTTGTTTACCTAATCCAGAACTTGACCTTAGCCTAGCCTTATTCGGACACTAAGGCCATTCACACAACTCTGAAAGCCGGGTTGGGGGGCTTGGTGGGGGAGGTAGGATCACTCCTACCTTCCCCCCAGGATGTTCACTCAGATCCTCGAGCTGGGCCACTTGCTCGCCTACATGATTGCCGCCCACACACAGCAATCCCCGCCTCCAGAACACACAAAAGCCCCACCTCCAGAAATCCGAGAATACACTGTGCGAGGAGCACAGTGCATTGGGGGATTTCCCTGCTGTCGTGGGCTCTTGCCACCCAACTCTGTGAATGCTTGGGCTGCAGGCAGGCCAAGCATTCATAAAACCTTCCCCCCAGCAAGAAAGAGGATATGGTCCTACTTCATAGGACTCCTTTCAAAGTAAATTTACTTTAGAGTATCTGTTGATAAAAACTCTTCCTACTGCTGTTCTTCCTTCAAGCGTTATAGTTAAAGGGTTTACAAATGTTTTTTAAAAATAGCCAGAGATGGGGAGGATTGTAACTCACCAGGGAGTGCATTCCACAATCTTGGGGCAGGAGCCGAGAAAGTCCATCTCTGTGTGACTACCAAATGAGTTGGCGGTAACTGGAGACGGACCTCCTCAGATGACCTCAATGGGCAGTGGGGTTCATAGCAAAGAAGAAGCTCTCTTAAATACCCAGGACCTAAGCCGTTTAGGGCTTTATAAGTTATAACTAGCACTTTGTATTCTGTCCAGAAACCAATTGGCAGCCAGTGTAACTCCCTCAGCAAGGGACTAATGTGGTCTTTCCGAGATGACCCGGAGACCAACCTGGCTGCCAACTGAAGTTTCTGGACTACGCACAAAGGCAGCCCCATGTAGAGCGCATTACAGAAATCAAGTCTGGAGGTTACCAACAAATGTACCACTGTTTTGAGGTCACTGATCTTGAGAAACAGATGCAGCTGGCGTATCAGCCAAAGCTGATAGAAAGCACCCATGGCCACCGCCTCAACCTGAGAAACCAAGGAGAGGTGTGGATCCAAGAGTACTCTCAGACTGCGGACCTGTTATCTCTCTCTAGATTTTAGAGATCCAGATTATACGATTTTGTTTGCAGAGTAGAACTAGAGCATTAGATCATACTATTCTTCCTGACTTTGAACAGTTAGAATACTTATAGTTTGCTGCTGTTTTCCACTTTTGCTGTTTATCCTGCCCAGATTACCAATGCACACAAGTGACTTTGCAGTGAGTTTCACCAGTCTGCGCATGTCCCTGTGCACTCCAGTAAGAGGAATGGGGTAAAATGCAAATAAACAGAAACCAATGGATGCTGTAGAACCTTGGCATGTGCATGTGCCAATTGCATAATTAATGTTACAAACACCTATTAAAAGGAAGGGAGGGAGTGCAGTCCACAGGGCACAATGAACCCATTGAGCAGTAATGGAATGGGGGAAATCTGTTCATCTCCAATTTACATACATAGAGTTGAAGGAGAAACTCCTTCGGAATCATGGCTAAAACAGAACTATAAAATCTAAGTGGCTCCTCCAATGATCACAGATTGAATTAGGCCATGCTGCTGCATTTGTAGTAGGGATGTGCAAGACGTTTCAAACTCAGAGCAGGCCATTTCAAGTGTTTTGAGCTCAAAACAAAATGCCCTTAAAATAAAGGGCTTTTTTCAAGCTCAAAATGAAATTACCTCATTTCAACTTGAAACATTGCAAGTGTTTCTAGTGCCATTTTGGCGGGTTTCTCCCTTGCTGGTTGGTTTTCTGGCACTGACTTCCAATTGGCTTGTGATCTCCTTGCTTCTTGCTTGGCTTGTTAGCATCCAAATCAAGTTTTGTCAGGAGCAACTGTGCCCCCTGGGAGTTATTTGCACTTGGCTTCATGCTTCGGGGTAAATGTTGAGCGAAGCCACTTCAAACTACACTCGCGGCAATGAGGGAAGCAGCCCTTCCCCTCTGCTCTTGGATTTTGTTTTGAAACAATTTCACATTCCATGCTCTGTGTTTTCCTTCTAGCTAATGGTGGGAGAGGAGGGAGAGAGAGAGAGCGCACTTCCTACAATATCTGCATTTCTAAAGAGAACATCCCTCTTATCATGCTAATGATTCTACATCAGTGCCTCTCTCTATTTGCTCCGGCATTTTCAGAAAAAGTAGCTTAAAACCAGCATTTTTAAGATCCGGAAATATGTCAAGATAAGCTAGAATTTGTATCATAAAGCCCAATTCGTGTGTGGAGTGGGTCCAAGAATCTCGAAGGGACTTTGGGGTAAGTTTGGCTGGTGTGTGAATGCACACTCTCTCTTCTGAAGTAGATTTAGGGTAGAAGCCCTGTGTGTAAAGCCTCCTGGTGGGGGGAGGAGGGAGCGAGGAACATTTTGGAGGGAATTTCAAAATGTATTCAAAGGAACTGGGAGGCAGAGAGAGCGCCCTTATGCCTCTCCTGAAGAAGAGGATACATCAGAATAGGAGGAACAAGGAAGGTTTGGCTTCATGGTTTTCTTTTCTCAGCACTGAGAATAATGCTACGTATTGCTGCTATAATAACTTGAGAACTTGGTAACCACCCAGAGTCAAAGGTCTACAAATTTGACAAATAAGTAAGTAAGTAAGTAAACTCTGTGTGTGTGTGTGTGTGTGTGTGTGTGTGTGTGTGTGTGTGTGTGTGATATTTCTTTGTGGTTGCTGTGATGAGCTCTATGTCTGACCTTCAGACTAACTTGTTCTTCACTCACTGCTCTGGTTTGCTCTGCAATGTGCATTTATTCCAAGGTGTCCTCAGTCAAAGATATGGCTGAAGTTGCTCTAGTTAAGTATATGGCTGTGCTTGCTGCTAAGGGTGCTGCTGTGGCAGCTGTTGCAATGCTAGGGGTAACTGTGTGCAAAACAGCAACTTCTGCCAATGATGTTTCAGCAGTGCAGGCACTGTGGCTGGCAGTAGATTCTGGGTCAATGATTCCTTTTGGGCCATTTTTGGAAAGTCTTTGAAAAAATGTGTATTCTGTTTCGGGAGGGCCAGATTCCCTTCTACTGAGTGTTTTTCAAGGCCAGCATTGCAAAATTGTACACTCTGCTTGTTCCAGCCATAGGAAACAATAGGGAACTAAAACCCCATTGTTCCCTATGGGTAGCTCTTAGAGACACCAAAGTGGGTTGTGTGGTGGGGCATGATGCCAACCCACAAAAGGAATAGGCAAGCAGGTGATTTTTAACAAGTTTTTAACCTTTTCCCCAAACCCCAATAGGATCCTAAGGGGTTTTTCAGGGAAAGGTTAAAATTGTCTGCTTGCCCATTTCTTTTGTGGAATGGGTGATAGGTAGCACCAACATGTCCTACGACCCAACCCACTTTGGTGTCCCTTGGGGAACTACCCATGGGGAACAATGGAGTGTTTCGAGTTCCCCATTGTTCCCTAAAACTGAAATAGGGGTAACTTTTCAAGTGTTTCGACAAAAGGTTTTGATCATTTTGCATGTTGTTTCGAGCTCAAAATGAAACGCAAAATCTGTTTTGTGCACATCCCTAATTTGTAGACATGCAAGACTAAGTGCTTCAATTGTTGCAGAAGCTTCCAGCAGAAGCTGGAATGTTTGTAGTGCAGAACAAAGGGTTATGCACACATTGCCAGCTTGACAAATGTGGTCAGTTCTCCCTCGTGTTTTGTACAATCAGAGCAACTAATTGTTATATAGAATTTTACTTCTGCTTGTGGTCTCTAGTCTGATGAAGACAATAATGTAGATTAGGGATGTGTACAGAACTGTTTTGCTTGGTTTGGCTCAAATCCGGACCAGATTTGAGCCACCCTTGATCTGGCCATTGAGCCAGGCAAGCTGGCTAGCGAGCCAGTTCGAGGAATGTACTTGTAAAGGGGAATCCTTGTTGGATTCCCCTTTACAAGTAAAGGTATTTCCAAAAGGTAAATGGGAGGGAGGTAGTCTTTGCCTTTTAAAATGAACCAGCGGTGGGGATGGCAGAGGTGGCCATTGTGGTGGAGGGTATGGTGGGGGCAACAGTGGGGGCTCCTCAAATATCCCCACCAGCTTCCCAAGTGACAGGTCGGGCTACATGTGGCCTGTTTCAGGTGTCTGCACACGTGTGGCCACCATCACCAATTTTTCCTGGGCTACACTACTTCTAACAGAAGGTGAGAGACTTGCATATTTGAATGTCCCATATTTGAATTGTCACAAATGGGGATAAACATGGTAACGCTGCAAAGTTGCAAAGCCACATGTTTTAAAAGCATTGAGACTGCCTTCCAGCTCCATTGTACTGCACTCTGTGCCTGCCATTGTAGAAATAGATACGCTTTACAGTGAGTAAAAACTGCAAGTATAGTTTCCATTGGCTGATATCCTGACTAATAAAGCAAGGATACAGTGTGAGGCTTCCCCACTTCCTCAGCATGCCTCTGCAGGGAGTGATTTTAACTGATATTCCCTGGCTCGGCAAGTGCTCTGTGCCTTCCACATATAAGTCCCCAAGGGTCTTATGCAGCCTTCAGGGGCATATTTTTGGAAGCCACAGAGCACTCCCAGAAAGAGGGAAGATCAGCAAAAATAGCTCCCTTCAAAATGTATGTATGTATGTATGTATTTATTTATTTAGTGTATGGTTCAATTTCTATACCACTATTCATTAAAAATTATCCCAAAGCAGTTTAGAATATAATTAAAACAATGCACAATTAAAATACAGAAAATATAGATATTACATATAAATATAAAAATAATAGATCTCTATTTAAAGATTTAAAAACCTATATAAAACAGTAACACACAAAACAGCAGCAGTACAAACTACACTCATATAAAAGCTTGGGTGAAGAGCCACATTTTTACTTGTTTTCTCATAACTGTAATGTAGGCTGAGGAGCGGATACCAGCCTGGAGGGCATTACAAAGCCTGGGAGCAATGACTGAGAAGACCCTGCCCAGCAAGCTGAACTGCTCAGCCTCTCTCATAGGGATGTGTGAGCCGACTCGATTTGAACGGCAATTTGAATTGAACCAGCCTGGTTCAGCCAGTTTGAGTTTGAACTTGCCTGGTCCCCCAATGAGAGGTCCATGTTTGAACTGGACTGGCCCCGATTCAAACCAGATTGTTTCAGTGGTCAGCTGGTAAATGGGAATCCAGTGAGGATTCCCCTTTACAAGTAAAAGGAAAGGGAGGCTTCACTAAGGCTGGAGAGGGTTTGGCAGGGAAGGGGGTCAGGGCTACTTAACTCAATTTGTGCCAGCAGTGGAGGCAGCCAGCCTCCACCAGAAGCCGCAGTGGGTGTAGCCACCTCAGCCATCCTCCACTGGAATAGCCTGGGCCGGTAGCAGAGATCACTAGGAGCATGTGCCAGCATGTGCGGAGTGAATTGGTCACTAGAATGTGCTGGAGAAGGCCTGAACCGGGCCACCAGTGGCCTGGGCTACTCTGGGGGAGGCCAGCATGGGTGAGGGGAGCTGCCCCCACACCCACTGCCAGCACCACCCCCATTGCTGCTACCAAAAATTGAGTTAGGTACCCCAGACACCCCTCCTGCCCCCTCTTTAGCCTTAGGGAAGCCCACCCTACCACTTTACTGGTAAAGGGGAATCATCACCGTATTTCTATTTACCGGTAGATCCCCAACAGCCTGCGAACCAGTTCCAACCCATCCGGTGGTCAAACTGGACCAGATCCAGTTCGACCAGACAGGGTTGGTTTGAATCCAAACCAACAAAATCTGAATCCGAACTGGTTTTACACAGAACCAACAAATAGGGTTGTGCAAATAAATATTGGTACAAAATGATTTGTACCCAAATCTGGCTGATTCGGGTGATATGTAGACAAAGCAAATCACCCCTGTCCTCAGTTGCCCAGTTTCGAGTACAAAACAAATCACCCCAGATTCGGACTCAAAAAACGTGGAGATTCAGACCTCCATTTTTTGGCCAAAATGGAGGTCAGTGGGTTGGGTGGTAGTTGGTTGGGTGGTAGTGCCCAATGGGTGGAAGCTACCACCCAAATTTCAAAGAAATTTGCATAGGGGTGATTTTTAATGAATTTTTGAAGTTGGCTTATCTTTAAGCTTTTCCCCATAGAGAATAATGGGGATTTCAGCAGCCTTATAGCTCCATGTGGGGGGAACCAGGGTGGCCCAGAGTGGGTTGTGGTGGGTGGTGGTGCGCATTGGGTGGAAGGAAGCTACCACCCATGTTTCAAAGAAATTCAGCAAAAGGGTGTTGTTGTTTTTTAAAAAGTCTTTGTGGCAGATTTGGGGCAGAAAGGGGGTTTCAGGGACAGAAGAGTGGGTCAGGTAGTAGTGCCCCAATGGGTGCCTGCTACCACCCAGATTTCAAATAAACTGGTGAAAGGGGTGATTTTTAATTTTTTTCCTGATGTTTGCGCATCTTTATGCTTTTTCCCCATAGGGAATAATGGGGAATTTCAGGAGCCCCAATACTCCATTTAGGGGGCACCAGGGTGGCCCAGAGTGGGTTGTGGTGTAATGCACATAGGGTGCCAGCCACCCCCAGAACGACAAGCTCACGGGGCACTGGGTTTTGTTGTTTTCAGTGTCTGAGGTGTTCTGAGAGTTGATTCTCTTATAAAATGAGATGCGCCAAATTCAAAAATTATTTTTAAATCACCTGTTTGCCAATTTTTTGAAATTTGGGTGGTAGCCTCCACCCATTGGGCACTACCACCCACCCCTACTCTTTTGCCCCAGAACCCCTTTTTTGCCCCAAATCAATTTAGATTCAGAAAATGTGGGTACAAATCAAATTGGGGGTGATTCAGGGGGAGCAGATTTAGACCCAAAACAAATTGGGGGTGATTCAATTTGGGTACAAATCGAATCAAAAAAATTGATTCATGGACATCCCAACAAACTGGTTCCGTGCACACCCCTACTCTCTCACCATCTGCATGCGGAACAGAGCCCCCTCCAATGATCTTATCAAGTGGGCAGAAACCCTTGGGAGCAGCTGGTCCTTCAGATGTCCAGGGCCCAAACCATTAAGGGCTTTGAAGGTCAAAAAGAGCACCTTGAATTGGACCAGGAAACAAATAGGTAACCAATGCAGCTCTTTCAAAATGGGTGTAATATGATCCAAGCAGGCAGCTCCAGATAAAATCCTAGCTGCCACATTTTGCACTAGCTGCAGTTTCCGAATATTCTTCAAGGGCACCCCAAAGTAGAACACGTTACAGTAATCCAGCTGTGACATGACTAAAGCGTGGGTAACTATGGCCAAATCTGCCTTCTCTAGAAAGCTGGTGCTGTAGCCGAAGCTGTGCAAAAGCACCTCTGGCCACCGCCTTCCTCTGATTGTATGTCATGCAGGAGTGGGGAAACCTCTGGCATTAAGAACAAGTCTCCTGCTGCCTCTGTGTTTCATTAGTCAGGATGTAAGCCAATATTTGTTTAAAAATATATGGTCAGTTAGTAGATTTAGAATCTGGTTTTGACTGTTCATAGAGTAAAGTCTGGAGAGGATTTGACAGGCTAGGGGTGGAGCCTGCTCATCTTTTGTGGGTCAGAGTCTTCTGGGTTCTGGTAGGTCTGGAAGAGAGGTTTGCTGTGTCAGCGGATGGAGCCAGTGAATTAGAATGCAAAGCCAATAGAAAAGAATGTACAAACTTTACAGCTCAAAGTACAGGCTTATTCCTCAATGAAAACCAATCTCTGATGCTGAACCTGAGCTAAAAAGCCTAAAAGAACAGCCAGGAGCTTTTCCACACAGGACTTTTAGTTTGCATCTCCTCTGGAATGGAGGGTGTGCATTCATATATCGGCCAGATTTACCCTGTGAGCTACTGGGGAGCACTTCACTCATAATTTCGGTTTTTCATTAGGCATTCACACACACACACACACACACACACACACACACACACACACAATGATTCTTCATTTTTTTTCTTATTCATAGCTCAGTTTATTTCCAGGGTTTTAAAAAATCCACTTTTTGCATTGTTTTGGGGGGGCAAATTCGAACTCGCAGTAAAGCCTCACAGTAAACCCATGGTAAAACCTGATGTCTGAAAATGCTCTGGGTGAAAAACCAGATAGGTCAGCAACTCTAATTTAAAATCAATACTGAGGACCCAAATAAAAATCTTGATCCGTTGTATTAAAATTCATCCAACACACCGTACTTCTTGCTCATATAAAATCTTCTCCAGTGACAAAAAATATGGATATGAAGGAGCAAATGTCTAGCGTTCTAGGGAGCTCTTGGCTCAGTTGTTCACATCACTTTTCATTAATAACTTTAGAGTAGATCAATTATTTCCAGCCTATTGTTATCCTGCTGTTTCCAAAGTGGCTCTCTTGGAATCATCCAGAGCTTTGTAAAGTAGGTATGAAAGCAAGCCAAACATGAAACAGTAGAAATACTTTCCGTCTGCCAAAATATGTTGTCAAAACATGCTAATTGAACTAAATAGGATCATCCAAAAGCAGGTACTATGCATGCTGATGAAGTCTTCAAAACTGAGTTTTATTATGGTGATTCAACTTGGTGTGAGTGTGCGCGCACGTGTGCGTTTTAAAGAAAGCCAACAGATGATTGTGTTTTAACATTCAGTGAAGCTGGGACATCTGCACTAATTCTCCATAATGCATTAAGGTCAAACACTGAAAATGGAGGACATTCCCTACTTGTCAGGGCAACAATGGCAATGGACCTAGCCTCTCTCAGCTGGGGATGAGTGTCAACTACATCCATTCAATGGGGGGGGGGCAGATATGCATGTCCTTTTTGTGTATAGTAGAAAGGAGCAACCTGTCTGGAAAACTCAAATGTAAGAGCTGAAGAAGCAGAGCACTAGCAGAACATCAGACCTTGTTCGAAATACCAAAAGCAGATGTTCAGTGGCATACATTAATTTTTCTGACACTTGAAGGGTTGAGAACCATAGTGTTAGATGTTTTAAAAAGTGAAAGTCAGCATATATAAATATACACATTGCATATATGCGACAGAATGTATATTTCATCAGTTGAATTTTTTGCTGTTAGAAAGTACATTGGAGAAAGATCCAGCTACAGTCAAGCACTTTTAAGTCCCATGGATTTCAACAGGAGTACCCTTAATATTTTGTCTTTGTTCAAAATGTGAAAAAAAAATTTTTTGGGGGGGATCTATGTTTCACACAAAGCAAAATATTAAAAGTAGTTTTGTCAGCATTCAGTATATTTAAGTCCCATGGGTTTCAGTTAGAAAGTTAAACATGCACTTAAATCTCTCCTATTGAATCATACAACTTCAGTGTTTAACTTTACCTGAATTGTGCCATATAGTTTTTTTCTCTGACAGTAAAAAAAATGAGGTCATATAAAACAATTCCATCGTTCTGACACTGAGTAATTTTTAAAAAATATCTCCAAGTATAGCTAAGCAACATGGTTTGAACCATGCAATCAGATACCAATACAAGTTGTTCTAGTACGAACTAATCTGCCTACTTTCCTTTCACTATCCCTACAACTGGACTAAACTTGGTCCAAATCACTTAGGCAGTTCCCAAGTTAACCCACTTGCACCTCAAATGTTCATCTGTCTGCCATCTTGGCCTGGGGTGAATGACATCATCACAAAGTACAGTCCCTACAACTGTATTTATTATTATTATTTACATTTTATATCCTGCTCTTCCTCCAAGGAGCCCAGAGCGGTGTACTACATACTTAAGTTTCTCCTCACAACAACCCTGTGAAGTAGGTTAGGCTGAGAGAGAAGTGACTGGCCCAGAGTCACCCAGCTAGCATCATGGCTGAATGGGGATTTGAACTCGGGTCTCCCCAGTCCTAGTCCAGCACTCTAACCACTACACCACGCTTGCTCTCCTAAATAACTGTACTAAATTTGATCCAGGTTGGTTCCTACTTGCACCTCAAACCTTCATGTGTCCGCCATCTTGAATCTGGGTGGATGGCATCATTACTAACTATAGCCTTGAGCCGTCCCTATGTGTCCCTACACCCATTTAAAAATTGATTCAAATCGGTAAGGCAGTTCACAAGTTAGTCCACTTGCACTTCAAACATTTACACATGAGCCATCTTGAATTGGAGTGGATGAAATAATCACAAACCACATCATTGAAGTGTCCCTGTGTCATTCACTAGAACTGTGGCAAATTTGGTTCAAATCGGTTAGGCGGTCCACAAGTCAGCCTTCTGCACCTTAAACATTCACGTGTCCACCATCTTGTGTTGGGGGTGGATGATACCTTTACAAACTACAACACTGAGGTGTCCCTATGTGTCACTCATTACAACTTTACCAGATTTGGTTCAAATGGTTAGATGGACCACAAGTTAGGCCACTTGTACCTCAAAAGGTAAAATACGTATCCTCCATCTTGAATCAGGATGGATGACATAATCATAAACAACACCACTGAGGTGTCCCAATTTGACCCTAGAGCTGTAACAAATTTGGTTCAAATCGGCTAGGCAGTTCATAAGTTAGCCCACTTGCACCTTAAATGTTTATTTGTCCGCCATCTTGAATCGGGGTGGATGACATCATCACACACTACACTTTTGAGGTGTCCTGTGTGTCACTCACTGCAACTGTCCTAAATTTGGTTCAAATGGTTAGATGGTCCACAAATTAGGCCACTTACACCTCAAAACGTTCATGAATCCTCCATTTTTAATCAGGATGGATGACATCATCTAAACTATGCCATTGGGGTGTCCCAATTTGTCCCTACAGCTGTAACAAATTTGGTTCAGATCAGTTAGGCAGTTCACAAGTTATCCCACTTGCACCTCAAACGTTTATGTGTCCACCATCTTAAACTGGAATTGATGACATCGTCACAACCTACACGGTTGAAATATCCCTATGTGTCCCTACAACTGTACCAAATTTGATTCATATTGGTCCAGGCATTGTGACGTTGATAGCACGGGGACACACACACACATATAAACCCACAGACATACACATGGTATGCCGGGTGATCTCATAAGCCTGCTGGAAAGTTGGCTTTAAAAGTATAGAATTTACCAAAGAATGCAATGTTGTTCACCATTTTTCAAGCAGGGGCGACTTGGGCAAAAGAACAAAAGCAAAAAAAAAAAAAAAACCCAACCCGCCCCCCCCCCCCACCAAAACCCTTCAATGTGAAACTTGATCTCCACACAGTACTGCATTGCTCTTATTGCTTGAAGGGCCCTTTAAGAGAGGCAGCGCTTTCTCTTTGGAGCTCTATGGGGGAAATGCTGGGAAGAGCTACACTTTCCAGCACTCTGTACATAACTTCCAAGATGGCACTGGGGCACAAGAGAGCTCTGTTTTCCTTAAAAGAGCCCCACCAGCACTGGTCAAAGCACAGCATGGCGTGGTAGGAATGGTACAGCCTGGGGAACTGGGCTGTACAAATGAAGAACACTGAAACAATGTGTGATTTAGATAGCAAAAGGAAATACATTTTTAAAAGCTTATTTGAGAATATTCTTTGAAACAGAATGACAAATTGTAAATTGTTCAGGGTTGGAACAGTTGGTAATAGTTTATAGACTATGAAGAACATGTCTGGAGGGTAAGTATCTGCTCAGCAGGACTATTAGATGTTATGTATGTGATGATATAGAAAAGTGAGGTGTGAGTGTGTGTGTGCACGTGCACATACATCATACAGTACATACATGCAGTATTGTGTCCAATAGTTTGATTAAAGACATCCACACAGTTTTAAGCATTGTTGCTTATACGTGCACAAACTATATATGTGTGTTCAAACATAAACCATTCCAGCTACATACACCTGTGGAAGCAATTTTCCATAGCACATCTCCCTATCTGGACAAGGAATCACATACATGAATAAGTTCCGTGTATGCAATTCCCCTCCACATCCACCAACAAAGAGAGCATGTGAACATAACATAAGGACATAAGAACAGCACTGCTGGATCAGGCCCAAGGCCCATCTAGTCTAGCATACTTTTTCACACAGTTACCCACCAGATGCCGCTGGAAGCCACAGACAGGAGTTGAGGGCGTGCCCTCTCTCCTGCCATTACTCCCCTGCAACTGGTACTCAGAGGCATCCTGCCTTTGAGGCTGGAGGTGGCCCACAGCCCTCCGACTAGTAGCCGTTGATAGACCTCTCCTCCATGAAGTCATCCAAAACCCTCTTAAAGCCATCCAGGTTGTTGGCTGTCACCACATCCTGTGGCAGAGAGTTCCACAAATGGATCACGCGTTGTGTGAAAAAGTACTTCCGTTTGTTGGTCTTAGACCAATTGGCAATCAATTTCATGGAGTGACCCCTGGTTCTAGTGTTGTGTGAGAGGAAAAAGAATTTCTCTCTCTCCACTTTCTCCACACCATGCATGATTTTATAGACCTCTATCATGTCTCCCTGCAGTCGTCTTTTTTCTAAACTAAAAAGCACCAGGTGTTGTAGCCTAGCCTCATAAGAAAGGTGCTCTAGGCCCCTGATCATCTTGGTGGCTCTCTTCTGTACCTCCTCCAGTTCAACAATGTCCTTTTTAAGATGCGGTGACCAGAATTGTACGCAGTACTCCAAGTGTGGTCGCACCATAGTTTTGTATAAGGGCATTATAATGTTAGCTGTTTTATTTTCAATCCCCTTTCTAATGATCCCTAGCATGGAATTTGCCTTTTTAACAGCTGCTGCACATTGAGTCGACACTTTCAACGAGCTGTCCACCACGACCCCAAGATCCCTCTCCTGGTCCATCACCGACAGCTCAGATCCCATCAGCATATACTTGAAGTTGGGGTTTTTTGTCCCAATGTGCATCACTTTACACTTGCTAACATTGAACCGCATTTGCCATTTTGTCGCCCACTCCCCCAGTTTGGAGAGATCCTTTTGGAGCTGCTCATAATCCGTTTTGGATATCACTACCCACAAGAGCTTGGTATCATCTGCAAATTTGGCCACCTCGCTTCTTACCCCTGCTTCTAGATCATTTATGAATAAATTAAAAAGCACCGGTCCCAGTACAGATCCCTGGGGGACCCCACTTCTTACTTCCCTCCATTGTGAAAACATTTATACCTACCCTCTGTTTCCTGTCTTTCAACCAGTTAGCAATCCACACATATACTTGTCCCCTTATCCCATGACCGCTAAGATTCCTCAGGAGTCTTTGATGAGGAACTTTGTAAAAAGCTTTTTGGAAGTCCAGGTAGACTATGTCAACTGGATCACCTTGATCCACACACTCGTTGACACTCTCAAAGAAGTCCAAAAGGTTGGTGAGGCAAGATTTACCTTTGCGGAAGCCATGCTGGCTCACTCCCAGCAGGGCCTGTTCTTCTGTGTGCTTTACAATTTTATCCTTGAGGATGCTTTCCATCAATTTGCCCGGAACGGATGTTAGGCTAACCAGCCTGTAATTTCCCGGATCGTCCCTGGATCCCTTCTTGAAAATCGGTGTTACATTTGCTACTCTCCAGTCCTCTGGTACAGAGCCCGATTTCAGGGATAAGTTAAATATTTTAGCAAGGAGGTCGGCAATTTCACATTTGAGTTCGAGGACTCTTGGATGGATGCCATCCGGCCCTGGTGATTTGTTAGCTTTCAGTTTTTCCAGACAGTTTAGAACATCATCCCTTGTCACTTCTATCTGACTCACTTCTTTAGCCTCCATCCCCATAAAGCTTGTTTCAGGAATAGGTATATGCTCAGTATCCTCTGCCGTGAACACAGATGCAAAGAAATTGTTTAGCTTCTCTGCAACCTCCATATCCTCCTTAATAATCCCTTTCACTCCCTTATTGTCTAATGGTCCAATCGCCTCCCTGGCAGGTTTCCTGCTTCTGATGTACTTAAAGAAGTTTTTGTTATTCCCCTTGATGCTTTTGGCTATATGTTCCTCAAGCTCTCTTTTTGCCTCCCTTATTGTCACCTTGCATTTCTTTTGCCAGAGTTTGTGTTCCTTTCAGTTCTCTTCATTTGGACAGGCCTTCCAATTTCGGAAGGAAGTCTTCTTCCCTTTTATGGCTTCCTTGACGGTACCTGTTAGCCATGCTGGCATCCTGCTGGACTTAGTGGTACCTTTCCTCCTTTTGGGTATACAATCTAACTGAGCTTCTAGTATTGTGGTTTTGAGTAAACTCCATGCACTCTGGAGCGAAGTGACTCTCCTGATTTCCCCCCTCAGCTTTCTTTTCACCATACTCCTCATTTTGGAGAAGTTTCCTCTTCTGAAATTCAAAATGTCTGTATTAGACATCCTTGGTGATTCTCTCCCCGCATGTATGCTGAATTTGATGGCACTGTGGTCACTGTTCCCTAAAGGGTCGATGACACTGACGTCATGCACCAGGTCCTGGGTGTCACTCAGAATTAGATCCAAGGTCGCCTTCTCTCTGGTTGGTTCCATGACCAACTGTTCTAGGGCACAGTAATTTAGCGTATCTAGAAATTTGACCTCTTTGTCCTGACTTGAATGCGAATTTACCCAGTCTATGTGTGTGTAATTGAAATCACCCATAATTACAGCCCTGCCTCTCCTTGACGCCTCCCTGATTTCCTCCTGCAACTCCCAGTCACTGTCGGCATTATGATGTGCATAGTCCCAAAATATTTAGAATTAGCACTGCTAGCGTTTGGGGGACAAGGAGCAGGATTCCACCCCTTGCTTCCTCCACTCTGCCAAAAACCTAATCCCCACTGCTGCCTGAATCTTCCCAGAGCTACTGTATGTATGAGCAGCCCCTGTTGTTGTATATGCATGAAGAAGCCAGTGTGCTAAACTGGAAGCTGAGATATTTGTATTTATCCTTCTAATCACTCCTGCTCCAGCTATGGAAAAAGTGATTATTGAGGAGATTCAAGGGGCAATGATTGACAATCTCATCCTGAGGTTGGCTCAGTAGTTCAACAAACCCAGCTCTCAGATATGTATAGGAATGTGTTAAACTAAGATAAATTTAGTTAATAGTTCAGTATTAAACAAAAAGTGGCTCATGTTTGAAAACTGGGCTGGGCACAAATGATTGGCTTACAATATTCCAATCATTATCTCATTGTTTACAAAGCAATGAATCCTTGACTAGCTCCTTTATCATATTTTCTTTGTCAACTGAATAAATTAGAACCAGAAAATGTCAACGCACAAAGTACTTTTTCATTCCGTTTGGCTTGCAGAGCAAAACAAATGGATTCATGGAGAGGGGGGAATGGCTTTGGTCAATTCTAGGAAAGGCAAAAATGATTCTAGATGAAGAGAATGTTAGTTCACAGAGCTGTCATCCTTGCATAATCTACGTGCTCAGAGACGTTTGCAGTGCCAGAGACCAAATAAAATGTAAAATGTGAAAAATAATTTCGTAAAAATGTGAAATGTAAACCCATAAAGCGAAGCTATTCTCGATCACAATATTGCCTCGATACACAATATCAAGTTTCCATGAGGTTCCCACATTATAATCCTAAACCAGTGCTGCTTCACAGCCTTTGTGGCACCACAGCTACACCACTCTTTGCCGCACACGCAACCCAGTAAAAATTTGGGTTTGGTCCCAATTCAGGAGCACCACTGGCTCTGTTCTGCTTGCCTTGCAAGGGAGCATTTGTGCAGTTGCACAAGAGCGCAGAACTGAGCATACACAGTTCTGCCATGGAGAAACATTTGCAATAGTAGGCCTCTACCGAGCAACTCCATTTGAACAATTCTGTGGTCTTGCACAAGAGCACACTTGCACAACTTTGCAAATGCTCCATTTCTAGGCAGATGGAGTGTTGTGTGGTAAGTCAATCAAAATGTTTAACTCTCTGGCTCAGTTCTGGTTGAACATATGAAGCTGCTTTATCCTGTGTGAGACCACTGGTCTATCTAGATGTCCTAGATCGTGGCTTTCTGACAGGCTTTTCAGACAGGAAGGTCATTCAAGGACCAAAAGCACTGGGGGCAGGGAAAGCTGGGGGAAGGCAGGAGCCTGCCTGCCTCCTCCACACAATTGGAGCTGCTCCTGGGTGCCGCAGTGCCGCATGCCCACACAACCAGCACACAAGTGATCCAGGAGTGATGAGGGTGAGGGGGGAAAGCAGGCTGGGTCCTCCTGCATCCCACAATGCACCATGAGAGGAGTGCAGTGCATTGGGGGATTTCCCCGCTGCCGGGTGCTCCTTCTGACCAGCTCTAAGATTGAGGGAGGAGGGCGCACACACACTCCTCCCTCACCACCTGGCCATGTGGAAGCTCAGGCTGTTGGCAGCCTGAGCTTCCACACAACTGGGCAGTGAGGGAGGCGTGTGCGTGCATGCACCCTCCTCCCTCAGTTTTGGCCTGGGTAGAAAACCTAAACTATCCAGCAGAGAGCACCGAGACGGCAGTTCTCATGGCCAGCTCCATCCGGGTACAGCTGCACTAGCCCAGGTAAGGCTGGTCATGAGAACAATGTCTACTTCTTTTCCTGCCTACCTAGAGATGCCAGGGATTGAACCTAAGACAATCAGTTCTGCCACTGAGCCACAGATCGTCCCCAGTTCAGACACTACTAGAAAAGTGATTCACCAACCGGTTCAGACATACGTCATGCAGAATAATATCAAACTCTGTTCAAAGTGAAAGCCTCTAAAATGATTACAAGTGTAACTATTTAACTTAACTATTTAATACAGGAAAAAGTCTGCATTATTATCTGCATTCATCTTGTGACATCAGAGAAGATGCACTCTTGGTGCACCCCCAACTTTTGCACTTGTGCTGGGTAGCTCTCGTCTGAACCAGCCCATTGTGAATCTGATTGGCTGGTTGAGTGGGGGCATGGTCACGCATTTAGAGTGTTGGACTAAGACCGGGAAGCCCCGAGTTTGAATCCCCATTCAACCATGAAACTCACTGGGTGCCTCTGGGCCAGTCATGTATCTCTCAGCCTAACCTACCTCACAGGGTTGTTGTGAGGGTAAAAATAACCATGTATACCACTCTGAGCTCCTCAGAGGAAGAGCAAGATATAAGTGTGAAAATAAAATAAAGTAAAATAAAACTATATATATATATATATATCTACACACACACACCCTTCTTTGTGTGAGTAGGGTTGTTTTTGCTTTCTCTCCCATCAATTTTTCTCAATGCCGCCCCACCACCACCACCGGCCACACACACAAAGCAGCTTCTCTTGCTCCCCTCCTGCCCTGCAGCAAAATTCTCCTGGAATTCAGGGGTCTTGATGTCAAATCACCTGTGAATGTAAATCTTTGTTCACACTTCTATTTTGCAAGTAGCTCCGGCTCCCCAAGCCTGGCTTTGTGGCTGGCTTTGCTTCCTCAAGCTGCTCTTTCATGGTAATAGCTCCTAAAGGACTTTTGGTTCTGGGTGACTTCAATATCCATTGTGAGGCTGACTTGTCTGGTGCGGCTTTGGAGTTCATAGCGGCCATGACAACCATGGGCCTATCCCAAGTAGTTTCAGGACCAACTCATGTTGCCGGCCGCACACTTGATTTGGGCTTTTGTTTGGATCAGGGTGCCGGATCCGTGGGTGCCGGATCCTGTGGCTTCCCCATTGTCATGGACGAACCACTACCTGGTTAAGGTTGGTTTCACAGCCACAACCCAGCCCTGCAGGGGTGGAGGACCTATTAAGATGGTCTGCCTGAGAAGGCTGTTGGATCCAGTAGGATTCCAAAAGGACTTGGAGGGTTTTGATGTTGGTCCAGCCAGCGATTCTGTCGATGCCCTGGTGGGAACCTGGAATAGGGAACTCACCAGGGCAGTAGACATGATTGCTCCTAAGCGTCCCTTCCGATCTGCTTTAAGAGTGGCCCCTTGGTATACAAAGGAGTTACGGGGTCTGAAGCAGCAAGGTAGGCAACTGGAGCGCAAGTGGAGGAGAACTCAGCTTGAATGTGACAGGACACGGCATAGAGAAAGTGCTGTCTCTCTTAAAGGGCCCTTCAAGCATAGAGCACATTTGAAGGTTTATGCAGAGGTTTATGTGTGGCAAAAAAAACAATCCTGGTCTATATACATTGCTTCTGCGGGTTTGTGTCCAGCAGAGCTGTCCCGGGTTGTGAGGAGTTTGATTCAGGCTCCTTCCAACTCAGACCAATCCCTGGGGACTTTGTTCTGCTGTGATGCTTTTAATGGGTTCTTTGCGGACAAAATTTCCTGTATTTGGGCCAACTTGGACTCCACTGTTTCTGCAGAGTCTATTAAGGTGGTGTCCAGCAATCCCTCTTGCAGTATTAGATTGGATCAGTTTAAATCTGTGATGCCTGATGATGTGACAAGCTGCTTGAGGTGGTGTGGCCTACCACTTGTTCTCTGGATCCTTGCCCAACTTGGCTGCACTTAGCACTTATATTTATATTCTGCTCTATAGCCGAAGCTCTCTAAGTGGTTTACAATGATTTAGCATATTGCCCCCAACATTCTGGGTACTCATTTTACCGACCTCGGAAGGGTGGAAGGCTGAGTCAACCTTGAGCCCCTGGTCAGGATCGAACTTGTAACCTTCTGGTTACAGGGCCGCAGTTTTACCACTGCGCCACCAGGGGCTCTGATTGTTGGGGATGGCTTAGTTAATATCATTAACTCATCGCTGAGGGAGGGTAGGATGCCTCCTTGTTTGAAGGAGGCAATTATTAGAGCACTTCTTAAGAAGCCTTCCCTAGATCCCTCAGTGATGGACAGTTATAGGCTGGTCTCCAATCTCCCATGGTTGGGTAATGTGATTGAGAGAGTGGTGGCTAACCAGCTCCAGGCGGTTTTGGAGGAAACCAATTATCTAGACGCATTTCAAACTGGCTTTAGAGCGGGCTATGGGGTTGAGTCTGCCTTGGTCGGCCTGATGGATGACCTTTACCACAGAATCGGCAGAGGGAGTGTGACTCTGTTGGTTCTTTTGGATCTCTCAGTAGCGTTCGATACCATCGACCATGGTATTCTTCTGAATCGCCTGGGGGAATTGGGGATAGGAGGCACTGCTTTGCAGTGGTTCCACTCCTATCTCTCAGGCAGATTCCAGATGGTGGAGCTTGGTGACAGTTCCTTTTTAAAATGGGAGCTATTATATGGAGTCCCTCAGGGCTCCATTTTGTCACCAATGCTTTTTAATATTTACATGAAACCGCTGGGTGAGGTCATCAGGAGATTTGGTGCAGGGTGTTATCAGTATGCTGATGACACCCAAATCTATTTCTCCTTATCATCATCATCATCTTCATCATCAGTAAACGGCATTCACTCCCTAAATGCCTGCCTACAGGCAGTAATGGGCTGGATAAGGGATAACAAATTGAAGCTGAATCCAAGCAAGACGGAGATGCTCATTGTGGGGGGTCAGAATTTAAAGGATGAGTTAGTTCTTCATGTGCTGGATGGGGTTACACTCCCCCAGAAGGAACAAGTACGCAGCTTGGGAGTGCTCTTAGATCCAGACCTCACCATGGTATCTCAGGTGGAGGCTATGGCCAGGAGCGCTTTATATCAACTTCAGCTGATTCGACAGCTCTGTCCATTCCTTGAAATGAATGATCTCAAAACAGTGGTGCATCAGCTGGTAACCTCCAGGCTTGACTACTGCAATGCGCTCTACATGGGGCTGCCTTTGTACATAGTTCAGAAACTTCAGTTAGTTCAGAATGCAGCAGCCAGATTGGTCTCTGGGGCAACCCGGAGAGACCATATGATGCCTGTTTTGAAACTGTTACACTGGCTGCCGATACGTTTCCAGGCAAAATACAAAGTGCTGGTTATTACCTTTAAAACTCTGAACAGCATGGGCACAAGATATTTTAGAGAGCGTCTTCTTTTACATGATCCCCACCGCACGTTAAGATCATCTGAGGCAGTCTGTCTTCTGTTACCAGGATTTAGCCTATGCACCTTGTAGGGGACCAGGGGACAAACCAGGCTCCACCCATCAATGCTTCATGTATCTCCAAGGCTGCATGGTTGTTGAAAGTACTACCTGCACTATGCTACTTGGAAGAATCCCCTACACAGCGTTAGGGACAAATGTAGCTCCTCCTAGTTCTATGAAGCGTCAACCCTGGACAGTTCCCCAGTCTGAGCAACACAGGCTTCAACACAAACTCCTTCCTTTCTTTTCCTTTTTTCTCTTCATAAGGCAGGAAAAGCCATCTGGTAAGCATGTTGTATTTTTTTTAAATGCTGTGATCTCTCCTTTTCATGGAGGACAGACTATCTGATTAAGGCTTCTTTGCATAGGTTTTGATGTGGACAGGCCCCAGTTCCATTCAATGTCCTACTTGAGGTGGGGCAGGCAGGGTATGGTCTGAAGTTCACAACCTCCATGCCCAGACTGCAAAAGACCTCACTGTTAAGGAGATGTATTTTTACCATCTAAAGGAACACAAAATAGGGTAATTCCTGCAATACAGGCCCAGATAATAGTCTGGAGGCATTCAACTATTCTACCACTGTTCTACCGCTGAGACACAGTTCTACAGCAGGTCTGGTCTTGCAAACTGCCTGGATAGGAGATTACTTGAGAGCCACATGCCGGCTGCTCTTAGCTCCACGAGGGCATGCATGTATCAAAAATAAATACTAGCAAAGATACTTAAAAGGGGGCAGCCAATATTTCCTCCAAAATCCAAGCTACTGGTCCAGTTTATTGAATGCTCAATTGAGTGCATCTGCCATTGGAATGAGCATAACACAATTTTCTAGGAGTGATAGTGAAACGTAAATTATTCATAGCAGATATTTGCATTTCATGTATTCTGGACACCAGCTACTTGCAAGCATCCTCTCCATCTTGTCACCCTGGCATAGGAGAACTTTCAAATATCATAATATATGTTTTAGAATCCTTTATGAGAATCTGTGCCCTCTTCATAGGTCTAGAAAGCAGATGTTATAATATTTTAACAGCTGAGTGTGTTATCACAATATACCATTTAAAAGGTGCCAGACATTTCTGGAATTCATTGACATTCCATAATGGCATTTAAAAGAAAACACCCCCACACCCACACACCCATTTGCAGACTGCTTTGACAGCAACAACAGTACTGGATATGTTTGTGTGTGTGTTTTAATGTGGTATATTGCCATTGGTTATTTTTAAGCTAGGCAACCAACAAATTTTATGAATGAATGAATGATCTGTGACAAATGTCTGATAAAACATACCTCACTGGATATATAAAGTATGGAAATCCCACCAGAAATGCAAGGCAACTAAATAGGGTTTATTTTTGCCTCAGTTCACAGAGAACTCCAAAGTATTCATTTTGGAAAAGGCCTCCACTTCCAGTAGCATGCTCAGCATATGATTCTGCCTTTTAGCCACTAGGTGGTAACAGCCGTGAAATATTCAGATATTTATAAGATAATTACAAACTGAATCACATTGTAATCCAATCCGTGAGCACAAGCTTAATTGTTTTGGGTTTATTTATTTGTTTTCCAACCTAAGTATGTGGCAGAAGGGTTAGGATCAGCAGAGGAAAACGAAGAAGGCAAGCACATGATGTCATAGGACGTCATGTTATGAGATGAAAAGGAAGGAGAAAGCATCAGGCAAGGGCAAAAGGTGGGCAAGGAGTGTAGAGCACTGGGATCTGGGTGAAAGACCTGATGTGAATATTTAATGGTTTGCTGGTTAGCTGGTGTTTGACAGGAGGAGCACATGATTAAACAAGCTCAAGTCCTTTGTACAGTCTTTTTGTTCTGAATCAATGGATCATAGATACAGTTCATTCCTACATCCTTTTGTAAAACTGGATATGGAAATACCCCATATAGCATTCAGGGGCAAACAGGTATGCCTGAAGTTTTGAGGAAATAGTCTATTATGCAATGTTGCCTTAAAATGGAAGGCTGGAAAGAAAGTAGAAGCTTGATGTAGACTCAGCACTGATACATTAACTAATACTAAAAAAAAATGACACCAATTTCTTGCCAGTAAACATTCTATCCCAAAATGTGTATGATGACCTCACTCAGCAGTGCCCTTAGCTTTCTTACACGCTCTCAGTCAGCCAGGATTTGCATCGAATTATCTTGCAGCTGCTCACCAGATTCTCTGTGATGAGTGGGCAGCATTGGTTGGAACTGAACCATACAAAATAGTCTATGGATGGGCTTCCCATGCTTCAAGAATCTTTGAGCAAAAGTCAAACAAATCATATCAGATGGGAGTGACTCTGGGATGGTTCACACCATTATTGGCCAACAATTTTCTTTACGAATGGAGGAATGGGTATGCACACCCCTTCCACTATGTTCCTAAGATAGATACCTCACATGCAGGCCCAGACATTCATATGTAGTCTCTAAACAGAAAGAGGATGACCACATTAGTATGTAATGGGAAACCTGAGGTGAAGGAGCCTGAGGTTGACTTTCTTGTATGTCCAAATTTGTGAAACCCGTTTGTCAGAATTATCTTGCAGCTGATAATTCAGCTGCAAAACTGACCCGAGGTTTCCCTTCCCAAACTCCAGTTTTAAACCTATGGTTGTACTGAGTTTCTCTGCTCCTACCTGAGATTTGCAGCTGCCAATGTTACATCCGAATGCTTAACTGCAGGCTCTGTTCGCTGTAACTGGAGTTGAGGGAGGAAGCTCCTCCCTCTCTCCGGCTGTGCTTGGCTGTCAGGGCTGTCCTTCATGCCAGAAAGAAGCCGGCACGGCCAGTTCTCCCTGCTCTATGCAGTCTCCCTGATGCAGTTAGGTTCTTGTCTATTTTGACCAAACATGGACAGATAAGCGCATGCAGGTGGGAGGGCGGAACTGCGGCTCCATTGGACCTCCAGTTCCGCATTACGTGCAAATGTGGCTTCTACTTAGTAAGCCAGCAAGCAAGCCTGATCAAGAAGGTTTTATAAGGATCATAAAATATCACCTCATCTGCTATGGTCAATAATATTGCTGTATGGAGGTTTCCTGGGCTGATGAGATTGGTCTCCTAACAGTTCCTTGCTTTTTTCCAGAGCTGAGCAGCCTTCATCTCCACCCTGTAACTGTAATACTAACACCTCTCGTTTTAAAAATAGGATCGGCTTTGCTTCTTCTGAAGTAAGCAAACTGGTTTATTGTCTGACAGAACATCCTGCATATCAGGAGCTTCAGGTATGGTTAACACATGCGAACAACAAGGGAGTTATTCTTCCCAGACACTTCTGGTGATAAAAGCCCTTCCTTCAGCTATTAACCTCTCAGTTCCCACAGTGCTGTGAAATAGACTTTACTACACTCCTGAGACCCCCTCAAGTCACCAAGACCTGCTCCGGCAGATTCATAAATATTTCTTCCATTTTTTGAAGAGGAAGTATGTACAAAACCATCCACTGTGTGGAGTGCCTGCCTGGTGTGTCACTCTTGGGAGGGGCACACCCTCTCCTCCTTCACACAAAGTGAATGATGAACTGGGTGTGTGAGAGAGCCAGACTGCAGTTTGTGAAGTGGGGGGGGGGGTGGCAACAAGCTGGTCACAATGATCTATACATGTGCACTATTTACCCCGTGATTAAAAATAAGAACGCTATCAATGCTGCAACACATTTAACTGCCGTGCTGCTCAATCCCCTTCCTTCCCTTGTGTGGATAATATTGGTAGTGGCAGCACGACAATATTTAGGTCCTGCAGACAAGGTGATTGAAAAAAAGAAAACACATGATATTACTTCTTTGTTTAATAAGGTTAGTACTAAGATGGTAACATAAACACACCTCAGCCAGGCATAGGTGAGACCGCCTTTATAAATCCTGCAGAAGTGAAAGCTGTCACTAGTTTCTTTTTATGGGCCTGCTTGATGACTGTGGCCCGAGGTAACAATTAAAGAAGGCTATTTTATGGCATTATTAGTGCCAAGTGTGTTCAGAGGTGAGCCTATTTGTCATGCCTGATTAGCACTAAGCATGGAAAAAAAGTATTAAAATGGTAATAAACTCTGCAAAAAAAACCCTGCTTTCAAAATGATCCGGTCAAATTGATTTGACTTTCACATGTTTTGTTGTTGTTGGAGTCTCCAGTCTCCTGCATTTTTAAAAACATAGCTTGTCAAAAACAAATGGCACAATCCAGCCAAAGCCAAGTCTTCTGAGTTTCGTTAATTTCAATGGGAAAGATGAAAGGTGGTGCTCAGTTCTTCCACATAAATCAATGCATTTTTGTAAAGGGTTGGGCTCACAGTGGCATCCTGGCTCTGTAGGGGTGATGGACCAATTCGGATGTTCTGTCCTTAGAGGATGATGGATCCTGAAGAATTCCTGAATGCTCTTTGGGGATTTCATGCACGTATAACCAGCACTCCTGTCAAAGTCCTGGTCACACCAAATTCAGAAATGATCTTGGCCATTGGCACAATTGTTCCAAAGTGTCTTTCCCCCTGGAATAGAGCCTGTTTGGCTCCCTGCTTTATTTAGAATCTGGAGTGATTATTGGATTGGAATTACTAGGATGTATGCAGGGAATGACTCAGTGCCTACTTTGGCCACCTTGATAGATGCCCTGTGCCAAGAAAAGGACTGGGGGAGTGAAACGCTGTTAATTTTCCTGCACCTCTCTTTAACTTTTGATTGAGAGGAGAGCTGGTCTTGTGGTAGCAAGCATGACTTGTCCCCTTAGATAAGCAGAGTCCACCCTGGTTGCATATGAATGGGAGACTAGAAGTGTGAGCACTGTAAGATATTCCCCTCAGGGGATGGAGCTGCTCTGGGAAGAGCAGAAGGTTTCAAGTTCCCTCCCTGGCATCTCCAAGAAAGGGCTGAGAGAGATTCCTGCCTGCAACCTTGGAGAAGGCAATATGGAGCTAGATAGACCAATGGTCTGACTCGGTATATGGTAGCTTACTATATTCCTATGTAATCAGTCGTGGTATCCTTCTGGAATAGATGGCTAGGGTGAGAACTGGTACTGCACTTTGGTGGTTCCATTACTATCTGAAGGTGACACTGGGGGACTATTATGGTACTCCATGACATTTTTACTGTGGTGTCTCACAGGGCTGTGTTTTGTCCCTTATGCTTGTTAACATTACCTTAAGCTCTTGAATGAGGTCACCCAGAGAGATGGAGCGAAGTGTCATCAGTATGCCGATGACAGCCAGCTCTTCTTTTCCTTTTCAGAACAGTCAGGTAAAGCAGTAGGATTGCTGAACCAGTGTTAGGAATGATGGACTGGGTAAGGGTTCATAATCTGAAATTCAGTTCAGACAGGATGGAGGTTCTGCTGATATGTGGCCCATCTGATTGAGGAGTTAGGGTGCATTCTGTTCAGGATGGGGTTGCATAAGATTTACAGTTGATTTGTTAGATCTGTCCCTTGCCTTGGATGCTCAAGTGCCATCTGGGGGCAAGGAGGGCTTTTAGTTTCTAGCAACTTTGGCTAGTGTGCTAACTGTATGCCCTTTTGGACAGAGAAAGCCTAGCCATATACATGAATAACAACCTGTAATTAGGATGACTACTGTAATGAATTGTAGTGAATTGCACTAAAGCAGCATTAGTGAATGCAACTTGTGTTTGCTTGCAGCAACAATAACTTAACGCTTGTACTTAGTGGAGTCACTTAAAGACTTGAGTCATTGATTGATTGATTGATTGTTCAATTTCTATAGCACCTTTCATAAAAAGTATCCCAAGGTGGTTTACAAAAATGAAAATACAATAAAAATAGATTAAACTCACATTAAAGTATTAAAATCAGTCAAAACATAAAAAGTATAAACCCTCACAAAAGCAACAAAAGGCAGTCATAATAGCAGGAGAGATGAGAAACCTGGCAGCCCCTAAGGGGTAAAAGTCTGAACAAATAAAAGAGACTTCAGTTATTTGTTTTTTAAAAGTAGTCACAGATGTCAAAGAGCGGACATTCACTAGGAGAGCATGCCAGAGCTTTGGGGCAACCACAGAGCAGGCCATGGCCCACGTGGATGACTATTCAGCCTCTCTCAATGTCGGCACGTGGAAGAAAGCCCCCCCCCCCATGACCTTGTTGGGTGGACAGAAATCCTTGGGAGCAGGCGGTCCTTCAGGTATTCAGGGCCCAAACTGTTAAGGGCTTTAACGGTAATAACCAGCACCTTGAATTCGATCTGGAAACAAATTGGCAGCCAGTGCAGCTCTTTCAAAATAGGTGTAATATGCCCCAAGTGAGCAGTTCCAGAAAGAACCCTGGCAGCTACATGTTTACCATGATGACTTGCATGTGTGAATGGCCATCACAAATGCAATACTACAGATGAGTCTTTCATTATCCCCTCACTTTGCCTCATGCACAGTGTTTTCCAATTGGGACAGTTCACAGATTCAGCTGCTAGTTATCAGGTGTAAAGTAATCAAGTATAAAGAAATCAAGTGATATACTGGCTTCAGTTCATTTGGAACAAACTGATGGGGTGAGATTCTGGGGAACAGCTATTCATATTACATAAAAAGGAATAACTACTAGCAGTCTGTGTGAGAAATTAAGGGGAACATCACCGAATAGGGGGATGTTGGCCGTGTGTGGAAAAGAGCTGAAGATAAAGAAGCTATTCCCACAAGCAGCAAAAACCGGGCTAGGGAAGCCCAGCCCGGGTTTCACTGCATGAGAGAACCACCAGGAGCTGCACAGCAGCAAGCCCTCTAAAGTAGCCAACTGCTTAGCAATAGCAATAGCAATAGCACTTACATTTATATACCGCTCTATAGCCGGAGCTCTCTAAGCGGTTTACAATGATTTAGCATATTGCCCCCCAACATTCTGGGTACTCATTTTACTGACCTCGGAAGGATGGAAGGCTGAGTCAACCTTGAGCCCTTGGTCAGGATCGAACTTGCATACTTCTGGTTACAGGGCGGCAGTTTTACCACTGCGCCACCAGGGGCTCCTTTGGTTTGGGGCTGGGTGCACCCCAAAATTGGGCTAAGTGATCGTTTGTAAGCCATAGCTGCTTGCAGCCATGGCTGGCACACTTGTGGGGAGGGGAGCTCCCAGTAATGCACCACACACTTGCACGGTGCATTATTGGGACTCTGGGGGACAGGGTGCTGCACAGCGGTGTTTCTCTGTGTTCGGCCCCCAGAGCTGCCAGGTGATTCATGGGCAGCCCACAGGAGAGCCCCCGCTCATCTGGATGGGCGATTTTCCCACCTAAGGAAACAGGCGATCCACCCACCTAAGAGTGGGTCAAACCTGATCACCCCACAGAAGGGGGTGCATTCTCAAAAGTCAAAGCAGTGCTGATCCAACCTCACAGATGTGAGTTCTGGGTCCTTTGAACCTTTTCAAATGATGGGGTCAGGAACTGGCGTCGGAACTGGAGGGGTGTGTGTGTGTGTGTGTGTGTGTGTGTGTGTGTGTGTGTACTTTCCCCATAGACTTCTAGTCCCCATTGAAAAGTTAAAATGCCCAAAAACACCCTAAAAGGGGTGTTCTGAAAGCTGCCCCACAAGTAGGTAAAGATGGTTGGACTCTGTTTATTTAATTACAAGTGATTCCAACCATCCTTTGATTTTAAATTAATTTTTTTAATGTAATCCAGATCGTACTTAATGAGAATCGCAGAAGAAAAGTAATGTAACACCAGAGAATCTTGTTGGAAGTTAAGGACTTTGTGCTGTCTCTTGTCTCAAAGAAAGTGGAGGACAGACTAGTGAGTCAGAGGGCTAGAGGGTCAAGACATTGGTCATCTCTTCTCTACTGCTCTGACACTATCCCTTTGGAATGTAGATTGCTACTCTTAGGGACTAACTTCCTTCCTCCCTTCTCTTCCTGTCCCTTCTACCTTGCAACATGCAAGCAAGCTCCTCTCCCTGTACCATGTGCGCAGAGAAGATGCCGAATCCATCTGCATCCAGCTAGATAGATAGATAGATAGAGATCCTAACTCCTCACTTTCCTATCTAGCATGGAGTTCTCTTAAAACTATGAACTGGCTCCAAGTTACTTTACTCTCAGCATACACGCATGCCTAACTAAATCCGCTGTGTTGTGCCTCTGTGCACTCTTCTATAATGAAAAAGGGTTTCTCTACCAGAGAGAATTCCCAATAAATCTCAGGGGATGTGATGTAATGGCTGAGAATCACAAGGGGAGCCCAAAAATCAGCTGCTTTATTCTTAAACTATAAGAAACTATAAATTTTAAAACAGGCTTAAAAAAACTATTTTTAAAGAGAAAAATAAATGCATGAATAGGCAGGCAGGCAGATATAGGGCAGAAGATTCTCCCCTCCCTTGGCCACAGTCATGGGGTAGGGATGAGCAGACTTTAGCTACTGTTTGAAGCTCTGAAAAGCTCTGAGTTCCCCCAAATGAGGTCAGAAGAACCGAATTGTGCTTCCCTAGGTTGGGTTTGGAATGTCTCTGATGCCCACCGAAATGGCCCATGTCATGCCATTCCTGATATTCCTGACCTGACATTGCACAACACTGCCACACATATTTGCCACATCTTGTTCTGTCCTGAACGGAATAAGAGATACAAATGTAAACAGGAAAGATCTTTCTGTCTAACAATGGACAGGTACTCATTATCCATTTGCTGCTGAAAGTTGAAAGGAAGAGATGCATATGTTCTCATGAATATCAGCTGGAGTGATTGTGTGCCACATAAAAACAGGGCAGATCTTGGCTTAGCTCAGCTGATGTTTAATCACTGTAGAACAGTTCTAAGATTCACAATTGTGGCTAAATGGTGGCTCGACCCTGCACCAAGCTGTGATCTCTCCTGTGACACACAAGCATTCCAGCCAAGATTCACAGGAGCACGCAAGCTCTTCCTCCCAACAGCACACACATTGTGGGAACCCATCCAATGAGTCGTAGATTTTATTTATGAAAGTCATGAAATTTCACAATTCGTTCAACATCTCCAAAAGACAATGTGAAGATTTTGGTAAAATGCAAATTTATTTACATTTTGTTGTTTACTTAATTAACCAGTTAAACTACAAATACTTGCATAATGGGCAACCTTAATACAAGCAACCACACCAGCAAATGAAAGAACTTAATACAAACTACCAGCATTTGAAAGAATTATTTAATTAAGGCATCCACTTCAATTACATTTTGAATCCCTCATGCACCTTCCTTCCAGTCAATGGGAAATAAATTCCATTTCATTCTCACTTGTGGTTATCAGATGATTTTGAATAAGCTCCAAAACATTCAGGTCAATTAAGTTGTACTATACAGCAAAGGGTCTCGAGGGGTTTTACATAAAAATCGCTAAACATTCCAGCTTCTGAACAGAACAAACTAACTTTGTGCACTGTCCGCTGAGGAGTTGTCTTCTGCCATCCCCACTGGAAGAAATGGCAGCTCTGCAAGAACATTAAGAATGTTCTTGAATGGCTTTCATTCATTCTGGTGGCTTCATATCTCATTCATAACTTTGCTTTAAATAAGTCCTTTTGAAAGCCAATTCTTTAATAAGGTTTAGCAACTGTTCTTGTGCAGACAGACAATAGATAAATAATTGTAGGCTGCACCTCATCCGAACACTCGTTTAACCTACGAATCGCGAAGTTATTTTTGTCGCTGTGTCCTGTCCACCAGGGTAGCTCATGATTTATGGTTCCCAGCACAGCTTCATCATCATTGTTCTCACCTTTATTTCCATCACTTCTAATTAAGGGGAAGGTCATTGTCACCTTACATTTTAAACCTCCTTAACACAATACATCACCCTGGTACAATTTAATAAGGAAACTTATGAAGGGGAGATGTTATAAGGGCGGGGGAATCTTTACAGCATAATCTTTCTTGTTAACAATTGCACCATAGCTTCGCTCATAATGAAAGCTAATAAACAGACAAAGTGAAGGCAACAACTTGATATTCACTCAGATCTTGATTAATTGGCTGTGGGTTATAATCAAATAAACCTACACAAGTCCTGTACTTTCCTGAACTTTTTAAGTGTAACCTTTTCTTTCATTTTAGGTTCAGTCCCATATTTCCTTTAAGGGTATAGATAGGAGTTCTTCACCAGCTTTTTGGAATCTGGAGGTTGGTGTAGAATCCAGTGAACTGGGGACTGTAGTACAGAATGACCAGGCAACAGTAAAGTAAAATCAAATATTGTTGTGGCCCCACAACAACCCATCCTCCTCAGCAGCTGCATGTATCTATTGAATGCTGAAGTTCCTCTAGCTGCTGCTGCCTGTGGCTGCTCAGAGGAGAATTGGATCCCCCCCTGCTGCCAGAGTTAGCAAACAATGGCTTCTTCCAACACTCCTATTGCTGTATGAGCAATCAAATTATGCCCTTCAAAGTGGCATTCAGTACATGCGGTTTGCAGAGGGAAGTTGCCAGGGGTATAGCTTTTATGTTAGCCAAGTGGGAAGGGCTCTGATTTTTCTCAGTGCTAACTGATATCTGAAGAAATTGGAGCATCACGTTTCCTTTGCTGATGCTCCTGAATGGTAACGATGTTACTGGTGGTGGTGATAGCAGTAGCAGTAATTGTTGCTGCTGCTGCTGCTGTAGTTAATCATTAGTAGATGGATGATCAGAGGCACTGCCCTGAGGCAATTTTGTATGTATGTTTAAGGTAGTACCCTTAACAGCCCTCTCCTACCCACCATTATTATTTTGTGACAAGACCATGATAGACCAAGGTCACTCCATTTTTGCTGCCAGAACAAAGAGCAGTGCTTAGAGATGTTCAAGATGTTCCCAATACTGACCACTGCAACAGTGCTAGGGATGGGAGAGTTGTCTTTTTCTAGTATTGATCGCTACTGGTAATGATAATGTGGAATGAAATTCTAGTAGATAATATAGGAAATGCCACAGCCCTAAACTGATCTTGATGTATTGAAGACAAGCAGTCACCACAGAGCAGAGTTCCCTCTAACAGGAATTCCCAGATGTTGTTGACTACGACTCCCATAATCCCCAGCCAAAGGCCATTGCAGCTGGGGATGCTGGGAGTTGTAGTGAACAACTGGTGGCAGGTGGTTCATATGGGGCTGCCTTTGAAAGATGTTTGGAAACGTCATGTCATCCCAAAAGAGCCAGATGAACTATTATCAGGGAGTATCATAGGAATTAGGCTATCCCTTTGCTTTATCATCTTCATTGGCTTCGGCTAGGTTTCCAGGCACAATTCAAGATGCTGGTGGTCACCTTTAAAACTTAACAGCTTGGAATCTGGGTAACTTAAGGACCTCCTTCTCCAGTATGAACTTTTTTTGACATTTGGGATCATCATCTGGGTCACTGCTTTGGGTCCTGCCTCTTTCAGAGATATGCTTGTGATCGTAACCCAGGTGGTAACCCAGGACTGAACCTTTCTTCCAGTGGCCTCCAAATTATGCACTCTTCTTCCCTTGGAGATCTGTCAGACTTCCCTCACTGTCTGCTTTCTGCCACTGTGTAAAAATAATACTTCCATGTTCCACACCAATTCCTAACAACCATCCAACTGCAATTTTCATATTGCTCTGTTCTAGGTGTTTTTACTATTGTTTTCAGTTATTTTTAAAAATTGTATTTATTATTATTATTATTATTATTATTAGAATTCGCAATTAAAGTACAAATCTACACCAAATTCATGTTTTTGTACACAACTTTGAGCTTGTTTAGGTTTGTAAATTTAATAAATAATAATTAAAACCATTAATTAAAAATGAATTAGTGGAACCAGCAGTTTCTGCCTATCCCTGCTATATGATCATAGCTCTTTGTGAAACAAGAATTGTAACAGAACCACCTTTCTGTCTGATTCATCAAAGTGGCCTGTAAGATATCCAAAACATTCAGATAAGTGGATGTTCAGATATGTAGTTCTGTTTACAAGACATGGGGTGAAATTGGCACTACCCACTGAATTTGGATTGCTAGGTTTGGTCATACCAAGGTTTGGATAAAGAGGCTTCTTTGATCCTATTCTATAAAGTGTGGCAACAATGCTTCATCACTGGTTACCAATATCCAATTTCCTTCAGCTGCATCAACTTCTTTCTTTGTGCTTCCCCAGTAGCTAGCCTGAAGAAATCCATCTGCCTCCAAGCAGTTCTTCCAATAAAGTATTTATTTGCACCAATCAAATGGACTCATACTCATAAGGCATTCAAATTTGTTGGGTGAAGCAAGTTTCTCTATAGTTGAGGAAACTTCCCAAATTAAGAAAGGGCGAGAGAACACCTGATAGTTATAACAAATAGTATCTAAAGCATTGCTTATTGTTTATAATTTTAGAAAGATTGTTTGGCAACTTGGTGCATTCACATTTTTGCAGAACAAATGGCAGAGGGAAAACATTTGTGACAATATGTTAAAATGTCAAAGAAAGAAACATCCCCCACTTGATGCCTTGGTTGGTATTAAACCTCATACTAATGTCATTGATTCTGTGTCAAATTTTAATGTATAGGGGGGAAAGGATCCTGACCAGGTGCAGCATAGTTGTCCTCTCATATAATATAGCAGGTAGTACCCCTGCCTTCATAGGGAAGACTGGCGGTTTGATTCCTCAAAGAGGGGTTGTACTTTGTTGAAGCGGGGTTATAACTCAGTGATACAGCTCACGAAGGTCTCAAAGTCAATCCTTGTATATTTCCAGGTAGGGCCGGAAAATCTCTCTCTCTGAAGCCTGAAAGAGCTGCAACCAGTCGGTGTAGACAATAGTGACCTAGGTGGGCAATACCTGGCTCATTATAAGGCAGCTTCATGTGTTTGGTACATTTTAACCATCACAAGACTTTATTTAGCTTCAGAGGCTCAGAAGTATCATGTGCAAAGGCAGGGCTGCAATCCTGGGCCTGGTTTTAGGTTTTTTAAATAGATACCCCACATGTGTATGGGACAGTGGTGGCCAGTACAAGTAGAGGAGGTGAGGAACAAGCCACAGGGGAGGCTTATGCACACTCCTCTCACTCTGTACCAAATGCCTCTGTATATCCCACCTTGCCCCATTGTAGAATTATCCCCATGCAGGCTGATATTCACCAGGTTGGGGAATGCATTAATTTTGAATGGATTAAGCCTATTATTTCTAATAAAAGATCCTAAAATAACTGTTCTTCAATACACATTAAGGCCATTCCCATGACCTGTGAGCAGGGCAAGGAGGGCGGGGGTGAGGCAGGATCTCACCTACCTTCTCCCCAGATGATCCTTGGTGTCTTCTTGGCAGCATTGCAACCACATAAGTGGTGCTGCCAGGAAAAGCATAGTGATTGAGGCCAGGGAAATGCAGCCTGGCCTCCAGAAATCCCACAATGCACCTTTCAAAGAGTGTGATGCTGTAAGGGATTTCCCTGCAGGGGTGTATTAAGGTTAGAGATGAGATTTTAAAGTGGGCCCATTGCTGCCTTCCTCTCCTTCTCCTGGCCCCATGTCTCTGCAGCAGAAGAACATTAAGGACACGTGTAATATAGAGTAGCAGATTAACAGAGGACAGGACACCACAGTTACAAGGTGTAAACCATAGCAGAACCAAATAATACAACAGTATCAGCTTTGGTAAATACAAGAGGGCAATTCATGCTTGTTACCACAAGACCAGCTCTCCTCCCCTTCTGTGGGTTCCAAAGGAAGTTTCTGTTCCAAGCTGAACAATTTTTGTCAGGGGTATAGCATGGTGCGGTTTTTAAAAACAACAACAACAACAACAATATTTTTTCATTTGGAAAAGGCAGGTGATGCAATATCCAGACAAACCTGTTTAAAATTAGCAAATTAGGAAGGATGCTAGGCTAGCTCAACTCTTCCCCAACCCTCAAGAATTTTGAGCCATTCTGGGAGCAAAGAACTTTTATTTTTTTTTTTTTAGAACTTGTTTGGTTGAAAAACGATTGGATATATTTTCAACAACCATGGCACCATCAAAGAACCAATCAATAAACTTCTTGCCACCACCCCCTCTTTCCTTTCCACAGAGAAGAAAATGACTCAGTGCAAGTTGGGAGAAGATCACTTCGCATGGGTCATCAGGACTTAGAGGGAAGAACCCAATCATTTAAAATCATTTTTTAAGAGTTAAAAATTGTTCGGGAACAAACACCTGCCCTCTCAAACACACACACACACACACACACACAAACACACACACACACACACCATAAATGTGGGAAGCAGGAAAAAAAAACAAATCACAATGCCTCGCTGCTGCTGCTGCTGCTGTAGCCACTGCCGCTCTCCTCCACTCTGACTGACAAGAGGGGAATTGGGAGTCACAGAGAACCTGCTTGGGGGGACTGAAGCTCACACTCCTGGCTACCAGACTGGAGAGAGGGCAAAGACTGGCCTTGGGGGACACTCAGGGGGCCCATCAGAGGCTGTGGGCCAGGAGACATATGTCTCCCTTTTCCTCATAAGTTGTACTCCCATGTTTCCCTGCAAGCTGGGCACTCTAGGCACCCGGCTCAGTGGCTGCTCGGGCTGCACACAGCGCAAGCAGACACATGACCGCGTACCACTGTAGAAGGCATGTTCATACTCATTTACCTCAGTAATAGCCCGGGGGGGGGGGCATGGGGCAGCATGAGGATCAATCTTGATCATGGTTCTCCACACAAGCAGCCTTACCCAGATAGGGCTGTGCAAGCCCAGGTAGGGCTGCTTGTGTGAACAGCCTCACTGAGTATTATTTGAAAATGCTTTCTGTTTAACATTTGCCTTAGCTTTTTTTTTAATTTCCTAGTAAAGTTTACAAATTATGGCTATGCAGTGATGTTAGACCAAGTTATGTCTTTGGGGAAAATAACATATTGCTGAAGCACTTTTTTTTTTTTTTTTAATTGCCCTTCAAAAACCCAGATATCATGTTCTGGCAAAACCCACTCATGACTATACAACATGTTAATCTGAACAAATGATTTTATGGTAACCTCAGTTAATTATGTGTTTGCAAGAACATTACCTTATATGGGTACCTTTGACTTTTAACCATTCAAAACATCTCCACATCTCATTCTCTCTCAACAAGATGTCCTCTGAGAAGAACTATTGCATTATCAATCACTTAGGCCATTTGCCATAATATTGAAGCTATTTGCCACAGAACAGATCTTTTCTAAGTTAGATGGCTGCTGGATAAGCTATTTCAAGATTGTGGCATCACACCCGATGAGACTTGAGCACTCTTGCTCAGTCATTACAAAGGATCTCATACCAATGGAGTACTTTGAGGGCTGAAATGTCACACTATTGAGCAGTGAAGGGACTGCTCTTAACAAGACTGTTTGCAAGAGCAGCCCTATCCAGGCTTGGGCAGCCTGCTCATGTGACGTGCTGGGATCGAGGCAGATCCCAGCGTTGCCTCCTAAGTAGCCTGAGATTTTTACCCAGATGTTTACCTGGGTAAAACGGTGCGAGTGTGGCTTTTTACCCAGGCCTGCAGTCATGTGTCTACTCAGACTGCAAGCAGCCCAAACAGACACAGAGCCAGGCACCTAGAGGACCCAGCTTGAGGGGGAATCCCTCAGTGCACCACATTCCTCATGCAGTGGATTTAGGGACATCTGGATGCTGGGTGTCATTTTCCTGGCCTCCAGAACTCCACACTGTCCAGAGCAGCGTGGATCATGTGGGCACATGAGCAGCACATCCCACACATGGAATGAGATCATCTGCGGGGAGGGGGCATAAGCTCAATCTTGCCTTCCCCCTGCACCCTCCCCACTTGCTGAAAATGGACTTGAGAATGACCTCAATGTATCACAATCCTAATGCTTGAACACACTATATTTGAATGTGTCAAGCTTATACCTTAACATGAATTAAACAGCATCAGGCAATAAAACTGGTCTGATTCAATACATCAGCCTCAAGCTAGGACACTATCCCCAAACTTCTTGAAATGATGGAACTGTATATAACACAAAGAAAGAGGTGTTAGAGCTAGGACCCTGGCAGCATCAGCTCTCAGCTGCAATGTCTCTTAGTGACCACTGGGAGGGGTTTAGGGTCATGGACAAAAGTGCTGGACATCTCCCCTCTTTGTTCTCCCAGTGTTAGTCTCCATTTTGTCTCTCCAGAGATGGCTGTTTGTTTTGGTCTCTCTCTTCAGTCATGAACTACAACTGAATTAAGCTGGAGGCTCTTTCACATTTGTTTGCAACCTTTTCTTTAAATAAATCCTTGTAGTTCTTCAAAACTAAAGAACTGTCTCAAGACCTCTCGCTTTGCTACTTTCTCACCAAACTGGTTTTGCTTTGCTATTTGGGGACTGAACTGCTATTCTTCCCCTACAAGAGGGTCATTGACAATAGTAAACCACTACACATATATTACATTACATGAAATTACTTGAATCAGTACTCTTCTAGAATCTGATATGTCACAGACTTTTTATTCCAAACCGTATGCTTGGCTTTATGTGTTGAGTCAAAACAGTTACATATATAATTCCAACAATGTCTACTTCTCATAAAGGCATTACTGAAACAACAACAACAAAACCCAGGCTTGTAAAATGCCATGAAGCCAGCCATCTGCAGCAAACAAGATTTGCATTTAGGTGATCAAGCAAAGAAGTTTCTACAAAATAGAAGAGATTGTGTTGTTGTGTGTGTTTGTTTCAGCTGATTGGGGTGCACAAAAATGACTTGCATGAGGCTAGTTCATACGATCCTCACCTGCATAGGAGGAACATTCCTCCAGAGTAGAACAGCTGAGTATGTTCCCCATCTGCAGTCATGTGAACTAAAAAGAGCAAGGGAGGAGGAGGGAGAGTCACTGAGGCTCTACACACAATCAGTGTGTAGAGTCTGGGGGGGTTTGGTGGGGAGAGTGGTTCAAGCCCCCTCTCCCTGCACATGAGCAGCAGTTGAGCCTTGGGGAGCCAGATCAGCCACGCACAGCCCACACAATGACTGGCTCCATCATGGAGCCGGTTGGAGCTGTGGGATCATGGGGTCCCCAGCCCCCAGAAGTCCCAGAATGCCCTGTGTGATTATGTGGGGCATTCTGGGGAGACCCCTGAGGCCGAGAGGCTTGTTGTTGCCTTCTGGCCAGGAGATCTTCACAAGATGCTGCAGCGCAGCAACTCACAATCAAGAAAACGAGGTTAGTGGAGCACTTGCTTCACTAACCTCCTTTAAGGGAAGGGCTACTTTGGCAGGCTAGCTGCCACTGAATCACCAGGCTCCCTCCTGCGAGCCCAGTGGTTCTCACAATGGGGGGGAACCGGGCTGGGCTCCCTTAGCCTGGTTTTTCCCCATAGTGAAAATAGCCTCATTGTATGGGAGGCAGGATCTAGGTTGGATGGTTTTTCATCCACCCTCAGTAATATGCTGAGGAGAGAATCTGGGTAGGGCATGCTCGTCTGACCCAGCTCCCATCCCCCACAGGATCACTCTCCCCTCCTCCCCCGCTTGGCTTTTTTGAGTTCATATGACCACAGATCAGCCCGGCTTTGCTCCCCTGGATCGCCTACCCAGGCAAGAATAATGTGAACTAGCCTACAGGTTTCTATGATCTGTTGGGCTAGTAAAAATTATAATGGGCTAGCAGCTTTTCTGGACTTATTTTCAAGGCTGCTTTTGAAAAGAAATGAAAACCTAGCATGAACCGATAATGCTAAAGAGTGGTCAGGGCAGTGGCAAGCAGGGAGGTGGAAGCCAAAGTTTCAGCCCAATTCAGAGCTATTCCTTCTAATTGGGCCGAAATGAATCAGACTACCCCCAAACCATCAAATTCAGTTGAAAACCCCTCTAAAGCAACAAAGCCATCCCCCAATCAATCTGATGGTTCAAGCATGCCTATAAAATAAAGCTGAGAAGATTTGCAGGCATTTTCTGTAGTGGATATCATGGAGCAGAGTAACAGTACTAATGCTACTGCTGTCCATAGATTCACTCTATACTGGTTGCCAGCATTCCAGAGTGAATGTTGTATTTAAGAACTCCCTTGGGATCAGCATTTGGACATGACGATGCAGCTCATAAGGAGACAGCCATGTCTGTAGATAATTTATATATTTCTGCAAAGTGCCCTCTCAAAGCTTTTGTGAGCTCTAGGCAACAAATGCTGTTTTGAAGCATGCTTTGTCAAGCTCATGCTGAATCAAGAGAACTGACAACATAATTGGTTTATCAAGACAAGAATCTATTTGAAGTTCCTTTTTTATTCTGCCCAACTGGCTGCTCAACAGCAATGTATGAGGTATCACTACACAGATGTGGTTGGGTTTAGAACCATGGGAATCCCATACTTCCTCCAGATGTACTTGTCAACAATGCACAGTCTCTCTTGTAGCTTTATGAATATGTTGCTACTCTGGCCTTATACATTAAAATCCAAGTATATTCTTGTGACTTCATGTATTAAACATATTAGTAGCTAAAGATGCTTTCAGCACACAAAAATATGAGGGGTTTCTGACAAATGTGCTTAACACCCTCTAAATCTGCTCACCCATCTATTCTGCTAATAGGTAGGCCAGAAAGTAGTCCCATGGTTATTTTTAGTATTATTTTGTTTAAATACCAATAGCCTGCTTTATGATGACCCAACAGCTCTTTCGTGATTGATCATGCCAAGAACGTAAAACCATACATCTAATACCACACAGCACATACTTATATTTAAATTCAGTAGCTGACATCCAGGCTAAGAAAGTGCTGGTGCAGCATTGCTGTACAAACACTCTCGGAGAGGGGCAATTTTTGTTGATCTCCCCTTCCCTCTGAAGCCATTTGTGGCTCCTGAAAATATATATCTGGGTTGCACAGCCTTCAGGAATCTATTTTTGGAGCACACTTGCATCCCTGAAGTGTGTGCTGCTTGTTCTCTGCACTAGCACTTTGTTCATTTAGAAGTCAGCCACTGTAAATTACAATCTATCCAATACTATCTAGGTATGTACATAAAACCAGCTTGGCCTGTTTGGTTTGAATTTGAAGTAGCTTCGAAGTAGGGTGGGTAGGTTCTGTTTGGTTTTGCTCAAACCACCACCACCACCTGGTTTGGTTCAAATTCAAACCCAATTCAAACCAGTTCTAAAAGGTTCCACATAGGGTATAATGGGGACATGAACTGGCCCATTACTCCCTATTCAGAGCACCTTGAAGCACAAAACTGGGGTGAGTGGTAGGCACCCAGGGGTGCCAACAAACCACCAAACCCCAAAGAAAGTGGACGCTCCTGTGATTTCTAATTATTTTTAAAAGATTTTTTCTTTTTTTCCATTTCTCTCATAGACAATAATGGTGATTTGAGGCAGCCCCATCCCCCCCCTTTGAGGGGTGCCAGGGTACCACAAAGTGGGTCTGGCGGCATGTCAGGTTGTGCCAGAGCTCCCCCACAGGCAACCCAAAGTAGGTGGGGTTCATGGTTTCCCTCCAGGAATTGTTTTAAGTTCTGGACTCTCTAAACAGTCTATCTCTATCAGAGCAGATTCTATGGTTTGTGCATATCTTGTGAAAAGCTCTTCATAGGGACAGATCGGGAGAACTCATATGAGTTCAATGGGCCAATCATTCACCCAGCACAACATCCAGCTAGGGGTAGCCCAGCAGGGGGAGGTTAACCTTGAGAAAAACCAGTTACTTGACAAAGCCAAGGTCCAACTGTGGCCAAGCGGGTGTTACCATGTCGACAGCATGTGAAAACACCCCCTCGCTCTGGACACTGGTGAGTGGGCAGGAGAGGAGGCACGCAGAAACCAATGCCTGGTACAGCCAGGCTTGGCAGTGAGTCTCCCAGAACTGTGCGTGGTCCATCTCGGGGTATTCCTCCACAGGCTCCTCCAGGTACTGCACAATGTATTGTGCAGAACTGGGCAGCCTGGTAGGCCGAGCCTCTCACAATCCGGGCAAGGCGCCAAGGCAAATCTGCTTAAGACACTGGGCTGACTTATGGGAGAAACTGCCTGTTGCATTGGTGCCACTGCCTGGGATGCCTCACTGCCGGACTGCGAAGAAGAAGGGGTGGGAACTGGAGGGCCTCCTGGACTGCTGTTGCTGGGTGTGGGTTGTGCACGTTCGGGGGGGTGCACCATCACCACCCTCCTGATCTCTGCCATTACTAATAACCTCATCTTCCCTAACTCTGCCTACCAGGATGCCCCTCCACCTGGGGAAGTCATCTGCACAAATAGCATTGCTCTTGATGGTCAGGTCATAGAGACAAGCCAGACGTGCTCCTTGCTGTCACCCAACACATCAACCAGCCTATCAACAACTTCAGCCTTCCAGCCAGAGCACACCCCTCTGGCATGGTCAGTGAGGTCCAGAGTTCACCCAACAGCTTCTCCAGGAGGAGAGCTGCAGGGAGGGCCTGGCTCAGAGGAGTGGTGTCGCCACACAAGCTAGGCAAACAAGAAGGGCTCGAGGGCCAACACCATCTTGGAAATGAGCTTCCACTCCACATTGGATAGGTCGCACATGTCCAAGGACTCATTCCTCGCCAGGTCATCAAGGACCACCGCCTGAACCAGCAGGAATTCCACCAGGTATCTATATCTGTGGGATTGAGGTGTTGTGGAAGCCCATGGACACACTGCCACTCACGAAGCAGGCGCCTGGACTTCTCACTCCGGTGGAAGTGGGCTGCAATTTTTTGGGAATTCTCGCAAGCACAGCTGTGGCAGCAACAGCACCTGGAAAGGGGTAGAAATGCTCCCTGGATGCCTTCGCCCCCTTGAGGACAAGGGATCCCTGACAGCCAGGTGGAGTGTGTGTGCCATGCAGCGGATGTTCACACACTCCAACACTGATTCTATTGCTGCTGTAACATTGGAGCCATTGTCTGTCTCAATTAAGCCCCAGGAGAGGTGTGGCAACCCACTTATACAGTCCTCAATTTGGTGGCCGAGTACAGCTGCCACCTCTTCCTTGGTGTGCTTGACATCCAAGGTCTCCCCATGCAAGACAGCCCAACTGTGCCAAAATGCAGTGTGGAACGTGCTGGAGCCAGAGGCAGCACCAGAAGTCCCCTCTCTCTCCGGACCCCATCAATGGGCAGTCAGGGCCAGGAAAGCAGCGTGCATCCCACTCACACTGTTCCACAGAGCAGTGGTGAAATGCATGCTGGTGCCAGATGGTGCTGCACGCAGCATGCCTGACACGAGCTCCCTGCACCGACTGTACAGGGAGGGGACCACGTTCCGGCTGAACATGGTACTTGAGGGGATGGTGTAGTCGGGTGCAAGCAGCTGGAATATCCAGCTGAAGCCAGAGTTCTCGACCACCTGAAAAGGCTGGTCGTCAGTGGCCATCATCTCCCCTATGAAACGGGTGAGGCGATGTGGGTCCATGTAACCAAGAGCTTCTTGCCTGATGACTGCGTCCACCGCTTGACTGGCAGTGTACCCTGCTTCATGGAAGTTGGTGCACTGCCCATGTCAGAGCTAGTCACAGGCACACAAGGTGCATTAGCACTGTCAGCAGAGTCAAGGAGATCCAGGTGATGCTGTCACATATGTTGTCACATGGAGATCATTCCCAGATGCTTAGAATCATTTCCCCGACTGACCTCAAAATGCCGCCAAATATTACTGCTCTCTGTGGCCTCCTACACCCTGGTGCCATCTTGGACCTCTTGGGTGACAGCAGACCTAGGGGGATGCTGGTGCTCACCCACCACCATCACCCACCCCCTTCCACCCTGCATGGAAGAAGAAGGTCCTGGCTTCACTGGAGGAGGGGCCACCCCCTCCACCTCAGCAGCAGTCCCTTCCCCCTCAGAGCCAGACTGGGAGGACCCAGCACTGGAATCTGCCATGACCCGGGTATCATCAGGGGGCCCCACCACTGAGTGGCGAGAGGAGCGTTGGAGGGGCCACAAGAGGGAGGGGAAATCTCATCTAATATAAAAAATTTGAGGGGGAATTTTTAAAAAAACTCTATTTGGGAAAAACTTTATGGGGGGATTTAAAAAAAAAAAAACACAACAACCCTATTTAGAGAAAACCTTTTTCCAAAACACCTATTTAAAGAAAACCCTATTTAAAGAAAACCTACCCACCCACTCACAACAACACAACACAATACAATACTAAACACAGTGGGGGCAACTGAGGGGTAACCTGTAAAAACAAGAAACAACCTGCAAAAACAAAAAACAAACTGCAAAGAAAACCCCCAGAAAATATAACTCCCCACACATCCAAACCAAAGAAGGCCCTATTTAAGGAGAACAAACGGGGACAAAGGGAGCAACAAAAAGAAGGCACTTATCCCCTCATTGTCCTGGAGATTTTCTGTCCCACACACTGGTCAGGAGAAAAAAGAAAGAATTGCAGACCTGTGGAAGGCTGGCATAGATGGGGCAGGGGGAGAGCAGAATAAAAAGCTTTCCAGCTAATCGCCCACCCCAAAAAAACAAATTAAAATAAACACTGATTAAATAAATAAAAAGGCTGATGTGGAAAAATAGCTGTGGGGGATGGGGAAGGGGTTGAGGGGGAAAGAAAGGGAAGGAAAGGGGAGGACAGGGGGAGAGGTGCTGCTGGACTGTGGAGCAGGCAGTGCGCTAAGCACAACAAAAAAGGGGTTAACAAAAAAAGCAGCTGCTCTGGAAAACAAGGAAACCCTCCCTGCACAACTCCCAGAATAAAATGAAAACAATTGGCAGTGGATGCTGAGCTGAGGACTCTCTAATTATCAACTCAGCTAAGAGATGTAAAAGCTGCAGCCTGCCAAACGGCCTGGGCCCCCTGGCCCAGGGGAGAAAGAGAGATAGACACTCACTCACGGGGGCTATTCTCACAATCTGCAAAAATCGGGCTATGAGAGCCTAGCCCTATTTGTGCAGATTGTAAGAACCACCGGGCTCGCAGCCGAGCCTGGTGGTTCTAGAGCAGGCAACCCACTCAAGAACATCTGCCCTAAAACCAGGTTTGCTGAGTGAGCCCTCCGCAAACCTGGTTTTGTAGATTGTGAGTAGCCACGGTGTGGCTTCGTGCCATGCCTACTCAGAAGGAGACCCCTGGAGGGGAGGCGAAAAGCCGCCTCCCGGATCCGGGGGTCTCGCCAGCATGGTGAAGCTTGTGGGGACAATTGGCCCCCACTCCCCCCAGCCCCTGCTGGCTTCGTCACGGAACCGGCAATCATGTGGGTGGCTGATCTGGCTGCCCAGGGCTCCCTCCCCGCTTGCCCTCCCTAAGCGGGCTTAGCCCACTCTCCCTATGCACTCGAAGAAACTGGGTCTCACTGATTGTGAGACCCGGTCCACTTACTCACATGGGGGTGGGGGGCAGCAGCAGCAGAGAACAAACACACACAGAGATGCAGTCACAAAAGGGGGGAAAGGGTTTAAAGCAGGAGAGGAATGGGTGGGGAGCAGAAGAGATTGGGAACAAGAACACAGCCAGGTCTGCCAGGCAGACTCTCACCACACTATCAGCACCACTAGCAGCAGCAGGCCAGAAGGAAGCCAAGGAAGACTGCAGCCAGAGTGATTTTGCTAGGCCAGAGGCTTAGGTTTAAATAGGATTCAAAACTCCCTCCTTTGGGAGCCCCCATCTTTGCCCTCCCCCTTGGCCAATAGGGTGCCAGTTCTCAAGGACTGGCACAGTGCAGACCCTACCATAGAGCCAGATTCATCTGGCCAATCAGGGAAGCAAGAGCTCAGCCAATGAAATCGAGCAACACAAATCACACAAAATGGAGGACAACATCTAAAATAGCCTCTAGAACATTCGAATTGACTCGAACCGAACCTGGCTCAATCGGTTCAAACTCAGACTGGCATTGCCAATGCAATGACCAGTTTGGTCTGAATTCAAACCTTCAAACCAAACTGGTTTGAATTCGAACAGGTTCGAGTTTGAACCTTTTTGCACATCCCTAATACTTTCTATCTATCTATCTATCTATCTATCTATCTATCTATCTATCTATCTATCTATCTATCATGTCAGAGACCCAGGATCACTCTCCAAAAACCATTGCCAACTATTGCAATACGATAACAGAACCCACATTCTAACCCTCTCTAGGGATGGATTTCACTGAGTATGCCCTGCTCCTTGGTAACGTAGGTCCACAGGTCCACTGGACTCACGGTTTTGTGCCCCCCTTGCCCCGCTCTCCTGTACATGTTCATACGTTTGTGAGAGCAGTCTCTTTGCAGTCAGTGAGACTGAAGAGAGGCATGAGAACTGGCTCTGCAAGCTTCCTTCTTTCCTGAAGGACAGCCTAAACAGCCAATAGGAGCCAGAGCGAGGAAGGGGCTTCATCCCTTAACTCGAGTTTTACAGAGGTGAAACTGCATCCCACCGTTTGTATGTAACCCTGGCATGGGCAAACCAGAGACCAAGCGGATGAAACTTAGAGAGAACCAATGGTGTCAAAGTACAGTTTGGGGAGGGAAATCACAATTCCATTTTCTTTGGTATCTGTAATTCTCCGGTTCATACATTCATGTTTGGGAACCAGTGGTGAAGGGACCTCCAGTTTCCCATTACATATGAACCAGGCCAATGTTTCCATTTTGCTTACCTTTGTAGGGCTCGGAGAAGCACTCCTGAGGCTTGAAAAGCCCTCCCTAAAGGATGGGGCAATTTCCATGGCCTGAAGAATTCTTCTCTGATCCTGAAGTAGTTCACCAGCTTTCCTTCCCATTCCCAACAACTCACACCCATCAGTCTCCACCTGTTATTTAACAAACTCAGCAGCTGCAGTGGGGAAAGCAGAAGCAATTGTGCCACATGGAGTGGAAGGAAGCTTTTTTCTCTTACCGCCCACCCCCCATTGGAGTGATCTGGTGCAGGAGAAACCATATTGACATGCTAAAGCTGAGGAGACCTTTTCCTTCTCCTCCTATGTGGCTATGATGCACTGCTGTGGAGCAGTCCAGAGCAAAGGCATGGTAGCTCTTGGGATCTGGAGTGTTCCCAAGGGACTCCCCTTTGCTGGGAATGACCCACAGTGCTTTATATCCCCACCTGGGCTGTTGAGACTTGTAGCCCAAGGCCCCTGACCTGCTCAGAGACAGTGCTTCACCAGGTCCTGGGAAGCCCACTGCTACCATTTTTCCCATCAGCCTCTGCTGGTTCCCATTACCTCTGCTCATAGTTGGGTTTGTAAGGACCTTGGGACAATGGGAAGGGAAGGTGACAGAGGCAGACAGAGAGTAATCTCCGGAATGGTATTGGGGTGGGGGGAAGGGGAGGTGGCAGGTGAGCACATGATTGCTCACAATACCTCAGGGATTTGTACATGACCATTTGAAACATGCAAATCCTCAAGCACTTTCAAGGCAGGCAGGAGGAATGCTCATGCATCCCTAATGGTGAGCAATGAGGTGGCCAGGTTTGTGGTTGATACCAAATTATTCAGGCTGGTGAAAATTGAAAACCCAAGAGGACAGCAAAATGTTCCATAAATATCTCTTCAAACTGGGTGAATGGGCAACAAACTGGCAAATGATTCAATGTAAGTAAGTGTAAGCTAATGCACACTGAGGCGGAAAATCTCAGCCACATAGAAACTGTGATGGGATTTCCACTAGTGGTGGTGACTAGCTAGTAAAGCGATCTTGGGTCGTGGTGGATAGCTCAATTAAAATGTCCACTCAGTGAGTGCTGGTAGTAAAAAAGATAAAATCCATGCTAAGGATGATTAGGAAATGGATTGAAAATAAACCTTCCATATCATAATGCCTTTTTTATAATTAAATCTATAGTGTGCCTGCATTTGGAATGATATGTACAGTTGCCACATCTCTAAAGGATATTGTAGAGCTAGGATAGATACAGAAAAGAGCTATCAAAATGATCAAAAGAGCACCTTCCCTATGAGGAAAGGCATCTGGAGGGGGCAGGGTTAGTTAAGAAAGAAGATGGCTAAGGAGAAACATGATAGGGGTTTCCTAAATTATGCATTTTGTGGAGAAAGTGGAGAGAAAGAATTGTTTTCTCCCTCTTTCATAATACTATTGGAACTGATGGTAGTAGATTCCAGACAGGGGGGGAAATAAAGCATTTATTCATACCGTTGATAATTAGTGCATGGAATGACTTGCTAAATTATGTAGTGATGGCCCTAGAACTTGGAAAAGGGATTAGGCCAAAGTATGGAGCATAGTTCTATTGCTGCCTATTGGCCATAGTGGAGCCTCCAGGATTCCACTGCATATCAGTTGCTGAGGGGAGACAGTGGCAGAGAGGACTAATGCCTCCCTCGATGCCTGCTTTCAGGGTTCCCAGAAGCATCTGGCCAACCACTGTGGAAAACAAGATGCTGGACTAAATGGACCTTTGATATGATCCAGCAGGGCTCTTCATATGTTATTAATAGGTTGTTAAACGATTACCTATTTCTCACTGAGGTGGTAAATCTATGTTTCAAGTGCACCACATCAGACTGCAGGTGGGGACTCCATTATACACATTGTCAAAATATCTGCATGTCAAACACTAGCATGCCAGAGAGAAGGGTTGTTGTGTCGCCTAGATTTGTAACTAACATTCAAATGGAGATTTACAAGGGTTGGGGAGAGGATCAATTCGGACACATCCCCAATTAAGGCGTAACAAGGGTCCGTTTGAGAAAAACCAAGAGGTGGAGCTTGAAAATGCTGGGAGTCAGGCGCAATATTCATATGGAGCCTCACAGCATTGTTCATATGGAGCCTCTCACAACTGTGCTAACAGCAGCAAAGGAGTTGCTGCTTTAAGATGTATCCATCTTATTTATTTATTATTTATCTGGGTGAACCGCCCTCAGTCATTTTTGGAAGGGTGCTATAGAAACTTAATAATAATAATATTTAACATGCTGGGTGAGTTGATTTCCTTGAAACAATGCTGGATATACTGTGTTGAAGTAGACTGTGACTAACCTTCTTAAGCATCTCCAAGATAGGGCTGAGAGAGATTCCTGCCTGCAACCTTGAAGAAGCCGCTGCCAGTCTGTGAAGACCATACTGAGCTAGATAGACCAATGGTCTGACTCAGTAGATGGCAGCTTCCTATGTTCCTATGAGTGGTGAATGCCGTGGAGTCAGTGAGCCCACATCCCTTCTGAGTGAGTGGCTTACAGTGCAGTATGTAAGGCAGCATTGCTGTTGTTGTTGTTTATATTTTTATTTTTATTAAGTACATTTGTGTTTTTGTACGCTTTTTAAAAAATTCACCATGCAGTTTACCAAACAAAAGGAATGAGAAGATGATTCCCTACCCCAGAAAAACTCATGGTCTAAAACGAAACACAGTGGAGACAACAGCAACAGTCACTGGAAGGGACACTGTATAACTAAAATGCATGAACAATATAAAATAGCAAGCAATAAACACTGCAGCTAATAAAATTAACAACAGTAGAGCAGACAGGCAGCAGTAACTTGAGAACATATTGCCCAAAAACTCTTCTGAAGGGGGCAGTTTTTAAGCCTCTGAAGAACCATAAGAGAGGGGGCAGTGAGGTTCTTCTCTGGGAGGGAATTCCATAATCTGAAGGCAATCACAGAAAAGACTCTGCCCTGAATGCATGACAGAACACAGCCCTTCCCAAAGATCTTGTGAGGCAGGTAGACTAGGGACACTTGCTCTCTCCATGCTAAATTTAAGGCAGCCACTACTTTAAAATGTGCACCTTTGCCTTGTTAGCAGGGGGTCAGCAGGAGTGAGGGACAGCAGTAATGCCTCCATCTGCTAGCCAGTCAAGTTGCTGACCACCGCTCAATAGGACCCCTGAAAACGTGTGTTTTTTTAAATTACAGTAATGAGTAATATAGTAATCTTACTCACAGATAAGGAGTAACCTTAATGAGTGTTGGAATACATTGCAACAGATCTAACAATAATACATATTTTGCTGTCCTTTTATTTTCTTTACGTGCTAATACAATTATTAGGTACATTTGAACCACATCTTAAAATCAAGCTTTTTTAATCCTTTATCATTGCAATCCTCCTTCAATTGATAAGATGTTTAGTGTACATGGGCATTATATTTTATGCATGAGGGTTTTTTTTTAAAAAAAACAACTTTACCAAGAGAGTCCCTAGGAGGAGCATTTAAAATAATTGCATCTCTACATTAGTTCATGGTGATTCAAGACACTTATGTCTGTCTCTTGGGTGCATTGATGGAGTCTTTACAAAGCAGAGGACAATGCTCGCAAGCTGTTCATATGCAGAGCATCTGCAGACATTCCTACCAAAAGGCCAAAAAAAAAAAAAAAGATGTAAGTAATGCAATGATGTATCAAATATTAGTTTTACATTTGAAGATCAGCACTGCAGTTGCTTTGAAAAAGGGGGAGAAACATGGTCTAGGGAGTTCAGAAAAGTACCTAAGTTGGAAGTGAAGATGGAAGGTTTGCCACTTGAATAGATGTTTTATTAGGACTGGGTCTTTGCTGTATACAGCAGCATGAAGGCTATGGGGAGATACCATCTCCAAGCAAGCACTTGGCTTCTTCAGCAGAGATACTGGAAATGGGTGAAATGTTCATGTATTTGGCAAAGTGTTCATGTAAACATCTGATAATTTAAAAAAAAAATCTGCAGAAATTTTAGCAAAATTTATTCTCACCGAAAAAATGTATTCCAGGTGTGCAGCATATATATTTTTCTCTTTGCTATTATTAAGTGTATCACACAGAATGAAAAATGTAATTCCTGTGGAGTAGTCTACAAAACATGCCTATTTTGTAGAAGCACTGGGTGGCAGCAGCACTGACTGCAGTGTGGAACAGTGGGGGAAGAGAGAACAGAAACTTTTAAGGAGTTCTAAATCTTCAGGGAGAAGAGTTTTAATAGCTGTAGATCAAAGAACCAACGTAGCCCAACTAGGGCATCTTAACTGAAAAGTGATGTATGTCACTAAGGCCTGTATGTTGGGTTAAAAATACTGCAAGTGGGCTGATGGGACAAAATGTCTGTGAGTAGACATGATAAGGATAGGTTTGCGCCGAGAGAATACCCACTGTGATGTCAGTAGAAGGTACTCTGACATGGTCTCAACATGTCCCTTTATCTCATGTTTGAACAAGTATTGGGAGTGGGTAGACAGGTGATACAGATGAAAGCCTCCTCGCACAATATAGGGACATTGCCAAGAACATATTGGGAAATTCTCCACTGATGTCATGGAAAACTCATTCTTGGCGCAATCCCATCCTTACCATATGTGTGGGCAGGCATCTCATCCAAACTGATCCAGTGTGTTTCAAAGGCTAGAATGTTGTCCACAGTTGTGGGATACGTAGCTTCAAATCGGCCTTAAAAATCAACAGGTGCTTCATAGTGGCAGGTGCATTGGCTGTATTTACCATGAGAGGAAAGTTGTGTGTCTGTACATTCAGGGACATATAGTTGGGATGCAATGGGAAGTCACATCTCCCCTTCACACTTCCTGTGTTCCCTACTGAGACTGGTTCAATTGTATTTATTTATTTATTATTTTTCTGTGTAAACCGCCCTGAGCCATTTTTGGAAGGGCAGTATAGAAATCGAATGAATAAATGAATGAATGAATGAATGAATTGTAGCGAGCATTCCTGCCACTATAAAATGCAGAGTGGCCTTCTGCTATGCAGCTCCCTGCAAGTGTCCTTGGAGAAGTCCATCTCTCTTTGCCAAACCTACCACGCTTGGTGAAGTTGAGCCACCATCTTGTGCTCCTTGGCAGAAGGGAGATTTTCATGTGTAACTGAATGTAATGTATGTTTATGAACCTATTATACACACTAAGATCTTTCACACAGTCATTTGGGGGTGGTTTGGGGGAAGGAAGTGTTTCTACCCCATTCCAGGCCGATGAACAGAGCCTCTATTCACACTAGCCCAATTTCGTCCCATTGTGTGACCCACCGGGCTTGGCCATGAGCCCGTTGGTTCCTAGGTGGGTAACCCACCTAACTACCCCTGCCCTTAAACCAGCGAGCACTCCGCAAACCTGGTTTTAAAAATCGGCTCCGCGCCATGGCTACTCACGAGGAGATCCCCAGAGGGGAGGCAAAAAGCTGCCTCCTAGCTCTGGGGGTCTCGCCAGCATTCCCTGTGCGCTTGCACAGAGCATGCTGGAGCTTCCGGGGACCAATCGGTCCCCCGCTCCCACCAGCCCCCGCTGGCTCTGTCATGGAGCCGGCAATCATGTGGGTAGCCGATCTGGCCGCCCAGGGCTCCCTCCCTGATTGTCTGTGGGGAGAGCGGGCTTAGCCCGCTTTCCTTACTCTGCTGCACAAACCAAGTCTCACTGATCATGAGACCCAGCTCTCTGTTTGGTTCTGCTAACTCACCCTATGCACGAACACAGCAACTGTGGGTTTCATTATTTTTTCCTGGAGCCAAGTCCTCCAAGGATTGAGGGTGATATCCCACAATGCATTGTGCTCCCAGTAGTGAGACAGCACTCAGTACACCAGCAGCTCTCCTCTGACTGGCCCCTCAAGCCATAGAACTCTCTGACAAACATGGCCGCTGGCTGCCGCAGACTGCTTAAAACAAGGATTTCAACACATGATCAGCAGGCCAAAGTAGGGCAGCTGCTATTTTCATCCTACTTTGGTTTTAAAAAAAAAAAAGATAAAGAAGTTTGGCTTCCTACATTTGAATGAGCTGGGTAGGCAGGCATCCCCTGGGTTATCACGGGCAGAAAAAGCGGGGTTTAATGCCACCTACCTTCAGGTTCTTGGTTGTGTGAAAGTCCTTACTTTCTGCAGTCCTCAAACCACTTGCTGAATGCTGGTGCCCTTGAAGCCAATAGGATATCTTTGAAGAAAGTGGTTTCAAGAGAGGGCTGCAGCCATACCTTAAAAGAGAGTTAGAACAGCAGAGACCTCATTCCCAAACAATTTATTTCCCTATTGTCCCCTTATAAAGAAAACAGAAAGACAGATGATAATGTGAAAGGGTAAAATTTCTATAAGAATTTATTCTGAAGCTAGACATGGTGCAGGGGTGGGAGGGAAGAGCATGTACTAATGTGGTCCATGGCACTAAAGTTTAATATTACTATCCAAATTCCATTTATCTTTCCCCTTTTCCCCATCAGAGTAGGGGGTTTATGTTGGAGATAATGTGATACCGCAGTATAAGCCCTCCTCAGATTTCAAACAGGTCAACTTGTCAAAGCTTTTTAAGAGAGCCAATTACATTAATTTTCCACAGCAGAGAAATACATATTTCATTTCCATCTCCCACTAGAGATGGGGCCCAGGGATTCTGTTTCTAGAGGCTCTTATCACTAAGTAACATTCATACCCCCAAAGGAACCTTTGGCAGTCACTGGTCCATTGATATAATTGAGCAAGCTATGCGCCGTCTGACACTGCCATGGCACTCTTCAATGGTCCTATGCGCTAAGCACTCAGAACAATGAAGCTTTAGAAGACTGCCACATTGTCAATAAATTTCAATTACACTAATTGCCAAGAGTTCAATGAGTGCATTTTGAAAAAGCAGGGGAAAGGACGAATTAAAAAAGAAAAGAAAAGAAAAGCATATGCCTACTGGGGCCATAGAAAAGGAAGCAATAAAAAAATGCCCTGTAGTTTCTAATGTGGGCATTGGTGTATATTTTTTTTTAAAGCATGATTTAACAAGATTTTACAAGCCGGTACCAGTTTCAGGAATCTTGTTTTACATTTCTTTGTTGCTGTCGCCAAACTGCAGATGCGGAGAGACACATTTATGTGGCATTGTCTTTCAAGGTAGAATCATTCTCTTAGTTTGGCTTTTTCCTTGTTGTTGTTGTTCATGTCCTGTTTAAGACGGATAATGCTCCTGAAAGCAGAAGGCAGCGATGCCAGTTTCATGAGCAAATTAGACTGCTTACTAAATCAGCACAGTGAAGCCAAATGTGTCACCTTATGTGGAGTGGCAGAGCAGGCATTCCAAATTAATTACAGCTAGGCAGAAAAGCAATGTAGACACATGTGTATAGACTGCAGCAGGCATTAATATTAAATGTACAGCATTATGCACTTTATGCATGTAAGTGTTAGGAGCAGCACTTATGATGTGCTATGCTGAACACAGCCCACCAAGGACTGTTCAGTAAACATCCCAGCCCTGATTCTACTAAAATTGGTCATGATCCATCAAAAGCAAGGTTTAAATTAGTGACTCACACATTTTATTCATTCTATTCATTCCAGTGGGACTTAGTCACACAGAACTTTTGCTGAGTTTGGGACTCCTCCTTTGCTGTCTGGCTGGACTCTGGCAAATAGCAGAGGATGGGTTGCCAAAGACTGAGCAGGCCACAAAACATGGCTGGCAGATGGCAATTTGCTTGGTGGTTCATAAATTGTGCGGGCTTCATTTAGAGTAAACAGTAACACAGAGAGACAGTAACTATCCCAGGCCACTGCTTGAAAACGAATTTAAGGGGATAGCGATCCTGGTGCTTCACTATAGTGCACTGCAGCTATTCTATGACGCTCTTGTCATGATCCATGAGAAGAGCCTCTAGGGGGTTAGCGAGGAGAGCGGGCTTAGCTCGCTCTCCCCGCACATGAGCAGGGCGGCAGCCCTGGTTGGCCAGATTGGCTGCCCACACAACTGCGGGCTCTGTTACATAGCCAGCGAGTGCGCAGGGCATGCTGGAGAGACCCCCGAGCCAGGAGGCTGCTTTTCAGCCTCCCGGTCAGGGGTCTCCTCGTGAGTAGCCGCAGCGCGGCGCTGTGGCATGGCTATTCACAATTTTAAAAACGGGGCTTGCGGAGTGCTCACTCCGCAAACCCGGTTTAAGGGTAGGGGTAGTTTGGCGAGTTAACCGCCTGGAGGCCACCGGGCTCGCCTGCAAGCCCGGTGGTTCTCATGGTCAGGAGAAATCAGGCTAGGCTCCCCTAGCCCAATTTTGCCTGATCGTGGGAATAGCCTCTATATCATCTATTATATATTGTATTTTTACTTTGCAAAGCACTTTATGAATCAGGTTACCTTTCACAGCACACATACACACACATTTACAGATGGTAAATGGAGGCTGAGCAATATTTCACAAATCAGTCACTTATAAATGCGAAGAGTATAGTGTGGAGGGGCTTTTCATAGAATAGATCAGGGTTTCTTAACCTTGGTCCCCCCCAGACGTTGTTGGACTACAACTCCCAGAATCCCTTTGTGGCTGGGGATTCTGGGAGTTGTAGTCCAACAGCATCTGGGGGCCCAAGGTTAAGAAACCCTGGAATAGGCTGTAACTCTACAATCTCATGTCTCAGGGACTTGTCTTACCAGCATGGCTGGCTGCATTTCAGTGCACAGCAGGAGCATATCTGACAGAACACTGGAATGGAAGGGGAAAGCAAAGCTTACAATGCATTCTGTGATAGCACATATACATAATCTGCAATGCATGTACAGAAGAGGCTAGATCAGGGCTGCTCAACTTTGGCCCTCCTACAGATGTTGGCCTACAACTCCCATAATCCCTGTTTATTGGCCACCGTGCCTGGGGATTATGGGAGTTGTAGTCCAAAAACAGCTGGGGGGCCTGTGTTGAGCAGGCCTGGGCTAGATCATCCCCATGGGCCTTTCAAAGACAAATCCAGGGAAACTATCAAGCCAAAGTGAATCACTTTTAATCAGATGGCTTTAATCAATCACACACATTTCTGCCATTGGAACAAGTGGGACTCAATCAAGTCTGATTTTGCAGTGTCAAGTCCCAGGCAGCTTCCCCTCTACTGAGACACTTGGTTCAAATCACTTCCCCTTTCCACACATACGTCATGAGTCATAATCCAGGAACCCAGAACTACCTACAGCAGAGTTTGAAGAGTTTCTTTTCCAGAGCCGCCTTCAATGGTACATTTTGAAGCTTTGGAGAGTTTCAAAATTAATTGACAATGTGGCATAATATGCATGAAAGGGGGAAAGGTAGTAGTTTTCTTTTCAAACAAATCCCACTTGATTGAGGCCTTAGTAAACTGAGTGGTAACAACTCCCCCCCCCCATTTGCAATATGTAATTAGGGGTGCAGCAAACCTCTCCAAGTTCAGGCTTGAAGAAGAAGTTTAAGGGCTTATCACGTGTACCTCAAATGAGAGGTGAACCTTTAAAGCCCTTAACTCTTTTTGTTTCCCCAGGGTCAGATTTGGATAATTCTACTAGCATCTCTTTTCCCCTCCCTGACATCCTGCCAGCCTACCAGCCCCCCAAATACCCTCTCCCCAGCCCTTTTTAAATCTGTGGTACATAGAGGGTGTGGGGAGGGATTTGTATGTCGGTGTTTTGGTTGGGGTTTTTTTGCAATTGCAGTAGCCCTTGGGAAGCTTCCAAATTCCAAGGGCTTTCACTTATCTCCTTCTGCTGCACTTCAGAGCAGCCCACTGGAGTAGAGGAGGGAAAACCCTCTTCACACCCGGCACAGTGCCTTTGCTGCTGCTCCCACATGGACAGGGAAGTAAAGGAATGGGGCAGAGTACATTTTAGGAGGAACTGTTAGAGAGGTTGGGTGAGGAGGGTTGTTTTCCAAGCCTAAAATCTGATCTAAAAATGATCTCATTTGTTTCTGTTTGGTGATGCAGGTGGAGGAGAGAAATTGGATAATTTCTGAGTTAATCCAAGGCAAGAAGCAGAAGCACACTCATGACTCATGAGGCTCACCCATCAGGAGGGTCAATTTGGACAAGTAATTACTCCTGATATAGGTTGACTAGATATTTACACAACCAACTTATAATCATTTTGTACATAATTTATAATTATTAGGACCAGGTTTCCTGGTAGAGCATTTTCTTCAGTATGATCCCCACTCCATCTCTGGCTGTTACCAGCTTGCCTTGCAGCAGCTCGGGACTGGGTCTTCTCTGTAGCTGCTCCTGGGCTCTGGAATGCACTCCCTGTGAATATTGTTTATTTTATTTGTTTGTTTTATTTATTTGATTTCTATACCGCCCTTCCAAAAAGGGCTCAGGGCAGTTTACACAGAGAAATAATAAATAAATAAGCTGGGTTCCTGTCCCCAAAGGGCTCACAATCTAAAAATAAATGTAATATAGACACCAGCAACAGTCACTGGAGGTACTGTGCTGGAGTGGATAGGGCCAGTTACTCTCCCCCTGCTAAATAAAGAGAATAATCGAATTAAAAGGTGCCTCTTTGCCAAGTTAGCAGGAATTTATTAGAGGCTTAAGAGTTTTAGCAGACTTTAAAAGAGCCCTAAAAACATCATTTTAGCCTGGCCTTTAGAAATGATTTTAAATCATTTAAACATTTAAATGATTTTAAATGATTTGGGGGTTCTTAAAATTTGTTTTTTAGTATTTGTGAACTTCCTAGAGCCATCTGGGTGAGGCAGTATAAAAACATAACAATAATAATAATAACAACAACCCCCAGTGAGGCACTACCTTGGTGTGGTTGTGGGGCTTGTGTGCTCTGAGGAAGGTGAGAGCTATGCCAGAGGTCCAACCATACTGGACAGGTCTCACCAGAGGAGCCAGACGAAGAGTGCCTCTCCCATCAACAATATGGTGAGACATAACTTTAATAAATCTATACCAGATCGGTCGTCGCCCAGGTCAACAAGGACCACGCCAGGTGCTATAGTCCCAGGACATCTGGTGGCAAGTGGGCAACAGGACTCAGAATCATCAGTTGAGCAACCAGGGCTGAAGACAGCAAAGTTACTGGAAGAAACATCGCTTAACCGGAAAAAAAAAATACGAAAAATGCCAAGAAGGAAATAATGATCTGCTATTACAAGTCTAGTCCAACTAGAAGAGGTTATTTAAAAAGAATGTACCAAATTTGGAAAGAGAAGCATCCAGATACAGAAATAACAGAACAAAGGCTAGCAGACCAGAGAAGATACATAATAAGAAATAAAATATTCACAGGAGTTGAGCTGGAAGAACTGCAAAGAGCAACACAGGCTCAAGATATGGAAGAAGAATTACCATCAATTGAAGAAGTTGCTCAGGCGCAGGTGGAGGAGGTGTTGGAAATCGAGGATGCCACTGTTACTGAACTGTTTCAAAATCAAAACCAGGCAACCACCCCTTTGCCTTCACCTCAAAAACCCAAATGCCGTTTAACAGAAAAGCAACAAGAACTAAAGCAAAAAATAACTGAGCACATGAACCAAGCAACCACCAGGGTTCGACTTCCAGCTCTAAAAACAGTTGCCAAAAAACAACTTGCTCAGGCATTAAAAGATGTCAGTGCTGCACTTGCAGAGATAACAACCAAGAATTTGCAAGAAACAAACCAACTAATGTACAGTGCAGCAACAATAACAACACAAGAGCTCGGATATAAGATCAGTGGACCTGTAAAAAAAGAAAGCAGTACTTCACCTAAATGGAAGATTAGATTAGAAAATAAAATCTCCAGGCTTAGATCAGATGCTAGTAAATTGAAAGATATGAAAGACAAGAAGCTGAAGAATGAAAACACCAAGCAGTATCTGATCCAAAAATACCACCTAGATTCAAGGAAAATTAGAGAAGTCCTGGAAATAATAAAGCAGCAAATAACAGCAGTGTCAAAGAAGATTAGCAGGTATGAAGCCAGAATTACACGACACAGGCAGAATCTCCAATTCCAGTCGAATCAGAGACGTTTCTACCAAAGCATAGAAGGAGAAACTGCAAGAAACCTAGAAACACCAAATAAAGAAGAAACAGTGCAATTCTGGGAGAAATTATGGGACAATCCAATAGATTATAATAAAAAAGCAGGCTAGATGAAAGAGGTCAAAAAATGTAATCAACAAATGCAAGATCTAATAATAACACCAGAATTAATAAGTGAAAGAGCAAAGAAAATTAGAAATTGGACTGTGCCAGGCGACGATGAACTGCATGGCTTTTGGCTTAAACACCTAACAAGCCTTCATAAACAACTATCAAAACAGTTCAGTCACATTTTGCAAGGAGGTGATATTGAACAATGGCTAACAACTGGGAAAACTCATCTCATCATGAAAGACCCAGCAAAAGGTGCAGTTCCAAGTAATTATAGACCGATCACCTGCCTGCCAACCATGTTCAAATTATTAACTGGAATAATAGCAGATGAAGTGATGCAACACTTATTAACTAACAAACAGCTTCCAGTTGAACAGAAAGGAAATTGCCCGAACACCAGAGGCACAAAAGACCAGTTGCTGATTGACAAAATGATTTTAGAAAACTGCAAGAGAAGAAAAACCAATCTAAGTGTTGCATGGATTGACTACAAGAAAGCCTTCGATTCATTGCCTCACACATGGATACTAAAATGTTTAGAAACAACTGGTGTCAGCAAAAACATTCAGATATTTATTTAAAAAAGCAATGAGCATGTGGAGTACACAGTTAACAATCAATGGCGAGGCACTTGGACAATTTAGCATTAGAAGAGGCATTTTCTGAGGGGACTCACTATCCCCTCGGTTATTTGTAATCGGCATGACCCCACTTTCACAAATACTAAACAAAATAAGCCTCGGATACCAAAAATCTAAAACATCAAGTCTGCTGTACATGGACGAACTGAAGTTTTATGCAAAGTCCCAGTCAGAAATCGAATCACTGCTAAGCACTGTCCGTATATTCAGTAGCGATATAGCAATGGAGTTTGGACTAGACAAGTGTGCTGCATTAATAATGAACAGAGGGAAAATAAGAAAAACAGAAGGAATAGAACTGCCAAATGGAAGTAAGATCAAGAACCTGGAAGAGAAAGAACATTACAAATACTTGGGCATTCTCCAGGCTGATAACATCGCACACACTAAAGTTAAAAGAAAAATGGGAAGTGAATACATCAGGAGAGTTAGAAAAATCCTCAAGTCCAAACTCAATGGCGGGAACACCATACAAGCCATAAACACCTGGGCTATACCTGTTATCAGATACACCGCAGGAATAATAGACTGGACCCAGGCTGATCTAGAGACGCTGGATAGTAAGACCAGGAAAATCATGACCATCAATCATGCTCTGCACCCCTGCAGTGCTGTAGATAGGCTATACCTCCCTCGCAGCTCAGGTGGAAGAGGAATGCTGCAAGTCCATCAAACAGTAGAGGAGGAGAAAAGAGGCCTTGAATATATCAAGGACAGTGAAGAAGATGCACTTCAAATGGTCAAGAACGAGAAACTATTCAACACCAATGAAACAAAGCAGGCCTACAAGAAAGAACAAGTCAAGCCCTCTGGTCTCTCCCCCTCTCGCCCCCCTGACTCCCCACTACATACCCCAGACCCCATGAAACACACCACACACCCCAAACACCCTCTGGTGGTCTCTCCCCCTCTCGCCCTCCTGACTCCCCACTACATCCCCCAGACCCCCGAAACACACCACACACCCCAAACACCCTCTGGTGGTCTCTCCCCCTCTCGCCCCCCCGACTCCCCGCTACATCCCCCAGACCCCCTGAAACACACCACACACCCCAAACACCCTCTGGTGGTCTCTCCCCCTCTCGCCCCCCGGACTCCCCGCTACATCCCCCAGACCCCCTGAAACACACCACACACCCCAAACACCCTCTGGTGGTCTCTCCCCCTCTCGCCCTCCTGACTCCCCGCTACATCCCCCAGACCCCCTGAAACACACCACACACCCCAAACACCCTCTGGTGGTCTCTCCCCCTCTCGCCCCCCTGACTCCCCGCTACATCCCCCAGACCCCCTGAAACACACCACACACCCCAAACACCCTCTGGTGGTCTCTCCCCCTCTCGCCCTCCTGACTCCCCGCTACATCCCCCAGACCCCCTGAAACACACCACACACCCCAAACACCCTCTGGTGGTCTCTCCCCCTCTTGGGACCGTCACCGCTGCTGCTGCTGTCCTCCCACACCCGAATCCCCCCTCCCTGCTGCTACATTACAGGTCCTCTTCTCTTCTTCCTCTCTCTCTCTCTTTCTCTCTCCTCATCCCTTCACTTCTTCTTCCTCCCACAGCTGCAGCCACACAGTATATCCTACCTCCGACCTCACCTGGAGGTCCCCGCCATCGGTTTTTTTTCTTTTGAAAGTTGTTTTATTTCATTTGCCTCTGCTTGGGGGTGAGTTGAGCAACAACACATAAATAGTGTTTTCTCCTCACTTCTGCCCCTCCATCGTTGACCTACCCCGGTTGCCTGTGCTTCATGCAGCCGCCCTGCCTGTGTCACAGCCCGGGGTGGCTGGCTGGTGGCGGCGTATCCGTGACCAGCAGTGAGCGGCAGGAGAAGGACCGGAAGAAGAGGGGTTAGTGCGTGTGCAATTGTGCACCTTTTGTTGCCCCCTTTCTCTCCCTAGCTGGCGGTTTTAAATAGGGACACCCCTATTCTGAAATGCATTTGGGTGTGGGGAGGAGGGAGAGGAGATGTACGGTTGTAACTTGTGTCTTCATGCCCAATAAAGAAATTGCTGCTGTGTGTTGCGTTGCATTGCATGCGTCTTGCAGTTGGTTTTTGAACAGGTGCCTTCTTCCAGAGTGTTTCCTTGCCTCTGGGGCAGTCTGAGTGGGGTCAGGGGATCGGATGCTGCCACTACATGCTGGGCCAATGCCATGCCAGAGTGCTTCCTTGCCTCTGGGGCAGTCTGAGTGGGGTCCTGGGTTCCGATGCTGCCACTACATGCTGGGCCAATACACACATATGATGATGATGTTCAATCCATGATGCTGCCATCAAGTGTTTGCTGCTGCTTGCTTGCCATGGCATTGGGCAGGCAGAGTCACAGTGGGTGGGTTCAACCTCTGTGTAGGTGCGACTGGGTTCTGGTTTTGGTTGTGTGCAATTTAGAGTCACTAAATAGGCTGCATTGAGTTTGATGCTCCCCCCACAGGAGCATTACTTGAGAACCACCCCCCAGCTCCTTCTGTTGTTTCTGAGGTGTTCTGAGTGTGGATTCTGTGATAGCAAATAAGAGTGGATTCATGGTGTCTCATTGGAAATCTCATTTGCTATCATAGAATCCACACTCAGAATACCTCAGAAACAATAGAACCATCACTCCTGTCTCTCCGGGGATTGCTGGGAGGGACTGAGGCCATTTTTGCCATGGCCCCAGACCCACTTTGGGGGTGCTGCCACCCCACAGAGGTGGGTCTGGGGCAGCCCCAAACCCCCATTCTAGCCAATGGGAAATATTTTATTTTCAAAAATTCACCAATAATACCAGGAGCAACCAATTGCCTTGGGATTTTTGGGGTGGAGGACACCCATGGGTGGCTACCACCCACCCCAGCTTTTTGCCCCTAAGTGTTCCACATTGGGAGTTATGGGCAAAAATTAATTTTTTAAAAAAATTGTAAAAAATCAGAGGAAGGTCCAATCGACTTGAAATTTGGGTGGCAGGTAGAACACAAGGTCCCCTTCAAAACCAGCCACTTTTTGCGATCCAAACCAGTTCAGTTCAGATCCGAACCGGTTTGGATCTGAACCGGACCGGGGGTGGTTTGGCAGAACCAAAACTGAACCACCCTGGTCCGGTTCGGACCCGGTTCGGATCCAAACCGAACCGGGAGAACCAGTTTTATGCACATCCCTACCAAATACAAAGGTCTACAAATTGAAATGGAAAGGCTGTGGCAGAAAAAGACCAAAATAATCCCAGTGGTAATGGGCGCCCTGGGTGCAGTTCCAAAAGACCTTGAAGAGCACCTCAACACCATAGGGGCCACAGAAATCACCATCAGCCAATTACAAAAAGCAGCTTTACTGGGAACAGCCTATATTCTGCGACGATATCTATAACAATTGACAATAAAATTCTGGCATCCCAGGTCCTTGGGAAGGACTCGATGTCTGGATAAAACAAACCAGTCAATAACACCTGTCTGACTGTGTAAACAAGAAATAATAATAATAATAATGTGAGTGTAGCTGTCATGCTCGTCCCAAGTATTGTGGGAATTTTAATTTGATTGTGTGAAACATTATTAGAGGTTCCTAGCCCCCTTCATAAAACTACAGCTACCAGGGTTCCCAGCAAAGAATGGTTAAGCAACTTAGTGGACAATAGGGGTGCGCACGGAACCACGGAGCTGCGGTCTGGCACTGGGGTGGGGGGTTACTTTAAGGCACGGGAGGGTTTACTTACCCCTCCTGCCGCTTTTCCCCCCTCCAGTGCCAGTATTTTATGGAGTAATTGCTCTTACTATTTCCTTGAGTGCCCTTTCTCCGGCGCTCTGCTGCAGCAATTGTTTTAGTAATGGGGCAGCAGGATACCTCCCTGCCGCCCCTTCCCCCGCTTGGCATCACGGCATGCAGTGCAAAAAGGCTTTAAGAAGCCTTTTGTGTGTGCGCGCACACGTACATTCTTAAGTAAACGGAGCGGCAGGATATCTCCCTGCCGCCCCTTCTTCCATTCCGCTTTGCTTCTGGTTTTTTAAGCATTTGGGGTGGCAGGGTACCTTCTTGCCACCCCTTCCCCTGTTCCTCAGCAAAAGGCTTCAAAAGCCTCACTGTGCATGCGCACGCCCAATGTGTGTACGCACGTGATGCAGGACATGACACGCATGCATGACGTGTTCATGCGCAGTGAGGCTTTTGAAGCCTTTTGATGAGGAACAGGGGAAGAAGCAGCAGGAAGGTACCCTGCTGCCCCAAATGCTTACAAAACCAGGAGCGCTGGAGGGTGGAAAAGCGGTGGGAGGGGTAAGTACACCCTCCCCCGCCCTTAAAGGTCCACCCCCCCAGTGCCAAACCAGCGAACTGGCCCCTGATCTGGACCGGTCTGGAGGCCCTTAGAATAGGCTCCAGACTGGTCCGTTCACATCCCTACTTCTAGGAAGTATAAATGAATTTTAATGCAATAATGCATTCCAGAAAGAGCAATTCAAAGAAAAAATGTGAAAATACAGGAGCATAGCAATAGGGGGTCCAGGAGGTGCAGTGGCACATGGGCCACCAGTGCCCAAGAGTTGCATACCATACCCTCCCTCCACCACCTCCTTCCATGTCCTCCTGCCACTACTGATGAGCATGGGGCTAACCTGCCTTCTTGGCCCCAGCCACCTCTCCAGTTGCCAGCCTGACTCCCTTTCCTGGCTGCGACACACTTTATGATCTCACCACACTGTCTCATACCAGCACAGTGATGTCATTAGACTGCACTGCAACCAGCAAAGGGAGGCAGGATAGGCAGCTGAGTGGTGCATATGCAAGGTGAGCGGTGCGAGCGGCAAGTGGTTAATGGCAGCAATGGCTCTGGTAGGAGTGGTGCCTCTAGCATATTGGGGCCACCCTCAACATTGTTATTCCACTCCAAATGTAGGTACTGGTAGTGCTGAGCTCTGGGGAGCTGAGCATGTGGAAGTGTAGAGATGTGGTAGGTTGAAGTATGAGTCCCAAGAGGACAGGGAGACCCAAGTTGGATGGTCCATTGCAGCACATTCAATGGAGGGTCAATCTGGAAGCAGAGTCCAGAGCACATTATAGGCTGAGCCAAGAAATTAGTCAAAAACGAGAGGGCTGCAGTAAGGTAAAACACTAAGCAGGAGGAGATAGAGAACCAAGCAGACTGTGAAAGGAACAGTCAGGCAGGGAGAAGGTGGTGGGGGCAGGCTGACAGCAAGGCCAGAATCTCACAGTTGCCAGGCAAAGATCCATGTCTGAGCTGAAAATATTTATAGCCAGGCCAGAACCATTCTGGAGCCATACTGACCCTTGGGCTGGGAGGAGAACAGTAATGCTCCTTCTTCTTCCACTCTTAAACCTTGAGTAGTTCACCACAAAGGGCTCCAGGAAATCAAAAGGTTTTCAGTTTGAACTATGCCTGGTCCTGACAGTTACACAGATGGTTAAAACCCACCCAGCTCTTGATAACCTCAGCAATAATAAGCTTTTTTTTAAGGTTTAAAGAGGAGGAGGAGGAGAATTATTGCTAATAATAATAATAATAATAATAATAATAATAAATTAAATTAATAATAAATTAATAATAAATTAACTCAATGGCGGGAACACCATACAAGCCATAAACAACTGGGCTATACCTGTTATCAGATACAGTGCAAGAATAATCGACTGTTCAATAATCGACTCAGATAAAGTGCCGGAATAATCGACTGGACCCAGGCAGAGCTAGAGGCGCTAGATCGTTAAGACCAGGAAAATCATGACCATCAATCATGCTCTGCACCCCCGCAGTGATGTCGATAGGCTATACTTCCCTCGCAGCTCAGGTGGAAGAGGAATGCTGCAAGTCCATCAAACAGTAGAGGAGGAGAAAAGAGGCCTTGCAGAATATATAAGGGACAGTGAAGAAGATGAACTTCAAATGGTCAATAACGAGAAACTATTCAACACCAATGAAACAAAGCAGGCCGACAAGAAAGAACAAGTCAAGAACCGAACAGAAAAATGGAAAAATAAGCCCCTGCATGGTCAATATTTGCACAATATAAGTGGGAAATCAAACATCACCAAGACCTGGCAATGGCTTAAGAATGGCAACTTGAAGAAAGAAACAGGAGGTTTAATACTGGCTCCACAAGAACAGGCACTAAGAACATATGCAATAAGAGCAAAAGTTGAAAAATCCACCACAAACAGCAAGTGCCGCCTTTGTAAAGAAGCAGATGAAACCGTGGACCACCTAATCAGCTGTTGTAAAAAGATCGCACAGACTGACTACAAACAAAGGCATGACAAGGAAGCAGGGATGATACACTGGAACATCTGCAAAAAATACAAGCTACCTGTAGCCAAGAATTGGTGGGACCATACAATTGAAAAAGTTGAAGAAAATGAAGCTTTAAAAATATTATGGGACTTCCGACTACAAACAGACAAACATCTGCCACACAATACACCAGATATAACTGTAGTCGAGAAGAAAGAAAAACAAGTTAAAATAATCGACATAGCAATACCAGGGGATAGCAGAATAGAAGAAAAAGAAATAGAAAAAATCACCAAATACAAAGATCTACAAATTGAAATTGAAAGGCTGTGGCAGAAAAAGACCAAAATAATCCCAGTGGTAATTGGCACCCTGAGTGCAGTTCCAAAAGACCTTGAAGAGCACCTCAACACCATACTGGCCACAGAAATCACCATCAGCCAATTACAAAAAGCAGCTTTACTGGAAACAGCCTATATTCTGCGACGATATCTATAACCATTGACAATAAAATTCTGGCATCCCAGGTCCTTGGGAAGGACTCGATGTCTGGATAAAACAAACCAGTCAATAATACCTGTCTGACTGTGTAAACAAGAAATAATAATAATAATAATTTTAAAAAACAATGTTGAGTATAGTTCCAACAAAATTTATGAAAGGAAAATGTAACGCCATACCTGAGGTTGATAGAATGGAAGCATAAGAGCTTGAATGAAGGCTCTGTGGCCTAGGAAGTAGTGGGGGGAGGGAGCGTATAATTTGGAAATGATCACTGAACCACAAGCTACAACATAGCCAGTTCTTACCACGTGAAGCTTGTTGAGAAGTCAGTTTAATATTTAAACCAGAGACATGGGTGTTAATATAAAAAAGAAGATGAGCTTCAGTTAGGAAATGACACGCCCTGTCAGCATAATAATGTCAAAAGTGGCTGTGACATTGAAAAGGGATAAAAATAAGTTAGCAGCAGAATCGAAGGAATAGCTGACTACATTAAGGGGAGCAGGACTATTATCAGATAATGTGGAAAGCAGATAACTCTACTGTAGGAGGTGATGTGGCTGGAGAAGTAATGAATTAAAATTTCCCCCTCAGGTGTGATTGTTCCATTTACATACAGGGAGAAAGAATCAGGGAGAAGTGACTTTTCTGATGCTACATGGGGAAATTGTTTCAGTCTTGGGGAAAGAAGCCTTTATTTTTGTAAGATAGGAGTTACATATATGTATAGATTTTTGGTTAGGACTGCATGGAAAATACATGTTTTTCTTATCCTATGATTTATTATTATTTTTTAAACGAAAGAGATAATTATTTGATTTAAAAGATGCTTAGGTTTGACACTATGCTTACCTTAATTGACAAACCTAGCAGTCCACTTTTAGAAACCTGCTGGCAGGATTCAGCCCCTGGGGTCTGGGCAAGACCTGGTGTCAAGAACAAATCCCAGTCAAAATCTACACACTCTGCAGTTTCTGAGCAATGCTTTTTATTTGTTTTATGTTTAGCTCACCCTTCCTCTGAAACCTCAGGGTAGCATACACAGTCCCCACCAACACCACATTTTATCCTCAAAACACCCCAATACTGGATGCACACTTTGAAAAGATTATCCCAGGAGCCCCAGCCAACAACCAAACCACAATTGAGGAAACAGTCTGATGGTGGTGATCGCACTCACCAAGATGGGGCAACCTGACAGGTGAACAGACAGCGCTGCTTGGGAAAGGCAGACAGATGAGTCATCTCAGGGCCTTGAACTAGCCAGCATTCATCATGATCTAATTCATACTATTATTATTCACATTTACATTAGGGATATGCAAATTGATTTTGATGCAAATCAATTTGTACCCAAATCTAGCTGATTTGGGCAATTTGGAGACAGAACAAATCACCCCTGTAGTCCATTGGCTAGATTTGGGTCCAATCCAAATCGAGTGGGACCAGATATGATTCAAATTGATTTGAGATTTGGATTCCTCCTATTAATTTCCCCAGATACCTAGCTTTCATTAAAAAAGAAAAAGAAAAAAAGCTAAACTCTAGCCCTTGTAGAAGTGGAGTTGTGGAGCAAAATGTGTGGTCACAATTTTTCAAGTGTTTGGATTCTTTGGTGTATAATAACTTTCCCTCAATGAATCCCTATGAGGATTCATTATGCACCTTCATTTCTTCCATTCATTTTGACTGTCTTTGGACAGTGCCAACTGTCAACTGCAATGTGCCAACTACACCCTCCCTCCCACCCTCAAGGCAGTTGAGTACTACTCAGTTTATGTTCCAGGAATTTTTTCAAGTGTTTAGACTCTTTGGTGTCTAATATCCTTTCCTCATAATGAATCCCTATGAGGATTCATTACACAACAAAGAGTCTAAACACCTCAAAAATTCCTAAAATATAAACTGAGTACCCAGTGGCTTGCAGGTTGTGGGGAAAGGTAGTTGGTACATGGGATGACACTAATTCCCCACCCCCACCCACAAAGCAGTGGGGTAAAAATGAAAAGAAGAAGTGAATGTGTGTAATGAAGAAACCAAATCATCTAAACACTTCAGTAATTCCTAAAAAAGAAATTGAGTGCCCCAGTGTGTGTGTGGGGAGGGGTGTAGTGGACACATGGCAGTTGACAGTCAGCACTGTCCAATGACAGTCAAAATGAACTGGAGAAATGAAGGTGTTCATTTTCTCACAGGGATTCATTATGAGTAAAAGTTATTAGACACCAAAGAATCTAAACACCTCAATATTCCAAAACAAAAACAAAAAACCAACAACAACTGAGTACTCCACTGCCTTGCAGGTGAGGGTGTTTGTAGTTGGCAGTTGGCAGTTCACACTGTCCAATGACAGTCAAAATGAACAAAAGAAATGAAGGTGTGCAATCAATCAGCCACAATGTGGCTGGGGATTATGGGAGTGGTAGTTCAACAACAGCTGGAGGGCCAAGGTTCCCCACCCCTGCCCTAGGACCTTTATAATTGGTCTGAATCAATCCAAACCCAATTGATCAAATCAAATCAAAATCAAATCTGGGGTATTTGGGGGGACAGATTTGGACACAAAACAAATCAGGGGTGATTCTATTCAGGCACAAATCGAATTTTAAAAATTGATTTGTACACATCCCTAATTTATATTCTGCCTTCTTTCACAAAATTCAGGGCAGTGTACATGGATTACCCCACTTTTTAACCTTAGAAGAACCCTGTGAGATAGGTTAGACTGAGAGAGAGTGGCTAACCTAAGGTCACCCCAATGAGGATTTGAATCTAGGTATATTCAGCCCTGGTCCATAATTTATTGGCTCTATTAATCTGGCCAACTTGTAATTCTTGGCCAATGTGCTTGTGCACCATTCTGTGTCTGAAAATCGCATTTACCAACATTTGTACATACGAATACAAATATAATGAATATTTATATACCACTATTTAAGAAAAGTTCCCAAAGTGGTTTATAAATATACAAATAGAATGGATAAATAAATTTAAAAATGGCTTCCTGTCCCCAAAGGGCTCACAATCTAAAAAAGAAACATTATAGACACCAGCAACAGCCACTTGAGGGGGGGTTGTGCTAGGAATGGATAGGGCCAGTTGCTCTCCCCCTGCTAAATAAAGAGAATCACCACTTTAAAAAGATGCCCCTTTGCTCGATTAGCAAGGGTCACATACATATCTTTTATACAAACAACCAGAGTCATGTGTGGGAGAGATACATAAGTGGGGAGAGCCACCAATCTCCCAACTTTGTTTTAAAAGGTACCTTACCTTAAAGTACTTTAAAGGTACTTTAAAGGGTTTTAAAGGGTGGAAGAGTTTGAACTGGATGGAGTCTGTGACACAGGAGGAAGCAAATTTAACCTTTCTCCTTTCACATTATGTCCTCACTTGAAATTGTTCCTCTCCTGAAACTGCTGTTATTGGGGGAATGAAAGGCACTTGCATTGTGTAACTGGATAACATCTCATTTTCCTCTTGATCTGTAAAAATTATTTGCAAAGCTGTTGCTTTCAAGACGTTTATTCACAAATGTGATTTTTGTTGTTGTTCATCAGTAGCAGAAAGGATATTGGCATTTGTCATGGAAATAAGTGATGGGAGAACACTTCAAGGCACAATTCAGAATAGCTTGGTATCTACAAGCTTTCTTGGAAGCTGATTGGAAAAAGCTCATCAGTTGCTGAGAGTTATCTTCTAGCTCATAATGTTGGTACATACAGGCAGCTGGTACTAAGTGCATGTGCCATATCGTACTGCCTCTGGAGAAGGCTACTACCGGGTAGTCGGGAACCCCAAGGCAAAGCCCTTGCTGGGCCCCGCCAGTAGTGTAAAGGATGCACACACCGGGCAGATGCACTGATTCTTTCTCTGATCATTCCCAGTGCTTTCCCAGCACTAGCCACTATCAAGGGTGGGGGTGAGGGGAAGCAGGAACTAGCAGCCACAATGACACAGCTGCTAATCTTCTACTCCCTCCCTATGACAGTGCTAGGAAGCCACACCAGACAGTGGACCTTCTCCTTCAGTGCTGCTGCCAGAGCAGTGGTGTTGAAGGAGGGGGACATCCCCTGCTGCTGATTCCCACAACTTCTCATCAGACCTCCCTATTGGCCTTGTCCCCTGGCAAGTTTACCAGGTGATGGTGAGTAGCAGCAGCAGATCTCCTCCTCCTCCAGTTCATAAGATGATTTTGATTTGTTCTCTGGCAGCATCAGAAGGCCATGGCATGTGGGAAATCAAAATAGAAGAAGGAAAAGGGCAGGGGGATTCACACAACTCTTAATCAACTTGTGGAATTCTCTGCCACAAGATGTGGTGACAGCCAACAACCTGGACGGCTTTAAAAGGGGGTTGGATAACTTAATGGAGGAGAGGTCAATCAACGGCTACTAGTCTGAGGGCTATAGGCCACCTCCAGCCTCAAAGGAGGCATCTGGGTACCAGTTTCAGGTGAGTAACAGCAGGCGAGAGGGCACGCCCTCAACTCCTGCCTGTAGGCTTCCAGCGGTATCCGGTGGGCCACTGTGTGAAACAGGATGCTGGATTAGATGGGCCTTGGACCTGATCCAGCAGGGCTGGGTTTTTTTGTTCTTATTCCCAAGGGTGCTAAATGGATCAATGAATGGTTTATTCAATATTACTTGATGCATTTTGAGCATAATGCTCTTCTTCAAAGGCAACTGTAAAAAATTATAACATATTATATAACCATTTCTTACAGACACACACAAATTAAAACTTCCATAAATATAAAAAGGGCAAACACCTATGTATGTTAAAACTAGGTTATAAGTAATCTTAACATAATATATGTCATGATGATGTGTTGTTTAAAACAGTAGTACAAAAGTAATGAATAAATAATCAATACTCTTGACTATTGTTGATGAAACTGCCTTGGGGGAGTTTGGCCCAGCACCCCCAGTTCAAGCAAATGTGGGGATTTAGCTCAAAAGGGGAGGCAGTTCCAAGCAGTTTTAATTTGTGCAAGCATATGAACTCAAGAAAATCGGCTTGAGAGAGAGGTTGTAATTAAATCAAAAAGGAGTTTATTGGAAGAAAAATAATAAAAGCAATAAACTAGGTTACTGGGTGGTCCTAACATAAAAGCAATACAGATATGTTTAAAAATAGACTATAGTAAGGCACATTTAGCTTTAAGTTCCAAATTATGTGTAAATTCCCAGGCGGGCTAGAGGGAGTTACTTTAAGATGGGGGGTAAGGTTTCAGAAATAAGAGGAAAGGATAGATTCAGCCCTGAAGGAGCCGAGCAAGGGGCTATATCACCCCTCCTCACAAAGATCCAACTTGGGCAACTGGAGACTAGCGTCCATCCAGGCAGGCAAAGTGGGAAGCAGAGGGGTTGAAAGTGGGGTTCCTCATTAGGAGATTTCCAGCATGAGGCCACCTGGATAGATCAGCAGGGGGACCAGTCTAAAACTAGGCACAATGAGCTGAGCCTCGGCATGAGGGCAGCAAATTGGCCACACAGGTAGTGATTTCAACTCGGGTGGCCCCAATGGAAAGAGGAATACATGTAGCAGTGCAGTCCCTAGTGGTATGGTAAGGGGAACACACTTGTTGCAATGTTCTACAGCTGTCTCCAGTGATATTATATCCCAAAATGTGCCTTGGGAGAACTTTGCTGTTGTCATGCTCTGCTGAATAAGGGAGTCCAGACAGGCTATTATTGAATGCATTGTGTCTGATCATCCTTCCTGAGTAGGAAGGTGTCTAATCGCCTATTGTCTGCAAGGCTGATTGTAATGAAAATTAGAGTGTGCAGGTGTGCCAAAGAATATCTTGTGTTGGGACTGACTCTCCCAATAATTCTATCAAATAATTCTAACAAAAGTTCCGATGGGCACCTTTTCAAACTTCACTGACTCGTCCCTATTGTGTAGGAGTCTGTTGCTGCATTTGTCTTATCTGCCTTCCCTTCCTGGCCTAATTGCTTCATTAGCATCAGGTGTTATCTCTCTTGCGAGAGGATGAAGGGAATTTTAGAGTTCATACTAAGTCCAAAATGACCTTGGATGCCAGATAATGTGCAATAGCTTGTTCTGGAGTCTGCTTAGCCAGGCCCCCACATAGGGAGGGGGGGTGAAGCTAATCCCCTTTGCAATTTGTGTTACATGCTGACCAAATCTAGGGGTGACCAGTCTACTGCCAACTAAGTGTCTTGTCCCCATGTATAACATAAACTGGGAGCTCACATTGTGGTGCAGCTCCTGATCATAGCAAAAGTGCAGTCTTCAAGCCTGGAGATGCAGCTGTAAACAGGGAAGCTTCTGGGAGCTGGGCAGGATACGCTCAGCTAAAGGTAAAGGTAAAGTGTCCCGTCAAGTCAATTTCGACTCCTGGCACCAACAGAGCCCTGAGGTTTTCTTTTGTAGAATACAGGAGGGGTTTACCATCGCCTCCTCCCGCGCAGTATGAGATGATGCCTTTCAGCATCTTCCTATATCACTGCTGCCCGATATAGTAGCAGCAGGGATCTGAACAGGCAACCTCCTGCTTGTTAGTCAAGCATTTCCCCGCTGCACCACTTAAGGTGAACACTATAAAAGTAATTCCAATTCATATACCAAAAAATATTCTGTAAGATAAATCCCATATGAACAAACAATTTTTAAAATATAAAACCACATGGTACTAAATCTAAAAATCATCAAAAGTTAATCATATACAGCACTAACACAACCAACTATCCAAAATAGCACCATGCACTAAAGGAGGAAGAGACCTGCTGCTGTTTCTCCTGGCCACCACCATCCAATAAGCCTGCCACAGGACAGGACCCAATGGGCAATCTTACTGGGCAATAATAAGCAACAATATAAGTCCTCCTCCTTCTTCAAGGGTTAGACCAGTGGACCCTTAGAAAGACATGGGCCCTTGGGCCTGTGCCCAGTCTGGGCAGCTCCTGATGGCAGCCCTGTCCCTGGAAATTGCAGCTCTCAGCATCTGTCAGCTGAGAGCCACTTGGAAATTCAACCAAAATCCACCAAATAAAAGGCTGCTTCATCAGATCACATGGTTATAGAACACTGGGTGGAGAGCCTCGAACCAGGTCTCCCTGCATCCACTTTTTTTTGCACTTTACCTCCTGTGCCACCAACATCCTGGTCTGTCAGCAAGCTGGAGGGATGAAACCCTCAGAAACCAAGAATGCGCTCTAGGGTACAATGCTGGGTTGAGCATGGTGAGTTAACCATGCTATTCCCTGGGGCTATAAAACTTTTTCCTCTGAGTCAACCTGGCAATTGGAACAACTCACCAGAGTGGCCATACGGACTCCCTCTCCCAGCACAGCCTCTTCTCACCTACCTGCCTACTTGCTCACCTGTGCCTGACCTGGACCCTTACACCATGGCTTCTCTCAGCTAATAGCTGAGGCATAAAAAGACCACAGTTGCGCAATCACTTAAAACAGTCCACCCACATTTGCACTGTACTACTTACCTTCTGTTGCACAAGTGAAGGCAGGCTGTTTTAAGTGGTTGAGCATCTGTGCTCTTGTGAACCACCACCAGGGCTGGCTTTCATACGTGCAGCACTGCTGGCCAATTGAGAAAGTGAGCCATTTGAGCCATTGTTTCTTAAAAGTATTGACATGAAATGGATTGTTTACAACTTTATTTTCATAGTTCCCCTGAACTATGAGTCACTGGCTTGAAATGGCTTGGACTCATTAAAATATATCTTTAGTTCACTTTTGAAGTTAACTTTCTCATTATAATTACAAATATTGCTACCATCTGTAAGTGAAATTTCTTGATCAGCAATAATTATGAGGATCATTTTTTAAAAAAATCAGACTGGCTCCAGCTTCCTTCACATAATAAAAACTATCTGTAAGAAAAATAGAGCAGCATTTGCAGCACATAACAGGCATATATCATGAACTAAATGATCCTCAGTATTGCTAAGCATGTTTCATGAGATGCTAAACTTCAATTTATGTGATAATTTTATTAGTAACTGACATTTTTCTTTTTTCTATATTGCTCATGGGAATTTTATCAAAACATTCCCATTTCACCACTTCCCATTTGGTGGGGTGTGGGGAGGCCAAGTGCACTTTTTGATTGCTCATAATTCAATAAACATATTTTCCTCTAAAATTTAAAGTGATACAAGTCAAGCTGTAGGGGCTCAGCTAGTCTAAGAAGAAGAGAGCTGGTCTTGTGGTAGCAAGCATGACTTGTCCCCTTAGCTAAGCAGGGTCTGCCCTGGTTGCATATGAAAGGGAGACTAGAAGTGTGAGCACTGTAAGATATGCCACTCTGGGAAGAGCATATAGGTTCCATGCTCCCTCCCTGTCATCTCCAGGATAGGGCTGAGAGAGATTCCTGCCGGCAACCTTGGAGAAACTGCTGCCAGTCTGTGTAGATAATACTGAGTGAGATGGACCTATGGTCTAAATCAGTATATGGAGCTTCTTATTTTCCTATGTTCTCTCAGGATTCTCCCAGGCCCCTGTGTGCAACCCTAAAAGCATGCCATTTGTGGCACATCACCTGGTGCAGTGGGTGCAGGACATGTGATGTAATTGGTGGGCACCACAGGACTAGTTCATGCAGCCCCTGTGGGAGGAACCAAGGCCAGACAGGGCAAACCAGGGGAGCACTCCCCACCTTCACCAAGGGAGTGCCCACCCCCAATTGTGTTGGGTCACCTACCGAGAGGACTGTTGGGAGTGTGATGCCCAATATAAGGGAGAACCAGCCAGTGATGAAGACAGAGGGAAAATAGCACCTAGGGCAAACACTGAAATTGCGCCCCCTGTCCAAACATCTGACACCCAGCTTTCAGATAACTTTACCATAATATCAGCTGAAAAATACAAGTCAAGCTTGTTAATCTTTCAAAAACTATTTAGCAGTGGACATAGCAAGACCAAAAAATGCTGGAAAACTACAAATTTCTGTATGCTGGCACTCATGAAATACCCATGAAATACTATGTGGAGGTGTACTTGGAAAACTAAACAGAAGTGCCTGTCTAATTCTCTACTATGCATTGCAGCATCACTATTACATAAGTTTTACAAATAGATGGCTAATTTCCCAGATACTCTGAAAATAATTAAAGGATATGCAGAGTAAACTGTGTCACTGCTTGGAATATATTCTAGTATTTCAGAAAGAAAGTCAAAATGAGAGAAAGAGAGCAAGAAACTGCCAGTGGGCCTTAATACTAAGGATTTCACACTGATTCAAAGACAAACTCACCATTAATAGCCATATTATTAAGACTTCACATTTAACTCACTTATCACAAGAACCAAAGTAAGAGAAAATAAATACAATCCTAGCTCATAAGCTTCAGCTCAGTATTCACAAACCCTGATTCTCTGTACATAGTGCCAATCTGAATATGTGTACAGTGACTTATATTAAATTTAAAGAATTTTTTTTACCTGTAGCCCCTTCGGGGGGCTTCCTAAAGGCCGGGGGGGGTCTGCAGAGGTTCCCCTCCCCCCACTGGCCTCTAAGGCCTCGCAGGGACCATTTGAGCATGTGCGGTGGCCATTAAAAAAAAAATTTTTTTAATGGCTGTTGAAAACAAAATGGCTACCGCACATGCTCAAATGGCCTCTGCGAGGCTGGCATGGCCTAGGGCCTCATAGAGGCCATTTGAGCATGCACAGTGGCCATTTTGTTTTCTGTGGCCATTTTTTTAAAAAAAGATTAAAAATGGCACCCCCCTTCAAGTGGCACCTGGGGCACGTGCCCTGCCTGCCCCACCCTAGATACGCCCCTGGATGAAGGACTGGCGGAGGGAGCAGGCCTACCTCTATGATGCTGCCATATGGCTCCTTAAAACAGGACAAAGCTGTTACAGCTAGAGCTGGGCTGGGGATCCTAGGTGGAGCAATCTCTCCACCCACGTAGCACTTCTGAGGCCAAACCCTTAGAGTCTACATGGGACTTTCTAGGGGGCAGGAATCCAACAACTGAGCATCACAAAAGCATTGTTCAAGCACTGAGAGAATCCTGAGATCACTGTCAGAGTGTTGCAGGAAAATATGGTATATATTAAATATGGCACATTGATATTCATTCATCTTTGAAATGTAGCCAAAACACAAGTAATTTAAAGAGGTATTACTTTAAGATGAAAGAGGGGGGACATTACAGTAAATGAGGTGTTTCACTCATTCCATATTGTCATTCATTTGTAATTGCCAATAGCCACTGCTTAAATCAATGTTCTTGATAAATCCTCTTGGCTGAGGAAACCAATGAAAAAAGAATTTCTTGGTAACAGATATCTGACTTCACTTGTTGCATTTAACATTGTTCTCACTTGTTTTTTACTGTATGCCTCTTCAATAATAAATAATACTGACTTAAAACAATGATGGAAGATATTTCAGAGAATGAATACAAATCTGTTTCTTTTTTACTTTTTTGAAAAATGAGAGGGTTTTTTTTTAAAGGAAGAAGAAGGATTCTTTTGTTCTCCAACTTACAAGTAAACCCAGTTGTGAAGGCTCTACACTTTAGCAACACTTTATCATCTGATCAGGCTGACACAGTTCCCAAGATCCACTGTTATATATCCAAACTATTCATTCTACCCTGATGATTGGGTGCAATTTGCACATTCCTTAATCAGTTCATTCACTTACTTACTACTATTTATAATGGTATTCTGCCCTAGGGATGTGCATGAACCAGTCCAAAGGACATGCAAGAAGCCTGTAAAATGGTTTGTGCTGGTGCAGGTTTGAAGTTTGACGCCGGCGGGGGGTCTCCGTTTAAGGGAGGTGGGTTGCACTTACCCCTGCTGCCATTGCGATGTGTGTGGCAGGTGCACACATGATAGGTGCACGCATGTGCAGCCCGTACTTCCTGTATTTCCAGGCAACAAAGGGGGCAAGGGCAGAAGGAAGAAATGCTGCCGCCCCCCCAAAAAATTTTTAAAATGGAGGACCAGCAGGGGGAAAGCAGCAGGAGGGGTAAGTGCAAACCCCCGCCCTTAAAGGGAGATCCCCGCTGGCATCAAACCGTGCCTCCGTGGTTCCATGCACATCACTATTCTGCCCCATCCATCCATAAGGAAATTAAGAGCAAATGGCAAATATCATCCCCTCCACATGATGAGGATGTATTTTATTGATGATGTATGTAGAACCTCCCCTCTCCTCACTGATTATGGCCAGTGCAAAAAAACCCAACTCAAATACAAACTTTACAAAACTTTCAGATGCTAAGATTTGTATTGGTTTGATTTGAAAGCAGATTCAAGTGTTATGTTTGCTGGTTGGAGAGGGCATGGAGCCATTCATTCATGCCCAGCACTGGCCACACCCCCTGAATTGGTGTGCTGATGCAGGAGAAGGAGGGTGGTCAGCATGAGGTATTGTTCTCTGCAGCCTCAGCAGCCTGTTTTGGAGCCACCAGCAACCTTGCTATAACCCTGCTGCTGGCACCCCTAATATGTAACTGCTGGATTGTTGTACTGTGTAAACTATTTCTCCTTATAACTAAGGCAAAATCCAGCTCACTCAACCTCCCTTGCAAATTCCTACAGAAGTTTCCTCTAAGGTGGAACCTCCCATCTTGCCTCAAGAGTCAAAAGTTCAAAATGTCAGTGGCAATTCCAGCCTTCTTAAGGGTCCCACCAAAGTGATTCTTCACAAATTCAACATAACTCAAGAGTGCTGGGGAAATGGTAGCTTGGATGGCAGAGTACATATAGATGAAGGAATATTAGCCATAGGCAGCAATTTGTTATACCGTCTTCTAAATCTTTCAAAATACAAATTATGAAGCACAATGAAATTCCAGTGGGCAAGACAGATGGCAACAAAAACAGAGTGGCAGCAGTTAAATCAGGCATAAACCACCAGTTCAGAGTTGTAGTTGTGAAACTTTTCTCTTCAGTTCTTTTAAGTCATTTTAAAGACATACAAATATAGTATGTCTCGTAAATAAATTCACAAATTAATCAGTATTAATCCGCATTTCTCTCCAGTCTGTACTAGATTCATTTTCTAGAAACCTTTCAAAGACAAGGTTTGAAGAGCCTTATACAAGCAAGATCACTGTGAATGGATTGCCTCTTCTAACAAAGCAAGGCAAAGTAATGAGAAATAAAACATTACAGCCTGGTTAGCTAAAGGTTCTCCACTGTGAGATTTCAGCAATAGTTAACAATAAAGAGACAGGGGGCTGAATTCAAATGGACCTCACTCTGAGCAAGAGGGCGGTATACAATTTCCACCAACTTCCCCTCCTGTGGCAACCCCCTGCCCCACAATCTTAAGAGTTCCTTGATCTTCAGGAGCAGCTTTGGACTGCACACAGACTATAGTAGGACGGAGGGCATTACACATAGACTATAGTAGGATGGAGGAGGAAAGAAGTAAACTCCTGTTTCATGGACAGAACTCTGCTCATAGTTCCATCCCCAGCTTACCATAACTATAAAAAGATGTTTCCATGGATGTATGTACATTCAGTCACTCAGGCCCATTCAGATGTAGTGCCAACGCTCAGTTAAACAAGGTAAACGGTAAAGTGTGCCGTCAAGTCGGTGTCAACTCCTGGCGATCACAGAGCCCTGTGGTTGTCTTTGGTAGAAAACAGGAGGAATTTACCATTGCCATCTCCCGTGCAGTATGAGGTGATACCTTTCAGTATCTTTCCTATATTGCTGCTGCCTGATAGTCTGTGAAACATACCAACAGAGATTCAAACCGGCAACTTCAAGTCATTTCCCCCCTGCACCAAAACCTGTGGTTAATTTCTAAATCCAAGAATCATGCCACAGACAACTGAGCAACTCCAGTTTTGTTACCTCTGCATACTGGCCAGAATAACCCTTCCCTCTTCCTAGTCCACCAAGGCTCCATCCCAGCAATCTCCATTCTGCTTGCATTGTCAGACTGTGGGCATTGCATCAGTGTGTCGGTCACCCAGCAACTATTGGCCACAAGAGGGGGCAAGTTCTGTGTGATTGTGTCTTCTCAGCATTGATTGCCCACCCTTGGCAGGGGAAAGACATATTAACCCTTTCCTACCACTCCTTATGGAAGTGACTTCCCCAGAATTCCTAAGTAACACAGACATGCATATGCTCAATTAGTGACATCCCAGGATGGCTAGGAGCTCTTCCATATGGGAAGGGGATCTTGGGGGAGAAATACAGAAGACTCACTGAGAAAGGGGAAGGAGGGGGTGGGTAGGAGAGAGAAGAGATGATTCAGTAGAGTTTATGCCACAACATAGCTGCACAACTGTTACCAGCGCCTAAGAGGCAGATCTCATGCACATTAATTGTAGCAGTTCCGGGACCTGTTTCCTGGCTGGGAAGGCAGTGCCAATTGCCTTGCATTGCTGCCCATAGGTTCCAATCAGTACAGTTTGACAGATTCAAGTTAAACTTCCATAAAAATGGTTTGTCATGAGGGCCCTTGCATATGCCTTTTGGGGTGCTCTTTTAATCTTCCTTGGGAAAGACAAACTGTCTTCCCCAGTTGGGGAGGAAGGGGCTTTGGGACCCCTCTCTCCCTCCCCTGAGGACTGGACCCCTCTCTTCCCACCTATACTGGTGAAAGGTAGACTTAACCTGGGGATCCTGCCCCTATCTGTTGGGGACTCATTTTCACACAGACACTCACTCATTGTTGGAATAACAAAGGGGGAAAGGGCTCCTCAGTCCTTGGAAGGACGTGCTAAATTACCTTTCCAGGGTGATGAGGTTGCAAGCAGATCTTGGGAGCATAGGTAACATACAGCTGGCCTGAGAATCTTGAGGATGATTCCAGAAGATTGTACACCCAATTCAAAAGTGGGGTCATTTTGTTTAAGGGCAAAGCTTCCTTGGCAGCAACAGATTGTGCTGCATCATTCTGGGTGACCCCATAAAAATAGAGGCAGGCTATAACTTGAGAAAGGTATGACAAATATTGCCATTTATGTTGGGTGCCAGACAAAGCAGTAATTTGTTGCCTGTGCTCATGCATTTTAAACATACATGTCACATTCAACCATGCTAGACTCCTCATGTACTGGTGTCCAGTCAGACCACGCATGCAACTCAGGGATGTGCGAACAGGTTCGATTCTGAACCTGTTAGACACCAAACTGGTTTGGTTCAAGACCTGGCCACGCAGAGGCCCATTGGGCATCCAAAATGGCCTGGAATGGGCTGAACCCAAAATGAACTTGGGGTGGGTGGTGGGCGGGGTTGGGGTGCACAAAAACAAACATGCCCAGTCTGGTTCAAGTCCTCCATGCAAGACACCTCACTAAGGGGTGCTTTGAAGGGTACCTAAGCAATCCAAGCAATGATCACCTGTAGCACTAACAATCCTCCAAAGCAGCCCCCTTCCCCTTAAAAGCAGGACAGGCTTTGCTCTTGAACATCTCCGAACCCTTTGGTTTCCTATGGCACCCCAAGATCACAACCACAGAATCCCTGAGTTTCTAGCCTCCCCTATCATGCCAGCACACACAGCCTACTGTGAATTTATCAGTGCCATCAACAGAAACACAAATCACACACATGAAGGAAGATTTTCTTTAATTAATGGAAGAACAAGGGGTTAGTGTGGTAATGTTCCTTCATTAGCTTCAATGGAACTCGCACTGTGCCCAGGTGCAGCATCTGAGTCTTTTGCCCTTTAAAAGTGGAGTGCTTATTCATCACCCCACAGCTGTCTTTCCTGCTGTGGGGCAGGGTAAATGTTTCCAGGTATATCTGCAGAAAACTCATCTTATTGCCTGTGCTTCTCTGCTGTTGCTCTGACTCCTCTGTGCTGGCACGGGGGTAGCCACTGTGTGTGTACAGAAATCTGTTTATGTATGTGTGTATATAGGGTTTAATATCTCCTTAACATAAACACTGAAATGATAATGTTTGAGAACTCTCTCCTGCTGTCTCTGTCTTTTCCTCCCAGGCTTTTCTTGCTCAGGAACATGTCAGGTACAAAGAGAGCAGGGGAAAGCAGGCTTATTCCAATCTGTCCCTGTCCCTTTAAATTCAGGAAGTTTTCTGTTGCCAGGCAATGGCAGGAGGAGTGAGATGATGGAAGAAGCAGTGTTCATTCTGAGAGACAGCCAGCTAGAGACACAGCCACCCTAGAATGGATGCATTTCTGAGCTGACCTCTTTATGGTAGCTGGAGGAGCTTCCTCATGAAACCCAAGTTACAGTGGCAGCAGAATTTGGACAGCACAATGGTGCTTCGGAACCTCTGGTTTCAGCAGTTATATTCACTACAAACTGAGGGTTCAAATTCAGGTTTGGAGGCAAAAATGGAGCCGCAGTTGGGTGACAGAACTGCAGTTTCATGCTTTCAGACAATCAGAAACACCATCCTCAGCTACGTTTACCTGAAGTCTGGCATGAAGTCTGAATTGGGCCATAAAGACAGAAATGTCACTGTACATATGTAACCATGATACCTAATGATTTGGATTTTATATTTGACATCCCTGAAGATTATCCATTTTGAAATGAGTCAGCAGACCAGCTTTCCACTGGAGAGATGACAACCTTGAAATAGTTTGAAGAGATTTTGGACTTTATTTAGAAATGAAAAGCTGGTCCCTAGGGAAGTGGCATCTTTTGGACATTTCTAGCTATTCTTTTGTTCTTGCATTATGATCCTGCAATAGTGTGAATTTTAATGCTACCGATATTCCATCTATCATATTAATGATAAAGGTAAAGTGTGCCATCGAGTTGGTATCGATTCCTGGCGACCACAGAGCCCTGTGGTTGTCTTTGGTAGACTACAGGAGGAGCTTACCATTGCCATCTCCTGTGCAGTATGAGATGATGCTTCAGCATCTTCCTATATCATTGCTGCCTGATATAGCTGTTTCCCATATCCTGGGAAATATACTAGCGGGGATTCAAACCAGCAACCTCTGGCTTGCTATTCAAGTCATTTCCCTGCTGCGCCATTAGGTGGCATATTAATGGTACTAAATCTTTAAATCTTTGATTTAGTGATATACTAGTGGGCCCAGGTGCCGAGCATCTGCGCCTCTAGTTGGGCCCAGCCACCCCCACCCCCATGCCGGCATGCCCAGCTTTCTGTCTGGCTGACCGGCCGCCACTTTCTCCATGAGGCTGGACCAGGGCCCACTGCTGCCTCACCCCAGTGGGTGGGCCAAGGCCAGGCCATACCACCACCTCCCACGTTCTCCTACCAGCTGGTGGGGCTTTGCCAACCATCCGCCCTCCTCCTTGCCACTATTTCTCCCCGCCGCTGCATCCTCTTCTGGGCTGGTGGGGCTTAACCCGCCGTCGAGCCACCTCTTCCGGCTGGCGAGGCTTCGCCCACCGGCCCTCCACCTCTGCCTCCTGGCAGCCACCATTATTTCTCTCTGCTTCAGTGCTGGAACTCTTGTGCACTCTAGAGCATCTGCACATTAGTACTTGATTGCTCCCCTCACCTGAGCTGCACTCCTGCTCCTCCTCCATCCTATTGCTTCCATCCCCCTCACCTTTCTTGGTTGTGGCTGCATCATTGCTGCTGCCTATTGGCCAAGCTGCAGCCCCTATCCCCAGAGACCTCCCCACCCTCACCCAAGCCCCGCTCCTGCTCTTCCCCCCAGGAGCAGCAGCAGTGATTGACTGGGCAGTTCCTCGCTGCTGCTACCACCATAGCCGCTCATTCCCCTCAGGCCGCTGACAGGCCCGGGCCCATCCCTTGCCTGCCTGCCTCCCTGCCTCCCTCTAACAATGACCTCCGTAGCCCTAAACAGCAGCAGTGATTGACTGGGCCTTTCCTTGCTGCTAGTGCTGCCATGGCCTCTCATTCCCCTCAGGCTGCTGACAGGCTCGGGCCTGTCCCTTGCCCTTCCTTCTGTCTTTCTTCCCCTCCCTTCTTTTTCTCTCTTTCTTTCTCCTCCACTCACTCTTCCCCACTCCTTCTTCCCCCTTCCTTCATGTTTTTTCCCTCTCTCCCTCCCTCCCTCCCTCCCTCCCTGAGTTAATAGATTTTGTTCATCTTGTTTCCTCATCTAATTTACACAATGGCAGCCTCTTTCTCCTTGAAGGGGCTCTTTCCTCCCTCACAACCCGTCTTTTTGCAGACCCCTGCCTGCTATCCTTTTATATTTATAGAGAGAGAGATTCCTCTCCTCTACAATCAAGAACATCTTCCGACCAGTAACAGTTGCATTCCAACTTACTTTAACCATTACAGGCTCTTCCTCCTAATCTGCATATGGAATCCCCACTGCCTAATCACCACAGTGCCACAGGCTCCTCCTCCCTATCTGCATATGGAATCTCCACTGCCCAATCACCATGGTGCTTCTGCTCTCACAGGCTCCTTCTCCCTATCTGCATATGGAATCCCTACTGCCCAATCAGGTGCTTCTGCTTGCGAACTCTGTCAGCCAATTGCCTCCTCCCCCTCTGTCAGCCAATTACCACCTTTCTGCCACGTCCCCACGCATGGTCCATCTTGGAGAAATAATAATATAGATTAGTGTTGTTAAGAATCATACTGTTTCACAACCATGGTTGTATAAACATTACATAGTTAGGTGAGCATCCAATTTTAATTTTGAACCACTTCCAGAGGGGTATGTACATTAGTCTGTTGCAGCAAAAAAGAAAACTGATTCTGGCACCTTAAAGACTCCACATTTATTGTAGCATAAACTTTCATGCACTGTTGCCCACTTCATGATTTGCATCTGATTCATCTGATGAAGAGGATGGTAGTCCACAAAAGCTTGTTATACAATACATTTGTTAGTCTTTAAGGTGCCACAAGAATCTGTGTTAATTTTAATTGTGCAAAGCATACCACTTCTTTGTCTTCTTTGGTTTGAACCTGACTCAGCTGTGGCCATCATCAATGACACTGTATTCTTGAATTATTATTGCCCTCTCATCCCCAGAATTAAGCGAAAGCAAGGTTCCCAGATGGTCTTCCATCCACATGCTTTTCAGCTTCAGTAGCAGTGGGGAAATGCTTGACTAACATCTTATTTGTTTATTACTTATCTGTGTAAACCACCCTGAGCCATTTTTGGAAGGGCAGTATAGAAAATGAATAAATAATAATAATAATAATAATAATAATAATAACAACAACAACAACAACAATAATAACAACAACAATAACAAGAAGCAGAAGGTTGCGGGAGGAGAATAACAGACGAGAAGACCTCCATTGCTACTTGTAGCAGAAGGGGAAAAAACAATTAGAAATGAACTGCAAGGTCCCTGTCTGAGACCCCGAAGAGCTACTAGGAGTCATTCACAGCCAGATAGACCAAAGGTCTTAACTTAGTATGGCAGCTTCTTATGTTCAGCCCTATCTGTTGCATGGGGAGAAAGAAACATCACAGAAATGGTGACAGTGCCCAAGCATTTGTGGTTCAACTAACAGTCTGTGAGGTATGTGGCTCTATTCTGTAAGCCCAAAGCATTGGCTGTAAAGGTACCTTAAACCAGACCTTTGTGATCCCACAAGCCAAATGCAACCTGCTGGCCCACCAGGGGCTCAAAAAACATCTTATTTTTGTGTCCTACTTGGGAATGCAAAAACAGGGTGCTATAATACTTGACTGATGGGCTATGTTTAGACACACATTGGTCAGGCCTTAAGCTAGCAGCTCTGAGCCTGGCCATCATCTGGGAAACTGCCTGAGAACTTCACGTTAATCTGTGCACAGATGGAGAGAAAGAAATATAACAAATCCATCATTAACAACTACATTCCATCAGAATTGTATTTCTTCCATTGGAGAATATTTGTTCGAGGTTGAATAATGTCAGGCAATTGAGTAGCAGTGTAATATACAGATTGGATATAACAATGTGATTACTCAAACAAAGCTCCAGTATTCATCTGGGATATATCTCTACAAGTGTTTGCCAGCCTTGGTGAGATCGCAATGCTATGCCTGATGTTGTTGTTCCAATATCTCTGTTCCACATATATGGCAATACAACACATGGAAAATATTGGTTTACATATAGTTTTAGAGGCAAAGCTGATTTCCAATAAAGTCAATAATTGCAAAGAAGAAGAGATTACTTCACTTGGAACTGCCAGTCAGAACTGCCTGTGAATTCCCACCCACCCCGCCCCCCCAGACCTGTGGATCGCAACACTTATATTACACTGCCACCCACTGGCTCCCATGTGTAAATGCCACCCAGGGAAATGTGGCTTTACGTTTCCTTGGCTTAATTCCTGCTCCAGGACAAGCCATCCCCAGACAGATATCCTCCCAATTCATTTCCTCTTGCTGCGATAACTGTGAAATTTACCCAGCTCACAAAGGAAGAAAAATAATTTCTCTAATAGCCTTAATGGGTTTTAGAGGTCTTGGCTAGCAGCCAAGGAGACTTAGATATGACTGCACAGGCAAACTAAATACACAGTTTATTCGCATGCATGTGGGATGTGTGTGTGTTGTTCATTTTCAGATAACTTTCAGAAACGATGTGTTAATTGAACTCCCCTCCACAGTGATGCACCCAGCAACAGCTTTCACTGACGACATCAAGGGATGTAAATGAAAACTAATTGTGCTTCAAAGGGAGAAAAATGAATAATGTCTGTTGTAGGATTATGTTCTCTTTTAATAAGAGTGTGGAAATAAATAGTAAGAGTGGCTGCTGCAGAATGTGTTTTGTTCTTCTTTAGTTCCACTTTCATATTTGAAATAATATTGCACAAAAGATGATCAAAGGGCACACAGAGACAAGAATCCCTTCCCAAAGATCAGTAAAGAATTATTTAGGCTTTACTTAAGTACAGTTACATTGTCTTAAAATATTTCTCTAAAGGCATTGGGAACATTGTAATTGCAATCTGACAGGTCCAGTTCCAGGTTTTTGTGGGCCAAGTCAAGAGGCTTCTCTGGGTGATATCACCACCTTGCGGCTGCTCCCTGTGAATACTGGGATGGTGCTTATTTCTCTCCTGGATGCTCTGGCCAGCAAACACGCCTTAGCCAGAAGCTTCTATAAGAGTGAGAGAGTATCACCTGATCCACTCTGGCCTATGGATGCAATGAGGCATCCTTGGCTAGCTGCCCTGTTTCCTGTATTTGGCCAGACATTAGTGGTAGCACTAAGCCATATCTGCTGTTCCCTTAGGTCATTGGTTCATGATCTGCTGTAGACTTCAGATGTAATGACACCTAGGACTGAAGCAGTTGGGTCTCCTTTGGTCACTCTGGCTCAGACTCTTAAGATGCTTCTGAATCTATTTTTACACTTCCATATTAGATTTATTTAAGGGAATTTACATCCTGCTTTTCCAATCATACGAGGGCTCAAGGCATCTCAAAAGGATTTAAATCAGACAAGTCAACATCATTTAAAAAAAAACAAAATAAAAACTGAATGAAGGAAAAAACCAAAAAACAAACTCCAAACACAAAGATTAGCAGATACAACCAAAAAACAAGTAGGGATGTGCAAAGTGTTTCATTTTGTACTCAAAATGAACTGTTTCGGGTGCTTTGTAGACAAAACAAAATGCCCATTTTCCAAATCCAAACATTTTGTACACAAAACAAAACCTTCCTGTTTCAGCTACAAAACATTTTGTTGTTTCAACCCTCCATTTTGTGGTGATCTCTGAGTCAGTCTCTATTTTGTGTTTGACATTGCTTTGAATTTCCCTGCCCTTTCAGCCTTCTGACTGGTGACCTAAAGCATGGGCTGACCTGCTGACGATTCCCTCCTACTTCCCCACTGGCTCTTTTGCTTCTTGCCCCTCTTTACTGACCCCACATTGGCCAGGGGAAGGGTCAAAGAAGGGGCAAGTGTGGGGGAGTTCAAGGAGGGGTTTTCAATTCATTCAACAAGTTAGTTACTCATCTGCCTTTCTGCCTCATTGAAGAAAGAGAGAGAACTAGTTAGCATGACATGGCATGCCTCAAGTTGCCATGATGATGCCATGCCATTGCCTATGGCTGCCTGCCTTGTTGCCAGCCTGAGCCCAGCCTGCCAGCCTGCTATGGCTACTGCATGCCAACCTGGGAAAGTATTTATCTGCTGTGTTGCTTTTTTGTTCCAGAAGAATTTTTTTCACCCCCTTGAGAGATGCCATGCCATTGCCTATGCCTGCCTTGTTGTCAGCCTGAGCCCAGTCTGTAGATTCTCTGGTAGCATATAAAATTTTCAATGACAAACCATGAATCCACTCTCATATGCTACCAGAGAATCTACACTCAAAACATCTCAGAAACAACAGAATTCGGTGCCCCATGGGTTAGCAACCCATGGGGGTGGTTGGCACCCTATGTGCTCTACACCACCACTCACTCTGGGCCACCCCGGTGCCCCCCCAAGTGCAGTTATGGGGCTTCTGAAACCTCCATAATTCCCTATGGGGAAGAAACTTAAAGACATGTACACTCCATTAAATCTTTAAAAATCAGCCCTCTGCCCAATTCCTTTGAAATAATTCTGGCAGCTTCCTTGCCCCCACTGGGCACTACCACCCACTCTACTCTGCTTTGGGCCACACACACACCGACGTGAAGCTATACTTTTTCTGAAACCTCCATTATTCCCTATGGGGGAAAATCTTAAACTTCAAAAATTCACCAAAAATCAGCCCTTTGCCCAATTCCTCTGAAATGTGGGTGGTAGCTTCCATCCATTGGGCCACTACCAACCCCACCCACTAGTTTTGCCCCAGGTCCATTTTTTTAAATCCAAAACATTTTGGATTCAGATTTTGCAATTTCGAACAAAGAACAAAATTGGTTTTTTTCATATTGGCTGATTTCAAACAAAGAACAAAATGGAGGTGTTTCAGATTTGGGCCAAAAACAAAACAGAAAGAAAAAAAACCCACAACCCTAAAAACAAGGCTAACTAAAAGCCTGCTGTGGGGCGGGCAAGGGGGCTGTTGAAAGATGGACAGACTGGGTGCAAAGAGCCATATCCAAACTGGGGTGGGATTCCTCTGGCCTCAAGAGAGGAGGTAGAGGGGGGAAAGGGAGAGTAGGAATGCTATATTACCAGGTTTCCCTCAGACTCTAGGCATGCCACCCAGTGCCTACTTGGTTCATCAGCTGGTCTGGATTACCAACTTCCGAGAAAGAGGAGGAGGAGGAGGAGGAGGAGGAGGAGGAGGAGGAGGAGGGAACAAACTGTTCTGGAAGCTTAGGAACCAAAATGTGCAGACAGTATTTTGCCCAATTGTCCAGTAAGAAAGGAATCTACTCAAGCCTTCCGTTATTTTAGTCAATGAGGAAAACCAGAACTAAGCTTGGCATATAAGTGAAGCAGTGATATTGTACTTTGTTTCTTGAAGACTCATAGATACAGGAAAAAAACTAGAGTCACAATTCAAATCTCCAGAGATGAAACTTACTAGTTCCCTTTTGAAGATTGTTTTCCCCCTTCCCTGGGATGAAAGTGAGAGCTGTCCATAAAAAACAACAGAGACATTCTGGATTTTAGTATAGCTGTGATTGGAAAGCAGTATCTGTCCCCTTTCCCCTGGAAAAGTATCAGCAACGACAGAAGTTCATGCTCTTTCCAATTCAGGCTTTATTTCATCTTTTAAAAAATAATATTTTTAAAAGTCTGAACTATTTTAAAATTGCCAAGTCAGTGCCAATCCAGGCCATGATGCCCATATTGCTGGTTGGAGAGGCTGTGGCTGAGAGAAAGAGGCTTGTGGCAGACTTATAATGAAGAACATTGTTCATATTGCAGGTTAAAATGGTATGGCTGATGCTGGTTTGAATTTCCAGCCAAGATTCCTCCCTCCCAAACACCTTTCAGGTTGCAGCAAAGGTCACTATACTTTAATTTCCTCCTTCCCAGGAATGGTGGAGGCAGTGGCGAAGGCTCCTTCCACCCTCCCAACTGCCTCCCAAATGACAGCCCCGGTGGACTGGGGGCCATTTCAGGCCACTCTGCACATGCCCTAAATGGCCCACAACTGGCCAAGGCTGTCATTTGGGAGGCAGGCAGGAGGATGAAAGGAGTCCCCACCACCACCTCTGCTGCCATCCCCGCCACTGCTGCTGCTGTCATCCCGCTGTGTGGCAATTATTTTTAAAGACAAAAACAAAGAAAGTTCACCTCACTCCCCTCCCCACTGCAGCCCTTCACTTCTAATGGGGTATCCTTGCCGGATTCCCCTTTACGTTGAGCCCCTGAGCTGGTTTGATGGGGGAACCAGGCCAGGCTCGATCGAGCCCATGCCAGCTGGAGTGGCTCAAATCCAGTCCAGACTGGACCAGACTGGGCCAGATAGATCACTGCACATCCCTAGTAGCAGTATATGCAAAAACAAAGTGTACATCTCCACAGAAATCCAAGGGAGTGAACACAGTGGCTCAGTGGAAAACATCTGGGTAAAAATAAATGGAGAATGATTTTTTTTAAAAAAAACAACACACACATTATAGTAGGAGTTTACTACAAACCACCAACCAAGGAGAAGATGTGGATGATGCTTTCCTGTAATGAATTAACATTGTTTCAAAAAAGCAAGAATTAGTATTAATGGTAAACTACCCTGATTTCTGTTGGGTGAAACAAGCTCTGCTAAACATTGAATCTCCACCAAATTCCTAATATTAGGGATGTGCGAACCAGTTTGAATTCAAACCGGTTCAAATTCAAACCAGGGTGGTTCAAAAGTTCAAATTCGAACTGAACCAGCCACCAGGTTCGAGCTGCAGGTTCGAATTCGAACCGAACCAGAGGTGGTTCGATCCAAACCGGTTCAAACCAGTTTGGGCATCCAAAAATTGGTAGAATGGTAGCTGACAACCAGGGGTACCTCCCAACCAAACCTCAAAGCAATCGGACACTCGTATGATTTTTTATGAATTTTTGAAAATTATTTTTATTTTTTCCTCATAGGGTATAATGGGACTTGAAACAGCCAATTATACCTTATTGTGGAGCACCCATGGGTGCCAACAACCACCCAAACCCTGAAGCAATCGGACAGTCCTACGATATTTTATGAATATTTGAAATATTTTCAATTATTTTTCTCATACAGTATAATGGGACCAGAACCAGCCCATATCCCCTATTTTGGAGCACCTAGGGGCACAAAAGTGGGGTGGGTGTTAGACAGACAGGGGTGCCTACCACCCACAAAACCCCAAGGCAATTGGACACTCCTCTGATTATTGGTGAATTTTTAAAGTATTTTTTAATTCCTCATAGGGAATAATTAGGATTGCAGCAAATGTATAGCTTCACGTCGGGGGGAAAGGGGTGTTGTAGAGAGGCGTGAGGTGGGTAGTAGTTCCTAGGGTGGGCAAGGAAACTATCAGAATTATTTGAAAGGAATTGGGCAAAGGGCTGATTTTTAAGTGATTTTTGAAGTTTAAAGTTTAAGGTTTTTCTCCATAAAGAAGCATGGGGGTGTCAGCAAATGTATAGCTTCACGTCGGGGGCAAAGGGGTGGCCTAGAGCAGAGTGTGGTGGGTGGTAGTGCCCAAGAGGGGCCAGGAAGCTATCAGAATTATTTGAAAGGAATTGGGCAAAGGGCTGATTTTTAAATGGTTTTTGAAGTTTATGTGTCTTTAAGGTTAGCAGATGAGAGTGGATTCATGGTTTGTCATTGAAAATCTTATATGCTACCAAAGAATCTACACTCAGAACACTTCAGAAACAACAAAACCCAGTACCCCATGGGTTAGCAATCCATGGGGGTGGTTGGCACCCTCTTTGCACTAGACCACCACTCACTCTGGGCCACCCCAGCACCCCACAAGTAGCTTTAAGGTTTTTCTCCATAGGGAAGAATGGAGGTTTCAGCAGCCCCATAACTGCACTTGGGGGGTGCTGGGGTGGCCCAGAGCGAGGGTGCCAAAAGTTTGTATTATGGCATGATGCTGAAATACCATATTACAAGTAGAGCCAACTGGTAGCCCCAGAAGCAACATAATGAGGCTATTCACATGTGCGTGCCCAGTTTTGAATGCATGTGTGAACTTCTGAGATGGAGCCCAATCCCAGCGGCTCCAGGGCAGCAATTCTGCCTATGAAGCCTCCCTTCAAAACGGGGTTAGGAGAGCAAGCGCTCTCCTAACCCTGCTTTATTGATTGTGTGTCAGCCGCGGCTGCAAGCAGCCGCAACTGGCAGACCTGGGGAGGGGAGGGGGATTCCCATAATGCACCACAAACTCACACAGCACATTATTGGGGCCCAGGGATGCTGGCTCAATCGTCTGCAGGGAGGTAAGCACTTTGGGGCTTCCTCCCCACAAATCGGGTAGTCCTTTCTCACTGGTTGTGAGAAAGGGCTCAATGTGCAAAATACAAGGTGCTGGTTATAACCTATAAAGCACTAAATGGCTTGGGCTCTGGGTATTTAAGAGAGTGTCTTCTTCATCATGAACCCCACCACCTATTGAGATCATCAGGAGAGTAGTGGTGTGCCCGGACCAGTCCAGAGCCATGCAAAAGGCCTCCGGACCGGTCCGGAATTTGGCTTGTCCGGCGGTCCGGCGGGGGGCGGGGGAGTGTTGCTTTAATGGTGGGGGGTAGTGCTTACCCCTCCCGCCGCTCTTCCCCCTCTGGCACTCGACTTTAAGGTAACGTTTTTGGGGCGGCAGGGTTCCTCCCTGCCGCCCTGACCCCATCGTTGGCTGCAAAGCTCCAAAGCAAGTAGAAACTAGTGCCACGCCATGCGCCCGCTGCTGCCACCGGCGCACACTGCATGTGTGTGACATATGCATGCATGTGACGTATGCCCCCCCCCCGCCCTTAAAGTGACACTCCCCCCAGTGCCGGACCACGCCTTTGTGGTTCCGTGCACATCCCTATAGGAGAGGTCCATCTGCATTTGCCACTGGCTCATCTGGTGGCTACTCAGGGACGGGCCTTCTCCATTGCTGCCCCGTGGCTTTGGAATGCGTTCCCTAATGAATTAAGAGCCTCCCCATCTCTGACAGCTTTTAAAAAATCTTTAAAGATGCATCTGTTCACCCAGGCTTTTAATTAAATATTGTTTTAATACTGTTTTAAAATATTATTCCAAAATTTTTTAATCATTGTAACATTTTAACCTTTTTGTTGTTCTTTTGTTTTAACCAATGTTTTACTTTTTCTGTTTTAACTTTGTTATAAACCGCACAGAGGCGCAAGTTTTGGGTGGTATAAAATATGTTAAATACATACATACATACATAAATGTGTCCCCTGGCAGAGTTACTAAATTTAAATTGTGATGTGATAAAATGTTTGCCCCCATTGTAAAGAAAATAAAAATTATTTCAAATGGTCAGAGACAGTTTAATGTATTGCTTCTCTCTAGATTTTGTACATAAACCTCCACTATGTCTGAGTGCATATGCCTTATAACTGGGAACCCTTTACTATTAAGATGGCACCAGTTTATGCTGTTGACTACCTATAGATGGTTTAGTGAGTTTAGCAGAGTACATGTGTGGCCTCTAATCTGGACAACAGAGTAGCCCTGGAGAATACAGCAATGTGCTGTCTCCATCATGGAAGTTTGTTTGTTTGTTTAAAATATTTCTATACCACTCAAAACTTGCATCTCTGGGCAGTTTATTTGAGATTGGAAGTTCCTAGCTTAACAGAGTAATGGAAACAGAAATGGAAAATATGGTGTGCTTTACCTTGCATAGAATAAAACATTCATTGTCCTCCAGCCTTAGAGCTGTATCTAAAGAGAAGCAAATAATTAGGTCAGGCTTGAGGGGAAGTCTAAGCTTCTGTTTTTGTCCCATGGTGTCTTTCACTCAAGGTTGCAGTTCCAGCTAAGCAGTAATTGACCAAAATGTGCAGAGTGAGCTTTCAAGGGCTTTGTGGTTTGCTTCTTTGGGGAAACATCTCTCAGATCTTGCACAAGAGAGGGCAAGATTATCTTTTGCTTCAATACCTGAGCAATTAAAATGACTTTGTGAAACATTTTGGACAGAGGGTTCCTGGTCTCCTGAGGAGCAAACCTTGAGACTCAGAGGGTGGAGTTCTGGAGCTAGTAGCAGACAGAGCCAGTGGGGAAGAGGCAAAACAGCATACAGCGAGGGACATTACTTGATGGAGCAGGGGACAAGATCTGCCTGTGCCTAGTGGCTCAGAGAGGGAGCTTGATGGTTATGGATAGGCTTGTGCATTTCGATTCAGGTACAAAACGTTTTGTGCCCGCAAATGGCAATTTCGGAGGTTTTGTAACCAAAACAAAATCAAGAATTAAAAAACAGAGATTTTTGTTTCCAAATCGAAATGACTCTATTTCGGACAGAATGCTTTGTTCTTTGCAAAAGCATTGCAATTGAAATTGACTTCTCTGACTCTCTCCACTCCAGCTGAGGCACTGAGTGATTAGCAGAAGATAAGATATGCAAAAAGCTCATGAATGGTTTAGTTAAGTATCTGTTGTATTCAATGTGATTGAAATGCAAGCTGACCTTGCAAAGGGATTTGGAAGACAGCATTTTGAGACAGAAAGACCGAAATAACTTTGGGAGCTCAATGCAATTCCAAAGCTCTTGCTAAAAGCCATGGTATAAATTGTGTGGAGAAGCTTTTCGAGAAGCTGGTTAGGAAAGTTCTGAAATTACACAGGTTTTTCTTTCCAAAGGTTTAGAAAGAATCTCTTGACTTGTTCAGGGGTCTTTTGAAGAGCTATTTTTTTTTTCTGATTATAAGTTATAGTGGTGTCTAAGTTTTGTTGCCCAAGTTGAGCAGTCTAATGTAATTTAGGCCACAATGTAATTTGGTGGGACATGCTGTCTAAGCCAGTGGTTCACAACTTTTGCCATTGCAGGGACAGGTCATCCACATGGGACTACAGGAGACAAAAGGAGGGGGGTGGGGAATACCCCTGTCAATCTATTGACATCCCCAGGAATCTTAGTTGCTTCTCTCATTCTTGTAAACATGATCCATGGTTTTGCACTTTCTTAAATGCAGTGAGGATAAATCTCAACAATTTTGAACAGTAGACTGATTTGTTTGGGCTACGGCTCACTCCACTTCATTAAATGAACATTTGGAGTTGTTCCATAGTATCAAGGCAGTTCATTGGTCTATCTTGCTATCTCAAATGACCTGTGGTCACTGTTCCATGGGGAGGGAGTGTTTTTATTGAAAGATTGCTTGAATCCACAAATGGGTTGTGCTGCTGTGCTAGTGCCACAGGGACGGGCTCCCACCAGCTGCAAAATTCTCAAATAACTGTGCCAAACAATTAAGTGTCCTTCAGGGGCAAAACAGTGGGTTGGGTGGCAGTGCCCCAAGGGTGGTGCACCCAGATTCCAAATAGGGCAAAGGGCTGATTTCTTAGGAATTTTTGAGGTTTACGCATCTTTAAGATTTTCCCCCATAGAGAATAATGGAGGTTTCAGCAGCCCCATAACTCCACCTGGTGGGCACTGGGATGGCCCAAAGCGAGTGGTGGTGTAGTGCACAGAGAGTGCCAACCACCCCTCTGGATTGCTAACCCATTTGTGGTACTGGGCTTTGTTGTTTCTGAGGTGTTGAGTTTAGATTCTCTGGTAGCAAATGAGATTTTTAATGAAAAACCATGAATCCACTCTCATATGCTACTAGAGAATCTAATCTCAGAACACCTCTAGAACAACAAAACCCTGTACTTCATGAGTTGGCAACTCATGTGGGTGGTTGGCACCCTATGTGCCCTACACCGCCACTTGCTCTGGGCCACCCCAGTGCCCCTCAAGTGGAGTTATGGGACTGCAGAAACCTCCATTATACCCTACGAGGAAAATCTGAAAGACGCGTAACTTCATTAATTCTTTAAAAATCAGCCCTTTGCCAAATTCCTCTGAAAAAAATTGTGGTACCAACTGGGCACCAATTGGGCACTACTACCAACCACACTCCACCCTGGGCCATCCCTCCCCCCACCCATGTGAAGCTATACTTTTCCTGAAACCTCCATCATACCCTATGGGGAAAATCTGAAAGACACGCAAGCTTCAAAAATTCACCAAAAATCAGCAGTTTGCCCAATTACTTTGAAATTTTTGTGGCAGCTTCCACTCATTGGGCACTATAACCCCCACCCACTCTTTTGACCATGTGACCCTTTTTTAATCTGAATTAATTTGGATTCAGATTCGGATTAATTTGGATACAAAACAAAACTGGGGTGATTCGGAAGGCTTAATTTTGGACAAAATACAAAATGGAGTTGATTTGGATTTGGTACAAATCAAAACAGAAAGAATACAAAACGTGCAACCCTAATTATGGAGCAAAGAGTGAACACACTAAAGGCAAACTAAAAACCATCTGTTTTCTTGTTTCTGGCCACTGACCCTGAGATCCAACTTCTTCTCCTGGACAGATCATATTCTGATACTTAGATATTACCTTAGATATTGGTGGCAGTGGGCAATACAGACCCAAAGTCTCATTGGGAAGAGAACATTAATGGCCTTTATCTGGGATCTTATGTTCTGATGTTGGTCGGTGGTTCCTTTGCATGGGGGAATAATGTTCAGCATGTTCTAGATGGAGTTGCACTCCCACTGAATGACCAGGATTGCAATCTGGGGGTGCTAATTTATCTAGCACTGTCACTAGAAGCTCAAGTGGCCTCTGTGGTCTTTTATTAGCTTTGGCTGATACACAACCTGTGAACTTACTTAGACAAAGATAGCTTAGCCACAGTTAGTCATGCTCTGGTAACCTCTTGCTTAGATTACTGCAATGCATTGTACATGAGGCTGCCTTTGAAAATGGTCCAGAAACTGCAGCTAGATCAAAACAGGGCTGCAAGATTATTAACTGGGACGGGACATTTTGATCATATTATGCCAGTGCTTCATCAGCGGCACTGGCTTCCAGTCCATTTCCATGCCCAATATAAAGTGTTGATTTTAATCTTTAAAGTCTTAAACGGCTTGGGACCGGGTTATCTGAGAGAGCACCTTGCCCAACGTCCAACGTGGACCTTAAGATCTCCTTCGGAGGCCCTGCTTCAAGTGCCCCTGACAAATGAAGTGAGGCAGGTGGCTACTATGGAGAGTGCTTTTTCAGTGGTTGCACCCCTGTGATGAGTGGCACCCTACTCATCAGTCTGGGACACTGCTAGTGAGGGGTGTCTGTACCCAAAACTAGTGAGGTTAATGACCTTATACTTATGTAGAACAATATCACTGAGACATATGTATTTTATCTCTACTTCCCTTATCTAGCTTTTGCTGCCACCACCAAACTCCTCCTGCTTGGGTTTTAATCCTGACAACCCCTAGTAGAGAAGCTGAGGGCTGTGAGAGGAGAAAGTATAATGCACTGGACACAGGATGAACTTTCAAATAAAACAAAAAGTTCATTCATGTACAAAGAGCTCAAAGGTTTCTCTCTGCCAAAGCAGGGCTCCACACTCATAATGGTTTCTATAACAACAATAACAAGGCTTGGTTCCAGTCTATATATTGTATGATGTAAGATTTGTGACACACACATTTCACCCACTGGCTGATGTTCTACACAGTATACTTGGACTGATAACAATTTGACTGAGGTAGCCACAGCTGGATCGCCTGTTACCTATAGGCACAGATCCTGTCCTACCCAGTCCCTCCCTGGAACCAGAACATACCCTGAAGCTCTTCTCATGATCTGTGAGAAGAGCTTCTGTCGGGTGTGTGGAGAAAGCAGGCTAAGCAGATGAGCAGCCGCTCGTAGCTAGGTGGCCAGTTTGGCTGCCCACATGGCTGCCAGCTCCATCACGGAGCCGGCAGGGGCTGCAGGGATTGGGGGCTGTGCAGCCCCCGGAAGGTCTAGATTGCCCCTTGCAAGTGTACATGGCATCCTGGAGAGACCCCTGAGCCTAGGAGTCTACTCATGTGTCGCCACGCACCGCAGCAACACACAAGCAAAAAATGAGGTTAACAGTGCGCTCGTTCTGTTAACCTCATTTAAAGGAAGGAGGACTTAGTTGGGCTAGCCGTCTTGGAAGCACTGGGCTCACCTGTGATCCCAGTGCCTGTGAGCCCTGTGGTTTCCACAATCCCTGGAAAGCAGGCTAAGCTCCCTTAGCCTGCTTGCCAGTGATCATGGGAATAGCCTCCCTATCGCACTAGAGATCGTCTCTCTAGCCCTGTATGTCCCCATCTAACACTCTGAGCTTACAGAAAATCAGTTTAACTGCCACTCTCTGCTCCATTCTAAAGCCCCCCCCCTTAGGAATCCCACCTGGTGGGCAGTTCCTTGGGCTTTAAAAAGTGATTGACAGGACTACTGCCAACCATCACATACCCATTTATGGAACCACCTCCCCAGTGAGGTTTGCCTAGCACCATCACTTTGTTCTTTTAGATGCCAGGTAAACCTTTCTGTTTACTCAGGCTTTTTAAATTTGATTTTTAAAATAGACTTTTTAAAAACTGAGTTTTAAGGGTTTTTTGTATTGCATTTTGTATTTGTGTGTGTGTGTTGCAATTTGATGCATTATCTGTTTTTATTGCATGTTTTAATGTTGTGTTGTGATATACTCAGAGAACAATTTCTTATGGGGTGGCTAACAAATAAAGGTTGTTATTGTTGTCCTCAATCTGCCCTAGAAAGCTATTTCTGTCCCAAAGGCCAGTGAAAAGTTTTAAGGACGTCCTTTGCGTCCATAGCGGCAGTTTGGGCAGCAGCATAGCACAGAGAGGAGCTCTGTTCCTGAGCTCCTCACTTCCACTGTGCAAATAATTTTTTTTTCCTTCGCCCGACTATCGTGGGCTGGAGCGGGTAAGGTGGGCTCGGGCAGCTGGGTGGGCGGGTGGGCGATAGGCGGGGGCGACGGCCTTCTCATGGGCCCTTTTGGCCCGTAATCAATTGTGGGGAGGAGCGGGGAAGGGGATTTTGGAAAGCTGGGAGGGCGGGTGAGCGGGCGGCAGGAGGACAGAGGGAGGAGGGGGAAATGGAAAAGAAAAAAAACACAACCGAGAGAGAGAGAGAGACAAGCAGAAAGGTGGAAGAAAAAGGGGGAAAAAAACACTTAAAGGCGGGAGAGAAAGCTAGCGCCCGTTATCATAACGGGCTTAAAAATACTAGTTCTGCATAAAAGGGCAGTTCATAGACAAATACACTCACGGTGTGGCTGGAGAGCAAGCCTTGGGCTTGCATGTCCTTTCCCACCATGTATAATAGAACCTTGAAAGCAAAACAAAACCTAGACACATAAATGCCTGAGAGAATAAGCCTCACATACATGAAAAAGGAGTGGACAAACTGCATGAGCAGAGCCTACTTATAGAAATGCTTATAGAGAAATATATAGGCTCTGGTCCATAGTCAAATTTCTAAATATAGTAGAGAAAGAATACATGAGCCTGTGGCTCACTCTGCTTCCCACTGAGCATGCAACTTGCATGATGAGCCAATACTGCCTCTCCTCCTTGCATCTCCCCAGTAAAACCTCCTCTAAGAAAATGGGTGGCATCATATCACCGCACTCAGATGTCCCCTTACTCCACTCAGAAGTAGCAGCCAATGAAAAAGAGTGAATGTGGAGAAACACTAAGGGCCAGTTAAGATGACACTTTCAACACACAATTAGATTCCTCTGCATGTGTACAAATCATCATCCAAATGGGAAAACATACATTCTGTACCCAGGATTTAAATACTAGATATAGAGGTCATTCATACAACCAGCCCCACAAGGGCAAAACAAGCCTACTGCAGATAGGGCTGGTTGTGTGTAGCACCAGGATTGCTCCTCATTCTGGCACTCCAGGGATAAAAGTGAGGTAGGAAGATGTCAGCAGCTGGACTCCTCCCAGACAGCCGGCAGCCATATTGGCCATAGAGGGCGGGGGAAGGAGTGGCCTGGCAGCAGGGAGATATCCCAATGCACTGTGCTGCTCCAGGTGGGCTCCCACATCCCCCCTAGCCCACCCCAGCCAATTTGGTCATGAGAAAGACCTTATAATTTTCAACGCGTGATAGTCACTATCATGTGATTAGATGGTTGTCCAGATTGCTAAGTAGAGTTGTTGCTGGTGGTTGCTGTTTTTTAAACTGTAAACACAACAGAGCCCAAGGTACGATCCTTCACTGTACCCACATGAGTCTGTTCATCTGGATTTGTTTTCAAATAGATATAAAAAACCACAGATATACTAAATGTGCATTTAAAAGTATCATTTGAACTAGCCCTGAATGCAATGACATCCCAGTCACATGCTTTCTCTTACTTGATGTTACTTGGGAGGCATGGGAATGAAGATGTGGAGTTGCTGTTTTCATTAGCAGCTACTGTACATATTCCATGTAATGTCTATTTTGGACCTCATAAGAATAACTTATAATGACAAAAACATAGACAATCTATCCAATCTATCCAAAATAGGGGTTATTTTAAACTTATGGACCAAACCTCCAAACTATGGACACAACATAAGAATCATGAAAGGGTAACAATCCTAGTCACACTTCAGCTGATTCCATTCCTGATAGATCTAAAACCACTATCAGAATATTGAAACTTTAAGCCTGGGCTCATACTAAACCAAGTGTGCAAGACAACAATTTCAATTTGCAAGCTATAGCAGCATTTCACACAAAGAACTAATTATCTTTTGGCATATAACTAAATTAATTACTGATTCATGTCAGAGGGAGTTATATTACTGTTTTAAGTAGCCTACCAGTGGATATAACAAGAGATACAATACACCAAATCAGAGTTACAATGGAAGATTAAATATTGGCAGAGACAGCTATATATCTTGTGTTATTTCTGCCCCTTTTAAAAATATCTATTTTTCATTTCAGGGTTTCTCATTCCCTTAGGTATGGAATGAACTTAAAAGCAACCTAGATTTTTCACAGGACTTTTAGAGTGTGTGATAGATCGATAATTTGCTCTTTTTTTGTTTATGAAATATGCCAACTTATTGGGACAGAGTCATTTTTAAGAGGCAGCCAAGATCAATACACATGTGCATAGATTTATGGGTAGTTTAGTTACAATCAAAGTAAGTCTCTCTGCTTTGAAAAAAAAAAATTCTAAAAGGCAAACTTGGATTTTTCCAGCCATGTTAAGTTTACGAATGCCACCTGGGGGGCATTTTGCATATTAGCTTTCAGTTATTATACTTTCTGGATTTCACTCAACTGGCACACATTTTAAGCCAGGAAGAGAAAAAGTCTACTTCCATCCCAATCCTATGACATGTATAGCTGTGAAGGGGCAGTAAGCAGAGCACACTGGTGTAACTACAATTCTGAGTGGGATGCATGTCACATCTCCTCCTCCTATTCCAGTAATTTTTGAACTGTGTGCCAGAGAACCCTGGACTTCCTCCACTGAAGCTGGAACTGGAAGCCCTTGGGCCTCCGTGCTATTGCTCTATCTAGTGGAAGGTGCTACAGGTTCCAGGGCAACTCCACCTACCCAAGCAGCCAATTGGATTCCTTGACCTGAATGGTCTACAAAGGGTTCCTACTACTTCATATGGGCAATACATAGCAGTTTCCACTGTGTCTAGCTGCAAGACAAAGTTAACTGGCTCCTCGCCCTCTGGCTGCCTAAAGCCCAGCACTGAGTCCACAGAAGTTCATCGCTGAGAGGGTCAGTAATAACAAACACGTTTCCCTGAAAGAGGGCTCCACCACCCAAATGTTGGGTGCACACTCAGTTCATGTGGGATAATGATAAATCCAACAAGCCTGGCCAGTATTCCACATAAATACATAAACTGACTATCATTCTAGGATGTGCCCCATAATGGTGTCCAATGCACAGGGATTCCTTAGCAGTCAAATTTATGTAGAAGGGATTCCTTGAATGTAGAGTATGAAAACCATAGTTGTATGCCTTGTGTGTCCAGAGCGGAGCCAAATTTTCATGAGTTTATTTATTTCATTTTATATCCTGCTTTTCCTCCAAGGAGCCCAGAGCGGTATATTACATACTTAGGTTTCTCCTCACAACAACCCCTGTGAAGTAGGTTAGGCTGAGAGAGAAGTGACTGGCTCAGAATCACCCAGCTAGTATCGTGGCTAAATGGGGATTTGAACTCAGGTCTCCCCGGTCCTAGTCCAGCACTCTAACCACTACACCATGCTGGCTCTCTTTATTTTTGTGTCAAAATTTACATGAGGACAAGGGTGTGCAGAAGCTCCCAGATAACAGACCTGCAGGCTATCAGGACATCTTATTCTCCTTTGACCTCAGACAAGAAGAGATTTTGAACCTCTGCTTTGGTTCTGGAGTCTCTTGGGCAACCAGAATTTCTTGCTAATAAAGTATGTACCAAATCTTGACTCAAGTAATGAGCTCAGCACCACAATGCTTCAAGAAATAGCCCCAGATCTTCCAGGCCCCAATTTTATATCCCAGTGTCTGGGATAGTAAGATAATAGTGAAATCACATCCCTATAGAGAAATGAGAATAAGGCCTGAACCCAGGTTAAGAGGACGAATCCAGCTTCAGTTTTGCAATGTCACAGTTAATGTAAAAATTGTAAAAGGGAAGGAACAGAATCAGGTATCATTCCTTATTCACAAAAGAGACTTTGTAGAATCTGTTTGTTCCTTTTCTAACCTTGGCTCTGAGAAGGAACAACATGCAAGGATCAATATTATTGCTTTTTGGTTTGTGCCTTAGGCTTTCCTTAACAAACAGCACAATAGGCAGAATTCAGGTTGATTAAGGTTATGCAGAGATTTCATTGTTGCCTTGTTTTTATATATATAAAGCCTGGATGGTTACGAATTAAAGAATTACTAATGAGCAATCATTCCTTACCACAGTGATACTTTTGCAACCAAGTTTTTTTGTGTGAACTCGGCAGACATGACATTGTCCATGCAACTGGTATCTGTACACATGAACCTGGTTTTGTGTGACTGCCTGTTTATGCATTCATTTTAAAAGTGAACCTGAGTACAGGACAACTCAAATGCAGGGTGTGATCAGAAGTGTACTGCTGTATATGTGCAATGAACATGATGTGTGAATAACTGTACAAAGATGATACATGTGTTGAACATAAAGTGTGAACAGGGCTAATGAAGCAGCTCAATCAAAAACTGTTCATCCAAATATCAGATCTGTTTCACCATAGCTGGCACACAAGGCAGGCTAGTCAGGCAAAGTGGGCCAATTTCCGTAGATCTGCTGCACTGTGGACTGAGAAAGAAGAAGCTCCTCTCATAGCCGGTTCTCAGGTCATATCTACCCTACACATTTAAACTGGCTTGATGGTCATGCACTCAACACAGGGAACCATGGCAAGTTTAAATAAATAAATACGACTAGAATGGGGATTTTGTGTCTGTGTGTGTGCGCACAAGTGTGCTTATGAATTCATGTGTGAGAGAGCACATATGCATGCATATATGAGTGGGGGGGGCATAATGAAGAAGGAGGGGTATAATAAGAATGTGTGTGTGCACTAGGGATGTGCGAAACGTTTCGGATACAAAACGTTTTGTACCCAAAACGTTTTGTACCCAAAATCCAAAAGTTTTGTATACCAAACAAAACGTCCCTGTTTCAGCTACAAAACGTTTTGTTGTTTCGGACCTCCATTTTGTTGTGATCTCTGAGTCAGTCTCCATTTTGTGTTTGACATCTCTTTGAATTTCCCAGCCTTCCAGCCTTCTGATCGGTGACCTAAATCATGGGCTGACCTGCTGACAATTCCCTCCTTGTTCCGCATTGGCTCTTTTGCTTCTTGCCGCTCTTTACTGACCCCACATTGGCCAGGGGAAGGGTTGCTAACCCATGGGATGCTGGGTTCTGCTGTTTCTGTGGTGTTCTAAGTGTAGATTCTCTGGTAGCATATGAAAGTGGATTCTTGTTTTCCACTGAAAATCTCATATACTACCAGTGAATCTACATGAACACCTCAGAAACACAAAACCCAGTACCCCAAGGGCTTGTGAGTATGGAGGTGGTTGGCACCCTATGTGCACTACACAACCCCTCACTCTGGGAAACCCCAGTGCCCCCCAAGTGGAATTATGGGGCTGCTGAAACCTCCATTATTCCTTATGGGGGAAATCTTAAAAGACACATAAACTTCAACAGTTCACAAAAGATCAGCCCTTTGCCCAATGGAGAGGAGAACTGGTCTTGTGGTTGAGCATGACTTGTCTCCATAGCTAAGCAGGATCTGCCCTGGTTGCCTATGAATGGGAGACTTGATGTGTGAGCACTGCGAGATATTTCCCTCAGGGGATGAAGCCGCTCTGGGAAGAGCAGAAGGTTTCAAGTTCCCTCCCTGGCTTCTCCAAGATAGGGCTGAGAGAGATTCCTGCCTACAACCTTGGAGAAGCTGCTGCTGGTCTGTGAAGACAATACTGAGCTAGATAGACCAATTGTCTGACTCAGTATATGGCAGTTTCCTATGTTCCTAATTCTTTTGAGATAATTCTGGAAGTTTCCTTGCCCCCTTTGGGCACTACCACCCACCACACTCCGTTCTGGGTCATCCCTTTCCCCTTGATTTGAAGCGATACATTTGCTGGAATCCCCATTATTCCCTATGGGAACATTCTTAAAGATGTGTAAACTTTAAAAATTCACAAAAAATCAGCCCATTGCCTAATTCCTTTGAAATTTGGGTGGTAGCTTCCACCCATTGGACTCTACCAGCACCACACACTCTTTTTGCCCTGGTACCCTTTTAAAAAATCTAAATCGATTCAGATTTGGATTTGGAAAATTCAGCTACAAAACAAAACAGGGCTGATTTGGATTCAGAAAATTTGGGTACAAAACAAAACGGGGTTTTTTTAATTCAGATACAAATCGAAAGAAGAAAATTCCAGAATGCACACCCCTAGTGTGCACTTGTAAATGTATGTGTAATGATGTATGAGAGAGGGTACATAACAGGAGGCTGAGTGGCAAAGGAAAGGGGGGGGGAACCTTCCTTTCCCTGCCCCCGCCCACTCCAATTTCTTGTGGCTATTAATCAGAATAGATAATAAAGACAGAATTAAATGCTGGTTAACTGGACCAGTTTGACCAGGACCAATTTGCATGGAAAGTCTGCATTCTCACAATCAGCTCTGCAGGGCTAACTGATCCTGCTTAATGTTTTAACCAAGATCCTTATGAATGTGAGAATGCAACTTCTGTGATTAATGTAAGAATATAGACCACTTGAAGCAGTAACTGCATAAAAGTGGTCCTTTTCTTTTGTTGTATGTTTTGTTCTATGCCCCCACCCCCAAGGCAGGGGCGTAATTATAATCGGGCAAGGGGAGGCAGTTGTCTCGGGGCCCTGCTGCCTTGAGAGGCCTTCCAGAGACAAGTCACATGACTCCCCTGCCCGGGGTTCATTCATTAGTTCTTCCGGGGGGGGGGATTATTTTTTTTTTCCCAAAAAATCCTCGCCGCGGGGACCACACACCATATTCTCTCTTCCTTCCTCCCTCCCTCCTCCTTTCCCCACACCCTCTTTTGCTTCATTACCACACCTGTGGCTCCTCCTCCTGCTGACCTTCCCCGTCCTCATTGGCTGGGTGGGCACTGCACGTGAGAGGCAGAAAGGCACATGATCTTTGCTTTTGAATATGCCAGCGGTGGGAGTGAGAGAGACCATCACACTCAAAGCACGCCAGCCAGCCAGTGTGTGAAGCACAGCCCGCCTCCTGCCTATCCCATCGTGACCGTCCATCCCCAAAGGCCACTCTGACTGTGCTGTTCCTTAGGGACGGAGGGACTGAGAGACAGACTCAGAAAGAGAGAGACAACACAACACAGAGAGAAGACATGGAGCCTCTGCCATCCTCATTAGGTTAGCTCCTCCGCCACTGCCACTGAGTAGGTGTGCGGGGAGGGCCGCCACAGGCGGTAGCATTAACGGGGCTGGTGGTGGGGGAAGGGGAAGCCCGCCCCGAAGCAATGCTTTTCGTCCGGCTCTGGTCCCTGCTGTGTGCAGGGATCAAGCTGTGTTTGCTGTGCCCGCCCTGCCCAGTTTATCCAGGCAGCCACTACTCCCACCTGGTGGAGAGGGAGGGAGGGTGGAGAGGGAGAGGGAGGGAGGAGGCAAAGAGGAGGTGAGCAGTCTGAAGACGATGTGGGTGGGGGTTGTGCTTAAAACTTTCTGCGTGCTCATGTTGGTGTGTTTGCAATAGGAGGCTGAAACGGGGGTTGGGGAGGAAGGTGGGGGATGTTTAAAGTCATTTCTCTCCCTTGCTTTCCACCACCCCATCTTTGTGCCCCTCTGCCCCTCAGACTGACTTGGATTAGTTTAAAATGCTTCAAATTAGTTTATTTTTACAACAATGACCTTATCCCAGCAGCTGCTTGCAAGTTTACTGACCAGCAAAAACTCTTTGCTCTCTCCTCCTCGTGGCTTGTTTTGTTCCCATCCAATTATTCAGTTTGTTTGCTGCTCTCTTTATTTACACTGCAGCTTTTTCAACCTCTCTGTAGAATATTTTCCCCAGTGCCTTCATTACTCTCAGCTCCCATCAAGTCATCTTCAGAGAGGGAGAAAAAGCTTGAGACATTTCCTCTTGCTCTCCTTTCTCTGAAACACCGAGAACTGCCCCCACACCGCCCTGGATAGTGAAGTTTATGGGATCTCCTTTCCTGCAGGTAGCTGGAGAATCTGAGGAGCATCTGCTAAGGAAGGTTTAGAGGGGGAGGAGGCATTCCCCTGTGACGCCTTAAGCAGCCTCCAGCAGGGTAAAAGGGGAGGGAGACCGTCGCCCTTCCCACCATGTATAAAGCGTGCTGCTCCCCCCCCCCCCACCGCCACCATGAGAGCTGAACATTTAAAGAGCCATGAGGATCTTGGGGGGGGGGCCATTTTAAAATCTTGTCTCTGGGCCCACTCCAACCTTGCTACGCCCCTGCCCCAAGGGGATTGGCCAGTTGAGTGATATACAAATTGAATGAATGAATGCTATTTTATATCGCAGAAGTGGTGGGATTAAAATGTTTTAACTAAATAAGACATAGCATTCTAAATGCATTCAGATTTGAGGAGCTAGATGTTTTTTCTTCCTGTCCAATGGAATGCTCTGACATGGCCGAGGCAATCTGTACCCTTAATATGTCACTTGAAGGCCTATGGCAATAGAAAAAGGGATGTACTGGTACACAGAAAACTCCTTGACCTTGAGATTCTGGTCCTAAGGTTTCCTTATTCTCCCTAAGGACTCAAGCAGCCTTTGTGACATCAGAACAGCTGAGTCAATTGATGTCTAAAGGACCATGACATCAGAGAATCATGCAATAATAAACATAGGCCCACCTTGTCCTCAGAATAGATCGAAATGGCAGCACACAGCAGCTGGCAGAGAGATTAGAGGCCCAGAGCTGTGTGATTATTCACTGATTTAAAAGTGTGTTTAGGATTAGAGCATAATGTAGTTTAAATCCAGGAGGTCAAGAGCAAAGGACAGCCGATAAGGAGGTTCAATGTGCTGTATTTACCCAAATCGAAGATGACTCTGAATTTAAGATGACCCCCGTAAGAAGCAGAGGTTTAAATACAGGTCATATCTGCATTAACTTGAAAGGAATAGGACTCTGAATTTATGATGACCTTCTGATTTCAAATATCGAAAAACCTGGCAAAAACCTAGTCTTGGATTCAGGTAAATACAGTACTCGGTGTCCTTTCTATTAATGGGCCTTAAATAACTCAATGAAGCTATTTTCCCAAGCAGCCTAACCCAGGCTAGGGCCACCCAGCCTGGGTTAGGCTGCTCATGTGGAGCACCAGGATGCTCCCGATCCCAGTCACTACCTAGCATGCCCTTAATCCCAGTGCCAGGGCCATGTGTATGCCTGGGCTGTATGGACACAGACTGAGCATACAGCGAGCCGGGCAGCTAGACCGCCCAGCTGAGGGAGGACCCCTCAATGCACCACGCTCCTGGATGCTGGAGGGATGCCAGAGGACTTCCTCCTCCGGCTCCCTGCTCTGCCACTCACCACGATGCTGCTCATGTTTAACGCTGTCCCATGTCCTGGGCTCAACCCAGTTTACTCAAAAGTAAATCTCATTTATTTACTTTGAATTTAATTCCAGGTGACTATATTTAGGATTGCTTGCAACCTCAAAGATTCAGTGTGCGCATCCCTCCTGCAAGTACAAACTCTAGGAGGGCTACTAATAGGAATGAGGGTCAGCAGCAGGAAACTCCCATGCATTGCGCAGCATGTACAATGCAAGAGAGGATGGGAGATGTGCACTGTTCTCTCTAGGGCATGTGCATGTGTGTATGCTCACACATTTCCTGATGTCTGCTCAGTTCATTTTAGATCCCACTCAGGTTGAATCAGGAAGGCCCCATTCTGAATGCATGTGCGTGCACACTGCCTTGATACTGCCACCCAGGAAAAAACTCATTCCGCACACAGATGGGGAAAAAATAGAGAGAACACTAGAGGTGTGGCAGGGGGTATTAATGCAAAAGTTATCATCTCAAGTTCACATATTGTTTATTTAACAACACAGCAGTTGGTCACATTTCAAATTCAAGAGGAGCTCCTGGTTTATAGTTTTTAATGTAATGTGGTGACCACCAGTTCTTGGCAACTGAGATTTTGTTTTAGTGTAATATAATATAATATAATATAATATAATATAATATAATATAATATAATATAATATAATATAATATGATATAATATGCAGTGATATTTATATATAGTATTTCAGGAGTACTATGTATTAGTAAAAAGTGTATTAGCCTTGTTTAAAATAAATTAAAGTAAATTAGAGATGAGAAATAACTAAAGTTTTAGAAGTCCAAAAGGAGTAACATGTTTACTTTTTATCACTTTTATCCCCATTTTTTTGTGCATGCTGACAATGTCTCAAGAAAAAAAAACCCCACCAAAATGATTGAAAAGACTGCACAAAACAATTCCAAAGTGCTTCAGGCACCCTCCATGTGAGTGACAACTACAAATTTAAGTGTTGTAATTCTTTGATTAATATAAAGAAAGTGATTTAGATTATTTTGATAACAGCCTTTGGGGGGAAAATGACATTTAAAAGAATATAAAGACTTGAAGTGTGAATTACTCGCCTCCCGATGTGTTTTTATAAATAACCTGTCACTGTCACCTGTATTTTGGAGAGGGGAATAAAGTATAGTTGTTGTGCTTTTTACAAAGTAAACTATATATTGTGTGCCATAAAATGCCATTACGCATTTTTACTGACCATTCTTGTTTGTGTTTGTGAGCATAAAGTAAGAACACAGAACTTTGGAGCGTTTTCGGAACTATTCAGACAGACTTCTCAACATGGCAAATGGGCTGACGTAGGGGCGTATCTAGCATGGGGCAGGCAGGGCACGTGCCCCGGGGGCCACTTGAAGGGGGGGTGCCATTTTCTAAAATTATTAAAAAAAAAAAAAAAAAGACCACCAAAAACAAAATGGCCACTGCACATGCTCAAATGGCCTATGTGAGGCCCTAGGCCAGGCCAGGCCTCACAGAGGCCATTTGAGCATGCGCAGCAGCCATTTTGTTTTTAGCAGCCATTTTTAAAATATATATATTTTTAAAAATGGCCAGGACACATGCTCAAATGGTCCCTGTGAGGCCCTGGAGCAGTGATTCTCAAACTTGGGTCCTCAGGTGTTATTGGACTTCAACTCCCATAATCCCCAACCAAAGGCCACTGAGGCTGGGGATTATGGGAGTTGAAGTCCAATAACTGAGGACCCAAGTTTGAGAATCCCTGCCCTAGAGGATAGCGTGGAGAGGGGGAACCTTTGCAGGTCCCCCCCCCCCAGCCTTTAGGAAGCCCCTGAAGGGGCTACAGGTAAATATATATCTATATCTATATCTATATCTATATCTATATCTATGTCACTGTACACATATTTAGTTTGGAACTATGTACAGAGAATCAGGCTTTGTGAATACTGAGCTGAAGCTTATGAGCTAGGATTGTATTCATTTGCTCTCACTTTGCTTCTTGTGATAAGTGAGTTAAATGTGATGTCTTAATAATATGGCTATTAATGGTGAGTTTGTCTTTGAATCAGTGTGAAATCCTTAGTATTAAGGCCCACTGGGAGTTTCTTGCTCTCTTTCTCTCATTTTAACTGTCTTTCTGAAATACTAGAATATATTCCAAGCAGTGACACAATTTACTCTGCATATCCTTTAATGTTTTCAGAGTATCTGGGAAAAGTCAAATTCTCCATTTATTTTAAAAACTTATGTAATAGTGATGCTACAACGCATAGTAGAGAATTAGACAGGCATTTCTGTTTAGTTTTCTAAGTACACCTCCACATAGTATTTGGGTATTTCATGAGTCCCAGCATACAGAAATTTGTAGTTTTCCAGCATTTTTTGGTCTGGCTACATCCACTGCTAAATAGTTTTTGAAATATTAAAAGATTAACGAGCTTGACTTGTATTTTTCAGCTGATATTATGGTAACGTTATCTGAAAGATGGGTGTCAGATGTTTGGACAGGGGGCGCAATTTCAGTGCTTGCCCTAGGCGCTTTCCCCCCTAGATACACCTCTGGGCTGAAATGAATTCCTTTGAATAAGAAAAATCACAAGGGAGTGAAAGGCCATCTAATCTATCCACCACCCTGTTGAGGCAAGGCAGGGCTATGGGTAGCCCTACCTGAATCCAGACCTAGAGTGTATCTTCTCCTTCCCAAGTTCCCAGATGTCAATTGATGAAGCTGGAAGTTTAAGCTGGGGCTGAGGGCTGAATCTGTGGCTGGGACTGGAGTCTATGCATCAAGCAGATGCTCCTGTTCTGTTGACCAGGTAAGTGAAGAAAACTCTAAATGGCTTGGGACTGAGGTTCTTGAAAGACTGCCTTGTCCTGCAGAAATCGGTCTACCCATGAGAACATCTTAAGAGGCCCTCTTCTGTGTGCCTCTTCCCTCAGAGGTGTACTGGGTAGCCATGCGAGAGAAACCCTTCTCAGTGGCTGCTGCTGCCCTCTGGAACCCCCTGGCATGGGTGGTTTCACACACACACACACACACACACACACACACACACACACACACACACACACACACTTTCTGGAGATTTTTTGGTCAGTTTTCTCTGAATTTGTTTGATGTCCGCTTTTGTTCCCCCTCTACCCCGACCTCCAGTATTCCTTTTGTCTAGTACTTTTTAATTGGTGTTTTAAAAAATATTATTGTTCTGTTGATTTTTTAAAAAATGTTGTAATCTGCCTTGAGCTTCTTTTGGAAAAAAAGGTAGATTATACATTTTTAAATTAATATAAATAATAAAACCAAGCTCCTAGTATATTCCAGCCCAGGTCAATCCTGTCTGTATTCACTTTCATCAGACTTAGGCCTGGTTCAAGATCAAGCAATGGTCTGCGTGTACATGGACCATCACAAGCATTATATCATCACAGAAGTTTCAGTTCCTCACTTCACCTCAAAACACATGCTTTTCACACAATCAACTGCCAACCATAATTTATCAGGCAGTAATCAAGCTAGAGAAATCAAGAAATAACCATCAAGGCTGGCATCATTGTAGAGATGTCAAGGGTCCAGGAGCCTCAGAAATGTCTACTGTCAATCCCTGAGACAACCTCTGTTCCCTTAGCCTTTATGCTGTGGTTTATGCAGTTGTGGCAGCAGTCTTTATGCAGCCTTTATGCAGTATATGCAGCAGAGTGATGCTCTTGGTCAAAAGAACTGCTCTGTCATTACCTCTTCTCTCTCATCACGTCCACCAATGTAAACCCAGCCACAAACCTTGGGGAGACTCACCAAGATGGAGGAGAGCCCTCAGAAAGCAGTTTCCCTATGAAGCCTGGAGCCAACCCTGATATGCATGCACATGTGAATCAGTTCTTAGCACGAAATGCAAATCTGCCATAAAGAAGACCACCATGGCACCATTAGATATATCCTAGCTTGGATCATAGTTAAAGTTGGCAGGAGTTCAAGTAGCTCAATTTAGCACCAAATGCAATGCCAAGTTGCATTGGTATAAGCAGCAGAATATTTTGCCAATCACCCTGCTGTGAGCAGATCTATTAAAAATAAGAGATCTTCATTACCTGATGGCAGATGATCAAGTCCATTGGCAGGAGGTCCTGGTCATCTGTTCTTCCTGTTATATGTATGGTCTGAATCCAGATTTAGAAAACTAATTGTATTGTTTTACATGGTTAATAATGTCATGTTCCTTCCAACAACATTATAAGCCCCCAAAGCATAACTACTGTATGTTATAACATGAATACTTGGACTACTTTTGCACAAAATCCTCCCTGTGTTCAGTAAACTCCTGATGCTGACGTGACTGCTGACCATGCCTCCTCTTGGCAACCACATGTTCAGATTCCACAAGCAACGGGTGATATCTAGACTAAAGGAGCTGGAACTTTGATTCTCTCTCATGAAAACCATGAGCACAGCCACCAGGGTTGTGACCACATCAGAGAGTGTACCTTGGTGAGAAGTGTCAGCACCAGTTGGCATGATTCTGCTCCACCTCCTGTCCATGTTTACTGAACTTGGAGAGGATTTAGTGAGAAGAGGATCACAGTTGACAAGAAAATAAGTTGCTTTTTGTAATGAGTGCATGTGTGTGGTATCAGAGCCACCACTTGGCGGTGATGTTCGGCTAATGTTTCTAGAGGTAGCTGGAGGAGTTCGATGATCTTTGATGTTGAGAAGGTGTTGCTTTAATGAGCAACATTAAACATGCTATTTAATACTTACATGTTTGGTGGCATTGAAGTGAAGGCATATCCCATGTGGAAGCTAGAGGGACAACACATGGGGGTCCGAATGGGATCAGCAGTGGAGAAAGTAGTCTGTTTAGCAGCTGATGAAGGAAAGAATGAACCCTGGAGAGTTCCAAGTAGATTATTTTTGCTTCGGGGAGAAATGACTGAAATGTCTGGGATTTTGTCCATACCCTTTGCTTAATGTGTGTATTTGTAAATAAACAGATATCACAAAAATGCTGTCCTAGACAGTTGGGGGGGAGTTATCTCAGATCTGCAGGGGAAATTTTGGAGCTGTGCACAGAAAGCAATATCAAATAATCTGGCCCTTGTAGAATCTTCATTTTTTATTCCAGTTCTAGGCCAAATTCTGCTGCTATAAAGTTGGTTTCTGGAGGATCCATCCCACCAGTTTGTGATATTCAGTGCTACCTACTCATCACCAAGGAATCTGAGTAGCATACCTTTTGTACTCTGATACCCATCATAAATAAAAGCCACACTCCAGTACCTGTGTACTGATATGAATTTTCTTGGTAGGAAGAAATAAATGCCCATCTTATTCCCCTCCAGTTGTGTTATACAGTAGCTTAATCAATCCATGTCTCATTTAATACTCTTTCTTTGTCTTTTAGACCATAACTTGGCTAGGATGTGGATAAGCAGTGATGGCTACTTATTATGCAAATCAATATTTATTATGCAAGCTTGTTTTACCAGTACCTCATTCTGCCCTCCCACATTTATCTGCTTCATACACCTGCTATGTACAAAAGAGTGCATTCATTGTAATGGCAGGAGTCTGCCATCAGCTCAAGCAATTCCCTTCTTCCATTACTAGCTAATGTAATTTGCATGCTTGAATCCAATTGGTTGGAACCCAGACCAAGTCTGGGATTTTTTTTAAAAAAATGAAAAGAAAACTGTACTGTCTGGTGCTTTTCCTTCTCACACCCCCAAGGAATCATTGAGTACATCATCAGATGAAGAATAAACCTATTTACAGTTTCTTCACATTCATAAGGCTGCCACAGAGAGAGGCAGTAGCTCAGTAGTAAAGCACATGCTTTGCATGCTGAAGGTCCCAGGTTAAATGGAGGCACCATCTCCACTGAATAGGATCTCAGAGATGGGAAGGACCTCTGCCTCAGGTCTGGTGGATCACAGTCAGTCAGAGAAGGCAGCCTTCTATGTGATAGACCTAACACAGCTTCACATGAGAAGGAAGGGTAGTTTTCCCCCAAATGATCAAGCAAATTCTAAAATAATATTTATGTATGGGAGGAAAAGGAATATCCCTACTCAAGATGAAAACAGCCAGTGTAATCACAAGGCTGTGCGCGTACAGAAAATATGGATTCGGATTCATCCCGATCCAAATTTGACAAAATCAGATTTGGATTCTATGGTCTCTGGTTATATTGGATGTTGGATCAGAGTCAGAATTCATATCCACATTCCAACTTAAATCATGCCACTATGATCTTTCCCCATAGTCGTCAATATGGAAAGGGGGGGGGGGAGATCACCAAAAGTCACTGATTGGTCATAGAGCCTTGAAACTGGCCGCACATGTGGGTAATGAGGTTAGGGACCCCTGTAGTGAATTTGGTCAATCCCTTTGATTTTTGGTGAATTTACAATAATTTTGTTTAAAATGGCTAAAAAAAATTGAAATCCCTTTTATATCTCCTGAATGGATGGGAATACAGTTATGAAATCTGACACACATAAAGTCCACATTGACAGGACTCTGTGTTATTTTTTTCAAGGCTATGGGTAACTCCCCTGATTTTGGGGAAAATTTGGGGCGGGACTAAAAATAGGGAGGGGGAGGCTAAAACTGGCTTGTTTCAATTCAAAACTTTACAAAATGTTCTGCATCTAAAGCCCTCCCTAGGACCATCATCCCACCATGAAGTGAAGGGAAAAGGACATTCCTTTGACCAGAGGCACTCTTACCCCTGGACTTCCAGGCCGAGGTCCAGGGCCTCCCCACCCCCTGGGGGCTCCCAAATCCTTTACAGTCTGTCTTGAGTGGTACGGTCATGTTAAAAATGTGTTAGAAATACTGGGGGGCAGGTTTGTGCACATCCCTAACCACATTCCTCCATTTGAACCCCCAAAGGCTGTCCATTCAGCATCTCAGGCCCTGCCACTAACAGAGATCTAGTAGGCAGGCACTAGAGACAGAGCCTTTTTGGTTGTATTCCCTCTGGTTTTGAATGCCCTCCCTGAAGAGCATCACCCCTCTCCCTTCCTCAGTGTTTTTTTTTAAACCATTATTCATACATCTTTTTAAAGAGGCTTTTAAATGTTTTTTCTGCTGCTTATATCTGGTAGGTAATTTAGTTTTTATAGTTCTCAGTGTTTAGCTTTTTAGTAATAACTTTTAATTTGAAACTTTTTAAAAAGTAATTTAAATGTGGTTTTAGCCTGGTCTTTTAACTTGTTTATTAATATTTTATTTTGCATTGTATCCATTTTATTAATGTTTTGAATTGCCCCAAGCAGTAGTGTACTGGTGGGTCAGGGTATAAATACTTTAAATAAAATAATATTTTTTAAAAAGATAAAGTTCTGGCTTGAAATGCCAGATTTCACCATTTTAGCCATTTTTAAAGACAAAGTTCCAAAATTCACCATAAATCAAGAGATTGACCCATAACTTGGGTGGGAGGGGACACTGAATCCTGCCAATGTGGACTTCATTTGTGCCAGATTTCATAACGGTATGCCCATTCATTCCAGAAATATAAAGTGGGGCAAAAGGGGCATGCTGTTGGCCTTTTTCATGAAGGCAAAGGTCAGATTAGTCCACATGCTAGTGGAATGATGGTCCAAGGGTATCTTAAATTTCTGAAGTTTTTGTAAAGTTCTGGCTTGTTTTGAGCCAGAACTTTACAATTTTTTTAATTTTACCATTTTAGCCATTTTACAAAAATTTCAAAAATTCACCAAAACTCAGAGGATTGACCAAGTCTCTTCAAATTCACTACAGAAGACACTTATTTTCTTCCCCACAAGTGTGGCAAGTTAAACAGCTCTAGTACCAACTAGTAATTTTTGGTGATTTTATTTTGATTTCCCCATTCACCCCTATGGGGGAAATCCTATTCCATGTTGCTAATTCTGAAATTCTGAAGTACTTCTGAAATTAATTTTGATATTTTAGAATTAAATTTGACTTTACCTATCCAATTTTTAAAAACCAGATTCAGATTTTACCAATTTTTACCAATTTGAGGCAATTTTGGATAAAATCCAAATTTTCTAATCCAAATTTGCACAGGCATAATAATCACCAACATAATAAAAGGTAGTATCAATATTAAACGGATTCTGATAGGTCTGTAACTACAGGAATTTCCTAACTGTGATGGTGGGCATTTCTGTGAGCCACAGACTGGGGTTGAAGAGTGCATGAGGCTTCCCAATCAGGCTACCTTGTGTGTCTTTGCTGGGGTGGGACTTCTAGGTGTGCTTTGGATGCTGTACTCATCTACTGTACATCATCCTTTTTAAAAAAAATCTAGACAAGGTGGGCTTTTGTCTCTTTAATCTTCATATACACAAACACAAGTGCCCTCTTGCAACAGCTGAAGAGATGTCACCTTCTCCAAACTTTGATGGCTCTCTCCTTCAAAATACTGAAAACTGATATGTAACTATCTGAATAACATCCCCTCCCTCCACCATCAGCCAACCACCTTGGGCTAATAAAGAAGGAGTCTGCCTGCATAAGTTACAATATTTACAATTTTGGAAAACATCTCAAGTCCAGACTGGATATTACTGGTTAGTTGAGAACAGTAGTACACAGAAAGAATACTTTTCCTAATAACTATTTATTTGTTCAGGTCTATGAGAAGATCCTACAGGTCCAACTACTCACACTATTCAAATCTGAAACTGTTGTCTCAGTTCTTTCACATGGCCTTTTCAGCCTGAGGCCTTTTCAGCCTGAGGCCTTCTGGGGTTTCCTCTTAAAGAGGCAGTTCCCAGCACATTTTTTACTGGATGATTGTCAAAGCGGTTGGGCAGGGGACAAAGTAGTTGTCTCTTAATAAGAAAGCTTAAGGCAGTTGTTTCAGGAAATTGATTATCAGGAGATTGGGGGCTGTGGCCTCTACCCCATACCCACGGCCACAGACACCACTGCCACCTCACTCACTGCCCTCCTTCTCCTCCACTTCAGCCACTACCTGCAATGCATAATGAGCCACTTCATCCTCCCATACTTGTTGCATTTGAAAAGCAAGAGGAGGGAGTAAAAAAGGAGGTATAGGGGAAAATGTATACACTTGCTCAGCATTTTGTTCTCTCTCCTCTCCTCTCCTCCCCTTCACACTTCCTCTTCTGCTCCCTTTTCAAAAGCAAGCAAGCACTGACTATGCAGATGCTCAAAGGTGTGGCCAGGCGTGCATTGATGTATGGGTGATGCTAGTTGGTACATTCCTATTCCCATCCACCCCCTCCACGTTCAACAACTTGGCGGTGGATAAAGTGGATACTGCCTGAAGGCTACTCAGGGCTGCTTTGATGTGATTAACCCCCTTCTCTGGAATTTCATTTCTGTATAGGAAAGTATATGAAAACCACACATAGACTCTTGTATTCTTGCCTGCTTTCTATACACAATTTTGAACAACAATATATATTAAGAGGTTAGCAACGTGTTCTTAGGCATACCAGTTGCAGGGGAGCAACAGCAAGAAAGAGGGCATGCCCTTACCTCTTGCCTGTGGGCTTCTCAAAGGCATCTGGTGGGCTACTCTGTGAAACAGGATGCTGGACTAGATAGGCCTTCAGTCTGATCCAGCAGGGCTGTTCTTATGTTCTTAAGCTTTACAAAGTCAATTTGAAAAAAAGAGAGAAACTGAAAAGCTTAAGCTTGGGTTTTTCCTATCTATTTTTCCCCCAGTAGTTACTTAAAACTGCTAACTTGAAATCAACAGTCACACGCTGTCTTCAGAAGTTCACTCAATCAAAGGGCCAAGCTCTGAGTAATCAAAGATCTCAAATAAGTGGAGCTCCTAACATTGGTCGCAGGAGGATTAAAAATCCAGTAGCCAGGAATGCAAGTCTTCGATCCAGCGTGCACCAGCGCATAATGAGAAATCCCTAAAGCCCTAGATCACAGCCGTGCCTGGGCCTGCTGCCAAGCTAAGTGGAAGCCCTCTTTAATTCCTTAGGAGATCTTATCTTGCCAGATGAAAATAGATACTGGCCTCTGTGTGTAGGATGATTAGAAGAATGGAAGAGGATTAGACGAGATGCAAGAGGGAAAGCTCAGAGTGGCTCATTTACATGGTATTACTGCTGACAGATAGGTGTTAACAGAACAGAGTAACCTGGAGGCAAAACTGTATCTGAATTAAAGCTGTATTTATTTACTCAAGTTATAAAGGGATTAAGCCCTGTTTATTTTACCACATCCAGCCCAGTTTTATCTGTCAGGCACTTTGATCCTTCCTCAATTGTTCTGTGGCATGCACTGCTCAGCTGTTTGGGGACATGTTTATCTTAATTTAAAACAGAAGCTTTTAAATGTTTGAAACAGAAAACAGGCATGCTAATGACAAGCGAAATATCCACAGCTGTCTTTTTTTCCCTCCCTCCCCAAAATGGGGATATTACTTAAGCAGCAAAGCTTTCTTCCTGTTCCATGTATAGTATTTCATTGGCTCAAATAACATAGTTTTATTTATTATTTCTCTCTCTCTCTCTCTCTCTCTCTCTCTCTCTCTCTCTCTCTCTCTCTCTCTCTATATATATATATATATATATACCTTGCCCTTCTGTCTTGTATCCAAGATGCCCAAGGCACCAAACAATCACAAAATTTTATATGTATATATACAAACACACATACATACAGCTAACTTCGCAGCAATAAAGCTTTGATTTGAAGAGCCAAGGAGTAAGCAAAAAGAGAAAACAATCAAACCAGGCCAAAGTCCTGACAAAAAGGTAATGAATGACATCCTCACTAGTGAAGGATATCACTAGTGAAGATGCAGCCCTCGAGGACATATTTTTGGAAGGCTCGGAGCATTCCCAGTCAGGGAAGATCAGCTAAAATTGCTCCCTCCCTCCCTCCATGTACGTGTTCGCAATTTCCCAAGCGTTTTTGCACATCATATGTCCAGCTAGATTAAACCTGGAATACAAATGTAGCAGAATGAGGTGGTAAAATCCTGAGGTGGTGAAAACTGTAATACTTAAGGTGTGTCCGGGGGTGGGGTGCCATTTCTGAATGCCCAACATTTTTAAAAAATAGCAAGTAAAAAATAAATAAAACAAAATCCAAAACTAGCACTGCATAAATAAAAGGTTCTAGTCAACTTGTGCCCTGGTGTGCTAGTTTTCTAACTGCAAGAAGTTTTTAAAATATGATCAATCTAAAATATTATGTTATATGAAAACAAGTTGTTCTAGTAAAAACTAATCAGCCTACTTTCCTTGCACTTTCTCTACAACTGGACTAAATTTAGTTCAAATCAAGGTTCACAAGTTAGATCTCTTGCACCTCAAATGTTCATGCATCCACCATCTTGGATCAGGGTGAATGACATTATTACAAACTATACTACTGAGGTGTCCCTGTATGTCGCTCACTACAACTGTATCAAATTTGGTTCAAATTAGTGAGACAGTCCTCAAGTTAGTGCACTTGCACCTCAAAGGTTCACACATCTACCATCATGGATCGAGGTGGATGGTATCATCACACTCTATGCCATTGAAGTGTCCCTATGTGTCCCTGCAACTGTAGCAAATTTGGTTCAGATCAGTTAAGCAATTCACAGGTTAGCCCACTTGTGCCTCAAATATTTACGTGTCCGCCCTCTTGAATTGGGTTGGATGACCGCCCCCCTCCAGCTTAGCTAGGCGATCAGAAAAAGATTGCATGAATTTGGCTTTTTTGGCCGCCTTGGACTCGTGCCGCAGGCGAGATGGAGCTCCTGATGGGTTCGCACCCCCAGTGCCCTGCTGGGCTTCTTTGTTGGCTTTTTTGAGCACATCCAAATGTGCCATGAGGGCCCACATTGAAACTGTATTGGGCTCATCATCAGATGAGTGGGGGGAATTCGTGGCCTCCTCAGCCTGATGGGCCTACCCCCCACCTTCCCTAGAGCCTTCTTGGGAGCCATTGCACCCAACTCTGCCTTTTTATGCCAATGCCCTCCCCCCCAAGTACAGGCCCATGCCCAAGGAGGGCCCAACCGAGTTGGCCAAGTGGGGGGGGCAGAAAAAGGGGGGCCCTTAGAGGCGGTCAACAGTCCCCAATAGCTTAGTCTCTTTTGGCCCGAAGGGACCCAGGCCAAACCACTGCCCGTCTGGGCTGAGAGACAACCCCACCCTGCACTGAGCTCGCCAGCTGCTGGCTGGCCGACCCCCCCTCCATTCTCAGAGCTTAAAAGCTCCTGATGCTCAGTTTCCCAGGACTTAGCATGTTGGGGGGGGCGGGAGTCCCCGAGTCGCCAAGAGGCCACCGCTCCTCACAATCCTTGGGCTGATGCCCGGCTGTTGCTGGCGAAAGGGGGAGGCCTGCTTCAACCCCCGCGCTTGGAGGCCCTGGCACCAAGCAATCCGGCGGCTGCCCATATGCTAGTAGGCCACAGTCAGGTGGCCACAAAGTTCTGCCACAACGGAGAGGCCCTCGTCGTCCTCTATGTGGCCTCCAACCCTGAGAGCAGCCCAGCAATCTGCTCTGGTTGCTGCTCTCAGAGCAACTGCTAAGGAACGCCTCGGCCGGGCTGCTCAGGGCAGCCTAGCCCTGCCCCTGGCAGCTCCTCAGCCAACGGCTGCCGGGGAAGCCGGGTATCTGTCTCGTGCCCTCATAGAAGGCTGGGACAAAGGAGTCATGCACCACAATTTGCGGCACAGGCGTCCTCATTGTCACAGTCTATGCCGTTGAGGTGTCCCTGTGTGTCACTCACTGCAACTGTATACAATTTGGTTTAAATCAGTTAGACAGTCCAAAAATTGGCCCGCTTGTGCCTCAGATGTTCACGTGGTCGCCATCTTGAACTGGAGTGGATGACATCATCACACACCATGCCATTTGGGCATCGCTATGTGTCCCTACAGCTGTAGCAAATTTGGTTCAAATCGGTTAAGCAGTTCACCAGTTAGCCCACTTGCGCCTCCAGAGTTTATGCATCCGCCACCTTGAATCAGTGTGGATGACATCATCACAAACTATGCAATTGAGGTGTTCCTGTGTGTCACTCACTACAACTGTATCCAATTTGGTTCAAATGGGTTAGACAGTCCACAAATTAGCCAGCTTGCGCCTCAGATATTCACATGGCCACCATCTTGAACTGGAGTGGATTACATCATCACACACCATGCCATTTTGGCATCCCTATGTGTGCCTACAGCTGTAGCAAATTTGGTTCAAATCAGTTAGACTATCCACAAGTTAGCCCACTTGCACCTCAAAAGTTTACGCGTCCACCATCTTGGATCGGGGTGGATGGCATCATCACAAACTATGCTGTTGAGGTGTCCCTGTGTGTCATTCACTGCAACTGTATGCAATTTGGTTTAAATCAGCTAGACAGTCCACAAATTAGCCTGCTTGCGACTCGGATGTTCACGTGGCCACCATCTTGAATTGGAGTGGACACACCACGCCATTTGAGCATCCCTATGTGTCCCTACAGCTGTAGCAAATTTGGTTCAAATCAGTTAGGCGGTTCACAATTTAGCCCACTTGCGCCTCAAAAGTTTACGCGTCCACCAACTTGGATCGGGGTAGTTGGCATCATCACAAATTACTCCACTGAGGTGTCCCTATGTGTCCCTACAACTGTACCCGATTTGGTTTATATTGGTACAGGTGTTGCAAACTTGATAGTGGGGGACACATGGACACACACACAGAATGCCGGTTGATCTCATAAGCCTACTGGGAAGTAGGCTAAAAATGAGGTCTTAGACACAAGAGCCCAGTTCAGACATTATGCTGTACCAGGATACAGATGTCTGTATGTTCATACACATTTGTGTGAATGATTGTACCTGTGTTCATTTTAAAAGTGAATCTGGATACAGGCCTTTCAAGTGCATGGTAGAGACAGGAAGTGTAATTCTGCACCTGCATTCAGCATAACTTGTGAATGACTGTACCTGTGTGCAGATGTGTACCTGGGTACACTGTGCATTCATTGTATGAGTGTTGAACATAACATGTGAATGGGCCTAAGTTAATGAGGCAAAAGGTAAGGCCAAAAAAAAAAAAAGGATCATAGAGCAAATGGCCCGGGCATAGGGCAGCTGGACTATAGGCCCATAGGAGGCCTCAGTTCCTGAAAAATTCAGGTGGAGCCCAAACATCTCTTCTAGATGAGGAAGTGAGGCAAAATGCATAGTATTATTTTGTTATTTAGCATCTATTTTCTAAAATAGGGATCTATTTTCCAAACTCATATTTCATCATTAAAATCATTTAAAAGATGTTAAATAGATTATTTATTTTATTGTGGCTGCAACAAGGTCTTTGATGTCCTATTTAGTTTGTCTGATGGAAGTTGTGAATGTCTGAACTGTCCATAATTTGCTACATTTAAAGTGGTAACTTTATTTTATTTTATTTTATTTATTTATTTATTACATTTGTACACTGCCCCAAACTTTCATTTAAGCCATGTCATTGGTTTACATTATACTATTAGGGGGCTATATACATGGGGTTATGCTATTTCCCTCTCCCCCACCCCAGCAACCTTGTAAGGTAGATTGGCTGAAAGATAGCAACTGAGCAAATGAGGTCACCAAGCAAGCTCCATGACTGAATGGGGATTTAAACACAGGTCTCCCAAGGTGCAGTTCAAACATGGTTGACTGGCTTTCAAAGATTAGTGATAACTTCTGATAGCTTGGATAGAAGAGGTGCAATTAATTAAAATATTTTAATCTTATTTCTTTAGTCAAAAGAATAATTTCCCGTATGGTGATGCTGGCTGGTTGAATTCTGAGGAAACGTCAGAAAACAGAAAATATGTAACAGACATGGCCTACATATCAACAACTGCTTGTTCCCCAAGGTGCAAAATATGAACTTTAAAAACTAGATTTTTTGTAGGATTGGAATATTTCTTCTTGGTTCCAGTATCACCAGATTAGCGCCTTATTCAAGCAAGATTATAAAAAGGGTCTTAATCAATCAAAGTCAGAATTTGAACAACAGTTGTGTGACAAGGAAGACAAACTAGTTTCTAAGATGTATGATCTGTTATTATTGGAAGATACAAGAACAGAAGTAGTGAAAACTTCAATGATTAAATGGGCTCAGGATTTTGGTTACAATATAGACTTGGAGAAATGGGAAGAACTGTGGATAGAAGAAATGAAATATACTGCCTGTTCTAATTTAAAGGAAAATAATCTTAAGATGATGTACAGATGGCATCTAACTCCTAAGAAGTTGGCTTTAATGTACAAGAATATGTCAAACAAATGTTGGAAGTATAAAAAAGAGGAGGGTTCCTATATACATTTATAGTGGACGTAATAAGTCTAAAGGCTATCAGGATTTAATATACAATGAGCTTAAGAAAGTGTTTAAAATGACTTTCCCTAAGAGCCCAGAAACAATACTATTAGGCACTGATAATAGCACATTGCCTAGAAAATACTGGATCCTCTTTATGTATCTGACAGCAGCAGCAAGATTGACATTTGCATACAAATGGAAAGACATCCATTGCCCGAGTAAAGAGGATTGGATACTTATTGTTGGCAGAAATGGCAAAGCTAGCAGCATTATTAAGAAATAAATTTGAAGCATTTAAAAGGGAGTGGGGCCCTCTTCTTATTTACCTAAAAACATATTATAAAATGGTTTTCTATCAGGCTTTTGAGTGGTAACAAAAATGTTTTTAAAATGCCCTAGAGCTGACTTTCGTACGATTTAACGGGGGGAGAACGATTAAATTACAGGCAAGACTTGGGTATTGTAACTGATACTTGTTCTAATGATGAGATGGAAGTCATCTTGTCTTTGTGTGTGTGTGTGTGTGTGTGTGTGTGTGTGTTTTCTTTCTTTCTTTTTCTTTTTTCTTTTTTGTGTGCATGTGTGTATCTTATGTTGTGAAAAATTGAATAAAAAGTTATTTTTTAAAAAAAAAATTATGAGGAAACATCCTAAAGTTTCACACACCGCTTGTCTGAAAAACTGCAAGTCCTTCATCACAGCGCAAAATGTGTGAAGTTCCACAGATTCCATTCTGTCATTCAAGGACTTTTGTTTCCAGTGGCCCAGAAGAGAACAGAAAAGGGGCTATCTATTTGGGCTTTTCTTGCCTTGGTATTGATATTAATGCCAAAATTTTTTTTAGTAATTTGACAATTAGTTCACCACTTAACAGAAAAGAAATGAAAGGCAGAAAGTAGTTTAACTAGATTATAATGTAGCTCTGACAAGTCAGGTTCCTGTCATGTTGTCACCTTCCGTTTTCCCGTTTTCATGTCTGCTTGGCAGGTTATTAAAATAAATGAAGGTGGCTGAACTGCTGTTGAGCTATCCTCTAATGGGAGTTCAGGAATTTGCAAGCCCCTACTGCAAATTGACCGATTGTGAAGTCTGAAAGAAGTTGGCTAAAGTGGACAATTAGGAACATTTCTGCATAGCTGAGTAAAATATTCCTTGTTATTTTAATAATTCAGACACAGGCTAATTTTCAGAGTCTGGGTTTGTCAAGATAATGTGCTTTGTGCTTGTCTGCTTGTCATTTTTAACTCAATCCCACATGTTACAGGTGCAGTCTAGCTTACAAAACAGGCAAATCATTCGTTGGAGAATTTGCATATGAAATATAGATACACTATGCTTAGTGGGGGGGAAACAGGCCTAAGAATTTGACAGATGTTTAAAATGGGAGTTCACATGATGGTTAAACCCCTTGATGTTTGATAGCTGCTAGATCACTATTTACATTGATATAATTATGAACCTTATTTAGCAATGTGGATACACCAATGCATATAATGTAAAACATCAAACACATTCCACTGACCCCCAATGGTCACAGATTCCCCAGGTGCCGGAGAAATGAACTTAGTTATATCTCATAGCATTGAAAGAGCATGGATCAAATAGGATTGGTTTCCCAAACAACGATTTAATTTCATCTGTAGACAAAATTAAACCACCACCACTCTATTTGGAAAATGAAGGCAGTATTCTTTTATTATTTCTTTTGTGTACAGGCTTAAAGTGAATCTCAAAAGACCTTAAGTTGAGGGAGGTTACAAAAAAACCTGGAGGAAACAGTTTCATTTTAGCATCAGAGTTTTGTGTGAGTTGTTGAGCCAGTATGTTCTCCTCTGCAGGATGAACAGCCCTATGTTCTGATAGACCAGCTACGGACATGGATGTTATTCATACAATCAAAAACTGTGTCCTACCTGGGTTTGGGATCTGGGTGTACTCCCAGTTATTGGTTGTGTGGAAGCAAGGTTAGAGGAAAGCCTGGGTAGAGGTGAACATAAAAACATAAGAACAGCCCTGTTGGATCAGGTCAAGGCCTATCTAGTCCAGCATCCTGTTTCACACAGGGGCCTACCAGATGCCTCTGGGAGCCCAAAGGCAAGAGGTAAGGGCATGCCTTCTCTCCCGCTGTTGCTCCCTACAACTGGTATTGAGAGGCATTGTGCCTCTGAGGCTAGAGGTGACCCACAGTAGGGATGTGCAAACAGGTTCAGAACCAAACTGGTTCAACATCAAACCTATTCAGTTTGACAGTTTGACATTGAACCAACCCCCCCCCCCATTCGGCTCAGCATTGAGTCAAACCACCCAACCTTGATATTTTTAATCAACTTACCCCCTCCAGGGGGCTTTCTCCGAGGCCACAGGGGGTCTATGGAGCCCCCACACACACACCGCTGGCCTCCATTACTGCCAAAATTGCCCAGTTGGGGTGGTCTTTGGCCCATTCTGGGCCTGCCCTCTGTTTTGGTGGCCATATTGGAGGCTGCCATGCATGCCCAATGGGCCAGGCCATGCAGAGGTCCATTGGGCATACGAGGCAGCCTCCAAACTGGCTGCTGTAACAGAGGGCAGGCCTGGAACAGGACAAAGACCACCTGAACCTGGTGATTTTGGCTATAATGGAGGCCGAAAGGGGGAGGGGGAACTCTAGAGATGCCCCCTCCTGAGGCCTCGGAGAAGGAGAACCAAACTGAACTAAGGGGGTTTGAGGGAGTGCAGAACCGAACTGGGCCAGCCGGTTTTGTGCACACTCCTAGCCCACAGCAACCAGACTAGTAGCCATTGATAGACTTGTCCCCCATGAATTTGTCTAAGCCTCTTTTAAAGCCATCCAAGATGGTGGCCATCACCAAATTCCATGGCGAATAATTCCATAGATTAATTATGCGCTGTGTGAAAAAGTACTTTCTCTTGTCAGTCCTAAATTTTCCAACCTTCAGTTTTATGAGATGACCCCTGGTTCTTGTGTTGTGAGAGAGGGAGAAAAATATCTCTCTGTCCACTCTCTCCACACCATGCATAATTGTATACACCTCAATCATGCCTCTCCTTAGTAGCCTCTTTTCCAAAGGAAAGGGGCCCAGATGCTGTAGTGAAGAGCCCAGATGCTGTAGCCTAGCCTCATAAGGAAGGTTATGGTTAGGGCCCCTGATCATCTTGGTTGCTCTCTTTTGATTCTTTTTCAGTTCTACAATATCCTTCTTAAGATATGGTGACCAAAACTGTACACAGTACTCCAGATGTGGCACCAAAGATTTGTATAAGGGTATTATATTATCAGCATTTTTATTTTCAATCCCCTTCCTAATGATCCCTAGCATGGAACTGGCCTTTTTTGCAGCTGACACACACTGAGTCAATACTTTCAAAGAGCTGTCCACCACAACCAAAATAACTTTCTCCTGGTCAGTCACCAGCACAGATCCAATCAGCATATATGTGAAGTTGGGCGGGGGGTGGGGAGGTGTTGCCGTAATATGAATCACTTTGCAAGGTAGGAGGAAGACCTGGGTAGCTTTTTCTCCTACCTTGCTTCCTCACAATCCTTTTTTACCCAGGATTCCCTCTAACCTTGCTTCCACCCAAGCATAAATTGGGTAGAACACAGCTTTTGATTGTGTGAAAGACCTTACTGTTTTCAAATATTATTATTTTACCTATCTAGGTTTTTCTGTTTTACTGTCCTGGATATTTCCACTGAGCTGTAAACAAAAAAAGCAGTAGAATTATAAGTGCACTGTGTTTCCCTGTTCTCCCATATCTAATTCTATAACAGGAGGCAACTGTTATGGAAAGGCTAAGAGGGTGCAGGGGGAACAGGAGCAGGCAAATTCCAGCCTTTAAAAAAAATGTTGTATGTTATTATTAGAGGAAATTCCCAAAGGGAGAAGGTCTTTGACTTTGGTGCTCTAGTTTATAGCACATTTTGTCCTGAGAGAGTGGGGAGCACTGAGCAAGGCTTGAATGTGTATGAGCTGGAGCTAAGGTTATCCAGCACCAATCAGCAGGTATCAGGCAACAGGTTTCAGGGAGCTGCATCTTGCTTGGGCTGCATCCCTACATCTTGCTTGGGCTGAGAGTTTCCAGTCCAAGCAAGATAGATGTTGCTTCAAAATCCCAGTTTAGACATTTGAACCCTGGTACACCTAGTGGCGCAGCAGGGAAATGACTTGACTAGCAAGCCAGAGGTTGCCGGCTCGATTCCCCGCTGGTATGTTCCCCAGACTATGGGAAACTCCTATATCAGGCAGCAGCAATATAGGAAGATGCTGAAAGGCATCATCTCATACTGTGCGGAAGATGGCAATGGTAAAACCCTCCTACCAAAGAAAGCCACAGGGCTCTGTGGTCGCCAGGAATCGACCCCGACTCCACGGCATACTTTACTTTACTTACTACTTGATGGCTTTTAGGGAGCATGTGTAGCTTCTTATCAGTGGATCTCTCTTCTGCTCCTTCCTCCTCCTCCTGTTGCAGCTAGTGATGGTGCCAGATTGGGAAGGTTTTGACACCAGATTTCACACCAATCAACACTTCCTCGCAGGTCATTCCCAATCAAAACCCAAAACCCTCTGAAATTTGGGCACAACGCAGCGTGTCCCTAGCTTTGAGTCACACCATGAACTCTCCCCTCTGCCCCTATGGCTCAGGGGATATAGAGTCAGTTGTTCATGTTATTCTGTATTGTCAGTTTTATAGGGATGCTCATATTAAGTTCATTGCTCCTCTCTTAAAGAATCATTCTGGCCATACAGATCAATTCCACTTGATTTTTTGCTGTCAGATTTTTAATCTGTTACCTCTATTAATGTGGCCAAATTTTGTTTTGTTGCATCCAAACTTCATAGAGCTTTTATTAGCAACTTGAATCTTTTGTAAATTATAAATGTATTATTTTAAATGTTAAGCCGGTCTAAGGACCGTAATAAACCTACTACTACTACTACTACTACTACTACTACTACTACTACTACTACCCTCTTTCCCCCTTTTCTAAATAATGAAGGGAGAGGGTGCTAGGGAGGGCTTGCAGGCAGCAATAATACACTGCAGGTGTAAGACCTGGACGCTGCCTCACAAGATGCCTGAAATCTGAAGCCTATGCATGCCGTGATCTCTATGCCATGGTCCCTTCTTCAGGAAAGAAGTTCAGGAAAGAAGGCCTATTGTGGGGAGGATTGTGGCATGGGTTTGTTGTAGGAATACAAGATAGCCAAATTTCAAGCAGAGTGAAAGCTTAAATAAATTCATTATAGCATCACAGGGCTGTTATGGCATAATCTTGCATGACTGAACATCACTGGTCGCTTCCACTTGCCATGATAGGAAAATAAAATGTGCTAATCCCCATATACACCACTCTGAGCTCCTTGAGGAAAGCACAAGAAGGTACAAATATAATAAATAAAAATCTGGTAACTAGAAACCTGAGTTGTGAATCAGGAATTCCCTGGTTCAAATCCTGCCTCTGCTATGAATTCATGAAGTGGCCTTAAGCAAGCCACAGCCTCTGCAAACTACTGACTTGGGCTGTTGTAAGGATTAGTCAGATAATGTATGTAAAGTACTTTGAATACTCGGTTCGTATGATATAAATGCTAAGTCGTGAATAAGAGAACAATATTAATGCCACGGAAATTATCTTTTCTAGGTTTCTCTTGCTATTACATTTCCTAAGCTTCTGTACTCAGAAAGATTTTGAGTGTAAATAATAAGTAAAAAGTGTATGAAAGAAGCAAGGGAAGCCAACAAAACATTTTCAAAACTTGAGCCCATTAAAATGTCCAAGGCCAGCAAGAGGAATTATTGGTGGGGAAAGCATTTAAACAAGTGCTGATATGAATACTTAAATTTTGGACCCAAAGAATGCTTATTCTCAGTTTCTTCCAGAAGGAATTTCTAAATGCTGCAGCTTGCTGAAAAATGATGTGAATATTCACATTTTCATGCAAGCCAAACTATTCATGTGTGAACAAGACTATCCGTTATTCATTATGTGCTCTGTTATTCTGTTTCAGAAGTTCCAGTCAGGAAGCAGAAACAATGCTACACAATTTAGGTAGCCAATCACACAGAGCAAAGAATGAATGGTTAACGTGAATAGCTAATATGCAAACAAAACAGAGTTTGAGAAGATAAAATTAAAGCTGATTTATAGAAGTTAGTGGAGATCTCACCCAAGTTTAGTGATTAAACCAACTGCAATAGAAATCATATTTGCCATAAATCCAGACTGATGGCCTTCAGATGCAGATGCGCTCTAACCCACGGACCTTGGGGTCCTGGTCCGTGGCCTCCAAGGTCTGGGGGGCCTCCTAATGGCTGCGGGGGGGACTTGCAGCCACCCCACACCCACCCTGCCACACCAAACCTCCGAGGTTGTTTTTAATTTCTGCTGCTGTGCAGCCGAGGGGTGGCAGATGAGGGGTGGTGCTGCCGGGGGGTGAGCCAAACAGTCCTTCTCCCCCACCCACCCACCCACCAGTAGCAGCGGCTGGAGCAACACTGGTACAATCTCTCTTAACTGCGCAGGCACGCCTCGCAATTAGCAAGAGACACTGAGCCGAACGGACAGGCCCAGCATTGCTCCGGCCACCGCCGGGGGTGGGGAGAAGGACTGTTCGGCTCACCCCCCAGCAGCCACCCCTCGGCCATGCAGCAGCTGAAATAAAAAAAACCCAGAGGTTCAGCGCAGCAGGTGGCCCCCAAAAGTAGGGGGGGCTCGCACCGGGGGGGGCTCGCACTGGGGGCAGTCCAGGTGCCATAATGACCTAGGTGTGTCCCTGTTCAGATGTGTTACCCTGGCAGTGTGGAAGCCACTACAGTACTGAGTAGCCCCAGACCTTGTGGGAGGAGCCCTCACCACTGTTGTCCTCCAAGAAATTGTCTTGAAGAGGAGCAGCTGCACCAGGGGTGTATCTAGGGTAGCGCAGGCAGGGCACGTGCCCCAGGCGCCACTTGAAGGGGGCGCCATTTTTTAAAATGGTTTTTTTAATGGCCACCAGAAATAAAATGGCTGCCATGCATGCTCAAATGGCCTCTGTGAAGCCCTAGGCCATGCCAGGCCTCACAGAGGCCATTTGAGCATGCGAGGTGGCCATTTTGTTTTCGGTAGCCATTTTTTAAAAAAATATTTTTAAAAGTGGTCACCACACATGCTCAAATGGTCCCTGCGAGGCCCTAGGCCTTGCCAGGCCTCACAGAGGCCATTTCAGCATGAATGGCAGCCTCCAAAATGGCCAGCACACCAATCTTTGCAGGCCCAAAACAGGCCTGAAAATCAGCCCGGGACGGGCTGCGGCAGTTAATTACGTGGCTGGCGGGGGAGGGGAAACCTTTGCAGGACACTCACACACACACACACACACACACACACACACACACACACACACACACACACACAGAGAGAGCCTTTAGGAAGCCCCCCGAAGGGGCTACAGGTAAAATTTATTTTTAAAAAATTTAATCTTCTATAATAAAAAGCCAGGGTGTGCGCCCGTGTCTCTGCGCCCGTGTCTTTCTCGGCCGTTCTGGGCATGCGCAGAGCCAGAACATCCGAGAAAGATACGGCCGCAGGCACCAGGCAGCCATGTTGCCTCTCCGCGCGAAAGGAGGAGCAGCGGGGACCAGGGAGTCACCTCTACAGTCACCTCTTTTGCCGGAGTCGCTGATTATCACCCCGGTTAGGGAGGAGAAGGGGAGAGGAGATTTCCTTCTCAAACCGTCCCCGATTTAAGAAGCCTACCGCGGAGGTCAGGACGGATCACCCAGACAAGCAGCAGACGGAGGAGCAGCAGCCGCTGCCGCCCCCTCCTCCTCCGCCCCCTCCTCAGGATTTGTCTTTCGGTTTCATTGTCAGGCGGCGGCGGCAGCAGCAGCAGCAGCAGCGACGACGACAGCAGTAACTCTGCCCGTGAGCGTCTGCCTGGCAGGGCTCCTCTGGAAAGGAAGGGCGGCCGCCCAGGGTTGCCTGCGTGTCACTCCCAAGCCGGTCTCCAGACAAAGCTTTGTCCGCCTTAATAGTCCAGCTTTTCGCGAAACGGCAGCGGCAGGTCGAGCCTACTAGCGCCCGTTATTTTAACGGGCTTAAAAATACTAGTATAATATAAGTCACTGTACACGTATTCAGTTTGGCACTATATACAGAGAATCAGGCTTTGTGAATACTGAGCTGAAGCTTATGAGCTAGGATTATATTCATTTGCTCTTATTTTGCTTCTTGTGATAAGTGAGTTAAATGTGAAGTCTTAATAATATGGCTATTAATGGTGAGTTTGTCTTTGAATCAGTGTGAAATCCTTAGTATTAAGGCCCACTGGGAGTTTCTTGCTCTCTTTCTCTCATTTTAACTTTCTTTCTGAAATACTAGAATATATTCCAAGCAGTGACACAGTTTACTCTGCATATCCTTTAATTATTTTCAGAGTATCTGGGAAAAGCCAAGTTCTCTATTTATTTTTAAAACTCATGTAATAGTGATGCTACAATACACAGTAGAGAATTAGACAGGCACTTCTGTTTAGTTTTCCAAGTACACCTCCACATAGTATTTCATGAGCCCCAGCATACAGAAATTTGTAGTTTTCCAGCACCTTTTGGTCTGGCTACATCCACTGCTAAATAGTTTTTGAAAGATTAAAAGATTAACGAGCTTGACTTGTATTTTTGAGCTGATATTATGGTAAAGTTATCTGAAAAATGGGTATCAGATGTTTGGACAGGGGGCGCAATTTCAGTGCTTGCCCTAGGCGCTATTTTCCCTAGATACACCTCTGAGCTGCACACATGGCCCAGACATCTCAGGCCATCTCAGCAGCATGGGAATGACAGAGCTTCATATGCAATTAGTAAAACACAAGAAGGGACATTAACCCTTGCTAACTGGTCAAAGAAAAGTATGGCTCTCTTACATTAGGCTGTGGGAGAGCACATGTCGCTATTCAATCCAAGCAGAGTGTCACTCCATTGGCTTTCTTCTTAGAATGTTGGCCCCCTGGAAACAGGGAACCACCATTTTCTGATTATTCCTTTTTTTCCTATGTAAACTGTTTTGAAAACTTTTTTTTTTTTTTTGAAGAAGAAGAAGAAGAAGAAGAAGAAGAAATAACAATAACAATATAATATATTGCTTACAAGCAAGGAGAGCATGGCTCAACCTCTAAACAATAGGAGAGCGGCCTATACTGACTGTCTATCTATCTATCTATCTATCTATCTATCTATCTATCATATTGTATTATATGCCACTTTTCAACAAACATATTCACAATTTATTGAGCAGAAGAAATAGAAACAGGGTTTTCTGTCCCAAAAGGGCCCATAGTTCTTTTTTAAAAAGAACTAGAAATAATCATGGTTGGAGCACAACTCAGAAGTTTGATGAAATATTTTCTGGAAGCCCCATATAAAGCTGCTTGAGCTTCATGAAGAGTGAGCTATATGTGTCATAAATAAATAAAAACATTCTATCAACATAATTTTTATTTATTTATTTATCATATTTTATACTGCCTGATATGTAAATCTCTAAATCTCTTATAATTCATAAGCAGTGCTTTACATATGTGCATCGGGTTTGCCAATGTTCATCATTCTTTCTCCCCAGATCTTCTCTTCAGCAAACTAACCATACTGAATGGCATTTAAACCCTTCTCCTGAGAGCAATTGCACCACCACCCTCATAAGAGCTCTGCACCAAAACAGTCTCACACAAGCACAATTGCTGGCAATGGGGGGGATGCAAGTAGACACTATTTTTCTGTTACTCCAGGAAGTGATTATGAGGACTTCCTAGGAGGAAATATGTATATGAGGGAGGGCAAAGGATCCTGGGATCTGGTTCACTGTGACCAAGGATGCTCTTGCGAGGGCTGAACCTAGCAAAGTAGACCAGGGACACCAAACCACACTCCTTCCCCTGTGTTGGCTTTCCTTCCTGGGCCAGTCCATTGGGGAGAACCAGAAGCTCCAAGACCTTCAGTTCTCCATCAGTGCGCTTTCATGAGTTAGGCTATCCAAATCAAGGGGGCCCCATGTGTGGGGCCCCCATTCTCTCTGGTTAATAATAGAAATTTTATACTGTGACCTCCTCCTCTCCAGGCAACCCTTTCATGCCCCCAAAGGAGCAGTTATCATGAGTCTGGGCAGTACTAGGTGGGCAGACCAGGCAATCTTTGTTCTCATTCAAATTTCCGGGGTTTGGACCAGCATTGCAGAGGATGAAAACCAGCTACCATGGGGAATTGTGGGAGAGGGGGACCCCAATTACCAGTGATCCCAGGAGAGTAGGGTCGCCATGACGGTCAAAACCAAACATGGATATGTTTGAATGGATGAACACACTGGCAGAGGGACTTCTAGGACTGTTTCTTCACAGTAGTCACAAAGACAGGGAGAGCTGTTGCCAGGACACCTATCCCCGCGGCTTGCTTGTGTTGAGCAACCAGGATGGGTGGCAGCTGCCATCCAGCTTGCATGCATGTCTCCATGGCCTTTCAATCTCATGAGAGAGCAGGTCTTGGGGAAAATGTTATCATTACACATGATTAGTTATTTTGCCCAATCCCTGTGTACTCCTGGATAGTTCTTCTCAGGAATTGTGAATGGGTCTCTCCATGGCCTTCCACTCAGCAGCATTGCCTCCAATCACAGGAGAGATTCCTCTCATGTGATGATGATGGATGCTATTCCAAAGTGGACCACTCTCTCGAGAGTGGTCCACTTTGGAATAGCATCCATCATCATCACATGAGAGGAATCTCTCCTGTGATTGGAGGCAATGCTGCTCCTACTGGATGGTTCTTCTCATGTGTAACACCACAGAGTGCATGTTTGCACACACCCTTCCCCCAACTTTATTGTACAAAAAATAGAGAAAAACCATTACAGATTTCCTGGGTGGGCTGATTTGAAAACCCAACTTCAGGTATAGCTGCCCTGCCATATGTTATCGTTGCCTTGATCTCATTGGGTTGCCTGGTTAATGGTGCCACTGCAATGCATGTGCTTGTGAACATACTTCTTTATTGAGTTCTTGTTGGTTAACAAAAAGAAACCTTTGTGCCCATCTTGCCATCCCATCCCCCTTTCCTTCTGAGTACCAGAGAGGGGAGCAAGAGAGACAGTGGGAAGCAGGCATCCCCCATTGTGACATCTCCCTTTGACAGGCTTAAAAGCTTGGGATGGGATGAGGCAGCATCCCTGTTGCTGGTCAACAGCTTGAGTGGTGTGGAGATGGAGGCAGGGAAAGTGCTTGGAGAGGCGGCCATCGAGAAGTGAGGCAGGCATGGAGTGGGCATGTTCCTGTGTGGGTCTGGGCTGCTGTCTCTATGATTTTGGTCCCAGAAACAACAGGAAGCCGTGGTTATGGCAGCATCTGCATTCGGACATAACACTGCTACCTTCAAACTTCAGGTTGGAGCAGCGAAACCCACAACAAACTGAAGGTTCAAATTGGAGTTTGGTGAGGGAAACCACAAGTTGCTTTTGCCGTGAAACCTCTGTTCCACACATTCAGACATACACGATTTCCAACCTCTGCCCCATTCAACTCTGGTTTGTCATTATGTGTGAATGCGGCCATTGAGACTAAAAATGTTTTCTCCACATCCCCTAGGGGGTCCCAAATCCTCTTTAGTCTGTCCTGGATGGTGTGGTCCAGCCCATGCTGCACTGGACAGCTAGATGTGACTGTGACCTGCTCCAGGCAGCTAGGTCTGACCTCTGTTTTAGAGAGAGGGGAGGAGTGGGGAAAGAAATGTGTGGATTGGGAATATGTTACATTGTGTGTTGACATGTTTCTGCGAATGCGTATTTGGATAAATATACCTGTCCTATATTCTTACATTCTTGTGAGTTCAGTTGCTATTTGTGCGCTCAAGAACCCACATCTTAAAAATACTGTGTGTGTCATGGTGTTTGTGGGGGGGGGGATGATGCTTAACTTGCAGTGGAGGGTGGAGGGGTGGTGGTGCTCCAAAGGTCTTTAGGTCCAGGCTCCAAAATTACCTAGGTGCACCTCTGTGTGGAGGGGGTGTTGGGATCATTTCTGCTGACCTGTCCTCAACCAATTCTAGGTCCTGTCTGCACAGGAACCTATAGTACACATCCCACCACACCACACCGAAAACATGCTTTATTCTAACACATTTTTGACATACATTGTCAAAAAACATTTATGCAGTATGAAATCAGGCTTTTTGCCATTAGGCATTTAGGGTTTAAAAGGAACTAGGGCCAATTCTTTAAAAGAAACAGATGAGAGAAAGCAGGGAAAGAAATAGAAAATGAAGATGAATACTGTTTCCTTTCAATCTTCATAACCTTATACTAATCACATATTGCAGATCTAATTACTTGACTAATCAAGGGCATTTATTGACTTGTACTGAACTCTAATTAAACAATATATGTAGATATACAGCTGTTCCACAGCAGTACAAAACAAACACAGAAAACAATAACTTTCTCTTTCCTCTTTCAATTACAAAAAGTGCAGGGGCATGTGTGGTGTGCTGGTAGCTGCTTGTGCAGCAGGAAGAAGAGCTTAGAATAAACCCTGCCCCAAAACAAACAGACTCTATGTGCATAGTCCACTTTGGCAGTGAACAGACTGTGCAATTAGAGCCAGCCCACACTTGCTGGAGTATCTATGCATAGGCTCCTATGCAGACTGGACTCTGGATGCAGAAAGGTAGCAGGTGAAGCCAGCAAGTATGATCCTGACCTCCATCCTCCGCATATTGGTCCATACACGCTCCAAATGTATGCAAAGTGCTTGGAAGTACATCTGAACTAAATGTCAATTTTTGCTGTTATAGTTGTATTGTACTAACTGCGTTCATCTTCCTGTGAGTGAATGAGTGAGGACCAAGTAGGCAGGTTAGTAAGTTAGATAGATAGATAGATAGATAGATAGATAGATAGATAGATAGATAGATAGATAGATAGATAGATAGATAGATAATCTTATCTTCATTCTGAAAGAACAGTGTTACAGAATAGTTTCAGGGGCATGAGTATGTATTTCCAATTTGAATCTGGGAAAACAAATGGAGTGGGGCAGGGATGGGGGACCCAAGTTTATTTTTCTTGTTCTTTACATCATTGGGTCTGAATCACAACTTCCATGTTACTTTTATTTTTATTTCTGTAACATTTCAGCTAATCAACTTGATAACAAATAAATATGTCACAATGGTGGGCTTTTTTGTTGTTGTTTCACATAATTTATAAGCTGTTCGTTTTGCTATTAATAGTTCTCTTTTTTGGACTAGCAGTGTCAATTTTATGCTTTTTAAGCTTATTATCTAATTGCATGCTTGTGCTGGCTTCCGAAATGGCATGACATTAAGTCAGACTTTGCCTTGCGTTCGCCGGTAGTGGAATATTCAATTATTTGTTCTGGCTCATGTAATTCCCTGTATTCCAAGCTTGTTAATGTCATTACAGGCCTGAAATAAAGTGATTACTCTAAATGAGTATTTATCCAATCGGCAATTCGGTTCCTGCACGCTCCAGCTGACAATGGTTGATGGGAAGGTTCTTCCCTGTCTCTCTTTTTTCTCTCTGCCCTAAACACCACCTCCTTGTCAAGGAGGCACCATAACATTGTGGGTGCTCTGTGAAAAACTGTCATATGGTGTTAAAAATAGGACCTATATATATTATACAATAAAAAGAATGGCAAGCTCCCCTGCAGAGTTAAAGCTAATGACCACTGCTTCCACTTCCAGGCAGAGATGACAGCTTGAACTAACTGATAATGGCAGGCCTGCTGTTGAGCTGGCCACTTATGTTATTTCTCTTGACATGGTTCTGGGGAAGACCTAATTTTTTTGACATTTGACCATGCAAATTTGAGTCCTGATACATTATTCTGCATTTACATCCTCCCAGTGTTGCTGTTTAAAATGTGCTACAAGCTCCAGGAGCTCAGCTAATAAAGGCCACGGAATGAAAGGAAAGTTAAATATGAATGTTAAGAGGAAACCTAAATGGAGGGGGCTAGCTTGTACATCTCAAAGATGACCTTCTGGAAATGAGTGAGTGGAGGACCCTTTTTAAAAAAGCAAATGGGGGAAAGTGTGCAATCCTGCTCCTTTTCCCTAAAATATTTAAAGAAGTTACTAAAATATTCACCAAAAAATGAAAAAGCATTAAGTTTTACATGGACATTTCTTTACTTGCCAATTCTGATGGTTGTATGTTAAGACTGCTTTTCATTCTTCACTTTTAGTACTACACCTTGCCCAAAGAGCTGGAAACGCAGAGTGCTTCATTAAAACAAAGAGGATTTATGGTCACTGTTCTTTTTGTGTGCTGCTTTTCATGTGCTTCACTTTATTCATGGTCTAACTATTTGCTCATTTCACGTCTTCCTTCCCAAGGAAGTTCCTCTGACTCGAGTACATCTGAAACATGCTATGGCTGTCCACGAGGCATGTTTCAGACGAACTAGACTCAGACCTAATGGCTGATAGCATCACTGCAGGCTGAATGTCTCCCTTGAACAGACCAGGTGCAACTAAGCAGTAGCTTTCTGAGCAGTCCAGAAACTATTCTGGGATAACCCGAAGAGACCATGTAAAACAAATCTTAAAAGAACTGCTCTAGCCGCCAATATGTTTTCAAGCAAAATACAAGATGCTACTTATTACTTATAAAGCCCTTAATGGTTTGGGTCCAGGATACTTAAGAGAGGGCCTTCTCTGTTATGAACCTTGACGCCTACTGAGATCATGTGGGGAGGTCCGGTTACCATTGCCACCAGCTCGTTTGGAGGCAGCATGGCACCGGGCCTTCTCTGTGGCTGCTCCAAGGCTTTGGAATGCTCTCCCTGAAGAATATAAGAGCTTCTCCATCTATGGCTGCCTTGAAAAAAATCCCTTAAGATGCACCTGTTCTCTCAGGCTTTTTATAAAAGGTATTTTATAAAAAGCCTGAGAGAGCCAGCGTGGTGTAGTGGTTAGAGTGCTGGACTAGGACCGGGGAGACCCGAGTTCAAATCCCCATTCAGCCATGATACTAGCTGGGTGACTCTGGGCCAGTCACTTCTCTCTCAGCCTAACCTACTTCACAGGGTTGTTGTGAAAGAGAAACTCAAGTATGTAGTACACCGCTCAGGGCTCCTTGGAGGAAGAGCGGGATATAAATGTAATAATAATAATATTTTAAAACTGTTTTAATTATTTGTATTGTGTTTTATCATGGCTGTATTCTAAACAAATGTGCTGGAGATGGCAATGGTAAACCCCTCCTAACAAAGAAAACCACATGGCTGTGTGGTCACCAGGAGTCGACACCGACTCGACGGCACAACTTTACTTTTCTGGAAACCTATGTGGCAGGCAGTTTATCAATGTGACAACTAAACAAACAGAATAATCCCATTTATCCCCAACCACTGTGCTGTGGCCCCAAGTGAATATCAACCTACACAGAAGACAACAACCTTGTTATTCTTAACAGTTCTGCGATTCTTTAGACTTTTTTGGAAGATTTCTATTAACATGAAGCACAGCCTTTGTCACACCAGTGTCAATCAATCAATTTTTATTACAGCCATAGGCCATACAATGTCACACCAGTGTGCTTGCTGTTGTTTGCTCCCAGAAGAATGTCTTTTCTGACTACTATCACATGGTCAGCAACTGCAAAGGCAATAAGCAGCCCCTTGGGTGGTGCATCATTTGACATTGCTTACCCTGATGTTGCAGCAATCCACATGGATGGAAGCCTGTGTAGACATTCCCTGGCTGGTGTCAAAGCAGCAGCAACCACCCTGGAAAGAGTTCGTCTAAAGGGGGCGCTAAGTCATAGTCGCAATGGAAATGAGTACCATTCTTGAGCCACCTCTGTAACAAAAGCAGATTGTTCACTATATAGTTTCAAAAATTGTATAAGCACTCCTGTAATTATGTTAGGAATTATCCAACTATAAGTATGCCCAGGTAGACCCCCTCCAAAAAGGGCAGAGAATGTATTCGTGGCACCCTCAAAATCCTGAATTAAGGTTCACCAATTACATGCCTTATCATTACTTGATCACCTTTGAAATCAAGGCTCACTGAAGGCTCAATGAGCCTGAAGTGTTGTAAACAGCCAATGTTGACTCATTTCTCAATAATACCAGTTGCTGTAGCAGCATTGATTTCTGAATGGCAGATAACACATCTTCATTACAAGACTCTGTTCTTCATGTGAAAATGACCTCACAATACACAAAATTGACGTGTTTCTCTGTTTATAGTTAACCTATTGGCTACTGCCTTTACGAAATGGGATTAGATTTTGTCTGGGAAAGTCTTTAAAATCAGTGCAACAGGCATACATTCAGATCTCATCAAAAAGGTAAGCAGGAACAAAGTTTTAGACATATCTATATGCATCGATAGCTGATAAATAGCATGCTTCCTTCAAATCAAATTTCCTCGTATCAGAGGGAACATGCATAAACATTTAGCTTTATAAAATATATATTGCATGGACAGAATATACCTTGCTATGTGGTATGTCAGAGAGCAAAGAAAATATGCTCTCAAAAGCATATATTAAAATCCTGTGATTGTGAAATGAGATGCATTTTACACCCTAAACATAATGATGGTGAGGATGAAGCACCAGTCATAACTAGAAGCTGTCCAGGACCTGCCTACAGGCTTACAATGCAATAATCTAAGCTGCTTTATGGGACTTTCGGGACTGAACACATGGGATATGGAATAACAACCACCACCAATAAGAGCAACAATGTAAAAAGAAGGAAAATGAGAAAAGAAAAAGAAGGAAATTGAAGGAAGAGGCTGCCAACTCACAGGTGAAAATTATCAGCTAAAAGCTAACTGAAATGAATGAATTTCAAAGCACTTCAGACTCAACAGAGTGGTTCTCAGCTGGCAAAGCATTCCAAAAATAATAAGCAGCAACAGAAAATGAACAATGATGAGAATGGGGGAAATGAAATACATGGTTTATAGTTAAGAGGGATGTAATGTGGGAGTTCCGTAATTTTTAATAAAATCTTAAAGCAGCCAGTAGGGGCTCTGATTTGGGTCAAAGCAGCAGTCCTGGGGTGGGATGAGTGTTTCCCCAATAGGACCCCCACACACCCACCACCCAGCAGCCGCTGTCTGCATTTCCCTAATAGCACTTTCCAATAATGGAATTTACAGTGCAATCCAATGCAAGTTTACTCAGAAGTTCCATTGTGTTCAGTCGGATTTGCTTTCAGGTGAGTGTGCATAGGATTGCAGTCTTAGATTGGAGGATACAGCAGCAGGGAGGGCTAGACACCCCTCCCCCATCACCACTGTTTGGATCAAAATCAGAGTTGCCCATCACTGCTTCAAAGTGAGGGGGGGGGAAGACTCCATCACAGATCTTCTGCATCAGGAGATCCCATCACAGGTCTCCTATATCACATCACAGGTCTGAAAGGGGGCAAAAGAATCCATAGCATGGCAGACGGCCATGCTTCCCTTCCCTCAGCAGTGGAGCCAATGGGGCCAATGCATCTAGAATGTTTACTTACCAGGCAGTTATACAGAGCTGGACCATGTGAGTCTGCTAATTATATACAGTAGTCTGGCACCCAGATAAGGCATGTTTCTAAGTAAGAATGAGTAGAACCATGGGCGGAGCTGTGATAAAGCAGATGGGTTCCAAGAACCTGTCTGCCCTGCCTGCAGGAGCAGACTAAGCTCCACCAAACTCCCCCCTCCCCCTGGCCAGGGCTCCTGCCATTGCGGGCGGCAGCAGCCACCTTCAGCCACTGCTGCCAGGCTCCTTCAGCTGATCCCCCTTCACTGGACGGCTGATAGAAGGAGGGTGTACACATGGCCCATTGGGAGCATGTGCACACTCTCCTCCCTTCATCCAGGAGCCCAGTTAATGGAAGGCAGACATGAGGAGGGCGTGACCAAAGGAGGTAGCTGGAGGCACACAGCCCCTCCGGCCGGTCTCTGCCCATCCTTCTCTCATCAGCTGGGCTCCAGTCTTGGCTGATGGAAGGAAGGTGCATACACCCCCACTCACCTGACTTTCCCCATCCTCCTTCCATCAGCCAGGAGCCCAGCTGATGAGAACGTAAGAACAGCCCTGCTGGATCAGGCCCAAGTCCCATCTAGTCTAGCATCCTGTTTCACACAGTGGCCCACCAGATGCCACTGGAAGCCTACAGGCAGGAGCTGAGGACAGCAGCCCTCTCTCTTGCTGTTACTCCCTTAAATGAGGATGGGCAGAGCCTGGCCACCAACCACCTCCTTGCCCCCCACCCATCCTCCTTCCACCACCTGGGCTCCTGATGGAAGGAGGATGGGGAAGTCAAGTGAGGGAGGGTGCACACACATATGAGTGTGCGTCCTGCATGGAAACACTGGCCGCCTCTCCCCTCACTATACCTTTGCATAGAAACTCAGAACTAATCAGCTTCAGCAGCTTGGGATTAGTTCTGTTTGTCTTCTGGTTTTTCAGTGTCATCATACAACTCTGAAGTGGCACCACTAATGTCTCAAAAACGGCAAAACTGTACCCAAACTGAATAATTTGGGTTACATCAGGGGTGGCCCAAGGACTTACAGTGCTTCCAGTGAGGTGCCAAATGCTGCCTTGCCCCACAACTTGTAGGGGCCAGCTCCCGTTCAAATGGACTATTGCAAGCTTTGGAAGTAGTACAGGGGGCGGGCAGGACGGAAGGTTGCCAAACCTGCCGGCAACCTCCTCTTCTCTCTCCATGCTACTTGAAAGGAGAGAGCTGCTCCTGAAAGGCTTGCAAGGGTCAGATAGGCCCCAAAGAGCTGCTCTGAGGGTGGCAATGGGGCCTTTTGCTGCTCAGCTTGTGCCCCATAATCTGCCACCTGTGGTGACTGTCTCACTTTGCCTCATGAATGGGCCACCCTTGAGTTACATAATATACCACATTTTGGGGAAGGGTGTTACTCATATTTTTTCATTAAATGTGTGTGAGAGAGGTTTTTAAAAAGAAAAAACCAAACACCTGTGCGACATTATGCTTCCTACACTCTCTGTGTTGCCATTCAACAAGCTGGTGGATTAAATGGTCTCATTTCAAAAACTGCTGCACCAGGACATAATTGTTCATGAGGGATGGGTTGCCAGCATTTTACAATAAAATTATGCTGAAGCTTTTTTTCTTCATTCATTCTGCATAAACATTTAAGGTTTTTCCACTAAAGTTTATTAGCAAATCTGGCACAGTGGAATTTGGTCCCAACAAATCCTGGGAGAGCCCAACTCATGACAGAATGTCATTGTCTCTCTTTAAGTCTTCATACAGACAAATGATCTTACTATGCATTATTGACACCAGTGACTGCAGTGCTAGTTGAGAATTAGTCGTATTTAGCTGATTGGATCCTGTATTAATTGGACTGGATTTTGCATCTTTTATATTCTGCATAGTACTGTGACAGACCTATTGGTCTATCTTAGGGTCAAGCTGTACATTACTTTATGCATGTGCTAGGTTTGTTTGTTTGTTTTTATAAATGTTAGATAGTCATAGATCAAAAGCTTCTGTAAACTGGGACCATGGTGCCCTTAACTCTATCTCCCACCAGGTCCCAGTCCAGGTCAGGGCACTCTACCTACCTACCTAACTACCTACCTATCACATTTCTGTACAGCCAAAGCAAACGTCTCCTCCCCTGGTGGTTTACAGAAAAAAAATGAAACAATAAAACCACAGATTAAAACCAAACAATTAAAACGAGTTAAAATATTTTAAAACCAGCAGTAGCAACATCTATAAAACCCAACTACAGCTGATCATAGGCTTGGTTAAACAAGTGTGTCTGGAGAGTTCTTTTAAAGGCTGTTGGAGACAGTGAAGCTCTTACAAAAACAGGTAGTTCATTCCAGAGTCTCGGGGCGACTGTGGAAAACTCCCAGTGCTGAGTCACTACCAGACGAGTTGGTGGTAACCACAGGCAGACCTCTCCAGAATGTTTTAATAAGCGATGGGGATCCTGGAGCAGAAGGTGCTCTCTTAATTACTCTGGGCCCAAGCTGTTTAGGGCTTTATAAGCAATCACCAGCACTTTATATTTACCCAGAAAGCTAGTGTAATGGTTTTTAAAAAGGAGTAATATGGTCCCTTCTATTTGGGTTGCCCCAGAGACCAACCTGGCTATACATAGTCTTTTCCAGACTATGTATAAAGGCAGCCCCACACAGAGCATATAGCAGTAATCAGGTCCAGAGCTTACCAGCATATGTACCACTGGTTTTAGGCCATTCTCTCCAAAAATGGACATAGTCAGCATATCAGTCAAAGCTCAGCCTGAGAAAGCAGAGACAGCCCTGCTTCAAGAAGTATTCCCAGACAACATAACTGATCCTTCTGGGGGAGTGCGACCCCTTCCATAACAGGCAGCAATAACCCATCTCCTGAGTTACAACCCCTCACAATGAATACCTCCATCTTGCTTGGATTCAGCTTCAATTTGTTCTCCCTCATCCAGCCCATTACTAAATGCAGCCAAGCATTTAGGGGAAGTTATGCCATTCCCTGATGAAGATGGCATGGAGAAATAGATTTGGGTGTCATCAGCATACTGGTAACACCCTGTACCAAATCTCCTGATGATCTCGCCCAGAAGTTCCAAACATATGTTGAAAAGCATAGGAGACAGTATGGAGCCTTCTGGGACACCATACAAAAGCTCCCGTTTAGAGGACCACTAGTCTCTAAGGGACACCATCTGGAATCTCCCCAAGAGATAGGAGTGGGAGGGGGAGTGAAAAGTATAAAACAGTGCCTCCTACTCCAAACCTCCACAGATAATCCAGAAGGATACCATAGTCGATGATATTGAAAGCCACCAAGAGATCCAGAAGGATCAACAGAGTCACACACCCTCTGTTGATTCCCAACTGGAGATCATCCATTAGGTCAACCAAAGCAGTCTGGACCTTATAGCCTGCCCAAAAGCCGGTTTGAAATTGGTCCAGATAATTTGTTTCTTCCAAGATTGTCTGGAGCTGGGAGGCCACCAGGGAAGGTTAGAGGGTTAGAGACTGACCTATAATAGTTTAACTCTGAGAGATTAAATGCAGTTTTCTTTAGAAGTGATCTTATAATTGCCTCCTTAAGACAAAGGGGCACTCTTGCATGGACTACACATCAAGTGGAGGAAGGTTCCCATTGGTACCAATAAGAGGATATTTATTCATGGAAAACTGCATGTTCAGGTGGCTAATCTAGATCAGGACCTCGTGGGGAGGGGGTATAATCATGTTCCTGATCTGGGTGGTCCAAGATTTTCGGTGCTTGAGGCAAGGTGCCAAATTCTGCCTTGCCCCACAACCTGTAGGAGCCAGTTCCCTTTCAAAATCAAACTCTGAAAGCTTTGAAAGTGCAAAGAGGGCAAGGACGAGGGAAGGTGGCCAGCAGCCTCCTCTTCTTGTGCTGCTTGCAAGCTTTGCTGGCACTCCTTGGGTCAGATCAGTCCCAAAGAGCTGCTCTGATGCCACCATTGAGCAGACAGGTTGAGTGGATGCAGAGGCGGGGCTAGGGGGCCACAGCGGCAGCAGAACCCGGGCCTCCATTGGCCTCCCTTCATGCCTGCTCTGATGGCAGGAGCGGGTGGCGTATTGCTACTCAGCTGGTACCCAGTAATCTGCCTGCTGGGGCAACCACCTCCTTTCACCTCATGAAAGAGCAAACTTGTGCATGCCAAAGGAGTAAAATAAAAAAGAATAAAATTATGCATATAGCTATTTGTGTCCTTTGCATGAGCCATAAATTTATAAAAAGCATCACATGAGTACAGAACCATGAGTACAATCCAGTTAACTGAAGCCACCTACTTCCCATTGAAATCAATCTGAATTAAGTACTTTACTGAGTACTTGAATCATTTGTTTCAGAGGCTCTTATTTACACCTACATTTCTCTGGATCATGTCTCAAATATTTTAATATTCAAACTATGTTTCAGTTAGTCCCCATATACTACCTAGTTTAATACACAGGGATCAAACAGGGCTTATTTCGCACTGTTATGGATCGGATCAGATTAGATTGCTTATTGACTTGATTGCTGCTTCATCACAAGAAAATTGTCCATCTGTTGTTATTCCTTTGGATGCAAATAAAGCATTTGATAGACTTAGTTTTCATTTTTTTTAAATGTAGAACAATTTAATTTTTCAACTTTTATTATTAACTGGATTAGGTTGCTCTTTGGGATGCCAGTTTTGAGAGTGCTTACAAATTAGATTTATTCCTCATATTCCATAGAGAAAATGATCAAGAGTGCACTCCATATATTCTTTTGTTTAATCAAAACCATAGGTTTCTGCGATTAGATGCAATCTTGAGATAACTAATAAGAGTAAAAAATAAGAAACGTAAAATATAGCTACTATTAGGTCTGTGCCATATAAGGTTCAAAATTCCAGCAACAGCCAAATATAGGCCATTCCAGAGAGTACTGGAGATATTCTGGATCCAAAATAAAGGTAAAGGTAAAATATGTCATCGAGTCAGTGTCAACTCCTGGCGCTCACAGAGCCCTGTGGTTGTCTTTGGTAGAATACAGGAGGGGTTTACCATTGCTTCCTCCCACACAGTGTGAGATTATGCCTTGCAGCATCTTCCTATATCGCTGTTGCCAAATATAGGTGTTTCCCATAGTCTGGGAAGCATACCAGCAGGGATTTGAACTGGCAGCCTCTGGCTTGCTAGTCAAGTCATTTACCCACTGTGCCATTAGGTGGCTTGGATCTGAAATAGGGAAGCCTATTTTGGTCTGAAATCATCCGATACCATTTGAGAAATTTCAGAGCATTCCAGAGCTCCAAATGGTGGTTGGGGTCTGCATCTCCCCCCGTACCCGCAGTCATGGTTTGGGGGGGAGACATCTTCTGCCTACCCGCCTACCTGCCCATGCATTTATTTCTTTTCTTTTTTTAAAAAAAAAAGTCATTATTTTACTTACAGTTTTAAAAATAAAGTAGTAGATTCTTGAAAGTTACATTACTTCCCCTGAGTTTCTTTTTACATCACTTTTCTGCTGTGATTCTCTGTGAGCACGATTTCAAGGTTACTTTTTTAAAAAAATTAAAAAATAACAACAGATGGCTGCATTCACTTGTAATTAAATACACAGAGTCCAGCCATCCTACCTTACTTGTGTGTCAACTTTCAGAGCTTCCATTCTAGCCATTTCACCACCACCCTCCAGTAATTTTTTTCACCTTCCCTTCATCATCATTTCTATGATGCTTTTCGCCAATATAAAATAAGATTCCAGAGTTGATATCAAAATTTTCTGGAGGGTCAAAAGGATCAGAACTGACATCTGATCCAATCCAATTTGGATTTTGCAATTGTGCACAGCCCTAACAGCTATTGTATATCCTGATGATTTAATAACAACATATATTTATTTGTTTATTCAATTTATAAACCTTCTAAAGTGATTCAGGGTGGTTTACATTAAAATCAAAAACATAATAAAACAGTTAAAATAAAAAAAATTAAACTAGATTAAAATTAAAACTAGATATCATTAAAAACTAGGCTAATAATATGGGTCTTTAAGGCTATCATGAAGGCCTCCAAGGAAGATAATCCCCTCATATACAATTTTTTTTTAATATTCAGTGCCTCAAATAATCAGATAAAATAATTGGGCTTTATAGTAATAATTTTTCCATCTCAAAAATGAGAACAGAAAATATAGGCCTTTTAAAACAGAATATAAAGGATATGATCCACCCAAAGTTAAGCACTTGTAGGTCCCACTGATTGCTGTGGAAGGCATTGAAGCAGATGCTTCAGTCTCTCCCACTGAGATCAATAGGACTTGAAAGTCCCTTTTTTGGGGTGGATCATGCCCAGATAGTTTAGACAAATTCATGCAGACTGTTTGGTCTTCAGGCTTCTTTGGCTTCTAGTCCCACGCTATTGAGCATTAGGTTGTATTTACATAGATGTCCTGAGCATCTTTCTCTGGACCTATCACTGCTAGATCTTCCTTAGCAGATATAGTAGATATGTCTGCATCCTATGCATAGGCAATCAGATCCCAATACTCCATGTTGTGCCACCTATAAAGACTATTCTCAGACTGTGGCGGGGGGGGGGAAGGAGGGCAGAATTCCACCTACTTCCCCACAGACGATCTCAAGAGTCCTTGTGGATGCTCCATCACAAGTCCACACAATCCACACTGCTCCGTGCAGAGTGGATCGCAGGAGGCCAGGACCCGTTCTCCCGGCCTCTGGGAATCCCACATGATTGGCACTACTCTGTGTAGCAGTGGAGGCTGAGACTTGTTGGGGGATTGCCCCAGGAGCCGGGTGCTCTAAGCATGCAACCCAAGCATACACATGACCCTGGAGCCCGGGTTAAGGGTGTGCTTATGCCAATAGCCCTGACTAAAGGCTGGAGTCAAAAGTAGGTTAGGTGAGCACTGCACACAAGCAGCCTAACCCAGGCTGATCTGTGCTAGCCTAGGTTGCTTAGCCTTAATGTCTTATATCAGCACTGTCACCTTATAAAGGATGTGGTTGGTTGTGCTGCACTATCATCACCAGACATCCACTTCAAATTAGTGAAGATGAAGCTACACATTCTAATGATCCTACTTGAAAACAAGGCCCCATACAATTCTAAGTTATCCTCTGCACACAAAAGTAACTAGCATGATAAAGTCTTTGATCTTTTTCTAAGATGCTCTTCCCCATGTGGAAGTTGTGTGCATCTCATGATAGAGTGTTGCTTGAGAAAAGCAGCACCAGATCAAAAGACGTTCTTCTGTTCATGCTACAGCTTGGTGCAAGAATTTACACAGAAGTATGGAAACTGCTATATATACCCCATGATGTGCTGTATGGCCAATGAATGGACATCCCTATCTTATGGATGGCTACTGTGATGAAACTACCACTGCATTCAAAAAGACCCGTCATCCCCAGTAAGTGTGCAGCATAAGCGTAATTGTCATATTTAAACTGTTGCAGAGCTTGGGACACATGGTGCATCAACAGTGATGACAAAGTAATACATTTTGTTAAATACACTTGTGGCACAAAAAAATGTTGTTCCAAAGAAATTCAGCAGAAATTCAGGCTACCTCTTGCTATAGCTTTTTCTTGTGTTTCATGAACTCTCACTCCATGGCAGCTACTCTTCTTATGTGGAACGTGACCTTCCTGTTTAGGTTCATGTGCCTGGCAGTTTAAATATAAAGGGAAGGAAGAGGGCTGATGATGGTCAAGGCAACTCTTGGGTGTGATCTTTGCTGAAGACATGAACTATTGAAACTGCCAAGCCTTGTGCTACATCACAGGTTCCTAACCTTGGGTTCCCAGATGTTGGACTACAGTTCCCACTAGCCCCATCCACAAAGGCCAAAGAGGATGATAGGAGCTGTAGTCCAGCAACATCTAGAGAGCCAAGGCTGGGAACTGGTCTTGTGGTAGCAAGCATGACTTGTCCCCTTAGCTAAGCAGGGTCCACCCTGGTTGCATATGAAAGGGAGATTAGATGTGTGAGCACTGTAGGATATTCCCCTCAGGGGATGGAGCCGCTCTGGGAAGAGCAGAAGGTTTCAAGTTCCCTCCCTGGCTTCTCCAAGATAGGGCTGAGAGAGATTCCTGCCTGCAACCTTGGAGAAGCCGCTGCCAATCCATGAAGACAATACTGAGCTAGATAGACCAATGGTCTGACTCAGTATATGGCAGCTGCCTGTGTTTCCTATGTTAACTCCTGCTCTACATGAACAGCGATATCAAGAAATCATCTCTACTAAAAGTGGGACAAATAGTCATAAGAGGGTGCTTAAAAATGTGAGCTCCCTCTCAAAGAAGATAAACAGGCATAGCTCCACGAGCAGACGCTGACACAGTTTGGGGCTTGTACCTCACCTTTACTCTTCCCTGTGCTCTTACCACTCACTCTGCCCTTTTCCTAAGCAAAACAAGCCTTATCTTGGAGAAAGGGGAGGGGTAGAAGGCAAGGAGAGCTCCCATCAACATAGGAGAGGCCCCACAGGATTCCCTCATCAGCAACAAATAATATGTCCAGCCTTGTTTCCTGTCAGGACTTGTGGGGCTTGTGGTCAATCCTCATAAACCCCAGAATACAAGTGTTATGATGCTCGGCAGGAAAAGATGCTCCCAGTGTTTTTTGCTCTAGTGGGCCTCTTCTGTGTTGAGACCTCTCACGGCCTTCTACCCCCTCCCGTTTCACCAACGTAAGGCTTGTTTTCTTAGGAAAGGAGGAAAGTAATTTATATAACAATAATAATGTATTGTCTTTACTTACAGTAAGGAACAATTCTGCACAGTGGCAGATCACATGGTTTTGCATGAAGAAGATCTCAAATTCAGTCTCCAGCATCTCCAGATAAAATGATCACTAGTAGCAGATTTGAAAAGACTTCTGCCTAAGGCCTTGGAAAGCTGTTGCCAGATAACTTCTGCTAACTGGGCAGAGGCACTTTTGAACGAGTAGTCTTTTTTTTGTTTGTTTGTTTGTTTGTTTGTTTGTTTTATATAACGCCCTGCCAGAAATGGCTCATGGCAGTTTTCATCAAAATAAAAACAAAACAATTAAAATCAAAACTAAATCAATTGAACAATTAAAATCATTTAAACATTAAAATCATTAACATTAAAAATAATTAAAACTAACATTAAAAATTTAAAACCATGAATCTAATTAAAAGCCTAGGTGAATAAATGTGTCTTCAGTGCCTTTTAAAAAGTTGCCAGAGATGGGGTGGCTCTTCTTTCAACAGGGAGCACATTCCAAAGTCCAGGGGCAGCAACAGAGAAGGCCTTTCTCCAAGTAGCCACCAAACGAGTTGGCGGCAACCGCAGACAAACCTCTCCAGATGATCTTAACAGGCAATGGGGCTCATGGCGAAGAAGACGTTCTCTTAAATACCCAGGGCCTAAGCTGTTTAGGGCTTTATAGGTAATAACCAGCACCTTGTATTTTGCCTGGAAATGTATTTAGAAGGAGGATGACAATTGCCTCTCTTTATCCCAGCATAGCCCAACTCGGCTCAAGTCAACTCAATGTTAATCTGGTCTACTAACCTTTCCACAAACAAGATAAAACAATAATACAAAAATATTAAAATTATATAATAGAATCTCCTACTTAATAGCTTAAATAGCAACATAGATAAAGATAGACTTCCTGTATGTCATAAAACTTACATAAAATACAAAATAACATTCCAAGATAAAACTTAAAGCAACATCCAAAAATAAGAATTAACTCATTCTGAGTACCCAGAATGTTGGGGGCAATATGCTAAATCATTGTAAACCGCTTAGAGAGCTTCGGCTATAGAGCGGTATATAAATGTAAGTGCTATTAACATCATTAATACACTGCTAATTGTGAGTCAATTGTGATCTCATTTTAACAGCAGCAGAAAGTTATTTGGCTGTATTTTCAGTTCTTGCTCTATCTGAGCCGACCAAGATATGTGAAACATAAAACCCTCTTGTCCTGCCATGAGACCACAAGTGGAATAATGAAATGTTTCCTATTATCATTATAAAAGTTATATTCTCAAAAACACGTTCCACGTTTTCAACAAGTCTCAACTCAAAAGGGCACAATATTCACTCAAGAGGGATCTTCTTAAATATCCTTACTGGTGTCTGCTGGTGTCTCCCCTGTGTTTCTTTCTTCTTTTTTTAATTGTGAGCCCCTTTGGAACAGGAAACCACCTTTTCATTCCTCTTACTATATAAATCCACTATAAGAACTTTCCTGTTGAGAGGTATGTAAATATTAATACCAACACTACAAATAATAATGTGGCTGATATCTTCACCAGTGGTGTGGAGGCAGTGCATGCAAACTGCCTCAGTACTAGCACTTAGTGATCTAGAGTCTCACTGCATGGGTGGGAAGGAGAATACCAATTTTTGCCGTCTTCTCCTTGCCCCAGAAATGCTCTTTAACATCCATAAATATGTCTCTGAGAGCCATAGAGGGACATCCTCAGGGATATATTTTCATGTGTTAAGAGCACTTCCAGGAGAAGAAAAGGTTGGTGAAAATAACTCTCCCAACTATTTATTTTTGATTACTGTGATGAATGGAAGGCATTTAAACAAGGTTGCATGAAGTTTCCTTTTACTGAGCATGAATGCTACTCTTCTAACTCTTGCCTTCTGTGCTGGCCATACTGGGATGTAGGGAAGTGCACGAACGATTTGTGCAGAACCGATTCACCTTGGGGCTGGTTTGAAGGTTCAGTCGCAGACTGGACTGGTGGTGGTTTGGTCCGTGATCAAACTGAACCAGGCCCGGTTCAGGCGAACCAGATCTGCACAGTCAAGGGTGGCCAGGTGGGGTGGCGAGAGGGGGGAAACGCTGCTTACCCAGCCTGGATGCCGGCGCCACCGCTTGCCACCCCTCTCCCTCCCAGCATGCGCAGAGACCAGAACCAAGCCAACACCAAGCTAGTGGCTTGGGACATGCTTGGTGCCAAGCTGGGAGGAAGAGCAGTGGTGAGCAGCCACACCGGCAGCCACACTGTGCCAAGTAAGTAGCTTTTTCCCGCTCTCGCCACCCCCACCTAGCTGCCCCTTACAATTCCCCACCCCTGTACTTGAAAAAGGGAATCCTCACCAGATTAACCTTTACAAGTATGTCCCCTGAACCAATTCGGCCCGGTTCAATGGTCAAACAGGACTGGACCCACTTAATGATGCAAACTACTGCATCCATTTGTCCAAATACATACCCAAGACACAAGCAGATGCTTCTGTGAAAATATCAATAAGTTTCAGGGGTAGTTCATCAATGAGGTGAGCTAAGGTGAGGTAAAGTGATGGCCTCAGGTGGCATCTGTGACATGGGATGGCAAGTGAATGCATTCTGCCCTGGCCCCACCACCTGTAGATGTCACCTCACCTGCCTTGCTGCTCTTGGATCCTGGCTGCCCACAAGATTTCCCTCCCGCCCCCTTCTTGCCCAGCCCTCTGATTATCATGGCTGGCAAATTGGCACATGTCACCCTTCCGCATTTCCCAGCTAGCAAGCACTTTGCTAGCCAGCTAGATGGCTAGCCTCCCTCCCCCTCCCTCCCTCCCCTCTCTTCCTGTCATTTCCCCCTTAATCTCTAGCCATCATTTGATCATATTTCAATGCAAAAAGTGCTGTCTCGTTACATTTTTAAAAAGTATTTGTTGTGTTTTTAGGCAGAAGTGTATTTTTTCCTAATTGTATGCTTTTTCTTTAACCACAGTCTTTCATTTTGCTTTTTGGGGGGGAAATGTGCTTAATACAGTGCCTTTTAAAAAAAGGTTATGAAAAGAACTGAGTCAGAGCCTCCATGACTATTGCCGTTCAAAGGGTCATCCCTGTCCTGCTGGCTTTCTTTCCATTCTGTTCTCACAACAGACATATGGAAAATATTTCCCTCATGGGTGTTGCTTGGAAAACTCATACATACATGTGTTATAAATGCCTTCCTCATTGCAGCCAAATTGTGCAATCAGGCTGTGAGACTTCTGTTGTGATAAGCTGCTTTAAGCCATGCTGGAATAATTATGGGCATATGCACACAGTCCACTATGCCCATTACACAGGGAAAGTCAGAAAAATCATAAGCCCTTTTGATGGACCATATTTGTTTCTCTTATACTGGGAACTGAATAAGAGTATGTTCAAGAGCCATCATAACAAGATTCATTGTGAAACAGCGGCCCGCAGAAGGTTTTGATAGATGCAAACCCGCACCCACTAATCTTTGGCATTATGGACTCAAATCCCACAAGGGAAGCCTCTCTAACGGTGGGATATTTCTGCTGTCATGAAGTCCCAGCATGATATTATCCTGAAACATACTGAGCAAACTGAGTATATCCTCCTTGTCTAATCTGTATATACCCCTTGTGTATGGAATTTTCTGCCATGGGGTGTGGTGATGGCCACCAGTCTGGATGGCTTTAAGCAGGACAAATGCAATGAGGACAATCTGTCAATGGCTGCTAATCTTGATGGCTATAGGCTACCTTCAGGTTCCGTGGAAGGTTACCTCCAAACACCAGCTGCAGGGGAGTAACAGCTGGAGAGGGAGCATGCCTTCATCTCCTGGTTGTGTGACTCCCCTAGGGATCTGGTGGGCCACTGTGTGTTTTACACAGTTTCACACAGGTTGCTGGACAAGATAGATCTGATCCAATAAGGCTGTTCTTATGTTCTTGTCTAATTGTGTATATACCCCTTATCAACCCAATCCTCATCAGATATTTGAGGAATCTTATATTATGTGATCAAGGGGTTATGGTGGTGATAATGGATCATTATGATCCACATCACAAAACATCTGAACAAGCCAAGAAGCATGACTAGTTATTTGGTTTAGAGTAGAGGGACCTGCAGCTTTCATGAAGAACACCCTGGAGTTCTCTCTAGCGCAAGCAGGACAGTAAGGAACTCCACAGCATTATATAAAATGGTGTGGTGGAAATACACAAATTCTTGTACATACCATGGCATATGCTTGCGTATTTACGGCACCTCTCACAGGCTGTCATGAAGCCTATTTCTGCTGTCATGAAGCCCTAGCTCCAGGGGCGTATCTAGGGTAGGGAAGGCAGGGCACGTGCCCCAGGTGCCACTTGAAGGGGGTGCCATTTTTAAAAATGATTTTTTTAATGGCCACCGGAAATAAAATGGCTGCCACGCATGCTCAAATGGCCTCTGTGAAGCCCTAGGCCATGCCAGGCCTCACAGAGGCCATTTGAGCATGCGAGGTGGCCATTTTGATTTTGGTGGCCATTTTTTAAAAAAAAAATTTAAAAAGTGGCCACCACACATGCTCAAATGGTCCCTACGAGGCCCTAGGCCTTGCCAGGCCTCGCAGAGGCCATATGAGCATGAGTGGCAGCCTCCAAAATGGCCAGCACACCAATCTTTGCAGGCCCAAAACAGACCTGAAAATCAGCCAGGGACGGGCTGCGGCAGTTAATTACGAGGCTGGCGGGGGGAGGGGAAACTTTTGCAGGACACCCCCCACAGCCTTTTGGAAGCCCCCCGAAGGGGCTACAGGTAAAATTTATTTTTAAAAAATTTAATATAATATAAGTCACTGTACACATATTCAGTTTGGCACTATATACAGAGAATCAGGGCTTGTGAATACTGAGCTGAAGCTTATGAGCTAGGATTGTATTCATTTGCTGTTATTTTGCTTCTTGTGATAAGTGTGTTAAATGTGATGTCTTAATAATATGGCTATTAATGGTGAGTTTGTCTTTGAATCAGTGTAAGATCCTTAGTATTAAGGCCACTGGGAGTTTCTTGCTCTTTCTCTCATTTTAACTTTCTTTTTGAAATACTAGAATATATTCCAAGCAGTGACACAGTTTACTCTGCATATCCTTTAATTATTTTCAGAGTATCTGGGGAAAGCCAAGTTCTCTATTTATTTTTAAAACTCATGTAACAGTGATGCTACAATACACAGTAGAGAATTAGACAGGCACTTCTGTTTAGTTTTCCAAGTACACCTCCACATAGTATTTCATGGGTATTTCATGAGCTCCAGCATACTGAAATCTGTAGTTTTCCAGCATTTTTTGGTCTGGCTACGTCCACTGCTAAATAGTTCTTGAAATATTAAAAGATTAACGAGCTTGACTTGTATCTTTCAGCTGATATTATGGTAAAGTTATCTGAAAAATGGGTATCAGATGTTTGGACAGGGGGTACAATTTCAGTGCTTGCCCTAGGCGCTATTTTCCCTAGATACGCCTCTGCCTAGCGCTATGTAATCCTGAAACATACAGAGCAAACAGAGAGGTCGTTCACGTGACCAACCCTACGAGGGTATGACAGGGCTACTCCAGGTAGTGCAACTCTAACCCTAACCCCAGGTAGGACCTGTCATGTGGAGTGCTGGGATCACTCCCGATCCTGCCACTCCTCCCCTGGGTAGCCCTGGTTTTGGAGCCCAGGTAGAAGGATAATCATGGGCCTCTCTGCCAGCCTCTGTGGGCTGTCGAGCTGCTGGAAACTGCTCCCAGGCTGCTGACAGGCATTATAATCATAGATCTGGGGGGAAGGAACGGCCTGGCAGCAGAGAGATTTCAAAATGCACTGCACTGCACTGCTTGTGGGATTTCTGCAGGATTTCTGGTGGCCCGGCTTCCTTCCTTCCTCTTCCTGATCTTCCACCGCACCGCTCATCTGGGCACGCAAGTGGCGGAGCCCTATTTGGGCTCTAGTCATGTGGTGGAAGACAAGTAGACTCCTGCCTTCCCCCAAGCTCCCACCCATTTGGTTATATGAATGGCATCAGAGTATCTATCCCTTGTTTAATCTGTAAGGATCAACCCAACCCTCATCAGAGATGTTCAGGAATCTTATATGTAATCAAGCTGTTCTGGTGATGTGTAATCTTTGATCAAATCAAGCCTCATAGATGGAAATGCTCTTTTTTAAATCCGGAGGGGTTTGTGAATGTCAACATGCTCTTTTTGACTGTCAAAAGCTGTTTGCTTGTTTTTTAATGCTGCTCCTGTGGTTGTCCCTATGTCTTCACTGGGTATTCAAGAAGTATAATGAAAAAGTGTAATGTTGTATTATGTTTGTTGTACATACATACTGTGATATGGGAAGATAGTATAAATCCATGCATGGGGAAGAACCAAATGTTCATAAACAGATAACAGAAGTAACACAGGAACTTTTACATAAATACTTTAAAACAGAAAATAGCAGTTGGTTAAAATACTAAGGCTACTCTAAATATTCCCAGATTTCAATTTTTGAAGTGAAAATTGTGATTTTCTTGGGGAGGGACCCACTTGGTTTTGAAGATTTTCCTTTTAAATATAATGCTTCATGCCATTATTTCCTTTATTAAAATTTGGTGCCATTGTTTCTCCTGGATACGGTCTCTTTCTCCATCCTGGGTTACTCACAGAGTTGAGCCCAGCCAGTTAGGGTTACTTTGAATGGGGGAACCTCAAAATGTAAATTTCCCCATGCTAAAATAAGTCCCTTTGAGCTGGGCCTGACTCACAATAGAGCTGCATCCTCTTGCCTGCTGCTACTCATCTCTCCCTGCAAGATTTCCCTGCTTCTTCCATAGCCCGCCCCCACCCCCCCAAAAAAGTCTTAACTTGGAGATGGAGTACAGTAACAGGTGGTGGGCCACCAGGCTCATAACCACATAGGAAAAGTCTTGCAGGGCTTCAATTTAGCAGGAAATGATGGTCGAAGCATCATTTCCTGTGGGGATTATGGGGTTTGTAGTCTTCAAACTACAAGTCCTATAATAATCTATGGCAGGAAATGACCCTCCAAGCATCATTTCCAGCTCAGGAGAGCACCTGCAGGGCTTCTCTCAGGGCAATAAGCCTTCCTTTTCCTGTGCCCCATCCCCTTTCTCCATAACAAAGTCTTATTTGTTGGTTTATTTTGCTTGGAGAAGGCAGAGAGAATTGAAGGGAAAGGAGGGGCCGCATTTTACCTTTTCAGGCTTTTCGAAATGCTTGAAAAACCCAATGGTTTGGAGGAGGAGCTGTGTGAGGCTTGCTCTTCACTACAGTTGAGAGCATAATATAAGCAAACAGGCAAATGTTTTCACAAATAGTGCCAAAAATCATTGAAAAGGGAATAGTGATGAGTAGCTTCAGCTAAGCCCTATAAAAATCATATTATATGCACTTTGGGAATATGAATGAAATATTTAAATAGAGTGCTCTTTTCTTTCAGTAAATGCTTTCAGAATGCATATTCTACACTCCCCCTAAATTATGACAGAAGACAGGTCATAATAACTGATGTAATAGGCAAGGAGGGAGAATGGAACACAATTCCCTAAACTCAATAAAATAAGCAATTACTCCTGTTATCTGAACCACTCTGTCAGTGGAGAAGTTGTCTGTGTCATAACAGAATCTAACAGAGCTGGTTGCCTTTAAGCATCAAAGGCTTTGGCCTTATTATCTTCTGGAGATGTGCATGTATAATAAGCTTCTCCGACAAATGGGGAGGAAATGTCTCTGGCAAAACTCTAAAATGGTGATAAACTATGTCCAAATGATTAATTCAGAGAAATTCTCCATCACGCTGCGGCAACATGTGCCCGTCTCTTCTGTCATGCCCTTGGAGATTTTCCATGCTAAATGTATGTGCATATTTTTCATGGCCAATGATATTTGAATTGCAGCCTGCTCCCATGCAGAACATAAAACACTTCAAACTGCATAATGCAGACTAAATTATAAGTTCTCCAGTGGCCTGAGGTAGCAAGGGCCATAATAATGAGTGTGCTTAAGTGACTTGGTAGAATTTTTTCTTCACTTTAATTTAATACCTTGACTTGCTGCTGCCTGTATTTTTTTTTTTAAACAAAGGATTGTTTCATACTACCATAAGAATAATATAATACTAGGACAACCGAATCCCACTTTTTGCCTTAAAAAATAACATGCAAAGGAGAAAATGCAGCTATCTAGCAGAGTAGTAGCCAGTTTAGGCATGTCAGTCAAATGGAATATGAAATTAGAACCTCAATGCATATGTAAAACAATTCCATTTTTACAACTGTACATATAAGTTCATGCCAGACTCTTTTCAGAGGACCTACACTATAATTTTAATTTCCTCAAGTAAATCACTGTTTTGCATACCATCACTTTATTCGAAATGGAAATCCACACCATCTCTTTTACTGCAACCAAATATCAGCAAGCACAAAGAAACAATGCCCAGGTGTATTCTAGCAAAATGCCTATCATTATGACAGTCAACCTTTTCAGTTTTTAGCGGGTAGAGGAGAAAGAGAGTTATACCTTTCCCCTGCATCTGGCAACCCCAATTTTAAGGGGGGTCACTCTTGCCCCAAAAGTCATCTTCCTGATAACTGTTTGTTTACTTTGTCCCCTTGAACATAATCAGAGCCATTGAGAATTGCACCAACTTTTATCTACACAGCCCTACCTTTTCATCAGTATAGCCTGTATTCTGTTTTTTGATCATGCTAGTGTATGGCAAGGACCCTGGAAATTGTTGTTTATATATAGATCAAGAAATGATGTTTAAGTACCCTATAACTGGTTATTATCATAGTTTTCAGAAAAGATACAAATGCATGAAACGATGCTAAAGTGGTTGCTAAGTGTATTTGCCGGAGAAGGCAGGTGAATTCAAACAAGATAGTAGAAATCCAGAATTCTAGATTAAGCCACAAAGTTCAGAATCACTCAAATGCATATGAGAACAATGCCTTACTGGATCAGACCAAAGTCCCTCTAGTCTAGCATTCTGTCCCCAACAGTTGCCAGATGTATCTGGTCAAACTGGCTCTTCAGGGCTAGTTTACAGTTTTGTGGCTTCTTTGACTAACACAAATTCATCCCAGCTATATTCCTTACTATACAAGGAATTGGAAGAATCTGAAATGTGAGGGAAGATAAGTAGAAAAGAATAAACTGAGGTTTAATAAGTATTGTGAGCTGGCCTTGAAACACTGGTGATTCATGCAATGTAGCTCCCTGCTCCCTAAGTACATCTTAAACCTTATAGCTTTGGAATATTCCTGAATATCTCAGTAACAAAAGCTCTATTTGCATGTTATATTGGTACAGATCTGTATAGCTATTCACATGTTAATGATGAATTCAAGTGTAGCAGTACACTCCCTATCTATACAAAAAGGTGCTGCACGCAAGCAGTCATACCCCAGTTGGGGAAGCCCTACCTGGGTAGGGCTGCTCGTGTACAGCACTAAGATCTAGGTCGATTCTGGTGCTGCCTCTCCCGCAGGCCCAAGCTTTGTACCCAGGCTTTTACCTGTGTTAACAGGTGCAAGCACATGAGAACCCTAAGGTACAAGCACATGAGGTGCAAGCAAGTGTGCTCATGAGAACCCTAAGGATCATCTGGGCAGAAGGTGGGGGGAACCTGCCTTCCCCCACCCCGCCCCCCGCTGCCCTCCCTGCCCCGGCGGGGAGCATGTGAATAACCTTCACATGTTTGAGAGGCCTGCACCCAGGTTCATTTCTAAAATGAACACAGGTACAGTCATTCACATAAAAATATGTGCATGTGTGCAGACATCTGAATGCAGGTACAAGACAATGTCTGAATAAAACGAAAGAGTATTGTGGGAACTTTTAAAGGCTAAATAATAATAATGAATAGAATAGAATAGAATAGAATAGAATAGAATAGAATAGAATAGAATAGAAACGAAACTTTATTTCGGTCATAGACCAGAATACCAATACCAATACAAATACAAATGCTGATATAAATAAGTACTAATAAGTACAATCATGATATAAAATCTGGACCTCCCATCAATTTAGTGTGGATTTTACATATAATGTAACAGTATCTGGCAATGGTGTGTGAAATCTTCGAATTAAAATTAGAAAGCAAAAAAAAAAAAAAAATTAAAATAATCACTATGACCCGGTAAGTTCTCCAGAAGTGGAGCAATTAGTTTAAGTCTAATATCCCTGTAATAGTCACAGTACAAAATTACACGTGCAGTTGTTTTGACAATTCCAGAGCCACATGGACTCTGGAAGGTGTTCACAGTTAAGAACACCTGTTAAGGTGTTCACAGTGCTTCAGCTACATTATCCTGTTGTAAACCTTACAACAATCCTAGAAGGCAGATCAGTACTGTTATCTCCATATGACAGATGGGACCTGTGGATGAGAGCTTGTCTAAGACTATTTGAGGAGTTCATGGCAGAGATGAGATTTATACTATGGACTGTCAGATACAGAGGACATCTGGACCCTAAACGTTAGAGCTAGGCATGCAAGCTTTGAAGACACAAGCCACCATCCAACAAACGGTATATACAACAGCATAGCAAGCCTAGGTTTACTATGTTCTTATCATGATTATTTCCTGTGTTTACTATGATTACTTTTAAAAATTGTTTTCTACTTTTATGTTACACATTTTATATCCTGCCCCTCCATGTAAAATATGTCCCTAGTGGCTTACAAATATATGCACAATACAAGAACAAACCCACCACAATACCACCACAATACCCACCACAGATAAGGCAGAAGGCTACAGCATCAACTGACATATTGTGCAGCCTCCCATGCATGTTTAGTGCACTGCAGGTGCTGCTGCATCTTTCTAATGACAGTTGCCATAACACAATTGTGGAAATGCAATGGTAGGTCAGCCATCTGATCTAATTGCACTCCAAGCCAATCTCCTCTTCAAAATCCCCTTTGGACATACCTTATCCCATCTTAATTTCTTTTAAAATGTAATTTTAAATGTAGTTTTAACCTGCTCTTTTAACTTGTTTGACCTTATTAGTCTTTTATTTTACATTGTATCTGTTTTGCTAATGTTGTGAGCCGGCCCGAGCAGTAATGTACTGGAGGGGCGGGGTACAAATATTTTAAATAAATGAATGAAATAAGCACATCCACCACACTTCCCAATTGAAACGAATGGGACATAAGAGTGTTCAGCTTTGGCTGGATCTTGTTCGTTGCAACTAAAGTTCACCAAAATGCCATTTAGATGAAGGGCACCATATAGAATATCCCATAAGTGAAGATTTTTTTTCTCGTCAAATAATGATCATTTTGCTCCAAGCTTTTTTGCCCGTTGTCTTTTTCTCTAGTGTAAATTCTCTTGGATTTTAAAAGGCACTTAGCATCCATGGTTTAAGGCTGTTGAATACTCTTTCCCCCCTGAAGTGCTTGAGGGTATTCAGAACCTTGAAGGTAGCCTAACACTAGCATCCTCTTACATTTGAAGGAGGCTCATTCATTCCAAGTGGACAGCAATTCTTCAAAGTCTCCTTTGGAGGAAAGTGCCAGTTCTGATTTGTATGCTTTTTCACAGAGCCACAGAGAGCACTGTGCTGAGACCTCCTCTGTGGCTCCAGGCAGATTTAACGTAAAGCAGAAAGAGGTAGAAAGAGAAAGAAAGAGAGAACTGATGGTGGTTTGGAAGCTTCCTATCATAGAGTACATCTGAAGAAGGCTTTCCAGCTCATGGAACTTTATGAAATCCTCCATTTTTTAGACTGAAGACAGTCTTTCTCTAGGGGGTTCAGAGAAGACTTGAAAATAAAGGCATCCACAGTGAAGCGTAATTTACAAAACATTATGTAAAACAGTCAAGTTGCATTATTCTTTAATGAGCAGGTAGGTTCTCTTCAGTCCTGGCCTTGGAAATTGAATATTTTTATTACCTTACACAGCGAAGCAAGGCGTCAGCTTTCTCTGGAGCATTCACACACATGAGAATCTTGTCAAGATCTATTGCCGAGTTCTTAGTGTCTTTTTTTAGATGAAAGATTCATACAAGAATATCTCGCAACCCAAGTTTCACAAGCTGATTGATGTTTGCAGTCTCCTGCTGCGAGTAATACTCTGTATTTGTTCAAATTAGTTTACAAGGCTTCTCATTTCGACTCATTAAAAAACACCAATGCAGGATGCTAATGATTTATAGAACTAAGGTGAATTTCCTATATCCCCTTAGAACAGTGCCGAGAGCTATAATCCATACTGTCCAACTATACCGTTTTATAGGTACAGTGTCTATTTTCTCACTCTGCATGCACATTTCTGGTCTGCACTAACTTGTGCCCGCTCTTGGGGCTTACCTATTTGGCTAGCATGGTGTTCTCTGTCTTTCTTGAGGAACGTATATTTTCCATAGTGCTAACATGAACTGAATTCAGAATGTTTGATGCTTTAGAACTGGGGAGTGAGATCTTACATGACAATCAAAATGCAGATGTGTTGGACATCTAACTGTGGCTCACTTCATACATTATTGGCAGCAATGTGCCACAACTGCCCCACACAGGCACGGGGCCACCACTGAGCACAGGGAGATGCACATCCCCGGGCTACTGTGGCCCCAAGTGCTTCTAGGGGCCACCAAAGGCTCACCCCTGCTTTCCCTCACACCTTTGGGGAACCGCTGGAATCACTCATCCACTCTACTTTGGCTGCACCAGGTGCGCTCCCCTTTTGCCTGTTGCACTGGGTACTCCGTTCATGCGCCACTGGAGTTTGGTTGGGCAGAGAAAGAACACATCCACCCTGGCCTCAAATGCATGCGCACAAAGTGCTGAGTGCAGCAGGCAGATGGGCAGCTCACCCGTCTTGCCACTGGTGATCACACCCCCTTGCATATGATGTCCTATGCAGGAGGTGTGGCCAGCATGCTCTACCACATGCACACATCGCCACAGGGGGGAGCACTGGTCAAGCTGCTGGTGCACTCCCTACACCTCTGGCACCGCAGCTGTTTCCATGCCATACCCAGTTATGTATATAGGTTAGTACAATTTACATGATTATATACCATGATAAGGATTCCCACTCCGTTGGGTAATATGTTATCAGTAAGAGATATAACTACACACTCTGTTGTAACCACACTGGCAGAAGCTGTATCCAGAAGCAATATGGAGCAATGATGAGAAGGCAGCAACCTAGTCACTGACAATTTGTGGCACACAGCCCTGCGAAAATATGGATTCCACAACATCAAGTGATGATTTGCATATGTAAATAGGCTATCATAAATCCTTTTTGTTTGTTTGTTTGTTTAATTAACATATTTATATCCCGCTAAAAACTTGCATCTCTGGGCAGTGATGCAAATCTTAAAACCTTTAAATCTTAAAGGCAAAATGTTCATGTCACCTCATATACAGTGGCTGACATCCTGACAAATGAAGAGCTTGCATAACAAGCAAAGTTTGTTTATTTATTTATCTATCGTATTTCTATACCGCCTGATATATACATCTCTAGGTGGTGTACAAAATTTAAAATATTTAAAAGTCACAGAATAAACTACAGGACAATAAAAACAATAGAATAAAATAGTTATTAAAACAAGTTTTAAAAATGATTAAAAATTAATTCTAATTAAAAGCCTGCAAAAACAGGAGAGTCGTGAGGTTCTTCCTGAAAAAAAACAGAAAAGGAGATGCTCGTATTTCCGTAGGGAGCATATTCCAAAGCCCTGGGGCAGCCACAGAGAAAGCCCAGTCATGGGTCGCCACCAAATGAGCCAGTGGCATCCGTAACCAGACCTCTCCAGAAGATCGTAACAGGCAGCAGAGTTTATGACAATGGAGGTGCTCTCTTAAATAGCCTGGACCTAAGCCATTAAGGGCTTTATAGGTAAGAACCAGCACTTTGTATTGTCCCAGAGACCAATCTGGCTGCCTCATTCTGTACCAATTGTAGTTTTCAGACTACGTACAAAGGCAGCCCCATGTAAAGCACATTACAGTAGTCAAAACTGGAGGTTACCAGCATATGTACCACTCTTTTAAGGTTATTCGCCTCTAGAAATGGACGTAGCTGACGTATCACCCGAAACTGATAAAAAGCGCTCCTGGCCACCGCCTCAACCTGAGAAACCAGGGAAAGTTTGGGGTCCAGGAGCACTCCTAGAAAGTTGCACTAATACAAAAAGATTGCATCGCTGTGCTACAGAAGGGGATTTGCAGAACTGCACAAAAGTTCCCTTTAAAACTGCAAGTTTGCACATCTGCTGCACAAGTGCAAGCATGCAGTTGTGTAACACTAGCCTGGAACACAAGCTCCAGGCTCAGCACAAGTAGCTAGTAAAAGAGCTTTGCCCTCACGCAATGTCCACCCACACGTCAGGATGTCAGCCAGTGATTTTATTTTTATTTATTTTATTTAACATATTTTTATACCACCCAAAACGCAAGTTCTCTGGGCGGTTTACAAGACAATAAAGACAACCAATAAAAGATTAAAACAGTTCAACAATTAAAATTTTAAAAGTTAAAACTATTAAAACACAATTAAAACAATATTTAATTTAGGGATGTGCATTTCGTTTCGGATACAAAACATTTTGTGCACAAAACAGGCCACTTCGGCTGTTTTGTAGCCAAAACCAAACATCCCTGTTTCGGATACAAAACATTTTGTTGTTTCGGCTGTTTCGGAACTCCATTTTGAAATTGCTTATTATTCCTTTTAAGGAAATTTAAGGGTAAAATCTACCCTCATTGGCCAGTGGGGCAGTGTGCACAATGCATGGGACAGTGTGCATTTCACTGTTGTTGTTTCACACTGTTGTGTGTAGATCAATTGCATTTCTGCGGGGGGGGGGTGGATGTGCATGACCTTTGGAAATCTGCCTGTTTTTTCCCAAAGCTCTGCTGTTGTTGATGTGTGATGTTGAGGTTATTTGGGGTGGATTCAGGGCAGAAAGGGAGCTTTGGGGGCAGAAGAGTGGGTCAGGTGGTAGCACCCCAATTGGTGCCTGCTGCCACCCAGATTCCAAAGGAATTGGGAGAAGGGCTGATTTTTAAAGAATTTCTGAAGTTTACATGTCTTTGGGGCAGATTTGGGGCAGAAAGGGGGTCTGAGGGGCAAAACAGTGGGTTGGGTTGCCCCAAGGGGTGCCTGCCACAACCCAGATTCCAAAGGAATAGGGCAAAGGGCTGATTTCTTAGGAATTGTTGGAGTTTACGCAACTTTAAGGTTTTCCCCCATAGGGAATAATGGAGGTTTCAGCAGACCCATAACTCCACCTGGGGGGGGCACTGGGGTAGCCGGGAGTGAGTGGTGTAGTAGTGCACATAGGGTGCCAACCACCGCCATGGGTTGCTAACCCATGGGGTGCTGGGTTCTGTTGTTTCTGAGGTGTTTTGAGTGTAGATTCTCTGGTAGCATATGAGATTTTCAACAACAAACCATGAATCCATTCTCATATGCTACCAGAGGATCTACACTCAAAACATCTCAAAAACAACATAACCCAGTTCCCCATGGGTTAGCAACCCATGGGGGTAGTTGGCACCCTCTATGCTCTACACTACCACTCGCTCTGGGCCACCCTGGTGCCCCCCAAGTTCAGTTATCGGGCTGCTGAAACCTCCATCATTCCCTATGGGAAGAACCTTAAAGATGTGTAAACTCCATTAAATCTTTACAAATCAGCCTTCTGCCCAATTCCTTTGAAATAATTCTGGCAGCTTCCTTACCCCCACTGGGCACTACCACCCACCCAACTCTGCTCTGGGCCACCCCTTTCCACCCAACATGAAGCTATACTTTTGCTGAAACCTCCATTATTCCCTATGGGGAAAAGCTTAAACTTCAAAAATTCATCAAAAATCAGCCCATTGCCCAGTTCCTCTGAAAAGTGGGTGGTAGCTTCCACCCATTGGGCACTACCACCCCCACCCACTAGTTTTGCCCTGGGGCTGTTTTTTAAAATCCAAAACGTTTCGGATTCGGATTTTGCAATTTCGAACAAAGAACAAAACTGGGGTGTTTCGGATTGGCTGATTTCGAACAAAGAACAAAATGGGGGGTTTTTTCTGATTCGGGCCAAAAACAAAACAGAAAAAAAACCAAAATGCACAACCCTAATCTAATTAAAAGCCTAGGTGAACAAATGTGTCTTGACTGCCCTTTTAAAAGTTGTAAGAGATGGGGAGGCTCTTTTTTCAGTGGATTCAATGACTGACGTGAAGTGCAGCGGAATGCAGCTGCTTTATGCTGTCCTGGAGCTGATGTGGACCCAGCTGTAGAGAATGGGCAGTTGCACCAGCAGTAGGAATATGCACAAATCGATTTTTTCTATTTGACCTGTGCCTGAATTGAATCATCCCTGGTTTGTTTTGTGACCAAATCTGTCCCCCCAAATCACCCCAGATTGGATTTGGATTTGGATCATTATGGACCATATATAAAGGACCTAGGGGCACCAAATCTTGGTGGTGTGTAGGTTCCCATGGGTGCCACCTACCACCCAAATTTCAAGGCAATGAGGCACTTGGTTGATTTTTTTTTTTAAGTTTTTACTGATTTTGCATATTTCTGCCATAGGAAATAATGGGGATTTGAAGTCATCCTATCTTAACCCTAACATGGATCCCCAGCTTTAATTTAAAAACAAAAACAAAACTAAGCTCTAGTCCTTGTAGAAGTGGAGTTATGGAGCAAAATGTGTGGTCATTATTTTTAAAGTGTTTGGATTCTTTGGTGACTAATAACTTTTCCTCATAATGAATCCTTATAAGGATTCATTGCACCCCTTCATTTCTTCTGTTCATTTTGACTGTCATTGGACAGTGCCAATTGTCAACTGCCAAGTGTCAACTACACCACACACACACACACACACACACACACACACAGAGGGATACTCAGTTTATTTTTCAGGAATGTTTGAAGTGTTTAGATTCTTTGGTGCCTTCATTACACACCTTCATTTCTTCTGGGGAATTAGTGGCATCCCATGTGCCAAATACTCTCCTCCACCTACAAGCCACTGGGTATTCAGTTTATAATTTAGGATTTTTGAGGTGTTTAGACTTTTTGGCGTGCAATGAATCCTCACAGGGATTCATTTTGAGGAAAGGTTATTAGACACCAAAGAGTCTAAGTACTTGAAAAAAATCCTAGAACATAAACTGAGTTGTACCCCACTGCCTTGCAGGTTGGAGGGGGGGGTGCAGTTGGCACATGGCAGTTGGCAGTTGGCACCATCCAAAGACAGTCAAAATGAATAAAAGAAATGAAGGTGTGTAATGAATCCTCATTGAGGATTCATTGAGAAAAGGTTATTAGACACCAAAGAATCCAAACACTTGAAAAACAGTGTCCACTAGAGCTTAGTTTTTCTTAGGGCTAGAGCTTAGTTTTTCTTTTAAAAAGAAAGCTGGGAATCTGGGGAAAATAATAGGAGGAATCCAAATCTGAAATCGATTCAAATTGAATTTAGAGGAATTCAATTTGGACCCAGATCTAGCCAATGGACCACAGGGGCAATTTGTTCTGTCTCCAAATCACCCGAATCAGATTTGGGTACAAATCAATTTGTACCTGAATCAATTCACACATTCCTAACCAGCAGTGCTTATGCAGTTTCTCCCATCCACAGCAATGGGAGCAACTGCAGCAGTGCTGCTTGCACAACCACCCATTTTCTACAGCATCAGGGCTGCCTTCCAGGTCCACAGCATCCCCAACACAGCATGTAGCAGCTCCATCCCGCTGCACATCATGTCAGCAAATTTCTGCAAGATAAATAATAATAATAATAGAATGTTTTCTCCTCTGGATAATTCATTGACTAAAATATCTCTGAATGGCTGAGAGCCCTAGTGTAAAAATATGGAGTTTTTATTTATTTTCCTGTTATTCCTCCTCATTTCTTGCTGATATCTAGAGAGTGAGAAATATTAGACCCAAACACCGACATTAGCATGTATTTTATGTCAACCTAGTTTCCCAGAGAGATTGTCAATTACTTCTGAGCAACTGAGCTAAATTAGAGAAGTCCTGGCAATATTTGTATGTGCATTACAATTTCTATAGTTAAGCTGATAATATCACTGGTAAATGAAAATAAACACATGCTTATCTTAGGTATCTATGGGATTTCAGCTATTTTTTACTCTGTATGCTACCCCTGTCCTGTAAAGAATGGTGACGAGTAACATGAGAAACCTCTCATAATTTCCTCCTTGCCTGTAATGATGCTTATTATTGCTGGCAAGAAAAATCTGCTGTGAATAAGAAACATTCTTCTCCCTGCATGTTGCACACCAGTACGACAGAATGGAGGATTAAAATATAACTTGGGCTGGGTTGGGGCAGACCTCCTCAAGAGCAGGCCTATCCAGTGTCTGACCCACCAAGCCAAGGGCTGGATCATCATCCTGTTTTTGCAACAAATCTGTGGACAGTGGCCTCATAGACATCCGCAGCCTGCTCTGGGGCCACTCTCCACTCAGCAGCCATATGCTTGCACTGGGTGGTTGCGGCATTCCCACCTCGCTAAGTTACCATACCCCCTGGAATTCCAGGTTTCACCCAGATTTCAAGCATCTCACCTGGATTGCTCAGCCCACCTGGATTCACTCAGATTTCAGATTTCTTTTTTTAAAAAAGCTAAGTTCTGCCCTTGTAGAAGTGGAGTTATGGAGCAAAATGTGCAGTCACTATTCTTCTCAACCGCTGGACTTGGACTAAGAGAGCTCGCACAGGAGGCTCACTGGGAGGGTTTTACTTTCACAAGTACAGTAATCCCCTGAAGAATGTTGCCTTGCTTGTTATCAGCAGGGGATCTCTATCGGGCAGTTGAGAGGATAGCTTGCCTTTGATGTGAATCACTACCTGGCTACTAGGCTGTGTATTGTAATGTTTAAGGACTTCCTTGGCTTTACGTTCAATGCATGCCTACTTAGAAGTAAGCAACCTTGGTTTCAATCAGATCTTCTCTCAAACAAGTATGTACAGAACTGCAGCCTTAATTTAAAAGTTGTGCTTTGTTGTTGTTGTTTTTGTTGTTCTCTTGCTGCTGTTAATAAGTCAAGGGAAATGGTCAGGCAAAGATATCTTCCCCAACTATTGTTGGCAGATATCCAGAGCAAATACAAATCAACTGGAAAGTGCAGCTGCTAATCTACATATGCAAAATTATTTTAAAGTTCTTACATAATATGCAAATTAGGCACCCAGATTTGGAAACCCAGAATATGGCAACCCTACTCTCAGCACCTCAGTGTAAGAACAGGAATTCCCTACCTGGCTCAGTCACTCTGCAGCAGTCGGTGGCAGTTTCACTTAGCCAGCCACCACTGGAAGAAATTACAGCAGGTTGGGAAGCTACAGGAAGCCATAGCTGCCTTTCCTTCCCCCTTGAGAGATTAAAGGTAAATGCTGCTTTTGCTCTATACATAGTGGTGTGTGTGTGTGTGTGTGTGTGTGTGTGTGTGTGTGTGTGTCAGTGTCAGAGAATGGGATTGCACCTGTTGTCCATACCTCATCATCAGGCCTGGGGCATCTGGTGGGCCACTGTGTGAAATAGGATGCTGGACTAGCTAGGCCTTGGGCCTGAACCAGCAGGGCTGTTCTTATGTTCTGATTTTCTTGTGTTGGCAGTCCTGTCCTTACAGGGCTGCGTACTTCAAGACACATATATTTTGACTGAGAGATCCATATTCCCTCCATTATTGAAGGGCCTGTGAATCTAGGCTGAATATGTAGGCCACTGTGCAGATGGGACACTCAACACATGAGCAGTGAGGAGGCAGAGCCATCAGTTGTGATCCTGTGCCACCGCCCCCCCACCCGCCAAACACACACATATTTTCTTGCACAAGGCTTCAGCTAGTTCCCTTTGGACAATAAACCCTAAGTACAAAGGGAAGAACCAGACAATATTAAATGATTACACAATCAGCCTCCATAATGAAACATAGCAATCAAAGATACCGCAGTCATAAAAACAACACAAGCATAATGTGACTTCTCCACTGCCGTTACTTCTAATGGGGGAAAACTAGACACAGCAAGCAGGGGAAGAGTGTGGGTGACCGGTGAAGAAATGGGATGGGCGGTCCAGACACCTCCATTTTCTGAAACTGCCCTTCCTCTTTACCGTGTTTATGTTAGATCAAAGACCAAGAAAACATTTTTTTAATGGTAGAAACAGACTTGAACCCTCATTCCAGAATGTGGTTTCAAGACAACAAATGTGAGTTTGGACTATTTCTACCACACTGGCACAGATATGCCGGTGTGGTAGAAATACCACACAGTACCACGGTATCACACTGGCACAGATTTCTACCACACTACCACAGATATGAAGACAAACCATAGGTGGTTGTTATATTTATTTATTTTATATACTGCCTGACTCCAAGGCTCTGGGCAGTTCAGAACAATAGACAAAATAAATCAAACTGTTAAAACAATGATTTAAAACAATTTAAAACATTCAAAGATTACTAAAAGCCAGGCTTTAAAAAAGCATCTTAAGGGCTCTTTTTATTTAATAAGAAAAATTTATTTTATTTATATTTAATAAGAAAAGAAAAGAAATAACATGATTACATTCTCATCTCTTGAACTTCCAAAAGTTACATATAACAATCCAGGATTCTGCTACCATCCTTTGCCAGCCCTCCCCCTCACATCAGATATTACAAAAAAGATAAAAGTAATGTGTTAATCAACCCTCGGTACTAAAAAAAACCCCAAATCTTGGGTGTGGATGTTGACCCTGTGCTAAATTGTAATTTATAAAAGGTTCCCAGGTTAGCGCAAATGTTTCATCTGAACTATTCCATGAATAAGCAGTGATCTTAGCCATTAAGGCATATTCCCATAGCTTTAGTAGCCATTCATCCAGGGTCGGGAATCAGGATTGCCTGTGATGTCCAATTGGCCACACAGAGAATCCTGGCAGCAGTAATTATGTGTAAAGACAACTCCGTGTGTTTAGTAGGTATATAAGCTTTAGTCACATTTAGCAACAACAACAACAAAAAGCTCAGGTGAATAGGGAAGGTTCATATTTAAAATGTGTTGCATCTTAGAGTAAAATTTCTTCCAAAATTGTTGTGCTTTGCCACAAGTCCACCACATATGATAGAATGTCCCTGCATGCTTCTTAGTAGGGGTGTGCACGGAACCGCGGAACTGCGGTCCGGCACTGGGGTGGGGGGTTCCATTAAGGGCGGGGAGGCTTTACTTACCCCTCCCGCATTTTCCCAACTCCGGCGGGCGCCATATTTACTTGAGAAATCGGGCGGCAGGATACCTCCCTGCCGCCCGCTTCAATCCCCGCTTGACCGCCCCCTTCAATCCCCCTGCCGCCCCCTTCAAGCCCATTTCTTCCTTAGAAAACGGGCGGCAGGATACCTCCCTGCCGCCCCTTTCCCTGCTTGGCTGCAAAAGGCAAAGCCTTTTGCAGCCAAGCAAGGGAAGGAGCGGCAGGGAGGCATCCTGCCGCCCAATTTCTAAAAGGAGCCAAGCCCGCTTGGCTCCTTTTAGAAACTGGGCGGCAGGATACCTCCCTGCCGCCCCTTTCCCTGCTTTTGCCAAGCAGGGAAAGGGGAGGCAGGGAGGTATCCTGCTGCCCGTTTTCTAAGGAAGAAACGGGCTTGAAGGGGGCTTGAAGGGGGCGGCAGGGGGCTTGAAGGGGGCGGTCAAGCGGGGATTGAAGCGGGCGGCAGGGAGGTATCCTGCTGCCCAATTTCTCAAGTAAATATGGCGCCCGCCGGAGTTGGGAAAATGCGGGAGGGGTAAGTAAAGCCCCCCCCGCCCTTAATGGAACCCCCCACCCCAATCCTGCCGAACCGAACCGCCCCGTGTCCGTACCGGTCCAGAGGCCTGTAGAATGGCCTCTGGACCAGTCCATGCACATCCCTACTTCTTAGATTCCCAAGAGTCTCCAGAATAATTACTGTCCATCTTTCTAATAATCATGGGAGTGATGTACCAACGAGAATACATTTTGTACCAATTTTCTCTTAAGGTACTATTTGCTGTAAATTTAATATTTACTTTCCATTGAGGTTCCCATTGCTGGATACCAACTGTCCTGTTTAAATTTTGCATCCACTTAATCATGCAATCTGAGCCAGCCCTGAATATCTTTTGGTTGTCTCAGAAATATCCCATGCTATTTTCTAAACATTCAGAAAATAGTTCAGCTTATTTCTGAAACAAATCAGAATCCTCACCCAATCTCTGATCCACAAAAACATTTCTTCTCCTCCCATTTCAGCAAAATCCACCCATCTGGCCAAGTTAGCAGCGTTACTAGTGGCAGCATCCTGCCACTGGAAAAGGAAAGCAGAGTGGTCTGACCTCTCCCTCCCTTCCCTCTCTAACATGCTGCCATGTTGAATTGTGTCAGAGGAAGGAAGAAGCCTTCTGGCAGTAGTTTTCAGGAAAACTACATCCCATAGCAGACACCTGGGCAGCATGCTGGAGAGGGAAGGGAGAGAGAGATCAGATCATGCTCCTTTCCTAGTGTCAGTACCACCACCACTTCTGATGATGATGATGATTAATACGAATATGAATACAGTGAATATTTATATACTGCTTTTCAACAAAAGTTTCCAAAGTGGTTTACATACATATAAATAAATTAACCCTCCTGAATGGGCGAACTTTGCTGAAAGGGAAGCGGGTGGGTGGGACAGAGTTGGCTGGTGCTGCTGCGACTGGGGGGAGCAGGGGAAAGGCCAGGTGGTTACAGATGGGGTCCCAACTACTCCCTTTTCTTCTTGCCCTACCCCTTGGATGGGCAAATGACCAACTCAGACAGCTTAAGTTCAAGCTGGGGTGTATTGAGAAGAGAGAGAGGCAGCTGGAGCTGGGTGGGGGGGGAGAGAAAGATAATCAGCTGTGGCCCATTCTGCGCCCACCTTCCCTCCCTTCTGCCCCACCCCCTGCAGTTCCTGCTGCACCAGCCACCACTGGTTTGAGGAGATCAGGAGTGGTGGGGGACAGGACTTATCCACTTTTTTCAAAACTGAGCCAGAGAAGAATTCAGGTGCTTGCCTCTTCTGTGAAGCTCATTTCTGAGCCTGGCACACTCAACCAGCATCTCTGTTCATGAGCAATTGATCTGTTGTTCTTCTTTCCCCTGCCATATGCTCAGGGCTTAGTAGTGGCTACGTAGCCAGATATTCATCAGTCACTCATATCCACAGCCTTACATGTAATGGCTGACATGATCTCAAGCCACTACAGAGATGGAGGGAGGTATGAGAATGCTGCTGTGGACTCCAAAGCAGCAAAGAAGAGGATGCACCAATGCACAGGCACGACAACAGCATTCCTGCATTTTTCCCCCATTTTGCCAAATGGAGAAAAAGGAGAAAACTTGCACACTCACGCATCGGCAGCAGAATCATCACTGCTTAGGAGTACGCAACAGCTCCCCCACACCTCCCCCCATCTCCATAATGTCTGCGGATCAAGTCAGCTAGTGTAAAGATCTGACTCACCCTTTTAAAATCAACTGAGCAGTTTTTATGTCAAGATTATCTTCCAAAAAGGTCAGTCTCTGAACTTGCAATATTCAGTGATATTCACAGCAATATTTGTAGCAACAGGAAGAATTAAAAATAAGGGTTGCACACTTTTTCTGTAACAGAAAATAAGTTTGCTTCTATATAACTTTACACTTACACCAGAGATCAGCATCTTTTCCTCCTGAATGGACAACAATAGAAAGAAGATATAGTATATTATTATTTAGGTCAGCCTTTGCTTTGAATTTGTCATTGAAAGCTGTAAAGAGTTTTCCTTCCATTGTCCCAACATTTAGCTCGGAGTGCCCCCTGCTGGTTAGTGTCGCTTTGAATTAAGAACAGCTCATCAACAGAAGAAAAAAAGAGATCTAATGTCTAGTTCAGAGGTGACCAACTAAAATGCCCCAGTGGGCCAGAATTAACCACGACTTGGTGTGTAGGGGCCGAAGTCAATTTTCAGCACATCAATTATTGCATTAAAATTAATTATTAAGAATATTAAAGCGAGGAGCAGAGGGTTGGAGTCAGGTAGAAAGGTGAGGGGGAAAGAGGGATGAGGTATGGGGTCAGTAGGTGTGGGACCAACAAGGCAGGTGGGGGGCACCTGGTCTCAAGCAGCCAATTGTGTTGAGCTACTGCTGCTTGTCAGTGGGACAGGCCAAGACAGAAGTCCTTGTCGGTCAGATCTGACCCCCAGGCCTTATGTTGTGCAGGCCTGGTCTAGTTGGAGGCAGGGGCCCAATTGCTTGGAGTATTATTACTATCCAATAAACAATGACAGCATTATCATTCACCTCCATCCATTCATCTTTGATTGCAATAACCATGTTCAGTGCATCGTGTTTCACTTTAACGGAATGTATATGTGTCTGACGGGTATTAATAAACATGAGTAATTAAACATGAGTCATCACAAGGTAAGGAGGACTCACAAGGGTAGAAGGTATCAAAAGCTCAGTCATAACTCAACTTTCAGGAATTGCTGTTCTTTACTGCACAGTTTAAAACTATTTTTTTTTTGAAAGGTAGTATCTTTTATCCAACAGAATGTCAAGTATTTAACTAGTTGTTGGGAGTACTGTATTTACTTGAATCCAAGATGAGATTTCCTGTCCCGCCCCTAATTATTTCCTGTTAAATATGGGGGGGGCAGTATTTCCTGTCAAATATATACATCTTGAATTCCAAGTCCTCTTTCTTTGGGGTAAATACAGGTATAACCTGTATTTAACCTCTGTCTTTTAAGGCATCATCTTAAATTCAGAGTTGCCTTCTATTCGGGTAATATGGTATGTTAAATATTCTCATTTCAGCGTAGTGTCAAAAATAAATATTTTTTGGTCTACAATTTTTCTCAAAAAGACATTAATCTCCCCCCCCCCCCAGTACTGTTCTGCAACATTGTTTAGATGGTGCCCCCATAGGGTTCTATGGGGAAACCTCTGGGAAGGATGATGCTTCCCAACACTCCATGAACGCCTTCCAAGATGGTGCTGGGAATCAACAGGGACCAGTTTCTCTTAAAGGCCCCCTCCCAAGCTCTGAGAAAAGTGCAGCACTGCACTAAGGTCAATGCAGTAGGAAATGGCTCTTAACACTTAAGGTTTTTTGCTCCCACTGGAAAAATAGGGATGATTGGGCCATGGTACTTAGCCCAAGATCACCCTGTGAGCTTCATAGCTGAGCATGAACCTGAGGCTTCCCAGCTGTAGTCCAACCCTTTGACCACTACACAGGTTTCACATGAATACCGGAAATAAGAAAAATTAAGAGGTGGCTGTGCTTCTCATTGTGTTATGGGAACTCACCTGGGTCTCGGGGTTTGTGGCCAACCATCCCCACCACCACCACCACACACCCAGCACAATTGCATATTTACCCTGGGTCCTGTTTATGAAAGACAGCACTATGACCTGCTCAGCAAGGGAAGCTTATCAGCATTGTGGGAGGAGAGAGACACTCCATAGCCATAGGTGTATGAGTACTCTGCAGTACTAACTGAGGAGAAATGGAGGGCATTTAGAAGCCATGCTTTAATGCATGGTCTCCTCTTCTCTGGTGAGCCCCTCCTCTTGCTTGGGGTGCCTCATCTTTCCAGCCCCAGTCACAACTGTGGAGAGGTTGCTGGTGAGTGTTTCTACCTGGAGTCCTGAGGCAGAGTACCTGAAAGAGGCCTGAGATCATAAGAGTTATCCATCTGCCTTCCCTATAGTTGTTGCAGCCACAACTGTTTGTTCTTTGTGTGCAAAGTACTATCTTTATTCAAAATAGCACCTCGTCAGAGTGCAGCGGGGGAGGGGCATTAATGGAAGAGGGGCGTCTGTTCTGCAGGCTTCAAAAGTAGGAAGTGGGGAAACACTCCATAGTGGGAGCAACTATGAAGTGAGAGGAAGTTTTCAACAGAACTCTACTACTCCCCTGGTACACTCTCTACCTAGTTTGGCTCCTTGCACGGTGGTGTCCCACTGGAACAGAAGTAGGACCACTGCATCTGTCAATTGGGCACAATGGCTGACATACTGTGCAAGAGTACAGTAGCCCAGTAACATTGTGTTTGTGCAGTTTGCATAACATGTCAGCCACTGTGCCATTTGATAGATAGATTGGTGTCAGCCACTACCATTACGATGGCAAATTGTGCAAATGTAAAATTTGCACAAATTGTGTTACACAGCAGTAAGTGCATTATTTCCAATGGGTTTATTCTTTGGCAATGCAATTTGTGCAATTTTTTTGTATGCACAATTCTTGCAACTTGTGCAAATAGCACAAATGCAACTTTATCAAGCCGATGTACGCTTGTGGCATGTCAGCCACTGTGCCATTTGATAGATACATTGGTGTCAGCCACTACCATTACGATGGCATAACAACATAGGGAGCTGCCTTCTGTTGAGTCAGACCATTGGTCCATCTAGCTTCACAGACTGTCAGTGGCTTCTCCAAGTTTGCAGGCAGGAGTCTCTGTCAGCCCTGTTTGGAGATGCCAGAGAGGGAAAGTGGAACCTTCTGCATGCATGCTGATGCTCTTCCCAGAGCGACCCCATCACCTGAAAGGAATATCATACAGTGCTCACACATGTCTCCCATTCAAATGCAAACCAGGGTGGACCCCACTTAGCAAAGGGTTCATGCTTGCAAAGGGTTCATGCTTGGTTCATGCTTGCTACCACAAGACCAGCTCTCCTCCCATAACCAGCTCTCTTCCCATAGGAAGTAGACACAAGGGAATTTATGTATTGCACTGACACAAGGGAACTAACAATCACATCCTTGTCCAGCTGGCTTAACTTGAAGATTGCACTCTGTGCACTTATTGATTTTGCAAAATAGTGTCAAATTCCAAATACCATTGCTTGCCATGTGCCAAATATGCAAATATCATTGCATATCAACTCTTAAATGCTGATATATACTACATTGAAGGGCTGTGTACAGATCAAAATATTGGATTCAATGCATTCCTATCCTGATACAATATTATTGTACTGTTCCTCTGATACAAATGGCAGCCTAGATTGAATTGGTCCAATGCATTGTATTGGGATGATGCTTCATCCCACAGGAAATAATGGTATGGCACCAAAATGCATAAATATTTATGTAAGGAAGAATGAGATACGGTGGACCCTAGTTAGGGCTTGAAACAACCTCAATTTCATGAAGAGATACCAGAGTTTCTGAAAAGCATTGTAGGAGTCGATTGTCTTAACTGTTTTTTGTTTATTTTTCTTGTTATGCTGGTCAAAGACCGAAATAAAGACTATGCCTATGCCTGAAAAGCAGATGTACTTTCCCCTTTAACATTTCTGCTTTGCTTAGATGTGTGGATCCTTGTTTCACTTGGAGGTATTATTAGACTGTTCTGAGAATATTTTGTCCCACAAAGTGCAGTCTGATATGTGATATGGCTTCCAGGGAGGAGGCGCATCCCTCCCATTTATATTCTTTTCATGGACATTCCATTCTCTTAATATTATATGCACAAATTACCACGTGTAGTTATTTCATCTTGGGTATTAAAAATATGCCTGGATTCTCAAAGATAAATAAAAGGAGGAGGGAGAGATATGAGAAAGAGTAATAATAGTGACACATGTCTCATTAAAAATGCTAAATAAGTAATCATATCAAAATGCATTGATGAAGAGTGTCATGAAGGAGGAGGAGGAGGAGGAGGAGGAGGAGGAGGAGGTGGTGATTACTAAATGAATCTTGGGCTTGTAACGTTTATTCCAGTGATCACTGACTCCCATGGGATAAAAGAAACTTGTTAGACACTGAGGTGAAGCAAATTGGTCACAGAAACCCAACTATACATAACAGAAAGCCCCTAATGAATTAATTTGAAATGTGGAAAAAGTTCTCCAGATTATTCACTAACATAATGCATCAACTCTTCCCAAATTGTTCTCCATGCCGCTGTTATCTAGAAGAAATGGAAGGAGCAATAAGGCAGCTGTTGACATTCATGGCACTTCCCTCATTACACTAATTAATGCAGATCAGGAGGAAAGTGGTACAAGACTCTGGCAGGATTTGAAGCAAGGTTGATGCAGATGTCACTTAAAAAACAAAACTCAAAGCTATGATTGAGTTTGTAATGGGATTTAATGCAGCCCTCACATAAATAGAGCCAAAGGACTATCTAATCGAACTGTGCAAAGCTTTGAATTGCTCTTTGATTTGAGTCAGATTTGGGCCAAATAGACCTCCAAATCTCTCCAAAGCAAATCAGCAATGTCCAAAGCAAATTGGAGAGATTTTTAAAATGAAGAAATTTTACCATTACATATGTGGGTGCACAGCAGGGATGTGCACAAAACCGGTTTTCCCAGTTCAGTTTGAATCCGAACCAGATTTGGACTGAACCAGTTCGGTTTTGGCACCTCTGGTCTGGCCCCCAGCTCAGTTCAAATTCAAACCGGTTCAGACCAGCTCAAAGCCCTGCCAACAAAGGAGAATCCAGTGAGGATTCCCTTTTACTGCTAAAGGGGCGAAGCGGGACTTCCCTAAGCATAGAGGGGAATAAGGAGAAGTACTTACAAGTTGTGCTGGCGGCAGCCGCAGGGGGGTGGCAGCTCCCCTGACTCCTACTGGTCTTCCTCTGAGTTTCCTGGACCAGCAGTGGCCCAGTTCAGGCCCGTTTGGGGCCTTTTCTGGCCCATTTTGGGGCTCTGCACAGACATGGAAGCCATTTTTGTGGCCTCCATACATGCGCGTGGGCTATTGCGTGGCCTGTGCATGCACACAGATGTCACAAAAATGGCACCTGTGCAGAGGCCCAGAACAGGCCAGGAAAGGCCTGAAACAGGCCCAAAATGGGCCGCTGCCAGTCCAGGAGACTCAGGGAGAGGCTGGCAGGGGTCAGGGCTGTCACAACTGCCACTGGCTGACTTGTAAATATTTCTCTTTACTACCCTCTACCCTTAGTGAAGCCTCTCCCTGTCCCTTTACCAATAAAGAGGATTCATCATCAGATTCTCCTTTGCTGGTAGGGCTTCAAGCCAGTCTGAATCAGCCAATTCGGTTCGGTTCAGACTTGAGCCTTGGTTCGAGGTCAAGCCTTTGAACTGACCCAGTTTGCACATCCCTAGTGGACAGTAGATGTCCAAAAATGACATCCACAGATGTCATAAACCTTTAAAATATATGTGTGGTATGGAAAACACCCTTACCAAATCACCCACAGTTCACAACGATGCATCTGCAGAAGTGTGATATTCAGATCGAGTACAGATCTGTATATAGTGTATACACATACAGATCTGTACTCACATACAGTTATTCACACATTAAGAACACATTTGTCAAGAACTCTGCTACCTATTACTTCTTCTGGAGAGATCTGGTTATAGTTGCTGGAGGAGCATTTGGTGGCGACTTGGGACTGGGTCTTCTTTGTGGCTGCCCTGGGGCTTTGGAATATGCTCGCTGTTTAAATAAGAGCATCTCCTTCTCTGTTTGTTTTCAGGAAGACCCTCAAGACACACCTGTTCTCACAGGCTTGTAACTGGAATTAATTTTAATCATTTGTTTTTATATCTATGTAAAGTAATTTGGGAACTTTTGTTGAAGAGTGGTATATAAATATTCATTGTATTCTTATTCTTATTCATATTCATATTAAGAACTTGTTTTATGAGATTTTTTTATTGTGTTTTGTGGATTTTTGATCTGTTTTTACTTTTTTATATTGTTTTAAATTTTGTAACTTAAGATTACAAAATTTTAAATTACAAATAATTTGTAATTTAATTTACAAGAAATGTATATATCAGGCAGTATAAAAATATGATTAGATAGATAGATAGATAGATAGATAGATAGATAGATAGATAATGTTCATCTCATGTATGGTAGTATACTTCCTATCTGTACCCTACGTTTGAGGGGACCTCTACCCAGCTTCTCTTTGAAAGTGAATTTATGTTCAGTCATTCTCACAGAAACATGTACATGTGAACAGACACTTGTATGCACATACAATGCCATAGCCATTAAAGAGGGAATCATTGTAACCGTGAGGGAAGGCACTTCCATGATTGGCAGACCGAATCTCCATGGGCTGCCAATCACAGAAGCATCTTACCTCAAGGTTATAGCAAGTCCCTGTGAAGACAACCACCACTGTAACTGTGAGCAGCTGAAGAGATGGGGTGAGTGACAGCTCTGGGGCAGCTCCAGGGCGGGACTTCCTACCCACTTTCAGAGTTCTAACTGTGAGGCTGTTTAGGGAAGAAAACATCTGAATGGGGCTTATATCTGAATAGTGTTTGAGTGTTAACAGATTCCTGAGTTGTGTGTATCAACTAGAAGCAACCATGGAGTGATCAGCAAAAACTGAAATAGAAGTCAACAATATGGTAGTACACTTTTTTAAAAGAGAGAGAGAGAAGGGTGTGTGTGTGTAGCAATATTAAAGAGAGACATGGGGTGCAATTGTAGCATTGTGCTTTCTAGCAGGGATTATGGGCAACATACGGCAAAGAGGATAGGGCTTCTGTACCTTTAAAAGATGCACCAAAGAAGGAATTACAGCAGGAGCAGCTTTTCTTTCCCTTACATGAGAAACTGCACCTGCTGAATTTTCCACTTCTATGCATCTCATAAAGGTACAGGTCATCGTTGTCATATGGCAACCCTATGAGCAACATGTGCTTCCTCTGGCCTGTGAAGAAAGAAGCCACAGACTGAGGAAGCTCTGTAAAAGCACAAAGTCTGTTTGATCCAGGGATTCATCTCACAGTCTTAAAATGACATCCATAGATGAATCTGACAATTCTAGCAATACAATACAGAGAATTGTATTGAATCCACAAAATAGTGCAATGCATCAGAGACAGATTAAGGTAGTATTTTTAGCACATGTAGAGCAGCAGTTCATTTGAGCCCTCCCTCCATATGATCAGCAAAAGTTGCCACAGTGCATCAGAAGGGCTGAATATTCATGACATGCTCACACACCCTGATAGTGTGTAGGGGTATGCATGACACCATTTTTGGCTGTTCAGTTTGAATTTGAACTGAATTCGAACCAAACTGCTGGTCCGCAAATTGGTTTGGTTGAACCGGCTGGCAGTCCAGTCTGTTCAGTCTAACTGAGTCGAACCGGTGGTCATGCAAATGGCCTCTGTTCGTGCATGGAGGTCACACAAATTGCCTCCACATATCCATGGAGGCCAGAACTGCATCACCACCACTCGGTCCATGCTGCTGGGGGGAGCGCCAGGCTTTAGAGGAGCCACCAGCACACCACCAGTAAGGTGCTCTCTCACTGCCCCCCCCCCCCCCACCGTCTGCCCTTAGGAAACTTTTACGCAGAATTCCCCTATTTTTGTAAAGGGGAATCCTCACTGGATTCTGCTTTACAGGTATTGCCCCTCAAATCATCGAACCGGTCCATAACAGATCAGGCCTGGTTCGATTTCATCTTGTACCAACCATTTTTTTTAGATCAGTTCTGTTTGAGGTCAAACCAGTTGAACCATTACAGTTTGAATCGAACCTGGTTCATTTAGAACTAGTTCTGCACACCTCTAATAGTGTGAGCTTAGGGCCAGTCAAGTATCATCCCAACAGGCCCAGATATCCTTTTTCTGCACACATTCCCCATTCACACACACCACTAAGACACCCCATTCACACAATTACAATTCAGGATTCCAGAATCTTAACTGGTGTTTGTTTGTTTGTTAGTTTGTTTGTTTTTTGCAAACTTGAACACATTTGTTCCTGTTTTCTGAGGGCTTAGATTCCTTGGCAGGAGCTGGAAAGGATTCTTTGTCTCCTCCACAGATCTTGATTAATTTTAATTTCACACCTGGTTTTCTAAAATGAACTGCTTTTACAACATGAAGAATCATAACTAAATATTTCTATAATTACAGGAAACATTTGCATTCACAGTGAAATGTAAAGTTAGTTATAAGTTTATTCGGTCATTGACCAGCAAACATTTACAATAAACCAGTACGTATTTTACAAATAATATAACAAAACTTGGCCATAACAGAAATAATATCAGTGTCCTCATTAATTAAAAGATAATTTAAATAAAATTCATCAGACTGGCCAGGCAAATTGTCTAACATAGGAGATAAAAGTCTTAAACGGGGTTCCCTATAAACATTTGCATTCACAGTGAAATGTAAATATTCAGAATCAGACGGTGATGGACAGTTGTTCATGCTTGTTGTGGTATTTTCCAGTCATATCACCAGGTGGCAGCAAATGATAATGCTGTTGAAAAAGAATTGCTGTAATTCAGTTTTTTAAAAGTTGTCCATGAAGTGTTACCAGTTGTTAGAATAGAGGAGAACATAACAAGACCTATATCCAGCGATCCTACACACCCTTACATATTAGTAAGCTACATTCTAATAAATAGGATTTCCTTCCTTATGAAGAGGTTTTGTAGAGTTGCCACAAAATTTCACCTGGCATATAATTAGAGTCAGTATTGAAGTCCAGATTCAGGTAAAACACATGAGGAATTTGGAGATGTTTCGCTAAGACTAGTAGAATTCACAGTGCTGTTTTGTACATTCCTACTTGGATTTTTTAAAAAAAAATGCCTGCTGTGCTTTCATTTGTATCTCATTAGTACTGGATATCATCGTAAGATGAAATCCTCTCAGACATCCAAGACCAATGAAGGAATTCTCTAAGCACAAGGCAAAGTTGGGAATCCATGTTTTAATGCCCTGTTGGGAATCTGGGACAGATGAAGCAGCTCCTCATTCTGGGGCAAAGCTGATCAGATATGGGATTGGAGCTGCCAGTGAATTTCACCTGAGACAATGCTGAGGTTGATGCTCAGGTGAAATGCTCAAGATCATTTTCCAAATATGACTAGTGGGGGAGCAAGTTCATGCAACCCAAATATTTAGTGTCCGTGTTCTTGGGGCTCATCTGTTACAATAGCTTGTCTCTGTCAGAAGCTAATTCCTGATGCTTGAAGATTCTAGTTTGCTTATTTTATTTTGGTTAAGAGCTGGTCTTGTGGTAGCAAGCATGATTTGTCCCCTTAGCTAAGCAGGGTCTGCTCTGGTTGCATATGAATGGGAGGCTTGAAGTGTGAGCACTGTAAGATATTCCCCTTAGGGGTCGGAGCCGCTCTGAGAAGAGCAGAAGGTTCCAAGTTCCCTCCCTGGCTTCTCCAGGATAGGGCTGAGAGATATTCCTGCCTGCAACCTTGGAGAAGCCGCTGCCAGTCTGTGAAGACAATACTGAGCTAGATGAACCAATGGACTGACTTTGTATATGGCAGCTTCCTATGTTCATATGTTCCTAACTGGTTGGTGGTTGGGTTGAGTTAGGTTTAAAAATGAAAAGCTATCTCCACAACTCATCAGTGTTATCATAAAAAGACAAATCTCTGCTCCTAAGGATCACATGCTATGAAAGGTTGACAAGAAGTTCTGTGTCTCCCCATCATCCCCCAAGTGTAAAATGAAAAGCAACCTACAGCTGGGAGAAGAAACTCAATGAGGGAAAGAGCTGCTTAACTCTTTCTCTTACTGCTGTTTGTCTGCTAAAACTCACTCACTCTCACTCTCTCACTCACACTTGTCCCCTAAAAACTAAGTAACTCTCTCCCCCCCCTCTCTCACACACACACACAGACAGCTTCCCTACCTACTTGATTAAAGGTATACAGACCCCATATCTTTCCCCCCTCAAGATAAAAACAGCTACAGGCAGAGGTGTATCTAGGGAAAATAGCACCTAGGGCAAGCACTGAAATTGCGCCCCCTGTCCAAACATCTGACACCCATCTTTCAGATACCTTTACCATAATATCAGCTCAAAAATACAAGTCAAGCTCATTAATCTTTTAATATTTCAAAAACTATTTAGCAATGGATGTAGCCAGAAATACCCAAAGACTATGTGGAGGTGTACTTGGAAAACTAAACAGAAGTGCCTGTCTAATTCTCTACTATGCATTGTAGCATCACTATTACATAAGTTTTAAAAATAAATAGAGAATCTGACTTTTCCCAGATACTCTGAAAATAATTAAAGGATATGCAGAGTAAACTGTGTCACTGCTTGGAACATATTCTAGTATTTCAGAAAGAAAGTTAAAATGAGAGAAAGAGAGCAAGAAACTCCCAGTGGCCTTGATACTAAGGATTTCGCACTGATTCAAAGACAAACTCACCATTAATAGCCATATTATTAAGACATCACATTTGACTCAATCGTAGCTCATAAGCTTCAGCTCAGTATTCACAAACCCTGATTCTCTGTACATAGTGCCAATCTGAATATGTGTACAGTGACTTATATTTAAAAAAAATTAAAAAATTACCTGTAGCCCCTTCGGGGGGCTTCCTAAAGGCTGGGGGGGCTCTTCAAAGGTTCCCCCTCCCCCAGCTGGCCTCTAGGGCCTCGCAGGGACCATTTGAGCATGTGCGGTGGCCATTTTTTAAAACATTTTTTTAATGGCCGCTGAAAATGAAATGGCCACTGTGCATGCTCAAATGGCCTCTGAGAGGCTGGCATGGCCTAGGGCCTCATAGAGGCCATTTGAGCATGCACAGTGGCCATTTTGTTTTCAGTGGCCACTTAAAAAAAATTTAAAAAAATGGTACCCCCCCTTCAAGTGGCGCCCGGGGCATGTGCCCTGCCTGCCCCATGCTAGATATGCTCCTGGCTACAGGATTTTCTAGGAAATGAACTGCAGGAGGGAAAACAGAAGTAGTCCCTGCCTCAACTGTTCTTCTGCTCCTGATAAGTTTCCATGGTCACCCTTGGTGCTTTCTTTCCCCCAAATTCACAGTTCTTAGCATGATTTCCATGCTCCATCCCCTTGAATGCCAAAGAATAAAGAGCACTAATGACCAAAGAATAACAGGGACTTCAGCTGTTATTTGCCAGGGTTATATGGTGAAGAGTCTAATTGGTGGGAGGCACACCATAGGCACCACCTAACGCAGCAGGGAGCATAGGCGCAGCAGGGAAATGACTTGACTAGGAAGCCAGAGGTTGCCGGTTCAAATCCCCACTAGTATGTTTCTCAGACTATTTCCCAGACTATGGGAAACAACTATACCAGGCAGCAGCAACATAGGGAAGATGACGAAAGGCATCAACTCATACTGCATGGCAATGGTAAACCCCTCCTTTATTCTACCAAAGACAACCACAGGGCTCTGTGGGCGCCAGGAGTCGACACCGACTCAACGGCACACTTTACCTTTACACCATGGGCACAGAAAACCATGTGCATTGCATGGGGCACAGAAAACCATGTAGGCAGCCAATACATATAGGTACAAAAATCCAAGCCAATGGGTGTAATTTTAAAAGAAGATCCAGCCTCTTCTCAAGCAGTCGGAAATGCCAACTCTAAGATAGAAACTGCCACCTATTTGTGTTGCATGTTGATTCATGCAGCTTTCACAGCAGATACCATTTCAGAAGATGCATAAGAGCAAGTATCTTCCCTAAGATGATGCTAGCCAGTTGTGGGCTTAATAAGTACATGTGGATTTTTATTTATTGGGCGGGGGAGCAGCCCTGATGAACTGGGAGCAACTTTATAATTTTACAGGGCTAATTCTAACCAGTTCATTGACTAGATACTGCAGCCCCTGCTTGTCATGCTTAGCTTTGGCTGGATCTTGCCCAGATATAAAATTGTAACTGTCGGTTTGGCCTCGCATTCTTACTTACTTCATCATGTCTTTTACTGTGTATGAGATCACCACCGCCTCAACAGAAGCTTTTTTAATATTATACCATTTTCTGTATGGTGGGAAAGGTTCCCATGGCTACTGTTCTGTGGATGGTTTGTTTCTCAAAAATCTTTGTACTTGAAAAATGCATAAAATAAATGTCTTCTAGCAGAGGGACACCTGTTGGGAAGGAAATCATTTTCATATAGAGAAGATTACGACTTAAGCATATTAGGTAGTTAATGCATTCATGTGAGGCTAACCCCTTCAAAATCTATAGAGATGAAGGTCTCTGCTCTGTGAATATTGCATTCCAATGCACACTTACCTGGTGGGGTCAGTCCATTGAACTCATTGACTGGCACATGCAGTAAAACACAGGCAGTTCTGCTGCGGGTGTCTGAATTATGCCAGTGGTCTTCTGCAAGAGTGCTTTTGTACAAATCCTTAAAAGGTGCAATTGCACTTCTGTGATGCTACTTATTAGAAATAAGTAGTGTTATCGAAGTGTGATCACACAGGTTTAAGACTTTGCACAAGTGCTTTTGTGCAAAGCAGATACCTTGGGGGGGGGGGCATCAGCAGGGTGAGTGGTTCAGAATTGCCCGCATTTCTCTGTGCACATATTGACCATTGAGAATCTTGCTTTTGTGTCAACATGGTTAGTATCACATTATATGTAGTTCAGTGATGCATTGTTTTATAACATCCCTGATACACATACTTATGAATTTGTATAGCCTTGTTCAGCTGTTTACAGTCACTGCACTATGCAGGCAGACATTTAATCTCTATGGCTTGTTTGAAATGGGGATTGCACTGCCCCCCCGCCCCACCTTCAGCTCCCTGTGGAACACTCTGGTGTCCCTTACCATGTGCAGGTTGGAACTATTATTTACACAAGGGCTCCTTGGGAGAGGCCAATGTGTAGATAATGGCCAACATGAGCAGATAATGCCCCATCGGCATTAACTATACAGTGTACACTTTGAATTCCTTTTGTGTAGAGATTGAGTCAATATGACTGGATTTTATCTGTGCAAGTCCCTGTGCAAACATTCACTCAAATACACCAATGGTGGGTGTTTTTGGTGTTTGCGGGGTGGGGGCATTTGCCAAAAGAGGAAGGGCAAGAGGCAGGACCCCAGTTCACCACCCTATTGTGAGTTTGAGCATCTGCATAGGGATATTCTGAAGTCTGAATGGGACTAGTATAGTAAGTTGACTAAGAATAAGTACAGAAAACATGGTTTTTCTTTTAAAAAGCAGACCTTGTCCCTCACCCATTAAGTTCATCCTACTGCTAAATGTCATTAGGCATCATGGATATCTGATACAATATTGGCTTGTTGGTAGTGCTGTGTTTGCACTTGTTCCCAGCAGGGAAACCATGTTCAGCACAGGGGTAAGGCTTCCGAGTGCATCTGGATCAGTACAGGGCTTACAGCTGTGCCTTGGGTTGCTGTACTTAAGTTCAGCATCCCCCCTTTTAAAAAATGTCTGAAGATGGCTCTGATTTTCACTTTGTAGAGGGGAGGTTTCATTGAATAAATATTCTTGAGGTGTATGTTTCAAAGTTTAGGGATCCACCATTCTTTGTTTGAATTTGGGGCGGGGGGGTAGTTTTCACAAAACCTCCCAATAGAATTTGATCCCTGGGAGCTAATGGCTTTCTTGTTACATCACAAAACAGCATCTATAGTAGAAAAATATTGCCAAACATCTGTCCTTGTGAAGTTCTACTGCAGCTGTACATTTAGAATGGTCACAGGCTATAATCTTCTCAGATAATATTTAAGTTTGTATGTAATTGCATTTGTCACACGAATGTTTTACTGACTGGCATTTCTTCTCTGTTACCTCTGACAATTCCTTGGTCAAAATCCACAAGTTTATAAGAATGCTGCAATAATGTGTCTGAACCAATTTTATTGTATTTGGTTCACTGATACTATAAAAGTTACCACCATCTGTAGAAGACTGGAGCTGAAAGGCCACAGGGAAGTATGAGTACATGGAAGCTATAAACATACAAAGCTATCTTAAGAAGACCATCAGTCCATCTGGCTCAATATTATCTACACTGACTGGTAGGAGTGTGTACAAACCACAGTTTGAACCGTGGTTTGAGCACCATTTGGGAGCAGGAGCTTTAAGAACAATATTGAGTAAGTAGACAGTTTACATGTTTGAAAACTAGCCCGTCCAGCCAACACACACTCTAAAACCAATCTTAAAAGTGTGTCCTGCTCGGGAAGCACGTGTCCCAAGTATCCCTGCATGGTACCAGCACACACATGGTGTCCGCGCATGTGCAGGCACCATTTGCGTGGTGAGCAACATGATGCTGTCCACACAAATGGTGCCTGTGCATGCATGGACACCATGTGCATGCTCGCGCCACATGAGAGTACTTGGGATGTGCATCGCCCCAGCAGGAAGTGGCATGGGGCAGCAGAGAACAGGTAAGGACCTGCTCTCTTCTTACTTAAAGGTCCCAGTCCCCACTCTCAAACGTAGCTCAAATGTAGCTCGAATGAGTTCCCAAACGGAGCTCAAAGCAGGGTTCATGCACACCCCTACTGACTGGCCGCAGCTCTCCAAGTTTCAGAGAGGTCGTTTGTAGCCCTATCTGGCGATGCCAGCGATTGAACCTGGAACCTTCCACATGCAAAGCATGTACTTCACCACTGAGCTATAGCTTGTGAGCACAAGCTGTGAGACTAAAGAACACTTTAGCACAACGCTTGAGCATAATTTGTGAGACTAAAATGTGTTTACTGCTTATACAGTGCGGAAGTCAAAGTAGCATACAATTTCCACGTAGTGACTGCCATTTTTTCCTGTTTGCTTTCCAGACTAGACCCTACAACAGGGTCACATTTTATCTTGGAAGTGTGCTTCCACACTTCCTGTGTCGTGACACCGCAGTCCCTATGTGGACAGCAGGGTGCCATTCACATTTCCAATGCCTTGTTCTGAATTTAATTGCTGTGATATAGAGCAAGGACATCATATGTCCAGCGTGGGAAAGTTGCTGTTTTTTTGGATTGTTAGTTGCTTCGAGACTGCTCCCCCTGCTGTTTACGTTCCAAATGCGACTTGCCTGAATGGAGGCATTTTGCTGCTGATGAGCAGCTAGTCTGGAAAGAGCCCTGGCAGTAGCAATATTTTACCCACAATACTCTGGGATGAAGCTGTGTTGCACTTTTTCCCTCATTTAAAACAACTGGACTGTGGGAAGCATGGTTTTGAAAGGTTAGAAAGAGAGAAGCAAGTGTTTAAATATTGTAACTGTTAACACATGGAATAGGCCAGTGAATGTGTTTGGGTGTATAAATCTCTCAGTCTGCCTGGATTTTTGGTTCCTACTACATAACCACATGCAATGAATGTACCTTAGATTGGAAGCACGTGCACCACCAGAAAACAAGAAGAAATATGGGCTCCTCATTGTAAGAAACAACATTTGATTTGATTAATCCAAGTGGTAACAGGTTGAGGACATAGAAAAAGTCATGATTGCCTTGCATAAAAGCAGGAATTTGACAGGAATACCTAATCATTCTTCTATTTGAATCATGTTGCAGTTTTAGGTTCTAGCTATTTTAACTACAAAAGATCGTCAATTGCCTAAACTTTGACTATGTTCCTAGTTTATCCAAATTTCCTCTGTGCCCTCAAGTAGTTTGTGAACATAATCAACCAGGAAATAATTCTGCATAATCCCCAGTGAAGTTAATGGAAGCAGCAAAATCCACAGATGAATACTTCTGTGCAAAGTCCATTGAAATGACTGGGAACCATGGAAGAGCAATGAAATGGGGCTCTTTTAGAAGACCCTCCTGATAGTCTGTTCCGCATGTCAATAAAATGTTATACAAAGAAAGCATGTTTGCATAAGTGAAGCTGTTTCAGCGGACTGCTAAATTTTTGTTAAAATCTTCCTGGTTTGTTGAGCAGTTCATTATAACTTTCCCAATAATACTTGATGCTGATTCTAATGCATGTGTGGGTATAAGGATAGTAGAAAGGCTCCTAGAAGAACAAAAAAGATTACTGCTTTTTTGGCTTTGGCCATTTTACCTTACAAACGCTTCAAGCCATCAACCTGTGATAATTTTTTTTTTAAAGTCCAATATCCCTTTAGGCTGGAGGTAGATGATAATTTTGTTAAAGGTTGAAGGTCATATGACAGAGTCTCCCTTCCACCTCTCTATTCACAAGTTTTTGTAAACCTGAAAACCTCTTTAACCAGAGACACACACCAAAATGAGTGCAATGACACCTCCATCACACCAATTGTTATTCTCCTAAGGGCCAGAGTCTTTCCCAGCCTCAAGTGACCCACTTCTAAACCTGCATTTTTGAAAAGTTCCTCCTTGACACTCTACATTATAACCACACTGAAGACATTTCCTTGCCTGAAAATGCAATTATTATGCAGCTCCCCATCCCCCTCTCATAGAAGATTTCATTTTCCACAGTTTGTCATGGAACAATGAACACAAGGGCTCGTTTGTTCCAGTGGCCCTTTCCAACCGTCTCCTTTCCATGCTCACTGCTGACTTCACAAGTCTAATGTCACAACGTCTTCACCTTTTTCCTCATGCCAAGAGACTAATGATCTCCCACTTGAGAGAATGAGAGGCTCATTTCCCCTCCACTTGCAATCTGTGTGGCAGTCTCTATAGCTGCCCACACAAAAATGCAACCTTTTCATAGACAGCAGTGTCGGATTCAGAGGCCTGCCAGCACTGTGGTCTGATCCGCTGAGTTTCACCACCATTCACCAGCATTCTGAAAGGCAGCTTTGGGGAAGAAAGGAGCGGGGGATGGCTCCCTGGCCCAACAACCGGCTCCTTCCTTGTTGTGCCTTTTATTCCTTGAGCTTGGAAATTGAGCTAATAATACCACAAGCAAAGGGGGATGTGGCACAACTTCTTGTTTTTGTGACCCTCCATTGTGATAGCATTGGGCTGAGGGTGGGGCGGGGGGGGGAGGAGATAAATTCACAAACATAGAACTTTCAGTACCTCAGAGTCAGAAATCATGGTGCTCTTTCCTGTCTGAACATAGATAAAACCTTTTAAATGAAACAACATGTTAATAAGCAGCAGGGTGTATTTTTAAAATACCATAAATCTTTCAGGGTTTTTTTCCCATTTTTAAAAATTCATCTTTAATTGATATAACCACTAGATTAATCAATCAAACCCTTTCCCCCAATTCAGTTCAGGATGCTTTCCAGACTAGCTGCTCAACCTCAGCAAAATGCCTCTGTTCAGGCAAGTTGCATTCAAAATGCAAGCAGCAGGGGGAGCAGTCTCATGGAAACTAACAACCTGAAAAACAGCAGCTTTTTTACACTGGATATACAATGTCCTAGCTCTATACCGCAGCGATTAAATTCAAAACAAGGCATTGGAAATGTGAATGGCACCCTGCTGTCCACATAGGGACTATGGTGTCACAACGCAGGAAGTGCAGAAGCACACTTCCAAGATACCATGCGACCCGATTGCAGGGTCTAATCTGGAAAGCACCCAGGACAGGCTATTGTAGGATAAAGCAAAAACAGTATGCAACTGGTAGAGAAGACCCTTTAGTGTGTGATAGTGGGATGTGGGCTCAGCCAATGATTCTATAGTAAGAATGGGGATGTTACAAACACACAAGAGTGTCCCTATGTTCATCTGTGAGTTCTTAGAGGGAACAGTGTGGGACATACATTGACCATTATTCAGCAAAGCACTGAAATAATAGTATTTTCCTATTTTTCCTCAGCCAGCTATTCCAGGGCAGCTAACAATATCAAATACCATTAAAACCAAAACAATGTCAAATATTTATTTAGGAAATTTAATATTGCTGATCAAAAATCCAAGATAAAAGCCACCCCCAAATCCTTGAAAAACAATACCAAAACAGTCAGCCCACCATCTGAACAGGTGTTGTATCATAAACTAATTTTAAAACCTCAATTCATTTCGAAAGTTAGGTATGTGGCATCAGTGTGCTATTATGCCAGTATAATGGGGGGAAAGCCTGCATGCCTAGATCCCTTGCATATGCAGAATTGAGTTCTCTAGGATTTTCATCCAGCAAACTCACTCTCTGGGCTATATCATTTGAGACTATGGGGAATTGAGTTTTTGAATACTCCTGCTCATTAAAGAAACTCCAAGAAAAGCTTTGCCTCTTGACCAGTGTTCTCTCGAAGGCATGTACACGTGCAAGTGCTCAAAAGTGTTTTTTAATTTTAGATCCTGTTCAGGTTGAATCTGGAAGGTCCCACTATGAATGCATGTGCGCACACACTGCCTTTATACTGCCACCCAGAAAGAACAAAACTCATTCCACACAGAGATTTTTTAAAAATTAGAGAGAACACTGCTCTTGAGTGTTCTGATTGTATGAAGTGGCCTTGCACGTTTTGTCCCCGTGGCCACCATTTCATTTGCACCTCTCCTTCATTACACTGTGGAAATATGGCATGACACTCTATAATTATTGCATTGTTCTTCTAATGTTGTTCCAGGCAAGGTTCTAAAGTTGTTCCAGGCCCTTAATCCTTAACTACAATCTCACGTGTTCCTGTTCCTCAGAGCCTTCCGAAAACATGATATGGACAAACTCATCAAACATTGAGCATTTTAGTTGGGTCATTCATAGTATGGCCTCTTCATAATATGGTGCTAATTCTTTCATTATTTTTTCTATTCTGTGCAAGCTGCCAAACTATACACTAGTACCATCACACAATGATTACCTTTGCTTTTCCTACCCCTCCTTCCCTCCCTTCCAGACATACAGTTGAAGAGAATGCTTCATATATTAGAAACATGAAGAGAATTACTTGAACTTGTCATCAGATTCTCATGCAGAGCTACTCAGTGCGATGACATCATAGCATAAAGTGGAAAGCATCATGACAAAGAAAAGACCTTTTGGCAAGAAGTGATGCTGGAAGTCATCATCACTGCTGGCAGAAAGACCGTGTGCACATTATTCAGTTTTGTGTTTTGTTTTTTAAATACAAAATATTACAAACACAAAACGTCAATTGCACCCAGACCCAATGAAGACGCAAGACAACAGTAGTGGAGTAAAATGGGCCACAACATTTTTGATCGACATTCTGATTAACGAAAGGGGAATGGTGCTCCACCTCCTACAGTGAGGAAGTGAAAGACTGGCTGCTGCAGCACAAGTCAAACCTAAACATATTGGGTGACACACCTTGGCTCCAGGTAGCATCGGCCCTATGGCTGGTGCTGCCCATCTAAAAGCCAAACTAATGCCAAGGCACCTGCCTTAGGGATCATCATCCCCCAAGCCGCCAAGCATTTAAGGCTGGTGATTCCAGAGCAGATTGGAGTAAGTCCTAAGCTGGTGCTTCCTGAGCTGCACAGCCTCTAGGGACTGCCAAGGACTCCTCCATATGCCAAACACATGCCTGAAGGTGTTCACCAATCCCATACAAACGGCAATGTTGGAAACCCAACTAATTAAGGCCCATTATACAAGGCAGGCAAAAGAAAAGACACACACACACACCGCCAGCCAAGGCCAATCTGCCAGGGGCCAAAAAATTCCTACCCAGTTCCCCAAAGAACAACCAGCCAAAGGCCACACTATGGCCAGGGATGGGTGGGAGAGGTTGCATCTCAGACTCAGACTGCGAGGCTTGAAGCATGGCTAAGGCAATGGCCATGCAAGCACCGCCCCCTGCCGGCCCACACCAGCCAATCAGGGCCCGTGTTTTGCCTCATGCCTCATTAAGAGGCTGGGGCAAGGAGCCCACCCTTCAGACAAGCAGGGGGATGCAACCAAAGTCCCGTCATTACAATATAATACCTACTGAATCCTCTTCCATGTTCTGTCAAAAAAGTAACACAGTCAACTTTCCCCCCCCCCCAAAAAATTTCCCAAGAAAATCTGTTGTGCCCAAAAAAGGACTACTTCACATGTTTTTCAAACAAAGCAAATTCAAATTCAAATTTCTGAATTGTCTTTAATTATAGTATGATCATAGTGCTCCTGCATCACTCCTCTTCTGAAGGCATGCCATCATAAAGCACCCTAAAACAAAGACTATGCTTGTTTACAGAAGACCATCAATGAAAAAGTCTGGTGGATCTCTTTAGGAATGAATCTCAGAAAGTAGATACAGAGAGAGACTGGTTCTGCACTGTAAATGAGTTCACCGCTGTGAACAAAGAGACCTGGACCAAAGCCATGCCTCATAGGCCCAAGAGTACATATGAGAGGAGGTTTTTCTTCAGGTGTGTGTGTGCAAGCCTCAGATCATTTCATAGCTTAAGGCTAAATAACAACAGTACTAGTTTTCTACAAATTTAAAAGCAAAGCCATGAACACATGAAGCTGCCTTATATACAGGGTTTGGCTCCAACTGAGCCCAATATTATCTATTCTGCGCCAAAGGTTTTTTACTCCAACTAGAAATAGATCTCCAAGTATTCAGATCCGTGACAATCTTCAAGTTCCTTAACAGCTACTGTCTGTGCATATCTCCCCCCGCCCGCCCCCCCGCAAAAGAGTATGAAGCTTCTCTATAATAGAAGGCTGTTCAAAAAGGGAGGAGGGGATAACCTATGTGAATGCTAGTCACTAGTTTCCCTTTAAAATCATCAATACATCAGAAATCAGTATGTGCATTCTATGTTTAGCTGGTATACAAGGAGAAGCTGTAGCTCAGTGATAAATCACACAGACATTTTGCACGTAGTAGGTCCCAGACTCCATTCACTCTGTCTCCCTCAAAAAGGAACTCAGTTAGCAGGGTTGGAAAGACCCCCATCTGACCTGGAGATTGGGGATTTTACATCTGTCTGCATTTTTTTAACGCACATTATAGATTTTCTAAGGTGCACAATTAGTTTATAACTGGCCAGACCAATTGGGTCTCAATGTTGCCTCCCATGAACTCTGAACACTTCCAACAACCATGCAGCTGCAGTTGTAGGGAAAGATTGATTGTGGCATGGGCAAGCAGTCTTTCAGGGAAGTTTGTCTACCATTGCTGATCATCTCATAAGGAACCCTAGGGTTTCCCAGTTTAAACACCACTGACTACAAAATATACATATAAATACATAATATATTTGTATAATGAAGCAGTGTTTCTTTAAAATAACAAGAAGGCAGTTGACAAGATACACACACACACACACAGAGACGTTTTATACTTGTCCTTTATACTTGTTTCAGCTATGTATAAGGAAATTTCCAGATTTCAGTCACAATTGCTTTTAACATTATAGTTCATGGATGCTCAAAAAGGCTGATCCAGCTGACTTTTATTACACCCAATAAGAAATGAACAAACTCAGCTCATTTATATGCTACTGGTGTGCAATGAAGCAATTGCTTTCTGGGGAGGTTTTTATGAAGAAGTGGAGGGCGAAAGGCCTTTTCTGCCTGAGCACCCAACAGAGAAGAAATCTATTGTGTCCCCTCTCTCAGTGCCTGCCTGCAAAAAGGTTCAAGATGAGGTTTCAAATTTAGCATGATGTCATCCTGCGATATATTCTCCTGAATAAAACACAGAGGGTTTCTTCTGTAGCAGTTTAGTCTTTCAGAGTGTCCACAGAGTTCAAAGGTTCAAGGGTCTTTAAAAAAAAAAGATTACCATCATGTGGTGCTTTTTTTTAAAAAAAAATAAAGGTGCCAGTACTCTTAAATAATGCCCACACATATTGATTCCTATGCAACTGCTGGGGGCTGAACATAGTCTGCCTACCCAAAATGATCAAAATGCACAACCAGACTATGGCAGGACTATATAAGCACAGCAGTAAATTCACCTTTATCCCTCAGTAATACTTAAAATATTTCATAATACAAGGCTGAAATATTTATTTTTCTTTTTAAGAAGGAATTCTGAACAACATCCTTCCTGATGATGTGTGAATGCCAAATTTTGAATTGACAATCCTGCCACTTGAATTAGCTGAATGCACTAATTTTTACACCAGGATATACCAAATGAAAGGTTAAATTTAGAAAAGAAATCCTAGATAAAATCATCATATTTTACCTGTTATTGTTCTCAACAGATTTTTAACACTCAATAATCAGATCAAGAATCCCAAGCCAACATGCCCAAAGCAGGACCCCTCCTCACAACCCTTAGAAAGTGCTGCCTCCTGAGTCTCCCAGGGCCCTTATTCCTCCTCCTCTCCTTCCTATCTCCCTTCCCTTCCCTTCCCTCTCGAGTGAATCCTTCTTTTGCCCTCCATGATGACTCATTCCTTGTTGTTCTGCCTTGGAGTCTGTCATCTCCTAGAAGGAAAAATGCTGGGGTGGTGGCACTGGCGGGCAGCAGGCGCCTGCAGAGGAGCATGGATGGGGCCTGTGAGAGTGGGAAGAAGAGGACTGGTGCAGAATGGTGGGCTGTGTTTTGGGGACTAGGGAGGAGTACTAGTTTGGTGCAACAGGAGGGGGACAAGAATGAGGAAACAGCCAGCCAGGCCAACTCATAAGAGCCACAGGGGTTGGGGGGCAGCAGCACCCGGGGGGGGGCAAACATGCCAAAGCAAGATGAGCTCAGCTCTCCAGACTCAGACGGTCAGCCTTGCTCCATCCACCTCACCTCACCATGCCATGTGCTGCAGCTGACTCGGAGGCAGCCTGCAGCTGTGCATGCTGCATGCATGAGCTCTGAGCTGGCAGAGAGCAGACAGTGAAACATTGCGCCACCACTGCCACTTGCTCACAAGGAATTGCCACTGCTGCTTTCTGCCTGGCAGGAGAAAGGAGGAGCTCAAGCCAGCTGGGAAGAGGCAAGGGAAGGAAGGCAGCAGGCTGGCCTGCTTTGCCTTTTGCTGTGCTGCTGCCGAAGACAAAACGAAGAGAAAAACTTGCTAAGTGCTGCTATCCTGGCTGGGAAAAGGTGGCGGTAATTAGTACCAGTGAGTACTACCACACAAAAAATTTGCTGTCATGCCATTAAGTTTCCATCCATCCACTCTAGAAGAGAATTACCCAGCCTCAGAATTGACAATGAAGACATTGAAGTGGTGCATAGCTTCTGCCTTTTAGGATTGACAGTCAACAGTAAAGGATCCAGTCAAGAAACACGTTGCAGACTAGCATTTGGTAGGGTTGCAATGAAGGCCTTGGAAGGGATATTTAGATGCTGTGACATGTCTACACCTACAAAGATTAGAATTGTTTGGACAATGGCTTTTCCCATGACACTCTATAGATGCGAAAGCTGGACTTTGAAGAAGCAAGATAGAAAAAGTATTGATGCTTTTGAACTTTGGTGCTGGAGAAGACTTTTGCGGATACCACGGACAGCCAGGAAAACAAACCAATGGATCATAGAACAATTCAATCCAGAATTTTCACTCAAGGCAAAAATGACCAGGCTCAAACTAGCATACTAGTTGATGACCAGGCTCAAACTATCGGACACTTTATGCCAAGATCCAACTCCCTTGAGAAGTCCATAATGCTGGGAAAAGTGAAAGGAAAGAGAAGAAGAGGAACGCCAGCAACAAGGTGGATGGACTTGATTACGACAGCAGTGAATGCACCACTGAGAGACCTCATAGGCCAAGTTGAAGACAGATCATCCTGGAGAGAATCTATCTATATATCTATTGCTAAGAGTCGACACCGACTTGACGGCACTTAATCAATCAATCAATCAAATGAACTGAACGATTAAGGAAAGAGATTATAACAAACCATTAATTAAATGCTATGCAAAACCACCAGCTTTTCTGAGAAAGAATTAACAGTGTGGAGCAAAGGACATTTTTCTTCCTCTCTTATAATACCTAGAACTCAAGGAGGATCTTCACATGACTCTAGGGGGGTCCCTGCAGACGAGCAGCAGTCTGCTCTGGGCGGCCGCAGCAGCCACCCACCCAACTGCCAGCTCTGTCATTGAGCCAGCCGGGGCTAGGGAGTTCGCACAGGGCATGCTGGAGAGACCCCTGAGCTGGGAGGCTGCTTTTTAGCCTCCTGCTCATGAGTGGCTGCGGTGTGGAGCCGCAGCATGGCTACTCACAATTGGCTACTCACTGGGTTTAAGGGGTGGGCTACCTAAGTGGGCTAGCCACTTGTAAGCCACCGGGCTTGCCTGCGAGCCCGGTGGTTTACATGAGCAGCAAAAATCGGGCTATGCTCTCCTAGCCTGATTTTTGCTGCTCGTGGGAATAGCCTCAAGGTCATTCAAAGAAGCTGACTGGCAATAAGCGCAAGATTGACAAAAGGAAGCACTTCATACTCTGCAGAATTAACTTGTGGGTTACTTTTTCAGAAGAGGTGGAAGATGGTTAAATCCCAACCAAGTGTCCTTACAGTATTGCACCAAGATCTTTAAAGCTCTCTTAAGTCCTATTGGGGTACACAAAATGACCACTACATTGTCTGCATATAACAAAATTGGTATACTTAACTCTGCAATTTTGGGTGTGTGCAAATCCAGGTTAGCCAAATTTCTTGCCAAGGAGTTGATGGCTAGTATCCTCAACATCTTAAAAAAAAGAAAAAAAACCCAGATATGGAATCCTGTATATAATTGAGTCTTTGAAAATTATGGAAAGCTCAGCAATTATGGCACAGAATTCCCAAGAACATAACAGCATACCATAGATATGCTGATGTTAGTTTAAAAGGGTTAGACAAATGCATGTAGGGTAGTTCTATTAAAAGCGATTAGAGATGATAGCTAGATTACTTTTGCAGGTCAGTAGCATTATGCCTTTCATTAACAGACTAGTTATTTTTGGCCCGTTAAATTAATGGGTGCTAGGGGAGTTGTGCGCTCCGGGCCCCCTGTCGTCATTCCCCCTCCCCCCACCGCCGGCCTCCATGCCGCGGCCGGTCTCCCCGGCTGGGCAAGGGCCCCCCTCGACCGCCGGCCTCCCCTTTCCGGCTTTCTGCCTCCCCGGCTGGCCCTCATCGGCGCTGCGGCCGCCGGCTCGTGTCTGCTGCCGAAGCGGCCGCTGGCTCGCCTCCGGCGACTTCCCCTCCTGGCCCCTTCCCGGTTCCCACATGTCGGCCTCCCCCCGTCCGGCTTTGGCTAGAGGCCGCGGCTTCACCGCCACCTCGGCCAGCTTCCCCCTCCGCCTCTTTCCCCCGCCCGGCTTCGCGGCGGCCGCTTCTCCTCGGCCGCCGCTTCTCCCCGCTCATCATGGCCGCCGTGTCTGGGCGGCCGTATCTTTCTCGCCCATTCTGGGCATGCGCATGCCCAGAACGGGCGAGAAAGACACGGGCGGCACGGGATCACACTCTACCATATTATTATAGAGGATACTGGGGACAAACACTATGGAGTAGTCATTAAGGGTGTGCAAGGACTGGGTTGACCCAAACCAGTACACTGCAAACCAGGGCAGTTTGAGCAGTAAATTAGACGGTCCTTTCCAGTGGTGCTCCATGCAGCCTCCAGGAGGTGGTGGTGCTCCCCCCCCCCCGCCCAGTCCAGTGCCGTGCATGAAGGTGGCACAGCTCTGGTACTCACCTGGCCTCTGCGCATGTGTGGAGGCCAGGTGACTGCAGGGGCTGTGCTACCGCCGTGTGGGCTTCTGGGGTAGCACTGCCACCACACCTGGACACTACCCCCTCCAGCACCACCCTCACTGGCCCTTGGACCGCCAAACTGGTTCAAGTTGGTTCAACCTAACCAACCAACCCAGTCAGCCGGATCAACCAAACGGATTTGCGGACCCGCAGTTCAGTCCAAATTCATCCAAATTTTAATTGAACCACAAAAATGGGTCTGCGCACACCCCTAGTAGACATCACCTTCATGCCTTGGTTCTGGGCTTCTAGAGGGATCTGACTGGCTGCTAGAGGAGAGGAGAGGAGAGGAGAGGAAAGGGAAGGAAAATACTTGACTCAACTTTGTCTGACCCAGCATCTTATACGTTTTCTACCATAACCTTCATAAACAAGTACAAGAGAGACATTATATAAATGCAATTTAGCAATAAAGATTTGGTAATGTCATTTACAGCCATGGCCTATACTAGCATTGTATACCTATATGTATTACATATGATAGCATTGCAGACTGATATTAATTAATTTATTTATTTATTTATTTATTTATTTATTTATTTATTTATTTATTTGAAACATTTAATATACCGCCCACTCCAAAGATTCTGGGAGGTGTACAAAAACATGCAAAGCAAGACAACATTAAAACTACATTCTAAATTAAAAACTAAAGTAACTAACAAAAAGAAAAAACCAAATAGGTAAACTACAGGGCAAAAGCCTGGCGAAAAAGAAAAGTCTTCAACAGAGATTTAAAAATCAGTAAGGAAGGAGCTATACGAATCTGAAGGGGAAGGGAGTTCCAGAGAAGTGGGGCAGCAACCGAAAAGGCCCTTTCACAGGTCCTAGCACCATTTTAACACAAATGGTCAGCTTGCACTGGCTTTCTTACATGGGGGAGCAGTCCCCATCACTGTGTCTGTATTCTGCTGGGATGAGGTTTCTCCCTTGCACAGCACACTGTTTCAAAGAGATACCATTTTTTAAGCATGGAGGACCAAGAGAGGGAGATTCTAGGGGGATCATTCACCTTTTCATCAGATAATGCAAAGAAGAGAATGAGCAGAAATGTGTGCTAAGCCATGGTTTCAGCTAGCTATGGTTTGGAATGATGTCTGATTTGATAAAAACCATACTTATGGAGGCCAGTCACCTATGGAGACTGGAGTTCTCAGTGGGGGATGGGGGGGACAAAGCCAAGCTGCACATTTGGAAGTGCAAATCATTCTTTTAGTTCTCAACCATGGTTAGTACAAACCACAGTTGGTTGTAAAGTCTGAATTGAGTCATAGGGATAAGAAAATGTTGGTGAGTGGAAGAAGATTTATTTTAATGTTTAATTTGCCCTCCTTTGCTTCTTCAAACCATCCATATTACATAGATCATAAACCTTTGGAGAAAGAGATAGATCTGACTTAGATCAAATTGTTTTGAAGAGGTGTTCTTTGATTATTGACAAGTTGTGGAAAGGGAAAGAAAATGTATTGGCTCAACTGTGAAATATTTAAGAATTGTAAAAGACCAGGGCTGACATAGCATGCAGTGCACTACGCATCAGAGAGGGAAACACACATGCAGCGTGCGAGCCAGCCAAGAGTCCATTCTCACTGGCAGCAAAGGTGAGAAAGGTTCTGTCCATTCACTGTTGTGTGTAATCACTACTCCACAGCTACTGCCATTATTCCCAATGCCAGTAGTGTTGAAGCAGTGATTCTGCACAGCTGTTTGTATATGGAGCCTCTCCCTCCTCAGCTGCCAGCTGTGATGCCATATAAGTTGTGATGCCATATAAATTCATTCTGTCTATCATCATCATCATCATCATCATCATTATTATTACATTTATATCCTGCTCTTCCTCCAAGGAACCCAGAGTGGTGTACTACATACTTATGTTTCTCCTCACAACAACCCTGTGAAGTAGGTTAGGCTGAGAGAGAAGTGACTGGCCCAGAGTCACCCCGATAGTTTCATGGCTGAATGGGGATTTTTTGAACTCGGGTCTCCCCATTCCTAGTCCAGCACTCTAACCACTACACCACGCTGGCTTTCTCTAGAAATGTCTAGAAATGAGCAATGCCCCCTGTTTGCCTAGGAAGGATACTCAGATGTTCCTTAAATTCCAGTGTTAGGGGAATTCAGTCGGCAACTGGAATTGTGAGAATCCCTCTGAGAATGTTTACTAAACATTTAAATCCTTTTCTCTCAAAATTGCTACACGTGTCTTGCTTGGGCAAGATCCCCTAAATTCCCCTTGGCATTTCCTGCAGCTGAAACTGAAATGAACACGTAACGTTTGTCTTGCACTCTTTTGAGTGTTAAGTGTGCTTCATGTGCATTATGCTGATGTGAGCTTTACAGCAATATAAGCATCATCGTCATATTACAGATAGAAAACTAAGGCTGAGAGGGAGTCCCTTGCTTAAGGTCACCTAGTGAGTTCACAGCAGAGTTGAGACTTGAATTGAGCGAGTTCTGATTTGCAGCTTAGTCACTACACTACACCAGCTCTCAATGGAAAATATACTGACATAAGAATTTACAAAAAAATGATGGTGAATCATTAGAGATATTAGCCTTGAGGCAGTGTCACAAAAACAGTTCCATAAAAGCCTATAGGACTACTCTAAAACAATAGCTTGTGGGGCAGCAGCCTTTATTCAATCTCTTTCTTTCATTGAAAGCAGGGCTGCATTTTTATAAAACCTACAAAACTCCAGGAGTCCTTTCAGCCTAACCTCTTGATTAAGCTTTCAATGGAGATCGTCTGCATTGTAGAACACTGGAGCAAATCACATGAGAAGAAACCAGCACTGTAAATCCTCCCTTGCAATGAGCTATCAGGATTCAATGTAGTGTTCAATGAAAATGTGTGCTCAGTCAGTCTATCTATGGAGCTCAGCTCTGTAAGAATAATAGGAAAGTCATTCAAATCTGCATTTTGAATACTTGCCAAGCTCACATATGCTCCTCTTCGGTGACTATGCTACTGCGGTTGTTGTGCGTTGGTCTCCATAAGCAGGAAAGTCAGCAGGGATGAGCGAATTTCCCCACAAACACCATGGACAGATTCAGAAAGTAATCAAGTTATTTCAAAAAAATAAATCAATCAAAATAACTCAATTCCTGAGCCAAATCAAGGCTCAAAAAAGCAGCCCCATGCAAATCAGTTAGGGAAGAACATGAACTGCCTCAGGGAAACCTCCTCTTATCCCACTGGTTGCCTATGAGGATGGAGATTTCCTTCCATCCCAGTTTTCCAAGATGTAGCTCATTCGTGAATCAGAAACTGGGGGGAGAAGTAAAAGTCAGTCCCCTCATCAGACCTTCTTACCCCAAGGATTTCCTGGGGGGTTGGCTTTCCTTCTTTCCCCTCAGCTCTTCATTCAGCATGAGGCTATTAACATGATGGGGGGAAACCAGGCTAAGGGAGCCCAGCCCGGATTTTCCCCATCGTGAGAACTACTGGGCTCACAGGCAAGCCCAGTGGTTCAATGGCGGCTAGCCCATCCTCTAAAACAAGCCCTCCTCTAAAACAAGGCTAGTGGAGTAAGCGCTCCACTAACTCCTTTTTTTCAATCACGAGACATGGTGGCACAGCTTTGCACCATGGCATTTCGCAAGTAGAACCCAGACCGGGAGGCTGAAGCAAGCTTCCCAGCATTGGGAATCCCCCCAGAATGTCCTGTGCACTTGCATGGTGCATGATGGGACTTCTGGAGGCCAGATGGGCCCCAATCCCCACCACCCCTACTAGCTCCGTGACAGAGCCAGTAATCATGTTGGCAGCTGATTCTGCCGCCCTGGGAGAGTTTTATACTCGTATGCAGGGAGAGCGGGCTTGACCCGCTCTCCCCGCCAAACCCCATCCAGTTCTCCACACTGCTCATGTGGAGAGCCTCATTATCTTAGCTAAAGAACATCATTGAGGGGCTGCCCCTTGAAAACTGGGAAAGGAAGAAGCAACCCTCCTCAGGGACTCCTGAGGTGAGAGACTCTGCCAAGGGGGCAGTGTTTACTCCTCACCCCAATTTTCTAGGGGGTGGGGTTCATTGAAGAGTTGACAAACAAGGTGAGGTGCAAAAGCCCATCCCATAGGGATGGCTCCTCTTGGGATTAGATGAGGTTTTACTGAGGTAGCTTGTATTTATTCCTGGCCAAACCATGGAGAAACATGGGCGGGGGGTGGCTCTTGTCCCCTCCCCCAGTTTTCCAGGGTGCATTCCTCCAAAGAAGGGTTCCATTCAACTGGGTTCAAATTCATTCACAGTGGGTTGGCTTCTTTCTCTGACCTTGGGTTTTTGCCCCTGTAGCAAAGAAATGGAGCCACAGGGTTCCACATAAATGGTGAGGGAAGCCAGCAATTCTTCTCCACTCCAATTTTTATCCAAGTCAGAGGGCTTTAAAAGTTTGCCTCTCCTTTGTGGTGGGCTTTATTGAGCCCCCAAGTCCATTTCTGAGCTTAAACTTTGCCAGAATCCCTAGAAGTCAAGCGATACAGAATGAAAAGTGAGCTGATATTTTGTCTGAGGTATATGTGTCCCAGAGTTTCAGCTGAGAGGCAGGGGGGATGGATCAGCTTAGATTAGTTTCCATATGAAAAATGTTAACAATACTGTTCTAAATGCTTATCCAGCAGAGGCACCATTTCAGTTTTCTGGCAGTGGAATTCTGAAATTCTCAGAAAGATTTAAAAGGCTGTACTTGGATATGTTCAGGATGACATCCATGTATTTTAAGAACATTTTTTTCCTGAATGCTTTTGCATATCTTCCAATAAATATAGCAATGTTATCAACATATATCAGTCAGTTTGTTTATAGCCATGGCCAATGTCTATAATCAGTGAACTTGCCAGAAATACTGCTGCTGCCCAGGAACTATTTTTGTGGTCACAGCATTGGAGCATCCTAAATGGGAGCTTCTGACCCCTCCCTGGAGCCCAGTTTGGGAAGCTCCATAGACCCAGGCCATGGCAAAGTATCTGTTTAGCATGCCTAAAGTTCCAGATTCAACCCACAAAATTTCTAGGCAATCAAATGGTCACCGCTGTGTATGACATAAGTGTGGTGCTCATCCTGCTGTCCAGACATAGGACTGAACTTCAGCAAGAGCAGAGCAAGTCAGTGTGGTACAGTGGTCAGAGTGCAGGAAAGGAAAGAGCTGGGTTCAAATGCCCAGCTGGCCATGAAGCTCGCGGGTGACCTCGAGCTAGTCACTAACTTACCTCATGGCGTTGTGGTGAGGATAAAATGGGATGATAATACGGATGCCACACTGAACTCTTTGAAGGAAAAGTGGGATACAAATGAATGAATAATAAATTATCTATATATTTTTTTTTCTTAGGCATACCTGCCACTAATCCCATGTGTGGCAGCTCTCGCGAGAGTTCAAGCAGATGCCGGATAGTGACAGAGATGGGTGGGAGGGAAGAAAATGGAGGTGGCGGCTGTCAGAAAAACAAAATGGCAGCTAATGGCGGTGGCAGCTGGCCAGCTGGCCCACTGGCCGGCAGGTGGGCAGGAGAAGAGGGCAGGTGGCTGGCCAGCTGGGAAGAAAACAGTGGGTGGGTATGGGAAGTAGTGACCACTCGGCTGGCAGGCAGGCGGGAGAAGCGGAGGCGGAAGAAGACAGTGACAATGGCAGTGGGGACGGGGGGATGACAGCAGTGGTGAACTAGAGGTGCAGATGTTCTGTGCCCGGTTCAGCTAGTTCTCATTATTATATATCTTGATCTTCCCTCAGAGCAGTGTAACACTTAATGATTCAGGCCCACACATCCTTCATAGGGCTGCAATCTTTAATCAGTAGAGCTGTGGTGTCCAGTGAGGGTGGCATGGGGGGAGGGGGAAGTGGTGAGAGGTTCCTTTAAAAAGTGATTGCCAGTGGTACCTGTGGCACCTGCAAGCTGCCATGAGCAGTGGTGTCCCACCCAGCATCCCACATGATGGTGGTGGTGCAGTTCCAGCACTCACCTGGTGTCTGCACATGGGCAGAGGCCATTTGCATGATCAGCAACACTATTCTGACCATGCAAATGGCCTCTGCACATGCACAGACTGAGCCCAGGTGAGTGCCAGAGCTGCATCACTGCCATACAGGATGTCAGGCAGGGCACTGATTCTCGCAGCGCCTTGCAGGTGCATCACCTACTCCAGTCCTTGGGCAGCTGTGGTACTGCCAGTAATCACTTTTTAAAGGTACCTCTAACTGCCCACCCCCATGCCGTCACCAGCTGCCACTGCCGTAGAATAATCAGTGCAAGATTTAGTTGATTAATGGGCACGGCCAACTTTAATCAGTGAGAATGCAAATTAAGGGCAACATTTTTAAAAGGGTAATTACAGTTCTCATGTAGGAGGGAATAAAAAGAAAATATTAAGATGGCTCTCCTTTTAATGATGGTTGGCCTTTACGTATTAAATTATTTTACACTATTAACAATATATAGAATGACTATATTTTTTGATTATGCAAATTCAGTTAAATATCACAAATTCATTAGCTGATCAATCAGTTAAATAGCAGAGGATTAACTCAATCTGCTGATTGCCCTAACTCCTCTCACTACACCTGTCACTTTGACCAAGTGCACAGTAGGCGTACATAAATCTCCAAGTTCACTTATTGGCATCTCCAGTTAAGAGAACCTTGGAAGCAGAGCTGAGAAAAATCTCCACCTGAGCTGCTGGTTGTTGGAGCCTACAGGGAGCAATGGTGTGAGGCAGCATCACTTTGTTCGGACCATTTCAGTCATGGTGGTGGTGGTAGTGGTGGTGGGATTTGAGTCAATTCAAGAGAGAGAAAGGGAGAAGCAGAAATGGCTTCTTTTTCCAGTGAGGGAGTGGTTTAATGGGTAGAACTGTGCAACTGCCAGGTAGCAGAATTTGAGAAAGAAGTGGTTCCGGTGCTGTAAGCGGACACTGACAAGGAGATGGATAACTGTTTTGGAGTTCTGGGGGTTCTGGCAAATGCGAACAATGGGAGGAAGGCATGCACCTGAAGTCACCTACACTGAAAGCATCCTGTGAATGCTCCTGGCTAGTGGAATAGGCTGGAAGTTCACTCTGCTTGGACATAGTCCAAGTTGCTATGGTCCCACTGCAGACTGCACTCTTATGAGAGAGTAATCCACCCATAGGCAAAGTTAAGCCCATGGAATGTCACGCAAGTCATTTGCCTTGTGGTGGGTTGTATCTCATAAGCCCTGTGGTCTTTCGGCAGATCCTACAGATTGAGAGTCCTTGGTGATGCTGGGTACTACCCCTTTTTAACCTAGGAGAGAGGTTGACCACCATCCTCGCTTTTAATGGTGAAAGACCAAAAACCATATAAAAACTCACCCCTACTAGCCTAGCTTAGTGGAACTACAGGCACACACGGAAGGGAAGGAGAAGTCAGGTAGGGAAAGGAATAATTCCTGGGAGTGAAGGAAGGAGTGGGTGCTTCTTCTGCTACCTGTCTGATGTTAAGGAGACATTCTCTGAAGAGAAAATGGGGTGTGGATATGGATGAGCAGAGGGCCACAATCCCCAGAACAATCCCACAGTCCCCAGGCCAAATCCCAGAGACTGCGTGCTCTGGGAGGCTTTTGGCTGGCCAGTTTGTTAGGGTAAAAAGGCATGAAATCAGTGCCTCTCTGAGTTAATGATCAGAGGGGTTGGGATCTCCAGTGGAGAACAACAGAACAATGAATTTCAGGACAGGAAGATACAATTTTCTTTGAAGTAGAGTGTTGGCTGTAGGAATTTTGGCTTGTTGGTTTTAAGGATTTGAAGGATCTCAGAGGCATGAGGGAACTGATGTCAGCCCAAAGGTCAGGAGTTCAAGAATGTGCACGAGTGGGAGGAGAGTAATGGTTGCCTTGTCTTGGGAGTGCTTTAGAGTCTCCATGTGGGAAGCTCCTTTTGGGGGTGTTGAGGTGCCCTGTCCGGGCTCCTCTTGGAAAGGAAGCTGTAGCTGCTCTTAGTTGGTTCCCTAGGCTACTCCTAGCAGTGATCAGCACTGTTTCCTTCCCAGACTCTCCCAGAGACAGGCCAAACAAGTCTATATGCCTCTGTAGGGGCACAAGGGGGCACTACCATTTCTTGTACCCCTAACAGGGTTGCCCTGCTAGCCAAATGAATGAGCAAATAGAGATGATCACATGACAGAACATACGGGACTTTGGATCTGAGTAAATATTAGGACTATGTTAACCAGCCCTGCTTTGGGGGGGGCACCTCCACATCTGGGGGAGGTATCAATTCATTTTAGGAGTTTGGTGGGATCCTGCTTTGCTTTGGCTGAATTCAGAGCCAAAGCTTCAACCCTCACCTTCGCTCTTCCCCTGCCTCACCACCCTCACCCAACCTCTGTAGGAATTGACCAGACACATGCAAGAGACAGGCTGGCTCTATTATTATTATTATTATTCAAATGCATTGAGGTACCATTTGTTGCAGAGGGTGTTCTGTCTGTGTGGATTACAGAGCAAACACCAGTGAGAGGTTTTTAAGATAACTCTGCTTGTGAGACAAAGGCACTAAGAGGTCCGTACAGAACTTGCTGATTCATACAAAAAGGAACAGGAACAGGAAGGAGAACAGAAACTCCTAGCTAGCCCAACCAATACAGAGGATGTTTCATAGTGCCCCCTCTGGGTTTGTAATGCATTGCATGGAAGCTAAGCTGCAGCTGTTGCATATCCCAACAGCATTCAGGTAGCAACATCTTCTGTGATGTCACAACTTCTGAACATATTGTTTTAAAAAAAAAATTCCCCCAGCAATCCTGGGAAAGGCAAAGGATTTCCTGGGTGTTTGATTCTTTTCTGGGTCAGCGGGAGTGGCTGCAGCTGTGGGGAAAAGTCTATAGATCCCAGGAGACCCTCTGTCTTTCCCAGGACTGCAGGGGAAGAAGTAAAGGGAAAGGTGTCATTTTAAAATGAGGCTGCAGAAGATGCTGCTACCTCGCTGCACTCGGATAAAAATTAAAATAGTTGGCCTGCCTCCTGCCCTTGCCTGGTAAGCACTTGCAGCAGTCAGGGGAGGCTGCTGAGGTGGAGAGAGGGGCCAAAGTGGCCAAATAGCTTCCAAAGAGAATCAGCCCAGTTTATTTTATTTATTATTTCTTGTTTACACAGTAAGACAGGTGTTATTGACTGGTTTGTTTTATCCAGACATTGAGTCTTTCCCAAGGACCTGGGATGGCTGAATTTTATTGTCGGTTGTTATAGATATCGTCGCAGAATATAGGCTGTTCCCAGTAAAGCTGCTTTTTGTAACTGGCTGGTGGTGATTTCTGTGGCCCCTATGGTGTTGAGGTGCTCTTCAAGGTCTTTTGGAACTGCACCCAGGGCGCCAATTACCACTGGGATTATTTTGGTCTTCTTCTGCCACAGCCTTTCAATTTCAATCTGTAGATCTTTGTTTTTGGTGATTTTTTCTATTTCTTTTTCTTCTATTCTGCTATCCCCTGGTATTGCTATGTCGATTATTTTGACTTGTTTTTCTTTCTTCTCGACTACAGTTATATCTGGTGTATTGTGTGGCAGATGTTTGTCTGTTTGTAGTCGGAAGTCCCATAATATTTTTACATCTTCATTTTCTTCAACTTTTTCTATTATTATTATTATTATTATTACTATTATTATTATTATTTACATTTTATATCCCGCTCTTACTCCAAGAAGCCCAGAGTAGTGTACTACAAACTTAGGTTTCTCCTCATAACAACCCTGTAAAGTAGGTTAGGCTGAGAGAGAAGTGACTGGCCCAGCATCACCCAGCAAGTCTCATGGCTGAATGGGGATTTGAACTTGGGTCTCTCCGGTCCTAGTCCAGCACTCTAACCACTACACCACATGCTTGCTTTGATTTAGTCTAGCACTAAACTGCTTCGGTTCCAAATCAAAACTTCAAGGGCTTCATTGGGCTGAATCTCCTCCAAACTGGATCAGCCATCAAAGCTTTGCACACAGCCCTGGCAAATATATTTGCTGAAGGCAGACACATAATGGAAATTTATGAGTATTCTTCCTCCAGTTTATATCCAGATGTTGTTTCTGTTCAATCCAATCATTTTTAGTACCGCTTGTATTTTGTAAATAAAAGCTATGTTTTATTATTTTAATTTTCTGTTTTCATAATTTCCTAAGCATACATGAGAGATTCATGAGAGGTCTGCAGCTGCACATTACATCTAAAGATAAGACCATTGAGATCAAAGAGCTACTAGTCAGGGTAGCTCTTAAAAATAGCCCTAACCACTTTAGGAAAGCTACTCTCTCACCCCATAAGAGTTGTGTCACATGTGCTATAGTAATGCAAACAGACATGCTTTGGTAACTTCACAATGTTATATACTTTCTCAATGGCTTGATAAAATCTCTTAAGAAGCGTGGGAGTTTGGGTCCTTCTTGGAAGAGTTATCCTTGTGGATTAGCACAAAGAAAACATCTTGAGTGAGAAGACACTATTAGGGACAAATAGGGGGGTAGTGGAGGGGGGACATGCAGGGATGGTGCATTGGTACTTCTCAACTTCTCTGGCTGTTGAGGTGGGCATGGCCATGGGGGCTGTTATGAAGAGCACCTGCGCTTCTGAATTTGCAATTACATTACTGGGGACAAAGAATATTCATGGTCCTGTTTGTTTGTTTTTAAGTATACCATTTGGAGTTTGGCTTACCACAAATTCAACCTCCAAATGTTTCACCCCATAATGCACACTTTCACACAGTGGGATCAACACAATTAGATTCCTCTGCTAACTATTATTAGAACTTTTCAAAATGGCGATTCTCTTATTTTTAGCAGGGGGAGAGCAACTGGCTGAATTCATCCAATTCATCATCCCCAGCACAACACACCATCAGTGACTGCTGCTGGTTTCTGCCTTGTCTTTCTTTTTTAGATTGTGAGTCCTTTTGGGACAGGCCATCCCATTTATTATTTATTTATTTGTCTATGTAAACCGTTTTGAGAACGTTTGTTGATAAGTGGTATATAAATATCCATTGTCTTCACCGTTTTCATATGTGTGTAGATTAATCTATTATCTATCAGGAGCATGATAAGTGCATAGAACTACATAGCTATACCAGTAAAACAGACGTGCAGTTTGCAAGCATTCCTCCTGCCCCACAAAATAACCATGCACTCTCCCTTCGCTTGTTGCTAGCTGATGTGCAGAAGAGTCTATGCATTTAGAACAATATATTTATATCTCCAGCACTTAAGTTTTCTCAGGTTTTTCAGTTTTGTAAGCGATTTTCGTAGAAATCCGACACAGAGTGAAATGCAGTGAACTGAAAAAATATAGCTTATTCATTGCTTCATAGTTCAGTGAAAGCCTGGACTTTCACTGAAAGTGCAAAAAACTGTCAAAGAAAACTGTCAAAGTTTGTCAGAAAGTATCATTCCCCAAGCTTGACCCTGGAAGGACAACTCGCACCAGCCAATAGTGTGACAGCCCATGGGAGGACCATACTCCCTTTAACTCTGGTTTGGAGTTAATTCAGAATGCGGACATTGTGCTGCAGGGAACAGACCCTCAGTTGTGTGAGTGAATTAATTCCCAAGTTTGGCAGTGAGATCGGAACCATGGTTGGGTCTGGGAACAGCAGTCCCAATTATTCAGACAACACAGTGGGTGAACTGGAGGTGAGTTTGCCTCCGGTTTGGCGTTATGTGCAAAGGCAGCCATAGACACACTTCAGCAATCATGAGTATATTGTTTTAAATGTTTTGTAAACCACCTTGAGGTTATTTTAATGGAAGGCGGCATAAAAATTTAACAATCAATCAATCAATCAATCAATCAATAACTTCCTAGGTTCAGGGTGGGCAAACTTGGCATTCTAGCGGATGTTGAATTGCAACTCCCATCTTCCCCAGCCACAATAAATTATAGCTGGGGATGATGGGAATTGTAGTTCAACAACATATGGAGGACCACGTTTGCACACCCCTGTAACTGTCCTAGGACCTAGGACCCTGACATTTGGCCACAAGACACCCTGATTACTAGAAAACTGAAAATTGGCATCAGACCATCGATCCCTCTGAAACAACCACTTTCTACCTCAATCAGACAAGGGCCCCAAACATGATTGTGCATAATGTTATCACTATTGGGGATGCTTATGGGATGAAACTTGATAAACGAATTCAGAACTGATGGCCATCACCTGTTCTGAAACCATCCACCCAAAAATTGTTTTCATCAATTTCCATAATACTAATGTGGATTACATAAGATTTAAAGTTTTGCCCTTTGAACTATTATTCTTAATCCTCCTTTGGTTATTTGCTATCAAAACATATCTGTTTCTTACCTGACATTCTCAACAACAGGTTCCTTATCTGATTTCAGGTTGGTGCTAAAACTGATGAACAGCAGAACTGACTGGAGAAGATTTTTCCTGTGATGGGAATGCTGAAGTTTGACCTTTGCTGTTGTGTCTGAGCTGGGAAGGTTCTCTTCTGTTTATTCAATGTCTCCAGTGTTCACTGAATGGCATGGGGAAACTTTATAAATGTGCAAGGGTCAATGACTCTCCAAAAGACCCCTGGCAAAGCTTCAGGCAGAAGTGATTAGATGGAATTGCACAGAATATGCCAACTGCTGCTAGTGAGTGTGTGTGTATTCAAATTTGTCATTCAACAATAGTTCAAAATAGCATAAGCACTTTAGAAAAGCCAAGGTCTATCTAACCCTCCCTATCTAATCCTATTTCCCACAGTCGCCAACTGAATGCCTTTGGAAAGCTCACAAGAAGGAAATGAAGACATACAGGTGGACCTCGTTATTCGGGTTAGGTTCTGTGCCTACAACCACGTATAACGAAACTGCAAATAATGAAGCATTGTGTCAATGGGAGATTGGGGGTTAGGTTCTGGAATATCAGAAAATGGCCTGAAAAATCCCCCAAACATCAGGGAAAAGGCTGAAAACAGGATAGTACACCACGGTGTGCCTTGGCCAACTCTGATATAATGCTCTCCCACTCTCTAGATTCCCCCCAGCCCCTCAACAATGCATAAAGTACAGTGTAGTGGAGTAATGTAAGATAAAGAATTCTCACCCTGCTGCTGTCATCCTGGGCACTTTCCAGATTTCATGCTGCAACAGTGTAAAATGCTTCAGCTTGGCAGGATCGTCTTGAAAACGATCCCCAGAATCTCAAACTCCTACAATGGGAAAATACAGCTATTTTTCTGCAACAGACTTGCAACGTTGTAGCACTATAACGCAAAGATAAAATCTGAAACAAGGCATCGGAAATGTGAATGGTGCCTTGCTGTCAGCGCAGGGAAGCACACTTAGGAGATCCGTAGTGACCCTGTTGTAGGGTTTAATCTGGAAAGTGACCAGCACATAGCAGCATGAATCTCAGGCCTTATCTCACAACACCCAAAGGGGTAGTTCCCTCACCCCTCTCACTTCCAGTTGAGCACTTTAGAGGCATTATAGCATTAGAGATAGTTCAGGTAAGCACCCAAAGAGGAATTTCCTCGCCCCTCTCACTTCCAGTTCAGCTCTTTAGAGGCTGCACAGAGACATTTCAAATAAGCATCCAAGGGGTATTCTCCTCACCCCTCACAGTTCAAGTTTAGCACTTTAGAGGCTGCACAGCTTCAGCGACAGTTCAAGTAAGCACCCAAGGAAGAGTTCCCTCACTCAACTGCAGGAGTTAGCAGTAGAGATGTGCACAGAACTTCTGACTGCCAGTATGAAGGTGGAAGAAATCGCTTTAAGGACTGAGGAGCATGCTCTCCCCCCATCCCCAGAAGTGACCGGTGCACGTATGCACACCATGATGTGCTTCTGACCGCTTCCAGTCTGCAACACACCGGGATGGTAAGGAGGTACACTGCTGCCCTGCAGGACCGATTTTGCACACAGCACCGGTGGAGGAAATGCAGCTGGAAGGGGGGAAGCACCCTCCCCAGTCCTTAAAACTTTCCCCTCACCTTTGAACCGGTGGAACCACCCAACTTTCAAACCAGTTTGGAGGTCCCTTTACGGACCACCATAAAAGGGCCTCTGGACTGGTTTGGTGCACATCCCTAGATAGCAGCACTCCATTCTGTGTCCTTAAGTGGTGAAACAAAAACAAAAAATGCAGTGGAGTTTAAGTTAAGTTAAGTTACATTACATTACATTAAGTTGTGCTATCGAGTTGGTGTTGACTCCTGACAACAACAGAGTAACGTAGCTTTCTGTGATAGAATACAGGAAGGGGTTACCATTGCCATCTGTACAGTAAATATTTAGGATACAGTACAGTATTAAATATATATTCAATTTAAATAAATAAATAAATTCAATACAATTGAAAAAATAACTGTTGTGCATTGTATGGAAAGGGTTCAGTAATTAATTTACAAGATGAATATCACAGTACTGTAAGTTGTTTCCTTTAAATATATATATATTAAAATTTAAAAGTATACAAAATTAAAAAACATAATGATTAAAAATTAGCTGTGGTGCATCGTACGGCAAGGGTTCAGCAATTAGTTAACAGGATAAAAGCAATGTACTGTAAGTCATTTAATTAAAATAAATTTAAATTTTAAAAAATGCTGCAGTATACTGGGGCTGAACACTGCTCCAGGAGGTTCCTCTTATGAATGGCCATGGAAAGGCTCATACAGGCCTAGTAAGCCAACACAGAGACCCAAAGAGCTAAGACAGCCAGCATGAAAAGGAATGGCCCCAAAAGGCTACTAAAGGCTCCCAGAGGAGACCAAGCTTCCACTATGCTGCCAAAAGCTGAGGAAATACCACAAAAGCTGTAAAATACTAAAAAAACAAAACAAAACAAAACCCACCACCACCCAAAAAACCCCACCACTACAACAGTCCTCCAACTTTCTCCAAAGTCCTCTCTCAACCCGTGCAGGAAGAGCACACCCATATATGGGCATAGAAGTGACATGCCGAAAACTGTGGATATGCGAGACACATGACCACGAATGGCAAGGTCGGCCACTATTTTCAAACCATGGATACATGAATCCCCTAATATGGAAACCAGGGATAATGAGGCCCGCCTGTATTCCCTTTGCTGAAGTTGCTCCTCTGCAACTGGTATTCAGAGGCATCCTGCCTCTGCCCCTAGAGATAGTATGTAATCATCACATACATACCTAGTAGCCTAATAGATTTGTCCTCCGAATTTGGAAGATAAGTCTACTAGTATCTAAGCTAGTGCCCATCGTAACATTTTATGTCAGCAAATTCCATAGATTACTTATGCTCTGTGTGAAGTACTTCCTCTTGGCCATCATAAATCTCCTGCCAAACAGTTTCATGGCATGACCCCTAGTTCTAGTGTTGTGAGAAAAGGAGGGGGGGAAAGTCTCTCTGTCACTTTCTCCACACCAAGCAATGTTTTATAAGTCTCAATCATTTCCCTCCTTAATTGGATTTTTTCTAAACTAAAAGTCGTAAACATTGTAGTCTTCCCATATAAAGAAGGGAAGGAAGGGAATATCACCACCATAAAAAGAGGCCAACATAACTATATACATTCAGCATATGCTATAGCTATACTGGGTGACTCTGGGCCAGTCACTTCTCTCTCAGCCTAGCCTACTTCACAGGGTTGTTGTGAAAGAGAAACTCAAGTATGTAGTACACCTCTCTGGGCTCCTTGGAGGAAGAGAGGGATGTAAATACATACATACATACATACATACATACATACATACATACATACTCCCGCTAACTGAGCAAAGAGTCACCTTTTAAAGTGGTGCTTCTGTTATATTAAGCAAGGGGAGAGCAACTATCCCTATCCAACCCCAACACAGCATTCTTCCAGTCTTACTGGTGTCTACCTTATATTTCTTTTTAGACTGTGAACCCTTTGGGGACTCCCATTCAAATGCAAACTAGCTAAGATCCTGCTTAGCTGGGGGGGCACTGAGGTCAGGTCCAAAGTAGGGTCTCAGCTGGTGCACCAGCCATAGCTGGTAGAAGGCACTTCTGCACACTGCAGCCAGCTGTGCCTCCAAGGACAACGTCAGGTCCAGAAGTACTCCCAAGCTGCAGACTTTGTCTTTCAGAGGGAGTGTGACCCCATCCAAGACCAGATTTACCTCACTATTTGGATGATTAGTTTTACCAACCCAGAGTACTTCCATCTTATCTGGATGAAGTTTCAGTTTGTTTCCCCCATCCTGTCCAGAACAGTCTCCAAGCCCTGGTTCAGAGCATCCACTGCCTCCCTGGTGTCTGCTGACTTAAAAGATAGGTAGAGCTGGGTGTCATCAGCATACTGGTGGCACCGCAGCCCACACCTATGGATGACCTCTCCCAGAGGTTTCATGTAGGTGTTAAACAGCAAGGGGAACAGAATAGCACCCCTTGGGCCCAAGGCTAAGGGGTGGGGCAGGAACCCGCCAGCACCACCTTCTGAGCACAACTCTTAAGGTAGGAGTGGAGCCACTGTATAACCATGCCCCCAAGTCCCAACCCAGAGAGACGTCCCAAAAGGATAACATGGTTGATAATATCGAAAGTGGCTATAGGGATTCCACAGAGTCACACTCCCTCTGTCTATCTCTCGATGTAGGTCATCCACCAGGGTAACCAAGGCAGTTTCCCTCCCATATCCAGGTCAGAAGCCAGACTGGAAAGGATCTAAGTAATCAGATTCATCCAGGGCAGCCTGGAGCTGAGATGCCACCACTCTCTCCAACACCTTGCCCAAGAAGGGGAGGTTAGAAATTGGTTGAAAGTTATTCAGGTCATCTGGGTCCAATGAGGGCTTTTTTAATAGGGGCCTGATTACTGCCTCCTTCAGCTGAGTGGGCACCCCCCCCCCATCTTAGAGAGGCATTCACCACCCCAGCCACTCATGGACCCAGTCCCTCCCTCAACCAAACGTGAAGGCCAAGGGCCGAGCATGCACGTGGTAGGCCTCAGACTTCCAAGCAGTATGTCCACCTCCTCCGGCAACACAGTCTGAAAAGCATCCAATACAAGAAGACCAGGCAGTGCATTGGCAACATCCAGTTCCAGCAGCACAAAAATCTTAGCAACCAAGTCAGAACGGATACGAGCAATTTTATCCACAAAATGTAACACACATTGGTCACAGTGGGCTGCCGAGGATATTGTTTGATGGTTTTGGGGGTCCTCACTTAGGACCCCCCGAATGACTCAAAAAAGCTCTGCTGGACAACATTGAGCAGATGGTGGTGGAAAAGTAGGATTTCTTCGCTACCATCACCATAGAGTAAGCCCTAATATGGGCTCTAGCTTGTGTTCGGCCACATTCATTCTGGGTTTTCCAGCAACAACGCCCAACCCATCTCCTCATACCAGAGGGAGACCTGGCCATCAACAGGATCATTCACTCTCTCAGCTGGAAACTCCCCCAGAGCCATCAGGAATCCATTAGGAGCCATATGCCTTTGCGGCCGGACCATCCTAACTGGTCCCCCACCCTGCAGAGGTGTTTTGGCTCCACCCTCAGTCCAATATTCACCAGATAGTGATCCATCCATGATTAAAGTGTCCTGGACTATCCATGGAGAGCCACTGTCCACCACTGACCCAAAGACCAAGTCAAGTGTATGGCCTGCAACATGTGTGGGACCAGGAATTAGTCTGGACATCATGGAGACAAGGCCATGGTCATCATGGAGGACATGAAGTTGCGAGCTGCACCAGACAAGGCAGCCTCAGTATGGATATTAAAGTCCCCAAAGACTGACAGCTGCAGGGTCCTCAACACTACATCCAAGACCACCTCAAGCAGTTCAGGCAAGGAGACTGTTAAACAGTGGGGTGAGTGGTGTACCAGCAGAATCCCAACCTTCTCATGATCCCATCACTGCATGCAGGCACTCAAACTGGTCAGAATGGCGGGCAGTGCACCTGGTGAGGGGGTTGGTCTCCTGATGAACCAGGGCAAACCCACCTCCCCACCCACCCCGCCTTGGCTGATGCTGCACCCGGCAACCTGGTGGGCACAACTGGGAGAGATTTACATCTCCTCCTTCATCCAACCAGGTCTCTGTAATGCATGCCAGGTCCATGTCTTCATCCAGGATTACCTCCTGGATGGCTGTGGTCTTTGTATTTATGGGCCTGCTTTTTTAATAGTACCAGCTTCAGGCAAGATGGACTGCTGTGAGAGTTACTGGGGTCTCTTTGGGTGGGAGAAGGACTGGAGGGCGTGATGACTATAGCCAACACGCCTTCCCCTCACCTGGCATGTTCTGCCCCCACTGCCATATTGCCCTCTGCCAAGGACCACCTCAACTCTAAGGGCCTCCTCCAAAATAACACGTCCTCTGACAGAAATTGAGAAGAGCAACACCTTAATAATGACAAAAGTAAAAATTCTCTCCTATTAAAACAGAGGCAATACTCTAATCTGGTAATTACCAGATTAATCTGGTGATCTGAGAATAGGGCAGTGTACTTCACTGCAAAGCCTAGGAGCCCCTGGCAACTCCCATTGACCCAAAGTGCAGCTCCCTAATTGTTTATTAGGCCTGTACAAAGGTGCAGTCAAAGCAAAATTCTCCACAAGCTCCCCTGGCATCATGCGGAGGCAAGGCAACCTTATCCACTGCAAGGTATTTCTTTTATTTGATTTTATTTACTATATTTATAAACTGCCTCGCATTTAAATCTCAAGGTGGTGTACAACAGCTTTCAAAACAGCAGAAATAAAATGCAATAAAATCAACTGGAACAATTTTTAAATAGTTTTAACAAAAAGCCTCAGAAAATAGGTGGTTCAACTTCTTAAAGGATTTTTATTTTTAAAGGCAGCCAGAGATGGAGAAGCTCGTATTTTGACAAGGAGTGCATTCCAAAGCAATGGGACAGGCACAGAAAAGGCCTGATCCTCAAGCAAGCTGGTGGCAACTATACCCAGACCTCCACAAATTATCTTAATAGGCAACGGGGTTTGTGACACCCTCTTAAACACCCTGGACCCAAGGCATTAAGGACTTTATAGGTAACCAGCCGACCGCACACAGTGCATCTGTGCGCTCTTTGGGGCCGGAGGTTCCCCCTCCCCCCCGCCTTCTGCCCCCTCTCTCCTCCGCCGCCTGCCACCTCTTCCTGGCGGCCCAGCCAACACCTGACCACGGCCAGTCCGGGGCCTCCCTGCTGTCTACTTCTGCCCCTCCCATTTTCTTCTCCTCCCTCCCGGCGACCAGGCCTGGGCCTGGGCCTAGGCCTGCCTCCACTGCTGCATTTCCGCCTACCAAACATCCCCCCTCATCCACACACATTTCCAACCCCACATTTCCACCCACCACACACTGGCTTAGTGAAATAGTTATATAGATGATTGACCAGCACTTTGTAATTTGGTTGGAAAAAGCAAATTGTGCTTTCCCCAGTACTGGTGGGGCTCCTTTGAGGGAAACGGAGCCCTCGTGATCCCCAGCACCATCTTGTAAGGTGAACATGGAGCACTGGACTGAGTACTTGGAAGTAGAGTCCTTCCCAGTTCTTTCCTCAGAGATCTAGATTAGATTTCCCAGAAGTCCATGTGCACCTTCTAAGAGGTGAGACTTGAGACTTGACAAGGCTCTATCATTTATTTATTTATTTATTTATTTATTTATTTATTTATTTATTTATTTATTTATTTAAGCACATGTTTAGGGACCATTTGGATGAACAGCCCACACATGCAATTAAGGGACACACCAGGAGGGCAAAGGGAAGGCACTCCCTCTTCCTGTGCACATGTACTGCTAAGCCATATAGTTTGAATCCTCTCTCTCTCTCTCTCTCTCTCTCTCTCTCTCTCTCTCTCCCCCCCCCCCCCCACCACCACATGAAAACAGATGCCTCAAGATCTCCTCAGTCTCCCCTCTTCAGCAAGAGGGAAAATAGGAGTGTGCTGGCTAGTCGTGCCTCCTTCCTGGACCGATCTGTCAGCTGACCACATCAATTCCCAGGCCAGGTACCTTTCCTGCATGCACTGCTGACCTATGTGGTAGGGATGTGCACAAAACCGGTTTGCCCAGTTCCAAACCAGATTCAAACCAGACTGGGCATGTTTGGTTTCCCCTCTTCAAATGGGTTCCTGGTTCAGGAACTGGTTCTGGCCCGGTTCGGGGGTGCCAAGAAGCATCTGACACTCCCGAACTGCGCCCAAACTGATTCAAATTTAAATCAAACTGGGGGGCCCATTTGGGGTGGGGGGGGAACCAAACATGCCCTGTCCAGTTCAAATCCGGTTTGGATTCTAACTGAACCGGGCTAATTGGTTTAGTGCACATCCCTATAAGAGACTGTTAGTCTATTGTTTCTTAGCCTATTTTTTTTAGTTTGTAATAAATATCAAACTCTTGTTTCTCAAAGTTGGCTTCCTGTTCAGTTATGTACAGAAGAGACATAATTTCTCTTGCAATAGCAACCTTATCTTCAGGGACAGTTCAAGACATTTTGCTGCCTGAAGCAAAAGACACAATGAGGAGCAGCCAAGACTGGGCTAGGTCAGCTAAGACTCAAGCTGGTGAAAGCTGTGTGGCTTCTGGCCGTGCCGCAGAGGCAAATCCACCTATGGATCCTGCCAGTTAGCCGAGGTTAAATGCTCAATGCACCCTTAATTCAGGCTAACTGCTTGTGTGCGAGTGCCGGCTGCTCCCATCCGGTGCTGGCACAGGGGCGGACTCCTGGCCATTGCCGGGTGGATGCCCACAATGCACCCACGCACTTACATGAGCAGAAGGTTCCAAGTTCCCTCCCTGGCTTCTCCAAGATAGGGCTGAGAGAGATTCCTGCCTGCAACCTTGGAGAAAGCCACTGCCAGTCTGTAACGACAATACTGAGCTAGAGAGACCAATGGTCTGACTCAGGATATGGCAGCTCCTTATGTTCCTATGTGGGATTTCCAGGGGCCGGGATGAGGCATCCTGACACCCGCACCTCTGCGCTGCCTGGGGCCACAGTGAACCGTCTGGGCACATGATGGGTGTGCCCTGACCCTGCCCAGACCCAGCAGCCAGATTGTATGTGGGGAAGGAGAGCTGCTGCTGCCTTCCCCACCACCCGCCCTGAAGCCCTCTCACAACGGGCTCTAAATGTTCCTTGGAGTAACATGTGGGGTAACTGTTTGGGGCCCCAACTCTGCATTTTTACACCCTGTCTAAGTTCATCCTGAGGTAAGCTTCTTTAGAAAGCATACTCCATAAGCTTGAGAGCACAACTGTGAAGGGTCTGCTTCATAACTGTACCTAGGTGTCCACCCTAGTGGGAGCTGGATGTGAGAGTTAGCAGAGTCTCCCAAACAAATCAGCCAGAGTGACATGGTAATCCTTATAGCGTGTCAGGTGCTGCCACAATTGCTGAAATCATCATAGATTTCGCTTATATAATGCCAGTGTGCATAACCGTATGGAGAAAAAAGTAATTTTTTCAACATGTGTGAGCAGGACCCTCTTTCCCAATCCTAATTCAATTCATGTTTAAAATAAAATGAAGGTAAAGTACCGAGTGGCCAAAGAAAAAGAAAAGAAAAAAGCATAAAGGAGCCGTGGATTAGCTTGCGTCTGTGTATCCCTCTCTCCTTTGGTTTGGTTTCTGATGCTGGTGTAGGGCATGCCGCACAGGGCCTTTCTCTTTGAGGATTTAATACTGGCAAAAGCTAAAGCTATTCATCATCACATTGCTCAGAATGGAAGGCAAGGTTAGCATGACTAACTCAGCTCTTCAACTCAGAAAGTCAAATGCCCGGGTATCCTGAAGACAACAAAGCTATCACAGTCCAGTGTGAGAAGTTTAGGATAAGAGTTACAAAACTTCAAACACAACTCGGAGGTGGGCGCGAAGTGGGGGGTGCATGTCAAATTGAGAGACTTGACCTCTGCAGTTTCCCCTCAGACTGGTGTAACTGAAAGACCTGGGAAAAGTCTCTGAATTAAGAGGCTTTGCAAAGCTCCAGGGGTGGAAATGCTGAGAAAAGGAAAGGAAAAAGATTCCCCTTCAATTCTCATTTCAGTCTCAGGGGTGGGGGGTGTGCACATCCATTCATGTGGTACTGCATATCTATTACATACTGAAAGTCCTAGTTTATGTCAGCAGTACCCCAGGTAAAGGATCTGAGGTAGCAGATCTGAGGAAAGCCCCTCAGCCGTTCTGACAAGGTTCTTGGAGAGGAACATAGGAAGCTGCCTTATACCAAGTCAGACCATTGGTCCATCTAGCTCAGTATTGTCTGCATTAAGTGTCAGTGGCTCTCCAAGGTTTCAGGCAGGAGTCTTTCCAAGCCCTATCTGGAGATGCTGGGGATTCAAACTGGGACCATCTGCATGCAAAGCAGATGCTCTAGCCGCTGCCAGTCAGTACAGGTACGTGGGACGACGAGTGGAGTTGGGAAATCTGGCTATTTACTAACTTAGATTATGATCTCTTTGGAGAAGAAGACCAACTCCTCCTCTTCCTCCAACTCCTCCTCGTCCTGGGTAGGGTTGCCATTCACACCAGTATCTTATTGGCTTGACCAACAAAAATGTGTTAGGAATCTGGCATTGTCTGACGAGCTTGTAATTAGTCAAAATTTCCAAGCTCTACCCAATCCAGTAGGTTCCATCCTTGTTCTGCCTCTGAACTACCAAACGCCATCCAATCTCCACATCTATCTGGCCAGAAACCTCCAGGCTTCTTGACTGTCATGTTCTGCCCCATCTCTGTCTGCCTTGGCTCCACCTTGGCCCCTCCCGAAAAGCCAGTATTTTTAAAATCAAAAGTTGGCAGTTGGGGATGTTTGGTCTGACTGTGTTTGGGGTGGCTTATCATAACACCAAATTATTTGCAAGTTCTAAATAGTGTTTAATACATGATGACTCATTCACACCAGTTGATCCTGCAGTCTTCAAGTGATGAACATGCATGTGTGTACCAGGCTTAGGTTTACGGTCATGAATAACACCACAAATTAGGAAAAACAAGATCTTCTTTTTTTAAAAAAAATTGGCCAATCTCTTTAGCAACAGTTTCCATTCTAAAGAAATCTAGCCTGAATAAATTGATCATTATTGTTTGTTTGTTTGTTTGTTCATTTACCCATCCATCAATACATCACAAAGACAAAGACAATGTTTAATAGCATTACGGAAAATACAGAACAGATTCAGTCTCACACCCCTATCCACAGTCCATTATGCCAAAATATTTTGATCAAACCCATTTTTGATGCATTGACCTCAATGGGATGTTACTGGCATCCGTCCAAGAATACTGCCTTGAAATGGGCTGAAGCTGGAGCTGAGAGTCTTTATGCCTTCCTCAAATTAGCACAGAGCAGCTTCCCTGGGAAATCTTGATCAGGCAGCAGGGGCCGTTGAGAAGAGCATGCAACTGGCATGCTCCAAATTTCCCCAGGAAACCGAGAGATGCTAACTCTGCCCATTCTCTGCAGGCCTAGGTCCTGGGAAACAGAGCCCTTTCCCACTCTTTCCTCTAGCCTCAGAGAGATTCAGTGGCACTGTGGATTTTTACTTTAAGCCCCTGTGGATTACTTTCATATCAAATTGTTTCCAGTCCCATTCATCATTGGAGAAATTGTGATGAAAACAAAGTAGCTTTCTAAAAGGAAAAAAATGTTGTTACAAAAGACGAACAACAGATTTCACCTGAGATTTAAAGAAAAAGTAGAAAGCATGCAAACAGTGAAGGAAGGAGACTTCTTTGTCTTGTCCCTTTAAAAACAGTCCAGAGCTGAGATTGTAAAAATATGTTTCCTGTAGCAAGGCAAGCACTTACATTTATTTTGCACATTTCTATTTTTCCTTTTCCTGAGTATCCAATTGAGAAGGCTGATGAGATAGCGGCTCATATGAAACTGGGGAGACCCAGGTTCAAATTACCACTTAGCTGTGATGCTCACTGAGGGATCCTGAGCCATCATTCATTCTCAGCCTAGCCTACCATACAGGATTGTTGTGACATTAAAATGGTGCAACCAGGTAAATTGTAAAGGGGAAACTATATACAGAAACCATGTACTGAATTCTCTGGAGGAAGACCAGAATATTGTGGAAAGAAGATAAGTTAAAGGGTCAAAGACCAACTGGCACTGCCATATTCCTAACCTCATCACTCCAGTAACTATTTGAGAACTGAAATGAATGTTACTAAATATGCCTTGCACAAAATCCTTTTCATGTTTTATATTTAATATCCTGTATTTGGCATACAGCAATATCTAATATTGTTCATTATTTGACAATAAATATGGATTACTCTGTTGATCATAGTGGCTTACATACCAAGGTCAGCCATGCACCCAAGAGGACATAAGAATAACATCAATTTGATGTGATGTAGATTGTACCATACCACTGTATGTATTGTTTGATTCAGTCTATCAAAGTAACAAATTGTTGTCTATGATTTGTCACTCCTGTTAAATCTACTTTGTTTTGTTTCTCAGAATTATGGACAAACTTCATCCATATTAAATTTCCTACTTTTTATGGACAACACTTCCAAAATATGAATTAGTCCATAAAAATTATGAAGAAGTGTTGTCATTTGCTATCTGACAATACCTGATAGTTAACAAGCTATGATATCTAATGTTTGGCATCTCACAGAGTTCAATACTTATATTTTGACAGCTAGTAACATTTTATGTGTTTATGATATTAGAAAACATCTGACAGTATCTGACAGAGACAGCATGGTGTAGTGGTTAGAGTGCTGGACTAGGACCGGGGAGACCTGAGTTCAAATCCCCATTCAGCCATGATACTTGCTGGGTGACTCTGGGCCAGTCACTTCTCTCTCAGCCTAACCTACTTCACAGGGTTGTTGTGAGGAGAAACTTAAGTATGTAGTACACCGCTCTGGGTTCCTTGGAGGAAGAGTGGGATATAAATGGAGAGAGAGAAAAGTAAAGTATCTGATACCTGACAGTATCTGACATTTTATATCTGGCACTCGACAGTAGGATTGCTGATGAAGTCTATATAACCTTGGGATGTGCACAAAACCGGACAAGCCAGTTCGGCTCAAATCCGAACCGAACTTGAGCTGCCCTGGCCTGATCCAGTTCCATGCATACTCGAACCAGTTTGTTTTGAGTCAATTTGAATCCAGATTCCCCTTTATCATTAAAGGGCGGGGGGGGGCGGGGGGATTTCCGCAAAAGTAGAGGAGGCAGGAGGGGAGTACAAAGATACCTTAGAAGTGCCCCCAGCGCCAGCGGCCAAGGGTGGTGGAGGGGGTGGAAGCGGCTTCCTCCCACTCCTGCAGGTCTCCCACTGAGTAGCCCAGGCTGGTTCAAGCCTGATTTGGGCCTGATTTGGGCCTCTGCACAGATGTGGAGATCTAAAATGGCCTCCACACCTGCGCAGTGGCCCAAACTGGGCCCAAACCAGCCCGGGCTACTTAGGGGGAGGTTGTTCGGGTTGAAGCAGAGCTCTTGCCACCGCCACCACCCCTGTGACTGCCACAGCTGCAGCCACAGCCAATGGCATCAGCACTTCTAATATACCTTTTTACTCCCCTCCCGCCCGCTCTACTTTTATGGAAGTCCCTCTGCCCCCATTTTACTGGTAAAGGGGAATCCTTACCATGTACCAGTAAAGGATTCCCCTTTACCTCTGATCCGCCTCGTTTCGAACTGGGCCTGGTTCATTTCTAACTCAGACCTAACTGGGCCTGGTTCTGTTCAACCTGAACCCTTCGAGCTGAGCTGACTCAAACTTCAGCCTGGCTTGATCTGAGCCAGCTCACAGACCCCTAACCCATTATTCAGCAATGTTGGAAGTGAGGCTTGCTGAGCAGAACTGGCTCATTAGGATTTGCTGTAGATTTGGGGAGGAACTCAAATTTCCCTTTGATATGAATTGTGTTTATATCCCTTGTCATGGCAAGTTAGACCTGCCAGGAGCGTACCACTGGGTCACTGATGATGTCACCAGCAGTATACATCAAATACTTATTTGTTTTTAGCAGCAGTTACCAATATTTCATAGAAAGCTTTGAGTGCTTCTTATTTGCTAATTAGTTTTATGTTTTATGTTTTATTGCATCTGACAAGTAAATTTGGATGTTAATTGTTCTAAGAAATAAGTGTTCATTGGAGCAACTTCTAATGCTAAGACTGTGTTCAAGAACCCTGCTTGAAAGCCTAACATTGCCCACCAAAATTGTTCTTCTAAGTAAAGACATAAATAAATATGCTTGTTGATTGAGTCATGGGCTTTAGGATTGATTAAGAGATTGCCTAATTAAATCTTCCATACAAATAAGAAGATCCATGGGACATGAATATTTCAAATAAAGACTCTCTCTATATGGGGTGTGGTGATGGCTACAAGCTTGGATGGCTTTAAAAGGGGCTTAGATAAATGGTGCAGTGGGGAAATGGCTTGACTAGCAACCCAGAGGTTGCCAGTTTGAATCTCTGCTGGTATGTTTCCCAGACTATAGGAAACACCAATATAGGGCAGCAGCGATATAGGAAGATGCTGAAAGGCATCCCCGAGAGGAAGCAATGGTAAACCCCTCCTGTATTCTACTAAAGACAACCACAGGGCTCTGTGGTCGCCAGGAGTCAACAACGACTTGACGGCACACTTTACTTTAGACAAATACACAGGGAAAGGTCTATCAATGGATACTAGTCTGGTAGCTACAGGCAACCTCCAGCCTCAGAGGCAAGATGCCTCTATTTACCAGTTTCAGGGGAGCAATAGCAAAAGAGAGGGCATTACCTCACCTCTTGCCTGTGGGCTTCCAAGAGGCATCTAGTGGGCCACTGTATGAAACAGCATGCTGGACTAGATAGGCCTTGGGTCTGATCCAGCAGGGCTGTTCTTATGAAGCACACCCTGCACATTAATCAGTGGGTACAAACCTGCTCAGATAACTACAGAGCCTTTTAAAGACAACAAGAGGCCTGAGGCCACAATATTCATTTAAGAATCTCCCACTTCTTTCTCTCTGGCTGACATACTGCGCAACATTATGCATGTGGAGGCATATAATGTTTGTGCAGTTTCACAGAAACGCTGTTGCACATGGGCAGAAATTGCACAGAATTGTGAAATAGTGAGACCATTATTAGGGATGTGCAGAATATTTCGATGTTGAAACGTTTCAACTCAAAACGGGCCATTTCAAGTATTTCAAGTTCAAAACAAAACTGCCTTTAAATAAAGAGCCTGTTTGCAGCTTGAAGCAGAACAACCCTGTTCGGTTGAAATGTTTCAATGTTTTGAGCATCATTTTGGAGACCTGTTTTTCTCTTTCTGATTGGTTTTCAGGCACTGGCTTGATATCTGCTTGCTTCTTGGTTGGCTTGTTATCATACAAATCATGTGTTGTCATGAGCAACTGTGCCCCCATTGACTGGGGGAGGGAGGAGGCAGGGGGAAGCCCCAAAGGAGGGAGTTTCAAAATGTATTCAAAGGGACCTACCACCCAACCCACAAGAAATAGGCAATTTGGTGTCCCTAGGAGCTATCCATGGGAAACAATGGAGTGTTTTGAGTTTCCGCATTGTTCCCTGTGGCCGAAACACTTGAAACACTTCGATTTTTGTTCCATTGAAACAATCACTTTGACTTCTGTTTTGATGAAATGTTTCAGCCATCTGCATTTTGTTTCAAGTATGAAACAAAATGCAAAATTCCTTTCGTGCACATCCCTGACCATTATATATAATGGCTGCAGTGTCACACAACTCAGTTTGTGAAATGTGCACTTGCCCAACAGTGCTCTTGCAAAGCTTTGTAACTGTTACATTCCACCACATGCGTAAGATTGCACAGTAGGTCAGCCATTGTATCCCATGTCAATGTAATAAACCAAAATACGGAGATAAATCTTGATTCTGTGGTTATAACTGATTATTTTTACTGCCTTGAATGAAAAGGATCAATCTGATCATTTCAAATATTGAACCATACTTTGGATGGCACCCTCCATGAGTGGGGCCTGGGGCTATAGTCCCCCACCCCCCCGCTTCCCAAAGGCCTTGGGGGTATTGTTATCTAAGAATATTAAATAGGCAATGAGAAAGAGGTGGGTGTTGTTTTTTCCTCCTGCAATAGCCCCAGAGCTCTGCAACAAGCTTCTGGGGGGGGGGGGATGTAATGTACTTATTTCCCAAGGTCTAAGAAGCCTTAGGAAAGGATATTTAGATGCCGTGGCGTGTCTTTACCTACAAAGATTAGAATCATTAGGACAATGGTTTTTCCTTTGACACTCTATGGATGCAAAAGCTGGAACATAGGAACATATGAAGCTGCTGTATACTGAATCAGACCATTGGTCTATCTAGCTCAGCATTGCCTTCACAGACTGGCAGTGGCTTCTCCAAGGTTGCAGGCAGGAATCTCAGCCCTATCTTGGAGATGCCAGGGAGGGAACTTGGAACCTTCTACTTTCCCAGAGTGGCTCCATTCCCTGAGGGGAATATCTTACTGTGCTCACACTTCTAGTCTCCCATTCAAATGCAACCAGGTCGGACCCTGCTCGACTTTGAAGAAGCAAGACAGAAAAAGTATTGATGCTTTTGAACTTTGTATACTGGAGAAGACTTTTGAGGATACCATGGACAGCCAGGAAAACAAACAACTGGACCATAGAACAAATCAATCCAGAATTTTCACTCAAGGCACAAATGACCAGGCTCATACTTGGGACACATTATGGGGAAACCCAGCTCCCTTGAGAGGTCTATAAATCTGGGAAAGGTTGAATGAAAGAGAAGAAGACAACCAGCAGCAAGGTGGATGGAATCAATTACATCAGCAATGAATGTACCACTGAGAGACCTTAAAGGCCAAGCTGAAGACAGCTCATCCTGGAGAGAGTCTATCAATGTGGTCACTAAGAGTCGACACCAACTTGACAGTACTTAATCAATCAATCAATCAATCAATCAATCAACCAAGAAGCTTTGTAAAGCCCATGACCTCAATTCAGCAACGGTCATGGACAACTAGTCATGTGTCATAGCTGATGGTTCTGGATGTAGATGTGCATTCCAATTCCAGCCAGCCAATAGTGTTCAGATGAGCAGCATATTCAGGTTGGGGATGTACATGAGGATGGGAGTGACACTGTCTCATGACGAGTGCATATAAAAGACTGCTTACTGCGCATGGAAGGCTGCTCACACACACAGATCTTGCTTTCTATTTTGGAGCATAACTTTTTAAGCAGGGTTTTGAGAACTGGTCTGATGTTACTTCTTTTTCTTTTCTAACATGTTTTTCATGTTAACTCCACACAGATGAATTCTAGATTTTAATTATTAGAACTGCATTTGTGAGTTTTTAAATGCCATGAGCCCCCTTAAAGCTGTGGAGAATGCCAGGAGCTACATTCCAGATTTTGCCTATGTAAAAGCAGGAATATAATATTTCTAGAAAAGTTGATATGACGGTAAGGACATTTTGTATATGGGACTAATGTAGATACAATTAAAATTCATATTCATTGAAGAAGGTGAGTAAACATGTTTTCTTCTGTTATATTATGACGCTATGTAACATTACTGTTAAGCTATGTAACAGTAGTAGCACATTGACTGATCAACAGTTTATTGTCTTAACCACCGTTAAGACAAAGATGAATGGTATATATATTCATTCCAGTCTAACTAGAAGCATGTAAAAACAGGCTTCTGCAACTGTATCCTTAGCTAGAGGGTGAATCAGATGTGCAAATTGTTGCAGTACACACTGTTATCCTTCCCAGATCTAGCAGTCAGAGATGTGCACATGTAGTCCTTTGAAAAATGGGGGAAATGTGGATATCAGACAGATCAGCTGTTCAGGAGGAGGAGTGGGGTGCTGGAGTGGGTCTCCCCCATTGCCCCTTTAGGCCACGCAGCTGATCAGTAGGATTTCAGCTTTTAAATAGAGGACTATGTGTGCACAGCCCCAGATGCTCCACGCATACTTTCTGTTGGACTGGAAACATGAAATGTATGCCACAGTGACCTACTGTTACAAACAGATACAAATAACTCTCTGTAACCTTCACTTTTCAAAGCCAGAAAACTGCTGATTGCCCTCTAGGCTTGGGAGGAGAGGGTGGAGAAACTACTGCTGGATTCTTGAATTTAAAATATTTCAACAACTAAGATGAAAAGCTGAATTGTTATACTGCTGAAATGAAAGAATAATCCATATACTCTCTCCTTGGAAAAAATCTATATAAGGAGTTTGGAACTTGTATACAGAATTCTTCTAGGTCCAAAAGCAGAAGTATGAAACAAATAAGTTTTGCCCAGAATTCCCAGCCTCATCAAAACTGTGTCCAGGAAGGAAAAAAAGACAAAGTGTCATGTATGTTGATCCATATGTTTCACTCATCAAAACCCTAGAGAAATAACTATTGATTAGACCCAATTGATAAATACAACAAAAGACAATGAAGGACCAAAAAGCAAACAAACCCGCAAATAAAACAAATTTAAGTTTTTCTTGGTTCAAAGCCTTGAGGCTGACTCCATTTCAAGGAGCATACAAAACAAAGCACATTATCGAAGGAAATTACTGCTCAAGATTGTCTAGTAAGAAAATAATACAGTGCACTGGTACTCCAGGGAACTGCTTGGAATAAAATATCAGCATTGCTGGGAAAATGAAACAAAAAGAGATCAACAACCTGCAGAATGCAAAGGAAAACCCAAGTCTTTCACTACATACACAATTACAGAATCTCTCCTATGATAATGCCTGAAAAGAACCCCAGCATAACAACTGATCTGTAACTTGTGACCATGCTAAGTATAGGATGAGAACTTCAGATAAATAATTACAAATGGGGCTTTCATTCTCCTCCCTCTTCTCTATTCACCATGATGTTTCATACAATGAAGGGCCAAGCTGGGGGTTAACTCTGGCTGACCAGAATGATGCAACACACAATTGAGCCTCTGTACTGAGCCAAACAGCTTTCACGGAGTGGTCCCTTTTAATTAGCTGCCTGAGATTTTCAGGACCTGACAATTTCTTTATGGCAACCAGCCAATGAGAGGAGGCTGAGTGGCCTCTGTTTCAATTTGGCTTTTGCTCAATCTAGTTGCAGGATGACAGCACTTGGCACAGGTAGTATCTTGCAGTGGCATGGAATTTGACAGGAGGAGAAGCATGAGGCATATCTTCAGATAGAAAACCTCTACATTTCCCCCCACCCCCAACCACTCACACGGCTTCCTAGCATGCATTAACAACCAGATTGCAGATAAATTTTAATAAAGAAGAATTGCGGCTTGGTTCTTCTCTGGCACACTCCTGCAGGGGTCCAAATACCTCCAGGAGTGATGGAATTGAGTGTTTGCCCAGAGTGCCTTAAAGTAGGACAGGCACACTGAAAAGTTACACATTCAATAATTAGGGAAGGAACAGCTCCAAAAATCTATCAGAAAAAACAATAAAACCATACAGGGTTATTTTGTCTGAACTGTAGACTCTCATAGTAGGAGTGTGCATTCATTTTGGGACAAATGCTATTGCTAAAACACAAGGCACAGAACCTGTTTCATTCTGTTCAGCATTTATCTCAAACAGAGTGCAGTGGCCACAAACCAGCCCTGAGGGAGCAGCTATCAATTTCAGTATTTGGGTCTTCTCAGGTCTGCTTTGTTCCCTTGGTTTCAATTCTTGTAGCCAGCTGCAGGTAGGAGAGAGAGAGAGAGAGAGAGAGAGAGAGAGAGAGAGAGAGAGAATGAACCAGGGTGGGGTGGTGGTGTTTCATAGCATTCACTCTCCAGTCTCAAGCACATTCTAGTCAAAATATGAAAGAATCCGACAGAACTTCTGGAGACACAGAACTTTCAGTCTGACAGAGTGGGAGGATGTTCAGAATGACACGAGTGGCAAAGGGGAGGATATTCAGAAATATAAAAGATAGAGATGACATGTGCTATCCATGTTCTACACCTGTTCTCCATGGTGAGGGAGAAGACGGAGAGGACTGGAAATTTGTGTTTTGTGCTTTCTTATATATGGGTTGGTTCTCATTATCAGATGTAAAGAGGAAGGGTCTGCATACTCGGAGCATGCACGGCTCCTCCAGCCGAGATTCAGGAGCCGTGCATTCTCCCACCCAGCTGGCATAGCAGCTGACATCTGTGATCTGGCATATGAGATATATGATCACTTTCAGTTTGTGACTCCTGATGATGTGTGGACATGCTGCTTTGGACTGTACATCCTACCACCTGTTCTCTTGACCCTTGCCCAACTTGGCTCATTTCATCTGCCAATAGTACTATCAGAGATGGTCTGGTATACATATTATAAATGCTTCTCTGAGGGAGGGCAGGGTGCCTAATTGCCTTGAGGAGGCTACTATTAGACCTTACTTGAAGAAACCTGCACTGAATCCCTTAGAGTTAACCAATTATAGACCTGTCTTCCCATGGTTGGGCAAGGTGATTGAGAGGGTGGTGGCCTCTCAGCTCCTGGCAGTCCTGCAGGAAACAAGACTACGGTATATCAATTTCATAGCCTTTCATAGTGCTTGGTTTGATAGCAATATGATTTCAGTACTATCATCTTCTGATTCTATAGTAACTGTCTTCACAGCCCTCATAGGCTATAATTTTATAGTTTTAATCTTCCACTTTTGATGACACTTTTTATGTTTGCCTTATGCTGGTCAAAGACCATAATAAATACAGTATATTGATTGATGGAAGAGAGGCACTCCTTTGTCATGAACCCTCCCACCAGGGTCCCCTCTAACAGGGATTCCCAGATGTTGTTGACTGCAATATGTTGCTGCAATAGTGTTTGCTTAGGGACTATGGGAGTTGTAGTCAACATCTGGGAATCCCTGTTTGTTTGTTTGTTTGTTTGTTTGTTTGTTGAATTTCTATACCACCTAATATAGAAATCTCTAAGTGGTGTACAGATTAAAATATAATATAAAATATAAAACATTTAAAATCCATCAAAACACATAAAAATCACAACAGATAAAAACACATTAAAATTAAAATTTCAGTTAAAAGCCTGTGAAAACAGGTACATTTTATTTATTTATTGTTAAATTTATATACCGCCTTTCATTAAAGCAATCCCAAGGCGGTTTACAGCAAAAAAAAAAATTTTTTTTAACACAAGATGGTAAAAAAGACACAATTAAAATATTAAGTGGGGGAAAATATTAAACAAATCTGATTAAAAAATTAAAAACAAGAGCATAAAAGCAATAAAAAACTATAAAGAGCAGCAGCAGAGAATCAAATAAATGCCTGGGCAAAGAGCCAAGATTTTACACTTTTTCTAAAAGCTGTGATGGAGACCAAGGAGTGAATAGCCACTGGGAGAGCATTCCAGAGTCTGGGGGCAGCAACAGAGAAGACCCTGTCCCGCTTGCACGACAACCGAGCCTCACTCATTGTCGGCACCCAGAGCAGAGCCGGAGAGGAGAGCTGGTCTTGTGGTAGCAAGCATGACTTGTCCCCATAGCTAAGTAGGGTCTGCCCTGGTTGCATCTGAATGGGAGACTTGATGTGTGAGCACTGCAAGATATTCCCCTCGGGGGATGAAACCGCTCTGGGAAGAGCTGAAGGTTCCCAGTTCCCTCCCTGGCTTCTCCAAGATAGGGCTGAGAGAGATTCCTGCCTGCAACCTTGGAGAAGCCGCTGCCAGTCTGTGAAGACAATACTGAGCTAGATAGACCAATGGTCTGACTCAGTATATGGCAGTTTCCTATGTTCCCATGTTCCTAGATCCCCCTCAGATTACCTTGTCAAGTGGGCAGCAACCCTTGGAAGCAGGCAGTCCCTCAGGTATCCCGGGCCCAAACCGTTTAGGGCTTTAAAGGTCAAAACCAGCACCTTGAATTGGACCCGGAAACAAACTGGTAGCCAGTGCAGCTCTTTCAAAATGGGTGTGATGTGCTCCCACCGGGCAGCTCCGGATAAGACTCTAGCTGCCGCATTTTGCACTAGCTGCAATTTCCGGATGTTCTTCAAGGGCAGCCCCACGTAGAGCGCGTTACAGTAATCCAGCCTTGACGTGACTAATTTTCATTCTCCTAAAAGCAAACAGAGAAGGAGATGCTCTTATTTTAGCAGGGAATGCATTCCAAAGCCCTGTGGCACCCACAGAGAAAGCCTGGTCCCAAGTTGCCACCAAACGAGCTGGTGGCAACCATAATCAGACCTCTCCAGATGATCTTAATAGGTGACAGGGTTCACGACAGAGAAGGCGCTCTCTTAAGTACCCTGGACCTTAGCCGTTAAGGGCTTTATAGGTAATAACCAGCACTGTATTTCATTTGGAAACATATCATCAGCCAGTGCAGTTCTTTTAGAATAGGTGTTATATGGTCCCTTCGGGTAAACCCAGAGACCAATCTGGCTGCCGCATTCTGTACCAATTGTAGTTTCCGAACTACGTACAAAGGCAGCCCCATGTAGAGTGCATTACAGTAGTCAAGCCTAGAGGTTACCAGCATATGTACCACCGTTTTAAGGTCATTTGTCTCCAGAAATGGACGTATGTGGCATATCAGCCGAAGCTAATAAAAAGCACTCCTGGGCACAGCCTCAACCTGAGAAATCAGGGAGAGTTTGGGATCCAGGAGCACTCCCAGACTACGAACCTGATGTTTTAGGGGGAGTGTAACCCCATCCAGAACAGGCAGATCAAAACCATCTCTCAGATCCCAACCTCATACAGATAGTACTTCTGTCTTATTTGGATTCAACTTCAGCCTGTTATCCCTTATCCAACCCAATATCGCCTCAAGGCAGGAACTTAGGGGGATCATGCATTTCCTGAGGAAGTTGGTATTGAGGAATAGATAGTTACTCCTTCCCACCTATTAAGATCATCTGGGGTGATCCAGTAAAGGCTACCACTGGCTCGTTTGGTGGCTAGTTGGGACAGGGCCTTCTCTGTGACTGCCCTGGGGCTCTAGAATGTACTCCATGTTAAAATCAGAGTTTCTCTATCTCTGGCTGTTTAAAGACCCTTAAGACGCACCTGTTTTCTCAGGTTTTTAATTAATTTTAATTGGTTTTATATTATAATTGTTTTAATTATTTTATCCTGTTTTTAAATTTGTTGTATTTTAACTTATGTACACCACCTGGGTATGCACATGTCAGTATAGAAATATGATAGAGAGAGAGAGAGAGAGAGAAAGAAAGAAAGAAAGAAAGAAAGAAAGAAAGAAAGAAAGAAAGAAAGAAAGAAAGAAAGAAAGAATAGGGTGGAGGGAACACCGGCACTGCTTGCAGCAGACAATCATTTCCCAGTCCTCTGCCTTACATTACCCTCACCCTCATGATCAATTATCAGGAGCATCTTTTAATTCCAACACTCTAAGGCAGTTCACGTGATCAGAAATAGGGTAGAATACATGTCCTAGCCTCATTCAGGAGTTGTGCATGTTCCCATTTTCTGACTGTGTGCAAGTAAAAAACAAGGTTGGAGGCTTAGGTAGTGATTGTCTATTAAGGGGTAGCTGGGTAGGAGGTCTTCATTCTACCCAGCAGCTGTATGTAGCCAATCAGATTTGACTCTGTGATAACATCAGTGAAGGCAAATGAAATCAAGAGGGAGACCCTTAAAATTAATAGGTAAACATTTTTATTGGCATTGTTAAAAAAAACCCAAGCTTGAAAGCAGGTGGCAACATGGTTAATAAGCTACCTGAAATACAGTGAGTAATGTGTATTATTATACATATAATTCTACATTATTATTGTATAATATTATACATATTGTATAATATAATTGTATAATATTATACATATAATTAGTATACATATACATATAACAATATAATCGCTAGATTTAGTGAGTGATGTAAAATAACCTAATGACTATAGCATGTGAATTGGAGACTGCTTTGGGGCTGTTTAGTCATGTTGGTTGACAGGCATGTCAGCCCTGCATAGTGAGAAGAGTCACCTCCACATTGTACCCGGGGTGGGTGGGTGGTACAGAGTATTCAGTTTTGGCCAAAGCTTCATACAGGCTCAATATACAATTAGTTGCACTTAGGGAGCCGCAGTTAGGTTTGATGGAGGTTTGATGGAGCCACAAACACTGCTTTATAGAGTAGAACCAGCCCATTGTGTTGTGTGAGTGGTGGAGTGGAAAATTCTTTGGAGGAGCCCCTAACAAACTGATATAAGAATTGATATAGATTATAAATCTATTAATCAAGCCTCAGGAGCAGATGCTCCCCCTTCTCCTGCCCATGCAAACCTCCCTGGAATTCTTCTTCTGATTTAGGTTAGGAAGAAACTGCAATCAGTTGCGACATCTGACTGAAAGATTTTGGTTTATTCTAAGCAGCTTGCTTCAAATAAAACTAGATATGAACCCAAGGTTTGCATTGGGATTCATATCTAGGTTTATTTCAAGAAAACTGGCTAAGATCAGTCAGTATGGATGTAAGACTCACCTGAACTTTGACCATGAGGGGACCCTCACAGTAGAGGAGAAGGAGAAGAAGGTGGAGGAGAAGCAGCAGCAGCAGCAGCATACTCCAGCCAAGATCTTGGAAGGGCGCTAACTGCCTTGAGCCATTTTTTGAAGGCCGGTATAGAAATCAAATGAATGAATGAATAAAAAGATCCTGGCCCTGATGAAGGTTCCCTGGTCCAATGGACCCCAAGCAGCTAGAGCTTGTCTTCCCTCCTGTAGTCACCCTCCTGAAGGAACTCTGGAGATCCAGTGCCCCCCAGCAGAATTCCTGTTCCATCCCAGAAACTCCCTCCATCACCCCCAGACCCCAACAGTTGAGGCCTCCATCCCAATGGGCTTACTTAAAGGAGGAGGAGGAGGAGGCCGGCTCAGGCACCTGCTTCAGATCAGGGACAGGCTGAGTTCCAGGAAGAGGCAGGGCTCCTCCTATTTTGCACCTCCATTCAAAGCCTAACATTGCTGGCACAGAAGCTCCCTTGCTGTGTTTTTGGTTCCATTTGTTGCCTTACTAACCTGCCCCTCTGGACCCAGACTCAGGCATAAACACACATCACAGCTGAGCTTGGTTTTTTCCTAAGCTAAACTGGAAGTAGAATTCTTAGGAGACTTGCATGGGCAGAGGAGAGGGAGATGTGCACTCCCAGAAGGTCTTGAGGACATAATGTGGAACTAGCCTTTAACCCTAGTTTGATGTGATGTCTGAATGGGCCCAATGTGTGAGGTGGGTGCTCCATGCCAAGGCCCGTATGCATATAAATAATATTTGCACAACCTTTTCCTCCTTTTTTGAGAGGGAAGAATAATTCAAATAAGGCTCCTGTGCCCACAGGCCTCCACAAGGATTGTTCAACTTTCACACACGCTATTTCACACCAAGTAGAGAGAATGGAAGTATGCCCACTCCTTCATCACAAGCAGGGGGTTGCTTGCCCAGTAAGAGTATGAACTGGGCTATTGTTTGCAAACCCAGCCAGCAAAAAAACACCCAAAAATCTGACCTCAAACTGCAGAACTGAGTCCACTTTGGGCACAGCGATGCCATCAATTTCCAGAAATGCTTTTCAATGATATATGACAGTATGAAGCTTAATAGTGGCAGGTCTTTTCACACTTTGGTGGGTGGCCCCATTCAGAATGTCACACACTCTGTCTTGAAAGAATTCTTGTGAATACTTGTTTCCATATATACATATTAATTCATGATGTTGCTATCCTTGGCACTTCTTGTGCCAAACATCGTTGTTGACCAGCCAGATCCTGACAAATTCGTCACAGCCAGGATGAAGTATTCCTGCAGTCAGCGTTGGAGGTCATCCAAGCATCTGTCAGTCCTTTGGCACTGGTGGCTTCTGCAGGCTCCTGCTGACTTACAGATGCTCTATTCCCAAGCTGCTACAAAAGAGGGATCACAACCCCGCCTGCCATCTTCCTGTTTTAGCTCAAGAGGAGCAGCAGCAGTATGGAGTGGCTCTGAATATAGTTACACGCTCCCCACTTCCCTGACTGGTGAGCAGAGGCGTATCTAGGGAAAATAGCGCCTAGGGCAAGCAGTGAAATTGCGCCCCTGTCCAAACAGGAATGATGGGACTTGTAGTCAACAATATCTGGAAATCTCTGTTAAAAGGAAAACTGTACCATCTAGACATAGTTGTTGATCAAAACCTGAAAACATGAGCCATCTCTGTAAAAGACTTAGAACAACAGTCAGGAGTTATGCGAGGATTCCAAGTGTCATTTTCTCTGTCTCATCTCATTCTTTTTAAAAAACATGACTTTGTCCTAGAAGATCACCTGTCCAAATAGCCACTAGCAAAATAAGGGAAGAAGAAGGTGGCGGGGGGAGGGGGGAGAATCTATAAACCAGTGAATGATTCCTGCCAGCCTTTGTCTTGTGATGATTGTTGGCTCATGATGGGGTATATATGCATTTACCACACTAGTGCTTACTTTGACACCAGGAGGGAGGAGGATACATTAGTTTGCCACACTAGACAGAGGCATTTGCAACAGGAGCAGACAGCCAAGTTCTGCCAGGGCCAAAACCAGCCCCTGCCAGACTAAGAAACCATTGTAATTTGCCCCTTCCTGTCGCAAGCAGTGTGCTGTTCTTTCATTATTGACTGTAACTCTCAGATATCCCAGTCATGGATGGAAAATTCAGGGTCAATTTACAAGAGACACATTTTCTACATGGGAGTTTCTTCTGTGCGGGTGTTATGCAGAAACCCATGTGTAGTGATCAATACATATGTATCTATTCCGCCAGGGGCATAGCAAGGTTGGAATGGGCCCAGAGACAAGATTTTAAAATGGGCCCCCAGCCCCTCAAGGTCCAGGGCCTCCACACACCCCAGGCTCCCAAGGATTTAAGTCTGATATTTCAAAATAAGTATGCTGCCTGGAAATACATTTCACTGAATACACACACGCACACTTCACAATATATAGTGATATATATTGGTACTATATATTTGTGCTACTTTTAATGCCTAGGACACACTAGAAACACTAATTATTAAAATGGCCCCCTCGCTGCAGATTAGCAAAGGAGACTTTCAACCATGCAGGGTGAGCCTATGTATGTTTTCTCAGAATTCTGAACAAATTCAGTAAAGTTTGATTCCAGGAGGTTTTTCAGACGGGGCTTTTAAAGCCCTTTAACACACATCTCCTCTGGAATGGAGGTGCTGCATTCACATGTTGGCCAGATTTACCCTGAAGTCCCTGCGAGTTATTGGGGAGCAGTTCATACATAAGAAAAATAAAATAAAATAAAACAAAAGCACAACACATGCTTCACAGTTCTCACTCAGACCTTCTGGGTTGCAAAACCACTTGAACATAAGTGCATTTATGAATGAATGAATGAATGAATGAATATAATATTGTTCCAGAAGTTTTTGTAATTTTCTTCCATGAAACAAGCCACTTATAGGGCAAAGTTTCCACTCTGTTTTAAGTTAAATATTCAGACTTCTCAGTCTCCCCTCCCCACCCCACCCCACCCCCCATATCAAAGCCCTATGACAAGCAGATCCCTATATATCGGGGGTAAACAACAAAAAGGAATTCACAGTACCTGACAAAAGCTGTGCTGGACGGTCTGGGCAGAGGGTCTGCTGCTGCAGATAACTCTGCTGGCCTTCTTCTTCCTGGCTTCTTTGGGGCCTGTCAAGTTCAGGCTTCAGGGAGGCCTACACGAGGCCTCTCTGTAAGCCCCACCCACCCATTGATCAGCTGAGAGGTGGGGAGAGAAGAGCTGCTCTGCAGTTTGCAGGCCCCACCAGCAGCCGATCCTAGGCCTTGCAGAAGGCAAGCAGGATGGCAAGTGGCTGAGGGGCCCTGGAGCTGGGCAGGTGGGCAATGGGGTGGGGGTGGCAGGAACTGGCATGGCGTCCCTCCCTCAGTGGCACCTAGGGCACGTGCCCTGGCTGCCCCACCCCAGTTCCGCCCATGCTGGTGAGAAGTTCCAGAAACAGTGCTACTGCTGAAATCAGTTTCTTTTGGATGAGAAAGCAATGGAGGCTTACAGTGTCATTGCAATATTTGCTTTACATTCAAATATACACACAGGGAATAGCAGAAACAAAGCAACTCTGAAAAACAAGCTGCCAGTCTCCAGGGAGCAACTTGTGCACCTTTCCTCAATGCTGCACTCCCATTTTCCAGCTAACACCAGTTAGAAACTCTCAGCTCCAGGGGCACAGCACAGTTAGTTAGTTAGTTAGTTACTATACCACCTGACTCTGAGGCTCTAGGCAGATCACAACAATAAGCAGAATAAAAACACAATAAAACCATGCAAAAAATGATTTAAAATAATTTAAAACATTCCAAGATTACTGAAAGCCAGTCTAAATACTGCAGCATACAGGATCTTTTAAAGGCTAGTAAAGATGCTACCACAAATATTTATAGGGAGCACATTCCGACCACATCCCAGGAGCAACTACAAAGAAGGCCTGCTCCCAAGTCACTGCCAGACAGACTGGTGGCATCCAGAGACTAACCTCTCTTGATGACCTTAATGTGCAGTGAGGATCATGTGGAAGGATCATGAGGATCATGGAGAAGAGAGCTGGTCTTGTGGCATGACTTGTCCCCATAGCTAAGAAGGGTCTGCCCTGGTTGCATATGAATGGGAGACTTGATGTGTGAGCACTGCAAGATATTCCCCTCAGTGGATGGAGCCACTCTGGGAAGAGCGGAAGGTTTCAAGTTCCCTCCCTGGCATTTCCAAGTTAGGGTTGAGAGAGATTCCTGCCTGCAACCTTGGAGAAGCTGCTGCCAGTTTGTGAAGACAATACTGAGCTAGATAGGCCAATGGTCTGACTCAGTATATGGCAGTTTCCTTTGTTCCTATGAAGAAGGTGATCTCTCAGGTTACCTGGTCCTAAGCCGCTGCAATTGACCCTGGGACAATAAGTGAAGATGGGATGCCAATGCCAGATCTTTGCTGTTTTCTGCTTAGGCTAATGGCAAGGACTTGCTCTTCACCTCACGGCTTATTTACTTACTTTAATGCAGTCACAGACCAGGAGCAGTGACGCAATAGGCATCCTTTCCGTCCATAGCAGCAGTTTGGGCATTGGCTAAGCACAGAGAGGAGCTCTGTTCGGAAGCTCCTCTCTTCTGCACAAAAACTGCTTTCAGTTCGCCCGACTGCTGCGGGCTGCTTCGGTTAAGGAGGTCTCAGGCAGCTGGGAGGGCGGGGGGGGAGGCCAGAGGGAGTGGGGCGGGGGGGGGAACTCTCCCCTACTAGTGCCCGTTATTACAACGGGCCAGAAAACACTAGTAAGAATATAAAAAAATAGCACTGCTGGATCAGGCCCAAGGCCCATCTAGTCCAGCATCCTGTTTCACACAGTGGCCCACCAGATGCCACTGGGAGCCTACAGGCAGGAGTTGAGGGCATGCCCTCTCTCCTGCTGTTACTCCCCTGCAACTGGTACTCAGAGGCATCCTGCCTTTGAGGCTGGAGGTGGCCTATAGCCCTCCGAATAGAAGCCATTGATAGACTTCTCCTCCAAGAAGTTATCCAAACCCTTCTTAAAGCAATCCAGGTTGTTGGCTGTCACCACATCTTGTGGCAAAGAATTCTACATGTTTATTATGCTTTGTGTGAAAAAGTACCTCCGTTTGCTGGTCCTAAATTTCCTGGCAATCAATTTCATGGGATGACCCCTGGTTCTAGTGTTCTCCACATCATGTATGATTTTATAGGCCTCTATCATGTCTCCCCTGCAGTTGTATTTTTTGGCCTACTTTCCAGTAGACTTATGAGATCACCTGGCATTCTGTGTGTGTGTCTGTGTCCCCCCCCCCATCTACTTCACAAAACCTGGACCAATATGAACCAAATCGGGTACAGTTGTAGGGACACATAGGGAAACCCCAACGACATAGTTTATGATGATGTCATCCACCCCGATCCAAGATGGCGGATGCATAAACTTTTGAGGTGCAAGTGGGCTAACTTGTGAACCACTTAACCGATTTGAACCAAATTTGCTACAGCTGTAGGGACATATAGAGACACCTCAACAGTGTAGATTGTGACAATGTCATCCAACCCAATTCAAGATGGCAGACATGTAAACTTTTGAGGTGGAAGTGCACTAACTGATTTGAACCAAATTTGCTACAGTTGTATGGACACATAGTGATGCCTCAGTGGTTTAGTTTGTGGTGATGTCATACACCACAATCCAAGATAGTGGACATGTGAACTTTTGAGGTGCAAGTGTGCTAACCTGAGGGCTGTCTAACTGATTTCAACCAAATTTAATACAGTTGTAGTGAGTGACATACAGAGACACCTCAATGGTGTAGTTTGTAATGATGTAATCCACCCCAATTCAAGATGGTGGATGCATGAACATTTGAGGTGCAAGAGATCTAACTTGTGGACCTTGATCTGAACCAAATTTAGTCCAGTTGTAGAGACAGTGAAAGGCTGATTAGTTCTTACTAACAACAACTTGTTCTAAACTAAATAGCCCCAGGTGTTGCAGCCTTGCCTCATAAGAAACGTGCTCTAGGCCCCTGATCATCTTGATTGTCCTCTTCTGCACCTTTTCCAGTTCTACAATGTCCTTTTTTAGATGTGGTGACAAAAATTGTACGTAGTACTCCAGGTGTGGCCGCACCATAGTTTTGTATAAGAGCATTATAATATTTGCATTTTTATTTTCAATCCCCTTCCTAATGATCCCTAGCATGGAATTGGCCTTTTTTCATAGCTGCCACACATTGAGTCAACATTTTCAACGAGCTGTACACCACGACCCTGAGATCCCTCTCCTAGTCAGTCACCGACAGCTCAGTTCCCATCAACATATACCTGAAGTTGGGGTTTTTCATCCCAATGTGCACCACTTTACACTTGCCAACACTGAACCGCATTTGCCCTTTTGTGGCCCACTCCCCCAGTTTGGAGAGATCTTTTTGGAGTTCCTCACAATCTACATCGTGTCATGCTGTGCAAACAGCTGTCAGTGGCACTGCAGCTGAGGCTAGCACAAGAGAGAAGAGCAGTGACTGGTGCCAGGACATGAAGGAGGTGGGGACCAGCAAAGAGATGAGTGTGGTGGGGAAAGAGTAGCAGCAGCAGATTTGTGGTGAGGGAGGTGAGGTGATAGTCATGGTGGGAGATGAGGTGGAGAGCCCATAATCTTGGTGCAGTTGCCGCTTGAAGCCATCACCTCATAGGGCACCATAGGGAAGCCATTCCTGACATTCCCGAACCCAATCCCAACATTCTGAAGGGTCCAAAGGATCCCGATCCAACATTTGTGGGATTGGGTCCAATCAGGTCAGACCCAACCCTGACATTTGCAATTGTGCATAGCCCTCAATAAATAACCATTTATTTACCTCTTGTATTGCCTTTTTTAAATCATTCAATTGCCAGTTTCTGTGCCTGTGAGGGGGAGAATTGCTAGTTTCCTTGCATTTTTTTTCTTTTCACTTCTATAGATAAACACTGTTATTTTGCCCTTTCCCCAAAAAGAAATAAGAGGAACTCATTAAAGCCTTCCCTCTCCTCATGGGACTATAAAGTGATATCATGGTCTCTTTTGCTGTCTCTCTAGACTCACAAGTCCAATATGACTAAGAAACAGAACCTTCCATCCACTATATAGATGGAAGGGCAGGCTATGACGATAGAAAGGTTCTCATTGACTTCTGTGGAACAATAAATGAAGTCAGGTGATCAACAGTGCTGGGAAGGGCAAGTTCTGCTCCCTCCAAGAACCTAGGGATCACCAGAGACAAGTGGCAGGCTTAACTCTTGCCCTAATGGTCTCCTTAAGGACACCCATTGATTTCCTTCTATTTCTCCTGTCCCTTTTAGGTGTGTGCACAAAACCAGTGTGCCCAGTTCAGTTCGAGTCCAAACTGGACTCAAACCTAACGGGGCATGTTCGGTTTTGTGCCCCCCAAACAGACCCCACGCTCGAATTCAAGCTTCTTTGGGGGTTCTAAAGTCATGACCCAGCCACACAAATGGCCAGGGCACATGCATGGCAGCCTCCAAAATGGCGACCGCCACCGGAGGAAGGGCCAGAACTGCCCCCAAATGGGCCAAAATGGCTCTTGGAAGAGTGGGAGGAGGCCAGTAGTGGAGGGGGAAATGGAAGAGACAAACATCCCTCTCTGCGGCCACAGCAGCACCCACGGTGACCACTGGACCCCGTGGTGAGTGTTTTTTAAAATTGTTTTTTACTTTAGAACCCCCAAACCAGCCCTGAGTTCACCCAGGGGGGTTGGCTTGAGGTTGAGCCAGACTGGTTCAAAGGCGAACTGGCTCTACCTTGAGCCAGTTTGCACATCCCTAGTCCCATTGTGCTCTATTAGTTTCTTGATCTTTGCCACAAAAGCAATAATCATCTGAAGCTCAGTAAAACATCTTTGTATAAATGGGTAACACAATAGTGGTACTATAATCATATCACTGTGTATAGTTGTGTGGATAACAGTTTTCCTTGCAAATTATGAAGGTTAAGTCTATGGAACATAACTTTGTTTAACAGATATACTAACCAGATATACTAACTTGCTGGATTAACTACACTGCAAATATTTAAATATGTTAATATATATTTCATTTTATTTAAATGTATCCCTTCATCTAGAGAGTTCAGGGCATCATTAATCACCCCTCCATTTTATTTGCACAACAATCCTGTGAGGTAGGGTAAGCTGAGAAATAGTGGCTCGTCTAAAATCACCCAGTGAGTTTCTCGGCTGAGCGGGCCAAAGTCTCCCCAGTCCAAGTCTGATATTCTATCCGCTACACCACATTGGCTCTCAGATAACAGATTAATAACAGCAGACTACTTGAAACATGGCTACATCTCTGCTTAGTGGTAAGTGGCTGATTTTAGCACAAAGGTTTTGCTGAACAAGCAAAGCATTACAGGATTGTATTTCAGGTATGCTTCTTATATAGCCTGGCTGCGATTCACATGTATCCTTTTGTTAACTGAATTATTATTATTATTTTTAAAAAATTAGAAGAAGGGGGCAGGAAATTTCATTGGATTCAGACACCAAATACCATTTCAGATGTAGGACATCACTCATATCTTTTATGTTTCTGCAGGAAAACCCTATGATGCAACTCCTTGGCAGCAAGGCACATGTCTAAGAATTTAGTTCCAGTCTGCTAGCAGAGGGTCGTTTCCTACAGCTGCCAGCAACCATGTGGTCAATACAGTATGAATCATTGCATGATTTTTCACCTGGCATTCCCTGCTTTCCTGAGGGCATTTTATATTTCTTCCAACATAGATACTGTAAACTGTCCTCTGTCTAAAATCAAACTTCTGTTAGGGAAGCTGCTGAATTCCACTCCAGCCAGCAGCTGGCTGAGGTAAGCCTTTTCGAAATGCAACCAGGATCTGCCAACTCTAGGCCCATTCTTCAATACTGGAGGCTTACAACTCTGTTGCTTGGCCAGTGTGCCATGGCACACTAGTGTACTGCAGGACACTGGCCAGTGTGCCACAATGACTCACTCTGAGGGCTCATTCAGATGAATGTCCACCACCCCTTTCATATGTGATAAGGTTCGAGCCCCATCACCAATGCTCCCACCCCTACATCATTCAAGGCAGTGCCGACACATTCTCGGCATGTCCTTTAATAGCATGTGAGGGAGTGATCATCCAAATGGCCCCTCTACACGTGCTGCAAAACCCTCTTCAAAGAGGGGCTTGAGTATAATCACATGTAAAAGAGGCATCAGGCTAACATTCATCTGAACATACCCAGAGTCAACTACAGAAAAGGAGTTTATCCCTGCTTTTGGTGCTGGCTTACCTCATAATTCACGAGGAAGGTGCATGAAGGAATAAGCCAGCTCCAGAAGTTTGGAGTTGACTCTGAGTAAATAAAAAGTAAATGGTGGATTTGCAGCTGCAAAAAATGTTCCCCGATTCTTTTTAAAATTTAAGTGTGCCTCAGGACAGAACATGTTGGGAAACACAAGCTGTGTGGGTGAGGATGTGATACCTTTACTGATGAGCAGTGATAGTGGATTCTAAGTTCATTCATCATTTTGCAGCAAAGATGATGAATAAACAACTTTGTTAATTCATAATCTTCTTTGGTGCAAAATGATGAATGAACTTAGAATCCACTATCATTTCCCACCAAAGAATGTACTCTCAGACCACCTCAAATATTGAAAACACAAAACCCAGTACCACATGGGCTTGTGGTTTTGGGGGTAGATGCCACCCTATGTGCACTACACCACAACCCACTCTTGGCCATCCAGATGCCCCCCAATTGGAGTTGTGGGGCTGCTGAAATCCCCATTATTCCCTGGGGGGGAGTTAAAGAGACATTATAGAGGCATCAACAATCGCTGCTTCCATTCAGTTAAAACCCTTCCCCAGGAACTTCAAGAACCATGCAGTCAGATCCATGCATTTAAACAAAAATAAGTTTCCTGACGCATCTGGCGAAACTGGTCCCCATTCTTCCGACTTACTTCCAGATAAGGAACTTCCAGTTGTTTCCCAGCTTTCCTTACAGTAGTTGCTGATGAGACCCAATTCTGAAGCCTCCAGGGAAGAACTGAACTCTACCAAACACCTCCTCTGTTCCTCTATAGGCTGTTGTCTACAGCTTTTTATATTATTTTATTCAGTGGTTATTTTGTTTGTTTGGATGGATAGGCAGCTGGAAGGCTGCTCATCCTACCCTCTCCCCGCCCCATCTGTGCTCACCTGCTAGCCTGCCACTGGTCAGCTAAGGGGTTTTATTGTGTGGGGCAGTGAGTGGAGCAAAAGATTCTCTTCAGGATGAGGGGTAAGTGCTTTCTTTTTGGTGCCCTCTTTGTCCTTAAATTTCATTATAGGGCTTCTTTTCTGGTTTGGGTTGGGGGAGGTATTTTTTTCTGTGTCTTTTTTTAATATATAGGTTGTCTCTTACCAACCCTGGTTCGAAGCTGGTTAAAATTCAAACCAAACAGGCCCAGCCGGTTTTGTGCACATCCCTATCCTTAGTTAGCCATTGAGAGCCATTAGGAGCCTTTTATGAGCCATTGCTGTGGAGCTTCTTGGAGCCATTTTCTGGAGCCTCTTGCAGCTGCCCTTGTAAGGTGCTAATTATCACTTTTATAAATGCAATTTTAATTTTAATTTTGATTAAATTTCATTTTTAATTTAAAAAATTCAAATCAAATTTTTAATTTTGATAATTACAGTATATTAAATACAGTATTATTTAATATAAATTTCAATTAAAAGTTCAATTTAAATTAAAAATTAAAAACTGATTTTAATTATCCATTTAAAATAGATTCTTCTCTCACTCCTTGATTCTCTGCATTCTTCTCTGTATGTTTATTTGAAATGGATTTAACTTTGTACTACCACTTTGGCCAACCTACCATCCAAACAGCCCATGGGTTCTGCTGCTAAGTGCTGGACTTCAACTGTGGGATGAGGAAACATCACAATTATGTATTACTGGAGGAGCTGGGGGGCACTGCTGGAGGAGCTAGAGAGTGGAGAAGAGGAAGATTTGATGTCGCCAAGGTACAGTGCTGTGCTACATCCTAACTTCTGCTTTTACCTTTTCTTTTCAGTGATTTTTTGGTCATTTTCCTGGGCTCCAGAACCTAATCTCCCAATTCCCATTGACTCAATCAATCAATCAATCAATCAATCTTTAATACAGTCTTAGACCAGCACAAAGTACAAGGCATAAAAGGCATAAAAATACAAAAGTAGCAGAAACATTAAGAGACATAAATTGGCATAAAGACATGAGTAAAACATAAAGGCATGAAATTACAAAAATAGCAGAAACATAAAATGGGATCAAACACACAAATAAGACATAAACTCATTGACTTAATGTTTTGCTATCCAGGTTTTCATTGTCTGTGGTTGTAGGTCAGAACGGAATGCCAGCGCATAATGAGGACCACCTGTATCTACTTTATTCAGGAGGTACAGAATAAACTGAGACCTAGACCTAAGCAACAACAGATGGTAAAGCTGTGCTTGGAGAAAGCAAAAGTAAAAGTTGTGCCCTCAAGTCGGTGTCGACTCCTGGCAAACACAGAGCCCTGTAGTTTTCTTTGGTAGAATACAGGAGGGGTTTTCCATTGCCATCACCCGTGCAGTATGAGATGATGCCTTTCAGCACCTTCCTATACTGCTGCTGCACAATATAGGTGTTTTCCCATATTCTGGGAAACATAGCAGTGGGGCTCTGAACCAGCAACCTCTTGCTCACTAGGAAAGTCACTTCCCATAGCCTATTATTTCCCCTAATATGCTAGTTTTGTATGTGCAGAGAAATTTTTGTTTCTGCTGACAGCTGGTGTAACATAATGGCTGTGAGCTATGAATGGAGAAATCCCTTAGCCAAGAACTCACTCAGTAGCTACTGATAATGGGACGCATGATCAATGTCACAGCTCACGGGATCGCAGCTCATGGGATCGCAACACTGATAACCTAAACAGAAAGCAGAGTTTCCTCTAACAGGAATTCCCAGAAGTAGTTGACTACAGCTCCCATGATCCCCATCAAAATGCCTTTGCAGCTGGGAATGCTGGGAGTTTTAGTGAACAACATCCGGGAATCCCTGTTAGAGGGAACACTGCCAGAGAGGCGGGCTGCCATAGGCACTCTTTGCCCAGAGTGCCATTTATCCTAGGACCAGCCCTAGAGAGGAGGCAACAGGACATGTGTTCATGGCCCTCATCATGTGGCAAATGGCACCCGTTGGTTCTATTGTCCAAAGTGGTCCTAGGACTGCTTAAGTTCTGCTTCAAATCTCTCTCTCTTTTTAAAAGTGTTCTAGGATTTTAGTTCTTTGCATAGTATTACATTTTTAATACCACCTTGGGCACTTTTGATAGATAGATTATTTATGTTTTATAAATAAAATAGATTCATAGGACCAAAGAATTTTACATTTGGAAGGAACTTTGGAGGTCTTTGAGTCCCCCACCCCCCCACCCCACATACACACTGCTTAGTGCAGGAAACGGCTACAGCAGTATTGTGTAGCCTATGACTGAAAACCTCCAGTGAACAAGAAACCATCGCTGCAGGATGGAGACTGTTGCACTGTTGAACAGCTCTTACACTTAGGACAATAAACTCTTTTGCTATATAAATGTTTACTTTTCATATTGGTAGTATTAGTCATGCATAGGTCCTGTGCTTGCAGGAGAGTATAATCTAGCCAAATTAATTTCATTATGAGCAACGGAAGCATATTCTAAGCAATTCCACTGAAATCAATGGGATTTAAATGTGCTTAACTTTGGCTAAATTAATAAATTTATAGGTCCCATTGGGGCCTATCAATATATAAAGCATTTCCTGTTATGTCTGTTTGTTTTTGCAAAGAAACATCCGCTTTTGAATGTATACTAAAAATGGTAACAAATTCCTGGCAAATTACTGTTTTAACAAAAGAAGCTCAAATAATCCCAGTGGTTTGTACAGCATAGGACCATTCTGTAGATTTCCTGCTAAACCCATTATTTTATTTTCAGAAGAAAAGCTTAGAATCAGAATGTTTAGTTTGCTTGAAAAGTTTCCAAACAAAGGCCTGGGAAGCAAATCCCTTAGGAAATACTGTGGTTTTCAGAATTCATCCTTGTCAGTGGAAAAAATGTAATGACTTTCTTTCAATTTGAAAATTAAAACATACTCATAAAGGGACTGGAAAGTATAGAGATTTATAGATTATTCTTACATGCAAAAGGACTACATGACCTGTGAAGTCAGCAGCTGACTTCTAAAAAAAAACAACCCAAAGAGGTATGCTATGGACTAAAGGTTGCCAGGTCTCAGGGACTGACCTGCAATTTCAGGGTTTTAGCCCCCTTGGTTTCCAGGAGGAATAAAATCTCAGGGTGAGGGGACAGACAGAGCCAAAGGTTAGGGGGCAGGGGGCAAGATATATTCTGCTTGGCTTGCTGAGAGCTTTTGCTATTGACTCCACCCCAAGTCCACTGGACCATTCCTGAGCCATCGGACATAGCCAAGTTCTGCTCCTTGGCCCACTAGGTGTCAACTTCTTTCTCCACCATGCTCCTCTGCCAACCTTCCATGTACCAGATTTATCTTCTCCCTGATCCCTCCCTGAGGATGTGAAGACATAGGCAACCCCAGTTGTGTTTATTCAGTGAGGACTGACACAGGAACACACACTGTCCATTTCTCTATTACTTCACTGTTCTAGGCCGTGTAACTTTTGTTGGAGATGGGTTCTAGTGCATCGATCTTTCACACCAACTATCCTAATGACCACTAGGAGCACTGGGAGTAGAGGTAGTTAGTGAGGGTCCCCTTACCTGTCCCTGCTTTACCTCTACTTTATGACCCCTGCCTAATCCTCAAGTATTTCCTGTAGTGAATCAGTCCTACTTCCTTTCTCCTCAGAGAGCAGATGGGAGCATCTCTCCCTCTCCCCTCCTGTTCATTATGTAGCTCATAGTTAGGATAGGTCTTTCCTATCTCAAATGTACTTAACCTAATAAACCTTATTTACTTTATACTGCACGACAATCTCCATGCTTGTTCTTGACTAACTGCAACAATAAGGCTCTGGACTACTTTGTAACTGGAGTGGGCAGCTTCCTCTTGGTGCTTTGCTAAGCTATCACAAATTACAACTTTGACACCTTCTTTACTGGCCCTGTTTCTAGGCTTCTTACAGCAGCCAGATACATTGACATTTAATGGCTGAAGCTTTTTCTACCACTTTCCTCGATGCCAGGAAGATTTATTTCTTACATAGCTGTGCCTTTGTCATGTACACCAAGGTTATTCTTAATGTTCTAGGGTACCTTGGGGTTCCATGGCTGAAGCTTTTTCTACCACTTTCCTCGATGCCAGGAAGATTTATTTCTTACATAGCTGTGCCTTTGTCATGTACACCAAGGTTATTCTTAATGTTCTAGGGTACCTTGGGGTTCCATAGAAATGATAAGGTAGGGATTGCTCAATGAGAAGAACCCTCTTCAGACAACGCGGATATTCACACAAGCAGCCCAACCCAGGCTAGGCCAGCTTGGGTTGCTTGCATGGAGCACCAGGATCACTCCTGATCCCGGTGCTTCCGCCCCCACTAGACTGACTTTTTAACCTGGCATTTAAGGTAAGGGTAAGTTGTGCCATCAAGCCGAGGTTAAACAAATCTGTGATTCATTTAACCTTGGCAGGAGATTGTGAGCATGATTGCCGTCAGGTTAAAAGGCTTCTCCTGGCTTGCCGCCATTTCTGCCAGCGAGCCGGCAGTGGACGGAGTGGAGCAGCCAAGCTGAATGTGGCAGCTGCTCTAATGAGAGTAGCCGCTGCACTCATGGCGCAGGTCACTCTGGGATGCGCGGGGTGGGTGGGTGTAGTCCTCCCACTCCCAGATTTTGCCTTCACCACACCACTGCTCATGTGGGTGTGCAGCACAGTGAAGGCAAAGACACCGCTACTTGTCTGCTGGGGAAGGCAGGAGCTTGCCTGCCTTTCCCAGCAGACGTGTCTTTGCTCCTGCGTTCCCCACAGATCTCCATGAGTGGCGACGTGAGGTTGTGTGCACGACCTCATTACATTGCACCTGAATCCAATGTCTGTGCACAGGTACATGTTTTTTTGTGAATGGCTGTACCTGCATTCATCTTAAATGTGAACCTGGGTTCAGGCCCCTCAGATGCATGATACAGGTGCAACATAATGAGGTCGTGCACACAACCTCACATCGCCACTCACGGAGATCTGTGGGGAACACAGGAGCAAAGACACGTCTGCTGGGAAATGCAGGCAAGCTCCTGCCTTCCCCAGCAGACAAGCAGCGGTGTCTTTGGAAGTGTACTGGTGCACCTGGGTTCAGCCTATCGTGTGAATAGCTGTACCTCCAAACAGTTCTGTACCTGTGCTAACTGTACACAGATTGTATGAGTATGGAACATAACATGTAAATAGGGCTATTATAAGCAATGGAGAATAGCTTGCCCACTTACTACCCATTTTTCTCTGCACTGCAAAATCTGGGTGGGTGTTGGATGAGTTTAGGGCACCCTCTCAGTTCATGTGGGGCAGCCATGAGACCCAAACAGTGTGTCCAGTGCCCCAGGTGAATTGATTGTGTGCTATAGAATATGTCCCAGAACCTTCTGCAATACACAGGAATTCCATGCAGATGTGTAGGAGTTCTCAGCGGGCAAGCTGATGTGTAAAATGTTCCCTAAAGGCAAAGTTTGAAAAACAGCAACTTAAGAAGATGGTTACTCAGTGATCAGTACCAGTAATGTGGCCAAAAACATACGTGCTCCTGAAGAATAATCATCTGTTGTTTTGAAATGCAGGCATTGATGGTCCACTTGTCTTCCTTAAATGATGCTACTGACCATTATGCTAATCCACATATAGGACAATAAATTTTAGGACAATAAATTTTTAATTGAACCAACAAACTACCAAATTATACAGTATGTTACTAAAGCACAATTATATACAAAGGAGTTGTTTTTACATCATATACAGAGAGAGAGAGAGAGAGAGAGAGAGAGAGAGAGAGAGAGAGAGGTTTATATGCATGGAGTTGGTGACCAGCAGTGAGGTAGAGTATATGTAGGCAGTGCTGTGTAAGGGCAAAGATTTCTAAACATATCAGGTTATCAGAGGGTTTAGATCCAGTGTCCATTTCCACAATTTTTCCCATTGCTGTTTGGAGGAGATAGATTTGTCTTTTTGTACATAACCATATAGACTTTTCCAGAAGAAATTTACCATCTTGTCCACATGGATCTCCCGATTGTATTTTTCCTCCCCGTTGCTATGTAGGAGCATTGCATAAATGACATACAGATTTACTAGCTTGATTACAAGTAGGGGAACTTTCCAGTTCCCTAGTATGGGACTACCCGTTCCATCCCGTTTCCTTGAGGGCTTTTTACTGGGACCTCGAAAAGAGGTTCTATCGATCAAACCCGAGGCCAGTTCTTCCCATGTCCCACATACAGGGCTTTGAAGAGAGGGGAGAGGTAGATGTTTGATGAGAGGTCATGACAGAGAAAAGAAACCTGACACCTAGTATATTTATCATCAAATATAAAGCACTACCTTATCTTTTGTTTCCCCACACAGTTGTCAAAAGCAAAATATAAAAAGCAGCTGTGAGCTGCAGAACTGGTCCCCTTCAGGGCAATATGAGTTTTAGACATGTATGTATATCTTGTCAAGAGGAGAGTTTGTGCTGCCCTCCCCCTGCAAACAATGCAAGTCACTGAACTGCTCCTAACTGTTCCTTCACCTTTGACATGGTAGTAAAAACTAATTAACCAGCCCAAGAGGTTTTGTTTTAACAGGTGAGGGAACATGAACATTGTAGCACTTGGTTTGGGCAGAACAGTGCAAACAAATAGACCTTCCTAATTTTAGGATATCATTCATGTGCAAATGCAAAGGAATCCTGCCTCCTTCTCACTAAGCTTCATGGGGACTGAAACTCACCAGTGGGCTTAAAGGCACAAAATAGTGAAATTCCGGCTTTACCAGACGTCCATCTAGTCCTATGCAACATTAAATATGTCTAAAGTCATTGCTTTCACTGGTTTTAGGCAGTTGACACTGTGGTTTTCTTTGGTAGACTACAGGAGGGGTTTACCATGGCCTCCTTCCACACAGTAGGAGATGATGCCTTTCAGCATCTTCTTACATCACTGCTGCCCAATATAGTAGCAGTTGGGATTCGAACTGGCAACCTTCTGCTTGTTAGTCAAGCATTTCCTCACTGCGCCACTTAAAGTTGCACACCATAGGTACATCATTGGAAAGTATCACTTGGAGGCACCTTCTACTGTTACATTTTAGCAGCATGGGAACTGCTGCAGCATGGCTCCTTACTGGGCCACTCTGTAATGTTAGAAGTTCAGGGTCATTTGAAAGAACCCCATGCTGCAGCTTCTTCCTATATCAGTGTTGCCTCTCCCTAAAAATGGAGCCATGCTGGCACGAGAAGGAGCTGCAGTGCAACCTTCTTTGCATGTGACCTCAGGCATCAAACGACTTTATCAAGAAGGGGACAGGAAGGCGCTGTGCAGCTGGTGACCACAGAGCCCTGTGGTTGCCTTTGGAAGAATACAGGTGGGGTTCACCATTGTCATCTCCTACACAGTATGAGATAATGACCTTCAGCATCTTCCTATATTGCTGCTGCCCAATATAGGTGTTTCCCATAGTCTGGGATACATACCAGCAGGGATTCGAACCGGCAACCTCTGGCTTGCTAGTCAAGTCATTTCCCCACTGTGAAGGGGCCCTCTGTAAATGATCATCTGTTTTCAACAACTCTCAAACAGTGTATTCTCGTCACTTTTCTTTCTTCGGTAAGGAACAGAATGGACCCTTTCCTGTACAGACAACAAGAAGGTGGGAAGTGAGATAGAAGATCTTTTTCTCTTCTTTGTCTACCAGTTCTCAGCACCAGAAGCGGCTTCCTCCATAAACCAAATTGCTTGAGAAAGCACACATAAGAAATACAAATGTTATCCAATGATCAGGCTTTCCTCAGAGATGAAGAGGGAACTCCCAATGTTCAGCCAGTGATTTAAGCACAGGACCACACAGATTGTTGGGAGTGGTGAGATCAGTTACACAGAAGGATAAGGCGATAAATTTCCCATGGCTATCACACACTGTCTGCTACACCTGGCCTCAGCAGAAGTTCTGGGAGATGTTGATCAGTTTTGCTAATGTTGGTAGAACATGTTTCTTATCTAAGGAACAAAAGAATTTGGCCAACTGCATGGGGAGTGTCAGGGCGTGAGCATGCAGACTGAGAGACGAAGCAGCTCCAAGATGAATTCAGCGGAGTAAATAAATGTATAACTGAGTTCAGAAACTAGCAAATTGGTTTTAGGTCATTTTGTCCATGGCTTCATGATAAAAGTTAGCTGTTCTTTTTAGAGCAAATGCAGGAAAGTACAGAGCAAGAGAAAAGGTAAAACAGACATAGCCAATGTCAGCAATTGGAGAGGGTTGGGAACTTTCCAGGGCCAAAACCTATTAAGGGGGCATCAAAAACTAGCATGTCATTTTGCACTTCAAATACAACTGGTCCCCACCAAGTAAAAACATGCACCAGATTCCCCTGTGGTGATACTGGGAGCTCTGGGATATTATTTTACTTCGGGTGAGGCCTGGTGTTCAGGAATATACATTGTATCTGACCTGATCTGGCCTGAGTCACCTGAGAGCAGTTTCAGAGGGCTCCTCAATTCACTCACCCACCTCTGCCCCTCCACCCAAGATAAAGGGGGCAAATTGCTTATTGTCTTACCAAAACTTGGAGCTGACTCAGAAAGCAGGTCCTTTACATTTGCTACAACCATTGGTTGATGCAGAAGGAACCTTATATCTCCTGAAATTGAGGGTTGGGAGACCTTCGGGAACATAGTTTAGAGAGGCACAGGTGAATGAGGAGGGAAAGGAAGACTGCCAAAAATCCCTCTTGTGTAATGGAAAACACTGGTGCATCCATGCAACATTAGTCTCAATGTCAGCCATAAAATTCCATGATACAAAAAAAGTTAAATACTGCATAAAACACACTAATATGTCGTTTAAACAGGAAAAATTATATTCTCTTGTTAATATATCTCTGATTCCAAACAGAAATGAATGGGTGCCATTTCATCAAAAAGTCTGGCTGGCTATACAATTTTAAAGCAATTGATGTTAGTATGTGGTGGAAAAGCAGGACTTTTAGTACAGATTGTTTTGCCAGATTCGATCTGCAATTGGTATGCCTAGTGTGTTCACTCATTATTATTTTTTTAATGCCTTTATCACTTTCTAGGTTAATCAAACTTTAAAAAATCTCTGACAAGATTCCTTTCTGACTACTGGATTCATTTCATGTAACAGCATTTCAAACATTGTTAATTAAGAAGTCAATTTTCCTCTGATTATATTCTGCATGATAGAACTTCTGAACTGAAAGTACTGAAACCACTGTGCAGAGATGCCATTCAGTTCCGCTTTTAATTCATTCATCGAGAGATACCAATTATGCTGTATTACATCATTCAACCTCAACACATCTGGTATAATCTAATTCCTGGTATCTCCTTCAGGATGAAACCCTTTATGAAATGTGAAAAATTAGAGAAATGATATCAGGGGTGGGGGGCTAAGTCTTCCTCTGAGATTTTCCCAATTCATAGTTGTATTAATTAAGAGAGGAGAGCTGGTCTTGTGGTAGCAAGCATGAATGGTCCCCCTAGGTAAGCAGGGTCCACCCTGGTTGCATTTCAATGGGAAACCACATGTGAGCACTGTAAGATATTCCCCTCAGGGGATGGAGCTGCTCTGGGAAGAGCAGCAGGTTTCAAGTTCCCTCTCCAGCTTCTCCAAGATAGGGCTGAGAGAGATTCCTGCCTGCAACCATGGAGAAGCCGCTGCCAGTCTGTGTAGCCAGCACTGAGCTAGATAGACCAATGGTCTGACTCTGTATACAGCAGCTTCCTATGTTCCTACGTTCCTAATTTTAACTGATTTGGGTGAGTTTCTTTCACTGGGGCAAATGCCAAATGGTGCTGTAACCCATTAAACTACCAGGAGCACAAAGGTGACATCTGCTACAGGTTGGTTGGCCCCTACACTAACTAATCCAGAAAGACTGGACAACTGGAAACCTTTCAGTTCAGTTCAGGGCATGGACTGAACTGTTAGTTAGGCACTACAGAGCTCAGACCAGGTCAGAGACAAGATTCCTACGCTACTGGTTGGATGAGGATTGGTGAAGGCCAAGTCTAATTACTATTGCTTCTTCCTAGAATTTTCCTGGTCCTGGAAATCTGGTGATACAAGAGAGCCAATCCTGTACTGCTGCTTGGTATAAAGCTTCCAGATCTAAGAATAAAGATGCATGCTTGATTGCTATCCACACTGCAGTTAACACAGCTATACATATAGGAAGAATGGGAAGTGACAGCTGTTGGGGGGAGCCCTGAATTGTTTGCTCTGCCCTCTCCCCTTCAAGAGACCACCTGGATGCATAATGGTAAAGAGACCACCTGGGAGTTATTCACACATGGCTTTATGCCCCGGGATATCCAAAGAGCAGATTTGAGACAGTTTAATTCAGGGGATTAGATGGACCGTCAACAGAGCTGTTGGCTCCTCCCTGCATTCCCTGTGATCTTTCTCCTGTGTGTGATCCCAAAACTTGCTCAGGGATTTTTATCCAGCCAATCACATCCCAGGTGGAGGCAGCTGCGGAAGACCTGTTTCTTCTTTTTTGTTGGTTTGACAGTCGTAGTTTGACAACCATATTTCAGCAAGATTGACTAGGCTCAGAAAAGCAGAAGAAAAAGCCTACATTTCTCATTCCCAATCATGCGTGCTTTGATTCAAGAATTTATTTTCTTTTTTCCTCTCCTTCTGGACTGCGGGAAGGCAGGTGAGAGAGAAAGGGAGGGGAGGGGAAAGTGAGGGGGCTCATTGCAAGAGAAGGAGCCAATTCTGTCAAACTCCTTTAGCAGAAGATCGGCAAGACAAATTGCCAAGCAGCGGCCTCTGCTGACACTTGGCATTCCGTTAATAATACCCAGCAAACGTTTTAAAACACACACGCCAAAGTGTGGTTCTGGGGAAAAAAATCCCAATGATCAGCACTGGCCCATCCACACATTGCTGATAAACTTTGGGGCATAACAGAAGCCTCGGGTTTTGAGTTTTTTCAAAAGCCGCTGGAAATAGAGGATTTGTTTGAACCGTACATACTTTGGGCTAAGCCAGAATGTGCAGCCTGGATTCGGGGGGGTGGGGGGGGGCAGAGTCTTATCTGTACTGGTCTCTGATAGCCTGCAGGGACATTGGGGTAAATGCAGAATATGTGGACTGGCACACTCCATTCCGGAGGAGATTTGAAGTAAAAGCCCTGTGTGTAAAGCCTCCTGGTGGAAAAGGCATGAGCCTAAGGGCAAGAGCACAAGGGCTCTCATCCTGAGCTCTCAGCCTGTGAGAAACAGCCTGTGACCTGAGATTTGCACGGCCATGAGAAAACTTTTAAAACTTTGCCTTTTTAAATTCTGCCCACCTGTGGGAGCTGATCTTTCGTATGTGCCTAGAGCTTTCCTAGACAGCAGGATTGACCGCAGGCCCCCACAAATGATGCAAAAAGTCAATTTTTTAAAACCCCAGATATAAATTGGGCTGCACTCTAATGCGCAGTGAAAACCGTGAATTGTGTGTGAAGTGCTCCCTGATAGCTCGCAGGGACTTCGAGGTAAATCTGGACAACATGTGAATGCACCCCCTTCATTCCAGAGGAGATGCAGGTTAAAAGCTAGGTGTGGAAAACTTCCTGGGAAAGCAGGGAACTGGGGGTAGTTTGGGGGCAGCTATTTCTTGGGTGGTGGGCAGAGAGAGATATGGCAGTAGGAATTTCAGCAGGTTGTTACAGGTGGTGGTGGTCGAGGCAACTGAGGACTATTCCTTTTTCCAGCTCTGCTCCCAACCCTGCAGCTCCAGGGAGTTCTGAGAACACTCCCTCAAGGATCTGGGTTCTTCTGCTGAATGTGAGGTCAATAAATGCAGAAACATCTCTCATCCATGATTTGTAAATGAGCATGCTGACCTGGTATGTGTGACTGGCCCTGGTTGGGTGAGTTCAGTGGAGTGTGTCTCTCCCAGCTCTGCCCTCCAGGTTTCATGATCCTATAGCAGCCCTGCCTTGATGATCAAGGAGGTAGGGGTGTGCATGAACCAGAACTGGCAGTTGGGTTTGAATTTGAATTGAATTCGAACTAAAACAGCATGCTGTTGAACCAGTTCGGTCGGGGTCCATTTGACTGAACCAGTTCAGCAGTTCAGCTATACTTGTAAAGGGGAATCTGATGTAGGGGTGTGCATGGAACCATGGAAGCACGGTCCGGTGCCAGTGGGGGTCTCCCTTTAAGGGCGGGTCGCACTTACCCCTCCTACCGCTTCTCCCCACCCCCGCTGGTGCTCTGTTTGTTTTTTTAAATGTTCTTGGGGTGGCAGCGTTCCTCCCTGCCACCCCTGCCCCCGTTGTTGGCCAGAAGGACGGGAAGTAGCGATCACATGTGCGCCCGCAGGGGGCAAGGGTGGCAGGGAAGAATGCTGCCACTCCATAAACATTTCGAAAAAATGGAGCACCGGCAGGGGGAAAGTGGTGGGAGGGGTAAGTGCAGCCCCCCCCCTTAAAGAACCCCCCCCCCCAGCGCCAGACCTCCAGACCGGGCCACGTTCAGACCGGTTCTTGCACATCCCTAATTTGATGAGGATCCCCCTTTACAAGTAAAGGCATGGGAAACTCTACAAAGTGGCAGCCGGGCAGTGGCAACTCCCTAACGTAAACTGCTTACCAACCAGTGCAGCTTCCAGCACTGCCACTCCCCCCGCCCAGCGCTGCCCAAGTGGTTGCAGCCTCTGCAGATGCCCGAAGGCCATTTGTGTTGCCTCTGTGCATGTATAGAGGCCACTGCCACTGCCGCATGGGGAGCTTGGTAAACACGAATCACCATACGCTTGGGCAGCACCAGGGGGCAAGCAGTGGCAATTGTGCCAGCTGTTAAGCGCTTTACGTAACTCCCTCCCCTTCCCTCCAATGCTGTACCGGTTTACTTTAAACCAGGCTTGGTTCAGTTTGATCAAGGACTGAATCGTCCTGGTTCAGTTTGCAATCAAGCCGCCAAACCGGCCAAGTTCAAGGCGAACCCGTTCAGAATCAAACAGTTTGTGCACACCCCTATGTGGAGGAGGAATTACAGTCATCTATCATGAGTCCATTCCCCGCTCCAGATACCCCGTTAGGCAATATCAACATTTTGAGTGTTTGCCCCTGTGGGTGGGCCTACGAGATATGATAGGGATTCTGTTGGTGTTCCAACCATCCTGCTGCACCTCAGTCTCTCAGCCTGAGCTGGTGGAGGTGGTTTCAGAGGTGGTGTTGGGTTCTCTTAGGCTTATTGTCTTGGGGGATTCAATGTCCATGCTGAGGTCTCCTCTAGTAGGAGAGGCTCTGAACTTCATGGCCACCATGACAACCATGGGCCTATCTCAACTAATATTGGGTCCTACTCACATGGCACAACATATGCTGGATCTGGTTTTTGCCAACCAGGAACTGAATGATCTGCAGGTAGGGGAATTTGATATAATTATGGTCCACCCACAAAGGCTTATGGATCTCCTCAGTTTCCAGACAGCCCTTGGGGAGTTCCCAGTGTCCAGAACTGGTGACTCTGTCAAGGCCCTGGTGAATCTCTGGAATATGGAGACAGCCTGAGCTATTGACATGGTCGCTCCTAAATGTCCTCTGGCTTGGAGGAGCCTGTTCCATTCCTTGATTCTCCTTGAAGCTTAGGGCAATGAAACAACTTGGATGATGGCTAGAGCAACACTGGAGGAAGACCCAAAAAGTATCTGACTGAACATGGGCTAGAGCCCATTTTAGGGACTACTCTGGCAGTGGGGGTGGCAAAGAAACATTTTTTCCCCACCTCCACTGCATCTGCCCAGTGTATGCCAGAGGAGCTGTTTTGTGTGGCAAAGTCAGTGCTTCACACAGGCTTCTGTGTGACAGGAGATGAACCATCAGCAGCCTGCTATGACCAGTTTGTTTGTCACATCACAGATAAAGTCACTCACATCCGTGCACCAGGATTTTGTAAGTTTCAGGAGATGTGCCTTGGCAACCATCTGGTCCAACTGTGATGGATTATTTTGAGTTAATGCAGCCTGAGGAAGTGGACAAAAGCCTAGGCAGTGTACGGGCAACATCATGCACTCTGGATCCTTGTCCTTCATGGTTAGTAAAATCTGCCAGGGAAGGAATAGGTAGATAGTTGGAGCCAATTATTAATGTTTCATTAAGAGAAGGCAAAATGTCATCGAGCCTCAAGCAGGCAGTGGTAAGACCACTATTTTAAAAAGCCCTCCCTTGATTCTACCAACCTGGGTAACTATCGGACTTTTTCCAATCTTCCCTTTTTAAGCACAGTGATAAAGTGTGTGGTGTCTGTGCAGTTGCAAAGGGTTTGGATGATATGGATTATCTAGACCCTTTTCAATCAGGCTTTTGCCCTAGGTTTGGGACTGAAACTGCCTTGGCCTCCCTGGTAGATGACCTACGACAGGAGATAGATAGGGGGAGGGTATCCCTGTTGGTTCTGCTGGACCTCTCAGCAGCATTCAATACCATCAACCATAGTATCTTTTTGGACTGCTTCTCAGGTATAGGGTTAGGGGATGGTGCATTGAAGTGTTTCTGGTCTTTTCTTAGGGGGAGGTTCCAGAAGGTGGTGCTGGGGGACCTCTGCTTGACTCCTTGCCCTCTGGCCTATGGGGTCCCACAAGGCTCTGTATTGTGCCCCATGCTGTTTAATATCTTCATAAAATCACTGGGAGAGGTCATCAGGAGGTTTGGACTGAAGTGTCATCAATATACAGATGCACTCAGCTTTCTCTGATATCAGATCCTATGGAAGCAGTGGAAGTACTGAACCGGGGGCTGGAGGCAGAGATGGACTGGAAGTGGGCTAGCAAACTGAGTTTAAATCCAGAAGATGAAGGTGCTGCTGGTCATTGGAAAAGTAAATCGGGATAGGGTGATTCAACCAACTCTGGATGGGGTTCTACTCTCCTTGAAAGAACAAGTGCACAGCTTGGGGGTGTTGCTGGACCTGGTTCTGCTTTTGGATGCTCAGGTGGAGACAGTGGCCAGGGGTGTCTTGGCTAGAGCACCAGCTGCATTCCTTTCTTGAGAAGGCAAATCTGGCCACGGTTACCCATGCCTTAGTTACATTGCAGCTAGATTACTGCGATATACTCTTCGTGGGGTTGCCCTTGAAGAATATTCAGAAACTTCAGTTGGTGCAGAATGCAGATGCCAGGGTTCTCTCTGGAACTGCTTGCTCATAACATATTACACCTATTTTGAAAGAGCTGCCTGGCTGCCAGTTTGTTTCCAGATCTAGTTCAAGGTGCTGGTAATTACCTTTAAAGCCCTTAATGATTTGGGCCCTGGATACCTGAAGGACCACCTACTCCCAAGGGTTCCTGCCCACCCAACAGGGTCATCAAACGGGTCTTTGCTCCGTGTGCTGACATTGAGATAGGTTAAATTGTTGTTCACACAGGACAAGGCCTTCTCTGTTATTGCCCCCAGGCTCTGGAATGTTCTCCCAGTGAATGTCTGCTCTGACATCTGTGGCTGCTTTAAAAAACTACTAAAAGCCTTCTAATTTGTTCAGGCTTTTGCCCCTTAGGGCTGCAAGGTCCCTCAGCTCTCCTGCTTCTTTTTGTCTTTTTTATGGTTGTTTTTTGTGTGCTCTATGGTTTTTACCGTTTAACTGATTTTAAGGTTTAAATGTGGTTTTTATGGAATGTTATTGTATTTTAACTTTTGTAAACTGCCTTGGGCTGCCTTATGAAAAGCGATATAAAAATTGAACAATAAATAAATATTTTAAAGCTCAATATATTATTTATCTTCAAAACTTCTTGCAGCAAAAATTCAATTGTGTTATGCAAAAATAACCACATTTGCAAAAGAGAGGTTAATATCCCTGCTCATGACTGAAGAGCACTTCTGTGATTCTGTAAGTGTCTAATAACACTTATAAAGCTTTGCTGTTTTTTTAATGAAGTAAAGTTTGAAGGTCATTTTAGTCTGTGGTTTTTGCCAATGTAAAGACAAGGAATAACTCAGTTTCCAGTTAATAATTTGTTATGATTTATTTCTCTTTAACAGGTGAAAAATTGATCATGATGTTTACCCTTGCTGAAGACATATTTGTATAATAGTATTTCAACCAAAGTCACACATATTCTCCTTTAAAAGATTCCTTCAGCTAAAGCATACCTACTAAGCCAAGCCGTTACTCTCTGTGACCAATCAAGCTGAACATAGCCCAGTTATATTCTGTGGCTTCCCTGGATGCCTGACAGCTGCCTTGTTTTTGCAGTCAACGTCAGACAGCAAAAACAGGACATTTAGAGAGCTCCCGTTGAGACATTTGTCTGATGGACTGCACTCACCTGGGTGGATGACAAATTGTGCAGTATGCCTGCACGATTGAATTCAGCAGGATAGAATCCCAAGTGACTGCGCTTCCGTTTATCATTCAAATATTTTGATCTCTCTTTTTCATGCTTGCATTTTGGATCCGAGAATCCTGACCCTCCAGCATTTTGAAAGTATTTCTAATACCGCTGTGATTGTTATTTGGGGACAACCAATGACTCCGGGACTTGAACCAGGAACTTCAAAGTTGAGACTAGAGAACCTTTGAGACTGGGGTCTAGTTCTCACTGTGGTTAACAATGTCTGGGCTGAATCATTTCAGATCTCAAGTAGGAGCTCTCCTGAGGGGAGTGACAGTAGCTCAATGGTAAAGCACATGTTTTACATGTACAGAGTCCCAGGTTCAATTCCTGGTATCTCCAGGTTGGAATGAGAAAGATGCTTGTCATGCCTTTAGGCAATAAAGAGCTAGATGGGTGTTCTGATTAAGGGAGCTTCATATTCATTATGAGCCACCTAATGGCGGAGTGGGGAAGCAACCTGCCTAGAGAGCAGGAAGCTGTTGGTTCGAATCCCTACTGGTGCATTTCCCAGAATATGGGAAACTCCTATATCGGGCAGCAGTGCTATAGGAAGGTGCTCATCTCATATTGTGCTGGAAAAGACGATGGTAAACCACTCCTGTATTCTACCAAGAAAACCACATGGTTCTGTGGTCTCCAGGAGTCAACATCGACTCGGCGGCACAGCTTTTCCTTTTTTTCATATCCATTATGAAGAAAGGCTTCTCCACAAAAAGGGCTTCCTGCACACAGAAAATGAGCATACCAGGACTAGGCTAGAATCTGACTCCTTAGCATGCTGCTTTTGTATGTGGAAACTAACAGCTGTTCAAAAGAAGGCACTTTGGCAGATGCAGCTTGTCATGGCGGGGAGAAAACTGCTTGTGGAGAAAGGTCCACACTATTAAAAGGTACACAAGCCCTCTGCTCTTCCAATTTGGGTCACCCCTTTTCTGTTTCCATCCCTAGGGTGGGATGTCTCTGTCCTTTCACTCTACTCTGTGCTCTCCCCAACTCCCAATGCAGGCTGAGAATACAAGGCAAGAATTTCTCCCTCTCTATTTGTAATATACCAATGTGCAAGATAGGGTTTGAATGGAGATGGAAAGCAGGTTGAAGAAGGAGCAGCTGCAGCACTGAGTAAACCTATGTGTTTGTACAGTTCCCAGCTCCCTCTTCCGGATGAGCTGCCCCTCCTAACAAGGAAGCCAAATGCCATGCAATTTGTCACAGAACTGGAAATTGTGTCATGCCCCTCTGCTTGCCAGTTTCTTAATCTCATGCATTTGCTTTAACCAGTTGACAGACAGAGAGTTTTGTAGTGTGCAGTAGTATGTTAGCATCAGGACCTTACTATACTGAAACCGTCTTTACTGATTGCAGGAAAGAGTCAGAACAGGTTGCTAGACTGGCACCTGAGATTTATTTTTATTTTTTATTTTATTATGTAATATTTCAAAATGCTCAGAGCATCTTATGTGGGGCTCCCAGAATTGCACTCTCACTTATCAGGTACATATCCACTAAGCTTCAACAGCGCAAGGGCATCAAGTTGTGGGAGGATGTTATAGCAATCTAAGCACTCTTATTTGGAAATAAGTTCCAGTTTGGTACTTGAAGTAGGATTGGTGTGTGCATATTTGTGTGGCTCAGACAATGACGCTGGTTCAGAATTCAATTTTCAGTTACAATTTCAGCAAATGCTATTGGACCTTGGTTCCCAAATTTGTGGTGCACTAAGAAGAATGACACAAAACGGTCATTGGAATGTAATGGCTCCTTTCCAAAGGTTTTCTACATTGTTCAGTCTCTCATTGCCATCTCAATGCATTTCAGTGGCTATTGGGAAGTGGAAGACTTCTGTTTGGTCATTTGGGAATGATTCTTAATTACCTTTTACACAGTAATCACCCTTAGTTTAATTCATTCCAATGAACATTCAAAAATTCAGTGTATTCCTATTACTATTTGAAAGGGGCCATACTGACTACTCAGCATCATTTTCTTCATAAATACCCCAAATTTGTGTCAGAAATGCCATATGGAAATGGCATCTCCATATCACATCAGTGAGAAAGCCAACAGAAAGCACAACAAATTATTTCAACTGAAATGTTGGGTAAATTACTTATTTGTTAGTTCCATGCTTGAGGCTTCAGACTTGTAGCATATATAGTAATATCTGCTTTTCCTACATGCTACCCATTCCCAGAGGCATATTCTTTCTGTAACATTACCATCATGATGTTGCTACCCAGGAAAGGAAAATGTCATTTCTAATTCCAGAATCACATTTTCAGGAGGCAGCCTCAAAGTGTTATACAACTTGGGTGAACAGGCAAATGGAATTATATTGACCTGGAGTATATAGAATTATTTGGGTTTGTCAGCTTACAAGAAGAAATTGCGATCTTGTCATATTCCACAAATATGGAACAGGTCCTGTCATTAGGTGGTCATCCCTGTGGAGAATAGCCCTCCTCAGACTACCCTGTTTAAATTTTAAATATAAATATAAATTTATACTTGATTTAGAATGTATATACATCATTCTTTGGCTTCTGTGCTTGAAACAAAGGCTGAAAAGAGAAGTAGGCTTTTTTAAAAAACCAAAATATGTGATATTTTTGTATGACCTCATAAAGAATAGTTAAGAGGTTCATTTTATAACCTTCCAGAGAGCACTCTTTCAGTCCCCACCCACTAGGATGTGATCATGTGGGGGATATATTGGGAAGTACGTTTTTTAAAAATATGATCTGACATTTCATTTTAATTATCACCATGTTCCACCATTAAGTATGCTTAAGAAAAATGCTTTCATATGGATCTGCAATTGCTTTCTCACACACCCACTCAGCAGCTAACGAGCCAAAATCACGTATGCATTTTCAAACACTATAATGCTCACTTAAGAATCTTCCCCTGCTACCAATAATGTGTATTATTGTCATTCAAATTCTACTTGCATTACTGCATTATTGGCCCACCCAGTCCACTGCCATTTCCTTCACTGTCCCTACTCTCTGGTGAAATTGTCAAGGTTAGGATAAATCTTTGTCAGTTTCATCCTGTACCCTTCTCTGAAATCTGAGGAACCAGACAAGGTCAGAGGGAATTTGGCAATTTCACCAGCACCTCTTTTTCCCCCTTCCAAAGGGTGTGTGTGTGTGGTGTGGTGTGGTGTGGTGTGGTGTGTGTGTGTGTGTCAGCACCAGTGCATACAGTAATATTTTAATTTTTTTAAAATGAGAAAGTATCCATGAAATTAAAAAGCCTTTCCTCTCATTCTGTCAGCTTTACAGACAGAAGAGAGTGGGGTGATGAAATAAGTGTTTTAATTATTTGGTTAGCCACTTTGACAAGAGTGTCGAACAAATGTGGCAAGAAGCAGCATATAAATCTAAACAACAAAGAAACTCAGACTGTTCATGTGACAGATGCCCATAGTCATGGGAAGGGAAGAGGAATCAGATGGGAGCCACGCCATGTCTGTTAATACTGACCAAAAAGGTATGATTTTATCTCGGAAGAGATAAACGACTTATGATCAGCAGTGGGAGGCACTACAACATGCATCAGCACAGGAGCAGGACTTGCAAGTAGCATTGCAACCATGAAGACCATTACTGAACGCCTGAACAGGCTACAGTGGGTCCAAAATGCATTCTGAATAGAGACTACTCTTCATTCACCACCTATCGTTGCAAATCTGGTTCTTGCTTACTGTGAATAGGTAAATCATTGTCGCTTTGCCTAATAGGAGCCAGAGATATGACAAAAGCACATTAATGTGCCTTTCATGAGTGTTTCCTGAATGGGCAGGTCACCTGCCTGATGGGGTGTCAGTCCAGAGTTTGGCAGACACTAAGATTATTCATATGACTGATAACAATAGCACAGGGGGAGGGCTGGCAGGAAGGCAGGCTCCCATATGCCTCCGCACACGATCAACTTATTTATTTTTACATTTTATATCCCGCTCTTATAGCCCAGAGCGGTGTACTACATACTTAGGTTTCTCCTCACAACAACAACCCTGTGAAGTAGGTTAGGCTGAGAGAGAGTGACTGGCCCAGAGTCACCCAGCTAGTGTCATGGCTGAATGGGGATTTGAACTCGGGTCTCCCCGGTCCTAAACTGGCACTCTAGCCACTACACCACGCTGGCTCCTTAACTTAACTTAACTTAACTTAACTTCTAAGGGTCTGCTGCTGACGTGGCACACGAGCCATGCTGCAGCGAGTCAGAGGAAGAAATGCTCCCACATCCCTCAATGCACCACACTAGGACCATAATGCATTGGAGGAATTCCCCTCATCCAGGCGCTCATGTGCGCTCGTGTGTCAGTGTGCATGCTTGAGTTATCTGTAGCCAACACACACTCTACCAGGTACCTGGGATGAAGAGCACACCTGTATCATTCTATGTAGGTAATAGTGGTGCCAGAGGTAAAAACTTGGGCTGCCTGGAAGCTCTTCAGACAGCAGGCTTTACTGCAAGTTTCGAGCATAATGGATACTCTGATGCAAAAGAGGATTTTTATTTATTTATTTTTAACTCTGGACATAAATCAGGCTAGGTTCCAGTACAGAGAGAAAAACCCCAATCGTGTGTGAATCACACACCCGAATCATGTGCTCTCTGAAATATCATCCAGACTTCAGGGCAAATCTGGCTGATATGTGAACGCATACCCGCTCTCCCAAAATAAAGTCACAGTAAAGTCACCATCTGAAAAGGCTCCTGGCAGGACAGCACCACAATTGGCCTGCGCTTCAAACAAGGAGGCCAAGTGCTTCACAAGAGCAGCCCTACCCTACCAGGGCCATGTAAGCCCCAGTAGGGCTGCTCACATGAACAGCCTTTGTGTATGAGAAACAGCAGCTGGCAGTTTTAAAGGGCCAAAATACACATTATGATGAACACATAGTTTAGCCTCCCTTTATCTTCTTTAAAGCTCAGATAACTTTTTAAAGTACATTAAACCTGTTTCAATAACCTTAATGTAGGTTTGGAGAGAAATTTTGGTCCGGAAAATGACACTAGAAACATTTATCATATATTAGGGAAGAAAATCTAAAGTCTTGGTTCCGAGTTCTTAACACTTATAGAAGGAAACAGGTGCAGGCGCACCATCTTTTGAACTCAAAACCCGTCAGGTGTGGCAGGAAACACACTGTAGGAGCAGACCAAGACCAAAGTCAGCATCTCATAGTGGTTAGAGTATTGGACTAGAACTGGAAAGACACGGGTTCGAATCCCCATTCAACCATGAAACAAGGTGACTCTGGGTCAGTCATGTATCTCTCAGCCTATCCTACCTCACACGGTTGTTGTGAGGATAAAAATACCCACATACATCACTCTGAGCTCCTCAGAGGAAGAGCAGGATATAAATGTAAAAGTAAAGTCACAACAAGCCAGGGGTCAGAAGCCAAGAATCAATCCAATGGGAGAAGGTAAGATCAGAGTCAAAAGCAAGCACGGGATCAGAAGCCAAGGAATCATAAAAGCAGGGAACAGGGAAAGGGCCAATCATGCCCACAAACAAAGTTGCTTCAGCAAGAAACAGAGGCCAAATGAGGCCTTCAGTAGCAGCCAGAGGTACAGCCCCACCCAAACCTGGAAGATCCTTAATCTTAAAGGGCCTGTCTCCTCAATTCCTGGTGTTGGCTCCAGTGGGGCTGAGTGGAGGTTCTGGTGCCTCTCCTTCAACCACCAAGTCTGAGGACAAGGGTAGGCAGCTGTTGAGAGGGTCAGCAGGCACTGGGGACACTGGTGTTGGAGATGGAGACTCCTTGAACCCTTCCTCCTCCCTCCAAGTCCTCTGTGTGAGACCCTGGTGTGTGAGGGTCAGATTCGGGGCTAATGACTGTTTCTTCCACTGAATCTTCAGATTCTGATCCAGGTAGCATGGGGTCAAGCTTGGGGTTCATGACACTCACCAGTCAAACATGCATGGACTGAGTGCCCCCCTAAAGGAGAATCTTTGATACTCCACACTGGACGTGGGATGATTGCACCCTTACTGTACCATCATCTTGGTTTAGAAAGATCCACCAGAAAGGTCCACATATACCTGCATGCAAGAATCTCTGCACACTCACCTGTGGAACAGGTTATTTGTCCTGGGTTGGGGATCCCAAAAGGCAGCCATAAAGAGGGGAGGTCAACTGCATAAGTATAGGAAACTCTTCATCAATCCCCAGTATATGGGGACTCAATAGTCAGACCTTGATGGTAGAATGAACTATGTACTTCAGGCTGGAGGTGCAGTGATGCTGTTAATGCTTCTCTTCATTTAATATATATATAGATAGATATAGATATAGATATAGATATAGATATAGATATATCTGCAAGTAAAACAATAGCATATTCGATCTTGGCTTGATTTCTGCTGCACTAGCCTCTGTCTGGCAGATACTGTGCATCCATTTCCAATACACACAGAGAGAAAGGGAACACAGCCTGAAGTCATACAGACCATTCTACAGTTCAGAACTCTACGACCTCATTCTGCTCCATCTGTAAACCCAAGCTTTTTAGTGATGGAAAAATGCACTCTGCACTTGATCAAGAACATCTTCACCTAGTCCAGAGATTTTAATTATAAACCACCCAGAGACACAAGTTTGGGGAGGTATAGAAATATTTTAAATAAAATAAAATAAAATAAAATAAAATATTGCCTGTGATCTATTCCACGGTGAAGTTCTGGCCCTGAAAACAGGTGCCCAGACTGAGCTCTCTCTGCCAACCCTGGCCATTGGCCAACTGCTCTCTTTTGCACTTGCCTTTGCACAGATGTGATTGTTCCCGCCTCTTTTGCCCTGGGAGGACAAAGGGAGAGATCAATGAGGAGGAGAGCAATATCCCGCCCACTCGCATCTCCTTCGCAGCCGGCGCGTTTTTCATGCTTGGACAGCAGCAGCAGCAGCGAGAGCCGGCGGCCTGCAAGACAGGGAGTGTGGGAGGCGGCCGCAGGTGCTGGGCGGGACGGAACAGGCTGTCACTCAGCAGGAGTGGCCGGCCGGCTGCCCGTCTGTGTTGGAAACAGAGGCTGCTGCTGCTGCAGGAGCTCACATGGGACGCCTGGGCATGGAGAGCTGCACCTGGCGCGCCAAGCAACCTCGCTTGCTCTGCCTTCCTGGGAGAGGTTCCCTTTAACCACTGGGTGTCCTTCCCACTGGACTGGGCCGGCAGCAGCAGCAGAAGCGGCGGCGGCGGCAGAGTGGGGGAATCCGTTCCTTTATGTCATGACTTCGTGTTAGGTTGCCGCTTCACAGCCTCTCTTACTCCCCGCAGGGCATGCAGGTCCCTGCCACCGTGGAAGCGGGCGCCACTTCCTCTCCCAAGCCGGGAGCCAGCCTCCCTCCGTCCGCCTGGTTCCGTCGCTAGGGGCTGTTAATTTGCAGCTCTCTGCTTTGCGGGAGGGAGGATGTATTCAAGCAGTTTAGCGGTGCTGTGGCTTCTCTTTGAAATACAGTTCAAGGTACGTTCTCCTAAAGTGAGGGTGTTCAAGCTCCCATCGTCCTCCTCCAGCTTGGATTGCATTAATTGCGTCTTTGCAAATGTCTTGCTCTCCCCCCTCCCCCCAGGAATATTATTCTAAATCTAAATAAAGCTGTTTTGCACCTTTCTCTTCTTCAGCTTTGATTGCATTAATGGCCTCTTGGCACGTTACATATTCCTTCAGAGACATTGACTTCAATAAAGCATTTTTGTTTTTGTTTTTTGTTTTTTAATTTTATTTCCAGTATGCACCTGTGGCATGTGTGGGTCAAACTGTGGTTGCGAGCCAGCCCTTCCTCCTTCCCTCCTTGCACTCAGAGTTGCTGGACTTCACGGACAACAGTGGTAAGTCAGCAGAACTCTGAATAATTCCCACAGCTTCCAAATCATATAAACCCTTGGACTGAATTTTATAAACAAGGGTCATAGTATGTGTGGTGTTTGTTTCAATGATACATCAGTATCATTGCCTTTCTTATAATTAGATACATATGTCCACTAACATTACTGACAGGACTTGTAGCGTGTAAACCTCTATGCATGTTTACTTGAAAGCAAGTCCCACTGTCTTAGTGGTGCTTACTCCCAGGTAAGAATTGCAGCCTTACTGTGCTAAGGAAGCACTGTGATAAGGAAACTCAGAACTTCTGGCTGAGGTATCATATTAACCTAATGCATGAGTATACCAATTGCACATCTTCTGGGTGTCTCAGGGTGTTGTGAAGCTTGGCTTGCAAATCTTCAAATTCTTAAGCTTGTATCTTAAAGCATGCTTGTTTGGAAGTAAGTTCCATGAGAAACAATGAGAACTGCATCTAAGTAAAGGCTGCAGTCCTATACACACTAGCCCAGTGAACACATTTACCCAGGACTGACTTCTGAGTAAACATGCATAGGTCTGGGCTGCATGGCTCAAATTCAGTGTGGATTCAGATAACAGCATTGTTAAGTATATTGAGCATAAGAGAAAAACCAGTTAAATGAAGCTTCTGCAGTCCTAAATGCATTTGGCGGATGGGGAGTCCCATTGAATTCAGTAAGACTAACTTTCAAATAAATATGCTTAGTATTGTGCTGTAAAAAACACCCTACTCTTAATTTAACTTGGTATTTTGGAATAGTTGTAATTGGAAAGTGTGGGTTATATCTGATGTCTTGCTTTGGGTCTATGTTAATTGATTTCTGCACGCACATAATGTGAAGGCTATTCCAGTGTAGCTTTCTTAAATTAAACTGATATATTTGTTACTGGATTTCTTCCAGTCTGGAGTTGCTGCCCTGCAACTTAAAACCTAACAATAATAACTTAATGGATGAGGAAATAACACCCACACACATTCAAGCTAATGAATAACTGTTGCCCTCAGTGAGGTCTTGCTGCATGGTGATAGTAGCCCAGTAAAGATCAGAGCCAACCAGTGATTTGTTCTGTTATTGCCTTGCAAACATTTAAGTATAGCTGGAAGTCAAAACTGAGGCTTATTAACTGCCTGAATAATGTTATATACATAATCTACACCCTTTTTCCATAATCATGACAAGAGGAAGTTCAGCTTTTTATTAGGCACATAAAACATCCAGATGCTTCATACCTGACTGGAATGATTCCATTCTGTAACACTATCATAAAAATATATTGCTATAGGAAGTTGTGCATGTGGAGATAAGAAGGAACACTAGAGGGTGCTAAATGTGAACATTACTATCCACAGCATTCAATGAAAGCCTCCTTTGAATTAAAATGGGTAATGTCTTGTTAATTTCACTAGGAACTTTATTTGAGATGTTTTGGAGGTAGCATTAAACATCTTTGCAAAAACTGCTATTCTTTGTAGTTTGAAATTAGATGTGGTAGTAAACATTTGGCTGCTGCCAAAAATTGAGCCACTGTGCATTTATTTCTCCCTTACATGTCTGTAACACTGAGTTAGTCTTACCCAAGTCCTAGCATGACAGCATGACATGTTTCCCACTGCTGTTAAGATTGTGTTGAATGTTATCTGTACTGAAAGTACAGTTTCAAAATTGTAAGGAAACTGCATCTGCTTTTTCATTTCTGGAAAAAAAAGTAATATGATGCAAATGCCTGTTGGCCCCAGAGATCTGTTTAAGGCCTTTCTTTTGACATTGAAGAGAATGGAGCTCCTTCTGTTTGCACGGTGCTCAGCAAGGGCATACTTGAATCTTTGGGTTAAAGTGAAAGGTGTCTAATCTCATGCTTTTGGTTGGACTGAGTAGCAAAATTGAGTGGCTATTTTAGGAACATAGGAAACTGCCATATACTGAGTCAGACCATTGGTCTATCTAGCTCAGTATTGTCTTACACACTGGCAGCGGCATCTCCAAGGTTGCAGGCAGGAATCTCTCTCAGCCCTGTCTTGGAGAAGCCAGGGAGGGAACTTGAAACCTTCTGCTCTTCCCAGAACGGCTTCATTCCCTGAGGGGAATATCTTGCAGTGCTCACACATCAAGTCTCCCATTCATATGCAACCAGGGTGGACCCTGCTTAGCTATGGGGACAAGTCATGCTTGCTACCACAAGACCAGAAGGCTGCTAAAAAGTCACTGGGTGACATCCTGACTAATGATCCACCAGTGCAATGAGAGAAGTGCCAGTGCTTCAGAACAGTTCCAGACTAACACTGCACCAGAATATGTGTGTGTGTGTGTGTGTGTGTGTGTGTGTGTGTGAATTTTAGCAGCTTCAATTTCCCTTGAAGCCCTCTTCGTCACCTAAAAATATGTCTCTGTGGGCTGCATGATCCTCGAGGACATATTTTTGGGTGGCACAGAGCACTTCCTGCGGAAAGGGAGGTTGTCAAAAATTTTCCCCTTACTGTTATGAAGCTGAGTTAATTGAACTTTTCAGAAGCAACAGTGCTTCTTTCATTGCATCAGTGCTTCATTAGTTAGGATATCAGTCACTGTTCTGAGTTACTCAGCTTCATTTTTGTCACCTCATTACTGTTTCTGGTCTGATAATATTACAGCACCCATGGAAAATACATGCAGAGAGGAAAACATAAAAACTGCTATATCGGCCAGTGGCACTGCTCTTTGGTTAGGGGGTTGAGATTAGTCAGTATAATTGGTTAATTGGGTAAATGTCAAATACTTAATGACTGTGAAACAAAAGGAAATCAGGTGGCCACTAATCATGTGATGCCTGCTCACACAAGCAACAAATGAGGCAGCAAACCTGTTTCCTGGCTGTGCCTTTTCAGACTGCAGGTTGAATGCTCTTCCATACCAAATAAAAAATAAATTCCATTCACACAGGAAACTGGCATGTTAGAGAGAAGATTAAGACAAGTTGAGCAGAGAATTGGCAGGGGGAAGCATTGCTTAACTCCCTCCTCCTTTTTTCTGCTCAAAATTGCTCCCTTCTGTTGCTTTCTCCCCATAGAGAAAGAGGTACCTCATATATTTTACTGTGGGTGGCGAAACAGCTTGGAGAAGGGTGATTCTGAGCAGGCAAACAGCAAGAAGAGAAAAAGCGAAGCACCCCTCCTCCCTCTGCCTTCACCCCACTGGTCCTCCCCTTAGTCTAAAGCCATCCACATATGCTTTGCATGATAAAAAGCTCTCTGGAAAAACAGACAAGGAACTTCATATAATGCATTGTTTCCTCTTAATCTTGAAGGTACCACAGGGCGCTTTGTAGTTCTTGTTATCACAGACTAATGGGTCTATCCCTTGGAATGAAAAGCTTTCTGTGAGGCAGCTCTAGCCATTCAGAGGCAGCTGTCCCTAGCTTCCAGACATGTGGTAAGCAAAGTTATACCATGCTTCCCCTGGACTTCCAAGTATTTGCAGAAATTTGGTAATATTCATGTCGTCATGCAGACAGGCACTGCAGATGACTGCTGTGTGATTCCTTGCAGAACAAGGTTTTGAGAAGACATGCATCATGTGACACTGCCTTGTCTTCCTTTTGCTGAGGAATGGGTTTTGCAGCACAGTTATCTGCACAATGTTCAAGAAAAAACATTCTTAACCATTTTTTAGAAATGTATTTCATATTATGTCAGAATGCTGCTAATCATACAACCTATGAGGAAAATGTTCTGTAAATGTAATATTTCTTTAAACATATTGGGCGAGCTAAGGACTTAGCGTTGTGAAGGTAAAACTAAACATGAGCATCCTGAACTCCTTGGAAGAAAGGCAGAATAATAGATAACTGATCACTTCTGTTAAAGGATTCTTCCTTCTTCGGCTTCAACTACTCTTTCTGTCCCTGGCTCATTAATACAGTGGGATCATTCACACAATCAAAAAGTATGTTCTACCTGGGTTTGAGAGCTGTGTGTGCTCCCAATTTTCCTTTGTGTAGAAGTAAGTAAGAGGAAAATCTGGGTAGAAGTAATTGAGGTCATTCATACAATAAAAAACCGAGCCAAGCTATGCTGGTCTATGACCATAATAAAGATGATTGATTGCCCAAGCCAAGCCTGGTGCTTTGGTGCCAAACCCTGCACTGAAGCCCAGCTCTTTGGGATTGTGTGTCAACACAAGCTGCTTGCAGCTCGCGCTGACTCAGAAATTGGTGCCTAGAGTGCCCATCCCCTGCGGGAATCCCCCAGTGCACTGCACTTGGCACGCAGTGCACTGTGGGATAGGGGTGTGCACGGAACCGCAGAGCTGCGGTCCGGCACTGTGGGGTGGGTTCCTTTAAGGCATTCTGCCACTCTGTATGTGGGGGGAAGTCGCATGGAAGCCGGAAGTGAGGGTTGCCTGGGCTCGTCGGCACGTCCTCCCTGGCAGAGCTGTTCTCTCACTCAGTGGCTGCTGGGCGACGGCGGCTCAGGATGGGGGAGCCGCCGGGCGGAGAGGCACCAGAGTGGAGGCCGGCTCGGTGCTGTGCAGGCTTCTTCTCCTTCGGCATTACCATGGGCACTGGGGAGCAGTGATTACTTTTTAAACCGTGAGTCCCAGCAACAGGATCTTCGCGCGGCTGGCGGCATTGCAGAGGGACAAGGGGCGGCAGGGAAGTATCCTGCCGCCCCAATTATTACAGTAAATATGCGCGCTGGAGGGGGGCAAGCGGCGGGAGGGGTAAGTAAACCCTCCCCGCCCTTAAAGGAACCCCCTCCACCCGGACCGGACAGGCCAGGTCCGAACCGGTCCGGACCGGTCCAGACCCATCCCTACTGTGGGATACTGGGGATTTTGTGGGAGCGTGAAGCTCCCACAAGGTAAGCAATGATGATCTCGGGGAAAAGGAAAAGTTTGGGAAGCTTTCCCCCTACCCACCTGGTAGGTCATGTGAAATTAAGAGATAAACCTAGGTAGAAGTGATTGTGTGGAAGCAAGGTAGGAGGAAAAGTGATTGCTTCCATGCAATCGCTTCTACCCGGGTTTCCTCTTACCTTGCTTCCACAAAACCAAAAATTGAGTGCACACACAGATCCCAAAGCCAGGTAGACCACAATTTTTGATTGTGTAGATGACCTCAAAATGTTATAGCTCAGAGCTGAGAAGTCCTCAGTTCTAATTTTGCCTCTGCTATGGACTCAGTCAGTGGCTTTAGGCAAGCCACTGTTTCTCAGTCTCAGGCATATGAGTAACTTATCTGCCATATGCCACTGATCTGAAGTAGTTCTCTGGATCTCAGCCAAAGCAAACACAGTTGCAGTGGCCAGCTTGCAAACTGAAGTGTGTGTTTTATGCCTACGTATGTCCATGTCATTGTGCATTCTGACTCTGTATCTCTACTCATTACAGAATATGATATTGTGACGGCATATGAAGTAGACCAAAATGGGGAGTATGTGAGTCATGCAATTGCACACCATGAAAGGAGGAAGAGATCGACTTCAGGGGGAGGAGCTGACTTGCTACATCTTCATTTCCATGGGTTTGGTCATCACTTCCAGCTCGACCTTAAGACTTCAAATTTTCTTGTTGCCCCTGGATTTACAATACAAACACTGGGCAAAGGGAGAACCAAGTCAATACACACCTACCCAGTAGAAGACTTTTGCTTTTATCAAGGTGTCTTACGATTGCACAAAAACTCATCTGTAGCACTTTCAACATGTGGAGGTTTGGTAAGTAAAATTGCAGCAAGTGCAGCACTGTGTGAAAGATTGTTCTTTAAGATTGGCTGCCAAATTTTGGTTCATGTGAAATTCAGATAGGATGTGGAGAGTCTTGCTCATGTGAAACATCTGTGGGAATTTCAATATAAGGGAGCGTCACTTGTGTTTTAAAGTGTACATGTAAAGTTTTTTATGTGTAATGCAGAAATGCAACCAAGAAATGCATTCTTTACCACCACATGTATAGTATACCGTGATGTATTGGTACCTGTACATCTTACCTGTTAATATTAGACTGGGTGATAAGGGAGCATGTTGGTAGATACATAGCCTCATGTTAAGGGTGACCAAGACATGCCCAAAAATGTTAGTTTGGGGGGCAGATCCCAGACCTCTCCCCAGAACCAAATGCCACTCCTGAAGAAGCAGAGAACACATACACTTTGCAGCCACAGAATGCTCAAACAATGGTTCTGACAGGAGGTTATTTTCCTTCTGTCAATCAACAGGGCACAGCCAATAACAGTGGAGGTTTGGAGTGAAGAACATAAGGAAAGCCCTTTTGGATCAGGCCCAAGGTCCATCTAGTCCAGCATCCCATTTCACACAGTGGCCCAAAAGATGCCTCTGGGAAACCCACAGGCAAGAGCTGAGGGCATACCCCCTCTCCCATTGTTACTCCCTTGCAACTGATATTTAGAGGCATCTTGCCTCTGAGGCTGGCCTGTAGCCCTCCGACTAGTAGCCATTGATAGATCTGTCCTTCATGAATTTTTCTAAACCCCTCTTGAAGCCATCCAGCCTGGTGGCTGTCACCACATCTTGTGGCGAGAATTCCATAGGTTGATTATGTGTTGTATGGGAAAACTACTTCTTTTTGTCAGTCCTAAATTTCTTGGGAATCATGGGATAACTCTTGGATCTAATGTTATGTGAGAAGGATAAAAATTTATCTCTATCAACTTTCTCCACACCATGCGTGATTTTATAGACCTCTATCATGTCTCCCCTCAGTTGTCATTTTTCTAAACTAAAAAGCCCCAGGTGTTGTAGCCTTGCCTCATAAGGAAAGTGCCCTAGGGCCCTGATCATCTTGGTTATCCTCTTCTGCTGGACCTTTTTCAGTTCTACAATGTCCTGCTTAACTTATGGTGACCAGAACTGTACCCTGTACTCCAAATGTGACCACACCATAGTTTTATATAAGGGCATTATAATATTAGCAGTTTTATTTTCAAACCCTTTCCTAATGATTCGGGTATTCAGTATGCAATTGTCCTCTTTCACAGCTACCGCATATTGAATCAGCACTTTCAACGAGCTGTCCACCACGACCCCAAGATCCCTCTTCTGGTCAGTCAGACCCCATGACCGTATATGTGAAGTTGGGGTTCCCCCCCCAATATACATCACTTTACACGTGCTAACATTGAACTGCATTTGCCATTTTGTTGCTCACTTTGCCAGTTTGGAGAGATCCTTCTTGGAGCTCCTCACAATCTCTTTTCTATTTCACTACCCTAAATACGAGTTTGGTGTCATCTGCAAATCTGGCCACCTCACTGCTTACCCCCAACTTCTAGATAATTTATGAACACGTTAATGAGCATAGATCCCTGGGGGATCTCACTTCTTACTTTCCTCCATTTAGAGAACTGTCCATTTATACCTACAATCTATTTCCTGTCCTTCTACCAGTTACCAATCCACACATGAGCCTGTCCCCTTATCCCATGACTGCTAAGTTTTCTCAAGTCTTTGATAAGGAACTTTGTCAAAAGCTTTTGAAAATCCAGGTATACTATGTCAACTGGATCACCTTTATCCACACAACTGTTGACAAACTCAAAAGACTCCAAAAGGTTAGTGAGGTTATTTGCAGAAGCCATGCTGGTTCTCCTTCAGCATGGCCTGTTCTTCTATACGCTCAACAATATTATCCTTGAGAATGCTCTCCATTAATTTGCCCAGAACAGACGTTAAGCTATCCAGCCTGTAATTTCCCGGATCCCTTTTCGAAAATCAGTGTTACATTGGCTAATTTCCAGTCCTCTAGTACAGAGTCTGATTGTAGGGATAAATTATATAGTTTTGCAAGGAGTTTTGCAATTTCACATTTGAGTTCTTTAAGAACTCTTGGGTGGATGCCATCTGGCCATGGCTATCTTTTTGTTTTTAATTTTTTCCAGACAGTTTAGTACGTCATCTCTCATCACCTCTATCTGACTCAGCCCTTTGACCTGAGAAGCTTGGTTCAGGCACAGGTATATGCTCAGTATCCTCTGCTTTGAAGACAAATGCAAAGAACTGGTTTAGCTTCTCTGCAATCTCCATATCCTTCTTAATAATCCCTTTCATTCCCTCATAATCTAACAACCCAAATGCCTCTCTGGCAGGTTTCCTGCTTCTGATGTATTTAAAGAAGTCTTTTGTTATTCCCCTTGATGCTTTTAGCTAAATCTTCCTCAAAGTCTCTTTTCGCTTCCCTTAATGTCTCCTTATTTTTTTTTAACCAGAGTTTGTGTTCCTTTCTATTATCTTCATTTGGTTAAGCCTTCCAATTTCTGAAGAAAGTCTTGTTCCCCTTTATAGCTTCCTTGACTTGACTTGTTAGCCATGCTGGTATCCTCCTGGAATTGGTGGTACCTTTCTTCCTTTTTGGTATACATTTTAACTGGGCTTCTATTCTTGTGCTTTTAAATAAGCTCCATGCAAACTCTCCTGATTTTCCCTTTTAGTCTTATTTTCACCAAATTCCCCATTTTAGAGAAGTTTCCTCTTCTGAAATTCAAAGTGTCTGTGTTAGACTTCCTTGGTGATTCTCTCCTCACATGTATGCTGAATTTGATCACACTATGGTCACTGTTCTCTAAGGTTGCCTTCTCTCTGGTTGGTTCCATGATCAACTGTTCTAGTTTACAGTCATTCAGTGTGTCTAGAAATGTGGCCTCTTTGTCATTACCTGACTGTGAATCTACCCAGTCTTGTGGGTAATTGAAGTCACCCATTATTACAGCTCTGTCCCTCTGAAATGCCTCCATGATTTCCTTCTGCAACTCCCAGTCACTGTCAGCATTTTGATCAGGAGGGTGATAGCACATTTCTCTAGTAGCACATTTCCTTTCAGGTCTTGTATTGTAACCCACAGAGTTCCTGTGGAGGACTCCAGTCTTCATAGAAACATAGGAAGCTGCCATATACTGAGGCGATTCTCACAATGCAGAGAAACCGGGTTAAGGGAGCCCAGCCCAGTTTTTCCCCATCATGAGAACCACTGGCCTCTCGGGCGAGCCCGGTGGTTCAACAGCGGCTAGCCCACCTATGAACCCTCCCCTAAAATGAGGTTAGCATAACGAGCACTCTGCTAACTGCATTCCCCCGATCATGAGACACTGCGGCAACTCACGAGGAGACCTCCGACCAGGAGGATCCACACACACCCCGCCAGCCTTGGGGGATCTTTTCAGAATGCCCCACGCACTTGTACAGGGCATTCTGGGACTTCTGGGGGCACACCTACCGGCTCTGTGACGGAGCCAGTAGTTGTGTGGGCAGCTGATCCGGCCGCCCGGGACAGCTCCCTGCTTGGCTGTCGTGGGAGTGGGCAAAACCTGCTCTCCCTGCAGAGCCCGGTAAGGTTCTACACACTGCTTGTGTAGAGAGCCTCACTGAGTCAGACCATAGGTCAATCTTGCCCAGTATTGTCTACACAGACTGGCAGCGACTTCTCCAAGGTTTCAGCCAGGAATCTCTCTCAGCCCGATCTTAGAGATGCCAGGGAAGGAACTTGGAACCTAGATGCTCTTCCCAGAGCGGCTCCATCCCCTAAGGGGAATATCTTACAGTACTCACACTTCTATTCTGCCTTTCATATGCAACTGGGGCAGACCCTGCTTAGCTAAGGGGGCAAGTCATGCTTGCTACCACAAGACCAGTTCTCTTCCTTGAGTACTAGGAAGGACTCCTAGCTTGTGAGATTCTATTCCTCCTTTAATATACAGTGGTACTCCATCCCCAATTTGCCCCTCCCTGTCCTTTCTATAGAGCTTATATCCAGGAATAACCATGTCCCACTGGTTCTCACTGTTCCGCCATGTTTCTGTTATGCCCACTATATCTATGTTTTCATTAGCAACCAAGCACTCCAGCAGTCCCATCTTGGCAAGGAGGGTTCTGGCATTGGCATATAGGCACCTATATGCTGAATCTCTTACCTGTTGTGTGCTATCTTTCTTTTGGCCATTTTGTCTCTTTGACCGGCTAGCAAAATCCTTCTATCTGCTTTTTATCTGGTTCTTCTCTGTCCCCTTCTGGTTTATCTGAAGCATTTACACCCTGGCATCTTAAGGGATGGCATTTGCCAAACCAGATACTGCCCAGCTCCTGTTGGCTATCCCCCAGATGTAAGAGAGAAATAATTGGGAGAAAAGGAGGGAGCAAGTAAAACATCCCTAACTAGACACAAGCCAAGGGAAGGGAGCAGCAGAAGAAGCATAGAGGAGGACAGTAGAATATTGGGTATGTGAGTTGCACTCTTAGGAACATAGGAAGCTGCCGTATACTGAGTCAGACCATTGGTCCATCAAGCTCAGTATTGTCTACACAGACCAGCAGCCCCTTCTCCAAGGTTGCAGGCAGGAATCTCTCTCAGCCCTATCTTGGAGAAGCCAGGGAGGGAACTTGGAACCTTCTGCTCTTCCCAGAGGAGCTCCATCCCCTGAGGGGAATATCATATAGTGCTCACACTTCTAGTCTCCCTTTCATATGCAACCAGGGCAGACTCTGCTTAGCTAAGGGGACAAGTCATGCTTGCTACCACAAGACCAGCTCTCCTCTATTGTCTCACATGTCCTCCGCTTACACTTCCTCTTCTGCTCCTTTCTCTTGAGTCTTTGAAAAAACATGGAGGAGAGTGGTAGTGGCTAGCACCCCACCACTGGATGAGAACTGAGGGAGAAGGTGGGCCAGTTGAGATAGTTGGCTGTGGCAAACCAGTGGAGGTGACCACTCCAGGCAATATGCAATCTACCACCTCTGCCAATCTGCTGCCTGAGGTAACTTCCTCACTCAGCCTCATAAGAACCACTTGAATCCCAGACGTTCATGTCAGGTCTGATACCCATTCTGGTAATTATTCCACCTAATTGGAATCTGGGTTTTAGGTCCACCTTTCAGTTAGGATAGAACTCCCCTCTGCCTCTAGTAATTATATGTTTTTCCTGATATGGAAATTCCTGCTTTACGTTATCCTATTTTCCCTGCACTCCCACCTTCTGGTGAGTGTAGAATGATGCTAGTATCTGCAGCATGCTGGAACCCCTTTGTGCTGTGTTTTGTAAGTTGATATGGCAACACAATAACAAGTAGGAGGCTTTCTTTTAGAGGTAGAGTTTGGAGACCCAGAGAGCTGCTATATGCTTGACCCAGAGGGCAAACAAGTACTTGGCCTTACATTAGGAAACATAAAATCATAGTGGTTAGTGGTGGAAAAGACCTATTAGCTCATCCGGTCTCTTTTTTTGCCAGATTAGAATTGTTTCCTTTGGTTCAGTTTTTAGTCCTCTGATCAGTTTTTTTAAAACTCCCAGAAGAATAGGTAGCTGCCATGTCCCTCGTGCTTAATATTAAATAGATTTATGTATTATACTATTACATTCCTGTGGTTCTTTTTTTTTTAAGTCAGAATAAATGCTGCTTCTTGTACAATTGTGCCCTACATTAAAAGGAACTCAGGGCTTCCAGTGAAAGCAGCAGGCCTGTGTTGAGTATACTCCCCATATGTACTTCATGTCCTTCCTTTAGTAGACTGAGCATTCTCATACCAGCAGCACCAGTGATGTGAAGTGGGGGAAGGGAAACTCTCAGCATAATGATACAGGGTAAGTTGTAGCAGATATTAAGGACACTTTTGGCAGCAGCCTCCTATGTGTTTTTGCCCTTGTCTTCCAGTTAAACCTCTCAGCAGAATCCTCTCTTTTCATTGAAGATTTCTAATTTATCCTCTTTAGCTGTCACTTTGCTTGTGTTGAATGTATTTAACACAAGCCTGTAAAAACTGCACCAAAGAAGCCAAAGGCAGCCCACCAGCTGTGGGTAATGACATCAGGATTGGATAATGTATGCCAGAGACTACAAACTAGGGAGTGTGCTGCAATCATATATATTTTTTGTTTCACTTTTCCATTTGGTTTTGTTATTAAACACTTGTTTTGTTATTTGTTTGTTGAACTCACATGAATCTTAGCTATTATTTTAATCATTTTCATTATTTTTATTCCACCTCCAGTGGCTACCATTTTCACCCCAGAATATTCTGGACATTGCATCTTTACAAGGCACTCGGGTGGGGTGTGTGTGGCTGACACACATAAATGGTAGCTCTCACTGGTAGCTGCCGTGTCCCATCTTGCCTACTAGAACCCACGAGGTCCAACAGAAAGCCAAGCAGTCAAGGTTGCAGAACCCTGGAGAGTTCCACTTGCTCTGACAAAGGCCAGAAGAGGAATGAGGTCTCAATTTACTTCTAGGCTTAGACTACCCCTCTTAGGTTCTGCTCTCTGCCTGGAGAACAGAGAGATTTAAAGGGGCAACCCTCTGGCCTGTAGTCTTGCACTCTTCCGCTGCGCATAACATCCATCTTGGCCCATTGCTGGTGCTGCTATACAGGCTTGAAGGCGCATAAGGGAGTTGGGATGAAAGGGACCAGTTAATCAAGCTTAATGAGCATTGGCTCCAAGATCTCATTTCTGGGGTATCTGGCTCTAAGGTCTTCTTCCTGGTATCGGGACTTGGGGCTGGGTTCATGGCTGGCTTTTTCATCTTGACTCCTTCACCTCCCTCAGGGTCAGACTCATGAGCTATGGCTCAGGGTGGGGGTCATAACAGCGGTCACCTCCCCCCACCGCCTGAATGCTCGGAAACAACATAAGGTCTGGTGGGGCATTCTGAAGGGGGGAAATGATTGCGGCATTTTCTGTACCTCTTCTTAATGCCAGATCTGATTAATTGGGGGCAGATAAGTATGTCAGAAACAATTCATCCACAGCTATATGGGAGAATGAGCTGGAGAAGATAAGGAAGGCTCACATCTGCATATAAGTTCCACTGTTTAAAAACTTCCATTGGTTGCTTGAGAGGACAAGCGTTAGGATGGGCCAATCCAGAATGGCAGTTTGAGATCTAAATCTTGCACCCAGACTCCCCAAACCAAACTGGTTTTATTTCTAGCCAATCAAAGGAGCCTATGCAAGCTGTTCTGCCAGGACTGTCTTTATTTTTGATGCTATGATGCTATGAACTGTTCAAAATTGTGTTGTCTTTTTTAAAATGTCTCTATGAACCATAGTACACCTCTTCCTAACTGGTAGTTCAAAGTTAATTATGACCTCAACATTCTTCCAAGCTCTGTCCAGTGCAAACATAATACTAGTACTTCGTAAACCGTGGATTGCAAATCAGGAGTGCTCCAGTCTTGCCTCCTTCCCTCCCTGAAATGTTTCCCCTCTGCTTTTCCATATATGTTTGTGTGAGTAAGTGTATATTTTTTGTTTATAATTTTATTTAATATATGTACATTGCCTCAAACTTCCGTCTCTGGGCAGTTTACAGCAAAAACTGCCCCATGGTTTAAGCATTACATCTGCATCAGTGCTAACAGTGCTTGGAGTAAGCATAATACTACCTGCTCTCCCAACTATGCATAAGAAATTGGGCTCAGATGTTCTTCTTTCTTCTCTCCTCTCGTGCTACATTCTTCCTTCTCCATCAATTTAAGAACATTGAAAGATGCTTTCTGCCAAGTCAGGCCTTTGGTCCATCTAGCTCAGTACTATCTACACTGACTGGTAGTGGCTCTCCAAGGTTTGAGACAGAGGTTTTCCCCCAGCCCTACCTGGAGATGCCAGGGATTGAATTTTGGACCTTCTGCATGTAGAGCAGATGCTCTGCCTCTGAGCTGTGGCCCCATCCCTAGTTTCAGAGCTAACTATGGTTAGTGTTGTATCTGTGGCCACATTTGCACGTAACGTGGAACTGCAGTTGAATGGGCCTGTGGTTCCATGGATGTTATGTCCAAATGCAGGCAACCCAGGTTACGCATGGTGACAAAACCAAGAGTTCAGATTTGGAACTCCAGTCTGAACCCTCAGGTTGTAGTGAGTTTCATCGCCACAACCCGAAGTTCCAGGCAGACTGCGGCGGCACATCCGAATGTGGAACCGTAGGCTGCTTTGGGTGTTGAGGGAGGACGCTTCTCCTTCAACTCCAGTGTGATTGGCTATGCGAGCTGTCCTTCAGTAAAGACAGAAGCCCAAACATCCAGCTCCCTCGCCTCTCTGCAGTCTCGCTGGCTGCAGAGAGACTGCTCTCCAGTATGTCTGAATTTGGACGGGAGAGCGGGGGGAGGGGGCACGGAACTGCAGGTCCATTGGACCCGTGGTTCTGCATTACATGTGAAGGTGGCCACTGACTATTGCTGTCCAGAGATAATGTTAAACCACAGTTTGGAACTCTATTTACAACCATCATTTGGCATCATCAATGGTTAGAGAAAATGCTGGTCCAGACATAGTGCTATCTTTAGTTCTGAAAATGAAAAAAATAGATGAATGTCTGCTCAAGAGGGGAGAGGAAGGAATGTGTGAGCCCATGATTATTCCAGATCTTTTACCCATGGTTAAGAGCAATGCTACATCTGCACGAAGTATATATTCCTTCTAGGGTTTGCAAACCCTAGTTTCAAATTCATGAGTTAACATGAAAATCCTTATTAGTGTTAACTGTAATTCTCATCAGTGAAGAAACAAATACACCGGGGGAGTTCTCACAATTTTTTTTTTAAAGGCCATCTTAACAGAATATCCCAGTTGCCAAGCTGTGTATGCTTCCATGGAGCATGTAATGAGAACTCAGGATTTCCTCGCTGATCCCAGATTCGTACAATGACTGACCAATATTTAACCAGAATTGTTAGTCATAGATCTGAACTTGGCTGGTCGATCCTGTTAAATGTTGAGTGTTTGCAGCACTAATCTGGAATCTTCAAAAAATGTTCTCATGAGGCAACCCACAGGGAGTGCACATGACTCGACTGGGTTTTTTATAATCATGAGAACCCACCCACTGTGTTCGTGTAGATGAAGCACTAAACCATGTTTAAAACTGACAAGGGAAGGGAGTGGGAAATCTGCTTCAGAGAGTGGGGTGGGGAATCTATCCCCTAGGCTGGCTTCTGATTTACCAGTCATGGTTTGCAAGGAGTGAGAATGATGTCTGCACTGAACTGCTGTTTTCTAAAAACCACTGTGTAGCTTAAGATGTGGGTGAAAGCTCAGCATGGAAAGAGGGCTGAAAGAAGGGAAATGGGCAGCCAGTGGTCTTATTTTTAACTATGTTTTGTCTTTCTAGTCAGGCTTGATAAGGACACAGCAAGCTGATTACTTGCTGAAACCACTACCTCCAAGTATTGCACTTAAGCACAACTTCTCTGCTCCTCACCGCTCTCACGTACTGTATAAGAGATCTACTGAGCCTCAGCTGTCAATTGATAATGAGGTAACTGTGAATGAGAGTCAAAGGGAAGTGGATGGTCACAATAATGTTTTTCAAGAAACCCAGCACCATCGCAATTCTGGGCAGCAGCAAAAACGGCACTTTTGTGGGAGGCGCAAGAAATGTATGTAAGGACATAGTGTTTCCCCCCCTCCCTCCATGATTTATGCTCTCTGTGTAGCTGCTGTTAAGATGGTTCATTTGTGGTTCGGTTCAGCCTTTCTGATATAAGGGAATTTTTCCACTTCATTAGGACATGAAGTTAAGCTGAGAACCTTGTCTCCAAAGATGTTGTATTAAGGCTCAGGCTATGGTTAGGAGGAGATGTCTGCCTCCGCCAGTGTTCATATCAGCTATGCAAGCAAATACCTCTGATAGAATCTATAGTTCAAACCTGTTGCCACATCCTGAGTCAATTAGTGCTTCATTTTCAAAAGTTTTTTGTTCCTAGAGCTATTGCCACAAAGGACAGGTACTAACTACATGTCCTGTGGCGTTCCCTGACAGTATGAATGTTCACCTGCACTGTTCCCTCCAACAGGGATTTTCAGATGTCGTTCACTACAACTCCCAGCATCCTCAGCTGCAATGGCCTTTGGCTGAGAATTATGGGAACTGTAGTCAACAACATCTGGGATTTCCTGTTAGAGGGAACATTGGTCACCTGGATATACATTTCATAATGTATATGTACATTACCCAGAATGTTGGGGGGCAATATGCTAAATCATTGTAAACCGCTTAGAGAGCTTCCAGCTATAGAGCGGTATATAAATGTAAGTGCTATTGCTATTGCTATAATGTGCTTCATCCCACTCCTTGCCCTGCCTCTCCTCCATCACCAGTAACCAGTTTGGTTTTGTGCATATCTGCATTTTTGACAATCTCCACTTGAAATCTCTGGTTAGCTTATGCCCAAGTTAAGCATCTTTCAGTCCCATCAATTTTAACTGAAGCTTCTAAGAAAATGCCTTAATTTTGGCAATTTAAATTAGTGGGACTTAAAAGTGCTTCACCAGATGGGTACTGCCCCTTGTTTCCACTCTGTTTTGTTGGTGTTCTTTTCTTTTTGTTTTTTTGCAACATTGCATACCTCCTGGTTATTTTGCAGCCTCATGGTTCTTTTTTGCACAGCATAGGTACAAATGAGTGCCCACTGGTCTGTGTGCACATAACCCAAGCCCACTCCAGCAGTAGCTCACATGATAGGATTCATAATGTTCACCTCAATATGATAGGATTCATAATGTTCACCTCAAATGTAAGGCAAACACTATACCCACAAATTGTTCTCTGGCTCAGATTTTAATCCAAGGAAGAGAAGTCTACCCTTCCACTCTCCTATCCAGTCAGCCCCTAAACTCACTCCCTCCATCCCATTCACTGATCATGTCAGTGCTGGTTGAGGATACTGCATACAATGGCATGGTTATTTGGCAAAAATAGAATAAAATAATCCATAACCATTTGTATGTGTATGCATGCACTGATTAACCTGAATAGGCACTCTTAATTGTAAAAGTGCTGCTGAGAGGAAAATCTGTGCATGCGTACCAATGCATTTCTCATTCCCCATTTCTGCAAGTGGTAGAAAGTTCAGGAATAGGTTTACAAGGCTAGCTGTTTATTTGCAGGTTGCGCAGATGTCAAGCATGGATGAGGACAGGCAGTAGTAGTTCCAAAGCAGGATCAGTCCAGCATCCCCTTGATCTCTGAAGTTGCTTCTGCAAGCCAGAAGCCTCTTAGCAACCTTTTCCAGCCAGTGCTAATCCTCAAACACCTTTTTCTCATTCACTGGCAAAGTTCAAAATTGCATTTCCTTAGGCCTCACTCAAGCAGGTGTGGATTTTATGCACATTCCAGTGGCTTGAAGTAATCATTGGTCATCAAATGCAATTAATCAGCCCTCTATTCACAATGAAGCATCAGTGTTTCATGTGATTTGGATTATCTTGATGATGTCTGCTTAAAGTATTCTCTCTTTCTAGGTCCTGAGATTTCCACCATATTTCTCTTTTTGTCTTTAATGTCACTTTTAGTCAGAGTAGGTCTCTATTTAGTAGTGGTATTTGTGGTGGGGGCTGAATTTACTACTGTTCATAGCTGATATACAGAAGAAGGATATATCAATGTAACGACAGCAGCCTAACAGAACTAACAAACAGGGGCATATCTAGGGTAGGGCAGGCAGGGTACGTGCCCCGGGCACCACTTGAAGGGGGGCACCATTTTTTAATATATATATATTTTTTTAATGGCTGCCAAAAATAAAATGGCCACTGTACATGCTCAAATGTCCTCTGTGAAGCCTTAGGCCATGCCAGGCCTCTCAGAGGCCATTTGAACATGCATGGTGGCCATTTTGTTTTCAGCTGCCATTTTTTAAAAAAAGAATATTAAAAAATGATCACCACATATGCGCAAATGGTCCCTGTGAGGCCCTAGAGGCCAGTGGGGGAAGGGGGAACCTTTGCAGACCCCCCCATGGTCTTTAGGAAGCCCCCCGAAGGGGCTACAGGTATTTATTTTTATATATATATATATATATATATATATATATATATAATATAATCAGTGTCACTGTACACATATTCAGATATGTGACTTGTATTTTTCAACTGATATATGGTAAAATTATCTGAAAGATGGGTGTCAGCTGTTTGGACAGGGGGCACAATTTCAGTGCTTGCCCTAGGCACTATTTCCCCTAGATACGCCTCTGCGTAACAAACTACACTGATGCATTGCAAAAGGGGTACCCTTCACTTCCCCAGGCGGCCCTCTCTGACATCTGAAAATATGTGTGTGAGGGCTGCAAAACCCTCGGGGGGCATATTTTCAGATGGCAGAGAAGGCTTCCTGAGGAAGGGTTCAGTGCCAAAATTTGCCCCATCTCCAGCACACCAGTGGAGTTAGTTGGGAAGTGCTGTTTGGCTGCTCCTTTGCTGCACCTTGCTCTATATGTAAGCCCATGATTGTTGACCAAGAGCATGAAGGGGGACCCTTCCATTATTTGTACAGAAACTGTTCCTAAAGAGAAGCTAACAGTGCTCTGTGTGGGCCCAGGCAATGATGTCACCAGTCTGCATAGAAAACTGTTCTCCACTGTCCAGGAGCAGTGTTTGCCCCTTGTCGCTCAGCAGAAATGATCAAATAAGCAGTGGCCAAGTTTCTCCACAGGTAGCACCACATGTTCATATATATGCTTGTGAACATACAAACATATATTCTCTACTGAGTTGGATCTCTGATGGTCTGCTTTGACCTGTAGCAGCTCTCCAGTGTCTCAGGCAGAGGTCTTTTCCCAGTGCTGCCACCTAAGACCCTTTTAACTGAAGATGTTGCGGACCTAACCCACAACTTTCTACCTGCAAGCCATTTACTCTGCCACTGAGCTATGACTCCTTCTCATGGCCCTGTGGGAGTGACTTTTATGGGTGCTTTTTGTAATCTTGCTCAAGTATTGCTATTTGATTTGATTTGTTTTCTGACACACACACACACACACACACACACACACACACACACGCAACTTGGGTTTTACTCAGATCTCCCGCCTTGCTTCCTGCAGATATGCCCCAGCCTCCAAGTGGAGATACCTATATCTTACCTGATGAATATAAATACCTGCTGCGCAGCAAGCGATCTCTTCTGAAAGCCCACAAGAACAAGGAGCTGAATGTTGAGACTTTAGTGGTGGTTGACAAAAAGATGATGCATAACCATGGGCTGGACAATATTACTACTTATGTCCTGACAATACTTAATATGGTATGGCCATCTTTTTTTGTTTTTCTTTGAGACAAGTTGGGAAATTAAAATGTATATGCAATATTAAATTTTCACATTTTAGGCCTGTCCTGTCATCTCTTTGCGCCCCACCCCCCACAGTTTTACTGGGGTGAGATTATGATCATCTGACTTCTGTGCTCCTTCCCCGCATTGCAGCTAGTAGGGAAGTCAAATCCAATTGCTCTGCTTAACACCATTAGTCATCACAAATGGGGAAAAGAATCACATATCAGAAGGCATAATGCCACAGAGGGAGATACGGAGGTCATTTACATGACTGGGCAGGCAGGGGTAATGCTGGATATACTCACCTTCTCTCCCCCCGCCCCCCACCATGCTCCCAGATGCTTGGATGGAGGCTGGGATGACGTGTCCTGGCCTTGGGATATCCCACAATGCACACTATGTGACATGCACAATGCATTGGGGGGATTCCCCCAAAAGATGGGTGCTCTAGGAGCCCATTGTTGAGTTCACTAAACATAGCTCCAGTGAACACACAATGCTATAGCCCTTAACTCTGGCTAAGAGCCAGGTTAAGATCCCAGATGGTGCTGAGATCAGGCCTGATCCCGGCAGTTCTCATGCAACGCTTAACCCAGACTGGGCTTCCCTAGCCTGCGTTAGGGTGCGTGTGAGAATAGCCTCATAGCAGCCAGTGTGGTGTAGTGGTTAGAGTGCTGGACTAGGACTGGGGAGACCCGAGTTCAAATCCCCATTCAGCCATGAAACTAGCTGGGTGACTCTGGGCCAGTCACTTCTCTCTCAGCCTAACCTACTTCACAGGGTTGTTGTGAAAGAGAAACTCAAGTATGTAGTACACCGCTCTGGGCTCTTTGGAGGAAGAGCAGGATATAAATGTTTAAAGAATATATTATCGTTTCTTGCAAATGGTCCCCAGTGCATCATACCACAATTTGTGAAATGAACATATACCTAATAACTTGAGCAGTTGGGCAAACATGGCAACCTTATATGTTAGATGTCGCCTCATCAGATATCAAATAGCTGGTTTTCTAACAAGCTAATATTTCATTCTTATCAAAAATTACTTTGAAAAGCCTTTCCTGGGGGGATTGAATCAAGAACAATACCATATGTGCGTTCTTCTTGAGCACAAATGCATAACAGACAATCAGCAAGAACTTTAACATATCTCTTCTCCTAAATATAGTGAAGGCATCATTTGGAGTTGCAAAGCAGTACATGCTTTCCTCAGAGCATAAAGACATAACTCCACAAAATAATCAGGAGCACCAAAACTTAATTGTTCAAAACTGAGAAAACTGCATACAATGGCTGACATCTTGACTAATGAAGCTCATGGAGCTAATGAAGCTCATGGACAATTAAGGGCTGTGGGGACGTGACTGAGGCTAACGAACAACTCGCCCAGTCCTCCCCACAGTTGTTGTTTTCCCCTATGTGTTACACACACCGGTTGGCATTCTGACTAATGAAGCACATGGGTAATGAGTGACAGTGGGGACTGGGGCTCACGTGTGAGTCCCACAGTCCTCCACACATGCATGCTGTTAAACAAGTGGATGAAGCTTCCAAGTTTTGCCTGCACTCCAGAAGTCTATGGAAGAGAGGAAACCCATCGCTGAGGGTCAGCAACATGTATTTCCTCTCTTCCAGAGCACGGGCAGAGCTTGGAAGTTTCATCCCCTTGTGCGGAGGACTGTGGGACTTGCACATGAGCCCCAGTCCCCACTGTCACTCATTACCCATGTGCTTCATTAGTCAGAATGTCAACCAGTGTGTGTAACGCATAGGGGAAAATAACAACTGAACTGAAAGATCCTATTTAAATGAAATGCAGGATTTGCCTAAATCTGCAAGATAGGTAGGGCAGAGAGGGGCTCCTGCTTACCCTAAAATCCCAAGTGCAAAATATCTGATGAATAAGCCCTGTATTATGAGGAGAGGGTATATTAAAAGTCAAAAACCAGCCTCATGTTATTTAGGCTAAGAACCTTTCTAGCAACCTCTTGTACATATGTGTTTCAGAGGTAGTGTGTTGATATTAATAAAGTATCAGAATTGTACCACAGAGTCCTGGGTTCTAATAATCCCAACTCACCCCTGAAGCTCACAAGGTGAGCTTGGGCAAGTCGCTTGGAGGGTTGTTGTGAGAATCAAAGGAGGATAAGAGAGAACCCTGTCCTGAGCTCCTTGGAGGGCAGCAGCATAAAAACCTAATCATAACAAATGAAAGTGTGTTCTAGCAAAAACTTCAAAAGCTACATTGGTTGTAAACAGCAATTGCACCACCTATATTCTTAATGCTTTGATGTATCCTTGATTTAGTTAATGTTTAGTTTCCCTGAGCGATGAAATCTGTGAAAAAGGGATGTACAAAATTAATGAATCTCAAATGTTCTCCTTATGTTACACATTGTTTTTTCTTCTTGAGCACTGAAATGCAAACTTCACTCAAGCAAATAACATTTGTTTTTTAAAAGTGTATGAACATGATCTGGCAAAAGTTAAGCACATTTCAGGTCTGTTGTTAATGTCAGTGAGAGAGTGAAACAAGCATTTAGGACCAGCCCAACCACCAAAACAAACTAGAGAACTGCCTGGGGTGCCCAAATGCTAGAGAGTGCCAGTCTCACCTAGTGAATGTCTTGGAGAAAGAACTACTGCCTGCACTTTTGGAGGAAATGCAGAGAGGCACTTTTCCAGCTTGTTCACTTGCATTCCTGGGCACACAGTCAACTGGTCACCATCAGCCACCCAAGGCCCAGAAACTGTTGTAAAGGGGGAGGAGATATAAAGCAGTAGACGTTAAACATGAAAATGTGAACATAGTGTTGCAGTTGAATCTTGATCACATAGAGTACTTTTGTGATACTGCTCAGCAGAGGATAAATGCAAGAGCAGGCAGCAAACACACACACACTTGAGCAGATTCTTTACATACTTAGTACCCTCAATGAACATTGGCTAGATTATTCTGTATGTTTGAAAAAACTCCCAGAGCAGGGGTGTAGCTATAGTTGAGCAGATGGGTTCAAAGAACCCTTCTAAGGGCCCCTCAGCACCACTCCTCCCTGTTTTATTCATTATCTCCCTCACTCAGAGGGGCCATTGGGGAGGCAGGTGAACACATCCCCCTCTCCTCTAGTTATGCCCCTGTCCCAGCGGTTGACATCTGGGCTAATGCTGCACAGGCGTGCGGAGTTCTAGTCTATCACTGCTGTGTTGCATGAATGGGGGGTGGGGGCATGTTCAACATGACACTCTTCCCTCTGAAGCTCTATGTGCATCACAGAAATATGTCCCTGAGGGTCACATGACTCACAGGGACTTCTTTATGTGATGCACAGTGGGCTTCAGAGCACTGTTCCCTCTAAGGCGTGAGTGTGCCCACAAGTTTTTGGATGTCTGCTCAGTTCAACTGAGATCCCACTCAGGTTGAATCAAGAAGGCCTCATTCTGCTGCCCAGAACTAAACACATTCCACAGAGAGGTGAAAAAAATTAGAGGGACCATTGATTCAGAGGGAAGAGGAAATTGTCAGCAGTCACTCCTTGCCCCACTCACGTGACAGTGCAGCAGTAGTCTAGAACTGCATCCTGCTGCACCTATACGGTACTAGCCTGGATGTCGGTCAGTGCTTGCCAGAATCAGTTACTATAAATAAGCATTAGAGGCTAGTAAATGTGTCGTTGCATAAACTTTCATAGGCCAGAAGCCCTCTATGTCAGATGTTTTCTTGGAGGATCAAAAGGACAATAGTTTAACATGGAGCCCTTTAAGCAGAGAAAGGGCTCTGACAAGGGGAGGGGAGGAAGCCTCGAAAAGCTTACCTCCCCCACAAAGGAGCAGGTCCTTGCCTCTGGGCGGGTGGATTATCAGCTGCTGCCAGTTGCTCTGGGGGTCGGGAAGTATCACCCTGCCCCCTGGAGCTCCAATAACGCACTGCATGAGTGTGTGGTGCATTATGGGAATCCCCTTTCCGCTCCCTGAGTCTGCTAGCCGTGGCTGCTTGCAGCCGCGGCTGACAGATGATCACAAAAATGAGGTTAAAGGAGTGCTTGCTCCCTTAACCTTGTTGGAAAGGGAGGCTTCATAGGCAGGTTTGCCATCGTGGTGCTGCCAGGATCAGGCTCAATCCCGGCCGTTCACACATGCGTGCAAAACAAGGCTGGGCTCCCTTAGCCTCATTTTCAACATCTTTCAATGAACAGGAAATTGGAGGTGGCTTTTGTATCATATCCAGGAACTTGATTCTGATCCTTGTCTTCTGCAAGGGATGGTACTGACCTAATAGGCTCCATCACTTTGATTTTGTATTTTCTTTTAGGTTTCTGCTTTGTTCAGAGATGGAACAATAGGTGGCAATATTAACATTGCAGTTGTTGGCTTGATACTTTTGGAAGAAGAGCAGGTATGGTGAAGATTGCCCTAAATTTTCTAGTTTGACTTCCAGTTTATTTTCTCTCTGCTTAATTTTCTTATCTAATTTTGAAAGATTCTAGCAAAGGAGTTGCACCAAAGGACTCTTCCTTGTCTTTAGATCTTTAGATCTTGAACTTTTTTCACCCCTTCATCTCACATTTTTCCAAATACAGTAATTTTCCCCAAGTGTTCTTTTTTGGTCCATCTATATCCTGTATTATTCACCAGAATTTTTTTAAAAATTCTAATTTCAATTAGGTTTATTTAGGCTTCTAAGGAATATAAGCTAAATCCCCACGTTATCTTTGAATTTACAAACAAAGCTCATTGGGAATATTCATTAAGAACATCATTACCATTCATAAATGTTGATTACATGCAATGGGAATGGAATAATTAAATTTGGTGCTTACCGTTATAGGAGAAAGTGTCTGTCTTTTTTCCTCCTAGTAGTTACGCATTCTTGATTTCCTTTAGCTTTGTGCAGGTGACAGTCTAAGGCAGGCTTCCCCAAACTGTGACCCTCCAGATGTTGCTGAACTACAACTTCCAGTATACCCAGCCACAAAAAATGGTGTCTAGGGATGCTGGGAGTTGTAGTTCAGCAACATCTGGAGGGCCGCAGTTTGGGGAAGCCTGGTCTAAGGGAAGTGGAGGAGGGCTGGGATTGCATCCTCTGGCTCCACCGCAGCTTTAATGCATCAGTCAGGTCTCCCACACAGTGCCTGTTTCACAGCTGTACATGCATAGGCTCTCTCCATGTGATCTGTTCCTTGCATTTTTGCAGGGTACAAATCACATGAAGAGAGCCTAAGTATACAGCTCTCTGTGCATAGGTGCTGTGTGCAGGGGCATAACTATAATAGGGCAAGGGGAGACAGTAGTCTGGGGGCCCACTGCCTTGGGGGCCCCCCAGAGGCAAGTCACATGACTGACTCCCCTAGCCGAACACCAGCCCAGGCTTCCTTCAGTTGTATTCATCCTCCGAAATTGATGTGAGTGTTAAGACCTGGAGCTACCAGAACATCAAATAATTTAGGATGATGTTCTATTGTGGCACATAGGTGTTCGAGAGAGAGAGAGAGAGAGAGAGAGAGAGAGAGAGAGAGAGAGAGATCTTCAGTGAGGGGGAGCCATTTTAAAATCTTGTCTCTGGGCCCACTCCAACCTTGCTATGCCTCTGGCTGTGAGGAAAAACAACTGGTGCACAGGGTGGGGTCAGCAGGTATGATCTCCAAAATCACACACAGCATACCCACACAGACGTTTGTATGACCTGAATTACCATCTGCAGGGGGGTTTTAAATCCTGGAGAGTTCTATAAGACACAATTCAAAACTTCTGGATGAGGTGAATGGAGAAGAGCAGCTCCTATACCTCAGATGTTCCAGCTCCCCCAACATCACAATTGTTCCTCTCCAGCTCCTTTCCCCTGAGAATACCTCCTGCATGCTTGGTATTGAAACTGGCTTCACTCTTCACAGAAACTGCCACTGCCAAGTCTTCTAGCTGGGTTTAGCTTGGAGAACTTGCTGCAGCCAAGAAGGGAGGAGAACTTGCTCTCTGCCAGGTTGCTGTGTGGCCTGGCAGGACACAGCCACAGTCCCTTAGGCTGCACTTGGCTTAGGATACTCTTCTGGGGTCTGGACAGCTGGGAGAGGGAGAATTGTACTCAGGCCCGGCAGGGGTGGGGGGAGAGGGGCCCTGAGTCAGGCCTCCCACCACCCACCCTGGCCTCAGAGCACATCCAGGCTGGTATGAGGAGAGAGAGCAGTACCAGGCAGGCCAAAGGGAATTATCTGTCCCTCCAAACCCACATCTAAGACAGGCTGGTCCCTTAACTATGGCTGAAGCTTAAAGAACCACAACTGTGATGTTAGGGGAGCTGGAACATCCGGAGCTGGAGTGCTCTGCTTTTCTCCTTCCACCTCACCCAGGATCAGGCCACAGGATCATGCATTCTGCCATGGTCACACTGTGGCCAAATCCAGGGACACCTGCTTTCCATATGATGGGGCCTGAGTCCTGAACTCCAGGGTGGGCAAAAGTCAAATTCTGAAAGAAGCAACTGAATATCAGATGGGCCAAAAGCACGTAATGTAGCCAAAGGACAAGTTCAGATGATATTTTGTCCACCTGGTGCACTGCATGTGAAGGATGGGACCATGCCACGAGTGATGTTTCCTTCCTTCGTTACCCCCACCTCCAGCACATGGGGACCTTTCCCTAATTGGCGGGGGTGGGGGCAGTTTGTTTAAGTCACTCCTCTACACACACTAGGAATACTAGTTTAAATTAGCATGTATAGAGGTTCTCTAGCATGTGTAGAGGTTCAGTTTGGACAAAGTGCTCCCCACACACATTTAGAGAGAGGCTCCCCAGTGCACTGGAAGTTGGGGAAGATGGGCATGCTCATGCAGCACTCGTATCCTTATCATGTGCGGTGGGCTGGGTGGATGAAGTATTGTCTGAACCAGCCCAAAGGCAGACAAGAGGTCAAGTTCCAAAACCAGCTGCTGGAGCCTGGAAGAGCTAGAAACAATTAGGGTCCTCAAGGGCAGGCAAGAGATCAAGTTCCAAAGCCAGCAGTGGGGCAGGAGATGGGAGTAGGTGCTTAGCTGGACAGGATTATCTTCAGGGAACAAAATTAGACTGAGGAACAGACTCTTAGACTGGGGTTTTACAACAGTTGGTGGAACCAGTTTGGTCCTTGGCGTCAGCTGACTGAGTGTCATTGTATACCTGACAACATGTCCCTATTTTCCCATTCAATGGGAAGATAGGGATATGTTGACAGGTATGCCACTGCAATCTAGATGATGCCATTGAAGAACACAATTCAGTTTGCCATGCTTGTGGCACAAACTTGTCCATAGAATGTAAGGCACCAGAGCCAGGTTGCAAGGAGCCCTGATTCAAGAATTCCTCTCCTAGTGCCTTCCCCTTCCACCAACTCACACATTTCCCCCACTCTTCTTTGGCAGCCTTAAGCATAAGTGAGGATTGCATCAGCTCCTCTGTTACCACTAGACACAACTGATTTTAGCCAGAGGTTCTAACTATTTCCAAACTCTGATTTTGAACCCTAGTTAAATACAAATACTGGTTAGCATGAACTATGGTTAACAGTGATGCCAACATAACTCCTAACTACCCTGTTTCCCTGAAAGTAAGACCTACCCCAAAAGTAAGACCTAGCAGTAATTTCTGATGTACCGCTAATTGCCCTAGTGCATTTTTTTGGGCTAAAATTGATATAAGACACTGTCTTATTTTCGGGGAAACATGGTATATGAAACTGCAGCCCACTCCCTTAATAATGACTGAATTTTTATTTATTTATTTATTTATTTATTTATTTATTTATTTATTTATTTATTTATATACTGCCTGTCCTAAAACAGCTCAGGGTGGTTTACATTAAAAATTCAAACCATTTAAAATATTAACATAAAACATTACATTAAAACATTTAAAAAACTCATTTAAAAACCATTAAAAACAGTTAAATGTTATTAAAAGCCAGGCTGAAAAGATGGATCTTTATGGCTCTCTTGAAGGCCTCCAGAAATAGTAAGCCTCTTATACCCACAGGGAGTGCATTCCACAACCTAGGGGCGAAAACTGAGAAGGCCAGATCCTAGGTTGCCACCAGATAAACTGGTGGCACCCAGACCTCTCCTGATGATCTCAATGAGCAGTGGGAATTTCACAGAGAACAGTGTTTTCTCAGATCTGCATTTCCCAATTTGGACTCTTTACTGTGCTTTTATGAAAACAGAAAAATTTACATTTTTAATCTGCTTCAGTTTGCCTTAATGAAAATGTTGCTAATAGACACACACTGATTCAGAGCACCCCTCTGGAATGCCCAGAGCAGTACAGCGAGGCAATTAAACTTAGTACTTTAATATCCAGAGCCACACAGCAGTTCCTTTATTAAACCATGACAGAATAGTTCGAGATTATCACTACTCCAGGTGTTAACAGACTATGTTGACTATAGTCTACTCTCCCTTCTTTTATTAAACCATGACAGAATAGTTTGAGATTATCACTACTCCAGGTGTTACAGTTATGTTGACTGTCGTCTACTCTCCCTTCTTTTATTTTCCTCTTCCCCTCTTTTGTTTTTGAGTTGACTCCAGAGCCCCATGCCATGCAGTAGAACGCTCTGCTAACAATGTAATGCTTCATTTTATGTGCTGAGCGATCAGGGCTCCTTAAGTGACAGCTTAATTACTTTGAATGTTTAGCTTTTCGTGCTTGGACCACATCCAACCTGAAGAGAGTAAAAAGAATAATCTTTTGATCTTACACCTGTGACATAACTTTCCTTTGCATCTCTGCTTGTAAGAGCTGCTCTTGTAAATCTGGTGCTTACAGTTCTGCTGCTTTGTGTCCATCCATACTCATTCATATATGACACAGTGGTGCTAAAGGAATCATTAGCACTTGCTGAAAAATTGACTGTAATGTTTACGGCCGCAGCTTTTAGGTTGATAGATTAAAAGCCTTTTGATTGTCTAAAAAGGTGTTCCTAGTTTTAGGCAGTGTTTCAGATTTGTCTTTTTTAGTGGCTGACATCCAGACTATGGTACTAGTCATGAGTAGTCCCATTGAAACTAATGGGACAAGTTAGTCATGACTAATTTGTCCCATTAATTTCAGTGGGACTATTCATAAACAATTTAGTCTAGCTGTCAGCCACTAGTACTTCCCCCTACCCAATAAAAATATCCCACCCATGATAGGCTCCATTTTAGAAGAAGCCTGCTTTTACCTCACATGCAGGAATACCTCTTTTATGAGGATGCCTGCTGCCAAACATATGAATATCATCTAAAAACAAAGAAGGAATGCTGCAGAAAGATGTTTATTTACTGTCTCTTAAATTGATTAGCTAAGATATGGGCTAATATCTTGATATTCAATATAGTCTTAGTAATTTTTTCGGAGTCAAACTGGTTCCATCCAATTGTCTTTTCCATATTTTGCTGTTTTTTTTCCAGGTCTCTGTTTTATTTCTTGTAATAAATTCTGTCTGAGGAGGAGAAAACATTGGACAGTCATAATACAATAATCCTTTCAAAGACAATGTTATATTTTATTTTAGATATTTAGATGAACAGCTTGAGAGATCTCAGGACTAATACTTTTTTTTTAAAGAGTAAGTTAGATTCTGGAGTAATATTATCCCCCCATGTCTTAGGTTTATTCTTAATTATGACAAACAATGTGTTCCATATTGGATCCCACAGTTCATGCTGAGCAGAGGTTATTGAGGCTAGCATTTGTCAAATCAATTGATAAACATTTTGTTTTACGCTATGAAAACACTAGGCAATTCTGTGGCCCTGATAACCCTCAGGCCTGGATGGGGTTGTGTATCCCTCCCAATATGCAAGCAGAAGACTGCTTCCCTATTCCCTTGCAGGATCAGGGCTTACTGTATATGTCTTAATATTTGCTTTATTAAAGTCTAGTAACCTTTCCAAAGTGTTTACTAATACTTATACCTTGATTTCAAAAATGTTACCTTTTCATTGTTTTCCTTACAAACTGGCTGACAGTAGGAACCAAATTTATTCACAATCTCTCTCTCTCTCTTTCTCAGAAATTTTAGAGAATTCTGACTGCAGGTAGAGAGGGGAAGGGCTCCCTCCCTCTTCTCCTTCTCCCTACCTTCCTGCACCCATCCAACCTATTATTTCCATTGTGAAAGCAGAAGAGTATTGGGGATGGCTTTGAAGAATGTCATTTTGTTTTCTTTTGAGCACTACCATCTAAGCAGCTGTTCTAGGCATTCTGTACTTTTTTGCACAATGTAAACTGACTGTGGTGGTGCAGTGGGGCAGGGAGGGAAGGGTAGAACACCTAGAACATGGAGAATGAGGGAAAGGCTTGGAGTCCTCCCCTCCCTGCATGTGAAATTTCAATGGGCATCCTCTAGTATGAGGTAAACTACATTATGCTCACAGAAAATGCTTATGTTGCACTTCTGGGGCCTTGTGCGCCATAGGAGGTGCCAGCTAAGTTATAGAATGAGCCAGAACCTGCTGGAATCTGGTAAATGTACTGACAGAACTAGGGAACACTGAAATTCATGTAGTATTCCAGAAAAGAGAAAAGTCAAAGGGGAATTTTAAAAAATTGGATGAAATATTTTCCCCAAACAGAACAAGATAGTTCTCCCCATCTTTACCTTTGCACCAACCTTCTCTAAGATCCTTAAATCTACATTACCGCTGTTATAACACCTTTCCATAATTTCTTTTAGCTTTACATTTTTCTGAGCAAAAATAAGCTTTGGTCTCCTTGGCTTCATTGGGACTAAAGTAGTGCAACACATCATACAGAAATACTGTTTATTTCATTTATATACCACTTTTCTTCAATCATGGAACTCAAGACATCACACATGGGCTCCCCACACAACTTTTCCCAGGGTGTTTTTCACACAGGGCTTTTAGCTCGTATCTCATATCAGCCAGATTTACCCCAAAATCCCTGCAAGCTATTGGAGAGCACTTTATACACAATTCAGATTTTTCATTGCATGTTAGAGTTTAGCCCGAATTATATCCAGGATTTTTAAAAAAACCACTTTTTGCATCTTGGGGCAGGGGACAACTTTGAACTTGCTATTAAGCCTCATGGTAAAGCCTGCTGACTGAAAAATGTCCAGGCTTTTCCGGGCACAGATCAAACCTAGACCTGCTTAGCTTCAGAAAGGTGGTGGTATCACATACCCTGGGACCTACATTCATTCCTATGCTATTTACAGTTATGAAATTCATCCACTATGTTTACCTTAAAAATTTAGTAAACTCAGAAAAAACTGCTGTTGACTCTCTTTTTAAAAGGAATTATCAAAGAAGGAATTTTTGAGCTGGATGAGTCATAACTCCACATTTGATACACTCAAAAGGAGAGAACAATTGAAAAAGGAATGGTTTGCACTTTGCAGTCATCACTGGTGTTTGTTACTTTACTTATTAGCTACTGAGCAGCATATAAAGTTGCACAGGTTGTGTGACCCGCTAAGACAAATGCAGCCCACCAGCCATGTAAACTGGCCTGCTAGGTGCTTGACAATGTTATCTGTTTTTGCAGTAGGCAGCAAAAACGTGAGAGCCAGGTTCTCACGAGTTAAAATAATGTAATGATGATGTTGCACTGCCAGGCATGGCAGGTGGGCATGCCTTCAGCTCAGTAGCTCGCGGGCTGGGCAGGCCTCTGCTTGGTGCTGCACAGAGCTAACATTGAAAACAGGCCCTTCTAAACAATGTATGTTCTAATCATCCCAACCTTGCAGAGAAAGGTACTGGAATTCCATTCCTTCTTGTTGTCTGGCCCCTGAATATTTATTTGTTCTTATTAAAGCATCTGCTGTGACTAAAGGAAGGCTCATTTCTGGTTCCCATTTAATTCCTGTGCTGGGGTTTTCGTCTCTTTGACTTTTGTCTGCAGCCAGGGCTCATGATCAACCACCATGCAGACCATACCCTGAGTAGTTTTTGCCAGTGGCAGTCTGGGCTAGTGGGAAAAGACGGCAGCCGCCATGACCATGCAATTTTACTTACTGGCCTGGATATATGTTCCTGGAAGAATGAGCCATGCGATACACTAGGTGAGTGTCCCTGGCTAGGAAGGCCTGGGTGGGCGAGAAGCCAAAGGAGGTGGGCCAGAGGCCAAAGGAGAGGCAAGGATGGGCCAGAATTTGGAGCCAGGTTGTAGTGGCAGGATGTGTAGTCAGGGCTGTACTGGGCAGTCTGTTTTGCCTGCTATTGTCCAACTGGCCTAGAGGCAAGGGTGGTTGTTTTTTAAAGCCCAGGATGGGGCCAGCTGACTTCAGCTAGACTGGGGTCAGCTGATAGTGCTCAGCTCAGCATTGCACACCCAAAGGGTGCCCTTCGGCAATGAATTCCCTCCTTCTTGCTGGTGGGTCATTTACTAAACTGATGCTTCAGCTTCAGCTGCTAAATACCTGAAACCCAGTGTCTCTGTTTTCACATCTTCTATGGCTTGCTTATAGTTCAGAAGCTGGAGGACTCTGGACCCAATCTGCCCCCCTGAGAATTGCTACCTGTCCCCCGAGAATTGCCACTGCTCCCATGAGGAGTAGTGAGAGGAGAGCTGGTCTTGTGGCAGCAAGCATGAGTTGTCCCCTTAGCTAAGCAGGGTCTGCCCTGGTTGAATTTGAATGGGAGGCTTGAGGTATGAATACTGGAAGATATTCCCTTCAGGGGATGGAGCCACTCTGGGAAGAGCATCTAGGTTCCAAGCTCCCTCTCTGGCATCTCCGAGATAGGGGTGAGAGAGATTTTTGCCTGCAACCTTGGAGAAGCCTCTGCCAGTCTGTGTAGACAGTACTGAGCTAGAGAGACCATTGGTCTGACTCAGTATATGGCAGCTTCCTATGTTCTTATCCCATCCCAGCTGCTCACCTGTTTGTGAAAGAGGTATTGGGAAAGTGCCATTTGTAGCAACTGATAATTTTGGTAGACCATTTTAGAAGGGGAGAGTGGATCTTTTGACCTCACATTATTCTGAAAGTGACACATGGGGAACCCTTGTTGCCAGAGTCAAATCAAACCAGAACTCAAATCCAACAGCTGGTTCAGAGGGGAGTTTTTCAGTGAATTGGAACTGAAACTAAAATATCCTGCTTTGCCATATACCAGAACTGAATCCCTCAACTCAAGTACAATTGGTTCAAACTAAATGGTTCGATAATGGGACACTCTGCTTGCAATTGTATGATCCACATTTTATCTCTCTCTTTTTAAAATCCTGTTGTTGGTATTCATAAAAGACTTTCCAAAAACTAAAATAAAAATTAAGAACTGGAACTGTTTTGTTAATGGTTTGACTCCTCTGTTGGTTTGATTCCTCTCCAAGATTATAGATCTATAAAGAAAGAAACATCCTCTTCTCACTATCCTTCCTCCCAAGATCATGTTTAGTACTTGAAACTGAATTGCTCAGGGCAAATGTGATGAATAAAATAACAGACATATGGGAACCGATTGTCATTGAATTTTGCACAATGATGTGTGTGTGATTTTTTATTTATTATTCAGTATAAAAGACACATCTTGTACTTCCAGTCAAGAAACGATGGTGGGGAGATTGTTGTGCACTGAGTTAAATAATTGCAGAGCTCTTGCTTCATTTGTGTTATGACATGGAAACCTTGTTGTGCCAGCAGCAACAGAATACTTTACAAAAACAGCTATCCTATCTGCATTCAAAGCCAGCAATGTTTCTGTTAAAATGCCCCTTTCAAAGACTTCTCCCTAAGGAATGATATTCTTTTCCATTTTATTGATTAGGATTTGCTCCGATAAGTGGAATGTGCAGTAAATATCGCAGCTGCACTGTTAATGAAGATACAGGGCTAGGACTGGCCTTTACTATTGCTCATGAGTCTGGACACAAGTGAGTGTGCATGCATGTCTGTTGGAAGGAGATGCTAGTCTTTTGTATGATTTTCAGAATCTTTATTTCTTCCTATCACCAAATGAATTTGAGATTTGTTATGGCTCAATTAAATGTCACATCTAACCATGTTTTGTGCTAACCATACATTAAAAATTTAAACCATGGTCTGAGCTTTTAAATACACAGGCAAACAATGAGCTCTTTCACACAAACAGAAAGGGGTGGTTTGGGACAGGGAAGGGCTTTTACCCTATTTAAGACAACCATGAATACACCACTGAGAGACCTTAAAGGCCAAGTTGAAGACAGATCATCCCGGAGAGAATCTATCTATGTGGTCGACACCGACTTGACAGCACTTAATCAATCAAAGACAGATGATCAGAATCTCCAGTCAGCAATGCAGGCCTCACTACATGCTGCGTTCTCCATTGCTGCAGCTGTGAGCTGGGAACAAAGGACCTCCAAGCCCTGAGAAAGTCACCCTATTGTGCTCCATGATGAATAGGTTTCTAGGGGCAGTGAGTTCCAGAGACAGAGCAACCGCTTGCTCATGGCTTATTCAAAACCAAACCATGGTTTGCAAACCCACTTAAAACAATGATTTCTGATTCTGGTTTGCTGGAAAACCAGAATTCTGATTTTTAAACCATGATATGTCAATTCAGACATCATGCTAAACCATAGTTAAGCTTCCTTAACCATGGTTTGGCATCATTTTTTAACTGAGCCATTGTAGTGTTGTATTACATGTACAGTTATGATGGTGTTGCATTTGTGTTGAATTACAAATCAACACTTTCCTACAAGGAATGTTGCATTACTCTGGTGGGGTGGAGATGAAGAAGTGGTAAACCCCCATGCCCATCCATGCATCCTCCTTTTGTTCAAAGTTATTTAAATGCCTACAACACTGCCAAATGTTCAAAAGAGCCACTGGAAATCCTATATTGTTTTCAAAAACAAATCAGGATTAGCAGTGCTCTGCAAAAGTGAAAGCTGTGGACAAGGTTACTCTTGTTTTCTTTGCAGTTCTGAGTATTGACATTATAAGGAATCATTTCTGAAGACAGCATAAAAATTATCATTTTGTGTCTTACAGCTTTGGCATGGTCCATGATGGAGAAGGAAATATTTGCAAAAAATCTGAAGGTAACATCATGTCACCCACCCTGGCAGGACACAACGGAGTCTTCTCCTGGTCAGCATGTAGTCGTCAGTATCTCTACAAGTTTCTGAGGTATGCCTTTTGGCTAAGATGTTGCATTCAGATGAGATCTTGGTGAGTGGAAGATTTGCTTTTGCCCACCCCTACTTAGAGAAAAAGAAAAATGCATGTGTTAAGCTGCCTGCAGTTCAATAAACCAGAGCAAACAGACCACACTCAGAGTTAGTGCCAGAGACTGGAGTGGCCAAACTTTTTCCAGGGCTCCAAGACTGGCAGAGGTCCATCCCTGTAATAATCTTGCCATTCTCTCTTTATATGGAGTACCCAAGAAGATCAGAGGCAACATGAGATAATTCTTGGATTGAATTGCCCACTTCTTCCAGGATTCTGGTGCCCACTCAAGATGCTTTGCCCAAGGGACCCTCTAAATTCCTATGAATGTCCAAAGAGGCTTTCTACATCAGTTAATCTTACTGACCAGTCAAACGGAGGGATAATATACTGTGTGACAAATGATGAATTCTGTTTAAGCAGCTAGGCAATATATTGTTTGTTTGCCAGAGGGCCACTTCATACATTCCATTTTCAGATTAACACCGAGGATATCAAAAGAATACACCTAAAAACTGAAAGTGTGGATGTGACAAACATATGTCATGCAATAATACTAGCTGTCTCATATTAAGACTGTGGTCAGGAATGTTTTTCACCAGTTTTGGCTGATATGACAGCTCTGCTTGTTCCCTGAAGAGAATGACCTCAAAACAGTTGTGCATCAGCTGGTAACCTATTGCAATGCCCTCTATGTAGGGATGCCTTTGTACATAATTTGGAAACTTCAGTTAGTCCAAAGTGCGGCAGCCAGATTGGTCTCCGGAGTAACTCGGAGAGACTGCATCATGCCTGTTCTTAACAGTTGCGCTGGCTGCCAGTAAGTTTCTGGGTGAGATATAGGGGCCGTTCACATGACCTGGCAGGAGGGTGGAGGGGAAGGCTTATTAAACTCACCTTCCCCCACCCCACTAGATGATTGATTACCTGCTCCTGGGAGAATGGAGCATGTTCCCAGACGATCTATGCTGCATGCCTGCAGCGCAGAGCTCTGAAGGCTGGGACAAAGTCTCCAGATCACACAATGCACCATGTGACACGCACAATACTTTGGGACATTCACCCAGAAGATGGGCACTCTAGGTGCCTGTCTCTGTGTCCGCTGGGGATAAACATAGCCCAAGCAAACACATGATCTAGTCGCCCAGGTTAAGAGAACGCTCACTCCCTTAGCCTCAGCTAACAGCTGGGCTACAAAGCGAGGCTAGGTGGTGCTGACCTGTCAGGATAAGGCCCAATCCCACCAGTTCTTATGCCAGGTTGGGCTTCCCTAGCCTGGGTTAGGCTGTGCATGAAAACAGCCTAATAAAGTGCTGTTTATTACCTTTAAAGTCGTGAATGGCTTAGGCCAAGGCTACTTGAGAGAGCATCTTTCTCTGCAAGATCCCCACCGCTCATTAACATCATCAGGGAAGGTCCATCTTTAGTTCATCTGATGGCAGCTTCAGGTTGGGCCTTCTCAGTTGTCGATCCTAGGTTGTGAATGATATAAGAGGTTTATCGTCTTTGGAGGTCTTAAAGAGAACCATAAACACCCATCTTTTCAGACTTGCTTTTAATAATATTTAACTGGTTATAAATGGTTTTAAAATGAGTTTTATGTTAATATTTTAACTGCTTTTATGTTTTATATTTTAAATGTTTGGATTTTTAATGTAAACCACCTTGCGTGGCTTTAGGATGAGTGGCACATAAATAAAATTAATAACTAAAAATAAATGCTAGATCCTGGAGGGTCCTCATAGTTTTTGGCCTGCATGCTTCTTGCCTTCAACCAGGCTGACACCTTCTGACTTGAGGTTTCTGTTTACTACCTTGTGACCTGAGTTCCTTGCCATCACCTGTGCTGCTGATTTGGGTGTCTGGCAGTGGACTGTGTTTTTCTGTTGCCCTGACCAGGCTTTGAACTCCCCACTCCTCCAACTCTATAAGAGCCTTTTCTTGTCACTGGACTAAGAATCAGGTCACACTCATGTCTACATTCTTTTTTTACTTCCTCGGCCATCTTGGGGGTTTCCAGAGTTGCTTCAAATAGACATGCTCAGAGCTTAGCAAATGCCTGGTAACTAATTCATATAAACAAAATGTTGTTTTAGGAAGAGAGTAGTAGATGATGGGTCAACACCCCCACCACCATCTCCAAAATGGTCTGCTTCCAACTTCCATTGTCACAGATAACTGAAGATCTACAGCTCTGTTTTGCTTTCGGTTGCTGTTGGGGGCCCAAGCCTCATTCTTTAAGAGTTTGATTTATCCCAAGACACACATGTTGCTGTCCTCTACAATAAGCTGAAGCTAGGAGCCTTTTCCCACAATCTGTGAGAAGGGTTCAGAGGGGTAAGGGGAGGAAGCGCAAAAAGCTTATCTCCCCTGCAGATGATCCTCTTCTTGTTGCTGGATGACTGCATTGGCCACCCAGATGATTGCTGTCTTCTGCTGGTAGCTCTGACGGCCGAGGTGCCAGGACGCGTCGCCCCGCATCGCCCCGCCTCGCCCCCAGAACTCCCATAATGCACTGCATGAGTACACAGTGCTTTGTGGGGATCCCCCTCCCCTCCCCAAAGCCAGCTGGCAGATGATCAGTAAAACAGGTTTAGGAAAGCTCTCACTCTCCTAACCCGGGCTTCCTTAGCCTGGTTTTGCCTGCGTGTATGAATAGCTTCTAGTTGTCTTAAAGGTGTGTTGTGCGGGGGGGAGGTGCTTAAGACCTTATGATCTCCAGTAAGTGCCTTAAAATCACAGTTGCAGACAACATTATGAGATCAGGAAATAGTTTATGGTTTTAGGACCATATATTTCATAATAGGGGTTTCAAGCAATCATAAGTAAGATGGGTTTAGCTTTCTGGAAACAAGTGTACAGTGGGTGAACTTGCCACAAATGTGGCAAGTCTTTGGTGTTTTTGAGCTGTCTTCTGTCATTTGTGTTGAGGATGTTATGTAGCTTCCCACAGAGTCCTGCAGTTAGCTAGATTGTGCTACATTTCTTTCAACTGCACCAGGATCATTGCCCATGTTGTTCTGTCATTTCCTATATTAATAGGAAAAGATCTCATCCCATTTAGTGATGCCTGTGTAGTCCTTATTTTAGAAGAACAGGTTAATGTTAGAAATAGCTATTCACGTGTCTAACATCCTTGGGATGGCCTAATCTTGTTTTTCAGCTGCACAAAATTGAAGGCATCTGGATGTCAGGTCAATTACTAGTATTATTTAATCCAAATGGAGAGCTGTGGAACATCAGTCATTGCCAGAATGAAAAAGTGGAAAGCTAGGTTCATTGCTCTGCTGGGCACAGTTTAGCCCTCTGCACATTCTCAGCCAGTAACATTATATGTGCTGAAGCTGTGACCGATAAAGGAGGTCAAATAGGCTAATCTGAGCATGGGAAATGAGTAGTTGCTTGTAACGATGTGAGGTGACTTGTGTATACCTCAGTGTGGAAAGACCTAGTGTGTACCCCAAACTTTGACTCTGGTGCATATTTGTAGTTGGATGCTAGTGGACTATAGTCAATACTCTGGGCTATGTAACTCTGGACCTAGGGCTGGGTTCAAAGGTTTACAGGTTAGTTTCTTTTGGCTAGCCTACTGGCTCACACCCTTGTCCAGGAAATCTGGGATTCCATTTTGTACGTGTGTGTGTGTGTGTGTGTGTGTGTGTGTGTGTGTTCCCTATTCACAGAAGATTTACCACACCCCTTTTAAGTGCTGGAGCCTGAAGGTTCCCCTTAGTTCTAGCCACGCTCCCTGGCACAGACATGCTTTGTGTCCAAGGCCTCCCACATCCCTGAGTGTAGCAATGTTTTGAGAAGGGCCGTCCAGGTCCTGGTAACAAATCTTGCACTGAATTTGAAACCCTGGTTAGTGCTGCTCTCCTCAGAGAAATTCTGTGCCTATGGACGCAGGGGTCTGTGACTATGAAGCACGTTGGCATCAGAGGCATGGTTAGCCATTATGCTCCGACTGCCCGTGTACCTGAGGACATACTCAAATACATAACTTCTGAAAATGGCTTGCCTTTTTTTGTCTAACATAAGGAAAAGTACCCGACAAGTGCAAGGAAGTGTTACCTCCAACAAATCTGAAAATCTGTCCTGGTCATATCTACTCCTGGGGCACAGTTGCTACCAAATGAGGCTGTTCACATGCAGCCCAGCTTGGGCTAGGGTGTACAAGTGAAGCACTGAGATCAAGCCCAGTGCTGGTACCTATGGTTCACTTCACATCAGCTGGTGATTATCTGGGTGATCACCTCTCCCCTCCCCCGGGCCTGGGGTAGAAGAAGTGACCACACTTTTAGTGTGGGGCACCCTGGGATGCAGGAGAGGGGAAGTCCTCTCGCTCCCAGCTCCTGCTGTCACCGTGCCACCACTATTGTGGGCACGCAGCGGGCGGAGTGGAGGGCGGCAGCTGCTTGTCTGCTGGGGAGAGCAGGCAAGCTCCTGCCTTCCCTGTAGCCCTTCACAGTGGCTGCCAGAGGTTGTATGAAAGACCTCAATGGTCTCATGCAGCTTGTTTCAGGGGAACCTCCACACTGAGAGTGTTGCTGTGGGTAAAATGCAGTGGATCTGCACATATAGCTTGTTCTTCAGCCGTGTTCTTTGGCAGTGCCCTGGGAGCCAATTCACTGCCTTAGTCGAACAAGAGGAGCTTGCACTAAAAGTAGTGAACTCAGCTCAAGAGTGATGCAGCAAGGTGATAACCGTATCTCCTTTTCTTTTCAGCAATCACATTGGCAAGGATGTCTGCAACCAGAGGTCCTTCATTTCACAAAGAGTTGGCTCACAATTCTTTAGCAGCCCTCATGTCACCATGCATTGCTGCAGCAATCTAGTTTCAGCCAGATATAACCATGAGGAAAAATCGCCCACCTGTGCCTCTTTCGAATTTAGCACTCCCATTTTCCTTTCATGCTTTTTGGCAGAAGCTTTTTGCCCATGAGCACTTCTGAGAGGGCTGTGGTCTATAGTTTTCTTCTTTACAACTAATCTGTTCTATAGTCTTTACACCAAAGGGCCCCTTAAAATACATTCTGCATATTCATAGATGCCTTGTTTGGCTCTTTTGTAGCTCTGCTCAGTCCTTGTGTCTTGCTGATGAGCCTAAGCCTGTGCATGAGTATAAGTATCCAGAAAAGCTGCCAGGAGAGCTGTATGATGCGGCCACTCAATGCAAGTGGCAGTTTGGGGAGAAAGCCAAGTTGTGCATGATGGACTTCAAAAAGGTAAGGAACTCTTTTATATAAACCCATTTTAATCTCACATTTAATGTAAGGAACTCAAGGCATTGTGCATGAGCTCCCCTCTCATTTTAACTTCACAGCAACCCTGTGGGTGGTAGGTTGAGAGATAGTAACTCATTCAAGAGGTACGTGGTTGTGTAGATTTGTACCCAGGTCTCCCCAGTCCAACCTTCTGTCCACTACACCAAACTGATTCTCATGCTGACTCTCACAGTTGGCATACAAATATGGTTTTACTATTGTATACTCTGACTTAGACATTAATAAAGGTCATTCATATGACCTTAGGGGCTGGGGGGAAGGCAGGATCCCACTTACATTCCCCCACATGAGCTGGGGCCTGAAGAGGGCTCTGCTGCCCATGTGCGATGTGCCAGAGGAGAGGCCAGAAAGAAACCCAGCTGGCAGATATCCCACAATGCACCATGAGAGTGGCGCAGTGCATGGGATATCTCCTGGCTGCTGGGCCACTCCTTCCCCCCTGGCTCTATGGTATGTATGGCTGCCGGCAGCCTGAGCACCAACACAACCTGGGCATGAGGTAAGTGGTACAAAAGCTGAGGTAATGGGTGGGCAGGGCTCCAGGATCAAGAGTGATACCAGCACTTCTCACGATTAGCCTATCTGGGCTAGCACTGACCTACCCAGGTAGGGCAGGTCATGAGAATGACCCCATAGACTAGCTTTAGTCTAAGTTGCATATTCCTTGTCTTTAAACAATTATTTTTACTGTTATGATTATTGTTGCGTTATTATGGGTATTATTGTGAATATTTATATAGTGGTACTTCTTTTCAATTAAAAAAAAGACTCGAAGTTGTTTACATAGCAAAAGTGAAAAGAAGATGCTTCTCTTTCCCAAAAGGATCTAATAATCTGTCACAATATAATAAACACGAGAGAACCCCAACACTTACTAAAAGGGACTAAGGATGTGCAGAGCGGTTTGCAGTCAGAACATGCTGACTGTGAACCACCTGTTCCGAGTGTTCTGAGCTTGGAACAGAATGCCCTTCAAATGAAGGGCCTGTTCTGAGCTTGGAATGGAACAACCCCATTCTGACATGGAACACTTGAAACATTCTTAGCCAGAACAGGGTTGTTCCATAGGAATAATTGGCTCAACCAGTTGTTCTGATGGAATGTTCTGGGGATTTCGCGTTCCTTTCCAAGCTTGGAACCGAATGCAGATCTGTTCAGTGCACATCCCTAGAAGGGACACTATGCTGAGCTGAAGTAAGTTAGTAGATTGGCAACCTGATTTAAAATATTTTATTTTTAAGAAAGCTCAGTTTGATATCAGTGAAATTTACCTCCACAAAGTAGGTATAGTTCAGCAAAAATTAAGCATGCTCAAGTTTTCTTCAAGTTAATGTATCAGTTAGCTCTTAGTGCCGCTCATTCTTGTTTTGTGGTAGCAAAAAAAGACTTCATATGTAAAGTATATTCATATATTATGCTGTATGAGTGTACAAATGTCTTTGTTCATTTTACAGACTGTCTTTGTTCATTTTAAAAGTGAACCAGGGCACAGACACCTCAAATGCATGACACAGATAGGAAGTGTTCTGCTGCACCTGCATTCAACATAATATGTAAATAACTGGACCTGTGCAAAGATCTCTACCTGTGTATACTGTACACTTGTACATGTGTTCAACATAATGTCTGAATAAGGCTAGTGTAACAACTGCATGGAGCATGTTGTAGACGTTTCCAGTTGTTCTTTGGCTGTATTTCCTGTGGATTCATTTGAAAATTAACAATTCCAAGTACTACACTTTTGTTTCTGTTTCCCCCTCTTAATTAGGACATTTGCAAAGCATTGTGGTGTCATCGTATTGGCAGAAAATGTGAAACCAAATTCATGCCAGCTGCAGAAGGTACAATGTGTGGTTATGACATGGTAAGAAAGCCCCCTTTTTTGCACGGGGTGGAGGAGGAGATGGGGAATGTGTCAAAAGGAGGATGAATGGTATTGGATCCATGATAGAAATGCTTACACAAATAAATTTGAAGAAGAAATGACTTTTTAATATAGCTCTTAAGGAAGGACTTTTAAATAGACACCTTAGTCACAAGACCCATTTAAAATAGTTCAGTAGATTAAACACAGATGCACTTTCATTCTATCTTTCCTAAGAAATCACCATCTGACTATTTATTATAGAAAGATCACTCTTTCAGTTGTTTAGTTTTAAAAGCAAACCACCTTGAGAACACTTCCCACCTCTAGGCAAAGAGTACTTTTCAGGCTATACATGCAGATGCAAACTTGAGCTATCCTTGCAATATAGTGGTGATATTGAATAATTCATATAACAGATAAAGTCTTAAAAGTAATGTCACTAGGGATGCAATCAGACTAAAGCCATTGTAATTAGGCTTTTAGTCAATTATCAACTATATTTGCATCTGCTTTTTGTTGATTATCAATTATATTTGCATAAATTTGCAAATATATTGTTGATTGAACACACTTGATATTGCATCCATCTCCACACTGTGATGTGTGCTTCATATTTCCATCATCCCCTGTTGATTCTCCAAAGTTGCTGGGATTAACATAAGAACAGCCCTGCTGGATCAGGCCCAAGGCCCATCTAGTCCAGCATCCTGTTTCACACAGTGGCCCACCAGATGCACCTAGAAGCCTACAGGCAGGAGTTGAGGGCATGCCCTCCCTCCTGCTGTTACACCCCTGCATCTGGTACTCAGAGGCATCCTGCCTTTGAGGCTGGAGGTGGCCCACAGCCCTCCGACTAGTAGCCGTTGATAGACCTCTCCTCCATGAAGTTATCCAAACCTCTCTTAAAGCCATCCAGGTTGTTGGTTGTCACTACATCTTGTGTCAGAGAATTCCACAAGTTGATTATGCTTTGTGTGAAAAAGTACCTCCATTTGCTGGTCCTAAATTTCCTGGCAATCAATTTCATGGGATGACCCCTGGTTCTAGCGTTATGTGAGAGGGAGAAGAATTTCTCTCTATCCACTTCCTCCGCAGCCTGCATGATTTTATGGACCTCTATCATGTCTCTCCGCAGTCGGCTTTTTTCTAAACTAAATAGCCCCAGGTGTTGTGGCCTTGCCTCATAAGAAAGGTGCTCTAGGCCCCTGATCATCTTGGGTCTGCCTCTGAACATGGAGACTCTGTTCCATAGTTGCCTTATTGGAACAGACCAAAAATGCACAGAGTGCCCTGTCTCCAATCAAGGCCAGTCATTCATGGCTAAGGATTGTCTCACTGGGACAGACTGTTCTCATGAGCAGCCTAGCCTGGGCTAGGCTGCTCATGTGGAGCACCAGAATCCATGCAGATACTGGCACTCCCACCCAGGATAACCCCACTTCTTAGCCTGGCTCTTAGCCAAGGTTAAGGGTGCCAGCATGCCTTTAACCTGGCTGCAGGGGTCATGTGTCTCCTGGGACTGCATGTAGCCCAAGGAGAAACAGAAATGCACACCTAGAGCACCGTCTGATGGGGGCATCCACCAAGGCACCACACGCATCATACAGTGCTTTGTGGGTTATCTGGAGACCAGGAAAACTAGTCCATGTTGATCCATGCTGCTCCTGGCAGCGCGGATCATGTGGGCGTGTGGCTTGCACACCAAAGACACAAAGATTGATCATCTGAGGGAAGGTAGGTTGAACCTGCCTTCCCCTATAACCGCCCTCTCTGCCCCGGTATTGGGTCGTGAGAATGACCTTTAAGAGTACATACACCATCACGTCCTGTTCCTAATGCAGCCAACTGTTGGCTCTGAGAACTCTACAGACTTTGACCTCCCCCAGCTGTGTTTCTTAGCAACTTGAATTGCTCTGTGGAAATGGCTCCACAACCTTCCCCAAGCCAACCAGTGCTGAATATATGCACTTTCATGAGCTTCTCCTCTCCACCCTGTCCAGGGGCAGAACTACAATAAAGCGGACAGGTCTGAAGAACCTGTGCCACTCTTCCAGGGGGCCGCCTCACTCACCTCCCCCTGCCTCCCCTCTTGCACTGGCCAGCTACTTGCCACTGTGCTGTTCTCCATGGAGGCAGTGCTTCTGCAGCCCACTGCTGCTTCCCAGCCACTCAGGGTAAGAGTTGGTTGGAGGGCAGGCAGTAGGAGTAGGGGTGTGCACAAAACCAGCTGGCCCGTTTGGGTCTGGAACCCACTTGGGACCCCCCCCCCCAGTTTGGTTTGGGTTCGGGGGGTTTGCAGACCGAAAATGTTTTTTGTGGGTTTTTTAACCTTCTGCTCCCCTCAGGGAAGTTCCTGGAGGCGGCAGTGAGGAGGGGGGTGTCTGTGGAGGTTCCCCCTCCCCCTGCCGGCCTTCTAAGTCACCCCCTCACCCCATTCAGGTGCTCTTCGGCCAGTTTTCGGCCTTCACTCAGCACCCAGCCCAGCTGCCAGGTGAAGGCTGGAAACCGGCCGAAGAGCACCCGAACAGGGCAAAGGGGTGATTTAGAAGGCCGGTGGAGGAGAGGGGGAACCTCTGTGGACCCCCCCCTCCAGGAACTCCCCCGAGGGGAGTAGAAGGTTAAAAAAAATTTTAAAAAACAATTTTCGGTCCGCGAACCCCCGAACTTCGGGGGAGGTTTGGTCCAGGTGCAGACCGAACCGGGGGTGGGGGTTGGTTGGAACCATAGTACCCCCGAACCTGTTTGCACATCCCTAAGTAGGAGCATGCCTCCATTATCAGTGGGGGGAAAAAGGATGCCCCTGCCATGCTTCTACCATCATTGCCGCCGGGGGCCACCAGGGTAGAGAGCCTCCTGCTGCAATGGGAGGGCTCCCCATGAGAACACTGAACACCCAAGCCCTCCCTACGCCACTGACCTCTTCCTCTTTCCTCTGTGGCAAGTATCAGGTAGTGCTGCTGTGAGTGAACTTCTTCCCTTCTCAATACAGCAGGCACTTCGGCATGCAAGCTACTGCTGCCCACCATGTGGTACCACCCAGCCTCCCCTCGTCCAGGGTCAAAGCGATGGGGGTGTGATCATGGTGGGTTTGTATGCTGAGCATTGGTTTTGCTAGAAAGGGAGAAAAGGCAGAGGATGCTTGCACATGGGAAAGGGACAGCTCCACACTGCGTGGTTGATGGAGGAGGGGGAAACCAAAGACTACATAGCTGGGTTAAAGATGACCAAGGCATGGGAGGGAGGGAGAACACAATAGCAGGGCTGAGCCAGTTGACATACAGAACTTGGGAGACTAAAAGAGAGAGAGATGGCAGTTGGGCCCTCACTAGAATAACGGGGGCCATAATTTGGACCATGGTCAGATGGATTAATCAGGCTGAAATGGCTTGCTGTTGCTACTTTGAATGAATCAGTTCATCACTCAAGGGCTGCTGCATCAAGACATAGTTCAAATATTACTATTATAGCATGGCTGCCTGCCACTAAAAATCATAGTAGTTTGTCAGGACCCCCCACAGCTCTAAGAGTGTTTATTTTTCCCCTGAAGGTCTTCTGGACTTTGGGGGAAGTAATCACATTAGCATCACTGGACCCCAGGGAGCATGCACCGGCACATACTTCTCATACAACCTTGGGAGTCCATGTGGGAAAATATTTAAACATTCCCATGGCCCTATAGACTGAGCATTTATCATAGAACTGTGAATTTTGGTATCAGCCACACCACCAAAGGCTTATTTGAATTGGACCTAAGCAATAACTTTTGTGTGTGAATGAGCCATCACAGATCAGACACCAAAGAGAGAACTTTCCTATCACCTGGCCTCAATTCATTTTTTGATAGTGAGAGGTAATTGGAACTGCTGAATATTCAAGTAATATACATACATATGCATGATCCTTCCATCCATCTCTGTGCTCTCTCTCTCGACCCCAGATTCAAGGACTCACACTGCTAATCCCCTTGGTGCATGCTTTTCCCACTAGACTCTACCCTCATTTCCTGTACCTTGTTGAATTGCTCAACGCCTTCCCTGTTGTCATTTACATTTCCACTCCTTCATTTGTCCACCATCCTCAAACTTGCTGAGAATACTTCCTACTATACTTTATAATAGGGCTGCACACCTCAAATCTTTCTCAGGGCAATGTTTACATTTTTACTAATTTAAGAGGGCCATGTCGTGATGATAACTGCAAAAATGATTTCCCCCCCTTTCCATTTAGACTTTTTTCTTTTTAACCCATTCTCTCTAAACTATCCTTTTCTCTCTATACCTACTATGTAGTTCAGAGTTTATTAACCTTGGGCCCCCAGATGTTGTTGGACTACAACTCCCATCATCCCCAGACACGGCTTTTGTGGCTGAGGATGATAGGAGTTGTAGTACAACAACATCTGGGTGGCCAAGGTTAAGAAACCCTGATGTAACTTGTTTTCTCTTCTCTCTGCACCACCATAAGTCTCTCCATATCTCTGTTAATCCACCCTCCCTCCTCTTCTCTTTCCACCCCATAGATCTCCTCTATCTCTGTGCAAGGTAAAAGAAATCGAGTCGATTCGACCCTTGGCTCCCATAGAGCTCTGTTGCTGTCTTTGGTAGAATACAGGAGGGGTTTACCATTGGCTCCTTCCACGCTGTATGAGATGATGCCTTTCAGCATCTTCCTATATCGCTGCTGCCCGATATAGTGCCAGTGGGGATTTGAACCGGCAACCTTCTGCTTGTTAGTCAAGCATTTCCCCGCTGTACCACTTAAGGTGGCCCTATCTCTGTGCACCCATCTCCTTTTTCTTTCTGCAGGTCTCAGGTCTCTCCACAGCCCCATCTCTTAGCTTCTCCCTTGCCCTTCACTATTTCACTCTCTGCTATGTTGTGTTACTGGTTTTGTGCCTCACCCCCACATCTCACTAAATTCCAAGCAACACGCAGGCTTTCACTCTCCAAGAATCTGAGGGAGTTGCAGATACAAGTGAGCCATATAGCATGACTGGCCATACAGCTGGCTGCAACAAGTGGGAAACTCTGTTGTAAGCTTCATCACATCACTCTGAAGATCCACAGACAGAAAGAACAATGTGGACAGAGTGATGCAGGAACTCTCCCCTCCCTCACATTGAATGGGCTTTGATAGGCCTTGGGTGTTAAAATAAAAGGGAAAGGGAGAGCAAATAATGGCAGTTTTGCCTAATCCAGCAGGTTTAATGCCACCAATCTTGTGATATCACTTTAGTGATGATTTCGTGGTGAAAGAGGTTCAGTTCCTAGAAGAAGGATATCATAGCAGGCTCCTTTTCCAAATCAGACTGTTGAGTCATTTGACTCCAGACTAGATTTTAAGGATATCATACACAAAGCACATTTCAAGATGAATGTAGACAGGTACAATTTAAGCGCTTCACATCAAAGCCAACATGTGCTTTCAGGTTAAATGGAGTGTAATCCTGATTGACAGTCCCAAGAGAAGTGGGGTGTGTGTGTGTGTGTGTGTGTGTGTGTGTGTGTGTGTGTGTGTGTGTTTCTCTCCAAGAATAACAGAGAACAATTAATCTCAAACTGATTACTTCATATATAAATCAGATAGCATATACAAAGTCTGTTTGCTTTCTTTACTGTATTCTCCCATTTATAGTTTTTTAAGTGTCACTTGCCATAAGTCATTCTCATATATTATGAGAGGTTAGAGCTAGATTAATCCATAACAATAACAAAAAAATTAATGAGATGACTGTTCCTTTGAAATATAAGATTTTAAACACCATTGTCCCAATCCAGAGAAACTGACCTGTGTTCAGAAGAAAATTTCCACACTCGTATCTGCAACTATGATCATAAGTTGGATTGTATATGAATGCACATGTCTATTTGCAGTGCATAATTTTCAAAGGGAAGTTCATCTGGATATGCATCCCTATCCAAACGTTTGTGGAAATGTGCATATGGGTACACATCTGAATCCACACTCACTGGAAGTAATAGACAACTCAGAATGGATATCTGATATACTCTCACTGTTTCTGATACATGCAGAGAAACCTACTTCTATGCACACATTACCATCTCTGTATCAGGTGCATGTGCTGCATTGCAGGTATTCATAGCAGATTTGAATTAATAACAGGCCTTCCCAATGTTTCCCAAGCTTAAATTTTACACATAAAAAATGCAAGCCAGAGTTAAATTAAGTGCATTAAAATAAAAAGGTGTTTTCACATGTCAAGTAAATTGAGTAAAAACCAATGGAAATGAAGGATCCACATTATTCCAAGCATAGCTTACCTCCATCTGCTTCCCCTACAGGAAATAAGCAAGTTAATGTAGCAAGCATGCATTGTCCCCTTGCTACCACTCTGATTTGCATTTGAATGGAAGACTATGTGTGAGCACTATAAGATATTCCCCTTAGGGGATGGGGCTGCTCTGGGAAGAACATCTGAGGTTCCAAGTTCCCTCCCTAGCATCTCCAAGATAGGGCTGAGGGAGACTCCTGCCTACAACTTTGGAGAAGCTGCTGCCAGTCCATGTAGACAATACTGAGCTAGATGGACCAATAGTCTTACTCGGTGTAAGGCAGCTTCTTATGTTTCTATAAAAGTAAGGTGATAAATGAGTAAATTTCCTATCTAAATGAGTGTGAGAAAGCACCTTTTCTGTGGTGGCACCCAGAAGGCAAAGCTCCCAGTCCCAGAAAGTTTGGTTGTTCTCAGTGTTAGCTTTAACTTTTAACTGCTGCTGTGGAGAACCAGCTTTAACATCTGTATTAATTTGCTGGCATTGTTAGTGTTGTTTTTTTATGTCTTATTGAAGCTGCTTCGAGAACCTTCATTTTAGGAAATGAAAAGTCAATTTGAGAGTATCCTCAATTAATTAATTAAACACATTCAGTTTGGAAATTTGTATTACGGACAAGATAACAATTTTAGGCAATTCTGCTACTTCCTTCTTGAAGATACTGGGCAACATGTGCAATGTTACATTGGCAGAAGCCAGGAATTTGCATAAGCAGATATCATAGCTGTGTCATGTCTAAAACCGCCTTGGAATTGTTCTAATGAAAGATGGTATACAAGTTGAACTATAAATAAATAACAATGAATAAAATAAATGTGCAAGCAGAGCAGTTGAGCAATTTATGTTGTTTAAGCTCATCCTGGACTGCTAACTGCTCTTGTGCAAGCTCACAGGTTTGTACACCACCATGATAAAGTATGAACCAAAAAAGATCAGCCATTTAGGGTAGCTTGCATTCTAGGGGTTTTCTAAATCTAGAACCAGACAACAGTCAGGTGTAGCCGTGCTCAGGGGCATAGCTGTAATTGAGTGGATGGGTTCAAAGAACCCGGGGGCCCCAGCTCCACTTTTCCCTATCTTCTTCATTATCTATCTATCTATCTATCTATCTATCTATCTATCTATCTATCTATCTATCACTGCCCCAAACTTTCATCTCTGGGCGAATTATCTCCCTCACTCTGAGAGGCCACCGGGAAGTGGGTCAAACATGGGGCCCCTATCCTCTAGCTACGCCCCTGGCCGTGCTAGGATGCTGACTGTCATCTCTTTGGGAAGGTATTTGTGTCTGAAGTAATCTGCTTAAGGGTAATAAGGCTCCATTTATCCATTTCCTGGAGAGCTGTGGGTTGTCACAGTTCCTGATTATTCTGCCCACTTGTTCATAGGGTGGGCCACATTGCTACATACCTTGCTGCTGATGCCCATTAGGAACTGTGCCACTAGCATAGTACATAATCTCAAGTCTGCCCTTACCAGAACTGAAGTTAACAGAAGCAGAGTGGGAGCAGTCACAGATGTCAGGCACCTACCCTGCTCTAGATAATGTATAAATGGGTCCTCAGAGAGATCTGCAGCTAGCAGGCCAAAGGAGCCTGATCAGCAGTGGGCCAAGGGCAGCAATGTGGAGCTCCTCAAAAGCTAGGAGCCACAATATTGCCTTCTATTTTATTCCTGGAACTTGAGAGGAATAGCCTAGTCTAATTCTGCAGACAGCCACTCTTTCTAAGATTTAGCTTTCCTTTTGAACTCTGATTCATTGCTGACTAAGCTTTTTTTAAAGGATCATAAATTGCAGATGTCAACGAAGCAAGACAGTGACAACGAGATCCTTTTTTAAGGCTGTGGTCTAAAGCTTGAAATACTTTAATTGGAATGACTTGAGCCATTCAGCTTGTTCAGAGGCTAACAAGGGCACAGAACACCAAAGGAAAATGAATGTAAATTTGCAGATTTGTCCAATTCTTTATTCTGAAAAATGGTAGGCTGCACGTGTGTGTGTGTGTGTGTGTGTGTGTGTGTGTGTGTGTGTGTGTGTAAAAAATTATGTTAATCTCTCTCAATAACTTGATAGAATACATAGTTAGATAAGCCAGTTTGCCACACAGGGTGAAGACAGTCATATGTTTTAAAGCAGAGATGGCCAATTTGAGGTTCTCCTGGTGGTGTTGGACCATAACTCCTATCATCTCCAGCCTCTGTTTTTAAGGATTATGGGAGTTTTAATCCAGCACCACCTGGAGAGCCTCAGGTTGGCCACCCCTGCTCTAAATTGTCATGAAAGTGGTTTTGACAGTCATACATCACATTCCAAGGGACAGAGAATGTGCACTGAAACCACCTACACCGCTCTAAGGATGAAGACAGACATTCTGAGTGTGGTAGAAGTATTTCAACACACATTTCTTGCCCTGAATACAATTGTCTGTCTCTCTTCACAAGTGTTCTAGTGCAGCAAAGAAACAGAATCTAGGGTGGGACTCTACCAAGGAAGGAGCAAGGCTTGATTCTCAGTGACTGGCATCACTAGGGGTAGGGCATAGGTTTAGCCACTATGGCTGTGGTCTCCCCAAGTGCAAGAGCCCTTTGGGGACAGAGATCCATCTTATTTATTTATTATTTCTCTGTGTAAACCGCCCTGGGCCATTTTTGGAAGGGCAGCATAGAAATCAAACAAACAAACAAACAAACAAGATTTTACTTTCGCCAATATATATTAATAGTTGCTGTTCACTCTTATGGAGAAAAGGAAAGCCCTGCCTTTGTGGTGACAGCAAATCTGCCCTCCACCCCTGTTACTGGGTAGCTTGACCTTCATTGACAGGGATCCCATTGAGGCAGTGTAGCAATGTCTTTGCCTCTCTATGCAGAATTCACAAAGACACACATGCATCCCACCCTAATCCCCATTAGGTCTTGACAATATGCAAACTTTCCCTTCACATGTGTACACCATAATGGTGCATAATTGCTAGGGATAATGTCATAGAATTCATGCTACCTTGTGCTACAATGCAAATATTACTGTGTAAAGAACTATAAGTATTTTTACTTCAACGTCTAACTAGATGTTATGGAGGATGTATGGCTGCTGACTAGGTTGCCAGCTCAGCCTGAGGCTTTTCCTGTAGATTCCACCCCCCTCTATTTTTTTCACAATATCAAGCCATCAAGATGTCTAGGATTGCTTTCAAGAGTCACCTGGAGATTCATGCCAGTTCTGAAGACTTCAAGACAGCTGGCACCCCTACAACTGACTTCTGTTTTCCCTATGCATCTCTCTGGTAGCATCTACCCAAAGAAACATTTAACATTATGTTCCCCCTCCTCAGTTCATTGGCTGCCATTTTTAAGAAATGGGGAAATATTTGGTGTAGTGATAGCACATTTCTTTCAATAAGAGTTACCAGGGAGTTGCCTGGGAGAGATGCAGCTGCCACATGTTTACCATAACAACATAGGCCCTCAAGCTGTTGGGGTATTTACATTCCATTTGTTGCAATAAAATATGTGAAAATGAAGATCAGCAATCGCCCTGGATAAATACATGTTTTGGTCATCTGAGAAACAAAAATTACAAAACCATCCAGCTTGGTGCACTATGTTAACATCCCAGCTGAAGGTTGGGAGACACTGAAATGGAATGCAATCTTGATTGTTTTGGCTCTTGGAAAAGCTCTGTGACCTTGGACATTGAGTAGTTTATCACACAGCCCAGGTGTCACAGACGAAAGCATAAATCCTCTGGCCAAAGGGAGCTCACTTAAACATTGAACATCTTGTTGCTTTCTTTGTAGCACAATCTTAGCAGGACATCTGATGGCATACTAAGAAATGCTCACAACTGAACACTCCCTAGATGTTTACGACTTCCCAAATTTGAATTTAGTCAGGGAGCTTTTAACTATGTTTTAGGGGCTTTGTAACAATGCTTTTTTTTTTTTTTTGCATATGTTTACTAGGACTGTATTTTGTAGCTAGCATTTGTATTTATATGTATTGAAAGGTCCCCCAGAAGAATTTAATTGAAAGGTCCCCCAGAATTGAAAGGTCCCCCACAATTTAAAAAATAAATGATTAACAATATTTGATATTATGCAAGATTAAGAGGCTGCATTCTGATTGGAGCAAGTCATCTGCATTAGTGCTGCTTTGGAGGCTCAGCTCACACACTGACCAATGTTGCAAGTGTCTAAGAATGTTTTGTATGTTCAACAGGGGCGGGGAGATTTTCACTGATCTCCCCTTCTCTCTGTAGCCCTCAATATCTTCCAAAAATATGGCCCTGAGGATTGAAGGACCTTCAGGCACATATTTTCAGCTGTGGGAGGAATTGAGATCAGCAGAAGGAAGGAGTGAATCACAAAACTGCCCCTACCCTTTTATGCATGTGAAATGTTCTTTGGCATGTGTGACATTAGTATGTGAGCCTCTTTGCTTAGAAATTTGCATGACACTATTATAAAGTGTCATGTCGCAAGAAGAGAAAATGATCCTATGAATTAGTACTGACCAGTCTTCGCCATTTAGAATATTCAAAGGATTTCTTTGCACATTTAGTTTTTCAGATACACTTTTTTTGTACCGTACATCTAAATATGTAAATAGTGATGTGCACACATCCGTCCGTACCCCAGGCCCTTTTTGGAGGAAATATTGTATATGAATATTAGACAATAACTGGTTTTTGTCTCTAAGTTCAATCTGAATTGGGCCTTGTTGCACTCCCAGTGATGGTACTGAGAGCATGAAAGGGTCTGATGGCCACCCTACCCTGTGCAAACCTTATCCACTGGCACCAGCAGAGACTCACAGTGTGGCCTCAGTAAGGCCCCAGATGCTGCCACAAGCACATACTGCAAATACATGCAGTTAGGGTTTCCACCTCTGACTCAAACTATTGCTGGATATTTCCCCCCAATATTTTTCACTGTATCGAGCCATTATAATCTCTAGGATTGCTTTCAATAGGAGATTGATGAAAGTAACTGGAGACTCTAGGTCAATCCTGGAAGGTTGGCATCTCTAAGGAGAAAAATATAGTTTCTCAGTTGCTTGGATCAAGAACATCATGATGGGTTATCCCCCTCACGTGCTCCTAGGCAGGACTTTGTAATTAGTTTGAAAAACTAGCCTCCCACCTTCAGGCCATGAGACATGCAGTAGTGCAGCCAGAGACCTTCGGGGAGCCCTTGGAGCTGACACTGAAGCCTCCCCTCCGTCCTCCCACCTTGCCACCAGGCTTCAAAGGGCGGCAATGGCCCCCCTTCCGAAGCCACCACCAACGGAGGGAGAGTTGAGCCCTTGGGCAGCCAGATCAGGCCCCTCATCTTCCTCACTTACAATGGCAGAGTGCGAGCTTCAAAATGGTGGCCGTGCCAAAAAAGGCACAAAAATATGCAGCTCCTCAGGGGAATTATGGAGGACCTTGCCAGAGGACATCAGGGACCATGACCAGGGACAGTCAGGGTTGCCAGTGAGACCTCTCCTCACTGTGAATAGTTCCCACGCAGGTCACTCTATGCCAGTTCCTAGCTTCCCCAAGGCAGTTCCCCTGAAGTGGCAAGCTTGGTTTAAAAATGCCATCGCAGATACTGTTCAGCCGCTTAAACCTCACGTCAAGTCTAAAAAATCCAAAGAACAAAAGCATTTTTCTTCCTCATCTGAGGAGGCTACCTCGAGGGCATCTAGTCCGACCCCCAAGAAAGCTACTGAAAAGATAAAACACACTCCACATTCAAAAGGGGATAAGGATTCTAAACGTAAATCCAGGGAACTACACTCCTCAGATCAGTCAGGTCCAGATTCAGGAGACCCTGATCCACTGGACCCCAGACCCACTCTTCCTGATAAGTGTAAAATACCAGTTACCCCTGTGATTGACGGGGAATATGACCTTGAAGGGGAACCAGAGGAGGGAGATGAGAGAACTCAGAACCAGGACATGGTATCTGAAAAGGAAGAGGGTGAATGGTCAGGGTGGGGGAGACCCAGACTCACTTAGTGTTTCCCATTAATTCGTAAGTCTGTTCGTATCTGAGGACTTTAGCCCACTAATGACTAGGGTCATAGAAACTATTGGTCTACAATCTAAGGTAGCACTAGAGTCTACCCAGGCTTTCCCAAGGCGAAGCCCAGGGATATGTTGCTGCCAATGCCTGAATGCTTTACTGAGGCAATACAGCAGGAATGGTGCCTACCAGCAGCAAACAGGAAACCAATGGCTTTGGTGAATTATTATTATTCCTTTTTACAGGAGTCATCAGACTTATTAAAAACGCCTAATACAGATGCCCCAGTGGCACAATTGGTGCCTGGTTCCTTACTCCCCCGGGATGGAGAGGCAACCTTAAGGGATCCCTCTGATAAAAAAAGTGGAGATCATTTAGAAGAGTGCATGATAAATCTTTTTTGGCAACATGTTCCTCCGCAGCTGCGTCAATGGTGGCCAGGGCATCCTTGCTATGGGTTGATTACCTGCTCAGTGTTCCCCCATCAGATCCTATTAAAATGAGGCAACAACTGCTCAAAATAAAAAAGGCTCAAGCCTTCATGGCAGATGCCACGTTAGATTCTATTAAATTTACTACAAGGGTGTCCACTGACTCTGTGGTGGGCAGGAGACACCTTTGGCTAAAAAGCTGGCAAGTGGATGCAAATTCCAAATCAGATCTGACTGCCATGCCCTACAATAGCACGAAGCTGTTTTGGGGAGGATAAGCCAACGTCTAAATGACCCTTTCAGCCCTTTCGAACTACTGCCCCTCTTTTAGGGGGCAGGATAGGGATTTCAGTCCTCAGCATGGAAACTGGAACCGGCAACACTTCCAGAACAGGCGTTTTGGAAGACAAACAGACAAACTTTTAACCAGAACAAGCACACTAAACAACAACCATGACTCAGAACAACCACGGCTGGGAGGCCGCTTGTCAGAATTTCTCCAGGTTTGGGAACATTCCATATCAGACAGGTGGGTCCTCACTATAATTCAGCATGGCTACAAGATAGAATTGGAAGCCCCTCCTTCGCACAGGTTCCTTCCAACCACAAGATCTCACTCTATTTCCAAGCACTTAGAATTGCAAAAAGAAATATTACGTCTACAGGAAATAGGTGCGGTGGAACCAGTACCACCAAAGCAGGAGGGAAGAGGAATCTATTCCATCTTGTTTAACATCCCCCCAAAGGAGTTCTCCAGAAGAGCAGTACTAGATTTAAAGTACTTGAACAGGTGGGGCAGACACGAAAGATTCTGGATGGAATCTCTAAGGTCAGTAACCTCAGAGACCCTACACCACCTGGACTTCCTCTCTTCTGTGGACCTGAAGGAGGCATACCTTCATATTCTGATACACCCCAGCAGCTGATGCTTCCTCAGGTTCAAATATTCAGGAAAACGCTATCAATACTCGGCACTTCCATTCAGCCTTTCGTCGGCCCCCAGAGTCTTCACAAAGGTCTTGGCACCCCTAATGGCCCATCTCCGCCTCCAGGGGGTTTGGATCTTTGCTTATTTGGATGATCTTTTGATCCAGTCATTGTCCAGGAAAGTAGCAGAAACCAATCTACAGACTACACTACAAGCTTTACAGGAACATGGGTTCCTGGTGAACTTCAAGAAAAGCCAATTGTCTCCATCACACAAGGTCCAATACCTGGGAGTGGTGATAGACACAGTCCATGACCATTTGTTCTTACCACAGGACAGCTATACGATGATCATCACAGAAGTCAAGGAGGCTCTGGCCACTCCTTCAGTACCTCTACTCTCATTGGCAAGACTCCTGGGATTGATGGTAGCAACGTTGGAGGCAGTCCCATGGGCAAGACTACACCAACTCCAATGGTTTCTACTTCCTTTTCAAAAGGCTATAGCCAAAAAAAAGACATACGCTAGTGACACTATCTCCCCAGGTGACACTATCTCCCCACTTTCTCCAGTGGTGGCTCTCACAGCAAAATCTATTGAGAGGAAAGCAATTTCTGGACCCCCCAAAGATTATAGTAACACCATAACAGGGGCTGGGGAGCACATTGCCTTCAACACGCGGCACAAGGGAGGTGGTCAGTAAGCGAACAGCAGCAAGTTATAAACTGGCTGGAATTAAGAGCTATTCACCTCGCTCTAACTGCTTTTCATCAGGAACTGCAGGGGTGCGATGTACTGGTCAGAACAGACAATATGACAGTGAAGGCCCATGTAAACAGGCAAGGGGGCACACGGTCAAAAGCCCTGCACTCGGAAGCAGTTCTCTTAGTGTCCTGGACAGAACTACATCTTGAGTCCCTAATGGCACATCATGTGAAAGGAGACCTGAATCAACTGGCCAACTGGCCCAGCCAACAGGAACTGATGCCAAGCGAATGGGCATTGAACCACAGAATATTTCATCAGGTAGCCTAACAATGGGAGAGCCCAGTGTTAGGTAGATTCACTACACCAAAAAATACCCAACTCTCAAGTTTCATTTCTAGGTTTCCATGCAAACAAGCGGAGGACATTAATGCCCTCTCAGCAGATTGGCCAGAGGGCGTTCTATATGCATTTCCACCAGTCCCACTGTTAGCCAGCGTGCTGAGGTGTATCAGGATGCTACAAACAGAAATACTGGTGGCTCTGTTCTGGCCGAGAAGACCATGGTTCACAGAACTTCTACACCTAGCCATAGCAGAACCATGGTTCCTTCCAATCACACCAGATTGGAACACACATCCTGCAGGGGCCAGTTAACACCAAAACCCAAGTTGGTTACGGCTTGCCACTTGGAGACTGAGCAGAGATTGCTGAAACATCAAGGTTACTCAAACAGGGTGTCTGAAACCATCTTGGCATCTCGAAGGCCTTCCACGAACTGGGTGTACCAGTGTACATGGAGAGCATTTTTAAGGTGGTCAGCACACCACAAAGTGTCCCGAGGGGAGGCTTCGATTCGACACTTACTACAATTCTTACAAGAAGGCCTTGATATGGGGTTGAAGCCTAATACGCTAAAAAGACAGGTGGCGTCACTAGTAGGTCTAATCTCATGTGTTTCAGCAAGAACTATCCACACATCCACACCTGAAACAGTTCCTCAGGGGAGCTACTCCCCTGTCTCCACCGACGGCACACCGTTTTCCCTCTTGGAACTTGGGCACAGTGTTGAAGGCCTTACAATCTTCACCCTTTGAACTGATAAAGTCAATCCCAATAAGACTATTATCATTTAAGTTAGCTTTTCTAGTAGCAATTACCTCGACAAGACACATTTCAGAGCTGCAAGTTTTCTCTTTACATGGGTCATATTGCATATTTGTGAAGGACTTTGTATGTCTCATGCCTGATCCCTTTGTTCATCCTAAGATTATTTCTCCCTTCCATCAATCGCAGAATGTTTTTCTTCCATCATTTTGTCCGCATCTGAATCATCAAAGGGAAAAAGCATGGCACAAACTGGATGTTAGATGATGCCTTAAGACATGTATAAACTGGATAGCATCTTTTCACACTACAGGTTCCATCCTTCCTTCCAGCATCAATGGGGAGGCCAGCGTCTTCATCGACCATTGTGAGCATGTATAACACTGGCGTATGAGACACAGCGTCTTCATCTACCTATGAAAATTATGGCACATTCTACAAGGGCGGCAGCTACATCAGCTGCCTTTTCCATGAATGCACCATTACAGGAAATTTGTAAGGCAGCCATGTGGAAGAATTCATCAACTTTCACAAGACATTATAAAATGGACATATATGCCTTTGCTCAGGCGGCCTTTGGAAGAAGGGTGCTTCGGCAGGTGCTTCCCCAGGAGTAGACAAAGGCGCTCCCTTCCTAGGCGACATACAAGCTATGGTATGTCCCATCATGATGTTCTTGACCCCAGCAACTGATAATGGAGCATTGGTTCACTTACCGTGAAGGCTTCTTCTTGTTGCTGGAGTCAAGGACATCACAGCCCTCCCAGCTGGGCGCACCTGTCTGCTTCTGGAGTATCACATCCTCGATTACTTATGATCATGACATATTACTTACAAGTAACTCAATGTTATGCGGCAAGAATTCTTAACAGACTACTTGGAGGAAAGTTATCAACAACCTCCTTGTATTATGAGACACAGTTTCTCTTCTGTTAGTTATATGTTTTTATCTCTATTCTGCTTATACGTTCTTGGTACACGTTGTTTGCAGTCATACCTTTTTAACCTGGCCTGAAAGAACTGGGGGCCGAGTCATCCACCTCAGGCTCTAGAGGCTTCTGTTTTTCAAACTAGTTACAAAGTCCTGCCTAGGAGCGCGTGAGGGGGATAACCCATCGTGATGTCCTTGACTCCAGCAACAAGAAGATGCCTTCACGGTAAGTGAACCAATGCTCCATTCCATGTTCACTGACATCCCTAATAGGGAGGCGTATTTCCCATTATTTCTGGCAGTCCTGGACGTTACTTGTGGCAAAATCTTGGACCTAATGCTGACTCCTGCCAAGAGTTTTCACTGCATGGTAAATCTGGGTTGAGGAAAGGGAAGGAAAAAGTGAAAGCCTAAAGCAAGAGTAGACCAAATGAGCCCAGTCACACAATCTGGGCTAGATTTGGCATGGACTTGATGGTCAAAATAATATTTGCATTTTGAGATCTCCTCTCTCAACTTATTTTGAAAACTGACTGTCACTAATGTCAAGTGTGAATGTGGCAGACTAGTGTTTGAAAATGCATGCATCATACAGGTTTGCCGATTAGAGATGCAGGATTAGATGCAACTATCTGCTGAACATATATACTCGGTGGTAAGCCTGAATGTGTTGCTGTCTCCTCAGAAACAGCCCTTAGAGAGCACTTCCACATTCAGCATAAAATGGTTCCAAAAAGACAAATTCTGAAAAGACAAAATTCTGAAAAGACAAAAAGTATTAAGTATAGTGTTATACTATATGGTTAGGTAGACTTGATAATCTAAGCCCACACGTGCTTGCTGATGAGAAAGAGCCTGTTCGACTAATTTTATAGGCAATATATGCTATTGCAGTTGTACCGTATTACAATATGGTTAAAATACATTATTGCAATCAATCGTGAATGGTTGATGTAAAAAGATTAACATGTTGCAGTTGCAACACAAAGGGCAAACAAGTAATCTAAATCAAAACAACATTGTATGTTGCAGTGGTGTCGTGGTGGTCAGTGTGTGAAGTATGGTGATGAAGGACCCAAGCCTATCCATGGGGCTTGGTCAGAGTGGTCCAGATGGTCGCCATGTTCCAGGACCTGTGGAGGAGGCATCTCTCATCGAGAACGAAATTGTACTAATCCAAGGTATATTTCCATTTTCAAGCCTAAAAGCTGAGGAACAAGCTATACATTACCAAAGAGAACCATCATTATCTTTGTATTGCATTATGTTTAAGACTTGTTCTGGCAGTCCAAGCGCATGGGCATAGTGCTGTGTTTCACAAAAGATAAGTGGTTGATGTATTTCCTGTCTACAGCAAATATCAGTGTTCACAAAAGTGTAGATCTTTACCCTCTTTTGAGAGTTAGCATGATGCAATTGCCCAGAGCACAGTAGTAGGTGGCATATACCTTTAACTCTATCCAGACATTATGTTGTAAGTGCATATAACTATCTGTCCACATGTACATGTTTTTGTGTGAATGGCTGTACATGCATTCATTTTCAGAGTGAACCATGGTTCATTTTCAAATGCACGATACAGAAGAATGTGTGCTGCTGTATTTGTGTTGAACATAATGTTTGAATAACGGTGTGTGTGCACATTTCTGTGTCACTGTACACAGATTGTATGTGTAAATAGGATTTCTGCATTCATAAGATACCATATTTGATGTCCAGTTAAAAGGCTCTCAGGGAGCAAGACTGAGAAATGCAACTACTTGAGACTTTGAGGAACTGCTGCCAGTGTAGACAATACTGAGCAGCATGGAGCAGTGGTCTAACCCAGTGTAAGGCATCTTGCTATGTTCATTGAGCACAGCGGTTCCCAACCTGTGGTACTCCAGATATTGCAAAACTACAATGACTCTAATCCCCAGCTACGATTTATCGTGGCTGGGGATGATGGGAGTCGTAGTTCAGCAAGATCTTGAGTACCACTGGTTGGGAAGCCTTGACTGAGTTGAAAGAATATCCCATTTGAATAAAGGATCATCTCCTCACCTGGATGCTAGCCCCTTTGAATTTAGTGGGACTTGCTTCTGAGTAAACATGCATAGGATTATGCTGCACAGTATTGCTTGGAGGAAAGAAAGGATACAGATGTAAAAATAAACGTTTTGAACAGTTGGTGGGTAGGAGAGGATATTCCTCACAAACATGAAAGTTCAGCAAACTCTTGGCCACTTCTGCAAAGTATTTCCCATTTAAGGAAAAATATTATTAATCTCACCTTTCTTCTAAGGAGCTCTAGGCTGTATCATGCTTAGCATAACAGCCCTGTGAAGTAGATAAGGCTGAGTGACTGTGACTGACCCAGCAAACTTTGTGGCACTGCAAGGATTTGAACCTATCTCTTCCCAGTTCAACTCTTTAACCACTGACCCACAATGCTTATCATTTGTTATTGTTTGTTGTTTATTAGCAGTTTGATTTAGATGTATCTGGAATACTGTCTGGTCTATCTTTGATCAGCAATATTATCCCTCATGAAAATGCACTTACGAAGCTTCACTTTCAAGACGAAAGGCAAATATTAATGAAATTCAGAAATCTTTCCCAAGTGTTCTCGCTATGTAAAGAAAACCAAGTGATATTGGATACCTTTCTGTTTCTTACTCTGAAGTGTTCCTGTGTTTCCTTTTGAATCTTGAAATAGCCACGCACTCTAGATATGGTTTTGATCAGAATGAAGAGGGATTGGTGTGTTTTGTATCTTCGGGGCATTCACAGTCACAGCAGTGTTCCCTTCAGGTGATCCAGAAATACTTTCAGTCATATGAAGCTTACTTGTTAGATGGATGATCATGTGAGCAACACCTGAACTTTAAAATTATAAAGCAGTTTTATAACAATATGACTTGTATCTTTTGGACACAATTCACAGCAGATTCTTTTTGAAAGCATTCAATCTTTAATCATTTCCCTTATGTTCCTATTTCCTTTATCTCATCAAACACTGAGATAGTGAATGCATTATATCATTGATCTGTTGAAATGTCAGGTCCAGTTTGCTCTTGAACCTCCAGCTTGCTCAGATGACCAAGCTTATCTTGATTGACTAACCAATATAATATAATTAAAAGTAGCTAATTCAATGCTAACACTTTATAGAGCCCCTGAATTGTATATCTCCTCCCAGATTGGGAGTTGAGCTGTGTTTGGAGTTGTAATTGTTCAATAAGCAGGAATAAGCTGCCCTTTTATTTTAATCTATTTCACTAGTATTTTACTAGTATTTTCAGTGACTCTGTGCTGAGCAGGACCCCATAGAATGCTGATTATCCTCTCTTTTAAATTTGTTCTGATTTTATACTGCTTTTTGACTGAAACAAAGTGTTTGGCTGAGTCCTTTTTAGCTTACATGCATTTTACCTATTCTGTTTGTGCTTTATAACATGCTTTAAAATTTTGTCTTTTTAGATTCCCCCCCCTCAGTCTTATTGCTACATCAATTTTAATCTCCGTAATACTGCAACACGTTCTTTATATTGCATTTATTGTATAGTATTACTGTTTTACAACTTGTGCTGGTCAACGACCGTAATAAAGATTATGAATATAAGAGCAGATGTTTGCTATTGAATGCATAAAGGTACATGGCCATATTTAGAGTTCAGTTTATTTGAATTTTAAGGATATAAGCAATGGATATTGATAGATTGTTTAAAAAAATGTATCCTGAAATGGTAGAATGGACTGTATCTCTTCAGACTGTAGGTGGGGAATGCCATTTTTGAATGCTTAAATGCTTGGAAAATTATATGCTTTGAAATTTGAAAATATCGTGGAGGAAGATTATGGCTCAGCTAGTTCTGTGCTTGCCAATTTTGTATATGCTGGGAGGGTGAGTGAGTGTGTGTGTGTGTGTGTGTGTGTGTGCGTGTGTGTGTGTGTGTGTGTGATGATTTACTCAGGAGATAATTTTAAAAATTGTATCAGAATCTGAAGAGCGATAGTCCATTCTACTGCCTCAAGATTGTACCACTTCATTTTGCTGCATATGTAGATCTGACATCAGACAGGATGGAGTGGAGGCTTTGAAAAGTAGTGATCTAGTAGTCAGGAATATCTGTACTGAATCTGACCAATCTTGTCTACTTGCTCCATTTGACTGTCATATGCTTTTGAGGAAGGAGTTTTTTCAATAGGAGTTTTTCCTAGGGAAAGGAGTTTTTGTCAGTAGCACTTGACCAAATATTGTTGCTCAGTATATGCTCAGTAATCATAGCAGAAGTAGATTTGTCTGGTAGTCGCAGGATGTCTGCTTATTTAGGAGGTAAACTTAGGATATAATATGGTATGCATAACTGTAGTTCCTCAGGCTTATCAGCTGACCTCCCTTTGGCACAAAGGAAAATATTTTAAGAGCCTTAATGTACGCTCCACCAAGAGTCATGAAGCTTTTTTAGCTTTGGCATATAAGCATTTTTAGAATTCATTAGAATAGTTCTGAGGACTCTCTGGGTTGATTTCAGCCCCAACACAGATGCCATAGAATCATAGTGTGGGAGGGGGTCTTGCATGATTTCTAGTCTGACCCCAGCTCACTGCAGGAAATCCTGAACTAGGGCATCCCCAACACATAGCTGCCCATCCTCTGCTTGACAACTTCCAGAGAGGAGAGCCTTACCACCTCCTAAGAAATGTGTTGCATTATTGAACTGCTCTTGCCATTAAGAAGTTTCTCCTGATTTTCAGCCCAATGTTCAGTCTACCCACTGTAACATAAGCCCATTAAATCTTGTCCTACCCTCTGGCACAGCAGAGAACAAGACTTTGCCCTCTTCTGTGTGACATCCCTTTGGGTATTTGAAGAGTGCAGTCATGCCCCTGCCCCAGTCTTCTTTTCTCCAAGCTACATATACTCCCTTCCTTCAAACCTTCCTCATAGGGCTTGTTTTCCAAACCTGTGACTATCTATCCTCTGAGCCCATTCCCATTTGTCTACAATCTTTTTTAAAGTATGGCCTTAGGATTGGACACAGTACTCCAGAAGAGGTCTAATACATGCAGGATAAACTGGAACTATTACTTTTCACAATTTGGAAGCTATTGTTCTGATAAAGCAGTCTAAAATCGCATTGGTCTTATTTGCAGCTTCATCACACTGCTGACTTACGTTCAGCTTGTGATAAGACTACAATCCCAAGATCCTTTTCACACATACTACTGCCAAGGCAGGTATTTTCCTATCATCTACCTGTCAATTTAATACATTTTATTTGCCTAAGTGCAGATTTTATTTATTATTTGCACTTATTTCTGTTGAATTTCATTTTGTTCATTTCAACCCAGTTGTCTACTCAGTAAAGACCATTTTGAATTGTCTTCCTGTCTTCTGAGGGGGTAATTATTCCTTCCAGTTTTTTGTGATCAGCAAATCTGATATGGATTCCCTCCACCCTTTTTATTTATTTATTTTACATGTTTATATACCACCAAAAACTTGCATTTCATGGCAGTGATCTAAATAATTGATAAAATCTTGGTGTACCAGGACCAGGAGAGAGCCATGCAGTATCCCATTTGAAACTTCCCTCCCATTTGATAGGAACTATTGAAAACCATTTTGCAGATGAAAGCACCTGACAATCATCTAGCATGCTTTTGTCCAGTTTACTAGCCAAAATATCATGAAATCAGATAAATTATACTGCATTCCCACAATCAATTAAAAAAAGATACAATTAATCTGGCAGAATTTATTCTTGACAAATTCATGCTGACTTTTACTAATCACTGCTCTGTCATCAAGATGATTACAGATGAATGGCTTTATAATCTCTTACAGTATTTTCTCTGGTACAGAAGCCTGACCAATTCCTCATCAATCTTGAACTACACTATTCACATAGTTCCCTCACTGGTCACACAGTTTTTGTGAGGTTATACATAGTTGCTCTTTTGGGAGAAGATGGACGCAAAATAAGAGTTCCACCTTTTGTTCATCACCCATAAACATTCCACCTTCCTTACTGAGCAGTAGGTCTACTGTTTTCTTCTGTTCCTCCTACCTCAAAATACCTATCTCAAAAATACTGACAAAGTCCTGTCTGTTGCTCTTAGCATCCCTCACCAACCTCAGCTCATTCTAAACTTTAGATTTCATAAAAGCTTTCACTTTCCTAATATTGCCCTTGTTCATCTAGGTTATATGTCTACTCAAATGGAAGTGCTTTTAAATTGTTTCTATTTCAGTGGCCAAGATGCTTAATTTTTCCTGTTGAACTTGTAAGTGCATAACTTTGACTGGATCACATCTAAGATTTCTGTACTCTTCAGAATACAATTTCTATATTAACAAATCCCGAAATATTTTGAAAGCAGCATTGGATAAATGTTTTTGATTTAAATGTTCTGCATCAGGTACAGAGACCTTAATGTGGTCCTTTCTGAGAATCCCTGGCAAGCTATCCTGGCAAGACCTGCAAATAATCATTTTGCTTTTATGAGAAGGGAGGCCAATATCAGATGATATGCCATCAGTATCTTACCCCAGCAAGATTATTTATCACATGAATAGGTTTGTCAGTTACAAAATACCGATTCTGTCCCTCTTTAGTAGAATTGTGATATTGTGGGGGTTAGAGTACTATTTTGCATACAATCTGCAAGATTTCTTGGTTGGAAATTCAATTTGGTATAATGTAGTGGTGTAATGGAATACACAGGCATTGTTAGCACTGGTACAAGGGTGACATGCCCCAAATCTTTGGGTGGGTGCCCTGAACCTCTTGCCTGTCTGCCCATCCCCTGAACTTCCACCACCAACCTGGTTTCAATAAGCAAGAGGTGGTGGCGAGAGCGGGGGGCATGCTTTGGACTGGAATAAAAAATGCCAGCCCACCAGATGCTCCCTGTCACTGTCTCCTCTGTCATTGAGCCTCCATCCTCCATGCAGTTGGAAAGGAAAGGGGAAAGGGGAGAGCCGAGTACCTTCTCTTCATGCCCTATTCCACTCTCTGTCTCTTCTCTTCCATTTTTGCACAAAGGAGAGGTGAAGGCAATTGTACTGGAGGCTGGCTCTTTTAGTGTGGGGCCCTTGGTCTTGTGCCCATCAACAACAGCCAATGGAGTTGGTGGCAGGCAACCCTGGTGCCCAGCAGCAGCCCAGCTGCCATACTCAGTGGAGGAAGCAGTAGTTATAAGCAGGAGAAGGTTGGTAGCCCCACTCTATAAAATGTACTGCTATCCCCTCCCATGCAATATTCTGTTTTTAAAAATTGCTTGGCAGCAAAACTGCTGCCCCCAAAAGAGAAAAAAGACAGTTTGAGGAGTGAGATACTAATGCACAGTAAACCCCCATCCCTCAAATTTCACATGGTGGCAAAGGTCATAACTACGTGCCCATCACACGTAACATGGAACCAAGGGTCCAGGACCCACTGTTCCACTTCCCAGTGTGCTTACCTGTCTACATTAGGATGAAACGGGCAGCAACCAAACTGCAGTCAGGGAGACTGCAGAGGGGGAACTGGCTTTATAGGCTTCCTTCTGACATGAATGACAGCCCCAACAGCCAATCACAGCCAGAGAGAGGGGGGAGCTTCCTCCCTCGACTCTGGTTACAGTGAGCGCATCGTGCAATTCAGAATTCAGATGTACGGCAGCTGGCTGCAAACCTCTGGTAGGAGTAGTGAAACTCACTACAGGCTGAGGTTTCAGGTTTCAACTTTGGGTCATTTTTCTGACAGGACTGTGGTCAGGCCTGGGGTTTCACAGATTTGGACATACAAGAAAGTCAACCTCCGGCTCCTTCACCTCTGGTTTCCCGTTACGTGCGAATGCAGCCATCATTTAGTCTGTTTAGGGGCACTCCTTGCTCATGCAACATTTCTTGTAAAGCTTGATAGCACAGTGTTCAAGAGAATGAACAATGAGCTGAAAAATCTGTTATCCACATCTTAGCTCAGCCAGGAAAACTAGGAAACCTTTGAGCACTTAGGAAAAGCTCTATATTAATAATTGTTTGTGTGATCAGAAGTATCAGAACTGAACAATTCTTTTAACTGGTCAAAATGTTTGCTAAGAATTCCTGTTTTATTCTCTGCTGTAGGCTGGTTTATTTAACCTTTATATAGATTATCCATTAACACCTGAGTGTACTCTTTCAATTTGTGTTTTAGACCATCCCATGGAGGAAAGTTCTGTGAAGGTTCCCCTCGGATGTTGAAGCTCTGCAACAGACAGAAGTGCCCAAAGAACAGCATTGGCTTCAGAGCTGCCCAGTGTGCCGAATTCAACAGCAAGCAGTTTAGAGGATGGAACTACAAGTGGAAACCTTACACTCAAGTGGAAGGTAAACTTAAATCTATAATTAAATTCCTGTCATTTAAAACTGTAGGCATGATCCTGTAGACCAGATCATAGCTCCACATGTAAAGGAATCATTTACACAGGGATCAGTGTGTCCCTCCTCCCCCTCCATAGGCTTGTGCAATGCAAGATATGCACTGCAGCATCCCCGTTCTGTGTAGTAGGATACCAACATGTGCCTCCTCTGTGCAGATACCGTGCTCCTCTTGAAAGTCACATAATGCACCCCTTTCCAGCACCTGTTCAGCCCTTCTCTGAGTTGCAAACCGGCAACTCAATTATAATGGTTGTAGGAGCAGAACTGGGATAGCAGTATTTCTAAATTAATTGATGTTTGGGTATTGATTATATCAGAACCTGGATGAAAAATGTTAGGCTTGATCCAATCAACTTTTAAGTTCCAGTGCTTCCATTAGACACATCTCCCTCTGAAATCAGTGCAATTTAGGCTTGAGAGTTGTCTGGCCTCTACTCTGAAATTTTAAGAAAAAAGGCAAAATACTGTGCTAGATTCTAAAATAAACAGTAAATTAATACCCATGAAGAATGTTGGCTGACATGATGAGGAAAATAACTCCAAGTAGTACCACTGAAATTAAAATGACAATTTAGGATTTAAATTCAATCAGACTATCCTCATCTAGGCCAGTATCCATATTATTGAAGACTCCTGAACAGAAGGAAAATGACTGATGGCTTTCATCTGCAAATGCTCACACAAACTCTAGCATAAGAGTTTGTACAGTGCTGCAGTAGTTCTCATGATTCCACTTGTATGAACTCTTGCAGCATGGATCTGCAGAGTTTGACACATTTGTATAAAATAGAAGGTCTGAAAAGGGGGAAAGCAAGAAGAGCTCTTTCTCTCTTCTAAAGTGCCCTTCTCTCATACATCTTCATGCATTAACTCCAGCAGCCTTTCTGAATTTGACTCTGCTCTTATATTAATTACAAGAGATTGGCTCCAAAGGCGGAAGTGCTGATTTAGAACTTGTGTACAAAAAAACGGGAAACCAAAGTAGAGCATCTTTGGTTTCTTTCTTTTTCTTTTTTGGTGTGTGCAGTTCCCTAGCACAAATTCTAAAGCAGCCCTTCCATGTGCAGAAGACACCTGTGCAGTTTTACAAGTAAGAGAAAGGCACTTCAGAAGAGAGACAGGTGGGTCTTCCCAGTCTCACATCCTGTGGCTGAGTGTGTGAGGCTAAACAGGAGATGCCTGCTCACAATCCTGCCCAGATACCTCCACTTCATTTTCTCCTGGCCTTTTCCCTGGAGTCACCTTGCCGGGATGAGAGGAGAAGAGTTGGGCAAAACAGCCTATGACAGCCCCTACATACATGTATGTGTGTGTATGCAAGGCACCTGCACTTCATCTCCCTTTCTTCTCCCCCGGTTAAAAAAAGACATATGCAACCCACATGTGAGCCAACTCAGACAAATCAAATGGTCAAGAAGCAAAGTGAATGACACACATACAGTCCCCTGTTCATGTATTCTACTATTATGTAAAGAAGGCCGCTAACATTAAACATCCTACATCTCCAGAACATTCACATTTCTTGCATTCTAACCAAGCTTCCATGTCTGCAGGAGTAATGTGTTTTAAATAGTCTCTTTGCCTGTGATGGTGATAATGAATATTTTTCTAGAGTACTTACAGTAACTAGGTGCTATACATAAATCAAAATAAAGACACAAACCCTTCCCTGAAGCTTAATATGTAAGGTCCAAACTACATGTTACAGCTGCTGTTTCCCAGAGTGAGGAAGCTTTGGTATTCCTTCCTTTCCATGTTCAGGGTGGCATATGAAAGTAAAAGCACCAGCCCAGAATTAACATAATAAAACACAAATATAAATGATAAATAGCATAAAACAGCCAGCCATAAAAGAAGATTGTCATCAGTAAAGTTACTTCACTTGCTAAATGTACAACTCCTAGTAATCGACACCAAAGTCTTAGATTAAAAGTAATAACTTAAGAACAGCCCTGCTAGATCAGGCCCAATGCCCAAGCCCATCCAATCCAACATCCTGTTTCCCACAGTGGCTCACCAGTAGTTTAAAACTCCGTTCTGGTTAGGATAATCTCCAAATCTTCTAGTAACAATACTATTGGACAAAAATAAAGGAATGTTCATTGTTCTGTTTGCGTTTTAGATCAAGACTTGTGCAAGCTATACTGTATTGCAGAAGGCTTTGATTTCTTCTTTTCTCTGTCAAACAAAGTAAAAGATGGGACCCCATGTTCAGAGGACAGCCCTAATGTTTGTATTGAAGGGATTTGTGAGGTAATGATGAAATAAGGTACTATGTTTTGCCATTAACTTGCATGCAATTTCTTTAATTGGCTGTGAAGGCAAAGGGTAATGCCTTGCTTGCTTATATTTTGTTATTGTGCTTTTCTGGCAGGGCAGGTGGGTATGAGCGTAAAATGTCAGGCTAGAGCTAGATTTTACGGGAGATGCACGGCTGCTGCCAAAAACATCATTGGCAGTCATATCTCTTTCTCTGGTATCATCTAGTAATATAACACCATGCTGTAAGATTCCCTGCTCCTACAAGCGGCAGCAGGGGAAGTCACGGCATAGTGACACCATGTGATGCACTTTATATGCTTCACATTATTTGGGGAGAGGAGGAGGAGACGCAGGGTTGCTGTTTTGGTGGTAGTCTGGTGTCTCCCAAAATGGCTAGTTCTGGTCTCAGCATGTGCGCAAATGAATATACCTTGCAAGCTTTAAGGCTTGCAAACTGCAATTGACTAGCAATCCTTTGTGCACTTAGGGCCAAACCAGGTAAAATGGTAAGCAGCCATGTTTGCATGTTTACGTGTCTGTATTGTTTAGGTATCTAGTGGGGGGCAGGGTGTCAACATTTTATATTAAAATGAATACCTCTCCCACTATCTCCCTATGCTCAATCACTGAGGGACTTATCTTCCCAGCAAAACTCACAGAAAGTGAGTTTGCTTAGAGAGAAGAGATAGAGCACATAGAGGTAAAGTGTGGGAGGGAGAAGGGTTCTCTTCCCCTCATCTGTGCTCCTTACTTGATAGAAGAATTAGACCCTTACACCCCTACTAGGAGAGCTGGTCCTGTGGTAGCAAGCATGACTTGTCCCCTTAGCTAAGCAGGGTCCACCCTGGTTGCATATGAATGAGAGACTAGAAGTGTGAGCACTGCAAGATATTCCCCTTGGGATGGAGCCGCTCTAGGAAGGGCAGAAGGTTTCAAGTTCCCTTCCTGGCTTCTCCAAGATAGGGCTGATAGAGATTCCTACCTGCAACCTTGGAAAAGCTGCTGCCAGCTTGTGAAGACAATACTGAGCTAGATAGATCAATGGTCTGACTCAGTATATGGCAGCTTCCTATGTCACTATGCTTTATACAACTTAGCAGACATCTGAATAAACAAACATGGCTACTTCCATCACATCTTCTTTGGCCCTTACTTATCAGTAAGCCTTATTGCATTCAGTGGGACTTATTTCCAAGTAAAAATGCATAGGATCAGGTTGCTGATTTCAGTGATCAATCTACTGAAAATTCATTGGACCAGGTCTCACGATCCGTGAGACCCGGTTTGGGGCGGTGAGCGGGAAGAGCGGGCTAAGCCCGCTCACCCCGCTCACAAGCAGGGAGGGAGCCCTGGGCAGCCAGATCGGCCGCCCACACAATTGCCAGCTCCGAGACGGAGCCGGCAGGGGCTGGGGAGCTCGGGGGCCGTGTGGCCCCCAGAAGCCCCAGTATGCCCTGCGTGAGCACGCAGGGCATACTGGGGAGACCCCCGGAGCTGGGAGGCAGATTTTCTCCTCCCCTTGGGGGGTCTACTCATGAGTAGGTGCAGTGCGAAGCCGTACCGCGGCTACTCACAATTCTAAAAACCAGGTTTACGGAGCGCTTGCTCCACAAACCTGATTTTGGGGCAGGGCTTCTTGAGTGGGTTACCCGCTCCAGAACCACCGAGCTCGCAGCCGAGCCTGGTGGTTCTGACGATTGGCAAAAATCGGGCTAGCAGAGGCTAGGCCAATTTTTGCTGATCGTCCGAATAGCCCCATTGTCGTACAGCTTTACAAATTGATGCTTATTCCTGTTTATTTCAGAGAGACTGTAGCATTTACAAGCTACTCACATTCAGAGGTCTTCAGTTCACTTCCCACAATATAAAATGATAGAGGCAGCCAATATTGCTTCATAGATAATATACGGACATGGATCCAAGTTTAACAGCAAAATTGATGATGAGCCTCAGTCTGAACATAGAGGCTCGTCCTACGCTTTACCTCCTTTTGGCCTTTCCCCCAGGTGCTTTTATCTCAGCTGTGATCAATTGCAATATTAGAGCTGGAGAAAAACACCCAGGAAGTAAAGCTGCAGAGAGAGGGAGGGTTTTGGAGTGTATGAGTAACAGACCAGAATTCCTCCTCAAAATGGTCAGTTTGGTGTTGAGCACTGTTCCCTTCCAACTTTTATTTTTCCATTTTTATTCTGCCTTCCCACCCAAAAGGCCCACAGGGACAGGCAGATGGACCCTTTATGGACAACTACAGAATGTATCGGTGGGGTGTGGGGGCAGGGAGAAGGAGAGAGAGGATGGGAGTTAAACTCAAGCCAAATCTACATGTAGTTTCATATTGTAAGCAGTAATATGCTGACAAATAAGAGATGAATGGGCTTTGCTCCTCTGCCATATTTCTGCTTTTTCCATGTCTTGTCTGATGACATGAAGTTTCCTACAGTTCATTTAGGGAATGGAAACATTTTCATTTTCTTGTAACTTTTTAGATTGAGTTACCTATCCCCATTTTCTAAATTTAGATACATGAAGGTGAGCATATGGTCCTTATTTTGCAGACTGTTGGCTGTGATCATGTCTTAGGCTCCAGTGCTGTGGAAGATGCTTGTGGAGTATGCAAAGGAGATAATTCAAGTTGTAAAATCTATAAGGGGCAGTACACAAAATACCACCCTACAAATCGTAAGTGTTTTGAAAGCTTATTTATTGTACTTATATTTCGCCCCATATAAAATCTCTATGCAATTTTCAGTTAAAATCCAACAACAATTAAAACCTTAAATCATATAAAACAAATTAAAATAATCATTAATACTTCAAAACATTATAAACTAAAACCCTGATAAAATAGGTGCATTTTCAAAAGTTGCTTAAAAACAGCCAGAAAGGAGGAGGTTCTAATTTCCTTTGGGAGCATGTTCCAGAGCCCAGGGGCAACCCTAGAGAAGACCTGGTTATCCCTTTTGGCATGGTTTGAATAGCCACCCCTGACCCCTTACATTTATACAGAGCCAGAGACATGGGGACAGAGTGGTGCACTCTTGCTTCTTCACATGCTGCTCCAAAGTCATGTCCAAATCAGCTCACTGCAAAGTTTCAGGAACTTTGTTAGCCTTCATGTTTTGAGTTATGCAGGTCAACAAACAAAAAAATTGCTAATATAGCCTCTGGTCTTCTCTAAAAATGCATCTGCCATAAGAATGTGTGAGAGCTGCAACCAATGTGCTGGTCTTTTCTTCCAGAAGCTTTGCCCACTTGGCCCTGTGACCAGTGGTGTGATTGGATTTGGCAATAAAGAGACACATTTTTAATGGTTCTCAGCATGTTCTTGCTTCTTTCCCCTTCCTGCATCCCATTCTCACACCCACACAATCCACAGATGGTAAAGGGGAAAAGAGGAGCCCGTCTTATTACATGGCTGTATATGGAGCAACAGGAACACAGGGCTGAAGGAAAGCTCTCTAAAGAGGAAAAACTGAGAGTTCTTGGGCTTGAACACAAACATCTGAGGTGTGTGGGAGGGTGATGAGAACAATGAGGTGAGAAATGGAGCCCAAGGGTGGGACAGGAGAAGTGAAGCTGAGAAGGAGAGGAAAACTGAGGGGCATTGGAGGCCCTGAGGTAATGGCAGTGGTGGAGAGGATGAGGAGACTTGACTGCTGCTGTTACCCCCACCCCTTGATTCCCCTCAACATTCATAAAGTCAGATTAAATATAGCATATGCCAGAGGCCTTCACTCTTGAAACTGGAACTCATCTTTCAGATCAAAAAAAGTAGTCACCAGAATTCATGATTTGCCTTGTAACTGAACTCCTTGAGCACGGCGTTAAAATAAGGATGTAAGATATCATGTTCCACAGAACTCTAGGACCCAGTTCATGCTTAATTCTGAGACTTGGGTTTAGAAACGAAGTGGGCTGTGAGATTGTATTCCAGCACATATATCCCATTGTGTGTGCAGATTTCCTTTTAATATGCCAGTTCAACATCTTATGCATCTATCACCAACGAGGGCATAGGTATATCCCTAAACCTATTTCAAGAATTCTGATTAAAAAACAGGCCATATAATCAGATTGAGAATCCCAAGCAGAAGAGGCATGAGACCCAGTTGTGAGAGTGATGCACCCTGATAACATGAGATTGATTCAGGGCAGGGCCTTGAGCAGCCATAGCCAAAGCATACCTGAAGATTGTTTTTTCCATCCCAGGGTCCCTAAAATCTGAGACTGGGGTGATAGAAGGTATTGTCCTAGGCCCTAGATAGAAAGCCAAGCTTCTAGTATTATCCAAGCCTAACTAATTTAGTTTATACTAACTTCATTCATAACTAGCTTAGTTTATACTGCCAACCAATCTGAGAAGCCAATTTTGTATTACTCCTCTATTTCTTTTTGTGCTTGAAAAGGGATCTGAAGTCCGAGCTTATATAATCCAGGTAGCTCGCTACACAAGGATGAAATGTATATGGAGCACTGAAGCCATGAGGTCTCTTGCTCAAGCCCCAGAGTCCCTAACAGTGTCCTAAGATCATGGAAAAGCTTGGCATGTTGATAATGTTCCTCAGTCTTCTACTTTCATGTGCCCTTTGTTATGTTACTGAAGGGTGTGTCTCTCCCTTCTTCACCTAGAGTACTATACACTAGTAACCATCCCTGCCGGAGCACGCAACATCCACGTGTACGAAATGGACATCTCCAATTCCTACATAGCTCTCCGCAATACCAATAAAAAATATTACCTCAATGGCTATTGGACTGTGGACTGGCCAGGGAGATATAAGTTTGCTGGATCTGTGTTTGACTACCGGAGGCCATATAATCAACCAGAGACACTAAGCACTCCTGGACCTACAAATGAAAGTGTGGTAATAGAGGTATCTTATGTTGTAACTGAGTAAAGATACATGGTGGAAATGTAAGCAAACTAACGACTGTATTGCTGTTGCTAAAAGGTGCTACTCAAAACAGTCTGCCCATAGTGATTCATAGACAGATAATTGAGGGCCCGGGGGAAACATAGTTTTGGGGCCTTCTTCCTACACCACCACCACCCCCAATCCTGTCAGTAGATAACAATAGTAATAATACGTTGGGGGCCCTCAGCCTTATGAGGCCCTGAGGAAGTTTGCTCCTTCCCCACTCCTTGCATGCCCCAATGATACATGCGTGCCTCATCCATAACCTATAGGATCATAGCCATAGCCATAATATATTACATGTGGACTGGGCTGATCGCTTTTTGAGACTTCACAACTATGGTCCATATCTTGAAACTACAGGGCAAGGAACAGAGACTTGCAACATGATAGTCACATTTAACAGGGTATTTACTCTTAAACGTTATGGCCAGGCAAGAATGGTATACCATGAAAAGGAGGGTTCTGGTGGCATCTTAGATAGCGCAGACACTAAATATGTGCAAATCTATTTGATTTGAATCTATTCAAGTGATTCAAACTCAAATTGCCCCTAAAATAAAGAGCCTGATATGAGTTTGAATCTAATCAGCCCTGATTCGAGCTCAAATCAATTTGAGTGATTCGCGTGGCGAGTGCCATTTTGGAAGGCTGTTTTTCCTTTACTGATTGGTTTAATGGCACTGGCTTCTGATTGGCTGAGATCTCCTTGCTTCTTGGTTGGCTTGTTATCATTCAAATCAAGTGTTGTCATGGGCAATTGTGACCCCATTAGCTGTGCAGAGGGAACAGGGAGTGGGGAGGCCAGAGGAGGGATTTTCAAAACATATTTAAGGGACTGTTTGGAGTCAGAGAGAGAGAGCCAGGGAGCCATTTATTTCTCAGGAGAGAAGGATCAGAGAGAGACTGCAGCAGCACTGAGAGGAGAGACAGGTAGTGGTGGTCTGGGCCTGGCTGCCTGCCTGGCCCAGTGAGTGGAGAGAGAGAGAGAGAGAGAGAGAGTGCCTGCTGACTTATCTGTCTCTCTTAATTTACAGTGCCAACTGCTTTTAGCCTTTTATTTTCTTTTACTAATTTTTTAGCCTATTTTCCTTAAGTAAAGGAAGCATGTGAAGTTTATCTGGCATTCTGTGTGTCCATGTGTGTGTCCCGAACTATCAACTTCTCAATGCCTGGACCAATATGAACCAAATTGGGTACAGTTGTAGGGACACCTCAACAGCATAGTTTGTGATGATGTCATCCACCCCGATTCAAGATGGCAGACACCTAAACATTTGAGGCTCAAGTGGGCTAATTACCTAACTGATTTGAACCAAATTTGTTACAGCTATAGGGACAACTCAGTGACTCAGTTTGTAATGATATTTTCCACCCCAATTCAAGATGGTGAATACATGAACTTTTGAGATGCAAGTGGGCTAATTTGTGAACCACCTAACTGATTTGAACCAAATTTGGTACAGTTATAGTGAGTGGCACACGGGGGGCACCTCAGTGGTGTACTTTGTAATGATGTCATCCACCTCAGTTCAAGATGGCGGACACATGAATATTTGAAGTGTAACTGGGCTAACTTGTGAACCACCTAACCAATTTGAGCCAAATTTGTTACAGCTTTAGGGACACATAGGGATGCCCCAATAGTGCAGTCTGTGATGATGTCATCCAGCCCAATCTAAGGTGGCGGATGCGTAAACAGTTGAGGTGCAAGTCAGCTAACTTGTGGACCGCCTAACTGATTTGGACCAAATTTGCTACAGGTGTAGTAAATGACACAAAATGAAACCTCAATGGTGTAGTTTGTGTCATCCACCTGTTTCAAGATGGCGGACGCATGAATACTTGAGGTGCAAGTGGGCTAACTTGTGGACCACCTAACCAATTTGATCCAAATTTGGTACAGTTGTAGTGAGTGACACAAAGGGACACCTTAATTGTGTAGTTCGTGAATATGTCATCCACCCAGTTCAAGATGGTGGACATGTGAACATTTGAGGCAAAAGAGGACTAAATAGTGAACCGCCTAACCGATTTTATCCAAATTTTCTACAGCTGTAGGGACACCTCAGTATGGGGTGAGTAGGGGTGTGCATGAATTGTTTTTCGCCATTCAGTTCACTAGCAAATCGCTAGCTAACTGGTTGAAGGACAGGAAACAGAGGGTAGGAATAAATGGACAGTGTTCACAATGGAGGGAAGTAAGAAGTGGAGTCTCCCAGGGATCTATACTTGGACCAGTGCTCTTTAACTTGTTCATGAATTATCTAGAAGTTGGGGTAAGCAGCAAAGTCACCAGATATGCAGATGATACAAAAGTATTTAGGGTAGTGAAATCCAAAACAGATTGTGAGAACCTACAAAAGGATCTCTCCAAACTGGTTGAGTGAGTGACAAAGTGGCAAATGCAGTTCAATTTTAGCAAGTGTAAAATGATGCATATTGGGGCAAAAAAACCCAACTTCATGTTTACACTGATGGGTCTGAGCTGTCAGTGACTCACCAGGAGAGAGATCTTGGTGTCATGGTGGAAAGCTCTGAAAGTGTTGACTCAGTGCATGGCAGCTGTGAAAAAGGCAAATTCTATGCTAGGGATTATTAGGAAGAGGATTGAAAATAAAAATGCTAATATTATAATGCTCTTATACATATCTATGGTGCTGCCACATCTGGAGTACAGGGTACAGTTCTGGTCCCCATATCTTAAGAAAGACATTGTAGAACTGGAAAAGGTGCAGAAAAGGGCAACCAAGATGATCAAGAGCCTGGAGCACCTTCTTGCTTAGTGCTGCAGTGCTGAGGGAAGATACCATTTGGGCACGGTCATGGAAGCAGGTTTCATTTGGACACATCCTAGACCAGCCAACTATGCGGTGTACTTCTATGAACTGAAGAACTGTTACAGGGAAAAGAACCCTTATTAAACCTCCTCTGCAGTCAGACCAATAATCATGACAGAGAGAGCCAAATTCCAATGATATAAGAAGATATTTAAAAGAGGAAACGGGTGAAGCTATATAGAACTCACACTAGCCAGTCACAACTATTTACTACTCAAGTTTCTAAATACAGGGCTTGATATTCAAACCTGCTGAATCCCCAGTCATTTATAGAAGATTTAATGGGAACAGCAGGGTATCCAGCACATAAATAGTTTGCAGCAGGATCCTTGTAACTGCATCATATGAACAGTGAAGTGTTTTGGCAGCATTTTGCTCTCACAGCTTGTTGTGATCTAAGTCCAGCCCTGGTGCCAGTGTGGTAGCAGTGTCAGACCCAGCTCCTGTTGAGTTGAGGGCAGGGGTGCCCTGTAGCTAGCAAGAACAAAATCTTCTAGTTGCTCAGACCTATTAGCAATGCTGACCTAGAAGGTTTTATAGAGCCCAGAAAGTTCTCCTCTGGCCTATTAGCTTTCTTGACGTGTGGCTGATCTGCCTGCAGTTCCCTGTTTTGGCCACAGCTAGGGGGTGGTGCATGGCCTGAATCCTTGCCTGATTGGGTCAAGACTCACTATGGCAGTCATTGGTTTGTCCCTTGCCCCAGTACATTGTGTGAGGAGCAGGCCACATCTCTGAAGGGGTTGGGCCTGCTGTGGCTTTTCATGCTATATCATATAGGCCAGTTAGAAGTCTAGGAGGAAGTCAGCACCTGGCAAAGGCAATTTGGTTATGACTTGATACCTCTTCCATCCTTGCCACTTTCTAGATGTCAAATGCCATGATAGCTTCCATAACACAAAATGTTTCTATCTTGGGAGCTAAAGTGTGTTGAAATGATGGACCCTACCTGTGGTGTGTCTATGTCCTTTATTTTAAGTATCAGCTCATGAATCTAATTGCTGCCCAGTCCCAAAACTCTAGAAGAATTAAAACCACTCCAATTTCACCTTGAATTTTGCTTCAGGTTAAATCTGTATGATTCTTCCTACCCCACTTTCTCACCCTGAGAAATCTAACCCAGTGAAGAGGACCAAAGTTGTACAGCTGTGGCATAGTGGATATGGGTGCATATTTTGAACTACAGCTAGTCACTAGACCTAGTCACTCTAACCTACCATGACCTCCCTTACAGGTTTGTTATGAGATAAACAAACTTAAGTACTTTGGAGAAAGGGGTGGGATACAAAAGATGTTAAATAAAATCTTTTGGCTTCCATTGTAATTGCTGCAGTTGTTATATCTGAGCAGGTCCTCTAAAGCCTTCTCAAATATAGCTTTTGGTGGCAATTCTAGCTATATGCTTGCTGATCAGCTGAGCCAGCGTGTTATAGTGGTTAGAGTGCTGGACTAGGACCGGGGAGACCCGAGTTCAAATCCCAATTCAGCCATGATACTTGCTGGGTGACTCTGGGCCAGTCACTTCTCTCTCAGCCTAACCTATTTCACAGGGTTGTTGTGAAAGAGAAACTCAAGTATGTAGTACATTGCTCTGGGCTCCTTGGAGGAAGGAAAATGTAAAAAAAATGTAAATAAATACTTTCAAGGCACATATTCTTTGCAGAGATTCCTCATTCAGGGAAGTCCTTATACAATTTTCAAAACTTTGGCATGTGCTAAGAAGATGCTGACCATATTTTTCTCTCAATTTCCTTCCTTAGCTTCTCTCTCAAGGTAAAAACCCAGGAATCACCTGGGAATATTCCCTTCCTAAGGTAGAAGATGAAAAAATGACAGCACTGAAGCATAACTATACATGGGCCATCATCCATTCTCAGTGCTCAGTCTCATGTGGAGGAGGTAATGTATCTCTGAAATATTCAAATACAGTTTTATTGCAGACCACAGATTCTTTCCTGTCCAAGAATAGCATTTGCTAGGCGCTTCCGTAGCTCAAAAGTGTAACCTGTAGGAATAGAAAGCATCTTTATGGGCTGTATAATTAGGCTGGCTCCTAAGCATTATGTTAAGAATGGAAAAAACTTAGCACTTGTTATGTTGATCTCCCGCATGCATAGAAGAAGGATATTTCAATTGACTAACTCAAAATTAATATAAAATAACAAAGGTAATTGGCCAACTTGTAGCTAATATGAGTATTATTAGTTGACAAACAGAAGAAGATACTTCCTGTTGCAGAAGTTTAGAGCTACCATCTCTGTTTTAGCAAAATGATAGTGCTGTCTTAGGAACATAGGAAACTGCCATATACTGAGTCAGACCATTGGTCTATCTAGCTCAGTATTGTCTTCACAGACTGGCAGTGGCTTCTCCAAGGTTGCAGGCAGGAATCTCTCTCAGCCCTATCTTGGAGAAGCCAGGGAGGGAACTTGGAACCTTCTGCTCTTCCCAGAACGGCTTCATTCCCTGAGGGGAATATCTTGCAGTGCTCACACATCAAGTCTCCCATTCATATGCAACCAGGGCGGACCCTGCCCCGATAGTCTGAGAAACACAAGCCAGGACAGGAATGGCCGTATCCCCAAAGCATTAAACACCTCTTCCCTTTTCAGAAATTATTCCTCCCACATTTGTTAAACATATGAAATGGGAAATGAAAGCACATCAGCTGCCCACAACCCCACTTCCGCCATGCTGGCTGGCCACACCCCTTGGACATCCACACATTCAGTGTTTGTCTGCAGAGGGCAGTGCTGAACATAAGAAGGATGCTTCCATCCAATTTGGAACCAAACCTGCCCCACATTCACTGCTGTCCTCTGCAGACAAATGCTGAATAAGCAGGTACCTGGAGGCATGGCCAGCAGGGACATGGTGCTGGGGCATAGATAGCCAGAACACTGCCATGTCCCCTTCCATGTGACCAAAGAATGTGGAAAGGATGCATTCTGAAGAGGGCTTTTGATTCACATGGAAGCACTCTTACTCTCTCTTCTTTTTTTTTAAAGTTGAGGCCAGTATGACCATAGATTCATGTTTGGTGGGTATTTTGTTGCCCTTCTAGAGGCAAAAATGTACCCCTCCCTTCCCCTCTCTCGGGCACGTAGGAAGACTCCCATTGGCCAGGGGACAAAACCTGGGTAGGGCCCCCCCTCTCATGCGTGCTTTGCCCCCGCACCCCAAGCCAGGCCCCCTGAGTCTGATGTCAGATGTAAGGGGCGGGGCAACAAGCATCTCGATACCACCCCTGCCCGCCCACCACCTCTCCCCCTGCCGCACTGCTGCTACTTAGCTTGACTTCCGGGGTGGGGTGTGTGCTGAGCAGGATAAGCCACCCCCCATGGCAGTGGTGGGTGTGGTGGCAGCAGCGGGCCTATCTCCTCTGGCCGAACTGCACAGCTGCACAGTTTGACTGTGGTAGACGTCGCATGCCCGTATTGTCACAGGCATGTGACATCCACCAGTTGAACTGTGCAGCTGTGCAGTTTGGCTAGAGAAGAGAGGCCCGCTGCTACCATGGGGGGTGGCCTGCCCTGCTCTAATCACTCCCACCCCCGGAGGCCAAGCTAAGAAGTGGCGGAGGGGCAGCAGTGCGACGGGTGGCTGCGGCAGGGGCGGTTATGGCTGTGGGGTGGTCTCTTTGGGGACACCTTGGGGGCCCCTTACCCATAGCACCCAGGAACATTTGTCGCTGCTTATGCAATGGGCTCATGCCCTCTCCCATTCTACACTTTATTCCTTCAAGAGACCTGTGTGACTTTTTTTCTTATACCTTCCTTCTTACTTTCTGCTTAAGGAACCTGCATTGCTCCATCATTCTTATTTTGTTGTTTCTGCTCCCTACACAAATTCCCTGCCGGGCTACACTTCACTGTCACTGCTACCTCCATCCAGGGCAAAACTTCTCAAATAACCAAAGGTGCAGTGCAGCACCAGCCAGTGATTTGCTCTTTCCCAAGCAAAGATACAGGCAAAGCTTTGTTTAACTCTCTCTTCCCCAGTAAACAGCAATAGAGGCTTTGGCAAAACTCTCCCTTGATTAATGCATCTCAGCTGCTCTGTGTCTTGGCTCGTGTGTGGAAATGAACAGCCGGGGTTAAATACTCTGACAGCACTTCTTTTGTTTTCTGTGCTGTTAAAAGGACATTTTCCTGTGTCTTGACTGATTTTATAATCCAGGGGAACCATTGTGCCTTGGTTGCCAGTTGAGTATCCCTACTCTAAGCTGTTCACATGAACTTATACACTTGCCATCACATCAAGACACTTTCAGCTAGGCTGCCTTTCAACTGGACATCTTCTCAAAGATGTAGATACTGAGGCTTAACTTGAGACAAAGAGCAAATTGTAAGATACCAGAGCCTGCACCTGAGCAACCTCCCTGTGGGGTAATAATCCCCTGTTGCTTGTTCTCGGTGAACATCTGTCACCTGCCTTAAAAGACCGAAACACTGGGAAAAGAAGAGGTGATGTCATTAAAAAGGTAAAGGTCAAAGCGACTGTGATCCTTCAGAAGCTGAAGTTGGCCCTTGTCTCAGCAGCTTTAATACAAAGACTCTTGCCTTTTGATCTAAGGTTGCTATGCTTGTCAAACTGTAGCCGTATTTTCAGTTCCTCAGACAATCTTCCCTTTCATCTTTTTGGCATCTTATTTACATGTACAGTATATGTGTCAATCACTTGAATAATTAGGACTTATACATTACTAAATTACACATTGCTAAGGCTGGAACTAAATGTTCACTATCCAACTGGAAAGCCAGCAGCCATATTTCCCTGCTGCAAAGTTCGGGGTGGGTGGGTGGGTGAAATTGACTCTTCCTCCACGAAGCTGAAGTAAAAAAAAAAAAAGATGTTTTTAAAAAATGGCAGCTGGGAATCGCAGGGAGAAATTAGTAGGTGTGGGAAGGAGTAAACACTGGTTAACAGATTGTTAAGCAATAAGACCCTAGTCCTCATTGAGGATGAAATTTTAAAAATTACACCAGCATTAAAATGGCTTTTAAGGCCCAATTTATTGAAAGACACAATGTTATATATGAAAGGGCCAGATTTAATAGAGGGTGTTAGGAACATAGGGAAATAGCAGGAGAATTCATTACAGCTGTTCATGAACTTGCAGAGCATTGCAAATATGGAGCTATAAAAGGCTCTTATGAGACACGATTGTATAACGGACCTTGGTTTGTAGCACTGGTGCAGCTGCATCCAGATCTCATTTTAGCAAAAGCTATGCAGAAACTGAGGAAATCACAAAGAAACAGCAAAGAGGCATGCAGGCCAGTAAAACAGGAGATACTACATGAGCCGACACTGATACTGTAAAATGAGAGAGAGAGAGGCCATGGTTTCATTCATACCTAATAAAAACTGCAAGTATCTAGAGAGGTAGAGAGACTTTAATGCTCTCTGGAAAGGAGATTACAAAAGCTGTAGAAGGTGCGGCAAGAAGCCAAACCACAGCTTCCAACAATGTTCAGCGAAAAATATGGCATGTGGAAAATGCCATTAAAAGGGACATTTTGCAACAGTATCTGGGTCACCAAGAACAGTGAAATTAATTCAAGAAGAAATACTGTTATCGGATGATGAAGATGCCCTCCGGAGAACTGTATTTTCAATAGATCAAACACTACCTTGGTCCACAAATGTTCGCTTAAATGGATGGAACCTGAAATTTAAGTTTGATAGAGAAACAGCAGTCATTGCATTTTTATTTTTTTTTAAAGAGGATTACTGTCCATCCCTGGATGGAGAGTTGAAAAAAAGTTATTACATAGGACAAGTGAATGTCTGTGGCCAGTTTCTTGGCACATTGCAGAAAAACCAGGCGAGGTTTTTCAATAAACAATATATGTAATAAAAGGGATCATCACATCTGTTGGAGTTGCCATCCATACAAGAATTACACTTAATAGAGAAACTGGAAAAAATCAATGAGCAAAAGTAATATATCAAGGCAATGTATTCACAGGTACCAATGGTTTAGGACAGCTGACAGGAGTACACAATACAATTGGTACCATCAGCAACACTCTTTGCTCTCACTGCTCCATCCACATAATATTCCTATTCCTTTGTTTGGAAAGGTCAAAGAAGAATTAAAAAGAATTAAAGACATGGGGTGATATAGACAATAGAAGAACCCACAGATATTGTTATTGGCAGGAATGATTAATGACAAAATTCAGATTGTGTGGATCTCACCCAACTAAGTGAAAGTGTGCAAAGAGGAAGTGTCTGGGCTGTCAGGTGTCCTGTGCTATGTGGATGATGTGTTAGAGTATGAAAAAATCAGACACTTGAATGCAGTTTTGAAACACTTCTAGTTGGTGGAGCTTACACCTTGAATGAGAAATGTGGATCTGGAAAGAAGGAATAACATTTTTTGAACACATCATCAGCTAACAAGGAATTAGCCTGATCCAGACAAGCTGAGAGTATTGATCACTTTACTGGAACCCCAGGATGTTCCAGCTTTAAGAAGATTCTTGAAACTGACAACTTACTTTGGGAAATTCATACCAAATCTTGCTCATCTGTGGATATGGAAAAGTCCACAACAACATGATTTTAAAACAGTAAAAAGACTTATGACTACCCTGCTTCTTCTGAAATGTATTCAATAAATTTAGCAGCAACCGTGGCATCTAATGCAACAGCCTATGGGCTAAGAGCTGTGGTCATTCAAAAACAACCAGGTGGTGATCAGAGGCTTGTTGCTTTCATATCAAGAAGTCTAAGAGAAACAGAATGGCAAAATACTTACATAAAAAAGAAAGCTCTCACAGTTGTTTCAGCACATGAACAACTTTGTAGGTACTTATATCAACCATATAAGTACCTACAAAGTTGTTCATGTGCTGAAACAACTGTGAGAGCTTTCTAGTCTGCATTTCACTATTGAGACAGATTGCAAAACTTTATTTCTGGGGTCAAAACCACTTGATGACCCCTACAGTCCATAGGTTTCATCGACAGCTGATGTAAATATCTTTCAACTTTGTACATGTACCAGGGAAGTCACTAGCAGCAACTGAAAATTTATCCAGCACCTCAGTGGAGAAGTTACCAATGTGAGAAGAAATTGTTTTGGAAAAAGACCTCAAGGCACACATTGATGTTGTGGTAACAATGTCAGCTTCTGCAAATACAATCCAGTGAATTAAGTCTGAACAACAGAATGATGTAATTTGTCAGAAACGTTTTCCATCCCTGCTTAATAGATTGGACTTGAAAGAGTCAACTTCCAAGAAACCTATTGCCGTATTGGCAGGACCACAATAATCTACAAATGGCAGATGGCCCCCTTGTGAAAGGACAGCACGTTGTGATTGCCACATCACTTCAGAAGGAGATACTCTCTAAAGTACATGAAGGTCATTAAGGCACAGACAAGTTCAGGATAAGAGCTCAGCAATCTATATGGTAGCCAGGCTTAACCTAGAAGACTGTGAAGCATGTCATAGAAAAGTCATTCTCCAGAATCTTTAATCATCACCAAATTACCATGCAAGCAGTCAGTAGCAAAAGATCTGATTTTTCTGGAAAGGTCATACATTATAGTTGTTGGTTAATTCTTTCAATACATACAATTGATCCTGATGCAGGAGACCACTTTCAGACACATTATTCAGAAACCTCTATTTCTGGAAGGCTAAGGGAGCCCAGCCCAGTTCTGGGAGGTCATGTGCTATGATGGGAGCCACGTGGCTCCTGGCAGCAAACCTCCTTAAAAGCCCCCACCCTTAAATGAGGTTAGCAGAGTGAGCACTCCGCTAACCCCACTTATTCTATCATGGTTGCCGCGGTGTGGCGCCGCACCACAGCAACTCATGAGGAGACCCGTGACCAGGAGGCTCCAGCAAGCCTCCCAGTGTCAGGAGTCTCTCCAGAATGCCCTGCACACTCACGCAGGGCATGCTGGGACTTCCAGGGGCTGGGAGGCCCTCAATCCCTGCCGTCCCTACTGGCTCCGTGACAGCACCTAACCCCATCTGGCTCTCCACATTGCTTGTGTGGAGAGCAGTGGTGACTGGCCAGTAAGTTCAGGAGGGGCAGTGTTACCCTCCAAACAAAAGCAAACAAGCTAATAAAGGATCAGACTTACCAGCAGCCAGGGAAACCTTCAGAGCAGAGAGTTTTTTCCAGTCCCTCCTCCCCTGCCTGTAACTTCTTGTTTTGGTCTTGTTGGCTGGAACAGCTGCTACTCAAGCTGCTTCAGCCAATCTGATTCCTAGGGGGCTCCTCCTGGCACTACCCCCAAGGAAGAACTGAATTTATTTATTTATTTATTTATTTAATTTTTACACCACCCTTCCAAAATGGCTCAAGGCGGTTTACAATTAAAACAGAAACCATTAAAACCAATAACAATTAAAACAGAAATATAAGTATGAACCCCAATTAACAATTAAAACATCTTGAAAAACAATTAAACTATCAGAACAATTAAAACCCTGAAAACCAGGTTAACATTGAAACAATTAAAACTAATTAAAAAAAAACCCTGAAAAGCCAGGCCAAACAGGTTTTAAGGGCTCTCTTGAAGGTCAGTAAGGAATTAAGATTGTGGGTTTCTGCTGGGAGTGCATTCCACAGCTCGGGAGCAGCTACAGAGAAGGCCCGTCTCTTAGGGATGTGCAAACCGGTTCCAATTCAAACCGGTTCAAATTCGAACCAGGGTGGTTCGAAGGTTCGAATTCGATCTGAACCAGCCATCAGGTTCGAGCTGCAGGTTTGAATTCGAACCGAACCAGGGGGACCCTTTGCAATAGACCACCACTCACTCTTGGCCACCCCAGCACCCCACAAGTGGCTTTAAGGGAAGAATGGAGGTTTCAGCATCCCCATAACTGCACTTGGGGGGTGCTGGGGTGGCCCAGAGCAAGGGTGCCAACCACCTCCATGGGTTGCTAACCCATGGGGTACTGGGTTTTGTTGTTTCTGAAGTGTTCTGAGTGTAGATTCTTTGGTAGCATATAAGATTTTCAATGACAAACTATGAATCCACTCTCATTGCTAACCTTAAAGACACATACACTTCAAAAATCACTTAAAAATCAGCCCTTTGCCCAATTTCTTTCAAATAATTCTGATAGCTTCCTTGCCCACCCTAGGAACTACCACCCACCACACTCTGCTCTACGAGACACCCCTTTCCCCCCGATGTGAAGCTATACATTTGCTGCAATCCTAACTATTCCCTATGAGGAATTCAAAAATACTTTAACAATTCACCAATAATCAGAGGAGTGTCCGATTGCCTTGGGGTTTTGTGGGTGGTAGGCACCCCTGTCTGTCTACTACCCACCCCGCTTTTGTGCCCCTAGGTGCTCCAAAATAGGGGATATGAACTGGTTCTGGTCCCATTATACTCCATGAGAAAAATAATTGAAAATATTTCAAATATTCATAAAAAATCGTAGTACTGTCTGATTGCTTCAGAGTTTGGGTGGTTGTTGGCACCCATGGGTGCTCCACAATAAGGTATAATGGCCTCGTTCGAGTCCCATTATACCCTATGAGAAAAAAATAAAAATAATTTTCAAAAAAAAAAATTGTACGAGTGTCCGATTGCTTTGGGGTTTGGGTGGCAGGTACCCCTGGGTGCCAGCTACCATCCTACCAATTTTTGGGTGTCTGAACCTGTTCAAATTCGAACCGAACCAGGGGGAGGTTTGAGCAAAACCAAAACCGAACTACTCCCTCCTGGTTCGAACCTGGTTCAAATTCGAACCAAACTGGGCAAACCGGTTTTGTGCACATCCCTACCATCTCTGAGTCGCCACCAAACGAACCGGTAGTAATTGGAGATGGACCTTCTCAAATGACCTTAATGTGCGCTGGGGATCATGCAGAAGAAGGCACTCTCTAAGATATCTTGGACCTAAGCCGGTCAGAGTTTTAAAGGTAATAACCAGCACTTTGTATTTTGCCCAGAAACATATCAGCAGCCAGTATAACTGTTTCAAAACTGGAAAAATATGGTCTCTCCGTGTTGCCCCAGAGACCAACCTGGCTGCCGCATTCTGAAGTTTCTGGACTGTGTACAAAGGCAGCCCCATGTAGAGAGCATTGCAATAGTCAAGCCAGGAGGTTACCAGCTGATGCACCACTGTTTTGAGGTTATACTCTTCAAGGAATGGATGCAGCTGTTGAATCACCGAAGCTGATAGAAAACACTCCTGGCCATGGCCTCGACTTGAGATACCAGGGTGAGGCCTGGGTCCAGGAGTATTCCCAAGCTGTGCACCTGCTCCTTCTGGGGGAGTGTAACCCCATCCAGCACAGGAAGATCTAACTCACCCCTCAGATTCCGAGCCCCTACAATGAGCACCTCCGTCTTGCTTGGATTCAGCTTCAATTTGTTCTCCCTCATCCAGCCCATTACTGCCTGTAGGCAGGCATTTAGCGAATGAGTGCCATTTCCTGAGGATGAAAATGAGAAGTAGATTTGGGTGTCATCAGTATACCGATAACATCCAGCACCAAACCTCCTGATGACCTCACCCAGCAGTTTCATGTAGATGTTAAAAAGCATTGGTGACAGAATGGAGCCCGAGGGACTCCATATAACAGCTTCTGTTTTGAGGAGCAACCGTCACCAAGCTCCACCATCTGTAATCTACCCGAGAGATAGGAACGGAACCACTGCAAGCCAGTGCCCCCATCCCCAACTCCCCCAGGCGATCCAGAAGGATACCATGGTCGATGGTATCGAACACCGCCGAGAGATCCAGAAGAACCAGAAGAGTCACACTCCCTCTGTAGATTCCCCGGTAAATATCATCCATCAGGCCGACCAAGGCTGTCCCAACCCCATAACCAGCTCTAAAGCCAGTTTGAAATGGGTCTAGATAATTAGTTTCCTCCAAGACTGCCTGGAGCTGGTCAGCCACCACCCTCTCAATCACCTTGCCCAACCAAGGGAGATTGGAGATTGGCCTGTAACTATCCATCACTAAGGGGTCCAGGGAAGGCTTCTTTAAGAGTGGTCTAACTATTGCCTCCTTCAGACAGGGGGGCACCCTACCCTCCCTCAGCGATGCATTTATGATATTAATTAGGCCATCTCCAACAATCTCCCTGCTAGATAGAAGCAGCCAAGTCTGGCAAGGATCCGGAGAACAGGTGGTAGCCCACACTTCCCCAAGCAGCTTGTCCACATCCTCAGGAGTCACAGATTGAAAATGATCCAATCTAATACTGCAAGAGGGATCCCTAAACACCTTCTCCATAGACTCTGCAGAAACAGTGGAGTCCACGTCGGCCCGAATACAGGAGATCTTATTCGCAAAGAACCCATTAAAGGCATCACAGCAGAGCAACTCCAGGGACTGACTGGAAGTAGAAGGAGCAGAAACCAAACTCCTCACAACCCGGGATAGCTCCGCCGAGCGTGAACCTGCAGCCGCAATGCGCACAGACCAGAATCTCTCTCTTGCTGTGCGCACTGCCACTGCAAAAGTCTTCAAATGGGTCACATGCTGAATCCTGTCAGATTCGAACCAAGTTCTCCTCCACTTGCTCTCTAGTCGCCTACCCAACTGCTTTAGCCTCCGCAACTCCACAGTATACCAAGGGGCCATTGAGGGGCCATTGATAATGAGTTAAAATGAACTTCCTGGTTGCTTCAGGGAATATATTTTAAATACATTTCCCCCTTTTTCCTGGGGGCAGTGCTAGGAAGAGCTCCCTAGGAATCAGATAGGTTGGAGCAGCTTGAGAAGTAGCTGTTCCAGCCAGTAAGACCAACAGAGGAAGTTGCAGGCGGGGGGAGGGGGAGGAACTGGATGAAACTCCCTGCTCTGGGGGATTCCCTGGCTGCTGTTAAGTCTGATCTTTTACTGGCTTGTTTGTTTGGTGTGTGCGTAATCCCTGCTTTCTCCCTTCTGTCCCCCTTTCTGCCTTTTGCTTCTGCTTTTTGCTCTTCCTTTCTGGTTTCTGCTTTTCTCCCTGCTTTTTTGCCCTGGCTTTTTTGCTTTCTGCCTTCTTCCCCCCACACCCCACAAAACTTTTATGATTTCTACTTTTGCCCCTGCTTTTTTGCTTTTCCCCCCTCTCTCTTTCTGTTTTCCTTGGTGTTGGCAGGCTTGGGTAAATACCCAAGCCCACTGATGTGGAGGAAAGGGGGGAGTAGGCTTCTGCCTCGGTGACCAGGTTCTCCCCTGCCCCTCCTACTCCAATGCCCACCAGCCACTACTGGTGAAGAGCCTCATGGGGTTTCCAAGGTTCTGATTTCAAGCCTCAGTTTACCTTTGTGCTGTTTATGGAATTTGCACATGACTTCACTATTGAACACTTCACTAGCAGCCCACATAGCAATGGCAAAGTAGAGACAGCAGTACAGACTAAGTTGCAGGGAGGGGTGGGAATCCAATAACCACATCCTAGTAATACCTTTACTAGGAGTAACCAGAATGATACAATATTTTGAGCAGCTGTCTTTTGAGTTCTTAAGAACCTTTCATCGGGCTAAATGATAAGAAAAGCAAAGGGGAAGATAAGCAAAGAGTAAGAAAAGCAAAGGGCCTGGTGAAATGTTCCCAATGCAAGGTCTACATTTCATAAAAGTCCTCAGGAGGAGTTCTGCAGATTCATGTTGATCAGTCTCACTTGACATGATCTCAGGTTTTTTTCTTGCTTTTTTGAGGGTAGAAGGCCCTCCAACCATTGGGTAACACTATCAATTTGGTGATCATGTCTAGCACCTGATCCACATGAGTTTGCATGCATCCTCATTCACGGAACTCACGTTGGAGTCTCCCAGACTTTTGGTGCTTCATTTTGGGACCAATTGTTCATTTTGGGACCAATTTGTCCAGGGCAGCTCAGGAGTTCATAGTGGCCATGACAACTATGGGCCTATCCCAAGTGGTCTCCAGACCGACGCACATAGCAGGTCACACACTTGATTTGGTCTTTTACTCTGATCAGGGTGGTGTTCCATGGGTGGGGACTTCTGTGATTTCCCCATTGTCATGGACGGACCACCATCTGGTTAAGGTTAGGCTTATAACCACTTTCCACTTCTGCAGGGGTGGGGGGCCTATTAGAATGGTCCACCCGAAGAAGTTATTGGACCCAATAGTATTCCAAGAAGCCTTGGAGGGATTTAATGTTGGCTTTGCCGGTGAACCTGTTGATGCCCTTGTGGAAAACGGGAATGACATGCTCACCGGGGTGGTAGACACGATTGCTCCTAAGCGTCCCCTCCAACCCACTTCAAAACCAGAGGATTCTTTGAAAAACCCACTGTGAACTGGAAGGTCTTTTTATTTGCAGATATAAAAAGGCCCTCAATGCCTTCTCTCCAAATTCTGGTTCCTGAAGGCAATTCAAAAAGTCATTCCCTTTTGCTGGGAATACCACTGCCAGTTCTAATTTCAAGTCTCTGAACGCCTTGCAAGTTATTGTGCAGACAGCATGATGGGCAGGCCTATAATATCCATGACCAGCTTGTCTGGAGACCCAGCAAGCCATACATTGTGTAACTAATGAAAATAGCAGTGCTTAGCACATGAAGCAGACTTCACAGGCACAAAGACTGATCACAGAAGAGGAATAAATTGTGGAATAGCATCCTTCCATCTCTGGGTGAAAGGTTAAGTCACCATTGTTGCACAGTGCTTGTTTAAACCGAGGGATGTATACATTTTTGTTGGTCGTTCGAAAGGAATCTGTGTTCTGTTTTCCTTGTGTCAAGAGAAAACAAGTTAATACATAATGTTCTGAGGTGAAACAAGTAGGCTGACAAACACGTCTGTGGAGAAAAGAGAGAAAATTATACTAGAATAGAAGTTTGTATCTGCTTGGCCCCACCGTGGCATTCTTTAGCTGTGTTTGTAGAACTTTGCCTTTTTTTTAAGTGGATTTCACATGTCTGGCTGAATAGCTTAAACCATAATAATAGATACACTGAACAATAGATATACAGAGATACACTGAACCTGTCAGGGTTCAGGTTACTCCCACCCTGCCAGCCCTCCAGATACAGGGAAGAAAGAAGGTGGTGGAAGTTCAGAGAGAAATCTCTGGGCAAGCAGCAACTATGCTGTGTAAAGTAGCAGGCAAATCCCCCATTGGCGGAAGGAGAGGAGGGAGCAAGAAATTCCCACTACAGTGGCCTGAAATATTCCCTTGAATATTTCCCTTGAATATAGGCAGGACCTCCTCCATGAATAATCACTTTTCAGGGGCTGATGAGAAAGGAGCTCTTTGACTTCCCCATGTTAAAGAGAGAGCCCCAAGTATGCAACAAATATTTTTGTATTTTTGTTGTGCTTGTTGAGGTTTGTGGATTCTGTTCCTCCCTTCTCCCTTGTGTGCAAGTGGGGAGGTATCACACCTTTTCTCTCATCACCCCAGTGAGCTCTGCACTTGGGCATGGAATGGTGATATGAGGGCTACTACCCAGCTATCACTCCCTCCAGCTGATCAGCATTCCAACACCCTTTCATCAGCAGCCATGGATTCTTTAAAGAAGTAGTCGCAGTTGTTATGGGTTTCCCAGGAGGAATTTTCATCTTGCAGAGTTCCTGCACATGAGACCTCTACTCTGCATAGATGCTGCCATTGCCTTAGCACCAGCAGAGCCAGCTGGCCCACTCATCGGGCTTTACCAGCTGACAACACAGCCTTATCTGGACATGAAGCCCTATGTGGTGAGGGTTTCATTAGAGAAATTCAGATGGAGAGAATTTTGTATATATCACAATGGACATTTCTGAGAGAATTCTTGACCTCTCATGACACTCAATACATGTCCCTTAATGAGTCTTTGAACTTGAGCTATCTACATTCCCAAGAATCAAAAGGAAAACAGGGTTTTGTAGAAGCCTCTTAAAGTGCTGAGGTATATACTGTACAACTAACAAACAAGTTAAAAGAATGTTTACTTAAATGAACTGTAACAGAACTATGAGGTTCTGTTGGTGAATGGTCTATCCATTCATGGTAGTGATGTTCAACATGTTCTGTATGTGGTTGCGGTCCGCTTGAAGGATCAAGTTTTCAGCTTGGAGGTCCTGATAGGTCCAGCATTGTTACTCAGTGTTCAAGGGACATGTGGCACACACTGCCGTTATCAGCTTCAGCTGACTCACTGCCTGCTATCCTACCCAGAGAAAGATGATATATAGTGATCCATGTGCTCACGATGTCCAGATTGGATGTCTGTAATGTATTGTGTGTGGGGCTGCCATTGAAAAATGTCTGAAAAATGCAGCTGGTTTAAAATGCAGCAGCCAGGCTCCTGACTGGGACTAGCTGCTGTGATCCCATCATGCCAGTGCTGAAAAAGCTGTACTGACTACCAGTATACTACTGGGCCCAGTTCAAGGTGCTGGTTTAAGCCTGGGCCCAGGCCATGTAGGGCCTTACAGATTATCTAAGGGGGCATTTGCTCTCATATGAAACCTGTGTGTAGCAGTTAAAGTCATCTTCAGATAGCGCTCCCTCCTTCAGAGATGAGATTAGTGGTAACCTTGCTCCACTGAGCAGCAAATTGGACTAGAAAATCTCCAACTTCCCTTCCAACTCTAAAATTCTATTATTCTAACTGGAGGAAGAACCTTTTCAGTGGTGGCCCCCAAACTCTGAAATGCCTTCTCAAAACACATTTGCCTGGCACCAGCATTGTTCTTTTTGATGTTAGGCAAAGTCCATCCTGCTCTCTTGGCCATTTTTAATATAATGTAGTTTTTATTTTTATAACCTTTGAAATTGCTTTAGTTAATTGTGGTTTTTCACTGTAGCTAACATTCCCTGCAATGCCAGGACAACTGACCTAGTGGAGGGGCAAAGAGGTTGGAAACTAGCTGCATTTCTTACTTCTTCCACAGCCCAACAGTAGCATTGGGGGGAAGGGACAATTTCTGCTGCTCTCTCCTTCCTCCTAAAGGATTATTCACTTGCAGAAATATGTCCCTAAGGGTTGCACAACCCTCAGTGACATATCCCTGCAAATGAATAGTCCTGTAGGAGGGAGCATCAAAAATCATGCCCCTGTCTGCTTCTGCTGGGCTGTGGAAGAAGGAAGAAACATAAGATTTCTAACCTCTTTGCATCTCCACAGGGCTTCTTCCATTGTCCTAGCACTGTGGGGAATGTTAGCTAAAGCTTTTGGCTGCTGCATTTTATTGTTCTCTGAGCCAGCTTGTAAGCTGCCTTAATGTTAATTTGATAATGTGGGATATAAAAATAAATTGATCAATCAATAAATGAGAGACAAATGGTATATATGGCTACCAGAGTTGTTTAAAGCTCTGAGATAATCAGTCAAGTAATTTGTTGGTATTTGAAGGGGAAAGCAGACCCATTTATTTGAACTGGAGATCCAAACCTTGAAGGTAATCAGATAGATGAGAGAACAATTTACAAAGCATTAAGTAAGAGTGCACAGAGGATAGATAATTGAGAGATTGGGTTTCAGATGTATGCAGCTGCTCTTGTGTTTGCACTTATCACCTGTGTTGTTTTGCATGCAGGTCAAATGGTCACAAAAGAAAGATGCTACAAAGATCTGCAAGTGCAAGTAGATGCTTCTTTTTGCAGTCCCAAGAATCAACCAGCTAGTGGAATTGTTTCTTGCAAAATGCCAGCTTGTCCTCCCAGGTAATAAATGCATTACCCATTGCACGTTACATTTATTTAAAATATTTGTCATCTCCCTTTCTCCAAGGTGGCTAACAAAAATATTAAAAGCCAATATAAAAATATAAATCGTTTTGCATCACACATCAGTTGTTTCAATGAGGACATCTGTTTGATTGAGATATGAACTTTTTTTAAAAAAATCACCCTAATCTGCAGTTAAGATATATGCCCTCATTAAAATACAACATGCAGATCTTTTCAAAGCTGATTCATAGTTTATCTTGGCAGAGCAGAATCTGCTTGTGTATAGCTGAATCTGATGTTGCCCTGATAATAGAAGCAATCACATAGGATGGCTAACCAATATGGTTACTTACTTTCCAACATCAGTGCACACCTGAGTCCTATACGTGGCAGTGGCCACAGCTTGTCTGCCTTATCCATGGCTCTGGGACCATAGCACTGTTTGAGCTGTGCTCCCCAACCAGGAAAGTGGAAGTTGCCCAGTGAAGAGTGGCCTAATTGTTTGAAGTAACTCAATGGCCCTAAGTGTAATACTTCTAAAGGAAGGCATAAGGCAACTTACCAAAGAAACCTCTGAATATCTACTCATTCTCAGATGCCTGGGGGCCTGTACTTAGTGATGTGTTTACACTGAAATCTCTGTTGTCCCATCCAGCTTTCTCTGCCAGTCCCTGGGAGAGCCTTAAGAATTCTCAGCAATCAGAGCTAGTTCACATGTAGTAATATAGTCAGAGTAATCAAATATCCCGATGTTTATTGACACCGGAACAATTCCAAAAGAGTTATTAGAGCTTCATTTTTAGCCAAAATTATTCTGAGGAATTCCTAGCCACCCAAATTTTTGGTCTAGCTTTGAGGACACTTCTAATTTCATTGATCCTGAATCATCGTAGTGAAACAGTTATTTAATCACAGCAAATGCTACAAATGCATAAGCAGTTATATCATGGCACATATAGTGTCTTACATCATTCTTGTGTACTCTCTCAAGTTAAAAGAGACGTCGCGATACTGTCTGAACCTTACAGACATCATTTCTGTGTTCTACATGTGATATTTTAGAATTCATGGCCACAGACCTTGCAGCATTTGGCTGCAATCCCAGTTCTGAACATTAGAGCTAGCACATAAGTCTATAAATATTAGGTTTACACCAGAGCAAAGCTTAAGCTGGTTATTCAGTTGCTGATCATAGCAAAACTTGTCCAGTATAAAACATTTATGCTACATTATTCTCATGGATAAAATAAACTGATGATAGAATTCTAATTAGTGCCAGTTGAATCGCCTTAATTTTTTTTTCCTTTTCGTTTTTTGCTTAGAAGGGACAGGGAAATGCATTCATTTTTATCTAACTTTTCTTCCTTGAACATGAAAACAAACTAGAGCTCTTGTGGTACACTCTTGTTATATAACTTTTTAAGCTCAGTTGCAACCGGATCCTAACTATATTTGCTTCAATACATGCACAAAAGCAACAGCCGTCACTCCCCACCCCTTCCCCTCCACAACACTAGCAAAACTCAATAATGTCTGGACCCAGCTGCAGCTGAGAACCTATCCAGTTAGCAGTTGTCATCACTAAGAGCATGAGGAGGGAGCCTCAGTCAGCCCACCCTTCCATTGTGTCCAGACTTTGCTTCAGAAGAAGAGTGTGTGAGTGGCGAGTGGGTCAGTGTGAAGAACTGCAGCAGGAAGGCAGTGAGATAGCTCCATTGTGCACATGTTCCTTTGGCTTCAACCCACAATAAATAAATGATAAAATTCACTAGGGATGCCCAACAATCCCTTGAACAACCCCATTAATGTTCAAGGATTTGCAAAAGTTCCAAGTGAACTTGCATAAATCCTCAAGGCTTTGTGTGTGATCAATGCAATTGCTAGCAAAGCTTCAAAAGCTGTCGCTGTGACTGTCTTCATCCCACTTTCCACTGTCCAAGGGTACCCAGAAGCTTTCCCTGAAAAAGTATTGGAGGAGGCAGCAATTGCAGAAGCTCCAGGCCAGCTCTTTCCCTTCACTCTTCCCCAAACTGCCCAGAGATTTGCCTTGGGGCAAGAGGAAGGCAGCAATGAGCACTCACAGAGCATCTTTTTTAATCCACTGAGGACTGACTGGACCTAGAAGTCCCAGGAAATGCAAGTCTCCCATAAGCAGTGGGAGGCTTCCCCTTGATGGAAATGACATGCAGTGTGACATTTTCTGGTGTCTGTAGTCCAGTCAGTCCCTGGTAGATAAAAGATGCTCTGCTAGGGACTGACTGATATACCTGACTCTGCCAACACCTAATTCCCCCTGCCCCAAGTGATTTTTCTGGACACCTCTGGGGAAAGGGAGGTTGTGGCAGCAGAGGATTTGGGCTACATCCTCCCTGATTGCCTGTGTTTGCCACCTCAGAGATCAGAGCTACATGTGTCCTGGTCTGGTTCTCAGGCGTTTGACCAAGGGAGCTCACTTTTTTGAACTCCCCTAGTTGAATGCCCATGACATTTCAAAAACTAACACTTTATTCCCCTAAGCTTTCCCCCACCCCTGCTTCACATCATTAGCTGACAGGGTTGAGGAAATGCCCAGACTGATGACATCAAGACATGGGGTAAATTTTTTACACATTAAGCTTGACACGGGGTGGCTCCATGGTTCGTCTAATGAATATTCAGCCCTCAGAAGCAAGCCCTGTTGTTTTCAAAAGGAATTACTTTAGTCTGAGTGTGTGTCAGATTTTAGTCTTTGTGTGGTAAGCAGAATAATGAGTACTAGCTGGGCCGGCCCACCCACCACCACTGCTCCCCCCCGCCCCCGCACTGCTGGCCAACTGGCCGCTTTTACCCCCAGTCCACTTCTCACACACAACCGCATGCTTTCTGGCGGGCTGGCCCACTTCCTCTCCCCTCCACCCTGCCTGCTTCTCACCCCCACCCTGCAGTTTCCTCCTGCCCACTCCCGGTAGCGGCTGTCTTCTCCCGGTGTCCAGGCCAGCCTGCCTCCAGCTCCTGCCAGCCAGGCTGGGTTGACCCGCCTCCTCCTCCTTGCCGCCAGGCCACCCGCCACCACTACCTGCTCCTGCCGGCCAGGCCAGCCCACCGCCACCTCCGGCCGACCAGCTGCCGCCGCCATTGTCTCCCCATCCCCATCGCTATCCCCCAGGCAGCTGCTCGCAAATTCTCGCAAGAGCTGCCACGCATGGGATTAGCAACAAGTACATTTAGGAGAATTTTATATATAGATTGTAAGGGTAATTGTGCCTAGCACTTTACAAAATGGAAGCATTATTATTATTATTATATGATGCCTAAGGTTAATATGGTTGGAGTGCCTAAAGTGTCAAGGTTTTGTACCGAAATTTGAGATAAAAACACTGTATGTATGCAGTCTGTAGACCAAAACGTAGTGCCTATATAACTGAATTTTAGTACTATATATCTTTCAAGAAAATGATTTCTCTGGATGCTATAAGGTTGGATTTTTAACTTATTTTTAATGTATATTATTGTGCTTTGAATATTATTTCATGGATCTTGTTAACAGCTCTTAGCCTCCTTTTGGATAGAAAGTCAGGGCAAAAATGGTCAAACTGAAAAAGTGGAACAGGCAGCCTAGTGCTATGTTTTGAGTTCTAGCTGCTGTGAGAGGCTTGTGCCTTACTCCTATTGCCTCCTTGGCATGACTTGTTCTCTCACTCTGAAGGTGATGTCAGAAGCCCTGTGCCATGTTGAAGGAGCTCACACTGCACCTCCTCCCCATATCAGTGTTGCTCACCTTCCACACTGAAGCATGGGCTCCTCCCACATGCTCCAATGTTACCCAAGCAATGAAAAAAAACAAAAAACCCATCCACCACCACTCTTCAGTGACTCGTAAACTGACTTCCTAAACTGCAAAAGTAACATGTGAAGGGGCCCTAACTAAGTACTGAAGCATATGTTCTGGGGAATCTCATGATGTATTATTTCTTTGACTGTACCACTCAGGTGGAAGAGTGTCACACATTTGAGCACTCCCTCATGCAAAACACTCCCAGCACAAAGAAAACTAGTTTGTCAAAGCTAGAATTCCTAATTAATGCTGAAACGGTATCAGCCAAGACCTGTGAAAGCAGCTTCTGCACTTAGCATCTGTCAATTGATTTCTCTCTCCTGTTGTCATAAACATAACATATTTGTCAACCATAATGACATCTATTCAAGTGACGATCTCGGGACAGAATGATCAAGACAAAGATCTGTACATAAGTATAGTTCCTCAACCAGAGAGGTGAGAAAATAATTTTACTGACAGAAGTCACACTTAACCACCCTAGAATCACTTCCTTCTTAAGGTCTGGTGTGCAGTAGCATTTTGGCTTCACGCATTCCGTGAAATATAATCTCTTCATGAGGTTTAAAAGCTTGAAACATCCACATGTCTTATGCGCACAGAGCTTCATCTTTTAGATTACAAGCACACTGAAGTGTTTTGTGTTCATGTTTTAGGCAGTATGCTTAAATGCCCCATCCAAAAAAAAAAAAAAAAAAAGCAGCTGTGAAATAGAGCATCCAGAAGTGTTGACGGGAATGTTTTAGGTCACTTGCTGAGGACTTGGGTTACTGCTCCAGGTTTCTCTCCTTCCGCACTCTTTGCCAATCAGCTGTCATCATCCCCAGTCTTTTCCATGCCAAGGTCTGATATCGGGCAGTAATCTTGGGGAAATAGAAAAGAGTATGAGCAGATTCCTGGGGCAGCCTGAAACCTGCCCCTAAGGTCAGCAGCTAGAACATCTGTTCAAACAGAAGAACAGGGGAAAATGTGACGGCAGCATGTCCTGCTATTTTGTCTGTATCTCATTACTAGTTCCTAGATACAACAGCAGAAGCAGAATATGTTTGTGACTATTAAATAGAACACAATACAAGAATATGGGGAGTTTAAGCAAGCTGTATTTGTCAATAGGTGATGAAGGATTGATGGGAAGTCCTTGACACACTGAACTATTTCCCTTGCAGCAGCACCAGGATGTGTGATGCAATCTATACCCTTCTTCTGGAATGTTATATTTTGAAACCTATAATGAAAAGTAATACAAAGCATCTCACAGATGAGGGGAAACTATGGTGGCTGAAAGAACAGGGGTTTGACTAAGCCACCTAGTGAGCCCATCCCCATATGGCTGTGAGAACAAGCTCAGCAAGTTCATGGCTAGGACTGAACTGGGGATGCCCTAGTCCACAGCTTATACTCTTAACTACTACCATGCACTATCTCTCTCAACTGGCCTATGCTGAGCTGATTTATCTTGTTTAATGGGGAGGTCTCTAGAAAAGACGCAGTGCATTTTAGTTGCTTCTGCATTATATATACTGCCACAGGGTGTTTTTATGTTGGAATTGGAAGGGAACTATTGTCATGCCTTACTACCAGTTGCAGGGGAGTAATAGCAGGAGAGAGAGCATGCCCTCAACTTGTGCCTGTGGCTTCCAGCGGCATCTGGTGGGCCACTATGTGAAACAGGATGCTTGACTAGATGGGCATTGGGCCTGATCCAGCTGGGCTGTTCTTATGTTCTTATGACAACACATACTTCAGAATTTGAAAATAGGTCCAAGATTACTAAAGGGCAGCTCTGATGTCCTCCCTTGAGGCCCCTGTAAGATTTCTTAGGGAAAGCAATATTACCACCAACTGACAAAATAATGATGCAAAATATTATTTTTATTTATTTATTTAATTTCTATATGAGCACTGCTGTACCCCTTGCCCAGTACCCCATCCTGTTCTCCACATATGTGCACATACTCATGTGGCAACAGTATGTGGCATTGGTTCAATGCCGTGTCTGTCATATGCATGTATAGTGTACGTTCAGAAGACAGCTTACCTCTTTAACTGTGTGTGACTTCCCCAAAAATGATTGCTTCCATGTTTAGAGGCATGTACATATATTTTCCTCAGTGAAAATGATACTTCCTCCTAAAGAAATCTCTTGACTAGCAGTCACCTTCAAGGCTTACCAAAAATGCCGTCAATTGTTACAAAGTAAATTTTAATTAACTCATCAACTCATATGAGTGCCCATAATGTTCTCATTAACTCTTCTCATGTTAATGAGAATTCTGTTGAAAAGACATTGATAATGGCTCTTAGACATTTATTAGTTTGAGGTCTTTTTGTTCTCTTTTTTCATAAAAACTAATAAAATGACAGTGATGTGTAAACAACAGTAAGCCAGTCATGACTGATAGTTGACTAATAACTGACAAAAATAAAATAAAAATGCTACCTGAATCTTCTAATCCACAACCCTCAGTCTCTCAAAGACATTACACTTGATCTTCAAAGATATAGAAGTTGCCCACCCCTATGTTAGAGTAAAAGGAAGGTGGGGCAAACAAGAGGGCTGTTCATTCATCTTCTTTCCTACATGAAGGAACAATCAAAATGTGTATTCTGGCCACACATCCTGATGTCCATGCATTAGCAGTTAACATGAGGGGGCTGTATGCATATTGGCCTCCTCTGTGCAGTCAGGAACACAGATCACTCCAGACTTTTCAGATTTCCAAATGCATGAGTTAGCATTATGTGTATACAGGCCTTTCACTCTGACATCCAGTATATGGATGTGAGGGCATGGCTGGCACACACCCCAAAGCTGTGGTGTGTGGCCAGAGATGCATTTCCATTTCCTTCTCATACATTCTCTGAACATGTGGGGAGAAATGAATGAACAGCCCTGTCTTTCAGTTACTGAGGCCTGAGAGCATATCATTATTATTATTTTATATAGTTATGTACCACTTTCAACAACAAAAACTTCTCAGTGTTGTTTACATAGTAAAGGTATGAGAAAATGGCTCCCTGTCCTAAAAGGGCTCACAATTTAAAACACACACACTCAGGAGACAACAGCAACAACCATTCAATAACTGCAACATGCTGGGCTGAATAGGTACAGTTGTCTCCCCACCTGCTATATAACAAACCATCACCACTTTCTTTTCTATGGAAGTAAATATAATACTTAATAGAGTTTTTCCCCACTTAGTACAGGATATTGCCTTATTGTGATGTGTTTCCCCCCGGTTTCTTTTCTCTCCCCATTCCCCACCCCTGTTGTATCGGGAATGAATAGGCATTATACAAGGGAAATTAGAGGTGAACCTGGGATTCTACATTGTTTGTGCTTTTCCTTATTTTCAAAAATTCCCTATACGCACCGGACTTCCACAGGGTCATTTGTCTGAGTTCTGCTTATCCTCTGGAGATGAGGATAAGATGAGATAACCCTGATGTATTCTGCCTTCAGGTCTTTGGGGGAAAGCCAAGATACAAATGTGACAGATGACCAGGGCTGGACTGGGGGCACTGAGAGAGCCGTGGAATGTATATGGGGAGGGTGCCAGGTTTTGAGCAGAATGGGTAATGAAGGGTGGGAGTTGGGGCGCAGGGGTGCCCCGCGAGTGGGGCGCACCGGGAATATGTCCTGTTGCCCTGTGGGCCAGTCCGAGCCTGTAGATAACAATACATTAAATTATCGTCACATTGGGTTAAATGAAGCAGTAATATCCCAAAAGGTAAAACTTATCTTTGAATCTGTTTTTCTAGCTGGTCTGTTGGTAACTGGAGTGAGTGCAGCATGACTTGTGGAGCAGGGGAGAGGTTCCGGTATGTTCGCTGCATGCAGAGAATTCAGTACAAGCCAGAATGGGTATCAGACTCTCTGTGTCGACCCCCTGCCCCAGTAACCAGGGAGCTCTGCAACACTCAAAGCTGTCCTCCCATCTGGAGCACTGGGTCCTGGTCTGAGGTAAATTAAATTCCCAGGTGTTTTCTTTAAATACTAGAGTTGTTCTGTAGCCCATCCCTTGTTAGGTCTGTGTTCAGGTGAGTTGACAAACCAGCAGTTATTCAGAGGCGCCCTTGCTTTATTAGATGGGAACTGATGCCCCATAGTACAAGGCTTAATTCAAGGCAGTTATCTATACTCATGGTAGAACCCTTCTGCTAGGGCTGATCTGAACACCCCTTTCCATTTTCATCCCCCTTTTTCACAGATGACAAAGAAGGAGGATTCAGCAAAGTTCAAGGGGGCCATGAACTTCTCCAACAGTTTCATTATAGAGATGGGTTACCTTTCTTGCTGGTGGTGGCATTGGTGATATTCTCTTTCTTTTAACTGAAGATGTTGGATTTTTGGAGGTGGCTGCGGCAGCACTTAAAGCACTGCTTTTTCCCTGCTGGGTGTCTCCTGATAGCCATAATTTATCCCCCTGAATGCACTGGAGAATGATACTATCTCCCAATATTGCAGCGTTCCCTGTCCACTCCAGGGGGGAATAAGTGCATAGCCACTGTGGGCCTATAGAAGGTTGTTTCCCCCGCCCCCTCCGAATATACTAGTCTTCATGTTCTGCAGCTGCCTCTTCTACTACCCTATCCACCCCCAGCACAGTACCTCCAGTGACTGTTGCTGGTGTCTGTCATGTTTCTTTTTAGATTTTGAGCCCTTTGGGGACAGGATTCCATCTTATTTATTTGTTGTTTCTCTGTGTAAACCACCCTGAGCCATTTTGGGAAGGACGGTATAGAAATCGAATAAATAAATAAATACCCACAGAGGTATTTCCCCATGGGCCTGTAGAAGACTGCATTTCCCCCAGAATGTACTGGGCTTTAACGATTGCTGCTGCCACCCACAGAGTAAGGTCGTTCACACAACCACAATCTCTAGTGGCTAGGGAGAACTGGGGGGGAAGGCGGGATTATACTTACCTTCCCCCACACGACCTCAGTGATCCTCTCACCATGCTGCTCGGCCATGCACATGATTGCCGCTGCGGCAAATGGCATGGTGTTCTGGAGGCTGAGAAAATGCAACCCAGCCTCTAAAAATCCCATAATGCACCATGCGAGGAGCACAGTGCATTGGGGAATTTCCCTACAGCCAGGTATTCTAGCTGCCCAACTCTGTGTCTGCTTGGGCTGCAGGCTGATCATGCATGCATGTAATTACTGGATTCATTATACCTTGATTATTCGACATGTAATTCACAGCTCCTGAACTGCTACTATTGTAAATTATTGTGTATGAGGAGATACAAAACTTGTCCTGGTGATGTTCCATCTGCAATAATATTATCACAAATCTTCACTTGACTGTGTTGTCTCAGTAGCACCCCTCATACCTAACTGAAGTAAAGATGAGCTAAACCACATGTGAAGTTACCCATAGGTTCACCTTGGAAGCTGAAATTCTTGTGGGTTTGTATAGATTCTAATGTACAGATCCCCTGTTAGAAATGTGCATATTCCCTTTCAGTTTGGGATATAGATTCTCTAGCATCTTCAAGTTATGCATTTATGACTTTTTAACTGAGAAAACTACTACTATTGCTACTATTACTACTACTACTACTACTATTTATATACCACTTTTCAACAAACGTTCTCAAAGTGGTTTACATAGAAAATCAGTAATAACTAAAAGTTGGCTACCTGTCCACAAAGGGCTCAAAAGAAACATAAGGTAGACACCACCAGCAACAGCCATGGGAGAGTTGCTGTGCTGGGGCTGGATAGGAACAGTTGCTCTCCCCTGCTACATATAAGAGAATCACCACTTTAAAAGGTGCCTCTTTGTTCAGTTAGCATAGGTAACTATTAGGAAAACAAATAGAACTAACCCACCGATAAGCAGCAAGCTGTGTATTGAACACACCACACTATGTACTAGTGTACATCAACCTTCCTGTTTCCATGATCTGAGGCAGTATACCTCTATATACTATTTGTTCAGGGGTGAAAGTAAACAGTGAGGAAGGGCAGTTTGCTTTTATGCCCTGCTTGTGTAAACTTCCTAGAAGCATTGGGCTAGCCATGAGACCGGCACCATTCACACAACCGGGTGGGGGGGGGGCGGCAGGGGGAAGGCTTACTAAACCTTGCCTATCCCCAGATGATCCTTCACTGCTCAGTGGGATCGCGCTCCATGCTGCTACACTATCAGCCGTGCTCCATATGGATCTAGCGCCACATGGCATCGACCTTTTGCACCAGTAACCCTAATGACCACTAGGGGCATTGGGAGGAGAGAGAGAGAGTGTGTGTCTCCTTCTCTTTCCTATTTATCTCTGCCTCTATGACCCCTCTATGGATAGAATGTACTCAGGAACTTCCTGGGAGTGACTTCCTTTTTCTTCGCAGAATGCTTCTAGCTCTCCCTCTGAGCACCATGCCTCTATAGGTCTCTCTCTGACCAACATGTAGCCAACTGTTAGATACAGTGGTCCCTCGACTTACGAAGTTAATCCGTTCCGAACGCACGTTCGTAGGTCGAAATTTTCGTAAGTCGAAAAGCGCACCACGGAGGTCTGGAAACATTTGTAAGTCGAGGAAACCGCATCTAAAAATTCGTAAGTCGAGGAAGCCGCATCTAAATCGGCAACGACTTCCGGTCATTTTTGTCATTCGTAAGTCGAAAACTTCGGATGTCGAGTAGTTCGTAAGTCGAGGGACCACTGTATAGGCCTTTTCCTATCATCATGTATTCCTGAATAAAGTAGATTAGTTTAACCTTACATGAATCTCCATGCTTATTATTTGCAAGCTGTTGCCCCTGAGACCCTGTTAACATATGCTGTAATGGGAGTGAATTAGCTCCCGAAATACTCTGCTCTGTAAGTAATTACCCCCAACAGCAGGGTGGATTTTTCTGAGGCTGGGCCCGTGCTTGCACATGAGAAGTTAGCCACGGGTAAGGGAGCGCTCACTCCCTTCACCTCCACTAACAGCAGGGCTTAAAAGCCGGGCTAGGTGGCACTGGCCCACCAGAATCGGGCCTGATCCCAGTGGTTCTCAAGTGCAGCCTAAGCTGTGCTATGTGTCCCTGGTCCTGGTTAGGATGTGCATGAGAACAGCCTCACCATCTAGTTTCAACATGTATCTTCCTATATATGTAAACAGAAGTACTCACGAAAGCATGTTCTTCTGGAAAAGCATTTGGAGATATTATTTTCTGACCTGGTGTAATGTTAGGATTCTTAACATTAAAACATTCATTAGTATACTGATTCATTAAAAATTCATCCTACTAATATGTTTTACTTATTTCTTGAACTTTGTTCTACTTCTGGAAAACAGCAATCCCAAAAAGTTTGTTTTTCATTCCACTTTCTCAGTGCTCTCGAACATGTGGGAAAGGCTGGAGAAAGAGAGTGGTTGTGTGTAAAAGTTCCATTTCATCTCCCTGGGCTCCAGTTCTATCGGATGCTGCCTGTGCAGCAGAACTGAAACCGAAAATGCAAGAAGCCTGCCTCCTTAAGCGATGTCATAAACACAAGAAACTACAGTGGTTTGTGTCCACATGGTCTGAGGTGAGCAATAGGTAGCTCTGCTGCATTTCTGTTAATTACAACATTTATTTTTAAAGACAGAATTACAAGCCAGCAGGGAATCAGAACACAAAATGGCCAGTTACAGGTGAATATGAACATAATGGCTGCCATCCACAGTGGCTCTAGCAAGTTAGCACAAACAACTTTCTTATTTCCAGTCTCCTCCCTGCATCCCCACAAGCTGCCAGAAAAAGCCGTTGCCAAGGCTTGAGGGATCCTTGGCAACAGCATTGGGTTGTGGTGCCAGTGGATACAGAGGAGGAGATACACAAAGATACCTTCTGCTGGTGGAATGTATCTCCATGTGGTTTCCATGGTCTGCCCCTTCAGCCTCCCATGCCCCATCCCACACTGTGATGGCTTTTTTGGGCTGCAGCGAGGACAACCTGCAAGCAATTCTCCTCTTCCCCCTACAGAGGGGAGGGGATAATTGCTCACACATGACTTACACAAACTCTGTCTGATGCTAGGTCCACTGTGGATATTAGCAAGTGTTCTTAGAGGACAGGGGCTGCTCTGAAACTGCCCTTCACGGTGTTCAGTCCAAATGTACTTTTTCTGCTCCAGAGTTGTGCTTTGGGTGAGGGGAAATGGTTTTGCAGATTTGAAGCCAAAGTCAGCTGTGTACAGCACTGCTTAACCGATGGAAATCCCTTCCCAGTGATGTCACCAAGAAATCTTCATCTCCAAAACAGTTTTGCAATTAAAAAGAACTTCTAAAATTAATAAGCAATGGGTGAAGGGGAAAATGCATGTGTTCATGCAGTACTTTTAAAAATGAAAAGGTGGACATCCCACGTGAAAAATGGTGGTGGGGAAAGGGGGGACTGATGTCTGAACAGTGTTGCCCTACTTGTCCCTGTTATACCATCTGTCATTTCTGCCTCTGAGTATGAAGATTCCATTTAGTTATTGCGACTAATAACCACTGAGTGTGGAACTGCTCAAATACAACCCACAGAGATGGGAATCTGACTACAATCAGAATGAGCCCAGATGTATCATAGCCTGGGGAAGTTGCAAAGAAAGGGACAGAGGACCTAAACCTATCTGACATTTGAATATATCATTGCTTTGTCACTCCCACCAGTGCTCTGTGACATGTGGAAAGGGATTACAAAGACGAACACTGAAATGTGCAGAAAAATATGTTTCTGGAAAATACAGGGAACTTGCGCCTAAGAAGTGTTCTCACCTGCAGAAACTGAACATAGAACTGGAAAAAGCCTGCATTTTAAACTCATGCCCCAGATACCCTGTGCATTCACTAGTCAGCCAGGGCAGCTGGGTCTCCTCTTCGTGGTCTCAGGTAAGGAAACCTGCTCACTTTGAAACTGTTTTATGTTTCACGTCTGGTCTCATCTATCAAGTTTCTTTCCAACAGGATCTCTTCTGCTGTTGGCATGGTCTATTAGTCACAGATCTGTCCTGTGGAGAGAGCTGGTGTCGTGCAGTAGCTAAAAAGCTGAGGTTTTCATGTTCTCTCTCATAACACTAGAACTCAGGGGCACCTGATAAAATCGATTGGTCGTAGGTTTAGGGCAGACAAAAAGCACTTTGTCACACAGCCCATAATTAACTTAACGGAATTTTCTGCCACAAGCTTTAAAAGGAGGAGTGGACAAATTCATGGAGAATAGGTTTATCAACATCTGTTACTCATCATAATTGAAAAGATTCTCCATATTCAGGGGCAACCTACCTTTGAATGAATACCAGGAGCTTTTCCAGACAGCAGGCTTACTGCAGGTTTACTGGGAGGCTTTACTGAGAGAGAGTTCAGAGTTGCCCCAAAAAACTGATGCCAAAAGTGGATTTTTTTTTTTTTAACCTTGGATATAAATCAGGCTACACCCTTAACACACAATTTAAAAAAACCCGAATTGTGAGTGAAGGGCTCCCTGCAGGTCATAGGGACTTCAGGGTAAATTTGGCCGATATGTGAACACACACCCTCCATTCTGGAGGATATGCAAACTGAAAGCCAGGTGTGAAGGCTTTCAGTCACCCCCCCCCACCAAAAAAAAAGATTGACCAGGGTTTATGGGAAAGAATTTTATATTACAATTGTTTAATATATACTTTACAAATCATTCTTGCAGACTATTTGCATATTAAGACTTAGTAGGAGTTTTTCCAGTTAGGCTGATGATTTTAGTGAATTTTTCAGGTGAGAACCTTACAGTGGGAACTGAGGGGGAATCTTTATTCCAGGTTAATTAATACTGTAGCTAAGCATCTTGTTGCAGATCATTAAATGCCAGCAATTATCTGGGAAGCTGCTGTGTGTGTTCATGACATAGTAACCAGCAAGCTCCTCACACTTAGCACGGAGTTTTAGATTACACATTAATGTGTTGTAAGAGCTCAGTTGCTTGTAAGCATTTTCACACCATGCTCCATGCTAAGCACTTGAGAAGGCTGTAAAGATACAGTGGCTTGATGCCCACGGAGGTTTATTCTTGGATTGGCTGCACCATTTGACCATCCAACTGACAACTTAGGTTTATTATTTTCTTTCATATGCAGTATTGCAAAGGAGCCTAGAAGCAAGTCCTGGCTCTTTGTAATACACCTGTCTCAGTGTAAGAATTCTGGCCCCGACATTCTAGTTTTCTGTGTACAAGCAGTTTGCCATATGGGGGAATATTCAGGTGTATCCCTCCCACACACACACACACACATCTGAGTGGCACAACCCTAGAAACATATCATTGTGCAATTCCCTGGAGCTTTCCCAGACAACAGGCTTTACCGTGGCTTTACTGCAAATTTGCCCCCAAAAAACCAATGCAAAAAGTGGATTTTTTTACCCCGGACATTCATCAGGCTAGACTCTAAAACACAATGAAAAACGCGAATCGTGTGTGAAGTGCTCCCTAATATCTCTCACGGATTTCAGCATGAATCCAGCAGATGTGCAAACACACATCTTCCATTCCGAGCTAAAAGTCCCTCTGGAAATGCCCTGGGATCATGTGTTTCAACAATTTAGGCCTCTTCTCACATTACCTCTGTGGGAGCCACTTCAGCTTTGGCCCTTCTTGCACTGGTTGTATAATATTGCATGACCAAAAAATGGGACGGGTGGAGCTATGCATTGAGAAGCAGGTACAGGCTCTTCTCACTTAGCTCTTTGGAGCAAATTAGACAGGCTGCAATCTAGACACCAGCATTTGTTGGTTGGTTGGTTGGTTGGTTGGTTGGTTGGTTGGTTGGTTGGTTGGTTTTGTGGGGCAGCGGGGTGGAAACCTGCCTATAGTGGAAGAAAGTATTAGAAGCCCCTTGAAAGCCATACTTCAGAGCCCAGGAGTACGAGGTTTGGTAATATTGCTACTTGCAGCCTTAAGCCTAGTTGCTTCACAGTGAGATATAAGCCTGCAAACCCATGCACACTTACCTGGGAGAAAGTGCCACTGAATCCAGTAGGACTGATGTCCAAATTAATATACATAGGACTGTGCTGTATATGAAAGACCTTTATTGCTTATTTGACATTGGTGATTCATAGTGGCTAGGTAGCTGGAATAGCACCTGACAAGTGTGAAAAGTCATTGTTGAATCAGCACAGACTCTGGTCTTGTATTTGCTGATCCAAGCATAAACTGACAGTTACAACGGGCATGTATTCTGTTAAATGTGGGGCTGGGATAACACATGGACCTCCTCTCTGCCTTACAGTGCACTGCAACCTGTGGAGGTGGCACGCAGGTGAGGTCCGTTCAGTGCCTAGCGCATGGGAGGTCAGCCACAGGATGTCTCTTGCATCAGAAGCCCATTGCCTCACAAGCCTGTAATACCAACTTCTGCCCACTTCCCGAAAAGAAAGGTAACTTCAAATTCTCCTTTTCTTTCTGAACTTCTACTTTTGCCTCCTAAGGTTTGAGCTTCTGAATTGTTGTTGATGTTACCCTGCCTTTCTACAAAAATACTCAAGGCCAGTTACAGTAATAGACATTAATAAAATATATCATACAACAAATATAAAGCAATAAACAGTCCTTAAGACCAGTATCTCTATGAAAACAACAGATTAAAACATATCAATGGCAGTAGTAAAATATGCCTTATCCTGGTTGAAATACAATTCAGAGAGCCCACCAAAATAAAATTGAATAAACTAGCGGAGGTAGTTGCTCAACTGGTAACAAAAGCCACAGCCAGACATTATGGGCTATGTGTGGCTCAAGCCAAAACCAGAAGCTCTGTCGCCCTGTTCGTACATCCCCCCCACCTCTACACATTCAGCACACATTTGGAGGAGGAGCAGGTTTGGTGCTATGGTCCCACTCCTGCCTTGCCTGCTTAGCTCCATACGTTCAAGCAAAGGAAGCCCATGAAGAACCCAGCCGTACATCCAACAGGAGCCCATGCATGTATAGCTGTTAGTTAGTTAGTTAGTGAGACATTTATTGCATGATCATTGGTCAATACAAAAAAAGAAAAGTTAAAAGAACTAAACACAAAGGAAACATCATGAAATATAAACAGTTAAAATAACTACAAAAATATCAATGTCAGGTAGCCAGGAGAGTTTTCTTCAACTTTTCAGCAGCATGAACAAATTTAGCTACCTGATTGACTTAAAAAATATAACCCTGCAACAGAAATGATAATCTACTAAGATCATCAGAGAACATATTCATGTGTATAAAAAAAAGAGAGAGGTCTAATCTATCCCTGTATTCAAACAGGAACAGATAATTTAAAAGATAATGCAGTATATTATCCTCTTGAGGGTTAGTACAGCCACATATCGAGGATTCCACTTCTGAGACAATGTTGAGCCTCTTCACGTGATCGGGAGCATGGATCATGCAGGTTCCCGATCACATGGAGATCCTATGTGCATACAGCATGTATAGCTGTATATACATAGGATCGTCGTGATCAGGAACCTGCATGATCCATGTTCCTGATCATGTGAATAACTTACAACATGCAACTGTATGAATGTAGGCTCCCTCTGCAGACAACCAAACTAGGGATGTGCATGGAACCGCTGCAGGAAGGCTTGAAGGCGGCAAGGGTGCTGCTTTAAGAGCGGGGGAGGGTGCATTTACCCTTTTCGCTGCTTTCCCCCCGCAAGTCCATTTACTTGCAAGCCCATCAGGGCGGCAGTGTACCTCCTTGCTATCCTGTTGCCCCCATTGTCCGGATATGACCGGAAGTCTCCAACGCACCCGCATGCGCAGGCACGTCGGAGACTTCCGGTCATGTTCAGCCAACGGGGCAGCAGGGAGGTACACTACCGCCCCGATGGGCTTGCAAGTAAACGGATGCCAGTGGGGGGAAAGGGGCAGGAGGGGTAAGTGCACCCTCCCCCACTCTTAAAGCTAGACACCCCCCACCATCGAACCAGTTCTTTGAACCAGTTCGGAGGCCCATAAAGGGTTCGGAGGCCCATAAAGGGTTCGGAGGCCCATAAAGGGCCTCTGAACCGATTCCATGCACATCCCTAAATCAAAGGAGAAGAGAAATTGCAACGCTTGGTCCTGCCCTTTTACCTGGAATTAAAAGGGCAGGACCAGGAGATGCAATTTCTCTTCTCCTTCACATCTTCAGTGAGCATATGGGGAAGGTGTAAATAGGGCTTCTTCTTTTGACAAAGTTCCCCGCCCAAAGTTCCTGAGGAAACTTAGCAGTCATGGAATAAGGGGACAGGTTCATGTGTGGATTGGTGACTGGTTGAAAGACAGGAAACAGAGACTAGGAATAAATTGACAGTTTTCATGGAATGGAATCTTTATTTTGGTCATTGACTGGACAAAAGGACAGTTCTTCTTAGTGGTCTCTGTCCATCACACAGATGGGCTTCACACCTGCAGGAAGACCAGTCCGGAAACCTATCAAGCTGATAAATTCTTTTCTGCTTTCCTAGCTAGGTAGCTAAGGAAAAGCCCTTATCCTTAGTCACGTGACCCAAACCCCTTCACCTCTGGAATCTGTCAAGCTGTTCTCCTAGCTACATTACTTTAATTTTTTCTTTTATTCTGCCTCCCTTCTATACCTATATACTTCTTTCTGTCTTTTTTGCATGTTTATTTCCTTAGGTTTAAAAAAAAAAGGAGAAAGAGGGAGCTTTTCAGGGGGAGTGGAACTTTCCCTCACCTCACCTGAGGCACCCACGGTTTATGGCCAGTACAGCACCTTTCAAACGTTGCCTGAACTGCCGCTCAGCCTTCCCTTCTTCAGATGGGCATACCCTCTGCCTTTTTTGCTTGGGAGAAGCCCACGTAGCCACTGCTTGCCCACATTGCCAGAAGCTTTCAAAGAGGGCTAGGCATGACAGACAGTCATGGCTCCAAGTTTTTCTGTGGGAACGAGCCTTGTCAGCAGCTGTGATGGAGTGTCCCAACACTCCTTCAGAAGCTACCTCTGGGGAAGGGTGCAAATCATCGGTGGTGGTTCCCTCGCCACCTGGAGGGCCTGGGACTCTCCTGGGGACTCCCTCTGCCTCCCTTGTGCCATCAGCTCCCATTGTATTGAAAATTACCTCAGAGGGACCGGCACTAAAATCTTCCATTTCGGTGCAGCCGTCTGTTTCTGGGATGTTACTCGTTTCACCCGCGGCTCCCTCGGTCGCCCTGGTGGCGAAAAGGAAGAAGGCTAAAAAAGACAAGGGTGTCACAGGCTCGGCACCGAGAGTTAACACGGCGCCGAATATGAGTGAGGCTCTGCCAGCCCCAACACAGGCGCACCATGCCGCCGCTTCCTCTTCACATTCAGAGACTTCTGTGCCCGTCAAACGTAAACACAAAGCACAGCACTCTGAGCCTGTTCCTGCAGCTCAAGGGCATGCACCGCCCCCACAATCCCCCAGCACAACACCGCTCCTGGAAGCAACGCTCAGCCTCACAACCGGCTCCTGCCATGCCCCACTCTATTATTCTGGATGCTGACATGGATGCAGGGGCAGGACGCTCTGACCTTGTTTACACCTCTGATCCTGATGGATCTTTATCGGGGGAATCTAGAATGGCCAGTGCCTATTCTCCTCTGCCTGGGTATTCCCCACGTAGAGGAGGAGCTTACTACCCTTATGGGGGGCGCCTTATGAGGACTCGGACATGGAATACTATGACGAAGACCCATATGAATATGACCCTTATGAGCAGGATCGATACCATTTTCATCAGGCTCGCTCTGTCTCCATGTACCCCTGTCGTGAGTGCTATGGGCCACCCCAGCGCTACCACTCTCAACCACCCTATTGGCCATATCAGAGATGGGGAGAGGAACCTACTCATTCCTCTAACGTCGACCCAATGAACATGAAGCATCTGCCCAGGCGTGAAACCAGGTGCCTTGCTCGCCCCTGCACTACTGCCCATGCCACCTCGCCACGGGACCGCGTGTGCCCCAGCATGAAACATACTATACCTGTGTCGCAGCCACCGCCGTCTGCTTTGATTGCCTACAAGGAGGGCTGTGAGACTCTTCAGGCACCAGCCCAGGCCTCTCAGGTGGATGCCCCACACTCTTGGACTCGCTGGGAACAGCTCCGCCGGACAAGATTTTGGCATCCTTCGCCTCTTCGGACTCCTCATCAGATTCTAACTGACTCTCCCTCCTTCCTCCCCTCCCTCCTGTCCAGCCACCCCCGCACCCAAGCGCAGGAAGAAGGACAAGGGCAAACTCCCATAATCTCCTACTGCAGATCTCAAGTCCTTTTCTACCTATGTATCCATGATGGCCAAAGCTCTGGGCATCCAACCCAAGGACACCCCTGCGCCAGCAGCTAACCCTTTATTTGATGTTCTTGCAGATGCTTCTTTGGCCCCCATCGCTCTCCCTATGAACCAGATGCTCCTGTACATAGTCAAGGAGTTTGGGGACAAGCCTGCTTCGGTCTCAATGGCTTCTAGGAGAATAGAAAACTTATGCAAGGTTCAGGACGAAGACTCCTCAGTTCCTGCATCTCTAAATACAATTGTTGTGGAGGCCGCCCAAACAAAATCGAAAAACAAGATGTTCTCCACACCTGTGGACAAAGAGGGTCGTAGACTAGATACCTTTGGCAAGCATCTTTATGCCAGTGCAACAATGGGCATTAAAATAGCCAACTACCAGGTGTGCATGGCGAGATATAATCACCTCCTTTGGGGCAAGCTTTCTGAATATACCCAGGACCTGCCCACTGACCTTAAACTGAGTCTCTTGGCCTTCCAAGTTGATGGCTATGAACTAAGTAAGCAGATGCTGCATGCTTGTAAACACACCACTGACTCTGTAGGACAATCACTTACGACCTCGGTGGCTTTGCGAAGACATGCTTGGCTTCGCTCTTCTGGCCTGAATCTTGATACTAGAACCAGAAGAAGACCTCCCATTTGACGGATCAGCCCTCTTTGGCACCCAGACCGATGAGACATTAGAGCACGTACAAAATAGGGATGTGCATGAACCGGTTTGGAGGCCATTTTGGAGGCCTCTGAACCGGTTTGGAACCGGACCGGTCCGGCACTGAGGGGGAGTCTACCTTTAAGGGCGGGGGGGTAGTACTTACCCCTCCCGCCGCTCTTCCCCCTCCGGTGCTGCATTTAAGGATGAAGTTTTGGAGACGGCAGCGTTCCTCCCTGCCGCCCCTGCCCCTGTCGTTGCCCGGAAGTCTGGTACAAACGAGCACGCATGCACTCGCCACGGCACGCGCCTGTTGCCGCCGTGCGTGTGCGCACACCACATACATCACATGCACACACAGCGTGCGTGTGACGTATGCGGCGCGCGCTTGGTGGCAACAGGCGCGCACGCCGCGACGAGCACATGCGTGCTCGTTTGTACCAGACTTCCGGGCAACGACGGGGGCAGGGGCAGCAGGGAGGAACGCTGCTGCCCCCAAAACTTCATCCTTAAATGTACCGCCGGAGGGGGAAGAGCGGCGGGAGGGGTAAGTACTACCCCCCCGCCCTTAAAGGTAGACTTCCCTCTGTGCCGGACCAGACCGGTTCGGTTCCGTGCACACCATTAGTACAAAAGATGCGCAAGACTGCTCAAGATGCACAAGATCGATCAGCTTCTTCTCTGCTTCAGCCTCACGGCGTTTTCACAAACCTTTTCACTCCCAAAGGCCCTATCAGCACTGGGCACTGCCAGCTGTCTCCTATGACCATTCTTTTCATCCTCCCCGCACGGGCCAACCTTGCCATCACTACAAGAGACGACAGTACCCCATCTCCAAACCCAGCCAGCAGAAAATGAAGTCTGCAACCTTCCCAAAGTGCTCCTGACTACCCGTGCTTGGGCTTCTGGCTACGCCCTTACCTGGATCGCTGGGAATCAATAACATCAGATCCCTGGGTACTCACCATTATCCAGCTGGGATATGCTATCGAATTTATACAATGCCCCCCAGACTCGAGCAAGCTGCCGACCCCTATGACACCCGTCCTTCAAGAAGAGATCAACTCGCTTCTTCTCAAAGATGCTATCGAGCGTGTTTCCCCCCGCCTTGAGGATGGACTCTACTCAAGGTACTTCACCGTACCGAAGAAGGACGGCGGGTAAGATCTATCTTGGACTTCCGCGTTCTGAACAAATATGTATGCTACCACCATTTCAGAATGCTTACTATTACGGAAATTATGACCCTACTGTCTCAAGGCATGTAGTTCGCCACCATAAATTTAGAGGACACTTACTACCATATTTCTATACGCCCTCAGCATCGGAAGTACCTACGATTCCAGCTAGGAGATGTCACGTACCAATTTCAGGCCATGCCATTCGATCTCTCTTCCGCCCCACGAGTCTTTATGAAATGCATGGTTGTGGTGGTTGGCCACCTGCAAGAGAGGGGGATCTAAATCTTCCCATATTTGGACGATTGGCTTTTGACAGCGTATTCGCCACAGGCATTACAGGACCACCTTCAGGTGGCCATAGACCTGTTGGAAGACCTCGGATTAAATATCAGTTACAAAAAGTTGCACCTTATCCCCACCCAATGTATTCGGTTCCTAGGGGTGATGTTCGACTCACTCACTGCTGCAGTGAAGCTCCCGGACGACAGGGTCCTCAATGTGCAACATCTGGTGGAGGAACTGTCCAGCCACCCTACCCATCCTGCATGGACGGTGCAACGCATGCTGGGCTACATGGCTTCGACTACTGCTGTCCTCCCCACAGCCAGGCTGCATATGAGATCCCTCCAATGTTGGTTCCTGGACATTTTCCATCCTCACCAGGAACACAATTCCAAGATTCTTCATGTTCCACTAGAAATTCGCAAGACCCTGCGATGGTGGGTATCCCTACCAAATTTGGAATGCTCAACTCCATTCCAGCAGTCCACTCCTCACGTACAAGTGACTACAGACACCTCGGAAGACGGCGGCCACTGGTCTGGCAAAGAGGCTGCACACCACATCAACTATTTAGAGCTTCTCGCTATTCACAGAGCTCTGAAAGCCTTTCTCCCAAATCTGTGTGGGAAACATGTCCAAATTATAACCGACAATACTTCAGCCAAGGCTTATATCAACAGGCAGTGGGGGACAGGGTCTCGTGCCCTTCTTTCCCTGTCTCTCCGCCTTTGGCACTGTTCCATCAGTTGGATCTCTCGGCAGTACACATCAGAGGTCACTCAAACACTTGACATGCACAGGCACATCAGATACTTCTGGTTGTATCCAGTCAACAGGGTGACAGGGAGGTACGCTGCTGCCCCGATTCACTTTGGAAAAAAGGAGTGCCGGAGGGGAAGAGTGGAGGGAGGGGGAAGTGCACCCTCCCCCACTCTTAAAGCAGCAACCCCCGCCATCAAGCCACCCCCACTTGGCTCCGTGCACATCCCTATCCAGCAGTGCTGTTCTTATGTTCTGTGACTCTAGCCTTTTCTCTATTAAGTTTCATTGTCTATGTTTTTCAATCGGAGAGTTTCCCTGCATTTTCTGGGAAAGTAATTCTTTTTTGTGGGGTCTGGATGGGGCGGAGCATTGGTAGTCTGTGCAAAGTCTAGAACCTACCTGCAAAACCTAGATAGATGTTTCTGTCTGTGTATGTTGGTCTGGGGGTTTCATGTAAGCATCTAAGTGAGACCCAGGCAGCTTTAGAGAGATAGAGATAGAGATGGAGAAACAGAGAAATAGTGAAGTGTTAAAAACGCCCTGTAGTTTGGGCCTGGCTTCTCCTTGCTTTTGCATTCCATTTGACAAACATATTGGCCAGTGAATCAAATAATGATTCAGTCATCTGCTTGCCCCTCCCCCCATGCTTTAGGCAGGTTCTGTGTCTTTTCATTCTTGAAGTACTGTATGTACATATATTTAATCAAACAGATTTTTATCCTCTTTTTTTCTTTTTAAAAAAGCAGAATCTGGTTTTTAAATGTTGAAAATTTGTTTTAGGGGGGAAACAGTTTTAAGCACTAGTTCCCTGTCAAGTCAGTTCTTTCCACAGCAGCGTAACAAAAACAGTGGGGAAGAAAACTACAAGCCTATTCAGACATTTTTTTTTTTGCACATGCATTCTGGTGTCTCTACACATACACATATTTTTGTGTGGATGACTGTACCTGTGTTTATTTCAAAGGGGAACCTGGGTACAGGCCCTCTCAAATGCAAATACAAAGAGGAAGTGTACTGCTGCATGTACATTCAACATGTGTGAATAACTATATATGTACAAATCTGTAAGGTAAGGTAAAGTGTGCTGTCAAGTCGATTTCGACTCCTGGCGCCCACAGAGTCCTGTGGTTTTCTTTGGTAGAATATGGGAGGGGTTTACCATTGCTTCCTCCCGCACAGTATGAGATGATGCCTTTCAGCATCTTCCTATATCCCTGCTGCCCGATATAGTAGCAGCGAGGATTCGAACAGGCAACCTTCTGCTTGTTAGTCAAGCATTTCCCCACTGCACCACTTAAGGTGTACATGCGTGTATTGTACACACACTACATGCATTGCACATAACATGTGAATAGGGCTTGTATGTCTGATCAAAACAATATGGTGAGTGCACTTACACAGCAGGCTCACTACTAAAATTATATCTGTCATTTCGCCCTGTGTCTTTCAAACCATGTTAGTAGTGTAATAAACTAAACTTTTTTTCTTTTACTTTTTATTTTTCAGATTTCTTCTGCAAAGATTACTTTAATTGGTGCCACTTGGTTCCCCAGCACGGTGTTTGTAATCATAACTTCTATGGTAAACAATGCTGCAGGTCTTGTATCAAGTCAAATCTGTAACTAAAACTTGGTTCTCGGATATGAAGCATCGTTTTGAGTACAAAATGAACTGCATGTTCTTACTTGGGGCTGTGCCCAATCAAGACAAAAGTCTCGAGAATGACTGCCATTTGCTCTGAAGCGTTCTTTTCATTAATCAGTGAGCCCAGGTACAAGTATAGTCAAGCACTATGCAGATGGGTGAAGTGTCTCAAATCCTTTTCAGTATTTTAATGGGATCCATGGTGCTGTTTTCTGCCAGGCATCTTGTTCTTAAGAGGAGCAGGGAAAAGGGAACAGTTTTCCAAGTTATAAACCTCACAGGGGCAGAGTTGAATCTTATGAACATCACAGGGGCAGAGTTGATTCTCATCATCTTTTGAGAAGACTTTGAAGAGGTGCCTGGAGGATGAATGTCTGAAACCAGCAACAGAGCAATTTGCTGAGCCTCAAAGAGGACTTGGTTTCTTTTTACCTCAGTTCCCACTGCCCCATTGCAATCAATGGGAGCTGTGCAAGAACACTACTGCACATGAGCGTTTCCATGGGGCTCACACTAGAGAACTTCCTATTGGATTCTGCCTGAAATATTTATTATTTCTTAGAATGGTGCTCTTGCAAAGCCAATATATAGGCAATGTTCATTTGTACTGTGAGTATAATCCGCGGCAAGGTTCTCCTGAACAAGTTCCATTCAAAGAATGAGAGCAGCTCAAGAACGCTCTGGTGCTCCATTTATTCAGTGATGCTTACAGGAACTCAAGACATAGTCTCCTAATGCTCTTGTGCAGCAGCTCCCATCCATTTCAAAGGGACCTCACACAGAAGGACTCCCTGGTGGATAGCACTGTTCACCTGCAGCCTCGTGCCAGCCATCCTGGCGTTAACATTTATAAATGACCTATGAAATCAAAATACGGTCACTGACTATAACAATCAAAATATACTTGAGGCATTTTTGCCATTTTTAAGAAATCTGAATTGCTTTAGTTAGATCTGTCATTTTTAATGAATTTGGAGAAACCAACAGGCCTCAGGGTGTTCTTTCTCCTTCTTGATTTCTGTCAGATAATAAAATCCTTTATATTTGATGTTTTCAAATGAGTGATCTTATTTAAATGTCCTTGTTTTATGCTTTACCATTAAGTATAAAAAGAGTGTCCTGCCATCAGTGTTACTTAAATGGCTGATTTTACCAAAATTTTGTTGTTTGCATTTAAACTTAAGGTACTACTGCTTTATATTCCAGCACCATAGTAGCATAATAAACCTATGCTTTGAAACATATTTTTGGCATTTCAGTAGCTATTTAGGACAACTGGAAACTGTTTCACAAGTTTAGAAGCTGCACAGAATACTAACATGAGGGGCTATATGTATTTTGCAGTACCATGGGAGTTCAATGTTGAGGTATTGAATGCAGAATGCTGCTTCCTGAGAATTTCAGCTCTCATGAAGCAAAGCAAGCTTCTAGCCATTGTGGCTGAAAAGGGATGCTTGAAAGTGTGTGGGTCCCATGGCTGCTGAAGTTTCAGATGCCAGAGCAGCTGCTGAATAAGAGTTCCATTGTTTGGGGTGGGGCTTCAATGGGACTGTATAACTGATGTCCCTTCCCCATTAAATGTGTAAAATAAAGGGGAAATGCAAACTTTAATGCATACTTTATAAAGGTCACAGAATTTTGGTTATTTTGGGTGGAGAATTTGGCTTGCCCTGGTGCAGAAACTTTCCTTCTTAAAACACAGGGTATACACAGCCCTGACTCAAATGTACACTGCAACTACAGCATAGGTGCTGCCTTAAGATTTTCTGGTGCTGTCACTCCAAATGGGAATCTGAATATTTATATTACCTGAAATGTAATTAAAAAAATTTATTTGTTTCTCTACTGTCTCATCACTTATTTGGTCAAGTTCAAAGGTAATCTAAAAATGCATATACCTTCTGATCTTGTTTCTGATGTTATTCCATAGTCCAAATTTGTTGGATCCATTTCTTGCCACAATTGCTGAGTATTAGCATTCTCTCTCTCTCATGCATACACACAAACGTATATCAGTTGCCAGGATTCTATCACACTATAGCATGTAGGCATGTGCACGAAATGGATTTTGCATTTTGTTTCAAATTCAAAATTAAACACAAAATGGCCGAAACATTTTGTCAAAACAGCAGATGAACCAGCTGCTTAGATGAAACAACTTGAAACGTTTTGAGTGTTTCAGCCATAGGGAACAAAGGGAAAACCCTATTGTTCCCAATGGGTAGCTCCTAAGAGGACACCAAAACTGGTTGAGTGGTAGCACATGATGGGTACTACCTACTACCCAATCCACAAAAGGATTGGGCGATTTTTAACAAATTTTTAACCTTTCCCCAAAACCCAAATAGGACCCTATGAGGGTTGGGGGAAATGTTAAAATTTTGTTTAAAATCACCCACTTGCCCATTTCTTTTGTGGGTTGTATGGTAGGTAGCACCCATCGTGTCCTATTATACAACCACTTTGGTGTCCCTAGGAGCTAACAATGGCGTGCTTTGGGTTTCCCCATTGTTCCTTATGACCTAAACAAGTTCCACTCACAGAGTGCAATGCATTTTGCAACCCTGCCTTGAAAAACACTTGAAGCACACACTTAAAGGGAATCTGTCCCTCCCAACACAGAATACACATTTCGAACACAGTCCAGATGGCCAATAAAAAGGCTCATTGGCCCAGGATCTGCTGCCAGTCACAGTGCCTGCACTGCAGTAATATCACTGGCACAAGTTGATCTCAATATAAGGGATCTCTGTACATCCCAAGTCCTTTTAGTACATTTTGAAATTCCCTCCTTTTGTGTCCCCTTCCATTCCCCGCCCCCAGACAATGGGGCACAGTTTCCCATGACAACACTTGTTATGTATGCTAACAAGCCAACCAAGAAGCAAGAGGATTGTTAGCCAATTGGAAGCCAGTGCCAGAAAACCAACCAACGAGGGGAAAACAGGCCTTCAAAATGGCACTCGGAATGGCGAAACGTTTCAATCAAGATGGGTGTTGTTTTTTAGGTTTTTTTAGTTTGGAACAGGCCCTTTATCTGAAGGGTGTTTTGTTTTGAGCTCAAAACACTCAAAGCGTTTCAATGTTGAAACATTTTGCACATCCCTAGTAGCATGACCAAGAAACAGAATTCATAGCAGAGCTGTGCTGTGTCGACAAAAAGGCAAATAGGAATAGGCTCACTTCTCCGTGGCTCAGTTAAATACTGAACGTAGTGGGGAGTAAAATTGTCTGCCCAACCCTAATAATGTCCATATGTACACCCATGTCTTTCCTCCATACAATGGCTGCCATTTGCTCCTGTGTGAAATGGAAAAGCGTTGCAACAGGGACTAATTTTGAAATGAGAGCAATACAGAAGAACAAGCTTTCATCCCAGAGTGACCGGAACAAATGCTGCTTCTTTTAAAGTGGAATTTGCCCACTTGAGCATTTCTCACAGCCAAGATGAGAACACTAGCTTTCTGAGGTTTTTCTTTGTAGCGTCCTGGAAACCTGTTTTCAGAATTTTCAAAGCATCCATTTGCTTTGAGGGGCATTTACTAATAAGATGGATTAGCGAGGATATTTTACAGATTTATCTGGCAATTCCCATTGGTCTATCATGGAGATTGTAATAAGTATTATATATTAATCAGTTTGCCATCCATTTCAAGAATAGATGTGAAAGTCTTCTCTATTAGAGACTGCAAATCCCTAAGGGTCGCCACGCATTACATCTAACTTCAATATTATTTGGACAGTCTGAAGACTGCTGAAGGTTCAGGCTGGCTGGATATATCTCATTTTAATCAGATAAGTCCTTCCTTTGAGGTTTTTATTTTATTATGAGTTTTTTTAAAGGAAGGCCTTAGGTATCTTTTCCTATGCATTTCTCCTGATGTTGAGAGAAAAGATAGAATGTAATTCTGGCAGCAGAATTTAACACAGAGAGAATCTCAACTCTCATTTCTAAAAAGAGTAGCTTCCTTGTCCTCATGGGTTCAGAGATACTGGGGAGTGTCTGGTGATATCTCAGAAGATAGGGGATATGTTGACCAGGATTTCTAGTGATTTCCAGAGGGTGCAACTTCTGCTCATAGTCCATTCTCATGATTAGCAAAAACAGAATTATGCAAATTAGCAAAAATGAAGATTTAATTCTTCAAACATATAAGTAAATTGCTATGCATAATATAGCAGAATTCAGCCAATCTATGCAGCAATGCACTCTGTGCATGTTGGGCAAAGACAGTATCCTTGCATTCTGTCAGGGAAATATGCACCTTGCATTCTATAGGAGATTCATGGCCTATGGCTGAAAACAGCAGCCTTGGAAGTTAGATGTGCCTTTCCTCTTCTCTCCTCATAACACCTGTTTTTTTAAAAAAATAGCATGACATCCTGTTTCATCTCTGCCCCAACCCTACCGCCCAACTTCATTTCATTTGCTGCCAGTTATGAGAGGGAACCATATTGTCTCTGATGTTGTTTAACATCTACATGAAACCGCTGGGAGAGATCATCAGGCGATTTGGCGCAGGGTGTTATCAGTATGCTGATGACACCCAAATTGATTTCTCCATGTCAGCATCCTCAGGAGAAGGCAGAACCTCCCTAAATGCCTGCCTGGAGGCAGTGATGGGCTGGATGAGAGGTAACAAGCTGAGGCTGAATCCAGATAAGACGGAGATACTTATTGGGCAGAGTCGCAATTCGGGAGTAGATTTTGATCTGCCCGTTCTGGATGGCGTCACACTTACCCAGAAGGAACAGGTATGCAGTCTGGGGGTGCTTCTGGACACACAACTCTCCCTGTGTCCCAGGTTGAGGCAGTGGCCAGAAGTGCCTTTTATCAGCTTCAGCTGATACGCCAGCTGCGTCCATTTCTTGAGATAAATAACCTCAGAACAGTAGTACAGCTGCTGGTCACCTCCAGACTTGACTACTGCAATGCGCTCTATGTGGGGCTGCCTTTGTACATAGTCCAGAAACTGCAGTTAGTCCGGAATGTGGCAGCCAGATTGGTCTCTGGGTCATCTCAGAGAGACCATATCACTCCCATCTTAAAAGATCTGCACTAGCTGCCGGTAAGTTTCCGGGCAAAGTACAAGGTTTTGGTCATAACCTATAAAGCCCTAAACAGCTTGGACCCTGGGTATTTAAGAGAATGCCTTCTTTGCTATGAACCACACCGTCCATTGAGATCATTTGGAGAGGTTCGTCTGCAGTTGCCACTGGCTCATCTGGTGGCTACTTGGGGACGGGCCTTCTCCATTGCTGCCCCGAGGCTTTGGAACACGCTTCCTGCTGAAATAAGAGCCTCCCCATCTCTTACAACTTTTAAAAAGGCAGTCAAGGCGCATTTGTTCACCCTGGCTTTTAATTAGACATTGTTTTAATTGTGTTTTAATAGTTTTAACATTTTAAATTTTAATGTGTTAATATTTTTATTGGTTTTTATTGTCTTGTAAACCACCCAGAGAACTCGCATTTTGGGCAGTATAAAAATGTGATAAATAAATAAATCTTAGAGTGCAATGACGTGATGCCAGCCATTTTCACTTTCTAAGAAATAGAAATGCTCCACCTGTTTAATGCTGTATCTTTTTGATGCTGTATGCAACATGTAAATGCATATATTTGCATGCTACTCTGTTTCTGAAGGCATGCATGTTGTAACAGCATAGCCGATACTGCTAGCTTTATTAAGAAGCCTGACCACAGGTGAGGAGGTCAATTGTTCAGTGAAATACACTTTTGGATTTTGGACTGCTTCAGGATATGGAACTTAGCCATTCCTGTTGTAGACAAACATGACAGGCCAAAAAGATGTGACGGATGTGATGTGGAAGTTCTGTGAATAGGACTCCCTTTTTTCCCCCTACTTCAAAGCAGCCATGCATTCAAAGCTCCAGTTTTTATTAGAGCAGCATTTTTCAGGAAGGGTGTTCAATTATTTTCTCGCTCTCTTTTTCCCCCAACTGAAATTACATAGACCCTGAAGTTACTATTAGCACAGCTGGAAGAAACAAACAGGTACAATCCAGTACCTGTATTCTTTTCTTCTCTTAAACACCTGCAGTGAGAGGAAAGAGATTTAGATCAGGAAATGACACAGGGGGAGGAGGTCTAAATACCTCCATCTTCGGTATTCCCATTGCCGCAATCAAATTCAGAATTTCCTGTTTTAAAGTAACAAAACAACAACAAAGTAGGGAGATCTGATCATGGGTTACCCACATTTTGTCATTTTTGGCTCAGAGGCTAAAAGATTACATCCAATATCCAATCCTTAATACTGTCATTAAGCAGTGGTGATGATCAGTCTGAAAATGTAATGTTTCTTCAATCGGGAGAGTGGAATCAGCTGAAAAGCCAGCCAAAGAACTGATAAGAAATACACATCTTTAAGAACGAATCATTTCTGCATCTGCAGTTTCCTCTGATTTATTTCACTCTAATGAATAATTCTTTCAACACCACCAGGCTTCTGTCTGTTGCTTTGCAAACCAAACCAAACTTAACAGAATCAGAGTTCCCCAGTGTGTGTGGGAAATGCAGAACATTGCCAGCTGGCAATCTTGGGGAAGGTCTTTTAGGTACCAAACAGCAGCAGCAGCAAGCACTCAGAGAACATATGTCACATGCATGATGACCAAAGACTCAGACTCATTCCCAGCTAGTCCAGCCCTTTACTGGAGGAAGAAGCCTTTGTGATTCTGAATTCATTCCCATGTAAACTTCTGTGACTCATCCACCCCAAGCATCAGGGTCTGGCAGGGTAAACCCTTCTGCAGCTGAGGAATTCTGCTGGTCTCATCATTTTGTGGTAACTTAAGGTCCTGCCCCTAATGAATAACTTCTGGAAACGTTTGACATGGTGTAATAGCTACACTGGTGGTTGGGTGCAGAGGGGAAAGTGGGAGGCATAGGCTTACTCATCCCATTGTATGGACACTGAACAAATATTTTCCACTTCTCTCTGACCACAGAGATAAAATATTACCCATTATCCTCCATCTAAATTATTTGCAATCTAAGAATCAAAATATTTTGCTGTAGTCAGGGTGCATATAGGGACTAGTGTTGATTTGCAGAGAAGACTTGAGGCACACTGTGATGAGACCTTTGAAAGGAACCTACGCAAACCAGGACACTAAGCAAAGCAAGTTTATCTATGGGTATTCTTAGATGTTAACTATGCAAAATACAGTTGATGCTGCAAAACATTTAAATGGTTATACCTTAAGGGTCATGGTTGTGCTGGAGTTCCTGGCAGTGGTTTGCCAAACTAACTGATTAATATCACATAGAAACAGGGCAGACAGGAGGTTTCTTTTTGCCATGATTGAGCTGCGGACGGACAGGGCCAGACGGTCAGACGCAGGGCCAGATGGCCAGACGCAGCCATGGTTGGGCTGCGGATGGACAGGGCCAGACGGTCAGACGCAGGGCCAGATGGCCAGACGCAGCCATGGTTGGGCTGCGGATGGACAGGGCCAGACGAACAGGGCCAGCAGAAAGGGGCCTAGGCCCAAGGTTCTCAAACCTGGACCACAAATCCCATCATCCCCAGCCACAAAACTCAAAGGCCATTGTGACTGGGAGGAAGGGAGTTGTAGTTCAACAGCATCTGTGGACCCAAGTTTGAGAACCTCTAGCCTACGGGAAAGGGATAGACATGGCAAAGGCCTAGGAAAGGAAACACATAGCTGAGATGGTAGCAGGTCAAAGGAAGAGGAAGTGGCCCAGAATGAGGCAAAAAGAAGGTACAATGAAGAAATGTGACAGGCAAAGTCAAACTTACAGAGAGACTTGAAGAAGTGCTCATGATGGAGGAATGAGAGAGGCTGACTTTTACACACTGATTTGAATATTAACCAGCCCAAATCTTGGGGTTCCTACCTAATGCCTGGCTCTTGGTGTGAATTTTAGATAGTAATTTTAACAACTCATTCATTGAGACAGCATTAAGCAGCCCTCTTAATTCACCATTACGGTACACAACCATGAGTGTGGGCAACATCCTGCGGAAAGGCAGACATTTTCCCCTCTCCTCCTCAGCCTTTGAGGAGGAGAGCTGGTCTTGTGTTCACAAGTATGAATTGTTCCCTTTGCTAATCAGGGTGTTGCCTGGTTTGCATTTGAATGGGAGACCATATTGTGAACACTGTGTAAGATATTCCCTTAGGGGATGGGGCTGCTCTGAGAAGGGGATCTGCATACTTGCATGCAGAAAATTCCAACTTTCCTCCCTGGCATCTCCAGATAGGGCTGAGAGCAGAGGCGTAACTAGCACTGAAATTGCACCCCCCCGCCGCATCCCCCCCGCCGCCCCCCCAACATACATCTGACTGACACACATATTTCAGAAAACTTTTATTTTAAAAATTAAAAAAATTACAAAAATTACCAAAAATTTCAAAATGCACTACATACTTAGGTTTTTCCTCACAACAACCCTGTGAAGTTGGCTTGTATCTCAAACATCAGAATTATGATGCAATGGTGATTATTATGATTATGATGCCCCTCCCTCACGCCCTGGTTCTGTTCCTGACTTTCCCTTGTGAGTGACTGTATTTTAACAAAACGAAAACCAAGGACTCCAAAGTAATTCGAGGGACTAGGGTGATAGTGCTAAAGACTCCTTATTCTCCCTCTGTTAAAGAAAGACTCCCCTTTTCCAAAACCGCGCGCTATTTACACCAGAAAAGGTTTCAAATGGAGGGGGAAGCATTTATGCATTTATGCTTTGTTTTATGTTACGATTTCAAAGTTAGAAAAACTATAAAAGGGCCATTTTAGAGAAGATATGCACTGCCTTAGTTGCAAATCCTGCTTTTTTGAGATTCCCTGCAATTGAATAAAGCGATAATATACACCTTTGCTATTTAAATTGGTTGGAGAGTATTTATGACAATAAAAAATGAAATGGCATTTCAGATGCAACATTGGTTGCCTAAGACCACTCAGATTTAACTAATCTTCATCAGATTGACAAAAAGAGCAATTAAAATTAAAATCCATGACTAAAACCAAACACTTTGGGGTTGTTTTTAATGAAAGGTGGTATATAAATTTAACAATAAATGTTTAGAAGTATATACTTTCACCCCCTGCCCAACCTACAATTAATTCCAGCTTATTTTCAAAGGGCTTCTAGTTTTATTTACAAATTGCTTGGCAGCACCAATGTTTAAGTAATCGCTAATTGCTCCTAATGATAGTTTTACTTATTGTTAAATTTATATACCACCTTTCATTAAAACATTCTCTGTTCATCTGATTTTCAGTCTGGTTAATTAAATCGGTGGAGGTTTAGACTTTCCTGATGGGCTGAAACAGCTAATCCATTTTGATGATGACATATAATTAAATTAGCTTGCATTACATAGTGAAAAAGTCCAGGAAGGGAGAGATGGGGGGATGTGGAACCCAAGGTTCCACATCCCCCCATCTCCCCCTCTCTGAACCTTTTCAGTTAAAACGTGGTTAGATTATAGGGGAGGAAGGACTTGAATGAGCAAAAAGGGGAACTGGTTCGGGCGTTCAGGAAGTTGTTCAGAAGAGGGAGTTGTTCAGGAAGTTTGCTCTGGTGCGTGTCCTCCTCTTGACGCATGCGCGACTGGTGGTGGGGCGGCGGGGCGCGCCGGGGAGTGAGAGTCAGAGACTTGGACTATGAAGACGCCGCAGCACCCAGTGCTGGATGAGCAATGCCAATGGGGGGGGGGGGGTGCCGGGACCCGGGGGAGGGGGACTGCTCTGCAAAAAAAATAAAATAAAAAATTTTTTCCAGCAAATCGGCGGGGGCACTTTTTGGCGCCCCCTGCCAAGTGGCGCCCGGGTCATGTGCCCCCCCTGCCCCCCTATAGTTACACCTATGGCTGAGAGAGACTCCTGTCTCCTGCAAGCAACCTTGGAAAAGCCACTGACAGTCCGTGTATACACTGAGCTAGATGGACCAATGCTTTGACTCAGTACAAGGCAGCGTCCTGTAGGCCTGTGCATGCATGTTGATAAAATTGGAATTCCAGTATTGGAATTCCCTGTCCCCACCACCAGGAGGCATTAGACCAGGGGGGAAGTGCCCTGGGTAGTGTCCTGGTGAGGGGGGAGCTCTTTAATTCACCACCCAGCAGTGGCACAGGGGTGGCTGGGCAATACAGAGAGTGAAGGCAGGCAGGAAGCAGAGAACTGCTCCCTGGAGAGCCCATGCACTGCTGGAATATGTGTGGGCTTCTAGGGATTGGAGTCTCATGAAGGATTCCAGTCTCCAGAAGCCTACACATTTTCCCAGCACAGCAGCACAGGGGTTTCCCAGGAAGCAGATCTCTGCACTACCTAGCCAGCCTGTGCTAGTGCTGGGTGGTAAATTAAAGGGCCCCCACCACCACCAGGATGCTACCCAGGGCACTTCCCCCCTGGTCTAATGCCTCCTGGTGGTGGGGACAGGGAATTCCGACATTGGAATTCCAATTTTATCGGCACACAGAGGCCTAGCTTCCTATGTTTCAGAACATTTGTTAGAATGAGTATGAAAAGCCAAATGATATGGTTTGGCCTGTGCTCGTGTCCCTCCCATTTACTTCAACGCAGCTTGAATAGGAATGTTCCCCACTGGACTGCCCCCAAAGGAGGTGGGGAGATACTTCCTTTTGAAGTTCAGGTGACAAATCTTGATGGTGCCATGTTCAGCAAAGGAATTATTTCTCCTAAACAAAATGAACAGAACACTCAGGCCAGAATGGCAAGTGGCATCTCCAGCTCTGACAGTCACAGGTGATAGACGTATGAGGCTGGCACACCCTGTTTCCTGGGCAAATGAAGATCAGCTTTCCCATCTTTTGTCCCAAGGCAAAATAACTTCTCCCCTAGTAAGTGTGGCATATTATAATAAAGGTATCTTAAGTGTCAGTAGTAATATTAATGTTGTTATTAATTCATATAGTGCTTAAATGACATATCACACAAATAATGAAAACCAAAAATACAAGTACCTGTCCAAAGGTTTCCAATTTGAGTATGAGAAGAAAGAGTAAGGAAAGCAGAAAAGGATATTAGAATGTGTAATGATTCAATGCATTAGCATGTACCTGATAAAAGTGGGAAAACATTGTTGCAAGAAATGTCCTTGGATGAAGCAAGGGGATGTTTTATTTATCATAAAATAAAGCAGGAGAGGGGAAACCGTCAGAAGCCATAAGGACATGAAAGAAGGGTGGCAAGGGGCTGCAGAAAGAGAATTGCAAATGGAGAGAGAGAAACAAAAGAAAGCCAAAAAAGAAACTGAGAAGTAACAGAAGGAAAGACAAGCAGAGGAAGGCACCAGATGAAGGGAGCAGCCAAAGGTCTATGAAGTGCTTGGTCAAAGGGTTATACCAGAGGCAACATCCATGCCAGGGACATGCAAGATGATGGTGATGATGCCCATCTATAGTGGCATGGGTTGTATTTTCATGTTAGTAAAAGGTAGAGTTGTGCCGCCAAGTCAGTTTTAACTCCTGGCACCCACAGAGCCCTGTGGTTTTCTTTGGTAGAATATAGGAGGAGTTTACCATTTGCCTCCTCCTGCACAGTATGAGATGATGCCTTTCGGCATCTTCCTATACCGCTGCTGGGCGATTCGAACCAGCAACCTCTTGCTCCCTAGGCACATTACTTCCCCAGGTTTAAACATGCCATTTTCATTGGTTTTATACTGTTATGAAGCAAGAGAGTGAGAGGTTTCATGAGGGTTTCTGTATGATCACCCCACAAGTAGGATGTCATTGTTTGGAATTTGGGATCTAGCTCTTGGACAAGGGATCTTTCCTGAGAGATCCATGTGGCGGTTCACATGGATAGCTTGCACTTGTATTCCAACTTGGGAAGTGTCTTGAGTGCTGGTATGGGCATAACGCTTGGCATGATAGTTGGCACCCCATAGCACTTTTCCTGAAATACACCTACCCAGGTTGTAGTGCAGAGCACAATTCATCAGTAGAGTTGGGATCAGAATGTCACAAGACTCCTCACCTACAATCTATATCAATAGTGAGAATGTGGCTGGCTGGAGCACCACCTGTGACCCTTCGTACATGTACACACCATGGGCTGCATTGGAGGGCAGCAGCACTCCATCATAAAGCTCCACAAATGCAAGTCATACAACACAACACCCATGATTTCCAATGAGCATCGCACTGCACAACTGTAGTCATGGAGCTTTATGGCAGAGAGCAACTGCCCTACAGTGCAGCCCCATCAGCAGTGCTTACAAGCACCTGGGGGCACAGGTGGTGATCCAGTCACCCATGTTCCTTGCATATGTCAGCCACTGTTTGCAAATGGTAGTGGGCCGATCCACAGTTCGATGGCCCTAACCCATATGATGAGTTATTGCAGTACATGATATGCCACCATGGAAATACTGATTCCTCTGGTGAGAAACATTTAGACCAGTTCTTAAGAATGCTGAGGGAGAAAAACATGCTAAAGTATCTGTTGCTTCCTTTGGAAATGTCTTCCATAAGAAATCAGTCAGTCTGCTCTCACTTTAAAGTCAATTAGCAACTATTTACTGCTTGCCTTTCTTGGAATCCCAGAGACTTCCTTGAAGAGGAGACAAGTGATCCACAGAATCCTCTGTACAGTCACAGGGATAAAGGAAAATGAACTGCTTTCCTAATATTATATTTAGCAGACAGTATCCACTCTCTGTCTGTCTGGTCTATAAAAGTCTGAGGTAGACAACATTTTCAGGAGTGATGTCATTGGGGGTTAAAGGGTTCTCTCTAGCCACCAGTTCATTAGAGCCGGTTATTATATTGTAGGCCAGGACCTAGGTGTGGTAACCCTAGTCCTGCAGTCTCCGTTTCTTTTTTCTCTCCCAGACGGTTACGTGAGACCACATGACTTCTGTCAGACTTGAGCTCACGGAAGATCTCCTTTCGTCCTGGAAGATATTCAGGCCGAGCCAGCGGGTCATCTTTCACACCATTCAAATTATATAGCATTACACATACAGCGGAGGGGAGGATTCTTGGGAAGCCAGGAGGCACATGGTTCTCCCTCTCGTTGAACCATCCAGCAGTGACGCTGGCTCCAGCTGTAAATATATCAGGCATGAGAGTCATGCACAGTCAGGGGACTCTTCCCCTCCTGGGCTGTGCAGACACTACTCTCATAGCACTGCTAGACTGCCCCCGCCCCTCAACTGCTCCAGCTGGAATTTAATTCCAGGTCACAGCCAGACAAAAATTATGCCCTGTCATTTTGTTCACAGTCTATTTAGCATTATTTTTAGTGCAGAAGCAAATATTAAATGTGAACGTCAGCCTAGAAGCATTCATCCTTTCGGATTCAAGTACATGCTTCTGTAGGACAGAAAGTCGATATTCCATAGCTTACAATGCACTTCTGATGCCTCTGGTTTCTTTACACCATCACCACACCCAAAACCTTGAATTTCTTTCCTCGATTTTGGGAGGAGAAATAATAATAATTAGCACTTCTTTAGCATTTGGGAGAATTCAAATCTCTTCACAAAAATTAGGGCTGTTCTCATGACCAGCCCTACCTGGGCTAACATTGCCCTATCTGGGTAGGGCTCATCATGAGAACCGCTGGGATCAATCCCAATCTTGGCACTCCTCCACTGGATAGCCCGGGTTTTGTACCCGAGCTAGAAATGAGGTAAAACCTGCACCCTCCTACAGCTCCTTTCGGGCTGCCGGCAGCCATTAAAACCATAGAGGCCAGGAGGAGGAGTGGCTCAGCCTCAGGAATTTCCACAGTGCAGCGTGCTGCTCACAGTGTGATTGGCGTGCCACCCACTTGCCAAAGCAGCAATCGTGTGTGTGTGTTTGTGGTGGCACCTGGTGCAAAAAGGATTATGTGGGGGGGAAGGTAGGTAGGCTCCTGCCTTTTCCTCCCCAACCCCAGCCCAGCCCAACTGCCCTGAGCCATAGAAATCGAATAAATAAATAATACGCAGTTGTGTGAACAACCTAATTATCTCAGCAAACCTTACAATAGCGCTGTAAGGCAAGGCAAGACGATTATCTTCACATTTCAGATAAGGATTGAAGCTGAGAGAGAGTGGTGTTTCTAAAGTTCAGTAGAATTTACTTCTGTCTAAAAATGCATAGGACCAGGCACCAAACCACTTTGACACAACTAGTGACAAGAGTCTTTGGCCAAATATGATGAGCATCAGATACGGTGCCAATTAAAGCCTTTTCCTCAAGGGAAATAGCATGTGCAAGCTTACACTATTTGAACTGAAGCCACAGTAGGGACAAAGTGTTAAAACCCCACTATCCCCACTGTGGTTTGCTTAAAAAAACTGCCAATAATACATTTAAAGTACTAAATTAAGTAATACTAGCTGATCCAGCGCAGACCATCTGCTCCCCTTGTTCTCCCTATCATTCCCCTCTCCCTTCAGCCCCAGTCCGTTCGCCACCCTTCCCCCCATCCTTCAGCCCCAGTCTGTTCTCTGTCCTTTCCCCCACTCCCTTCAGCCCTAGTCCTTTTTCTGTCCTTCCCCGCCCCCTTCAGCCCCAGTCCATTCTGTGTTTGGCTTTCCTTTTCCTCCCTACCCGCAAGTGGCAGTTTCCCTCACCGGCCGGCATGGCCGGCACTTCTCTCCCAGCTGGCCGGACGCTGCTGCCATTTTCTCCAGGTATCTGCTCTCAAACTCTCATGAGAGCTGCCACACATGGGATTAGTGACGGATACATTTAGGATAATTATTATATATATAAATAGTATAGTGGTTAGGAGACTGGGTTACAAATTAGGTTCAAATCTTATCTCTGCCATTAACTTATTAGGTAGAGGTAGACAAGCCACTTTCCTCTGCCCCACATCTGCAATGTGGGGATAATAATAAAAGTGACTAACCTTATGACATCACTTTAGGTTAACCTGCACAAAGCACTTTATTATTCACAGCAGGCTAACATTCAGAGCAAGAAAGTGCCAGTGTAGTGAGACAGCAGCCTAACAACATTTCCAAACTAACTGCACCAAAGCAGCGAAAAGGTGGCAATTTTTTATGCTTTCCTCTTCTCCAGGAAACCCTTTGTGCTACCCAAAAATATGTCCCTGAGGGTTGTGTAACCCTCAAGGGCACATTTTTTGCATGGCACAGAGGACTTTCTGGGGAATGGGAGAGCATAAAAAATTGCCACTTTTCTGCTGTACCAGTATAGTGCATTGGGAAGTTATTGTTATTTTCATTTATTTTTATCATCATCATCATTATTTGCATGTACTCCACAGATGATGGTTAGTTGGTACTGCCTATACCTCCGGGAGGTGGGGGGAATACTCCTGTCATGAAGTAAAGTCATTTGGAACGATTATAGGACATTCAAGGGAACAGAAACAACTATGCCAATGATATAACAGATGAGTGACACTAATGGTTGGAATTATTGCTGGTCACTTGTACTTAGAGGATTTGAAGATCTTTCCTAACCCCACACCTGTTTCTTTGCATTGTGAATAGTGATTGCTTTAGATCATTCCAGGTGGCAAAAGCTGACACATGATGTAGAACAGGCCTAGTACTATTCTCTGTAGCAATGGCATTTCTTCAACTCCTGGCAGTTGGATGGCTTAAATTCCAGTTTTGGAACAATAATAAGCTGTCTGCTATCTCACCAACAGGTCAGGGTTTCCATTAAATTGGTTCTAATCCCTCATTCTTTTTGCTCACAGATATACTTTTATATTACCACTGGGCCCATGTCAGATTACAAAGAAATGTTGAATGCAATTGGAGGCCTCATTTCAAAGAGCCTGTGGCCTAAATAAGCCATGAAATTAATTAATTTGATGGCTGAAAAAAAACACCAAAACACCCAGACAATACAAGTAACGAGCTGATAAAAGAATCGTTCCATACGGATTCTATTTGCCATCAGCTTGAGTTTGCACTGTGTCAGAACTCCTCCTACCCTCCTGTAGGAGGGTAGCAGATCAAAATGCTAAAAGGTTTCCATGAAGTGCTATCCTGTTCTCTTCTACACTGTCAAGTGCTCCACGGGAACTCTCACTGCATTGGCACAGAGCAATCTCCGTCGCATAGAAGACAGACAGTCCCTGCTCATGCAGAACTCCATGGGTGCATCTGAGCCTCAAGATATGACAGGGGGAGGTGAAGAAAAGTGACTCGTCTTGAGCGAGTTCCCAAGTAATATCTGCACCTGGTTGGGAGCTCATTTAGCTGTCATAGTTGCCTCTGGGGAGAAAGCCAGGCTATTTGTGGGCAGAAATAATGCTGCATCAAGGTAATGAACATGTGACTTTGGCAGCTAGACCCAGGCACCTCATTTGCTTGTACACCACTGCAGCTGGTCAAGAAGAGGAGCTGCCATTCTGCTGCTCTCTGCTACACTTGGGTGTCATGAAGTTCAGATGGCATGGCAAGAAGCAGGTACTGGCCGACATGATGCACTGTTCTAACATCTCCTGCTAACTGAGCAAAGAGGCACCTTTTAAAGTGATGAGTCTCTTGGGGAGAGCAACTGGCCCTATCCAACTCCAGCACATCATTCTTCCGGTGGTGGTTGTTGGTTTCTCCCTTATGTTTCTTATCCACTGCAGTTCTGGAAGGAAAGTTCAGAAAAATCCCATATGCTCAAAGACTGTGTCCTTGTGCAACAGGCACCATCGAAACCACATCCCATGTCTACTTATATTGTATAGAGACATTTCGTCAGTTATACTGTATAGACACTTTTGTCAGCATTACATTTATCCATTTTTAATTAATTTTCCAGGCCACGTGGATTTATTTTGTGTAAGTGTTTTGATGTCTGACCAGAAAGATGAGATTTCCTTAACTGTCACTAAGTTCTGTCTGATTACTTGTAAAATTAGACCACAGATACTCATTTCTTCATAGCCGGTACAGGTTGCATGGAGGGGTTTAAACTCACTCTGTATAGTATTGGTAGATACTGTTAGGTATAGTTTTTATGCCAATTGTGCTTACTGTATTATGTTCACACACTTGTTTTCTTTTATTCAACCTGTACTAGGGTTGTTTGCTGGTCTGTGACTGTATCGATAAAGACTGATTGATTGATCAGTTCTTTATGTTTCTTTTTAGACTGTGAGCCAGTCTAAAGTGCAGCCTGTTCACACTCCTCCTGCCTTCTTCTTGCCTCACCACAGCAGTAACCCCAGGCACGCAGGTTGCTCATCTGCAAAGCTCCCCAACCTGGTGAATGAACAGCCTTAACACCTGGGTTTAATGCCACAATGGAGTGAGGCAGTATGGAAACAGGCACCCAGGCAGGGCAAGAAGATGATGAGAGGACAGGGGCGTATCTAGGTCAGGGCAGGCAGGGCACGTGCCCTGGGCGCCACTTGAAGGGGGCGCAAATTCTTAAAATTATTTTTTTTAAAAAATGGCCACCAAAAACAAAATGGCCACTGCACATGCTCAAATGGCCTCTGTGAGGCCCTATGCTATGCCAGGCCTCGCAGAGGCCATTTGAGCATGCATGGTGGCCATTTTGTTTTCAGCTGCCATTAAAAAAACCACAATAATTTTTAAAAATGGCCACTGCACATGCTCAAATGGTCTCTGCAAGGTCCTAGAGACCAGCCGTGGGAGGGGTAACCTTTGCAGACCCGCCCCCCCAGCCTATAGGAAGCACCCGAAGGGGCTACAAGTAAAAAAATAATAATTTAATATAATATAAGTCACTGTACACATATTCAGTTTGGCACTATGTACAGAGTATCAGGGCTTGTGAATACTGAGCTGAAGTTTATGAGCTAGGATTGTATTCATTTGCTCTTACTTTGCTTCTTATGATAAGTGAGTTAAATGTGGTGTCTTAATACTATGGCTATTAATGGTGAGTTTGTCTTTGAATCAGTGTGAAATCCTTAGTATTAAGGCCCACTGGGAGTTTCTTGCTCTCTTTCTCTCACTTTAACTGTCTTTCTGAAAGACTAGAATATATTCCAAGCAGTGACACAGTTTACTCTGCATATCCTTTAATTATTTTCAGAGTATCTGGGAAAAGTCAAATTCTCCATTTATTTTTAAAACATATGTAATAGTGATGCTAGTAGATGCATAGTAGAGAATTAGACAGGCACTTCTGTTTAGTTTTCCAAGTACACCTCCACATAGTATTTGGGTATTTCATGAGCCCCAGAACACTGAAATTTGTAGTTTTCCAGCATTTTTTGGTCTGGCTACGTCTATTGCTAAATAGTTTTTGAAATTTTAAAACATTAATGAGCTTGACTTATATTTTTCAGCTGATATTATAGTAAAGTTATCTGAAAGATGGGTGTCAGATGTTTGGACAAGGGGCGCAATTTCAGTGCTTGCCCTAGGCGCTATTTCCCCTAGATATGCCTCTGTGAGAGGAATATGAATAAGCTGCACTTTCGGTTCACACCTCCTCCCCCCGCCCCATTCCACCCCTATCAGACGCCACTGGATGATTTTGGTGCTCATCTTGCACTTATAGTATATAAAATTTGGTCTGGTAAACTTTATAGGAGTTGCTAAAGACTGAATCTGAAACCTTATGCATTCAAAGTGTGTACTGTTGTCATATGAAATCAATCTATCTATCTATTTACTTACTTACTTGTTTGTTTATTTGTATGTTTGTTTGTTTGTTTGTTTGTTTGTTTGATACACACCCTTCCAAAAGTAGCTCAGGGCAGCTCACATTAAAATAAAAAGCACATAATTACAATAAAAAACCAGTTAAAAACAAATTAATTACATTTAAAACTTGATAACATTAAAACTATATATAATTAAAAGCCAAGCTAAAAAGATGGGTCTTAATGGCTCTCCTGAAGGCCTCCAACGAAGACTATCCTCTTATATCCACGGAGAGCATGTTCCACAACCTAGGGGCGACAACAGAGAAGGGCCTCTCCCAGGCTGCCACCAGATGAACCGATGGCACCTGAACATGGACCCCTCCTGATGATCTCAATGAGTGGAGGGAATCTTGTAAAGTAAGGCTTCCCCTCAGGTAACCCAGGCCTAAGCCATTCAGGGCTTTAAAGGTAATAACCAGCACTTTGTACTTTGCCCAGAAACATATAGGCAGCCAGTGCGACTGTTTGAGAACAGGCATAATGTGGTCTCTCTGGGATATCCCAGAGACCAATCTGGCTGCTGCATTTTGAACTGAAGTTTCCGAATGACATACAAAGGCAGCTACATAGAGCACATTGCAGAAGTCTAACCTGGAGGTTACCAGCTGATGCACCACTGTTTTCAGGTCATTACTGCTGAGTTATGTTGTCCTCCCTAAATAACTTTTTAAAAGATACTGCATTTCCCCCAAGAAATACACACACACACTTTGGAATTTAGCCTTCACCTAATGCTAGCAAACTAGACTAGAGCGTGTGCACTTGGGCGGGGTGGGTGGGTGTCAGCCTCCATATCACGCAAGATGGTCACATAGGCAGGAAAAGGTGTGAATCTCATCCCGTGTTCTTGCATTTTTCGTGAAGCTAAATTCAAGCAAATAAGGAAGACTTGCAGGGGCTGAACTGGGAACACAAATCCCTGTTGCTAGCCCTTAGAGTGTGAAGGGAACCCTCCTTCCATCCACCTGGTGGTTGCAGCAGTAATAACCACCAGCACTCCTGGTCGTCTTCCTCATTGCATCTGATCAACAATCAAGAAGCAGAGGACAGGGAAGCTGGAAGTGTGCTCAGTCCTGCTGCTCCAGCTGACTGAGATCCCTCCCTCCCTCTTCATCAGGATAAGGAAAGGTATAAATGGCTCTCTCTTTAGTTCACTTCCCTCTCCTTCACTCTCTTTTCCACTTCCTGATTTTGGTCTTCACCCTCTCAACACCCTCCCTCCCAGGACAGCCTTCAACCTCCTCACTACTCCAACAAACACTCACTATTCAGCTACTGTGCTGTACCTTTTTAGAATAATGTTTGTTTGTTTGATTGTTTTGAAAAGCTCTAGCCTCCTGTCTAGACTCTGATTGCCCCTGGCATACTCTACAGTTATCCTGCATTATCCAGACCTGATCTGTAGCTATTTGTGCTTGTTAGTTTGGTGTTAGTTTATTTGAGTCAGTTCTACCAGATGGAAAGCTGCTTCCCAGGCTGGTCAGAGTTGGCTGCAGAAGGGAAAGGGGTTCCTCTAGCATCATTACTATAAGAGTAAATCCCCAAAATTGATTGGTGTCTCAGCCCCGGACATGCAACTAGGTTCCCACATATAGAAGAGAGATGGGTCTAAGCAAGTGTGGTAACAGCATGCATAGAGAAAGTCTTATGCATGCAGCTGGAAACTGGATGAAGAAAAGGTACCAATGTTTCTCCTACATCTGAGCAACTCTCTTTAGAAAGAAGACCAAGCTGCTATTGAAAAACATCTATTGGCTTCAGTCCACCTGCCCTAGTTTGCCTCCCCCAGCCTGATCTTCTAGACTTGAGTCTCCCTGACCTCTTGACAGCACACATCTTTCACTTTAAGCATAATTTTTGTTTTCCCAGATGCAGTGATGTGTTCTTGCTTAAGCAGAACACACCCTTTTGGTGCAGAGATCCCCTAAATCTAGCATGAAGAATTGGCTCTACTCACGCACACATAAAAGATCTTTAAAAAAAAAACACCCTCCCTGAACACCTGTCATAATTTATTTAGAAGACAGAAAAGATAAACTGCAATATATTGACCCTGAATGTCTAATACACATGCATGGATAATGCTTTCAGTATAATTAGTACCTTGACCAGAATGCCAGAATTTAGACAATCATTCTCAGATAATATTTTTGATAGGAACACTAGGTTAAAGGAAGATGCTTCAGCTGCAAGTCCTTCATATCCCCAAATCAATGGCCCAACTATGGGCCTATCTCAAGTCATCTTGGGACCTATGTACATTGCTGGTCACATGCTTGATCTGGTCTTTCACTCTGATCAGGGTAGTTCCATGGGTGGGGACTCCTGTGACTTCCCCATTGTAATGGACAGACCACCACCACGACGGACGGATGGTGGTGTCATGGATAACACCACCATTTGGGTGTTATCAGTATGTTGATGACACCCAAATCTTTTTCTCCATCTCAACACCATCGGGAGAAGGCGTGACCTCCATATATGCCTGCCTGGAGACGGCAATGGGCTGGGTGAGGGATAACAAACTAAGGCTGAATCCAGATAAGATGGAGGTACTTATTGTGTGGGGTTGAAACTTGGGAGATGATTATGATCCCCGTTCTGGATGGGGTCACACTTCCCCAAAAGGAAAGGTGCACAGTCTGGGGGTGCCTCTGGATCCAAACCTCTGTCTGGTGTCCCAGGTTGAGAGGTGGCCAGAGGAGCTTTTTTCCAGTTTGGGCTGATATGCCAGCTGCATCCGTTTCTTGAGATAAACAACATCAGAACAGTGTTACATATGCTGGTAACCTCCAGGCTTGACTACTTCAATGCACTCTGTGTGGGGCTGCCTTTGTACATAATCTGGAAACTGCAGTTGGGACAGAATGCAGCAGCCAGGTTGGTCTCTGGGTCATCTCGGAGAGATCACGTTATTCCTGTATTGAAAGAACTACACTGGATGCCAATAAGTTTTCAGGCAAAATACAAGGTGCTGGTTATAACCTATAAAGCCCTAAACGGCCTACGCCTAGAGTATTTAATAGAACGTCTTCTTCATCATGATCCCCACTGCACATTAAGATCATCCAGAGAGGTTCATCTACAGTCGCCACTGGCCCATCTGGTGGCTACTCAGGGATGGGCCTTCTCCATTGCTGCCCTGAGGCTTTGGAATGCTCTCCCTGTTGAAATAAGAGCCAACCTGTCTTTGACAACTTTTAAAAGGTTAGTCAAGACACATCTGTTCACCCAGGCTTTTAATTAGATTTACAATTTTAATAGTTAACACTTTTAGCATGTTTTAAATTTTAGATTGTTTTAATTTTGTTTTAATGGTATTTTTATTGTAAACCGATCAGAGACGTGAGTTTTGGGTGGTATAGAAATTTGTTAAATGAATAAACAAATAAACGAACTTGGTCAGTTAGGGCACAACCAGATGTAATAGTAGAAAGATGTAATCTAGTCCTGTGACTTTTTCGGGCAGTGTGTGTGTGTGTGTGTTTTAGCACAGGGTGAGTGAGTAGCATGGGGAAACTGAACCCACCCCGCCTCCACTTTTCCACTGCAATCTACTTAATTGTTTAGCCAACTTTATCATAGCAGTGATTACTTTTGTTCAGTGAGCCCCATTTGGAGAAAACTAGCTGAAACCGGATTTGGTGGCGGAAGAAGCATAAGGGAAGGGTGGGCCCAGCTTTGCCCTTAATCTACTGCTTTATAGGGTTTCAGCAGACTTAATTTTGTATGAAGGCCTGCCTCTGTCATGCCTAGTTGGGCCTTTGCTTCTCGGGAACAAACACAGCTGCTACTTCTGCTGCTGCTGCTAGGGTGGCCAGCTGCTAAGGAGTACAGGTCACCTACACCTTTTCATGGCTGAGTAGCAGAAAAAGAATGTCTCTGAGTACAGATGTTGCGTATGGAAGGGGGAGAGAAAAGCTGGACCTGCTGAAATCCCCTCTCCTGAACAGCTGTCAGAGGCAATGAAGTTCTGTCCTCCTTTGCATCTGGCTGCCCAAGCAAATGCCCTCATTTATGTGGGATGTTTTCCTCTCATAGAAGATACTGACCACAGTGACTTAGGACTGTATTCCTCCATCCATTGTTGCCTTGCTAGGGTCTCCAGATGCTTACCCAGATATGTGTCTTTTTAAATTCCTCAGTGCAATGGGGGGAAAGGAAGCTGTGGCTATTCCCAGCTATGTCTCTTTTGAGCCTGTCATCTGCGGCCTTCTTCTGCCTTTTGTAACAAGCAGTCATCCAGGTGTGTCACACATATAAGCAGGGGAGAGGAGCAGTGCAGCCAAATTAACCAGGAAAGGAGCGGGTGGCTGGGAGAACCCACAGCAGCCATGTTGCCCATTGTACTGGAGGACATAAAGATACAACAACGACCTCTGGGTTTGACCTGACAATTCTGTCTCTGGTTGACATTCACTGTTAGAAGGAAGGTGATACTTTCAGTCCATAAAACGATGTGTATCAATTAGAATGCAGATTCTCAGCAACTTATACACAAAATCAAACTATTGCCAACTTTATATTTGTCTTGGATACAATACTGTCTTGCTTCAAGAAAAATATCCTTTTACAACAAGGCATTTTGCAAAAACCTCTGACTTCAGCAGAATGTTGTGAGTTGCAGCTGTCACCTCTTAACTTTAGAGCTTTGGCCATGAAGAGAATAAACTTTCAGGCACAGAGCTCAGATGTTATTCTTTGCCTAGCAATAAATGAAATGTCCTGTAATTTATTTATTTCAATCAAGGCCTTTTATTATACAGTCAGACTCATAAATTCTGCAACAGACATTCCACTTCTCAGCAGGAGTAAAATACAGTGGGCTATTAAAAGCCAATCTATTACCTTTTCAAGATATCTTAATAATCTTTTCTATGGTGTTGCTTCTACAAATGCCATTAATCTTTAAGGCAGAGTGGCACACTGTGTGGAAAAGGGGGAAAACAGGGAGGGCTCATGGATGTAATAAAACAGAAACTTGTGGCTCCTTAAATGCTAACAATTTTATGGTGCCATAAGAATTCATAGGCCCACAGGTATGTATGTATGTATGTATGTATGTATGTATGTATGTATGTATGTATTGCATTTCTGGACCACCCCATCCAAAGGCACAACACATTTTAAAAAACATTAAAAACAAACACCATTTTAAGAAGTAAACATACTGCTTAAAACACTATAAAACAAGTTTAAAACAATTCCAAGCCATTTCAAAACCAATTAAAATACTTTAAAACAATGTAAAAACCTTGGAAGGCCAGGCCAAACAAATAGGTTTTTAGGGCTCTCTTAAAGGCCAACAGCAAGCCTAAATTATGGATATCTGCTGGGAGTGCAGTCCAACAGCCAGGAGCAGCAACAGAGAAGGCCTGGCTCCAAGTCACCACCAGACATACCAGTGGTAACTGGAGACGGAACTCTCCAGATGACCTCAACGTGTGAAGGGGGTCATACAAAAGAAGGCACTCTAACGTAGCCTGGACCCAAGCCGTTCAGGGCTTTAAAGGTAATAGCCAGCACTTTGTATTTTGCCTAGAAACATATCGGCAGGCAGTGCAACTGTTTTAAGACAGGCATAATATTGTCTCTCCAGGTTACCCCAGAGACCAGTCTGGCTGCCGCATTTTGAACTAACTGAAGTTTCTGAACTACGTACAAAGGCAGCCCCACGTAGAACACATTGCAATAGTCGAGCCTGGAGGTTACCAGCTGATGCACCACTGTTTTGAGATCATTCTCTTCAAGGAATGGACAGAGCTGTTGAATTGATAGAAAGCACTCCTTGCCATAGCCTCCACCTGAGATACCAGGGTGAGGCCTGGATATAAAGGCACTCCAAAGATGTGTACCTGTTCCTTCTGCAGGAGTGTAACCCCATCCAGCACAGGAAGATCTAACTCATCCCTCAAATTCCTATCCCCCACAATGAGCACCTCCATCTTGCTTGGATTCAGCTTCAATTTGTTATCCCTCATCCAGCCCATTACTGCCCATAGGCAGGCATTTAGGAAGTGAATGCCATTTCATGATGATTATGATGATGATTGATGATAAGGAGAAATAGATTTGGGTGTCATCAGCATACTGATAACATCCTACTCTAAATCTACTTATGACCTCACCCAGCGGTTTCATGTAGATGTTAAAAAGCATTAGTGACAGAATGGAGCCCCGAGGGACTACATATAATAGCTCCCATTTCGAAGAGCAACCCTTGCCAAGCTCCACATCTGGAATCTGCCTGAGAGATAGGAATGGAACCATTGCAAAGCAGTGCCTCCTATCCCCAACTCCCCCAGGTGATCCAGAAGGATACCATGGTCGATGGTATTGAATGCTGCCAAGAGATCCAAAAGAACCAACAGAGTCACACTCCCCCTGTTGATTCCTTGGTAAAGGTCATCCATCAGGCTGGCCAAGACTGTCTCAACCCCATAGTCACATGATCAGATGGAGGCTCTAGTCCAGGCAGCCCCAAACTGCGGCCCTCCAAATGTTGCTGAACTACAATTCCCATCACCCCCAGCTACAATGTATTGTGGCTGGGATGATGGGAATTGTAGTTCAGCAACATCTGGAGGGCCGCAGTTTGGGGTTGCCTGCTCTAGTCCATGCAAATGCACGCCACCATAAAATTGCTAGTCTTTTTCACTTTTTGCTACCTTTACTACAACAGACTAACATGACTAATAGGGATGTGCAAGTAATGGATTTTGTGTTTTGTTTCAAGCTTGAAACAAAATGCAAATGGCCAAAATGTTTCATCAAAAACAGTTTCAATGAAACAAACTCAAAACGTTCTGAGAGCTTCAGCCATAGGGAACAATGGTGAAACTCAAAATATCCTATTGTTTCCCATGCGTATTTCCTGAGGACACCAAAGTGGGTTGTGTGGTAGGGCATGATGGGTGCTACCTACTACCCAACCAACAAAAGAAATGGGCAAGCAGGTAGGTTTTAACAAAATTTTAACCTTTCCTCCCAACCCACATATGATTCTCAAGGAAGGACAGCACCCAAGTTCTACCTTTGTCAATCTGTGATCAAGCAAAAACAGATCTTTATAGTAGCAATTGCACAACATATTACACTCAGTTCTGAGAAAACCTCAAAATCAAACCTTCCTTCCATCCGGATGTATCCTCTTCAAGAGAGGCAGACTGTAAGGGTTCTCTCTGCCTCCCAGTCCCTTTGAATACATTTTGAAATTCCCTCATTTTGTGTTCTCCCTCTCTCCTCCCTCCCCTTAGCCAATGGGGGCACAGTTGCCCATGACAGCACCTGATTTGTATAACAAGCCATCCAAATAAAAATAAACAAAACCAAGAAGCAAGGAGATCACAAACCAATTGGAAGTCAGTGCCAGATAACCAATCAGCAAGGGAAAAACAGGCCTCCAAAATGGCACTCAAAACACTGAATGTTTCAATCGAAGTGGAGTTGTTTTGTTCCGAGCTCAAAACAGGCCCTTTATTTAGAGAGTGTTTTGTTTCAAGGTCGAAACACTTGAAACAGCCCATTTTGAGTAGAAATGTTTCAACATCCAAATGTTCTGCACATCTCTTAACATCTACCACTGTGGAATTCATAACAAAATATGTTTCAGAGAAGCTTATCTCTGCTGTTACTTTAGCTGAGTGTTTGTCATGGCCATACCCAAATCATTTACTCAAGTGAGCTTGAGTATTCTTCAGCCTGGGATCCCCAAGCTCATTTACTGGAGTAGGGGATGCACTTGGGGGGTTGAAGTGTAACAGGAAGGAAATACCCCTCTGACCAGGCAAGGCCAGAGCCAAGCTTGGCAGGATGGGGAGCAGCTATGTTTGCTCATTCACATGCCTGCCCAATTCATTTATAAAGCAGAGGGTGTCTAATTCCCCCCCCCCCCCAAAAAGAGAGCTGTTGTTAGCTGCCTTGGGTGCTTATATACATGGATATAAATTTTTATAAAGAGCAAGGATCTCACTTTCGAGTTTGATTTTATATTGATTTCTAATCGCTAAATAAGCAAGGAACTAACCTAACCTTTCCCTCCCCCCAATCAAACTGAACAACAGTTAATATTTAATACTTCTCTATGGAATGATGCGAGAAGTTGGTAGGAATATCTTTTAACTGCCTTTTCCATATTTGCATGTTTTCCACTGTTTTTGGAAATGCCCAAGCTTAACTGAAGCAAATGGGAGCTGCTGAAGAGTGCAGTTATGCTCTTGTGCCGCTCCCACTCATTTCAGAGGAGCTTGCATAGGACAATGATCCAATATGTACCCTAGATGAGCAGCTTTTAAACTTTCTTCTTGAAGGAAACCCTTCTTGCATCAGCTTGAATGCAGGAGGACTTTTGGGTATCTGCTATAGAACCAACACTCTAGATACCTGATGCTCTCCTATGACTGCACATTACAGGGGAAGATCAATAGTGGTGGGCAAAGTACCTTACGAGGAACCTTGACTGTCATTACTGGCAGACTGCCATTACTTTGCATTGAGGGAACCCAGAGTTCCTCATAACACCGTTTAAAAACCATTGCAGTAGATTAATTAAAGAGTAAGCAAAGCAAAATGCACAGAAGGAAAATGCACAATAATGTCCACCTCGGTGTCATTGAATAGCTATGAAAAGTCACATTTCTTGTCTTCTGTAGAGTGTATCTTGGCTCAGTTGCTTAAGCCATCTGGAGTGACCTTCAAGCAACCTTCTGCATTGCACCTGTTCTTTGCTTGTGGCTCACAGTGGCCTAGATTGCATAGGATGGTCTCTGGGGGGGGACTGGCAAGGATCCAGTCTAAATATTAATGTATTTTTCAGAGGAGAAAGTACAGTAACATTCATCAGAAGTGAAGGCATAGTCAGCAAAATTAATCAGACCACCTCAAAGGCTGAACCTATAGAACTCAGTGCATTCCTTCCTCTGTACTTGCTAGGCGAGTTCAGAGTCACATACAATTTTGGTCTGCCTCAGAATGTGGGAATGAATGGACTAGCCTCCTACCTAGGTGGAAAACCTCTGGCCTGTCATTGGTCCAGAGGTTGCCCTTCTAACTTTTGAAATTTGAAAAAAGGGCCAACTGTTGGGGTGGTAGTTGAACTGTGATTCTGGTAAATGGCAGACTGGGGGTGATATATTAGAATGAAGATGTATGGGTTTTGTGCTCTTTTAATTAATATATTAAAATTATTATTATTTTATTAACAGTGAAATAATTCGATTAATATATTAATTAACAGTGATCGGGGGGAGATGTATGGGATATCGCCCATATCCTCACTCTTTGAACGTGAGTAAACTCATTGGGTGGGGGGAATGTCCTGCTTCTTTTTGCTCAAGTTTACTCTCACTACATGTCAGATGGCTGGCATAATATAATGGGTATGAGAAGGATACTGTGATGTTTTTGGCTAATCCATTCCTTGATCCAGGCCAGCTTTTGAATGGGGCTTTAGTTACTTGTATTCAAGTCCTGGAGTAGAGGTGGGGCTAACAAACAGCGAGAAGCAAGAGCATGGAAAAGCAGTCTACACTTACCTCTCTTTATATAATATCTGTTTCATTAAACTATTAATATTCCTGATTCCACTCCACCGCCTTGTCCCTGCATACCATAACTCTTTCCCTTGGATTCTACAGATACATTTGCCTAAGAACAAAAAGGCAACAGGGTGGCAGGATCAGTGTCATCCCTCAGGATAACATGGCCAGTAGGCATGTGCACGGACCGGTTCGGAGGCCATTCTAAAGGCCTCCAGACCGGTCCGGACATGGGTGGTTTTGGTTCGGGTGGGAGGTTCTAAGAAAGTACGGGGGGAGGGCTTTACTTACCCCCCAAAGAACGTCACCTTATTCTTTTGAGTAAGCGGGCGGCATACCTCCCTGCCGCCCGCTTCATTCCCCCTCTGGCGCGGCTCTTCTCCTTTAAATTCTCAATCGGGCGGCAGGGTATCTTCCAGTCCCTGCCGCCTGGCTCTTCATCAATGTCTTCAATCAGCTGGCGGCCGCCCCCTGTGCACCCCCAAGACCCCTGCCGCCCCTTCCCTTCCCATTTCAAGGGGTCGGCAGGAGAACTCCCCTGCCGACCCCGTCCCCTTCCCCGGCTACGCTGCAAATGGCTTCTAGGAAGCCTTTTGTGCGCCTGCGCAAAAGGCTTCCTAGAAGCCATTTGCAGCACAGCCGGGGAAGCGAGCGGACGGCAGGGAGTTCTCCCGCCGCCCACTCGCTAAAGTTAACTTTAGAGAGCGTTAACTTTAGCGAGCGGGCGGCGGGAGAACTCCCTGCCGTCCGCTCGCTTCCCCGGCTGTGCTGCAAATGGCTTCTAGGAAGCCTTTTGCGCAGGCGCACAAAAGGCTTCCTAGAAGCCATTTGCAGCGCAGCCGGGGAAGGGGACGGGGTCGGCAGGGGAGTTCTCCTGCCGACCCCTTGAAATGGGAAGGGAAGGGGCGGCAGGGGTCTTGGGGGTGCACAGGGGGCAGCCGCCAGCTGATTGAAGACATTGATGAAGAGCCAGGCGGCAGGGACTGGAAGATACCCTGCCGCCCGATTGAGAATTTAAAGGAGAAGAGCCGCGCCAGAGGGGGAATGAAGCGGGCGGCAGGGAGGTATGCCGCCCGCTTACTCAAAAGAATAAGGTGACGTTCTTTGGGGCGTAAGTAAAGCCCCCCCCCCCCGTACTTTCTTAGAACCTCCCACCCCAGTGCCGGACCGCAGCTCCGCGGTTCCGTGCATACCTCTAATGGCCAGGAGGAGGTTATGTAAGCAACATCTGAAACCAAGCATACAGGCTCTTCATTAATACGGAGAAAAGAAGAGGCAGAATAATCAAAGGGCTGGTTCACAAATGCATGTTCACAGACAGAATTTCCGCACTGCCTCACAACAGAATGGATTTTCAGTACCGTTCATTCACAAAGTCAGCAAAGGCTAGTTCACACAAGTGCACAACACTGCACGGTTTATCTATACTTGATAGCTGTTCAATTGGGCTAGGCTCATATATGCAGGCCACCTAATCGTATAGTGGGGAAGTAACCTGCCTAGAGAGCAGGAAGCTGTTGGTTCGAATCCCCACTGGTGTGTTTCCCAAACTCCTATATCAGGCGGCAGCGATATAGGAAGGTGCTGAAAGGCATCATCTCGTACTGTGCGGGAGATGGCAATGGTAAACCCCTCCTGTATTCTACCAAAGAAAACCACAGGGCTCTGTGGGCGCCAGGAATCGACACCGACTCGACGGCACAACTTTACTTTACCTACATGCAGGTGTCACTTGATGACTGCAACATCAAGGAATGGCTTGCATGTGTGATGTATGGGCAGATTTGATTATTACGTCAAACTCAATGCTTTTCAGTGGAGTCAGCAGAAGTGGGCATCACTGGACAACTGCTGAGGTCCAAGAGCCCTCTAAAGAGTGCACTGCTGATGTGAGACCATCAATATGCCCATAGCTGTTGCAACAGAGTGACTCTCTCAGGGCCCTCAGGTAGGAGGTAGTCCATAGAAGGTCTGGAAGTCAGCTGGCTACTAAATGTGTTAAGCATGAAAACATTTACGTGATGCTTTTGTATATATGTGAGCCAGGCCCAAATGACAAAATATTGACTGTGCACTAACTACAAGGGAAAGCATTGTATGAAATGATATGGATGTTATGGCTGTGGTGGCCCATTTGCACACAGAATGGTGCTTCTAGATAATGACCCCCAAAAGTGAGCCTTTTAAAACAGATGTTATAGTAGTGCTAGATGACCATGTGTGTACATCAAAGTTAGAACGATATTTTTAAAAGGCATCAGTGAAGGTTCACTTCCACCACACACCACACCCCCACAAGTCCTCTGCCTGCTAAATCAACTCACAGCTGTTGTGGGGTGAATACTAGCATTTTTTTAAAATGCAGTGCAACAAGACAGGCAGGTGCAACTAGGACTAGAGAGGCAGGACTACACACAGTGTGATGACACCATTACAGTTGTTTCACACCTGAAATAATTGTGAATCAATTATTTGATTCACAAATAATCAAATTTATTTGCAGGAGATTTTTTAAAAAAAAAATTTTAAAGACACATCACCACTTGAAAAGAAATATGGAAAATGTGGAAATGCAATGGTTGGTTTGGGATGAACATAAATAGGATTCTTAGAAGTAAATGAGTACATGAATGGTGCTGATACCTTAAAAAATAGCCAGTATGGGAACACTCCAAGCCATCACTGGATACTGTAGTCATCAAGGGATGTGCAATCATATGTGATCTGGCTTCCTTCTGGTTCTCCTGGTTGCAAGCAAGGAATTTTAAAAGTGGCTGACATTCAGAGCAGAGAAGCAGTGAGTGAGAGAACAGTCTAACAGAACTTCCCAACTAACTACACAAGTGCAGTGAGGAAGCAACCATTTTATACTCCCTCCCGTTCCCCAGGAAGCCCTCTGTGCCACCCAAAAATATGTCCCTAAGGGCTGTGCAACCCGCAGGAACATATTTTTTTGGTGACATCTAACATTTTTGGGGAAAGGATTGGGCATCAAAAATGGCTGTTTCCCAGCTGCACCAGTATAATTAGTTGGGAAGTTATGTTACGTTGCTCCCTCACTGCAGTGGTGCATCCTCACTTTGACAGACAGACAGCCCCTACAAGGGAGGGTGAAGGGAAATCAGAATTTTGCAAGGAAGAAAAGGGAATGCTCCTTCATAAAAAATATGAAAGCATGAGCAAAAAGTAATTCTGTTATTCATAATGTTTAGATTTGGACATGATATTTATGTGCAGCCCAAGAACCATAGTTCACACAGATTTGGAAAACAAGACAAACATTTTATCTGGACTCAGCTAGAAAGAGTCATTTGTTTTGGATAAAAGAAGCCTTCAGTTAGCTATCAGCATTTCCACCTATTGACCTGCAGATAGCCTCACTCCCCACTTCCCCTCCCTATGGTTTTGGAGCTTTTCATCATGACAAAGACACCCTCACTATGGAAACTAGGAAAGTTTGGTAAACATAGCAGTTACACACACACACACACACACACACACACACACACACACACACACACACATATTTCCCATGTTCATCTGTCAGAAATTATCTAAGTTTAATGTCCTAGAAAATCACTGTCCGGAGGCAAGCAGACCCTGAAGAGAAAGCTGCTTCCACACTAAGCCTTTTCTCTGGGGTAGCCATCCTTTGTTCACTCACTTTTTATAGGGAGTCCCCACATGGCATCATTGTCAAATAGTTACCCTGCCATTATTATTTTTCATAGCCTAATTTGTGGTGGTTTTATTGTTATTATTGGGCAGCATCCATACTTGCACTGCCCTTGCATTACAATGTTTTCCCTCAATACCCCCTTCTGTCTGCTTCCTCAAATGCCCCTCAAAAATATGTCACTGAGAACTGGGAAACCCTTAGGTACATACATCAGGGGGCAGCAGGCGGAAGGGGGAGTCAGGAAAATGGTTGCATGTAGAAAATTTTCTAACTAGGCAGCATGAGTCTGGATGCTGCCTAGTATTTTTTGACCATAATTAATTAATTATTATTATTATTATTATTAGGTATAAAATTCAATTGCAGCACCAGCCTGACAAAAAGATTCTAAGGCTTTTAAGGGAACTGTTCATTTAATAAAAGCTACCTGCTTTTAGATTCAGTCCATGGGGGATTCGTGTGATTTGTCCCTTAATTGCACTCTATTTAGTCAGCTTTTGTTCCCTGGGTGAGGTGTAAGAGATTGTTTAATTACTGGTTTCTCGCCTTTAAAATATATATATCTGTCATTTATTCTAAAATAGTGCATTATAAATGTGTGCATATGTGTATGTATGTACACATGCATAAGCATATGTAACCCACACTATTTTATGGAGCGGGCAGATTCACATGTACAAAAAAAAGTTAGAGAAGATAATGTTGCTATTATATTATCATGGACAGCCTGGGCCAAAAGGTCGAGTAGATTTTTTTTTTAAATTTAACTCCACGACTGACCCGAAAGAGTTATTTTCAGTGAAATAAATGTTTCTCATGCGTTTCATTACTGGAAAGCATAGCCTTGTTTATTCTGAAAGGAAGTCTATAAAGATACAAATTATTTCCTGACCATTCCCACCAGCTCCTCAAACAATTTAAGCTTCTTTTCATTTGTCTTTAATTATATTATATTTAGCATGACTTCCTCTTTCTTATGTAATAACCTAGTGACTTCTCCAGGTTTGAGCTTACAGAAAGATTCCTGAGACTTCCTTTACCATCAACACTCTTAATTTTAAAAACCCATGAGGTCACAGTCCCATGCAGTCTTGATTGTTAGGTCTGGTACTAAACTGAACATGGTTGACACTCTGATTTGGATTGCCATTGGCAATAGTGCCGCATCATTACAGCATACAGAGGCAGGAGTAGAGCTGCACTCCATTCTGCATCCATAGAGAATCCAATCTTGACTTTCCCTTCACTTGGACATGTAAGCTATGAAGCTGTTCTTACATGCAGCCTATCCCAAGCTAGAGCAGCCCAGCCTGGGTTAGGCTGCATGTGAGAACCGCCAGGATCAGGCCCGACCCTTGAGGGGCAGTGCTGCCTAGTCCCACTTTGTAGCCCAGCTGTTACTCAAGGTTCACATGGGATTGTATGTTCACTGGAGCTATGTTTGGCCCCAGCAGACACAGAGATGGGTGCCTAGAGCACCCATCTCCTGGGGGAATCCCCAATGCATTGTGTGTGTCATGTGATGCATCGTGGGATCTCTGGAGGCCAGGATGCATTGTCCCAATGTTGCAACACACAGCACAGATTGTCTGGGAGTGCAGAATGCGCTCCCAGAAACAAAACAGTACTCGTCTGGGAGGAAGCTGAGTTTAGCCATACACACTCGCTGCCCTGCCTGCTCTGTCATGTGAACGAGCCCTATGTGTCATGCTAGTCTTCTTGTTAACAATATGCAACAAAAATTACATACACAGAGAGCCAAATCTCCATCCTACTTCTGTTAAAATACTTGGATTTCAGATATTTTAGCCCTACTGGGCAAACCCTTGCATTTTAAAATCAAAGTAATTAAGAACAGCTTTGCATCGGGAATTGATTTTGTCTCTACATAGTGGTCTTGCAAAACAAGGAAATATAAGATTCCTGGTGGGAGGCAAGATTGTCAACACTGGCCTGCTCAGAGATGAACTGTGGGAAGTAGTCTCTAGGTGGTGGTCAAAGCCAGGACTGGGAGTGGTCGGCAACCATTCAGGGATTAAATTGGTAGCCAGAGATCAGGAGCACACCAGAGGTCAAGCTGAGCAGAGAGTAAGGAATCAGAAGGTGAATTAGCATCACACTAGGGGTCAAAGAAGCCAGACCAACAAATAACTGAGAGTAACCACACCAGGAACAAGGAGGCCTTGATACTGAGGCAAGGCCTGCCTCCAACAGGAAGCTGCTTATACTCTTTCTGCTGTAGTGGGAGCCAACAGTTCCCAAAGGGTGGGACTCCTCAGGGTCTAAAGGCTTAAAAATCTGTCATAAGGAGGAGCAGCAACATGTAGAGCTCCAAACCAGGTAGAACATGATACATAGTCTCTGAGCCGTCTCTCTGGATTAGGGGTAGGTGGCATTGTGTTGCATTGGTTCCAGTCCTATCCAGAATGTGTCACGGGGGTTTCTGCTCAACCTCTTGGCTTTTGGGGTTCTGCAGGTTCTATTCTGTTCCCTGTGTTAACATGAAATCACTGGGAAAGATGTCAGATTCAGGCTATAATAAGCACATGATCTATCATAGCTCTATCTCACTATGTTAGCTGATCCTAGGGAGTCAGTGGATGTCCTGAATTGATGTCTACAGGTAGATACAGGATTGTACTGGATGCAGACTAATAAACTGAAATTTAATCCTGACAAGATGGAGGTGCTTCTGATCAGTAGGAGAGCTGATCCTGGGATGAGGATTCAGCCTGACATATGTCAGCTGTGGTCCTTCCTGGAGAAAGCAGATCTACCCAGTGTCATCCATGCATTGGTCATGTCTCAAGTGGGTTAACTGCAATGTGCTTGACATGGGACTGCCCTTGAAAAGCATTCAGAAACTACAATTGGGCCAAACTGCTGTAGTCAGGTTGTTGATGGAAGCCTTGAGACTTCCATCTAAGGTTTAAGGCAACCTTAAACAAGTAACATGTCCTCAGCCTCACACTATGAGGATAAAAAGACTGACCTACCATACAGGCTTGTCGTAAGAATTACTAAAATATTGGAATTTGTTATTTGGAATTCTCAAAGAGTGCTATATAAATGCTAAATATTACGAATGACTCTTCTGTCTTCAGCTCCACAAGTGCTGACCCAGATGGAGAGTTAATTGCTCACAACTCAGAGCAACTGCAGAATGTCTAGTGTCCACTGTAGTGGTCATTTGTTCATTTTTGTTTGTTTAGCTTGATTATAAATGATATTTTGTTATAGTCGGAGTAGTTGTGCAACCTCATAGGATGCTAGAAAACCCAAGAAAAACACAGACTGTGCCATAACTAAATTACAAATGTGAATAACAAAGACTCCCCTTTCAGGTGCCTTGAAACATGTGCAGGTCCTTGGTTGCCATTAATCTCAATTTAAAGAAAAGCGGCAATGAGTGCCAGCATTTGCTCAACACCAGTTCCCCGTGGGTGATATCATTAGCGGAACATTTGCCAAAGAGAATAGTCTGATAAATAAACTACTCCATGCCAGGCTAATGAGGAATCCTCCCATGTAGCTGGGATCCACTTTACCATAGCTAGTTTATAACTTTGAAGGACTTCTAGGTGAACTGTCAAAAGTGAAATCCTCCCCAATATATTTTTTAAAAGAGGGCTGAAATTTACTAATAGCAGAAAGCTATTAGTAGGATATTTTCTGGCACTGCGTGTGCACCAGTATACCACGATGAGGGTAGCAGAGGAGGCGAGCTCCTTCAAAGAAAACAAAGAAACTGCATGTTTTCAATATCTTGGAGCCTGAATGGGAAAGATCCACCTGTGGGAAGCACCTATTGGCCAGCACCTGTAATGCCAAGAAAGTCCCTCCAATCCTCAGAACAGTTCTGCTGCTGCATTTTAAATGGTATGGTTTATTTTATTTGAAAGGCAAAGCATAAATGTACATCTATATACATGTGTATGTACCACTTTAAACAATAGGGTGTCTATTTAAACAATAGGGATGCCATTTCATATTTCTGGGGTAGACAGAAGACAAGATTCTCTGCAAGATTTAAAATTGTGTTCTTGGATAGACTCAAAATTAAATTACAAAAATTAAATATATTTTAAAGGCAAAAGAAATGCTTTAAACTTCATGGTTATCAATATGTTGATGACACCCAAATCTATTTCTCCATGTCAACATCATCAGGAGAAGGCATAACTTCCCTAAATGCCTGCCAGGAGGCAGTAATGGGCTGGATGAGGGATAACAAACTGAGGCTGAATCCAGATAAGACGAAGGTACTTAATGTGTGGGGTCAGAACTCGGGAGACAATTTTGATCTGCCGGTCCTGGATGGAATCACGCTCCTCCGGAAGGAACAGGTATGCAGTCTGGGGGTGCTTCTGGATCTGAACCTCTCCCTTGTGTCCCAGGTTGAGGCGGTGGCCAGAGGTGCTTTTTATCAGCTTCGGCTGATACGCCAGCTGTGCCCGTTTCTTGAGACGAACAACTTAAAAACAGTGGTACATGTGCTGGTAACCTCTAGGCTGGATTACTGCAATGCGCTCTATGTGGGGCTGCCTTTGAACATAGTCCGGAACCTGCAGTTGGTCCAGAATGTGGCAGGCAGGTTGGTCTCTGGGTCATCTAGGAGAAACCATATTACTCCTGAGTTGAAAGTACTGCACTGGCTGCCGATACATTTCCAGGCAAAATACAAGGTGCTGGTTATTACTTATCTATATATTTATTTCTCTTAGACACACCCATCACTAATCCCATGCGTGGCAGCTCTCACGAGAGTTTGGAGAACTGCCAGATAGCTAAGGGGATGACAGTGATGGGGATGGGTAGCTGGCCGGCCAGCAGACCGGGAGTTAACAGTGGTGGCGGGTGGCCAAATGACAGCACCGGACAGCAGGAGATTGAGGAGGCAACAGCGGTGGAGGTGGGCAGGGAGGAGGAGGTGGAGGTGGGCAGGGTCTGGGAGGAAACTGTGGAAGAGGCAGGTGGGTGGGCAGGGAGGAAACTGCAGTGGAGGTGGTCGGGCAAGGAGGAGGAAGGAAACAGCGAAGTGAGCAGGCAGCCGGGCAGGAGTGGGGAGATGTGGCAGGTGGGAGAAAGCTGTGACGGCGACGGGGGGCAGGGAGGAAGGAAATGGCCAGGTGGGGAGAACTAGAGGCACAGATGCTCTGTGCCCAGCCCAGCTAGTAAAGCACTAAACAGCTTAGGCCCTGGGTAGTTAAGAGAACGTCTTCTTCACCATGAGCCCCACCGCCTGATAAGATCATCTGGAGACATTTATCTGCGGTTGCCGCCAACTCGTTTGGCAGCTACTCTGGGACAGGCCTTCTCCATTGCTGCCGCTGGACTTTGGAATGTACTCCCTGTTATAAGAGCCTCCCCATCTCTGGCAGCTTTTTATAAGGCATTGAATGTACATTTATCCACCCAGGCTTTTAATTAGGTTTATGGTTTGAATTTTTAATGTTGGTTTTAAATGTTTTAATGTTAATGATTTCAATGTTTAAATGGCTTTAATTGTAAACCGCCCAGAGAGGCAAGTTTGGGGCGGTATAAAAAAAATGTTAAAGAAATAATTAAAACTATCTAATCAACACACATTACACATGCACATTTGCTGTGAAGTAAAATAGTGAAGGGGAGTATTTCTCCCCAGTCAGGATCTGAATTAAGTTTGGAAAAACTACATTTTTTTTTTAATTGGGGGGTTGTTTCTAGCCCAATTCCACTCATTTCATCAAATGATGCCACGGGCACACTGCAACAGGGCCCAATCCCTTCCCCACCCCAGTAAGCCTCCAACCTCTCTTCCACTCAGTCCACTTGCCCGCCGACCGCCCCACTCCTATTTACTTGGCTTGCTACTAAAGTAGTGCTTGTGAGGAGGGGAGAAGGTTTCTCTCTTCCCTCATGCCTTCTGTTCTGTCTGGCATGCTGCTACTGCTCTGTACACTGGGACATGTAGTTCCTTCATCAACACTCCTGACTGCTACATTTTCCAGTACCTCTTGTCTGGCATAAAGCTGCAGCAAAATGCCAGAGATTAGGGGGAAGAAAAGAGTGCAGGGCTTCCTATGGTTGGATTGCAAGGCATTCAACTAAAATGATTGGGCATTTCTGTTTGAACTAGTGCTTATGAGACAAAATGCAAAGGATTGCCTCGTGCTGATTCCAGTGTTGAATTTGGTTAGTTTGGAATTAAGGTAGAAACTCTTTGGACATTTAAAAAGTTTAAGCAAAAGGTGGGTTAGGGAGTATCTGATTTGAATGATATATCAGTTTGTCTCAACATGCTGTAGTTAGCGCTTTTCAATTTTCAGCATTCATTTCTGGATAATCTTTGCTGCCATCTGAAGTATATTCACTAGAAATGCAAGTCTTACCAGTCATTAAACTACTGGAATGAAAGTCCTGGCTGTTAGAACATAAGAACAGCCCTGCTGGATCAGGCCCAAGGCCCATCTGGTCCAGCATCCTGTTTTACACAGTGGCCCTCCAGATGCCACTGGGAGCCAACAGGCAGGAGTTGAGGGCATGCCCTCCCTCCTGCTGTTACTCCCCTGCAACTGGTACTCAGAGGCATCCTGCCTTTGAGGCTGGAGGTAGCCTATTGCCCTCCAACTCGTAGTCGTTGATAGACCTCTCCTCCATGAAGTCATCCAAATCCCTCTTAAAGCCATCCAGGTTGTTGGCAGTCAACACATCTTGTGGCAGAGAATTCCACAAATTGATTATGCATTGTGTGAAAAAGTACTTCAGTTTGTTAGTCCTAAATTTCCTGGCAATCAATTTCATGGGATGACCCCTGGTTCTAGTGTTATGTAAGAGTGAGAAACATTTATCTCTATCCACTTTCTCCACACGATGCATGATTTTATATACCTCTATCATGTCTCCCCGCAGTCATCTTTTTTCTAAACTAAAAAGCCCCAGGTGTTGTAGCCTTGCCTCATAAGCAAGGTGCTCTAGGCTCCTGATCATCTTGATTGCCCTCTTCTGCAACTTTTCCAGTTCAACAATGTCTTTCTTTAGATCTGGTGACCAGAATTGTATGCAGTACTCCAGGTGTGTACAAACCGCACCATTGGTTTGTATAAGGGCATTATAATATTAGCCATTTTATTTTCTATCCCATTCCTAATGATCCCTGGCATGGAATTGGCCTTTTTCACAGCTGCCGCACATTGAGTTGACACTTTCAACAAGCTAACCCCAAGTTCCCTCTCCTGGTCAGTCACCTACAGCTCAGATCCCATCAGCATATTGGGATTCTTTATCCCAGTGTACATCACTTTACACTTGCTAACATTGAACCACATTTGCCATTTGTCACCCACTCCCCCAGTTTGGAGAGATCCTTTTGGAGCTCCTCACAATCCGTTTTGGATTTCACTCCCAAAAGAGTTTGGTATCATCTGCAAATTTGTCCACCTCACTGCTTTATGAGTGAGATCATTTATGAATAAATTTAAAAGCACCGGTCCCAGTACAAATCCCTGGGGACCCCACTTCTTACTTCCCTCCATTGTGAAAACTCTCCATTTATAACTACCCTCTGTTTCCTGTCCTTCAACCAGTTAGCAATCCACACATGTACTTATCCCCTTATCCCATGACTGCTATGTTTCCTCAGGAGTCTTTGATGAGAGGAACTTTGTCAAAAGCTTTTTGGAAGTCTGGATATACTACTGTATGTCAACTGGATCACCTTGAGCCTCATGCTTGTTGACACTCTCAAAGAACTCCAAAAGGTTTTTTAGGCAAGATTTGCCTTTGCAAAAGCCATGCTGGTGCTCTCCCAGCAGGGCCTGTTGTTCTATGTGCTTTACAATTTTATCGTTGAGGATGCTTTCCATCAATTTGCCTGGAATTGACTTTAAGTTAACCAGCCTGTAATTTCCCAGGTTGCCCCCGAATCCCTTTTCGAAAAACAGTGTTACATTTGCTACTTTCCAGTCCTCCGGTACAGAACCTGATTGCAGGGATAAATTATATATTTTAGCAAGGAGATCGTCAATTTCACATTTGAGTTCTTTGAAGACTCTTGGATGAATGCCATCGGCCCTGGCAATTTGCTAGTTTTCAGTTTTTCCAGACAGTTTAGAACATAATCTCTTGTCACTTCTATCTGACTCAGTTCTTTAGCCTCCATCCCCAAAAAGCCTGGTTCAGGAACAGCTATATTCTCAGTATCCTCTGCCATGAAGATGGACGCAAAGAACTCATTTAGCTTCTTTGCAACCTCCATATCCTCCTTAATAATCCTTTTCACTCCCTCATTGTCTAATGGTCCAACCGCCTCCCTGGCAGGTTTCCTGCTTCTGATATATTTAAAGAAACGTTTATTATTCCCTTTGATGCTTTTAGCTAAATGTTCCTCAAACTCTCTTTTCACCTCCCTTATTGTCACCGTGCATTTATTTTGCCAGAGTTTGTGATCCTTTTTGTTCTCTTCATTTGGGCAGGCCTTCCAATTCCAGAAGGAAGTCTTCTTCCCTATTATGGTTTCCTTGACTTTACCTGTTAGCCATGCTGGTGTGTTGAACACTGGTGGGACCAGCATTGAGAGCCCAAAGAGCTAAGCTGAGGCCTGTATCTGGAATGGCTGTTTTGCAAAAACTGGAGTGTGAACTTTGGTTCTGCTGAGCCAAAGTAACTGAACCAAATTGTCTATTCTACAGTCAAGGCCTGACAAGAGGGGGAAAGACTCACCCCTCTCTGATCTGAAACTTGTTTATATATTGTGCTATGCCAAGGGAAATCATGGGAACCAGCTTGAAATATGCTAAGAGTAATCACATTTAGAAGATCTTAGGAAGCCACACATAGATATCAGTACCTACATATTTTAGGGGTACATTATATTCACACAGTTAGCTGCTGATCCTCTTTGCATGCTATCTCTTAACCGATTTCTCTGGACTGAAAGGCGCCAACCCTGCTTTGAGGTGACCACACGCCAGTCAATCTGGACAGAAACAGGAATGTTTTGAGAACACCAAAAGGGAAACAGCTCCACCTGAGTCAGTAAACAAGTGCCGGATATGTACCCCAAGAATGGTAGACTCCTGGACCAAATATGGTAAGAGAGTCCAGGAGGAGGAATCGGAGTTTTTATATCAGACAGAGAGAAATGATATGGCTGTTTTTGATATGAGATATGGATAACAGACCGGGAGGAAGGTATAAAGAGGGGCACATGAACACGCAGGACAAGGGAAGGCAAGTTCTCACTCCGTGGGAGGTGTAGCATGTAGCCCCTGTCTTGTGAAGGTGACTCTGCCCAGCAGATTGCTGGAATTGCCTCGGTCTCTAAGACTGGAGGGACTTCCATTCTTGCATATTCAATTGCTCTGCTGAGCCACCTGGACAGGTGGAAGCCTCTCTGCACACTCAAGACCTCCGTCCCTGAATCTCACAGCCGACCCAGGCCAACAGGACCCAGTAATTATATCTGCAGATGTTTGCCTTCAGCCCAGCATCTTCTAAATTAACATCCCTGTCCAATTCCCCCCTGCCCCCATCCCATGGATCTCTTTCTCTCCCCCTTCTGCTCCCCAGAACTTCCTTAGACTATGCCTGTCAGCTTCTCTCCCCCATCCCTTCATTCAGTTCATTCACTCTGGATTGTTGGCCCGAGGCTAGAATGGGCCCCTCCTCACTTCTCTGTTCTTTCCTCTTCACTCATTTCCCTTTCCTCCTCCCCTTTCCCACGCCTGGACTGCTCTCTTTTCCCCATCTCTCTGCTTGAAACCGAAACTGTCAAATGTTGTGTCTTAGCTAAAGAACAGCTGCTAGATTTCACACACACACACACACACACACACACACACACACACACACACACACAGGGTTCATTACTATTGAAGGAAAATGATTTTAACTGTTATTGAAAACACTACACTATGTTGGGGAAGAAAACCAATTGACTGATTTTGCTTGCATGCTTAATTGCTTAATTGTAACCATTTGCCTTAATAAAACTTATAAAACTACAGTTGTGTATGACATCTCTTCTCCCCCTCACTCCCGATTGCTCTATAACCTCAGAACCAAACCAGGGGTAGCCTCTATTGGCTAAGTTGAGAGGGGCTGTATGCTCCCTCTCTCCCTTGCAGGGAGGGCGCTGCAGCCTGTTTGCAACACTGGCATCCTCTTGGACTTAGTGGTACCTTTCCTCCTTTTAGGTATACAATCTGACTGGGCTTCTAGTTTTGTGGTTTTGAGTAAACTCCATGCACTCTGGAGCAAAGTGACTCTCCTGATTTCCCCCCTCAGCTTTCTTTTCACCATACTCCTCATTTTGGAGAAGTTTCCTCTTTTGAAATTTAAAATGTCTGTGTTGGACTTCCTTGGTGTTTCTCTTCCCACATGTATGCTGAATTTGATCACACTATGGTCACTGTTCCCTAAAGGGTTAATGCCACTGACACCATGAACCATATCCTGCCTCTCAGGATTAAGTCCAAGGTTGCCTTCTCTCTGGTTGGTTCCAAGACCAACTGTTCTAGGGCACAGTCATTCAGCATATCTAGACATTTGACCTCTTTGTCATGACCTGACTGTGAATTTACCCAGTCTATGTGTGGGTAATTGAAGTCACCCATTATTACTGCCCTGCCTCTCCTTGACGCATCCCTGATTTCCTCCTGCAACTCCCAGTCACTGTCATCATTTTGATCCATAGGGCAATAGCACATCCCCAGTAGCACATTTCCTTTCAGGCCATGTATTGTCACCCAGGGGCATAACTACTATTAGGCAAGGGGAGGCGGTTGCCTGGGGGCCCCACTGCCTTGCCCCCCCCGAGACACCTCACATGATTCCCCATTGCCCCCTGCCCAGCCCCAAGGCCAGAGGCGTAATGATAGGGGGGCAGGGGGGCAGGGGGGCACGTGCCCCGGGCGCCACCCTGGTTGGTCACGTGGGGGGCGCCAAAAAGTGCCCCCACCGATCCCCTGGCTTTCCTGGTTTTTTGGGTTGTTTTGTTTTGTTTTAAGCACAGCAGTCCGACCGCTCTGGTCCGCGTGGTGGCGTGGCACCCCCTCCCCCGGTCCCGGCGCCGCCCCCCACCCCCCCATTGCTCGGCTCTGGTGCGCGGGCGCCTAAAGTTTGTCGAGTGTCGACTCATCTTCGTCATCACAGCATGAGCAGGAACAGCAGTACTCCGCACTCCCAGTCCCCACCCCGCCACCAGTCGCGCATGCGTGGTGCTGGTGGTGTCCGACTCCTCCTCCCAGCTCACCGTCTGCAGCACGTGCGTCGGCGACGAGGCAGGGAGTCGGACTTGGAGTCGGAGAGCGACAGGAGAGTTTCTGCTGCTGAGGCCGGCCGCTGCCTCATAACACAAGCAAAAGCACCAGGAGGACAAGGTGTGTGTGAGATGATTGATGTGTGAACTTGGTTGGGCGGGGCGGGCTTGCATTGCACCTGGCTGGCGCCCCCTTCCCTCCCGGGGCAGCAGCTGGACGGAGAGCACCTGCCCGGGCTCCCCTTTTGTGGCTCTCGCTAGTTTGGGGGCTCTCTGCAATCCTGCCTGCGCAGCGCACGCTGCTGCCTACTTTGGCCCGGCTGTGGCCACACTGGCTCCCCCTCGCCCTCCGTGGCTAACGGTTCTCCCTCCTTGCTTGGCGAGGGGGAGGGAGAGGCGGGATAACGGGCCGGGGCGCGGCAGGGGCAGGGCCCCCCAGTCACGTCTGGCGGGGCGGGCGGGCGGGTGGCGGGAGACCGGGGCGCGGCTTTTCTCCACTGCCGTTCGCTCTGATGTAATCTTTCCCGGGGCCTTCGTGACCAACGACCAGGCAGCAATGGCCAGCCCCCCACTGAGGCAGGCCGGGTACGTTTTGCACATCGCCGCCGCCCGGCCGGCCTACACTTGTTGAGGGGCCGCTGGAGCAAGTTCGGGGCTGGGGCCAGAGCGAGGCGGCGACTCAGGGGCGCCGGCACTGCCAGCACTCCCCGGGGCCAGCTTATTGCTTCCCAGCTGCCACCTCCGTGCCGGGGCCTGGCCTCACTCGTCGCCAGCGCCAACTGGCCCGCAGGCACTGGGGAGCCGGTGACGTCCGCGGCCGGGCATTGGGTGAGCCAGAGAAGTGCCGCCCCGCCAGGCCGCCGCCGCCGGCCAAATGCGCCATTTCCACTGATGGCGCGCCGCGCGGGGAGAAGCCTCCCTCCCCCCACGCTAATAGAGTGCTTTTCTAACAAAAAAGAAGTAAGCATTCATTATCTTGGATGACCCACTCGTGGTTTTCCTGAAACTTATCAGGGGGATAAGTGAGAAGAGAACCTCTCTTCCCCCATGACTAAGGACTAAAAAGGAAGGCTCTTAAAAACTAAAAAGGAAGGCTCTTAAAAACTGAGGGTTTTTTTAAAAGTTATCTTCCGTAACAGGGATAAACAGAAACTTTTTTTCCTAAGGGGGGGTTTATTTATTTATTTATTTATTTATTTATTTATTTCCCAAGTACAAACTACAGGAGAAGAGGGACATTTTCTCATTAAAGTTACATCCCTGCAGTTAGTACAATTACTTGATAGATGCAGAAGATATTGTAAATTTAAAGATTAAATAACTTATGCCTTCCACACATGCTATTCCTCATGGGCAAGACTTGATCTGAAGCACTTAACACGATGCTGAACAGGACCGTTTGCAAACAGTTTGTTCTGCAGAAGGAGCACGCTTTAGCACCTTGTCCCCGCCCCCCCCCCCCTTCAACAAGCACATATTTCAGAGGAAGGTGAGAAACATCTAGTGCGCACTCTAAACCAAATGGTCTGTGTGGCTGCTGTGGCATACATGTGTGTCAGTCAGATGTATGCTGGGGGGGGCGGCATGGGGGGGCGGCAGGGGGCGCACAATTTCAGTGCTTGTCCCGGGCACCGTTTTCCCTAGTTACGCCTCTGCCCAAGGCCCCTCAGCCACTTGCCCTGTTTGCCCTCCCTCCTGCTTGTTCTCCTAGTAGGCAATCTTAGCAGCAGGCCAGCTGCAAAGAGCTCCTTTTCTCCCCGCCTCTCAGCTGATTGGCGGGTGGGCGGGGCTTCCAGGGAGGCCTCCGTATAGGCCTCAGTGAAGCCTGAACTGGAGTAGGCTTGCAGGGAGGCCCCAAGCAAGCAAGCAAGGAAGGAAGAAAGGAGGCAGGCAGGCAAGCAGGCAGGAAGGCAGAGTGGCCCCCACAGCTCTCTGCAGCAGACCTTCTGCCCAGCCCAGCATTTGCCAGGTAGAATGTGAACTCCTTTTTGTGGTCACACACACCCGCCCATATATAGGGATCTGCTTGCCATAGGGCTTTGATAGGGAGAGGGGAGAGACTGAGAAGTCTCTGAATATTTAATTTAAAACAGCTGGGAAAATTTGCTGGCTTAAAAAAAAAATTACCTAAAAAGTCCTATAAGTGGCTTGTTTCATGGCAGAAAATTATAAAAACTTCTGGAACAAACAATATTGTATGTATTTATTTATTCATTCATTTATAAATGCACTTATGCTCAAGTTGTTTTGCAACCCAGAAGGTCTGAGTGAGAACTGTGAGACATGTGTGGTGCTTTTATTTTATTTTATTTTTCTCGTGTGTGAGCTGCTCCCCAATAACTCTCAGGGACTTCAGTCTGGCCAACATGTGGATGCAGCACCTCCATTCCAGGGGAGATGTGTGTTAAAGGGCTTTAACTCCTGTGAAAAACCTCCTGCAATCAAACTTTACTGAATTTGTTCAAAATTCTAAGAAAACATACATAGGCTCACCCTGCATGGTTGAAAGTCTCCTTTGCTAATCTGCAGCAAGGGTCCCATTTTAATAATTAGTGTTTCTAGTGTGTTCTAGGCATTAAAAGTAGCACAAATATATAGTATTCAATATATATCACTATATATTGTGAAGTGTGTGTGTGTGTGTGTGTGTGTGTGTTCAGTGAAATGTATTTCTAGGCAGCATACTTATTTTGAAATATCAGACTTAAATCATTGGGGGCCTGGGGTGTGCAGAGGCCCTGGACTTTGCCGGGGGGGGGGGGGGGGCATTTCAAAATCTCGTCTCTGGGCCCACTCCAACCTTGCTACGCCCCTGCTCCCCTAGCCCGATTTTGCCTGATCGTGAGAATAGCCCCATTATATTTTGTTGTTAGACTACTAATTGTTTTAATTCATGACCTAAAACTGCTTATGTTCAGCAGCAGCATGTTTCTTTTTCTTTATGCTACTTGTAGGACAGATTCACAGCCACTTGATTCATCCACTTGATTGCTGCAACCAACACATCTTGTCCAAGGCATACTAGAATTCTGTGAATTCTATCCACACAATGCAGAACACAATAGCAAATTGTATTTATGTATGCTTTTATTTAAAGGGATTTTTAAGCTACAAAAAGAGATTTAAAGGGATTTTTAAGCAGTCAGATTTCCAGGTGATTTACAAAGGGGTGGTTGTGGAATAACAGAGCAGTGCAATTACAATCTTAAAATATAAATGTCCAAAAGACAATTAAAACTGCAGTTCAAATTTTAAAAATAACATGTATTTGCCTGGCACAAAAAGAATAATAAGATGCACACCAGGTAAGTCTCCCTAGGAAGGGAATTCCATAGGTGGAATTCAGCTGAGAAGATCCTCTCTCCAGTCACCACCTGTCCTACCTCAGATAATGAGGGTACTTTGCGGAAAGCCTATGAAGTTGATCTCAGGGTATGGGCAGGTTGATGTGGAAGAAAAGATATACTGATTGAACCAGTAAACACAACAATACCGGTTACAATCCTATATGTGTTTGGAGATGTAAATCCTATTGACTTCAGTGGAACTGCAGCCGTATAAATAGACACCTAGATAATTCAGCTGACAATACAAAGGAATTGCCCTGCAAATTAATATCAAAACTTGAGTTTGGAAGTGGTCTTGAAGTAGAAAATCCTTCTGATCGACATAGTCTGCTCTGGAAATTATGACAGCAGTTAGAGCAATTACAGCAATGGCCAGATGGTGGCATGCTTGATTTATAGAAGACACTCCAAACCCAGCAGCGCACTTCTTAGTGAGGTTTTATCTTTTTCTCCAAGTACCATGACAAGAGCTGAGGTGCTCTTACCCCCAGGACTTTGGGGCCAAAGTCCAGGGCCTCCACACACCCCTGGGGGTCCCCAAATCCTCTTTAGTCTGTCCTGGGTGGTGTGGTTGAAATAGCACGTCGCCGGCCCGCACTGCACTGGGTGACTGGGTGCAATTGTGACCTGCCGTGGGTGCTTTAGAGACGGTGGGGGCGGGAGGGGGAGTGGGGAAAGAAATATGTGGCATGGGAATAAGTTGTGTTATGTGTTGAAATGTTTCTGCAAATGCCGATTTGCATGAATATACCTGTTTTGTATTTCTGTGAGTTCAGTTGCTGTTTCTGCCCTCAAAAACCCACATGTTAAAAATACTGCATGTGTCATGGTGTGCGTGAAGGAGGGATGATACTTAACTTGCGCGGGGGGCAGAGGCGTAACTATAGGGGGGGCAGGGGGGGCATGTGCCCCAGGCGCCATCTTTTCTGGTCACGTGGGGGGCGCCGCCATGACCAAATTTTTTAAAAATTTTTAAAAATTTTTTGTTAATACAAATGTTTCCTGCTCAGTGCAGCAGCGCTGCAGTAGTCCAGGGAGTGCGTCGGTGCCCCCTTCCCCACGAGTGGTCCCTTCCACGCCTCCTGCTTTGCTGGCGCCTGGCAGCCAGTCAGTGGCCTGGCTTGGCGGCAGCGGGCGCTTGTGAGGAAAAACCTAAGTATAATGTAGTATGTTGGGGGGGGGCGGCGGGGGGCATGGTGGGGGGGCGCCATTTCAGTCCTTGCCCCAGGCGCCGTTTTCCCTAGTTACGCCTCTGGCGGGGGGGGGGGGGGGGGGCAGCTCCAAAGGCCTTTAGGTCCAGGCTCTAAAATTACCTCGGTGTGCCTCTGGACAAGAGTGCCACAAACAGAAGTGAAACAAATTTGGCAGAAGAATTATTTTTTAAAAAGAAAATAAAGTGAATTTGTTTGCAGGAAGTCAAATGTGTCTTTAGTAGTGCCTGTATCAATCATTTCTAAAATAGTTTGCTGACCCACCAGTATAGGTTCTCTTAGATGATCCTTTACCTCCTCACCGTTAGTAATACTGCTGACCCTGCACTTGTGAACACCACTCTCTAATTTAGTGAGGTATCTCTGTTTGTGGTTCAGGCTTCATTTCATGAGCAGATTTTCTAAAATAACAATCAGCTTTCATATGCCCCCTTTCCCCACATTTGAAGCATTTTGTATCACTGTCTTTTCTCCTTAGAAAGGTTTCTGAACCCCAAACTTTTCATTGGTAAAGGATTTTTCCTATTTATTTACTAGTTTTTCTGTTGAACCAGAGCAGTTTGACTTTCTGTTTACCTCAGATTTGCCATATCTAAAAGACGATTCTTCCCTATTAAGCACCAATTGATCAGCTAAGTTGCTCTCTAACTGTTTCTGGTGCCAAATCTTTTATTTTTATTTTCTGGTGCCAAATCTTATTTTTATTTTAACTGTTTCTGGTGCCAAATATTTTATTTTTATTTACACTCTTGGCGTTGCTGAGAATCAAATCGAGCATTCACAATTAATTCAGCCATTTTATCCAGGGTGTCTACTCTTCTTCAACAAATGCAATAACTGGGTACCAATTCAATATAAGACTTCCGTGGTTTAGGCTGCAGTTTTCCTGAAAAAATCAGGTCCTATTTTAAAACTTCTGTATACAGCTTGTTTGAACTCATCATATGATGTAGCCTGTCCTCCATGAATCTGTCAAAGCCCTTTTTAAAGCCATCACAGCTTCTGGCTATCGCCACATCCCATGGCAAGGAATTCCATAGATTAATTATGCACTGTGTGAAAAAGTACTTCCGCTTGTCTGTCCTAAATTTCCCAACCTTCAGTTTCATGGGTGTTGGACTTCCTTGGCAATTCTCCACTCACATATATATATTGAATTGGATCACATGATGGTCACGGCTACCCTGGTTCTAGTGTTGTGAGAGGGAGAACAATTTCTCGCTATCTACCCTCTCCACTCCATGCATAATTTTATAAACTTAGATCATGTATCTCCTTAGTCGCCTCTTTTCCAAGGTGAAGAGCCCCAGATGCTGTAGCCTTGCCTCATAAGGAAAGTGTTCCAGGCCCCTGATCATTTTGGTTTCCCTCTTCTGCACCTTTTCCAGTTCTACAGTATCCTTCTTAAGATATGGTGACCAAAGCTGTACACAGTACTCAAGATGTGGCCGCACCATAGATTTGTATAAGGGCATTATAATATTAGAAGTTTTCTTTTCAATCCCCCTCCTAATGATTTCTAGCATGGAATTAGCTTTTCTCACAGCTGCCAAGCACTGAGATGACACTTTCAATGAGCTGTCCACCACAACCCCAAGATCTCTCTCCTGGTCAGTCACCAACAGCTCAGATCCCATCAGTACATATGTGAAGTTGGTGGGTTTTTGCCCCAATGTGCATCTCTTTACACTTGCCAACATTGAACTGAATATGCCACTTTGTCACCCACTCACCCAGTCTGGCGAGATCTTTTTGGAGTTCCTCACGATCTGTTGTGGATTTCACTACCCTAAATAGTTTAGTGTCATCTGGAAATTTGGCCACTTCACTGGTCATCCCAACATCTAGATTGTTTATGAACAAATTAAAGAGCACTGGTCCAAGTATTGATCCTTGCGGGACCCCACTTCCTACCTCCCTCCATTGTGAAAACTGTCCATTTATTCCTACGCTCTGTTTCCTGTCCTTCAACCAGTTACCGATCCACACATGAACCTGTCCCCTTATTCCATGACTGCTAAGTTTACTCAAGAGCCTTTGATGGGGAACTTTATCAAAAGCTTTTTGGAAGTCTAAGTATACTATGTCAATGAGATCACCTTTTATCCTGTTGACTCTCAAAGAACTCCAAAAGGCTAGTGAAGCAAGACTTTCCCTTGCAGAAGCCATGCTGGTTCTCCTTCGACAAGGCCTCTTCTTCTTTATGCTTAACCATTTTGTCCTTAAGTATGTTTTCCAACAATTTACTCAGCACTGAAGTTAAGCTGACCGGCCAGTAATTTCCTGGATTCTCCCTGGATCCCTTCTTGAAAATTGGAGTCACATTGGCTACTTTCCGTTCCTCTGGTACAGAGCCTGATTGTAGGGATAAGTTATATATTTTTGCTAGGAGATTGGCAATTTCACATTTGAGTTCCTTCAGAACTCTTGGGTGGATGCCATCTGGCCCTGACTATTTGTTAATTTTTAGCTTTTTAAGACTGTTTAGAACATCCTCCCTTGTCACATCAAATTCACCCAGTTCCTCAGCCACTAAACCTGAAAAACTCAATTCTGGAGAGGGTATATGGTCAGTGCCGTGAAGACAGATGCAAAGAACTCATTCAGCTTCTCTGCAATTTCCTTATCCTCCTGACTAATCCCTTTCACACCCTCATCATCAGAGGGTCCAACCGCCTCCCTGGCAGGTTTTCTACTTCTGATATATTTAAATAAGTTTTTGTTATTCCCCTTGACACTTCTAGCTATATGCTCCTCAAACTCTCTCTTTGCACCACTTACTGTGTCCTTGCATTTCTTTTGCCAGAGTTTATGCTCCTTCCTGTTTTCTTCATTTGGGCAGGACTTCCATTTTCTGAAGGAAGTCTTCTTCCCTTTTAGAGCTTCCTTGACTTGTTAGCCATGCTGGTATCCTCCTGGACTTGGTGGTACCTTTCCTCCTTCTTGGTATACATTCCAACTGTGCTTCTAGTACTGTGGTTTTAAATTAGTTCTATGCCTTCTGGAGTGATTTGACCCACCTGACTTTCCCTTTCAACTTCCTTTTTACCATTCCCCTCATTTTTGAGAAGTTTCCTCTTTGGAGTCCAACGCATCAGTGTTGGACTTCCTTGACAATTCTCCATTCACATATATGCTGAATTGGATCACACTATGGTCACTGCTACCCAATGGTTCTGCAATTCTGACATCTCGCACCAGATCCTGAGCACCACACGGGATTAAATTCAAAGTCACCATCTCTCTGGTTGGTTCCGCGACTAACTGTTCTAAGGCACAGTCAGTTAGCACATCTAGAAATCTGGACTCTCTGTCATTACCTGTATGTGAATTTACCCAGTCTATGTGTGGGTAGTTGAAGTCACCCATTATTACTGCCCTGTCTCTCTTTGACACCTCTCTTGTTTGTCCAACTCCAGGTCACTCTCAGCGCTTTGATCCAGAGGGCGTTAGCACGTCCCTAGTAACACATTTCCTTTCAGTCCTTGTAATGTTAGCCATAATGATTCTGTGGAGGACTCTGGTCCACCTAGGTTTTCTAGCTTATTGGAATCTAGCCCTTCTTTGATATACAGTGCCACTCCTCCCCCAACCCTTCTATAGAGTTTATATCCAGGAATAATTGTGTCCCACTGGTTCTCACCACTCCATCAGGTTTCTGTTACACCCACTATATCTATGTTTTCATTAGTAACCAAGTACTCTAGCTCACGCATCTTGGCTCGGAGGCTTCTGGCATTGGTATACAGACCCCTATACGCCAGGTCCCTCACCAGGTGTTGGCATGTGCTTTCCCTCTTACCATCATTTGACCTGTTTGGCAAGCTGTCCTGTGTTTCCTTCTGCTCAACTCCTGGCTCTACTCTGTCCTCTTCTGGTTATCCAAACATAAAGAAGTGGTGTGAGAAGCACAGGCTATTCCATCCACTCTTGCCTTTGGTGCTGCTTCTTTCAACTTCCCTGCGCATCAGCAGAGAAGCAAGGAGAGTGGCTATTTAAACTTTGCAACCAGCCCCGTGATCTGATAAGCTTTATTGCTGCCACCGATTGGCAGAGGCGTATCTAGGGAAAATAGCACCCAGGGCAAGCACTGAAATTGTGCCCCCTGTCCAAACATCTGACACTTATCTCTCAGATAACTTTACCATAATATCAGCTGAAAAATACAAGTCAAGCTCATTAATCTTGTAATATTTCAAAAACTATTTAGCAGTGGACGTAGCCAGACCAAAAAATGCTGGAAAACTACAAATTTCAGTATGCTGGGGCTCATGAAATACACAAATACTATGTGGAGGTGTACTTGGAAAACTAAACAGAAGTGCCTGTCTAATTCTCTACTATGCATTATAGCATCACTATTACATAAGTTTTAAAAATCAATGGAGAGTTTGACTTTTCCCAGATACTCTGAAAATAATTAAAGGATATGCAGAGTAAACTGTGTCACTGCTTGGAATATATTCTAGTCTTTCAGAAAGACAGTTAAAATGAGAGAAAGAGAGCAAGAAACTCCCAATACTTCATACTAAGGATTAAGGGCCTTAATATACTAAGGCCACTTGAGCATGTGCGGTGGCCATTTTGTTTTTGGCAGCCATTAAAAAAAAATTTTTTTTTTAAATGGCTCCCCCCTTCAAGTGGTGCCCGGGGCACGTGCCCTGCCTGCCCCACCCTAGATATGCCCCTGCCAATTGGATGTTTTTCCTGGCTGTCTGCACTAAACAGCCTACCAGTTCTCCATCTCTCTCTCTCTCTAGGTAGAGTGTTGTGACATCTAAGGGATACAGAGTAGCAGTAGCAATAGCACTTACATTTATATACCGCTCTATAGCCGAAGCTCTCTAAGCAGTTTACAATGATTTCGCATATTGCCCCCAACATTCTGGGTACTCATTTTACCGACCTCGGAAGGATGGAAGGCTGAGTCAACCTTGAGCCCCTGGTCAGGATCGAACTTGTAACCTTTTGGTTACAGGGCGGAAGTTTTACCACTGCACCACCAGTACTCAAGAATTGAATCAAAGTTGCAGTTTTTACTTGAAAGGGGGGGGGGCAGTTCAAACAATAGCGTTTGTGGTGTTTTAAGAACAATAACCATAAGAGCAAGGAGAAAAATGATAATGGGATAAGCACATGCCGTGATTATCTTCTATTCTATGCTGGCCCAAATAGAATCTCACCAGCAGCTCTTAGTCAGCCTGTCTCTCTGCTCGGCACTGCTTTGTCTGATCTTGCTGTTGTCTTTTCCTCTGGTTGTTCTGAGAGTGATCCAATTCTTCTGTGCGATGTTCATCTCTCTTCTTTAGGCCCATTCACATGTGATGTTCAGCACTGGTATGATGAGTGTACAGTATACACAGGTACAGATCTGTACACAGGCACTATCATTCACATGTTACATTGAATACAGGTACAGAATTACACTTCCTTTCTGTACCAAGGGCTTTTGTGAATCAACTGCTCTTACTGCTTCCTAGCTGTAGCTGTTCCAGTTCTCCTTTTTTATCCCCGAAACTTTGCCCACCTCCTCTGGATTAGCCAATCATGGCAAATACAAACCAGATGGAACATAATGACCTCCAGACAGAAAAAACAAACCTGAGATGGATAAAAGGCCACGTTTGCTTAACCTTTTGTAGAAGGAACTCTAACAGGAGATGGGGGTCAGGCCGCCATTTTAAACATATCAAAATGTTGCACACGTACAACAAAATGGAGGTTTGGGCCATATCCTCCACAGAAATGAAAAAAGGATATTGTGGGGGCTGTGTCAAAGGCTTTGTAGAAGAAATCAAGACACACAACAATGGCTGCAGCATCTCCATGCTCTACTAAACTAGGAACTCCGTTGAAAAAGGAGGGGAGATTACTCTGGCATGACTTGTTCTTGACACATTCATGCTGGCTCCTATTAGTAATCACCAGATTCTTTCTTTCTGCAGTGCTCACAGTCTTCTGATAATATTTGCCCATTTAAACATTCAGCAAAACCAGGCAGTTACGTTTTAGAAGACTGTGTCACTTCAAGCTGCAGGTGTGTGATTTGTGTGATCCTCCCCACGAAAGGTCACCACACAGAGAAAGATAACAATTTAGGGAAATGATTACATTGAACCAAGGGTGCACATCACCCCAGCCAATTGAGGAGTTCCCCCCACAATTTACTGTCCCCTCACCGCCAAACTTAACAACCCATATCTACTCACAAAATGAATGCGTTGCTTGTCAAGCTTTCCCTCTGTCTGCACACCTGTGTTGGATCCTTCTCCCCAACACGCTAGGTTTCCACACCCAGAAAGTTCCCTTAAAATTATTATTTTAAAATCCCATCTTCAACCTGCAGCCTGGATGCAGAGCTTTGCCACTGAATTGTGTGAGTGTATGAACCAGCCTCTCCTTTGGAGGATTTGGAGGGTAGGGCTGGCTCGCAGAGTGCTGCTAGGGCAGAATGAGCACTCCTGCTTCTCATGGATTTGTGGATCCTGCCTCTTTGCAAAGCTTATCTTTGTGGCTCTAGAGATCCTGCTCAGGCCTACTTGAGAACATCTTGCAAGAGCTCTGTCATGAGGTTCCTTTGCACCCATGCCCCCAAATAAATGACACGACACAGGAAATGGATTAAAACTAGGGCGATAACTTTATTAACCTAGTTTCAACAGAGAGCTGCAATGTAGCCAAGCCACAGTGGAGCTGCCACCCCTAGGGTGCAGCACCGTATCCCCTCCTCTGACCTGCCATCATGGTGCTGGTGACCAAGGGGCTACTCTATTTAAAGGCACCGCTCCTAACATGGGCCAGATCAAAAACCCCTACCAGTGCAACAGTGTAGAGTAGGCAAAAAACCAGCCACCTCCAGGCCAATCTGGGTGGATGGGGAAAAGTCCTACTCGGCCCCAAAAGGCGGCCAGCTAATCCCACACTGTTACCCAGTGGGGTGAGCGGATGCCAAGGTGTTCCTGCAGAAAGCCAGCAGAGGTTGGGGACTGCTTTCATTAGCATGTCCTCATCCCTCTGGATGGCCCTATGGACCGAGGATAAGGGATGTGCTCACATCATTTTGGCGCCTCATTAGAGAGGTACCGAAACGATTCGCCTGGTTCAGATGTGCCGATTCAGGAACATCCCTACCAAGGATGCTGTCACAGCATGGTCCACTGTGTTTCCCAGGCTTGTTTCTTATACCCTGTCGGGAATGGATGCAAAAAACCAGCACCCCACACTGCATGCAGTGCTAGGAGAAGATGTGGTCTTGCACCCAGGCTCCAAATCAAGAGATGGGGCAGAGAGAAGAGTTGCAAACTCAGGCCACAACTATAGAAACTAGTTTGAAAGGAGTTCTGTAAACTAAGGTGTGGCTTCCACTCCTGGGGTGAAGCACTGCGGTGCAACCATGCCTCCCTGTTAAGGGGGTGGTTTTTGCCTCAGAGGTGAAGGCAAAACTCCTCTGAATGGAGAAGTATCCTCCCTTCCACACAGAAGGATCCTTTGGTCTTCTCCCAACACCTTGAATAGACTTGAGGCTTTGGGGAACCTAGCCAGAAAGGGAATGGGAATCTGGTGTGGGCTTGATCTCCTCAACCTCTTCCTGCCCACAATTCCCTTCACCCACGAGGGGAGATTTGTCAGTGTTGATGTGTACTGACCTGGCTGAGGTCGCCCTCTGCACTTACCTCGATAACAATGCCAAGTGGGATTCCGGGAAGTGCTCCTTTGCTGGTAGGATGGAGAGAGAAGGCAAAGATAACAAGTGTGAGCTTCAGATTGGCGGATCTGCTATGACTTAAATGTCATTTTCTCAATGACCCTCAGTTTCAACTACCTTGATTTCATGTTGATGTCTTTATCCAGTCCCCTGCCAAAGAGCTGCTGCCCAAAATGTGCTGGGTTTTCTTCATAAACACATGGGGTTCTGCACCAGCGGACTATATTAATTATTGCAGGGGTGGCCAACCTGAGGCTCTCTAGCTGTCATTGGACTACAACTCCCATCACCCCCGCTGCTGTTGTAGGGACTACAGTTCCAATAACCTCCTACCACAATACGTGGTGGCTGGAGATGATTGGACTACTGCTTCTATCATCCCCAGCTCCCATTTCTTATGATGGGGTGATGGGAGCTGTAGTCCCTCCACCAGCAGCTATGGATGATGAGAACTGTAGTCCAACAACAGCTGTAGAGTCTCAGGTGGGCCATCACTAGATCCTCTGTGGCTTTTCTCCTGGCTTTGGCTGTCTGCTGTGCTTACTGGGGGCTGCTGAGTAAGGGCATAGAGGCTGTGTGTCCCCCTTCCCCCCGCAAACTAATACTCTTGATAGGAAGGGAAACTTATAGCTTAATCGGAAGAGAGCGAAAGTGCCATTTTCTCTGAAGAGAAGGGAACTTGCTTAGCCCCTTCTCCCTGCGGCTGCAGCTGCTTCTCTTCCATGGTTGGCCAGAAGAGGTGCCAGTCAAGCTATCCTGTCTGATTGTTTCGGTACTCCCCTAAGCATTGCCCACCCCCTCACCCCAGGAGAAACAACTACCAGGCTGATTGCCACAGCCTGTATTTGATTGATTGATTGATTGATTGACTTTTACATTTTTCCTCTGGGAGGTGGGCAATGCTTGGCTAGACAGGATAGATTAACGCTTGGGGTAAGGGGGGTGCCCACCTGCCCTCCCCCCAGCTGTTGAGTGCCAGTGTCTGCTCCGCCCAAGTGCCACCTGGAGCTCCTGGTCAGACTCCCCCAAACAATCAGAAGATGGCTTCCAATCTTCCCTGGCCAATCGGGGAAGACAGGAAGCTGCAGTAGGAGGAAGGAGGGGTTGAAGCAAGCGCCCTTCTTCTCAGAGAAAATGGCTGTCTGTGGTTCTTCTGAGGAAGCTGTACAGATTGCTTCTTAGCAAGTGTCTGCATGGGCTTGGTTGCTCCCCTCAAGCCCCTTCGGACTGTTCCTGCCCAGTGAGCCTTTCCCCTCCTGTTGCCCAGTGAGGTTCTCTTTTTCTTGTACCCTCCCCCCCGCCCACAAGACACTTCCCCCCTTCTCTTGCCAAGTAGGTTCCCCCCCTTCTTCCTTCCCCTCCCTCACCACCCCTTTCCCCTTCTTTTGCCTGGCCAGTAGTATTTCTGTTTAGAGATTTAGCCATGTGCTTCCTATAAGAAAACACTCAGGCTCAAGCTTGTTCAGCTGCCAGGAGTTAGTTGCGCAGGTCAGCCTGGGCGCTTTCCAGATTAACCCTTATCACAGTGCCACTACAGATCTGCAAAGTGTGCTGCTGTATTGCCTGTGCATTGACATCACAGTCTCTGTGCTATCAGCAAGGTGTCGTTCACATTTCCAGTGCCTTCTTTCAGATTTTATTGCTTTATTACAGTCCTGCAACATGGTAAAAAGATTGCAGTATTTTTCCATTTTAGGGAGTTTGGGGCAAACTAGAAAAGACTGCTGCCCCTGCTGGTGGACTTGAGCAACACCCTTTCATTACGTTGTCAATTCAATCCCACGCTGAAGCATTTTACGGAGGTTGTAACTGTAATCTGGAAAGCGCCCAGCAGTGGAAAAGTGCTTGCACTGGCCCTGAATGGGGTGCTTTATCTTCCCAGAAACTGGGGGAAGTCCCACTTTGGAATTAATAACTGGGATCTACTGAAATGAATTACAAGAATGTGACACAGCCTGCAAGGGGTCCGATGGGCTGCACACCACCCCAGAGTGTCCTAACAAAGCGCAGTTTGAATATAAAAGATAGAAACATTTTAAATATATATGAAATGAAATGCTTACCATCAACTTAAGACCCTCCACCTTACATATAAATGGAAGCAGTGGAGGGCAGCACACCAGTGTCCCATGGAGTCCAGTAGGGCTGCCCCACCTCCACTGGCACTCTCCCCTACCAAGCTCCCCATCCATCCTGGCTTGGTCCAGCTCTTGTCTTCTCCAGCCCTCCACAGAATTAGAGCTGGGATGCAGCCAATCCCTTCTGCATAGCCCCTTTGTTCCCTAGACACACCCACATCCAAGACTTCTTAGGATCCATCCCCAAATCGGGTTCACCATGAATTTGCACCCAAATTGGGGGAAATGGGGAAAGGAACTGAGCAATTCAAAAACAAAAATACAAAACCAGTAACTGATACTGACTTTAACCATGGTTCAGGCGTGAGGCAAGTCCTTGGGTAAAACAGCGTTGATCTCAACAGCATTTTCCACTCTTGGGATGCTCCATCTAGAGCTGCCCCATCCTCCTGGGATTCTGCATTTCTCTTGCATTCACTGGCTGTAGTTACTTCTACAGGAGTTCTCCTCGTTTCTCGGCGAGCCATTTAATCCCTACCCTGAGGGAAATCAAGGGAGGGGGGCAGGACTAAACTGTGGCCAGTTGCAGGAAGGAGGCAGGACTGGCCCAGAGCCAGGGGGGTGGGTGCAGAAGTGCGGGTGTGGCGCTGTCCTGGGGCTGGCTGCAGAAGGGGGGTGCGGGACAGCCCCGGTTCTGGCTGCAGAAGGGGGGTGCGGGACAGCCCCGGTTCCGGCTGCAGAAGGGGGGTGCGGGACAGCCCCGGTTCCGGCTGCAGAAGGGGGGTGCGGGACAGCCCCGGTTCCGGCTGCAGAAGGGGGGTACGGGACAGCCCCGGGGCCGGCTGCAGAAGGGGGGTACGGGACAGCCCCGGTTCCGGCTGCAGAAGGGGGGTGCGGGACTGTCCCGGGGCCGGCTGCAGAAGGGGGGTGCGGGACTGTCCCGGGGCCGGCTGCAGAAGGGGGGTGCGGGACTGTCCCGGGGCCGGCTGCAGAAGGGGGGTGCGGGACTGTCCCGGGGCCGGCTGCAGAAGGGGGGTGCGGGACTGTCCCGGGGCCGGCTGCAGAAGGGGGGTGCGGGTCTGTCCCGGGGCCGGCTGCAGAAGGGGTGTGTGGGACCGTCCCGGGGCCGGCTGCAGAAGGGGGGTGCGGGACCGTCCCAGGACCGGCTGCAGAAAGGGGGTGCGGGACCATCCCGGGGCCGGCTGCAGAGGGGGGGTGCAGGACCGTCCCGGGGTTGGCTGCAGAAGGGGTGTGTGGGACCATCCCGGGGCTGGCTGCAGAAGGGGGGAGTGGGTCCGTCCCGGGGCTGGCTGCAGAAGGGGTGTGTGGGGCCGTCTCGGGGCTGGCTGCAGAAGGGGGGTGTGGGTCTTTCCCGGGGCTGGCTGCAGAAGGAGGTCAGGACTGAAGTTGGTCCGGCTGCAGAAGGGGGTGGGTGGGACTGTCCTGGTTCTGGCTGCAGAAGTGGGGAGGTCCTCCTGAAATGCCAGCCTGTCATCATTATCTCCTTATTAACCAAAGTTAATATATAGACTATTCTTATTTCTGAACTAGTGCTATTCAATGGTGTAAAATTTCATTTTGAAGTGGATAATGGGATTTTCCTCAGGGCAGGGAAGTAGTATATGGGCAGCCTGGTCCTTCTGGCATATATGTAGGAAAATGACAAAACAGAGAAAGCTTTTGCTTACATCTAGGTACTATCCATTATTACAATCTAAGCAGTTTCTCAAATAAAACCAAAACCAAATACCAAAATAAAACAGCAACCAATTAGGGACATAATTAAATTTAATTTAACATATCAGCTGAAATGATGAAGCAGAAAAGGTCTACAGTACTTAGACACTGGGAAAACTGTCCCTCTTTCTAGGACTCTCACTCACCACTTTCAGCATTACATCGGTGGACCTGCTGCTTAAATGGCTTATTTTCTTAATGACTTTTAGTTTTAACTAGGGATGTGCAGAACGCCCAGGAAAAGGTTCGCTGTGAAACAGGGCATTTCAAGCAGTTCATTCTCACCAGAGAACACCCTACAAAAAGGGGTCTTCTTCGAGATCAACCCAGAACCAACCAGTTTTGCGGCAAGTGGGTTTGCTGTTTCGAGCAGCGATTGTGGGTGCCATTTTGGAGGGCTGTTTTAGTGTTTTCCCCTTTCTTGTTGGTTTTCTGGCATTGCCTTCCAATTGGCTTGTGATCTCCTTGTTCCTTGGTTGGCTTGTCATCATACAAAATCAAGTGTCGTCAGGGGCCACTGTGCTCCCGCTGGCTGGGGGGAGGGAGGGGGAGCCAAAAGGAGGGAGTTTCAAAGTGTATTGAAGGGGCTGCTCGACAGAGAGAGCCACACTCTTAGAGGATATCAGAGGAGGAAGACTGCAGCAGAGCAGAGAGTGGTGGCAGAGAGACTGTGCCAGTGTCTGGCTTGCTCTCTTTTTATTTTCCTTACCAACTGCTTATTTTACTATTATTTTAAAAATTGCACCAGCAGCCCTAGTGGTAGTGGGTTTAACTGGGTGCTGCTGTGGGTTTAAATTCTGTTTCTTTGTGGCTCCCCCCCCCTCTCCACTTCTGACATGTAACAGCCCTCAGTGCCTTTGATAATAAGGATGCTGAGAGTTCTCCCCACCTTCCCCTTTGGCAGCCCCTTGCTGTCTGCTGCTGTGTGCTTGGGCAATTTTTGTTTTTGTAAGCTGTGGTTGCCCAACCTGCCAGGCTCTCTCTTTTCCCCAGGTGTCTCCAGGATTTATTTATGTTATTTTTCAAGCTTTTTCTTTTAGTCTTTGGGTGGATGGGTGCCCAACTGCCCACCCCACTAGCTGTTAGGTGCCAGTTTCTGCTCGGCTCAAGTGCTGCCTGGAGCTCCTGGTCAAGAAGAAGACGCCGAGTCATGTAGCCCCCAAACAACCAGAAGACAGAATATCTTATCTGGCACCTTTTCTGACCTATCAGGGAAGACCAGAGGCTACACCAGGAGGAAGGAGAGCTTCTCCCTTCTTCTCAGAGAAAATGGCTGTTTGTGGTTCTTCTGAGGAAGCTGTAAAGATCCCTCCTAAGCAAGTATCTGCGTTGGCTTGGTTGCTCCCAAGCCCTCACTGACTGTTCCTGCCCAGTGGGCTTTTCTTCTCTTGTCATCCACCCCACAACCCAGCTATGTCTTTTCCCTTCTGTTACCCAGTTAGGGTCTCTTTTTCTTGTACCCGCTCCCCTCCGCAGAGACACCTCTTCTCTTCTTGACTACTACACCTTCTTTCAAAGTCCGCTCTTTCCTTGCCGGATCCTGCTTTATCTTTACGCATCTTGACCTTACACCAGATTGATCAAAGGAAACACCACTTGTCCCCCAAATCTTTCATGGTCCTGTTTTGGTGCCTCTTTTTCTATAGATAGAAGGAAAAAACAGATACATCCAGTTGTGTAAGCAGTTAACTCACAGTTCCCGGGAATGGGTGATGTGCAGCCTGGCACACAAGCAGGGAGGAGGGACTGTGTGACTTTGTAACTCTTTCCAGTCACACTCATGATCCACAAATATTACAAATGTTGATAGGCTATTGTCAACCAAAAAGGATTCTCAATGTGATTTACATTGCCAAAGGAATGAGAAGAGAGTTCCCTGTCCAGAAGGAAATTGGGACACAATCTATGCAGCAGCACAGCAGAGAGACCAGCAATAGCCCCAGAAGGATGCTATGTTGAGTTGATTAGGGGACAGTTGCTCCCCATCCTGCTAAATAGAAGAGAGTCACCACTTTACAAAGTGGTGCTTTGCTCAGTGGGCAGGGGTGAAGTCCAAACTGTGTGCCACAAGAAGGACTCACAGTAGCCACTTAATGGAGCAGCGGGGAAATGACTTGACTAGCAAGCCAGAGGTTGCCGGATCGAATCCCCGCTGGTATATTCCCCAGACTATGAGAAACACCTAGATCGGGCAGCAGTGATATAGGAGATGCTGAAAGGCATCGTCTCACACTGCACGGAGGATGGCAATGATAAACACCTACCAAAGACAACCACAAAGACACCAACTCGACGGCACACTTTACACCCCCACACATGACACCATCAACAGCCAAGGTGTTGAATAGGGACACCCACCTGCCCCACCACTAAATATGAAATTGAAAACTACCCACAAAGGTACCTCTTTGCCCAGTCAGCAGGGCTGATTTTGGCATAAGGGAGACCCTGGAAGGGAGACTGTGCTGGACTGAATAGAGGCAATTGCTCTCCATGTGCCCAACAGAAGAGTCTTGACATTAAAAGGCAACTCTAGGCCCGGTTAACAGGGGTCCCGCTATTAGCAGATAAAGCAAATTTTATAGAAACCCCCTTAGTCTCCTCCAAAGGGAATAGAGGGAGGGCAGGGCTCCCTTGAAACTCACCACTGGATGAAGTGGGCCACAGCCCAGAAGAGAAGCCCCTTCCATCATGATGAGCACGACTCCCCTGGCAGGATGCTGAAAGTGCCCAGGAGTTGCCTGTTGGGGTCCTTGAAGCCTTTAACTGCATCTGGAGAATAAACGTTCTGCTAACCCTGTCAGAGGAAAGCAGAGAAGAGAGGAAGCAGCTCCTCTCCCAGATCCCAGAAACTGCTTCAGAAAGAGCAGAAACTGACTCCCAAGAAACCTCTGAGCAGTTGACAGTTAAGAGGACAGTTAGGTGATGTCATAAAGAGGGTGATGTCAGAAAGAGAACAAAGAGTTTGAAAAAGACCAGTGAGGCTTGCTTAGAAAGCAGGTAGTTTCCCCAAAGCATTGAGAATCACAAGTATAAAATACAAATTTTAAAATATTGTATTTATTTATCATATCTTTATACCATCTGGGGCAGTTCATAAGTTAGCCCACTTGCACCTCATACATATACGCATCCGCCATCTTGAACTGGGGTGGTTTATATCACAAATTACGCTGGTGAGGTGTCCCCCTATGGGTCCCTACAACTGAACTCAATTTGTTTTATATTGTTCCAGGCACTGCCAAGTTGAGAGAGAGAGAGAGAGAGAGAGAGAGAGAGAGAGAGAGAGAGAGAGAGAGAGAGCACATGACATTGACCAAGGTGTAACTTACCAGAGTACATGTGTAAGATTTGAGCCCTCTTCAGTCGCTACTGTACACAGCTACAGTGCACCCAGGTACAAAGGGTACAGGTATCCACCAGCTACCCCCACCCACCCACTATGCCAACCTGCTCCATAGTGTGGAGGCCCACAGAGCCCTGTGGTTTTCTTTGGTAGAATACAGGAGGGGTTTACCATTGCCTCCTCCCGCGTAGTATGAGATGATGCCTTTCAGCATCTTCCTATATCGCTGCTGCCCAATATAGTACCGAGTGGGGATTTGAACCGGCAACCATCTGCTTGTTAGTCAAGCATTTCCCCTCTGCATATACTGTACTGTATAGTGGGAAATAGGGCTGTTACTCCTGCTAACCTTTTAATGTGGTGATTCTCTTTATTTATTTATTATTCTTTATTTATAAAGAGCCCCTGGTGGCGCAGTGGTAAAACTGCCGCCCTGTAACCAGAAGGTTACAAGTTCAATCCTGACCAGGGGCTCAAGGTTGACTCAGCCTTCCATCCTTCCGAGGTCGGTAAAATGAGTACCCAGAATGTTGGGGGCAATATGCTAAATCATTGTAAACCGCTTAGAGAGCTCCGGCTATAGAGCGGTATATAAATGTAAGTGCTATTGCTAAGTAAGTGCTATTTAGCAGGGGGAGGATAACTGGCCCTATCCACCCCCAGCACAGTACCTCCAGTGACTGTTGCTGGTGTCTAACTTGTGTTTCTTTTTAGACTCTGAGCCCTTTGGGGACAGGGATCCATCTTATTTATTTATTATTTCCCTGAGCCATTTTTGGAAGAGCAGTATAGAAATCGAATGAATGAATGAATGAATGAATGAATGGGAAAAATCGACTCACAAGTTTTTCAAGGGAAGATTCTAGCTCTTTGTACTTTAGGGTTGCAATTCTATGCACACTTACCAGAAACTGAAAGTCCTATAGAACTCTGTGGGGTTTACTTCTGAAGAAACATACATGGAGTTGGGTTGTATAAATTATCCATGGAGGACCAACATGTTTGTTGCCAGTCTTCCAGTTTATGAGATTTATATCAATAGTTGTTAGCAAACAGTCACCTTAAGTGGCGCAGCAGGGAAATGCTTGACTAACAAGCAAACGGTTGCTGGTTCGGATCCCCGCTGATACTATATCAGACAGCAGCAATATAGGAAGATGATGAAAGGCATCATCTCATACTGCACGGGAGGAGGCAATGGTAAACCCCTCCTGTATTCTACCAAAGACAACCACAGGGCTCTGTGAGCGCCAGGAGTCGAAATCGACTTGACAGCACACTTTAGTTAGCAAACATAGGGGCATTCACGTGACCTACTGGGGAGGTGGATGGTTGGGGGGAAGACTTCCCAAACCTTGCCTTCCCCCCAGATGATCATTGGTTACTCGGTGGGAGCATGGAGCTAACTCCCACATGATCAGCCGTGCTCTTTGCAGTGCGGAGCGGGACAGATTGATCTGAGGCTGGGACTCGTAGCCCCAGCAAACACACGAGCAGTTAGCTCAGGTTAAGGGAGCACTTGATCCCTTAACCTCAGCTAACAGGTTTGAAAGCAGGGCTAGATGGTGCTGCCCCACTGGGATCAGGCCTGATCCCGGCGGTTTTCACTCACAGCCTAACTCATATTGAGCATCCCTAGCCCGGGTTAGGCTACACATGAGAACAGCCTCACAGCCTACCATTGTGTGTGTGCATTTACTTGGGAGTAAGGCCCTCTGAGCACTCTTGATAGGATCAGGCTGGTCAGGCCTGTATTCAAACATTTTATGACTGTGGAATTTGGATGGTAGTGTCCTAAATCAATGTAAATCAAGCAAAAACCTAAATACTAGTAGACTAAGGAGCTGGCAAAGAGCCAGCGTGGTGTAGTGGCTAGAGTGCTGGACTAGGACTGGGGAGACGTGAGTTCAAATCCCCATTTAGCCATGATACTAGCTAGGTGACTCTGGGCCAGTCACTTCTCTCTCAGCCTAACCTACTTCACAGGGTTGTACCCTGTATGGAGGAACCTAAGTATGTAGTACACCGCTCTGGGCTCCTTGGAGGAAGAGTGGGATATAAAATGTAAAAATAAATAATAATACATTTAAAACAATGTATTAAACTGTAATAACACATAAATTTTCTTTTAAAGCATAACATGCAGTAAATTTTAAATCAGTTTTCCATAGTTTTTCCCAGACTGCCATTTCTATATTATGACCCACATCTTGAGCCCACTTTATCATGGTCGTTTTAACCACTTCCTCTCTTGTCTCCTACAGAAGTAACAGTTTATACATTTTAGAAACTAATTTTTCATCATTTTCACATAATTCCTTCTCAAAATTTGAAGTCTGATCCTCAAATCCAAATTTAAAATCTTTCTTATATATCTCATTTAACTGATGATACTGAAACCAATCTCTAACCAAATTTTGTATTTCAGTTAAACTTTTTAACTTATAATCCTTTCCCTGAAAATGTAACAAATCCCTATAGGTACCCCAATGCATTTGCATATTTACTTCTTTATGTGATAAAGCTTCAATCGGGGATACCCATAGCGGAGTTTTAGGTTCCAACCAATTTTTATATTTTAGCCACACCCTCATTAAACTCCTTCTCACATAGTGGTTTAAAAAATCTTTATGTATTTTGCTTTTTTCATACCACAGATATGAATGCCATCCAAACCTTCTATCAAATCCTTCCAAATCAAGTATTCTAGGGTTTCTTAATGTTATCCATTCTTTAGCCACGTCAAACAAACAGCATCAAAATACAACCTTAAATCCGGCAAAGTAAGACCACCTCTTTCCTTCGCATCTGTTAAATTCTTAAAATTAATTCTTGGTCTTTTCCCTTGCCAAACAAAATTAGTTATATCCTTCTGCCATTGCTTTTCATACATGGTATAATAGCTTTAGATGTCCAAACCATATCTATCCTTGAATGTGATTGATATCTTTCAGAGAAATAAGTATATTCTTTTGCATTTGAATTTTTAATTCTCCACAAATCGTAAAGGTCCATGTGTTCTGCTAAATCAAAAAATGCTTTAGGAAGTTTACCTTGTAAATTCCTTTCCAAAATATCTGATTTTCTGTCCAAAGATGTAGAAATAACACCATTAAAGTCTCCCAGTATAATCAAGTTGACATTTGCTAGCTCAGCCATCTTTTGATCCAAATAAATATAAAATTCAACTTTCTTTTCATTAGGGGCATAGATTCCAATTATCACCGTTTTAATTCCAGAGATTAGAATTTCCAGTGCTAGTAGCCTACCTTCTTCATCTTTAAAAATCAATTTAGGTTCAAATTGTTGTTTAACATAAAATACTACCCCCCCCCCCTTTTTTTCTTGTCTGAGGAAACAAATTCTTGTCCAAGAGCATTGTTAACTAAAATTTTTATCTTGCTTTCTAATATGTGTCTCCTGTAAACATACAATATCCAAATTTTGTTTCTTAAGAAAATGAAAGACTCTGTTTCTTTTTGCTTTTGTGTTTAACCCATTAATGTTCCAAGACAAAATCCTGTAATCTCTGTTAGCCATCTGGTCTAATTTGAATTATGTGTTGAGGGAGCCGAATGCTCAGAAGATAAGTTTTTTTTGTGTGTTTCCGCCAGAATTCTTTCACTTTGAGGAGCTCGGTGAATCTATTCTTCTTGCCCTTATAGAAGAAAGAAACTCCCTCCAGTATTTCCCACCTAAAACGTATTCCGTTGGACTTCAAAGCATCTGTCAAAAATTTGTAATCCTTGCGTTTTCTTAGAATTCTGGCTGGTATTTCTTTCAAAATTTTTGTCTGCTGGGTTTCAGTAGTAAGGGCTGTATCAAAATGAGCCTGAACAATTCGCTCAATAATTGATTTTGAAGTGAATTGCGCCAAACAATCTTTAATTAATTTATTCCTTGTAGCAAAATCCGAGTTTAAACAAAAAGCTACCTCAATCTGTGGCTCCATCTCTTCAGCTGAAATTCCCAAAAGCTATGCAAGCTCCTCCCCAAGTAGTTTTTTGATGTCTTGACCAGCTCTTTCTGGAATGCCTCTGAACCTTAAAAATCTCTCTTTTTGTCTAAGTTCCAACAGTGCCATTTGATCCAATAACATGTTAAATACCTTTTTAAAAGTTGAACATGCAAAGAAGGGGTCTAGATCTCCCCTAAGGGGGACCGACCCCTACAAACCTTCCTACCAGGAATGTAGCTAGGGGAGAGGGGGCCTGTGTTCGTCCCTCTCCTCGGTGGACACTCAAGAGTGAAGGAGATAATGAAGGAAATAAGGAGAGGTGGATCTGGGGGGCTGTCAGGAACTGGGGCCCCGGATTCTTTGAACCCATCTGCTCAAATATACAGTAGCTACACTCCTGCTCCCCTCTCATGATTGTGGACCTGGCCTGGTCAAGACTACTCACAGTGTGCTTGATTGTGTGCTTAGCTTTGGCTTTGCCTTGAGATGTTTTCTGTAGTGCTTTGACATTATGTAGACTCCATATGATGTATGTAGAGTTTTTAGGCTTTATAAAATAATATTAGATTGAGGGTATTTCCCATTTGTTATTTGGAAGGTGCATTTAGAGCTTCAAAGAGGTGGTTGAGAATGTGATATCCCCTACATTTAAAATCTGAAATGTGAAGAAAAGAAGGTGAAGTATTTGGATTGAAGAGTGGCTGGAAGGCAGGCAAATTAACAAAGTTGCTCGTAGGGAGCTGTTTTGCATGACTGTTCTACTGAGGACTCTGTGGTAGGTCTTTGGTAACAGTGCTGACTTCCTGACTAAATTGCTTGACGGAAGTTCTATTAAAATTAAGTAGTCCTTTAGAGTAACTCCTGAGTAGTACAATTGAATAACTTAGGTCCACTTCACACGATCAATCCCATGTCCAGTAAATGAAACCTGGAGGTCTCGGCAGCATCTGCACATACACAGAGAGTTATACAACTCAAGATTTGTATAAATTCAGAATTATATAAAGTCTGGATTTTTCGCTGATCTCCAGTTGACCCCGCAGAAAAACGACATTAAGCTGACATCGAAAACCTGAGTTCAACTCCAAGATTCATGATCTTGGCTTAAATGTTGGGTTTTTGCAGCACCAACCAGAGACTGGTGAAAAATCCTAAGTTCACATGACATGCTTCATGGGAGTGCACACACTGCTGGGATCTCCAGTTTTTGCTTACCAGGTGTCAGAAACCTTCTCCAGTGCTCCTCCCAAATCTAGGGAGGTGATTTTTAAAATTATTTTTAGATCAATTGTGTTACCATGATCATGGAATTTAATACGTTATTACTTTCTTTTGCTGCCACCATATGATTGTCTATTAACCTGCTCTCAATAAATAACTATATTACACACAAGCCACTTTCTGTTTTCAGTGCCTTTTGGACTTCCCTCCACCTATACCTGCGTACCATTTTTCACATTATTTGATACATTGTTTGATCCTCTACCCAGCCCTATCTTGCTGAGACTGCAGCATGGAGTGCCGCCCAGTGGTGAGGATGCATGATCTGGAGGCCCCTAATTTGATTCTCACTTCTGCTGTGAATTCTCTGGGTGCCTGTAGGCATATTTCCTCAGCAGGGGTGCAGTTGTAGTTGAACAAGGCACGGTGGTGGTGGGGATGTCCCTGGGCCCCTGAGGGTGGTGGATTCCACTGGCTAGGAGACAACTCACTCTTCCCCCTCCCACATCCCCAACTCACTGGCATGCTGTTGTCTCCTGATTGAAGGACATCTTCAAAAAAGAGGGGTTCCATCCAGGAGGTATTTATATCGATAGCAGGCATATATGTTTGTTGTTTTTTTAAACTGGAGCCAGGGAAATGCACAGATGCAAGTAGAAGTGAGAGAAAGGGGATGTCAAGAATATTTTGTTTCTCTTTCTCCTCAGTTATTGTTGTTGTTGTTGTTAATAATAATAATAATAATAATAATAATAATAATAATAATATTTTTATTATTTCTTGTTTACACAGTCAGACAGGTGTTATTGACTGGTTTGTTTTATCCAGACATCGAGTCCTTCCCAAGGACCTGGGATGCCAGAATTTTATTGTCAATGGTTATAGATATCGTCGCAGAATATAGGCTGTTCCCAGTAAAGCTGCTTTTTGTAATTGGCTGATGGTGATTTCTGTGGCCCCTATGGTGTTGAGGTGCTATTATTATTATTATTATTATTATTATTAACATTTATATCCCAATCTTCCTCCAAGGAGCCCAGAGCGGTGTACTACATACTTGAGTTTCTCTTTCACAACAACCCTGTGAAGTTGGTTAGGCTGAGAGAGAAGTGACTGGCCCAGAGTTACCCTGCTAGTTTCATGGCTGAATGGGGATTTGAACTCTGGTCTCCCTGGTCCTAGTCCAGCACTCTAACCACTACACCATGCTGGCCCTTCCTCTGCCTTAGCCCAGCCCCATCACAAACAGTCCTGTTATGCTATTATAGTCCAAGTTGTAAGAATCTCCTTTTCTGCTGTGTACCTGGGTTCAGGAAAATGTGAGTGTGCCAGGGAGCCCTCCCCCACTTCCTGTGGTGGTCCATGAGCCTTGGGACACATGGGGTAGTGGGAAAAGGAGCAGCGGACTTTAAAAATGGGGGACTCATTGCCAGCAACACCAGAAGAGTGGGCTGGCACTTGAGCCTACATTCCATACTCTCGACCAGATGCTATGCCCTCCAGCTGGCCAATGGGCATGCACAGCCACACCCCTGGCTCTCCTTGAAGACAGAGACAAATGCCAAACCCAAGGAAAGCATCTGCCCATGATTTGGAATGCTGGCTGCCAGATTTTCCAGACCATGGAAAGAAACTCCCCCAGATATAGCAACGCATAAGCCTCTGCAGACAAATACTGGACTTGGGAAGAGCACACTATGGAGCAGGTTGGCATAGTGGGTGGGTGGGGGTAGCTGGTGGATACCTGTACCCTTTGTACCTGGGTGCACTGTAGCTGTGTACAATAGCGACTGAAGAGGGCTCAAATCTTACACATGTATTCTGGTAAGTTACACCTTGGTCAATGGCTATCTATATCTATAACCCTAACCCCTGCTAACTGGGCAAAGAGGCACCTTTTAAAATATTTTAAAATTTGTATTTTATACTTGTGGTTCTCAATGCTTTGGGGAAACTACCTGCTTTCTAAGCAAGCCTCACTGGTCTTTTTCAAACTCTTTGTTCTCTTTCTGACATCACCCTCTTTATGACATCACCTAACTGTCCTCTTAACTGTCAACTGCTCAGAGGTTTCTTGGGAGTCAGTTTCTGCTCTTTCTGAAGCAGTTTCTGGGATCTGGGAGAGGAGCTGCTTCCTCTCTTCTCTGCTTTCCTCTGACAGGGTTAGCAGAACGTTTATTCTCCAGATGCAGTTAAAGGCTTCAAGGACCCCAACAGGCAACTCCTGGGCACTTTCAGCATCCTGCCAGGGGAGTCGTGCTCATCATGATGGAAGGGGCTTCTCTTCTGGGCTGTGGCCCACTTCATCCAGTGGTGAGTTTCAAGGGAGCCCTGCCCTCCCTCTATTCCCTTTGGAGGAGACTAAGGGGGTTTCTATAAAATTTGCTTTATCTGCTAATAGCGGGACCCCTGTTAACCGGGCCTAGAGTTGCCTTTTAATGTCAAGACTCTTCTGTTGGGCACATGGAGAGCAATTGCCTCTATTCAGTCCAGCACAGTCTCCCTTCCAGGGTCTCCCTTATGCCAAAATCAGCCCTGCTGACTGGGCAAAGAGGTACCTTTGTGGGTAGTTTTCAATTTCATATTTAGTGGTGGGGCAGGTGGGTGTCCCTATTCAACACCTTGGCTGTTGATGGTGTCATGTGTGGGGGTGTAAAGTGTGCCGTCGAGTTGGTGTCTTTGTGGTTGTCTTTGGTAGGTGTTTATCATTGCCATCCTCCGTGCAGTGTGAGACGATGCCTTTCAGCATCTCCTATATCACTGCTGCCCGATCTAGGTGTTTCTCATAGTCTGGGGAATATACCAGCGGGGATTCGATCCGGCAACCTCTGGCTTGCTAGTCAAGTCATTTCCCCGCTGCTCCATTAAGTGGCTACTGTGAGTCCTTCTTGTGGCACACAGTTTGGACTTCACCCCTGCCCACTGAGCAAAGCACCACTTTGTAAAGTGGTGACTCTCTTCTATTTAGCAGGATGGGGAGCAACTGTCCCCTAATCAACTCAACATAGCATCCTTCTGGGGCTATTGCTGGTCTCTCTGCTGTGCTGCTGCATAGATTGTGTCCCAATTTCCTTCTGGACAGGGAACTCTCTTCTCATTCCTTTGGCAATGTAAATCACATTGAGAATCCTTTTTGGTTGACAATAGCCTATCAACATTTGTAATATTTGTGGATCATGAGTGTGACTGGAAAGAGTTACAAAGTCACACAGTCCCTCCTCCCTGCTTGTGTGCCAGGCTGCACATCACCCATTCCCGGGAACTGTGAGTTAACTGCTTACACAACTGGATGTATCTGTTTTTTCCTTCTATCTATAGAAAAAGAGGCACCAAAACAGGACCATGAAAGATTTGGGGGACAAGTGGTGTTTCCTTTGATCAATCTGGTGTAAGGTCAAGATGCGTAAAGATAAAGCAGGATCCGGCAAGGAAAGAGCGGACTTTGAAAGAAGGTGTAGTAGTCAAGAAGAGAAGAGGTGTCTCTGCGGAGGGGAGCGGGTACAAGAAAAAGAGACCCTAACTGGGTAACAGAAGGGAAAAGACATAGCTGGGTTGTGGGGTGGATGACAAGAGAAGAAAAGCCCACTGGGCAGGAACAGTCAGTGAGGGCTTGGGAGCAACCAAGCCAACGCAGATACTTGCTTAGGAGGGATCTTTACAGCTTCCTCAGAAGAACCACAAACAGCCATTTTCTCTGAGAAGAAGGGAGAAGCTCTCCTTCCTCCTGGTGTAGCCTCTGGTCTTCCCTGATAGGTCAGAAAAGGTGCCAGATAAGATATTCTGTCTTCTGGTTGTTTGGGGGCTACATGACTCGGCGTCTTCTTCTTGACCAGGAGCTCCAGGCAGCACTTGAGCCGAGCAGAAACTGGCACCTAACAGCTAGTGGGGTGGGCAGTTGGGCACCCATCCACCCAAAGACTAAAAGAAAAAGCTTGAAAAATAACATAAATAAATCCTGGAGACACCTGGGGAAAAGAGAGAGCCTGGCAGGTTGGGCAACCACAGCTTACAAAAACAAAAATTGCCCAAGCACACAGCAGCAGACAGCAAGGGGCTGCCAAAGGGGAAGGTGGGGAGAACTCTCAGCATCCTTATTATCAAAGGCACTGAGGGCTGTTACATGTCAGAAGTGGAGAGGGGGGGGGAGCCACAAAGAAACAGAATTTAAACCCACAGCAGCACCCAGTTAAACCCACTACCACTAGGGCTGCTGGTGCAATTTTTAAAATAATAGTAAAATAAGCAGTTGGTAAGGAAAATAAAAAGAGAGCAAGCCAGACACTGGCACAGTCTCTCTGCCACCACTCTCTGCTCTGCTGCAGTCTTCCTCCTCTGATATCCTCTAAGAGTGTGGCTCTCTCTGTCGAGCAGCCCCTTCAATACACTTTGAAACTCCCTCCTTTTGGCTCCCCCTCCCTCCCCCCAGCCAGCGGGAGCACAGTGGCCCCTGACGACACTTGATTTTGTATGATGACAAGCCAACCAAGGAACAAGGAGATCACAAGCCAATTGGAAGGCAATGCCAGAAAACCAACAAGAAAGGGGAAAACACTAAAACAGCCCTCCAAAATGGCACCCACAATCGCTGCTCGAAACAGCAAACCCACTTGCCGCAAAACTGGTTGGTTCTGGGTTGATCTCGAAGAAGACCCCTTTTTGTAGGGTGTTCTCTGGTGAGAATGAACTGCTTGAAATGCCCTGTTTCACAGCGAACCTTTTCCTGGGCGTTCTGCACATCCCTAGTTAAAACTAAAAGTCATTAAGAAAATAAGCCATTTAAGCAGCAGGTCCACCGATGTAATGCTGAAAGTGGTGAGTGAGAGTCCTAGAAAGAGGGACAGTTTTCCCAGTGTCTAAGTACTGTAGACCTTTTCTGCTTCATCATTTCAGCTGATATGTTAAATTAAATTTAATTATGTCCCTAATTGGTTGCTGTTTTATTTTGGTATTTGGTTTTGGTTTTATTTGAGAAACTGCTTAGATTGTAATAATGGATAGTACCTAGATGTAAGCAAAAGCTTTCTCTGTTTTGTCATTTTCCTACATATATGCCAGAAGGACCAGGCTGCCCATATACTACTTCCCTGCCCTGAGGAAAATCCCATTATCCACTTCAAAATGAAATTTTACACCATTGAATAGCACTAGTTCAGAAATAAGAATAGTCTATATATTAACTTTGGTTAATAAGGAGATAATGATGACAGGCTGGCATTTCAGGAGGACCTCCCCACTTCTGCAGCCAGAACCAGGACAGTCCCACCCACCCCCTTCTGCAGCCGGACCAACTTCAGTCCTGACCTCCTTCTGCAGCCAGCCCCGGGAAAGACCCACACCCCCCTTCTGCAGCCAGCCCCGAGACGGCCCCACACACCCCTTCTGCAGCCAGCCCCGGGACGGACCCACTCCCCCCTTCTGCAGCCAGCCCCGGGATGGTCCCACACACCCCTTCTGCAGCCAACCCCGGGACGGTCCTGCACCCCCCCTCTGCAGCCGGCCCCGGGATGGTCCCGCACCCCCTTTCTGCAGCCGGTCCTGGGACGGTCCCGCACCCCCCTTCTGCAGCCGGCCCCGGGACGGTCCCACACACCCCTTCTGCAGCCGGCCCCGGGACAGACCCGCACCCCCCTTCTGCAGCCGGCCCCGGGACAGTCCCGCACCCCCCTTCTGCAGCCGGCCCCGGGACAGTCCCGCACCCCCCTTCTGCAGCCGGCCCCGGGACAGTCCCGCACCCCCCTTCTGCAGCCGGCCCCGGGACAGTCCCGCACCCCCCTTCTGCAGCCGGCCCCGGGACAGTCCCGCACCCCCCTTCTGCAGCCGGAACCGGGGCTGTCCCGTACCCCCCTTCTGCAGCCGGCCCCGGGGCTGTCCCGTACCCCCCTTCTGCAGCCGGAACCGGGGCTGTCCCGCACCCCCCTTCTGCAGCCGGAACCGGGGCTGTCCCGCACCCCCCTTCTGCAGCCGGAACCGGGGCTGTCCCGCACCCCCCTTCTGCAGCCAGAACCGGGGCTGTCCCGCACCCCCCTTCTGCAGCCAGCCCCAGGACAGCGCCACACCCGCACTTCTGCACCCACCCCCCTGGCTCTGGGCCAGTCCTGCCTCCTTCCTGCAACTGGCCACAGTTTAGTCCTGCCCCCCTCCCTTGATTTCCCTCAGGGTAGGGATTAAATGGCTCGCCGAGAAACGAGGAGAACTCCTGTAGAAGTAACTACAGCCAGTGAATGCAAGAGAAATGCAGAATCCCAGGAGGATGGGGCAGCTCTAGATGGAGCATCCCAAGAGTGGAAAATGCTGTTGAGATCAACGCTGTTTTACCCAAGGACTTGCCTCACGCCTGAACCATGGTTAAAGTCAGTATCAGTTACTGGTTTTGTATTTTTGTTTTTGAATTGCTCAGTTCCTTTCCCCATTTCCCCCAATTTGGGTGCAAATTCATGGTGAACCCGATTTGGGGATGGATCCTAAGAAGTCTTGGATGTGGGTGTGTCTAGGGAACAAAGGGGCTATGCAGAAGGGATTGGCTGCATCCCAGCTCTAATTCTGTGGAGGGCTGGAGAAGACAAGAGCTGGACCAAGCCAGGATGGATGGGGAGCTTGGTAGGGGAGAGTGCCAGTGGAGGTGGGGCAGCCCTACTGGACTCCATGGGACACTGGTGTGCTGCCCTCCACTGCTTCCATTTATATGTAAGGTGGAGGGTCTTAAGTTGATGGTAAGCATTTCATTTCATATATATTTAAAATGTTTCTATCTTTTATATTCAAACTGCGCTTTGTTAGGACACTCTGGGGTGGTGTGCAGCCCATCGGACCCCTTGCAGGCTGTGTCGCATTCTTGTAATTCATTTCAGTAGATCCCAGTTATTAATTCCAAAGTGGGACTTCCCCCAGTTTCTGGGAAGATAAAGCACCCCATTCAGGGCCAGTGCAAGCACTTTTCCACTGCTGGGCGCTTTCCAGATTACAGTTACAACCTCCGTAAAATGCTTCAGCGTGGGATTGAATTGACAACGTAATGAAAGGGTGTTGCTCAAGTCCACCAGCAGGGGCAGCAGTCTTTTCTAGTTTGCCCCAAACTCCCTAAAATGGAAAAATACTGCAATCTTTTTACCATGTTGCAGGACTGTAATAAAGCAATAAAATCTGAAAGAAGGCACTGGAAATGTGAACGACACCTTGCTGATAGCACAGAGACTGTGATGTCAATGCACAGGCAATACAGCAGCACACTTTGCAGATCTGTAGTGGCACTGTGATAAGGGTTAATCTGGAAAGCGCCCAGGCTGACCTGCGCAACTAACTCCTGGCAGCTGAACAAGCTTGAGCCTGAGTGTTTTCTTATAGGAAGCACATGGCTAAATCTCTAAACAGAAATACTACTGGCCAGGCAAAAGAAGGGGAAAGGGGTGGTGAGGGAGGGGAAGGAAGAAGGGGGGGAACCTACTTGGCAAGAGAAGGGGGGAAGTGTCTTGTGGGCGGGGGGGAGGGTACAAGAAAAAGAGAACCTCACTGGGCAACAGGAGGGGAAAGGCTCACTGGGCAGGAACAGTCCGAAGGGGCTTGAGGGGAGCAACCAAGCCCATGCAGACACTTGCTAAGAAGCAATCTGTACAGCTTCCTCAGAAGAACCACAGACAGCCATTTTCTCTGAGAAGAAGGGCGCTTGCTTCAACCCCTCCTTCCTCCTACTGCAGCTTCCTGTCTTCCCCGATTGGCCAGGGAAGATTGGAAGCCATCTTCTGATTGTTTGGGGGAGTCTGACCAGGAGCTCCAGGTGGCACTTGGGCGGAGCAGACACTGGCACTCAACAGCTGGGGGGAGGGCAGGTGGGCACCCCCCTTACCCCAAGCGTTAATCTATCCTGTCTAGCCAAGCATTGCCCACCTCCCAGAGGAAAAATGTAAAAGTCAATCAATCAATCAATCAATCAAATACAGGCTGTGGCAATCAGCCTGGTAGTTGTTTCTCCTGGGGTGAGGGGGTGGGCAATGCTTAGGGGAGTACCGAAACAATCAGACAGGATAGCTTGACTGGCACCTCTTCTGGCCAACCATGGAAGAGAAGCAGCTGCAGCCGCAGGGAGAAGGGGCTAAGCAAGTTCCCTTCTCTTCAGAGAAAATGGCACTTTCGCTCTCTTCCGATTAAGCTATAAGTTTCCCTTCCTATCAAGAGTATTAGTTTGCGGGGGGAAGGGGGACACACAGCCTCTATGCCCTTACTCAGCAGCCCCCAGTAAGCACAGCAGACAGCCAAAGCCAGGAGAAAAGCCACAGAGGATCTAGTGATGGCCCACCTGAGACTCTACAGCTGTTGTTGGACTACAGTTCTCATCATCCATAGCTGCTGGTGGAGGGACTACAGCTCCCATCACCCCATCATAAGAAATGGGAGCTGGGGATGATAGAAGCAGTAGTCCAATCATCTCCAGCCACCACGTATTGTGGTAGGAGGTTATTGGAACTGTAGTCCCTACAACAGCAGCGGGGGTGATGGGAGTTGTAGTCCAATGACAGCTAGAGAGCCTCAGGTTGGCCACCCCTGCAATAATTAATATAGTCCGCTGGTGCAGAACCCCATGTGTTTATGAAGAAAACCCAGCACATTTTGGGCAGCAGCTCTTTGGCAGGGGACTGGATAAAGACATCAACATGAAATCAAGGTAGTTGAAACTGAGGGTCATTGAGAAAATGACATTTAAGTCATAGCAGATCCGCCAATCTGAAGCTCACACTTGTTATCTTTGCCTTCTCTCTCCATCCTACCAGCAAAGGAGCACTTCCCGGAATCCCACTTGGCATTGTTATCGAGGTAAGTGCAGAGGGCGACCTCAGCCAGGTCAGTACACATCAACACTGACAAATCTCCCCTCGTGGGTGAAGGGAATTGTGGGCAGGAAGAGGTTGAGGAGATCAAGCCCACACCAGATTCCCATTCCCTTTCTGGCTAGGTTCCCCAAAGCCTCAAGTCTATTCAAGGTGTTGGGAGAAGACCAAAGGATCCTTCTGTGTGGAAGGGAGGATACTTCTCCATTCAGAGGAGTTTTGCCTTCACCTCTGAGGCAAAAACCACCCCCTTAACAGGGAGGCATGGTTGCACCGCAGTGCTTCACCCCAGGAGTGGAAGCCACACCTTAGTTTACAGAACTCCTTTCAAACTAGTTTCTATAGTTGTGGCCTGAGTTTGCAACTCTTCTCTCTGCCCCATCTCTTGATTTGGAGCCTGGGTGCAAGACCACATCTTCTCCTAGCACTGCATGCAGTGTGGGGTGCTGGTTTTTTGCATCCATTCCCGACAGGGTATAAGAAACAAGCCTGGGAAACACAGTGGACCATGCTGTGACAGCATCCTTGGTAGGGATGTTCCTGAATCGGCACATCTGAACCAGGCGAATCGTTTCGGTACCTCTCTAATGAGGCGCCAAAATGATGTGAGCACATCCCTTATCCTCGGTCCATAGGGCCATCCAGAGGGATGAGGACATGCTAATGAAAGCAGTCCCCAACCTCTGCTGGCTTTCTGCAGGAACACCTTGGCATCCGCTCACCCCACTGGGTAACAGTGTGGGATTAGCTGGCCGCCTTTTGGGGCCGAGTAGGACTTTTCCCCATCCACCCAGATTGGCCTGGAGGTGGCTGGTTTTTTGCCTACTCTACACTGTTGCACTGGTAGGGGTTTTTGATCTGGCCCATGTTAGGAGCGGTGCCTTTAAATAGAGTAGCCCCTTGGTCACCAGCACCATGATGGCAGGTCAGAGGAGGGGATACGGTGCTGCACCCTAGGGGTGGCAGCTCCACTGTGGCTTGGCTACATTGCAGCTCTCTGTTGAAACTAGGTTAATAAAGTTATCGCCCTAGTTTTAATCCATTTCCTGTGTCGTGTCATTTATTTGGGGGCATGGGTGCAAAGGAACCTCATGACAGAGCTCTTGCAAGATGTTCTCAAGTAGGCCTGAGCAGGATCTCTAGAGCCACAAAGATAAGCTTTGCAAAGAGGCAGGATCCACAAATCCATGAGAAGCAGGAGTGCTCATTCTGCCCTAGCAGCACTCTGCGAGCCAGCCCTACCCTCCAAATCCTCCAAAGGAGAGGCTGGTTCATACACTCACACAATTCAGTGGCAAAGCTCTGCATCCAGGCTGCAGGTTGAAGATGGGATTTTAAAATAATAATTTTAAGGGAACTTTCTGGGTGTGGAAACCTAGCGTGTTGGGGAGAAGGATCCAACACAGGTGTGCAGACAGAGGGAAAGCTTGACAAGCAACGCATTCATTTTGTGAGTAGATATGGGTTGTTAAGTTTGGCGGTGAGGGGACAGTAAATTGTGGGGGGAACTCCTCAATTGGCTGGGGTGATGTGCACCCTTGGTTCAATGTAATCATTTCCCTAAATTGTTATCTTTCTCTGTGTGGTGACCTTTCGTGGGGAGGATCACACAAATCACACACCTGCAGCTTGAAGTGACACAGTCTTCTAAAACGTAACTGCCTGGTTTTGCTGAATGTTTAAATGGGCAAATATTATCAGAAGACTGTGAGCACTGCAGAAAGAAAGAATCTGGTGATTACTAATAGGAGCCAGCATGAATGTGTCAAGAACAAGTCATGCCAGAGTAATCTCCCCTCCTTTTTCAACGGAGTTCCTAGTTTAGTAGAGCATGGAGATGCTGCAGCCATTGTTGTGTGTCTTGATTTCTTCTACAAAGCCTTTGACACAGCCCCCACAATATCCTTTTTTCATTTCTGTGGAGGATATGGCCCAAACCTCCATTTTGTTGTACGTGTGCAACATTTTGATATGTTTAAAATGGCGGCCTGACCCCCATCTCCTGTTAGAGTTCCTTCTACAAAAGGTTAAGCAAACGTGGCCTTTTATCCATCTCAGGTTTGTTTTTTCTGTCTGGAGGTCATTATGTTCCATCTGGTTTGTATTTGCCATGATTGGCTAATCCAGAGGAGGTGGGCAAAGTTTCGGGGATAAAAAAGGAGAACTGGAACAGCTACAGCTAGGAAGCAGTAAGAGCAGTTGATTCACAAAAGCCCTTGGTACAGAAAGGAAGTGTAATTCTGTACCTGTATTCAATGTAACATGTGAATGATAGTGCCTGTGTACAGATCTGTACCTGTGTATACTGTACACTCATCATACCAGTGCTGAACATCACATGTGAATGGGCCTAAAGAAGAGAGATGAACATCGCACAGAAGAATTGGATCACTCTCAGAACAACCAGAGGAAAAGACAACAGCAAGATCAGACAAAGCAGTGCCGAGCAGAGAGACAGGCTGACTAAGAGCTGCTGGTGAGATTCTATTTGGGCCAGCATAGAATAGAAGATAATCACGGCATGTGCTTATCCCATTATCATTTTTCTCCTTGCTCTTATGGTTATTGTTCTTAAAACACCACAAACGCTATTGTTTGAACTGCCCCCCCCCCTTTCAAGTAAAAACTGCAACTTTGATTCAATTCTTGAGTACTGGTGGTGCAGTGGTAAAACTTCCGCCCTGTAACCAAAAGGTTACAAGTTCGATCCTGACCAGGGGCTCAAGGTTGACTCAGCCTTCCATCCTTCCGAGGTCGGTAAAATGAGTACCCAGAATGTTGGGGGCAATATGCGAAATCATTGTAAACTGCTTAGAGAGCTTCGGCTATAGAGCGGTATATAAATGTAAGTGCTATTGCTACTGCTACTCTGTATCCCTTAGATGTCACAACACTCTACCTAGAGAGAGAGAGAGATGGAGAACTGGTAGGCTGTTTAGTGCAGACAGCCAGGAAAAACATCCAATTGGCAGGGGCATATCTAGGGTAGGGCAGGCAGGGCACGTGCCCCGGGCACCACTTGAAGGGGGGAGCCATTTAAAAAAAAAATTTTTTTTAATGGCTGCCAAAAACAAAATGGCCACCGCACATGCTCAAGTGGCCTTAGTATATTAAGGCCCTTAATCCTTAGTATGAAGTATTGGGAGTTTCTTGCTCTCTTTCTCTCATTTTAACTGTCTTTCTGAAAGACTAGAATATATTCCAAGCAGTGACACAGTTTACTCTGCATATCCTTTAATTATTTTCAGAGTATCTGGGAAAAGTCAAACTCTCCATTGATTTTTAAAACTTATGTAATAGTGATGCTATAATGCATAGTAGAGAATTAGACAGGCACTTCTGTTTAGTTTTCCAAGTACACCTCCACATAGTATTTGTGTATTTCATGAGCCCCAGCATACTGAAATTTGTAGTTTTCCAGCATTTTTTGGTCTGGCTACGTCCACTGCTAAATAGTTTTTGAAATATTACAAGATTAATGAGCTTGACTTGTATTTTTCAGCTGATATTATGGTAAAGTTATCTGAGAGATAAGTGTCAGATGTTTGGACAGGGGGCACAATTTCAGTGCTTGCCCTGGGTGCTATTTTCCCTAGATACGCCTCTGCCAATCGGTGGCAGCAATAAAGCTTATCAGATCACGGGGCTGGTTGCAAAGTTTAAATAGCCACTCTCCTTGCTTCTCTGCTGATGCGCAGGGAAGTTGAAAGAAGCAGCACCAAAGGCAAGAGTGGATGGAATAGCCTGTGCTTCTCACACCACTTCTTTATGTTTGGATAACCAGAAGAGGACAGAGTAGAGCCAGGAGTTGAGCAGAAGGAAACACAGGACAGCTTGCCAAACAGGTCAAATGATGGTAAGAGGGAAAGCACATGCCAACACCTGGTGAGGGACCTGGCGTATAGGGGTCTGTATACCAATGCCAGAAGCCTCCGAGCCAAGATGCGTGAGCTAGAGTACTTGGTTACTAATGAAAACATAGATATAGTGGGTGTAACAGAAACCTGATGGAGTGGTGAGAACCAGTGGGACACAATTATTCCTGGATATAAACTCTATAGAAGGGTTGGGGGAGGAGTGGCACTGTATATCAAAGAAGGGCTAGATTCCAATAAGCTAGAAAACCTAGGTGGACCAGAGTCCTCCACAGAATCATTATGGCTAACATTACAAGGACTGAAAGGAAATGTGTTACTAGGGACGTGCTAACGCCCTCTGGATCAAAGCGCTGAGAGTGACCTGGAGTTGGACAAACAAGAGAGGTGTCAAAGAGAGACAGGGCAGTAATAATGGGTGACTTCAACTACCCACACATAGACTGGGTAAATTCACATACAGGTAATGACAGAGAGTCCAGATTTCTAGATGTGCTAACTGACTGTGCCTTAGAACAGTTAGTCGCGGAACCAACCAGAGAGATGGTGACTTTGAATTTAATCCCGTGTGGTGCTCAGGATCTGGTGCGAGATGTCAGAATTGCAGAACCATTGGGTAGCAGTGACCATAGTGTGATCCAATTCAGCATATATGTGAATGGAGAATTGTCAAGGAAGTCCAACACTGATGCGTTGGACTCCAAAGAGGAAACTTCTCAAAAATGAGGGGAATGGTAAAAAGGAAGTTGAAAGGGAAAGTCAGGTGGGTCAAATCACTCCAGAAGGCATAGAACTAATTTAAAACCACAGTACTAGAAGCACAGTTGGAATGTATACCAAGAAGGAGGAAAGGTACCACCAAGTCCAGGAGGATACCAGCATGGCTAACAAGTCAAGGAAGCTCTAAAAGGGAAGAAGACTTCCTTCAGAAAATGGAAGTCCTGCCCAAATGAAGAAAACAGGAAGGAGCATAAACTCTGGCAAAAGAAATGCAAGGACACAGTAAGTGGTGCAAAGAGAGAGTTTGAGGAGCATATAGCTAGAAGTGTCAAGGGGAATAACAAAAACTTATTTAAATATATCAGAAGTAGAAAACCTGCCAGGGAGGCGGTTGGACCCTCTGATGATGAGGGTGTGAAAGGGATTAGTCAGGAGGATAAGGAAATTGCAGAGAAGCTGAATGAGTTCTTTGCATCTGTCTTCACGGCACTGACCATATACCCTCTCCAGAATTGAGTTTTTCAGGTTTAGTGGCTGAGGAACTGGGTGAATTTGATGTGACAAGGGAGGATGTTCTAAACAGTCTTAAAAAGCTAAAAATTAACAAATAGTCAGGGCCAGATGGCATCCACCCAAGAGTTCTGAAGGAACTCAAATGTGAAATTGCCAATCTCCTAGCAAAAATATATAACTTATCCCTACAATCAGGCTCTGTACCAGAGGAACGGAAAGTAGCCAATGTGACTCCAATTTTCAAGAAGGGATCCAGGGAGAATCCAGGAAATTACTGGCCGGTCAGCTTAACTTCAGTGCTGAGTAAATTGTTGGAAAACATACTTAAGGACAAAATGGTTAAGCATAAAGAAGAAGAGGCCTTGTCGAAGGAGAACCAGCATGGCTTCTGCAAGGGAAAGTCTTGCTTCACTAGCCTTTTGGAGTTCTTTGAGAGTCAACAGGATAAAAGGTGATCTCATTGACATAGTATACTTAGACTTCCAAAAAGCTTTTGATAAAGTTCCCCATCAAAGGCTCTTGAGTAAACTTAGCAGTCATGGAATAAGGGGACAGGTTCATGTGTGGATCGGTAACTGGTTGAAGGACAGGAAACAGAGCGTAGGAATAAATGGACAGTTTTCACAATGGAGGGAGGTAGGAAGTGGGGTCCCGCAAGGATCAATACTTGGACCAGTGCTCTTTAATTTGTTCATAAACAATCTAGATGTTGGGATGACCAGTGAAGTGGCCAAATTTCCAGATGACACTAAACTATTTAGGGTAGTGAAATCCACAACAGATCGTGAGGAACTCCAAAAAGATCTCGCCAGACTGGGTGAGTGGGTGACAAAGTGGCATATTCAGTTCAATGTTGGCAAGTGTAAAGAGATGCACATTGGGGCAAAAACCCACCAACTTCACATATGTACTGATGGGATCTGAGCTGTTGGTGACTGACCAGGAGAGAGATCTTGGGGTTGTGGTGGACAGCTCATTGAAAGTGTCATCTCAGTGCTTGGCAGCTGTGAGAAAAGCTAATTCCATGCTAGAAATCATTAGGAGGGGGATTGAAAAGAAAACTTCTAATATTATAATGCCCTTATACAAATCTATGGTGCGGCCACATCTTGAGTACTGTGTACAGCTTTGGTCACCATATCTTAAGAAGGATACTGTAGAACTGGAAAAGGTGCAGAAGAGGGAAACCAAAATGATCAGGGGCCTGGAACACTTTCCTTATGAGGCAAGGCTACAGCATCTGGGGCTCTTCACCTTGGAAAAGAGGCGACTAAGGAGATACATGATCTAAGTTTATAAAATTATGCATGGAGTGGAGAGGGTAGATAGCGAGAAATTGTTCTCCCTCTCACAACACTAGAACCAGGGTAGCCGTGACCATCATGTGATCCAATTCAATATATATATGTGAGTGGAGAATTGCCAAGGAAGTCCAACACCCATGAAACTGAAGGTTGGGAAATTTAGGACAGACAAGCGGAAGTACTTTTTCACACAGTGCATAATTAATCTATGGAATTCCTTGCCATGGGATGTGGCGATAGCCAGAAGCTGTGATGGCTTTAAAAAGGGCTTTGACAGATTCATGGAGGACAGGCTACATCATATGATGAGTTCAAACAAGCTGTATACAGAAGTTTTAAAATAGGACCTGATTTTTTCAGGAAAACTGCAGCCTAAACCACGGAAGTCTTATATTGAATTGGTACCCAGTTATTGCATTTGTTGAAGAAGAGTAGACACCCTGGATAAAATGGCTGAATTAATTGTGAATGCTCGATTTGATTCTCAGCAACGCCAAGAGTGTAAATAAAAATAAAATATTTGGCACCAGAAACAGTTAAAATAAAAATAAGATTTGGCACCAGAAAATAAAAATAAAAGATTTGGCACCAGAAACAGTTAGAGAGCAACTTAGCTGATCAATTGGTGCTTAATAGGGAAGAATCGTCTTTTAGATATGGCAAATCTGAGGTAAACAGAAAGTCAAACTGCTCTGGTTCAACAGAAAAACTAGTAAATAAATAGGAAAAATCCTTTACCAATGAAAAGTTTGGGGTTCAGAAACCTTTCTAAGGAGAAAAGACAGTGATACAAAATGCTTCAAATGTGGGGAAAGGGGGCATATGAAAGCTGATTGTTATTTTAGAAAATCTGCTCATGAAATGAAGCCTGAACCACAAACAGAGATACCTCACTAAATTAGAGAGTGGTGTTCACAAGTGCAGGGTCAGCAGTATTACTAACGGTGAGGAGGTAAAGGATCATCTAAGAGAACCTATACTGGTGGGTCAGCAAACTATTTTAGAAATGATTGATACAGGCACTACTAAAGACACATTTGACTTCCTGCAAACAAATTCACTTTATTTTCTTTTTAAAAAATAATTCTTCTGCCAAATTTGTTTCACTTCTGTTTGTGGCACTCTTGTCCAGAGGCACACCGAGGTAATTTTAGAGCCTGGACCTAAAGGCCTTTGGAGCTGCCCCCCCCCCCCCCCCCCCCGCCAGAGGCGTAACTAGGGAAAACGGCGCCTGGGGCAAGGACTGAAATGGCGCCCCCCCACCATGCCCCCCGCCGCCCCCCCCAACATACTACATTATACTTAGGTTTTTCCTCACAAGCGCCCGCTGCCGCCAAGCCAGGCCACTGACTGGCTGCCAGGCGCCAGCAAAGCAGGAGGCGTGGAAGGGACCACTCGTGGGGAAGGGGGCACCGACGCACTCCCTGGACTACTGCAGCGCTGCTGCACTGAGCAGGAAACATTTGTATTAACAAAAAATTTTTAAAAATTTTTAAAAAATTTGGTCATGGCGGCGCCCCCCACGTGACCAGAAAAGATGGCGCCTGGGGCACATGCCCCCCCTGCCCCCCCTATAGTTACGCCTCTGCCCCCCGCGCAAGTTAAGTATCATCCCTCCTTCACGCACACCATGACACATGCAGTATTTTTAACATGTGGGTTTTTGAGGGCAGAAACAGCAACTGAACTCACAGAAATACAAAACAGGTATATTCATGCAAATCGGCATTTGCAGAAACATTTCAACACATAACACAACTTATTCCCATGCCACATATTTCTTTCCCCACTCCCCCTCCCGCCCCCACCGTCTCTAAAGCACCCACGGCAGGTCACAATTGCACCCAGTCACCCAGTGCAGTGCGGGCCGGCGACGTGCTATTTCAACCACACCACCCAGGACAGACTAAAGAGGATTTGGGGACCCCCAGGGGTGTGTGGAGGCCCTGGACTTTGGCCCCAAAGTCCTGGGGGTAAGAGCACCTCAGCTCTTGTCATGGTACTTGGAGAAAAAGATAAAACCTCACTAAGAAGTGCGCTGCTGGGTTTGGAGTGTCTTCTATAAATCAAGCATGCCACCATCTGGCCATTGCTGTAATTGCTCTAACTGCTGTCATAATTTCCAGAGCAGACTATGTCGATCAGAAGGATTTTCTACTTCAAGACCACTTCCAAACTCAAGTTTTGATATTAATTTGCAGGGCAATTCCTTTGTATTGTCAGCTGAATTATCTAGGTGTCTATTTATACGGCTGCAGTTCCACTGAAGTCAATAGGATTTACATCTCCAAACACATATAGGATTGTAACCGGTATTGTTGTGTTTACTGGTTCAATCAGTATATCTTTTCTTCCACATCAACCTGCCCATACCCTGAGATCAACTTCATAGGCTTTCCGCAAAGTACCCTCATTATCTGAGGTAGGACAGGTGGTGACTGGAGAGAGGATCTTCTCAGCTGAATTCCACCTATGGAATTCCCTTCCTAGGGAGACTTACCTGGTGTGCATCTTATTATTCTTTTTGTGCCAGGCAAATACATGTTATTTTTAAAATTTGAACTGCAGTTTTAATTGTCTTTTGGACATTTATATTTTAAGATTGTAATTGCACTGCTCTGTTATTCCACAACCACCCCTTTGTAAATCACCTGGAAATCTGACTGCTTAAAAATCCCTTTAAATCTCTTTTTGTAGCTTAAAAATCCCTTTAAATAAAAGCATACATAAATACAATTTGCTATTGTGTTCTGCATTGTGTGGATAGAATTCACAGAATTCTAGTATGCCTTGGACAAGATGTGTTGGTTGCAGCAATCAAGTGGATGAATCAAGTGGCTGTGAATCTGTCCTACAAGTAGCATAAAGAAAAAGAAACATGCTGCTGCTGAACATAAGCAGTCTTAGGTCATGAATTAAAACAATTAGTATCCTAACAACAAAATATAATGGGGCTATTCTCACGATCAGGCAAAATCAGGCTATGGCTCCATCATGGAGCCATCCGAAGTATAGCTGTTCTCCAGAGAAACACTCACAAATATAAATCCACAATGTGTTTTATTCATAGACACTCATACTTAGTCTCTCCAGAATTTTATTCTCACGAAAGCGAGAAACGATCGCATTGCATGTTGGGATTTAAAGTCTTTCTCTGTTCTGCTCCTCTTTGCATGATGGGAAGTTATGACCACAGTCTCTGCTCAGAGAATGGGCAACAAATTATAGTGCCTGTCTGCGGGAAAATTAGATCGTGACGGCAGATTAGCTGTTTGAAAGGAAAAGCCGTTTGTTGCTGGGGTCGGGGTTTGGAAGCGTTCTTGTTGTCCTCCGTCAAGAAGAACGTGGCGATGCTTTCAATCAGGCAATGCCGTGGGCAAGCGGATGGGGGCCTTCCTCCCTATGAGTCGCAGTGCGGGGCTCCCTCCAGGACGGGCTCTTCCTTATCTGTACGACGTGCTGGTGTTGCTACAGCTGTATCTGCCGCGACCCGGGGCTTGTAACGGCGACGGATGGGCGCGTGTGGTCGCGGCGGGAACCATGATGCCCGGGGAGACTCCGCCCGCGGCCACCACCGCGGGCATCGCGGCGGAGGCGGCGGCGGCCACGGCCTGCGCTAACTGCGGAGTGCTTCAGCAGGTACGGCAGCTTCGGGGGCGGGGTTCTCGCCATTCAGTGTAAAACATCCCCGGAGTGGCTTAAAGTTCTAAAGGAAAGTTCCGTGATGGAAAAGCTGACCTGCCCGATGATGATGGCTGGGAGGGTAGAAGCCACTCGAGTCTGGCAGAGTTTGAGAATAGTTCGGTAATCTTTCCTAATATGGCCTATCCTAGGCCCAGTAAATATTCGGTATATGTTTTTTGAGGTATTATGGTCAGTTTGTCGTGGCTATGGTCTGTACGTTTTTGTATTCATTGATATTTGTTTGGGGCTGGCATGCACTCCAGGTGCCCCACTGACTGAGCCAGGGACAGGGCCTATTTTCTGGTTGTTATTCTTAATTAAAATTGTGGGTCCATTAATGAGGGGGAAAGAACCACAAATGCTGTCATTAATATTTTAATAGTTAATTTTAATGTAATAATGCACTAAAAATTGACTTCTACACCCAAACACCTCATCGTACTTGGTTCCAGCCCACTGGAGCATTCAGTTTGCACTCCAATATACAATAAGGTTTCTGTCTTAAAAACTTGTCTTACGCTTACCTGAAAAAAAACAATATTAAATTTGGTGGGACTTGCTTCTGTATTGATATGCGTATAATCAGTCTGCAAGTGATATGATAATTGTAGGCTAAATTGGCTATCCTAGACTCATATTTGCATTTACTGTAAATATTTACAGTCCAGATTGCTAACTGGTTGAAGGACAGGAAACAGAGGGTTGGTATAAACGGAGAGTTTTCACAATGGAGGGAAGTAAGAAGTGGGGTCCCCCAGGGATCTGTACTGGGACCGGTGCTTTTTAATTTATTCATAAATGATCTAGAAGCAGGGGTAAGCAGAGAGGTGGCCAGATTTACAGATGATACCAAACTCTTTTGGGTAGTGAAATCCAAAACGGATTGTGAGGAGCTCCAAAAGGATCTCTCCAAACTGGGTGAGTGGGTGACAGAGTGGCAAATGCGCTTCAATGTTGACAAGTGTAAAGTGATGCACATTGGGACGAAAACCCTCAACTTCAATTATACGCTGATGGGATCTGAGCTGTAGGTGACTGACCAGGAGAGGGATCTTGGGTTGTGGTGGACATTGGGCCATTGAGTTGAAAATGTCAACTCAATGTGCGGCAGCTATGAAAAAGGCCAATTCCATGCTAGGGATCATTAGGAAGGGGATTGAAAATAAAACGGCTAATATTTTAATGCTCTTATACAAAGCTATGGTGCAGCCACACTTGGAGTACTGCGTACAATTCTGGTCACCACATCTGAAAAAGGAAACTGTAGAACTGGAAAAGGTGCAGAAGAGGGAAACCAAGATGATCAGGGGCCTAGAGCACCTTTCTTATGAGGCAAGGCTACAACAACACCTGGGGCTTTTTCGTTTGGAAAAAAGGCGACTGCGGGGAGACATTATAGAGGTCTATAAAATCATGCATGGTGTGGAGAAAGTGGATAGAGAGAAATTCTTCTCCCTCTCACATAACACTAGAACCAGGGGTCATCCCATGAAATTGATTGCCAGGAAATCTAGGACTAACAAACGGAAGTACTTTTTCACACAACGCATAATCAACTTGTGGAATTCTCTGCCACAAGATGTGGTGACAGCCAACAACGTGGATGGCTTTAAGAAGGGTTTGGATTACATCATGGAGGAGAGGTCTATCAACGGCTACTAGTCAGAGGGCTGTGGGCCACCTCCAGCCTCAAAGGCATGATGCCTCTGAGTACCAGTTGTAGGGAGTAACAGCAGGAGAGAGGGCATGCCCTCAACTCCTGCCTGTGGCTTCCAGCGGCATCTGGTGGGCTACTGTGCGAAACAGGATGCTGGACTAGATGGGCCTTGGGCCTGATCCAGCAGGGCTGTTCTTATGTTCTTATGTACTTTCTCTTCATTCTAGTAAATAATCTTGAAATGCTAGCATGACTCAGTTTTTCTTTCTATTTACATCAGTGCCTGAAAGAGACAGTGCTTCTGTTACTGAACTTTCACTTTCAGTTTTCAGAGATTTGCACTGCAGTAGAGTGAATTGGCTGTCATTATTTTTAAGAACAGCTTAGAATTTTTCATCCCCGCATTCTCCCCCCCCCTTCAAGGCTGCGGGTTAGGGAATGTTCTCTCTTTCTGGGCCTTAATATTTCAATTTTTGATCCATTGCCTCTTTCTTTAGGATCAGACTTCTGAGAGTCTGTTTATGCCTCCCCCCTGTATCATTTGCTGTTTCTTTTGGAATATTGGGCTTTTTCTAGCTAGTTTTTGTATTATTATTTTTTAGTTTTAATTATAATTTTAATCTACTTTTAATTGACTTTTGAGTTTAATTGTTCTTTTTTTGTTTTTTGGGTTTTTTTAAATGTAAACCACCCTGAGCCACCTTTTGGAATGGGGGTATATAAATAAATTATGCAAAATATCTGTAGATAGTGCTGGATTTTATATTGCTGTTTTATTGTTGTTTGGCTTTTCTTTTTTCCTTCATCAAATTTCTATCCATTTGTGTAAAAAAAAAAAAGTTCACTGTGCACCTCTTGACTTCTAAGTCTGCTGTGAAATGCCTTCTTGATTAATACTTCTAACAATACATTGGAAGTATTGTTACTTCCAAGGAAGTATACACACTTAACGTGTGAAGAATACAGAGTCAAATCTTCCGTCTGTCTGGCTCAGTATGGCAGTGGGCTCTCCAGGGTTTCAGGTGGGGGTCTTTCCTAGCCCTTCCTGGAGATGATACAAGTTGAACCTGGGGCTTTCTGCATGCAAAATATGTGCTCTACCACTGAATATGGCCCTATAAGTGCACTTCTATTATTGTGTCAGTGTTGCTGACTGAAAACTGTTTTTCCCCCCCACCAGCATACTCTTCATAATTCTTATTATCTGCACCTGGGAATATAATGGTTGCTCCATCTCTCTAGATCAGGCTTCCCCAAACTGCGGCCCTCCAGATGTTGCTGAACTACAACTCTCAGCATCCCTAGACACAATTTTTTGTGGCTGGGTATGCTGGAAGTTGTAGTTCAGCAACATCTGGAGGGCCGCAGTTTGGGGAAGCCTGCCTAGATGATGGATGAGTGGTCACATTCTTAGCTGTGACCACAGGGTTAATCCAGGCCTGCTCAACTTTGACCCTCCTGCAGATGGTGGCTTACAACTCCCATAATCCCTGGCTATTGGCTACTGTAGCTTGGGATGATGGGAGTTGTAGTCCAAAAACAGCTGGGGGGCACTGTTCCCTCTAACAGGGATTCCCAGATATTGTTCACTACAACTCCCAGCATCCCCAGCTGCAGTGGCCTTTGGCTGGGGATTATGGGAGTTGTAGTCAACAACATCTGGGAATCCCTGTTAGAGGGAACACTGCAAGAATCCTTTACAAAATGTAAAGGATTTAATATGGATTTTGGCTCCTGTCAATGCTGCTAGTCATGTCTTTGTAGATAGAGTGTCATTACTTGCTTCAGAGAGAGAATGAAGGAACCTGTATTTGTGTGTGTGTGGTGAATGTATATGATGAAGTGTGCAGACATAGGTGTCCCTATAGTGCAGCTCACCCTAATATATTCTCTGCTTTCTCCATTATGTGGTTGTGATTTTTGGTTTTATAACAGGTCACAAATGTGCAACATCAACAGATGTTCTGTGACACCAATGCTTGCCTTGCTTCTGTATTTTTCTAGCCTTTTTAAAAGCCTCACTTCTTCCTGAGAACTCTATGCTACTGTGTCAGTCCTCCACAGAAAACTCTCTGGGAAGTCTACCACCACTGGCAGCCTGGGAATTGCAGCTGAACGATAGGGAAGAGCTTGCTGCTTGTATCTCACCACAGAAATGAAAACTTCAGTGGTGGCAGTGCTATATGGTAGTGGGCTGGATCAGAGACTTTGCATGTTTCATACCTCTGCTTAAAAGATAAACAGATGAGAAGCATACATGATCACTTTATTAAATGGAGACAGTCGTGCCTTGGAGACTGGCAATTTTTAACATGCAAATGATTTGGGGAAATAAATTGTTCAGGTGCCACAAAATTATTGAAACAAGCTATGAGGAGTTGCCCATAAGATGTTCCAGAAAGCACTCGAGGTGTTTGGTTGACATGTACAGTGTAACTTTTGAATGAATGCACAGTAACAAATTGATTGGAAAAATCAACAAGGTCTGCATAAAAAACTATAAAAAGAATATGTCCAATAACTTCTAGTCTACTCCATTTCCAGGGCTCATGTTTCTATCTTTAACAAAGCATAAAAATATTCACATTAAATAGTTGAATAGATATAAACAATGATCAAAACTCACTAACACAATCTCCATTCAAATAAATTGATTTTGCACAGATCCTTAAAGATGTTCCAATTGTACATTTGACAATCACAAAGGGGAAAGCTGCTTGGTGGACAGCTATTGGGACAGACTATAAAATCAATGATTTTTTGGTTAAAAAATGGATTTTGAAAATTGGATTTAAATTGGTCAAAAATACTGTATCACCATAAATAGTAATAATTTCTAATTATATCCTCTGAGCATATTGTTAAAATATTTATTAAAATATTTATTAAATATTTGTTAGTTATTTATTTAAAATATTTATATGCCACCATTTTCCACAAATGAATTCATGGCAGCTTACAACAAAACTCACTAAAAAGCAGAATCTCTAAAATTGTAGAAGTGCAGGATAGGACATTCCTTATTCTCCAATATGTGGAGATGAGAGATAACAGGCCTGATCAGTCCTCTTTTGCAGGCGGTGTACATAGGAATACGATGGATATTTAATAGCGTTTTTCAACAAAAGTTTTCCTATGTAATATCTGTTACATAGATTTATTTATTTTTTTAAAAAGATGGCTTCCTGTTCCCAAAGGGCTCACAATCTGCAAAAAAAAACATAAGATAGACACCAGCAACAGCCGATGGATGGATGGATGGATGGATGGATGGATGGAAGGAAGGAAGGGCCCATCCAACATGCACTCGCATGCGCGCACACAAACATGTCAAGCCCTTCCCTCTCTAAAAGTTCAAAGACAAAGAAACTCAATGGGTACAGGATTTGGGGGGGGGGGAATGGAACAGATCTGAAAAAGGAGGATGAGTGGATATAAATGTAAGGGGCAGCTGAGAGGAATAGAAAGATGGAAAAAGAAGAAAGCAGAATGTATTTATGCATTCCTGAGGAAACTTATTCTGAGTTTATCCTCTATTATAGAAGGGAACCACCTATCATGGCAGCAGGCCATAAAAGAGACCTCATTTGAGAATATAATGAAGTTCCTGTACCTGTGGGTAAGACAGGCATGCATGCATTATGCAAACAGCACAACAAAGAAATGCAAGGCCTGGTGTGTCTGAATGTAACCACATAATTACCATTGCTATCAGGCTGCTACAGCAGAGGTGAAGCAAGCAGCACGGCCTGAGAAGGACCAAGTACCTGCTGGACCCCCTCTCCTCTGACAACTCTTTTTTTCCTATTTAAATTTTGTTGGTTTGTTTTTTAAAATGTGAGCCCTTTCATGACAAGATTATTAACTTTTAAAATGCTGTAAGCCACTCTGAGCTTGTTGGAAAGAGCGGAATATAAATCTAACAAACAATGAACAGACCTACTTTGAAGGTAATGAAGGGAGCATGTCTGGACATGCAAATGTGTATCTGCTCTGGTACTAAATAAATTGACCAAATCCATTTTTTAAAAATGAAAATTAATCTGGAGAAATTTAGAATAAATAATTGCTTTATAATGTACAGGTGGCCCTCATTCTCCACCGATTCCATATCCTCAGTTTCATGTATCCTCAATAGGGTCTTAGAGACCCAGTTTCATTATCTGCGGGTAGAAAAATAGAAAAATTCCACAGTTTTGAGTGGCTAGAAATGACTTCCAATGTCCTTCCTGCCTGCCATTTTGTGGCTATTTTTATTTATATATTTATATGTATGTTTCTCATATTTCTATCCTGCCTGAGTTGTGCATCCCTAGGTGGTGTACATAAGATAAAATATTAAAACTGGATAAAACGATTAAATTATATAAAATTAATTAAAAGTCTGAGAAAACAGGTGCATCTTAAGGGTCTTCTTAAAAATAGCCAGAGATGGAGGAGACACTGATTTTAATAGAGAGTGCATTCCAGAACCCTGGGACAGCCACAGAGAAGTCCCAGTCCCGAGTAGCCACCAAACAAGCTGGTGGTAGCTGTAACCAGACCTCCTCAGATGATCTTAGAAGGTGAGAGGGTTCATGGAAAAGGTGGTCCTCTCTTACATACCTTGAACCCAAGCCATTCAGGTGTTTATAGGTAATAACCAGCTCTTTGTATTTTGCTCAGAAACATATTGGTAGACACTGCAGTGTTACATGGTCTCTTCCAGTTATCCCAGAGACCAGTCTGGCTGCCTCATTCTGCACCAACTGTAGCTTCTGGACTGCGTACAAAGGCAGCCCCATGTAGAGAACATTACAGTAGTCATGCCTGGAGGTCCCACTGATTTAAGGTAATTTATCTCCAGAAATGGGTGTAGCTGACATATCAGCCAAAGCTGACAAACAGCACACCTGGCCATTGTCTCATCCTGAGAGAATTTTGGATCCAGATGCTACATACATGTTCTTTCAGGGTACATGTAACCTCATCCAGAACAGGCAGATCTAAACCATCTCCCGAGTTCTGACCCCTCACAGTCAGTACCTCTGTCTTATTGGGATTCAGTTTCAGTTTGTTATCCCTCATCCAGCACATTACCACCTCCAGGCCAGCATTTAGGGAAGTTATGCCATTACCTGGTGAAGTTGATATGGAGAAATAGATTTGGGTGAGGCCGGCGTATTGATAACTCCCTGAACCAAATCTCCTGATGATCTCTCCCAGCGGTTTCTTGTAGATGTTAAAAAGCATTGGAGACAGTATGGAGCCTTGTGGAACTCCATACTTTAGTTCTCACTTTGCAGAGCAACCGTCTCGAAGCAGCAGCATCTGGAGTCTGCCAGAGAAGTAGGGAGGGGAAACTGTGCCACCCAATCCCAACTCCCTCAGGCAACCCAGACGGATACCATGGTCAATAGTATCAAAAGCTACCAAGAGATCCAAAAGGATCAACAGAGTCATACTCCCTCTGTCAATACCCAGTTGGATATCTCAACACCGTAGCCCACCCGAAAGCCAGTTTGAAATCTATCTAGATAATCTGTTTGCCTGGAGGTGAGAGGCCACCTCCCTCTCAATCACCTTGCTCAACCATGGAAGATCAGAGACAGGTCTATAATTGGCTATCTCCGAGGATCCAGTGCAGATTCTTCAATAAGACCTAATAATAGCCTCCTTAAGGCAAGGAGGCATCTTGCTTTCCCTCAGAGAAGCATTTATAATATGTACCAGACCCTCTCTGATAGTACTATTGGCAGATGAAATGAGCCAAGTTAGACAAGGGTCAAGAGAATAGGTGGTGGGACATGCAAACTCAAGCAGCTTGTCCACATCCTCAAGAATCACAAATTGAAAGTGATCCAATCTGATCTCATAAGAGGGGTTGCTGGACAGCTCTCTAGTAGATTCTGCAATTAATATGAAATCCAGTTTGGCCCAAATACAAGAGATTTTATCCACAAAAAAGTCATTAAAAGTGTCACAGCAGGTGATTGAAGGTTCTAAATTCAAGTTCAGGGGGAGGGGCACATACTAGCCCTCTCACAACCCTAGGTAACTCTGCTGGATGTGAACTTGTTGAAGCAACACAGGCAGAAAAGAACCACTTCTTTGCCACCCATATTGCCAGAGCATATGTGCTCTGCGTTGTAAACTATCGGCTTTGCATCGAGTTTCTTCCAGTTGCGCTCTAGTCGTCTTCTTTGAAACTTCAGCTCCCATAATTCTTCCAAATACCATGAGGCTAATTTTGAAGCAGGTCGGAGAGGACATTTTGGAGTAATTGTGTCATCTGCTCTGTGAATTTGTTATTCCATGTTTGCACCAGAGCACTGACAGAATCATTGGCAGATCTCGAAATTCTTCCAAAGATTCTTGGAATCCTATTGGATCCAATTATTTACATTTGTATATTCTCATCAATTTGGGGGGGGCATTGCTGGAGACCTGGAGAAGTACTGTCCTCTTATTTTTGCCCCACTTGCTTCCCCCCCCCTTTTTCGTTTAGAAATCTAACCCCCAAATTCCCATTGACACAAGGTTTTGTTAATCACAGTTTCCATATTTTCACCTATAGGCAAGAACAGCACCCCCACGAATAATGAGGGCCATCTATTGCATGCAAACATGCAAAACCTTAATCTATCTTTGCGTTATGATGAATATGTATTAAAGTTATATCCAACAAGATTTCACTTTTACTAGAAAATGATTAAATAAAATCTTCCTAACTAGTGATTTAAATCATGATTTCAATCATTAAATGTTGTGTCTCTGAGAAGTGATTTCAATCATGATTTAAATCAAATCTGACCTGGCAGCTATAGAGCGCATCTTTCTAGGTTCCCCTTGTAATGGGAACCTCTCTGTGGGAAGAGAGCTGGTGTTGTGGTAGCAAACATGAATTGTCCCCTTTGCTAAGCAGGGTCTGCCCTGGTTTGCATTTGAATGGGAGACTACATGTTTGAGCACTGTAAGATATTCCCCTCAGGGGATGGGTCCATTCTGGGAAGAGCATCTCCATGCTTGCATGCAGAAATGCAGAAGGTTCCAAGCTCCCTCCCTGGCATCTCTAAGATAGGGCTGAGAGAGACTCATGTCCACCAATGGCCCACCAATGTATGTTATACAAATGCTAGTAAAAGGGCTTGCAGTTCGCAAGCATAAGAATGTGTCTCGCTGTGACTCTAGTCTTTTTCTAGTTCTGTGAAGTATCATTCTCTGTGCTTTCTGATGTGTAGGTTTTCCCAGTTTTTCTGGGAAAGTAATGAATTAATCTGGGGTTTGGGTTTTTTTGGTAGTCTGGGCAAAGTCTAGAACCTCAAATACACCAAAATAATGATTCAACATTTTAAAGCAGCTTTGCAAGTAGCTCTACGAACAGTTTCTCACACACCAAATTATTTACTAGCCTGTCTACCTACACAGTCTTGTGCTAGACAAAACAATCAATCACTACCAATTTCAATAAAAGCTATAACTATTTTGGAACTTTAAAGTGGTGAGGGGGGGGATCTTCATCGGGACCAACCAAAGCATGACAAAATAGACCTAGCTCTCCTTCAGGCTGGATGTTAAGCAAAGCAAAGATGTAGGATGTGAAATGCAGAGCAGGCTCTTCCATCTTCTGTCCCCTCCAACCTCCTCCTCTTCTAGTTTTGCTTATCACTAATCCTGAAGAAGATTTCTGGAAAATGCAAATTACTGACTACTTAGATGCTTTGGTTGGTCCTAATAAAGGTATTGCCCTTGTGCAGGAATGGAACTGGTTCCTCCGTTTTGTATTTGGCTGTGTTTTCCCTTTAGTTGGAAACTAGTTGCCTATTAGGGAAGTGCATGAATGGCTCGTGTGGGTGGGGAGCAGTTCCCTTAAGAAGCAGGTCCTTACCTGAGGCACTGCCGCCCTACTGTTTTTCCAGGCACAGTGCTCGCTCTAGCAGGGGCCGCAGCAGCTGCAGCCCGTGTGTGCGGTGTTGGCACACACATGGCCACTGCACATGCGTGCACAGGCTGTGGGAAAGAGTGCTGCAGCCACCACAGCCTTTGCTAGAGCAAGCACTGCACCCAGAAAAGCAGCTGGGCGCTAGTGGAGCAGGTAAGGACCTTCTTCTTAAGGGAACCACTCCCCACTGTTCTGGTTTGGCTGCGGGCGCCCAAGCCAGTTTGGCGCTTCCCAAAGGAGGCGCCGAACCAGTTCATGCACTATTGCCTATTTTAAAAACAGTTGTACATTTTAAAAGTTTTTAAAGGTCAGTTAAGGACCTTAAGCGGCACAGCTGGGAAATGCTTGACTAACAAGCGGAAGGTTGCCGGTTCGAATCCCTGCTGGGGCAGGGGATTCCAATATCGGGCAGCAGTGATACTGGAAGATGCTGAAAGGCATCATCTCAGACTGCGCAGGAGGAGGCAATGGTAAACCCCTCTTGTATTCTACCAAAGAAAATCACAGGGCTCTGTGGGCACCAGGAGTCGAAATCGACTTGATGGCACACTTTACCTTCCTTTTAAGGAAACAGAAACCCAAAGTTTGGGTAGAACTAAAACCTAAAAGTAAACAAAAAAGAGAAATGAAGAGGATGATAAGAAATGAAACCAATACTGCCCCCTTGATTGGCTAAGAGTTGAAGGGGTAAGTCAGTTTTATAACATAAAAGCCAGGGCCAGAGATGAAGGCAGTCAATCAAAGCTCCAGATTGGGTGGGGCGGGGGAGTAGAATGAGAGGTCAATAGAGAAGAAAGGGCTGGGGAAACAGTGTAGTTATGTAACCCAACTAAAATGGAGCCAGTTCTAGTTATCTGTTAATTGATGTGTTTATCAATTGTTTTATGCACTGTTGCTCATATGTTTTTTTGTGTATATAAGGATAACTTTTTTCTTGCTTTGATATATATATGTGTGTGTGTGTTTGTAAAAACATAACTTTTTCTTGATTCCCTCGTCTCTGGAATATTTTTATTTCCCACTCCTCATCCGAGGGCCATTCCATTCTACCTTAAAGTTACAGTGAGGCCTTTGAAGGGATTTGAAGCTATTTGGTGGAAGCAGCCATAGAAAAGGTTTTCTCCTGATGGCAGTAGTAAGAAGGTGGTTTGGCTCCTCGACCCTCCTACTCACAGTGCAGACCAGCTCCAGAATGTGACAGCCCTACTTTAACACTGATAAATGTTTTACTGCCTGATTTGCCTGGAGTGATTCTTCCTTGCCACAGACAGGCGTGGAAATGGTTCATTGCTACTCTGATTTAAAGGTTTAGATGAGTTAGCACAAAGAGAGGCTCACATTAAACTGAAGTTAACTGTTACAAAATGACAGAATCGGTTTTTAAGATAGATCTGTATTTTAATGTGAGAGAAGTACTTATACTTTAATCTCCTTGAGTCTGGGAATTGGTCCACTGCAGCTCAGAATACCTTGAGCCGGCTTCTGATGTTTGGATGTAGCCATTATCAGCCTAGTTGCTTAAGTGGAGCCTAGACCTGAGCTGCACAGGCTGCTGTTCATCCAGCTCGGCTCTTGGCCCTTTTAATGATACCTAATGAGCTATCCAGAATTCTCCTCCTATAGTGATTGGAAGCCATTTATTTTGCAGTCTAAAATGATTCATAGTTTTGTTCTCGTTTTTATTGAACCTTGATTGATAGCTTAAGTAACTGTTCTGTGCAGTCTTTTACTACCTACTTCATCTGGTCTACAGTGGTCCCTCTAATTTTTTTTCATCTCTGTGCAGAATGAGTTTTGTTCTGGGTGGTAGTATCGAGGCAGGGTGTGTGCACCTGCATTCAGAGTGGGGCCTTCCTGATTCAGCCTGAGCAGGATCTAAAATGAACTGAGCAGACATCCAAAAACTTGTGAGCACGTGCACATGCACACGCCTTAGGGCAGTGGTTCTCAATGTGTGGGTCCCCAGATGTTGCTGAACTACAACTCCCATAATTCCCAACCAAAGGCCAATGGGGCTAGGGATGCTGGGAGTTGTAGTTCAGCAACATCTGGGGACCCACACGTTGAGAACCACTGCCTTAGAGGGAACAGAGCTGGTCTATAGCTGTATCTTCTTTCAGTTTTCTTTCTTTTGCAAAGAGCAGATTAAATGCTACTAAAGTGGTCCAGATTGAGCACTGTTGGTGTATAGCTTTTTAATAAAGTGGGGAGGGGCTAGATTTCCTTATTAAATTATTATTTGGTATTCTCTTTCCTCTTGCAGAATTTAAATGAATATGTAGCTGCCTTAATCGCATTAAAGCAAAAAATAATTGATACAGAGTAAGTACATCTTTTTTTCAAAAGTATTTTTCTGCTTACATTCATGTTTTTATGTATGCTGTGCAGTCCGGTGCACAGTTTAGTTGTTTAACTCTCAGTTGTTTAAATCTCAATTTGGAGACCTGAACTGCACAGGGTTGCAGCTGATACATGCAGTTTTTATAGTTCTAGTTCTCAGTTTTTAGCTTTAAAAATAACTTTTAACTTGAAACTTTTTTTTAAAGAAGCTGTAATTTTAAATGTAGTTTTGGCCTGTTTTTTTAAAAACGTATTTAACTTTGTCAGCCTTTTATCTTATATTGTATCTATTTTGTTAATGTTGTGAGCTACCCTGAGTAGTAGTGTATTGGAGGGGCAGGGCATAAATATTAAATAAATAAATAAATGCAGGCCAACATCTTAGTATAGAATTAGAAGAGTTCCTGTGGACCATCAAAGTCCAGTGCACGCATCAGGAAATGGTCAAGAGTAGAACAGGAGCTGCCTGTTTCTTCATGTAGGTTACTCTGTATACAGTATTATCTGTCAAGTGTGAGAAGGGGAGTGCCAGCAATCTGCAGACACTCCAAACATCTGCCACCAATCTGTGCACCTGCATATCACTGCTCTGGATGTCAGCCCCTGACTTTTGCTGGGATGAGACACATCATACCACCCCTAAATAACCAAAATGTTGAGGCTATAGAGTTCTGATACGACAGTTTCCCAAGAGTGCAGGTTTGACTTTGTTTTTTATTTCCAAATTCTTAATTTTGCATGGATTTTTAAAAAAAAACTGTTTGCACATTTGTTTTCCAAGTATAGTCATCTAATCCTTTCCCCTCTGCCTCTCTTACAGCCACTTGCTGACAGAATACCAACAAAAGTGCAACGATATCCTTTATGCTCCTTTTCCTTGATAAGAATTGTAATGTATAGTTGATCAGTGCAGCATTATGGGAAATCTTAAGTTCAAAAACCAGTTTCAGAATTTTCAAATAAATAAGAGTGCTTTAGTGCTGAACTGCATGCTCTGTGGAGGGTGGTGTTGAAAATGTAGGAACCCTGTGACTTCTGAACCCTTAATGGCATCATTTGCTAAGGCTCAGATTACCCAGAGTTGCATCAGGCAGCAGTACACAGGTAGGGAGCAGTCACCACAGCATATTGTTAGAAACCCTGTTCTCATGGCAACAGGGACGAAGTGTTGCTGTCCCATGTTAAAGGACCAGAGTGTCCTCTGTAAAGGGAATCCTCTGTAAACAGCCAGTGCTGCATCACAACCCCATAGTACCACTTGAAGGCTGCTGCCCTATGAAATACCTAGGTGCAGGTATTTGAGTGTAAAATCATTTTGGGCTTTCCTTTAAAGTGTATTAATGGAAAAAACTGAAAATAATGTTATACTCAAAAGGAGGGAAATGTGGCTGCTGCTTTGTGTATTTGAAAGGGAAAGTCCACAGTTGATGCGCATGTATATTCTTCATAACAAGACAATATATTTCATATTTGTACCCCAAAGATGCTTCATATATTACATTTTAAGAGCTGGTGTAGCATAGCATAGACAGAGTGAGAGCTGCAAGCTGGGAAGCCCTCAGTTCAAATCTGGACTCTTCCATGAACTTGCTAGGAAGTCCAAGCCACTGCCTCTCATCCTCTTCCCCCCACCCCACCTCCTGATCTCCCAGTATAGGCCTCTCTACAGGGTTGTCTTTTAATCCCCTTTGAACACGAAGTGCGGTGTATGAATGCACAGTAGCATTATGTTTGGGTATAAAGTACAAAGTAGATACTTGTGCCCATTATGATGGATGTTCATGTGTATAAATCATAGATCCCCCCCCCACACTTTTTTTTTAAAGAAAGAATAGGCCCAGTTCTTTCCCAGCTGTCATTTAGACATGTTGTAAAGGAAAACCAGCGATGTATGTGTGTTTTGCTTTGCATAATGCCTAGGTGTTTAATAAACACTATTTCTGTGCTTCCTTCATAACTGACATAAAATGCGGATGTTTTATACATGAACAAAGAAGTGAATATAATGAGAGTACAAAGGTTTCCATAAGAAATGTCCCCAAAGCAAAGGCACAGGAGACTCATTGCTCTGGGCAGTTTTTAGTGCACAGTAAGGGTGGGCCTGCACATTAGGAGAAAGGTGGGGTTGCTGCTGAGAACCGTGTGATGTCAAGCTGCAAAATGTGTAGTAAAACGTATTGCATAATCTAATGATTCTGCTCCCACTTCACATCATTGACTGCCACTAGCAGAGGCAGGGGAATGCACAACTTTATGGCATCCAGATATTAGTATGTGTCATTCTATCCTTAGTGTGGTTTCAAGGAGGAGATTGTGGCCCCTGTAATGATCCTGTTGTGAGAAGTTTTCTCTCTCCTCCTCCTCTGAGGTTTTGGGCATTTCAAGTTTTCTTTAACCATGTATCACAGCTTCAGTTTGCTGAAAGGTAAGTCATCTTAAATTTGGACAGTGTGCCCACTGCTCTGGGTTTGGGAGTTATCGCAACAATCTGCCAGATAATTCTGTGGGTGTGAATAATTGGCTGTAGCATTTTTTTATATCATCCCTAAGGCAAAAGAGCCATCTGCTTGAGTAGCTTTTAGGGAAGTACTTTTGATGTGAGGAGATATCTTATCAGGATATGAAGAGCTGGACTTGTTGCATCACTTGATCCACAGCATGTGAAGTGTACAAAAGATCGTGATAAATTGAAAGTTCTCCTGAGTTTGGGATTGGTGTATTTCAGTCCCTGTCTTGCTTCCTTTTCTGCAGTCTTAATTGTCTGTTTCAGAGAAAACAACACTCTTCGCCACCAAGTAGAACAAATGCTTCAGAAAATATCTCCTCTAGAAAAGTGCCAGGAAGAGCTGGATTCTGTGAAAGCGGAGCTGGAGGAGAAAAAGGTAACTTCCTCCCTCTGAACCTTCCTCCCTCTGACATGTATTGAGGCTTGTTTTGCAACCTGACTGCCATTTTCTGTTTTATGGTGTGGTGGTCTACACCTTGCAATGTGTGGGCAGACACTAGCTGGTCTAGCTAGCTCCCACAATATGTAATGTATCTGGAGAGAGCTAATAGCTGCACAATGAGCATTCCAGTATATCCCATGCCCTCTGCCAACTTCTCCTGGCATGCATGCATGCACTCACTCACTCTTGTTTTGAACTTTTTGTTCATTTGTTAGCACTTGTGACCTTCCCCATTCAGTCCTTGAGGAAAAGAAAGAAGTCAGTTCGGCTGACTGGGGCTGAGGGTGTAAATAACTAGAATCCTCTCTTGTACAGTTCTAGCCCCCACTTTCTTCTCTCAGCCCTGCTGTATTTCTCTTCTAACTTGCATCGGTCTGACCAGAAAGAGGTGGTAGCAAGCAGCAGAACATGAAGCCCACAGTTATTTCCTTTTACATATGCTTTTTTTTTTTTTTTGGCACTTTGGCCATCTATCCCAATATTGTTCATTGTGATTGGCTGTGGCTCTCCTGTTCTCAAGCAGGAGGCCTTTCCCAGACCAGTTAACCAAGAACTGAATCCAGATAAAACAGAGGTACTTATTGTGTGGGGTCAGAACTCAAGAGACGGTTTGACCTACCTGTTCTAAATGGGGTCACACTTCCCCAAAAGGAACAGATATGCAGTCTGGGAGTACTTCTGGATTCACACCTCTCCTTGGTTTCTCAGGTTAAGGCAGTGGCCAGAGGTGCTTTCTATCAGCTTCAGCTGATATGCCAGCTGCACCCGTTTCTCAAGATCAGTGACCTCAAAACAGTGGTACATTTGTTGGTAACCTCCAGACTTGACTTCTGTAATGTGATCTAGGTGGGGCTGCCTTTGTATGTAGTCTGGAAATTTCAGTTGGTTCAGAATGCGGCAGCCAGGTTGGTCTCTGGGTCATCTCGGAGAGTCCACATTACTCCCTTGCTGATGGAGTTACACTGGCTGCCAATAGGTTTCTGGGCAAAATACAAAGTGCTAGTTATAAAGCCCTAAACGGCTTAGGCCCTGGGTATTTAAGAGAGCGTCTTCTTCACTATGAGCCCATTGAGGTCGCTTGAGGAAGTCCGTCTCCAGTTACCACCAGCTCGCCTGGTGGCTACATAGAGACGGGCCTTGGTTGCTGCCCCGAGATTGTGGAATGTGCTCCCCAGGGGTGTAACAATAATAGGACAAGGGGAGACAGTTGTCAGGGGGCCCACTGCCTTGGGGGGGCTCCAGAGGGCAAGTCACATGACTGACTCCCCCAGCCGTGCACCCACCCGAGCTTCCTTCAGTTGTATTCATCCTCCAAAGCTGATGTGAGTGTTAAGACCTGGAGCTACCAGAACAGCATGTCTTTCTCTAGTACCATTAAATGACTTGCATTGTCCACAATTTACAAATTTAGGATGATGTTCTATTGTGGCACATAGATTGTGTGTGTGTGTGTATAAAATTTACTATACTTTTTGTTACCACTATTCAGCCTCATTTAAGATTTCTTTACCTCAGTGAGGCAATTTTCAAAAAACACCTGAAAACCCATCTCTTCACCCAAGCTTTTTCAGCTTTTAAAAATTTGTTGGTTTTAATTTTGTGATTGATTTTAAATTGTTGGATTGTTTTAAATTTTATATGTGTTTTAATTGTTTTAAAATTGTTTTATCTAACTGTTAACCGCCCAGAGACTAAAGTTTGGGCAGTATATAAATTTGATAGATAAAATAAACTTTTAAACTGGAAAAGCTGGGATCAAATCTGGACTTTCTGCATTGAGAACATATTCCCTACTTCTATGGTATAACTTTTACCCTGTTGCCAGGTGTGGGAGTGGGGAAAATTTGTAGTTGGTGGCAGGAGCTGCCAGTATTGGGGGGAGGGGGGTGTCAGAGGCACCTTTAAGCACAAATTAATAGATGCTTACCTCTGCTCCGGCTGCAGCTGCAAACCACTCCAAGCAGCAGCACACTGCCCGACACTCCCTGTGGCAGCGGAGCCTGCATCGGCCGCTCCTGGTTGGTGGTATGGCTCCTTTAAGTGGGGGTGGGGAGGAGAGATGCATTTTAAAACACTTGCCATCTACATACTGGACAGCTTAGTGTATTCCATATCTAGCCATAAGAGCATGTCAGGGAACCCATTCAGATTCCTTGTACACTTGGCTGTGTTTTCTGAGCTGTATCTGCCCCTTAAGTGTTTCACCTATTATGCAGATCTGAACAAATGACCAACTAACTGCATGCATGTATTTTAATCCATCATCTTCTTTCACTAGAGTTCACTCAAGATATACCAAGAGACTTCTCTGGAATATGTTCGAGTGAAAGAAGAAATGGACAAAAGTGATGCTATGTGAGTCATTCTAATAAAAAGGAAAGAATGTGAATTTATATTTTTCCTCTGTTACCTAAAAAATGCAAATATATATTGTCAGTATTGGCATATCCTGTCCAGCTTCCTTCAGGGAATCTGACATCTGTAATTTGGATTTGAAGCTACAAATCAAACAGCCTCAACCTCAGGTGCTGCCATTCGTGTGAACCTGCCCAGAGTGGAAATGCAATCTGGTTCTTTGCTACTGTGCAGACGACTCTCAAGTGTATTCCAACTTTCCACACCCTGATCCCTTCTGACTGTCTTTCACTCTGGGAGATGGTGAGGTCAGATATTTTTGCTCCGGGAAGGAGGAAGACACCTGGCCCACCATTTGTTCATAGTGACCTGTGGCAAAAATTAGTTGTTAGCTGGTGCAATATGCGGTCTCTTTTGTCACAACTTTGCTGACTGCTCTTCTTCCTTCATGAATGATGATCCACTTTATGGACAGTCTTTACAGCATGTGCTTGAGGAACTGTGGATACTCGGCATCTTTTAAAACTAGCCGTGATTCCAAAAACATGCACTTAGAGAACTTAACTAGTTCAATATAGCTCATTAGATTTGTGCACACAATAATAAATGGGGTTGGACATCTGTACATTTGTCTTCCTATTTATTTCCTATTTATCATCATGTGAATGAGCCTTTTCAAATTATACAGAAGCCCAAAACTTGTATCGAGGAACAGCATGTCCCTTATATTCCACATTTTTCTTTTACGTGATCAGGAAGAAGAAACTGGAAGCTAAAGTGAAGAAGCTTGATGGTAATTCAGTTTCTGTGTCATTATTATTATTATTATTATTATTATTATTATTTATTATATTTTACTGTGAATTGTGTTTAACTGAAATGGATAACTATTACTACTGGAGGAAGAGCAGTAAAGAGAAACTGTTTATTCAGACATTTTGTGAACAGTCCAGCTGTCTGTAAGCAGCCTGCTCCCTTATCTCCTCCCTGTGAAATTACTGTGTTAGGAAAATGTACTTTATGTAACCGTTTCCTGTGTGAAATTCAGTTGGCAGCTGGGAATAAGGCAGCCTCTCTTCTCAGTTGCTATAGGTTATCCCCCTCATGAGCTCCAAGGCAGGACAGTTTTGATTAGCTAAAAAGAAAATACACGCTCACTTGAGCAGGAGGGTGTTAGCTGCACCGCACTTCTTTCTGTCCTGCGTAGCTCCAGACAACTCCAAAATCTTCTCCTAAATCTTTTTTATTCAGAGTATTTTCCTTATCTTCTCTACCTTCAGCCAACTTTTTCTCAACCCCATTTTGTCTTTCTTTGTTGTTTCCGTGTCGTAACCTCTAAAAAAAAACCCAAACCAAAACCTCCCTCTTCTTTCCCGATCTTTCCTCCTGTCCCCTTCTCCTCCTGCCATGGAGCACACAGGAGGATATAAGATGATGCTGGTGCCGAAGGGGAAAGGGGAAAACAGCTTCCCAATGGCTACCAGACCCCCCCGGATCACCTCCTCCACAAGTGTCTGTAGTGACTGCTCTAACGCCGCCCGGTCCAAACGCCGCTGAGGCCGCCATGAGTTTTCCGCTCTTGGGCCATGAAACTCACAGCAGAGCAGTCCAGCGCGCCTCAGGAAGTGGAGAGTCTTCAGGAGCATTATTGCTCCTTATGGCCAGGCTGAAACGGGTAGCGGCGGTCCCCTTTGACAAGCCTCCGCCCACAGGAGCAGAGCTGTGAGCCTGGGAAATGTTGAAGGCACTAACGGTGGCTGTAGGAGGCCCCGAAAAGGCCCGAGTGGTGAGAAATGGCGCCGTAAACGAGAGGCACCTCAGCAGCCAGTGTCTTCAAAAATCAAACTAGCAGCAGCGGAAGGGCAGATCGAGATTGGACACACCAAGGACACACAAGGAAGCTGGTAAGATTGCTCCTTGTTGAGAGCAGCCCCCCCCCCGTTGTGGGTCCCTCAGAGCCAAGTCCCAGCCTACCCAAGACATTTCCCCTGGAATGGCAGGCATGTTTTAAGAACGCCATAGTGGATACTATTCAGCAGATCAGACCTTTAAAAAAGAGTAAAAAAATCAAGAAAGTGGAAGAGGGTCTCTTCTGTATCTGAGGACATGACCTCTTCTTATTCATCCAGCCCAGCTCCTCCTCAAAAAGCCAAGAAAAAGAGGAAACATATCATGGGTTCACGTTCCAGTAAAAGTTAAAAAAAAAAACCCATATCTTCAAAATGTAAGCATAATGATCAGCATTCCTCAGACTTTTTGGACCCTGATTCTGGGGACCCAAGCAATCAGAACCTGAGACCATTGGACCCAGATAAGCATAAGACCATACCAACCCCTGTGATCAACTTAGAGGCTGGCCACAAGTGGGAGCCAGATGGTGGAAACCAGGACGCTGACATTTTTCCAGATAAGGAGGAAGAATGGTCAGCAGGGGAGGATCCAGACCTTTTTTGTCTGAGTATTTTAATCCTCTCATGATGAGAGCGTTAGCCACCATTGGTCTGCAATCAAAGGTAGCTTCAGAGGCTACTCAGTTGGCTAAGGGGGATCTCATATTTCCTTAGACAAGATCCAGGGACATGTTATTGCCAATGCCCGAGGTCTTCACTGAAGCAGTTAAACAGGAATGGATGCTCCCAGAAATCAATAGGAAGCCTATGGGGCTATTCTCACAAGCAGCAAAAATCAGGCTAGGAGAGCCTAGCCCGATTTTTGCTGCTCGTGTAAACCACTGGGCTCGCAGGTGAGCCCAGTGGCTTACAAGCGGCTAGTCCACTTTTATAGCCCTCCCCTAAGCCCAGGTTTGCGGAGCGAGCACTCCACAAACCCGGGCTTCTCGATCGCAAGTAGCCACGGTGCGGCTTTGCGCCATGGTTACTCAGGAGTAGACCCCCCAGAGGGGAGGCGAAAAGCCGCCTCCCGGCTCCGGGGGTCTCCCCAGTATGCCCTGCGTGCTTGTGCAGGGCATACTGGAGCTTCCGGGGAGCACACAGCCCCCAAGCTCCCCAGCCCCTGCCGGCTCTGTCACAAAGCCAGCAATCGTGTGGGCGGCCAATCCGGCCACCCAGGGCTCCCAATCTGATCATGAGCTTAGCCCGCTCTCCCCACTCTGCTACAGAAACCGGGTCTCACTGATCATGAGACCCAACTCTGTGGCTATTGCGAACCGATATTACTCTTTCCAGTAGGAACCATCGGAGTTATTAAAAACACCGAACACAGATTTACCGATCGTACAATTAATATTGAGTTCTTTGGTGCCAAGGGACGAAGAGGTCACCTTTAAGGATCCCTCAGATTAAAAAAACAGGATCCCTCAGATTAAAAAAGAAATTGTGCTGAGAAGAGTGCACGATAATTCCTCCATAGCTACCTGTTCCTCAGCAGCAGCTTCCATGGTGATTAGGGCAGCTTTATTGTGGGTAGACAATGAACCATTGGCTGCCCCTGTAAAAATGAGGCAGCAGCTGGTCAGGATTCAAAAGGCCCAGGCCTTTTTGGTGGACACCACCAAAGACTCCTAGATTTTCATCCAGAGCATCTGCAGCTTCTGTAGTGGGCAGATGTCACCTGTGGCTTAAGAGCTAACAGGTGGACTCCACCTCTAGAAATAACCTGACTGCTGTACCTTATGACAGCACAAAGCATTTTGACGATTCTGCTCTGAAAGACATTTAGTTGAAACAAAGGATAAGCAAAAGACGATGCCATCTGCTCCATGCAAGCCCGAGAAGCCAGGTTTCAAAAAACCTTTTCAGCCCTTCTGGAATTTCGGGTCCTCCTTCAGTGGCCAGGATAGGGATTTCAGAGCACAACGGGGATCCTGGAATCGCCAACGTTTCCCCTCCAGGAACTTCGGCAATACCAGACAATCGTTCAACCAAACCAAGCAGCAGCAATAACTCGGGACTCTCCAGGCTGGGGGACTGCCTGTCAGAGTTCTTCCATGTGTGGGAGGCTTCTGTAACAGACAAGTGGGTCCTCAGCATAGATCAGAAGGTGTACAGGATAGAATTGGATGCCCTTCCCTCCCACAGGTTCCTTCCAACTCCCCACACTCACTCTGCTACAAAACACATTGAGCTCAAAAAGGCCATCCAACATCTGGTAGACATAGGAGTGGTGGAAACAGTGCCTCGCTGCCAGGAGGGAAGGGGCATCTATTCTATCTTGTTCACCGTCCCCATAAAGGACAGGTCAAAAAAGGCTGTACTAGACCTGAAGTATTTAAACAGATGGGTCAAGCAAGAAAAATTCTGAATGGAATTACTTCGATCAGTGGCAGAAGCACTGCGCTACCTAGACTTCCTATCCTCGATAGAACTGAAGGAGGCATACTTACATTTAGTGATTCATCATAGCAGCCCCCATAATCTCAGGTTCAAGTATGCTGGAAGGCATTACCAATATGCTTCCATTCTGACTGCCATCAGCCCCTCAGGTCTTTACAAAGGTACTGGCACTGCTGATGGCCTATCTCTGCCTTCAGGGAATCCAGATATTTGCATATTTGGACGTCCTGTTGGTCTAATCACATTCAAGAATGACAACAGAAAGTGACTTGCAAACGACGCTTCAGACATTACAGGAACACAGGTTCCTTATAAACCTTGCAAAAAGTCAAATGGTCCCATCTTACAGGCTTCAGCATGTGGGGGTGGGGGCGGGGATGATTGATACTATGCAAGATTGACTGTTTCTTCCTCAGGGCAGGTTCCAGACTATCTCAGCAGAGATAAGGGCAGTACTCTCGGCTCCTGCAATTCTGCTGTTGACACTTGCAAGGATCCTGGGCCTGATGGTGGTGACCTTGGAGGCTGTTTCCTGGGCAAGGTTCCACCTGCGAGAGCTGCAATGGTTCCTCCTTCCACATTGAGCAGCCATTGCCAAGAAGCAATGCTTGCTGCTACACCTACCTCACCAGCTCCGTCAGTCAATGCAATGGTGATTGATACCACAAAACCTATTGCAGGGCATGCAGTTCTTGGACCCACCAAAGGTAATAGTCACAATAGATGCCGGCATCAGGGGATGGGGTGTAAACTGTCAACAGCTCTCAGCAAAAGGAAGGTGGTAAGAGCAGGAGAGGAGCCACAGCATCAATTGACTGGAGCTGAGGGCCATTTGCTTGGCATTGAGAGCATTTCAACATCAGTTACAGGACACTCACATTTTGATAAAGACAACAACACGACCACCAAAGCTCATGTGGAACTAGCAAGGTGAAACAAGATCCAGAACCCCTGCACGTGGAAGTGGTCCTGTTGTTGACTTGGGTGGAGAGTCATCTGATGTCCATATCAGCACATCATGTCAAGGAGGATCTCAATCCGCTGGCAGACTGGCTGAGTTGGGAAGACTTGGTGCTGGGAGAATGGTCCCTAAACCAAGAAGTCTTCCTACAATTGACTCCGATATGGGGAATGCCAGTTATGGACTTGTTCACAACTCCTCAGAACACACAGCTCCCAAGATTCATGTCTCAGTTCCCCTGCAGAGGATGTAGACACACTGTGGCCAAAAGTACTTCTTTACACATTTCCACCAACTCCTCTGCTAGCAAGGGTGTTGAGAAGGATATGTCTTCTATGGGCAAGTGTAATTCTAGTAGCACCATTTTGGCCCAGAAGGTCGTGGTTCGCGGAGTTACTGCATCTATTGACAATGGAACCATGTTTCTTGCCGGTAACTACAGACCTACTTGTGCAGAGCCCGGTGCAATACCCCAACCTGAGCTGGTTGCAGCTTGCCACATAGATACTGAGGCAAATACTGAGTCAGCAGGGTTATTCAGATAGAGTGTTGGGTACTATCTTGGCATCACATAGATCATCAACAAATTGAATTTACCAATGTATGTGGAGAGCATTTTTAATATGGGCAGCATGCTATTCGGTTCCATGGGGAGAAGCATCTATACAACACATCCTACAGTTCCTTCAGGAAGGCTTAGAGAAAGGCCTGAAGCCAAACACATTTAAGAGGCAAGCAGCCTTCATTTCAGGCATTTCAGCAAAGTCTATACATGCACATCCTCACCTAAGGAGATTTCTCTGAGGTGCGAAGAGAAACCTTTGTTTCTCCACTGACAGTACACCACTTTCCTACTTGGAATTTACATACCGTGTTGAACGCCTTACAGTCTCCACCTTTTGAACCTTTAAAATCCACCCTTATACCAATTTTGTCTTTTAAATTGGCATTCCTGGTAGCTGTTATGTCTGGGAGAAGGGTGTCGGAATTACAGGCTCTTTCTATTGATAAATCGTATTGTATATTCCAACAAGAATCCGTATGCCTTATACTGGATCCCTTTGTTACGTATTAAGATGGCTTCTTCATTTCATGAGTCACAGGACGTTTTTCTACCTTCTTTTTGTCTACACCCCGTGCATCTGATGGAGGAAAGGTGTCACATGTTGAATGTGCGTTGTTGTCTTAAGAGATATATAAATAGGTCCGTGTCCTTCAGAACCACGGATTCACTGTTTGTGTCCGTCCTTCCTGGTATCATGTAAATTGCTGTTACTTCATCTACCATTGCAAGATGGATTAGGACCTGCATAGCACTGGCATATGAGACACAACATCTCCATCCTCGGACGCACATTTGCGCTCATTCTACTAGATTGGCAGCAACCACAGACACTATAAGTGCCCCGGTGCAAGAAATCCGTAACGCAGCAACATAAAAAGCCCTTCTACTTTTACCAGGCATTATAAAATGGACAATTATGCCTCAGTATGGGCAGCATTCGGAAGAAGAGTATTGCAACAGGTGCTTCCCCAGGACTAGACAAGGGCGCTCCCCCCCTAGGTGATGCACAAGCTGTGGTACGTCCCATAGAGATGTCCTTGACCCCAGCAACTGAGAATGGAGCATTGGTTCACTTACCATTAAGCCTTCTTCTGGTTGCTGGAGTGAAGGGGATCTCTGCCTACCTGCCTTGGCACACTTTTCTATTTCTGGGAGACCATCCTATCAGCAATCTTTAATCTGTTTTGGGACAAGAGACTGCCAAAGCCTCACACATACTGTGGAGCAGAATACAAGTTTTTTCCTGATGGACATTTCCAATATCACTTCAAGTTTACTGTGCTTGTTCATGTTTGTTCCTTATTGCCATTTGCTATGATGATTCCCTGTGTCATTTTTTCATTCTGGCATGACAACTTGTCATGACACCTTTCGTAACTTGGCCTAAAAGAACTGGGGCGGGGCTATCCCCCTCCAGCTCGAGTGGGCATGTATTTTCTTTGTAGCTAATCAAAACTGTCCTGCCTTGGAGCTTGTGAGGAGGATAACCCATAGAGATGTCCTTGACTCCAGCCTTCACGGTAGGTGAACCAATGCTCCGTTTTCCTTATACTTTATAGTTATTTGCAAACTCCCAAAGGCATGCCTCAGAAGCTCAAGGTGAGAATCCTTCACTTCATATCAGCAATTGTAAAGTCAGTGATGTAGCCCCCATTGGACAAGAGGGGATGACAGTCCCTGGGCTGTGGGGACTGCCAGGACACCCCCTTTCCCCTTCCCCCACCATGAGTGTTTCGTTTGCCCACTGGGAGCTTGAGGCACACACCAATCCTGTCCAGATGGTGCTTTGTTCAAGCTTGAACAAAGCGCTGACCAGGGAGCATCAGGAAGGGTCCAAACAGACCCTCTTCCTGTTATTGGGCATGCCTCCTTGTGAGGCAGAGAAAGGACCCCCCAGCCAGTGCTTAAACAAAGTGCCATCTGGGGATGATTGGGAGAGGGTCTGAGCACACCCTCTCCTGGTGTTGGCCATTTCCCCTGAAGCTGACATTGACATAGGGACTGTGGTTAGAGCACGTGTGCTAGTGCACAACCATTTCAATAAGATAGAGTCCACTTGCAAGCTTTCTACACCCCTGTGTAAAGTGATGCTTTTGTCTTTTAGTGTTCCTTTGCACCACCTTGGCACCATATTGGCGCTACCATTGCAGTGGCATTCTCTGCCCCTGTTGACTCTGGAACTAAGAGTCTAATGTGCTTGTATCTGCATTGTGCCATTCTTGACTTCTGTTTCTGTCTTACTAGGGAGAGATGAAATATTAGAACCAGAGTTTTATGTTTAAGTATAAACATAGGAATTCTCCCTGGTCAAATGTTCATGAATCTAATAATCCTATGTGTATGAGGTAGAGGTCCTTCCTTTAAACTGTATCATGTCTTCTGATAGCCAAGGCAGGAGTAAGAGTTGCTTGCTCCCCAGCCTTGCAATAGTATGGATGCAAACAGGTTTGATCTCTCTCTTTTTAAGCATTTCACTTGAGATCAGCTATCTTCCCCCCTCCCTTTACCCTGTAGTTGCAACATTTAACATGCTTGATTCAAAACTGGTTCCAGTATAGAAGCTAAGAATGTAGTCTCTTTAATGTGGTGTTCACACATCTGTATTTGCAGTGCACTGTTGGCTATTAATGAATATTGATTACAACAGTGTTAGAATTTAATTTGATAGTTTCATAAATTAGCTAGCTTGGAGCACAATCCAGCACAAATTAAGCAAGTTCATAACACTTGCTCAGTCTGCTGCTTTCAGAGGTTTGAGTGGTAGGCAAGCATGAAAGAGACTTTGCTGTGGAGGGGAAGCATGGATCTCTCTACCACTGAAATGCTGGTTTTGCTTTTTCTTTAGCGGTGGTCTGTTTCCATTTTATTCCAGCAAGCTCGCTGTGTGTGGTTTTTCCTTTTCTCTTGGTTTTAACTCCTTTTGCAGTTCTTAATATATTCTCTTTTATTTAAGAGATTGTTTTTATTGGCTATTGTTGACTGTCCTGAGCACCTGTTTGTGGGGGGCGGGGATGAGCTTCATTTCCATAGAAATGAAACTTGAAAGTATCCCTAATATGCTGGCTTTTCACATGTAGGGAGTTTCTTGATGTGAAGGAGCATTCAAATATGTGATTGCCTGCACCTGCATGTTTGAGTTGGGTATTAGATTGGCTTCTGAGACTGATCGGCTTATGGCAGTCCTGATTTCGTTACTGCTGAAATTTAACCTGAATCTAGCATTCTGGGAAGATCTTGCATTTTCTCTCAACTGTGCTCTTCTACAAGCAAATATATTCTTGTTATTGTCTGATGGAAAACTCTGAGAAAAGACCATTCAAGAGACTGACTTCTGTTAAAATGGAAATGTGTAGATATATTAATATGTATAAGCCAGATTTTTTGTTCTTCTTACTAGAATTTGATTCTTAATTCTACTTTTCTCGGGGCTCATTAAACTGGGTTCTAGGGCATATAGATTCATTCTGAGTTTGGACTGTCTTTGGATTTGGTAGCTCTGGGGCTGCTGTATGCAATTTGAGACTTGACTGTGACTCTGAAAGAGCCAACTGCACACATCCAGTGTGATGAAATCTTAATGAAATACATGACCGTACAGAGCTGAGTGCTGCAAACCCTGAACAAACTGTTAGAGAAGGAATCACCTTGCACAAGTGCATTTTGCTCTTGTTGATTTCTGCCAATTTTGAGGTTTAGCTGAATGGTTGTAACATGTTTTAATCCGTTTTTGCCTTAAATGAAGAGGCTGCAGCAAAACATCTCCAGAGCCTAAAGCAGTTGAAAGCAGAGAAGAAAGTTCTTGAGAAAGAATTGAAGAAAGCACAGGTAACTTGCTTTAGTATTTTCTCTCTTCGTGCTCCCACTCCCCCAACCGAAGATTAAATAGTAGACTCTATTTCTTACGGGTTTTTTCCCAAGGTATGGAGTGTGTGCTATGAATATGTGTCAGGTGGGAGTTGTATGCCCTCTTTTGCTTTCTCTTTTTCTGTTGATGGCTCTTTCTCCATTATTGCAGATAACAGAAATGAGTGGATTCTCTCCTCATCCCCTTGTGTATTTATTGTGGTGGGGAAATTCTTCCTGCAGAGCAAGAGAGACTGAGAACAAAAATGTTTGGTTGCCTTCTGGCTCCTGGATAGAACTGGGTTGTTCTTGACTTCGTGGGCCAATAGTATGACAGCAAAGGTGCCATCGGGGAATGATGGCACTTTGACAAAAATATTTTAATAACGATAATATTTATATAATATATCTGCACAGTGCCAATACAAATGACACTTAAACAGAAAAATATGGGTACCTATCTCTCAAGGAACTTGCAATATAAACTTTGACAGTGAGAAAGGGAAGAGGCAAGGGTAATAAATGGAGAGCGGAAAGAATAGGAAAGGGCAAGTCTTGCAAGGAATGAATATGAACAAACACAGTTACTCTCATATCCTTGGTTTGGTTGGGAATAAGAACTATGCTAAACTGTGTACAGCTGCAATTTTACATTGGAGACACAAAGCAGAAAAAGGTGCAACTCAAGTTTGAGGGATCTGCTTTGTTTTTTATGACCACAGCAAGTTCATCTGTTGGAGCCTGGGGCAAGAGTGACTGTTGAGGGTGCATGTATGTAATTGTTTATTTCGGCCCAAGGCCAGCATAAACTGTTGAGGGCGGAATACACTAAAGATGAGTGAACAGGGTGCCTTTGAACGTATGCTTTGCTCGGGACTTTGTTTTCAGTACCAGAACTGAGCTCACAGTCCTTCCACACAAGGTTTTACTCCTGGTTTTCTTCAAAAAACTAATGTAATGCAAACTAATGTATGTGGGGTGGGGGAGCACAGAACCTTTTTGTTATCGCTTAGTCAGAATCCAGTGATTTGTATGGGGTTCTATCAGTAGATCCTGATTTATCTTCTGCCCATCTCTGATGTAGAGCACTTGATAGGCCATCTGATAATTAAGTACAAACCAAAGACAAATGCCTTTCTATTGTCAATATTGGAAATTATAGGTGTTATTTTTAACTGAGTGCTTTTTTCCCTTATGTTGACAGGAAAAAACTGAGGACTTGCATAATGTGAAGCCAAAAAAAGGTAACTACCTATTTAGGAATAGGTTTTTGGCTCTAATTTGGAATTTTCGGGTTTTGGCTCTAATTCTAATTTGATAGAACTTTCTCTGCCTGTTTCCTCTCAGTGTTGAAGCATGCAGAGACCCAGAGTGAGAGCGAGAGTCCGGTAGCAAATTTAGACAAAGGTTGGTATGTATACATCACTTTCCTCTTTGTTAATAAAAGAGGGTTACGCTTTGCCTTAGTTGCTGTTTTTTGAGTGTCCCCTTTACAGTAAACACATCCTGCCTACCTTCCCTGCTGCAGGACCTCACACTTAAGCTCTAACTGGGGTCTCTCTGGTGTCATGAGGGAAGTGATTGCCCCACTTCATGGAGCATGTGTTCAAGGCTCAAAAATCTGTTCAAGGGAAGAGTCAGGAGTGCAGCTTCTCCTGGTAAGACGCTCTAAAAGATTCCATGTGTTGGTATGTATGGGTGACCACAAGCAGAATAGGAAGCTTTCGTCTTACTCCAATTTATACTAGTTATTTTCTCCATATAGCAGATGGATGAAAACAGAAAGATGAGTGCTGCAGGATCTGGATTAGTTGTTGCTGCCTCATGCAGGGCTGTTGAACACAAGGTCTGAGGTCTGGCTTATCAGGCCTCTTGGGGTTTCAGATGTGGCCTGCGACATCTCACCACACCCTATGCAGATGATTGAACCAGCTTGAGAACTAGGAAGCAGAGCAAAGGGGCTAACTCGGCAGTGGCTGATGCTGCATGCCTGAGCACCAGCTTCTCCTAACATTCTCTTGAAACCAGCAGCATAGGTGTCAAGGAGTGTGGAGGGCAGCATACAGTGCTTTGGAGTGGAGCAATGTGTAGTCAGTCTGAATAGCAAGCAGTGGTGTATAAGAAGGGGGCTAGCGATGGAGAATTGAATATGGGAACAGCAAGCAGTTGGTGGCAGTGGTGGTGAAAATTGCAACGTTAGGGTGCACAACTTTGTCCACTCAACATCCACTGGGTGGGGTATTTGGCCCTTTTACCCATTTATCTTTGAAGCCCTTGGGTACCTCTAAAACATGGCGAGCTATGTAGGTCAGGAAAAAGAGTGGGGTTTTTTTGTTGGTTTGGGAGGCCATATCTGAAGGGTGCTATAACTTGTCATATTCAGTCAACACAGCCATGAAACAGACTAGCCAGCTTGCTCAAATGTATGTAAGGGCACAGTGGTGACCTGAAGGGTAAGGCGAGGAGATGACAAACTAATTTGCTCTCAATAAAGCTTTCCTGCCTGGTCACCTGGGAGCGATCCTGATATGCCACAAGCAGATTACTCTTTCAAGCCGAAATCCACTTCATCTCCTTTCCCTCGCAAGTGCCAAACAGCACATTGTTGCCATGAAGTGCTTTAGAGTGCTAACACACACCAAAAAAATCCCATTTGAGCCATCTTTCTTTCCCTCATTCCATTTTCCAAGTCCAGAGCTTAATTAATGGAGAGACAAGCAGAGACAAGAAGGAAATGATGCAATTTAAATTGTCGCTGTTGGACTTCTTGCTATTGTTTATCACATCAACAGGCTGCGTTCTCCAAGGAGCTGCAAAGCTCAAGAGAGTAGTTCGTAGCAAAGAGCGGGGGAGAGCATATTGGCTTGTTCACATTTTAACAGTTTACTGAAGTCAGTACTTTTGTTGAATATTTATGGCCATGTGTGTTTTGCACTCTGTGGTTATGCTAAAAATAAGTTTTAATATCAGTTGTGAATTTCTCTGGGCGCCTTTAAATCTTACCTTTATTATTATTATTTTTACATTTATATCCCGCTCTTCCTCCAAGGAGCCCAGAGCGGTGTACTGCATACTTGAGTTTCTCTTTCACAACAACCCTGTGAAGTAGGTTAGGCTGAGAGAGAAGTGACTGGCCCAGTGTCACCCAGCTAGTTTCATGGCTGAATGGGGATTTGAACTCGGGTCTCCCCGGTCCTAGTCCAGCACTCTAACCACTACACCACGTTGGCTCTCTTTATACATACACATTAGATTTTTTAAAAATTGTAGATTATCCTTCTTTTACTTAACTAGCTTTGTGTGTTTACATGGATTCATGGTCCCGGTTGCTACTAGTGATGTGCCCGATTTGGCTCTCTGGAATGCGATTCAGCTGTCCAGAACACCTTTTTAAAATCAATGGCTTGCACAATCTCTTTACAGCTGAGGAGAGCAGGTCCGTACCTCCTGCTCCTCCGCTTGCTGCCATCCCGGTGCTCCTGCCAGTTATGCCCACACATCTCCCAGCTGCCCCTGTGCAATGCCGGCACGTACATGGCCTCTGCACATGTGCAGCAGCCATGTATGTGCTGGTGTCGCACAGCAACAGCTGGGAGATGCCCACTAGTGCGCGGGCATAGCTGGGAGCGCAGCAAGCGGAGGAGCAGGTATGGACCTGCTCTCCTCCATTTTAAAAGAGCTATGTAAGGCCTTGGTTTTAAAGGGAGGTGCCCATGATTCAGACAGCTGAATCCCATTTTTGCATATCCCTAGTTGAATTTACCCCACTCCAGCCGATTCAAGTGAGTGAGGGGACAGCAGAATTTCCACAGGACAATTGTGTTCAATATGTTGTTTTGTTTCTTGTTTGTTAGTTTGCTGTCCTTCATTTCCTGTGTTTTGATTGTTTAATGTACAAGTACCCCATTTTCAGACTTTCTAGTAATTGGGATGTCCAGAACTATGAGAGTTCCAGATCCCTGTTTTTCAGTTGGTGTAGAAAGCTGGTAATCCTTTTTGGATTGGGAGCCATTTTGGGACAGCGATCAATATTATTTATTTCGTTTGTCTCTGTAAACCATTTTGAGAACACTTGTTGAAAAGCTGTAGTAGAAGTAGCTTAATATTTGGGGGCACATGTAGTGCTCGCTCCATTTGAGAAAGAGATCTGTAAATATCAGCTTCTGGGTATTTTCTATTAATTGGAGGGTCTTGGACATGGGTACCAAATTTCAGCTTTCTAAATAATCATCTCATTTTTATCTCATGTTTCGGTACTAAGATATGTTCATAGTGGCCTAGAATAAATATTAAAAACATTTCAGAAAACAGTAGCTCACTAAATGGCAAATAAATTTCAGAAGCAATTATAACAGTGTTAAACAGATTACTTAAACACCTGCTGAATAAATCTATCCCTGTGACCTTATTGCAGAAAAAATTAAACTGCTATTGGAAGAACTCTGGATATGTATTGACAGCTCCACAGGAAGAAATCAAATCAACAAAAATGACTACCTCTTAGGTAAGACCAGCCACTACATTCTAGGGATCATTGAAAATACCACCACCACCCGATTTTTGTTTTTGTTTTTGTTTTGCTGTTAGGGTTTGGTGTTCTCAGTAATGGGGGAAAATCGTGCTAATTACTTCCTTTCCTCTTACAACAGTTGATTATCATGGTCATTCAAGAGCACATGAAAAAGCAAGTGAGTACTTCTATTGTATCATTGCTGTAGCATTTATGTGCAAGAAAAAAGGTTCTGTATACAGTTATGGGAAGGTTGTTGGAATTATGCAAGGCACTTGTGGCTGCTTCTAGACTTGGGCTGCACAACGCATTCAGATGTTGAGCTGCAATTCCTATAATCTTTGTTGGCCACTGTGGCTAGGGATGATGGGAATTGTAGTTCAAAAATAGCTGGAGGGATGAAGTTGTGCAGCCCTTCTCTAGACAACTGGAAATTGTGCTTAGCGCCACCACTTCACTTCCTTCCCCTGTTCTGAGGCATTGCTCTCACTCTGGCCTGTTTGGATGTTTGTTTCCCTCCTGAAGAGGTCTGGAGCTCACATGTTCCCTCTCATTGCTAGTTTCTCCTCAGGGAAGTGTGAACAACCAAATCAGAGTCATTTAAGTGTGGGGGCCCTTGGAGGTGAAACTCTGGCTCAGGATATCCCATATCTGAGTAACCATGGGATCTCCCCTGTATGGAGAACCATGGAGGGGTTCTTGTGACCACAGGAACACTAGCACACTCCCAGGAAGATTTCACCTCCCACGGGGGATGTTAGGCTTTAGGTCTTATCACTGGTCTCATAATCTGGGCATGCTTCTGCCTAGAGACAATTCAGGTTTGGTCTTAACTGCTGTTCTTCCTTGAAGTTACCTGTGTCTCACTCCTGGGCTATAGAGGCTTTTCCAGCTGGAGGCAAGTTGCAGTCAGGTGCAGGTCCTGCAGCACCTCCGGTTTGGCTCTCGCTTTCCTCCCCTTTTCCATACTGAGCTTTCTCCCTTTTAGGTCTGAAGGCAATGGGAGGAGTTCTTTTTCTCCCAACCTCCACTGTCAGCAATTTCTGAGGAGGCTTGGAGACAAGGGATTTGTCTGCCTTGGCTTCCTGACACCCAGGTTTGGTCATTCAGCCTTCTGCCATCCCATGAGGGGAGAAGTAAGCATGAGCCTGCTCCTGACCATTTGCCAAAGGAAAAAATCTGAATAGTCTCTACTCCATAAAGCTAGAGAGGTGTTCTTGTTTGAGGGCTTTTTTGCTATCAGAACCAGATAGTGTGTGTGAAGACGGTGGACTAGTATATTGCAAGAACCTGTTGAAATGCAGTAAATTTTATGTACATGAGCACCATCTCTCTCACACACCCTCCCTCCTTCAAGGGACTCCTATCTGTAAGTGAACAAGATTTGCCCTCATCACAAGTGTCCTGAAATATCAAATATAGAGGTGAATGGTAGTCAATCACCAAAATCGAAGCAAGTAAAGTGACACCTTTGTGGGGGGGTGTTTTTGTCTCTCTAGTGGCCTTCACTTAAAAAATTTATTCCACTCTTATCTGCATAGCTCCATTTTAGGTTCTGTTTCTTGGTCAAACAAGAATGTTAAAAATTGGAGCATATGTGTGTGTCTCATATGATACAAAAATCTCCAGATTTCTTTTGATAGTTAAGATTTTCCTGGTGTATAATCCTGTACTTGTGGGGGTGGGGGGTGGGGGGGAGAGCACACACACAAACGGGATGTGTATAAACTGCAGTTTGAGAACACAGTTTGGGAGCTTTAAGATAGAAGAGAGTGCATCCCAGGAATCCCAGCACAGCGGCAGCATGCACATAGCATCTGCGCGGTCAACACAATGTGTTGCGTGGGGTTTCTTGGGACATGCACCAGGATTCTTGAGACATGCACCTCAAAGGCTCCTGTCCATTTCCAACACATTAGCTCCACACATAGACAAGTCAAAGAAAAAACTGCTTGCACTGACAAAAGCCCATGTGTAACTAAAAGGTATGCTTAGTTGTACATTACAGCTGAAAGAGTATTTTGGCTAACAAAACAGAACAGCTAGAACAAATAATTTTAGAAAGCTTTTTTTTTTCCCCTTTCTTAATCTTCAGGTTGTATAAAAGTACAGAAATTTATTTAAACTGTTGTTAATCTTCTGTTCCATAGAAACAATGCTGAATCATAAAAAATGCAAGAAACCCCAAGAGAGACCTTCTCATTCCTCACCTGAAGCCTGTACAACACAAATGTCTGTGACATCACTGCAGATAAAATTGGACAGCAATTCTGACAGATATGATGGTGTGGTAGAAAATAGCGCAACAGAAATGACTGAGGCTTGCAATAACACTCTTTGCAAGGACAAATCTTCGGCAGTCATAAAGACAGATTTAACTGAGAGTGGCATGGATCTTTTCTATAAGGAGCAGGAAGAACTTGGTGAAAATCTGCAAGATATTTTGAAGTGGGTTAGACCTCTTCCACCTCTACTGTCTCCCATACAGTTCTCGCCTACTGCTACACCAGTAAGTTTTTTGTTTTTTTTAATGGATTTAATTGACACATTTAAGAACCGTAGTAACGTCACGGGCTGGGCTGTCTTCATAAACGCAATACACAAAACAAAGCAGAGTATGAACCTGATCCAAAAGGTAAACCAAAGCAATACAGAAGATCAGGAAAAACTGCAATATGGTCCTAGGTTGATAATATATAACTACAAAATATAAGAATATAAATTGGTATTTTCCAACCAAGTGGAATATTCTAACCTATTTCCCAAGCAATAAAACAACAACTTATATTCTTAACCAACAGAATTTTGAATATTCATCCTAAATATACAAAGCAAAAATACATAATAAATTAAGCAGCCAAAACACAATACATTAAATTATATTTTAAACCAACCCTTGTTTAAATGTGTTTTATGTAACTCTTGCATAAGGCCATGTAGCTCCCAGCATGAGCTGCAAATCAGTTCCTTTGTTTGGTCAGCTAAATGGTGATAAGCACTCTTTGAATATTTCAGATGTTTTCCCTCTTATGGCCCAGTGTAAGATAAGATAACAGCTTATCTTCTTGTTTCTGCTTAGGTGTGATGATTTGGCACTTCACAGTTTTATTCCACTTCCTGTCAGTGTTCCCTCTAACAGGGATTCCCAGATATTGTTGACTACAACTCCCAGAATCCCCAAGCAAACGCCATTATTTATTTATTTATTTATTTATTTATTTATTTATTTGATTTATATGCCGCCCTTCCAAAATGGCTCAGGGCAGTCAGTTTACAACAGAATAAAAACAATAAAAACCAGTTAACAATTAAAATCAAAACTATAAAAACAGAATAAAAAACAAACATTCAAACAGATAAAAACCACGGCATTTAAAACTGTTTACAACAGTTTAAAAACCCTGGAAGGCCGGGCCAAACAGATGGGTTTTAAGGGCTCTCCTGAAAGACAGTAATGAACTCAAATTATAGATTTCTGCCGGGAGTGCATTCCATAGCCCAGGAGCAGCTACAGTCGCCACCTCTGAGTCACCACCAGATGAACCAGTGGTAACTGGAGACGGGCCTCCTCAGATGACCTTAATGTGTGGTGGAGATCACGCAGAAGAAGGCGCTCTCTAAGATAACTTGGACCTAAGCCATTCAGGGCTTTAAAGGTAATAACCAGCACTTCGTATTTTGCCCAGAAACATATCAGCAGCCAGTGTAGCTGCGGATTCTGGGAGTTGTAGTCAACAACATCTGGGAATCCCTGTTAGAGGGAACACTGCTTCCTGTGAATCCCCACCCACCCCCCCACACAGTCCTTTTCCAAGTAACTGGCTACAAGAGAGGTGAAGTTGTTATTTTTATTAGTTGGCTCGCTGGAAAAGAATGATCTCATAGGAAACCCAAAGATTTATGAGAAAGTATTTTCTCCCTTGGAGCCACCTCTGTCCAGTGGTCCCTCTAATTTTTTTTTCATCTCTGTGCGGAATGAGTTTCATTCTGGGCAGCAATATCAAGGCAGTGTGCGCACATGTGCATTCAGAATGAGGCCTTCCTGATTCAACCTGAGCGGGATCTAAAATTGAACTGAGTGGACATCCAAAAACTTGAGAGCTCATACACATATGCATGCCTTAGAGGGAACAGTGCCTCTGTCCCTAAAGGACAGAAAACTTGCAGCCATTTTTTGAGAGATGGATTGAACGTGCTTTCCTTGAGAACCAAGGCCACCTGGCCTGATCCACCACAGAGCCTTTTTGAACCTTTTTGGAGGGTTTTGTCTTCCTTAATTCACCCATAAATTCTAATTTTCTCTTAATAGCTATTTTAAAAAAAAATATTTTGCTGTAATCAAACTGTCCTTAAAGTTTGACACTTTTCCTGCCCCACCCACCTCACTGTGTTCATGTTGCTAAGGTTGTGGGAACTGCCTTAATTCAAAGGCCTTGTACATGTTTGGGGACACTTCACTGTGTGCTCTTGAGGGTGGCAAAGCCCCTTTTGGGGATCTACCATCTCCACACATGCCCCCTCCCTATTTGAACATTCCCCATGCTTGAGGGCCTTTGTTCCGAGTACCAGCATTGTCAGATGTTGGTTTAGCTGACACAAGGGGTGGGACCATCTCTGTTAGTCATACCCCTGCAGTCCCATGACATTTGATTTTTAGGAGGTCAGTTAAGACTACATGGTTCTGGCCACTGTTAGGAGGGAGAATAAAATCCATGATTTGTAATTTAGTGAAAACTGCTGCTATTGTGGATTTGTAATGACTTCTGCTGGATTTATAAATTTAACTTTATTGTATTGATTAGATTGTATAGTGTTTTGTTGATAGTGGTCTCGAGACCCTTTTTTAAAAGAAGGTGTGAGAACAGGATATAAATAGAAGAGATGTGTCACTTTGGAAATTGTGATGTAGGAGAACCGCAGTTTTGCAAAACAAAACCTTTTTTGCTTCCCTCATTTACTGAGGTAAGAACTGTTGAGGGTGCAAATGTAAAGCAAGAGCTTTCTTGGTTATAATGCCTACCTTGTGGGATTCATAAACCTGTCATATACAGCAAGCCTAATTCTTTCTATTGTAATTTGGTTTTTGGAAGATGTTTTAGAACTTCGGAAAGGTTTCTCTGATCTTTTAGCTTTTAATTTTCTGACTGCAGCTGCTATTATGGCTTTGATTGACTCTACTTTGCTTAAAATATTTTTAATAGGGAAGCAACTAAAAGTGTTATGAATACAACTCCTCAGTGGATAAAGCCCTATAAAAGGAATATTCTTTCTGCTGAAATTTTGCAGAGGGAAGGGGGCAATTGTTGGAAATCACTTCTCCTCGTACAAATGGATCCAAAGTTCTTTAGTTACAACCCATAGAAAACTAGACATTGAGGAGAAATCTTGACATCTAGTTTTTTGTTTGGTGGGGAGGGGGGCGTTAGTTAGTAATAGCTGTATTTTGTCATGTTAGCTCCACCTGAAATCTTGTGTGAGATGGCCAGACAATTTTACCACCTCACTGAAAACAGGACTTAACTCATGGTTTCAATACATTCCTATTAAAATAGACAATACAATTCATGTGCTCATATAGTATTTATACAACTGCTATTACATATCACCTGTTCTTATCTTTTTAAGGATGTGTTATTTGAAGACCTAACAGATTCCAGTGATGAAGAAATGGACCAGCATGCAGAAATGCTTGAAAGTTTTTTAGGAAAATCTTGTCGGGATGAGCCAATGAATGAAACTCTCAACAAAAACCACTCTGCAGAATTGGAAAGCAAATGCAACTCTTCTAGTGTAAAAAGTACAATTGGAGATCCTCAGATATCATGCCAGATATTCAGCAAATTAAAGAAAAAAGAGGCAGCACTACATTCTGACCATTTAACAGCAACATCAAGATATGTTGATGAGAGAGATGAAGCAAAGCATCTAGAAAAGAATTCTGAGCTTATGGAAACAGACACAGAGATAGCAGCACACACTATAGAAAACTTCGATGAAAAGACAGTCGACATGACAAAAACAAAAGACAAGACCTTGATGCCTGACCTAGTGTCCAATAACTTCCTGCAGAGACAGGAAAAAACAGTTGAGCTAATGCATGTGCACGAAGTGGTTACAAACTGCTTTGAACATGCACTAGAAGAATCCTGTGACTTAATGAAGGAAGAGCTAACTGGAGTCCCAACATCTCCAACAGATGATCAGCCTCAGACTCCTAAAATTGGCCTTCAGCAGCAAACTCAAGAGCTGACTTTAGCTGCTGAAAATATGCCAGCAGCTTCTGAAAAATTAAAGGAAGGTTCTAATGTTGTCATAGGAATAGTAGTGGTAGAAGATGGCTCCAGGGACATTCAGACAAAATCCAATATAGCAACAGCAAGAACTCCTAGTGAAGAACACACTGAACAGGAAATAACAGATGAGCCGAATACAGCAACTGAAGAACTCTGCACAGGAAGAAGTGGTGTACCAAAGTCTATAGAAGACGAGATTAATTTCAGCAATTGTGAATCCTTTTCTGATACAGAGCATCCTAGTGAACAAGTCCAGCAAGAGGATGCTGGGGTAAAGCTTACACAGGCCATCCAAAAAGATGTTCCTGCTTCATATGCATCCATCAAATCACTACATGTAAAAGAAAACCATTGTAATGAAGAGACATGCAACAAAGAAAACAAACAGAAGGTAAATGGGGAGAATGAACTAATGAACATTGGTGCTTCAAATTCTAGTATTGCAGTGGTAGCTGATGGTTGCAAGAATTCATCATCTTGCACAGGTGAAGTAATCCAGACTGGAAGTGAATGCAGCACTGCTATGTCTATTGAAAATGAAGATGGCAGCCTGCTGATGGCTGTAAATGAAGCTTTTGTAAGAAAAGATAAACCTATTGCAGAGGAAACCAAATCAGTGAACATGAACAAAGAATGCCTACAGACAGAACTACTCATTGACCAAAAAGATTCTGTGAAATCACAAGTGGAGCCAGATTGTGAGAGTGATCCTACATTTCTATCCCAAGCAGCTATTATCAAAGACAGTGTGTTGCTATCTGAAGAACCTGTTAAAACTAATCATATGGTCTTTGAGTGGGAAGCTGTCACTGAAAGTGCTTCAGAATTGGGGCAGGTTGAAGATGCAGATGCAAAATCTGAGCAAGAGTCCAAAATACATCACATTTCAAATAGCTTTCATTCTACTGCTATGGAAGATGAATATTTGATGTCAAAAAGGGTTGAGGAGAAAGACAGTGAGTTATTGAACACCACAAACATAGGGACTGTACAATCTGTTATTACAGAAGAAAGTGAAAAAGCATTTGCTTTTGTGACTGAACATGAGAGAACTGTGCAGTCCTGTTTGATACCTGGAAGTTTGCAGTGTGGAATAAATGATGTATTGTCTCAAGTGACAAATCTGAATGGCAACTCATCTGATTCAAGGAAGTGTGCTGTGGAAGACCCAGAGATGAATTCTGAATGCTCTGTAACAAACAAGGTGGTATCTGAACAGAACACTAATGAAGCTCCACCTCTGTCTGTGCAAGATGTGTTACAGGCAGAAAATGTAGATCCTTCCCCTTCCACACTGACTGTTGGATCCAAGTCTTCTACAGAGTTCACAGATGTTAGAGCTTCCAACCTTGAAACCAGTTTTGAGCATTTCAACAAAAAATGTCAAGATTCTGATGCTTCACACATACAATCTCCTGTTCCAGTATGTATTTCCCCTTCCTCTCCAATCAGAGAAGATGCTAATCATATTGATTATCATGACTCTGGAGAAGATCTGAAGGGTCGAGAGGCACATGCTAGTGTTTCTGAAGGAAACCGACCTAAGCACCTGGATTGTTGCAGTCATTGTAACAACAAAAATGAAGTAGAAGTTGAACAGTTAACCACCAGTGACCCCCAGAGACTAGCTCATGTTAAAGATTGTTGTAGTGTAGTTATCTCTCGAACACCAACACCGGAGACACCCAGTCTAAAGAACTCTAACACAGCATCCTTTTCTGTAGCAAGCAGATCCGTTCCTGTTGATGAGGAGCTTCTCATTTCTCCCAGTGAGAAACTAGGAAGTCCTTTAAGAAGCATCACTGTAGAACATACTCTTGATGAAGCAGCAGCTAAAGAAACAGATGAAATACTGAACAATGGTATAAAAACTGGAGAAGTGGATGAGTTTAAGACCAAAACTACTCTTGGGTTGATGGATTCATCTTTCTCTTATACATTAGAAGAAGTTTATCCATTAAGAAAGGTGGATTGCACAAAGCAGCATCCAAGGCTTCCGGTATTCAAAGAGGAATTGAGTACAGTCAGGAATAGCCATGCAGTTGTGCCATCCAGTGTGACTGTATCTTGTGGTGATGTACATAAGTTGTCCCATGTCGCAGAAGAGGCATCCCCCAAAGATAAGCAGGCTACAATATGTGATGCTGACTCCTTGACTGATGAAACTGTTGCAAGGACATCGGAGCATTCATATGCAGCACAATGGGCATCTAGCAGTGAAAATGCCCCATTAAAATTAGCAGCCTCTGTGGCAACAGAGATGACAGAAGAGAGACAAGCAGAACAAAATGTTTCATCTGTTGCTTCACTTATGATTGAGGCATTTGTGTCTAACAAGAAATCTGTCTCTAAGTCATCTGCCAGTGATCTGGAGGCAAGTGGTGATGGCATTGCACCAGATGCAGGGCACACTGGTTCTAGTGTAGAAACCTCAGAAATACATTCTGCTTCTTACCAAGGGAAAGCGAGTGCTAAGCAAGACAGAAACTTTGCTGCTTCAGGGTGGACCTCAAACAAGGATCAGAATAATGTAATATCCCATCATGTTGACGGCGACGCACATACATCCTATAACAAGAAATGCTATACAAAAAATGCTGGGAGAACTCCTGCTGATAAAACCAATTGGAATTCCTTACTTTCTGACTCAAAAGGTTCCGGCCCTGAACAACAGAAACTAGTGCCTGAGAAGCTGAAATCATTCGCTGCTGTTGCATCTCAGTCAAAGAACAGAGCACAGCAAGTATTTAAACCATCTGACTCTCTAAAGCTTTCAGTAAAGGTAGGAGTTAAAGGTCATGGCAGGCTACTCCAGAAAATACCTAGCCAAAAGATGAAAAGGAAAAGTCAGCAAACTGTGTTAGATGAAACCATTACACCCAATGCAGATACTTCCACACCAACAAAACATTTTCCTAAAACTCTAACACAAATTAGGCAAGAGATGGGTCCCCCTTTACCCCCCTTGCTCCTACCTCTGATAGCTACACCTCCGAGAACGGTTTGCCCTATTTCCCCAATAGTGTCGTCATCTAGCCAGTCTTGCTTGCCATCCTCACTTGACAAGTTGATTTCTCCTTTACGAGAAACTCCAGTTCCTCCTCTAACGTCACCATTGATGGCTACCCCAAAGCACAAGTCTCCTGCTGCATTTACTACTCCCTCTCCTTCTGAAACAATAGGCCAGAGAACTCTGTCTTCCCCACTTCAGTTTTGTGCCACCACCCCCAAGCATGCCCTTCCTGTCCCAGGCAGACTTCCTCCCTCTGCAGTTGGCAGCGCTGCACCACCTGTGCCTCAGGAAAACTCGGTGAAAACTTTGGACATTATGTATCCAGAGCTATCTCCCCTGGCAAGAACTCTCAGCATCCTCAAAGGTAACATTCAGCTCAGCAGATCTTCTCTAGATGGTGAGAATATCCCGCGACCTGCCTGTCAAATCAGTGGCTTTAAAGCAATTGCTTCCAAAAATACTGCATTTGTTAAAACGGGGACTAACTTCAAGACTGACCCAGAGCAGCCATTTTCCAATGTGAGCAAGTCTGGGAAAAGGACATTGGGATCGGTGGCAGTGCCGAGGAGTGCCAAAGTGCTGCGGTTAGATAAGGTGCCAAAATTGGATCTCTACAAGGAGGAAGTTCCAGCGAAAGTCTCAGATACTGACATAGGGTGTCCTGCTGATGAAACTATCTGTCTGAGCAATGGCAATGGTACTCAGTCAACAAGTGACGGTGATACAAAATTGCTTTTGCCAGCAGTAGAAATTGATGATCCTGATAGCCAGGCTGTGACTGTAGCTTTGGAAAAAATTTCCCGATCCTGTGTTGACCTGTTCCCCATTATTCGTAGCCACTTTCTTGTGGACAATACCTCCAAGATCCCAGTAATGAGCGATGAAGAGAGAGAAGTTGTCTTTGAATTTGGTGTTGTGAAAAAGGTCAGTTATGTGGTGGTGGTGGTGTGCTATAGATTCAACAGTGATATGATACATGTGCATAAACATAATGCAAAGCAAAGAACTTTCTGGAATAATACTTAGAATATTAGCAGCTTCAAAAGAGACCTGTTCAGAGTCCCCTCTCTGCAGAGCCTATAGCATACCAGCTTGCAGCTCAAATACCAACATGAAGTTAATTTTTAGTGTAACTAAATGTCCGTGGGCTTTGATTTCTGTTAATGACATGTAGATGGATTTGCATGGCTCCCCGCCCCTCACTTGCTACACAATGACTCTTCAGTGCTTCATGGCCAATATCCATGGACGATGTTAAATCCAGTGTTTCTCAGATTGAACTCTGGCCCATCTCCTAAACATACAGTGCAATCCTATGCATGTTTATTTAGAAGTGTCGCAGTGTTCAGCGGGACTGACCCTAGGGGTACTTGAAGCATTCTCTGGAGGGACTCAGAGCGCTTCTGCTTCCCCATGCTATTTGTTCTCTGTCTGAGGATTACCAGCTTGAAGCCAACATGTCTTCACTGATGTGTCCGTCCTGAAGGAGAGAGAATGAAGTCCCTCATTTTCTAATTGGCTCCTAATTGGCTGGCTATGTGCTGAAGCTTGGCATGCCCCTCCCCTCAGCCTGACAGGCTTCAGAAAACTAGCACTGAGTACTCATGTTGAAATAGGAAAAAATAATTTACAATTAATTCCAATAAGACTATGAGTAACTTGCTGTGGATGCAAGCCAGTAGCAACCTGTCCCCCTAACGGTAACACTTAAATTTTTTTTTGTGTGTGTGTGTATATATATATGTATATTTTTACTTGCTCTTAAATGTTATAGTTATGAGACAGGCTACTCCAGTCACTGGCTCATATCCTAGCCAGTCTAATTGAAATTAGTGGGACTACTTAATGAGTAGGAGTACTCATGAATAACTTCGTCTGGATGTAAGTCAGTGACTGGAGTAACCTGTCTCATAATTGTAACATTTGAGTGTGTACATACATGTATATATACTCTTTCTCTATTTTAGTGTGTGTGTTTAACATATTTATATACCACCCAAAACTCGAGTCTCTGGGGCGGTTTGTGGTAAAACAGTACAAATTAAACCAACTTAAAATTTAAAACTCTTAAAATCTGACTCTAATTAAAAGCCTGGGTGAACAAATGTGTCTTAACCACCTTTTTAAAAATTATCAATGATGGGGAGGCTCTTATTTCAACAGGGAGCACATTCCAAAGCCTCAGGACAGCAATGGAGAAGGTGCATTCCTGAGTAGTCACCAGACAAACTGGTGGCAACTGCAGACTGACCTCCTCAGATTAGGCAACAGGGCTTATAATGGAGGCATTTTCTTAAATTCTCTGGACTCTAAAACATCTCTATGGGTACCTGAGCTGAAGATTTGCAGCAGAAGGGCTACACTTGTTTTGTTTTTAAGGTTGGGAACCCCTGATCTATTTCATAAGTTTTTAATTGTAAACCGCCCTGAGCCATTTTGGAAGGGCGGTATAAAAATCGAATGAATGAATGAATAAGCGAGCATGCAGAAATCCTTGCTCATATCTGTATATATACAGCCTGCTGCTGCTTATGAGGACTTTATTCCTAATTCCCAATTCACTTGCATTAAACAATTAGCAGAGCAGGATCTCTAATGGATATCTGCAAAAAGGTGGCAGGATAAGTCTTCTAGTTGGAAGGAGGTGTGCAATAAGCCACCAGGGTTTGATAAATGTCTTATTTTTGCTATCTGCCTTGGACAAGAGAGGAATGGTGTTAAGTAGCTAGCAATACATGACTTATGGGTTGTATTTAACTAGTAGGTTATGTGCAGGCCTAAATCCATCCCTTGAACCAGAAGGTGCTTCCACTGACAGCACACTGCTCTGCTACAGATCTGGATCAGGGTTCTCTCTAGGGCATGTGCATGTGTGCGTGCTCACACGTTTTCTGATGCCCGCTTAGTTAATTTTAGATTAACTATACTAGATTAACTCAGATGGAATTGGGAAGACCCCACTTTGAATGCACGTGCGTGCACACTGCCTTGATACTTCCACCCAGAACAAAACTCATTCCATACAGAGATGGAAAAAAATTAGAGGAACACTGGTCTGGATGCTGCCCCAAATGGCTGAGAGCCAGTTCAGTGAACATCTTTAAAGTTACAGAATTTTGGGATGGTAGCCTTGCTGAATTTCAGTTCTGGCAACACATTTTCTAGCCATGCTTTTTTGACATTTCTGCTGATGCCAACATCCTTTTCCTGGTCTCACTCTGGAAGATGGCTGCTCTGGATCAGATGCAAAATGAATCTTGTGAAAACTTCCCCTAGTGGTAAAATTCCCCGCTACTTCATTGACAAAATCACTAGTTCCAAGACTTTCAGAATGTGGGGACTTGAGATCTTCCCACCTGAGCTGTTTTCATAACAGAATGTTACCATGTGGACTTTTTTTTCGGAGTGGGGGGGCCCTCATAATTACTCTTGTACAGCAAAAATAATTGATTCTCACTGCATGTTTCTGGAGGTTCCAACTTTTGATTGCTTGCTTTATTTTTATTTTTTTACTTTTTTGCAGCATTTCACATATCTGGACAGTAGGTAGGAGTAGGGAATATTTCTATCCATCCATCCATTCCTCAACTGTATTGGCTCCCAGCTAGTTTCAGGGCTCAACTCTTACTTGTGGTTCTTTTTAAGGCCTGAATGGTTTGTGCCTGGTGTGACGGGATGTAGGGTTACTTTATTATTTCCTGGGATCTACCCTCCGTAGAGAGATTGCTCAGATCCCAGTTTAGGAGCATGCTGCTCCTTTGAGGAAGGCTGCCACTAGTTGAAGACAGATCTAAATCCACTGACCAGCCTCAGACACAGCTTCAACAACCTAGAACTAGAGGCTTGGGACTTAGAGGCACTATATACTCCAGCTGTGTCCGTTTCTTGAGATGAACAACTTCAAAACGGTACATCTGCTGGTAACCTCCAGACTGGATTACTGCAATGCGCTCTATGTGGGGTTGCCCTTGTATGTAGTCCGGAAACTACAGTTGGTCCAGAATACGGCAGCCAGGCTGATCTCTGGGTCAGCTAGGAGAGACCATATTACTCCTGTATTGAAGGAGCTACACTGGCTGCCGATATGTTTCCAGGCAAAATACAAGGTGTTGATTATAACCTATAAAGCCCTAAACAGCTCAGGCCCTGGGTATTTAAGAGAACGTCTTCTTTGTCATGAACCCCACTGTCCACTGAGATCAACTGGAGAGGTCCGTCTGCATTTGCCACCGGCTCGTCTGGTGACTACTCGGGGACGAGCCTTCTCCGTTGCTGCCCCGAGGCTTTGGAATGCGCTCCCTAGTGAAATAAGAGCCTCCCCATCTCTGACAGCTTTTAAAAAGTCTTTAAAGACGCATCTGTTCACCCAGGCTTTTAATTACTATTGTTTTAATGCTGTTTTAAAATATTGTTTTAAAAAATTTAAATTGTTGTAATGTTTTAAACTTTTTGTTTCTGTTTTAACTCATGTTTTACTTTTATTTTGTTGTAAACCGCCCAGAGACGTAAGTTTTGGGTGGTATAAAAGTATGTTATTTATTCATTCATTCATTCATTCATTCATTTGATTTCTATACTACCCTTCCAAAAATGGCTCAGAGCAGTTTACACAGATAAATAATAAATAAATAAGATGGCTCCCTGTCCCCAAAGGGCTCACAATCTAAAAAGAAACATAAGATAGACACCAGCAGCAGTCACTGGAGGTACTGTGCTGGGGGTGGATAGGGCCTGTTACTCCCCCCCCCGCTAAATAAAGAGATACACCAAGTTAAAATGTGCCTCTTTGCTAAGTTAGCAGGGGTCATAAATAAATAAATAAACTGCCTGTCCACACAACCCACCTTTGGGGTGGGGGGGAATTCTAAAAACAAACCAACATAAGCACATGACCTTATGAGGCACATTGATTGAATGATTGATTATTACACTTCTGTACCACCCCATCCAAAGGCTCTGGGCAGTTCACAACAGGTAAAATACTACAACAACCCACAATTAAAACAATATAAAAACAAATCTAAACCAGTTCAGAACCATTTAAAACCAATTAAAAATACTTAAAAACAATTTTAAAACCTTGGAAGGCCTGGCCAAGCCAAACAAGTAAGTCTTGAGTGCTCTCTTGAGGGACATCAATGAGCCCAGACTACGGATATGGGGAAGAGTTTTGCAAGTACAGGTTGAGTATCCCTTATCCGGACATCCAAAATCCAGAATGCTCCAAAAACAAAACACCTCAGCTCACTTGCTCGCAGATTCCCAATTTTGCTGCTTTTAAACATGCAGTCAAAACTTACTTATTAACTTAATTCAGAAGGCTGCACACATCTCATCCCCTTCATTGCCCACCCAGGACATTTCTCCCCTGGTTCCATCATCCCAAGCCCACTCCCTGCTTTCCTTCCTTGCATCGCCTCCCCCTGCAGCTCTGGAGTCCCCACACACCCCACCTACATTGGCAACCACCGAGTTCTCTTCTTCAAGGGGAATCTGCAGATCCCGCGGGCAGGAAAAGACACAAAGGCTCCTTTCTTGGGGGTGGGGCCGGAAGGGAAGGTGTCCGTGCCGAATGTTTCTTCCCAGTCGCCTCTCTAGGAACTTGGACTCCCTCAGGTTAACCCTTAAACTGGCCTTCCTCTGGCAGGAGTCAGCAAAGGGGGCTCCTCCATCCCTGCCTTGCAAGAGAGAGCAAATATTCCAAAATCTGGAACACTTCTGGTCCCAAGCAGTCCGGATAAGGGATACTCAACCTGTAACCCTCCAGACTGAAGCCACTTCTGAATATATGAAAATCATTAAGAAATAAGGGTTTACAAAGAATAAGAAATTGGGAGTAAAGAAGGCACACAGGAATTCAAAAGAAAACACAAAAACATTAACTAATTATAACTGAGTTTTGCTTTAGTCTAGCAGTAGGCAGCTCCTTGGCTGAGAGAGCATTAATCTCTACATCTGCTCCCTCGCTTGACACCAGAAGCAGCTGGCAACATGGTGCCTGGTTACTGGCAACTCATGACTGTACTGGTGACAAAAGGTTGGGGGTCTTTGCCCCTATTTTTATAGTGACTAAAGAGGAGGAATGCTTCCCCACTCTTCCAGAAACAGAGCCAGTGCATATCTGCTGTAATGCTATTCTTAGGCCAACCCAGGGTTGAGATTTCCCCTCGAAACTGGAAGTTCCTCCCCCTCTCTCTCTCAAAAAAAAGATTGTCCTCTTTCAGTAACAAAAGAGAGGCATGTCCCCCATTCAGAGCACTCAGGGTAGAGTGGAAGAATCAGACAGTCTTGAGTTAAGATGGAGATCTGTGTTGCATCACACCTGACGTATCTTATAAATATACAATTTTATAATATCTTATAAAAACACCTCTTAGCATTACAAGCTTCAGGAGATGCCTTACATAAGTTCTGATCTTCCAAACAGGGCCTATTTATATGTGGTGCCAAATAGACATATGACTGCCTTGAACTGTTGGAGAGCCAACATACAGCATTGGAGGGTATGGAGAGCCAGCATACAGCGCCTCTCCAAGGTCTTGAGCAGAGATGCTTTTTAACTGGAGTTGAGGCTTTAACTTTTTACAGAGCTTGTATGCTAATGCTACACTAACACTGTCCTCCTCCACAATACACACACACCCCTCATTCCATCAAGCAAAGGTTGCTAGCAGCAGTTTTCCTCAGGAACGACTGAGGCTGCTCTTGATGAAATTGGGGAATAACTGCTCCAGGGAAGGCCCGTCAGGCTTCTTCCCTGTATAGTTCTGAATGCTTCATAAAAACATATTTGTTTGCTCAGGTGGTTGGCTTTTAACGCTTTTATCAGCTATGGTGGTTTCTTTGCTGCTGCTATTTTGTTTAGGTATTGATTTAAGCATTGCAACATTTTGGCTTCCTGTGCACACAGCCTTATTGCACTTTTAGAAAGATGACACATTTTAAAAATAACCTTATTATAGTGCTTGCTCAGACATGTTTCCTAATTTGTTTATATCCTCAAAACTGTTCGCTTTTAAGATCACTTTTCTTCTGGCAAGGGCAATAGATAAGGTATATTTTGTGTACTGAAATCTCCTGCAAATTGAATGCCAACAAAATATTTTATGTTACAGTACTTGGCTGAGCCAGCATTACAGGCTATTTTGAATAAGCTGAAGAATCAGAGGACCTCTTTGGGCCACAATCGTATTCAGTCCTTTTGCAGGGTATATGTTGGAATATGCCGACAGCTGGGAGACCTTGAAAAAGCACGCCTGTTCTGCTATAGTGTGCTGAAGGAAGGTATGGAATGGCTTCTCTTTTTAATGGTTAAACGTACTGTATCTCTTAAGTCTAACTGTTCTCACTGAATCCTTCCCAGATTTGTATTGCTTTTAGGCAAAGGACAAGTGGTCGGGGCTGTCAGCCAGTTAAAGAACTCGTAGCTTTTTTTTCTCTGCTGCTGGATGAGGACGTCTCACATAAGTTATCCTTTCCATGTGCTCCAGAAGGCAGGACTATGTAAATTATGCAATGTCTTTAAAAGCTGGGAAGGAGAAACCCCACCCAGTTCTTCTAGTCCTGCATCCTGCTCCAGAGATGGCCTTTTTTGCTCTTAGCCAAGCCGCCTCTCTTTTACCTCATACTCCATTTTTACCTTTTATCTTGCTACCTCTCTTTTTCTACCTAAAAAAGAAGAAAAACCTTTCTTCCTGGTCCTTCTGCCTCTGAGGCCCAAATGCTGCACAGGATTAGGAATGTCCCCCTTCCTAAGTGTAAGAAGACTTCCATCCCCCCCCCCCAACTGGGAGACCTCCCCTCCAATGCTATATGCCCACCGACAACCAACAGGTCCTCGCCAGTGCCTTCTGATGGAGGGAATGGGCATGATCCTTTAAAAAGGTCTATTCTCCAAATCCTTCAGGCTTTTTCTACCAGATGACTTTATGAATCTGTTTCATAAAGCCATTTATATTCTTGGGCTTCACAGGAATTTCTCCCCCCCCCATGCCCCCACCCCCGAGAAACCCTGGTGTTCCCAATGCCCAAGCCTTTCCCTTTCCCATTTGTTGATATGGTTAAATAGGAATAGAAAGCAGCAGCAGCAGCAAATGGGAAACCTACTCCCCTCATTAACAAATTTTACGGTCTTACTCAGGAAGCCTTAGACATGTTTTAGGTCCCTCGCACGGATGCACCCATAGCAGCCTTGCTGTCTGGTGCAATTCTCCGCTGGGATGAGGACTGCTCCCTCAAATACTTGAAAGAAAAAAGATAGTTCTAAAGAAGGGATACATGGTTGCTTCCTTATCGATATGCACCTCTACTCCTGCCTCCATCACAGCAAGGGCATCTCTACTGTGGGTGGATGAGCTACTCCAGTTCCCTCCATCAAACATAACCCACCGACACTACTGAAAATCCAAAAAGCCACAAGCTTTCATAGCTGATGCTACCTTAAATTCAACCCCTTTCAGTTATCTCTCCATGGCTTCTATGATAGTCGCAAGACAAAACCTTAGCATAAACATTGGCAAGTAGAGGCAACCTCATGCACCAACCTAGCAGCAGTGCCATATAGTGCATCAAAGGTTTTTGGTGATGAAGCACTTCAGAAAGTGCTCATTGAGACTAAATAATAATAATCTTTATTTGTTAGCTGCCCCTTAACAAATTGTTCTCTGAGCAGCTAAAGACAAAAGGAAGGCACTCTCTTCAGCCCCTCACAGGGGTGATGGTCCTCAGATCCTTTCAGTCCTTTCGTCACACCTGCAAACCCAGGGATAGAAGGCCTAGAATACAACGTTCCTTCTGGAACAAACAGCTCAACAATAGGCTACCTAACCAGCCACACCAGGCCTTTGCCCCTCAGTCCAAGCCTAGACAGCTGTTCTGACTCATCAGTGTCCAGTGTGAGGGGCTGTCTTTCAGACTTCTTCCATGCCTGGGAAGCCAGCATATCTAACCAGTGGGTCCTCAACACCATCTTGCATGGTTACAGAATAGAGCTGACCTCCCTCCCCTCGAACTGCTTCCTACCAACTACTCAGTCACACTTGCCTACCAAACATGCAAACCTTCTCCAAACAATTCACCACCTGGAATCCATCAACACCATAGAACAAGTTCCACTAAAGGGGCAAGGGCATTTACTCTGTTTTGTTCACTGTGCCCGAAAAGGGCGGCTCTCTCAGGGCTGTCCTAGACCTGAAGTTCTTAAACAAATTCATCAAATGCATGAAGTTGAGAATGGAGACTATTCTATCCTTTGCAGAATCCCTCCACTGGTCCAGTTTCCTGGCACCTGTGGACCTGATGGAGGCATACCTACATGTGCCCACCCATCCCATTAGTCATCCACTTCAGATATGTGGGCCAGCATTACCAGTACAAGGCTCTCCCATTTGGCCTCTCCTCAGCAACCAGGTTGTTCACAAAGATCCTGGCCCCTTGCATAGCACACCTTCGCTTGAAGGGAATCTGGGTATTTGTTTAATTAGACAACTTTCTTATCAAGTCTCCATCCCTCACGAACACTGACTCTGATGTATGACAGTTGCTCTCTAATCATGGATTTCTAGTGAGCCCGGGCAAGAGTCTCCTAACCCCATCCAATCAGATCCATCACCTTGAGATGATAATTATTTATTTACTTGATTTGATTTCTATACCACCTTTCCAAAAGTGGCTCAGGGCAGTTTACATTAAAATAAAAACAATTAAAATCAATTAACAGTTAAAATCGGAAATGATAAAAACAACATAAAATCAGAAACTATAAAAACCTTTAAAACAGTTTTTTAAAAACCCTGGAAGGCCAGGCCAAACAGATAGGTTTTAAGGGTTCTCCTGAAGGTCAATAATGAACTCGGAATATGGATTTCTGCCGGGAGTGTATTCCACAGCCCAGGAGCGGCTACAGAGAAGACCCATCTCTTGAGTTGCCACCAGACATACCAGTGGTAACTGAAGACGGACCGCCTCAGATTACCTTTAACATGCAGTGGGGATCATGCAGAAGAAGGCACTCTACAACAAGACCGCCTCATCCTCTCTCTAGATCCTACTGCTGATCTACCAAATCGCTGCCACCACTGCAGTGCCAGTACTCACACTAGCCTAGCTACTGGGTCTGATGGTGGGGTCTTTGGAAGCAGTGCCTTGGGCCCATTTCCACCCACACACCCTTCAGTGGCTCCTCTTGCCTCGTCAGACCAACATAGCACAGTGGCAACCTACCAAAGTCAAGCTATGAGCACAAGTCCTCCATTCCTTCCACTGGTGGATTCAAGCATCGTATCTTTTCCAAGGCAAGATCTTCTTGGACCCTGCTAGAGTTATACTGACGGACACCAGTCTGTCTGGTTGGGGGACCCATTGCCTACACCTCTCAGCTCAGGGGAAATGGGCAACCCAGGAACAGTCCCACAGTATCAACTGGCATGAGCTTAAAGCCATCCACTTCACTCTCCACCCATTTCAGCCCCTCTTGATGAATCAACATGTACTAATGCATACAAACAATGTCACAGCAAAGGCACATGTGAATTGCCAGGGAAGCTCCAGATCTCTACATCAAGAAGCAACCCTTCTGCAATAGGTGGAATCCCACCTGGTCTCCCTCATCATGCTTCATGACAGCGGGTTTCTGAAAACGCAAGCAGATTGGCTCAGAAGGAAAGAGACACATCCAGCAGAATAGATTCTACACAATAAGGCATTTGAGCTCCTGACCCAGATCGTGGGCACAAGTGGACCTCTCTTGACTCTCCAACTAACACAATATTTGCAAGTTTCTTCTACTGATTTCCCTGCAAAGAGGCAGAGGCAGTGGATGCTCTGTCCTCCCCATGGCCCCTGGGACTTCTTTACACCTTTCCTCCAATCCTGACCTTCAGCCAACTACTTTGCAGGATTTTTTGTCTCAAGACCCAGGTGAATCTAGTGGCACCACATTGGCCTCGAAGCCAGTGTTTGCAGAAATACTACATCTTGGTCTCTGGTTCCTTCCAGTACCCCCCAGATCTCTTCCACTAAGGCCCCATACTTCATCACAACTCTGTGTGGTTCAAGCTTGTGCGACTGAGTAGAGCATCCTGAAGTGACACAGCTACACACAGAAGGTTCTGGACACTATACTTGCATCCAGAAGAGATTACACAAACTGCATATACCAATCCACATAGTAGGTATTTCTACGCTGGTGCCGCCATCACAGCCTCTCCGAAGAAGAGTGTGGACCCCCTGAGACACTCCTTTTCTTACAAAATGGCCTAGATAAAGGCCTCAAGGCCAACATGCTCAACAGCCTCCCTAGCGAATCTTCTCTCCACATCTGCAACACAAGGCCGACATTCACACCCTCACCTTTAAATACTTCCTCAGAGGTGTCACTCTCACCTCACCTCTGTCCATAGGTTCCCCTCCGGGGATTTCAATAAAGTACTATGCATACTGCATACAGCCCCCTTCGAGCCCATCCATTCTATACCGCTACGCCTTCTTTCCTTTAAACTGGCCTTCCTCATGGGCATCACTTCAACCAGACGTGTCTCCGAATTACACGCCCTGTCTGCTGACCCCAACTTTTTCTCCTAATTTGGTCCATCTGATACCCAATCCTTCGTTCCTGCCTAAAATCTTTTCTGTGTTTCACTGCGCCCAAGACATATTACTTCTATCCTTTGTCCCAAGCCATTTCATGCCTTGGAGAAAACCTATAATAAGCTCCATGTGGGACACTGCCTGAAAGTATACCTATTAAACACAACTTCCTTTCACTCCACTGATGCCTTGTTCGTCTCCTTCCTACCAGCATCTATTGGACAGAAAGCTTCCACCACTACTATCACCAGATGGATTAAAGCCTGTATTGCACTGGCTTACAAGGTGCAGAACCTACTTTTCCGCCTCAGCATCACATCACACTCTACAAAATCAGCAGCCATGTCATCTGCATTTTCTACCAATGCCTCACTTGCTGAAATCTGCTGAGCAGCCACCTGGGCTTCTCCTTCCACCTTCACCCGGCACTGCAAACTCTATTTGCATCGCTCTTCTCAAGCAGCCCTCAAGCAAATAATTATGGCAGATAAAATCCTGCAATAAGTTCTTCCACCCCAGTAGACACTGATGCTCTCACCCAGAGTTCTTCGCTGTGGTGTGTCCCATGTGAGATGTCTTCTTCCTCCTCTAGTAACAGAGAAAGGAGCATTAGTTACTCAGCATTCTTGCTGCTGGATTTGAGGATTAGGGATGTGCACAGAACCAGGCAGGGGAAGTTCAAAGGCGGCAGGCGGGGGGTGTCTAAGGGCAGGGGAAGGTGCACTTATCCTTCCCTCAGCTTTCCCCCCACTGGTGCTCCTTTAGCCAAAGCTTATTCAGGGCTGCAGCATACCTCCCTGCCACCACATCTCCTCTTTGCCCAGAAGTGCCCAGCCGAACAGCCAGTTGTTTGAACCGGTTTGGAGGCCCTTAAAAGGCCCTTAATATCCACATGTCTAGTGAAGATATCTCGACCAACCCATCCAGGTCAGGGGCGTAACTACTATTAGGCAAGGGGAGGCGGCTGCCTGGGGCCCCCCACACCTCGAGGGGCCCCCCCAGAGGCAAGTCACATGTGAAGTGTGTGTGTGTGTATAAGCGAGGGGCCCATATTAAAATTTTGTCTCTGGGCCCACTTCAGCCTTGTTACGCCCCTGATCCAGGTGTCTGCATCTACCAGTGTATTTTCACCTTTTTCTTGTCCCCCGCCCCCCTCTATCTATACCTTGGACTTGGCTAATGCAAACTTTCAAGTTGGTTTCTAGTCTATGTAAACAGTAACATCTTTGTCACAAACCCCTAGTTCCTATTCCTGATGGTAACTAAGTTTAGGTGTGTGTAATTGAACAAAATGCATATTCTTCCACTGTTTGTGTTTACTATAAATATTTATGTTCCACCTGTCCAATTTGTATTAAAATGCTCAGGATATCTTGCCACATAAAATAAAATAAAATACATCAAAAAAAAAAACAACCTAACACATAAAACTCAACTTTAAAAATAGGACTTAAACAGCAGCAAACAATTATGGCAGACAAAATCCTCTCACAGCAGTGTCAAATAACAGCGGGGGGGAGCACAAGTTTAGGGATCAAATAAAGGCAATATTTACCCCACTTCCATTTTCCTCACCTTCCTCTGTTGTGTTTTCCCTGTATTAAATTATTAATTGTAAGCCTCTGAGCAGGGACCTGTGCTCTCATACTCTCATATAGTGTGCACCAATGGCACTATATACACACGTGGACAAATGTGCTGGTACCCCTCCATGAAAAAAGAAGAACCCACAATTGTCCCTGAAATAACTTGAAACTTACAAACGTAATTGGCACCCATCGTTGTTTATTCCGCATTTAACAAAAATCAGACTTTGCTTTAGAGTTTTGATGCAACAGAATATTTCAAATAATAACTCAAATGAAAATGGCATGGACAAAAATGATGAGACCCGTAACCTAATATTTTGTTGCACAACCTTTACAGTCAATCACTGCAAACAAGTGATTCCTGTAGCTCTCAATGAGACTTCTGCACCTGTCAACAGGTAGTTTGGCCCACTCTTCCTGAGCAAACTGCTCCACCTATGTCAGGTTTAAAGGATGCCTTCTCCAGACTGCACGTTTCAGTTCTTTCCATAGATGTTCAATAGGATTCAAATCAGAGCTCATAGAAGGCCACTGCAGAGTAGTCCAATGTTTTGTCCTTAGCCATTCTTGGGTGCTTTTAGCTGTGTGTTTTGGGTCATTATCCTGTTGGAGGATCCATGACCTACGACTGAGCTTTCTGACACTGGGCAGTACGTTTCGCTCCAAAATGTCTTGATAGTCTTGAGATTATGAGACAGAACCTTTTGGGCAGCCCCAAAACATAACAAGCCTCCTCCATGTTTCACAGGAGGTATGGTGTTCTTTTCTTTGAAAGCTTCATTTGTGACTTGGCAAAAAGCTTAAGTTTGTCATAAAAAAAAGCCAGACTGGAATTTGCTAAAATGCCTATTGATAAGCCACAATGCTTCTGGGAGAATGTCTTCTGGACATATGAGACAAAAATGGTGCTTTTTGGCAAGTCATATCACCTCTTTGTCCAGAGACGAAAAAAATGAAGCTTTCAAAGAAAAGAACACTATACCTCCTGTGAAACATGGAGGAGGCTCGGTTATGTTTAGGGGCTGCTTTGTTGCGTCTGGCACGGGGTGCCTTGAGTCTGTGTAGGGAACAATGAAATCTCAAGATTATCAAGACATTCTGGAGCAAAACATACTGCCCAGTGTCAGAAAGCTCTGTCTCAGTCGCAGGTCATGGATCCTCCAACAGGATAATGACCCAAAACACACAGCTAAAAGCACCCAAGAATGGCTAAGGACAAAACATTGGACTCTTCTGAAGTGGCCTTCTATGAGCCCTGATTTGAATCCTATTGAACATCTATGGAAAGAACTGAAACATGCAATCTGGAGAAGGCATCCTTTAAACCTGACATAGGTGGAGCAGTTTGCTCAGGAAGAGTGGGCCAAACTACCTGTTGACAGGTGCAGAAGTCTCATTGAGAGCTACAGGAATCGCTTGTTTGCAGTGATTGTATCTAAAGGTTGTGCAACAAAATATTAGGTTAAGGGTCCCATCATTTTTGATCATGCCATTTTCATTTGTGTTCTTATTTGAAATATTCTGTTGCATCAAAACTCTAAAGCAAAGTCTGATTTTTGTTAAATGCGGAATAAACAACGATGGGTGCCAATTACGTTTGTCAGTTTCAAGTTATTTCAGAGACAATTGTGGGTTCTTCTTTTTCCGTGGAGGGGTACCAACACATTTGTCCACATGTGTAAATTAAATCATAATCCAGGGGGAGTAGGTGATTGTTCTGGGTCAAGGACCAACACTGAGATCCTATGCTCACTAACTGAGGAATAATCCCCATTGAGTACAGAAGGGTTTGCTTCACAGTGAATATATATATATAGGATTATACTGAAGGAGAGGGGCAGGGTCTTGGTGACTAAGGCAAGCCAAAACTTATGGAATTCCGTATGCATTTATATGGCAAGAGGTGATGGGGGCGGCGGTGACAGCAGCAACAACAACCGTTGTAATGGGGACTAAACCCTATCCCTCACTTCCCAAGTGTCTTGAGATGAGGACCAGGTTTTAGCTCCTTTTCATCTGTGTCCCACATTGCAGTTTATTTCACCTTGTCCTGCAACAAGGCAATTGGTGAGATCTGAACCGGCCCTCTTTGCATAACTTGATCCCTTCATCTGCATATCTTGGGGATGTGGAGAAACAGTCTAAGAAAATACTTTAAAATTTCTCCTTGGGAGAAACCCTGAAATTTGGAGATAACTTGCTTTTCCTGCCAAGCAAATGCACACCGTCCTTGGATTCTTTTTCTTGTAACACTAACATGTATCAGAACTCTGGTATCTTTCATGTGTATGTCTCTCTTGGAGCTGCATTTCCTTATTTTAATCTCTATTCCTCCCTGCCAGACTTTCCCCAATCTGATAAGCTAACTTTGTTTATTGGAAATGCATGGAGTGAGATATTTACCTCGGAAAGCGTGATCAACAGAGCTATCCAGTTAGTAGTTAGACAGCGTGGAAGAGGAGAAGTGCTGAAATATTTTAAAACATACCTGAGTTGGGAAGAGGTAAGAGATCTGACAGAGTCCTTTTTGCATGCTGCATCCCTTATAAAAGAAATTTAAGAATAATAGTCCGTAACAGGTTTATTCATCTTTTAAAACAAGAACAAGATGAATTGGCAAACAAAGAATACAGTGCAGCTGTCTAATGGGATCGTTCAAGCTGGTATTACATCTGTCCAACACTGAACAGGACCTGAATTTTTCTCCTTTGCCAAGGATAAAAGAGAGCTGTTTTTAAAATTGTCTCATGCAGTAAATGCACTTTGAAGTTTAATCTAATTTTTTGTTTGAAGCTTACATAAGGTATGATGAGTGTGTCATTGTACCCACTACTGGACGATCTAATAAACACTGCTTTCTAGATATTGTAGCATATCTTGTGAACATAAGGGTCAACTTAAAACTTAACAAGAAGTTCTGGTAAGAACTAATCTGCCTACTTTCCTTTCACTGTCTCTACAATAGCACCAAATTTGGTCCAAATTGGTTAGGCAGTCCAGAAGTTAGTCCACTTGTACCTCACATGTCTGCCATCTTCAGTCGGGGTGAATGACATATTATAAACTATGCTCTTTAGCCGCCCTTATGTGTCCCTACAGCTGTTGCAAATTTGGTTCAGATCAGTCAGGCAGTTCATAAGTTAGCCCAGTTACACCTCAAATGTTCATGCATCCATCATCTTGAATTGGGATGGATGACATCACAAACTACACCATTGTGGTGTCCGTATGTGTCCTACAACTGCACCCAGTTTGGTTCACATTGGTCCAGGCATTGTGAAGTTGATAGAGACACACAGAGTTCTGACGTTTTGGGGAACTACTGAACCAAAGCAAGCTACAGGCTGCACATACGAATATGAGGAATATTTATGTACCGCTTTTCAACCAAAGTTCCCAAAGAGGTTTACACACAGAAATAAATACATATACACATCACCTGCTGTATTTTACTTCAATAAAAGTCCTTTGCATTGTGATCCTCTGCAGATGTTGATACTTCTGATCAGCTGTTGAGATGCAATTCTTGTCCAAGGCAGAACTGAGCGCTTTGGCTCCTTCTATGGAGATATGCTAACCTGCCTGTTAGCTAGAAGTATACAAATATATATATGCATTCTTCCAAATATCAACCTCTTATCTCTCTGACTCTAGCCTTTCCTGTCTCTGTGAGGTGTCTGTCATTATACAGACTTTTCAATGGGAGATTTGCTCTGCAGTTTCTGGGGAAGTAAAGCATTGTTGTGGGGGTTGGTGGGGTGGGGTTTTTTCTGGGGTGGGGGGGGGTCGGTCATCTTGGCGAGATTTAGCACCTACCTGCAAAAAGTAGATAAGTCTATTTTGTGTGCATTGGTCTGGGACTGGGACATAGTTTCATGTCAGTGAGTGAGTGAGGCCCAAGCAGATGTATAGATAATAGTGAGCATTATAGTGAGCTCTACACTGAGGAAACACTCTTTTGTAGGAAAGAATCATCACTGTTTCCAAGCCCACAACCCAAGATTTCTGCTGGAGGATGAAATGACAGTGTTTTGCAGCTATAAGTGGGCTGCTTCAAGTTCAGGAAGAGAAAGCAGTGGGCCACTGGTGACTCCTATCCTTTAAGGGACCTGCCTGGTAGTCTGGCTTCCTTCACCCCACCTTGGGCTCTCTCCTCTTGCAACCTCTCTGTGCCGGTCCATCACTCTGCATCTTCCTGGGCAAAATGCTCTGTCAGATCCCAGCAGGGAGAAATGCGGAGGGAGGGGAGTGACTGAAGAGGCTGTAAGTAGGACTCTGGAAGGTGCAGGGAGTGAAGACAAGAGACCTGGATTACCCTTAAGGCTTGTTGAGTAATACTGCCTCTTTTTTCCTTGCCACTATTGTTACTATGTCTGAACTAAAAATGAGCCTGGTTTTAACACACATAAGAGGAGTTAGTTTTGTTAGCCAATCTCTATGATTCATGAAATCAGAGTTTATCTAGTTCTTCAATTCTGAAGAACAAAAGCGTATCATTTACTTGAAACAGGCATGTAGAAAGACTTTATGTTTAGCTTGGGCAAGAGGTGGTACCCTAGAATGATGAGTAATTCTCATGTTTCTGTTATGGCATCAGCTGCAGTACCACTGTAATGGTATTTGGCCCTGAAGAGAAATGCAGCCTTTATCAGACAGCATCTGATAGGTGCTTCTAGGCCAAGAGGAAAAGGGAAATATTTTGTGAGAAAGGTCCTGTGTACTTCTGAAATGTAGGAAGGTGCCTTACACCAAGTCAGACTGTTGGTCCATCTAGCTCAGTATTGTTTGCACTGTCTGGCAACAGCTTCTCCAAGGTTTCAGGCAGGTATCTTTCCTCAGTTCTGTGGACTTCTGCATATTCTACCACTGAGCTTACAGCTCCATCCCTTATTTTCTAGAGTGAGGGTTTTTTCCACCTTGCCAGAGTCTACTCAGATGGGTCAGAGTCTTCTAAAAGCACTTCCAATATATTCTTCTGACATGAAAGTATGCTGTGGTTTAAGATAAACTTTCATTTCTTCTTCTTCTTCTTCTAGAATACACCAGTGGATATTGGCACAATGGTCTCCAGTCTGCTTTTGGCAATACGGTTGTGTCCACAAATGGAATTTCATTTGAGTGAGCAATATGGTGAAGACCTAAAAGAGGGTACATGGGAATATGTATTTGCAATTGATCTGTTATGCTCACATCAAAAGTGGCACTGGACCCATGAGAATATCATAAGGTATTCCTGTAAGCTTTTTTCCTAGCCTTTTCAGCATTACCAACATCCAAGGTAGTATGCAACAACTAACACACAGTTAGGGCAATCGGGAACATAATATATTGAGAGAAATGTGATTGTGTTTGTGGACTTCTCCTCCTCCTGAACGATTTCATTGATGCAGGTAGGAAAGGTACCCTTGGAAAGCTGAGAGGGAGGTGTTCAGAAAAATGTAACCTTTTTTTATACGGGGAAGAAATTTCCCATCCCAGTCAGAGCCAGTCAGGCTCTGGGAGGAACTGCAATCCCCAGGCACCCGCACACCGTGTCCCAGCCACCCCTACGTCATTATCCACCCTTGGCACAGACGCTCTGGCCATTCCCTGCAGCTGCCCCGCCTTCCCTACACCACTACTGGGTTGGCACTTAAAGGACCCCCACCTCCACTGACTACTTGGGGCAGTTGCCCCACAATTGGCTGCCTCCCTGTGGTGGTGGAAGGGAATGGACATGTGGGACCTTCTGATCTGTCCATCTACACAACCCTATTACTTAGATTTGCAGCAGAGATATAGGAATGGCAGACATTAGTAAAATGCAGACGTTGTTTAGAATTCCTTTCCTGTATAATAAGCCCTTCAGCGTTCCAGGACAGCAGCTAGCTTGGAATCTGGTAGCATGTTGTGCCCATTGAAGCCTGAGGAGTCCCCAGTTGGTGTCTATGGTGAGATGCTTTCTTTGGCTCTTCCTAGGCAAAGACCCTTCACTGGTGTTTTGGTCATGCTGCAAGTGTGTTCTGCCATTTGTTCTGGGCCTTGGAGGAAGAGAGATTAAGATTATAACACTGAGATAATTAATGTAAATTATTTTTGTTGGTAACTTTGTCCTGCTTTACAATCATTCAAGGATAGGAATAATCATCCTTCATCAAATTTTCAAGAAAACTGACTTTCCTTTTAATGGAGCTAGGGCTTTAGTCAGCAACTTTTGTTTTACTTGGTGCCTAATAAGAGGAGAATCTTCACACTGGAGGAGGAGAGAATAAGGAGGCTTCTGCCTGCCTGCCTCTTTCCTCCATGCAAGAAAAAGCAGATGAGATACTTCACTGTGGGAGGGTGTCCTTGGGATCAGAAGCGCTGCTGGTCAGAGATAAAGTGCCCAGGAGCAGAATGAACCTCTCTGTTGCCAATTGACTATCCCTAGCATGTGGGATGACAAAACATGCATGGCTTGCTTATTCATTTAGTATGGATAGGCAGTTATAAGGCAGGTGAGGGGCTGTTTCAGTGGATCAGATTGTCCTGTAACAATCACAGCTATTGAAATATTTAGGGTTTTTTAGAATGTGATGTGGGTCTGGCAGGTCATTGTTTCAAAAGACAGGAGGGAGGCATGGGTGTAGACATGCACTCATAGTCCATTTTCTTTTGCAGTAAAGAACTCTGGCCTATCATGGATAAATGGATAAAGAACAGAACAGGCAATGGAAACACTTCCTCCCCTTCTGATATAATTGTAGCAACTGTGCTCAGGCTGATTGGTGAGTACATAGCGCTTTAATACTGAAGAACCTTTTCTGTAAGTACCAGGTAGTGTGGAATCTTGTTCTCATGTGTATGATGATGCTGCCACAAATTTCCTTCCTTCCACACTTGTTTGCATAAGTAGAGGTGGTTGTTAACTTGGGGTGATGCTGCTTTTTACATCTGACCGCAGGCTCTGAGAACAAAGAGAATACGGGCATGTTGGGTTTCCAACTGTATTTCTCTCTTCCAAAAAGTCAGTTGTTGCTATAGGAGATGCAGCTAGGCATATGATCTCTACCACATCCTTGCTCATTTTTGCTGGCTAAAATAAGAATGCAGAATATGAATGTGGAATTGAATCTCTCTGCGTTCTCAGCTTTGTCATCTCCCCACCACTGCCTTTTTGATCCTGCATCATATGGCTGTCTCATCCCTGATGCCTTCCTATCAGTGCCAAGGAGTACAGTCAGGACCTTACACTCTTCCATTCCCCATATGATGCAAGTCCCCTGCAAGAGTGTGGGAAGACCCTTCTTTCATCAGGACAAAGAAGTTCCAACTTTGTCAATTGACCTACTTGCCACATGAAAAGTATTGTGATTTAATTAAGTATTAAATCAATTTAATTTAAGTACTGTGTTACTCATACTTCTCCCCTCAGTCATCTTGAGTCAGTGGGCAGGATCCAGATTAAGTTTGTTACGGCCCATTTCAAGTCCTATTGAAATTGAGTTAGTCATGTCTCACTTATTTCAATTCTGCTTAGTCATGACTCACTTAGTCTGGATCCTACTCAATATGGGTTAATAGAACTAATAACTACTCTAATAAACTGTTGAGAATTATCTTGAAGGGGAAACATTTGGAGTTTTTCAGTACATGCATTGTGGTTTAGTGAATAGTGTTTAAATTGGACCAGAGACCTAGGCTTAGCTATGATTGTCCCTAGATCGCAAATCTCTCTCTCTCTCTCTCTCTCTCTCTCAACCTAACTGATCACACAAGGTGGTTGTGAGAGTTAAATATATGCTTCCCCAAGGTCTGTGGATGAAGGTTGAGGTACAAATATAACTTCTACAGAAAAAATATTGCATTTTTGGAAACTCATATCCTTTATATTAGGCTATTGGATATGCATTAATGTTTTGGTGTTGCACTCAAAATGGTTTCAATACTCTGTATTGAAAAGAGACAAAGTAGAATTCAGAGATTGGTGCTCCACATGCTCAGTCTGATCCCTGGATGCCCTGTAGCTCTGCCTCCCCCTGCCCCCAGAAAATTGTCAACCCAGCTCCCCACTCTCTCCTGGATTTCGTGGTCATGGAGAGACCAAGGGATGTGTTGAAGAGATTTATGCTTCACACACTATCTTCTTTTTACTTTCTGAGCCATTTCCAGTTCAAAAAGACATGCAGAGATAAGGGACAGAAAGGTGAGAGACAGAGAGAGATCTGCTCCTTGTGTGTTCTTCCATTTCTCTCTCTCTCTCTCCACCCACCCCCCTTCCCTTTTATTCTTTTCAGCCCAAATCAGCTAGGAAAAGTAGAAGAGGAAAGAGACTGGAGTGTGTGAAGAACGATCTCTCTCACAGACCTTTTGCCTTGCCCTTCTCCACCCAGACCTTTTGTTCTCCCCTCTCTTTGCTTCCTGGACCATTACAAAGAGCAAAACAGGAAATGTTTACAAAGAAGAGAGATCTCCTTTTTTTTTTTCATGCCTTCTGTGTGCATGGTGTGTGCATGCATGCACACAGATGGATGGAAATGCAAGCAGGGAGGGGAAATACCAGAGGAGTGTGCAAGGAGGAGCACACTCCTCTTCCAAGCACGCGTTTCTGTTTTCTGTCTCCCACAGTTTCCCCCAGATATAAAATTAAACATCAGAGAAAAACTAGGGTATAATTTTTCCTTATGCCCTATTCCCAATGTGCAGGGAGGTTTTTGCGCGGAGTTGCATTTAATCATGGAAGTCGCCACTGCAGACTGGATAGAGCCTCTCTGATCATAGCTACTATCTCCCTCTGTTCATTCTTCACAGGTCGTTTAGGCCAAATAGGACTGAGAGGAGGATTTTTCTCTGCTGTAGAAAATATCAGTTCTGTTGTTGGAGCGTTTCTACAATATGCCAAAGAGAAAGGTAACAACTCTCTGCTTTGTATTGTAATGTGCTAATAGTGATGAAGTGTCTGGCAGTGTTTTGGGATCTTGAGTGTCACAGAAAGTGGTTGCATTTAACTGTTTCTGTAATGGTCCTGTGACTACAATGCCAACACAAGATCTCCTTGGGCACCTGAGGCACTGCAGCAAGAAGCCCCTGCCCCCCCACCACCACCACTCAGGCCTTGTACAGCACCCTGCCATGCCAGTGTCATCTTGGCGCACACCCCTTTCCCTTATGCGGCAACATGATAGCATTGCCACCACTGTTCCTCCCACTCCCTGGATCTTAAAAAGAAAGAGGGGGGATGGAGTTAAAAAGGAAGTGTTGGGCTAGAGTGTCTCAACTCTAGGCCACTACTCTCTCCATATTTCCTCTGCCACTCCATTGGTAGTAGCCGCCATGCCACTGGCAAATCACCAGGTAAGGGAGAGGGTCCCTAGGCAGAGACCAGCCAGAAATGGGTGTGGAGTGCCCATCACCACGCAAACAGCCTGGGGTGACCGCCTCAGTGAGTGGGCCAGCCTTATGTGACTGGCTTCTGGTAAATGGCTTTCTTGATTATTGGTTTCCATTCTTTGCAGATGTGCCCTGGGGTGTCCAGTTGGCCGCAGCATATGCACTCTGTGACTTGGGCCCAAGCAATCCATCTGGAATACTGGAAGCCATCCATGCATGGAAAGCTGTAACGACCAATAGCCTTCCCCCTGCTGTCACAAGTGGCATAGCAGAAGTCAGAAATCTACTAAAGTATACTCAGAGACCAGCATAAAGTCCATTTTCTTGTATGGAGGGAAGCTGGACAGTGTCATCTAAAGAAATTTACTCAAAGCAACATAAGCAGTGCAGGAGAAGAGCCATGCACCTCTCTCCTTAGATGGCTGTGGAAAATATCAGCTCCTGTAGAGATGATATGAAGACATCTTAGTTAAATATAGCCTGATGTGCTTTGTGTTTCAGTTGAAACAATGAGCAATTGAGCTTTGCCCTGTCTGCTGCAAAAGAAAAAGACAATACATTGTCTTACTTATGTGAGAGCTAGCTATTTATATCGGGGGGGGGGGGGGATGTTCAGCTATGCAAATAAAAGCATGCTCTTATAAATGGTCTTCCAGGATGTAAACTTCATTCAGGCTCCTGAGACTGCTTGGTCTTTTTTTAAACATACCAAATGCTCTCTAAACAGCTTTCAATTAAAGCTCAGTTGAAATGTAACAAATACATTTTAATTTCCCCATTTACTCTTGGTGTTTGAAACACACTAAATATTTTCAGGCAGCCGAAGGTAGTTTGAAAGAGAGATGACTGCTTATGACATGTCTTCATCCCAATTCTGCCTCTTTAAGCAGGTTTTGGAGGTTTGTGCTTCAATCATCTGCAGACCTGGTTTGACTAGAGATCAGAGTGGGGCGCGTATATATATATATATATATATATATATATATATATATATATATATATTCATCTGCAGACCTGGTTTGACTAGAGATCAGAGTGGGGCGCGTATATATATATATATATATATATATATATATATATATATATATATATAATCTCCACCATGGGGAGTCTCTTAAACTGCTTTCTGCCACCACCCTAAAATTGCTGACGTGTCGCCAAATCATGTCCTTGATTCATACACTTCTGGTTTTATTTGTTTAAAGGAAGTGACTGACATGATGACCATGCCTAACTTTTAATTTCAATGGGACTCCTTTGAGTAATTTCCTCATGTCAGCCAATATGATATGGTTCCTAACACTTAACATGTACAATATATAGAAGATTGAGATGTCTTCTCTGTGAGAATGTGTATATATAGTATATTCATATAATGTGTTTCACATTTAATGTTGTTCCACTTTGGGAATTTTACTATCTGTACATAGAAACTGATGTTTAAAACAAAAAACCTTGTGTTTAAACTTCTAAAGTAGCATTGTTCTCAGATTTTTTTTTTTACATGTCTATATAAATGGGTTTTCTAATAAATATAGTTTGTACATTTTGAGAATGTTTTTTGCTGGAAAATGGTATACAGTATAAATATTCTTAATAAGAAGTTGCATTTTTTACAAGCCAGATGATGGTAAATTCTAAAATGCTGTCCACATGGTTTTTGTTTTTTTTAATTTCTCCCCTCTCATGTACTGTACTGTACTTTATGCCCCTCTCCTACTTTATAAAGTACTCAAAGTGACTAAAAACACCTTCAGTTGTAAAGTGGACAAAAACTGTGTTTAATACAAACAACCAGAAAGCCCCACAATCAAATCTAGCCCTAAAATTAATACACAAAAACAGCCTCACTAAAATATCAGCAATGAGCCAATGCCATATAGATGCATATTGTCTTGATGGCTATAGGTCACCTCCAGCCTCAGAGGCAAGATGCCTCTAAATACCAGTTGCAGGAGAGAGGGCATGCTCTCACCTCTTGTCTGTGGGCTTCCCAGAGGCATCTAGTTGGCTACTGGGCAGAACAGGATGCTGGGCTAGATGGGCCTTGGGCCTCATCCAGCAGGGCTGTTCTTATGGGAGAAGGCCTGCTATCAATCAAAATGATCAAGGAAGTACACATGGGAGAGAGTTAGTTTAAATTTATTGATAGACACCCTAGTGCAAGGAGGTGGCTTTACAGAGATTCTTCAAGTTACAATCTAATATGGAAGTGGTTTGAGAATAATATCAATGTTTACTTTTTAAAATACATGCTGTCAAATGGCAGCTATGGGCAAATTGGTGCTTTTAAAATTTTACTCAAAGTGAGAAATCTCTCATTCTTTGTTGTTGTTTTTTAGAAATGAATAATGCTAAAGTGGTACTTGCTACTTCAGGCATTACAAGCCATATTTTCCGACAAACCGCATTTTGGGAATTTCTATAGGCACTATGCGAACTGGATGGGATTAAACCCTATGGGCTTATCTCCCCCCTCCTCCCACACCAATATCTAATATCAAAGTTGAGGGCCTGCTGGAGTAGCCAGATTATCAGTGCACCTGGAAACAGAGCCATGCATTACCTGACAGTCCTAAGTTGTCCATGAAACTAGCCAGACAGAAAAGAACCATATTCTCTAATCATTTAACTCTTATCTTAAAAGGGGCTGGAATGAATTGAGGTGTTTTGTTTGCTTATCTAAAATCAGGCTGTACTGTATATATGTCTTGCCAGTGGAGGGCACTTTTGTAAAACAATTGATGGTTTTTGTGGCACTGCGGGGAAAACATCAGCTTACTAGCTACTGAACATATGAACAAAAACTCTCATTTGGATTAATATATTATCATTATTTAGATAGTACCATGAGTGTACATGGCACTTTAGACTTTCACAAGTGAAAGATTGGCTGCTGCCCTGAAAAGTTCACAATCTAAATGTCAGCAGTGGGGGGAGTCAAGAAAGAAAAGTAGGACATCAAGGGATGAATATGAGCAATTGTAGCTGAGTTTTGTATCAGTTGGGTGACGGCTGAAGAATTAAGGCAAAAAATTGGAAGATGTGAAATTAGAAGGAGAAAAAGAGGGATGGCACCATGCAGTTGACACAAAAGGAATTTGTATGTAGGACAGCTTAGCCCCACCCTGACACACTGTCCATTGCAGCGCTCTCTTGCTCTCTCTCCTTAGATGTATCAGGCTCATCAGAAGCAGAATGTTTGGCTAGATGGGCTGCAGGATGGATCCACTATGGCAATTATATTCACACCAGGGGTGCTTGTTTTATCCCTGCAGCTATCAAACCTTTTGAGGCCAAAGTTCGAGCACAGCTTCTGTATGGGGTGCAGCTGGGTATATACCCTAACTTCGCTAAGTTAGAAGTGGTTCACTCAAATTTCTTGAAGAATGTATTCCAGGTCCCCAGTTGCGACTCTAAGGCAGTACTCCGGCTGGAAGCAGGGATGCTTAAATTAGAGGCTAGGGCCTGGATAATTATCTTCGAATTCTGGCTCAAGTTGATCTTACATCTATAGGTTTAGCTCCATTTGTGCTAAAAGGTATGTACCACTCAAGGTGGGGGAAAGGGGTGGAGGAAAAGTTATATTTTATGGTCCGTCCGTCCCCGCACTGCACTGGTAACCCTAGGCTATGAAAATGCCAGATTTGGAATACGGGAAAGAACTTATGATATGGAGCATCAAATGGATAAAGACTCCATTTCATTGGGTGTTATTTTGAGTAATCAAATAGCAGGTTTTACCCCAGCCAATTATTTGAATCAGATAACAACCCCAAAATACCATAGAGCTCTGACGTTGGCCAGATGTAATGCCCTGTGCACAGCTGTGTTGGAAGGGAGATACCAAGGAATTCCTTACGGTGAGCGTTTTTGCCCTGTGGCAGTGGAGAGATCGAAACTACAGCACATGTATTTTTGTATTGTAACTATTATCATGTTATATAAAATATGTTATATAAAATATAACTATTTTGTATTGTAACTATTATCATCCGTTATAGGTTTATTACCTCAGATATTAGCCTTATCCTGGCTGTTCCGACTCCTTTTATCTGAATTTTCTTTTAACAGACCAGAATGACCTCCGGTCTCACAATATGGCTAAGTTTTCTTTTATAGCTAGTAAAATTCATTCAGAGCTTAATAAGAACTAATATTTTATGAGGTCCATCACCACATTAGATATTCGATTTCTCTTTGCTTTGCTCACTTCATAATCAATGTTATTCTGCTTTTAGTTTTATTATATTTTAGTCTATAGTTTTATTATTATTGTATTAACTTTTAGCACTTATTATATTAAGTAACCCTACAGAGAGTTTGTAGCTATAGGTTGTTTGAACTGTTTCTCTGTTTGCTTGGGTGGTCAAAGACCGTAATAAAGACTATGAGCTTGCATGATATTCACGATTTTTCAAGTGGAGCTCACTGGCAAAAAGCCTTTGATGTGAGCCATTTCCCACCATGCAGTGCTGTGCTTTTTCCAATGTTGAGGAGGTTTTTTAAGAGAAACAGTCCCACAAGCTCCAGCACCATCTTGGGAGGCATGCATGGAGTGCTAGGACGCTTGTCCTTCCCAGCTCTTTCCTCGTAGAGCTCTGTGGAGAAAGCCCTGGGAAGGACTGTTTCCTAGGACTCTGGGCACATCTTCCAAGATGGTGCTGGGGCCTGAGAGGGCTCAATTTCCCTTAGAGGAGCCCCACAGGCACTAGGCAAAGCGCAGCCCTGCACAGCGAGAACAGTTGCCTCTGCACAGTGTCAAGGGCACTGTTTGGCATATTCAGCTTCAGCTGAAACCTTGCATAGGCCTATTGATTAGTCAAGGAGCTGCCCTTCAGGCTGATGGGACCTGCCACCGGCTCCTAGGCCTTGCAATGAAGAATGCTGCAGTATGGCAATGCTTCCGTTTATGTATTTCATTGGAGTGGATGGGGAGGGGTAAGTTAGCTCCCTACGTAGGTATTTCATCCGGCTCTGAGAAGCTGGGGGGGGGGGGTTATCCCATTTTTGCTCTCTCAGCAATCCTGTGAGCACTATTTTGCTGAGAGAGAGAGAGAGAGAGAGAGAGAGAAAGTATATATCTGCCCCAAGGCCTTCAAGTGCGTTTTGTAGAAGAGAGAGGATTTAAACCACGCCAAGGTGAACACTCTAGCAACTTCACCACATTGGCTTTCCTGACACTTAGTCCCTCCTACACGAGGGCACTATACTGCTGCTGAGACATTGCTCTATGACATTGAGGCAGAAGAAGAATGAAAACTATGGTTCCGTAAAGCATCTCTTTCCCCATTACACAAAATACAGTGCCTGGGCTCATGGGCAAGATCATATGTTTAGTCAGAATCGAGTCCTATCTGGTTCTAAAAAGTGTGCTTAGGATTGCAGCCTTCAATCAGCAAAAGTCTCCACTGTTAGGAGTGGCTTTAAACCTCACCAGCCTCTCCCGGCCACTGTGTTACTGAAATCAGTCCTTTAATGAGGCATTCACTTTTCTTGCCTGGCCATGATCAGTCTCTTAATTAGTCATCTCCTCTTTGCAGCCACAGCAAACCTATTTACAGTTCTTGTTTTTGTTTTGTTACCACAGTTGTGCTTTATTTATTTATTTATTTAAGTTTGTGCGCATTACTGTAGAAATGAAATTGCAATGTATTTTTAAAAGTAAGGCTTCAGCTGTGGAGAAAAGGAGCAGTTCGCAGAACTGGTAATGGCAAAGCAATCAGAAAGTGGCAGGGCAAGCAGTGGAGACCACTGTCTCCTTTAGGGGCACTGCCAATCATGTCAACAACTACTTCATGGACCACTGATGTACCAGCTGCATCAATATCACTTTGCTAATGAAGGGGCTGGTGCTACTGTTGAAGAGCGGAAAATGCTACAGGCCAGATCTTTAGAAAGAAAGACAGAAAGATGTTACTGGAATCTTGGAATCCAACAGTTTGGCAATGTTGTCTAGAATGGAGATTCTCCGCATTGGGTCTACAGGTGTTATTGGACTTCAACTCCCATAATCCCCAGCCTCAGTGGCATTTGGTTGAGGATTATGGGAGTTGGAGACCAACAACATCTGGGGACCCAAGATTAAGAACCCCTGGTCTAGATTCTCCATCATAAGAGAGTGAATGAATTATACTAGTTCCAGAGAAGACAGCTAGTGTAGAAGCTTTGCCAGTAGCAGCAAAAACTGCACAACACGTGCAAGCTTTTGAGAACAGATGCCACTTCAAAAACTAATGCTTTCCAGTACTTCCCTCCCTGCATCCCAATGCTCAATGTATACGTGGATATAGATAGAAATTACAATTGGCATCATTCCCAGAGAGATTTGGCCCTTTAAAAGGCTGCCCCTGAAACTTCCTGCTGTTTGGGTGAAAAGGGGAGCACAAAACAAAATGTTATCAGTCTTCCAGCTCTTCTTTGTGCACACTTGAGATATAATGCAACTATTGCTATAAAGAATATACTAGAGGCACACATTGAAGTCCCTGTTTCTTCCTCCTCCCCCCGCCCCTGCTTTTAACTGCAAATTAGACTCTCTTTGCAGAGAACCAGAACAGATGGTGAAGGCTTACTTTAAAGTGCTCATTAAAATAACTTACAGTGCCAAGTTGCCGTTGAGTTTTGCCCCATTGGAGCTTATTGGAAGGAAGATAGATCAATCAAGGCTTTGTGTAAAATGTATGGCAATTTTACAGATTACTTTTATGTGACATTTAACCAAGAGATATCACCACCCCAACTCCCAACAAGAAACTTGGACTTATTGGCACTCAAACAGCATAGTAACATCATCATCCCATAGTGGTGCAGGATTTGGCCTCCAGATGTGGGAGGCACAATCACTTCATAGCAACACATCAGCACAGTCAGCACCTTACATGATTGGGGTGTTTTGACCCATGATGCACAGCTTTCAAATAGTTAAAGAATCCATCATTAATCCTCATTCATTATTAACCCTTTGTAGAGATCCGCCTCCCCTCCCTCTAAAGAGTTAACAGGGAGTGAACCCTTGACTCGATTAACAGGCTGGTGAATTCCCGGGAGGCCAATCAGTACACCATGTGGGTGGGACCACCTTGGAGAGAAGAGCTGGTCTTGTGGTGGCAAGCATGACTTGTCCCCTTAGCTAAGCAGGGTCCACCCTGGTTGCATATGAATGGGAGACTAGAAGTGTGAGCAATGTAAGTTATTCCCCTCATGGGATGGAGCTGCTCTGGGAAGAGCAGAAGGTCTCAAGTTCCCTCCCTGGCTTCTCCAAGGTAGGGCTGAGAGAGATTCCTGCCTGCAGCCTTGGAAAAGCCACTGCAAGTCTGTGAAGACAATACTGAGCTAGATAGACCAATGGTCTGACTCAGTATATGACAGCTTCCTATATTCCTATGACCTAGAGAGCAGTTGCTGGGAATTCTGGGAACAAGGAGGGTGGACTTTGTTGGAGAGAAGTGGGTGCAGAAAGGCTTAGTGAGGGGCAATGGAGTTTTGCTCCCTCATGGTCAAAGCCAGCATGGAGTTTTCTACTCTGTAGATCCTTGAAAGGAAGGATTACAGGAAGCTTGTTTCTCATCAGGAATTGGGTGAGTTCAAGGAAAAGGGGATTCAGCATAGGGAACAGTTTGTTATACAGATTTTGCGTTCGAAATTTATTTTTCTTAGGTGTGTGTGCTTTTGCATATTCCTGACACTGTTCTGTTATTGTTTACCTGTAACATAATTAAAATAAGAAAAACTACCTATGCCCATCTTACCTAAGGTGTTGCAAAAGGCTATAAATTTTAAGCGTGCATTAAGACAACCTATTTTTGTAATCCTACTAAGTATTCTTAACTGTATTTAAGAGCTGAGAAAGCCTCAGATGGAAGCAGTCTGTAGTAATCAAATACAACTTTTGGGTTTTTTTAGTTCTTTTCTTTTTACAAACCTCTCCAAGTTGGTTTTTAACTCAGGAAAGGTGGGGGGGGAAGGCGAATTCCTCTGGTGCAGTCACATTCTCAAATGATCAGAAGCTATCAGTTTTCTCACCACGTGCAGGCTTGCACATGGAAGATTTTTGTACTTGCCCAAGAGCAAAATAAAGAGAGTTTCTCTGGGATTCCACCCCAAGCCCAGGGAGGTTCAAGCTCTGCCAATAAGAGGGGTGGTGGCAGCTGCAGCATTTTGAACCTACCGGTAACACAGAAGAGTTTTAAGAGAAGCCTAGCCAGGCAGCTCAGAAGGGATGATTCAGCATTTCTTTTCCTCACGTGAGCTTGCTCTGAGACAAAGGCTATGATCCGCTATACCCTTAATTATATTTTACCATCATTTCAGGAAAGCACTACAGTGTTGTCAAAATCTCTTCTTTCTAGTTCACTGGCAGAACTGGAGTACCTGGAATCCAAAACAGATTCTGGAGAGGAGGGCGGACCTTCAGCTTTTGATCCAATATAGAAACAGACCTACCAAATGTTTTCAGAAGTGATTCAACTTAGCTCTAGATCAGTGTCAGCATCAATGTACAGCTGTTGTGGGCTACTCAGAAGGCTCTCCGAAGGGCCCACTGCTGATCCCCAAATCCACCTCTCACTCATAGCCTCTGTGTGATGGCAGAGTGACTTTTTCAGAGCCCGTGAATCAGAATTAGAGTAGGGCCAGTTCCAGGACAGTGTAACTCTGTGTGTAGGGTATAGACGTACGGAACTGAACACAAATCCAATTATTAACAAACTATGTTTAACAAAAGTGTGGTCATACACTTTCTATCTGTACCCTGGATTTGAGGAGGCCTATAATTAGGTTCACTTTTTAAATGAATCCATTCATATTAAAACCATGTACATGAGATGGGGTGGGGGAGGAGCTCTCAAGCCAAGTACAAAATAACATACCTTCAACCTGAGGTGTTACTCCTTCCCCCTTGAGCCCCTGAGAATATTAAAGCCCTAAAACTTCAGGTCAAACCCTGAGACCGTATGGGGAAAAGCAGTGGGAAGCAAGTGTCCTTTTTAAAAGAAACGAGCAATTACTGATTTTGTGAGAGCATAAACATGTTTATCTGATAGGTTAGAATGGGAATTCGCTAATGGAAGCACTATATTTTAAATGCAGTAGTATAATCACCTGCTTGACAATTTTAACCTGTGGGATGTTTTACATCAGCTGATTATTCTACAATATCTTTGTTTAATTAAAGTGACCTTTAATATATTTGTACAAGAGGGTTTTAAATTATCGTTCTTAAATTCAGTCAGCTAAACAACCTGGATCCCTCTGTGCACAATATATCAGCAATGATCATAATCTCCTGTTTCTTTTTGCTGATCTTTAAACTCTGGAGACCTTCGGTGATAAATTGCCCTTTCCTATTTGTCAATTAGCTTCTCTGTGGCTACCAAGGACAGAGCAATCCCATCAAAAGGAAAAATTTGTTTAGGTCCACAATCACTTTTCATTTTTCTGCACATTGTTCTGGGGGTGGGGATATCCTAGTGTTTTATTATCCCTCTCCAGTGTTCATTACTAGATCTTCGAAACAAAAAGAAAGCAAATCCATTGTCTATACAGAGAGTCACCACTGGCAACTTTGCATAGCAGTTCTTTCCTGGAAAGGAAACAAATCCAGCTCCTGTGGTTTTCTTCCTGCTTTCTCCTTTCAGCTCTGCCCGGCATGTGAGTCTACTAACATGTTTACAAAAATGTTGCATATAGGTTGTAATCATTGGCACCTTATGTGGTCTGCCTCTTTGGACCGCTGATACACAGCTTGCAAATATTTAAGCATCTGTTGATCACTCATAATCATTCATTAGTCTCCATTAACAATAAGAAAAGAGAATCTCCTCCCCTTTCTCCCCTCTGTCTCAACTACATATGATAATTGCTGAAGAGCATTTGGATCCCTGGATTTGCGAGTTAGCAAGTGTGGGCTATAGTTAGAAACAGTTAGGTGAATCTATGCCCTAGGTACACATGACAAATCCCTTTAATTGAATAAAGTTGAATGTCCTGTGTTGATAATGTAGCATCAACTATTATGAAGTATTTCTGGAAAAATGGAAATTCTGTGTGGCAAAGGTATGGCATTCAAAACATCCTTCATAAATAAATTGGTTTGATAGGATATGGGAACTCATTGTACAGAAGAGACTCTCATCCCAAGTTAAACATTCAACGCACTCACATTATAAATGCTGCCCCCCGCCCCAAACTATGGATGCCATTTGGAATTCTACAAGAAGAAAGACTTATATGCGACCAGAAAGTGTAAAGGTTGTTTTTTTATTTTATAATATATGTCTGAATATATACACTTACATAAATATGCCTTGTGTTTATTTTGATTTAAAAAAAAAAAAATTCTTGCTATATTGGATATGATATTATTTTTCAATCAAATGTAATAGCTTCCATTGTGTAAATGACGGCCACTGACAAATGGCACAGCAAAACATGGGCAGTTGAGCACCACCGGTGCTGCTGTGTAGGCCTAAAGCTCTGCCAGCGATGTTGCAGAAGAGCCCTGTTCCACTGCAACTTGAAACTGCACAAGCACAGAAGTGCTGCACTGCCACCACTGGAAATAATGGCAGTAGCTTTGTGCAACTGCACTAGCAGAATTTCAAGTAGCAGTGGAAGAGGGCTCTTCTGCAAAATGGCCAGCAGGGTCTTAGGCACATGCAGTAGCACAGGCACTGCTCAACTGCCCACATTTCGCTGCACTGTGTGTCAGTGGCAAAGCTTTGGGTCTTCCAAGTGTATTTAGCTGCATTATATGGAAAATGAAAAATATGTTTTTTTGAAAAAGAAGATGACCGCAACACATGCTCTTAACATACATGGGTTCTGTTTTGTTTTGCTTGCAATTTAAGCCCTCTTCAGACATAGAAGACAAGAAAGAGGAAGAAGAAGAAGAAGAAGAAGAATGCTGCACTCGCATATTGAGTCCCAAGAGCACACCGGCAAGCCTCACCCCAGCACTGATGCTGGTGTAAGAAGCCTCGCACCACCACCAGACAGCGTTTGTCTGAAGAGACAAATGCCCTAAGCATGATGGAGCTTGTTTCCATGACTGGAAGGCTGAGGCACCCATAGGACACGGTGCCCTGCCAACGGAAGAACGGGGCACCTCCACTGATTCGTGTGAGTCCAAATCACTACCAGCAAATCTGGAGAGCAATCTGTGGCTCCTAATGATGGTATCAGGGTTTCAGCGATGCTGCTCCCATTATTCTCAATAACAGCAGGATAGCTGCTGCTCTCTTGACACAATCCTTAGGAGCCACAGAGGGGCTCTGCATTCACTAGCAGTGACAAAGTGGTTTGGACTCACACGGAGCCAACACAGGCACCCTGCTATATCCATCAGTGGGCTGCTGTGTTGCATGTGAGGCACGGAAACAAGCTTAGGGTGCTTGTCTCTTCACACAAATGTTGTAAGTGTGGAAAGCACAGTGGCTTGAGGTGCCTCCTTGCTGGGGCTGGACTTCTAGGCACACTCTTGGGATATTGCACATGAGTACAGCTTCCCTTTTTAGGCCGCCTGAACATGGCTCTGATCTTGAAGGTATCCAGCCTTTGAACTTCCTGAATCACTACCCTCTGCTCACATTTCTTTTCTCATCTCTTCCAGAGTGATCCCCTTTGTGCCACCCCAAATTTATTGCTCAGATCAGAATACTCTCCATTGCTATTGCTGCTGCCTCATCTCTGACAGATGCTTCTGATGGGATTTTCTTTTTGCTCTTAGTATAGCTCCACTGTTGGAAGAGGGGCTGCACAGCATTTCCTCCTCACTTCCTACTATGGGGGTTGCAATTCTCCACTAGTGTCGATGGGATTCCCAATGGAAAGGGAATTCAGCAGTGAACTCAGCAAACCTGGCCAACACATTTGAGGCTGAGCAGGGCCCTGAGTGCTTGCCTGTGTTCTACCTCTTGCAGGTAACAACCAACTAACTGCCATTTAAGATCCAGCTGAGTCAGGGGCGCGAGCCTCTTGGCGTGAGCACAAGGGCTCTTGGCCTTGTGGCTCTCAGCCGAATGGAGAACAGCTGGTGGAATGCATTAGTCAGAGGGTTGAAGAGTCCCAGCAAGTTTGATGGACTTCTGAACAGAAGCACCAATGACAACAGTCCCCCCATATCTCCCTGGAGTGTTTTTCCTTTCTCTATTATCTTCTTCTCCTTCTTCTTCTTCTCCTTCTTCTTCTTCTTCTTCTTCTTCTTCTTCTTCTTCTTCTTCTTTTTCTTTTTCCCCCACAGCAGCATCAACTATGGGGCTCCTTTAAAGCTCAGGCTGGGCCACGGGCGCAAGCTTCTTGACACTCTCTCCTTGTGGCTCTCAGCCTTGGGGCGAGCTGCCTGGGGTCAGAATTCAGCATAAGTCTCTTTGACACCTGGTTTTGTTAGGTAGTGGAGCTGTGGTTGTTTTTTGGACTGAGGGATGTGTCTGGGAGAGCAGGAAAGTGGGGTTGGTGTGGGGGCAGCAATACCACTGGTAGCGGGCAGAGGGAGATATGGCGGTGGGAGCTGGCCTGGCCGTTACAGGGGGAAACGGTCCAGGCAACTGAGGCCTGTTCCTATTTCCAGCTCTTCTCCCAACCCTGAGACCCCTGGGAGCTCTGAGAACACTCCCTCGAGGATTAGGATGCTGTTGCTGAATGCCAGGTCAGTTAATGCTAAAACATCTCTCATCTACGATTTGATTATGGATGAGCATGCCGACCTGGTATGTGTGACGGAGACCTGGTTGGATGAGCTGAGCAGGGTTGGTCTCTCTCAGCTCTGTCCTCCAGGTTTCCTGATTGTGCAGCAGCCCCACCTGGAGGGTCGGGGAGGGGGCGTTGCGCTCATCTATCGAGAGACCCTCCCCATTTCCAGGTGCCCGGTCAGGCAATCTCAGAATTTCGAGTGTTTGTCCTTGAGGGTGGGCCTCCGAGATAGGCTGGGAATTCTGTTGGTGTACCGACCACCCCACTGCACTTCAGTCTCCCTCCCTGAGCTGGCGGGGGTGATCTCGGAGGTGGCCTTGGGTTCCCCCAAGCTTATTGTCTTGGGGGATTTCAATGTCCATGCTGAGGCCCCCTTGGGGGTGCGGCTCAGGATTTCATGGCAACCATGGGCCTGTCTCAATTAGTATCGGGCCCTACCCACATGGCGGGACATACTCTGGATCTTGTTTTTGCCGACCGGGGAATAAATGATCTGGAGGTGGGGGAGTTTGAGATAACTCCCTTGTCATGGACAGATCATCATCTGGTGGGGTTTAGTTTGACTGCTCCGTCTGCCCTCTGCAGGGGTGGTGGACCGATTAGAATGGTCCGCCCCCAGAGGCTTATGGATCTGCTTCGATTCCAGAAGGCCCTCGGGGAGTTTCCAGTGTCCAGAGCTGGTTTCCCTGTCAAGGCCCTGGTTGATCTCTGGAATGGAGAGACAGCCCCGGCTGTTGACACGGTTGCTCCTAAACGCCCTCTCCGGCTTGCTGGAGCCCATTCGGCTCCTTGGTTTTCCTCGGAGCTTAGGGCAATGAAACAACTTGGGCGACGGCTGGAACGATGCTGGAGGAAGAGTCATCACGAATTCGACTGAACACGGGCTAGAGCCCATTTTAGGGACTACTCCGTGGCGGTGGGGGCAACAAAGAAATGCTTTTTCTCCACCTCCATTGCATTTGCTCAGTGCAGACTGGCGAAGCTGTTTTGTGTAGCTAAGACACTGCTGCACACATCCCCCCACGTAATGGGGGAGGAACCATCCACAGCCCGCTGTGATCAGTTTGCGTGTCACTTTGTGGATAAAGTCACTCGCATCCGTGCTGATTTGGACTCCAGAGTTTTGGCAGTTCCAGCAGACGTGCCTCTGGTACCATCTGGTCCTATTGTATTGGATTCTTTTCAGTTGGTACAGCCTGAGGATGTGGACAAGATCCTCAGCAGTGTGCGGGCAATATCATGTGCTCTTGACCCTTGTCCTTCATGGCTAATAAAACCTGCCAGGGAGGGGGCAGGTAGATGGCTGGAGGTGATTATCAATGCCTCATTAAGGGAGGGCAAGATGCCATCGTGCCTCAAGGAGGCGATGGTAAGACCATTATTTAAAAAGCCCTCCCTTGATTCCTCCAACCTGAATAACTATAGACCGGTCTCTAACCTGCCCTTTTTAGGCAAGGTGATAGAGCGTGTGGTGACGTCCCAGCTGCAGAGGGTCTTGGATGATACAGATTATCTAGACCCTTTTTAATCTGGCTTCCACCCCGGATATGGGACTGAGACTGCCTTGGTCGCTCTAGTGCAGGCATCCCCAAACTGCAGCCCTCCAGATGTTGCTGAACTACAACTTCCAGCATACCCAGCCACAAAAAATTATCTCTAGGGATGCTGGGAGTTGTAGTTCAGCAACATCTGGAGGGCCGCAGTTTGGGGATGCCTGCTCTAGTGGATGACCTATGCCAGGAACTAGACGGGGAGTGCGTCCCTGTTGGTTCTGCTGGACCTCTCGGCGGCGTTCGATACCATCGACCATGGTATCCTTCTGGGCCGCCTCTCGAGTATGGGAATCGGAGGTACTGTGTTGCAGTGGTTCCGGTCCTTTCTTGGAGGGAGGGTCCAGAAGGGGGTGCTGGGGGACTACTGCTTGGCTCCATGGCCATTGGCCTGTGGGGTCCCACAGGTCTTATCCCCCATGCTGTTTAACATCTACATGAAATCGCTGGGAGAGGTCATCCGGGGACTTGGACTGAGTTGTCAGCAATATGCAGATGGCACTCAGTTCTATCTCTCCTTGTCACCTGATCCTAGGGAGGCGGTGGATGTCCTGAATCGGGGGCTGGAGGCTGTGATGGGTTGGATGTGGGCTAATAAATTGAAATTGAATCCAGACAAGACGGAGGTAATGTTGGTCAGTAGAAGAGCCAATTGGGATGAGGAGATTTTACCGGTTCTGGATGGGGTTGCACTCCCCTTGAAGGAACAACTACGCAGCTTGGGGGTATTACTGGACCCGGCTCTGCTTTTGGAAGCTCAGGTGGAGGCGGTGGCCAGGGGTGCCTTTGCACAGCTTCGGCTAGTGCGCCAGCTGCGTCCCTTTCTCGAGAAGGCAGATCTGGCCACAGTTACCCATGCCTTTGTCACATCAAGGCTGGATTACTGTAACACGCTCTACGTGGGGCCGCCCTTGAAGAACATCCGGAAACTGCAGCTAGTGCAAAATGCAGCAGCTAGGGTTTTAACTGGAGCTGCCCAGTGGGAGCACATCACAGCCATTTTGAAAGAGCTGCACTGGCTACCAGTTTGTTTCCGGGTCCAATTCAAGGTGCTGGTTTTGACCTTTAAAGCTCTTAACGGTTTGGGCCCGGGGTATTTGAGGGACCGCCTGCTCCCAAGGGTTGCTGCCCGTTTGACAAGGTCATCTGAGGGGGCCCTGCTCCGGGTGCCAACAATGAGGGAGGCTCGGTTGTCGTGCACACAGGACAGGGCCTTCGCTGTTGCTGCCCCCAGACTCTGGAATGCTCTCCCGGTGGCTATTCGCTCCTCAGTTTCCATCACAGCTTTTAGAAAAAAATGTAGAATCTTGGCTTTTTGCCCAGGCATTTATTTGATTCTCTGCTGCTGCTCTTTATAATCTTTATTCCTTTATGCTTTTTGTTTTAATTTTTTTTTAATCAGATTTGTTTAGTATTCCCCCCCCACTTAATATTTTAATTGTGTCTTTTTTACCATCTTGTGTTAAAAATTTTTTACCGCCTTGGGATTGCTTTAATGAACGGCGGTATATAAATCCTCTATAATAAAACGCTTGGTGTCCGTCCGTGGACGGACACCAAGCGTGTGTCCGTGCCTCCCTGGCCTGTTCTGTGCATGCGCTCCGCGCATGCGCAGAACAGAGCAAGGGAGACATGCCACCGGCACCCGGTGGCCATCTTGGGTGGCCAGAAGCGGCCGCCCCGAAGAAGCCGGGTGAGTGGCGCTGGGGGACACTGGCCGCCGCCGCCTTGGCCAGAGGACACGCCGCAGCGACAAGGGAGAGGCCCCGGGCAGCGGAGGGCCCGGCCGGAGCCGCGGGCGGCGGCGGTGGGCCTGCTGGAGCCGCGGCGGTGGTGGGTGGCGGGCCCACCAGAGCCCTGGGTGGCCGGCCCGGCCGGAGACACGGGCCGCGGTGGGTGGCGGCCGAAGAAAAATGCTGCCGCTGCCGAAGTCCCACCCTCCCTCCCTCCCAACTTCCGAAACCACCTTACCCCTCCCGTGACAGTTGAGAAAAGAAAGACCTAAATTGAAGAGGGAGAGCAGAGCTCGCAAGCAGCGCTCCTCCCTCTGCAAAGGCTCTGCCTGAACTGGCGCTTGGGGCCGAAAGGACGCCTCTTGCGTCCTTTCGGCCCCAAGCGCCAGTTCGGGCAGAGCCTTTGCAGAGGGAGGAGCGCTGCTTGCGAGCTCTGCTCTCCCTCTTCAATTTAGGTCTTTCTTTTCTCAACTGTCACGGGAGGGGTAAGGTGGTTTCGGAAGTTGGGAGGGAGGGAGGGTGGGACTTCAGCGGCAGCATCGTCGTCAGAATTAAAAAAAAAAAACAGTAAAGGGGAGAGGAAAAGGCTAGCGCCCGTTATTATAACGGGCTTCAAAATACTAGTTTAACAATAAAACAATAAACACTTATCAGAAAAGGCACATTTCACAGAAAAAAAGGTAGTGCATGCGGCCATATAAAAATATGCTTCTAAATCATTCTATTTATACCTTTCTAATGGACAACATATACAATCTGTATTTAGAGGAACGTAACACAGGTAACATTTCGGGAAGTGTTGTGCTCCTGCCAAACGCCCCTGCCATTTGAGGTGGGAGAGGTTGTGGTGACTTTCTCAAAGGCCAATATTCATATCCTTTCAGCACCAGACCAAGACTTGTTTATTCTCCCAGGCTTTTAACCTAGTTTTAATCATTGTTTCAAACTGTTTTATGTTGTGAGATTTGATTTTATTATTTTCATATTCTATTTTGTAAGCTACTCTGGAAGCATTGGCTGACATACCACCAGCACTCCTGATGTCTGGTGGCACAAAGTTCTAGCTGCAATGTGTTCCTGATCTAAAAGAGCACTTCCAGAATGTGGGCAAGCTCCAGGAAGTATTTGTGCTCTACTTTGTAGAGAGTGTACAACAGTGCAGGGGCTATCACTATGCACTGCCAGAGGTTAGGAGTGCCAGCAATATGCTACTCTGGATGGCAGCCACTGTATCCTAGATGTGTTGGAGGATAGTATGCGATTTTTATAATTAAGTAAGCAATCAAGAACTTGTAGGTCAAGTTTCCTTCTAAGTTCCAGGCTTCTCTGGGTTTCTACCACGGTTGTGGTACCAGAATAGAATCAAGTGGTAAAGCTCTTCCAGGACTGCCAAACTTCATGCTGCAGGCTGCTCTCTCTCTCTCTCTCTCTCTCTCTCTGTGTGTGTGTGTGTGTGTGTTTTCATGTCTGAATACTCAATTTTGAAAAAGAACTTCTTGCATGTAGAAAACAAGCATGTCAGGAACAAAGATTCCACCTAACCTTCTTCTTGACATTCTGTGTTTTCTATGTGCAGGATTTCTTGCTGTTATTCTGTTTCATGAGAGACTGTTTAAACAGGCAGTCCCCCACCTGCAGCATGAAGTGGTGAGATCCAGGAAAAACATGATCACTTGATTCTGCTGACTGTATAAGCTGGCCTTCACTCTGGCCCTTTTACCTTCAATGCACCCAATATGTAGAAGGCACAGCATTGTGTTCTGTAACTCCTCAGATCTTACAGATGTTTTAAAGTGAACCTCATATCCATGGCAACAGCAGCTTTCAGATCTGCTCTTTGCAACCAGTTAGTCTGTTATTGTTCAGCTATTCAAATTGTTTCTTGCGGAGTTTCCTTTCTCCAAGCAGTTTTAAAGTATTAACCCTAATAAGAAAAGACCCCTGGTAAAAGAGCAGTGACAATTCTGACAGTCAGTCACTCAAATACTGACTGTGAGTGCACAGGGGAACACTTGTCAGGGAAGAAAGGCACCTGCATTGCTGCCCATTGCAGTTGCAACGTTACTCCCATTGGGAATGATGGGAGTAGAGTTGCTACTGTGGTGACAGCCCCGACTTCAGCAGCAGGCTGTGGAGTGGCTCACAAGCAGCACATGGGCCTCTCTCTTGGTTGGATCAGGGTTTTGTTGTGCTGTATGTGAGACAAAATGTGTAAATGGGCTCCACTGAAAAGCCCTGTGTTTTAGATGGAAGAATATCAACTGCAAAGAACACTTTGGGTGTAAAATTTGGAATGATATTTGAGTTCACATTTTGGATGTGATATTTTACCTCAATATTAGAATTGGAGTGCTTTAAACTTTCTCTATAGTGGTTATTTTATTGAGATGAGAAACTTAGTTGTTTTGTGGGAAACCAAATATAAGATCTCATAAGCTGCCTTCTGTCGAGTACTTAATATCACTGTGTGTCATCTCTGTCATATACGAAATAGCATTACATGTCAACCAGCTGTCAAGAACTAAATACTGCTGCTTGCAAACATCCAGGACTTTTGGATATACAACATCCAGAACTGTCAGATATGCAATACCATTGTATTCCAGCTATTAAATACTGTCATATACTGATTACTATTGCAGATCAACTATTCAATACTATCAAATACTAATAATTAACTACCAAACATGTAAATTGAATATTGTAAGATATTTGATTGCTATTTGGCAAATATTAAGTGAATCTTCAAACATTCAGAAAATATCTGGTGACTATTTGACATCAGCATCAACAGAGGAGAATCTGAGGAAGCAAATTCATTTCAGCTCAGAGCAGTAACTGACAACATGAAGGGAAAGAATTGCTTTCATTCAAGCTTTCTATTTGATTAGAATTTGAAAACAGGAATGACCAACAAAGCCATCAAGTAGTCTATATGCTTAGTTATGATGTACGAAAAAAACCAGCAATGACACAAGTACACCAGCTCTGTTGATAACTGAGGATATGAGATGCATGTTGTTGCCAAGCAATATTTCCATCTATGTAAGCTACTTTGAATCAATATTCCCAGGGAGAGAAAAATAAGACCCATTATTTTTTCAATGCTTGGAAGCAAAAATCATGCATCCCCTTTCTCCACTTACCACATAATGCTTCATAAAACGAATATCTGAAAATATATACAAGTTATAATATCTGAATATATAGCTACTGCTGATGTTGTGTACATATAACTTGCTATCAGTCAAGCCATGTGCAGCTTCATCATTAACCATGTATTATGGGCTGCCAGGTGCATGACACTTGTTTGGGGAGTCCCAGACAACCAGCATAAGCAGGAGGTTTATTGAGTCTTCAGTGGCTCTTCCAGGGCAATCTGGAAGATGACCAGTGCATGAATAACTGTGGTTAAAGTAGGCTTTTCAGAAATTGTTGTAGTTAGAGGACCAGCCAAAGCAAAAGGTGTTTCTAGTCATTGCAGCCATGATCTTTCACCCAGAGTGTGACCCTATCCAGAACTGGTTGAACATCTATTCCTAAATTAGCAGAACCTCTAGCCAATTCACCTCCATCTTGTCTGGATTAAGTTTTCACTTTATTTCCTCCATCTAGCCCTTCAAAATTGACAGACAACAGTTCAGAGTTTCCACTGCCTCACTGTGACCAATTGAAAATGAACTGGGTGGCAGCAGCATACTGATTCCCCCGGGTGTTAAAAAGCCTGAAGGACAAGATGGAATCCTGTGGTACAGGCTAAAGGTCAAGGGACAGAGCAGAAGTTCCTCAGCAACACCTTCTGAGTCCTATCTTCCAAGAATGAGCACAGCCACCTATATATGATGCTCCCATACTTCTCTCACCATTAGGTGGCTTAGGAGAATACCATAGTCAACAGTATTGAAAGCCTCTGAAAGTCCAGGAAAATTAAAAGGGTCACACCCCCAATGCTCACGTCCAAACACAGAGCTGGCCCTTTCAAGAGATGAGGTAAGATGCACACCACAGATAGAAGGGATGGAGGCCAAAGTAATAGTAGTAGACCCTGCCTGCTAACTTCCCTGACCACTCATAAGCACCATTTGGCAATTAAGCTTTAGCTTCTTTAGGTCCCTTTGTTTACATGTCTTTCATTTCTAATTGCCTGATAATGTATTTATTGCCATGTTTGCCTAGAAAAACATATCAAGTAGCTGGAAATGTAAACAAAGGGAGTTGAAGAGCACCAATTCATCCTCCATCTTTCCAAAACAGACAAGGCCTTTCATGGGGAAGAGATGAGAGGAAGCCTATGTTTGCCGTTTGCACCAGGTCCAGAGAAATGAGGCTCGGGCACTGGCTTCCATACTGTGCATTGTGTCATGCACTCAAGAGAAATGTGGGCTCACTGCTTGCAGGGCACTTACCTGCCCATTGCCACTCCTAATGCAGGCCGGGGAGGCTCCATGCTAATGATGCTGTGTGACACAGCAGCTGTGCCTAGCTCTCCGGATTCCTCTCTGGATTGCAGCTGCTTTGATGCATAGCAGCATTAGCACAGAGCCTCCCCTAGCTGCACTAGGAGTGGTGATGGGCTGCTAAGTGCCCCATAATCAGCAAAAAAACAAACTCCTACCCTCTTGGGTGAGTGGCTTGCGGCACAGTATGTAAGCCACTGTCACTATTACAACCAAGGATGAATTTTCAACAATATTCCGTGTCCAACAGTTACATTGTGGCTGGAGGCCTGAACCATTTCTGAAGTTTGAGTTCAGGGATGGATGGATGCTCCTTTCCAGTAGAACAAAAAGCACCAGCAGACCAGAGCCATAGATGTAGCCCAACTTTAATAAAGAACATTAATAAATAAGGTCACAAATGAAAATTTTGGAAGGTTGCCTAAATACTGTGATATTTAAAAAATTCTAAAATAACCTGTCTAGCTGGGATGAAGCACACTTTATTGAAGGGATTTGATTTTGCCAGCATATAATTAACAAACTAAAAAAAAAAAAGATAATTTCCATGAATTATCTTGATAACAAGCTGTTCATGTGTTCCTCTCAGGGGTTTACATGATGCTGCTTATTAAACTGCACCGACAAATATATCCCAATGGTTTTTAACTATTAGATGACGTACAGTAATTAGGGACTGTATTTTCTCCCTGTCTAAAGATGCTGGTAACTTGGGAAAGGACAGCTTTACGGCTGGAAGCCTCCAACTGTTTACTCCGCAGTTCTCATGTTGGTTTCAATGGAACTTCGCTGGATTGAATGTTTTGCAGAACTGCAGGCGTATGGATTTAACAGTGTAAAATATTAAATGGCAAGAGATGGTGGGGAAATAGAAGTAATATAAACAGCTGGAAAGTAACTAGTGAAGCATTAAATTAAATAACATGTGGGTTTTTTAAACATAATTCCTAAAATACATTTTTGTCTCAGATATGCTTTTCCCTGCTGCCTATATATTTGCAAACTGGTGCCCCAAAGGAAACTTCATGCTGAAACATTGGCAGTAAGCAGCGGATTGATATTCAAACATCCTTTGGAAGCTGCAGTTGCGAATGTAGCCAGAGAAAGAGAAAAGATTTGAGTTGTTGGAGATGGATGGTTAAAAGCAGCCTCAGGACACTGTGAGGATAGGCCATGGCTTTGGGTAAAACTGAAGCTGTTTTAGGACCAGCAAAGCTTTTCTATGTGCCTGCTTAGATGTTACAAATACACTGTAAGTTTCCTGGAGTGGCATCGCGAGGATGAAGGCCATTCTCAGATCTCGGGATGAGATCTGGGGTGGACCTCATCACTGTCCCTGTCGCCACCAGCACCCACCATTTACCCACCTCTTGCCACTTGTGCCCACTACTCACACTCCACTTGCTGCTCACATTCCATCAGCGGCTACTCATCGTGCTTCCCGTTGCCAGGCCGGGCCACATCATAGTCTAATGACATCACCATGATGACACGTTCTGGCACCAGGACATTATTAGACCATGTCAGGGACAACAAAGGGAGGCAAGCCAACAATAGCTCTTGGCAGGCAGGGGCAATGAAAGCAGGCAGGCCCCATGCCTGGTGGCAGCAGGGAAAAGGGGGGTGGGGTGGGGGGTTTGCGTGGCTTGGCAACTTTGGGCACTCAGAGTCCAGGCAACCCAAGAGATAGAGCACAGGGAGTGAAAGTAGAGGAAAAGCTTCTGGCAGCCCCAGAAGTCCCAAAGGTACCAGCGGCCCAGGGACATTCTCCCCACTGCTCCCTTATAGCTTATGTGCTTTGTCTCCAGTATGCTCTCCTCCCAAGGCAGGCTAAGCTGCTCTAACCTGGCTAGGCTGCTCATGAGAATAGCCTTAGTAAATTCCAACAATGACTGGTAAGAGGGAAAGTGAGTGAGGAAGGAATGTGATTCCTAAATTATCCCTCTAGAGGCAGATCAGCAGTGGTACTGTGCCTTTCCAGAATGCATATGTTATAGCAATATATGTGAAAGAAAACACAGTGTGCCATTGCTTCATTTTCTTCTGAATAAAACTGTGTGCAAAAATTCTTTCTACACCTTGATTACAACCTGGTGGGCCCACTGGGGCCCAAATAAAGGCTAGAGCTGGCTGCTGGGCCACCAATTAGCTGTTCCTGCTACAGATTATTTCTGGAGTGGATTGATGGAGATCCATCTATCCCGAATTGCAAAATTTAGCTCTTTTTGAGGAGGAGAATGGGAATATTCATTTCAGTTTTATTTCAGTTCATAGTAGGATGAAAGGTGGTAATAGAGGATGTGTGGGAAGAGGGTGACGCCTTCCCAAACAAGGTTCACTAATTTCTGTCTGTTTTCCATAATGAATGTCTGAAGTGCTTATTTTTGTACTTATTATGATGGGCCTTCAGCCAGAACAAGTCATCAGCCTGTATAAAAGGAGTCAAAACATAAAACATGTAATTACTTGTGCATTTGCCAAGCCTCCCTGAGTCCTTTCTTTCAGTTTATGTAACTACTGACAAATATAACCTATTTCTTTCTTACAATAGGCTGTTACATGCACTAAGGAAATTGAAGGGTTTATTTTTTTACAGGAAATTTTTGGCATTAGCAACAGGTTCTTTCCAGCATGTAGAATGTGTGTAATATCTTTTGTTAGTCCCAGAAAATGCCCATAATTTGGTGGCATTCACACCATGGATTTTAGAAACAGGGAGAAAGAGCTAAGGAAAATACAATAAGCTGGTATTAGTGTTAAGATCAAAATAGTTTAGGCTAGAATATGCTGATTTCATGCAGTGCTACAAACTGCAGTAGCGATGGAAATATATTGAAGGTTTTGTTCTTCACTTCAAATAAACTCCATCTCCCACTGACTCATCTACTTCTCTGCAATTTCACACCCCAGCAAGATCCTAGTTTCTAGCTTTAGACCACCAACCCTCATCACATTCTCAGTGGAGGGAGTACAGAGTGAGGACTGCAACATCCCAGGGCTGGTCCTGCCGTTGGTCAGGGTGATGCAGGCTGTTTCAGATGGCAGATTGTGGGCCAGTGCTCAGGGGTGGCACAGCACCTAGTTTATGTCTGCAAATGTTCAGGCAGTGTTGACAGCAGACTGACAGTTTTGATTTTATGACCAACAGAAGGTTCAGGGCTTATAACGGTAGAATGTTGAAACAACTCCTCATATACTTGGACTATCGTGCCCAAATAATATGACATCTTAAAGGATCAAACTTACAAGGATCAATGCAGCTAGAGAGTTCTAGTAAAGAAGGCTGCAGCCACCCTGAATACACCTCAGCAGGGGGAGGGAGTTAGTTGCTTGAAATAAGTGGAGCAGTTATAGTTAAAGCTGTGGATATATCCTGATGCCAGGTGATCAGATGAATCTGATGGTCAGGGAAGCCATACAGGAGGCAAATGAAGTCATACATGAAGCTCCACTTCCTGGGTGATGAAGTCTGGTACTGATGCTGTTTGTGCCTTGTGTGCTTTCAAACACATATCTCCATCCACAAGAGCTACAAGCTGGCTTTTTTTTTTTTTTTTTTAAGGAAAATTCTCAGGATTCCAAGCCTGACCATTGTGACTGCATGCCCCTCCATTCAAAAAATACTCAACACAGAAAACTAGATGTATGAAAGGATTCCAATTTAGCCTAATTTTCTACAAACTATTTTTATTTACACAGAGAATTGTTTCAAACAGAGGAGCATCCAGTCATTTGAGCCCCAAGCTGCATGTCCAAGTACAGGTTTATCATCTCATTGAGAACTAAGCCTTTGACATAAGGATTTTGTACAATGCTGCTGTGGAGAAAGGCTTCTATTCAGCCCAGCCACCAGAACCTTCAGCTTAGTTCTTATGGGTTTTTAGATACTGGCTTTAAATCATAAGCCCTGATTTCCAAGTTTTCACACACATACTGCATGTTTTCCTGTGTCAAAAACAATTAGGGTTGCCATATTCAAGCTCTCCAAATCTGGGCACCCTGATTTGCATGCTATAAAATTAGCTTGAAAAAATGCATGTTATACAAATTATGCAAATTGACTGGTGCACTGTCTGGTTGACTTGTATTTGCTCTGGATATCTACCAGAGCAAAATAATTTTCTACCAGAAAATACCGTGAAAATAAATGAAGACTACACAAAGTTTGAGATATTAATAGCAGCAATAGAACAAAAAATACACTGAGCTTTTCAGTTAGGCTGCAATCCTATACACACTCACTTGGGAGAAAATCTGATTGAAACCAATGGTACTTCCAAGTAGGCATGCATAGAATGGATTGCACTACAAAGCCAAAAACCTTAAACATTACAATACACAGGTAGGCAGTGATTTACATCAAAATCAAGCTACTCTCAACTACCCTATAGAGATCCCCTGCTGATAAAAAAAACAAAGGCAACGTTCCTCAGGGGATTACTTATTGTGTATCTCTCCCAGTCAGCCTCCTGTGCTTTACCTGCCTTACTTGAAGTCCAGCAGTTGAGCACATGTTTTGCTCTATAACTCCATTTCTACAAGGGCTAGAGCTTAGCTTTTTGTTGTTGTTGTTGTTATTGTTGTTGTTGTTTTAAATGAATGCTGGGAATCCAGGCAAATCTGGGCAGGCTAAGCAATCTGGGCGACTTGCTTAAAAAATGGGCATTACCTGGAAATCCAGGGGAGATGACAACCTTTGGTGCCAATTGTTGTCATACTGAGAGATTTCAGGTAAATGAGAGAGAGCTATGTTCTGCCTATGGCTGAGCCACTGAGTTGAAACCCAAAATTTTGTACAGGTTTTCAGCCTCCCTGGAAAGGCTGATGATGGAAGCAAAAACCTGTTTAGGAGGAATCTGGGGGAACAGAGGTTAGAATGCTATGGCCTTGCACATTCTGGGCTTCCTTCACAGCTGCGTCTACTTGATTCAAGGCCCAGATTCAGTTCAGTTTTAAAACACACATTTGTTGTGTGTCTGATATTTAATACCATCGGTGGCATTATGAAACAGTCGCTGTTTCATAATACTGTATCAGCAATTCTATCTAAGGCTGGAATCAAAGACTGGCTGCTTTGCTATAGGCAGGCACACAAGAATTTCCATCTATCTCATTTCATCTAATGTAATATCCTCCCATGTCTGCCTGGCCTACTCAACAGTTTATTACAGTGAACCAGCTATCACTGTGCAACTCTTGTACTGAACAGGATATAAAACCATGCCCACATAAATTTGCCATAAAAAGCCAGTTCCTGGCTTCATCTACATTGCTGTAAGGCTATTGTTGCAAGCGTGGCCTTTGGATCTGCAAATTGACCCTCCTCTGAATGTTTGTGTAGCTTGATATCTGAAGGTACTTGTTTAATGGCTTTTGATAGCTGGTGGCTACTCTAAATTGCTGCCATTTTACACCACATCCCACCTTGCTGGGTTGGTGTGGAAGGAGACATCATATCAAAGTCTGAGTTTTTACAGACTCGGGTATCAAAAAACATAGTATATGAAGAATAGTATTACCTCAATCAGTCAATCATAGTACTACCTTATGAGGGTGTTTACCTGCTCCCTATTGCTCAACTTGTATATTTGTACATAAACATATTACTAAGATACCACAAGTCCTTACTATGTTTTTCTCCCAAGTCAACTGATTCTGTAATGGCTGCCCTGGGAACATCCTACTTCTCAAAGAACTGTGTTGTGTGAAACAACAACATAAAGCATATTCCTGGCTTCATTTCTGGGTCACATTTTGGTGTGACCAATCAGGATAGGAATGGCCTTCAAGTCTTAGCAATGCAAATAGTCAGTTCCATCCCCACACAGCTTCTTGGCTGAGTTACACTTGCAAAGATGAAGATGAAAGAAGCTAGGAGCCCAAGTCTGTGCATATTTACTAAGGCAGTAATCCCAAATATACTAACTAGGGAGTAATCCTGAGTGAACACAACAGGACTTAGTTCCAAATAAGTGTGCATAAGTTTAGGCTGCATGACATTGACCGTGTTTTCTTTTTCCCATAGAATTCACTGGCTCTCATTTACTTTTATGGGACAAAGTAAATACAAACGCATATCATAATTATGAACAATTCAATAGTAGTTTTTTAATAGCCAATATTCTTCCATATAAAACAATGATGAAATTATAAGTAATCCCACTAGCTCAAAATCTTTGGTTAAGGTCCGGATGGGTCCCAAGAGAGTCACTCCACCGCCACCACAAGGAGAGGAGAGCTGGTCTTGTGGCAGCAAGCATGACTTGTCCCCATAGCTAAGCAGAGTCTGCCCTGGTTTCATCTGACTTGATGTGTGAGCACTGCAAGATATTCCCCTCAGGGGATGAAGCTGCTCTGGGAAGAGCAGAAGGTTTCAAGTTCCCTCCCTGGCTTCTCCAAGATACGGCTAAGAGAGATTCCTGCCTGCAACCTTGGAGAAGCTGCTGCCAGTCTGTGAAGACAGTACTGAGCTAGATAGACCAATGGTCTGACTCAGTATATGGCAGTTTCCTATGTTCCTATGTTCACATGGAAGATCTTGTGTAGTATTTACACAAGAATAACTCCAGGCAGACACAGAGCTCTTAAGATAGCGTTTTCACTGAGCACCAAACACAACTAAGTAAAGATAGCAGATACAACAGCTTGGCAGATTCAATGTATTCCAGTAGAGTGAAACCTAACAGCAGATTCACTAAACAATTCTAACAATTATCCCTCCCCTTAAAAGTATATATACCAGAAGAGTACAGAGAATGATATTTATGAACCATCAGGAGGGTGACACTTCAAGAGGGTGTCAGTCATAAGTCAAATCTCCCAGGTGGTTTGCGTCTCCACTCTGGATAGCATTGGCCCCCTTTCTGCACGCAACTCTGAGAGCCAGCAAGTTCAGTGCAACTGCCTAGCTACCAGGCTTCAGAAGCAACTGTGTATTCTCCATGATCAGTGGACCCAGCTTCCTCCTGCTGCACTAGTGAGGGAAATTCAAAAGATTCTGAATACATTGTTTTGGCAGTCCACCTTGGTGCCACCATGGAGTCCTGCAGCTGATCAATATGGCAGGGCCAAATCACACCTAGAGACCATTTTTGTCCAGTGGATAGATTGGGACTACTGGTGTACAGATCACCCTGTTGTTCAACTGAGTCCCTAACTTAGCTGATTGCTACGTTACATGGTTACATGGTTGGCACTGGGTCACCCAAACTGTTGGTGGTAGGGGATTTCAGTGTTCACTATGGGACCAGTTGTCAGGAGCGATCATGGAAACTATGGGCCTATCCCAAGTGGTCTCTGGACGGATGCATGTTGCTGGCCACATACTTGATTTGATCTTTTACTCTGATCAGGGTGGTATTCCATGGGTGGGGACCCCTGTGATTTCCCCATTGTTATGGATGGACCACCATCTGGTTAAGGTAGGACTTGCAACCACAACCCATCTCTGCAGGGGAGAAGGACCCACTAGGTTGGTCTACCCGAGAAGGTTATTGGATCCATCGCATTCAAGAAGCCTTGGAAGGGTTTTGAGTTGGCTCTGCTGGTGATTCTGTCGATGCTCTGGTGCAAACTTGGAATAATGAACTCATTAGGGCAGAAGACACAATCACTCCCAAGCGTTCTCTCCAACCTGCTTCAAAATTAGACCTGTGGTTTTTAATATATATATATGAAATATATAAATATGTTTTATATAAATAAATATAATATATAAATTAGAAAGAAAGAAAGAGAAAGAAAGAAAGAGATAGATAGATAGATAGATAGATAGATAGATAGATAGATAGATAGATAGATAGATAGGATAACCTCAAGTACCATCACAGCCTGTCCAACTTGCAACTGACTAGCCACACCACCCGCTTTTGCTGCTGCTTGACTCAGTTGTTTCCTGACATGTTTGTGCAAATCAGGTTTCAACCAGGCATGGGCAGCATTGTGATATGCCAATTTTTTTAAATGACCGTTCTTGTTGTAAGGATTCGCTTTCACCAGCAATTGCTTTCAGGGCCCATTTATGGTTTGCACAAATATGTTCACCAGTCTATTGGTGGCTGGATGGTATGGTGCCGAGGTGATGTGACAGATGCCATTGTGGTGCAGGAAACATTTTAACTCTTTGGATGTGTCCCTTCCTATTGCATTTCCAGCAATATGCATCTTTAAATCTATATTCAGTAGGAGAGCGAGATCCTTTCCCACACTGATTACAGGGAACTGAGTGTCTAACAGGTTGTTCTTTGCTTTGTAAAGCAGCCATTTTGTGCATTTCTGTTTGTTCCCTAGCTTCTCCTTGAAGCCTCACTGCATCTCTCTCTGTTGTTTCCATGGCCAATGAAGTTTCTACAGCCTGTTTGAAGCTAAGGTTTTCCTCAGTTATGAGGCTTTTTTGTATTCTCTCACTATGGAGTCCATATGCAGATTTGCCTCGAAGAGCTTAATTAAGTCCTTCCTTAAAGTCACAGTGTTCTGACAGCTCTTTGGAAATAGTTTCACCTTCAAGCTATTTCCTTTTGTGACATCTGAATCTTTCTGCTATAATCAGGGGTTTTGGTGATTAATGCTGCTGCACAATTTGCACGATTTCTTTAAAAGACATGGTTGTAGGCTTCTCTGGAGCAATCATGCTGTGTACAAGACTGTAAGTCTTTCCTCCCATAATATTCAGCAATGGTGCCACATGCTTTTATGAGGGAACTGCATTCACTTCAAGATATTGCTCCAGCCTTTCTGTGTAGATAGGCCAGTTTTCCACAGCACCAGGAGTGTAGTGGAGGAGGGACGTGCTGGGACGAAGTGCAGGGATGGTACTTCTTGGCTTCTTTGGCTGTTGGGGTGGGTATGACTGTGGTGGCTGTCATGGAGAGTACCTGAATTCGCAGCTACATTACTGCACAGCACTATCAAAGGCCTGCCAGTGCCAGTATAGCCTGTCATTCCACAAATCTTCCAGATACTTACTGTTCTGTACCACACAAACTTCGGTATCCCACCTTCATCTCAACTTGTAACACTTTGTGTAGTATTTACACAAGAATAACTCCAGGCAAACAGAGCTCTTAATAAAGCATTTTCATTGAGCAACACACTAAGTAAAGATAGCAGATACAACAGCTTAGCAGACTCAGTGTACTCCAGTAGAGTGAAACTATCTGCAGATTCACTACACAATTCAAACATATCTAACAGCTATGGGCATAGATGTGGACTCAGGAATCAGCAATGGGCTCTTCGGTACAGCTGTCTAAGAGTACAGACCCCCGTTGCCAGCCAGCCCTGCATAGAAATATTCCATACAATTCAAACAATATTTGAACCTGTAAGAATAAAATGGTGTTTGCATCTGAAGGAGCATAGCCTGAAATGTGTACAAGTTGAATATTTATGCTTAATACATTTGGGTGGCGGGGGGCATGGGGAGGTTTCTTGTCTCCCTGAATTGGTTATTTTTGAACTTTTTGGTGGAGTGCAGACTCTCTTTTTCCCCCTCCCACTTTGAAGGATTCTGTTTGCCTTAAGCCTGACAAATGGTTATTTAGCTCCAGATGATAGAAAACATCTCTAACTTAAGTAGGCAATTTGTTCTATTGCTCGATGGCTGAAGTTTGAAAAGGTTTTTTTCCCCCTGTCAGAATAGCAGTGGAGAAGAGTTCAGCAATTATGTTAAGAATTTTTTAAAAACTACAGTGTACTGGACTTAGTCATAGCCAGAAAGCATATATAGTCTTTGACATCCATTATATAAGCAGCAGAACAATGGCGATAGAATACCAGAAGGCTGAGCTAGGCAGATTTTGCACATGCTGCTGACCCAGTGGCACAAAGTCAATTTTGCTCTCCAAAACTGGTAACAAAACAAGAGGACTCTTAAGGCCAGCTCCTCTATGCAAGTGACTGGCTGTGACATCCTGATTAAATTACACAGTGGAAGTCCCATTGAAATTAGTAGATCTATTGAGTAACTTAAGTCTGGTTGCCCTGTTTTTTAGCAGGGCTGTAACTATACTTGAACAGTGGGGGTGATGCCCTGCCCTGAGCCTCTGAGGGAGAGGAGGCCCACCAGCTGACTGACAGCTTGCTCTTTGTAGTCCCCCTCCCACCTCTCAGAAGAAGAAGGCAGGGAAGGGGCTCATCTTCATTTTTTATCCCAGGGCCCACTCCAACTTTGCTATGCTCCCAGGTTTTAATCCATCTAATAATGTATATAGATAAATGACTATATGAAGAAATGTAAACCAGGGAGAGAGGAGTAACAGAGAGACAGACGCAGCCATTTTGATGAATTGTGGTAGCTGATAAAGTACAGATCACGGAAATGGCTGTGGGTGGTGGATTCTATCCCCATTTATGTTCTTTTATCTCTTTCTGATATTTAAATCCTTCTGCTACCACCAATTTCCTTTAAGCTAATACTCCAACCTTCCTTCTACTATACTCCTGCAGTACCTGGGAAAGGCGTTAGGCATGAGAATGAACCAATCAGGAGACCAACTGTTTGGAAAGCCAGAGTTCAATGAAAGAAGTATAGAAGTTTAATTAACAAAATATACGTTATGTTGATATCAAATTATTTCATAGGCTGTGGCTGACATCCAGACCAGCGTTGTGCTAGCCAGCACTGTGCTTCCAGGAGGAAGACTGGGGGGGCTAGCTGAGAGGCCGGGCCAGCTGAATCTCCCTGGTCTGAGCAAGGAAGTTTGCCGAGCCGACCCTGTCTCCTCCCTTCAGCCTTGAGCAGCAGAGGAGGCTTGTTGTTGGAATCCCTTCTGCCAGCTTGTGTCATTGTCCTGATTATCCTCACAGGCTGTATGGGGGCCGGTTTTATCAGCCAGGCTCCAGAGTCCACGTGAGAGGTGGGGTCTGGGGAGTTGGCTTAACAAGACTGAGGCAAGCCAGTGGTGCAGCCTCTGGCTTAGCCACCAGTGTGGGCACCGATAGAAGGGCCACCTGCAGGAGGCCGCTGAAGCCGGCTGCCAAAGTGGGCCACTCTTTGGTGCACAACTGAGGTCTGAGGGGAAGTTATGCTCAAGGTCCTCCAGTTTCAATTTTAGTTTTAGTTCTGATTTTATTTAATGGTTTGTGTTAGGCTGATCACAGGGATTTGTCTGGGCTCTCTTGTTAAGGACAGAGCAGAGGGCACATTTGATGAGAATGGGGCAGCTATTTCAGTAGTGGTGAGGAATACAGGATTGGGCACTGGCAGGCCAGCAGGCCATTACAGGGAAAGGGAGTCAAGTAATTTAATTACTGTTTTCCCTTTGCCCTGTCAGCTCTCAGAACTTGGGGAGTACTTCCAACTCCTCACTGAACCTAACCATGCTCCTTTGTAATGCCAGGTTGGTTCAAAATACGATTGAAGTCATCCACGATTTGATCATGGATGGAGGTGACCTGGCTTGTATAACTAAGACCTGGTTGGGGGAAGCTAGTAGTCCTGTATGGGCCCTAACTCTAACCCTGAACCCCATCGTGCCTGCTGTTTTGGAGAGGGCCAGTGGGGGGGAGCAGTGGGGCAGGGGCTAACAGATAGGCAGCACCTTCCCTTTCCCTTAAAGCAACCCCTCCCCCACCCTCCCAGGAGTGCACAAACAGTCCGTGCACATCCTTACACCAGAAGTCTGTGCCTAGGACGGAATCTCTCCCCTAAGTCTGTCCATTGTAGGCTTGGCTGTACATGTCTTTTCGTTGGACAGGTTCTTCTTTGGTTCAGGTTTATCTGGTACAGGCATTGCTGACTTTAAAGTCGTCCTTCTGTTCCTGTACATTTTTGAAGCAGGATCAGGCAGTACAAGGAGGCTGTGTCCTCTTCTGAAGACTCCCTTGAAGGCTGCCCCAGGAGACTCTGTCTTTCCCTCAGCTCTTTCTTCGGCTTCCCTCTTTATGGCCACAGCACTTCCTTTATCCCCCTTACCTTGCCTCTCAGCTTCCTTCTGTCAGCTCCCAGCTGCCCTCCAGCTGCTAAACAGCAACTGCTGACTCCCAGTTCTTCTCTCAGTCTCATCAGACCAACAGAAACTTTTCCAAGGTATACCTACAGCCACACCTCTTAGCAACAGTAACCATCTTCTTCCCCCTTAGTAACAAGGTCACTTGCTGCCTAGTAACTGTTTCTCTCTGGGCTGGTATGGATGATACTGTTGTTGCTCACACCATTAGGAAAGAAATCTGTGCAAAGCACATCCATCAGTATGTCCATGGAGGACATCACAATGCCCTCCCGATATGCCCCCGAATTGCATGGGGTTGGTCTTCCTAATGACACCCCCACATGTGTTCCAAACACTTGTTTAAACCATTATTTGGAACATGCGTACAGGGGTCATTCAAATCAACTGTCCCCACCATCCCTTAAAATAAAGATATGTCCTGAAAGGATGTCTGCAAAGGATCCCAGTAGGTGTGTTCTCAATTCATCCCCTTCTTAATCACATGAGTAGGGATGGTATCATCCAAAATGGTTCATTATCTCCAACAGAGGGTGTGAAGGAATGAGGCCTAGACCTCTTTTTTTTTGTAAATAAGCCCTTGTATTATAAATGAATTGTAAATTGTGTTAATATGCACAAACCTCTTCACTATTGCAAATAGGATTTATATGTTAATATGGTTGCAAAGGTCCCTATGTTGCAAAGAATGCTGGTTGGGTTCATGAGTTCATGCCCGCTGTACTTTAGTTTCACTTTTGAGAATGTCAGTTTGACAATTGATTTTGGAGGGAAGAAACATTTTGAAAAATGGAGGCAACTTTGTTTTACACTAATTGGGTTGTTTGAAAAGCTCTGGAGCAAGAATTGGATCTACAAGTGAAACTCTGAAAATTAGAATATCGTGCAAAAGTCCATTAATTTCAGTAATGCAAATTAAAAGGTGAAACTGATATATGAGACAGACGCATTACATGCAAAGCGAGATAAGTCAAGCCTTAATTTGTTATAATTGTGATGATCATGGCGTACAGCTCATGAAAACCCCAAATCCACAATCTCAGAAAATTAGAATATTACATGGAACCAAAAAGACAAGGATTGAAGAAAAGAACAATATCGGACCTCTGAAAAGTATACAGTATACTGTGCTTGATTGGCCAGCAAACTCGCCTGACCTGACCCCATAGAGAATCTATGGGGCATTGCCAAGAGAAGGATGAGAGACATGAGACCAAACAATGCAGAATTGCTGAAGGCCGCTAATGAAGCATCCTGGTCTTCCATAATACCTCATCAGTGCCACAGGCTGATAGCATCCATGCCACGCCGCACTGAGGCAGTAATTGCTGCAAAAGGGGCCCAAACCAAGTACTGAATACATTAGCATGCTTATACTTTTCAGAGGTCCGATATTGTTCTATTCTTCAATCCTTGTCTTCTTGGTTCCATGTAATATTCTTATTTTCTGAGATTGTGGATTTGGGGTTTTCATGAGCTGTACGCCATGATCATCACAATTATAACAAATTAAGGCTTGACTTATCTCGCTTTGCATGTAATGCGTCTGTCTCATATATCAGTTTCACCTTTTAATTTGCATTACTGAAATTAATGGACTTTTGCACGATATTCTAATTTTCTGAGTTTCACCTGTATATAGGAAACTGCTTTAGCAGAGAGTTAGTAGAGTTCAGTCGGAGGAAGAGTCCTGGAAGTCAAGTCACAGTTGAGCTTGGAAGCTCTGAGAGAAACAGTCTTGCACAAGCAGTCACCTGTGAGAGGGGCAGTTTTGGAAGTCAGCAGGGAGAGTTCAGTTTGAAGATCAGAGTGTGCAAGTCAGAGATGAGAACTCAAAGGAAGATAACCCGTGTAGTCAAAAAACTACAAGTTGGAGACTCATACGAGCTGAGTCCAGTCCAAGGGAAGGAGTTGAGTCCAGCTGAAGATTTCCTAGCACAGACTGAGAGAGTCTGCCATGTGGCTATAGCAATCATCAAAATCACTTACCGGGAGTCAAGATCCCCTGATAAGGGCTGAAATCACAGAAGAACCAGGCTGGACTGAACCCCAAGTCTGTAACTGTGACCAGGACCTGAGACTGCACTAGGTGCAAGCCAAATCACTGCAAAAACTGAGGTAACGTGGGGTGGGGACTCTGACCTAAGGACCAGTCTTAGACAGTTTAATCGGATGTGTTTTTTCCACCCTCTTATTTCTTCCTTTATGCTTAAATAGTAACTGTTTTGTTTTCTAAAAGCTTCCACTGTATATAGAAACTAAAGCTAATGTTTTAACTTGACCAAATTTTCCCAGAGTAAATGTTCTGGTTGCATTTAAAGATTATAAGTTGTTTGTTTGATTATCTGCACCCCATGCCTATAAGCCTTTCCACTCTACTGAGTTTTGTTGTTGTTTGGTATTACAGCAGAGATTGAAGGACTGTTTTAGTAGACACAGCCATAGCAAAGAAAAGTCTACTTGGTGGCAGTAGTAAATAATTGATATCATGGGGCTGGTGAGATTGGTAAGGATCCTCCCCATGTGGTAGCACACAGGTGGGATAGAGACCTGTTCCTCCACACGTGGTGGCAATGGTGGGATATGTAATTCAGTGGAGGCAAAGTGATTATTGGAAATTGGCATTTTTGAAAAAGGAGGGTTGGTTTCCAATTGAGAAAGAAAAGGTTATTTTAATTCATTGGGTCTACGGAGTAGGGTCCGGATAGGTTAGCAAAATGACAGATTACCTTCACATGAGAAAGCAGCTCTAATGGACTATTGTCAAGTAAAAGGACTTCCCTTTGAAAGGAAAGATGTGGTGGAGATGATACTTCTCCTGATACAAGCCAAAGTATTAACCAATCTGCCTTCAAAGGACCTTGATTGTAAGGAAAAGAGAAGATTAGGCAACCTTTGGTTGGAGGAAAGAGAGGTGGAGATAGCAGAGATGAAGGTCCAAGAGCTGGAGAACCAATGCCAGCATGAAAATCAAATGTTCACAGTGAGAAAGCAATTCTGGTAAAAAGGTAAATCCCCAGAAAAACAGCTCCATCTATATCAGCAGGAAGAGGAAATCCAAAACGGATTGTGAGCAGCTCCAAAAGGATCTTTCCAAACTGGGGGAGTGGGTGACAAAATGGCAAATGCGGTTCAATGTTAGCAAGTGTAAAGTGATGCACATTGGGACGAAAAACCCCAACTTCAAGTATATGCTGATGGGATCCGAGCTGTCGGTGACGGACCAGGAAAGGGATCTTGGGGTCGTGGTGGACAGCAAGTTGAAAGTGTTGACTCGATGTGCGGCAGCTGTTAAAAAGGCCAATTCCATGCTAGAGATCATTAGGAAGGGGATTGAAAATAAAACGGCTAACATTATAATGCCCTTATACAAAACTATGGTGCGACCACACTTAGAGTACTGTGTACAATTCTGGTCACCACATCTTTAAAAGGACATTGTTGAACTGGAGAAGGTACAGAAGAGGGCAACCAAGATGATCAGGGGCCTAGAGCACCTTTCTTATGAAGCAAGACTACAACACCTGGGGCTTTTTAGTTTAGAAAAAAGATGACTGCGGGGAGACATGATAGAGGTCTATAAAATCATGCATGATGTGGAGAAAGTGGAGAGAGAGAAATTCTTTCCCCTCTCACACAACACTAGAACCAGGGGTCACTCCATGAAATTGATTGCCAGGAGGTCTAGGACCAACAAACGGAAGTACTTTTTCACACAACGCATGATCCACTTGTGGAACTCTCTGCCACAGGATGTGGTGACAGCCAACAACCTGGATGGCTTTAAGAGGGGTTTGGATAACTTCATGGAGGAGAGGTCTATCAATGTCTACTAGTTGGAGGGCTGTGGGCCACCTCCAGTCTCAAAGGCAGGATGCCTCTGAGTACCAGTTGCAGGGGAGTAATGGCAGGAGAGAGGGCACGCCCTCAACTCCTGTCTGTGGCTTCCAGTGGCATCTGGTGGGCCACTGTGCGAAACAGGATGCTGGACTAGATGGGCCTCGGGCCTGATCCAGCAGGGCTGTTCTTATGTTCTTATCTTGCCCAACTGGAGGCACATCACTGTCTAGAGAGAGATTGTATTTGTCTTCAGTGGGCACGGCACAAGATGTATAAGCAGAACTTTACCAACAAGGAGAGCAGCTCCAGCAGGAGAAAAAGCATTGAGAGGCAAAGCTTTGCCTGGAAAAGCAGCATTTTCTCCAACTAGAGGATAAGCGTCTTTGGCAAGAGCAGGAACAGTGAGAGCAGGAACAAAGGCAGTGTGAGCAGGAATGAGAGCAGCAGAAGCAAGAAGAGATGCTGCAGCTAAAACAGCAACAGGCAGCCAAGGTTGATATGGCATTGTTTAATCCAGGCCTACAAATAAGTGAATAAAAGCGTGTAGCAAGATTTGATTCAAAGTTAGTTTGGATCAGGTCCCTAACAGAATATAGAGCCAGCAGGCACAAAACAAGAATGTGAGATGGAAGGCCCACAAGAGATAACAGGTACCAGAACCTGTCAAACAGGCCCTTAGCCAAATTCCTCAGTCAGCAGAAAGAGGATCTTGCTGGTACCAGTAGATACGATAGGGATTAAGGTTGTCAGAAAGGCTAGGTAGAAACTGATCTTCCTAGGCTCTAGGTGGCACCTCTGGAATATGTATGTTTAATAACCCTTAATATGTATTAATTGCTTTACTGATATGCTGCTTGTTTGAAACCTCTAGAAGCTAGCCAACTGTATGGCTTGGGCACACAGTACTAGCCAGATACTCTCTGACTGTACTTGTGCCTTTCATGACATGAAATAAAAGCTTATTTGAGTACTGCATCCTTGCTGCATTTGACTTCATTCAGTCAGGCAACAAGTATAATTGTGAGAATTTGGTCTAATCCCCTTTGGTTCTGGTAAGACGCCTCATTCTCTATCCATGTGATAGAAGGATGAATGCAAGTGGCTGAATCAAACAGGAAAGCTAGATTCCAGGGAGAGGATTTTCCCCACAACAAGATCACCCCAAATGATTCCACTCCAGGAGAGGATCCCCACATGTTACTCACTACTTTTGTTCAGGCTGAGCAGAAATGGGGTCTCCGGCAGGACAAGTATATGGTATGTGTACCCAGTTTAAGTAATGGGGAGCTGGCAGAGGGTTTTGGTAACATACCATTAGCAGGGGATGTTACTGGTGTTTTGTTCAGAGAACTTGTGCACCAAAAGGGAAACAGTTGGGGAAACAGTTTGAAACCTGGATGCTACAACGTAAGCAATTTCGGAGTCAATTTGAAGCAAGAATAATATGTCTGTTAAGTAAACGAGGCTTAGACCTCTTTTTTTTCCTGTAAACAAGCCCTTGTAAATAAATTGTGTTATTATTACATTGCTGTTCCTAAAACCACATTATTATTGTAAATAGATTGTGATTATAAAATGCTTGCAAAGTCCCTGTGTTAGATAAAACCTGGCAGGGTCAAAGGTTCATGACTTCTGCTCAAGAAAGATTCAGTTAAAGATGATTAAATATTTGATTTAATTGGTTGCATTTTGTAAAATGGAGGGAACTTTGAGTTGTACTAATTGGATTGTCTAAAACACTGTTGGGCAAAAAGGTGTGTGTGTGTGTATGTAGAGTTTAAAGGCCAGTCAGAATTTAAGCTGGAGCTGGAAAGAGTAGGGTTTTGGAAGTCAGAGTTGAAGAAGAGAGTCCAAGAGCTGAAGTTTGAGTCCTGGAAAAAGTCAGAGTAGGACTCAGAATCCAAGAGGAGAGTTTTGGAAGTCAGAGTTGAAGACTCCTGGAAGAAGTCAGAAGAAGTGTGCAGCTGGAGATCAGAAGTCAGTAAGCTGAAGGAACCGAGTCCATTCCAAGTGGTGGAGCTGAGGCCAGTCGAAGCTGAAGAATCGCTAGACCAGGCTGAGAGAATCAGTGCTGTGGCTGTAGCAAGAGCTGAAATCACAGAAGAACCAGGCTGGATTGAACTCCAGGCCTGTACTGTGACCAGGACAAGAGAACAAATAAGCCAGAGTTGCTAAAGGACTCTATCAAGGACTCTGCATAGGCTCAGTAAGAGTCCAGTTAGTGGATCCATTTTTGACCAGATTTAGTTTATTCCTTATGCTGTTTTGGTTAATGGTTTTTTTGTTCTTAACTTGTGAAACAACTTTTAATTGAACTAATTACCAAGTAAAATCTCTTGAAGGAAAATTGTAGCTTCTGTTTTCTCCACCCCATGTCTATAGGTCTTACCACCTTACCAAAGTTTGTTTTTGCAACAGGAGGCTCTTGTGGTCGACTCAGCCCAAAGCACAAAAGTCTACTTGGTGGCAGCAGTTAGACTGGTAAATTGCCAGGGAGATCTGTGTCTCATCGAGCAGGGTGGATTCTCCACATGTGGTGGCAAAGTGGTGGGATAGACAGCTATTCCTTCACGGGGGGCCTAACCTTGGTGAACAGTAGGGCTGTGCAGTCATGTCAGTTTTGTTGGAAGTAAAGGACTTTGCGCTGTCTCTTTGCCTCAGACAGTGGAGGACAGACTAGTAAGTCAGAGGGCTAGAAGGTCAAAGACATTTGGTCATCACTTCCTGCTGCTCTGATGCTATCCCTTTGAAATGTAGATTGCTAATCTTAGGGGATTCAACTTCCTTCTTCCTCCTCTCTCTTCCTACCTGGCTGTTGACCTTGCAACATGGCAAGTCTCTTGCCCTGCACCATATGTGCAGAGAATATGGTGAATCCATCTGCATCCATTTAGATAGATAGATTAGAGATCCTAAATCCTCACTTTCTTATCTAGAATGGAGTTCCTTAATAAATGCCTTTTATATTGATTTGAAACTAGCAATTGGCTCCAAGTTACTTTACTCTTAGCACACATGCATGCATAACTAAATCCGCTGTGTTTGTGCCTCTGTGCACTCTGCTATATTGAAAAAGGGATTCTCTCACCACAGAGAATTTCCAACAAGTTTGACAATGGCCATTATTGAAAAGAGTTCCACAACAACAGGAGGGACCCCCGGGAGCCAAAACTCTGACAAAATTCCCTCCTGTCCTTGAAGAACTCTTGTCAGAATTCTGACATGCCTGTCATGTCTCCCTGCTGCCACCCAACACTGCCCTAGATAGCAAAATGCTTGTCTTTTACCACAGCTTTCCTTTCCCCTTTAAATCTTAAGCAATGTTGAAGCTAGCAATTTTGCTCCAGAAGAGGGGAGAGAAGTCAACTCCTCACAAAGGACCCACAAGATCAGAGGGGGCCTCACTCCTCACTGCCCCCAATTTCCAGCATGCAGTCTCTGAAAACCACTGACAGGATGTCAGAAAAATGTTAGGATTTCCAACTTGATCTGACTGACCAACAGTTTTGACGAGCCACCTCAGCTCTCCTAACAACTTCTCTGCCAGTTCCAGTTCTGCATGGAACTGCTCCAGGCAGTTCTGTTCGAGTTCAAACCAAACTCAAGCTGAACCACATGGTGTGTGAGCTGGTTTGTTAGAACCAGCCGGCGGTTCAGTTCATGCCTAGAACTGGACCAAATCGGTTTGAATCGGTTCTAGTGCTTACAATGGGGAATCCAGTAAGGATTCCCCTTTGCAAGCATAAGGGGAACCCTACGGGGTTGAAATAGGGCTGGCAGGGGTCAAGAGATTACCATACATGCCGTGACAGTGGCATGACTCCTTGGTGGCAGCAGGGCGGCGGCTCCCCTCGGCCCCACTGGCGCTCATCCCCATCAGTTCAGAGGCCCAAACTTGTCTCCCACTGACCCGTGCTGATGTGGGGGGTGACCAGAAGGCCCTAAGGGAGCCACCGCCACTGAGCACTGGCAGGGCCTAGGGGAGCCGCCACCGCTCCCCGGCCCGCTGCAAGAGGAGCTGCACCAACACTGCAGCACATAAGCTAACTTTCTGCCCACCCACCCCCGCACTTTTTCAATCCCATAGGGTTCCCCTGATGCTTACAAGATTCCCCTTTACAAGCACTAGAACCAGTTGAACCAGGCTGAACTGATTTGATCTGAACCGGACCCAGTTCGGCAACTGCGGCTCAAACTCAGACCAGCCCCCTTTTTGGAGGGCCAGTTTGGTTTGAGTTTGAACTGGTCAAACAAAGCTGGTTCTAATTGAACCTGGCTTGATTCGAGCTGGTTTTCACAGCCCTAGTTCCAGTTGGATCAGATCCGACATTTTTCACCATGCACATGCCTAGTAAACATTACAAACACCATATTCAGGGTAACATTTTACAGTTTACTTTGAGGCTCAATGGCATTTACCTTAGAGAATACTAGGCCTGTTGCGATCGACAGACATGTTGAACTGTCAGGGAGTTGTTGGATGGAGTCCTGTCACAACAGCAGGGAGCCTCTGACAGTCAGAAGTGTTGGGAAGCTCCCTGCTGTTGTTGTAGAACTCTGTTAGAGAGCCAACATGTCTGTCAGTCACCACGCCTCACTGCCCTCCCCTCCTCCTCCTCCACCACCACCGCCTTTCTCTGGGAGGGGGCAGGGGACAGGCTGCTTGATTTTTACTCCAGAATGAGTGAGTGAACATGTGCACATACACAAATGTGCACACACACATGTACACACCTGGAGCTGCCTTCTGTGACTTCAGTTTAGATGGGACTTTTCTTTCCCTTTTAAAAAAATCCCCTTTTATATCTTGTGAGTGGCACAGGCACTTCTGCCACTGAGAGTTACTCCTGAGGCTGCAGCCATGGCTTATGGTTAAGGCTACCGCTTTGTCTTGAATCTGAAAGCAAACTGCCTGCCACTGCCAGTGCGGCTGAAATAACACTGGAGTGATAAGATCTGGAAGCATCACCCAGACAATAGTCTGGCTGCTCTATTCTGAAGCAAGTGAAGCTTCTAGATGCACTGAGCCCTGTTAACACTTGGGCTCTCCCTATGAATCTGCTCTCTCCCCAGTACATGGACCGTGTCACAAATGCATATGTCATCCATGTACAAGGAGCTGTATTGTTCTAATATTAGTATATGTGCCTCTAAGACATTCACAGCCCTCATATGTTTGAACCAGCCTCAAGATAAGCAGAGGGGCGGAGATTCCTCTTTGGTGTCTACTCTCTCTTGTCATCTAATAGCTTTTGGATTGGAGACATGTAGAGGATTTTTGTTTTGTCTAGAGTGAAAGTAATTCACAGCAGGATAATTGACGTTCCCAGTATTTCCTGACAAGATAATAAGAGGCTGATTAATCTTTCCCTCTTATTTACCTTTGAATGAGTTTATAATTGTATGTGTTCATCCTACGTGACAAGAAGATACCTCTCCAGTTTACTTCCAGCACTCCATGTTCCATCTAGTGCATTTAATGTTAGAGTCTGAATTTATGTTACTAAAAAATGTAGGGTTTTTTTGGGGAAAATCCAGCAAATACGTGTGCATTGGGATAAATCTACAGAATTTTGACCTCAAAATTTGCATTTAATTCTAGGGATAAGTTGTAGGAGCAATCCCTCCTCCCAAAACAATTCTAGTCTGAAATATCTTGTCAATGACTGGAAAGTCTGAAGAGAATTTGATAGTTTTAATAAATACTCCGGATTTATTGTTGTGTCTATAGCTAATGACAAAAGTAACTATTTTTCCCCCTGTCGCTCAGCATGACCTAAATAAACAGCTTCTGCAGGTGTTGGTGTGAATCGGACTGTGGAGATAGACAATTCTTCTTCCAAAAAGGGAGAGAAATTCTGATTCAAGAGCTGTGTTTATGGCTGATATGGGTTTGTATTGGTCAGCATACGTAACACTACTGTAACCAAGTAATACTTTTGTCTTTTTGTTCCTGGAGCAATTTTGCAACTGTTCTTAATATATATATTTTAAAGTGAGGTGAATATATATATATACACACACACATACATATACATACATACATACACCTCTGTAGTATTGCCCCACAGTTTATTAATTTTGAACATATTTAAACCACTTTCCTGGCAGCTCAAAGTTGTTTACAACAGTAAAAAAAAGAAGAAGAAGAAACTCAAACAATACATAACATAAAATAAGGTCATTGACACGACCTAAAGGTGTGGGGCTGGGGAGGGTGGGGGGCAAGCAGGATCACACCTACCTTCCCCCCAGACGATCTTCTTCTTGGCAGTGCCACTTTTGCATCCACACTGCTGGGAGTGGCATGGAGATCTGGAGGCTGGAGAATGGATGGTATCTATCTTATGTTTCTTTTTAGATTGTGAGCTCTTTGGGGACAGGAATCCATATTTATTTTTATTTCCCTGTGTAAATGGCTTTGGGAACTTTTGTTGAAAAGCAGTATATAAATATTCATCATTATCATCATCAACTTTGTACAATGGATTCAATACCTACTAGAGAAAAAATATATTATTTACAAAAACTGTTTATTTTTCGATTCTTTTCAAGGGTTTTTACCAAAATCAACAACATGCAACAGAATGAAACTCAGGAAAACAAAACCTTGATTGCACAACTGCAAGCTGAGTGACAGATTGTTTTAAACCGGTTACCACTTTGTGTAGGAGTGTGATTCCGGTTCAAGACAACCAAAATATTTTAGGTTTCAGTTCAGCAAGTTGATTGGAAAAACTCTCTGAACCAGTATTGGGATTCAGGTTCAGTTCAACTTCCTCTTTAGAAGAGCTACCTCTTTACTGAGTTTTTAGAGTGTTCTAAAATCACTATATTCCAGTCAAACCTTGACTCTTTGTTTAGGTTCCGGTTCAAGTAATAACTACAAATTAGTTCAGTGACCAATTCAGATACTTTGAACCAGTTTAGAAATGCTTTATGCAGAATAATATCAAGACTCTTTAAGAGGCTGCCCTTGAAGCTTCTTACCATGAGCATGAAACACTCTTTTCAAATAAATGCAGTTTGTCTGCGAGCAGTTTTTCCACCACATTATCTGACCCAGCTTATGTAACAATTGTTTGCATAGAGAGCAATTCATTTTAAGAATACTGCACTCTGCCCATCAAAGGGTAAAATGTTTCCTAGAACCAGGCAACAGCAGCTGAGATAAAATGGCCTTTGTGGCGTCAAAATCAGCAAGGCCATTCGTTGCTGAGTCAGCTAATGGATGTTATCCATGAGGCAGCCACCTCTCTGATGACAAGAGTGATGGCAAGCAGATCTTCTGGCAAAGTTTGCTTCCTATGACCAAAATTTAAAAAAAAATTAGAACCTCTTTGGCACAATATTCCAAAGTATCTTCCAGATACACCACAAAGCCATTTTCTGAAGAAAGGCTCTGGATGGAATATCAAATGTCTGTCTTTCTAATCTGTATGCACATCTGTCTAGAGGAGCTATATACCAACATTCTGAGGCTATTCACATGATCTCAGCTGGAGCAGGGAAGGCGACGGGGGGAAGGCAGTGTTTCACCTACCTTCCCCCCAGAGGATCCTTTGCCAAGTCTTTGGCACACCAACATGTGCCCAGATGATCCACGCTGCTCTGTGGAACTCATTTCCCCAGCCTCCAGATAACCCTCAATGCACTGCGCAATGAGTGTGGTGCATTCAGGGAATCCCCCAATAGACAGGCACTCTAGGCTCTTGACTCTGTGCATACACGACCCCAGTGCAAGGGTTAAGGGTGCACGTGTGCCCTTGACTGACTAATAGCCAGGGTACAACGTAGGGTTAGGCAGGCAGACAGCAGCACTGGGATCCTCGTGGATCCCAGCATTGCACACGAGCAGCCTAACCCAGGCCGGGCTGCCCTAGCCTGGGTTAGGCTGCTCATAAGAACTGGCTTTCTGTCTCTTTGCAATTGTACACGTGATGCTAAATGCATCCTTGGTCTCATCATGCTTCAGTTGTCTTGGGTAGATAGATCAGGCCCCCATGGACTGAGAGCATGGCAGGGGGGTAGCTGGCTTTAGCCCACCTATCTGCCAAAGTCCCAGTCTGGCTTAAGGATGCGTCTGAAACATTTCAGAGGCCATTATAAAAGCCCCCGAAACGTTTCAGCCACCGGGGCCATTTCGGATTTCGGAGGCAGCGGGGGTGCTCCCTTAAGGGTGGGGGAGGGTGCACTTACCCCTCCCACCGCATTTCCCTGCCGCCCCATTGCCTGCTAAAAACCCTTTCCCCCGCCCCCTGCGCTTGCAATTGCAAATACTCAGAGCAGACCATACCCAACAGCTGTCAAACTACCCTTCAATGGTTTTTTTAAAATGCCAAGTTTGGGGGAAACGCCACTCTACACATCAAGGGAAAGCAGCGGGGCATAACAGGCTTTTTCCCCAAAAGCCACTGGAAACAGGATAATTTTAAGTCAGACATAAATCGGGCTGAGCCAGAACGTGCAGCCTTGCTTTGGGGGGGGGGAACGAATTCTGTCTGTACTGGTCCCTAATAGCCCTATTATTATTATTATTATTATTATTATTATTATTATTATTAACATTTATATCGCCCTCTTCCCCCAAGGAGCCCAGAGCAGTGTGCTACATACTTCTGTTTCTCCTCACAACAACCCTGTGAAGTAGGTTAGGCTGAGAGAGAAGTGACTGGCCCAGAGTCACCCAGCTAGTTTCATCGCTGAATGGGGATTTGAACTCGGGTCTCCCCGGTCCTAGTCCAGCATTCTAGCCACTACACCACGCTGGCTCCAAAGGGACTTGGAAGTAAAGGCAGCTGGTTTGTGGATTCACACTCTTCATCCCGAAGGAGATTCGAACCAAAAGCCATGTGTGTAAAGCCTCTAGGAGCGTCTTTCCTTGTCAAAGAGCAAGCGCATGGGGCCTGGCCCAGAGTGGAGCTGTGTTAGGAAATCATGTCGAAGCCCCCTTCTAGGATCCAACCTGGCTGTTATTTACCAAAGAAAACTGAAACACATCAGGACCAGTGATACATTTAACATTATGTGTAGTTGAGCCCACAGTCTTTGGCACAAATAAGAAGAACCCCCAGTATTATTCTAGCCCCGTGTGCAATCAGAGTGTAGAGGGGAGAAATGGGAGCACACCAGCTAGCCACACAGCAGCATACAGACGGCTGGTCATGCCACCTAGGCATGCTTACATTCAGCACTTGCCGCTGCAGACAAGGGCTGAATATGGAGAAGCCCAGGGGTTGTAGCCAGTGGTGCATCCCTATGGTGGTCTGGCTAGTCAACAACTCCTATTCCTCCCTTGACCTATTGGTTCTCCATCTGCACAGAGTTATTGTGCATTGTAGAAGTAGGCCAATAAGTTGACACTTGATTTTCAGTGGGACACTGCATAAACAACGTGCAACCTAGGATGCAGTTGGGAAGGGACTAAACTTGTTCTTCAACCCAATACTGGGGTCACCAGGGACATGGGACAGATTTGTCCCCACCTCAATTGTGCCTCCTGAGTGCACACCTTTACTTTCTCACATATAAATGAATAAGTATGGACCCCAAACAAGATGTTGCAGTATATCCATGGAGTGCATGTGCTACCTGAGTTTGCGGCTGAGCATGGTGCAAGAACAAAAGTTATCAACAAAGATAAGAGTCTTACTTCTTGCGCAAATTTGAGTCCCAGCTCTTTTTCAAACCCCTTCCCCCTCAGAAACACAAATGTATGAAATGGCTGGTGAGAAAACACCAGTTTCACACACCTTTTCCCCCTCAGAAGCAGAAGGGCTTCTGAATGTCTTGAGAGAGTTTTCTTCAAGATGAGACATTTCCTAGTATTTTTGTTCAAGCCCTCCTCCTGCCTTGCAACAGAATTCCATTAGCTCTGCCACCTGCTTGTCTGTTAACAGTGCTGAGACAAATAGCTTTCCATCCCATTGACTAACATGGGTGCAGCTGGCTGAGTTGCCCCCATTAGATGTCTTCCCCCCCCCGACGTATCAGCAGGTCACCCAAAGTCTGCTGGCAACTCACCCACAGGTGCTCTGGTTCTACATCTATAAGGATCATAATGTTTCCAGCTCTTTCAAAAATAGATATAAGATTGTTGTCACACCTACCTATGGGAAAAAGAAAAGTGCTGCACTTGGAGACATCACCATAGTGCAGACGAGATCTCTATGAGTTACCAAGAAACTCACCACTTTATCTTTTACACACTAAGTCCAGACCACAGAGGTATACAAAAAGGTGTTTTCTTAGAGGATGCCCTTCAGCTGTGGAATTCCCTCTCTATGGAGACTTCTGTGAATGATGTATGACATTTTTATTCAAATTAACTTTTCATGGCTGGGCACAGGAGGGGATACAGCAAGTTGAGAATTGAAATTGGAGCTTAATTAAAAAGATTGTTATTCACCCTTTGGAATGGAACAAACTTTGGAAGCCAAATTGTTCAATATATAAATAAATAATCTTTTTGGACATACCATGGTGTCTCTCTCTCTCTCTCTCTCTCTCTCTCTCTCTCACTCACTCACTCTCTCTCTCTCTCTCTCTCACACACACACACACCTGCCTCTTTTTTAATTGTTTCAGAATCTGAAGCAGACTAAAGGTGATTGTATCCCAAGTGATTGAGGAACCTGCAGTAGGTAGTAATAACAGCTGTTAATGTGATAGCTAGAAGGAAAAATTACCAGTGTAATTGAAGATTCCCTAATGTTCTGCACCATGCCAAAGGGGAAAACACCTTAAATGGAGCAGAGACACATGCCAGATGGTGTTGGAATGATATTTAATTATAAAGGACAATCAATGACAAAACAGGTTGACCAAACCCCAGAAAATTGGTCTCTGCTCCATTTTCTCTCACACAAAGAGCAAAAGCCCTGGAACTGAGGGATGGATTTCAGAATTGCAGGATTCAGGCAGAATGATAATCCACAGCTTTCTGGAATATGTTAGGAAAAGCTTTTCTTCCTGTAGGTTTATCATAACCAAAAATGTCATAACCAAACTTTCTTTTATGATTGTATTATATTATATGGGGCAGGGTTAAATGGGGGTTGACTGTTGTTAAAGTACTGCAACCTTGAGCACACAATAGATTCTGGCCACTTTTGTTCACACATGCTCAAAAAAGATAAATTTATACTGGAACAGAATGAGCATGAGATGGAGAACATGGCCGACATACTGCATAATGTTACCTGCACCTTGCAACATAAGATTTGTGCAGTTGCAATTGTACACCAAGTTTGCATTATTTCATCCTATTGATTTAAAACCTGCACCCTCCTTCCATCCCATAAATTATGGCATTTATTTTAATAAACACAAATATTGTTATAGCTGTGCTCCTTGCTTATGGAAAACAGCTCCCTCTCTGGAGGGCACCTAGAAATGACACTTGATGGAAGATGATAGCAGGGCTGTGTGTGTGCCTCAGCTCCATGGGTGCACTAAAAATTCACAGACTGTGGTACTGGGCACAGAATTCATGAGAATCTCTGTTTTTACTTTTTAAAGAAAGAGCAAGTTTCTAGCCTTTCTTTTATTGTTCCCATATTGAGAAATTACCCAGGCCATTCAGAAGAGTTTTATATTTGTTTTCTCCTATCAGACCAGGATTTCCCCATTTTGTACAATGTGGCCAGATTCTGATTGGTGGCTAATTTTATGGATGGATGGATGGATGGATTGATCGATTTATTGACTGTTAGATTTGTATACCACCTTTCATTAAAACAATCCCAAGACGGTTCACACAAAAATTAAAACAAGACTATACAAATTACACAATTAAAATGTTAAGCTAAAATATAAAAACATAAATCTGACTAAAAAGATTTAAAATACAAGCATAAGATAACCATACAAAATACAAAGAAGCAGCAGTAGAGACAATAATATAAAAGCCTGGGTAAAAAGCCAAGATTTCACACGCTTTCTAAAAACTGTGATGGAGACCAAAGAGCAAATAGCCATCAGGAGAGCATTCCAGAGTCTGGGGGCAGCAACAGAGAAGGCCCTGTCCTATGTGCACAGCAGCCGATCCTCTCTCATTGTCGACACCCGGAGCAGAGCCCCTCAGATGACCTCGTCAAGTGGGCAGCAACCCTTGGGAGCAGGCAGTCCCTCAGGTATCCCGGGCCCAAACTGTTAAGGGCTTTAAAGGTCAAAACCAGATAGAATTAGACAGCTGTTAGTGCTAAATTTAAATAGTATAGTTTAGGATGGATTATTAATTTAGTTTATTAATGTCTGCTGTTCTTAAATGACCTCTGTCTATTTTTTGTTTGCTGGTCAGAGACAAAAATAGTTTGATTGATTGTGGGTGGTTGGTTGGTTGGTCAGTTTCTAACCCTTAAAACCTCAGTCTGTGGATACAGAAACCTCAGACACTGGCCTGTACCAGCCTGAAGAACAGCCCCCTTCTACTCTTAAGAAAACTGGCCAGGTACAGACATAGCACAGAACTGCAGGTCCAGTGGACCCACGGTTCCATGTCCCCCTCCCACCACTCTCCTGTTCAGACGTTGAGAAGAGGGGCCTCTCTGCAGTCAGTGAGACTGCAGAGAGGCAGGGGAGCTTGCTGTGCTGGCCTCCTTCCTGACAGAAGGATAGCCTGCACAGGCAATTGGGCCAAAGTAAGGGAGGAGCTTCCTCCCTCAACCCTTGGGAGCAGGCAGTTCCTCAGGTATCCCGATCTTGTCAGGCCCAGATTGTGGTGCCAGTGTTCGGACATAGTGCTGGCACCGCTAAACTGGAGTTAAAAGCAGCGAAACTCTTCTCTGACCCAAGGTACAGAATGGAGTTTGGTGAGGGAAACTCCAGGTCCCTTTTCACCTTTGCCAAGTTCGGACATGCAGCTTCAGGAACCAGAGATGAAGGGATCTCTGGTTTCCCAGTATGTCCGAACTCAGCCACTATTTGTTAAACTCCCCTAAGCTTTAAAAAGCAGCTTTGGAATTGGGCACCAAAAGCCTTTAAGAGAAACTCAGCAGAAAAGCATCCTGTCTGCATACCTGCAGCACATTTCCTTTAAGGAGCTCTCCTGCCAAGTCCCAGCCAACTTTATAAAATGAAGAATTTTTTATTTTAGATAATGGTGTTGCTTTATTGTAGTAAAACAACAAGGGAAACATTCAAGCCTTCTGCAACCCCTCCAAAGGATCAGACCTGTCAAATTTCAGTCAGATAGGACAAAGGAGCTTCATTATATTCAATCAAAAAAGCACATCAGTTCCATTATTTTTTTAATCCCCCACCCTGTTCTGAGACCTTTCTGTGATCTGCATACATATACAGCCCATTCATTTTTATTCCCACTAATTTTCAGTGCAAAACTAAATAAAATGAATGGGGCTCATTTGTTTTAATTTTGATTCATTTTTTAAAATGAATCACTCACAATAAGGTATAAAAGAAACCCCCTGTCACAAAGATACACATCTCAGCCAGTTGCCATCAATAATTTCCCCAGATCCTGCCATGTTCTACCTATACCCTGCCAACTTCCACCCTGGTTCATCTTCTGGTCCGCCATATGCTTATTGCATTCTGGTTCCACTCCTGACATACCAGCCACTCTTCTCCCCAACCCAAGTAACCTGGTTCTGCTTTTGCTGTGTTGCTTTCCTACCTATGCGTTCAGAATGGTCAACAGTTTTGAAATCAATAGTTGGCAATCCTATGTGGCCTCTGAGGAGAGGGTGTGGCACTTTTATATTATGTTCAACACATTACAGTTGGTGCTGTAAAAATGCTGAAGTAGCAATAGTTGTTTCTATGGTAGTTAGAACTGGCTACAACATTTTGCTTAAACAAAATTCAAAGCAAATGTGGGCATTCCTCTTCAGGCAAAATATCCAAGGAATTTCAGAAGAAGCCAAACCATTTTCAATAAAATTATCAAACTATCCCAAGGAATTTGTACACATTTCCTAAATCATTTCACCTGAACTGAAATTTAAAGCAAATCTGATGGTTCTCTCCATGCAAAATATCTGAGGAACTGCAAGGGAATTTTTGAAATAATTTCAATAAGATCAACAAAAATTTCTTGGAGAAGGGGACTGAGTCCACCTATCTCCACAGTAGTGATATCAACATAAATTAAATGATCACAAATTTGATGAATAGCTTCAGCTTGAAAATAATGTAGATTATGTTTTGAAAACTTTGTTCAGTTTACCCAGCAAAAGAGTACTGTTTCCAGTTTCTCCAAGAACAATCCCACAAAGTTGATTTCAAGAGCTTTTAAAACCATTCTTGATGGTGATGTAAAGAAATACATCAAGAACATGCTTATAATTCTATGCATCTTATTATACTTCCATGTATGTTTTAAATCTTATAAATAACACTATAGTGGTCAAAGAGTCTGGATAGCCCCTGCTAACTGGGCAATGGAGCCTCTTTTAAAATGGCAGCTCTGTTATACTTCTACAGAGAGCAACTGTCCCTATTCAGCCCAGCACAGTATCTCTTCAGTGGCTGTTGCTGGTGTGTTCCTTGTGTTCCTTTCAGACTGTGAGTGAGTCCCTTAGGGACAATATTCTTATCCTCTTGCTATCTAAACCACACAGAGATTTTTTTAAAATTGGAAAGCAGTATATAAAAGCTAGTAGTAGTAGTAGTAGTAGTAGTAGTAATATCCAAAGAGGAAAATCATATTATTCCTTGTGGTCTAATATTATATAAGGAAACCAATTTTCCACAATGAATTTCTGTATAATGTACTTTCTGTAACGTGAAAGAATGATTCCATCCAGGCTATTCACATTGAGGCTATTCACACATGCATGCAAAACCGGGCTAAGGGAGCCCAGCCCGGTTTTGCACGCACTTGTGAACCACTGGGATTGAGCCGATCCCGGCAGCAACACGGCAGCAAACCCAAACCCGCCTAAGTAGCCGCCCTTGGAAGCCAGGTTAAGGGAGTGGGCGCTCCATTAACCTTGTTTTCCTGATCGTCAGCCGTGGCTGCCAGACTGCTGGCATGATGCACTGTGTACTCATGGTATTTCTGGAGGCTGATTTGGGGCACGGGGAATCATCTGGGCATGTGGGGAGCGCATCCAGCAACGCCAGCGGAATCATCTGCAGGGAAGTTAAATATATCCCGCCTTCCCTGCAGCCTGCTCTGGAGCCCTTCTCATGGATCATGAGAAAAGGCTCATCCTCTTTAACTGCTCCTCTAAAGAGAAAATCTGCACAAGCTTCCAGCTTTTAGCAATTATTATTTTAAAAATTACTTTTTAGATCATCTCTTTGGTATTGCTATTTTAGAAGAAGAAGAAGAAGAAGAAGAAGAAGAAGAAGAAGAAGAAGAAGAAGAAGAAGAAGAAGAAGAAGAAGAAGAAGAAGAAGAAACCACTTTCCTTTATGTCCCCATAAAGCTGGGTTAAGGGAATGGAATTGCTGTCACACTTGCTATTTCTTTATAAACATCTATTTACATAGCCACAGTTCCAGAATATTTGAAGACGAATCCCTCAATTTCTGCATTGCTTTAAGCATGACACTTGCAGGGCAGGGCCAACAGCTGCTGAAAAGAAGTCAGTATCAGGCATACTCACTCAACAGTGAGCATCACACAAGAATCCCTACATCTGCTGCTGCTTTGTTTTGCATGGAGGCTTTCCGCCTCATGTTGGAAGCTGAGAGAGGTGGTTTTCTAGTCCACCTGCACGAACTTCACAGCTAGCCAACAACAGTAACTTTGTCACCAGCCTTCATAACCACTATATTAACACAATTTATGGCTGCAGATATCTTTACCTCCCTGCTTCTCTTCCCCAGTGTATCATTCACATTGATCATGGTGTAACACGCCTTCCTTCACATACATTTCCAATGTTATGTGAGAGTCTCTAGACTCCTATTATAGCATATCCTCATGTATAAGAAGGTCAGGCTACAATAATTGAGACTTTAATCATAAGCATGTCAGAATTAAAGTTCGCATAGTGCCTGTAACTCTTTCTGCTTCCTTCCACATAACCACAAAAATGGCAGTTTTGATTATATGGCCTCAGAGCAGGAGTCTCAGGGGAGCTTTGAAATTCGAGTTACTCACTGTGTGACAGAAACCTTTGATCTCTTCTAGCTACCCAGAATGTGAAATTATAGTCTATGGAAAAGCCCACCATTGCTTCAAAATTCATTTGTGCATTCTGACAGGGAAGGAACCAATTGGCATACCTTGAAATGATTTATAGTTCATGGCATGATGAACAAGAGGCATGATACCTCTCAATGCCAGTTGCAGGGGAGCAACAGCAGGAGAGAGGGCATGCCCACCGCTTGCCTGAGGGCTCCCCAGAGGCATCTGGTGGGCCACACTGTGTGAAACAGGATGCTGGACTAGATAGGCCTTGGGCCTGATCTAGCAGGGTTGTTCTTATATTCTTATTATGACATTATAATCCAACAGTAAAATGTGTGACAAGTTTGCAAGATTACCATCCTGTAGGCTCCATTCCTGACCCCAGCATGAACCATGCTTAACACATATCCCTAGGTGTTCCAGTGATACAAGGCTGATTTACACAAGTATTTTCATCACTTGATAACCATACTATCAATGTAGTCAATAAAGCACATATTGACTTCTTTATGGTATTCTTTGGCTTTCTCAATTATCTAGCGTGTATCAGCAATGATGTCTCTTGTTCCTCGGCCTTTTCTGAAACCAGCTTGAACATCTGGCATTTCCCTTTCCACATAGGGCTTTAATCTGCGTTGGATGATACAGAGCATAATTTTGCTAGCACATGAAATTAAGGATATTGTGCGATGGTTTGTGCAATCTGTCAAGTCTCCTTTCTTTGTTATGGGTATGTAGACTGACCTCTTCCAATCTGTTGGCCGCTGTGTTGTTCTCCTAATTTGCTGGCATAGTTTGGTCAGACCCTTGACTAATTCTTCATCTGTTGCCTGCCACATTTCTGTAGCTATTCCATTAATTCCTGTAGCCTTCTGACTTGATAATGCCTAGAGTGCTGATCTAACTTCATCTTCCCCTACCAGAGGTTCTTGCAAGTAGGGAATATCTTCTAGAGTATCTTGGATGTTGATGTCCCTGCTGTACAGATTTTCAGTATACTCCTTCCATCTCTGTTTCATCTTCTCTGAATCAGTTACTATCTGTCCTTTGGCATCCCAACATACTAATTTGAGGTTGGAACCTCCTTCTGAGTTCAGAGCTCTTTTGGAAAATGTTCCTTGTTTTTCCGTGCCTATTTCCTTCCTCAAGGTCTTTACAGATGTCATTGTAGTACTGCTCCTTGTCTCTTCTAACAACTTTCCGCAATTCCCTTTTAAGTTCCTTCCTGAGGTCTACCACTGGAAAACTCCGCCCCCCCCCCACTGGAGATGCCACACATCAAACCCAGGACCCTTTTTCTGTATCTAAAGCCACAGTCCCTTCCTCATGTCACCTTAGGTAAAATGGGCCTCAATTTTTGTAGCACACTACAATTAAGTTGTGGGCTTGTTTTTCAAGATACATGTGTAGACTTTGAATGAGTTACATGTTTAAAAAATGTGCCAATGAGCACCACATTCTAATTTCCACACTCCTCCCTTGTTCTCGGCATGCAACAGATGTTTGAATTCATACCCCATAAATTCCTAGCGGAGCCTGTCAAAACGGTAGCAGGTGGCTTTGGCACTCACAAAAGCTCACAGGCAACCTTGGCCATGGCAATTGGCATGCCTGCTGGATGCGTTTGTTAAAATGAGAAACAGTGCAACTGGCAGGTTGCCTTTTCAAAAGATAAATCAAATGTTTCCCAGATCACATGCTTTTTGTTTCAAATCTGCCTCTGATTCAAAAGTGCACTGCTATTTCTGTCGACATTTGTTTTATAGTTTCAAGGTTGTCTCAGTATTCATGGGAGTGAATACTATATGAAATTTATATATGAGAAAGTTTAAGGGCAAATGATATGAAATATACACATGCATGTAATGCACAGGATAATCCAATAGATTATTTTTGGAAAGAAAATTAGCCTGAAGACAGGCAGTAGTTTGGGGCAGAAGGGCAACAGAGTGTGTTTCTGTGTGCTTAACTCTTTCCTTGATGGTTGTACAGCATGATATGTACATCTCTGTACATCATGATATGTACATCTCTATCTAGAGATATACATATCAAGTGGTATGAAATATGATAAATACATAAAATAAATTATGCTCAAATCCTCCCCATGTTTCTTTTTCTCTCCATAGGGTTCCACTGCATATTTACAAGGCTAGGCATCCTGCTCCTACTCCCCCAATTGCAGCTTCCTGAGGCTGCTTTTAATTTACAGAAAAACAAAACCCTGTCTGGGCTTCATTGCATGAAAGTGTTTGCCCCGTAGGCTGCAATACAGAAGAAACTAGGGGTGTGCAATTAAATTAGCCATGAAATCAATTCAGGTCGAATTGGGGTGTTTCGCAAATTCAACCCTGAATCAAATCAACCTCAGAAGAGAGGGCCCAATTCTGGGTCAAGGAGAATCACTCCCAGATTCTACCCAAATCAATTAGGGCAATTCAAATGCCATTTTGCAGCCCATTCTGCTGACACATTAAGTTTGGAGCAGAGAGCTGGTCTACCCGCTGAACCCAATTAATAGACTGGCTCTGCCCAGGAAAAAGTGCCATTTTGAGGCCCATTTTTCCAGCAAATGGGCCTCAAAATGGTGTACAAATTACCCCAATCAATGATGGTTATTTGGGGCTGATTCATCGAGGCAGCTGGCCAAGCCAGTTTCTTTCGATGAATCAGTTCAGGGGGTCTGCAGTTTAATTCGACCACAAATCGAATCACAGATTTTGATTCATGCACACCCCTAGAAGAAACCCATTGCAGAGTAGATGTTATTGCTTATATTGATAATTATATGAGGAATTTTTCTTGCAACAGAAGCTAGGAAAACAAAACATAGGATGCAGTAGTTGTGTTGTTCCTACTGTATAAGCAACTGAAAGTGGAGATATTTTGAGGAAACAATTAAGCAGCCAATGTGTACTATAAGAGACATATCTCAGTCCCACGATCCCTTGCAATAGTCCAGAGAATGTTGTGTCAATTTCAATGTGGCAGCAGAAGCAATGGCCACATTTGCACATAACACAGAACCACAGTTGTATAGGCCTGCGGTTCCACGGACATTATGTCTGAATACATGAAACCAGAGTCTGGCATTGCAATGCAACCAAGGGTTCAGAACTGGAACTCCAATCTGAACGCTCAGGTTGTATTGAGTTTTGTCGCCACAACACGAGGTTCCAAGGCAGCCTGCGGAATATCCAAATTCAGAACTGCCGGCTGCTGGCCCTGGAACCAAAGTTGAGGGAGGAAGCTCCTCCTTCAGCATAATTGGCTGTGCAGACTGTCTTTCAGTAAAGAAGGAAGCCTGCAAAGCCTGCAGTCTCACTGACTGCAGAGAGACTACCTGGATGTTTGAATCCAGATGGGAGAGCTGGAGTGACACAGAACCACAGGTCCATTGGATCTGTGGTTCTGCATCACATATGAATGCTGCCAATTAGGGCTGATCCAGTGCCTATTGTAGGCCATCACATTTTTCCTTTTTTGTTTGTTTAGAATTAAACTTTGCATCTTTTTCCAACTGTCTGGGAATGAAGTGAGCTACCATATATGGAAAACACCGTGGTGAGGCAGGAGAAAAGGGGTTCTTTGATTGACATCTCTAGTTGGCTAATGACAGGATGACTTTTCAGCCTTACAGCTGCTAAAAACATTCTACAGTTGATTGATCTGCTTCTCCATTCGCTTCCAATCATGTATGTAGTTTATTTACACACACACACACACACACACACACACACACACACACAATATAATTTTAATATTCCAATTTAATATTATTATTGTGTGTTTTATAGTCTTATATTATTTTAAAAGTCTTGTAAATGGCCTTGAGATTATTTTAATGAAAATAAATAAATAAATAAATAAATAAGGTTGCACTTCAAACCTGAGCACAAAAATTACCTCCTCAGAAATCTTTGTACCTATCTGCCTGAAACTAGGGTGGCATCAAGCCCTAACAAGTACCAGGTTTTATTGCTTATAACCAAAGTCATCACAATATAACATGAGGATATAGGTTAATTGAAATTAATAATGTCTGCTTATACTATTGGAGTATCTTCTGGACTCTCCCTCCTTGCTATAGACCTAACAAGGATCTACCATACCATCCATGGAAGTTTAATAGTTTTTAAGTATTTTAATTGGTTTAAATGGTTCTGGGTTGTTTTAAAATTGTTTTTACATTGGTTTAAGCAATGTGTTTTAAATGGTGTTTGTTTTTATGTTTTTTAAACCTGTTGTGCACCACCCAGAGCCTTTGGATGAGGCAGTCTAGAAATGTAATAAATAAAAAATTAAATAAAATTATGAATTATAGAGTGGCATCAAGCCCTAACAAGGTCTATTATCACTGGAAGTTCATTCCATTATGAATTAAAACAAAAAGCTAAAGGCATGCCTGTGATTTCCCATTATTTTCTATAAGCAACTGTAGTGGATTGCAGCCTTTGTCTCAGAGCAAGCTCACGTGAGGGAAAGAAATGCTGAATCATCCCTGCTGAGCTGCCTGGCTAGGCGTCTCCTAAAACTATTCGGTATCCGAAACAGATCAGAATTGGATCTGACCCAATTCTCTGTTCTGTGCACAGCCTCACATTTGAGTATGTGGGAAGTATTGAGTTTGAGGTCATATAGAAGTGCTATATGTGCTCACAGTGCAAGTGATGAACATGCATGTGAACCACTCCTAAGAGGTCTTCTAAAGCTAACAATTTGTATACCCTCCACCATCCCTGTGAAATCAACAAAACCACAGCATACTTTGACATAAGCTTTTAAAAATATGTTTAAAAGATTATTCAGAAGAGACTTACATTTTACATACCTGTCCTCTACACAAATCCTTGCCCCTCTAATAAAGGGCTTTTACAGAGCTCTTTCTTGATGAAAAAATTGACCAGTTTGGATTAGTGGAATGTAAATCCACACTTAGGATTTGCTTAAATAAACAGTGACCCTTAATGTAATTTCAGGATTTGTTGATTTGGGGTTCCTCTCCTAAATCACAGCCCTTCTTTACACAGGTGGGGAAGCTCATGAAGTTTTAGTTCCAAATCCTTACTCTTTGTCACATAACATTATCAACTCACTGTGTCTTTGCAGTGAATTCTGAGCTCACCAGTCTGCCCAATTGAAATATAAACCATGCTGTTATTTACCCAACTACTTTTCCAGAGATGAAAAGAGCCAAATCATGAGCCCCTAAGCATCCAGGAGTACTTTACCTCCTTTTGATTTTATTTCAACTCCGATTAAATTCCACTGATCATATCATCAGATCAGAGACTGAAGCAAACATAAATGATTTTGCCAGGACAACAGGCTGCATAAAAGGCTTTTATGTGTATTGTTGTGCCTAAAAGCTATTATTTTATTAAGCATCCCTCAAGAGGAATGTTGTGAAGTATGCATCTGTTAGAAAAATTTTAACACATCTGTGGCTTCATAGTGAAATTCTGTGAAATTATGAACCTGTACCAAAGTTTTACAAAATGGGACACTTTCTGTAAACATCAAACCCAACAAGCTATTTGTATACCTCCAGTGCAGCATAAGAAACAAACAGTTGTAAGAAATGTGCAAGAAAGATACCAAATCTCAGAGGGGATAAACCCCCAGGAACAGATGGCAGTCAGCCTTAGATGCTATGGGGAATTGGATGAAAAGCAATTAGTCGAGGATTTGATTACTAATAACCCCTGATAAAACTGTGGGAGTCCTTTAGCCTGCGGAAGCAACAAATATCAAAAACAGAGCCATCACTCTGTAGTACATTTATATAGTGGTGCCTTCAGAGTATGCTCAAGGCTAGGCTTTAAAAATGCACCTCTGATTTTCATTACATTATAATTATTACAAATAATATCAGCTACCTGCAGATCCTCTAATGCAATATGTGTCATCATCTGCCATTCTTTACTGTTTACATAGGGCAAACAGGAGATATATAAATTGGGCATTAAAATGGCAATACAAATAAATTGGTGGCTGAGTCTGCAATTCAGCCCTGCTGAATCAGGCCCAAGGCCTACCTAGTCCAGCATCCATTTCACACAGTGGCCCACCAGATGCCTCTGAGAAGCCCACAGGAAAGAGCTGAGGGCATGCCCTCTCTCTTGCTGTTGCCCCCTGCAACTTGAGGCATTTTGCCTTTGAGGCTAGAGGTGGCTTATAGCCACCAGACTAGTAGCCATCAATAGATCTGTCCTCCATGAACTTGTCTAAGCCCCTTTTACAGCCATCCAAGCTAGTCGCTACTGCCACTTCATGTGGCAGAGAATTCCATAGATAAATTACATGCTGTGTGAAAAAATACTTCCTTTTGTGGGTCCTAAATTTCCAGGCCTTCAGTTTCATGGGATGACCCCTGGTTCTAGTGTTGTGAGAGGGGGAGAAAAATTCCACTCAGTCCACTCTCTCTACTCCATGCATAATTTTATACACCTCTATCATATCTCCCCATAGTCGCCGCTTTTCCAAGGTAAAGAGCTCCAGATGCTGTAGCCTTGCCTCATAAGGAAGGTGCTCCAGGCCCCTGATCACCTTGGTTGCCCTCTTTTGCACCCTTTCCAGTTCTACAATGTCCTTCATAATTGTCACTTCTTATCAGTGACAAGTTACTCCAAATGTGGTTGCACCATAGATTTTTATAAGCGTATTATAATATTAGCATTTTTATTAACAAACCCCTTCCTAATGACCCCTAGCATAGAATTTGCCTTTTGCACAGCTGCCACACACTGAGTTGGCATGTTCAATGAGCTGTCCACCAAGACCCCAAGATTTCTCTCCTGGTCAGTCACTGACAATTCAGTTCCAATTAGCATATATGTGTGAAGTAGGGATGTGCGAACCGGTTCGAATTCAAACCGAACCAGCCACCAGGTTCGAGCTGCAGGTTCGAATTTAAACCGAACCGAAACAACAAAACCAAGGGTTGGTTGGCACCCTCTTTGCACTAGACCACCACTCACTCTGGGCCACCCCAGCACCCCACAAGTGGCTTTAAGTTTTTTCTCCATAGGGAAGAATGCAGGTTTCAGCAGCCCCATAACTGCACTTGGGGGTGCTGGGGTGGCCCAGAGCGAGGGTGCCAACCACCCCCATGGGTTGCTAACCCATGGGGTACTGGGTTTTGTTGTTTCTGAAGTGTTCTGAGTGTAGATTCTTTGGTAGCATATAAGATTTTCAATGACAAACTATGAATCCACTCTCATTGCTAACCTTAAAGACACATAAACTTCAAAAATCACTTAAAAATCAGCTCTTTGCCCAGTTCTTTTCAAATAATTCTGATAGCTTCCTTGCCCACCTTGGGAACTACCACCCACCACACTCCAATCTAGGACACCCCTTTCTCCCTGACGTGAAGCTATACATTTGCTGCAATCCTCATTATTCCCTATGAGGAATTCCAAAATAATTTTAAAATTCACCAATAATCAGAGGAGTGTCCGATTGTCTTGGAACTTTGTGGATAGTAGGCAACCCTGGTTGTCTACCACTTATCCCACTTTTGTGCCCCTAGGTGCTCCACAATAGGGGATATGGGCTGGTTCGGGTCCTATTATACCCTATGAGAAAAATAATTAAAAATATTTCAAATATTCATAAAAAATCATAGGGGTGTCTGATTGCTTCGGGGTTTGCATGGTTGTTGGCAACCATGGGTGCTCCACAATAAGGAATAATGGGCTGCTTGGAGTCCCATTATATCCTATGAGAAAAAATAGAAATAATTTTCAAAAATTCATTAAAAAAATCGTACGAGTGTCCGATTGCTTTGGGGTTTGGGTGGTAGGTACCCCTGGGTGCCAGCTACCATCCTACCAATTTTTGGGTGTCTGAACCAGTTCAAATTCGAACCGAACCAGGGGAGATTTGAGCAAAACCAAAACCAAACCACCGCCTCCTGGTTCGAACCTGGTTCGAATTCGAACCGAACCGGGCAAACCAGTTTTGTGCACATCCCTAATGTGAAGTTAGGTTGTGTGTTTGGGGTGTGTGTGACATATGCATCACTTTACACTTGCTTACACTGAACCACATTTTTCATTTTGTCACCCATTCACCCAGTTTGGAGAGATCCTTTTGGAGCTCCTCACAATCTGTTGTGGATTTCAGTACCCTTAATAGTTTAGTGTCATCTGTAAATTTGGCCACTTCACTGCTTACCCCTTCTTTTAGATCATTTATGAATAAGTTAAAGAGCACTGGTTGTAGTACAAATCCCTGGGGGGCCGCACTTCCTAACTACCTCTGTTGTGAACACTGTCTATTTATTCCTACTCTCTGTTTCCTGTTACCAATCCACACATGAACCTGTCCTTTCATCCCATGACAGCTAAGTTTACTCAAGCCTTTGGTGGGGAACTATGTCAGCCAGATCACCTTTGTCTACATGCCTGTTGACACTCTCAAAGAACTCCACAATGTTAATGAGGCAAGACGTGCCCTTGTAGAAGTCATGCTGGTTCTCCTTCAGCAAGGCCTGTTCTTAAATATGTTTAACAATTTTGTCCTTAAGTATGTTTTTCATCAATTTACCTGGCACTGAAGTTATGCGAACCGACCTGCAGTTTCCCAGATGCCCCCTGGATCCGTTTTGGATAATAAGAGTTACAGTAGCTACTTCCCACTCTTCTGGTACAGAGCCTGATGATCTCTAACAGCAATTTCACATTTGATTTCCTTCCTCTTGGGTGGAGTTCTGGGCTAACTTTTAGTTTTTCAAGGTAGTTTCTCATCCTCTCTCATCACCTCAAACTGCCCCAGTTCTTCAGCCTCCAAGCCTGAGAAGCTCAGTTCTGGAGTGGGTCACTATCCTCCAACATGAAGACAGCTGCAAAGAATTCATTCAGCTTCTCTGCATCCTTATCCTCCTTAATAATCCTTTTCATGCCCTTATCATCTAAGAGACCAACTGCCTCCCTGGCTCGTTTTCTGCTTCTGATATATTTAAAGAAGTTTTTGTTATCCCCCTTGACACATCTAGCTATATGCTCCTCAAACTCTCTTTTTGCATTCTTTATTGTCTCCTTGCATTTCTTTTGCCAGAGTTTATGTTCCTTCCTGTTCTCTTCATTTGAGCAGGACTTCCATTTTCGGAAGGAAATCTTTTCCCCTTTTATAGCTTCCCTGACTCTACTTGTTAGCCATGCTGGCGTCCTCCTGAACTTGATGGTACCTTTCCTCCTTTTTGGTATATATCCCAACTAAGCTTGTGGTTTTACATAAGTTCCATGGTTTCTGGGGTGATCTGACCCTGCTGGCTTTCCCTTTCAGTTTCCCCATTTTTTTAGAAGTTTCCTCTTCTGAAGTCCAGCTGTGTTGGACTTCTTTGGCAATGCTCCACTTGCATATAAGCTGAATTGGATCACACGATGGTCACTCTTCCCCAGTGGTTCTCCAACTCTGACATCTTGCACCAGGTACTGAGCACAACTCAGGGTTATGTCCAAGGTTGCTTTCTCTCTGGTTGGTTCCACAACCAGCTGTTCGAAGGCATGTCTAGAAATCTGGCCTCTCTGTCAATACCTGCACGTCAATTTGCCCAGTCTATGTAAGGGTAATTGAAATCACCCATTATTACGGCTCTGTCTCTCTTTGATGCCTCTCTGATTTGCTGCTCCAACTCTAGGTCACTCTCAACATTTTGATCTGGAGGGCAACAGCACATCTCTAGTAAGACATGTCCTTTCAGTTCTCGTATTATCACCCACAATGATTCTGAAGAGGACTCTGGACCTCCTGGGTTTTCTAGCTTGTTGGATTCTATCCCTTCTTTAATATACAAAGCTACACCACACCCAATTCTCCTTTCCCTGTCCTTCTGTAGAGTTTATATCCAGGACAAGCAGTGTCCCACTGGTTCTCACGGTTCTACCAGTCTGCCAGCAGTCTGGTTCCATCTTGGTTCAAGTGGAGCCTGTCTTTTGAACAGGCTTTGCTTGCCCCAAAATGTGGAGATTGGTGGGCCCCTTCTGATTGAATCAGTTATGCCTTAATTGGTTGACTTCTGTATGGCAGCCATGCTTCTGTATATGCTTCTTTTTCTGTTTTTTAAAATCTCATCTTGTAAAATACATTTTATTTCCCCTACATTAGAACCAGCATCTTCACTGCTCACTTTATGTATCTGATGAAGGAGGCTGTTCATTATGACACAAAAAATTGCTGGTCTTCAAAGTATCACAAGACTCTTATTTGTAGGATTATTCCTTTCAATTCTATCTTTTCCTTCCTCCAAGAAGCTCAGGGTGGCATCTATCCCCCCAACCAATTTTATCCTCACAGTAACCCTGTGAAGTAGATTAGGCTGAGGGCAGTAATTTGACCAAAGGCACCCAGAAAGCTTTATAGCTGAAAGGGGTTGACATTGACAAGCAGACCCAGTAATCCTTTCCTGTTCCCTTAAATGCCCCCAGACAGTCAAAAGGTATCTCCCTTCTGGGCGAGAAATCTCATTTCTCTCCACCAGTCCTTTCGCTCTCCATCTACCTCTGCTTGCTGTGGGGTAAAAAACTGAATCCCACTGATTGCAACTGACTTGGGATGGAAATGGACAAGGTGACTGATGGATAAGCAGGATAAAGTGCATAAATTGCCTAAAGGTATTTAAAGCGGCACAGGAAAGCTTTCATTAGTGTCAACAAAAGCTTCCCTCCCGGGGCTAGCAGCAGCTTCAGGGGCATGATTTTCACTGGTACCATGGCATAAACAGAAAAAGGTTAAATGTCCCTGCACATCAAGGTCTCAATCTTGACAATCTCTGTCACATGGCTATTTAACCCAAGAAAACAAACACAGAGGACCAAACTATGCATTTAACATAATATGTAACTTGACCCTAACATTGCCAAAAAGCTGAATGAAGGATGAAGCCATTCAAAAAGCAGCATGCTTGATTATCAAAGGCTGTGGTTGGGAAAAGCAAGGAGCTAATTTAGCCATGACCCCAATTATGCCCATTAATTGATACTTTTACTTTTTCTCATAGTGCCATTAATTTGTATGGGAGAAGTAAAGTGCTCTTTCCCCATAGACCTGAAGAGCAGTCATTCATTCAGGTGGGAAACAGTACAGGGTTCCTCTGGAGAACCCCATATTGGGGAGCTATGCCCACTTCTTACCCACTTGATACACTGGGAATCAAGAAGGGTTTTATCTGCATAGCCCCACCACCAGTTCTGAATACCCCTATGTTCAGTTCCTTCTCAATCATGTTACAGTGTGAAAGAATGTTGGTGACCAGCTATATATCTGAAAACATTCACAGCAAGCAGACAACCAGTTTGTATTGTGAAGGCACCCATTAGATGCAAGCTGGAAGATTTTGTATTATTTGAAAGTGACTGGTTTAAAAATACTTCACCTTACAAAAAATGTTGTTAAAGAAGCTGTTTGAATTGTGACAGAATGGTGACACAAATTTATCTCTGTGATAGTATTATGAGCACCAGTCTGAGCTCAAGGCTGTTTTTGGCAGTATGCTGCAATTATGTATATTGAATGACTTAAAATATTTAAAAGGGGGAGGAGGCAGCTTGGCAAGATTTATTTTTTAAATTGCAGGAACCAGGATGTGCCAATTTATTCACTTTGACAGCTGTTCAAATGGGACTAACTTAGGAATGTTATGAAGTTCATGATGTAAGTTTATTAAGGTTTTTTAAATTATAAAATGTGCTAACTCTAATGTGCTATTGTACATAGAGACTATGCAATCAAATTTTTTTAAAAAATTCCTTGCTTAGCAAGCAGATCAAAACATAATTTGTAAGGATCTGATTTTACACAGATGGATCAGAACGTTTTACATTTCAATTTTTTGGGGGTGAAAGATATATTCATCAGTATAACATTTTCTGTAGAGTTCATATAAATCATAGTCTTACTCTTCTTGAGAGGATTCAGCATGTGGCCTACATGGGTTCCTCAGTGGTCTTCCATTGGGAACTGATCAGGCCCATTCCTGTTTCGCTTTAGCCCAGGCCAGTAGCAGGGTTCAGCATTGCTGGACAGCAGCCAAGGGCCCAGGATCCTCAGAAGGGCTCACCACTGATCCTTGAGACCATCTCTGTGTCTTCATTTGGTGATGGTGAAGCAACTCTCTGAGTGTCCACCAAGGTAGGAGAGGATTTATGAGGACCGTTTGCTGAGGGTCCCCTGAAACTGATGGTGTAGCATCAGGTGCTCCTAGCCTAATTCACTTAGGGCCATGGAACCAAATACTTAAACTATTTTGGAAGTTTGCTGATTAGAATGTTTACTAAATCCCACTGGCATATGACTTGTAATAATACTAAGCACTTTTAGTATTTTTTAAGGGTTCAAAGCTCTTCACATAGAGATTGGTCAGTATTATTCTTCTCATATTGCAGATGGGGGCTGAGAGAGAGAGAGAGAGAGAGAGAGATATGCTTCCCTAAGGCGACCTAAGAGAGTTTGTGGCTAAGATGAGATGTAAATGTAAACCGCCCAGAGCCATTTTTGGATGGGCGGTATATAAATCAAATGAATGAATGAATGAATGTTGAACTTCCACATCCACAGTCTATCAATAATCATTCAGCTTTTGAACTGGAATAAACCTGTAGGTCATCTCCCTTCCACTCTGACTTATATACCACTTTTGGACAAAAGTTCTCAAAGCGGTTTACACAGAAAAATAAATAATAAACAAATACGATGGTTCCATGTCTCAAAAGGGCTCACAATCTAAAAGGAAACATAAGATTTTATGTTGCTCGTTTTTAATCTTAAAACCAGCAAAAGCCATTGGAAGATTGCTGTGCTGGGATTGGATAGCAACACAGTTGCTCTCCCCCTGCTTAATATCAGAGATCCACTACTTTAAAAGGTGACTGTTTGCACAGTTTGCAGGGGTAACTCCTCCCCTCCTCCCAATGTTTGCTGATATCCAGGTTGGTTTTTGACAATGGTTCTGATATGGCTTGGATATGCTTAGAGACACTGAAGATTTTTCCTTCTTCTGGAGAACTGTTGAATAAGTGTCATCCAGCTCTGCTACTATTATAGCACTCCAGGATGTAGACAGGACATATTATCATTATTTCTCGTTTACACAGTCAGACAGGTGTTATTGACTGGTTTGTTTTATCCAGACATCGAGTCCTTCCCAAGGACCTGGGATGGCTGAATTTTATTATCAATGTTGTTATAGAAAGCCAGCGTGGTGTAGTGGTTAGAGTGCAGGACTATGACCAGGGAGACCCGGGTTCAAATCCCCATTCAGCCGTGATACTAGCTGGGTGACTCTGGGCCAGTCACTTCTCTCTCAGCCTAGCCTACTTCACAGGGTTGTTGTGAAAGAGAAACTTTCATGTAGTACACTGCTCTGGGCTCCTTGGAGGAAGAGCGGGATATAAATGTAATAATAATAATGATGATGATGATGATGATGATATCATCGCGGAATATAGGCTGTTCCTAGTAAAGTTGCTTTTTGTAATTGGTTGGTGGTGATTTCTGTGGCCCCTATGGTGTTGAGGTGCTCTTCAAGTTGTTTTGGAATTGCATCTAGGGTGCCAGTTACCACTGGGATTACTTTGGTCTTTTTCTGCAACAGCCTTTCAATTTCAATTTGTAGATCTTTGTATTTGGTGATTTTTTCTTTTTCTTTTTCTTCTATTCTGCTATCCCCTGGTATTGCTATGTTGATTATTTTAACTTGTTTTTCTTTCTTCTTGACTACAGTTATATCTGGTGTATTGTGTAGCAGATGTTTGTCTTTTTGTAGTCGGAAGTCCCATAATATTATTGCATCTTCATTTTCTACCACTTTTTCAATTTTATGGTTCCACCCATTTTTGGCTACTGGTAGCTTGTATTTTTTGCAGATGTTCCAGTGTACCATCCCTGCTACCTTGTCATGCCTTTATCTGTAGTCAGTCAGTGCGATCTTTTTACAACAGCTGATTAGGTGGTCCACTATTTCATCTGCTTCTTTACAAAGGCAGCACTTGCTGTTTGTTGTGGATTTTTCGACTTTTGCTCTTATTGCATTATTATTATTATTTCTTGTTTACACAATCAGACAGGTGTTATTGACTGGTTTGTTTTATCCAGACATCGAGTCCTTCCCAAGTACCTGGGATGGCTGAATTTTATCATCAATACTGTTGGTTACTATAGATATCGTCGCAAAATATAGGCTGTTCCCAGTAAAGCTGCTTTTTGTAATTGGCTGATGGTGATTTCTGTGGCCCCTATGGTGTTGAGGTGCTCTTCAAGGTCTTTTGGAACTGCACCCAGGGCGCCAATTACCACTGGGATTATTTGGGTCTTTTTCTGCCACAGCCTTTCAATTTCAATTTGTAGATCTTTGTATTTGGTGATTTTTTCTATTTCTTTTTCTTCTATTCTGCTATCCCCTGGTATTGCTATGTCGATTATTTTCACTTGTTTTTCTTTCTTCTCGACTACACTTATATCTGGTGTATTGTGTGGCAGATGTTTGTCTGTTTGTAGTCGGAAGTCCCATAATATTTTTACATCTTCATTTTCTTCAACTTTTTCAATTGTATGGTCCCACCAATTTTTGGCTACAGCTAGCTTGTATTTTTTGCAGATGTTCCAGTGTACCATCCCTGCTACCTTGTCATGCCTTTATCTGTAGTCAGTCAGTGCGATCTTTTTACAACAGCTGATTAGGTGGTCCACTATTTCATCTGCTTCTTTACAAAGGCAGCACTTGCTGTTTGTTGTGGATTTTTCGACTTTTGCTCTTATTGCATTATTATTATTATTTCTTGTTTACACAATCAGACAGGTGTTATTGACTGGTTTGTTTTATCCAGACATCGAGTCCTTCCCAAGTACCTGGGATGGCTGAATTTTATCATCAATACTGTTGGTTACTATAGATATCGTCGCAAAATATAGGCTGTTCCCAGTAAAGCTGCTTTTTGTAATTGGCTGATGGTGATTTCTGTGGCCCCTATGGTGTTGAGGTGCTCTTCAAGGTCTTTTGGAACTGCACCCAGGGCGCCAATTACCACTGGGATTATTTGGGTCTTTTTCTGCCACAGCCTTTCAATTTCAATTTGTAGATCTTTGTATTTGGTGATTTTTTCTATTTCTTTTTCTTCTATTCTGCTATTCCCTGGTATTGCTATGTCGATTATTTTCACTTGTTTTTCTTTCTTCTCGACTACACTTATATCTGGTGTATTGTGTGGCAGATGTTTGTCTGTTTGTAGTCGGAAGTCCCATAATATTTTTACATCTTCATTTTCTTCAACTTTTTCAATTGTATGGTCCCACCAATTTTTGGCTACAGCTAGCTTGTATTTTTTGCAGATGTTCCAGTGTATCATCCCTGCTACCTTGTCATGCCTTTGTTTGTAGTCAGTCTGTGCGATCTTTTTACAACAGCTGATTAGGTGGTCCACTGTTTCATCTGCTTCTTTACAAAGGCGGCACTTGCTGTTTGTTGTGGATTTTTCGACTTTTGCTCTTATTGCATTTGTTCTTAGTGCCTGTTCTTGTGCAGCCAGTATTAAACCCTCTGTTTCTTTCTTCAAGTTGCCATTCTTAAGCCATTGCCAGGTCTTGGTGATGTTTGATTTTCCACTTATATTGTGCAAATATTGACCAAGCAGTGGCTTATTTTTCCATTTTTCTGCTCGGTTCTTGACTTGTTCTTTCTTGTAGGCCTGCTTTCTTTCATTGGTGTTGAATAGTTTCTTGTTATTGACCATTTGAAGTGCATCTTCTTCACTGTCCTTGATATATTCTTCAAGGCCTCTTTTCTCCTCCTCTACTGTTTGATGGACTTGCAGCATTCCTCTTCCACCTGAGCTGCGAGGGAGGTATAGCCTATCAACATCACTGCAGGGGTGCAGAGCATGATTGAGGGTCATTATTTTCCTGGTCTTACGATCCAGCATCTCTAGCTCTGCCTGGGTCCAGTCTATTATTCCTGCAGTGTATCTGATAACAGGTATAGCCCAGGTGTTTATGGCTTGTATGGTGTTCCCGCCATTGAGTTTGGACTTGAGGATTTTTCTAACTATTATTATTATTATTATTATTTTACACAGTCAGACAGGTGTTATTGACTGGTTTGTTTTATCTAGACATCGAGTCCTTCCCAAGTACCTGGGATGGCTGAATTTTATCATCAATACTGTTGTTTATTATAGATATCGTCGCAAAATATAGGCTGTTCCCAGTAAAGCTGCTTTTTGTAATTGGCTGATGGTGATTTCTGTGGCCCCTATGGTGTTGAGGTGCTCTTCAAGGTCTTTTGGAACTGTTTTTCTTTCTTCTCGACTACAGTTATATCTGGTGTATTGTGTGGCAGATGTTTGTCTGTCTGTAGTCGGAAGTCCCATAATATTTTTACATCATCATCATCATCATCATCATCATCATCATTATTATTTTATCACCTTTATAAACCACCCTATCAAAGCCTATGGGTGGTGCACAACAAGTTTAAAAAGACATAAAACAAACACCACCTAAAACACACTACTTAAGACAATCTTAAAACAATCTTAAAACTATTTAAAACCAATTAAAATATCTAAAAACAATTTTAAAAGCTTGGAAGGCCAGGCCAAAGAAATAATATCACAACTGAATCGATGTAAGCTGTAAAGGCAAAGTGTGCTGTCAAGTCGATTTTGACTGCTGGCGCCCAGAGAGCCCTGTGGTTTTCTTTGGTAGAATACAGGAGGGGTTTACCATTGCCTCCTCCCGTGTAGTATGAGATGATGCCTTTCAGCATCTTCCTATATCGCTGCTGCCCAATATAGTAGCAGCAGGGATTCGAACCTCCAACCTTCTGTAAGTTTAGTTTAATAATGTAAAGAGGGTAGAGCAGGAAGATGAAGACCCAGGAGCTCACTGAAGAAAGATGTTTCTTTTCTCACTGAAGAAAGATGGTCTAGAACTGAAGAAGATGGGTGTCAGAAATAAGGATCAAAGGGTGGTTACATTAGGATCATGTTGATTGGACCAGAGTACCCAGTTGCACATACACAAATGTTTAAGCACCCATGCATGTACACGTGCACATGTGTATACTGTATGTTGTCCAGACATATACATTTGCTACAGGAAATACTTATGTGTAGCACCAGTATATCCATTTGCTGTCCGAAGTCAGGAGGTCTCCTTAGTCTCGTAGCCTTCTCTTGGTTTTTATTAAGTCATCGGTTTTGTCACGGTCTAAGGCAGTGGTTCTTAATGTGGGGTCTACCAGATGTTACTGAACTACAACTCCCAGCATCCCCACCCATAGTTCAGCAACATCTGGTGGACCCCATGTTAAGAACTACTGGCCTAAGACCTCCCTCTCTCCTTTGCTCTTCCCCCTTCCCTTATATATCTGTTCTCTCTTTCACTCTCATTTCTTTACCACTCCTCTCATTCCCTCAACTCTCTTTTATTTTTTGTTCTCTTTTGTGTTTTAATTCCGATTTCTATTAAGGGGCTATGGGGGGGGTGCTGTTGGGTGGGATTTAATGGGGATGAACAACTTGCTTGCATGTCAGTGGGGTTGTTACATTTTGTTCTTATTTTAAAAGAAGAAAGAAAAGTAGCCAATATAGCAGCCAATTTTTTAATATATAGATATATATTTTTTAAAGATCAGCAAAGGCTTCTCATCTTCATGGGTGTGTTGTCTATTGAACTTTGACTACTGAATTCAAGTTTTGCACTGGTGTTGGTAATTTAACTGATTTTTTTACAAATTGCAGCTCCTGGGCAGGACTCCTAGTAAATGACTGCCTAAGAAGTTCTCCTAGTAAAAGAGAAGAAAGGGAGGAGAGAGTCTGGAGTTCGTGCTGTGCTGTGCTTCAGAGGACAGTGAACCAGAGGTGCACATCCCTCGTAAGCATTTGAAGATTCCCCCCTCAATTTACTGAACCTACCAAATGTAATACCTCATAACCTTAATTCCTCAAAACATTTTCTTCCCCCAAAAAGTATCTTTCCTCTCCCCGCACCCCAATTTAAGTGAGGAGTTGCTCCTCAATCTTTCCCTTTGTCTGCATCCCTGCAGTGCACAATTAATTTACTGTGCCCGAATATAACACAACAGGAGGGAGAGCCTGTACCCTTCAGAGGACTGAGGTAAAAAGAAAAAGGCAAAAACAGGCCTAGGACACACAATGCCTAGAGACTTTGAGTGAGGGGACTATCGTGCATTGCTGGTAGGAAGAAAGTAGACAGGCAAGGGAGGTTTAAAGCTAAGGAATCTAGTCCAGAGAACTAATGGGACATAGAGGTGCTAGGCCTAGAGCAACCATCTTCATTATTTTTCAAGCAGGAGTCACTCTGACCAAAACAACCCTTCAACAATGCCATTTCCCACCATGCTGACCCCATGCCACTGCTGCACTTTAACCAGCACTTGAGGAGCTCTTTAAGAGAAACGGAGCTCTATCAAGCCCCAGTGCCATCTTGGAAGCTGCACATGAGACACAGGGAAGTGTCATCCTTCACAGTACTCAGTGTTCACCTTCAAAGATGGTGCTAGGGCTTCAGAGGGCTCCATTTCCCTAAAAGAGCTCCACTGGATTTGGGAGCAGTCACCTCCATGCAGTTTCTCCAAAGCTTCACACAAGCCTAATGAACAAGTTAGTCAAGGAGCTGCACTCTGGTTTGTGGGGGCTGTCTGTCACTGGCATACAATGAAGAAGACTGGCCTTGTTCCCAATAGAAAAAGTCTGCCCATTTTGGCTTTTACTGTCACTGCATCGTAGACATGGCAAAGCCAAGGGGTTGACAAAGTCCATGACGCAATGAGTGACATATGGGAATGAATTTCACAAATCTATATACATATATATATTTGGCTGCAGGCTTTCAATGTGTGCATATTATATGTCATGTAAAGTCAAGCTCCTTCCTATCTGGGCCAGAGTGCAAGGCACCTCAAGTGCAAATCTGACTAAGAAGAGCATCCAGAAAATTTATAATACTTGATTTTCTATAATACAATTATTGCTAGACTAAGAATTTCAAGATACAATTTCAGGAGATTAAAATGGCTGGATTAATCCCTAGAGAAGTGATGATTCATAGTTTTAATCAATTTAGTAGGACAGATCTGTGCAAGGGTAATCAAAGGAGCCCTCAGGATTCAGTGTTAATGCCATTAAGGCCACATTGCCAAAAGAGAAAGTAGTTAATGTCACAGTGACACAAAATATTACTATTACATCTCTATCAATATATTAATCGGATGAACGAAGTTGTAGAGACAATCCATAGTGGTTAAATTTCTTAAACCTTCTTCAAGACAGCTGCATTTCTTTTCAGCACAGGCTTCTGCAAATAGGATCTCTCTTTCCAATGCTGAAGGCAAATCTGGTTACTTTTCAAAGATAAACATATGCATACCACCCCTCACACCATTAAAGGAGAGATTCTAAAATTAAACCTTTTCAGAATGCAAACATTTTGATATTGTATGCAGACACAATCCATGACCCTTTTTGTGGGAAGCTTCCAGAGCTGTATGAGTTATGGCGGCGGGGTGTGTGTGTGTGTGTGTGTGTCCCCACAAGGTGTCTATAGAGAGCCCTTTCCTCACCCCTGGTCTTCTAGCCATCAGCCAGGTGAATGTTTTGCTGAATGCACTGCAACAAGCCCAGTAACTTCAATGGGAGCACAGGTGTAGCGAACCCCCTGGGGACCAGGGGACAACATATTGGCAGGGTGCCCCCACTGTGCACCCCAGAGCCCCATGACCTGCCCCCTGCATCTGATGTCAGATGCAAGGGGCGAGGCCACCAACATCTCCCCGCTGCTGCTCCTACCTGCTGTTGGCCACTTCTGACACTGCTACTGCTGCTGCCCCTGCCCCGCCGCCGCTTATTAACTTGGCCCTGTAGTGGTGGCAGACGCTGTGGCTGTCAGGCCTCTCTGGCTGGCCTGCACAACTCTCTGGCCGAACTGCGTGCCTGCACAGTTCGACTGTGTACATTGCATGCCTGTGACATCACGGGCATGAGAAGTCTGTAGTCGAACTAGGCAAGTGCACAAGTCGGCTGGAGAGCTGTGCAGGCTGGCCAGAGAGGCCCAACAACCACAGCGCCGCCCGCCCACCCACCCCCCGCCACCATGGGGAGTGTCCTGCCCCACTCAGTTCACTTCCCAGCCCCCGGAGGCCAAGATAAGAAGCTGTGGGGCAGGGGTGGTGGCAGGGCGGTCTGCTTGGGAGCCACTTGGGGACCCCCTGACTCTCTGGGCCCAAGGACAGTTGTCCCTGCTTGGATGCTATGCCCCTGAATGGGAGGCCTTATGCGGTCACCCCACTTCACTCTAGCATCACTCTAACCTAGACATGCTCCTCATGGGAGGAGCTTGCACTCCAAGGCCCTGGAGAGGAGACCCTGTGTGAGACACAGAAAGGTTTCCTCCCAGCATGCAGCCCGTTACCTTTAGTGCTGTGATGTTCAAACACCCCTCTAGAATCAGTTCCCTCCGCTGCTCTCTTCCTCAGACTTCCTCCTTCATCTCCCCACTTGCCTTAGGTTCCCAAGGAAATAGCCTGCCCCTGGGATTCTTCTCATTTGCAGGAAAGGAAGTGAAAGGCAGCTAAAACCTTGAAGCTGCAAGTCAAACCCAAAGGTCTGGCAATCCTACAGGTGAAACTCGGAAAATTAGAATATCATGCAAAAGTCCATTAATTTCAGTAATGCAAATTAAAAGGTGAAACTGATATATGAGACAGATGCATTACATGCAAAGCGAGATAAGTCAAGCCTTAATTTGTTATAATTGTGATGATCATGGCATACAGCTCATGAAAACCCCAAATCCACAATCTCAGAAAATAAGAATATTACATGGAACCAAGAAGACAAGGATTGAAGAATAGAACAATATCGGACCTCTGAAAAGTATAAGCATGCATATGTATTCAGTACTTGGTCTGGGCCCCTTTTGCAGCAATTACTGCCTCAATGCAGAGTGGCATGGATGCTATCAGCCTGTGGCACTGATGAGGTATTATGGAAGACCAGGATGCTTCATTAGCGGCCTTCAGCAATTCTGCATTGTTTGGTCTCATGTCTCTCATCCTTCTCTTGGCAATGCCCCATAGATTCTCTATGGGGTCAGGTCAGGCGAGTTTGCTGGCCAGTCAAGCACAGTATACTGTATACTTTTCAGAGGTCCGATATTGTTCTATTCTTCAATCCTTGTCTTCTTGGTTCCATGTAATATTCTAATTTTCTGAGATTGTGGATTTGGGGTTTTCATGAGCTGTACGCCATGATCATCACAATTATAACAAATTAAGGCTTGACTTATCTCGCTTTGCATGTAATGCGTCTGTCTCATATATCAGTTTCACCTTTTAATTTGCATTACTGAAATTAATGAACTTTTGCACGATATTCTAATTTTCCGAGTTTCACCTGTATTTCAGCAGTGAGAGAAAGCTGTAATGATGATCACTCCAAACTAGAACTGCTCCATTTCTTCCGTGTTTAGAATTGTCTCAATCTTGTGCCCTAGCTCTGCAATGAATAGATATTTTCCCCACTGAATTTATTTATAATAAAATCAACTTGGTGCATGTCAGTAGTTCTCCTACTGCTGCTGCAAGACAGACCCCTGCCTTTGGCAGAAATAATTTTGCTTTGGGCAGTAGCAAGGATTTAATATAAATGGACACACTCAGAGGAACCTTCATCATGCCAAGACAAACATGTGTGTCTTTCACAAATAAGGGAGGAAGCCTCTTCAGATATGCTTTTGTCTCACTCAGAGGAACTCTTGTATGTGAAATGAGCCTCAGCCTAAGGACTATTTACTTTTACTTTTGTTTTAGTCATGTGCCATTGCAAGATTATTCAAAAACTGAAAAATATATGCAAATAACAATAGAACTGGAACTGGAAAGCATCCACAATCCAGTTCACAATCCACAATGTGGACATCAAAATAATTTTGGTGGCATTTTGCAGATGCCAAATAAAAACTGGCTACTTTTAGAGTCATCTCTTTTGGAATTTTGCAAGTAAATATTCCAGTTTTTTTCTAATTAGACCAATAAGACCTTCCTACCATAACCAAAACTAAAAGTTACTCCTCATCCATAACAGGACAATGGAATATCTAATGCAGAATGTCCTCAGCAACACTTCCCCGATGCAATGAATGCGATCACAAGGGATATTATTACAGCACTCATCTGAAACTGCTAACAATGTTTGCTGAATTCTAAGCAAAGAGAATTCCTTCCTCAAAAGAGTTATTCAAAATAACTAGTAGGATTAAAATCTATAGCCTTATTTTATCATGGCATGTCCTGGGGCTTTCTAATTACTTTACACAAACTCTCATGAGCCAGACCTCTCTTCATTAGATGCAGAAGGGGGCTCTACACCATGAATGCTCATGCCACAATAAATTTGTTTGTCTGCAAGGTGCCACCAGACCCTGCATCACTCGGGGATTATTAGTTTACTGATTTTTTCCCAGCAACACTGGAAAAGCCAGCATGTATGTAGCAGGAAATTAATTATTGAGAGACATTGTTGTATTGCTAGGGGTGATTTTAGAGTAAAACTAGAAAAAATGATTATATCCTAAATATAAGATTTAGAAACAAGTCCCAAAAAAGGTAGATGAACAGTGAATTGGCCCAATATTCACCTTTACTGACCAAAAATGTTCAGAATAGTGAAATCTCTCATCAACTGCTCTTTTGGAATATAATGCTTTATGGGGAACCAGAGTTAGGCTAAGAATTATTCTTTGGGAAAGGCTACTGAATTTTCAAAACAACAACAAAACAAACATGCTAGACACAGACACACACACACCCTCACCCCTGAATGGAAACTGCTACTTTATTAGGCCTACAGAAGGAGCCTCATGTGTAACTCTGATCCAGCAAGACAGGCATACTGAGAATGCTGGAAGGTAGGGTTGTTAGTTACCCCATGAAACAGCCATTTGTGAAGCAGCAGCTGCAGAAGATGAGTGCTCCCTCCCTCTCCTTCTCACATGCTGGTCCTTCCTCCACTCTCTAATGGGCTGGGGGGACACTGCAGCCAGAATTGCTGAGCAGAGGTGGTTGATGGATGAAAATACTCCCACCTAGATTTCTCATTCCACCCCACAGAACCATGTCTCTGAATATAAGATGCTAGGAGCACACCACAGCAGACAGCTATCACCAACCCAAATTTCCAGGGCCACCAGGCTGCAGCTGGAAACAGAATGCTAGACTAGATGGACATTTGGTCCACCTCAAATAGAGCTGAGAACTTCAACCCGCTCCTGTAGCTTAATAGCAGCTTACAGAAATAGGAACATAGGAAGCTGCCATATACTGAGTCAGACTATTGGTCTATCTAGCTCAGTATTGTCTTCACAGACTGGCTGTGGCTTCTCCGAGGTTGCAGGCAGGAATCTCTCTTCTAAACAGCAATGGGACAAATTGTGGAAATGGAAGTCGGACGTAAACCCCCACCCCCACCCCCAATTACCTGATGTGCCTTGAAATCCCCCACCCCCGAGTTACAGTACTGCCTGCATATACTTCATAACCTTGTGGGTTTCCAAATCCTTGTGTGTAAATCTTTGTAGATATATCATGTACAAACAACCACTTTGTACATAATTGTGCTTTGGCAACGTACTGTATGCTTTGGTAGTTTGTTGGTTCAATAAAAAAAATCTTGTCCTATAAAAAAAAAAATCTTGTCCTATCTTGGAGACGCCAGGGAGGGAACTTGAATATCTTACAGTGCTCACACTTCTAGTCTCCCTTTCATATGCAACCAGAGCAGGTGATGTTGTTTAATTCCATGTTGTGAAAAGCTTCACCTAATGATTTTTGCACATCAAACTTCTGATAGATACAAGAAAAGGGCAAGCCATGTGTTGTTGTTTAACCCCTTCTGGTCTGCTCTCAAACCCAGATCCATCCCAACATGTTCATATGACATAGACAGAGACTGGCCTTACTTAATGAGCATCTGATGTTCAAGGATCTACAGACTGACCTACAGGGGAAGGATCTACTGGTGCAGTGAGAGAGCAGCCCAACAGATCTGCCCAACTATCTGTACCAGTGTAGCTGGGTAGTGGCCATTTTTGACGTCCTCCCTTTCCCTAGGAAGCCCTCAGGCCACCTGAAAATATGTCCCCGAAGGCTGTGCAACCCTCAAAGCCATTTTGGGGGGGTGGCACAGAGGGCCTTCTGGGTAAGGGGAGGGCTTCAAAAATTGCTGCTTCACCACTGCACCAGTATAGTTATGTTATGTTAGTCTGCTCTCTCGCTGCACCAGTGCATTCTTCCTCTGTATGTCAGTCATAGAAATTAGTCAAATATTTCTGTTGAGAATATCTGCTGAGTAATCCTGAATCTTTGTCTTCTCTCAGCTTCATTTCATTGTAATGTCGAGGACAGTGGTTTGTTTTCTAAATAATCTAGTATTCTAAATTAGAGGGGTACATGGTTAAAATGGTTAAAGCTCATTTTCATAACAATTGAAAAATCATCAAGATATGAAACAGTCATTTCATATAAAATATATAAAATAAAATGTATTTATTTTAAAAAGTATTTTAAAAGTCAAGATATCTGAGCAATTTATCAAACATCATTTATGCCCTTGGATGATGACTGGTATTAAATACTAGACGGAAAGTGATGGGGTGGGGAGAGAGAGATCCCCTGATAACTGAACAAAGAAGCACTTTTTAAAAGTGGTTATTCTCTTTATTTAGCAGAGGGAGAGCAACTGGCCCTATCCATCCCCAGCACAGCATCCCTGCAGTGGCTGTTGCTGGCGATTATATTATGTTTCTTTTTTAGACTTTGAGCCCTTCAGGGACAGGGATCCGTTTTATTTATTTGTTTGTTTATATCTATGTAAACCACTTTGGGAACGTCTGTCAAAAAGTGGTATATAAATATCCGTCATATTGATATATACTGTCCCTTTAAGCTTTAGTGTAACTTTATAGTTTAAAAAAATATCCATGCGCTTCAATATGCTTTGGTGACTAATGCCTACTAGCTATTGGATACACCACACCTGCTTGGGTGGGGCAATACAAGGTGCTGGTTATTACCTGTAAAGCCCTAAACAGCTTAGGCCCTGGGTATTTAAGAGAACGTCTTCTTCGCCATGAGCCCCACTGCCTGTTATGATCATCTGGAGAGGTTCACCTGCTGTTGCCGCCAACTTGTTTGGCGGCTACTCTGGAACGGACCTTCTCCATTGCTGCCCCTGGACTTTGGAATGTGCTCCCTGCTGAAAGAAGAGCCTCCCCATCTCCGACAACTAAAAGGCAATGAAGACACATTTATTCACCCAGGCTTTTAATTAGATGTATGCTATATAAATATCCATAGTAGTAGTAGCAGAGGCAGCAGCAGCTGCCGCAGCTGCCGCCGCCACCACTGACCCAGCTGGAGCACAGCTAGAGCATGGGGGCTGGAGTTGCTGGGTGGCAACAGGAGAACAAAGCAGCCAATGAAGAGGAGGCAGAGGGAGCAAAGCAGCCAATGAAGAAGAGGCAGAGGAAGCAAAGCAGCCAATGAAGAGGAGGAAGAGGGAGTAAAGTGGCATGCAAATGAGTGGCAGGGTGCTCCAGAGTCTGCACCTGGGCTGCCTTCAACCTCACTATGCCGCTGAAATAAACCATTATAACAAAAAACCCTCTAAGTCCCTGTAGAGGTATAATCCACTTATAAGATTCAGCACCACTGAATCTAGCCACTAGTTTAGATGGGTTTTTTTGGGGGGGGGAGGCGTAAAGGATTGAACTAATTTATAGAGGAGGCTAGTCTATCAATGGGTTTCAGCCATGATAAAAATCATAAATAGACTTCCATGTTCAGAAGCAGTGTTCTTCCACTGCAGAGGAACAATAAGAGATACCCACTTTCCTGTAACGCCATTGAGTTTACAAAGGCCTTTATCTGGTCACTTTGGAAACAGAATGTTGCTGGTCTAATCCAACCAGGCAATTTTATGTTGTTATGGAGATGCTTTCTGTCAGATCAGTGAGCTACAAGGGTATGGGGGAGGTTTTGCAGCAGTATGGTATGAGAGAATCTCTCACACACCCCATACACACAGTACATAGCAGCCGACTCGACTGCCTTTCATTTCTTCAAAAACAATTTAGGTCAGAAATGGGGTAGCTCCTTTTCCCCCAGTCCTGTTCAAAAGTGCAGGAGCAGAACATGGAGACAAGGAAACAGACGAAGCTAAAATGACAGGGAAAGCTTCAGCCCGATTAATTTCTGTTTGTTGGACTACAGTAAAAGCACAGTAACCTGATGGACAGTCCTAATTGCGAAAAGGCAAGAAATGCTCTGTTGGTTTACATCAAATCTAACATTGATAGTCATACATACATTTGTACTTGGATGATGACCAATTGTAAGCACCCCACCAAATTTAATTAAATGCCTTCTGGGTTTGCACAAAATTAAGAGTTTAAGAAATTAAGAAAAGGTTTAGCAATGAACAATTAAAGAAGCTGGATGTGGTATGACAAGCAAGACATCAGAAGGCTACGATCAAAGAAAAGTTCTGATCACTTTGTAGGAGCACCTCAGCTCTGTTAACCGAAGGTTAAAAGGATATTTTTCCACCATGGATGGTGTGCGGAGCAAATAATGAGAAATGGCTTAAAACCCCGAACAAAATGTGTGGAATGTATTAGTGTCCAAACATGCCATTTAAAATGAAGTTGCCTTCCAGTGTCGATTCCTGATCCAAGGCAGGTTGCACTGGTGAAACCACCACCATCATTTTCTTTCTTTTCTTTTTATTTATTTATAGTGGGAAGTGGGGTAACAGAAGGAGAAAATAATAAAGAGAGAGAACAGGATAACAATAAGAGACCATGGCTGACATACAGACTAAGTTACTTAATAGTAACTCAGGAGTGACTCAGGAGTAACTCTAAAGGACTACTAAATTTCAATAGGATGCTTGCTGAGAAGTAAAGACATTTTAGTCAATTAATCATAATCAATTAATTCTCAATTAAATTTGCATATCGGTAAAAGGAATTGTTCTGAAGTCAGAAACTTATTTTGTTTTTAAATGGTGCACAGATATGGTGTCATGACAGGCATCGTCCTAGCCGAGGAATTCCCTCCTATGTGAGGAAAAAAGGAGGAATGTCTTTTTTAAGATGGTCCTTGCCACTGTGGTTTTCAAAAGTAATTATATTAAACATAATGGACAACATCCAGTCTAATATTTCCATGAATGGAAGACATTCCACTTGCACAAGCAGGGGACCATTTTTGTCAAATCCCCTTCCTTCTGCAGATCCCTATTCTCCCTGAAATATGACCCTGAGGATCCCACAAAACTCAGGGACATATTTCAAGGGGGACAGAGGACTGCAAAGGGAAGGGGGTATTGGCAACATTTGCCCCTCCCCTGTTGTGCAAGTAGGACATGTTTTGTGGAAGTACTGGTCTGCTGCCCTAGATATAAATAATCATGTTGCTTCATTAATCAGGTGAGCCTTTAAAACTTGATTAATCTAATTCACTTCCTGATCAGGTAACAAAAGAAGCAGTGCTGGGCTGGACTGACTCTATGGCAGGTGTTCCCAATCTTGGGCCTCCCAAATGTTGTTGGACTACAACTCCCATAATCCCCAGCCCCAATGACCGCTGCTCTAGGAAGTCCAAAGGTTTTCAAGCCACTGCATCACCTATCCTAGGGTCTTCCCAGCTGCCTTTCTCTGTAATCACTTGGGAGGCAAAGAGAGGTTGAAAGATCTCCCTTTACCTCCAAAACATGAGAGTGGACTGGATGCAAGTGTGATGCACTAAAAGGGCATGCTATCTCTAAGCCCAGTTCAGTGCCAGGCGGAGGCTGTGCCCTCTTTTTAATTTTGGAGCAATTGGCAAGGCAAGTTGGGCACATAGAAAGTGTGCCCCTTTACACATTTATCTATAAGCCAAGTTCTCTCTGCCGAACCATCATTTTGAAAAACAAAGAGAGGGCTCAGCCTTACAGTACGCTTGCGTCCAATATGCTCTGCAATATTTATAAACCGATAAACTTACAAAGACACTGTTAAGCGTCTAGAGTTTCGTGCTCTTTTTGTCTTTTGGGGTGTCAGTAAAAGAAAGAGCAGGCGAGCAGGCTGCGAGATGGGAGATTCAAGGAAAGATTCTGGAGAGAACCTGAAATGGGAGTGTGAAGCGAATAAGCTGCAGCAACTCAGGATGTTGAGAGTTTGGCGCTTCTGATGCAACCTGCTGTTATCTCGTAAGAATGCTCTGTTATCTTTTCAACTGTATCCAATGCTCAGACTGTATATTTGTGTAAATAAGCTAAATATTACAAAGGCACCATAAATCTGCAATGACTCTCCTTCCAAAGGAAACCAGAATCCAAGGCATGCTGCAAATCCCTGGAACTTCCCACTGCTCAGGGAAGTCAGGCAACTGGGGCAGTGTGAACAGTGTTATTACAAGGGTCCTGCAGGGTTCAAAATCAGCGGCCCCTGCTCCTAGAGGGATTGCACAAAAAAGGAAAGGAAAGGTTGTGCCATCAAATTCAAACCAACAGCCTGCTGCGCCATTAGGTACCTTACATTTTTATCCAGTAAACAGACAACTCACAGCCAATCCCAAGAAAGCAACAAAGGAGGTTTACATTGCCTTTTATGGCTTCGGGCTCTTGCCTTACTCTGTTGTGCAGGCTGATTAATGCAGATGGGCATATACACAGATTGCAATTGCTTCTTAATGACGTTGTGTGTGTGTGTGTGTTTTTAAGCCATTCTGATTTGTCTGAAAGAGCACATGATCTCTTAACTGTTCTCTCCACAGAGGATTACCTTTTCACTCCAGTTTATTTGGTCCGCCTAATTAGGGCCTTGTGCTACAATGGCAAATAATAGGTATTACACAAAGGCTGGGAGACCAAGACTGGCATCTGGTGGAGCTGACAGATGCAGAAGCCAGTCTCAATGCTTGCCTGGCAGGCAGTTCAGGACCCAGCAAAGGGGAGTCGCATGATTAATGAGCCTTGTGTCTCCTCTCCATGGGCCCTCTGCTTGGTGCAATTCATTAAGCACTTATGTGGATGACTATTATCCCAGTACAAGGGGAGTGTCCAGTGGCTGCCATAATAACAGCCATGAAGCAAATCAAATGGAAATGGGGGCCCTGGGGGAGAGGGGTGAAAAGGGCACACAAACCAGTTTGCTGTCACTGTCTGTGTGCAATCCATTTGCTCCGTGTTTTCAAAAGGCACTTGCAGTTGCAAATGAGGCTGCAGATGTACTTCACTGTTCCTAGCAGGAGCAGAGTGCTTTAAAGGGGTTTTAAAAGCAAAATAGAAGCACTTCATTTTTTTTTTAAAAAAAGGACACTTTCTTACCAGCCACTCTGAATTATGAAATAAAATGCCTAGCATCGACTTTTTCCCCCTTTTCTTAAGGAGAGTTGGAACAAGTAGTTTTTATACTGCCATAGACTGTTATACAGTCCGTATATGGTTTCTCTTAAGTCTGGCGGCAGCAATCCAAAGTATACTTTCTGTACAATCAGTAAGAACATACGCCCAAGTAGGACTGCCAGCTGATAAAAAAAATGTTATTTGGCCAGTTATTTTATTTTATTTGACTTTTATTTTATTTATTTATTGTTAATTTTTATACCCCCTTTCATCACAATACTCTCAAGGTGGTTTACATTTAAAACAATATAAAACTAAACATTGCACAATAAAATTATATTTAAATATAAAAAATACAAACCTAATTAAAAGTATTAAAAATATGTACAATATAACCATAAGATAAAAAAAGCAGCAGCAAGAAAAAACACTCATATAAAAGCCTGGCAAAGATCCATTTTTTGCCTCCAAACCTGAATTTAAACCTTCAATTTGTAGTGAGTTCCACCACTGAAACTTCGTTTCCAAAGGGCCATTGTTTCGTTCATATTCTGCTGCCACCATAACCTGGGTTTTGTGCCCACAGCCATGGTTTTTATTTATTATATTTATTGTTAAATTTGTATACTACCTTTCATTAAAATAATCTCAAGGCAGTTTACAAGACAATTAAAACATGAAACTATAAAAACTGCACAATAAAATTTAAATAGGACTATTAAAATTCAAATCTAATTCAAAAATTGTGTATATATATGTAATTATATATGTACAATATAACCATAAGATACAAAGCAGCAGCAAAAAAACCAAAACACCACTCATATAAAAGCCAAGATTTTACTTGCTTTCTAAAAGCTGTGATGGGAGATTTGGGAGTGGAAGCCCACTAGCAGAGTATTTCAAAATCTGGGGGCAATAACTGAGAAGGCCTGGTCCTGCGTGCATGAAAGGCAAGTCTCCCTCATTGTTGGCACACAGAGCAGCCCCCCTGATGACCTCGTTGAGTGGGTAGAAACTCTTGGGAGCAGGCGGCCCCTCAGGTATCCAGGGCCAAACTGTTAAACACCTTAAAGGTCAAAACCAGCACCTTGAATTGGACCCAGAAATCCAGATTGGTGGCCAATATAGCTCATTCAAAATGGGTGTAATATGGTCTCAGCAGGCAGCTCCAGATAATATCCTAGCTGCCACATTTTGCACTAGCTGCAGTTTCCAAGTATTCTTCAAGGGCAACCCCATGTAGAGCACATTGCAGTAATCCAGCCGTAACGTGACTAAGGCCTGGGTAACAATGGCTAGATCTGCCTTCTCAAGGATGCAGCTGGCGCACTAGCCAAAGCCATCCAAAGGCACCGCTGGCCACCACCTCTACCTGAGCTTCCAAAAGCAGAGCCGTGTCCAGCAATACTCCCAAGCTGCGCACCTGCCCTTTCAATGGGAGTGCAACCCCATCCAGAACTGGTAGAATCTCCTCATTCCAACTGGCTGTCCTACTGACCAACAGCACCTCCATCTTGCCTGGATTCAAACTCAGTTTGTTAGCCCACATTCAACCCAACTGCCTCCACCACCCAATTCAGGACATCCACTGTCTCCCTAGGATCAGGTGGCAAAGAGAGATGGAGCTGAGTGTAATCTGCATATTGTTGACAACTCAGTCCCAGATGACCTCTCCTAGTGGTTTCGTGTAGATGTTAAACAGCATGGGGGACAAAACTGAAACCTGTGGGACCTCACAGGCCAATGGCCATGGAGCCAAGCAGTAGTTCCCCAGCACCAACTTCTGGACCCTTCCCCCAAGACAGGACCAAAGCCACTCCAAAGCAGTGCCTCCAATCCCCATACTCGAGAGGTGGTCCAGAAAAATAACATGGTCGATGGTATTGAATGCCACTGAGAGGTTCAGCAGAACCAAATGGGATGCACTCCACCCAAGGGCGTAGCTAGGAGTGGAGGCTGTGTTCGCCCCTCTCCCCGATGCCCCCACAGAGTGAGTGAGATAATGAATAAAATAGGGGGTGGAGCTGGGGGGGCACTCTGGTGCTTGGAGGCCTGGGTTCTTTGAACTCATCCACTCAATTATCAATCAGTTATAGCTACGCTCCTGACTCCACCTGTCTAGCTCCCAGCGTAGGTCATCCTAGAGTGACCAAGGCAGTTTCAGTCCCATATCCAGAATGGAAGCCAGATTGAAAAGGGTCTAGATAATCCAAAACCCTCTGCAGCTGTGATGCCACCACATGCTCTTTCACCTAGCCCAAGAAGGGAAGCGATTTTGCCTTTTATCTAGTTAGATATAGGTACCATTGAGAGATACTGATGGGAACATGAAGGAACTTACAATTTAATAAGCAAATGATACAACTAATTGTTAAAAGTAAATGCCATTTTTAATGTTTTCTTTTCATTCCTTATTTGAGAACCAGCAGATCTGTCCATTTTACTAGGCCGCCTTCGGACATCAAACCAAACTGGAGGCAACTTCAAGTTCAGGTTTGTGGTCATCCGAATGCGAGAACCCACGCTTCTGTCACAAAAGCAACCCAAGGTTTTCAACCCCAACCCTGAATTGGAACCTTCAATTCCACTTGAGTTTTGCTGCCAAAACCTCAGGTCAGAAGGTAGCATCATGTCACCCAAAGGCTGCTACTGTGTAAAACCAGAGTTGAGGATAGGATGCTCCTCCTCTCTCATTCTCTGATTGGCTGTCACAACTTTCCTTCAAATGAAGGAGGAAGCCCGCGCAGCCAGTTCCTTCCCTGCTTGCAGTCTCCCAGACAGCAGATTGGCAATGTCTGGGAGCATGGCAGGGAGAATGGGGGTAAACTGCAGGTCTGTTGGACCTGCAGTTTGCCCTTATGTGGCTATTCTGTCCAAGGGAAATTGCCAAAGTTCATTTTAGACAAGAAAGGGAGACACAACAGCAAGGTTTGCACCTCAAGTGTACTCTTAACCCTTAATCTCACCAATTAAAATTTGATCCCACTGATTAATCAACTAAAGTTTTAGTTGATTAATCTCCTGGTTAAATGCATTAAAGCCTGTATATCTTAAGTAAATAAATTTAAAATAGAGATGAAAAGCTCTTAGAGAACTGCACAAATGAACAAGTAAGCTCATTGTTAAGTGTCAGCTCAAACGTTTCCTCCTAAGTCTTCCAAGGACACTAAATATGAACTGATAATTGATTTATTACACATTCAAAAGTGCTGCATGCAGCCTTCTTGCTTACCCAACAGAATGAAAACTCCACTGGTTATTGTCTAAGCATTTGCAGGCACGTAAGTGGAGTTGCAGGGAGGTCTGAAGAACACTTTAAATGGTTCCCCTTGGCAGCCAGCCACAGGCAGAAAGCCGACCTGCCAATATTCTCCATACCACCACAAATCACTTGTGACACCTAGATGGAGCAAAAGCAATTTTTTTTAAGGCAGGAGGGTTGTAGTGGTTTGTGGAAAAGTGGTCTTATTGTTGATCCACTGCAACAAATTCACAGGAACAGTTAAAACAGCACCTTTATATGGAAGAAACCATATTACCAATGTAGTATACAAGCCTTTTTATGATATAGACCTCCTCCTCGAGCTGAATGCCTTAAAAAAAAAACATTTTTAAGGGGGTAAGAATGAGTCTGGGGCTCACAGTGGATGAAGTTCCATGATCCTTTCTTCCACTTTCCCCCCCAGCCCAAAGCAGGGGCACACCTAGGTAATTTTGGTGCCCAGACCTGAAGGGCTTTGGACCTCCACCCACCCCCACCAGTGAGTTAAAATTAAAAGGGTTTTTAAAATAAAAAATAAAAAAGTTATACCTGCATTTTTCGAAGCAGCGCCAAAAGGTCCAGGGGGCCTCCTGCCTGCCACCACCCCACACTGCCACTGCCCCACTACCTCGTGAAAACTTCAAAAATCCTAGCCATGCCTTGTGCGTGGCCAGGGGGTAGGGTGTGTGGGGAGCTGAGCCAAGCAGGCCTCCCCCATCCCCATGGATCTGGTGTCAGTGTTGGTGGGTGGAGCGGGACTCAGGAGCAGCCGCTGGGCTTAACCGGAGCCTCGAAGTTCTCAAGGGCCACTCTGGGCCAAGCGGTTGAGCCCAGCAGCTGCTCCCGAGTCCCACTCCACCCACCAACGCCAGGTGCAGGAGGTTGGGGAAGCCTGCTCAGCTCATCTCCCCACCCCCTGGCCACGCACATGGCATGGCTAGAATTTTTGAGTTTTTGCAGGGCAGCGGCAGGGTGGGGTGGTAGCAGGCAGGAGGCCCCCCCTGGACCTTGGAGGCCATGGGCTGGTTCCCCAATGTCCGGGGGTTAAAGCACCTCTGCCTGGGTGGATTGAGTCTGAGCAGAAAGAGGTCCAGCCAGGTTGAGAATGCTGCTTAACGTGTCCCGTCCCCCCTGCCAGTCATTTTTCAGTTTAAAATTGCTTGCTTTTTCAGTTCTAGGGAAGATATCAGAACCTCATATCCTTTTTCCTGCCAGTTAAAAAAGCAGGTTGGCTGACGCTGCTGGAACCAAAAGGTTTAAGTCGCCTCTCTCCATGGCCTGCCCAGGCAGCTTCAGGTTTATGGTGTTAAGTCCTTGTCGGGAGCTCCTTTCACTCCAAATATAGTAATAGAGGATGCTCTTGCAGATTAATTAGAGTAGAATTGTGCCTTGTGTAAAAGCTCTCGGGTTGCAAAGAGGCATGCTGGGACAGAGAACTAAGGAAAAGGTTCATTTTGTAATTATAAAAACTAATGGCTCTCAAGAATAACCAGAAGTGTTTTATTTTCCCTAGACTGGCTGAAAAGATAATTATATTCCAACTGTTGCTACTGAAAAGTGGATACTCGTGCTACTACTACCTGATATAATGCCATCAATGCACATAGCACTTTATAAGCAAAAAGAGAGAGTGACTGACAGCCAGACTAAATTACTCATGAGTAGTCCCATTGAAATCAATGGGGCAAGTTAGTCAGGATGAACACAACCAATTTCAATGGGACTACTCATGAGTCATTTAGTCTGGCTGCAGCCAATGTTTTACTTCAAAGTTCCAAACTTCATTCTAAATACTGACACTGAAGAGGCAACACAGGGTGGAGAAAGAACTAAAGGAGCACCAGTGACTAGACAGTCCACGGAAACTCACATAGTGGCCGACATCTTGCACAGCACAATGCAGGTGCCAATCCTCCTGAGCTACTGTGAGCTCCTAGCAAAGCGCCAGAGGTCTTGCGCTTCTGAGGGTCAAGTCGTGTGTTTCTGATCTAACCAGCACTTCAGGAGTGCAGGCAAGCGAAGTATTTGTGCTTTTTTGCACAAAAGTGCTTCCCTGGGAGCCCTCAGCAGCACAGATGGATCGGCACACCCTGTGTGATGCTGAAGTGCCCATTCGGTCTATTTGCGGCTCCTTTTAATTGCATTTCAGTTAAATTACATGATTCAGCTGCTTGCAAACTAAATAGAGATCCCTGTATTGGAACCGAATGAAGGGAAAATAATGAAAAGATAAATTGACATAAGTGTATGTGATCAGGGATCTTTGGGGGTATTTTTACAGAGCGCCTGTCAGTACAGTTCAGCGCTCTTTAAAATCAAATAAGGAATGTCTGCAGAATATAGAACAGGTCTTGATGCCTGGCCCCTCTCCAGGTCTAGAAGAAGAAAGGCTGCATGTTGTGTTCTGCTCGAAGACTACATTTGAGGCACTGTACAGTCCATGGGTCCAAACAGATGCATTCCTGGATTTCTTTTCCAGCCACTGAAATTTCCAAAATTACACATCTTTCCTTGACTGCATTTGTTGGGAATGTTTGAAACACTCATAAGAAATTAAGGGCTAAATTTTAATCCTCTGGAAGCACTCCTATATGCAAGTGCTGTGTGTACACCATCATTGCATAGAAGATCAGGAAGACCACAGAATGTGGTATTTGATACAAAAGTCAGCTTCCTGAGAATCTCAGCATTTTTGTTGTTTGTTTTAAACAAGTTTTCCGTCCTTACCCCTGTTATCTGGGCAAAGAGGCACCTTTTTAACGTGGTGATTCTCTTTATTTTAGCAGGGGGAGAGTAACTGGCCCTATCCACCCCCAGCACAGTTTCCCTCCAGTGACTGTTGCTGGTGTCTGTCTTATGTTTTCTCTCGGAGAGGAGAGCTGGTCTTATGGTAGCAAGCATGACTTGTCCCCATAGCTAAGCAGGGTCTGCCTTGGTTGCAGAGGCATAACTATAGGGGGGGCAGGGGGGGCACGTGCCCCGGGCGCCATATTTTTGGGTCACATGGGGGGCGCCGCCATGACCAATTTTTTTTAAAAAAAATTTTTAATATAAATTTCTCCTGCTCAGTGCAGCACCGCTGCAGCAGTCAAAGGAGCGCGTCGATGCCCCCTCCCCCATGAGCGGTCCCTTCCGCGCCGCCCGCGCTCCCCCCCCCATTGCTTTGCTGGCAGCCAGTCAGTGGCCTGGCTTGGCGGCGGGGGGCACCGCAGCAGGCGCCTTTCATGCTGCTCACTGCGCCTGCCCTTGGCTGAGGCTTGCTTGCTCCGTCGCTTGCTTAGTCTGGAACAGCCAGAAAGAGGCCCTCAAGTGGCTTGCAAGCCAGAGATCAGTTACGCACGCACGCGCGACTCAGCCGGTGTGCCAAGTCACGCTGCGCATGCGTGTGGTGCGTCCGTCCTCCTCTGTTCGCCTGCACATGGTGGCGCGGTCGCCATCGCGGAGGAAAGCGTGGTTGCTGGGGCTGGGGCTGCACTCCAGCAGGCGCAGGCAGGACGATGAGGACACACATGGACACCCACACGGAAGAAAGGATTCGGCGGCGGGCGGGTGGAAGCAGCAGACCAAGTATCAGGGTGAGAAATTGAATGAGTTGCAAAAACTACAGAAGCCACATGTGGGGGGGGAAACATATTAAAGAATCAGGCCTTTATTTAGCTGCCCAACTATGGTCTCAGGTGCCTAACAGGTGTTAATGTTTGCATTATACGCTCCTCTCTCCGCCCCAAAAGAAAGAAAAACAATCATAAAGATTCTTTGGCACTCAATCTTAAATGCATGCATGTATATGGAACTGAGAGTCAATTCCCACAGCCTGGGTAGTACAGCAGTGTGAGTTGACTCAAGCAGTGTAACATAGCTGCCTGTGCATTGTTACAAGGTGTTTCAAGAGAGTTTTACCATGAGTTCTGCTTGCTGGCATGCTCGTTTTTGCACTGTGAAAGCTTGCCTTGTGATCTCCGTTTACGCTGAAGTGCTCCTATAACAGCTCCATCTCAGAAAAACCTGCAGTGTTAGCTTTAACAAGTGCCTGTGGTATCCTGCTAAAGACACAAAGTTTGGCAAGAAAAATGGGGGAGGGGGTTATATGCCAGGACCTTTGGAGATTGTCTCTTGCTTGTGAGGAAAAACCTAAGTATAATGTGGTGTGTATCATCAATCATTGCATCATAATTCTGTTGTTTGAGATACAAGCCAACTCCACAGGGTTGTTGCTTGTGAGGAAAAACCTAAGTATAATGTGGTGTGTGTCATCATTGCATCATAATTCTGTTGTTTGAGATACAGGCCAACTCCACAGGGTTGTTGCTTGTGAGGAAAAACCTAAGTATAATGTGGTGTGTGTCATCATTGCATCATAATTCTGTTGTTTGAGATACAAGCCAACTTCACAGGGTTGTTGTGAGGAAAAAACACATGTGTGTCAGTCAGATGTATGCTGGGGGTCGGCGGGGGGGCAGCGCAATTTCAGTGCTTGCCCCAGGTGCCGTTTTCCCTAGTTACGCCTCTGCTTGGTTGCATATGAATGGGAGACTTGATGTGTGAGCACTGCAATATATTCCCCTCAGGGGATGAAGCCGCTCTGGGAAGAGCAGAAGTTTTCAAGTTCCCTCCCTGGCTTCTCCAAGACAGGGCTGAGAGAGATTCCTGCCTGCAACCTTGGAGAAGCCACTGCCAGTCTGTGAAGACAATACTGAGCTAGATAGACCAATGGTCTGACTCAGTATATGGCAGCTTCCTATGTTCCTATGTTTCTTTTTAGAACGCGAGCCCTTTTATGGATTGTGATTCTTTTTATATTGTGAGCCCTTCAGGGACAGGGAGCCATCTTACTTATTTACTTACTTATTTATTTCTCTGTGTAAACCACTTTGGAAACTTTTGTTGAAAAGAGGTATATAAATATTTGTTGTTGTTGTTACAACTACAAATACCGTATTTTATGGACTATAAGACTCACTTTTTCCCTCGAAAAATATCCGCCAAAATTCAGGTGCGCCTTATATGTTTTAACAGTTTAATATGTTAAAACTCTGAAAAATTGGATTAAAATTAAGGTGCGTCTTATAGTCCGTAGCGTCTTATAGTCGATAAATACGGTATTTACTTGGAAATGCCCACTGAAACTTCAGAAACCAAAGAAGTGGCTGAAAGAGATTTCCAGTAGTTGAGGGTGGGGCTTCAGCTTCTTGTCCTCCTGCATAAAGAGCCAAAGCGGATCAATCATGCAAAATAGTAACCATTTCTGAATAAACCGTGCAAAATAAGAGAGACAATGCACCTTTACTCAAGTTGCATAATTCAGCTTTTTCTTGGCGTGGAAAAGAATTGCCTGGTGGGGGAGGGTTTTAGCCCCAAGTACGGTACACAGAGTTCTGACTGTACAGAGAAAGTTGAGGTTTTACCACATGACTATATGGAAGAAAACTCATCTTGGGGCAAGGCTGTGGAGGATGTAAGCCAGCTTGGGCAACAGAGGTCCAGTCTGATGAAGATTCATGGAGCTCTGGAGCCTAGTTTCCCAGCATCTATGACCACTATGTCAACTGATGCAACAAAGAAATATAGTGGCTGGCATGATGGGGAAAATTACTCAGAGTAGTACTCAATACCTATCCTTTTAATTTAAATGGAACGATGAGAATGTTCCCCATCATGCAAGCCAGTCTCTCCATTTAGGCAGTCTCAATTTGTGGCAACAATCCATTATTATGCCTAATTACGTTTCTTACTCACTCACTTATGGGGCATCAAAGCCAACAATTATTAGAAAACATCACCCTTAAAACTCAATACATGAAACCCACCTCACAACAATGGATCTTCCTCCAGCAAAAGGCAAGGACAAAATTCTGATCTACATAAGATCTATTTTCTCTTCATTCATTGGAAGCAGCCTCTGGTGAGGGTGGGGTGTGGGGTAGAGATTTGCAGTGGCCGGCAGGAACCTATCTATGCTTGTGTGACCTCCTGTCTAGAAATTTTCAGCTAGGTGTTCTCTAGTGCAATCCTAACATTTTATTCACAAAGCCGCAGAAACACTAATGTTTCAAATACAGATCCACCCAGCCATAAGAAGGAAACCAAGCAACTCTTTGTGGTTTATTATTTAGAATATAACAGTTCTAGATAATGACTGCTGGCAAATATGTTAGCAAGCTGATTATTGTCAACATTTTGGGCATGCTTTCAAGTCATAACAGCATTCACAGTTTGTGTCAAGAAAAACAAGATGTCCCCTCCCCCATCACCTTCTGTAGAGAAGAGAGCAAAACAGTGGTTATCATTGTAATATCAAGGCAAGAACATTATCTCTACTTTTAGAAATGAAAAGGCATTATGACACTATCTCCAGCAACCTCTGAATCGTGCTTTTAATATTGTGTCCCTGAATCACACACACACACACACACACACACACACACACACACATACACACACACTTTTTACAATTGCATTTAATAATTAAAAAAATCAGATTCAGCTCTAATGAAAAACAGGGATGTGAGGGTAGGCCTATTCCCTGACCTGCTTTCAAAATGATGTATGGCTCTGAGCTAAGGCGTTTCTCCCCTCAGCCCTGCCCCGTTCCTTCATCATCTAGTATGCAGATGGTGTCGGCTGCAAAAACTAATAACTCAGAGCAACTGTGAGGAGAATTGACTCCTGAAGCAATCTATAATGGACGCATTAAAAGTACTTTATGGTAGAGGAGCTGGAGTGGTCTTTTAAAATGCCTGTCAATTCTGCAGAACAAAAATTTGGTCGTACCAAAATGGCATCACTATGAAACTACAAAAAGACGCAGGCTTTTGAATTCCTAGCAAATATTTCATATCAACAATTTGTTTGTATATCTTGAAGATCGCCAAGTCAGTGGTCACCTTATCCTTTATTTCAGTGGTTTTCATACTGTGTACCAAGGATCCCTGATGTTGCCTGGAAGCTTTTCCTTACTGAGAGCATAAGTAAGGGAAGACAAGCTTCCCAGAACGACTGCTTGCTTGTCCATTATTGATTTTTCTCTCACAATGTGCAGCTGTAGGGGTGTGTTGGGTGCACTGTAAGATGCACACTTCAACTTGGTTCACGCAGGGAATTGTGAGCCCTAACCGGGCTTTGCATAACTGAGTGTGCACACTAGAACCTATCCAGGCGCGTAACAACGATTGGGCAAGGGGAGACAGTTGTCTGGGGGCCCCACTGCCTGGAGGGGCACCTCATGTGACTCCCCATTGCCCCCTGCCCAGCCCCAAGGCCCCTCAGCCACTTGCCCTCTTCGCCGTCTCTCCTGCTTGTTCTGCTGGCCCGCAATGGAAGCAGCAGGCAAGCTGCCAAGAGCTCCTTTTCTCCCGCCTCTCAGCTGATCGGCGGGTGGGCGGGGCTTCCACGGAGGCCTCCGTGTAGGCCGCAGTGAAGCCTGAACTCGAGTAGGGCCCAAGCCAGCCAGGAAGGAGGAGGCAGCCAGAGAGGCCTTCACTGTTCTCTGCAGCAGAAGACCCCCTGCTGCCAGGTAGAGTGTGAACTCCTTTTTGTGGTTACCTTCCCCGCCCGGATATATAGGGATCTGCTTGCCATAGGGCTTTGATATGGGGGCGGGGAGGGACTGAGAAGTCTCTGAATATTTATTTTTAAACAGCTTGGAAAATTTGCTGGCTTAAAAAAAACTATCTAAAAAGTCCTATAAGTGGCTTGTTTCATGGCAGAAAATTACAACAACTTCTGGAAGAAACAGTATTATATTTATTTTATTCATTCATTCATATATTTATAAATGCACTTATGTTCAAGTTGTTTTGCAACCCAGAAGGTCTGAGTAAGAACTGTGAAGCATGTCTTCTGCTTTTATTTTATTTTATTTTTCTTGTGTGTGAACTGCTTCCCAATTACTTGCAGGGACTTCAGGGTAAATCTGGCCAACATGTGAATGCAGCACCTCTATTCCAGAGGAGATGTGTGTTAAAGGGCTTTAAAAGCCTCCTATGAAAAACCTCCTGGAATCGAACTTGACTGAATTTGTTCAGAATTCTGAGAAAACAAACATAGGCTCACCCTGCATGGTTGAAAGTCTCCTTGGCTAATCTGCAGTGAGGGGGCCATTTTAATCATTCATCTTTCTAGTGTGTTCTAGGCATTAAAAGTAATACAAATGTATAGTACTCAATGTATATCACTATATATTGTGATGTGTGTGTGTATTCAGTGAAATGTATTTGCAGGCAGCATACTTATTTTGGAATAGCAGACTTAAATCCTTGGGGGCCTGGGGTGTGTGGAGGCCCTGGACTTTGAGTGGGGGGGGCCCATTTTAAAATCTTGTCTCTGGGCCCACTCCAACCTTGCTACGCCCCTGAACCTATCCCAGAATCCGTGCAATGCTCTGGGATTCTGGGGTAGAGGCTTAGGGACTCCATGGCAGCCAGTTAAAGTGTTCCCTGAAGCAGAAAGTTTGAAGGGAGAAAATCACTTTAGACCTTTATTACTATAGGCCTTGCTTTACTTGTGAATGTAATGAACTTTAATAAATAAAGATTTGCAAGCTCAGCCAAGGCTGTGAATAGCTTCTCCAATCGAAGAGGCCAGAGGTCTTTTGAGTGAAACAACTCTCTTCCATTCACTTCATTATTAATACAAGGAAGGAGTCTGTTCACAAAGGAGCTGTGGACGAAGACTCCGAGACATCACCAACTCACCATCTAAGGCATGTGAAAAATCAGTTAGTCATGATGGTCAGTTAGAATTAATGCTTACTTTCCAGCATTTCACAGATGAAAATAGTGACATGTTAGTATTGTTCCTTGCGTTTCTATTAAGGATCCCTATGTGAGCCCCACCTCACCATTATTACATGCTGTTGAGGGCTCTTCACTGTCTGCTTGTTTCTGTATTCGGCAGAGTTATTTTGCTATAGCATGTCCTGGAAAAACAGAATTACTCTACAATATGGTATCATCAACAATATGAAATATATAGCTGCTGCTGCTGCTGCTGTAGGTCAGGGAGTGCACTACCTAGTATAGTATCAGACTATTCATGTGCATACATTTAACTACATATGAACTAGAGAGAAGATGCACCCACCAGCCCACTCAGAGATTTTAACATGGAAAGGAAGCTGAACCATGAAGAATGTAAACACTAGCAACTTTTATTAACAATTTTTAAATTTTATTTTACATTTATATTTATTTTTACATTTATATTCCGCTCTTCCTCCAAGAAGCTCAGAGTGGTGTACATGCTTTTTAAAATCTTCACAACAACCCTGTGAGGTAGATTAACAAGGTATCCCTCAAAGCAGGCAGTGGGGGGAGACCAAAAAAGGGACAATTATTTACGGTTGGTTTGTAATTGTTTAGCAAAACGCCAAGAGGAAGCTGCCCACTCCAGTTACGAAGTAGTTCAGAGCCTTATTGTTGCAGTTAGTCAAGAACAAGCATGGAGATTGTAGTGCAGTATAAAGTAAATAAGGTTTATTAGGTTAAGTACATTTGAGATAGGAAAGACCTATCCTAATTATGAGCTACATAATGAACAGGAGGGGAGAGGGAGAGATGCTCCCATCTGCAGTCTGAGGAGAAAGGAAGTAGGACTGATTCGCTACAGGAAATACTTGAGGATTAGGCAGGGGTCATAAAGTAGAGGTAAAGCAGGGACAGGTAAGGGGACCCTCACTAACTACCTCTACTCCCAATGCCCCTAGTGGTCATTAGGATAGTTGGTGCAAAAGGATGAACTCCATCTCCAAAATTTACCAGGGACAAAGACTAAACACCAAAGAAGAGGGACTGGCGATGGTAAATAAGGGCAGTTGGAGAATAAGCTTGTAAACTGGTATGTTAATCAGTTTGCTGATTTCTACTTGAGGAGAGAAATGGAGAATATAGACTATATGGAATGGTGACATCAGGGATGGTTCACTGTGTATCTAATCAGGAGAGTTTCTGCATAAAATAAAGGATTATGTATTAATGTTTAATTGTTCTGGATACCCCCCTATTTTCTCCAAAGGACACTTGGATGGCAAAGAAGTGGAAATACTGTGGAGGATTTTGCTGTTCAATGTGTCATCTCTATTCTGAAGAATTTTGTTATATATCTTGACAGCTGTAAATGTACAGTCCTGTTTTTGGAAAAGGAAATGTTCTAGTGTGTCACTTTTGATGGTTGAAAATCACTTTTTAATGTAAGAAGCTCACTTTCTGATGGATACACTCCATGCATTAGAAGTCACAGAGTTAGTAAATTTCCTAACAATTTAAACTACTGCAAAAGGAATTAAGCAGGAATTGATACTTAATGATTTCTGGAAGCTATCAAGTCAGTCAAGACTGTTATTAAAACATACTTGCAAAAATGGTTGAAATCGATTTCTAATGCTCTACAAATCCTATACATACTTACTTGGTCCCATAGACTTCTGTGAGATTTACTGTCTAAGAAACACAGAAGAGAGAGAGCTGTACACGGATGAGGTTGATATTAACACTTTTCAATTAACCACCTTTGCATTTCACATTCTCATATTTCCGTTTTCTTTCTTGCATATTGTGTTTCTGGGCACAATCTTGAAAGTCAGCCTCTATATGTAGCATCACATGTTACATGTGTTTTTAAATAAAGCCTCAGTCTTCTCAAATTATTTTTTTCTGTGTATTTCTAAGGGACATACCAGGATAGTGATCAGATTCTAGCTGATACATTTTTTGCTACCTCTACTATGTGATCTTCTCCCCATTATTTTGGGAAAATTAACATGAGTTTTTAAAATGTTATAAAAATAGATAATACGGTTTGGACTCTGTATTGCTATGCACTAATCAACCATGTTAAATTCTGAAAAGACAAAACGATTGCATCATGAAGATAACATGGGATATCTAAAAACATCAAACTAATAAAGCTTTCCTTCCTTTGCCCCGGAAGCTCCCTTGATTTGATAGCTGGGTATTCTCAAAGTTTATCCCATTCCACGCCAGGGTTGGCTGGGTCTCAGGGAAACCAGGAGAACATGCCAAAGCAGGAGGCCAGCAAGAAACATGAGCAACGACTACTTACCAGAGAAGATTCAGGACTTGGGTAGCTCCAAGTGTACCAGCAATGAGGCTGAATGCAAAGTATCCACCAGGTAGAGGGCGACACTATTTCAACGAGGAGTGGTTCTCAACTCAGCCTTGACTCTAGCCTTGACCCTAGTTCCACCCATTCTCCAGCATGAGTTGTCAGAATTTGAAAAAACAGGCATTGGCTTTGGTGAGGTTGAAGGAGGTTGAATTGGCCTTGGTGGGGTTGAATTCGAAGCAACTATTCCTCAGGCACTGGCTTTGATGAGGTTGAAGGGCCTTTACCCTGGCAGGCCTCAATTCAGAGGTAGGAGGAAGGCCTCCTCTGGCATAGAATCTACAGGGCTGGGCTTACCATCCCTACTTGTCCCCTGAAATGCCCAAGTCCTTCCTGCACTGAGGGGCTTCTGTACCTGGGGTCATGAGAATGTTTTCTAAGAAAGCAACAGAAATCATTGTCCAAAGGTCTGCTGCTCCTGCAAAGGCCTCAGACTATTTCCCCTTCCCTTGCTTTCCCTGCCCTATACTTAGACCTCACTCCCAAAGTATTTGTGCAATGCTGCTACTGCTTTCTCTCTCCTCAAAACCCACCTGAGGCCATGCAAGGGGGTGGCTTCAGGTGGTGGCCCCCTGCCATAGGTGTCACCCCACCTGCTGCTCTCATCTCCCCTCTGCTGCCATCCCTGATTTGTTCTTCAGTTTCCCCTCACTGAACCCACCACCCACATCACTGATCCCATCACCTACTATTCAACCTCCCGGGCCAGAGCCCAGCACTGACCACCACTCCTCTCTCTGCAATGCTGCACGGCTGCTCCATGAAATAAAGTGGGCAAATCTGGCACTGGAGGGGTCTGAAAGAGAAAGAGCTCTTGCAGTGGCACAGCTCTGCTGACCAGAGACTGATGGCAAAGACAGATGCATGCTGACTTCTTCAGCAAGCAGTGGTGCTGACCAAAGGACCAAGTGCACTGCTGAACGTAAGGCCAGGAGGAAAAGAGGAGCAGAGGAGCATCAGTGTTGGGCTCTGGCCCAGGGAGTGGGGCTAGTGAGGTGGGGCAGTGGGGGGGGGGTCAGTGCCAGGCTCACCGAGGGGGCGGGCGAGGGAAGGTGGTGGTGCATTGCAACTTACCACAAATGGCAACAGGCAACGATCCACCTCTAATTAAGCCTTTGATGTTATCCTTACATTCTCACCTCCTACAGAAACCAAGTATAAATATATACTAAGTGCATATTCTTCCCCTGTTACTGCTCCCCTGTCTGTCGAAATTTAGACTGCCTAGTTATCAGGACTGAGACTTTTGTTGTTGTTGTTTGTTTATGTTGCTCTGGAAAGTGATGTGTCCAACAAAAGCAGTAGCAACATTTCAAGCACAAATAAGGTTGTCAATTCTGATTATTTCTAGAGTCGCCCCCCCCATCCCCTCAAATATTTTTCACAACATCAAGCCATGAAAATCCCTGGGGTTGCTTTCAATAGTCACCTGGATATTGATGCCAATTCTTGGAGACTCCAAGCCAACCCTGGAAGGCTGACAACCCTAAGCACTCAGTCCTTTTACACCCATGGAACAAGCTAGTCCCTCCCATTGCTTTCTTTGAGACAAAGTCACAGTGCACATTAGCTGGATTGGGGCTGTTTTCTGAGGCTGTATTTCACCCTTTGGGATTGTCAATTCACATATGCATCATAAGATGTGAGTTTGCTGCTCCCAGGAATTATTTCAACAGCAACTTGTGAGCTCCACTATACTTTTTAGAGGGTCCAAGAGCTGTTGCAGTTGCATCCCAGAGTGACCAACTCACATCAACATCACTCATGCACATGGATGGTTTCAATAAGTGCAAAAAGTCACTTCAATTTCACATAAACCCAGTCATCCCATATTGCCTGAGAAGCTGAAAATGTCCTTCTCAGGAGAATGGAAAAACAGGCCATGCATACTTCAAGAAGGCCTGTGCAACTCATGACTTACCAAGTCAAATGCAGCCACTGCTTATACTGTGTGGCCTCCCAGGTGCTTGACAACCCTCCAGTATTTTGCTATCCCAGGCAGGCAGCAAAAACAGGCCTTGTGGGCTATAAGCAGTTTAGTCCTACAAATTTCCTTGCAAGTGAACCATTGACAACTGACCAATCAACTTTCATTTTCTTTGTAGTATATGGTAGTCATGAATGCCGTGCTGAAAGCCAGTGTTGACATTTTTAAAAGGGATCTTCAGTTCTTGAAAAATAGGCTAGACAATTTTACTAGTTTAGTCATTACAATATTATGGTTCCATTTAAAAATATGATATACAAAGTAAGACCTGTATATGAAGCACCTCATGTTAAAATATGTACACCTTATAGAGCTTCAGTCACACTTGTGCAAAAGCATTTTCTTCTGTGTGTCCTTTTTACAAGTGCTACTAGGCTCATTCATTTTCATCTTTTCTTTTTTTTCCTTTTCCTTTTTTTTTTTTTTTTTTTTTTTTTTGCTTGTCCATTAACTTTTGCATGGGGGCTTGCCAGAAAGACAAGTGGCAAGGCTGTTTTTATTCTCCTCCTTCAGCTTTCATGTGGGGCTCTTGCCCAAGACTTATCAAGAATTACTAGGCTCCATCCTTTAATTCCCTGGGCTCTAGCCCCAGGCCTCATTCAGGTACCAGAATTCTTAATTTCTAGAATTGGCAGCCCTCATAGTACTTTGATCATTAGGAACTTAAATTTAGAACCTCTTGTTATTTATGAGCTGGATCAAGACTGCATCTTTAGACTTTTCTTCCCATTTATTTTCAGTTTCTATTCAAGTGTTACTCCACCATTAGAGAGGATATTCATTTCCCAACACATAGGCCAGATTTGGACTTAACAGGGAACTGGAGGCAGAGCAGCCAGAGGTCCCCAAACCTGAACATCCAAATGTGGGAAACCACAGTTCGGACCCTAACTCAACATGTAGGTGCACTCACCAAACTCCAATCTGAACCTTCAGTTTGATGTGAGGTTCACTGCTCAGGCCTCCAGTTTCTGGCTGCATCCATTATGTCCAAATTCAGTAATAGAGACAGTCTTCCCTGGAACCAGAGTTGAGGGAAGGAAGCCCCTCCCTCTCTCCATCCTGACTGGCTATCATGACTGTCCATCAGTGAAAGGAGGGAGCCTGACAGCCAGTTCTCCTCCTCTCTGCAGTCTCGCAGAGGCCAGTGCTTACATCCAAATTCAGACAGGTAAGCGTGTCGTGGTGGGGGGAGTGGAAATGTGGGTCCATTGGACCCTCGGTTCTGTGTTATGTCTGAATTCGTCCATAAAGTGAGCAAGAGTTTTATTCTTATATTGAAAGGTGTTCTTGAACAAAACTTGGGTTCTCTTCAAGGGCTGAACTACATGTTATGTTAATTGCAAAGTTTGGCCCTGCATCTTAGTTAAAAACAGCTGTGGGGATGGGAGAGGGATCCAGATTGGGGCTGTGGTGTACTGGTCGGTGGGGCTATTTAGCCCTTTCCCACTATGCATCATTCTAACAAAAATCTTGCCATAAAGCTGCTAGTAGCCCCAGGAGGGAAGTTTTCACTGGTGCCAATTAATGTATGGAACTCACTATAAGGTATGATGATGACCACTAACTTAGATGGACTTTAAAAAAAGAAATTGGCAAATTCATGGAAGATAGAGTTATCAGGCATACTAGTGAAATTGTTCCTCCACATGTAATATGGAAGTAATGTACCTCTCAATACCAAATGCGGTGGGCAAAGCTCAGTGCTAGAGTACATTCTTGGCATACAAAAAGTCCCAGATTTAATCCCTGGCATCTCCAAGTAAAAGGATCTCATATATTGTTGTGACCTTCTCTGGGGACACAGGAGATCTTCTAGCCTTGATGTGCAGGGTTTTCTGCTTTTTCCCTGATGAACTTCTCTAATTTGGCTCCAAATGCTGCAGAGAAGACAGCTGCAGTCTTTTGCCCAACCATACACTAGGGAAACGGCCAGATCTAACTGATAATATATGTTTGCTTGATGTTTGTCTGTTAATTGATTTTACAATCCAAAGGGAGGGGGGAGAAGGCAGAGATTTACTTGAAAGTCAGTGTGATATTTAAAATGTGCATCTTAGGGCATCATTAGGCAGCTATTAAGTGAGTCCCCAGTGGCCATAGGGATAGCCTTACATTTTGTTGATTGCCCACCCCTGTCTTTAAGTTCACTTTATTTATTTGGCAAATTTAAAGCCCTCTTTCCAGCTATTGTTCTCAAAGCAGGATTCAATAAAGGGAGGGGGAGCCAGTAAAATTACAGCGTGGTAAAACATTAACAGTAAAACAATAAACAATGCTAGATTAGAACAATAGCAAGTAAAAGCAAAATGTATATAGGCCTTCATGCTGAGCTTGTCTAGGCCTTTAGACAACTGCTGATGTTGGCAGGCATGTATGATTGACAGGTTTGCAGTCATGCTTTTGAATATCTTTGTTGAGGTACTTCACCAGATTTCAGCATTATCATGCAAAATTTACATTCCATGCAGTTGGTACAGTCTGTCAGTTGTCATCCTTACATTTAGATCAAAGACGTTTACCCAAATCAGGAATACATCCTTACCTAACTGATGGGGGAAGATCTTTCCATTACGTGACAAATCTTTTGTGCAATGGGGCAAAATCTGGCAACACAAGAGGTAACACAGTCTTATCTACAAGAAGATAGGTTACAGAAAAGTCCATTGATCTTCCCTGTAAGTTCTCTAAAAGGGGTAAAATCAATTTATCAAAAGCAATCATGCTTTGGTTTCATTCATACTTTACATCTTTAGGCATACACTTAGAATATAGGCAGACATACACATATAACAAATGTAAGATGGGAAATGGCTGGCACAGAATGAGATGACATCAAGAAAAGGTTCTGTGGTATCTTAAACACTAACAATTTGATTGTGGAATGCATATACTTCTGTGATCATATAAGTGGACAGATATATGGTCTACTGTATTTATGATGACTTGCTACTTTATATAGCTATATCTGGTGCCTTTCAAAATGACAATTTCCCAAGGTGGTCGCTATATTAGTTGGCTACAGCAAAATGCCACCATACAATATGAGCCAGTATGGTGTAGTGGTTAGAGTGCTGGACTAGGAGCGGGGAGACCCGAGTTCAAATCCCCATTCAGCCATGAGACTAGCTGGGTGACTCTGGGCCAGTCACTTCTCTCTCAGCCTAACCTACTTCACAGGGTTGTTGTGAGGAGAAACTCAAGTATGTAATACACCTCTCTGGGCTCCTTGGAGGAAGAGCGGGATATAAATGTAATAATAATAAATACAGAAAGAGAGGGGTGGTATAAATAGGCCTCTAGTGAAGGGAGAGCTACTGCATCTCTTTGACTTCCCCTTGTTTCTCTCCCCTTGTTGCTCCTGGCTAATTTGCCTTCTCCTTCCTAACGGCTAGAGAAAATTAGCCACGAAGAAGCAATATAAGAAGATGCAAAGGAAGGACATTGAAAAACAGGTGGATTATGTTTGTGTTATTTTTGTCCTCTCCAGCTTTCACTGCCTATTTTTGGGAGAGTGTTTTAGAGGTGCTTCCCTCACAAACACAAAGTAATCTCTTATGTAGATTTAACTAAGAGTTTATTCAGAGACATCTCAATTTTCTCCTTATCCTGTCCCTCCCTTTTCCTTTCTGACTCCACTCCCACACACTCTACAGGATCTCCTCTGGAACAAACCTAAACAACAAAACATACAAGATTACTGGATGAAATACAAAAGAGAGTCTTTAGAAGTCTCAATAGGCAGAGTAATCATGTAGTGCAGCTGCTCTTGTGAATACCTGAATTCTAAGTTACACTTGGGAAGACTTGCTCAAAGGTCAACAAGTTGTTCTAGTAAGAACTAATAAGCCTACTTTCCTTTCACTGTCTCTACATCTGGAGTAAATTTGGTGCAAATCAAGGTCCACAAGTTAGATCTCTTGCGCCTAAATGTTCATGTGTCCACCATCTTGGATCAGGGTGGATGTCATCATTACAAACTGTACCATTGAGGTGTCCCTGTGTGTCACTCACTACAACTGTTCCAAATTTGGTTCAAATCGATTTAGACAGTTCTCAAGTTAGTGCACTTGCACCTCAAAGGTTTATGCATCTGTCATCTTGGATCGGTGTGAATGACATCATCACAAACTACAGCATTGGGGCATCCCTATGTGTCCATTCAGCTGTAAAAAATTTGGTTCAGATTGGTTAGACTATCCACAAGTTAGTGCACTTGCACCTCAAAAGTTTATGTGTCCACCATTTTGAATTGGGGTTCAAATCGGTTAAGCGGTTCACAAGTTAGCTCACTTGTGCCTCAAAGGTTTATGCTTCCACCAACTTGAATCAGGGTGGATGACATCATCCCAAACTACACCACTGAGGTGTCCCTGTGTGTCACTCGCTACAACTGTACGTAATTTGGTTCAAATGTTAGACAGTCCACAGGTTAGCCCACTTGTGCCTCAGATGTTCACGTGGCTGCCATCTTGAATTGGAGTGGATGACTTCATCAAACACCATCTTGAATTGGGGTGGATGACATCATCACAATCTTTGCCATTGAGGTGTCCCTATGTGTTCCTACAGCTGTAGCAAATTTGGTTCAAATTGGTTAAGCGATTCACAAGTTAGTCCACTTGCGCCTCAAAAGTTTACGCGTCTGCCATCTTGGATTGGGGTGGATGACATCATCACAAACTATGCCATTGAGGTGTCCCTGTGTGCCACTCACTGCAACTGTACGTAATGTGGTCAGGCATTCCACAAATTAGCCCGCTTGCACCTCAGATGTTCACGTGGCTGCCATCTTGGATTGGAATGGATGACATCATCACACACCATGCCATTTGGGCATCCCTATTTTGGTTCATATTGGTCCAGGCATTGCAAAGTTGATAGTGGGGGACATACAGACACAAATACAGAATGCCGGGTGATCTCAAAAGCCTACTGGAAAGTAGGCTAAAAATGGAAACTTGTTAATGCTACTTCAGCATCATGCTTTTGAGACTAAGTTTTGGACTACAAGACAAAGCATGACATGATCTATTAGCTAATCAGGGTCTGCCCCTGGTTACATTTGAATGGGACACTACATGTGAGCACTGTAAGATATTCCCCTTAGGGGATGGACCTGCTCTGAGAAGAGTATCTAGGTTCCAAGTTCCCTCCCTGGCATCTCCAAGATAGGGCTGAGAGATATTTCTTCCTGCAACCTTGAAAAAGCTGCTGCCAGTCTGCAATACTGAGCTAGATAGACCATGGTCTGACTCGGCATATGGCAGCTTCCTATGTTCCTATGTATGACCTCATGACCTGTGAGGAAATGAGATAAGAGTGAATGAGTGAAGTGTGTTGTGTGTTTTCCTCTATATATTTGTTCAGTACATAGGGATGAAAGTAAGGGATGGGTCATAAGTATGCTGTTGCAGGTGCAGAGCCAGCCAAACGGATAAATAAATAAATAAAGGCTATCAGGCAGCAAGCACTGCCTGAAATGGACAGGCAGAGCTCACTTGGGCTCTCTGGAGCCTGGGCCACGCCCCTGTGTGTGTGACAGATATACAAAGGGGTTTTGGCCAGGCTTGGGATAGCCCAAGCAAGCTCTCCCCCATCCATTTCAGGCAGTGCTTGCTGCCTAACGGCCTTTATTTATCTTTCTCTCCTTCGCTGGAGTGAGAGAAAGAGAAATAAAGGCTGTCAGGCAGCAAATGTCGCCTGAAATGGATGGGAGAGAGCTCACTCAGGGGTCTTCAGAGCCCAAGCCATGCCCCTGCAAGCATAATTATTGTTGTTATTATTATATGAGAGAGAGAGAGAGAGAGGGAGGAGGAGGAGGGGGGGCGGCATCAGAAAATATGCTGTGCTGGAATAAACAAGGACAGTGGTTATCCCTCTGCTAAGTATAAGAGAATCAACACTTCAAAGTACCTCTTGACCCAGTTAGAGGGGAGATTGTAGTCCCAGCCTAGAGTGCATCTGTGAACAAGGAAACTCTTGAAAAGTTTATGAAGCAAGCCAGTGGCTCCTATAGTCTCATGCCAAAAGAGCTCCTTGTAGCAGTGTAGGAAGCAATCAATGTATGTAGCATCTGGTATACAGGAAGTATCTCAGCTATTTGCATTCTACCCGCCAAGGATCTCCTCTGCCTGAGAACAAAGACATTGAATACATGCAGGTGTCCTCCCCACAGCTACAAGGGCTCGAGTATGACAGGTAGCCCTGCCCTCTACCAAAAACTTGGTAGGAATTTTCTGTAACTAATGAATCAGTAGCAAGAAATGTCATTTTGCACATGCTCAGAAGCAATTGATTCCTTTGTAAAAGAAATAAACATGCCTGTAAATTTGCATGGATTTCCCAATTGTTATATAAAATAGCCCAAACAAATCACAGCAGAAAAATGAAAAGGTACAATAAACTGAATAAGCGATCTTGAGAAAATTGGTTTGTGTTGCATGTGTAATTTACAGCATGGATTATTTTATACAAATTTATTCATCAATTCTTTACAGAAATTAGGAAGAATGCTCTGTCTTCATTTAATCATGCAAATCTTTAACCTTTCTGTTTCTTTTTATTATTATTGGCAAGATATAAAAGAGTGAGCTTTCTTAAGCTTCTGCAATCCCCTGAAATAATTACTTTTGTGAGTACAATCATAACATCAATATAGTAAATGGACTGGCTCCACACTTGCATTCGTACCAACAAATACGTTCTTTGCTGCAGAAAGAAACTGTACTTTCTGGAACTGAAAAAGCTATTGTTGTTCAAGCTATTGTTGTTGGGTCTGTACTATTTTTGGTAGGGCAGGCAGAGGGGTGGTATTTCTAAGGTTGCCAGACAGCCTGGATTTCAAGGGACATCCTTTGGAGTGGCAAAAACATTCCACTTCCATCCAGCATACCACCTTTGCATGTCCCTGGAGTTACTAATCTGCTAGCATCTATACTGGCTCTGCCCCTGATTTGCCAGATTCTACCCAGTCTGGATGCCTGAGGTGCCATATTCTTGTCGGGGTTGTAATTTTTACCCCCAGATTAATTAGCAGAACACTAAAGAAGCTACCCACTCCAGTTACAAAGTAGAATGTAGGGATGTGCACGGAACCGTGGAGGCACGGTCCGGTGCTGGTGGGAGTCTCCCTTTAAGGGTGGGGGGTTTGCACTTACCCCTCCCAATGCTTTCCCCCACCCGCGCTCCCTTTTTTGAAATGATTTTGGGGCGGCAGCGTTCCTCCCTGCCCCCATTGTTAGCTGGAAATACCGGAAGTAACAAGCGCACATGTGCCCGCTGCCACATGCACCTGCCCGCTGCGCACATCGCATGTTGTGTGCGCACGTCACGCACGCAATGTGTGATTGTGCGGCGGGCACAGGCGCGTGGCGGAGGGCACATGAGCGCTTGTTACTTCCAGTATTTCCGGCTAACAACAGGGGCAGGAGCGGCAAGGATGAACACTGCTGCCCCAAAATCGTTTCAAAAAAAGGGAATGCTGGTTGGGGGGGGAAGTGGCAGGAGGGGTAAGTGCAACCCTCCCACTTTTAAAGAACCACCCCCCGCTGGCACTGGACTGCCAGACCGGGCCACATTCAAACCGGTTCAGAGGCCTCTAACATGGCCTCCGGACCGGTTCGTGTACATCCCTAGTAGACTGCAGAGTTTAGTTGTTGCAGCCAGGGGCATAGCTAGGAGATAGGGGGCCCGTGTTCGCCCCTCTCTCCTGTGGCCCCTCAGAGTGAGGGAGATAATGAAGAAAATAGGGAGGGATGGAGTTGGGGGCCCACAGGAACTCAGGGGCCTGGGTTATTTGAACCCATCTGCTCAATTATAGCTACACGCCTGGTTGCAGCTATTTAGAGAAGACACATGGAGATTCTTGTAGAACTAAGTACTAAGCTATAGTGAACATCCCCTCCCCTCCCCTAAAGAGTGAACTGGAAGTGAGCCCTGACCTGACTGACAAGCTAGGGGTCAGACACTCAGCACACAGTGGGTGGGACCTTGAGGGCCATGAGTCAGGAAGAGAAGCGTATTTTTGTTCAGAAGCAGCTAGGTGGGAGGAGAGAGAGGACAGGTGGAAGGCTTAGTGTGGAGCAATGGAGTTTTGCTGCCTCACAGTCGATGGCTAGCCTGGATAATTCTCTCATGGAAGGACATCTGCAGATTCTTGAGAGACAGGATTGCAGGAAGCTTGAATTATCTCCTGGAGTTTGGGGTGAGTTCAAGGGGAAAGGAAGCCAGGGCTTTTGGCCTTTGGGAGTTCAGCCTAGGGACCAGTTTGCTAGTTAGTTCGCGACAGGAACTTATCTTCCTTTTTTTGTGCTTTGCAAATCCTTACAACTGTTTTATTGTGTTTTATCTGTAATGTAGCAAGCTAAGAAACACTAGCCTGAGCCCAACTCTGCATCCAGAGTGCTGCAAAAGTATCTGTAACCTTTAAAGGTGCTTTTAAAGGTTCTTATATCCCTGTTCCTTGCAACTGGGGTGTTTTTTTTAAGTATTCATGCAACTACTGAGTGTTTCTTTTACCTGTAACTAAAAGTTGAGAAAGCCTCACATGGAAGTGGTCTGTAGTATTTTGAATAAAGCTTTTCTCTTTTTGTTCTTAGATAGATAGTTTATTTACGATCCATGACCAAAACATTTTGTTCTTTGTATTTTACCTGCCTCTGAGTGGATTTTTAACTCAGGAAAAGGGGTTTTACTCTGGTGCAACACAAGTCTCAAATTTGATTGCTCAGCAATTCTACCAGGTTTTCTTATCACGTGTAGGCTTGCACATAGAGGTTTTTGTGTACTTTTCCAATATTAAAGAGAAGGAGAGTTCCCTGGAATTTCACCCGTACTGGCGGGGGAGCGGTAAACTGTTAAAAATGGGCATGGTGGCAGTAATTGAGCTACTAAATGAATGGCTTAAGTTTAAAGGAACAGCCTTTGTGGGTGAAAGCAAGAGAGAGGATGATTCAGCATTTTTCTTCCCCTTACGTGGGCTTGCTTTGAGACAAAGACTGGGTTAAATCCGCAACATAAGCATTTATTGGTGAAGTACACTTTGGATAGGAAAGATCTAATCCTAATCTATAGAACTACATAATGAATAGGTAGGAAGAGATAGAGATTTTTCCCTCTGCTCTCTAAGAGCAAAGGAAGGGATTCTGACTCAGCACAGGAAATACCTGAAGATTCATATCAGAGGACATAAAGTACAGACAGGTAGAACAGCTAGGGGAACCTTACTCACTAGTTCTACTCCCAATGCCCCTAGTGGTCTTTAGGATAGTTGGTGCAAAAGGTCAATGCACTGGAACTTCAACAATTCTTTCAGGCTTCATCTCTTCCATGCCTCCCCGCAGAAGGTCAGTATTTTCGAAACCCCAAATTATCTATCTTCTATGCCTCCTATTGAGACAAATGGTGTTGTGGTTACCTCCGCAACTGACTAAGTGTTCAAATGTCCCCTATCCAGAGTCGCTCTTACCCCTGGACTTCTGGACTGTGGTCCAGGGCCTCCACACCTCTGGGGACCCCTGAATCCTTTTTAGTCTGTCTGGGGTGAGGTGGTCTCCATGTTGCGCCAGGCGGCTGAGTGTGACTTTGACCTGTGCCAAGTGTGACATCTGCTTTAAAGACAGAGGGAGGAGTGGGGAAAGAAATATGTGGGATGGGAATATATTAAGTTGTGTGCTGAAATGTTTCTGCTAATGCATATTTGCATAAATATACCTGTTTTATATTCTTACATTCTTGTGAGTTCAGTTGCTGTTTGTGCTCTCAAGAACCTATGTGTTAAAAATACTGTGTGTGGGGGGGGGGGGATAATGCTTAACTTGCAGCATCAAGGGATGGGCAGTAGGGGGGCATCCAAAGGCCTTTAGGTCCAGGTTCCAAAATTATCTAGGTGCACCTCTGCCCCTATCCAACCTCTTTTTGGACTAGGATTGCCAAAACTGACTAGAGCTATCCCTGGAGATTTTTCCTCATCCCCAGCCCCCCCCCCCAGGAATTTAATAATGTCAAGCCATTAAAATATGCATGATTGCTTTCTATAGTGACCTGGAGATTGTTGCCAGTGCTTGGAGACTCCAGGCCAGTCCTATTGTGTATAACCAAAGCTGGTTGAACTCAAGCTGGGCAGCAGTTGAAGGCCATTTCCAATCTCTGTGAAGAAAGAAGTCAAGATGAGCCAATGATGTCCTGTTGACAGTGTGACCGAAACTACACACCACTGTCTGGACTGTTACCCAGACACTAACTGGGAGAAAACAAATATTAAAGAGACACAAATATTACAGAATCCTACCCTTGGCTTTGAAAAGATGTTCTCCCAGATTTTGGCAAGGTTCATCCTTATTTTCCAGTTACAAAGTTCTTTTAAAAATCCAGTGTTCCAAATGTATAGTTTCATATAGTACTATGTTGCAGTTATAAAAATGCTCTACGTTTAGGATGTTCAAAAGATGAGAGGCTATTATACTCTATTCCTAATTTCTGTAACACCTGCCAACAACAAGCGTGCTTAATTGCACAGTACAATTTGCTAATTGACTCCATGGGGTTCATTTGGAATGTCAGCCAGTGTTTTCTTATTTATAGTGTTGTTGACCTCGTTCTTAGTCCTTACTCTCCATAAAAGCATGAGGTCTATCTAGTCCAGCACTCATTCCAAACAGCAGCCAGCCAGATGCCTCTAAAAGCCTGAAAGAATTCCAGAAAGGTCACGTGTGTGTGTGTCCATGCGCATGCGCACGCACTGAAAAGCATATTTACCTGATTTCTAAATTACTTTGCTTGTATGCATGGCCATGGAGCCAGGGTTCCCACCCTCAATTGTTGTTGGACGACGACTCCCATCATGTCCAGCCACAATGGCTAAGGCATGGTGAGTTCCATGGAGGCGCACTACCTGGGTTTTAGCGTCCTATGGAGGCCAGAGATTACACCATTTATGGTGTCTTTGTAATATCTGATTTATTTACACAAATCTGCAAGCGGAGCAACAGGTGCAGGTGAACAGCATTCTGCATTGTCATCTCAGATTCCCAGAAAGAGGCTCTGCAGACCATCACGTCTAACTCTCAGCTCTCTCAGTCTTGTTTAACCAGTCCCTAAGGTCATTCACATGACCGCTGTACGTGGGGCTGGGGAGAGCCAGGGGGGAGGCAGGGTTGCACCTACCTTCCTCCCAGATGATCTGTCCTTTCTCTTTAGCTGCACTGCTAGCGCACCCGGACAAGCCACACTGCAGTGAGTGGTGTGACCATCTGGAGGTTGGGGAAACGAATCCTGGCCCCCATAAATCCCACAGTTTCCCTGCTGCCGGGTGCTCTAGCCACCTGACTCTGTGATCGCTGGAGCTACAGGCAGCCCGAGCATTCATACAACTGGGAACTGGGGTAGAAGGGTAGGCTCACTCCCTTCACTCCAGATGAGCTGCCCTAGCCGGTTAGGGCTGTGAAAGCCCAGGTAGGGCTGGCCATGTGAATAACTACTCTGTCTGCAAATTAGTCCCTTTACACTCACCTCAGCTAGAAGATCTTCTCCCAACTAGGAGACGTCCAGAAGATTAGGAGAGGTTCCTGAATGGGAAGCATTGGAATGCATTACAGTTCTTCATATTATGATTATTCATATAGCATGTACCATCTGGGCATGAAAATGTGCAAATTTGTAGAATGCTGCTCTAATCATGTTCATTACACTGGCCCACCCTCTCCACAGTCTTAAAGCACACTCTATCAGAAGGTTCTCCTGCACAACTCCCAATGAAACGAGAAGGAACTGCACAAGAGCTCCTTCCCATTCATTTCATTTCAAATGAGCCTGCACCGGAGTGCTTCAGGGTTCAAGATCATTTGGAGGAAGCCTCCCTGCATTCAGCACTGCCTTGTACAGGCAAATGTGTGGGCACCCAGGGCTATGGCCAGCCAATGTATCAACCTTGGTGGGGGGGGGAGGAAGCTAGCTGGCACAGCCCTGCCCCCCTCATGTCCAATCTCCATGTCTATTGAATGGGGAGAGGGTGGCGGTGGTGAGAGGTGAAGTCTTTTGCCACCCCCACAGTTGCTGCAAGGAGGGTAGGGGTGGCGAGGAGGAAGGGAGACCCTCCATTTTTCTTCTAAATGCCACCACAGCGGCGGGATGGGGGGCAGAGCCAGCGATTCGTGGCTGCTGCGGGAAGCAGGGGACGAAAAGAAAGTCCCCCCTGCTCTTTTACATTAAAACACCGCTGCCTGTGCGGTGGAATTGGGCTGCAGCGGCGGCAGTGGGGAGGGTTGTATATATTGGGAGAGGAAGTCCCCCATTTACCTTAAAGCAGCATCTGTTCCCTGCCTGCCAGGGTGTGTGGAGCAACAGCGAGGGAGAGCTCCTCCCAGCTCCCCTCTTCCCTCATATGAGTGCACATCCCTGATGCAGCCCGTTTGGGCCCTTGGCTGCATTGGGGGCGTGCACTCCTTTGGGAGGGAGGAGGTCACTGTACGTGACCCAAAATGAAAAGAAGCAAGCCGTTAATTCTGCTTACCAGCTGGAACTTACTTGTTGATTTATTTGTTTCAGTCTGCCCATGCTCATGCGTACACACACACACACACACACACACACACACACACACACCACCACCAATGTTTGCCATTGAAGCCACTCTCGTTTCCTACCAGAGAATCTACTCTCAGAAGAACACCTCAGAAACAACAAAACCCAGTGCCCCATGGCCTTGTCGTTTGGGGGGTGGTTGGCACCCTATATGCACTATATCACACCCTGCTGTGGGTCACCCTGGTGCCCCCCAAATGGAGTTATGGGGCTGCTGAAATTCCCCATTATTCCCTATGGGGAAAGAGCTTAAAGATGCACAAAGTTCAGAAATTCTTTAAAAATCACCCCTTTCACCAATTTCTTTGAAATCTGGGTGGTAGCAGGCACCCATTGGGGCACTACCACCTGACCCACTCTTATGCCCCCCAAACCCCTTTTCTGCCCTGAATCTGACCCCAAAATATGCCAACTTCAAAAATATTTTTAAAATCACCCCTTGCCCAATTACTTTGAAATCTGGGTGGTAGCTTCCTTGCACCCATTGGGCACTACCACCCACTCTGGGCCACCCTGTTGCCCCCCATGTGGAGCTATAAGGCTGCTGAAATCTCCATTATTCCCTATGGGGGAAAGCTTAAAGATGCACCAACTTCAAAACATCTTTTAAAATCTCTCCTTTGCCCAATTTCTTTGACATTTAGTGGTAGCTTCCACCCATTGTGCACTACCACCACCCCACTCTTTTGTCCCCAGGACCCCTTTTATTGGCCCAAATCGATTCAGATTCAGAAAATTCGGGTACAAATCGAATCTGGAGTGATTCCAGGGAGGGGGCAGCTTTTAGACCCAAAACAAATCAGGGGTGATTCGATTCAGGTACAAATAAAAATGAAAAAATTAAATAAATCCTATTTAACATAACATTTAAAAGCCCCGTGTGAAAAACCTCCAGGTGCTTAGGGGGAAAATCAGGAGATATCTCCACCTTGCTTTGCATGCAAGTTGCCCAATCAGGTTGGCCACTGTTTGAAACTTGAGTGCATGACTATATGGACCCTATGATCTATTCCAACTTGTGCAGCTTTGTGTCATGTGCTTATTGGTGGAGAAACTCGTGTGCCTGTTGGAGTTCTGAGCTTCCAGAACCAGCAAAATTTGGGGAATGTGGGGAGATGCAACAAGGTGTTTCCCCCATTCAAATGCAAGTGGGTTACAGCTCTTCAGTTCTGCTGCAAGGTGTTGTGGTACCTACTTCAGGTACATCTCCCATGAGATGTTAACATGTCCCCTACTAACTGAGAAAGAGGCACCTTTTAAAAGTGGTGATTTTCTTTATTTAGCAGGGAGAGAGCAACTGGCCCTATCCAACCCCAGCACAGCATCCCTCCATTGGCTGTTGCTGGTGTCTGTCTTAAGTTCCTTTTATAGACTGTGAGCCCTTTGGGGAAAGGGAGCCATTTAATTTATGTAGTTATTTCTGTATGTAAACCACTTTGGGAACTTTGGTTGAAAAGCGGTATATAAATATTTGTCATATGTGTATTCGTACATCTCTGACTGAGCTACAACATCTCTAGATACACCAGGCCTCACTTAATCTGCCCTTAAAACAGCAGTAGACAATCAACTCCAGCATATGTTATAGATCTAGGTATGGGTGCATCTTCAAGTTTACCTTTCTTTTCAAATACTGTATTAGAGAAGGAACACAAAAGAGCTAACAGGTTTTGTAACAAGTGGAGAGATATAACATTGTACCAAGTGAAGATATATACATGTCAAGGTAGTTGAATACCTAATAGCTCAAAGATGTTTCTTTAATGGCTTTTGTATGACTTAGGTGTGATTTTATTGGCAGTATTAGCTTTCATATGCGCTCTCTTTTTCATATATAAATAGCATGCATGTGGAGGGAGGCTGATCCAAATGGGGCTTAGACCGTACTCTCCAACATGGTCCCACAGACTAGTTCAGGTACTTTCTATAAGAAAAGTTAGCACTCCAGGGCAAATAGTGTGATTAAAGTTGCATCTTTTGGGACTTATCACTAATGGCTAATGATTGTTTTTCAATGGCTTTCAGTGGCTGGTGGGAACTAAAGGAAACAGTATGGCAGTTGGAGTGTATCCAGCAAAGAACAGAGATTTAGCTGGGGGCTCCTGGTGTATTCTCTTTGCTTTGAGGGGAACTGATGTTTTGTTAATGACCAATGTGGTATTTTGTAGTATCTTGGGGAAGTGTAGCAAACATGCTATTATCATATCAAGAAATATATGGATGTTGGTTTTCAAGGCTCCCAACTGTCAGCTAATGTAAAAGAAAATGCCCTCTTTACTTACTCTTTCGTTTAAATCCCCCCCCCCCATTGCAACACATTTTAAAGTAATTCCTTGGAAGTTTGCTTTTTGTTTTGGTGCTCAAAAATATAATGAATCTTTCACCACTTACGTTAAGTATTGTGATGCAATCTTTGACCATCTCTCACTTCCAAATGCCTTTTTTTTAATCCTTGCATCAAAACCTTCTTTGTTGCAAAATTATTCCCAAAGATGATCAAATGATTGCATAATGGCAGATCTGAAATGCAACAGAAGGTGTTTACATATTCCTCTGCTGACTTCGGGCCTAATGCAAATTCAGCAACATTATATTATTATAAAAGTTTAAATACCAGTGACAGCATAACTGGCAGATAATATGTGAAGAAAATGTACATATTAAATTCTGAAGGCTGTTCACAGGCTACACAAATCAGCACAAATCAGAAATGCCAAGTACAAAGCAGCAAAATGCCTATAATTATGATGTGTGTGTGTGTGAGAGAGAGAGAGAGAGAGAGAGAGAATGAATGATGGTCCTGTGTATGTCAAGGACTTCCAATATGGTGCCAAGAGGGCAGAATTGAGCCAGGCTAATGGTGAAGGATGGAAATGACTTGACTAGCAAGGCAGAGGTTGCCGGTTCGAATCCCCACTGGTATGTTTCCCAGACTATGGGAAATGCCTGTGTTGGGCAGCAGCAATATAGGAAGATGCTGAAAGGTATCATCTCATACTGCACAGGAGATGGCAATGGTAAACCCCTCCTGTATTCTACCAAAGACAACCACAGGGCTCTGTGGGTGCCAGGAGTCAGCACTGACTCAATGACACCCTTTATTTTTACCTTTACCAAAGAGACAGTGAACGTCAGGCTGCATCACACGTGCCTTGCTGCTTCTGGTGAAGGCCAATCAGCAATGTCTGTCAGAGCTACATAGTGATTTCAGGGGGCCTACCATATCTATATATATCTCCATATATATATATATGATTTGTTGTCATATTTTTAGCTTAATACTTTTAACTGTCATTTTTATTATGTTTTTTTAAATTTTTGTAAACTGCCTTGGGATTGTTTTTAATGAAAGGCAGTATGTAAATTTAACAATAAATTAAAAAAAATAAAACCTATAGTTAGCCCTGCCCCACTCTGATCCAGGATGCAGTGGCACACCCAGGTCATTTGGGAGCCCAGACCTGAAGGGCCACCCCCATCACGATGGCCGGGGGTGTGTGTGAGAAGAAAGTGCCCCCCCCCCTTTTGCAGTGTAAATAAAAAGTGCTGCTGCACAGCAGTGGCACTGGCTGTGGGGAGGGGGGTAAGGGGGGAGAGATCCCCTTTACCGAGCTCTTTACCCAGAGGTAGGGTGGGATGGTGAATGGCGGTGGTGGTTGCAGGGAGGGTGGAGGGGCAAGGAGGGCAGAATTCCCTGTTACTGTCTAGGATGAGAGGCGGAGACCTCCTTCCAGCTCTGCTCCCGCCTCCCAAGTGAATGGACGGCCTCTCGCCTCTCTGCTGAGCAGGCCGTTTCTTCCATGTGGAGGAAGCAGAGAGACCAGGGGCGTAGCAAGGTTGTCGTGGGCCCAGAGACAAGATTTTAAAATGGGACCCCTCGCTGAAGCTCAGCTCATGAATTTAAAAAATTGTAAATGAGGCTGAATAGTGGTAACAAAAAGCATAGTGATATAGCTATAGCTATAGCTATAGATATAGCTATAGCTATAGCTATAGATATAGATATAGATATAGATATAGATATAGATATAGATATAGATATAGATATAGATGAGAGACATGCTGTTCTGGTAGCTCCAGGTCTTAACACTCACATCAGTTTCGGAGGATGAATACAACTGAAGGAAGCCTGGGCGGGTGTGCAGCTGGGGAGTCAGTCATGTGCCTTGCCTCTGGGGGGTCCCCCAAGGCAGTGGGCCCCCAGACAACTGTCTCCCCTTGCCCTATTATAGTTACGCCCCTCAGAGAGACCTGTCCAGTCACTTGGGAGGAGGGAGCAGAGCTGGGAGGAGGTTGCCAGGGGAACTCTCCCCTCCTCACCCCCCACCCTCCCTGCAACCGCCACCACCACGCCCCATCCCACCCTCCCCCCAGGTAAAGATCTTGGTAAAGGGGAACTCTCCCCTTCCCATCACCCCACCCTCCCTGCAGCTAGTGCCACTGCATAGTGGCAGTTTTTTAAAAGGGACGCTGGAGCTGCATGGGGGCAGTGGCGGGGAGTGCGGAGTGGCTGCAGGAGACCATCTCAGACCTTTGGAGCCCCCCCCCCCGGACCTAGGAGGCCATGGGCCAGCGCACCATGGTATAGGTGTAGGGGTGCCTCTGCCAGGATGGTCACTGTCTGCTTGAGAAGGAATTCCCCGGTCCAGCTAGCTTCAGTCATTTGGGCCTCTGTGCTGTGGCAGAAAGACAGAATTCTAGAATTACATAATTTTAGAGCTGGAACAAGGGGCCTGGGAGGCCTTCTAATCCAACCCCCTGCTCAGTGCAGGAAATCACCTCAGCATCTCTGAAAAAATCCCTAGCCTGCCCCTGCTAACTGGGCAAAGAGGCACCTTTGTAATGTGGTGATTCTCTTTATTTAGCAGGGGGAGAGCAACTGGCCCTATCCACCCCCAGGACAGTACCTCCAGTGACTGTTGCTGGTGTCTATCTTGTGTTTCTTTTTTAGATTGTGAGCCCATTGGGGACAGGGAGCCATCTTATTTTTTTATTATTTCTCTATGTAAACCACCCTGAGCCATTTTTGGAAGGGTGCTATAGAAATTGAATTATTATTAATAATTATTATTAGTATTAGTATTTTTCTTTTTCTTCTATTCTGCTATCACCTGGTATTGCAATGTTGAAACAAGTCAAAATAATCAACATAGCAATACCAGGTGATAGCAGAATAGAAGAAAAAGAAATAGAAAAAATAACAAAATACAGAGATCTACAAACTGAAATTGAAAGGCTGTGGCAGAAGAAGACCAAAATAATCCCAGTAGTAGTTGGCACCCTAGGTGCAATTCCAAAACACGTTGAAGAGCACCTCAACACCATAGGGGCCACCGAAATCACCATCAGTCAGCCAGTTACAAAAAGCAGCTTTACTGGGAATAGCCTATATTCTACAGCGATAATAATAACAGCAACAATATTGATAATAAAATGCAGCCATCCCAGGTCCTTGGGAAGGACTCGATGTCTGGATAAAACAAACCTGTCTGACTGTGTAAACAACAACAACAACAACAATATAGTTAGGACATTCCTCCTAATGTCTACCCTCAATCTGCTTCCTTGTAATTTCAACCCATTGGTTCTAGTCCTGTTCTCAGGAGTAACAGAGACCAAGCCAACTCCTTCTTCCATGTGACAGCTCCTCAGCATCTCCCCTGCTCTCTCAGACAAGCATGAGCTTCTTCATCACGATCTCGCACGGCCAGAAGGGGCCTTGTGCAATTTCCACAACACCACCTTATTTATTATTATTATTTCTTGTTTACACAGTCAGACAGGTGTTATTGACTGGTTTGTTTTATCCAGACATCAAGTCCTTCCCAAGGACCTGGGATGGCTGAATTTTATTGTCAATGGTTATAGATATCGTCGCAGAATATAGGCTGTTCCCAGTAAAGCTGCTTTTTGTAATTGGCTGATGGTGATTTCTGTGGCCCCTATGGTGTTGAGGTGCTCTTCAAGGTCTTTTGGGACTGCACCCAAGGCGCCAATTACCACTGGGATGATTTTGGTCTTCTTCTGCCACAGCCTTTCAATTTGAATTTGTAGATCTTTGTATTTGGTGATTTTTTCTATTTCTTTTTCTTCTATTCTGCTATCCCCTGGTATTGCTATGTCGATTATTTTAACTTGTTTTTCTTTCTTCTCGACTACAGTGATATCTGGTGTATTGTGTGGCAGATGTTTGTCTGTTTGTAGTCGGAAGTCCCATAATATTTTTACATCTTCATTTTCTTCAACTTTTTCAATTTTATGGTCCCACCAATTCTTGGCTACAGGTAGCTTGTATTTTTTGCAGATGTTCCAGTGTATCATCCCTGCTACCTTGTCATGCCTTTGTTTGTAGTCAGTCTGTGCGATCTTCTTACAACAGCTGATCAGGTGGTCCACGGTTTCATCTGCTTCTTTACAAAGGCGGCACTTGCTGTTTGTGGTGGATTTTTCGACTTTTGCTCTTATTGCATTTGTTCTTAGTGCCTGTTCTTGTGCAGCCAGTATTAAACCCTCTGTTTCTTTCTTCAAGTTGCCATTCTTAAGCCATTGCCAGGTCTTGGTGATGTCTGATTTTCCACTTATATTGTGTAAATATTGACCATGCAGGGGCTTATTTCTCCATTTTTCTGCTCGGTTCTTGACTTGTTCTTTCTTGTAGGCCTGATTTCTTTCATTGGTGTTGAATAGTTTCTCGTTATTGACCATCTTAAGTGCATCTTCTTCACTGCCCTTGATATATTCTTCAAGGCCTCTTTTCTCCTCCTCTACTGTTTGATGGACTTGCAGCATTCCTCTTCCACCTGAGCTGCAAGGGAGGTAGAGCCTATCTACATCACTGCGGGGGTGCAGAGCATGATTGATGGTCATGATTTTCCTGGTCTTACGATCTAGCGTCTCTAGCTCTGCCTGGGTCCAGTCTATTATTCCTGCAGTGTATCTAATAACAGGTATAGCCCAGGTGTTTATGGCTTGTATGATGTTCCCGCCATTGAGTTTGGACTTGAGGATTTTTCTGACTCTCCTGATGTATTCACTTCCAATTTTTCTTTTAACTTCAGTGTGTGCGATGTTATCAGCCTGGAGAATGCCCAAGTATATGTAAGGTTCTTTCTCTTCCAGGTTCTTGATGTTGCTTCCATTGGGCAGTTCTATTCCTTCTGTTTTTGTTATTTTCCCTCTGTTCATTATTTTATTATTATTATTAATAATAATAATAATAATAATAATAATAATAATAATTTGATTTCTGGCCAACTCTTGCTTTCTGTGATTAACCCCCCACCTTTCATACAATTTTCCAGACGAATAGGGGCAAGGGTGGCTTAATGACAAGGGACAGCCAGCAGGTGGCACTGCAGAAATCATGTGAGGTCTCTGCTGGCTGTGTGACCTGCACAGAAGATCATGCTGGAAGAGCCAACTCTTGTTTGTGAGAGTGTGTAGATGCTGAGCAAGTACACTTTTTTCCAAAGCATTATTTTTGGTGCATGGAAAAGCCCAAAATGAGTATCCTGCTTTCCTTTCACAACAAAGTTGGGCTGGGCAGGAGTCAAGCTTTTAGAACCCCCCAGCAAGTTACACAGGGCTTCACATACTATCATGGTGCACCTCGAAGCTATGAGTTATGGTCAGGCTATGAGCTATGGTTTCTAGGCATCTTGCCACACAGGGCAGTGAGCTCACAGTAAACATCTGGGTCCAGAGCTGTGAGATGCTATGGAGCCCCCTGTTGCAGACCATGGTGGAGCATTGCTGAAGCAGCAGCCAGCCCAAGTGCTGGTGACAAGAAACAATGACTTGGGCCTTTTGATAGGCAAGGCTCTGAAACTGTAGGCTCTGGCCAGTTTCCAGGAGCTGCTGCAGGCTCAGTTTCCAGGAGCTGCTGCAGGTGGTCCTGGAGGGGTGAGGGTAAGACCAGGTGCCTGGATGAAGGGCACGAGAAAAGCAGTTGAGAAATGCTGTTGACCTCGTCTGCCTCCATTGAGGGCCTATTCCTTGTAGATCCCACTCTTCCTCCAAGGAGCCCAGAGTGGTGTACTACATACTTAAGTTTCTCCTCACAACCTGTGAAGTAGGTTAGGCTGAGAGAGAAGTGACTAGCCCAGAGTCACCCAGCAAGTATCATGGCTGAATGGGGATTTGAACTCGGGTCTCCCCGGTCCTAGTCCAGCACTCTAACCACTACACCACACTGGCTTCCATTTATTGCATCTTTGAAGGTCTGGTGGTGCTTGTGGTGTTTTTTTTGGTTAACCCATTCCTTCATCCAGGCCAGCTTTTGAATGGGGCTTTAGTTATTACTTGTATTCCAGTCCTGGAGTAGAGGTGGGGCTAACAAACGGCTAGCAGCAAGAAAAGCAGTCTGCACTTGCCTCTCTGTACATAATATCTATTTCATTAAACAATATTCCTGATTCCACTCCACTGCCTTGTCCTTGCATACCACACATCTTTCCCTTGGATGCTCTCCTTTCTGATGAAGGCAATGATCTAATCTGTGGGGATCTCCAGTGAAGACAATGACCTATTTGGGAGGGGATCTCTGATGAAGGCAATGATCTATTTGAGTGGTATCTGCAATATGACCTGTAAGAGCTTATCCCTGGCCAGTGGGGGAAGGGAACTAAACTTAGGCTTGTCTGCTTCCTGTGGGGTGTGTGTAGGTGTGCTATTCAGCTGAAGGATCACCAGTGAATGAAAGCACTATTATAGTTAAAGGGGACTTTGGGGCCTGGGGGGCAGCCCATGAATGCCTCTTTTGGGGGGATTTGCTTGCCTTGTCTACTATGAGGATTGGGAGAGGGAGCCTTCTTCAACCTCAGCCAGGTCTCTTATTGGGCATCTGGGTGCAATGCACTCCTCCTGGGATCCCTGTCAATGACAGCCAGGCCACCCCATGTTGGCTGGAGGGCAGATTTTGCCCTCACCATGTCCCCAAGCATATTGGTTTACTTCTCCCTATAGAACCAAACAGCAGAGAAACAAGGGGGTACAGTTAGGGATGCCTGTGGATCCCCAGTTTGTTGGTTCAGAAATGGTTCTTTTTTGAATTAGGAAGATGAGATGTAGATATTATTATAAAATAAATAATTATCCTGCTGAAATATATTCTGATTAACTGAGAGGGGAGGGGAGGGGTGAGCCTTCTAGCAATCCTTCGTTCTGGCACTTTGTTTCAGTCAACACATTTTAAAATCTCATACCAATGTCCATAACCAAACACGAGGCATCACATATATGTGGCATTATCTTGTTTTGAACTGGAGGAGAGGGCAAAGAATCTATTTCATGTGGAGACCCAGGTCACTCGATCCTGTTAATCTGAACCACATATAGATTCAGCTCTAACAAAGAGACATCCATCCATTTTTGGTGGCTAGGCACAATTGCAGGGTGTGCAAGATGAAATGCATCCCTTGAGTAAATCAATATGTCTCTGTTCAAGCCAATGTAGCAGCCCTGATATTTGCTAACACGGGATGTCACCAGTTTTAGAATACATGACAGGAGGCTGAGGTCGATTTCTATCTGTATTATGTTACTCCAATATTTGTAAAGCCAAAATATAAACACCCTTCTTACCGTTTAAAGCTGACCATGAATAATTAAGCCCATTGACAGCACAGTATTTAACCTCTCAGCCCCATCATCATGAATATTTATTGCTTGGGCTCATCTTCCCTCAACCCACTCCCCCTCCTGCAGTAGAAAATCCATTGTGTAAAAGTGCCTCGGTAGCAATGCAGGACAGCAGAAGGCAAAAGAGCTGACAGTAGTGTATACAAGGTTTTCAGGTTAATTAAGAGGTTTTCTGCTGGGGGGAGGTCACCTTGCAAATGAGACACATCAGTCAAGAAGCCATAATTGCAAACTTTTCCATGAAGGAGCAAATCAGTATGCCAACGGGTTTGCATGTGCCCTTCGCCTCCCATCAAGTTGTCTCTGTATTTTGCCATAGCAAGCAAATGTAAGACTATGAGTGGAAATCATTTTGCTGGATCATGTTATCGAATAGATGGAATCATAGATGGAATCTGTTTTGTATCACCTGGCAATGCAAAGCCTCCCTCTGGAGTGGCTGAGTGATTTAAAATAATAGATTGTCCTCAGGATCACTCATGGTTCATTTGACAAATGCAGTTTAAGTGGCAGGGGTGTAACTTTAAGAGGGCAAGGGGAGACAGTTGTCTGGGGGCCCACTGACTTGGGTCCCCCCCCGAGGCAAGTCACATGACTGACTCCCCCAGCCGGGCTTCCTTCAGTTGTATTCATCCTCCGAAATTGATGTGAGTGTTAAGACGTGGAGCTACCAGAACAGCATGTCTTTCTCTAGTACCGTTAAATGACTTGCATCATCCACAATTTACAAAACCTTTTAAAAAATAATTTAGGATGATGTTCTATTGTGGCACGTAGGAGATAGATATAGATATAGATATAGATATAGATATAGATATAGATATAGATATAGATATTTTACTATCCTTTTTGTTACCACTATTCAGCCTCATCTGAGATTTCTTTATTTCATGAGCTGAGCTTCAGTGAGGGGGTGGGGCCATATTCTACAAAATATGTAAATAAAATAAAATAAATAAATAAATTTTAAAATCTTGTCTCTGGGCCCACTCCAATCTTGCTACGCCCCTGTTAAGTGGCTTTTCAAGAAAACCAGGCCAAAATCAGATTGTAATTGTTATGTATTTCTGATTTTAGTGTAAACTGCCCTGAACCACTTTAGGAAATAAAATAAATAAAATAAAGCAATAAAAGTGATAAGGGATGTCAGGTCAAGACTGGTTCCAAAATATTTGTACAGCAAACAGTTGCGGGGAGGGGATGCAGAGGCAGGTGTTTCATTCAAGGTCTTAGAATGATGGACAGGTTTTTTATAAGTCATGCATCACAGAGAAAGCTTCTTCTAATCTGATTATATCTGTGAGCCAGAAGCAGCATCAGAAATGTATGGCAGGGGGAAAGGGAAAGGCACTGTCACCTTGCGGCATTCAGTTTTTATGAAGATGAGTGAGTATTTGCTCAGCCCCTTGGAGCTGTTAAGCAGGTGCCTGATTGAGATGAACATTTGCTGTTAAGGGGGCATATCTCAATGACAGAGAGCACACACTTTGATGCAGAAGATCTCTGGTTCAGACCTTGCCATCTCCAGTTAAAAGGATTCCAGGGAGCAGTGTTGGGAAAGACCCCTACCTGAGACCTTGGCAAGCCTCTGACAGTCAGCACACACAATTCTTTGCTGCAGGATCAATGCTCTGACTCAGTATAAGTCAGTGGCATAGGTTTATCCCTCTTAATGTCAAAATTCTGGTTGGAATATCCTGTGGTGCCATGGTATAATAACAGAGTAAAAAAAAAATCAATAGGAATATTTTGTGCTGAATGATCACAATTCTAAAACATATGTGCATTCAACCAGCACATATATATGACGCTGACTCATATTTATGTATTTTAATTTAACATATTCATAGCCTCTTTTTGAGAAACAAACTCTCAAAGTGAGTGACTATCTAATAAAAAACAAATTATAAACAAGTTGATCTGGTAAGAACTAATCTGCCTACTTTCCTTTCACTGTAGTCTTAATTGATAATTAATTAATTATCATCTTCAAAAGTTTACCCACTTCAGGCTTAAACATTCACACATCTGCCATCTTGAATTGGGGTGGATGACATCATCACAAACTTTGCCATTGAAGTGTCCCTGTGAGTCACTTACTACAACTGTACCAAATTTGGTTCAAATTTTATTTTATTTATTTATTTTTACATTTCTATACCACCTTTCGTTAAAAGAAAACCCCAAGGCGGTTTACAAAAATTAAAACATACAATAAAAGCAATAAAAACATCAAGCAATAAAAAACATCAAGCTAAAAACATATAAAACAGGCATAAAAACAAGACAACAGATAACAGATAAAGACAACAAGATAAATTGGTTAGGCAGTCCACGTTAGCCCACTTGTGCCTCAACTGTTCATGCATCCACCATCTTGAATCAGGGTGGATGACATCTTTACAAACTATGCTGCTAAGGTGTCTTTATGTGTCACTGCAGCTGTAGCAAATTTGAATCAGGAAGGCGCCACTCTGAATGCAAGTGGCCACACACTGCATTGATACTGATGTCCAGAACAAAACTCATTCCACACACAGATGGGAAAAATTAGAGAGAACACTGTGTGTGAGCTGGCCATTCAGCTGGTTCAGTTTGAATCCAGACTGAATTCAAACTGACCCAGGCCAGTCCAGGCTCGGGCTTGGCTGAACCCGGTCTGGTCCGGTTTGGCCATCGAGCCAGGCCGAGCCAGCTTGTGGGCCAGCTTGGGGGTAATACTTGTAAAGGGGAATCCAGCTAGGAGCCATTTCTTAGAGTTGGGGGACGATCTGGTTCAAACTTCGACTGGTTTGAACTTGGACAGCCAAACCGGGCCAGTTCAATGTCGAGCGTAGCTCGAAGCAAGCTGGCTCACACATCCCTATCCTGTTGTTTAGTCAATTGAAGAGACAACATGTAGCCCCACAAATCTAGTGTCTGTCTCTGTCCAATGGATTGGATTTCTTCAGCAACCTGCAATGCACACCTTGGCACGTTGCCCAGCATGCAGGACCTTTACTTAGAATTACCATAGAAAATGTTTTGACAGCTTCCATCTGGGGAAGGAGAAGAGGCACAGGTGCAAGGAACCCTTTCATTAACAAAACACCTGATCTAGCATGGCTGCTCAGCAAGGCATCCTTTTAAAGGTGTTGCATGTGTTGTCTGGTTGGGCATCAGAGCATTGATTGTCTTCATGCCTGAACAGTGTCTATATTTTTAAAGTTACCATGGACAGTACTGCTCCCTCCAACTGTATAGAGGGATACCTTCAAATCTGTAAATAGAGAGATATGTATCTAGATGTTCAGCCTTGGCCCTCCCAGTTTGGAGGTACCCCGGACTGCTGCAGTATTATGAATTCCAGTAAAGGAATATCTACTATGAATGAGATAACCCTAAGTTTTTTGTACCAGTTTGTAGGGGAAGGGGGGCCCCAGCACCTTCCCCAGCAGCTTTCACAGCTCAGCCATACCTCATGAGTGAAGCCATCCAACAGGACAAAGGGATTGGGCTCAAAGGTTCTGTGCAATGGCAGAACATGCAATAGATGCTTATGCCCTTCTCCCAAGGATCATTCTCTCATGAGAGAGCCTGGCCATGGAGACACACATGTAGGCCGGAGGGCTGTTGCTGCCCAGCCTGGTTGCTAGTTCCATGCAAGCCCCAGAGAAAGGTCCCTCAGCAACACCATTCTTGGTCCAGGCAACAGCCACAAACCAAGTGTCTAAATACTCTCTCAGACATATCCATGTCTTCTTCTTCTTCTTCTTCCCCGCACAGACACCTGGCTTGCCAGGGATTACTCTAATCCAGGGGTGCTCTGCCGCAGGATGTCTGCAGCCAGTGTTCCTTCTAACAGGGATTCCCAGATGTTGTTGACTACAACTCCCAGAATCCCCAGCTGCAATGGATTTTGCTTGGGGATTATGGGAGTTGTAGTCAACAACATCTGGGAATCCCTGTTAGAGAGAACACTGTCTGCAGCAGCCAATTTACATACACCGCAATGCCGGTCCTGACTCCTTGCCCACAGTCTGACGATGTGGTGGTACTGATGGGATGCACCCTTGGTGGACCAGAAAGAGGGAGGGGTCCCTCTGCCCAGAAGCCGGAGGTTGCCGAACCACCATCAATTGATCATCTGAGGCATGATTCTCAGCTTCACAGATTAACTGCAGCTTCCTCTAAACGAGATTTCACGCTATGTCCGAAAGGGCCTTTGCTTTCTTCTCTGATGTTCTCAGTTTCACAGACAAACATCTCTCCAGTGAAACTGATGTGACCCAGTCTGCGTATGAAGAACGTACCACCTCAGTCCATATGGACTCTCACATTCAAACATTGCCATTGTAGACATCTTTAACACTACATCACAGCAGGCGCGGGCCGTGAACGCGCCTCCGGTGGGGGGGTGGCGGGAGACTTCTTTAGGTGTAAATGGAGCAGGTGCTCCGTGCCACCCAGCAGCCCCCACGGCGGGGAATCGCCTCCGCCACTCACCTGGCCGCTGGCGGGGGCTCGTCTCTGTGGGAGCCAGGTAAGTGGTGGAAGCGATTCCTCACCGCGGGGGCTGCTGGGCGGCATGGAACACCTGCTCCATTTATACTTAAAGAAGCTGCCTGCTGCCTGCTGACACCGCCCCCACCCCCCAGAGGCCCATTCACAGCCCGTGCCTGCATCACAGTACAGGATCAACATTTAAAGTTTGCTCTAACCAAGAGCCAGAAGAGTGGCAGACAAGACAAACAAGTGAGCATAACCATTAATAATTCCAGAAGAGTCACTGTGTTGGTCTATTGCAGCAAAAACAACAGAGTCCAGTGACATGTGAAAGAGGAATCAATGTATTGTGACATGAGTTTTTGGAAGCAAGAGGTTGATTTTTTCAGAGACATGCAATGAAAGTATAGGATATTCTATATAAACACATATCAGAATTCTCAACTTTTCGTTTCAAAATTTTTGGCATGCTAAAGCCTCCGGAAAAATAAAGAGTGCCTTCTTTCATGAGGATTTTGTTTTTTCCAGAAAAAGGACTTAAAAGCAAAGAGCCTATACACATGTGCAGAGTGCCTTTCCTTCATAACTAGATAGCACTTCTGCTTCAAAGAAATGAACCTGACCACATAATGCCTCTGAAATGTGCAGAATGCATTTCCCCACTGACTGGAAGCATCCTTAGAAGTTATCAGTGTTAGAGGAGTGCCTATAACTCTATGCAAAGGACCATCAAATTTTAAAGCATTATACAGGGGGGAAAAAATTAAACACACACAGAGGCTTTACATATTCCTATTCTGCAATCATCCAGGAAGATGAAATTGTTGCTGGTTGACAACCCTAATCATATGTTCAATATGGTTTCAAACCATATAGGGCTGGAAAGGGAGAGACAAACACTTTTGAAGATGCGAAGACCAGGTTTCTGCCATGATTCAGCTAGATGCTGTCAAGCACATACTGTATGATTCTTCTACTACCGTGATCGTAAAAATGATGGAAGAGACATGGACACTGAGTGTTCCAGGTAGGCCAGAAATAAAGATAGTTGAGAAGTTGAGATACCTGAGTGACTTCTTTTTCACAAAAATAGAATTTTTTGGTACCTTAGACCAGGGATTACCAACCTTTAAATAAACAGAATAGAATAGAATAGAATAGAATAGAATAGAATAGAATAGAATAGAATAGAATATATCCCTTCTGTAACAAACCTTCAGCTCAGGTACTCCATAGAGAGGGGTGTGATTGTGTGTACAAATTTAAATGTTAGTTTTGAGACAGGCTACTCGGGTCACTACTCGAGTCATTGACAATAACTTACTCATAAGCAGTCTTACTGAAATTAATTGAACAAATTTACTTGTTCTGTTAATTTCAATGGCAATACTCAGTACTAACTTTCTGAAACCTGTCAGTCAGGCTGAGCTTCAGCATGGCAATCAGCCAAACAGGAGCAGGGGTGGGGGGGGTGTCTCCTTCCTCCTCTTCTGCAGTGGACACTGTTGAGGATATGATGGTTTCAAGCCAGCAATCCTCAGATGGGGAATAAATAATGCAGCTGCAGTGTAGGGAGGCAGAAACCCTTTAGAAGAAGGGCCCCAAGTATCCTAAGAGTACTAGTACCCCTAAGAGTACTGAGCCCTAAGAGTACTAGTACCCCTGTTTGGAACCCCTGCCTTAGATGACTTCAAAGAATCAGCAAGGTGGTTTCAGCCACAGAAGTAGTACTTCCATCATCTGTGAACTGACCAGTACAGGTGTTCATCCAGCACACAGGAAAATTACCTTTGTGGTGCAAATGGTGGCTAGTGAAGGGTGTGTGTGTATGTGTGTGTGTGTGTGTGTGTGTGTGTGTGTGTGTGTGTTGTACAAACAGAGATCAGAGACTCTGCTTAGTTTGTGATCTCTAATGAGATCACACCTTCTGGCTGTTATAACCTTGACATTAACAGTGAGTTTAGGTTATGGAGTGTTATCCTCGTAATTCACATTCCATAAAGTGAACGTTCCAGGTGTCATTTGTAATAAGCTCAGTGAAATGTCAGAGCTCCTTTATGGATCTGTAAATTAATGATGGGAAATTAAAAGCTGTAATAGGAACAGTTAGGACAACAACCTGTGCGATTCAAGCAAGAACTTGTTTTGGGGGAAAGTGTGTTGCAAAGAATGGTCTTATGCATGACGACAGTAATGTGTCTCTTTGAAGAGATCTCTTTGAAGAGATCCAGGACAGCATCTGTAATGTACTTATAATCAATATCATTGCATTTTTGGAAAGAAAAACAGAGCAAAATCTCTCCTATCAGCAATTTATTACATGGAGCTATTGATAAATAATTGATTTTTAAATTTTATATAATAAAATAATTGATATTTTATAATTGGTGTTGATGAAATCAAAGCTCATATTCTTATCAATTTGCTATTGTGATGAAATATTGATGGAAGTTCATATAATAGTATGCCGTGCTACCTAAAGAATATTTAAGTAGGATAAAAAAGAGATAAAACAATAATCAATAATGTTAAGTTTTCACAGTTGTACACTCAGTAAGTTGGCTATATGGCATTGAGGGAACAGAAAGGAAAATTATCAGCTCTTTCTTCCCCTCTCCCCACCCCACCCCATTCATAGGAACATAGGAAGCTGCCATATACTGAGTCAGACCATTGGTCCACCTAGCTCTATATTGTCTTCACAGACTGGCAGTGGTTTTTCTAAGGCTGCAGGAAGGAATCTCTCTCAGCCCTATCTTGGAGAAGCCGGAGAGGGAACTTGAAACCTAGATGCTCTTCCCTGAGGGGAATATCTTACAGTACTCACACATGTAGTCCCCCATTCATATGCAACCAGGGTAGACCCTGCTTAGCTAAGGGGACAAGTCATGCTTGCTACCACAAGACCAGCTCTCCTCCTCAAAATGGTTAGGTTAGATATAGTGATACAGTATCCTGAGCTCCTGCATCACTGCCACTAACATTTGAAAGAAAGTGATCACATTATCACAGTTGGCAACATGGTTAATTCCCACCCCAGCATTCAGATGTGACCATCAGTGGCGGTGGCGCTCTTACCTCTGGACTTCGAGGCCAAAGTCCAGGGCCTCCACACCCCCAGGAGGCTCCCCAAATCCTCCTCTTTAGTCTGTCCTGGGTGGTGTGGTTGTTGCTGGACCGCAGTGCACCGGGCGGCCAAGGGCAATTGTGATCTGTGTCGGGTGCTTTAGAGACAGGGGGTGGGGGGTGGAGAAAGAAATATGTGGGATGAAAATATGTTAAGTTGTGTGTTGAATTATTTCTGCTAATGCATATTTGCAGAAATATACCTGTTTTATATTCTTAGTTGAGTTTCTGAGTTTCTTAGTTGAGTTGAGTATCTGTTTGTGCCCTCAAGAACCCAAGTGTTACAAATACTGTGTGTGCCATGGGGTGTGTGTGTGTGTAGGCGGGGTGATGTTTAACTAGCTCCAAAATTACCTGGGTGCACCTCTGATCAGCAGCATGGGGTCAGGCAAACAGCAAATACCATGCAGTCACAGTTAATGTAGGCAGGGGGGCCTTAGATTTCATTTTATTTTATTACCTTTCTATACCACCTAAACTGGTCTCTAGATGAGCTGCAATCTTCTAGTCAATCTGAAAGAAAGGTGTGCATGTTTAGAAAAGCTTCAGTGTTTTATCTGCCACTGTTATACAGTATGTAGTTTCCAATCAATAATTTATTTATTTATTTATATTTTATTTAACATATGATTTTATTATGTTTTAACTGTAAACCACCTTGGTAAATGTAATTTGTTTTGTACACTTTTGCAAAAATTAAAAAGAAATTGTTTATTTGAAAGATGATATCTAAATTAACTTTTAATTAGAAAAAGTTTACGATTGCATTTACAAAAGCAAACGGCAGAGGATACAGTTTCCTGAGATAGATAGATAGACAGACAGATAGGCAAATGCCCACAGACCTCTGCACAAGAAGAACTTTCCTGGTATCAGCCATACTGTAAACATATTAGCCCCATTCAGATATTATGCTGTGTACAGATCTCTGTACACTCATCCAGGTGTTTGTGTGAATGATTTTTCTTGCATTCATTTTAAAAGTGAACCTAGACATAGGCCCTTCAAATGCATGGTATGGATAGAAAGTGTATTTTTGTACATGAGTTCAACATAACATGTGAATGATTGTACCTGTGTACAGATCTGTGTACACTGTACACTCACTGTACGAGTGCTGAACATAACATGTGAATAGGTCTGTTACTCATTCCCCTTTTCTTGAAGTGGTAAGACATTCCAGGTATGTTCCAGGGAAAATGCGAGTTTAGTTTATTTTGGATGAGAAAGCATGGGAAATTCTAAGAGTCGACACCAACTTGACGGCACTTAAATGTCAATCAGTCAATCAAATCACCTTCCCAAACTCTGATTCCAAAGGGAAAATGCGAGTTTAGTTTATTTTGGATGAGAAAGCATGGGAAATTCTAAGAGTCGACACCAACTTGACGGCACTTAAATGTCAATCAGTCAATCAAATCACCTTCCCAAACTCTGATTCCAAAGGGAAAATGCGAGTTTAGTTTATTTTGGATGAGAAAGCATGGGAAATTCTAAGAGTCGACACCAACTTGACGGCACTTAAATGTCAATCAGTCAATCAAATCACCTTCCCAAACTCTGATTCCAAAGCTCAAAAGTGATTTCCTGCAATAGAAAAATTAACATTTCCTGTTAAATCCCTGTCCCCAGTTATGAAATACTTGAGGAAAAACCACTGTGATAAGCCCATTCACAATAAACAAAATTGCCAACTCAAACCAGTATCTCAAACCATTTCAGAATCACTGTATGCACAAGGGTGGAATTGGCTCGTATGTGCACTTGCCGTTGCATGTAATATGTGATGCCAATGGTACACGTTGATGGACATGTCCATGTATGCCCAGTTCCCAGGATCTGGAAACTGATCATTTTTAACTCCCTTTTTGAAGAGCACCCCTGAAAGTGCTCCCACATAGCCATGGCAGCAGGTAGTTCTAGATCACCAACCATCTGAATTGGCCCTTTGACACCAAAGCACACAGCAAAGTGCCTGCTTGTGCAGAGGTAGGTAGGGGTGTGTGTGTGTGTGTGTGTGTGTGTGTGTGTGTGTGTGTGTGTGTGAGAGAGAGAGAGAGAGAGAGAGAGAGAGAGAGAGAGAGAGAGCGCACACACGTGTGCAGGCTCAAACAGACAGATTAGGATTGATCATTGTAAACTGCTTCTGCGGCAAGCAGTGCTTTGCTACCTTTTACAAATTATTGCCATTCATTTTATTATTGTGAGTTCATGCTATACTAGTTTTATCTGTACAAATACCCTCAGGAGCACTTAACGTCATTTCTCTGAGAATAATCCCATTGCTTCTGTTCTATTGGCATAATGAATACAACGCTCTTGTATGAATTATGGCCTAAAACTGCTGAAATGCAGCAAAAAAACCCCTATTTAAATGAAGAACAGACGTGTGTGTGTGTGTGTGCTCATGTGCATGCACCCGTGCATCTTATGACTGTTTTATACATTAATTTCTGTAGTTACCCTGGGGCTGTGGAACGTGTTCCCTGTTGAAGTAAGAGCTTCCCTATCTCTGATGGTCTTAAAAGAGCACTGCAGACACACTTGTTCAGCCAGGCTTTTAGTCGCTATTTTAAAATTTACTTGTTTGTATGTTTGTTACATTTCTACACTGCCCCATCCAACAGCTCTGGGCAGTTTACAAACTAAAACAAAATGCAATCATTCAAAACTCAAACATAAAAAAACATAAATTCTGAACAATTAAAACAATTTAGAATTTTTAATTTGTTTTAACTGTTGGTTTCAAAGTTTATAGGTGTTTTAATTAGTTGTGAACCACCTTGAGACCTGGTTATAAGTGGTATAAAATGTGTTTAATAAAAATAAACAAATAGAAAATTTTGATATTACTACTTACAACAGGCCACTGACATACTGCAAAGTGAAACACAGGGGGCTGAGCACCAATGATGTTGCAGAAAAGGGCTGTCTGAAAGTTTCTCAAATGCAGTTGCACAATGCAATACCCATTATTTCCAATGTGTGTTGTGTTGTACAATTATGTTTGCAGAACTTTAAGACAGAGCAGAACAGTCCTGTTCTGCAACACCATCAGTAGGGTTTACACACATGCAATTTACATAGTGTGTAAATGTCACAACACCATCAGCATGGTTTACACACCACCCACAATTTGCTGCGTGGTCTGTCAGTGACTGTTTGAAGAAAGCCAACTACGTAAGTGGTGTTGGTGACAAGGTTCCTTGCCCACCCTGAACACAATAATGCTTTTGTGGGTAACCACATCATCAGTTTCTTTCAAACATTATGGGGAGTGGTGAAGGAGGAAACACCTCTCAGCAGTTCCTCTGTCGCTGCTGGTAACATATTAATTGTCCCACATATGAAGAGACAATGCAGATCCTAATATTACCAATCTGAAGATTCTACTTCTACAGATTAAAACAGTGTAACTCTCATGTAACCAAGTGTAACACTTACATGCATCTGAATACCCTATTGTCCAAATGTTCTATATGTCCCCAGTCTACCTGGAAAAAGAACATTAGGGTGCATTTAGCTTAGGATCGATTTAAGCAGTTTTTCCGTGGCAATTTAATGTAATCAGAACTGAACTACCATACCAGTCTCTCATTGCTGCAATTTCTCTGGAACACAACAGTGATCTGCAATTGAAGATTTTCCCTTTGTCCAAAGCCTAGTTCTTATTGAGGCAATAAACCAGTACCTGGGGTGTATCACTTCAGGTTTCATGTGGGGGCACATCTATATATTTAATTATCTAAGGCATACCCATGGCTAATCCCATGTGTGGCAGCTCTTGTGCGGGTTCGGAGAGCTGCCGGATAGGCTAGCCACAGGACGGGTGGGAGGGGGAAAATCGTGGCAGTGGCCAGACGTCTGGCCAGCTGGCTAGTAGCAGGGACGACACCGAGAAAATATCAGCAGGCAGAAGGAGGTGGTGGGGACAGATGGGGACAAGGGAAGGAGGCGGCAGCAACTGGCAGGCGGGGAAGAAGGAGGCAGCAGCGGGTGGGGGAGAACGAGGCAGAAACAGGCAGGCGAGGAAGAAGGAGGCGGCAATGGGCGGGTGAGGGAAGAAAGAGGCGGCAGCGGGCGGGTGGAAGAATGAGGCGGAAATGAGTGGGCAGGGGAAGAAGGAAGTAGCAATGGGCAGGCAAGGAAGAAGGAGATGGCAACGGATGGGTGGGGGAAGAAGGACGCAGCAACGGGTGGGCGACAAAATGGTGACGGGGGGGGCAGTGGCAGGCAACAAACTAGAGGCGCAGATGCTCTGCTCCCAGCCCAGCTAGTATGACTGAATGCTCCTCTACACAGAACAATATCCATGCACATAGAAAACTAGCATGTTAGAGAAAAAAACAGGCTATAACTCTGCTCCATGGAATACAAAATGTTATCCTGAACGTGCAAAGTGACTTCCATTTGTACATCTCCACGTTCAAGGGATATGTCACCTTGCTTTCTATATGGTATTTTCCTTCCCCTTTGTACATGGCTGTGAAACATTGAGATGGTATTCAAACCTAAAACAAAAACCCCCAACACATGCACCTCTTTTCATTTCAGTATCTCAATGCCAAATGGATTTATCAGATTACAGACAATCTAACAAACGATTAATGGAATGGAAAGTGGACTGGCCAACTGAGTGAAGAGTGAGGACGTCTCAGTTTTTTGCAGCTAAAAATGATGTTTTGTTTCCTTTTGAGTGAAACGCTTTAGAACCAGAACTTGATCAACATTTGGTTGAGCTGTCTGGGGCCAAATAAAGTTGCCTTGGGAACCAGTAAGGCCTCCTGTGTGCTATCAGATGACCATCCCCATTTTGAACATTGCACCTATTCAGCATGCATAATCTAAGGTTCCCATTTCTAAGGTTCCCATTTCTTAAAAATTTCAGGTGGGACCCAAGGAGGAGCTGAGTGTGAGTGGGGCAGAATCTGACAGGGCCAGAGGTGGGGCTCACAGGAAACAAATACTGACCAACATGACAGGCAGCCCTCTGTCAACATTAGGGATCCGCCAGGGCTGCTGTGCAGCTAGAAAGGTTGCTTGAAAGGCTGCTGTGGAATTACTTTACCCTGCTTCTGGACAGTCACACTGTGCTCCTTCCATTGTTTCCAGTAGAAGGAGTGATGCACAAAAGTGGTTTTCAGTCATTCCATAACAGCCCCATCATCATTGGGGCTGTTTTTCCATGTGCACAGCAGCCCCCATGGGTCCCTAACATTTTATTATTTATTTATTTAGCATATTTGTATTCTGCCTACTACTGAATTCTCTAGGCAGTTTACAAAAGTAAAACAATTTTAAGAAAATTAACAAATTATTTTTTCAAAATTAAAACAAAATTAATAAATTTTAAAACAATTAAAATATATAGAAGTTCAAATTAAAATAGCTAAAAACCACTAAATAGCTAAAAGGCTTGGCTGAAGAGAAGTGTCTTCAGCTGTTTCCTAAAAGTCAACAGGGATGGAGCAGCTCTAATCTCAGCAGGAAGTGCATTCCACAGTCCCGGGGCAACCACAGAGAAGGCACACCTTTGAGTCATCACCAGAGAGCTGGTGGCACCCTCAGAAGAACCTCCCCTGAAGATCTTAATAGAGAGTGGGGTTCATAAGAAAGAAGGCATCCTATTAAATACCTTGGGCCCAAGCCATTAAGGGCTTTATAGGAAATAACCTGCACTTTGTATTTTGCCCGGAAACCTATTGGTAGCCAGTGTAGTTCTTTTTAAACCAGAGTAATATGTTCTCTTCGGGATGACCTGGAGACCAATCTGGAAGCAGCATATTGCACCAATTGCAGTTTCTGGATGATGTGCAAAGGTAGCCCCACAGAGAGTGCATCACAGTAGTCAAGCCTGGAGGTTACCAGCATGTGCACCACTGTCTTAAGGTCACTTACTTCCAGGAAAGGGAGCAGTTGGTGAACCAACTGAAGCTGATAGAAAGCACTCCTGGCCACCGCCTCCACCTGAGGTATCAGAAAGAGGGTTGGTTCCAGAAGTACTCCCAAACCTCGGACCTGTTCCTTCTGGGGGAGTGTAATCCCATCCAGAACCAGAAGATCTATCCCATTTCCCAAACTGCAGCTTCCTACAGTGAGCACCTCCATCTTGTTTGGATTCAGTCTCAGTTTGTTATACCTCATCCAGCCCATTACTGCCTCGAGTCAGGCATTTAGGGATGTTATGCCATTGCTTGATGAAGATGACATCGAGAAGTACATTTGGGTGTCATCAGAGTACTGATAACACTCTGCCCCGAATTCCCTGATGATCTCTCCCAGCAGTTTCATGTAGATGGTAAAAAGCATTAGAGCCCTGAGGGACACCATACAAAAGCTCTCTCTTCATAGAGCAACAGTCTCCAAGTAACACCTTATGCAATCTGCCCAAGAGGTATGAGTGGAACCACTGCAATGCAGTGCTACTTACGCCCATTCCTCCCAGGCAATCCAGAAGGATACCATAGTCGGTATCGAAAGCCACCAAGAGATCCCAAAGGACCAACAGAGTCACACTCCCTCTGTCAATTCGCCTTTGGAGAACATCCATCAGGCTGACCAAGGCAGTCTCCACCCTAAACCCTGCCCAAAAAACAGTTTGAAATGGGTCTTATCTGTTTCATCCAAGACTGCCTGGAGATGAGAGGCCACCACCTTCTCAATCACCTTGGCCAACTATAGGAGATTGGAAATAGGCCTATAATCCCTCTACTCTGAGGAATCAAGTGTAAGGTTCTTCAAGAGAGGTCTAAGAATTGCCCCTTTAAATGAGGAGGCATCTTACCTTCCCTCAGAGAATCATTTATGATTTCAACCAGACCCTGTACAACAATCTCCCTGCTTGATAATATAAACTAAGATATATCGGACAAGAGTCAAGAGATCAGGTGGCAGGACAGACAGACAGCTTGTTCACATCCTCAGTAATCACAAACTGAAACTGATCCAATTTAACCACACAAGGAGTTACTGGATACCCCTGCTAAGGACTCTGCATAAATTGTGGAATCCAGTGTGGCTTGAATACAAGAGATTTGGTCCACAAAAAACTCATCAAAAGCTCCACAGAGGCTAACTGATGGCTCCAAAGCTGGAGTGGAAGGGGCCTGTATAAGTCCCCTCACCACCCTCAACAATTCTGCTGGACGTGAACCTGCGGTCTCAATACACGCAGCAGAGAATCGCTTATTTGCTGCATGTTTTGCCAGAGCATAGCTTTTCAATTGTACTCTGTGCTGTAATCTGTCAGATTCGAGTTGAGTCCTTCTCCATTTGTGCTATAGTCATCTACCTAGCCACTTCGGCTTCAGCTCCCATAGTTCTCCTGCATACCATGGAGCTACTTTAGAAGTGGGTCAAAGAGGACGCTTTGGAGCGATCAAGACTATCACCCTAGTGAGCTTGCTATTCCAATTTTCTACCAAGGTGTCAACAAGATCGCCGGCAAAGCCAGCAGTAAAACTCTCCAAGGTTTCTTGGAATCCTATTGAATCCAATAGCCTCCTTGGGCAGACCATCCTAAGAGTCCCTTCACCCCTGCAGAGGTGACTAGTGGCTGCAAATTGAACCTTCATCAGTTGGTGGTCCGTCTATGACAATGGGAAAATTATAGGAGTCCCCACCCATGGAACACCTCCCTGATCAGAGCAAAAAGCCAAATTGAGTGTGTATGTAGTGACCAGCCTCCCCTCCCACTAAAGAGTTAACTGGAAGTGAACCCTTGTCTTGACTGACTGGCTGGTCAGCTCCAGGGCTCAACCAATCAGTACACCAGGTGCGTGGGACCTAGAGAGCTGCTGCTGTTTCTTTGGTGTGTGCTTTGCATTTCCTAAATATCTATTTGCAACTATGTAACTTAATTTTAAAGTGTACCGCCCCAGCATCATTCGGAGTGCTTTTTAAGTGTTCTTTTAAACAACTACGTATTTTAAAGTGTATGTAAAAATTAAAAGCCTCAGATGGAACTAGTCTGTAGTAATTAATGTGCTTGCCCAGTGTCTGCAGGCTCTTAGGGTCTGGATGGGCCAAAACGAGCTCAGACTTAATCCCTCCAAGACTGAATTGTTTTTCTTTACTCCTTGATCTGGCCAATTGCCAAGTCTGAGTCTCTCCCTGGACAGGGTCGCGCTGCCCCTGAAGGAGGCTGGCCACGACTTGGGGCTCCTCTTGGACTCTTGGCTCCTGCTCGAGCAGCAGGTGGAGGCTGTGGCCAGAGGTGCCTTTGCCCAGCTTCGACTGGTCACCAGTTGCGGCTCTATCTTGACCGGCAGGCCCTGGCAATGGTAACTCATGCACCCGTCATCTCTCATCTGGATTACTGTAATGTGCTCTACCTGGGGTTGCCTTTGAAGATGATCCGGAAGCTTCAGTTGGTCCAGAATGCGGCAGCCCACCTACTTATGGGCGCTAGGAGATATGATAGTGTGACATCTCTCTTGCAGTTGCTGCACTGGTTACCTATTTGCTTCCAGGTACAATTCAAAGTGCTGGTTCGCACCTTTAAAACCCTTCAGAGGTTAGCACCTGTTTACCTTCAGGACTGCCTCTCCCAGCCAGTCCTGTCCCATCCTGTGACATCTTCTCAGGTTGCCCTTCTTTTGGGTCCTGGTTTCAGAGAGGTCCATAGTACTAAGGCCAATGGAAGGGCTTTCTTTATTGCTGCCCCTTCACTTTGGAATTCTCTCCCCCCACACCGCCCACCAGATTTGGTCTGCCTTCTCCCTTTCAGCCTTTAAACCTTTTTGAAGACATTTCTTTTCCACCAGGTGTTTGCCCTTTAATATATAAATATAAATATAAATATAAATATAAATATAAATATAAATATATATATATATATATATATATATATATATATAAATAAAATCTCAGATACTGTTCTTGTGTGTACACCATCCTGAGTCTGTGGATTGGGAGGTATATTAAATCTCTTAATAAATAAATAATAATAATAATAATTAAATAAAAGTCCCTCCCCTTGTTCTTTACCTTTTTCAAGCCTCCTCCAAGGGCAGTTATTGACTCAGGAGGGGGGGATTTCTCTGGTGCAAAACATGTCTCAATGAGAAATTAACAATTAGCTCCACATGCAGGCAAAATACACAGGAGGGAGAGGGGTTTTTTTTACTTTATTCTTGCCTGTTAGCAAAAAGGGGGAGCAGATTTTTGCATTTGCCCAGTACCCAGTTATAGAGGGAACTTGGACCAAAGCACTTGATCCAATGGTCCAGTTCTAGGCAAGTGCTTAGAGTGTTTGGTGGCAGGAGGAACCTACCAGAGCTTCTGGGTTTTCCCAGAATCCTTTTCTTAATTTTCAGCTCCTGAAACTTATAGAGTTTTAAACCAGCCAGTCTGCGTCTCAGAGCACAGGACAGGGATGACTCAGCACTAAAGTCTTCCGCATGCTGCTGAACTGGTTTAGACTGGTCAGGGAGATTATCTATTAACCTGGCCTGAGAGGAGAAAGGAGTTTTCCACTACCCACAATTCACTACATTGTGACCAGCAGCATGTGTCAGACCTGAGACCACTTGGGAAAGGCCCACAGTTGACATGGCCGCTATGAACTCCCAAGCTGCTCCTGCCAGTTCTGTTGCAAAGTGCACATTGAAGTCACCCACTACCATCAACCTGGGCATCTCCAATGCCATCTCTGCAACCAAATCCAACAACTCAATTAGGGATTCTGTTGGGCAGAGGGGTGATCGATCAGTACATCAACAGAAGATCCATTCTATCTCTTAGTCCCAAGATTCAAGCACACACACTCAATAAAGGCAGGTGCTCTGACAGGGATCCTGCTAAAAGATATAGTGTTCTTATAAATCACAGCCACTCCACCTCCCCACCCACATCCTCTCAATTGCTCCACAACAGAGTATCCTGTAGAGAGAAGCTGGGGCCAAATTGGGCCACTAGCCTCTCCCAACTAGGTCTCTGTAATGCACACCACATTGGCTCCCTCATCCACAATCAAATCATGGATAATTTCCTATTTATTTTGGACCAACCTGGCATTGCAAAGGAGCTAGGTGAGGCTCTATGGGTAGTTGGCACTATTCCCCAAGGTCAAAGAGCTGACAGGGCAGCTGGAAAGGCAGACAGCTATTAAGTTTCTGTTTTCCCTTCCCCTGTAACGGCCTGCTGAACTGCCAACACTCTTTCTTCTTCTCTTTTCCACCACCACTGAAATAGGTTCCCTTGCTGAGGAACCACCTCCCACACCTCTCCATCCCCGAATAAGCTAAGACACATTCCTCAGCTAGACTAACAAAGAGGAAGTCCCAAGACTAACCACAAGTCCTTCAGAGAAGTGCCACTGCTCCCAGCCCTCAGTCCCACAACCCAAGCCCAGCCACCCAAGGTCGGCCCCCTTTGGTGGGCAGCTTTGGTGGCCGCCTACAGACAGGCCGCTGGCTGTGCCTTTGGCCGCCACTGCTTTAAGAAGCCCAAGAAGGGAAGGTGGAGAGAGCAGCCAGCCAGCCAGCCCTTCTGGCAAAAGCTCAACAGCTGGGGAAATAATCAGCAGAAGCAGCAGATTGCTAAAAGTAATGTGGCAAGGCCTAGAGTAGGAACACAGCACCCAAAATGTGTGCAAAAGCTCTCCTTACAGGTAAGCAGCAGCTAGATGGAAGAAATCTTCCCCCAAACCTACCCTCTGCCTCCTCCCAACATCAATGGAGGGCTGTCCATCATGTTGACCAGTGTGTTCGTCTAAGGTAAACAGTGGTGGATTAATGGAGAGGCAGAGTAGGTATTTGCATACAGCGGCAAATTTTGCTGCTCCTGTATGGGGAGTGGCAGTGGTGGCAGCAATGTGGGGGCAAGGGGAACCCTTTTACATTTGTAAAAAACACCGCTGCACAGCAGTGGCAATAACTGCAGGGAATGGGGGCTGAGGGGAAAGTTTCGCTTTTGCCCTGTAAAGAATGTCGCTGCTGGTGGCAGGGTGGGGCACAGCGGCAGGGGCTGCAGGGTGGGTGGGTGACGAGGAGGGGAGAGTTTCCCCTTTTAACTTTGAAAAGGCCAATGCATGGCAGGATGGGTGGGGGTGGCGAGCGCCTTCCAGATCCCCTCCTCCCAAGGGCCTGAAAAATGGACTGCACAGCAGGGAGGCCATGCAGTCCCTTGGGCGGGGGGGATCTGGAAGGAGCTGCCCCCCCCCACCCATCCCACCACACACTGGCCTTTTCAATGGTAAAAGGGGGAACTCAACTCTCCTCACACACCCCACCCTCCCTCCCTGCAGTCGCTGCGCCCCATCCCGGTGTTCTTTACAGGGCAAAAGGGGAACTTGCTCCTTGCCCCCCTCCCCGCAGCTACTGACAATGACACACAGTGGCACTTTTTTTAAAAAAAGGTAAAAGGGTGGGTTTTGCCTAAGGGCGGCAAAATGCTTAATCCACCCCTGAAGGTAAACAGTTAGTATATGCGCTTACAAAGCTTCCCCACCCCAACATGACCTAAGTGAAGGCCAGCACTGTTTTAATCATAACATGTAATCACTGCACTCATGCTTACTTTGCTACGTATGTGCTTCACTCCTCAGGATGCGGCCAGGGCTTTCTCAACAGCTGCTTTATATTTCACATGTAAACTTGTGCACTAAGTAAGGAAGTCTGCCAGAGTTACTCCTCACTGAGTTTTTGGAAGCTGGCGAAAACCTGGCTTTTTAAGAACAAAAATTGCCCAGTGGTGCTGCCAAAAGCACCAGTGCTGTAGACTAGTTTTATTTGACTGCTGTTTTATTGGATTGAAGTCCATTCTTTATTTTATTGTGGGTTTTGTTGCAGTTTATAATTTTACTTTACATGTAAACGTTGAGAGCCTTCAGGCAATGAAGTAGTGTATAAATTAAACAATACATAATACATATAGACTATAATAGCACATTGATTGAGCCATTAACAGGAAACTGAGTAAAACAGGAAGCTTAGCAACATTTTATTTGTGATGTCCTCTTTTTCAAGGGGAAATCTTGAGGGGAGCCGTGTGGGTAACCCTGCCATCTGAATGCTAGTGATCAAGGCAGACCCTGTGAGAGGGCTGGAAGAAAGGAAGATTGTTAGGGTCTTCCCATTTCGGAAGGAGGGTTGTTTCCCAGGCAACAGCAGGACAGAGCCAAGCAAGGCAGTACAGAGAAACATGAAGAAAGGCAGGAGGCAGCTCTGAGGGTGTTAAGCATCCCTTAGAGCCTGTTGTTTTGAAGGATGTAGTCAGAGGCGTAACTATAGGGGGGCAGGGGGGGCACGTGCCCCGGGCGCCATCTTTTCTGGTCACATGGGGGGCGCCGACATGACAAAAAATATTTTTAATTTTTTTAAAAAATTTTGTTAATACAAATGTTTCCTGCTCAGTGCAGCAGCGCTGCAGCAGTCAAGGGAGTGCGTAGGCAGCCCACCCCCCACAAGCGGTCCCTTCCGTGCCGCCCACGCCCCCCCCCATTGCTTTGCTGGCGCCTGGCGGCCAGTCAGTGGCCTGGCTTGGCGGCGGCGGCGGGCGCTTGTGAGGAAAAGCCTAAGTATAATGTAGTATGTTGTGGCGCGGGGGGCGCCATTTCAGTGCTTGCCCCGGGCGCCATTTTCCCTAGTTACGCCTCTGGATGTAGTGGGCTGACTGTGAAAGGCTAAGTGCTGTCCGGAAAGTTTTTAAATGAAGGGGGTGGGATGCATACAGCATGCCATTCCAAGAGGAAACCCAGGAAGAGTCCTATCTGTTACCACCACCACCACCACCCGCTCCTGCATTATTATTATTTTTCTATTATCATTATTTTTACATTTATATCCCGCTCTTCCTCCAAGGAGCCCAGAGCAGTGTACTACAGACTTGAGTTTCTCTTTCACAACAACCCTGTGAAGTAGGTTAGGCTGAGAGAGGAGTGACTGGCCCAGAGTCACCCAGCTAGTTTCATGACTGAATGGGGATTTGAACTCGGGTCTCCTCGGTCCTAGTCCAGCACTCTAACCACTACACCACGCTGGCATGCAAGTTCTCTTCCATTCCCAACATGAATTCCAACTTTCTGACATTTTTAAAACCAGTTTTGCCAGTTTCAGATTGATTCCAACATTTCTGATACAACTTTGCACAGGTCTCTCACACAGAATTTGCTTGACTATGAGTACTCTTTTCATAACTTGTTAGAAAAAGAACTAACTTGGAATGACTTGTTTGTCAACATTCTTATCCACTTCTACTACAGATACTAGACCTTACCTCTTCATACTGAGTGTGGATGCCTGGCTAACATATAACTCGAACACACCATTAAGTCCAATGCGATGTATCTAAGGTCTTCACAATGTTGTCTGATGAGGTTTTTTTCTCCTCATACTTTGTTTCATTGCAGATGAGATGCCAGCTGGTGACTCAGAGTTTGAGAAACTAGCCAACTTGGACAGGAGCTGAAATATCTTAGGCGGTTTGTTAGTGTGCAAGGAAGACAGACTGTTATATTTCCAGTTGTGTTCAAGGTAAGAGAAGTGTTAATGGAACTTTCCCAATTGACATTGGGAAAACGTCCCTGGGCTTTGGAATGCCCTCCCCAAAGAGCTTCGCCATGCTCCCTCCCTCAGTATTTTTTTTTAAAATTAAAACACATCTTTTTAAAGAGGCTTTTTGATTGTTTATCTGCTACTTCTATCTGGTAGGTTCTTTAGTTTTTATAGTTCTCAGTTTTTAGCTTTTTATTAACTTTTAATTTTAAACCTTTTTTAAAAAAAATAATTTTAAATGTGGTTTTAGCCTGGTCTTTTAACTCATTTAATTTTGTTAGTTTTATTTTACATTGTATCTATTTTATTAATGTTGTGAGCCGCCCCAAGCAGTAGTGTACTGGGGGGGCGGGGTATAAATAAATTGCCAAAGATCTACTTGGCACATGATTGCAGCTTGCTAATTTAGAAGCTGATGTTTGGTTTTGATGGAGAAACTCATATTTGATCTTCATGCTGATTTCGTAGATGCCCAGAAAATAACCTTAGAAGAAGACAGAGTTTTATCTGCAAAGAAAGGGGGGAAAGTAACCACTGCTTGAAATTTCAGAGGGAATCCTCTCCGATGGCTAAGTAGCACTTCCAGTGAGGTCACTTCCAGGAGCTTTCCCAGACAGCAGACTTTACCAGGGGTTTTCTGTGAAGCTTTACTGTGAGTTCAAGGTTCCCCCCAAAAAAACTGATGCAAAAAGTGGATTTTTTTTACCCTGATACAAATTAGGGTACACACTAACAGGTGATGAAAAACCTGAACTGTGTGTGAAGTTCTCCCTGATAGTTCACAGGGTCTTTGGGGCAAATTTGGCCAATACCTTCCATTTCGGAGATATAAAATAAAAGCTGGGTGTTGCTAAGTGCCATGACATGGGATACAGACAAAGACAGCAGAAAGCTACAGTCTCGCACAGGCTAGCTGACAGGATGCAATGTAACTCACCTTGTACTATGGCAAAACTAGTTGATGGCCTTCACTCTGCCAGATCTGTCTGTTTTCTTTTCTTGCTTTCCTTCCTTGCTGATGAAAGAAGCTGAAGCAGAACTGCTAGCCCACCAGGAGAACAGAGTCTGCTTCAGAACCAATGCTCTACCATGCTTGATTTCCTGGGCTTTTAATTGGAGAAGCAAATGTCATCATTACATCTTCACATTCTGTGGCAAAGATTGGCTCAATGCCCATTCTGACATGCAGGTACTGAAACCAGATTTTCATCATTTTAATGTAAGAACTCCAGTCTAGCTCCTGTAGATTGCTTCTTAATATAGGAAGTATTTTCTGTTTTTTCTGGTGCTGAACCACAACTCTCATCAGATACTGAAGAACATTTGATATTAGATATTGGACGTTCTGTCTGAGCATATGCATGTTTGCATTTGTGGGTGTACTCAAGGGCAGTAGGTAGTAATAAACAGAGGTGCCCCTAGATAATGTTGGAGTCTGGACCTAAAGGCCTTTAGAGGGCCCCACAACCACCACAGCAAACTAAGCATCATTTTTTAACACATAGGTTCTTGAGGGCACAAACCACACCACCCAGGACAGACCAAAGAGGATGGGGGGGGCAGGGGATGTGGAGGCCCTGGACTTTGTCCCTGAAGTCCAGGGGTAAGAGCGCCTCTGGTAATAATGTACATTTACATGAATAGGATGAATTGATTTGCATGAATAGGATTGATGGTGTGAAGGCAGAGAAAGCACATGGGCAATCTTGATGTTGCACTACCCCATCAAACTACAGTTAGAAGTATGGTCATTGTAACATCCTCATTTCCTTTCCCTTTTGGTGCTCAGTTTATACACAACCAGCACTTCAAACCACTCTGAGATCTTGAACCTTCCTGCTTCAGGAAAGAGCAGATAGGAAAACTGCTCTTTTCCTTCAAAATGTTGTCATGCTTTTCTTCTTTTAGTTGATTCTGGAGTTCAGTAAAGTAGCGTGTTGCTCATTGCCTTATTCTTTTTTGCACTATCTGTGTGTGCTTCCTTAGGCAATCTCCTTCTACCTGGGGATTGCCCTTTCTCCAAATGTATCATTTATGCTGTCCACATACATAACTATAGGAACATAGGAAGCTGCCATATACCGAGTCAGACGATTGGTCCATCTAGCTCAGTATTTTCTACACAGACTGGCAGCGGCTTCTCCAAGGTTGCGGGCAGGAATCTCTCTCAGCCCTATCTTGGAGATGCCAGAGAGGGAACTTGGAACCTTCTGCATGCAAGCATCTTTACTTGATCACCAACAATCTGAACCCCATTTATTTGAGGAAGAGATCTCCTTACAATAGTCCCCCAGTGACATACATTATCTCCCAGGAGCTTCCCAAGTGTATATATTACAAAGTACTCACTTAGCAATGCACTTGGCACAAATGCAGAGGCATGCACCAAGACACAGGCCTAGCAGCTCTCAGTATCGATAAGGAGGGAACCTGGAACCTTGCACTTGCAGTGACCACTCAAGCAATTGCCCCCCTAGCTCCCAGTTGCAGGAAGGGCCCCAACCTTCCAGGCTGTCAGTAGAACGGAAGCTGGCAGATCCACCCCTTTCCAGTCACAAAGCTGCCTTCTCTCTCGGCATTAGTAGCTCCTCGTATTTATGTGAAAGGAAGTTGGAAGCAACCCTGCCCAATAGCAGACCCTCCATCAACTGTCCTCCCAGCCCCTGACTGGAGCAAGGACCCCAACACTGCCAGTGATATGGATAGAGACAGGGACCCAATGGAACAGATAGCTTCCATTGAGATCCTACAGCTGCCTTCCACTCTCTGCTGAAAGTTACTAATGACATCCAGTTTCATTCAGGCTTGCTCCAAGACAAAAACGATGCAATCTAGATGAGAAAGAATCCACTTATGCGATGGTGTTCACTACACAGTACACGTTTATCTGGAAGTGAGAAATGCAGAAGTTGGCACAGTTACTATCTGTGATTGCTGGGTTGTACACTTCACAGGAGAGATTTAACATCTGTGATCTAAAAATACATAATTGTTGTTCTGAACAGCTGACTTGCACGTAAGAGAATTCTGAGCAATAGGGCAATCAGATTTTTTTAAAGTGATTAACTCTTTTGCGTCAACTTATTACTGTATTAACCAAATTAATACAGTAGCTCATGCCAAGTGATATTTTGTGGGTAATTAAAGATACCTGCATTTCTAAAGTAATTGCTAAATCGTCTTTGACATGTTCCCCCAATAAGAAGTGCACACAAATAATTTAGCATGTTATGATTGGCACAGAAACACCCCTTTCAAAGGGACAGCGCTGATTAAAAAAAACCATTTTAAATCCGTGATTTATTCATTAATCAGTATATCAATTATGCTAATTAACACTGCCAGCCTGAATGAATCACAAAACAGCTAATTACATTCCGTTCTCTGAAACAGTAGCATGCTTTTTAAAACACTGCCTCTGCAGCAGTGATTAATGGAGCTACTGAGTGCAGGTGTGAATCACAAGCGATTTTTAAAATAGCTAATCTGGGGAAAGAACAAAGAAATTAGTGAACCATGTAAATTACATGAGATGCGGGGCTTTTCCCCCCAACTCACCAAGGTCATGATTCAGGACACTATTTGATAGAAATACGTTTTCTCTAAAAAGGAGCTTATCTGGACTCTTGCTATGATATTATCTATAATAGATAGATGACAGTGGAATCCATTTCAGAATGTGCTGGTTCAGGGCATCCCCTAATTCAACAGTCTATTTTAGATGTTCTTATTTTAGACGTCCCTGTTGCTGAATTGCCGACAAGGGGAGGGAGTAGGGACAAGGAGAGAGCTGGCTTCCTCCACCCTCTCCCACTTCCCTTCCTCATTCACTCGCACAAGCTTCACATATTGAAAGATGGCCATGTCCCCACCTTGGGATGCTGCAGATGGCCATGTCCCCACCTTGGGATGCTGCATGCCCAATAGGTTACAGCTGGAACATCTGTGCCCTCTTCTCCATATGTGGCAAGAAGGATTGCACTTGATAACCTCTCAGGGACTTGAAGGTGATATTGAAGAGGTATCATTTCCTGCAGTACACATGTTCATTTTTTTCACCCTCTGGTTAAACTGGTTTGGCAGGTTTCTGTAGTGCTTCAGGCACTGGGGAGAAGCTTCTGTAGTGCTTTGAGCAGTGGGGGAGAAGCTGAAACTAGCTTCTAGCTGTCTGACTATCCTTGCTTCAATGGTGAGTCTGACTGACACAGGTTGATGCAGTCAGTGTAGTTGGTTACAAAACAATCCACAGTCTCAGCAGTTACCATTCTATAAGCCACATCTTCTCAATTTCAGTTCCCCTAATTGCGATGAGAATAAGAGTGTTCTACCTTATAGTGGTAGCCACCTAATGGTGCAGCAGGGAAGTAACTTGCTTATGGACAGGGGCGAAGCAAGGTTGGAGTGGGCCCAGAGACAAGATTTTAAAATGCCCCCCTGCTCACTGAAGCTCAGCTCATGAAGTAAAGAAATCTTAAAAGAGGCTGAATCGTGGTAACAAAAAGCATAGCTATATCTCTCCTCAATGATTTCTAAAAAGGCTTTGTAAATTGTGGACGATGCAAGACATTTAATGGTCCTAGAGAAAGACCTGCTGTTCTGGTAGCTCCAGGGCTTAACACTCACATCAGTTTCGGAGGATGAAGACAACTGAAGGAAGCCCGGGCGGGGGCGTGGCTGGGGGAGTCAGTCATGTGACTTGCCTTTGGGGGCCCTCCCAAGTCAGTGGGCCCCCAGACAACTGTCTCCCCTTGCCCTATTATAGTCATGCCCCTGCTTATGGAGCAAGAGGTTGCTGGTTCAAATCCCCGCGGGTATGTTTCCCAGACTATGGGAAACACTTCTATTGGGCAGCAGTGATATAGGAAGATGCTGAAAGGCATCATCTCATACTGTGTGGGAGATGGCAATGGTAAGCCCCTCCTGTATTCTACCAAAGAAAACCACAGGGCTCTGTGGTCGCCAGGAGTCAACACCGACTTGACGGCACAACTTTACCTTACAGTGGTGTTGTAAGGCTTAGTGAGATAACATGGAAAACTTGGAACACTCTAAAGTATGGTATAAATGCTTGCTTTATTGCTATTGGGCAGAGTCAATGGTGAATGAACATACTTCCCCTACTTCATACCCAGTGGGTGATGTCCAAATCCTGCCTCACCTCTGTGTTAGCAGTCTTCCATGACCATGGGTGGTAACTAGCACTTGAGCCAATGAGCAAATTTTTACCAATTGTCCCAACCCCTTGCACGAGTGCTAGTGAGCAAGTGGAAGGAATGATCAGGATATAGCCCATAACCATTTTGTAAACCTTTTAAAACTGCTTAAATTTGCTGCTCTTCCTGTAAAAGTATAAAAGCTTATCTTCACAATTAGCTCTTTAAAAAGGAAACAAGATAAAATCCCCCTCCCCCTCTCTTCCAACTCTGAGTTTCCAATAAGAATGAAATTGACAGCTAGATCAGAAACCATGCAGTCCAATCAATTTCATCATCCCCTTGATTGATTTTACAGATCCAGAAGGAATGTTTGCAATGAAGAAACTGAATTAAAATATGTTTCCCTCACAGCCAGGCTCTATGTGGCCTGAGTCAGACATGAGTCCTCAATTATCACATGAAGAACTCCCTTGAAGATTCCTTATGGGAATCCAGATTTATCTTATTTACATTCTTTGTATTTATTAGGGGTTTGCTATCCTGTTGCTTGGCACCAAAAGAGGCCTTACGGTACCTTCGCATGGTTTAAAACTTACAAAAATTACAATAAAATCACATAAAAGCAAATCAAAGCAAATTTTTAAAAATCCATAGGAAACATAGGAAACTGCCATTTACTGAGTCAGACCATTGGTCTATCTAGCTCAGTATTATCTTCACAGACTGGCAGCGGCTTCTCCAAGGTTGCAAGCAGGAATCTCTCTCAGCCCTATCTTGGAGAAGCCAGGGAGGGAACTTGAAACCTTCTGCTCTTCCCAGAGCGGCTTCATCCCCTGAGGGGAATATCTTGCAGTGCTCACACATCAAGTCTCCCATTCAGATGCAACCAGGTCAGACCTTGCTTAGCTATGGGGACAAGTCATGCTTGCTACCACAAGACCAGCTCTCCTCCCTTGATGTCCATCTAACATTAATGTCCATCTAACATTAAAGATTAAAACAACCTTCATGTACTTTCCAAAAGCAAAAACATTTTAGCCAAGCACCTGAAATATCAAGATAGGTTGCCTGGCTAGATGTTTTGAGCCCTATGTTCCACAGTGAGGGTGCTACCACTCAAAAGGTCTTGCTTCTTGTCACATTTTCTTAGACTTAAGAACATAAGAACAGTCCTGCTGGATCAAGCCCAAGGCTTATCTAGTCCAGCATCCTGTTTTACACAGTGGCCCACCAGATGCCTCTGGGAGGTCCACAGGCAAGAGCTGAGGGCATGCCCTCTCTCTTACTCCCCTGCAACTGGTATTTATAGGCTTAATACGCTGTGGCATTCAATGCAGGGTCTTAGTTTACAGTCTCTTACATTCTTCTGTTTTTATAAAAAGTATGAGGCAGCACCTTTTAGACTAACTAATATTTTAATGCTTGAGCTTTTGTGGGTTATAATCCATTTCTTCAGATGCAGGATGAAAGCACAGCAAGCATGGTCAGTTAACAGCAGGTTGTGACAAACATTCCATATACATTTCTTCTGCTTAGTTTTACATTTACAGAAAGCAGAAGACTGAATTCGAATAATCACATAAATATGTCTGGGTTATGTGCTCACGTGTTCGATATGGGGCCAATTTATACATTTTCTGGGCAGCATATCAAGTAATCATGCATAAGTCAGATGGCTGACACCACTGCTTCTCACACCATCGTCACTTTGGATTGCCAGTATATCAAATAAAACATTCTAGTACCTGAGTAGAATTGGAGGCAGAGTCATCTGGGATGGAGATAAATGCCCATCTGCTTCAGGGTGGAGACCAGACTGGTTCTAGCACTGGGAACAGGAGGTAGAGTCCACCAGTTTTTGGTGGGTTTGGGGCAGAACCTAGCATAGCATCTGTCTGTTCATTCAGGGTGTACAGCTTTGGTGGGAAACAGCTGAGATAAAGAACTGGTCTTACTTATACCTTTCTGGCAAACACAAAACAACAACAAAACTATACACACATAAATGTGGCTAGTTATTTCAAATTAATTCAGTTTGGAATAGGACGATTCAACCAATTGGTGTGTTGAAAGCATGCCTAAAAATTCAATGCAAAAAGAACACATAAATGAACATGATTTTGGTAACAGTCAGTATCACATCTGATCTTTGATGCCCAGGGCACTGGGGGCAGATGTCCTTTTATTGTTCCACTCTTGTTGCAAGACTGATTTATTCCTAATTTTAAATCAGGATTTTTAAAGCGCTCTCATACAAATGAAATCAACCAGCACAACAAATTTTTAGTCAATGACTTTCATGCATGACTCATTCGGGAAGATATTGTTTTAAAAAAAAACACTTTAAAAAAAAAATCGGGAGAGAAAGATGAATGAATGCATCAACCTAAAATAATAAAAGTATCCCTCCCACCTAAGTCTGATGAGTACTAATGCAATCTGGACTCCTGGGAGAAATTAGACCTGACAAAACAGCATGAAAAACAGGCTTGTGTTGCCTGAGTAATAGACAACTCAGCAGTTCGTTTTATGGTACATAGCGGCATAGATCTTGTCAACCTACATCCCTTTCTTATTAAATACAGAGGATGGCAACTCTCCAGATATGCCAAAGTGAAGTAATTGTTTTAATTGCATGAGAGTCCCATATTGCACAAGAACTCCACTGCCCCACTGCAGTTTTAGCTTTTATGATCAGATGATCATTAAGGGTGGGAGTTTTGAAACAGTTCTGTTGATGCAGCCCCTAACAGCCCTATTCAAGGGAAACCAGGACTGTGTTAAGTGCTGTATCAAAATGAAGCTTCCTTCAAAAACAATAGTTGCCTCTTTGGTCTTTTGCTATAAGCCCCTCTGTGAGTCACTAAAGCATACTCTGGAAAATTTGTACTGGGAAAAGCTCTGCTTTTCTACCAACAGGAGATTGGTAAGCAGCAAAGTGTAAGCAAATGAAGCAGCAAAGTGTCCAAATATGCAGATGACGCTAAACTATTTAGGGCAGCGAAATCCACAACAGATTGTGAGGAGCTGCAAAAAGATCTCTCCAAACTGGGGGAGTGGGCAACAAAATGGCAAATGCGGTTTAATGTAAGTAAGTGTAAAGTGATGCACATTGGAGCAAGAAATCCCGACTTCACATATACGCTGATAGGATCTGAGCTGTCAGTGACTGACCAGGAGAGAGATCTTGGGGCCGTGGTGAACAGCTCATTGAAAGTGTCAACTCAGAGCTGTGAAAAAGGCAAATTCCATGCTAGGAGTCATTAGGAAGGGGATTTAAAATAAAACTGTTAATATTATAATGTCCTTATACAAATCTATGGTGCGGCAACATCTGGAGTACCGCGTACAGCTTTGGTCACCATATCTTAAGAAGGATATTGTAGAACTGGAAAAGGTGCAGAAGAGAGCAACCAAAATGATCAAGGGCCTGGAGCACCTTTCTTTATGAGGCTAGGCTACAGCATCTGGGGCTCTTTACCTTGGAAAAGGGGTGACTACGGTGAGACATGATTGAGATGTATAAAATTATGCATAAAGTGGAGAGGGTGGACAGAGATACATTTCTCTCCCTCTCTCACAACACTGGAACCAGGGCGCACCCCATGGTCAGGAAATTTAGGACCCACAAGAGGAAGTACTTTTTCACACAGCGCATAATTAATCTAGGGAATTCTTTGCCATGGATGACTTTAAAAGGGGCTTGGACACATTTATGGAGGACAGATCTATCAACAGCTACTAGTCTGGTGGCTGTGGACCACCTCCAGCATCAGAGGCACAATGCCTCTCAATATCAGTTGCAGAGGAGCAACAGCAGGAGAGAGGGCATGCACATATCTCTTGCCTTTGGGCTCCCCAGAGGCACCTGGTGAGCCACTGTATGAAATAGGACACTGGACTCGATAGGCCTTGGGCCTGATCCAACAGGGCTGTTCTTATGTCTGGTCCCATTTTGTTATTACATGAAAGGTCAATTTCTCTAAAGGTGAAGAGAGTGCTGCCAGATGGCTAGGGACATTGAAAGCTTGAGCTGTGAGCTTAGAAGGCCCTATTTCAAATGTCAGCTTGAACGCATGAAAGGGAATTGCTCTCCCCCAGCCTCCCATCAGCTACTATCTCCCCTCTGCAACACGGGGACAATAATACAGGCCTGCTTTTCAGTGTCATAAGATAAACAGACTGAGGCACTTCTCACGATCAAGTGAGAAGAGCCAAATCGGGTTTGCGGGGAGAGCAGGCTAAGCCCACTCTGCCCGCAGACGATCAGGAAGCCCTCCCTGGGCGGCCGCAGCAGCCACCCACATGACTTCTGGCTCTGTCACGAAGCCAGCGGGGGCTTCGGAGTTTGGGGGCCATGCGGAGTTTGGGGGCCATGTTGGAGAGACCCCCAAGCCAGGAGGCTGCTTTTTAGGCTCCTGGTCAGGGGTCTACTCATGAGTTGCCATGGCGCGGAGCTGCGCCATGGCAACACACAATTTTAAAAACCAGGTTTGCTGAGTGCTTGCTCTGCAAATCCAGTTTAAGGGCAGGGGCTACCCACTTGTAATCCACGGGGCTCGCCTGCGGCCAGTGAAAATCGGGCTAGGCTCTTCTAGCCTGATTTTCGCTGGTCATGAGAATAGCCTCACTTAGTCGTTAGATAGCACATTTTAAATATTGCAAGTGCTTCACATCTATAATTCCAGTAGTAATGTTCCCTACAGATAATAGAGTTGAAGATACAGTACATGAACAGAATATGCTGAATGGGGGGTTCTTGTGCAGAGGGAACCCACAGTCTGGTTCTCCTCAGGAACCCAGAGTACAGGCTGCCCATGCTCCAAGAGCAGCCACTGCATGTGGCCTTGGGAAGAACCAGGGCTACTGTATACATCTACAGGAGACATACAAGGGCCTCTCATTCAGTGTAATGGCTATGCGTGTTTCCATGTGTCTAGTGAACACCAGCTACTCAGGGACACAGAGGGGGATGAAATGATGCCTGATAGCTGCAGTCAGCAACTACTTTGGAGCAGGCGGCAGGTTATAAACTGAGTAAGGGTGAAATGGACAGCAACATGGGCTCAGCCCATTGACTCGCGCCCATGCAAGCCAAAATGCCAACACATTTCACTGCTGTTGCTACATCTTACTATGTGTTGCTTTACTCATTTTTGTGCATAATCATATTGTGATGTATTGTCATCATTTTATTTTGGGTGCGTATCAGTTTTGGGTTTTATCTAGTTCTGTTCTAAGTCTCTGAATATTTTTCTTTAGAAAAGCAACTAGTATGCATAAATATGGGGGGAAACTGGGTTCTTCCTAAGCAGGATTATTTATTTATCCTGAAATGAAAACAAAACACATGACTTGATGAAGAAGTCTGAACGTTCTGGCCAAACTTTATTTTCCCTCTCTCACTGGAAGACTTCCCAGACTTATTTTAGAGCCATGGAAAGAACAAGGAGTCAGAAGCACAAGCTGATAAGGAAATTTTTCATGTTCTGTCTTTCCATTCATAAGAACGTTTCTGAGACAGAACCACAACAATGTGTATTCCATGCAAATAATTCAATCCTCACCTCTGTATAACTATTGCAAGCATCTTGCCAATGCACATTATAATTGCTACTAAGTAATTTATAACTACTTCTTGCCAATGCACATATATCCTGGGGGCTTCTTTTTCTTCTGTGTATGGTTTTCTTCCTGCCATGCAAATTCACAAAGAGGGGCAATACCAGGACTCTTCTTAACAGTACACCACAACATAATACAGCCCCAGCTTCCTGTATATGGTAGAACAGTGGGTTGCTGTATCAGAAACCAGACCTGGAGCAATGATTGGATGATTAGAGGATTTATAAACCAATTCTCTGGCACAAGATTAGCACCCAAAGTGTTGTAAGAAGCAATCCAAAATCACCACACCGCATAAAATAATTCTAGTCAATAAGTTGCAGGAATAATGCCTTGATAAAACATTTCATATCCAACTTAAAAATAGCAACAGTTACAACATATCCAACTAGCTGGTGGGAAATACCATTTGAAAAAGACAGGTTTCCATTTGGCACTAAAAGACCCATCATTAGCAGGGCCAAACAAGCCTCACTAGGAAAGGTGATTTACATCTAAGGAAGGTGATTCCCTTAGCTTTGGCAATGAACGCATGAAGCTCCAGATTTCACTTGCCAGGAATAAAGATGCAGCTTTCTCCAAAGCTGTTGGGAACACCAACTGTAGTTATTTGGATGAAGGAAAGACAAGATCCCTGTCCAGGCAATACGAAGTGGGGATGTTGTATATGATTACTGTGTCCACAAAATATAAGCCCTGACCATGTGTTGATGCTTTAACCCCATCCTCTGCTCTCCACATTTACAGTGCCCCAGCATTTTAATCACAGGAAGAATCTGCCCACAGGTCCAGTTTTTGCCTCTTCATTGTCTCTTTGGACAAACACTGCAATTGTGGAGAGTGGGTTTAGGCATAAAGCTAGAGTACGTCAGGACAGGGGCAGGACTTACAGGCACACTCTTGTGGACACTGTAACCATGTACAGCACCTGCAAGCAGAAGAATGCCTGAGCAAGAATGCCTGACCTTGGACTTAATCTTGAGTGGCACCCAGGACCTGGTGCAGGATGTCAGTGTTGTCAGCCCTTTAGGTAACAGTGACCATAGTGAGATCAAATTCAGCATACATGCAGGGAGAGAATCACCAAGGAAGTCTAACACAGACATTTTGAATTTCAGAAGAGGAAGCTTCTCTAAAATGAGGAGTATGGTGAAAAGAAAGCTGAAAGGGAAAATCAGAAGAGTCACTTCGCTCCAAAATGCATGGAGTTTACTCAAAACCACAATACTAGAAGCCCAGTTAGAATGTATACCCCAAAGGAGGAAAGGTACCACTAAGTGCAGGAGGATGCCAGCATGGCTAACCGGTAATGGCAAGGAAGCCATAAAAGGGAAGAAGACATCTTTCTGAAATTGGAAGGCCTGTCCAAATGAAGAGAACAGAAAGGAACACAAACTCTGGCAAAAGAAATGCAAGGTGACAATAAGGGAGGCAAAAAGAGAGTTTGAGGAACATTTAGCTAAAAGCATCAAGGGGAATAACAAAAACTTATTTAAATACATCAGAAGCAGTTGGACCATTAGACAATGAGGGAGTGAAAGGGATATTAAGGAGGATATGGAGGTTGCAGAGAAGCTAAATTAGTTCTTTGCGTCCATCTTCATGGCAGAGGATACTGATCATATACCTGTTCCTGAACCAGGCTTTTCGGGGATGGAGGCTAAAGAATTGAGTTAGATATCATAGCAGTGACATGAGATGATGTTCTGAACTGTCTAGAAAAACTGAAAAGTAGCAAATCACCAGGCCTGGATGGCATCCATCCAAGAGTCCTCAAAGAACTCAAATGTGAAATTGACGACCTCCTTGCTAAAATATATAACTTATCCCTGCAATCAGGCTCTGGAAAGTACCAAAGGTAACACCAATTTTCAAAAAAGGATCCAGGGGCGATCCGAGAAATTACAGGCCAGTTAGTTTATTGTCGGTTCTAGGTAAACTGATGGAAAACATCCTCAAGGATCTATATAAATATTTCTCTTAGCCACCTACCGTGGGGATGTATGTCTTCGGGGCGGAACTCTCCAAACTGGGTGAGTGGGCAACAAAGTGGCAAATGTGGTTCAGTGTTTCAAAGTGTAAAGTGATGCACATTGGGACAAAAAACCCCAACTTCAAGTGTACGCTGATGCAATCTTAGCTGCCGGTGACTGACCAGGAGAGGGATTTTGGGATCGTGGTGGACAACTCGTTGAAAGTGTTGACTCAATGTGCAGCAGCTGTGAAAAAGGCCGATTCTATGCTAGGGATCATTAGGAAAGGGGTTGAAAATAAAACTGCTAACATTATAATGCTCTTATACAAAACTATGGTGCGGCCACACCTGGAGTACTGCATACAATTCTGATCACCACATCTAAAAAAGGTCATTGTAGAACTGGAAAAGATGCAGAAGGCGGCAACCAAGATGATCAGAGGCCTAGAGCATCTTGCTTATGAGGCAAGGCTACAACACCTGGGGCTAATTAAAAGCCTAGTCAAGGTCTTCCAGGCAACTGTGGCCAAACATGAGGAAGAAATTAACATATCTAAAAACAATTAAGCAATTCTGTTTCAGAAACAGATGCATGCTCCATAGACCTGGTGGACACAGTTCTGTTTCAGTGTAATCAGATATACAGCATATTATGTTAATTAAGACATTTCAATAAAGCAGGCGGGTGCTGGTATTTGTACAACTATACAAATTGGTATGTGTGCTTTTCTATAATTGCCATCTCACACCTGCAGTAACTTCATTTAAATAATTGTCAACATGTGTGAATTTGCATAATTATGCATTCATCCAAATCTATCTTTGTTTAGAGGAAAAGATATTTCACAGCTCATTATGTCAGCACCATCTTTAACTGCACCAAAGCACACTTTGCTTGGTGACTTGAGTTGCAGGGGTATCCAAATACCTAAAATGCTTTCACTTCCCCTTGAAATCTGGTGAGCCCATAGTCCAAGACAGCTTGATTACAAGAACAATCTGAACACAGACCATTGTACATCTCTCCCTTGAAACAGGACACCTGGTGTCTTCCTAAAAAAAAAAAGTTAGAGATACTTCAACACTAGCTAAAATGCTGAAATTTGGTACAGATGCTGTTCCTGTATTCAGTATGCATGCTGGAAAATTTTGAAATTGGGATATTTGGACATCTATCCCTCAAATCAGGGAACTTCCATTAAAAAAAATACATCTAGCAAACAAGTCTGATGAATGTCCAGGTCCTTCCCTTTACATGGGAGTTAGCAGGAATTTAAAAGGGTCCTGGCTTACACATGTGTAGTCCAGGTGTGCTCTCTGGGGTGCTTACAATGGCCCTTAGAGCAGCTTTGGTGGGCTGGTAGCAACATGGGAGCATAGGAACATAGGAAACTGCCATGTACTGAGTCAGACCATTGGTCTATCTAGCTCAGTATTGTCTTCACAGACTGGCAGCGGCTTCTCCAAGGTTGCAGGCAGGAATCTCTCTCAGCCCTATCTTGGAGAAGCCAGGGAGGGAACTTGAAACCTTCTGCTCTTCCCAGAGTGGCTTCATCCCCTGAGGGGAATATCTTGCAGTGCTCACACATCAAGTCTCCCATTCAGATGCAACCAGAGCAGACCCTGCTTAGCTATGGGGACAGGTCATGCTTGCTACCACAAGACCAGCTCTCCTCTCATGGTATGGCTCCTTACTGAAGAGCCTCAGCCCTGCAGAATCAGGTTCCAAAACCTCTTCCTATAGATGGCCTACAAAGTGCTCTTCCTTGAACCAAACCTCAGGCTCCCTAAGTTCCCCGAGGCAGACTCCTGATGATCTACATCTTTAAAGGACCACTCTGATGAGACATGACAGGATATATGTTAAGATACAGTGTTAACAAATGATATTTCAAAGCAAATATCAAGCGAATATCAAAAACAAGGCTTTTTTAAAAAGAGGGGGGGAGGATTTACTCAGCCTAAGAATTTCTCAGATTGCAGAAGTAGCAAGCATGGGAAATATATAGTTCCTTAGGGGCTCTTACACAGAAAAGAAAACCAGCACCAGTAAGACAAATGAGCTTCCAGCCTCTTGAGCTCTGAATGGCCAGTATACAGGTGATGTCAACCTATGAGGTTGAAAGTTGTGAATTTTATTATTGCAGAGCGTTGTGGCCAAGAAAAAAAAATCTAATTTGCTACTGCATCAGTGACTCTGTGCTATAATCAAATGAAGATGGAGGGAAAACCATTAGCTGAAGGTGGAACATATTAAAATGGAAGTGTAAGAGAAGGGGGAGCAATAATAAAACTAGCTTTCATTTTGCTGAATATTTCAATTCCTTTTTCTGCAAGATTGTAAAAAGCACCTCTCTTAATTTTTGTTCATGTGCTTAACTTGTTAGAATCTTGCTGCCAGTTAATTTCAGACACTGTGCATTGACAGGATTTGGATTTAAAATAGTCTGAGTGTAGTTAGATTTAGAGATGTAAAAGCCGATAAAGGGAATGGAAAAACCTGTTTTTTTCCCCTGGGGTTTCCCCCCAAATTTCTGATCTCTCCTGAAAAAAAACCCAGAAATTTTGGGGACAAATGGGGGGACATGGAGTGTTGTTGCCCCCCCCCCCATTTTTTCCATCCCACCCCCACCCCCAGGCCTTCACATCTCTAGTTAGGTTACATTAGAAGGTTATATGGAATACAACAGCACACGGAAAGAGCCCTATTCACCTATCATTCAGACATTATAAAAATCGCCCCACTGTAACTGTGTACAGCAGGGGGAAGGACAAAAACGTCCTGCCCCCACCATGTCAAGAGATTTATGTTTTGGGCAGTATACAAACATGTTAAACAAACAAACAAACAAATAATCAGCAGCACAGCCCACCACTCACACTTACAGCAGGGCTTGTCTGAAGAGGAAAAAGCCCAATGCGTGATGGCAGGCGCTTCCGTGATTACAAGACTGGATCCACTACAGTAGTACACTTCCTGCCTGCAACCTGCATTTGAGGGTGCCTGTACCCAGGTTCACTTTTGAAATGAAACACAAAAGCATGCGCACGCATACAGAAACCTGTATGCATATACAGCATAATATCTCAATATGGCTTAGGGAGGATGACAGACATGGAGTTGCTCCTGAAAATGGCTACTCTGTTACTAGTTCCCCCTTCTTTTCCTGCAAAGTATAGTTATGGAAATGCATGGTCTGACATCATGATATATCATGTTTCTTCACCAGCCAGTTTCTATAGGGCTGGCTGTAAGACTGGACAGGGCCCTGGGACAGGGAGTAGCAAAATTAGACTGGGCCCCGAGACAGAGAGTGTTTGGGCATATTCCTCTGGCTCCAATCTGCATTTCAGGGACCCTACATATGAACTGCTTTCGACCAAGTCAGACATTGGTCCATCCAGCTCAGAATTTTCTACACAGACTGGCAGTGGCTTCTGCAAGGTTGCAGACAGGAGTCTCTTTCATTCCTGTCTTGGAGGTGCCAGGGAGGGAACTTGGAATCTTCTGCATGTGAGCATGCAGGTGCACTTCCCAGAGTGGTCTCATCCCCTAGGGAATAGCTTACAGTGCTCACATATATTCTCCCCTTCAAATACAAACCAGGGCAGATCCTGCTTAGCAAATCCATGCTTGCTACCAAAAGACTAGCTCTCCTCTCTGCACCCAGGTTCACTTTTAAAATGAATGCAGGGACAACATTCCACACACAAAAATGTACATATGTACAGACATCGGAATACAGTACAACCTAATGTCCAAATAGGGCTAGAGAATCTCTCCAGTGGCTGTTGCAGTTGTCTCCTTTGTTTTTAGATTGTGAGCCCGTTGGGGACAGAGAACCACTTTATCATACTTTTCACGATGTCAACCACTTTGAGAACTTTTGGTGTTTAAAAGAGGTATAGAAATATTCTTCATAACAAGAAGTGTGTTGGGGGACCAATACAGCCCGAAATCTAATGAAATGTGGCCAATACACACCATGTGCAAGCCCAGTTCCTCAAGTGGGGAAGATGCACCACCCGCACATTGCTCCTAGGCTCAGCCGTGCAAGGGAGATCCAAAGCAGTCTTGTGCAGAACAACCCACCAGCAAGCTTATGTACAGATACACACAGGACAGTGATTCAGTTTAGGTTTCCGTGATTTCACTCAGGGAAGAAGGCATTGCTACTGGCCTCACATGAGCCTTAAAAGGGGATAGGGGTTGAGTGGAAGCAAGGGCACTCGGCTGGAAGAACTTCAGAGCAGGAAAGGACAGACTTTGCCACCACACGTATGTGAAACTAACAACATGTACTTATCAAGGAACTGCAAAGCTCGAAAAAAGAAGTTTATGGCTGTAGGTTTATTGAAGAGTCCAGTTGCCTAGGTGAGGTAGCTATTAAGGCAGAGAAAGGAGCACAAAAGGACTTTAGGAATTCAAATGGAAATAACAATCTTGAGTTTGATCTGATTGCATTTGCAGGGGGGCTGACCTACAATGACCTTTGTCCATGAATCCTGTTGTTCCAAAACTGAGAACCGGGGCCATAGCTAAGGGGAGAGGGGGCCCATGTTCACCCCTCTCTCTGGCACCCCCTTGGAGTGAGGGAGGTAATGAAGAAAAGAGGGGGGTGGAGCTGGGGGGCCCTCAGGAGCTGGGTGGGGCGGGTTGATCCACTCAATTATAGCTACACCCCTGCTGAGAATTCTTGTTCCATTGCAAGAACTCTTGGTGTGGCCTAAGCCTTCAGGCCCTCTCTACTTGCCTTTCCTGGTCTAAAAAAGACTGCCAGTGGCTTCTCCCAAGGTCGTAGGCAGGAGTCTCTTTCATTCCTATCTTGGAGATGCCAAGGAGGGAGCTTGGAATCTTCTGCATACAAGCTTGCAGATGTTCTTCCCAGAGCAGTCCCAACTCCTGTGGGAAATATCTTACAGTGCTCACATGGAGGGCAGAGCTACAAAGCGCATTGGCATTAAGGGCAGGGCTTGCCAGGGCACTCCTGTGGGTGCTGTACCTGGGTACAGTTTCCATGCTTTTCAGAATAGGCCTCCTGTTTACATTAACACTGCAAGCTGGCTGTATTTCTAAAATATAAATGCAGAGCACTGGTCTCAGACCTCACCCCTGCAGGTGAATTGCCCGTTCAAGAAGCTATCCAGATGAAACATTAAAGTGCTTCTGTCAGGTCCCTGGCCACTCATTCGCAGTGATCAACCTGGCCAAACGTCCAACCATATATATTTGGCTCAGCATGGAATTAATTTGACCAACAGCAGCTTTTCCACTGTTCCACAGAGCCTGCTGGATTTCTACAGCATCCTTCTTGTCTCTTCTCTCAGAAACGGCGAGCTGTGACTTCAGATCTACATCAATCCATGTGGCCATCCCCATCTTAAACATTACAACACATTTCACCCACAGGAAAAAAGTTCATTAACCTCTGGTCATTCCAAATAAATACAAAAATACAGGCAAAATTTAACAAGGAAAGAGAGTTAAAACAAATCTTCTTAGAAGAGAATTGATCCAAATTTAACAATGGTTTACATTCCAGCTCCAATTAATTCATATTTTTTCATTCTCAGTCCAGACAATAATTTGCACCAGTTCAGATACCTTTTATACAGAATTATTAATGTAAAATGTTTACAGTTGCAGTGCAACTTCTATAAAATGAAGAGATGATAATTTTTTATTGCTTTTATTGTTAGATTTATATACCGCCTACGTTAAAAACAACCCCAAGGTGGTAATATTTAACTGGATAGTGTTTATGTGCTTAAACATGCCATTAGCATGGACTAGTGGCACATCCTCTAGAACAGTCAGTCAAATATGACAACTGAATGGACAGAATTAATTTCAGGCCTAAATATTTTCTCTGTATTGGCTAGCATAGAAAACACCATTTTAACTCATATCAGTTTTTGTTTCTCCAAACAGTGAATGACAGCATGTATATGAATTAGTGATACAGTCACTTTCGGGGTATAATTCTGGTTAACCCATCTCAAAAAGTATATGTAGAGCTCAAGAAAGATACAGCAACTTGCATCTGCTGAATCCTAAGCATCTTTATATGCAGAAGACTTGCATTCAATAGGGCTTACTTCCAAGACAGACTGCAATTGGGTTGCATCCTCTGAACATCATCAAAAGTGCAGAGACTCTATTGACAAGAAAAGTTTAAAGTGCTTGAGATCTTTACATTTAAAAGACAAAATAAGACAGTACACAGCCTTGCTGACCTTAGCAGCAAGTGAGAAAGTGATATAGGCGAGGAGATGCTGATATGTTCCAGGCAAGCGGCGGCAGATTCTTCTTTGAAATGAATAACTGCCAACAACTGAACCGACCGGTATGGTTAGTTTTGTTCTGTTTTTCCTCTTTTGCTGTAGTATGTCATTATGTGTTTCAGCATCGTTTCTTAACTTGTTGATGACTGTTCTTAAGTGGGGGAAGCTGGGGGCGAGTAATGCACTGCAAACAGTTATTTGTAATTGTACTGTCAAAGACGAAAATGATCAATAAAATGTTAGTAACAGAACTTAAAAAAAAAATACAGATAAATGTTTCTCCCACTCCCATAATTCTGGAACTTGGGAACCCACCACAGCTCATTGGCAAGAGGTCCAAGAATTACGCCAGCGTGGTGTAGTGGTTAGAGTGCCGGACTAGGACCAGGGAGACCCGAGCTCAAATCCCCATTCAGCCATGATACTAGCTGGGTGACTCTGGGCCAGTCCCTTCTCTCTCAGCCTAACCTACTTCACAGGGTTGTTGTGAGGAGAAACTTTATTCACACTTTCGATTCAACACATATACAACCTGTATGCCGTGCACACACATACAGAGCTATACAATGTACATTATTCACATATGTTGAACGCACATACAGCAGCACACTTCCTATCTGTACCCTGCATTTGAGAGGGTCTGTACGCAGGTTCAGTTTTGAAATGAACACATGTAGAGCCATCACACAGAGCCATGTACACCTGAATGCACATACAACACACTGTCTGAATGGGGCTAGGTCTATCAAGCTAAGTGGAACCTCAGTGTTCAAAGGAAGCATGTCTTAAGTACCAGATGCTGGGAAGAAAACAAAAGGGGAAGACCTCAGGTGAGTTCCTGGTGGGAAGGATGCTGGAGAGTACAAGTTACTCTCCTATCATGCAGTGCTTTTAGCCCCAAGAGACCTAGGAAATCAGCCCCAGGGAATCCTGAGCCACCACCCTCACAGCCGCATTCTGAACCAGCTGTGTTTTCTGGAGGGTCTTCAGAGGCAACTCCATATAGGCAGTGCTGTAGTCAGCCAACCAAGATGTAACCATAGCAAGGCCTGACTGGGGAAGAAGTGAGCACAGCACCCGAAGCTGGGTGAAAGTCCCCCTGGGCCACAGCAGAGCAGACACCGGACTATCCAGATGTAAGCCTGCATCCCGACACTGAGAAAATGCCTCTTGATATGGGTTCAGTACCCCTATGTAGTGCACAAAGAGGGAATTTTAATGTTTTGGGTATCTAGTTTTTTTCTCATCTCTGTACATCAATTCTTAGCTAATGCTAAAACTTACAATTATGAACTAGAAAGCAGCAGTGTGCAATGATAAAATCAAATGATAAAATAAAACGATGGCCTGTAAAAAGATCCAGCAACCCATAAAACCAGCTGCAATCTTCATCTTCTGGCAATGAAAATGCCTTCCAGAGAGTGTTGTTTTAGAGTCCCTTCCTTCTGAAAGGGGAGATAGGGGAGCCACCCTATGAGTGGTGAGTTCTTTGACTGTGGTGCCTCTACCACTGAGTGGTACAGAGAGGAGACTGTGCAGGCCCACAGCCCCAAGGCCAGCTGAAGCAGGATGGCCAACTCTGACTCACTGGAGCTGTTCTGGAGACTTCAACCCATCTCCCAGGTGTGTAGGGACAATGGAGAGAGGGGGTATGGCTGCACTGGGGCTGCCACTGCCCTGCCACTGCCTGGGGGCTGCCAGCCACCTCTCCCACACTCCCCCCGCCACTGCCACCCAGGCACTCTGCTAGCAGCTCTCTAATGCCACTGAGGTGCATGGTAATTTCAATGAGAACAGGAGTCCCCTTCAAGGGAGGCCTGTTCTCACTGGCATCTGGACCCATGCTGGCTTAGCAACAGCATCACCAGGCCACAATGGTACACCTGCAGTGAGAGCAGCCAGTTGGGCGTTGGTGGTCAGGTGACCAGCAGAGAAGGCGGCAGGTGGGCGAATGGCTGCAACAAAAAAGAGAAAAGAATCACCCTCCTGTCCCAGAATCTGGCCCCAGGACCACCTCTGACCTTCCTACACCCCTGCCCCCCACCTTTCACAACATCAAGCCATTAAAATCTCCAGGGAGTTATTCGCACTTGGCTTCAGGCTTCAGGTAAACATTGAGTGAAGCCACTTCAAAGTACACTTGCGGCATTGAGGGAAGCAGCCCCTCCCCTCTGCTCAAGTTTTTTCTTTTGAAACAAGTCCACATGGCATGCACTGTGTTTTCCTTCTAGGCAATGGGAGCGGGTGGGAGAGAGAGCCCCTGCAGAGATAGATTTGCATTTCTGAAGAGGGCATGCCTCTTATCATGCTAATGATTCTATGTCAGTGCCTCTCCCATTTGCTCAGGCATTTTCAGAAAAAGTAGCTTAAAACCAGCATTTTAAAAACCCAGACATACATTGAGATAAGCTAGAATTTGCATCACAAAGCCCGGTTTCTGTGTAGAGTGGGTCCAAAAATCTTGAAGGGACTTTGAGGTAAGTTTGGCTGGTGTGTGAATGCACACACTCTCTTCTGAAGGAGATTCAGGGCCTGTAAAAAGCCTCTAGGATTGCATTCAGTGGTTACTTGGAGACTGATGCTATTCCTGGATGGATGGGAACCCTAGGGCTGAGAGTACACTGGTTGCGGAAAATCAATGCCAAACACCTAGAATCTAAATACTAATATGCTAAAAGTGATAACATTATATTAAAACTGAAACTTGGTCACATTTAAAGATAAGTCCCTGGTGCTTTCATAGAATAAAAAGTTCATTTTGTATTCATTGGCCAGAACACTGGAAGGCAGACTTAATTACTACTGGGTAATATGTACCACAGGCTTTCCCTTGACATCTCCATAGGTAAAAAGGCTAGATAATGACTGTTTCTAAAAAGTAAAAAATGAAACCTGAATATATGGAGCTGTGCCTTGCCTGAATCTCATTCACCTTCATTCATGTTTCTTAGTCTCATCTTGGAAAACAGTTGCCTTTCCCCATTGGGCTCAGCCCCACACAGCTGAGAGTCTTTGGGATACTACAGACCGCTTTGTTCTTTCCCCCGGTGTTCTACCCATTGCCGTCATGAGTCAAACCATCGCATTCTGCACCAGCTGACGGTGGAGGAGAGGGCGTAGGAAGGAGAGAAGAACTCCTGACTAAGATGTTTTGGAGCTTCTAAATTTGAACAGAACGATGCCTGCAAAGCCTTCCCAGGCGTGTTGAAACAGTGCAGGCTGTCGCTGGCATTCCTGGGTGGCTGCCCACATCATGTGGCTCTAGCTCAGCAGAATGCCTCCTTTAGGCAAGCCAAAGTGACAGGCAAGCCAGGAACTTTCCTTTGCTGTGGGATCTCCTCCTCCTAACTCACATTCCTCTATTCTTTTGAACCTTAGACATTTAGGCTAAAATTCTGTGCAGATTTGCTCAAAAGTCCGATTGATATCGGGAGTTTGCTTTATAAATGGGCATCGAATTGCATGGGATATTAGCACGCCATGCTCAGCTACATGTTTAACTCAGTGTGACCTAAATCCAGAGGTGGCTTATTTTACTGTGATGTGGCAAATTTGAGCTATCATTCAAGACAGCAGCTTGGGAGAAAGACAGATCTGTCCTATGGGATATAAGCCATCAGGAAGTTCTCTCGTTCAAGCCCCCGACTGTGTTCCCTGGGTGTTGTGCTCATTCATGAGTATGAGGACTTGGATTTTTTTCATCTCCGGCAACAAGGTGGGCTGGCAATAAAAATGGAAAGAATATGCTACATCAAATAATTTTGTAGATTTCTGTTGTGCATTAAAATATGTTCAGGGAAGGGAACGGATTTTATTATCCACATATATTTCCCGCCTCTCCTTCAAGAAGCTCAGGGCAGTGTACATGGGTCACCCCATTTTATCCTCACAACTCTGCAAGGAAGGTTTGAGAGATGGTGCCTGGCGCAAGGTCACCAAGTGAAGTTCATGGCCAAAGTAGAGATTTGAGCCTTGCTCTACCTAGTCTAGTCGGACTGACTGACTACCACAACACACTGGCTATACTTTAAAAAGCAATATTTGAGCCCTGCAAATACCAATAAAGACAAACCAGTTTAAATAGGGCTGGGCTATCATGGAGCTAAATAAATCATAGTTGATAAACTGCATGTATCATAATCAATTAAATCTGTATATGAGTAAAGACATTACATCTGTAGAAAAAGCATTACAATTACACACTTCCCAGGTTCAAACAACAGGGAAGTCCCAGGGCAGCACTACAGCCTTTAGGTTCCTCTGAATGAGAGACAAGTAGAAACTTATGTAACATTTTCCTTATTTACAAATACGTAAGCCGAGCATAGTGGAAGCATGTAGACACTTTCGTAAGCAGGGAACAAATTCACTAACCCTGCATCAGATCCTCCTGCAACCTAAGGATCCTTCAGCTTCAGCCAACTCGGCTCCCTTCCTTTCAATGGGTGCTTCCACACAAGAGCCCTTTAGCACTCCTGAGGCATTGCTTCTCCACAATTAACTGGAAGCAGAATGAAAACGGAGACTCTAGGCATAGCATTTCATTATCCAGCAGCGATGCCCTTTCCCCATGGCTAAGATCCTTCTAAAATGTCTTCACAGAAATAAGTTCCAAAGTTCCTTTCCAATGCAGGTTCAGCCTGTCTGGTTGGTTGCTTACCTGTTCAGCAGGGGTGGGGAATTAACGCTGAATAGCCACTGATTTAACCCTTGAATGGCCTCTCCAAATTGCCTAAGTGTGCTTCTTTCCCCAGGGGTGAAGAGAGAGGCTTTAGCTACTTATTTTCTCTCACTATTTTCCCCACCTTTCCTTTCTTAAAAATGTCCAGATAGCACTGTATCACCGTTTTAAAGAATAAAAGTAAAAAAGAATTATCACCCAGGGTTCCAAAACATGTGAAGAAACTCTGAAATTGATGCTCAGCATTGCCCCTCGCAAACAAACACTGAATGCACAACCAGTGAGGATGTGGCTTGACATTAGGGGGCAGGGCCAGAGGGCATGTCCCATGCCACACTCCTCACATTTTTTAAACATGGAGAGATTTTGTCTAAATAAGACTTGGGTCACAGCAGAAGCTTCTGGGGTGGTCTTCTAGTGCGTGGAACAGGGTTTTCTCTCACCAGCACCAATTTTTTCTATTTATTTAAAACACACATAAGTCTCGTTTCTATTAAAATACAATCAAAAGTGATGTATTAAAAAAAATAAAGCTTAAGTGTAGGAAGAAAAAAACAATTTAAGCCAATACAATTAACATTAAAACAAACAAACAAACCTCCTGGGTAAGGATTAGGGATGTGCATGATCCTGTTCGGAGGCCCTTTTACGGGCCTCCAAAGAGGTTCAAACACTGGGCAGTTCGAAAGGTTTGAAGGTGAAGAAGGATACCTTTAAGGGCGGGGGAGGGTGCACTTACCACCACCACCCCGCCGCATTTCCCCCACTGGTGCTCATTTAAAAACCAGTCCAGCAGGGCGGGACTGTACGTCCCTGCTGCCCCATCTGCTCCTTGGACTGGAAGTGACTGGAAGTAGCCCATGCATGTGCACATGTCAGCGTGTACGTGCACCCAATATGCACAGGCACATGGGCTACTTCCGGTCACTTCCGGTCCGAGGAGTGGATGGGGCAGCAGGGAGGTACACTGCTGCCCCGCTGGACCGGTTTTAAAGTGAGCCCCGGTGGGGTAAACACAGTGGGGGGGGGGTTAAACACAGCAGGGGGTAAGTGCACCCTCCCCCATCCTTAAAGCTATTCCCCCGCCTTCGAACCAGCCCCCGCCAGTTCTGTGCACATCCCTAGTAACAATGAGCAGCAGCAAAAACTGTAACTTCTATTGAGGGGTAGAAAAGACCCATAAAGTTAGACTGTGACAAGTGGGGGAGCAGTCCATTCATGCGGTGCTTGAGGCCCACAAAAACCTGGCATTCTCTCTTCACAAGGTCAACCAAATGCCTTAAGTAAATGACCACATTTCTTCTTTGTATCCATCATTTGCCAGTCAGGGATAATTCTTAAGCCCTGTTCAAACCTTGCTGTGCATGTGCACAAGGTGTCTGTATACATGTACATGTTTCTATTTGAACAACTGTATGTGTGTTCATTTTAAAAGTGCACCTGAGTACAGGAATCCCCAAATGCATGGTACAGATAGGACATGTGCTGATAGGATATACTTGTGCTGAACATAATAATGTGTGAATAACTGTACGCGTACACAAATGTTTTCGTATGTGGAGGATAGTGTGTGAATAGGGCTTTAGCATGGCCCAGTTGTACTTGTTCCAACCAATTTCTATGATGCAGATGTTTCTGAAATTTTCTGGCAAAGATCCTGATTGAGTGCCTTTAGTAAATGACCAAACTCCTCTGAATTAGGTGGAAATGGGGACCTGATTGGGTCATTTGTTGAAGGTGCTTGCTTGGCCTTGTTTTACTGATAAAGATAAAGTGTGCCGTCCAGTCGATTTCGACTCCTAGCACCCACAGAGTCCTATGGTTGTCTTTGGTAGAATACATGAGAGGTTTACCATTGCCTCTTCGCATGCAGTATGAGATGATGCCATTCAGCATTTTCCTATATCGCGGCTGCCCGATATAGTACCAGTGGGGATTCGAACAGGCAACCTTCTGCTTGTTAGTCAAGCATTTCCCCGCTGCGCCATTAGGTGACTTTTACTGATACATATCTGAAGTTTCTGAAATTTCTTGATGGCCTCCCAGAATCCTAATGATGAGCATCAACATTCACCAAGTTTCTAACACTTGTGCAGTGAGTATATGAAGAGAGGGTTCCTTATGAAGAGAGAGTTCCTTGCTAAACATGGAACTCTTTTGGGCTTGAAAAGATGGTAACAGAATCATCCCAGAAGACTCAGCAGAATGACTAAAGCCTCTTCCCAATGGCAACTTCCTTCATGGCTAGGCTAGTGGTATAACTCTAAATCCACAGTGAGTGGGCAGGTATCGTGTGTGTGGCAAGCGGGGGGGAGAAGCTGCTAGAGCAACGTTTTGAACTGTGGTCACTGTTTGTTTTATACTGTGTCTTTCATGTGGCTTCCAGGTCTTAGGATGCACAATGCATAGATAGGCACAGAACATAAGAATTGCCTTGCTGGATCAGACCAAGGTCCACCCAGCCCAACATCCTTTTTGCATGAGTGGCCGGTTATGACATTGAGAAGCTGACAAGTAGGACATAAAGACCCTGTTTGTCCCCAGCATATGGTATTCAGAGGTGTACTATCTTTGGACGCAGAGGTTCCATTTAGTTGTCCTGGCTAATAGCTGTTGATAGGCCCACCCACCATAAATCTGCCCAGTCCTTTTAGCAGATACCAGACATTTTTTTAAAAAAACATCCATTTGGAAGCAGCTGAAGGTAAAAGGCAGGAAGTAATAATGGTAGTGGGGGCATCAAAATTGCCACCAAGTATGATGGTCAGAAGAATTATCTATAACTAGCTGGACTGGGCACAGAGTATCTGCTCCTCTGGCCGGCCCACCAACCGCCGTTGGGGAACAACGTTGTTCACCACCACCACCATGCTGCCATGCCTGCCTGGCTGGCTGCGCCCCCTCCCCCCCTGCTTTCTGGTGGTCCTCTCCCCCCACCCCACACTTTCTGGCTTGTGGGCTGGCTGGAAAGCCAGTCTGCCAGCTGCTCCCACCCCTTTCTCCCAGTGGCTGGCCAGGCCAGGCCAACCCATCACCTCCTCCTGCCTCCTCCTCCCAGCATGTGGCTGGGCCAGGCTGGCCCACTGCTGCCGCCTCCTCCTGCCACCGCCTCCGGCAAACCGGCGGCCAGGCCAGGGCCTCCTCCTCCCGGCGGGTAGGCCAAGTCAACCCGCTGTCTCCTCCGGCTGACTGGCAGCTGGGCCAGGCCGACCCATCACCACCGCCATTGTCTGCTGTCCCCGTCGCTATCCCTAGGCACCTACTCTCGCAAGAGCTGCCACAGAAAGGATTCGCGACGGGTACATTTAGGAGAATTAAATATATAGATAGGGCTGAAGCCCCTAATTTTTGAGATATCTAGAAAGCATTACAATATTTGTGCATCTTTCCTGGCCCTTTTGCCAAGAAAAGGATGCAGGGGTTGAGGTAGTTTTCAAACTTGAAACATTTGATTTCTGAACATACATAGCCAGTTTACTTCCAACGTCTCAGAGATACTATCTTACAAGCAAAGAGTCCCAACCAAGCAACTGAATTCAAAAGTCTTGCTTCACTTGGTCAAAGAATTAAAAAATAGAAATCAATATAAGGCTCTAGGACAGGAAGAAGAGTGAGTCACTTGATCAACAGTGATCGACAGCCTAATCTAGGCACCTCAGTTAAATTTCAAGGCACCATGGCTGCCTGGCACCTGGGATTTGTCACGTCCTGTGTTATTACTATTATCATTAGCAACAACATTGATTATTTAGACAGCTCCTACAACAAAGCCCTGTACAAAACAAATGAAGAAGAGCAGATAAGCCCTGCCTGCAAGCACACATTCTAAAAGGCAAACAATAACAGAAGGGAAGAAGAAACAGAGGGGGGAAATATGATTGAACTACTGTTAAAATGCAGAAGGGGATGTGCAGATTATGAATGGGAACGATTCCCATTCCCACTCAGTATAAACATGAGGGATATGTTGTTGTTGTTAATTTATGTCCCATTCAATATTATAATCATTGTAAATATAATAATGGACGTGCAGGTAGATGTGTGATAGGAATACTATAAAGGATCTGAAAACCACCAGAAAAACCTTACCCAGGAAGTGGAGAAACAGATAGGACATAAGGCTCAAGTTCAATTCAATGACAAACACTGACAGACAACACACAGAAGTCTGAGCTGTTCGATACCCTTTTTTGCTTGGTTCTTTGCAAATAAGAGAGGCTGTGGTGGGAGAGTAACTATAATAATATTGACAGTAGCAAGGCAGGAGAAGAGGACAGTGGGTCACACTTAACAAAGGAGCATGTCAGTGAAGACTTGAAGGCTCTCTGAATGCATTCAAGTGACAGAATGACAAAAGAATTAGTTGGGCCTCAATACTGCAGGAGACCTTGAAGAAAATTGTTCCATAACTGGTATTTTAACTCCTAGTGGGAAATAACTGGGTGCAGGTATGGAACAGCTAATCCGGAAAGGTTTCTTCACCACCTTTTGCATAGGGTCTTGCATATTTTAATTTGGGTTGCACCTCAGGCTCAAAATTCATTAGATATCAACAGCCCTCTTGCTGGTACTCCTGCAAGGGTTGCTGAGGAGGATATATTAATCTCTCCTTTGTCTCTCTAGCCATGAAGTCCTTTCAAGCCTTCCAGCCTTCCTATATTACTTGTTTTTTATTACTTGTTTAAAAACCTCTTCCCCCCCCCCAAAAAAAGCTCAAAGCAGTGTACAAAAATTGAAAATCAAATAAAACACAATTGAAAACAACCAATTTATAATACAATTGTCAATATCCAAACTAATGAGAGAGGAGAGGAGAACAGGTCTTGCGGTAGCAAACACTACTTGTCCCCTTAGCTAAGCAGGGTCTGCCCTGGTTGCATATGAAAGGGAGACTACTGTGAGTACTGTAAGATATTCCCCTCAGGGGATGGAGCTGCTCTGAGAAGAGCATCTAGGTTCCAAGTTTCCTCCCTGGCATTTCCAAGGTAGGGCTGAGAGAGATTCCTGCCTGCAACCTTGGAGAAGCCGCTGTCAGTCTGTGTAGACAATACTGAACGAGATGGACCAATGGTCTGACTCAGTATATGGCAGGTTCCTATGTTCCTAATATTGCATGCATGGAATAACTCGTGTGCCCAGTCAAGGAGGGGCAATTCTTATCTATCCACCCCACTTCTCTGTGTCCCTTTTGAAAATATATTTGTCACATTCATCTTTGTCCAAGCAAGCTATCCAGCAACCAATCTCCAATGTTGTCAAGAAAAGCCTCAGAGGTTTAAAACACCACCTATGGCACAGCTGATTATTAGTCCAAACAGCCCTCCTGGTGGTGTCTTTGCACTGAGTCAGATACAGATGGCAGATGGCTATAGGTGTTTCCCATAGTCTGGGAAACATACCAGCAGGGATTCAAACCAGCAACCTCTTGCTCCCTATTATTTATTTTATTTATTTATTTGATTCCTATATCACCCTTCCAAAAATGGCTCAGGGCAGTTTACATTAAAACAAAACTAAAATCAATTAATTATTAAAATCAAAAACTGTAAAAACAACATAAAACCATCATTAAGACAATTCAAACACTTTTAAAAACCCTGGAAAACCAGGCCAAATCTTTACAGTTTAAAAACCCTGGAAGGCCAGGCCGAACAGATAGGTCTTGAGGGTTCTCCTGAAGGCCAATAATGAACTCAGATTCTGGGGTGCCATCTGTATGGCCATCTGCCATACCCTTGACTGCATCTGTGGGGCCATGGTTCCTGCTGCTGCGGTGGGTGCTGCTCTGTGGGGAGTCTACGCAGGACTGACCAGGGTGACTCAGAAGTCCCTTAGTATCACCTGCCCAGACTGGTCATCTCTGGGCCTGAGACCGTGGGCCTGTGACTGGTGGGGTTGCCGCTGAAGGGGCGACACCAAAGGGAGCCTCCACTTTGGGGATAATGAGGGTGAAGGCCAGGCTCCGTGGCCTAGGATTTTAGTTGTATGTGTTAGTGGTGGGTGGGCTTTTATATTGTGGCTTCTGTTTTAAGTTAAGTCCTGGGTGGGATTGTTTTATAAGATGTCTGGATTTATCTTGAGATCAGGAGACAGGGGGCGTATCCACTTACTACGGGCAGCTATTTCAGTGGTGGTGGGGAATAGAAGTAATGTTGGCAGGTCAGTGGGCTGTTACAGGGGAAGGGAAATCAGAAAACTACTAGTTGTTTCCCCTTCCGGCTGTCCTGCCAGATCTTTGACTTTGGGGAGCAAAGTCAGATGGCCATACAGATGGCACCCCCAGGCTCACCTCTTGGGAGCAATCAGCTGAGAAGCCAATAGTCAGTGGTCTTCCTCCCTGTGGGGCTTCTGGCAGGTTGAAGCTGCAGGCAACATCACTTTATAGGCCCAAGGGACTGCTGAGTCACCCTGGGCCCCGGTCCTGCACAGACTCCCCACAGCAGCAGCAACCACAGGCCCAGGGGTGTAGCAAGGTTGTAGTGGGCCCAGAGACAAGATTTTAGAATTGGCCCCCGCTCACTGAAGCTCAGCTCATGAAATAAAGAAATCTTAAATGAAGCTGAATAGTGGTAATAAAAAGCAAAGTAAAATATATACACACACACACACACACATATATAACCTATGTGCTACAATAGAACATCATCCTAATTTATTTTTAAAAGGTTTTGTAAATTGTGGATGATGCAAGTCATTTAATGGTACTAGAGAAAGACATGCTGTCCTGGTACTCCAGGTCTTAACGCACATAAGTTTCAGAGGAGGAATACAACTGAAGGAACCCCAGGCAGGTGCGTGGCTGGGGGAGTCAATCATGTGACTTGCCTCTAGCGGCCCCCCCCAAAGCAGTGGGCCCTCAGACAACTGTCTCTCCTTGCCCTATTATAGTTATGCCCCTGCACAGGCCCACAGATGCAGTTTAGAGCTCATCTCTGCCACAAATTCACTTGTATAAGTCCTAGATAAGTAATTGTTCTCTTAGCTTGAGCCTTGGTTTCATAATACAGAGATAATAGCACTGGCCTCTTGCTCAGCACAGTTGAAAGGATTATTAACAAAATGTGTGTGGAGTGCTTTAAGCACTTTGGAAAAGCTCTATACTAACTCTGTTAATGCTGTTCAAAATCATCAGCAATAGCTTTGATAAGGGAGTAGAACAGATGAAACACTTGAAGTAGGTGATTAAGACAAGCTGGGAAGAACTTCAAGCAGTTATTTCCACTAAAGACTGCAGTTGAAAAAATAGGCTACACACACACTACTTAAATTAAGAATTCAATCATGTTGAAACTTAAGTTTGAGAAATACATATCTGTTTGGTAAAAAATCATGTTTTTAAAATGCTGAATCACTGAGACTGGCTTAGATATAATGAACACAAATGCAAGAAAGGAAAAGTTACTTGCATGCAACTTTTTCAAACATGGAGTCAGACTGTATTATGATCTACTACAGTTCATACTAGGGCATGTGCAGATAGGCAAGTGGTTTTGCTCACATTTTCATTCTAGTTGGACTCAATCAGACAAAGAACACCACACAAACTCACCTCTGCATGAACAGGATTGGCTAGAGATCTCTAGCAGACAGAGGCATAGACTATATAACAGAGAATTAAGTTTCTTTTTTGCAGCAGAATAAATACTATTTTTTCTCTATCCTGAGCGGCACTACTTTTTGCTTTTCTTAATGATACAACAAGTGCCAGAAGTTCCAGAAGTGCCTTCTATCAGCTTCTGTTGATACACCAGCTGTGTCAGTTTCTTGAAATAAATGACCTCAGAGCAGTAGTACATTGACTACTGCAATGCGCTCTATGTGGGGCTGCCTTTGTACGTAATCTGGAAACTGCAGTTAGCCCAGAACGTGGCAGCTGGGTTGGTCTCTGGGTCATCTCGGAGAGACCATATCACTCCTATCTTAAAAGTTCTACACTGGTTGCCGATAGGTTTCCAGGCAAAATAGAAGGTCTTGATTATAATGTATAAAGCCCTAAACAGCCTGGGCCCTGGTTATTTAAGAGAACGTGTTCTTTGCTATGAACCACACCGCCCATTGAGATCATCTGGAGAGGTCCATCTGCATTTGCCACCGGCTCACGTGGTAACTACTTGGGGACGGGCCTTCTCCATTACTGGCCCGAAGTTTTGGAACGTCCTCCCTGCTGAAATAAGATCCTCCCCATCTCTCAAAACTTTTAAGAATATAGTCAAGATACAAGGTAAGCAACCCCTGCTAACTTAGGAAAGAGGCACCTTTTAATGTGGTGATTCTCTTTATTTAGCAGGGGGAGAGTAACTGGCCCTATTCACCCCCAGCACAGGACCTCCAGTGACTGTTGCTGGTGTCTATCTGGTGTTTCTTTTTAGATTGTGAGCCCTTTGGGGACAGGGATCCATTTTTTAAATTTATTATTTGTCTGTGTAAACCACCCTGAGCCATTTTTGGAAGGGCAGTATAGAAAATGAATGAATAAATAAATAAATAAATAGAATTTGTTCACTCCAGCTTTTAATTAGATACTGTTTTAATAGTTTGATGGTTTTTAATAGTTTTAAAGTTATTTTAAATCTTAAATTATTGTAATGTTTAAACCTTTTTATTTGTTGTTGCACTGTTTTGTTGTAAACCGCCCAGAGACTTGTATTTTGGGCAGTATGCAGATATGTTAAATAAAATAAATAATAAGTAGGGGTACACAGGGTGACTTGCCCTGAGTGCAGACTAAACATGGTACAAAATAGACAGAGGTCATGTAACATACTGACAGTTCTATTAATGTTTTTAGAATGCAATTCAACATCATTGTAAGATGATAAATGAGAAGCCACATTAATCTGATGAGAGGCTTAGCAAGGGCAGCAGGCCAGGTAGATTGAGAGCTGCAGCTTTTCACTGGCTCTAGTTTGCAGCCTTATATCATGCAGTATTTGATAGGCAAACCATTAGTGTGGGAGGACAGAACCAGAGTAGTAGTAGCCAGCATTCTATTATTATTTTACACAACAGTTTCTAAGCAACAACAGTCTACCCACATATTGGATCTTAGCAATAATAATTGTAAAGGTCCACAGCTCTTTCAAGGTTCATGGTGCAATCAGGAGGCTGTTTTAAATATAGACAGACGCAAGTGCCTGTATTGTTAAAGTGCATTTTTCAGCTTTTTATCATTATAAAGCCTGAAAATTCTGTTCATTATATGATTAGTTATGTCACCAATTTCCATTGTACTACAAGGCTACTGCCTTAACTGCTTTATATTGCTATTAATTTAAGATAATTTCTGCACCTTAATGGAAGTATGCAGGGGTTAGAGATGTTCTGTAGGAATCATCATTTATACAGCAGCACCAGGGTATGTCATGTCACTCTGTTAAAAAAAAAGGGGGGGGGGGACGACAGGGAGAGAAAGGGTCCTGCCCTATGGAGCCAACACTCAAATCACCGAAAAGAAAAAATGGTTTCACAACACATCAGAGCGTTTTAAGTTTTCTAAAATCCTATTGTTCAATATACATAATTAGCAGGTTCTTTCCCCTGCCCCCTCCAGTTAGGGAGTTTATGTCCTCAAAAGCTGAAATTAGCTGAAGTCCCCAAAAACATTAAATACAGACCCTTCTTTGGGGGCAAATATAAAAACATTCAAGCAGACAGTGATTCAGTAAGAAACCCCTGAAAATGTTTTGTAAGAATATTTTGCTGTATATAAAATGGCTGCATACCGAGCAGATTCACCAGTTTCAAACATTGCTTAAAGAGTTGGCAAGAACAGGGAATGGATAGTGTATCCAGTAACTAGAGGATTTAATCATAGATGAAAAGCAAGATGTTCTCTTGATCTGGACAGCACACCAGGCAAAGTGCCACTCTTGCAGCTTTTCGTTGGCCCTTTGCCCACACATTAAAGCATATCCAGTCACTGAGTACTGCTGGGTGGGGGAGGAGAAAAACAGACATACAACTCTCCCCCAGGCCAGAGGGGACTCCTCAGCGGAGAGGAAGAGTGTAATACAGGAGCCTGCCCTGTGCATAGAAGCAGGAATCTCCAGTGATGAGGAGCTGTTTAGTGCATATGTCTCATACTATAGGACAGAATCTGAGATGCTGACAACACATAGTAGAGGATATTGCTAGAAGTTGGAGTATACTCATTGTGGAGACTCTAGGGAGCAAGACCCTGGTTGTTAGAGCCTCTGCACCCTGCAATTTCTCCCATTTTCCATTACTCCTTTTCACTGCCACCAACAACCACGTAGAGGCAGGTTGGCTGTCTACCTGCACCACAATGAATGCCCCCCCCCCAAAAAAACACTCAGGTTCAGGCAGGCAACATGGGTATTCCCTGAAGTCTAAGGGAAGCCCCCAAAATGCCAGAGCCTGTAGGTCCTCAAAGTGGGTGTGAATATGACAAATATTTATATTCCCGCTTTTCAACAAAAGTTCCCAAAGGAATTTACATAGATATAAATAAGTAAAATTAAAATGGCTCCCTGTTCCTAAAGGGCTCACAATCTAAAAAAGAAAAAGAAACACAAGATAGACACCAGCAACAGCTACTGGAGGGATGCTGTGCTGGGGATGGATAGGGCCAGTTGAGTAGAGTGTGAGTGGAGTGAATGTGATTTTATACCCAGCACAGTCTGATGTTACTATAAAAACGTAAAAGGTCTGGTTTGTTACAGTAAAAGAGAGTTTACAAGTAAGTAGTACAGACACCATAAATCTTCTTACTTTCTGCTCTAGATGTTATTGGACCAGGAGACAAAAACTCTTGAAGTTGCAGGAAAATATGGTTTCAGAATCCCAAGCCTAGAAGCATGGCTGTAGCAGTTCTTTGTCCCTTGCAAGGTGCAAATGAATCTGACCTCTTCTCTCTTGAAGAGAATTAGGAACTCGGAACTCTAGTTGTTCCATTTTCCCCTTAAAGGGAAACAAACAGAAATCTGCCTCTGGTTGTCTGGCACCTCAGAAACGTAAGAAAATCCTTAGTTAACAGGGTTTTTTGTAGGTGTGTGTGTGTGTGTGTGTGTGTGTGTGTGTGTGAAGTATGCTTGAGCAAGTTGAGAGCCTCAATCATTCTTTTAATCATTACAACCCTATGCAGAAAAATAAAAAGGAAGATAACTATTCATCCATCTGCATCCACGACTCTTCATATCTATCAAGATGTCAGTCATCTCCAAATTGTCAGGAGTGAAAAATACAAGGAGAATGTACATCTTTGCCTCACTTCAGTTAAATGGAGTCTTACAATCACAATTGCGACTGGATGAAGATTCTGCCAGTAGGTCTAAAGGAAGCCTTTTTCCAGTCATAACCTTTGACTCTACCTTGATCTTTCAGATGAGATTTGCTTCAGCCCCTCCATAACCAGAAGTGATACATAGTACATATTAGCAAGTTCCCTCATTGTTAACAATCTCATGGAAAATGCGAAGAAGCTAATTACAATTGTGGAGGACAAAGCTACAGACCAGCAGAAAGCTCTCACTATGCTCCACAATGAAGTTACAGTACTGTGGGCTAAAGTGCTGGACCTGGAAGGTCAACGCTGCAGGTATAACATCTAAATAGAATTCCTGAACAGGCTGAAGAAAAATACCCTTTTAAGTTTGCTGATGCACTATTGTGGTATCTGCTTCATTTGACTGAGTATGACATCTCCATTGAGCAAGCTGACAGATCCATCAGGCTGCTTTCTCCCCCTGCCCCATGCACAGGCAAACCATCACAAGCTATCCTTGTAGAATTACTTGTTTCAAGTGAAGAAAAATTCATTGCAACACTCCAGGAAGGGGAGGTGGTGAGTTACGCTGGGTTCCTGATCAAGTTAAAATCTGATTGTTTCAGGATTTTGCTTAGCTGGTTGATCCAAGGAATGAATTTGCCCAAGCAAAACAGCTGGCTCATGATAAGCAATTACTTTGCTTCTTTAAATAAGTGGGCAGGGAACTAACATTGGCTTTTCTTTAGACCTCAATTTACTGTTGAAGTAAATTGCAAGTTACAATGCACACATATAACTGATGAACATCTACTCCCTACCGCAGTAACCCTGTGCAGATGCACCAGGATTTTCCATTACATGAAGGGAGATTTTCAGCTATCACCCTCGCCTCTGCAGCCACTGATACATCCCAAAATATGTATCTGAGGCCTAGGGGACCCTCAGGGACAGTTTCCATAGGCACAGGGGGCTGCAGAGGAAGGAGGGGCACCAAAACGTCATCCCTTCTGCCTCAACCTACTCCATGGAAAGCTATTTCATTTGAGGCAATGTGCAAATACTCTCTAGTATTTGATCTGATGGTTCATTCCCACATGTAAATCACTAGCTGTTACAATTCTCAAGTGAACATATAGGAGTGACCCAGCCTTTAATTACTGGCCTGGATCTAGACAAGTACAAGCAGCATGAGGCTCTCACAACTTCTCTGTTGGGTGCTTGCTGCAGGACACTCTGAGAAGCCAATCCTGAGGGTTGGAGGGACTCTCAGAAGATAGCACCTTTCACTGTCAGCAGAACTCCAACACACATGGAAGTGTGGTTCTGCTCACAAAAATGCTAGTTGAGCTCCAACCTACTGTACTTTAAGAGTTAGCCATTTGTTTAAAGATTTAGATTTCCCATCAATTTGTATTTATCAAAACAGGTATTGTGTGTAAAACCCCTAGAGACCACATGAAAGATGAAAACTTATTTCAAAGACTTTATTATACTGGTTAAACCAAATGAGATTGCAATAAAATTCAAAGAAGTTTTTTTAAAAACATTGTACAAAACTGAGAATGCCAAAAAGATTGTTCTGAGATATCTTTAACTATCTATGTACAAAATGCAAAATATTCTGGTTTGATCTTTTATACAGTTACAGAATCAGTTTTTACTGTTCCAGCAGACAAAAACATCATGAAAAAGGGTGCCCAGCCAAACTTGTAATAATTCAAGACAAAGTTAACCAAAACAATTTTTACTGTATCTCTCCTTGTAGGTTGCAGTGTATCACAAGTGGCAGACAGCCATTTCCACCATCCCAATTCACTTTATACAAGGCAAGACGTTGGATGATTTAAACTATTTTAATAATCAAATAATAGACGAGCAAAGCTGATGCTTTTCAGTTCACATATGCATTAGTCATTACATTTAAAAGATGGTTTCAGCTGCTGGTTTCATCCAGAGTTCAATTCTGTATGTCCTTAGAAAGCTGTAATGGCTTCAAACATAGCCTGTTGTCGTCCAAGAAGCAATATATTTAATAACCATTTCAGTGAGTATGTCTTCATTCCTCTTGTTAGGTTAAGGACACAATAGCCTATCTCCAGTGCTTGAAGGATAATACAGAATGTAATTAACACTTAAGGAGAAGGATCTTCACCCCGAATAGCCTTATACTTGGCCATATCCTCTGGGAACACTTTAGTCAACTCTTGAATCAACAAGCTTTTGAATTTCTAGAAAGAAAGAAAATTTCATGCAAGAAAATTGAGCCTTTCGGAGCTGGAACCAACAGGATAGTACTAGCAGCAATGCATGCCCAATAAGCAAGGACACCACATGCTAATGTCCACTAAACAGGAAGTGTGCACATTTTTGACTGTGTACCATTAAACAAAGTGCTGAAATAATTTTTTGTAGACTCTCTTCTCTAATCAGGGGAATACGAGATCCAAAAAGCCATGGCAAACACACCCAGTGGCAATTGTACTTTCTGTGAACAGCAGATCCCACCATGTCACAAGTTGTTTTGAGAACTTCTCTCAGATTCAGAAGCAGTTTGCCACGAAGAACAGAGAACTGCTAGTCAAGAAACAAGTCCAAAGCACTGTCGGCCACACAGATTCTTTGGATCCTGATCACAACTACTCTAGTGCATTAGTATTCTTTACTAAAATTTGCAAAACATCTAGTATTTTAATTGCAACAGAAGCAAAAGAGTAAGCAACAAAATTAGATTGCCCATAAAAAACCCCTATTTTTGAGTTTGCCTTCTAAAAGAGATGATATTTACCACAAAGCATTATTTAGAAAATGATCTACATAGTTAGCCACTATTGACAATTATACTAGTACAAGGGAGGTCTATTTCCTAGGTAAATGTGTATAAAATCCAGAACAAACATCTTTGATTTGAAAGATGAGGACAAATGCTGACTGGATTAAAATACTAAAGGAAATTCACTTTACCAATGACACCACAGTTGGCAGTGCCCTCATGCCCACGTTGCAGTGTGACATTTTGTCACAGCAATAGATATGGCATATCCTAACTGCTTATCTGCAAACTCAGCAAATCTTAGGGATGGGTTATAGAACTACTTGGGACACTACAATCAAATTGCAAATTATGTAAAATTGAGACATTACACTCAAATTGCAAAATCCTGTTACTAGTTCAGAACTTGAGCTGTCACAGATTTTGATACTTCAACTATAAAACATGAAAATCTTTCACATAAGACAACAACTAGTCAAACTGGTCACCTTCACTACAGATTTAGCCAAACAGCCCCCTTATTAAGTAGCAAGGGTTTGGGGGGGGAAACAGTTGCATCTTACCTTCATAGTGTCAATTTTGCCTTTCACCTGTTCATTTTTAGCTAATGCCCTTTCCAAACACTCTTTAGTATAAAGCTGGGGGTTGCGACCTTGATCTATATACCTGGGGAAATAAGCCACATTGTGTAAATGACCTGAAAGTTTGATTGTCCTTACAAGTCAGATTTTATAGGAAGCTCACACACTTTGTAAAGCACAAGCACATGGGCTATCCCTATTTTCTGATACACACACTATAATATGATTTAAATCAGATCATGCTACTGACATGTTATTATCACTAAGCATCTAATAGTATATACAAACTGCTAGAAAGAACTGGCACAGTGTGATCAGCCAATTCTTGGCATTTGAAACAAGCACTCTCTTTCCAAATAAGAAACAGATCATTGCTCAAAGCAGAGTGTTCAAAGAATGAACAAGTAGAACGAAAATGGAATTAAAACAGTCTAGGAAAGGAACTGGAGAAGTGTGTTAACAATAGATATTTTTCTGTAGAATCTATATATTTAATTCTCTAAGGCATACCCGTGGCTAATCCCATGCATGGCAGCCAGAAAGCAGGGGGGGCGCGGTGGTCGGCCAGTCAGAAAGCGGCGTGGGGGGGGGACACACAGAGGAGCAGCGGTGGGGGGAGAAGCGGGCAGGCCCGCAAGCCAGAAAGGTGGAGGGTGGGTGGGGGTGGAGAAGCAGGTGGAGGGAGAGAAGAAGCAGGCCAGCCCTCCAGTTAGAAAGCGGCATGGGGGGCAGGGGAGAAGTGGGTTGGCCCGCCACCCAGAAAGCAGCCAGGCAGAGAAGCCCGCCGGAAAGAAAGCCGCGGGGTCAGGAGGGAGAAAAAGGCGGCAGCAGGTTGGTAGGCTGGCCAGAGGCACAGATGCTCTGCACCCAGCACAGCTAGTGCTTCTTTAAACCAAGAACAAAATTTGGTATCAACGATTTTACAGAGTAAGGTGCTACTGCTACCTTTTTTCTGCTGTACACACACACACACACACACACGTCATGCTCAGAGTCACTATTATAAAAAGGTTCAAGACTATCTTTCCTTAACAGTACCAACAGGCAATTAAAGCTAGTTATAGCCTGTGAAGTTGAGAAACTAAACACTTACTCAAAGACTTCCAAAGGCACACTGATGTCATGAAGTTGCTGCCGGCATTTGTCAATATCTTGCAAGCCAGTAACCATAAAATTCCTACACAGAAACAGATTTTACACAGAGATATAAATTACACAGAGCGGTTTACACAGAGATATAAATAAATAAGATGGCTCCTTGTCCCCAAAGGGCTCACAATCTAAAAAGAAACATAAGACAGACACCAGCAACAGTCACTGGAGGTACTGTGCTGGGGGTGGATAGGGCCAGTTACTCTCCCCCTGCTAAATAAAGAGAATTACTACATTAAAAGGTGCCTCTTTGCCAAGTTAGCAGGGAATATTTGAAGATATTTGGAGAACTGCTACAAATATGCAGATACAGAAATACAAACTACAAACGAAATGGGTACATTAGAATACACCACTTCAGTGCCCTACTTTGGAGCGATTCCCACTAACTGAAAAAAGCCTTCTGTATTCAGAAGAGAAAGCTTACATATAGCCATGAATAATATTGTTACCAATATGTATGTCATTTTCCAGCAGAGTTCTAAAGGAAAATAGAAGATAGTTCTCCATTTCAAAATAGTTCACAAACTAAAGATGATGTGTTGGTCTATATCATGGAAAATACTACCCTGCATTGGTCATTAATATAACACCATGTGATACTAGTATCTGAATTTGTGTATTTTTCCTCTTGCCTCCCAAATCTTTTTGTTTTGTATATGTGTTGAATTATAAGCATTACTTTAAGTTGTACACACCTTTGAGTGCATTTGCAGAAAATCAGTTTACAAATATAGCAAATATTGCACTAGAGTAGTATGGTGCTTTTATTTTTTTTTAACATGAGGAACTTTCAAAAATACAAATATACATGCCTATCTTTTCAACCTACACAGCATGTAGAACAGCTCTAAGAGCACAAGGTTTACCTTGCTGGATCGGACAGCCAAAAATATACAGAAGGTTGCTCCAAAAAAAAAAAGCAAGAAAGAAAAATGTCCAATGCATTTCAAATTGGATGCTTTCCCCATCCCAAGTATTTTTATTTTGCAACTCTTTTCAGAAGAGTTCCCTTTCTTAGTTTAGTTTCCTTAATCCCCATTAAAAACCAATGGGATTTAAATATGCCTTGGTTAGGTAGATCATACCAAAAGGTTCCATCTAGCCCGTTATTCGGTTCCCAACAGGAACAAGAACAGGAACTGTGCATCAATTGTTTCCCTAACCCCCTACGGAATTCTAGAGAATACTGTACACTTGCCAATTCGCAAAGGGGCAGCAATACAACCACGACTTATGGGCTCCCCCAAGCCCTGCCGGGACTTCTCTCGCCCTGCTCCCCAGTGCCAGTAGAGCACAATGGGGCTGGGAAGAGAGAAGGAGGCCCGGGAAGCCAAGGAGGGCGAGGGGAGGACAGGAGAGACGCTCACAGTTTCTGGCTGAGGCCGGCCTGGCTGCTCGGCTGGAAGTCGCTGACGATGATGCCCAGCTGCCGGATATTCTCTACGAACTTCTCCAGGTGCTCCTCCAGGGAGTCGAACTTCTCTGCCATCCCTCCGTCCCTTTCCTCCCTCAGTCAGAGACCACCGGCCTCCGCCGCCCAAACCACTTGAACTCTACCTACCACCGTTGTTAAGGCCGTCACCATAGAACCCGCCACCATTTCCGCTTCCGGGTCACGGCGTGAGACGCTATTTCCCAATAGGATGCTACTGAAATCTCTAGTTTAGGCTCCGCCCCGCGGTAAATTTGAAACAAACGGAAAAACACCTGACAGTTATAATTCTCTTTTTATAGCACTATTAAAAAAAAAAAAAATCCTTCTGGCGCGTGCGCAGACGAATACCCCCATCCCACCGGCGCGGTCAAGTCACAGAGTCCCTTCTGAAAGAAAAAGGCGGGGCTGCCTATAACCACGCCCTCCTGCTGCTGCTTGCTGCTGCCGCCGCTTTTTGGAGACCAATCGAATGTTAACCTCAGTCTTTCCCTAAAAGCAGGAAAAGAAATGTCGCGCTGTGGCGCATGCGCAGCTCTCGCCTGTTTTTATTGTGTATTCATTTATTTGCCTAATTATTATTTTAAATTAATTGCAATAATAATAGTTGGAATGCATTCTTAACCCAACTAGGTCCATGTAGCAAGTACATATATTAAACAATTATGCCTCATTGCAGCTGGAATGAGAATACAGGTCATTTTGTGTTAATAATCTTGACATCGACCGGAATGAATGATTGCTTTAATTAAGATAATTGCTTGTTTCGTTAATTCTCCAATAAAACAGATTTTGTGTTATTTACAAAAGTCCCAGTGCTCTGAGACTCTACGAACAAATCGCGTTTCATGCATCCGACCATATGAGCTCTTCTGGCCCACGAAAGCTTTTGCTGTTAAGAGTGCCACAGAATATTTTGTTACAGCAACATCTAGCATGCCCTCCCCCTTTGGAATGTATGAACAAAATTCAAATGCAATTATTGCTAAGAGTTCAAAACATCGTTTAACATGAAGGCCTTCCTTATGTAAGCACTGTTGATTAATGGGCAGGAAGCTTTTATAAGGAATGTTTGTATTTTACCTGATAGTGTCAATTTTACCATTCATCTGTTCATGTTTAGCGAGAGCTCTTTTCAAATACTCTTTAGTATAATGTTTCGGATTGTGGTCTTGATCTCTGTATCTGGGGAAATAAATTTTGTTGCATAAATATCCTAAATGCATTATTGTCTTTGGGGAAAACAGAATGAAATATTCTCAGAAATATAATTAGTTGGGGGATGGGGGACAGGAGGGCATATAGAAGATGAATTTAAATAGAACAATTTATTATTATTATTATTATTATTATTATTATTACAACATTGACAGAGAAATATTACTGGGGGGGTACAATGGGTATTTTCATTCAAAATTGACAGCTGTGGTAAGAAGATAGGATCTCAGGGTGTCTTCCAGATTTTTTTTTTAAGGCATCTTGCTAATAATATTATTTATAATAATATAAATACATGGCATCATGTTAACAGTTTTAAAAGAAATGACACCCTTTTCTCATCTGAAAACTCTTTTTCATTCATAGATCTGTTATTACGATTCCTCCCTTTACCCCACTAAAATATAAAGTAGAATAAGCCCACAAATGTATGCCGATTATGCATTTATTATACTAGAATGGTCCGTAGGACAAGATAAACAGGACACTGATTCTATGCCTAAGCAGTGGTATCTGGACTTGTTATTACAAAACAAGGAAACAAATATATCTATGACTCAAAGCATAAGTTAATGTTTTCATTTTAATTATTTATCTAATTATTCACCAGATCTGGTAGAACAAGTTCAGTAATAAGGGGACTTTGATTCAAAAGGTTTCTCTTACAAAGAAAAGAAAAAGAGCAGAGCATCAAGGATTTAGTTTCAGATCCAGTTGTTGGACAAGAACATAAGAGGACACTTGCTCTCAAAAACAAATTAGAGTCAACAAGGGAACAGATGGATTTATTCAACCATGGTCATGAGAAATATTGAGAAACTGGGGGGAAATACTAGTTTTTATATTAAAGCAGCAGCAGCAATTAAATGTAATCCCTCCACTTTAAAAGGAATGAGACATTTTCTCTAAATATATAGTAAATGTTTCTTGAATTTTATGGTAATTTGGAATGAACATCAACTATGATGAGGGATATCTTGCCCAGGAAAGGTCCAGCATAATCTATGTGAAGCCTTGGCCAGGATGCTGTGGCCATTCCAAGGGAAGTGAGGGCACCTTTGGAGGAGCATGGTGGCTGGACTGGCAAGCCCCACACTATCTGACTACCGACTCAATTTCCTGGGCCATGCCAGGACACCAAACATAACTGTGGGTTAATGGCTTCATACGCACAATGCCTGGGTGACCTTCATGCAACAGTGTCAGAAGTGCGGGTCAGCACTTTGGGGAAATAACTAACCATGAACCTGTGAGCAATCACCCCTCCTGGACATGGAAGGAATCTCGTCATTGCCAGTATGGCTGTAGGGCAGTGTCCCCGTGTCTGTCCATTCTGCAGACACCATCCTCTGAACTCTGGACAACAGAGCATCTGCACTAGTCTCTCACTGGATTATAGCAGCAGTGGACATCATCTCAATAAGAAGGACAGTTTCCCTAGGTTGAGGTACAACTCTGGACATATCTGGCAGAGGAAGTCTACTACAGACATCACGTGACCCATGGCTGGCCCTAGTTCATATTCAAAATGGTAATCATAAGCTGACAGTGTCAAAGCCCATCTTTGGATCCTGGATGAAGCCAGTGAAGGCACTCCAAATAGCTTCTCCAAATAGACCTAGCAGTGTTTTGTGGTCCAAGCAAAGGACAAAATCTCTGCCAAACAGATATGGATTTTTTTTTTTTACCCCCAGAACTGCTGCTAGACCTTCATGTTCCACCTGCGAGTAGTTCTTTTCTGCTGGAGCCAGTAATCTAAACACATAACTAATGGGACACTCCGAACCATCTGGCATGTTATGGGCCAACACTGCCCCCACACCATATGGCGAAGCATCACAAGACAAGTTCTTCTTTTGCATCATAATGAATAAGGAGGGTGGAAGATGTTAATAGCTTCTTGGCTTCTGAGAAGGCAGCTGCCTGTGCTGGCCCCGACTGGAATTTCACACCCTTATGCAAAAGGTCATGAAACAGAGCTAGGACCAATGACAAATTTGGCAGGAATTTACTATAATATTTCAGTAAGCCCAGGACAACTTCAGTTCAGACACGGAACGTGGAGGTGGTTCCTCAGTTATAGCCCTTACCTTTTCCTCAGCTGGGTGTAACCCCACTGCATCGATTCTATGGCTCAGGTAGACAGCTTTCAGGGACTGGAAAATGCATTTGTCCCTCTTGAGGCGCATCCCAGCCAACGAGAGCTTGGTCAGTACCTTGACTAAGTTTTGCGAACGTTCCACCTCCATCTCCCATTAGCAAAATATCATCCAAGTCTATACAAACATGAGACATGCCCTGGGATAAAAAAATCCATAGCCCTCTGGAAAATGCCTGGGGCCACTGCAACGCCAAGCAGCAAGCAATTGTAGCAAAACTGTCCTTTAGGGTTATCAATTGTCACATATGGTTTGGAACTGTCATCCAAAGGGATCTGGAGATATGCATCACTCAAGTCAATCTTAGTGAATGTTTTCCCAACAGATAGGGTATAATAGATATCCCTATTTTATGGTGGTAATCATAATGGTAGTGATTATAGTAGTAGCTACTATAAATCACCATGGATTGATTGGCCGAGCATGATACTTACCCAGTTCCCATGATTGTAGGGATGTGCATGAATGGCTTGTGCAGGCAGAGGTGGGTGGGGAGCGTCCCCCTTCAAAAGCAGGTAATCGGGTCCTTATCTGCTCCACTGTACCCCACTGCTTTTACGGGCGCGGCACTCACTCTACCAAAGGTCATGTGTGGCTGCAGCGCTGTTCTCTGCAGCCTGCGTGCGACATCAACATGTGTGTGGCCTTTGGTAGAGCAAGCACCACACCTGGAAAAGCAGTGGGGTGCAGTGGAGCAGATAAGGACACGATTACAGTGGTCCCTCGACTTACGTATTTAATCCATTCCGAACGCACGTTCGGAGGTCGAAATTTTCGTAAGTCAAAGAGTGCACCACGGAAGTCTGGAAACATTCGTAATTCAAGGAAACCGCATCTAAAAATTCGTAGGTCGAGTAAGCTGAATCTAAACCGGCAACTACTTCCGGTCTTTTTTGTCACTCGTAACTCGAAAACATCGGATGTCGAGTAGTTCGTAGGTCGAGGGATTACTGTACTTGCTTTTGAAGGGGGGCGCTCCCCGCCCCACCTCTGCCAGCACAAGCCATTCGTGCACATCCCTACAATCATGGGAACTAGGTAAGTATCATGCTCGGCCAATCAATTTATGGTGATTTATAGTCGCTACTACTATAGTCACTACCATTATGATTACCTCCATAGTGGAAACAAGGTGCTCTAATGGGAATGGGGCACTGATCACCAGAAAAAACCTGAGGTGGCAACGCAGCATCTGACATTTATTTATTTATTTATTTATTTATTTATTATTTGTTCAATTTTTAGACCGCCCTTACAGAATAGCTCAGGGTTAGGGTTAGGGTTATATAGCTGACATCTTACGCCAGATGCTGCAGCGAGGGCTTGAGCCTTCTGAACTGCCGCCTTCTGAACTGCCACCCCCTCCATCTCAGAAACATGGCGGCCAGCCACTTCCACACCCTGCACAATCTCCAAGGCATTTTAAAAGCAGGTTCAGCTAACAAGCACCTCTGGATCCTTTCTTCATTAATGCCACACACAAGCCAATCCCCTAGCATAGAGTTCAAAGTATCTCCAGAACTGCAGTGCTCAGAGAGGTGGCACAGTTCTGCTACAAAGACAGCCTTGGACACCCCTGGCTGGCACACACAGTTATTGAACTTAAAACGCTGGACAATTTCAGAAGGCTTGAGAAGAAAGCGATTGGTTACAACAGCAATCAAGTATTCAAAAGGTTTGTCTGTGGGTTTTTCAGGAGCTACCAAACTTCTAATCAGGCCACAAGTCTCTGCTCCACAAATACTCCGCAGGATTGCACATTTCTTGCTGTCCTCAATAACGTCATTAGCAAGAAAATAGAGAGCCTCTCAGTTTACTGCATCCAATCTTCCTGGGACTCTTCAAACTCTCTCATATCCCCAAAAGCAGCCATGTTGGTCCCTTAGGCTTATGTACTTTCACCTTCTTGCCTGAGTAATGTATAGCCACCATGTCTGGTCAGTGTTTTTATTAACAAAGGGAGTTCACAACAGCACACACTTCAGGCAGCATCCATCTTGTGGTTCACAGCTCACAAACTGAAGAAGAAACACGCTGGACATGCTCAGCCCACCAGACAAGGAAAACTCCACTGGGCACAGAACTCCACTCCATCCAACTAAGTTAAACTACTAACAATCCAGAGACAAGACTTCTAACTACAAAAACACTACAGACATCACATTATTTTTATGTGCCCCAGAGGGATATTTTTTTAAAAATAATTAATAATGCTGCTTAAGGAATTTAGCCACATCTCAGGTTACAAAATAAATCTGAATGGATGGGATTAAACATGGATGGGAGACATAAAGATAAATGTCAGCAGCTTCTTTAATGCCTTGGAGGGATATTTCTATTAGATATCTTGGTGCTTGGTTTATTCATAATCCGGAGGAAACAGTTCAGTTTAATTATAATAAGCTTCTATGAGAGATTAAAGAAGATTTGAGCAGATGAACACAATTAAGAACTTCTTGGCTGGGAAGAATTTCCACCTTGAAAATGGATATATTACCTAGGATTTTGTTTCTGATTAAGAATATACCATTGCAAGTTCCTATTTCACCATTAACAAACTGTCAAATGGCATTGTTAGATTTTGTGTGGTCAGGAACATAGGAACATAGGAAGCTGCCATATACTGAGTCAGACCAGAGGTCCATCAAGCTAAGTATTGAGGCAGTACACAGGCTGGCAGCGGCTTCTCCAAGGTTTCAGGCAGGAATTTCTCTCAGCCCTATCTTGGAGATGCCAGAGGAACTTGGAACCTTCTGCTCTTCCCAGAGCGGCTCCATCCCCTAAGAGGAATATCTTACAGTGCTCACAAATCAAGTCTCCCATTCATATGCAACCAGAGCGGACCCTGCTTAGCTACGGGGACAAGTCATACTTGCTACCACAAGACCAGCTCTCCTCTCCATACAACCACACAAGAGCACATGCCAACACACCACAGGCAGTTTGGCTTTCTCCTCTGTGTTGGGATATTACTAAGCGGCTATTTTGAGATATTTAATGGTCAGGTTTAAGACAGGCAAGGGCAGATATTCCCTTGTGATGTGCACAGAACCACAGATGGTTTGACACCGGCGGGGGTCTCCCTTTAAAGGGGGGGGGGTTTGCACTTGCCCCTCCCACCGCTTTCCCCCCGCCAGCGCTCCGTTTTTTAAAAAGGTTTTGGGGGCAGCAGCGTTCTTCCCTGTCGCCCTTGCCCCCGTTGTTGCCCGGAAATACTGGAAGTATGGGCTGCGCATGTGTTCACTGCCACGTGCGTGCGCCTGCTGCGCACATCACACGTTGCGTGTGCACATCACACATGCGACGTGCGCACACGACGAGCGTGGCAGGCACGTGTGTGTGGCGGGCACAAGCGCAGCCCATACTTCCGGTAGTTCCAGGCAACAATGGGGGCAAGTGTGGCAAGCCCTGAAAACATTTTTTAAAAAACATTTTTTTTCCTAAAAAACCAAAAACAACACCTTGTCCTAGCTGTTTCTACTCCATGACCCCTGATATGACTCCTCAGGCATTTCCTGTGGTGAGTCAGAATCCCATGGAGAGAAGATGGAAACATCTCTCTCTCTCCCTACCTATTCATTATGTAACCTATAGATAGGATTCGGTCTTTCCTATCCAAAGTGTCCTTCACCAATAAATCTACATAGTATTTAGATTCTACAAGAATCTCCATGTGTCTTCTATATATAGCTGCAACAACTAAATGCTGCATTCTACTCTGTAACTGGAGTGGGTAGCTTCTTTTTGATTGATTGATTGATTGATTAAGTGCCGTGAAGTCGGTGTCGACTTTTAGCGACTACATAGATAGATTCTCTCCAGGATAATTCTCTCCATTATCAACTTGGCCTTTAATGGCTCTCAGTGGTGCATTCATTGCTGTCGTAATCGAGTCCATCCACCTTGCTATTGCACGTCCTCTTCTTCTCTTTCCTTCATCTTTTCCCAGCATTATGGACTTTTCAAGGGAGCTGGGTTTTCGCATAATGTGTCCGAAGTATGATAGTTTGAGCATGGTCTTTTGTGCCTTGAGTAAAGATTCTGGATTGATTTGTTCCATGATCCATTTGTTTGTTTTCCTGGCTGTCCATGGTATCCTCAAAAGTCTTCTCCAGCACCAAAGTTCAAAAGCGGCAATGCTTTTTCTATCTTGCTTTTTCAAAGTCCAGCTTTCGCATCCATAAAGTGTCATGGGAAAAACCATTGTCCAAACTATTCTAATCTTTATAGGTATAGGCACATCACAGCATCTAAATATCCTTTCCAAGGCCTTCATTGCAACCCTACCAAGTGCTCGTTTGAGGCGTATTTCTTGACTGCTGGATCTTTTACTGTTGATGGTCGATCCTAAAAGGCAAAAGCTATCCACCACATCAATGTCTTCATTATTAATTTTGAGGCTGGTTGCTGTACCTATTGTCATTAGTTTAGTCTTCTTGACATTTAATCGTCGTCCCATTTTTTCACGGTACTCCTTGACTTTCATTACTAAAGCTTGCAGATCATCTGAACTCTCAGCTATCAGAGTGGTGTCACTCTGATAGCTTCTTTAGTGCTCTACTAATTAATCACAAAACCCATCATGGGTAAATTCACCCTCAACACAAAATACCTATGTGATCCTGTCTCTCCTTCCTTTTTCCAATCCCTCTTCAAAGCACACCTTTTTTGTGAAACTTTAGGCTTAGCCTCCACACCCAAATGGGAAAAAAGGCTAAAATACAGATTAATTGCATTTGCTCATATTCATCTTTTGTTACCTTTGCCTCTATTATTCCTCCCTCCACCTCTTTTCCTTTGTCTCTTCCCACTTGCCACATTGTTGCAGCTGTACTACCTTCTCTTGTATTTTTATTAATGGAATAAATATTATAAAGATACTATAAGCCTCTAGTATTCTCTTAACCCCAAGGAAATTAAATGTGATAGTGCTTCCCTTGAAACTTCTTACCAGAATGAGAGTGTGCTATGTGTTACACAGTTACACAGTATACTATGTGTAAACATCCATATTCATTAAAAAAAATAGCTGAAACTCCAAACATAATAGAAAAATTCAATAGATTTGCAGATACTAAAAACACAGACGATGCAGCTGATCTTTGACAAACACAATCAAAAGTAATAAGCCAACAGCCTTCCCTATGGCATGGATCTAAACCTCTGGGGACCAAGACTCAAAACATTTCCCCTTTATCTGGTCCCTGGTTTACGTCAGATCCTGCCTCCCAAAAGACATGTGACATTTTGTCTGGATTTTCTGCAGCTCTGAGCCCTTCAGCACGGCATGTATCTTTTTTGATGTGCGGAATGTGTTGTATAAATTGCTTTGGGAATTTGCCTAAACTGGAGAGGTGGTATAGAAGCATTAATTAATTAAAATAAATTAGTTAGTTTTTAAGGGCTCATCCAAGACCAAGATGACATGACCCCTCCCCCACCACACACACACCAGAAGATGAGGTGGTAATGGGCAAATACCTGTTAGTTAGAGTCAGAATTGGCTCATAATGCTAGCACATGCATGTTGATGGTGTCATACACATACATCTTATCATATTGCCCTTGGGAATTGGAGTCCCCAGCATTCACCATGGAAGACAGCTGCTTGGAAATACAACTCTCCTGCTTTCCATAACACACACCCAGGAATAAGGAAATACTTTATATCTGAATAGATAACAATCACCACATAAAATGTTTGCAAGAGAGAGTCAACAGAACTGATACACAGAGAGGATACTCACCAAACAAAAGGCTGTGGCCTGGTCGTGCAGTTTACAACAATCAACAAGAGCTTAAGTGAGAGCGAGGGCAATACATTAAAGTATTTTGAGCATGTGCCTACAAAGCTGGCTTTGAGCACTAGGCCTGCCAAAATGTTGGCTGCACATGCCTCTGTTTAAATGAGATTCTGCTTTACATTTCAAGCCAGAGGAGAACTGTGAAGGAATGGGGCCTGAACCTCCCTTTTTAGTATATAAGAATTTATGTTGCAATTGCTTGGCTTATCCCCTGTGTTGAGGAAGCTGTATAGGAGTTTTTTTAACATGGGGCTTTCAGCACTTGGTGTATCAGATGAGCGAAACCACTTTGAAGATGAATCGCGGCATTAGGGAAGAAGCTCCTCTCCTCTCTTCTCTGATATTATTTTGTGTATGTTTGCACTCTCTGGGGTCCCCTACCCTTGCTTAACTTGCTCCAAGGGAGCCTTGCTGCTTGTGATCCTAAGGAGAGAGGCAGGCAGGCTTTCCCCACCCACCCCCTTCCTTTTCCTTTCCCCGACCACACTCACCCAAAGCACTCGAGCCAGCCCACCTACCTGCACCTCCTTCCAGACAGCCAACCACCCATCCTGCTCTTCCTGCCAGCTAACCACCCGCCCACACAGTATTGTAGAGAGAGAGAGGCAGTCGGCAGAAGTACACATATGAACATAGAGTCACACATGGCATACTGAGCCCCTTTCCCCTCCATGCATCTGCACATTCTCTCAGAGGCGTAACTAGGGAAAACGGCGCCCGGGGCAAGCACTGAAATGGCGCCCCACAGCGTGCCCCCCGCCGCCGCCCCCCCCAAACATACTACATTATACTTAGGTTTTTCCTCACAAGCACCCGCCGCCACCGCCAAGCCAGGCCACTGACTGGCTGCCAGGCGCCAGCAAAGCAATGGGGGGGGCCCGCAGGCGGCGCGGAAGGGACCGCTCGTGGGGAAGGGGGCACCGACGCGCTCCCTTGACTGCTGCAGCGCTGCTGCACTGAGCAGGAAACATTTGTATTAACAAAAAATTAAAACTTTTTTAAAAATTGGTCATGGCGGCGCCCCCCACGTGACCAGAAAAGATGGCGCCCGGGGCACGTGCCCCCCCTGCCCCCCCTATAGTTACGCCTCTGCATTCTCTTTCCGGGCTGAAGGGAGCAAAGGAACACTGGGAAATTCGTGGCAGCTGTGGCTGCTTGTTGAGTGTTTGCTTGTCTCCCACCCTCTCCAAGAGACCAAGTCACTTCCAAATCTGTCTTGGATTGGTCTTTGGACGATAGACTAGCAATACCTGAACCACAAACAGACGAAGGAACTTTTGATTTGGCCACAGAAATTGCTCTTGCGGAAAGTATATGTTGGTTGAGTAATTGGGAGAATCAAAAGATTTTGGAGGAACAAATGTATAAAGTGTTGGAAGTAAAGGACTATGTGCTGTCTCTTCTCAAAGACAGTGGAGGACAGACTAGTGAGTCAGAGGGCTAGAGGGTCAAGACATTGGTCATCCCTTCTCTACTGCTCTGACACTATCTCTTTGGAATGTAGATTGCTACTCTTAGGGACTAACTTACTTCCTGCTTTGCACTTCCTTCCTCTCTCCCTTTTCTCTTCCAGTTCCTTGTACCTTGCAACATGCAAGCTCCTCTCCCTGCACAATGTGTGCAGAGATGCAGAATCCATCTGCATCCAGCTAGATAGATAGATTAGAGATCCTAACTCCTCACTTTCCTACCTAGAATGGAGTTCTCTAATAAATACCATTTATATTGATTTGAAACTATGAACTGGCTCCAAGTTACTTTACTCTCAGCGTACACGCATGCCTAACTAAATTCCGCTGTGTTGTGCCTCTGTGCACTCTGCTATAATGAAAAAGGGTTTCTCCTAACAGAGAGAATTCTCAACATAAAGAGATCAGTCATTTTGCTCATTCTATCACCAGAATTAACCATGAGGCCACTGGGGCTCAGGATATATTAGGCATTAAAGAGAGGGAAGGGCTAATAAAACAGAGTATGAACATAATAACTAAGGAATGGGACTCAATTAAGACATTTCTTTCTCTGAGTGTTATGGACTTTTGACAACAATTGCCATTTTTTTTTTTAAAGAAGGAAGGGCTTAAGTGTGAACACTCTGTCACAAGGACAGGATTGAATAATGAACAACTTAGTGAGTCTATTCCCTTGGAGAAGAAGGTCTGCATATATTGGAAATCTCTGAAGAAAAGTATATTCTCTTTCCTTTCCAAAAGGACCAGAGTCTGGCAGATAAACTGATTTTTCCACTATTTGCATCTGAAAAGCTTGACCTGGTTCCTTATTATGTTAATGTGATTGCTGGCAGCCTCTCCCAGTATATCAAGAAAACTTGATTTAAAAAACCAGGATTTTTAAAACTTCTTTTAAAAACTTTTAAAAATAAACAATTTTTAAAACAGAAATCAGGATAAGCTTAAATTCAAAAAGGAAACCCCAGATTGTGTGTGAAGTGCTCCCAAAGATCTTGCACGGTATATGGTATAAGTCTGGTTGATATGCGAACACACACACACACCATGTAAAAGCACAGTGTGAAAGTCAAAAGTTCACAGCTGCTGTTATACAGTTAGGTTTTGGAGGGAGATGAAGTGTACTGTTTGGATTTTGAAGGAAAGAGAGGATATGAATTTATTGGGTATGTTTTTAAAAATTACGATAATTTAATTTGGTTTGGCAAAATGGGAGGGAAGTTTGGGAATATAAGGAGGTTGCCTTCAGCAGAGTTTAGTGCAGTACAAGCTGGAGAACTGAAGAGTTAGAAGGAGTCATAGTGAAGGTCAAGTGGACATCAGAGCTAAAAGAGTTGCAGAGCTGGAATGGGAAAGAAGAACTGAAAAGCATTGCTGAAAAGAAGGGTTGAAAAATCACTAGATGAGAGTCAATCTCTCTGGAGAGCTGAATCTTTCACCAGAAGTTTGGGATTGAAACCCCAGAACTGTGAAATGAGAGCAAGACCTAAGGCTTAAAAAAGGAAAAAGCTGGGTTTGCTGGAGAAGCTGAGGTGTTGCAGAAGACTCTAGGAAAGGGCTCTGAAGTTAGGGCCCAGTGTTAGGACAGTTTGGATGTGTTTTGATCAAATTTTATTTCTTCCTTGCTCATTTGGTTGCTGTTATGGTACTAAATTTTCCAAAGGAACTATTGTTTTAAATTGAACTGTTTCAAATTAAAATGTCTTGTTTATATATTTTCTAAATATTTTAAAAACCTGTAGCTTCTGTCTGTTTTCTCCACCCTACACCTAGCCTAACCACACCACTTAATTAGTAATACAGCAGAAGATGGAAGGCTGGTTTCAGTAGACTCCGCCAGAGTAAGCCTAAAAGTCTACTTGGTGGCAGCAGTCACACATGGAGATCACTGTAGAGTCTAAACTAAATTGATTTATTGGTGAAGTACATTTGAGATAGGAAAGACCTATCCTATCTATCAGCTACATAATGAATAGGTAGGGGAGAGAGAGAAATGTTTCCATCTTCTCTCTAGGAGGAAAGGAAGAGGACTGACTGAGTACAGGAGGTATCTGAGGAGTCAAGGCAGGGGTCATTGAGTAGAGGCAAGCAGAGACAGGTAAGGAGACCCTCACTACCTACCTCTGCTCCCAGTGCCGCTAGTGGTCATTAGGATAGTTGGTGCAAAAGGTCAATGTACTGGAACTCCATCTCCAACACACCTTCAGTTTGCCATCCAGGAAGATTTACTTCTAGAGTGTGTAAGAGCAAGCTGCATGTATATATCTTGTCCAGAGGAGGTATATTGTTAGAGAGGCAGTAGGAGTATATCACTGTGCCTGGCCAAAAGGGATACAGAATCCTTGATCCTGCAGGTGGAGAGGTCATAATTCACAATGTGGTGTATTCTGATAAGAGACAAGGGCCAACTAGAGGTGATGTACCAGAACTTGTGCCAGAAATCCAGGTGAAAGAGGAACCATGTGAGTAGACCCTCATGAAGCTAGAGCCAGACAGTGAACTCAAAGAATCTATGCCAGATTCAGAAGGGGCTGCATAGCCTGAGCCAGAGCTGAGGCGCTCACAGAGGCCCATCAAAGGGGTTCGACCTCAAAGGCTCTCACTCATGACCAAAGGAGGAGAGATACAAGAACCCACCAAATGGCAAGATATAAAAAAGATTGCAGCGGATGACGCTGAGAAATGGAGAAAAGCAGCATTAGAAGAAATTGATTCCCTGCACAAAAATGAGACTTGGAGACTTGTGGAACTACCCACTGGAAGAAAGACTGTGGAATGCAAGTGGGTCTTGTAGGATGCAGAAAGGGATGTGCAGCACTACAACACAAGGCTAGTAGTCAAAGGATACTCTCAAATCTATGGTGAGGACTATGACCTATGGTGAGGACCTTTGCACCAGTTGTGGAACACACTTCAATTAGGACTCTGCTCAGCATGGCAGCAGCCAGAAAGATGCAAGTTGACCACTTGGATGTAAAGACTGTCTTGCTTCATGAGGAAATCGAGGGAGACATCTACATGCTACATGCACCAGGCTTTGAGGTACCTGGAAAGAAGGGGTTTGTGCACAAAACTACAAAAGAGCATCTAAAGCAAACAGCCAGAGCATGGAATGAGAAACTGAATCAACTGCTACTTAAGGAGGGGTCCACACAAAGAAAAGTTGACCCCTGCCTATATTCAAGATTCAAATACAATAGATGGACTTACATCCTGACTTTCATGGATGACTTAATTATTACATATGAGGAAAAACAACAGTCATGAGATTGTAAAGCACCTGAAAAAAGAAATAGAGGTGAAGGAACTCGGAAGAGGTGAAGGAACTCCAATTACCTTGGCATCCAAATAGAAAGAGAAGGGGATGGGACATTCCTTCTCAACCAGAAACAGAAGATAAAGGATCTTCTAAAATGCCTGGGACTGACAGATGCCAATGAAGTCAGCAAGCCAATGGGATACAAATTTCTGGACCCAAGATGGAGACAGCGAGCCTTTACCAGCCAACAATCACTACAGAAAAGTTATTGGAAAGCTTCTGTATATAGCCACAGTAACAAGGCCAGATATTGCTTCAGCCATGGGAATCCTGAGAAGAAAAGTAAGCACACCAACCAATAATGATTGGATTGCAGTCAAAAGACTGGGAAGATACCTAAAAGGTACTGCACCACAAACCCCAACAGGCTGCTTCCAGTTTTAACCCAGGAAAAAGCAGTACTTTAACTAACAGAAGTTTGGGGAACCCAGCTTCACAGTATACAACTATGCATTTTCATGTGGCTTTTCAACATCAAAGCATTGTACAAAAAATGGAAATGCATTAATCCAATTAAGGTAATCTAATTAAGGCTTGGTATAAATGAAATTTTGAAAATTGGCTTTCCAGTTCTAGAAGACAGATGCTTTAATTGATCTACATTTGGCATTGGCTGTTTGCCAAATTGTCTTGAAGCCAAAAGTAATCAGAAAGGAAAAAGGCAGCCAAGCAGGCAGAATGCAATAATCTAAGGCTGCAATCTTATGCATTCTTATCTTGGAGTAAATCCCACACTGAGCACAGTGGGACTTACTTCCAAGTAACGCTTAATGTAAGATTTACTTCTAGAGTTTAAAAGAACAAGAACAACCTACTCATTATCTGATTGAAAGAAGGTCAGCCGAGAGGCGTGATTCACCTAGAGGTGCAACCGGAAACCTCCTCTTAGAGTAGGTAATACCACTGCATCCTCTTCATCAGGACTGATTTCGGAATGGAGCAGAATGACCTTGACCCTAGCAGAGACTGATTGGAAAGATGCAAAGCAAATCATGCAAAGAAAGAGATCCCTTCCCTGGAGATCCCAAAGATGTCTTAATGACACTGTTTCCCAATTCCCTGCATAAATTACCTTTTATCCTTACTTTTAATGCACTCCACATTCTGGTTCTGCCGTGTCTGTTTTAGAGATTTGGAGGGGAGATTTGCTTATCTACACCACCTGCAAAAGAAGTGCACAAGAAGAGCACTGCTAATTAATTCCATGTCTCCAGACCATCCATTGAAGAGTTCTCAAAGAACTCAAATGTGAAATTGCCGACCTCCTTGCTAAAATATATAACTTATCCTTGCAATCAGGCTCTGTACCGGAGGACTGGAAGGTAGCAAATGTAACACCGATTTTCAAAAAGGGATCCAGGGGCGATCTGGGAAATTACAGGCCAGTTAGCTTAACGTCCATTCCAGGCAAATTGATAGAAAGCATCCTCAAGGATAAAATTGTAAAGCACACAGAAGAACAGGCCCTGCTGGAAGTGAACCAGCATGGCTTCCGCAAAGGTAAATCTTGCCTCACCAACCTTTTGGACTTCTTTGAGAGTGTCAACAAGTGTGTAGATCAAGGTGATCCAGTTGACATAGTATACCTGGACTTCCAAAAAGCTTTTGACAAAGTTCCTCATCAAAGACTCCTGAGGAAACTTAGTGGTCATGGGATATGGGGACAATGTGTGGATTGCTAACTGGTTGAAAGACAGGAAACAGAGGGTTGGTATAAATGGAGAGTTTTCACAATGGAGGGAAGTAAGAAGTGGGGTCCCCCAGAGATCTGTACTGGGACCGGTGCTTTTTAATTTATTCATAAATGATATAGAAGTAGGGATAAGCAATGAGGTGGCCAAAATTACAGATGATACCAAACTCTTTCGGGTAGTAAAATCCAAAACGGATTGTGCAGAGCTCCAAAAGGATCTCTCTCCAAACTGGGTGAGTGGGCGACAAAGTGGCAAATGCGGTTCAGTGTTGGCAAGTGTAAGGTGATGCACATTGGGACAAAAAACCCCAACTTCAAGTATACGCTGATGGGATGTGAGCTGTCGGTGACTGACCAGAAGAGGAATCTTAGGGTCGTGGGGGACAGCTCATCGAAAGTGTCGACTCAATGTGCAGCAGCTGTGAAAAAGGCCAATTCCATGCCAGGGATCATTAGGAAGGGGGTTGAAAATAAAACGGCTAATATTATAATGCCCTTATACAAAACTATGGTGCGACCACACCTGGAGTACTGCGTACAATTCTGGTCACCACATCTCAAAAAGGACATTGTAGAACTGGAAAGAGTGCAGCAGAGGGCAACCAAGATGATCAGGGGCCTAGAGCACCTTTCTTATGAGGCTAGGCAACAACACCTGGGGCTTTTTAGTTTAGAAAAAAGATGACTGCGGGGAGACATTAGAGGTCTGTAAAATCATGCATGGTGTGGAGAAAGTGGATAGAGAGAAATTCTTCTCCCTCTCCCATAACACTAGAACCAGGGGTCATCCCATGAAATTGATTGCCAGGAAATTTAGGACCAACAAACTTTTGAGGTTGCACAAGTGTCTGTGAAAAAACCTTTGGGTCCTAGCCAACATATTTAAAAAATACATATTTTGTTCAAGTTAAATATGTATTGTTATATTCATTTTAGATGAGTTGTACTGGAAGCAAAGGAATTCATTCCATGTATCAGCAAGAAACATATGTGAACCAAGGGACTCTGAAACATCCTGCTCATAACTCAGCTCTGATACCTTTCCTAGGTGGCTGAGCACCATCGGGGGAGTGGAGACCCAGTAAGTACACCTGGGAATCACCACTTTGCTTAATGGTACTCAGCTGTCCAGAACAGGCAAAAGGGAAATGGATAGATGTTCTCCATCCACTCTCCCTTTTCCTTTCTTTGGCAGCCAAGTACCAGCGGACTAGCGGAGGCAGGGGGAATGGTGAATCCCACTGAACTCAAACCTTAACAAGCAATGCAGTTAACAAATTTTGTCACTTTTTTGTGGATTGCCTCTAGAGTTTGAAAGCATCTCAAATGCATTTTAAATTAATTATCAAATAAGCCTGGCAATGTGCAAGTGTTTGGAGAGCAAGATGGAAATCAAAGTAGATAAATCGATATTCACTAGTCCAAATTCAATGTGACAACTTGATTATTTTCAGCTAGGCCTGTAAATCATGTTTATTTCTTGTTGCTGTCTAGGTAGATCCTTGTAGAACTCTCAGAATCATATTTCCCGTCTAATTTTTCACACTTGGGAACTGGGGGGAAATTGCTTCTCACAAACATGTTTGGAATATTCACTTACCCAAATACTTTCCCATACATTATTTCCAGCAATATCTGCTAAACTGAGAGGTGTTTCTCCAAAAGCAGACACAAAAGCAGCATAAAGAGTTTCAGATCAATCTGCTTCACAAATATTTGAACAAATTATTATTTGTGGTTCTTTTCACACACCCTCTGCCTGACAATGTTGTGCTTTGTGAAAACAGTTAGAATATATAATCCAGGAAAAGAAGACGTATACAATTACTGCACTGCAATGTGCTTTACATCTCTTTTTCTACATGTCACTAACTACAGAATAGTTCTACTGATTTCTACTAGGAAATAAAATATATTGTGGAAAGCTGGGATTGGTTATTTGAAAAACAACAACAAAGTTGTTCTAGTAAGAACTAATGTGCCTGCTTTCCTTCACTATCCCTACAACTGGACTAAACTTGGTCCAAATCGGTTAGGCAGTTCACAAGTTAGCATACGTGCCTCAAATGTTCATGCATCTGTCATCTTGATTTGAGGTGGATGACATCATCACAAACTATGCATTTGAGGTGTCCCTACAAATGTACCAAATTTGGCCTAAACTGGTTCCCACTTTCACCACAAACCTTCACATGTCTGCATCTTGAATCAGGGTGAATGACATCGTTACCAAGAGCCAGTGTGGTGTAGTGGTTGCAGTGCTGGACTAGGACTGGGGAGACCTGAGTTCAAATCCCCATTCAGCCATGATACTTGCTGGGTGACTCTGGGCCAGTCACTTCTCTCTCAGCCTAACCTACTTCACAGGGTTGTTGTGAGGAGAAACTTAAGTATGTAGTACACCGCTCTGGGCTCCTTGGAGGAAGAGCAGGATATAAAATGTAAAAAATAAAAATAAATAAATAAATTACAAACTATGCCCTTGAGCTGTCCCTTTGTGTCTCTACACTTGTAGCAAATTTGGTTCAAATAGCCCAGTTGCACCTTAAATGTTCATGTGTCTGCCATCTTGAATTTGGGTGGATAATATCATCACAAACCACACCATTGAGATTTCCCTGTGTGTCACTCACTACAATTGTACCAAATTGGTTAGACAGTCCACAAGTTAGCCCACTTGTGTGTCAAACATTCACGTGTCCACCATCTTGAATTGGGGTAGATTACATCATCACAAACTATGCAACTGAGGCATCCCTATGGGAGGAGAGCTGGTCTTGTGGTAGCAAACATGACTTGTCCCCTTAGCTAAGCGGGGTCTGCCCTGGTTACAAATGAAAGGGAGACTAGAAGTGTGAACACCGTAAGATATTCCCCTCGGGTGGGGGGAGAGCATCAGAAGGTTCCAAGTTTCCTCCCTGGCATTTCCAAGATAGGGCTGAGAGAGATTTCTGCTTGCAACCTTGGAGAAGCCACTGCCAGTCTGTGAAGACAATACTGAGCAAGATAGACCAATGGTCTATCTACTGACTCAGTATATGGAAGCTTCCTATGTCCCTATGTCCCTATAGCTGCAATAAATTTGGTTCAAATCGGTTAGGCAGTTCACAAGTTAGCCCACTTGCACCTCAAATGTTTACGTGTCCACCGTCTTGAATCATCACAAACTATGCCATTGAGGTGTCCCTATGTGTTCTTACAACTGTGTTGTTAATGGAACTGCCCTGGGGTGTTTGGTCAGCACCCCAATGTTTGGGCTTTGTGGGGCAATTAGCTCTTAAGTTCCCCCAGTTTTAATTTGTGCAAACGTTTGGACTCAAGAAATGACTGAATTAAGTCAAGGTTATAGTTTCAAAATTAAAAGAAGATATTTATTTGAGGGTGGGGGAATACAGAAAAGAGAATTGTGTGATAAAGGCAAATAAAATGCATTTCTAGAAAAATCTACTACTATGAGGTATTTTAGCTTAAAGTCTAATAAAAATACATTTCTAAGTAAACCAACTGCAATGAGGTGTCTCAGCTTGGTTTAGCTGTGTGATATCCCAGGCAGGCAAAAGAAAGAGGCTTGAGAGATGGGGGCAACTTGGATTTAAGGAAGAGATAGATGGGGCGCCCAAGATTGGGGCAAGCATTCACCTGTTCTAGACGATGGGACTTCTGGGCTGCAGAATCTCGCTCCTCAGCGTGGTGGGGAAGCAGGGGAGTTGTGGAGATTAGTAGAGAGAGAGGTGCCCACGAGAAGGGTTTCTCCATGGATCCAGCTTCCTCTGGGTGCAAGACAAGCTGGATGGATTGGCAAAAGGACCGATCTGGGTAGTGGCACAAAGAACTGGACACCCCCAGCTGTGGTGGTGAGTGGACAGTAGATTGCCCAAGTTGGTAGTGATTTCAAGCTCTTTTCAGGGTGCAGGAGAGCAAAAGGAGTGCTCAATGGAGTGCCAAGTATAGCATACGATGGGGCACGAAGATCGCTGGTTGGAGTCCCAAGAGAAATACCCAAGCAAACACACTGGGTCATGGAAATGGGGATACTTATATCCCAAAATATGTCTTGGGGCAAATTCCTCTTGCCCTTTCCTCCTGAGGGCAAGGCTGGGCCTGTACGAAATGCATTGTGTCTGATCGCTCTTTTCTGGTGTAACAGTGGGGAAATTGCCTTCTGTGTATAAGGCTAATTGTGATGAAAATCAGAGTATGCAGGTGTGCAAAAAGAGTATCCATGCTGGGACGGGCTCTCCAGTAATCCTATCAATAATTTCAATAAAATACACCTCTAGGTCTACATTTAGACCTCTAAGTAAAATGCACCTCTAGGTCTTCTTTCTGTAAACCACCCAGTGAACTTGCGTTTTGGGCTGTATAGAAATGTATTAAATAAATACATAATAAAGAAATAAATACATCACTGACTCATCTCCTTTGTGATGGAGAGACCATTACTTCACCACCTTATCTACTTTTCTTCCTGCTTGGCATAATCGGCTCATTAGCATGTCGTTATCTCCTGTGAAAGGAGAGGAGAGTGAGGTGGTTCACTCTAAGTTTAGAGTGGCATTGGATGCAAATTAACTCACAATGGTTAACTACAGGGAGTCTGTTTAGCTGGGGTCCCTGTATAGGGAGGGGGCTTCTTTCTGTAAACCACCCAGTGAACTTGTGTTTTGGGCTGTATAGAAATGTATTAAATAAATACATAATAAAGAAATAAACACATCACTGACTCATCTCCTTTGTGATGGAGAGACCATTACTTCACCACCTTATCTACTTTTCTTCCTGCTTGGCATAATTGGCTCATTAGCATGTCGTTATCTCCTGCGAAAGGAGAGGAGAGTGAGGTGGTTCACTCTAAGTTTAGAGTGGCATTGGATGCAAATTAACTCACAATGGTTAACTTCTGGGAGTCTGTTTAGCTGGGGTCCCTGTATAGGGAGGGGGCATGCATCTTGATCCTCATTCCAATTTGCCTTGTTTGCAGCCTAGGGGTGACTAGCCCATTGCCAACTAAGTGGCTTGTCTCCATGTGTACCATAAACTGAGAGCTCGCATTGAGGTGCAGCTCCTGAGCATATCCAAAGTGCAATCTCCAAGCCTAGAGATACAACTGCAAACAGGGAGGCTCCTGGGAGCCGGGTAGAAGTTGATAGTGGGGGACACACACACATGGAATGCCGGGTGATCTCATAAGCCTGCTGGAAAGTAGGCTGGGAAAGTAACAAAGCATTTTTATGCCCCTTTACCTGTGTCTGTCATTAAATTGTATTCATAGGAATATGCCTTCATATTCCTATTAATTGTATTCATAGACATCAGGACTGGTGTTTAGTCTGGAATTGTCAAATCTTTTCACTCTTGATGGGGTGTATGTGTGTCATGTGATGCTGTCCTCTATGGATTGTCAGCTTGCACTTCCCCCACCCCCCACGCACATTGTCCCATTTATTAATGGAGAACAGAGGTGCAGCTCTGTAATGACTTCACATAGAATGCTGTTAGCGCTACTGTTCTGCCTTGTTTGGAGAGGTGCCTGCCTCTCCAAAAAAAGAAAGAAAGAAAGAAAGAAAGAAAGAAAGAAAGAAAGAAAGAAAGAGGGGGTTAAAATGGGAGGGTCAATCTTCCATGTCCCCCAAACAGACAAAATCTAGTGCAGTATGTAAGGAGTGTTGCAATTCTCCTTGCAACTCATAACAGAAAAGCAATGACAGGGTGGTGCTACAAGGAGCATTTCTGGAAGGGCCCACAGTGGCCCACCAGATATTGCTGGAAGCCACAGGCAGGAGTTGAGGGTGTGCCCTCTCTCCTGCCATTACTCCCCTGCAACTGGTTCTCAGAGCCATCCTGCCTTTTGAGATGATCTCAATGGGCGGTGGGGTTCATAACGAAGAAGATGTTCTCTTAAATACCCAGGGCCCAAGCTCTTTAGGGCTTTATAGGTTATGACCAACCCCTTGTATTTTGCCCGGAAACATATCGGCAGCCAGTGTAACTCCTTCAATATGGGAGTAATATGGTCTCTCCTAGCTGACCCAGAGACCAGCCTGGCTGCCGCATTCTGGATCAACTGTAGTTTCCGGACTACGTACAAGGGCAGTCCCACATAGAGCACATTGCAATAATCCAGTGGAGGTTACCAGCAGAGGTACCACTGTTTTGAGGTCGTCTATCTCAAGAAACAGATGCAGCTGGCATACCAGCCAAAGCTGATAGAAGGCACTGCTGGCTACTGCCTCAACCTGTGACACCAAGAACAATATATAATACTAGTATTTTTAAGCCCGTTAAATAACGGGTGCTAGTAGGGGCGGGCCGGACCCGCTGTCGCCGCCTCTGGCCTTCGTGTGGGCCAGCCAGAACCACCACCGCCACCTCTGGCCTCCCGGCCGGGCGGAGAGTTCCGCCGCCGCCTCCAAGAGTGCCGCCTGCCAACGCCGCCTCTGTCCTCCCAGCCGGGCGGAGAGTTCCGCCGCCACCCAGAATGCCACCCGCTGCCACCGTTTTTCCCCTCCCCGCGGCCGGTCCGGACCCGCCGTCACCTCTGCTCTCCTCGGGGCCGGGCCCGACCCGACCAGCCATTGCCGCCTCTGCCCTCCCCGCGGCCGGCCCGGACCCGCCGCTGCCGCATCTGGCCTCCCAGCAGCTGGGCCGGCCAACATGGCCGCCTGGTGCTGGCGGTCGTGTCTCCCTCGGTGCGCATGCCCAGAACAGCTGAGGGAGACACGGATGCACGCCAAGCACTTTATTATATAGGATAACCATAAGATACAAAGCAGCAGCAAACAAATTACTCATTTAAAAGCCTGGGTAAAAAACCCAAGATTTTACTTGCTTTCAAAAACTATGATGGAGACGAGAGCAGAGGCCCACCAGGAGAGCATTCAAAAGTCTGGGGGCAATGACTGAGAAGGCCCTGTCCTGTGTACATGACAGACGAGCCTCCCTCATTGTGGGCACATGGAGCAGGGTCCCCTCTGACCCGGGTGACGACCGATCCGGTATAGATTTATTAAAGTTAAGTCTCACCATATTGTTGATGGGAGAGGCACTCTTTGTCTGGCTCCTCTGGTGAGACCTGTCCAGAATGGACATAGCTCTCACCTTCATCAGAGCACACAAGCCCCACAACCACGTCAAGGTAGTGCCTCACTGGGGTGTAGTGCCCAGTAGGACCCATGCAGGGAGGATGTGTAAAAGGACAGATGACCACTAGAAGAATCCAAATCACAGGTAAGCAACCTGTCATTCTTTGACATGGTCTCTGTCTTTTACACAAATGGACGCATGACAAGCTTCCTTACCTAGAGGCAGATAGAGTGCAGGAATGCTCTGTCAAAAGCCATATTCTTTCTTGCTCTTGCACCAACAGCATAATGCTGAATAAATAAATCTGGAGACGCTTAGGTAGCCACCTGGCAAATAGTTGTTGTTGTTGTTGTTATTAATTCGATTTCTATATCGCCCTTCCAAAAATGGCTCAGGGCGGTTTACAAAGAGAGATAACAAACAAATAAGATGGTTCCCTGTCCCCAAAGGGCTCACATTCTAAAAAGAAACATAAGACACACACCAGCAACAGTCACTGGAAGTACTGTGCTGGGGGTGGATAGGGCCAGTTTCTCTCCCCCTGCTAAATAAAGAGAATCACCACGGTAAAAGGTGCCTCTTTGCCCAGTTAGCAGGGGTCTATACTCAAGAGGTGGTCCAGATGCCATGGTTTATGGTGTTGAATGCCGCTGAGAGGTCCAGCAGAACCAACAGGGACAAACTCCCTCTGTCAAGCTCCCAGAGTAGGTCATCTACTAGTGCAACCAAGGCAGTTTTAGTCCCATATCCAATAGGGATGTGCAGAACTGGTTCAGGGGTTCACGGTTTTGGTTTTGGGTGTTCGATGGTTTGGGGTCGAACCGAAACCGCCACCCCCATCTGTCTGCACAGGAGCCGAACCCCCTGCCACGTTTGTGAATTTATTTATTTATTTGAAAATATATATTTTTTTAACCTTTTAGCCCCTTCAGGGGGCTTCATCTAGGCCTTGGGGGGTGTCCGCGAAGGTTCCCCCTTCTCCTGCCAGCCTCCCTCATCACTGCCACGGCCCGTTCTGCCACTTTATTAGGCCCATTTTGGCCTCCATAGACTCGTGCGGTGGCCATTTGGGACACTCCCACGCATGCACAAATGGCCTCTGCAAGGCCTGGCCTGGCCTAGGGCCTCACAGAGGCCATTTGCGCATGCGCAGTAGCCATTTTTGTTTTGGTGGCCATTTTTTTAAAAAAAATGAAAAAATGGCCACCGCACATGCGCAAATGGCCTCTGTGAGGCCCTAGGCCATGATGAGGGAGTTCAGCAGGGGAGGGGGAACCTTCACGGACACACACACCCCTAACTCTAACCCTAGATGAAGCCCCCAGAAGGGGCTAAATGGTTTTTTAAACATTAGTTTTTTTTAAAAAAAGAGGTCACGAACCCCACTTGGACTGAACTGAGCCGTGTGTGTGTGTGCGAGGGGTCACATAACCAAACTCGGCCGGTCAGGTTCGAGTCCAGTTCAGACTCGAACCGAACCACCATGCACACCCCTAATATCCAGGAAACCAGATTGAAAAGGGTCTAGATAATCCATATCATCCCAAACCCTCTGCAGCTGGGATGTCACCATGTGCTCCTTGTCCATGAAAGGAAGGTTAGAAACCAGTCTATAGTTGTCTAGGTTGGAGGGATCAAAGGAGGGCTCAAATATATGTATTTGAGTAAGAAACAGAAATATAATGTGCAAGGCATTTCAGCTTCCACCTTCTTCAGTTGCTCTGATGTTATATGAAAGGTACGCTAGTGGCAGTAACAGTTATAGAACGTTCGTGATGGAGTGTTCAGCAGTCTAGGATTGGCTGCTGAGGCCATGTCTTGTGCATGTCCTTGAAGATGGCACATGACATGACATGGCCGCAGCAGCCAATCCTAGACTGCTGAACACTCCATCACAAACATTCCATAACTGTTACTGCCGCAAGCGTACTTTTCATATAACATCAGAGCAACTGAAGAAGGTGGAAGCCGAAACACTTTGCACATTTACTCACATTTACTCATATTACTCAGCAATAAATGTATATTATTCTTTTTTTTAAAGTTTTAATTTCTATTTTGAATTGTTTTAATTGTGTTAATGTTTTAATTGTTGTGTTTTTAGATTGTGGACTATCCAGGGACTTATGCATGGGGTGGTATAAAAATGTGCTAAATAAAAATATGCTAAATAACTGCATCTTTTGGGGTCCAGAAAATACTTGGAGTTCTCTTTGCAGCTTTAAAAATAATCTCCCTCCCTCCTTCACACACACACACACACACACACACTCATGGTATTAGATAGGTAGGTAGGTAGATAGAGTACACACTCATGGTGATGTGTTTCCAGTAATTAAAAACCAGTACTGAGGTGCTCACACAGACCTGTTAACACAAAGAAGTGAGCTGGACTATGGCTGTCCCTTCCCAAACAAGGTATTGCCCATTGTGTCAAGGCTGCTCACTTACATTGTGTAGGGACTGGATATAATGCTGGATTGAGTCTTGCATGCATACAGAAGAGGTCCCCTCATAGAGTTGGGGGTCTTTACAACTGTGAGCTAAAACAAATATAATTTGAGAGATCCATTATTGGAGCTCCTAACTCCTTTTTTTAAAACTTGAACAGTTGCTGCAGGTGGAGATACCGATTTTGATTGTGTCCCTTCCCTTGGGCCCCTAGAAGCCGTTAGATATCTGGAGGAAAAAAGACAGAGACTTGTATTGTGCCTGTCTTTTCCCTGCAGCTGAGGACTTTTTGCTGTTGCTATTTCTCTCAACTTGAGATAGTCTGACCTGTTTGGTTTCATGCTTTACACGTTCCATGGTCGAAATCGGCTTCTGTCTGGTTAAAAAGCTCTAGACTGGAAAGGGCATTGGAAAGGGCTCAGAAACAACCTTTACTGCAGATTTTAAAGATTTTTAACTGGTTATAAAAGAGAGACTCACAGCATATTGCTCAGCCAGGCCAATAGACTGGGATTATGTGCTGATGTCAACTGTAGAACACACAAGAGAAGTTCTTGTGATGCATAAAAAACAGAAGATTAAGGAAAGATATGTCAGCAATTATCTGATATTGAACACAATGTCATAATGAACCAAGAGAGCAATTGTTACCTGTTGACAGTGAGGACAGAAGAAGCAACGAGGTTAAATAACCCTGTAGTAGAATGGAATGGAATGGAAATTCTAAATACAGTATAAGAGCAGCTCAGCAATGGAATAAGGAATATAGAGAAGCCTGCAATCCGTGAATGTTTTAAAGGATTGGCTCAACAGGCATCTATCCGAAATGCCACAAGGATAAGATATCCCAGTGTTGATTTTAGGCACTTTATGAAATTCAGTCCCATCCGGCACATTTTTCACTCCACTTATGCTCAGCAGCTGTGGACCAGTTTCTGCATTCAGCAGAATCAAGTGGAAAAGCTTTTCCTGAGCTGCATCACTTCAGCCTGCACTTGAGAGGCTGCATCATGCTTGAATACTTCCCATTAAAAAAACTTGTTGCACACAGAAAGCTATAGTGGTGCAGCATAAGACAAAGATCAATCATAATCCCACATCTATTACTTAGTTATTACTAACTTTCTTTAGGTACAACCCAGTATTTATAATTATAAATTTATTTATAATAAAAAATGTGTATCCCACCTTTCCATTTGAAATGAAAATGCTCAAGGCAACTAAAAACATAAACATTAATACATTATTAAAACTAAAAATAAGTGTATACCCTACCATATATGTGTAGATTATACGTAGATCACAAGTACTATTGCAGTCCTTCACCATATATGTTATTAATGGCTACCTATAATGTGCCATAAAGTTATCTTCTTTTTTTGGTCCATATCTGTTAGGCCAGCAACACTGTCCTGAGGGTGCTGTTCTATTGCAGTGGCAGACATCCCTAATTCAGGAGCTTTGTTTGTTTAATTACAGGCAAAGCTCAAAGAAAAGCTGCTCAAGGAAACCATTCTTGCCCTGAAGCCTGGGGACTCAGCAATCAGGTCAAAGGGAAAACAAGAAAAGCACAGGTTTCTCCAGCATGCTTTAAAGCCCTCTGGGGAGTGAAAAAGAAAAGCACACCAAGCAAAAAAAAGAACTTCCAGCGCCACCAATCAATAAGACGGGTCTTCACAGCTTCACAGCTGCCTCTGTTATGCCGACTGGGAGAGAACAATCTGTCTCTTGGCCCAGCCAAAGTGGACACAAAGCTTCAGGGTCTGGACATGCTTTCGGCTGTCTGAGCTATCAACAGCAATCTCCAGAGCTAGCCTTTCAACAACATTTCTTACTCACTAAAGGACATAAAATCCTGCTGGACCAGATGACCGAAGGTCCATTCAGACTGGTATCGTATTTCCAGCAATGGCTGGGCAGATGCATCCAGAAGCCCACATGCAGGGCACAAAGCAACCTAAGGAGGAATAGGTTATAAGATGTTGGGGAGGAAATGGGAGGAAGGGTAAGAAGTATGTTAAAATGTTGTAAACCACTATTTTTTTAAAGCAGAATATAAATCCTAACAGCCTTCTCTTGCTGACTCCCAGCATCTAGAATTCAGAGATTCATTTCCTCTAACATGGAGGATCCATTTAGCCATCATGTCTAATAGCTGCCGATAAACCTCTCCACCACAAAGTTGTTGAATCACCCTTTAAAGCCATTTAAACTAGTCACAACATCATTTCATCTTGTGACAGTAAATTCTATAAAGTATATGCTATGTAAAATACTTCCTTTTGTTTGCTCTTCACATCTATATAGAACTTTTTAGAGTGAGCTACTGTTGCTAGCTCTGCTTTTTCTGCAGGCTCCTAGAAGTCTCTCTGCTTATGTTTGAGACTGCAGGCAAATGGGTCTCACTTTTGACATGCTCGGGAGCCTCACAGCACCGTGAGCTCTCCGTTTGATGGCATATTGGGGAACAGCCACTCAGTAGGCAGTGGGACAGTTATTCCTAGATTTAGCAGCTGCAAAAGAGCCAAATTGAAAGGGAACTTGCCTTGCGCCTCCCCCATGCTGAGGATACCTGAGTAGACGCCTGAAGTTAACTTGCAACAGTTAACTCTCGTTCAAGGTCTCTTTGCACAATTGACCCTCCTTGGTTTACCTACCTCCACCCAACAGGTGCCTCAAACCAGCTAAAAGCCAATTATCTCAGCAGGGCAGTCAGATAAGGCTCCACGATGTGCATTCCCTCCTTATCACAAGAAAGCTATAGTGGGCAATCGGAACCCAGAAATGCACTCATTAAAACACAGATTAGTTTACTAGGTATTCCCGACCGAAAAGAGTTCCTGTGGTTGCATGTTCACCCACTCCATATCCATCATCCAATTCACCTATTGTGCTGTAGTGCAGCATGGCAGACACCAGCAATGGGATCTTTTGAGATCCCAAGAAAAAAGGCCGATTAGAATGTTGCCCCCAGACATGTTCTTGGGTATATCCAGCCCCAATTCCATGATCCAGTGTGCTCCTTGGCAGCCCACACACATCTTGGAGTTACCAGCTGCTTGGGCGATCTGCTACTCACACGCCATCATACCAGGCTGTGTCCAGCTTTTCGTGCCAGTTTCCAGATTGGTTCTCTGGCCGAACCCGATCTGCCCAGTCTTCCTTGCCAACACAGGAAGCTGCTCCATGGAGAAGGCATCCCTGAGGATTCACCTCTAACCCTTGCTTCTGACCAAGCTATTCCTGAGGAACAAGGTCCCTCTGTTTAGGCAGCCCCGAGGTTTCTGCGCCAGTAGAAGCTCAGGTAATATGAACGTTTGCCCCTTGCTGGGGCCATCTCTATCCCTGCTCTTTTTTCTTAAATCCAGCAACCTCCTTCTCTAAGCCTCTTTCTCTAGCCCACCTAGGACTTCATACAATTAGGACTTTAAGCTAAAACACCTCTTTGCTGAATGTACCAATTCATGTGGATTGCTTTAACCACACATTTCTTTCCACTGTACCCCTCCCTTCAATAAACCCTTCTTTTGATTTCTGAAATGTCAGTCTTGCCTCAGTCAAGTTATTTCCTGGGTCCACAACTTTGTGTAAATTTAATCTGACGTGGAACTATCTTACCCAGAGCTAATTTCCCCACACAAAACTCCAACACAATTTTGGGGGTGTTTACCAGTCACCCAGGGGCAGTTCCATTAACAGTACACAGTTCATTTTACTCTCATTCTTACATGAACTTTGAAAGGTAGGTCAGCATTATTCTGGAAAAATAAATTCCTATGCTTGATATGTGTTACAATGTTTATTTAAAATTACAGAATAAGCAATTACTAATATTAAATTCAACATTTCACTATCACCACATATGCAATCCACATCCATGGAAAACACCAATTCAGAAAAAACCCAAGATATTTAAATATCCATTGCCGCTACCCGACAAAGGGTGCAATCCAGCCATGGTTCAGCAGCTGGAACAGCCTGCTCTGAGGAATGCAAACTGAGCCTTGACCCAGCATTGCTGTTGCCATGGCAGCAAGACCCAGAAGTTGCTGATACATGTGTGAAAGCCTTCATATGGCAGACAGAGCAACCCCTGCACTTCCAGCTTTATGAACAGGAAGAGAGCATCGGGCCAGCATGTGGAACCTTCTCCCTGACATCTAGATTTCTAAGTGCAGGGCGTATCCATGTACCTTGAAGGAGGAGGGAGGGAGAGAGAGAGAGGCCTTAAGTTCAGCTGGTGCTATTAGTCCTTCATACATTTAAAATAGTGACAATAGTAATAGTAATCTACCTGTGCAATGGTGATTTTAACAAACAATTTAGAGGATAGAATTCCACAGTAACTAAGAGTTATGTCCTCAGTTCAAATCTTGCTTTCTGCTAGGAAGTTACTTGCTGTTTCTCAATTTGCAATAGGATTTCTCTTACAGAGGAGTTGTAAGGATCACTGAGACAAGATTATGTAAAGCATTCTGGACACTTTAAAAAAAAGGTGACACGAATGCTAAATGTTATGGTCAAGACATTGTGTGTGTGTGTGTGTCTGTCTGTCTGTCTGTCTGTGTGTCTGTGTCTGTGTGAATAGGGGAATAGGGGAAACTCTATGCAGTGTGGCCCATATTGGTGTCATTCTGAGAACAAACCAAAACTCTGTGGAAAACAAAACAATGGTCTGGATAACTGAAAACAATTGAAATGCCACAGCTAGAAAAGGCATGTGAATAGGTTTTGAAAAATGTATATGTGCAGCCAAACTAAGGGGGATGCAGGTTATTTGCATGCAATGGAGAATGCCAGTAACGGAGAATGCCAGTAAGGTCCAACAGAGCAAGAGGAAATAGCTTCAGTGAAGAGAGAGAAGATTCAGCTGCAAGGAGGAGGCCGCAGGGAACAAACAGAATAAGATGGACGTTGCCATGGGAACCAAAAAGGATGTGTTCTAGGGAGTGAAATGAGTGTGGGCAAAAGTAAAATGGCAGGCCCTAACATGGAATGATCGCAAAGAAGAGTAGAATAGGGGCAGAAAATGGCAGCTTTGATTGAAGCAACAACAGGAACTGCATGCTCTTTTCTGTAAGTTAAGTAATGAGTGGCACTGACCCAGTTCTCCCTGAACTTGCTGTTGCTTCTCTTGTGGTGCCTTGGGAGAAAAGTAAGTACACTTGGCATACCACACCTGGTGAGGCCCAAAGAAGACAGTGACCCCTCCCACTATGTTTTTCTTCTCTGCTTCCTCCTGACTTTTCCTCTGATATTTAACGAGCTGCGTTTTCACTAATGTTGCATGGAATTCCTACTCTGTGCATACATTTTGAATTGCTGGACAAACATACATGTCCAATCCCTCCATCTATTCTTATTCAGTATACTTGGCATAATGTAAAAGAATATAAGCAAAAGAAAATCCCTAATCCAAGGGGTTTACAATCTTAATTTTGACAGAGGGAGGAGACAGTATGGAAAAATGTAACAATGAAGGAGAGGAGAGTTGGTCTTGATAGCAAGCATGACTTGTCCCCTTAGCTAAGCAGAGTCCACCCTGGTTGCATATGAATGGGAGACTTGATGTGTGAGCACTGTAAGATATTCCCCTCAGGCAGGGGCGTATCAAGTGTGCTGCAGGCAGGGCACGTGCCCCAGGTGCCACTTGAAGGGGGGGCGCCATTTTTAAAATTTAATTTTTTAAAAAATGGCCACCTCACATGCTCAAATGGCCTCTGTGAGGCCCTAGGCCATGCCAGGCCTCACAGAGGCCATTTGAGCATGCACGGAGGCCATTTTGTTTTCAGAGGCCATTAAAAAAAATTTAAAAATGGCCACTGCACATGCTTAAATGGTCCCTGTGAGGCCCTAGAGGCCAGCAGGGGAGGGGAAACCTTTGCAGAAGCCCCCCAAAGGGGCTACAGTTTTTTAAAAAATTAAAAAATTAATATAATATAAGTCACTGTACACATATTCAGTTTGGCACTATGTACAGAGAATCAGGGTTTGTGAATATTGAGCTGAAGCTTATGAGCTAGGATTGTATTCATTTGCTCTTACTTTGCTTCTTGTGATAAGTGAGTTAAATGTGATGTCTTAATACTATGGCTATTAATGGTGAGTTTGTCTTGGAATCAGTGTGAAATCCTTAGTATTAAGGCCTACTGGGACTTTCTTGCTCTCTTTCTCTCATTTTAACTGTCTTTCTGAAATACTAGAATATATTCCAAGCAGTGACACAGTTTACTCTGCATATCCTTTAATTATTTTCAGAGTTTCTGGGAAAAGTCAAATTCTCCATGTATTTTTGAAACGTATGCAATAGTGATGCTACAATGCATAGTGGAGAATTAGACAGGCACTTCTGTTTAGTTTTCCAAGTACACCTCCCCATAGTATTTGGGTATTTCAGGAGCCCCAGCATACTGAAATTTGTAGTTTTCCAGCATTTTTGATCTGGCTACATCCACTGCTAAATAGTTTTTGAAATATTAAAAGATTAACAAGCTTGACTTGCATTTTTCAGCTGATATTATGGTAAAGTTATCTGAAAGATGGGTGTCAAATGTTTGGACAGGGGGCAAAATTTCAGTGCTTGCCCTAGGCGCTATTTTCCCTAGATTCGCCTCTGCCCTCAGGGGATGGAGCCGCTCTGGTTCCAAGAGCTGAAGGTTCCAAGTTCCTTCCCTGGCATCTCCAAGATAGGGCTGAGAGGCATTCCTGCCTGCAACCTTGGAGAAGCCACTGTCAGTCTGTGAAGACAATACTGAACTAGATGGACCTATGGTCTGACTCAGTATATGGCAGCTTCCTATGTTCCTATGAAGCATCGCAAGTTATATGAATATAAGAACAGCCCTGCTGGATCAGGCCCAAGGCCTATCTAGTCCAGCATCATGTTTCACACAGTGGTCTACCAGATGCCTTTGAGAAGCCCATATGATTGGGCTGAATTGAAGCTGAATCCAAGCAAGACGGAGATGCTCATTGTGGGGGATCAGAATTTAAGTGATGAATTAGCTCTTCCTGTGCTGGATGGGGTTACACTCCCTCAGAAGGAACAGGTACACAGCTTGGGAGTGCTCTTGGATCCAGACCTCGCCATGGTATTTCAGGTGGAGGCTATGACCAGGAGCGCTTTCTGTCAGCTTCGGCTGATTTGACAGCTGCGTCCATGCCTTGAAAAGAACGATCTCAAAACAGTGGTGCATCAGCTGGTAACCTCCAGGCTCGACTACTGCAATGCGTTCTACGTGGGGCTGCCTTTGTACATAGTTCAGAAACTTCAGTTAGTTCAAAATGCGGCAGTGAGATTGGTCTCTGGAGTAACCCGGAGAGACCATATTATGCCTGTCTTAAAACAGCTGCACTGGCTACCGATATGTTTCCGGGCAAAATACAAAATGTTGGTTATTACCTTTAAAGCTCTGAACAGCTTGGTTACCTTAGAGAGCGCCTTCTTCGGTATGATCCCCATTGCTCGTTGAGGTCATCTGGAGAGGTCCGTCTCCAGTTACCACTGGTACGTCTGGTGGCAACTCAGAACCGGGCCTTTTCTGTAGCTGCTCCTGCTCTATGGAATGCACTCCCAGCAGATATCTGCAGTTTAGGTTTGCCGTCGGCCTTTAAGAGAGCCCTAAAAACCTATTTATTTGGCCTGGCCTTCCAAGGCTTGTAAAGTGTTGTTGTTTTTAAATGTATTTTAATTGGTTTTAAATAGTTTTAATTATTTTTGAATCATTTTTATATTGTTTTTAGCATTGTTTGAATTGTGGGTTTTATGTCTTTTTAAAAAGTTGTTGTACACCGCCCAAAGCCTCTGGATGGGGCATTTTATAAATGTAATACATGATCATAAATAATAATGATGAATGTATGTAAATGCATGTCCTTTACACTTTGTTTCAACTAGAGATGAGAATTATTATTAGAGGCTTCATTAAAAAGGTGGGTTTGGAGGTGGTATTTGAAAGAAGAGATACATGATGTTCTGGGAAGGAGTTCATAGTGTCAGGGGCCATACTAGAATGCACCTGAGTCTTTTATGAGAGTAGAAGACCTCTTTAGGTGTACCAGGAGCTTTGACTGAAGGTCACCCAAATGTATTTGTCTATGATCTTTGCTCCTCCAGTTGGAGGTGTGGTCACAGGAAGATACACATTGAGGACTTTCAACTGAATGTGTTGCCTGTCTTCCATAGCAGGCTATATGAGAATAGATGATTAAAAAGAAACCAGATTTTTAAAATTGAGAACTGACACTTGCTTAACTTCAGCCATGTATGCAGCATGAAGTGCAGTGCGCCCAGGCCATTTGCTGGACTATGATCTGGATTTTTATTTTTTCATTAAGGTGTCACTTTAAACATAAACCATACATGTTAAAAATCTACATGTAATCTCTTAAAATTGAATCCTGACCATCTAACAAACGTAGAAGAAAGAACCCTGTGGGAAAATAACTTACTTCTAAGGCTAAGCGTAATACATGACACAATGAATCATAAGCTGCTTTGATTGTTGTGGGCTTCCTACTGGACCCAGGGACTAGCAAGCTTTAACAGGTGCTGAGTTACAGGAGATGCCACTCTGTATGTCATCACCAAGATCATCCATGGAGTCCAAATGGAGAATCTGTACTTTTTATGGAGTCAACCAGATGAGCTTTACAACATGTTCATTTCTCAGATTATGAATATTTATGACTCTACACCTAAAATAACTGATATTTACTTTCTATTTCATCAAGAAACACTACTCTGCTTAGTAACTACCAATCATTGTTTATGGGAAATTCCAGTCATATGAATTTTTACTTGGAAGTAAATCCTGCTTTGTACAATGAGTGTGCATAGAATTTCAGTCTTAGTCTTCAGGTTTCACTTGTATCTTGGCTTGTTGTGTACAGAGAAAGCCAAAAATAAATCTGTCTCTTGACCTAATCTGTTCAGGGCTTTATAGGTAATGACCAGCACTTTGTATTTCACTCATAAATATACCAGCAACCAGTGCAATTCTTTCAGAATTTATTTACTTAATACATTTATTTACTTAATACATTTATATACCGGCTCAAACCAAAGTCTCGGGGTGGTTCACAACTATAAAACAACAATACAAATAAATAAAACATTAAACTCAACTAATTTGTGTTAAATGGTCGCTTCATGTTGTCCCAGAGACCAACTTGGCTGCCGCATTCTGTACCAGTTGAAGTTTCTGAACTATGTACAAAGGCAGCCCCACATACAGTGCTTTATAGTAGTCAGGCCTGAAGGTCACTAGCATATGTACTACCATTTTAAGGTCGTTTACCTCCAGAAATTGGTGTAGCTGATAAAAGGGGTCCGTGGCCACTGCCTCAGCCTGAGAAACCAGAGACAGAGAGACGGATCCAGGAGCACGCCCAAGCTAAGTAACTGGTCTTTCATGGGGAGTGTCAGCCCATCGAGAACAGGCAGATCTAAACCATGAGGGAGAATAAACTGAGGCTGAACCCAAGCAAGATGGAGGTACTCATTGTGGGAGGTCGAGACTTAGGAAGTGGTTTAGATCTGCCTGTTCTGGACAGAGTCACACTCCCACAGAAAGAGCAGGTATGTAGTCTGGGAGTACTTCTGGACACAAACCTCTCCCTGATTTTTCAGGTTGAGGTAGTGGCCAGGAGTGCTTTCTATCAGCTTTGGCTGATTTGCCAGCGACGTCCATTCCTGGAGACAAATGACTTTAAAACAGTGTGCATATGCTGGTAACATCCTGACTTGACTACTGCAATGCACCCCACGTTGGGCAGCCTTTGTACGTAGTTCGGAAACTGCAATTAGTACAGAATGGAGCAGCCAGGTTGGTCTCCAAGGTTGCCTAAAGAGATCATATTACACTTGTTCTAAAAGAACTACACTGGCTGCCAATAAGTTTCCGGGTGAAATACAAAGTGCTGGTTATTACCTAAAAAGTCCTAAACGGTTTGGGTCCGAAGTATTTAAGAGGACGCCTTCTTCTTCATCCACACCGCTGTCTATTAAGATCATCTAAGGAGGTCCAGTTGCAGTTGCCACCAGCTCGGTTGGTGGTGACTCAAAATCAGACCTTTTCTAGAGTTGCCCCAGGACTCTAGAGGGTGCTTCCTAATGAAAAGAGTTTCCCCTTCTCTGAATGTTTCTAAGAAGGACTGAAAACATACTTAATAAGCCAGGCTTTTAGTTTATAGTTCTAAAGCTTCAGTTTTAGATTTCTTTCTTGGTATTTTTAAATTGTTTTAATTGTGTCAGTGTTTTAATGGTTTTTAGATTGTGAACTGCCCAGGGACTTTTTTGTATGGGATGGTATAAAAATGTAACAAAGAAATCATCATCATCATCACCATCTCTAGGGCCTCGACCCCCCACAATCAGTACTTCTGTCTACTTGGGATTCAATTTCAGTTGGTTATCCCTCACTCAGCCCATTATAATTTTATTGTTTATTGTGTATTTTTATTTAACATATTTGTATACAACCCACTACTGAAGTCTCTAGGTGGTTTACAACAATAAAACAAATCAATAAATTTTAACACAATTAAAACATATAAAAGCTAAAGAAATGTGTCTTTAGTTGTTTCCTAAAAACCAACAGAGATGGAGCAGTTCTAATCTCAACAGGAAGTGCGTTCCACAGTTCTGGAGCAACTATGTAGACAGCTCGCCTTTGAGTCATCACCAGCCAAGTCGGCACCCTCAGACAAAGCAGGCTTCATAATGAAGAAGGCATTCTCTTAAATGAGAATGCCTCTAGGCAGGAATTTAGGGAAGTTATGCCATTTCCTGATGAAGTTGATAGGGAGAAATTGGTTTTGGTGTATAACGGCATCTTGATAACCCTGCATCAAATCTCCTGATGATCTCTCCTAGCAGTTTCATATAGTTGTTAAAGAGCATTGGAGACAGTATGGAGCCTTGTGGAACTCTATACAGTAAGTCTCCAAGTGATACCATTTGGAATCTACCTGAGAAGTTGGAACAGAACCACTCTAGAACAGTGCTACCTAATACTACCTCCCTCGGGCAACTCAGAAGGATACCATGGTTGATGGTACCAAAAGCCACCAAGAAATCCAAAAAGATCAGCAGAGTCACACTGTCAATATTTAATTGGAGATCATCCATGAGGTCAGCCAAGGCAGTCTCCACCCCATAGCCTGCCCGAAAGCCAGTTTGAAATGTGTCTATATAATCCGTTTCCTCCAGGACTGTTTGGAGCCAAGAGGCCACCACCTGCTCAATCACATTGCCCATCCATGGGACATTAGAGACAGGTCTATAGTTGCCTAACTCTGAGGAGTCCAATGTAGTCCCATCCCCCCCCCCCAAGTATGGTCTAATGATAGCATTCTACCCTCCCTCAGAGGAGCATTTATGATGTATACCGGACCCTCTTCAACAATCTGATTGTTAGATAAAATAAGCCAAGTTGGGCAATGATCAAGAGAGCAGGTGGTAGGACGCACAGTCCAAGACAGCTTGTTCACATCCTCAGGAGTCTCAAACTGAAAGTGATCCAGTCTAACCACATAAGAGGGGTTGCTGAATACCTCCATACCAGACTCTGCCCTAATTGTAGAATCCAGTTCGGCCCAACTATGATATATTTTTCTCAGCGAAAATCATTAAAAGCATCACAGTGGATAACTGATGGATTCAATGAGGAGGGGGCTTGTATTATCCCTCTTACAACCCTAGACAACTCCAGGGATATGAACTTGCAGATGCTGTGTGTATTGCCAGAGCATAGATCTTTAGATGTGCTCTATGTTGTAACTCGTCGGACTAGAGTCGGGTCTTTCTCCATTTGCTCTTTAGTCATCTACCTAGCAGCTTCAGCTCCCATAATGCAATATGCATATTAAGATAACTCACTATTTTGCTTTCAGGACCTTCGTTGATTACAATAAAAAACCAAAAACAAATATCAGTCTGTTATCAAAACAAACAAACGTTTTGACATCTATACGTCAGCCTCAGTGTTCTTCCTCCTCCTTCTGTGGATCACGACCCCATAATTCTTCTGAAAACCATAAGGCTAATTTTGAAGCATGTTGGAGAGGACGCTTAGGAGGGATTGTGTTTACTGCCCTAGTGAATTCATTATTCTGAGTTTGCACCAGTGCATCGACAGAATCATTGGCAGAGCCAATTTGAAACCCTTGCGAGGCTTCTTGGAATCCCATTGGATCCAATAGGGATGTACACGGAACCGTTTGGTGCTCCATTCTGGGAGCACTGAACCGGTTCTGTGGACTGGCATTAGAACCGGTTCGGAAGGTGGAGGGATCTTTTAAGGGGCAGGGGAGGCACTGCCTACCTGCTAACCCCTGCCCCACCACTTTCCATTTCCGGGTCAGTGGCACCCTGGATATGGCTGACGCATGTGTGTATGGCACGCACACACGTCGGCCATTTCTGGAGTGCCACTGACCAGGGCTGCAGGGAGACATGCTGAGCTCTGCACGCCCGCTTTTAACGAGAGCACCGGTGGTGGTGGGGAATGGCAGGGCAGGGGCTGGTAGGTAGGCCGAGCTTCCCCTGCCCATTAAAGGAACCCCTCAGCCCTCCTGGGTGTGCATAGAACCGGTTCTGTGCACATCCCTAGGATCCAATAACCTTTTCAGCCAGACTAACCTAATGGGTCCTTCATCCCTGCAGAGGTAGGTTGTGGTTTCAAGTCTTACCTTAACCAGATAGTGGTCAATCTAGGAGAATGGGGAAATAACATAAATCCCCAGTCCCCACCCACAGAATACCACCCCAATTAGAGTGAAAGACCAAATTGAGTGTGTGGCCAGCAACATGTGTTGGTCCAGATACCACCTGGAATAGGCTTATAGTCATCCTGGTCGCAATGAACTCCTGAGCTGTTCCTGACAACCCAGTCCCATAGTGAACATTGAAGGCCCTCACCACCACCAATCTGGACAACTCTGGTCCCAACCCTGCAACCAGGTCCGTCAGCTCAGTTAGGGACTCTGTTAAACAGGGAGATCTGTACACCAACAGTAGTCCCAATCTATCCTTGGTCCCTAGGCTTAGGTACAGACACTTGATATGGTCCAATTCCCTGACAGGAATCCTGGTGAGAGAGACAGTGTCCTTATAGACCACAGCCACACCACCTCTCCACTCACATCCTCTCACCTGTTCCACCTGCTGGGAGAAACTGGGACCAGACTGGACCACTAGCCTCCCCTGTCTAGTGGTGTGCACAGAACCGTGGAGGTGTGGCTCAATGCCAGGGGGTGGCTCTTTAAGGGCGGGGGAAGGTGCACTTCCCACCCACCCCCATGCTGGCGCTCGGCTTCTGGGAAAGTTTTTGGGGCGGCAGCATGCCACAGAGATTTCCCTTCCCCTTTAGGCCTGTTGACCTACCAATGCCACCACTGGAACAGCCACCCCAGAATCACCCACCATCTCTGGACAACCCAAGACACATACCTATGCTAGACACAATCAATAATAAGGCAACAATGCACCACTATCAGAAGTGGTATCATCCAGCCCTCAGTCCCACTACCAAAAGCTTTTATAAGGGCCAAAAGTTGGGGTTGAACCCCATCAGGTAACTCTCACTCACTCTACGAGGCAGTGCTGGCCCAGGTGCTCAATGTTAGAGTGAGCAGGAAGAGCAGAACAACTAATAAGCAGCCAGGAGGAAGGCTGGGAGAGGAGACCAGACTTCAGCTACAGCTTAGACTGCTCTCCCAGCCCAAAAGGGAGTGGCTGGGTAGGGAAGCTAGACAGAATAAATACATACCTCCCAGTGTCTCCTTCAAGTTGCCTCCTGGCAGTAGCATAGGGAGAACATGGGTGGCTCCTGTTCAGCCTGCTGCCACCGGCTCCCTCCACCCCAGCTATGCCCCCTGTGTCTGATGTCAGATGCAGGGGGCATGGCCATGTTAGCAAATAGGACCATGCGCCCCATTTGTAAGTAAAATCAGTATGGCCAGGATGGCTTCTCCCTGCTTGCAAAGTCAGGGAGAGGCATTCCCGGCCAGGCTGGGAGCACAGCGCTGGCTGAAACTTCTGAAGAAAGCAGCTACGTGAGTCTCCCAGGCTCTCTTATATTTAGCAGCAGGGAGCAACTGGCCCTATCCAGCCCCAGCACAGCATCTCTCCAGTGGCTGCTGCTGGTGCCTAACTTATGTTTCTTTTTAGACTGTAAGCCCTTTGGGGACCGGGGACCATCTTATTAATTTATTATTGTTTTCTCTATGTACACCATTTAGGGAACCTTTGTCAAAAAGCAGTCTATAAATATTCATTTAATGTATAGCAAAATCCTCACTCATTTATTTATTTATTTATTACATTTATATACTGCCCCATCCAAATGTGCACCCCATCTGGGTGGTGCACAGTATGTTTTTTGCTGTCCTTTTGCTCCCCCAGACTAGCTGTTCTAGAGTTGCCCCTGCCACAATCAAATAATCTATTCTGAAAAATATGAAATGATCAGAGAGACTTGCATTTATTCTCTCATAAAATTTGTTCATTATTGATTGATTGATTGATTTGATTTGATTTGATTTGATTTGATTTGATTTTTATACCACCCTTCCAAAATGGCTCAGGGCAGTTTACAATTAAAACAAAACATTAAACCCAATAACAGTTAAAACAGAAATATAAACAATGTAAAACATCAATTAACAATTAAAACATCATTAAACCAATTAAACAATCAGAACAAAACTTGAAAACCAGGTTACAGCATTAAAACAAAACTAATTAAAAACCCTGGAAGGCCAGGCCAAACAGATAGGTTTTAAGGGCTCTCCTGGAGGTCAATAAAGAATTCAGATTGCGGATTTCTGCTGGGAGTGCATTCCACAGCTCAGGAGCAGCTACAGAGAAGGCCCGCCTCCGAGTCGCCACCAAATGAACTGGTGGTAACTGGAGACGGACCTCCTCAGATGACCTTACCGTGCGGTGGGGGTCAAGTAGAAGAAGACATTCTCTAAGATTTTGAAGCAATGATATGTTACTCCCAAATTCTGTATGAAGTTGAGACTCTTATGGATCTTCAGTGACTCTCCAGGGGTGTCTTTCCCAGCCTTATAATCTGAAATCCTTTACTTGAAAACATTAGAACTGAACCCAGAACCTTCTGCCTAAAATCAACTCCTGTTTGCTAACATGGCCACACACCCTGTGTCTGATGTCAGACACAGGAGTGTAACTGGGCTGCAAGGTGTGGCCCCTGAGGCTCTTTGGGGTGGGGGGAGCCCACCCAATGGTGGCTCTGCCCCTGCCTCTTGGCCTGCCCCCAGAGTTGTTCTCCTTCATAAGGGCCAAAAGTTGAGGAGTAAATCAAAAGTTGGGGAAAATCCAAAAAATGCAACTTCAGATTGCATAAAAGCTTTATTTAGTTGCAAGCTACTGTATGCTGACTGTTAAAGCAACTAGTTAGAATGCATGCTTGTACAGGAAATATATGAATTTCAAAATAGGATACTTGATTTCAGTCACCATATTCACAGAAAATAATTATGCTTGAGCTGACATTGGGTAGTACAAATGTTCTGTCTGTGATGATTAATCTGTGGTGGCCAATCACATTATACTATAGTAAATAATGAGTTAGAAACATGCATATGTGTGAACTTGCCCTAAAATGCACATTTGATCCTTTTGCACAATCTCAGTTACTTGTTTGAATTACTGCAGTGAAGCAGGAACAACCTTCCCTTGAGACCATTCAGTGGTGAGCTGCTGTAATCAAGCCCCACAACCATGTCAGTGGGGCCAATTGTGTGGGTTGTTCCCACAGAACTGGCATAGTGGGTTGAACCTTGGAAAAGTATTGCTTTGTTACAGCATTGCTGTAACATGTACACGTGGTACTTGACGTAGAACAGACTGCAAAAGAGAAATAGAAGATATAAATTCCTGCCAATGCAGGTTTACATGTACACTATATAGACCAGGGGTTCCCACTCTGTGGTACTCCAGATGTTGCTGAACCACAACTCCCGTCACCCCAGCTACGATTAATTGTGGTGGGGGTAGTGGGGGTTGTAGTTAAGCAACATCTGGAGGACCACAAGTTGGGAACCCCTGGAATAGACCAATTAAAGCTGAAACTGGTTTAAGCTTCATGTGTGAAAATTATATTACTCAGCTACTTTATGAGTAGCTCCATTGTGCACAGAAGTCTGGATTGGTCTCCAAGCAAAATGATTTTGTTCAGAAATCCCAGGGAAGAAAAACTGAGATAAAACGTGGACTGCTTCTCACAAATCCTTGGGTGATGCCGTTTTTATCCTAAAAACCATCTCTTCTGTTCTGCTTTTGGCATAGCCCCTGCCGAAACGAAGTTTTACCGCTGCCCTTGCACGTTATCTTTCTCTGTTCCCCTTGCCTCTCCCTCCATTCCCCTCCCCTTGTCTCGCCTACTAGGTGTAGGTTGGGCAGGGGGAGGGGGGCAGAGATCTCTCCTTTTGCAGAACGTACATGATGTGCATTCTTTAGAATGTACATGTAAAGCAGAATGTACATGGTGGGGCTACATAAATGAATTATTATTACTCCCATTGCTGCTGCTACTGCTACTAATTAACACCCAATATGCATTCCAGCGATGTAACTGTGCTGTTTCTGTTTTAGCAAAAACAAAGAGTCCTGTGGCACCTTAAGGACTATTATTTATTGCAACAGAAGCTTATGCGACACTAAACAAACGTCCCGAAAGGCTTCCTTGTTTCTACTCAAATATTTACCCAAGTCAGTGCAAAACTGATTAGTATATTAAAAGGTCGGGGCGTGTTGCACAGTCAAGAGGCAATCCTATAACAGTTCTATCTTTCCGTCACAACCAAGGAAAGATTTTTACACGCGGATTCCTTTATCATGATGATGATGAAGGGGAATTCTATGGACAAGTCTGTGCGCGCGCATACATACACGCACACTTTAATATGTGCTGCATATTATTCCTATGCACACTTTTAAGAAAGACGTAGGCTTTTAAAAGACGTAAAATGCTTTTAAACGTCAATGTGTTGGAAATCATCAGATTTGCACTCCCGCACAGACCGCCTCGTGCGGTCTGTGCGTCTTGCTCACACGCACCTGTCATTACCCTGGCTTGCGATGCGGGAAGAGCGAGGCCGGAGATGCTCCGGATGCGGGAGGATTGTTGCCAAAGAAAGAGCCATCTCTCCAGCATCCTTCAAGAACTACAGAATTCCTGCTTTTCCTCCCCATTTCCAGCCAGTAAGGACGCAGGTTACTACCACGTGAGCATTTGCCTGGCTCCGCCTCCTCTTGCGCATACAGAGTAGTAGGCGTAGCGTAAGCGGGTTTTTCTCGTCCCCTCCCCCCGCGTAATGTCAGATCCGCTGCAGAAGCGCGGAGGAGCCTGCAAGGAAGAAAGCGCAGCGCGGTGGCGGCTGACCTTCCCCAAAATCTGCTGTCCTGGAAGAGGTGAGCTAAAGGTCAGGGCTGCTATAGGCTTGCAAAAGAAGATCGCCTTTCCCGGCGCGCTGGGGGAGAGGGTCCCTCCTCCTTCTTTTCTCTCTCTCTCTTTCTGTGTGTTTTTCGTGCATGAAGATCTTCAGTCCAAAATAGCCCCCGTCTGCCGGCTTCCCAGTTGGAGAAGCGGGTTACGGAACAAAGGACAAGCAAAGGAGAGAAGGGGGGAATCCCTGCTTGCAACAAGCCAAGGGCACCGTGGTTGGAGAGGAAAATCAAGTACCGCCTGCTGCTGGTGAAATTTTGCCCTAGGAGACAAGCGAAATTATAGACAAGGCGCGGGGGGGGGGGTGGAAACCGGATCCGTCGTCTCAGCTCACTGTGCTGAGGACGGAGGAGGAGGCAGGAGGGGGATCTTTAAAAAAAACAACCACCACCAAAACCCTCCACACCTATACAGTCCAGAAGAGTAGCCCAGACAGGATCCAGTTGCCGCTGGAGAAACTGAAGGTTATTGTGGGAACAAGTGGCCTTCTGCAGCAGCGTGGCTGCATGAGTGGGCGGAGGTAAAGGGTGGTTGGTGGCGGCGGCAATTGTGGTGTTTCCCCTCCTTTCCAGCGTGGGATTAAATGGCCACGACCGTGCAGCTTTGATGACTGTGGAGAGGCAGCTCGAATGCTGCCCACAGCAGCAGCGTCACCGACGGCTCTGGTGAAAGGAGGCGTCGGAGCTGCGGCGGAGGCGAGGGCAGGTGGCAGACTCCTGCAAGAAGCATCATCCGCGCTGCGTGTCTCTCTTCCCCCACCCGGGCTCCCTCCCCTTCTCCCACCAACCCTCTTCGTGCCGCCCGAAGGTGTGGGTGGCTGGCTTCGCTATAGCTAGCTCGGACGAATAGTGGATCTTCCTCCCCCCGCCCCCGCCCCACCAAGCCGCAATTCCCCCGCGCTCCGGCAACGACCCCAAGTGGTTTGGAGCATGGCTACTCTGCTCCGGAAAATCGGGCTCATCCGGATCCACAACAGGGACACGGAGGATCCCAAGCACCACCACCACCACCACCATCACCACCGCGGCAGCATCCAGCAGGGCTCCTCGTTGCGGGGCAAAAGCAACCAGAAGAACAAGCAGCAGCAGCAGCAGCAGCAGCAAGGCACGCCGGCCAGCGGCTGCGGCAGCCCCAGCAAAGAGAGCTGCAGCAGCAGAGGCAACAGTCCCGCGCGCAGTAAGCCCAGGAAGGTGCTGGAGCTGGCCAAGCAACCGCAGCAACAGCAACACCACGCGGGCCCCGACGGCGCCAAGGAAAAAGCGCAACAGCCGCTCGGCGGCAGCAAAGAGGCGGGCTTGGGCAAGGAGCAGCCCTCGGGGGGTAGCGGCGGCCGCTCCAATTCCGCTTTGGTGCCCGCATCGTTGGTGCCGGCCAGCCGGCAGGCGCACTGCACGCAAGTGCGCACCCGACGGCTGATGAAGGAGCTGCAGGACATCGCCCGCCTGAGCGACCGCTTCATCTCGGTGGAGCTGGTGGACGAGAGCCTCTTCGACTGGAACGTGAAGCTGCACCAGGTGGACAAGGACTCGGTGCTGTGGCAGGACATGAAGGAGACCAACACCGAGTACATCCTCCTCAACCTCACCTTCCCGGACAACTTCCCCTTCGCGCCGCCCTTCATGCGGGTGCTCAGCCCCCGCTTGGAGAACGGCTACGTCCTGGACGGCGGAGCCATCTGCATGGAGCTGCTCACGCCCCGAGGCTGGTCCAGCGCCTACACCGTCGAGGCTGTCATGCGCCAGTTTGCTGCCAGCCTTGTCAAGGGCCAGGTAAGGGCGACATGCCTTGTCGCAGGGGCTTTCTTGGCTGGGCTGCCTGCAGCAGGGGCCTGGGTTCGGCTTGACACCACCCAGTGAAAGATGCCGATTGGGCCACATACCCTTGGCCTGGGAGCCCTCCTGCCCTCTGGTCAATTGTCCAATCTTGATTGGCTGTGTGATGAGGGAATGGCACAGGACAGGTGTTTAGAGGTTCTCTTGCTCTGCATGGCTCCTGGTTGAGCCCTGGCATTGAAAATTGTGCTTTAGAGGCAAAGTCCTAAGGGCTTGGCTCAAATCCATAGGAACATAGGAAACTGCCATATACTGAGTCAGACCATTGGTCTATCTAGCTCAGTATCGTCTTCACAGACTGGCAGTGGCTTCTCCAAGATTGCAGGCTGGAATCTCTCTCAGCCCTATTTTGGAGATGCCAGAGAGGGAACTTGGAACCTAGATGCTCTTCCCAGAGCAGTTCCATCCCCTGAGGGGAATATCTTACAGTGCTCACACTTCTAGTCTCCCATTCATATGCAACCAGGGCAGACCCTGCTTAGCTAAGGGGACAAGTCATGCTTGCTACCAGCTCTCCTCTCCATCTTCCTCTTGCCCAGGGCTGGAAACTGACATTTTGCTGCACTGCATTATCCCAAGTGGCTGAGGGCTAAACCAAAGGTGATGTGGGATCGGATCTCCCAACATTTGTTTTCTTGTGCTTTAAAGCAGAGGCAGAGAGCTATACATTTGATTGGAGCAGTATCCTTACATCTACTAACTTTAAAAAAAAAAGTAGATCCTGTCCTGAATATTGTGTGGTTTGGTCCTGAACTGCATTATCCAAATGACTGGGTTCATTATTAGAGACAAATGCTGGGATCCCTTGTAGGGTCACAGAAGATGCTGAGGTGCACTTCTTGGATCATTGGTGCCTTTGCTGTGAGTACAAGAGATCCTGGGATCACTTGGGCTACCTGCTGCTTCATTTAGCACTCCTAAAAATACTGCCACTTCTTGGGTGAACCCAGCCCATATCTCAAAGCAGTACTCACACACATAGAAGACATTATGCTTCTCTTCTATTGTCAAAGCCTGGCAGTGGGGGAGGCTGAATAATTGGCCACTTTATGTAGTGCATAAGAGGAGGGTTGTTTATATTGTGTTGGATTGCTGGCCTTGAGGACCCTAGAGGTGAGAAGGAGCATCTGCGAAGGTGGAGGAGGTTGTTGTGGTCCACAGATCTTCATGCAAATGGAAGACTACAGAATTGTGTGGATTGAATAGCCTCATTCTTTGAGGCTCTTTTTCATGTGAGGAAATCTGTCTTTGCAAAGAGCATAGGAACTCAAAGGGTTATGAAATTATGAATGGTCTGGAGAAAGTGAAGACAAATTATTCTTCCTCTGTCAACACAGGAAATGCTGACTGGCAGAAGTACTACTACTATGAATATTTATAGACTACTTTTCAACAAGAAAAGTAGTTTACATAGAAAAATGAATAAAGGCAGCTCTCCCCCGTTCCCAAAGGGCTCACAATCTACACAAACACATAAGGTAGACACCAGCAACAGCCACTGGAAGGATGCTGTGCTGGGGTTGGATAGAAACACAGTTGCTCTCCCGCTGCTAAACATAAGAGAATTGCCACTTTAAAAGGTGCCTCTTTGCTCAGTTGCAGGGGTTCTTCATAGAACAATAACTTAGGTATTTCCTTGTCATGAGAAGTTATGATGGCAGTTGCATCCGATGGTTGAAAAGAAACATGCATTTCTTGGAGAATAGGCATATTGATGACCATTAGAGGTAAGAGCGTAAAACAGGGCCAGCACATTCAAGGACAGATGCTGGGAATAATTCACTGGGAATAGTTCTCGCTGTGATGTGGGCACTTGACTGGACACTGCTGCCAGTTCAGTAAATTAGAAAGACCTTTTGTCTGGCCCAGCAAAGCAATTCTTAAGTTGTGAAATGGTTCTGTTCGACAAGTCTCTGATATGGTGCTTCCTATGTTGTGGTGCTGTGTGGAGAGTAGATGTTATGAAATGAAGCCTGTGGCTTGAAAGGAAAGCCTCTGCAGGTCCACCTAAGGTTGTACGAAGATGCAGGCTAAAGGGAGGAGGCCCAGGATAAGTCTTGTGTGTGTAACTTCAGTGCCTCTCATGTAGGATTCTACTGAAATCTTTGAGTCTGTGTTGGACTGCCACCTAAGCCAGTTAGGTCTGTCTCCTCCCAAAGTCAAAGGTGTCATCACTCCTTTGCCTCTTGGCCATCCCCCTCCGCCTCTCAGAATCACCAGTAATTGATGCACAATGACTTTTCTCCTTGAAATAGGTTCTTGTAAGTATTTTGACTATCTATTTGGAGATTGTGGGCCACTTTCCTGTTCATTAGTCATATCTTTTCATTATTCATATGAGTAATTCACATCACTTCCAATTTGATGTGAGCAATTGCAAGAACAGTATTACTGTCTTTATGTTCCTGCAATTTAAAAAAATAGGCTTTTACTTAGTTGTGTTATGTGACTCAGCGATTACCCTTTTAAAAACAAAGAATCATTTTATCATCTTCATTCTTATTTTAATGTGTAGTGTTCACCGTGCACCTCTTATTTTAATCAGATTGTGCTCTGTTCTGTGTTGCCCCAAAAGGTCAGGTTTTGTTGAGCATCTTGGGATTTAAGCAAATAGCTATAGATGCAAAAGCAGTTTAACTAATAGGTTCCCAATGTATCAACGTGTAGTGGTTTGTTTTTCTCTTCCTGCGTTACTCCATCTCCTGACAGAGGCTTATATTTCTCCTTGTGTATGAATAAGGAATGAGTTGTATAAAATCTAAGAAGTAGCTTAAACTATTCTGATATTCCCATCCCACTCTGAGCAATAGCATAGTTCAGTATGTACCCCTTTTAAATTAAATATTTTGATGAATAATTGTTTTAAAATATTCAGTCTGAACACATTGTACTGCTTCAGCACCTCCTTCTTTAATCAGGTAGGAAAAACAACCCAGATATAAAGTTCTGTGGTATAATTGTGTTTTTAAAAAACCCCTCAAAAAGCCTTGTTTAAGCAGTAGAGTTTTTTAATCTGCTAATTGTTCACAAGGCAATATTTCCATTGGAATTTTGTCACTGTTTTTCAGTGTCTACATTTATAAAAAAAACATGGTACCTATCTTTATGTTGTTGAAGAGCAAAGGGAAGTAGCTGAATTAAATTCTTACCACCTGTTTTCTAAAGGCTCATTCTAATTAAACAATTGAAGATAACACAATTCACATTGTGGGGGTGGGGGGATAGCAGGTAGTTCTAATAGTAATAGTGTGATCAATGATTGCTTGATGATCTGAGTAATTGCTGTGTAGTAGTCAGGCCCACCACTGTGTAATATGAGTCGCATTATATAACCCTGATGATTCTGTTGCATAAGACATACTGTACAGCAACTACCAGAGACACTTGAGAATCCTGATTCCATTTGCAGAGGTAGCTTTTCTTAACATTAGTCTACGAGGGGCACGGCGTTGAGAGAAAACAGTTTTCATCTGCCAGGAGAGATGCTGAAAATATAAGCAGTGATCTTGTGAAACCGTTAAAAATTGACATTATATTTATCTTGCAGCACTTGGTAAGATTCCCATTGTTAATTAGAATAGCGTATGTCAGTTTAATTAGGCAATGCCGACATCATGTTTTTAAAAATACATAAGAACATCATAAAGAGCCCTGCTTGATGAGACTAAGGATTCATCTAGTTCAGCATCCCTGAAGGCTAGATGCCTCTAGAAGCTCACAAACAGTGACTGAACAGCCCTCCTCCATAGTTTGTCACCATCCAATGGCTCTGAGAGCTATACTGCCTCTGAATATGGAGTTGCAGTTAGGGATGTGCACGAACCCAGGGTTCTAGCACAGTTTGGGAGCGGGAGCTTTAAGAAAGAGGAGAGCCGGTCCTTACCTGCTCTCTGTCGCCCCCATGCAGCTTCCTCCTGGGGAGGTGTGCATCCCAAGAATACCCTCATAGCACCAGCATGCACATGGTACCCACGCATGAGTGGATGCCATGCAGGGATTCTTGGGACATGTACCACCCCAGCAGGAAGCTGCATGGGGTGGCAGAGAGCAGGCAAGGACCTGCTCTCCTCTTTCTTAAAGCTCCCACTCCCAAACTGTGCTTGAACCATAAGCACAATTAGCCATCATTAATAGCCACTTGCAGACCTCTCCTCCACTAAGCTGCTTAATCTCTTTTTAAAGGTATCTACCACAACAGTAGTCATCATCACGTCTTGCAGTAGTTCCATGCGTTAATGATATGTGAAGAAGTACTGCTTGTTGTTCTTGAACTTGTTGCTAATGAACTTCAGTGGATGAACCCACGTGCTAGTTATTATATGGGGTGGGGGGATCTATCCAATCTCTTGTCACCATCCATAGTTCTATAAACCTCTGTGTTTCTCTTGGTGATTTTTCTAATCTAAAAAGCCCTGAACATTTCAGCTTTTCCTCATGGGGAAGAGCTGCAAACCTTTGATAACTTTATTTGCCTAAAATTACTAAAGCACACTAAGAAGATACTAACTTTGTTGTTCTCTCTTGCACCACTCATTTATTTCAGGGGGATGGGTTGCTGGTTTTCCTATTTATTTTGAGGGACCAAACATATACAAATATTTTAATTTTTCAAAAAAAGTGCTGGGGCCATCAGTTGTTTTCTGCAGCAATAGTGGTGTAACCCTGAGGTCACAATCCTATGCATACACAGTAGGAACTAGTTTCTACTAAATTCAGTATGAATTATTTCAGAAGAAACATGTTCAGAACAGAGCTGTGAGAGCTGTCCCATGAGTAGTTAGAGTTAGGATCAACTTTTAACCTCCACTAAAGGTAAAGTTGTGCTTTCGAGTTGGTGTCGACTCCTGGCGACCACAGAGCCATGTGGTTTTCTTTGATAGAATACAAGAGGGGTTTACCATTGCCTCCTCCCACGCAGTATGAGATGATGCCTTTCAGCATCTTCCTATATTGCTTCTGCCCAATATAGGTGTTTCTCATAGTCTGGGAAACATACCAGAGGAGATTCGAACCAGCAACCTCTTGCTCCCTAGGCAAGTTATTTCCCCACTGTGCCATTAGGTGGCTCTTAACCTCCACTACAGGGTCAATTTCTACTTTTTTAATGCTGTGACCACTGTTCCCTCTAAGGCATGCGCATGTGCATGCGCTCACAAATTTCTGGATGTCCGCTTAGTTCATTTTAGATCCCGCTCAGGTTGAATCAGGAAGGCCCCATTCTGAAGGCCCTAGCCCACACACTGCCTTGATACTGCCACCCAGAACAAAACTCATTCCACACAGAGATGAAAAAATTTAGAGGGACCACTGGCTGTGACATTATTCTCATCTTTGTTATATCTGTCGCTGTTCATTCATTCATCCATTCATTCATTCAACACATTTATATACTGCCCACTAGCAAAGTCTCTAGGCAGTTTACGATAACGAAACAAAAAGATCTACACATTTAAAACAGATATAAAATTTAAAGTTAAAACTATCAATAAAATTCAACTAAAAACATATTTCTGTCCCCTCTTCCTTTTCTCTGCCCTTCTCTCTTTCTGTTCATTTTTTCTTGTTTTCTTGATTGTTCTGCAAAATATGGCTGTGATATGGCTGTGAGCTGGCTCACCTTAGGTCAGGTCATGAAACAGATGTGCTTATGACCCATCAGTTGAAGATCAGTGGACTAGAACAATAGCTCTCACTCTGTATCTAGGGCACCTTGGAAGCTTATAGGAGTTCCTGACTGAGAAGATCACTAATGGCAGACAAACGTTCCCCAAAGACAGCTTGCCTGCCATTACCTGTCTCTTCTACAATGTGCAGTTGCAAGGTCATGTTGGACATATAATAGTCTGTCCTCTCAGTTCACATGTGATCTGGCCATTGCCCTGCATAAACTGAGCATGCAGGCTAGAATATAGCCCAGAATCTTCTACAGCATGCAAGGGCAAAGAGGCTGTGGCAAACTAACTGATATGGAAAATGTTCTGTGGAGGTAGAATGTTTTAAAACCATTAGGACATCCTTGCCAATACATCAGGAAACCATTTCAAAATAGGATGCTAGGGTTTCAGGGATAGTAAACATAAATGTTCATGGACCATGGTGATGGCAGCAATCTGCAAGGCAGCAAAGGTGATGCAAGCTTATTTAAACAACAGGTTGCTCTAGTAAGAACTAATCTGCCTACTTTCCTTTTACTTTTTCTACATGAATGAATTTGGTTCAAATTGAGGTTCACAATTTACGTATCTTGCCCCTCAAATGTTCACGTGTCCTCCATCTTGGATCAGGGTGGATGACATCGTTACAAACTATACTACTGAGGTGTCCCTGTGTGCCACTCACTACAACTGTACCTAATTTGGTTCAAATCAGTTAGAAAGTCCACAAGCTAGCCCACTTGTGCCTCAAATGTATATGTGTCCGCCATCTTGAATCGAGATGGATGACATCATCACAAACTATGCCATTGAGGTGTCCCTACAACTGTACCTGATTTCGTTCATATTGGTCCAGGTGTTGCGAAGTTGATAGCTGGGGACACACTCATGGACACACAGAATGTTGGGTGATCTCATAAGTCTACTAGAAAGTAGGCTAAAAATGGCACGACCATTTGAAGAACCTGCTTTATGTTTGCTTTAAAATGGCATTTATGAATGAGATCTGTATCAGTGCCTGAATAGATAAACACTATGTTTTTACCTAGGAATATTTTTATCTGTTTAATCTCAAGCGATTTCTATCATATTAAACTCTTTTATAGATTTGGAAGCAAAGTAAACACTGCTGAGAATTTTCAGATAAGGGGATTAATATCCCAGGGTTTAGGAAAGGATTTTAAATCATTCAGTCATCCAAACCAAGCACCCCACATTTTATAAGCATTGTATCTCTCAATGTAAAAGTCATTTCCAAACATTTGGTCACACTGTAGTGTGACCAACAGACAAGACCCAAAATGGGGTTAGGAAAATAGGAGCCAGAAGCTTTGATTCTCAATAGTTGAGGTAAATTCGGGACAGGAAGCAACTTTAGCCCCCACTCCAGTTAGGGGGAAGGTGGGTTTCCACATGTGACTGTGCATGACCTAGCCCTCTCTGACAAAGTTACTTAAGTGGGGTACAATGACACATTGCACCTTATTGAAATATTCAGGCATTACACACACACACACACACACACACACACACACACACCACCACCACCCTTCAGAAGGATGGGCATTTGGCTAGCATTTTTTTAAAAAACCACATTAAATAAGTAATAACGAGTGGGCCCGGGCACAGAGCATCTGTGCCTCAAGCGGGCCCGCCGCCTCCATGGCCGCCCACATTCCTGGCCCGCTGGTTCTCCTGGTTCTCAGCCAATCAGCTGGGCTGCCGGGATGCATTTCTCCTGGGCACACCCAGGAGAAATATATATATAGATGGTCCTACTCAGGGGCTTCTCTAGTCTGATCTTCTGAAGGAGAGAATAGGGAAGAAAGCAAAAAGTAGGAAATGTATTATAAATCATTAGATATCTGATGTAAAGGTCCACTAAAGTTGGACAGCAAATATTAAGCATGATCCAGCCTTCTTGAAGAATCCAGCATTCTTGATGCTTCTCCTATTGAAATTAATTAGATTTCCAAATGTTTAATGTTGGTTGGATTGTTCTCATTCATCATATGCAGCGTTTTGTTTCTTTGTTTAACAGGGACTATCATATTTTTCCTCACAAGTAAGTTGTTTAAAGTGAGATTAATAAAATGTTTGGCAACATCTAGACTACAGGCAGGTTCTGTCTGTCACATAGTCTTAACTGATTATAACTGTCGCAATGTCAGTTAAACAAAAACTGGAGACTTCGGTGGTGTGCGCTCCCACGCAACGTGTCATGTGAACTCAGAATTTTTCACCAATCCCTGCATGGTGCTGCAAAAACTCAACATTTAAGCTGAGATAAATAATTTGAGATTTTAACTGGGGTTCAGTGTTCCCTCTAAGGCGTGCACATGTGTCTGCACTCACACATTTTTTAATGTCTGCTCAGTTGTTTTAGATCCCTCTCAGGTTGAATGCAGGTGCGCACACACTGCCTTGATACTGCTGCCCAGAACCAAATCTAATTCTGCACACAGATGAAAAAAATTGGAGAGAACACTGCTGGGGTTTTCAATATTGCCTTAATGTCAGGGTTTTGCAGCGCCACCTGGGGATCATTGAAAAATCCTGAGTTTGCACAACATGCTTTGTGGGAGCATGTACGCTGCTGAAATCTCTGGTTTTAATTTAACAAACACTGCAGTGATCAGATGAACCTCAGCCCTAAACTAGTCATTAGCTTCCGCTTAAATTAATGGAGCCTCAGTTAGTCGCGACTAACTTGTCTTGTTGATTTCAGAACTTACCAGTCTGGATGCTGCCAGTGAACTAGTAAAATGAGAAGTTGTTTGTTTCAATAGTACATGTTCAGCAATCTAACCAGTTATTGGGGTGGGGTTTCTGGTACAGGCCTTCAAGAAGAGGCTGGACAGCCATCTGTTGGGGGTTGGTCAGTCTCTGGATTTTCTGCATTGAACAGGAGATTGGACTAGGTGGTCTACAAGACCCTTTCCAACTTTATGATTCTACTAGAAACCGTACTTTACAATAATATGATTATTATGGAACTGTGCAAGTTAGGCAGAACTTGGGTGCAATAAATTTTAGCCATAGTTACTCGTGCACAAATCCCACTGCAGTCAGCAAGACTTAGCCATGCATAACGGACTGCAAGCTTCCTGCACTCAAAGGTCACAGTTCCCTGTCTGAGTGTGCATAGCTGTGGTTCTCCTTAATTTATCACTCTACAACTCCCAGCATTGACTGCAGCCTTCCTAAGTTTGAAGTTGATGGATTTTTTAGTCCTTGCCAAGTTTGACTCTACAGAATACTGTTGCTAAGTCCTTGCTTTGAAGGTTGTGTAGTGTAGTGGCAAAAAAACAGTTATGTGGAGTTGGGGTTATCCCCACTACCAGAGCTTTAGAGGAAGGAAGACACTGGAGGCCTGATATATGGATTAATGTAAAAAATATAACTTTTATTAAGGCAAAGGTTGCACAAAGGTAAATATGTTCAGCATTGGCGGCTGTGACAAATAACAGTGATGGCAAAAATCATAGTATCAGCAACAAAGACAAGTCCATTTTCAATAACAAGTCTTAATGATGTATCTCATTCACTCAGACATTCATACTTACTCTGACTCTGGAGTCAGCCAGACTCCAATAATTAGTTGGTGCTTGGGTTGGGTTTGGTCTGGACAGAGAAGCATGGTACATGCGCACCTTGGTTCCAGATGGAGGCTTCTCTGCTTTAGCTTTAGTCATAGGAACATAGGAAACTGCCATATACTGAGTCAGACCACTGGTCTATCTAGCTCAGTATTGTCTTCAGACTAGCAGCGGCTTCTCCAAGGTTACAGGCAGAAATCTCTCTCAGCCCTATCTTGGAGAAGCCAGGGAGGGAACTTGAAACCTTCTGCTCTTCCCAGAGTGGCTCCATCCCCTGAGGGGCATATCTCACACTTCTAGTCTCCCATTCATATGCAACCAGGGTGGACCCTGCTTAGCTAAGGGGACAAGTCATTCCACATTATCCAACTCAGAGGTGAAAGTTGTATAAATTGAAGGAATTGGGTGAGGATCTGTCCCAGATGGACAATCAACCCATTAGCTTTTTGATGCTAAGGCTCCTGCAATTGGTGGAGCCAGAGCGAGGAAAGACAGCTGCAGTGCCCTTCGCAGCCATACAGACAGCAGAGCCCATGGCCCTACCTATGACTTCATCCATGAAAGACTCCTTGTTACATTTATTTATTTGATTTATATACCGCCCTTCCAAAAATGGCTCAGGGTGGTTTACATGAAGTGAGAAAGGTGAAGCATGGTTTATATGGCTGCCTATATAGTGGTAGAATGGATTGGCCCCACCCTTTCTCTGGGGAAGGCCCAGTTCTGTAAATATTGGTTCCAGCAGCATTGAGGGACCTCTGCTTGCGCTTCCAAGTGTGAGGATGAAGGCAGGACCATATCCTCAAGTTGTGATGGGGCTGCTGACTCTGGTTCACTTGGTACCCTAGGTGTGTGGGTGGGGTGTATGTGTCAGTGACTGTCTTGTAACAAAACCAGGAATCTGAGGCAAGGCAAGTTGCAGCACCCTGGATAGCTCCCAGTGAGCAACTTGCTCTAACAAAGGTCACAAGTGAAACAAGCTCTTAAATACTTCCAGGCTCAGCTAATCCCTCCATTCCTGGAGACCAGAGAGGTCTAAAGGTTCAGTCCTCTGGCTTGGAATTTAGCACTTCTCCATTTCATCAAATTATTCTTGACCTGTTGGTGCTGTTCAGGCTTGGGGAAGTAAGTGCCAGTTCCTCAGTGCAGAAGAGATCTGTTCAGTGAGTTACGTAGGGTCGATGAGTAATGGTTTCAGGGTTTCCCAGTTGGCAGGCTCAGGCTGTCAAGGCTTGGGGCTGGGCCTAGGACTAGCTCTTCTAGCTTGACTCTCTTCCCCGCTCCCCCCACCCTCAAGATCAGACTATGTGCTACTGCTCAGGACTGGGGTCATTACAGTGACACTAGGTCAACCACGGTCTGGATTGTAGTGTCTTCCCACCCTGGCCTATCCCCTGTACTGTCTGCCTTGTCCCAGTTTAGGAAATCCTGGATCCCAAATCATGAAACAGAGTCAATAAACTTTTGTCAAGCTGAGTAGGAGATACTAAACAAGGCTTGTACATTCCCCTCATCTGGCAGTCTGTGGCAAGTACGATTTTCATCCAAGGTGACCCACCAGAGAAGCTTTTTTTTAAAAAATGGAGAGCAGTTTGGTTTTATTTTTCGTCTTTGAGAGTACTGTCAGATGTCACGATTACTACAGGTATGTGGGGATGGGCTAGTATTTTTTTGTGTGGGCTAGTAACTCTTCTGGAATTATTTTCAAGGCTATATGAAAAGGGATCATCTATAATTATAAGAACCAACAAGTCACCTGCGATGAGTAAAATATAACAATTAGGATTGCCACCCTATTAAAACATTTTTATCCATCTACCTTTTAACTGATCAGTTGATTAAATGTTTTTAAAATCACATATTGCTGAGACCTTGGTATAAGTGCCTTTTCATGGCACTAAAGGAAGTATGAAATAACTTGCAATTTCCTAAGCAAAAATTACAATCCCATGTTAGAAGGAAAGGGTATCTTGAATGCTTTCTTTTTCATTTTTTAGCCTACTTTCCAGTAGGCTTATGCGATCATCCTGTGGAAGGCTGGGAGCCAGTCACTCTTCATTACCTTCCCCTCAGTCGAACAACTGGCTCTCGCCCTCAATAAGGCACTTCATTATTCCTTGAGTTATGCCTCAGCCTGAAAATACATTCGCCAGCAAATACAGTTCTCACAGACATTCTGCCTAAGCAGGGGTGAGAATGGTTTCATGTCATTTAATTTATCATTTATCAGTCACGTTCCCAAAACGATCCAAAGCCCATGACCAAATATACTTTTTTAAAGTACCACCATTTGAAACCTGTCAAGCCGGTGGAATATCTCTCAGTTACTCACAAGCAGGTATGCTGGTGCCTGGTCAATTTCCAGACACCGTTCAATGTGCCCAGAGACATAGGTTTTGGGTGGTATTAAAATATGTTGAATAAAATAAGTGTGCTCGTCCTGACTTTTAAATCCCTGAAGGACTTGAAATACTACCCAAAAGGACCACCTTCTATCCCAACAGCCTACCCGTAGTATACTCTCTTCGGAGAATCCATCCTTTTGGAAATTGGGCGACCGAGTGCTGACCAAGAGGGGGCCTGTATGTGTGTCTCCCCCACCCACCACCATCAACTCCACAATGCCAGGTCCAATATGAACCAAATCAGGTACAGTTATAGGGGCACATAGGGACACCTCAATGGAGTAGTTTGTGATGATATAATCCACCCCAGTTCAAGATGGCAGATGCATAAACATTTGAGGTGCAAGTGGGTTAACTTGTGAACTGCCTAACCAATTTGAACCAAATTTGCTACAGCTGTAGAGATACCTCAATGGCATAGCTTGTGATGATGTCATCCACCCCGATTCAAGATGGAGGACTTGTGAACATTTGAGGCACAAGTGGACTAACTTGTGAATTGCCTAACAAATTTGAACCATATTTGCTACAGGTGTATGGATATACAGTGAGGGAAATAAGTATTTGATCCCCTGCTGATTTTGTCCGTTTGCCCTCTGACACAGAAATGACCAGGCTATAATTGGAATGGTAGGTTTATTGTAGCTGTGAGAGACAGAACAACAACAAACAAACCCTCAAAAGCCCAGTGCCCAAAAGTCAGCGATGGATTTGCATTGTAGTGAGGGAAATAAGTATTCGATCCCTTCACAAAAGATGTCTTAGTACTTGGTGGCAAAACCCTTGTTGGCAATCACAGAGGTCAGACGTTTCTTGTAGTTGGCCACCAGATTTGCACACAACCCAGGAGGGATGTTGTCCTACTCTTCTTTGCAGATCCTCTCCAAGTCAGAAAGGTTTCGAGGCTGATGTCTGGCAACCCGAACCTTCAGCTCCCTCCACAGATTTTCTATGGGATTAAGGTCTGGAGACTGGCTGGGCCACTCCAGGACCTTCATGTGCTTCTTCTTGAGCCACTCCTTTGTTGCCTTGGCTGTGTGTTTTGGGTCATTGTCATGCTGGAATACCCATCCACGACCCATTCTCAATGCCCTGGCTGAGGGAAGGATGTGCTCACCCAAGATCTGACGGTACATGGTCCCGTCCATCGTCCCTTCGATGCAGTGAAGGTGTCCTGTCCCCTTAGCAGAAAAACACCCCCAAAGCATAATGTGTCCACCTCCATGTTTGATGGTGGGGATGGTGTTCTTGGGCTCATAGGCAGCACTCCTCCTCCTCCACACACGGCGAGTTGAGTTGATGCCAAAGAGCTCGATTTTGGTCTCATCTGACCACAACACTTTCTCCCAGTTCTCCTCTGGATCATTCAGATGTGCATTGGCAAACTGCAGACGGGCCTGTACATGTGCTGCCTTGAGCAGGGTGACCTTGCGGGCACTGCAAGATTTCAGTCCTTCACGGCGTAGTGTGTTACCAATTGTTTTCTTGGTGACTATGGTTCCAGCTACCCTGAGATCATTGACAAGTTCCCCCCGTGTAGTTTTGGGCTGCTTTGTCACTGTTCTCATGATCATTGCAACTCCACGAGGTGAGATCTTGCATGGAGCCCCAGACCGAGGGAGATTGACAGTTATTTTGTGTTTCTTCCATTTGTGAGTTATCGTGCCAACTGTAGTCACCTTCTCACCAAGCTGCTTGGCGATAGTCTTGTAGCCCAGTCCAGCCTTGTGCAGGTCTACAACCTTGTCCCTGACATCCTTCGACAGCTCTTTGGTCTTGGGCATGGTGGTGAGTTTGGAAGCTGAGTGATTGCTTGCTTCTATGGACAGGTGTCTTTTATACAGGTACTGTAACAAGCTGGGATTAGGAGCACTCCCTTACAGAGGGTGTTCCTCATCTCAGCTCGTTACCTGCATATAGTGAAAAGACACCTGGGAACCTAAAATCTTGCTGGTTGATAGGGGATCGAATACTTATTTCCCTCACTACAATGCAAATCCATCGCTGACTTTTGGGCACTGGGCTTTTGAGGGTTTGTTTGTTGTTGTTCTGTCTCTCACAGCTACAATAAACCTACCATTCCAATTATAGCCTGATCATTTCTGTGTCAGAGGGCAAACGGACAAAATCAGCAGGGGATCAAATACTTATTTCCCTCACTGTACAGGGACACCAAAAATACATAGAGCCAGGTCTCACGATCCGTGAGACCCGGTTTGGGGCAGCGAGCAGGGAGAGCAGGCTAAGCCCACTCTCCCTGCTCACAAGTGGAGAGGAAGCCCTGGGCGGCTGGATCGGCTGCCCACACGATTGCTGGCTCCGTGACGGAGCCAGCGGGGGCTGGGGGAAGCGGGGGCCGCGCGGCCCCAGTGTGCCCTGCGTGAGCGCGCAGGGCATACTGGGGAGAACCCCAGAGATGGGAGGCAGCTTTTCGCCTCCTCTTTGGGAGTCTACTCACGAGTAGGCACAGCGCGAAGCCATGCCACAGCTACTCACAATACTAAAAATCAGGTTTGCGGAGCACTCGCTCCGCAAACGTGGTTTTTGACCAGGGGTTCTCGATCGGGTTACCCACTCTAGAACCATCGGGCTCGCAGCCGAGCCCGGTAGTTCTTACGATTAACAAAAATCGGGCTAGGCTCGCCTAGCCTGATTTTTGTTAATCGTGAGAATAGCCCCATAGTTTGATGATGTCATCCACCCTGATTCAAGACAGCAGACACATGAGCGGTTGAGATGCAAGTGGGCTAACATGAACTGCCTAACTAATTTGGCCCAAATTTAATCCAGTTGTAGAGATAGTGAAAGGAAAGTAGGCACATTAGTTCCTACTAGAACAACTTGTCTCTTACTGTAATGCACCAGAATATCTCCAAAGTCAGTCCCAGAACAACTATGCTTTTAACTCTCATTCACCCATTTGGAATTTGGTATTGTCAGCTAAAATTGCCCTCCCATTAATTCATCAACTTTAGTTGATTGACATGTCTGTTAAATGTTGAAATGACAATTGGACATGCAGGATATTGTAGAGCAATATTAAAATTCAAAGTACACTGGGCTCAAAGGATTTAAAAGTAATTATATTACAAGCAGCCCGAAATCTCCAAAGATATGAATACCTCTCCAGAACCAAACACACATTGTTGAAATGCAGCTCCAAATGCCTTTTCAGCTCCAATGGAAAACTGAATAGTTCTTAAACTGTGGCCTGGGTACCCCTGTCACCTTGTGAACTTCCAGAGGGTTCCAGAGCAAGGAACCTCCTGAGAGCAAGAAAAGACAATGAATGGTGAAGATCCAAATGTTCCTTTGAAGCCCTTTCAGCAGCGATGAGCCCTGCTCATAGCTCCCCTCCACCCCGGGATGTGTGGAACTTCGTTGGCTTACAAGGATTAACACAGCATTGACTTTTTACATTTGAAAGCCATTCAAATGCTCCACCATGCAGCACTGGCAAATATGATGGTCCTCAGAGAACATGAAAACCAGAGACAGTCTTCAATACAGAGTTTAAGAACTGTTCACATAGGCCTCTTCAAAACACATCTTTGTCAAGGTGATTAAACACTGGATACGAAAAGCCCTTATGATGCAGCAGATCCAGTCCTGAAATTCTTCAGTCTCCAAAATGTAGATTACACTCTTAGGCTAGAACTATACTATGCATTTGGTGACAGATATGGATCTCCACTGGACAGCTGCAAAATGAGCAGCTCTGAGGGGCGATTTGCAGTAGAACAGTGGTAAGGCGTGTGTGTGTGTGTGTGTGTGTGTGTGTGTGTGTGAGAGAGAGAGAGAGAGAGAGAGAGAGAGAGAGAGAGAGAGAGAGAGAGAGATATTAGCTCCCCCCACCCAGCAGCTGCTTTCTTTTGGTGTGCATTTTAAATCTTGTTTGTTAATTTTATATCTGGCACTGCTTATTGCTATTACCTAGCAATAGATCCCCTCCTGAAGGGAAACTATTTTCCTTGGTCTCAGTACAAGCTCCTGAGGAAAGTATTAGTGGCAGGAACAATGGAGAGCTGGAAAAAGACTTTAACATCATATCCTCCCAGCATCTCTTACTTGTCCCATCACAATAACTTTGCACTGAATTACACAATTTATGGCATGCTGCATGTTGATATTTTCGATTAAAAGGTGATATATAGATGTTGGTGTTTTTGTTTTTGTTTTTAAAAAGCTGTAAATTGCCTTTCCACTTTTTCAACAGTCCCAGGTGAGTATAAACAGAGAAAACATTTATGAAAACCAAGTCACCCCCCACAATATTAAAATCAATTCCAGTTTCTCAATTTAAAACTTTAGCAGGTTATTTGACTTACTTTGGCTGAAGTCCCATGCACTGTTGCTTGGGAGCATGGGGCTTAGCACAATGGGGCTTAGCTCCAAATAAACAACTATAGAGTGTGATTGCACAACCCCCCTGACCCCCACCACAGGTAGGCTTTTGCTGCTTTCCTAAAACTGTGGAGTGATGTGACAAGGTGGGCTTCTATAAAGAAGGCAATTCACATTTGTTCTACCACAACTGAGAAAACTCCCCTCTTTTAAAATGTCTTTGAAATGTTTAGTGCCGTTGCTTCAAGGATGAGGTGTCACAGTTACTTTTAATTCAATTGTGTATATTGAATGGTGAGCCAAGATTTATGCGTGTTCTATTCTGAGTTTCATGCCAACTTGATTGCTGAGCAGTCTGAGAAACTGATTCACAGCAAATCAGTGTGCTGTTTCACTCTGCACAAGATGTATTTCAAGATTCATAACCTAGACAGCCTGTTTTATAAGTGCTAAAAAGATTGCTTGCTGCATTTTTGAACTGCACATTTCAAGAGGCACTTGCAAATCATTGTATCATGGCAAACTGGGCACTAATAAAACAAGTAGTTCTGGTAAGAACTAATCTGCCTACTTCACTTTCACTATCCCTACAACTGGACTAAATTTGGTCCATGTCAGTTAGGTGGTTCTCAAGTTATCCCACTACCATAATACCATCACAAACTCTGCCGTTGAGGTGTCCCTACAACTAGCAAATTTGGTTCAAATCAGTTAGGCAGTTCACAAATTAGCCCAAATTTCTTGGTGATGGTTGATGAATCCAATCACTTTATGTTTATGTGCTGTATGTAGAAAAGGTGCATTCATTTCAATAGGAGTGATAGATAAATGGATCCTAATTGTACAATCCTAAACATATTTTAGATATAGCTCACTGAACAAAATGGGACTGAACTTCTGACTAAATATGACTAGGGCTGGCCAGTGTATGTATGCAGGATATATCCTTCAGTGCGATCCAGAGGGACTAGCTACATGAGCAGGTCAAACAATTATGGATGCATTGTATTGAAATGTCCCACTCTTGAGGATTAGGAGGAGTATGAAGTTAATAGGGATGTGCTCCAAACAGATCTTGCGATTCATTTCGAGCTTGAAACTAATTGCAAAATCCTCAAAATGATTTGTCGGAACAGCAGCCAAACAGGCTGTTTCAATCAAACAGCCATAAGCTCAACAAGAATTACATCTTCAGCCACGTTTTGACTGAACACAACACCTTGCAATGCAGATTGTAGATCAAACCAGAGCAGTGAGTGAAGCACAAGTTAGTCTCGAGGCCAGACATGGGGCTCATCTCACAGCAATCACCAATAATATATTCACACGCAGAGCTGAGCTGCCACTGTCCATTTCTCACCACAACGCTACCTCACAAACAGACCAAACCACAACTCAAGGAATTCAGACAGACACCCAAGTTCTGCCTTTGTCAGTCTGATATCCAGCAAAACCAGATAGTTACAGCAGCAAGCATATTATACGTTCTCAGTGCTGAGAAAACCACAAAATCAAGCCTTCCTTCTTTCCATCCTGCTTGCCACAGAGAGACAGGACAGAGCAGTCATGGCCTGATGGACCAATGGTCTGACAAGAAACAAAGCTTCTAGACTTTTACCATGAGGAGAACTCTTCTTTCTTCAGCGTACATCCCTGCCTGCTTCTGGATAACACCATGGCTTCAGATTGGTGCTGGGCTTTGGCTGACAGCCTGACATGGTTGGCACCAATCCGTCTCATCTTGGGTCATGGTGGTGGCATGTCTGCTTGTGTCAATAGCAGTAACAGGTGACACATTTGGGTTTGGGGTTGGCCAGGGTGGGGTGAACTGCCAGTGGTGTTGCAGTGGGTGGGGGTGACCATGAGTCAATCACCCTCCATGGCCAGCTCTGGATAGCCTAGCGGGGGCAGGGGGTGGCCTTCATGAAGACCAGCCACTCCACCAAGCCAGCCTCCAAGCATGAGCAATGGGTGTCACCACATCCCCAGCCATGGCGAACACCTCTTGCTCAGGATGCTGGTTGGCGGGCATGAGAGGAACTGTCTGGCAACTGCCCCCAAGTCTGGCCAAACTTGGTAATGTGTTGTCCAAAACTGGATCAGCTCAATCTCCCGGCCTGCCACCAGCTCCTGCAAATACGGCAGAACACAGTGCTCAGCACTGCTGCAGGGCTCTGTATGCTTCTCCCATCCCCTGGCAAGGTTTCAAGGAAGCCATCTGTGAGCCACAAGGTGGAACACTGAGGCAGAACTACCAGCTCACTTGGCACTGCTAGCGATACTACATTGCTGGACCAGGAAGCGGTGGTGATGCTGCTGCTGCTAGGGGTGGACTGCGCACTACCACCCTCCTCCTGGTTGTTCCCCAGCCTCCTCTTCTGGGCTCGCCTAACCTCTTCTACCAGGAGGGCCCTCCAGCTAGGCAATGGTGATGGCTTTGCCCTTCATCTTTGGTTCACATAGGCAGGACAAAACATCATCATCATCATTATTATTATTATTACATTTATATCCCGCTCTTCATCCAAGGAGCCCAGAGTGGTGTACTACATACTTGAGTTTCTCTTTCACAACAACCCTGTGAAGTAGTTTAGGCTGAGAGAGAAGTGACTGGCCCAGAGTCACCCAGCTAGTTTCATGGCTGAATGGGGATTTGAACTCGGGTCTCCCCAGTCCTAGTCCAGCACTCTAACCACTACACTACGCTGGCTCTGTGCTGCTGATGCACCTAAGAGTGTCCTGAGCCAATCCACTACTCCAGTCCTCAGCCGACTTGCCAAGGTGATTGCTTCCTCAGTGTTCAGCATGGTCTCAAGCTCACCCATCCGTCTTCTCAATGAGAAGAGCAGTGGGCAAAACCTGGCTCAATGTTGCTGTCTCTGCACACAAGCTATTGGTGGTGGCAACAAAGAATGGCTTGAGTGTCAAGTAAACCTCAAATGAGCACCCAGTCCTGGTTGGATAGGTCGCACACTTCTAAGCCACACCGCCTTGCCAGGGCGTGGGTGGCCAGTTCTTGCTCCTGTAGCTGCTGAAGCAAGAGAAAGGTAGAGTTCCACTGGGTTGGAACATTCTGAGGGATCAGGTGTTCAGGTAGGCCTAGCTCAAGCTGCCTCTGCTTAAGTATCTGCCTACCTTTTTGCTGGCGGTGGAAGTAAGCTACTATCTTGTGGCACTTCTCCACAAGAGCAGCCATGACAGCAGCAGTATGGAACCCAGTGCCTGCATCAGGAATGCCTCTCCTGGCTGCAGCCCCAGAAGGGCCAAGCACATCCCACACAATCAGGTTCAGAGTGTGTGCCACACAGCAGATGGACACAAACTGAGCCTGTGTGGCTGCCCTAGCTCTGTTTGTAGCATTGTCAGTGACCATGAACCCTTGGTGAAAGTTTGGTGAAGGTTTGGTTGCCAAAACAGCCATTCCTTCACTTGGCAAACCATGGCCATTGACAGCTGATCTGCTATGTGGTTAATGTCCAGCACCTCCACGTGCAACACAGCCCACCTGGGCTTTGCTTCCCCCTGGTGATGCCATCACAGGTTCAGCAGCATCCCTGATGTTATAAGACGCTTAGGATCTTGCCCCTGCTGACCTACACCCCATAGTGGATGCAGGTCACATGGGTTTGGTCACCAAGGTGGAACTCAAAGTGGCTGCACACCATGCTGTTATCAGTCAGGGACCATTTTAGTGGTGGTGGTACTGGGGCTGCTGGTTCCTTTGGGGGCCACCACAACCACCACCCTTGGTCTGGGGCTGAGAAGATCCAGGAAGCGGAAGTACTTCCTGCTCATTCTCAGTCTCAGATCAGGGCCTCACACTGCCAATGGGGATTGGGGAGGATGGAGAGAGTGATCTAGTTGGGCTAGCAGCCGACGACACCTCCCTTTTTATTTTATTATTGTATTTTATTTTCCTCCCTCTCTCCTGCCACAGGAAGAGCTTCTTCCCTGACAGGAGAGGACCCTTAATTCTACTTCATCCACCAGAGGCAGTTGCACTGCAGGACCAGGCTCCTCCAGAAAGGAGAGCCTGTGCAGCACAAAGACATTAGTGGGGATGACTCAGGGAGTAGGACCCTCTCACCATCGCCCACCATGACCAGCTTCACTCCTCGCTCTGCCTACCAATCTGCTCCTGGCTCTACCTCGCACCCTCCTGGACATCTTTGGGGTTTTTTAAATTGTAGCCCTAATTCTGCTGGTGGTGGGGAGAAGAAGCACCTTTAAGCGGGTGTGGGGTCGGGGTGGTCTATTTATGCTGTATGTGCATAATACACAGAAGCTAGAAATACATAATACACTGTAATTAATACACAGAAGCTAGAAAAATTAACACACACACACACCCCAATAACGAAGCAGGTTTTATGGGGGGATTTTTTGGAGGGGAATGAGCAACAATGGGGTAAATCTAAGGGAAGAGAAAGGTGGTTATTGTGGCCTCACCTAAATTAACCCACCCCTCCTGTCTTTCGGCACTATTGCCTACTTAATCCCTTCCCCAAACTAGGCCCTATTTAAAGATTAAGAACTCTGGGTTCTCTAATAACCTGACCAAGGTGGGGTGACTTCCCTTTCAGTGTCTTCTCTCAGTCTCTTCTGCTGGAGTCTGGCCAAGTGCCACTCTCTGAGATACTTGTGCCGAGACACAACTGCTGAGGGGAGGGCAGGTGGGGACTAGTCAGGCATCTACCCACCCACCCAATTTTTTTTTGGAAAAAATATCTTTTTCAAAATAGAAAAAGTTGGGGGGTGGGGAGAGGAACACCAGGGAAACAGCGAGAACCTGGGCAGGCTGGGCACTAGACAGAAGTCACAGCACACTAGCCTGCAAAATAATAATTTAAAAAATCTAGTCCAATCAAGGCACACAGTAGCAGCAGCAAAGAGGTACAGCTTGGGGCTGCAAAAGCAACAAACGGTCAGCATAGCACCCAGTTATTAATGCTATTTGGGGCTGGCTGGCTACAAGCAAGAAGAAGAAGAAATGCACAGAAGAAGGAAAATTCAAAGCAGCACCCAGTTAAGACCACTGGGGCTGCTGGTACCATTAAAAACATTGGGAGCGGGGAGAAGCAGTTGCTGGCACTGCAAATTAAAAGAAGAGAGACAGATAAGCCACAGGTACTCTCTGTCTCTGTGCCAGGCAGGCAGGTCGGCCGGCCGGCCGGCAGGCCACTACCACCATTCTGCCCTCCACTGCAGTATCTGTCCTTCCTCTCCTGATGTATCCTTTCTCTTCAAGAGGCACTGGGACTCTGTAAGGGCTCTCTGCTTCCCAGGCCCTTAAATACATTTGAAACCCCCTCCTTTTGAGTTCCCCCCTCCCCCCAGCCAATGGTGGAACAGTTGACAACACTCGATTTGTATGAAAACAAGCCAACTAAGAAGCAAGGAGATCTCAAGCCAATTGGAAGTCAGTGCCAGAAAACCCATCAGCAAGGGGAAAACACTAAACAGCCCTCCAAAATGACACTCGAAACACTAGAAATGATTTGAGTTTGAAATGGGGTCATTTTGTTTCAAGCTCAAAACAGGCCCTTTATTTTCAGGGCATTTTGTTTCAGGTCAAACTCTCAAAAGGGCCTGTTTTGAGCTCGAATCAATTTGAACTCACATCATTTTTCACATCTCTAGTAGTGAAGCATGATTTTCTCCATAGAATTCAAACAAATCTGTACTAATGATAAGTGGTATGCAGCCTAAGTATAACATTTATTTTTGTATTGATTAATTCGTAGCAGGGCATTTTATAAAGAAAATTTAGAACTGCACAATGGTGCATGAATGAAATTTGCGTGCATAGCATTTGCCACTATAACACATTCCTATGTGTTTTCCTTGTCTGTGCATACTGTATGTACTTCGTTGCCTAGAGTCACGTTTTGTGACATTTAGGACCCTACAAAAAGTGGGAGAAAATATTCACAATTGTCAATCTGACAGCCATTATTGCAGAAAAGTGTTATATTTCGTTTATAAATCAAATAAATAATAGTATTTATCGGTGAAGACTCTGTGGAGAGTAGCATTGGTGTCTGCAAGAAATGTCTTCAGCAGGGGGAGGAGAAATGGGTACAATTGATCATGGTCTCGGTTCTAGAGGAGCCTGGACTATGCACTTTACATTTCACATTATCGATCATTTTTTACATCATCTCTAGCATAATACAACTTTTGAATGACTTGAATTTTTGAACTGCACAAATATTCTTTTGGAACTGTGTTTTGTTTTTGTTTTTGTTTTAGAACTGCACATTTTATGTCTGGTTGCACATTAAACAAAAGCCCTGATTTGTAGTGCATTCCCCTCCACCTTAAGAATTAAAGTACATGCATTTCTTCCTCAAATTATTTTTGGAACATCATGATAGTTAAGCCAACCATCTATCTTGTGAGCTGAGAGAGCATGACTAGCCTAAGGTTGCCTAGGAAGCATTTTGACTGAGAGAGGATTAGAACCTGGCTCTCCTTGGCCCAAGTACAATTAGTGCTAATATCCATTACATCATATTGTCTCTCTCACTGTGGGCAGCATCACACTTTTTGCCTGAAAGTAAATAGGTGAGCATGTGCTCCCGACGGGCATGTCACCTGAAGGTGCCCAAGTCCGGTTCCTGCACCTGGACTGAGATGCTACCAACTTCATCAAGCCAACTTCAAATCTTGGTGATAGGAGTTAGTAGAAGAAGTGGGGAAGGAACTGGACTTGGGCAGTTTCGGATGACATGCCCACCAGGACTGTGCACTTAGCTCTCTCTTATTTACTTTCTAGTGACAGTGTAAAGATAACCCTGTGAATTTTGAAAAGCATCCATGGAAGCATACTGTTGTCAAGTGGAGTCTGTGCCAGTGGGAATTTTAGTGGCTTATGTTGGACTCATCTTCTCTACACATGAACACAGAATGCTTCAGTTTATCCCTTTCTATCTAAAAAAAAACAAAAACACACACACACATTCAAGAGTCTAGTTTTTGGACAAAAAACTAAAATGTAGAGACAATGCATACAGTTATCACATCCTGTCCTGTTCAGGTTCTGTTACAACCCAGGTTGCCACAATTTTACTGGTCCTGCTCTTTTAACAGCAGCCTGTCTTTCCAATGAAGTTTTCCCCATCACTTCTCAATAGATGAAGTTGTCTTATACTCAGTCAGACTCAGTGGCGTAACTAGGGAAAATGACGCCTAGGGCAAGCACTGAAATTGCGCCCCCCCCCCCAACATCTGACACTCATCTTTCAGAAAACTAGTCTTTTATTAGCTCAATAATACAAAAATATCTATGTATTAATCCACATGATTAATGTGGATTTGATTTTTAAAAAAACTTTTTCCAATTGGAGATTTTTTTAAAGGCATGAAAATAGTTAAAAATATGATTTCCGAATATACAATTGCTTAAATATATTTTGCTATAGAAAAGTGCATGGTCAGATTGTATACTTGAACAGCCTTTGGTTTGAAGTCTAACATGGTATATATATTGGACTCTAGCTTTTATATTACACTAATCAAGTGTGTTCCTCTTTCATGCGCCTGTGCTGAACAGTCCATGTGGCTAGAAACAGGTGATCGTTTTTCAGGAAGCTAAATTTCCTGCATTGTGAACTTAGTTTATTATATAGTTGCTCCAGTGTTCAGTAAAGAATATGATTTATCTCCATACATGTAGCCACCACTGTAAAAATTGTGAAGAACCACTTCTAGTACACAAATGATAAATTAGAGGCACAAGGAAAAGCATGAACTCAACAGCATGCAGAATCCAAAAGTTAGATTCCAAATTAGCCACGATATATATAGCAAGTAGTGATGAGATCCAGATTTGTGGTGTTCTACTACTAGAAAAACATTTGGTCTCAAAGTTTCTGGATGTACAGATGAATTTGAAGAGATATAGCAAAATCCAGCTACAAGTTGTAAGATCCAAGATTTTATAGTGTTGCTTCACTGGGGGCACAAATAAGCCGTAGACACAGCCTCAATATGACAGTTACATGCAATACAACTTGCAGATGGAGAATTCAGGCTGCTTCCCAATATTACTTTCAGCAAACACAGAAGCTGGCTGAAGAGTCACACCCGAATTTAAAAGTTAATGAAAATGTAATATCACAAGAGTAGCACAGAAATGTCTGTTTCAGAGACAAGACTTGCAGACTTAAAGAGCTCTAGGACGCTTACCCTATCCATGCCTCTCCTCTAAAACAAACAAGTTTATTACCCTTCTGACATTCTGAAATCACACACTTAAGTTCCCCCTCTTCTCAAAAACACAATGGACACCACAAACCTAAACATACTTAGCTGGAAACATGTCTCATCTGTTTCAGTGGTATTCCCTAGTAAATATACTAAGGATGGAAACAAATCTCACCTGCTTTCCTCACCTTCCTTTGCAGGTGAGGAAAGAACTCTCACTTGTCAATCTCAACATATATTTACTAGGAAGTATATTCACTACTTCCTAGCAGATATACTTTGAATGGGGACATAAGCTCTGTTGAACTGATGAGATGTTGGGGATCAGGGTCAGAACTGACTAGAACAGAACATCGAATGTGGGAGAGGCAGAATATTACAGCTGCATTCATCAGAGTTCAGATTTGATTGATGGAAGAGCATCCTCTACACCTTTATACTATTCAGGCACTGGCTTCTAGAGACAGGGTTTTGACAACTGGAAATAAGATTTAAAAATGAGATCTATGGGTTATTTTGCCAGTGATTGGAGTCCTCTCTTCCCTAAGTTCCCTTCCGTCCCTGCAATCAGCTGCAGACACACACACACACACCCCGGTGCTTTTGCTGGCACTTTCCTGCTCACCTCTCCTTCCCCTCCCAATCCCAAATCTCACCCAGCTCTCTCTGATCCATTGGCACTGGTGGGCAAAAAAAAGACCAGATGGCATCCTGAGATGCAAGAGGCATCTTAAGCCAAGAGAAGTTGGGGGAGGTTATTTTGCCAGTGAATGGAGTCCTCCCTTCTCTAAGTTCCCTTCCGTCCCTGCAATCAGCTGCAGACACACGTGCCCAGCACTTTTGCCTGCACTTTCCTGCTCAGCTCTCCTTCCCCTCCCAATCCCAAATCTCACCCAGCTCTCTCTGATCCCTTGGCACTGGTGGGCAAAAAAAGACCAGACGACAGCATCCTGAGATGCAATAAGCATTAAGCCAAGAGAAGCTAGGGAAGGTTATTTCAGCAATAACTAGAGTCCTCCCTTCCCTAAGTTCCCTGCTCGCCGCCTCGTGGAAAATGCCCCCCTTCGCCTGGGCAGTTGATTACCGGGCGGCTGCCCCCTTCCCTCCTCCTTTTTTTTTTTTAACATTGGCCGCCTCCTGCATGTCGCACGCGGACTCCTGATTGCCGCCTCCTGCTCTCACTCTTGAATTGCTGCTGCTATGCTACTCCCGCACGCCCCATTTCCCAAAACTGCGCTGCTGCAAATTTGCTTGGCGTGTTGTAGCAATGCGCCCTGCTTCCAAGTCCCCCCCTTGCAGAGGCAGGCTGCAAAGAGGACGTGACATCACCTCCTCAGCTCCAGCCCAACAATGAAGGCTGAGTGAAGAGGAGGAGGAGAAGCAGGGCACATGTGCTCAGGCAACCCACTCCCTCGTGCTCCAGCAGAATTGTAAATAGCGAGGGGGGAAACGGGAAGGGCTGGGACCAATCAAACTGAACAAATGGCGCGCGACAACTACTCCTCGTCATCCACCTGACTGTGTGCAGGCGAGGCAGGCAGGGAATCGCATGGCACTTAGCGCGGGAAATTGCTCGCCTTCAGCTCCTGAGCTCTATAACTCGTGCTTTCAAGTTGTAGTGTTTTCAAGTTGTTCATCCCAAAACCAGCACATTTACTTTGACTGCAAGAGTCAGTGAAGCAGGTAGGGAGCAGAATCAATGGATTTTTTGCTCCCTGGTCGTCTACTCCCTCCTCCTCACTTCGGCAGCCAGGTCCAGGCGGGCCATGAACAGCAGCGGCTGCAGCAGCACACACAACACGAGGGCAGCATGCTCTCCTCCGCTCCTCCTCTTGCCACCAGGAGCCAATGGGAGAGCACTGCCCCACCCAGACAGATCTGGCAAGTCGTGCAGCGTGCCTGCACTGAGGGGGGGGAAGGGGGTGCCGTCGCCGGTCTGGACTCGAAATTTTTTAAAAAAAAAAAAATTGAAAAAATTTGTGGTGGGGGGCAGGGGTAGGGCATGGCAGGCACTTTGGCGCCCCCCTCCAGCGGTGCCCAGGGCACGTGCCCTGCCTGCCCTACCGTGGTTACGCCTCTGGTTGGACTGTTGATCCATCTCCCAAAGTCTTGTGACTAGCAGTGGCTTCACCACTAAGCTAAGACTCTTCTTCATCTCCTTCCTGGAAGATCCTTCATCTGCTAAATTTCTGTGACTCAGGCTGTTGTTAAATACACAGCAGGAGACTAAATTTTGTTGTTTTTAAGTGGCAACTTTAACTTAAAGCATTCTCAAGGAGGATGCCTTAGGCTTGCAAATCTCCAGGGCATCAGAATTCCCTAGTCCTAGGGCATCCACCAGAAATTGCTCTGTATATGTATTCTTACACATGTCATCTTTACACATGTCCTCTTTATGGGATAGTGAAGAAGGTACTCTTAGTCACACTTAGAGATCGCAGGGAAATAACAGGGAATCAAACAGAAAAATCAAAGCGGGTTAGGGCTTTATAGCAACAGTCACATCTTGGCGTCTTCCTGAAAGGACGTAGGGCACCAGAACTAATGCTGAAGCCCTGATGCGCTCAGGGATCAATACCAGGAGATATGCCAACATGTTCTGTGCCAACTTCAGATTCAAAAAAGTCATCAAGAGAGCTGCTTCCTATGGAAATGCACTATAGTAGTCCAGCCTAGAGTGATAAGGGTCTCAATGACAGAAATTGGTGTGGGCGAGGAGTACAAATGATCAAGTGACGCAGAGCTGTGCCAGTGAGGGAGATCGCTGTCCCCTCTATGACAAGGCTCAAATTTTTCTTTTGTCTGGGGTGCAAAGTGCTATCTTTTCCAATCAGCAGGGTGCAAACAAAGCACTATATTTTCCCAGTGACTCAGCAGGGTGCAAACAAATGCTGTCCTCCAGTAGCTCTGTATAGTGCAAGCCGAACAACCAAATAAAGTACAAAGCACAAGTGGAAACAAGCAGACATGCACATTAAAGGAAGCTAGAGCTGTTGTAAAATAAAGTATGCAGGCCACAATCTAGAGAATCTCTTCTGCATCTGGAAGTCATTTTGTTTGTGCAACCTGGTCATGCAAGAACTATTGCAAGAGGGAAATCAAGCTGAAGCCAAATCATTGGTACTGTGTTCACTCTTGATTCGCACAGGTAACTGTGATCATAGTTTGTGCAAGGGTTTGCACATCAACCTGCAAAAGTGCCCATCATTTCCATCCCCCCCCCCACTTCAGTTTATGGTCTCTGGGTTGAGCCACATGGTGTGTGTTTTTAGTGAGGAAGCTTTAAAGCAGGGATTCTCAAACTTGGGTCCTCAGGTGTTATTGGACTTCAACTCCCATAATCCCCAACCAAAGGCCACTGAGGCTGGGGATTATGGGAGTTGAAATCCAATAACACCTGAGGACCCAAGTTTGAGAATCCCTGCTTTAAAACATGCAACCCTGCACCTGCATCCTGAATGGTACAGTCCAAGAGCTACTTTTCAATCTGATTCTGCTGATCGTATAAATTGACCCTCAGCCCTTTAATTTACCCTCAGTCTTGCTTGTTATCCAGAATTAGCAAAGTGCATTTTAAAGCTATGATTAGATATTTTGCACTTTGCGTTATTCAATGGCCTCTGCTCCTGGACAGAAGGTTGTACAGCCCCCATAGTGCAATTCCTATGGGGCTTCATTCAAGAAAGTATTTGTTCATGCAGTCATACAGAGCCTGTCTGCTGGTCCATACCATTTCCACACATCGTTTGGCTTGACAGGCATCTAGGTAGTTAGGACACAGCAGGCTCTGTTCTTCCCACAGGGATGATGTCCAGAATTCTCAGCCTATGATCATCAGGTGATCCTATTGGATCGTGAATGACTGATCTTCATTCATAACAAGAACAGTCGTCCTCCAACAGAACTGTTACAATTAATGTATTTCAGGGGGAACGGGGTGATGCTGTTTTGTGCATTGTGATAATTCAAGACTGCTTCCATTGCACATTGCATGAACCGCTGACAAAAGCACAATATGCTAAAGATGAGAAAGTCTAGATCAAACCAGGGAATCCAGAACTAGCAAGAGAATCCTCATAGACAATGCAGAACACACATTCATGGAAGGAATGACACTCAGCAGCTATCAGCCAGCTTTTTAATCACCATTTGCTGGGGGCAAGGAACAGAGAATGGCTATTTCCATCTTGCTGTGCTTGTGGACTTCACAGAGGCATTTAGTTGGCTCCTGTTGAAGACAGGAATGTGGCACTAGATGGACTTTGAGGCTGATCCAACACTAGTGATGTGCCCGGACCAATCCGGAGGCCATTCTATAAGCCTCCGGACTGGTCCAGACACAGGGCGGTTCGGTTAAGACAGATTGGGGTGGGAGGTTCCATTAAGGGTGGGGGAGGGTTTACTTACCCCTCCTGCGCTTTCCACCTTTGGCGCCGTATTTACTTTAGAAATCGGGTGGCAGGATACCACCCTGCTGCCCCTTTCTCCCCGCTTGGCTGCTCCGCCTCCTGTTAGAAATCGGGGGGCAGGATACCACCCTGCTGCCCCTTTCTCCCCGCTTGGCTGGCTGGTGCTGTTAGAAACCTGCCGCTGCAGGGAAAGGGGTGGCAGGAAGGTATCCTGCCGCCCGGTTTCTAACAGGAGCAGCCAGCCAAGCGGGGAGAAAGGGGCGGCAGGGTGGTATCTTGCCCCCCAATTTCTAACAGGAGGTGGAGCAGCCAAGCGGGGAGAAAGGGGCGGCAGGGTGGTATCCTGCCACCCGATTTCTAAAGTAAATACGGCGCCAAAGGTGGAAAGCGTGGGAGGGGTAAGTAAACCCTCCCCCGCCCTTAATGGAACCCCCCACCCCAGTGCCGGACCGCAGCTCCGCGGTTCCGTGCACACCCCTATCCAACACCAGCAGTTCTTCTGTTCATAACTGTATGCTGAATACATTTTACAACAGCTATATTTTTATTCATGATCTCTTCTTCATTAAATCCCTGTGAACGTCAATTTGATATTGTTGGAAGGTAAAGCAATTGAAGCAGGGAGTTTTTACCTTACTGGCTTGCTTTAAATGCATTTCAGCTGTTATGAATATAAAGGCGGAATAAAGGTGGGATGGGGTTGTTATTTTTTTTAAGGCAGTCACTAATATGCTGTTTTTAGGTGCATATAATTATGGATACAGTCTGTTTAAATGGTAAATATGCAGACTTACCAGTAGGTACAGCACATTTCTTAGTTCCACCTCTGACCTTAAGTTTCAAAACAAAAAATTTCCATTTCCAGTTTTTATGTTTATCTCTTAACTGACAGACTAAGCCAGAGCAAAACTTGTCAAGCATGAAATAAGAGTTTTTCAGCAAGTAGCTAGGGAAAAAAATGAATGTATTTCTGGGGTGTGTTGAGTACTGATTTTGCTATTGTTGCAGTTGTTATGGATATATAATGGCCAGTGATCTTACTATTTGTTTGACAAAAGCATTCAAAGCAGAGTGGCAAGTAATTGTAATAATTAGTTGGGCAGTCAGGGCCAAACCAGACTTGACCATGACCTGGTTTGTTTTAACTAACTATAGTTTGGACAAGCCATAGTTCTTTGAGTTCAGACATAATAGGGAACTGTGGTTAATTCAAAAGCTAACAATTATTTTATCACTTGTAGCATCCTGAGGAGAGGAGAGCCCAAGGTTCACACAAGTGAATTCATGACCAGCTACACCGTGGTTTAAATTATCATCTGAACCAGGCTACTGAGTATGCCAAAATATGATAAGTTCCATTCAGACAGCATACTATACTATGGTTTGCATTATACTCATAGTTTAGATTAGAACTCAGGCCATAGTTTGAACTTTCAAACAACCCAGAAAGGATTAGATTAGATTGCCTTTATTACTGTCTTGGACAGAATAAACATAACATAGCAGTACAGTCAATCATAATAAAACTTATAATCATAACAAGAAAAAAAAGAACTAAATTCTAAAATGCTAAGAGTAGAATGCTAACACTAAAAACTATAAAGCTACTTGTAAAAGATTTTTCAACACCAGTGCAGTCAAGGAGGAGCTCTTGTGGCTGAAAAACAGAATTTGGCTGCTTATTGTGTAACATTAATATCTTTATCAGATAAGAGAGATACAATATAAAATTCATCCAGATGACCTGGCTGTCTCTAGGCAATGGGGCTTCAAGCAGTGGGAAACTTGCATCCTTCAGGGACAGCGAGGTGGAAGGCAGGAGGGTTGCAGAGGTTAGTGGAAGGATGGATGCCCACAAGATAGGTGTCTCGGTGGACCCCGCTCCCTCCACCTGCTAGGGGACACTGACTGGAAGGGCACACGGACCGATCCAGATAGTGATTTCAGGCTCTTTCAGGTTGCAAGAGAGCATAGGGAATGCTCAACAGGATCCCAGGTATAGCATACAAGGGAGCACGGAGATGGTCTTGCTGAAGTCCTTGTTGCAGTGGAATCCCAAGTGAGAGGCATGAGGGAACACACTTGTTGCGATGTTCTGCAGTTGGAGTCTCCAGTGATAGACACGGGAGAGCACAGTGGGTCATGGAGTTAGGGATACTTATATCCCAAATCGTGCTTTGGGGGCACATGTCTGTTGTCATACTTTGCTGAATAGAAGAGCCCGGACAGGCTGGCATGGAATGCATTGTATCTGATCGTCCTTCATGGGCAGGACAGTGTGTGAATAGCCTATTGTATGCATGGCTGATTGAGATGAAAATCAGAGTCTGCAGGTGTGTTAAAGAATATCCTGTGCTGGGAAGGGCTTCCCATTAATTCTTTCAAAAGTTTCAATGGGCACACTTTCAAAGTTACATCACTGACTCATCCCTTTTGTGATGGAGGCTGCTGCTGCACTTGTCTTATCTGCTTTCCCTTCCTAGCATAATTGCTTCATTAGCAACAGGTGTTACCTTTCTTGTGAGAGGATGAGAGGAGGTTTTAGAGTTCATCCTATGTCCAAAATGACCTTGGATGTCAGATAACTCGCAATAGCTAGTTCTGGAGTCTGCTTAGCTGGGCCCCCACATAGAGAAGGTTTGTGTGAAGCTAATCTCCATTGCAATTTGTGTTACTTGCAGCCAAATCTAGGGGTGACCAGTCCACTGCCTACTAAGTGACTTGTCCCCATGCATAACATAAACTGGGAGCTCCTGAGCATAGCAAAAGTGCAATCTCCAAGCCTGGAAATGCAGCGGTAAGCAGGGAAGGCTTCTGGGAGCCGGGCAGAATAAGCTCAGCTAGTAACAGTATCTGCCCTCTAATAGTTTTGAAGGGAAGGCGTTAAAACAGACTCTAGCAAATGTCCATCAGAATTTGGCAATGGGAAGTGTAGATAAGTAGCTGCTGGAGAAGATCTCATGGACTCATGGTTAGTATGTTCTTGAAGTTAAGTCATTCTGTAGTTCGACTTAAGTCATTCTGTAGTTCCAGAATGCAGACCCGTTGATTGATGATATCCTTGGACTTTTCAAGACCTAAGAACAATTAAAATTGCAGCGAGAGGCCACATGAAAACAATTTTACCTTCAATAAACTTCCATCAGTTAGAACAATAATTATAATTCAGTAATAAGGAAAGCAAGCCAACTGGAGTTAAATTTATCCTTAGCCATGTGACTAGCATAGCTAACCAAACTTTGGCTTCAATTCTAATTAACCCGGTCTCTAATCTCAAGGCCACATTTGGAACACATCTTGGGGTCAAAAAGAGGGATCTTAAGAAACTAGACTGCATTTTTTCCAGGGGCCCAGAGTTGGCATAATGGCCTAGTTGTGCTCCGTATAAGAGTTGTACTACTGACTTTGCAGTAAATAGTTTGATAGCAGCTGGGAGAAAATTCCTACTTTGAGTTTGATGGAATTTTAAAATTGCCACAGCACTTATTTGAGCAAAGGAAGAAACATAATTAGCTTGGGCTATCTTCTTTCTAGAGGCCTGGGGGAAAAACCAAACTCCTAGATATTTAAAGTGTTTCTTGCTCTGTATTGTGGTTTTCTATATGCCACATGCGCATCTTAAAACTATTAGAGAATACCATAATTTTTGGTTTTTTGGTAGTTAATAACCAACTGTTCCTCTTTGTAGTGTTGAACAATGGCTTTAAGAACTCTGCGAAGACCAATTTGGGTCTGTGATAGAATAACAGTGTTGTCATCATAGAGCAGAATCGACCATCACTTTTCCGCCATCTTTGGTGCATGTAGGTCTAAGCCCTGCAACTGTTTAATCATGGAATTGATGAAGTGGTCATCAGTGGCTACTAGTCTGAGGGCTATAAGCCACCTCAAGCCTCAGAGGCAACATACCTCTTATTAGCAGTTGCAAGGGAGTAGTAATAGGGCATGTCCTCAGCTCTTGCCTGTGGGCTTCCCAAAGGTATCTATTGGGCTACTGTGTGAAACAGGATGAGGACTAGATAGGCCTTGGCTGTTCTTAAGATATTAAACAAAAAGGGAGCCAATATACTACCTTGCTTGACTTCCTTAAAAATCTTAATTGAATTAGAAAACTGGCCAGCGTGATTTCATCTTACTTTAAGCCTGGTATTATCATAGAGTTTATACATAAGCAATAGCAAACATTTGTCAATAGTAGAGCTCTTAAGTTTAGCCCATAGAGAGGCTCTTGATATTGTGTCGAAAGCCGCTCTAAAATCAACAAATGTAGCTAACAGTGCAGAGTTAGAACTATGAGTATATTTTTCTGCTAGGTGCTGTAAGATCCAGAAAGGAAAATCTGCAAATGGAAAATCTGGCCTGCCTTTCTATTATTTGGCTGTGATGTGAACATGGTTCGTCCCTGGGTCCGCCTCTTAGTCAATCAAACAGACTCAGTGGGAATCATTTTAGAGGCTTTATTGCTACTGCAGTTTAGCAATAGGTAATCAATAGGCTCACACTCTCAACCGATTACAGTTTGGTTACAGGTGCATCTTACATTTATACAAACAATCTGAATGATGCTGAAACCCTAGACACAGTATACGTGGCAATAAAATGGTGGTCTAAGTATCTAGTACGCATGCGAATGATTCATTGTTCATCTGGTAATTACTCCTTATTTGGTTAAATCCTGTTTCCTGGCCTGGGAAGCTTAGCTGTCTTAGCAAGTTTCATAGATACATTTTAGCTGGAGAGAGATAATGATGCCAATCATGAGAGGTAGTGCTCTCCCTGAGCTGGGCTGGGATTACTTTAAGTTAAGATGAGGTTTTCTAAGTAAAATGGAGTTTCTTTGGTTTTCTAAACACATCAGCTGGGTGTGTCTTTTGATGCAACTAGATATATGCATCCCAGGAGCCACTAGATGTTGCATACAATTAGTTGTACATAGCTAGATTAGAGAAGGTCTTGTGGTAGCATTTGGCTTGCATTTGGATGGGTGACTACATGTGAAGCACTGTATATTCCCCTTAGGGGCTGGGGATGGAAGAGCACCATGCATCCTTAAATGCAGAAGGTCTCAGGTTCACTCCCTGGCATCTCCAGGTAGGGCTGAGAGAGACTTCTGCCTGAAACCTTGGAGAGCTGCTGTCAGTCAGTGCAGACATACTGCGCTAGATGCACCAGTGGTCTGACTCAGTATAATGCAGCTTCCTGTGTCCCTGTGGCTCTTTTGCAAAACATTGAAATTGGCAGATTTTGCTAAATTAGGACTTAAATTAGGATTGTTACTAAATTAGAGCTGGCAATCTTTGTTATTTGAGTTCGGATGTCAGTGAGAAGTTCTAGAGAAAGTGGACAAGTTTATTCAGTGGCATCTTCCATCCAGCCTTGGTCAAGCCACACTTTACAAAATGAGGTGATAGAATTTTGGGCTTCAGACTATCCTATTTTTTTAATTCATCCGCTCATAAGAAGCTCCTTGGATGCTAGTATATCAGAAACAGAACTACACAAAGCCTCTCTGTCTCTGATGTGCTAGTTTATTATACACAGCATGGTTTGTGGTGGGTGCTTATTTGTTTTTTATGTAAGGAAGCAAACTATGCCCTCTCCCACATCAGCAGTCTGTGGTGCAGTCCAAAATTCTGCCGCCTCAGTTGGGCACTTCATGCTGTGTAATGTATGGAATGGCTCTAACCATTGCAGAAAATATTGAATCAACATTTTCACCAGCCAGTGGAATTTCAGGGCAATGATGAGAGTGTTTATTCATGGAGGGTGGGATGCTGTATAAAGTGGCTGACATCCTGACTAACAAAGCCCTTGTGTAATGAGCAAAGTTGTGTGAGCACAAGAGAATGGCATAACTATACTAAAAAACAGATTTGTGGGATTGCGCTATTGCACTCTGACACTATCGTGCTCTTGTGCAAAAGTTCGATTTAAAAGAAATGAGGTGTGCTGCAGGTTGCACAACTGTAGCATGCTTGCAGTAGCACAACACTAGTCTGGAACACAAGCTCCAGAGTCAAAATAAATCATCATCATCATCAATCATCTTTATAACAGTCCTAGACCCACATAAAACAATACAAAAGGGTATAAAGCGTTGTAATTTAAAAGCAATAGCAATCTATAAAACTGAAGCAAATAAAGCACTGTAGACGTATAGAGTTATAAAATCTACCGCTGCAGGCAGGCGCGGAGGGAGACCAGCGGCAGCCTGGATTCAGCCCACTGCCGCGGCCCCCCAGCTCCACCCCCTGCGTCAGCATCTGATGTAGGGAGCGGTTAGCCGTGCCCCCTACGTCCAACGTAAGATGCAGGGGCGTGGTTCAGCTCTCAAATGGGGCTGTTTGGCCCCATTTGGGAGCTAAATTGGCCAGCGCTGCATTTGCAGTGTGGCCAAGAGCGGCTCTCCCTGCTTTTAAAAGGCAGGGAGAGCGGCCCCGTTTGGGAGCTCAACCATGCCCCCGCATCTGATGTTGGAAGCAGAGGGTGTGTCGGGGCACAAGGCGTGGCCCGGGCAGGGGGGGCGGGTGTCTTTGAACCTGTTCGCTCAGTGGTGGCTCCTACCCTGGCTGCAGAGTATAAGTCCTAGATATTTATATTGATATTATATATAATATTTATATTATATACAAATACATCCTTTATATTTAAAACATATCAAAAAACCTAATAATATTCATGTAATAAATACAGAAACCTACGTAACCCATGCATATTATTAGGTTTTGGATCTGCTTTCAATATACAGGATGTATTTGTATGGGAGTGAGTTTTACAGGACCAGTAGCTTGGTTACCTTCTTGAATGAAACCACAGGTGCATCCAGTTGCTACAAGGGAAAGGGTAGGCTGTACTTAAGCCATTTGGATGGAACAAACAGAAGAAGCTGGAAACAGTGGGGCTATTCTTAACGATCACAAAAATCGGGCTAGGAAAATCCTAGCCCGATTTTTGTGATGGTAAGAACCACTGGGCTCACAGTCGAGCCCAGTAGTTCTGGAGCAGCTAACCCGCTCCTGTAGCCCGCCCCTTAGCCCGGGTTTGCGCAGCGAGCGCTCCGCAAACCCGGGCTATCTGCTCGTGAGTAGCCGCGGTGCAGCTCTGTGCCATGACTACTCATGAGTAGACCCCTGGCAGGGAGGCTTAAAAGCAGCCTCCCGGCTCAGGGGTCTTCCCAGTATGCCCTGCGCGCTTGTGCAGGGCGTACTGGGGCTTCCGGGGGCTGCGCGGCCCCTGAGCTCCCCAGCCCCCGCCAGCTCTGTCTTGGAGCCAGCCATCATGTGGGCAGCCAATCCAGCCGCCCAGGGCTCCCTGCCCGCTCATGAGTGGGGAGAGCGGGCTTAGCTGATTGTGAGACCCGGTCCAGTAGCTAGTGAAAATCCCATCCTTAGATGGATGGCATTTAATAGTGTTTAGCAAGCATTATATACATCTTCATGAGATACCTATAACTTTGGAAGAACAACAGACTACTGTGGTAATTTATTAATTTATATACTCTTGTTAGAATGGTTTCTTACTATATGAGATGTTGGGCTATCTTAAAGTAAAGTGTGCCATCGAGTTGGTGCCGACTCCTGGTGACCACAGAGCGCTGTGGTTTTTCTTTGGTTGAATACAGGAGGGGTTTACTATTACCATCTCCCATGCAGTATGAGATGATGCCTTTTAGCGTCCTCCTATATCTCTGCTGCCTGATATAGGTACCATCAGGGATTCGAACTGGAAACCTCATGCTTGCTAGGCAAGTCATTTCTCCTCTGTGCCATTAGATTGCTCGATTGTGCTGTCTTAATCTGTTTTAACCTGTTTAAAATGTTGGTTTTGTGTGGGAGAGTGAATACTTTATATTCTGTTCTGGAGTGGGAACACTTGTCACTGAAGAAGACCTTTGTTTTGGGTTGAGACTATTTTAGTATCTGTGTGTGTATGTATGTGTGTGTACCAGAGATTGTGATTTTAACAATTTTTAACTCCTAAACTGGGCTGTGTCCCTTGGGTGGATGATTACATCTTATCTTCATTGTAATTAAAGGACATTTTTACACACACACACACACACACAGATTCTCTCTTTGACAAATGGATGTTTTGTTGAATCCATATAGGGTTTGTTTTTTGTTTTGTCTGTGGGAGACAAGGTATCGGAATCTTTCTAAAATAAAGAAGTTTGGGGCCCTAGTTAAGTCAATTTGGCGCTCTATGTCCACTTTCCTGTTTGATCACTGTTTTTGCCTGGCCATGACCCGTAGCAATTAGAAGAGCGGGGGGAGAAACCTAGGGATGACATTTTACTCCAAATGGTCCGTTTCCAGGAGGATTGAAATGTATCCTGCTGCGTCAGGGGGGCCAGACCCCAAGGATTGAAGGATAGTTTAAGCCAGTAGATGAGGATGGCCATCCACATTCTGGCCTCCACCTACATCATGCCCATTTCCAGTCGCAGAGTGGTGTTTGAGAAACAGGGAGGCACCTGGAGGGCTGCTTAAGAAATTTAGACTGTACCAGTGCCAGTGGGGTAAAGGAGAGAAGAGGGCCCAGTTGGGCACCATAGAGGAGTTGGGCCAGTGGCTTGGTTTCAAATAATTTGAGTGCTGCGGGGATATATTGGCCCCTGCTTGTTCAGAAAAGTTTTAGAATGGCAGAGGAGCTCCTCTGTACAATGAGAGCAACATAGTCACTGTGGGCTGCTCTTGAACCAGAAGCATGTAAGACCACCCCCAGGTATTTGAAACTGATGACCTGTTTGATCTTATGGCCTCCTAAACTCCAGGTGTGGGAATTGGGTCTTCTGGTGAAAGCCAGGACCTTAGGTTTTTGATATTTAATTTCAAGCTGGTCATTTTTGCAGAATTGAGTGAATCCTGCCAGAGCTTTTCTGAGACCAATGGGGGTCCTTGAAAGGGTTGCGGCATCATCTGCATAGAGCAGGGTGGAAATGCATCTTTTTGCCAACTTGGGTGAAAGTCTGGGCTATTGAGGTGGCTCACCATGTCATTGATGTAAAAGTTGAATAAGAGTGGGGCCAGAATGTGACTCCCTTCTGGGTTTGGACAGGGTTCGCGAGGTGCCCTTAAGGGTTGCATCTTACCTCAAGAGATGTGTCTGTGTGAAGGATGTGGATCAGGTGACGGTCGATCAAGGAGGCTTCCAACATTTACCCCACAACATGAAGCCATGTGTGAATAACTCCCTGGGGAACTTTGGAACTGTAGTTTTGCGAGAGAGACTTGGAGCCTCCACAGAGAACTCTCAGTACTCCCACCAAATGACAATTTCCAGGATTTTGGAAGGGAAGCTCTGACAGTTAACAGGTCTAAAATTGGAAGCTGTTCAGAAAGAAACAGTGCCTTTGGCTTAGCTGCATGTTAAACCATTTGAGTTCTCTCAGTGTGGCCAGTGAGCAAAAACTGGTGGTGACATATCAGTGCCTGGCTCTCTTTGTCTTTGACAGCCTGAGTCTCCTCCATTGGTTCCTGCCATGTTATCTTGTATTTTTTGTAACATTTCATCCTTTGGGAAATTCTGCTGAGCTGCACTGTCCCAACTGTTTTCAGCAATAGTACTACAATGTTATTTCCTGGTGTGGCTGAACAATTTTTATGATGCTAGACATTGGCTTGGATATATAATTGACTGCTTCAGTTAACATATCAGTGCAATCTAAGAAATAAAAAATATATGTTTCCCATTTGATTGGTAACTTTGAGGCCTCTGGCTTAAACCTTTAGCCTGTATCCCCAACTGAATTGAAGCCTACATGTAGCTGTATTTGCTCAAATATAGCAAACTCCTTGGGGCAAGGACTATCTTTGGATTCTTTTTGTTGATTTGGCTCTTTATGCTACTCCATAAAGTGCCATGTACATTGATGGTGCTATCTAAATTTATTTATTTAACTTATTTATATACCACCCAAAACGCAAGTAAATAAAGAATGACTCGGATGCCTAGAGTTCTGAGTTTTCTTGAAAACTTAAGTGTTCTCAGGAAGAGGTATTCTGAGCACATCCATTTCTTATGTTTCCAGTCTGAGAATAAATACACATGAATTTTAGAGACAGCAAGCATCTGGAACAAGTGAAGAAATTATAGGGCCTTCACAAATCTATTATCATTTTTATTATTGCCACAATATTCTGTCAGGTTCCATTTCCTGCATGAGTACCAGCAGCTAGAAATGTAAACTCTTGCACAAGTTGGAATCGGTGTGTGCATCCAAATGCACATCCCATTTAAAACAGTGAACAGCGTCTACTTTCCAGTGCACAGTCCTGTGTGTGTGTTCCATGTATGTCTGCAGTTCTTTAAAGCAATAATACCTTAGATACTTACTCTGGGTATCAGAGACCTTGGAGCAGAAAAGTGGGAAATTCCAGAAATAAAGTGACAGGTTGTACATATCCATAATCATTAGGGTTACTGATAAGTGTTAGCTACTTTTCTAAATGAATATACTCTCAAATGACAGACAAAGAATATAACTAACATCAAAATACAAATAATAGAAAATATATTAAAACGTTAGATCAAGAGCAAGGAATACAGCAGCAGCACAAAGTGAAGAAAAACAGGACTCCAATAGAAGACAAACGTTCAGATTTTAAAATGTTTGAAAAAGCTTGCAAGGATCGGTTTTGAAAGGGGTTTGGGCCCTACTAGGGCTGTGAGGCAAGGCGGCATTTGGTGCCTGGCCTCAGGTGCCACAGTCCCTTGGGCTGCCCTTGCCTTTATGAAAGTTGTCTGTTTTCTTTAAAATGTGTACATGAGAACTTCCTGGAGGGTTATACTTTCATGGACCTGAACTGCCTGTCTCCCACATTACAGATCTCATAGGAACATAGGAAGCTGCCTTATACCGAGTCAGACTGTTCGTCCATCTAGCTCAGCATTGTCTACACAGACTGGCAGTGGCTTCTCCAAGGCTGCAGGCAGGAGTCTTTCCCAGCCCTATATTGGAGATGCCAGGGAGGGAACTTAGGACCTTCTGCATGCAAGCATGCAGTGCACTTCCCAGAGCGGCCCCATCCCTTAAGGGGAATATCTTACAATGCTCACACATATAGTTTCCCATTCTAATGCAAAGCAGGGCAGGCCCTGCTTAGCAAAGGGGACAATTCATGCTTGTTACCACAAGACCACCTGTCCTCCCTAATGGAGTCTGTTGCAAGTGGTGCTACCTGGCAAAGTAGAGTTCTGGCTCGCCGGTATGCTCTCTGTGTTGGTTTTATGTAGGTATTTCAGAGGAGTGCCCACCTAATCCTTAATTCTATCTTTCACCCTTTGGTGCTGCTTTGACTGCCATGTTTTTCTTTGTTTCATTCCTCAAGTGATTCTAACCAGTCAGGGACCATGTAGCAGATGTTATAGTATTTCTTTACAACATAACCAGTAGATCTGGCTATCTACTAATATTACTAAAATTAAATGAAGTCCATTTGTTGTAGGTGCAGTGCTATCTATGCAGGTCACTTTGATGGTTCTAACCAATCGGTGATTACAAGCTACCAAGGATCACATAACAAACATTTTTGCAGCCCTTTACAGTGATCCTGAAAATCACCCAAAAGGTGGTGAGGTGGGTGCCCAGGGAATTCTGAAAGATTCTCACAAGACAGTTCCCTTTTCAGCTCTTTCCAAATGCCTCCTGAGGATATGATTCTGCCTTGCCCTCCCCATTTATGTTAGAGGCAGTAGGTTCTCCCAAACTCATAGCATATGTTTTCTGAAGCTATTTTGTTGGTTTCTGGCTTAACATTTTTCTAGAAAGGAACATTGCATCACTTAGGGCTTTAGTATGTCTGATGAAGTGGTCAGGGATAAAGGAGACAGAAAGGACAGAAACCTCTTCAGGCACCTCTCCAGTTGTGAACTATCTTTTGCATGAAGTCTCTCATTAGTGAAGGATAAAAACAGCCCATATGCCTACTGGGGAATGGAATGGTGAATCATTCTGTGTTCCTTTCTAATGTCCAAAACTTTTCCCTGCCTGAGTGAGAGCTTGTGCTTTTTAAAATTGTCCCATCATACACAATCTTCTGATGAACTGTTCTTGAATTCAAGAACAGTTCAAGTGTTGAAAAAACCAACATGATAGTTGAAAAAGCCTTATCCCCACAGCCCCACAACTAGGGCCTACCTTGAGACCGGGAAACAGGAGAAGGGCGGATTGTGTTTTCGACATTGTGTTTCCCCCCAAAAAGCTGGAACTGCAATTTCTGGCAGTGGGGAGCAGGGTTTAAGACCGAGGCAGTGCCATCACTGAATCCCCTTCCACAGGAAGAGCAAGGCTCTGTATGCATGCCAAATGGAGAAGGTGGTGGAGCTGAATGTTGTACTGGGAAGGGTGGGTAAGTGGAATCGGAGAGAGGGCACTAAAAGCAACATTTTACCCACACAAGTGTGGAAGATACTGGAGAAATTTGATTCTTTAAAAAATACTGGCTGACATCCAGCTAACAGTGTGTGCATGGAAGGAAGTTTCATGCAGGCAATGAGAGAGGGTCATTTTTCACCTATTCACCCTCTCCTCTGCAGCCCTCAGTGCCTACCAAAAATATGTCCCTGAGGGTTCTAGGACCCTCAGGGACATATTTTTGGGAGACAGAACTGCAGAGGGAAGGGGGAGATGGGTAAAAATTGCCCCTCCAATTCTGCACACACATAACTTTCTTCCCTGCACACATTGTTAGTCTCCATGATGGCAACTGTATAAATCATTAAAATGGAAAGAACTGAAAAGAAGAAAAACTTTTTTCATTTACTGTTGTGTGGTTGTCCCGATGAGATTGTAAAATACTCCTCTGGGAGAATAAAATGCTGCCTCCACACAATGCTGCTGAATCTGATAGGGTCACTTCACATGTTGCTTTTTCATTCCTGAGTGTTGAAGAGATTTATAACAAAGCATAAACCTCAGCAATTTCTGAATAGCAGTATTAGTGACTTTTCTGTACATTATAAGATCTGATGCACAAACTTGGATTGATAAAAACACTTATGCTACCTCTCGTCTATTACATGCTGCACACTCTTTAGGCAGGAAGACTCTACTTGCGTAGGAAAACTCCAGGATGCTATTTCCATGTCATGTTGTGCAAAGTGAAGAGATCATAATCTCTTTATTTTTTATATAGATTGACTACTCAGAGATGGACATGGATAGTCAGTTGATACCACTAGATCCTGGAGTGCAGTCTGCGTTTGCTTCAAGATTGCTTTGGGGTGAGGGGAGGCTTGGTCAGGTTTATCTGATTTTAGGGGGAAATAGGCAAAAACCACTTATTCTTGACAAGGCTGCGTATCTGTTAATTGCATATCTTATTCATCTAAACATGAGAGCTCTTGTTGGCCACTCTTAATTAAGGTTGATGGGTGGGATATCTTAAATACTTATATTTGCATTGGGATGTTGAATACTGACTTTCTTCTCTTGGTTTCTTTCATGCAGGGCCGCATCTGCAGAAAAGCTGGAAAATCAAAAAAGTCCTTCAGCCGTAAGGAAGCTGAAGCAACTTTTAAGAGCTTGGTCAAGACCCATGAAAAATACGGGTGGGTCACTCCTCCTGTGTCCGATGGCTGATGCTAGTTGCAGCCTGCGCATCAGACACTAAATAAAACAACACAACAAAAAAGTACTCTTTGACATTTCCTCAATGCTGTATACCACATCCATCCTTTTTTTCTACTTCAGCTTCTGTTAGATATCATGAATGTCATGGAGACGTCCAAATTATTTATGAGCAGATCTGTTTACAGGGGTGGGGTGGGGGAGGCTGTATAAGGTTATATTTTGAAACTGGTGAATGAGCGATCGATCGTCTTTAAGTCACTTTAGAGCAGATGTTGAGATTGTATCACTTGCCCCCATCCCACCCCACCCTACTCTTCCATGCAAGCCACATTGTCGCCTGCTTCTTCCCATGGCACAGCAGCACCAACCGGCGGTACTGGAAATTCCGTCTATTGTTGCTTAGTTCATTTACATGTAAAATGAAGCTGTTAATATTTAAATAGTGAAGCAGTGCATTGCAGATCTATGTTTGCTGTGCTGTTTTTAAAATGTGTTTTCAAGCAGGTCAACTTAACTTGAAGATCTGTTTTTCTGTGGAGCTGTGGTCTGCTGTGGCTAAATTTTTAGACCTCATCTGTGCTCTTTAATATGAACTTTGGTTCAGAATAAAACAACAACAGAATCCTAGCAAAGACACAAGCTCTAGTACTGAAAAAGAGCACCCAGTTGCTCAAAACATGCTAGCTATGGTGATATTGTGGTGTGCTGTTGTTCAGCGATTAAACCAGTGTGATCACATGAAGGTCAGGTGACAAAGGCTTGGGGTACCAAATGTGCCCATGCCAGGGGGGATGCCAAGGGATTGGTGACTGAATAGTGTCTGTCTTCCCAATAAGACCAGGTACTTTTAGAACAGCATATTAATCGATCCACTAATGCGACAGCCAAAAAAGACAGAGACACACACACAATGCAGAAGACATTACTTTAAATATATGGTACTTAGTTCAAAATGTTGGACCAGTTACAAAAGAAAAGTCAGATTATCAAAAACTAAGGCATTTCTATTACTATTTGCATGCCTGGATTTCCCCCCATAACATGTTATGTACTTTCAACCCAATGTTGGAGAGAATTGGTTAATATATAAATGCCCAGCAGGGTCACTAAGGATTCATGTTCCCTCTTCTATTAAACAGGTTTGTAAGACTTCATATAATGTTCCTAAGAATACAAAGGATGAGTTTGAAAATGTGGAACCCAAATGGAAAATTGTGTTGGACACATTCTAAATAAAATCAACCAAACCATTTGATTAATTGCCTTGACATTTCAGTCATTCTGTTCTAAGATCTCCTGTGTAACACTAGAAATCTTAGCAATATATTTTGAGTACTCTTGCAGCATATTGGGTGAAGACACCGGGACATTATTGATCATAAAACACAGTGAAGGTTTTTTTAAAAAGGAATCCTAAGCATGTTTACTAATAAGTCCTGTAGCAGTGGTGAATCCTATGGAGTTCAATGGGACTTATTCCCTGGTAAGGTTGCTTGACACCTGAGTCTAGTTTTCCATCACACACCACACACAAGACCAGTCTTTAGAGACATGGGTGAAAGAAAGAATCCGTCTATGCATACAGGGCTTGGTTTGTTGTTGTCACTATTGCTGAAGAGAGAAGCCACTGATCCATTTTTAAAAGGACACGTTTCTTCAGCAGGGGCAGTGCTACTGTGATTATATAATCAAGCAAAGTTCCAGCTGAACAGTCAGTCTCCCCAAGCATATGACTTCCTTTTGGAGCCTTGCCCAACTTTCTGGCTACATTTTAGTCAAGAACATCATTTACCGTACCTTGTAAGGATTACGTGTGTTGTATGCACAGTGCACATTAGGGAAAGCTTTATAGAGTAGAAAACAAATGTACACATACGAACAAACAGGACTCGTTGCTAGTATAATGCTGTTGTAGCAAAGGGTGCTGGTGGTAAATATCAAGGCTTGATTTAAAGCAGAGCTCAGCCCTTCATGCTATTTTTAATTCAATGGCTCATCTCTGGAGCATGGGACATTATAAGAAGCATTTCCCTGATGATGCACCTTGTGGTGTAAGCTAGATGAGTGTGTAAATGTTAGCCTTTGTCCAGGGATCCATGTGTCTGAGCCTTTCAGTAAAAATATAGGTAGATAAATTGTATACATTTGTTTGTGCATGAGAAGAAGATCTCCAAGTAGAGAGCAGGAAAATGAAGCACCTATTCCAATTTATGCTTTTGTTTCAGGGGTGAAAAGGCATGCTATTTTGCTGAGGATTTCTATGTACATACAGACTTCCTTCCCCCACCCTCTGAAATGTTTCAAATAAAGATAAGTGTACCCAAACACATGCCAAGTAGGTTTGTATTTACATCATCCAGCCTCCACAGCATATGAATAAAAATACGATGAATATTTATATACCGTTTTGCAACAGAAGGTCCCAAAGTGATTTACATAGTAAATAAATAAAATGGCTCCCTGTCCCCAAAGGGCTCACAATCTTAAAAAGACACCAGCAACAGCCACTGGAGGGATGTTGTGCTGGGGATGGATAGGGCCAGTTGCTCTCCCCCCGATAAATAAAGAGAATCACCACTTTTGAAAGGTGCCGCTTTGTTCTGTTAGCATACTCATATACACTACACTAATTTTTTTTTTTTTACATTTTATATCCTGCTCTTCCTCCAAGGACAGAGCAGTGTACTACATACTTAAGTTTCTCCTCACAACAACCCTGTGAAATAGGTTAGCCTGAGAGAGAAGTGACTGGCCCAGAGTCAAGCGGCAAGTATCATGGCTGAATGGAGATTTGAACTTGGGTCTCCCCGGCCCTAGTCCAGCACTCTAACCACTACACTACACTGGCTCTCTACAGACGGCATCATCCATAAGATGCCTTCATGCACTTGTATGTGTTATAACAAATCACACTTGCACACAAATGCAAAAATGTAGCTAGAATTCCCCCCTGCCTCTGGCTTCACATCATCCATTTCTAGAAGCTGGCTAAAGCAGTAAAATCTAGGTTAGGCTCTTAAAATGATATATATGTACAGGAACAGGCAAGTGTGTGCACGCACGCATGTGCACAATTAATGTATTGTTATCCTGAACCCTTGGAATTGACAGGGCATAAATTGAATAAAGTGTGTGTGTGTTTTAAATGGAGTTTAAATTAGGCAACAACTAACTTTCTCAGCTACACAAAGGCCAATACTTTCCCTCTCTCAATTGTCTGTTTCAGAGCTTCACTTGCTGCAATTTATTTTAATTCTGTCACAAGCAATGAAGACGACCTGTGGGCAGTTAATAACTCCATAATATAGTTATTACTGTTTTCTGTCTCAATGATCTCGACTGGTGGGTTCTGTCTCAATGGAAAGTGGGTTGCGCTTGCATCATTTCCATCATTTGTCTTGTTTTGGATTTTAAAAGAAGGAGAAAGTGGCAGGTAAAGGGAATTAGGGGAGTAGAAGAAAAGGATTAGGACAGATAAGCATGTGGTGGTAGCTGTTTGTTTTTTAAGTCAGTATCGTGTTACGATATGGGGTTAAAGGTGGGTCCCTGGATCTGAAAAAACCACTGTGCTCAGAGGCGCTCTTACCCCAGACTTGGGGGCCAAAGTCCAGGGCCTCTACAGCCCCTGGTGCCCCCCCAATCCTCTTTAGTCTATCCTGGGTGGTGTGGTCACCCAGCAGAACATGATGATCCTTAATTTGCAGGAGAGGGCTCCAAAATTACCTAGGTGCACCTCTGATTGTGATTATTTTAGCCATGGCTTGCCTCAGAGTTTCCTCCTATTTAAAGAAATAGTGAATGCAGTTAAGTAGTTGGATTGTCCATCTAGCATTGTATTCCTCACACTCATTATATTTGGTCTGGAGCTTTTAAATATATAAGCCCCAAACCAGCCATTGTGGATACAGGAGCTTCGACACACATGCACTGGAACACTACCTGTGCTCCCTTCAACTATGCGCATCTGTCTTTGCACACATGCAAGAAGCCTGTGAATCAGACGTGTGTGTGTGTGTGTGTGTGTGTGTGTATACAAACACGCACACAGGACTGATGGGCACTTCCAGTTGGGCTCCTAGCATCAGCCAGTTACTGCAGACCCATGCAGAACTACAATTTCCATCCCACGTTGTGGTAGGTACCTTGGGCAGCAGCCAGACTAGTGTTATGTCAGTGTAATCAAAGAGTAGACACTTCTCTTAGCATTTTGTGGTTCTCCACCATCAGGGGCAGAGCCACCGTTGAGCAGACAGCTTCAAAGAACCTGGGCCACCAGCACAGAAGGGCTGTGCGAGCCCTCCTTGTGTGTGACAACATGCACATGTGGGTGTGGCCCGATCGCCAGAGGGCTCACCCTCCGTAGCGCAGTCCCTTGCTGGAGGGAGAGGAAGGGAAATAAAAGCACCCCGCCAGCAAGCGCCGGCTGGGAATGAGCTCTGGAGGACTTGCATGGGCCCTCCAGAGACCAGGCCATGCCCCTTTTGTACATGATGTCACATGCGGGCCCTGGAGAGCGATCATTCCCCACATCACTGGCATGCACGGCAAGGCCACCAGGGACAGGGCAGAACACGGGCCTCCATTCCCTGGTTCCGCCACTGTCCACAATATTGCACATCTGCTAGGAGACTTGCCCTGCAACATAGCGTGAGTGTCCCATATGGTGCAATCTTCTGGTAATGCAGGAACTAGTCTGAAGCAACGGTTACTTTCTTGCGCTCCATTCTTATTTATTTTATTTATTGTTGCATTTCTATACCGCCTTTCGTTAAAAGACAACCCCAAGGCAGTTTACAAAAGTTAAAACATACAATAAAAAGACAATAAATATATTAAGCTAAAAAATATATAAAAACAAACCAAATTTAAAATCTATAAAATACAAGCATAAAAATACAACAGGTAAAAACACACAGAACCAGCAGTAAAAGCGATTATGTAAAAGCCTGGATTAAAAGCCAAGTTTTAACAAGTTTTATTTAAAAAAAAAAAAAAGTTAAAAAGCCAAGTTTTATGCTAGCACCACAGTATTATCCAAGGACTACACTGTGTTTTGGGGACGTGGTAAATGGACTGTCTTCCATTTATCCCTCCTGTTTCTGTTGTATCTGGGTGTGTGCCCCCCTCTCTCTCAAAAAAGATGGATAGTAGCATTAACAACAGAGCACACATGAAGTCGTACTGCTGCTCTCAAAAAAAGTCACGTGTTCTTTGACAATTTAAGTGCAGGGAAAAAACCAGGTTGACAACGGCTGGATGATTACCACCACCCCAACAAAGAGTGAGCAAACAAAACTGTGACAATCCCAGACTAAACACCCCAGGAAGCATCCTTACACTGGAAGATACTCTAGTTAACCAAGAAAGCATCACTGCTGAATATAGCTCCTTAAAACTATTTTTTTTCCAAATTGAATTTTTATTGATTTTAACAGTAATAATATTCATTCATAACAAACTTAATAAACAGAAGTGGACTTCCCGCGCATCTCTCTTCGTGAAACATCAGCTATAAAATTTACCCTTGCTATAATAATAATTCAAAACATAAATTTAAACCCTTACAAACAAAATTAGTCTACCCAACCTGCATTTCTCCCTCCTCTCTAAATTTCAAATCCTGCTGTAAGGTCCATAGTAGGAAAATAGTTTTTTAGATACACCAAAAATGGTTTCCAATCTTCTTTGAAACATTCTAAGTTTTGGTCTCTTATCAGTGTTGTAAGTTTTGCCATCTCCGCATATTCCAAAATTTTTATCAGCCAATCTTCTTTTGAAGGCAGTTCATTACTCTTCCATTTTTGTGTGTATATTATTCTGGCCGCCATAGAAGCATACATGAAGAATGCTAAATTATTTGTAGAAATAAAACCTTGTGTTATTCCCAGTAGGAAGGATTCTGGCTTCTTAGGAAATATCATTTTGAATATTTTCTTTAACTCATTATATATCATATCCCAATAGGCCTTAGCCTTCCCACAGGTCCACCACATATGAAAAAAAGTACCTTCAGAATGTCCACACTTCCAACATTTGTTTGAAACATTTTTATACATTAATGCCAATTTTTTTGGTGTCAAGTACCATCTATACATCATTTTATAATAATTTTCTTTTAAAGCATAGCATGCAGTAAATTTTAAATCAGTTTTCCATAACTTTTCCCAGGCTGCCATTTCTATATTACGCCCCACATCTTGAGCCCATTTTATCATGGTCATTTTAACCACTTCCTCTCTTGTATCCTCCAGAAGTAACGGTTTATACATTTTAGAAACTAATTTTTCATCATTTTGACATAATTCCTTCTCAAAACTTGAAATCTGATCCTCAAATCCAACTAAAGTCTTTCTTATATATCGCATATAACTGATGATACTGAAACCAATCTCTAACCAAATTTTGTATTTCAGTTAAACTTTTTAACTTACAATCCTTGTCTTGAAAATGTAACAAATCCCTATAGGTACCCCAACACATTTGCATATTTACTTCTTTACGTGATAAAGCTTCAATCGGAGATATCCATAACGGAGTTTTAGGTTCCAACCAATTTTTATTTTTTAACCACACCCTCATTAAACTCCTTCTCACATAGTGATTCAAAAAGTCTTTGTGTATTTTACTTTTTTCATACCACAGATACGCATGCCATCCAAACCTTCTATCAAATCCCTCCAAGTCCAGAATTCTAGGGTTTCTTAATGTTATCCATTCTTTTAGCCATGTCAAACAAACAGCATCAAAGTACAACCTTAAGTCTGGCAGAGTAAGACCACCTTTTTCCTTTGCATCTGTTAAATTCTTAAAACAAATTCTTGGTCTTTTCCCCTGCCAAACAAACTTAGTTATGTCCTTCTGCCATTGCTTAAAACAAGTTAAAGTGTTAATTATGGGAATAGTCTGAAAGAAATAACATTTTAGGCAAAACATTCATTTTCACCACTGAAATTCTTCCCATTAAAGACAAATTCATTTTGGACCATCTTTGTAGATCAATTTTCACTGTATTCCATATTTTAACATAATTGTTTGTGAACAACAGAGAATTGTTATTTGATAACCAGACCCCCAAATATTTAATTTTCTTCTCCACTTTCAACTCACTTATTTCGGAGAATTTGTCCTTGGATTTCTGATCCATATTTTTAGTCAAAACTTTTGTTTTAGTCTTATTTATATAAAATCCAGCCAACTGGCCAAATTGTTGTATTTTATCCAAAAGCCTTTCAATCTTGTCCATTGGATTTTCTAAGAAGAGCACAACATCATCTGCAAAGGCTCTCAACTTGTAGTCTTGTTTCCCAATTTGGGGACCATGTAATTTGTCATCTTCTCTGATACTTCTACAAAGCACTTCTAGAACCAATATAAAAAGCAGTGGGGAAAGTGGACATCCTTGTCTGGTCCCTTTTTGTATTACACAATTGTCTGATAATTCCCCATTTACAATAATCTTAGCATATTGCTCCGAATAAATTGTCTTAATTGCCCTAATAAAATTGTTGCCAGCGGCCATTACCTCTAATAATCTCCACATAAATTGCCACGAAACATTATCAAAAGCTTTCTCTGTGTCCAGAAAGATCATCGCCATCTGTTTATCATTATGTTTTTCATAATACTCCAATACATTCAAGACTGTTCTCACATTATCTCTCAGTTGTCTCTTCGGCAAGAATCCCGCTTGATCTTCATGAATAAAGTGCCTTAATATAACCTTCATTCTAAATATAGCTCCTTAAAACTAGTTGCAGGAAAGCATCCACACTAATCTGGGTTGATGACATCACCTGTCATGGTATAAAGCTGCTCATACATGTCAATAACTTTCAATATCATATAATGTGCCTCCTGCCCAAAATTCAAGAGGCCATCATCTCAATTAACTAAACCTCATTTATTGCCTATTTGACATGATCATCTCAACCTTTTAGTTTGATTACTTTGATTACTCTTAATAAATTTTAGATCAGGCTGTCAACCAATAAAAAATATCAGCTGATTAATCATCTGTCAACTGAATAATTCATTCCTTATATTTAGATAAATGTGCATATGTTAACAACACAAAATCTCAATCTAGATACCTTTTTAAAATGGTGAAAAAGTGTCAGGTAACTTTCAATTTAATAAACAAATGCTTTATCCATTTTAGAAGGAAAGCTCATCTTTAACGTGGTTTGCTTGCTGTTAACAGTAACATACCTGAATCAAACTACTGTATCTGCAAAAAAATGATCAAGCATTCCATTAACTTTTCATCGCCATTAATTAAAATTGGTCCCCACCAGATAATTGATGAAAGGTTTAATTGAAATAAAATCTTACTGCTGTGGTTTTAGCAAGGGATTCAATTGAGTTTCCTAGCCACTGGAAGATGATCTAGCAGCATGTTCAGCGATGCCATTTCACATTCTGTGAGTGTCTGTGCATTTTGTGTGTAATTTACAGCAAGGTTCAAAGGCCTTCTAGTAGGTATATTCAAGTTTACATTGCAATATCCAGTGGCTGATTTGATGAAGAAAATTACTCAGAGTAGTCCTATTGAAATTACCTAACATGACCTCTTAATTTCAATGGGACTAACTCGGAGTTACTTTCCACGTCAGCTGGTGTGGCTTTTATACCTTATAATACTAATATGACTAATCATATATGGGGGCGGGGGGCAACTGCCCTCACTGAATAGCTTCCCTGAGCATGTCAGCTTAGGTTATCAGGCCCTCAGCCTGGTTATTTCCCTAATTAATTAAGATATACACTGAACAGAATCAAGTGGTAAAGCTTTTCCTGGACTGTACCACTTCAGGCTCCAGGTGGAGAATTAGTGTTTGAATGCTTTCCTAGAACTTTACTTGGATGCTTCCACACAGAAAAACAGCATGCCCAGGAGAATATTAAGTTACACCTCTGCAAGTTTTTGTATATGCAGTTTGTTTTGGATGGGAGAGCTTTCAAATGCATGATGCACACCAACACTCTCACACACCCTTCAACTTGAAGTGGTACTGTCCAGGATAAGCTTTACCACTTGATTCTGCTTGGTTTATAAACTGGGAGTCGCAGAAGAAGAAATAATGAGAAAACGTTTTTTCTTGCTGGCATATGCCTTCTAGCTTTATTTTTAATTACAATAATACCATCCAAGGAATCCTACAGTGAAGCCCCTAAGGAAATGACAAGTGGCAGTACATTATAACACCACAAGAAACAAATGGATAAGTGGGCACAATTTCAAATGGTGCCAACAAGCTCGAAAAACTGCATCTCTGGGTCTTCTGAGCTGCCTTCTAGGTCTTTTGGGTTTGATTTGGCAATTACTGCAAGGTCTTTAAAACACACACACACACACACACACACACACACACACACAATTATTGTGCATTAAAATTGCCTATGTCTTTGCAAAATGAAACCTTTGAAACATATCAGAGGCATTCCCATTTAGGAAAAAAAATCAATGAAATGTAACAGAACCAATTCTAATTAAGTGTCTGCATGATTTAGAGCCTTTCTCCCTTCTTGTTCCATTTGCATTAAAAAAGACTTGTAGAGTCATTTAGTAATGGGTTTCCACCCCCCATCCCCTTGCATCCAGATTCTACAATACAATAAAAACCTAATTTTCAGCACTACCCGTCTGTTAACATAAAAGGATTAAATACATTTCTCTCAAAAGGAAAGGGAGCAATGCCAAAATACTTAAATCACAGGCTGGCATAAAATACTTAAATCACAGGTTGGCATAATGTAAGAAATCAGTCTTTTGGTAAGCTGCCAGAACACAGGGTTTGAACTTAAGTTTTTCGGTTTTAACATTCTCAGATTACTCCGGCAAGCTTTTAGTTCATATCTCCTTTGTAATGGAGGTTGTGCAGAAGCGCTCTTCAGTCCAGAGCCTCCACATCCCCTGGGGGCCCCCCAAATCCTTTTTAGTCTGTCCCGGTAGTGTGGTCATGTTAAAAATGTGTACAAAATACAGGGCGGGGGGGTGCGCTCCAAAAGCCTTTAGGTTCAGGCTCCAAAATTACCTAGGGTGTGTGTTCACATGTTGGCCAAATGTATCCCTGAGAGCTATCAGAGAGGACTTCACATACAATTCAAGCCAGTCAGGGGTTTTACATCCCATCTTTCTCTCTTTTCTTTTTTTAAAACTCCGGATACACTCTTAGCCCAATTTATATCCGGAGTTTAAAAATCCACTTTTTGCATCGGGTTTGTTGGGCAACTTTGAATGTGCAGTAAAGCCTCACAGAAACCCCGCGGTAAAGCTTGCTGTCTGGGAAAGCTACGGGGGAAGAAGGAAAATCTCTGGGTGTGAAACCAGAATCAAGGGGGCAGGCTATTTTTGGCTGGATTCAGGGGCATAGCTAGGGGAGAGGGGGCCCATGTTCACCTCTCTCCAGGGCCCGTGTTCGCCGCTCTCCCTGGTGGCCCTTCAGAGTGAGAGAGATAATGAAGAATGCAGAGAGGTGTGGAGCTGGGGGCCCCAGGTTCTTTGAACCCATCCGCTCAATTATAGCTACACCCCTGGTTGGCTTGAAAGCTTTTCCTATTGGCCTACCACATCCCTCAGGCAGGCCCTACCTCTGAAGCATCAGGCACAGCCAGGCTCTTTCCCTGACCGACCAGCAGGGCCGGCTCTAGGGGATCTGGCGCCCAGATGCAACACTCTGTTGAGCGCCCTTAGTTATCGTGAAAAATAAAAATTTGAAATACAATTAGTGTGTATTCAAAATTTAATACACAAAGATTGTATGTAATTATGTACATAACATTGTATATAATATAATTATGTATTTTTATTATTATTATTTTTATTATTTTATTATTATTTTGCATTTATATCCCGCTCTTCGTCCAAGGAGCCCAGAGTGGTGTACTACATACTTAGGTTTCTCCTACAACAACCCTGTGAAGTAGGTTAGGCTGAGAGAGAAGTGACTGGCCCAGAGTCACCCAGCAAGTCTCATGGCTGAATGGGGATTTGAACTCGGGTCTCCCCGGTCCTAGTGGGTTTCAGGAAGATTGGGTGGAAGATACTGTATGGGACGGAAGTCTTAGGAAGAAGGCTGAAGATGGAGTCAGAGCTGAAGGAGGAAGGGCAGGCAAAGAGCTAAGGTGCCTGTTCCCTTTCAGGAAGTCAGTTTACCAGGGAAGAGAGTCATTGCTGGCTAGATACTGATGACCTGGGGAATGGCTACCCAGTTTTAATAGTTAATTTGTTTTAATTGTTTATCATGTTGTGAACTGCCCTGAGCCATTTTGGAAGGGCGGTATATAAATCTAATAAATAAATAAATAAAATAAAGAGAGACCAGATTGAGGACTGCAAGAATTCAAGCAAGCCATCAGGGAACAGCAGCCAAGCTTGTTTGAAAAATTCAAGGCTGAAGAATCCATCCCAGCTGTCAGAAGGCAGGCCTGGCTTAGAACCGTCCAAGGCCTGTGGCATTTAAAGGGATAGCACACCTTTGTCATCAGCTTCTGTGATTGCCACTTGAAAGGACAATTAGTATGACATGTTCAATACTCTGCCATCCCCAGAATCACAGACACAGAGTGATTCCATGCCTGGTATCTCCCCATTTCACAAAACATACATCCCCCATAAGCACCCCTCCATTTCTGCTTCCTTTTTTTGAAATAGGAATGATAAAGGATGCTTCCTCTTTGAAATGAGACTGTGCCTGTGGTCTTGCTCCCAGAGCAAGCAAGGGGAGGAGGAGAGCCTCTTTCTAAGTGGCTCTGGTCAAGTTTGTTTGAGAGTCCCTTTGCAAAACAAAGAGAGTCCCTTTGTTTTGACTTGATGACTTGTTGACTCAGCCTGAGCCAGAGCCCAGAGGGAAGCCACCCCACCCACCCCCACCTCTGTGAGTCTGTCTGTCTTTGCATTGCAATCCACTTCGGAATCCACTTGGCTGCAGAGAAGAAAGAGACAGAAAAGCCTGTTGCTTTTCTTCAAGTTCCATCAGCACCTTCCCAGACTCCAGTGGGTGGCGCTCCGATGCAACGCATCTCTTGCTTCATAGGAAAAGCTGGCCCTGCCGAGCAGCCACCACCTTTAGATCCCCACTCTATCCCCTAGATCTCAGGGTCTGATGTTCAGAAGACCTGGGCACCTTAATATTATTATAAGTATTCTAAAGAATCATAGTAATAAAAATAATTACCCTTGAACTATGGATATTTTCAAAACCGCTTTTCTTTTAAAACTGGTACTCCCATCTCTCCACCATAATGCACAGAGCAGCTTGAAACAATAAACCCACATCCACTTCCCAGGCTGATCCGATCTGCCACACAGCTGAAATCCCATTGCGGCTAGCGCCACTATCTAGGGCTGATGTTTGACTGTTCAAAACAAAATTCTTAGCTGACAGGTCAAATATTGGTCAGCAATGTTCAAATAAGTGTCCGTCATGTAAAGCATCGATTTATTAGAATATAAATAAAGAGTAATTATGGTAATAACAAAAAGGACTGTCTTCTAGAAGAGTTTAGAATCCAGTCCAGCCTCAAAGCTTGGTGGAGCACGCAGGCCCTTTCTTCCCATGGCCAGTGCAATGGTTTCAGGGGCTCCTGGCATTTGTGTTCTGCGTTGTGCCACTGTGATGAAAGCTTGTGTGTGAGATTGCACTTTGCTCTCTCTTGTCCTGGACCCATGTGCCTGCAGTTAGAGTACATAAATACTCACTCCTAAATGAGGGTACATGTATTGCCCTGAATCCTGCAGGGTCAAGGACAACATAACTAACTTGGTCATACCAAAGTCCCTTAGCACCACAAGTTAGTTATGACTAGCTTAAGTCCCATTGGAATTAATAAGACTTAAGCTAGTCATAACTAACTTTGTCTCATTGATTTCAATGGTGCTAAGTCATGATTAACTAGCTTGTATGTTTGTCTGTAGTTTGGCCCTGTGTGTCATTTTCCCCATTGTAGGCATAGGTTGAAAGTCAGGATTGTGACCATGGCAACCAGGAAGAGGGGGGTTAACCCTTTGCACTCATGCTGAACCTGCAGTTGCTATAAAACTGCCCCCCACCAACCAACCCAACTGTTTTCTGCATGGCACCAATGACAGCTTCCCTTCCAGAGCAACTAGCAGTTTCAGGGGGATGATTTCTGCAGCATCACTGTATGAGGGGAGTTAAAAACCCCTCCCCAAGCATTGTAGTCTAGATCCCAATTCCCCGCTCCACCTCCATGGCTATTTACTACTACTACTATTACTACTATTGATATTTATATACCACTCTTCAACCAAAGTTCTCAAAGTGGTTTACTTAGAAAAATAAATAAATAAGATGGTCCCCTGCCTCCAAAGCGTTCACAATCTAAAAAGAAACATAAGGCAGATACCAGCAACAGCATAAGGCAGATACCAGCTGGGGTTGGATAGGGCCAGTTGCTCTCCCCCTGCTAAATATAAGAGAATCGCCACTTTAAAAGGTGTCTCTTTGCTCAGCAATGGAAAGAATTAACATGCAGGGTCAATCTATGTGTTTAATATAATGCGTAGTTTAGTCTACAAGCTGCTATTGCAAGCCCTCTATTTAAAAAACGAGTTTGCCATTTAACATGGAATGGTGATGGCAGAGGATGCTGGAGAAACACAAGTGTAAAGCCTGATTAGGCATGCAGAACCAATTGCTTGGTTCTTAAGATCCCAGCCATTATCTCTGGCTATTCTCACCATAGGAACATTGGAAGCTGCCATATACTGAGTCAGACCATTGGTCTATCTAGCTCAGTATTGTCTTCACAGACTGGCAGCGGCTTCTCCAAGGTTGCAGGCAGGAATCTCTCTCAGCCCTATCTTGGAGAAGCCAGGGAGGGAGCTTGACACCTTCTGCTCTTCCCAGAGCGGCTTCATCCCCTGAGGGGAATATCTTGCAGTGCTCACACATTGTCTCCCATTCAGATGCAACCAGGTCAGACCCTTCTTAGCTATGGGGACAAGTCATGCTTGCTACCACAAGACCAGCTCACCTCCCTACATCAAGTATGCCATGGGAAACCTTTAGAGCTGTGACTCAGAACTCCATGGCTTCCATAATATATCAATTTGCTGAACAGTGGGGGAAACCATCTGGCATCTCCACACCACAAGAACTCCCATATATGGAGTGGAGTCAAGAAGCAAGAGGGAATTTGGAGGAGAGGCAGAGCTGCAGGTGGGAGCGACAAAAGTAGAAGGCACTGGAAAGTGGCAGAGCAAACAACCCAGTGAACTGAACAGTTTGACCTGCTACCTAGACGAGGCTCCTATTATCAGAGGTCTCTTGTCTTTACTAGGACATGGTTCAGCTTTACTTCAAGATCAGTGCTGGCAAGTGAGATCTTAAAACAACAGAGACAAGTGGTCACAAGGGATGAGAAAAATGCTTGTTCTCATAACAAGTCTCGCTCTTGAGAGTTTCCCCTCTGTGGGAAGTTTGACACAATCTGTGATTATTATATCTTGTCCAACACATGAAGCAGATTCATTGGAGTTGATGTTTTGCACGGTTTGATGTTTGGAAAGAAGCATTCTTAGCAAAATAAAAGTGATACATAAATAATGTGTATGGAGCAGTGGTGACTTGGTTGTTCCTGCCACACTCCTGCGCGATGGACTAAAATAAAAATGTCACCCAACTCTATATTTATGAGGTTCTCCTTTGTTTAGAGGGTTATATGGGCAGCCAAATTCAGGTTGAAACACATTGACTCTGTGAAGGGCTTTATTAAATCCAACATTTTAATAATGTCCATTTGGCATGAGCATACAACACCACACACACATAAATACATGCTATACCATTAAAGAAGACCCTCATGAGAATCTGCAGTTGAAATTCAACTAAGAGTCAAATTCAGCTTTTTAAGTCAAATTAGGATAAGAGACAGCTGGTTAAATCTAGCCCCTGGGCATACAAAGAATTCCCAGTACTCTGTATTGCATAATAATTCATATTATTACCACAAAGAAACCTTTGCCTCTGGCTACTTGTTCTGAATAGTATTACCATATACCTGTAGCATTAAATTACTCCAGGAACATATTCAACAAGTACCAGGTTATCGCTCCAAGAGGACAATTAGAGCTGGCAAAGATCCTATACTCTTGGTCCTCAGCTGTGGTGACTCACATCTGGGTTGCATTTCAAGCTAAGATGGGTTGTGCACGTGATCACTCTCTGTGTGTGTGTGTGTGTATAAGCAATTTGTGTGCCCTAGAAAAAGGGGAAAGTGAGAAAAGAGAGGGAGAAAGGCAGAAAGCGAGAATGAGGTGTGCTGTCTCAGAATTCATTAAGAGGGCAATAGGTTTGATGATGACTTACTGTTAGATATATTCAGAATTAAATTGCCAAAGACAAACACCCCACCCACTGTATTTTAAGAGCATTTGATTTGGTTACTTACTAAGGAATGGCCATTTGCGGGTGGGTTTCGCGTTGCCACTCCATTAGCAGCACACAACCAGAATCTCTGTTTGGGCCAGGAAACACACAATTGAAATAATGAGCTACAAACCCTGCCCCTCATCAGAAAGCCTTCCAAGGTCTTGTATGGCTTCCCAGGATCTTTAGCACTACCAGCAGACTGGGAAAGCCACATGATATCAGCAGCTACACTGTGATTGGCCACAAAGGAGCAGGAGGTGGACCCAGCTCTCCAGCTTCAGGATCATAGAGTGCGTTTTGCAGTATGCTACATCCTTGGATGGCAGTGCTGTAGCCACAGCACAGGAAGGGCCTGCTAGGTCTTAGTGGCTGGAAAAAAGAGGCAACTGGGTTCACACAGCCAGATAACCAAGACAGGAGAACTCTTCTCTCCTCCTACCTTGGTTAAGAACAGGATAGGAAAGGTGGGTTACTCTACATTGAGCAAACTGGGCTAGAGGGATATTTGTGAGTTCACACAGTCATGCAAATGTGGGTAGCCCAGCTTCTACCCTGATTTTGAGGGTTGTGTGAACCAGGCCTACATCTCATAACTGTAGTAATATTATACGTTCAGGTCATTACATTTTTCTTTTAAAATTAAAGGCATTTGTTCCTTTGGTGTGTTTACCTAGTACTTAGGCCAATTTAACTGGTCTAGTTCAAAAGAACTACTTAACTATCTCCAAGTCCAAGGGAGCTCTGGCCTTACATTTTTTCCCCAATTAACAGCAGTGTCCTACATTTGCAAAGCACTTTTAAAGGCGGCGGGTGGGGAGGATATTTCAAAAGCTGTTTGAAATAAAGCATGGCAGAGGTGATGGGGGACTGTCATTCAAAAGAAAAGCTTCAAAGAGTCCACTGAAATAGCTTATTGGATTTGAGCCTTGAATGTAATCATAGTCACTATAACACATGATCCAGTCATTGATAAACATGTCTACTACGTTCCATTGATTTTAGGAGAAAAAATTAAGCACAAATATTTTCTGCGACATCAATAGAACTTGACTTTAAAAATGCTTTAACTTTTGCTACTGTGTCATGTGCAAAAGCAGTGAGTTCAGAAGTACCCATACTTCTGAGGAATTTTCATGTTGCCTGAAACACTGGTGGGTAGTTGGATGCTTCCCTCTTTTTGTTCAGTGGCAGCCATGAGAAAGGAAAAACACAGACGGAGGGAAACGGAGGAAAACATACAGAACATTTTAAAAGCAAGTTTCATATTGCAGATTGAGTGTAAGATAGTTCCTTAGGTCTGAGGAGCTTAGAAACTACTGTCCTGCACCATGCTCTAAACCTTCCCAATTCATATGACTGAAAGTTTCTTAGGTCTTGTTGGCTTATGTTATTCTATTAAGTACCATGTACAGTAATAATAAATATATTATCTACTATGTATGAATGCTCATAATAATAAGCACTAATGCTCTACCATGGGAATGGATTCCAGAGCATGGCCATGCAATGATTTCCTCTTTAATATGCATTTTTCTTTACTTCTTTTGGGAGTTATTTTATCCCTGTACTACAATGTCTGGATATTTCATTTTAGCCTAGCCTTGTGGAGCATTTAAACAATCCCCATTTGCAATAAATCATGTCACTCACAAACTCTGTTGGATCCCATAAGAAAAGTTAAAATTAGCTGATTATTAGTTGAGGGACTCAAATAGGCCCTTAAGTGAATTCAACGTGGTCATTCTTCTTGGAAATAGATGCAGAGCCTGTTAAGCTTAAGTAGTCCTTTTGGATGGAGGAGAATTGGAGAGATGCAGGGGCGTATCTAGGGTGGGGCAGGCAGGGCACATGCCCCGGGCGCCACTTGAAGGGGGGCACCATTTTATAAAATAATTTTATTTTTTTTAAAAAAGGCCGCTGAAAATACAATGGCCACTGCACATGCTCAAATGGCCTCTGTGAGGCCCTAGGCCAGGCCAGGCCTCGCAGAGGCCATTTAAGCATGTGTGGTGGCCATTTTGTTTTTAGCGGCCATTTAAAAAAAAAATTAAAAATGGCCACGATATATGCTAAAATGGTCCCTGTGAGGCCCTAGAAGCCAGCGGGGGAAGGGGAACCTTTGCAGACCCCCCCCAGCCTTTAGGAAGCCCCCCAAAGGGACTAGAAGTATTATTTTTAATTCAATATAATATAAATCACTGTACACATATTCAGTTTGGCACTATGTACAGAGAATCAGGGCTTGTGAATAATTAGCTGAAGCTTATGAGCTAGGATTGTATTCATTTGCTCTTACTTTGTTTTTTGTGATGAGTGTTAAATGTGATGTCTTAATAATATGGCTATTAATGGTGATTTTGTCTTTGAATCAGTGTGAAATCCTTAGTATTAAGGCCCACTGGGAGTTTCTTGCTCTCTTTCTCTCATTTTAACTGTCTTTCTGAAAGACTAGAATATATTCCAAGCAGTGACAAAGTTTACTCTGCATATCTTCTAATTATTTTCAGAGTATCTGGGAAAAGTCAAATTCTCCATTTATTTTTAAAAACTCATGTAATAGTGATGCTACAATGCATAGTAGAGAATTAGACAGGCACTTCTGTTTAGTTTTCCAAGTATGCCTCCACATAGTATTTGGATATTTCATGAGCCCCAGAATACTGAAATTTGTAGTTTTCCAGCATTTTTTGGTCTGGCTATGTCCACTGCTAAATATTTTTTGAAATATTAAAATATTAACAAGCTTGACTTATATTTTTGAGCTGATGTTATAGTAAAGTTATCTGAAAGATGGGTGTCAGATGTTTGGACAGGGGGTGCAATTTCAGTGCTTGCCCTAGGCACTATTTTCCCTAGATACGCCACTGGAGAGATGCCGTCTACTTTGGCCCACTTTTGTGGTGGAACTCCCAAGGGCATGCAGAACAAGTGCCAAACCCCACAAATAGCAAGTCCAGCTGTGGAACTGAGGGGTGAAATGGTCAGACTCTGAAATGGGCCTGCAATGAGCCAAAATGGCTCAAGACTCACAGCGGTCCCTAGAACCCTTTGCCTGCTAGGTGACCTCATCACACACTCAAAGAGCCTAGGAGTTTCTGTCTCCTGTGCTCCCACTAAACTTAACTCATGCCACCATGGAGTCATGGGAGGGCATAAGGAGAGCTTGCTCCACATAGGGGAGGTTTCTTTATACCCCTTTGCATAGCCAGTTATGCTGTGGGATGCACAAAGGGTCCTAGGGGGCTTCCAATACCCCCCCCCCGCACGCCATCCCTTCTTTTGTGCTACATATCACAGAAGGCCCAATCCATGCTGGTGTAGGTACAAAATACCCAAAGGCCTTGGAGATCCTGACACATTGTCAGTGCATCCAGAACTACTGGCAACTGCAACATTCATTTTATTGAGAATCAGATCAGGCATTAGTATTAGTGAAGCATCTTTTCAGCCCCTCAGAAAGGGTTACATGTGGTTGAAATCTCAGAAGCTAGTGTGGTTGAATAAGATTTCCAGCATCCATGGAGGAGGACATAATTGCCCTGCAAAATTCTTTGCTTCTCCCCATTGATGACTACTAGCAAAAGAGGAATAAACAATTTGCAAAATAAGCCACAATATGCTTAGGTGCTTAGCTCTGCACAGTAGATCTAAGTCACAGAATTCAGTGCTCCTTGGCCCAGAGAATGGGTTACCTGGTGCAGAATTGGGGTTTTGTTTCTTTTTGCACACATAGTGCATTCTGCTCCATACCAGCCTGTTAGGGAAGGCACAGCAGAGCCCCCAGATATTTGCCTAAGGTGATACAAGAAATCTGCAAGGACATCCAAGAGCAGAACAGATGTCTCTTGTCTCCCAGTGATGTTTGATGTTTCCTACCTGCAAAGATCAACGGCTCACACTTGTTAGAAAGTCATCTCTTTCCCCCCCTCTTTTGCCTTCAGGCTATAGAGATGGAAGATTTTTGGGGGCCTGTCAGTCACCACAGTGGGTTTAACAGCAGCTTTTTCTTTGTGTGTGTGGTTTAGGCTCTTTCACAACTGTCAGAAAGCTGCTTTCATCCCTTCAGCAAAGTTTGGACAGCCTGTTCTGCATCACAGGTCTCTTCCTGCTAAGCTCCACTGCTTCCCTGGAAGCACAGAGGCAGCCTAATTAAGCACAGTTATTCTTAGAGGCCTATCTAGCTTCTTCTTCTTTCAAGGTCAAAAGGATAGCAATTTGTTGCACGCATTCCTTAATGATACCAAGCAAGGAGCATGAGGATAGTGGAGATCTTCCTTTAGTAAGTGTTAGTACCAGGTTCATCATGTGTAGACATGTTCTTGGAGTTGTAATCACTTTGACATATTTAGCAACATTAGGAAGCAACATTTTTATATCACACACAGCCATCAGCAGCAGCTAACGGTTGGGGAAGCACCCTGAGGAGGGGCTGGAGGGTGCTTCTCCCAAAGTGGATGTTTCATCATCACAGTCACCATGTTTTGCACACAGCTTGTGAGAAGGCAAGGCAAAGAGCAGCTGAGATTCCTCAAGGAGCTCAGTTTGACCCCAAGTCATCCAGTTGCTGCTATCTTCAATAATCACCATTGACAGGTGCATTACCTAAAGGACTGCAGGCTTCCATGGGTTGCCCAACAAGATAGTTACTGTCAGGGGAGCCTTTGCTCTGTATGCAGTTGTTGAGAGAGGGTAGATAGTTATGCACACAGGACAGGGCCTTCTCGGTTGCTGCCTCCAGATTCTGGAATGCTCTCCCAGGGAACATGCGCTCAGTGACAGCTGTGGCTGCTTAAAAAAAACCCAACAGCTATAGACTTTTTTTATTTATTTACTCAGGCTTTTACCTCCTAGAGGTTTCAGGTTTCTCATTGTTCTTGCTTCTGTTTCTTTGTGATTGTTTCTTGATGTTTTATGGTTGTAATGTTTAATTGATGTTAAGGTTTTAAATATAACTTTTTACAGAAGTTTATTGTATTTTAATTTTTGTCAACTGCTTTGAGATGCATTATGAAAGGTGGTATAAAAATTGAATGAATGAATGAATGAATGAATGAATGAAGTTATTTACTATTTATTTTACAGGATTTATGCCTCAACTTCTGTCCCCTTTAAGACCCAGGGCCAATTTTTAAGTATAACCTGTACCATGACACCCACTTATAGTTGTTTAATCCTAATCCATCATCCTTTTGTTTCTAGGGTGACCAGACTGGTAAAGGGGAGATCAAGGTTCCTGTACCTTTAATAGTTCTGCAGAAGAGGGAGTGTGTGTGTGTGTGTGTGTGTGTGTGTGTGTGTGTGTGTGTATGCTGTTTGCCACATAGCTGCAGATGCTGAACTTATCACAACCACTGTTATGACTGAAGCACTTCTAAAGAATATGCCAGGCAGATCAGATAAGTACTATGTTCCTTTCCTTCTGGCAGACCAGTATGCACCAATCACAGCTGGGGTAGCAAGATTTTGTGCCACAGGATGTAAGCTGACATGGGAATTAGCTTATTTGTACACTGCCCAGAGACTCTGGATGGGGCGGTTTATAAATGTAATTAATTAATTAATTAATTAATTAATTAAAATATTTATATCCCACCCCTCCAGTGCACTACTTTCAGGGCAGCTTACAACAATAAAATAGATACAAGATACAATACAAGTAAGCAAAATTAACTCAAACAAAAAAGATGGCAAATTAAAAACCACACTCATTATTAGGTTCAAATTAAAGGTTATTTTAAAAGTTAAAAACTGAAAATTATAAAAAGCTAAAAAACCTACCAGATATAACAAAAAATGGAGCATTAAAAAGCCTCCTTAAAAAGGTGTGTTTTAAGATGTGTGGTGTTTTTTTTTTAATACTGAGGGAGTGTTTTAGTTGGCATAATTGAGATTTCCGCATATATATGCTATGATTCCTGGGAGGGGGGTTCTGGGATTGTTCCTTGGATGGATGAACGAAGTATGCCATGAGGTATACTCCCAGTAGAGTCACCCAAAGCATGAAGGTCATCCCAGTTGCCCAGCTAAAGCACCTACATTGGGCAGCAGTGATATAGGAAGGTGCTGGAGGTAGACAGTCACTTCAGTGACAATGACAAAGGCATCAATTGTGCAGGAGAAGGCAATGGTAAACCACTCCTGTATTTTACCAAGAAAACCACATGGATAGACAAAATAGAATGATTGTCGATGTAGTGCCGGATGATGGGCCTCTCAGGTCGGATGGTACTCAACATGCTATTGAGGAAGAGCTGAGGATCTTTCAGAGTATTGATGGTGTTTATGATGCAGTTAGACCAAAGCCTTTTGGACATCTAGCAGCTGATGTTGCCATGCGGGGAAATAAAATCCGAAGCTGCAAAGATAGAATTACAGTGGGAACGTGAGACGTAAGAAGCATGAATATGGGAAAGTTCGACACAGTGAAAGATGAAATGAATCGACTACAGATTGACATCTTGGGCATCAGTGAATTAAAATGGACTGGAATGGGACACTTTCAGTCAGAAAATCATGCTGTTTACTACTCAGGACACGAGAAACAAAGAAGGAAGGGTGTTGCTTTCATAGTCAGGAAGGATATAGCACTTACAGTACTTGGGTACAATGCGGTCAGTGACTGATGAATATCAATTAGATTTTGTGGACAATCCTTTAACATGACATTTCTTCAAGTCTATCTCCCAATCACTGAGGCAGAAGAAGAGGAAGTTGATGAGTTTTATGCTCAAGTCCAGTCTGAAATTGACAGAACATGCAAGCAAGATGTGATGCTGGTGGTTGGAGACTGGAATGCAAAAGCTGGAAAAGGTAAAGAGTAAAACACAGTCAGCCTATATAGCCTAGGAAACAGAAACGAAGCAGGAGAATGACTTAGTAGTTTCTGCCAAGCTAATGATCTCTTCATTGCTAACACATTCTTCAAAGAATCAAAGTGGTGCCTATACACATTGTCATCACCAGATGGAGTACATAGAAATCAAATTGATTACATTATTGGTGCAAGGAGATGGAAGAGCTCAGTTATAACAGCAGAGACGTGGCCAGGGGCCGACTGTGGAACAGATCACGAACTGCTCATGTGCAAGTTCCAAGTCAAGCTAAAGCAGAAAAACAAAGCTATCCAGCTTCCACGATATGATCTTGAGAATGTATCCACCATTTTCAAGCAGAATATCAGGAACTGCTTTGAAGTTTTGAACCTCATTGATAGCAAACAAGAGGAACTGTGGAATGAAATCAAAGAAGTTGTTAAGGACAAATGTGAAAAGAGATTACCAAAGACCAAGAAACAGAAGAAAGCAAAATGGATGTCAGGACAGATAGTGGAAATTGCCCAGAAGAGGAGAGAAGCCAAAGTCAAGAAAGATAAAGGCCTCAGGAAGGAACTTAATAGGGAATTTCAGAAAGCTGTTAGAAGAGACAAGGGACAATACTACAATGACATCTGTAAAGACCTTGAGGATGGGAATAGACATAGAAAAACAAGGCAAATTTTCCAAAAGATCTCTGAACTCAGAGGGAGGTTCCAACCTCAAATTGGTATGTTAAGGGATGCCAAAGGACAGATAGTAACTGATTCAGAGAAGATGAAACAGAGATGGAAGGAGTATACTGAAAATCTGTACAGCAGGGATGTCAACATCCAAGATACTCTAGAAGATATTCCCTACTTGCAAGAACTTCTAGTACAGAAAGATGAAGTTAGATCAGCACTCGGGTCATTATCAAGTCGGAAGGCTACAGTAATTGATGGAATAGCTACAGAAATGTGGCAGGCAACAGAAGAAGAAACAGTCAAACTATGCCAGCAAATCTGGAGAACAACAGAGTGGCCAAGAGATTGGAAGAGGTCAGTCTACATACCCAGACCAAAGATTGGAGACATGACAGATTGCGCAAACCATCGCACAATATCCTTATTTTCACATGCTAGCAAAATCATGCTCTGGATCATCCAATACAGATTAGAGCCCTACGTAGAAAGGGAAATGCCAGATGTTCAAGCTGGTTTCAGAAAAGGCCAAAGAACAAGACACAACATTGCCGATGCATGCTGGATAATTGAGAAAGCCAAAGAATACAAAAAAGAAGTCAATATGTGCTTTGTTGACTACAGAAAAGCCTTCAGTTGCATCGACCATGTCAAGTTGTGGAATATCCTTAGGAAAATGGGCATCCCAGAACACCTCATTGTTCTCATAAGAAGCATATACACAGGACAGGAAGCCACAGTCCAGACAGAACATGGTGAATCAGACTGGTTCCAAATTGGCAAAGGAGTAAGACCAGGCTGTATACTTTCTCCTTCTTTATTCAATTTATATGCTGAACATATACTGAGAGAAGCTGGCTTGAAAGAAGATGAGCATGGTTTTAAAGTTGGAGGAAGAAACATCAATAACCTGCACTACGCTGATGACACCACTCTGATAGCTGAGAATGTAGATGATCTGCAAGCTCTAGTAATGAAAGTCAAGGAGCACAGTGAAAAATTGGACTATAACTAAATGTAAAGACTAAACTAATGACAATGGGTACAGCAACCAACCTCAGAGTTGATAATGAAGACATTGAAGTGGTGGATAGCTTCTGCCTTTTAGGATTGACCATCAACAGTAAAAGATTCAGCAGTCAAGAAATACACTGCAGACTAGCACTTGGTAGAGTTGCAATAAAGGCCTTTGAAAGGATGTTTAGATGCCGTGACGTGTCTATACCTACAAAGATTAGAATTGTTCAGACAAGGGTTTCCCCCGTGGCAATCTACGGATGTGAAAACTGGACTTTGAAGAAGCAAGATAGAAAAAGCATTGATGCTTCTGAACTTTGGTGCTGGAGAAGACTTTTGAGGATACCATGGACAGCCAGGAAAACAAACAAATGGATCATAGAACAAATCAATCCAGAATGTTCATTCAAGGCACAAATGACCAGGCTCAAACTATCAGACTTTGGACACATTATGCGAAGATCCAGCTAATCCTTGAGAAGTCCATAATGCTGGGAAAAGTTGAAGGAAAGAGAAGAAGAGGACGACGAGCAGCAAGGTGGATGGCCTCGATTACGGCAGCAATGAATTAACTACTGAGAGACCTTAAAGGCCAAGTTGAAGACAGATCATCCTGGAGAAAATCTATCTATGTGGTCGTTAAGAGTAGACACTGACTTGGCGGCACTTAATCAATCAGTCAAATGCTTTGATGCTTTATTACCCAGCCCTGTTGTTTTTTATTTTGATTCTTAATTGCTGGTTGCTGACTGTAATAAAATTTCATTCATTTATTCATCACTTTTAAAAGTATGGGGAAGCCTTGTCCTCCGCTGGATCTGGTCACCATCTCTTTACCTCAAAAATTAGGATTTGCATTAGGCCTCAGGTAGGCACTGCACATAAATCACATCACAGAAATAACTGTCAGTCATGCCTCCATTCATAAAACATATGCTGACTAAGCAAGAACTACTCAATTCTCAGGGATCCTTCCTCTTCCCTCTGCACATAAAGTACAGCTGCACTAGAATGTAGGAGAACATAGTTGTAATTTGATGTCCATCACTATATTTGTTCTAGGAATGGCTTTTGACATTTTCATTGTAGTACTGGGGACCACGTGAAAGGGCAGTGAACCATCGCTGATCTAGACCACAATTTCCATATCCCCAAATTTACTGTATTCTGTTCCTTCACGTGGTTTGCTTCCATGAGTCATTTGGAGCTATTTGTGTTGGTAAGTTCTTTCTGCAGCAAACTTCCTCACTGCCTGTGCCACATTGTGATCTGGATTGTCTAAGTTAACAGTCTTCAGTATTTAACCCAGCCTACAGCATAAGACCCACTCCTCCACGCCGCACACACAGATTCTTGCTATCTTTCTCCTCCTTTCCGCCCCTTCCATTCTTTCTCCCCATCTTCTCTCAGTGCCAAGACCAGTGACTTGCCAATAACCCTCCAAATCTCCTTTTATCCAAAGCTAGTGGTGCACTACAGTACAGTTATAGCCTCAGGGCAGTTTTTCCCTGCTTCTGCCCCACAAATGCTTTCATTTAATTATAATTTATAAATAGATGTTCTGTTAGTATGAGGGAAAAATCAAAGGCTGTACTGTGACCTTTTGTCACACAGAATTTGCTTTGATAAATAAAGCTGAGGAAGGTGGTCTTGCATAGCTCCTTTTCTCGGTGCAAAATGCAACAGATTTCATTAACTACAGATTAGAAATCTGAGCTCACTTGTGCTTTACTGATGGTGGATGAAGCAGCCTGTCTGTTCTTGTAGGCTTGAGTACCAACTATAATAAAATTTTACCCCAGCTCTTATTGTAGCCATGGGTGCAGCAGGTTTCATTTACTTATCCAACTCTCCAGTATATATGCTGGGAGCAGATCACAGCTCAGCAATAAAGTACATACTTTGCATGCAGAAGGTCCCATCCTGGGGTCAAGAAATGTTGGCTCTATTCACCAGCCAGGCAAAAATGTATTGCTCATCGAGCTGTGTTGGTACATTACTCATCAGGACTTTTTCACTCATCAGCATTTTTCACTCGTCACAGACAAGTAGGCAAGTGGATTTCCTGAGCCCTGGACCCAACTTCTATTCACTGGCATCTCCAGTTAAAAAGATCTCTGGTAGCAGGACCGAGAGAGACACTTGTGCCCGAGACCTTTGTAAGGCACTGGCTATATGGACCAATTACCTGGCTTGGTACATGCTTTTGTTTTAAACTCTAATTTTTCCTATCCCTACTTGCTTCTCTCTCTGCTGTTGCCTTTAGTTGGCTACTGTTATGAACAGACCTTTGGCCTGATCCTGCAAGGCTTGTATGTTTACAGTACCTTAAAAAAAAATGGCACAAGCCAAATGAGCCTTTAGGGGAGGGCTAGCAACCTTGGCTCTTTAGCTGTTGATGAACGACAACTCCTATCAACCTCCACCACAACAACCTGCAGTTGAGAATGCTGGGGGTTGTAGTCCAGCAACAGCTGGAGACCCAAGATTACCTACCCCTGCTTTAGAGAATTCAGTTTTGCATTTTGGGGTATAGTTCTGTTGTAGAGAGCTGCAAGCCAACACACCCACTAGGAGGTGTGGTTCTAGGCTAGCATTTATTCATGTGAACCACCTGGAGTCATTTGGGGTAGGAGGTATAAAAAATTTTTAGAATAAATAAAAATAAGTGAATATGATTTTGAGCTCTGGCTTTTTTATTTGCTGCCTTCAGGGAACCCTTTCCACATCGGTTTGTCCACTGAGGAGCCCCTACACATCTGCCACAGAAACTCTGTATGGCAGGGGATTTGGAGGCATGCATGTTCACTCAATACATGAGGGACACTGGCCTCATGGATGCCTCAGGCTAAGAGTGCTTCCTAGTATGCACCAGACACTCTCCTGTGGCTGCACATTGCAGAAGATTACTAGTTTTGGGCAAGCTTACAGGGAAACCTGTCCACCCTTGCCAATTTTCTTGTTATGGAAGACCAGACAAGCTTTTGAGAAAAGCCAGGGAATCCTTAACACAGTTTGAAAACTGTAGCTTTAAAACATCAAGCCAAAACCACTCTATGAAAGTTGAATCTGAAAGGGAGCAGAAGGTACAGAAGCCTCACATTCTGTCTTATACCTGCCACCAAAAAATCCTACAATTTTTGCTAAATGTGCTTTTTTAACTTATTCCAGAGGGAGTCCAATCATTCGGAGGCAGCAGCTGAGCTTCTTTCCACATGAATATTTTGTTTAAAATTTGCAGTCTGATATAGTAGAACAAGAAGTTAGCCTTAGGCTTTCTACTTAGGGAGGCAAAATGTTGGTGAGTCATTATACTTATAACTGAATGCCAGAGCTCTTTCCAGTTTCAAGTGTTGGGATTTACAGTATATAGCCTGATATATCCCTGCCCGTGACTTTTGCTCCTCTAATTCAGTCATCCAAAACTCTTCCTCCCTCAAATGGTTCTTCCTTCTTCCTGCTCCTTCCATCTGGCATGTCCTCCCACAACACCTATGACACCCCACTAATCTCTTTCTTCAGATCCCTCCTCAGAACTACCTTTTTCCATAAACCCTCAGGTGCAACCTCCTAATCTTCAATCTTTATTGAAACTAAGCCCAAGTATGGGCTCTTCCAGACAGACATTTATTCCAACTTCAACACAAATTCCAGTGGGAAATATGAGACATCCACATGGCATTGAAGTACACTAGCACCATCTGACAAGCTGTGAGAAAGTTATGTCTTCAAGTTAAAAGTAGTATTGAAAAGACTTTTTCACAGAGTGTCAGGAGGTGGTGCTAAGAATTTATGCAACACATTTCAGTATAATGTGGTTAGTGTTAGACTAGGATGGTTGAAACCAGAGTTCAAATCTCCACTCAGCCATGAAACTCACTGAGTGACTCTGGGCCAGCCACTTATCTTTTAGCCTAATCTACCTCATGGTGTTGTGACGATAAACATAACCATGTACATTGCTCTGGGCTCCTTTGAGGAAGAGTGGGATATAAATGTAAAAATAAAAACCAGAATATGTTAGTAAGTAAGTAATAAATAATTTATTATGGTCCATGACCAGTCAGAGTACACACAGCATAAGTCAACATAACAGAACAAAATCGAAACAATCACTTAGTGGCACCGTATCAAATTATATAACATCTCAAGTTACAGCTAAGATGTTCCCATCTCAGTTTACAAGCTGCTGCACAAAATCTTGCTACCTGCATTGTGACCTCTGCATGTCGATCTGCCAGGAAATAGGAAATATAATACTCTTCTGATCAACCCAATCTATTTTTTAGAAGTGGTTCAATCCAGGTAGTATGAATGTCCCTGTAGTAAACACAGTGTGAAAGGACATGTGCAACTGACTCAATATCACCTGCACCACAAGGACATAGCCAATTTCTTAGTGGGATCCCCTTAAAGCTACCATCTAAAACGGCAGAGGGCAAGGCATTAAACTGTGCTAGCGAGAAGGCTCTCCTCTGATTTAAAGTGGTCAAGTGGTTGAGATATGCAGCAGATTGAGGATAATTTGAGAAGCCGCCTGGGGTGCTGTTGATGGTAAGACTTAAATCCATTTGCTTCTCCATATCTGCCACACATTGTTTAATAATCTCTTTGGCAGCATCGTGACATAGTGACAATAAATATTGCACTGAGAAGTCATATCTACCCAGATTGTCATGGAGGCTCTTGCTCCAAGATGAGTGAAACTCATCTTTCAATACCAAGGGGGCAAAGCATGTAGTTTAAGCCAATAGTTACAGTAAATGTACGGAGCTGCACCTGTGCCTCAGCTCTAATTAATCCTGTTTCCAGACACAGAATAGCATTTGATATGTAGTGCATAACACTCACCCTTAATCCAGACAAGTGGGTGAATTCACCCGCAATGTCCTTGTCCATCGCTCCATTTAACCCAAACATGTCTAATGCATTCATCATTCCCACCAAATACAGGCCCACTAAGTTGCAACTCTGATCTTTAGACTGTCGTCGTAATGGAGACAGGGAATCTCTTTCAGGTGGATAGCTTTGATAAGCTGCATACAGATGAACATCATTTGGCCCCATTCTAGCGTTAAAGTCACCTCCAATTATACAATAAGCATTTGGGAATTGCGTCAGTAGATCATCAAAATAACGTTTAAGGCCCTCCCAGATCTCCTTGATACTAGTGTACAATTTCTGTGGTGGAATGTATACATTTATGACCAGGAATTTGTGTTCTTTCATCTTGATAGCAACAGATCTAGCGAGATGGAGATATGATGCTAACTCCTCCGTCTCTGCACAGAGTTTGGTAGATATAAATAAACCCAACCCCCCTCTAACTCTACCCTGGTAAAGCCCAGGAGTGGCTTTCAGCCAGAAGAACATATAGCCGTCCAGATCTATATCGGCCATTATCGAGGTCTGCTGCATTAATATAATATCAAATTTGGACAAATAATCCAAGAAGAGATCAACATTCTTTTATGCAGATCATCCTGCCACATTCCAGGGCAGAAATTTCATCATTTGACAGCTTGGGAGTCATTGGAGATCTTCCTCCATAGGCATTCCTCCATAAGCATTCTGGCTATAGTCTCTGCTGGAGTGGATCCTGCCTGAACATAAGTGGATGGAAGGCATGCAATTATTGTCTGTTCTTGCTGGAGATATAGAGGGCTTCGGGAAGACATGCTATCCAAGAGGACAACCTGGGAGCTATCCTCCAATGCCCTTGTCTCACAGATCTCTTGGATCCTTTCTGGGTGTACAAATCAAACTCAGATAGGGCATTAAAGATGACATGCGAGTCAACTTCACAGTCAGTGGCAAGGTCTGACAAAGGGTTAAGGGCCTTTTTCTCATCATGTGCAGCTGCTTCAATAATGTCCTGGTGGCCTCCAGTTGCATCCTCCAGTGGATCCTCTGTCATAGGATCCACTTCAGGTCGTACTTGGGCAGAGGACCCTTTTATCTGTGATAAGGTGACTTCAGGTGGTCCATTAGTAGATGGATTAGATGCAGCTGGACTTACTAGAAGGGCTTCCTGAGCCAACATTATAGTGTCAAACATAGGCCTCACATTAGAGATAGATTTGAGTTTATCCTCCATTGTGGGCACCACAGATGAGGAGCAGCCAAAGGGAGGAGGCACTACTACATCTGGGTCACACACCTTGGAGCTCTCCAAGTCTGTCAAGTTGTTAGTTACCTAAGTTACCTAAATGCACTAAGTAAGTCTGAAGTTATACCTTGGGCACTGGTCCAAGAAGACTGCAGTTCCTTAAGAGAGCAATTAGCCTACTTCACGCTTTCAGCGTTTTTATTTGTTGTCAACTTTAAATCAGGTTCTGTAATAGATGTAGCAGGAATTTATTTATTTATTTATTTATTTTATTACAGAGAAAGTTTTTGCTTGGAGGCTTGCTATTGCAGAGACCTTGGCAACCTGCCCAGGCTTCAATAGTTGCTTATTCTTTATTTTGTCAGGGACGGCCTCCTTTGGCAGAGCAGCTGTTCCTGCACCAATCCAACCACTCAGGTTTTTCTTACGAAGCGGGAACATGCCTTCATTCTGAAAGATCCTGGTAATGAATATTTGAAAGCCTTCCAAGTAATTTAGAATACTGAACAGTTTCAAAGGAATCACATCTCGATGAAATCTCACTACCAATCTCCTATGAAACTCAGCATTAGGAAGCCAGTAAACTGATTTAATATTGAGGAGGAGGCTTTACACCTAAGGAGTTGTGTTAATGATTGTCTTATCATTGCCTGACTTGACCAACAGCCAACATTCTGGGGGGAATTGCCAACTGATATAGACACTTGGTTTGGCTTGGTTGGCTGTCAGGTTTTTTTCCTTTCGGCGCTTCCAAATCAGTTTTACATAGATTGGACGTGATCCAGTCTATAGCTCTTCGAACCATCTGTGGGGCTTTTGTGACCACAACTTGTAGTGTGCTTTGGGGTGTAATTGGTGAATTGCCAGGGAGCTTACGTTGGAAGTACTTGGATATCATGCTTTGGAACCGTTTACGTAGTTTATCATTTGGGAACTGGGGTAATGTGTATGGCTTGTGCTGGGAATTTAGTAATCCTGGAAAATTTTCTGGGGATCGCTATCCTCATGTTGTTAGACTATCTTCGTGGCCTGAACCTAAATTTCTTGAAGGGTCGTGGCATGTGGGGATAGTGCCACTCTTATACCCGATTTGGCTTTACCATCCCCCTGAGGATTTGCTAGATGAATTGGAGTGCGGACTCTCTTATAGGTCTGATGTTGTAATAAAATCTCTGACTTTTGAAAGGTTATCTCCTGATTTGGATTTTTGTAGGATTTTTACGGATGGCTCTAAATCTGCTCAAGGTGGTAGAGTCTCCGCTGCGTTCGTTATTCCCAGTTTGGGAATAGAAAAGGGTTATAGATTGTCTGGTAGTATTAGTATAATGACTGCTGAATTGACTGCGATGGCCCTGGCCCTAGAATGGATTCAGGATATGCGTCCTGCGGGGTTTGTGATCTTGTCGGACTCTTTGTCAGGTTTACAGGCTATCCAAGGGGGTAGTTTTTTGAATAAGTCCCCTGTGGTTGCAGAAATCTGGAATCTGAATAATCTTCTTTTGAGGGGTTTTCGCGTTAGGTTCCATTGGGTTCATTCTCATATCGGGATCTTTGATAATAAACTCGCAGACTCAATTGCAAAACGATCTTTGGACCGTTTGTTTGTAGACTGCGAGATCCCTTTCAATGTTATGGAAGTCAGAAATTGGGTTGGGTTAGAGATGAGGAAAAGTTGGCAGAGGGAATGGGATGATGATTTTACGGGTCAGAGGGTTTATGCTTTTTGTCGGAAACTGAGTGACTTTCAACTCTTCAGTATTTCGGGAAGGACCCGACAAGTTTCCCTGTTTAGAACATTGACGGGACATTGTTCAACTAGAGACAAGCTGTATCTCCTTGGAAAATCTGAGAACGATTTATGCCTTTTGTGTGGAGTGCCTGAGACAATTGATCACCTTTTGTGGGACTGTGTTCATTTTTGTGATGAACGTAAGTGTTTCTTTCTGTCTCTTCACTTTGTTAAGGGCTGCACTGCAAAATTTGGCTACCCATCTAGTGGTACAGGAATTACTTCCTTCCAGCAGCCTGGCAGTCATCTGAGGTAAATCGAGACCTGGGCATTTGACTGTCAAAGGGTGAATGAGATCCCGGCGCAGGTCTCTATAGAGCAGACATTCCAATAGCACATGGGTAACTGTTTCAACTTGACCCTCACCGCATGGGCAGAGCCTCTCCCCGTAGGGGATCCCTCTATATTGGCCCTCTAAGAGGGCTGAAAGCAGAGCATTGCATCTTGCCAGGGTGAAAACTCTTCTAAGAGGGGGCACCTCCAAGACAGTGAGATAGGGTGCTGGGGCCAAACGATACCTGATTCCTGGCACTGAAAGTCAGGTATCCTTGCCATATCTGTTTGTCTCTCAATATCCTCAATTCTCTGTTTGATGAGCTTCCTAGCTGTCTCCAAACTTTGCGTAAGCAGGGCAGACTGATCAAGGCCCAAAGAAATCATCTTTTGGTTCAGTGAGCGCTTCCAGATCAACTAAGAGTCCGCTAATACTAAGCGGCTCAGCCCTATCTCAGAGGAAAGGGCTCTCAGCCAATAAAACAGCACCATTTGCCAACATCTGGCCTCAACTCTGAGACCCTATCCAGTCCCAACACAGTGTCCCTCCAGTTGCTATTTCTGGTGTCTACCTTATGTTTCATTTTAGATTGTGAGCCCTTTGGGGGCACAGGACCATCTTATTTATGTATTATTTATTTTTCTATGTAAACTGCTTTGAGAACTTTGGTTGAAGAGCGGTATATAAGAAGTAGTAGTAGTAAATTAAAGTTGATACACAACCCAGTTCATACTTGCCTTCAGAACTTGCAAGAAATTATGAACGGTTTGGCTTTAGAAAGGTCATAACAATAATTCTCCAATTATATTACAGCTTATTGTTAGCTGAGTAGATGTTAAGATACTGACAAGGTAATCATGTTTGCTTTTGATATTTTATCTTTTAAATAATCCTTTCTTTTGTCTTACATGTTAGATAACTTATTTGCTATTCTTGAGGTTTTAGAGGCTCCTTGACATTCCCTACATCTAAGCAATCTTTAGCTAGATTTATAGTTGCAAGAATTACGCCTTCATAACAGGCAAAATTCTCAATGAAGTGGTAAGCTTGTGTCTGGGCTGAACCACTTCAGCCTGTAGAGTAAGGGCCCCTATCACCTCTACATTTTAAAATCAAAATAACTGCATGTAGAAAACTAACATGTAAGAAGACTTCTGACCTAACTTTACCCCTGATGTGCTACTTTTCCATGTGCAGGAAATGTTTTTGATTGCTCCATACAATCATGTCAGCCCCCACCTGCAGTGGTACAGCCCAGATCCAGGTTTATCACTTCAGCAGGTTTCAACAATGTTTAGATATTCTGCCACAAACATCAGTGTAGATTTTTGAGCTATAAAAGCGGTTTTCATTTCCTTAAACTCACAGGCAGTGGTTTCAAATATTTTATGTTCAAGGAACCATTTGTACATTGATTTATCTACTTAGGTAGTTGCACTCATCTAGTCCGTTGACTAACACTGTATTGTAGGAACTGAGCATAAGCCCTAACACACAGCACAAACCTCTCTGCAGCTACACACTGGAGAGAAGATTGGTATTGGTCAAGCTCTCTCAACAGAACCATGTCTGTCATTATTGATCTTCCCAATGAGAAATCCAAACATTCCTCAGAACAACCTTAAAAACACATTGTACTAAGAAATCTATACCCATTTTTGTTAGCTGTCTGCTAAAACACTTAGGTCAATTTTTGAGCAGGTACTTGAACAAAGCTATTCTTGTGAATAGCTCAGGTGCATGTAGTACCCGATGGACTGGGAACATGCTAACAATGAAAAGATCAGACTTCAGAAAAGACACCCACCAAAGATGTGGCTGGTTGTATTCATTCTGCCAACAAAAAGCCAAATTCTAAATTCGAAACAAAATCAACATTTACTTCCATGTGTTGTTCTGCTTGAAACATTTAAAGAGTTTAGAATTTTATTAAACACTGGAGGAACATGGGGCAAGAATTTAAATATGCAAGACACAGGCATGCATGGATATGTGCTCAGCTGATCTTTCATGTTGGCATAGAATACTGTAACACTGAATACAGCTCCACTTCTGCATTTTCAATGGATCTGCTTCCCTGCAAATTTTACATGCTCACCAGACAGGTGTCTAGATATTGGGGTCACTTCTCTACCCACAGAGGCAGATTCTTTAGGACTCCACCGGGGTTTGAATTAAGAAGCACTATACATATCCCTCTAGAGCCATTTACTACTATAGTAGTGAAAGCCCTCCCAAGCCAACTATCCAGACCCTAGACTGGTTGAAATAAACTGGAAATTCTGCATGCAAAATAATAGTCACAAGAATAATAATCTTAATGCACAATAAAAGGTCTTTAAGGGGTCCCTATGTTTCCCTACACCTGCAGCAAATTTGGTTCAAATTGGTTACATGGTTCACAAGTTAGCCCAATTGCACTTCAAATGTTAAAGTGTCTGCCATTTTGAATTGGGGTGGATGACATTATCTCAAACCACGCCTTTGAGGTGTCCCTGTGTGTCACTCATACAACTGTGGCAAATTTGTAGACCCCCTAATCGATTTGAACCAAGTTAGTCCACTTGCGTCTCAAAGGTTTATGTATCCACCATCTTGAATTGAAGTGTATGACAGCATCACAAACTACACTACACTGTTGAGGTGTCGGGTACAAACTGTACCCGATTTGGTTCATATTGCAACGTTGATGGAGGGTGGGGTGGGGTGGGGGGAGAACAGGACACATGGATGGACGGACACACACACACACACACACACACACACACACACACACACACACACAATGAATAAAAGTACAGCAGAACAAAGAGGAAATTTTCGTGTGTGTGTGTGTAAAAACCAGTTTGACACAAAATCCATTTCAAATGACAAATCAAATTTATAGCTCAATTTTACAAATTATATCCACATAGGAATAATTTATTTAATCGTGACACTGACAAGTGCCATTTTAGGGTGCAGAGTCTATTGCCAGCAATAGACATAGCAAAATTATAAGCATCGGTGTGTTTACATGGCAAAAACAGACAAGGTAAAGATGAAAACAATTTATTTAAAAAATAAAAATTGGAGGAAACTTTTGCAAAATGGTTCCCATACCACATTTCCCAATAAACTGAAGTACAGTAGCTTTTTATTAAAATTTGCTTCAGATGCTTAGTTTCAGCATAAATATCTAAAATAATGCACATAGACAGTCTGAAGGCTAACTTCAGTCTTTACTACATTCTGCATTGTCTCTGCTTTCTATATTTTTGGTACTCTCACTTTTGTTAGTAGAAGGGAGGCCACCTCCTGCTTTATTTTCTGCTTCTACTACACTGATTTCCATGGGTTCCTGTACAACTTGCCCATTCAATTCATCTCCCATTTGTACAGATAACTGATGGTTTTTCTTGGCTTCACATTCCAAATCAATTTCTTCCAGCACTTGCCCTTCAGTGCCCATGGCTCCCTCTTCCGTTTTATTTTCCAAAACTTCATCTTTCCTCTTCGCTTTGAACACCTCAACCCCCATCATCCTCAGGTAGTGCAGTCTCTCATTCTTGGGTACAAAGGCACGAATGGAAGTCTTCCCAAGCCAGCCACACAGCACAACAGAGCACTGAAGCGTATCTGGTTGGCTACAAAACACAGAGCCATTAACATTTTTTAAATAGTCAGAAAATCCATTTAATGAATACACAATTTTAGTATTTAACTGCTTTAACTGTCAGTTAATTGCCCATTCTGCAGCCGCAATAGTAGATTTATTAGTGGTTTTGTTGCTAGATGGTTTTAAATGTGCTTTGAGGTGGAGCCACAGCTTAGTGGTACAGCCAAGATCCAGCATCTCCATTTGAAAAAGGATTAGCAGGTAGCAGGGCTGGTAAAAACCTATGGCTGAGACCTTGTAGAGCAAATTCTCATGAAATACTGCCTAGATGATCCAATGGCTTGACTCACTGGGTACTATTTTAATGTAGATGTTATCTTTTTCTTCTTTTTTTGCACTTCTTATATTAGTTGCCTTCAGAGTGGAATAGCAGGATAAAAAGATAAAGATAACTGGGACTGAATAGCAGTTTGAAAATGTTGGCAAACAACATGTACAACGCTTCCGAAATAGCTAATCGGATTCTTATAATTGGTCAATTATAAATTTAGAATGAGATAGTTCCAATACTACTAGTAAAATTGCAGTAAATGCCAATTCAGAACAGTATTACAGCTGATGGGTCTAAAGCAAGTATAAGCCTTCACCAACGAGTTCCCTCAATGAGAAGTTTGAGAACCACTGATCTAGTACAACAAAAGTGTCATTTCATCTTTTTGACAAGGTAATAATTTTAAACTATTCAGCTATTGTAGATAAACAGGAACAGAATCAAAGCGGATGTTATTATTGGGTACTTGAACCTCCACTGACTTAGCCTACAAATTAATGCATGTTTCAAGACATGGACAACTATTTTCTTTAAGCAATTTACCCGATCTTCAGAAGCGCTGAGTAGATGAAGTGCATTCAGCATAAACCATGGGCTTCAAAGTAGTTGCAGCTATTATACAAGGAATCGCCAATCACATGGCATGTGGTTTTCTGAATTGACCATAGTACTTTAAATTTAGGTATTCCTAAGCACGCTGTATTATCTAGAGTAGAATATGACAATATGACTGACAAAGCTGAATGCTAGGGATGTGCATGAACTGTAAAAGGGCAGTTCAAATGTCTGGTGGTTTGGCTGGTTTGAAGGTTGTGGGGATATCTTTAAGGATGGGGGACACACAATGTGCACAGGGCACTTCTGGTCCAAGGAGGCACTGGGGCGGCAAGGAGGTACACTGCCGCCCCTCCGGACCATTTTAAAAGAAAGCGCCGGTGGTGGTGGGGAATGCGGCGGGAGGGGTAAGAGCATCCTCCCCCATCCTTAAAGATATCCCCCACCCACCCACCTTCAAACCGGTTCTGTGCACACCACTACTGAATGCAACCCACGAGCCATGTATTGTGACCCCTCAAGGTATCTGAGAACCACCTGCTGGTCCTTCCCAACTTTCATTCCCAGGCAGGCAACTAAAACAGGAGACTGAGCCCCGATAGGTTGCCATACATGGCTGTTGGGTCACAAGTTGTACAGGCCTGGATGAAGGATACCATAGCAGAAAAATCCAAACCTATTCTGTAGAACAGTCTCCTATTTAGTTAAAATGAATTAGTTTGTGGATACTCAAGCTTTAAAGCTCAATCCTATGTATTTGCATTAAAGCCTACAGTATTTCAAGTCCTACTGAGCTCCATAGGACATGCTCAGGAACTCTCATCTTAAGGGAAAATATATATATACTTCCAGTGTTTATGCAGGACAGAAATTACACATTCATTTCTATTTGAAGCTTTTAAAAACACAAAACCATATGAAGAGTCACTTGTGTGGTGATGGTTTATTTAAGTCCTTTGGGGGAAACAGAAAATATTGGTAGCCAGCTTCTCCTTTTTACCCATTAGAAAGAAGGTGGGGAGAGTGAGAAACCATTGGGCACAAAGGTTTTTGTTCCCCTTTACTTCTCCAAAGCTGATATAGCATAACAACAATGACGAAAATCTAGATACCGCTTTTCAACAAAAGTTTCCAAAGCAGTTTACATAGAGAAATATCAATGAAATAAGATAGTGTAAGAAGAAATTGACAAAGAAGTAATTTTCCAAGTGCTTAAAAAACTATGGACACTATTTAGTCAAAGTTAAGCACTTTCAATTACAGGCCCTTGCCCAAGTACTTTTACAACCCCAAACTGGCATTTATTATATAAAGATCCACTAAACACAATTAGATTAATCCTCTCCTTAATTTATCTGCTGAGCAGGCCTGGGGGGTGTACGCATCTGTACTTGAATACTGTGATTACTTACTTTGGATCTGGTTCATATTTCAAAACGATACTTCCCATACCTACAAGAAAGAATAAGTGACATGGCAGTGGAAGATAATAGAAAAATGCAACTCCTCATTAATGCAACAATTCTGGTCAGGGCTCAGAACTGTCTGCAACCTATGCCATCCATTCTGAATAAGATCTTGCCTCTTTATCCCAGTGTAAGCTTTGGTTATGGTTATGCAATGGTAAAGAAAAGGTACTCTCCTCATGGGTGAAGGCACACCATCTCTAAGATTTGGTTTACCAGCATCATCACTTCCTCTTGTCTAAGGCTGTGCTCCAAAAGGGAAATGCACTGAGAATCACAGAAAATTTACAACATATCTGCAACTCCCAGAACAGGGACAAGGCAGCCACTGTCCAATTTCAAAGGTGACTTGTTCTATGAGCCACAAAAAGTACAGCAGCTAGAATTACATGTTAAGCTTTGGCTACATTAGTAGTTTCCCTAAAACATGGGTAAACACCTTCTTGGATTGCAGCCTGAATTAGTTTTCTCTGTTCATGAAAACAGAAAAGAAGAGAAGCACTCTCTGTTTAAGAACAAACTCCCCCTCCCCCTTAAACAAAGAAAAAACATTTATTATTTTGTATAGGTATTTGCAGTGTATCAACAATACACAACACAGCCAGAGATTGCTTCTGTAGGGTTTACACAGGCAAATAGGCAATCGGAGCTCTTTGAAAAATATAGTACAGCCAATATTACCAACTGTGTGAATCAGAAGTTCTATTGCACAATTACGAAGTGTTAAAGCCCTTGTTTTTCAACCTATATAAATTTGATTGATGGAGACTGTGTTTATTAGCTTACCTAGGAATATACCACAAGTCTGAAATTAGAGAACTGCTGCTGATGAAGTACTTAAGAGTGCTTGAGGTAAACAGAAGATTGCTCTTGGCGCAATATTAAGTATAATTTCCGCCAAACTGGCAGCAGCGAGCCTTTTACCACACTGTTTAAAAACTGAATTCAATTTCTGATCTCAAAATCTCAAAACAAAACAAAAACAAAAACAAACACCCCAAACCAAAAAACACACAACCCTATTAGCCATCAAAAGTCAATACTTACTCATCCCTTTGACTTGATTCTGTGCCTCATTACTCAGTTTACTTAAGAATGGGTTCTCTTCTGTCAGCAGCACTTGAACATCTTTTATGCTAACATTTACAATCCTTGCATTAATGAAGGGGTACAGTGTATATATACCCTAGATAAAAATATCAAATCCAGTTTTAAAAAACGTTCTTGCTTTCTTTACTTAACAAAGTAGATTTTGTCATCTAATTGATCCAACACAATCAATGACAATCATCCCCCTCCCCAACAATCCACTTAAATTAATGCTTTCAGTATTTGACCATTAAACCCATCTGTAGCAGATTTAAGCCCAGCCTTTGTCTCAAAGCAAGCTCATTTGAGGAGAAGAGAAATGCTGCATCATTCCCTCCATGTTTGCTCGACAAAGGCTGTTCCTTTAAAACTTAAACTATTCCTTTGGTACTCGCTGCCACCACATCCACTTTTTAAACAGAGTTTAATCCCTCCCCAGTGTGGGCGAAATTCCAGGGAATTCTCCTTCTCATTTACCAATGGAAAAATACAAAAACCCCTCCACATGCAGCTTCCACGTGGTGAGAAAACCTGGCTGCTGAGCAATTAACATTGAGGCAAGTTTGCACCAGAGGCAAACCCCTTTTCCTGAGTTAAAAATACACTCAAAGGCAGGTAAAATACAAAGAACAAAGAGAGAAAAACTTTATTCAAAGTACTACAGACTGCTTCAGTCTGAGGCTCTCTCAGCTTTTAGTTATAGGTAACAGAAACACTCAGTACTTGCAAAAATACTTCAAAAAGCACCCTCAGATGATATTGGAGCAGCACACTTTAAAAACGGTGGTTACCCAGTTGCAAAGAATATAAATGTAAGAAAATATCAAAAAGCACCTTTGAGAGTCTACAGAGACTTTTGCAATGCCCTAGTTGGAAAGAAAGGGCAGAGGCTCAGTTTCTCTTAGTTTGTTACGTTACAAATAAAAACACAATAAACCAGTTGTAAGGATTTGCAAAGCACAAAAAGAAAGAAATCTAATGCAAGCTAACTAACAAACTGTTCCCTTGCTAAACCCTCCAGAAGCCCTGGCTTCCTTCCCCCTTGAAACTCACCCCAAACTCCAGGAGAGATTTCAAGCTTCCTGCAATCCTGTCTCTGAAGGATCTGCAGATGTTCTTCCTTGAGAGAATTCTTCAGGCTAGCTTTTGATCATGAGGCAGCAAAAGCTCCATTGCTGCTCCTCACTAAGCCTTTCATCCATCCTCTCTCACTCCCCTCCTAGCTCCTTCTGAGAACAAAGAGACACTTCTCTTCCTGCTACAAGGCCTTCTAGGTCCCGTCCACCATGTGCTGAGTGGCTGATCCCCCCAGAGGTCACTGTCTGTCAGTCAGGACAGGGTTCATTTCCGGTTCACTCTTTAGGGTAAGGGAGAGCTGACTGCTACACCATCTCACAGAAAGAGGCTATTTCAATTACAAATTCTCCCCTCACCATACCAGGTCAATTCACCATTATGGGGGAAAATATGCAATAAACTGACAAAATTGGTCAATTCCAATCTGCATTCCAATCATAAGGCAAAGTTAAATTAAAATATCCCCAGATCTTTCACTTCCTGCAATTTAAGTATATCAGTTTATATGGTGGTGGTGGGGGAATACTCCAAAATGCACTTTTGATCAATTTCAAGGCATTAACTTTCAGAGAAGTAGCTGCATTAGTCTGTTGCAGCAAATACAACAAATAAGCTTATAGCACCTTAAAGACTAACAGAGTGTTTGTGAACTACAGCCACTTCAGATGAAGCATTTCCTCATATGGCGTGTGTGCACACACGCGCACATACGTACATACAGAGGAAAAAAACCTATAAACAGTAAGCTGTTGTAAACGCAAGTGTGGCTATTTAGCCATGAAATGAAAAAAGGTACCTGTCTGTAACAATTCTAAGTATAGCTTAAATGTGTTAGCAGATAAGCAGAAGTGCTAGTTGAGTAATTTCATGCTGGAATCTCCCTTTGGGGTTCCTTTGTTGAAGAACGCCGACTTTCAGGTCAGCTGCAGAATGTCCTAGGAGACTGAAGTGTTGTCCCACTGGTTTCTGAGTGTTGCCGTTTTTCATGACAGATTGTAGTGATTTATTCTTTTGCTTAGGGACCGACTCGTTTGTTCTGAAAGTCATAATTCTTCAACAAAGGACCTTCAAAAGGAAACTCCAAGGTGAAATTGTTGAACGAGAGTTTATCAGGATGTTTGATTCCATTCACTTAGGCCTGGAAAGACAAATGGTTTTCTCTCCCATTACAGATGGGAAGTTAGTATAACAAAGCTAGGATTGTTGAAATATTGATACTGCTATTCCATAACATGCTCAATATAATCAACAAAACAAAAAATGAGAACATATTAGCAAACAATGGTTGTAGTAGCCCAAAGGCTTTCCTGAAAGGCTGGATTTTGGCCACGCTGAAACATGAGGAAGATATGGATGGCTCTTTGGGGATGGCATTCCACAACCTTGGTGCTGCAGCCAGAAAGGCCCTGCAATGTATCCCTACTCACTGTACTACAGATAGCAGGGAAGGGGAAGGGTGAAGTCAGTAACCAGGATGTCAATTACTTAATGAAGCACATGGTATCATTACCTTTTACTGCTATTGCAAGCAGTCATGGTGCTTATCTTCTCAGCATTTGAGATTTACTTAGAATTATTGCAGACAGTTGCACTTCATAGCCATTTGACCCCGCTGCTAATATTTTTCTCTACAGCATTTTCTGTGTGTGCTCATGCCAAATGAAGATAAAACTTCTTGCATCTACAGGTGAAACTCAGAAAATTAGAATATCGTGCAAAAGTCCATTAATTTCAGTAATGCAAATTAAAAGGTGAAACTGATATATGAGACAGACGCATTACATGCAAAGCGAGATAAGTCAAGCCTTAATTTGTTATAATTGTGATGATCATGGCGTACAGCTCATGAAAACCCCAAATCCACAATCTCAGAAAATTAGAATATTACATGGAACCAAGAAGACAAGGATTGAAGAACAGAACAATATCGGACCTCTGAAAAGTATAAGCATGCATATGTATTCAGTACTTGGTTTGGGCCCCTTTTGCAGCAATTACTGCCTCAATGCGGCGTGGCATGGATGCTATCAGCCTGTGGCACTGATGAGGTATTATGGAAGACCAGGATGCTTCATTAGCTGCCTTCAGCAATTCTGCATTGTTTGGTCTCATGTCTCTCATCCTTCTCTTGGCAATGCCCCATAGATTCTCTATGGGGTCAGGTCAGGCGAGTTTGCTGGCCAATCAAGCACAGTACACTTTCAAGCACAGTACACTTTTCAGAGGTCCAATATTGTTCTATTCTTCAATCCTTGTCTTCTTGGTTCCATGTAATATTCTAATTTTCTGGGATTGTGGATTTGGGGTTTTCATGAGCTGTACGCCATGATCATCACAATTATAACAAATTAAGGCTTGACTTATCTCGCTTTGCATGTAATGCGTCTGTCTCATATATCAGTTTCATCTTTTAATTTGCATTACTGAAATTAATGGACTTTTGCACGATATTCTAATTTTCCGAGTTTCACCTGTAATCAAGTGTGCTCTAGTCCACAAGTGTCCATTTATTATATTTTCATACTGCCCCATCTAAAAACTGAGTGGTTTACAATTAAAAACAAAAAAGCAACAATTAAAATGGCAAATAATCAAATAATTAAAATCCTCTAACACAAGTTAAAACCCTGGAAGGCAAGACTAAAAAAGTGAGTCAAAGGGTTCTCCTAAAGTCTAAAAAATGTTGTTGAGTCTTGGATTTCTGTGGGGAGTGCATTCTATGATCTAGAAGCAGTTGTGGAGTAGGCCCAATTCCAAAATTGCCACCAGACGAACTGGTGGCAACTGGAGAAAGACCTCTCCAGACGATTTTTACGTGAGCTGGGGATCCAGCTCTCTCTAACCTAGACCCAACCATTTTAAGCCATTCAGTGCTTTTAAAAGCTAATAATGAGACATCATATTTTGTCTGGAAACATCAACAATCACTGCAACTGTTTAAGAACAGGCACAATATGGTCCTTTGGGGTTACTCTGGAGACCAATCTGGTTGCCACATTTTGAACTGAAGTTTCTGGACTAAGTATAAAGGTGGCCCTACATAGAGTATGTTGCAGAAAAGCCTAAAGGTTACCAGCTGATGCACCGCTATTTTGAGGTCATTCTTTTTCAAGGAACATAGATATAGTGGGCATATCGGAAACATGGTGGAACAGTGAGGACCAGTGGGACATGGTTATTCCTGGATATAAGCTCTATTGAAAGGACAGGGGGGTGAAGTGGGGGTGTAGTAGCACTGTATGTTAAAAGATGGGACAGAATCTAACATGCTAGAAAACCTAGGAAGACCAGAGTTCTCCACAGAAACTCTGTGGCCTGGAAGGAAATGTGTTACTAGAGACGTGCTATCACCCTCTTGACCAAAATGCTGACAGTGACTGGGAGCTGCATAACGAAGTCAGGGAGGCGTCAGAGACAGAACCGTAATAATAGGCAACTTCAATTACCCACACATAAAGGTAAAGTGTTCCATTGAGTCGATTTCGACACTTGCCACCCACAGAGCCCTGAGGTTTTCTTTGGTAGAATACAGGAGGGATTTACCATTGCCTCCTCCCGCACAGTGTGAGATGATGCCTTTCAGCAGCTTCCTATATTGCTGCAGCCTGATATAGTACCAGCGGGGATTTGAACCGGCAACCTTCTGCTTGTTAGTCAAGCATTTCCCCGCTGTGCCACTTAAGGTGACATACCCTACACATAGGCTGGATAAATTCACATTCAGGTAATGACAGAGGGGCCAAATTTCTAGATACACTGAATGACTATGCCCTAGAACAGTTGGTCATGGAACCAACCAGAGAGAAGGTGACCTCGGACTTAACCCTGAGTGATGTACAGAACCTGGTGCGAGACTTCAGTGTCATGGAACTTTTAGGGAACAATGACCATAGTGTGATCAAATTCAGCATATATGCGAGGAGAGAATCGTGAAGGAAGTCTAACACACATACTATAAACTTCAGAAGAGGAAACTTCTCTAAAATGAGAAGTTTGGTGGCAGGGGGGACTGAAGAAATTCAGGATAGTCACTTGGCTCCAAAATGCATGGAGTTTATTTAAATTCACAGTAATAGAAGCCCAGTTAGAATGTATACCAAAAAGGAGAAAGGTACCACCAACTCCTGGAGAATGCCAGCATGGCTAACAAGTAAAGTCAAGTAAGTTATAAAGGGTTATAAAGTCTTCCTTCATTAATTGGAGGGCCTGCCCAAATGAAGAAAACAGAAAGGAACACAAACTCTGGCAAAAGAAATGAAAGGAGACAATAAGGGAGGCGAAAGGAGAGTTTGAGGAACATTTAGCTAAAAGCATCAAGGGGAAATAACAAAAATTTCTTTAAATATATTAGAAGCAGGAAACCTGCTAGGGACGCAGTGTTGGTGGTTGTATTATGAGGGAGTGAAATGGCTTATTAAGGAGTATATAGGTATTACAGAGAAGCTAAATGAGTTATTTGCATCTGCCTTCACGGCAGAAGATACTGAGTGTAATATACCTGTGCCGAAACCAAGCTTCTCAGAGACAGAGCCTAAAGAACTGAGTCAGATAGAGGTGACGAGAGATGAGAGTCTGAACTGTTTGTAAAATTTAACAAAATTCCAGGGTCAAATGGCATCCACCTGAGAGTCCTTCAATAACTCAGATGTGAAACTGCTGATCTCCTTGAAAAGATATATAACTTATCCCTACAATCAGGCTGTGTACCAGAGGACTGGAAAGTAGCCAATGTAACACTGATTTTCAAAAAGGGATCCAGGTGGGATCTGGGAAATTACAGATTGTTTAGCTTAATTCTGTTCTGGGCAAACTGATGGAAAACATTCTCAAGGATAAAATTGTTAAGCATACAGGCCCTGATGAAGGAGAACCAGAATAGCTTCTGCAAAGGTAAATTTTGCCTCACTAACCTTTTGGAGTACTTTGAGAGTGTCAACAGGCGTGTGGGTAAAGGTGATCCAATTGACATAGTATACTTGGGTTTTCAAAAAGCTTTTGACTAAGTTCCTCATCAAAGACTCTTGAGAAAACTTATAGCCTTGGGATAAGGGGACACTTTCATGTGTAGATTGGTAACTGGTTGAAGGACAGGGACTGTAGGTATAAATGGATAGTCTCTAAATGGAGGGAAGTCAGAAGTGAGGTCCCTCAGGGACCAGTGCTTTTTGCTAACCGGCAAGGTGGCCGGATTTGCAGATGACACCAAACTATTTAGGGTAGAGAAATCCAAAACAGACTGTGAGGGATCCAAAAGGATCTCTCCAAACTAGGGGAGGGGGCAACAAAATGGCAAATAGGGTTCAAAAGTGATGCATATTGGGGCCCAAAAGTCCAACTTCATTTATATGCTGATGTTGGTCTTGGGGACCAACCAGGAGAGAGATCTTGGGGTTGTGGTGGACAGCTCATTGACTCGGTGTCAACTCAATGTGGGGCAGCTGTGAAAAAGGCCAATTCCATGCTTGGAGGAATTAGGAAGGAGATTGAAAATAAAACTGCTAGTATTATAATGGCCTTATACAAAATGATGATGCAGCCATATTTGGACTACTGTGTACAGTTCTGGTCACCATACCTCAAGAAAGGACATTACAGAATTGGAAAAGGTACAGAGGAGGGCAACCAGGGGCCTAGAACACCTTCCTTACGAGGCAAGGTTACAATACCTGGGGCTTTTTAGTTTAGAAAAAAAGACATGATGAGCGGAGACATGATAGAGGTCTATAAAATCATGCATGATGTGGAGAAAGTTGATAGAGAGAAATGCATCTCCCTCTCCATAGCACTAGAACCAGGGATCCAGTACCCCACCCACTTCAATAATTGACCCTACAGAAATAGGGAAGTCCACGTCAGCCAGATACGAGAGATTTTATTACAAAAAGACTCATTCAAGCATCATAGTGAGTCGTAGTATCCATAAACACACAATACATTTCTTTGCCTTTAAGGTGCCAGAAGATACTGTTATTTCAAAGCATAGTTACCACAGGAGAAACAAGATGCTCTCATAACTGAAATGTGATCACTTTCATTGTTACCTCTTGTGCTAATCTGAAGGCACAGCCAAATTGTTCCCCGTCACTATTACGGCACCATACTTTTATCCCTGTGTTAATAACCTGAAAATAAGATAACACACTCATTTTAACATACTTAAAACATCCCAACAATCAGTACGTTATTTTGAAACAGCTTAGCAATAATTGCATTGTAGGGCACCAGCAATAACATAAGGATACAACCTACTTACTTTGACAGAGAAATATTTAATAGAAAGACAACTGTCTAACCAAATATTACAGTACCTATGCATGGTTTACCCTGAACATCTCTTCTTCACAAACATACAGAAAGGCAGTAGTTGCTTCAAGGTGGGCACATCTTACCTCAGCCTCTCAGAAGCAGGGGGAGGGGGATCTTGTATGAGTAAGTAAGAAATAATTTATTATGGTCAATGACCAGTCAACATACACACCAAAATCTGAATCAGCATAAAACAAAACAAAATCAAAACAGTAAAACTTGATAACACCACATCAGGTTATGCAAAAATCTCAGTTACAACTAAGTTGTTCCCATCTCAGTTTACAGGCTGCTGCACAGAATCTTGCTGTCCCTGCTGTGACAACTGCATGTTGATCTGCCAAAAGACAGGAGATTTAATACTCTTATGATTGACCAGGCCTATTTTTAAAAAATGGTTCGATCCAGATATTACCAATGCCCCTATAATAAGCACAGTGTAAAAGACAGACAGACTCAATGTCACCCGAACCACATGGACATAACCAGTTCCTTAGCGGTATCCCCTTAAATTTGCTATCCAAAACAGCAGAAGGCAAGGCATTAAACCATGCCAGCGAAAAGGCTCTCCTCTGGTTTAAGGTGGTCAAGTGGGTAAGCTTAGTGATTTGCACGGAACCGCGGAGGTGCGGTTTGACGCTTGTTGCGGGTGCACACGCAGGCGATATTTCCAGCCACTTCCAGCCAAGAATGGGGGGAGGGGTAGCAGGGAGATACACTGCCACCCCATGGATTTAGCTAAAAACAGAGCGCTGGGGGGGGGGCAATGGGAGGGGGAGGTGCACCATCCTCCGCCCCTAAAGAGGCCCCCCCCCACCAGCATCGAACCAGTTCGGAGGCCTTTAGAATGGCCTCTGGACCGGTTCATGCACATCCCTAGGTGAGGTATGCAGCTGGCTGGGGGTAGTTTGAAAAACCACCTAAAGTGCTACAGATGATAACCAGACTTAAATCCAATTGCTTCTCCATATCTGCCACACGCTGTTTAATAATTTCTTTGGCAGCATCATGACCCAAAGCCAATAAATATTGCGGTGAGAAGCCATATCTGCCCAAATTGTCATAGAGGCTTTTGCACCAGGATGAGTGAAACTAATCTTTCAGAACCAAGGGGGCAAGGCCCTGGGGGTAGGCATATAATTTAATCCAGTAGTTAAATGTATGAAGCCACACCTGTGCCTCAACTCTGGTCAACCCTGTTTCTAAATGCAAGATAGCATTCGATACGCATCTGGGGACTTGAAAAATGGCACGAAGAAATCCAGATTGTACCACTTCTTAGGGCTTAAAATTACAGATGGGACAAATCTGAATCCCTTACAACATCTGTGCCAGTATTTTAGCCTGATACACCCTAACTGCCGCAGGAATGTAACGTCTCCCATTAGTGTGAAAGAATGTGAGTACAGCAGATGCACTCCTCTGCGCACTAGATCTTGTACGAGGTTCACGGACTTGGACAGAGGAAAGCTAAGATAAAGGACTAGAGGAGGGTGAGCAAACTAGAACATATGGACAGTCCTCACCCGGAGTGAATATACAGATGAATTAAGAGGGTTGCTGGGAACAGAGTGTCTAGACCATCAGACAGGACCAGCATATAGTGCTAGATAGAGGGCCAACAGAAAAACACAGGTTAATCTAGATTGTTCCCTTCTTAGTGGTAAAGCTGAGCAGAACAATCTGCCCCTCTCCTCCATCTTTCTCAAGAGACAGCAGCAGGTATCCACAAAACACCTTAGACACAATTTTTACTTTTAAAAAACATTATCTTCTATTACTGTGTTGGTGCTACATACTTGGTGTTTCAAGAAAATAGTCATCTTTTCTCTTACTCATCAATATTAAAAATGTACAAGGAAAGATGTGTCCCACCTAGATCAAATTAACACAGCAACACATTAAAAGGTACCCCTCCTCGCACTTAGTACTGTTGTATAAATATATACATGGTACTGTTGCGCACATTTATGGATCTCCTTACTGAAAACAGAAACACAAATCAAACCTTCAGTTTCTCACTGTTGTTCAGCAGCACATTCCTTATCTCCTTGGAAACCATATATAGCTGCCTCTTCTTTCCTTCCTGAGTACGTGTCAACAAATTCATCTTGGGGAATGAAGGATCCAATGCATAAAAAGTCCTGTAAACATGTAGTTACATATATTCAAGTTATATTGACCTTATTAGGAACTATGCACCTACACTTGTAGAAGCAAAGATCTAACATTTAAACTTAGAACCTAGGGACATTTGTATTTATTAAGTAGCCTGTTACCTTCCACTCAAGATCCAATATATTCTAAAAGTAGTTTCCCCTCTAATCTCACTTAAATTTAGAATACAAGACAGACAAATACTAATTGGGGAGACACAAAGTTGATACATACTAGAATACGATCAAGCCATCCTTTATTACATGTTACCAACAGCCATGTAACTTCTAAAGTCTATTGTTCTCTAGAAGATAATCTCCAGTGCTCTTCATCACTTTCACCATTTCTTCTTCTACTTCCCCTCCATTTTCCTAACTAGCCCAGTGGCATTCAAGGAAAGTACCTGGAGAGGGATGTACACCATCAAGCAGCAGTGGCGAGTGCTGCTGCCACAAATAAGGAAGCAGCAGCAGAGGGTGTGTGCACATGCACTGTGGATGTGGTGCGCACATAATACCCTGCCTCAGGTGTGTCAAAGCCTTGGGCCACCACTTCTTTTCTTTTTCTTTTAAGTGTTAATCCTAATCTGATTTACAATTTAAACAGGACTAATTCATCCATTGAGTACTAGGTGTTAGCATAGATCCCAATATATGAATAAATAAGAAAAAGGTCTTATCTTACTGAATGGGTGGAAATAATGGGTCTTCATCAGAAAGGAACACAAATGGATCTTCTTTAAACCCGAAAAGTTTCATCTTTTTAGATGGTGGTGGCCTGGAAGAAAGATTGATATATTCATAGTTCAATCATCAATAAAGCAAGTACATTTAAATGAGTGTTTTTTACTTGAATTGATCATTGCCTGGATTAACAACAGTAGTTCCAGACTCCTGCATCAAGAAATATCCTGGGAAAGAACAATGGGAAAACAAGTTGCTCACCTCTAACCATTGATCTGGTAGTGATCCATTGCAGTCATAATACAGGAGGTTCTGCACCTGCACGGAACCATTCGGGCAGAATTGACTAGCTCCTCAAAGCACTTAGTTCCGCCCACTGCATGTGCACGTGGTGCACTTGCTCAGTTTGGGTGGACTAGTGTTTTTTCCTCAGTTCCTGAAGGAACGACATTTGGATGCAATCATCATATGGAACTAGCCCACAGTTCAACAAGGTAAGTAGCACTGCATGTTTTATAAAGATATGTCTTGTCACTTCACTTCAAATCAGTAACTATTTTAGGGCTAAACTCAGGGTCTAGGTGAAGCACCACCCCATCCTCATGAAGTTTAGTTTAGTGATGTGATAGCTAATAGAAAGGCTGTTTTTAATGTCACAAGCTTACGGAGAGCCATAGCCATGGGCTCAAAGGGGGGCTCAGTTGGAGCAGACAGAACAAGTGACAGGCTCAATTGTTCGGTAGGCTGCTGAACAGGTGGATAGAGGTTGTTGAGGCCTTTTAGATAGCTCTTAGAATCTATATGCGAGAAAAGTCTTTCCATCCCATCTGGGATGACAAGCAGAAATAGCAGCAGATGAATTTTGATAATGGCCAACCTGCTGTTTTAGGGCCGTAAGGTACGGTAGCACTTGCAAGAAATAGAAGTAGAAATAGATCCATCTTATTTATTTATTATTTCTCTATGTAAACCGCCCTGAGCCATTTTTGGAAGGGCGGTATAGAAATCGAATTATTATTATTATTTTACACAGTCAGACAGGTGTTATTGACTGGTTTGTTTTATCCAGACATCGAGTCCTTCCCAAGGACCTGGGATGTCAGAATTTTATTGTCAATGTTGTTGCTGCTGTTATAGATATTGTCGCAGAATATAGGCTGTTCCCAGTAAAGCTGCTTTTTGTAATTGGCTGATGGTGATTTCTGTGGCCCTTATGGTGTTGAGGTGCTCTTCAAGGTCTTTTGGAACTGTACCCAGGGTGCCAATTACCACTGGGATTATTTTGGTCTTTTTCTGCCACAATTTCAATTTCAATTTGTAGATCTTTGTATTTGGTGATTTTTTCTATTTCTTTTTCTTCTATTCTGCTATCCCCTGGTATTGCTATGTCTATTATTTTAACTTGTTTTTCTTTCTTCTCGACTACAGTTATATCTGGTGATTGTGTGGCAGATGTTTGTCTGTTTGTAGTCGGAAGTCCCATAATATTTTTACATCTTCATTTTCTACCACTTTTACAATTTTATGGTCCCACCAATTTTTGGCTAGAGGTAGCTTGTATTTTTTGCAGATGTTCCAGTGTATCATCCCTGCTACCTTGTCATGCCTTTGCTTGTAGTCAGTCTATGCAATCTTTTTACAACAGCTGATTAGGTGGTCCACGGTTTCATCTGCTTCTTTACAAAGGCGGCACTTGCTGTTTGTGGTGGATTTTTCGACTTTGGCTCTTATTGCATTTGTTCTTAGTGCCTGTTCTTGCACAGCCAGTATTAAACCCTCTGTTTCTTTCTTCAAGTAACCATTCTTAAGCCATTGCCAGGTCTTGGTGATGTCTGATTTTCCACTTATATTGTGCAAATATTGACCATGCAGGGGCTTATTTTTTCATTTTTCTGCTCGGTTCTTGACTTGTTCTTTCTTGTAGGCCTGCTTTGTTTCATTGGTGTTGAATAGTTTCTTGTTCTTGACCATTTTAAGTGCATCTTCTTCACTGTCCTTGATATATTCTTCAAGGGCTCTATTCTCCTCCTCTACTGTTTGATGGACTTGCAGCATTCCTCTTCCACCTGAGCTGTGAGGGAGGTATAGCCTATCGACATCACTGCGGGGGTGCAGAGCATGATTGATGGTCATGACTTTCCTGGTCTTACGATCCAGCATCTCTAGCTCTGCCTGGGTCCAGTCTATTATTCCTGCAGTGTATCTGATAACAGGTATAGCCCAGGTGTTTATGGCTTGTATGGTGTTCCCGCCATTGAGTTTGGACTTGAGGATTTTTCTGACTCTCCTGATGTATTCACTTCCAATTTTTCTTTTAACCTCAGCATGTGCAATGTTATCAGCCTGGAGAATGCCCAAGTATTTGTCATGTTCTTTCTCTTCCAGGTTCTTGATCTTGCTTCCATTGGGCAGTTCTGTTTTTGTTATTTTCCCTCTGTTCATTATTAATGCAGCACACTTGTCTAGTCCAAACTCCATTGCTATATCGCTACTGAATATACAGACAGTGCTTAGCAGTGATTCGATTTCTGACTGGGACTTTGCATACAACTTCAGTTCGTCCATGTACAGCAGATGGTTGATTTGACTTGATGTTTTAGATGTTTGGTATCCGAGGCCTGTTTTGTTTAGTATTTGTGAAAGTGGGGTCATGGCGATTACAAACAACAGAGGGGATAGTGAGTCCCCTTGGAAAATGCCCCTTCTAATGCTAACCTGTCCAAGTGTCTCGCCACTGATTGTTAACTGTGTACTCCACATGCTCATTGCTTTTTTAATATCTGAATGTTTTTGCTGACACCAGTTGTTTCTAAACATTTTAGTATCCATGTGTGAGGCAATGAATCGAAGGCTTTCGTGTAGTCAATCCATGCAGCACTTAGATTTGTTTTTCTTCTCTTGCAGTTTTCTAAAATCATTTTGTCAATCAGCAGCTGGTCTTTTGTGCCTCTGGTGTTCGGGCAATTTCCTTTCTGTTCAACTGGGAGCTGTTTGTTAGTTAATAAGTGTTGCATCACTTCATCTGCTATTATTCCAGTTAATAATTTGAACATGGTTGGCAGGTAGGTTATCGGTCTATAATTACTTGGAACTGCACCTTTTGCTGGGTCTTTCATTATGAGATGAGTTTTCCCAGTTGTTAGCCATTGTTCAATATCACCTCCTTGCAAAATGTGATTGAACTGTTTTGATAGTTGTTTATGAAGGCTTGTTAGGTGTTTGAGCCAAAAGCCATGCAGTTCATCGTCACCTGGCACAGTCCAATTTTTGTTTGCATTTGTTGGTTACATTTTTTGACCTCTTTCATCCAGCCTGCTTTTTTATTATAATCTATTGGATTGTCCCATAATTTCCCCCAGAATTGCACTTTCTTTATTTGGTGTTTCTACGTTTCTTGCAGTTTCTTCTTCTATGCTTTGGAAGAAACGTCTCTGATTCGACTGGAATTGGAGATTCTGCCTGTGTTGTGTAATTCTGGCTTCATACCTGCTAATCTTCTTTGACACTGCTGTTATTTGTTGCTTTATTATTTCCAGGACTTCTCTAATTTTCCTTGAATCTAGGTGGTATTTTTGGATCAGATACTGTTTGGTGTTTTCATTCTTCAGCTTCTTGTCTTTCATATCTTTCAATTTACTAGCGTCTGATCTAAGCCTGGAGATTATATTTTCTAAGCGAATCTTCCATTTAGGTGATGTACTGCTTTCTTTTTTTACTCGTCCACTGATCTTATATCCGAGCTCTTGTGTTGTTATTGTTGCTGCACCGTACATTAGTTGGTTTGTTTCTTGCAAATTATTGGTTGTTATTTCTGCAAGTGCAGCATTGACATCTTTTAATGCCTGAGCAAGTTGTTTTTTGGCAACTGTTTTTAGAGCTGGAAGTTGAACCCTGGTGGTGGTTTGGTTCATGTGCTCAGTTATTTTTTGCTTTAGTTCTTGTTGCTTTTCTGTTAAACAGCATTCGGGTTTTTGAGGTGAGGGCAAAGGGGAGGTTGCCTGGTTTTGATTTTGAAACAGTTCAGTAACAGTAGCATCCTCTATTTCCAACAGCTCCTCCACCTGTGCCCGAGTAACTTCTTCAATTGGTGGTAATTCTTCTTCCATCTCTTGAGCCTGTGTTGCTCTTTGCAGTTCTTCCAGCTCAACTCCTGTGAATACTTTATTTCTTATTATGAATCTTCTCTGGTCTGCTAGCCTTTGTTCTGTTATTTCTGTATCTGGATGCTTCTCTTTCCAAATTTGGTACATTCTTTTTAAATAACCTCTTCTAGTTGGACTAGACTTGTAATAGCAGATCATTATTTCCTTGTTGGCATTTTTTGTATTTTTTTTGGGGGGGGGGGGTTAAGCGACCTTTCTTCCAGTAACCTTGCAGTCTCCAGCCCTGGTTGCTCAACTGAAGATCCTGAGTCCTGTTGCCCACTTGCCACCAGATGTCCAGGGACTATAGCACCTGGCGCAGTCCTTGTTGACCCGGGCGACGACCGATCCAGTATAGATTTATTAAAGTTATGTCTCACCATATTGTTGATGGGAGAGGCACTCTTTGTCTGGCTCCTCTGGTGAGACCTGTCCAGTATGGTTGGACCTCTGGCATAGCTCTCACCTTCCTCAGAGCACGCAAGCCCCACAACCACGCCAAGGTAGTGCCTCACTGGGGGATTATTATAATAATTATTATAATATAATTATAAGTATAATATTATAATTAATAATAATAATAATAATTATTATTATTATTATTATTATTATTATTATTTCCGTGCTTCTGTGCATACAGCTGGAATAGTTTCCACTTGCTGTTATAGTTGATCCAAGTGGATTTTTTTTTAACAGTTGTTGAGGAGAATATTACTTAAAAGCCTATCCTTCAGGCTTTCAGGTTGAGAGTTTTCAGGTTGGGATGGCGGAGCCTTCTGCCCTTCTGAGTTAGAAGATCTTCATGTTGAGGCAGACATCTGTGATGACCCTTCGACAGTCTGAGTGCCTGTTGAAACCATGACTGTTGAGGCCACCACAGAGCAATCAATATACAATTTGCAGACTCATGCAAGATTTTTGCCAGAACCCTGTTCAGCGGGGATTAAGGAAGAAATATGTACAGAAACATTTAACCCCAGTGGAATTGGAAACCACTACCTTTTGGAGCTGCGGCCGATGCCGACCCTCAAGTAATACTGGGGCACTTCTTGTTCATTGCTGTAGCTAACAAGTCGATTTCCAGGGTCCCCCAGGTCTTGAACAGCGACTGGAGGTATGTCAAATTGGTCTCCCATTCATGCTGTCGCAGAAAAAGCTGTGACCTGCTGAGATGGTCCGCTAGGGTTTTTTCCACTCCTTTGATGTGGATGGTGGTTAGAGTTATCTGTTAAGCAATGACCCAGTTCCAAATCTGGAGAATCAGCATGCAAAGCTCCATGAAGCCATCTGATTATGGCTCAGAGTCCACAGGCCCTGTGCGCAAAGGTCTCCACAATGGGCTCCCCAGCCTCGCATGGAGGCATCTGTCGTGACCCAGGCGGATGGTTGAGGTACTTGGAAGAGGACTCCTGTGAGAAGATTGGTCTCCTTTGTCCGCCATCACAGTGATAGCAGGACCGGGTATGGAATTGTCAGCAACATTTGGGTAATGTCCACATTGGGCCTGAAAACTGACAGAAACCAAAGCTGCTGCAGTATCTGACAAAGCTTGGTGAAGTGCACAGTGGAACTGAATGAGGCCATCAGACCCAGCAGCATCTGTATCTCGTGAGCGTTCTGTCTGGGGTACTCCATGAAGCTTGATATTAGGTCTCTGATTTGCAAGAGGCACTCCATGGAAAGAAATGCCTGTTGTGTGTCTGCATCGAGAATGGCCCCAATGTAAGCTATGTGCTTCACTGGCTGCAGCTTGGACTTTGTCTAGTTGACCTGTATGCCTAGATCCTCCAGAAGGCTTAGGGCTGTTGAGATATGTAAAGCTAACTGATGTTCTATTCTTCCTGTCAGGAGCCAGTCGTTGAGATACAGAAAGAGGACCAGTCCCTGAGAATGGAGGTGCACTATATCATAGCCATGCATTTCGTAAATACAGGGGGGTGCCACTGCCAGTCCAAACCGAAGAATGCTGTATTGGAAAGTTTGGTGACCAACTGTGAAGTGGAGGTACTGTCTGTGATTTTGTTGGATTCCAATATGAAAATACGCATCGTAGAGATCCAACATCACGAACCACTCCTCCCTGTGGAGGAGAGGAAGGATGCTTTGTAACATTATCATATGAAACTTGCATATGTCCACATGACGACTTAGTTGCTGGAGGTCCATAAACAGTCAAAGACCCCTGTCCCATTTCAGGATCTGGAAGTAGTGAGAGTAAAAACCCCACCACTGATCTGTCCACTGAACAGGCGATATCGCCCCTTTGTCCAAGAGAGTCGGAACTTCTTCCATCAGAAAGGGGGAAGCAGGAATATACTTGATCTCGCTGAAGGGTGGCAGGGACGTGAATTCTATTGCATAGCCCATCTGGACTATGCGTAGGACCCAGCGGTCTGATGCTCTGTCGTGCCATGCAAAGGCATGATTTGCCAGCCTGATGTTGGATTCCCCTAGGATGGAAGGCAGCAGAGGAGTCGATGGCAGTGACCCGCTGGTTCCGTGCACATCCCTATTGCCTCCTGCCGTACTGGCTGTACTTAGAGTTGTAAGGCTGTGAAGAGGCTGAAAAGGTCATAGCTATAAACTTTGACTTTTTAATGGACTCTATAGTGGTGTCAGTAGTTGCACAGAAGAGATCCTCCCCGAAGGGCAAATTCTCCACACAATCTTTCATATCAAGCTAAAGCGCAGTGGAGCGAAGTCAAGAGTGTCTGCGTAATGTGACGGCAGTAGCAAGTGTACGAGATTCAGTTTCTGCCAGGTGTTTCCATTGCCGAGTTGTTGTCTAGTTAAAAGAGTGACTTTGGAGTGGACATAATTGAACTTAGCTAGAAACTCCTCTGGGGAAAGGTTATTTTGTTCCTGAAAAAGTTCATCCCAGAGGGAATGGGCATACTTACAAAGCAGGCAGTGCAACTAGCAATCTTAACTGCCAGACAAGAAATCAAGTAGATCTTTCAACCCAAAATGTCCAATTTCCAACCCTCCTTATCTCCCGGCATGGTATGATGCCTGCTAGTCTTAGACAGTGAAGCACAATCCACCACAACAGAGTTCCGGGAAGCGTGTTTTAGCAGAAAGTCATTGTTGTCCTCCTGGATTCTGTACAATTTCCCCAATCATTTGGAGGTGGGAAGAGCTTCTCACACGGATTTTGCAGCCTTAAAAATCACTGGTAAAATTGGAAGATGCAGAATTAAATAATTTGTAGACAGGATTGTCTACATCTTGCCTTTTAAATTCCTAGCCACGTACAGAAGCCATTTCAGAAATTTGTTTGTGATAAGAATGCATCTCCTTATTTGAAGACACGTTATCACCTGGCACCACCAGGATGGTCAGAAGTTGTGTCACTAGAAGACTTAGATTTTAGACTTTACTTTATTGCGGTCATAGACCAATACATAGTAAAACATAAATACTTGTAAAAACTCAGCAAGGTAGGTCACACAGGTTGCAACGCAATATTAACAGAATAAACCTAAGACAGTTGTAATAAACTCCAGAGAGATCTTGCTGATGACCAAAAAGAACAGAGCGCCCTCCATTACAATAATAGAACAAAATTCAAAGAAAAAAGAAAACAAAACATTACTGAAAGCCTAAACGGATGTAACAAATGGTATAACAGTGCCTAGCCATTTTATTAATTAGCTCATCATCAAGACTGGACAATAAGTACTTCAAATAAAAACCATCCAAGTGCCCAGGAAAACGTTGCAACAAAGGGGACACAAATCTTAAGCGGGCATCCCTATAAAAATTACAATATAGAATGGCATGGGCACTTGTTTCCACTTGACCGGACCCACAGGGGCAAAGTCAAGCGGAGAAAGGGATACCTTTAAATCTTCCCTCCATAACAGCAGATGGCAGCGCATTTAGATGAGCGAGCATCAGAGCACGTCTAAATTTAGGAATGGTGATTAAACTCAGATAGCTAGCTGGACTAATGTTAAGCGTTTGATCCCCCAAAAAGACATTCTTCGGCAAAGAAGCAACCTCTTCCATGATATGTTGTTTGATCTCAATCTTAGCTCAATTATATCCCATTTTGATAATCTCATCCTGAGAGAAACCATAATGAGCCAATTTATCAATAATTTGGGTCTTCCACCTGAATCTAAAACAATCAGTCTTAATAAGGGAAGCCAGTCCTACACAAGAGAAAACAAATTTTAGCCAGAATAAAATGATATTCCTCCAATAACAGGTTTCCAATCTAATCATACCCACCTCTCATCTTAGTGCAACATTAGAGACGCATCGTGGGACTAACAATATAGACCTCAAAAATTTGGACTGCAGGGCTTCTAAAGCCGAAAAGTTGGTAACAGGTCCTATCTGGGATCCATACAACACTTGAGGGTGGACTTTAGATACAAACAGTTTAACTGCAGAGGGGATGTAAGAAGCCCCCCTCGAGAAATGAAAAGATGTAATAAGATTTGTAGTTAGCTGTGCCGTCAACAAAGTAGATTTTAGGTTGGCACTGCGTGTCCCTGATGAATAGAATACCACTCCTAGATATTTAAAGGAGTTGACCTGTGCAATCCTATGACCACTGATGGACCAACAATATTGCCTGGGTCGTTTTGCAAAAACTAGGACTTTAGTTTTTTCATAATTTATCTCAATGAACTCTTGGGAACAAAATTTTGGAAGGAGGCCCAGGGCACGTCTCAAGCCGATTGGGGTTTGGGACATAATTGCCATATCATCCACATATAAAAGGATAGATACATGCTTGTTTGCTATTTGGGGAGGATGCGTAGAAGGTGTAGATACAAAGGGAACCACCGAGTTAATATATAGATTAAATACTCTCAGTGGAGTCCAGCTCGTGTAAAAGGCATTGGGCAGTACCCTGTCCTAAGTCCAGGTCAAACTTGACATCACCAACTTCCATTTCAAAAGAGACCAGAAAGGACGGTCGAAGGGTGTGCTGGGCATGGAGAACAGCTGGAGACAGAGTCTGCGCTGGAGTAACCGTGGGTGATAGGGAGTGTTCATGACCTCGTGTGGTCAGTACCATAGCCAGTATCGAGTGTGTCACTACCATCGATGCCAAAGCAGGGCATTGAGCCGCAAGCGAAGGGGAACCCAGCTCCACAGCGTTCGGTGTCAATTGACAAAATCAAGGGGTCATCGAAAATGACTGCAAAGTCATTGGGGAAGACATAGTCTGTGAAGCAGCAGAGGAACATTCATGATCAGCACCCTTTTCACAATGTTTCTTGGGAGACAGCGCCCCTTCGACATCAGCAGCCTGATGCCCGGACTTGTGCCATTTTTGATGGGCCAAATCAGAGGGTGGCTTAGGTGCTTTGAAGGTTTCAGTTGACATCGAGGCAGTTCATGTCGAGAGTTTAGACTGCATGGCAGCAGATCCTGACGCCAGCTTTGACATTGAGCCTGATGTCTACCTTGATACTGAACCTGATGTGAAGGGTACAGGAGCGTCAGCTGGGGACCCTGGCATCAGCGTCCCAGGGCGCAGGGCGTCATTGTACAAGGCAACTCGCAAACAAAGGGCTCTATTTTTTTTAGTCTGATGGGAAAAGGTGAGACAAATCTTACAAATAGAGGTGTTGTGCTCCTCACCCAAAGTAGGCAGAGCTCATGGTTGTCCGCTGAGGGAAGTTTTGCATTAAAGTGGAGACAGTGTTTAAAGGTCTTTTTCTTATCCATAAGGAGTAAATAAAGTAAAAAGAATACTCAAAGAGTTGAATTGAAGTCAGTTCTGAGAGTAAATTGATATAACAGTCCAAAGATGTATCCAAAAAATCTGTCCGTATGGCAGATCATGTTCATTGAAGTGTAAAGAGTAAGAATAGTCTGGTCCGGTCCGAGTCAGAGGGTAATAATAGCTGTCATCATTTCTTTCAATTCCCACAGGAAAATAAATGATCCGAAGAGCTCACTGTCCAAGGTGCTGACACAATGGCGGTCAGAAAGGAACTGAGGAGAAAATGCTAGCCCACCCAAACTGAGCAACTGCACCATGGGCAGGGCAAAGAGCTTCAAGTCGCTAGTCAATTCTGCCCGAATGGTCCCACGCAAGCACAGAACCCCCATTCTTGTGGCTGCAAGGGATCACAAGCCAGATCCTAGGGTGCAATACTGTTTAGCATTTACAAAGTGCTGAATAGTGTTTAAAGCATTTCATCTATAGCCTCACGAATCCTTATAACATTCTGTAAAGCAGCCCACTATTATCATCCTTATATTGCTGGGGAGCAGGGGTGACAGAAGAGGTGAGAAGATTTTCACCAAACCTCCCTTCCCTTTGCAGCCCCGTTTGCCCCAGCCCTCAAGGACATATTTCCAGGAGGCTGCAGAAGGAACAGTCAAAAGTCACCTCTCATCCTTGCATGAGTGAAATAATTCCACTCACACAAGTAATAGTCTGGCTGCTACCCATCTTTAATACAAGATGAAAGGATTATCACAAGCACTGATATTGATCTGTGGCTTGGCTAAACTGCTTTCAAGTGCTTTAAAGTTTCAACTTTTTTTTAAAAAAAGCAAGTGCACCCCTTCTGTCTGAAACCTTTAGCTCAGGTTCCCCGTAGAGATTTCCATGTGTGTGCACGTGCATTCACATGCACACACGCACACTGAGAGAGACTATTACAGTCACTGACTTATATCCAGACTAAGTTACTCTAGGGATGTGCGAACCAGCTCCCCCTTGAGCTGGTTCTTCCTCGAGCCAGCTGGGTTTGAAGGCTCGCCCACAAGCCAAACCGGGGGGTGGGGCGCCTTGGTTTGATGATGAGCCAAGCCAAGCCCCCCACTTGTGAGCTGGCTCAAGGGGCATACTTGTAAAAGGCTGCAGTGGGGTGGGAGGCGTGAGAGGGAAGCTCCTCCTTTTACCATTAAAAACATGCAGCTGTGTGGTGGGGGCAGCCCCAGCGGCCGCACGATGGGGGTGGCAAGAACTTCTTTGAACTCCCCTCCTACCTCCCAAATGACTGCACAGGCTCAGCATGTGCCAGTAGTACAGTACACTGTAACATTACAGTGACTGTAATAACCAAGTCCTCTGACCAGGAAGCAAACGGAGCTGCAGCCTAAACATTAGTCAGTGAGTTGGGGAGATGGAAAGGTTCTGAGTACTTAAGCCTTAAAAGTACTCCCCAGGGTTCGTGTACCCATGGTTGAGAACCACTGCTTTAAAGAATTACAGCCTTAATTTCAGTTTCTTACCCACAGACTCCATCCTTCTTGCTTTCAGCACTCTCAGGAACCAAGCAGTCCCCATCTTTTGCTTCTGTGCCCCTATGGTCTTCCACAGTTTCAAAAGAACCCTGTTCTGCAGTCACAGGCACTTCATCTTCCACCTTCTGTGGCAGCTTCTGCTGGAACTATTTAAAAACAGGACGACTAGATTTCAAGGCATTAAAAAAATGCCTAATTTTTACAACAATGACAAAGAAAAATCCATTCCCATTAAAGAATTCAAAGAGAAATTAAACGTGCACGTTAGTAGAAATATTTCCCTGAAAGTCAATCTTGTGCCAAGCTTGCTCAATATATCTTTCTGCTAAAACGTCAACAGCAGTTTTAAATAAATTTTGATGTCAATAACATTGTTGGCCCTTGCATGTGTGCTTTCTGAAGTCAAAATACATTAGGCCCTCTTTATTCTTGGGGGTTCTATTCCCACCCATTTCCGCAGATAACGAAACCGTGAATAAAGAGACTGACTGAAGTATGCTAAAAAAACCAAGAAAAAGTGTGTGTGTGTGGGGGGGGACGGGACGGACAAGGACAGAGAAATAAGCACAGTACCTTGCTCTTTAGCTCTCTAGCAATACTCCCAAAACTTCCAAATCTTCTGATTTTTGTTCTTTTTTTTTTCTTTTACAGATAAAAGCCACAAAATGGCTCAAGAGCACAAAATGGTGGCAGGAAATGATGTCAGAAATCATTTCCGGCCACTCAAGAACCATGGATAGGCAAAAAAATAACCCTATCCCTCCCCCCCATATATCAACGGGGGGCTCAATCAGCACCACACCAAGGGAGGGAGGTAATTGCTTGTACAAATTTTATGTATTACATGTTTGATATATGATAATAATGTATCTGCAAGCATAAAGAAGGGCCAACAATATAAACTAACATCACATCTAGTTTAGTTCATTTTTCTTCTTCAGGTATTTAGAGGAATGACAAAAACATAAGGCGTTAAACATAAACAAAACCATAAGCATTAAATTGGCTGGAATTTTTTAAGGTTTGGTCAACTAATTTGACCAGCTCCATAGCTAAGGCCAATGAACTCACGGAAACAGCCTATTTGCTAGAATGTGATTTCCTTTGTTAATTAGGAGCAGATATCTTCCAAAGTGTCCATCCACCCCACTATCATCCTGCCTAGTAAGTGCTATGAGTGAATGGTGAATGTAATGTACAGGTGGCCTTTGTTATCCGCCATTTCAGCAACCGCAGTTTCATGTATCCGCAGATGGGACTTAAGAGACTCCGTTTCATCATCCACGGTACTAAAATTAGGCAATTTTCACCTATCTGTGGTTCCTGGGCCACCGGAGCTGACTTCCAGTGTCACTTCCAGTCCAAAGATGGTGTGGAGACATTTTGTGGCTCATGTTTACCAAAACAAAAAACACAAACCCACAAAAAGCTGGGAAGTAAGTTACTGTGCTGTATTCCTTATTTTCTGCCTCCTTCGTGCATTTTTTGGTGATTTTTAGCAAAAAATAATAATTGTGCAGGAATCTAACCCCCGGATTCCCACAGAGTTAAGGTTTCGTTATTCGCGGTTTCCATATTCATGATTGTAGGTGAGAATGGAAACCCAGCAAACAGCGAGGGCCTCCTGTATAACATTTTGGCAAACTAAGCTGAGGGCATATGTGAATGGGCCAGTATTTCACAGATCTTTGTCATGGTCCTCCATGCATCCCTACTATCGGTGGGACCTACATCTGTTTATTAAGAAGGCAGAAACAAGGAAATCAGAAGAGGCTTTAACATGTCAGTTATTTTAACTATCTCTAGAATATTCAAGTGAGCGTGTCATCATCATGGGTTGATTTTCTTATTGCTTTACAGCTTTGTTGTCTGAGATAATATGTGCCAGTATCCATGGGCAAAGAGGCACCCTTTAAAGTGTTGACTCTCATTTTAGCAGGGGGATAGCAACAGTTCCTATTCAAATCAGTATAATGTCCCTTCCCATAGCTGCTGCTCGTGTTTCCCTTATGATTCCTTTAAGATTGTGAGAACCTTTGGGAAAAGGAACCATTTTCTCTTCCTTTTGTGAAAAACTATTTATAAATAATAATGGTAATGTTTTGAATTGAGTAAATAAAGGACTATTTTCAGCAACAACGTAAACAAGGATTGACTAGGTTAGACTACAACAAAGGCCAGATGTGTAAGCAATTTGCATAGTTTTACTGATGCTTTTTGACATTTTGTTTTGAATATTTTAAATCCTTTTTACTTTCATACCTTGTATACCAGTTCCTTCAAATAAAAACAGTTTTAATTTTTGTTTATTATATTTTTGTTCACAAAGTTCATTTATACCCCACCTGTTTGGCTGAATGTACCACTATAAGTTTGCAACTCTACAAAATTGAGATTCCTTTTGGTTTTTTATTGGGCAGATACATGTACTCTATTCAAACTACAGAGATAGTGACAACTACACAAAGGTTACTTCTAATAAATCTGGAGAGTCCCTTGTACCTTCACTATGGCTCTTGATCAGTCACAGTCCTCTATGCTGAAGAGAGACAGGAACCTAAACTCAGCATTCCACCACAAATAAAACACTCTTCAGTGCTACATTTATTGCTCTTACGTTCTATACCACATTATCTTAGTGTAGTACTGCTATGAACCAAACTGGTAGAAAGAAATGTCTAAGAAAGGCAAATAGATAATGTTATCTAGCAATGAATTTATGTGTATCCAAATTCCCCTAAAATTTGCAGGGATTTATGTTCTAGAACTCGTGAAATATGTCTTTACAGAACAGATATAACATTACATTGAAATATTTTTCAGTTCAACATGCAAATACTTGGGGCATGTTCAGTCACAGTTAAGCAGTTTAATGCTCCCAATGGGGCTTAGATGTGCATAACTTTGGTGATGTTGTGCAAACATCTAGGGGTGGGTCCGGACTGGTCCGGAGGCCCTTGTAAAGGCCTCTGGACCAGTTCGGACCTGGCCTGTCCGGTCCGGGTGGAGGGGGTCCCCTTAAGGGCGGGGAGGGTTTACTTACCCCTCCCGCCGCTTTGCCCCCTCCAGTGCCCGTAGTTATTGTAAGAATTGGGGCGGCAGGATACCTCCCCGCCGCCCCTTCTTGCTCCGCTATTCAAAAGGAGAGAACAAGCCTTCTGCGCACACGGCGCGGCATGCGAACTTCACCAACGTGACGGGTAGACCAGGCCTCCGACCGCCGGAGGCCCGGTCTACCCGTCGCGTTGGTGAAGTTCGCGCGCCGCGTGCGCAGAAGGCTTGTTCTCTCCTTTTGAATAGCGGAGCAAGAAGGGGCGGCGGGGAGGTATCCTGCCGCCCCAATTCCTACAATAACTACGGGCGCTGGAGGGGGCAAAGCGGCGGGAGGGGTAAGTAAACCCTCCCCGCCCTTAAAGGGACCCCTTCCACAGTGCCTGACCGCAGCTGTGGGGTTCCGTGCACACCCCTACAAACATCTTACTTTAAATGTATCCCTGTGCAGTTCAGGATATGTATTTCTTTGCCCTTTTTTGTATATTACAAATAGTTTCAAGAACTAGTTGAAGAACTTGTCAGATTGTATTTGTATTCTGAGAAAGACCTGTCATTATCCATAAGTGTTACAGGGCCAAACTTCAAAACAGAAAATAATACCCATTCTGCCATTTCAAGATCATTATTCCAGAATGCTCAGTTAATGGTGCATCACCAAAAAAAAAAACCCCAGAAGCACAGAAAAGAAAAATAAAGTACAGTACTGCCATCTGTTGGGGAGGAAGGAGATTTTGTTAAAATGAGCGATTGGTTAAGAATTAATAGCTGAAGTGGGATCGTATAAATAAGAAACACAGGCATAACAAGTGCCAAGTTATTTTGTTATTCATATGCATCATGTTTGTTTTTTTTTAATGATGAAACTCCTATTTTTCCATTTTGAAACTGAAATCAGTTTCCTTCAATTTATCCATTCATTGTAATGCCTTAAATTGTTAAGGCATTCCTAGCATGCATTCATATACACTTTAAAATGCACTTTTAAAAAAATGTATTGTATTGTATAGCGAACAGGGATAGCAAACAGGATGCAGGAGTTTTGCAGGAGTTTAGCGGGAAGTGTGCGGAGGAGCCTGGAACAAGCCCCTGCAATCACAAGGAGCCTGGTGGAGAAGAGAACGTAAGTATATATCCCTCCCTCGTATCCCTCATATTCTTGGGAAAGACTGTTTGGACAGTTAAATAGTTGACCATTACAGCTGAGACCTATCCTAATAAACTATCTAATAAGCGGACAATAAGCTCCCTAAATACTGTAAACAGCCAACCAAAACAGTATGAAGATAGAAGGTCAGCAGGGGAAGGGGAACTTCCCAGTGTATTGCACAGAGTGCCACATGTACGACTATTTGCCCCATGGGCAGAAGTCATGGGTGTGTGCTCGGTGCAAGGAGCTCCTGGCTCTCAGGGAACAAATCCATTCCCTCGAGACCAAGGTGGCGGATCTGGAGAAGCTCAGAGAGACAGAGAGGCATGTGGACGAGACCTTCAGGGATGTGATAGAGGCATCCCACTCCAGGGCTGGTAGCTCCTCTGCTGTCAGGGAGAATGAAGGTCTTGGGCAAGGAGGACATCAGTCTGAGGAAGAGGGAAATGCTCCTTTAGAAGGGACCCCTTCTGTGGATGATGAGCCCATATCCTCTCGCACAGGGAATGCTCCTCTGGGGGGTGGGGGCCTCCTTGTAGTGGGTGATTCGATCATTAGGGGGATAGAGAGATGGGTTTGTGACCCGCGTGTTGACCGCACGGTGACTTGCCTGCCTGGTGCGAAGGTTGCGGACATCATGCAGCGTCTAGACAGGCTCCTAGGCAGTGCTGGGGAGGAGACAGCTGTCGTGGTGCACGCCGGCACCAACGATGGGGGGAAATGCAGTCGGGAGCTCCTGGAAGCCAAATTTAGGCTGATAGGTAGCATTTTGAAGTCCAGGACCCCCAAGGTAGCATTCTCAGAAATGCTACCTGTTCCACGCGCAAGTACAGTGAGACAGGCAGAGCTGAGGGGTTTCAATACGTGGATGAGACGCTGGTGCCGGGAGGAGGGGTTTAGATTTGTTAGGCACTGGGACACATTTTGGGGCAAGCAAGGCCTGTACAAAAGGGACGGGCTGCACTTGAAACAAGATGGAACCAGACTGCTAGCGCTTAAAATCAAAAAGGTTGCAGAGTAGCTTTTAAAATAACACCTGGGGAACAGTCTATGGGAGCTGGGCAGTATCCCGTTCGGCAAAAGCCATCCTTTGAAGTGTGAGGCTGCAAATAATTCAAATAAAACAGAAGGGGACAGAGCAGAACCGATAAAGAGCAGACGGGAGGCTGTGCCAGCAGGTCAAAGAGTCAAAAGAATAGCATACATCAGGGGAGAGATTCAGTGTATAGGTGCTTGTATGCCAATGCCAGAAGCCTCCGAGCCAAGATGGGTGACCTGGAGTGCTTGGTTGCTAACGCAGAAATAGACATAGTGGGCATAACAGAAACATGGTGGAACAGTGAGAACCGGTGGGACACTTATCCCTGGGTATAAACTCTATAGAAAGGACAGGGAGAGGCGACTTGGAGGAGGGGTAGCACTGTATGTTAAAGAAGGGATAGAATCTAACAAGCTAGAAAACCTAAGTGGACTGGAGTCCTCCACAGAAACCCTGTGGGTGACTATACAAGGCCGGAAAGGAATCGTGCTACTGGGGACGTGCTATTGCCCTCCGGATCAAAATGCCGACAGTGACTGGGAGTTGCAGGAGGAAATCAGGGAGTTTCCTCTTCTAAAATTCAAAATGTCTGTGTTAGACATCCTTAGTGAAGAATGAAGGCAGGGCTGTAATTATGGGTGATTTCAACTACCCACACATAGACTGGGTAAATTCACATTCAATTCAGGACAAAGAGGTCAAATTTCTAGATACACTAAATGACTGTGGCCTAGAACAGTTGGTCATGGAACCAACCAGAGAGAAGGCGACCTTGGATCGAATTCTGAGTGACACCCAGGACCTGGTGCGTGATGTCAGTGTCATCGACCCTTTAGGGAACAGTGACCACAGTGCCATCAATTTCAGCATACATGCAGGGAGAGAATCACCAAGGATGTCTAACACAGACATTTTGAATTTTAGAAGAGGAAACTTCTCCAAAATGAGGAGTATGGTGAAAAGAAAGCTGAAAGGGAAAATCAGGAGAGTCACTTCGCTCCAGAGTGCATGGAGTTTACTCAAAACCACAATACTAGAAGCCCAGTTAGATTGTATACCCAAAAGGAGGAAAGGTACCACTAAATCCAGGAGGATGCCAGCATGGCTAATGGGTACCGTCAAGGAAGCCATAAAAGGGAAGAAGACTTCCTTCTGAAATTGGAGGCCTGTCCAAACGAAGAGAACAGAAAGGAACACAAACTCTGGCAAAAGAAATGCAAGGTGACAATAAGGGAGGCAAAAAGAGAGTTTGAGGAACATTTAGCCAAAAGTATCAAGGGGAATAACAAAAACTTCTTTAAGTACATCAGAAGCAGGAAACCTGCCAGGGAGGCAGTTGGGCCATTAGACAATGAGGGAGTGAAAGGGATTATTAAGGAGGATATGGAGGTTGCCGAGAAGCTGAATGAGTTCTTTGCATCTGTCTTCATGGCAGAGGATACTGAGCATATACCTGCTCCTGAACCAGGCTTTTTAGGGATGGAGGCTAGAGAGCTGAGTCAGATAGAAGTGACAAGGGATGATGTTCTAAACTGTCTGGAAAAACTGAAAGCTAACAAATCACCAGGGCTGGATGGCATCCATCCAAGAGTCCTCAAAGAACTCAAATGTGAAATTGCCAACTTCCTTGCTAAAATATTTAACTTATCCCTGAAATCGGGCTCTGTACCAGAGGACTGGAGAGTAGCAAATGTAACACCGATTTTCAAAAAGGGATCTAGGGGCAATCCAGGAAATTACAGGCCAGTTAGCCTAACATCCGTTCCAGGCAAATTGATGTAAAGCATCCTCAAGGATAAAATTGTAAAGCACCTAGAAGAACAGGCCCTGCTGGGAGTGAGCCAGCATGGCTTCCGCAATGGTAAATCTTGCCTCACAAACCTTTTGGACTTCTTTGAGAGTGTCAACGAGTGTGTGGATCAAGGTGATCCAGTTGACATAGTCTACCTGGACTTCCAAAAAGCCTTTGACAAAGTTCCTCATCAAAGACTCCTGAGGAAACTTAGCGGTCATGGGATAAGGGGACAAGTACATGTGTGGATTGCTAACTGGTTGAAAGACAGGAAACAGAGGGTAGGTATAAATGGAGAGTTTTCACAATGGAGGGAAGTAAGAAGTGGGGTCCCCCAGGGATCTGTACTGGGACCGGTGCATTTTAATTTATTCATAAATGATCTAGAAGCAGGGGTAAGCAGCGATGTGGCCAAATTTGCAGATGATACCAAACTCTTCCGGGTAGTGAAATCCCAAACGGATTGTGAGCAGCTCCAAAAGGATCTCTCAAACTGGAGGAGTAGGTGACAAAATGGCAAATGCGGTTCAATGTTAGCAAGTGTAAAGTGATGCACATTGGGACGAAAAACCCCAACTTCAAGTATATGCTGATGGGATCCGAGCTGTCGGTGATGGACCAGGAGAGGGATCTTGGGGTTGTGGTGGACAGCTCGTTGAAAGTGTCGACTCAATGTGCGGCAGCTGTGAAAAAGGCAAATTCCATTCTAGGGATCATTAGAAAGGGGATTGAAAATAAAACAGCTAACACTATAATGCCCTTATACAAAACTATGGTGCGACCACACTTGAGAGTACTGCGTACAATTCTGGTCACCACATCTTAAAAAGGACATTGTTGAACTGGAGAAGGTAAAGAGGGCAACCAAGATGATCAGGGGCCTAGAGCACCTTTCTTATGAGGCAAGACTACAACACCTGGGGCTTTTTAGTTTAGAAAAAAGATGACTGTGGCGAGACATGACAGAGGTCTATAAAATCATGCATGGTGTGGAGAAAATGGAGAGAGAGAGATCCTTTTCCCTCTCACACAACACTAGAACCAGGGGTCACTCCATGAAATTGATTGCCAGGAGGTCTAGGACCAACAAACGGAAGTACTTTTTCACACAACACGTGATCCACTTGTGGAGCTCTCTGCCACAGGATGTGGTGACAGCCAACAACCGGGATGGCTTTAAGAGGGGTTTGGATGACTTCATGGAGGAGAGGTCTATCAATGGCTACTAGTTGGAGGGCTGTGGGCCACCTCCAGCATCAAGGGCTGGGTGCCTCTGAGTACCAGTTGCAGGGGAGTAATGGCAGGAGAGAGGGCACGCCCTCAACTCCTGTCTGTGGCTTCCAGCGGCATCTGGTGGGCCACTGTGCGAAACAGGATGCTGGACTAGATGGGCCTTGGGCCTGATCCAGCAGGGCTGTTCTTATGTTCTTATTACACTTCAGGCTATGGAAGCCTGAAGACCCTTAGGGGTGGGGGCGGGTACCACTCCCATACAAATATAATGCCCAGATTTCAAAGAGCTATTTTAAAGGATGGCCACAGGCTTAGGCTGCCCAGTGGGATTTTTGACTTTTTTCTTAGAAGTTGCAATGTCACAAACTACATATGAAAGCAGCATTGGCCCCCTTCTTCCCCTATGGGAATCAAAGGGAAGCTGCTCTTTAAGACATACAAGTCCAAGGCCACTTGGAAAACTAGTGCTATCGATTTTTAGATCCTGGCATTTGAGAGAGAGAGAGAGAGAGAGAGAGAGAGAGAGAGAGAGAGAGAGAGAGAGAGAGAGAGGTTGGTTTAAAAGACAAAGCTGTGCCGATTTGTCATGCTTGGGCACAAAGCCAAGATTTGTATCTGCTTTCATTGAAGTGTTCCAAATGAAAAGTTTATGAAACTTCTACCAAAAAAACCATTACCTTTGGTTGACGTTTGTTCCATGGCATAGAAGACTTTTTAATTAATACAGCTACAAAGAAACCTCCGGTATTCTGATGGTGTGGCAAAATTCTAAAGCTAGAGGGGGGAAAATATACAAACACATCAGTACTAGTATTCATATTTTTGTGGCACACCAGAAAAATCTTGATCTAGTTTATGAACAAAAAAGGTCAAAACCCTTGATTTAATCTTTTTTTAAAAAAATAGATACTCCAGGCAACAAATCTAAATGGTCTGGTTTTCTACTTTATTCTATTTATTAGAGCTTTCAACACAAAATCAAGTATTGTGACAAGGTTTTACGTTTTCATGTATTTGGCTGCTTTAGATTTAGGAATATAAAGTAAAATCAAGTGTTTAATGCTACATTCATGGAGAAATCCTAATCTTATGCCCATTCAACAGGGTTCCACAGAATTTATATCAAGATGCAACTGCAGCTCTACTACACTCACTGGTAAGATTGGTCAGGAAATTAATTCAGGACAATCTTTAGTACCCTAGCTTTTTAAAATCCAAAGCCAACATCAACTTATTTGGTGCAATTTGTACCTAAAAAGCTGCTTTTTCAGCCCATAAGTCATCCTACTTTATCCTGTGTTGTGCCTATTATTGATGTTCTAGTTTATCTATTTATTTTCGAGTTAGCATCTCACTTTCCATAGATGTCCCTCATATTTATCCAGCCAGAATGCCCCAAAGGTCAGTTTTACACACACACACACACACACACACACACACACACACACACACACACACGCTTCAATAAAGAAATTCCCAGATATCCCAATTAGTTCCCTGAAAGGATGATTGTTTCCAGCACTGCAGAACTCCATATTATCCCTACAGATACACTTCAAAATCCTCCTAGTTTTTGAGTTGTATTTTCTAACCCCTTCAAGAAAATAGGTGCACAATTGTTTAGGCACAATTTTTGACCATTTTTAAATGAGTGATCTTGAGAACAAACCTACAAGCCTGAGAAAAGAAAATACCAGTTCATGGGAACTGTCCCAACAGTGACAAGGTAAACAACTCCAACAAGGAGCCCAATGCCGATGAACTATCATTCCACCAACTAAATTCAACAAAGGCATGTTGATCACTGAAACTCACAACTACAGCAAGAATACATACCAGTGCTCCAAATTCAATGCTTTAAGTTTTTCTTTATCTTTCAAAGGGAACATGGTAGGTCGGATTTGGGTTTGCCTGTTGGAAGGCACGTCTTTCCAGTCTTCAAACCATTGCCCATCTTTTGTCATAACCTAGGTGGAAAAATGTGAGCCTATTTCAGCTGCCACTGCAAACCTATGTGATTGCAAGGCTATTACTAGATTTGTAGAGTGCTGAACTGGCATTAGCAGTGGGGTACTACTGAACAGCAAATTCGGATTATATTAAAAACATGAGATTCATTTTAACTATTAATTCACAAAATACGAATTCAGATAACTGAGGGTTTGTTTGTATGAATGCATGTTTTCTTTTATTTCAGCTATATAGCAAAAAGGTACAGTATATATAACCGCTATCAAATTGGATTTTTGGCTTATTCTTTTATACAGAAATCTCGATTTTGTCTGAATGAACCAGCTCAACATTGCCTTTATATAAAAGCAACTTATGCAACTTCCTGTTTGAAGCCAATAAAATAGCAGCCTCAGTTATGCAACTAATTTACACAATAGGATGTCTTCAAAGATTTTTTAGCTATTTCCCCCACCCAATCCCAAAAATCCAAATAAAAATCATGCCCCAAAGAGGGATAGAAGCCTGAAGGCAAAAATCAGGACCAGGATCACATTTACTTTTAATTAATTTAGATTTCTAACATTTATCCTATCACTGAAGCCCAGTGATATTAATAATTCAAAAGATGCCAGGACACAGGAATAAGATATTGTATATTTTAAAATTACCGATACTCATTCCAGACCAACTCAAAACAGGAAGCACAGACGTGTCAGCAACAGCTGTATGGATCAAGGTGTAGTAGAAGTGAATATGGTCTTTGGCTTTTTAGCAATAAGATATTTACCTATCAACGTAATAAGCAAGGTATTATAGGGATCTACTGGTTACAAAATCCCATGCACAGGAATGGCTATACTGGATCTGTAATCAAGACCAACAGGCACTGTTTTTGCTCTCAAGTTCTACAAGTTATTCAGAATGGTGCCCATGTACATATGTACACATCAGCAGAGCTCACGCACAGCTCACTAATAATGTAGCTTCTAAGGCTGGATTCCCATGTTACTGTTGCAGTGACTAATACCAAACAAATGCTTCAGCGCAATAGGGCTTCACCCTGCAGCAGAATGGCATAACCCAGTAACCACATTACGACACGAGATATTCAAAGATATGCAGCCCATCAGGTATGGTGATGACACAGGGACATCCCACCTGATCCTCTTTTGTTATGTAGTACAGGTTACAAATTCTTCCACTGCAGCATGCAGCCCACTGCACTGAAGCAGTTTCTAAAGAACCACCATGCCTCAACCAGTGGGATTAACCTGCCCCTTAATGACTACATATCATATTTATATACTGCCTGGTATATGTGTCTCTAGGTGGTGTACATAATCCAAAACACAATATAAAAATAGAATAAAAATCTATTAAAACACTTTCACAGAACATTTAGTTTTAATTAAAAGTCTGAGAAAACAGGTGTGCCTTAAGGGTCTTAAAAGCAATCAGAGATGGAGAAGCTCTTATTTTGACAGGGAGTGCATTCCAAAGCCCTGGGGCAGCTACAGAGAAGGCCCAGTCCTGAGTCGCCACTAGATGAGCCGATTAACTTTAACTGGACGTCCCCAGATTATCTTAATAGGCGGTTAGCCGCCATGGGACTAACACTCTCATAAGAGGTCTTACAGGGAGGAACTTAGACTCAACAACCTGTGGTCTTCTGTCGGACTGCATGTTCATGAGTTGATCTAACCCAAAACAAGTTGATCTAGTAAGAACTAATCAGTCTACTTTCCTTTCACTGTCTCTGGAACTGGACTAAATTTGGTTCAAATCGAAGTCCACAAGTTAGATCTCTTGCACCTCAAATGTTCATGCATCTGCCATTTTGGATCAGGGTGGATGACATCATCATAAACTACACCATTGAGGTGTCCCTATGTGTTCCTATAGCTGCAGCAATTTTGGTTTAAATCAGTTAAGCAGTTCACAAGTTAGCCCACTTGTGCCTAAAAAGTTTACATGTCCGCCATCTTGAATCAATGTGGATGACATCACAAACCATGCCATTAAGGTATCCCTGTGTGTCACTCACTGCAACTGTACCTAATTTGGTTTGAACTGGTTAGACAGTCCACAGATTAGCCCGCTTGTGCCTCAGATGTTCACATGGCCGCCACCTTGAATTGGAATGGCTGACATCATCATGCACCATGCTATTTGGGCACCCCTATGTGTCCCTACAGTTGTAGTAAATTTGGTTCAAATTGGTTAGATGGTTCACAAGATAGCCCACTTGCACCTCAAAAATTTACGTGTCCACTATCTTAGATCGGGGTGGATGACATCATCACAAACTACGCCATTAAGGTGTCCCAGAACTGTCCCTGATTTGGTTCATATTGGTCCAGGCATTGCAAAGTTGATTTGGGGGGGGGGGGGGGAGGAGACACACGGACACACACATAGAATGCCGGGTGATCTCATAAGCCTACCGGAAAGTAGGCTAAGGGGGGGGGGGCATTTGCATGGGGCCCCTGTTCTCTCTGGTTAATGACAGAACCTTTGCACAGTGACCCCGCCTTCTCTCCAGGGAAGCTTTTCACACACCCAAAGGAGATTGTGATGCTCTATGTGTGCAGGGGTAGCCAAGTGAGCAGAATGGGGAAATACCGGAACCAGGGACAGATCTTTACTCTCATTCACATTTCCCAGGTATGGACTGGTGTTGTGTTGCATGCAGATCTGCCGCTGCAGGAAATCATGGGAGAAGGGAGCCCCAATTACCAGTGACCCCAGGAGAGTGAGGTGGCCATTTTGGGCAAAGATAAAGATAGACATGTTCAAAATGGGCAGATGGGCTCGCTGAGGGCACACTTAGACAGCTTCTTCGCAGCAGTCAGCAAGATAAGGAGAGCTGATGCTGGGGTACCTGTCCCCATGGCTTGTTTGTATAAAGCAACCAGGCTGGGCTGCATCAGCTGTCCGGCCCCCATGTGTGTCTCCATGGACTGATACTCTGGTCCATGGGAGAAGGGACGCATCACACATTATATGTGATTCTGCCTGACACCCTTGTCCCCACAGACATTCTTCTCGTGAGTTCTGAAGGGGTATCTCCATGGCCTTACACTCTCATGAGTGAGCAGTCTAATCAGGAACAGCACCCGTTGTCATCACATATGTTGAATCACTCCTTTCACTGGGGCAATGCTGATCCTGCTGCCTGGCCCTTCTCATGAGTAAGCCTAGGGACCACATATGTTCTCCCAAGGGGAAAGCGCTGGGACCCCCTTCCCCAATATCACTGTGCAAAAAAAATATAAAAAAATAGAGCCATTCAAGAATTCCTGGCTGCGGCTGCCCTTTAAACCCAAAGCAAAGAACATTGTGCCCATCTTGCCATCATGTCCCCTTTCTCTCCTGACTGTCAGGAGGGAGGAACAAGGGATAGAGTGGGAAGAGGGAATGTGCCTGTGTGACGTTGCCGTTTGGCAGGCTTGGAAACTTCGGCTGGGACGTGGTGGCATCCCTGATGCTGGGCAACTGCTTTGTAGAACTGGGGGGGGGGGCCACAGGTCAAGTGCTCAGAGAGGTAGCCAGAGAAAAGCACCACAGGCATGGAGGGGGCACAATCTCAGACAGGTCTGCACTGCTGTTTCTATGATTACATCGTGCTGTCCGCCATAACATCGGACCTCCAGCACCACCCGCCCGCCATAACCTCAGGTTACGGCAAAGAAACTCGTTTCAAACCCAAGGTTCAAAATGGAGTTTGAAGAGGTAAACCTCAGGTTGTTTTTGCAGTCGCACAAATTCGGACATTCATTATTTCAAACCTCTGCCATGTTTAACTGCGGTTTTGCATTATGTGCGAATAGGGCCCAGGGGCTCTTTGGGCTGTCACACATTGCCTTCTGTGGGAGGTTAGAGCTCTGGGCAGGCCTATATAACTAGTGACCCACTAAATCAAGCACAGCCACTTGCCATGTATTGTGGCTTACCAAGTTCTTAATATATGCCACCTCTCTCCCACAGCCCTTCCCTGTTTTGTGGTCTTCAGAAGGCAGCAAAATCAGGAAGTTTAATGGATTTCTGATATGTGGCTGATGGACTGTGGTTAGTTCAGTGGGTCACAAGGTAAGCTTGCACAGGACTGGCATAGGGAGAATAGAGCACATGCTTTGCATTGCAAAAGACTTCAAGTTCAATCCTTGTTACCTCTAGTAAACGGATCTCAGGTAGCATGGCTGGGCAAGGCCTCTGAAAGCAGCTGCTAGAGGAGACAATACTTTGGGCTAGTTGGACCAAATGGTCTTTCTCAGTATAAGGTAGCTTTGTATTTTCACACACGTACAAATAATCATTTGAAGCTTCTTCAATTATGAAATTAAGGGAGCTCCCACTTTTTCTCTTAGTTAAAATAGCACTACAATTGCATCATAACACACTTTTCTATAACATTACCTTCCACTGTGTAACTCCAGGCATCCTCTTCAGGCCTGGCAACTCAGAGGAGACATCAGCAAGTTCTAAAGCACCTTTAAACAACAAGTAAAACCACTAAAAAGAAGCAACTACTAGGAAAGTTATATAATTCTGAGCAACCTGAAAATGCTAAATTTAGAAACACATAAGGGTAAGCTGCCAAGAACCACAAAATGTTATGGGCAGCATCCAGACTCGTTAGCCATAACTAAGCATCATTGAAATCAATGAGAATACTTGGCCATGATTGATTTAAATCCCATTAATTTCAATGAGACTTAAGTCATGACTGGCTACTGGATACTGACTGGTATGTTTTGATGTTACTATGCCCAACATCCAGACTAACCCTGTGCTCCCACACCAGGGTTTTGCATCATGCAAGGAGGATGGTTGCAGTTTTTAGCAATCCTGCCTTCCCTCTACAACGCTCTGTACCTCCCAAAACTCTCTCCGTACCTCGCAAAAGAGGGCTGGGGGACACTCGGGGACAATTTCAGAAGGAACAAGCACCTGCAGAGAAAAGGTGGGAATCACAGAAACTGGCTCCCTCTCTTGTGCAGAGGAAAACCCTGGCATGACAGGGCAAGTCTGGATATTTACTACTGCTCTTTAATATGCACATGTGAGAGCTGCAAACACCCTTGTCTCCAGTCTGGCCAAAGACTATTTTTCTGGCACTGCCTCCATCTACTTACTCTGCCTTCTGAAGGAGACAGTTCAACTCTGTGTTGTGACCACACAGCGAAAGACTACATACTGCATGTGGCTTACAGTCAAGGCATCACAACAAGCCAGGTCCCATTGACTCCAACTGCATTACAACAGTCTTATCTAGACTGTTAGTGTCAAGTGCTGCAAGTTACTCATTTAACAGGTGTGGCAGGGGAAGCCATTTAGCTTACTCAAAACTTTGCCATGTACGTGGCTTACGTAGTAGGTCTTCTATAGCAGGTCAACTCTTCCAGCTTCTGCAACATGTATTTAGTGTTTGCTTGGATGCAGTCTCCACCAAGTCTGTATCCACCTATTTCATTTTTACAGTCAATGTAGGCACTATGAGGAACACAGTGTTCTGTGGATGCAGGCAAAAGGTAAACTTCGCTTCCCCATTGTGATGGTTGGCAACAGCACCAGAGCTGTCAATCATCTTTTGAAGCCCAAGGAACCAGGTGAGATTCCTGAGGAAGGGCTTTTAAAATGGAGCAGACAGTGGCAGTTAAACTGTCTTACAGGTAGCTCAAGAGAGTCAGAAAGGGCTGGAAAGAGCCAGAGAGGGCTGAGAATAGGGATGTCCATGAACCGGTCCACAGGCCATGTTCAAGGCCTGCGAACTGGTTTGCAAGTGGCCCGGTCCGGCGGTTCGACGCTGGGTGTGTGTGTCACTTTAAGGGTGGGGGGCTTGTACTTACCCTTCCCGCCGCTTTCCCCCATCCAGCAGCGTTCCTCCCTGCCACCCCTGCCCCCTTGTTGACTGCGAAAAGCAGAAGTAACTTACGTGCATGCGCGCGCTGCGCAGCATGTGTGACATGTGCAGAGCACGCATGTGCACAACTTACTTATGCTTTTTGCAGTCAACAAGGGAGCAGGGACAGCAGAGAGGAACGCTACCTCTCTGAAAATTTCACTTAAAAAATGGAGCTCGGGGGGGGGGGAGCGGCGGAAGGGGTAAGTACAACCTCCCTGCCCTTAAAGCGACACACACACCCCGGCATCAGACTGCACCTCCGCGGTCCGTGCACATCAATGGCTGAGAAAAGCCAGGGGTTAGGGATGGACAGAGCTAGAGAGAGGATCTCTAGGAAAATAGTATCTGTCCTGGGATTGGTGGGGTTCCAAGGAGACACTGTGTAGAAAAGAATAGGTGTCTACAGGAGATAGACAATCCCACTGTGGCTACCTCAGTGAAACTGTTTAACTATCTGTCCATATGTGTAGAGTGTCTATCAGTGGGTGACGTCTGTGTTGTCATAAAACCTTACATCAAATCATTATATACACTGTATATAATAGTAAAATCTATTATATTAGATTTTATATAATATAAAATCAGATCTTGATCTTGTTATAGAAACCATTACACTGCCCAGAGCATTTGGATGGGGAGGTATATAAATGTAATCTAATAATAATAATAATAGTAATAATAAAGTTTGGCAGGGAGAAACCTTTAAGCTGCTTGTACATAAATAAACTTGACTTTGTTATATTTTAAAGTTCACTCAGTGTCCAGTGAATTATACTTTCTCCCCACACAGCCCTCAGGTATACTACCAAGGGGTTGTCAGGACACAAACCTAAGCAATAAGAGCTTGGTGGAGGCAGAGGAAGCTTGATAAATAAAGGGAAGAAGAAATGAGAACATGAATAAAATTGTTCCACAAAGTTATAAAGGTATTAACCCCTCTAGTTTTGGGAACAGACCTCCTCACTAGCAGTGCCCCTGACTGGCAGGCCAGGTATGGCTTGTCACACCCATTACGAAGATTTTACTATTGTTTTCATTTTTCACTATGCAATCAGGAGCAATTATACCCACCTTCACTTTTTTCCAGCAAACTAGCAATGACAGCTTCATTTTCAACAGGATTCAATGAACATGTAGAATACACCATTCTACCTCCTTCAGCCAGCTGCTCAACCCCACGAGTTGCAATCCTTAACTGCAACCTACACAAAGAAGTATTATTCATTAATTGGCTAGCAACCCATCATCCTTGCACAAGAGATGATGACATGAGACTTCAAGCCAACTTCAAGAACCAAACCAATACTAAAACTTCCTTCTATACTGAAACAAACATAGCAATGCTGAGGGAGAGACTAAATGTTTCCTTATTGATTCAACAAGTCAGTAAGTTCATGCAATAAACCCAGTACAAAGCAGTTTACATAACATAGTCCATAGTCCACCATTTATAAAGTTTTCCAAGTAGAATAAAAACCCAGATAAGGGGCTTATGGAAGAACGGAGGAAACCTGAACTAACGGCTAGGAAACAATTTATTGAACCAAACATCTGTAGCCTGATGCAGTTTGAGGAGAAACTTCAAAACTCCAGTTCTTCAAGAACTGTAAGAACACCAATTTGAGCAAAGATACCTACTGACTGACCAGAGACAGATTATTTGGGAACCATTATGTGAGCTTTTCTGGGTTCTTTTAAAAAGTTGTACATTTATATATCACCCTTCAGTATAAGACCTCCAAAGTGGTGCACATATTAAACAATAAACCAAGCAATTCAATACAACAAAGAATTAAAATAGCAGGAAGCAGCATACCAGAAGAGATCAATGAAATCCAGCAAAACAGTTAAAACCAGCTATAAAACAAGCTAGAAGGCCTGGACAGACAAAGCAAATCTTCATCTGGCACTGAAAATACAAAGCTGTCCCAGGATTTAAAATCAATGGTATGCAGAAGTAAGCCTTTAACTCACAAGCTCCCGCCCCAATGTACAAAATCAGAGGCAATCCAAGACATTTTGCTGCTAGAAACAAAGAATAATATGATCCCTCACCCCCATGCATCTGTGGTTTGGTTCAATAACTTTTCCCCAGGCTCCAAAGAAGCAGTGGCTGTGTGCAAGCACACTCAGACTGTGCCAGACAGCGGTGGCAGACCCATGTCTGGCACACTCCAGGGGCAAAGAAAGGGAAATTGAACAGCAGGCCCCAGTGGGGTAAGGAAGGTGGAAGTGGACAGGCCCATTAGTGGAATACATGGTGGTGATGGGGTCAGCATTTGCTGCCCTCTGTGTCACTCCTCATGCCAGCGCTTGAGACAGTTGCCTCACAGAAGGGCCATCCCTGTGCAGAACCGGGGACTATACAAGTAGTCCTCACTCACATGAGTTACCAACCTTAAAAAAAGGACAAACAGATCTTATGAGCAGAAGCTACTTCTGTAGACACAGACGTGTGTGTGTGTGTGTGTGTGTGTGTGTGTGTGTGTGTGTGTGTGTATAAAATATCAGCAATCAATGAAAGTTCTATGCATGGTGGGTGAGGTTCAAGCCCAAAGCTTGCTTCTTTGCTCCACCATACATAAAATCTGCGGTGCAATAAAGACACACACACAAGGAAACTACTATCTGTTGGGGAAATGACATGGTATAAATCCCTACCCTAATATTCTTTTACTAGTGAGCTCCAAGGATACAAGACATAAATAAAATGCTCTCTTACCCATGTAGGTGTAAGCTGTTTTGTGTAGTCCATTTTTTCCACACATCAATGTTTTTTCTCATGGTTCCATCTCCACTGCAAAAAAGCATTTGTATTTCAATACCAATGAAATCTGAAAATTAATATTCCAAGTCAGTTGCTGTGTTACATTTTCCCATGAACAGGGCTGAACACAAGTTTTGAAATGAGGAAGTTACCAGATCACTTTACAGACACTCTCCAACTTATGAATACCCAACTTATGAACAACCCATACTTACAAACAAAGCTCCATAACATCTTCTTTATATTTATTTATCTAAGACGTACCCATGGCTAATCCCATGTGTGGCAGCTCACGCAAGAGTTTGCGAGCAGCTGCCCGGATAGTGACAGGGATGGGGGAGAAAACAGCAATGGCAGCCGGTGACGGGCTGCAGGAGGCAGCAGGACGAAGCAGCGGGCCGGCCAGAGGGAGAAGGTGGCGGAGGGAGGAGAGAAGGCGGCGGTGGGGGCCAGAGAGAGCATGGAACGATGGAGGTGCCCGAGGAGGAGGTGGCCTGAGGGATGGAAGAAGGCAGAGCAGGACAGAGCAGGGTGGCTGCCTCATTAAATGCAGCCCCACAAAAAGGGACACACTCCGCTCCCTCCTCGAGGTAAGGCTGCTCCCAACGGCAGCCACAGCAGCTCCCTTTGTTCAGGGGAGGCTCCCAGAGCAAACCCCTTCCCACTCGCCTCTTGCTGCTGTGTTCCGGAGGCGACGCAGCCTCGCAAAAGGGCACCTTGACAGAAGCTGGCTGGCAGCGGCGGGGGAACGTGGCTGAAGAGGATTGGTGGGGGTTGGAGATGGAGGACTTCCACCTCCAGCCCCCTCCAGGAGGGAGCAAAAGCACCAGGACCCGGTTGGAGAAGGCCATGTATGCTGGAGCTGTTCTCTAGGTGCTGAAGCGGGCTCCCCATTCCCGCTGTTGGGGGTGCAGTGGAAAGACATGGGGGTGGCTGAAGGCGGGGGGAGAGAGAGAAAGAGAGAGAGAAAGCCTTCAGACTGTGTGGAAGTTTGAAGGCAGGGAGCAATGTTGGGTCACGTCAGGTGTTAACTGAAGGGACAGGCTTCATCACCCCACGGGGTTTTTTGATGACATCTCCTTCCTCCATTTTTTAGTAATGGTCAACGTAGTAAGATCATTTGACTCACTAACTATTGTGTCAGGCAATCAAGAGATTGAAAACCGAGTGCATAAAGAAATTTATGACACTGAGTAATACAGCAGGTACTGTGGCAGGGGGCAAGGAGACCAATAAAGTACTAGAATGGAGATGCTCTGCACAGGTATAGCTAGTACCTCTCTTTCTCTATAAGGCATACCCGTCGCTAATCCCATGTGTGATAGCTCTCGCAAGAGAGCTGCCGGCAGGGGGAGAGGAAAGTGGTGGCGCCAGCGGACAGGCTTGTGGACGAGGCGGGAAACAAAACAGCGGCGGGGGGAGAAAACAGCTATGGCAGATGAGCAAAGAAAACAGTATCAGGCAGGCAGGGAGAACTAGAGGCACAGATGCTCTGTGCCCAGCCCACCTAATATTAAATAAATGAAGCCCCCAACTTACAAATGCCAACCCACACATACAAACAAGCAATCCCTCATAGGAACTATATGCATTCCGAGTTATGGACATCCAACTTACAAACAAACCTTTGGAACGCAACCCATTTGTAAGTTGGGGACTCCCTGTATTTTTCAGGAAGCTGCCTTATAGAAAGTCAGGCCATTGGTCCACCTAGCGCATTACTGTCTACACTGGCTGACAGCAGCTGTCCAAAGTTGCAGGCACAAGTCTTTCCCAGCCCTACCTGGAAATGCCAGGAATGAACCTGGAATCTTCTGCATATAAAGCAGATGCTCTGCCACTGAGCTATGGTCCCATGCATGAGAAACTGATGAATCACTGAATTTCATCATTTGGCAACTTTACTGTTCTTAATTGAGCAGATCTGGCACAGAGTTTTTCAATTAATTTTAATTTAAACATGTGCTAATTTTATATAATCTATTTATTGTTGTATAATCATAACCTTTTTCTTTTGTTTTGGCTTGTGGCTGTAACATTAAAGAACTTGAATTTAAACCTGGCACAGAGTCATTCAAACGCTTTGAGAGGGAGGAAGGGAGGAAGGGAATCGGTTCTTTACAAACTTTTCCAAATCCAATAAGAATTTGGAAGTGAACCCCTTGCAGAGTTGTGAAGACCTGGGGCGGGGGGAGTTTTTTTTCCAGACCTTCACATCTCTGCCCTTTTCCAGTCCTAAACTCTTATTACTAGTGAACATGTAACTCAAATTTCTATAGATTTTTCCTTTTTCTAAAACATCAGGGCAAAGTGTGACCACTCCACATGTGTGACCACAAAAATCCATTCTTATCAGAATTCTGAAGACAAAGCATTGATAAAAAGCTGTTTTTAGCATTTTTGTCATCCCAATATATAAATTTTAAAATTGGTTTTAGAAAATTATAAACTTTGGGTCACACTTACTTACTACATTTGTATTCCACGCTTCTTTCAAAGAGCTGAAGATGGCATAATATGGGTTGTTCTGCCCTATTAACAACCCTGTGTGGTAGATTAGGCTGGGTAACTAACTGGCCCAAAATGACCCCATGATGAATAAGGACCCAAATGACCCCAACAGAATAAGGATTTGAAGCCAGGGGTCTCTGGTATAAATCTCAACCCTCTAACCAGTGCCTTGTACCCCAGTTCTCTTGATGTAATGCAAAAGTGTATACCAGCTTTAAAAATACGTTGAAGACAGTATAATGTTTGCAATGATAAAAATAAATTCAAGATACCTGCAAGGGACATCACACAGTATTCTGTCATAAAAGAGGATCTCCTTCTTTCCATTTGTGGTTATTTGTAAGTTAGGAATGCTTGAGGCATCGTGATTTACAACCACAATGCAAGGGCTGTTTAACCTTTTTGCCTGATGAACCAGCAAATAGCAACGTTTGTTGTCAACGTCATTTGCAATTACAAAGCCCTCTAGAAACAAAAAAAAAATTGGTCTTCAGTTTAGAGGAATAGTTGCAAAAAATGTAAATTCTCAGTAAATATTAGTCAGCCTATATTAGATAATATCAGTAGACGGGTTTAGGAACACAGGTAGTATGTAGAGGTTTTGGTGCAGCAACCATAGTGCAAGCCATTTCCCCCACACCCTCCTTCTCATTGCAGCCCCACTGTCCACCAAGATGATGTCCCTAAAGGTTGAGGGACCCCCAGCAATAGCACATGATACAGCACAGAGAGCTGCAAGGAAGAGAACGAATTCCAGAAATTGGACAGAAACATCCTCCACAAGCAGAACTCCACTCCTGGAAGTTTTCTCCACCCAGTTTCTGGAGACTTCCCCCGACGCCACCCACCCACCCACACCCCACATCACTGCTGAGGGCCTTCACCCATCAGCAATAGTTCAGCAGCTGCAGCAGAGAGAAGGGCCTGGGGAAAATGACTTGCCCTCTTACAGTTGCATCAGCACCACCCTGGATGCTACCGAGTATTATTAAGAAAATGGTATTTGTAGACACAATACATAACTTCACTATTCTTAGAATAACCATGGATAGCAATATAGAGCAGCAGGGAGCTGTGGTGTTAACACCATGCAAGAGAAATGCTGATTCAGTGAAAACATAGTGCAAGAATTAGATCTTAATTGTATTTTTGTAGTTATATAAAAGAAAGGTATGCTGCAATTTTTATTTTAGATGATGCAACACAGAAATATCTCATATGAAACCTATGGTCACAAAGAGAAGGTACAGGGAAAGACTAGAGACAGAAAGATTACAAATCAGGATACAACAGAGAAAAGAGTGAGACAGGCTAGCACAGAGGCAACAAAACCACTACACACAGAGGAAAAAAAGGGAGAAAAGCAACTGGAGATGGCAAAGAACAGAATGAGTCACAGCCCCATGGGGTAAGGGGGTGCTTTCTCTGGCAATAACGATAGCTCCAGGGATCCGGTGTAACAAAAGATGGAAATTCTACATAGTCATTTAATACATTTCTGTACTAGCAAAATGTCCATTATCCCAAGGATGTATGTACATTAAGGGATCCCACACTAGTGGGATCCACGAACAGCAGATGATGTCTGAGTGCAAACAGCAACTAAACTGAGGCTACAGAAACAGGTTTTCAAACAAAATAGAAGATAGTAAGGACCATGGCTATTTGGCATGGTGTGGTTTTAAGATGCCTTTCATGGATCTTTTTGGTCTCTAAGGGACAAAAACATAACTTGTAGCAGGTCTGCTTCTGTGTCATAGATTTAATGACACCCTGCATGCAACCTGGCACTAATAAATGTAAACCAATGCCCATCCTGAAATATGGAGAAGCAGCTTGAGGAGAAGACAAGCTGTTAGACTCGATCTGTAGGAGAAATTGCTTTATTTCCAAACAAACCATGATTAGAAATTATCATTTACCTGGAAAAGAAACACTCATGTCTGCATGAAGCATTTCAATTAGCTGAGCAGTTTTCGATCCAGGAGCAGCACACATGTCTAGAATCTATCAAGAATTTAAAAGTTACAAAAAGAGAAACTCAGAACTCCCGAGTAACATTTTAAAACTGTATTACATAAAAACTAGCTTACAAGTACAGTGAATAAGAATAAATTCTGCAAAATTAACTCAGAATAAACTATATCACATTGTAATGATCTTAAAACCTCCATTACACTATATATGCACAATGACTACAATGAGGAATTCTAATTCAGGCTTGACCATAACAATGGAAGTTATATGTGTGTAGAGTAGTGGAATTCAAAGATCTGCTGAAATGCTTATTCAGCTGACTTCAAAAGCACCTGCATTCAAAAGGTCATATTCCAAATTCTCCATACCACAATTTGGAGCACTGGGACCAGTGTTCCCTATAACAGGGATTCCCAGATTTTTGTTACTACAACCCCCATAATCCCCAAGCAAAAGCCATTGCAACTGAGGATTCTGGGAGTTATAGTCAAAAACATCTGGGAATCCCTGTTAGAGGAAACACTGCCAGCGACAGGCTTGAGCACTTGCTTTAATATGGAGTGGGAAGGAGAAAAGGACAAAGAGAAAGAGCAGTGTTTACAGTTTCCATATTATAGCTCTCCAGTGAAAAGCCTAGACACTGAAGCTGCTCTTTACCTGCTGGGAGCGGTCAAGATAATAAATGTGCATGCAGCTAAGGTTCCATTTCATTCTCTCATAACAAGAACCAGGCCAATCAATCAATCAAACAAACGCCCTTTCACTCTAGAAGACACGAAACTGGTAATGAAAACAGAAGTGGCCAAGTACCAGTCCTCTGAGAAATATGGCTGGTTTAAAAAGCCAAATAGTCATTTGGGGAAGAGAGATGTGTGCAAGCAGGGCACCACCAGGAAGGTTTTTCAACACCCAGATAGTTAGAATAAAACAATGCAAATTTCTGAGAAAGAGCGAGAAGGGATATGGACAGATACTAAATCTAGATTGCTTGGAGCTCCAAAGTATGCCTCAGGTTTGGGAAGCATAAGGTGGCCCTCCACCTTGTTTTTTGTCTAAATTGTGGAGACATCTGCACACCATTTTATGTTGCTACTGCTCACAAACTGAAGATTCATTTCTAATCTGACTAAACAATATGACACAAATTCATAATATAAAGCATATAAGCAGTTTTGTGCTGGGCTAATTTTTCCAAAAAAGGTTTCAAGATCTCACAATAATGCTGTAGCTACCTTATGATGAGGCTGAACATTAAGCAGTAGGGGAGGAATCATACTGACAGCTTCTTGACGACTAATGTTTCCCTAAAGCAAAAAACAAACAGACACACAAATGTCAGCATCCAGACCATTAGCAAAGCAGTGCTTCTTGCTTCATCAACAAAAGCTTCTTTCATAAACAGAGGGTCCTTGTGCAAGCAGAAGGAAGCTTTTACTTGAGTACAACACTCCTTCTGTGAGAAAGAGCTTCTGCTGATGAACTGGCACTACTCTATTAAAAGGTACTACTTTACCTGATGAAGCACTATTCTGCTCCCCAAAAAGCTTCAATTCTACCTTACAATTACATAAAAAGAAAAAACACACACTTAAAGATGCTAACATTTACTGTAGTGGCAACCAGATAACACCTTGGGTACCCAGAAGTTGTTGGACTACAACTCCCCATCATCCCCAGAGATTGCCTTTGTGGCTAGGGGTGATGGGAATTGTAGTCCATCATCCCCAGCCACAAAGGCCATGGCTGTGGATGATAGGAGTTGTAGTCCAACAACTTCTGGGGACCCAAGGTTAAGAAACCCTGCTCTATGGATTAACCACTTCACCACCAGTCAGCCTCTCATTCAGAGATTAACCATATCATCAAGACTAGTGTGCCATAAATAAAGAAAAGCAAACATGTCCTATGCCTGATTTCTGCCAATTCATAAGTATAGAAGGGCTTTTTCTCCAGCTAGGTTCAATGTGTGTGCCATCTGTGTGTCCTGAAGGCCATTTCAAAGGCATCACAGTATCCCAAAGGGTCTGCCCATGTGACTCAAGTGAGACTGAATCCTTGGTTCCTGTTCCTTTTATTGCAGACTTTATTCTGGCACAGGGGATAATTTGAAGTTCCCATTGATTAGAGCACTGGCTGGGAGATCTGATGAGTGTTTACTTGCTTTGTATTTAAATTGGGCTGACCATTACATCAGTGGCAAATTTTTCAAATGTTGTGCTCAAGACCAGACCTGTATTAGTAGAACTTGATCAACTGTTCTTATGGAATCGTGGTCTTGGGTAGATGTGTGGGTGTGTTATTAGCCTACTTTCCAGAAGGCTTAAGAGGCCACCAAGCATTCGTGTGTTTGTGTGTGTGTGTGTGTGTGTGTGTGTGTGTATCCTTTAACTTAGCAACAACTGGACCAATATGAACCAAATTTGCTACAGCTGTAGGACACACAGGGGCACCTCAGTGGCATAGTTTGTGATGATGTCATCCACCTCAATTCAAGATAGCGAACATGCAAACGTTTGAGGCACAAGTGGGCTAACTTGTGGACCACCTAACCAATTTAAACCAAATTGGGTACAATTGTAGTGAGTAACACATAGAGACAACTCAAGGGCATAGTTTGTAATTATGTTTTTTTATTTTATAATTTTATTTATTTTATATTTATTTATAAACAAATAAATTTATTTATAAATAAAATTTATTTATAAATAAATAATAAATTTAAAATAAATAATAATAAATAAAATAAATAAATTTAAAATAAATAAAATAAATAAATTTAAAATAAATAATATAAATAAATTTATTTATAAATTTATAAATAAATTATTTATAATTTATTTTATAATTACATAATTATGTAATTATGTAATTACGAGAGCCAGCGTGGTGTAGTGGTTAGAGTGCTGGACTAGGACTGGGGAGACCCAAGTTCAAATCCCCATTCAGCCATGAATGATACTTGCTGGGTGACTCTGGGCCAGTCACTTCTCTCTCAACCTAACCTACTTCACAGGGTTGTTGTGAAAGAGAAACTCAAGTATGTAGTACACCGCTCTGGGCTCCTTGGAGGAAGAGCGGGATATAAATATAAATATAATAATAATAATACTGTTATTAACCCTGATCCAAGATGGCAGGTATGTGACCGTTTGAGGTACAAGTGAGAACCAATTTGGACCAAATTTGAGCAGTAGACACAATCACTTCTAAGTGTCCTCTCTGACGTGCTTTAAAGACAGCCCCATGGTATTCAGATGAGTTATGGGAGCTGAAGTGGCGAGGTAGACTAGAGTGCAAGTGGAGGAAGACTCAGCATGAGGCTGATCAGGTACAACACAGATTTGAAGATCTATGCTCTAGCAGTACTGGCAGCTATGAAGCAGTTCATTTCTGTACGCATTGCTTCTGCAAACTCATGTCCAGCTGAGTTGTCTAGGGTTGTGAGGGGGCTAGTATGTACCCCCTCCCCCTTGAATTTAAATTTGGAACCACTGGTTACTCGCTGTGACATTTTAAACTACTTCTTTGTGAATAGAATTTCTCACATTCGGGCCAAGCTGGATTCCATGGTTATTGCAGAGTCTACTGTGGAGGTGTCCAGAAACTCCTCTTATGGGATTAGATTGGATCATTTTCAGTTTGTGACTCCTGAGGAAGTGGACAAACTGCTTCAGACTGTGTGCCCTACAACCTGTTCTCTTGACACTTGCCCAACTTGGCTGATCTCATCTGATAACTATATTATCAGAGAGGGTCTGATAAATATTATAAATGTTTTTCTGAGGGAGGGCAGGATGCCGCCTTGTCTTAAGGAGGCTATTAGACCACCTTTGAAGAAACCTGCACTGGACCCTTCAGAGTTAGCTAATTACAGACCTGTTTCTAACCTTCCATGGTTGGGCAAGGTGATTGAGCAGGTGGTGCCTTCTCAGCTCCAGGCAGTTTTGGACGATGAGGATTATCTAGATCCATTTCAAACTGGCTTCCATGTGGGCTTTGGGGTCGAGCCTGCCTTGGTCTGCCTGATGGATGATTTCCAATTGGCTATCGACAGAGGCAGTGACTCTGCTGATCCTCTTGGATCTGTCTGCGGCTTTCGATACCATCAACCATGGTATCCTTCTGGACCGCCAGAGAGAGGTGGGGTTGGGTGGCACTGTTTTACAGTGGTTCCGCTCCCACCTCTCTGCTAGATTCCAGATGGTGTCATTTGGAGACTATTGCTCTACAAAGCGAGAACTGAAGCATGGAGTTCCACAAGGCTCCATACTGTCTCCAATGCTCTTTAACATCTAACATGAAACTGCTGGGAGAGATCATCAGGAGATTTGGTGCTGGGTGTTATCAATATGCTGATGACACTCAGATTTACTTCTCCATGTCGACCTCATCAGGAAATGGCATATCTTCCCTAAATGCCTGCTTGGAGCTTCGGCTGATACGTCAGCTACGTCCACTTCTAGAGGTGAATGACCATTAAATAGTGGTACATATGCTGGTAGCCTCTAGACTTGACTACTCTACGTGGGTCTGCCTTTGTACGTAGTCCGAAAACTACAACTGGTACAGAATGCGGCAGCCAGATTAGTCTCTGGGACAACACGAAGGGACTATATAACACCAGTTTTGAAAGAACTGCACTGGCTGCCAATATGTTTCCGGGTGAAATACAAAATGATGGTTGTTACCTATAAAGCCCTTAATGGCTTAGGACCAGGTTATTTAAGAGAGCACCTCCTTTGTCAAGAACCCTCCTGCCTTTTATGATCTTCTGGAGAGGTTCGGTCCTGGTGGCGACTCAGGACCAGGCTTTTGGAATATGCTTCCTGCTGAGATAAGAGTATCTCCTTCTCTATTTGTTTTCAGAAAGACCCTCAAGACTTTCCTGTTCTCACAAGATTTTAATTAGAACTTTAATAATTTGTTGTTTTTATCATGTTTTATGAATTTTAACTAATGATTTTAATGTTGGGATTTGTACACTGCCTAGAGATGTACATATCAGGTGGTATAAAAATATGATAAACAACATAAAATAATAAAATTTGGTACAGTTGTAGGGACACCTCAAACACATAGTTTGTGGTGGTGTCATCCACCCTAATTCAAGATAGCGGACGCATGAATGTTTGAGGCACAAGTGGACTAACTTGTGAACTGCCTAACTGATCTGGACCAAATGTAGTCCAGTTATAGGGATAGTGAAAGGCAAGTAGGCAGATTAGTTCTTACTAGAACTTGTTTTTCTTTCTCTTTTGGACTAAGGGTATGGTCAATGGACCAATAAACTTTGACTGAATTAAGGCTCAAATAGTGAAGTCACTTGCTAGCAAGAACATGAACATATATGTAAGGGCATGATCCAGTCCAAATCGACAAAATATCCCTCTCTCCACTTATGGAGACCAATTTGACTGGAAGCATGAACAAGACCTACCCATCCTCAGCTCTTTTTATGGGAAGAAAAAAAAAACATTAACGCAAACCATGCTTATACAACATGTTACCACTATATACTGTAGCAGTTTCTTGTTCCCAAAAGAGAAGAAGGCAATAGGGGTGTGCACGGAACCGCGGAGCTGCGGTCCGACACTGGGGTGGGGGGTTCCACTAAGGGCGGGGGGGGGGCTTTACTTACCCCTCCCGCCCTTTCCACTTTTTGCACCGTAAATATTCCAAAAAATCCGGGCGGCAGGATTCCTCGCCGCCCGCTTCTATCCACTACGATGGCTCCACGCGCGCACAGGAGGCTTCACTTTCGCAGACGGCAGGGAAGGGGGCGGGTGGGAGTACGTCTCGCTGTCGCCCGCGCCCCTATAGAGAGCGCGGCCGGTCCGGGCGAGATTTAAGGGGGCTTCAGCAGCAGCAGCAGGGGGCTTCAAGGGGGTGGCAGGGAAGTACCCTGCCGCCCGATTGTTTACACACGGAGGAGCGGCGCCGGCGGAGCCATCGTAGTGGATAGAAGCGGGTGGCGAGGAATCCTGCCGCCCGGATTTTTTGGAATATTTACGGTGCAAAAAATGGAAAGGGCGGGAGGGGTAAGTAAAGCCCCCCCCTGCCCTTAGTGGAACCCCCCACCCTATCCCTCCCAAACCAAAACCACCCCATGTCCGGACCGGTTCGGAGGCCAGTAGAATGGTCTCCGAACCGCTCCGTGCACACTCCTAGAAGGCAAGGGTAGAGGGGAGATTTCTTGGACCCTAGAGATCAAAAGTGAGGCAAAAGATGGAAAAAAGAGCAACAAACATTAACATACTTACACATTCTGTTTCACTAACAAGAAAATGATGAAATTTTTCTAGCTGTGGGGACTTGCGCAGCACTTTTCTGCTTAGGTTTGTGTGCCATGCTAACTCTTCTGGATACCTAATGAAAGAATAGTCACTCTGAATACGGCATCCAGAATCTTTGAAGAGATGCAATAGAACACACACACATTTTAACTGTAAGCATATTAATTCAATCTGCATAGTGATGAAAGAAAAACAGGTTTGGTTGGTTCTGACCTGCGTATCTTAGCAGGTGGCAATATGAATGATGACCATATCTGGGTAATTCCTTTTGCACACGGTTAATATGTTGTGGTATTCAATTAAACTGTGAACTAGTTCTCTGACTGGCCACTGAGCCTATGCTCTGTGATCAGACTAAACTATCTCTCCGAGGTTGTTTGCCAAATGATTTCAGTATTACTATATTAGCCTTGTAGCTTCCTTTTCTGGGGTGTTTCCATTTTAGGGAGCTCCCAACATTGTTAAACAAATAAAGCTCTCCTCTGAATTTCCAGCAAATGGTGTAAAGGCCTCCACTCATTGAACTGATCACAGGTAAGATTTTTCCCACGTCAAATTGAACGAACTACATCAACTAACTAAAATAAATATGTTATAGAAAAAACAGCTGGTAAGAGCAATAGATTTTATATGATAGGATGACATCAGGATTGTGAAGATGTGTGTTCAGTCTTGTCCCTAACCACTCACCTAGTTACCACTGGTGATCTGCAATTTACATCTGAGTGAATGGCAATGGTGAAGCTCCTCTCTCCACTATGCATTTTTTTTAGCAACAGTAGATTCAGAAACACTAGAAACACTGATCATGTTCCTGGTGGCCAGCTGCTGCCATTGGCCATCCCTTTTCTAGCCTAGAACGAGACAGGAAATGATCCTATATGGCACAGTATCCTGTCCTGCCTCATTCTAAACCAAAACAGCTGGTGAGCAGGAGTTGCTGGCTGCCAGTGCTTCAAGCACTGCTGAAACTGCCACTGCTCAGAGAAGCTCAGGAAAACAAGGTTAAAGAATGAAGTCCAACATGGCTAAACCCCACCCGAAGCAGGTGAGTAAATTTAAGAGAAGTCAAGAACATTTGGGGGGCTTAACTGCAAGACGGTTCGTGTTAGCTACTTTATATTTTAATCCTAGAAGCAACAGGATGTTCCATAAACTCTTCCAAAGCCGGTGCACATCAGTCAAATATTTAAAGATATAGAGTGCTTTTTTATACTAAATGAGACCATTCACAAATCTAGCCTAGTACTGTAAATTGAATGAAAGGAATACTCCATGTCGCAGGAGTCTGCTTCAACCCCGCTAATTCTAGACCTTTTATGAGGGATGTCAGAGACTGACTTGGAATTTATTTTATTTTATTTATTTATTTATTTATTAAAGCCTACTCCCTTGAAAGCACTGGGGCAGAGAACAACTTATTGAGGACGAACTTTGTTTTCCCCTCCTACATAATACATTCTGTGCTTGAGTTAGGATTTTAATTATAACTATAAATATTAGTACGCTGTACTATAATGGATGGGGATTAAAATCCAGGGTGGCATGCACGTAAATGTGACCCAGAGCAGACAGGTACATACAGAAGAAGAGCATGTGTACCAAGGCATCACTGGAGCAACAGGATGGAGGCTATTATTCTAATTCTAGCCCTTTTATGAGGGATGTCAGAGACTGACTTGGAATTTATTTTATTTATTTATTAATTAAAGCCTACTCCCTTGAAAGCACTGGGGCGGAGAACAACTTATCGAGGACAAACTTTGTTTTTCCTTCCTACATAATACATTCTGTGCTTGAGTTAGGATTTTAATTTGAAGCATGGGAATCTTGAAGATGATGCTGGAATCACAGTCCAAGCACAAAAGTTTTTTGTGTTGTTTAAATTTATTCCTAGGTCCTTTGATAAACAAGATAAACAGAGATGTCTTCTCCAAAAAGAATCATTTTTCATCCATAGGTTTAACACATGTATACCCAATGGGTTAAATGTCAATTGTGATCTCTCCTGTTTCCTTTAAAGATCTACACTGAATAGGCTAGGATAATCACCGCATCTGTTTCAACTTTCTCATCCAGTGGGTGATTGAATGATGGCTTGTTGGTGAGAGTATTTTACTCCCGTTTCAAGCACCATTCATCAAGGAACTTAGCATGTTGAAGCAGGCACATTGGTGAGGTGCTGCCTTTTAGGACAAGGCTTTCCCAGATTGTAGGTGGGTGTATTTGTATCCATTACATGTTTTACATGCTTTTCATCTTGTACGTTGTTCAATGTGGGGATTCATTTGCATGACTATTTATGTACAGATTTTTGGACTTCTGATGAAGATTCTAACGAAACAGTTCATTACCTAGGATGTCTGTCAGCTTTATTTTCAAGATCACTGAGCTAGGACTGTGATTCCAGCGTCATCTTCAAGATTCCCATACTTCAAATTCCAGCTTCATTTGCCAGATTTTTGTGCTCAGCCTTTAGGCGAAGAGTTGCTGGGGTGTAGTGCTACACTTTGCTTGGTTTTTGACCACATTTCCACTAGCAGCAGCACCCCTGTGCACGACGAACTTCAGTGTCTGTGGTTTATTGTACTTATTATATTGTATGGAGCGTATTCTGCCCTTACTACTGTATTTATCATACTTATCACAGGGGTGCCTGTGATTTTTTGCCATTACACTTTCATACCTTCCACGTTGTGCTTAGTTTTCTAGTGCCTTGGTGTTTTCGCATGGGTTACTGTTCATAGTTTTTGCCTGTTTACCTGTGCTTTCCCCCTTGTTTTTCTTTGAATATTTAAGTGATGCAGAAATTCTGACCTGGATGGTAGCCAGAGTGGATAAAAATCAATGGGATTTCTTTTAATGAATAAAAAAGGGGGGGGAAGAGGGGGGAAGGAGAGTGGGGGGAAGAGAAAAAGTGCAGGCTTTATGAGAGGAGCCAAACCTCCATGCTTTTCCTTTTAACTTTTTGCCGTCACGCAGCCGAGAGATGGCTGCTGGGGGGTGAGCCAGGAGTAGTCATTCCCCCACTCAGTGGTGGCATCTCCCAGAGCAACGCAGGGCCTGCAGTTTGGCTCCGCGTCTCTTCCCAACTGCAAGGAGCGCCTTCGGAGTGGAGAGACTGTTGCAAGCCCGTGATGTCACAAGCTTGCGATGATCGTTCCACTGCGGAGACGTGCCTCGCAGTTGGGAAGAGACGTGGGGCCTAACGGCAGATCCTGTATCACTCTGAGAGTTGCTGCTGGGATGGGGGTGGGGAGAAGGACTACTCCTTGTTCACCCCCCAGCAGCCATCCCTTGGCCGCGCAGCAGCAGAAATTTAAAGGAAATTTTAAAAATTAATACACGAAGGTTTGGGTCAGGAGGGAGGTGGAGGGGGACGCCGAATGGGCCCACGGGCCATATCTTGTGCAGGCCTAGTTTAGATCAATGCACCTTGATGGTAGCCCTGTGACTGACTTAAAGAAGGACTGTGTTTATGCAGCATAAACAAAAAACAGAATATTTCACAAGAAACTTCACTGTTGTGTTTAAAAGAGCTGTGAAAAAGATATGATGTAAAAGGGAAGAATTTCTAATGCCTTTAGTAAAGTTTAAAGGATTTTTGCTGAATCCAAGCATGTATATTTGCCTCCTTACGTAGGGTTGCATCCTAAATGCCTTTTGCACAAACAGAAGACACCTGCACTCTCATGAGGGGTAATTTTGCCCATCTACCCATGCCCCTGCAGTCCTCAGTAATCTGTACAATCCTGTTCCAGAAAGTCCCCAATTTTTAAAAAAAAAAATTGTGGGGGGTGAGGGAGTAGAGGGGTTTCTGAGCCATATGGGGAAGTTGATCTGTGTGAGCTTCCTTTCACTCCTTGGGTTATAAACCAAGTTATAATCTTACCAGTTTAATGGCTGCGGCATTTCAATTTTTTGACCATCTACCACCTGGTTCTCCAACTCCTTGAAATACTTGTTCTTCAAACAATGAAGAATTTCATTGGCATGACTACAAAAAGAAAAAACATCAAACATGAGAATATTTGGAGAGAAAGAGAGCACAATCTAATGTTTTATTAGAACTAACGTTTGGATCTTAATTTCACTTTATCACCTTATGTCTAATACTTTGGGTAAAAATCTCTTTTCAAAAAACTGAATGACATCCACTGCATTCGATCATGAAGCATTGCGGAGGCTGTCTGAAGTTGAATCAATCAGTATGCCAATTCAACAAAGATCCCCCTATCTCTGCATGTGTCCCCCTGCCCCCCGCCATTTACTCTGTGAACTCGGGGAGCACTGCCAACAACCCACATAGCCTTACCATGCTCCTCTGCAATTGGTCGAAAATAAAGCTGAGGTTGGTCCAAAATTGGTCCAAACCTGAGGTTGGTCCAAAATAAACCTGAGCTCATCCATGATTTGATTATGGATGAAGGGGCTGACCTGGTATGTATCACCGAGACTTGGCTGGGGGAGGCTAGTGGCCCAGTTTGGTCCCAGCTTCTTCTGTGGTCTATAAGGATAACATCTCCCATACCAGGGTCCCTGTCGATGTATCTGACCATACTGAATGTGTGTACCTACGTTTGGGGACCAGGGATAGATTGGGACTTCTGTTGGTGTACCGATCACCCCGCTGCCCAGCAGAGTCCCTTACTGAGCTCATGGACATGGTCTCGGAACTCACGTTGGAGTCTCCCAGACTTTTGGTGCTGGGGGACTTCAATGTTCATTTCAAGACCAATTTGTCTGGGGCGGCTCAGGAGTTCATAGCAGCCATGACAACTATAGGCCTATCCCAAGTGGTCTCCAGACCGAAGCACACTGCTGGTCACACGCTTGATTTGGTCTTTTACTCTGATCAGGGTGGTGTTATGTGGGTGGGGACTCCTGTGATTTCCCCATTGTCATGGACGGACCACCATCTGATTAAGGTTAGGCTTACAACCACTTTCCATCACTGCAGGGGTGAGGGGCCTATTAGAATGGTCCGCCCGAAGAGGTTATTGGACCCAATAGGATTCCAAGAAGTCTTGGAGGGATTTAATCTTGGCTTTGCAGGTGATCCTGTTGATGCCCTAGTGCAAAATTGGAATAACATGCTCACCAGGGCAGTATACACGATTGCTCCCAAGTGTCCCCTCCGACCCGCTTCAAAACTGGCCCCTTGGTATATGGAAGATCCATGGGGGCTGAAGCGGCAAGGTAGGCAACTGGAGTGCAAGTGGAGAAGGACTAGACTCGAATCCGAAAGATTACGACATAGAGCACATTTAAAGATCTATGCTCAGGAAATTCGGGCGGCAAAGAAGTGGTTCTTTTCTGCCTGTATTGCAGCTGCAAGTTCACGTCCAGCAGAGCTGTTCAGGATTGTGAGGGGGCTAGTATGTGCCCACCCTTCCTTGAATCAGAATTTGGAGCCATCAGTTACCCACTGTGATGTGTTTAAAGAATTGGGGGGGCCGACTTAGATGGAGACTCCACAATTAATTCTATATCTGAACTGGAGGTGTCTAGCAACTCCTCTTATGTGGTTCGACTGGATCGGTTTCAGTTTGTGACTCATGAGGATGTGGACAAGCTGCTTGGAATGGTGAGGCCTACCACTTGTTCTCTTGACCCTTGTCCGACATGGCTTGTTCTATCTAGCAGGGAGGTTGTTTTAGGAGGCCTGGAAGAAATCATAAATGCTTCTCTGAGGGAGGGCAGGATGCCGCCTTGTCTTAAGGAGGCAGTTATTAGACTTCTTCTTAAGAAGCCTGCATTAGATCACTCAGAGATGAGCAACTATAGACCTGTTTCCAATCTCCCATGGCTAGGCAAGGTGATTGAGAGGGTGGTGGCCTCTCAGCTCCAGGCGGTCTTGGATGAAACTGATTATCTAGACTCATTTCAAACTGATTTTCAAGCGGGCTGCGGGGTAGAGACTGCCTTGGTCAGCCTGATGGATGCTCTCCAATTGGGAATTGACAGAGGAAGTGTGACTGTGTTGGTCCTTTTGGATTTCTTGGTGGCTTTCGATACTATCAACCATAGTATCCTTCTGGAACATCTGAGAGTGTTGGGGGTGGGAGGCACTGTTTTACGGTGGTTCCGCTCCTACCTCTCGGACAGATTCCAGATGGTGTTGATTGGAGACTGTTGCTATTCAAAATCTGAGCTTAAGTATGGCGTCCCCCAAGGCTCCATACTTTCTCTAATGCTCTTCAAAATCTACATGAAACTGCTGGGAAAGATCATCAGGGGATTTGGAGCAGGGTGTTATCAGTATGCTGATGACACCCAGATCTACTTCTCCATGTCAGCTTCTTCAGGAGATGGCATAACTTCCCTAAATGCTTGCCTGGAAGCAGTAATGGGCTGGATGAGGGAGAATAAACTGAGACTGAATCCAGATAAGACAGAGGTACTTATTGTGCAGGGTCAGAACTCCAGAGATGATTTTGATCTCCCTGTTCTGGATTGAGTCACACTTCCCCAAAAGGAACAGGTTCGTAGTCTGGGAGTACTTCTGGGTCCACACCTCTCCCTGATATCTCAGGTTGAGGCAGTGGCCAGAGGGGCTTTGTTCATCTCAAGAAACGGACGCAGTTCATCTCAAGGTCGTTCATCTCAAGAAACAGACGCAGCTGGTGTATCAGCTTTGGCTGATACACCAGCTGCGTCTGTTTCTTGAGATGAACGACCTCAGAACAGTGGTACATATGTTGGTAACCTCTAGACTTGACTTTTGCAATGCGCTCTATGTGGGGCTGCCTTTGTACATAGTCCGGAGGCTTCAGTTGGTACAGAATGCGGTGGCTAGGCTGGTCTCTGGGTCATCTCAGAGAGACCACATCACTCCTTTGTTGATAAGTGTTACACTGGCTGCCAGTAGGTTTCCAGGCAAAATACAAAGTGCTGGTTATAACTTATAAAGCCCTAAATGGCTTAGGCCCTGGGTATCTAAGAGAATGTCTTCTTCATTATGAGTCCCACCGCCCATTGAGGTCGTCCGGAGAAATCCGTCTCCAGTTGCTGCCAGCTCGGCTTGGGGCCACACGGGGACGGGCTTTCTTGGTTGCTGCCCCGAGACTGTGAAATACGCTCCCTAATGAGATACAATCCTCCCCATCTCTGACAATTTTAAAAAAGCATTTGAAAACCCACCTCTTCACCCAAGCTTTTTCAGTTCTTTAAAATTTTAAGGTTTTAATTTGTAGATGATTTTTAAATTGTTAAATTGTTTTAAGTTTTTGTATATATTTTACTGTTTTATGCTATTGCTAACTTGCCCAGACATGAAAGTTTGGGGCGGTGTACAAATTTGATTAATAGTTTGTTTATTTATTTAACACCTGGCAGATCTGAAGCAGCGTATAACACTCCACATGGTGACTGATCTGCATGGCGGGCACATCGACTATTTATTGGCACAAAATCTATTCACCACCATATATTTTTGCGTTATTTCCATGCCACTCGCTTGTGTGAAGAAGTCTGATAACTGCAGTTTGCTGTAACATATATACTTCAGTCATAACTTTTGCCAGCTACCATCTGCTTCCCCAGTAACATTCTTACTCACACTGCCTCAAAATTAGTCAATACTCAGGCGCAGGAAGATTTTTTTTTTTACAACCAACAATGCCCCTGTGACAGGTCAAAACCATGGAGCATGTACTCCTCTGCTGCCTCTTCTATAGAAACAGTTGCAACAAGCTCATTCTGCAGCTACTCATCAAGTACCCTGGATGTCCAAGCCATTCCTACACCATGATGCTGCTCTCGGATAAAGATCAGACCCTCATTTATAATACTTCCAAGTTCTGTGCGGCAGCATGTAGGATATGCCGGGCCCTGACAGACACCAGGCTTTGCCCCGAGGCAGTTTGTAGCTATGCAGCCCCATTACAGCTCTGTATGAATTCTAAACAGGTAACAGCCTCCACTTGATCTCAGCTCCATGTTTTTAATTATGGACTATTTAGTCAGTCTCTTAGGTTTTTTTAATTTTTACCTCGTATATTTTAATACAGCAAATCTATGCATTTCATAATCATGCCATACTGACTGATTGATTAAGTGCCGTCAAGTCAGTGTCAACTCTTAGTGACCACATAGATAGATTCTCTCCAGGATGATCTCTCTTCAGCTTGGCCTTTCAGGTCTCTCAGTGGTGCATTCATTGCTGTCATAATTGAGTCCACCCAGCTTGATGCTGGACGTCCTCTTCTCTTTCCTTCAACTTTCCCCAGCATTATGGACTTCTCAAGGGAGCTGGATCTTTGCATAATGTGTCCGAAGTATGTTAGTTTGAGCCTGGTCATTTGTGACTCGAGTGAAAATTCTGGGTTAATTTGTTCTATGATCCATTTGTTTGTTTTCCTGGCTGTCTATGGTATCCTCAAAAGTCTTCTCCAGCACCAAAGTTCAAAAGCGGCAACACTTTTTCTATCTTGCTTCTTCAAAGTCCAGCTTTCACATCAATAGAGTGTCATGGGGAAAACCATTGTCTGAACTATTCTAATATTTGTCGGTATAGACACGTTACAGCATTTAAATATCCTTTCCAAGGCCTTCATTGCAACTCTACCAAGTGCTAGTCTGCGGCATATTTCTTGACTGCTGGATCCTTTACCGTTGATGGTCAACGTGGTGTAGTAGTTAGAGTGCTGGACTAGGACCAGGGAGACCCGAGTTCAAATCCCCATTCAGCCATGATGCTAGCTGGGTGACTCTGGCCCAATCACTTCTCTCTCAGCATAACCTACTTCACACGGTTATTTTGAGGAGAAACTTAAGTATGTAGTACACCGCTCTGGGCTCCTTGGAGGAAGAGTGGGATATTAAAATGTTATTAATAATAACAAATATAATAATAATAATAATAATAATAATAATAATAATAATATTATTACCCCAGGGAGGCACTACCTTGGCGTGGTTGTGGGGCTTGCATGCTCTGAGGAAGGTGAGAGCTATGCCAGAGGTCCAACCATACTGGACAGGTCTCACCAGAGGAGCCAGACGAAGAGTGCCTCTCCCATCAACAATATGGTGAGATGTAACTTTTAAAAATCTATACCGGATTGGGTCAACAAGGACTGTGCCAGGTGCTGGAATCCTTGGACATCTGGTGGCAAGTGGGCTACAGGACTCAGGATCTTCAGTTGAGCAACCAGGGCTGGAGACTGCAGGGTTACTGGAAGAAACATTGCTTAACTGGAAAAAATATACGAAAAACACCAACAAGGAAATAATGATCTGCTATTACAAGTCTAGTCCAATTAGAAGAGGTTATTTTAAAAGAATGTAGCAAATTTGGGAAGAGAAGTGTCCAGATACAGAAATAACAGAACAAACGCTAGCAGACCAGAGAAGATTCATAATAAGAAATAAAGTATTCACAGGAGTTGAGCTGGAAGAATTGCAAAGAGCAACACAAGCTCAAGAGATGGAAGAAGAATTACCACCAACTGAAGAGGTTGCTCAGGCGCAGGTGGCGGAGGTGTTGGAAATAGAAGATGCCACTGTTGCATCTTCAAAATCAAAACCAGGCAACCTCCCCTTTGCCTTCGCCTCAAAAACCTGAATGCCATTTAACAGAAAAGCAACAAGAACTAAAGCAAAAAATAACTGAGCACATGAACCAAACAACCACCAGGGTTCGACTTCCAGCTCTAAAAACAGTTGCCAAAAAAACAACTTACTCAGGCATTAAAAGATGTCAATGCTGCACTTGCAGAAATAACAACCAAGAATTTGCAAGAAACAAACCAACTAATGTACAGTGCAGCAACAATAACAACACAAGACTCGGACAGAAGATCAGTGGACCTGTAAATAAAGAAAGCAGTACATCACCTAAATGTAAGGTCAGATTAGAAAATAAAATCACCAGGCTTAATCAGATGCTAGTAAATTGAAAGATATGAAAGACAAGAAGCTGAAGAATGAGAACACCAAACAGTATCTGATCCAAAAATACCATCCAGATTCAAGGAAAATTAGAGAAGTCTTGGAAATAATAAAGCAGCAAATAACAGCAGTGTCAAAGAAGATTAGCAGATACAAAGCCAGAATTACACAACACAAGCAGAATCTCCAATTCCAGTCGAATCAGAGATGTTTCTAGCAAAGCATAGAAGGAGAAACTGCAAGAAACATAGAAACACCAAATAAAGAAGAAACAGTGCAATTCTGGCAGAAATTATGCGACAATCCAATAGATTATAATAAAAGAGCAGGCTGGGTAAAAGAGGTCGAAAAATGTAACCAACAAATGCAAGATCTAATAATGACACCAGAATTAATAAGTGAAAGAGCAAAGAAAATTAAAAATTGGACTGCACCAGGCGACGATGAACTACATGGCTTTTGGCTTAAACACCTAACAAGCCTTCATAAACAACTATCAAAACAGTTCAATTACATTATGCAAGGAGGTGATATTGTACAATGGCTAACAACTGGCAAAATTCATCTCATCATGAAAAACCCAGCAAAAGGTGCGGTTCCAAGTAATTATAGACCGATAACCTGCCTGCCAACCATGTTCAAATTATTAACTGGAATAATAGCAGATGAAGTCATGCAACACTTATTAACTAATAAGCAGCTTCCAGTTGAACAGAAAGGAAATTGCCCAAACACCAGAGGCATAAAAGACTGATTGACAAAGCTGCTGATTGACAAAATTATTTTAGAAAATTGCAAGAGAAGAAAAACAAATCTAAGTGTTGCATGGATTGACTATAAGAAAGTCTTCGACTCAGTTCCTCACACATGGATACTAAAATGTTTAGAAACAACTGGTGTCAACAAAAACATTTATACATTTTTATTTATTAAAAAAAAGTAATGAGCATGTAGAGTACACAGTTAACTATCAATGGCGAGACACTTGAACAAGTTAGAATTAGAAGAGGTATTTTCCAAGGGGACTCACTATTCCCTCTGTTGTTTGTAATCGCCATGACTCCACTTTCACAAATACTAAACAAAACAGGCCTCGGATACCAAACACCTAAAACATCAAGTAAAATCAACCATCTGCTGTACATGGACGATCTGAAGTTGTATGGAAAGTCCCAGTCAATGGAGTTTGGACTAGACAAGTGTGTTGCATTAATAATGAACAGAGGGAAAATAACAAAAACAGAAGGAATAGAACTGCCCAATGGAAGCAACATCAAGAATCTGGAAGAGGAAGAACATGACAAATACTTGGGCATTCTCCAGGCTGATAACATTGCACATGCTGAGGTTAAAAGAAAAATTGGAAGTGAATACATCAGGAGAGTTAGAAAAATCCTCAAGTCCAAACTCAATGGCGGGAACACCATACAAGCCATAAACACCTGGGCTATACCTGTTATCAGATACACTGCAGGAATAATAGACTGGACCCAGGCAGAGCTAGAGACGCTGGATAGTAAGACCAGGAAAGTCATGACCATCAATCACGCTCTGCATCCCCGCAGTGATGTAGATAGGCTATACCTCCCTCGCAGCTCAGGTGGAAGAGGAATGCTGCAAGTCCATCAAACAGTAGAGGAGGAGAAAAGAGGCCTTGAAGAATATATCAAGGACAGTGAAGAAGATGCACTTAAAATGGTGGATTATACCACTGTCTAATATTACAACATCTTGTGGACAAAGGAATAAGCGACCCCTGTTTGCCGCTTTTATAGACCTTAAGATGGCTTTTGATACAGTTTCTAGAGGCCGTCTTTGGTCTAAATTGGCGGCTACTTCTATGGACCGAAGGCTTCTACTCTTGCTCATCAAAATGCACGAAAATTCCTTTTTAAGAGTGCATTTAGACCATGCTGGTAACCTTACAAACCTTACAAACTTAGTACCCATTAGGAAAGGGGTGCGACAAGGGTGTGTACTAGCCCCTTACCTATTCAACCTTTGCATTAACGATTTGATAAAGTGTTTGCAGACATCTGACACACACACACCAAAACTAGCCAACAAGAAAATCCCAATCCTGATGTATGCCGACGACGCAGTAATTCTATCTCAAACCAGGGTTGGGCTCAAAAGAGCGTTAGATGCCTTAGCACTTTACTGCAGAGATGAGCATCTACAGATTAATTACGACAAATCTAAAATCATGTGTTTCACCAATAAAGTTAAAAAATTTGTATGGATGCTAGATGGACACAGACTAGAACAGGTAAATCAAATAAAATACCTGGGGGTAATTTTTCAACATAATGCTGGGAAATCAGCACATATTAGTATGGTCACAGACTCGGCAAAACGCAGCACAGCAGCAATCTTAAGATTTTTCAGAACTCAGGGTGCAGGCTACATACCAGCTGCCTTAAAGCTTTATGCTGCAAAGGTCATTCCGCAATTATTGTATGGCATACAACTAGGTCCATACTCAAGGTTTGACACTTTGGAAAGAAGCCAATCAGGGTTCTTGAGGAATTTATTTGGTACACCAAAATGTACAGCAAATGTGACTTTAAAGACAGAGGCTGGTTTCATAAAAATTGAATCTCGGGCCTGGCTTTTGATTATTTATTTCTGGTTGAAAATACATCTGCGACCAGTTGGTTTAATTCCTGAGTTTCTTTCAGTTAGTCCCCAGCCATTATGGTGTACTACAGTAAGTACGAAGCTCACCTCTCTAGGCTTAGACCCAGCCCAACTGCTGGAATTGGGTCTAGTGAACGCGAAAAGAGTAGTGAAACAACGCTTTGTTGATATTGAGATCCAAGAAAACTGGGCTGCACTTCCAGAGTTTGATAGAGCTATAAGAACTGATATGGATCTTTTCCCCGCAAAATATCTGTCGACAATTACTTTCTCTAAGTTTCGATGGATATTCACAAGAGTAAGGGTTAATTCCTTTCCATCCGCACTTCTAGCTGGGAGGTTTCAAGGTGTGCCTTTAGAAGAACGACACTGCCGTTGTGGGTCAGGAGATATAGAAACTGTCGCACATATCCTTCTCCACTGTAATCTCCATTTGTATCCCAGGGAACGCCTTATTGCTCCTCTAATATGTAAACTGGCAGATCAATCCGATGCTAACCTTGTAAAACATCTGCTTTCAGACAAAGATGCTTTAATTTCTATTCCTGTAGCTAAGTTTAGTTATATTGCTTTTAAAAGGTATAATGGGATATCACCCCAATCTTAAACTGTATATATGTATATACATATTTTAATGTTTACTGGTTTTTACTCTCTGTTTGGTCAATGACTGTAAATAAAATTACATTACAGAGGCCTTGAAGAATATATCAAGGACAGTGAAGAAGATGCACTTCAAATGGTCAAGAACGAGAAACTATTCAACACCAATGAAAGAAAGCAGGCCTACAAGAAAGAACAAGTCAAGAACCGAGCAGAAAAATGGAAAAATAAGCCACTGCATGGTCAATATTTGCACAATATAAGTGGAAAATCAGACACCACCAAGACATGGCAATGGCTTAAGAATGGCAACTTGAAGAAAGAAACAGAGGGTTTAATACTGGCTGCACAAGAACAGGCACTAAGAACAAATGCAATAAGAGCAAAAGTTGAAAAATCAACCACAAACAGCAAGTGCCGCCTTTGTAAAGAAGCAGATGAAACAGTGGACCACCTAATCAGCTGTTGTAAAAAGATCGCACAGACTGACTACAAACAAAGGCATGACAAGGTAGCAGGGATGGTACATCTGCAAAAAATACAAGCTACCTGTAGCCAAAAATTGGTGGGACCATAAAATTGAAAAAGTTGTAGAAAATGAAGATGCAAATATTATGGGACTCCCGACTACAAACAGACAAACATCTGCCACACAATACACCAGATATAAGTGTATTTGAGAAGAAAGAAAAACAAGTTAAAATCAACATAGCAATACTAGTGGATAGCAGAATAGAAGAAAAAGAAATAGAAAAAATCACCAAATACAAAGATCTACAAATTGAAATTGTGGCAGAAAAAGACCAAAATAATCCCAGTAGTAATTGGCGCCCTAGGTGCAATTCCAAAACACCTTGAAGAGTATCTCAACACCATAGGGGCGACAAATCACCATCAGCCAATTACAAAAAGCAACTTATTACTGGGAACAGCCTATATTCTGCAACGATATCTATAATAATAACAGCAAGAACACTGATAATAAAAATCAGCCATCCCAGGTCCTTGGGAAGGATTCGATGTCTGGATAAAACAAACCAGTCAATAACACCTGTCTGACTGTGTCAACAACAACAATGGTCAATCCTAAAAGGCAGAAGCTATCCACCACTTCAATGTTTTCATTGTCAATTCTGAGGCTGGTTGCTGTACCCATCGTCATTAGTTTAATTAAATTGTAGTCCCATTTTTTCACTGTGCTCTACTTTCATTACTAGAGCTTGCAGATCATCTGCATTCTCAGCTATCAGAGTGGTGTCATCAGTGTAGCGCAGATTACTGATGTTTCTTCTTCCAATTTTAAAACCAGAGCTCATCTTCTTCCAACCCAGCTTCTCTAAGTATATGTTCAGCATATAAGTTTAATAAATGAGGAAGTAGGAGAAAGTAGACAGCCTGGTCTTGCTCCTTTGCCGATCTGGAACCAGTCTATTTCACCATGTTCTGTCTGGACTGTGGCTTCCTGCCCTGTGTATAGGTTTCTCATGAGAACAATGAGGTGTTCTGAGGTACCCATTTTCCTAAGAATATTCCACAACTTGACATGGTCAATGCAATCAAAGGCTTTTCTGTAGTCAATAAAGCACATATTGACTTATTTCTGGTATTCTTTGGCTTTCTCAATTATCCAGTGTGCATCGGCAATGATGTCTCTTGTTCCTCGGCCTTTTCTGAAACCAGATTGAACATCCGGCATTTCCCTTTCCACGTAGGGCTCTAATCTGTGTTGGATGATCCTAAGCATTATTTTGCTAGCATGTGAAATTAAGGATATTGTGTGATGGTTTGTGCAATCTGTCAAGTCTCCTTTCTTTGGTATGGGTACGTAGACTGGACTCTCCCAATCTGTTGGCCACCGTGTTCTCCAAATTTGCTGGCATAGTTTGGTTAGAGCCTTGACTAATTCTTCTGTTGCCTGCCATATTTCTGTAGCGATTCCATCAATTCCTGTAGCCTTCTGACTTGATAATGCCTAGAGTGCTGATTTAACTTCATCTTCCCCTACCAGAGGTTCTTGCAAGTAGGGAATATCTTCTAGAGTATCTTGAATGTTGACATCCCTGCTGTACAGAGTTTCAGTACATTCCTTCCATCTGTTTGATCTTCTCTGAATCTGTTACTATCTGTCCTTTGGCATCCCTTAACATACCAGTTCGAGGTTGGAACCTCCCTTTGAGTTCAGAGATCTTTTGGAAATCTTCCCTTGTTTTTCCGTGCCATACTATAGCCTTTTATAACCAGCTTTAATAAATCATATCTTAACTTTATTAACTATATAATAGATTTTAGATGCCACAGTTTAAACAGATCTTACACCCTGCATCAGCAGACTTAAACAGTTTTATACAGTGTAATAGTGTTATAGTTTGCTATTGCTTTTATGTTAGTATGTTATTATGATATCCCCTATTGCCTTTGTTTTATGAACAATATACATCTAAACAGACAAGGAACTGTGCTGTTCTTAATGAGCTCTAAATGAATTTTGCTAGCTATAAGGCAAAACTTAGGCACATTACAGGATCTAGAGTCATTCTGATCTGTCAAGAGAAAATTTAGGTAAAAGGAATCAGTTCAGTCTGGATATGAGCTAATATGAGGAGAGATGAACTTATGCCGAGCTACAGGGGCAAATAAGCTCTCCATATGGAATTCTTTGTTATCTCCCTTCCACCACAGCTGTGCACAAGGCATTGCAATGGGCCAGTGTCAGGTCTCTGTGGTACTTTAGGACTGTTAGCTGGTTTAAATAGTTGGCAGGGATAAAGCTCAGAATTTCATTGCCCAAAAGGACACCAAGGGGAGTGCAGCCCTGATCAATTTGCCGCTCCATATCCCTTATTTTGAGTCTGGCGTTTTCATAACCCAGGGTTAGCAGTGCAGTGGATATTTAACAAAATAAATTTTGTCTATGTACAGTGCCATTCAGCTATAATGCCAAACCATGGTTTGATATTACAAGCAGCACCTTAGGCAAGCATACTTCCTCCTTCCCTTGTGCACCATGTCTTCTAAACTGACTTCATGTTTGTGGGCAAGCAGTAGTTTGCAATTACATTTAACATGGCAAACTATGGTTTGCTCAAGCCATGATTCAGTCTTAAACCAGGGTCCCAAAACACAGTGTTTGCAAACAGTGTTTTGCCAGCAAGCAAGAAGGTAAAAATAAGAGCACACAAGAAGAGGAGAAAGGAAGAGCACAAGCCCAATAATCAGCACTTCTTGTGTGCATAACAACAGGTTCGCATTACATCTGAATGACTATTGTCTCTGATCCCTGTTTGCCCAGAATCAACAGCCCTTGGAGGTGGAGGAGAAAAAAGGAACACTGTACAGTCTCCCAGAGTAGGCCCAGAAGTCCCACCTCAGCACTGGGAAACATCACTGGGAAACCCTTGGCTCTTCAAATGTCGTAAACATGATGGTAGCTACTTCCATGATCAGAAGGCTGGGACACTATAAGCTTGAAGAGCCCAGGGAGGGTGATGCTTCCTGGTGCATCAGTGCCAAGGTAGGACTTCTGGGCATGCTCTAGGGCACTGTGCATACCGTATTTTATGGACTATAAGACACACTTTTTCCTTGAAAAATATCCACCAAAATTCAGGTGCGTCTTATACTCGTAACTGCGTCATACTTGTAAGCCCGCCCAACAGGTTGGGGGGGGGGCTATCCCCCAGCAAAGCCTGTACCGATGCTAAAGGAGGGGGTTGGGGGCAACCCTCTATTAACCTTGTGCCGCCTGGGGACTGCCGCTCCAGATCACCCTCTGCCGCTTGGGCCCTGGACTCCTCCTCCTCCCCGATCGTGCAAGTTTTACATCACCACCAGCAACACCATAGTTATCAGCTCTCCCTCCGGTTTTACTTTCTGCAAACATGTTCAGCTGCCTTTCTACAAAAATGTTCAGCTGAAGAAAGTGCAAAGAAGTAGGAGAGCCGAAGTGATGGCCGCTCCCTCCTCTGTCTGGAAGTTCATATGACCCCTGCCTGCCCACCCCAAGTATGTGCATTCTGGTGAGGAGAAGGAAAGCTCAAAAACGGAAGAGGTTTTTGTTTTGTTTTTAATAGGGTCAGAAGCGAGGTTGAAGAGAAAACAAGGAGTGGAGTAGGAGCAATAGAAAGAGGACTTATCTGAGGCAAGAAGAAAGGAGAAGAAACTGAAGCAAGGCTGAGAGTCCTTTCCTGAAGCTAGCAGGACTTTTCGGTACAGTTTTGATAACAGTTTAATATGTTAAAACTCTGAAAAACTGGATTAAAATTAAGGTGCGTCTTATAGTCCATAGCGTCTTATAGTCCATAAAATACGGTAAATCTAACTTCCCTTCCCCATTTCCCTCTATGACTGACAGGTCTAATAGTGCAACAGAAAAACTGAACTACTGTAGCATTAAAAATGTACTACAAGCAAGAATAATTATACCATACCACTTCCAACGCTTGGAAGAAGAAAAAGATACACTGATCTATTTCTGGCTGTTCAGTATACTTTAAGTTGTATAGTTATAATAAGGCTGCATGCAGAGATGGGTCTTTAAAGGGAAGATAACTTGGAAAAGTAGAGTAGACAAATTAATGGAGGAGAGGTCTATTTGTAGCTATAAATCATGAAACCTCCAAGTTCCATATATTCTACTAAACACCAGTTGCTGGTGTGCAACAAGAGAAGAAGCATATTTTCTTTGAGCCCTGCTGGTGGACTGCCCAGAGATATCAAGTAGGTTACTGTGGGGAATGGACCTTTGACAGGATCAAGCGCCTCTCTTGCATGCAGCTTCAACCAGCCAATTGCAGATTAAGACCTAGCACATGTGATTTAATTCACCAATGGAACAGAATAACCTTTTCTCAGAGGAAAGAATATGAATATACAGACACATACAAGTTGCAGTTTGGAGCCCTCACCCCGCGTTATTTTATGTAACAAACTGGGGCAGTTAAGAGACTGTGCAAACTATTGGGTCAAACCTGATCTCTATGATGAGCACTAGGCAGGCAAGCTACTTTCTCTCAGTCTTACTCCCACACACATCCATTAAAAAAAGTAATAGTCACCGCCTGCTTTACAAAGATATTATATTACAATAAGTACGTTATGTTTCGGGACGGGCTGCCGTATTAAGTAGTAGTATGAAATCTGCCTCTCCCACACCCAGATTGCACCCTATCGCCGAGCTCAGCCCCACCCGCACGCCTCCTCACCTCTTGTATCCTGTGATGCGGAGGGTGGCCGGGAGCGGCTCCCGCAGGGCCGCCATGAAGCTCTCCCATTCCCCCGGGGGCACGAGGCCCAGCTCGCCATAGTAGTGCTCGAACAGCGCGTTCTCCTTCACGATCTCTGGGTAGCCGCCGTCAGGCCAGCCCTGGGGAGAAGCCCGAGAGGGGAAGAGCCAGCCCGTCAGTCCCAGTTCTCTCCCTGAGGGGAACCACCCTGAGGGTCTCTCCCGACTGTATACCCCCTTAGCACGCAGGTGGCGACTCCTACGGGGGAAACTATCCCCGCACATAGAAAGCGAGCACATCGACGAGGAAGCGTCTATTCGGTCAGGTTGTTTCCCTCGGGGGGAGGCCCCGGCCCCCGCCCCCCGGCTGAGGTAGTGCAATTCAGGCCCAGGTCTCCCGCCGTCCCTCCCACCTAGAGCAGGCCTCGACTCACCCCGGGGCCCCTCTCGCGGCTCTGCTGCTGTTTATGGCGCTGCCTGCGGCCCATTGCACACAGCAGACTCGCCGCGCCTGAACGCAGCAAAGCTCCGACCCCGCCGAGTCCCGAACTGCCGCCGCCGCGACCAATTTTCTCAGCAAGAAACGGAAAACCCCTCACAGCCGGCGCTTAGGAAACAGCTCACTCGCAGCGGCGCCACATACCTCGATCTCAGCGCAGGCGCGGAAGAGACTTGTCAAGAGTCCGCTCAAACGCAAGGCCTAGAGATCCGGATTCACGGAAGTAATTGTTTACATCTTCTACGGGGGGGAGAGATGGCTCATCATAACCGTGGAGCAATCCAGAACTTTGCCGTAGTCTAGATGTAATAAGAAAACAGCTCCCAGCAGCGAAGAACAGTCTTACTTCGCGTGAAAAATATAAAAACATTTTTAAGGTGGTGGTGTGCGGCGCGGGGGTCTTATTCAAAAGCGCAAGGCGTTTATCTGTACACAAGAACAAGCCACCATCTGCACCGGGCTGGGCAAGGGTCTGAGTGGATAACCTAAGTACACTAGGCTAGCGTCAGCGGTGCTGTATTGTGTGGGGAATTTTTGCTGAGAACCCAATCTAGCCTCAGTTCCACTTCAAACCTGCAGTATTAACAGTGGACTACGTTCCAGGAATGTTGTAAATCACTTTCTCTCGGCTTACAACCCGCAATACTGGAAAAACAAAAACTATATTGTTATTGGCCATTTTTTTTAAAGCCAGATCTTAAAAAAATGTACACAATTAGAAAGATCGTAAACTCCGTTTCGTTGCTACTGTAACAATTTTTGTTTCTGCGTGGGCACGATTTCTGCCCACTATCAATTACGTCAAAATCCTGAGTTGCTCCATTGTTTTCTATGGGCAGTTCTCATGTACGGCCAGAGCAGAGAGAAAAGAAACCCGGAAGTTTTGTGACCAGACAATGGAATTGCCAGTCTTTTTTTCTCTCTGTCTCTGAGAAGCATCGCCAAAAGGCCACGCGTTTCCTCCTCCTGGTCTTCACAAACCAGGAGATCGGCCCAATGCAGTGACACTTCCGGATTCTATGTGAACTTCCGAGTGGAATATCAGATTTGTAACCATAATAAGGTTAGCACAGTAGAGGTGGTAGTTTGTTTTTTTTGCTTTTAATTTTTAAAAGTTTGGCATTTCAGGTTTTCTAGCTTGTTAGATTCTATCCCTTGGATGTGTTGGATGTGTTGGGAGCTGTAATCCAACAACAGATGGAGTAATGAAGTTGTGCAGCCTTAGTACAGAGGAGTTGCAAATGATACAGATGACAATGAACAACTAACAACAATAACAATAACAACAAAAGTATTGCTGCACTTTAAAAGCTAAAGTACAGCAATGATATCCCTTCATTATCTTGGTCATCCAAGATATCACAAAATAGTGAGAGTTCTCCAGAGCTCTTCTATAAGCTGGATGTTAAGTAAAACAAAGAGAGGAGCTCAGTGAGGAGACTGAAGTTTGGCACAACAGGAAAGCCCCAAAGCTTGCAGTTTGAAACAGTCTTTAAATGGAATGCAGACGGTTTTATACAGAGTTAATTAGAGTATCCTCTGCTAGGTGCAAGACATATTTCAGTTTGCACCAAGGGCCGCTGGGACAAACAATGGCTTCCCCCCCTTTTAAAAACACCTAATAGTTATTCAGAATTGTCTCCAGTACTAAGCAGATCACACCAGTCCCTTACAAGGCAAAACATAATACAGTAGTCCTTATATTACCCAAACTAGAGACTAAATTTTTGGTGATGAACTAGGTCAAGGGTTGATAGGAGCCAGTGTGTGGTTGGAAGACCACCTGCGCGACCACACACACACACACACACACACAAGTTAAGACCCACTTTCAGGTGATAGATCCTTTCTTCAGTTTTAAAATTCTTTTTTGGAACAGTTAAAATTTATGTTCCTAGACATAACAAATTTTAGGTAGCTCATATTGGGCCTTTAGAAGGAAAAGATGCAAATATTTCAACTGAGTTCTTTGTCCATAATATCTGTCTGAAATGAACACACAGTCATGTTGAAAATAGTCAGTACAGAAAAAGATACTACAAACAGCCCTGAGCAAAAGTAAATTAAATTGCCACCTCCATGGTCTCCCAAACCCCATCTCTAGAGCCACAGCCAGATTCACCTGACTACAGACACATAATACTTTTACGGCTCCAACAGGGATAGACTGGGAACTGAGATATCAGAAGACATGTGAAATTCTAATTCATTGATCTTCAACTGATGGGTCATGACCCACAACTGCCCTGACCTAAAGTGGGTGATATCAGGGACACCACAAGCATTCTGTTCACAGGTTGTTCTTTTAATTTTAAAAAAGTGAGTGACAGACGAAATAATTAAAAGTAGGTCCCATTTTACAGTTTGTAGTTAAAGGTGGGTGTCTCATCTGAAAGGGATTTAATCCATTACTAGCCGACCCCACACAGAGCTTCTGTGCGCTCTTTGGGGCCGGCAGTTACCTCTCCCCTCCCTTCTGCCCCAGTTTCTGCTTCCAGGCCCAGCCACCTCTCCTCCCCACTGCCACTGCCACTTCTCCCCCCCCCACCACCACTTTCTTTCCCCACTCCTGGGCCTTGCCTCCACAGCCGGGCCGGGCCCACCACTTCTGACCTCCACGGCAACCAATCCTTCTGGGTGCGCCTCAGCCAATCAGGCACGTCCGCTGCCCAGCTAATCAGCTGGGCTCTGGGATGCACATTCCAAGGCACATCCAGGAGAATTAATAAAATAGATATATAATTCTCCTGGGTGTGCCTTGGAATGTGCATCCCAGCGCCCAGCTGATTGGCTGGGTGACAGACAGGCCTGATTGGCTAAGGCTCACCAAGGAGGATTGGTCGCCGCGGCAGTGGCAGGCCTGGCTGCAGAGGCCAGAGGCAGTGGCGGGCCCAGCCACAGAGGCAAGGCCCAGGAGGCAGGGGGAGAAAGTGGGGGGGGGGAGAAGTGGCGGTGGGGAGGAGAGGTGGCTGGGCCTGGAAGTGGAGACTGGGGCAGAAGGTGGAGGGGGGAGGTAACTGCCGGCCCCAAAAAGCGCACAGATGCTCTGTGCAGGGTCAGCTTGTAATAGATATATATGAGAGAGACTAGTACAATAAGGCACAATAAGGATGTGCACGAACGGGTTCACGAACGGGTTCATGCACTCCTGGGAGGCAGGGGGTTTACCTTTAAGGAGCAGAGAGGGTGCCCATTCCCCCACATACACACGCTTTCTCCCCACCAGCACTGTCTCCAGAAACGCTGACGTGGGGCTGCTGCGTACCTCCTTGCAGCCCTGGTCAGTGTCATACCAGAAATGGCCGGTGCGTGTGTGCGGCATGCACACTGGTTGCTTCCAGTACAATGCTGACCAGGACTGCAAGGAGGTATGCAGTAGCCCTGCTCCAGCATTTTTGGAGACAGTGCCAGTGGGGAGATAAGCACCCTCCCTGCTCCTTAAAATAACCCTCCTGCCTCTAAAATAACCTCCTGTTTGAACGCTAGACCTCTGGACCAGTTCAGCGGTCCATATAAGGATCACCAAACTAGTTCTTGCACATCCCTACAGCACAATAGTTGGAGGAATCTTATAGGCTATGTAGTCCAACTGCCTGCTCGGTGCAGGAAATCTAAACCTAGAGCATCCCCAACAGATGGTTGTCATGCCTCTGCTTGAAGACCTCCAGCATGGAAATCTCACATACACCCAGGTTACTGCTTTCATTGTCAAACTGCTCTTACAGTTAATAAGTTTCTTCTACTATGCAGCTAGGATTTATCCTCCTATAACTTAAGCACATTGGATTTAGCTCTGCTCTCTAGGACAGCAGAGAGCCTGTCTTTATCCTCTCCTAATCTATGTGGCAGCCTTTATTTGAAATGTTATCTCCCCTTTCAGTCTTCACTCATCTAAGCTAAACCTACCCAGTTTCTTCTTTGGCTTGCTTTCCAGGTCCCTGACCATCTTCATGCGGTAGCCTGGTTGGTCTCTGGGTCATCTCAGAGAGACCATATTACTCCTGTGTTGAAAGAGCTACACTGCTGCTGATAAGTTTCTGGGCAAAATACAAGGTGTTAGTTAAAGCCCTAAACACCTTAGGCCCTGGGTATTTAAGAGAATGTCTTCTTTGCCATATACCCCACTGCCCACTGAGATTATCAAGAGAGGTTAGTCTGCAGTTGGCTTTCTCCATTGCTGCGCTGAGGCTTTGGAATGCCCTCCTTGTTGAAATAAGACCTTCCCCATCTCTTACAACTTTTAAAAAAGCAGTTAAGACGCATCTGTTCACCCAGGCTTTTAATTGGTGTTTTAAATTTTTAATTATTGCAATGTTTTTAACCTTTTTATTTTATGTTTATATTGTTTTGTTGTAAACCGCCTAGAGTCATAAGTTTTTGGGCACTATACAAATATGTCAAATAAATAAATACATAAATAATCATGGCATTATCAAGATGTTTACAGATTGACTACTTCATAATCAGTTTTAGTATTCCCCCCCCCTCCCAGTATCAGAATTGGACTGACTGGATCCTCCATTTTCCCTTTTTGAAGATGTAATAACCTTAGCCCATCTCCAGTCTTGTGGAATCTCACCTGTTCTCCATGATTTCGCTAAAACAATGAAGTTCCATGAACACATCAGCAAGTTATTTTAGTACACTAAGATGCAGTAGTTCATCAATACCTGAACTTATTAAAGATAGGTGTAACAGTCTTGAACTGCAGTCCTGACCCCTCACCATTCATGTTGCTTTTGAGAGGTTGCTTCCCATTTTTTGGGAGAAGACTAAGACAAAATAGGAGTTGAGCTGTTCCTCCTTCTCTTTGTCACCTGTTAACAAGTCACCATCCTTTTCTTTTCCTTTGAACATACCTGAAAAAACCTTTTTGCTTCTCTTAGTACCGCTGTCCCGCTTCAGCTCATTCAGTGTTTTCCTTGGTGTGTTAATGGATATTTTAAAACAGATTTTTATGTTTTTAACTGTTAAAATCTTGGTTTGTTTTATGCTGTAAACCACCTAGAGACTTCGGTAGTTGGCGGTATACAGATTTATTAAATAAATAAATAAATAAAGAACGGTCCCTACAAATTTCTTATTTTTGTGGAACTCTTTAGCTAGATACCTTTAAATCTTTGGTTTTGATTGTATTTTTGTAGGGCTTGATTGGAGATTTTGCAAAATGGTGTTTTGGCCAACTACTTTTGCGAATGGTTGCTGTTCTTACTTTGCACAGAAAAGTTATATACGGGCCTTTAGCATTTCATAGGAACATAGGAAGCTGCCATATACTGTGTCAGACCATTGGTCCATATGTCTCAGTATTTTCTACTACACCAGGGATTCTCAACCTTGGGTCCCCAGATGTTATTGGACTTCAACTCCCATAATCCCCAGCCACTTTGGTTGGGGATTATGGGAGTTGAAGTCCACTAACATCTGGGACCCAACGCTGAGAATCCCTGGAGAGATTAGTGGCTTCTCCAAGGTTTCAGGCAGGAATCTCTCTCAGCCCTATCTTGGAGATGCCAGAGAGGGAACTTGGAACATTCTGCTCTTCCCAGAGCAGCTCCATCCCCTGAATATCTTTCAGTGCTCACATTTCTAGTTTCCCATTCATATCCAACCAGTGCGGACCCTGTTTAGTTAAGGGGACAAGTCATGCTTGCTACAAGAAGACCAGCTCTCCTATCCTTCATGGCCTTTTTGCTCACCTGTTTTATGTTCCTCCACCCCACCCCGACCTCCCCCTCCACCCGCATACATATAGATATCAGCCAAATGAGGAAAACGGAACACGTCATGCGTTTGATGATGAAGTGGGCGCTAGTCCACCAAAGCTTTATGGCACAAGCAAAACTGTCTTCCTTGGAACGAAGTCTGTGATTATCTCCTAGTCTCTTTCTGTCGGGGAAGGTCTGCCCCCCCCCCCCGAGTGAGCAGCTCCCCTTTAGTGTCTTCTTGGCCTCAGGAAGCCCCCTGGTTGTTGCTGACGGGTGTCCAGCCGCGCGCTATCAATCTAAGTGACAAGGACACGCCCCGAGTTCGTCTCACAAATCAGCTTCTCGGGAAGCTTGACGTAACTGGCGGGGAACGCGAGAGGGTGTGCCGGTCAGGCCCCCTTCCTGGTCGGCGGCACGCCCCAAAGTGGGTGTCCAGAGGCGACGGGGTCCCGGGTGCCTCACTTTGCCCTCGCGCACCCCGCCTTGGCCGTTATGGAGTCGTTGGCAGCGGCCGTGCTGGACGGCTCGGTCTTCTCTGAGAAGTTCTGGCGGCAGATCTCTGGCCCGGAGGAGCAGCGGCTCATGCAAATGATGAGCTACGGACTGGCAGGCATCGGGGTTGTGGTGGCGATATTGCTTCGCTACATCAACACTCCTTATGGGCGCCATGCCTCGTCCGCCTTAGGCGCTGGCCTGCCACCTACCCTGGGCTGGCTAGTGCAAGAAGCTCCCTCCTTCCTGGTCCCTTTGCTTCTGGTTCTCTGCAGCGGCGGCAGCCGCCTTAGCTACTGGCCCAACCGGATCCTCCTGGGGCTCTTCCTTACTCACTACGCGTACAGGTGTGGAAGGGGATGGATGGGCTGCCTGGCTCGACCGCCGGGCTTGGAAAAGAATGCCTGAGCAGACCCCGACCCTTTATAGGGTGACCAGGGGCCAAAGGGGCTGCTTGTACCTTTGAAGGTTGCCATCCTGGCAACGCTTACCTGGGGACCAGCTCCTTTGAACGGAATGTCATGCAGTTAGTGGTGAGCTAACTTGGGGTTCTGCAGAACTTTTCCTCAGGTTGGTAGTTTAAAAAAAGAAGACGAGGTGAGCTGGGGAGAAGAGAAAAAGGGTATTGCTGGTGAAAGACAGCCTTGTATATTTTGCTAGGACTGTCAGTCAGTTATGGCACTGGCAAGGTTCTTGAATCCTCCTCAGCTAATTTATGTAGTTAATTGATTTAACTGAATTTGGGTATGAATGGAAACATTAATTCTGAAGCAAGACATGTACTTCTCTTTTATTTATTATTTGCTTTTAAATAATGCATGTGTGTGTTTCAGAACAGGCATGTCTTAGAAGAGGCACTATCTTCTGTTTAAACAGGCACTTGCCATCTGCTGTTTTTATCTTAACTTTAAAACTAGTAGGTGAGACTGGTCATTGACCTGGTAAAGTCATTCTGCGTAGACTAAACTTATAGGCAAGTACAAGAAATTAAATATATGTAACAGAACATTTTATTATAGTGCTGGTTAAAGGGAAATAAAAGAACAGTTTGAAATCTGTAGGATTGAAATTTCAAACATTCATTTTATTGACTAATTCCCATGTATGGTAAATTTGAATCTGAGAAAGCTCTTCTGCTTGATTGCTTCTCTTGGGCATGATGCTGTTTTGGAATTATTGATCTGATTGAGTGTGAGAAATCTGTTCAGAATAACAGTTGAAATCTGAGGATTATATTCAGAATTTCTGCTTTTAAAAAAATATTAAACTCTTCTCCCAGCATATTCTGATGCTGAAAAGTAGTCCATTCAGCTAATGTCACTGGCAAGGTTCTGTATGCAAAATTTGGTATCTAGGAAATTGGGACCTTCTTTTGCACAACAAACTCGTCAAAATATATAATAGACAATAACTGCTGCCCAACTAACTAGGGGCACCTTTATAGTTGATTAAAAAGTGTAATTGACTATGTAATTGTTGCAGCCTTACCTGTTACCAGCAACATCATTTTCTCTGCTCTCCACCCACCCTCTTCAGTTTTCATTCAGCTTAACGAAGGGTTCTGAGAAATATGAAAGCTTGCTTGCTACTCTGTGACTTTCAGGTGGTCCTAACAAAACATATACTACCAATGCTACTTGGAGTTCTTCTAATGGACTGCCATTGCTGCCTTCATTTTTTGTCTCCATTGTTCAGAGTAGGATTTCTGTGTAAAGCTTAAACAGGCATAGGATCAGTAGGAAGGGCACCACTTGGTTTACTACACAAATATGGTTATGACTGCATAGCTGCAATCTTAAGCACGCTAAGGACCAAACACTTTTAATCAGTGTTAAAAGTGTCACTGATTGACACGCTTAACAAGGAAGTAGACTGGAAGCAGTTATTTTACATTTTAAAAAACTGGGGGGAGACCCCTACTCGATCCAGGATTGTAGTGCACAACAAGGGAATCTTTAATATTTTCATTTTCTGCTGTTTTTGCACTAAAAATATTCCCTCCCTGAAGAGGCTATTTGCTTCAGTACAGGGGCAGAGCCACTATTGATTAGATGGGTTCAAATTACCAGCCGTGAGCCACAGAAGGGCCACACTAGGGGGGAAGAGGAAGAGAAATAAATGCACCCAGCCAGAAAATGGTGGCTGGAAATGTGCTCTGGAGGGCTCACACGGGCCCTCCAGCGATTGGGCCACGCCCACATGTGCATGACATCATGCGCAATGGCTGTCACTGGCACAGCAAAGCCACCAGGGACAGGACAGAACCTGGGCTTCCATTTCCTGGCTCTGCCACTGCTTCAACAACAAATATTTATATACCGCCTTTCAATAAAAAGGTTTCCAAAGTGATTCACATAAATAAGATGGATCCCTGTCCCCAAAGGGCTCACAATCTAAAAAGTAATTATTTCAGAAGCAACTATTCAGAAGCAATTATTTGCTGCATTGTCATTTCTGGAGCAAATAGGCACTGCAGGGATTGTGGTTCAGTGTGAAAACAATACAGGAGAAAAACGTTACAGTTGCTATGTGCCACAGTTGCTGGTCAGATAGCCCCCTCCCCCTTTACAACCACCATGTCTATAACATTTGCTATACATTATCTAATTCACCTTCCTTTTTCACAATATTGATAATCCTTTCTCCTGCTCCTCATATTGAAAAACATAATTTATGAATAACATCTTATGAAGTGGGGAATTGCATGGGAAGACACAATTGCAATACCCCCTCCCCCTTGTTAACTCAGAAAGGAGGAAGACTGGGGGGCTAGCTGAGAGGCCAGTGACTCATTCTCCACCTGAGTTTCCCTGGACTGAGCCAGGCGATTTGCCGATCTGGCCCTGCCTCCCCCCTTCGGCCTTGACCAGTAGAGACTAGGGATGTGCACAAAACCAGCTGGTTCAGTTCAAGTCCGGACCCGGACCGAGCCAGTCAGTCCGGCACCCCTCCCTCCCCCCCTGTTCAGGGGGTTGCGAACACTTAAAAAAAATTTTTTTTAATGGTTTTTTAACTTACTCCCTTTGGAGGAGTTGTTGGGGGCACTGGGGAAGGGATCTGTGGAGGTTTGTACCTTAGTGTGTACCTTAGGTTAGGTACCTTGCTGTGTGTACCTCAGGTTGAAGACTCAGGATAGAATGGAGATTCTGTTGGTGTACCATCCACCTCACTGCCTAACAGACTCTCCAACTGAGATGACTGACTCACAAGATTCACTGTGTTCTTTGCAGCTACAGTCTGCAAAGAACTGGTTGCTGAGTTGGTGATGGAGTCAACCAGGCTTTTGGTGCTGAGTGATTTCAGTGTCCACTTTGAGACTGGCTTGTCTGGTGCTGCTCAGGAGTTCATAGTGGCCATAACAACTATGGGCCTATTCCAGTTAGTCCTAGGATCTACGCATGTTGATGGTCACACGCTGGATTTGGCCTTTTGCTCGGATCAGGGGGGTGTTCCGTGGGTGGGTCTCCTGTAGTTTTCCCATTGTCATGGATGGACCACTTCCTGGTTAGGGTTGGTTTCACAGTCACGTATGACACCTACAGGGGTGGTGGACCTATTAAAATGGTGTGCCCAAGAAGGCTGTTGGATCCAGGAGGATTCCAAGGGGCCTTGGAGGGTTTTGGAGCTGGTTCTGCCAGTGTTACTGTCTGTGCCCTGTGGATACTTGGAACAGGGAATTTACTAGGGCAGTAGACATGATCTCTCCTAACCGTCCTCTCCAACCTGCTTCAAAATTGGTTCCATGGTATTCGGAAGAGCTACGGGAGCTGAAGCGGCAACAGAGATGACTGGAGCACAAATGGAGGAGGATTCATCTTGAATTTGATAAAGATACAACACAGAGCCCAGACAACAAAAAAATTAAAACCTTAGCTAACAGAAAAATGACAACAAAAATCAAAACATTAGTTAATATAAATGACAGCAGAAAATTAATTTAAAATTTTTAAAACAATGTTAAAACTATTAAAACAGAATTTAATTAAAAGCCTGGATGAACAGATGCAGCAAGGAAACGGTTTTGTATTGCGTCTGCAAGTTCTCATCCAGCAGAGCAGTTCCAGGTTTTTAGGGGTTTAATTCAAGTCCCTTCTGTTTCCAGAAACAATGACTCACTGTGTTCTTTGCAGATACAGTCTCTTGCATTCAGACTGATCTGGATTCCAATATTTCTGCAGTGCCAGTTAGGGAGGTGCCCAGTAATCCCTTTTGCAATATTAGATTGGCTCTAAAGTTAGGCAGCTGCCCAGTAATCCCTTTTGCAATATTAGATTGGCTCTAATGTTAGGGAGCTGCCCAGTAATCCCCTTTGCAATCTTTTTTGCTTTTAAAATTTTTATTGATTTTTACAATATCTTAACAATTTTGTTACATCCAATTAAACAAATGTTGACTTCCCGCTCACCAATCCACGCGAATCACTAACTATACAATTCAACCATTGCTATAGTAATTCAAAACATATATCCTATACCTTACAAACTCGATATTACTCTACTCAACCTGCTAATATTACTAAATTTCAAACCCTATTGAAAAATCAATATTAGAAAAATAGTTCTTTAGGTATAATAAGAATGGTTTCCAATCTTCTTTAAAACATTCCAAGTTTTGATCTCTTATCAGTACTGTAAGTTTTGCCAGCATATTCCAAAATTTTTATCAACCAATCTTCTTTTGAGGGCAATTCATTATCCTTCCATTTCTGCGCATATACTATTCTGGCTGCCGTGGTTGCATACATAAAGAATGTTAAATTTCTTGTGGAAAACTCTCCTTGCGTTATTCGCAGCAGGAAGGATTCTGGTCTCTTAGGAAATGTCATTTTAAAAATTTTCTTTAACTCATTATATATCATGTCCCAAAAGGCCTTTGCCTTCCTACAGGACCACCACATATGGAAAAAAGTTCCCTCACAGTATCCACATTTCCAACATATGTTTGAAACATTTTTATACATTAGTGCTAATTTTTTAGGTGTCAAATACCACCTGTACATCATCTTATAATAATTTTCTTTTAAAGTATAACATGCAGTGAACTTTAAATCCATTTTAAAATACTCCTCCTCGGTCTCCCCTATCGGGAAGCATGCAGCCTCGTTAGCAGTCCAACCGAAAGTCCAATCCCCTTTGCAATCTTAGGTTGGATCGATCCAATCTAATATTGCAAAAGGGATTATTAGGCATCTCCCTAACTGGCACTGACGAAATATTGGAATCCAGATCAGCCTGAATGCGAGAGACTGTATCTGCAAAGAACACAGTGAGTCATTGTCCACAGGGCATCATCCACATGGCATTGACAGTAACACTGACAGAACCAACTCCAAAATCCTCCAAGTCATTTTGTGACTCCTGAGGATGTGGACAAGCTGCTTGGAGTGGTACGACCTACCACCTGTTCTTTGGATCTTTGCCCAACATGGCCAATTTCCTCTTGAAGGGAGGTTGTTGGAGCTGGCCTAGTTCATATCATTAATACCTCACTGAGGGAGGGCAATATGCCACCTTGTTTGAAGGAGGCAGGGTTAGACCCCTTCTTAAGCAGCCCACTCTGGATCCTGTGGTGATGGCTAATTATAGACCACTCTCCAATCTCTCATGGTTGGATAAGATGATTAAGAGGGTGGTGGCAAAAGTTTAGGCACATTTGCATCCCAAAATAAACTCTGGGTGACCCCAATCATATGCCTCCATAACCAGAAGACTGTTGTTGTCTTCAAGATGCCCCAACATTATCTCTGACCCAAAGTGTTGCTTTTACTAAGTGTGTTTTAACATGTGGTACTTCCAGGCCGTACTAGGGAATAAGGAACTACGTTCCTGAAATAAGCCTGGGCTACTCCACAAAATGATATCCTTACCACCATCACCAGGAGATTGGGATGCAAGGCTGTGTACACTTCAGTTCCTTATTTTGGCTGCTTGTGTAGCTCTGTTGAATAAGACTAATTTCCAAGGCTAGTGGGAAACTGTATGACGAATATTGTTGGTTGGTTCTTGCAATGAATGTGAGGGGTCCTGGAAAAATGGGTTACCTCCATGTTGCAGGACACTTCCTACATAACCATTTTTCTAGCCACTATTACATTCTTGTGGTGAATGTAACACCTCACATTCACCACAAGAACAACAAGCCAGTTATGCTGGTCACACAGCTCCCCAGTAGTCTTGGGAATTGCTATATAAGAAACTATTGGGGCTATTCCCATGATCAGGCAAAATTGGGCTAGTGGAGCCTAGCCTGATTTTGCCTGATCATGGGAGCCACCGGGCTTGCACGCGAGCCTGGTGGCTTCCTGGCAGTTAACCCGCCAAACTAACCCTCCCCTTAAGGAGAGCTTAGCCCACGCTCCCCACAAACCCAGCAAAAGCGGGTCTCAGTGATCGTGAGACCCGCTTCATTGTTTGGACTTGTTTCTAGAATAGTGATATACAGTATGCCAACACAAGAGTCAAGTGGCCTACACATATGATGAGCTGGGGATGGTGGGAGTTGTGGTCTGGAAGGGCTTAGGTCAGAGCTGCTCAACTTTGGCCCTCCTACAGATGTTGGCCTACAATTCCCATAATCTCTGGCTATTGACTGCTGTGGCTGGGGATTATGGGAGTTGTAGTCCAAAAACAGTGGGAGGGCCAAAGTTGAGCAGCCCTGGCTTAGGTTGCACAACCCTGACATGGCCCTATGCTAAAGCAGGTGTTTGTGAAATGGTGTAACACTAATTTGTTTCATGTTTCAGGATCTTAATCATGATGTATTTCTTTCACATCATGTGAATGAGGTTGATGCTACACATTTTGTTCTCTTCATTAGCTTAAGCATGGGGTGTTTGGTGATGTGTGTCTGTGCATTTTATGGGATTATTTGTTTATTTTATATAAAATGAAAGCTTTATATTGTTTACTTGCTCTTGGTTGGTTGTTTGCATCTCATGATGATGGCCACAGCCCTGCCGCTCAAAATACTTTCAGATAATGTTAAGAGTTGGAAATGTAAACTGTGGAGCTGTTGAGTGGCTCCAGACCATGTACTCTGCCTTATCCAAAGGAGACCTCAGGGAGAGCAAACAGCCTTATATGGTGGATGATGGGCCAATTTAGTTTCCACACCTAGATTTGAGCCTCACATTCAGAGTCTGATTTCTACTGTTGTATATTGTCCGTAATTAGATGACTTTTCACACTCCAATATTCAGATTTCGTATATGATATATCAGGAAATTGCAAGGTGTGCAAAACTGCCATTTAGGAAGTAAATCGCTACTTGTATTCATTCACAAGGGTTTTGTATTTGACAATGGCCTAGTTCACACGTATACTTTAACTGCAGTTAAAGCTGTCAGGGTTTGTAACTGTAGCCACTGCTAAAGGTTTAAGGTTGACTCCAGTTTCCCACGACAAACTCCAATTGTAACCTGAGGTTTTCTCTAAGCTTCACTGCCAACAACTGCAGTTTTGCCATCAAACTGATATATCAGAAGGCAGACCCGCTCATAACCACAGTTAAACACGCCCATTTCCAAACTCCAGTCATAGAGATGGCAGCACAGACCTGCCCAAGGACACGGCTGCTCCATGCTTTTGGCACTGATCACTGGCAGCTGATTGGAAAAAAGGCAACGCCCCTCCTGTCAGCCATGCAGCTATGTTGTTGCCAGGCTTCAGGGATGCCAACACTCCCCATCCCAGACTGACCAACCTGACAAGCCACACAGCCGCTTGTGGGTGACAGTCATGGGTGTCCACAAGCAGAAACACCCCAAGTGGCAGCACAAGCAGGGCACCCCATCATGGTGCCGGGAGGGTGAAGCCAAAAGGCAGACCCAAGCAGGGAAGCTGGGGCAGCCAAGTTCTATTTTTCACACAGAAAGGGTGGGGAAGGGGGATCCACTTCCTTCCCCAGGTTCGGATATTTGCTCTATAATTCTTACTCATGAGAAGAACCTTCTATGGGTCACAAATGCCAAATGAGGGTCATGTTCTCAGTGTACAATGAAGACCACCCCATTATCCCACGGACTGCTCTCTCACGAGAGTGGCAGACTAAGGGGAACGAGAGAGGATGCTCCATGTAGGAAAGTTGTGAGGACGCACACTTGGGCAAGTGCTGTCCTGGGCTCTGCGACTGCTGCCAAGTTGCTTTCTGAAAACTGGCCTTGGGAAAAATTAATGCATAAAGACAGACCAAATTTACCACATCCATATGCCAAAAAGAAAAGCAGGTTTTCGTGGTCACTTTCCAAACATTTAAAGACCCTTTATAAAGGTCCACCCACTGCCTTGAATGTTAGACTTTCTACGAAAAAGCAATAAGTAGGGATGATCTTCTTACTGCACTTTTCAAATGTTTTAAGAACTTCAACAACCCATTTAAAAAAGCAAGTGGTAGATTCTGATCTTTTTGTAATGATGCTCTAATCTTAATACATTTTCTGTCATGATGCTCTGATGTTAGTGAACTCTCTGCATGAGTAAAAACAATTAATTAAAAATCAATGGGTGGACCAATCAACTTCACCGTACTTAGTGATACCATGATATGAATTTTGAGAACTTTCTGCACAGGCATTTCTGAATTATAACATGGGAAGCAGTAAAAGGAGGTAATCTCTCTTTGATATGAAGGCAAAGGACAGATTTCTCCAAATGAGGCTTGAGAAATGGTCAGAGTGCACCAGTTCCTGAACTTTTTATTATTATTATTTAATAAGACAATACATAAACATGAATAGTCAAACTGATACATAATGATATCCATTAACTATCCTTCCAGATATGTAAATAACTAGATGGAGGAGAAGGACTAAAATTATCTTGATTTGTGAACAGAATACAATCTGACCATATCATGAAAAAATCATTAGAATTAGCTTGACCCGCTCAATGACAAATAATATGAGTCAATTTTTCAGAAATGGCAATATGCCACATAGACTGGTACCAAGATGTCAAAGACATGGTTTTATGCTTCCAGTATTGTGCAATGGATAATCTAGCTGCAGTTAACATGAAAACTATAAGATCCTTAGACAATAATGCCAAATTAGCTCCTGAATGCAATAAAGTCAACTCTGCAACATGCAATAAAGTCAACTCTGGACTCATATTTAACCTCTGTTGTGTAATTTTACCCATTTCTAAAAATACCTCTGTCCAAAAGCAGAAAATACTGGGACAAGACCACCATAAATGGAAGTATGTTCTCCTATTTCCACAGCCGTTCCAGCATAGCAGGGACAAACTCTTGATAATGTGGGATAATCTAGAAAGGGTCAAATACCACCTGTGAAAGAGCTTAACAAAATTCTCTCTAATTCGAGAAGAAGTAGAAAACACTGGCTTCCATTTCAGTATTCCGTTCCATTGTGAGTCACTAATAGTTTGTTGTAGGTCATTTTCCCCGGCCAACTTAAGGCCAATTAATGGATCATATGTTTGCATTATTAGAATCTCATATAATCTAGAAATAAATCCCTTAGAAACTTCTGAAGCCTTTAATATTAATTCCGCAAACACAGTCAAATTCCTATTAGCCTGCTTAACTATATCAGGATGTAAAATAAAGGACTGAAACTGAACAAAATTTAACCAGGAGTAATGCTTATTCATAAACCTCTCCTGAATTGTTTCTAAATCAATTGGCTTATCCAAATAATAAAAATCCTTTAATCTATTTGCAACACCTCCAAAGACACCAAGTAATTGAGAGGGTGAGTCTAAAGCTGGGAATTTAGGATGACTACAAATGGATAACAAGGGGGAATATGGGGGGAGTTCCTGAACTTATGGTAATTTTCTACCATGAAAGAAACCTTTTATTTATTTATTTATTTATTTATTTATTTATCTATCTATCTATCTATCATTAATAATCAATAGGTAGATCTATGCTGGCCTTGGGCCGAAATAAACAAATAACAAAATAATAACAATAGGTAGATCAACATACTTAAAATTGAATACACAACGGTCTGCAATCATATACAACTGTGCAAAATTTCAGAACTCTCTGCCTAGCCACTCCAGAATTATAAAATGGGAGCAAAAATGGGTGGGGCAGGGATTTCCTTTTTATGAAGACAAAGGGCAGATTTCTTCAGATAAGTCTTGAATAGTTAGAGAGGGAGCTTCAGTTCCTGAAGTTTTTGGAACTCTCCTATGAATCCAAGATAATTATAGCGATTAACCCCCCCCCCCACACACACACACAAATTCATTAAAAATCAGTGGGTGGGCCAATTTACTTAAAATTGAATATTTTAAGTAAAATATTCTCTACTATAAATGCACATTCTCTACTACAAATGTGCAAAATTTCAGAGCCCTCTGTCCAGCCAATCCTGATTTATTATTTTATTCTATTTTTCCATTGATTCCATTGCAGATATTTCTGATTTAAGTCAGATTAAATTAGACTTAAATCAGAAATATCCCAAATAGAATTATTGTTATTATTAGAATTCTGATATTCCAACACAATAGAGTTCAATGGCTATTGTATCAATTAATTCAGATAGTACTGACAGTTGCATTATCAGATCTAATAACACTATTGGAACTATCCAATTGCACAGGCCTAACAGAAATCATAATTTAGTGGAAGTCTAAAGTCAGCATTCCAATCCTCTCAATACAAAACTTACTCTTACATACAATTTGCTGCTTCTTTGATCTGTTATTATTCTAACCTGGACATATAATTAACCCTTGCATGTAGATTTAGAGTTATGTTGTATGTTTTTAAAGCTGTGGCTGGTATTTACTGTACTTTGTGTTTCTTTCTAGACTGAGCCCTTTGAGGGACAGGGAACCATTTTCTATGTAAACCGCTTTGAAAACTTTTTCATTGAAAAGCGGTATATAAATATAGTAAGTAAAATGTAAAACGTCTTTAGGGCTAAATCAGAAGTGCTTGAAGCAATACTTCACATCCTCACTCAAAAGGTGTCCTGTTGCATACTCCAGGTTGTGCTATTTGGGATTCCCTCAGTGGTGTAAGCTATCAGAAGATTTTTGTAACCTGTGAGTAGGCCCTGTCCTTGAGCTTATCTTTTGTATAGCAACTACTAGTATTGTTATTACTGGTTGAGAACTGGTGCTAAGTGAGTTGCAGGAATTAAATATACTGGCTCAGTGTTTTAGACCTCTGAAAAACCTATACAGATTGGTCCTTGGAAATCTAAACATGTGAAATCCCTTTCTATCAGACTATCTGCTTATTTTTAACCCACGAGAAACAACATGACATGTATTGGAGTAAAATTTAAGGGGAAGGGACTGATTTGAACCAAATGAGACTCTCCAAGGTGGGTTTGATAAAACAAGATGGCTTTCAGTCAGGAGCATTGGTGCTTAACACAATTTGTCAATGGACAAATATAGTTTCCTAGTTCCTCTCATGCTTAATTTCTTACAGATGCAAATCATGGAGCCTCCTTTTTTGTTTCCTCCTTGTTCCAGTTTGGTTGCTCCTGTGCAGAAGCAATACATGACACATACACAGAACCTATATATTTGCTTCAGTTACCGTACATGTTACAGTACTTACTTCAGAATATTTAACACTCCATGGTTCTGTCCTTATGGTTACAAATATGGACTGAATCCTCATTATACCCACCACCAGTATGCATGGAAATTGTGGGAGGAAATCCACACTAATTGCTTTTGTTGTGAGTGTGCCAGTTAGTAGGTTAGCTTAGCTGCAGTTTTATTCACGCTTACTTGGGAGCAACTCCCATTGCATTTAGAAGTACAGATGCATAGGATTGAGCTATAAATGTGTTCAGGGCAATCTACATTAATTGATTATATGTTTCCCTCATTCCTAAATAAAGTGGAAGTCCTGATCTATTGCGATTAACACTGGACAAGCAGAATTTTTTTTTGAGTAACTGAGCAATATTCCATTCACAATTGCTTTGTAAACAGCGGTGTACCGTGAACACATGATCGTATGTAAGTCCTTTGCAGAAAAATGAGCCCTTCAGGGAAGTGAGCTGCTGACAATGGTATCTAATATACTTTGCAAAATTACCATTTTATTTTTTACTTTTTATATGAAAACTAGCCAACCCTGCACAGAGCATCTGTGCACTCTTAGGGGCTGGCAGTTACCTCTCCCCCGCCTTCTGCCCCAGTCTCTGCTTCTGGGCCCAGCTACCTCTCCTCCCCACTGCCACTTCTGCCCTCCCCTTTCTTTCCCTCCTCCTGGGCCTTGCCTCCATGGCCGGGCCGGGCCTGCCACCTCTGGCCTCCACGGCCAGGCTGCCGCCATGGCAACCAATCCTCCTGGGTGCGCTGAGCCAATCAGGTGCATCCGCTGCCCAGCCAATCAGCTGGGCTCTGGGACGCACATTCCAAGGCACACCCAGGAGAATTAATATAATAGATGCATAGCTGTGCTAGTGGTTCGGTTTCTCTCCCATAGTATATTTCTGTAACATTCAAAATGAAACTAAATAAAAACCTTACATTTCTTTATTTATTCTAGGGCATTTATCTTTCCTTTCTTAATTCGTGGAGGAAAGCCACTGCCAATCGTTACTATTTTGATGGCTTTTGTGTTCTGTTCATATAATGGATACTTGCAAGGCCGAAGTCTGAGTAACTACATAGAATACCCCAGATACTGGATAAAAGACTTGCGTTTCATCATAGGTGAGTTATATTAGATACCAAACACGTTATAGGTTTTCGCATATTTATAACAATTGACAGTTGTTTCTGTTCAGCACTCATCATAATTTCGTATTCTGAGTGCTGCATACAGGTTAGAACTCTATTGTGCTTCAGTGGAAGGTTTCAGTGTCCCTTTCCTTCAGGTTGATATGCCACTGTCTGAAGTGCTGGAACCGAGTGCATCCTACTACCTAATGTAAGGATTGTCCTACTGGAGGAAGACAACCCCTACCCCTGCTTTGAAGTTAAGCTATTGTGTTGCTTCTTCCATATTGGCTACATGTAATGCAAGGCTGGAGTGGGCCCCTGCCATCTTCACACCTTCTTCGGAGTGGTACGAGGGGGAGAGCAAACAGCAAGCTGTCACCCAGCTGGTAGGCCTGCCTCCCTCAGGGGTTCAGGGACATCCCGTGTACCCATCAACCCACCCTGCTGTTCAATTATAGCTATGCCCCTGATGTAATGCTCAAATGGGAAGGCGGCATGGTATGGCCGTTAGTGTTTGAAGTATTCATGGGTTAGACCAGGGATGGCCAACGGTTCTGTTTTAAGAGTCATCATATTTTGCAGGCTTAGTCTGGGGGCCAAAGTGTGTGTTGATGCACAGACCGACCTCTCCATGAGCGATCAGGTTCCCTGATAAGGTTGGCACTATCTAGAAGTAAGAGCTTCCCAGTTTCGGTGCATAGATGCTCAGGCATAGTCATGTTGCTTGCATGTCACTTAGAAAACTAAAACAGAGAGCACATAATAAACTGCATCTGCATTGGCATTGGGCATCTTAACCTGATGTTCATTTGCAGAACCAGTTCTGTTTACCAAAAGTGGCCCACTTGCCAGTAAGCCAGGCTTCATGTCTAAATAGAGTTCAACACGTTAAAGCATGAGATGTAAGATTAAAACATGCAGTATCTCTATTTCTTACAGTCTGAAACCATTTTTCTTTAGGTGTAAAACCTTTTTTCCTTACTCACGATTAAAATTTAGGAGAGCTGTCAGGGATCAGCTAAAATTGTCCCCATTTCATTTGCATCTGAAAACAGTGCAGTGCACACAAGTGTAATGCTCAGACCTCAACTGCTTTCAAGACAGGTTCAGGGGGCCAAATACTTGGGCTTAGCAGGAAGGATTGTCAGCATGAGGACAGCTATCCTGACCTTTGCAAGGAGAATCGAAAGCTACACCAAGCCCCAGTGCTGTACAGAGTGCAGTGTTTGGGGGACTGCAACATTTGTTCGGGATGTGGTATGAAGAAGATTATTTATGACAGCCATCTGAGTTGTTAGCACTGGGCACAAGGGGCACTGTGTGTCCCTGTTGTTTGGCTGGTGCCCTGGATCTATTAACTGGCTGCCTGCTCCTCCACCCCTGATCTTGTTTGGAAGAAGCAAGAGATGGTGGGGAGGGGTGAGCTCTGAGCTGGACCTTTTCAGGCAGTCCCGTTACTGCCTCCTCCATCACTGAGCATCCATCCTCCCCCTTCTGTGTGATTGTAATGGAAAGGGGGAGGGACCGAGCCGAGCACCTTTCCCCCATTGTCTCTGTCCGTTCCCCTTCTGTAACAGACCAGGTGCTGGATTCAGTGGAGGTGAAGAGACAGTGGGCGGCCCTTATGCCCAGTGGAAACCCAGCTGTGTGGCACAGTGGAGAAGGTGGAGAATCATGTAGAGGAGCGGTAAAGGGGTGGTGTGCAGCCCTCTTCCCAGTGGCAACACAGCTGTTGTGCATGTTGGAGGGGGTGGTGGACAGGTGGCCCTTGCACCCAGTGGCAACCCAGATGCAGGGCACATAGTTGGGGAAGCCAGGCAGCCCTTGTGCCCAGCAGCAACCCAGCAGCAACCCAGGTATAGTGGTGGGGGCAGCGGCCGGCCCCCACACCCAGCAGCAACCCAGCAGTTAAGTATAGTGGAGGGGAAGGTGGGTGGCCCTCATGCCGAGCAGCAACCCCCTGTTGGGCATGATGGAGGGAGCAGCAAGCAGCCATTGTGCCCAACAGCAACCCAGCTGCTGGGCTCAATAGAGGAGCTGATAGCAAAAATCCAGGAGTATCAGTGGGGTAGATTCCCAGCAGACAAACTCAGTTTTAAAAAAATTGTGTGGTGGCAAAGAAACCAACACTAATGCACAGTAAATTCCAAGCTCCCAGATTTCATGTGGTGGCAAGCTCATGACAAGAAGTGATTGCAAAAGGAAGGGAATTTTGAAAATAAAGCACGTACTGCGGGGGCAAGGCACTCTGGCTATAACAAGGATGTCCTGGAGGTTTTTCACACATGGCTCTATGGCTCGGGTTCAGGGGCGTAGCAAGGTTGGAGTGGGCCCAGAGACAAGATTTTAAAATGGGCCCCCCCTCACTGAAGCTCAGCTTCAGTGAGTCCTTTATTTCAAGCAGCTTTTGAAAAAAAACTCTAGGGCTTCTGCTTTCTCTGAAGGAGTTGATGGAGGTGCTTATGGCTATGCAAATTGTCCATCTAATCCCTCTAATTAAAATGCCTCGACCCGAGCAGGGGCGTAACTCTAATAAGGCAAGGGAAGACAGTTGTCTGGGGGTCCACTGTCTTGGGCCCCCCCCCCGAGGCAAGTCACCATTAAATTACGTGTGTGTGTGTGTGTGTGTGTGTGTGTGTGTGTGTGTGTGTGTGTATGCATGCATGCAAGTAATTTAATGGTATAAGAGAAAGACATGCTGTTCTGGTAGCTCCAGGCCTTAACACTCACATCAGTTTTGGAGGATAAATAAAACTGAAGGAAGCCCGGGCGGGTGCGTGGCTGGGGGAGTCAGTCATGTGACTTGCCTCTGGGGGACTTTTTAAATCCTGGACATAACTTTGGCTAAGCCTGAATTCCCAGCCTCCCTTCGGAGAAAAACAAAGCCCTGTCTGTCCTGGTCCCTGATAGCCCGCAGGGAGGTCGGGTTAAATCCATTGAATATGTGGACTGGCACACTCCAATCAGGAATGGATTTGGGGGGAAAGCCCTGTCTGTAAAACCTCCTGGTGATTAATGACTTCAGCAAATGGAAATGAGTTTCGGATTCCTTTAGTAAGCATGAAAAGGGTTAATGATCAAAACAACATGGCTGGAGGGAGGCTGTGGGGCTGAGCCAAGCCTTCTGGACCCAGGACCCCAAATCTTTAAATGCCTAACCATGCCTCTGATGACAGCTGCAGATTCACTAGCAACAAAATCTTGGGAAACGGACATTCAACTAGAGATTGCTGCATGTAACACATGGTTAGAAAACAAGACAAACATATCTGTTGGAGCCCGTTTAGGAAAACGAAATGCAAACAGCAGAAGTAGCATAATACCTTTTGCTAGGACCAACTGGAAGTCACAAAGTAGTGAGCAAGCTTTCAGGTTTCATAGGAATCTTTCTCAGAGTGGATGTTTAAAAAAACCAAGGAGCAGGAAGAGAAGAAAAGATATTGCTGGAACAAGGCAGGTCATAATGGAAGCCCATCTGCATAACGTGATAGTCTTATGATAGTGATTTAGGAAATTCTTTGTAAAGTGCAAAAGGTCGCAGATTTACCCAAAGCGGAAAAAGAAGTAATGGCCATTCACCCTTCGAAACGACAAACTGCAGGAGTGGTTCAAATCTGTCTCTAGCATTGATTGGAAAATTCAGCTACAAGTGTAGCCTTGTATGTAATAATGAAGCAAGTATTTCTTCAGTGCACTGATGCATGATATGTTGTGCGTGTAATTTTATAATCTTTTTTAAAATGTTATTTTCAAAGCAGCATTTTAATATCTTAGGTCTTGCAGCATGGTTAAGTGGCCTTCTCATTAATATCCATTCTGATCATATCTTGAGGAATCTGAGAAAACCAGGGGAGACGGGCTATAAAATACCAAGAGGTGAGTAATGTGCCATTGCAAACTATTGCTGGAAATGTTTCAAGGCCAATTTCTAATTGTTAAAATGGTTGCCAGAGCCTAAGACTGTGGATCTCAAGCTGCTTATGACCTCCTGTATTCACAACTTAATTAAAAAGGAATGAAAATGTTTTTCCTTTGTTCACTATATGTTCTTGACCTGATTCATCCATTATTTTAGAACATACTGTACATACTAAAAAAAACACCAATCCTCTCTTTTTGCAGCCCTCTTTATTTGTTGTTGCTGCTGCAAAGTCTGTCAGTTTTATTGACATTAGAATAGGCCTGCTCAATTTAGCCCCCCGCAGCTATTTTTGGACTACAACTCCCATAATCCCTAGCCATAGTGGCCAATAGCCAGGGATTATGGGGGTTGTAGGCCAACATCTGCAGGAGAGCTGAAGTTGAGCAGCCCTGCACTAGAAACATTGAGGATGTTGTTGTGTCCTGCATTGAGATCCCATTTATTTCCATGTGACTTAAAATATTTCTGGCAACTGTCTGATCCTTGGCAAGATTGTTACTATTGCAATGCTGTTGCTGTTTGCACTAGTGCAAGCCAAGTCTGTTTTACTTTTTGCTTGTTCAGTAATAACCCAACAGCACACCAGCAGCATTCCAAAAACACTAATGCACAAACATTAACAACCATTCCCACACAGTGCTGAGCAACTTCTTAGCTACCAATCAGTTGTGACACCCACAATCCACTACAGTTGCAACTGTGTGCAGAAAGCAGTGATGTAGTCGCAAATTCAGAAGTGGGTGAATTGTGGGTGTCACTCTTCATGACAGCCCCCAGTGGCCACACTCCCGACTTAGATAGATACAATAATTTTGCGGGGTTCTATAACAAGAAATCAAGGATGTAGACTCTAGGGAATGTACACCACGTACACCATGTAGTACACCATGTATGTACACCATGTAGCCAGCGTGGTGTAGTGGTTAGAGTGCTGGACTAGGACCGGGGAGACCCAAGTTCAAATCCCCATTCAGCCATGATACTTGCTGGGTGACTCTGGGCTAGTCACTTCTCTCAGCTTAACCTACTTCACAGGGTTGTTGTGAGGAGAAACTTAAGTATGTAGTACACTGCTCTGTCCTTGGAGGAAGAGCAGGATATAAAATAAAATAATAATAGAAAGACTGACACAGAATGCTCACTGAAATGCACTGGTTCCTTCCAACTGGCCATAGGAATGCATGGAATTTCCAAATGGCAAATCAAATGCATTCCAAATGGCAAATCAAATGCAGCCCCTGGTGGCGCAGTGTTAAAACTGCCGCCCTGTAACCAGAAGGTTACAAGTTTGATCCTGACCAAGGGGCTCAAGGTTGACTCAGCCTTCTATCCTTCCGAGGTCGGTAAAATGAGTACCCAGAATGTTGGGGGGCAATATGCTAAATCATTGTAAACCGCTTAGAGAGCTTCCAACTATAGAGTGGTATATAAATGTAAGTGCTATTGCTATTGCTATTCCATGGCGATTTGGAAGGAACCAGTGCATTTCAGTGGGTATTCCTTGTCATTTGTTTTAGAATGTCCTGACACTAGTCCACCATAGGGCTTGCATGCTGACAGTCCCAGTTCCAATCCCTGGCACCATCTCCAGCTAGGGCTGGGAAAGATTCCTGCCTGAAACCATGGAGAGCTGCTGCCAGTCAGGGTAGACAATACTGAGCTAGATGGATCAAGAGTCTGACTCCTTGATAAGGCATCTTCCTATGTTCCGAAGACAGGAAGAAAAGTAATATACATTTGGAATAGCAAGACCAGCACATTATTTCCTTGTAGAAAGCCGAGGGCTTTGCATCCCTACCGAGACCCTGGAGGAAAAAACGGATTGGGTCTATGTCCCTGCAGTATTATACCATTGATAGAAAGTACCAGTCAGCTGCAGTTCTGGTGGCAGTTGCTTCCTTGTTCCTCACAGATCATGGCCAAGGAAGGTCACATGCAGAGGAAATGCTAGCTCCTCCCCCTCTGGCTTTTGCAGTCGACCTGTAACCCAATGATGAGGCAAGTTTTGAGACGTGGAAAGGCAGGTTCAAGCTGAGCTCCTGAGAGAGCATTCCAAGTCTCTCGAAACTCCCACAACCAGTATTTTCAGTCCAATGCACATTTAATATGTAATCTGTATCACAAAGAATAATGGAGCATATGAACAAGATTGCACATTCTGCAATAAAGTTTGGCCTGTAACGCCAATATTGGCGTGTTTAAGGTCCATGGCTATGAGTGCCTGTGCTCCCCATTTCCTTTCCATGAACATGTGGGGTTTTGTTGCCTAGATGGGCCCCCTGGATTGGACACTTGTTTCCACTTAATATAGTCCTCTTTCCAAAAGCTAATACTGTACTGAATAGAAGAGAGATTGTCCTTGTTCACCCCCTGTCCTTGTTCACTTGATGTTCCAGTGCCTCACTTACTCAGGTTGGAATATTTATTTATTTATTTGAAACATTTGATATACTGCCCACTCCGAGGACTCTGGGAGGTGTACAAAAACATGTAAAACAAGACAGCATTAAAATTACATTCTAAATAAAACTAAAATAACGGGGGGGGGGATAGATAAACTGCAGGGTAAAAGCCTGGCGAAAAAGAAAAGCCTGCAATAAAGATTTAGAAATCAACAAGGAAGGAGCTAAACAAATCTGCAAAGGAAGGGAATTCCAGAGAAGTGGGGCGGCAACCAAGAAGGCCCTTTCACGGGTCCTAGCACCCCGAACCTCTCGGAAATCGGGGACCGACAAAAGGGCCATCTGAGCAGATCTGACCGGATGGGATGTAACTGGTTAATTAGTTAAGGCAAGGTAGGGGATGGATGTTGAACTGCAATTTGGCTGCATCCTTTCCTCCATTGCAGCCTCCCACACCCTTTGCTTACACTTATAACTTTAGATCTGGATCATGATCCATTGCATTAATAAAGAATGTGGTTCTGTGCCTGCGCAGGGACCTCACGGACTGATTGACTAGCTCCTCGTGCCGCCTCCAACTGCCCTGCACATGATCGTGCTTCCATTAAACAAGGCAGTTGGGGCGTGTTTCTCTCAGTTTCTTTTAGACCGCCATTGCGTCTAAACCTCGAATCAGTTTGCTCCTCGAAATATATACTTAAAATAACTCTACAGTAAAGACTCGGAACGGATTAGGAAAAGGTACTGGTAATAGACTTCGGACTGTATTAAAGGACACGGTTTTGGATATTCCCTAAATAAACGTGGAGATCAGTGAGTCTCTCTTGAGTTGAGGGAGTTTGCTACCTTGCGGTTAGCCTTCGGGCTGATCAGGGACTATGGCGTCAAAGCCGACAACAAAGACAACATTTAAAAGGTGTACTAACTGCCGAGCTAAATTACCATCTACCGATACACACGACGCCTGCTTGCTTTGCCTGGGAGAACAACACAACCCAGCCAATTGCAGAATCTGCTGCTCTTTCTCAAAGCAAACTCTTAAGAATCGTGCGCTGAGATTGCAGGCGGCGCTTTATGAAGACACGCTCAGACCCCCGACACTGAGACCTTCGACATCAAGGTCAGTGTCGAGTGAGACAATTTCTTCTGCAGCAGTGCCTCCGTTAGTGGACTCTGCAAGTACGCAGTCGGAAGCCACTACGAAGCAAGAGTTCAAGCAGCCAGAGGCCATCAAGAAGAAACGGCACAAGCACAAGAAGGCTTGTTACTCCTCCACGGATGAGGAGAGCAGTTCGGCACCACCTAGAAAAAAGACCAAAAAGACTTGGATTCATAGTAGAACTCCTTCGCCTACTGATTTGCAAGCAGAGGCTGAATATTGGGATACCACCTTGAAGGTGACGCAATGACCCTGGGTGATGCAGAGCTCACCATCATCCGAGGGTTCGCCCTTGACATCAAGATTGGCATCGGCAGCGGCACCGAGACCGGCATCAACAGAGACACTGGTATCAACATCGGCGCCGAGATCGGCATCTGCAGAGCCTCCAGTATCGATCTCGCCACTGGAACTGAGTACAGCTACGATATTGTGCTCAACTTTGAAGGCACCATGCGCGTCGGTATTGACAGCTTCCACATTGAAAGGGGTGCAACCCTTGGTGCAACATCGAACAGCAATAGACTTGACTCCGGCACGGACCCCCATTCAATCTCCAGCAGCAATGCCTCTAAATACTTATCAGCCAGAGGAGTTTATGGACTTTGGAGAGGGGGCATTGGATGAGGAGGTGACATTACCTAAGGCCAGAACTTCACTTATGGCACTACTAGAATCTAGTGAAGGCACACCATCAGGTTCAACCTTCCAAGGCTTCACTGGTCTTGAGGTGGCAGAACAGTTGGCCGTTACTGAAGTACCAAAAACTCCTTCTCTGTCGCCGGTGAGGGCACAGACACGGGCGCAGGAATCGAGCCACTTAGTGTCTGCATCAACGAGCCCAATTAGGCTTTTGATGGCCCCGATGGCTGAACGGCCATCTCACAAGGCCACTACCTATTTTTATGCGCCCTAGTGTGGGCTATCCGACTTATGCAGCCAAAGCCGTGTCGATGGGTGGTGGTCCCATCACACACACTTGTGGGTTCCGACATAGCCTTGAAGTGGTTTATCCACCAGATTACGCAGAATTTAAAGTTTGGAAAGTGCAGCAAGAACTATGGCGTCACCAACCAGCTCAGCCACTGCAGCAGCCAAGAGAATGGCAGCTACCATCAGAACCTTTGCTGCCAACTGGGGTGGATATCCCAGCACCAAGGACTGTTTTGCAAGACAAGCCAAAAGTATTGTCAGCAGTTCTAAGCAATCAAACCCCTAAAAATACTGTTGCCCCTGGGAGTACTGTTTCCACTCAAAACACCTCGCCAGAGGGTAGTGACATGGACACCTCTTATCCATCTGACACTTAGGGGGACAGCATACCTGAACCTAGAGAGCCCGACCCCCCTGCAGAAGTAGCACCTAAAAGTTCCATTTCTCCCACAGAGGAGTTAAAAGCGTATCACACTCAGATACGGGAAATGGTGGAGGCATTGAGCCTCAAAATTAAGCTGCCTGAATTGGATCTTAAGGATCCCGTTTACAATATGATGGCAAAAGCAAAGCTTACCCATCCTGTATCTCTCCCAGTGTTACCGGCAATTTTGAAAGCGGCTCAGTCCGCGTGGGAAGTGCTACAGACATCTATGGCTACTTCGAGAAAATTGGAAGGTTTATATCGGATACAGGAGGAGGAGCACACCTACCTCATGAGGCACCCAGTCCCGAACTCGATAGTAGTGGAATGTGCATCTTCAAAAGGTGGTCAGCGACACACAACCCCCACTGACAAGGAAGGTAGAAAGCTTGATATTTTGGGGCAAAGAGTGTATTCCACTTCTAGTCTCGCTGTCAAGATAGCGAATTACTCTGCCTGTATGATGTGATACGCGCAACACCTCTGGGATGTATTCTTCCAGGACTCTGTTAATGTCCTCTGATGATTTGCAAAAGGCATTGGCGCAAACCTATGAGAAAGCGACTGTAGTTACTAGGCACTTGCTTAGTACTTTTAAACACCTGGCAGAAACTGAATCGCAGGCCATGGCCATGGCTGTATCTTTACGTCGCCATGCATGGCTCAGATCAACAAACGTACAACCAGAAATGAAGGATAAAACTGAACACTTACCTTTTGATGGGAAGGGATTGTTTGCAGAGTCTGTGGATGACACGATGGAATCGTGGAAGAAGATGAAGTTAACGGCTAAGTCCTGCATGGCAGCTACAACTTCGACAGGACAGCAATCCCTTGGTCTCACCTATGGAAGACAACAAAAATGTTGTTCTTATCAACAGGATAGAAAGGATTATAGAAAACAGAATAGACCTTACCAAAGAAATAAGCCCTATTTCCAGAAATCAAAGAGCCAGAAACCACCCAGAGAGCAAACAAAGCAGTCTCTTTTGAAGTTCAAGTCTATCTACAGCATGAGCACATAGTAACACCAAGTTCAGTACCCGAGGCTGACAACACCAGCCTTGTGACGGCCAATATGTCCATCAAATTGGCAAGCCATGCCCAAGCATGGCACCACATAACATCAGACAAATGGGTACTGAAAATTATAAACTCTGGATACGCAATAGAGTTCAAAGCCTTGCCACCTTTTCAGGGTGTGAAATTCACCCAATCAACTCAGGTGTTACTGGAGGAAGTGAAAGTGCTACTCGAAAAGCGCGCAATTGTGCAGGTGCAGTGGATGGACAGGATGAAGGGGTTTTACTCCAGATATTTCCAAATCCCCAAGAAGGATGGGGGGATTCAGGCGATAATGGACTTGAGAGATCTGAATGGTTATATAGACACGAGGAAGTTCAGGATGATTACTCTGCAAGGAATATTGCAATTCCTGATGAAAGAAGAGTGGGCTGTCACTCTAGATCTGAAGGATGCTTATTTCCACATGGGGATCTGAGAAAAGCACCAAAAATACCTTCAGTTTATGGTGGGCAATACAGCATACCAATATGTGGTTTTGCCGTTCGGCCTCTCTACGGCCTCGTGTGTATTTACAAAGGTGATGGCAGTTGTTGTGGCGTTCTTAAGAACAAGGGGCATTGTGATATATCCGTATTTGGACGACTGGCTCATTGTGAACAGCAACAGAGAAGAGTTACTTTCGCAGATACACCTTGTCCTACAGCTCTTGAACACCTTAGGAATCAATGTAAATTGGAAGAAATGAAACTTGGTCCCTCAAAGAAGGGTGGATTACATAGGGGCAGTACTGGATATGGAAGAAAAGAAAGCTTATTTGCCAGAGTCCAGATACCAACAGATCAGAGACCTAGTGCTCTTGTTCAAAAGAGTGCCACCACAACCAGCAGAGTCCATTCAGAGGATGCTAGGATTAATGGCGTCCTGCAACACGACCGTGGCCTATACCCGTCTTCATATGCACGACCTCCAGTTATTATTATTTATTATTATTATTATTTTACATTTATATCCCGCTCTTCCTCCAAGGAGCCCAGAGCGGTGTACTACATACTAGAGTTTCTTTTTCACAACAACCCTGTGAAGTAGGTTAGGCTGAGAGAGAAGTGACTGGCCCAGAGTCACCCAGCTAGTTTCATGGCTGAATGGGGATTTGAACTCAGGTCTCCCCAGTCCTAGTCTGGTACTCTAACCACTACACCACGCTGGCTCTCAGTTGTGGTACCTACGGAGTTTCCGCCTGAACCTAGACAACCAAAGGAAGTTGTTGCTGATTCCAGATTGTGTGTTAGAATCACTCCAGTGGTGGACCCAGCACGACAATCTACGTGTGCGGGGATAGCGTTCCAACCCAAGGCACCAATGCAATGGGTGACGACGGATGCCTCCATTGTGGCCATCATCAAGTACAGGGTCAGTGGACCCAGGAGCAGAAATGCAAACATATAAATTACCTGGAATTACTGGCAGTGTTTTTGGCATTGAAAGCCTTCAGACCCCAGCTAAAAGGGGAAATGGTGCAAATAAATCTGGACAATACAACCACCATTGCTTATTTAAACAAGCAAGGAGAGACGGTGTCCCGCTCCCTGTGTCAGCTGAGCCAACGGATATGGAACTGGAGCATTGCACAAAGTATAACGCCCACAGCACTACATATCAAGGGGGAGGACAATATTCAGGCAGGCGAGCTGAGCCAGAGGTTGTATCAAATCCAACATCACGAGTGGGAGATAAACGAGATTTACCTACGGCCAGTTTTTCAAAAATGGGGCTGGCTGGAGATGGACTTGTCTGCGACTGCTGTGAACAAAAAATGTCAGAGGTTTTGTTCGCGTGCAAGACATGGCAGGGGCTCTCTAGGCGATGCATTCCAGCATCTTTGGGCCACAGGTCACTTCTATATGTTTCCTCTTCAACCACTGATAGCCAGGGTGTTGTCGCAAGTGCTCAGGGATGGAACGAGAGGGATCCTGCTGACACCATGTTGGCCCAGGCAACCATGGTTTTCTCTCTTACTAAAGCTATCCCACGGGCAATACCACTGGTTTCCAAATTACCCAGACTTGTTAAGCCAAGCCCAGGGAATGATGCTGCACCCGCAGCTGGACAAGCTAAAGTTGACAGCTTGGCAGATAGCTTACTGAACAAAATACTACCTGATAATAGAAAACTGTCGACCAGACATAATTATACAAGTAAGTGGCAAAGGTACAAGATCTATGCAAAACAACGTGGGTTCTTCCCTAAAAGGGCTATGGTCAAACAAGTCCTATACTATATGACTACACTAAAAAAGTCTGGTCTTGCGAACGCCTCTCTCCAAGTGCATTTAGCAGCAATCGCAACTGAGCATAGAGGTTGAGATGGGATGACAGTTTTTTCACATCCTGCATGTAAAAAGTTCCTGAAGGAGCTGAATAACTTGTTCCCACCATTGAGGCGCCCCTTGCAACAGTGGGATCTGACATTGGTTTTAAATGCACTGACAGACCAACTGTTTGAACCACTGGCTAAGGCCACGTTGAGGATAACTACATTAAAGACGGTATTTTTAATTGCACTTACGTCAGCACGAAGGGTAAGCGAATTAGCAGCAATGCGTGCTGATCAGCCTTACACCCAGATATACCCACAGAAAGTCGTAATGCGCCTAGACCCGGGTTTTAGGCCGAAGATCGTTACTGACTTTCATATAAATGAGGATATTGTGCTACCTGCATTCTTCCAGAGTCCTCACTCACAATTAGAAAAGTGTATGCACTCCTTGGATGTGCGACGGGCATTGCTACACTATCAGCAGACTACCAATCCAATGCAGAAGACAAACAAGCTGTTTGTACTTTACAGAGGGAAGACTAAAGATGCCTCGGTTACACGGCAGCGTCTTTCCCAGTGGATTACACGAACTATAAGGATGGTGTATGACTCTCAGGGGATTGAACCCCCGAGTTCTATCAGAGCCCATTCCACGAGGGCATATGCGGCCTCTGCTGCAAATCTGGCTGGAGTGCCAATGCCAGATATCTGTAAGGTGGCTACTTGGACAACGTGCCATCCATTTGTGAAGCACTATGCATTGGACATTCGGCAAACGAAAGATGCAGAGTTTGGCCGAAGTGTTCTTAAGAGAGTCCTGCCTTGATGACACACTGCCAAAGGGGGGAAGCTGGCTAGTCACCCATTCTTTATGAATGCAACGGATCATGATCCACATCTGGAGGTGATCCATTGTATTCATAATACCCGCCCAGCCTCCCTGAAGAATCAAGGCCAGAGTACATAAGAACACAGAAGAGATTGTCAGTAAGAAAACTATCACTGGCGGTCTACAGAAACTGAGAGAAACACGCCCCAACTGCCTTGTTTAATGGAAGCACGATCACGTGCAGGGCAGTTGGAGGCGGCACGAGGAGCTAGTCAATCGGTCTGCGAGGTCCCTGCGCAGGTGCAGAACCCCATTCTTTATTAATACAACGGAACACCTCCAGTTCATCTGTTACAGGTGAGCCGCCTGTTTTTTAGTTATAAGTTTAGTGCTTTCACCTCATTGCAAATAAGGAACTTAGATTTTGAGTGGGTGTACTTGTTGATCTGAGGGGAGTAGGGATTTGTAAAAACCTCTTTCTTTCCTGTGGTACTCATTGTCCTTTGGAGTTCTTATATTTGTGGTATATTCCCCATCATGGTTTCCCCTTCTTTTACATGTACACACTTCTTTTTACTGAACTGATTATTCCTTCATATTAAACAGAAGTTATTCCCTAACTTCTTTTTGGCAGCAAACTTGCAGAAGCTCCAATGTAGACAAGACCAGTAAACACTCAGCCCTCTGAGAAAAACTTATATCTTCTCTCTTTAAAGAGTGTTTTTGAGAGAACTACCTGAAGGTTCTAGCAATTGGCCTTGAACACATGGCCAGAAACACCATGATTTAAGTTAACGTAACATTAAAGTTGTCTGATGTAGCCAAGATTTGTGGTGTCAAAATCTGGATTACAACGAGCTCCGAATCCTTTCAGATGTGAAATAACTTAAACATTGCTAAGTTTTCATACCATTATACTTTATTCTTTAGGAGGACTGTTTGAATATGTGAGTGGAGCTAACTTCTTTGGAGAGATTGTTGAGTGGTTTGGATTTGCTCTGGCTTGCTCTACGCTAGAAAGTACTGTGTTTGCCTTTTTCACATTTCTGATTTTAAGCAACAGGGCACGACAGCATCATATGTAAGTATTTAGAATTTCAAAAACATGTCTTTTGCATTCAAAACGAAAATGTGTGTTTCTCTGATCAAAGTTTTGGTGTGGTTTCCCCCCTTCTTATGTGGTTTGTTAGAGCTCATGTTTAGTATTCAGATTTGTAAAGGGGATATTAGGAAGCTAAATACTGAGCTGGTCTATATGCTGTTCCCTTCTTAAAAACCATGGTTACTACCCATTTACTTCTTTCCTTAAACATTAAAGTACTTCAGTAAATCTGTTACATGGACATTGAATGGAATTTGTTCATCTGCAAGGCGACTTTTAAACTTTTAAAATGTAATTGTTTCTGGAGAAATATCTGGGATTCAAACATTATAGGAAAATGTCAAATCTTAAAGCAATTTCCTAGCATTAAGTCTTAGATGGTATTCTACATATCACTAAGAAATTAAACATTAGTGAACTTGCGCAACTGAGAATGACCCCAGCATGGTCGTTTGTGGCCAACTCTGAAGTAATACATCCTTGCACACTCAGCATTGCTACAGGGAGTGAGATAGACGAAATCTATGTAGGAGAGACACACACACACCACTTTTCTTTTTCTTTCCCCTTCTTTTTGCTTTCTTAGCTGTTTGGGCATATTTTACAATCACTTTAAGGTGTGTTTGTTCTCTCTCAGAAATTTCTAACATGAATTAGAAATGATGAATTCAGGTCACTTTTTCTCTCTCTGAGGCAGTTAATCAATCAATCTTTATTACAGTCATAGACCAGCACCGAGGCAGTTAAAAATGTAAGCCAAATCAGACATTTTTTAGTGTGTTAATAAGAACAAATGTCCCAAGATAATAGTTACCTTGTGAAAAGGCACACATGTCTTTTGTTATTAGCATTTTATTGAAACATATTATTTTATACACATCTCCAGTTCCCCTTGCTCATTTACCTGCTCATCCCACTCTGATGTAAGCCTATAAGCAATGGCATATACTGTAGTGTATATCCAGTTCATAAAAGAGATAAAAGCACAAGCAAATAGATATGTAAAGAAAGAAATCATCCAGAAAACCGGTTTGTAGCTGGAAGTTGTACAGTTAACTTCCTCCCCTCACATGATCCAAGTGGCATCTAGATTGTGTATAGTTCCAAGAACTCACCCCACATGCCCTCAGACTTTTCCAGATTTCCTCACTATGCCGATTGCTCCAAGGCCACTTGTGCTAGCATTTCTTCAACCCATTTCTCATGATTTAATGGGACCTTGCACTCCTAGCCTGAGGATCACATGTTTAGCAACCAGAAATGTCTTACTTAGCTGTGTTTTCTGATAGTGTGTGGAACCAGTCATTTGTGATCCATCCAAATATTGCAAGTATTCACAGGAGGGGATATATAAGAGGAATTAAGGGTCTCATTTATGCTAGTACAAATTTCAGCCCAAAAGGAGGTCACAATTAGGCAGGTCCACATTTGGTGTACTAGATGCTAACATACCTGATGTTAAATTAGATGTAAAATGCTGAGGATCCACAACTCCAGCAGTTGGAGGCAATATCCAGAGTGTGAAAATGAGATGGGGTCCAATATGCCATAAGCATCCATTTTTGCTGTATAAGCTGCAGTCCCTGGTCTATTGTTGAGGTCTTTATTGCAGTCAAAGCCAATTTCCACTGGGATGTTATATTCACTTGTAGCTCCAGTTTCCATTTTAGTCATATCTAGATTTGGAAGGATAGCCTCTTTCAAAGTGGAAATTATGAAAAGATGGTTTAGACCAAGCTCCCAGTGATTCTAATTGAGTCATTTGACCTGGAGTTTCAGATACTCCTACCGTAGTGCATCTGGCACAAATGATGCTGTTAAGCAGTATTTCAGCTGTAGATACTGCCATGCAGCAGCAGGTGGTAGCCTAAATTTTTCTCGGAGTGTCTGGAAAGCTCCTAAATGGACGTAATATGCGGATTTACTTGATATAAACTCATTTTGGCCCAACTGAGCCACATTATGAATCTACCTCCTATTTTAATATGTGGGTTACCCCACAGCATTAGATTGGTGAGAGTACAATATAAGGATACAATCTGAGCTGGCCAGCCAACAAGTGCCAAGTTCTCTAGTAGCCAGTATTGTGGCAGTATAAGAGACTGGAGATGCTTTGATCTAAGAGTGGCCCATTCGGTCAGAGGTTCCAGTATCCAGGGGTTGTTCTTTAGCAGTCTCTCATTTATTTAGCATGTTTATCTGTTTCTCAAGAAGGGCCCCAACTGTTATCTTCCCCTCCTCCTGTTGCCCCCCAAATTGTGACTAGGTTATGAAGAAGGCCCTAAGATATACTCCTGTATTCTACCAAAAGAAAACTACAGGGCTCTGTGGGCGCCAGGAGTCGAAATCGACTCGACGGCACACTTTGCCTTTATCTATGATATACCTGAAGATTTGAAAGATTAACACCACCCCTGTTGTTTATTTTTAAATGGTAGTTGGAGTTGCCATAGGACAGATATGGTATCACGCTTCCCCATTAGAGAGTAAGAGTATCTATTTCCTTGAGATAATTGTGTAATATCAGTACTGCTAGACTTAGAACATGCATTAATGACATTCATTTAAAAGGTATTAATACAACCCCATCGACTAAAAGTAAGTTCAAACCATCAAGTCTCTCAGTTCTGGCTAATAAAGGGTCTAAATTGAATGTTAATATCTTCCACACATTTTTAGGCACTACAGTTCCTAGATATTTAGAAGTCAATGGTTTCAAGGTAAATGGCCAGTTTAAAGGAGGCACTAGTGGGGTCCCACCTATAGACATAGCCTCGGTCTTATTTGTTGATCTTATAGCCAGAAATATGGCCAAGTTGTTCTATTAAAGCCATTAGGCTTGGAAAATATTGTTCAGAATTAGACAGGAATAAAAGTGCATCATCAGCATAAGGTGCGAACTTCATTTCTTGGGATCCAATCTGGATCCCTTGGATGTCTTGAGAATGCCCAATTGCACAGTCAAGTGGCTCCATGACAAACTGATTAATAAGGGGGAAAGAGGTCATCCATGATGGGTGCCATGACAAAAGGGCGGGGAGAAGGCGGGAGACCTTATTCCATTCATAATGACTTTTATACAAAGCTTTTATTGAGGTCATAAATGTCTCTGGAAAAGTCTGTCTTCTGCAATACAGCCAGCATAAAGCTTTGCTGGATGCTTTCTCCACATCCAGAGGCAAGAGCAGAGAAAACACTTGCTCTACCCTGGCTAAGACATCAACAGATGATCTAAACCCTGCCTGTCAAGCTCCTTGGGGTGTATGTACCAAGGTGCCGATGCACTTAGGCTGCCAATTTTTTTAATTTAATTTTTTTAACACATTAAAGAGATTGTGAGATAGTTGGCACATCGTTGCAGACAAGTTTTGCAGTCACTGTAACAGAAACAACATACATGCTGTCTGGAAATATTTGATCTTTAGCAGTCTCTCATTTATTTAGAATATTTATTTAACAGCCCAAATACACATCTCTGGGCAGCTTACAATAAAACTATGCTAGTCTGAAGCATACAAGCCAATGTTTCATTAAATGCTTTGCACTATTCCGTGTGGGAAGTATTGGAGCTTTCCCATTCTTCATATGCTTACTTTCAAGTTATATTTCAGTTGATGTCAGGGCTACAGAAATACTCCTGCTGCTCTAAAGAAAGTGTTACTTGTATCTTGTTTTTCTGAAGATTTAAGGACATGCCCAGGCTTTACCCATTATACTGTATATATATTTCACTTATAAAAATTGAGTCAAGTGATCTAGCTCACTCTGCTTGTTTTCTTTTTCAGGTGGTACCTCAAAAAGTTTGAAGATTATCCACGTTCCAGGAAAATTTTAATTCCATTTGTGTACTGATTTTTTGTATCTGTTTTTAAACAATTGCTGCTATTGAGAAAGAGACATCAGCGTTCAATAAACATTGGTTACATGGGCACATCAGTGCAAATATTGTGTTGAATGCTGTAACAATGACATATTGTTATCCACTGAAATTTTTTAAGTTTTGTGTTGATAAAATATTCAGCTGTGAACTCAGCAAACATACAAAGTGTTTAAGTGAATTCATTTCCCCTCTATATGTACACACCTGAGATTCCAGGATGGTATTCTATAACTTGAGATGACTGATAAATGAAATGTTTGTAAACTTGTGCAGCTGAGAGTTTCCCCAGTAGGGTAGTTCTTGATGTATCTTAGATTGCCAGTTCCATAGGTTGTACCCTGTAGGGATGTGCACGGAACCGTGGCTGGGCAGTTCGAAGGCAGCTGGGGTGCCTCTTTAAGGGCGAGTGAGGATGCACTTACCCCTCCTGCCACCCCCCCCCCTTTTAACAGCTCGTTTTAACAGCTCGTTGCTGTTAAAAGCCTTCGGGGTGGCAGCATACCTGTCTGCCGCCCCATTGCCCTCCTCGGCCTGAAGTGGCCAGAAGTACAGGGCACGCGTGTGCATGGCAGATGGGCTCGCACCCGGGCACCCGGTACTTCCGGCCACTTCCAGCCGAGGGCAACAGGGTGTCAGGGAAGTACGCTGCTTCCCTGAAGGCTTTTAACAGAAACGAGGTGTTCAACAACTCCTCTTATGCAATTTGACTGGATCAGTTTCAGTTTGTGACTCCTGAGGATGTGGACAAGCTGCTTGGAGTGGTGAGGCCTACCACTTGTTCTCTTAACCCTTGTCCAACATGGCTTGTTCTATCTAGCAGGGAGGCTCTTGTAGGAGGCCTGGTAGAAATCATGTATGCTTCTCTGAGGGAGGGCAGGATGCCTCCTTGTCTTAAGGAGGCAATTATTAGACCTCTTCTAAAGAAGCCTGCATTAGATCTCTCAGAGTTGAGCAATTATAGGCCTGTTTCCAATCTCCCATGGCTGGGCAAGGTAATTGAGAGGGTGGTGGCCTCTCAGGTCCAAGCGGTCTTGGAGGAAACTGATTATCTAGACCCATTTCAAACTGGTTTTTGGGCGGGCTATGGGGTGTAGACTGCCTTGGTCGGCCTGATGGATGATCTCCAATTGGCAGTTGACAGAGGAAGTGTGACTCTGGTCCTTTTGGATCTCTCGGTGGCTTTCGATACTATCGAATAGTATCCTTCTGGAACATCTGAGAGTGTTGGGTGTGGGAGGCACTGTTTTACATGGTTCCGCTCCTACCTCTTGGACAGATTCCAGATGGTGTCGACTGGAGACTGTTGCTCTTTGAGATCTGAGCTTAAGTATGGTGTCCCTCAAGGCTCCATACTTTCTCCAGTGCTTTTTAACATCTACATGACACTGCTGGGAGAGAACATCAGGGGATTTGGGTGTTACCAGTATGCTGATGACACCCAGATCTACTTCTCCATGTCAACTTCTTCAGGAGCTGGCATATCCTCCCTAAATGCCTGCCTGGAAGCAGTAATGGGCTGGATGAGGGAGAATAAATTGAAGCTGAATCCAGATAAGACACAGGTACTTATTGTGCAGGGTCAGAACTCCAGAGACAATCTTTACCTACCTGTTCTAGATGGGGTCACACTTCCCCAAAAGGAACAGGTCTGCAGTCTGGGAGTACTTCTGGATCCACATCTCTCCTTGGTTTCTCAGGTTGAGGCAGTGGCCGGGGTGCTTTCTATCAGCTTCGGCTGATATGCCAGCTGCGCCCGTTTCTCTAGATCAATAACCACAAAACAGTGGTACATTTGTTGGTAACCTCCAGACTTGACATCTGTAATGCGCTCTAGGTGGGGCTGCGTTTGTACATAGTCCGGAAACTTCAGTTGGTTCAGAATGCAGCAGCCAGGTTGGTCTCTGGGTCATCTCGGAGAAACCACAGTACTCCTTTGCTGATGGAGCTTCACTGGCTGCCAATTGGTTTCCAGGCAAAATACAAATACAAAATACAAATATAAAGCCCTAAATGGCTTAGGTCCTGGATATTTAAGAGAGCATCTTCTTCACTATGAGCCACACTGCCCATTGAGGTCATCTGAGGAGGTCTGTCTCCAGTTACTGCCAACTCGTCTGGTGGCTACACAGAGATGGGCCTTCTTGGTTACTGCCTCGAGATTGTGGAATGCACTCCCTGCTGAGATAAGATCCTCCCCATCTCTGGCAATTTTTTTAAACAATCTGAAAACCCATCTTTTCACCCAAGCTTTCCCAGCTTTTAAAAATTGTCTGTTTTAATTTTATCATTGATTTTAAATTGTTGAATTGTTTTAACTTTTTATGTGTGTTTTGTTTTATGTTAATTGCCTAGAGATGAAAGTTTGGGTGGTATAGAAGTGTGATAAATAAATAAAATACTAGTGCCGGCGGGGGGGGGAGCGGTGGGAGGGGTAAGTGCACCCTCCCCCACCCTTAAAGCAGCACACACACACCCCACTCCGTCAAACTTTGAACCAGCCCCTTGTTTGAACCTGTTCAGAGGCCCATAAAACGGCCTCTGAACAGGTTCATGCACATCCCTGGTACCTTGGATTACAAGCGCCATGGATATAGCATCTAATATTTTAATCATTTAAGATAATGTTAAATAGTTATTCCTATCTAATCCAATCATTTGTTAGCATTAATGTAAGTAGTAAGTCTGTGTATGGCCAATTACAATCTGACAAATGGTCAGCTTAGAGCCACCCAAACCATGGCTTCAGACAGCTAGCGCTATAAACGGTCAGAAGATGATTCTCCAAATAGGAGCTGTTGCATACCTATGTAGTTCCTGAGGACCCAATTAAGCATGATGGGAGAGATCCTTGACCAGATGCTCCCAATTTCTTTTTTTCTAATTAGCAGCTCCATGCAGGTACTCTGAAGCTCAGGGAAGGGTGCTCTGGGAAGAATCTTTAATCCTCTCCTGTTTTGCTCTTTTCCCAAACTAAATTTCCTGCCACTATTCCAAAGCTGCCATTAGCTCTTGAAAAACAGACATAGATTGAGAGAAATGGAAAAAAAAATGGGTAAGTCCCCTCTTCCAAAACACTACTTCTCAAAGCATGAGGTTGCTAAATACTTTAAACACATTTGGCCTTCTGAATACTGTTGTCTGCCTTTGCTCTGAGTTGCTGCACAGAGTATAACTTCAAGAGGCAGAGGCACACTAACCCCTGGACCTTGGGGACCAAGTCTGGTCCTCCAAGGTCCGAGTAGGGGGCGTACTCCAAATAGCCGGGGGCCTCTGGCAGCCACCCTGTGCCCGCCAAAGCTCCCCCCTTTTTTTAAATGCTTACCGTGGCTGAATGGTGGCTGCAGTGGGAAGTGGAGCAGTCCTTTCCCCTCCCCCGGTGGCACCAGCAACCAGGAGAGATGCTGGACCCATCTGTTTATCTGTTGACATCACAGGCTTGCGATGATCTGTAAACTACGCAGGTGTGCCTCACAGTTTCTTAAAGACGCTGGCTCAAACGGATGGGTCCAGCATGTCTCCTAGTTGCCACTGCTGACGGGGGGGAGGGAGAAGGACTGCTCTGCTCCCCCCTGCAGCCACCCCTTGTCTGCGGTAAACTTTTTTTTTAAAAAAAGTGGAGATTTTGGGCGACCTCGCGGCTGGCTGGTCCAGGTACCTGAATTACTTTGCTGTGCCCCTGTCAAGAAGTAACCTCTAGTTTGTCTTGGATATTGCAGTGGGGAATCAGGACGATGGGATAGTGATGTGCACGAACCGGTAGATGGCCGGTGTGGTGGTGGTGGGGTTACCTTTAAGGAGCAGAGAGGGTGCTCTTACCCCACCCCGCCGCATTTTCCCCATGAGCCCTGTGCCAGAAATCACTGATGCCCCACGCCAGCAATTTTTGGCACAGTGCCAGTGGGAGAAACGCAGCAGGGTGGGGTAAGAGCACCCTCTCTGCTCTTTAAAGGTTAACACACACACACACACACCACCACCACTGAACCAGCCAGACTGCCAAACTGGTCTGGAAAAGGACTTCTGAACCATTTCACGCACATCCCTACAATGGGAGTATTGTAGGTATATTTAGGTCTCGTCTGTTAAATGAATTTAGGTTGCAGTGCACACTTAAATAAGGAATACATCTTCAAATCAAAGGGACATTTTTTCAAGCAAACATGCTTGTGGTGTTGTCCCCCGGGAGAAAATGCATCCTCACCAAGGGTTGAGTGTGTTCTGCTTGTTAAATTTCTCCCTCTTCTTTAGAGGTCTGGAAAGGAGTAGCTGCTGCCTGGAAAGCGGCAACCTTCCAGCAGCAGCTCATGGGAGATGGCTAAGGCTGTTGACTATCAGAATGATGCTTGCAGAGACTGAGGATGAGGACACAGAGCAAATGGGGTGAAAGCTAGAGAACTTGAAGGGCAATCACTCCATGTACACTGTCTAAATGTTGCCTGTCAATCAACAGATTATGTTCACATAGCCTGAAGAGAAGCACACAAGAAAGTATTAAATTATGGAACACTGCCTAATGAGCAGGGAGAAGTGGGGCTATGGTTGGTGATAGCTATGGTTCTGGTGGCTATAGGCCACCTCCAGCCTCAGAGACAAGATGCCTCTAAATGGTTGTGTCTTTAAAGGTTGAAATTGGGAAGTTTGGTTCTCTAATGTAATTCAGTCAATGCAGTTTTGCTTTCTCCTCCTCTAACTGGCCAAAAATCTTTCTCTGCATTATATCCCTATACAATTTCACTTTCATGTCCCTAAGTGGATGTCCCGTCTGATCTTTTTTGCACACACCCTATATTCCTTGATAAACCAAACTGCTTCTTTCAAGTAATCCATCAAAGGAAATTGCATAGCAGCTGTTAAAGTAGTGGTCAAGAATCCTTTATCCGGACTGCTTGGGACCAGAGGTGTTCCAGATTTCAGATTTTTCTGGATTTCGGAATATTTTCATAAATGTGATATCTTGGGCATGAAAGGTTACTGTTTTTTTTTTTAAAGGTTCTATTTAAAGTATATAATCAAATAAGCATTGAATTTACTTCCCTCGTTGCGACCCAGGCTTAGCTTTGGCAGAGGGTCTCAACAACCCCTGAAGTTCATTCATGCCTTCCCACCAAGCTCCTTCCCCTCTCACAAGCTTTTCAACAGAATCACACTCACACACTTCTCAATGGGATTGCACTTCTTCCCACCTTTCCTCCTTTCCCTCTCTCAGACCAGTGGCAGTGCTTGAGAGGCAGTAAACAAAAGGCAGATAGCAAAGCCTGAGGGGAAGAACTAAAAGGGGAGCTAACGAGCTGAGGAAGCAATAACAGTGAGTTTAGGGGCCATAAGTGATCGCTCCTGCAAACTGCCCAATCCCAGCAGTATGGATAAACCATGGCTAAAAACACAGCCATTGGGATACAGTATACTTGCGGGGGGAGGACACTTTTTAAATAGAAATATGGAAATGATAGAATTTAACTCTATCTTCTTCACTTACTCTTCCCACAATAACCAGTTCTGTCCCCACTCGTCTTTAGAATCTAATGAAAATTCTAAGTTTCATCTTCAGGATCCAACAGAAATTTAATGCCTAAGATTTTTACCTTCCATACCTTTTCTTTCTCTCCTTTTGCATTAGTGTCTTTACCAGTTTTCCCCTTGATCCATACTTGAATTCATAGCATTTAGTTTTACCTGGGTTAATGACAGCCTTCCCAAGAAGCTTTCCCATACTCTTATATCTTTCTTTGTATCTCACACATCTCCGATAGGTTGTTGTAAACAACAACATCAGCAGCAGCTATAAACTTAGTCAAAGCCGTTACATTATCTGAACTGGATTCCAAATCCTTCTTTCTTGGCATTTTGAATCTAACAGAAATTTCTCCCAATGAAGTGCTGATATTAATTCAGTTCTAAAGAGGGTCAAAAGTGAGCATGTATAATAACGGGCTTAATGGGCAGCCTTGGGGTAATCTAGATCTAACTGAGACAAGAACACCACACCAACAATTGATTTGTGGTAGCACACTTGCTCTGTGATAAAGCATTTGCAAATAGCTGACAAACTGCAACAGCAGACCCTTCCAAATAAGTACTTCCAACAAATAATCATGCTGCATCCAATCAAACACTTTGGATTGATCTGTCATATTAAACATCCACACCATTTCTCACTTGAAATTTTTGAGAAGAATTCCCTTATCGGACACAAGGAATCTGCCATCCAACAGCCAAGGTGCTCATTGAACCTCCCCTGCTCATCCCCCATGACTAATGACTAATTTATAGGCCACTTTAACTAACCTATTATTTAATACTTTAGCCAGATTATGATAGCCTACATTGGTCAATGTTATGGACTCTAATTTTTTGTTAGGCTGAGGTCCGCTTCTTTAGGAAAACTATCAGAATCTCCATGTAAAAACTACCATTCAACTCTCCTGAACATAGGAACATTGGAAGCTGCCATATACTGAGTCAGACCATTGGTCTATCTAGCTCAGTATTGTCTTCACAGACTGGCAGTGGCTTCTCCATGGTTGCAGGCAGGAATCTCTCTCAGCCCTATCTTGGAGGAGCCAGGGAGGGAGCTTAGAATCTTTTGCTCTTCCCAGAGCGGCTCCATCCCCTGAGGGGAAGATCTCATAGTGCTCACACTTCTAGTCTCCCATTCAGATGCAACCAAGGCAGACCCTGCTTAGCTATGGGGACAAGTCATGCTTGCTACCACAAGACCAGCTCCATGGGTCCTGTAAAGCAACACTGAAAGTTCTCACCATTTGTTTAATCAAATAATGATTAAATGATATTTCTTTATAGAAGAAATATCCTAGGCGGTCTGGCCCTGGCAATGATTTTGATTTCATTTTATCACCTGGGTGACTTCTTCCTCCATAATAGGAGCCAGTGACTTCTATTATGGAGGAAGAAGTACTCCATAGAAGTGACTCCTCTTTTTCTTCCTTTGTCAAACTTCCATGGCTGCTGTGTTCCATAGAAATGAAACAATTTATTCTTTTCCCATTGGTTTAGTTGTGTACAGTTCCATGTTGAGCTTGCCCATAATCCTCAGCATATCCTTCAGCTGCTGATAAAGATCGCCACCCTCTCTTTCTCTTAAGTCCTTAAATTCCATTATTCTGGTGCTGCTTAGGCATTTCACCTCCCATTCTTCCTGCTCAACTACCTGACCTTTCACTTGCTAATGCTGTTTCTGTTACCTCTCAAATTAAAATTCTTAAGGGTCACTGAGATCTTTCATAGTTTTTGAGCATCAGTTGACATCCCAACATTAATCTGCTGATGGAGAAGTAATAATAAAGGGATTAATGATATTCTTGGAGGTTTTTAAAAAAAATTAAATTAATTCTTTATTAAAACAAATTTACAACACTAAACTATAATGATCACAAACAGCAAAACATAATACAACAAACATAATACAACAAAATACAATAAATAATACAATATGAACAAATTACATAATGGTATTCTTGGAGTTCTTTGCTCATCAGGTGTGTCTCCATATCACAACAGCCTTTTCAACAACTTTTTTCATAGCATCCTACCCGAGTACTGGATCAAGTTTGACTATCTTCTACCAGCACAAAACTCAGGCCAAGGACTTGTTCAATTTTATCTTTGGTCTTTTGGAGAGTAAGATCTGATATAAACAACTTCCATAACACCTGGCCCCCTTGGTATCAAGTCATCAATATAACATATAGTTTCTAACAGACCATGATCTGACTACAGTGTTAGGACAATTGTACATTCTTCCATTTTTAATTCTTTTGGAGTCCAAATCCTATCTATCTTACTGGCAGCCCTAGGGTGGTAAGATATAAATCTAGCTCCTGTCATTTTTTCATTTTGTTAAAAAAACAGATAAATGAAAGAGGTAAATAATCTAATCCATTATTAATTTGTAGTGCTTTATCCTCCAAATTCAGATTTATCAAGAAAATTTCAAGGACTTTTCCTCTCCTGTAAGAGGATACTGTTTTCTCTATCTAGTTGTCCCTGCTAGTGGTGCATTATATCTATAGTTCAGCTGGGATCAATAATTAAAATCACCAGCTTTCATCAAATAATGGTTGTCCACTGTATACTCCTTCAGTTTTTTGCACAAACGTATCCTCAACTTCCTGTTAATGAGAACATATCCACATAACCTATAGTGGTACAGAGCATGATGTCCTCCTTTAATGGGTCTTTAAAATCCAGCACCTCCAAATGTCCTGGTTCTACTTCTATGACCTTTTTATTTCTAAATTTCCATATCCCGAGACCCGAGAACAAAACCTCCACTTCGCCAGTCCCTTTGGTTGGGACCAAAATAATGACCCCCCAGTGCACATTTTCTGTGCTATACGATACAAATTCTGAAGCAACACTTTGTCCAACAAGAGAAAGAAGGAGGTATGTTCCACACTTCTGAGCAAACATGAATAAGGGCCACTTTTGCAACAGCTTATCTCTGATTAAAATGAATGTAGTATTAGAAATTATAAGTAGAACAGAGAAAACTCGACGTTTGATGTTCTCATTATGCTTGGATTGTTACTTCACTGCTTTTACTTAAACATCCACAAGACTGGGCTATGTAACTTAAATAAGCTTGCAAGAATTTGATTGCCTGAAATAAAGATTTAGAATTTAAAAATATATACCTTATTAAAGACTGACATACAGTACTGAATTATTGATCCATCTCTAGTGTTGCCTCCAATGAGCAAAGAACTAGGGCTGAAAACCTAGAGGAAAGTGAGGGTGCAGAGGTCAAGTTGTAAGCAAGCACAACATGTGATACTGTAGAATGTGTTTATTATTAATTTATTATTTTTATTATTATTTTGTTTTAATAGTTTCCCCAATGGTTCAAGAAGGATATTAAAGAGTACAATGAATGTAGTCCATTATTGTTAGCCCCATATTGCTCCAGGATGAAAAGGGTAATAAAAATTGAGATAGCATGGCCCACAGAATGCAGTAGACTGTTATCATAGAATTAACGGCAGAAAACCCGTGACAGAGATGTTGAGAAAATCACTCAAACCACACACTACTACAACTGAAGTGACCAGAGCAGCACCTTCTGTTTTAGAAAAATTGAGTAGAGCTGAAATAGGACCGAATCAATGAAATCAATGGGCTAAGACATTGTAAAGACCCTGTACAGAATCACATACTAATGTTTATCCTAACTTCTGAGTCCCAATTCATACATGCAGGTTTGTAATTTGATGACTGTGGTTGCTACCAGTGTGACTTCCTTGTATGCAAATGTGGCCATCACTGATATAACATTAGACGGACCTTAATATCACCTGACAACAGTGCTTTTCTGTGGAGTCACTTTACCGCCTACCTGTCAGATATTAAGTGTACACTAATCATGTGTAGAGAAATCAAATTATATATCACGTGTCAACCCAGCTTCAGTTCTCATGAGCATTATAGAGTGGGTGATTCTTCAGTGTCAAGTAGTTAATCGGGAAGTGAAGAAAATTACACTCGAAACTATCCAGAGAGAGCTTGGTGGATTTGGCTCATTAAGGTGTGTTTAGCCAATAGCTGGTTATAAAGAAGTCTGCTACTTATACTGTCTTTTCCAGAGGAATTGCTTTAGTATTTTGTTGCAACAAAAACAAGCCTTGCAATGTGTTTGAACGGTGGTGGTTAGCTGCCTCTGTGCTGCTTGGGGGCTGCCTTAGAGGCATCAGGTGGCGGGTTACCAAAGAGAATGAATACGGGACTCTTCTTGTGTGCTTCAATGTTAACAGGTTTCTTCGGCTTAGTCTTTAAAGTGCCACTTCGAACAGCGTTCTTTGCAAACTCTTCTTCATAGGAGCAGAGAGAGGCTCGGAGGCACTTTCCTTTCGGCACCACCCCTTAGCCACACATCGCCGTTCAAACCTTCACACGCAGCCGCAGTGACCCTACCCCTCTCTTCCTTCTTTGCTCGAGAGAAAGCTGCTACACAGGCCCTTCCTAGCAGCTTCAGTAGCAATGGGTTGTCGTTGCGCAGGCGCAAGTTTGAAGGGGCGGGGTTTGGCCTGAGGTGGTCGTCCCCTCGTCTTGTCGCTGGCGCCGCCTCCTTTCTCCTCCCCCTTCCACCCGCCAGCGCTCCGCCTCAGATGCTTCTGCCGCCGCCGCCGCCCCGCCGCTGCCTGCTCCTCCTCCTCCTCCTCGCCGCGCGTGTCTGACAGGCCGCTGGAGCCGGCTGAGGAGGGACGGGCGGATGGATGGATGCCCGCGTGGCCTGGATCCAGCCCGAGCAGAAAGGCCCCGCCAATGCGCTCTGGATGCAGATCTGGGAGACCTCGCAGGGCCGAGCTGGCGGCGGCAGCGCGCCCTCCTCGTCGGCGGCTGCTGCTTCTTTCCCGCCAACAACCCCGGCCCGTTATTCCCTTTGCCTCTTTAGCTCGACACCGCCGCCTCGCTCCGAGGCCGCCACTGCCGGCTCTTCGTCGTCGCCCTCGCCTCAACCGGTCGCCTCCCCACCGCTGCCGCCTGCTCCTCCGGTCCTCATCCTCCCGGCCCAGGTTGCTGAGAGGCGGACGCCGCGTGTGCTGCTGCTGCAAAAATCTCCCTCGGTGTCGTCTTCCTCAGCGGAGTCCGGCGCCGATAGTCCCGGAGGCGGCGGCTCTTCCTCCTCCTCCTCCTCCTTCTCCTCTTCGTCTTGCGGCCGGGCTGGACCTGAACCGCCTCCTCTTCCTTCTCCAGCCTCTTGCAAGGCCTCGGGGGGCTTGGCCGAAGAGAGCCAAGTGAAGCGAGGCTGCGGAGGCGAGGGAGAAAGGCAGAGCCAACAGAAGCCCCCCGCAGCCGCCTCTCCTCCCCATTATCACTATCGCCATCAGTACCACCCGAGCCGCAGGAAACATGAAAACAAGGCCAGCACCTATGGGATGAACTATCTGCTCTCTGGCGGCGGCGGCGGCCATACAGAGATCTCCCTGACGGGCGACGGCAGCCTCTGCTCTCAAGCACAGCCCCTGCGCAACCTCGCCCTTGGCACGCCTTGGAAAAGCAAGCAGTACAGTCCAGGCATACAAGGGTGAGTCCTGATTCTGAAGGGTGCTCACGTACCCCTTTAATGCAAAGTGCTTTATCGTCTTCTCATTTAAATTTAAACAATGCTATAAAAGGTGCGTATGTACGTACGATATCATCGTACCCATCTTGCGGATGGGAGGCCATGACTGAACGCCAGACTACATGTGACACGGGAGATCCATGAACAGGCTGTTCTTGTTCTTGTTCTGTGTTAAAATTTAAACGCGGCTATGGAGACTGTTTGGATCAGGATCACAGGGCTGGGGGAGAAGGATTAACCTATTTCTCTATTTTCCTGACTTAAATTGCACCCCCTACAGTTGCTGTTTACCCCATGGAGAAACAGCACCTGGGAGGATTTAAATAGGGGAAATGAAGCCAGAGGAGGTTTAACACAGGCTCAGAACATGCATGCTCACTTTGCAGCTTGATCTAAATCACTTTCTATGCACATCCTTACTCACTTTGTGGCTCTCTGTGGATTTTTTTAAAAAGTCAGTTATGAATTAAGAACCGTCCAGTTTAGATGATGTCACTGTGAGGAATTTGCCTAGGTGATCTTAGGCAAGCCACTGTCTCTGCCTCGGACCCCCTCCCCAACTACAGTCTGCGATATGGGGATAACAAAGTTATGTGGATTATAGATATGTTGTATTTGAAGCATTAAACTTTACACATTCTTTTAAAAATGCTTTATAGAAGTGTGTGATGTATTAAGTATGCACCTAAAAATGTGAAGCATGAATGTGACAAATCATACGAACATTTAGTAAGGAATCATGTTTGGCTGCAGCTCCCTGTCAAGTTTACACCTTGGCATGTCATTTATAGAATGACCTGGAGATGGAACCTGAGAAGTTGATATTTATTGCAGTTATAAATGTGTTGCCTGAGAAGATAGCTACATTTTTGGAGATGAACGCTGATGTGACAATAAGTCAATTCATAATTAAAGTGCTATGGAGTTTTCTGTTGTCATGGCTAAATATGAGGGAGTTATCTTACTTTTTACCTTTCCTAATAATTTGGCTCGATGAAGTACATGTATTTGTAGATTGCATCTCTATATGCTCTGTAAGCTGACTGATAGCTAGAGCACCAATGATGGAAGACTCATGACAAATCTGAGTGGATACAGAATAGGTCTGTATTGAGGCTTGTTCTGTGGCAATGATGGCGAAGAAAGCATACTTCATCAGCACCATTGCATCTGTGCAGTGTTGCCCACTGAGCTTTTCCAAGCGTTGAACAGACTTACTGGCCGCCTTCGGACCTAACATGGAACCATGGTTCCAATGGACCTGCAGTTTCATGCCCCCTCCCCCCACTCTGGTTGCAGAAGTGGGAGGCTGTGGGGGCCTCAACTCAAGATAGTTCGGGATGATACTAGTTATCTAGTCCAGTCTGGTTCCTGACTTGGATTTTGGGCTGAAATTACATTGGTCATCCTGGTGGATGGGCCTGTGCAGGGAAATAGATGAGAGTGGAATCCTGTTGATTTTCCTAGACCTATCATGAGTTTTCAATATAAGCAACCAGGCTATCCTTCTGAGTTGTTTTACAAGTATGGGGCTGGGGGGGGGTATGGTGTTATGGTGGTTCTATTCCCTTTTGGAGGGCTGTACCCAGAAGGTCCTGCTGAGAGACTACTGTTGCACCTCATGATATTGGTATACACAGTTTAAAAAGGGTTAGAACCCTCATGTTCGCAGTTCCTAGGTGGGCAGAACTGACCTCCGAGGTAATCTCCAGCCACCATTTTAAGAACATAAGAACAGCCCTGCTGGATCAGGCCCAAGGTCTGCCTAGTCCAGCATCAGATGCCTCTGAGAAACCCACAGGCAAGGGGTGAGTGCATGCCCTCTCTCCTGCTGTTGCTCCCCTGCAACTGGTATTTAGAGGCATCTTGCCTCTGAGGCTGGAGGTGGCCTATAGCCACCAGACTAATAGCCATTGATAGACCTGTCCTCCATGCATTTGTCTAAGCCCCTCTTAAAGCCATCCAAGCTAATGGATCACCATCACCTCATCCCATAGCAGAGAATTCCATAGGTTAATTATGTATTATGTAAAAAAGTACTTCCTTCTATTGGTCCTAAATGTCCCAGCCTTGGCTTTCATTACCCTAAATCAGGGGTGGGGAACCTTGGCCCTCCAGCTGTTTTTGAACTACAACTCCCACCATCCCCAGCCACAATGTGGCTGGGGATGATGGGAGTTGTAGTTCAAAAACAGCTGGAGGGCCAAGGTTCCTCACCCCTGCCCTAAATAGTTCAGTGTCATCTGCAAATTGGGCCATTCTGCTGGTAACCCCAACTTCTAGATAATTTATGAACAAGTTAAAGAGCACTAGTTGCAGCACAGATCCTGGGGGGACCCCACTGCTTGCTTGCTTCCATTGTGAGAACTGTCAATTTATTCCTTACCTATTTTTTTCCTATTTTGTGGCCCTTTGGAGGGAGGGGGGAATCTCCACCCCATGGTTTTCCATGGAATAATGGAAGAATTTCAGCTTTTGGGGGGCATTGCTGGACAGCCTCAATGCCTTGTTATCCGGGATTTTGTTATCCACAGCTTCAGCTGAGAACAGAACCCCCGCGGATAACACAGTCTATCTGTATATAATACTTTTCAACCAAAAAAAAGTTCTTAAGGCAGTTTGCATAGCAAAATAAAAACAGAAGACGGATCCTTCTCCCCAAAGGGCTCGTGCACTTTCACCGACATGCTACCAGCATAGCCAGTTGGAGAGCCACTGTACTGGACTAAATAGGAACAGTTGCTTTTCCCTGTGCTGAACATGAGTCACCACTTTAAAAGGGGTATTTTACCCATTGTGGAGGGATTACCTCTTGTACCTGTGTTTAACATCCTACATTAAACTGCTGAGTGGCGTTATCTGGAAGTTTGGACTGAGGTGTCACCAGTATGTGGATGACACTCAGCTTTACCTCCCATTTCCACCAGCATCCAATCCCAGGAAGGAAGTGGAAACCCTGGACCAGTGTTTGGAAGCCAGTTCTGGGCTGGATGAAGGCAAATAATTTCAAACTCAATCCAGATACAAAGGTGGTGATGTTGACAGAAAAGTTCTACCAATTTAGGAGGAAGTGTACACTCTGTTCTGGATGGGATTGCAGTCCTACTAAGGAGCTAGGTGTGCAGCTTTGGTTAGTGCTGGATTGGATGTTACTACTCAGTATGCTGGTGTCATTGGTGGTAAGCCATGCCTTTTAGTAGCTTTGACTTATTGCTCCAGCTATGGCCCTTCTTAAAGAAAGCAGGTCATCTTTGTTACTCACACACTGGTTACATCCAGGCTGGACTATTGTAATGTGATCAGTGTGGAGTTGCTTTTACAGATGGTTCTGAAACTTGAACTGGTTTTAATTGTGACCACTAGGATTTAGTAGGGGCTAATTGGTCCATAGATATATAATTTTAATATCAGTCACACTGGTTTGTTTCCAGATCAATTTAAAGTGCTACTGTTGGCCTTTAAAACTCCAAACAACTTGAGACCTTAAGGACTACCTTCACCCATATTGATCTACCTGAGCCCTAAGTCCAGTATCACAGGCCCCGCTCTCTGGCCCAATATCAATCCAGATTTGTTTGGGTACTAGATTCAGGGCATTTTCAGTGGTAGCGCCGCATTGTGGAATTTCTGAAAATCTTGCAGAGGCATCTTCTGTGAGTCTGAGATCTTCAAAAATTCCCCCCAGTCCTTCTCCATGTTCAATTCCATCTCCTGGAATGTCTTCCAATCCTCAAGAGATGCTTTGTGGGGAGCACAAAGGGCTGCTGTGGGCAGTAGCAGCTGGGGAAGTTACCTTCCACAAGCTTCCTTGTCCCCATAGTTCTTTGGATACAAGCAATTATCATTTGTCAAAATCTGTTTACTCATTGTAATTGCTAAATTCTAAAAGTGGTTAAATTCTATGTAATTTGTATATTTTTCTGCCTGTAGACAAACTGTTTTCTAGGAGTGGAAATTATGGAATAGAAAAAAATGACACACACATACACACCCAATAACATAACTGCCATAGTTAGAAAATATGCAGTTAGGCATTTAATGGAACCCCTTAGGCTGCAGTTTTCATTGTTGTTTTTCAGGCTTTTTAAAATGCTAATGGATGGATTCATGCTGCCTGTTTTTATTATTATTTACGTTGTGCCATCAGCCTATGTGGTGCTTGACAGAATAATAAAAGCAAGTAACTTCTGATCCAAGGATTTTACAATCCAATTTTTGAAAGTGGGCGAGGCAAGAAAAGTGATAGAAACTAATATAAGCAAATGCACTTTCATGTATGTGCAATGTGGTCATACACATGTTTACATAAAAGTAAATGTCACTGAATTTAGAGGGTCTTAATCCTTAAGCTCTGAGAACACTCCCTCGAGGATTAGGGTGCTGCTGCTGAATGCCAGGTCAGTTAATGCAAAAACCTCCCTCATCCACGATTTGATTGTGGATGAGCGTGCTGACCTGGTATGTGTGACGGAGACCTGGTTAGATGCGCTGGGCGGGGTTGGTCTCTCTCAGCTCTGCCCTCCAGGTTTCCAGATCATGCAACAGCCCCGCCTCAAGGGTCAGGGAGGAGGCGTTGCAGTCATCTTTCGAGAGACTCTCCCCGTTTCCAGGTGCCCGGTCAGGCAATCTCAGAATTCTGAGTGTTTGTCCTTGAGGGTGGGCCTCCGAGATAGGCTGGGGATTCTGCTGGTGTACTGACCACCCCGCTGCACTTCAGTCTCCCTACCTGAGCTGGTGGGGGTGGTCTCGGAGGTGGCTTTGGGTTCCCCCAGGCTTATTGTTTTGGGGGATTTCAGTGTCCACGCTGAGGCCCCCCTAGTGGGTGCGGCTCAGGATTTCATGGCCTCTATGGCAACCATGGGCCTGTCTCAGTTGGTATTGGGCACTACCCACGTGGCGGGACACACTCTGGATCTGGTTTTTGCAGACTGGGAAATAAATGATCTGGAGGTGGGGGAATTTAAGACCACTCCTTTGTCATGGACAGATCATCATCTGGTGGGGTTTAGTTTGACTGCTCCGTCTGCCCTCTGCGGGTGTGGTGGGCCAATTAAGATGGTCTGCCCCCGGAGGCTTATGGATCCGCTTGGATTCCAGACTGCTCTCGGGGAGTTTCCAGTGTCCAGAGCTGGTGACCCTGTCGAGGCTCTGGTTGATCTCTGGAATGGGAAGATGGCCCGGGCTGTTGACATGGTTGCTCCTAAACGCCCTCTCCGGCTTGGTGGAGCCCGATCTGCTCCTTGGTTTTCCTCAGAGCTAAGGGCGGTGAAGCAACTCGGATGACGGCTGGAATGACGCTAGAGGAAGAGTTGTCACAAATCCGACCGAACACGGGCTAGAGCCCATTTTAGGGACTACTCTGTGGCGGTGGGGGTGGCGAAGAAATGCTTTTTCTCTGTCTCCATTGCGTCTGCTCAGTGCAGACAAACAGAGCTTTTTTCGTGTGGTAAAAACCTTGCTCCACACATCCCCCCAGATAATGGGGGAGGAGTCATCTACAGCTCTTTGTGATCGGTTTGCCTGTCGCTTTGCAGATAAAGTCGCTTGCATCCGTGCTGACCTGGACTCCAGAGTTTTGGCAGTTCCGGCAGACGTGCCTCTGGTACCATCTGGTCCCGTTGTGTTGGATTCTTTTCAGTTGGTTCGGCCTGAGGATGTGGACAAGATCCTGGGCAGCGTGCGGGCGACTTCGTGCGCTCTTGACCCTTGCCCTTCATGGCTAATAAAAGCTGCCAGGGAGGGGACAGGCAGATGGCTGGAGGTGATCGTTAATTCTTCATTAAGGGAGGGCAGGATTTCAATGTGCCTCAAGGAGGCGGTGGTAAGACCACTATTAAAGTGGTAAGACCACTATTAAAAAAGCCCTCCCTTGATCCCTCCAACCTGGATAACTATAGACCTGTGTCTAACCTTCCCTTTCTGGGCAAGGTGATGGAGCGTGTGGTGGCGTCCCAGCTGCAGGGGGTCTTGGATGATACAGATTATCTGGACCCTTTTCAATCTGGCTTCCGCCCCGGGTATGGGACTGAGACTGCCTTGGTCACTCTAGTGGATGACCTACGCCGGGAACTAGACGGGGAGTAAATAAATGCATTTAGAATTGCAGCTTTGGTTACACATTTTCTGTGAGTGTATCAGGGTGTGCGCTTGCCATATAATATAATTGCATATCCTACAAATATGTTTTGCTTGATCTTATAAGGAAATTATGAGACTGCATGCTGCACAATAAAATCTACACAAACTGTATCCTTATCTTAATCTATTGAATAATATACAAAAGAGTTTCTATTGCACTTCTCTGAAACTACTTGTATGAATATGTACACATTTGCACACTAACAATCTATATGTAATATGAGACTTTCAAGATGATATGAAGAATGCTGACTTTGTTACTGATGTGATGTGAAATGTGATTAAAACAGCAGTCTTCTCCAAAGTACTGTTGGATATAATTGCTGTGAGGACAAAGATTTGCAAGAACATACTGTTGATTCCGGTACATCTGGTGGCGACTCAGAGGTGGGCCTTCTCTGTAGCTGCTCCTGGTCTGCGGAATGCACTCCTGGCAGAAATCTGTTGCTTGAGTTCATTGTTGGCCTTCAGGAGAGCCCTTAAAACTTATCTGTTTGGCCTGACCTTCCAGGGTGTTAAACTGTTATTAATTGTTAATGGTTTTATATTGTGTTAAAAATATGCTGTAATGATTGTTTTTAAAGGACTGATTCACGGGTTTTATTTTTGTTGCTGTGTACAGCCCAGAGCCATTTGGATGGGGCAGTATATAGATGTAATAAATAAATAAATAATACAGTGCAGTGCATGAAAATATTTTAACACTTTCCCTTGACTCTTTCTTCTAAGTTAATGTTTTTGTCAGATTCATGAAAGTAGATTTTTAGAAACTCTTAGCATGATTCTGATACCTTGGCATTACTTCAGCCTTATAACAAAGGTATACACATGTGTACTACATATAAAGGCTGTTTACCCATTGTGGTGGGTGGGGTGGTGGTGGTGGTGGAAGGCAGGGTGAAACCTACCTCCCCCACCCGCCCTGACAGTCTTTGTTCTCTCCCCGTCAGCACGCTGTTGCATGGAGCAGCGTGGATCTCTGGAGGCCAGGAATCCCACACAACGAGTGTAGTGCATTGGGGGATACCCCTGTGGGATGAGTGCTCTAGGCTCTTGTCTCTGTGTATGCTCAGGCTACGTGCAGCCTGAATATATGCATGACCCCATATCTGAGGTAAAGGGTGCGCTCACATCCTTTAACCCAGGTAAAAGCCCAGGTATAAAATTTGGGCTTGCGTTGGAGGCATTTCCGGAATCGGGATCAATCTTGGTGCTTCACACGAGCAGCCCTACCCAGGTAGGGCTGCTCGTGTGCACAGCCTCATTGACCTGGTGAGGTAGCGTAATCAAACCTGCCATTTCCAGTGCTGGGTTGTGTGTGTGTGCGCGCGCGCATGTGCGCACCTTTTCTATGGAACTGGAGGCCATGGGGACACCGGGGAAGCATGAGGGGAATGTCTGGAAACTAGTTCTTTGCACTGCTTTCCCCAAGCATCATCCCTGCATCTACTGCCATCTCTGTGGCTTCTGGTTGTGTAGAAAAGCATATGTGCGCGCGCGTGCACACACACACACACACACACACACACACACACACACACACACACACACTCTCTCTCTCTCTCTCTCTCTGCTGGAAATGACAGATATTGCTTGGAGCTGACTGCACTGGGAGTACCTGCCTCTGTGCATCGCCAGATGGAGGTCCAAATTCCGTCATTGGCATCTCATGTAAAATGAACTTTAGTCGTAGGGCTGGGAAAGGCATTTACCTAAAACATTGAAGAGTTGCTGCCCAGCACTATAGACAAAACTGGACTTGGACAAACCAGGAATCTTACTTACTATAAGTCAGCTTCATTTTTTCCCCTACTTTGTGCATAGTTTGCATTGTGAGGAATAGCTACAAGATACGGGCATTGGTATTGTTACATCTGTGTTCTCATACTCGAGAAAATATCACATATATGAAGCTAAATGGGAGTCTCATAGGCTGGATATGTTTTGTAGTCCTATGGTAAGGGCCACAAAAGAAAAAATTGGCTTGTGAATTAAAATTACTTTTGTTTTTCAGCCTAAAGCAAAATGTGTTTTGACATTTTATTCTTCTTTGTAGGCTCCATGAAGAAATAATTGACTTTTATGACTTCATGTCCCCTTGTCCTGAAGAAGCCGTTATGAGAAGAGAAGTAGTGAAAAGAATAGAAACTGTTATCAAAGACCTTTGGCCTACAGCTGATGTGAGTGTTCATCTCAAACTACTGTTCTGATTAAAGTACCCCCTGCTCTGCTCCCCCTTAACTCCACACTATCCTTGCAGCAAAGCAGTTAAGTAACACCTTCTAGCCTTAAATCACAAGGCATACATGGAACTGGGTCAGCACTGCACCAAGATGGCAGCTCCTGTTAGTTCCTAGGTCCCTTCTGGATTTATTTATTTGAAATGGCTTACAACCTGCTCTTTTCTCCTGTTCAGGAGTCTCAAAGTACCATACACTTTTAACGTAATTATTTTTTAAAAATGTTTCTATTTTACATACATATTTTTATCCTGTCTTTCTCAGGAGATTACGGAAAGTTTTACAGCTCTATAATTAAATAATAAAACACTATCTGTGTTAAAATACAGAACTCTGAGAGATCATGCACAGCAGGGTGAGAGAATAAAATGCGGCAATGGACAGAGAGGCACAATCAGCATTAAAAATTCAATATAGCAGCTTAAAAGGCCAGTTTAAAAAAAAATAAATTTTTGGCTTCCAATGGAAGGCATGTGCTGCAGGGGCCGTGCAAGCATCAGTTTGGGAGTTTCACAACTTAGGGGCTACTACAAAGGAGGCCCTCTCTTACGTGACTGTAAGATGCAAGAGGGCCTCTCTGAAAGATCTTGCAGGTAAGCAGATGGATGTAGGAGGAGGTGATCGTTCAAGCAAACCACCAAATCAAGCCTGGAAAACTAACATATAGGCAGATATGAATGAATGACATTGAAAGGACAGCAGCACACAATGATGCAGTTCTGGTAACTTTTTCTATGTTTCCTGGCCTTTAGTTGAGGGTGAGAAGGTCTAGGGGTTCAATCCTCTCACTCCTCATTTCACCTAACCATACCTTGCTGTGATCCTCGAGTCAGGTGAACTATGGTTAATGCTTACTAGACTTGCCTCCAAATCATGGTTTGAAGTGGATTTGCCAACTATAGTTGCTAGGTAATCCTAGTTGGCACTGAAGATAGTTTGCCCCATTCAGGTGTTGTGGCAAATGGCAGTCTTCATGATCCCTTACCATAAAGCTCGGGGCAGGAGGAGCAGAGGCAGCACAGTCTTAGCATGTCACTGACTGACATCTTGACTAACAAAGTATGTGCCTTAGGAGGGTCTGTGAGGATGCGCTGGGAGCTTTCATGCAACTCCCACAGCCCTCTCTGCATACTGTTTGAGACGAGAGTTGATATGACTGAGCGCTTTTGGGTGTGAGCAGTACCTTCAACAGTATGTGCACAAGAGGACTGGGGGAGTTGAACGAAGGCTCCTGGCAGGTCCCTGTAGAACTTGCTAATGCATGCTTCATTAGTCAGGATGTCAGCCATTGTGTTTACTTTCTAGAGAAATGCAACCCTGCCCTGTCGTTTCCCAGTCTGAATTGCTCACTCTACCTGTCTGCCTACCTATCTATCATCTTTTTCTATTGCCTGATATGTATATTTCTAGGCATTGTACATATTTAAAATATTTAAAAATCACAGATTAAAATACATTACACAATAACATAAAATAGTAATTAAAGCAAACTAGTTGACCCAGCACAGAGCATCTGCGCCCCTAGTTTGCCCTGTCTCCTCTCCCCCTCCCCCACCGCAACCGATCTGGCTCCCTAACTAACTATCTCTCTCTCACACACTCACTAATAACTATTGCACTGTGCAAAGCGCAATGTACAAAACATTTTCACACACCCCTCCCCGCACACACCTCCCCGCCTGAACTTTTAGTTCGCTTCTCCTCTGGAGCGGAAGGTGTGGATTTACATATCAGCCAGGTCTACTCCAAAGTCCCTGCAAGCTAATGGACACGATCAAGACACGATTCAGGTTTTTCATTGCACGTTAGAGCGTAGCCTGATTTATGTCCAGGTTTTTTAAAAATCCACTTTTGGTGTCAGTTTTTTGGGGCAAACTCACAGTAAACCTGTGGTAAAGCTTGTTGTCTGGAAGTGCTCCAGTTCATTCTGCCATTGTCAAACTAATTTCGCTCATCCACTGCCCTTCCCTTATGTCTTGCCTTTTTTCTTTTTTTTTCTTTTTGCAAGCCTGAGAATAGGGCCCACTTCTCATGTTTTATTAATATGTGTCACTTTGGGAAACAATATTTGCCTGAAAAATGGGGCAAAATGCAAGTTACTGAATATGGGATGCCATTGTAATGATGTTTGGGTCAGCACTTTTTGCACTACTGGATGACACATACACACGCACACACCTAGAGGATCAGATGCCTGTTTGGCAGGGCAAAACATTTCATTTCTTAGCTTTCAACTAGCACAATATTTGCAAGGCAAACGTATCACTATGATAGGCAAATTCCACTGGTTCCTGTCTAGAAGCAATTTGGATTTAAAGTACTGGGTTCTTCTTGTAGAGCTCTACTAGCTTCTGGCTTGCTATTCTGCATCTGCAAACACATTCCGAAGAGGTGAACAATGCAGTAAAGGGAAACCAAGATGACTATCTGCCTCTATTGACCCATATGATTAAAATGGCAACCTACAGTTCCCAGTATACGTGCTTCAATTTTTCAGAACTCACCAAAGAGACGGAACAAACTCTGACATCGCTGACACAAGAAAGGATATTCTGTTTCGTTTGCACCTAAATGATCTTGGAGGAAGCGTTACATTTGCAATGAGAGCCTTGATCCATCATTTAAATAAATCCCTGGTTGTGCTAGGTCTTATCCAGACTGTGTTTTCCTGTGCTTCCAGTTGGGTGCTTTAGTATCAATCAGGAGTCCAGCAAGCAGTCTAGGGAAAGGCATGCACTTTTTGCTCTTGGGACTCTTCTGAGGGAAAAGAGCGTGGACTATGTCATTAACTCCAGAACTAAATTAATTCAGAAGGCAAAACTCTTTGCAATTCCATGCATGTAATTTTTTTCACCTCCCTCCCCCCCCCCCATTGGAGAGGGGGAGAACCACTGGAGGGGAGAAACGGCTACTGCCTCCTGTCCTCCCCCGCCCCAGCTCTGGTCTCTATGGGCTCTGTCTGGGCTTCCCGGGGGGGGGGGGAGGCTGCTGGAGGGAGGGAACCATCACTTCCCATCCGCCTCCCTCCTTTCCACCTCTGTCTGCTCTGTCTGCAGCTGCTGCGGGAGGGAGCTTCTGCCACTGCCTCCCTTCATCCTCCTCCTCTCTTCATTCTCCTGGCTGCAAGATCTGCAGCCGGAACTGGAGAAGGCCCAGCAGGGGTGGGGAGGAGGAGGCACAGTGGTGACGGGGCAGGGAGTGTGGCAATGCTTCCCAGCCTAGGCAGGGGTGAGATGGGGTGCCAGGTAGTTGGGCAGCAGTGGCGGGCGCAGCAGAGATTGCGCACCAGCCAGGAACTGCTGTGCAGGAGCCTGGGAGTTGGTGCACACAAATGTACCTTAGGGGGAACAGTGTCTGCATTGTTCAGGGTTGCTTGTTCTCATAACTGCTTAGCAATATTAAAACAAACAATTATATTTCCACGAACTATAGCCTCATTCAGACATTATGTTGTACATGCGCACATTTGTCTGCATACATGCACATGGTTTTTGTGTAAATGACTGCACATGTGTTCATTTAAAAGGTGAACCTGAGTACTGACCCCCTGAAATGCAAGTAAAAGATACAAAGTGTAGCGCTGTATGTGAGTTGAACAAATCCATACACATGGTGTGTTAATGTGTATGCAGTACACAAGTTGTGCATATGTTGAAAAGAGAGTGTAATTCAGACTTATAACTTATGCTTATCTAGTTGGCCATAAGTTTCTTCTTAAAATTATCCTATTTAGAAACAGTAAAGCTATATGTCCCTTTTTCAGAAAAAAGTTTTGGCTATGATCTCTGTCGGAGATCATGCCAGAATAATTCATACATGAGATTTTTTGGAATTGGAATTGGAATTAAATATTCCCAAATCTGGAATTAAATATTCCAAAACTTACATGCTTGTTTCTCCTTGACAATTCAGTCCTTGAGCTGATTTGGAGGAGCAGGAACATGCTGCAGCGCCTCCACTTTCCCTATCTCCTCTCTTTTTGCTTCTTTGCAGTGATATTGGAATCAGTCTGGATATGGTTAGTGCTGGCAAAGAATGCTTCCAAAGCATGGTTTGAAACCATTTTTGAAGTGCTAGTTTGCACTTGCTAAACTTGGATGCCACAGTGAAGTGTGCTTAGAGCAAACCAGAAGAGAGGAGGGGGTACTTGATGTACAAGAGGGGAAAGGGAGGGAGTGGAGTGTGAGGCCGTAGGGCACAGCTGATCCCCAAAGCATGGGTTCTTGGGGAGCAGGAGTCCTATAGTGAAAGTAAGACAGATTCATTTTGATTAAACAGATATCAGTAAATGCCTTGTATATATTTCTGCAGATCAACACAGTGTGGATTTTTTGGAGAGATTTTTCAGTTCAGGAATCACAGCAGTGAGTTCAGTGCTAACTTTACTTCTCTTTTCCAGGTTCAGATATTTGGCAGTTTTAGTACAGGACTTTATCTGCCAACTAGGTAAGTCTTAACGTTTTAGCTAACACTTATGTCTCTTGTCCTATATTAGTGCTATATTACAAAAAGAAAATGTTAGCATTCCTTCAGGCTCCCTCAAAACTGAGAACCGTAAAATTTTAAAGTTGGAAGCGATCTTGGATATCATTTAGTCCAATCCTCTGAATTGTATAGGAAGCTGCTTGACAGTACAGAGATCTGATCAGCTATGTCTTGTTTAATAGGAGTTATGTGGAATACTGACTCTTTAAGTTAACATGTAAATAAGTCCATATTTATTTATTTATTTAAAATATTATGCCCCGCCAACTGCTTGGGGCAGCTCACAACAATATTGAAAAATTCTAAGACATTTCTTAAACAAAGATAAATGTGTATTTTGAACTGCTTGTCTTTGTGAAGCATTCAGCATGTTGGCAGACTACACTACTAGGAATGCTTTTCTGACTCTGTAGAATTGCAAATGATAATACAGCAGTACTAATATACATTAAAATGACTAATCAAAATAATTTACCTTAACCATTGTTATCCCAAGCCTTTGGTATGTTTATAAATACAGAAAGAATATGAACTGTTACATCAGTTGAGATCTAAAATTCTTTTTAAAAAATCTTTATAAGAAGTGATTAACAAATTATCAGTATTATGAGCCAAGCTCTGCACACAAGCTTACAAATACCAACATGCAGTCCTCTGTGTTGAGACTTTGATCTGATAGTTGTGCAGTGCATTATCTTGGGTACATCACACTGTTTGTCGGAGCCCTTTAAAATGGACTGGACTAAACTGCCAGCATTGGTATACTGAACTTAAATTTTCAAACTAGTAATGCTAAATATGTACAAGATATGCCCCCACATCCAAGGGAATATAATGTCTAAATGTTTTGGGTTTTTTGTCAGTGATATTGATTTAGTAGTTTTTGGAAAATGGGAGAGCCCCCCTCTACAGCTGCTGGAACAAGCACTGAGGAAACACAACGTGGCTGAGCCATATTCAATCAAAGTGCTTGACAAAGCTACGGTAAGCAACAGAAACAAATCCTACTTGACTAAAACCAAGGAGGATAAATTTATTTAATGGAAATTCTATTTAATGACACACTGCACAAGAGTTGATCAGCCTAGTAATATTGAATTTGTGCAAGTTACACAAGTTGCATCACACAATTGTAAATCCATTATTTCCAATGGACTTACTCTTGTGCAACACAATTTGTGCAAAATTTGCTTTTGCGCAAATTGCGCAAGTGCAGTGTTACTAGGCTGACAGTATTTTGTGCAGTATCTCAGCCAGTATAAACAATTTTAAAATGTAGCTATATTTGTGTGCACTGTGGAATCTTAATGTTGAGGCTTCCGAGAACTCAGAGATCCTAAGGGTTGAGTTGATTGCTTTATATCAATTGTAGCAGTAGCATTTCTCTAAAAAGCTTTACACGTAGAATCTATATTTTGATTTAGTGTCTGGTGCTATTTATTTATGTCACCTTAAGTGGCGCAGTGTGGAAATGCTTGACTAACAAGCAGAAAGTTGCCAGTTCGAATCCCTGGTGTACTATATCAGGCAGCAGCAATATAGGAAGATGCTGAAAGGCATCATCTCACACTGTGCAGAAGGAAGCAATGGTAAACCCCTCCTGTATTCTACTAAAAGAAAACCACAGGGCTCTGTGGGTGCCAGGAGTCGAAAGTGACTTGATGGCACACTTTACCTTACTATTTATTTAGTTTAATATTCCATATTATTTAGAGAGTAAATGTCCTTTCTGATATACTGCTTTCCATTCTCAAAAATGCCAGGAAATTTCAGTATAGTTCTGTAGTGATCAGACTCCCCTCCCCCTAAAGAGTTGACCGGAAGTGAACCCTGTCCTGATTGATATGCTGGTGAACTCCAGGGTTCAGCCAATCAGCACACCAGTGGGGTGGGACCTAGAGAGCTGTTGCGAGGAAGAAGGAAGTTCCTTTGTCAGAAAAGAAGCTAGGCTGGAGGTGCTCAGAGAAGGACATGTTGCCATGAGTTTGGCTGCGGGAGAATAACTCTGCAGATCCTTGAAAGATGAGAGGGCAGGAAGCTTGAATTCTCATCCAGAGTTTGGTGAGTTCAAGGAAAGGAAGCCTGGATTTTGGCTTTGGGAAGATTAATTTAGGGGAAAATTTGTTTAGTCAGCCTTTGTGTCTGGGAAGTTATTTTTTTTTTTTTTGTGGTGTGCACTATTGCATATTCCTGATACTGTTCTATTATTGTTTACCTGTAACGTAATTAAAATAAGAAACACTAGCCTACGTCCATCCTACCTACAACATTGCAAAAGACTCTATAAACGTTTAAGCGTGAATAAAGACAACCTATTTTTGTAACTGCATACAGCTTTGGTTACTGTATCTTAAAAGGATATTGTAGAACTGGAAAAGGTGCCAAAGAGGGCAACCAGAATGATCTGGGGCCTGGAGTTCCTTCTTTATGAGACTAGGCAACAGCATCTGGGGCTCTTTACTTTGGAAAAGAGCCAACTAAGGGGAGAAATGACCGAAGTGTATACAATTATGCATGGAGTGGAGAGGGTAGACAGAGAGAAATCTTTCTCCCTCTCTCACAACGTTAGAACCAGGGGTCACCCCATGAAACTGAAGGTTGAGAAATTTAGGACCGACAAGCAAAAATACTTTTTCCCACCACGCATAATAAATCTATGGAATTCCTTACCATGGGACGTGATGATGGCCACCAGCTTGGATGGCTTTACAAGGGGTTTAGACAGATTCATGGAGGACAGGTCTATCAGTGGCTACTAGTCTGATGGCTGTGAGCCATCTCCAGCCTCAGAGGCACGATGCCTCTCAATACCAGTTGCAGGGGAGCAACAACAGGAGAGAGGGCATGCACATACATCTTGCCTGTGGGCTCCCCAGAGGCATCTGGTGTGCCAATGTGTGAAACAGGATGCTGGACTAGATGGGGCTTTTGCCTGATTCAGCAGGGCTGTTCTTATGTTATTAACTTATTAAGTATTTTTAACTGTATATAAAAGCTGAGAAAGCCTCAGACAGAAACAGTCTAGTAATGGAAGAAAACCTTTTTTTTAGTTCCTTTCTTTTTACAAGCCTTGCAAGGTTTTTAACTCAGGAAAAGGGGTGGGGTCAAAGTGGGGAGTTCTCTTGTGCAAACACATCCTCAAATGATCAGCAACTATCAGTTTTCTCCCCACATTTAGGCTTGCACGTGGAAGATTTTTGTACTTATCCAATAGCAAAATAAAGCAAGTTTTGTCCCTGGGATTCCATCCCAAGCCCAGTGAGGTTCAAGCTCTGTCAGTAAGAGGGGTGGTGGTGGCAGCATTTTGAATCTACCGATAATACAGGGTAGTTTTAGGAGGAGCCTAGCCACGCAGCTCAAGCAGGGATGATTCAGCATTTCTTTCCCTCACGTGAGCTTGCTCTGAGACAAAGGATCCGCTACAAGCTCTCAAAGTTTTTCTTTTGTTGTAACTGTGCATGCCTGAGAAATACTTTAATTAAATACTGGGTAGTCAACCATTTCTTGGAATTAAAATAGTTATAACAATTGCAATCCATTTGTTCCATTTTCTGCAGTTCTGCATCCAACATTTATTCTACATTGTTAAGCCTGTTTTGTTACCTCACAACTTATATCTGAACTTTGTATCAAAAAGTAGGAAAGTCAGTGTATCTATCCATTAAAGTTCTGAAAATTCTTCTAAACCTCTCCAACTGCACTGCTACTATCCATTTGCTTCAAATCCACTGTTCAGTTGCTATTCTTAATATGGTCTGTCTTGATTTGCATCACCTCCAAATAGTCATTTTTCTTTTAGGCCATTCTCTTGTAACCTTGCCTCAAAATAGCTTGCAGTTATTTCATTAATATCCCTTTTAAAAATGCCTGTCTTTTTAGAAACACCCACCCCCACCCCCTGCTGCACAAACTATCAATTGCCAACGTTGCAATTTATTCTTGGTTAATAAATTTCTGTGTTCATTAATATGTTCTCACTTTCTGTTAGCATCAGGTTCAAAATCTGGAGCAATTGTATAAGCCATCTCATTATGATCCAAACCACTTAGAACACTGATCTATAATGATACAGAATGTGTGCATCATATTCATGTAACATTTTCCTTAGTACAGTATTCAAACTGTTTTCTGAGTAGCTGCACTTTGTCATAATCAGTAGCTTGCTTTACGGTTTGCTTTATGTCTACTCAAGAACCTGAGGTTAAATTTCTTGAAGTTAGATCTTCAGTCTTACTATAAACATTGTAGGGGGTTTTTTTTAAGTTTGTTTTTTCTGAGTTCTGGATCTGACAAATTCATTGAGGAGTGGTGTCCTTTGTGTCTGCTGTCTCCAGCTTTTCTGGTGCTGGCATTTGAAAATTCCTCTTGGCACATGTTAGACTGCCTTTAGCATATGAGTCATAGCCCCTGATGAGAACTTGTACTAGACTGACATTTCTTTACAGCATCTAGTTAGCAGGCTGCCATTGTTTTGGTAATACCCTTGTGGGGCTTTAGTACTTGCTTTCTTACCCTAATCTTTCCACCTAAATTCTAAATGACACATTGCACTTTTATTTTAAATCCCTTGTATTATCACTAGCTCTGAAGAGTTCAAAGGTTCAGTCAGTCACTTGAACTCTCAGTAAACAGATACATATGCTGTTTTTAGACTAGAGCATTGCTGTAATTGAGGAGATGGTGTTTGATACCCTAATCTTAAACACATTTAGTTGGAAGTAAATGCCATGAACGGACTCGTATCATATTCTTGATGATAATGATGGCTTATATGTGCAAGACCTCAAATCTAGGATCTTATATTAAGAAACCTGGCTACATTTTTGCTACTTCCAACTGTTGTTGAAACTCTGGTCCTGCTATATATATAGGAAAACCTCGGTATTCACGGGGGTTCCATTCTTGGCTAGTGTTGTGGATACTGGAACTGCTAATACCGAGGCATTGGGGCAATGGGAATCTGGGGTTAAGTTCCATAGGGCTGGGAAAATGGGCTAAAAACAAGGGGGGGGGAGCAAAATAAAGTGCCCTGCTGTGCTCCACAGGTCCTCCATGTTCCAGCAATGCTCCCCAGAGAAAGAATTGTCCAGAAATTGTTGGGAGTTTGGCAGGGTTTTTAAAAAATGAGCCATAAAATGACTCCTGATCTCTGGCAGTCTCAAAATGGTGACTGAAAATGACTTATGAGGTCATTTCTGGCCACCCATAGATATGCAGATCCCCCCGCCCGGTTTGTGTGTAAGGTGCCTATTACCCAGCCATGGATACTCGAAACCACGAGTGCTGGACCCGCGATTAATGAGATCCTGTATTCTGGAGAGTGTTTAAAAAGTACATTATTATCTTATTATATTAGCTGCCAGAGAAGAGCCTTGTGAAACCTCAGGCCCTTTCTTTCTCCTCCCACCCTTAGTAACAGAAACAGAATATGTTATGCAATAAAGCAAATACAGAGTACAGGTGTTCAGTTTGCAGAATGTATACACATTACAAGTCAGCTTCTTCTAGAATAGACACAACCATTAATTTAAGTGCCATAGCTCCACCACCAAAGTAGTTCCTGGAGTTGTGGAGTACGTGTCTGTCTATCAGCAACTAAATGCTCACAAAGTCACAGTACATCCATTGCATTTTATGTGGCAATTTTCTCTAAAGTTGCTACTAAAATAGTTGTATTTTCACATAAAAATGTTAATCGGTTGCCATCTCACCAGAATACACATAGGTGATAACTTTATCAAAACTTACAACAAAACTACAAAAGGAACCCCAGCGTTGCTGGAAAATCAGCCGCCTTATTTGGTGGGCTGAGTGGAAAAGATTAGGGCACAGGATTAGAATTTTAAAGGAGATTTGAGTTTACATGGCATTAAAAGTAATAAAGAAAAAGTTCAAAACATGGTTCCAAAGCCATGGACATAGAAAATGCAAGAACACTAGGCATTGTCATTTGCTGTTTGGAGATGTTAGGTAAACAGTTTTTTATTTTTTTCCAAGACAGTCTGTTTCTTTACCCCATTCCTAAAGATGGAGACTGGCAGATAGTGTCTCAAAGGGGCAAGAAGAAGCAGAAAATCAGCCCATGGTAGATAAACCCCTACCCAGACACTTTAGACCAAAAGTAAACTTGGGGGAAAAGCTGTCTTCTAGTCTGCATAACCATTAAAATGAAACTTGTTTAATCACTGATAAGGTGATTAAAATGTCATCCTTTTAACACTGGGTTGTCAGTCACTGCATGCTCCAAGAGAGGGCCAATCAAATTTGAGCAGGCTGGTTCCTGTAGTCCAAGTAGCTGTCAATCAAGCCCTAGTTCTGGTCTTGTCTTGCTCCAGACTGGCAGCATTTGGAAAGAGTTCTCTCCTTCAACTTGTTCTGTTTATGCTTCTCACAGGCTAGTTCTGTTGTTCCCTTTTCTGCCCCTTTTCTTTTCTCTGTGTGCCAGGCAGGGAAGGGAATTGGCCATATTTTTGCCTTAAAAGGAAAAAAAATTAGTTATTGGCCCTGATTGCTCCACTTATGGAAGATTTTTTTCGTTTGTCATACATCATTTTTCACTTGTCATAGACATGCAGACTAGTGGATTTCTTGAACTCTGCTCTCCAGGAAATCGGTAATATGAAATCGGTAATAAAACCACCCATCACCAACTGAGAAACAGCAAATGGTGGGGGAACATGAGAATCGGAATGGAAAAGATGATGTTTGCTTTGTTGAGCTGATCAACCTCCCTTTTTCCATGGCTTAGGTAGGAGAGGAAATAGTTTTGTCCAACCATCACATAGATAGGAGAGATTGACAGGCTCCTCATTTTTTCACTCTTCCCCCAAACTTTGCCCAGTATTAGAGAGAGAGGCAAAAGGCTAGGATCAAGGCATTATGCTTTTAGCATGCAGGAAGCAAATGTGTTTCCTTTGTCATGGTCTCTGTTGTGCCTGTGCAGAGATCAGTCCCTTCAAAAGCCTGAGGAGAGAGGTTTTTGGTGGTATCCCTGCCCCGTTTTGTATCTGTATTGAGACTGTCCCACTCAGTCCCTTCAGTTTTCACCAACTGCTGCAGAGTTTGCGTTGCTTCGAGCCTCTGGAGGAAAGGCGGAGTGGGGGGCGGGGGAGAGGAGAAATTCTTGGTTTTCATTGTTTGTCCCAGGAAAGTACTCATGTTTATTTACTCTTTGTTCTACCTTTATCGTCTTCTTGTATTCTGCCTCTTGCTTAGGGTTTTTCTTGATAGCCTGCCCCTGACCCTCTATTCTCCCAATGGTTTATGGCAAGTGAGGTCCAGTGGGCCCTCAAATTTTTTTCATCTCTGTGCAGAATGAGTTTTGTTCTGGGCGGCAGTATCAAGGCAGTGTGTGTGCATGTGCATTCAGAATGGGGCCTTCCTGATTCAACCTGAGTGGGATCTAGAATGAACTAAGCGGACATCCAAAAACTTGGGAGCTCGCGCACATATGCATGCCTTAGAGGGAACAGTGGTGAGGTCTAGTTTAAATTCTGCTTTTCTTGCACAGCCAAAGTACCCACCTCAGACAGACACTCTTAAGTGCCTATCATGTTTGGGAAAAGGACATAGAGTAGAGGCTGCTTCATGTGTCAAGGCTTTACTTGCCAAGTCCGTAGTAATTAGGCTTCGCACCTCTGATGTTTACTTTGGGAAAGAGTACTGCTTGCTCAACCCTGTGCACCTGTGGGGATAACCAATACTGGGTAGTCATTACAGCTTCCCTTGAAATGGCATCAGACTTGCCATTCCAGCCAATGCCCTCGGCCTCAGCAGCCTCTGAAACCATTCTATGAGATTCCCCAATTGGCTCCCTCTTTGATCTCCAGGATGGAACTGTGCCAGCTGCCATTACTGCATAGCATTGCTTTCGCTTCCACTGCGACTGCGGCTAATCCCACAGTTACTCAGCCCAAGAGTAAGGCTTCTCCTGATGCATTGGGCACAGAGCCTGCCAAAAAGAATAATCAGCAGTTCCTAAAGGCCGCGGGAACTCCTAAACACCCGTCTCCCGAACTGGAGCTGTCGCAGGAATCAGCATTGGGAATCCCTTTTGATTATGAGCTCCTAGAGCCAGATCTCTACCCCAAGGCTGATCTCGAGGAGGAAGACTTTGATCTTTGGCCCAGAGGCAGAGACTTATTCCAAGATGTGGAGCACGAGGAGTGTGAGCACGTGGAAATTAGAGAGAATGGGGGGCGCAGAGATCAGTGTTACAGGATGTGCTGAACTTGCCTGTGCACTGAGGATAGCACTGGGCTATCTTCAAAACTGTGCAACAGAGACTGAGGCTACTTGTGACTCTCATTTTCTACTTTGATAGTGCTACCAGCGGTCAAAAGAATGACATTTTGGGTTGCATACGCAACTGTCATATTCTTGTGCTATGATCAGTACAGCATAGTGTTAAGAGGCTGCAAATGTGTGTATAATTGCTATCAGTTTGACAAAATAGGCAGTTGAGCTAGGAAGAAATGAGGGCAGCAGCATTGGCATGAAAAGGGAAGGAATGAGCAATACAATATGAATGGAGCAGGGAATGGACAGCCATCTCCAAACGGTTACTTATAAGGTACCTCTAGATCAATGTGAAATTTGCTCACTATATATCATTTGTGCGTACATGCAATGTTTAAATTGCCCTAATGAGTTGTGCTTGGATATCTTTAGTATCGGAAGCAAATGGGTGAATTAGTGACTGGATGAGCTGATTGATCAACTACTGAAAAATGTCTGATTTGTTGGGTAGTTTGAGTGACTGGTTTGATTATTTTTGCAGGTACCAATAATAAAGCTAACTGACCAGGAAACAGAAGTGAAAGTTGACATTAGTTTTAATGTGGAAACTGGTGTGAAGGCAGCTCGTCTTATCAAAGACTACATGAAGGTACTGTTGCATAATTTAAAAAATTGATGTAGCCTGAACTTTCCAATGTTTTGCAAATGTAGAGGTTTTCCACACAATCAAAAACTGTGTTCTAACCAGGTTTGGGAGCGGTGTGTGCTCCCAGTTTTCAGTTGTGCAGAAGCAAGGTAAGAGGAAAACCTGGGTAGGAATGATTGTGTGGAAGCAAGGTAGGAGGAAAACCCGGGTAGCTTTTCTTCCCACCTTGCTTCCGCACAACCGAAAACTGGGAGCGCACACAGCTCCCAAACCTGGGTAGAACACAGTTTTTGATTATGACCTTGTAGACTTGCAATAGTAGAATGTAGCTGGCAGAAGATACCATTATAGCTAAACATAGGTGCATGTTCAATGTCATTTTGAGCACTAGGTAGTAGATATTGATAAATTATACTCCACCTTGTATAAAACAATTTCTTCTGATTTGAAGCTATAGACGAGTTCATTGCTATTCAGCCTATTTCAACTACTCATATTTGTAGGAAAAACAAAACTTTGGCTTTAATCTGAGAGGCATATGACTGAGATGATAGCACGTTTCAAAGCAAAGGGCATACATAGCTCTCCCTGCCTAGACAAACCTACTCATGAAGTCCATGTTTGCAGCTATACACAAGAGGGATATGATTTGTTTAGAGCATTGTGGTTTCATTATCAATTGAAGCAAAAGCTCTCTTTATCCATTCCATTGGCCCTAATACTGGGGGGTCATGCTAGACACTGCCACAAAGACAATTTTCTTTTCACTTGAGAGAAGAAGCGGGATACTTCTTTGATATAGGAGATCCTTCCAGAAAGTCTGGACTTCTCATGTGCCTAGCCCAGTTGCAGGATACAATGATAGCCTATATCAGCTTAGTTTCTTTGGCCAAATTTCATTCTCAACCACTTTGGTGGGTTTCCTTCTGTACTAATTCAAATCTTTCTCAAACAGATCTTTTATCTTGAGCCTCATAGGACTATGTATAGCTTTGCACTGGTGGGTGGATCTGGACCACCTGAGCAGGAGAATGCCACTGAGAACTGCTGTCCATACCTATGGGAGAGTAAACATATACAGGTCATCCTCTCTGAAACATATGTTGGGATTATCTCTGTTTTTGGCCCTATTCTTTTGCTGGAGAAGTTGACCCTTCCTTGCCTTCTGACCAGAAGGGAACCTAACTGTAAATTCAATAATTCTACCCCTGTGGAGCTCTAGCTCAGCTTTTCAGCCTCGGAACCACCCTCACGGCTGCCTCTTTGTCAGCCTTTCCTGTGCTTAGGTCCTTTGTATCTTGCTCTAGTCTCACTTCTGTGGGCTTCTTACATTTTTCTAGCACTTCTCCAGGCCTACCTTCCTGACCTATCCCTTCCTTCACATTCCCTCACTTCTGCCTACTCTGCACCTTTCGTTTAGCTATCCTGGCTCAGGAGTGTCTGCTGCCTTTTTCTTCCATTCAACTTTCCAAGGATTAGCCTTTGCCATGCAGATCCTTCTATCCTTGGGTGTTTGGTTTTAATCCCACCCAAACGGAAAACTTCCTCTTTCCTCATCAGACGGGAATGCATGTAGTCCATCTTATTTCCCCAAGACGTTCAGGGCAGCATTACATGGATTAGTCAATGTTCTCATAGAACCCTGAGGCAGGTTAGGCTATGACTTATCAAAGACTCTCTGGGGAACTTCATGATAGTGGTTTTGGGTTTTTTAATTTTGTTGAAACCGTCAGAAGCACAACACTTTTTAGGACATGACACTGTAGATAGAACAGTTATCTTCAAGCTAACATTATCAGTGCTAGTTCATGAGTTGGGTATAAGACCATCAGTAGCTTAATAACTATTTCACAGATGTTGATGCATCTAGTAAATGCGTCAATATCTAGTGACATGGGTTAATTGGCTTAGATGCCCTACTTAGTAGAAAGAAGTGGCTTTCCCACACTTAGTAGGAGACCATTATGCAAATGTCATATATTTCTGCTTTTACAGTTTCTATGGCATGTTGATCCTTTATTCATGCCATACTATAGATAAGTCAGTACCTTTCTGTCCTTATTACCTTATGTTTGGATTGTTTGGATGATATCATATCATTATTGCTGATTTAATCAGTTTCAACCTGATTAAATATGTCCCTGGTTCTGTGATTTAAATCGGAACATAGGAAGCTGCCATATACTGAGTCAGACCATTGATCAGTATTGTCTACACAGACTGGCAGCGGCTTCTCCAAGGTTGCAGGCAGGAATCTCTCTCAGCCCTATCTTGGAGATGTCAGGGAGGGAACTTAGAACCTAGATGCTCTTCCCAGAGCAGCTCCATCCCCTGAGAGGAATATCTTACAGTGCTTACACAGCAAGTCTCCCATTCATATCCAACCAGGGCAGACCCTGCTTAGCTAAGGCAAAAAGTCATGCCTGCTAACACAAGACTATCTCTCCTCTCCCCTCTTAAGAAAGCGCTGAATTGAATACAAGTAGTATTGTGTATTCTGTTGTTTCAGCCACAAGAGGGCAACATCTTGATATACACAAATGACAAAAAACAACTATTGGTGGTTCAGCTGAAGATTCCAGTACATCTAGACTTCAAAGAAATTCTCCAGTAAGGCCCACATCTGTTCACTCCAGGCATTTGACTGGGCCCAGGAAACTTGGATTGAATAAACTTGTATAGACTCATAGCAGCTTGTCCCACAAAATGGCAGCATTAGGAAAAGATTATTCTTGCTGTGAGCACAATCACAATGGTCTTCCATGACTTTTTGACCCTCCATTATTAAGATGGAATAAATGATAAACATCCAAAGTCTATTGCTTTACATAACTTTAACTGGTGTAACTTTTTTTCCCTAGTATCTGTATCTGTGAATGATTGTATTTTTGGTATTAATAGCCATTCATTATATTTCCACATGTGAAATTCCTCCACATGCGCATAGGTAATAAATATGTAGAAGATTATTCCTCATTTATACAACCAGTATCCTGATAGATATTGTGTGTTCAAGAATATGTGTAAAGGTTAATTCCTCTAACTTCTATTTTGGTATAAAATTCTTTGTACTTCATTGTAAATAATCTTGAGCAGGATGTCTTACTTCCAGGAATGGTCTTATGGGAAACAAACTCTTTTTATTTGCAGAAATACTCGTTGCTGCCTTACTTGATTTTAGTGTTAAAACAGTTCCTCCTTCAAAGGGATTTGAATGAAGTTTTTACTGGTGGAATTAGCTCTTACAGTCTTATTTTAATGGCAATTAGCTTCCTACAGGTAAGTCACTTATCCGTGTTAACTATGGAGAATTCTTTGCAAAAACTGAGAACTGAGAAACTACTCCTGTTCATTTTACCCATGCATGATTCTTTTGCTTCAAAGCTTTTGTATTGGATACAGTTCTCCTATTTATTGTCTACTCCTGCAAGAGCCCTGTTGTATATATAAACAAAAGGCCATATGGAAAAGTGGCCATGGTGATATAGCCACTATGTCAGGTGTGCTAAGGGCCAAGGTACTTTTGCACTGACTAGTCTCCTAGTCATGACATACATTGACAGTTAAACCTCTAATTTAAACAAGTTATATTTTTATAAATTCTTCTCTGACAGTGGAGGGTGAATGCTGTCTGTCTTGATTTCAGAAATTCTACCATGTAAACACAGCATAATATATCTATTTGCCCCATCTTTTCTCCCTCCATGCTAGAAGGTTTTTCTTTCTTAAAGGAATGGGAAATGGAGCCCGGGTCAAATTTAAGCAGTGAAACATAATTTTTTATAAAAGGTACATGAAAGCATTCTACACTGCATTATAGTGGCTGCTGCCATTTTCATAATGTAAGAAGTGGTCTTTAAAAGGCATTAAGATGAAGTTTTTTTTTAATTGATGGTGATTTTGGCCCAGTTCTATTTTTAACAGTTCATTAGGAAGCTGATAGAATATAAATTTTGTCCCCAAAAGAAGACCTTGGTTTTTTGTGTGTTTGTTTTTGCAGTTACACCCAAGAATTGATGCTAGAAGATCAGATGAAAACCTTGGAATGCTTCTAATAGAATTTTTTGAACTCTATGGAAGAAATTTTAATTACTTAAAAACTGGTATAAGAATAAAGAACGGAGGTGCCTATATTGCCAAAGAGGAAATCATGAAAGCCATGACTAATGGATATCGACCATCTATGTTGTGTATTGAAGATCCTCTCTTGCCTGGTGAGATAACACAAGTAACTTATTATTTTTCTGCTAAGAACATAGGTTTAATGTGGAACTCAAAAGTATGTAGTGAAGCATGTCAAAGGGCTTGAAACAATTTTTTATATAGTTATCCAGACATAGCCACTTAACTTCCCTCAGTTTATGCTGTCTTTATATAATCAAGATTTTTATGTGGTAGTCTCTTCTCCCCTGTATCTTCTGTGGGCATCATGTAACACCTAGGAATTAATAGGATGCTATGCAGTGCTGTGTGTTAAGCTGGACTGCTAAATATACATTAGTGGGACAAAAATACACTACAAAAATGTCTGGGACTAGAAATCCTATGTTTACCTTTGTATTTGGCCATATGAATATTCATAAATAGTCTGAGTTAATCAATTTTATGCCCTATTGCCTAACTCTATTGTTTGTAGACCTTCAGACCTAAGCATAACATGTTTGGGGTCTAGAAGCACTTCACAAGAATGAAGAGGGGGTTTCTCAAGTAACCAGTTTCCACAGGATCCCAGGTAGATGAGGCAAGAAGCAATGCATTGATTTCAGCTTAGGATCAGTTTGTGATCCATGCTCTGGACAAAACTGGTGCCCTGTCCACGAGAGCAGCAGAATGTTAAATCTTGTAGACAAGAAAGAAGCTCCAAATTTCCAGGAGCCAAGGCACAACTTAAATGCAGTTTTACATAAAGGAATATAGTTAATTGTAACTGCATACAGAGAGTGAAGCCTTGTTCTCAGTCTGCATCCTGAACTAATGGTCATCATGTGTTGATTGATTCAAGTGGAAATGAGAGATGTAGAGCATTACTAACCTGTATACTAGCCACTGAGTTTCTGTGATCACTTGAGGAAGACAGAACCAAAAGCTATGTGGTTGGGAACTGTTTTTAGGTACAAAGTCAAGCAGATGAATGGAAAAAAGAAAGGTCTGGAAAACAGAAAATAATGCATGTGTTCAAGATCCCTTCTTTAAGATGCAACACTACCCTTAACCTTAAGTGGCGCAGCAGGGAAATGCTTGACTAACAAGCAGAAGGTTGCCAGTTTGAATCCCCACTGATACTATATCGGGCAACAGCGATATAGGAAGATGCTTAAAGGCATTATCTCATACTGTGCTGGAGGAGGCAATGGTAAACTCCTCCTGTATTCTACCAAAGAAAACCACAGGGATCTGTGGTTGCCAGGAATCAAAATTGACTTGACTGCACACTTTACCTTTACCCTACCTTTAATCAGATATTATATTGCTCATTCATAAAGCTGCCTGTACACATGTACATGTTTGTGTGAGTGAAAGTGTATTCATTTTAAAAATGAATCTGGGTACAGCCTCAATTGCAGGGTACAGATAAGTGTATTGCAGTGTATTGGACATGATGTGTAAATAACTGTCTATGGGTACAGATATGTATGTGTATACAGTTTATGTGTGTGGTGAACATAATGTGCAGTTAAGGTTAGTGTGTCTGTGTTGGTCTCCAGCATAGTCTGTCAAACATACCCTGTTTCCCCGAAAGTAAGACCCACCCCGAAAGTAAGACCTAGCAGTAATTTCTGATGTACCGCTGATATGCCCTAGTGCATTTTGGGGGGCTAAAATTACTATAAGACACTGTCTTATTTTCAGGGAAACATGGGTAAATGTGTTGTGGAGTGGATTGTGCACAGTGGCTTGTGTGCAAGGATTAAGTATCTCCTGAAATAAGTGTCACATGCTTCAGGGACTAAGAGTTAAATGTAAAGGCAACATGTTGAATGTATTGTCAACATTTGGCCAAAGTGATAAATGGGTGCAGATGAATATTTTATTTAAATTTTACTATTACAGGAAATGATGTTGGAAGAAGTTGTTACGGTGCCATGCAAGTAAAGCAAGTTTTTGATTATGCCTACATTGTTCTGAGCCATGCAGTGTCACCACTTGCAAGATCATATCCTAATAGAGATTCTGAAAGGTAACCTATTAATATGTCTGTTAATTGCATAGAAAATTTAGGAGGGAAACCCAACTTTTTTGCTCTGTTGATCATTGTTGTGATCAGCCACCCCTACCCAAAAGAGTTAACTGGAAGTGAACCCTGTCCTGACAGACATGCTGATGAACTCCAGGGCTCAGCCAGTCAGCACACCAGGGTTGGTGAGGCCTAGAGAGCCATTGGCAGGAAGAAAGAGTTCTTTGTTAGATAGAAGCTGGCTGGGGTGCAGAGGATGACGTGGCCATGAAGATTGGTTGTGGGAAAATGCCTCTGGGAAGGTCCTGGGAAGTCAAGAGGGCAGGAAGCTTGAATCCTCAACCAGAGTTTGGTGAGATCAAGAAAAGGAAGCCAGGTCTTTGGTTTCGGGAAATTAGTCTAGGGAACAGTTGGCTTAGTCAGATTTTGCATTAGACTTTTGGTTTCTTTGTGTATGTGTGCTTTGTATATCTCTGATACTGTTCTATGATTGCTTAACTGTGCTGTAAGCTTTTAAGTGTGCTTTTGCATTTTCCTACATTCTTGTTCTTTGCAGTTGGGTAACCATGACTTTTAAAGTGTGCCGCCCCAACATCATTCAGGGTGCTTTTTGAAGTATTCTTGTAACCTACTGAATATTTTTACCTGTAACTAAAAGCTGAAAAAGCATCAGATGGAAGCAGTCTGTAGCATTTGAATAAAACTGTTTTTCTTTTTTGTTCTGTTCTTTTATGAGCCTCTCTGAGTGGGTTTTTAACTCAGGAGAAAGGTGGGGCTGAAAGAAGTTTTTACTCTGGTGCAAACACATCTCAGGTGGCCCACAGCTATCAGTTTTCTTACCACATGCAGGCATACACATGGAAGATTTTTGTATTTTTCCGTTAGCAAAAGAAAGAGAGTTTTCCCTGGGAGTGCCACCCCAAGCCGGTTCAAGCTCTGTAATAAAGAGGGGTGGCGGCGACAGCCATTTTTGAACCTACCAAAATTACAGAAGAGTTTTAAGAGAAGCCTAGTCGTGCAGCTCAGCAGGGATGATTCAGCATTTCTTTCCTTCACGTGAGCTTGCTCTGAGACAAAGGCTTAAATCCGCTACAGTCATCTTGATTGATCTCATAACTGATGTTGTCAAAGTGTAGTATGTTATCTGTAAGAACTACATTACTAGCTTAATGTTTCCGATGAAGCTGTCATTTTTGTCCCCATCCCATTGTTTGTAGAGCAGCTTCTCCATTCCATGTTACAAAAAACAGCAATCAATCCCTGTGGAGCTTGTAATGTAGCATAGTGGAGGGGAACAGGTAGTAGCTGTTGAAAAGGATTTTTGAGCATGTACAGGCCTTTCTGCTTACCTAAAGACTCTTTGAATTGTAGTCTCCTTTCTATAAATCACTGTAGGTTGATCTGGGGGGGAATTACTTCAGTGTTTGTGCTTAGATTTCTTACATAAGTCAACATTTATTCCAGTACTTTAGGAAGAATAATCAAAGTGACACAGGAAGTGATTGACTACAGAGCTTGGATTAAAAAGAAATGGGGGAACAAAGCTAATTTGTCACTTGATCTTGGTGAGTAAAGGAGCTGATGATTTCGAACACATTTTTATTACAATGAATTCTTTTTTTAAACACTGTCTCTCTTCAGAAATTGCACTGAACCATGATCAAGAACTGCTTGTATGTCTTTTCCCCTCTGCTCAGAACAAACATCTGAGTGCAATGGTATCCAAAGGCTTAGCAGTGATAACTATGGTTTGTCAGTTCAGACATTATATTGAGCTATGGTATCTGTTTTTGATTTGCCAGGTAGTTCCAAACTCTGGTTTTGTTGGTTCAGACATTAAACCATAGTTAAGCTACCTTAAACATGGTTTGATGTGATCTCTGAATTGAGATGTGACACATGATTCGATTAAGTCAAATAGTAGAAATATGGGAAATGTGTAGTGTTCACTTAGAACTGAGGAAAACTAGGTTTTTAAATTAGAAAATATCACGTTGGTACTCAAAACAAAATTACAAGTTACAAAGAAAAAACACACAAATGTTACCAATCACAATTATTACATTATTAACATTAGGACATTATTTAAAATTTGTACTTTTAATATCTTTTTTTATAATACTCTCTAAAGAAAGGAGAAACTCACAAGCGTGGAATCATCATCCTGTATAATACTATTCCAGTAGTCTCTAAGTAGGCTCCATCTTGCCAGAAATCTGTCTTGCCCCCTTTCTTCCAATGCTTTTTAATAATTTAATTTTATCATCAAGGCAGTATGCCAGACCTTCACAAACCAGTTCTGGAAGTATGGGGCCCTGTGTGATTTCTATTTTGTGGCTATATACACTATAGCCAATGCCAGTAAAGCCAGTATCGGTTATAAATCCACTGTAAGAACTTATTTTGTATAACCAAGTAATATATTATTCCTGGATCTTTGGGAGTATATATCCAGTTATTTCTGTTATTTTCTGTTGGACCTCACTCCAAACACCTTTTATTAATGGGCATTTCCACATCATATGGTATATATCTGTGCCTTCTAATGTACACCAAGCATTGATTTGATTCAAATTTTAAATATGTTTTAATCTAATTGGAATCAAATGAAACTGGACCTTTAAGAAGCTCTCCCTCAATGATATATTCATCAACCTGTTAGGAACATAGGAAGCTGACTGAGTTGGACCATTGGTCTATCTAGCTTAGTATTGCCTACACAGACTGGCAGCGGCTTATCCAGGGTTATAGTCAGGAGTCTCTCTCAGCCGTATCTTGGAGATGCCAGGGAGGGAACTTGCAATCTTCTGCATGCAAGCATACAGGTGCTCTTTCTAGAGCAGCCCCATCCCCTTAGGGAAATATTTTCCAGTGCTCACATGTAGTCTCCCATTCAAATGCAAACCAGGGTACACCCTGATTAGCAAAGGGAACAATTCATGCTTGCTACCACAAGACCAGCTCTCTGTTATTTCTCCAAAGACTTCCCCCACTTTTTCTTTTTTCTTTATTAAAACAAATTTACAGCACTAAACAATATTGATCCAAACACGAACAGCAAAACATAATACGACGAACCCTGATGCATCAATCCATCCAAACTCTAACCCCCAAAGCCATTCCCATTGCTCTTGGGCCAACTCTTCCTCAAGTGCCTATACCATTCCTATACCTATACTATTCCCCTATTTGGCCTTTTAGCAAGGGGTTTGAAAATTGGTGTATTTGCACACAAAGCTAACTGCTAAATGTTTATACTAACAGATATGCAAATGAAAGAGAGAGAACCAATATCTGCATGCAGTGTAACCCAGAACAGAGATGGTGAATCACTATATAACCAGTCTCTGGCTTTGACGTTTACTGGTACGCAGCAGTTGTCATCGGGTTCATCTGCGTCTTCTGTGTCTTCTCTTTCTGGAAGTGATATTGTAAGTCCTTTCCCCCCCTTCCAAGCTACTTTCTACTCATTTGTCTCTAGCTTTGTTCTTAAAGTAAAGATTACAAAACTGTAATATTTCTGTAACACTGATGTAATTGAAACTAATTAAAACTGAACTTTTTTCATTTATATTGATGATTTCTAAAATGTTTAAGGCTTTAAAACCCTAATTTCCTAGAAAAGTAAAATAATTGTTTATAAGTAATGAGGACAAATACTCTGCTGCTTCATGTGTCATTCCTCTTGTCAGTTTCCCAAAACTCAGTACTGGAAAAAAATGTGTTCCCTGGAGCATTCTTGTGATTCATTTCCTATTTCTAAGGATAGCCCAGTAGCCAAAATCAGATTTTGGTTCTACCCTAGCAAAGTGTGGTGCATAATGATTGGAATGACTTTAATATATTTCAGCTATGCTAAGTTCAGATGTGAATGATGCCACCTTGTCAGCCTTGAAGAAACTGATATATTCAAGACTGTGCCTGCCAAAACAGGACAAATGGACTAATTGTTTTATTAAGATGTGTGTGTTCTGCTGGGCATACGAAGCTAAGAGTTTTCAGGATAATCACTTTGCTGTGGTTGCTGTTCTGTTATATGCTGTTCTATTCTGCTTTGGGGCTTGGTCGAAAAATGGCCTAAAATGTAACACACAAGATAAATATTTGCACTGGAATTTTTGCAAAACAAATGCAAGATGATTAAATCGGCAAACATGGAGACTGCAATGAGTTTCTAACTAGAAGAGTCACAATTTATTATTTATTCGATTTCTGTGCTGCCCTTCCAAAAATGGCTCAGGGCGGTTTACACAGAGAAATAACAAACAAATAAGATGGAACCCTGTCCTCAAAGGGCTCACAATCTAAAAAGAAATATAAGATAGACACCAGCAACAGTCACTGGAGGTACTGCACTGGGGGTGGATAGGGCTAGTTACTCTCTCCCTGCTAAATAAAGAGAATCACCACGTTAAGAGGTACCTCTTTGCCAAGTTAGCAGGGGTTAGAAATGTGTTAAAACTGGGATTGTAATGTACTTTAATTCCCAGATAATGTAGTTCAGGATTAAGTTCTCTAGCAATGTGTGAAATGGAACATTTTTAAGAGTAACATTTTTAATGTTATGCTCAAGAACATTTTAAAGCATAAGTTGGCACTGATACTAACATCATTATTTGATGATGGTGTTATGAGAATTGCAAAGATAAAGTTGTAATTTTAAAAGAACTTACAGTTGAAAATTCAGCTCAAACTACCAAACTTGCAAAGTTACGATCATTGATGGATATGAAGCTCATAGGACCATCTGTAGGCCATCAAAAGGTGTGATATAAATTACATTGTGGATTTGTAACTTAGAATCCTGTCTGAAAGTTAAGTATTTGGCATATACTGCAAGTACAGTATTAAGAGTGTCATCAGGAGAAATCACTCAGCAGATAAAAGCCAGTAAATGCTAGCAGTGAAAACCTTTCTAATTTCTCAGAAAGTTGTACTAACTGAACTTGTGTTTACAGAAAGTTGTATTTAATCCATTTTAGTCTTGAAAACAAAAGCCAGCTTATATGATGCATTTGCAAACAACTTCGGATTGATTGCAAAGTAGTAGTGCCCACTACACAAAATTATATTAGCAGAATTTGATCATGAAAAAGGTTGGCATGGCAATCCTCTTGTAAAGGGAACATCTCAAGATTACTTATGAAGAAGCAGATGTAATTATGTCCAGCAGTTGTCATAAGTTGGTGATAGAGAGGATATTGCCTTAATCAATGTTACTTGCAATTATACCGACACTTTCCTTCTGCTGACATTTTATTTGAGTTGCAACTTGACTCTTTTGATGGGAGACATTAATGCAACTAGTGTGGTTACTTATATTGGAACATCAACAATGAAAAATGAAGCCGTCACACCATACCTTCTACAGATGCAAGCTTTGCTAGGTTGTGATTCCACTGTATTCCTCCAGAAGTACTGAATTATTGGCAGTTCTCAAAATAAAGGCCTTTTCTAATTAAAGGTCTGAGACTTTCCAGCAATGAAGAGATTAATGCCAGTATGTCAGATATAATTGATGATTTGACGAATCTACTGAATTTGTGTCTGCATGCTGTGTAAGTTAAATAAAGAATGATATATCTGAGTAAGGTATAATGGCTAAAAGGAATAAAAAAATATGTCCTGCACCAGAATTGAAATATTTACCCTCAATGTCACCCCCCCCAAAAAAAAACCATTAAGGGGGCATTCATTAAATCAGGGATGGGCATTAGGTACCCCAGCAGCCATTGGTAGCTCCTGGGCTTATCTGAAGTAGGTCTCCAGGCTTTGGGCTTTTTTTGGTCCTCCTTCCCTACCAGCCAGTACAGCAAATCTGATTGGCTGGTTGAGTGGGGGGCTTTTCAGTGCCATTTTGTAATCTCTCTCTCTCTCTCTCTCTCTCTCTCTCTCTCTCTCTCTCTTTTTTAAATGGCGATTTTTACTTTCCCTCCCGTTCATTTCTTTCCAGTTTCCTCTCCCACAAAGCAGCCTATCTTCTGTCCTACAGGAAAATTCTCCCATAATTTAGGAGTAGTGATGTTCAAGTCCCTTAGTCTGTTGGTGTAAATTTTGGTACAAACTGCCATTTTGTGACTGATTCTGCCTCCCTAAGCCACCATTTTGTGCTGGCAGACTGTTGCAAGACAAACTGCTACAGTAAAAAGTGGAACAATTGTGCTATTCATGAAAAAGACAAGTAATAAACTTGTCTACGTTAGTAGATTTTTGCGCAAATTTCTCCAACAGGACAACCATTGCTTCTGTATAACTACAATTATGAAACCATTGTTTCTCTGGTCTCTAGTCTTGTTCTAACATTCTGAAACTGGATAATAGTGTACCTAGGTAGAGAATGAAAAATTATTTATTTATTTATTTACATTTTATAACCCGCTCTTCCTCCAAGGAGCCCAGAGCGGTGTACTACATACTTCAGTTTCTCCTCAGAACTACCCTGTAAAGTAGGTTAGTAGGAAAAGGACTACACTAGCTAGCCATGCCTCCAGGCATTTCCAAGTTCAGCGCTTGTCTGAGCACAGAATCTGGAGATGCTTCCTCCATGTGATTTTGAATCCTGAGCATTCCAGGATTCAAATTCACATGGAGCAAGTTTCCCATGTCTAAACCTGGGGGAATGAATAGGCAGCACATGGGATAGGGCTAGCTGGCACAGTTCAGTTCCCCCTGAACTATAGTAATTGTATTTAATTACTTGTTTTTTACCATCAATTGTGTGTATTTGCCAACACCTACTTTCTTTCTAACATCAAAGGAACTTAAGAGTTACTTAATTAGATTTGGCACACTGGGACCCTTTTGTGCTGACATCTCCACCTAAATGGCAACCTTGCCCATGCAACTCCATAAGGAAAAACCTATAAATAGTTTCTGCTGTTACATATGTGTGATTCCAGATGTGAGTTCCTGGTGGCAAGGCTGCCTTTTACGGCCCCACAGTTCTGCCCAGCTGAATGCCTAGAATTACACTCAGCCCCTACCCCCTCAAGGTTCATGTAAAGCCAAAGGTTGCATCCTTTCTCCTGAGAGAACCCACTACCTTCTTCCTAGCCTGAATCACTGTCCTGAGTGTCTCCTTAGGTGGGCTTCCTTGTGGGCACCCTGCACTGCCTTGGATTTTGCTCTAAGCCAAATCACCTGGTGTTTGGAGCACTGTGCTTGTGCTTTCTTCCTACTGTTGGAACCTGGCTTGTTCAAGTTTGCATCAGCCCAAACAGCTATAAGCATTGTGCTGGTGCCTCTCTCACCTTGACTTTGGGAACTTAATTGTGGATATGCATCTGGCCCCTAGAACTTGGTGCTAATCCTGTCTCCTTGGACATGGCAAATTAGACTCTTTGGATCTCTCCTATGAAATCTGCCTCCTTGGTATCATTCTCAAGACATCAGGTATTGGGAAAGGTATCAAGTTGTTTTTAACATGATCTTTCTGTTTTCCCTACCCTCTATGAGACTTCACTCCAGGTCTGCTCAACAGTGACCCTCGTGCAGATGTTGGCCTACCGTTTCCATAATCCCTGGCTATTGGCCACTGTGAGTGGGGATTATGGGAGTTGTAGTTCAAAAACAGCTGGAGGGACTAAGTTGAACAGGCCTGCTTTACACTTTCATTTTTTCAGCCAGCCTTGAGGCTCATAAACTACTAGCTTCCCTTTGCCCCTTTGCCCCTTCACCCTGGCAAATGCCTTCACTCCCATTATTAAAGTTGCTGCTAAAGATTCAGTTTTTGCATTGTGCTTCTCCCTTAAAAAAATAAAATAAAAGGGACATTCACTCTCATCTTGACTTTGGGAACTTAATTGTGGATATGCATCTGGCCCCTAGAACTTGGTGCTAATCCTGTACCCCGCTGTCTCCTTGGACACTGCAAATTAGACTCTTTGGATCTCTCCTTGTAATTTGCAACTCACTCTACTAGGCTGATAGTGGCCTATTTCTTCAACCAGTAGAGTTGGTTGCAGAAGAGAGGATGCCCCTAGCATCCTGAGTAATCTACGCCCCACAGCTTCAAGTACAGTTGCCAAGTACATTGGGTACACCCATGGGTCTGAGCAGATGTGGTAAAAACAAGATGGCATCACTCAAATTCAGAATAAGCATGGTCATAATATACAAAAACTGTTGAAAAACACTATGCACCACAAATTGTAAGTTTCTTCTGCAGTCTTACCAGCTACTAAGAATTGTCTGCAGAATATGTATGTAGTCCCTGCAGGGCGACATATGGTGTCATGTCCTGGAGGAAAGACACATTATTTGTCTACTTGATTAATTTGGGGGCTGCTTCAGGGAACATTTGCCTGTATTACAAAAGCTACCTTGATCTCAAGACTTCAGATCTTGAGATATTAACACAGGGATATCTTAAGAGGCAGACACCCAACAATGGTATAGTTGATTTTCCAGAGCTACAGTGATGTTAGCATTCATGGGGTGTTTGTGTGTGTACGTACGCGTGCATGAAATGAGGCACGAGCCTGTTTCCTTCCTTTTAAAAAAAAACAACCCTTCCATTCCCCCTTTTCTGTGTCACAAGGATTCGGATACTCCACCTTGCACGACTCCTAATGTGTACCACTTCAATCTGCAAGCACCATCTCAGCTTACGGCTGGTTTACCACCAGCGTTGCCTATACAAAGTGGTAAAACTCAGTCTGTGCCTGCAAGAACCTTGATTATGGCAACTAATAATCAGGTATGTGTTATATGATGGAAGTCGTCCAATAACTGGATAGTGATCACTGTCGTGCAGTTGACCACTCGGATTATGTGTATACTACACTGAATTAGAAAATCATTTTGAAGTGAATTATCTTGAAGCAATTTGTAACTGTATATCAATATGTGAATGCAGAGTGTCTCTCTTTCGCTCTGAGTACATGCTTTGGAAAGTCACTATATGAATCTGCCCTTGATGAATTGTTAGGAAGTAAAAGTAGTGAAAGGCTTTGGTAAATGTATAGTTTTGCTGACAGTAACCTGGAACACTTGCTATATTTCCAGCCGCACAATGGAATGAAATATACTCTGAAAGGAGCTCACAATCATAATCAAGGCAACGGATACAATTCTGCCACTAATGGAGCCATGAGGCAGCCGGTTGGCAACAGAGGGCATCACCAATATAACCGTAATATCTGGAGAAGAAAGAAGCATAGAGACAGTTTGCCTATTAGCCTTAGCAGATAATGGCCAACTTTGGGCTGTCTGTCTTACACTAATGGAGAGTGTGTGACACTAGTTTGAGGGAACTTGAGACCAGCACTGAGTGCATCAGTTTGTGGATGTTGCCAAATATCTGCATCCAATCTTTGCATGTTTCTTTGTGTGGTGGTGGAGTCCATCTTAAAAGAAATAATTGTGCTTATCTGTGAAGCCTTATTAAATGTGGAAGTTTGTCTTCTGCCTATCCATGATCACTATAGTGCCGAAGCAGCTCTGGAGGGAGTACTGTGAGGACCATAAACGCTGTGGCATTTCTGCTGTAGCTGCATTTGTTCTTTGTGGGTTGTTTTTGTTTTTTGTTTTGCCAGAAAAGTAATAGATGGTATTGACTTTACTTTTTATAATAGCAAATCTTTGTGACTTTGCTCACTGCTTTCCCATTTCTTGGTTCAACTTTTTTTGCCTTACTCATATCCAACATAACTTTTGTGCAATAGCTCAGAATGTTCTAATTTAATCATTATTGTCATGTACGTTATATTTAAGGGAAGAGGGGTGTGTCTTATTTTTACAGATCCTTTCCCAAGTTGCATTTTCTAAGTTGGTTTCATGCTGCTGGTGAGTTGTTTGAGCAAAGCATTCAACTCATCATGTTGATAATATTGGAGGCTTCTTAATTTGCAATGGAACTGCTAATTTGGTTTACTTTTTTATAAGTAGTATTGCACTCCAAATCATTTTGACCCTTCTGTTTGGCTCACTAGTCTGGCAGCTTTGCAACCTTGCTCTACCCAGTGGGTTAGGGCATAATCCAGTGCTCTTGAAAAGCTTCCATTTGTTTCACCAGGGGATTGCTCAGGAGACCACCCCACTGGATTTGGACCCTCAGTGTATTTATTTAGATCTCTTAGAGCAGGACTTCACAACTTTAGCCCTCCTGCAGATGTTGGTCTGCAACTCCATAATCCCTTGCTGTTGGCCACTGTGGCTTGAGATGAGAGTTGTAGTCCAAAAAACCAGCTAGAGGGCCAAAGTTGTACAGCCCTGTGTTAGAGTAAAGATGGATAAGTCTCAAACTTTAAATTATAAATGCTGATTAATCAGTTTTAATTATTTACCTTCTGCTTGGTTGGGTCTAAGCATTGTTGCTGAATAACATATCCAACTTAAGGAATGTGGAGAAAGGAATTGTATTGATTCCATTAAGGAATCTGTATAACAGTGTGCATTAGTTCTGTTAAGAGCAAATACCTGAAATGTACCTTTTGGCTTCTCTGTGCTTTTTAAGTATCTCTTGTCTTATGAAAGAGCACAGCCCAATGTGCACCCCACCCCACATGTTGCTTTTAAGATGCATACAGGTGTACTATGCAAGTGTGTGTCACCATGGCAATCTGTTAAAAAAAATTAATGCCTAAGCCTAGGTTTTCGAAGCAGACCACTGCATCTTTTCATGTTTTTTAATATAACAGTTCTTACATCTCCAGAGCACTGTTAATCGTTCTGCATGAAGAAGGAACTTTGAAAGAATCCTGCTACCAAGACATCTTAACGATATACAGAAACAAATGTTCTTAAAACTGTTTTGTTTCAAGAGGGGATAATTCTACTAACTGTAAGCTTTAATATCTGCAGGTATGCCTTGAAACTTGGTGTGGCATTTATTAAAGAGATATGTCAAAATTAATGTAAGGCCTTTGGGTGGTGAGTGAGAGAAGAGAGAGAGCAACATTCCAAAGTAGAGTAGCACATTTTGTCTGCAATTAACCTTGATCCAGAGTTTAACCATAAATAAAACTTTTAAAATAATTTACCTATTATGAATGAATATTAGTACTGGATGTAAGCTGCTATTTTGATATTGCAGAAAGACAGGTATGAAGTGTGTGACTTATTGTACCTTGGGAAAGATGTGATAGACTTGCAAGTATAAAACCCCTGCATCAGGCAAATATGTATGACAGAGGCTTTGCAAAATGCACAATGTGACAGTGGGGCAGTCTATAGTCATAGATAAACAAATATACATTCAGTACTCTTCCTAGTCATAAGCTGTAAGACATTCTTAGAATAATGCTTGTACAACAGGGCTAGGATCCAGAAGGTTTTATGTACTGTCCCCCACCACATAAGGGCTTTTTTGTCCTCCCTTCCCACTGCGCTCCTTATGCCCCCCCCCCCCCAAAAAAAAACTTTGCCTGAAATTTGGAGGGCTGTTTATAGCAGCACCTAATGCACTGTGTGCAGCTGTGATTAAAAAGGAAAATCGGTACTGTGCTGCTCCCGTCTTTGGATTCTGGTCCTGGTAGATGCAACACTTTTTTTTCCTAAGTGAATGACAAGTTTTACAATTGATAAGCAAGTAAAAGGCGGTTGGATTTTGAATGGCTAGAAACTCGGCCGTACTTGCTATTGAATCTTTATCTTTGCTTTGACCATTTTTTAACCTTGTGGAGGTTTTTAATAGATGTTGGTACAATAAGGGATCTAAACTTGAATAAACCAGTATTCAAGGGCTGATAAAGACCTGTACTTACTCTCACATGCTAGCAATATTCCATATGAACCTACATTATGGAAACCTCAGTGTCCTAAATAGTCTCCGTTTTAAAAACAAGATAAGCTTAAGAGAAGCAGATATCATGTTCCACTTCAGTCATGGTGAACCAATAAATTGCACTGGCTACCACTCTGGTTATGTTCTGTGCCACAGTGGTTAGCTGATTAAAATATCATGTTCAGATTCTTTTTGTGTGTATAACAATGTGGGAAGCTAAAATACATATTTTTATGTGAAGTTTTGTATTGTTTGATTTTTAATAAACTTTCAAGACCAGTTGTGTGTGTAGTTAATCCATTGTGATCTTCCACCTCGATTGCATTATCACAGTTCTAGTTTATAAAAATGAAAAGTGCCCAAGAACTTAACTGCCTTACTGGTTCAGACAAAAGGCCTGTATAGTCTAACTTTGTTTCCAAGAGTGGCCAGCCAGATGACTCTGGAAAGCTCAAAACAGCATCTAAAGGTGACGGCCATTCTCTGTTCTTGGCATCAGATTCAAAGATGTGTGAATACTAGTAGGTGGCTCTTATTCTGCCACAGGATGTGGTGATGGCCACTAGCTTAGATGGCTTTAGAAGGGCTTAGACAAATTCATGGAGGACAGATCTATCAATGGTTACCAGTGTGGTGTAGTGGTTAGAGTGTTGGACTAGGACCAAGAAATCCCATGTTCAAATCCCCATTCAGCCATGAAACTCACTGGGTGACTCAGGGCCAGTCACATATCTCTCAGCCTAACCTACCTCACAGGGTTGTTGTGAGGATAAATATAACCATGTACACCACTCTGGGCTCCTTGGAGGAAGAGTGAGATATAAATGTAATAAAATAAAATGCTAGTCTGATGATTATAGGCCACCTCTAGCCTCAGAGGCAAGAGGCCTCTAAATACCAGTTGTAGGGGAGCAACAGCAGGAGAGAGGGCATGGCCTCTCCCCTTGTTGTGGGCTTCTCAGAGGGAATTGTAGTTGTTACAACAATTTTTGGAAGTAAATGCTATTCTATTCTTCAGAATTCTTCAAGTTTGGAAGCAAATTCTATGTTAATGGTGTGCTTTGTGAAGACGTGATTTCTTTCGTCAGCCCTCAGATTCATTATTGGTGTGGGAGAAACATTTCTAGATGAGAATTAAGTAGCTGTATCAATATTATTAGTTTATTTATTCATTCGATTTTTATACTGCCCTTCCGAAAAGGCTCAGGGTGGTTTACAGTTAAAACAGAAACCATTAAAACCAACAACAATTAAAACAGAAATATAAATATAAACACCAATTAACATTTAAAACATCTTAAACAATTAAACAATAAGAACAATTAAAGCCCTGAAAACCAGGGCTGCCACGTTCTGAACTAACTGAAGTTTCTGGACTACGTACAAAGGCAGCCCCATGTAGAGCGCATTGCAATAGTCAAGCCGGGAGGTTACCAGCTGGTGCACCACTGTTTTGAGGTCATCCTCTTCAAGGAATGGGTGCAGCTGTCGAATCAGCTGAAGCTGATAGAAAGCACTCCTGGCCATGGCCTCCATCTGAGATACCAGAGTGAGGCCTGGGTCCAGGAGTACTCCCAAGCTGCACACCTGCTCCTTCTGGGTGGGGTGGGGTGGTGGTAACCCCATCCAGCACAGGAAGATCTAACTCATCCCTCGGATTCTGAGCCCCCACAATGAGCACCTCTGTCTTGCTTGGATTCAGCTTCAATTTGTTCTCCCTCATCCAGCCCATTACTGCCTGTAGGCAGGCATTTAGAGAATGAGTGCCATTTCCTGAAGATGAAAAGGAGAAGTAGATTTGGGTGTCATCAGCATACTGATAACATCCAGCACCAAACCTCCTGATGACCTCACCCAGAGGTTTCATGTAGATGTTAAAAAGAATGGGTGACAGAATGGAGCCCTGAGGGACTCCATATAAGAGCTCCCGTTTTGAGGAACAACTGTCACCAAGCTCCACCATCTGGAATCTACCCGAGAGATAGGAGCGGAAGCACTGCAAGGCAGTGCCCCCTATCCCCAACTCCCCCAGGCGGTCCAGAAGGATACCATGGTCAATGGAATTGAACGCCGCTGAGAGATCCAGATGAAACAGCAGAGTTATCAAGAACTTTCTATACTATAGTTCTCAGGAACTCTCTGTACTATACTATCTGAGCATCCACTTTGAGATAGTTACTGAAAACAGCCAGCAAGAGATCATTAAAAGGTTAGGGAACAAATTTTGTCTTTTTTTTTAAACAGGAACTAGCGGCTACCCTTAACTAATGTAATGTTATGGGGGGGGAAACTGTGTTGCTTAGGAGGGAGGGTAACGGTTGGGTTACTCTTCCTCCATGCAATTGGACTTGCTCACATGGTTCTTGGATTCAGACACCACAGTGGCATGAGATCTTACCACTGGGAAGATGCTTTGGAGTGCATGCTAAATTTCTCCCTACCCCCGGACCTATTAAGCTGTGCTGTGGACTATACCTGAATAGTGAATTGACTTCTGCAGACACACTTTTTCTGATGTTAGATTTCCCACAATAGTTGCTGGGTTGTCAAGGATTTTTTGATGTTCTATTTCTGTAGCCTGAACATTCTATTAGTTATAAAATCAAAATGGTTTGCCTATTGAATCAGTATTTGGCACAGAGAATCTACCTGCTGAGAAATCTAATCTGTTCAAATTTCAGGAAAAATCTGTTCTCAGAGTATATGAGTTATAGCAATTAATATAGTAGGGAACAGTAGGGATTCCTTATTTCTATCCATTATTGTGCCCAACAACAACAACAAAAAATCCCTCCAGTTTTGTAAATTGTCATTCATGATTATTGTAGGAGTAAAAATCAGGATGGATTTGATTTAAATCACTCAGGAAGAGTCAATTTAAAAATTTAAATCACTATTTAAATCACTATTCAGGAGGATTCTATTTAATCATTTTCTAGTAAAAGAGCATTCTTGTCTGATATATAGCCTTAATACATATTCATCACTACTCAGAGATAGATGTAGGTTTCATTTTTAGAAGGTGGGTACACACTACATTATGAAACAATTATTCTGAATTTTTTCAGATTGATTTTAATAAGAAAATTAGATGACTATTTGGTTATTTTAGGTTGTAGTAACAAAGCAGATAAATACTTGTGAAGTCCATTAGGAGGTGAACCAGCTCCAACTGTAAATGATCAATACTGGAAGGATATTTTTGTCATGTGCTAGGAAAACAACCATCACCACCAAACAGGTGTTTAAATTGTACTATTATTATTATTTTATATCCCACTCTTCCTCCAAGGAGCCCAGGGTGGTGTACTACATGCTCAAGTTTCTCCTCACAACAACCCTGTGAAGTAGGTTAAGCTGAGAGTCACCCAGCAAGTATGGCTGAATGGGGATTTGAACTCGGGTCTCCCCGGTGTTAGTCCAGCACTCTAACCACTATACCACGCTGGCTCCCACCAGTAAGCTGGTTTATTCTTGTTACTATTTGTCAACAAACTAAAATATTTTAACAAAACAAGCATGTATTTTTGAATTGTGAACTATTTTAGTTATAAGTGTAGTTTTTTAAAAAAATAAACATTAAATAAGCAATTTCAGCCAAGTCGAGAAAATGTATCCAAGGGCCTGTATCCAGGTTTGCTTTTAAAATTAACTCCGCTACAGTCATTCCCTCAAACATACCAATGTATAGACATCTGTACATTCGTAAGCATAGTGTCTGAATTGGGCTGGAAAGTGAAACAAAAGTGAGCAGAACATATGCAATCCTGAGGAAACTTATTCTCCGTGTAAATTTCAGGGCTAAGGATGGCCAGTTCAACAATGTGTTTGCTGAAGTTTTAAAGGAAGTCACACCAGTGAGCTTCAAGTCACTTAACATTTGGATGCAATAATCCAGCTTTTAACAGCAGTTGCCTCTTCTGCAGTTGTAGAAATATTTTTCTACTTTAGGACTAATTCATTCTGAATTGAGAAATAATTTGCAAACTGAAAATGCAGGAAAGCCTGTGTCTCTCTTTTCCAGATTACAAACAAATGAGACAAAGGAGAAGATGACTGAATTGTACCAATTAATATTTTAAGTTTCTTGACTTGGCTGAAATTACTTATGCATTAAATTTATTATTTAATGCATGGTACAGATAGGAAGTATACTTCTGTACCTGCATTCAGCATAATGTGAATTTGTACGAGTGTTGAACATTATTTATTTAACATATTGCATACTACCTGCTACCAAAGTCTCTAGGCAGTTTACAGCAATAAAACAAACCAAGAAATTAACAAAACATAAAAATGTCAAATTAAAAAGCTTGGCTGAAGAGATGTCTTTAGTTATTTTATTTCCTAAAAGCCAACAGGGCTGGAGCAGCTCTAATCTCAGCAGGAAATCCATTCCACAGCTCTTGGGCCACTACAGAGAAGGCTCTCCTTTGAGTCATCTCCAAATGAGCTTGCAGCACCCTAAGACAAACTTCCCCTAAAGATCTTAATAGCCAGCAGGGTTCATATCGAAGAAGGCCTTAAATACCATGAGCCCAAGCCATTAAGGGCTTTATAAGTAATAAGCAGCACTTTGTATTAAGCCCAGAAATGTATTGGTAGCCAGTGTAGTTCTTTTAAAACAGGAGTGATATGGTCTCTGGGACGTCCCAGAGACCATTCTAGCAGCAGCAATCTGCATCGATTGCAGTTTCTGGACTACATATAAAGGCAGTCCCAAGTAGAGTGCATTGCAGTAGTCAAGCTTGGAGGTTATCAGCATGTGTACCATTATCTTAAGGTCACTCACTTCCAGGAAAGGCTGCAGTTGGCGAATCAGCCAAAGCTGAAGGAAAGCATCCTGGCTACCACCTTCACCTGAAGTATCAGAGAGAGGGTTGGTTCCCAAGGGCACCCAAACTGCCTGATAAAGCTGACATGGAGAAATAGCTTTGGGTGTCGTCAGCATACTGATAACACCCTGCACCAAATCCCCTGATGATTTCCCCAGAGGTTTCATGTAGATGTTAAAAAGTAAATTGGAGACAAGATGGAGCCCTGAGAGACACCATACAAAAGCTCTTGCTTCATGGAACAGCAGTCTCCAAGTAACATCTTTTGCTCTCTAGTCGTCTGTCTAGCTGCTTCAGCTTCCATCATTCTTCTGTATACCATGGAGCTAAGTTAGAAGTGGTTTGGAGAGGATGCTTAGGAGCTATTGAGTCTATCACTCTAGTGAGCTCATTATTCCAGTTTTCCACCAGGGTGTCAATAAAATCTGGGCAGAACCAACATCAAAACTCTCCAAAGTTGCTTGGAATCCTATGGATCCAATAGTCTCCTCAGGCGGACCATCCTAGTAGGCCCTTCACCCTTGCAGAGGTGACTAGCTGTGGCAAATTGAAGCTTCACCAGGTGGTGGTCCATCCATGACAATGGGGAAATCATAGGAGTCCTCACCCACGCAACACCACCCTGATCAGAGCAAAAACCCAAATCAAGTGTGTGGCCAGCAACACGTGTCAGACCTGAAACCACTTGGGAAAGGCCCATAGTTGACATGGCCGCTATGAATTCCTGAGCTGCTCCTGACAATTCAGTCTCAAAGTGAACATTGAAGTCACCCTCCACCATCAACCTGGGCGTCTCCAGTGCCAACCCTGCAACCAAATCTGACAGCTCCGTTAGGGAATCTGTTGGGTAGAGGGGTGATCAGTACACCAACAGAAGTCCCAATCTATCCCTGGTCCCAAGACTTGCAGGGATCCTGGTAAGGGATATGTTGGTCTTATAAACCACAGCCACTCCACCTCCCTGCCCATGTCTTCTCACCTGCTCTGCAGCACAGTGTCCTGTAGGGAGAAGCTGGAACCAAACCGGGCCACAAGCCTCTCCCAACCAGGTCTCTGTAATGCACGCCAGATCAGCTCCCTCATCCACAGTCAAATCATGGATAGTACCTGGCCTTGCAAATGAGCAAGGTGAGGCTCTGTCGGTAGTTGGCACTGTTCCTCAAGGTCAAAGAGCTGACAGGGGAGCTGGAAATGGAGACAGCTATTAAGTTCCTGTTTTCCTTTCCTCTATATGGCTTGCTGACCCGCCAATGCGCTTTCTTCTGTGTGCTACCACCACTGGAATAGCCACCCCCTGCTGAGGAATCACACACCCCACCTCTCAACTCCCTAATAAGCGAAGACATATCCTTCAGCCAAACTAACAGAGAGGCAGCCCCCAAAACCAGCCACAAGTCTTTCAAAAGAATGTTACTGCCCTCAGTCCCACTACTGAAGGCCCAGCTACCCAAGGCCAGCCCCTTAATGTGTGAATGGGCCTTCTATTCCTCTCCCTTGCGTTTATATCCAAACTCTTCCTCAGATCTACTTAATTCTTCTATTCATTAACCTCCTTTAGCCCAATTCAAACATTATTCTGTACTAGTGTGCAGATGTAGGTACACTCATACACATATTTGTGTGAATGACTGTAGCTCTGCTCATTGGTACAGATAGAAAGTGTACTGCACCTGTGTTCAGTATAACATCTGAATGACTGTACATGTGTACAGCTCTGTACCTGTACACTCGGACCAGTGTTGAACATAATGTGTGAGTGGGCCTTTTGTTTTTGCACTTGAGAGAGAGTGGTAAGGGCTTGAATATGTGTGCACACCACCTGCAGAGTAGGACTGATCAGGTCTGTTATTTCTCATCTCCATATATTGCTGCTAACATGCATCTTTATATAATATAATTAGAAGTTACTATCCATTATGATATATTTGACTTAGGTTCATTTTATTACAAATTGTATTTTTTAATCCAACATCCAATTTAAATAAAACAGATTTTTAAAACTTTTTAAAAAGTCATTGATATTTACCCACCCTGATAAAAACAGCCAAGCTAAAAAAAAGAGTTGAATTTTGCACCTAATGAAACTCAATTTAAGATAGAGAGGTATTCCTAATATTTTCTGAAGCAATTCTCACTGAATTTTATGGGGCTTAAATCCTAGGTCTGCATACTGACCTGGGCATAAGCCCCATTGAACTTTTGATAATATTAGGAATACTTTCTTATCTTCATTTTGAGCTTTATAGCATTCCTTGATGCATAAGGTTTTTTGTACTTTTAATCAGAGTGTGCATTTCCCTCCTAAAGCCAGTGTACTATTTTTCATTCCCAAAGCTGAGGTTTCAAATCCCAATTTTTTTAAAATGGGAAGTGAACTACTGGCAAGTATTAATGTCAGAGTTTTTGAGGAAAGGAAGAAGGAAGGCAACATATGTCTGGCAGATAGAATTTTCCAGGTTGGAACTTTATCCCCAGAGTAAAACAGCTGCTAAAGACCAAGCAGCCTTACAGAAGGTAAGGAAAAGAAATTGTCATTGGGAGGGCAGGAGCAGCAAGGTTGGAGTGGGCCCTGTGACAAAACATGAAGATGGGATCCTGCTCACTCCCTTCTTCAGAGACGTGAGTGGGGAGAGCAGAGTGTCTGTCACCCAGTTGCTGGAGGGCGGGCCTCCCTCAGGGGCCCCTCAGGGGCCTAGTGCTGGAGATGGACTTCCAGTGCATCAACGATTTGCACCAACTATCCTAATGACCACTAGGGGCATTGGGTATAGAGATAGTGAGTAAGGGTCTCCCTAACTGTTCTACCAGTTTCTACTCTATGACCCCTGACACGACTCTACAGGTATTTCCTGTGCTGAGTCAGAATCCTTTCCTTTCCTCTTAGAGAGCAGATGGAAACATCTCTCTCTCTCTCCCTGCCTATTTATTATGTATTTCTTTAGATTAGGGTTAGGTCCTTCCTGTCCAAATGTGTACTTCTCCAATAAATACTTAGTATTTATTCTACAAGAATCTCCATGTGTCTTCTCTAAATAGCTGCAACACCTAAACTCTGCAAGTACTCTGTAACTGGAGTGGGTGCCTTCCTTAATGCTCTGCTGATTCTCTGCTGGGGGTAAAAATTAACAACCTCCAACACCTAGGGTCACTTGTAACCCCCACCCACCCTTGTTCAATTGCAGCTAAGCCCCTGGACAGGAAGGAGGAGAGTGTCTGTGTGAGGAGGAGGAAGGTGGGGTGGGTATGGGGCTTTCTGGCTTGGCTTCACTTTCTTGAGTGATTGTTTCTGCTTTTAGTTTTTATATCTGTATAATATTTGATTTGCAGTCAATAGTGGAGACATTGCAAAGTTGTGAGTCATTCTCTTTTAGATATAGTATCAGCCAGGACAATATGGGGACAAAAATGGACATTGTTTCCCTAGTACATGTCTTTAACCATTGAATATACCGAGATAACAATGAAAGTAGGGATAACAAAGGATGATGTAAGGATTGCTGAAGTAAAATATGTGAGGCGCATTCAGTGCTTTAAACCACACTACCTGTATAAAACACCATTGGTTGACTGATCGATTGATCAAGTGCTGTCAAGTCAGTGTCGACTCTTAGCGACCACATAGATAGATTCTCTCCAGGATGATCTGTCTTCATCTTGGCCTTTAAGGTCTCCCAGTGGTACACTGCATTCACTGCTGTCATAGTCAAGTCCATCCACCTTGCTGCTGGTCATCCTCTTCTCTTTCCTTCAACTTTCCCCAGAATTTTGGATTTCTCAAAGGAGCTGGGTCTTCACGTAATGTGTCCAAAGTATGATAGTTTGAGCCTGGTCATTTGTGCCTCAAGTGAAAATTCTGGATTGATTTTTCTATGATCCATGTATTTGTTTTCCTGGCTGACCATGGTATCCTCAAAAGTCTTCTCCAGCACCAGACCACCACAGAACTGCCAAATTAATTTTTTGCACACTACCCCATTCAGAGAAAGGGATCATGCAGTTCAGTGAATTTTCTTTTCAAGAAAGAATGAAATTAAATTGGTTATTTTAGAATCCTAAAGTATAAGAGAAGAGTTAAGATGCTTAAACTATACCCCTCTAAAATTGGTAATGATTATTTAAGGCATGTGTCTGTCTTTACTACTTACATGACAAGGAAAAACGCATTCTACAGTCTTACATATTGTGTTCACTTACATCTTAACCTGTGTGCACCCACACTTTCATTTGGTCTGCACATTAGGGGTAACACTAGAGAAGAATCAGTGGTGTGCATAAAGTTTAAAACATACTTTTAAAATCTAAATTTTTAATTTTCATAAACAGCTTCTTACAAAGATTTATCTTTTTTTTAAATAGAATTTTAATTTTCAAAATAAAAAGTAGATAAAGGAGAGATACAACAATAGTATTCGAAAATATCAAGCAATACAAATTACAATACAAAGATTTATCTTAAGCTGCAGCACACACCTCTATGATTGTTAAACCGAAAGTGAAGCATGATTGGCACATCAGGTGTCCTCTGCTCTCCTTGTAAATTCTGAACTAATTTGTTGTAAATGGAGCCAATCTGTGGTGAAGCCCAATCCTACACATGTTTAAAAATCCAAGGCTTTTATCTTCTTTTCCCTTGGGGCTAGTGTGTTCATGAAAATACAGATTACTTGGCCAATGTCCATCTACTCCAAGTCTTGTGCACCTCTCTACATCATCTATCAAAACTTGTTCACATCCCTCAGCTGGTCAGTACTACTTTATGACATTCTACCAAACCCAAATGAAAGTGCATAGGGAAAGCAGCATATCAGTGCACTGCTGAGTTTCAGTGTTACCTCCACCTTATAAAGGAAGATGACTCAAGCTGAAAGACCACAGGAGTGTGTAGATGCATGGGGACGCAGTTGTGAAGGGGGTGCTATATGTAAGATGCCAGAATGTGTTTCTGTTCACATAATAGCCTGATTCAGACAGTATGCTATATGAACGTACAAATGTATATACACTCATACACATGTTTGTGTGAATGACTGTACCTGTGCTCATTTTAAAAGCGAACCTGGATACAGGTTCTTCAATTGCATGGTACAGATAGGAAGTGTACTTCTGTACCTGTGTTCAACATAACCTGTGAATGGAGGAGAGCTAGTCTTGTGGTAGCAAGCATGACTTGTCCCCTTAGCTAAGCAGGGTCTGCCCTGGTTGCATATGAATGGGAAACTTGATGTGTAAGCACTGTAAGATATTCCCTTCAGGGGATGGAGCCGCTCTGGGAAGAGCAGAAGGTTTCAAGTTTCCTCTCTGGCTTCTTCAAGATAGGGCTGAGAGAGATTCCTGCTTGCAACCTTGGAGAAGCTGCTGCCAGTCTGTGAAGACAATACTGAGCTAGATAGACCAATGGTCTGACTCAGTATATGGCAGCTTCCTATGTTCCTAATTGCTGTACTTGTTTGCAGATCTGTACCTGGGGTTCACTGTACACTTGTACGAGAACTGAACATAACGTGTGAATGGTATAGAAGCTAAAATGGGTACCTTAAGCAATTTTGGTGTATGAGTATATTCATAAGTGTCTTCACTCTCTTCTTTAAACCAAATACTTTTTTTATCCTAAAAGAAATATATAGGCCTTAATTGCACTGTGATTGTGCTACATATAAAAGAGATCTTCCTTGTGCTATTTACAATCAAAATAATGAGGTATCATGGAAGTGATTTCATTTTCCTTTATAGAATATGGCAATTCTTTAAACAAACAAAAAGCTTATGTTCTGCCTTGACTGCAAAATTCTGAATTATGCTGGTTGTGTGTGTAGGTAGTCTTTTGTTTTGATATATGTGTCCCCCTAATGGCACAGCCGGGAAATTGCTTGACTAGCAAGCCAGAGGTTGCCGGTTTGAATCCCCACTGGTATGCTTCCCAGACTATGGGAAACCCCTATATTGGGCAGCAATGATATAGGAAGATGCTGAAAGGCATCAGCACATACTGCGCAGGAGATGGCAATGGTGAACCCCTCCTGTATTCTGCCGAAGACAACCACATGGCTCTGTGGTCACCAGGAGTCAACCCCGACTCGACGGCACACTTTACCTTTTATATACTACTATATTTTGAAGCATCTAGTTGTCTTGTGTTTTGTTCCTGTTGAGCTGCCATGCTGCAGAGAGGGGGCACTCTTGCATTAGGTTTCCTTTCCTTTCAGAAAGGAAAGGAACCATTCTGCTTTCCTGGCAATTTGAGTTAGATATTTACTTTTTTGAATCAAATCTTTTTGTGTATGTGTGCAGATCATTTATATATTTGTAGTAACGTGGGTCCCTCGCATGCCAATGTGCTGGGAGCCTAAATGGGACTGGAGGGCAGGGTAGGAAGGACTCTGTACCATAAAGACTTCCTGTCCTTGCAGGAAAAGATTGGAAGATTATAACCCCCATCTTCTCCTGCCACTGAACAATCTGCTTCAGCCATGGCTGCCACAGGGGAGCACGCACGAAAGTACTAGCCCTGAGCAGGGATGGTAGCTTAATTGTATTGACAGAGGGAAGCGAGCACCACAAATCCCTTGCTTCAGGGTTACTAATAATGCTCCCTTCTCCTCTGAAACAATCGCAGGGGGAAGGAGTTAGACTCTCTGAGCCCAAGTTTCTCCCCTCAGTGGTGGTCACTTTGTGGGGGAAGAAGAGAGCTTAGCCTCTGGAGTCATTCGCGCAATCAAAACCTGTGTTCTACCTGGGTTTGGGAGCTGTGTGCACTCCCAATTTTTGGTTGTGTGGAAGCAAGGTAAGAGGGAAATCTGGGTAGGAGTGGTTGTGTGGAAGCAAGATAGGAGAAAAGGCTACCTAGGTTTTCCTCCGACCACACAATCACTTCTACCCAGGTTTTCTTCTTACCTTGCTTCCACACTACCGAAAATTGGGAGCGCACACAGCTCCCAAACCCCAGTAGAACGCAGTTTTTGACTGTGTGGATGACCTCTCTTATTATCTTCAAGCCACTGTTAGTAGCAGGAGTTTCCTCCACTTTCCTGTCTTTTACAGGAAAAAGTCACAGAGTCCTCTCTCTCTCATTTTATTTAGAATAACTACCTTAGTGGTTTGTGATTAATGTTTTTCCAATGAGAGCACAAAGCCTGATGCTTCTTTCAGAAGTGCTTCTAATGATAACATTTCAGATTTCCAGGCCAGAAAATATTGCTTCCTACTTGTAGGTCTCCAAGTCCCTTAACTACGCAAATGCAATTCGGGTGCTCAGGATCCTAATTATGTTAGCATGCAGTGATGATTATTCTTTTTTATGAGATACCCTTGTGAATAAAACAGCATGGTGCTGACAGGAATCTTCTCCAACCAAAAGCCGCTTTTCCTCTTTCTTTTCTTTTTTCCCTGAGAGTGATGGAAATTGAAATATGCTTCAGCTACAGACATGCAATTGGAGATTTAGTTTATTATTTCAAACTAATATGAAATGCATCTCTGTTTCTTCCTGACCTCTCCTACCTTCCTCAGAATCAGGACATGTTTGCTTTCTCTTCCCCAGCATCATATCAAATAAATTTTGAGCTGGGTCTCACAATCAGTGAGACCCGGTTTAGAAGGGTGAGCGGGAGGGAGCCCTGGGCGGCTGGATGGGCCGCCCACATGAGGGGGCGGGGGCTGGGGAGCTCGGGGGCTGCGTGGCCCCCAGAAGCTCCAGTATGCCCTGTGCGGGTGCACAGGGCATACTGGGGAGACCCCCATGAGTAACCACGGCGCGGAGCCGCGCCGTGGCTACTCACGATCTTTAAAAACAGGTTTGCGGAGTGCTTGCTCGGCAAACCTGGTTTTAGGGGAGGGGTACTTAGGCAGGATACCCACCCAGGAACCACCGGGCTCGCAGCCGAGCCCGCTGGTTCACACGATGGAGCAAAATTGGGCTAGCGGTCCCATCGTGTGAATAGCCTCAATATCTCCTCTTTGGCCTTGAGGCAGTTTTTCTTTCAGCTAATTCTTTTCATTTATGTTACAGATGCTGCACTATTTCTCAACATTCCAACAACCATCCTTATTGGAATGTTTGTGAACATTCCATGATGTTGCAGCCACTCAGTCATGGCTATAAATCTCACAACAGCAACCAGTTTTTCAATCTATTTGCATACAGTATACCAAGCAAATTCAATTTTGAATAGACTATCAAAATGGCCTATCAAGTGTCGGCACCATTTTTGCTGTCTTTCAGATACCCAGGCCGTGTTCTGGTACATTTCATTGTTGTTTTTATCCTACCACAGATGTGAGCAACGTACAACCCTGAGGTGGTGGTGGTTGTAGCATGTAGGCTGCTGAAATAGTTGGAATTTGAGCTTTTAAAAAAATTACTTATTGTGATTACAGACATGAACTTGAAGGTATGTGGGTGTGTGTCCCGCTAGAGCTATAGACACAAATGTCCATGCAGATTTGGAGCCACACACACAAATAGGTACAATGCACATGGTTCCAGCTACTCAAAAACCCCATCTAGCAGCAGTGGGTACATAGCCCTATGTAATAGTACCAATCATTTGGTTTTTCAGAGTTCAAGGGGAAAGAAGGGGCTTTACTCAGCCTCTGACCCTGAATGTGTGTCCTAATCCAGCCAACACTGTAAACTTAGTGTATATATACTTAGGGATGGGACCTCCGGCTAGTGGGGAGTACATGCAACAGCCTACAGCTCTTCCTGTGTACCATTGGACTGGGTTCATAGGCTTGGATTCAACAAAGCTTTCTCATTTCTCCTCCTGCAATGGACCTTTCATACACAGCATGAAAAACTGCATAAGCTGCTTCTGAGACTTGGGCAAGGGGCTTTTTGTTTTTGTTTTTGCTCTCAGGTTTCACTAGGGTGCTTTCCAGATTAAATCTTGCAATGGGGTCACATCGTATCTTGGAAGTGTGCTTCCATACTTCCTGAGTTGCATCCGCAGTCCCTACGCAGACAGCAGGGTGCTGTTCACATTGCCAATGCCTTGTCTCGAATTCAATTGCTGCGATAAAGAGCTAGGACGTCGTATATCCGGCGTAAGGAAGTTGCTGTTTTTTCGGTTGTTAGTTGCTGAGAGACTGCTCTCCCTGCTTTACATTTTCAATGCGACTTGCTTGAATGGAGGCATTTTGTTGCTCTTGAGCAGCTAGTCTGGAAAGTGCCTAGCAAATAAAAACCTCCCTTAAAAAAAACAACCTCAATATCCTATTACATTAAAGGGCTCAGTCTTGGCTTTGATTACTCAGAGCTAGAAATTTGAGGGTTGGTTATTAGTAGATTGCCAGACAACATTTTCAACCATGTTCTTGTAATTCAGTTTAATTCTGTGTAGCTCATACACTTCCAGTGTGTCCCTTTTCTCTATTCGAATTCACCTCTTGCCTGTGTGCTTCTTGGAGGCATCTGGTGGGCCACTGTGGGAAACAGGATGCTGGACTAGATAGGCCTTGGGCCTGATCCAGCAGGGCTGTTCTCACTGAATGTATAACACATTTGTATCCCACCCATCGTCCAAGGATCTCAGGATAGTGTGGAGTTGTCCCATGTTATCTCACAACCACCCTGTAATGTAGATGAGGTTGCAAGTCAAACAATATATAAGGTGTAGCTGAATGATTTGTTCTTGATGAGGCTTTGGTGGTGTGTTTTTAAAGGAAAATTCCAACCATTGGAGGTTGGGCTTTTGAGAGGAAGGCTAGGGGCAGGGGCCTTGCAGAAATCCCAGCACACCTTGTGTGCCCAGGTGTTCTTATTCTGTGGAATATGTGCCTTCCTTCTAGATGAGGCCACCACCTAATGGCAAAGCGGGGAAGCAAACTGCCTAGAGAGCAGGAGGCTGTTGGTTCAAATCCCCGCTGGTGTGTTTACCAGAATATGGGAAACTCCTATGTCAGGCAGCAGCGATCTAGGAAGGTGCTGAAAGGCATCCAAGCTATTCTTACGATCAGTGAAAAGAGAGCTAAGGGTGCTTGCAGCTGAGCCCTGTTGAGTCAAAGCAGGTCACCCACTTAAGTAGTCCTCCCCTAAGCCCAGGTTAGCGGAACAAGTGCTCCACTAACCCGGGCTTTCCGATTGTGAGTTGCTGTGGCGTGGCTCTGCGCTAAGGCAATTCACAAGTAGACCCCCGACCAGGAGGCTGGAAAGCAGCCTCCCAGCTCGGGAGTCTCTCCAGTATGCCCTGCGCGCTCGTGCAGGGCATGCTGGAGCTTCCGGGGGCCACGTGGCCCCCGATCCTCCCAGCCCTCACCGGCTCCGTAACAGAGCTGGCAGTCGTGAGGGTGGCCGCTTTGGTCTCCAAGAGCAGACTGCCTGCTCGTGTGCGGGAAGAGCGGGCTAAGCCCGCTCTCCCCACTAACCCTCCCGAGGCTAACCCTCCTCTGATTGTGAGAAGAGCCTCATCATCTCATACTGCACAGGAGAAGGCAATGGTAAACCACTCCTGTATTCTGCCAAGAAAACCACATGACTCTGTGGTCGCCAGGAGTCAACACTGATTCCTTGCCTTTTCTGGATGAGAAACTGGAATTATAGAAACAGCCAAATCAGGAGAAGAAATTGTTATCGGGCAGAACATGGGTAAACGCAGAGGCGTATCTAGGGAAAATAGCGCCTAGGGCAAGCACTGAAATTGCGCCCCCTGTCCAAACATCTGACACCCATCTTTCAGATAACTTTACCATAATATCAGATGAAAAATACAAGTCAAGCATACTAATCTTTCAATATTTCAAAAACTATTTAGCAGTGGACGTAGCCAGACCAAAAAATGCTGGAAAACTACAAATTTCAGTATTCTGGGGCTCATGAAATACCCAAATACTATGTGGAGGTGTACTTGGAAAACTAAACAGAAGTGCCTGTCTAATTCTCTATTATGCATTGTATCATCACTATTGCATAAGTTTTAAAAATAAATGGAGATTTTGACTTTTCCCAGATACTCTGTAAATAATTAAAGGATATGCAGAGTAAACTGTGTCACTGCTTGGAATATCTATATATATATTTCTCCTGGGTGTGGCCAGGAGAAATGCGTCCCGGCAGCCCAGCTGATTGGCTGGGCTGCGGGGGCACCTGATTGGTCCTGGCGCACCCAGGAGAACGGCGGCGGCCATGGCCGCGGAGTCGAGGCGGCGGGCCTGGCTGGGCCCGGTGGCGGCGGCACTCCTGGGCCCGGCCACGGCGATGGGCCCGGTGGCGGCAGCAGCACCCTCGGGCCCGGCGGCGGCAGCAGCACCCTCGGGCCCGGCGGCGGCGGCACCCTCGGGCCCGGCGGCGGCGGCACCCTCGGGCCCGGCGGCCGCGGCGGCGGCACCCTCGGGCCCGGCGGCCGCGGCGGCGGCACCCTCGGGCCCGGCGGCCGCGGCGGCGGCACCCTCGGGCCCGGCCGCCGCGGAGGTAAGGCGGCGGGCCCGGCCACACTAGAGGCACAGATGCTCTGTGCCCGGGCCCACTAGTATTCTAGTATTTCAGAAAGACAGTTAAAATGAGAGAAAGAGAGCAAGAAACTCCCAGTGGGCCTTAATACTATGGATTTCACACTGATTCAAAGACAAACTCACCATTAACAGCCATGTTATTAAGACATCACATTTAACTCACTTATCACAAGAAGCAAATGAATACAATCCTAGCTCATAAGGTTCAGCTCAGTATTCACAAACCCTGATTCTCTGTACATCATGCCAAGCTAAACATGTGTACAGTGACATATTATATTAATTTTTTAAAAAATACCTGTAGCCCCTTTGGGGGGCTTCCTAAAGGCTGTGGGGGGGGGGGGTCGGTAAAAGTTCCCCCTCCCCCTGCTGGCCTCTAGAGCCTCGCAGGGACCATTTGAGCATGTGTGGTGGCCATTTTTAAAAAATAATTTTTTAAATGGCTGCTGAAAACAAAATGGCCACCACGCATGCTCAAATTGCCTGTGTGAGGCCTGGCATGGCCTAGGGCCTCACAGAGGCCATTTGAGCATGTGTGGTGGCCATTTTGTTTTTGGTGACAATTTCTAATTATTTTTTTAATTTTAAAAAGTGGTGCCCCGGGGCACGTGCCCTGCCTGCCCCACCCTAGATACACCCCTGAGTAAACGTTATGAAAACATATTGGTCACAGAGAAAAAGAATGTGGCACAACACTATAGCAAGTGTTGTGTGAAATCTCCACTGCTTAATTCCACTGCTAACTGACTACAGGAATACAATGCCTCTGCAGCATTAGAATACCAGTGTAGAAGCAAAAGGCTGGGAACAATGTGGAAAAAGTAGCCAAAACAGGTAAAGAGAAGCAGAAGAACCTATAGAGATAGAAAAAGACTAGAGTTGCACACAATCTGAACTTCTGGTAAAAACCAACAGCCATTGTCAGCCATCACTTCTTCCAATACTGAGCAGTTGATTCCAGACCAATTTGTTCTGAAGCAAAATGAGCCCACCCAAAACAAAGATCATGGTGCACACTCAGGTGGACTCCCTAAACAGGCAACAGTATATTAATTTATAAATTAAACGAGAGAGGAACTTTCACAAACCCAAAATGTACTTACAAGGATCTTTGAGTTTCCATCCAGGACCGTCGAATGTTGAGTGTTGTCAGTTAATAACAATAAAAAGGTTGGGTTTGGGGGAGATAGAGGAAATTGGTTTTTGCAAGCCTTCAACAGCTTATAGTATGTATCCTGTGGGTAAGGCATGGGAAATGAGGATAGGAAAAGCAACCACTCTCACAGCACTATACAGGAAAATATACAGTTATGAGGCAGGAAAGGGGAAAGGAACCTTTTCTCCTACTCACTCTCCAGAAATTCCCTCCCCCCTGCATAGACTACTGGTTTGAGGCTGGCAGCAAGAGAAGGGCGCTTTCCAGATTAAACCCTACAACAGGGTCACTCAGATCTGCTAAGTGTGCTTCCATAATTCCTTTGTTGTGACACCGCAGTCCCTGCGAAGACAGCAAGGTGCCCTTCATATTTCCGATGCCTTCTTTTGGATTTTATCTTTGTGTTATAGTGATACAATGTTGCCTGTACATTACAAAACAGTAGCTGTATTTTCCAGTTGTAGGAGTTTGAGACCAGTGTTTCCTCTAACAGGGATTCCCAAATGTTGTTGATTACAACTCCCAGAATCCCCAGCTGCAAAGGCTTTTTCTTGGGGATTATGGGAGTTGTAGTCTACAACATCTGGAAATCCCTGTGAGAGGGAACACTGAGATTCTGGGGGTCATTTTCAATACAATCCTGCCAAGCTGAAACTTTTTACTCCCGTTGTAGCATGTAATCTGGAAAGTGCCATGGTTTCAGAAGGGTGGGAAAGAAAACAAAACCTTTCCCTTTCTTCCTCCTGAAAGCTCTCCCCTCCCCCAGCTCCAAGCAGTGCTGCAAGTCTACTATTCCAAGCTGGCCTGAACCTACTTGGAACAGTATTAGGAGCTGCAGATGCTGCAATGTTTTGTTGTGGGTCCTCATTTGTGACTGACTGTTGACACAAGGGGAGCTCTTCTATCTCTTGGCAATCTTGGTGGTGAAAAACCATATGCTGGAAGTTAACGTGGGTAATGAATTGAGTTTTAGACTGGAAACCCTGATAAAGACTGCACTGGGATTATAACCTGTTGGTGAAATCGGGTGAGGCTGCAAGAGAGGAGAGCTCCTTCTAAGGAGGAAGATCAAGGAGAGGTAGGAAAATGACAGAGGACCTGCAAGGATTGATAGAGAGGGCACAGGAACATAGGGAGCTGCCTTCTACCGAGTCAGACCATTGATCCACCTAGCTCAGTATTGTCTACACAAACTGGCAGCAGCTTCTCCAAGATGGCAGGCAGGAGTTTCTCTCAACCCTGTCTTGGAGATGCCAGGGAGGGAACTTGGAACCTTCTGCATCCAAGCATGCAGGTGCTCTTTCTAGAGCGGCCCCATCCCCTAGAAATTAAGCAGATCAAGCTGAATTCCCATCATCTCTATTGAGAGTATCAGCTGCTAAACTTCTCTGTTTACAGGTCAAAGAAAGGGTGATAAAAGGTAAGAACAAAAGGTGGGACAAATTTAGCCTTTGTTAAACTGGCTCTATTGGTCTCAAGTGAATGCAGTGGTTTGGGACTTTGAGCCTCCTTTTTGTGGGAGTTTTTCATTAGGTAAAGCTGCAGCAGATTTACAAAAGACTGTTGTGTCTCCCAAGGGAGGAGGAGGAGGAGAGTAGATAACTAGAACAGACCAGACTGGAGGCAGGAAAATAAAAACCTCTTGCTCTGTTCTAGAGTTGTTTTTATCACCCACACTGTTGGTTTGCAATCCTGGCTGCTATGGCCTTTTGTGTATGTTATTTTGGGCAAGTAAACAGTGTGTAATTTAAGATGTGATGTAAACTGGATGAGGTGCTGTCTTGACCATCCAATGACAAGTGCTACTTTATGTGGTCTCTTTAAATATAATGGTGGCAGCACATTAAGGCCCAAGAGAATTAATTGCTTTGTAAAAGACCCTTAAGACACACCTGTTTTCTCAGTCGTTTTATTAAAACTAATTTTAAACTGTTTAATTGCGTTACACTGTGGAATTGTTTTTATTGTTTTTATTCTGTGAAATCCACAACAGGGGAGGGGGCAACAAAATGACAAATACGGTTCAGTGTTCGCAAGTGTAAAATAATGCATATTGGGGCAAAAAACCCCAACTTCACATATATGCTGATGGGGTCTGAATTGTCGATGACTGACCAGTAGAGGGATCTTGGGGTTGTAGTGGACAGCTCGTTGAAAGTGTCAACTCAATGTGTGTCAGCTGTGAAAAAGGCCAATTCCATGATAGGGATCATTAGGAGGGGGATTGAAAATAAAATGGCTAATATTATAATGCCCTTATACAAAATGATGGTGCAGCCATATTTGGAGTACTGTGTACAGTTCTGGTCACCATACCTCAAAAAGGACATTATAGAACTGGAAAAGGTGCAGAAGAGGACAACCAAGAGAATCGGGTCTAAAGCACCTTCCTTATGAGGCAAGGCTACAGCATCTGGGGCTTCTTAGTTTAGGAAAAAAGATGACTGAGGGGAGACATGATAGAGATACATGATAAAATCATGCATGGTGTGGAGAAAGTTAACAGAAAGAAATTTTTTCTCCTCCTCTCATAACTCTAGAACCAGGGGTCACCCCATGAAACTGATTGCCACGCTATTTAGACCGACAAAAAGAAGTACTTTTTCACACAACACATAATTAACCTATGGAATTCTCTTTCACAAGATGTGGTGATAGCCAATAGCCAGGATGGCTTTAAGAAAGCTTTAGATAAATTTATGGAGGACAGGTCTATCAATGGCTGAGGGTTATAGCCACCTCAAGCCTAAGAAGCAAGATGCCTCTGAATACCAGTTGCAGGGGAGCAACAGCAGGAGAGAAGGCATGCCCTTGCCTCTTGCCTGTGGGCTTCCCTGTGGCATCTGGTGGGCCATTGTGTGAAACAGGATGCTGGACTAGGTGGGCCGTGGGCCTGATCCAGCAGGGCTCTTCTCTTCTTATGTAAAGTGTTTTGATTGTTTTATTTTGTTTTATATTGTAATTTGGAGTGTGTGTGTATAAAATCAGGTGGTATATAAATGTGATGAAGGAAGGAAGTCAGCAGAGGGCAATAGACACACCCAGCCATGTACTAGATCTGATTTGTAGGCCTGGACAGAGGTAATGGATAAGGACATTAAACAACCTTATTTCACAGTTGGCTGCTGTTATCGTGATATTTGTGTCACTTTTGTTGTTAATGGCTTTTAAATTGTTTTTTTAAACCTCTCATGGTTCATAAACTTGAGGCTGCAATCTTGTGCACATTAAATGAGAGCAAATCCCATTGAACTCAGTGGAACATACTTCTGGTTAAACTTGCACAGGATTGAGCTGCATATCATGATTTTCAGGAAGTTGCTATGTAATGTAGATTTGAGCTCCAGGTGTTTGTATATGTAATGCGGATACATGTTTATGAGCCCTTTTAATCAAAGTTTTAATGAAACTGAAATTGCTGAAAGCAGCATCATGGAAAAAATCAGAGTAACTCACCAGACATGCAAGGCTCGTGACAACAGTTAACAGTTCAATCGGCAGCAGTTTTTCCATTTTAAAGTACATCAGGGGAGGGGAATAATGACTTTTAAATAAGACCCTATTGCCAGCATTTCAGAATAATATTTCTTACTTTAAAGTCCTCCTTGACACAAACACACTGGGAGTTGGGACATGATTTCCCCCTCATCTGGAATAAAATGCTTAAAAAAAATAGTTTTTGAGAATCATTGTCATCATCATTGACTCTAATTATAAATATAAATTATCCTCCTCATAATGCTACCTGATGGAGGACGAATGAGGGAGAAACAGAATTCTAAGAAAGCATAGATGGATGAGGCTTATGGTTAGAACCTACCTGCTGGGAGTTTAGCATGACTCTATGTCTCAGAGTCTGGGTAGTAATTGTGATTCAAGAACAGGTAACTCATATTGGTACTCACTATGTAATTTCAATGAGTTCCTTAATTTGTATTCCATAACAAAGGGCATGATCCATCCCTTCCTCACCACAGGCACAGCTGGACTTGTATGTGGATAGATCAAGCTCTGCACTTGCAGTGGAAACAGATTTTTTAAATTACATCTTTATCCCTGCCTTTCGACAGAAGTGCTCAGGGCCTTCTGCCCTTCAGAAGCAGCCTGTACAGCACCTCCAGATATAACTGTTTGAGGATATCTATAAAGTCATAGCTGGCTGAGCAAGGTAAAAGTGCCTGGGAGGTCTGTGTCCCAGTTTTCCAACTCAGCAGCAGCCAGAGTAATAGTTTTGTGCTTCAGAGAGAGTGTCGACAGGCAGCTGAGATGGATGCCTGTTGTGTCTCCTTTCCACATCAGCTTCTAAATGGCAGTTGCTTCATTGGAAGAGATGGGGGTTCTCAGTTGGAGCCAAGTCCAACTGATGGATGGATACCTCCTGAATTTTATCATGTAAAAATGATAAAATAACAATATTTAATGAACACTGATATGATCACAGATGACAAGTTCAAGGTTCAAGTTAGTAGGGTTACATGATGCATCACAGACTATTTATCTTGTGATATTAACCTATAAAGCTAGAGGAAGGTAGGTGAATTCATTACTGTCCAAGGGCATCATGGAATTGACGCTTGTCTCAAGTAGAGTATTATTTTTGCAGCTTGAATATTCTAAACTGTTCTAAGGTGTAGGTGAATTTCCTTCCTTCCTTTTCTATTCTTCTCACCAGCACTGAAAGCTCGTTTCTAAGCCAACTAAGCCAAACATAGATCTGGGTGAAAACCTCACTCATTGAAGATTCCATTTTGCTGTAGGCTTAATGAATATCTGAACAGACCAGTCAAAGGGTTGGTACAAAATTGAATGCTTTCACCAGCCCCCGAAATTGGTATTTCTTTCTGAAATGGAGCCTGCACAAACAGAACCTATCTCACAAGCTGTAGCAACACTGGGCCAAACTGGTTGTCATGGGAGCAGCCATGTTTGTTGTTCATGTATCTGTCCTTTTCAGAAAGCAGGGTTGAGAAGTGTCTGAATTTAACATGAAAACTTGCATATGGGTAAGGGGAGCTGAACCCTCCCCCACTTTACTTCTCCATGTTCTTTTGGCCCAAGCAGTTTTCTCCCAGCCTTGCTCCAATGCTAGAAACACACTGGTTAGAGTGCTGGACTAGGACCGGGGAGACCCGAGTTCAAATCCCCATTCAGCCATGAAACTAGCTGTGACTCTGGGCCAGTCACTTCTCTCTCAGCCTAACCTACTTCACAGGGTTGTTGTGAAAGAGAAACTCAAGTATGTAGTACACCGCTCTGGGCTCCTTGGAGAAAGAGCGGGATATAAATGTAATAATAATAATAATAATAATAATAAAATAAATAAAAAGTTGTTGTTGTTGTTGTTACATTTCTATCCCGCTCTTCCTCCAAGGAGCCCAGAGTGGTGTACTACATACTTAGGTTTCTCTTTCACAACAACCCTGTGAAGTAGGTTAGGCTGAGAGAGAAGTGACTGGCCCAGAGTCACCCAGCTAGTTTCATGGCTGAATGAGGATTTTAACTCGGGTCTCCCCGGTCCTAGTCCAGCACTCTAACCACAATACCACACTGGCTCTCAGTGCTTGAAGTGAGGGAGGTGATTGTGCTGCCTCAACAGCATCAAGGCTTTAGTATGCCTACAAAGTAGTAAGCCAGGTTAATATTGTTAGTCTTCTTGTTGGTCTATGTATCTCTAGGAGAATTACTTAGTCTATGTCATTGAGCTAACTAGAAGCCATGCTCATCATGTAAGCAGAAAATAACTAGTAGAACCTATTTGGAATCAGTGTACAGTGAATAGTTTATCACAGTCTGTCTCGGTCTGAGAACCAGTGAAAACACTGGTGCCTCCTTTACCCTTTGTATTCGCCATCTCCTTGCCAATCAGGAAATCAGTAACAGGAAAAATGTCCTTTCTAAGAAAGAGGCTGATCCTTTTACCTAAGACATTCAAGCTCCAGTGCTCATGATGAGTTCACTCTCTGACACTAATGGGTACAAGCTCTAGCCTTCAGCAGTCTGATAGAGTTCATCACTAGTCTCCAATACCTACTCCCGTGCAACAGACTTCATCCCACACTCCATGATACAGCATCTCTGACACATGAGTTATCTTGCATATCAGAAGTTAAGAAATCACTTAAAGAGCCCTTTCTCACGTGCAGTGGAAGCCCGAAAGTGCTTACCTCCCCGCACACGAGCAGGTTACCGTCCCTGGGCGGGTGGACTGCCCGCCTGGATGAGCTCCTGCCAGTAGCTCTGAGAGTCGCAGTGCCGGGACATGCCACCTTGTGTCTCCCCGCCCCTGGGGCTCCAATAATGCACTGTGGATCCTCCTCCCCTCCCCGAGTCCAAGCAGCAGTGGCTGACACACGAGCAAATGAACAGGATTAGGAGAGCACTCGCTTTCCTAACCCCATTTAGAAGGGTAGCTCCGTAGGCGGGTTTTCTGCTGTGGCGCCGCTGGGATCGGACCCGCTCTTGGTGGGTCACACACACATGCAAAAAACAGGCTGGGCTCCCTTAGCCCGATTTTGCACACACGTGTGGATAGCCTCATTGTCTTGTTGGGTGCTTGGCTTATTCAAGTCAGACTGGCTGAAAAAAATCACATGATGCTCAGCACAGTAATATGGGGGAAGCTTTAGTGCTCCCCCCTCACCCATGTACCTCTTTCATGTTACATTTAGACCCCACCCCCTGTTTTATACAGGAATGGAGCAGCCATTAGAATAAACAAACATGGCTGCCCCACATCACACCTAGTCTCCCTTTGTTAAAGGAAGGATAGTTTGCTTTGCATTAGGAAGGATAGTTTGCTGTGGATTTTCAGCGAGTATTACCCACTTGCTTCAGGTCTTCTTTGTGGTAACAGCCACACAAAATGCCATGTTCTCCCTCATTTCCTCTTATCTTTCATTGCAGCATTAAATTGTGCTTTTCAGCTGTTTGAAGTTTCATGATCAGACGGAACTTAAATGAAACCCTTTCAAAAGCTATCATTCAAAAGTGACATTTGACTGAGAAGTCTAACGGAGAGGGCATTAGTCTAGAATAAGAGACAGCTCCCATTTCTAATGCTGATCTTCTCTGTGATCATGGACTAATGGATTCATCCGTGTGTGACCTTCTTTCTTCCTCAGAGCTAGTAGACAGTGATGGTAACTGTAGTCTCTAGAAGGGGGACTGGGATGGGTTTTCCTTTAAGGCAGACAACTTCTGGATATGGCAGGCAGGATATTTGTTTCATTCCTGGGTACTGTGATTCAGTGGGGTAATTTTGCTGCTCATGGCCTTAAGCCCAGTTGTGGTCCCCTCCCTGTATTGCCGCCTGGTGCCTCTTGGGTCTTAGTGGATTGTCATTGCCATTTTCCTGGACTGCTACCACATAAAGTGGCAAGATGGCAGCAATGGCCTGATGAAGCCCACAAGGTATAGAGAAAACAATAAATGACACTGACTAGAGGCATCTGGTGTGCTTGATGAGCTAATTCAGGGCTTCACATCTGAGATCTTCTTACATCCAAAATGTGGCTCCCACCACAACAATAGCACAGCAATACTCAGCCTGTGATATCATGAGTCCTGTGGCAGTCCCAGAAATCAGTGTACATGCTGGACATTTGCATTTCTTTTAACCTCTGAGGTTCCTTTTATTCTATCAGTGCAACTACAAGGGAATAAACACAAGGTTATCAGGAAAGGAGTGGAACATAGGAAGCTGCCATATATTGAGTCAGACCATGGGTCCATCTAGTTCTGTATTGTCTTCACAGACTGGCAGCGGCTTCTCCAAGGTTGCAGGGAGGAATCTCTCTCAGCTCTATCTTGGAGAAGCCAGGGAGGGAACTTGGAACCTTCTGCTCTTCCCAGAGCAGCTCCATCCCCTGAGGAGAATATCTTCCAGTGCTCACACTTCTGGTCTCCCATTCATATGCAACCAGGGCAGACCCTGATTAGTTAAGGGGACAGGTCATGCTTGCTACCACAAGACCAGCTCTCCTGCTGCATGTCTTCAGATCTGAAGAACCTCTGAGCATCCGCAAACAGCCTCACATACCAGAGAATCTACATGATGTGAAGTAGCAATGTTTCATGAGTATGAACTAGAAGTCAGTGTAGAGTCTCTGCTCTGGTCTGAAGACACTTATGGTGGTCCCCACTTGAACACCATAAGGGCTGTGGATGGCTCTTATGCGGAGGCACCATCTGTAAACACTGGCAACTATGTAGGAGCTGGTTACAGAGGCACTGCAGTTTGCATAATGGAAGCAGCCCAAGGTCCAGTTAGTTCACACTTACACAGGCCCCCATACAAGCATTTCAGGACATGTGAGGCCCCCCATGGGCTTACAGCTGGGCAGCTTTCATATGGAGGTTATCATGGACTCCAGGTTTGAAGTTGGGAACCTTGTGGCCTGAAGCTGGGACCTAGGCTTGGTCACATACCTGGGACTGTAAGTGCTCAAGAGTCAGAGCACCTTTCAGGTGCAGGAGGGAATAAGAGTGGACAACATTGATCCCTATGATTGGCAGACAGTGTGAATGCTCTGGGCTGCACCAGGCCTGGTAAAAACAGATGTAATACTTAGAATATCCATAGTGGGGATCTACTAGTGGAACATTTCTCAAAATGTGGCTATGAGTCCATTGATCTTATTTTTGGGGGAGCTGTGGAACAGCTAAATGGTTAGAACAATAATCTGAAAAAAGAAGGGGAAAAGAAGTTCAAATGTATCTTGAGACTACAGAATCTGGTTCCAAAAGGGTTAAACAAAGGCATTGAGTTTAGCACTTCTCAAAGGAACAATGTGATGATTGCAGTGCGACAATTCATAATTGGATTGCTCATGAGTAGAATGAACTAAGTGAGAGACTTTGGATTAATTTGATGAGAGCAGGTGGAAACCTCAAAGAACTACAATGAAGTAGGGGCCACAGGATTCTTAACCAATTATTCTTACTAAGGTTGAGAGTATCCTGAGAAATTTATCAAAAGGTACTAGACAAATTTATCAAAAAGGTACTTATTGTTTCTCTGTGTAAACTGCCCTGAGCCATTTTTGGAAAGGCAGTATAGAAATCAAATGAATGAATGAATGAATGAATAATAAATAGAACATAGGAACATAGGAAGCTGCCATATACTGAGTCTATTGGTATTGGTCTATCTAGCTCAGTATTGTCTTCACAGACTGGCAGCGGCTTCTCCAAGGTTGGCAGGCAGGAATCTCTCTCAGCCCTATCTTGAAGAAGCCAGGGAGGGAACTTGAAACCTTCTGCTCTTCCCAGAGCGGCTTCATCCCCTGAGGGGAATATCTTGCAGTGCTCACACATCAAGTCTCCCATTCATATGCAACCAGGGCAGACCCTGCTTAGCTATGGGGACAAGTCATGCTTGCTACCACAAGACCAGAATACACTTTGATACTAGGAGAACCTTTTTCTTAGAGCTTTGAGAATTTCATCTGGAAATTATCAGGGAGCAAATGTGTTGAACATGACACGAGGATAGGGCTTTTGTCTTTGCTTGAACTATACGTGCCATTGTGAAAGCGCAACTGCCATGATCTGTGTAGCTGCAGAGTCCCTTCGTGGGATCTGCTCTATAAAGGGCCTTGAAAAGTTGCTGCCATCCCCACACAAACCAAAAGTGGCAGGCCAAAAGTTTTGTGCACATGGAGGAAGCTACTGGTGGTGTTTCCCATTTGGTACTCCGATGTGATGACTGCTCAGCTGGAAGCCCAGACACAGTCCCTGCAGACTCTGTGGTGCTCATGGATGGCTGCCATGTGAACCAGCCTTTTGCAGGCTGAGGAGCAAGCTTGGAGAGCTGCATCAGGACTTATACCTTCATATATGTGGCTACATGAAGGCTTTGTAGCTGGATAGCCTTGAGATATTGCAGTCTTTCACACTGTATTTTCCCTTGGGAAGTTTCCCAAAGTAAACTATCCAAGCATGGGACCCTCATTTAGCAGAAATAATGACTCTGCGTGTCGTCAAAACATTCAGTTGAATGTATATTTGAAAGCCAATTATCCCCCCTCCCCCTTTTCTAGTCAATGCAGTTTGTACAAGTTATTATCACTTAAAACCCGGGCACTATTTAATTTCTTTGTGAAAGGATCACATAATAACCAACTGGCCTGATTTGGGTTGTGCCCTGTGAAAACTCATCAAAAGGCCTTTGTATTTTGCTTCTCTGTCAAGGTTGAGCTAATCAGATATGGAATCCGATTAACTCTTCACATTTCTGTTGAAGCATAATTGTGTTTCAGAATTAACCCTCAGATGTACAAGTCTTGCATTCCCAATGGATGTGCGTCTTTATCTGGGTTATTTTCCTTGCATAGCATCTAACTGTCCATATTTTCCAGTCATAATCCTTACTTTCTGGAATGTGTCCCTGGTGAATGACTCCCCCTGTTTTTGCCTCTTAGGTAATCCATGTTGAAATATTTTTACATGAATTGCCAGAGTTGTTGTGTTTGGATTTATATACTGAGGCTGTTCTCACAAGCAGCCAAGTCTGGGCTAGGGCAGCTAAGCCTGGGTTTGACTGCCTGTGAGAATCAGCAGGGGCCAAGAGGTCCCCATTGGTGCTGTGGTGGCAAACCCACCTATGGAACCTGCCAGTTAGCCAAGGTTAAAGGTGCAAGTGCGCCCTTAACTCAGGCTAACTGCTCATGTGAGAGTGCCATCTACTCCCAGCCAGTGCTAGCACAGGAGCGGACTCCTGGCCATCACTGGGGGGATCCCCACAATGTACTGCACACTTGAACATAAGAACAGCCCTGCTGGATCAGGCCCAAGGCCCATCTAGTCCAGCATCCTGTTTCACACAGTGGCCCACCAGATGCTGCTGGAAGCCTACAGGCAGGAGTTGAGGGCATGACTTCTCTCCTGCTGTTGCTCCCCTTCAACTGGTATTCATTGACTAGTATTCATCGACTAGTAGCCGATGACAGACCTCTCCTCCACAAAGTTATCCAAGCCCCTCTTAAAGCCATCCAGGTTGTTGGCTGTCATCACATCTCGTGGCAGAGAATTCCACAAGTTGATTATGTGTTGTGTGAAAAAGTACTTCCGTTTGTTGGTCCTAAATTTCCTGGCAATCAGTTTCATGGGATGACCCCTGGTTCTACTGTTATGTGAGAAGGAGAAATATTTCTCTCTGTCAACTTTCTCCTCACCATGCATGCTTTTATAGACCTCTATCATGTCTCCCTGAAGTCGTCTTTTTTCTAAACTAAAAAGCCCCAGGTGTTGCAGCCTTGCCTCATAAGAAAGGTGCACTAGGCCCCTGATCATCTTGCGCTGTGCACACTTGCGCTGTGCATTGTGGGATTTCCATGGGCTGGGACCATGTATCCCAACCCCTGCACCTCCACATTGCCTGGCACGCGATTTGCACACCCTGATCCTCCTAGACCCGGCAGCCGGATTGTCTGTGGGGAAGGCGAGCTTCTGCTGACTTTCCCGCCACCTACCCTCAGGCCTTCTCACACAATCATGAGAAAGGGCTCACTACCTTTCATACAAAACCTCTGAGTGGTGTACAATGCAATTTAACAATAAAAATCATAAAGCCAAACAATAATCAGTCAGCAAGCACAGCATAAAACATCCATCCCATAATCCACTAAGGGCCAAAATCTTGAGTGAATAGTATAGTCTTCCCTCTCCTACAAAAAGCAGTGAGGGGTGGTGTGGAGCAAACCTCCTCAGGGAGGACAACCTAGATGGGGGAAGCAACAACCAAGGAAGTCCTGTCCCACATGCATAGCAATTAAGCCTCTCTCACCATCTTGTCAGGCAGAAATATATGGGAGCAGATGGTCCTTCAGATATCTAGAGACCAAACCATTACATTTCTTGAAAGGTGATAACCAGCACCTTGAACTGGACCCAGTTCAAGTTGGTAGCCACTGCAATTAGGCTGTCATAGGGCACCTCAGAATATAACCTGGGCACAGCATTTTGCACTCACTAAGATTTCCAGTTATTCTTCCAGGGTAGCTGCATGAGTGTGTTGCAGTGATCCAGTTGTGATAACTAAGGCATGGGTTGTCATCCTTTAGGATTCTGCTCCCTCCCCAGAGTCTCTAGAGATAAATTTCACTAGTGGGTGGGTGGATGCATTGTGTGTCTCCAGTGCACCTGCACGTGAATGGGTGCACAACAATAAGGTACTATGCAGTGCACAGCGTGTAGCAGGTGGAATCTATTCTTCGCAACATGGAATAGTGGGTTGGGGGCTTGAACAGTAATCCTTGGGATGAGAACTGTTTGTTACAAGTGTATGCCTATTTTCACCTGTGAAATGATGGAGGGTGTGGGCTTGACTCATTTGCAGTACTGAGCTCCACATGCAACTTATTTACTTGCCATGCTTGCAGTAGGGATCATATAACACCCGACAAGGTTGCTTGGCCACCCCCCTACACATGGCATACCATACCTCCTAAGTCGCTTAGATACATATTTCCGCCCCCAACATATTCACAGGCTTGTCCCTATTTTCACTGGTGAAATGTTGGCGGGTAGGAACATTCTGCAATTTGTATGTGTGTACACTGTACACAGATTGTAGTATTTTGAACATAACACATGAATAAGACTATAATAAAAACAAAATGTCAATTCTCTCTTTGAACATTAACAAATGTGTCCTGCATACTAAATAATTTTTAAAAGTGAGGACCAAATGTTCATACAAGTTTCAGCTTACATACTTTCCTTTCCACGTATAGAAATTGCAGTGTTCTAAATGTGAATGCTTAACATTTTAATGTGTTAATTTCAACTTGGCAGTTCCTTCTGTTATCGTTGTCTTCGTTTTATATACCACCGTGTGAAAATTGTATTTGAAAAGGTGGTGTAGAAATATATTGTAATGAATGTGAATTTCCATCATGATTGCGGGCCGGCCTACTCTTTTATTAGGTAGAGTCCCCTTGATTGACAACTTGATGGAAACAGTTCTGACTATTTTGAATGAGCAAAGCCAAGAAAGGTCACGGAAGGCTTGTGTATCCCACCTGACGGGAGAGGCTGGAGGTGACACCACTCTGTTCCTCTTCCTCCCCCACCCCACTCCCTCCCTTCCCTGCAAGGTGTATCTGTGCTAGGTCGGTGTAAGAAGAAACAGCAGACAAGCTAGATGAAGGGGTATGTGCAGGGGCGTAGCTAGGGGAGAGGGGGCCCGTGTTCATCCCTCTCTCTGGCGGCCCCCCAGAGTGAGGGAGATAATGAAGAAAATAGGGAGGGGTGGAGCTGGAGGGCCCTCAGGAGCTGGGGCCCGTGTTCTTTGAACACTTTCGCTCAGTTATAGCTACGCCCCTGGGTATGTGAGAAAGCGAGCGCAAGAGAGCCCTTTCTCACAAGCAGTGAGAAAGGGCTACCCGTTTTGCAGGGAGAAAGCCTGAAAATGCTTCCCCCCACACACACACACTCATTTTGCCATCCCTGGGTGGGCGAATCACCCGCCCAGACGAGCACCGGCTGCTGCCAGTAGCTCCGAGGGTTGGGGTGCCAGGACACACCACTGTGCACCCCCCTGCCCCCAGAGCTTCAATAATGCACCGCACGAGTGTGTGGTGCATTATGGGGATCCCCCCTCTCCTCCCTGAGACTGCAATAAAATCACACACAGCTCATATCCTTTTCTTTCCACATACAGAAATACCAATGTTCCAAATGTGAATGCTTAATATTTTAATATGTTATTTTATTCATCAGTTATTTGGGGACTTTTCAGGGCTTCTGTGCCTTTAACCATCATCCAGAATTTGGGGTAGTTTTCCACCCCCAGCTGCGTAAATCTGCATAAACAAGCAAGCCACTGCACTCTCAGCTATGCTCTTGTGATCAAACTCTTACCTGGACTCTGGCACATGATGCATCCACAGGTATGGCCCCTCATCAGTTATGATATTTATGTTTTTAATAAAAAATATGACACAGGGTAGAAAACTTCCCAAAATGAATGAACTCTCTATGGTAGGATGGCTTCTTTCTTATTCCTGTGTTAAATCAAATGGGAGAAAAACCACCCCAGAAGTGAATGGACTTTCTATGGAGGGATGATTTCTATCCTATGCCCATGTTAAGCCATTTGGGGTGGGTGGTGGTGGGGACACCCTGTTTCTCTTTGGAAACTTCAGTTTTGTTTTCCCATGTGATAACAGTGTCTCGAAACTAGTCTGAGGCACTGCATAATTCTGAGCTGCTGAGTTAGAGCAGATGAAACCAGCCAATCCCACAATGTCAGACCTAGTGTTTGGAATGAGTAAAGCATTCAGAAGCATCTGACCTTGCAGAAGCAGGGATTTTAGCCAGCAGAACAAAGCCAAAAGGGTCACAACAACAGCAACCACAACATGTCAGCTTCAGTATTATTTCTTGTTTACACAGTCAGACAGGTGTTATTGACTGGTTTGTCAATCCAGACATCGAGTCCTTCCCAAGGACCTGGGATGGCTGAATTTTATAGCAATAGCAATAGCAATAGCACTTACATTTATATACCGCTTTATAGCCGGAGCTCTCTAAGCGGTTTACAATGATTTAGCATATTGCCCCCAACATTCTGGGTACTCATCAATACTGTTGGTTATTATAGATATCGTCACAAAATATAGGCTGTTCCCAGTAAAGCTGCTTTTTGTAATTGGCTGATGGTGATTTCTGTGGCCCCTATGGTGTTGAGGTGCTCTTCAAGGTCTTTTGGGACTGCACCGAGGACGCCAATTACCACTGGGATTATTTTGGTCTTTTTCTGCCACAGCCTTTCAATTTCAATTTGTAGATCTTTGTATTTGGTGATTTTTTCAATTTCTTTTTCTTCTATTCTGCTATCCCCTGGTATTGCTATGTCGATTATTTTCACTTGTTTTTCTTTCTTCTCGACTACAGTTATATCTGGTGTATTGTGTGGCAGATGTTTGTCTGTTTGTAGTCGGAAGTCCCATAATATTTTTACATCTTCATTTTCTTCAACTTTTTCAATTTTATGGTCCCACCAATTTTTGGCTACAGGTAGCTTGTATTTTTTGCAGATGTTCCAGTGTATCATCCCTGCTACCTTGTCATGCCTTTGTTTGTAGTCAGTCTGTGCGATCTTTTTACAACAGCTGATTAGGTGGTCCACTGTTTCATCTTCTTCTTTACAAAGGCGGCACTTGCTGTTTGTTGTGGATTTTTCAACTTTTGCTCTTATTGCATTTGTTCTTAGTGCCTGTTCTTGCGCAGCCAGTATTAAACCCTCTGTTTCTTTCTTCAAGTAACCATTCTTAAGCCATTGCCAGGTCTTGGTGATGTCTGATTTTCCACTTATATTGTGCAAATATTGACCATGCAGGGGCTTATTTTTCCATTTTTCTGCTCGGTTCTTGACTTGTTCTTTCTTGTAGGCCTGCTTTCTTTCATTGGTGTTGAATAGTTTTGCGTTCTTGACCATTTGAAGTGCATCTTCTTCATTGTCCTTGATATATTCTTCAAGGCCTCTTTTCTCCTCCACTACTGTTTGATGGACTTGCAGCATTCCTCTTCCACCTGAACTGCGAGGGAGGTATAGCCTATCGACATCACTGCGGGGGTGCAGAGCATGATTGATGGTCATGATTTTCCTGGTCTTACGATTCAGCATCTCTAGCTCTGCCTGGGTCCAGTCTATTATTCCTGCAGTGTATCTGATCACAGGTATAGCCCAGGTGTTTATGGCTTGTATGGTGTTCCCGCCATTGAGTTTGCACTTTAGGATTTTTCTAACTCTCCTGATGTATTCACTTCCCATTTTTCTTTTAACTTCAGTGTGTGCAATGTTATCAGCCTGGAGAATGCCCAAGTATTTGTAAGGTTCTTTCTCTTCCAGGTTCTTGATGTTGCTTCCATTGAGCAGTTCTATTCCTTCTGTTTTTGTTATTTCCCCTCTGTTCATTATTAATGCAGCACACTTGTCTAGTCCAAACTCCATTGCTATATCGCTACTGAATATACGGACAGTGTTTAGCAGTGATTCGATTTCTGACTGGGACTTTCCATACAACTTCAGATCGTCCATGTACAGCAGATGGTTGATTTTACTGGATGTTTTAGATGTTTGGTATCCGAGGCCTGTTTTGTTGAGTATTTGTGAAAGTGGGGTCATGGCGATTACAAACAACAGAGGGGATAGTGAGTCCCCTTGGGAAATGCCTCTTCTAATGCTCACCTGTCCAAGTGTCTCACCATTGATTGTTAACTGAGTACTCCACATGCTCATTGCTTTTTTTAATAAATATCTGAATGTTTTTGCTGACACCAGTTGTTTCTAAACATTTTAGTATCCATGTGTGAGGCAATGAATCAAAGGCAATGAATAAAAAAAAATCAAATTATTATTATTATTATTATTATTATTATTATTAATTCAATTTCTATACCGCCCTTCCACAAATGGCTCAGGGCGGTTTACACAGAGAAATAATAAATAAATAAATAAATAAATAAGCAAGCAAGCAAGCAAGCAAGCAAGCCTGGAATCAGTGGTTCAACCATCTGCAGTACATCTCTGGTATTTTCCTATTTCTCCTAGTGGGATACAGCCCAGAATGGGGTGTGTGTGTGTGTGTGTGTGTGTGTGTGTGTGTGTGTGTGTGTGTGTTTTGAAGCTTGGTTCCAGGTGGAGACAGCAAGAAGATGTAGAGGTGAGATGTGTGGCACTGAACTATCTGCTGAACCTCACTCATCTGCCAGTGAAGGTACTGAGATAATGGGTTACATGACAAGCAGAAATGGCAAAAGCTGGCCTACAACAAGTTTGTAACTCACCCACTGCACAATGCTAAGTTGGGGTCTGTGTCGTTGGATGAGAAGCAAGACCAAGAGAAGTTTAGTCTAGCAGGAGGAGGCAGTGAGTGAAGCAGTTCTCTCCCCTACAATTAGAGCTCATCATGAACTCTGAGCATGGGTGTAGTGTCCCTTGGACAAGCACGGACAAATGTCCCTGGGCCCAGAGAGTCAGGGGGACCCCAAGCAGACCACCTTGCCACCTCTGCCTCACCACTGCTTCTTATCTTGGCCTCCGCTGGTGGGGGATGAGCAGAGCTGGGCAGTGGGGGTGGCAGGCGCTGTGGCTGTCAGGCATCTCCGGCCAGCCTGCGCAGTTCGACTATGGACGTTGCATGCCTGTAACATCACGGGCATGCAACATCCATAGTCGAATAGCACAGGTGTGCAGGTTGGCCAGAGAGGCGCGCAGGTCGGCTGGAGAGGCCCAACAGCCACAGCGCAGGACCAAGATAAGAAGTGGTGGGGGAGGGACAGTGGCAGCAGCGGTGTCAGGGGCAGCCAAAAGGAGGTAGGAGCAGCGACAGGGAGATGTTGGTTGCCCCGCCCCTTGTATCTGACATCAGACACAGGGGGTGGGGCTTGGGGTGCTGGACTGGAGGGAAATGTTAAATTATAGTGGGTTGTGTGGCTTGCAAAGGTTGGGGGACATCCATGTGTAACCAGTGGGACTATTTAGGAGTAGGAAGTTATACATGCGTGTTCAAAAATCATTACTCCAGATGAGGGTTAATTAGAAGTTTCCTCCTTGCAGTTTCTGCCTTTGTTTTGCTTCTGGTGATCACAACAGTAGGGTTAGTGATGAATAGCCTGTTAGCTGCTCCCTGAATTTTAAATATTTTGAAAACCCCTTACCACTGACTTCTGTTTCTGCAGTGTGCAGGTGATGGGAGAGGAGCCTTTGATGACCAATTTCCTCTTATTACTATTATTATTATTCTTTATTTTATCTAATAATATTAGCTATTATTTAATAATAATACTAGAGCCTCAAAGTCAGGTGGTATATAAATAATAATAATAATTTTTATAGTGAAATCTGTGTGGAAACTCTGTTTTAATTTCACTTTCAACTGACTGCAGAAAAGCAAAGCTTCATCAGTGCTAGAGGACTCCAAGATAGACACAATCTAAACTAGTGATAAAAGTTTTAAATTGATAAATGTGTAAAGTTATAAGAGAAGGAAGGGAAGGGTATGTAAGGTTGCATATCCACATCTTTCATTTCAGTTGGGGATGAAACAGAGGCCTGGTTCCTACATCCACGCCTTTTAAATTCAGGTTTCTGAATTTGGCTTTTCAGATTTGATCTGATTTTTAACTAATTTTAAAATGAGTTTTTTAACGTGGCTTTGTATTGCATTTTATATTTTGTTTTTACCTTTTTGGGGCCTGTTATTTAATGTGTTATGTATTAATCCTCTGTTGTGAGTAGAGTTGCCATGCCCCTCACAATTCCATTTTTAAGCATCTTACCCACATTGCTTCGCTCACCCAGATTCACCTGGATTTCAGCTTTCATTAAAAAAAAAAAAAAAAAGCTAAGCTCTAGCCCTTGTAGAAGCAGAGTTATGGAGCAAAACATGCAGTCACTATTCTGCTCAAAAATTATTTTAAAGCCAATTTACATAATATGCAAATTAGGTACCTGGATTAGAGATGTGCACGGAACTGGGTAGGGGTGGCTCAAGGGGGTGGGGGATCTTGCTTTAAGGGTGGGAGAGGGTGCACTCACTCCACCCCGCTCCCCCCCCACTCCGGTGCTCAGTTTTGGTAAAAGCCTTTGGAGCGGCAGTGTGCCTCCCTGCCACCCCTTCCTCCTCTTCAGCCAGAAGTATCGGGTGCATGTGCTCACATTGTGCATGAGCTCGTGCAGGGGCGTAACAAGGCCGGAGTGGGCCCAGAGACAAAATTTTAAAATGGGCCTCTCACTGATACACACACACACACACTTACTTCACAATATATAGTCATGTGACTTGCCTCTGGGGGGCCCCTCGAGGCATGGGGGCCCCCAGGCAGCCACCTCCCCTTGCCTAATAGTAATTACGCCCCTACGCCTGTGCACGTTGCGATCACGCGCTCAATACTTCCAGCCACTTCCAGCCAAAGAGGAGGAAGGGGCAGCATGGAGGTACACTGCTGCCCCAAAGGCTTTTACCAAAACTAAGCATCAGTGAGAGGAAAGTGGGGCGAGGGGTAAGTGCATTCTCCCCTGCCCGTAAAGGGAGACCCCACCCGCCTTCGAACCTTGAACCCACCCAGTGTTCGAACCTGTTCGGAAGCCCGTAAAAGGGCCTCCAAACAGGTTCGTGCACATCCCTAACCTGGATTTGGAAAGCCAGAATATGGCAACCCAAGTTGTGAGCTGCCCAGAGAACAATTTGTAATGGGGTGGCTAACAAATGATGTTTTGTTATCCAGGGAGGCGCCACAATAATATTATGACAGCAGGCCAGTAGGCAGAGGTGCTCTCACCCCTGGACTTTGGGGCCAAAGTCCATGGCCTCCACACCCTTTGGGGCCCCCCAAATTTTCTTTAGTCTGTCCTGGGTGGTGTGGTTTGTGCCCTCAAGAACCTACATGTTAAAAAATGATGCTTAACTTGGTGGATGGTGGCCCTCCAAAGGCCTTTAGGTCCAGTCTCCAAAATTATCTAGGTGCACCTCTGCCAGTAGGAGCTCTTTCCTCCACCATGCCAAGAATTTTCCAGCCTGCTGAGTGAGCACTGGAGTGCCTTGGAGTCCTGTTTTGTTTGATCTCCTCCTACTTTTTTGAGGGAGAAATACTGCATGAGCTGGGCCTCTGTGGGACCATGAACTCATCTGCATCAGGCTCAGTTCACACAGACTGGGTGGTGGAGAAAATGAGCCTCATTTTGGTGAAGTGGAAGTAGAGCTGTGTAATTCCTACATGGAGCTTTGTGCTGCCTGCCCTTTATTTCATGAGGAAAGAGTGCAGGATTTCTGTTTTTTATCTTAGCAAGACTGGAGATTGCTTTGCTGGCTAGCTGTCATGTATATCTCTTTAGAGCTGTATGATGTTGTCTGTGATGTGTGAAATCCATGCAGGTTTGTGCAGCTTCATTTTTTTAAAAATGAGAGCCATCCCACAGTGATTCTGTTCTGGATTTCTGTTCATTAAATCATCCAAGATGCGGACAGATATATGTAGGATTCTTTGTTTGGAGGCAGGATGGAGTCTAAGAACACAGCAATTTTGACAAACTATAGAATTTCCAGATTGAACTGAGGACAAGAACATCAGATCATTGCAATATAAAAAACTTTTTTACGGATAAATAATCATATTTTAAGTAATTTTGCTAATGTTAAAAGTTCAAAACTGGCTTCCTTTATGGAGTGGTTAATTCATAATGTCATTCCAAGCAGTATTTATTTCATGCAATTCTATCTTTCTACCCCAAAATTGGGTATTTAAGGTGCAAACAAGAGAAAGGGCCTTCTCCATGATAGCACCCAGGCTGTGGAATCATCCCTGTGATTAGTTTAGCCCATTTCCTTTTAATATCCTATCACCTATTGAAGACCTTTGTGTTTCAGCAGGCATTTGGCTTGCCTGCAATGCAACCGCTCCTTCTCCCAGACGGTTTGCTGTTTTCACTGCAGTGTCCTTGGTTCTTGCTTGTTGTATTTTGTATTGATTTTAGCATGGTGTGTGTGTATACACACACACACACACACACACACACACACACACGGGCAGCAGCAATATAGGAAGATGCTGAAAGGCATCATCTCACACTGCGTGAGAGGAGGCAATGGGAAACTCCTCCTGTATTCTACCAAAGAAAACCACAGGGCTCTGTGGGTGCCAGGAGTCGAAATCAACTTGATGGCACACTTTACCTTTATATTTGATTTAATTGTAAATCAGTTGGTCTGCTGACCCAGAGTACTTCTGTCTGGCTTAAGCTTCAGTCAGTTTTCCCCCAGTCAGTCCATTACTGACTTCAGCAACAGTTCAGAACCTGCACTGTCTACTTGTCTTTTCTCTCCAGAAGGGACAACAATGTCCCCCAGCACTAAGCTAGAGAGATGTTCTAGAAGTACCATGGTATTGAAAGCTGCTGAGAGATCTAGTAGAACCAACAAGGACACATCCCCCCGTCTGACTGCTGGTGAGTTATCCACCAAAGCGACCCAGGCTGTCTCAGTCCCCAGACCAGCTAAAGTCAGGTTGAAATGGATCCAGATAATCCATTTCATCACAAAAGCCCTGGAGTTAGGTTGCGTTGTTCCAGAAAGAACTCTCTACATGTTGTGAGGTATGGGAGCAGGTCTCAGACTTTGTATGCCCCACACTGCTTGTAGAATGACTTGTGTAAACTGATAGCTATGTATACTAGCACATGAGTATGTACCTTGCACATGCAACCCATCTATCCCTTGTTGTGATAGATGGACCATTGGGCAGGGCAAGGCAGTGGGGTGGGATACTTAAGTACAAATGTAGGTGCCAGTTTCTCATAATGTTCTACATGTAGTGGGGCTGAGTGTTTGTGTCTGATGCATGCACTCCACCATATATAGAGGACAAGTTGAAGCACCGTGGAACCAATTGTGTCTGACTCCTGTTAGATGTAGAACAGTGAATTAGATAGACAGGGACCAAATCTGGCAACTCTAAAGGTGGCAAATCCTTGCTTCTGTATTGTTTAGACACAAGCATAAGGCAAGCCATTCTTCCTTTGTATTTCATTGGGGAAAACATTGCTGGAAATATTGCTGAGCAACTACTCCAAAAGACACTCTAAGCCAATAAAAGACAGGAATGCTATTGTCAAAGGGTGAATGTGACTAGTACAAGTTTTCAAATAGCCTGCTTTTGTCTTTATTTCAAAAAAAATATTAAAAAATGATTCTAGCTGGTCGAGCAGGGATACTTCTATATATTGGATCTATCTTCCTTATTTCCTTCCTTCCTAGTTGCCACAAATGATTAAAGAGGAGTGAAGTGACAGGTAGCCTGGTGATCTTTGTGGACTTGTTTACTAGCTGTACTTTTAACTCTTGAAGTGTTAGGATGCTTAAGAAAACTGAAGATGCTCATGTGAAACTACAGAGAACATTCTTTACTAGCTAGTAAACTCTCTACATGTTGTGAGGTATGGGAACAGGTCTCAGACTTTGTATGCCCCACACTGCTTGTAGAATGACTTGTGTAAACTGTTGTTTGTGTAAACAGCTGTAAATGGTGTGACTTGTAAACTGTGTGACTTGTGTAAACAGCTGTTTACTAGCTGTACTCTTAACTCTTGGAGTGTTAGGATGCTTAAGAAAACTGAAGATGCTCATGTGAAACTACAGAGAACATTCTCAAACATTCTTTCCTGTGCAGTCAAGGTATCCAAACATGACTCATTTAATCTGCACAAGTTGCCTGTGAGTTTGGTTAGGTTGAAAGTCAGCAACTTGTTGAAGGCCACTCAAGTTGGTTAATGGTTTAGAAAGGCCAATATAATAGTGATACTTCCGTTCTTCAGATATGCTTTTTAGACCTCTTTAATGCATTAAATAGAATAAAATAAACAACAGATCCTCCCAAATCGAGCAAACACATTTCAATACCCAAACACCATTATCAATGCGCTATTTCAAGCAGCTGGAAACATTTAGGATTAAGTACAGTAACTACAGCTGAAGCAACCAATCTAAAGAGAGGAGAAAAGGAAGGGGAGGGGGATGAGTGACTCTCCAAAATTAACCCTTTATTTGCCCTTTACTGACTAATACATTTCATTGCCTATCATTCCCTGCTTAACATTAAAGGATGGATGTAATTGTTGGATATACATAGCTTTTTAAATCTTAAATTTCACAGTATTTCCTTCAATAGTCAAAATAAATACCTTTGTTTGTGCAACTCTTCCTTTCCCCCCTTTCATATGTTTTGCCCATGGTTTCAATCGATCATTATTATATTGCATGTCTGCTAAATATTCTTTATACATTTTTAACAGGGGTCTCCTTGTTTCCCCAATATAAAATTCTTCACATTTCATACATACAATCTTGTACTTTTCCTTTAACCTGGCACCAGCCCCCATCCTTCTCCTAAGAGAGCCAGCATGGTGTAGTGGTTAGAGTGCTGAACTAGGACTGGGGAGACCTGAGTTCAAATCCCCATTCAGCCATGAAACTAGCTGGGTGACTCTGGGCCAGTCACTTCTTTCTCAGCCTAACCTACTTCACAGGGTTGTTGTGAAAGAGAAACTCAAGGATGTAGTACACCGCTCTGGGCTCCTTGGAGGAAGAGCGGGATATAAATGTAATAATAATAATAATAATAATAATAATAAATAACACACCCTCCATTTCACACTTACTGTCATAAATTCTGGACTTAACCAGATGCTGTTTTAAAGGCATAGGTGCTGTACCAAACACTTTAGCTTTCAAGCCATGTTTTCTCAGGATCTTTTGTGTTTGCCACAGAAATCTATCAGTCACAAAAGGAACTTTAAGTATAGGTAACCCTTCCTCAAATGTATTCTTCCTAGATTGATCCATTGGGAGCCCCTGGTGGCGCAGTGGTAAAACTGCCGCCCTGTAACCAGAAGGTTACAAGTTCGATCCTGACCAGGGGCTCAAGGTTGACTCAGCCTTCCATCCTTCCGAGGTTGGTAAAATGAGTACCCAGAAATGTTGGGGGCAATATGCTAAATCATTGTAAACCGCTTAGAGAGCTTCCAGCTATAGAGCGTTATATAAATGTAAGTGCTATTGCTATTGCTATGCCTTCTAAATGGTTCTTCAGCTTTTTCCCTTGAAGCCTCTACCTGCTTTCCCAATGAGACCCCCGTAGCCCTCTGTATAACATTAATCACTAACTGTTCTTTCACTACCTGTGGATGTGCTGACTTGCTGTTCAATATTAACTCTTTCTTTGCTGGTTTCCTATACTATCTGGTCTCAATACCATCCTCTCTAAGCCATATTTCTGTATAAATGAACAGTAACCATCCCTGACAATTTGGCTGTTTGTTGGTCAGTTTTGCACTCCTCATTCTGTTCAATTCCCTATACACATGGTCCATATGTTTTACAGTCTCTATAATGATCAAAATATCATCAACATATCTCTTATATAATATGATGTTCTGATCAACAGATCTTTTCTCTAAAGAATTCATATAGCTTATAGCGAACAGGGCCAACCATTTGATTCTGCTCTCCATCTCTAGACTCACTACACTCTTTCCTCCACACCATACTGGTCACCCCCAGATACCAGAAATTAATTAATTAATTATCTCACCCTTCCTCCAAAGAACTTCGGCTCCTCTATAATTTTTATCGTTTAATTGATTATGATGTACTGCTTAAAACAAATAAATCAGCCAAGAGTTCTGAACAAATACTGGTGAAATGAGCTGATGAGCACCTGAAGCTGTCTTAGGTCAAGTTAGGTCACATTGCAGCTTTGGGTGCTCATGTGTTCATTGCAGTGGTATTTGTTCTGGAGAGCTCTTGGTGGATTATGTCCTTGTGATCTTAGGGAAGTCTGGGCAGATATTTTTAATCTCCGTTGACATGATAATTTACCAGAGAATAAGGCTGTGCACACGAGCAGCCCTACCCAGGTTGGGGAAGCCCTGTCTGGGTAGGGCTGCTTATGTGGATTTAGTTATCATTTATTATTTATTTTTACATTTTATATCCCACTCTTCCTCCAAGGAGCCTAGAGCGGTGTACTACATACTTAGGTTCCTCATCACAACAACCCTGTGAAGTAGGTTAGGCTGAGAGAGAAGTGTCTGGCCCAGAGTCACCCAGCAAGTATCATGGCTGAATGGGGATTTGAACTCGGGTCTCCTCGGTTCTAGTTCAGCACTCTAACCACTACACCACGCTGGCTCTTGGGATTGACCCCAATCCCGGCGCTGCCTCCCGCGCAAGCCAAGGTTTTTTACCCATGCCTGGGTTAAAGGGCATGAGTGCACACAGCTGAAGCATACACAGAGTTGGGCGCCTAGAGTGCCCAACTCCCAGGGGAATCCCCCAATGCACCACGCTTGTCATGTGGTGCATTGTGGAATTCCTGGAGGCCAGAACAATGAGTCCTGGCCTCCAGAGATCCACACTGCATGGAGCAGTGTGGATTGTGAGGGCGTGCAGCATCACGCCAAAGATAACATAAACAGTTGTCTGGGGGGAACATAGGTCCATCCCTGCCTTCTTCCTCACCCCTAGTATGACCATGTGGGTCAATATATTTATATTTATTTATATTCATTTATTTGTTTTTACACGTATATCCCGCTTTTTCCTCCGAGGAGCTCAGAGCATCATCGTATATGATGATGAACCTCATTTTTAGTCCTCTAGAACTCTGTGCTGCATAGAGCAGTGTGGATTGTGTGGGCGAACTGCAGCATGCTGAAGATGACATAAACAGTTGTCTGGGGGGAACGTAGGTCCATCCCTGCCTTCCCTCCCCCTATCCTCCCCACCTCTAGTTTGACCATGTGGGTCAATACAGGAACATAGAAAACTGCCATATACTGAGTCAGACCATTGGTCTAGCTGGTCTAGCTCAGTATTCTCTTCACAATCTGGCAGCGGCTTCTCCAAGGTTGCAGGCAGGAATCTCTCTCAGCTCTATCTTGGAGAAGCCAGGGAGGGAACTTGGACTCTCCTGCTCTTCCCAGAGCAGCTTCATCCCCTGAGGGGAATATCTTGCAGTGCTCACACATCAAGTCTCCCATACAGATGCAACCAGGGCAGACCCTGATTAGCTATGGGGACAAGTCATGCTTGCTACCACAAGATGATGATGAACCTCATTTTTAGATCATCATTTCCCCCCAAATGTTGATATCATGGAAGAAGAATCTAAGTTTGCTCCAGAGGGCATTTTTATTAATTTACTGTGTCCAATAAATTGTGCCACTTGAGTAATTACATTATAGATCTCAAAATCATTGGAGAGAGGCAAGTTCCCCCCTTAGCAGCTGTATTTATCAATATAAAGTGAAATGAAAGGGCTCAAAGCTGATATAATGCATGCTGTCAGTGAACAATACTTAACCATGCCACTGTCAAGTTCTAAATCAACTGATTTATGAAGTTAGACCATCATCCCCAGAAAATATATGAGTCTTCGAGAATAAAAAGCTTAGGAGGAAATGAAAAGGCTTTTCTCAGAAAGATGTTAGTTTATTTTTTAAAAGGTTTTTTTTATTCCCCCCACCCACCCACCCTTTTCCTGAAGTATATGGCTTGTGTCCATTTAACTGTATCTTGAGCTATCTGGATTGTTTTACGAAACCATAGGTTGCTAACCTGCAACACTGGGGCCACAAGTCCCCTAGGCAGCAAGGGTCTGTGGCACTTAAGGAGGAGAGCCTCTGTTACAGAACAGAGACCTCTCTCCTTCTACAGTGCATGGATACCTGCTTCCCAGCTCGGAAGATGTCAGCTGCTCAGACGGGCCGAAGGGCTGACAAATAGCTTTGGCAGGCAGAACTCCAGCAGGCCAAATACTAGCATTCTGACAGTGCAGAGGAAGAATTTGGTAACTTTCTCAGCCAAAGGTTGCCCATACTGAGGAAAAACAGCAAATCCTGAAACGTTCTATCCAACAGTGACATGGGATTGGTGCTCTGTTGTTACCTGACTGATTAACCAGGCCAGAAAGATTTGGAATTGTTTTGTGAGTCACCCAGCTAGAACTGCTAGCTTTTGATCTGTTGACTAGCAAGACCAGTAAGACAGTCTGAGTATCAGATCTGCAGGGATCCTTTTTGAAGCTTTTTAGCACTCAGATAGAGAGAAAACCACATCAGGTTACTAGTGGGAGTGTCACTATACAGGAGAACCTTGTTATTGATTCAGTATCTGCAGATATGTGTATTTGCAGTTGGGTAAAAAACACCCACCCTCGGCATACATGGGAGGGAAAGAGGAAAAAACACATTGAACTTATCTATCTGCAGGCCAGGGGTGGCCAGAATTGACCACAGAGGTCATTTCCAGCTGCCCTTTTGTTTGTCAAGCCACAAAATGACTCCATTAAAGTAAAAAAAGAAAGAAAGGGGGAAATGGTGATTTGGGGCCAATTTGGGGCCAATTTGGGGGCATTCCAGGACACAGCACAACTCAGGGGGTTTGTCATTCAAAATGAAGTGTTGTCAGGACAACTCTGGTCCCATTGGTGGGGGGGGAGGCAAAAAGGAGGCAGTTTCAAAGTGTATTTAAAGCCTGGCTGCCTGGCTTCACAGACCACATGGCAGATGAGCTGTTGTTGGCCATTGGATGCCATGTGGAGTAATGGCTGGCCAGGCAGCCCAATCTTCATTGAGGCTTTCTGGTCACCAACAATGGTGCAAACGTGGTGAGAGCAGCCTGTAAGCTGTAGTTTGTGTCCATCTGTTACATGGCACACATTCTACACTTGGCCATGACAAACATACTTGGCCTTAAGGAGGCTAAGGACAGGTGATATCAAGGCCTCCCCCTGAAGGCCCTGCTACTGCCATGGCTGCCATTGTAGAGAAGTGCTGCAAGATAGCAGGCCACTTCTACTGGAGTGAAAAGGCTAGGTGGATGTTCTGGGAGAGGCAGCATGAGCCCTCCTGAACATCTGGTCCCTCAGGATGTTCTGAACTGGTGGAACTTCACCTTTCTCTTGCTCCAGCGCTTGCAGGAGCAAGAGGCCATCCATTCCCTGACAAGAGGCTGTGGCTTGAGAGTATGAGACCTGTCCAATGCACTGGGAACTCATTTCCAAGGTTGTACTGACATTCAAGCCATTCCTTGTTGCCTCATGTGATGACACAGCAACACTGGGCAAGGCTTTGCCTGATGCTCTTCTCCTGGAGAAGATGATGGGTGAGCTCCTGTAGTGACCAGTCTCCCCTCCCCTAAAGAATTGAAGTGAACTCTTGTCTTGCCAGACAGGTTGGCGAACTCCAGGGCTCAGCCAATCAGCACACCAGGTGGGTGGGATCTAGAGAGCTGTTGCCAGGAAGAAGGGAGTTCTTGTTAGAAAAGCTAGGTGGGAGGTACATAGGAGAACATATGGCCATGGAGGTTGGCTGCAGGAGGATGACTGCAGCTCTTGGAAGACAAAACTGCAGGGGCTTGATTCTCAACTGGAGTTTGGTGAGTTCAAGGAAAAAGAAAGCCAAGGCTAGTGGCTTTGGCAGTTTAGGGCAGGAGAAAGTGGTTTAGTAAGAGTGAGTTAGAATTTCTATTTCTTTGGTGTGTGTACTTTTGCATATTCCTGATACTGTTCTATTATTGTTACCTGTAATGTAATTGAAATAAGAAACACTAGCCTATGCCCATCCTACCTAGGGCATTGCAAAAGACTCTATAAACATTTAAGTGTGCATTTTTGTAACCCTACTAAGTATTCTTAATTGTATCTAAAAGCTAGAAGCCTCAGACAGAAGCAATTTGGAGTAATTTAATAAAACTGGGTGGGTTTTTTTAGTTCTTTTCTTTTTACAAGCCTCTCAAGTTGGTTTTTAACTCAGGAAAAGGGCTGGCTGAAGGGGGATTTTCTCTGGTGCAAACACCTCCTCAATCATTCAGCAACTATCAGTTTTCTCACCACATGTAGGCTTGCATGTGGAAGATTTTTGTACTTGTCCAAGAGGCAAATTAAGAGTTTTCCTTTCTGGATTATCCCATCCCAAGCCCAGAGAGTTTCTGTAAATAAAAAGGGTGGTAGCCACAGCATTTTGAACCTACTGATAATACAGAAGGGTTTTAGGAGGAGCCTAGCCAGGCATCTCAGCAGGGATGATTCAGCATTTCTTTCCCTCACGAGAGCGTGCTCTGCAACAAAGGCTGTAATTTGCTACAGCTCCAGACCTTGCTGACTACTGGGGAAGCACACGCCCTGGCAGGTCGACTGAGGACTGAAGTGTTGGTGTGGCCCAGCAACACTTTGGGTCAATTGGCAGAGCAGGTTTCCCCCAGCCTACATGACCTGAGGATGAAAGGCAACAGTGTCACCCCTGATTAATTGTGGTTCAAGAGGTTAGGCAGCCCGAGGAGAGGAGGTTGGATCAGAACCAGGAGGAGGGTACTGCAGTGCCTTCTTATGTGCACACTACCCCCAGCAGCCGCATCACTACCATTTTAGAAGCCAGCAGCATGGTGTCCCTGGCAATGACAACTCAGGTGGCATTGATTCACATGAGGGTGCCTTGGCACCTTGCCAGGGTTATGGGAGGAGCGGACAGAGCCCTGCAGCAGTTGAGGAGCAGTTGGTTCTGCAGTACCTGTAGGAGCCAATGGTGGCAGACCCAAAGATGGATCTGGTCCAGTTTTGGGCAACATGTTGCCAAGTCTGGATGGACTTGACGGTGGTTGCCACATGGTTCCTCCCCTGCCCGCCAACCAGCATCAAGAGCAAGAGGGTGCTCTCCATGTCCAGACACGTAGTAACACCCCGTTGGATGCTGGATGCTGACTTGGTGGAACAGCTGGTCTTTCTGAAGGCCAACCTCCCCCTTCTGAGCTATCTCAAGCTGGGCATGGAGGGTGAGTGACACATGGTTACTTCCACCTATTGCAACACCATTGTCAGCTCATGCCACCCTGGCCAAGCCCCAAACTAGATGTGTCTTACAATGTGGCTAGGTTTTGTTTGATAGCCAGCAAGATTTGCCAGGAGCTCATTATGAATTCAATTTAGTAGCTGTTGCTGGTGTCTTTCTTATATTTCTTTTTTAGATTGTGAGCCCTCTGGGGACATGCAGCCATTTAATTTAATTTACTTTAATTTTATTTGTTTGTTTGTTTCTATGGCAGGGGAGAAGAAATGGATAGGCTTGATCAGGGTCTGGGTTCTAGAGGAACCTCGACTACTTGCTTCACCTATCTCAATGTTATCAGTCACTTTTTACATCATCTAACATTTGCAATGACTTGATTTTTTGGACTGCACAAATGTTATTTTAAGAAATGCATTTTAAAAAAATAACTGCACTTTTTATGTCTGGTTGCACATTTTAAATAGGTCCTGCATTTTATATGACATTAGGCAGCCAAACTATGTGTAAAGATGGCAATTCCATACAGAACTGTCTCAGTCATGGGGAAAGAAGCAATTCTAAAAGCAAAAGGGATGCAAGGATGAGGAGTGCAGAACACTATGCAATTAAAGCACAGTGTTTGTGTGTGCGCTCTCTCTCTCTCTCTCTCTCTCACACACACACACACACACACACACACACACACACACACACACACACTCCTATCTACCTACCTGCCGGTGCTGACATAGAGATTTGGTATAGATATCAAGTAATTTTTATTCCTCTGCCTTTTATGATGTGCTTACCCCTTATGCTGTGACATTATCTTGAACATTCAGATGTGAACCACAGTCCAGATAAAGCCTGTTGTGTCCTAAGGCTTAATGCTCTCTGTAATCTTGTTACAAATCTTAGAAGAAATGCATTATCTGACTTTGCAAATTCATGGTTGTTTCTCAATTAGTTCTATGTCAGCACAATCATATACAAACAGAAGCATTTCTCCTCATGATTTTTGGATACTCCTCCAGGCTTTTTATATTATTGTATGTGTTTTTCTTTTAACACTCTTTATTGCACCCTGTAAAAGAAGAAGGCTATCCCCATGCTTCTTGAAAATAGCAGTTTTCTTGCATGCATACTGATATTCTGAAATGTCTATCCAGTTTCAACTGGAGGACCTTTGTACACATGTAAATGTAAAGGGATGTCAGAGCTTTACTTTGTGCTAAAGGATTAATAGACCTGCTAATACATATTGCAGCTTCTTTCAATCATGTTATTATTTGCTCTCAACATATTCCCCTTGACCTTGCTTGGACAGAGAAGGCATTCTCTTAAAAAGCAAAAAGAAAAGTCAGTTTCTCACCAGAATGCAGGATGGATGATTCCTGAGAGGGAAATACTTAAGCAAAATTCATCAAAAGACTAGGTTCAGGATTTGGATATAACATTCATTTTCGAGCCATTGCACAAACCTTTCTGTGCTTCTTTTATAAACAAGGCTGCAATCTTGTAAGGCTATGCACAGATGACATATTTGGATCAGTTCCGATTCCAATCAAATGCAAGTGGTTATTGCATTGTTCATCTAATGTTAATATAGGACCGGATTGAATCATTTGATATGGATCTATAGGAACAGGAACATAAGAAGCCGCCATATACTGAGTCAGAACCAGGGGCGTAGCAAGGTTGGAGTGGGCCCAGAGACAAGATTTTAAAATGGGCCCCCAGCGCCTCAAAGTCCAGGGCCTCCGCACACCCCAGGCCCCCAAGGATTTAAGTCTGATATTCCAAAATAAGTATGCTGCCTGCAAATACATTTCACTGAATACACACACACATGTCACAATATATAGTGATATACATTGAGTACTATACATTTGTATTACTTTTAATGCCTAGAACACACTAGAAAGATGAATTATTAAAATGGGCCCCTCGCTGCAGATTAGCAAAGGAGACTTTCAACCATGCAGGGTGAACCTATGTTTGTTTTCCCAGAATTCTGAACAAATTCAGTCAAGTTTGATTGCAGGAGGTTTTTCACAGGAGGCTTTTAAAGCCCTTTAAGACACATCTCCTCTGGAATGGAGGTGCTGCATTCACATGTTGGCCAGATTGACCCTGAAGTCCCTGCAAGTTATTGGGGAGCAGTTCACACACAAGAAAAATAAAATAAAAGCACCACACATGCTTCACAGTTCTCACTCAGACTTTCTGGGTTACAAAACAACTTGAACATAAGTGCATTTATAAATGAATGAATGAATAAATAAAATTAATAAAATACTGTTCCAGAAGTTTTTGCAATTTTCTGCCATGAAACAAGCCACTTATAGGACTTTTTAGATAGTTTTTTTTAAGTCAGCAAATTTTCCAAGCTGTTTCAAAATAAATATTCAGAGACTTCTCGGTCCCTCCCCCCCCCCATATCCAAGCCCTATGGCAAGCAGATCCCTATATATGGGGGGGGGGGCGGGAAAGGTAACCACAAAAAGGAGTTCACACTCTACCTGGCAAATGCTGGTCTGGGTTAAGCAGGGCCGCAAGGGGTCTTCTGCTGCAGAGAACACTCTGGCTGCCTCCTCCTTCCTGGCTGGCTTGGGCCCTACTCGAGTTCAGGCTTCACTGCGGCCTACACGGAGGCCTCCGTGGAAGCCCCGCCCACCCGCCGATCAGCTGAGAGGCGGGAGAAAAGGAGCTCTTTGCAGCTTGCCTGCTGCTTCGATTGCGGGACAGCAGAACAAGCAGGAGAGACGGCGAACAGGGCAAGTGGCTGAGGAGCCTTGGGGCAGGGCAGGGGGCAATGGGGAGTCACATGAGGTGCCTCTGGGGTGCCCCTCCAGGCAGTGGGGCCCCCAGACAACTGTCTCCCCTTGCCCTATCATTGTTACGCACCTGGTCAGAACATTGGTCCATCTAGCTCAGTATTGTCTGTACAGACTGGTAGCAGCTTCTCCAAGGTTGCAGGGAGGAGTCTATCTCAGCCCTATCTTGGAGATGCCAGGGAGGGAACTTGAAACCTTCTGCTCTTCCCAGAGCGGCTCCATCCCCTAAGGGGAATACCTTACAGCGCTCACACATCAAGTCTCCCATTCATATGCAACCAGGGCAGACCCTGCTTAGCTAAGGGGACAAGTCATGTTTGCTACCACAAGACCAGTTCTCCCCCCTATGCTAGGGGGTGTGTGTGGAACCAGTTTGTGTGGCTCGGTCTGAATTCAGACCAAATTCGGACCGGACCACGGTCTGTGAACTGTTTCAGTTGAACTGACTGGCTGGTCCAGTCCCTCCAACCAAACCGGCTTGAACCGGTTCAACAGTGAGGATTCCCCTTGGCTTCCAAAGATAATAAAAGGCGCCGGAGGAGCAGTGAGAGGCACCTTTAAAACTGAACGAGAAGGTGCAGGCCCGCGCGGCACTGCTGGCTGAGTTGGCACTGCTGGCTGAGTTGGCATTGCCACTGCTGAGTTGGCATTGAGTTGGCATTGCCAGGGATACCATGCTGCTGGCCTCTGAAATGGTGGTGATGTGGCTGCTGGGGGTACACATAAGTAAGCACTCCAGTACCCTCCTCCTGGTTCTGACCCAGCCTCCTCTCCTTGGCCTGCCTAACCGCTTGAACCAGGAGTGGTTGAACCCTCAGTGGTGGCAGTGGCAGACAAATGGCCTCCACGCATGCACCTTACAGTTTTAAAGGCACCTCTCTCTTGCCGCTCCCTCACTGCCTTTTATTACCTTTGGAAGCAAAGGGGAATCCTCACTGAATTCCCCATTACAGGCAATTGAACTGGCGAACTGGTCTGCGGACAAAATGGGTTCAGCCCTCACAGGGACCAGTTCAGTCCAGTTTTGCTGGGACCAGTCCAGTTCATGATCAGATTAAACTGGTCCTTTCTTGTTGAGGACCGGTTCAGTCATGGACCGGTTTGGCACACTTCTAGTCTATGCATTGTCCCATGGGATATAATGGCCCTGAGGAAATAATGGGAAAATGTTGAAATGTCTATAAAGTTATTATTATAAGTTGGAATGGAATGAAAATTTCAGGCATGGTAGACCTTTTTTATAGTTGATGGTGGCCCCATGTTAGGGCTTGATACGACTTCTATTTCATGCAGAAGTGCCAGAGTTTCTAAGAAGTGGGCTTACCCCCTTTCACATTTCCACTTTGTATAAGTTCTTGCTTTACTTGTTTGCTTGGAGGCATTGGTAGCCCATGCTGAGAGGACTTTGTCTCCCAAAGTGCAGGCTAATATGTGTTAGGGTTTCTGAGAAGGAGGCACCTCCCGTTTTGCATTTCTGCTTTGTTTGGATGCTTTTAGGAATCTGTGAGCCGGCTCAGTTGGTTGCTTTTCAGTTTCAGGGGGTTCGGGGTAAGCCAAACCAGGCTTCACTGGGCCTGTTTCAGCTTGAACTGCCTCAAAACCTACTGGTAAAGGGGAATTCAGTAAGGATTTCACTTTACCAGTAAAGGAGAAGCGGGGACCAGGGGGCTTAGTTATAGCAGGTTGCGGTTGGAGTGGGTTTTTTTTTTACCATAAGGTGCCGCTGCTGGTGGCTGTAGTGGTGGTGGCAGATGCGGCAACCTCCAGGGTGGGTGGAGGTGGCGGCGGAGGCTCCCCCCCTCACCGCTGCTGGAGCAAGCAAGGCCAGTTCAGGCTTCTGCCACTGCGTGGAGGTCAATAGCCTCTGTGCATGCATGGAGGCCATTTTATTGATACACCGAGGCCCAAAACAGGCCCCAAACTGGCCATGTCTGCTCCGCCTGCCCTGGAGGCTGCTGCAGATGCTGCAACCACAGGGAGCACGTTTAAGGTTTAAAAAAATCACTCCCTTCCTGTCCTAAATTACTATAACAAAGCCCCCTGGTCACCCCTTCCCCTTTACTGGTAAAGTGGAATTCTTACCTGAATCCCCTTTACCAGCAGAGCTCCAAACCTCCTCCCACTGAACCGGGCTCAGTTCAAACCGTACCGGGCCTGGTTCAAGTTTACACAAAACCGGACTAGACCTGGTTTGGCTCGAGTCTGGTTTGATTTGAGCTGAACCGGTTTTTCCGGTTTTGTGCAAACCCCTAGATGCTTTGCTGCTGTTAGGACTTTGCTCCCCAAGTTCCAGGCAGATAGGTGCCACGGTTTATATGCAGCCAGGGAGGGGTGCATTGAGCTCCAGGTAATAGCAGCAGAATTCCCTATAATGGCTGAACTTAGAGCTGAGTGGGGGTGTTGAACTAAGAACACAGAAGAGGACAAGCATTACTGGTATTTTGTGTACTGGAGTGGTTGAATCAGGCATACAAAGTTCCCTAATAAAATATATATTATTTTCAGTCCCTCCCCCAAGCACTGTGATGGGAAGGGAACAATTGCAGCATATTTTGAACAGCAGCAAGCCTGAGGAGGCACTGAAGCAATGTGCAGCTTGAGATGTCAAGCACATAACTTCTCTCCTTACCCCGCCCCCTCAGCTTTTTCCTTATATGGCACATCGCCAGATTCAAAGAGAAACAAGTTTGGGTTGGAACTTAGGAACATAGGAAGCTGCCTTATACCGAATCAGACAATTGATCGATCTAGCTCAGTGTTGTCTACACAGACTGGCAGTGACTTCTCCAAGGTTACAGGCAGGAGTTTCTTCCAGCCCTATCTTGGAGATGCCAGGGAGGGAACTTGGGCCTTCTGCATGCAAGCATGCAGATGCTCTTCCCAATGCGACCCGATCCCCAAAGGGGAATATCTTGCCATGCTTATGTAGCCTCCTATTCAAATGCAAACCGGGGCAAACCCTGCTTAGCAAAAGGGACAATTCATGCGTGCTACCACAAGACCAGCTCTTCTCTCCTACCTTCTGTGGCACATAAGGAGCAGAAAAAAGCATGAAAATACCTGATTCTCTTATGCAATTCAATACAGTCCGATATGATATGGAAAGTATTGTACCGGATGATACTGATAGTAGCAGTTTTGCATTTAGAACAATGTGATGGAAAATGCTGCCGACAGAAGCTGTATCAAATCAGACACTATTATTCTGATTCAGTGCACAGCCCTATAATCCTGAGTACATTTTCTGGATTTAGGTTCCACTGACTTCTAGGTAAAACATATTTAGGAACACTCTGCATATCTTACAAATGATTGCATTTCGGTATTGCATCAGAAAATGCCAATGTTTAGCAACAAGTTACTCATATATGTCATGTTCCATTCTTCATAATGTTTACGATAAAGCTCTAATTTGCAAGGAATGCATTCCGAGGGCCAAATCACACAGGATGTACAGGTAATTGGATCTCTGGATGTATTTTTCTTCACTTCATTAGTTAAACATTTTTAATAAAGAAAAGAATACAGAAATGTTACAAAAGTGAAAATAATTTGCTGTATACAAGTTTATGTTATAATGAAAATTAGTGTTCCAATGTGATATAAATAAAACCCATCTTTAACAAAATTATGTTTAAAATGAAAATTCTTTTGCTCATCTAGAATATTTTCTTGGCTAACAAAACTATTGTCTGAACATGTTATAGATCTTAGCTGATAGAGGCAAATCTAATTGCCTATTTTATTCTTACTTCTCTTAAGAATTGGTTTCCAAATGTCACAAGAATACAAGGCCAAAAAGCATGTAAGAGATCTGTGTTAGTTTGCCACCCTTACGTGATACAGATATTTGTATTTTCCCTGCAGTTGGGTACCTTGGAGTGGGGGGAATTGAATTTAGGAAACAGTGCTTTCCCTCCAAACCATTTCCCCAGTCAAAGAATAGCACATTGAGAGATCCACCCAGAACTCTCTTTTTGTTCAGCACTTAGTTGCTATTAGCTAGGGATGTGCAAAGCATTTCAGTGTTGAAATGTTTTGACTTGAAATGGGCCATTTCAAGTGTTTCAAGCTTGAAACAAAATGCCCTTTTTGTTGGAAGTGAAGGACTATACGCTGTCTCTTGTCTCAATGACACAGGAGGACAGACTAGTGAGTCAGAGGGCTAGAGGGTCAAGACATTGGTCATCCCTTCTCTACTGCTCTGACACTATCCCTTTGATATGTAGATTGCTAATCTCAGGGACTTCCTTCCTTCCAGCCACTTCCATGCTCTCTCCCTTCTCTTCCCTTCCTTCTACCTTGCAACATGCAAGCTCCTCTCCCCTGCACCATGTGTGCAGAGATGCAGAATCCATCTGCATCCAGCTAGCTAGATAGATTAGAGACCCTAACTCCTCACTTTCCTATCTAGAATGGAGTTCTCTAATAAATATCATTTATATTGATTTGAAACTATGAACTGGCTCCAAGTTACTTTACTCTCAGCATACACGCATGCCTAACTAAATTCCACTGTGTTGTGCCTCTGTGCACTCTGCTATAATGAAAAAGGGTTTCTCTGGTTTCTCTTACCAGAGAGAATTCCCAACACTTTTTAGGGCCTGTTTCAAGCTCAGAACAAAATAACTCCATTTCGATTCAAAACGTTTTGACTTTTTGAGTGCCATTTTGGAGGCCTGTTTTCCCCTTGTGGGTTGGTTTTGTGGCACTGGCTTCTGATTGGCTTGTGCTCTCCTTGCTTCTTGGTTGGCTTGTTATTATGCAAATCAAGTGTTGTCATGGGCAACTGTGCCCCCATTGGCTGGGGGGAGGGAGGAGGGAGCCTAAGGAGGAAGTTTCAAAATGTATTTAAAGGGGCTGGGAGGCAGAGAGAGCCCTGAAAGCATGCCTCTCTTGAAGAGGATACATTGGGAGAGGAGGAAGGATCAGAGACTGCTACAGCAGAAAGCAGACTGCTAGTGGTGGCCTGGGCCTGCCTGGCCCAGTGGGGAGAGAGCGAGCCTGCTGGCTTATCTATCTCCTGCCCCTTGCCCCTTTTTGTAGTGCCAACCAACTGCTTATTTATTTATTGTTATTGTACCAGCAGCCCCAGTGGCTTTAACTGGGTGCTGCTGTGTATTATTAACATACTTTCCAGTAGGCTTATTCGGACATGAGATCACCTGGTACAGTTGTAGTGAGTGACACATAGGGACACGTGGTGTAGTTTGCAATGATGCCATCCACCTCAATCCAAGATGGAGGACGTGTGAACATTTAAGGTGCAATTGGGCTGACTTGTGAACCGCCTGACCAATTGGAACCAAATTTGCTACAGGTGTAAGTTAACACTACCAACCAAGCAGTGATGCAGTTCCATGTGGTTCTGTATTTGTTCTTGTTCATTTGGAGGGAGTTCCTTGAGAGGGCAGAGCTGTGCTGGAGGCCTATGCTGTATGTGTAGCTTACAGGTACTTCATCAAGTCTGTTCTCCTAAGCAAGTATTACAACTGGCAGCCGCAGCTTCATCATGGCAAAAGTCTGTTTGCTTGAGAAGAAATTGAGCCGTTGCTCAGACAACCTGGCTGATTTTGAGCTCCTGGTTCCTGTGAACAAGTGGACTGAAGGCTAGCTACACAGTACCATGCAGTATTCCCAGAGGGTGACATCAGCAGCTCCCAGTGCAGATCATGGCTCCTATCAGCATCTCTGCAAGCATTTAAAAGGCCTTATGAGGGTGGCTTGGCCCTTTTGAAATACAGGAAGGAATGGCAAGCGGAGGAGGCAAGCAGGGGAACCCCTGCATGCTTATTTATGTGCTCTGAGATGGCTATTTTATAGAGCTTTCCCTGCTCCTCCTGGCCCAACTGATGGCATCAATGAAATCGAACCTGCTCAGCCAAATATAGAGCTGGCAAGGAAGAGAGGGGCTTATGGACAGTGGCAAGCCACGGCAGATTCTTCTGAAAAGCCAGTTTATAAATGGATTGACAGGGAACTTCATAGCCTGCTGGTTAAAGAAGACGTCATGTACACAGAATGCAGAAGAGATGGATGTTTCCGTAAAAATGGCTGCTGTCCAATCCTGGCTCCAGAGCGACTCTTCCTTGACATGCACACAGTGGCGTAACTAGGGAAAACGGTGCCCAGGGCAAGCACTGAAATTGTGCCCCCCCCGCCACACCCCCCCCAACATATATCTGACTGACACACATGTTTCAGAAAACTTTTATTTTAAAAATTTAAAAAATTACAAAAATTACCAATATCATACATGTGGTCAAGCTCCTATCTAACACTTCAGATTTATTTTTTAAAACTATCCAAATTGTAGGGCTATCATTAATTTGTTTGGATAGCTCAGGTTAAAATGCTGGAAAATGACAAATTTCAGTATGCTGGGGCTCATGAAATACCCAAATATTATGCGGAGTTGTACTTGGAAAAACTAAAAGAAGTGCCTGTCTAATTCTCTGCTATGCATTGTAGCATCACGATTACATAAGTTTTAAAAATAAATGGAGAATTTGACTTTTCCCAGATACTCTGAAAATAATTAAATGATAGGCAGAGTAAACTGTGTCACTGCTTGGAATATGTTCTAGTATTTCAGAAAGACAGTAAAAATGAGAGAAAGAGCAAGAAACTCCCAGTGGGCCTTAATACTAAGGATTTCACATTGATTCAAAGACAAACTGACCATTAATAGCCATATTATTAAGACATCACATTTAACTCACTTATCACAAGAAGCAAAGTAAGAGCAAATGGATACAATCTTAGCTCATAAACTTCAGCTCAGTATTCACAAGCCCTTATTCTCTGTACATAGTGCCAATCTGAATATGTGTACAGTGACATATTATATTATTTTTTTAAAAAAAAAATTACCTGTAGCCCCTTCGGGGGACATCTTAAAGGCTTTGGGGGGTCTGCAAAGTTTCCCTCTCCTCCCACTGGCCTCTAGGGCCTCACAGGCACCATTTGAGCATGTGCGGTGGTCATTTTTTAGAATATATATTTTTTAAATGGCCACCAAAAACAAAATGGCCACTGTGCATGCTCAAATGGCCTCTGTGAGGCGTGGCATGCCCTAGGGCCTCACAGAGGCCATTTGAGCATGCACAGTGGCCATTTTGTTTTTGGTGGCCATTTTAAAAAATTATTTAATTTTAAGAAATTGCGCCACCCCCTTCAAGTGGTGCCCGGGGCACGTGCCCCCCCTGCCCCCCATAGATACGCCCCTGCATGCACAGCCTTCCAGGAGGCCACAGTGGTGTCTCAGCTGTTGGAGAAGCAGTTGGAGGTACAAGCACTCCATAAGTAGTCAGGGCAAAGGAAAACAAAAGCAGTTCCCCATGGGAGTGCCCAGCTGAATGACATTGGTAGGCAGCGTGTGTGGGGAATGGGCTCTGGAAGCAGAATTGCCTCAGCCAAGGCAAGATGCATCAGGGAAACGAGAAGCTGTTGATACAGAAGGGCCGCCATCAGCAGTGATAACAGTCCTGGTGAAGAGATATCCAGGCACCTGCTAGTATATGAAAGAACACATTGATGGCGGGGGGACATCTATGTTGTTGGACCCTGGTTCTGATATAAGCCTCCTTTATAGTGAATATCCCTCTCTGAAAGGAAAGGTCATGGATGCAGCTGGAGGGAAACTGGTGATGCTGAATAATTAGCCACTGCCAGCAACAGGAGCAGTTGAACTCTCAGAGTCTCTGAATAATACATGGGTTATGTAGACATGGACTTCCCTAATAGCAGCAAACGTTTCTAGTGCAGTTATTCTTGGGGCAGATTTTCTTCAAGGGCATCACAAGTATGGCCGGAGTGTCACTAAAACACATTTGTCCTTGGACAATATCCAGATACCTCTTCTGACTCTGAATGCTAGAAAATGAGGCTGGCAGGGGAACAGCACTCCCAGCTGTACAGAGGCCTCTGCCAGGCCAGCATAGCGAGGGGAGGAGCTACAGCCTGTCGACTCTTTCAGTTCTCCAAAATGCCCTTTGGACTTACGAACGCCTCAAGTTCCTTTTGAAAGGTTATTAATGACCTCACTAGGGTAATGAAAGCTGACGAGATCCTTACTATTTAGGGGACTTCATTTGTTTTCATGTAATGCTAAAGGTGTATTATATTAGATGATATAACAAGTGGCAGATAACACTGAGAAAAGTAGAGTGAGCAGTCCAGACTTCTCTAGAATCCTGGTCAAACCTACCCATTTCTCCTCCCCTGCCAAAAATGCTTCCTGCAGACTCCACTGCTACTCCCCACAAAGTCTTTACCAATGAATATAACACTTTTCTGCAACGTTGCCATCCAACTCCCGGATCAAAGGATTCTCTTCCACTCTGTGTAGGCTTCTGAATGTCATGGAATGTCACTCTAGACCAGGCATCCCCAAACTGCGGCCCTCCAGATGTTGCTGAACTACAACTCCCAGCATCCCTAGACACAATTTTTTGTGGCTGGGTATGCTGGAAGTTGTAGTTCAGCAACATCTGGAGGGCCGCAGTTTGGGGATGCCTGCTCTAGATAGACAGCACAAACCCGGAAAATGCACAGGTGTGTGTTGTGCCAGCACATGCTATGAGCCCAAATTACACTTTTTTTTTTAATGCCCTGCAAGGGACAACAGCAAGGCCCACAAAAAGAACAACACAACAGCTAAGTAGTAAAAGAGGAAAAGTGGTTTTTGATGACTACAGACTTTTTCTCAGGTACATTAAAAAAAAAAAAAATCCAGATGGGGGATGATCTTGCAGTCTTTCTGATGGTAAAGCAACATTTCAGTTTGAAAAGGGGGAGGAACAGAATTAGGGAACCCAACCTGGTTGTGATATTTTGGATTAATCCATTCCTTGATCCAGGCCAGCTTTTGAATGATACTTTAGTTAATTTTAGTCCAGTCCTGAAGTAGAAGTGGGGCTAACAAACAACCAGCAGGCAGCAGCAAGAGCCTTAAAAGCAGTCTGCACTTGACTCTCTGTAAATAATATCTACAGTCCTGCGGTTTTGAGTATATGCGAATGGGAAATTGTGACTGGTCCTGCGAACTGCAACCTGAGTATCTGCATTTGGCGAGGGGTTTTTTTTAATAGTGATTTTGGAGGGCTTTCAGCAATTGGGGGAGGGAGAGTTCAGTGGTTTGATCTGCTCATTCCTCTTGCTGACCCTTGCTGAACTTGCTGTCCCTTGCCAATTTAAAATGCCTTTGAGTGATCTGGGGGGGGGTTAAAAAAATGTCCAGAGGTTCGATCTGCTTATTCTTCTTAGTGACTCTTGGTGATATTACAGGATTTTTTTTGTTATTTTTAGCAAATGTTTTGTATTTTTTGGCCTCTGTTTTTAGGTCTTTTTGTGGCTGTGGTTCCCCTAACCTCCTGTTTCCCATAGACTTTAATGCCTCACCAATTGCAAATTTGCTAACAGTGAGGTTTTGCCAGAACGGAACCCTAGCAGTTGGCAAGGGATGACTGCATTTTCATTAAACCATTGATATTCCTGATTCTACTCCACTGCCTTGTCCTTGCGTGTCACAACTCTTTCCTCTGGATTCTACCTTGGTGGCTTGAAGTCTGGCTGTATGCTCCTCCTACCCTGATTTGATCATGCCATGAGAACCAGCCTAGGGTATAGCTCGGCTGCAGTGGTTCCTTTCTGTCCCAGTGATTCAGTGCTAAGTTCCCAGACAATTAGGTACAGGGATTAGGAAACCCGCCCTGTGGCAAACTCACAGGGGCCCACAGACCCAAGGACAGTGATTTCCATTCTTTAAGTTCCAAGGATGTCTAGGTCTCCCTGCAAAACTCACACAAAAGGAGTCACTCCAGGCTAGTGATCTTAGCTCAGCTTCGGGACACAGCCATTCAGGATTCAGCTCAAGGGTGAAAGAGGATGTGTGCACAAAAGGGCACACAGCTGGGCACAGATTCAGGGCAGACCATTCCACCATGGTTCCACAGAGGAAGTCACATACATATGTCTAAAAGTAAAGATTATGTATGGGTTTTTCCCTCTGGAGTCTCCTCCCAGGGGCTGCAAAGCCAGGAAAGTTCAAGAACTGGAGGAGGGAATTAGGAATTTCTGTTGTCTAGGCAAAGGGAGATGCATAGGGGAGTGGGCTGCTACTCAGATGGATTGCCCAGACAAAAGGGCAGTAGTATACAGTACCATATCTAACTAACTGTCTCAGAGCTTGCCTTGATTTCATTTTAGGGTGTGGCCGCTCTGTTTCTCAGGGTTTGTCTTTTGTTCGGAGGAGAGCTAGTCTTCTGATAGCAAGCATGAATTGTCCCCTTTGCTAAGCAGGGTCCACCTTGGTTGCATTTGAATGGGAGACTGCATGTGAGCACTGTAGGTAATTCCCCTTAGGGGATGGGGCCACTCTAGAAAGAGCATATGCATGCTGCATGCAGAAGGTTCCAAGTTCCCGCTCTGGATTCCAAGATAGGGTTGAGAGAGTCTCCTGCCTGCAACCTTGGAAAAGCCACTTCCAGTCTGTGTAGACAATACAGAGCTAGATGGACCAATGGCCATATGGCAGCTTCCTATGTTCCTATGTCTAAGACCCCTGTTTGCTCCATATGGAAATCCAGCCTAATTAACCGTCTTTGGTAACTTCTTTATGGTCTACAGCTCCCATCTTCCTTGGCTACAATGGCTGAAGGCCAAGGATTGTGGCAACTGTATTTCAAAAGTACCAAATTACCCAAGACTGCTTATTAAGGGATTCAGGGTGAGTGCTTTGCCTCTCCAAATGACTTGCGCTGGTTCAAGTGACATGGCTCTGTTTGACCCCCACACCTCACTCCTCTGGCACCAGACTCTGTAACAGTCACAAATTAAACTGCAACAGGTTCAAAACTGAAAGTCCAAGATGGAGGGGAAACTGTCTGGTAACATAATTCCCAATGCTGTATATATTGCTTGCAAAATCTCCAAACCACAGTGTTCACTAATGTTCCTGATTGCAAAGTAGTTTCTCAATTGAGACATTTCACATATTTAGCAATAGCAATAGCAATAGCACTTACATTTATATAACGCTCTATAGCCAGAGCTCTCTAAGCGGTTTACAATGATTTAGCATATTGCCCCCAACATTTCTGGGTACTCATTTTACCAACCTCGGAAGGATGGAAGGCTGAGTCAACCTTGAGCCCCTGGTCAGGATCGAACTTGTAACCTTCTGGTTACAGGGCGGCAGTTTTACCACTGCGCCACCAGGGGCTATTTACCAGCCTTCACATCTTTGGTGTTGTGCCACCAAGTTGGTGTCGACTCCTGCTGACCACAGAGCCATGTGGTTTTCTTTGGTAGAATACAGGAGGGGTTTACCATTGCCATTACCCATGCAGTATGAGATGATACCTTTCAGCATCTTCCTATTGCTGCTGTCCAATAGTGTTGCTTCCCATAGTCTGGGAAACGTACCAGTGGGGATTTGAACCAACAACCTCTTGCTCCCTGGGCAAGTTACTTCCCTGCTGCACCATTAGGTGGCTTACCAGCCTTCAAAAGAGCCCTTAAGACACATTTTTTTAAGCCTGGCTTTTAGTAATCTTTGCATGTTTTAAATTGCTGTTTTAACAATTTGTTTTATATTGTCTTTATTTTTGTGAACTGCCTAGAGCCTTTGAAGTCAGGAGGTATATAAATTAAATTAATAACAACAGTAATATTGCAATTATCAATAATAATATTGCAATTATCTGCAAATATAATCTATAGCATGTTAGGAAAACAGAGTCCTCTGAAGAACCAAATTTGTGAACCAAAGGAACAAAATCAAACCATTAGTTCAGCAGTCTTGAAATATTAGCATTCAGCTAGGTGTGTTCAGTTCCCTGCATTTGAACAAATCTGAATGCACACCGTAATATTGATAAGATGAAGTTGCAGCAGGAATCCTTCTGGATATTTGCAGTGATTGACATGAGGAAAATTACTGAAAGAAGTTCCATTGAAATTAATAGGGCAATTTAGGAATTGCCTAACTTGTCCTTTTTAATGTCATGTCAATGGGACTTCTTTGAGTAATTTCCCTCATACCAGCTTTTAAATGCAATGGCTGAGAGCCAGACTATTTTTGCACTAGTGCAACAAGAGAATTTGCACGGCCTTAAGTTTGTGGAACTGTGCAAAGTTTATGCTGCTCTACTAGTGAAAGGCATACAAGGTTGTGCTACGAGACTGCACAAGCAGGTGTACAATTTGTCAACATCCTCTGCTAATGCAATAACTAATCTGGTACAAATGTTCCTTTATTTGTACTACATCCTTGGGCTAGTGCAACCACAACCACAGTCCACTAGCACAACATTACTCTGGATGTAGGTTGGTGTACCATAGTGGACTCAATGAAAAATTAGAATCCAATTGTTCCATGTAAATAAAGAAAAGAAAAGAAAATTGTGTGTGACTATTTGCACTACCACTTCTATGTGTTCAAGTTCAAGGTTTATTACAGTCTATGACCAGCACAACAAGGAGATAGAATAGAACAACACTTCTATGTATAAACTTGGCAGTTGGTGCTGCACAGCTTGTAGCCCAGCAAGCTGAAAACAGCCCACACCATATATTATGGCCTATCAGGTACCTGACAACCCTCTCTAGTTTTGCAGACCCAGGTGGACAGCAAAACCAGAAGGGTGTTGAGTATTTATAGAAGAACGGGTACAGTTTAAATAAGGGATACCATTCCTCATGCTTCAGGACATGAGTCAGCCACTGCTTATGCAAGAAAGGGACATGTTAATAGATTGTCTTGACTGAATGCTCCTCTAAAATTTCTGGGACTGGTTGCTAGCAGAGGTGTATACCAAAGGAGAAGGATTTCATTGGGTATGGCCTGGGTATTTCCTGGATATTTTAAAGCAGATATCCCAAATTCCTTCCAAGCTTTGAAACTTCCTCATTTTAACCTCACAACAGTCCTGTGAGATACGTCAGCCATGAAACTTACTGGGTGACTCTAGGGCAACTACACTCTCTCATCTTGTGTAAGGATTTGAACCGGAATTTTCTCACTTTATCCAACATTCTGTCCACTACATACTTGAATGTGGGGTTTAAGAGGGGCAGCAGGGTTTGGCCAACCAGTTAGATTAATCAACTAAAAATATTTTGATTGACGAAAAAGGTGTCCCTGAGTTAATCAGTCAATCTTAAATTTCTTTAATTGAGTGACAGTTCTGGTTAGAATAGATTTCAGCTATCTAATCTTGCTTCTCTTAAGCAACAATTATTGTTGAAGATGGAGTTCTAGTGCATTGACCTTTTGCACCAACTATCCTAATGACCACTAGAGATCGTGGTCATTGGGACAGAGTAGAGTAGAGATAGTGTAGAGACAGTGAGTAAGGGTCTCCTTAGCTGTTCTACCTGTCTCTATGACCCCTGATACGACTCTTCAGGTATTTCCTGTGCTGAGTCAGAATCCCTTCCTTTCCTCTTACAGAGCAGATGGAAACATCTCTCTTTCTCTTCCTGCCTATTCATGATGTAGTTCTTTAAATTAAGGACTAGGTCTTTCTTATCCAAAGTATACTTCACCAATAAATACTTAGTATTTAATGCCACAAAAATCTCCAAGTGTCTTCTCTAAATAGCTGCAACAACTAAACTCTGCATTCGGCTCTGTATTCCACTGGAGTGGGTAGCTTCTTTAGCACTCTGCTAATTAACTGGGGGTAAAAATTCAAAAATTATATCATTCCTAGCTGATATATTTTTAAAACCTTCTGATCATGGGCACACCACAAACATCCCTTGTGATTTAAAAATCACAAGAGGGATGATTTTAAATTTTGCTATTTAAAATTTAACAACTCACTTATGCCTTCCTGCCACAGGGCAATGGAGTTGGCGAGCAATTCTATAAAGATTTTTTTTTTTTAAACTATCTTCATGGAACTTGTCAAGGGGCTCAAATGACAAGTATCCTTTTGTGCAGATGTGCTCCCTGCTCCAATATTAATGACCATGGAAGACAATTGGTTCTTCTCCCGTTTCCATCATACAAAAGCCTGGGTACTTTGGTCACAATCCAACAAATTCTTCCATCTGTTGATATCTAATTATGTCAAACTGTGGAGATGGTGTCTCATACTAAGTGGTAGTTTGTATTCCAGCCTATATATGCTCTAAAATTGAGCTCTTTCATCCTATAATATTAGGCAGTGGTTCCCAACCTGTGGTCCTCCAGATGTTGCTGAACTACAAATAAATGGAGGACCACAACCACAACATCTGGAGGACCACAGGCTGGGAACCTCTCATACAGGGCATGCAAGTGTTGCATATTTACCTTTTATGTTGACAACAGAGGAGGGCATGAGAAATCCAGTTCCTAGGGTCCTTTTTACCAGAGGAAATAGTCCTTCAACTATTTCAGCATCACAACATTCAATTAACACTCACTAAAAAAGCAGCCTCTGGGAGTGTTTTTTTGGAAAGGCTTGAGGTGCCTATTGATGTTAGTTATTGGTATGAATTTAAATCTGCCAATTACAGCCAACATTTTCCCGTTAGGAAAACATTTTCAAGAAGAAATTTGATAGAAATCTGTAGGGGGGAAATGCAATAAAACATTTTGGAAATGGGGATAATTAAATGCTGTGACTTACTGTATTTATGAATAGTTTTCACTTAACATTTTTTATATTCTTGATGCACCAGAAAGACTAATAATCATCCTTTGGGTATCCAGAGAATTTTTATATGCATAATAAGGATCACCCCCGTTCAGTTTTATTTTTTAATTGATGCAAAATATTGGCCTCTGCAATCGTTTTTAACATGTGGGTTTTTTAAAAAAATCTCTGCTATATCTATCTTAATCTGTCCTCCCTTCCTTTCTCACCCTCTTCTCTCTTTTCCTCTGCAATTCTCTCCACCTCTGATGTGACCTACCTTAAGGAAAATTGTGATTCAGTTGTGAGTCCCAACCCACCAGCTGAACACAAGTGGTCTGAGATGCTGTAACATTGTTGACGCTAAACAGGTGCTGTTAAGTAAAGCGAAGATTTTTTTTAAAAAATGAATATAGAATTGTAAGAGCAAAAAAAGAATAAGAAAGGAGGTGGTGTGGGAACTAAAATAAGACCTGGTAGCACTAGGAGCACCAGTACATAACAATAAATGGAGCTGCTTTTAAAGCTCTCTCCTTTGTTATAACTACAAAGTACAAATGGCATTCGATTATAAATGTGACCATATACTTAGTTACGTTCCCTTTTCAGGTTTCACATTCAGGTGGTATTTGTGTATCATTAGGTCACTGTTCGTTTGTTTTTTGTTTTTTCAGTAAGAGGAATATATTTTAGAGGTTAGAGTGCTGGACTAGGACTGGGGAGACCCGAGTTCAAATCCCCATTCAGCCATGAGACTTGCTGGGTGACTCTGGGCCAGTCACTTCTCTCTCAGCCTAACTTACTTCACGGGGTTGTTGTGAGGAGAAACTTAACTCTGGGCTTCTTGGATAGAGAGTGGAATTTAAAAAAAAGTAAGTAAATAGCAACGTGCATCTCTCCAAATGTTGTTGAACAACAATTCCCATGAACCCCAGCTACCATTTATTACAGCTGGGGATGATGGGAGTTGTGGTTCAGCAACATCTGGAGAGCCACATGTTGCCTGTCCCTGCCTATCCTGTGATGGTGAGCGAGGGGAAGAGGTGAGTGAGTTTTACCACTGTAGTTGCTTCTTCAGTTGCTGTTGAATGCAGATTTCGCATTTATGCAAAACCATGGATATATAAGGAGACATGGTAACTGAGGTGGATTGTTGCGAGGTGTGTTCTTCATTCTTAACAAGACAACATCATTGTGGGATAAAGGAAAATGTTCTAATGACTTCCCTCCCTTTCTGTTTAAGAGATTTCTCATTATAACATTGCTCGTTGTTCAGGGGAACATTTGCTAAGCTTCTCTTTAGTCTTTGCACTTTCCGAAATGAGTTTGGAAAATGCTACTCAGGTGAATCTGTGCTTTATTGACTACAGAAAAGCCTTCGATTGTGTCAACCATATCAAGTTGTGGAATATCCGTAGGAAAATGGGTGTCCCAGGACATCTCATTGTTCTCATGAGAAACCTATACACAGGACAGGAAGCCACAGTCCAGACGGAACATGATGAAACAGACTGGTTCCAAATAGGCAAAGGAGTAAGACCAGGCTGTCTACTTTCTCCCTCTTTATTCAATTTATATGCTGAACATATACTGAGAGAAGCTGGATTGGAAGAAGATGAGTGTGGTTATAAAGTTGGAGGAAGAAACATCAATAACCTGCACTACGCTGATGACACCACTCTGATAGCTGAGAATTCGGATGATATTCAAGCTCTAGTAATGAAAGTCAAAGAGCACAGTGAAAAAATGGGACTACGACTAAATGTCAAGAAGACTAAACTAATGACAACGGGTACAACAACCAGCCTCAGAATTGATAATGAAGACATTGAAGTGGTGGATAGCTTCTGCCTTTTAGGATCGACCATCAACATTAAAGGATCCAGAAGTCAAGAAATACTCCGCAGACTAGTACTTGGTAGGGTTGCAATGAAGGCCTTGGAAAGGATATTTAGATGCCATGATGTTTGTACACCTACAAAGATTAGAATGGTTTTTCCTGTGACACTCTATGGATGCGAAAGCTGGACCTTGAAGAAGCAAGTTAGAAAGAGCATTGATACTTTTGAACTTTGGTGCTGGAGAAGACTTTTGAAGATACAATGGACAGCCAGGAAAACAAACAAATTGATCAGAGAACAAATCAATCCAGAATTTTCACTCAAGGCACAAATGACCAGGCTCAAACTATCATACTTCGGACACATTATGCGAAGATCCATCTCCCTTGAGAAGTCCATGATGCTGGGGAAAATGGAAGGAAAAAGAAGAAGAGGACAACCAGCAGCAAGGTGGATGGACTCAATTACGACAGCAATGAATGCACCACTGAGAGACCTTAAAGGCCAAGTTGAAGACAGACCATCCTGGAGAGAATCTATCTATGTGGTCGCTAAGAGTCGACACAAACTTGACGGCACTTAATCAGTCAATCACTCTGGTGAACATGAGATGCAATACTTATGAGACAACCATTGAGACTTAATGCCTAGATAGCCTCTGCAAGAACAGCAACTCTGGCAGCTGCAAACAATCTCTGGTGAACTAACAGTATCAGCTTTATAAGCATCCCATGTGATTGCAATGAATGTATCAGAATGTAATGAGAGATCCTTTGCGCTGGAAAGGAAAGGAAGGCTGGCTGGCTGGCTGGCTGGCTCGCTCCTTCTGCTGATGAAGGAGCCACAAAATGGACTGATTGACCAACCTGTAATTGGAGCTATATATTAGAATAGTGGGGCCCTTGAACTTTCCAACATCAGTTATAGATGCTGGTTGACCACCCTTTGTTAGACTGATAGCTGGCCAAAAGTCCAGGATTATTGACTGATGGGAGCTAATTAGAGCAGATGTTAGCATCATTCCAGCTGAAGGGAGGGAGCAGAGAAATGGCAGGAGGCTTTACAGATTGGGGTGTTACTCCGAATCTCCTTCAGAAGAGAATGTGTGTGTTCACACACCAGTCAAACTTACTCCAAGTCCCTTTGAGAACTTTGGAAGCACTCCACACACAAATCAGGCATTTTCTTCCAAATTCTAGTTTATCTTGATGTATTTCTGGGTTTTTAAAATGCTGGTTTTAAGCTACTTTTTCTGAAAACACAGGAGCAAATAAGGAGAGGCATTGACCAGTGGCCCCTTTCATTGTTTTCATCTCTGTGTGGAATGAGTTTTGTTCTGGGTGGCAATATTAAGGCAGTGTGTGTGCACATGCATTCAAAGTGGGGCCTACCTAATTCAACCTGAGTGGGATCTAAAATTAATTGAGCGGACATCAGAAAACTTGTGAGCACACGCAGGTGCGCACACCTTAGAGGGAGCAGTGGCACTGACTAGAATAATTAGCATGGTAAGAGGGATACTCTCTTTACAAATGCAGATGTAGCTCTTTAGTACTCTCTGTCTTCCCCCGCCCCCATTGGCTAGAAGGCAAACACAGAGGCATGCGATGTGAACTTGCATCAAAACAAAACCCGAGAGCAGAGGGGAGGAGCTGCTTCCCTCAATGCCCCATGTGTGATTCAAAGTGGCTTCGCTCAACATTTACCCCGCAGCATGAAGCCATGAGCGAATAACTCCCAGGAGAGAGAAAGTTAATTTGGAACTGCAAGTTGGCTGAAGATGAAGCAGCTTGGAATGCAAGAGCCCTTTCTCCCTGGAACTCACATTTAATTGGTGGATGTCCTGTCTGTTTTAGGAGTACCTGTTTGGCTCCACTTACATTCAAATATTATGTAGATAATGTTTCTCTCTAGAGTTCTCTCATCCAAAGGAAACTAAATCTGCCATCCTAAGCATACTTACTAGGGGACAGACCCCACTGAACACTGCAGTTTTTGCTTCCAAGTAAGCATGCATAGGATTGTGCTGTGCATCACTTTTATTGACTATGCCAGGCAGACCAGATGAGCTCTATACCTCCTTTCTTCTTGCAGATGAGAATTCTTCAACAGCATTGAGTGTGGCTAAATTCTGTGCCACAGCCTGCATGGTCAGATAAAAGTTGATTCAAGATATTAATTATAACTAAAAACTTAAGGATAATAGTATTTTTATTTATATTAAATACTTTGACGATTAGTACTTAGTATGCAGATGTGTAAGTAGTACACATATTCTATCTTAACTTGTTAACTTATCAGTTTTGTGTTTGATGGCTATCTGCTTGTTGGTTCTAGTCAATGGCCATAATACAATAATCTGATCTGATCTAGGATGGTGCTGTGTATCCCCTAGTGCTGCTCCTAGCGTATGCTCATTAGTGAAGCTCCAACTTCTTGGAAAAGTGGGGAGCAAGCAAGAGTATAATAAATCAATTGTGTGACAAGTATAGAGGCAGCACATCAAAACATGGGCAGAGATCCACAAATAGGGCATTGTTAAGTAGAAACTATCTCCATGTGCTAAATTGTTTGTGTACAATAGGTCACAAAAAGGATTTGGGGATTTTCTCCACATTACAGCAATGTTAAAGGTTTGCTGTGGCAAGAAGGAGATCCTCTGATCTTCACAATCTGTTCTTTCTCCATTTGCTCTCTCTGTACTATAGAGCGAACCCTGAGCTCTCTCTCTAATGCAACTCTGAGCTCCTGAGCTGCGTTAGAGCAAGAATATCATTTTCTCTTTCAATGGTCAGATTGCTAAAGGATTGCTTGTCATTCTCTCAGAGACATATGAGGCAGCCATACGCCCCATACTCATCTGGATCAGATTAATTTTGCAATGCCTTCAGGTAGTTTGATTCCACACACATCCCCATTAAATCCCAGTGCTATCAAACCACTGATTATGTGTTTAATTTGACTTCCCTTCATTTGCAATTGGAGCTTATCAGCTAATAGGAAAGAGGCAATTAGTTCCCTGCATACTTTGGGTATTGTAAACTCTTCTTTCAAGGAGTTTAATAGGATTTCCTGGGAAGCGGTCGTTCCTAATTTGTTTAGTGTAGTCCCTTCATCTTTGTTCAATGTCTTTGTCCAATGCAGTTGGCATTTTAGGTGGAGCCACCAAAGAGTTTACCTTTCTGCCCCTGATTCTTCTGCTATAATAAACTGCAGTGGGGAAATGCTTGACTAACAAGCAGAAGGTTGCCAGTTTGAATCCCCGCTGGTACTATATCAGGCAGCAGCGATATAGGAAGATGCTGAAAGGCATAATCTCATACTGCGTGGGAGGAGGCAATGGTAAACTCCTCCTGTATTCTACCAAAGAAAACCACAGGGCTCTTGGGTTGCCAGGAGTTGAAATCGACTCGACGGTACACTTTTCCTCTTTAACTCAGCAAAGAGACATCTTTTAAAGAAGTGATTCTCTTATATTTACCAGGAGGAGAGCAACTGGACCTATTCAGCCCCAGCACAGCGACTCCAGTGACTGTTGCTGGTATCTGCCTTATGTTTCCTTTTAGATTGAGAGCCCTTTGGGGACAGGGGACTAACTTATTTATGTATTGTTTGTCTATGGAAATTGTTTTGGGAACTTTGGTTGAAGAGCGGTATATAAATATTACTCGTCATTCTAGTATGTTTGGGGGGGCTATTTGGGGGGTTCTCTGCACTGTGCTCTTCTAGTCTGTGATTATTTTCCCTGACAATGAGCTGCTGATGCATTAGAACAATTTATCATCATGTAAAAACTATGTACTATAGTTTATATGATGTTTTGTGGGTTTGTATTGGGTGTTTGTGTGTGTCTGCACAGAATTCTCGGCTTGTATTCCAAGACTAACTCACGGGTTTAAATTCCCCAATGAAGTGGGAGATTTGCCTATCTCTTCTCCTCTTCTATAATCTGTTTCCTCTCCCTCAACTGCTGTGTGACACAACTGGAACCCAACAGCTAGATGAGGGAAGGGAATGAAAGACAAGACCAAGGGAGAAACAGGCAGGAAAGGCCTCACTTGTTGAGCCTCCAACCAAATCAAGGAGTTTAAATATCTCTGGACTGCAACTTGAAATCCCAACCTTGGTGATCCACTAAGCAGAGTGCAGCATGCCAGCTATGTGTGGCAGAGGTGCACCTAGGTCATTTTGGAGCCTGGACCTAAAGGCCTTTGGAGGGCCCCCCTCCCCTGCAAATTAAGCATCATCATGCTCCGCCTGGCGACCATACCACCTGGGATAGACTAAAGAGGATTTGGGGGGCCCCAGGGGCTGTGGAGGCCCTGGACTTTGGCCCCGAAGTCCAGGGGGAAGGGCGCCTCTGGTGTGTGGCAATTCAAGGGGGCTTAATAAATGTTGTCTCTACTGTTTGCCTGGGAAATGAAAAAAACAGAGAGGATTGTCCAGGCCCCCATGCATGGCCAGTGGGTGCATTCAGTTTGGCGGGTCACAAGTTGTGCTGGCCTGGTCCACAATGAGCTACTAAATTCAGCTTTGAGGAGCATGACATTAGATACTCAGGTTGTCCTCATGTGCAGGCAAAACCGGGCTAATGAAGCCAAGCTCGGTCTTGCCCGCATGTGAGAACTGGGATCATACCTGATCCTGGTGGTGCCTCGGTGGCAAGCCACCAAGCCAGCTACCCTCTTAAACGGGGTTAAGGGGGCTAATGCTCTTTTGGCCCCATATATTTTTTTAAAAAACCATCTGCCAGCCCCGGCTGCTTGCAGCCAGGGCTAGTAGACTGCAGGGCTCCCGGCCAGCATTGGGGGAATCCCCATAAACCACCGCACACTCCTGTGGTGCATTATGGGATTTCTGGGGTCCAGGATGACATGTCTTGGCCCACGACCCTCTGCGCTGCCTGAGGAGGCAGCTGCATGTCTGGGCGCGTGATCTCTGTGCCCATACAAACAGCCAGGATCGTCTGTGGGGTAGGTAAGCTTTTGAGGTTTCCCCTCCCCTGCCGTTCCAAGGCCTTGCTTGTGAGAAAGGGCTGACTACCTGTTTATTCATTCACAACCATGGACAGTTTATTCTTACATCAGGGTTCCAACAAGTCTCACCGTTGGGTTCTGCACCTAGTGATGAAAATGACATATCAAGCAATGAAAGAATTAATTTCTCTCCAAACAAGTTAGAGCCAAGCCACACAATCAGCAATTTGCACAGACCAGCAATTATGAGCAAACTACATGTGAAGCCTTACATGTCTGAATGCCCCTGTCCTGTGTGCATGTACACCTACACACACACACACACACACACACACACACACACACACACACACCCTCCATGCACAAAATGCAAAACTAGCATATCTGGGATAAGGTGAGTTGGACACAACAGCTTTGCATGTGCAGGAAGTTTTATGTATATGGCAGAGTGAGCCCTCAGAGATTCATACCACCAAAAGTCTGAAATGGTACAGTCCATAGCTCATGAGCTTGCTTGCTTGCTGATAACACCGCTTTGACTCAAGCCACCATGTTACAACTTCATGTACTTTCCCACACTACAAGCACAAGCTTGCTATTGCTGCCACAGTGACAGATCTGCAGCATTAACAGTAATCTTCAGCAATACTCTTCTATTGGATTGTCTTCCCACAGCATGATGTTCCCTCCAAATTGAATTAACTTGAATTTGTGATTACATTTCCTGGAACTTTTGCCTTCTAAGCCCGCAAGGTAAAACTTTCAGCTGCTTCTTAAAAGTGTTGGATGAAAAAAGTGAACATTTGGTTTTTTGGTTGGTTTTTTCCTTTCTTGATTGACGTCATCATTAAACTCCAATTCTGTCTCTACTGTCATGATTATTTCTTCTACTTTGTTCATGGTGAAGTCTTCCCTGTATATCAGCCCACCCAATGGCAAGACTTCACTCTTAGTTAGGTCATTCACACAATCAAAAACTGTGTTCTACCCAGGTTTGGGAACTGTGCATGCTCCTAATTTTTGGTTGTGTGGAAGCTTTTCCTCCTACCTTGCTTCCACACAATCACTTCTACCCAGATTCCCCTCTTACCTTGCTTCCACACACACCCAAATTGAGAGCACACACAGATCCCAAACCTGGGTAGAACACAGTTTTTGATTGTGTGAATGACCTCATTGGCCTTTAGGCAAGTTTAAAGTGTTATGGTGCCACCATAATTGTCCTTGCTGTACACACTCGTTTCCTTCATCTGATTAGCTCTGGTCAGATACAAATCTGGTCCTGCAAGTCTTTCAAGCACTACAAAACTCAACAAAACCCTTTAAACCAGAGACAATAGTGGGATAAAGAAAAGGGTTTGTATACCATGGACAACAATGGCTCTATCACACCATCTTCAGCTCAATGCAATATTTCAAGAAAAACTATTGAGCATTTCCATCCACATTATAAGCCACCTGTTAGTGTGGCAAGAAATATTATTTAGCACGCCTTCAGCTCCCCAAGAGGCAGGAAGCTTTAGAATCAGTGGAAAAACTACTGAAGAGGTATGGTGTTTCTATGGTTATTTCCTTATTTACAAATATATATGTTGAGCACAGGATGCTCGAGCCAATTCTACCTCTCTTTCCTGCTTTCTGACTTTAAGCCTGCTATTACATATAGTGTTGCCAGGTTCTGTGTAGCAGCAACCAGCATGCGCCTGTGGATGGTAGGCACGTCAGTGAGTCCTATCAGCCTTAGCCTGACCTCCAGTGACTCAAGAGTGGGTCTATGCTTCGCTCATTCAGTACTGCACATCCTAGACTCTTCTCTTACTGCCCCTTATAGTCTTAAAGCCTGGCTGCTATCCAGTTTTTATTATGCTTTTATGCATTTTTAAACATCTCCTTTTTATGCCTTCCATCAGTGTTCCCTCTAACAGAGATTCCTGGATGTGTTTCACATGAACTCCCAGCATTTCCAGCTGCAGTGGCCTTTGCCTGGGGATTCTGGGAGTTGTAGTCAACAACATCTGGGAATTCTAACTGCCCTCCAGCCTTTTTACGCCTTTTGTGCTTTTGTATGAATTATATGACTTTTAAGGCTTTTTATGCCCTTATGCTTCTTGTGTATTTTTATGTACTCTGATTTTTATTATCCTTATGTACCTTTACCATATGTAATCACCCCTTATACCTTATGCTGGTCTATGACTGTAATAAAGATTGGTTGATAATATATCTAGCATGTGGGAACTGGTGGTGTTAGATTCTTAAGCTGCATCAGTTTTCCCCAAAAGCAAAAAGCATGGTGGTGTTGTTTCCCAAGGCAAGGATCCTTTTTGCCAACCAGCTGCAAAGCTAATCTACAGCCAGCTGCCTTCACCAGTGACATGCCACCTAGTGAACTGTATTTCTCTGGATCCCTGAAAAGATGAGAGGTGTCCAGTAGTTAGCTGACGCATCTGTCATCCAACTCCACCATTGTTTTTAAGCAAGCATCTACCTATCCATCAGTGCCCATTAGCCTGATGAGAAAATGAGGCTATTCTCACAATCAGGTGAAATTGGGCTAGGGGAGCCTAGCCCGATTTCGCCTGACTGTGAGAACCACTGGGCTTGCAAGCGAGCCCAGTGGCCTCCAAGCGGGTAACCCGCTAAACTACCCCTACCCTTAAACAAGGTTTGCGGAGTGAGCACTCTGCAAACCTAGTTTTTAAATTATATGTTGCCATGGCGCGGCTCTGCCCCATGGCAACTCACAAGTAGACCCACGACCGGGAGGCTAAAAAGCAGCCTCCTGGCTCGGGGGTCTCTCCAGCATGCCCGGCACACTCACGCAGGGCATGCTGGTGCTTCCAGGGGCTGTGTGGCTCCTGAACTCCCAAGCCCCCGCCAGCTCCGTGATGGAGCTGGCAGTCGTGTGGGTGGCCACCCGGAGCAGACTGACTGCTCGTCTGCGGGGAGAGTGGGCTAAGCCCGCTCTGCCCACAGACCCCGTTTCGGTGGGTCCCACTGATCGTGGCAACCGCCTCAATGTCTGTTTGCTTGATGGCCACAAGAGTATGTAGGCAGAGTTACCGCAATGTGTCAAAGAGGGACAAAAGGAGATGCAAGAGCCAAATGCATGCACACAATGGCCATGCAGTCATGGCAGACGAGCAGGATGCTCTCATGCAGAGGCAAAACCAGGCTAATGAAGCCAAGCCTGGTTTTGCCTCTGTGTGTGAGAACAGCTGGGATAGTGCCCGATCCTGGTGGCGCATTGGTGGCAAACCCACCTCTGGAGCCACCCTCTTAAATGGAGTGAAGAGCGCAAGTGCTCTCTTAACCCCGTTTTCCTGATCGTTTGCCAGCCAAGATCTTCTGCTTGCAGCTGGGGCTGGCAGACTGCAGGGCTCCTGGCCAGCTTCAGGGAGGGGGGGTGATCCCCATAATGCACCACACACTTTGGGAGGCGAGGTGATGCATCCTGGCACCCCAACCCTCCGAGCTACTGGCAGCAGCCAGCAATCGTCTGGGCGGGCAATCCGCCCGCCCAACCAACAGGAAGAGATTGTCTATGGGGAGGTAAGCTTTTCAAGGCTGCCTCCCTGCTGTCCCTGTAACCCTTTCCAGGCCACTGTCAGTGCTCTTCCCCAGGCTTCTGGGATGCTTCCTATGGCAGATGTAGTTCTCTCACCCAGGGGCGTAGCTAGGGGAGAGGGGGCCCGTGTTCATCCCTCTCTCGGGCGGCCCCCCAGAGTGAGGGAGATAATGAAGAAAATAGGGAGGGATAGACCTGGAGGGCCCTCAGGAGCTGGGGGCCCATGTTCTTTGAACCCTTTCGTTCAATTATAGCTACGCCCCTGCTCTCACCCCTTTTACCCAGGCTCTTGAAGCTTTGCTTCCCGGGACCCTTATGGGCTACTAGCCAAGTGCAATACTTAAACTACTGGCCAATTTGCTAGTGGAGAAGGGCAGTTTTCTTTCTCCCAGAAAGGAGATTAATTTAGTCTAGGAAAGGCATAAATGGCAGTTGTCAGGAAGATGTTGAACTTAAACTGTTGGGTTTGATGTGGCCAATGAGAAAGTTCACGCCCTTTATCCAATGCTTTAATTTTGTAGGCTGAGGTTCTAATTTGCCTGGACAACCAAAGCAACACAATCTTGCATTTTTCCATGCAATTAGTTAAGCACTTCTTTTCAGAGGCAGAAATAATCAGTTTGCGCTTATTCCCTAGACAAAAGGGTATAAATGTGTTTATAGAAGGGTAGAAAAAAGCAATTTCATGCTACAGAAGAATAATGCAGAATGAAATCGTATGATTCATTATCTTGAACTGCTGAAATCTGTGCTTGCTTTTTCCTGAAAGGAGGACTTTCCCTGTATCTATGCAGGGTTTGTTCACTGAGCAGACTATAAATATTTAGCATGTATATAGTGATGAATCTTTCAAATCTACCACAACATCCAGTACTTCATAACAGTGTTCATGCAGCTGTGCAGTGCTATTTCTACACAACTGTGCAGACTCTGTTTTAATGCACTGCACAACTGACCTCTTTAGCAACACCATGGGACTGTCTTCCATGTGCACATCAGCCCTGGTGGGTCCCTAACAGTGGCATTCCACTGCAGGGAATGTTGGCTCCTATTTTTTTGAGAATCCAGAACACATACATTGCTACATTATAATACATTACACATCCTTCACACACATTATTTCAGTTGTGTTTTACAACATGAAAGGTAGATCACTATTATTATTCCCATATTGCATACAGAGAGAGCTAGCAGAGAGAACAGTTACCACCAGTGTGTCTGCTGGAGACACGGAACTGAGCCTTCTCTGCAGCTGCTCCTGGGCAGCGGAATGCACTCCCAGCAGAAATTCATAGTTTGGGCTCATTGTTGGCCTTCAAGAGAGCCCTGAAAACTTATTTGTTTGATCTGGCTTTCCATGGTTTTTAAATTGTTCTTAAATGTGTTAACTGGTTTAAAACTGTTTTAAAATTTGCTTTTATATTGTTTTAAGCTGATGGTTTTAAATTGTTTGTTTGTTTGTTGTTTCTGATTGTTGTACACCACCCAGAGACCTTGGATGGATAGGGCAGCATAGAAATAAATAAATAAATAAATAAATAAATAAATAAATGTAGTAAATAAATAGTAGCGTGTCTAAGGCCTACTAGATTCACTGACTTTTCCTGCACTGAGTTTCCAGGACTGAAACTACAGGTAGACCTCGATATTCGCAGGGGTTCCGTTCCAGGCTGCAGCCATGGATATGGAAACCATGAATATCGAGTAATGGAACCTATGGGATTGCAGGGGTTAGGTTCCTGATCGGCTGCATTTTGCAGGGTGGGGAAGCTGTTTACCTTGCTCTGCTGCTCCCCCTGAATTGTACTGTGGCCCCAAATTGGCTGAAAATCTGCTGAATATTGGACTCCTCCTCCTCCTCCTCCTCCTTCTATTTTTTTTTTAACTAAGACAGGAGCCATTTTGTGGCTCCTTCAAAGAAAATGGCAGCTGGAAATTACCTCCATGGTCATTTCTGACCACCTTCATCCCACGAATATGTGAAGTTGGCCTTTTGGGGTGTGTGTGTGCGTGCGTATGCCAAGGTTGGGTGTCTTTTCTCCAACCGTGGATATGCGAATCTGCGGATAACGAGGTCCACCTGTACTGGATTTACTGAGGCCTACTGAGATATATTATTATTATTTACAAAGCATTTGATGTTGTGCTAGAGTTGATCTGAGGAAACCATGGCTCAAAGATTACACTCTTACAAATTCAAGGAATATTTATATACCAGCTTTCAACAAAAGTTCCCAAAGTGGTTTACATGATATAAATAAATAAAGTGGCTCTTTCCCCCCAAAGGACTCGCAATCTAAAAAGGGAACCCAGCAACAGACTCAGGAGGGATGCTATACTGTGGATAGCCACTCTTAGCAAGAAGAAGACATCTGTCTTCATTATTCTTGTGTGTCATTAGGAAAGATGATGTGTAGAAGTGAAAGCTTGAATGTATTGCAAAGATCTGGGGGTGGACACTGTGTGCTCTGCCCACAGAGGAAGAGTGTACCCCTCTCATGGGGGATGTCAAGCCACCCAATATCAGAGTGGGCTGTTCTTGTCATTGTGGGCAGCACCTTACTCCCCCCCCCCCCAGGAATGAATGGCAATTATATACTTATGGGGTACACTTTGGGGAGCTATTGGGCTGGGTTTGAAACCTGCTCCCTACTTCTGGTGAGCCCATTCTTCTCCTGACTGTATTGCCCCCTTCTGAATTCTTTTTCTTAGCCACCCTAAAGTATGGCTGAAGGAGGTTGGCAACTGGCTTATATATCATCCAAGGCCAGGTAAGTTATCTGTACCAGAGTTAATCAAGCACAACTAATTTTTAACCAAACTGACCTGTCTTGTCTTCTGATCTGTCACTGATAAATTTATCAGACACATTCAATCCAAGCTGGCTTACATAATGGGTTTGCCTTTTTGATAACAAATGGGAAACAGTCTGTGCCCAATTCAGCACCTTGGTTTTACACACCTCAGTGGAGAGACATCTTTCCTGCTCCTTGCCTTTGAAACAGTGGAGAAACATCTTCGGAAAAATCAGAGTTTAAATATAGGTAACATCTGGGGAATACTATGGAGATGAAACATGAATCTAATCTTTAACTTAATATGTTGCCTCTGTTGTGCTGCTGACTTCAAGTAAAATCTTATAATCTTTTCCGCACTGCCTAATTTGTCAGGGAAAATGAGAAAAATTGTGAATTGCATCTCCATAAATGAGTTGCACTGAGCTCAGTTTTAATTATTTTTAGGAAATAAAATTGAATTCATATTTAATTATTCATCCTAGCATGACTAGCCTGGGATGAATTCAAATTATGGTGCAGAGTTAGACAATTACCTAAGGGTAATAATACCACAAAAAGTTGATTCAATGCTCTAAAACCTTGCTTTGTAGCAATGGAAAGTAGACATTCCCCCATTCTGACCATTCGCTACACCCAAGCACAAAGTGCGCTAGTGTTTCAATACCATTTAAAATAGCATTTCCTTGCATTTGAAAAGGCAACTAACTGTTGTGAGACATTGGGCATGAACTAGGGGTGCTTCCAGACAGAGGGCTTTCCCAGCCCCACTTACTTCTGTGAGTTTCCACATTAGCCTGCTTGTGGGAGAGAAAATTGCTTCAACAGCAGTTGTCACAAAACAAAAGGCTTCTTTTTTTAACTCATGCTGATATCTAAGTAGGGGATAGAAAGCATTGCTAATCGGTTGTCTGTATCTTCGCCTGTCCCTCCAACTGACTCCATCTCCTCCCACAGTGTAGTGTTTATCATGTGACACGCACACAAAAAGGAATGTTGATCTGAGTCAGGCTTTAAAAAAAATTACCTGTAGATTCTATTGCTGTGCACCTCCACTTTGTTGAACTTCTGCAGCATCTCCCATCCTTCTGCTGAGCCTGCTCAGACTCAAATTGCAGACAATTTGATCCAGAAGTTTCTGAGAAAGTAACCTTGCAAGTTTTCCCCACTACAGTTTTTTGGTTTCTTGGGAAGATGGAATGAAAATGGCATGAATAGTGGCTCTTTCTGCATTTATGAAGCTTGCCACATTGCAGGCAAATATGTCCAGGGATTTCTAAGCATGAAAAATATTTCCAGCCCATATTTTGAGTTTTGCAGACAACCCTCCTCCCTCCAAATCATTGAAACAAAGCAGGAAATTTGGAGGCTGAAGCATCACACAGTCCTACTTACTAGGGTTATTTCAAAAGGTAAATGATGTGGCTTAGATTGCTTCGAAATAAAAGAGTAGGAGGGAAATCACATTAGCAATAAAACTGACATTGGTTAAAAAAGAGCAGCAAAGGGCAATAACCAGAAGTCAACTAGCAAAGCTGTGCTCGGGTGCAGAAATGGGAGGGGGTGTCCCCTTGGGAGTTAGCCTTGCCCTTCATCACCACGGTATCAAAAGCCACTCCTCCTCTGATCCAGACGTGCTATAGGATCAGATTATCTGAGCAATGAAAAGAGACTGGTGTTTTACAGGGATGGTCAAATCACACACAGGAGGCAGATGATATCATGTAGATGCCCCTTAACTCATTATGGAATTAACCACCATCTGGAAGCATCCTAGGAGGGCTCTGCAAATCAGGTACCAATTCCTACTGCCTCCGCCACTTGGACCAAAGGCTGGAGAAGGGCTGATGGCTCAAACGGAGTCATTACTGTCACAGACCAGAGTCTTCCTGCCTGGGAATCAGGTGATTCCAAGGAGCCAAACATTCACAGCTGCCCAATTCCCAGGTCTGCTGCACTCCCTCAGGCCAACCTATTTTCATAGACAGAGCATCCCACTCCTCTGCCCCAGATACTTGCTGCTGCCCCAGTTGTGGGGGTTAGACTTTGGTTAGTATGCACTGGGCAGAAAAACAGCATGGGGAGGGCAATTTTGAGCTGACAGATGACTGGTAAGGAACCGACTAAACATCTCATCCCATGCTGGTCCTTGATCTGCTCAACTTGCAGACCACCCATGGCTGCTTAGTATTTTTTTTTAAAAAATCCCTGAACTACATACAATGTGTAGTTTCCCCTAACATTTCAGATGGAACACAAAGTAATTCAGTCCTGCTGCTATGGAATCTAGAGACCTACCTAGTCATTTAAAAGCCCTGCTAATATCCCACATGGTTAAAATGTTCTAATAGTACGATCTCGAGAGGCACAGACCCCAGACCAATTAGAAGGATCCCCTGCAGAACCTTGCTTCATTGAGGCATCTTCCCCAGGTGGACAATTAGTAGGAATTGTAAAACTAATAAGGGCCAAACTAGAGCTTCAGAAATAAAATTGCTATCAGGTTGTAGGGCTGGGGGAAAGTCACAGTTTGCCATGGTGATCTGTCAGGTGGGCAAAAAGTGTTTAACCCCTTCCCTGCCTGATACTTTTCCACTGGTACCCTCTTCTGGCTATGTCTGGCTAACAGCTGTGAGGGAGGGATGCAGGAGGAAGGTGGTGGGTGGGGAAGGATTAAGTGTTCCTTCTTTGCTGCAAATTGAAGCTGTTTGCCATAGATTGAAGTTCCCAGACCTGGACATTATTATTTATTCATATACCTTTCTTGTGCAGAGAAAGAGGTTCCCGGTCAACTGCCAAGCATCTATTCAGCTCTTATTCACATTTCAGGCTTTGACCTTTTTCCTTTTAACCAAAAATAAAAAATAAAGTTACCATGTCAACCACATTTCACAAAACACAAAACAAAGTAACTCCGTCTGAGGAATTTCCATATGCCAGTGCTACATTTGTTTATTCGCATGTGTAACTAGTTTGTTTGTTTGTTTATATATCACCCTTTCTAAAGTGGCTCAGGGCGGTTTACATTAAAATCAAAAACACATAATCAAACAATTAAAATGAGAAACCATTTAAACCAGATTAAAATTTAAACTAGATGTAATTAAAAGCCAGGCTAAAATGTTGGGTTTCTAAGGCTCTCCTGAAGGCTTCCAAGGAAGATAATCTTCTTATATGCATCGGGAGTGCATTCTACAACCCAGGGGCAACAACTGAGAAGGCCCAATCCCAGGTCACCACCAGCTTAACCAGTGGCACTTGAAGGTGGACCTCTCCTCATGATCTTAATGATTGGTGGGGAGCTTGTAGAGAAAGGTGCTATCTCAGGTAACCCAGACTTAAGCCATTCAGGGTGTTAAAGGTAATAACCAGCAGTTTGTACCTTGCCCGGAAACATATCAGCAGCTAGTGCTATTTTACCTCAAGGGATAACAATTCAGTTAGGGTCAAACAAGATGTGACAATTGCAGATCCATGTGTCACAATTGGGTTTGCTGCCAAATCCATACAAAGAATTACAGGGGAACATGGCTGACATATCACACATGCCCAGTAATCTTGTGGGCATGCAAGTTGCATAAGTTACACAAATTGCACAAACACAAAAATTGTGCAATGACATTATGGAAGAGTAAGCCCACTGGAAATAATGGGCTTACTCTGGCATAACATTTGCACAATTTTTGCAACTTGCATGCATGCACTATTACTGAGCTGATGTACCTTTTCACGGCATGTCACGCATGGACAGGATGAACCCTTCCTCTGTTTTTTGTCCTAAAACTGCTGTGTCTCAACTGGTTTTTCCAAAAGGGGTGCTGAAAATGGAAGTTACCCCTGCTAGAAGAAAAGCAGCTGTAACACAGAGGTTTGTGAACAAAAAACACACATGGGAGAGAGTGTGCTTAACCCTAACCCTAACCCTAACCCTAACCCTAACCCTAACCCTTCAACCTGCCCATGCTGCACTTTCAGGTGCTCCCCCTACTTTATGATTCAACAGAAGAGTCTCCATAATATTGTATCTCTAAGTAGTTCTAGAACTGGATGTTTCATTGGCGAGATGTCAAGGAGACTGATGCCCTCTCCCATGGCTCATGCTTTCTTTGCACTACTTCTTCTCGGCCCACTGAGATCTCAGGAAATGGCAGGCCAATTTATCAGAGCAGGAATGATAGAACAGTTTCTACCTAATGCATTTATTTCAGAAACAGACACCAAACAATTACCCACCATCCTTCTATTCACTTTTTAAGCTGAGCTTCTCAAATCCATTAAAAATAAACATTGGGGTTTACATTCAGCTCTAAATGAAGAACAGCAGTCACACAGGGGGCATAACAATAATAGGGCAAGGGGAAACAGTTGTCTGGGAGTCCACTGCCTTGCCCCCCCCCCCAAGGCAAGTCACATGACTGACTCCTGCAGCTGCGCACCCGCCAGGGCTTCCTTCAGTTGTATTCATCCTCCAAAATTGATGGGAGTGTTACTATGCTTTTTGTTACCACTATTCAGCCTCATTTAAGCTTTCTTTACTTCATGAGCTGAGCTTCATGGGGGAGGCGTTTTAAAATCTTGTCTCTGGGCCCACTCCAACCTTGCTACGCCCCTGCAGTCACAGCTGATGACCCCTAGAAAGATGGACAGGAGGAGTAGCTATCTGCCAGTCTCACATGCCAAGCGATACAGTCCTGTTGGATGCCGGAATCAGTCTTATCCCTGAGGTGGGTGAATCTCATCAATACTATGCCAACACTATCAACTTTTCCTCTTCAGACACATTATTCCAATGGGATATTATGTTGAGTAGGTTAGAGGAGTCTAGAAGTTCCTCCTGAACAAGGCTGGCCCAAAGATTGCTGGTGCCCCAAGCAAATTCTGGCCGTGGCACCCCCACCCCCCAAAATAGTGCTCCCCCCTTGCCCCCTTTGCCTGTGTGGGTGAGCACCTCCCATCACCTGAGCGGGTATGTGGGTAGGAGGGCAGGCAGACCCCATCATCTGAGCAAGCAGGCAAGTGGATGGTCGCCATTGCCCTCCTGCCCGCCTGCACACCCATTTGCTGCCCTTGCTATTTTGCTGCTTTTGTCTGCTGCTCCTGCTGCCTTTGCCTGCTACTTCTGGGCAGCTGGCCTGCTGTGGCACATTATAAAGGCATCACTGTGTGGTGCAGCAATGAGATTATAATGCTCTGTGACAGACTGGCTGTCCAGAAGCAGCTGGCAGTGGCAGAAGCAGTGGGCAGAAGCAGGGAGGACAAGTAGGCAGGCAGGCAGGCGACAGGGCTGGGGAGCTCCCACTCAGTCACCCGCCCACTCAGACGACAGGAAGTGTGTGCAAAGGATGCATTGGATGGCATGTGACCCAGCCTGTTGGCAGCACTCCTCATGTGCCACCTTAGGCAACTGCCAACTTTGCCTAGTGAATGGGCCGGCCTTGCTCCTGAAAACTAGGGGTGCCACAGGTATAGATTTCTTGTTTGTTTGGGGAGTAAAAACTGCATATTTGCATTCCCTGCTCTAATAAGGAGGTTGTGAATAGATTCCTTCCTGCAAAACAGGAGCCACCATGCTGCACAACAGCAGACTAGTAGCCAGAGCTTTGAATGATAAGCACTAGCAAGATGGTTGGGGCTTCGAATGGAGCACTAGAGGAGCAAACTGCTCAGTGCTTCAAATGGGAAATTGCAACTGTCCAATTAAGCCACTTCTCTCTCCTTATCTGGAACAGACTTTAATTGGTTTAAAAAAAAAAAAACCAAGGGGAAGGATGTGCATACATGTTTTTAAATGAACGGTTAACAATGTTTTGTAATGCTAAGATCTGAACAAAGATGTGAATTTATATGCTGGGAAATCCAGTGCTCATGAAAATTTGCATATCTGTTTTTGCTTATAACTGTCCTCAACATGTTTTTGAAGCTGCTAACAGATTCAAAAGCAGCCTCCGTGAGGCCTTTCCTTAGAGTAACAAAAACCCAACACGCCCTTGGGTGCATGGGGCTAAAACACATTTCTTTGGATCCTGGCTACTAAATTTTAGATTTTGGCATAAGAAGGGATGTCTCCTTGGTTACTTTCTACAAATGTCCCTTTAAATGAAGATAGTTTGTCTCAGAAATAAAATCAGTAGTAGAAGGCATAAGACAGCCATAATTTAAATAAGGAGTTCTGTTCTTTGATTAAACACCCCCAGAATACTTAGAGTGACAAATGGGACAAATCACCATGTATTAGAGATTTGTTCCATTAAGATTGGAATAATAAATATTAATAGGTTGGATACTGATCACACTTATCCCAATTTTGAAGAAATGTAACTCCATTAACACCCCTGTGGTTTAACATGGAGGTCGTTCACACAATCAAAAACTGAGGTCATTCAGACAATCAAAAACTGTGTTCTACCCTGGTTGGGGAGCTGTGTTTGCTCCCAGTTTTCAGTTGTGTGGAAACAAGGTAGGAAGGAAACCTTGGCAGAAGTTATTGTGTGGAAGCAAGGTCGGAAGAAAGCTACACAGGTTTTCCTCTTACCTTGCTTCCACACAACCGGAAATTGGGAGCAGACACCGCGCCCAAACCCGGGTAGAGCACAGTTTTTGATTATCTGCATGACCTCATGATTTTCACCAGCATAAGAGGCAGCAGAAAAAGAAAGTAGCAGTTTCAAAAACCCTTCTTTATGGCTTTATTATTAAATACATTTCACTGAAAGTAAAGTAAAGTTGAAATGCTGTCATGCACACTCAGCCTTGGACATCTACAGATAAATAATTCATGGAGCGGGGGGGGGGGATAGCAGACACGAAGTATAATCTTCAACTGCTCTTCAGACTTCTCAATGGTGGTGGATTTCAAAGCTTCCACATTAGTTCCAGCTGGAAGAGAAGGGCACGGGGTGGCAACTGTTTTCTTTGTGCTGTGTGCCGAACAAGGCCTTTATTGAGAGCAAGGGAAAGAAGCATAAATCCTGAGGGCTCCAGAGTGAAAATCCCATCCTTCAAGTGCAAAAATAGTCCCTGTCTAATCTCTGTTTACGTCATACTTGACATTCTACCCAAAGATGAATATACAAATCTCTGAGGGGCCTGCTCAGTAAATATATGTATCTACACAAACAGGGGATTCACTTTGTTTGTCCTTAATTCCACTCTTCCTCTCCAAATGGTTTCTTACAGTAAGACATTCAAAATATGAAAAGAGAATTGACATAGTATACTGGGACTTCCAAAAAGCTTTTGACAATGTTCTCCACCAAAGGCTCTTGAACAAACTTGGAAGTTGTGGGATAAGGGGACAGGTTCATGTGTGGATCAGTAATTGGACAGGAAAGGAAACAGACATGGAGAGTTTTCACAATGGAGGGAAGAAAGAAATGGGGTTCCCCAGGGATCGGTACTGGGACCAGTGTTCTTTAACTTGTTCATAAATGATATAGAAGTTGGGCAAAGTAGCCAAATTTGCAGATGATACTAAACTATTTAGGGTAGTGAAATCCACAACAGATTGTGAGGAGCTCGAAAAGGATCTCTCAAAACTGGGTGAGTGGGTGACAAAATAGCAAATGCAGTTCAGTATAAGCAGGTGTAAAGTGATGTGTATTGGGGCAACACACACACACCCCAAAACTGCTCATATTCGCTGATGGGGTCTGAGCTGTCAGTGACTGACCAGGAGAGAGATCTTGGGGTTCTGGTGGACAGCTTGTTGAAAGTGTCTTTCAGTGAGAAGCAGCTGTGGAAAAGGCAAATTCCATGCTAAGGATCATTAGGAAGGGAGTTGAAAATAAAAGTGTTAATATTATAATGCCTTTTTACAAATCTATGGTCCAGCCACATTTGGAGTACTACTGTGTACAGTTCTGGTCACTGCATCTTAAGAAGGACATTGTAGAACTGGAAAAGGTGCAGAAGAGGGCAATCAAGATGGTCAGGGGCCTGGAGCACCTTTCTTATGAGCCAAGGCTACAGCATCTGGGGCTTTTTAGTTTGGAAAAGAGGTGACTATTTATACATGATAGAGGTGTATAAAATTATGCATGGAGCAGAGAGAGTGGACAGAGAAATTTTTCTCCCTCTCTCACAATACTAGAACCAGGGGTCATCCCATGAAACTGATTGCCGGGAAATCTAGGACCAACAAACGGAAGTACTTTTTCACTCAACACATAATCCACTTGTGGAATTATCTGCCACGAGATGTGGTGACATCCAACAACCTGGATAGCTTTAAGAAGGGTTTGGATAACTTCATGGAGGAGAGGTCGATCAATGGCTACTACCGGTAGTTGGAGGGCTGTGGGCCACCTCCAGCCTCAAAGGCAGGATGCCTCTGAGTACCAGTTGCAGGGGAATAACAGCAGGAGAGGGGGCATGCCCTCAACTCCTGCCTGTGGCTTCCAGCGGCATCTGGTGGGCCACTGTGTGAAACAGGATGTTGGACTAGATGGGCCTTAGGCCTGTTCTTATGAGTAGCTTGGGCTTGGCGGGTCGGGAGAGGATGCCTAGGCACAATCGTGTCAATCACCCGACCCATCTCTGCATATCAAAAGGAGACCAGGGCATCAACAGGATCATCCACTCTCTCAGCAGGAAACTCCCCCAGATCCATCAGGAATCCATCAGGATCCATAAGCCTCCAGGGGTGGACCATCCTTACTGGTCCCCCACCCCTGCAGAGTTGTGGGTCCACCCTCAGTTCAGTCTTCACCGGATAGAGATTGAGGCCTCCTGTACTATTCACACAGAGAGCCACTATCCACCATTGATCCAAAAACCAAATCAAGCATGTGGACTGCCACATGTCTGGGACCAGAAATCAGTTGAGGCAAGCCCATGGAGGACATAAAGTTCTGAGCTGCATCAAACAAGGCGGCCTCATCATGGATGTTAGTCCCCCAAGACTAAGAGCTGTGGGTTCCTCAATGCCACATCCAAGTCTACCTCAAGCAACTCAGGCAGGGAGACTGTTAGATAGTGGGGTGGGCGGTATACCAGCAGAATCCCAACTTTGTCTTGCAATCCAATCACAACATGCAGGCACTCGAACTGGTCAGAAAGGTAGACAGTGTGTCCTAGGTTGTCTTAGGCATGCTTGAATGTTTATATTCTTTTGTAATACCCTAGGTAGGGTGTGTGTGGGCTAGTGTTTCTTATTTTAATTATGTTACAGGCAAACCATAATAGAACAGTATCAGGAATATGCAAAAGCACACAATATAAGTGCCTAATGCACAGTCTGACTAAGCAAACTGTTCCCTATGCTGAATTCCCATTTCCTTGAACTCACCCAATTCCTGATGAGAATCAAACTTCCTGAAATCCTTTCTTTTAAGCACCTACAGATTTATTCCATGAGAGAAACTTCCATGCTGGCTTCGACCATGAGGGAGCAAAACTCCATTGCCCCTCACTAAGATTTTCCGCAAACGTTTCTCTCCAACAAAGACTTCCTTCTTGTTCCCAGAATTCCCAGCAGCTACTCTTTAGGTCCTACCCACCTGGTATAATGATTGGCAGCCCTGGAGTTCACCAGCCTGTCAGTCGAGACAAGGGTTCACTCCCTGTTAACTCTTTAGAGGGAAGGGAGGATGATCACTACAGCTTCTCAGAGGCATCTGATGGGTCATTCTATGAAACGGGATGCTGGACTAGATAGGCTTTGGGCCTGATCCAGCAGAGCTCTTCTTATGTTCTTAGAAGAAAAGCAGAGAAATTAAAACAAAATGAATGAATGTATGAACAAAATGAAGAGCACACACCACATTCATATTAAAAGAGCCCTGGGATAATGAATTCACTCTGATTGACTACTTAGCTGTAGCAGATGTTTATGCCTAATCATTCCAACCATGATAAAATCCAGACAATTTGCCCTAATTTCATAAAATTTTGCACAGAGAGTATATGTGGGGAAAGCTATAAGATGGATAAAATTGCAATAAAAATTAAAATTAAAAAAATTGCAGGAGAAATGGCTGGGATACAGTGCTTTTTTGTTTTTTAAACAGGTGCTGGTACTCTTAGATAACACCCACATATATTGATTCCTATGCATCTGAGGGGGCTGAACATAGTCTGCCTACCCAAAATGATCAAAATGCACAACCAGACTATGGCAGGACTATATAAGCACAGCAGTAAATTCACCTTTATCCCTCACTAATACTTAAAATATTTCATAATACAAGGCTGAAATATTTATTTTTCTTTTAAAGAAGGAATTCTGAACAACATCCTTCCTGATGATGTGTGAATACCAAATTTTGAATTGACAATCCTGCCACTTGAATTAGCTGAATGCACTAATTTTTACACCAGGATATACCAAATGAAAGGTTAAATTTAGAAAAGAAATTCTAGATAAAATCATCATATTTTACCTGTTATTGTTCTCAACAGATTTTTAACACTCAAGAATCACATCAAGAATCCCAAGCCAACATGCCCAAAGCAGGACCCCTCCTCACAACCCTTAGAAAGTGCTGCCTCCTGAGTCCCCCAGGGCCCTTATTCCTCCTCCTCTCCTCCCTATCTCCCTTCCCTTCCCTTCCCTCTCGAGTGAATCCTTCTTTTGTCCTCCATGACGACTCATTCCTTGTTGTTCTGCCTTGGAGTCTGTCATCTCCTAGAAGGAAAAATGCTGGGGTGGTGGCACTGGCGGGCAGCAGGCGCCTGCAGAGGAGCACGGATGAGGCCTGTGGGAGTGTGGAGAAGAAGACTGACGTGGTAGAGTGGACTGTTAGGGCCTGGGGGAGACTGGTGCTGTATTTGGGGCACTGGTGTCATGCCCCCACTTGAGGACATTGGAGAGGAGTGGGAGGCAGGTGACTTACTAGAAAGTGAGGAGGAGCAGGCTGATGATGTGAATGGGGAGGTAATGGAGACAGGCCAGGATGAGTGTTTGGCACAGGAGGGGCCAGCAGGGCCGGGTGATCTTTGGAGAGAAGGGTCAGGATCTGAGCCAGAGTTTGAACGGCCACTTTCTCCTCAAGAATGCGGGAGGGGGGGGAGTCAGCAGCAGGTGATGGGATTACGAAGGAATAATCAGCTGGCCAGAAGACAGAAGCCGGATTGAATCTATGGCAGCTGGCAGGGGTGGAGTGTTGATTAAGTGCACGTGGCTGCTGACTATAAATCGGGCCGCCTGTGCCTTGAACAAACTGCTGGAAACAACACGTCAAATCGGCTTGGAGCTTTTGTTGGAGAGATTGTGATGTTGGAATTTGGGCTTCTTACTCCTCACTTCTGTATTCTTGGTGAGACTGTTAAACCTGACTTTTTAGCAGTAAAACTGAAACTTGAGGTACTGGTATTGTGTCATATATTTCTGGCCAGTGTCTTCCATCGAGTGAACTCATGACAACTGGGGAGGAGTACTGGTCTGGTGTGGCAATGGCGGGACAGGAAGGAGGAACCAACCAGCCAAGCTGACTCAGAAGACCTGTGTAGGTTTGGGGGCCAGCAGCACTCAGGTGCCAAACACATCAAGGCGAGCTGAGATCAGCTCTCCAGACCCAGACAGTCAGCCTTGCTCCATCTGCCTCATTTCATCTCACCTGAGTTGCCGCGTCTCACCATGCACGTCCCGTGTATGCTGCAGCTGACTTGGAGGCAATCTGTTGCTGCTAGAGGTGTGAACAAAACCAGCTTGGCCTGTTTGGTTTGAATTTGAACCAGAGTGGGTAGGTTCGGTTTTGGTTTTGCTCAACCTCTCCCCCCCACCCCCAAACACCATTCAGTTCGAATTCGAACTCGAACTCAACTTGAACCAGTTCAAAAAGGTTCTACATAGGGTATAATGGGGATTCAAACTAGCCCATTATTCCCTATGCAGAGCATCTAGGGGCAGAAAACTGGGGTGGACCAAACCGCAAAGCAATCGGACACTCCTGCGATTTTAAATGAATTTTTGAAGATTTTTACATTTTTCTCATTTTTCCCTTAGGGAACAAACCAACCTGGTTTGTTTCACACCAGTTGTGAAAACCAACCCGGCATGCAAACTGCAAAGGAAGAGGGTGAGGCAAGAACAAACCATATTGAATGAGAAATTAAAACAACGCACCTTGAGATTTTCTCTGCTCCTCTCTTCGTGCATAAGGTGTGACTACAAGGAAAATCCTCTCGCCCCACTGCAGTCTTTCCTACCACATGGAGACAATACTGGGGTGGATAAGGGATAACAGGCTGAAGTCATAAACAAGACGGAGGTAGGGTATGCAGGGGGTTGGGATCTGAGAGATGGTTTAGATGTGCCTATTCTGGATGGGGTTACACTCCCCCTAAAAGATCAGGTTCATAGTCTGAGAGTGCTCCTGGATCCCAAACTCTCCCTGGTTTCTCAGGTTGAGGCTGTGGCCAGGAGTGCTTTTTATCAGCTTCAGCTGATAAACCCGATACATCCATTTCTGGAGACAAATTATCTTAAAACAGTGGTACATATGCTGGAAACCTCTAGGCCTGACAACTGTAATGCATTCTATGTGGGGCTGCCTTTGTACGTAGTTTGGAAACTACAATTGGTACAGAATGCGGCAGTCAGATTGCTCTCTGGGTTTACCCGAAGGGACCATATAGCACCGATTCGAAAAGTACTGCACTGGCTGCCAATATGTTTCTGAACGAAATACAAAGTGCTGGTTATTACCTATAAAGTCCTTAACGGCTTAGGTCCAGGGTACTTAAGAGAGCACCTTCTCTGTCGTGAACCCTGTCACCTATTAAGATCATCTGGAGAAGTCCAGTTATGGTTGCCGCCAACTCTCTTGGTGGCAACTCGGGACTGGGCCTTCTCTGTGGCTGCCCCAGTGCTTTAGAACATGCTCCCTGCTGAAAGAAGAGCATCTCCTTCTCTGTTTGTTTTTAGGAGGACCCTGAAGACATACTTATTTTCTCAGGCTTTTATCTGAAATCTAATTTTTAAATTTTAATGTGTTTATCTAATGTTATTTTTATCTGTTTTATGAATTTTAAATGTTTTCTATTTTTTATTATGTTTTAATCTGTACACCGCCTAGAGATTTCTATATAAGGCGGTATAGACATTCAATAAACAAACAAACTAGCTGGGCTGAGCATAGAGCATTTGCACCTCTAGTTCTCCCCCCGCATCTGCCCACTGCTTTCTTCCCCACCTGCCCAATGCCACCACCATTTTCTTCCCCGGCCCACTGCCGTTTTCTCCACTCCTCACTTCCATTTTGTTTCCTGCCTTGCCTGCAAGCTTGTCCGCCAGCACTAGCGCTTTCCTCTCCCCATGCCGGCAGCTCACTCGCGAACTCTTGCGAGAGCTGCCACACATGGGATGGGATTAGCGATGGGTACGGTTTAGAGAAATATTTATATACTAGTATTTTTAAGCCTGTTATGATAACGGGCGCTAGCTTTCTCTCACGCCTTTTAGGGTTTATTTATTTATTTAACTTTTCTGGGGCCGGGGGTGGAGCGGAGGCCTTAGAAATCCTTTTAAAAAATGCAGCCGCGGCCAACGCCGCCGACCTACCACCCTCCCTCCCAACTGCCGAGTCCACCTTACCCCGGCCCGTGTCAGTCGGGTGAAGATAATCCTTAATTTCAGAGGCAGAGAGGAGCTTGCAAATAGAGCTCCTCTCTGTGCAAAGGCTGTGCCGGAACTGGCAGCATGGATGTAAAGGACGCAGTAGGCGTCCTTTGCGCCCAAAACGCCATTTTGGGAAGAGGCTTTGCACAGAGAGGAGCTCTGCTTGCGAGCTCCTCTCTGCCTCTGAATTTAAGGTCTATACTGCGCCCGACTGACACGGGCTGGGGTAAGGTGGGCTCGGCAGTTTGGAGGGAGGGTGGTAGGTCGGTGGCGTCGGCCGCGGCAGCATTTTTTCCTCCCTCCCGCCCAGCTCTGACGGTGGCGTCAGGCCTTGGCGGCGGCTATGCCACCGCCTCGGCCGGCTTCCCCCCTCCGCCTCTTTCCCCCACCCGGCTTCGGTGGCACGGCCAGGCCTTGGCCACGCCGCGTCCTCTGGGCGAGGCGGCGGCTCTGCTGCCGCCTCGGCCAGTGTCCCTCGCCGCCGCTTACCCAGCTTCTTGGGGCGGCTGCTTCTGGCCGCCCAAGATGGCCGCCGGGTGCTGGCGGTCGTGTCTCCCTGCTCTGTTCTGGGCATGCGCTTCGTGCATGCCCAGAACGGCCCAGGGAGGCACGGACACACGCTTGGTGTCCGTCCACGGACAGACACCAAGCATTTTATTAGAGAGGATAGTCTTGGACAGGTAGAGAAAACTAGCCTATTAAACAGACTGGAAAGTTGGGCCTAATCCAAAAAGACAATATTTTTTAAGAGGAATTAGGCCCATTTTCTTAATAAGTTTGAAAATATCAAGCAAGCTTCATTAACAATTAACATTAATTGTTAGAAGTGAGAATTCTAAGCATTGCTGTTAGCACCGCAGTAACCTCTTCTGGCCACAAGAGGCATGATGAGATGTTAATCTGTCTGTCTTGGTTGGTTAGAATCAGTTACAACTATTCAATCGTTGCGTATGTTGTTCTATGTCTTTCTTAGTATGTGATGTTTTAGTTTCTTAATAATTTTTTGTTTTTTGAACTCAGTCTCTTTGGCTAAACTTCTCTTTGGCTATTCACCAGAGCATACTCTGCAGGGTGAGGAATATTTTTCCTCACACCCCTCAACATTAATTGCCTTACCTCTATAAATATTTAATGTATAACAAAATCCTTGCTCCTCTAATAATGTTCTTTCCCACCTCTTTGCTCTCCCAAACTAGTTGTTCTAGAGTTGTCCCTAGAACAACTCTAGCAGTTTCCCTGCTCTGGAAAGCTCACAAGCAGGGCAATAGCCTTCCCCCAGTGTCTGTCTTCTAGCAATTGGTTTTCAGAGGTATACTGTCGCTGACCATGGAGGTTCAATTTAGCTGTCATGGGTAATAACTGTGAGAGCCAAGAAGTTTGAACTCAATATTAGTTTAGAGAACCAAAATAAACCAGGCAATTCTGCATTAAAAAAAAAATAATTATATGATGCACAAACCATGATGCTAGAGGAGGAGAAAAAGCTTGAATTAACTTTGAAAAGTGATATGTATGGGAAGGGGAACCCCAGAGTCAGTTCATGAGGAAACTGCATTTGGCACAGCTATACAGTGATTTGAAGGGAGATACTCTCAGAGACTTAAGCTGGGAAATTCAGAGTACTCAGGCCTTGGAGCATCCTTCAAACAAAGAAAGGGATAAGGCTTGGCTACATTCGCCCCTGTAACTGGTAGGCAGCATAGAAATGCAAGATTGGTCAGGTCCGGCTGGCTTTTGAGAGCCCCTGGTGGTGCAGAGGTAAAACTGCCGCCCTGTAACCAGAAGGTTACAAGTTCGATCCTGACCAGGGGCTCAAGGTTGACTCAGCCTTCCATCCTTCCGAGGTCGGTAAAATGAGTACCCAGAATGTTGGGGGGCAATATGCTAAAATCATTGTAAACCGCTTAGAGAGCTCCGGCTATAGAGCAGTATATAAATGTAAGTGCTATTGCTATTGCTATTTTGCCTGGTCAACAAAGCAGTGCCTTCCAGGGCCTCAGAGAGATAACTCAGGGTCTGGGGCAAAACAAAGGCTTGAGGCCCTCCTCTTTCACCTGCCCAAATGCTGTCAGTATGAACCAATACAATGGAGATCATCAGTCTTGTGGGGCCTTGGAGCAGTTTCCCACCTCCAGTCTGCATCCTCTCTGGTGGCTTGTGTTTGCTGCATTCCAGTCTCCAGTACTGGCTGCTGATCTTGGTGGGTGGGTGGGGGCGGGTTCCTAAGCAGGAAAGTGCGTCTTCCAAGTCTTGATCTGGATATGTTTCTATGATATAAATATTCATCGTCATTTTCATAGTAGTAACAAGCCACCTCATGGCACAGTGGAGAAATGACTTACCCAGGGAGCAAGAGGTTGCCAGTTCAAATCCTTGCTGGTATGTTTCCCAGACAATGGGGAACCCCTATATCAAGCAGCAGCAATATAAGAAGATGCTGAAAGGCATAATCTCATACTGCGCAGGAGATGGACATGGTAAACCCCTCCTGTATTCTACCAAGGACAACCACTGGGCTCTGTGGTCACCAGGAGTCGACACTGATTGGATGGCACTTTACTTTTAGTAGTAGTAACAAAGACAAGCATGTGTGTCTAAACACATGCAGGAACCACCTGTTGAGGAACAGTGATTGGCTGCAACTTCCTGGAGAACATCCACTGTGTGTTGGGAAATAGAGACATCTCTGTTTAATCCCTGAATGTTAGACCAAGATCATGTGAGTCTACACTTGCTGCACATGTACCACCAATGAGAAAAAGATTTATGTGTGAGGCAGAATTAGTGCACAAGGCAGGACTTCCTCTGGTGATGCCTATTTTGTTGAAAAGCTTCCATAGGGACGCCTACCTAGCTCCATTATTAGAATGCTTTTTACTTGCTGGGAAACACCTCTCTCTCTGTGAAGGTATTTTCACAGCTTTTACTGCTGCTTGTTATTGTTCTCAAGCTGTTATATTATTTGGTTCTAGATTTTTTTTTTTTAAATGTTGTTTTAATGGTGTATTAAATATATCCGAAGTCTGGAGTATATGCTGAGTATATCTTTAGCACTCAATAATTTGCTGAGCAGAAAGTACTGGAAAGGCAACAAACAAACCTTAGAAATAAACAGCAAGACTGTCAAATGATGAACACATGTTTACCTGATAATTTTTCTGCCTTTTAACTAATTAAATATACATAACTTTGCTTTCTATTAAAATTGCAATATAGGTGTCTTTTAATGAAGACTCTGTTAAGAACTGAAAGATTTACAGACAAAATATCAAAGGATTTACCATCTTTAGGATTTACCATCTTTTTCATTCCCTGCTACAGTACCAAAATAGCCTAAACGTCAACAGATGTGCCTTTAACTCCTAGCAATAGAGATTCATGTTTTCACATGCCAATATGACACGTGTCATATTCACATACCAATATGATCACATACTCTGATCCTATGCAGAGTTAGACACAACTAAGCCCACTGATTTCAATGAAGTTAAGCATGTTTACTTCTGCACATGTTCAGACCGTAAAGCTTCAGTTGATTAATTTACCAATTAAACCTATTAGAGCCTGCAATCCTAATAAGAAACCATGTGCTAATTAAACAGTTGTAATAGCTTTATAGGGACTATTTACAGAGTAAGATGTAGCAAGCAAGAAGGAGTGAATGATGCTTGAGAGATGGGGCCTTTTTCCTATGTTCTACTAACTTACACAACATTATGCAAACCTTACTTCAAGAAGCAGTTTTGTTGGTTCCTTTCTCAAATCTCGCTGGGCATTTCCATGAAGAATTAATATATACCACTATGAGACTAGGAATGGGAACATTTATTTAAAAGTTAATGAATTAATAGATTCTGACTCAAATTGAAAGCACTAAAAAAAATCAAATCATATGTGAATGAATAATAGCACAGCATCAGCATAATGCAAGAAGGTGGCCATGTGCTTTGTACTTCAGCAGCTGAAATGGTAACTAGCCTTTGTCATGCTGTGCATAGGTTTGCAGTTGCTATGACAGCCCTCACAGTGAATGAGTGCATAGCTATCCTAACACTAGGGCTCCGCTGTTATTGCACCATGCTGAATGCCACACTTTCCCTGCACATCATGCCCTTTCTAAAGTTACAGGATACTATGAGGGCAGATTAGCTCTCAATGCACTTCTGTGGTGCTTGGATCCCATCATAGATGTAGGATGATGCCTTGGATAGGGTGCCTTCATGCAGCATCATCATAGGCTCCAAACCAGTGTTCTGCCCCATTAGATTCTTGCTAAATTTAGGGTGCAGGTTGGTCAGTCAGTACACCTGTGCTCAGTTGAGTTTACAGGATATGATTGTTGGAGTAATGTATATTTCCCCAGGGAGGGAGTGTGACCTCTTCCAGAACAGGCAGGTCTCTTGTGGGGGGTCCTTAGTAATGACCTCCCACAATAAGTACCTCTGTCTTGCTTGGATTCAGCCTCAATCCAGGCCATTACTGCAGGCAGGCATTTAGGGAAGTTATGCCAATCCTTGATGAAGATGGACATGGATAAATAGATTTGGGTGTCATCAACATACTGGTAACACCCAGCACCAAATTTCCTGATGATCTCCCCCAGTGAATAGGATAGTAACAGCTGCTTTCCCCTTATTATGGTCCTACAAGTGGCAAGTAGGAAAAATAAAATGGGGGGAAAGGGCAGAGATGTATTTGGCAATTGTTAACATTGTTGGATCTTGACATGGTCATTCTAGTGTCTTGGAGAGGAGTTTTGTAAGTATCCTAAAACTGCCTGGCAAGCATTGTGCTAAGCAGCTTCTTAGGCTCCCCAAAGAATCTCCTGTTGTGCCCCCACCCAAGGAGACACAGAGACATTGCTATGGAATGAATGGTCAGTTTATTGGTTTATGGTACAGGCTCATTAGCTGGGATTGCATGGACATCCCTCATAACAGTGCGGTGCCTAACAGGCCGGCCACACCATGGCCGCCCCCACCTAACAGACCATGGCGTTGGCACCTTGGCTGCAGGCAGCTCATCTGCTCTCCAGCAGAGGCGCCCTTCTCCGCCGACCTAAGGTCAGGTTTTCCGCCTCCCAAGCGACAACCCCACTGACGCTGCACAGCCATACGGCTAGGGTGTTGCCTGATGAGGGACAGGAGTCAAGCATCATCCCTGATCTGTCAAGCCTCAAGGGATCAGCTCCTCCTCGATTATCTCTTACCTAAGGTGCTACACCCCCTTAATTAGCATTTTCTCACCGCACTGTACCTGCCACAGCGGGTGTTAGCCCAGCTTAACAACCCGCACCCCACAGACCCAGAATCGCTGTTGCCAATCCCAGTCTGAGGTCATCCAAAAAGAACCTCATGCCCATGGCGGTCAGGTGGACCCCGTCGCCCTGATAGAGGGCAGGCTCAGAGTAGACGATGTCATCATACAACCGTCTCCCCTGGCTGCCAGAAAGCGTGCAACAGCTGCGTTGACCCCCCTTCTGGCCCTGTCCACCTTGTTCTGTTTGAGTGCCCCCCGCCAGACCCTGCGCTGAGTGATGTCGGACCAGAGGATGACCACCCCCGGGGACTAGGACAGGACCATGCTCATGTCCTGTTCAGCCTGCCGTGCCAAGGAAATACCTGACTGACTAACTAGGTCATTCCCGCCGCAATGGAGGAGCAGGATGTCCGGTGCAGGGTTCTGCTCCAGGTACTCCCGTAGCATAGGCAGCAGCTGTGCTCTCGTTCCCCTTCACCCGCGCCACTCGATGATGGCCCATCTCCCTAGGCCCAGCTGTGTTCCCAGATCCGTGCCTTGCACCCACTTGAGGGCCCAGAATACAAAGGAGTGGCCCAGGATAAGGATCCTGGCCCTCCTGGCCGGAGGCTTCGCCCCTGTGCGGGAGAGAGAACATGCATGAGGTAGGAAGCAAGCGTGGGGGGAGGGTGAGTGTTAGTCGGGGCGGGGATGGTGGCAGGAGGACACCCGCCATCTCCCTAGCGTATGTATCTGCGGTAGGCTGCAGACCGCCAGCGGCCGAGGTGCTGGATTGTGGCACCCATGTAGCCGAGGCTTGCCACCGCCGAGGCCGCTCCGATCCTGAAAGAGTGTGATGACAGGTGGCCAGCGAGTGATCGGGCAGCCCCCGGGATTTCGCGTAGAAGGCCAAAGCTGCCATGTGCCCAGCCATGGTGCTGACAGAGAGCCCTGCTCCCCGCAAGTGCACCAGGTACTGCATCAGGTGTTCAGGTGGGGCCGGCCAAGCCTGGCCGACTCCTGCCCGCTGCCTGAAGTGCTGGAAGACAGCCACCCTCCTGCTATAGGCATCTTGCATCCTAGGCGCTAAGGAGGCCTTGATTGCCCTGAGCGCTTCTACACTCCAAGGCTCCACAGACCAACTGGCATCTTCTCGGGCCTCGGGCAAGCATCGGGGGCCAGCTGCCAGAAGTGGTGCATCTGAAAACGAGACAGAGCATCTGCAATGTCGTTCTGCGCCCCCGGCACGTGCTGCGCAGTAAACACTATGTTGTTGCGCAGGCAGGCCAACACCAATGCCCGCACCAGGCCCATGACCCTGGGAGACCTGGAAGTCTGATGGTTGACTACCTGCACTGTCGCCAGGTTATCACACCAGAAGCGCACCGCCGAGTTGTGAAACCGGTCCGCCCAGATGTGCACAGTGACCACTATGGGGAATAGCTCTAGGAAAGTGAGATCCCTTGTGATCCCCCAAGCAGCCCAGTCAGGTGGCCAGCGCTCCGCACACCACCTGCCCCGTAAATAAAGGCCAAAACCAAGGCCCCCTGCGGCATCGGACTGGACCTGGAAGTCCGCCTCAAGGAGCTGTGACACCCCCCAGAAGGAGATCCCATTAAAAGAGTCCAAGAAGCTCAGCCAGAGCCTCATGTCTTCTCTCATAGCTGCAGTCACCCAGATCTGAAAGTGTGGCAGCCTGCACCCCACCGTGGTGTCGCAGAGATGCCGCAAGAAGGGCCGGCCTGAGGCCACCACTCGGCAGGCAAAATTAAGATGCCCGGCCAGCGATTGCAGCTGGCGCAGTGTGACCTTCCTGGCTTGCACGCAAGCCCTCAAAAGTGCCTTCAGGGCTTCCAGCTTGTCCTCGGGTAGCCGCGACAGCTGCCCTTGGGTGTCCAACTCGATGCCCAAGAACGTGAGGCTGGTGGACGGACCCTCAGTCTTGTCCTTGGCCAAGGGCACCCCCAATTCATCGCATAGGGCCACAAATGAGCTTAATAGTATGGAGCAGTGGGCGGAGCCTGCTCGGCCTCCGAAAAGATAATCGTCAAGGTAATGAGCCATGAAGTTAAGCCCCGCCCTCTGACGCAGCGCCCATTCCAGCATCATGCTAAAGGCCTCGAAGGCCGCGCACGACACTGAGCAGCCCATGGGGAGAGCCCTATCGATGTAATATTTTCCTTCAAACGCAAAACCCAACAGGTCGAAGTCGTTGGGGTGGACTGGCAGCAGCCGGAAGGCTGACTCTATGTCGCACTTGGCTAGCAGTGCCCCAGGCCCGCAGGCCTGAGCCATTGCCGTTGCCTCATCAAATGATGTGTAGCGTACCGAGCACAGCTCGGCCGGTATCCCATCATTGACTGAGCTGCCCTTGGGGTATGACAGGTGGTGGATTAGCCTAAATTCACCGGGGGCCTTTTTAGGTACTAGCCCCAGGGGCGATACCCTCAGGGTCTGCAAGGGGGGTTCGCTAAAGGGACCCAGGAAGCGGCCCAAAGCCACCTCCTTATTGATCTTCCTAAGCACTATGTGTTCCATCCCCTTAACTGATTTCAAATTGATGGCCAGGGTAAGCTTGCGTGGAAGCTGGCAGGGAATCCTAAAGCCCTCCGAGAAGCCCGCTTCCAGGAAGCACGCGCGCGCTCCCCATCCGGGTAGTCGCGCAATAACCTCTTAAGAACAGTGAGCCTAATTGGGGTGGGGCCCCTTTCCAGGGCCACCCCCTTGGGCAGTGGAGGGCCCCTTGCCCCCGCCTGCCCATGGGCCCCAGCCGCCTGGTCTAAAACTCTTCGTTTGCGGGCAGCTGATCCCCGCGTGCCACCCCCCGCAAAAACCACACTCGTGCCTGAATTTGCAGGGGGACTGAGCGCACTTCCCGCTCCTATTGAACTCCCAGCACACCAGGGGACTTTGAACCCCCTGGGTGCCGGCGGAAAGAGCCGCTGACGCCACTGGGGTCCTGGAAATCAAGTGCCTGCTCTCCACGCGCTCTCCAGTAAGAGGCCTGGAGGGTGTCATGATCCTGAGCCACAGCTCAGAATGCTGCTTCTCCCAGGAGATCACCGGGTAGTTAGATGCGCATTCCTTGAACGCTTGGTCGTAGGCCTCCCATGAGTTGCCGGCAAAGTCCATAAAAGCCCTCTGGATGGTGTCGAAGTACTTGATGAGGGCGGGGCCCTTCTCAGGGTACTTCTCGGTCACCACTCCCATGTAGATAGTGAACCCGGAAACCCAGTTGTTCCAGTTACGCTCAATGGGCTTCCTTTTGGTTCGCTCCTTATCCCTCTCCTGTTCCCCTTCCTTGCCCACTGGCTCGAGTTCTTTAAATAGCAGTTGGAAGACGTCTATAAATTCACCCTTCCAAATGCGCTCCTTTACGTGGGGAAGCAAAGTGGTCGCCCAGAGGGACCAGCCCCCCATCTAGCCCCCCACTACCGCCAGTGGTGGGTACCTCTGCTGGGGTGGCATGTACCCCAGGGCTGCCCCACTCCCCCTTGCCACACCTGGTTACACGTTGCATGCGGGGAAGCCCAATTCATCGGTCCAGGGATGGGCTTGATATCTTCAGATAGTCTCAATGGGCATGTGTATCCCAATGAGCAGAGGACTTGAAGGATATGTTACCCCATTTTTAATGTGTCTAGTGCCCCATTACGTCCACAATTCTCACTCCAAGCTAAACTGTTTTTTCCTCTTAAGAGGGGAGTGGGGAGGATATAACCCAGCCAAAGTTGAATGCCTATACACACCTTTGCTTTCAACAGGGAAGATTTAAGGCCGCACCTGTTTCTTCAGTTGAAATCAGTAGGTCTTAAGACTGCAGTTATATACTTGCTTGCTTGAGAATGAGCTCCAGTAAACTCAGTGGGATTTACTTCTGAGTAAATATGCATGGAATTAGGCTGCACAATCCTTCGGTTTGAATGGATTATGCCCATCCTTTCTAAAAGGGAGTGCCATGTATTGGTGGTGTAATTTTTAATTGATCGTCTTATTTTATACTTTGCTACTTCTTTTACATTAAAGATGAATAGAAATACATACAGTACTTGCACTTACCTTGTTAATCCCTGATGTTTCCATTTGTCATTCTGTTTTTCTTCCTTTAGAGCAATGATTGTTCATTTATCAGTGTTACTTCAGAAATGTACAATGCGGCAGAGAAGGAAATTATTTAAGAGGCTCATTTTGAAGTTGCTTTGTCCTTGCTTTTTGCTGCTAATGTTCAACAGCGTTATAAACAGCTTTGTTGTAAAAAAAAGAAAGCAATTGGTCTTTAAATAACCACATCAAGGAATTTGCTTTATAAAAAATATTTCAAAGTCTTTGGACAGTGTACTTCCAGCCTCCCACTGATATGAAATTATTCCTTCGATAAAGATAGCACATACCATATAGCTCTACTGCTTTTTATAAATCCTTTTGAATTCATTAGAAACTGTGTCTTAATTGAAAAACAAAGTGAGGAGGAGGCCTTATGAAGCAGGATACAAGTGTGAGAGAAATGAAACAGCAAGGTTGCACTGGAAAAGGGAAGGGATTGGTTGATTGTTACCTTAGATAGCAAGCAATTTGTACCTATAAATAAACTAGCCAAGTGCCCATCACAATGGTATATGAGGCAGAGAGGAGATCCATACTGCACAAGGAATCTGGGATGCAATGGTCAATGGAGGCTGGATCACTCAGTTTTAGAAGTGGAAAGGCAGGATTTGCTGCCAGGGTGACCATCCCAAAGTGTCACGCTTTCCTTAAGCTCAAAGAAGTGAATAGTAGCTATTTGGTTATATGAGAGAAACACAGGGATATAGCCAGGCTCGGACTGGCCCACAGGGCAACTGGGCATATTCCAGGTGCACCCCACCCGCGGGGCACCCCTGCGCCCCAACTCCCACCCTTAATCACTCATTCTGCTCAAAACCTGGCACCCTCCCCACATACATTCCACCGCCCTCTCAGTGCCCCCAGTCTGGCCCCGGATGTAGTAGCAAGGTTGGAGTGAGTCCTGGGACCAAAAGTGAAGATGGGCCCCTGCCTGCCTTTTTCTTCAGAGAGGTATGAGGCAAAGAGGAAGCTGTTACTCAGCCAGTAGGCTCTCTCGTTCCCTCAGGGACTCATGAACATTTGTGTCTCCCCATGACCACTGTTCAATTGTAGCTATGCCACAAAGAAACACAAAGTATGCATGATGGGGACATTGTTGGAATGGGAACCAAATCTTTCTCCTGCCCCTGGTGGCCCCAATATCTTAGGAAGCATTGGAATGGTTTTGTTTTGGTCCCTTCTCTCAATTTTGTCCTCTAGGATTGACTAAGGGCCATTGAGATGTGGGCCAGCCCCCTATCTGCATTCCCCACTTTGGGTTCCTCTTCCTGACATGATGCTTCAATATGATGGAAATCCAGGAAGTGGTTCTTCTATATTATTGCATCACTCCTGTTGCATTTGGTTCACCTAGTGAATTTTGTCTCCTGTTTTTGAAAACAGATATAGCAACCAATCTGGCTATTTTATACAGAAAGAAAGGGCATAATGTTTTGCATGGTGCTTCTGATGTACCAGTTTGAGCATATATCTAATCTCCTGGAATGCTTCTTGCTCTGTTGCTACAGGTAGCCCTGTGTTTGCATTTGATGCCCATGAGAGCATGTGGTGGAAATGAAATTAGATACACTTGGCGTCAGCAAAGCTAAGCACAACAATAATGTGTTCATGAGGAAATTCGTCAATGGAGTGCTGTGGCCAGATGAGGCAGAAGACACAGCTGAGCAACTTTCTAGAGCAGCCCTGCACAACATAAGGCCCGGAGGCCAGATCTGGCCCACAGGGTCATTTTTGATGGCCCAGGTAGGCAGCAGCAGGAGCCCCCAAATTTGGCATTTGTGTGGGGCTGGTGCCCACTGTTTGAGCAAGGACAGGGCTTGTTTTCTGGCCACTATCCTTGGTTAAAACTGTGGACCTCTGTGGGGAGGGAAGGACCCACAACTAACTAGTAATTGCTTTAATATTTATCTTTACTGAAATAATCAATGCACTGAAAATTGACTTCACCCCCGCCCCACACACACACACTGTCATGGTTGTTTCTGGCCCACTGGGACGTGTGAGTTGTGCACCCCTGCTAGAGTATTGAATACTCGTGATGTAGCTAAACAAACACATGGCACTTACAGGAAAACAGGGAGTAGTTTAGACATACTAGCTGTCAAAGACGACATGCTTTTGTGTACAAATAAAGCCATGCACTTCTGATGACAGAAGCAGGCCTACACCACTGGAAACAGTCAGAGGTGAGCCTATGTTACTGGAAATGGTTAGAACCAGGCCTACTCCCTCACCCCAAAAGTTCTGCCCCCACATCCCTCCACCCCACTCCAGAATATTCCTGGGTATGCCCTGAAGTTGGGCATATAACTCCTCTGAAAACATGCCTCACCACCCTGGACCAATAGGAAAAGGTTTTAGAGTCTGGAAAGGCTTGACGGCGCAGGCATGATAATGGAGCCGCAGTGATTTTGTGTAACTATTGGCTGAAACAGATTCAAGTGAGCCTTCTATAAACAAGCCCTACCATCCTGGACCAATAGGCACAAGTTTTTAGAGCTCAGAAATGTTTCATTGAGTGGTAACCATTTTGGGTAACTATTGGCCAGAACAGGATCAAGTGACCCTTTACAAACACACCCCACCATCCAGGACTGGTAGGAATAGGGCCGGACTCTCTAAGCCATCTTATTTTGCAGAATCATGTGGTCCCCCAAAAGATCTTTGGAGCCAACTGTGCCACCACCTGTTGTAAAACCGAACCTGAGAAAATGTTATATTAGCACAAGTTCTGATGATGAGAGGTTTCCACCAACCAAGCTCCAGAAGAAGAAATCTAAGAAGTTTATAAAATGTAGTAGAAAATCATGCAAGCCATTGTAGCAGAGCCTTCTGGAAAACAGGTAAATAGGGGTTACTGGGGGGAAATGTTATAGGCAACTAGAGACCAGTATAAGGGTAACTTAAAACAGTGTTCTTATTTCTTCCCCCCCAGGGGGGTGAGGAGTCTTGCCTTGATTTCAGCCTCTAGCCATGTGGAACCTACCACCTCTAGGAAGCAAGCATATTAAGTGTGTATAGGGAATTTGGAGGTGGAGTGGAAACACACTTTAAAATAGAAAGACAATAGGTTTCTCCCTACCCTAGGATCATATAGCAGTGTGAACTCAGCAGGCCAGTCATGTTACCATGTCACATTTTCTAGGACTTCAAGTTGATGAATCTGACTATGCTTTACCAAGATAATGGAGGTCAATGCTACACTCAGAAAATGAAAAGCCCAGTGAGAGCTGCTGTGTATGGAATTTTGAAGCATTGTCTGCGGGGGTACATGCACGATTCCTGTGTTGGCTGTATGATTGAAACAGTAGGCCAGACCTTGCACAAATGTCTCAGCTGGACTGAAATGTAATTTTCCAGCTATCTTAGAATCCTGTGCTGTGCTCAAAGGTGTGTTTCAGATCAGTGCTGCATATTGTCATACTCATTGCTTATGTTCTGAAAATGGTAGTGTTAACTCAGGAAACAATTGAGCAGGTTTTAAGTCTGGCTACAAATGTTAAGGATGCATCACAGCCATAAGAAACTCTGGAAGAAATGTTATAGGCCTTAGATATAAGAACGTTAGAACATGTGATTCTTGCCCTCCAAAAGAGAGAATGTAAAACATTTCTTTAAAACATGCCAACATTATAAATAAAAAATGGTTTTATGGAGGGGGGGGGTATCTCTGTTTTATTTACAGAAGGATGGGGTCTTAGAGCAGTCTCCTCTAAGAAGCTGATGAGATCAGGACATAATTTCATCTTGCTCTCCTGCAAGAGGTCTTAGGAAAGACTCGATCATTATCCTGTAGAGGTGTGTGTGGGTGAACAGCCCATCAGAAAGCCCATGGGGAGGCTAGTCTGGAGGTACTTTAAAATATGCAGTGGGACAGGAAGCCTTCCTCTTTCTCCCCTGGACCTCCAGAAGAAGCAGACCTCTGGATTCTGTCTTAGCAAATTCCTCTGATTTAACCCAAGTATTGTCTACTGTTCTTGAGGCAGAAACTCAGGCTTGCGCTGGTCAAGAAATGGTTAATAGGGTTTGTAAGTTGCCTTGTTGCTAATTGCAAGTTGTAAAATCATAAATTTTGCTGGCCTGGCTGGAATGTGAAAGGAGGCCCCTTTCCTTGTATCTCCTGATAGCCAAGCCTGCAAACTAACAGTTTCAAGGGCACAGCTGGACAAGAGTAAGATAGTTTTGCTTATCAATATGTAGAGTAGAAATGCTACATTGTACTAGAGGAATGTTGTCTAATTAGCAATGATTATAATATTTGTAATATGACGGACAATGATGCTAACCAATGAAGATTGTATCCACTGAATGTAATTAAGATGAGTATAAAAACCTGAAACTGAAATGTAATCTCATCTCGGGCTTTGAAATCTATTTTCACCGAGATCTAATTGCCTGGCAATAAATCTGCTTTTTCTCAACTGCTGGTGTCAATTCTCGCACTCTTGAGCTCGGGCTGGGAAATTCTGCTACATTCTAAATAGTTCTGTTATAGTGGTATTTTCTACTTTTCTACTGCCTGTATTTATTAAAATTGCCTCCCTTTTTTGTAATTTAAATGGGGTTGGATTTTAAGGGTGGCTTTCCCCAACAAAGGCCATGTGGTTTTAAAACTTTTTCCCAAAGAAGGGAGGCCCTGTATTTTATTTTTATTTTGCTAGTTTAAATTTTAGGCCTGCAACCAAGGCCATGTGGTTTTAAAACAAAGGGGTGAAGAGGTCCTGCATTTATTTTTGCTAGTTTAGATTTTGGTGTGGCTTTTAAACATTGTCCCCAAAACTGATTAGGCATTTCTGCTCTCTCCATAACCAGAGTTTGTATTAATTCACAATTCCTTTCTTTACTTTGAAGAAACCTGGAAAGTCTCATACTTGGAGAGAAGTTTCAAATGTGGAAAAACTCTATCTTCTGTCCTTTTCCATAGTGACTCAGAAAAAGCTTTTGTGGGTCTAGGCGGGGCGGGGCAGGGGGGGAGGCAAGTGCATGTGAAACTTCTTCCCTCGCTGTAGATAGATGTAGATTTGTACTTTGCTGGCATCCTGTGGGGCTTTTCTACATTACACAGTCATTGCTAGCTGAGTGATTAAGGCCACCATCTTTGGGGAATTTTTTCTCCATTACACAGCCCTTGCTAGGCAATTAGGCAAAGTGCCCAAGTGGTAAGACTAAGGAGTTATATTCCTTTGTGCTATGTACAGATGGGTTGGAATCCCATCCTTTTTGGCCTTTTAAAAACTAAGTAACAGGCATTTTTACTCTTTTTTTATTTTTAAAGTATATATTTACACTGGAAATAGGAGGTAACACAGTTTCAGTTGTTGATTGCAGATTTGCAGCATTCTGATTTTCATGCCCTGAAACCAGCTGTTAGCAAAGTATTTTCCCTAGAATGAATGAATGAAGGGTGCTTTTATGCATGAGTCTTAATTAAGTATGTGTAAATAAATAAGCTTACCCAGCCTCCATGCTCAAGGATCCAGGCAGATTTAGTTCTCACACTCTAATCTGTAATAAAATGGGCCATCCATGACATGACATGCTGTCTCGGGTCACAGTGATGTGTTTAGAAAACCAAAGCTACTCCATTTTACTTAGAAAACCTCATTCTAACTTAAAGTAACCCAAGCCCAAGCTCAGGGACAAGATTTGCAACACTGTCTTTAACAATTAACTTCATTACTTCTCTCTAGTTAGAGAGTATCAGTAAAACTGCTAGCACTGAGCTTCCCAGGCGAGAAAGGCCGGATCTAACCAAATAAGGTGTAATCACCTGATGGACAATGGAGTCAAGTTTCGCATGCGCATTTGAAAGGGTTAGTTCACCAGTTTGTTATGTGTTTTGGGCTGGGAGCCTCAGCCTCCATTTTGTTGATTGTATAAAAGAGAACCTCAGCTGTAACCAATTTGTATTCAATGTAGAGCAATTAGCCTGTTGAATACCTTGCTTAACTGCAGTTGCAATAAAGCCTCTAAATGATTCCTACTGAGTCTGTTTGATTGACTAAGAGGCGGACCCAGGGAAGAGCCAAATTCACACCAACAGGTAGCTGTAACTTCTTGTTAGCAGGGCCCCACATAGAAATATGGTTAAAATCCAGCCTTTGTTTGTTTATTTATTCTTATATATTTATTTAACATATTTTTATACTGCCCAAAACTTACATCTCTGGGTGGTTTACAACAAGATAAAAACAACGGTAAAACATTAGTTAAAAACAAAAACAAGAAATTTAAAACACAACAATTTAATTTTTAAAAAAACAACAACCCCACACACAATAATCTAAAAACAACATTAAAACAATATCAGTTAAAAGCCTTGATTTTTCAATCCATAAATTCAGCCTCCATAATGGCCCTGAAAAAGTTCTCAGCATCTTCTATGCTGCCCTGTTCTAGAGATGCCCAGAGGGTATTGAAATTCCATTTTCTGTAATAGTTGTGTAGCTTTGCCAGCTTTGGTCTTCCACAAGCATATTCTATGCCACCCAGAACCTTGGTATAAATGTGGCAGCGCCTCATGGCCAAGCCCCCCTGCTAAAAATGGCTCTGTGATTCTGAACTAAGGATGTGCACGGAACTGGCGACTGGCTGCTGGTTTGAAGGTGGGGAGAAAACTTTAAGGACTGGGGAGGGTTCTTTTACTCCCCCTGCCGCATCCCCCCACCAGTGCTGCCATTAAAATAGGTCCTGCGGGGCGGCAGCATACCTCCTTGCCTCCTCGGTACATTGTGGGCAAGAAGTGGCCAGAAGTGTCCGCTGCATGTGCGCAAGTTGCAAGGTTTTATAAGCACACCACCATCCATGGTTTTCTCCTCCTTCCCACTTTCAGATGATGAAGTAAAAGCATACAGCTCTGCAGTAAGAGGATCTCGGGCTGGCGTCAGGCAATCAGTTGACATCAGGCAATCACACGATGACCAAGCTTCACTAGACCTGCAATACTTATAGTCGCACTGAAAATCCCATGGCCTGTTTGATAATAGAATGGCAGCCACACTCATCATCAGAAAGGTCCCTGTCTGAATTGTGGCAACAGTAGTCATTGCACCAATAATGAGGTGCTTCACCCATTTTTTTCACCCATTTGTTTTCTATGCAGCTTTTGTTTCCTAGGAGCTTCTGTTACAGAATCTGATGAACTCACACTTCTGTTTTTTGGGGGCAGTAGCTGAAGAAGGGGTGGGGGTAGAGCTGAGGTGGGGTAGACAAACATTGAATCCACTCTCATTTCCTACCAGAGAATCTACTCTCAGAACTCCTCAGAAACAATAAAACCCAGTGCCCCATGGACTTCTTATTTTGGGGGTGGTTTGTACCCTATGAGCACTACACCACAACCTGCTCTGGGCCACCCTGGAGCCCCCCAGGTAGAGTTATGGGGCTATTGAAATCCCAGTTATTCCCTATGGGGAAAAACTTAAAAGATGCACAAACTTCAAAAATTCTTTAAAAATCTCCCCTTTCACCAATTTATTTGAAATCTGGGTGGTAGCAGGAACCCTTGGGGGCACTGCCACCTGACCCACTCTTCTGCCCCTCAAACCCCTTTTCTGCCCCAAATCTGACCCAAATACATGCCAACTTCAAAAATTATTTAAAAACCACCCCTTTGCCCAATTCCTTTGAAATCTGGGTGGTAGCTTCCTTGCACCCATTGAGCACTACCACCCACCACAAAACACTTTGGGTCACCCTGGTGGTCCCCCCCACCTGGGGAGTTATAACTAAGGCTGCTGAAATCTCCATTATTCCTTATGGGGGAAAGCTTAAAGACGCATAAACTTCAAAAAGCATTTAAAAATAACCCCTTTGCTCAATTCCTTTGAAATCTGGGTGGTAGCTTCCACCTATTGGGCACTACCAACCACATCACTCTTTTGCCCCTGGGTCCCATATTTCACCCTGAATCAATTTAGATTTTTAAAAAATCCAGGTACAAATCAAATCTAGGGTGATTTTGGGGGGCAGATTCAGATCTAAAACAAATTGGGGGTGATTCAATTTGGGTACAAATTGAAACAAAAAATCAATTCATGTACATCCCTAGGGAACATTTTTATAACTATCCATACATACAGAGGATTTTCCTTAAAAATATATATATTCCTGGAAGACATTGCAACAAATGCTGTAAATGGGCATGTTTTTAGAAAACCCGATACCTATGGCAATGCAGTCCAAGACTAGTTCATATATTCTATTTCCCTTGCTGTTGGGGTTTCCTGCATGTTATCCAGATCGATTGCATGTAGTTTATCCAAAGCTCCCTAATGAGTAGTTCTCTTTTCCATAGGGGATTGTGAAAAGCGGGTACCAAACAGTGCAGGAGGGGAAAGCAATGCTCTGCTGTTGTAATGAAGCACAAACATCTACTCAGCACGACTTGCACAGAATGAAATACAAGATGTTCATTGTTGTGATGTGTTGGAAGCAATTCCATCAGCTATTACTCCAGAGGTTAACTCCTGCTGTTTTGGTTTCTAATAATATAAGCTCTAGGAGAGAGATTGGAGATTTGGACTGAACAATCAAATAGCTCTCCCTCCAGTATCTAATTTCTAATCCTAGGAAAGCTGTGGAAATTCTAAATTGGTGTTTGGATGGAGATCTGGTCTGGATGAGGGTGAACAAGCTGCACTTTAATTGAGATAGGACAGAGGTCCTGTCTGTTGGAGATCTCATTGATCTGACTGGAGGTGTATAACCTTCCTGGGAATGGGACTGCAATCTCCCAAACGACCAACTATGCAGTCTGGGAAGGATGTTCCTGGATCAGTAGCTGTCCATGGATATACGGGTGGCAGCTTGTCCAGAAGTGATTTTGCTCAGTTGGAGTGCTTTTGTTCAACTTTAGGTGGTGTTTCAACTGTAGCCCTATCTGGATACAGCAGACCTAGCATTAGTGAGTCATATGTGTACTCCCGAGGTGGGTCTTATCTCTGATACAGTTGTCACCTTCTGAACCCTGAGCTGTGTACAAGGGAATGGTGAACTCAATCACTCGTTGCCCCCTTTGCCCTTCCTGAGCAGTGAGAGACCTTCTTTCCCCCTGGCCCTATGATCATCATTGGCTGAGACTTTAAATACATCCCAATAGCTGTATTGAGCACTGCTGTGCCAAGGGCTGCACTTCTCATGAGACACAGAGGGAGTCCTGTTCTGCCCTGCATCCTTCCCCCTACTGCTTCTGGGACCCAAGACACCCAATGCTGCCTCAGTAGGTGGGCTGGCTTCCACTTTCCCAACCCCACCCTTGCTAGGGGGTGTGCACAGAACTGGATTTGGTGGTTTGGTTCAAATTCGAACTGAACTGTCAGTCAACGAGTCACTTCAGCCAAACCGGCAGAAGGTCTGTTCCATTTAGCCAAACCGGGTCAACTCGGTTTGATCCAATTAAAGGGCTATGCTTGTAAAGGGGAAGCCGATGAAGGTTCCCCTTTACAAGCAAAGGGGAGGGAATCCTTTAAAAGTGTTCTAAGTTGGCTGGGAAGGCAGAAAGAGGGCATCTTACCTGCATCATTGTTGTCAGCTCCTCTAAACTCCTGCCGGCACTCCCCCCGAGCAACATGGGCCAGCAGTGGCCAGGTTCTGGGCTCCGTGGATGCATGGAGGTCATTTGTGTGACCACACAAATTGGCACGGTCACACAAAAGGCCTCCACAAATGTCACTCAAATGGCCTCCACACCTGCAGAGGTCACACAAGTGGCCTCCATGCATCCGCGAAGGCCAGAACCAGACCACTTGCAGCCTGCACTCCTGGGAGGGGGGGAGTGCCGGCGGGGCTTAGAGGTGCCGCCACTGCACTGTGGCATGCCCTCATTCTGCCATCCCCAGCCACCCTTAGAACACTTTTAAAGGATTCCCCCACCCCCCCTTTTTAAAAGGGGAATCCTTACCAGATTCCCCTTTACAAGCATAGCCCTCAAACTGGGTCATTTCAGACCAGGCATAGTCCGGTTCGAACCAAACCCAAACTGGGTTGAACTGGGCCGGTTCAAATCCAACCCGGTTCGATTCAAACTGGTTCTGCACACCTCTTACCCTTGCACATGCAATGGCAGGGCCACAATTGGGCACACTGTAGGTTCAGACTACCAATTACCTCACATTGTGCTCTTATCACATAGACTCTTGCAATGCTCTTTTCATGTGGCTGCCTTTGAAAAGAGTTCAGAAGCACAATCCATGTAGAATGAAGCTGCCAGAATGTTGGTTTTTTATGCCAGGCATATGGCCAGAATAACTCCTATTCTGCATTGGCTGCTATTCAGTTATGGGCCCAATTCAAAGTGTTGGCTTTAGTCTTTAAGTCTCTACATGGTGGGGGACCAGATGGTCTGATATGAACCAGCTGACCAAGCTCTTAGATTGGCATTGGAAACTCTGTTGTTTGGACACATTGCTGTCTGAGATTTGGTGTACACCAGCAACAGGGACTTTTTGGTGACTGCACCCCATGTATGGAGCTCTCTCCCAAGGCAGATTTGTAAGGCCCTCTTTTGCAGTCTTCAAACACCATTTAAAGACATTTCTGTTCTATAAAGCTTCTGAAATGGTTCTGTTTTATTAGTAAAATGGTGTTTATTTTAAGCTCCTGCTTTTAGTATTATTTTCTAGTTTACTGTACAGTATTTCTGATTTTTATTATATTGTGAGCCAGTTTGTGCCTCTTTTTAACTGAGAAAGGTGAGTACTAAATCATATGTAAATAAATAATGTTATTAATTAAAATAGGCCTTCAAATTTCTTTGGGTAGTGCTTATTCCCAATGACTCAACTTTATTTTTAATCTTTGAATCCCCGCCCCTTCAGATCTTCTTGCAACAATAACAACAAAATGCACAGTAGCAATAACTATCCCCTGGGGTTGTTGGTTTCTTTGGTCTGGTTTTGAGATCTTTCCAAAGCTTAAAGTTTACCTCATACTGCTTTTTAAATTGCTGCAATAGATGCTGAATCTAGAAAGAATGAAATGGAGAGAGGAAGATTTTCCAGGGCATTGCAAGATAGTGTTGAAGCACTTTGAGCATTGAACATACTATACAAATGCTAAGATGTATTGTGATGATTAGCTGTCTGTGTGGAGGATGGTATTAGGGCTGGACATTCGGAATGTAAGGAGGATTTCAGAGTTCTTCCCAAGGAGAAAATTTGGAGAATTTTCTCAAATGGTTTCTCCACAACTTTTTGAAGCCCATTTTTGTGTGTGAGGAAGAAAGTGGGAGTATCAATTAGTAGGGGTGTGCATTTTGGAATTTTCTTGTTTTGATTTGTATCCGAATCGAAACATCCCTGTTTTGTTTTGTACCCAAATTTTCTGAATCCGAATCAGCCCTGTTTTGTTTTGTAGCCAAATTTTCAAAATCCAAATCCAAATCAATTTGGATTTTTAAAAAGGGTCCCAGGGCAAAAAGAGTGGGTGATGGTGGTAGTGTCCAATGGGTGGAAGCTACCACCCAAATTTCAAAGGAATTAAGCAAAGGGCTGATTTTTTTTTTTGTGAGTTTACACATCTTTAAGAATTTTCCCATAGGGAATAATGGGGATTCCAGCAAATGTATCGCTTCAAATCAAGGGGAAAGGGATGACCCAGAGCAGAGTGTGGTGGGTGGTAGTGCCCAATGGGGGCAAGGAAACTTCCAGAATTATTTCAAAGGAATTGGGCAAAGGGCTGATCTTTTGTGATTTGTTGAAGTTTACGTGTCTCTAAGATTTCTCCCATGGGGAATAATGGAGGTTTCAGCAGCCCCATAATTCCATTTAGGGGGCACTGGGGTTGCCCAGAGTGAGGGGTTGTGTAGTGCACATAAGGTGCCAACCACCCCCACCCCCACAAGCCTGTGGGGTACTGGGTTTTGTTGTTTCTGAGGTGTTCATTGTAGATTCTCTGGTAGCATATGAGATTTTCAGTGAAAAACAAGAATCCACTCTCATATGCTACCAGAGAATCTACACACAGAACACCACAGAAACAGCAGAACCCAGCACCCCATGGGTTAGCAACCCTTCCCCTGGCCAATGTGTGGTCAGTAAAGAGTGGGAAGAAGCAAAAGAGCCAATGGGGAACAAGGAGGGAATTGTCAGCAGGTCAGCTCATGATTTATGTCACTGATCAGAAGGCTGGAAGGGTGGGAAATTCAAAGAGATGTCAAACACAAAATGGAGACTGACTCAGAGATCACCACAAAATGGAGGTCCAAAACAACAAAACGTTTTGTAGTCAAAACAGGGATGTTTTGTTTTGTATACAAAACTTTTGGATCTGGAAAATTGGTGTTTTGTTTTTTGTCTACAAAACACTCAAAACAGGCTGTTTTGGGTACAAAACGTTTTGTATCCGAAACATTTTGCACATCCCTATCAATTAGTCCTGAGTTTAAATCAAGCCTCCATGGCCTGCATGAGGGTTTCCCCAATGCTTTGTAGTATGGGAGGTGAATGGGGAATTACTGTACCAGCTGGAACTTTTCATAAAACAGGTTTCTTCTCTTCAGATTCTGTTACAACTTTATCCAGGATTTTGCTGAAGAAATGAGCACTCAAAGCTGAAGAGCCTGAGAGGAAGAATTTAACACTGTAACTCAATTTTCTGGGTCTAATCCATACAATTACTGCACAGATCCGCACTGTTGATTGATTGATTAAGTGCTGTCAACTCAGTGTCGACTCTTAGCGACCACCTAGATAGATTATCTCCAGGATGATCTATCTTCAACTTGGCCTTTAAGGTCTCTCAGTGATGCATTCCTTGTTGTCATAATCGAGTCCATCCACTTTGCTATTGGTTGTCCTCTTCTCTTTCCTTCAACTTTCCCCAGCATTATGGACTTCTCAAGGGAGCTGGATCTTCACATAATGTGTCCAAAGTATGATCATTATCCACACTGTTACCAGGAATTTAACATCTTGTGACACCCTAGCCTGACAGACCTCTAATAACCGAATTTATCATAGAATAAATAGAATAGAATCATGGAATGAGACAGATTTTTATTTGAATGGCAAGCCTTCCTCTTGCACCTGTGGGGAAATTTCTGGTTGTTATGGCTGAGTTGTGAAAAGCTTGGAAATAAGAACATAAGAACAGCCCAGCTGGATCAGGCCCAAGGCCCTTCTAGTCCAGCATCCTGTTTCGCACAGTGGCCCACCAGATGCCGCTGGAAGCCACAGACAGGAGTTGAGGGCATGCCCTCTCACCTGCCATTACTCCCTTATGAGTAATGTATGAGTAATGTATGAGAAATGAGTAGTACTGTGAGTAATGAGTAATGAGTAATGTATGAGAAATGTATGAGTAATGCCACACTGGGGTGAAGGAATCCCACATGGCCATGGATAGTGAGTGAAGATAAGGCGCTCTGCTTGTCAGCACCTGGCCCTACATATCCAGACCTTTCCCTTCCATCTGCTTTCCCAACACTTGCCAAAAGAAACCCATATGGTTTGAAAATCTGAATCCTGAAAAGAGAAAAGGGGGATGTATACCAAAGAACAACCACAGGGCTCTGTGGTTGCCAAGAGTCGACACTGACTCGATGGCACACTTTACCTGTGTGCCGTCGAGAGAGGAGAGCTGGTCTTGTGGTAGCAAGCATGACTTGTCCCCTTAGCTAATCAGGGTTTACCCTGGTTGCATATGAATGGGAGACTAGATGTGTGAGCACTGCAAGATATTCCCCTCAGGGGATGGAGCTGTTCTGGGAAGAGCAGAAAGTTTCAAAGTTCCCTCCCTGGCTTCTCCAAGATAGGGCTGAGAGAGATTCCTGCCTGCAACCTTGGAGGAGCTGCTGCCAGTCTGTGAAGACAATACTGAACTAGATAGACCAGTGGTCTAACTCAATGTATATGCCAGCTGCCTATGTTCCTATGTACCTTTATATCATATATATGATCAGCTTTGGCTGATATACCAACTGTGACTTTATTTGGATAGAGATAGCTTGGCCACAGTTACTCATGCTCTGGCAGCCTCTCACTGCAATGTATTGTATGTGGGACTGCCTTTGAAAATGGTCTGGAAACTGCAGCTGGTACATAACTGCAGCTGCAAGATTATTAACTGGGACTGGACGTATGTTCATATTACGCCAGTGTTTAGCCAGCTGCACTGGCTCCCAGTCTGTTTCCGGGCCCAGTTCAAAGTACTGGTTTGAACCTTTAAAGCCCTAAATGGATTGGGATCCAGTTAACTGACAGAGTGCCTTGCCCCATATGTCCCAACTCAGACCTTAAGATCTTCTTCAGAGGCCCTGCTATGAGTGCCTCTGCCAAATAAGGTAAGGCAGGTAGCTTCTAGGGAGAGGGCCTTTTCAGTGGTGGCACCTCATTTATGGAACAGCCTCCCATAAGGCTGGGGTGAGGTTTGCCTGGCACCATCACTTTGTTCTTTTAGATGCCAGGTAAAGACATTTTTGCTCACTCAGGCTTTTTAATTTTTTAAATTTGATTTTTATTCTTTTTTTTTAACTAGTTTTTAAATTGTTTTGTATTGTACTTTGTGGGGTGTGTGTGTGTGTGTGTGCGTGTGTGTGTGTTGGTCTGATGTGTATTATGTGTTTTTATTGGATGTTTTAATGTTGTGTTGTGAGCCGCCCAGAGAACAATTTGTTATGGGGCAGCTAACTAATAATAATAATAATTACTAAATTTATTATTATTATTATTATTATTATTATTATTATTATTATTATTATTATTATTATTATTATCTTCTACAGAATCCGGCATTTGGTGGAAGAGGGTTGCCCCCATTTATTTCCTACAATGTAAGCTGCATGCATGTACTCATGTGTGCTACTAAACTGGAAGTAGGCTGTCCTTGTAGAAGACCAAAATTCTAAAATCCTAGGCCTTTGAATAAATAAAACTGAATTTTTTTTAAGGTAATAAGAAGATGAAAGTAAGCATACTGTGAACACCAAGCAATGTATTTAATTAAATATAGTAGTAAAAAGTTAAAGGCAAAGTTAGGCCTTCAATATAACTCACCAGTATGACATTCGGGGTGGGTGGGTGCGTGCGTGGGTGCATGCAGTGGGGAGAGATACGATATATAAATGCAGCATCTGAAGCAAGGCCTCTTGAGCATTTTGTTTTGCTGGTTACACTTATCTGTATTGATTTGATGATTTGATGCACTTCAATGCTTTCTCTCTATCCCAAGTCTCAGGCTGGGCTACCTAAGAAAAGAACAGAATTCTGCTTCTTGCAGATTTTGACAGTGGCTCTACTCTAGTCCGATATATATAAAAAGCTAATGCGAGCATCCTGCTGAATATATGAATCTTGCTTTGAGGTATTGTGCTCGGCGATCATGTGTGCCTGGTTGTCTTAGGGCCTTATCAGAGTCCTACAGCTGTTTGGTTCCAGATGAAACTGTGACAGCATTTTGGAATTACAGGTCTTGCGGGGCATTGTGTGTGTATCCACTGAAGCTGTTTCAAGGAACAGACTTCACAGGAAGTAAAGTGGAAGTAAAAAGAAGGGTGGGGCCCTTTAAATGGACTTCAACATGCAGTTTCCTGTTCAGCAGAGAGCAGTTCAATAGAAAAGAAATAGCAGACCTCTGGATAGTAATGACATAATTAGTGCTATATTATATATTATGGGCCATAATCATCCCCCCCTTCCTATAAACGTAGGCACACATACTACTACTTTGAATATTTATATACTGCTTTTCAACAAAAGTTTCCAAAGCGGTTAACATAGAGAAATAATAAATAAATGAAATGGATCCCTGTCCCCAAAGGGCTTGCAATCTGAAAACAACAACCACAACATAATATAGACACCAGCAATAGCCACTGGAGGGATGCTGTGCTGGGGATGGATAGGCCCAGTTGCTCTCCCCCTGCTAAATAAAGAGAATTGCCACTTTTAAAAGTGCCTCTTTGTCCAGTTAGTAGGGGAGAGCTAATCAGCATTAGCTACCTTCCTTATCTGAAATTAAGCATATGTTCCTGCTTGTGCTCCCATTCCTCTTTTTTTCCTTCTGGTTTCTCTCTTCCCTTTGTGATTGTCCCCCACTGTTGAATTTTAGATTGTAAATTCTTCAAGACAGAAAATTGTCCTTTAATGTGTAGACATGTCATGAATCAATGTCAATCGCAGTATAAGGATATCATACATACAAACAATCATTTAAGAACAAACTCAAAAATACAGGGTTGGATCCCATATAGTACTTCTGTGAAGGGAAAAAGTTTTGTTCATGCAAGGGGGAGCGGTAATTTTTGCCAAACCCCACTTCCTTCTATTGCCCCATTGCACCTCCAAAAGGTGATCCTGAAAGTCTCCCAACCCTCAGACATAACAGAGGGCTGCAGAGGGTGGGGGATCGATGAAAATCACCCTTTCCCCTTTGCATGACTGTGGATGATTATTTCATTCACAGAAATACTAGTCTGGGTGCTGCCCACTGTTCCTGAGCAAAGATAAGCATGCCTAAGTAACTATTCAGTTACTTATTAAGATGATTTCAGTCCCATCTTACAACATCGCAGCCCTCATAGTAAAAGCACACAGAATAAATCCATATAACAACAATGAAATACCATATCAAAACAAAACCACAGAAACAAAGGCAAAGACAGGTTAAATACCAAACAAGAAGGATCAAATACCCTTTTAAAAGCACGAGAGGCCAGACTTTGCCTTTTAAAAGTGAGCCTGCATTTAGTGCCAACATACAAAATGCCCTCTGAGAGCAAGAACACATAAAGGAGAACCTTGGTAGGTTATCTCATTTGTCTGGCAGGTTCATATGGAAGACAGCAATCCTTTAGTGCCCAGGATCTTCAAAGGTCAAGACCCACCTTGCATTGGGCACAGAAGAAAAGGGAGCCAATGCATACTGGAGCATGTTGGCTGAAGTCCATATAGCAGTTAAGATCTGGCCACAAGTTACAGGGTTCGAATATTTATCACAGGTATCCCAGTCAGGCCATCTCTGTCCAAGAAGGGGCAGAACTACTGGTCAAATGCAGAGTACTCTTTGAACCCTGTCTGGTTGCAATTGCTTGGATGCATCTCAGTTATTACAGTTCTACATTTGAACTTGAAATTGGAGTCTCTAGATTGGAGTAGATGCACAGGATTTTATCTGGAAGGTTCTTAGCAAACTAGTCACAGCAGGCTATCAAGAACTGTACCTAATCATTCTTGGGGTCAAGATGGATAAGACCCTTTATTACGCAGAAGAGCTCTATTGGGCATCACTATTACAATGAGGGCAGAAAAGTAGGCCATTGTCACCTGTAGTAGCACTGTGGAAGAGATGGCAAGGAGGCCTAGTGGTGTGATCCACTTTTACCCTCTGCACATGTAGACTTCTATATACTACTTGCATTTATGCATTTAAAGGGTTCATTCTGAGCTTCTATAGCCTTAAACTTTAGTAACCTTGTACTCCTGCTTTTCACTGATGACTGTATATCCACCTGCATTCCTGTACTCATATTTTGAATTTATATCTTTGTGCCAATTAATGTAGCTAGGCGTAGATAAGGTTGACTGAAAGACGTACTCGTTAGTCACCCACCTGGGACAGGGAGGCTGGAAAGATGTGCAGACGCGGATGAGAATGTACTTGGCAGGTGGTCAGGTGTTTGGGCCTCACACACAGCTCCTCATAAGATGTACCGGCAGCCCCATCCCAGGTGGCGTTTATGCATTTTGTGAAAGTATGACAGACAGACAAACAGCCTAGTAATTGGAACTTCAGCATAGACCTACAGACCTGGGAGGGTGATACGCAGCTGCTGGCTTGGGGTATCATCCTCCGTCGTCACCAGTCACGCCCTCGATCTCAGACAGCGAGGAGGAAGGGGAAGCTGTCAACATTCCAGCCGATGCTGGGGTGTTTGAGGGGCAGAGCCCGGCTGTCAGTTTCCAAGAAACGGCTGAGGCAGATGATTCAGAGCAGGCACAACAACCTGAGACAGCAGAAACCGTGACGACCAATCAGAAGAGGAGCTATGCAAGCAACCTCCACTGACTCCACAACAGAGGAGAATTACAAGACGAAGAACACAGCTAGAGACTATTAGGAGGAGTAAACGCCTCTTGCAGAGGGCTGATAAGCCTTGAATTCCTGCCAGCTGGGAGCTCTTGGCTTGTGCTATAAATTGCGTCACCAGCTTTCTATTCACTGCTGGAAAGCAATGTTTGTCAACTTCCATATCGACAGCTTGCAGCCAAGCCTGATAAGAAGAACTGTGTCCGAGCCGTCTCTTGTTTCTGCAACTTCGTTGGAGACTGTGAACTTCCCTGCCAGGTGGCCAGATACTGACAATGACTTATCTTTTCGCTCTGTTATCCTCTTTAAAATATTATTTAATTTTGTCTAATTTGGAAAAAAACTCTTTGGCACTTACACTGGTCTGAGCTTATTGCCTCTGAATTCCAGAACCTGTTGGACACCGGCTGGCCACTGGTGCCAATTCATCACCCACCATCAATGACTAGGTTTTCAAATGGTTTTCCTCTAGCAAGGAATCTTCTAGAATCGGCCCACCAGCTAGGAATGGAAACACTGGGGTGTAATGTCATCAGCTAAGAGGGTATGATTAAGCTCCAACACACGTTACTTGCTGCAGGTATGTCACCAGAAATGGCTTCCCTGGGGAAACTGAGCTATGCAGAACTAATTATTATGTGGATCTCCACCTGTCCCCTTTCCACCACCATTGCAAGGCTAGGGAGCTGTCCAGCAGAGTCCCAGCAAAGCCAGAGAGCTGTCCAGCAGATCTGTGGCAAATTTGCAGAAGTGGTTGAGGAGCGCTCAGTCAAGGAGACATAGAACTGAGCAGAATACGGTGTTGCACTAGGTAGGCCCTAACCAAGTGGTTTTATAGCTTCCCCCTGCTGCCTCAACCCTTCCTAGAGCATCAGCAGGGAGGGACCTGTTCAGGAGTGTGTGTTGCTTAGTGTAGAATAACATAAGGATTGAACTGCTCAATAAGGGTTGAGCTGCTGTTAGCTTCTCCCTTCACTTTGAAGGGTTACAGCACACAAAGATCAAGTAGTGGAATTCAATCAACAACATTAAGAATGTAATGAAGAGTATTTTAGTTCCATAGTACAGCAAAGTAATCCAACGTACCCAGTCTAAGACTAGACTAAGCTGTAATTCATCTAACATTATGTTCGAGAGCTTGCCTGTATCAAGGAGCAGGTTCATTAGCAACATCCTAAGGAGAGGAGAGCTGGTCTTGTGGTAGCAAGCATGACTTGTCCCCATAGCTAAGCAGGGTCTGCCCTGGTTGCATATGAATGGGAGACTTGATGTGTGAGCACTGCAAGATATTCCCCTCAGGGGATGAAGCCGCTCTGGGAAGAGCAGAAGGTTTCAAGTTCCCTCCCTAGCTACTCCAAGATAGGGCTGAGAGAGATTCCTGCCTGCAACCTTGGAGAAGCCGCTGCCAGTCTGTGAAGACAATAATGAGCTAGATAGACCAATGGTCTGACTCAGTATATGGCAGTTTCCTATGTTCCTGTGTTTCCTATCCTCATCCGCTTCTCCCATCAGCTTGAAGGGAGAAGCTAACAGCAGTTCAATCCTTATGTTGGGTGGAGACTACTAGTAGAAATAATTTTTCAGACAATTGCCACTGAAGGCTTGGTATAGTCAAAACGCCTCTGGCAACAGCACAAGATTGATAAGATGCTGGCAAAATTATGATATGATACATCATATTCTAATTAAAACATGATGCTAGGGAGATTCATCTATACTTCTCCCATTACACGGGCAATTTTGAAATTAACTATTGGATCTAATCCTTCCAGTTGGACATAGGGACTATCAATATGATCATTTTGTACACATTTTATTGAGACATACAGATATATTTTTATTGGTTCAGATTTATTATACCTAATGCAGTTGGACAGTTTTTCAACCATGCAGTTTTATTATTTATTTATTAATTAGTTATATTAAAATATTAGTGTATAATATTTGGATGCTTTATTGATGTTCTGCTATATATTTTGGAATCCAAACAGGGTTTTGTTTTCTCTTGTCTTGATGGAAATCGCGGCAGGTGCAGAGCAAGGCTGCACAACTTTGGCTCTCCAGCTAGTGTTGGACTACAACTTCCATCATTGCATTGGCTGCTGTATCTGGAAATGATGGGAGTTGTAGTCTGACAATGGCTGGAGGAGGGCCATGTGCAGCCCTGGTCTAGAGCTCTGGGGTGGGATCAGAAAGGGCACATTGGATCCCCCGAATCTTCAGTCTCTCTGAATGGAGCATGTTCCAGGAAAGTGGTCTCTTGCAAAGGAGGTCTTGTCCAGTTCTCGCTCTAGGCTGCTCCTGACAGGAAAGTTGAGAGGACATGACACCATCCTTATGCTGTGAGCCTCCAAGTTCCAACTCCATGTTTCTGGTGGCCACTGGTGGGAACTTGCAGATTTACAATATGCTAGCAGTGATCCAAGCAGTAAGTAGTTTTATACATTATAGTGCAACTATACACTATACAGCCACTATACATGGCAGAGGGAGAGATCTCTTGCTCTTTGGGGAAAATTTCAGGTGTATTTTACAGTAGCGTGTGCGTGCGCATGCCATGTATAGTGGCACACGCAGACACTCTTGCCCTTATTCTTGTAACAGGATTTACTTTACTTAAAAAAAATAGAGGAAAGAGGGATTTGCCCCCTGTAAATTTTGCGAAGAAAAAAGTCCCTGGGCTTCACAAGCTCCCAACCCATCCACAAATGTCTGCTCTTTCTACAATGCCCTGTCAAACTCAGGTTGGGAATAGATGATTTTTGTTTGCTTGGAATTGAAAGTGGTTTGAATGAGGGGAGATGTCTACTCATGGTATAGAAATTCAGCCAATTTTTGTATCTGGTAAATAAGTTTGCAGATTTTGTATTGTTTAAAAAAATTGATAGCAGCAAAAGTAGGACAAAATAAATATATAAATGAATGATGTTAAGTTGCCAAATGAACAGAAAAACTGTTCTGGTTTGTTCTTGTGCATTTAACAGTAATCTGACCTGCAGAAAACAGCAGGTGAAGCTTTTCATAGCATTGAGACAAAGAGCCACCTGCTGAGATTTGTAGCCCAAGCAGCTGTAAAAGGCACAGCTACAGGAGCTGGTTCAAAAGCTGGCAACCCCAACAACACTGGAAGTAATGTTTTCATGAAACCACTTTCAACACTCTTAAAACCTATTATCTGGCTCCAGCCCCTGCCTTTCTCCACTCTATCCTGTCATTATATTCTTCAAAAGACATTCAGGAGAGCCTATATGCTTTCATTCCAGACTCGCTTACCAGAGATCAATAGCAATACTCTGCCTGTTTTTCAGGACTATTGATGCTGCTGAGATTCACCCCTGCACATTCTCCATATAATTTTAGCAAGGGTTAATTAACCCCTGGCATGATTTTGTCATACCAAAGAAAAAAAGAAAAAGAAATCCTTGCTGCCCCAACAAATAAATATCTGTTCTCTCAGTAAACCCTATTTTTTCTCCTGTATTCCCAGCAGCACTTGAAAACGTAATATTGCAGTATGGATGTACATAGGGAAGGCAGTTAAAGGAGCAAGAAATACGTTGTAATGGAGAATAGCCTTTTCAGGCCGAGCAACAGCAGACTGCCTTGAAAAGGTCCAGATGTGGAAATCAGTGCGAAGCCATTTCCACAGCAGTGACTCACCAAGCTGCTATGCCAGCTTCTGCTAAACATGGCCATCGTCCTCTCACTGACTTTGGCAGTTTTAGAGAAGCCAAACAGACAGATGGCCTGTGTGGGTTTCTTTTCCCATAGTCTGCTCTGATCTTAGCTATAGGAAGGCTGTTTGGGATTCCAGGAGTGCATGATGGTGTGCAGAGGGAGTTTGTGGGAGCAGATTTACACACCCTTTTTCCTGACAGAAAGTCTGGACCTTTAACAGCTGTATGGCAGGCAGAAATTCAACAGGTGACATTTCCTCAGCATGGATGCATGGGAAATGCCCTCTCCTTTAATTTCTTTCTTTCAGAGCCTCTCTCTAGGAGGAAAAGTGACAACCGTACTATATTTCTAAGTGTAGCAAAACCTTTAGAACATTGTGACTTCTTAGAAAACGAATAAGCCAGCATTTTACTTGGCACAACAGCCAGCAATGCTTTTTCATTTCAGTGAGCAGTCTTATTCCGATGCAATAAATTCTTCCTTCCTTTTTAAAAAGCAACCACCCTGAACAATTTTTGCATAAATGTGCTTTTCCCTGAAACACTTAATTTACATTACTAGAAACACTGCCTGTCACCTAAGAACTGATGTACCCTAAAAGGGCCAGTTATATGAGGTATGTATGCCAGTAAAATGTCACCTGTTTATTCACTGAACAGTGCAGCAAATGTCCACATTTGCAGAACTGTTTTTAGCCTACTTTCCAGTAGGTTTATGAGATCACCCGGCATTCTGTGTGTCCATGTGTGTATCCGCCCCCCCCCGACCCAACAACTTCACAACGCCTGAACCAATATGAACCAAATTGGGTACAGTTGTAGGGACACATAGGGACACCTCAATGACATAGTTTGTGATCATGTCATCCACCCCGATTCAAAATGGCAGATGTGTGAACTTTTGAGGCACAAGTGCACTAACTTGAAGACTGTCTTCAAATTACTGTACCAAATTAGGTACAGTTGTAGTGAGTGGTGTAGTTTGTAATGATGTCATCCACCTCGGTCCAAGACAGCGGGCTCGTGAGCATTTGAGATGCAAGAGATCTAACTTGTGGACCTCAATCTGAACTAAATTTAGTCCAGTTGTAGAGATAGTGAAAGGAAAGTAGGCAGATTAGTTCTTACTAGAACAACTTGTTTTAAAAGCAAAAGATAAGCCAAGTGTAAGGCTGTAGCTTATTCATACAGTGCTTTTACCTCAAATCTACACCAGAAGTGAGTGTGTGCGTTTGCACATTGTCCAGATTCAAGCTGAAGTCAATGCAAGAACTTTGGGTGCACTTCACACAGAACGCGGGTTTTTCCTTATGAGCTTAGCCCAATTTGTGTCCAGGGTAAAGAAAAATCCTGTATTTCAATGACTTTTTCTAGATAAAGTGAGAATGGCTTCCAGTCATGCTTTTGAGATGCAAATAGGGAACTGCCTTCGACAGATGCAAATACTGGAAAAACCAGTTCTCAGGCAGCAAGCTACATTTTGCTGGCTGGCTCTAGGAACTGGCCAGAAGGAAAACCCCGAAACAAGCAGTGTGAATATACACAAAAGAAAAATCGGAGAGGAGATGCTCCTGTAATCAGAGGCGCACTTTGCCATGGATCTTGGGGATCTGGTCTGTGGCCTCCTGTCTCGGTGTGGGAGCTCCAAATGTTCTGGGGGGCCTCCCCAGAGCCCTGCTGCTGCTCTGCACCCACCCCCCTGCTGCCCCCAGGATGGGGGTCGGGGCAAGTTAAATCTTTTTAAACAACATTTTCCAGCCAACACTGCATGGTGGGGATGGTAGCAAAGACAGGGGGTGGCCTGCAGGGGGCAGACTGAGGCTTGGGAGGCAGAGGCAAGAGGTCCTTCCCTGACCCCTCCTGCCACCCAAATGACAGGTCAGGTTGTTTGCAGCCCACTTGGGGCCTCTGCGTGCATGCGCAGAGAGGCCCTCAATGAGCTGGAAATGGCCAAACCTGTCATTTGGATGGCAGGCGGGCTCAGAGAAGGCGCTCTTGCTGCCAACTCCCGCCTCGGTCTGCTTCACTTGTCAGTGGCTTCACTTGTCCGATACACCAAGAGCTGAAAGCACTGTCTGAAAAGGCTCCTGAAAGAACTTCCCTCCCGAAATACAGGATCATTTAGTTATTTGTGTAATTGTGCAATCCAAATGGCCAGCATGTTTATTCAGAAGGAAGTTCTATCTCTGAACATCAAAATTTCAGAGTAGCTTTAACTCAACAGGCAAAACATCCAACAAGGTTTAAAACTGATTTTTATTGTCTTCAAACATGCATATGGCTTACAAGTCTAAGGCACGGATACATGAAGTTGAAGAATGGCTTTAAGTGAACTGGTGATGAGTTTTCGGATTGGTGACTGTTGGGAGTCTAAACCTGGCAGGTAAAAGGACTATGGATCCAGCTGAGTTCAAAGGCGGGATTCAAAGTCTCTTTCACTGTTAGACTATTTTTCTCCCCAGTACAAAGCAGAAAGAAAGGGAATACAAAGGCAAAAGAAGCACAAGCATTTTATTGGATGTCTGAGGGAAAAGACCTTTCTCATGGATCTTCTACACAAAGATTGCCGCATCTACTGGTTGATTTCTGCTTATAAAATTAGATTTCCTAACTAATGTTATAGACCAGGCCTGCTCAGTTTAGGCCTCCCAGACTACAACTCCCATAATCCCCAGCTACAGTGGCCAAAAGCCAGGGATTATGGAAGTTTTAGGCCAACATCTGCAGGAGGGCTGAAGTTAAGTAGCCCTATTATAGACTAAAGAAATATCTAGAGGTTATATAAACTACCAGAAAGACTGAGACTATAATATTAGGGATGTGCAAACAAGTTCGAATCCGAACCTGTTGGAAGTTGAACAGGTTCAGTGGCTCAGTGTCAATCCGAACACAGACACACCCCAGTATGGCTCAACATTTGACTCAACCCAACTCCTCCAGCTGTTCTGGGGGGGGGGGCGGGTTTCGTGATTTTTAAAAAATATATATCATTTTCCAAGGCTGTGGGGAGTGGGTGTCGATGGATGTTCCCTCTCCCCCTGTTGGCCTCCATTTTGCTAAAAAGCACCCAGTTTGGGTGATCTTCGGTCCTTTCTGGGCCTTTCCCCCACCGTGGTGGTCATTTTGGAGGCCGCTGCATATGTGCAATATGCCCTGCATAGAAGGGCCTTTTTAGCAAAACAGAGGCCAGCCGTGGGAGGGGGGACATCTGTTGACCCCCCACCCCCATGACCTTGGAGAAGCCCCCTGGAGGGGTTAAGTACATTTTTTAAAAAATTGTAAAAACCCCCACCCCAAGCCAAATCAAACTGGGGGAGTTTGAAGGGACAAAACTGAACTGGGCCAGCCAGTTTTGTGCACAGCCCTACATAATACCATGGCTTTTCTACTTTGTATGTATATTAAGCTCCTGCTGCTGTCAAGGCAGCACAAGTCCACTAAGTTCAATGATGTGTCCCACTAAGTTCAATCACAACAGTTTGAAGTTGAAATCCTACACATTTCACACTATTCTTTTACTTCCAGCATTTTGCGAGCACATTAATTAAAAAAATCTATGATATGAACAGGTGGCCCTCAAATTGTGGTTTTGCCCATTCACAGGACACCTCCCTATATATCAGTTTAGTTATCCTGGGAGTGGTTTTGGTCATTCACGGTTTTCTATTGCCCTAACTAAATTGGTATACCGTTTAAATAGCCAATCTCACCACTTCTCAGATGGTGTGTGGGGAGATGTTTAAAAGCACCGCAAGAGGCACAGGCTCCTCCACTCTTGCCTCGTGAGCCACTGCTTTAAAGCTCCCAGCGGGTCAGCTGAGAAGTGGGGAAGGGTGGCTATTTCAACTTCATGCATGGGGAGGCTTAAGGTTTAAATCGTCACTCTCCCCATGCAGGAATCCAGGCGAGTGGATTCTTTAGCTAAGGAACCTAACCCCATTTTGTGGGTTAGGCCAAGCACTCCCATATTGTTGTTTCTGCAGAAGACATTAGAGGGCCTCCAGGATTTTTCATTTCTTGAACTTTCCAGTCTATGCAAAATGACTTTGCCTGGTCAGTGACAGGCCTCACCTGCTTGTAATACATGATTCAGTCTGTTCCTCCCCTCATCCCTTGATTACTCTCCTCCATCACTTGCTATGGGGTGAGGGAGGTATTGCTAAATGTAGCAGATGGTCAAGAGGATCGGTGGAATGATGGAAAGAGGCGTACTGTCTCCTGCCATGGAATTTTTTGAGTGATAAAAGGTTTTTAACGAAACATTCAGGAACCCTGAAACTATTTAAGTTGCTTTAGACCAGGGTGTCTTAACCTTGGGCCCCCAGATGTTGATGGACTGCAGCTCCCATCATCCTCAGCCACAATGGACATGGCTGGGGATGATGGGAGTTTTAGTCCATAAACATCTAGGGGCCCAAGGTTAAAAAACCCTGCTTTAGACTGCAGTCAAACTCTGGTCCATCTAGTTCAGTCCTGTCTACATTGACTGGCAGTGATTCCCCAAGGTTTCAGACAGGAGTCTTTTGCTGGTCCTACCTGGAGAGACTGCCAGGGATTGAACCTGGGCCTTTTGCATGCAAAGCAGATCCTCTGCCACTGAGCTACAGTCCCATTCTCATACAGTAGTTGGGCTATTGCACTTCGAAGCTTTACGATAGGGATGTGCCCGAATCATTTCAGGGCCTCGATGCTTACAGAGGCGCCAAAATAATTCGAGCTGCTGCAGCTGAATCATTTCAGCAGGATGGTAGCTTGAAAAGGAGGAACCCAGCTCTGACCTGCTCAACCCACCCACCCCATCACGGCACTGTCGATTCTTAAGCTGTACTACACTATGTGGCTGTGGTGCTGCTCCCTGCAGCCTGTGCATGACGGCAGCAGGCACATGACCACCATGCATGTGCAGTGGCCATGTGCGTGCTGATGCCATGCACAGGCTGCTGGGAGCAGCACTGCAGCCACATGGCGCAGCTTTTTAGAACCAACAGTGCCACGTTGGGGGGATGGAGGAGCAGGTAGCCTCTTTAAAGCTACCACTCTTGGATCCCCCTGCCCCCGAGGCTGCACAAAACGTGTCGTGCACATCCCTACATTAGGAAAAACTACTTCTAATGTCTGTTACTTGCTTCTTCTTTTTAACATGCATATGATGTAACTGAAGGTTAGATGAAGTCTCTCCTCTGCCTTGCCTTGCATTCATTCATTAAAACTCATCTGAACAAGGGTTCAGATCACTGTATAAAGCTGATCTTTCTTTAATCATTGCAGTTTATTATCCGGTGTAACAAAGCTGATAAAGTAGTTACCCTACAGTAGATCAAGATTTCGGTTTCAGGATATCTTTGTTCTCCATTGGAGAGCAAAATGGAGTTCCTGTTCTAACTCAGAGTTCCTACCATTAATTTTTGTAAGTCACTTTGGGGTGCCCGTATAATAATTAGACTTGACTCACAAGAGGGGTCTTTCTTATTAGTGTAACTGCATGGCAATGCAGCTTGTAATTTGCCGCAATAACTACTTGATCGTATCCCTCACAGGTCCATGGACTAGAGAGGTTTAGTGACAGCCACCTAGCTTGTTAAAGTGCTTTCCCTAAGGATTAATTCACAAGTTTATCATAGAACAATGGCAGCTTTTTAGTTCTGGAAATGGAAGGGGCCATGTCAGTGGTCTTGCATTCATCGGTCTGAGATTCTGCGGAGGGCTGCCGAAGATCATCCTGCACCTGAGGTGGGATACCAAAGTGGCAGCACACAGTGACTTGCCACATGAAATGCCACCCCCTGCATTAGCAGCTGTGCTGCTTCTGTGCTCAGTGGATTTCAAAAGGAAGAGTGGCATGAAGCAGAAGAGGATGTGTGAAGGGAGAGGTGTGATGAGCTACAACATCTCCTGGGAGGCACTCTAGCTTCTCCTCCATGCATCATCTTCCACTTCATTCCCTTCTTTCTTTTCAAATTGGTACAGAATAGTAGAAGTTGAAGGAACAGAGATGGCAGGTGGTAACATGGCAAAGAAGCACCTTTTAACATAGTGATTCTCTTTATTTAGCAGGGGGAGAGTAACTGGCCCTATCCACCCCCAGCACAGTACCTCCAGTGACTGTTGCTGGGGTCTGTCTTATGTTTCTTTTTAGATTGTGAGCCCTTTGGGGACAGGGAGCTATCTTATTTATTTGTTTTTTCTCTGTGTAAACCGCCCTGAGCCATTTTTGGAAGGCCAGTATCGAAATCAAATGAATGAATGAATGAATGAATGGAGGCAAGCAAAGGCAAACCATGGCAGCAGGCCCCAGCTCCTCATACTATCTGCATCTGAAGTGACTGTCTCAGTCCAACTCATGGATGGGCCAACCGTGGTTCAGCCCTTCCAGGATCTCAGATGGCAGGTCTGAGAAAGATGCGTGTCTCCTGAGACCCTGAGTTCCCAGCACTTTGGAAAGCAAGTAGACAACACTGGGTTAGAATGATCTATGGTCTGGCTCAGTAAAGGGCAGCTTCTTAAATCACCGTTCTATCTCAGGCAGTCCTCTGACAATAAAGGGCAAACTGGGAAGTGATAAGGATCACTCGATGTTTCAGTCACCAAGCAATGAACAATGAATGTGCATGCAGGAAACAGTACTACGGTAGGGCAGCAAAGACAAATATCAGTCAATAACAGTCCTGCACTACTGCCTCCAGCTCCCTGAAATGCTATCTTCTGTTCACAGCTGATGTCTATGGCTGAGACAGCAGGGCTGCTTGCAATCAGATCAGGCGCCTACAAGTCATGCACAGAATCGGGAAGAGAAAAAGCTGCCTGTTGGTTAAAAGCTGGGATGATAATAGGCTGCCCATTGATCACTAGCTATTCAGCAGAGAATATGATACTTGATGGAAGACAGCAGAGTCTAGAGTCTTCTATTATGCAACATCTGAACTAAATCCCCTCTTTGAGAATTGTGTTTCAGGGATGAAAGTCTGCAGCTACAGTCAGGGACAAAGTAAGGGCATAAGGTTAAGTAGTGGTCCAAGAGCATTGCTCTATGAGTTTGTTTGTTTGTTTCTAGTTAAATTTTTAAAACTGTGTCCTCAGAATGCTAGCAGAGGAAGGGAGAGAAAGGGTTTTTGTTTTGTTTGTTTTTAAGAGAGAGAAATGCCAGTTCCTTCTGAGTGTGCGGGTACAGTTGTTCAGTGGTGAGGACAATGCACATACCCAGAAGTACTCTTTGTTAGTCTATAGTATTGCTTTAAATAAAGGACCATGATGGGAGAGGTGATGCTATAGCAGAAGGGGCCCTTTTATGAAGCAGCTGCCACAGGTGATTATTGGGCATCAGCCAGGTGGCAAAATGCCCCCTGCCACCATCAAAGTAGTTCTTTGGGACTGATTGGATCCTTGCAAGGAGCTCCTCGTGCTAGCAAGAAGCATAAGGAGAGGAGAGGAGGCTGCTGGCAACCTTCTCTCCCCCCTTCCCTCCATTGTCACTTTCAAAGCTTACAAGGGTCAGTTTTGAGAGGGGAGTGGTGCCCAGTCCACAAGGGGCTCGGGGCAAGACAGCATTTGGTGCCTCCCTTCAGACAACATAGTACCTTGGCCCACCCTCCTCTGCTGTATAGCACCAACAGTACCTGCAAGAGACCTTTCTTTTCTTCCTTGGAGCATTGTGCATGTGTCAGGGCAAATGTGGGAGCAAGTATTTCATATTGAAATAAAATAATTCTAGCCTGGAGCTAGGAGAATTTTGTTCCAGTTGCTTAGGAAGAACCTAACATGCCTTTTTCATCTCAATGGGACTTCTTGGAGTAAATTTAGTCAGAATGTCAGCCACTGACTATGATACATCTGTTCTACTGTGTAGTTCAATAATAGCAATAACAGCTGCAGGACAGCTAAGCCAAGAGTGTTTAGTGGTTTTTATTTTATTTTATTTATTTATTTAACATATTTGTATACCGCCCAAAACTTACGTCTCTGGGCAGTTTACAACAAAATAAAAACCGAAAAAGTAAAACATTAGTTTAAACGACAACAAAAACAAGTTTAAAACACTACAACAATTTAAATTTTTTAATTTAAAACAGCATTAAAACCATTAAAACAATATTAATTAAAAGGCTGGGTGAACAGATGCATCCTTAAAGACTTTTAAAAAGCTGTCAGAGATGAGGAGGCTCTTATTTCACTAGGGAGTGTTGTGAACTACACCTGGTTTCGCACTCTGTACATGCTCAGAGGGAAAGAGGCAAAGTCACATCATACACAAACTGAATTGGTTCTTGGAGATGGTGACCATGCAGGATCTGGGCACACAAACAGAGATAGAGAGAGACACACTCAGAAAGTTCAATGGGCTTTATTATAAAAAGTTGCTAATCAGGATTAAATAATCCACATTAAAAACATGTTTCCGATTCAAGGTGTAGTGTAATGTGCCTAACTAACATGTGTGTGTGTGTGTGTTAAATCTTCCTAAGGCCTAATACAATTCAGATACAGACGGAAAAGGGGGGGGGAGGAAGGCTGAGGGCTAGCATGGTTTGGGGGAGATCAGGGATTAGTATAGGGACGAGGGTAAGGGAGCAGAAGAAGGGGAAGGGATGAAGGGATTCCAGGCTTGCAAAGGCAGCATATTTACCAGGATCAGAGACTTGAGAGCGGAGATCTTTTCAGTTGAAGAAGCCAGGCCTTTGGCAGGAGACAGGAGCCTTTTTGCAGTCTGCTCAGGGCATGGCTGAGAGCCAGAACACCATGGCTGGAGAGTCTTGACTTCTCACTGCGCAGTAGAAGTCACAGACATGTAGCGTGTATGCTCGTAGGCACAAGACTGCTCACTCTCTGTCTAGTCGCCTCATTCTTATAGTGTATTTTCCTTTGATCTGTTCAGAGATCTATTCAAATCTCATCTTTTCCTGGGTTCCCCAGAAGGGGTGACAAAGCTGTTACTTTCTGGACAATGTCTTTTAATTATTCAGGATATTGGCCAGTTCAGAGAAATCTGAATCTCATCTTCTGCAAACTGTGCACTTGGAAGGGAGCGGGAGGGGGAGCAAGTGTTAGTAGAAAGACTAAATCTACAGGTGTTCTCCTAGGGTGGAATTTCTATAGACAGCAACTGAACGATCCCCTGTGGGCATAGCAGGGCCATCATTGACAATGATTAGCATAGATATCTTGCACAGACATTATCTGATAGTGAGTTAAATTTTAGCATATTGATTAGCACAGGCCCGGCCCTTTGTGTTTTCTTAAGTATCCAGTTCACAATGCAATGCTGGAATGTGCCTCTCCCTTTGTAGAGCAGGCAGTTCACCCAGAGTTCAGGTGTGATTTCATTTCTTAATATAAAATGAAATCAGACACAGGCCTATATTCCAGGTCTATATTCCACAAACTTCTGAGTGGTGCATTACAGGAGCGTATACCAAAGCCTCGGGGCAGCAGCGGAGAAGGCCCGTCCCAAGGCGATCCAGTGGCAAATGCAGATGGACCTCTCCTGATGGTCCATCAGGGTGGTGGGGTTCGTGACAAAGAAGACTTTCTCTTAAATACCTAGGGCCCAAGCTGTTTAGGGCCTTATAGGTTATAACCAACACCTTGTATTTTGCCTGGAAACATATTGGCAGCCAGTGTAGCTCCTTCAATATGGGAGTAATATGGTCTCTCCAAGACTACCCAGAGACCAACCTCGCTGCCACATTCTGGACCAATTGTAGTTTCCTGACTACATACAAGGGCAGCCCCACATAGAGCGCATTGCAGTAATCCAGTCTGGAGGTTACCAGCAGATCAGGGGCGTAGCAAGGTTGGAGTGGGCCCAGAGACAAGCTCATGAAGTAAAGAAATCTTAAATGAGGCTGAATAGTGGTAACAAAAAGCATAATAAAATCTGTGCCACAATAGAACATCATCCTAAATTATTTTTTTAAAGGTTTTGTGAATTGTGGACAAGCCAGCGTGGTGCAGTGGCTAGAGTGCTGGACTAGGACCGGGGAGACCTGAGTTCAAATCCCAATTCAGCCATGATACTAGCTGGGTGACTCTGGGCCAGTCACTTCTCTCTCAGCCTAATCTACTTCACAGGGTTGTTGTGACGAGAAACCTAAGTATGTAGTACACCGCTCTGAGCTCCTTGGAGGAAGAGTGGGATATAAAATGTAAAAAATAAATAAAATAAATAAATTTTAGTTTTGGAGGATGAATACAACTGAAGGAAGCCCGGGCGGGTGCGTGGCTGGGGGAGTCAGTCATTTGACTTGCCTCTGGGAGGCCCCCCAAGGCAGTGGGCCCCCAGACAACTGTCTCCCCTTGCCTTATTATAGTTACGCCCCTGCAGCAGATGTACCACTGTTTTGAGGTTGTTCATCTCAAGAAACGGACGCAGCTGGCGTATCAGCCGAAGCTGCTAGAAGGCACTTCTGGCCACTGCCTCAACCTGGGACACCAGGGAGCGGCTTGGATCCAGAAGCACCCCTAGATTGCGTACCTATTCCTTCTGGGGGAAAGTGACCCCATCCAGAACAGGCAGATCAAAATTGTCTCTCGAGCTTTGACCCTGCACAATGAGTACCTCCGTCTTATCTGGATTCAGTCTCAGTTTGTTATCCCTCATCCAGCCCATCACCAATTCCAGGCAGGCATTTAGGGAGGTTTTGCCCTCTCCTGATGATGCTGACATGGAAAAAAAATAGATGTGGGTGTCATCAGCATACTGATAGCACCCCACACCAAATCTCCTGATGATCTCTCCAAGAGGTTGCATGTAGATGTTAAACAACATCGGAGACAAGATGGACCCCTGAGGCACACCATACAAAAGTTCAGATTTTGAAGAAGAGCAGTCTCCAAGGGACACAATGTGGAACCTGTCTGAGAGGTAGGAGCGGAACCACCGCAAAGCAGTGCCTACCACTCCCAACCCCTCAGATGCTCCAGAAGGATACCATGGGCGATAGTATTGAAAGCCACCGAGAGGTCCAAAAGGACCAAGAGAGTCACACTTCCGCAGTCAATCCCCAATTGTAGATCATCCATCAGGCCAACGAAGGCAGTCTCCACCTCATAGCCAGCCTGAAAGCCAGTTTGAAATGGGTCAAGATGATCAGTTTCCTCCAAGACTGTCTGGAGCTGCGAGGCCACCACCCTCTCAATTACCTTGCCCAGCCACGGAAGGTTGGAGACAGGCCTGTAGTTACTCAGCTCTGAGGGATCCAAGGTAGGCTTCTTTAGAAGCAGTCTAATAATTGCCTCCTTAAGACAAGGAGGCATCCTACCTTCCCTCAGAGACACATTTATAATCTCTACCAGGCCTTTTACAACAACCCCCCTGCAAGATAGTATTAGCCATGTCGGACAAGGGTCAAGAAAACAGGTGGTAGGCTGCACCATTCCAATCAGCTTGTCCACATCCTCAGGAGTCACAAATTGGAACTGATCCAACCTAATCACATAAGAGGAGCTGCTGGACACCTCCACATCAGCCACTGAAGTGATTGTGGAGATGGAGTCTAAGTCGGCCTGAATACGAGATATTTTTTCCACAAAGAATTTGTTAAAAACATCACAGCGGGTAATTGATGATTCCAGATTCAAGGGAGGAGGGGCATATACTAGCCCTCTCACAACCCTGAACAACTCCACTGGACATGAACTTGCGGATGCAATATGGGCAGAAAAGAATAGCTTCTCCGCATGTATTGCTTGAGCATAGGTCTTCAAATGAGCTCTATGTTGCAATCTGTCAGATTCAAGCCAAGCCTTTCTCCATTTGCACTCCAGTTGTCTGCCTTGCCACTTCAGCCCCTGTAGTTCTTCCGTATACCAAGGGGCCAGTTTTGAAGTGAGTCGGAGAGGACGCTTAGGAGCAATTTTGTCTACTACGGTGGTGAGTTTGCTGTTCCAATTCTCCACCAGGGCATCAACAGGATCACTGGCAGAGCCAACATTAAATCCCCCCAAGGCTTCTTGAAATCCTGTTGTATCCAATAACCGTCTTGGGTGGACCTTCCTAAAAGGTCTTTGCCCCTGCGAAGGAGGGAAGTGATTGTGAGTCCAACCTTAACCAGATGGTGGTCTGTCCATGACAACGGGGAAATAACAGGATTCCCCACCTACAGAACACCACCCTGCTCAGTGTGAGAGTCCAAATCAAGCGTGTGACCAGCAATGTGCATCGGTCCAGAGACCACTTGAGATAGGCCCATATTTGTCATGGCCGCTATGAACTCCTGAGCTGCCCCAGACAAATTGGTCCCAAAATGAACATTGAAGTCCCCCCAGCACCACAAGCCTGGGGGACTCCAACACCAAGCCCAAGACCAAGTCCGTCAGCTCAGTTAGGGATCCTGGTAAGGGAAAGGTTATTCTTATAGACCATAGCAACTCCACCTCTGCGCCCACGGTCCCTCACCCGCTCCTCAACAGAGTACCCGGGAGGGAGAAGTTGGGACCACGCCGGGCCTCCAGCCTCCCCCAGCCTGATCTCTGTAATACATATGAGGTCAGAGCCTTCATCCAGAATCAAATCATGGATGGTTTCTGATTTGTTCTCAACTGCCCTGGCATTACAAAGGAGCAAGGTGAGGTTCCAAGGGTGGTCGGCACTGCTCCCCAAGGTCAAAGAGCTGGCAGGGCAGCTGGAAGGGGAAACAGCTATTAAGTTTCCAAGTTCCCTTCCCCTGTAACGGCCCACTGACCTGCCAATGTTACTTCTTCTGTTCCCTACCACTACTGGAATTGCCGCCCCATGATCTGTGGATATGTCCCTGTCGCCCCATCTCCAGATAAGCCCAGACACATTTATAAACAGAATTAAAACAAAATCACCCAGGGCTAATTAAAACAGAAGCCACATTAAATACCCACCCACATGTGAATTCTTGGGGCAGGAAACCTGGCCCTCGTCCTCACTGTCCCCCAAAGTGGCTCCCCCAAAGGAGCGACCCTGCTGGTGGCGTGCCCGCCACCACAAACAGCGTCCCATTATAGACCCAGAGATGACCACACTGGTCAGATGGAAAGCAGGGACTGCTGAGTCACTCCTGGGCCCCGATCCTGCAAAGCTGCCACTGCTAGAGGCCACAGTCCCACAGGTCAGGTAGGGGGCTGGCAGATGGTGTCACCCTCTCCCTCTCCCGCAGGCAAGTATTCAACAGTAGCAGCAAAGCAACAGATAGCCAACACTAGTCTCTCACCTGGAGAGAGAGTTTCCCCTGTAGTTTTATGAACTACAAAGGATCTGGCATTCTGCTTTAGTCTGGAGAAGGACAATCTTTCATTCCCGTACATCTGATGCTGAACACCGTCACTGGGAGCCTGGCAGTTGCTTCCCTCAAGTTCTAGACAAGTTAATAAAGTAGTACAACTGGCTAGGCCAGATCATGTGCAGCTTCTGGTGCAGCTAATGTCACTATTGGGGGGGATATTTTTAAATAGGACAAATGTTCTTGAATGTCAAGACACTGCTGAGCAGGAGAGGATGACTTGCACCTTTTCCTTTCTTTTTACAAATAATTTATCTAACATGCCTTATTAGTAATGTTTACTACTTCTCTGTCGTAGGCCAGTATCCCTGGTCACATATTGCAGAAATGAAGGCTGAGACTCAGAGAACAGGAGCTTGCCCAAGGCTACTGTGCACATTAAGACCAAGGACTTCCTAGTCTGTGCTCTTAGCTACAAAGCTACACCATGCTTCTGGAAGGCAAATAAAGGTGAGGAGTAGCCATTTGCAATAAGAGAAATCAGCTGGAAATAACAGAGTTTGGTACTCATTTGGGCCATTAGCATTTGATTTCGCCAAAATGTGCAGAAATTCACTAGCAACACATTACACGCAGAGTTAGAACCATTTAAAATGACAGAAAGAGAGGAAATGCAAAATGGATCAGTTCTCTCCTTCAGCAAATAGGAGGAGATGGTTAACTTTTTGCGTTGACCATGGGTGCAAGGAAAAGAACAAAGTAAAACACAGTAAATGTGTCCAATTACCGTGAGAAACATGGAAGTGTGTACTTAATCGAACTAAGTCACGCAATTAGTATTTCACAAGCTCAAAACAGAAAAGAGGTTATGAGGTTGTGCACACAACCATGAGGGCAGAGGCAGGGATGAACCTGCCTTCCCCCAAGAAGGTCATTACACTTTGAGCAACATGGATCTTTGGAGGCCGGGACAAGACCCAGCCTCCAGGAATCCCAAAATGCACTGCGTGAGCAGTGCAATACATTGAGAGATTTCCCCTCAAGTTGGGCACTCTAGGCACTCGGCTCTGTGACTGCATGCAGCCCAAGCCTTCACACTAAGGATGTACAGAACATTCCAAGCTCGGAAGAGGCCTTCGAGTGTTCCGGGCTCAGAACAGAACACCCCCCCCCCTAAAAAGAGGGCCCTATTCCGAGCTCAGAATGGAACAAGCCCATTCTGTCCAGAATGTTCAGAGTGTTCCAGCTTTTAAAAAAATTAAGATCATGAGAGGGCGGTGCTGGGGGGCAGTGAGAGGTACCTTTAACATTACATTGATTCAAGCGCTTACAGGAACCTTAAGTTAAATTAATCAAGGCTCTCTTACAGGTACCTTTAACATTAGAGTAATCCAAGCCCTTCTTGGTTACCTGTGGTAACGTGCCAAGCCAGCACTGCAAGCCGCTGCTGTGGTGCTCCAGCTGGCATCTGCAGGGAGGTGAAGTGAACTCCAGAGACACGCTGCAGCCACACAGGATGCTGGCTGGAGCACCGCCACATCTTGCAGTGCCAGCCCTGTGTGTTACTGTTGGTAACTAAGAAAAGCTTCAATGGCTTTGATGTTAAAGGTACCTGTAAGAGAGCTTTGATTAATTTAACTTAAGGTTCCTGTAAGCACTTGGATTAATCTAATGTTAAAGGTTCCCTTGCCACCCCCCAGCACTGCCCTCTCACTATCTTAGGTTTTTTTAAAAAAAGCCGGAACACTCCAAACATTCCAAATGGAACGGGCTTATTCCATGGAAACACCAGATCACTCCAGTGTTCCAGATGGAACGTTCAGGCCATTTTGTGTTCTCCGGTTAAGGGCTGGGGCAAAAAGTTGGGGTTGCAGCGGAGGTTAAAACAGAAAAGACGTTATGAGGCTGTGCAAACAACCATGAGGGCGGAGGCAGGGATGAACCTGCCTTCCCCCCAGAAGATCATTACACTTCGATCAGCATGGATCTTTGGAGGCTGGGACAAGTCTCAATTCCAGCCTTCGGCCGGGATCAACTTCAATTCCAGTGCTGCACACGAGCAGCCCAACCCAGGTTGAACTGTCCCAGCCTCGATACCTTTTTAAAAACAAAGAGTTTGTGACGCCTTAAATGTTAACTGACTTAATGTGGGTTGAACGTCTGTAGACAAGTGTCTACTTAATGAAGTGGATGGCTAGCTTACAATTTTACATTTTTATAGAGTCTAGTGGGGATGTGAAATAAGTGGATGGTTAATTATCTCACTACAGAAACCCATTTCTGTGTGCCATTTCATACTGGCCTACAGTTAGGGCTGCTGTATCTTGAAACCAATTTTTGCAGTGGCAAAATTGTCATATACTTGATTAATTTTACCAAGGTCAAGGCCAGTGCTTCTTTCTTTTGCCCCATTCCTATTAAATAGCTGGGTGGAATAGGGAGCCTGAATAATCAGTTTCTCATTTTATATTTACCTGACAGTTCATTTGTTGAGAAGAGTTCATTCATATTCTCTCTCTCTCTCTCTCTCCATGACTGAACCCTGCCAGGGACTAAATTGGTGTCACATGGCACTTTTTCTAAATCACTGAACTGGGCAAAATGATGGTCTAGGAATAAATATAGATCTTCTAATTAATTCCTGGCACCAGATGCATCCCAAATGAATGACTAGATGATAGGGACAAATGTGCATTTAATGTGTCTCATTCGCTTTGCAGAAGTGTTCTTCACTATTGATTATGTCTCGATTTCACAGGCAAAAGCCAGGCCCCAGATAAGTCTGTGGTTCTTCATTCTTTCCCTGCTGCAGACAGACTAATATACAGTTTTGATATAGAGAGTTGGTTCACACATGCATGCTTATCACTGGATTACTGGAGCCTTACTTAAGCATTTGTGCCTTGTATACATGTGGAATGGGGCAAATGGAAGTGTGTCAGATATCCAGGCTCCTGGGCATCCACATGTTCAGTGTTTGATTGCAAAAACAAATACTGAATGCACTGAACATGCTTTCTCCACATGATTTAGAGCTCTGGCTGGCATCAGAGCCCATGGTCGATATTCAGTGCAATGTTATGTCTCCGTAATGCTGTGCTACAGGGCTGTGGCACCCTTCAAAGGCAATGCAATGGTTGCACAACCTGCAGGTTGTGTAAGCAGCATTTCTGCAGAGTTCACCATTCAGGATCATGATGAAGAAATCCACAGAAGCTCTGCTTGTGCAACTGCCCCCTTTGCACATCCCCAACACAGCCTTTGAAGGGCGCAGCAGCCTCTCTAGTGCAGCATCATGGAGATGTAACACTGCACCACTGGATGACAGCCAATGTTTATAAACTTTGGGTAGGATCCAAAGTTGTGATATGATTATGTGCATGCAGAAGAGAGCTGGATATCTGCCTGTAGTTGTGTACTGCATTCTTGGCTTAGCATTTCCCACTGCCGAAGGGATAAGCCACTTTTAAAAACTGAACAGAAGCTTGTTTCTTTGGTAGTGGGAATTGCAGCCCCCAAAACAACAAATGAAGCTCCACTATTTGTGCACTGCAGTGGCTAAAAGTGTGAAATGCAAGTCCACAGTTCAAATCTTACCTCAGACTCACAAGGTAACCTTATGCAAGCCACTATCCCTCACTTTCTCATTGGCAGTTTGGGAATAATAACATTGACCTTCCTGAACTACTGAAAAGTTACTGAGAGAATGTGTGTGAAGTGTTTTGAATACACAAAAATGAAGTATGAATGAAGTCCTGTTGATGCTCTTTGGTCCCTTTCAGTAACTGGATTTAAAGAACAGCACAACTTGTTTTGCGTGTCTCTTGTGTTGCATGGCACACTGCATTTGAAATGCCAACTGACTTTAAGAATATTTACTTGATCAAATAGTCAATGTATACTAATCAATTTTATATTGCCAACACCCCAAGGAACTGCTTTTTAAAGATGACACAGTATAAGACATGTAAGAAAACTTATAATTGAAAAAAGACACTATCAATTATCATTAGATGGAAAGGCCATCTCCCATATTGTCTTTTCATTCCTGATGACAGGAGAGAGAGAAAAGCCAGAAGCAAAATCATCATTTTAGACCATTAAAATGGTCCTTCAACAAATAATTATCTACAGCTGTACTTGATTGATCTATCAATTCAAGCTTGCAGCTCTAATCACAAGCAATGAAAAACAATATCATCAGTATAAAGGACCAAGGAATCACACTGGCAGGCACCCTGAAGCGTTCAGTGGTGTGGACTTGCATTTGAAAATGTACATGCCTCAAGTGAGACTTTGGGGAAGTGCAAGAAAAGCTCCAGGGTCTGAGGTTATTAAAATTTCATAGTTGTGTGACAGGTGGTAGTGGCAATCACCTCAAGTTAACTAGCTGTAATAAATATGAAACCCTTGCTTGTGTAAACAAGCCCTAAGTGATTCCTTCAGGTGGCTTTTGTCATTCTTAAGTATTACACAGATTCAGTCTGCAATAGTCACATTTTGTTTCTTTGTCAATATGAAATGATTTCTCTGCTTGCCATAGCACTTACCAAGTATCCAAAGTAACCCAAGACAGAGTTTTAGAATCTTTGTCTTACTTAATGGGGTATTATCTCATTTTTGTAAGGCAAATTCAGGGCATGCAAACCTGAATTAATTTAATTTGAAAACTTGTTTCCAAGTGTTCAGACTTAATGCTCAGGCAGAAGTATAACAGCATTTATTTTACTAACATCTGAACCTTTTGGATACTATTTATTTATACAAAACAGTGAACAGAAGAAAGGGGAACAAAATGCATTGGGCAAAGAGCATAAACCCCTCTGAAATATTAGCTTCTTTCAACACTAAGTGGAAAAACCAGCATGCGTGTCCAAGAAAACTTTGTTGCCCATTAGCAATCTGTCCCATGCTGGGTTTCTTTAGGCTGCAGTTACATAAAATCTAGCATTCGGGCTCTCTGAGAAGTGAGGCCATTTTATTGACCTGAGATGTACATTCCTAAGCAAAAGGTGATGGCCCATTATAATCCCATATTTATAATCTTTATAATTATCAACTGTGTCTGTCCAACCTCAGCACACTTTATTCCCAATGGCTATTGCTGGTGTCTCTTGTGTTTCTTTTTAAGCTGTGAGCCCTTCTGGGACAGGGAACCACTTTCTCATACCTTGTGTGGTGTAAACTGCTTTGAGGGCATTTTTGTTGAAGAGCCATATATCAATATTTTTAGTAATAATTTTGGGGTATATAAATTCCTTTGCTTGAGAGATGTTGGTGGTTATGAAGAAGTGGTACCTGGGCCCCTGCTCTTCACTAACCTGGATTAAGACCAAGGGTTAGAAGCAAGGTTGCTCAGATTTGCCTTGGGGCATTTGGCCTGGTTCACACATGCATGCAACCTTGGGTTAGAGGCAGATAACCCAGGTTTAGATGCTCATGTGATAAGGCTTCATTTTTAGCAAACAGTTGATGTAATATGTACATGGTAAAGTTTCCCATTCTACAGCAGATATGATCAGAGCTAGTGAGTAGAGGAAAATCCAGGAAGGACCATACCCATGAGCTATTTTTTCATGTTTGAACCAAACCTCAGCTTTCCCTGGCATGAGATCTTCATAGGAGGTACATGGCTGAACCATCCCCTTCACCAGTGCTTTACTCCCTAAAACTACACTTTTCATCCCTAAAACCAGTGAGGCTCCAAGACCAGCAGTAATTGCCACCAGGAAACAAATAGCTATGGCAAAGCACTCCCACCCCTCTCACCTACACATCCTGGTGTTTTTGTTTTTTTTTATAATTCTCCCACCCCTCTGCAGTACATCCAACCAGCAGCAAACCAGTTTTTACAAACATGTCTGCTGCTGTTGCATGTAGTTTGGCTCTTCGCCAATGAAATATGTATGCTAGTGTCTCAAACATGTGGCGTGTATAGAGATTAATGTATTTTATGGGTGGGGGAGTAAGCCTCTTTCCCCCAGTGCATTGTTCTCAGTAGAAATACTGATTTCCTTGGAGAATGATTGTGCACAATGTTTTTTTTAGCTTTAATATATTCCAATTAATGCTTTCCATAATAATTGCAAGCAAAAAAAAATCTAAAGTAAATTGAGCATTCTGCTCATAGAATAGAACATTGTGAAGAGTCCGTTCTCAGCAGGGGAACGGAGTGCATCTGACAGAGGGTTGCTCTCTCCCATTCACTCCTAGAAATGTACACAAGCCCTAGAGAGTCCCCCATTGTGAGTGGGAGGAGCTTCCCCTCAGTCAGACCAGACCTGACTGACTTAGCCAGTGGTGCATAGAAGAAAACAGCAATCAGAGTAAAAGACAAAACAGAGAAACCAACACACACACAAAAATCCCCCACAAACTGGAGAACATGTGTTTAAACAAAAAAACACCCACTCAAGCTAGGCCAATCAAGAACCCAGCAGAGAGACAGAGTGGGGTGGGTGCACTCTGTTTCCCTGCTGAGAGTGGACTCTACAGGTAAGTCACAATGTTCCATTCTCCAGCAGGGGAGGAGGGCATCCAACAACAGGACCTACATGAACTTCAGTCCCCCTGGGAGGGCATCTCGCTCTATTCTAAATTTTAACCACTTGTTGAAGACTCCTGCCAAATGAATGATCAACAGAGGCCAGAGAGTTCAATTTGTAATGCCTTACAAAAGTGGAGGGGGACAACCAAGTCACTGCCCAGCAAATATCCAGTAATGGGTCCGCGTGGAGAAGGTGGCCGAGGTAGCCGCACTGTGTGTAGAGTGAGCCGCAATTCCAGAAGGAGGGGGAACTCCTGAAGAGGTATAAGCCTGAGAAAAACAGGCCTTGATCCACCTGGACAAGGAGGAGGATGAAACCTTCTTCCCCAAAGAATAAGAGTTGAAGGATATGAAAAAAGATTCAGACTGACGGAACCCCTCAGTACACCTGATACAGATCTTTATGGCCCTTCTAAATTCTAAAGTGTGCCATGAGTTTTCTTTTGCATTACTTGGGTTAGGATAAAAGGATGGCAGGAAAAGTTCCTGTACCCTATGAAAAGCCAAAATAATTTTTGGAACGAAGGAGGGATCTGTACGGACTAAAACATAGTCCAGGAACATCTGGCAAAGTTCTTTTCCGACAGGTAGTGCGCCTAGCTCCGAAACCCTATGAGCCAAAGTGATCATTATTAGGAAGAGAACCTTCCATGTTAGAAATTTGAAGTCTACTGACTTCAGGGGTTCAAAGGGCATCTTAGTAAGGTCTTGTAAGACTAGATTTAAATGCCACATGAGGATTCTATGGACCACAGCTGGACTCAATAGAGCAGCACCCCTCAAAAAAACATTTGACATGGGGATGAGCTGACAGAGTTGTGGAGTAATTCATGCTCAACACCGAAGAGATAGCTGCAACTTGTCTCTTGAGTGTATTAGGTTTAAACCCCCTATCCAGCTCAAATTGCAGGAAAGAAAGAACGGGTTTGACCAAGGCTGAAGTCGGAGAAGCTCCTTCCTTCTTGCACCAGTTAGAGAAAGTTCTCCGAGAGACTTGGTATAACCTTTTGGTGGAACCTTTCCTTGATGCCAGTAATGTATCTAGAACCTTGTCAGGTTAGCCTTTTAACCTCAGGGTTTCCCGCTCAATCTCCATGCTTTTGGATTCAGCCACTCTGGGTCTGGGCGAAACATTGGACCCTGGGGAAGCAGGTCCGGGCTGTCTCCCAATGTCAAGGGAGGCTCTACCAACAATTGAACCAGGTCTGGGTACTCCGGTCATGCTGGAGCGACTAACACTACTTCTGCTTTGCCGACCCTTATTTGTTGAATTACCTTGTGCAAGATCGTCTGTTGTGGAAATGCGTAAAGAAGGCCTCTTGGCCACCTCTGCACTAAGGCACCCATGCCCACTGCCCAGGGACTGAAGAACCTCAAGAAAAACCTTGGCAGCTTGTTGTTTTGCAGAGAAGCAAACTGGTCCAGAGTCAATTGTCCAAACCTATGGCAGATCCTTGAGAATGCATTGTCACTTAGAGCCCATTTCCCTCTACGTTCTGGCTGCTGAGCCAGTCTGCTTGCACATTTTCTACTCCACGGACATGCTCTGCTGAGATTGGCAGGAGATGCCTCTCTGCCCACTCGAACAGCAGGGTGGCCTCTGCCATGAGAGACCTGGATCGGGTGCCCCCTTGCCGGTTGATGTGGGCTTTGGCCATTGTGTTGTCCGTCCAGACAAGTACATGCCTCTGGGAAATGAAGGGATAAAAAGTCAGAAGCAACAGGTGGATCACCTGAAGCTCCAGCCAGTTGATGGAGTTAACCTTCTCCTGCATGGACCACTGTCCCTGGGCTACTTCTGAACCACAATGACCACCCCACCCAAACAGACTTGTGACTGTGGTCACCTGCACCTTGCCTACTCGAAGGAAGTGAACCCCGTGCCTCAGAGATTGAGGTCCACCACAACAGGGGCTTGTGACTGGCTGTACTGGACCCCATGCTCTTTCTGCAATCCTATCATGATGGGAGAGAATGGCCCACTGAAGGGACCGGAAGTGGAATCTTGCCCAAGGCACCAAGTTGTAGCAGGTGACCATATTCTCCAATAGATGCACTAAGAATGCCAGATCTGGATTGTCCTTTCAAACAGCTTTGACTGATGATGGACTGTCTCTTGATCGGAGGAAGGCACACCAAGCCCTGAGATGTACAGATAAAGGCCTCCACGTGGGTGATTTGACAAGATGGAGTAAGTGAACGCTTCTCGAAGTTCACTATGAAGCCATGAGCCTGAAGTGATCTCACTGAGGCATGGCATCTGCTTGCCTCTGCAGAGCCCTGTACTGAAAATGACAGGCCCCATAAGCAAACCTCAGATACTTCCTGGCATCTGGGTGGATAGGCACATGGAGATAAGCCTGTGTAAGGCCCAGTGATGCCAAGTGGTCTCCCTGCTGGAGGGTATGGCTGTGCACAAATTGGTTGAATGCTCCTTTTCTGGAACACCGAACCGGTTTGGAATGCTGGCGTTCGAGCGGTTTCGGAGGTGGGGGGGTCCTTTAAGGGGCAGGGATGGTGCCCTTACCTGCCCCGCCATTTCCCCCCTGCCACTGGTGCTCTCCCCAAAAGTGTTGGCACAGGGCTGCAGCGTACCTCCCTGCAGCCCTGGCCAGCATCGTACCGGAAGTGGCTGGCCAATTTGCTGCCAACTTGTATGAGTTAAATTTTGCAGCTTTCATCATAATATTAGATTAAAAAAACATGAACAGAAACATCAGACCTAGATCAGAGATGAAGTACATTCTCTTTGTGTGTCATATGCTCATCATTTGTTGTTATTTGTTGTTGTTATCGGAGCGGTCTGCATCAGGGCTCTCTCTGGAAGCCATACTCATTCCATCTCCCCTCCCCCCAGAAAAAAAACCCCACAAGGGGAGAAAAACAATTCTCTGTTAATTAAGAATTATTCCTGCCAAAAACAAAGGACCAGGAAATTGGAAACAGAAGAGCACTGAGGCTGTCTAATCGGAGCGAGACAGGGCAGAACTGGGCTCTCCAGGGAAGCTTCTCCCACTCGCAATGGGAGACTCTCTAGGGCTCATGTATATTTCTGATTGGCCCTGTCTAGGAACGAATGGGAGAGAGCAACCCACTGTCGGGTGCACTTCTCTCCTGCTGGAGAATACTTTATCCTCATGAGCCATCATTATTGCTTAATAAACTAGCCCACACAGCCACTTCTCCCTCCCCTCTGCAGTCTCCCTGACTGAAATAGGGGTTTTGCTGGTTATGTCCGAATGCAGTAGTGGGGAGAGGGTGGAACCACGGGTCCATTGGACCCATGGTTCTGCATTATGTGTGAACACCGCCTATGATTTATTTTCTCACTTAAGGAAGGGGGCCAGCTCTGTGCATGTATACCCATTATGTGCACAGATTTGTCTGTGGTGCTGAGGTGAATGGGAAGCCTGGAAACTCCACATGCCCACCATTCAGAGCTCTCAGCTTTTATATCTTCCTGTATGATTAAGGATGTGTGAAAATGTGTATCTATAGAACTCTGAATTCAAGTACCACATCTTGAGTCTTGCTATACATGGGTGTTCTTCTTTGAGACACAGGCTAGGATCCAAAGAGTTCCTTGAAATTAGTCATGCAGTTATCCTGGCAATAATGCACTAAGGATGTGCACAAAATGGTTCGGCATTTGTTTTCCAGACCACTGAACTGGTTCAGAGGTCAAGCATTTGAACAGGTTCAGCAGTGGGGGGAGAGTTGCCTTTAAGGAGCAGGGAGGGTCCCTTACACCCCCACACATGTGTGTTGGGCACTTCTGGTTTGACACTGACCAGGGCTGCAAGGAGGTACACAGCAGCTTTGTGCCAGCTGTTTTGGTGGTAGTACTGGTGGGGGAAATGTGTGAGAGGGGGAGTTAAGAGCACTTTCCCTGTTCCTTAAAGGTAACCCCACCCACCACCAAACCGTCCAACCGACAGTTCATGCACATCCCTATAATGTACAACTCTACCTGACCTGTTAAGTTTTTGCTTGTCTTTAAACACAAGAATTAGTTAATCTATCTCTAACTTGAAGAGTACAAAAGTCAGGTACTGTACTACAATTTTGTCTACAGAATGTCCCTTCTGATTTACCCGGGGTTTGATGGAGGCATGATATGTATCGCATCATAAGTAAGATTTTTAGTTTTTATTAATCACCTTCCTTTTTACAGCTAAGTGATTGGATTTAAATAAAATGTGCATATTTTCCAACACTTATGTGAATGCCATTTGGATAAATGGAAGGAAGAGTGTGACAACAAACCATACCGCTAGAAAGAAAGACCCTCTTAAGGTTTTATTTTTTCATTTCCAGTTACAGTAACATATCAGGACCAGAATAGCCTCAATAGAATAAGAAAACTCTCAGCCTTACCAATTAAAACTGTCCTGATTAATCGACTAAAACTTTAGTTGACTGATCTCCAATTTGAGCCAGTTAAATTTTGCAGCTTTCATCATAATATTAGATAAAAAATAAATGAACAGAAACATCAGACCTAGATCAGAGATGAAGTACATTCTTTTTGTGTATCATATTCTCATCATTAAAATACAGTACCATTGTCTGTCTGAAGAACACAAAAACCAGCGTGAAACACAAATCCATTAGCAAAAGCAGTGGAGCATCATACAGTGGGTACATGTAATTATCAAATGGCCATCTAGCATTGGGGTTATAACCTCTCTGAATTAAGAGGATGGTAATGAACCAAAGCAAGCCTTGAACTCTCCAATACATGGAAACAGGAGATATCACAAGTGGATGCAGAACAATGGAATCCACTACAGCTTGGAAAGCTTACAATAGCTGATGACTAACTGTATAATATGAAGACTTGTTGATACTTCTGTTCATGTTGCTAAACTGGGACAGATGGAAATGGAGCTTTCAAGGCTGCAATTCTCCACCCAGTCAAGATATACAACTGGGAAAAAGAGAATCAACTCTAAACATGTTTTTTGCCATCATTGTGTAGAGAAGGGTGCATCTCCTAATGTAGTCTTAGGAATAAGGTCGTCTCTCTCTCAGTCTCTCTCTCTTTTAAGTTAACAACTCATAAACGTTTTTGAAGCCTTGGGTATATTCTGCATTAAGAATACAAAGATAACCTGAATTCAGCAGCTTGTATGAAAATTTTAAGCTACTTTGCATAATTTATTCTTGTTTCTACTAGCCATAAGGCAGCCAGGGCAAACCTATATCGGACACCGAGTCACAATCCTTCCTTTCCTCCTAGAGAGCAGATGGAAACATCTCTCTCTCTCCTTACCTATCCACTATGTAGTCCTTTAGATTAGAGATAGGTCTTTCCTATGTAAGTGTATTTAACCAATAAATATTTAGTGTTTAGTCATACAAGGATCTCCATGTCTTTTCTTTAAATAGCTGCAATATCCGAACCATCCTCTGCTACCTACTCTGTAACTGGAGTGTGTGCTCATTCCTTAGTGCTCTGCAATTTTTACCTATTGTGGGTAAAAATCAACAACCTCTAACAGCTTCTGAAACTCTTCTCATCCATATTTTACCCTGGAATGGATTTTGGCATTCTGAGTTACCTGATCTTGTTTCTGAAGCAGAACTGATGTTAGGATATCTCCATTGGTCCATTATTTAAAACTTTATATAGAGCACAATGCATGCACAGTTTGCCTCAGCTTTCCATTCTTTCAGTCTGTTTGTGTCCTCTCCCTCTTTGTGTTACCATTGCACATATGCTTCCATAAAAACACGTGCACAGAAAACACATCAAAGTAATCTTGATATTATCTATATATTTAATTCTCTAAGACATACCTATGGCTAATCCCATGTGTGGCAGCTCTCATGAGAGTTCGGAGAGCTGCCAGATAGCCAAGGATGTGAGGGAAACAAATGGCAGTGCCAGCTGGCCGAGTGCGGGGGGGGGAGAGACAGTGGTGGAGGCCGGCTGGCCAGTGGAGAAATGGCAATGGCCTGGCCCAAGGGCCACAGAGGGAAAGCAGCTGTGGCAGCCCAGCCAGTCGGCTATGGAGTGGAAGTAGCAGTGGCCAGGCTGGCTGCGGAAGGAAAGTGGCGGCAGCCCGGCTGGCTGCAGAGGAAAAATGGCGGTGCAACCTGGCCAGCTGCAGAGGAGAAGCACTGGCCCAGACGGCTGCAGAGGGGAAGCGGAGGCCTGGCTGGCCGGCTGACCAGCCACAGAGGGAAAACGAGCTGTGGGGGAGGAAACAAACTGGGGCAGGGGGAAGAATGAACTGGACTGGGGGTGGGAGAACGAAATGGGGCTGAAGGGCGGGGGGGGGGACAGGGAGAAATAGCAGTGCAGATGCTCTGCGCCAGGTCAGCTAGTATGTATGATTGTACCAAGGTTGGTAAATTATCACCCCAAAACAATGTGCAGAAACACATATGTACAGCAGTAAGACACTACACAAAAAGAATCTTGAGGCAATCATACATGTGATTGGTTTTTTTTTTTTTTGATTGGGGTTTTTTGTTTTTGTTTTGCCATGTATAATCAATACACACATGTGCATCAGGGAGGTCAAGGGAGGAAAATGCAAATGAACTGAAAGGTGAGGCAAACTGCATTCTACAATAATGGAATTATTTTAGAAACTTTCCAAGTTAAGCCAGAATTCAGGAAACGTGGAGCAATAAAGGAACGTGAAAACCACCTTATTTCAATGCTCCCATCCTAGACAGACCTGCTTTCTCTGGCCGAATGCCTTCCCAAGGTCCTGCTTCCTTTCCTAGGTCCATGCTTCTTCTACTCCAAATTTCCTAGGCTCATCTGCCTACCCTTTGCCTTTCTAGGATCTGAGCAACTCAGCCCATTACTGTCAGGGTTTCATCACCACCACAAAATCAATTTGTGCAAAACTATACAGATAACAGAATCTCCATAAAATGCTATTACTGATGTTTTTAATACGCCATGTTCCGTAGTGACTGATATTATGATTCCTATTACCAAACAGTCTTGATATTGGTGCCAGAGATTGCAGGGAACAAAATTAATCCCCAAAATATCTGTGTATGTTCTGTGTCCCTCAACACATTTTTTCTAGTGTCAGGTTGTTAGTCTGAATTTGTCTGAAACATCACTTTCCCATCCCAATCTCCTTTCTTCTGTAAACGATGTTGGGCATTAAAGCCTCAGTTGCACTTTCCCCCATCAAAGCAAGAAAAGGCGTGCTGGCTGGCACCTCTCTGATATGACTGTGAAGTAGTCTGTCCTTGGTTGAAACTTCTTTATAGATCAGTGTGGAAAACAAAGCATTTTGAACAAATGCACTGAAACCTGACAGCAGCTAGTAGAACTGTAAATCCCTAGCTTAATCCATTCCATTGATTTCACCTTGCTTACAGCAGTTAATAGGCTAATGATGAAAGCTGTTGTCTGAAATTCCCACCTCTCCCATCCACTGGGCTATTTCTTGAATGCAGCTGCAGTTAATAGACACTAATAACAATAGCAGACAGAGCTGCATCTTTTCCTTGGAGGTATGGATTGGCCCTATTCCTGCCTGCCTCTTTAATATGATGCAGAAGTAGAGCAGTGTTCCTGATCAAAGGCTTTGCTACGTAAAGCCAGTGTAGTAGAATGGCGAAAAGCCTGGAAGTCCCAGGTTCAAACCTCTGCCATGCTTACTAAGTAGCCTGAGGCAAAGCCACTGTCTTGCAGCCTCAGTCTTTCATCTACAAACATAGCCTTGATCTGCCTTACATACTCTAGGGTTGCCAGTGGTCCAGGACTGACCTGGCGTCTCCAGGAATCAGCACCCATCACCAGAGACTATTGAAAGCAATTCTAGAGATCTTAATGGCTTGATATTGTGAAATATATTGGGGAAAATAATCTCCAGGAATAGCTTCTATCAGAGCTGGCAACCCAACCTACCAAAGTAATGTATGTGAAGTGATGTGAGCACTTGCAAATGTTATTAAAATGTCCAGTATTTTTTGATTAATGAATTTGTTTGTTTAATATACCACTTGACTCCAAAGGCTCTAGGCGGTTCACAAAAATAAACACAACAAAAACAAAACAAAACAAATTGTTAAAACAATTTAAAACATTCTGAGGTTACTAAAAGCCTGGCTAAAGAAAGGTGTCGTAAGGGATCTTTTAAAGGCTGGTAAAGATGTTAAACCACAAATGTCTATAGGGAGCGTATTCCACAGCTCAGGGGCTACTACAGAGAAGGTCCATTCCCGAGTCAATTCCAGCCAAGCGGGCAGCATCTGGAGACGGACCTCTCCCGATTACCTTAACATGCGGTGGGGATCATGCAGAAGAAGTCACTCTCTCAGGTAACCCGGTCCGAAGCTTTTTAGGCCTTTAAAAATAATTACCAGCACTTTGTATTTTCCTCAGAACCTATTGGCAGCCAATGCAATTGTTTTAAAACATGCATAATATGGTCTCTCTGAGAAACTCCAGAGACCAATATAGCCACTGCATTTTGGACCAAATGAAGTTTACGAACTACATACAAAGGCAGTCCCACGTAGAGTGTGTTTCAGTAATCAAGTCTAGAGGTTACCAGAGAGTGCACCATGGTTTTGAGATCATTATCTTCAAGGAATAAATGCAACTATCGTATCTGTAGTGAGCAGCCTTCCAGCTCTAATATGGTTAACAGGAAGTGAACCCCTATCCTTGATTGACAGGCTGGTGACCGTAGGGCTTGACCAATCAGTCAACCAGCTGCGTGGGACATGAGGGCTCCTGGGGCTGCTGGGAAGAAGAAGGAGGGTGTAAGAGTGCCAGGGGGAGAGGAATATGGAGGATAACCATGCTCTCTCTCTAGGTGAATCAGCAGATTCTTGAGAGACAGGATTGCAGGAACTTGATCTCATCAAGGCTTTGGGGAGATTAAAAGGCAAGAAGCCAGGCTGTGGCTTTCGGGAGTTAATGCAGGAGAAAGTATGTTTAGTAAGACTTTGCATTAGCAGTTATTTTATTTTCTGTGTCATGCTTTTCAATTCCTAAATACCTGTTTCTTGTAACTGAGTAACTTAGATTAATTACATGCTGCCTACAAAAAGACTGGGGAGTTCTGAATATTCATGTAACCAAGCTAAGCGTTTTTAAGTGCAACCAAAAAGCTGAAATCTAACCCCAACTAGTTTGTAGCAACATAGTAAAAGCTTTTTCTCTGTTGTTACAAACACTCGTAGAGTTATTGATTAGCCCTCAGCAGAAGGAGGGGAGAGGGAAGCCTCTAGTGCAAAAGCACCTTCAAAAGAGCCCAGCCAGCTAGCCCTGTCCGCATGCAGGCATAGACATGGGGAAGCAGTTGTTTTTTATGTTTTTGCCAAATAACACGTTTAAAGAAAGACTAAAGCACTCTAGTCCAACCAGGGGCGTAACTAGAGGAAATGCCGCCTAGGACAAGCACTGAAATTGCGCCCCCCCCCCCTCCAAACATCTGACATGCATCTTTCAGAAAACTTGTCTTTTACCATAATATTATCTCAAAAATACAAAATATAAAATTACAAAAAAACAAAGCTGCTATTTAGTAAACAAAAGTTAAGGGCATCAGAATCAAGGATGCACTTAACATAATGCGTAGAACCTGCTCTTCCTGGCCCAACAACCCGCTCCTTATCCAACCTCTAACTCTGTGGCAACTCAAGGCTTATAGACCAATGGTCTGACTCAGTATATGGCAGCTTCCTATGTTCCTAACTATAATGTAGTCAGGAATCAGTAAGTATATTTTTAGGTGCAATACCAAACACCTATAGACAAGATCACCTGATGATGTTGGACTATAACTCCCATCATGCCCAACCAGTGGCATTTGACTGTTGCTGGGGATGATGGGAGTTGTAGTCCAACATCATCTGGGGGCCCAAGTTTGTTACATATAATATAGATGGAATCCATATAAAACACCAGATGAAAGCTGTGCAGTTATTAGGAGAAACAAGGGATATTTTATCTAACATGGACCAAATAAAACAGGTAAAGTTTTAACTTTAATTCCCAGTTGGAAGCCAGGCATGCGGGGCCCTCAAAAATGCGGGGCCCGTAGCAAATGCTACATTTGCTACTACGTTAATCCACCTCTGCTTCCCAGGAAACAGCCTCTCCCTCTCAGCAGAGCTCCCAAGATAACAAGGCTTCACGTCGTCGTCTTGAGACCAAAAGCGGTCACTCCCCACTCTTAGCCACACGCCCCACCCTTTTCGAATGCTGGAAGAATCAGCCTCCCATCCCGTAGCCATAGAAAGGAACCCATTCAGGTTGCAACAACGCTGCCTGCAGAAGAAAAAATCCCCCCTCTTCACTCCACACCCCACCCCTCTTTGGCGAGTGCTCGTTCTCCTTTTTATGTTATTCCCTCAGGATACAGCCTGAGAGAGACCAAAATCAGTGAAATCAGGCAGCAACACACACACGGGGGGGTGGGGGGTGGGGGAGGGGAGGAGAAACTGTGTGCCTGGAAAACTGCGAGGGGAGAGTTTTAAAAGAAACGTTTCCCTTCTCGCCCTTTGCTAATGAAATTGCTGGCCGGGATAAGCAGCAACTTGGCGCGTGTGCTGCCTGGTGGTGCCTGCTCCCCTCGCTGGTCAGGGGAAGGCTCCTTGTGAGCGCCCGATTCTCGGTGTCTCTCTCTCACTCTCTGTGACTGCCTTGCCTTGCCCACTCAAGGTGGTTTTTGTTTTTTGTTTTAAATGATGGGTTTACAAATAGGCAGAGAGAGAGAGAGAGAGAGCAGCAGGGCAATGTTGGGCTCGTCAGCAGGGTGCGCCGTGCGCCCCAAGGTAAGGAAAAGGGAAAGGCTCTCCAGTCTCTCTCTGCCGCCCACTTGCTTTTTTGTTCTTTGATTACCACAAGAGGGTTTTTTTGCATTTTAAAATTTGTATTGACTTTTACGATTACCGCAAGAGGTTTAGCCCAGCCCGCACTACCTTTAAGGCATCCACATTAAGGCACTTTTGAGTCTGCATAGAGCAAGCCCCCCGTTGAACACAGGGACTTGACTTCTAAGTAAACGTGCATCAGACTGAGCTATGAGAGGACCTCCCCCCCGCCCCCGACTGACTTCAAAACAGAAAACCCGCTTTAAAGTAGCTGCTGCCTCTTTCCTTTCCCCGTCAAGGTTTTCGAATCCATCCATCGAGAGCAGCTTACTTACATTTTTGTTGGGACTGGGGTGGGGGAAGTGAATCAAGAGAATGCTGGGCAGGCAGTGGTGGCTCGAGGGCAAAAACACAAATGGTCGGAAAGAACAACGAAAACGGCCCGCACAGCACACGAAGAGCAGCACGCGTGCCCAGCAGTTGCTGCTGCTAGTCTCTCTCTCTCTCTCCCTGGCCCTGCCTCAGCCCACGTGGTCAGGTTGAGGGCATGCGCACAGGCCCTCCACCCCCACCCGGACTTGGAGTTCTCGTGAGTGCGCTGCTGCTGCGCCTGTGTGAGTGTGGGGGGGCGCTGGTGCCCAGAGCCAGAGAGGGGAGATGCCAGTCACGGGCGCCGGTCTGGCAGCGCCCGATAGGGGGATTAAAAAAATTTTTTTAAATGTTTTTTTATTTTTGGGGGGCTGGGGGGGCATGGAATTGTGCCCCCTTCGAGTGGTGCCTAGGGCACATGCCCTGGCTGCCCCCCCCCCCATGGCTACGCCTCTGAGTCCAACCCTCAACCTAAGAAACCAGAGTGAAGCCTAGGTCCAGAAACACTCCCAAGCTATGTACCTTTTCCTTTAGGGGGAGTGCAACCCCATCCAGAATAGGAAGATCTATTACCCCTAACCATGAGTACCTCCGTCTTGCTTAGATTCAGTTTCAATTTATTATCCCTCATCCACTCCATTACTGCCTTTAGGCAGGCATACCATTTCCTGATGCTGATATAATGGAGAAATAGATTTGGGTATCATCAGTGTATTGATAATACCCTGTTCCAAACCTCCTGATGATCTCACCCAGTGGTTTCATGTAAATGTTAAAAAGCATTGGAAACAGGATAGAGCCCTGAGGGCTTAGAGAGCAGCTATCTCCAAGCAACACCATCTGGAATCTACCAGAGAGATAGGAATGGACAACAAGATTTATTTATTTTTTAGGACAACAAGATCTTTTAATGGAAACAACAACCTACCAAAGCATACAGTACCGTATGTTACCAAAGCACAATTATATACAAAGTGGTTGTTTGTACATCATATATACAAAGATTTACACACAAGGATTTGGTAACCAACAGGGTTATAAAGTATATATATGTAGGCAGTACTGTAATTCGGGGGGGGGGGATTTCAAGGCATATCAGGTAAGGGGGGGGATGTTACATCCAACATCCATGTCCACAATTTGTCCCATTGCTGTTTAGAAGAGATACACTTGTCTTTCTGAACATAACCATACAGACTTTTCCAGAAGAAATTTACTGTCTTATCCACGTGAACTTCTTGGTCATGTCTTCCCTCCCTGTTCCTATGCAGGAGCATTGCATAAATGACATACAGGTTTACTAACCTATTACAAGAAGGGGAACATTCCAAATCCCTAGTATGAGGGCACCCGTTCCATCCTGTTTCTTTGAGGGCTTCTTTCTGAGACACCAAAAAGAGGTTCTATCACTCAAACCTGAGGTTACTTCTTCCCAAGTCTGTTTTTCCAAATCGGGCCACTCTAACAGCTTGCTTACTCCCTGCCACATTCTTCTGGCTACCACACACTCTTTTAAGAAATGTGAGTGGTTTTCTCTGAATGTCTTGCCTAGCTCACTAGCTTTCTGTTGGCAAGTGACTTTGGGACACTCTTGCTGGTCCTCTGGGAGCCACTGCAAGGCAGTACTACCTATTCCCAAATCCCCCAAACAATCCAGAAGGATACCATGGTCAAAGGTATCAAAAGCCTGGCTCAAGGCTCAATTAACTGGCTCAAGAAAGGAAAAGAGGGAGCAGAAATTGCTTGCAGGGTCTCAGATTGGAGCTCTCCTTAGTCTTTATAAACTGTCAGTTATCAATATATCAAATACTACATTCCATTGCATGTCAGCCTCTAAGTATGGTCAAACATTTGGTGAATATTCAACATTTTACAGGTGAAAATTCTGAGGAGACCTTTTAAGGCTAAGTTCACTTGTGTTCTAAAGAAGATCTATTTTATTTTGTTTTTGCTTTCAACACTTATGCCTGAAGAAAAATACAAGACCAGGATAGAATTGACCTTTTAAAACAACTATTTTGTGAAGTAAGGGATATACTCACCCGTTTGTGTGTCTCAAGCAAGATAAAGTCTTAAAAGCTGAAGAAGGCTTAAACTCTAAAACCATTCTATTCCTTATATCACAATTGCATTTTTGTTGACTCCGGGAAGTAAAGAAGTATTGGTTTATATTTACCCAGTTGTGACTTCATTTGTGTTCAGACAGAGTCATTATGTCTCCATAGAGACGAAAACTGGGGAGAACCTCCAACTATAAAGAAGGGTATTGCACAATTAATTGATTTTAACAATGTCTTAAATTGTTCTGTATTGTATTTTGTATTTTCTCTCCCCTCGCCCCGCCTTTTGGTCTGTTATGATTTGTGTTGTGTGTTTTTATCTCATGTTTTAATGTTGTGTTCTAAGCCGCCCAGAGAAGAATATGATATGGGTTGGCTAACAAAAATGATGATATTATTTCTTGTTTACACAGTCAGACAGGTGTTATTGACTGGTATGTTTTATCCAGACATCGAGTCCTTCCCAACAACCTGGGATGCCAGAATTTTATTGTCAGTGTTATTGCTGTTGTTATAGATATCGTTGCAGAATATAGGCTGTTCCCAGTAAAGTTGCTTTTTGTAATGGCTGGTGGTGATTTCTGTGGCCCCTATGGTGTTGAGGTGCTCTTCAAGTTGTTTTGGAATTACACCTAGGGCACCAATTACCACTGGGATTATTTTGGTCTTTTTCTGCCACAGCCTTTCAATTTCTATTTGTAGATCTTTATATTTTGTGATTTTTTCGATTTCTTTTTCTTCTATTCTGCTATCCCCTGGTATTGCTATGTCAATTATTTTAATTTGTTTTTCTTTTTTCTCGGCTACAGTTATATCTGGTGTATTGTGTGGCAAATGCTTGTCTGTTTCTTGTCGGGAGTCCCATAATATTTTTGCATCTTCATTTTCTACAATTTTTTCAGTTTTATGGTCCCACCAATTTTGGCTACAGGTAGCTTGTATTTTTTGCAGTTGTTCCAGTGTATCATCCCTGCTACCTTGCCATGCCTTTGTTTGTAGTCAGTCTGTGCGATCTTTTTACAACAGCTGATGAGGTGGTCCACGGTTTCATCTGCTTCTTTACAAAGGCGGCACTTGCTGTTTGTTGTGGATTTTTTGACTTTTGCTCTTATTGCATTTGTTCTTAGTGCCTGTTCTTGTGCAGCCAGTATTAAACCCTCAGTTTCTTTCTTCAAGTTGCCATTCTTAAGCCATTGCCAGGTCTTGGTGATGTTTGATTTTCCACTTATATTGTGCAAATATTGACCATGCAGTGGCTTCTTTTTCCATTTTTCTGCTCGGTTCTTGACTTGTTCTTTCTTGTAGGCCTGCTTTCTTTCATTGGTGTTGAATAGTTTCTCGTTCTTGACCATTTTAAGTGCATCTTCTTCACTGTCCTTGATATATTCTTCAAGGCCTCTTTTCTCCTCCTCTACTGTTTGATGGACTTGCAGCATTCTTCTTCCACCTGAGCTGCGAGGGAGCTATAGCCTATCGACATCACTGCTGGGGTGTGGAGCATGATAGATGGTCATGATTTTCCTGGTCTTACGATCTAGCATCTCTAGCTCTGCCTGGGTCCAGTCTATTATTCCTGCAGTGTATCTGATCACAGGTATAGTCCAGGTATTTATGGCTTGTATGGTGTTCCCACCATTGAGTTTGCACTTTAGGATTTTTCTAACTCTCCTGATGTATTCACTTCCCATTTTTCTTTTAACTTCAGTGTGTGCAATGTTATCAGCCTGGAGTATGCCCAAGTATTTGTTATGTTCTTTCTCTTCCAGGTTCTTGATGTTGTTTCCATTGGGCAGTTCTATTCTTTCTGTTTTTCTTATTTTTCCTCTCTTCATTATTACTGCAGCACACTTGTCTAGTCCAAACTCCATTGCTATATCGCTACTGAATATACGGACAGTGTTTAGCAGTGATTCAATTTCTGACTGGGACTTTCCATACAACTTCAGATCGTCCATGTACAGCAGATGGTTGATTTTACTTGATGTTTTAGATGTTTGGTATCCAAGGCCTGTTTTGTTTAGTATTTGTGAAAGTGGGGTCATGGCAATTACAAACAACAGAGGGGATAATGAGTCCCTTTGGAAAATACCTCTTCTAATGCTAACCTATCAAAGTGTCTCGCCATTGATTGTTAACTGTGTACTCCACATGCTCATTGCTTTTTTTTATAAATATCTGAATGTTTTTGCTGACACCAGTTGTTTCTAAACATCATCATCATCATCATCATCATTTAGTAGTAATAAAGATTCTACATCTGTCAGCATATGGCCTGCTTATGGTCAAAATATTGTTCAAAATATGCCCTCCCCTGATTTTACAGAAGACCATCTCTGCTGATGCTACACCACATTTGAGTATTGTACATTTCTGGGCAGGGTTGAGTGTCAGAGAAATATTTTTGCCCCTAGAGGTGTGTGGAGTTCCCTCTCCACGCCATGAAGACATTTTGCTAGCTTAATCAAAACTCTTTTTACTTCCCCTGTTACTGTTCATTTTGATGTCTTCAAATCCAGATGTTAGAACTGATCATTATGAAGATGTTTGCCAACTTGAAAGCAAGAGCTAGGAGGCTGTACATGTCCATGGTTTACATACAAGAACCAGATGAGATCTGCCTCATCTGTTCAAGAAAAACTGTACTCCATATTTGGTTTTTGCCTGATGCTTCTCATTTCTCCTGGAGAAATGAACAAAACTATGAACAAAACCAGCCTGAAAGACCAATTTATTGTGCTTTCCCCAGGTCTTTGTGAAGACAAAGTTGGCTGAGAGGCTGTCCTATATTTGAAGGTGGGGTTCACAATGCCCTTTGCTAATCTATAAAAATAATTCCATCAGTTATGAGTTCTGCTAGCCTGTGTGGCAAAAATTATTTGGAAAATACGTTTGCTAAATACTCCCAAACTTGATGGGTCTTTTCTCATCCATATGCAATTATGCACATTTACTAATGGGTAGTCCATTGCCATCAGTGACTCACAGAAGAAGTCAGTTAGCAGACTGACTTTGTGTTTGCAAAAAGCCTAAAAGCATCGTTGCACTGAAGGCCAGAGCTAAGTAGGTGGAGTGGTGGTTGGTGAGTTATTTTTGTGTCTATCTCCATATTGCAAAAGACCTTTCCACTTGCATAAAAATGTGCCTGAGGGCTGCATGAACTGGAGAATCTTAGAATCACCTCAAAACGTTATCTGTAAGAAAAATTCAGTGACAGCTCTGGCCAAACTACAAAAATGTTAAAATGCATAATATGGCCTTGTGTACTGTTTTTGGTCTTACTTAAATAGCAGCTGTGGGAGAACCTTATCAGGATTGGGACCATGGAATGAGAGGAGGATGGCTTTAACTATTTATAGGATTGTTTCCCCTCCTAAAGGAAAAGCAGCTATGTTGGGAGGTAGCAGGAATCCAGATCAAGATTGCAGTTCTGGAGAGGGTGAAAATCTTTGTAAAACAGCTTCATGGGGGCAACTTGTGTGCTTCATTTAACATGCAGTTTGGCAAGAGTCATGGGGGGTGCAATTTAGAGGGGCACAGTCAGACTTAAGGGTGTGTATGCCACATATGAGATTTCAGAAACAGAAATAAGACAGGTGGGCTGGGCGGGGTGGGGGGCAAACTCATAGGAACATAGGAAGCTGTCATATACTGAGTCAGACCACTGGTCTATCTAGCTCAGTATTTTCTTCACAGACTGGCAGCAGCTTCTCCAAGGTTGCAGGCAGGAATCTCTCTCAGCCGTATCTTGGAGATGCCAGGAAAGGAACTTGGAACCTAGATGCTCTTTTCAGAGCAGCTCCATCCCCTAGGGGAATATCTTACAGTGCTCACACATTTAGTCTCCCATTCATATGCAACTAGGGCAGACCCTGCTTAGCTAAGGGGACAAGTCATACTTACTACCACAGGACCAGCTCTCCTCTCCTTGTTAAAAGGGGTGTTTACTCCTCCTATGGAGCTGCCTTTGCAATTTGTCCCTCTATTTGTTACTCTTGTTGGTTTTCTTTGATGGAAAAATTAGTGAGGAAAAGGAATTGGTGAATGGAGAATATGTAGACTCAAATATTCTCTATTTTCTTTAGATTTTCTAAAGCAAATACCCTCTTGATGTAACCATAGACGGAACTGGGGGGGCAGGCAGGGCACATGCCCTAGGCACCACTGAGGTGGGGGCGCCATGCCAGTTCCTGCCACCCCAACCCCATTGCCCACCTGTCCAGCCCGAGGGCCCCTCAGCCACTTGCCTCCAGCTCCAGCCTAGGATCCGCGAGGCCTAGGATCGGAGCAGCCTGCAAACTGCAGAGCTCTTCTCTCCCCGCCTCTCAGATGATCGGCAGGTGGGCGGGGCTTCCAGAGAGGCCTCCGAGTAGGCCTCCCTGAAGCCTGAACTCGGCAGGCCCCAGCAAGCCAGGAAGGAGGCTGGCAGAGCTCCCTGCAGCAGACCCTCCCTGCAGCAGACCAGACCATCCAGCACAGCTTTTACCAGGTAGGCTGTGAATTCCTTTTTGTGGTTACCCCCGTATATAGGGATCTGCTTGCCATAGGGCTTTGATATGGGTGGTGGGGCGAGACTGAGAAGTCTCTGAATATTTAATTTAAAACAGACTGAAAAATGTGCTGGCTTTAAAAACAAAAACTATCTAAGGCCTATAAGTGGCTTGTTTCATGTCAGAAATTACAAAAACTTCTGGAAAAAATATTCATTCTTTCTTTCCTTCTTTCATTCATTTATAAATGCACTTATGTTCAAGTTGTTTTGCAACCCAGAAGGTCTGAGTGAGAACTGTGAAGCATGTGTTGTGCTTTTATTTTATTTTATTTTTCTTGTGTGTGAACTGCTCCCCAATAACTTGCAGGTACATCAGGGTAAATCTGGCCAACATGTGAATGCAGCACCTCCATTCCAGAGGAGATGTGTGTTAAAGGGCTTTAAAAGCCCCGTGTGAAAAACCTCCTGGAATCAAACTTTACTGAATTTGTTCAGAATTTTGAGAAAACAAACATAGGTTCACCCTGCATGGTTGAAAGTCTCCTTTGCTAATCTGCAGCGAGGGGGACATTTTAATAATTAGCATTGCTAGTGTGTTCTAGGCATTAAATGTAGCACAAATATATAGTACTCAATGTATATCACTATATACTGTGAAGTATGCATGTGTGTATTCAGTGAAATGTATTTCCAGGCAGCATACATATTTTGAAATATCAGACTTAAATCCTTGGGGGCCTGGGATGTGTGGAGGCCCTGGACTTTGAGGGGCTGGGGGCTCATTTTAAAATCTCATCTTGGCCCATTCCAACCTTGCTATGCCCCTGGCGGTCACTACACATGGGTTTCTGCACAACAGCTGCACAGAAGAAACCTCCATGTAGAAAATGTGTCTCTTGTAAATTGACCCTGAATTTTCCATCCATGACTGGGATATCTGAGAGTTAGAGTCAATAATAAAAGAACAGCACACTGCTTGTGATAGGAAGGGGCAAATTACAATGATTTCTTAGTCTGGCAGGGGCTGGTTTTTGCCCTGACAGAACTTGGCTGTCTGCTCCTGTTGCAAATGCCTCTGTCTAGTGTGGAAAACTAATGTATCCTCCTCCCTCTTTGTGTCAAAGTAAGCACTGGTGTGGTGAATGCACATATACCCCATCATGAGCCAAAAGTCATCATAAGACAAAGGCTGGCAGGAATCATTCAATGGTTTATAGACCACCACCACCACCACCTTCTTCTTCCCCTATTTTGCTAGTGGCTATTTGGGCAGGTGATCCTCTAGGACAAAGTCATGTTTTTTTAAAAAAGAATGAGATGAGACAGAGAAAATGACACTTGGAATCCTCGCATAACTCCTGACTGTTGTTCTAAGTCTTTTATAGAGATGGCTCATGTTTTCAGGTTTTGATCAACAACCATGTCTAGATGGTACAGTGTTCCTTTTAACAAGGATTTCCAGATATTGTTGACTACAAGTCCCATCATTCCTGTTTGGACAGGGGTGCAATTTCAGTGCTTGCCCTAAGCGCTATTTTCCCTAGTTACGCCTCTGGATGTAACTCTGGTCTCCATTTAACATAATCTCTGAATTTCATTAAACTGTAAAAACAGAAATAAAGGGACATTATTTTAATGTCTGGAGTAGATAATTTTCAAGCTTCCAAGTTGGCATTGTCAGTTAACACAAGTTAATGATTGATGAGTTCCAAATATTGCAAAAAGGACATCTAATTTTAAAAATGGACTTAACTTTGCACAATAAATTTTGTCAATAGTAATTCAGTTGTCTTTATAGTCTGTTGAAATGTATGCTTCCTAATGCAATACAGAGCAGGGCAGAAATGGCACAAGGGAGCTGAATTACGGCAATGTATTTGATTAAACATTATTCTGTGGCCTGCTTTTGCATACTCCTGCAGTAAGGTGATACTCTTAGTCAATAAATAAAAGTAGGAATAAATGAGAACTGCTAGCATATCCTCTAGATCAGGCCCTAACAAATTTCTCATTATTAGAAGAGAGATTTATTCCCTGTATTGCTCGTCTCTTGGTTAGGTATTTTCACTGGACACCAGTATAAAAGTTTCAAACAAAGCTTTATTTCATTGCTAGCAAAAGCTTTTGGGTGCGGCCGCCCCAAGTCTGGTAGACCATCCATCTTTTATACTCTGCCGTAAACAACTTTCGCACCTGCGCATCGTATACAAGCCAAAGTGTTACTTTAACAGGAGAGCAGAGCTGGTCTTGTGGTAGCAAGCATGACTTGTCCCCAGCTAAGCAGGGTCTGCCCTGGTTGCATATGAATGGGAGACTTGATGTGTGAGCACTGCGAGATATTCCCCTCAGGGGATGAAGCCGCTCTGGGAAGAGCAGAAGGTTTCAAGTCCCCTCCCTGGCTTCTCCAAGATAGGGCTGAGAGAGATTCCTGCCTGCAACCTTGGAGAAGCCGCTGCCAGTCTGTGAAGACAATACTGAGCTAGATAGACCAATGGTCTGACTCAGTATAAGGCAGTTTCCTATGTTCCTAATCCCAAAGGTTCCAATTTGCTTCCAAGTGCTATATTTCCCACTTGCACTGCTCAAGACATCTGGCTTGCGGTCTTGGGCCTGGTTTCCCCTCCGCATTGAGACATACTTTTAAGCAGTGTCATCAAAAAAATATCTTCAAGGCGTGGGGGGATCTACCAACAACTACAAGTGCTATTGATAGGGTGTGTATCACAGCCATCCAAGTGCTGTGCAAACCAGTTGTGCTTTTTGGCTGTTGAAATCAAATTGCAAATAATATTCCAACATCACCAAGCAGCTTCTGGTCAGCGTTCACTCTCAGTTCTTCTGCAGTAGGCCTGTAGTTTCAGCCTCCCAGTGGGCCTCTCTCTATTCTGCAGCAGGCAGACACTGGAACAATCTGTTCTCCCAGTACTCTGCTCCCAGTGACTCCAGTAGCTCTTAGCTTCAAGGGATTTTAGCAGCTCTCAGTGGTTTTATTTTATTTATTTATTTGATTTATATACTACCTGACTCCAGAGAACATAAGAGCAGCCCTGCTGGATCGGGCGCAAGGCCCATCTAGTAGGGATGTGTGAAACGTTTCGGATACAAAACGTTTTGTACCCAAAACAGCCTGTTTTGGGTGTTTTGTAGACAAAACAAAACACCCATTTTCCAGATCCAAAAGTTTTGTATACAAAACAAAACGCCCCTGTTTCGGCTACAAAACGTTTTGTTGTTTCGGACCTCCATTTTGTGGTGATCTCTGAGTCAGTATCCATTTTGTGTTTGACATCTCTTTGAATTTCCCACCCTTCCAGCCTTGTGATCGGTGACCTAAATCATGGGCTGACCTGCTGACAATTCCTTCCTTGTTCCCCATTGGCTCTTTTGCTTCTTCCTACTCTTTACTGACCCCACATTGGCCAGGGGAAGGGTTGCTAACCCATGGGGTGCTGGGTTCTGCTGTTTCTGTGGTGTTCTGAGTGTAGATTCTCTGGTAGCATATGAGAGTGGATTCTCGTTTTTCACTGAAAATCTCATATGCTACCAGAGAATCTACAATGAACACCTCAGAAACAACAAAACCCAGTACCCCACAGGCTTGTGGGTATGGGGTTGGATGGCACCCTATGTGCACTACACAACCCCTCCCCCCCAAGTGGAATTATGGGGCTGCTGAAACCTCCATTATTCCCAATGGGAGAAATCTTAGAGACACGTAAACTTCAACAAATCACAAAAGATCAGCCCTTTGCCCAATTCCTTTGAAATAATTCTGGAAGTTTCCTTGCCCCCATTGGGCACTACCACCCACCACACACTGCTCTGGGTCATCCCTTTCCCCTTGATTTGAAGCGATACATTTGCTGGAATCCCCATTATTCCCTATGGGAGAATTCTTAAAGATGTGTAAACTTTTTTTAAAAATAACAACAAAAAATCAACCCTTTGCCTAATTCCTTTGAAATTTGGGTGGTAGCTTCCACCCATTGGACACTACCCCCCCCCACTCTTTTTCCCCTGGAACCCTTTTAAAAAATTCACATCGATTCGGATTTGGATTCGGAAAATTTGGCTACAAAACAAAACAGGGCTGATTCGGATTCAGAAAATTTGGGTACAAAACAAAATGGGGATGTTTCAATTCGGATACAAATCAAAACAAGAAAATTCCAAAATGCACACCCCTACCATCTAGTCTAGCATCCTGTTTCACACAGTGGCCCACCAGTTTCAGCTCAATCAAAGCACTCCAACAAACCCACACCTAGCTGCACAAACTTCCTTCCTTATATATTTGTAACTCCATCTGGAGTTAATACCCAGTCAGGGTTAACTAAAACCAGACAAAACTTTTCAAAACCTAGACAATACAGTTTACAGTTGGAAAAGCAACTTTGAACTTATAACCTTTATCTTAATAACTCAAAATTGGGGATAGGCAGCCATTTTATAACATAAGCAAATATAATATTCAAAATGGAGGTTTAACCTTCATCCTTCACACCCATCATAATCAACCCTCCCTCTGGTCTTCTCTCTTAGTTATTCTGCTTGCCACTACCACTTCCATTCCCCGGGCCTTTGCCATCTTCTTTCCTAAGGCTCTACATTTCCTTCCCCTTCCATCCTAGGCCCTTATTCCTGCCTTGCCCTAATAGTAATGAATGACAACTGAAGAATGAGCCTTTGCATTTGCAGCTATTTTTCAGTGGCTGAAAGAGTATGGAGAAACATCTCACGCCATTTTCTTAGCCCACGAAGCCTCCGGCACCTATTCTTCAATTTGCCGGATGAAATGTGCTCCTTGGCAGATTAAGTTCAATTACTGCAGTTTATATTGACACACTGCTGGGCTAAGGCACCACACACTGAGCATAATCTAAAATAAGATTAAATTTGAGCTGAATGTAGAAAGAGAACATCATCTGCACTGTGTGCTTCTCACTTTAATCTACTTTAATGACACCAAGTTAGGAAGAAAATGTAATGTCGTTTCAGTTGTACCCTACAATTATACTAAGGTGCAGTCATCAGGTGCAATAGCTAATTGCACCTGATGACTGCACCTTATCATTATGAAAAACAGCTAGTACTTTCCAGGTTACCTTTATTAAAATAAATTGTCAAAAAGTTATGATATTCTATTAAATGGTGCCTTAAAATACCCAGAAAGATCTTCTTTACAACAAAGACCAAAGAGAAAAAGAAAAAGCCAACCTTCCAAATCACAATGTAGATGAAAAGAGCAGACCTGCAGAAAAGGGGTGTGTAGAACTAATGGTGCAGTCTGCAGTGGGGAAATCACTTGACAAGCAAGCGAGAGGTTGCCGGTTTGAATCCCTGCTGAAATATATATATTGGGCAGCAGCAGTATAGGAAGATGCTGAAAGGCATCATCTCATACTGCATGGGAGGAGGCAATGGTAAACCCTTCCTGTATTCTATCTACCAAAGACAACCACAGGGCTCTGTGGTTGCCAGGAGTCGAAACCGACTCGACAGCACACTTTACCTTTACCTTTAGAAAGCTTGATTAGCAGAGGGCCATCGTTTGTGGACTATCTTGGGAAATAATGTGCCCTTTGTACCACAGAGGAGTGCTATGAATACCCTTCCAGAAGTGCTCTGGGGCTCCTCCTTCCTTGGAGGTTCCAGTTTTTGAGGCGATACACTGAGGGAGGTTTGTGTGTCAATATTTTTATTTATTTATTTATTTATTTAATTTATACCCCGCCCAAACTTACGTCTCTGGGCGGCTAACAACAATATGCAGGCAAATGATTGGTCTCTGTGATCTTTTGAACACCTAACAATTTGATACAGGGCAGAGGAAAATTATTTTACAATTAAAATTACAGAAAGGTTGTTAGGGTTTCATTTTGTATTTTAAGTTGTGTTCTATCATCTGTCTCACTATTCTGTGGCAAAGATTTATTTATTTCCAGCATTCAGAAATGATCCCCAATCGGACATTTTTCCAGTTCTGAAAGAACTTTTTATCATTCAGATAACTGAGATTCCCTGACTGAGACTTTGGACTTCAAAAGAGATTATCACCTCTAATACTAATCAGAGGTGGGTTTAAAAAAAAAAAAAAAAAAGCTAAAACTCATCTTTTGAGAGAAGCCTTTTAATGTTTGTCTGCACTTCATAACTGTGGGTTTTAAATTTTAACTTTCTAATGTGTACCTTTTAAATTAGTTTTTAATCTGAATCTTGTTTTAGTTAGATTCTATTAAAATATAAGAACAATATACAATTAATTAATTTTAATTTTGTGCCCTGAGCAGTAGTGTACTGGAAGGGCAGGGTAAGAATATTTTACGTAAACAAACAAATACTGTATATATAAGCACACACATATATTTTGAATATATAAATATATAAACTTACATACATGTGTTTATGTAGTGATCAGCCTACCCTCCCTCTAAAGAGTTAACAGGAGTAAACCTTTTCTGACTGGCAGGCTGGTGATCTCCAGGGCAGCCAATCAGTACACCAGGTGACTTAGAGAGTGGTTGCTGGGAATTCTGGGAACAAGAAGGGCAGTTTGTGCTGGAGAAGCATGTACAGAAAGGCTTAGTGAGGGGTAGTGGAGCTTTCCTCCCTCATGGTCCAAGCCAGCATGTAGATTTCTCTCATGGAATAAATCGGTAGATCCTTAAAAGAAAGGATTGCAAGAAGCTTGATTCTCATCAGGAATTGGGTGAGTTCAAGGAAAAGGGAATTCACCAGTTTGTTTAGTCAGAATGTTCATTAGGAGCTTAAATTTCTTTGTATGTGTGTGCTTTTGCATATTCCTGATACTGTTCTATTATTGTTTACCTGTAACATAATTAAAATAAGAAACACTAGCCTGTGCCCACCCTAACTAGGGCATTGCAAAAGACTTTTTACAATACTCTCAGAGTTGGTTTTTAACTCAGGAAAAGTGGAGGAGAAAGGTGAATTTATCTGGTGCAAAAGCATCCTCAAGCGCTCAGTAGCTATCAGTTTTCTCATCCCGTGTAGGCATACACATGGAAGGTTTGTTTGCTTTGCCCAATACCCAGTTACAGAGGCCTTGGATTAAAGCACGAAAACCACTGGTCTGGTTTTCTACAAGCTTTAGGGTGCTTGGTGGCAGCATTTTAAATCTACCAGAAATATAGAAAGGTTTTATGAGAAGCCCACCCAGGCAGTTTGCCAGGGATGATTCAGCATTTCCCTCCCTCATGTGAGATGCTCTGAGACAATGGCTGTAATCTGCTACAGTATATAATATATTTATTTTGCTTTTACTTCATGTTGCATTTATTTTATATTCAAGCATGTTTATTATCATTAAATAATTTTTACTAGCCTACTTTCCAGTAGGCTAATGAGATCACCTGGCATTGCATGTTTGTGTGTCTGCCCCCTCCCGCCCACTATCAACTTTGCAATGCAAATTGGGGGACACCTCAATGGTGCAGTTTGTGATCATGTCATCCACCCCAATCCAAGGTGGCAAACACATGAATGTTTCAGGTGAAAGAGGGCTAATTTGTGGACCGCCTTAAAAATATAAATCAAATTTGATACAGTTGTAGTGAGTGACACACAGGGATGCCTCAAGGGCGTAGTTTGTAATGATGTCATCCCCCCTGATTCAAGATGGCAGACCTGTGAACATTTGAGGTGCAAGTGGGCTACCTTTTGACCTGCTAACTGATTTGGTCCAAATTTAGTCCAGTTGTAAGGAAAGTGAAAGGAAAGTAGGCAGATTAATTCTTACTAGAACAACTTGTTTTTGTTAGTTATGCAAAGTAAGGCCTTTGGTTTAATACACTCATGCAGCATTCTGTTTGTATATCTGCTTGCTTGGTCATTGTATTTGTAATGTTATAAGTGTAGGGGAAGAATGGCAGGTCATTCTCCAAATAGCAGAGCAAAAGCAGCAAAGCAAGATGTCTTGAGACAATTCTTTAATATTGAAGAAGTACAAGGATTTATTTAAAGAAAAGGTAACTTAATTTCAGTTATAGCTCATGGCTGAAGAGAGAGACCAAAACAAACAGCCATCTCTGGAGAGACAAAAATGGTGACTAACACTGGAAGAACAAAGGGGGGGGGGGGAAATCCAGCACTTTCATCCATGACCCTAAACTCCCCCTCCTCAGTGGTCACTATGAGACATTCAGGCTGAGAGCTGATGCTGCCAGGGTCCTAGTTCCGACAATAAGACAATTGAACATGGGCATACCAGAATGAGATTGGGTACGTAGATTGATGGTACAGTTTTAATCTCACAAGTACCTAGCCTAGTTTCTGCATCCATTTTCAAAGTTGGGGAGGAAAATGCAAAATACAATGCTAATATCTCCTTTGAACTGTGAGTGAATGAAGTACATGTTTAGGAAAATATTCGGAGTTTGGAGTATGAACACACACATACATAAACACACAGAACTTGGCTTCATGCCATTTTCAAGGGAATCAGGAAATGATATCATCATTCAGATATCCAATGGTCTGACTTTGATAGAAGGCAGAATCCTATGTTCCTTTGAAAATACATTTTGGAAACATTTTTAAAACCTAGTTTTCAATAAGGTATTTCAACCTCCAATATATTTAAGAACGCAGGCTGTGATCCTCTGCATATCACCCCTGCTAACTTGGCAAAGAGGCACCATTTAACGTGGTGATTCTATTTATTTAGCAGGGGGAGAGTAACTGGCCCTATTCAGCCCCAGCACAGTATCTCCAGTGACTGTTGCTGGTGTCTATCTTATGTTTCTTTTAGACTGTGCATCCTTTGGGGACAGGGATCCATCTTATTTCTTTATTTGTTTTTTCTCTGTGTAAACTGCCCTGAGCCATTTTTGGAAGGGCAGTATAGAAATCAAATTCATCATCATCATCATCATCATCATCATCATCATCATCATCATCACCACTGCTAAACACTGTCCGTATATTCAGTAGCGATATAGCAATGGAGTTTGGACTAGACAAGTGTGCTGCATTAATAATGAACAGAGGAAAAACAACAAAAACAGAAGGAATAGAACTGCCCAATGGAAGCAGCATTAAGAACCTGGAAGAGAAAGAACATAACAAATACTTGGGCATACTCCAGGCTGATAACATTGCACACACTGAAGTTAAAAGAAAAATGGGAAGTGAATACATCAGGAGAGTTAGAAAAATCCTCAAGTCCATACTCAATGGCAGGAACACCATACAAGCCATAAACACCTGGGCTATACCTGTGATCAGATACACTGCAGGAATAATAGACTGGACCCAGGCAGAGCTAGAGATGCTAGATCATAAGACCAGGAAAATAATGACCATCGCTCATGCTCTGCACCTCCACAGTGATGTAGATAGGTCATACCGCCCTCGCAGCTCAGGTGGAAGAGGAGTGCTGCAAGTCCATCAAACAGTAGAGGAGGAGAAAAGAGGCCTTGAAGAATATATCAAGGACAGTGAAGAAGATGCACTTAAAATGGTCAAGAACGAGAAACTATTCAACACCAATTAAACAAAGCGGGCCTACAAGAAAGAACAAGTCGAGAACCGAGCAGAAAAATGGAAAAAGAAGCCACTGCATGGTCAATATTTGCACAATATAAGTGGAAAATCAAACATCACCAAGACCTGTCAATGGTTTAAGAATGGCAACTTGAAGAAAGAAACTGAGGGTTTAATACTGGCTACACAAGAACAGGCACTAAGAACAAATGCAATAAGAGCAAAAGTCGAAAAATCCACCACAAACAGCAAGTGCCGCCTTTGTAAAGAAGCAGATGAAACCGTGGACCACCTCATCAGCTGTTGTAAAAAGATCGCACAGACTGACTACAAACAAAGGCATGACAAGGTAGCAGGGATGATACACTGGAACATCTGCAAAAAATACAAGCTACCTGTAGCCAAAATTGGTGGGACCATAAAACTGAAAAAGTTGTAGAAAATGAAGATGCAAAAATATTATGGGACTTCAGACTACAAACAGACAGACATCTGCCACATAATACACCAGATATAACTGTAGTCGAGAAGAAAGAAAAACAAGTTAAAATAATTGACATAGCAATACCAGGGGATAGCAGAATAGAAGAAAAAGAAATAGAAAAAATCAACAAATACAAAGATCTACAAATTGAAATTGAAAGGCTGTGGCAGAAAAAGACCAAAATAATCCCAGTGGTAATTGGTGCCCTAGGTGTAATTCCAAAACAACTTGAAGAGCACCTCAACACCATAGGGGCCACAGAAATCACCACCAGCCAATTACAAAAAGCAGCTTTACTGGGAACAGCCTATATTCTGTGACGATATCTATAACAACAGCAACAACATTGATAATAAAATTCAGCCATCCCAGGTCCTAGGGAAGGACTCGATGTCTGGATAAAACAAACCAGTCAATAACACCTGTCTGACTGTGTAGCAATAATTAAATAATTATATTTAATAATTAAATATAATAATAATAATATTATTAGCAATAATAGTAATAATAATAATAAATAATATTTTATTTATTCATATGCTCGATTGCAATCAAAATAGATCTTATTTGAGGATAGCTGATCAAGGATTGCAGCTCCAGCCTTTATTAGTTTAAAAATGAATCAAGGATACCTAATAATTTATATCATGGATAAAAGGAAATCAGAATCTTTGGTAACAGAAATTGAAAATAGGGGTGGGTGGTTCCATTTACTTGTGCTAAGGAGTGTCTCAATGGAGGCTACTTATAGTCCAAACCTCAGATGGATTAGGAAATCCAGAGTGTGTTACACAGGGCAGATTTCTAAACAGCATGGAAATCTGTGCTACATTGAATGGCATCATCAGCTCTACATTACATTGGAAACCTCTGCACAATGTGACCCAGTGCCACATGGACACATTCCTAGGGCATGCTAAGTCTAACCTCTCATATTATTCCTGGGGTAGACCTGAAACCCATGAAATAAGGTGGGTTTCATATCCAGTACAAACATTATAAGGCCCCATCTTGAAACCTGAATTTCAATCTGAATTGAATCTTCAATCTGAGCCATTTTTGGAAGGGCGGTATAAAAATCTAATTAATTCATCATCATCATCATCAACATCATCATCATCATCAGAATTCTGGTTTGGGCAGCATTTATCAGTTTGCTTACATAATGGGAATGAGTGTCCTGATGTGCACCTGGACTGAAATGCATTCACCATACATCCTGTATAGTGTAGTGTACACGTATATACAAAGCAATGCTTGAAGTACCCTTGACAATACCTAAAACAATGACGGCATACTAAGTAACAAATGGATTGGGAGTTGAAAGAACTTTTTCATGTTCTGGGAACTCTTGGCTCTCTTGCTAAATCATGTATTCGACAGCCATAGCTTGAAGGGGAAAGAGTAGGTGGACGCCTGGCTGAATTATGTATGTTAAAGATAAGCAAGCTGCTCTTTGATGGAACTTAGCCACATAAATACAGTGTTTCAATGCAAGAGGTTGTTCACAAGAGCAGAGGCTACGAATATCTGCTGCCGTGATTTGGTTAATACAATTCTGGTTATTAAGACCCCAAACATGCAACACTGAACATAAGATGTGTTTTCCGTGGTTCCTCTGTCTGGGCTTGGAAGGATTGCTAAGATGAAAATGGTAATTTTACCAAGCTAAATTTTATTGTTAAATTCTTCCTATTGGCTAGGGATGTGCATGAAGCATTTCGGCTCCTCTGTTTCGAAGTATGCTTCGAGCTGCCTCCACCAAATTGTTTTGGTGGGGGTGAGCAAGCAGCCAGCCAGCAGTGTCAGCATGGAAATGGCACCTGTGCATGCGGGGACACCATTTTGAGTTGTCAACAATACCATGCTGAGCACTCAAGATGGCATCTGCGCATGCACAGATGCCATTTCCGTGCCAATGCCGTCAGCAGGCTGCTGCTTTCTACCCCCACCCCCCAGATATACACAAAATGCTTCGTACACATCCCTACTATTAGCCTTCTATTACTTTCAGGAATTTTAAGATCTGCCAGAATGTGTTTAACTTATATATACACAAAGGTATGGAAGAAACCCAGGCTTAGCAGAACAGCACTATATAAACCCAGGTCTCAATAAGGCCTAATTTAAAAGTATATCAAACTTTGAAATGTATTATGGTGATATTAACTGAGACAGGGAATACACAATACATGGATTTCAACAATCAAATCAGTTTTCTTGATATTAGGTCAGTGCCTTTCCTGTGAGTAAACCTCCATGGCTTACATGCCAGATCCCTAAATAGCACATTCCTATAAGTCAGCAACAGGTGACATCAGTTCCCAATGAGCAAACCCCCCAACCTCTGCTCTCTGGCTAGCTTCTCCATTTCACTCTCCAAAACTCAAGTCTGTAAGGCTCTCCACACAAGCAGGGGGTTTGCGGGGAGAGTGGGCTTGACCCACTCTGCCCGCACACGAGCACGCAGCTCACCCTGTGCCACGCAGCCGGTAGGGGAGGCGGAGATCAAGGGTCTCCCAGCTCCCCGAAGTCCCAGAATGGGGACTTCTGGGGAGCCCCCCCCCGCCAATGCCAGGAAGCTTGTAGCCTCCTGGTTGAGAGTCTCCTTGTGAGTTGACATGGAGCCACACCACGGCAGCACATGATCAGACAAATGGGGTTAGCGGAGCACTTAACCTTGTTTGCAGGGGGATTAAGTGGGCTTGCTGCCGGGAGCCACGCGGCTCCCGGTGCTTCACACGTGCACTGGAAACCGGACTGGGCTGAGCATAGCCTCAGTGTCTGACTCACACTTAGTCCGAAACCTGATGTTCCTCTACAGTGACCCTTCAAATACCCTGGGGTGCGAGTGTGTGTGGGGAGAGTGATATATCACCTCACACTTTCACATAAGACCCACCCATTAAATGTTAGGTACAGATTTATTATTATCTTGCAAAAATCTTAATGACATCTTCCTCCTGGGTGACCTCTCAGCCGTTAGCTAATGATCTGCCAAACAACAAGTTGTTCTGGTAAGAACTAATCTGCCTACCTTCCTTTCACTATAATCTTAATTGATAATTACCATCTTCACAAGTTAGACCACTTGCGCCTCAAACATTTGCATGTCTGCCATTCTGAATTGGGGTAGATGACATCATTACAAACTATGCCATTGAGGTGTCCCGATGTGTCACTCACTACAATTGTAACAAATGTGGTTCAAATCGGTTAGCCTACTTAGCCCACTTGCACCTCAAATGTTTATGCAACCACCATCTTGAATCAGGGTAGATGACAGCAAAACAAACTATACCCTTGAGCTGTCCCTATGTGTCCCCACAACTGTACCAAATTTGGTTCATATTGGTCCAGGCATTGAGAAGTTGAAACATGTGCTCGTACACACACAATGTTGGGTGATCTCATAAGTTCACTTTCCGTAAGGAAACTAGGCTAAAAAAGTAGACTGGCTAGTATTCATGACTGCAAGCTTGTCAAATATAATACTGTGTCTTTTTTTGTAGGCTACTCTCTTAATGTAGATATCTTGAGTTGTCAGTTTGATACCTCCTACCTCTCCTCTACTTCCATTCCTTGATCATCCCCTCTTATGATCCATGTAGACACACAATATAAAGTATGAGCTGAATGTGATATGTATAGGATTCGCTATTTATAAAAAATGGGTCACCTATTGTGAGATACAAAGTTGTGGGAGAAGCTCCCTAATGTGACAATAAGCTGGCTCTGAGAGTATCAAATTACGTATTATATCTCTAACCCTAGAGCCTGCCATTTGAAGTTTTAAGGACCAAGAAATATTTTATCTGTCTGTCTGTCAAGATATGTGCTCTAAGATATGCTGGCCATGAAACTGTATGACATCTCAGAATGGAAACAAGCAGAAAGGGAAAGCGACACAGATGAGAAAACCCTACCAACAACTTGGAATAGCATTTGGCAAAAAACAAACCCCAAAACGCTTAGAAGTGAGAATTCTAATGCATTGCTCTTGTCACCACAGTAACCTCTTCTCGCCACTACAAGCACGTTGAGTCATGTTACTAGGTCTGTCTTGGTCAGTTAGAATCAGTATACTTATTCAGTTGTTGAAAGCTAGTGCCTGTTTGTGTATTTTGTTCAATGACTCTCAGTATGTAATGTTTTAGTTTCTTCATAAATCTTTGCTTTTTGAACTCAAACTAGTATCTCCAGATAATCTCTTGGGCTGAATTTCTTTACTACCAGAGCCTACTCTGTTGTGTGAAGACTTTAACGTTTCTCCTCACACCCCCTCAACTGGACCCAGAGCTCTGAGAGTGGTGAAGAAAGTAATTAGCCAGAATAAGAAAAGAAGGTTTTCTCAAGAAGGAAAAGTGCTACAGAGGATTGAGAAGTTACAAGCAGAGGCGTAACTAGGGAAAATAGCGCCTAGGGCAAGCACTGAAATTGCACCCCTGTCCAAACAGGAATGATGGGACTTGTAGTCAACAATATCTGGAAATCCCTGTTAAAAGGAACACTGTACCATCTAGACATGGTTGTTGATCAAAACCTGAAAACATGAGCCATCTCTGTAAAAGACTTAGAACAACAGTCAGGAGTTATGCGAGGATTCCAAGTGTCATTTTCTCTGTCTCATCTCATTCTTTAAAAAACATGACTTTGTCCTAGAGGATCACCTGCCCAAATAGCCACTAGCAAAATAGGGGAAGAAGAAGGTGGTGGTGGTGGTGTGTGTGTGTGTCTATAAACCAGTGAATGATTTCTGCCAGCCTTTGTCTTATGATGACTGTTGGCTCATGATGGGGTATATGTGCATTCACCACACTAGAGCTTACTTTGACACCAAGTGGGAGGAGGATACATTAGTTTGCCACACTAGACAGAGGCATTTGCAACAGGAGCAGACAGCCAAGTTCTGCCAGGGCCAAAACCAGCCCCTGCCAGACTAAGAAATCAATGTAATTTGCCCCTTCCTGTCACAAGCAGTGTGCTGTTCTTTTATTATTGACTCTAACTCTCAGATATCCCAGTCATGGATGGAAAATTCAGGGTCAATTTTACAAGAGACACATTTTCTACATGGAAGTTTCTTCTGTGCAGGTGTTGTGCAGAAACCCATGTGTAGTGACTGCCAGGGGCATAGCAAGGTTGGAATGGGCCAAGATGAGATTTTAAAATGAGCCCCCACCCGTCAAAGTCCAGGGCCTCCACACACCCCAGGCCCGCAAGGATTTAAGTCTGATATTTCAAAATAAGTATGCTGCCTGGAAATACATTTCACTGAATACACACATGCACACTTCACAGTATATAGTGATATACATTGAGTACTATATATTTGTGCTACATTTAATGCCTAGAGCAACGCTAATTGTTAAAATGGTCCCCTTGCTGCAGATTAGCAAAGGAGACTTTCAACCATGCAGTGTGAGCGTATGTTTGTTTTCTCAGAATTCTGAACAAATTCAGTAAAGTTTGATTCCAGGAGGTTTTTCACAGGAGGCTTTAAAGCCCTTTAGCACACATCTCCTCTGGAATGGAGGTGCTGCATTCACATGTTGGCCAGATTTACCCTGATGTACCTGCAAGTTATTGGGGAGCAGTTCACACACAAGAAAAATAAAATAAAATAAAAGCACAACACATGCTTCACAGTTCTCACTCAGACCTTCTGGGTTGCAAAACAACTTGAACATAATTGCATTTATGAATGAATCAATGAAAATAAATAAAATATACTTGTTCCAGAAGTTTTTGTAATTTTCTGCCCTGTAACAAGCCACTTATAGGCCTTTTTAGATAGTTTTTGTTTTTAAAGCCAGCACATTTTTCAGTCTGTTTTAAATTAAATATTCAGAGACTTCTCAGTCTCGCTCCACCCCCCATATCAAAGCCCTATGGCAAGCAGATTTCTATAGGGGTGGGGGGACCACAAAAAGGAATTCACAGCCTACCTGGCAAAAGCTGTGCTGGATGGTCTGGGCAGAGGATCTGCTGCTGCAGCAGCTGCTGCAGAAAACTCTGCCTGCTTCCTCCTTCCTGGCTTGCTTGGCCTGCTGAGTACAGGCTTCAGGGAGGCCTATTCAGAGGCCTCTTTGGAAGCCCCACCCACCCGCTGATCAGCTGAGAGGCGGGGAGAGAAGAGCTCTGCAGTTTGCAGGCTGCTCCGATCCTAGGCTTCGCCGATCAGCTGAAGCTGGAGCAAGTGGCTGAGGGGACCTGGAGCTGGTCTGATGGGCAATGGGGTGGGGGTGGCAGGAACTGGCATGGCGCCCCCACCTCAGTGGCGCCTAGGGCACGTGCCCTGCCTGCCCCCCCCCAGTTCCGCCTATGGTTACAAGGTCCGGATTTTGAACTGTGGTCTTTCAAACTGGAGATGCTTCTAAAAGCCACAGAATCAGCAGGGTCACACACAAAGCACCCTGTCAGAGAAGGAGAAGAAAGACAAGCCTGGGGCAGTGCAGATGATAAAGCCACCAGGATAATTTGTTTATCAGTGAGCAGGGGTGTAAGTATAATTGAGTGGATGGGTTCAAAGAACCCGCCCCCCTCCCAAGCTCCTGAGGGCCCCCCAGCTCCATCCCTCCCTACTTTCTTCACTATCTTCCTCATTCAAGGGGCCACTGGGGAGAGAGGTGAACACGGGCCCCTCTCTCCTAGCTATGCCCCTGTCAGTGAGTGACTACATTGGTGCATTTAAGAAATAAACAGCATGCAAAGTATATGTGGGAGACTCTGAAGAAACTGTATGAAATAAAGTCAGCTGTCTCCAACGTGCATCAAATTATAAAGATATGCAATACCAAAGGAGGGAGAAGATCTGTCTACTTCACAACATCTGCAAGCGCAGGGAGAAATTTTGCTGTTATGGTTCAGATTGGATTGTTATTGAGCAATCTTCCTGGACATTTTGAGCCTACTGTAACTGTACTAGGCGCTTACAAAGTTTCCTTTATTAACCCTGTGGCCTGTGTGCATTTGATTCTACAGCACAATGTAAATCCATTCCACTTCTCATCCATTGCTGTTCTTATCTTTGGGTGGCCCTTGTCAGGACTCAGAACTTAAGACCAGAATACAGTGAGGCAGAGAGATTCTACCTGTACACCACCATCAAGCTCTGGCTCAAAGAAGGAAGAACATGGAAACTAGTCAGACCAGTAAGTAATCGACTTCATAGCAATGTCAGAGTGGGTGATATGGTACTACAAGACCCACTATAAATGCTTCCAGATCAGGCATACGAGATCAGGCATATGATATGAGTGACACATACTACTTGTGACAATAGCCTTTTTTTTTTAAGGGAGCTGGATCTGTCAGTACAGTTTTCAGGAATAGGATATAACAAGGGTGTGCACAAAAGAGTTGGTAAAAGCTTTAAAATATGATTTGATTAATAGTCATCCTACAGTTTAATCCTTTGCACATTCACTCAGCAATACATGTCTTGTATTCAGTGGGACTTAATCCCAGGTACGTGTGTATAGGATTGCTGCCGTAGTCATTTAAAGCATTTCGTTATACCTGAAGTAGGTTGGAGAGCTAGCTCCCACATACACATTAAGAGGAACACGTCAGTTGATGGCTGCTACATTTTCCTTCCTCCCCATACACCTCCTTGATAACATTCAGAAAAATAAATGTATGGCAGCATTACAGTCATTACTGGTAAACTCTCAATGAGATAATGCCATGCCACTTCCCACCCCTCCATGGAGAGGAGAGCTGGTCTTGTGGTAGCAAGCATTACTTGTCCCCATAGCTAAGCAGGGTCTGCCCCGGTTGCATATGAATGGGAGACTTGTGTGATGTGTGAGCACTGCAAGATATTCCCCTCAGGGGATGAAGCCGCTCTGGGAAGAGCAGAAGGTTCCAAGTTCCCTCTCTGGCTTCTCCAAGATAGGGCTGAGAGAGATTCCTGCCTGCAACCTTGGAGAAGCCGCTGCCAGTCTGTGAAGACAATACTGAGCTAGATAGACCAATGGTCTGACTCAGTATATGGCAGTTTCCTATGTTCCTATGTTCACCCCCACCCCCACAAAAAGTGAATGGGAAGAAAAATGGAAGGAGGTGGCTTGCAGTAGCCAAAGATCCCCTATAATGTTTGGTTAGGGTCTTTAGAAATCTATGAAACCTTGTCAGGTCATAGGAAATTGTCACTTCATGACATAGGAACTTCATAACACCAGCTTCAAAGGAATCAGAGACAGAGAAGAAAGAAAAATTCTCTAGGAGGAACTATTTTCTAAATGTAGGACACCAATTGTGTCTCAGCTGCCAGCAATTTTTCTGTCAGTTCCAGGAACTGGATCAACTTCAGATAAGTTGAAAGTTATAATTGATTTTGTAACTTCAACCTCTCTCTCCAAAAAGAATCACATTGATCTTATTTTCAGACCCGGGTACAAATGCGTTACAACTAGCAGGATTTCCAACTTTTATTTAGTGGCACTTATACAATCTCTGTACAAATCTTTTTCCTCTCTTTATTTTGTATTTTGTTTGGATTAGAGCACAAATGATAACACTATATGCTTGCTGACAACAGTCTCCTTTTAACAGAGGATCCTCTTTCTTCTATCCCTGCTTTGGTTTCTTTAATTCAGAAGTTTGGCCAACCCTCTGGTTACTCATTTAATCGGTCCAAGGCTGAAGTGATGCCTCTGACTCCTCCATCCTTGTTTCATAATTGGAATTTCAAATTTTGCCAAACAAAAATTAAGTACTTGGGAATTATTGTCACCTGTAATATCTCCTCAATTAATAAGAATCTTAATCTCATCTTTTCTCAAATGAAACTTGATATTGATAGATGGATCTCCTTACCTGATAGGCATTTGGGGGTAAAATAAACATAATTAAAACGAATCCCCTTCCCCATTTGATCTATGTAAAGGGGTCTCCCCTTACTAATTCTTAAAAGCTCTTTTAGCCACTTTCTCAAACCTTTCTGCTATTTTATCTGGCATAAAGACAATCCCAGATTTTCATTTCATAAATTCCAATTACCAGTCCTAGAGGGGGAGTGTTTAATTTTCCAGATATCCTACAATATCATAGAACATACTTGCTTAGTCTGATCTTATAAATTAAAACACGATCTTCCCAACCCTGTTCTGGAGTGTTGGTTACGCATTCCTGACTAACGTTTTGGGCTAATGTGGGGGAATCAGCAAATCTAGAGGGAGCAGTTCATTATAGTGTCAATTTGTAGAAAGCTTTGATCTGGAAATAATGACAGAGATTGGGATACAATGTAATCAGATGTATTAAGGGTACAGGAATGCAGAAAGACTGATAATCAAAACAAGAATACAATATTAGATTGTGAGCCCTTTGAGGACAGGGATCCATCTTATTTATTTATTATTTCTCTGTGTAAGCCAGCCTGAGCCATTTTTGGAAGGGCAGTATAGAAATCTGATAGATAGATAGATAGATAGATAGATAGATAGATAGATAGATAGATAGATAGATAGATAGATAGATATTGACTGATAAGATTAATTTAAATCTCATGAAGAGGAGGTTTAGATTGAATTCTGAAATAAAATCAACTCACGGCTGGCCAGAGAAAAGGTCTTAGAGAGCAGTTTTAGACTTTTAAAGAGAGCTAGGAGCAAAATGGTTTGGAACATAGGCTGGTTAGTATACCTGAATCCTTCCAGTGGTGTGTCTGTCAATCTTGAAGCTCAGCAGGCACTGAGGGACCTCTTCTGCAGGAACAGGCAGGAATGTGGGGTGCAGAGGGAAGCGTGCCACTCATGAACCAGGAAGCCTGAAAAAGTCTGAAGGTAGTTTGATCTCAAGGGACGAGCTCCATGATGCAACCAAGTGTGGTTTACAGGTTGGACCTCATCCTTGGTCTCATCCTCGGCCTGAGGGCAGCCGCTCCCCTTCAGCCCACCGGCCAGCCCGGCAGCAGCCACTTCTCCTCAGGCCACTGGCTGACCTGGCAACAGCCGCTTCCTCAACCTGTGCCCTCTTCTTGAGCTACTGGCTGGCCCAGCAACAACCTCCTCCTCAACCCGGGCCCACCACACCTCCTCCTGCCTCCTCCCTCCTGAGGCCAGTGGGGCTTTGCCCGCCAGGCCAGCCGGGCTTCTCCTGAGGCCGGTGGGGCTTCTCCCCCCCGGGCCGCTTCTCCCCCCGTCGCCACCGCACCTCCTCCTAAGCCCACCAGCAGCCTTCTCCGGGCGGCGGGGCTTTGCCTGCCACCCAGCTCCCTTCCTTCCTTCCTTCCTTCCTCCCTCCCTGCCAGCCAGCCAGCCCGTTGTCTGTCCCAGCACTGAGCAGCAGCTCCACTCCCACCTTTTTATTGGTAGTGGCTGCAGCGGGGGTGGGGCTTGCCAAACATCCCCAGGCATCCCCACATCCCTACGCAGTTCTCTCCTCAGTTGACCGTAAGAGAATTAAATACCACCAGCTGAGACATAATGAGACTCCTGTAAGTCCCAACCAAGATGGAGTCTGCAAGCCTGCAGATTCAAAGTACAGAGTGGGGTGCTTCTTGTACTTCCCCCCACCACACAAGCTGTTCTCTTAACACCACTCTTGAGCTTTCTTTTGTAAAACTTTATATTCATATGTTCTTTTGTGATAGACTATACATATGTTCATTCCCACCTTAAGTCCACTCTGATGACAGCTCAGCGTACTACTAATCTTATTACTACTTTTTATTACTCGAGGGCAGCTTCTTATATACCTGCAGCTATTAAATTATTATTTATTATTATCTATATATTTAATTATCCTGGGTGTGCCTTTCGAACGTGCGTCTCGGCAGCCCAGCTGATTGGCTGGGCTGCGGGGGCGCCTGATTGGGTAAGGCGCACCCAGGAGAACGGCGGCGGCGGCCATGGCCGAGGAGCGAGGAGGCGGCAGTGCGGCGGGCCCGATACTGGGGTGGGGGTTGGCAGACCCAACAGATGGCAGCTCTTGGCGACTCTCGGCGGCCCCTGCTGGCGGCGGCAGCTCTCGGTGGCCCTGCTGGCGGCGGCGGTGGCTCTCAGCCCGGCGGTGGGCCCACCCGTGGTGGCATGCCACCGGAGACTGGGGTGGGGGGAGAGAGGCGGCGGGTCTGGCCCGGCCGCGGAGGCGAGGCGGTGGGGGGCTGAGCTGCGGCACTCGGCCCGGCCAGAGACTGGGGCGGTGAGGAGAGAGGTAGCCGGCCCCAAAGAGTGCACAGATGCTCTGTGCAGGGGTCGGCTTATTATTAATAATAATAATAATAATAATAATAATAATAATAATAATTCAATTTCTATACTGCCCTTCCAAAAATGACTCAGGGCGGTTTACAAAGAGAAATAATAAATAAATAAGATGGATCCCTGTCCCCAAAGGATGGATCCCTGTCCCCAAAGGGCTCACAATCTAAAAAGAAACACAAGACATTTGTCACCAAAGTCCATCCCCAATTGTTGTATGGTGCCCAGTTAGGACCGGTTAGAAATTTCTCGTCTTTAGAAGCTCTGCAATCTAAATTTCTGAGATCAATATTATCAGTCCCCCGCTGTGTTCCTACTGTTGTGTTGAGAAGAGAGGTGGGCTTGATTAGAATGGTAACCTGTTACTGGAGAACCATCATCCTATTTTGGTTATAATTTGTGTTCTCTTGTGTGAGCCTGGCCTCTCTTATAAAAACTGATTCGTTCAGGTTTAACTGGTCCACGCTGATCAGTGGCAAACTAGCACATTATGGGTTCTCGACAGGGGAAATCCTTAAAATGGGTTATGACCGGGCCAGGAAGGAAATCAAGCAACGTATTATAGATATAGATCTTCAGGAGGAAGTTGCTCTTTTGCCCAAGAATGTCCATTTGGGTGAGCAAACAATTAGTTTTAACCCCGCAAGTTATCTGCGTCTTGTTATCATTCTCAAATTTAGATGTGCTTTAACTTTAGCGTGTTTGGACATCCTTCCCTCCGCTGTTTTGGAGGGTAGATTTAAAGGCACTCCTTTTCCTGCTCGCCTATGTCCCTGTGGTACAGGCCAAGTGGAGACCAGCACACATTCTATTTTATATTGAGATTTTTATAGGGATGCCCGTTAAGGATTAATTTCCCCTTTGCTGACTGATTTTATAGGGCATCCCGATGATTTTTATCTGAAGTTTTTATGAGCCAATCCTGATGAGAATGTTATTAATAGAGTGGCCAGCTACTGTTATATAATTTGTAAAATCTGTTCAGATTTTTAAATGTTTGATCTTGATATATTTGTTCTTATGTTTTCTGTTTTTCTGTGTCTGTTCTTTTTTGTGTTTTGTACTCTGGTCTATGACCATAATAAAGATTGGACTGGATTGGATATATATGTTCATTTAAAAAGTAATCCTGGGTATAGCCCCCCTCAAAAGTATGGCACAGGTAGAAAGTGTACTACTGTACGGGCATTAAACATAATATGTGAATAAAAGTATATGCATTTGGTTCTGCATTTGTGTATGCTGCACACAGATTGTACTTGCAGTGGGCCTATCATATGAAGAGGCCTCTAGTTCCAAATCCCTTTCCAGCCATGATAACTTCCAGCCAGTCCAATACTTGTGTGCTTTCTCTCTCATTACTGAAAAGTCTGAAGCTTGATTATTTTATTATTTACATAGGTCAGAAAGAAATGTATACAAAATATAAAGTTGATTTTTTTAAAAACTTCTGAGCTAGATGTGATCAACAACATAAATAGTAAAATAAAATATTTTTCTATTCAGAAGCATAAGTAGTAAATGTGTATATGTGTGTATGATAATGTATGATGAATTATTAATGAACATCTTGTAGTTTGATGTAAACTTTGCATATTTTGTAATGTTTGTGTGATAATATTTTTAAAAAGTTATTGTGGAGATAAAATGGGGGGTCCTTATGTGAGCTATCCTGAGTCCTTGAAGGAAGGATGGGATATAAATGAGATTAAAAGTAATGTATTGAAGGAAAAGCATGTTGCAGAGGTTCATTGATTATTACAGTAAATCTGTATGGACTTCTAACTTTAGTTTTATTTGTATATTTTTCACCTAAATATGCAATCCAATCCATTAAAAAACAGTTCCCATACCAGTTGAAGATTCTCTTATTTCTCCTTCTGCTCATCTTGATCTTAACAGTTTCTGGCAATAAGTCTAGACATATAACTTGAGACCTACCAAGCTGAAGGCAAGTCCATCATCTGTGTATGGATACCCACCAAGGGCTCCATCTGGGATTCCAGAAATATGTGAAGAACCAGGTAAGTCACAAAACATGGATGGTGGACTTTGGCTTAATTGGTCGTAAGCTGTGTGCAGATCTGTTTTAAGCAGAGTTAAGCTCAGGAAGTAAAAAGTTCTTATCTAAGCTTCCCTTCTATTTCATTCACCAACAGTATATTTTCAAACTAGTAACCATAGGTGAATAGAGTCAACTATTTACCAAATGGCAATGTACCACCGTGAGCATATAACCAGTTGGCAAGCTGGCTTTGTATATTGTCTTCTTGCTAAGTGAGAAGTATCTTACCATGCTTCTGCACCTGATCAGAAATCCAGCACAGGAGAATGGTAAGTTTCTCCTCAGCACTTGCAAGACAATTCAGATGTCCAGCCAAGTGGAGACATCCACATGTTGGTAAGTTACCATGGTAAATAGCAGCCTGTACTTACAGTATTCTCTCACTCATACCTGAGAAATTCCATCCAACTAATTTTTGTCATAATCTTTCTGCATTTAAAAAAAAATTGCTATAACGTTTATAGGAGTCTAATGCACAAAACACTCTCTGGTGAGAATTACTTTGCACAAAGCAATACTGTAGAGTAGAGGTTAATTAAGATCTGTTCTTGTTGGGAACCATAAAGAGTCTCACTTGAAACCCAGAACGAATTTAAATGTGCTGTTCTTGAAAGAAGAGAGATCCTTCCTGGGGTTAAGGACCCATAGGACAGCAGCATCAAAGAGAGGGCCATATCGGTTATTTTAGCAGGTGTTAATGCTGCATGCTGAGTTGCTGAATCCAGCAAAATGCTAGAGTTACATGTGTAATAAGGAGGCAAGAGAAAGGGTGAATGCAAACGGTACAGCTGTAATAGTGCTGGAGATGTTTTGCTGCTCCCTCAAACATGCACATTCTGTTCCAAAAGGAGCTTTTTAGAAAAAAAATTCCTGGTTCTGCAGGTTTTCACAATGGCGGAAATAGGCTAGATCCAGCTGTGGAAGGCATCCACTGGTGATGTTCTATGTCACCAACCTACCTACTGCCAAACTGCAGAGTACTTTGGCAACTTGCAAAAATGTGTGTGGGTGTTTTTTTATTTACTTATTTTTGTAAGTAAATAATGGGATTTAAATGAATAGGTTGTATGGCTTTTTTAAAAAGTAAAAAAGCCAACAGTCCACTTGACTCACAAGGGCACTTTCCAGATTGCACCTTACAACAGTGTCACTACATGTCTGTTTAGTGTGCTTCCATACTGCCTGACATTTCTGACGCTTTCTTTCAGGTTTTATCTTTGTGTTACAGTGCTACAATGTTGCAAAAAAGCTGTATTTTCCCATTGTAGGAGGTTTGTGCAAGCTAGAAAAGACTGCTCCTCCTGCTCGTGGCTTTGTGCAACACCCTTTATTTATGGTTTCAATGTGATCCTGCCAAGCCAAAATAAGCTACCGCTGTTGTAGTGTATAAGTGCCAAGGAGGCTTTACCACAGGTTTAGCACAAGGCTTTACTGCAAGTTTGGGGCATAATGGATACTCCGATGCAAAAAGAGGATTTTTTTAAAAAAAATCCTGGACATAAATTGGGCTAGGTTCCAATAGCGGGGAGGGGGGAAGAACCCAAATTGTGTGTGAAGTGCTCTCTGTAATATTGCATGGACTTCAAGGTAAATCTGGCTGATATGTGAACGCACACCCACCCTCCCAAAGTAAAGTCATGGTAAAGTCACCATCTGAAAAAGCTCAAGGACAAGACAGGATCTGATCTGCTATGTGGCCAGCTACTAACTACTTTTGGAAAACAAGTCATGATACTAACCTCACACTGTGGGAGAAGAACTCACAGTATGAGCTTTTTAATGCATGCTATCTGTCTTCAGCCAATGACATCGTGAAGAGTTGCCAAGGCAAGGTAGCTCCAGAAAAATGCATATTTAGCAACTCAGGGAGCTGAATATTCATGTTACAGCAGCTCTGCAGGCTCACAATCGTTGAGAGCAGAATTGTGGACTGAATGCACTTTTGGCTGGAGCCAGAAGTTTCCCCCCTTATATTCTTACTGCTCCCTTCATCAGGTTCTATTCTGTTTGTATTTTTAGACTCGTTTCCTTAGAAGGGTTCCTGGCATATTTTCTGTTTCACATACTGTCATTGTCTGCAGTGACCATCCTTCTGCCCAGAGAGTGGAAGTTATTGCTTAAGGCAGTAATTTCTATTTCCCAGGAAATTCCATTCTGAATCAGTTTAACTGTCAAGGGTTTCGAATCTACCGTTTTTCTCATTACAATGCCAAGGTGGCTGCTGGATCAGCAGTAGCAGAAAGAAACTAGGTCATTTGTGTTGCCAGCATACTGGTCTCCTCTGCTTGCTCTGAAGCCTTTTGACTCAACTGCTGCTGCTTCCTTTTCTCTCATTTCCAGGTCTCTCGAGTCATCATTTCCCCTTTACCCAAGAAGAAAAATCTGCAAAGTGAAAATTCCAAAGTATGGCCTAGGATATGGCAGAAGCTGAGGGGATGGTGGCCTGGTGAAAGAACAGATGACGAAGCCCTGAGTTGCACATTATGCATTAGGGCAGGCACAGATTCAAGGGGAGAACCTGCATGGGCGCCTGTGCAGTTCTTAGGGGCAATCCAGAAGGCAGGGCAGCTTCCTCCTGTTGAAGTTGAAGCCAAAAGGAGCTGATGGAAAACTCAATCAGTTTCAAATGAGGGGACTGCTAGAAAGGGGAATTTACAGGGCTTTCGGAGACTTCTTGAAAAATGGTGGTAGGAACAACTTGCAAAGTCTAAGGAAAGTGCACACTGCACAGAAAATGCATTAGTATAGGCTCCCCAGGTAGCTGTGAGAGGTTTAGGGGCAGTGCTAAAGGATTTCAGATAATTTTGGATGAGAGAGAGCACTAATTTGCATGTTTAATTTACAAATATACAAACAGAACTTAGTGGAAGCAAAGAGCAGGATCTTCCAGAGAGTAATAAACTGTGCCCTTTCCTACAAGTTGCCAGAGCAGGGGCATAGCGAGGTTGGAGTGGGCACAGAGACCAGATTTTAAAATGCCCCCCCCTCAAAGTCAAGGGCCTTGGCACACCCCAGGCCCCCAAGGATTTAAGTCTGATATTTCAAAATAAGTATGCTGCCTAGAAATACATTTCACTGAATACACACACACACACTTCACAATATATAGTGATATACATTGAGTACTATATATTTGTGCTACTTTTAATGCCTAGAACACACTAGAAACACTAATTATTAAAATGGGACCTTCGCTGCAGATTAGCAAAGGAGACTTTCAACCATGCAGTGTGAGCCTATGTATGTTTTCTCAGAATTTTGAACAAATTCAGTAAAGTTTAATTGCAGGAGGTTTTTCACAGGAGGCTTTTAAAACCCTTTAACACACATCTCCTCTGTGTGTGTTAAAGGGCTTTAAAGATGTGTGTTAAAGGGCTTTAAAAGCCTCCTGTGAAAAACCTCTTGCAATCAAACTTTACTGAATTTGTTCAAAATTCTGAGAAAACATACATAGGCTCACCCTGCATGGTTGAAAGTCTCCTTTGCTAATCTGCAGCGAGGGGGCCATTTTAATAATTAGCGTTGCTAGTGTGTTCTAGTGTGTTCTGTGTTCTAGTGTGTCCTCCTGTAAGGAGGACAAGCAGGAGGGAGGGTGAACAGGGCAAGTGGCTGAAGGGACCTGGGGCTGGGCAAGGGGCAATGGGGAGTCATGTGAGGTGTCTCTGGGGCCACCCCCCAGTCAGTGGGGCCCCCAGGCAACCACCTCCCCTTGCCTAATAGTAGATACGCCCCTGTGCCAGAGTGATCTGACTGGCTGTACACTGAGTCTTTCAGGCTTTTGCTCTCCTTCCTTTCACATTCTCATTATCTGGCCACACATCAATCAGGGACCTCATGAGATTTTGGCAGTGCCACATGCCAGCCATGAATTCTGTGATTAACTCACACTTTTTCATACTACTTCTGTGGTGACTGTTGCTTAATCACAAAATGCAGGAGCTGGCGAACAGGTAATGCTGCCAAAATGGCACAAGCTCCCCACTTGATGTATAGCCGGAGAATAAAAACACGAAAGGAAAAGAGCAAAAGCTTGCAAGACTCAATCTATAGCCAGTCAGATTGCACTGACTAATTGTGAGGAAGCCCACAATGTATTGCAGTCTGGAAGGGCCCAGACACTCCTACAGCAAGTAGCAAAGCTGCTAACCCTGCATTCCCAGAGAGAAACATAGTAACATAGGAAGCTGCCATATACCATTGGTCCATTTAGCTTAGTATGGTCTATACAGACAGACCCTGCTTCACCTTCAGCTACTGCTCAGCTCCAAAATTTCCCTCTGACCCTCAGTTCAAAACTGCACTCTGGCTCCAAGCCGGTTTTTCTTTCTTTCCCCTTCCCACTAACTTTGTCATCTTCCCAAATTTCGACAGGAATCATATTCAAGGTTGGATAGATTCCCAGATGGTGTGTATGTTGTTCCAAAATGCCCTCAGATGTCAGGAGCTGACTGAAGGATAATGTTTCTCCAATGTAGTAAATACCTGGGCTCACCACATGAGGGCACATTCAAGCAACGTATTTAGCACATCCATTTTCAGAGTAATCCTTACAACCACCCCAGGGCCAGTCTACCAATGAGGTACGATGAGGCAGCTGCCTCAGGCAGATTGGTAGAGGTAGTGGTGGCGCCCTGCCTCTGCATCCAGCACCACTGACAGCTTCGCTGCCCCTATTCAACCTGGGGGCTTCAGCAAGGTCACTGCCCATTTCCCACCCACTGTTGGGTGAGGAATGGGCAGTGGCCTTGTTGCCCATTTCGAAAGGCAAGGACAACAAGATGAGCAAGCTCAGGAGGAGCAGAGGAGAGCTGGTCTTGTGGTAGCAAGCATGACTTGTCCCCTTAGCTAAGCAGGGTCTGCCCTGGTTGCATATGAAAGGGAGACTAGAAGTGTGAGCACTGTAAGATATTCCCCTCAGGGGATGGAGCCGCTCTGAGAAGAGCATCTAGGTTCCAAGTTTCCTTCCTGGCAACTCCAAGATAGGGCTGAGAGAGACTCCTGCCTGCAACCTTGGAGAAGCCGCTGCCAGTCTATGTAGACAATATTGAGCTAGATGGACCTATGGTCTGACTCAGTATATGGCAACTTCCTATGTTCCAGAAATGGTGGCTGATGCCACAACCAAATAAGAACAGATTGTGGGTGGGCAGAACTGGAGCACGGCATGGTATATATGGTGGGGAGCAGAATTTGTTAAGGATTTGTTAATTGTTGCTCTGCATGCTGTGGAGATGGGGCTTCGGTCAGAGGTGTGGGTGGGAGAGTGATCAGGGAGAAGCATATAGTACACCTCTGCACACGGCAGAGATGTGGCCTTGAGCAATCCAGGTGCAGTAAGCCAGTATTATTATCTCCATATTGTGATGGGGGACTGAGACAGAGATATCTGCAGCTTGCATATGAGCACCCAGTGAACCTGTGCCTGAGTTGCAAGTTTATACGAGAATTTTCTGCTCATAGCTCAGTGTCTTAGCCAGTATGCTTGTAGCAAAAAGTAGTTTGAGAATCAGACCTCAAACCCATGGCTTTTGTCAGCACTCAAATTTCTTCTGCATTGAAACTAACTTCAGCTTTACATAAAGTAACAGCCCTCTCTTCAGTTACTTCCATCAAATTGTTTCCATCAAGGCTAAAGACCAACAAGAGATTTTGCATTTCAGTTATGTCATTTGTACCACAAGGTTAACTGGAGCATTTTGAAATGAGATCACAAGATAGCCACCATCACAAGATAGCCAGCTTCCTGAAAGTAATATAAATTTGGTTTGAGGCATTTTAGAAATAATGGACACAAGGCAGACTGAAATATGCTATGACATAATTCGCCACACTGATTTGCCATTCATAATCAGGCCTAAAATGATTTTATTGTATGATTTTCATCGTTGCGATGAACCCAAGTAACGCTGAGTTAATTAAGCTGACATGCCAAATGCCCAGAGTGGAATCCTCTCTAACATGCAGTACATACAACATTAGGCATTGACTTGCCATTCTAAACGTTAATCCTTGTTTTTAAGAGCATATCATATGTTGTTTATATACAGGCCTTCTAGTCATAGAAACAAATTCAGAAACAAGTGTCAGCACTGGATCATAGGCAGCCAAGGCAAAGCCAAATTTGAATACTTGGAGGATTAGGGAGCAGCATTGTCAGGAATTTAAAGGAGCTGTTGAGGTGTCACGTTGAAAATGAATTTATTACTGATGGGACAAAACCAAGGTATTTGTCAAAAGGAAGTGGGAAGCAGCAGGGTGGCTGGCAGGTAGCTGGAGATGGCTACCAGAGGGTAGTGATGCAGATTTCATTTTATTTATTGCATTCATATGGTGCCTAATAAAAATCTCTAGCTGGTTTACAAAGACCTAAATGAAACTGTTGCTCAAGCAAAGAGCTAGACCAGATTCAGAAACATTCACTATATAAGAAAGCCAGTCCAGGAGAACCAGTGAACTGTCTGGGATAGTCCCAAGCTAGAGTCCAAAGCAGGCAGTATTGCTTAGGGATGTGCAAACAGGTTCATTGACCAACATGTTCGACATCAAATCTATTCAGTTGTACGGTCCGGTGTTGAACTGAACATGCCCCCACCCTGGTTCGGTTCAGCACCAGACCAAACCCCCTGGCTATTCGGGGTGTGTGTATGTTTGTGAACAATCCCCCCCAAACCCCTTTTTTTAGTACTTACCCCCTCCGGGGGGCTTCTCTAAGGCTGCAGGGGTGGTCTGCGGGGAGGTTCCGGCCTCCATTATGTTGCAAATCACCCCATTTGGGCAGTCTTCAGCCCATTCTGGGCTCACCCCTGTTGTGGCAGCCATTTTGGAGGCCGCTGCGCATGCCCAATCTGAATTGGGGAAAACTCCTAGATCCCTCCCACTGACTTCACTCACCTACTTATCTAGCTGTAGTGGTGGTGACAGAAGGTGGTCTCTTCCTCCTTCCATTGCCACTGGAATACTGCTATTGGAGCATCGCAGGTGCCAGGGACCTTGGGAAATGTAATCTTTTTGGGTGCCCTCCAGAAAGGTTTTTGCTTTCGTAAGAGCTGCAGCCAGGGAAAGAGGAGAGGGAGATACCTGCCACTCTTGCCACCACAACCATAGCAGCAACTATATAGTACTGGCTGAAGGAATGGGCGGCAATCAAGGTCTGGAGGTATGATCCAGACCCCTGCACATGCTCTCGGTGATGTTATTAGAGCACAGTGGGATCTAAAAGGAGCTCATAACTGGGCTCAGAAATCTAAGATATCTGCCAGCTTTTAAAGAAAAAATTGGTCCAAAAGCTACCTTCTCAGTATCTGTTTAAATAATTACATACAGACATTTGAACCTACTAACAGCCCTATTTTCAAGGATTGCCAAAATACGTGGACTATCTTGATGGTGAACAAAATAAAAGCCACAATAAAGGAAATGCATGATACACAAAATCTGAAGCAAACCTGTTATTTCAGTGGCCTAATAAATGTCATACCAAAGCAGCTCCCATCAGGTCTATAGCATAAGGAGTGATCTTCACTCTTTTCAAGCAGGGGGCGCTTGGGTTAAAAACCTTCAGTGTGAGAGCCATTTCCCACTGTGTTGACCTCCACACAGGACTACTTTTCTCAGAGTCAGAGCCCTCTCTTAAGATCTATATGGGGGAAATGCTAGGAAAGACTTCTCAGCACTCTGTGAGGCTCTCCACATGAGCAGTGTGGAGAGCTGAGGGGGGTTTGGTGGGGAGAGCGGGCTTGGCCCGCTCTCACCACACACGAGCGGCTAGTTCACCCTGGGTGGCCAGATCAGCTGCCCACATGATTACTGGCTCCATCACGGAGCCAGTTGGGGCAGCAGAGATTGGGGGCCGCCTGGCCCCCAGAACTCCCAGTATGCCCTGTACGAGTGCGTGGGGCATTCTGGGGGGCGGGGGACCTCCAACACTGGGAAGCTTGTTGTAGCCTCCTGGTTAGGAGCAGCCTCCTTCTGCTCGTGTGTCACCATGGTGCACAGCCACGCTGTGGCGGCACACAAACACCAAAATGGGGTTAGCAACGCACGCGCTCCGCTAACCTCATTTTAGGGGAGGGGTATTTAGGTGGGCTAGCTGCTGCTAAACCACTGGGCTCGCCCGCAAGCCCGGTGGTTCTCACAACTTCTGGAAAGCGGGCTGGGCTCCCTTAGCCCACTTTCCAGTGGTCATGAGAATAGCCTCCTTGTATGTCTTCCAAAATGGTGCTGAGGCTCAAAAGGGCTCAGTTTCCTTTAGGATAGCCCACCAGCACCGAGCAGAGTACAGACGCAATGTACGGTGGGAAAGGTTGCCTCTGCATGGTGCCAGGGGGACTGTGTAGAGCAGTCAGCTTTGGCCAAAGCTTTGCACAGGCCCAAGAAACGCTTAGGGAGTTGCACTTGGGAGCCAGACCCTACAATAAAGAAAACTGGCACAAGACCACATTTGTGGATGATTACAACCCTTCTCCTTCGAAAGAGTGGGGAAGATCACACAAATGGTCAGTATTCTCCACTACATCACTTGTAGATGACACTATGACCTGTGACATAGACCATGATGGATTAAAAGTATTGTTACTTATTTCATCTTTATATAGCTGAATACATTTGCTAGTTTTAACATTTCTGTGGCTTCTGAAACCAGCAGCATTAAAAGGAATTTTATTAGGTTTACAGTACTTTGCAATCAGCTACCTTATAACAACTCTGAAACCAAAACCTTTTCGTTTTCCACATAATACAAAGAGCAAGAGAATGAATTGTTAGTGGGGAAATATTGTATCAATCCAAGTCAAATTAATTTTCTTCCAAAATTTATTTAGAAAACCACAGCTCTCAAAACAATAAATCGACATCCTCAGGTCAGGCCCCACCAGGAATGGCCATTGTGCTGGTAGAATACTGAGAAGAGAGTCAATGCAGAGGAAGTTGATGTCATAGCAAGGTTTCCCTCAGTGAAGCAGTAGAAAGACCATTAACAGGATGGAGCCTGGGTGGGTGCCATCCATTCTTCGGAGTCCAAAACAAACAAACAAACAAACAAAAAGAGAGGCAAAAATTCAGACTAGAAAACTGCAATTTATTATTGTGTGGTGTATGTCCAATGTTTTTCAACTTGTTTTCTTCTTTGGGAAAAAGGACAATTTTGACATACGACTGTCTAAATAGATGTTAAATGGCACCAGAACCTTTCTGAAAGAGCTATTTTAGCCTCCACTCATGTGAGTCAAATGCATCTTTCCATTAATGGTTCATCTTCTAGTCTTTACATGCCTATGGGTACCAAGCAGCTCCACACTTAGACCAGCTTCAGTATTTTTGAGGAAGTTGTCTGATGGCTAGTAATGTAAAAAAGTAAATTTTACAAACAGGTGTCATACTCAAACCACTAGGGCTCCTTTCTTCCCTGTTCTTTCCCAGCCTTCCTTCCCTAATGCCTCAGTATAGGAAGGAAAGACGTTTCACTTCATCCTTGTCCTCCTCTTCTCTTGGACAATTTGCCTTTTATTCTTGCTTCTCCTCAGGAACCAAAGTTATCACTCTGGCTATGTCCGCAGCGCCCTCTTAACTCCTTCACATATATGAGTTAACAGAATCACTCTGAAAATGCATTGTCTGAGTGTCAGACATTTGGTCAGATTCCATGTGACTGTCCACCAGTATCAAGGTGTACCAATATAAAAGCTTCTCTACTAGGGGGCTTTCAGGACAAATTGGACTGTAACTCCCATTAGTTTGAATGGGAAATCCAACAACAACAACAACCCCCAGTGAGTCACTACCTTGGCATGGTTGTGGGGCTTGCGTGCTCTGAGGAAGGTGAGAGCTATACCAGAGGTCCAACCATACTGGACAGGTCTCACCAGAGGAGCCAGACAAAGAGTGCCTCTCCCATCAACAATAGAGACGTAACTTTAATAAATCTATACCGGATCGGTCGTCGCCCGGGTCAACAAGGACCGCGCCAGGTGCTGGACTCCCTGGATATCTGGTGGCAAGTGGGCAACAGGACTCAGGATCTTCAGCAACCAGGGCTGGAGACTGCAAGGTTACTAGAAGAAACGTTGCTTAACTGAAAAAAATATTTGAATCACTGCTAAATACTGTCTGTATATTCAGTAGCGATATAGCAATGGAGTTTGGACTAGACAAGTGTGCTGCATTAATAATGAACAGAGGAAAAATAACAAAAACAGAAGGAATAGAACTGCCCAATGGAAGCAACATCAAGTATCTGGAAGAGAAAGAACATTACAAATACTTGGGCTTTCTCCAGGCTGATAACATTGCACACTGAAGTTAAAAGAAAAATGGGAAGTGAATACTTCAGGAGAGTTAGAAAAATCCTAGAGTCCAAACTAAATGGCGGGAACACCATACAAGCCATAAACACCTGGGCTATACCTGTTATCCGATACACTGCAGGAATAATAGACTGGACCCAGGCAGAGCTAGAGACACTAGATTGTAAGACTGGGAAAATCATGACCATCAATCATGCTCTGCACCCCCGCAGTGATGTCGATAGGCTCTACCTCCCTCGCAGCTCAGGTGAAAGAGGAATGCTGCAAGTCCATCAAACAGCAGAGGAGGAGAAAAGAGGCCTTGAAGAATATATCAAGGACAGTGAAGAAGATGCACTTCAAATGGTCAATAACGAGAAACTATTCAACACCAATCAAACAAACCCTAGGACAGGACCACCAAAGATGAAAATAGGTTCCCTTCTTCCCACAGCCACTCCAGCAAAGGAAAGAACAGTCCCTCTGGGGAACACTGGTGTTTTTGTGCAAAAACACTGGTATTCTAGTGCAAAAAACAACAGGCTATCCCTCTAAATAGCCTTCCTGCATGTGCTAGCTAGGGATGTGCATGGAACCAGCTGGTCTGGTTTCGTTCGAGTCTGAACTGGACCTGAACTGGACCCAGCCAGTTCAGTCCAGCGCCCCCTCAAACCTCCGGTTCGGTTTGGTCTGGGGGGTTTTGTGAGCTTTTTTTCTTCAAAAATTTTAATTTTTTTAAAACTTACCCCCTCTGGGGGAGTTGCCTGAGGAGGTGGCGGGGGATGTCCATGGAGGTTCCCCCTCCCCTGCCGCCGGCCTCCCTTAGTCCAGAACTCGACCCACTGCCCCCACTGGTATTTATCTGAATCCTGTTTTTGAAATAGGAATCTTCCAAGTACTTATAAGCTCTTTTTTCAAATCATAGAGCTTTAGCAATAGGTTTCTTTGCATGTCTGAAGACATTAACTTTGGGGTGATAATGGGAACAGACACCTAAAACAGTTTCTTCAGCTCAAATTGAGAAATCTGTACAAATCTGGTGATTTAGTCATATAATGAAAGTGCTGTTCATCTCAGGAAGAAGTTTCACAGGGACTGTTTCAGTCCCTGAAAATAGGGACTATCTGGTGTCATCATAACACCCCTCTTTCTTACAGCAGCAAAATTGTCGCAGGAGCCACTGCCAGGGAGCCATGTGCTTCTAATGTACTAAAGAAATACTAGTAAACATAAAATATATTGCTGAGTCTCTTTATCATCGTATGTTGCATTCATCTACTCTGCAATAGCTTCTTGGACTTCATGGGCTTCTGAAGCAGGTGTTCGTAAATTGGGTAACCGTTTGCTTTTTTAAACATTTAAAGGTAAAGTGTGCCCTCGAGTTGGTGTCGACTCCTGGCGACCACATAGCCCTGTGGTTTTTCTTTGGTAGAATATAAATTTAGGAATGTTTAATCTCATAGAGAATCTGGTTGTACAGCAAATAGCTGCAGCTCAAACATATTCCGCAGCGTTTACTGTCTGGAGAGGCAATTATGGGTAAAGAGATAAGAGGCGTATCTAGGGAAAATAGCACCTAAGGCAAGCACTGAAATTGCGCCCCCTGTCCAAACATCTGACACCCATCTTTCAGATAACTTTACCATAATATCAGCTCAAAAATACAAGTCAAGCTTGTTAATCTTTTAATCTTTCAAAAACTATTTAGCAGTGGACGCAGCCAGCCCAAAAAATGCTGGAAAACTACAAATTTCAGTATGCTGGGGCTCATGAAATACCCAAATACTATGTGGAGGTGTACTTGGAAAACTAAACAGAAGTGCCTGTCTAATTCTCTGCTATGCATTGTAGCATCACTATTACATAATTTTTAAAAATAAATGGAGAATTTGACTTTTCCCAGATACTCTGAAAATAATTAAAGTAAACTGTGTCGCTGCTTGGAATATATTCTAGTATTTCAGAAAGACAGTTAAAATGAGAGAAAGAGAGCAAGAAACTGCCAGTGGGCCTTAATACTAAGGATTTCACACTGATTCAAAAACAAACTCACCATTAATAGCCATATTATTAAGACATCACATTTAACTCACTTATCACAAGAAGCAAAGTAAGAGCAAATCAATACAATCCTAACTCATAAGCATCAGCTCAGTATTCACAAGCCCTGATTCTCTGTACTTAGTGCCCAACTAAATATGTGTACAGTGACATACCGTATTATATATTTTTTAAGAAATTACCTGCAGCCCCTTCAGGGGGGCTTCCTAAAGGCCATGTGTAGGGGGTCTGCAAAGGTCCCCCCTCCCCCTGCTGGCCTCTAGGGCCTCGCAGGGACCATTTGAGTATGTGCAGTGGCCGTTTTTTAAAAAACAAATTAAATGGCCACTGAAAACAAAATGGCCACTGCGCATGCTCAAATGGCCTCTGCAAAGCCTGGCATGGCCTAGGGCCTCACAGAGCCCATTTGAGCATGCATGGTGGCCATTTTGTTTTCAGCAGCCATTTTTAATTTTTTTTTTAATTTTTAAGAATGGCGTCCCCCCTTCAAGTGGTGCCCGGGGCACGTGCCCTGCCTGCCCCACACTAGATACGCCCCTGAAAGAGATGCACTGGCATTTTGTGCCCATGTACCTACATTTGCATGCATGTCTACTTGGATCAAGTTGCTCCCCCTATGAGAGTTAATTTCTAGGAACTGAGGAGGCTAAAACTGAAAGAACTGTAGTGCACATGTGGGAACATTAACACGTTTTTCTTTAAAAGGCACCCCAAACATTAACAAAATTCTGAAAGATAGATCTACCAACTAAATGGTACCTGCATTTAGGCAGTATGCCTCTATATTACCAGTTGCTGAAGAGTAAACAGCAAGGGAGTGACCTGCTTGGGGGCTTTCTGGAGGCCTCTGGCAGGCTGCTGTTGGAAACAGAATGGTGGACTAGAAAGATCCAGCAGGACTCTTCTCATTTTCCTACCCCCTACAAAGGCAGAATAGGGATAAAATATGGAAAATGTTTTACAGAGAATGTCCCTGGTTAATATGGAGTCCTTTAGGCTGAAGAAGAGACTAAAAAGCAGATGGTTTTTACAGAAATCTCACAGTAATCCACAGCCAGTTTCCACTAGTTCAATACTGCTCCAGTTGTGCATGTTTTGAAAAAAATCTTATGAATATGCATATTCAGTTTCACAAGAACATCTCAATAACATTTGTGTATGTCTTTCTTTAGTGATGCTGATTGTACAGCAACAGTGAGTGCCATTATATACAAGCACTCTGAAATCTGCATGCTAACAAGAATTTTCTGAAAGCAATTAAATGTATTTGAATATATTAACAGGCAGTAGGTTTAAAATAAAATATGTTTTTTCACACTTTGCATAAATAACTTGAAAAATCATTGCCATGGGCTGTTCAGCAGGGGATAAATTTTAATCAAGTTTTTTTGTTTAATTTATGAGAATTATTTATATTCCTTTATGCTATTAGCAAGATGCTCTGGAGATACAACCTCATGCTTAATGTGTTTCATTCCAGATGAAAAGGTGCTTTGCTTTTGTTAAAGAAATGCATAGTTGTTGCTCATTTGTTGCAGGAAAGTAATACGTCTTCCCCTAAAGGTAGCAGTTCTGTTGTTGGAACATAATATTTCCCCAAAATTGAACTGCAATATTTTGTCACAGTGAAATGTGATATTTCTTTCCCAGCTAGCATATCCACTGTGATTGTTTTGTATGAAATGTGGTTTTGCAAGGGTCATGGATTGTACCTCCTTTCAGGCTTAAGGAGTAGTACCATCTTCTGAGGGGACTGTACCACCTCAGGCGGCAAACCTTTGAATTGGCTCAAAGACTAAAGCACAACAGAGTCAGCCAACCAGACTGCTCTACCAGCTGTCTATTTTTATTTGCAGTTTAAATCCCTTATTATCAATCTGAATCATGTTGAGGATAAAGAATTGTATGCCTATGAATAAATTCTGAATCAACAAAATAATGGATTGCTGTCAAACATTTATAAAATCAAATCATTCAACATGGACAAAAACCAGGCGACAAAAAGAAAGTAATGTGATAGATTAATGTGGTAGATCTAATCGGCCAGGGGAGAGCATAACATCGCTTCCCATAATGACCAGCACTGGCTCCCTGCCCCACCTTTCTAGGAAAACTGAAAGACCTATGAGCCCTGAGAGGAAGGAAGGAAGGAGTCTCCAAGGCTTGGTTGCCCTTGTCCTTAGCTCCTGAAAAGATCATCAGTGGCCTGAGATGATAATACTTTGTAAATCTTATAAAATTTTCTTCTTTTTAATATTGTAAACCACTTTGGATGCCTTGGTGAAGGCAGACTGGCAATATAATAATGCAGCAAATACACACAGAGACACACAAATTTGCTGGAAGGAGTTATGACAGATGAAAGGGTATCAAAGTGCTGTGGATTAAACCCAATGTAGGAAAAGCTCCTGAGTCATTTGCTAGACACACACTTATGAGTAGTGGTCTTCTACAGAGGTGCACTTAGGTAATTTTAGATCTGGGACCTAAAGATCTTTGGAGCCCCCACCCACTCACCCCCACCACTGGAGGCTGAAAGTTAAGCATCATCCCCCTACCCCCCCCCCCCCACACACACACTGTGACAAACACAGTATTTTTTAATCTGGGATATAATTATGCAAATATGCAGTAGCAGAAACATTTCAACATGCAACGTAACATATTCCCATCCCACATGTTTCTTTCCCCACTTGCCCCTCTGTCTCTAAAGCACCCAGCACTTAGCCGCTTGATGCAGTGCAGGCCAGCGGTGACCACTCCATGCAGGACAGACTAAGGAGGATTTGGGGGTCCCCAGGGAGAGTGGAGGCCCTGGACTTTGGCCCCGAAGTCCAGGGGCAAGAGTGCCATTGATCTATTTCTCAGAAAGCCTCTGTCATTCACTTTGCATTTATCTAGAACATATTTTATTAAAATGTAACATTATTGGTATTATACCTACAGGCATTATTTTTTTTTAATCCTAGTCCAGTGTAGTGTTGCAGACAAGGAAGCATAGAGACCACCTCTGGAACTTCATGGGCTTCAAGAGAGCCAGCGTGGTGTAGTGGTTAGAGTGCGGGACTAGGACTGGGGAGACCCGAGTTCAAATCCCCATTCAGCCGTGAGACTAGCTGGGTGACTCTGGGCCAGTCACTTCTCTCTCAGCCTAGCCTACTTCACGGGGTTGTTGTGAGGAGAAACTTAAGTATGTAGTACACTGCTCTGGGCTCCTTGGAGGAAGAGAGGGATATAAAATGTAAATAAATGTAAATAAAAAATAAATGGGCTGAAACTGGACTTATTCTAGTGAACTACCAAAATATATGAGTGCATGCAGACACATGTAGCAGTGAGCCCACAGTGGGGCACATACATACATCATCTCCCAGACCAAACTCGCAGGAAACCTGGGTTTCAACAGAAGCTGGGTTTCAACAGCACTGACTGGCCATCTGCTGTATCAGTCATGAAGCCGCCTCCTCTTCTTCAGAACAGAACTGTTCACAAAACCACAGCACCCACTTTCTATGAAAGGCTTTCCAAATGTAAAGAAATCATGTAGAAATCTTTAAAAACTGTTAAGTGTCAAACAGACATCAAGCCGATAATAGTGCAAAGTTCTTGAAAACAAAAACAAAAAAGGGCAACCTGCCTGAAGCATGGGTGGGGAGGAGGCGCGAACAGGAAGAAGCACTGAGAATTCAATCCAGAGGCTAATTGTGTGGCATTAGAAGAATGAAGGTGGGGATAGCAGAGGTAACTCTGCAGCAGGAAAGCAGACGCCCACTACAGTTCACTGGGACGTCATTATGCCTCGAATGTTTACTCAGGATTCAGAGCACTCTTCAAACACAGAATAGCAGTGTGGAATTGGCAAGCAGAATGAAACTTCCAGATCCAAGCCAATGCTTTTAGTTCAAGTTGCCTCTGCCCAGGTCTGGCAACAGACAGTAGGGGGTCCTGGGACAGAAATTAGCCTTCCCAGGTCTGCATTTAGATGTGGTCAGTATGCCACTAATGGCCACTGCTAGATAGCCACTGGTGCCCTCGGTTACACTGTTGCCCCAACCTGTAGAGGAAGAGGACTGGAGCTAAAAGACCAAAATATAAAGTGTAAGTTCACAGAGGTTAAAGTGTAAGTTAGCACAATATGCTAACAATACAATTTATTAATCTCAAACCAGTAAAATGGCACAAAAGTCGAGGTGGGCACCTTAACTTACAATCGCCACTATTTTTGTTGCATACCTGAATAGGCAAGAAGAGCCTTTAATTGTATCTGAAAGAGAATGGTTTTTGATCCTAAAATTTCATTTCTGGTTCATGTACCTAAGATTTAACTAAAGCAACGTCAAAGGCCATTAGAGTAGCATACTAAGAAGTATAAATGTATTAGCACAAATACATACAGCTAAAATTTGGAGAACAATTTCAAAATAGTATCCCAATAGGTAAATTGTTTCAGAAGCTACTTGTATTTAATGAGTGCGGAGATATGCGATACAGAATATCAGAATTTAGTCATTTGACTCCCCACAAATGCTATTCAAAGCAGCATGACTAACTTCTGTATGTTATACTAAACATTTGCCCCACCCCATCAAACCAGCAAATAATGGAAATAACATTCTGTCTCTCTATAATGCACAATCAACCGATTCTCTCAATAGGAATGCTCCAGAAAACTTGATTATCTCAGCGTGACATTAGGATGCCAGTGTCAAAATCATGAAATTATAATTGTAGCTTATGCTAAAAAAGGAAACTGAGCAAAGGGCTTGTTTTATAAATGGAATAGTAAAGATCACCTAGCTTACCTGCCACCTGATCTTTGATTATTATTTCTCCCTAAAAATCATCTCCTACAGGGCTGAGTTGCAACAGAAGTTGAACAAACTCACCTTGCAAAGTGAATAAAATGGGCTTTTCAGGTTGTACAGTAGGATAAAAAGTGGAAGGTGGGCATTTCTCATTCACGGTCTATCTATTTATCTGTCTATCTATATATCTATTTTATTATATTTGTACACTGTCCTAAACTTTCATCTCTGGGTGGTTTACAGCAAAAGTAAACAGATCAAAACATAAATTAAAACCGGAAAACAATTTAAAACCACAAGTCTAATTAAAAAGCTTGGATGAATAAATGTGTCTTTAAAGACTCTTTTAACGTTGTCAAAGATGGGGAGGCTCATATTTCAGGAGAGAATACATTCCAGAGTCTCAGGGCAGCAACAGACAACAAGGCTGGTGCAGCCACCAGATGAGCTGGTGGCAACTGCAGATGAACCTCTCCGGATGATCTCAGTGGGTGATGAGCCTCACTGTGAAGAAGACGTTGTCTTAAAGAAGTGTTAGTAAAATGTATGTAATTGCCACCCCAAATTAATAATTGAAAAAATATGGAGCTTCAACCTTTAATCAGTTCATGTACAGTAGATTAATGGTATAAAGCCAAGTGGTGAGGATGCAAATTAAGGACACACACGCTCATTTTCTATGGCTGTTTTGATTCTGCAATAGGGAATGAAAAACAACATATTGAGACTCTTCTCACAATTAGTGAGAAGAGCCTGGGGAGGGTTAGCAGGGAGAGCGGGCTTAAGCGGGTGACAAATCAGTATTTGGGCATTAATGTGTAGTTTTCTGCTGTGCTGTTAGCTGTTGTGAAATGGCACTTTTTATATGCTTGTTTGTTCTCTGTCATACAGATGCCAATAAAAAAAATTATAAAACAATAATCGATTAAGCAATTAAAAGTCAGATAAGTAATAAACTAAAGATCTTTAATTGGTTGACAGTGCTAATAAAAATACTTTTAGCCAGTGGAAGGACCTTCACTGCCTGTCCTGCTAGCTGCAAGGTATACTGGCAACTGATAGCCTCTCTTCTGAGATGGCTAGCTGCTGATCAACCATTTCATTTCTACCCAGAGGTGCACCTAGGTAATTTTGGAGCCTGGACCTAAAAGCCTTTGGAGCCCGCGCCCCCACCCCTGCAAATTAAGCATCATCATGCTTGGCTGGGCAACCACACCACCCAGGACAGACTAAAGAGGATTTGGGGGCCTCCAGGGGCTGTTAAGGTCCTCGACTTCAGCCTGAAGTCCAGGGGTAAGAGCGCCTCTGTTTCTACCCACTCTCAAATAAAGCTGGAAATCCCAGGTTGTTGAATACTTCTTCACGATATCTTTTTTTGGTTTGCTCATAAAATGTTCTATGATGGTCCTGCAGAGAAAACAATGCATTCACCAACAGCATTCACTCAAGCACGGCATTTCATGGGTTAGAGATAACCCATCTTTAGCCTCTAGTAATGGCTAATAGCTAATAGCTATTGCTGCTTAAAAAAAAAAGGGCATACATAGCTAGAAGATACTTACTTCAGTAAGCATAAATGGCTAGTGACCAATTGCTAGCTATAGGGAATTTGTGTGACATCCTTCTCAGTGGTTTGGGTGGAGACTAGGGTGAAACAGTTTGACAGCTGGGATGTAGATAGCCAAAAAGGAAAAAGACGTTTCAATGTTTCACTATGATCTGAGCACACACTATTTGCTTTCCCCCTCCCTACTGCAGTGATCACACATATTGAGGCTGGGATGTGCATGAACCGAGGTTCATGCACAGGTTTGGTGCCAATCTGGTTCGGGTGAGGGCTGAACTGGTCTGGTGCTCCAAGGTGCTGCCGGTGGGTGGGGGGAGCGGCAAACAACATCTTTAAAAGTGAGTACAGCAGGTCCTTACCTGCTCTCCTCCACCCCATGCAGCTTCTTGCGGTGACAGCACTCCCGCCAACAGCCTGCACGTGGCACTGGCACACACATGGCCTCCTCACACATGTGCAGAGGCCATGTGCATTCTGGTGCCACGTGCAGGCTGTTGGGGAAAACATTGTGACAGCAAGATGCTGCATGGGGCATCAGAGAGCAGGTAAGGACCTAGTGTACTTGCTTTTAAAGGTGCTGTTAACAGCTGCTCTCCCTCCCCCCCACTGTGCCTCCGATTGCCGAATCGGTTCAGCCCTCACCCAAACTGGTTTGGCGCCAAACCTGTGCACAAATGTTGGTTCATGCACACGCATAATTGAGGCGACCCTGTGTGTAAATCCCACAGAGAGATGGTAGTTCATACAATACAACTCAGGCGATTGGTGCATCCATATGATCTTTGCTAGGTTAGAACTGACTGTCTGAATAGGCTTGTATTTGACAGTCTGAAAGGGCTTGTTTTTTCTTTCAGTGGCTGTGAGTATCTGTCACTCCAATCTTCCCACAAGATGTTCCACATGGTTAATTCAGATTTAAGGAAATGTCTCAGGGCCTAATAATAATACTTAGCTGTAACAGATTTAAACCCAGCCTTTGTCTCAAAGCAAGCCCACATGGGGGGAAGGAAAATGTGGAATCATTCCCTCCATGTTTGCTCAAAAAAGGCTGTTCATTTTTAAAACGGACACTACTTCCTCAGTAGCTGATTCGCCACACCCTAATTATTACAGGGTTTGCCACCCCTAGATTTGGGTGAATGTCCAGGGAGACCCTCCTTCCCTTTTCTAAGAGAAAAGCCCCCAAATCCTTCCTCATGCAGCCTACACATGATGAGCCCACTTGGTAGAGTGAGTTGCTGAGCAATCAAACTTGAGACATGTTTTCACCAGAGTAAAAACCCCTTTTTCCTGAGTTAAAAATCCACTCTGAGGCCGGTAAAATACAAAGAACAAAAAGAAAAAAGCTGTATTCAAAATACTACAAACTGCTTCCATCAGAGGCTTTCTCAGCATTTAGTTACAGGTATACGAAACATTCAGTAGTTGCAAGAATACTTCAAAAAGCACCCTCAGATGATATTGGGGTGGCACACTTTAAAAATCATGGTTCCTCAGTTGCAAATAGCACAAATGTAAGAAAATACAAAAAACACCTTTGAGAGTCTACGGAGACTTTTGCAACACCCTAGTTGGAAAGGGGCAATGGTTCATCTTCCTTGGTTTAGTTACGTTACAGATAAAACACAATAGACCAGTTGTAAGGATTTGTAAAGCTCAAAAAAGAAAATAAGTTTCTGACATGTACTAACTAGCAAACTGTTCCCTAGACTAAATCCCCTTTTCCTTGGAGACTCACACCTCAAATGATGAGCTTCAAGTATCCTGCAATCCTGTCTCTCAAGGATCTGCAGTCCTGTTCAGTAGCCACCTCCATGTCTACTCATTCTGTTGAAGGCCTCCAACAGAGGACCAAGGACACCTTCACTTCTTGCTGCAAGGCCCTCAAGGACCCGCCCACTGTGTGCTGCGTGGATGTTCCCTAGCCTGTCAGTCAGGACAGGGTTCACTTCCGGTTCACTCTTTAGGGTAAGGGAGGGCTGATTGCTGTGTTAGCATTTGCACATTTTGAATGTGCAAAGAGCCTCACATGCATTGTCTTTTTGTAATCCTTACAACAGCCTTCTAAGGTAAGTAAGCATTATTATCCCCATATTGTAGTTGGGGAGAGCTGAGGCTGAGGGGGACTGGCTTGCTTAAGGCCAACTAGGCAAAGACAAGATTCAACCCAAAGAAGCCCTGAACCGCAACTCATTCTTTTAGCCATATACTGTACTCACTTGAGAGGCATGATGCAGGGTATCTTCTCAAATATTTCTGCTTGTTGTGTCATTCTGGAAATTTTATCTTAAGTCTGCTGACTACAATATGATCCAAGGATATGTAGAATGTTTGAGAAATTCACAAGTACCCCATTGTCCATTCTATGCTACTTCTTCCACAGTCCAAAGAGCTAATGCAGATGTTACATTTACTTCATGATGTTTGGTCTTTTCTTGTAATGTGTCTGTTCATTTCTAAGACATACCACGCGCAGATGGTGTGTTGAGCCTCCTACTTTCCATCTCAGGAACCACATGATGAATTCTATGATAAACTAGGGTGTTTAGCTTCTCTTGTACCTCTGTGGAATGTTGCTTGGATGGATGTCTTTAGTTTGCCTGAACAGTTTATGTGTTAGCTAATATTATGGAGACTATCTAGATTTATGCTTCTCTACAGTTGTCTGATTTCTTGATCCAGCAGTCAAGAAATACATGGCAGACTAGCACTTGGTAGGGTTGCAATAAAGGCCTTGGAAAGGATATTTAGATGCCATGGCGTGTCTACACCTACAAAGATTAGAATCGTTCGGACAGTGGTTTCCCACATAACACTCTATGGATGTGAAAGCTGGACTTTGAAGAAGCAAGACAGAAAGAGTATTGACACTTTTGAACTTTGGTGCTGGAGAAGACTTTTGAGGATACCATGGATAGTCAGGAAAACAAACAAATGGATCATAGAACAATTCAGTCCAGAATTTTCACTCGAGGCACAAATGACATGGCTCAAACTATCATACTTCGGACACATTATGCAAAAACCCAACTCCCTTGAGAAGTCCATAATGCTGGGAAAAGTTGAAGGAAAGAGAAGAAGAGGACAACCAGCAGCAAGGTGGATGGACTCGATTATGACAGCAATGAATGCACCACTGAGAGACCTTAAAAGTCAAGTTGAAGACAGATCATCCTGGAGAGAATCTATCTATGTGGTCGATAAGAGTTGACACCGATTTGAAGGCACTTAATCAATCAATCATTCAATCAATCACAATTGTCTCTTAAATCACTGGCATTATTTGCTTGAGCACTTTGAGCAACAATGCCATTTTAGAAGAGGGCAGGGTATTTCCTTCTAAACAAGTGATGCATTGTGGGATATGTTACAAAAAATTAAAAGAAGATAAATAAATCTTGAATCATCACAACCAAAATTGTCACTCAACATATTATTAAGAATGAAGAAAGCATGTGGCAACAATCTACCTCAATAACTACAATAGCTGATATATCTGTCATAAGTGTAATGTCCACATTAGTTATGATTCATAAAAAGATTGGCATGGGCACATCTTTCTCTAGCTGATTTTAGTAATATAAGAAATTAAGAAAGCACATGAGAAGTTTCCACATCATGCTCTCAGACCCACGTGGTGGTAAGGGATCACTGATATGGGTATTTCTTCTCTGATCACCATAGTACTTGATTTCTTAATTTTATATTTTATGGTGTTACATGCAATATAACCATAGGGAAGGTGTTCACTGAGCCTGTATCTTAGTTTCAAAAACTGGGTAAACTATGACTATTTCATGACTATGAAATGTTTTAGTGTCAAAGGAATCAGCAGTACCTTGCTACCTGCATAATAGTAAGATAGGAAAAGATAAATGAGTTCAAAGTAAATATACTATTAAAAAGCAAATACATTAGTTTGGTTTAATCAGGCTGTTGGATTAGGGTTTTTGTAAGTACCCCAAATGCATAAACTTCTGCCTACTCTTGATGAGATGGTGCAAATGACCAACATTCTTTAAGTTGAAGTACAAATTGGGTTTTGTTATAAATGTGTGGTTTTAAAAAATGTTTTTGCTAGAGTTAATGGTCTGGAAGTGAATCAGGAAGCAGTCAGTAAATCAAGTAGGGACAGACAGTCTGAGAGCTCAGCCTATGCCTGACTGATTAATTGCTCAGAATGAGAAGCCACCTCTGAGCCAGCAGCTTCATAGAACAAAGTGGGATCCTACTGGCCTTTCCTGTCACCTCCTGATACTTGCTGAGTTGGTAGCTACCATAACACTTTATGTCCTTTTGCACTGGTGGTGCTGAAGGGCAGCAGACAGTGAGTGACTCCCTCCTCTAACAAACAGTGGCCAGAAAATATGGCACCAGACTCCCCTACCAAGTGCCTTACACTTATTTCCATCTGGGTTTTTTCAAGGGACATTTCTACATAAAATAGCAGCATTGGTGTGTGTTTGCTTGCTTGCTTGTTGTAAGTACATTAAGGAATTTTGGTTGTTATTTGATACCTTGAAGAGGCTGAAGGGACATTCCTGATGTCTGAGCATATTTGAAAGAGTTATGAAATTTCTTAAGAAATAGGGCTGGGGGCTGGGGGCCATTTTAACCAGACCATCATCTTTTATGTTCTAGATATTTTCTAAAGACTAACATTTTCTGTAGCAATAGGAAAACTAGCAAAGATACAGTTGTACTTCCATCTTCTTGGGTTTGCTTTTATCGTTATTATAGATTCATCGAACTTGAAAGCACTTTGCAAATACTCCAGTAGTTACCAGATGTGAATGTTAGTGTTGTCTCCAGCGATTGCAATGGAAGCAGAGAGTACATTAATAGGTTCCTCAATCTGAACACCCTTGCAAAGCCTCATCTAAAAGCAAGCTTGCTCAGAAGCTAGAAGGAAATTCAGTACAGAGTGTGAAAGTCATTCAGTGGCAATGCCAGCTGGCAAACACAAAACTACTTTATAAAAAGCTCCTATTAAGGCTAAAACTGTAATTTCCCATGGTGTCTGCACTTACATCTGTTGGGTGACAGCAGCCATAACACACATTTCATGCTCAATTTGCTCTCACTTCCCCCTTCGAGCTGTAAATATATATATTTTTAAAATCTCCTTGCAATAAAAAAGGCCTTGTTTCCCAAGACACTTTTAGTGATAAAGGTCATTCCCCAAAATTTTATCGGTGTTTCACTGTGCCTTTTTACATCCTGCTACAAATCTGAATCTGGAATAAAAGCTAGTTTCTCAAATAGGTATGCTAACACAATCACTAAAGACTGAACAAAAATATAACTCCAAACAGGAGCTTGGATTCCATACATTTTAAATTTTCTTTGCCTTACTTCTATTATCATTATCATCATAATCATCATTCCCTCAAATAACAAACTCAAGTGGTCGAGTGCCTATTAGCAGGAGTAGTTGCTCCTAAGAAGCTGAGGGGCATGGGGCACTGAACAAGACACAGCTCCCATTGTTTCCTGGTAGCTCTGCTGCTTCTCTCTCTCTCTCTCTTTTTCTGCCCTGACCTGAAGTTAATGAGAGCTGTGCTGCTTGCAAGCTTACTATTCATCAAGTAGAGCTGTGAGGGCCGGTTAGCCATGCAAGGTTGCAGGTGTCATTTGGGAAAAGAACATGAAAATGTAGGAAGGGAAAGGGAATTGGTCTGTTTGAATCCCTAACAGCTTAGATCCTGGAAGGGAGCATTGAGGTTGGGTGATATGTGCCATGAAGTTACAAAAATTCCTCTCTCCAGGCTATATATCAAATTTTAATAATTTGTTTTATATTGTTTTTATTGTGTTTTATGTATTTTAATCGGTGGTTTTTAATATTAAAAATTCTACACTGCCTAGAAATGTACATATCAGGCAGTATAAAAATATGACAAATAAATAAATAAATATTCCCTCCCCAGCAATAAAGCAAGAAAACTCTCTGGTTCAGGGCTGGCAGCCAGCCCTACTCCTAAGCCTTTCATAAGATAATGTCCTATGTAGCTTTTATAACTGCTTCCCCTGCAAACACAAAGAAATATTATGTTGGTTTAACTAAGGTTTTGTTTAGAAACAACTCCATTATTTCTCCTACGCCTTTCCCTCCTTTTTCTTTATGACCCCACACGCTCTACAGGATCCCTCTTGGGACAAACTCCGAAAGAACAAAACACAAAAGATTACTAGACAGAATACAACACTAACTCAATGGAGGAAAACTACTGAAGGTGGGAAAGAAAGTAAAAAAGGTGTCTTGTTCAAAAACTAAACACTTCTACAAATCTAGCCCAATGTGATAGAGCCCTGAAGCTAAGCCTCTTGCCATATTCAAGCTCTCCAAATCTGGGTCCCCTAATTTGCATGTTATGTAAATTAGCTTGCAAATGATTTGCATGTTGTGCAAATTATGAATATTAACTGATGCACTTTCCAGTTGACTTGTATTTGCTCTGGATATCTATCAGGGCAAAATAATTTTCTACCAGAAAATAACATGAAAATAAATGAAGACAACACAAAGTTTGAGACATTACTAGCAACAATAGGACAAAAAATACACTGAGCTTTCCCATTAGGCTGCAATCCTATATACACTTTCTTGGTAGAAAATCTGATTGAAATCTATGGTACTTCTAAGTAGGCATGCATAGAATGGATTGCACTATAAAGTCAGAAACCTTAAACAATAAAATACACGCAGTGATTTACATCAAAATCAAGCTATCCTCTCATTAGAGATCTCCTGCTGATAAAAAAACAAAGACAACATTCCCTGGGGGGATTACTTATTGTGAACCTTTCCCAGCCAGCCTCCTGTGCTTCAGCCACCTTCCTCCAAGTCCAGTGGTTGAGCAGAAAAGTGACCGCTTGTTTTGCTACATAACTCCATTTCTACAAGGGCTAGAGCTTAACTTTTTTTAAAAAAATGAAAGCTGGGAATTCAGGCAAATCTGTGCAGGCTAAGCAATCCAGGTGACTTCCTTAAATTCAGGCACTATTGGGAAATCCAGGTAGTACCTGGATTACCTGAAGAAGAATATGAGGTCATGCATATGAGGCCATGCGCTCCCCAGGGCTGGAGGGAAGGAAGGAGCTTGCCTACCTTCCCCCACAGACAGGCAGCATTGACATTCCCTTTGCCATGCCAAATACCCACAGCTGCAGTCTCTTCTCTCATTCAGCTATCCCATGCTGCATGCACTGGAGATGGCAACCGATTGGATAGGTTACGATACCTGAAGGAACACTTTCTGTATGTTCTGTTACAATACCCCAGGTTCTGGGATCTTCAGATGAGATTCTTATTCATTGCCTTCTGAGGTAAAGGTTATGGCTTCTCTGTGATGACACCCTTGCTGCGGAACTTCATACAGAGAGGCTACTATGGACAACTCACAGATTTTTTTAATAGAGAGTTGGTTTAAAATCTTGTTCAATAAGCCATTGGGGAGGAGAGCTGGTCTTGCAATAGTGAGCACGAATTCTCCCCTTTACTAAGCAGGGTTCACCTTCTTTGTATTTGTATGGGTGACTACATGTGAGTGATGTCTACTGTAAGATATTCCCCTTAGGGGATGGGTCCATATCTCACTGGTCAGTGGAAGAACATCTGCTTGCATGTAGAAGATGCCTGGCAGCATTTCCATGTAGGGCAGGGAAAGACCTGCCTGAAGCCTTGAGAACTGCTGCCAGTCTGTGTAGATAATACTGAGCTAGATGGACCAATGGTCTGACTCAATAGAAGGCAGCTTCCTATGTTCCTATGGCAGGCTAATGTGATTGCTGTGGTTTGTTTTTTCTGTTCTAATTTGTGACTTTAATTTGCATTGTTGAAATTTATTTATATAGTTTATCTTCACTGTTAGTCATCTCACCAGTGCCTTTTGGATACATCAATATAAATATAAGCAGTGCTATTCAGTTGCATTGGGAGTAACCAGTTTTGTAAATGGCATGTGGTTTGCATCCTTCCTCTCAGAGTAAGTGGATAAAACTAGACTGAGCACGGTAGTTATACAGAAAGGAGTTTGCATTTGTTACTAGGCAGCATTTCCTGAACAGGGCCTTTGTGTGCGGACATAAAATGCAATCCTGTGTTTCTAAAGGCACAGACACAAACTGGATCAAATACCAAATCCCTCCTGCTCTTCAGAGCTTTTAAAAATCACCCTTTTCTTTCTCAACCTTCAAACAGAAACTACCCTGTGAAATACTTGATAAAATGTTATTCCATGAGTACAATGCTGCATTTTAAGCCCTTAATAGGGCGGATGAGAACGTTAATTCTCTTTTGAGAGTGTATGCAAAATCCTCAGACCCTGAACTCAAGAATAGTTCCACTTGGTTTAATAGGAATATTCTAAAATAGGGCTGATGGAAGATTGCAGTTTGAACTGATAGTAGAGCAGACATTTTAGAGATAGTGCAGAATAATTAATGCTGTTGCTGTATTATTACATGCTTCAGTATGTAGCACTTTGCCCCCTTCCCCCACCAAAAAAAGGTAGCAGCAAAGACAGAAGTTCCTGTTGCAATTCAGAATGTATTTTATGTGAAATTGGGTGTGTGTGTGTGTGTGTGTGCACGCACACGTGTTTGTGTGTGTGCACACAGAGAGAGAGAACTAATGTTTAAACATTTAAAATGAAGGCCCATTTTTAAATGCAGTCCACATCCCAGATGTTCTCGTTTAAGGGGGCTATGGCTGAGAGAGTGTGATTTACACCAGCCCTGCAGTATGGTCCACTATGAATATTGGAGACAGGACTCAGGCTGGTTGAGGTTTCCTACTCTCAGGTGGCAGTAAAGGTCACCCTCATTAAGTTGCCCCCTCAGGCCCCCCTCCAGTCCAATTCCTGCGCTCATTACTGACACAATCTTTCTGCTCCCTTGCTTGCAAAAGAGATTTTTTTCAATTATTTTAAAATTTTCCACCCTTCTACAGAGTATCCAGGGCAGTTTACATAAACAATAAAACCTAATGTAAAAAAATAAGAACTTAAAATGCTAATAATAATAATAATAATAATAATAATAATAATAATAATAATAATAATAATAAATAAAGGCGGTGATATTGAACAATGGCTAACAACTGGGAAAACTCATCTCATCATGAAAGACCCAGCAAAAGGTGCTGTTCCAAGTAATTATAGACCGATAACCTGCCTGCCAACCATGTTCAAATTATTAACTGGAATAATAGCAGATGAAGTGATGCAACACTTATTAACTAACAAACAGCTTCCAGTTGAACAGAAAGGAAATTGCCTGAACACCAGAAGCACAAAAGACCAGCTGCTGATTGACAAAATGATTTTAGAAAACTGCAAGAGAAGAAAAACCAATCTAAGTGTTGCATGGATTGACTACAAGAAAGCCTTCGATTCATTGCCTCACACATGGATACTAAAATGTTTAGAAACAACTGGTGTCAGCAAAAACATTCAGATATTTATTTAAAAAGCAATGAGCATGTGGAGTACACAGTTAACAATCAATGGCAAGGCACTTGGACAGGTTAGCATTAGAAGAGGCATTTTCCAAGGGGACTCACTATCCCCTCTATTGTTTGTAATCACCATGACCCCACTTTCACAAATACTAAACAAAACAAGCCTCGGATAGCAAACATCTAAAACATCCAGTAAAATCAACCATCTGCTGTACATGGACGATCTGAAGTTGTATGGAAAGTCCCAGTCAGAAATCGAATCACTGCTAAACACTGTCCATATATTCAGTAGCGATATAGCAATGGAGTTTGGACTAGACAAGTGTGCTGCATTAATAATGAACAGAGGGAAAATAACAAAAACAGAAGGAATAGAACTGCCCAATGGAAGCAAGATCAAGAACCTGGAAGAGAAAGAACCTTACAAATACTTGGGCATTCTCCAGGCTGATAACATCGCACACACTGAAGTTAAAAGAAAAATTGGAAGTGAATACATCAGGAGAGTTAGAAAAATCCTCAAGTCCAAACTCAATGGCAGGAACATCATACAAGCCATAAACACCTGGGCTATACCTGTTATTAGATACACTGCAGGAACAATAGACTGGACCCAGGCAGAGCTAGAGACGCTAGATCGTAAGACCAGGAAAATCATGACCATTAATCATGCTCTGAACCCCCGCAGTGATGTAGATAGGCTCTACCTCCCTTGCAGCTCAGGTGGAGGAGTAATGCTGCAAGTCCATCAAACAGTAGAGGAGGAGAAAAGAGGCTTTGAAGAATATATAAGGGACAGTGAAGAAGATGCACTTCAAATGGTCAAGAACGCAAAACTATTCAACACCAATGAAACAAAACAGGCCTACAAGAAAGAACAAGTCGAGAACCAAGCAGAAAAATGGAAAAACAAGCCCCTGCATGGTCAATATTTACACAATATGAGTGGAAAATCAGACATCACCAAGACCTGGCAATGGCTTAAGAATGGCAACTTGAGGAAAGAAACAGAGGGTTTAATACTGGCTGCACAAGAACAGGCACTAAGAACAAATGCAATAAGAGCAAAAGTCGAAAAATCCACTACAAACAGCAAGTGCCGCCTTTGTAAAGAAGAAGATGAAACAGTGGACCACCTAATCAGCTGTTGTAAAAAGATCGCACAGACTGACTACAAACAAAGGCATGACAAGGTAGCAGGGATGATACACTGGAACATCTGCAAAAAATACAAGCTACCTGTAGCCAAAAATTGGTGGGACCATAAAATTGAAAAAGTTGAAGAAAATGAAGATGTAAAAATATTATGGGACTTCCGACTACAAACAGACAAACATCTGCCACACAATACACCAGATATCACCATAGTCAAAAGTCAAAATAATCGACATAGCAATACCAGGGGATAGCAGAATAGAAGAAAAAGAAATAGAAAAAAATCACCAAATACAAAGATCTACAAATTGAAATTGAAAGGCTGTGGCAGAAGAAGACCAAAATAATCCCAGTGGTAATTGGTGCCCTGCGTGCAGTCCCAAAAGACCTTGAAGAGCACCTCAAAACCATAGGGGCCACAGAAATCACCATCAGTCAATTACAAAAAGCAGCTTTACTGGGAACAGCCTATATTTTGCGACGATATCTATAATAACCAACAGTATTGATGATAAAATTCTGGCATCCCAGGTCCTTGGGAAGGGCTCGATGTCTGGATAAAACAAACCAGTCAATAACACCTGTCTGACTGTGTAAACAAGAAATAATAATAATAATAGAGCCAATTAAAAGCATCAGTTACAATCATTTTAATGGCCTGGGAGAAGAAAAAGTGGTCTTTGCTGGGTGTCAAAAAGACAACAGCCGAGTTGCCGGGCAAGCCTTCCTGAGGAGAATGTTGTACCAATGGGGCACCACAGCTGAGAAGACCCTCTCCCAGTTACGACCCTCCTTACTTCAAATTATTATTTATTCGATTTCTGCCATTTATTCATTCAAATGGCAGAAATTAGGGGTGTGCATTTTGGGTTTTCGGTGATCCGGTTCGGGACCCGAGCCGAATCACCCTTGTTCTGTTCTGTGCCTGAATTTTGCTGACCCGAATCACCCCCGATTCGTTTCGGATTCGGATTTAATCCGAATCCGAATCCGAATTGATTCGGATCAGCAAAAAGGACCCTGGAGCCAAAAGAGTGGGGTGGGGTGGTAGTGCCTAATGGGTGTAGGCTACCACCCCAATTTCAGGGGGATGGGACAAAGGGCTGATTTTTTGTGATTTTTTGAAGTTTTTGTGTCTTTGGGTCAGATTGGGGGCATAAAGTGTATCTGCCCCAAAAGAGTGGGGAGGGGTGGTAGTGCCTAATGGGTATAGGCTACCACCCCAATTTCAGGGGGATGGGACAGAGGGCTGATTTTTTGTGAATTTCTGAAGTTTTTGAGTCTTTGGGGCAGATGGGGGGGCAGAAAGTGGATCTGCCCCAAAAGAGTGGGGTGGGGTGGTAGTGCCTAATGGGTGTAGGCTGCCACCCCAATTTCAAGGGGATGGGACAACGGGTTGATTTTTTGTGAATTTCTGAGGGTTTTGTGACTTAGGGGCAGATGGGGGGGGCAGAAAGTGGATCTGCCCCCAAAGAGTGGGGTGGGGTGGTAGTGCCTAATGGGTGTAGGCTGCCACCCCAATTTCAGGTGGATGGGACAAAGGGCTGATTTTTTGTGAATTTCTGAGGGTTTTCTTGGGTGCAGAGTGCTAGATTCATTCATTCATTCATCAAGCATCATACTACTCTCAACTCTAAATGACCCCACACTCTCACTTTCTCTCACTCTCTCCTTTATTACTATGACGAGTATGGGAATGAATCCAGATATCCGCAGTGAAATGCACACTGGTGTTTGGCCCAGCTGCACGCAGCTTGGCCAACACGGCCCCCCTGCACGCACGGTACAGGGAGGGGACCACCCTCCTGCTGAAAGTGGTCCTTGAGGGGATCTTGTACTCCGGAGAAAGCAGCTGGAGCAGACGCCGGAAGCCGACATTGTCGACAATGGAGAACGGCTGGTCATCAAGAGCGATCATCTCACCAATGGCCCGAGTCACAAGATGAGGCTTTGGACGATCAGACCGCTTCCCAAGAGATTGCACCCACTGATGATCTTTTCCTGCCTGTGGGCAGGAGCCGCTGGCCGCTTGCTGCTGCTGTCACTACTACTGCTTCTGCTACCAGGTGAGGCACCGGGCCTACTGCCAGTGCCAGCAGAGGTCTCCACACCTGGGTGCCGCCGACGCATGTGCGACCACAGCCCCGAGGTTGTGAAGTGCATAGGGTCCCTGCCTCTGCTGACCAGTGCCTTGCAGTGGGTGCACACAGCATGGGTGGTATCACCAGGGCTAAGCTCAAAGTGATCCCAGACCACACTGCCAGACTCCCCAGCGACACGAGGTCGCTTTGTTGGTGGAACTTTTGCTGGTTCCTTCTCGGGCATACCACCACCGATGCCCTCAGCGCTGGCATGGGAAGGCCCAGGGGCAGGAGAAGATCTTCCCTCCTCCTGAGCCCCCTCAGATGCCAGACTGAGCCCCCCCAACCCCCATAGTGACCATTTGGGGGGTCCGCAAGGTGGATCTGGCTGGACTGCCAACCTCCTCCACCAGCACCACCTCCTCAGCTGCCACAGGAAGATCTTCTTCCCTGGCAATCTGGGAGGCCCCCCCCCTAAATCCTGCCTGGCCGCAGGCCCTGGCATAGGGCCAGGCTGACCCGAGAAGAAGTCAAGCCTGCGCGCCGAAGCAGGGCCGGGGGTGACTTGGGGAGTAGGCCCCTCTTGCCGCCCCCTGCCACGACCAGCTGTAGGGAAGACAAGCCTCCCACTTACTTGCGCCCTCCCTTTTCCTGCCGTCCTCCCAACCATTGCTTTTAAAAACTTTTTTAAAAATTTCAAAATGTGAAGAAGGGGTAGTTGTCTCAGGGGGCAGCAGGTATACTAGAGGGCCAGAAAAACAGTGGATGTGCTGCGGCGCCGGTGACTTTACAATGCCTCCTTGCTTAAGGCTTGTTGTTGTTGGCACAAATGCTGTTGCTGCAAGATCCCAGTCAGAAGTTGCCGTGCAATGAATGTGTATCACGACACAGTCAGTCACAGAGGGACTGGGAGACAGTGGGAGTTACTTGATGCGCGATACAACAGAACCAGGCTGTGCAACAAAAAAATATAAAAATTAAAATATTAGCTCAGCTGCTGTGCAGTGCACAGGTGCAGGAGGAGTTATTTAAGGCTGGAGCCTTGCGCCCACAGTGTGCAGTGCACTTAGTCAGTAGAAGTGAAAGTAAGTTTAGTTATATTATCTTTCTCTGACTGTGGTCACTTTGAATGGAATGGACTGGAGAAGTTGTTGCAAGTAACTTGTGTTGTTGTTATCTAATGTATCGAACGCACTCCACCACAGGGGAAGTTACTCTCTCTGTGGTCTGAAAGTAACACACAGTTACAAAAATGTTTCAAAAAATTATCTCTGTGTCAATTTCACAGGCAAACAAGATGGAAAAGTAACTGTGGGCAGACTAGGCCCTTAAAAAATATTTCTGCAAAATACACGAAAGCAGCAACAGAAATATAAAGTTGCAGCACTGCTAGGCCAGGCCACTCTTACAGTCTACTGCTACTCTACAGCTGAACCTCCTCCTAATAGCTAGCTACCGGGGAAGGCTACACACACAAACCCTAGTTATTTAAAACCCTATTTATTTAAAACACTATTTATTTAAAACCCAATCTTACAACTATCACAAAACTTATAGAGAAAAGTTAAAACCCCCAAAACCTTAAAACAGGGAAAAAATAATAAACCCCAAACACACAGTTAAAGGAACGGAAGACTACAGATTAGAATGCCGTGTGTGACGTGCGTGTGTCTGTGTGTGTCTGTTGTGTGCGTGTGTAAAATATAAATGGCTGGGCCAATCTCACTCAGGTGTAGGCTTCTCCAACGCTGGGTCTCTGTCGTCCACCTCTGAGGGTCTGGTCTGGTGGTCACACAGGCGGGCCTGGAGTGCAGGCAGGCAGGCAGGCAGGCAGGGACAGGCAGCAGTGACTCTCCGCAGGAAAAATTTGCCAAAGAAGTGTTTTGGCAAAAAATAGGGTGGGGGGATTCAAAAGGAGAAAAAAAAACCCCTCCTTTTCCACCAAGGGCTGCAGGATGGCGATGCTTGCAGCCAGGCAGATGTTTAAAAAAATATTCTAAAATCTATTCCTCTTCTCTTCCCAAAAAAGGATTTAAAAATGAGAAGAGGTTTGCTCTGCAAGGAAGAGGTTTCCTTTCCTTAAAAAAAAAAATCTCCCCCTATTCTAGCCCAACAAGGATTAAAAAATGAGCAGAGGGTTTGCCTCTGCAAGGCAGAGGTTTCTTTTTTTAAAAAAATCTCACCCTCTTTTAATCCAAAAATGGATTAAAAATTGAGAAGTGGTTTGCCCCTGAAAGGAAGAGGTTTCCTTAAAAAAAAAAAAAATTCTCCCCCTCTTCTAGCCCCAACAAGGATTTAAAAATGAGCAGTGGGAAACCTCTGCAAGGCAGAGGTTTCTTTAAAAAAATTTTCCCCCTCTTCTCTCTTTATTTAAAAAATTGCTTAAATAAAGCAGAAAACCAACCAACAAGGCAGAGCACTGGCGTAAATGCAGAAAAACAGCACCCACAAAAATCCAAAATCAAAATGGAGGCAAGGCTTACTAAGCAAGGCAGCAGAGCTCTCTCTTGTGTCTCTTCTCCCATGCAAGGCAGCAGAAAGGAAGAAAATGGCTACTGGTGGCCCCTTAAATACCCTCCTGCAAAGCCCTCCAAAAATCACCCCCACCCTTGACCCTACCTCCACCTCTACCTGGCCAATGGGAGGATGTTATTTACTATCAAAACCTTATTTGGTCATTTTCCTCTGCAGGTAGGAACTTTCATTTTCAATGGAGGTGAATGGGAAAATTTTTTTGCATTGAAGTCAATGGAGAAAAAAAGGCAGGAAATTCAAAGAGCTGTCAGAATGAAAATGGAGGAGGAAGAAGAAGGCAATTCTGCAGCCACAAAATGGAGGCTGCTTTCATGCCCACAGAGGTCCGAATCACCCGAATTTTTTCCCCCGAAATCAGGGTGATTCGGCTCGGGCAGAAAAAATTTCGGGGGTCCTCAGGGGTGATTCGGCTCGGCGCCGAATCACCCAAAATTCGTTGTTTCGGGCACAGAACGATCTGTGCCCGAAACGAAATGCACATCCCTAGCAGAAATATATGGAGGAAGGCCTCTAAATATTACCTCAGTGCTGAGCTTTTAAATAGTTAAATTAAAACCAACAACACCCACATCTGTTTTGCCATCAGCAAATGAAACATCGCAGACTTCCACCTAACAATGATGGAAGACTCTTTTCCAGACAGTTGGCTGATGAAAAATGAAGTCAGGTACACTGTGATCACAAGACTACACAACATGCATATACTAACAGCAACATGGGTACATTCATGACATCATGTAAACACCTGTGTGTGTGTGTACAAATCAACAAGCACGTAAACACTATATTTATTTTATTTATTGTTACGTTTTTATACCACCTTTCATTAAAACAATCTCAAGGTGGTTTACAAAACATTTAAAACAATATAAGACTATAAAACAGTTATTCAATAAAATATTAAATTGGAATATAAAAATACAACTATAATTAAAAGTTTTTAAAATATATACAATACAGAGCAGCAACAACAAAAACAACACTCATATAAAAGCCTGGGTAAAAATCCAAGATTTACCTTGCTTTCTATAAACGATGGTGGAGACTGAGGAGTGGATGCCCACCAGGAGGGCATTCCAGTGTCTGAGGGCCTGTCCCATGTGCTCAAGACCCTGTCCCATGTGCTCAACAGATAAACCTCCCTCATTGTTGGCACACGGAGCACAGCCCACTCCGATGACCTCATCAAGCGGACAGAAACCCTTGGAAGCAGGAGCAGGGGCATAGCAAGGTTGGAGTGGGCCCAGAGACAAGATTTTAAAATGGGCCCCCACCTCACAGAAGCTCAGCTCATGAAGTAAAGAAATCGTAAATGAGGCTGAATAGTGGTAACAAAAAGCATGCATCTATATCTATATCTATATCTATATCTATATCTATATCTATATCTATATCTATATCTATCTCCTATGTGCCACAATAGAACATCATCCTAAATTATTTTTTTTTAAGGTTTTGTAAATTGTGGACAATGCAAATCATTTCATGGGACTAGAGAAAGACATGCTGTTCTGGTAGCTCCAGGTCTTAACACTCACATCAGTTTCAGAAGATGAATACAACTGAAGGAAGCCCAGGCGGATGCACGGTTGGGGGGGTCAGTCATGTGACTTGCCTCTGGGGGGGGGCCCAGGGCAGAGGGCCCCCAGACAACTGTCTCCCCTTGCCCTCTTATAGTTACGCCCCTGAGCAGGAGGTCCCTCAAGTATGCAGGGCCCAAACTATTAAGGTTGTAAAGGTCAAAACCAGCTCCTTGAATTGGATCCAGAAACAAATTGGCAGCCAATGTTTTCAAAATGGGTGTAAAATGACACAACGGCCAGCTCCAGATAACCTCCTAGCTGCCACATTTTGTACTACCGGTAGCTGCAGTTTCTGAATATTCTTCAAGGGCAGCCCCAGAAAGAGTGCATTATAGTAATCCAGCCGTGACATGACTAACTGTGGCCAGATCTGCCTTCTTAAGAAAAGGACACTGCTGGCTTACTAGCCAAAGCTGTGCAAAGGCATCCCTGGCCACCGCCACAAGAGCAGAAGGTTCCATGTTCCCTTCCTGGCATTTCCAAGATAGGGCTGAGAGAGATTACTGCTTGCAACCTTGGAGAAGCCGCTGCCAGTTTGTGTAGACAATACTGAGCTGGATGGGCCAAGGGTCTGACTCAGTATATGGCAGCTTCCTGTTTTCCTATGTTCCTAACCTGAGCTTCCAAAAACAGAGCCAGGTCCAGCAATACCCCCAAGCTGCACACCTGCTCTTTCAATGGGAGTGCAACCCCATCCAGAACTGGTCAAATCCCCTCATCCCAATTGACTCTCCTACTGACCAACAGCACCTGAGCCATCTTGCCCAGATTCAGTCTCAGTTTATTAGCCCACAGCCAACCCATCACTGCCTCCAGCCCCTGATTCAGGACATCCACTGCCACTATACATGGAGGTATAGCGAATAGCTTTTTATAATCAACTACTCCACAAATATATATCCACTCCTTTTTAAAGACTCTCAGGCCCCGGTCTACCCCGTAGCTGAATCAGGTGATAAGGAGATAAGGAGAGATAGATCTGAGTGTCATTTGCATATTACTGACAGCTCAGTCCAAGTCCCAGATGACCCTTCCAGCAGTTTCATGTAGATGTTAAACAGCATGGGGGGGGGGGAATCTAACCCTCCGGTACACCACAAGCCAATGGCCAAGGAGCAGAGCAGTAGTCCCCCAGAACCACCTTCTGGATGTTCCCCCCGAAAAGGACTGAAAGGACCGAAGCCAGTCGAAAGAAGTACCTCCAAACCCTATACTTGAGAAGTGGTCCAAAAGGATACCATGGTCGATGGTATTGAATGCTGCTGAGAGGTCCAGCAGAACTGACAGGGATGCACTCCGCCTATCAAGCTTCCGGCGTAGGTCATCTGCTAGAGCAACCAAGGTAGTTTCAGTCCCATATTTGGAACCAGATTGAAAGGGGTCTAGATAATCCGTATCATCCAAGAGCCTCTGCAGCTGGGATGCCACCACACGCTTATTACTTTGCCCGAAACATTAAGGTCAGACTTATCCCAAGTCTTTCTCCAATGTCATTCCAGCTGTCATCCAAGTTTTTTTATTGCCCTAAGCTCTGAGGAAAACCAAGGAGCAGAATGGGCTCCACCAAGCTGCAGAGGGTATTTAGGGATGATCGTGTCAATAGCCTGAACTGTCTCTGTGTTCCAGAGATTCACCAGGGCCTCGACAGAGTTGCCAACTCTGAACACTAGAAACTCCCCAAGGGCTGTCTAGAAAACAAGCAGATCCATAAGCTGCTGGGGGAGAACCACTCTAATTGGTCAGCCACCCCTACATAGGGTAATGAAGCAGTCAAACTAAACCCTACCAGATGATGATCTGTCTATGACAAGGGAGTTATCTCAAACTTCCCCACCTCCAGATCATTTATTCCTTGGTCAGCAAAAACCAGATCCAGAGTATCTCCTGCCACGTGGGCCCAATCCCAATTGAGATAGTCCCACAGTTGCCATGGAGGCCATGAAATCCTGGGCTGCTCCTAAAGGCGGGGCTCAACATCGACATTGAAGTTCCCCAAGACAATGACTTTGGGGGAACCCAAAGCCACCTCTGAGACCACCCCTGTCAGCTCAGGTAGGGAAATAGAAGTGCAGTGGGGTGGTCGGTACACCAACAGAATCCCCAGCCTATCTCGGAGGCCCACTGTCAAGGACAAACACTCAGAATTCTGAGATTGCCTAACTGGGCACCTAGAAAGAGAAAGGTCTCACAATAAATGACTTCACCCCCTCCCTGATCCTCAAGGTGGAATTGCTAAAGGATCAGAAAACCTGGGGGGCAGAGATGAGAGAGACCAACCCCATCCAGCTCATCCAACCAGGTCTCCATCACACATACCAGGTCAGCATGCTCATCCACAAAATCAAATTGTGGATAAGGGCATTCAACAGCAGCACTCTAATCCTTGAGAGAGTGTTCCCAGAGCTCCCTGGGGCTGCAGGATTGGGAGAAGAGCCAGGAAAAGGAACAGACCTGAATTGCCTGGACAGTTTTCCTCTGTAACAGCCTGTCGAGCTCCCACCACTGTACACAGATTGTACAGATATCACACACACTATGCCATTGAGGTTTCCCTATGTGTCCCTTCAACTGTACCCAATTTGATCCATATTGGTCTAGGCATTGTGAAGCTGATGTATGGGGAGGGGCACACACGGGCACGCACACAGAGAGAATGCCGGGCGATCTCATAATCTTACTTTCCTTAAGGAAAGTAGGCTAACAAGGTAAGCTACCATTTAGCAGATGGGTTCAAATAACCCGGTCCGCTGCCCCCAGGGGCCGCGCCTTGTGCCCCAGACATGCCCCCATCTGATGTTGGATGCGGGGGGCATGATTTAGCTCCCAAATGGGGCCGTGTGGCCCAGCTTGGGAGCTAAACCACAACCCTGTGTCTGACGTCAGATGCAAGGGGCATGGGTGGCGGTGGCGGTGGCGGTGGCGGTGGCGGCAGGACCTGGGCCACCGCTGGCCTCCCTCTGCTCCTGATAGATACCAGCAACAGTCACTGGAAGGATGCTGCTGTGCTGGGGTTGAATAAGGCTAGTTGTTCTCCCCGTGCTAAATATAAGAGAATCACCACTTTGAAAAGTACCTCTTTGCCTAGTTATCAGGGGTAAGCGCGCTGGCAATTCTTACCTTCACTTGCAGGTGCACTTAGAATCCACACACCTCTGCTCTCCACAAGTACAGAGTTTATCTGCAGTGGCAAATGCTGTACTTTAGGAAGATTTCTCCGTGTGACTGGGAATGCCAGGGTGTTTATCTGTACACACAGATCAAGAGAATGTCACCTTGATGCTCTGCCAAATTCCCTGCAAAGATCTGTGTTCATGATGAAAATACCATCTGGAAGGGCTGTATGTAAAAGATGTGAGATGCAGCCTCAGGGGCATGGCTTGAATCTGCTCTGATTTCTGCTTTAATGTCTGTCTGTCTAGAGCAGGCCTGCTCAACTTCGGCCCTCCTGCAGATGTTGGCCTACAATTCCCATAATCCTTGGCTATTGGCTGCTGTGCCTGAGAATTATGGGAGTTGTAGTCTCAAAACAGCTGGGGGGCCTAAGTTGAGCAGGCCTGGTCTAGAGGTTGACTGTGTAGTTGCTAAGTGGACAAATTACAGGTTAGTTTTTAAACAGAAAATACTAACCCTGTTCACATGTTACGTTCAACACGCCTATAGTCTATTTACCATGTGCCATGTCAGGGGCAGCTCATTAATGAGGTGAGGTGAGGCTACATGGCATCTCTGCCCTGGAGTGACAAGCACGGGCATCCCACTCTGCACCCATTGCCTGCCTTCTGCTGCCTCAGCTTCCTGGCTTGATCCACTCCCCGGCTTTGCCACCTGCGCTTCCTCATGTGTGCATCACTCCCAGGTTAGCTGCTTAATCTTTTGAGCAGCTCCCTGTGAAGGGATGTCAGGGCTGCTTAGCCTTCTGGGCAGCCAGACATTTAAACTGGAGACCAGCTCCCTGATCAACTGATCTCCACTTTAAATGTCTGGCTGCTCAGAAGGTTAAGCAACCCTGACATCCCTTCACAGAGGCGGTGGGGCTAGCCCTGATGCTCGCATCAAGGGTGTGGTTGACATTGCCTTGGGCATTGCCTGCTCGAGCCAGTGCTGACATATGTACAAATATGTATACATGTTACATATGCAGTTATTTAGACATTGGAGCTCTTCTCTCAATCAGTGAGAAGAGCTTCTGGCGGGTCTGCGGGGGGAGCAGACTTAGCCTGCTCTCCCTGCAGAGGATCAAACGTGGAGCACTGGGCGGGTCGCTCGGCCACCCACATGACTGCCGGCTCTGTCACAGAGCTGGTCAGGGCTGCGGGGATCAGAGGCTGTGCAGCCCCCAGAAGTCCTAGGATGCCCTGCACAACCACACGGGGCATTCTGTGGGAACCCTTGATACAGGGAGGCTGCTTGTAGCCTCCCAGTTGTGGGTCTACTCGTGTGTCACCGCGCGCCACGGCAGCACACGAGCAGGAAGACTAAGTTAATGTTGCGCCCACTCCATTATCCTTCTGGGCAGGGTGTTTTAGGGTGTTTAAGGGGAGGGTGTTTTAGGTGGGCTAGCTGCCTTGAGAGCACCGGGCTCGCCTGCGAGCCCAGTGGTTCCCACGATCACTGGAAAGCGGGCTAAGCTCCCTTAGCCTGCTTTCCAGTGATCGTGGGAATAGCCTCATTGTGCTCCACACACGTACAGTAGTAAATCTGGGGCATTGGGGGTGGGGTGGGGGTGGCTGTACCCAAACCGACTTCTTAAGTGAAGTCATTCATACAAAAATATGTACGTGTATAAAGACACATGTATAAACAAGTGGCAGCTGAGGGTGGAGCCCTGAATTGTTTGCTCTGTCCCTTCTCCTGCTGAAGGTACAAGAGACCACCTGGAAGCAGAAGCAAGGAATTACGGGTGAGAGCAGAAGGGCTCTTGTCCGGCGCTCTCAGCCTGCAACAACAGCCCATGACCTGAGATTTGCATGGCCTTGAGGAAACTTTTTAAACACTGCCTTTTAAAATGCTGCTCACCTGTGGGAACTGGTGTTTAGCATGTGCCTAGGAGAGCAGAGGACTGGGGGTAGTCTGGTGGCAGCTTGGGTGGCGGACAGAGGGAGATATGGCAGTGGGAGTTGGGCAGGCCATTAAAGGGGGAAATGGTCTAGGCAACTGAGGCCTATTCCGTTTTCCAGCTCTTCTCCCAATCCTGCAGCTCCAGGATGTTCTGGGATCACTTCCTCAAGGATTAGGGTTCTGCTGTTGAATACCAGATCAGTAAATACAAAAACATCTCTCATCCATGATTTAATTGTGGGTGAGCATGCTGACCTGGTATGTGTGACTAGGACCTGGTTGGGCAAGCTTGGTGGAGTGGGCTTCTTCCAGCTCTGCCATCCAGGCTTAATGTTCATACAGAAGCCCCACCTTGAGGTCATGGAGGAGGAGTTGCAGTCATCTATTCTGAGTCTATTCCCCTTTCGAGATGCCCAGTTAGGCAATATCAGGATTTTGAATGTTTGTTGCTGAGGGTGGGCCAATGAGATAGGATAGGATAAGGATTCTGTTGGTGTACCGACCACCCGGCTGTACCTCAGTCTCTCACAGTTAACTGACTCTCTCTCAGTATGTGATGTTTTAGCTTCTTAGTGAGTCTTTGGGTTTTTTAAAAACTCAACATAGTGTCTCCAGATAATCTCGTGGGCTGAACTTCTTTACTACCGGAGCCTACTCTGCTGTGTAAGGACGTTAATGTTTCTCCTCACACCCCTCAACTGAGCCCAGAGCTCTGAGAGTGGTGAAGAAAGTAATAAGCTTGAATAAGAAAACAGGCTTTTCTCAAAGCTGGAGTCAGGAAAAGTGCTAGAGAGGATTGAGAAGTTACAAGGTCGAGATTTTGAACTGTGGTCTTTCAAAATGGAGATACTCCTAAAAAGCCACAGAATCAGCAGGCTCACAAACAGAGCACCCTGTCAGAGAAGGAGAAGAAAGACAAGCCTGGGACAGTGCGGATGATCAAGCCACCAGGATAATTTGTTTATCGGTGAGTGACTCTATATTGGTGCATTGAAGAAATAAACAGCATGCAAAGGTTATGTGGGAGGCTCTGAAGAAACTCTATGAAATAAAGTCAGCTTTCTCCAAGGTGTATTAAGTGATGAAGATGTGTAATAAGATTGTAGAGAGTGAGGCCAGTCACCTGCAGATTAATAGGTCAATCTTGCCCTTTCTCCAAGAACTACTTCTGCAGACAACCTTGGCCACACTATGATCTATGAGACTACACATTTAATTTTGTGATATTTTCAGAATTATTTGAATGCATCGTGTGTGTCTGTGTGTGTTTGTATGTTTCTGTGTCTGTGTGTATAAAATTGCATGGGTCTCATTCACTGGTTGGCTCGCTGACAGGCGCACTGACTGACATGGAACTCTCAGACCATACCACAAAAGATAAAAACTTGCCACTTTCACAGGTAGGTTCCACACCTTGCCCAGAAAAAATCCCAAACCCTGGAAAAATTAATTACTTTCCTGGAAAGTCTGGGGAAAGTCTCCTTTTGGAAAGCATGGGGAATGATCCCTCATAGATATAGCAAAAGACTAGAGTCACAGAGAGAGTTACTCACTGAGCCTCTTCTCACGACTGGTGAGAAGGGCTCTAGAGTGGGCTGCAGGGAAGGCGGGTTAGACTTACCTTCCCTGCATACAACGACTCCTCCTGTGCTGTGCATGCTCCCTGTGCACCCAGACAATTCCCCGCGTGCCTAGGCAGCAGGGAGCGCCGGGGGCCGGGATGTGTCTTCCCTGCCCACAGAAATACCATAATGCACTGTGCAATTGCATGGTGCCTTATAGCCCTTTCCACCCCCAGCACAACTGGCCCTATCTATCCCCAGCACAGTACCTCCAGTGACCCCACATACAGCGTGGCTGCCTGCTTCTCCTCCTCCCATCGGGCCACGCTGTATGTGGGGGGAAGTCGCCTGGGAGCCGGAAGTGAGGGTGGGCTGGGTGCGTCGGCGCGTCTTCCCTTGCAGAGCTCCTCGCAGTGGCTGCTGGCGGCGGCTCAGGATGGGGGAGCCACCGAGCGGAGAGGCGCCGGAGGCCGGCTCGGTGCTGTGCCGGCTTCTCGTTGGGGTTTACCATTGCCATCAGTAGTTAACTTTTAAAACGTGAGTCCTCAGGATCTTTCCTTCGCAGAGCTGCGCACGCGCCCACCCCGTCCTGGAGGCGGCATTCAGAGGGACAAGGGGCGGCAGGGAGGTATCCTGCCTCCCCAATTGTTACAATATATACGAGCCCTGGAGGGGGAAAAGCGGCGGGAGGGGTAAGTAAACCCTCCCCGCCCTTAAAGAAACCCCCTCCACCTGAACCGAACTGGCCAGGTCCAGACCGGTCCGGACAATCCGGAGGCCTTTACAATGGCCTCCGGACCGGTCCGGACCCATCCCTAGTTACGGGAACGCTGCATTAATCTCGTTTTAAAGGGTGGCTCCACAAGCGGGTTTGCCACCGTGGTGCCTCCAGGATTGGGCCCGATCCCAGAGGTTCACACATGTGTGTAAAACTGGGCTGGGCTCCCAGTTTTGCACACGCATGTGAATAGCTTCACTGCCTGCCTGCCATGGAGATCCCAGACCAAACTACAAAAGATAGAAACACACTGTTTTTGCAGGTAGGTTCCAGACCTCGTCTACACTACCTCAAAATCCAACCCACCCACCCCAATCATTAATGTCCTGAAAAATGCAGGAAAACTCTCCCATTGGGAAGCATGGGGAATAATACTTCACAGTCACAGAGAGATAAGACATTTATATGCCTGCAAACTGCATATATCTATGTCTATGTCTCCTCTATCTCTGTCTCTATCTCTATCTGACTGTTGTTGACTGCCATTTTGTGAAGATTACACTTATAGGAAAGTTCAAGAAATTAAAAATATGTAATAGGGTGTTTTATTAATGTGCTTGCAGAAGTGAACTAAGAGAACAGTTTTAAATGTGTAGGATTCCAACAGCAAACATTATTCACTTTACTGAATAATTACCATACATATTAAATTCGCATCATAGTAAATTTGAATCTGAAAAAGATCTTTTGCTTCTCTGGGACGTGATGTCATTTTTTGAATTATTGATAGATTATTTAGTATAAAAACTGTTGAGAACAATAACAGTTAATATATTATCATTATATTCAGAATTTCTTCTAAAAATAAAATTAAAAATCATTGAAACTCCTCACCCCACAGCATATCCCAGTATAAAATGTAGCACATTTGGCTAATTTCAGTGGCAGGATTGTTTATGCAAAATTTGATATCTGTGGATATCATGAAGAATGACTTTATTTTGCACAAACAAAATATATATTTGTTTGGCAGGGTGGGCATTAACTTAAATGGGGTTACATATGGTCAAACTAGGTGAGATGACAGCAATTTTGTGTGCCTGGATCTTCCACAGGAATGTAGAAAGAGGGGTGGAGAGGTCCAGAAGCAAGAGATGCAGGCCTGTGAGGATGAGGAGTGCCGTATCCTCGGCTTCTTATGACTTCGCTCCTGCAACCCCACTCCCCAAGCACTTTTCTCTCACTTTGGGCTCACTTCTAGTATTTGTACTTGGAAAAAAGCACTTGGGTGGATGGGCTGTATGAGAAAGTAAGCTGTGGACAAAGGCATGTTTTCACTACTGTACCCTTCTTATTTCTCAGATCAGATCCTCCTCTTCACCTTCTGTGCGATTATAGAAGCTCTAGGATCTGCAACCATCACATCTCGTTTGGCCCATAGGTATTTTTAGCCTACTTTCCAGTAGGCTTATAAGATCACCCGGCTTTCTGTGTGTGTGTCTGTGTGTCCCCCGCTATCAACTTCGCAATGCCTGGATCAATATGAACCAAACTGGGTACAGTTGTAGGGACATCTCAATGGTGTAGTTTGTGATAATGTCATCCACCCCGATCCAAGATGGAGGACACGTGAACTTTTGAGGCACAAGTGGGCTAACTTGTGAACTACCTAACCGATATGAACCAAATTTGCTACAGCTGTAGGGATACCCAAATAGCATGCTGTGTGATGATGTCATCCACTCCAATTCAAGATGGCGGCCGCATGAACAACTGAGGTGCAAGCGGGCTAATTTGTGGACTGTCTAACCAATTTAAACCAAATTAGGTACAGTTGTAGTAGTGACACACGGGCTCATCTCAACAGCATAGTTTGTGATGATGTCATCCATATCGATTCAAGATGGCAGACGTATGAACTTTTGAGGCACAAGCCAGCATGGTGTAGTGGTTAGAGTGCTGGACTAGGACTGGGGAGACCCGAGTTCAAATCCCCATTCAGCCATGATACTTGCTGGGTGACTCTGGGCCAGTCACTTCTCTCTCAGCCTAACCTACTTCACAGGGTTGTTGTGAGGAGAAATCTAAGTATGTAGTACACCGCTCTGGGCTCCTTGGAGGAAAAGCAGGATATACATGTAAAAAATAAATAATAATAAAATAAAAATAATAAGTGGGCTAACTTGTGAACCGCTTAACTGATTTGAACCAAATTTGCTACCACTGTAGGGACACATAGGGATGCCCTAATCGCATGGTGTGTGATGATGTCATCCACTCCAATTCAAAAAATGGCGGCTGCATGAACATCTGAGGTGCAAGCAGGCTAATTTGTGGACTTCTTAACCCATTTGAACCAAATTGGGTACAGTTGTATTGAATGGCACACAGGGACACCTCAGTGGCATAGTTTGTGATGATGTCATCTACACCGATTCATGATGGTGGACGCATAAACTCTTGAGATGCAGATGGGCTGACTTGTGAACCACTTAACCGATTTGAACCAAAATTGCTGCAGCTGTAGGGACACATAGGGACACCTCAATGGTGTAGTTTGTGATGATGTCATCCACCCCAATTCAAGATGGCAGACACGTAAACATTTGAGGTGCAAGTGGGCTAACCTGTAAACCACTTAATGGTTCAAAAAGGAGAACATTTTGGCTGAGGAGCAGTTTGGCTTTCATGCTGGTCATTCTGTTATGCACCCAGCCCTAATTTTGCAGCATATAGTAGGAAAATATTCCTCTTACTCTAGTTCTGCACTGTATGCAGGTTTTGTTGATTTCAGGGCCGCTTTTGATTTGATCCACAGGGAGAAACTTTGGAATAAGCTACTAAATTCATCAATAGATCACTGTCTCCTATGTTCGATAATTAAGCTACGTGAAAACTCCCGTATAAGGGTGCGCTGTAGTGTACAGGGACACCTCATCAAGGAAATTCTAATGTTCAGGGGAGTTAGACAAGGATGCATTTTGGCTCCACTATTGTTTAACTTTTATATTAACTCCCTTGTTTCATATTTAAATAATTTGAACCATCACCACCACCCCCAGTTAGCGGATAATCATCCTGTTATCCTTTTGTACGCAGATGACGCTATTATTCTTTCGCAAACTGCGATAGACTTAAGAAGAGGATTGCACTCTTTGGCTTCCTACTGTAAGGAGCACTTACTTGAAATTAATTATAACAAAACCAAGGTTTTAGTGTTTGCGAAGAGGCCAAAAACTTTCAATTGGACAATAAATGGGTTTAAGTTGGAACAAGTAAAACAATTTAAGTACCTTGGTGTAGTATTTCTGGCTTCTGGCTGTAAATTTGATCATAGAGAATATTTAAGTCAGAATGCAAATAAGAGCATACAGGCAATTCAATGTTATTACTACTCTAAGGGTGCCCATTTTATCCCTGCTGCTATTAAACGTTTTGAGGCTAAAGCTCGAGCACAGCTCTTTTATGGAGTGCAGCTGGGAATATATTCTAATTTTTCCAAACTAGAAACAGTTTGATCCAATTTCCTAAAGAATATATTTCAGGTTCTCAGCTGTGTGCCTAGGGCTGTCTTATGGCTGGAAGCAGGGTTGCTAAAAGTGGAGGCTAGAGCTTGGATTATTATTTTTTAATTCTGGCTTAAGCTAGTTTTACATCCCATTGGTTTAGCTCCTCTAGTGCTAAAGGACATCTATCACTCAAGGTGGGAAAGAGGGGTAGAGGAGAAGCTATATTATTATGGTTTTTCTCCCACTGTGTTGCTAACCTTGGGTTATGAAAGCGCCAAAGTAAGGTAAAGAGCGGCAAATTGATCAGGGCTCCATCCCGGCCGGTGTCTTTTTGGGCAAACCAGTTCTGAGCTTTACCCCCACCAATTATTCAAACCAGTTAACAGTCCCAAAATACTTCAGGGCTCTGACATTGGCCCGATACAATGCTTTGCGCACAGCTATGGTGGAAGGAAGATATTGGAAGATTCCATATGGAGAGAGTATCTGCCCCGTGGCTCCAATGAGATTGAAACGACGGCTCATGTACTTTTGTATTGTCAGTACTACCGTGACATTCAGCATAAGCTTATCTCCCCATATCTTAGCTCATATCCAGGCTGTACTGATTCTTTTTATCTTAATTTCCTTTTGACAGATCAGAATGACTTTAGATCCTATAATGTGGCCAAGTTTTGCCATTCAGAGTTTAATAAGAATTAAACATTTTAACGCCTGTATGTATTTTGTGTCCACTGGTTGGATATGATTTTGTCATACATAGTATAGAACACAAAATGGTATGAGATTTAACACTGTTCTGGATCAGGCACGTGATTTTGATATCTTGCCACCTTTATACTCAGTATTATTCTGTCCCTAGTGTTGATTAATTTTATATAGTTTATGTTCATAGTCTTAATTTTTAGCTTATTCTACTCACCTATGTTTTAGGGGTCTTAGGTAATTTTATAGAGATCCCCTATTACCTTGTAGAATAGATTATCCTAATTGTTTCTTGTTTATTTTGCTGTTATGCTGGTCATAGACCGAAATAAAGACTTGACTTGACTTGTAAACCGCTTAATCAATTTGAACCAAATTTGCTACAGCTGTAGGGACACAAAGGGACACCTCAATGACATAGTTTCTGATGATGTCATCCACCCCAATCCAAGATGGTGGTTGCATGACCATCTGAGGTGCAAGCTGGCTAATTTGCGAGCTGTCTAACCCATTTGAACCAAAATTGGATACAGTTGCAGTGAGTGACACACAGAGACACCTCAATGGCATAGTTTGTGATGATGTCATCCACACCGATTCAAGATGGTGGATGCATACACTTTTGAGGCACAAGTGGGCTAACTTGTGAACTGCCTAACCGATTTGAACCACACTTGCTACAGTTGTAGGGACACATAGGGACACCTCAACGGCATAGATTATGACTATGTCATCCAACCCAATTCAAGATGGCAGACACATAAACTTTTGAGGTACAAGTGCAATAACTTGTGAACAGTCTAACCAATTTAAACCAAATTTGCTACAGCTGTATGAATACATAGGGATTCCCCAATGGTGTAGTTTGTAATGATGTCATCCACCCCAATCCAAGATGGTGAACGTGTGAACTTTTGAAGCACAAGTGCACTAACTTGAGGACTGTCTAACTGATTTGAACCAAATTTGGTACAGTTGTAGTGAGTGACACACAAGGACACCTCAGTGGTGTAGTTTGTAATGATGTCATACACCCCGATCCAAGATGGTGGACACAGGAACATTTGAGGTGCAAGAGATCTAACTTGTGGACCTCGATTTGAACTAAATTTAGTCCAGTTGTAGAGACAGTGAAAAGAAAGTAGGCTCATTAGTTCATACTAGAATAACTTGTTGTAAATACACTAATCTTTAAAGCCTCTTTACCAGAAGGAAATGTGGGGTGCATGTATACACCACAAGCTTGCCTTGCTTGTTTTATTTGTCATTTCATTGTTTGTTCCTTGTATTTTACTATTTGGCATTGTAAACTGCCTTTGATTCTGTTGGTGAAAGGCAGGATAGAATCTTTAAAATGCCTAAATGAGATAGCCAGATCTATACTTCATCAATGAGACAGTCAGACATTACAACCCTAAATAAAAGTGTATGTTTACATGTTTTGTTGTTGATTTTTTAATTATGCCTGATATCCAGGGTTGTAAACTGTCCATAAATTTAAATTAAAATGAGCTAAAATTGGGTGTGTCATAAGGTCCATAAAAATGTTTAGATATCTCTAAAAATACTAAGACATCTCTGTGAAAATGTGTCTATGTTGGGGGTTCCCAGCTCCGACTGCACCTGACACACCTCTACTTACCACAAACACAGAGGACCCATCCACAGCCACAGTTTCCGTCCTGGCCCTCACACTCCACAGACTGAGTGATATCCGAGGATCAGGCAGTCATGCTGCATCTGCAGTGCATCAGCAGCCACACAAAACAGGTTGTCTGGGTGACCAACTGGAACACACTGGGGCAAGTCAGGGGTTTGACATGAGAGTGTGAGTGGAACAAGGTCTCCCGGGGCTATAGGTTGTGGGAAAGGATTTTAGGAGAGGGAAGAGAGGATGTGAGCAGCCCAAAACTGAACAAGTGAGACAGCCCCACTGGGAGAAAGAGGGACTGACACCACCGGGGTGAGGAAAGCAACCTCTACAGTGAGAGCTAAAATGTGGAGAATCCCACAAGCTCCATACTATCTCCAATGCTTTTTAACATCTGCATGAAACTGTTGGGAGGGATCATCAGGAGGTTTGGTGTAGAGTGTTATCAATATGCTGATGACACGTATACAAACTTCATCAGGAAATAGCATAACCCCCCTAAATGCCTGCCTGGAGGCAATAATGGGCTGGATAAGAGATAACAAACTGAGGTTGAATCCAAATAAGATGGAGGTACTGACTGTAGTCCCCGCTGGTATGTTTCCCAGACTATGGGAAACACCTATATCGGGCAGCAGTGATTAGGGATGTGCACAGACCTGTTCAGAGGCCCTTTTACAGGCCTCTGAACAGGTTTGAACATGGGGCAGTTCGAAGGCGGGGAAGGATCACCTGAAGTGTGTGGGAGGGTGCACTACTCCCTTGCCACGCTTCCCCTGCCGGCGCTCACTTAAAAACTGGTTTGGCGGGGTAGCAACATACCTTCTGGCCGCCCCAGCTGCTCCTCATACCGGAAGTTACCGGAAGTAGCACGTGTGCATGTGCATGTCGGACATGTGCACATCCCACTCGCGTACACATCGGCCGTGTGCATGATGTGCGCATGCATGGGCATGCATGCGCCTGACATGAGCTTGCACATGGGCTACTTCTGGTATGTAGATCGGGGAGTCCTCCTGAGTCCCAAATTCTCCCTGGTTTCTCAGGTTGAGGCAGTGGCCAGGAGTGCTTTTTATCAGCTTTGGCTGATACGCCAGATACGTCCATTTCTGGAGGTAAATGGCCTTAAAACAGTGGTGCATATGCTGGCAACCTAAGCTTGACTACTGTAATGCACTCTACATGGGGCTGCCTTTGTACGTAGTCCGGAAACTACAATTGGTACAGAATGCAGCAGCCAGATTGGTCTCTGGGTCAACCCGAAGGGACCAAATAACGCTGATTTTGAAAGAATTGCACTGGCTGCCAATATATTTCCAAACAAAATACAAAGTGCTGGTTATTACCTGTACAGCCCTTAATGGCTTGGGTCCAGGGTACTTTAAAAGAGCGCCTTCTCTGTCATGAAACCTGTCACCTCTTAGGATCATCTGGAGAGGGTCCAATTATGGTTGCTGCTGGCTTGTTTGGTGGCAACTCAGGACCGGGCCTTCTCTGTAGCTGCCCCAGTGCTCTGGAATACACTCGCTGTTGAAATAAGAGCACCTCATTCTCTGCTTGCTTTTAAGAAGACCCTCAGGACGTTCCTGTTTTCCCAGGCTTTTAACTAAAAATTTGATTTTAATGTTTTTATTCACTGAGATTGTTTTTATCTGTTTTATGAATTTTAACTTTTATATTGTTTTTACATTTGTTATGTTTTAAATTTGTACACTGCCAAGAGATGTCTATATCAGGCGGTATAGACATATGTTAAATAAAATAAAATAAATAAATATACAAGTAAAAGTGTATCTATTTTTAAAAATTGGTTGTTCTCTTTCCCCCCACACTGTTGTAAAATAATCTTTTCAGGGATGGGTAACCCTGATATAAACATGCATTTAATTATTTTGGTATGTTTAAAAATCAGGCCACCAGCCTGATGCTGATTTCATAGCTATTTTATTTTTTCTTCATAATCCCTGCATAATGTGGAGATATGGACCCAGGCCATGCTCAAGAGTGTTTGATTACGTAAACTGGAGACCTGTGCAGTAGCTTAATTAGCCATACAAGTATGGTGACTTCCACCTGTAACTCTGCCTGGGACTCAGTCCAACATTTGACATGCCTGAATAGTGCCAGGCAGCCACCACTGAAGCTGTTCCCCAGGCTCATCTTTCTCCCTCCACTAGAGTTCTCTGCAAAGGCTTATCACCTCCAAGCCTCACAATTGTATGGTTCAGTCTGGCAATATACTACACACCAACTTTCTTGAATTTGTAGACTTATCTGGTTTCATTAATTAAAAAAAAATGTTCTAATGCACAAAGTTATGGGGAAAGCTTGAAAAAACAATTAATTAAAGGGTTTAAAAAAAAAAAGATTAAAAAGCGGGCTTTTAATCTCATAACTCTGGTGAATAATTCATTTTTACAATGGTTTTGAATATGCAAAGTGTTTTGACATGGGAGTTGATAGCCACCACAAGTACCTATTGTTGGCTACTCTGAACATAGGAAGCTAACTGGACATAAAATACAGTAATGACTGTTCACAGTTACTACAACTATGGATATTTATAGTAGTCCAAAGACATATAGTCCTACTTTCACAGAGAACTGAAACGGAGAAAGAGAGTCACTGGCTCAACACCATCAAAAGAACAGTGTGTCGGCTCAAGAGGTGAGGCTTGGTTATCTAGTACCCTGTTCCAGCATGAGCCAGGGTTTCATGAGTACCCCAACCCTTGGGCAGCAGTCAAGGCCATACAACATGGGACAGTGCTCTTCACTGTAAAGTCGGGGGGGAGAGCAGAGGCAGCCCCCATCAACCCTAAGTGCAGCTCCCTGACTAATTGTTTCATGGGCCTGTGTGAAGTTTTGGCTAAAGCTTAATACTCTGCACAGCTGCCTGCCTGCCCTCTCTCTCCCAGCACCGTGTGGAGATGACAATTCGCACCCCACAGTGCTGCACTTTACCCAGGGCCTGGGGGCTCCTTTAAGGGAACTCTATTGATCTCCTGCACCATCTTGGAAGGCATGCACAGAGTGTAACCCTTCCCAGCATTTCCCCCTAGAGCTCTTAAAAGATGGCTCCATTTCTCTTAAAGGGCCCTCCCAGCACTGAGAAAAGTACAGTACTGTGCAGAGGCCAGCACAGTGGGGATGACTCTCACATTGAAGGTTTTTGGCAAAATGGTAAAGGTAAAGTGTGCTGTCAAGTCGATTTCGACTCCTGGCACCCACATAGCCCTGTGGTTTTCTTTTGCTAGAATACAGGAGGGGTTTACCATTGCCTCCTCCTGCACAGTTTGAGATGATGCCTTTCAGCATCTTCCTATATCGCTGCTGCCCAATATAGTACCAGCGGGGATTCGAACTGGCAACTTTCTGTTTCTTAGTCAAGCATTTCCTCGCTGCACCACTTAAGGTGGTTCATTGGCAAAGTGAATCCCACTTAAAAAATACTGAAGATCACTAATTTAGCAGAATGTTGCTTCAGCAAGCTTGCTTCAGACTTATAGCTACTGCCTACACAGAGTGAATTGGCCCCACCTCTTTACTTAGAAGCATCAGTTACTTGAAGGAGTCTTGCCCAGTTTCTTAAATGCTGGCTCTGACGACACTGCAGGACCTCTGCTAAAACTGGCATGTCCTCAGGGGACTCCTCTGTGTTGGAAGACAAAGACAGGGCTGTGTCCTTGGGTTGAGGTGGCATGGCGGTGTTGACTTGGGTTCTCCTGATGTGTGTGCATGGGTGGAGGTGGGGGTCCCAGTGACTAGAGATCACCCGGGGTCTGGATGCTAGATTGTTGTTGGAGATGGACTTCCAGAGCATGGACCTTTTGCACCAACTATCCTAATGACCACTAGGGGCCTTGGGAATAGAGATAGTGAGTAAGGGTCTCCCTGACTGTTCTACCTGTCCCTACTCTATGACTTCTGAAGTGACTCTTCTGCACTTCTTGTGCTGAGTCACAATCCTTTCTTTTCCTCTTAGAGAGCAGATGGAAACAGATCTCTCCCTCCTTACCTATTCATTATGTAGTTCTTTAGATTAGGTTTTGGTCTTTCCTATCCAAGTGTACTTAACCAATAAATACTTAGTGTTTAGTTCTACAAGGATCTCCATGTGTTTTCTCTAAATAGCTGCAACAACTAAACCATCCTCTGCTACCCACTCTGTAACTGAAGTGTGTGCCCATTCCTTAGTGCTCTGCTGTTTTACCCACTGGGGTAAAAATTAACAACCTCTAACAATTGTTTCCAGCCTAACGCATTCCCTTAACCCTCCACCTTGTGGTGGGTTGAAACACAAACATTCCACACAAAGTTTACATGGCAAATGCTTGGGGGTGGGGGTAAATCTAGGGTCATGACACTTAGGGACCACATTTAAGGAAGATATCCCAAGTTCCTGAAACTCATGAAACTAGTACTGTAAACCCTACAGGGCTTTGGATTTGTTTTCCTTGCACAGCATCCCTCCCCTGCTTATGATGAATGATGATAAATGGCTTTTGAAACTGAAAAGAGTTTAAAAGCAGTTTATGGTATGTCATGGAGGATGTCAGCTGTTTTGTTTTGTTTTTAAACAATCACAGGCATGAATGAAGCAACAACAATCAAGCCCCTGCATGAATCTAATTAGTCCTCTGGATTCTGGTGTATGAATATAATAAGACTATACAGTCCCTGACAAACTGTTTCTATTTACCTCTAAAGGATAAAAAAATCTAATCTAAAAAATCTAATTTTCATTAAAATAAATGGGAATTAAGTTAGTGACAACTCAGTCCCATTCCACTGTATTCATAAGAGATTAACTGTTACCTGCCAGAAATGCTTTTCTGTTGACTGTATTGGACAAAGGGGTCAATCTCTACACAAAAGAATAAATGGACACAAACCTTACACGGCAAACACAAAAAATGGCAACATTCAGAAAACAGTGGGAAACTATTTCAGTCTCCCAAGTTGTCCTGAAAGTTACCATTATATTTCCAGATGGGGTTTTGTTTGGTTTTGGTTTGGTTTTGGTTTCTTGCTGATTCTAATGGTCAATGTTGCTGGGGTTCATTTTAGCCCTTCCTGGATTTTTTTTTTTTTAATCATACTATTTGGGTCAATGTATTGTGGCTGGAGACGATGGGAGCTGTTGTTAGCTGCTCAGTTTGTGAAAAAAAGAACTGGCTGGCATGATGCATGGCATTACAGCTCTATAACACTGTGCCCTGCGGCGGCTGCGGACTTGGAACACAGCCCCAGTGCTATTAAGAGTGGGTGTTTGCACTAGCAGAACTCCACAGTTTCAGCCATTGCTGTGAATCATATTGGCATCATGTCAGTCACCATCCAGATCATGTGAGCCACCATTTTTTCAAAACTACTTTTTCTCTAGAATTCACACATAACACCAAACCAGATGGTGTTATGGGGCAGAGGTTGGGATTTGTGTATATGCGAATGTGTGAAACCACGATTTCACGGCAAAAGCAACCTGCGGTTTCCCTTGCCAAACTTCAAATTGAACATTCAGTTTGAACTGCTCCAACCTGAGAATTTGAAGGTGGCAGTGTTATGTCTGAATGCAGATGTCGCCATTACAGTGGTTTCATGCTGGATTTGGAACCAAAATTGTAGAGAGGACGGTCCAGATCCACCCAGAAACATGACCACTCCATGTCTTCCGTGCTTCTCGCTGGCTGCCTTTCTTAGCACTTGACCTGCCCCTGTCTCCATGCTCCTCAAGCCATTGACTGGCAACAGGAATGCTGCCTTATCCCATCCCAAGCTTCTAACCCTGTCTAAGGGGAAAGTCACATTGGGGGAAACATACTTTTCACTGTCTCTTGTTCCCTGCTCTGGCACTCAGAAGAAAAATTGGACAGGGTGGCAAGATGGGCACTATGTGTTTTGTGTATACACATACACACACACACACACACACACACACACACACACACACACACACACACAGTATGTTCACAAGCACATGCAATCGTGGTGGCACCATAAACTAGACAACCCAGTTGGATTGCTGCAAAGATAATATATGGCAGGGTAGCAATACCCGGGGTTGGCAGCCCAACCCAGGAATTCTTGAATGACCCTGCTCTATTTTTTTGTACATTGGGGAAGGGGGGCCCAGCCCCTTTCCTTTGGGTAAAAACTTGCAGTCTCTGGCATTACTCATGAGAAGAACCCTCCAGCAGGAGCAGTATTGCCTCCAGTCACAGGAGAGATTCCTCCTGTGTGATGATGATGGATGCTGTTCTGGAGTGGACTGCTTTGTCATGAGAGTGAAAGGCCATGGAGAGACCCATGCACTACTGATGAGAAGAACTGTACTGGGGTACACAAGGATGGGGCAGAATAGTTAATAATGTGCAATCTTACCTTCTCCCAAGGACCACTCTCTTATGAGAGTGAAAGGCCATGGGGACACACATGCAGGCCAGATGGCAGATGCTGTCCAGCTTGGTTGCTCATCAACACAAGCAGGGATAGGTACCCCAGCAACACCTTTCCTTGACTTTACGACTGCCATGAATAAGCAATCAAAGCAGGCCCTCTGCCATCCTGGTCATCCATTGGCACACATCCATGGTTTTTTGTTTTGCCCAATACAGCCACCCTACTTTCCAGGGATCGCTGATAATCAGGCTCTCCTCTCCCATGCTTGCCCATAGCGGCCAATCTGCACACGCTGAAACACTAGTCCAAACCCAGGAAATCTGAATGATAGTAAAGATCCCCAGTCATGGTGTTCCCCTAGTCTGACCACCTGGTACTGCCCAGTGGAGACACTACTCCTTGGGAGTATGAAATGGTTACCTGAATAGGAGGGGGTCACGGTGTATAGGGGTGTGCATGGAACTGGCTGGCCCAGTTTGGTTTGAGTCCAGACCAGACTCGAACCTCACCGGGCCAGTTCAGTCTGGCCCCCATCGAAACACACCCCCCACCCAGTTTGGTTCAGTCTGGTTGGGGTTCACGGTTTAAAAATAAAAATAAAATAATTAAATTACCTCTAGCCTCTTTGGAGGGCTTCCTAAAGGCCGTGGGGGGATCTGCAAAGATCCCCACCAGCCTCTTAAATCAGCGCCCTGGCTCATAATATGGTGGGTTTTTTTGGCCCATTTGGGCCTCTGTAATTGTGTCTGGTGGCCATTTTGCCTGCTGCCGCGCATGTGCAAATGGCCTCTGTGGGGCCTGGCATGGCCCAGGGCCTTGTAAAGGTCATTTGCACAAGCAGAGTGGCCATTTCTTTTCAAAAAAATCTGTATGTTTTGGTTTAATGTGTTATGCATTTTTATTGTATGTTTTAATCCTCTATTGTGAGCCACCCAGAGAACAATTTGTTATGGGGCGGCTAACAAATAAAATTTATTATTATTTATTATAACTATAGTATAATACCCATCACAGCCTCCAATCCCCAATTCAGGACATCCACCACCACCCTAGGATCAGGTGACAAGGAGAGATATAGCTGAGTGTCGTCTGCATATTGCTGACACCTCAGTCCAAATCTCTGGATGAGACCTCTCCCAGCGGCTTCATGTAGATGTTAAACAGCATGGGGGACAAAATCAAACCCTGTGGGACCCAACAGGCCAATGGCCACGGGGCCAAGCAGTAGTCCGCCAGCACAATAGTCCCCCAGCACCACCTTCTGGACCCTCCCCCCAAGAAAGGGACAGAGCCACTCCAGCACAGTACCTCCAATTCCCATACTCAAGATGCAGTCCAGAAGGATACCATGGTCGATGGTATCGAATGCCGCCAAGAGGTCCAGCAGAACCAACAGGGACGCACTCCCCCTGTCTAGTTCCCAGCGAATGTCATCCACTTGAGCGACCAAGGCAGTTTCAATCCCATATCCAGGGTGGAAGCCAGATTGAAAAGGGTCCAGATAATCTGTATCATCCAAGACCCTCTGCAGCTGGGACGCCACTACACGCTCTATCACCTTGCCCAGAAAGGGAAGGTTAGATACAGGTCTCTAAGAGAGCCAGCGTGGTGTAGTGGTTAGAGTGCTGGACTAGGACCGGGGAGACCCGAGTTCAAATCCCCATTCAGCCATAAAACTAGCTGGGTGACTCTAGGCCAGTCACTTCTCTCTCAGCCTAACCTACTTCACAGGGTTGTTGTGAAAGCGAAACTCAAGTATGTAGTACACCGCTCTGGGCTCCTTGGAGGAAGAGCGGAATATAAATGTAATAATAAATAATAATAATAATAGTTGTCCAGGTTGGAGCATCTGGACGGTGGTCGGTGGCATTCTGCCCTCCCTTAATGAAGCATTAATTATCACCTCCAACCATCTGCCTGTACCCTCCCTGGCAGCTTTTATTAGCCATGAAGGGCAAGGGTCAAGAGCGCACAATGTCACCCGCACACTGCACAGGATCTTGTCCACATCCTCAGGCCAAACCAACTGAAAAGAATCCAACACAACAGGACCAGATGGTACCAAAGGCATGTCTGCCAGATCTGCTAAAACTCTGGAGTCCAGGTCAGCACGGATGCGAGCGATTTTATCTGCAAAGTGGCAAGCAAACTGATCACAACAGGCTGTAGATAATTCCTCCCCCATTACCTGGGGGGATGTGTGAAGCAATGTTTTTGCCACACGAATCGATCTATGTGGTCGCTAAGAGTCAACACCGACTTGACAGCACTCTATCTAGACAGACAGACAGACAGACAGCATCTCTCTCCCTCCCTCCCTCCCTCTCTCTCTGAGTGTGTGTGTGTGTGTGTATTCCAAAAGTAGAAGTGATGCATATTTATTCAGAAGTAAGCCCATCCGGGACTTACTCTCAGGAAAGTGTGCATAAGATTGCAGGCAAGTCACTAGAGAGGGACAACTGGACAGGAAAAAAGAGAAACAATTGAGTGAGATTTTAAGGAAGTAATTATTGAAGACATCAGCAGCCAAACTGAGAAAACAAAGAGACACTTTATTTCTTCTAATTCAAGCTCCTAGTTCCCTGGAAGTTTTGAGAAAGGTATGTGGTGGTAGAGGAGGAGGAAGAATGCTGCAGAAGTTCAGCAAGTTGGAAGCACAGTAAACCTGAGGTGCACATTTGTACAACAATTGGATTTTTAAAAAGTTGATTTCTGCACATGCACAGATTGTGCACCTTGGGTAGTGTTGAAATTGGAAGGGACAGTGGGAATGACAGAGGGGGCACAATCCACAATGTCTCCCTTGGTGTGGACAGGAAATAGCAGAATAACCAGAACTGCTAGGTGCAGTTGCCCAAGAATATCTCCTCCAAGCAGTCCTTGTGAGCCCACTGAACCTCCCACAGAGAAGCAGCCTCTGCTTGGAAATACCCACCAGTATGGAACTGCTGAACTAAAAGAAATTTGTTTCTATTTGTTTTGGTTTGAACCAAAACAATTTGGTTTGGGGATTCTTATCTCACAACGCATGTTAAGTAACTTAGTTACTTACTCTTCTTACTTACTTAGTCACCTGACATAATATTATAACACCTGCTATAATATAAGATTGCTGATATAAATTACCATTGTATTTATCTCATGCACTGAGCTTCCCATAAGAATAGTCATGCATTATACCTCTGACATTCCATAGTCATTTGGTCTCATTGTCCACAATTCAGGCTTTAAAAAGAAACCACTATTCCTGTTAGCATAGCCAGGGAGACTGCTTTATCTCCTGTTACTTCTGTTGTAAATCATCACTATGTTTATCTCTTACATTTTAACGTTATGTGATAATGGTCACTTCCTGTACCACTTCCATCACATAGTGCTTTGACCCCACCTTTGCACACACATCCTCCTCCAGTATCTCATGTACACCAGTCAATGGGGGATTTCATGAATTGGATGAAGTGGACTCTAGCCATGAAAGCTCATGTTGAAATATATTTGTTAGAGTTCAAGGTACTACAGGGACTCTGTCAGATTTGTTGTTGTTGTTGTTGTTGTTGTTGTTGTTTGTTGTTGTTTTGGATTTGCTGGATTGTGTCCATGGTGTGTCACATAGTTCATTTAAAAAATCCTAGTTTCAATGGCTGGAATCCAGAGAAGTTTTGCATATAAATAAAGCATGTTTGGAATAAGTTCTGCACTGCAGAAACTATCATGTTGAATGGTTGACATCCATTCTCAACAAGCCTTTCTGTTTAACACAGATCGCTAATTTGCAGTCTCCAGAAGGATAGAGACCATCATAGCTTCCAATAAAATAGTTATCACAAAAGCCTGCCAGGGTATTCTACACAGAGACTTATGTGTGCAGTTTCTGTTGTATACTTAAATAGCTACTTATATGGCCATTGTGTTGTGGCTAATTAAAAACTGGATTGATTCACATATTGCTCTCCTGCACACACAAAAGTAGGTTTTAATCAATTTCAACCATCAATCTATTCCCTTCAGCATCACCAGATTCATTTTAAATCAATGAATGGAGTCATTCACCTGTGTCCCCGTGACAACAAAAAAGTTTATTTAAAATCATTAAAAACAACAGATCAATTCTCCCATTCCCCTAGCACAAGAAAGCTTATTAAATCAATTAATAGTGGCACAAAGTCATTTTCACCTTCAGTTGAAATGAAATCACACCTGACTTGATGAGATGCTGCTGACACTGGGTGGGAATTGACATACCTAAACCACAGAACTTGGAGCCTCTGGATCTGGATAATAGGGACTGAGCAGTTGTGTTGTGCAGTTTAAAGCTTCACACACATGCAGACCCTGTCAATCCTGTCTGTGAAGCACTTCTCTGTTCCCGCCCAAACTCCCCACCTACTTGGGATTTATTCTCTGATGTCACTATTTACAAGGGGCAGACTGTTGACTCATCCCTGGTAAATCTTAATCCCTATTTTGTCCCTACAGCCACCTTAAGTGGCGCAGCAGGGGAATGCTTGACTAACAAGCAGAAGGTTGCCAGTTCAAATCCCCGCTGGTATGAATACCTATATTGGGCAGCAGCGATATAGGAAGATGCTGAAAGGCATCATCTCATGCTGCGCGGGAGGAGGCAATGGTAAACCCCTCCAGTATTCTACCAAAGAAAACCACAGGGCTCTGTGGGCGCCAGGAGTCGAAATCGACTTGATGGCACACTTTACCTTTATTTTGTCCATATTTGGGGTTTGTTTGTTTAATGGCAATATTGATAGCATTTTAAAAAATTTTATTAGTGCACACACAGGCACTAGCATTCTTTAGAGGTGTCTGAGCAAAGCTGGCTCAATGGGTTCAGGGTCAAATTGGACCAAGCCCAGCTTGACTCAAGCCGGCTCAAAACTCTACTGGTAAAGGGGAAATCTGGTGAGGATTCCCCTTTACCAGTAAAGGAGAGAGCAGGGGGGGCTCTCCTAAAGGTGGGGGGGGTTCCTTAAAGGTGCTGCCACGGGTGGCTGCGGTGGCTGTGGCCATGTGGGGAGGGGGTAGAGGCTGTGGTGGCTCCCCACTCCCGACCCCTGCTGGCCTCCCCATGAGTAGGCATGGCTGGTTTGAGCCCGCTTCAGACCTGGCTCTGGCTTCTGCGCAGATGTGGAAGTCATTAAAATGTTTTCCACGCATGCGCAGAGGCCATTTTAGTGACCTCCACTCCTGTGCAGAGGCTTGAGTCGATTGTGAACCAGCCCTGCCTACTCAGGGTGAGGCCAGCAGGGATAGGGAGGAGCCGGTTTTGTGCTTTGCCATGTTTTGTGAACTTCCCTAGCATTCTTTTGGCTTCCGTGTTCAGTTTTCAGTTTGCAGCAAATAGCACCTTCAAGCAGAATGAGTTAAACTCTTACCTATTGATATCCCAGTCCACATTGTGGGGGCCCAGAACTGTTTTTCTAAAGAAAAAGATGTGGCCAATCTCAACCATGTTATTAAAAAATGCTATTAATATAACATGTAGTTTGGCCCCTAGTGTGCATGTGCATGGAGATGCACATACCACTAAAAACATGCACATGGACACAAAATGCCAGGGCACACTGCTTCCTTTCCATGCATCCCACTAACCAGCTATTCAGGTAGTAAATGTTACTGAATCTGTTTGAATGTTAGTTACTGTGTGATAAATACATCCAGATTTCCTCTGCAATTAACCATTCTACTCAACATTCTTAAGTGTTGAAGGCAAGAAATCTGTCTCACAGCCAGACTTAATTGTGGGGGGCAACCATCTATATATTTATTTCTCCTAGGCATACCTGTCGCTAATCCCATGTGTGGCAGCTCTCGCGAGAGTTTACAAGCAGCTGCTGGACTAGCAACGGGTGTGGAGAGACAAAATGGTGGCCACCGCCAGTGCTGGTGGGCCAGTGGAGAGGGAGAGTTGAGGGAACAAACAAGGCGGAAACGGTGTCAATGCAGGACCTCCTGAACATCAGAAGGGTGCGTTTATTTATAGAGTACAAAAGAGGTGGTGCAAATGTATAGGGAGAGAGCGTGGAAAGAGCGGATTGGTTCTATTTTGCCGCAGTATGGGAGGAGTGCTTATCAGGGTGCGACCGCCACATTCCAGTATGGTATGCCAGTCCTGGGTGGGGTGTTTACCCTTATCAGCCTACATCTCCCCCTTTTCTGTTTTCACACGGTGATATGCATAATAAAGCTCTCGGCGTGTAGGAGCGTGTGGTCGGAGGAGGGTAAAAAAGGAGGGGACACATTGTATACAGCAACATAGCAGAACCCCGACACTCAATACACCGACGATAGTCAGGAGGACATAGCGAAGCCAAGGGAGGCCAGGCAACCAGTCCCAAAGCCAGGCGAAGGGATTCTGGGCGCCTGCCACATTATTTGTGATCAGGGATTGCAGATGAGCAAGCTCATCTTCAATTGTGCGGTTTAAATCATGGTAGTGTACCTGACAGCCAGAGGAGCCTACAACAGAGCAGAATCCTCCACTCTTAGCTAAAAGAAAGTCTACTGCAAATCGAAGCTGCATTTGATCTTGGTGGAGGCCAGCTAGTTCCTCCTGGAGGTCGCGAGCTATGCGTCCAGTAGCATTGATGGTTTTTTCTAAGCGGCACGTGAGGCCAATAATGGACCGCCGGTTTTCCTGCGCTATGATTCCTGGATAGGAGCCAAGAGTCAGAAATCCAGTAAACAAACCTGCGAAGGCCCGCCCGCCCGAAGAGCCCTCAGAGAGTTGAGGTCCCACAATGACCTCATCTTGGCACTGCGGCCCCATGGCCTCCCTACGGGCTCGTTGCGGGCTGGGACGGGTTGCTGCCGGTGTCACAACTTGCACCGGAAGCGTTAGGTAGCCCACTGCCGCGCACAGGTGTTGGCCGGGATGATAGTTTGTGGCAGTGGAGTTAAAAAAGAACCATAAGTTGGGGTCCTTGATTTGCCATCCGTTGCAGATGGAGCCCCCAGAGAGGCCAGTCAAGTTGGGAGTGAACATGGGGAAGGCGGTGTAAAGATCATCTAAAGAGCCATTCAAAGCTGTTACATTAAACACGTAAGAATTATTATACGTTCCATACAAGTAAAACCGATCAGTACATCCCGAGTAGTTGCCTGCGCCTTTTCTCCAATAGCCCACCTTTTTATGATCTTTCCACTTGTTATCCCAGGTGCCAGAATTATGGCAACAGAAGCAAAGGCCTGGGAGCGCGCGACGATACCGTAAAAGACGGAACGTCGTTGCATTCAATTCACCGGGGGGGTCGGAAAATAGCATGGACCGCTTAAGGTTCTGCATCTGGCCTACAATTACTTCCGGGCTATTGATGGGGGTGGGCAAAAAGGACAGGTGGGACACAGATAAAGGGTGCTCATATATCAGGGAGACATTGGTTCCATGGGTGTGAAACATATAATACGCGTGACGGACCCACATGTTGGGGTGTGAAAGGGAAGCCAAGGGCAAAGCTTCAGTAGGTACATAAAAAAGGCAGAAGAAATAACAAAACAGAATAAGGCAAGAATTTGCATTCAGGGCTGCAAACACGGCTGCCAGAAAGTTCTCAGGGGTCTTTTCTTTTTCCTCCTGCTCCAGGAGCACGGTCGCCTGCGCTGCCAGATTCTTCACCATTCCCCAGGTCACTGGCGGGTTGTTCTTCCTGTTGCTGCCTCGTTGTCGGGGCTGTGCCGGGAAGCTCTCCTTCAGGTGGAGACCGAAGTTCGGGATCGGGTTGGACAGACCTTGATGCCACGACATCCTGGGTGGGTCGAACACAGCGGGCAGGTACCCACAACGGGCCTGTTGGGAGATCCACAGCAGCATAACCCCGGCCCCAAGTGATCAGGGGAACAGGACCTTTCCACTGCGGGTCCGGCAGGCGCTTGTAACGCACCAAGGGCCGGGGGGACGGCTCGGTGGTGCGAAAGTGTTTTTGTACGCGGGATAAATAATGAGAATCAGAGAAAATAAGGTTTAAGTGATTAATAGTAAATAGAACATGTGCAAGCAGTTGCTCCCTGTCCGGCAAGGACAGGGGACTTCCCCCTTTCCTGTCTTGTCGAACCAAAGCAGCCTTCAAAGTGCGGTTGGCCCGTTCAACGATAGCTTGGCCTGTTGAGTTGTAAGGTATGCCGAAAGTATGACGGATGTCCCAACGCGCACAGAAGGAAGCAAAGGCCGAGGAACAGTAGGCAGGGCCATTATCAGTTTTTAAAGCGGACGGCTGTCCCATGACTGCAAAGCAGCGGACAAGGTGATTGCAGACATGGCGAGTTTTTTCGCCCTTCTGCGGGGTGGCCCAAATGTACCCTGAGTAAGTATCGATTGTAACGTGAAGCCAGCGCCAGGGAGCAAATGGGGGCCACTGCGTTACATCCATCTGCCACAACGCATTGGCTCCCAACCCCCTGGGATTTACCCCTGTGGACGGGTAAGAGGCTTGGCCTGAACATTGGGGGCACTGTTGAATAATGGCCTGGGCGTCTGTGAGGGGAATAGAGAACCTATGGGCGAGGCTGCGGGCAGATTGATGGTGCATGGCATGACTTTGCGCTGGGGAGACTGGAAAGGCGCGTAACAGCTGATCAGCTTTTGCATTTCCCTCTGCCAGCGAGCCTGGAAAGGGTTGATGGCTGCGAATATGGGCGGCAAAGAGAAGCGTTCTGCGCTGCGCCAGCAGACGTTGCAACGCAATAAACAAACCAAGAAGGTTCCTGTCTAGATTGTGAGAGACATAACTTCCTTCAAGTACAGTGAGGACATTATAAACGTACAAGCTGTCAGTGATTAAATTAAAACTAGAGTCTGCAAACACTGTGCAAGCCAGGACTACCGCAGCAAGCTCTGCACGTTGCGGAGATGTTTGTGGGGTAGTATATCGGGCTTTCCATTCACCATCCACCTGCCAAGTCATCACACCTCTGGTAGGTGACCCATCAGTAAAGACAGTGGGCGCCCCTTGGAGGGGGGCTGGGCTTAGGCAAGTGCCGAGTCTAATAGGCAAATGGGGGAGAAGTTGCAACCGTACATCCTTGGGAAGGTGGTATGCAACCTCTCCAGTAAAATCAGCTAACGCGAGTTGCAAGGCTAAGGAAGAACGGAAACCAGACTCCCAGTCACTTTGGGGGATGGGTATGTGGAGTCGAATAGGATCCATGCCAAAAAGGGCCAAGCAACGATCGCGCCCTTTGCGGAGGATCAAAGCTAGCATAGCCAATTGAGTCAAGACAGTGGTTTTTGGCGTATGTGCAAGGTGGAGCCACTCCAAGATATGCACCTCCGACGAGGAGACTTGAGCGATTGCTCCGGTGAACTGAGGTCGGGTTGCTACGATTAGAAGTGCAGGGGGCATATTTTCTATTGCACGATCTACCCAACGCTCTTTTAGGGCGATATTCACCTTCTTAATCACTTCTAACTGAGGCTGAGATAATGTAATGAGGTCAGCCGGTTGTCGGCCTTGCTTAAGAGCCTCAAAAAGCGGGTGGAGGTCATTAGTTGTCAATTTATAGTATGGCCGTGCCCAATTAAGGGTCCCTAAGATTTGTTGTAAGTGTACATAAGTCAGCTTTGGTGGCAAAATAATTTCGGGTAGTTGGGGCATGGCGTAGGCGCTCATCAAACGGTGGCCAAGATACAAAAAGGGCTCGGAGAGCTGGATTTTTTCAGGTGCAATTATTAACCCAAACTCTCTCAGGGACTGAGTTAGAATAGGTAACCAATTAAGAGGTAATCTAGGCCCCGATACCAAGATATCATCCATGTAATGAATAACTAGGAGGGTCGGATAACGCTTACGAAACTCCGATAATGCTTGATGCACGTAAAGCTGACACAGCACAGGGCTGTTCAACATGCCCTGGGGCAATACAGACCAATGATACCTTTGTGTGGGCTGGGCATTATTCAGAACTGGTACCGTGAAAGCAAACTTTTTCTTATCTTGAGGCTGAAGGGGAATAGTGTAAAAACAGTCTTTCAAATCTACGATGGCGACCTGGTAACCCGCAGGTATTAAGTTAGGATTAGGTAGTCCACATTGCAAGGGGCCCATGGGTTCAATAATTTTATTTACTTCCCTCAAATCATGTAAGAGTCGCCATTTCCCTGATTTTTTCTTTATCACAAAAACAGGGGTATTGTAGGGGCTAGAGGAAAATTCCAAGTGTCCAGCTTGCACCTGCTCCTTTACCAGGTGCAGCAGAGCCTCTAATTTGTCTTTTGGCAAAGGCCATTGCTCTACCCAAATGGGTTCTTCAGTTTTCCAGGTGAGGGCCAATGCTCGGTGCGGGGAAGCTACTCCCGCATGTTGATCCGAGTTCCCAGCTGTTGCAGGAGGTCGCGTCCCCATAGGTTAAAAGGGAGCGGTATTATGACTGGTTGAAAGTGAGCTATAACTGGACCGGCTTGACTTGCTCTCACCGCCAACCACTCAGTGCTCTGGCTAGAAGATTGTTCCCCACCCACTCCCCAAATAGAGGGGGCGGGCTCCTTAGGCCACTGAGACGGCCATTCCTTTACCGTAATGACCGACACATCCGCCCCAGTGTCCAACAACCCTTCGAGGCAGTGCCCATGAATCCAAAACTTACGAGTTGGCTTTCCACTGGCAATGTTCGTCTGGACCAGCGCAACCTGTGGGGATAACATAGAGGCCTTAGGCCCCACTGGGGTGAGGTTCCGTACGCTTAGGCAATGAGCCCACGAATCTCCCTGCTTAAGGGTCAGGGGCATGTGCCCCCAAACCTGAAGCATGATAGATGTCTGGGGAATGTAGTCAAGCAATTCCGGGACCACAAAAATCCCTTGAGGGCTCGCTGCTTGCGTTGGTAAAATAAGCAGTGGCTCAGGACCCTCAAAGGGAGTCGCTGGCAATGTGGGAACAAGTATAACTTCCCCTGGGAACACTGAGGTGGCATTCTTTTGAAGCACAAGCGCGACAGCACATCCGGGTGTCGGCAATGATTCCTCTTTCTTTATTCCGGGGCCCGAGGAAGGCCCGCTCCCCGGTTTCCCGGGGAGGTCTCTGTTCCTACAGGGTTAGTACGGCATTGGTTAGCCCAATGGTAGCCCTTGCTACATCTGGGACACTTCTTCGAGGGGCGACCAGCATTCTTCTGGTTCGATCCAGATTTATGTGCTCCTCCGCCTGGCGCTCGGCACACAGCACGGAAGTGGCCAGGCTTCTGGCAGTTGTAGCAGTTCCCCGTGGGCTTATTGGATTGTTTCAAAGCCATAGCTAACAGGCCCATATCGTACGATTTTGAGCCGATTTCAGCACAAGCCTGAATCATGTCCGCCAGGGAATAAGTCTGACGGTGGATAACTCCCTGCAAGGCCTTTTTGCTGTCCGCGTTGGCATTCTCAAATGCCAATTTTTGCAGCAGCTCTCCCTGAGCCTCAACATTGTCCAACTGCCGAGCGATCGCAACCTTCAAACGGTCCACAAAGCTTGTGTATGGCTCTGAGGGTCCTTGCTTGATCACTGCAAAGGAGCGAGCCGGGGTGCCAGCCGAGGGCACCCTGCGCAGCGCTCGGAGGACACACATTCCAACCGCCTTAATGTGTCCATCAGGCAACTGGCATTGCATGGCCAGAGGCTCGAACTGCCCAGAACCATAAACCTGCTCTGCTGTAATCTGCGCTGTGGCGCCCAAACGGGCTGCCTGCTGGTATTCGCTATCCCACACCACATACTGTGAAGGCGTTAAAATCATACGAAACAACGCCTTCCAGTCGTGCGGGGTCATGAGGTATCCATTGTTAAGACCTTCCAAAATGCCCTGGACAAAGGTAGACTGGAGTCCTGAGTCCTTCACGGCTCGATTTAACTCCCGGAGGACCGAATACGGAAGTGGTTCCCAGTCCACGTGGGCGTTTCCTTGGCCGTCTACCGGACCTCGCATCACTGGGAACAGAGCTGGGTTCTCTCCAGCCCATTCTTCCCCATCTACCAGGATTTGTCCGGACTTTTTGGCATGATGGAGTCCCTCCACAACAACCCCTCGAAAGCCCAGCTTCTCCTTAAGAGCCCTGGAGTTCGGGGGCCCCGAGGCCGTCGGCGTGACGGCGGGCAGCAACACAGGGTATGGAGGGGGTGCGGCATCCACAACTTCAGATTTCAGGAGCACAGGCTCCCCACCGAAGAAAGCCGCGACTGCTTCCAGCACCTTTCTGCTGAGCAGGAGGTGCTGGATCGGAGCTCGTGGCTCCGCCTGCAGCTCGGTCCCTATCTTTCTCCAATGTTCTGCTTTCAATGTCCCTTTGTACGGATACCAAGGGCATTGACAATCGACCTCCCGTAAGAGATCAGCGAGATCATGCACAGGCACCACCTCCCCGGAATGTTGCCGGATAATTTTTTGCAATTCTTCCGCATGCTGTTTCTGATCAACAGAAAGACTAGAGCCCATACTTACGAGGGAGCCGAAGCTGAGTGCACTAAGAAGACTGTTCCAGTCGCGTAAGCAGGGTGCTGAGGGATCTGGATCACGTCGGGGTCACCAGATGAGGGAACAAACAAGGCGGAAACGGTGTCAATGCAGGACCTCCTGAACATCAGAAGGGTGCGTTTATTTATAGAGTACAAAAGAGGTGGTGCAAATGTATAGGGAGAGAGCGTGGAAAGAGCGGATTGGTTCTATTTTGCCGCAGTATGGGAGGAGTGCTTATCAGGGTGCGACCGCCACATTCCAGTATGGTATGCCAGTCCTGGGTGGGGTGTTTACCCTTATCAGCCTACATCGAGTGCCTGCCACCAGGCTGGCCAGGAAGGAGAGCACCCGCCGCTGGGCCGGAGGGCAGGGAAGGAGAGCACCCACTGCCAGGTGGGGAGAGAAAGAACCTGCTGCCAGGTGGGCGAGTGGGGAAGGAGAGTGCTCGCCACCAGGCCAGCCAATGGGGAAAGATAATGCCCGCCCACAAGTGGCCGCTGGGAAAGAGTCTGGGAGAAGGAGGAGGCCAAAAGTGGCGGCGGGCCGGCCTGGCCCTGGCCCGACCACCGAAGGAGGTGGCAGCGGGCTGACCAGGCCCGGCCGCCCGCCCGCCGGGAGGAGGGGGTGGGCGGAGGTGGTAGGCCAGCTTTCCATCCAGCCTGCAAGCCATAAAGCGTGGGAATGGGGGGGAGGAAGCGGGCCAACCCATTGGCCTGTCAGAAAGTGCTGGGAGGGGGGCGAGCGGCGGGGGAGGGCGAGTGGCCAGAAAGTCAGGCATGCTGGCTTGGGGGGGGGGGAACCGCGGTGGCTGGGCCAGCCAGAGGCACAGATGCTCTGCGCCTGGCCCAGCTAGTATTTGTTTATTGCATTCCACAAGTGGAAGTCAGGGGTACAATTTTTACATTAGCAAGGGAGTTGAACCCTCCCCTATTTTACTTCCCTGAGCTTTGTGAATAGAGGCATTTTTGTCTTTAGTGTGGTTTACTTCTGGTAAAGGTAAAGGTCAACTGTGCCATCGAGTCGGTGTTGATGTCTGGTGACCGACCATAGAGCCCTGGTACTAGGGCAAAAAAGCACCTGAAGTTGCACAGTGTGGAAGATAAAGTAGGGAAGGAAAAGGAAATATTTAAAATATCATTTAAAATTAGCCATGTACTAATTTGAATGTTAAAATTAGACCTTTCTATCTCCACAAACTTTGAATGGATGTTAAAATTAGACCTTTCTATCCCCACAATCTTTAAATTTTATTTATTTAAATATTTCTATACTGCTTTTCTGTACTAACCCTCCCCGCAGTGGTTTACAATATAATTAAGATACAAAATACAGTGTTTTATCAAATACCATTGAGATAAGATCAATTAGAAAGCAATAGCCATACAAACAAATATATAATAATAGAATTAAAAGGGCAGCACATAAAATATTCAAATTTCAGCAGTCTCACCAACAGTCACAGGTTCTCAATCCTGGGTCCACAGAAGTTGTTGGTCTACATTTCCCATCATCCCCAGACCAATGTCCTAACCACAATGGCCTTTGGCCACAATCCCCCATCCCATTGTGGCTGAGGATGACGGAAGTTGTAGTCCAAGAACATCTGGGGACCCGAAGTTGAGAACCCCTACTCTAAATTAAAAGTGCAGCAGAACCATATAGGTTTCACCATTTGGAATGTCAGACAGGAAGGCACCATATGACCCTCCTGGAGTCCCAGAGCCTGGGGACTGCTCTGGAGAAGGACCTGCCCTCACACACACTCACCAACTGAGTATGCCTCAGCTGAGGTAGGCATGCAGCGTAGACATGTACTGTTGATAACAAACATGGCTGCCTCCATCACATCTAGACTGGTTCTTGGCTAACTTCATAACTTGTTTCAGAAGTCAGTGAGGGACAGACTATTGCAGAGTTAAGTGAATAAAGCATCGAAGAGGCAAAGAAGAGTTTTCAGCCATGTACAATAGGAGTAGCTGTGGTCAGAATGTGATTTTTTGTAAGAGAATAAGTGTGACATCCCTCTTTTCATCTGTGAAATGTTGGAAGTATGACAATGGGGGAAGTTGAGATGGATGCCTATGACAATGAGTCATGCAGTGCCATTGCACACATGATAAGCAGCTGCTCCTGACAGAGTTCATAGTAGCATCCAAATGATCCAAATTCAAATACAGACCAATGGAATGTGTTGTAGCAGGTCAGCTCCCTTCTATTCATCACACTGTTGATTTACTGCATTTGATTCATGTCTGTTTGATGTAGCTGCTGCTATGACAGAACATTTGTTATCTGGCCGCCTGTACTTTTGACTGCTCCTGGATTAGAATCGCATCCTGCATCTCAGCTATTCTGGGGCAAATGGAATGTCCCTTGAGATGTGTGACAGAAGCTTTCTCTCTTTGTGTCATCATGCTCAAGCCCATCATTATCCACAGATTTAAAAAGAAACTGCTTTGCTAGTCTTAAAAATGCAGCCCCATAGCAAATGTGAAACTGACGATTCCAGAAGCTGACAACCTGTTTGTTTGTGCCGGTAGGTTGATGTCTAACACTGGAATGGCTCATTATGTTGGAAAATGTAGGTTCTCAATGTCAACATCTGTGTTTGCTGAACAGCATGAAGGTATGGACAAGGGGCATATACAGAAGGCAAGCAATTGGCAGAGGGTGATTACCCCAACCATCACTTTCTTTCTGCATCTCCTACCCCCCATTTTTCCTGGAAGTGGGCCTCTTTCTAGGCTCAGAGCTTGGCTGGGGCAAGGAAGGATTTGAGAGTAGAAGGCAAAGGGTAGGGAAAGAGTTAAGCACCCACCCACTCTCCCACTTCCCTTGTGTCAATGCCCCCGCCCCACTACTAGACAACACAGGATTGGGAATTTATGCTGGCATATGTAGTTCTGGCCTAAATTACATTCCCTGGGCAGATTCAAAATAAGGGCTGCTTCATATATTATGTTCTATAAAGTGTACAACTAAGATTTTTTTTCAAGTATATACTTGAAAAGTGTCATGTGAGCAAGACAAGCATGTGCTTGGAAAACTATATCATACAACCACACTCATCAGAGGGCCAGGATTGGCTGTAGCTCTCTGTATGGACAGTCTCTTAATGCTCCTTGACGCTCCCTCACCATCTGCAAAGTTATTTGATTCCGTGTGGGCTGTTGCTGATCTTCCAGTGCCACAGACACTGCCATTTCTCTGCCAATCCATTAGTCCTTGAAGCACTTCTGACATCATCGGTGCAATTGTTCTGCTTCATTGTAGTTTGCTGTTCATTTTGCAGTTCTGGCTTCCTGTTCTCAGCTGTCTCTTTTCTGCAGTATCTCCTTTGACGAAGAAGGTTCTAGTCTTATTACTTATAGGGGGGAAATAACTCCACTCACAAAGATTTCAGGGATGCTGTAGCAGAGTCCAGAAATCATTTTGTGGTAGGAAAAAATATCGCGCGGGATAATTGCACAAATGAGCACTGACATTTATAGAGCAGCTACAGGCTCAATGCAAAAGAGGAGAAAGAATAATGATTTTAAGAGCAGATGGTAAATCATCCAGAGACTCATGTAGATGAGGATATCAAAATAGCTTTTGCACATCTCATACTAGTACAGCGCTTTCATCATCCCCTTAACATCTTTCCATGTAATAGCAGCAAGGATCTTGTGTTAAATTAAAGAACAATACAGTAGGAACCAGGGATTCTGGTATGCTGCATGATAAAACCAGTTCCATTCCAAGAATACCCAAATTCTGTGATCAGAATACATTATATATGTCATGTACCCTTGTGCAGGTTATTTGCTGTTAATAATTTTACTAAAGATTTTTTTAAAATTGAAAAGAAAAAAGCGGAGAACAAAGCAAAACTATGGCAAGGAACATAAGAACAGCCCTGCTGGATCAGGCCCAAGGCCCATCTAGTTCAACATCCTGTTTCACACAGTGGCCCTCCAGGTGCCACTGGAAGCTACAGGCAGGAGTTGAGGTCATGCCCTCTCTCTGCAACTGGTACTCAGAGGCATCCGGCCTCTGACACTGGAGGTGGCCTATAGCCCTCCAACTAGTAGCCATTGATAGACTTCTCTTCCATGAAGTAATCTAAACCCCTCTTAAAGCCATCCAGGTTGTTGGCTGTCACCACATTTTGTGGCAGAGAATTCCACAAGTTGATTATGCATTGTGTGAAAAAATACTTCGGTTTGTTGGTCCTAAATTTCATGGCAATCAATTTCATGGGATAACCGCTGATTCTAGTGTTATGTGAGAGGGAGAAAAATGTCTCTCTATCCACTTTCTCCACACCATGCATGATTTTAGAGACTTCTATCATGTCTCCCCACAGTCGTCTTTTTTCTAAACGAATAAGCCTCAGGTGTTTTAGTCTTGCCTCATAAGGAAGGTGCTCTAGGCCCCTGATCATCTTGGTTGCCCTCTTCTGCACCTTTTCCAGTTCTACAATGTCCTTCTTTAGATTTGTGGTGATCAGAATTTTACACAGTACTCCAAGTGTGGCCTCACCATAGTTTTGTATAAGAGCATTATAATATTAGCAGTTTTATTTTCAATCCCCTTCCTAATGATCCCTAGCATGGAATTGGCCTTTTCCACAGCTGCCGCACATTAAGTTGACACTTTCAATTAGCTGTCCACCACAACCCCAAGGTCCCTCTCCTGGTCAGTCACCGACAGCTCAGATCCCATCAGCGAATACTTGAAGTTGGGGTTCTTTGTCCCAATGTGCATTACTTTACACTTGCCAACATTGAACCACATTTGCCATTTTGTCACCCACTCACCCATTTTGGAGAGATCCTTTTGGAGCTCCTCACAATCTGTTTTGTATTTCACTACCCTAAATAGTTTAGTGTCATCTGCAAATTTGGCCACCTTGCTGCTTACTCCTACTTGCTAACTGGGCAAAGAGCCACCTTTTACCATGGTGATTCTCTTTATTTAGCAGGGGAGAGTAACTGGCCCTATCCACCCCCAGCACAGTACTTCTAGTGACTGTTGCTGGTGTCTCTCTTATGTTTCGTTTTAGAATGTGAGCCCTTTGGGGACAGAGAACCATCTTATTTATTTGTTATTTCTCTTTGTAAACCGCCCTGAGCTATTTTTGGAAAGGCGGTATAGAAATCAAAATAATAATAAATAATAATAATACTTCTAGATCATGTATGAATAAATTAAAAAGCACCGGTCCCAGTACAGATCCCTGGGGGACCCCACTTCTTTCTTCTCTCCATTGTGAAAACTCTTTGTTTATACCTACCCTCTGAAAAGGAGTGGGAGACAGGTTTCTGGCACTGAAGGGAGTGATTGAAATGAGGATGCTAAGGAAAGGTGGGGGAGGGAGGAACACAGGGTGCTTCTTCTTGGTTTAGAGAGATTGTTAACCTTGCAGTAATGTCCTTGTTTAGTATTTTCCTTTTCCTTTTAGGTTGTCCATATTATTGGGTGGTTGGCAAGGGTTCTCTTTGTGTCTCTTTCAGATGGCAAGTTATCTGGTTTATTCTTCCAACTCTCCCTCTGCTATCTCTTCCAGCCTCTGGTCAATTTTTAGGGCATGTTTAGCTTTCCTGGTAGGAAGCAATGACTTTTTGATAACCACGGATGCACATCTCTGCATTGCCTGCCTTTAAAACCATGTTTCAGGTGCATATGCTTAAATCCTGGGGTTAATAAGTTAATAATTCATTCTTCCCTCAATATTTTTGCTTTTTATGAGGCTGAAAGTTTTAAGCAGTTGAAAAAGTAAACCAGTCAACTAAATCATTGGATGATTCACTGGTGGGAGGCAATTTTATTATATACATATGTATTTATACCCTGCCTCATCAAAAAGGTTTTTTACCTGTGCCATCAGGAGGCTGCCTCTGAAGCTAAAACTTTTAGAAAGTTGTTTAAGAATGGTTCTTCACAGATCTATAGCAAAGAGGAAAGGGAATGAGGTTGTGGGGCAATAAAGCCTACAAGCCTAAAGGTGTCTATACAGTGCTCCTAAACTGCTAGGAGCATCATAAAAAATGTACTTTAGAAAATACTGGGCAAACATAAATCATAACATTGTGTTCTCAAAACAATAAAAATGAAAATAACAGAATTTTAATTTTCTCCTGCTCTACCTCCAAGCACTCAAGGCAAGTTGCAACATATTTAAACCACATAATAAAAATGTATCTACTTTATTCCAGATGTAAGTGCTGCTTACAGTTAAAGCCAAATTACAAAAAAGAGCCAGACTCTTTTAAGAGACTAGATTGTTCTTCGGAAAGCATACAGCTCTAGCTGATAATGAAATAAATGCAGATGGTCTTAAAGCAGACCTATTTAATAGTGCCAACTTGAATATAAATCCAAGAAAACAAACCACAAGTTGCCTTTAAACAGCACAGGACACTTCATGAAGGAATGATAATAAAAAGTTAACATGTTTGAGATATTCCCTGCTTCTTTTGATGCTGGGTTATACAACTGAGGCCCTTCTGCAGATGTTGCACTACAGCTCCCACCATCCCTGACTATTGGCCACTGTGGCTGGGGATGTTGGGAGTTGTGGTCTAGCTCTCAGTGTCTGCACAAGGATGGCTTGTAATTAGGCTAAATACCAGTCTTAAGTGCAAACACCTATATAGACTTGAACTTCTCTTCCGCATTACACTTCACTTCCTTGGTAACCTTAGGGTAATCAATCTTATTCTTTACCCAAAGATCTCTAAAAAGCTTGAAATCAGTGATGCAGTGAGGTTGAAGGCAGCTCAGATGCAAACTCTGGCACACGCTACCACCCCTTTGCGCACCACTTTGCTCTCCCACTGCCCCCCAGGCCCCAGCAACGGTGGAGGTATGCCCATGCTCCAGCCGGGTCAGCAGCTGGGCCTGGGAAGCAGCGGCAGGCTGCAGGAGCAGGACACACTGTGCTGGGACTAGGCAGTGCCATTGCCTCACACCGCTGCAAGCTGGCCAGGGGGGGAAGGTGAGGCAAGCAAGGCAGCCCCTGTAAGGGCCAGGTGGCCCTGGGAGGCAGGGCAGCGTGAGTTTTTCAGACCTGTCCATCCTATTGAAGCTCTGTCCCTGCCTGAAAGAAACAAGACCAGAACTGCATAAACATTCAACTGCCCCTATTTACAAAAAGCCTGGACTTTTGCATATGTTTCTCAAAATTGTATAGTGCATGCATACTAATGCCAATGAAGCCTGCTAGAAACAAGCTTCAAGGGCTCATAAGGCTCGCCTCAAAGAGGAGATGAGCATTACAAGGCACCAGATTATCTTTATTTTATTTATTTAGCATATTTGTATACCACCCCAAACTCACATCTCTGGGTAGTTTACTATAAAACACATAAATTAAAAACAAAGTTAAAGCATTCAAACATTAAAACAATTTAAAACAATAATCTGAAACAATTTCAGCTGAGGAAGAACTCCTGCTTTACCCATCTACTCAGAAACAACAGGAGAGAAAACCTCAAAAATGCACTAGAACTGTTTATTATTGATTGATTGATTGATTGATTATTAGGCCCAAATAATTTTATGTGGATACTTTTCCTCACTGGCATGGATAAAGCTAAGCATCTGGTATTCTCTCAATATTACATTATTATGCAAAAAATGCATAGTGTACAGAATTCATAGTGTACCTTTGAGTTTTCCTCTCCTGTTGCTTCTGAACTGGCATCTTCCCACTTTTGAAATGCCACTGCTCAGAAGGCAGCTGATTTCTTCAAAGAAGATGGATCTTCATTAAAAGGTAAGCCCTCCTATTCTCCAATACTGTTCGACACACTACTGATATGATTTGGTATTGTATCACATAGTCTATAGGATATAGGACTTTTCAGATGAAAAATGTCCAGATAGGGCTTACATCTCCTCAGAACTGATTACCAGTCCAATGCAATGCAAAGCCTTAGTGCATACTTTGAGTGGCCACTATCCTGAAAAAACATGGTGGGTTGGAAAAAAGTACCCCTATCAGGCTCCACTGTGTATCTAGTTGTCAGTGCATGAGTTACAATGGAGTGTTGCCTATACCTTGAACTAAAATGGCAAATGGGCAAAAACAAAAAACAAAATGTCCAAAACCCACCATCGGAGCCCCTAGGTCCGCCCCTCCCATTTAGCAATAGCAATAGCAATAGCACTTACATTTATATACCGCTCTATAGCCGGAGCTCTCTAAGCGTTTTACAATGATGTAGCATATTGCCCCCAACACTCTGGGTACTATTTGCTGTAGTTTTGGTTTTGGAGACTGTAAATGCAGTTAATTAATGTTGTAGCTTTGGAGACTGTAAATGCAAAAGTTATTAGACGGACACACATGGATACACACACAGGCATGTTGATTTAATCAGCCTTCTTCCCTTCAGAGAGTAGGCTAAACACGGTCTCCTCTATCAGATGTCTGGGAAACACTACCCTGAGTTAGCAGTATGTTACCTCCATTATTTGTAATTGGAAATACAGAATCCCTGTGAGAAGTTTTACTAATTTTATCAAACCTCTTTTTGCTTCCCACAAAAGTATGTTTTTCATGACCAGAAGGCTTCAGATTCACCTCAAAATTTCACTTGAAGTGAAAGATACACTTCACAGTTAAGTGGGAGCTCTAGTCTCTGATCACATCCAATTTGTGGAGAGCCCTAGCCTCCCAACAAGAAAGTCCAGTTCCCAAGGCTGGGAAGAGGTTGAAGATATAGTATAATGGAAGGACCCACATCAGTGTTTTCTGTGGACCCAGCTATAGAACAGTACTTGAATTAGAGAGGGACTGAGGGGGTCATAACACGCCCAAACTTTTTTTTTTCAGCCCCCTCAACTAGTGTTTTAGAAGACAATGGGGAGAGAGATTATATGGGAAGGTAGGGATGTGCAAACCGGGTCAATGTTGAACAAGTTTGGGGGAGGGGTTTTGCAAGCTTTTTAGGTTGGGGGGGGAATTGGAGGCCCATTGGGCATGTGTGGTGGCCTCCAAAACAGCTGCCGCAACTGGAGTGAGACCCGGAACGGGCCGAAGAACACCCAAACAGGGTGATTTGAGCATAATGTGGGGGGAAGGGGAACATCTGGAGACCCTCCCCCCACAGCCCCTCAGAGGGGGTAAGTACCAAAATGAAAAATAAAAACATTTTTATTTTTAAAAAGCTCTCTCACACACACACCCCAAACTGAACCCGGATTGGGGGTCCGAGAGGATGCTGGACTGAACTGGCCTGGTCCCGTGTGGGTCCACTTCAGACTCGAACCAAATTGGGCCATCCAGTTTTATGCACACCCCTATGGGAAGATCAGAAGGTAGGAGATGTGGATTTCATTAAAGGCCTCTCTACTAGGGATGTGCACAAACCGAGGTCCATGCATTGGCTTGGCTCTGTGGGGAGGGGAGTGGTGAGCAGGGTATTTAAATAAGGTGAGAGCAGGTCCTTACCTGCTCTCCACTGCCGCATGCAGCTTCCTGCCATTGCAGCACTCGTCTCAAGTACTCGCGTGCAGTGCCAGCATGCACATGGTAGCTGTGCATGCACAGGCACCATTTGCATGGTCAGCATGGTGGTATTCTCTTGCTCTCCTCTTATTTAAAGATCCCGCTCACCTCTCACCTCCCCGTGGTGCCAAACTGGTTAAGACCACATCCAAACCGATTCAGCACCAAACCAGTGCACAGACATTGGTTCATGCACATCCCTATTCTCTACTTCCCCCCATATTTGAGTGCTAGCATGTAACCCCTGCCAAAACAATTCACAAATATTGTTGAAATTCATTTTAGCTTCCCTTGAAATTCTTCACATTTTGTCTAAGCAGGACCCTCCAGATGCACGGTGAAATTCAAAAGCAATTCTAATTGGGAGTGCAAGAAAAAAGATGGCAGAGGGTGGGGGGAGAAACTTCAGCCACACTGTGCAGCTGGAATGAAGGAGAATAGACTCTGCATTCTGCTTTTGGCTCCACAGGAGGCCCAGCAGCAGCTGTGAGAGCTTCTCACTGCCAGAACACAGAGAGAAAGTGAGAGGCAATGTGGTGCAGACTAGCAAAGAAGGTGCCTCTGTCTGTCTCATGCCAAGGAAACCTAAACATTCTCCAGCTATAATTCTGCCAGTCAAGCCTATATACATTCACATGTTTTTGCTTAATTTCGTCCTCTTTCAGGTTATCAAAGAACTCAGAACTTCTTGGTGAAGCCTTGGCAATGGAAGAAATAAATAAGGATAAAAAGAACAGCAGTCATGGGAGAGATTACTTTCCCTTTGATTTCCCTTTGAAATGAAAGGAAAGTGTGCAAGAGGTTGCCAATGGGCAAGACACGATTCCGCTTCTTCTGTCAGGAAGATTTCCTTGAGGTAGCAGCTGGCACCAGCACTTGGCACTCTTGGGCAAATACCAGGAGCCCACACCCTGCAAAGGCTACACTTACTGATAAGGCTACCAGCCTTCTGGGCTACTATCATTGCTTCTGTTCAGTAGCCCACCAAGTGACGTCCCAATGCTGGCCGCGATGACAGCGGCAACACTGCTTCTCTTATCATCTTAGTGAGGTGCTCTTATTGCTTCTCATATCGATATTTATGTGCCAGAAGCCTCCGAGCCAAGATGGGTGAACTGAAGTGCTTGGTTACTATTGAAAGCATATAGTGGGCATAATGGAAACATGGAGGGATGGTGAAAACCAGTGGGACACCATTATTCCTGGATATAAACTCTACAGAAAAGATAGGGAGGGGCAGATTGGGGCTGGAATGTATGGCAACTTAGGAAGACCGGAGTCTTCTTCAGAAACATTGTGGGTGATGATACAAGGCCTGAAAGAAAATGTATTAGTAGGGGTCATGCTATCATCCTTCTGATCAAAACACTGAAGGTGATCTAGAGTTGGAGAAGGAAATCAAGGAGGCATCAAAGAGAGGCAGAGCTGTAATACTGAGTGACTTCAGTTACTTCACATAGACTGGGTAAATTCACATGCAGGTAATGACAAAGAGGTCACATTTTATTTAGCATATTTATATACTGTCCAACACTCATGTCTCTGGGCAGTTTACAATAAAACAAAAATCAAAACAATGATGAATTCTATAAGTCTAATTAAAAGCCTGGATGAATAAATGCATCTTAACAGTTTTTAAAAAGCTGTCAGAGATGGGGAGACTCTTCTTTTGTCAGGGAACACATTCTGAAGTTTTGAGGCAGCAATGGAGAAGGCCTGTCCCAGAGTAGCCACCAGACAAGCTGGTGGCAACTGGAGTCAGACCTCCACAAATGATCTCAATAGGTGGCAGAGCTCATAATGGAGAAGGCAATATCATAAATACCCTGGGTCTAAGCTGTTTAGGGCTTTGTAGATTATAACATTTTGCCTAGAAACATACTGGTAGCCCATGTTGTTCTACAAAATTCTACAAAAGTACACATTTCTTGATATGCTACATGACTGTGCCTTAGACAGTTGGTAATGAAACCAACCAGAAAGAAGGCAACCTTGGACTTAATCCTGAGTGGTGCTCAGGATCTGATGTGAGATGTCAGCATCATAGAACCACTGGGGAACAGTGATCGTAGTATGATCTAATCCAGCTTACATGCAAGTGGAGACTTGCCTAGACAGTCCAACACAGGCACTTTGGACATTAGACGAGGAAGCGTCTCAAAAATGAGGGGACTGGTAGAAAGAAAGTTGAAAGGGAAAGTCAGGAAGGTCAATTGAAAAACCACAATAATAGAAGCTCAATTAGAATGTATACCAAAAAGGAAGAAAACCAGCAGGATGCCAACCTGGCTAACAGATAATCAAGAAAGCCAACAGGCAAGAAGACTTCCTTCAGGAAATGGAAGTCCTGCCCAAATGAAGAAAATAGAAAGGAACACAAACTCTGGCAAAAGAAATGCAAGGAGAAAATAAGGGATGCAGAAAGAAAGTTTGAGGAACATATTGCTAAAAGCATTGAGGTGGGGGTTATAATAAAAACTTCTTTAAATACATCTCTTTAAATACATCAGAAGCAGGAAACCTGCCAGGGAGGTGGTTGGACCATTAGATGACAAGGGAGTGAAAGGGATGATCAAGGAGGATATGGAGACTGCTATCATGTCCTGCAGGGTGGGGCAGTACTGGTCTATGAGCAAGAACTCACCAAGGGAGTGAGGCATAAATGAAGGTCACCAAACCAAGGAGTAACCAAGACATAGGAGTAACTTGAAGCAGGTCCCATAGCAAGCCAAGGTCAGAAGCCAATAGGTCATGTCTACAGGAGAGCAAGGTAAAGCAGATCTAGTAACAAGCCAAGTCAAAAAGCTAGGAGGTCAGGTCTACATGGCGGTTATATGATCCCCTCAGACCTGGAGTGGGGGGACCTCATAGACTGCTTCCTCCTCTGTATCACTGGACTCTGTCTCAGGGTCTGCCTCAGTTGAAGATGGCTCGGACCCATGAATCATGACAACTGCAGAGAAACTGAATGAATTATTTGCATCTGTCTTCACTGCAGAGGATACTGAGTGTATACCCACACTTGAACTGAGCTTCTCAGGGCTGGAGGCTGAAGAACTGAGTCAAATAGAGGTGATGAGAGATGATGTTCTAAACTGTCTTGATAAATAAAAATTAACCAATCACAAGGGCCAGACGGCATCCACCTGAGGGTTCTTAAAAAACTCAAATGTGAAATTCCTGATCTCCTAGCAAAAATATGTAGCTTCTTGTCCCTACAATCAGACTCTGTACCAGAGGACTGGAAAATAGCCAATGTAACATCAATTTTCAAGAAGGGATTGGGAAGGGGGCAGGAAATTACTGGTCAGTTAGTTTAATGTCTATTCCAGGTAAATTGATGGAAAGCATACTTAAGGACAAAATTGTTAAACATACATAGGCCTTGCTGAAATAGAACCAGCATGGCTGCTGCATAGGTAACTCTTGCCTCACTAACCTCTTGGAGTTCTTTGAGAGTGTTAGTAGGTATGTGGTTAAAGGTGACCCTGTTGTATAGATGGTATAGATGGACTTCCAAAAAGCTTTTGACAAAGTTCCTCATCAAAGATTCGAGTAAACCTAGCAGTCATGTGATAAGGGGACAGGTTCATGTATGGATTGGTAACTGGCTGACATCACATTTAACTCACTTATCACAAGTTGTTATTGTTGTTGTTGTTCTTTCCCTTCTTTTTCTTGTATTTATGCTGGCCTTGGGCCGAAATAAACCAATACATACATACACACTTATCACAAGAAGCAAAGTAAGAACAAATGAATACAATCCTAGATCATAAGCTTCAGCTCAGTATACACAAGCCCTGATTCTCTGTACATAGTGCCAAACTGAATATGTGTACAGTGACTTATATTAAATTTTAAAAATATTTTTTACCTGTAGCCCCTTCGGGGCACTTCCTATAGGCCGTGGGCAGGGGGGAGTCTGCAAAAGTTACCCCTTCCTCCGCAGACCTCTAGGGCCTCACAGGGACCATTTGAGCATGTGCAGTGGCCATTTTTTAAAATAATTGTGTTTTTTTTAATGGCCACTGAAAACAAAATGGCCACCGCACATTCTCAAATGGCTTCTGCAAGGCCTGAAATGGCCTAGGGCCTCACAGAGGCCATTTGAGCATGCGCGGTGGCCATTTTGTTTTTGGTGGCCATTTTTTAATTATTATTTTTTAATTTTAAGAAATTGCGCCCCCCCTTCAAGTGGCGCCCGGGGCACGTGCCCTGCCTGCCCTACCCTAGATACGCCCCTGGCAAAATCCAAAACAGATTGTGAAGAGCTCCAAAACGATCTCTTCAAACTGGGGGAGTGGGCAACAAAATGGCAAATGCGGTTCAATGTAAGCAAGTAAGTGATACACATTTCCCAACTTCACATATACACTGATGGGGTCTGAGCTGTCAGTGACTGACCAGAAGAGAGACTTTGGGGTTGTGGTGGACAGCTCATTGAAAGTGTTGACTGAGTGCACAGCAGCTGGGGGGTGGGTGGGGAGGCAAAATCCATGCTTGGGATAATTAGGAAGAGGATTGAAAATAAAAATGTGAATATTATAATGCCTTTAGACAGATATATGGTGCAACCATATCGGGAATACAGTGTACACTTCTGGTCACCATCTCTCAAAAAGGACATTGTATAACCAGAAAAGTTGCAGAAGAGGGCAAACAAATGATCAAGGGCCTGGAACACCTTCCTTATTGTTGGAAGTGAAGGACTTTGCGCTATCTCTTGTCTCAATGACAGTGGAGGACACACTAGTGAGTCAGAGGGCTAGAGAGTCAAAACATTGGTCATCCCTTCTCTACTGCTCTGACACTATCCCTTTGGAATGTAGATTGCTACTCTTAGGGACACTTCCTTCCTTCCAGCCACTTCCTTTCTCTCTCCCCTCTCTTCCTGTTCCTTCTACCTTGCAACATGCAAGCTGCTCTCCCCTGCACCATGTGTGCAGAGATGCAGGATCCATCTGCATCCAGCTAGATAGATAGATTAGAGATCCTAACTCCTCACTTTCCTATCTAGAATGGAGTTCTTTAATAAATGCCATATATATTGATTTGAAACTATGAACTGGCTCCAAGTTACTTTACTCTCACACACGCACGCCTAACCAAATTCCGCTGTGTTGTGCCTCTGTGCACTCTGCTATAATGAAAAGGGGATTCTCTTACCAGAGAGAATTCCCAACAGGTTATGGGCCCAATATTTTGAGCTGCGTGTACTGCAACTAAAGAGTTAGGTTTGTTCCAGGAGATCCAGTGAGATCTAGCCTGGACACTTTGAATTGCTAATCTACAGCAGCTGCCCTTTCTTGGAGCTCAGTGAGGATGGATACTTACCTAGAGGGAAAGCTCAGGCTGACTATCCTGAACCCAGACAATTACTTGGAATGGAAAAACACGACTGAGTCTTGCATTGAGAGCAGAAGGACTCCAGAAAGTAACTGAGGTGGAACCCCCCGCAGATGGAACTACAGCTGCTGAGAAAACTTCTAAAGTGAAATGGCTGCTCAAGGATGCGAAAGCCCAAGCTTTGATAGCTGTTTCTGTGAGTAAAAACTATCTTACTACTATATGTGATCTTGAGACCTCAAAGGAAATGCTAAGCAAGCTAGATTCCTTGCATATGAAAAAGGGGTGGGCATACACCTTTAACTTGAGAAAGAAAATGCAGAATCTCCAGTATAAAGATGGGGACTGTTTTGCCACGCATGTTGGATTGCTTTGGGACTTTTTTGCACAATTTAAAGCTGCAAGGGAGGAATTTACAGAGAGTCAGAAGCTGGAAGCTCTGTTCCTAAGCATGCCACTCAGCTATAGCAATATAATTGGCCAATTGGAAGTCCACACCGCTCTAAGTTTTGAGAGAGCAGTGGAAATGATATTTTCTGAGGCAAACAGAAGGAAAGTTTTGAATTCTTGCTATGAAGGTGAATTGGCAAATAACTTTGCTCTTAAAGCAACAATTGGGCATACCAGAGGAGGAAACCCAAAGTGGGGAGGGAATGCTACAAGAGGAAACCGCATGCCCCCCCCCCATTTGCATACAAAGAGGTCTGGCTTCATTGCCAAGGGAACTCAGTCCAGAGAGAGAGGTCACATGACCTCCAGCAGGGAGACTGCTCCTGGAATGAGGCCAACTGGGACTAATGCCTTTAGATGTTTTCTGTGTAACCAATTTGGCCACAAGCTGGCGAACTGTCCCAAGAATCAGACAAGAAGAGTTGATTTTATTGAAAGAGATTTAAATCCATTTTCAAGAAAAAGGAAGATTCATATTAGACAGAAGTTCCACAGTTCATATCTCAAATAATTTGGATTTCTATACTGAACTGTTCGATATTCCCGAAGAGATTGTTCATTTGGGCAATAATACTACAGTTAAAGCAAAGAAGAAAGGCGAAGGAATTTTGTATTGCAAGTTATTGGATGGATCAATTACTGAGTTTTTTGTGAGAGATGTTTTGTATATCCCTGACTCCTCAAGCTCCTTGCTTTCAATATCCAAGCTAGGAAATAAGGCTGTGAACTGTATATTAGAAATGGACAATGTATTGTTACCCAGAATGGAGAAGTTGCCTTGTAGGCTCTAAATGCAAAGGCCTGTACAGTGTGCAGGAGCAACCTGTATCAAAGACTGACAGAGAAAGATCAGCCTGTTCCAAACCTGAAGCATACCAGCCCAATGAAGTGAACTTTGCTCAGTCATGCCTGCATGAAAACTGCTTGAAACTGTGGCATAGTTGCCTGGGACACAGGAGCTATGAGTCAATCCAGAACATGAAGGAAAGAGGATTAGCTAATGGCATTGATTTTGTACCATGTGACATTGTGACTAACTGTGTTTGTTGTCTTGAGTCCAAAGCAGTTAACAAGCCATTTCCTAAGCAGAGTGAAAGGAAGACCAGAAGACCCTTGGAGCTGATCCACAGTGATATATCTGGACCACTACCAGCAACCATAGGTAATTTCAAATATTTTCTCACATTCATCAATGATTTCTTATGATACACGCTTGTATTTCTACTAAAGGAGATATCACAGATGCTCGAGAAACTCCAGTACTACGTGGCCATGGCAAGCAACAAATTTGGGCGGAAGCCAAAGTTCCTGTGCACAGACAATGGAGGAGAATATATGTCCAGCGCCACACAGCAGTTCCTGAGAGAACATGGAATCGTGCATCAAACCACGGTAGCTTACAATCCGTCCCAAAATGCAGTCTCAGAAAGAAAAAACAGAAGCCTCCTGGACATGATAAGATGCATGCTTGCGGATGCACACCTCCCACAGAAACTCTGGGGAGAATGCATCATGACTGCTACATACATACAAAACAGAATGCACACAAAGCCTGTAGGAACAACACCATATGAACTTTGGCATGGTCATAAGCGGTCCATGACACATTTGCATGTCTTTGGAAGCACAGCTTACTCATACATCCCAAAGGAAAAAAGGACTAAGTTAGGGGCTAGGGCCACAAAAGGGATTTTTGTAGGCTACTCAGCGCAATCCAAAGGCTACAGAATTCTGGATCCTGACACCAACAAGATAACCACAAGCAGATCGGTGTATTTTGATGAGAATGAAAGAGCTACATCTTCAGAGGGGGCCTACACCGAAGCAAGCAACCAGACCAAACACCCTGACAACTGGATTATGCTTCCTGATCTCAGCGGAATTGAGGAGGAGGAGACAGCAGATCCAGCTCCAACCACGCATGACACAGAGACCCCCAGTGATCCACCAGACGCACCTGAGATAATGGAAGGGAACACAGAGGGTGAGGTGAGGCGATCAACGCGCTCAAACAGAGGTGTTCCAGCCCTGAGACTGTCCTACCTCGCAAGAACAGCGGAACAACCAGAACCCTCATCATGGGAGGAAATATCCCAGCTACCACAACCAGAAGCCCAGAAGTGGAAACAAGCTGCAGTTGAAGAGCTTGAGGCTCTACAGAAAAACAAAACCTGGACTCTTACTAAGTTACCTCAAGGAAGGAAAGTTATAGGCTGCAAATGGGTTTTCAAAATCAAACACGATGCTGATGGTGAGATTCAGCGCTACAAAGCCAGATTAGTAGCGAAAGGATATTCACAGAAATATGGAGAAGATTATGATGAAACATTTGAACCAGTGGTTAGACATGAAAACTGCATTCTTGCATGGTGAACTAGAAGAGGACATTTACATGCAACAACCACCAGGTTTCTTAGAGAAAGGCAAAGAGGACTATGTATGCAAACTGCAAAAGAGCATTTATGGTTTAAAACAGGCTGCCAGAACATAGAACATAAAACTAAATGATATGCTGCTTCAAGCAAACTTCAAAAGAAGTAACGCGGATCCCTGTCTATACACGAGATGCATAGATGGCAAGTGGACTTACATTTTGGCATAGTTGATGATTTGATTCTTGCCTATGAAAATCCAGATGACAGCAAGGAAATAATGCATCATCTGAACAGAGATGTGGAAGTTAAGCAACTTGGCAACATTACACACTACTTGGCCATTCAAGTACAAAGAGAGAAAGATGGAAGTTTCCTCATCAACCAAGAGGCAGGTGGAGCCAACATGGCCGACGGATAGTTTGATTCCTCTCAGCTCCTCCAGTTCTTTGTCTTTTTTCCCTGTAGAGGCCTCTCTTTCTGAAGAACAGGAAATTAAAGTCTTGATAAACCTGCTCAGACTGGAAGATGCGAATCCTACACCAACTCCAATGGAAGTGAACTACATAAAGCAAGAAGATCAAACTGAGCCACTATCTGACAACCATAGATATCGTGAAGCATTGGGTAAGTTTCTATACATTAGTACACTCACTAGGCCAGATATTAGTACAGCAGTTGGCTTACTTTGCAGAAAGACTGCATCACCAACAGTCAAGGACTGGAATGCAATTAAGAAACTTGTTAGGTACCTAAAGGGTACTGCACACTTTAAGCTCAAGCTGCCAGCTAACAGTGCTCCAAAACTAGAAGCATACTTAGATGCAGACTGGGGTGGAGACCTAACAGAAAGAAAATCCACCAGCAGTCACATAATTTTCTATGGAGATGAAGCCATAAGCTGGTCAAGCACCAAGCAAGATATAACAGCATCATCAACTACTGAAGCATAATATGTATCAGCTGCACCCGGCTGTCACAAGAGACAATGGCTGTGTCAACTACTGAAAGATCTAGGTACAGCTGTACCACAGCCCATACTAGTGTATGAAGACAACCAAAGCTGCATTCAACTCTCCAAACAAGATGTAAAGAGGCGTACCAAACATATTGATGTGAAGTATCATGTAGTGAGAAATCTGCAAAAGGATGGACTAATCAAGCTGATCTAATGCCCAACAAATGAAATGCTTGCAGATATACTCACTAAGCCATTACCAAGACCCTGCTTTGAAAAGCTGAGAGAGAAAATGAATCTTGTGAACTGAGTCACGAGACATTGAGAGGGGGTGTTGGAAGTGAAGGACTTTGCGCTGTCTCTTGTCTCAATAACAGTGGAGGACACACTAGTGAGTCAGAGGGCTAGAGAGTCAAGACATTGGTCATCCCTTCTCTAATGCTCTGACACTATCCCTTTGGAATGTAGATTGCTACTCTTAGGGACATTTCCTTCCTTCCAGCCACTTCCTTCCTCTCTCCCTTCTCTTCCTGTTCCTTCTACCTTGCAACATGCAAGCTGCTCTCCCCTGCACCATGTGTGCAGAGATGCAGGATCCATCTGCATCCAGCTAGATAGATAGATTAGAGATCCTAACTCCTCACTTTCCTATCTAGAATGGAGTTCTTTAATAAATGCCATATATATTGATTTGAAACTATGAACTGGCTCCAAGTTACTTTACTCTCAGCATACACACATGCCTAACCAAATTCCACTGTGTTGTGCCTCTGTGCACTCTGCTATAATGAAAAGGGGATTCTCTTACCAGAGAGAATTCCCAACACTAGGAGGCAAGACTACAACATATGGGGCTTTTTAGTTTGGAAAAAAGGTGACTAAGGAGGGACATGATAGTATATAAAATTATGCATGGTGTGGAGAGATTGGATATAGAGATATTTTTCTCTCTCACACACAAAACAAGAACCAGGGGTCATCTCATGAAACTGATGGCCAGGAAATTTAGGACCAACAAAAAGAAGTATTTTTTCCACACAGCACATAATGGAATTTTCTGCCACAGTATGTGGTGATAGCCACCAACTTGCATGGCTTTAAAAGGGGTTTAGACAAATTCATGGTGGACAGGTCTATCAATGGCTATTAGTCTTGATGACTATAGTTTACCTCCAGGCTCTGAGGCAGGATGCCTCTGAATACCACTTGCAGCAAGAACAGAGAGAGGGCATGCCTACATCTCTAGCCCATAGGCTTCCAAGAGGCATCTGGGGCACCACTGAGTGAACCAGGAGGCTAGACTAGATGGGCCTTGGTCCTGATCCAGCAAGGCTGTTCTTATTGCCTCTACAGCTGTGTGTACCATTTGCAAAAGTTTCTCCTTCCCTTCCACATCCAGTTCCGGACTAGATGGGGGCAAACAAGCTGAAACCTAATCCAGATAACACGGAGGTGCTCTGGGTTGGTTGAACTGATCATCTGAGTAATAAGGTAAATCTGGTCTTGGATGAGGTCACACTCATTCTGAAAGACAAAGTCCGCAGCTTGGGGGTGCTTGTAGACCTGACGTTGTCCTTGGAGGCGCAGGTGGCAGCGGTGTGCAGAAGCGCCTTTTACCAACTATGGCTGGTTGGTACAGCTGTGACCCTACTTGGAGACGTCAGACCTCAGTCACTCATGTGTCGGTAACATCCAGATTGGACTTCTGCAATGCGCTCTATGTGGGGCTGCCCTTGAAGAGTGTTAGGAAGCTTCAGCTGGTCCAGAATGTTGCTGAAAGGCTGCTTATGGGTGCAAGTCGCTTCATGAGTATCTCACCCATCCTGCGGCAGCTTCATTGGTTAACGGTCCCCTTCCGGGCTAGACTCAAGGTGCTGGTCTTGACCTTTAAAGCTCTACACGGCTTGGGGCCAGGCTACCTGTTAGACCACATTCACCCCTATGAACCTGCCAGGGCCCCTCTATTCATTGTCTCAGGCCCTGTTCATGGCCCCATCACTAACAGAGATCCGGTTGGCAGGGACTAGAGACAGGGCCTTTTCAGTTCTAGCCCCTCAGCTTTGGAACATCCTCCCTGAAGAGCCTTGCCATGCTCCCTCCCTCAGTGTTCTTAAAAAACAACTAAAAACACATCTTTTAAAAGAGGCTTTTTAATGCCCCTTCTGTGGTTATATCTGGTAGGTTCTTTAGTTTTTAGTTTTTATAATTCTCAATTTTTAGCTTTAAAATTTTTAATTTGAAATTTAATACTGATTGTGGTTTTAACCTGACTCTTAATTTGTTTACTTAATTTGATTAATTTTGTTGCTTTTATTGTATGTTGTATCTGTTTTATTGTTGTGAGCCGCCCCAAGCAGAAGTGTACTGGAGGGGCGGGGTATAAATATTTTAAATAAATAAATAAATTCCCCACAATGATCTGCCCCTTAGCATCATTTAGGAGCAATGCTAAGGGATCTGACACTGTGAGGAAGGGGGAAACAATTGAAATGATAGGCATGCCTCCAGCTGCAGAGGTGATGAGAGAAGTGCTGTCACTACCATTGTTATTGCTGCTGCCACTGCTACTTGGTAACTCCCCCATGTGGGTAGACTCTGGCTTAGTAGGCAAATGGTGGGCAACAGCAACAATGGTGGCACGGCTCTCTCCTTGCCTTGCAGCTGGAGGCACACATGCAGATTGAACTGGGCTTCCCTTCCCCACAATGCCCAGCCCCTTACTGTTGCTCTAGAAGAAGGCTGCTCAGCTTTGGTCCTCCTGCAGATCTTGGACTACAATGCCTATAATCCCCGACTACTGGCCACTGTAGCTGAGGATGATGGGAGTTGTTGTTCTAAAACAGCTGGATGGCCAAAGCTGTGCAGCCCTGCTCTAGAATGATGCTGAGGGACTAGGCTTTGTTTCAGAGGTAGGGAAGGAAAAACCAACTGAAATGGTGTGTACACCTCCAGAGGTAGAAGGAGAAGCACAGCTGCTACCTACCACTGCCCAGGAAACCAGGGCCCACCCACACAGAGGGTGGGACTGCTGACACACTACTACTACTACTACTACTGCTACAAACAGTGGAGTAGCAAGGGCAGAGGAAGCCCATGTTCACACACCCGCAACTTCAGTGGTGCCTTGCTGCCGCCTCCACTCCTGCTGCCCACCACCATTTGCCAATTGGCTCACAGGCTGCTAAGAAGCATGAAGGCCCTGAGGAACAGAACCTCCCTGCTTCTTACCAGCCTGTGAGCTGGCTGGGAATGGAGGGTTAGGGATATGCAAACCAGTTCAAATTCGAACCAGTTCGGATTCAAACCGGTTCAGTTTGATGGTTCGAATTCAAACCGAACCAGCCATCAGGTTTGAGCTGTAGGTTTGAATTTGAACCAAAATGGGGTGGGTCAGTTCAAAAGTGGGTGGGGTGGTAGCTGGCACCCATGGGTACCTACCACTCAACCCCCAAAGCAATTGGACACTCGTATGATTTTTTTAAATGAATTTTTGATTTTTTAATATATTTTTTTCTCATAGGGTATAATGGGACTCGAACCAACCCATTATTCCCTATTGTGGAGCACCCATGGGTGCCAGCAACCACCCAAACCCCGAAGCAATCAGACACTCCTGCGATTCACAAAAAATCATATGAGGGTCCAATTGCTTTAGGGGTTAGATGGTAGGTACCCATGGGTGCCAGCTACCACCCCACCCACTTTTGGAGGTTTGAACCGGTTCAAAATGGTTTGAATTTGAACTGAACCAGGGGAGTTGAGCAAAACCAAAACTGAACCTCCCCTTCCTGGTTCGAACCCGGTTCGAATTCAAACTGAACCAGGCAAACCGGTTTTGTGCACATCCCTGTGGAGGGTGTGCATGCACCCTTGTGTAGTCACAGGGTGCATGCGCGCCCTCCATTCCCAGCCACTGCACAGGGCTGCTAAGAAGTGAGAAGGCCCTGCTCCTCTCTTAAGAGATAAATAGGGCCTTTCCAGCTTCTTACCGGCCTGTGATCTGGCTGGCAATTGGTGGCAACCGACACGACTGGCAGTGGCAGCAAGATGCTGCAAGCCGCGGCGGACAATAGTGGCCGCAAAGCAGGTAGCAGGAGGGAGGGAGGGTCAAACAAGCAAGGTGGTCCCCCAGACCCTGGGCAGCTCATGTTCTTAGGATGCATCCAAACAATTATGGCTCCAGCCCTGATTATGAGTATTTATATACTGCTTTTCAACATAAGTGCCCCAAGCGGTTTGCATAGAAAAACATATACATTATATATAAGTTCCCTGTCCCTAAAAGTTCCCCAAAAGACAAGAAGGCATATAAGACAGACATCAATGTTTCCTCTAATTTTTTTCCTATCTCTGTGCAGAATGAGTTTTGTTCTGGGTGGCAGTATCATGGCAGTGTGCGCACACCTGTATTCAGAATGGGGCCTTCCTGATTCAGTCCGAGTGGGATCTAAAATGAACTGAGCGGACATCAAAAAACCTGTGTGTATGCGTGCATGCACATACCTTATAGGGAGCACTGGTAGAGACCAGCAACAAGCACTGGAGGGATGCTGTGCTGGGTTTGGCTAGGGACAGTTTTTCTGTATCTAATATAAGATAATCATCGCTGTAAAAGGCTCCTCTTTGCTCAATTAGCAGGGACACAGGAGGAGGCCTATCAAATGTATTTTGCCCAGGGCCTCCTCTGACTTGGAGCTGGCCCTGATCTTAAGTTACTCACAGGTCATCCACAGAATGACTGAGAATAGGCTTTTTAGAAATCACATAGTGATTCATGGTGAGCTGAAGGAATGTGTTGATGTTCAATTGATTTGAGTGAGGTTTATATAAATTGCTTTAAAACAGTGATCTTCACTATGTTTCATGTGGAGGCCACTTTGGCAAAAAGCCTTCAGTAGGAGGGCCATTTCACATCATGCTGACTTCTGTGGAGTGCTGCATTTTCCTCCATGCTGGGAGCAATTTCGCCCTTTAAGAGAAATGGAGCTCTGTCAAGCCCCAGTGCCATCTTGGAAGGTGCGCATAGAGTGCTGGGAAGTATAGTCCTTCCCAGTGTTTTCCCCATGGAGCTGTAGGGGGGATGTGGAAGGATGACACTTTTCAGTACTCCATGCCAGCCTTCCAAGATGATGTTGGGGCTTGAATGGCCTCCATTTCCCTTAAAGGAGACCCAACATTGCTAGGGAAATGGTTCCCTCTGCACAATGCCAGGGGGTCTGTGTGGAATATTTGGCTTTGGCTGAAGCATTGACAGGGAGCCACACCTTGGGTTGATGGGAACATTTTATAAATGTTGTGAGCCACCCTGAGCAGTAATGTACTGGAGGGACGAGATATAAATATTTTAAATAAATAATAATAAATAAATGGGAGATGCCACTGACATCTGGGCCTTACAATGAAGAACACTGCTTTAGAAGTTCTCCTGCACAGACAGGAGAACCTCCAGCTGAATTGCATCCGGCATTTTCAGCAAATGCTGCCCACATTATTCTGAGCTTTGCTTCCAATTGGCTAGACATATAGTGTTTTAAGATGAAATCATGGCTTGCACCTGAGGTAGAGCAGGCTGCACAAATTTCAGAGCCCAGAATTTGATGGACTACATAATATAAAGCTGTCTTATATCAAGATGGGTCTTCGATCCATCTAGCCCAGTATCCATCTAGCCTATTCTGAATGGCAGCAGCTCTTCCACTCTCTTCCAGCCCTCCTGCTTGATATTCCTTTAACTTTAATTCCTATAACAACAACAACAACTAGAGGTGCCACGGTTTGAACCTGGGGCCTTCTATAGGAAGCATGCACAGTGCCACTGAGCTCCAGTGCCGCCCTCTTTCATTGAAAGTTTGGAATCTCAAGATGTCAAATTCTGCCCTAAATATCTGATTCCATACTTGTGCTGCATTCCCAGAATACATGAGGACCTACCCCTCACTGCCATCTGACAGGATATGAGGCTGTTCAGACAGGAATAGCCCGACGTAATAGGGGCAGTGTGGAGGGTGAGGTATATATGTGCATCGGTAGCATGGAGTGACTATGGGCAAAATGAATGCAGAAAGTAAGATTGGCAGTAATGGCTATTACGCTGTCCACGGAAGGGTAAGGGCATAAGGGCACCTTCCCTTATGGCAGGCCTGCTCAACTTAGGTCCCCCAGCTGTTTTTGGACTACAACTCCTATAATTCCTAGCCACAGTGGCCAATAGCCACTTGGGAGTTGTGTGCCAACATCTGCAGGAGGGCCGAAGTTGAGCAGCCCTGCCTTATGGCATATTACATCAGCATGTTGCCAATTTGCACATTTTCTCATATGTGGTGACAGAAAAACCATTCCCATTTTTATAAAATGTCATCTCTGAGGCTGTATCCCAGCAGCAGAATGACGTGAGGGAACCCTCAGATGGTAAGGTGTGTGTGGGGGGGGGGGTACCATTTCTGAATGTCCCTTCATGTAAAATGCAAGTAGAAAACTAGCATTCTATGAAGAAAGGTTCCAGCTCTTTATCTATTATAATCTTCTACTGACAGGGAAGTTGCGTGTGTGTGTGTGTTTTTTTTTTACATAGAGAAGCATTCAAAGATGTGATTCCTCCATCTGTAGTCTAAAGTAATACAACACATTCTGTCACCTCCAGACTCTACCACCATGCCTTTACAGTGAGAATTTTGTTACAGATGCTAATTTGCATCAAGAACAAAATTGCTTTTCATTTATGAAAGAAGCAACACAGGAAAAGGTCTAAATGAAAGCTTGCCATTTACACGAACAATTGAACAGCATGGGCAATCCAGAACTGGCAGGGATTTTAAAAGGGTATGAAGGAAATTACTTTACAGCTTGTGGGCTCTGCCTATGGTGAGCTATTAGTAACACTTTTCATTTCAACATCTGTGAAGCAGCCACATCTGTCAGATCTTTTTTTCCAGCAATTTACTGTGCCTTGAATCCAATAACTGACAAAAGCATCTGTGTGGTCATCTAGGTTTTCCCCACACCATTTCTACATCTAATGGGTTGGATCCAAAGGCACCATTCTGCATGTGGAAGGTGCTTTCTGCTCACAGTTATTTTGTCTTACACCATGAGCCAGTAGTGACCGATGCGGGTACCGCTGGGGGGGCGGGGCGGCAGGAGGCACCTTTACGTGTAAAATAATAGGTGCTACCAGCACCACACCTGAATGCTACCTCAAGCAGCAGTGTGCCGCCCAGACCCCCTATGGTGGGGGATCGCCACCACTGGCAGGGGATCAGCTCTGCAGAGGCCAGGTGAATGGTGGAGGCGGAAGCGGGTGAATGGCAGAGGCTGTCCACTGCCGCAGGGGGTGCTGGGCAAGGCGCTGCTGCTCGAAGCAGTGTTCAGTTGCAGCAGTAGCAGAGGCAAGCACCTATTAATTTACACTTAAAGGTGCCTCTCACCATGCACCACTCCCCACCCCGTGGTGACCGCACAGGCCGCTACTGCAATGAGCTTGTGTATTGTATGAGGAAATGGAAACTGCATCCAAATATGCAGTCTTGGGCCATTTTTAAAAAGCATTTGAAAACCCACCTCTTCACCCAAGCTTTTTCAGCTTTTTAAATTTTTAGGTTTTAATCTGTTTTGCTTTTTAAATTGTTTACATTGTTTGTAATTGTTATGTATGTTTTAACTTGTTGTATGATTGTTAACCACCCAGAGACGAAAGTTTGGGGTGGTGTACAAATTTGAGAGATAAATAGATAAATATAAATAAATAAATATATTTGGGTGGAGGTTTTTTTCACAAGAACTTGCACAAGTTATTATGCAAGTGAAAGAATGAGAAGTCTGCAAATGGTCAAGAGTTAACTCCATTAGCATTTGCGGGACAGCACTGGCAGTTATTTTCCATCCACTCGTGGTTCTTTGGGTCTGACCCAATATTTTTAGCTCTGCTGTTTCTCATTCAAGGTACACATTAGATGATCATAACTACGCCCGAGAAGGTTATTGGATCCAATAGGATTTCAAGAAGCCTTGGAGGGATTTAGTGTTGGCTCTGCTGGTGATCCTGTTGATGCCCTGGTGGAGAATTGGAACAGCAAACTCACTGGTGCAGCAGACATGATTGCTCCTAAGCGCCCTCTCCGACCTGCTTCAAAATTGGCCCTTTGGTATACGCAAGGACTACGGGGGCTGAAGCAGCGAGGAAGACGATTGGAGTGCAAGTGGAGAAAGACTCAGCTTCAATCCAACAGATTGCAACATAGAGCTCATTTGAAGACCTATGCTCAGGCCATACGTGTGGCAAAGAAGCGATTCTTTTCTGCCCACATTGCATCCGCAAGTTGATGTCCAGCGGAGTTGTTCAGGGTTGTGAGAGGGCTAGTGAGTCCCCCTCCTCCCTTGAATCAGAATCTGGAACCATCGATTACCCGCTGTGATGTGTTTAATGAATTCTTTGTGGGGGAAATATCTTGTATTCGGGCCGACTTAGACTCCGGCTCCACAATTACCACAGTGGCTGATGTGGAGGTGTCCGGCAACTCCTCTTCTTGTGTGATTAGGTTGGATCGGTTCCAGTTTGTGACTCCTGAGGATGTGGACAAGCTAATTGGAATGGTGCGGCCTACCACCTGTTCTCTTGACCCTTGTTCGTCATGGCTTATATTATCTAGCAGGGGGGTTGTTGTAGAAGGCCTGGTAGAGATTATAAATGCGTCTCTGAGGGGAGGTAGGATGCCTCCTTGTCTTAAGGAGGCAATTAGTAGACTGCTTCTGAAGAAGCCTATCCTGGATCCCTTGGACTTGAACAACTACAGGCCTGTCTCCAACCTTCCGTGGCTGGGCAAGGTAATTGAGAGGGTGGTGGCCTCCCAGCTCCAGACAGTCTTGGATGAAACTGATCATCTTGACCCATTTCAAACTGGCTTTCAGGCTGGCTATGGGGTGGAGACTGCCTTGGTCAGCCTGATGGATGATCTCCAATTGGCAATTGACAAAGGAAGTGTGACTCTGTTGGTCCTTCTGGATCTCTCCGCGGCTTTTGATACTATCAACCATAGTATCCTTCTGGAGTATCTGAGGGGGTTGGGAGTTGGAGGCACTGCTTTGTGGTGGTTCCGCTCCTACCTCTCGGGCAAGTTCCAGATGGTATCCCTTGGAGACTGCTGTTCTTCAAAATCTGAACTTTTGTATGGTGTTCCCCAGGGCTCCATATTGTCTCCAATGTTGTTTAATATCTACATGAAACCGCTGGGAGAGCTCATCAGGAGATTTGGTGCAGGGTGCTATCAGTATGCTGATGACACCCAAATCTATTTCTCCATGTCAGCCAGTCCTGATACTGTTTACCCAGAAGCATGCTCTACTGGGTTAGGGATAACTCCTTAGTAAGTGTGCATTGGATTGTAATTTTGCAGCACAATTCTGAGCATCTTTGCTCAGAAATAGTTCCCACTCAGGTCCCACTGGGTTCAATGGATTAATTAACATAAGAACAGCCCTGCTGGATCAGGTCCAAGGCCTATCTAGTCCAGCACACTATTTCACACAGTGGCTCACCAGATACCTCTGAGAAGCCCACAGGCAAGAGGTGAGGGTATGCCCTCTCTCTTGCTGATGTTCCTCTGGAACTGGTATTTAGAGGCATCTTGCCTCTGAGGCTGGAGGTGGCCTATAGGCATTTATAGACCTGTCCTCCATAAATTTGTCCAGCCCTTTTAAATCCATCCAAGCTAGTGGTCATCACCACATCCTATCGCAGATAGTTTAGATATTGTCATCTTAAATTTAACAGCAAGATTAAAATCTTATTTTAATCTCACTTAAAATACTTTATATTTAAATCTCATTTAAATGTATATTTAAATCTCACTTCTTTAAGTCTTCCTCACTGAAGAACTGGTCAGTAAGAGGGGCAACTCATAACTTGCCAACATGCCAGGAGCTGTAAACAGAGCTGTGCAATTTATTGATTTGTCATCTTTATGCTTTTGAAATCAGATAGCCAGCAGATTAAGTAATTGAACCATTTTAATCTGCATTCTTTTTCATACCCATTTCAAAAGAGTTTACTGCTGTTATCAGTTTGCACACCTCAGTGCATGAGATGTTGGTGTCACAAATATCTTGCAACATATATACAACCACACTTGCATTTCCTGGACATATGTTTGTATTCTTTGGTTTATAGTTTTCTATGTGTCGCAACATATCCATGAACAGACTCTTTTTCAGTCCTCTCTGTCAATAGCAGGGAAGGGTAGCTAGCCCGTTTGAGAAGTCTGGATTGTTCTGGCCCCTATACTACTGAGGAATAGAGTGACTCCAGGACTCTGAGGAATAGAGTGACTCCAGCCTCCAGGAACAAAGAATGAAATTGAATATTTCTGATGTTATTGCATTAATTAATTAACGTTCTAGCATTTGTTATGGATTTAGAAGAGATTGAATATAACCTAGAAGGGCTGAAGATAACCTTCCTCTCCCCCGCCCTCCGCCACCCCACTTTATATGGAAGTCTAAGAATGATTCTTGGCCACTTTCTTCACTGTCTTCCTATAGCATACTCCCCTCCTGAAGCACAAAACATTTTCAGTGGAACCAAGTGGTAGTCTTCAGTTTTGGAGGGAAGTTCCCGGCCCTTCCAGAGCCACATTGGCTTGTCTATCTAGGGTTACAGTGTGTGTGGATAGAGCTGTAACATTTAACACCTCTACTTCCTCTTCACATTTCTTTCTATGTCTGGGTGATGGGAAAAGGAAATGAAGTGGGCAGAACAGATCTGCTGGATGGCATTGCATAAGAACAGCCCTGCTGCATCAGGCCTAAGGCGTTTCTAGTCTAGCATCGTGTTTCGCACAGTGGCCCACCAGATGCCTCCGAGAAGCCCACAGGCAAGACATGAAGGCATGTCCTCTCTCTTGCTGTTGCTCCCCTGCAACTGGTGTTTAGAGGCTTCTTGCCTCTGAGCCTGGAGGTGGCTATAGCCACCAACTATAGCCACTGATAGACTTGTTCTACATGAATCTCCTGGCCTTCCTGGCCTTCAGTTTCATGGGATAAGGTTCTAGTGTTGTGGGAGAGGGAATAAAAATTCTCTCTGTCTACTCTCTCTACTCCATGCATAATTTAATATACCTCTGTCATGTCTCCCTGTGGTAGCCTTAAATGCTTTAACTGTTATCTTGCCTCGTAAGGAAGCTGCTCCAGGCCCGTGATCATCTTGGCTGCCCTCTTCTGCACCTTTCTCAGTTCTACAATATCCTTCTTAAGACACAGTGACCAGAACTGTACACAGTACTCCAAATGTGGCAGCACCATAGATTTGTATAAGGGCATTATAATATTAGCATTTTGATTTTCTGTCCCCTTCCTAATGATCCTTAGCATGGAATTTGCCATTTTCACAGCTGCCACAGACTGAGATGACACTCTTAATGTTGACTGGCCCCGCCCCCCATGTCTGACATCAGACGCGGGGGACATGGTCTCCCTCCCAAACGGGGCCACACAGCCCGGTTTGGAAGGGAGATTGGCCCGTGCTGCATTGGGCAGCATGGGCCAGAGCAACTCTCCCTGCCTTAAAGGCAGGGTGAGCCGTTCCAGCCGCGCTGCCAATCTAGTGTGGGCTGATCTCTCTCCTAAACGGGGCCGTGTGGCCCCCATTTGGGAGGAAGATTAATTGGCCCTGCTGTGTTGGCAGTGAAACCAGGAGTGGATCTCCCTGCCTTTAAGGCAGGGAGAGTTACTCCAGCCGCACTGCAAATGCAGCGCGGGCCATTTTTGGCTCCAAACGGGGACCAAAATAATGCCCCCGCATCTAATATCAATGTCTGGGGCCCCTGATTGGTGGTGGCCCGGGTTCTTTGAACCTGTTCGCCCAATGGTGGCTCCGCCCCTGACTCAACGTCAATGTTGGGTTCTCCCATGACCCCAGTTCTCTCTCCTAATCAGTCACTGACAGCTCAGACCAAATCAGTATATATGTGGAGTTGTGGGGTTTTTTTGCCCCAATATGCATCACTTTATACTTGCTTACATCGAACTACATTTGCCATTTTGTCACCTTCTCACCCAGTTTTAGAGATTTTTTTGGAGCATCTCACAATCTGTTGTGGATTTTACTACCCTAAATAATTTAGTGTCATCTGCAAATTTGGCCAATTCACTGCTGAGCCCAACTTCTAGATCATTTAGGAACAAGTTAAAGAGCACAGGTCCCAGTACAGATCCCTGAGGAACACCATTTCTTACTTCCCTCCCTTGTGAAAACTGTCCATTTATTCCTACCTTCTATTTCCTGTCCTTCAGCCAGTTACCAATACACACATGAACCTGTCCCCTTATTCCATGACTGCTAAGTTTACTCAAGAGCCTTTGGTGGGGAACTTTGTCAAAAGCTTTCTGGAATCCAAGTATACTATGTCAACCACCAGATCATCTTTACCCACATGCATTGCCTACTGACACTCTCAAAGAACTCAAAAAGGTTAGTGAGTCAAGACTTGCCCTTGCAGAAGCCATGCTGATTCTCCTTCAGCAAGGCATGTTCTTCAACATGTTTAACAATTTTGTCTTTAAGTATGCTTTCTATCAATTTACCTGGCACAGAACATAAGCTAACTGGCTTGTAGTTCCCCGGACCCCCTCTAGATCCCTCTTTGAAAATTAGTGTTACATTAGATACTTTCTAGTCCTCTGGTACAGAGCCTGAGTGTAAGAACAAGTTAGATATTTTTGCTAGGATATCAGCGATTTTACATTTGAGTTCCTTCAGAACTCTTGGGTAGATGCCCTCTGGCCCTAGTGATTTGTTAATTTCTAAGTTTTTCAAGACTGTTTAGAACATCCTTTCTCATTACTTCAAATTTGTCCAGTTCTTCAGCCTCCAAATCCAAGAAACTCGGTTCCAGAGCAGGTATATGGTCAGTATTCTCCACCGTGAAGACAGAAGTAAAGAACGCATTCACGTTCTCTGCAATCACCTTATCCTCCTTAATTATCCCTTTCACGCCTTCATCATCTCAGGGTCCAACTGCCTCCTTGGCAGGCTTTCTGCTTCTGATATATTCCAAGAAGTTTTTATTATTCCCCTTGACACGTCTAACTATATGCTTCTCAAACTATCTTTTTGCATCCCTTATTGACTCCTTGCATTTCTTTTGCCAGAGTTTATGTTCCTTTCTGGCAAGACTTCCATTTTCTGAAGGAAGTCTTCTTCCCTTTTATAGTTTCCCTAACTCTACTTGTTAGCCATGCTGGCATCCTCCTAAACTTGGTGGTACTTTTCCTTCTTCTTGTTATACATTTCAACTGAGCTTCTATTATTGTGGTTTTAAATAAGCACCATGCTTTCTGGAGTGATTTGACCCACCTGACTTTCCCTTTCAGCTTCCTTTTTAGCAGTCACCTCATTTTTTTAGAAGTTTCCTCTTCTGAAGTCCTTAGACCACAGGAGCATCCCTTTGCATGATGGTTTGGATACTTAACAACACTTGAATCATTCCTGGCAGATTGAAGCACACTGAGAGGCTATTCACACAATGGGAGAAAATCGGGCTAGCAGAGGCTAGCCCGATTTTCTCCCATTGTGTGAACCACCAGGCTCAGCTGAGAGCCGGGTAGTTCCTGAGCAGGTAACTTGCCACAGTGTCTCTGCCCTTAAACCAGGTTTGTGAAGCAAGTGCTACACAAACCTGGTTTTGTTACTCATGTGTTGCTGCGGTGCGGCTCCGTGGCAGCCTCCTGGTTCGCGGCGTGGCTCCTCAAAAGCAGCCTCCTGGCTCGGGGGTCTCTCCAGGGGGGTCTCTCCGGGGGTCTCTCTACACTTGCGCAGGGCATGCTGGAGCTTCTGGGGGCCGTGCAGCCCCCAAACTCTCCAGCCTCAGCAGGCTCCATGGTGCAGCCGGCAGTCATGTGGGCAGCCGCTGTGGCCACCCAGAGCAGACTGCTGCTCGTGTGTAGGGAGAGCGGGCTAAGCCTGCTCTCCCCGCAAACCCCCTAGAGGCTCTTCTCATGGATCGTGAGAAGAGCCTCTGTGGTTACCTGATTCAGAACAGGCTAGTTCAAGACAAGGAATACACAAGGAAAAGCAAAGTCAGGTCAAAATGGTTTTTATAATTGAGGGAAGTTCTGATATGTAATTTAAAGGGGTTTTAGGCTGAACAAAGGTATATTTCCTCACATATGGTGAATCTGATTAAATGTCCTGAGCAATGCAATATAGTTGGTAAATAAAAGAATGAGCACACATCAGTTCTATATGCTGAGGAATCTTATTTATTTACTATTTCTCTGTGTAAATCGCCCTGAGCCATTTTTGGAAGGGCAGTATAGAAAGTGAATGAATGAATGAATGAATATATGCATAACATGGAAAACGGTGAGCTTTTCAAAAAATTTGATAGTTTGATATAGGACTGTAGCACTTTTAATGCTTGATCTTGTTGATAGAAAACATAACCTACAATCAATTTGTGGGCTACAATCCTGACCTCCCTTTATTTGTGATAAATTCTAGATTCAGAACTAACAAAATCTATTAAAGGCAGGACTCCGATGTTCTGCAGAAGGTAGCACCTTTTCATGTGCAAATTCTCCCACTATTGAATCACTAAAATGGTAATCGATCCTGCTGAAATTGTGCCTTTTCACTAAGTGGCACAGAAGTTCTGTCCTATTCACAACCTGGTGCTCTAAATGGGTTGTAGTGTGTCTCTGGCATGTGCACATATGCGTGTTGATGAGTAGCAGCTGAATGTGTGAAAGGACTCAGTTGAAAACATTGTAGCTGAAGTGAGGTGAGGTAAAAGGAAATATCTGTCTGTAGTGTAAACTGTGGAGGCCCACTTCTACATGAATGGCATAACCAGACCAGATGTTGAAGGTCATGATGTCCAGGTCTCCTTCAGATCACCCCAAATCAGTTGGACTTTCTGAACATTTATTTTGAGCATTCAAAAAATCTCAAGGGGATATTCAAATGTTCAGCAGGAACACCAGTAAATTCTGATTGAATCCCTCTTCTTTGACAGTGCTCTTCACCTTTCCCAAGCAATAACAAGAAGTTGAGCCAGTGTGGTGTAGTGGTTAGAGTGCTGGACTAGGACTGGGGAGACCTGAGTTCAAATCCCCATTCAGCCATGAGACTTGCTGGGTGACTCTGAGCCAGTCACTTCTCTTTCAGCCTAACCTACTTCACAGGGTTGTTGTGAGGAGAAACTTAAGTATGTAGTACACCGCTCTGGGCTCCTTGGGGGAAGAGCGGGATAGAAAATGTAAATAATAATAATAATAATAATAATAAATAAAGTTCTGGTAAGAACTAATCTGCCTACTTTCCTTTCACTATAATCTTAACTGATAATTACCATCTTCACAAGTTATTCCACTTCTGCCTCAAATGCTCACGCATTCACCATCTTGAATTGGTGTTTGTGAAGCCAACACAAACTATGCCATTGAGGTGTCCCTATGTGTCACTACAACTGTACCGCAAGTTGCGGGGGAACACTGGCATAGAGGGCAGGATATGCGGCAGCCAGATTGGTCTCTGGGTCCTCTCGGAGAGACCATATCACTCCCATCTTAAAAGATCTACACTGGCTGCCGATAAGTTTCCTGGCAAAGTACAAGATTTTGGTTATAACCTATAAAGCCTCAAACAGCTTGGGTCCTGGGTATTTAAGAGAACGCCTTCTTTGCTATGAACCACACCGCTCATTGAGATCATCTGGAGAAGTTTGTCTACAGTTGCCACCGGCTTGTCTGGTGGCTACTCAGGGACGGGCCTTCTCCATTGCTGCCCTGAGGCTTTGGAACACGCTTCCTGCTGAAATAAGAGCCTCCCCATCTCTTACAACCTTTCAAAAGGCAGTCAAGACTCATTTGTTCACCCAGGCTTTTAAATAGACTTTTTAATTGTATTTTAATAGTTTTAACATTTTAAATGTTAATGTGTTAATCTTTTTATTGGTTTTTATTGTCTTGCAAACCGCCCAGAGAACTCGTGTTTTGGGTGGTATAAAAATGTGATTTTATATATATATATATATATATATATATATATATATATATATATATATATATATGGCGGCAGGATGTAAACCCCATTTTGAGTCAGTTTCAGTTGGAATGAGGCTGGACCCAATTCAGAATGGGATCAGACTTTTTCAGAGGGGAAGCTCACATTTTTAGTTCATGCCATCAAAGTCTTGCACCATTTCTAGCTGAAAGCATCACAGCCAATGTGAAGATTGAAGACTGAGATTCCAATACATAGGCAATTACTATAGCTTGTGCAGATATAAATATAAAAGACATTTCAGTTAACATGTCATGAACTATGGTAAAGAGGCCTATCCCCATGGCCCTATGGATTATACAAGGTTAGGAACTTTAATTCCTAGGAACTTTAATTCCAAGATTAGGAACTTTGGTCTCTGGGTCATCTCGGAGAGACCACATTACTCCTCTGGTGATGGAGCTACACTGGCTGCCAATAAGTTTCTGGGCAAAATACAAAGTGCTAGTTATAACTTATAAAGCCCTAAACGGCTTAGGCCCTGGGTATTTAAGAGAGTGTCTTCTTTGTTATGAGCCCCTCCGCCCATTGAGGTCATCTGAGGAGGTCTGTCTCCAGTTGATGCCGACTCGTTTGGTGGCTACACAGAGACAGGCCTTCTCGTCGCTGCCCCGAGATTGTGGAATGCGCTCTCTGCTGGGATACGAGCCTCCCCATCTCTGGCAACTTTAAAAAAAACTTCTGAAAACACATCTCTTCTACCAAGCTATTTCAGCTTTTTAAAACTTGATTTTAAATTGTTCTGGTTATTTACTTGTTGTTTTATGAAGTTTTAGATTGTTCATTATTGTTTTATGCTGTTTTATAATTTTTGTTTAATTAATTGATTTTAATGTTGTTTTAATGTAAACTGCCCTGAGCCTTTTGGAAGGGCGGTATGAAAGTTTAAATAAATAAATAAATAAATAAATAAACAAATAAATAAACAAACAAACAAACAAACAAACAAACAAACAAACAAATAAATAAATTCCCACCAGTCACACCTCTCAATAGTGTTGAACATAAGAATCTGCCTTCATGCAACTGGTCCCTGACAGGATTGTATCGTTTGCCCTGGTAGCAGCCCTTCAGGCTGAAACCCTGGGAGACAGAAGTCTTTCCAAGCTCTCTTGGAAATGAGCCCCTGGTGGCGCAGTGGTAAAACTGCCGCCCTGTAACCAGAAGGTTACAAGTTCGATCCTGACCAGGGGCTCAAGGTTGACTCAGCCTTCCATCCTTCCGAGGTCGGTAAAATGAATACCCAGAATGTTGGGGGCAATATGCTAAATCATTGTAAACCGCTTAGAGAGCTCCAGCTATAGAGCGGTATATAAATGTAAGTGCTATTGCTATTGCTCTTATCTAAGATCCTTTTAGCTGGAAATGTCAGAGACAGACTCTGGTTAGGGTTGCCATATTCAGGCTTCCCAAAGCTGGGTAGCCTAATTTGCATATTGTGAAAATTATGCAGCAACTAATTTGCGCATTTATTTATTTATTTGACAGATCTGTATACTTTCCCCTCCTTCTCTGCCCTTCCATGTGATTGGATCCAGAGTAAAATCAGAGCAATCTGGGCAGCGCATTTGAAATCTGGGTGGAATTTAGCAGCTGGGTGGAGGAGCCAAAATCTGAGGGCTACCCTAAATTCTGGGGGACATGGCAACACTAACTCTGGTACTGTCAGAAGGACCTAAATTGGATTACTCTTCCAGTGAGCTATGGCCCCCTCCCTCAAGAGCTCATCCTTATTGTTCAGGTTATACTTTAGCATGGGAGACATTTTTAAAGGGGACTGCATACTGCATACCATTTTTAAAGGGGACTGTCAGCAGATGTTGGTTCAATAAAATGATGTCACCTAACCTATATTTTATCTCTGTTATCTTCCCAATTACATGCCTGGCTGGCCTGCACTTTAGTAAGCAAGCAGCACAATGGGGTGACTGTTTGTGTTTCTTGTTTCTTTCCCCTTCTGCTCCCCACACCCCTTTAGCTCTCCTAGTAATTTTAAGTAGGAAGGTTTGCCTTCAGGAAAATGCCAGTTTTGGAACAATTTCCAAAGAAATGGACCATAGAGTCTACACCCAATGGTTAGGAAGGATTAATCCTCAACTCAGTTTCTCATGTGCTGGTGTCTAGCATAGACATCATGCTGTCTTCACATCAGGGGCATTGCTAGATATTAAAAGATCTGAGCCCTGGGCCCACAGTCATCTTTTTGATCATTAAACCCAAGAATAATTACATATGTTTTTTTAAACATCTCTAATGTTGTAATATAGCACCTATGAAGGTGGAAGCAGCAGAGAGTTAGGTGAGGCTAGGAGCTCCCTCTCTTGTTCTCTGTGCAGGTGCCTCCACGGCTGCACTTGTTTTCTGGGAGAGGTCATGGAGGAGAGAGGTGGCCAATAGGATTCAGGGCTCATTGCAGTTCATTGGGGCCCCATGCCCCATGGGTCACCCCCTAATGATGCCTCTGCTTCACATTCAGCATAGATGCAGTTTTGGCTTTCTATTTATCCATTCCTTCCTCCCTCTATTGCAAGATTGCCAGTCTCACCTGGGATGGAGAGCTGGGGAGGAACATACACTAGGGCAGACATGCCACCAGTCATGACATTATATATATCATTACATATAATAATTATATATAATAGATTATATTATATATGCATATATGCAGCTAATGATGTAGGCGCAAAAAAGTGTGTGTGTGTGTGTGTGTGTGTGTGTGTGTGTGTGTGTGTGTGAATACAATTGTCAGGAATCCCTTTTCTGGTACATCAGTCTCACTGAATGTCATTTGGCCATGAAGCTCACTGAGTGTCTCTGGGCCAGTCTCAGCGGCAGCCTAACCTACCTCACAGGGTTGTTGTGAGGATAAACATGACCCTGTTGTTGTGAGGATAAACATAACCATAAACATAACCATGCCCTTATACAAAACTATGGTGCGGCCACACCTGGAGTACTGCATACAGTTCTGGTCACCACATCTAAAAAAGGACATTGTAGGACTGGAAAAGGTGCAGAAGAGGGCAACCAAGATAATCAGGGGCCTAGAGCACCTTTCTTATGAGGCAAGGCTACAACACCTGGGGCTTTTTAGTTTAAAAAAAAGATGACTGCGGGGAGACATGATAGAGGTCTCTAAAATCATACATGGTGTGGAGAAAGTGGACAGAGAGAAATTCTTCTCCCTCTCACATAACACTAGAACCAGGGATCATCCCATGAAACTGATAGCCAGGAAATCTAGGACCAACCAACGGAAGTACTTTTTCACACAATGCATAATCAACTTGTGCAGTTCTCTGCCATGGGATGTGGTGACAGCCAACAACCTGGATGGCTTTAAGAGGGGTTTGGAAAATTTCATGGAGAGGTCTATCATCGGCTACTAGCTGGAGGGCTATAGGCCACCTCCAGCCTCAAGGAAAGATGCCTCTGAGTACCAGTTGCAGGGGAGTAACAACAGGGGGAGGGCATGCCCTCAACTCCTGCCTGTAGGCTTCCAGTGGCATGTGGTGGGCCACTGTGTGAAACAGGATGCTGGACTAGATGGGCCTTGGGCCTGATTCAGCAGAGCTGTTCTTATGTTCTTATGTATGCTGTTCTGGGCTCCTTGGAGGAAGAATGGGATATAATTGTAAAAATAAAATAAAATAAATAAATGTCCTTTATTTCAGACCCCCATAGTATCAAAATTATTGTTACATACTCTCTCCTTTCTTGAATGGTAGGCAGTTCCTGCCTCCCCACACTGATTTTAACCTCCAGTAATGGCAGGAGAATGAAACTTGCATTCCACATTCTAGGACCATCAAAGAGCATTAAGGAAGTACTGTATTTTAGCAATCAAGGTAGACAAAAGACTTAGAACAAACAGAACTCAGCACTTCACAACAGAACCGCATGATTCTAAGATTATCTATTGTTTCTCAAATTTCCATTCAACAACTGTAACAATCAAGCAGATATGAGGAAAGTGATAAAGGAGGGGCATCCACAGGATGGATTCTGTTTCCTTAAACAATCTGTTCTCAGACCAGTGTGATATGACATCCCTTCTCTCAGAACTCCCCATTTCCTGACTGGCTGATGTTTTGATGTTAAGATTAACTCATGGTGTGTTAGAAATAGTTAATTCAGGCTTTTAGTTTGCTTCACCCTATTTTATTTTATATTAATTGTATGTAATAATTCCTATTGTGCATATGTGTGTGTGTATGTGTGTGTGTATGCGCTGCGCTGGCCAATTTAGCTCCCAAATCAGGCCGCATGGCCCCATTTGGAAGCTACCCACCCCCCGTGTCTGACATCAGATGCTGATGCAGGGGGCAGGGCTGGGGGAGGGGGGCCATGGCAGCAAGCTGAGCCTGGGCCTATGCTGGCCTCCCTCCACACCTGGATAGATAGATAGATAGATAGATCTGTATCAATACTCATCTTTAATGCCCATTTTATCTGGGTCTGGTCTGCATCTGAGATCTGTATATTTTATTATTTTATTTTATTTAACACATTTATATACTGCCCCAAACACAAGTCTCTGGGCGTTTTGATCAATGATCGTAATACTGTGAGATGCTGTTTCAACTGCATCTCACAGTTGTGCCTGCTGACTTCATGAACAGAAATCTTTTCAGTTACATAGAAAATGAACTATATATTCCATTATAGTGCCAGAGAACACCCTTACTCATCCCCTAAATCTCATTAGTTTTCTGTTTCAATCTGGCAGCTTGCTTAGGCAATGAAGCAACTGGAGATATTGGGAAGGAGGTATACTCTCATACGCTTTTGCTTGCTGTCACAGTTTATATGAGTGGTATTGCAAGGAACAGAGTTGCAAATGTCAAAAAGTGCGGTGGGGATGAAAATGCCTGCTGCCATGACATCACCACCACCACCACCACCCTGCAGCATCAACAACAAACTCTTTCCCATGGCAGCAACAACAGGGTGGGGGAAGAGGGCGTCTACAGTGCAGGCGTTCTAGAATTCTAGAATACTGTTCCTGGGCAATCTGTGACCCTTCAAGCCGTACGCAGCTGCTCAGTCAGCATGGCAACCTACCAGGGCACTTGATAAGTGTCTTGGTAGTGCTGCCTTCCTGGGTCTTCAAAAACAGGGGAATGGGTTGTCGAGCACCTGGTAGGCCATGATAGGTGACTGGTGGGTGTGTTTGATTTGGATGGTGGGTCCCAAGTTATGCAAGCCTGTGCTAGAAAGTGGGCAAACCTAACCTAGGCAGGTTAGCTACTACCTCAAGGCATAAGACAATATTTGCCCTCTTGCATATATTCCTTCATCTGCAAATCAGACTGATATGAGGACTTCACTCAACTATCTAGAGTGACAGGAATCTAGTGTAGTCATTTGACACAAAGGACTACACAGAGGAGAGCTGGTCTTGTGGTAGCAAGCATGACTTGTCTCATTAGTTAAGCAGGGTCCACCCTGGTTGCATTTGAATTGGATACCACATGTGAGCACTGTAAGATATTCTCCTCAGGGGATGGAGCTCTGGGGATAGCAGAAGGTTCAAAGTTCCCTCCCTGGCTTCTCCAAGACAGGGCTGAGAGAGATTCCTGCCTGCAACCTTGGAGAAACTGCTGCCAGTCTGTGCAGACAATACTGAGGCAGGGCTGGATTAAGCTAGTGCGGGGCCTGTAGCATATGTTATAAAGGGACCCTAAGTTGTTTTTTTTTAAAAATGCACATAAATATTAAAACATAAAATATTTACTTGCATAGTAAAGTAATTCAATTTTTTCATTTGCTATATTTTGGAGTATGGGAGACCAAGCCACAAACTCACACTTACTACAACAACAGTGAACATTTATATACCGTTTTTCAATCAAAATTCTCAAAGTGGTTTACACAGAAAAATAAAGAGTGGATAGATGATTCTCTGTCTCCAATGAGCTCACACTCTAAAAAGAAAAATGTGGTAGGTACCAGCAACAGCCACTGGACAAATGCTGTGCTGGGCCTTCTCTTAAAAGGCACATTTAGCGGAAAAGGGATATTTTATCTAACATGGACCAGATAAAACAGGTAAAGTTTTAATTTTAATTCTCAGTTGGAAGCCGCGCGTGCGGGGCCCTCGAAAGTGCGGGGCCCGTAGCAAATGCTACATTTGCTACTACGTTAATCTGTCATAGAATCTATAGACCAATGGTCTGACTCAGTATATATGGCAGATTCCTATGTTCCTATTCTCCAGTAATGAGGCCCTGCTGGTGAACTTGGAAGAAATGGCCCAGTAAAGAAGAGGCGGAAACAGGGGCATCATTTCAAAATTCAAAGGCTGGCTGGGTGGGTTCACTGCAAGGCCTGTAAGAAATGGCATTTTAAAAGGTGTGTGCGTGGGCTTTTCTTGTAATAATGATGAGGAAGGGGACCAAGTTCCCAGGAATAAACAAATGTGGTTTGAAATATGAAGTGGGGTGTGGGGTGGAGAAACTAATACTTATGAGTTTATTTAACGGGTCCTGTGGTTGCGGGGGCGTGGGGTGGGGACGGAAGCGCATTTGCTATTCCGCTATTGCAGGCCATCCAAAGTGTCTCTCCACTCGGTGTGTGATTCTGTTGCTGGCCCTGATATCGCATTTCCCCAGCATCGAACCGACCGTATGCTTTGCTGGGAAAACGCAATCCCTTCCCGACTAAACGAATCCGATTACTGGGGAGATGTGGTTGCATTAGTGTCACGAGCACCTATTGAATAATGCCTATAATATTGATGAACGAGGAGAGGGGCCAGTACCAGTACCACTCTTCCTTCCCACTTCTCCGATGCGGAACTTTTTTTTAATTGCAGGACTGAGTGCTGCTGTGTGTGTGGGTTTTAAAGTTCCCGGAAGCGTCGGGTCGTTTTTCTAGCAATAATAGCGTTGTTTTTAGCAAAGATTTCCAATCGCCAGCTGCACCACGTGGCTCCATCGCTCTTCCCGAGTTAGCTAGGCCGCCCCAATATTTGTTTTGCATACCCTATAGCTGTTCAAATGTGAATTGCGCTATAAGGCAAACATACAACTGAAGCGGACCGCGCATTGTTCGATTGTGTGAATAAACGTTTTGAAAGCTATAATCCTAACACGCAAGACAGGGAGTAAGGCACACTGACTTTAGTGAGACTCATGAGTAAATATGCACCGGATCGCGTTGCACGGCTGCAGTGCAATTCCGAGTGCGTGAGCCCCTTCTTCCCTACTTACACCCCTGGTAAATATGGATAGGATCCAGCTGCAGGAGGGACACTGCAGCTTGCTCCAAGAAATTTTTTTAATAGAGATGAAGGTCTGCGGAACCTAAAGGAGATGAAAGCTTCGATGGCGTGGCGACGGTTTAGGGCAAGCTCACCAATTTCACGGCTGTAGGGATTTACCACTAACTCGCTATATCTTATATTGGCAGGGGCAGTTCCTGGATAAGGCCTCACACAGCCAATGGTTCAAAATTCCAAAATAAGAGGGTCGATTGTGGCTTCTGACGGTGCTCCACTCTGCATATGCTCAGAGGCACTCCCTCTCTTAACGGAGTAAGTAACCACTGTCTTTTCCCACACTGCAGGGGTTTCCAGGCACACTTGAGCCGTGGCACCTCTCCCTGGGGTTTAATCACTGGCTGTTGCCCTCCCACTCATAAGAACAACCCTGCGTGATCAGGCCCAAGGTCTATCTAATCCAGCATCTGTCTCCAGCAGATGCCTCTGGGAAACCCAAAGGCAAGAGGTGAGGGCATGCTCTCTCTCCTGCTGTGTTGCTCCCTGCAACTAGTATTGAGAGGCATCTTGCCTCCGTGGAGGTGGGCTATAGCCACTACGCGGGGCTTGCCCCAGCTACATTCTGCACTTGCTCAGAGGCACTTCCGCTCACGCACTGAAGGTTGTCCGTGGGCGCTAATTAATCCCGGCTCGCGGCGGGAACATAACCAGCTGAGAGCGCCCGGAGTGGCAGGCAGCCTTCCTCCTCCTCCTCCTCCAAGGTTGGACAGAGGTGGCGGCGGTTCTCTAGCCGGCAATAGCAAACACCTCGGGACTGCGCGGCTGCCCGGTCCCCCCACCTCCCACTCATGACGGGAGGCGGGCAAGGCACGTCCTAGCGGGGAGGCGCCTTCCCTAGGCTGCCGTTCCTCTCTCGGGTCGCCGCGCCACTGCCCGCCTTTCTGACTCCCGCAGCAGTCGCGCACCCACCATGCTCAGGCTGGGGCGACTGCTGCTCTCCGCGCTCTCGGCGTCCGGAGGCGCAAAAGGAGGGAGGCGCGCCGCGGCGGGCTTATCCTGAGGAGTTGTTGTTGGAGGGACGGCAGCTCTTTTATGCCCGTGTGCAGCAGCCATGAGGAGGCACCGCTACTTGCTGGAGCGCGGCATCGCGGCGGCGGCCGAGGGCGAGAGCGAGGGCTGCAGCGGGGCCAAAGAGGACGCCGAGCGGGGCCCCCGGTGCCCGTGCAGCTGCAGCCAGCGCCGCCGCCGCGACTGGCTTTACGAGTCCTACTATTGCATGAGCCAGCAGCACCCGCTGCTCGTCTTCCTGCTGCTCATCGTGATTGGCGCCTGCCTGGCTCTGCTCGCCGTCTTCTTCTTCGTCTCCGGGTTGGTAAGTCGACCGGCGCCCAGTTGCGCCCTTCTCTAGAGGCACTCGCTTGTGGAGGAAGGAGGACACTCGCCGCCGCCTCGACGTAGCGCCCGCTGCCTAGAAGGGTAACGGAGAGGCTGAGGAGTCCCACGGAGGGCTTGCGGAAAGATTAGAAATGGGTTCTGGGGCGGAATCCTGCTGGCTCCGCTTTAGCCTCGCTTGGTCGCGAGGTTCTGGAGCTGAGTTGTGGCTGTGTCATTCAGCCTTGGAGTCCAGAATAGGTTCTGGGGCTGAAGCAGTGCTGGACTAGCTTTAGTCCAACAACAACACTTCGCTGTGTCCATGATAGTCTTTCTGGACTCGTAGAAGGAAGAGGGACCTTCAGTTAGACTAGCTCTTTGGGGGGAAAGATTCCCCCCTCTCCCTACTCCTAGAAAGCTCTGTGAATTTCAGTGGAGACAAAACCAGGTTTTTCATTTCATAAGGGCTTGAGCCCCAGAAACTATTTGGAACACCAGTGTTCAGCCGTGGAGCAAATGTAAACAATGGTAGTGTGCCTGAGCATATGCAGAGAGCCTTTCCCCTGCCGTCGAAAAGCATACTAGAGTGTGACTCCCTTACAGAATTGAATCTTAGCATTTCTTCTCTCTCTGATCATCTAAACTAGGATCCAGTAGAAATCTGTCCGGAAATATTCTCACAACATTTGTACCTCCTGCACTATTAGCATTAGCTTGGATTCCCCCCCCCCCCCGCCCCCTTAGAGTGCTTGGAGGGAAGACGCATGGTCAGAGAGTGCCTGTTCTCACAGAGTAACCCTGCCTGTTCACATTCATCCAGGATTAGCTTAGAAGCTATATTATCCAGTATCGTTTGAGCTTCAGTGCCTCTTATTTTATAGACTATAGAAGCTGGCATAATCTGCCCCTGTGCATAATTTACTCTTGGAGATGTATTGGAACATCTCAACGGATTCAGCTATCATGGGACCAATTTGGAATTGGTTTGTTAGCTTCACTGGTTAGAGATGGTTCATCTCGGACCACCACAATATGTGTCTCTTGTAACTTAAAGCATGTTCTTGTAGCAATTGAATAATGAATGGGAAGCCTTCCCTGTTGTATACACTAGCACCAGCTTACAGAAGTGCTAGTTTGCTGGCCTCACATGATCCAGGGGCTATAGGCCAATAGTGAAACAAAAGTGTGTGTTTTGTAAGTATTCTATGCAATCCTTTTCAAATACAGTATAGCTTATAAATAAATTAAAACCACTGACTGCACTGAATTGACAATAGGATAATGTAGTTTCTGCATATTGCCACGGTGTTGGTTAGCTGTGCAGCCTGATCCTGTGCATAATTACTCAAAAGTAAGACTCACTTGATTCAGTGGGAATTACTCCTAGGAAAGTATGGATAGAGGGCTGTAGCCTTGACTTTCATCCTTGCTTCTTCAGCACATATATGGCATGGCTCTTTTCTATAGTATATTCTATTCTAGCATATCCTGCCCTTAATTTATCTCTGCTTTTCTGTACTGCCCTTTCCCCTTTGTGTTTTCATCCTGATATATAACATTATGTCCTATTTCTGTGCAGTGGATGCAGCTATTGGCAAAGATGCTGCTGCTGACCCATGGTATGGTCCCAATTTCCCCTTTTCCTCTGCCTGCACTTTTGAGCTATTTGGTGCTTTAAAAGAACTGCAATTGCCTTTCCATCCCTTCTCACAATCTTGGTTAACTTGTATTCAGTCATGTAAAAAGCAAAGGAATAGGGCAGTTAGCAGAACTTGTCCCTGAGGCTTGCTTTGGGGCACTTTCACACTGTTTGGTTCTTTAGTTAAATATTCTATTAATGGATCACAGGTGGAGTAAACAAGCACACCAGTGCTTTAGTCATCATCAGCATGGTTACTTGGAAATAAGTCCCATAGATTTCAGCAGAGTTTATGGCCAAGTACGTGTGCTTAGGTTTGCAGTCCAAATTTAATTCCTCTAATTCATTTGCTTGGTTTCCTTCCTGCTGACAGATTAACCCTATTGGCATTTGTTTTTCCAAGTGACAAGGCTTTAAAGCTGCAAAAGTTCATTAGGCATTCAACACCTTTCAAACATTTTCATCCCCAAAAGGAGCTGAAGGAATCACTGTATGGATGGGGATATATATGTTTCTCCATTTCTTTTAAATAATTAGAAACCATTTTCAGAGTTGCACATAAATGATTGACTGTAGTACAGGCCTCTAATTTTCTGCAGAGGAAAACTTGCTGGTGTTTGCTGGATTGCTTGTTAGCTCACTGCCAAGATTCCAATCTTACTCCATAAAACCTATGGGAAATTTGCTACTGACTGCTAGAGGAACAGGATGGCACGCCAAACTTGTAGTGTAGGAAAATAATCTGTGTTACCAGATGTAGTCAGGTACACTCAGCTAACCTCTAGAATGTTGTCCTTGCTAGCAGAAAGTAGATAAGGGATTTGTAATTCTTACTGAGTGTGTTTGTATTCAGAGTGCACACACTAAGACCACTGTTTAATATTCTAGATAAAAAGTATTACTGAGTTTCAGAATGACACAATACCTTCTAACTCCCTCTTGAATAGAGAAATGAAGGGGACTGAGGCTTCTCATGCCTGTTCTCCCTCCTTATCTTTTTGTCTGCCCCCTCCACTGCCTACAGCACTCCTGCTTGCTAGAGGAAGTGGAAGAAGAACTGGGGGGAATGTTGGTGTGAGGCTGCCGCTGCCTCATTTCTTGTTTCAGTGGGAAATTTTAAAGGTACAGCATAGTTTCAGGGTTGCAGTTCTTTCTCTTGACTCATCAATCGGGTCCTTGTTTGGAAGAAAGTTCCATCTAAGTTCAGTGAGACTTGCTGGCAGGTAAATGTGCATAGAAATATGGTTTTAGCCTATTTAGAACTTGGCCACGTAAAAATGATCTGTCATACTTGATAAATGATCTGTTGTAATTTTATGCTAAAACACATTAAACATTTCAAATATATTCAGATCTTGAACTCTGGAGGCAGTTGGGTGAATATGGTTTACGCATTCATTCATGTACATCACTTGATTACACTAGATGTCTGCGTACTTGATGACTGGGGGCAGCTGAAGGTGCATTTGAAGCAATACTGGGTGACTGTTCTGCCCATTGTATGAGAACTGTGATGGCCCTTCACAAAGCAAACTATCAGTGGATGTTGTAGTCATCAGTAATCAACATGCATTGGTGATCAGGCTTAATGTGGCTCTGTGCATAATAGGTAGGGTTGTGCGGGTTTTTTTCTTCCTGTTTTGTTTTTGTCCCGAATCCAAAACACCCCCATTTTGTTCTTTGTTCAAAATTGCAAAATCAGAATCCGAAATGTTTTGGATTTTAAAAAATGCCCCCAGGGAAAAACCAGTGGGTGGGGGTGGTTGTGCCCAATGGGTGGAAACTACCACCCAAATTTCAGAGGAATTGGGCAAAGGGCTGAGTTTTGGTGAATTTTTGAAGTATAGGATTTTCCCCATAGGGAAGAATTGAGGTTTTGGCAAAAGTATAGCTTCATGTTGGGGGGGAAAGGGGTGGCCCAGAGTAGGGTGGGTGGTAGTGCCCAGTGGGGGCAAGGAAGCTGCAAGAATTATTTCAAAGGACTTGGGCAGAAGGCTGATTTTTAAAGATGTAATGGAGTTTGCGTGTCTGTAAAGTACTTCCCCATAGGGAATGATGGACCTCCATAATTCCTGCCCCATAACTGCACTTGGGGGGCACCAGGGTGACCCAGAGTGAGTGGTGGTGTAGAGCACATAGGGTGCCAACCACCCGCATGGGTTGCTAACCCATGGGGTACTGGGTTCTGTTGTTTCTGAGATGTTTTGAGTTTAGATTCAGATTCTCTGGTAGCATATGAGTGGATTCATGGTTTGTCATTGAAAATCTCATATGCTACCAAAGAATCTACACTCAGAACACCTCAGAAACAACAGAACCCAGCACCCCATGGGGGCGGTTGGCACCCTATGTGCACTACACCACCACTCACTCCCGGCCACCCCAGTGCCCCCCAGGTGGAGTTATGGGTCTGATGAAACCCCCATTATTCCCTGGGGGCGGGGGGACTTCAAAGAAGCATAAACCTCTGACTATTCCTAAGAAATCAGCCCTTTACCCTGTTCCTTTGGAATCTGGGTTGTGGCAGGCACCCCTTGGGGCACTGCCACCCAACCCACTATTTTGCCCCTCAGGCCCCCTTTCTGACCCGACTCTGCCCAAAAGACATTTCAACTTCAGAAATTCTTTAAAAATCAGCCCTTTCCCCAATTCCTTTGGAATCTGGGTGGCAGCAGGCACCCATTGGGGCACTACCACCTGAACCACTCTTCTGCCCCTAAAGCCCCCTTTCTGCCCCCAATCCACCCCAAATAGCATCAACATCACACATCAACAACAGCAGAGCTTTGGAAAAAATCAGGCAGATTGCCAGAGGTCATGCACATCCACACACACACCACCACTCCCCCGCCCAAAATGCAGTTGATCTACACACAACAGTGTGAAACAACAACAATGAAATGCACTGCCCCACTGGCCAATGAGGGTAAAATTTACCCTTAAATTTGCTTAAAAGGAATAAGGAGGCAATTGTCAGCAGATCAGCCCATGCTTTTGCTGGCCAATCTGCAGGCTGGAAGGGCTGGAAATTCAAACAGATGTCAAAACTAAAAATGGAGACTGAAGGAGAAAGACTTTCTGCGATTGCAAAATGGAGTTCCAAAACAGCCGAAACAACAAAACGTTTTGTATCCGAAACAGTGACATTTTGTTTTGGCTGCAAAATTTTCTGTTTTGAGCATTGGGTGTTTTGTTTTGGCTACAAAACAACCGAAATGGCCTGTTTTGTTCACAAAACGTTTTGTATCCAAAACGAAATGCACATCCCTAATAATAGGCAATTGGGAATTTGACTACAGCAGGGCTGCTCAACTTCAGCCCTCCTGCAGCTGTTGGCCTACAACTCCCATAATCCCTGGCTGTTGGTCACTGTGGCTGGGGATTAAGGGAGTTGTAGTCCAAAAGCAACTGGGGGGCCAAAGTTGAGCAGGCCTGGTCTACAGTAAACACCTCCTGTATTCTACCAAAAGAAAACCACAGGGCACTGTGGGCGCCAGGAGTCAAAATCGACTTGATGGCACACTTTACTTTTACTTCACATTTGGAGCCTAGCATATTTGTAGGAACTGGCTAGAATTTTAGCAGTTTCCTTCTGTATGAAGGCTTGCATTGGGGTTAAAAGTGGATAAACATGCAGTTATTTTGGCCAAGCAGGGTTGCGCTACTAAACTGGGTCACCCAGGTCAGGAACAGCCATGAACCACTGAAAGTTACTTACTAGGTTTTAACAGGCCTTCAAGGTTTATAAATGTTTGTATGGAATATGGAAATACGTCAGTTTCAGAGCAGATACAAATCAAAAGGAACTGAAGCAGGAGAAATAGCTAGAGGTAAGCTAGTGCAGTAGTCTTTCAGTTCAAATTAGGTTGATGGTCTTTCCTCCTACCCCCATCCCAGTGTATACAGGATACTTATAAACAACAGAGTTCAGGGTATAAAATAAGTGCAGTGGGGTGTGGGTGTTGCCTAAAAAAGACAAGGCTGCCATTGCAAACATCACAGGACTGAAATGTATTTAAGCAACCTATGTTGAAAAATTGCATAACTCCTTTGATCATAATTTTCTCATATATTTCAAGCCTTAGGTCAGTTTTTAAAAAACTCTGCTGTAAATGTGTCACAGCTGCAGCTCTAAACTGAGGGGCTATTGAGAAGTACAGAAGCCACGGTGTGCATTGGCAGAAGCTGGCAGCTTAGAGAAATGCTATGAATTTTATAGTTTAGTTTGTCTTTGGCATTCCAAGCCTTAGTTTGTCTTTGGCATTCCAAGCCATAGGAAAGGAAGAAGAGTTCATTTGTAATGTATTCAGGAGGTTTTGTTTCCCACTGGGTTAACAATAAAAATGGTTTGTGGAGAGGGAGAAAGAATTATCCACAGTTTCCTTCATGAAAGTAGAGCCAGTTGCTTTACAGACACAGTGGATTTTTGCCTTTGAGTAACACTGCCATTGGATGCTAAACTAGAAGAGCCTTTGGGTCACTGCATATCTTTCTACTTAAAAGCTCTTGTTGGGAGGAAACCCAAAACAATAATAATCTGATCCCTCTTGCCTTTATCCTATTCATGGAGAACATTTTACTGGACATAGATCTCCTTGTATATGATATATTGTGCACACCAACTTTGCTATGCATATGAATTCAGAATTACTTCTTGGTAATTAGAAAGATTAGAGAGAACAACTAATTATGGGGAAATTATATGAATATTTACTATAAGATTTAAATTACTGGCCTTAGGTCCTTAATGGTAATAAAAGGTAAAGAGTTATGAAGAGTTCTATATTTGAACTTGCAAAAGAACTTGTGAAGTAAAACCTACAATTATACATTTGCTGAGTAAATTGAAGCACATTTCTCAGCATTTTCAATCTTTAGATATGAGTCTATTCCCACGAGCAACCAAGACCGGGCTTGTGAGAACCGGCGGGAGCCAAGCAGCGCCTTCTGGCACTGCAGTGTTGCTGCACTTATGGAGTCTGCCTGTTAGGCAAGGTTAAGGGTGCGAGCATGCCCTTAACTTGGGCTGGTGCTTGTGTGCGAGCACCAGCTGCTCCCAGCCAGCACTGGCACAGGCGCAGGCTCCTGGCCATTGCCGGCAGGATCTCTACAATACATCTTGCACTTGTGTGGTGCATCATGGGGTTTCTTAGGGCTGGGACCATGTGTCCCGACCCCTGCACGTGCCTGGGGCAGCAGAGGACCGTCTCTGGGGAAGGCGAGCTTTTGCAGCCTTCCCGGCCACCTGTCCTCAAGCTCTCTCATGTGATCGTGAGAAAGGGCTCAAAGAATTATTAATATATTACTTTGATTTCCATTAGCATATAGTTGAGATCCATGTGTAAGTGTAGAAGGAAATCCATTATTCTTTCCCAGCCTGATTTTTTTTTTTTTTTTTTGCAGGAAATGAACTTCTCACTCTGATCAGCAAAACTGAATAACATTTACTCTGAACTTACACTTTTGTGTTTAATTGATTTCTACAAATAAGAATTGCTATTACAATTGAATTGAAACATTTAATGTCACCTATATATTCAGATATACATTCCTCGTATGCTTTTATATTACTCGGAGGAAAATTTCCCTGACCAGAGCTGTAAACCAGAAACATTGTTACTGTGTAGCTACACTGCTTAGAGAGAAGAACCAGAAAAATGGGTAAAATTTGTTAAAGCAAGCTTCCAGCGCAAATACCTGGACATTTTGCATCTAGGATGACACTTTTCTTACATCCTGGAGAGGATGTATGATTCTTGGACTGTCTAGATCAATCTTGGACATGTGGCAATACTATTTCAGAAGCAGCTTGTTGAACAGTATATGGCAGTGCTTGAATTACAAGGTGGACAGAGGGTCTTAGTCCCCTTGTCTTTTGTGCTGACCCTCTTAGCAGCTATTTTTTAAAAAAAAGGTTTCAATGGGGATTATTGGACTAAAATTGGGAGGAGGAATCAGGGGCTGGGGCTTGCAGATTTTATTAAAACCTCCCCCCTATCATTTGAATATGTGGTAATACCCCGCTTCTGTAATTAGATAGATTTTTCATCAGTTTTGAACAGGGACTGGATAATCTAAAATGGAATTCTAGGGAGGAGAGCTGGTCTTGTGGTAGCAACTAGCAAGCATCCCCTTAGCTAAGCAGTGTCCACCCTGGTTGCATAGAATGGGAGATTATATGTGTAAGCACTGTAAGATATTCCCCTTAAGAGATGGAGCTGCTCTGGGAAGAGCATCTAGCAGGGGATTAACTATAATCGGGCAAGGGGAGACAGTTGTCTGCGGGCCCACTGCCTTGGGCTCGTCACATGACTGACTCCCCCAGCTGTGCACCCACCCGGGCTTTCTTCAGTTGTATTCATCCTCTGAAATTGATGTGAGTGTTAAGACGTGGAGCTACCAGAACAGCAAGTCTTTCTCTAGGACCATTAAATGACTTGCATCATCCACAATTTACAAAACCTTAAAACAAATAATTTAGGATGATGTTTGTTCTATTGTGGCACATAGGTTATATATATAAATTTTACTATGCTTTTTGTTACCACTATTCCGCCTCATTTAAGATTTCTTTACTTCATGAGCTGAGCTTCAGTGGGGGGGGGGCATTTTAAAATCTTGTCTCTGGGCCCACTACAACCTTGCTACGCCCCTGGCATCTAGGTTCCAGGTTCTCTCTCTGGCATCTCCAAGATAGGGATGAGAGAGATTCCTGCCTGGGACCTTGGAGAAGCTGCTGTCAGTCTGGGTAGACAATACTGAGCTAGATGGACCAGTGGTCTGACTCAGTGTATGGCAGCTTCCTCTGTTCCTGTCCCTATGCTATTGTGCTATTACTGATAATGGAAATCAGATCCAGCTACATTTATACAGTGTACAATGCTATTCCATAATTTCCTATTTTTTCCTAATTTTCAGAAGCTAGCTCTCTAACTCTCCCTATCTATCTTGAGATAGAGATTACCTGTGTTTGATGAAGATCAGTATTCCCCTCTAATTCTGTTCTTGAGTGTGTGTGTGTGGAATGAGTTTTGTTCTGGCCAGCAGTATCAAGGGAGTGTGTGCACACCTGCATTCAGAGTGGGGCCTTCCTGATTCAACCTGAGTGGGATCTAAAATTAACTGAGTGGACATCAACAAACTTGTGAATGCACATACACGTGCACGCCTTAGAGGGAATACTAATGAAGATTTCCCATTATCTTTTTGTTTGAAATCTCCCCTGGTATGCCATTTCAAAATTAATTAATTAATTAATTAATTAATTAACTAACTAACATATTTTATACCGCCCAAAACATATGTCTCTGGGCAGTTTACAAGAAGATAAAAACAACATTAAAACATTAGTTAAAAACAAAAACAAGAAATTTAAAACACAACAATTTAAAAATTTTTAAAACAATATTCTAAAACAACATTAAAAACAATCAAAACTTTTATACAGTGTACAATGCTATTCAATGCAAAAATTGAGGCTGGGGAAACAGTAAACATGTAGGCATTGTTTAGAAGTTATGATGAACATGTGGAGTTGGGGCCTTACAATTCCATCGATTTCCCCACCTCCTCAGCCGTTTGTTCATTTTACCTGGATATTCTTGTGGAGCTCATCAGTTGGCCAGAAATGCACTTGTTCCTAAGGAGTAATTGATGTGATCTGAAACATGCGGGGGGCTCCTGTCCTCTGAATGATGCCCCATACTTGCAACCACTTAACCTCTAACATTTCAAATTTTAAAAAGATGCTGTTGTGAAAACACCTTCATTCTCACACCCAGGATCACAGTCTGACACCACCACCTCTGCCCTTACCCTCTCATACAGTATTATGAATAATAAGTCTTTGTGTGGTGGACTATCCCTGTAAACCAAAGGTGTGTTTGCTTTATTCAGTATAAATAATATACATTAGATAGGTTACTTGATTCCATATGGGAAATCTGCAAAAGAGGTTTTTTAAAAATGCATGTTGTACACATTTTGCACAGTCTACTCTGCATGATGCTTTCACCAATTTCTATATATTGTGGCTCTCTTTCAGTCATTTTGAGTATTCTTGACCTCCAGGTAGACAGAAACTGAAAGTTATAGCCCAAACACTTAAATGCTAGGATGCAAAAATGGTTTTTGACTTTATACCTTTACATGTGTGTTTTGCACCTGCACCAACACCAGAAAACAAGACAGCATAAAATCTTGCAGAGAGTTTTTCCTTAAGGTCATTGAGGCAGATGCTTGAAAGAAAATTGCTCTGAGTACAAGTTTACAGTTAAGCTTATGACCTAGGTCAGTTGTTGCCCTAGGCAACTTCATTGTTGCCCTGGGCAAGCTGAAAATGCACCCTAGAATTCAACCAAAGTTCGCTGGCAGTTGGGCATTGCACAGGAAAATAAAAAATAGTGGTCAAGCTTCTATCAGGGATGCTTGTTTGCCATTACTGATGATCTTGAGTAGTGAAGCTAACAAAACTGATTGTGAAGTAATAGTATTCAAGCTGCCATTCAGGGAAGCTTGTCTATCATTACTGACCTTGAAGACTGAAGCTTGTCTGCCATTAGGGAACCCCCAAATGCTTCCATCAGGGTTCCCTACGTGCAACTTGAAAATCACTGAAAATTTCTAATTTCCCATGCAATTTGAATACTGTTTAAAGATGGGCCTAACGTTCTGTTTGTGATGGATATGGTTTGAAGACATAGTTTGCTTGAAAACAAAGCCTCAGTGGTTGGAATGCACCCCCCCCCCCACTCTAAATTGTTATGCAGTTTAGTGGCGCTCCCTGCTTTTCAGCTGGCTCATAGGGAGGCTTAAAGAAGAAGGGGTGTGAGAGGCGCAGGTTGCTCCATCCACCCTTGCCTTGTGTGCCATTTCTTTAAACTTTCTTGCATGTCGGCTGAGAAGTGGGAAGAGTGGCTATTTATACTTTACACCACCCTGCACTTCTCAACTGATGTGTGGGGAGGTTTAAAATTTAAATAGCCACTCTCCCTGCACAGGGTGCTCCACCCACGGTCATCGTGAGAGTAGATTGTTCAGCTAGAGAACCTAACCTCATTTTTGGGGTTAGGTCAAGCCCTCTAATACTGCAGTTACCACAAATGTTAGCCCCATGGTATTAGAGGGCCTCCTGGATTTTATTTCTTGAATTTACCTAGCAGTGTAATTTATGCAAAATATCTTTGCCCACCCAGTCAATGATGGATCTTACCTACCATTATTTGAATCACAAAAGGAATCAAGAAAGAGAATTGTGCTGTTAAAGAAGAAACAGTTTGAAAAAAGCAGAGGAGAAAACAGTCTTAGGTAATACTGCAAAAGCTAATTCTGGTGAAAAAGAAATTGGTAACTATAGATTCATACTGAGTATATGAACTAAACAAAAGTGGTTTGATACCAGTGGTAGACCAGGAAAACTACTGCATGTAAGTTAGCAAAAGAGGAGGAGGGGGAAGGAAGAAAGATATGATTCCTCCTGTCAGAAAAATACATGGGCCATTAGGAACAAAAACATTGCATTTGATTATTCTGAAAGATATATTGCACTAAAGGAAGAGAGTTGTCATATTAATTTCTTAAATGGATTATATATCGCAGAATCAAGTGACAAAGACGAGGAGTTTATGGATGCTATTATTGCTCAGGAAGAGATAGTTAATGCAATTGAAACACTTAAACCTAGTAAGGCTCTGGGTCCAGATAGCTTTATAGTTGAATATTATGTTAGCTGATACTTTAAAAACCTCTTTGGCACAAGCATTAGAGTGTGTGTGTGTGTGTATGGAAGAAATTGCTTGGATCAAAACATCCTGTTGCACGAGCAGAAATATCCTTTGCTCTGGGAAGGATGTGTGCAATTCCCCTCTGTCTTCAGCTTCTCAAACACAGACCCTGCAGAGACCTACAAGAGATACTGCAAGGGCTGATCATAGAGGTGGCAAAAATTAGTGAGCCCATGTCTTTATCAAACACACTGTGTTAACACACAGTTCTATAGCCATGTTTAGGCACTCAAAAATAAAGCCAATGAACATGAGTAGTTTGCCCAAAGTGGGTCAGGACATCCCACCCCTGGGACAACAATCATCCTCCTGCCCAGGCTTTTCAAGTGTGTTTGCCCACTGATCATGGAAACGGGCATGATGAACACCTTAGGGCATTTGCCCCTTCTGATGAATGTCCTAAGAGATAAAGAGCCCGGGTGGGAGGATGATTGATGTACTGATGACAAGCTGGGGTGGGATATTCGGACCTGCTTCAGGCACGCTACTCTTGTCCACCTGAATGTGGCTTATATAAACCTCTATTGCAAGGAAGAGCAACTGGATATTAATTATTGGAAAACCAAAATCTTGGCCTTCTCCAATAGAGAAAAATAAATGGAGGATTGACAATCACAGTATAGAGCAGGTTAAATGTTTTAAGTATTTGGGGATCGTATTTCAGGAATCTGGGATGAAGACTGCCGAAATCAGTTATGCTGTTGCTCAGGCACAGAGAAGTGCGTCAGCAACCCAGCTTCCACAGGTGGCAAAGAGGGATGTTCATTCTGACTGCCATCAACTTATTCAAGGCAAAGTCGATGGCTCAAATGTTATGTGGGGCACAGCTGGGACCCTAAGCTAACTATTCCCTCCTGGAGCAGGTCCAAGCCAGGTTCTTAAGAACATTATTTCTGACCCCCAAATGTATTTCTAATGCCACTCTGAGATTGGAATTGGGTGTTATCGTGATAGAAGCCAGAGCTTGGTATCTAATACTAATAAACTGGGCAAGAATCAACTTATTGCCCTCTGGTCTCCTTCCCTTCTTATTATTGGATAGGCACTGCTTGAGCTGGTGGGAGAACTGTGTCAGGAAACTCCGTACCTATGGTCTTTCACATGAGGCAATCCTCTCTGTAAGTCTGGTCAGGGCCAAATAATGTATTAAATGAAGGATCTGGGATATTGAGTTTCAGAAAGACCTGTCGAGGACATACAGGTCTTTCCACCTGCTCAGTGGTGGGATGAGAACTCGCCCAGTGAGTTCTCTATTCTTATCTGTCAGTGAGTTCTCTATTCTTATCTGTTCCTCCTTACTTCCCCTTAACATAGATGGGTCTTCTCAAGGGCCTGTATGAATGCCATCTCTTTGGAACTTTTGGCTGGTAGATATAGTAGAATTCCAATTGAACAGAGATATTGCTCCTGTGGCTCTGGTGAGATTGAGTCAATTGTGCATGTGCTCCTGTGGTGTGTCAGTTATATAGATCTTAGGCAAAGGTTAATTGACCCTGTTTTACATAATCTGCCAGGCTGATTGGACGAATTCTACATCCGATGTTTGCTAATAGATGCGAATTCGTCTATCACAAACACAATTGCAAAATTCTGTTCTGAGATACGAGTTTGTCACACTCTGCTTGCTCATGGTTAGATCCAGTGTACAGTTATTAATATGGCTTTGTTTAAAATGTTTCAGATGTTTTGATATTGGTCAAAGACCATAATAAAGACTGATTGACTGACTGCTTATATAAAAGACAAATATGGGGGAATGAACAAATCTTGAGGCCAGAAAAACAAATCTTGAGGCCAAGTATGACGCAACAGATCATGTACTTATTATTGGGGCAGATCATGAATATTCCTGACACACCAATGAACATTTACTTGCCATGTCATGGAGGAACACAGTTCTGCCTGGCAACGATCAGCCCTTACTTCTGGAATGCTCTAGTGGTTTGGCTTGGATTGAAAGAGTTGCTTAGGCTTAGTCAGAGGGCTTCAGTGGAATTTTATTTATTTATTTTATTTGAACAGCTGACCACCTTGATATAGAGCAAACTTTGAAACGTTGCTCAGTTTCAAGAGACATTTGTCATGCTACATAGTGCTCGGGTTGTGGTGAGACTTGGTAAAAACAAAAAACCCCTCCTACAAATCTAAAGCCTCTTTGAGTTCATGGAATTAGTTTCTTTGCATCCCAGTTCTAGTTTTCAAGTTATTTGATTAATGTCCTTGGATACATATTCAGAGTCAAATAGAAATTAATTTCACAGTTGCCCCTTGCCTCCAAGTAGGCACAGTTCTGTCGTAGAAAAGGTATGTGGGTTCTGTGGAGAAACCGGGTGTGCGTGCGTGCAAACCTCAGCACCTTAAAGCCAACACACCTTCTTCCCCCCATTTACTCCTTCCAACATGGTACGTTGCCACCAACTTCTTGAACATTCCGTTTTTCAGTTAGGAGGACTAGTGTCATCTTCAAAATCAAGCTCTCTTAGACTTCCTCACCCTTGGGTGTCCAGAGAATAATGTGCTTAAGCAGCAGGTCTGTGGGGGAGAGTTAACTCTTTAGAGTGCTCAATCAACAACAGCTCACAACAACTTAACAATTAGAACGCTTTTCTTTAATAAGCAGGAACAGAGAATTAATTGTTGAGAGTAAAAGTACAAGCGTGAAAAAATAAACTGTCAGAGCTAACTCCTAGTTTCTGTACTTTTAGACTAGAGGTTCACTTACATAACTTTTCTTCATGGCTTCATCCTTAGGCACAGACCAAGAGGAGATTGTGCTCTCCCCCTCCAGGTTGAGGACTCTAAACTTAAAGCATTAGGTGAAAGATTTCTAAAGAGTGAAGACTTCTAAATAATAGGGATGCACATTGAATGGGATTTGTGTTCCATTTCGAGCTCGGAATACAATGCAAATCCATGGAACGTTCTGTTGGAACAACTGGGTGAGCCGGTTGTTCCGACAGAATGCACTTGGAACGTTTTGAGTGTTACTTTTGATTGGAACACTCATACAAATCATACAGGTTGATTTGTATGATAACAAGCCAACCAAGAAACAAGGAAATAGGAAGCCAGTGCAAAAACGAGTCAGCAAGGGAAAAACATACTTCCAAAACAGCTCTTTGGACATTCCAACTTGGAACAGGGTTGTTCCATCCCGAGCTCGAATCACCCCCTTCTTTTGAAGGGCATTCTGTTTTGAGCTTAGATCCAATTCAAGGTGATGGTTATTGCCTTTAACAGTTTGGGCCTGGATACCTGAAGGATCGCCTGCTCTCAAGGGTTTCTGCCCACCCAACAGGGTCGTCGGGGTGCCTTTGCTCCATGTGCCGATGTTGAGAAAGGCTAAATTGTCATGCACATGGAACAAGGCCTTCTCTGTTGTTGCACCCAGGCTCTGGAATGCTCTCCCAGTTGATGTCTATTCTTTGACATCTGTGGCTGCTTTTAAACAGCGTGGAGCCAGCGTGGTGTAGTGGTTAGAGTACTGGACTAGGACCGGGGAGACAAGAGTTCAAATCCCCATTCAGCCATGATACTAGCTGGGTGACTCTGGGCCATTCACTTCTTTCTCAGCCTAACCTACTTCACAGGGTTGTTGTGAGGAGAAACTTAAGTATGTAGTACACCACTCTGGGCTCCTTGGGGGAACAGCGGGATATAAATGCATAATAATAATAAAACAACTAAAGACCTTTTTATTTGTTCAGATTTTTACCCCTTAGGGGCTGCAAGATCTCTTAGCTCTCCTGCTTCTGTTGTCTTTTTTTTTATGGTGGTAGTTTTTTGGTGTGGTTTTTATTGTTTAAGTGATTTTAAGGTTTTACATGTGGTTCTAATGGATTTTTATTGTATTCTAACTTTTGTAAACCGCTTTGGGCTGCTTTATGGTGGTATACAAATCTATATATTTAATTCTCCTGGGTGAGCCTTGGAATGTGCGTCCCGGTGCCCAGCTTATTGGCTGAAGCGCACCCAGGAGAATTGGTTGCCGAGGTGGGCCCGGCTGTGGAGGCGAAGCGCTGGCGGCCATGGTGGCAAGGTGGTGGGTGCTGGCGGCGGGTCCAGCTGCGGTGGCAAGGTGGTGGGCGCTGGCGGCGGGTCCGGCCGCGGTGGCAAGGTGGTGGGCCTGGCACTCGGCCTGGCTGTGGCTGCGGCACTCAGCCTGGCAGCCCAGGCCCGGCACGGGCCGGCAGGAGACTGGGACAGAAGATGGGGGGGAAGAGGTAGCTGGCCCTGAAGAGCACACAGATGCTCTGTGCGGGGTCAGCTAGTAAATATAAATACATAAGATTGGCAGCTGATCTTAAACCAGACTGCTTATTTGATATTTGTTGATACATCTAATGCTGGGAAATGTTAGTTTGCAGCTTAAACTTAAAAGAAACTTAAACCTTTCTTTTCTTCTTGTTTTCAGGAAACTGAGGACCATGTGGCGTTCTTAATAACTGTTCCAACAGCCCTGGCAATTTTCTTTGCCATCTTTATCCTTGCCTGCATAGAGCCGTTATTCAAGAAGTTCCTTCGTGTTTTCTCTTTGGTAGTCTGGGTGTGTCTGGTTGCCATGGGATACCTCTTCATGTGGTTTGGAGGAATCATCTGTCCATGGGACCAGGTAGGGATTGGTGGGGCAGGTGGGGGAAATGTCTTACTGGTTTGGGGAGGAGCAAATTATTTTGTGAGGAATGGTCAAGGAAATTTGAGAAAATTAATGTATGGGCTGTTTCATGTGCAACATGGATCCTTGGTTGAATTTGAGAATCCCTGTTGTGCTTTTCCTTGCCTCTCAAATTGAACTTGAGGTTTGAAACCAAGGTGTGTAGTTGGCTGGCTTGTTTAAAGCATGGTTGGATTTGCCATCGCATTGTGTCTGACCCAACCCTCAGGCTTTATTCTCAGCTTGTTGCAAAAGGCTTCACACAGAGCAGCTGAGAAACAACTGAGAATTGTGCAGATGGCAGAGGGAGGGGCCAAAGAAATAACCGACAGCAAACCAAACTGCACTGCTGGGTTGTCTGCAGACTCCTCTGCTTGTTTCTGGAAACTTAGTTAGAAGCTTCTGTGGCTCATCTGACAGGGCCCTATGTCTTGAAGATTTTGTGGTCTGAAAGTGCTAAGATGTGGCTGGCCAAATTTTCTTGGGCAATTTGTTCCAAACTCTGGGAGCCACTGTTAAAAAGACCCAGTTGCATGTCCCCACTGAGGATGTGCAACAAGGCCCCTCCTGTTGATCCCCGTTTTCACAATTTAAAAACATCTGGTGTTGTGGCTCTGACAGTATAAAGTACTAGTTATCTTTGTCGAGGGGTGTGAGGAGAAACATTAAAGTCCTCATACAGCTGAGTATACTCTAATGGTAAAGAAGTTAAGCCCAAGAGATTATCTGGAGACAGTAGGTTGAGTTCAAAAAGTAAAGATTTATTAAGAAATTGAAACATCACATTCTAAGAGAGACATAGAACAACATACCCAAACTTCTTCAACAACTGAACAGTTCTAACTGACCAAGACAGACCTCTTATCTAAGAGAGCGCCTTCTTTTACATGATCCCCACCGCACGTTAAGGTCATCTGAAGAGGTCCGTCTCCAGTTGCTACCAGTTGTCTGGTGGCGACGCAGAGGCAGGCCTTCTCTGTATCTGCTCCTGGGCTATGGAATACACTCCTGGCAGAAATTCGTAATCTGAGATCATTGCTGTCCTTCAAGAGAGCCCTTAAAATGTACTTATTTGGCCTGGCCTTCCAGAGTTTTAAATGATTAATTGTTTTAAACTGTTTTAAATTGTTGCCCTGATTTTCAGGGCTTTTAGCTGTTTTATTGGTGTTATTGTGTTTTAATAGTTTGTTTTTAATTGTTTTTATCATGTTGTGAACCGCCCTGAGCCGTACCGGAAGGGCGGTATATAAATCTAATTAATTAATTAATATCTCATCATGCTTCTAGTAGTCAGAAGAGGTTTACTGCAGTGCTAAGAGCAATGCTTGAGAATTCTCACTTCTAACAATCTTTAGGTTCTGGCCAAGTGGTAAGTAGAATTGTTCCCATAGCTCTGCAGTCCCGCCCTCGACAAGCTGCCATGTGTTTCCCCCCCCTTCCCCCCCCTTGCTGTCCACTGCATTTCTCCTCCCCACTATGGCACTTCTTACCCCCACCTCTGCTGTGCTCCCCCCCCCGCTGCGGTACTGCTTCCCCACCCCCACGTGCTCTGAAGTGGTGGCAGTCGTACAAGGCTACGTCCATGGCCACTGCCACTCAGAAGTGGAAGCGGAGGCTCACTTATTCTCTCCCTAGGGCTGGTTGAGGCAGACCCCAGGTGTGGGGGAGGGAGAGCTGGTGAGTTGGCTGGCTGAGGTATCTGCAGGTCATCGGGAAGTATGTTATACAGAATTTCTTTTTAAAAACCCAACCTTCCCCTGAGCGTATTCTGGTGTAAACAGTAGTGCATTCAACTAATTTAAGTGGCAGGATTGTGCATGCAAAATTTGATGTTTTCAGTTCATAAAAAAGTATGTCCAATTTTTTTCCTAAAAATAAAATCAATCTTCCCTTGAGCATATTGTGGTATAAAAAGAGGGGAGAGTGAGAGAAAGAGGATGGCGAAGACAGAAGGCGTGAGGTGAGTTTGAGAAGGTGGTGCAAGGCGGGTGCATCCTCCTGGAGGTGTATTGGAATCAAATATGACCCACTATGTGATTGAGTTTGACAGGACACCCCTGCTCTAGATCTTATGACTATCTAGCTGAGTCACATAATACTTCCTTACATCAGCTGCCCAGATGAAAGAATCGCTCTCTGCTTTGTATTCTGTGTCTTTCCTTTCTTTCTGAATAAATGTATTTTAAGGGAAGACAGTAAGTATTCTTCAGAATATCCTGGAGAGAGATAGGGTGAGTTTGTGTGATGGATTTTTCACAAGGAGATATCGTCACAAGATGAAAAATCCTTATAATTATTTAATAGTAACTCAGGAATACTGAAGTGAGTAAGCAAGAATTGATTTTGTACGTGATAATGGCCGCAAGAATGGTGTGTGCCAGAAAATAGAAAGATAAGAATGTTCCCAAAGAAAATGAGTGGATAAATATATTTTGGGAGTTGAAGGAGCTGGTGAAACAGACAGCCTATTTGAAGTCCAACAGGGATTTTAGGGAAGTTAATTATACATGGAAACCTATGTTAGACCACATAAAGTGGGGGAGTAGTTCCTGCAGATATGGTTCTGACTAATGGAAGGAGATCCATGTTTCATGTGATAAACAGCTGGACATGTTTGTTATATCTGTGTATCACATATGTTAGTTTTCTTTTTCTATTTACATACAATTAAATGCTTATATGTACTTGGTAGTCTGATGTGACAGTTAAATCACAAGTGTGTGTGTTTTTTTTTGGTGGGGTAAAATGTTATAAACTAGATGATTAAAATTAAATTGTGCAAGATTATATTATAGTTATATATAGCATAATATAAATATGTGCTCATATGTGTGCTCTCTATATCTATCTATATAAAATCTGATATTTAAATGTATTTGATTTTAAATATAATACAGTATTTAATTTTTTGCAATATTTATATGCATTTACAATAATATTTATATAGGAGATAATACAAGATAAACTTTATTCATGATATATTTATAGAAGATGTGATTCACTAGGTGTTGAGCAAATAACATGTTAAGTATTTCAAATAATATGGGTGTTGGAGGACCTGGGAATGTTTTGGTGGATACTTGTAAGGGATATTATTTTATAAGTGTGTTGATACTATATTGTATTACTCTGTTTGTTTGGTTTTTTTGCAAATTAAATTTTTATTGATTTTGACAATATTCTTATTAACATTCACAACAAATAAACAAATATGGACTTCCCGCTCACACCTCTTCGTGAATCATCAACTATAAAATTAACCATTGCTATAATAATAATTCAAAACATAGATTTAAACCTTACAAACACAATTTTAATCTACCCAACCTGCTATTGTTACTAAATTTCAAATCCTGCTGTAAAATCCATAGTAGGAAAATAGTTCTTTAGATACAACAAGAATGATTTCCAATCTTCTTTAAAGCATTCTAAATTTTGATCTCTTATAAGTACTGTAAGTTTTGCCATCTCCGTGTATACCAAAATTTTTATCAGCCAATCTTCTTTTGAAGGGAGTTCATTGCTCTTCCACTTCTGTGCATATATTATTCTGGCAGCCATAGAAGCATACATAAAAAATGTTAAGTCAGTTGTGGAAAATACTCCTTGTGTTATTCCCAGCAGGAAGGATTCTGGCTTCTTAGGAAATGTCATTTTAAATATTTTCTTTAACTCATTATACATCATATCCCAATAGGCCTTAGCCTTCCTACAAGTCCACCACATGGAAAAAGGTACCTTCAGAGTGTCCACATTTCCAACATTTGTTTGAAACATTTTTATACATTAATGCCAATTTTTTTGGTGTCAAATACCATCTATACATCATTTTATAATTTCTTTTAAAGCATAACATGCTGTAAATTTTAAATCAGTTTTCCATAATTTTTCCCAGGCTGCCATTTCTATATTACACCCCACATCCTGAGCCCACTTTACCATGGTCGTTTTAACCACTTCGTCTCTTGTCTCCTCCAAAAGCAAAAGCTTATACATTTTAGAAACTAACTCTTCATCATTTTCACATAGCTCCTTCTCAAATCTCGACATCTGATCTTCAAATCCAACTTTAAGATCCTTCTTATACATTTCATTTAGCTGGTGGTACTGAAACCAATCTCTAACCAAATTTTGAACTTCAGTTAAACTCTTTAACTTACAGTCCTTTTCTTGAAAATATAACAAATCCTTAAGTACCCCATTGCAATTGCATATTTACTTCTTTACGTGTTAAAGCTTCAATCGGAGATACCCATAATAACAGAGTTTTAGGTTCCAGCCAATTTTTATATTTTAGCCATACCCTCATTAAACTCCTTCTTACATAATGATTCAGAAAGTCTTTATGTTTTACTTTTTTCATACCACAAATATGAATGCCATCCAAACCTTCTATCAAATCCTTCCATATCAATTATTCTAGGATTTCTTAATGTTATCCATTCTTTTAACCACGTCAAACAAACAGCATCAAAATACAACCTTACGTCTGGTAGGGTAAGACCACCTCTTTCTTTTGCATCTGTTAAATTCTTAAAATTAATTCTTGGTCTTTTCCCTTGCCAACCAAACTTAGTTATGTCCTTCTGCCATTGCTTAAAACAAGTTAAAGTGTTGATTATAGGAATAGTCTGAAAAAGAAATAACATTTTAGGCAAGACATTCATTTTCACCACTGAAATTCTTCCCATTAAAGACAAATTCATGTTAGACCATCTTTGTAGATCAATTTTCACTATATTCCATGTTTTAACATAATTATTGGAGAACAACAAAGAATTGTTGTTTGTCAGCCAAACCCCCAGATATTTAATTTTCTTCTCCACTTTCAACTCACTTATTTCAGAAAATCTGTCCTTAGATTTCTGATCCATATTTTTAGTCAAAACCTTCGTTTTAGCCTTATTTATGTAAAATCCAGCCAATTGGCCAAATTGTTGTATTTTTTTCAAGAGTCTTCCAATCTTATCCATTGGATTTTCTAAAAAGAACACAACATCATCCGCAAAAGCTCTTAATTTATAGTCTTGCTTCCCAATTTTAGGGCCTTGCAGTTGATCATCTTCTCTAATACTTCTACAAAGCACTTCTAGTACTAATATAAAAAGCAATGGGGAAAGTGGACATCCTTGTCTAGTCCCTTTTTGTATTTTACAATTATCTGATAGTTCCCCATTTACAATAATCTTAGCATATTGCTCCGAATAAATTGTCTTAATTGCCCTAATAAAATTGTTGCCAACGCCCATTGCATCTAATAGTCTCCACATAGATTGCCAAGAAACATTATCAAAAGCTTTCTCTGCATCCAAAAAAATCATCGCCATCTGTTTATCATTGTTTTTCATAATACTCCAATACATTCAAAACTGTTCTCACATTATCTCTCAATTGTCTCTTTGGCAAGAAGCCAGCTTGATCCTCATGAATAAAAAGTCTTAATATAACCTTCATTCTTCTTGCCAAAATGGTGGCAAAAAGTTTGTAATCATTATTTAAGAGTGAGATTGGTCTGTAATTTTTAACCTGCATTAAATCTTGATCCGGTTTTTGGATTACTGCAATATTTGCATACTTCCAGGAGTCCGGCATAATCCCTTTTTGCAAAATGTCATTCATAGTCCATTGCAAAGGCTGTGAAATTTGATCTTTAAATGATTTGTAGTACAAAGCTGACAATCCATCAGGACCTGGGGCCTTATTGGCCTTGCTTTGATTTATTGCTTCTGTTATTTCCATTATTGTTATCGGAGCATTCATAATTTCTATATGTTCCTTAGAGAGTTTTGGAATATTTTTGGTCCTAAGAAATTGCTCAATTTTTGTATCTTCTACTATTTTGCCTTTATATAATTCTGAGTAATATTTAAAAAATTCTCTTATTTCCTTACCATCATAAGAGAGCCCATTTTTTGTAAATATTTTAGATATGTAGTTATTTTTTCTTCTTCTCAGATCTAATTTTCCAAGCCAACAACTTGCCTGGTTTATTTGCGAACTCAAATGACCTTTGCTTAGCATATTTTAAATTCCGCTCAACCTCATTTGCTACTAACATAGAGAGTTGTTGTTGTAACATTTTGATAGCTTGAGTGATTGTCTTCTTATCTTTAACCCATAATAATTCTCTTTCCTTTTTGGAAATCTGCATCAGTAATGTCTCTTTTTTTTCAGTCCTCTTTGCTTTTTAAAATATGCATTTTGCTGTATAAAGAAACCTCTCATAACCGCTTTACCTGCATCCCAGATTATTTTATTGTCCATTCCTTGATTTAAATTCAATTCAAAGTAATCCTTTAACTCCTTTTTAGCTTTCTCCACAACATCTGATTTTTTCAATTACTCATTCAATCTCCAACGAATGAAACCATTCCTTTCTTCTTCCATGTAAAACAAATTGGATTGTGATCTGAAAAGGTCCCAGGTAAAATATCCATTCTCTTCATACATGGCGTGATAGATTTAGATGTCCAAACCATATCTATCCTTGAGTGAGAGTGATATCTTTCAGAGAAGTAGGTATATTCTTTTGCATTCAAATTTTTAATTCTCCACAAATCGTAAAGATCCATGTGTTCTGCTAAATCAAAAAATGCTTTAGGGAGTTTACCTTGTAGATTCCTTTCAGATATATCAGATTTTCTATCCAAAGATGTAGAGACAACACCATTAAAGTCTCCCAATATAATCAAATTAACATTCGATAACTCAGCCATCTTCTGGTCCAAATAATTATAAAATTCAACTTTCTTTTCGTTAGGAGCATAAATTCCAATTATCACTGTTTTAATTCCAGAAATGAAAATCTCCAAGGCTAGTAGCCTACATTCTTCATCTTTAAAAATCAACTTGGGATCGAATTGTTTAACATAAAATACTACCCCTCTTTTTTTCTTTTCCCTTATCTGAGGAAACAAATTCTTGTCCTAGAGCCTTATTTACCAAAAATTTTCTATCTTGCTTTCTAATGTGTGTCTCCTGTAAACACACAATATCCAAATTTTGTTTTTTAAGAAAATGAAAAACTCTGTTCCTTTTTGCTTTGGTATTTAACCCATTAACGTTCCAAGAAAAAAATCCTGTGATCTCATGTTTTGTAATCCATCTGGTCTAATTAGAATTATGTGTTGAGGGAGCTGGTTGCCCAGAGGATAAATTTTTTTTTTTTTTGGTATTTTTGCCAAAAAAATTTGCGCTTTGAGGAGCTCAGTGAATCTATTCTTCTTGCCCTTGTAAAAAAAAGAAACTCCCTCAGGTATTTCCCACCTGAAACGTATTCCATTAGCATTCAAAGCATCTGTCAAAAATTTGTAATCCTTACGTTTCCTTAGAATTCTGGATGGTATTTCTTTCAAGATTTTTATCTGTTGAGTTTCAATAGGGAGGGCTGTGACAAAATGAGCTTGAATAATCCTCTCAGTGACTGATTTTGAACTGAATTGTACCAAACAATCCTTAACTAATTTATTCCTTGTAGCAAAGTCCAAATTTATATGAAAAGCTACCTCAATCTGCGCCTCCATCTCTTGACCTGGGATTCCCAAAAGTGATGCAAGCTTCTCCCCAAGTACTTTTTTGATGTCTTGACCAGCTTTTTCTGGAATACCTCTAAATCCTAGAAATCTTTTTGTCTGAGTTCCAGCAGTGCCATTTGATCTAATAATTTTTCCTTGTCCTCTCTTAAGGACCCCACATCATGCTCCAAGGTATCAACCCTTGTTTTAAATTCTTTGTTGTCTTGTGCTAATTTCTTAACTGTTTCTTCAATGTTTGATGTTCTATCATTTAATGTTTGTGTATCTTGTCTGATTTGTTGTATATTTTGTTTCACTTGTAACATATCACAACTAACTTGTTGAAGGGTGGTTGTATTTGTTTCCAGTAACTGTTTCATGGCTAATAGTGTCTGATCCAAATCTGTAGACACTTTTGCTTCCCCCAAACCTGGACTTGGAAGTGAAAGTTTCCTAGACTGTAAATGAGTTTATATCTGACTTTGCTGAGGTGTTTTTTTGGATTGTCCTTTTAGAACACTTTCCAATAGCCTCACAACAGGGTTTTGTGTCCTTGATGTCAAGAGAGAAAGTAAAAGCCTGTGGTTATTTTCCAAATAGAATCAGTTCCGCACCACAGCTCATATATCTTATTGCTAGCAATTGTATTTTCTCACGGTAGTGTGAAACGCCTCCTTGCTTTAATTGGCCAATTTGGTGATAGACATATTCAATGGCAAACAGCAGAACAGCAAAACGCCTCTTCCATAAACTTTCTCAAACAGCAGTGAAAAGAGAAAAAATAGTAGTTCCCACTAATATTTTTTTTTTGAGCCTTAAAGCTTTTAAACATCAGTTCAGTTCTTGAATCCAAACATTTAGCAAGAAGATTGAGTTTCCCTCCTTAATTTATAGTCAGAAAAACTTACAGCTGCGGTTTGAGTTCTGAGATATCTTTCCAGCAAAAGCAGGTGAAAATCCAGCAAGTTGCCTTTAATCACGTTGAAAGGTGAGCTTCTTGAACTTTAAGTAATTAATTAAATCCAAACCGTAGAGATTAGATGCCAGCCGGCTTCAGTCAGAAAGATTTCCGATGAAGGAGTTAGCTTGATTGGACCCAGCCCCGCCGCTCAACTTAAAACAGAACTGCGTTCTTCAACACAATTCTAAATTAAGGAGCCGGCTCGGGGGGAAACTGTGGGCTATCTTAATCCAAACCCTTTAATCCAGGGTGGCGTGGGGGCGTTTTGAAGCCTCAAAACCCCCTTAAATTACTCCTCCTCGGTCTCCCCTGTCGGGAAGCATGTAGGGATGTGCAAAAAATTTCGGGCACAGAACGATCTGTGCCCGAAATGAACAATTTCGGGTGATTCGGGGCTGAACCGAATCACCCCCGATGTCCCCCGATATTTTTCGGGCACGAGCCGAATCACCCGAATTTCGGGCACGAAAAATTCGGGTGATTTGGTTCACGGTTGATTTTTGGCGATTTTTTAAAGTTTTAGTGACTTTGGGGCAGTTCGGGGGCATAGCATGGGATCTGGGCAAAAGGAGTGGGGTGGGTGGTAGTGCCTAATGGGTGCAGGCTACCACCCCAATTTCAGGGGGTTTGGACAAAGGGCTGATTTTTGGTAAATTTCTGAAAATTTCATGTCTTTGGGGCAGATTGGGGCATATTGGGGAAGAAAGTGGGGCCTGGGGCAGAATAGTGGGGTGGGGTGGTAGTGCCTAATTGGTGGAGGCTACCACCCCAATTTCAGGGGGTTTGGACAAAGGGCTGATTTTTTGAGAATTGTTGAAGTTTTAGTGACTTTGGGGCAGATTGGGGGCAGAAAGTGGATCTGCCCCAAAGGAGTGGGGTGGGCTGGTAGGTAGTGCCTAATGGGTGGAGGCTACCACCCATCCCCAATTTAAGAGTGATTGGGCAGAGGGGTGAATTTTGATGAATTTATTTGTATGAGGTTTGTCTTCATAAGGTGAAGTGTGCTAAATTGTTTACTTCCTCATATTATTCATAGTAAAGGAAAGTGTGAAAAAGTGAAAGTGGGGTCATGAGAGTTGTTTAATTGAAAAATAGCTCATTTGCTATGATAGAATGAGAATTCACACCTCAGAAAAAACTTCTGAGGTGTGAATTCTCATTCTATCATAGCAAATGAGAAATTTGCCCCAAAGACACCCAAACTTCAAAAATTATCAAAAAATCAGCCCTCTGCCCAATCCCCCTGAAATTGTGGTGGTAGCCTCCACCCATTAGGCACTACCACCCCACCCCACTATTTTGGGGCAGATCCACTTTCTGCCCCCAAACTGCCCCAAAGTCACTAAAACTTCAAAAATTCTCAAAAAATTAGCCCTTTGTCCAAACCCCCTGAAATTGGGGTGGTAGCCTCCACCAATTAGGCACTACCACCCCACCCCACTATTCTGCCCCAGGCCCCACTTTCTTCCCCAATATGCCCCAATCTGCCCCAAAGACATGAAATTTTCAGAAATTTACCAAAAATCAGCCCTTTGCCCAATACCCCTGAAATTGGGGTGGTAGCCTGCACCCATTAGGCACTACCACCTACCCCACTCCTTTTGCCCAGATCCCATGCTATGCCCCGAACTGCCCCAAAGTCACTAAAACTTTAAAAAATTCACCAAAAATCAGGATTTTGCCCAATCCCCCTGAAATTGGGGTGGTAGACTCTATCCATTGGGCACTACCACCCCACCCCAAATATTTTGCCCCTGGGCCCGTTTTTACCCCCCCGAATCGATTCAGATTCGGATTTGGATTAAATCCGAATCCGAACCGAATCAAGGGTGATTCGGGTGACCGAGATTCGGGCACAAAACAGAACAGGGGTGATTCGGTTCGGGTCCGAGCCGAATCACCCGAAATCCCACATTGCACACCCCTAGAAGCATGCAGCCGCATTAGCAATCCAACCGGAAGTGCCTGTATTACTCTGTTTTGATTGATCAATTCATAAACACAGTATGTGGTTGGAGATATTTTGTGTGTTTGCATATTATGACAAACAATTATTTAAAAATTCATAGCAATGTGATAAATGCTCATCGTTAACTTGTGATAAATGTGGTGCAGTAGAGAGATGACATAACCTTCCATTGACAACTAAGTGGGCATTTATACAATTGCCTCTTGGACTGAAAACTTTACTATGCATTTCTTGAATTTCAAAGTGACTGCAGAAGTATGGTCTTAAGAAACCACACCAAAAATTCATAGGTGGCTTCACGTGTAACAGTGGCAAGTAAATAGGTGGGAACCAGAGGTTCTTAGGGAGCATGCACTTCTGATGTGAGTTGCAAGTTGCAGCCATTTCATGATGTCTGAATTTGGAAATGTTGGGTTGCCAATATCGGGTTCACTCTACCACCTGACATTCTCTGCCCGGGAATGGGGCAACTCAACGCAGGGGCAACTCAGCGCAATTCATCTCTATCTCATCATGTCTTGTTGTGGGGGCGGACGGGGGAGAGAAACAAATAGAATCATGCTGTAGCACCCCAGATGCTGGGGCAGCGGGTGGCCAAGCCCTGCTGGTGGGCTCCGGGTGGCTCTTCCAGCTAATCCTCCCCACCCTCCAGCCTTCTCATCAACGCAATGACCCGCCAGCAGGCTCCAGGCAGATCCTCACCCTTTGATCTGTGTTTGAACTCTGATCTGTCCTAATCATGTATAAAAAGGCAACAGGCCATTCTTATTCGTGGGGAAAGTGCACAGATGGAGGAGTGAAGAATCACCAGTTCCACCCACTCCAACCATTCTTTTCCCAGTTAAGCTCACTTCCACTACTGGAGCTCAGCTGAGAAGAGCAGCACCTGGGAGGACCCATTGCAGGGATGTGGGGAGGAGGATGACAGTTTTGCATTCCACAACTACCCACCCCTTGCTATGAGGTGCCAGCCAGGGGTGCAGCCTGGCAGCTCCACCTGGAGCAGCAACCTCCAGAGTCCTGGGGTGCCTCTGTCCCTCCCCTCTGCCACTCTCTGCACAGCGGGCACCCTGCTCTGTTGCCTCCCCTCTTTCTCCCGGCTGGCTCTCCTGTTGTCTAGCAGTGGGTGCCTTTAAAGGGCATGCGCGTGACTGGCCCAGCAAGTGGGCAGGCAAGACACATTGCTCTGGGGTCATTGTGTCGATGAGAATGCTGGAGGGTGGGGAGTCGATGAGTTGGCCGTGGTGAGTTGACCTAGACCCCTCTGCCCAGCTTCATATCTTGTTTACAAGTGATGGGTCAATGTCGGGCAGCAGAGGACACTCAACATTGACAACCCAACCTTTCCAGCTTCATATGTCATGAAATGGCCACAACCTGTGGCTCACACTGGGAGAGCACACTCCCCAACGTGTTGGAGATGAACTTCCAGTGCATCGACCTTTTGCACCAACTGTCCTAATGACCACTAGGGGCATTGGGAGTAGAAACAGTGAGTCAGGGTCTCCCTATCTGTCCCTACTCTATGACCCCTGAACTGTCTCTGCAGAACTTCCTGTGCTGAGTCACAATCCTTCCTTTCCTCCTAGAGAGCAGATGGAAACATATCTCTCTCTCTCTCTCCTTACCTATCCACTATGTAGTCCTTTAGATTAGATATAGGTCTTTCCTATCTAAGTGTATTTAACCAATAAACATTTAGTGTTTAGTCATACAAGGATCTCCATGTGTTTTTTCTAAATAGCTGCAATATCCAAACCATCCTCTGCTACCTACTCGGTAACTGGAGTGTGTGCTCATTCCTTAGTGCTCTGCTGTTTTACCTATTGTGGGTAAAAATCAACAACCTCTAACACAACGATCTCTGGTTCCTACCTACTTACCACTGTTATGTGTGAAGCTGCCCATAGCCTGCTGCAGGAATTTGTGGATGTTCCATAGTTTCAGTGGGCTTGTTTAAATAGATCTAACTTGTTCTCCTGTACAAACTCCATTGATAGGCCAGACCTGCTTATAAACCATAGGAGCTAAGTCTTCTGATTTCACCTGGTATATAGATCTTCAGCTTGCTGCAATTCAGGCTTCAGTGTTTCTGCTTTCTAGCTCAGGTCACAATAACAAAAAATATTTATATACCGCTTTTCAACAAAGGTTTCCAAAGCGGTTTACATAGAGAAATAATAAATAAGATGGATCCTTGTCTCCAAAGGACTCACGATCTAAAAAGAAACATAAGAAAGACACCAGCAGTAGTCACTGGAGGTACTGTGGATAGGGCCTGTTACTTTCCCCCTGCTAAATAAAGAGAATCGCCATGTTAAAAAGGTGTCTCTGCCCGGTTAGCAGGTCACTGATCTTAGGGGCTCTGAACTGGGGAGTACATCCTCCAAGTCTATATGGTTTCTATGTAAACTACTTTGGAAACTTTTGTTGAAAAGTGGTATATAAATATTTGTTGTAGTCATAGATTTTAATACAGCCACCCATAGCTCTGGCACTCGGGTGACATTTGAACCTGGGGCACAACTCCATGCTTAGTTCACACTCGCGGTCACTATGCTACACAGCTATTAAGGTGAAGATAGTTTATATTATGAGAGAGCTATTTGGTGTAGTGTTGTTTTAGATGTATTTAAATTATATAAGAAGATATAATGTGAAGATTTAAGAAGTGCTCTTTCCAGCTTCAGTGTACAGAATAGCTGGGTTCATGTGATCATTTAACCCATGGTTTAGAGTAGATTACAGTATTGTGAATGAGCCATGGCAAGTCTTAGAATTGAGGCTTGCCCTCCCCTCTCTGCATATGCAAGGGGAGGAAGTTAGCAACTTCCAGTCTGGTTTTTTGTTTTGTTTTTTGTTTTGGAACAAACCACAGTTTGTCGTTGTATTTGATTTTGAGCAATTATGGCTTATTCAAACCAAATCATATTAGGACAAATAGCTCTTATGATTATGGCTGCTACATATGTGTGTTTTAATTTGCTGTTCTATTGAGACTCTTAACTGCTTTGGTTTACATTTTAAAAAGTGGGGTAGATTTTTTTTTAAATGTCTCTGTGTGTATATATATAATTTGGGAGTTTAAAACTGATATGAGGAAGAGGAATGGGATGGGAAGAGATATAAGTATCTTAACACTGGACATGTGAAGAGCTATCAGGTTTCTCAGGTGAAGCTGTGGTTCTTGTTCAACTTTGGAAGCTTTAGAAAGTACATATCTCGAAGTATCTTAAAGTAGAATTTTCAGAATACAGCAGAATGTTAGAAAAAGAGTTTTTAAGCAACTTCTGAGTAATTGGTTACCAGCTGCAAAAGTATGCTGCAGCCAGTTAGGCCTTGTTGTGTGTCCCCCCCACCCCGCCAATTGCTTTCCAGTGACTCATTGGAATGAGCATGCATTCATGAATTAGAAATGAAATGTGTTGATTGAAGAAGGCTTGAATTAGGGGAAGGGATCTTCTGTTTCTCAATAAGATGGGACACATGGTCTTCTCAAATGTAGATTCAAAACTTGTCAAAGTCTATATTAATTAACTAGTGACCTTACCACCACTACGCAATGCCCAAGTCTTGTGCATTTGACTTGAGAGATATTAGGAAAGATATTGTGATGCATTTGCAAGTATCCACCCCAAAGTACTGGCTGCGACAAGAATATACAGATATTGGTTTTATTTCTTCATATTTTAATTACATTTATTTTACACAAATACTCTGGGATTGCAAACTAGGGATGTGCACGAACCTGTTTGGAGGCCCTTTTACGGGCCGCCGAACAGGTTTTGAACACTGGCGGGTTTGAATGTTTGGTGTGTGGGGGGTGGGGGTTGGACTTTAAGGGTGAGGGAGGGTGCACTTACCCCATCCCCTGCTTTCTCCCTGCTGGCGCTTGGTTCCTATAAAATCTTTCGGGGCAGCAACATGCCTCCTTGCTGCCTCTTCACCTTTTTGGCTGGAAGTACTGGGCATGCATGCGCACACTGGGCGTGTGATTGCGCATGTCAGACAGGCTCATGCGGAATTGCAGCGTGCACGCGTGCCCGGTACTTCTGGCCACTTCCGACCAAAGAGGGGAAGAGGTGGCAGGGAGATATGTTACCACCCCAAAAGATTTTACAGGGACTGAGTGCCGGTGGGGGAGGGGTCCCCCACCCTTAAAGTCCAACCCCCCACCCCTTCGAATTCACCCCCGCCCAGTTCTGTGCACATCCCTATTGCAAAATGCCCAGAGACGTAGGTTTTGGGATGTATACAAATATGTCAAAATTGCTGAGACAAGATGAGATTCTGTGAAGTAGTACTGGCTACCGTAGGATTTAAAGGGTGTATAAAGGAACTCTTTTAGCTCTGAATCTAATGCTAATTTCCAAGGTGTCTTTATATGTATTTCATAGCCCAGAATATTTTCAAAGGATACCTGGAAGGAGATGGGTACATAACTCTCAGGTTTGCAGGATTTGTAGTAAATTGATATTCTCCAAATGCACTGAGGTATATAAATATTTATGATCCATACATAAAATTTCCTCAAAAGCATGACAGGTTTTTATGGGCATGAGCAACTAGCATTACAGTGGCATCTATCTATATGCTCCCCACCCCACCCCTGTTGATCTACTTGGTACTATTAAGTGAATGATGTAAAATCGTTTATTGAAATTCTAAAACTGAATGGTAAAAGGATGATTTGTCTTTCAGCACTTGTATTGTTTAAATAAAAGCACTAAGTAATGGCCAAGATTTTTGCCCCAGCTTTAATTAAAGCAATGCCATTCTATGAAGAGATGCAAGATAAAGAGAGAACCTTATATCTAGGTTTTTGTTTGGGTTAACTTGCACACCATCTTATTTTATTTCTATATAAACCAGTTTGAGAACTTTATTTGAAAGTGGTGACCCAACATGGCTTTAATGTTGAAGTTAAACAGGAGCAGGGCAAGAATACAGCTTTGTTTGACGCGTTTATGGGTTGGAATGGTGTTTGATAGATTACCTTGGGGGTTGCACCTTGCTTTGAGGGACGTGTCATCATGTAGGATATGAATGGTGCTGGTCAATTGAGGAGGTTTCCAGTTTTCCCCACAGTGACTTGTGAGATGGAATCAAATATGGATGTGTGTTTCGTTTCGGATACAAAACGTTTTGTGCACAAAACAGGCCACTTCAGCTGTTTTGTAGCCAAAACAAAACACTCAGTGCTCAAAACAGAAAACTTTGCAGCCGAAACAAAACATCCATGTTTTGGATACAAAACGTTTTGTTGTTTTGGCGCTCCATTTTGCAATCGCGAAAAGTCTTTCTCCTTCAGTCTCCATTTTGAGTTTTGACATCTGTTTGAATTTCTGGCCCTTCCAGCCCGCAGATTGGCCAGCGAAAGCATGGGCTGATCTGCTGGCAATTGCCTCCTTATTGCTTTTAAGGAAATTTAAGGGTAACTTTTACCCTCATTGGCCAGTGGGGCAGTGTGCATTTACCCTCAGTGGCCAGTGGGGCAGTGTGCACACTGCGTGGGGCAGTGTGCATTTCATTGTTGTTTCACACTGTTGTGTGTAGATCAATTGCATTTCTGGGGGCAGGGGGGATGTGGATGTTCATGACCTTTGGAAATCTGCCTGGTTTTTTCCAAAGCTCTGCTGTTGTTGATGTGTGATGTTGAGGTTATTTGGGGTAGATTCAGGGCAGAAAAGGGGCTTTGGGGGCAGAAGAGTGGTTCAGGTGGTAGTGCCCCAATGGGTGCCTGCTGCCACCCAGATTCAAAAGGAATTAGGAAAAGGGCTGATTTTTAACAAAGAATTTCTGAAGTTGACATGTCTTTGGGGCAGATGAGGGGCAGAAAGGGGGCCTGAGGGGCAAAACAGTGGGTGGGGTGCCTGCCACAACTCAGATTCCAAAGGAATAGGGCAAAGGGCTGATTTCTTAGGAATTGTTGAAGTTTATGTACCCCTGCTAACTGGGCAAAGAGGCACCTTTTACCGTGGTGATTCTCTTTATGTAGCAGGGGAGAGTAACTGGCCCTATCCACCCCCAGCACAGTACTTCCAGTGACTGTTGCTGGTGTGTGTCTTATGTTTCTTTTTAGAATGTGAGCCCTTTGGGGACAGGGAGCCATCTTATTTGTTATTTCTCTTTATAAACCGCCCTGAGCCATTTTTGGAAGGGTGGTATAGAAATTGAATTTATTATTATTATTATTATTATTATTATTATTAGTCTTTAAGGTTCCCCCCCCAGGGAATAATGGAGGTTTCTGCAGACCCATAACTCCACCTGGGGGGCTCTGGGTTGGCTGGGCGCAAGTGGTGGTGTAGTGCACATAGGGTGCCAACCACCCCCATGGGTTGCTAACTCATGGGGTGCTAGGTTCTGTTGTTTCTGAGGTGTTCTGAGTGTAGATTCTTTGGTAGCATATGAGATTTTCAGTGACAAACCATGAATCCATTCTCATATGCTACCAGAGAATCTACACTCAAAACATCTCAGAAACTGCAGAACCCAGTACCCCATGGTTTAGCAACCCATGGGTGTGGTTGGCACCCTATGTGCTCAACACCACCACTCACTCTGGGTCACCCTGGTGCCCCCCAAGTGCAGTTATGAGGTAGGAATTATGGAGGTCCATCATTCCCTATGGGGAAGAACTTTACAGACACGTAAACTCCATTAAATCTTTAAAAATCAGCCGTCTGCCCAATTGCTTTGAAATAATTCTGGCAGCTTCCTTGCCCCCATTGGACACTACCACCCACCCTACTCTGCTCTGGGCCACCCCTTTCCCCCCAACATGAAGCTATACTTTTTCTGAAACCTCCATTCTTCCCTATGGGAAAAATCTTATACTTCAAAAATTCACCAAAAATCAGCCCTTTGCCCAATTCCTCTGAAATTTGGGTGGTAGTTTCCACCCATTGGGCACTACCACCCCCACCCACTAGTTTTTCCCCTGGGCCATTTTTAAAAATCCCAAACATTTCAGATTCTGATTTTGCAATTTCGAACAAAGAACACAATTGGGGTGTTTCGGATTGGCTGATTTTGAACAAAGAACAAAAAGGGGATGTTTCGGCTTTGGGCCAAAAACCAGAAAAAAACCAAAACGTACAACCCTAGAATCAAATGCAGCCTTAAGGTTCATAAAAGCTGCATAAAGGGAGGTTGTAGTGTGGGTGGAATATTTCTCAGTTAGATGCTGTAGAACTAGAAACTGGTCAGTGGTGGATCATCCCTCCCTTAAGCCAGCCTACTCCTTTGCGAGGAAGTTTCCTTAGTCCAGCCAGCTTCCAGTATAGTTGTCTAGCATTGAGCTTACTGCTGATGGGTCTGTAGTTTGCTGGGTCATCCTTTCTGCGTTTTTTGAAGATGGGGACAATGACCACTAGCCCCCAGGAATATGGCCATGTTTATTGATAAAAGTGAATAGCGAGGCCAGGATAGGGGAATGTGATATATACTTTTGTCACATCCACACTTTATAATTTTAGATGTATACTTAAAACATTTTAGGCATACATTTTAAATCTGTAATATATGAATTGAACCTTGAGGCCAGGTATGAAGTCAGTGTTCTACTTGGGTTTATTATTTTTATTTATTTATTTTTATTTTTTACATTTTATATCCCGCTCTTCCTCCAAGGAGCCCAGAGTGGTGTACTACATACTTAGGATCCTCCTCACAACAACCCTGTGAAGTAGGTTAGGCTTGAGAGAGACGCGACTGGCCCAGAGTCACCCAGCTAGTTTCATGGCTGAATGGGGATTTGAACTCAGGCCTCCCGATCCTAGTCCAGCACTCTAGCCACTACATCATGCTGGTTTATATGCACAGAATAACAAAAAACTATTTTAAATTTTGTTATAAACAAACAGATTCTTTTGTACCTAGTTGGCAAAAAGTAAATAATAGAAAGTTATAAAACAATTAAAGTATCTGTCCAAGCATTTGTAGGTATAATGAAACTTGTACTCCTTAAATCCTAAAAGGCCCTTATAAGGCTGTCTAAACCTTTTTAAAAAAACACCTCAGAGTGATGTCTAAAGGTTATTTCACACATTACTCAGGGCAAACTTGAGTTTGCCACTGAGTGTATGCTCAGTATGGAATTGTAGTAATTTCCAGTTATCGGAGAAGTGTATTTATATGATACATGTGTGATCACATTCACACTTTACCTTATTTAGATGTACACCTAAAAATGTAACTTATGAGAAGGCATCGGGTCCGGTGACCTGTGGGATAGCAGGTTGAAATGCACTTTGGGTACCACCAGCCAGCTCTGGGAACAGGAGAGAATTGGAGGGGGACATGCCATTCAAGGTAGTCTCTGTAGCAACTGGCCATAGCAGGTCAGATGGTTATCCCTAATTCCTGTAAAAGCTTCTTGGTTTGGTTGGCTTGCTGGTCTGAGCAACAAGGAGACCTGCACTTGTTGAATGCTGACTCCCTCTGCTGCCCTTGGCAACAATTGTGCAGGAGTCAGGCCTGACAAGAGGCTTTTATAGCCTGCAGGTTAGAGCAAAGAAGGAATTCCCCAGGTAAGGTGAGAATGTTGGTGTTCTGCTGCCTCTGCAAACATGCCATTCTTAATGGGATGTTTTGAGCAGAACCTGCCTTGCCACTTGGAAATGATAAATGGTCATGTCCAGATCAGCTTGAACAATTGATGTGTTGGATGTTAGTGATGAAAGGGGCTCCTCATTTAAAACCTGTTGTGGGCCTCTGTCTTTTTATCATCTGAACCAGAGATGAGGACCAGAGCTGCTACCCTTCCAGCCACAATGTCTTGGCTATACTTTTTCTTATGAAATGTGTGGAGCTAGGGTGGGCCAAAGTCTCTTGCACTTTGCTTGGTAAAATGTTTCAGAAAGCAAAGGAAGAGCAGGAGAATGGTGTGGAGAAAAGGAGCAGATCAGAGAAAAATATGGTTCCATTATCAGTTTGTTCCATATCCTTTGATACTCTGAGGCTGTTCACACAACCGAAACTGGGTAGTACACTTTGTCCTACCCAGTTTTGGGAGCTCCCCAAACTCCCAATTTTTGGTTGTGTGGGAGCAAACAACTAGGTAGGAGGAGTGAGAAATGATTGTGTGGGAGACAGGAAGGTCGTTTACAAGATGTGTGAGTAGAATGGGGGGAGGGAAGGCAGGATTGCACCTACCTTTCCCAAGACGATTCTCGTCCTCTTCTTGGCAGTGTTGCTCATGCACCCACACGAGCAGCACTGCAAGGAGAATCACAGCAATCTGAAGGATGGGGAAATGCAGTCCAGTCTCCCGAAATTCCCCAATACACTGCACGGTGCATTGGGGGATTTCCCTGCAAACCAAGTGCTTTAGGCCCCCAGTTCTGTGGCTGCTTGGGCTGCATCAGCCCAAGCAGACACATGATGTACCAGGGAAGAAGGTTGCCCCTCTGCCTCTTTACCTCGGTAATAGTCCAGGGGGGAAACATGAGCTACCCGGTGGGGCAGCACCAGGATTGAGCCCAATCCCACATGAGTAGCCCTACCTGGGTAGGACAGCATCATTCTACCCCGCTTTCATACCCAGTGTTTGACTAAGGTAGGAGGAAGAGTGTCCTACCCAGATCTGGCTGTGTGAACAGCCTCTCTGTAACCCAGATCTATATCTTCTAAATAATTCCCATTAATTTCTTGTTGAATTTAGTTTTAGATAAATCAGTGCAGATTATTGGGCATGCTTTTGAGGTGGAGGATCTCCTTTGGAATGTAGATTTAAAAACACTGGCAGACATCTTGACTAAACTTACTCAAGAAAGTCCTTGCATGTCATAAAACATGCAAGATGGCAATGCATGTTCTGGCACTAATGCCTAGCCTATGTTAGAGATTATGCCTCTGTGTGTAGATGCCTTAATATATACTAAATATGGATTAGGAGTCAATATGGATTAGAAAAAATGGTATAAATTGTTGATTATAAGTAAGAAGAGAACTGCTTCTAGTTTGGCCTGGCAGCAATTAATTTCAAGTCAAATAATTCTGCCTTGTTTTGTCATCTAGTAGCTAGGAAATCGTCCTATGGTCTAGCCCATTTAGAATATCATATTCCAATTTCAGCTTGGGAAACACCTTGTAACCAACTAGCTGTCAAGGCCTCAAACTATTTTACCTTGAGATTGGCACTCTTCTGGAGTAGTCTTCTATCACTGCCTTTGCAGTGATCTTTCTGATAAGACAACTAAAATGAGGAAGTGCGTCTGGTAGTGATTTAATCCTTCTGGAACTATTTAAAAATAACTTAGACTGGTGGGCTCCTGTATTGGCTTCACTGTTTACTTATATTGATCAGACTGCCCGTATCCCTGATGAATGGAGTTTGGCTGTAATTATTCTTATCTTTTAAAAGGGCAATTTAGATGACCCTGGTAATTATCTCCTTATAAGATTGTTGAACATTATTAGTATAATCTGTGCACGCTGTATGTATGAGAAATTATTGGATTGGCTTGTGTCGGAGGAAATCATTACAATAGGACAAGCTGGGTTTAGATCTGGCTGTTCTCCCTTAGGCAGTGCTTGATACTTCAGCATTTGGCAGAAAAATAAACTCTGAATCCACATTCGGCTTTATATGCCACTTTCATGGACTTCAGTTCTGCATTTGTTTCAATCTCCTAAGATACTTTATGGAGAAGCCTTAATTCATCCACTGTTGATAAGAGATTGCATTTGCGTATCTATAAATTATATGATTATTCTTGTCTAAAGGTTAGATGTACTTCTGGTGGCTTGCTATCAAAATTGATCCCCACTTACAGAGGAGTTAAGCAAGGATGCATTTTAGCTGCATCCTTGGAGGAGAGCTGGTCTTGTAATAGCAACCATGATTTGCCCTCTTAGCTAAGCCGGGTCTGCCCTGCTTGCATATGAATGGGAGACTTGAGGTTTGAGCACTGTAAGATATTCACCTCGGGATGGAGCCACTCTGGGAAGAACAGAAGGTTCCAAGTTCCCTCCCTAGCTTCTCCAAGATAGGGCTGAGAGAGATTCCTGCCTGCAACCTTGGAGAAGCCACTGCCAGTCTGTGTAGACAATACTGAGCTAGAAGGACCAAGGGTCTGACTCAGTATATGGCATCTTCCTATGTTCCTAGCTCCCCTCTTGTTTAATTATTATATGAACAATATTGTTGAATGTTTTAAAAAGCTATAATTTCACCCTCCGAAATTATCTTCAAAGTATATGTTGACCATGCAGTGATCTTTTCCTAGTTTCCAGTTGGGTTAAAAAGAGCCCTAGTAGCTTTGGTCAAAAAATTCTTCATATATTAACTATCATAAAACCAGAATTATGTGGTTTGCTAAAACGGAAAAAAAAATTAATGGACAATCGATGGTTGCGTGATTGAGCAAGTAGATTGTTTTAAATACTTGGGTTTAATTTTCCATTTTAAAGGTAGTCCGAACCCCAACAAGGAATATGTGAAACAGAGTGTGCAAAAAAGTTTCCTTGGCCATTTTGGCTTTTTATAGAACTAAAGGTGGACAATTTATTCCTGCTGCAGTTAGACTATATGAAGCTAAGGCTCTTGATCAGCTGCCCTTTGGAATTCAGATTCTCCCCCATCAGGATCTGGCATCTCTTGAAGTTATCCAATCCAGAGGAGTTTGTGCCAGGTCCCTTGGTGCATATCTAAAGCTGCTATACATTTGGAGTCAGGTATGCACAGGGTGGATGCCAGAGCTTGTGTTTTAATCTGTAATTTCTGGTTAAAACATTTCCATTTCCCTAAAGGTCTAATCCCCCTGTTATTATCAGATAGTTTTTATTCTAGTTGGAGATCCTCTATTGAGGCCAAATTACATTGTTTTGGCTTTACCCCTGCCATATTATTGGATTGTGGCTATGAGCGAGCTAAGCTTGTTCTCAGTCAGAGGATACTGGATGTGGCTTATCAAGAAAAGTATACTAAGTTGTCTAATAGATCTGTTCACTGTCTGTCCTTATTTGAGGTTTCACCTTCCAGATATCTAAATTTATTTATTATCATATTTTTATACCGCCTGATATATAAATCTCTAGCCGGTGTACAAAATTTAAAATAGTTAAGTCACCAATTAAAATACATGACAATAAAAACAATAGAATAAAATTATTAAAACAAGTTTTTAAAATTATTAAAATTTACGTGTGGTTCCCAAATATAGGAGAATATTCTCTTTAGCTGCAGTATTAGAGGGAAGGTACAAAAAAGTCCCTTGTTCAGCGTGTCTTTGTGTAGTGATAAAGCAGTTGTGTCAATTACTCATATATTATTATATTGTAAGTTCTACAATGACTTTCAGGTTGCTCTTATCAATATGGCTGTTCAGATAAACTTATACTAGCTATTTGCTTTTGGATCGAGATGCTGAGGTCACATGTGGCCAAATTTCTTCTGATTGCTAACCGGATTAGACAAGTTATGACATCTTCTACAGCCCTTTAACCTCTCTGTATTATAGCTTTTGGATATTGTTGTTATGCTCTGATTTTTTCTTTTCTTTGACATTTTGATGCATTTCCGCCACTTCTTTCTTTTCTGGTCAGTGGCCGAATAAAGAATTATCTTATTGTTATACCCATACCTGCCAACATGTCCCTGTTTTTTCAGTCACCTGAATGGGAAAATAGGGAACGTTGGCAGGTATACCTTGAACCTACGGAAGGGGGAGGAATGGGAAACCATGGTAGAAAGGGCTTAACCAAATGAAATACACTAACTGCTGTAGAGAGGAGCTTTAGAACCCAAAATAGGGCATTTAAAGACAGACCAGTCCAGTCTGGGCCTCCAGAGCTGAAGTGAGTCAAACCCATCTCACTCAGGAAGCTGAACTCACTTGGGAAGATGGTTGCATTGTGAAAGAAGAAAGGCTGTCAGCCAGCCTTCCAGAGTGTACCGGGAGGGTGTTTGTTCAAATGAAGGAATGAAAACAGTCTTGTAATAAAAACTAGTTCCCCAATATAAATATAAGTTTTCTACCCTAAACCCGAGGAAGGCAGTGGAGTAAGGAGTTAACAAATAGAAGGGTATATAAGGGGGCTGAGAGCACAAACATGACAGACCTAGAGAAAAGCTCTGAAGATTGAACAGGAACAAGAGCTCCAAGAAGGGAGACAAATGCAGAACCACAGGCATAAAACACAAACTTTAACACAAAGCTCAGACAAAGGAAACAAACCATGGAAAACAGGGAACAGACACTGCCCAAGCCAATGAAATGATGGGCACTGATTTCCCCTTAATACAGTTAAAAACAAACAAACAAACCTCCACCCCCACACACACTCTGGAGGAACAGCCCTCAATTCCTCCTAACCTTTTTCCTGCTGTCACCAAGTGGGCTGGGGGTATGGCTGGGTCCACTACAACAGCCCTTCACCTTTATAAAAAAATTACCAAAAAAAACCCCCAACCCCTCAGTAGTGTGGAAAGGCTTATAGACGTGGGGTGGAGACAAATCATCAAGCTTCTATTTTTTAATAATAAAGTTTACTTTTAGAAAAATTGGTACAATTAAAACATTAAATTTGCAGGGCGGGGGGATACAAATTCCAAACAATTATTAACAGAGCAGGTCAGGGAAAAACAATCATTACCTGACTCTAAACTGGTCCTTACTTAGAGTCCTCTGTGCTTTCGTTTCAGCTTTTGGCTTGCTGGATAGTCTCTTGTTCTAATAATTACAGCACAGGTCTGGGCTCAATCCAGCCTCTTCCTTTTCTTCTAGTGGTTTCAGCTAGGCTTCTCTTCTTGCTGGCTGCTCACGTTCTGCTTTCCTGGACTCATTCTAGCAGACTTCCAGACTCCATCCCTTCTTCTGCAACCTCCAGCTCTGACTCTCTCCAGCAGATGACTTGACTCTGATTTGTAGGATCTAGGACCCTGGCAGCATCTGCTCTCAGCTGCAGTGTCTCATAGTGACCACTGGGGTGGGGGTGGGGTCATGGATAAAAGTACTGGACTCTTCCCCTCCTTTATTCTTCCAGAGATGGCTGGCTGTTTTGTCTCTCTCTCTCTAGCCATGAGCTATAGCTAAAATTAAGCTGCAGGCTTTTTCACATGTGTTTGTAACATTTTCTTTAAATAAATCATTGTAGTTCTTCAGTACTAAAGAACTGCCTCAAGACCTCTTCCTTTGCTGCTTTCTCACCAAACTGGTTTTGCTCTACTATTTGGGGACATAACCCTACAAATGGTTATGAGGTGCAGAAGCCAGTAAATAAAAGACAGCCTAGAGAGCTAAATAGAAAGCAAAGCAAAGAGAAAAGCTTTGAAAATGGAGACAGCACAAGGATTCCAGATGATTGAAAAGTTGCAAGGTCTGGAGTACGAGCTCTGATCTTTCAAGGTGGAGATGCTCCTCAAGAGTCATGGGCTTGGCAGTGTTCTGCACACCCTGCGTCCTGCAGATGCAGGAAAGGAGCAGAAAGAATGGGACAAAGCAGATGAAAGGGCATCAGGAATGATGTGCTTGGCGGTGAGTGACCCAATCTTAGCGCATCTAAGAGACAAAGAAAATGCAAAGGATATGTGGGAAACTCTGAAGGGATTATATAAAAATAAGGCTGTGGTTTCCAAAGTGCATCTTAGTAAAAAAACAACTGAGCAATACGACTTAGAGAAGGAGAAAGTCTGTCCAAGCATAAATGAAATATTAGAAATATATAGGGAGCTGCAATCTCAAGAAGTAATCATGCCAGATGCAGTTTTGACAGGATTGCTGTTGAGTAGTTTGCCACATTGATCGTGCCTTAAAAGTCAGAGGATTCAGACTTACAATTTGTAATTAACCGTCTAGAGCACAGTTTCTCAACCACTGGTCCCTGGACTGCTGCCGGTCCACGAAGGGTTGGGTGCTGGTCCCTGACTGGGAGTCACACACACCCCCACCAAACAACTGCAATCAAGGCACTCACATCCTCAATTTTGCACATGGCACGGAAGAGGGAGAGGAGGAGTATCATGGAGGCACGGGACCCTGCTTCCGCCTTGCCTCCACGTGCAGCTGAGATCTTCCTATAGCTATCTTATTCCCTATATTTACAGCTTCAAACTGTATGCAACGTGGGGGCATTGAGGAAAAGGTATGGCAGTGGGCACCACTTGAAGGGCTGCTGGTTCTTGCATGCTCATTATTTGCAGCCAAAGGTTGATTGATTGAAACCCAGCTGCCTGTTGTGGCCGAGGCGCCTTGAGAAGGGATGCTGTTTCCCTCTTGCATCGGTGGGGCGTTGTGGTCACTCGGCCCCCTGTAACCCCCTGGTCTGCACTGCCGATGGAAGACGGCGGTCCCCTTTGTGACCTCGCCAGGGGGTGGAACCTCTGGTCAGGCTCATGCCATGGTGAGGGCTAAGCGGCGGAGGAAGGGAGGAGGACCGCCTTGGCTTGGGCTTTGCAGAAAGGGAGTACAAGTGGACCTTCCTTGGGGGAGGGGGAGCAAGCACACGTACCAAGGAAGGCTAAATGGTGGAGGGAGGCAGTGTGGTGCGGGGGAGAGGCAAGAGACCATATTCTGCATTCATGCAAAAGGGTCATTGGATGAATGGCACTGGAATGAAGTGATCCTGGGGATTTGATGCCCAGCACGGTTCGTGTCCGATCCCAACTGATTTAAAACCAGTTGCCTGTTGCAGCCAAGGCACTTTGAGAGGGAACGCCATTGTGGTCCCTCGGCCCCCTATAACCCCCCTGGTCCACACCGCTGGTGGAAGATGGCGGCCCCCTTAATGACCTCGCCGGGTGGCGGGAAGACAACCTCTGGCCAGGATCATGCCGCGGTGAGGGCTAAGTGGTGGAGGGAGGGAGGAGGGCTGCCTTGGCTCACCTCGCAGTGACACATGGGCAGCATGTGGGACCACATGAGCTGCATGGCCCCAAAGGCAGGCTGGTGTGATTGGCACACGCAAGGGAGTTGGGAGCGGGGCACAGAAGCACGCGCTGCAAGAGAGGATGGGGAAACACCTGCTATACTCTGGTGTGCAATACAAAAAAGAGGAAACACGGATCAAAAGGACAAAACCAAATACTGAATAGTAGGGTAACCATGTAAGATTCTATTTACACACATAGCATTCATGAAATAAAGATAATATACATCCATATAATGAAGCAACAAAAAATTGGACAAAATACACTGGAAATACACTGGACCCTTCCAGATGAAACATGTGAAACTGGATAAGAGTAATAATGTCTGTGATATTCATGAAAAAAGACAGAAGTCCTGTCAAACAAATAGTACTGGTAGAATGTTCAAGCTGTAATTCCCAATGTGGCTCACAATTCTTCCAAAACTTGGATCCTAACCAGCTCCTTGTGTAGATGTAGCTCCTGAATGGATATTCCTTGTCCAGAAGGTATATATCCTGGATATTCCTTGTCCAAAAGGTATTTGCCCAACAGGTATCCCAGGGTAATATAGACCTGTTTCCTCCTGCAAAAGCAGGACTTCCTCAGGAGAAAAGAGCTAAATATATAATAACACATATATCAATATAAAGTACTTTCAACAGGTTATATTAACTTAAAAGGTTAGGTAAGTTATATAATGGTACTTACATTTGTTTTCTTCCAATAGTGATATTTCACCACCCAGTGGTTTCTGAATTCAGAAATCCTACTGGATACTAACTAGTACTGACTTTGTAATGCTAGCAAAGCCATTATATATCTTACCGTGTCTACCAGGTGTTTTCCTTCCCCTTTAATCAGAAAGAAGATTGTGCTTCATTATCTAATTACAACCAAGTAGCCAATTATTTTTAATGCGTGTGTAAGAACTGATATGTTGATATTTTCAAAATAAGCTACAAAACATTTAGCAAACGCAGCAGCAGCTCTTAGACCCAGGTGACCTTCCAATTGCGGTCCGGTGCACCATTGCCTTACCCACCCTGAACAGTGCCTCGTCTCCCCAGCGAGGAAGACAAGGCATCCACCACTGCAACGCCCCACACCCCCCGCCATCTCAGAATTGCCCCCTTCCCTTTAACACCAGGTCCCCACCGCTCTTCTTCACATTTTCTTTCACCATTTAAAAACAACAACCAAAACATTCCCAGCACCTGCCACGGAACTGTTTTTGAGGAGTTTTGGAGGAGCTGTGCAGATTTCATTAGGTCTACCTCACAAAGTGCACATCTAAGAGCAAGATCCAGATCAAGCCAGGTGATCATGATCAAGCAGCATTGACACAAATGAGAGATGACTAAATTAATTTCAGTGGGTGGTCCTGACTAACGGTGTCTGGATCCGGCCCTGCGACTACATAACTCCTGCAAAAACTCCACCTCCATCATGAGAGGGTTAAACTGCAGACTTTGGGCTCTACTGACAACTTGCCCAGCTCTCCTCTCCTCATCTCCTTTTTGCTTTGCTTGACATCCAGCCTGATGAAGAGTTTTGGGGAATTCAAAGGCTTGCTTGTGTGTTGTTATCATTGGCCCCATGTAGCTTTTGAATTTTTCTAATGGCCCAACATCCCCTCTCCATTGAGTAATCACAAGCACCCCCAACCCCACCCCGCACATACTGGAGACCTATTTGTTCACCCAGGCTTTTAGATTCAGGGGCATTTGGCCATTATGGCTGGGGGTTATGGGAGTTTAAGTCCACCAACATCTGGGGACCCAAGGTTGAGAACCCCTAATATTCCTTTTTTTCCCCCAAATTGAATTTTTATTGATTTTAACAGTAATAATATTCATTCATAACAAACATAATAAACAGAAGTGGACTTCCTCCGCATCTCACTTCATGAAACATCAGCTATAAAATTTACCCTTGCTATAATAATAATTCAAAACATAAATTTAAACCCTTACAAACACAATTAGTCTACCCAACCTGCATTTTTTCTCTCTCTCTCTAAATTTCAAATCCTGCTGTAAGGTCCATAGTAGGAAAATAGTTTTTTAAATACACCAAAAATGGTTTCCAATCTTCTTTGAAACATTCTAAGTTTTGATCTCTTATCAGTGTTGTAAGTTTTGCCATCTCCGCATATTCCAAAATTTTTATCAGCCAATCTTCTTTTGAAGGCAGTTCATTACTCTTCCTTTTTGGGTGTATATTATTCTGGCCGCCGTAGAAGCATACATGAAGAATGTTAAATTATTTATAGAGATTAAACCTTGTGTTATTCCCAGTAGGAAGGATTCTGGCTTCTTAGGAAATGTCATTTTAAATATTTTCTTTAACTCATTATATATCATATCCCAATAGGCCTTAGCCTTCCCACTGGTCCACCACATATGAAAAAAAGTACCTTCAGAATGTCCACACTTCCAACATTTGTTTGAAACATTTTTATACACTAATGCCAATTTTTTTGGTGTCAAGTACCATCTATACATCATTTTATAATAATTTTCTTTTAAAGCATAGCATGCAGTAAATTTTAAATCAGTTTTCCATAACTTTTCCCAGGCTGCCATTTCTATATTATGCCCCACATCTTGAGCCCACTTTATCATGGTCGTTTTAACCACTTTCTCTCTTGTCTCCTCCAGAAGTAACAGTTTATACATTTTAGAAACTAATTTTTCATCATTTTGACATAATTCCTTCTCAAAACTTGAAATCTGATCCTCAAATCCAACATTAAAGAGAACCCCTAATATTCCATGTTTGCAAAAGATTCCAAATTTAATGATTTTAATGCTTATATTATTTTAATTGTAAACTGCCCAGAGATGCAAGTTTTGGGCAGTATAGAAGTCTGATAGATAGATAGATAGATAGATAGATAGATAGATAGATAAACTTAAACTTGAGACCCCTTTACTAACTGCTCGTCTGGGAAAATGCGCATGAATAATGTAGTGGTCCTTGAAACTCTGCACAAAGAATTTAGAGGTCCTTGACTCCAAAAAGGTTGAGAAACACTGGTAGAGGACTTTGATTTGCACAGAAGGGATGATAGGCAACCAAAGGAAAGTGAAGAAAATGCCTTTAGAACCTTGCAAAGAAATAAGAAATGCTTTATTTGTGGAAGCCCCAAACATTTGCAGAATGTGTCCCAAGAATAAAGAGTTTGCAGACAAAAGGCAAGCAAAACAAAGTTACAAAGAGAGTGAATCATCTGGGAACACAGAGTACAGAACTTACAAGCAATCAGGGACTAAAGCTAATAAGCAAAGGACATACTTTGCAAGGACAGATAAAGTTTTGGGAGCTAAGTCAGAAATGCAGCAGTGGCATTTGCATCAACTCAGGGGCTACAAGCAACATGATTAGAGAAAGTGAGAGATTTCCTAGTATAACTTAGTATAGGTTATAACTTGCATAACCTAGATACAAGTTGCAAAATCCCTATATATTTGGCAGATGGAAAACTGATGTATGCAGAAGGGAAAGGATCTTCACAGTTGCTCTGCAAACTGGAGAAAGGAGAAACCATTGGATTAACAATTGAAGAAGCTTTATATGTGCCTACTCTAGAAAAAACTCTGATGTTTGTAAAATATGCTACAGAAAGGGGCTACAAAGTAAAATTTAAAGGAAGGCACTGTTTCCTTACTCATAAACAGGAATTGCTTATGAAAGCAGTTTTACAAGAGAATGGATTGTCTTAAGTAGAATGTGTGACTGAAAAGGACAAAACTGTGAAGGAATGCACACACAAAGGATGTCTGGATTTTTTGCACAGAAGATTAGGCGATAGAGATGCTAAAATGATATGTCAGGCTGAAAAGTTGGATTTGGAAAAGGGTCTAAAAATAGTCCCTGAAGCACTGAATCAAAGTGTACATGCTGTATAAGAGCAAAGGCAACACGACCTGCTTTTCTTGCTCGCAAAGAAAGAGAAACGCAGCATCCTTTGGATCTGATTCATAGCGATATTTGTGAACCTGTGCAAGTTAATACATCAGGAGGGAATAAATATTAAGTACTGGAAAGACTAAAAGAATATGTTGCAAGAGTGAGCAACAAGTTTGGGAGAAAGCCACAGATCCTCCACACTGACAGTGGTGGTGCATACACTGTGAATGATTGCCAACAAAGGCTACAGGAACACCACATGAGTTATGGCATGGCAACAAGCCCACTGAGTCATATGACTGTTTGGATCTAAAGCATATACCTATATACCAGGACCAAACTCAACTGTAGATCTGAGGAAGGAATACTTATTAGCTATTCCATAGGATGTAAAGGATATAGGATTTTATAATCCTATATCTTGCCACAGAAACAATTAAAATATGCAATGTAGCATACTTCAGTGAAAATGAAAACTAACCACTAGTGAACTGCCAGACATAGAGCCCAGTTTTCAGCTGGAGAGTGAATCAAGGCAATATGACCAAAAGGAAGGATCCACTGTAAGTTTTACACTTGGCAGCAATTCAGCACAAGAGGATGCTGATGACTAACAAAGGGTGTGGCGTTCAACATGGCATTTCGTCTAAAAAAAACTTTCCTACACTGAAAAGGGAGAAAAGTTTCAAGAACCAAGCATGTTGAAAGAAACTGATATGCAACTGGAGCACAAAACTGGAAGGAAGCCACGGAAGAAAAAAATGGAATCATTGCACACAAATAACACATGGGCACTGACAGAGCTTCCTGAGGGAAGAAGGACTGTGGGGTGCAAGTGGGTTTTTAAAATTAAGCAAAATGCAGAAGGAGATTTCCAGCTTTACAAAGTGACACTGGTGGCAAAGGGATTCTTGCAATTTGCTTCCATTGTAAAACGCACCTCAGTAAGGACACTCCTAAGCATTGCAGCAGCAAAGAAAATGCAAGTGGATCACAGACATGAAAACTGCATTTCTTCATAGAGACATCAAAGAAGATATTTAAATGGAGCAGCCTCCAGGATTTGTGGAACCTGGTAAAGAAAAACTTGTATGTAAGCTGCAGAAAAGTGTTTATGGACTAAAGCAGGCTACAAGAGCCTAGAATTAAATTAAACTAATTTAAACTAGTCAGATTAAACTAGTTGCTAGTCAATGAGGGATTTATCCAAGGAAAGGCTGACCTTTGTACTCGAGGCTCAAAGACAACAGATGGACCTATATACTTACTTGTGGTGTTGATCTGTTAATTTGTTATGAAAATAGAGAGGACAGCCTTGAAATAATAAAGAACCTGAATAGTGAGATAGAAGTAAAAGAACATGGGCCTACAGTATTTCACATTATCTTGGGATACACATAGATAAGATGATGCCAGCTATTTGCTTAACCAAAACCAGAAAATAAATGATTTACTAGAGTATTTAGGACTAGTATTTTTAAGCCCGTTATGATAACGGGCGCTAGCTTTCTATCCCGTCTTTTCTGTCTCTCTCTCTCTCTCTTTCTGTCTCTTTTTTTCCCCCTTGTCCGCTCTCTCTTTTTTTGTTGTTGTTGTTGTCTCTGTTTTTGTTCTTCCTTATTTTGCTTTTACTTTTGGGTGTGTGTGTGTGTGGATGAATAACGACCAAAATGGCCCATGAGAAGGTGGCCGCCCCCGCCTATCGCCCTCCCGCGCACCCAGCTGCCGGAGCCCACCTTACCCGCTCCAGCCCGAAGGAGAAGAGAGGAACTCGGGAACAGAGCTACTCTCTGTGTTAAGCTGCTGCCCATACTGTCGCAATGGATGCAATAGGCGTCCTTTGCGTCCATAGCGGCAGTTTGAGCAGTGACTTAGCACAGAGAGGAGCTCTGCTCTCCTCTCTTTTCCGGGCTGGAGCGGGTAAGGTGGTCTTCGGCAGCTGGGTGGGCGGGAGGGCGATAGGCGGGGGCGGCAACCTTCTCATGGCCATTTTGGCCCTTAATCTTTTTTGGGGGGGAGCGGGGAAGGTGATTTTGGGCAGCTGGGAGGGTGGGTGAGCAGGCGGCGGCGGCTGTGAGCGGGCGGGGGCCTCATTGGCGGCTTCGCCGCCACCTCGCCCAGCTTCATTTTGGGCAGCTGGGAGGGCGGGTGAGCAGGCGGGGGCGACGGCTGTGAGCGGGTGGGGGCCTCATTGGCGGCTTCGCCGCCACCTCGCCCAGCTTCCCTGTCCCCCGTCTCGGTCTTCCCCCACCGCCATTGCCCTCGCCTTTTTCAGGGTGGCCGCTTCTGGTTGCCTCGGCCTCCTCTCGCCGTGCCACAGCTCATGGCCGAGGCGGCGGCTCTGCCGCCGCCTCGGCCACTTTCCCCTGCCGCCACACACCGGCTAATGGCCGCCCGTGGCTGTGGGACACTGGTGTCTGCGGTCCTGTGTCCCTTGGGCTCAATGGCCGCCCGTGGCTGTGGGACACTGGTGTCTGAGGTCCTGTGTCCCTTGGGCTCTTCTGGGCCTGCGCTTTGCGCAGGCCCAGGACAGCCCAGGGAGGCAGGGACGCAGATCCCCAACGTTCCAAAGCCACGGCCACTCACTTAGCCTTTTATTATATAGGATTTATAGAAGCCAAAGAAATGAATACATCTATGGAAACAGGTTACCTAAAACAGAAAGAGGATAGTGAACTTCTGCCAGACAACAGTGACTGCAGGACAGTGATTGGAAAACTTTTATATGTAGCTATGATTACAAGACCGGATATAGCTCTCCAGCAAAGATGACTGGACTGTGGTAAGGAGACTAGGTAAGTGCCTAAAAGTGACAATCCATCCAAAATTAAAGTTGCCTGCTAGTAGTGGACCCAGATTAGTAGGTTATATGGATGCAGACTGGGCTGAGGATCAAACAGACCGGAAGTCAACCAGTGGTTATGTATTCTTTTATGGTGGTGGAGCAGTCAGTTGGCGTAGCTGCAAGCAATCAATAGTTGCTCTCTCATCCACTGAGGCAGAATATGTATCTGCCACTCAAGCAGGTCAAGAGGTGGCGTGGCTACACAAGCTAATGTCTGATTTCACCATAGATGAACCAAAACCCACTGAGATGTTTGAGGATAATTAAAGCTGCATCCAGATCTCACAAATGGAGAAAATTAAATTTAGAACAAAACACATTGAAACCAAATATCATTATGTGCGGGGTGCACAAGAAAAGGGACTTGTAAAAATCAGTGTATTGTCCAAGTGAACAAATGGTAGCTGATGTGCTAACTAAGCCATTGCCCAGGGATCATTTCAAAACCTTGAGAGAGAAGTTGGGACTTATAGAAAGCAGCCCAGGATGGTGAGAAGGAGTGTTGGAGCGAGGGCCTTGGCAGCATCAGCTCTCAACTGCAATGTCATATAGTGACCACTGTGGTGGGGAGAGGTTGGGGTCATGGATAAAAGTGCTGGACTCCTCCCCTCTTTGTTCTTCCATGTTAATCTCCATTTTGTCTCTCCAGAGATGGCTGGCTGTTTTGGTCTTTCTCTTCAGCAATGAGCTACAGCTGAAATTAAGCTGCAGGCTTTTTCATATTTGTTTCTAGTCTTTTCTTTGAATAAATCCTTGTAATTCTTCAATACTAAAGAACTGTCTCAAGACCTCTTGCTTTGCTGCTTTCTCACCAAACTGGTTTTGCTCTGTTATTTGGGGACTGAACTGCCATTCTTCCCCTACTTGACTTCCAGGACTCAATCGTCTCTCTAAACCTTCTCAGAACTATCTCAATATATAGTTTCTCTGACCCAATAATTTTGTAAGCCATCCAATTAGAACAAACAAAATTTCCCTCCATTTTTTAAATTCTCTGTTCCCTCCAAAAATCAAATGTTAAACTACAGAAAAACAAGTTTGAACTTTTGACCCTACCAGGGAGTTGAAACCACAGAATGCAGTTTTGGGAACATAATACAATTTATAATTTGTTCATAATACAAGGGCTATTCACAAAAACAAGTTTGGGAATATTAACAACAATGTAGGGGCTTATTGACTGAAACCCAAGAGGTCTAGGCCTCACCCGCCCGCCCCCCCCCCAAGTTCCATGCTTATTCAAAAACAAAGGGTGGGGAAAATCATAACAGACTCCTCAGGAGTGGAGGAAGGGACTCGTGAATCTCTTAACATATCTGTCCAGTGTTCAGGTGATGAAGCCAAGTGACCCAAAGCTGTGCTGAAACAAGCAGCAAGGTGGGCCACCTTAGGGTACAATCCTAAGATCTTGAATCTCAAAAGGGCAGAAGGAAGGTGTGTGTGAGTGTATGTGAGTAAGAGTGAAGATATGAATGCAAGTATGAGTAAAGCTCTGTGTGAAGTTATTGGTGAAGCTCCCCAGATAGTTTTTTTTTAGTGGGGGCTTCTTATAAAAAGTGGATTGTGGGTAGTGGAAATATATTCCTTTCCTGACTCAGGCCAGGATATTGATTAATCTCTCTGACAGGTCTAAACCAACTTACAGCAGCTTTCTCCATTACCTAGCTCACAAGGGACTCCTATCAGCTGAGTCATTCATATGAGAGCCCTGAGAAGTTGCTTGGCTGTTAAAAAATCTTTAACTTTCCTAAATCCCAGAAAAGAAAAGAAATGGTTCTGGTAAACCCAGACATTCTGGTAGGTTAATCTCACTGCCACCAAGCACTCTAAGGCTTCCTAAGGTCCAACTGTTGGATTGGAGTGCTTTAGTCCAGAGTGTCTCTGTAATTGGGCAAATTAAAAAAAATGCTCCCCTTACTAACAGGCAAGAATAAAACCAATTGTTCTCCCAGGTGTCTGCCTGCACATGGAGTTAATTGTTAATTTGGCCAAGCTCTCTTTGAGACGCCTTTGCACCAGAGAAAATTCCCCTTCTCCTGCTGGGTTAATAACCAACCCTCTGAGGCTTATAAAAAGAATGAGGGCGGCGGCGCGGGGGGGGCTTCTATTAAAATTACTACAGGCTAGTTCCATCTGAGGCATTTAGCTTTTTAGATCTAAACTTTAAAATGTTCAACTAAGTTAAAGAATGCTTCAACACACCTTGCTGGTTCTAAGGTGGCATAATTTGAAATCTTTGTTGTAAAGAACAGATATTTAGGAGAATGCAAAGCGCACACAAAGAAATATAAATTCCTGATGAGAAGTCTGACTAAACACACTTTTCCTATGTTAAATTCCTGAAGCCAAAGCCCTGGCTTCCTGTCCTTGAACTCACCACATGCCTGATGAGAATCAAGCCTTCTGCAATCCTGTCTTAAAATGATCTACAGTTATCCTGCTGCAGCAAAACTCAATTTCCGCATATCCTCCATGCTCTCAGCACAGACTTCCTTTCTTCTTCCCAGAATTCCCACTAACCACTCTCTAGGTACCATCCACATGGTGTACTGATTGGTTGCCATGGAGTTCACCAGCCTGTCAGTCAAGACAAGGGTTCACTTCCTGTTAATTTTTTAGAGTGTTCAGAGGCTGGTCACTACAGAAGCAAAAATGAAAACTTTCAAAAATCTCTGAGAACTGGATCAAAGGAAAGATTATCCAAAAAGTGCTGATGGTAGATAAGATTGAACACCCTCTCAATAGGCAGTGGTCATCACAAATATGGACACATACGCCTGACACCTTCAGTTCTCAGGATGGGAAGAATGCAGAGCAAAAGCAATTTACAATCTTGCTTATCAGAGAAAGAATGAAAGATCAGAATACAGCAACAGAAGCAGAATGGAGAACACAATGAGAGGCCTGTTTCTAAGTCTCATAAGAGCCTGAAAGAAAGGCCTTAAAGAGACTCAGGTTTAATACTGAGGGATTCTGGGAGTCTTGTCTTGTTCCTTACATTTAGGATGTCATGGTTTCCTTTCCTGACTTCCTAGGCTACATTTCTGACTCCAGTGTTTACACTGTACACATCTGGACTCAAAACTCAGGTCCAACCCATTCATGTGGCAACTATCTCCAGGGGAATGCACACTTGGCAGCACCTGCAACACTGAACTTTTCAATCTGTAAGCAGGATGTGTGTGTGTGTGGGGGGGAGAGAAGCCCACTAGATTGAGCTAGTGCACCCTACCCCTGCAGTTAGTTGCAGGTCACCCCGTGGAGTCTTGCAGTGTATCTTTAGTGCTCATAGAGCCCTAATGATGTCCCATAACAGCTATCTTGCACCATGCTTTCCTGCATTCAGAAATATTTGTATTGTATTTGCATCCAGTTTCAACACCATCCTGTGTGGTATTATTTGTCCTAGATATCCTTCCATATTTAATCTTTTTCTAGTATGGATGGGAAATGAGTAAAATACAACTCTCTGTTCTGAAAGGAACAACTTAAAAAAACCAACCCTCTAATTTTAAAGAGTACAATAATCCAGATAGTTAAATTTCTAAATGTGTATTCAGTATCTTGTGAGGGCAATGTGACTATAATGGTTGCAATTGCATTGCCTTTTAAATAGTTTAAAAAGTTTTAATCTTTTGTTTTGTAATACTAAATGCATATGTGTAAAATAGCAATGGGAAAAATTTGCTCTGCTACATGTGTGTTTCTTTCTGTATTGTATTGCACCCTTGGAAACGTGTTGTAAAGCTTGAAACACGAGGCCATTTTAAATAATTAAAAACAAACCTTTACAGCACTTTTTAGATATCTTCCTCTTGTGGTGTTTAACAGCGAGATTAAATTTTTGTTTTAAAGTAATGCTGTTGTATACTATTGCATCAGTAAAATTCCACCAGTTGTGAACTCACATCTATGCAATATACTGGAGTCCATGGATTTTATATATATATAAAATCTGCTGGTGTAAGAGTACTGTCATCCAAAGTAATGTTGCGCTATTGTGCAAGGGGCGATTTTAGCTGATCTCCCCTTCTCTCTGTAGCCCACTGAGCCTCCTAGCAATAGCACTTACATTTATATACCGCTCTATAGCTGGAAGCTCTCTAAGCAGTTTACAATGATTTAGCATATAGCCCCCAACATTCTGGGTACTCATTTTACCGACCTCGGAAGGATGGAAGGCTGAGTCAACCTTGAGCCCCTGGTCAGGGTCGAACTTGTAACCTTCTGGTTACAGGGTGGCAGTTTTACCACTGCGCCACCAGGGGCTCATCCTAGAAATATGTCCCTGTGGGCTGTGTGATCCCTCCCCCCCCCCGCTTTTTAGAGGCAAAATTTGGGAGGGACGTTTTCAAGAGGCACAGTGGTCTTTAAAGGGAAGGGGGAGGCTGGTGAAAATTGTCCCTTGTCATTGTGGGATAGCATAGCTTTACTCTTCATGTCTGTACTGTTGCACTAATGCAGCGGTCCTCTGAATGTCAGCTAATATGTATAATTAGATATTTGTATGTGTTTAATATATGTGATTAGAAAATGAACAATATGAGCACAAGACTGTCAAAAGTTCAGTGCTAATGAACGTGGGGGGGAAGTTCTTTCTCTCTCTTGTTTAGGGATATTTGCTGTGTGTGCATTGCCCATCACTGTTGCTATTGTGGCCACTTTTTTTTTTTTTTTAAATTTCGGGGAATCTCACTTCTTCATGTCTTCCTAGTTGAAGAATCAGTCAGTAAGAGGGACAACTCATAACTTGCCAACATGCCAGGAGTTGTTTCCTGAAAATAAAACATGACACCAGACATAGCTAAAAACCTGCAACTTGCACCAAACCCCCTAGTGTTGTTCAGCATGACTCTAATGTCTTGGATAAGATACTGCTTTGCACTAGAAATTGCTGTCGAAGATCACTTCCTCTAGGTGGTGGATTAAAAGCCCATACTTGAGTAGCACCTTGTCTCACGAATCCAACACCGAGGATGAAATTGTAAATTGAATAGCCAGAGCCAATGTCGTTTTCAACAGACTTTTGAATGCATTCAGGAGAACACTATTAACCCTTCAGACCACTTGGAAAGTAAATATTGACTTGTCATCTTTGTGCTTTTGAAATCAGATAGCCAGCATATTAAGTAATTGAACAATTTTAATCTGCATTCTTTCCCATACATATTTCAAAAGACTTTGCTGCTGTCATCAGTTTGCACACATCAATGCATCAGACGTTGATGTCAAAAATATCTTGCAACGTATATACAACCACAATTGCAATTGCTGGACATATGTTTGCTTATAGTTTGCCTATGTGTTGCAACATATCCGTGAACACACTCTTTTTCAGTTCCCTCTGTTAATATATACACCATTGTGGTGTGTTAAGAGTGTTGGACTAGGGCTGCAGAAACCAGAGTTCAAATGCCTATTCAGCCATGAAACTCACTGGGTGACTCAAGGCCAGTCACATATCTCTCAGCCTAACCTACATCACAGGGTTGTTGTGAGGATTGACGTAACCATGCACGCCATTCTATACATGGTCCTTGGAGGAAAAGTGGGATATAAATGTATAATAATAATGTCTGAGAAGTTTGGATTGTTCTGGCCCACATATTACTGTCTGAGGAATAGCGTAACCCCAGGAACAAAGAATGAAATTGATCATTTCTGATGTTACTGCATTAATTAATTAATGCTCTGGCATTTGTTAGGGATTTAGAAGGGATTGAATATAACCTAGAAGGGCTGCAGATAACCTTCCTCTCTCCTGCCCCACTTTATGTAGACACAAAAGCAACCAGAAAACAATAAAATCTTTTGGGATCTGTGAGCCCTAAAGTGCTTCAATAAAGACTACCTGTGGGGCTGGGATCCAAACAGTCCCATGAGTGATCAGAAAGCACTTCCAGACCAGATATATATGGATTTTATTGAGGTTTTATTTTACCAATTTTCCCCAATAGCTGCTTCCCTCCCCACACCAAATGGATACACATAACACTCAGTTTACCTGTTGTCCTCTCTCTGGACTCACTTTGGACTGGTTTTCTTTCTTTGTAGGGGTGGATCCAGCAAAAAATTACAGGGGGTGACACAGGAAAACTGCAACACAGTACCTCATCCACATTACTTTATGGAGTTAATCTCAGTACATAAAAATGGTAACTACATTAGGTGTCTGAAAATACTTTATTTTAAAAAGAAATTCTGAATAACATACTTCCCATTGACTTGCAGATTCAATACAGAATTGCACAGACAATCCTGCCACTTAAATTAGCCGAATGCACTACCTTTTACTCCAGAACATGCTCAGGGAAAGGTTCAAACTTTTTGGGGGGGGAGGGGCGGGGGGTATTTTTAGAAGGAATTCTGAACATACTTCCCACTGGCCTTTGTACCAAGTTTTGCATGGACAGTCCTGCCTCTTAAATTAGCAAACACCACTTTTCCTATTGTTCCCTTTTCTTTGCACTTAGAAGAACAAGCCCAGCTCTCCATTGTGGCTCCCTCACTCTCCAGGCAGCTCTATTCAAGTTCCGAGCAGGGAGAATCACATAATGGAGGAACTAGAAGAGGAGAGCCAACTGACTTGCTTTAGTCCTTTCTGTTCCCCTTTGGTCTATACTTGGTCAGGGAGGTAGAGGGAGACGTGAGCCTTGAAGAAGAGGGATGTTTAAGCTGCATGGTATAGGGAGCCCACAGCAGGGTAGCTCTCTTGCTGGGGAGAGGGGGCAAGGTAGTAGCCAGTGAGCTGTGGGTAGTGGGTAGTGAGTGAGCCAACCGCGATGCTGGTGCTGCTAGCTGGGGAGAGGGGGAAAGTCGGGGTGGGTGAACTTCAGCAGTCGTGAGGAAGACAGGGCCACCAGGGAAGTTGGGAAGAGAGACAGAGGGACCAGCAGACTAGCTGTGGGGGAGGAACAAGAATTCAGGGAAAGCATAAAGGCCGAGCAGATTGGAGAAGGTCAGGACACCGAAAATGAATTGGAGTGCACCATAGACTCCTTACAAGCAGCCCCACACTCCTTCCCTCCCAGGGCCCAACTTGCAATGTGTGTATATTGTACGGCTAGTGCTGCTTGGGGAGTTCCAGAGCCTCGGACTCTGAACAGGGGAGTCAGTCAGTCAGTGGCTGTCTGCATCCTGCCTCTCAGACAGACTCTTGCCTGCTCTTGTTGAGGCTCCCAGCCTCACAGTAGCTCCTGCTGCTGCTCCTTTACTTGTGTTGGACCAGGCCCAGTTCCACTTGACCTCGAGTGGAACCCTCCAGAGCCAGTTCGGGGGTTCTAAGTTCTTTTACAAATATTTTTACCAGACTCACCACTGACTCTGGGGCGGTGGCCACGGAGGGGTCTCTGCCATTTCCCCCTCCCCCCGCTGGCCGCCACCTATTCTTAAAACGGTTGGTTCGGGACCATTCCTGCCCTTTCTCCAGTGATGGTGGCCATTTTGGAGGCTGCTACTCATGCCCTATGGGCGTGCCCCATTGGGCATGCCTGGCGCCCTCCAAAATGACCACCACCACTGGAGGAATGGCTTGAATGGCCTGAAAATGGGCCAAACTGGCCCTTTTTAGAGTAGAAAGCCAGTGGGGAGAGGGGGAGATGGCAGACACACACACACACACACACACACACACACACACACGGCTGCTGCCGCCGCTGACCCAAACCAGGCAGTGAGTTTGGTTAAAAAATTTTTTTGTTTAAACTTAGAACCCCTGAACTGGCTTGAAATCAACCCAAGCTGGGGGTATGTTCAGAGGGCACAAAACCAAACAGGTTTGGTTTTGAGTCCAGTCTCGCTTCAAATCAAACTGGGCAAACCAGTTTTGTGCACACCCCTACCCAAAGGTGCTGAACAGATTGATACTGTCTTTATTTTAGGCCTGGTATTGTTTTTATTTTAGGCCATACAATAGCAAAACCTCTATGTTTGACATACTTCCCAACAAATGAACAAAGATGCAGTGCATTTGCCTCTGAAGAAGAGCAACACTCGAAATGCATCATGCCTAAAATAAAGACAATATCAATTTGCTCAACAGCTTTGGGTTTTGTTCCCCCCTTTTTCTGTTTGTTTTTTTGGTGGTGCATCATTCCTGACCCTTTTCTCATTTTGTAGTGGGGCAATCTCTCATGGTTGTTGTTTTTTTAATCCAAAACTCCAGAAAAATTGATTACTTTTCTGTAAAATTCAAAAAAACTCTCCCATTGAAACATATGGGGAATGAACCTTAAACAAACCCTGTCTTAACTCTCATCTTAAACAGAAGGTTTTTGGATTACTGAATATTATGTTAGCTGTCTTGAGTCCTTGGGAATGGGTAGGATATGAATAACTAAATGAAATACAATTCAGTGGAATGGGTTTACAAATAAGTATGCTTGGGAATGTAGCTGTAATTACAAATTATTTTAAGCAGTTGCAGTTTCCTTCAGCTCTGCAAAGTTTAGTCTGCACACTAAATGATAATGAGATTATGTACTAAAATTAAGCCACTATTATAAATCCTCATAGGATGGATGCCTAAATTTGGAATTAGCAAGTAAAAGGCTGAGGGAGACAAGGAAAGATGAAGGTAACTGATAAAATGATGAGTTGCAGAGGACAACGAAAAAAATAACATAATTCCTGTAGCACTGGAGGCTGTTCTGGCTTTCATTTTATCTAACTACAAACCTCTTTCTGGCTAACAGTTTATTAAAATATGTGAACCTCTCACTGATGGAATGGGGCTCTCGCACTGGACATAAAGGCTGTCTGTGGAACTGCAGGGGGGAAAGAAAGAAAAAGAGCAGCTCAGACTCTTGGTCTTGGTCTCGCAGGATGTGGTTGCAAGCATTAAGGGAGTCAGAAGCAACCTTTGCTCCCTTCAGATGGAACTGATTTCACTTGTTGCCTTGGGAGAATCAGCAGACTAGAAATCCACATGATAGATAGGAGGGAAAGTATTTCTTTATTTAAACAGCAGCAGTAGCATAAGACTATTATTAGTAGGGCCAAATAATGAATCACAAAGTATTGAGAAACTTTTGACAACTCTTATTTGAGTTTTATTTTAAAAATTGGGGGAGGGGTGGAAAAGGTATTGCTGGTTATGATGAAAAGCTCCAATCTGCAATAGTTTTAATTGCAATGGGAGAGGTGTTCAGAAGACTTAATTAGGGGCATCATTTTCTGACTACTGCACCCGCATACAGCAGCCAATAGCGGTAGCAGAAATCCCATCCCATCACTCACTGCCTCCTCCCAAACACTGACACGCAGGCCTTTGTCTGTAGAGGCGAATGTGGTTTCCGTGATGGCTGGTGCTTCCATGAGCAGCAACCTCAGATGACTCAGGTAAGCACCTGCCCTCATGGTTCCCACACTTCCCCCTTCAGACAAACGGCACCATAACAGTGAGCACCTGGCAGGAGGGGTTGAGTGACAGTGGCGGGGTAGGACTTCTTCCCCACTTTCTTTGCTCTCTGAATAGGGCTTGTGCTTGAAGAGATCTTCGGTTATAGCAAGACTGAAGTGAAGGAACGATGGCAGTGACTTTATTTAATAGCTCTTGTGCTACATACAATTATCCACTAGACCTGATGAGTCTGATTCTGTTCATATTTACCTCAGAATGAGCTTTATGGCCCAGGAGTTCACAGAGAGCTCCAAAGCGGACCAGTTAATCTTTCCACACCAAGATGTTCTACCTGTTTGTGTGATGAATATGAAATTAAATACATTCATATTTCATGTACTATATTTGGCACTGACAGTACCCTGTTGGCTAGGGAAGAACATTTGTTATTTTGCTTATGCTGAAAGTTGGCCATTTTGCAGGAAGAAATCTAATGCATATTCTATTTTAAATGAAATCTCTAGCAGGTTTCAGAGATCTAGATTCTCTCCCTGTCCCCCATCTGACCAACTGGCATAAAGAGCAGGGATAGTATTCTGAACTTTTCCCACTCCCACCAAATGTACTGTATAAGTAAGTGTGTGTGTGTGTGTGTGTGTGTGTGTGTGTGAGAGAGAGAGAGAGAGAGTGCTGTCAACAGTAGTAGTGAAATAGCATTTCTCTAAAAGATCTTCGGTCAAGTGTGTTGGGTTGTAATAGAATGCAGTCTGCTTTCCTATAGTACTGTCTGGTTGATGTACTGAAAACAGTTTGAGTTAGGTCTCTCAATTTCTGAGTAAAAGATAATACAATATTTAGCAGAAGTCAGTGAGAAGGGAAGAATGCTTTAGGGAAATAAATTGTAAATAAGTTTACAGTGACATTTTCAATTTCAATTTATCCCTCATCATACTTCTTCATGCTCTTTCCTCCTTTCTAAATTATCTTGGTGACAGTTGTGATCACTTGCGGAATTAGAGGTTTACGAATATACACACCTATATCTTGTCCCTATCTTCAACACAAGATACCCTCTGATAGGGGACAAAATAGCTTTTGAGGGTGGAGATTTTGAGCAGTCATAATTTAACAAAGAGCTTTTCCTCTCCTCCTGATGGCCGCCTCCTCCTCCTGCTCTGTCTTTTCACTGGAGAAGCTCAGCATGGCTTTTACAGTACAGTATTTTGTAGGAAGAGCTTTAGAGTTCTGTAGATGCCCTACAACTATTAAAAAGACAGAACAAGAAAGCTGAGAGACCTGGCAGCTCCTAAGGGGTAAAAGCCTGCACAAATAAAAGGGAATTTAGTTGTTTTTTAAAAACAGCCAAAGATGTCAAGTAGCAGACATTAACTGAGAGAGCATTCCAGAGCCTGGGGGCAACAACAGAGAAGACCCTGTCCTGTGTGCGTGACAATTTAGCCTCTCAACACCGGCAAACAGAGCAAAGGCCCCTCTGATGATCTTGTTGGGCGGGCAGAAGCCTTTGGGAGCAGGCGGTCCTTCATGTATCCAGGGTCCAAACCATTAAGGGCTTTAAAGGTAACTAGCTGAACCCACACAGAGTGTCTGTGTGCTAGGACTTTGTTGCTCTCCTTGCCCCCAGACACATCCCCTGCTTTTTTGCTAAGTGTCAGCCACCCGCCCACCCGCCACTTGCTTGCTCATTCCCTCCCTGCTGCTCACTCATCCTCTCCCCACTGCTCGCTCGTTTGCTTACCCTCCCACCGCTTGTTCTCTCACTCCCTGCTTGTTCATTCGCCCCTGCCACATGCTAGTTCACTCGCCTCTCCCTGCCGCACGCATGCTCGTTCACTTGCCCTCTCCCCACCACACGAACAATCATTCGCTCGCCCCTCCCCATCACACGCTCATTCACTCACTTACCCCCTCCTTGCTGCATGCTGGCTTGCTACTTCCCCGCTGCTCACTCACTTACTCGTCACCTTCCCACCGCTCACTTGCCTCCTCTCCGCCGCTTGCTCACTCACTCGCCCCCTATGCACTCCTTTCCCCTATCTGCATATGGAATCCCCACTGCCCAGTCACCATGGTACTTCTGCTCTGTTACTTCCGATTGGTAAAGCACTGTGTAGGCAGGGCTTGCCACGTATGACCTTAGCATATTATATATAGATAACCAGGACCTTGAATTGGATCCAGAAACAAATTGGCAACCAGTGCAGCTCTTTCAGAATAGGTGTAATATGGTCAGAATGAGCAGTTCCAGAGAGAACCCTGGCAGCTGCGTTCTGCACCAACTGATGTTTCCGAATGTTCTTCAAGGGCAACCCCATGAAGAATGCATTGCAGTAATCCAGCTGCGATGTGACTAAGGCATGGGTAACCATGGATAGATCTGCCTTCTTGAGAAAGGGACACAGCTGGCACACTAGCTGAAGCTGTGCAAAGCCACCCCTGGCCACCACCTCCACCTGAGCTTTCAAAAGCAGAGCTGGGTCCAGTAGCATCTCCAAGCTGTGCACTTGCGCTTTCAAGGGGAATACAACTGCATCCAGAGCCGGTTGAATCGCCCTGTTCCGATTGGCTTTCCTACTAATCAACAGCACCTCCATCTTGTGTGGATTTATCCTCTGTTTGCTGGCCTGCATCCAGCCCATCACGGCCTCTAGCCCCTATTTCAGTACATCCACTGCTTCCATAGGATCTGATGTTGGGGAAAGGTAGAGCTGAGTGTCATCTACATATTGATGACACTTCAGTCCAGCCCTCCTGAAAGGCCTCCAGCCTTCATGTAGATGTTAAACAGCATAGGGGACAATACTGAGCCTTGTGGGACCCCAAAGGCCAAGGAGTTGAGCAGATGTCCCCCAGCACCACCTTCTGGAACCTACCCCCAAGAAAGGACTGGAACAACTCCAATACACTATCCTTGATCCCTATACCCGAGAGGTGGTCCATGGTCCTATACCCGAGAGAAGGATACCATGGTTGAGGGTATCGAATGCCACTGTGCAGTCCAGCAGAACCAACAGGGATGCACTCCCCCTTTCTAGTTCAGGAACATAGATCAGGAACATCAGGGCAACCAAGGCAGTTTCAGTCCCAAACCCAGGGCGAAAGCCAGATTGAAAAGGGTCTGGATAATCCATATTATCCAAGACCCTTAGACAATACATCAAGTTGCATATTGGTAGCCAAAGATTTTACATTGAAAAGAGTATTTTAATTTTTAGAATTTGCATTGCAATATAATGTGGCAGAGGTATCTAGAAGTAGAATGTATCTAGAAGTAGGTGAAAATAGAGTTTTCATTTATTTATTTGTGCTTCAGTTGCACAAATCTCTTTAAATCTGAAGGCTGTTGTTTTCTTTAGGTAAGTCTTGCACTTAGAGAATTATAAACCTGTGGTGATATGCAAAAGCGCTAGTTTGTGATTTCTCTAAAATAAAATAGAGGAGAGAACATACATTGAGGTGGTGTTAGGGGAATTTTACATGTAAAATCCTATTTTTATGTTTAGATTGGGCTTCACAGATCAGGCCAAATTCTGGAATCAAAAAGTAATTCTAATGAACATGTATTTTATTTGGCGGTGTAACATTCTGCCTCATATCATTTTTTTCTGTATCCAAAACTTGATTTTTTAAATATTTAAGAACAAAAGAACAGCCCGGCTGGATCAGGCCCAAGGCCCATCTAGTCCAGCATCCTGTTTCACACAGTGGCCCACCAGATGCCTCTGAGAAGACCACAGGCAGGAGTTGAGGGCATGCCCTTTCTCCTGCTGTTACTTCCCTGCAACTGTTATTCAGAGGCATCCTGCCTCTGAGGCTGGAGGTGGCCTATAGCCCTCCAACTAGTAGCCATTGATAGACCTCTCCTCCATGAAGTTATCCAAACCCTTCTTAAAGCCATCCAGGTTGTTGGCTTTCACCACATCTCATGGCAGAGAATTCCACAAGGTGATTATGCGTTGTGTGAAAAGGTACTTCCATATGTTGTTCCTAAATTTCCTGACAATCAATTTCATAGGATGACCCCTGGTTCTAGTGTTATGTGAGAGGGAGAAGAATTTCTCTCTCTCCACTTTCTCCACACCATGCATGATTTTAAAGACCTCTATCATGACTACCCGCCGTCGTCTTTTTTCTAAACTAAAAAGCTCCAGGTGTTTTAGCCTTGCCTCATAAGGAAGGTGTTTAGGCCCCGATCATCTTGGTTGCCCTCTTCTGCACCTTTTCCAGTTCTACAAAATCCTTTTTTAGATGTGGTGGCCAGAATTGTATGCAGTATTCCAGGTGTGGCCGCACTATAGTTTTGTATAAGGGCATTATAATATTAGCCCTTATTTTATTTTTATTTTCAATCCCGTTTTATTTTCAGTCCCCCTAGTGTTGCCGCACCATAGTTTTGTATAAGGGCATTATAATATTAGCAGTGTTATAATGATCCCTAGCATGGAATTGGCCTTTTTCACAGCTGCCACACATTGAGTCGACACTTTAAACAAGCTGTCCACCATGACTCCAAGATCCCTCTCCTGGTCAGTCACCGACAGCTCAGATCCCATCAGCGTATACTTGAAGTTGGTGTTTTTCGTCCCAATGTGCATCACTTTACACTTGCCAATATTGAACTGCATTTGCCACTTTGTCGCCCACTCACCCAGTTTGGAGAGATCCTTTTGGAGCTCCTCACAATCTCTTTTGGATTTCACTACCTGAAAGAGTTTGGTATCATCTGCAAATTAGGCCACCTCTCTGCTTACCCCTGCTTCTAGATCATTTATGAATAAATTAAAAAGCACCAGTCCCAGTACAGATCCCTGGGGGAACCCACTTCTTACTTCCCTCCATTGTGAAAATTCTCCATTTATACCTACTCTCTTTTTCCTGTATTTCAACCAGTTAGCAATCCACACATGTACTTGTCTCCTTAAAGGGGATATAGTAGCTAGATCTTTCCACTGAACATTTCTTTGCTATAAAATAGTTGAGGCAGCAAAGCTAAAATATAAATGTGGAGATTATTTAATGTCGATGTTGCAAAGTGTTTGCTTACGTTTTAATGTATTTGTGGATGGTTGTGGAATGCATTATACAGTAATGCGGTCTTTAAATATTAAGTCATTCTGCACAAGCCGTATGTGAGTATGTGTGCCTCTTTAAGAAGAGTAGTCCATGGTCCCCCATTTTGCCTCTTGCCAATATGTTGTCCACCTGGGAGTTTCACACACATGGCTTTTAATTTGAATCTTCTTCCAAATGGAGTGTACCAGTTCATGTATCAGCTGAATTTACACCAAAGTCACTATGTGCTATCAGGCAGGGACCAGTACAGACAGGACTCTGTTTCCTCCCAAATTATGGCTGCGCATTCTGGCTTAGCCTGAATTATGTCCATCTTAAAAAAAAACCTGTATTCAGCGGCTTTTTTAAAGAACAACAACCCCAAGGCTTCAGTTATGCCCGGAAGTTTCTCTGTGATGTGTGGAGGGGCCATTGCCGATAATTTGGCATTTTCTCCAAACTCGCACTTTCTTTCTTTTGTTAATGTTTGCTGGGTGGATTTCCAGAGCTCCAAGTGTCAGCAAAGGAGAGTTTGACAGCTTTGACAGTGGTTCAAACTCCACAAGTTTACGGAAGGCTGAGGGGAAGTGAATGAGGGGGCGCTGAGAATACCCAGGACTTAAAGGGGGGAAAGAGGCAGGGGCAACAAGCATGAGGTGACACGGGCATCTTGGAAACTTTCACGGAACAAAACTGCTTTCCTCACAGCCCCCAAAACAGAGGAGTCATGCGGGGAGGGAGGATTCACAATGGCCCCCTCTTCAAAGCGTGGATGCTCCTAGCCTGCCCATCTCCCTCCCCTCAAAAAAAGTGGCTCGGCTTGAGCCTCCTTGTGTGTACGCTGCTGCGTGGGCTGTGTGGGGCGCGAGTCCCTGTATAACCCCCACGTCTCGACTCACTCTGTTCCTGCCGGAGCTGCTGCTGCTCTTGATAGCAGCAGTGGCAGTTGCCGGTTATTCTTCCCTCCTTCCTGTCAGGTGGGGAGTCTGTCTCCCCACTCACTCTCCCGACGCTGCGTTGACACCAGGACCCACCCATCACAGAGCCTGGTACTGCCTCACCTCTCACCTGGGTCCTGCTGCCCATACAATACCAGGGATGTGGGAGAGGCAGGCAGGCGGAGGGCAAGGTGGCTTGGCGTGCTCGGACTAGCTTTGAGAGGGTATTGACGTCTCTCCCACACGCACCCCCACCCCCCTCCCCTCTCTTTCCCCTGCACCCCCAAATAATGCATGCACGTGCACTTCCATCAAGGGAAAGAGGACAAAGAGGCCTGTTCCACCGTCACTGTTGTTTTTTGCGCCATCCACATGCAAAGGCACTTTGCAGAGTGCTGTCATTAGACTACAGGACAGGTCACTGCACTCCAAGGAGTTGGCAGTCTAAATCTAGACTCATATAAGAGGGAACCGTGAAAGTAATGCATAGGTTTATGTTTTATAAAGAATTTGATTTCTACATAGTTAGCCCACCACTGCCAGGAGCTCAGAGCCATATCCGTAGTTTTCTCTCAGCCTCCTCTTTTACAGTAAAAGATACAGTAATTAACTTTTACAGTGATAATTAGTAATTGGCCCAAGGTCACCCTTTGAGGGTTATTATGGCAGAGGGAGAGTTTGAAACTGCATCTCTCCAGTCTAAACTCAGTACTCTAGTCATGGCACCACATTAGGGTACCCATGTTCCTGAGCCTGATGGTGCATGGTACAGTTCCACTTTTAGTTGTTGTTGTTTTTTTGTCATGAAAAGTGCGTGCATTTGTGTATGTGTAGAAAGTAGAGTAAAACTGTATATAGGTTACCATCTGGTTGCATTTTTGTCTGGTTTACAGTGTTTTGTTTGTTTGTGTTTGTTTAGCCCAATGGTATATAAATGTAAAAAGAAATACATAATACATAAATAAGCTGTATTCCTTCTACAAGACTCTGCATATTTCTCCCCCCACCTCCGCCTCCAGTATAGTTGGGTGGTGCGGTGGTGAGAGTGTTGGATCTAGAATGGGGATATTTGAGTTCAAATCCTCATTCAGCCAAGAAACTCATCAGATGACTCTCGGCCAGTCACTTCTCTCTCAGCCTAACTCACCTCACAGGGTTGTTGTGAGGATAAACATAACCACGTACACTGCTCTGGGCTCCTTGGAGGAAGAGGAGGATATAAATGTCAAAAAACCAAACATTTTTTAAACTATAGCTGAAGGTGTGAAAGCTATTGTTGCTCATGATATCCATAGTTATCCAAGCAGAGGGAAAACTTGTGGAGCAACTCCTCACTTAAATTCTTTTGCATGGGTAAGAAAAGATACTTTTGGGAGATACGGGTTATAACTGTAAAGGGGGAAACTATTTGTATCTAGAGGGTTCAGCATGGCTGAAGCCCTGCAAGCAATTCCTGGATTTGCAGACTGTAGCTGACGGGCAGGCTGTCAAACTAAAAAAAAAAAAATGAAGGGGGCCTCTTGTGTCTCCTCCTCTGGGATGTGATTGGTGGGAGAAAAAACCCGGAGCAAGCCGTGGGAACGCACACAGAGAAAGATGCGGAGAGGAGCCAAGGAAATGTGAATGGTCCATTTAATGCCTCAAATTAAACAGTTCCAAATCTGCTGTGAAGCAGATTCGCCCTTCCGATAACCTACAGCATGAAGCCATGTTCGAATAACTCTCTGCTGGTTGCTGGGATTCTTGCAAAGAATTCTGGACTAAGTGGACTCTTAGTCTGATCTAGCAAGACATTTCTGGGCTCCTTTAAGCAAGGGGACCACTTACCTCAGGATTCCTTAATACAGCTTAGTTATTCTGACTCAGCTATGAAGAGATCTTGACTATGCACCCTTGGTTTGTACCTTTTAAGACATGTCTGTTGACCATGCACGTTCTAGAAAAACAAAAAAACCATACAACAAACAAAAATAAAAACCCACTAAAGCTAAACACATATAAACCATTGAAGCCTGGTTAGCCTACCCTTGCTTTGAAGCACATTTGGAGGCTTATAAGGGGTTAACAAAATCATATAAATGCTTTGAAAGTACTATCGGATATCATCAGATTGGTTTTTGAACAGCAGCCTCCCCTACCTCATACTAAAAAGCAAACTGCTTTTGAAACTGAAGGGACATGGGGTAGGGGGGTGGTCTGAGTCATTTGATTAAAGGTGGGGCAGAATCCTACTTACAGCCCCATGGACATGATATAAGTGTAATTTTAGCCAATATATGCTTTAAACTTTTAAAAAGTGGTTTTTTGAGAATAAAATAATTACAATAAAGAATCCTAACAAATTTTTTATAGCAGAAACTTTTGCAAACAAGAGACTGTTTAATTAGATGTTCTAGTTCACAAAAGCTTATGCTATAATAAATGCATTAATCTCGAAGGTGCCATTTGGCTCTTTGTAGTTCTTGCCACAACAAACATTGCTTTTGACGAGTTACCTTTGTCTTTTCTGTACAGGTGTCATTTTTCTTATTCATCATTTTTGTGGTCTATACCATGCTGCCCTTCAACATGCAAGATGCTATTATAGCCAGCGTCCTAACCTCTGCATCACATACCATTGTGCTGAGCATCTGTCTATCATCAACAGACATAATCAAGGAACACTTGGCCTGGCAGGTATGTTTTTGGAATGGGTCATTATGTGCTGAATAGTCTCATAATTACTCTGGACAGCAGGTAAAATTGAGCTGTGATTAAGAATATGACTGAATTACTTCTTGCATCAAATAAATGTGAACACTACAAATCAACTTAGTGTTTTATTGAGATAGTCAGCTTCATAGCTTTTGGGAGCTCAGTGTGTGCCCTGGAATTGCCCTGTGCATGCAAGGAAATGCTTGATTGGGACTAATGTGTGCAGTTTAATAACTAGTAATAATAATAAATTTATTATATTTAACATATTTGTTTACTGCCCACTACTGAAGTCTCACGGTGGTTTACAATAAAACAAATCAATTTTTAAAAAACAATTAAAAGACAAAAAAAGATCAAATTAAAATAACTATCCATTAAAACTGCTATACAGCTAAAAAGTTTGGCTGAAGAGCTGTGTCTTTAGTTGTTTCCTAAAAGCCAACAGCGATTGAGCAGCTCTACTCTCAGCAGGAAGTACGTTCTATAGCTCTGGGGCAATTACAGTTGTCACCAGACTAACTGGCAGCACCCTCAGATGAACCTCTGCTGAAGATTTTAATAGGTGGTGGGATTCATAACGATGAAGGTGTTCTCTTAAATACCCTGGGCCTAAGCCATTAAGGGTTTTATAGGTAATAACCAGCACTTCGTATTTTGCCTGGAAACCTATTGGTAGCCAGAGTAGTTGTTTTAAAACTGGAGTGATATGGTCTCTTTGTGACATTCCAGAGACTAATCTGGGAGCAGCATTCTGTACCATTTGCAGTTTCTGCACTACGTACGAAGGCAGTTCCACATAGAGTGCATTGCAGTAGTCAAGCCTGGAGGATACCAGCATGTGCAACACTGTCTTAAGGACACTCAGTTCCAGGAAAGGATGCAGTTGGAGAACTGAAGCTGATAGAAAGCACTCCTGGCTACCGCTTCCATCAGAAGTTGGGTCCAGAAGTACTCCCAAACTGCAGACCTGTTCCTTCTGGGGGAGTGTAACCCAATCCAGAAACAGCAGATCTATCCCATTCCATGAACTGTGGCTTCTTGCAATGAGTACCTCTGTCTTGTTTGGATTCACTCTGTTTCATGCAGCCCATTACTGCCTCAAGGCCAGCATTTAGAGAAGTTATGCCATTGCCTGATGAAGCTGACATGGAGAAATAGATTTGGGTGTCAACATACCGATAACACCCTGCACCAAATCTCCTGATGATCTCTCCCAGTGGTTTCATGTAGATGTTAAAAAGCGTTGGAGACAAGATGGAGCCCTGAGGGACACCATAGAAAAGCTCTCACTTCATAAAGCAACAGTCTCAAGTAACACCTTTCAAAATCTAACCGAGAGGTATGAGTGGAACCACTGCAAAGCAGTGCCCTCTACACCCTATCCTCCCAGGCGATCCAGAAGGATTCCATGGTTGATGGTATCAAAAGCCACTGAGAGTCACACTGTCTCTGTCAGTTTCCACATCCATCAAGCCAACCAAAGCAGTCTCCCCCTCATAACCTGCACAAAAGCCAGTTTGAAATGGGTCTAGATAAATCTGTTTCATCCAAAACTGCCTGGAGTTGAGAGGCCACCACCTTCTCAGTCACCTTGGTCAACCACAGTAGATTGGAGACAGTCCTATAATAACTGCCTAACTCTGAGGAATCCAAGCCTAGGCTTCTTTAAAAGAGGTCTAATAATTGCCTCCTTTAAACAAGGAGGCATCCTACCTTTCCTCAGAGAAGCATTTATGATCTCAACCAAATTTATTATTATTAATAAATAATAGTAATAAAGAATGACATATGTACAATACTTTAAAATATCACAGAGGGCTTCTGCACATTTTCCAGCAGTTATTTTAACATCTTATATTTCTCAGATGTATACTTCCAGAGTTGATTAAAATGATTTGCATGTAATGTGGTGTCTGTGCCATAATTATCAATATCAATTTTAGTGGTTCCATCAATGAGAGAGGTTTAAGCAGTTGCTCAACTCTCCCATTAATATTAAAGCACGTTTAAATGTGTTTAATTTTGGCTGAATCATGCCTTTAGTATTTATATAGCATTTTTTACTAATTTTTCAAAACATAAAAAAGTATTTAAAACATTAGATTTGGCCAGTTTTTGAAACACAACAAACTGTCCCCTCAAAAGGTTTTGTGATCATTGCATGCATGCTGTCTCTGGTAAAGGAGAATATTTTTCTCTCCCACCTTGTTCTTCCAGAGCATAGAGAAAGTGATGGGCTTCTGGTGAGCTTGCTTTTGTTTCATTGGGGCTCTTCATGTGCCCACTCTCTGAAACTTGTCAGATACAGATGGTTATTCACAGGGGTTCCATGCTCACCTATAGGCACAGATATGGAAAACACAAATAGTGAAACAAACCCAACCCTCCCCCCCGCAAAAGGGGGGGGCAAAAAAAGCAAGGGGGCAGAAATAAGAGAAGAAAAGGACCTTATTTTCTAGGTGTCCTGCTCTCCATCCATACCCCCACAAACCCTGAAAATGGTCAAATATTTGCCAATTTTTTAAAGAGCAACAAAATGGTTCTCTGCTGGAAAATGGACACTGAAAATGACACCGGAAGTCATTTCCGGCAACTCAAACTGCAGATGGGCAAATTTCACCTTTTTTTCTACCCACGGATAATGAAATTGAGTCTCTAAGACCCAATTGTGGAAATGCGAAATAACAGATATGGAATCCGCAGATAATGAGTAACAGACTGGGCTGGCGAATCCTGGGCTTGGCTGCTTGTGTGAATAGGCCTGTTGATTTGTTATTTATAGGTTCACACAATCGTTCAAATCTAAGTTTAATGTGAGTTACCAACATTGACATGATTATCTGAGCCCATGCCAAGGTGCTTTATAGCCTGAGATTCTCTGTTTGGCATGGTTTCACACAATCATGCTAATGTTGGTAACCCACATTAAACATAGATTCAAATGGCTTATGGACCAAGCCATAAACCCCTTTATCAAATTAGAACAAAATATGTAGTTAAGGTCATGATCCAGAAAGCCCCATATGGGCACTTTAAGTACTTTTGTGCATGCATGAGGTTTTGCTGATATTTGCTTCCAGCAGCAGTCCCTTACACTTATGAGTACTGCACCCTGTGCAGCTTGGGGCAGGGAGAGGAGTTGCTGTGAGCTATTCATGCCCTCCCACAAACATAGTACAGGTGTGGAAGCAATCTCATGGTTGTTTGGATCCCACGTCAAAATATATAAATTATATTCAAATATATGGCTAGTGGTGGGGGTCAAAGGGCTTTTATTTCTCACATTAGGTTCTCACTACTTGCTCTACTACTACAGCTACTAATATTGATATACCGCTCTTCAACCAAAGTTCTCAAGGCGGTTTACATAGAAAAATAAATAATACATAAATAAGATGGTCCCCTGTCCCCAAAGGGTTCACAATCTAAAAAGAAACATTAGGCAGATACCAGCAACAGCCACTGGAGGGATGCTGTGTTGGGGCTGAATGGGGCCAGTTGCTCGCGCCCGCTAAATATAAAAGATTCACCACTTTAAAAAGTGTGTCTGCTCAGTCAGCAGGGGGTTAAAAGATGTCTTAAAAGATATTTTATTTATCCATAGTGTTCAAACATCTGTAGAGAGGAGAGCTGGTCTTGTGGTAGCAAGCATGACTTGTCCCCTAGCTAAGCTGGGTCTGCCCTGGTTGCATATTAATGGGAGACTTGATGTGCGAGCACCTCAAGATATTCCTCTTAGTGGATGGAGCCACTCTGGGAAGAGCAGAGGGTTTCAAGTTCCCTCCCTGGCTTCTCCAAGATAGAGCTGAGAGAGATTCCTGCCTGCAACCTTGGAGAAGCTGCTGCCAGTTTGGGCAGATGATACTGAGCTAGATAAACCAATGGTCTCACTTGGTATATGGCAGCTGCCTATGTTCCTGTGCCTTAAGTTGTTCTCTCTCTCTCTCTCTCTCTCTCTCTCTCTCTCTCTCTCTCTCTCTCTCTCTCTGATAAAGTAACAGTTAAGTACACCTTTTGAAAAGTTTTAGCTCCCAAAGTCTTGGCAGAATAAAAAACGTTTTCATTTTTTTCTTAAGTGGAACAACAGAAGAAGACAAGGAGACCTCTGGAAGGTGGGGTGACATTCTGTAACCCTGGGGGCACCCCAGATAAAGCCCTGCTCCTAGTAGATGATGACAACCTGGCATCCAAAAAACACAGAGCCTGTAATAGGGCTTCATTGGATGGGAAGCTGCCTTGTTAAACTCTTACCTTGTATACACTTGAACTTTGAATAGAAATGTCACAGACTTGCTGTAGCTCTTGCATTTCATGGCCTTTAAGCCCTCCTGCATACACATTGTTTCTCTGTACCTTATAATCTGCCAACTGAGGATAACACTTCAGGCAGCTGATAAAGTAGGCTCCCATCCACAAACACTTATGCCACAATAAATCTGTTAGTCTTTAAGGTGCCACAAGACTCTTGGTTGTAATTGAGAAGCAGTGCAGCTATTTCAGCACAGATGTATTATGCTCCCTGTGTATCATTTCCTGTGACATTTCTTACTATGACGGGCACGCAAGGGAATTGCCTAAGCTCATGCAAAATATACTTTAACACAACCTTTGAAATAAATCCATAAAAGTTACTAGCTCACAAAATCCATGCCTGCCTGCCTGCCTACTCAAACCCGTATAAGTCACTTGTAGAACACTGACTGATGCAAAGAGAAAAAGAAAAAGAAAGCAAGTTCTAGTAAGAACTAAATCAGCCTACTTTCCTATCACTGTCTCTACAACTGGACTAAATTTGATTCAAATCGAGGTTCATAAATTACATCTCTTGCACCACAAATGTTCATGTGTCTGCCATCTTGGATCTGGGTGGATTACATCATTACAAACTACACCATTGAGGTGTCCGTATGTGTCACTCACGGCAACTGTACCCAATTTGGTTCAAATGGATTAGGCAGTCCACAAATTAGCCTGCTTGTACCTCTGATGTTCACACAGCCGCCATTTTGAATTGGAGTGGATGACATCACCACACACCACACCATTAGGGCATCCCTATGTGTTTCTGCTGTAGCAAATTTGGTTGAAATCAGTTAAGAGGTTCACAAGTTAGCCCACTTGTGCCTCAAATGTTTACGCGTCCACCGTCTTGGATTGGGGTGGATGATGTCATCACAAACTACGCTGTTGAGGTGTCCCTGTGTGTCCCTACAACTGTACCCAATTTGGTCCATATTGGTCAAGGCATTGCAAAGTTGATGGGGGTGGGGAGAGACACATGGACAGACTCACACACAGACTCACACGCAGAATGTCAGGTAATCTCAAAAGTCTACTGGAAAGTAGGCTAAAAAGAGTAGGAACGACAACTCTCAAAAGTTCTGCCAGTTTCTAAAAGCTTCCCTGTCTGATCATCTAGATCAGGGATTCTCAACGTTGGGTCTCCAGATGTTATTGGACTTCAATTCCCATAATCCCCAACCAAAGGCCACTGGGGCTGGGCATTATGGGAGTTGAAGTCCAATGACATCTGGAGACCCAACATTGAGAGTCCCTGATCTAGACTAGCTTGAGGCTCACTAGCTGTGGTTGGACTACAACTCCCAACATTCCAGCTGTAATAAATTGTGGCTGGGAATGGTGGAATGATGGTAGTTGGAGAGCCTCAAGCTGACCACTCCTGATGTAGATGCAATTCTTACTACAAGCAACCAGGAGCTTTCCCAGACAGGCAGCTTTACTGCGGCAAGAAGTGCCTAAAGTTAAGCAGTTTTGAACACTACCCCAAAGTGCTACTTTTTAAATAACACATATAATGCACACAGTAACTGTGAATCATCAGAAGCAAAGCTGAAGTTTGCCATTGGCTGTATGAATAGCACCGTCTGTCACTGTCCTGACATCGCTGTAAATGGTTCTTACTCCCCCCAGCCTAAGTGTTGTGAAACTGCATTCAGTCTCCATTTGGAACAGTGCCTGGTGCCATGAGAGAATTGCCAGGGTAGTATAAGAAATACATAACCCAATAAGAAGCGTCTCCTCCTGTAAGATGCAAGTGCTCAGACCTTAAGTGGCGCCGCAGGGAAATGCTTGACTAACAAGCAGAAGGTTGCCGGTTCAAATCCCTGCTGGTATGTTCCCCATACTATGGGAAACACCTATATTGGGAAGCAGTGATATAGGAAGATGCTGAAAGGCATCATCTCATAGTGCGCGGGAGGAGGCAATGGTAAACCCCTCCTGTATTCTACCAAAGACACCCACAGGGTTCTGTGGGCGCCAGGAGTTGAAATCGACTCAACGGCACTCTTTACTTTTAAGTCTCTGCATGATGGACTGTTCTGATCTTGCCTCCTTCCAGTCACTCTCTTCTGAGAGCAGCTAGCCTGCTGTGTTCCTGCAGAGACACCACATAATTACCTTCCCTAGTGTGGAGGCTGCCTGTTGCATCTCAGCATGTGATACTAACCTGTTCTTGCCTCCTTTGAGAGAGAAGGCATGTCCATGTCAGTGATGTGCATGTGGTCCTGGCTGGTCCACAGATGCTCTGTTGAAATGCAGTTCATCTGTGTGGTACTGACAGAGGTGCATCTTCATGGTTTCTTACTTCATGTCTCAGAGCAGCCAGACCTGATATACAGGTGAAACTCAGAAAATTAGAATATCGTGCAAAAGTCCATTAATTTCAGTAATGCAAATTAAAAGGTGAAACTGATATATGAGACAGATGCATTACATGCAAAGCGAGATAAGTCAAGCCTTAATTTGTTATAATTGTGATGATCATGACGTACAGCTCATGAAAACCCCAAATCCACAATCCCAGAAAATTAGAATATTACATGGAACCAAAAAGACAAGGATTGAAGAATAGAACAATATCGGACCTCTGAAAAGTATAAGCATGCATATGTATTCAGTACTTGGTTTGGGCCCCTTTTGCAGCAATTACTGCCTCAATGCGGCGTGGCATGGATGCTATCAGCCTGTGGCACTGATGAGGTATTATGGAAGACCAGGATGCTTCATTAGCGGCCTTCAGCAATTCTGCATTGTTTGGTCTCATGTCTCTCATCCTTCTCTTGGCAATGCCCCATAGATTCTCTATGGGGTCAGGTCAGGCGAGTTTGCTGGCCAATCAAGCACAGTACACTGTATACTTTTCAGAGGTCCGATATTGTTCTATTCTTCAATCCTTGTCTTCTTGGTTCCATGTAATATTCTAATTTTCTCAGATTGTGGATTTGGGGTTTTCATGAGCTGTACGCCATGATCATCACAATTATAACAAATTAAGGCTTGACTTATCTCGCTTTGCATGTAATGCATCTGTCTCATATATCAGTTTCACCTTTTAATTTGCATTACTGAAATTAATGGACTTTTGCACGATATTCTAATTTTCCGAGTTTCACCTGTACCTTAGATTTATGTTTATAGAGAGAGCCAAGGCTGCCTATCCCTGCCACCGCCACCCCAGGAAAGTCTGAGAGTGTCTGCTTCCAGTGCTATCTATCAGGCTCAAAGAAACATATGACATCAAGGACAGACTCCTTTTGCTGTGCCTTCATTGCACAACCACTGAGTTTAAAAGGTGCAAGGTGCCATAGAGTAGATTTGAGCTAACACTGGGGGTGGGGTGGGGATTGCTTTTTGTTCCATCCTCCAGAACGTGCCCCTGCTTGGGCAATTTTGAGGGTATATGTGTGAAAGGAAGTAAAACAGTGCAGCTGGATCACATATACCTATGCTCCACTCTTCCCTCATGCCCCTCCTTGGCACCTGCTAGTGGCAGTGCTTCGAGTCTGGAATGAGCCTCTGGACAGCTCCTCTCAGCTGCTACTTTATGCCATTTTTTTCTTTTAAATAGGCCTTGCTCTGCCTAGGAGCAGTGAGGTCATTATGTAGCCTGGCTGCATCTTTCTTAGCATAAGAGCAAAGATGACTGACTACACGATATCACTGTTTCTTGGATGCAGACTAATATGAAAAAGATAGGCTTTGCAACCCCCAAAGTGTTGGCATGCCCAATATCCACATTTTGCATTAAAAGTGTTCAGCTCCAAATGTTTGGCACCAGTATCTGTTACAGAACAGTCTAATTCAAAGACGTACGGAAGGAAGAAAATAGCTGTGTTGATTTTGGTTTGTTCTAAATGCTTCTCCATCTCAAGGATATGTGATCTGTAGGCATCTAACAACATGGCAGAGTGAAGCGCTGCTTTCCAAGAGAGGCAAGCATTTTGAACACTCACTCATCAATAATCTGCTAAATGTTCACTTATTTAAAACAATGAATATCCTTTTCTCTCTGAACTCTGCTGTGTGTGCTAAACTACTCAATAAGGCTCTTCACATGAGCAGCCCTACCCAGGCTTGCACAGCCTTACCTAGGTTGCGCTGCTTGTGTGAAGCACCGGCATTGGGGCCCATCCTGGTGCAGCCCAAGCAGATGCAGAGCTGGGTGCCTAGAACGCCCGGCTCTCAGGGGAATCCCCCAATGCACCACGCTTGTCATGCAGTGCATTGTGAGATTTCTGGAGGCCAGGCAGCATTTCCCCAGCCTCCAGAATGCAGTGAGGCTTGCAAAAGTGGTGGCTGTTTGAGCGTGCGTGCCTTGAGACCACGCTGGATCATCTGGGGGAAAGGTAGGTGCTATCCTGCCTTCCCCTCTCCTGCTCTCTCCAGCGCTTTCATTTATCATGTGAACGACCCCATTCTATATTCCTGATGCATGTCACTTTCAAACAAGGTGAAAAAGGATAATTTGCAAACAGAAAACTAATTCATTTTACCAAATGGCATATTTTAAGTGGTCTGCAGGGAAGAAACACATTGAGCTGGGTCTCATGATCAGTTTGCTGAGCTGAGCGGGGTCTCAGCCCACTCTCCCCGCAGACGATCACAGTGGGAGCCCTGGGCAGCTGGATTGGCTGCCCACATGATTGCCGGCTCCATGACAGAGCCGGCGGGGGCCAATCGGCTCCCGGAAGCGCCAGCATGCCCTGCGCGCACGCGCAGGGCATGCTAGTGAGACCCCCTGAGCCGGGAGGTGGCTTTTTGCCTCCCCTCCAGGGGTCTCCTTGTGAGTAGCTGCTGCGTGGAGCTGCGCCACGGCTACTCACGATTTTTAAAAAAATGGGTTTGCAGAGCGCTCACTCCGCAAACCCGGTTTTAGGGGAGGGCTACTTGAGCAGGTTACCTGCTCTAGAACCACCGGGCTCGCAGCTGAGCCCGGTCGTTCACACAATTGCAGAAAATTGTGGGGCTAGCCCGATTTTCTGCAGTCGTGTGAATAGCCTCATTGTGTTCAGTTTTGTCTTGTTAAGTGAAAATGTTTGCACCGGCTGTGGTGTCTGAGAGAATCTGTGAGTTAACATAGTTTGAAGATGACACTGCAAGTTGGCATGACATACAGTAGATTGTTCTCCAAATGTTGCTGTTATTGGATCTCCTATGGCAATTCCAGCCACAGGGCACATAAAGATCTCATGAAAGAAGCTTAATTCAGAATGAACTGGTGTTTCAAAAGGTGACTAATGTGATCCTGTTCTTAGAATAGCTATGTAGTACACTGCTAAATGAAAGAGGAGCTAGTAGTGCCCAATGCCAAAGAAATGAGATTCTGAAATAGTATGGAGAATGATTTGCCTTGTTGGCAGCAGCTGCTATCATAACAACATGAGAACTGCTTCTTGGATCAGACAAAAGTAAACAGCATTCTGTTTGCAAAGGTAGCTAACCAGATGCCTCTGGAAGCTCACCAGCAAGGCATGATGGTGATAACCCTCCCTGTTCACCCCCGTCATGATTTATAGCTGCTGATAGGGCTGTCCTCCATGAATTTGTCAAATCTTTTTTTAAAAAAGCTATCTCACCTATTTGCCACTGCTACCTCTTTTGTTAGTGAATTCCACAAGTTAGTTGCATGCTGTGCAAATAAATTTTTTCTTTGTCAGTTCTGAACCTACTGCCAGCCAACCAATTTAATGGGATGACCGCCAAGTCCTGGTATTATGAGAGAGCAGACAATGCTTCCCTCTCTTCACAGTGTCTTCTTTCATGGCTCCCTCCCCATACTCTTACTGGCCAGTGCCAAACGTAATTGATTTGAAAAGGAAGTGAACATAGCTCTCATAGTAGAGCACATGCTTTGATTGTGGAAGGTCCCAGACTTAATCACGCACTGTTCGTTTAAAAAAAACCAACAGCAACCACCTTGGGTAGTAGGACTGAGAAGTAGTTGCATTTAACTGAAACCTTGGAGGGCCACTGCTAGTCAGAGGAAGCAATTCTGGGCTGGACCAATAGCCTGACTTCACAGAAGTCACTTTCATGAGTTTAGGAAATCTGGGATTATAGTGTGATCTTTATAGATTTTATGCATTCAGATCATCCTGGAAGAGTTTGTATGAACTCCATGCCAAAATCTTGCCTGCCTCATCTATGAGCCAACGTGTATAATATCCAACTCTTATATGCTAGCATCATTCAGTATGCTGCATACAATCTGGTCTCTAAAAACATTGTGCTCATGGTGGATGTCATAGGAACATTGGAAGCTGCCAGCGTGGTGTAGTGGTTAGAGTGCTGGACTAGGACCGGGGATACCTGAGTTCAAATCCCCATTCAGCCATAAAACTAGCTGGGTGACTCTGGGCCAGTCACTTCTCTCTCAGCCCAACCTACTTCACAGGGTTGTTGTGAAAGAGAAACTCAAGTATGTAGTACACCACTCTGGGCTCCTTGGAGGAAGAGTGGGATATAAATGTAGTAGTAGTAGTAGTAATAATAATAATAATACCATTGGTCCATCTAGCTCAGTATTGTCTACACAGACTGCAAGCAGCTTCTCCAAAGTTGCAGGCAGAAATCTCTCTCAGTCCTATCTTGGAGATGCCAGGGAAGGAACTTGGAACCTAGATGCTCTTCCCAGAGTGGCTCCATCCCCAGAGCAGCATATTTTACACGGCTCACACATCAAGTCTCCCATTCATATGCAACCAGGGTGGACCCTGCTTAGCTAAGGGGAAAATCATGCTTGCTACCACAAGGCCAGCTTTCCTCCCAGTAGACCTAGAGAAGGAACATGCTTAACTTTAGTGGGACTGTTCTTTTTTTCTTGGTTGGTACAGTGAGGTCCCAGGAATTTGCTTGTGGAAACTACTTTTTTACACACACACACACACACACACACACACACACACACACACACACACACTTCACAATATATTGTCATGTGACATGCCTCTGGGGGGGGCCCTCGAGGCGTGGGGGCCCCCAGGCAGCCGCCTCCCCTTGCCTAATAGTAGTTACGCCCCTGCTCCAGAGGGACTACAAGTCAGAACCCAGGATAGAACTTCATATATAGCCCTATTCAGATGTTATGCTATATAAATGCACAGATGTCTGCACACTTTGGACACGTGGACCTCATTATCTGTGGGGGTTCCGTTCTTGCCTACAACTGCAGATAACAAACCACGGGTAATGAAACCTTAAGTTAGTGGGAATTCGGGGGGTTAGGTTCTTCAAGGGAAAAAATGGCTTAAAGGTTAAAAACGAGGCAGAAATAAGTGAAAAAAGTACTTTACCACGCTTTCCAGCAATGTCCCCCCAAACCCACAATTCCCCTAATTTTCCATGAAAAATAATGGGGGAAATTGTCTGTTTTTAAAAGAGCCACAAAATGGTGGCTCTGTCCTGCAAAATGGTGGCTGGAAATGACATTGGAAGTTATTTCTGGCCACCCAGGAACCGTGGATAGGCACATTGTGCCTATTTTTAAAACTGCAGATAACAAGATTGGGTCTACATTGCCCGACCATGGATATGTGAAACTGCAGGTGCTGGGATTGTGGTTAATGAGGGCCACCTGTACATGCTTTTGTGTGAATGACTGTACCTGTGTTCATTAAAGCAATCACACTGGGTACAGGCCCCTCAGATGCACAATATGGATAGGAAGTGTACTGCTGTACATTTCAACATAATATTCAACACAACATGTGAATAGCTGTACGTGTGTACAGATCTGTACCTGGGTACACAGTACACTTGTATGAGTGTTGAACATAACATATGGGGCTTATGAAGGGCAGTCTTGATTTTCAAAGGCTAGTGTCATTAGAGGCAGGGAGCAGTTTAGTCCACACTCCAATGATGTCCTCAAGAGTACTAGTTTACTTCTCTCTTAAAAGTAAATGATAGCAATAGCCATTTAATCCTGTGATGAAAGATAAAGTGTGATCACTGTGGGGTACCTGTTTTGGTGAGGCCAGAAGATGCCCTTCATTCATCATTGAGTGTCCTGCCCTTTACTGACTCTGCAGAGGTTGCACTACATCTCTGTCTGTAAAGCGCACAGAAAATTGTATTGCACTCCCAAAAGGAGTGCAATACAATGTGCAAATCAATACTGTACCTCCCTCTCCGCTCTCTATATACTTTACTATATAGAAGTTATTTCCCCTCACATAACCCCCCAGTCATAATTCTAGGTCAGTTTTATATAAAACTAGGAGATACTAGAGAAAAAATGCACAAGGGGGAGATTCGTCACAAACCTAATTGCTTCAAGAATCTATGATGGCTCGAACATTTTTTTTGCAATTTCACAGAACATGTTTTTACTTTCCCATCCCCTCTGTATGCCACAACAGTCCTTTTTAGTGTGTGAAAGGCTTTGCCATTATCATAATTTGAGATTGCTGTGAGAGGCTTGTTGAAGTGTTTTGTTTGGAAAAAAATTCTCCCTCTGCAAACATCAGCTGTGCATGTTGAGTTAAATGAGGCATCCTGTGTGCAGATATGTACTGAAATCACCCCAGTCCAGGATTTCATATGCCAAGCTAGCCTCTGTGCAAAAGCCTGCTTGTGGAAGGGAAAATGTGTCTCTTTGAATCATCAGCAGGTGTGCATTGTGCTTCTTCATTGTCAGAGAGAGAAGTACTTCTGGGTCATCATCTCCCTTCCTCAACTTTGCATTAGCAGATTAAAAACATAAGAACAGCCCTGCTGGATCAGGCCCAAGGCCCAGCTAGTCCAGGATCCTGTTTGCCACTGGGAGCGTACAGGCAGGAGTTCAAGGCATGCCCTCTCTCTTGCTGTTACTTCCCTGCAACTGGTACTCAGAGGCATCCTGCCATTGAGGCCGGAGGTGGCCTATAGCCCTCCAACTAGTAGCCATTGATAGACCTCTCCTCCATGAAGTTATCCAAACCCTTCTTAAAGCCATTCAGGTTGTTGGCTGTCACCGCATCTCGTGGCAGAGAATTCCACAAGTTGATTATGCGTTGTGTGAAAAGGTACTTCCATATGTTGGTCCTAAATTACCTGGCAATCCCTGGACCATGCATTATTTTAGAGACCTCTATCATGTCTCCCTGCAGTCATCTTTTTTCTAGAATAAAAAGCCCCAGGTGTTTTAGCCTTGCCTCATAAGGAAGGTGTTTAGGCCCCTGGTCATCTTGGTTGCCCTCTTCTGCAGCTTTTCCAGTTCTGCAATGTCTTTTTTTAATGTGGTGACCAGAATTGTATGCAGTACTCCAGGTGTGGCCGCACCATAGTTTTGTATAAGGGCATTATAATATTAGCAGTTTTATAAAGAGCCCTATCATGGAATTGGCCTTTTCCACAGCTTCTGCACATTGAGTCGACACTTTCAATGAGCTCTCTGCCATGACCCCAAGATCCCTCTCCTGGTCAGTCACTTACAGCTCAGAACCCATCAGCGTATACTTGAAGTTGGGGTTTTTCGTCCCAGTGTGCATCACTTTGATGGTGCCAAATGTTCCATTATAGGCAAACATCACATGATAAAATTTATTTGGACTTTGCCAGTTTAGACTGCAGGTGGTAGTGGTGGAGATGGGTAGGGCTTGCATGTTTGAATGTTTCACTGCTGAAAAATACTGTACACAGAGAGAAGTAGCACATCAGGGTGGAGATGAGGCTAGAGTGTCCTACCTGGCATGCTGAGCTTGTCATGTAAGGAATTTTGTTTTGTCCTTAAATATGGAGGACCATCTCTGTCAGCCAATTATGTGATGTAGTTTATCCCACTGCTTCTTTTATGCACTGTAATTGCAGAGTCTCCTGTGGAATTAAATTCTTAACTTAATTTTAACTTCATTGCGGTCTGCTACCAATATTAAAAGCATCCTTGGATTAAGACATCTTAAAAAAAATCATCTCAATACCATTATACATAAATATGTATAATAAAGCAGCATAAGAAAAATGGAGAGCAATTCTTAATTCACCCGATGACGAATTCTACAAACTATAGCTCAAAACTGCACTACTTTGTATGTTATTTCATTATTATGGCCAGATAACAACTAAGTGATATAGAACCCTCCGAACTTCAGTAAATTTCCCTATCAGAGGCATTATTAGCTCTCTCTGTGAATCTCAACATAATTGACAGTATAGAAACACATGCTCAATAGATTCAGCTACATCAGCACCACTGGGGCATTTTTGTTCTTCATATATTTTAGCATATCTTCCTTCCAAAACTGCTGAGGGAAGGGCATCAGATCTTGCTCATATAAATGCTCTTCTATGTGATAGAATTACAAGAGATGTGAAGTAATTAGCCAATCTACTCCCCTGATTCTGGTGCCAGCTCTTACAGCGTTAAGGAATCCATGCTATATGGTTCTGTCTATCTCTATCTATTAGTCATTGCTTAACCATTGACTGGAATTAAAAACTATTTTCTCAGCAGAGTGCTTGGAGAAACTAGGCAATATGAGCTATTTATATACACACACAGGGAGAAGTGGTTCTGCATGTTAACATGAGAGAGCAAAATGTATCTTGTCATTCCAAGAAGTGGTTCATGCCAGTGAGAAAATTTTATCTATGTCTCCTGCAGTTTATTTACAGAATAAACAGAGACCAGGAAGGAGTAGATTTGCTGGATACGTTTGTTTTTTTTAATGAGAAAATCCAGAGTAGAGTCATACTGTTATTAGAACCAACTGCAATATAATCAGCATGCTTCCAAATGCTCCCGATCTCTTCTTCAGACTGATATAAGCAAAATGCAACAGGAACAAATATTTATATACCGCTTTTCAACAAAAGTTTCCAAAGAAGTTTACATAGACAAATAATACATAAGATGGATTCCTGTCCCCAAAGGGCTCACAATCTAAATAGAAACATAAGATAGACACCAGCAACGGTCACTGCAGGTACTGTGTTGTGAGTGGATAGGGCCAGTTACTCTCCCTTTGCTAAATAAAGAGAATCACCACATTAAAAAGGTGCCTCTTTGCCCAGTTAGCAGGGGCAAAACACAAGAGGGAGGGAGATAAATATGCACCTGATGGGAGAACCCCAAGGTCTGTAGTTCATAATAGTCTTAAGGATGGAGTTCAGCAGGTTTTAGGCAGACTTAATTAGATTTGCCTCTGCTAGGTGTGAAACAGATTTCAGTTGCTCTAGGGCAGAGCTGCACAAATTTGGCCCTCCAACTCCTTTTGGACTGCAAGTCCCATAATTCCCAGCCACAGTGGCCAATAGTCAGGGTTATGGAAGTTGCAGGCCAGCATTTGTAGGAGGGCTGAAAGGCAGCCTTATTAATTAATTAATTAATTAATTAATTATACTGCCCAGAACGCGAGTTCTCCGCGTGGTCAAGACAATAAAAACCAATAAAAGGATTAACACAGAATTAAAAGCCTGGGTGAACAAATGCGTCTTGACTGCCTTTTTAAAAGTTGTAAGAGATGGGGAGGCTCTTATTTCAGCAGGAAGTGTGTTCCAAAGCCTCGGGGCAGCAATGGAGAAGGCCCGTCCCTGAGTAGCAACCAGATGAGCCTGTGGCAACTGCAGACGAACCTCTCCCAATGATCTCAACGGGCGGTATGGTTCATAGAAAAGAAGGCGTTCTCTTAAATACCCAGGACCCAAGCTTTTTAGAGCTTTATAGGTTATAACCAAAACCTTGTACTTTGCCTGGAAACTTATCGGCAGCCAGTGTAGATCTTTTAAGATGGGAATGATATGGTCTCTCCGAGAGGACCCAGAGACCAATCTGGCTGCTGCATTCTGGACTAACTGCAGTTTCCGGACTATGTACAAAGGCAGCCCCACATAGAGTGCATTGCAGTAGTCAAGTCTGGAGGTGACCAGCAGATGTACTACTGTTCTGAGGTCATTTATCTCAAGAAATAGACTCAGCTGGCATATCAGCCGAAGCTGATAAAAGGCACTTCTGGCCACTGCCTCAACCTGGGACACGAGGCAGAGTTGTGTGTCCAGAAGCACCCCCAGACTGCATACCTGTTCCCTCTGGGGAAGTGTGACCCCATCCAGAATGGGCAGATCAAAATCATCTCCTGACCCTGCACAATAAGTATCTCTGTCTTATCTGGATTCAGCTTCAGCTTGTTACCTCTCATCCAGCCCATCACTGCCTCCAGGTAGGCATTTAGGGAGGTTCTGCCTTCTCCTGAGGATGCTGACATGGAGAAATAGATTTGGGTGTCATCAGTATACTGATAACACCCTGCACCAAATCTCCTGATGATCTCTCCCAGCGGTTTCATGTAGATGTTAAACAACATCGGAGACAATATGGAGCCTTGAGGGACACCATACCGAAGTTCAGTTTTTTCACCATCTGGAATCTGCCCGAGAGATAAGAGTGGAACCACTGCAAAGCAGTGCCTCCCACCCCTAACACCCTCAGATGCTATATAATGTGCTTGAATAGCCATGGAAAGTAGGATTAAAATATTCTGGGTTAGTCCAATGGTTTAATTAGTCCAGTATCCTTTATTTGACAGAGGCCAAATCTGGAATTTATATCTTAATAGCAATAGATATTGCTAGAGTACCAGTTTCTGCAATTTGTGTTGTCATTTGAATTCTTAAGACGTTAGGGACACCCTAAGTGTTTGAATGGATAGCTGTTGATATTGTCTAAGGATGTTACAAATAAGCCTAGTCTCTTTGGTACTTACTGAGCCCTTTCTAGCGATCTGGGAGAAGGGCTCAAAGGGGCGAGGGAAGGAAGCCTCAAACAGCTTACACTCTCTGAAGACAATCCTCTTCTTGTCGGGGGGCCAGAGTGGCTGCCCAGACAATTGCCAGCTTCTGCCGGAAGCTCAGAGTATCAGGGTGCCGGGACGTGTCACCCCGCATCGCCCTGCCCCCTAGAACTCCCATAACACACTGCGTGAGTGTGTGGTGCATTATTTGGATCCCCCCCCCCCCCCGCCGAAACCAGCTGGGAGCCACAAAGTCTCCCAGCTGGCAGACAATCAGTAAAATGGGATTAGGAGAGCGCTCACTCTCCTAACCATGTTGGGTGGCTCTGGAGGCGGGTTTGCCACTGAGGCACCTCTGGGATCGGGCATGATTCTGGCGGTATACATGCATGGTACACACGTGCGTGGTACACATGCGCTTCCTTAGCCCGGTTTTGTCTGCGCATGTGAATAGCTTCATTCTGTTTGATATTTCCACTTCTGGTGAAATATTGCATGGGGTTCTCAGCCATCTAAAGGCAGTTGATTAATTGTATCAGATTTACTTTACGGATTAAATGATGAAATCTGCATAAATTTGCATTAAATAAAATAATACAACTGATAATATAAAATAATACAACTTTATAGATGATGCATTCATGTCTTACAACAGACACCTTCTTCTTCTTCTTCTTCTTCTTCTTCTTCTTCTTCTTCTTCTTCTTCTTCTTCTTCTTCTTCTTCTTCTTCTTATTTTGATTTCTATACCGCCCTTCCAAAAATGGCTCAGAGTGGTTTACACAGAGAAATAACAAATAAATAAGATGGCTCCCTTTCCCCAAAGGGCTCACATTCTAAAACGAAACATAAGATAGACACCAGCAACAGTCACTGAGGGTACTGTGCTGGTTGTGGATATGGCCAGTTACTCTCCCCCTGCTAAATAAAGAGAATCACCACAGTAAAAGGTGCCTCTTTGCCCAGTTAGCAGGGGCTTTTAGAAGGAGTATTACCTTTTGTTTGAGAGAGAGAAGAGAAAGTGTTTTTTAAATGATATACCTACCACCCACACTGTGTACGTTTCCATATTAAAATAATTAACAGGCTTTTAAAAAGCTTCTATGGAGTTAATCAGAGATACCTTATTAGTTTATCAGAGCTTTTTTAATGGATTAATCTAACCAATTAAACAAGTAAACATTGCAGCCCTTGTTATAATCCAGCTCTATCCCAAGAAAGCTGGGAAGAGCAAGTGGACAGCTACATGCCCTGGGCCACATGGTCTTGTAGCCCATTGAGGGACATAGCACTCCTTCAGAAGACAGAGCTGCAGTGACTGGGATCTTGCAGAGGGTAGATATAAGTTTATTCGGTCACTGACCAGTAAATCTTGACAGAGGGCTTGAAGTTTAGGGATGCTCTTTTTATTGGGCTCTTTTAAAATGGTCTAAGCATAACAGAACTGTTCTAAAGACAAGGTAAATAGTGTGTTTAGACTTATTAGGAGGAGTAAAGCAGCCTAGAGTTGCTTTCTTAAAATAATTTAGATCTCCTTCTGTCCACCAAGTTTAAGCTATATTATGAAACATATAAAATGACTTCTGCTGAAAAATGGATAAATTCTACAGGGTTAGAATAACCAGGAAATCTGTACCCTTTTATAAGCCACATATTATGATACTATAATTTTGATGATTTGAAATTGTGAACAGCCCAGAGACGCAGTTTTTGGGCAGCATAGAATTTTTAAAAAATAAATAATTAAAAGGGGGATGGAATCATAATCCTTGTGCAAGGCTGGTTTCCCCCCAGTCTGAAAAAATGCTAATTAAGTGGAATCCAGAGCTTTCTCTATAAAAATGCTTATTGCAACAATTAACAAACAAGAAAGAAAGATGTGCTTGGTGATGTGTCTTCATGGAGGAGCAAAGGATTAATGTTCTTGAAGGGGTTTATTGGAAAAGATACTGTTGTATCTTATGAACAAGTAATGGCCAGGAATATATTCCACAGCTATTGCAATATTTTCTAGTCAGACAGTGTATTTTGGCAGTGATTTGAAAATATGGTCCTCGTGAGTAGGAATGAGTATGAAACGGATTTTGAATTTCAAGTTCAAAACAAAGCAGAGATGGCTGAAATGTTTCATCAAAACAGCAGCCTGACGACAACCTATTCTCTCAACATCAGCTCCCCACCCACTCCTCAGAGACTGAGCAACTACCTCTTACCTGCTTTTCAATAGGGCTGTGCAAACTGGTTCGAGGTTCAGGTTCAGGGGTTCGGGTTAGAACCGAACCATCCCCTGGTCCGGCTGGACCGAACTGAACCCCCCCTCCCCAGTTCGCGAATTTTAAAAAATTTTTTTTAAAAAAAAATCCTGCCCACTCAGGCCTGCAATAAACAGTTCGGTGGCCATTTGGGAGGCTGCCGTGCATGCACAAATGGCCTCTGCCATTTTGTTTTTGGTGGCCATTTTTAATTTTTTAATTAAAAATAATGGCTACCACGCATGCTCAAATGGTCCCTGTGAGGCCCTAAGCCTTGCCAGACCTCACGGAGGCCATTTGAGCATGCACGGCAGCCTCCAAAATGGCGGACCGAACTGGACCAGTCAGGTTCGGGTGCAGTTCACACCTGAACCAAACCGGGCCAGCCGGTTCTGTGCACACCCCTACTTTTCAAATGACCTGAGATCAAACTATGCAGGTCTTTGCCTAGCACAAATGACTGCCAGACTTAACCTCGTAATTCTAAATGGCTCATTTGCAGGTTATGATCAAGGGGAATTTACCTATCTATCCGGCTCCAAAACAACTACCATCAGTTACATTGCTATTTCCGGGAACTTGCTTCCTTTTGTCAAGAACTTTAAGGTCATACCTCACCTAGATTTCTTTCTGATCTCCCTTCAGTTAGCGTCTTTTACCCAATAGTTCCGCTTGGAGACCTGATGCACTCCCACTTATCTACCTTTTGGTCAAGGCAGGTTTTGTGCCAAATGGACCCCTCAGCTTGAACAAACATTAAAGGAGCTGCTTGCCATGGAATCTTTCCAGAGCTACCAGCGAAGTGGCACCTACCTCCGCCCCCCCCCCCCCGCTGTGACCTATGATGACCTAGTGCATGAGCTACAAAAGCATCTAAACAGAAAGGCCGACTCTTCCTCCAAACCATGGTTTGATAAGGACACTGTAGAAGCCAAGAAAGCCCTTATCCCTACCTATCATATCCACAAATCTAGTACAGGAGCAGATGCCACAATAGTCCTCCCACACCTTTTACACCTCAGGAGACAATACAAACATCTACTAGCACTCAAGAAAAGAGAGGCTACGAAGGCCACCTGGTCTCATCTCATCCAGGTGGTCAAAGCAAAGGACTTGGCCACATTCTGGTACATCACAGCCAATCCCATCAGCAATGGTATGACTCAGGTGGACTCTTATATCCCTCCAGTGATCTGGGAATTGCATTTCAGATTTTGTACCGGATATAAAAGATCAGTCCAGTTGGCCACCACTCACTACAGCTGAGGTTGAGTCTCTTGTCTCCCAATCTAGAGCAGGGAAGGCCTTCGGGGAAGACCTTATCCCTCTGGAGCTTATAAAAAATAACTTAGAGTGGTGGGGCCCCAGTTCTGGCCTCGCTATTTACCTGTTTTGACTCTCATGGCCGCATTCCCAAGGATTGGGGGCTGGCGATCATCGTCCCCTTATTCAAAAAGGGAAGAAAGGATGACCCTGACAGTTACAGGCTCATTAGTTTGCTCAACACTTTCAGCAAGCTGTACGCTAGACATCTACATGGGAAACTTAAGGACTGGTTAGAGCAAGAAAATCTGCTTGCAGACAAGCAAGTCGGCTTTAGGGAAGGTAGATCCACAACTGACCAATGCCTGGTGCTCCAGCACTGCATTGAAAAGTACTCCTCCAACAGTTATGCTCCCTTTACGGTCCCTTTTCATAGATCTTAAGTCCACATTTGATTCCATCTCCCAAGCTATGGGAGAAGTTGCAATCTTCCTCAATTGATCATCGCCTGCTCTATCTAATCCACAGCCTCCACACAGACACAACTCTCAAGGTAAGATGTAGCCCTCAAGGTCACCTTACGAACCCTGTCCCAACACAGAAAGGAGTCAAACAGGGATGCATCCTGGTCTCGCTTCCTTTCAATTTCTACATCAATGACATGGTGAGCCACCTTAGTAACCCAGGTTTCTATTTCCCCAAGCTGGCTGAAAGAAGCATTTCCACCCTACTCTATGCCGATTATGCCGCAATCCTCTCAAGGACCCTTATAGGCCTCAGGCTGTTAATGGCTCTAGCTCAGTGTTGCAAGAGCAAACAACTTGAAATAAATTTTGTATTTGTATTCTTGTGCTTGTCTGGGACCATAATAAAGATTGATTGATTGATTGATTGGGTGGGAAATGCCAGGTTATGAAGTTATGACACAGAGTACATAATCCTACATGTAATGGTTGAGAGAGGGAGAGCATGACCCAAAGGTTCTGCTTTTGGCGACATCTCCATGTTGGGCACAACCTGTAGCTCCATCATGAAATTATAACCACTACATGTTGTCTTTGTTTAAACGTTAAGTATGCATGAAGTTCTCAGTTTCACGTTTGTGGAGACAAACAGAAACCTGGGATTTAACTTCATGAATAATGGAAATGTAGAAATCTTCATTCCTGTAGGTTTAGAAGGTAAACCTTATGGAAGGAGATCTGGTCTTGTGATACCAAGCTTGAATTGTCCACTTTGCTAAGCAGGGTCCACCCTGGTTTGCATTTTAATGGGAGACATGTGTGAGCACTGTAAAATATTCCCGTCAGGGGATGAGGCCACTCCGGGAAGAGCATCTAGGTTTCAAGTTCCCTGTCTGACTTTTCCAAGATAGGGCTCAGGGAGACTCCGGCCTACAACCTTGTAGAAGCCACTGCCAGTCTGTGCAGTAGACAATATTGAGCTAGATGGATGGTCTGACTTGGTATAAGACAGCTTCCTATGTTCCTGTGTAATAAACCATCCTTTTGGATGTCATATTAATGGGTAACTTCCCTTCTGTATAGAGGTAATTGTTTTAGGAAAGCAACAGGCACAACTTGATCCCTGACTGGTATAGTAGTAGTATCCCCAGTTCGTGTTTCAATAGCTTGATAGTCATACAAACATGATGAAGGGGAGGTGGGGCCTTGTTCTAGAGAGAAGTCTCTTGTTAGGTGGCAGAGCCTGGAGTCAGTATAATAAAACAAGTGAATAAAAGCCTATTCACAAGCAGGGAATATTTACACTAGTGCTTGAGAGGAGACAACATTTTTCAAAGAACTTGAAATAGCAAGGCAATACTGTGGGGCAGTCGATAGGCCTTGCACTATTATTATTTCTTCTTCTTCTTCTTCTTCTTCTTCTTCTTCTTCTTCTTCTTCTTCTTCTTCTTCTTCTTCTTCTTCTTCTTCTTTAATATGATTTATTATTTTATATCAGAGCGTCACAGAATATGGTGCTTCACAGAGTAGCATAAGCGAGAAAGACAGAAGCCTTAAACTCTAAATATTGTGAGGGAAAGAAGCTCCAAAACTTGGAAGATTATTTATTTATTTGGCCACAAGCAGACTTCAGTAGGTACTGTTCTTGCAAGTGTCAAGCCTAAAAGTACCCATGTCTGTTGCAGTTGCATTGATTACACTTCTGGGGACTAGTTTAAGCTTTTCAAAGGTATCAGTACTACAAAACCTGCAAAACTGGTTTGGCCTGGATCCACTATCCCCTCTTCTGTGTGAACTGTAAATAACTCTGCATGGAAAGGGGGCGAACATTTCTTCTGAGAGCAGCTTGTTGTAACTCATAGAGGCGAGTCTCACGATCAGTGAGACTCGCTGGGAAGGGATCTGCAGGGAGAGCAGGCTTAGCACGCTCTCTCCACAGATGAGCAGGAAAGCAGCCCTGGGCAGCCGGATCAGCCACCCACATGACTGCCAGCTCCATCAGGAGCCAGCAGGGGCTGTGGTGATCGGGGGCCACGTGGACCACGGAAGTTCCAGGATGCCCCGTGCAAGCGTGTAGGGCCCCCAGGGCCAGGAGGCTTGTTTTAGCCTCCCAGTGGGGGTCTCCTTGTGTGTTGCCACGCCGCGGAGCTGCACCGTGGCAACCCACTACAGAAAAGACAGGGTCAGTGGAGCACTCGCTCCACTAACCTTGTCTAAGGGGAGGGGGAATTAGGAGGGTTTGCTGCCAGGAGCCGCGTGACTCCTGTGGCAGCAGACGATCATGCAAAAGCAGTCTAGGATCCCTTAGCCTGCTTTTGCCCGATCGTGAGAATCTCCCCTTGACTTTGCAGGGCGGGGGAGGCTGTTCCTGGAACGAGCAGCTGAATATGTGAGCAGACTCACATTGCTTCAGATTCATAGCATTTCTGTTTCACAGTAGATTCACAGCACTTCAGACTCACATCCCGCCCCATGTCAGGATGCAAAAAATGTGTAGTGTGGTCAGTATCATCCCCTCTTCTGAGATACTTCCTCTAACACTTCCTGGTTTGGTTCTAATATTGCTATTAGAAGCAATGGTTAGGGGTGCCTTGATAATGTGCAAAACTACAAGTTTTCAGTAATAAAAAGGGCACACAGCATGCAACCTTAGAAAGAAGGCTGACTGATCTCCAGAAAGCAAATACACAGCAATAAGTAGTGTTTGGGGTTCAAAATGCAGAAGATTCTTTGCTTGATTTTGTGATGATGGTGGGCATCTAGGAAACTATGAAGACTACAAAAAAATAAAGCAAGAACTGGAGACATACAGTAAAATAATAGTGTTACTGCCTGGTAGAAGTCTGGATTAGTTTCACTGTTATGTTTTTTATGCTTAGATTCTGGCAAATGTTATCATTTTTATCTGTGGGAACCTCGCAGGAGCATACCACAAGCAACTGATGGAACTCGCTCTGCAGCAGACATATCAGGACACCTGCAACTGCATCAAGTCACGCATCAAGCTGGAGTTTGAGAAGCGGCAGCAGGTAAAGCTCTGCTCAGAATTTCATAGACCCTTCTTTTTCTCCAGTCCTTTGTTTTCTCTTGAATGTGCTAAAATGCTTATTGATCAGGAAGGAGTGAAGAAAGGCTCTTCAGAAGAAGCCTATTTAAGGCTGCTGTTTGTTGCAATTTACAACTTGAATGTAGAGGAAATGGGATCATTACCACCATCCTTACGCCTTTCCCTCTACTTCCTTTGGCTTATCATAAAGGAAGGAGAAAGATAAAAGACACATTCGGTTATTTTGTCACCAGAGTTCTTATGGTATGATCTGTTGCTGTGATATTCCTGTGAACATCACCCTGTATGCTAAAGAGCTGGATCATGCATTGTTGAGGAGTATCCTCTAAAAGTAATATGCATAGACTCTTCACAGATAAACCAGAATCTTAACGGAAGGACCCTGTGATTTATAGAAGTATTGAGATAATTTAATAAGACTGTCTTTTATGACAACAGAAAACTGAAGTTCTTTTTTAGCTAAATTCAGGAGTCTATACTGTACTAAAAATCAATAAATTAAAAATGTACTCAGACAGTCCAAATTCTGTAATAATAATATTTATATTTATTTGGTTTCTATACCGCCCTTCCAAAAATGGCTCAGGGTGGTTTACACAGAGAAATAATAAATAAATAAGATGGCTCCCTGTCCCCAAAGGGCTCACAATCTAGAAAGAAACATAAGACAGACACCAGCAACAGTCACTGGAGGTACTATGCTGGGGGTGGATAGGGCCAGTTACTCTCCCCCTGCTAAATAAAGAGAATCACCACATTAAAAGGTGCCTCTTTGCCAAGTTAGGAGGGGTAACTAGTATAGTTCATGAAGTATAGTTCATTAAATTAAATACGCATAGTAGAAGCATGAATACATAACTTTCTATACATGCATAAGAGAGCAAAGTGGATTTGTATTTAAAAATTGCTGGATTTAAAACAGGATTAGACACATTCATGGAGGCTTGGCTTTGGCTGTTGCATATCTGCCAACATGTCCCAATTTTCTCATTAAAGTGAATGGGAAATGAGGGACATGTTGGCAGGTATGCAACAGCCAAAGCAAAGACCCAGAAGCATTTAGAGCCAGGCCAGGAAACAGGGCCTGCATGTGTGGAACTTTGCTGGTACCTGGCAGGATTGTTTCAGCCTACTCTTTCAGTCTCAAATCGCTCACTACAGTGGACAGCAGATCAGGTTGTTGCTGGTTCTCATCCTGGCTGTTCCTGATCCTCTGTCGGAATTCTTCCTAGTCTGTTTGCCCTTCAGTTTCTCCTAATCTGTCTGTTCTGCCCACATCCTTGCTTGCTGTTGACACATTGCTAGTATTGGGTGTGTTTCAGTTTCATTTCATCTCCTTGTTTGAAGTCTCTGTGATAAGTATAAAATAAACACAAATATACATGCACACACACACACACACACACACACACACACACAAACTCTTCTAGAGCATAGTGTTCAACTACCCTATAAGATTGTTTGCCCCACTGATAAACTGTTGCAGAAAATAAACTAAGGCAGTTTCAAAGCTATCATGCCTGGTTTTGACATTGACAAGCAGTTAGTATAATTACTCTTGTTCATTTCAGGTGCTTTGCATTGAATGACTTATAAGCTGTTTTGAAGGATCCTAGCAGGAGGTGGTGCTGGTATCTGAGAGAGCTCCTTGAATGTCATTTTCAAGGAGGCAGGATCTTAATAATAATGGGCTTAGAAACAGGACTCAGAAGCTGTGACAGTTTTAAATGAAGAAGGTAACCGAATGAAACATTAGATGTGTAACTGAGGCAATTCCTTTCTTTACTAGAATGAAAATTTTTTTCAAGGTGCCTTATAAAACAAATTTAGAAGGGAAATAACTTCATTTTGAATACATGAGAATGTGTGGCCCTTGATGGGGGAGAAAACCTGTTAAAAACTGGTGGAAGGTTATTCCTCTGGATTAATACATGAAATTAATATATTATTATGTGCTCCTCACTTTTGAGGGGAGAGGAATTCCAGTGTCAGCACTACAGGGTTTGGTTTCCTTTGGATGAGAGAGCAGTGGAGACTTATGATCTCTGCTTTATTTTTGTGTGATGCACACACGCAGAGCATACGTGGGAAGAAACAAGTACTTCTGCTGAAGGCAGAAGAACCACCACAGAAGTACTTAGTTAGCCCTCAAGCCCCTCCCCTGCCCCCCAATTTTCAGCTAGCCTCACCTAGAAATTCTCATCACTCTTTCTCTCTGAATGTCCAGCGCTCTCTCTCAAAACTGTTGTCTTATACACTGATTTATCAGATACTGGACTCTGCCCAACCCCTGCAGGTGAATTGCCCATTCAGGAAACATCCACATTCATTAAGAAACATTAGAATTCTTTTGCCAAAGGCTCTGATCACTCATTCACGGTGATCAGGCCAGTCAAACATGCAGCAGTACACAGTGTAAATGCTTGTAAAATATGGTATTCATTTCATATTTCATTTTAAATAATGACTGTTTCTGCAGTCATTTGTGTACTCTGGCTGATTCTTTTTCAAAATCATCCTCCTCACATCAAGATTTGGAGGGGTAAAGCCATTTAACCAACCTAATGCTCAGGACATAAGAAGTGGTGTTCTTTTCAGACCTATAGGTGCAGGCAAACTATTTATTTATTTCTTATTTATTTGTTAATATTATTTTTATCTTATTTATTTGTTTTTGTTTTTCTATGTTAACCACTTTTTTGTTGGAAAGTGGCATATAAATATTTGTCATAGCAGTAGTTGCAGCTGCTGCTGCCAGGTTCAAATATGTTGACTTAGTGTAATTGTTTTCAATTATTTAGATAATTCTTTCCATTTCAGTTTTTCTTCCCTGCAGCTATCAAACTTTTTGAGGCCAAAGCTCGAGCACAGCTTCTGTATGGGGTGCAGCTGGGTATTTACTCATAACTTCACTTCACTAAGTAACTTCACTAAGTTAGAAGCAGTTCAATCAAATTTGTTGAAGAATATATTCCAGGTCCCCAGTTGCGTCCCTAGGGCGGTACTCCGACTGGAAGCAGGGATGCTTAAATTAGAGGCTAGGGCCTGGATAATTATCTTCGACTTCTGGCTTAAGCTGATCTACCACCCTATAGGTATAGCTCCATCGGTGCTAAAAGATATGTACCACTCAAGGTGGGGAAAAGGGGTGGAGGAAAAGTTATATTTTTATCCCCCCCCCCCACCGCACTAGTAACTAGTCTATGAAAATGCCAGATTCAGAATACGGGAAAGAATCTACGATATGGAGTGCCAAATAGATCAAGGCTCCATTTTGAATGATGTTATTCTGGGTAATCAAATAACGAGTTTTACCCCAGCAATCATTTGAATCAGATAACAACCCCAAAATACCATAGAGCTCTGACGTTGGCCTGATGTAATGCCCTGTGTACAGCTGTCTTGGAAGGGAGAGACCAAGGAATTCCCTATGGTGAGCATCTTTGCCCCTGTGGCAGTGGAGAGATTGAAACGACACACATGTACTTTTGTATTGTAACTATTATCGTGACACCTGTTATAAGTTTATTTCCACAGATATTAGCCCTTATCCTGGCTGTTCCGACTCCTTTTATCTGAATTTTCTTTTAGCAGACCAGAATGACTTTAGGTCCTACAATGTGGCGAAGTTTTGCTTTATAGCTAGTAAAATCCGATTAGAGCTTAATAAGAACTAGTAATTTATGACGTCCATCACTGCTTTCGTTATCCAAGTTCTCTTTACTATGCTCACTTTATAATTATTGTCATACTGCTTTTAGTATTATTACATTTTAGTTTATAGTTTATCATAGTATTAACTTTTAGTACTTATTATATTAAGTAATTTTACAGAGAGGTTCTAGTTGTAAGTTGCTTGAACGGTTTCTCTGTTCGCTTGGCTGGTCAAAGACGGTAATAAAGACTGTTCTGTTCTGTTCTATTCTATTCTATTCTATTCTATTCTATTCTATTCTATTCTATTCAGTTTTTCTGATGAGTAACCTTATGTATTTGGCTCAGAAGTTGTGTCTGATTGGGAATTCTGAGGGGCAGTCTAAGGGGCACTTGTAATTCATATTGGGAAATCAGCCAGGCCTGTTGGGCTGGAAAACTGAGAGTGCCTGCTGGGATAGAACTGTAATGATTGATAAGCTGCAGTTATGGGAAACCTGCCAACCTTGTTGATTTTCTCACTGAGGGATTCCCGATAAGCTCCTAGGGAAGCCCAGGATTCCTTGGAACACAGTTTGAAAACCATTGGCCTACTGGTAGTCTTGCTCAGATTGCTACATGGTCCTAAGAGAAATATTCGCCATCATCACACCAGAGCTGTGTCAGATTGTTGTAACTCTGTTTCACCAGTGGGTAAACATTATTCTCCCTGTTTCCACCTGGCCCTTTGCAACTCCCCACTGCTCCTGTTAGTTTGATTCCAGCCTGCATAAATGCAGATCAAAACAGGTTACATCACTGTAACTGATGTTCTTCAAATGGCCATCTGTGCAGTATCATATATGGGATCTGTGCTTGTGCAGAGCATATACTGGAATTTTTTTTAAAGCTCTAGCCAAGAGCTGGCACTAATGCCTCTTTCCTTTGAGAAGAGAAATTTGACTTTCTATAAGGCTGTTCTCACAAGCAGCCCAGCCGAGCCTGGGTTGGGCTGCTCATGTGGAGTGGTGGGATCGATCCTGATCCCAGTGCTGCCCTCATGGGTAGCCTGACTTTCTGCCCCAGCCTTTAGGCAGGGTTACAGGCGTGAGCACGCCCTTAACCCCAGTGCCAGGGTTGTGTGTGGGCTCGGGCTGCATGCATCCTGAGCGCACACAGAGTCAGGTGCCTAGAACACCTGACTCACAGGTTTTCCCCCCAATGCACTGCACTTGTCACATGGTGCATTATGGGATATCTGGAGGCCGGGACACATTGCCCTGGCCCCTGGAGATTCCGCTGCTGGGAGCAGCGCAGATCATGTGGGCGTGCAAGCAGGATGTTCCACACACAATGACTGATTGACTGGGGGGAAGGTGGGTTCGCTTTCCCTCCCTGCCCTAGAAACAGTTGTGTGCAAGACCTTTATGTATGCCTAGAGGGGCAGGGCAATTTTTTTTCCCTCTCAGGCCCCCATTGCAAGAAATTTCCTTCCCTTGAGCAGTTACCAGAAGCAAGCAAGCTGGTTTTGTCTATATTTTATCAAGCATAGGCAAGAAAATAGTATTTGCAATGTGCAAACAGGATGAGGTACCTATAAAGTTCCCACTGCTATGGGAGACGCAATACCATATGCTCTACACATCCCAGAAACATTATCCAGTCCTCTTTTTATTTTTGTTTTTTTGTTTTTAATGCAGTTAGTGTTGGTATCTGTATACAGTACAGTATCCTTACAGTACCCCTTTTATTTATTTAGCACCATTGATGTGCATCAGGGCTGTACAACGTTGGACTACACTGCCCATTGTCCCTGATCACTGGCCACTGTGACTGAGGATGATGGGAATTGTAGTCAGACAACAGCTGGCAGGGGGCAAAGTTGTGCAGCCCTGAAGTTCATAGTGCTTTGCAATGTAAAGTAAGCAAAAGGACAGGTTCCTGCTCTAAGGAGGAAATCCTCAGTTTAAATTCTGAAAGCAGAGGACACAATGGATGAAAGACTTGGGCAAGGGTAAAAAGGGAAGCGTATGCACAAATGCTTGTATATGTATCAGTTTCTGAAGGGGATGAGGACCAAAGGGTTAAGCCAAAGCTTCTTGGAAAAGTGGATTTTGAGGAGGGATTTGAAGGAAGAGAGCAAGAGGTAGCATAGGTGTATTGGGAAGGAGTCTGAAGTATCGGGGCAGTGAGAGAGAATGGCCAGAGTTAAGGAAGCAGGAGACTTTGGGGTGGTAGAGGGTGATGGAGTTAGAGGAGCAAAGCAGGCAGGGATCTATTGGGATTTGAGGACAGAGCAAGAAAGAGGGGAGTGAATAACATCTATTATTAATTAAGGAGCACATTTCATCTCTGCCTGTCGTAATGCTTTGTTAGGAGTGATGGTACTAAGCCAACCAAGCTGTTTTCCCAACTAGGTGATTTATCAAATGAAGTCAAATGAATTAGCATTGATGTATGGAAATTTGTTGGCCTCTGCATCAGAACTGTGCTTTGGTTATGAAGGAAGTGATATGCCTGAGGGTTAAAAAATGTTTTTCCCTAATAAGGTATGGAGAATAAATAGGTACATCAATGCCTTGCCATGTATCTGTTGGAAGTGCAGCCTGTTCTATGTTGCCTGCATTAGACTGACACAAAAGTATTGTGTTGAAAAGAACCTCAAGGGAAGAAAGCTACTTTCAGCTCTGACAAATGCAGCTAATGCCCATGTCTGCTGCACCTTTTCCTTTTCCTGATCAGATGCAGGTTTTGAGGAAGATTATGTGTGCTGGCTGGGTCTCACAGGCTAAAAAGGTACTCATACATTTCCAGTCAGCTACTAATTTTTAACAGGGGCCATATTTTAAATTGAATGAATGCTGAAGGGCCAGTAATGTTGGTTCTTCCTTTTGACTTCTGCACACAGTGGGCACAGACTACATTTAAACCCTCTTCTCTTTAGAGTGACTATCAACAGAGGGTTTGACAGAAACCTCCCCAAATGAACTCTTATTCTCCTTTCATATGCAGAAGCTATGGGGACCTGGCCAGTGAGCATAGTGGTGGTGACTAGCATGGTTAGCTAGGAACATAGGAAACTGCCATATACTGAGTCAGACCATTGGTCTATCTAGCTCAGTATTGTCTTCACAGACTGGCAGCCGCTTCTCCAAGGTTGCAGGCAGGAATCTCTCTCAGCTCTATCTTGGAGAAGCCAGAGAGGGAACTTGAAACCTTCTACTCTTCCCAGAGCAGCTTCATCCCCTGAGGGGAATATCTTACAGTGCTCACACATCAAGTCTCCCACTGATATGCAACCAGGGCAGACCTTGCTTAGCTATGGGGACAAGTCATGCTTGCTACCGCAAGACCAGCTCTCCTTGCTTAAGACCAGCTCTCCTCTCTTGAGCAGAGCTCCTTTGCTCTTGCTCCCCGCTCTCCTCATGTTCAGTGAATGTGGGGAGATAATGCTGGCATAGGACTCATGTGAAGAACAACTGTCACTATCTCCCCTTTGTCAGCAACTCACTGTGTGAAAGGTGTGGAAAGAGAGGAGTCTTGACAGAGGACTCTGCTGCTGTATAGGAAAGGAGTTAAAGATCTCTTTGCCTGTGTCGGGTGGTGTAGCAAAAAGTGACTGAGTTAGGTATAATGAGGAGGCATCTCTTGGATCATTAGCTATGTTGGGGGCCACAGGGTGAGCTCCTGTGAGCCAGACTCAGTTCCCAGGTCACCGGTTGCCTATCCCTATCATAAGCCTTATAGCACTCATTGTAGAAGTATTCTGTTTATATTCCTATCACAAGCCTTATATTTGGTATACAATGTGCCTTATTAGTGTCATATGCTGTAGTAAGGGTTCATCTGTATCAGCTTTTTTCCAGAGATATATGGTCCCAGGACATTATGGAACCAATTGATACAGTCGGCAGCTGGGCTCTGATTAGGCCTCTACTTCTGGGTTTTGTTAGTAACTGGTTAAAAAGATTCTAGATGTCCCTGATCATCCTCTTCAGTTTTTACTTGCAACATGAAAGTTATATGCCTCCCCAAAAGCAGATCTGCTTGTGGGTTTCTGCCCCCAGTTTGCCTCTCCCAAGAGATTGCAAGGTGATGTCTCACCTTTCATTTGAAGGCCAGACAGTGTTTACATCAGAGTAGACACACATGCTTGGAGGATCCTCAACCTACTGTTTCTTCCTTTATTATATCTGCTTTTATTCTGCATACAGTGGTCCCTCTACTTACGAAATTAATCCGTTCCGAATGCACATTTGTAAGTCGAAAAGTTCATAAGTCGAAAAGCGGTTTCCCATAGGAATGCATTGGGAACGGATTAATGCGTTCCGGAGCCTAGAAAAAAGACCCAGACCCCCAGTAAGGCTTGCAAACTGCACAGGAACATTTCTTTTCAAGAATAAACAGGCAGTAAACAAGCAGGCAAGTCAAGGAAACCGCATGTAAAATTCGTAAGTCGAGGAAACCCCATCTAAAACTTTGTAAGTCGAAAAAACCGCATCTAAAACCGGATCTAAAACTGCCGTTTGTAACTCGAAAAATACTTATGTCGAGTAGTTCGTAAGTCGAGGGACCACTGTACATGCAAAAAGCACACTAGCAAGAGAAAGACAAATGAGAGATTATTAGGGTCACATGGAACATTAATGAAATGTAACATAGGGCAATGATTTGGAAACTGACTGAAGAATGTATGGTCCCAGGGACAAATGATGATCAAGACATTTGCTGCCAACCTTGGGACTTCAAAAACTGGGCCAGTTGTTAAATACCTTACAGACCACCATGCGTGGTATGTGGGCCACAATTTCTGGCCTGTCTTACATAATTTCGTTTCATAATGTCTTGGGAGTCACAGTAATTGTGGATGCTTACCAGATTCAAGATCAAATCGAATCACACCCAATTCGAGCTTGAATTGATTCAGGCCTTCATTTTGTCTCCAGCAACCTCCATTTTGTCCCTTCCGAGCTTCTGCCGTCACTGCAAAGGATGAATTTTTAAGAATTTTTATGTGTAGATTCTCTTCACATGAAATTACTTCTTCACAGGGATTCCCTATGAAGAAGTCATTTCACAATCCACAACACATAAACATTCTTTAGAATTCACCCCTTTGCCCGATTCCTTTGCAGCTTGGGTGGCAGTTGGTACCCATGTTGCCCTGCCACCCAACTCACTTTGGTGCCCCCTAGCCCTTAAAAATATTTATTTGAATATGAATCGAATCAAAAGCAAATCAACTCAGATTCAAGGGCAGCAGATTCAAGCTCGAATCATATCAGGCTATTTCAATTCGACCTTGAATTGCAAAAATCAATTTGTGTACATCCCTGCTATTTGAGATAGCATCTTCGCTTGATGGTACAATCAATACATTTTTAAACTTTTAATCTGAGGTAGGTTTTAGTAGGGAAGTAAATTTTAAATGAATTAGAGCAGCAGAGGACCAGAAATGTGCATTTTTCCAAGTTCATATCACTTTCAATAAAAATCAGCCATGGTGGCCCCCAAAAAAGCATTCCTGCCAAAGATGCCCTGGTCAGATTTTGGTAGACTTTTTATATGTTTCTTGGGGTGCCTTCCTGAGTACACAAAACTGAATTTCATTTTCATTGGAACTAGTTTGACATTTAACCATGAAAGGACTAGCCTAATGTGACTTAAACTCACTTAATGCCTGAACCTTTTTGTCTTTCCTTTTTACACCTAGGAACGTCTCCTGCTTTCTTTGCTTCCTGCTCATATAGCCATGGAGATGAAAGCTGAGATCATTCAAAGGCTGCAAGGACCCAAAGCAGGCCAGCTGGAAAATACAAACAACTTCCATAATTTGTATGTCAAAAGGCACACCAATGTAAGGTATGGTCTGATACTAGCATTTGCCAGCCTTCAGTGCTGAATTACATGCTATAATTAACACCTCCTGCAACATTTAATATGCAGAATTTGGAGGGAGAAGTTTAGCTTGTTGAATTGTTTATTCAGATGCATGGGTACAGAGATTTATAGTAAGTTGATTCTGCAGAACAGTGACAACAAATAACCTTTGCAAACCTTGTGACATGTTTATTTTGGAGTACAGCTGAATTTAATTGGGTATATCAAATTTAAAAGTAACTCAGATGCTGAAATATTATTGCTTTTACAAATCATTTTAAAATGTTCATGCTGAATATGGACAACAAGAAGAACCCTCTGTTGTTGATAAAAGGTAACTGGCTGTACAGCTGCAATCAGCCCTGATTGATGCATCTGTTTTCAGTGTGGCAAACCTGGAATGTGTTTCAGTCCATTCTCAGTTCGCTGTTCACCATGTCCTCACTGAACCCTCTTTAGGAAATGTTTTCCAAAGATATAGGGAGGTGTTATTTGGAACACCTTCTTTGGCCTGTTTCACGCAGGCTCTGGGCCCATGGTGCACTAAGTGAGACCTGGAAGGTATTGGCCTTCAGTTGGAGTAACTGAATAGCACGTTTCAAGTTCCAGATGACATCAATAGTATACGTTCGCAAGAAGCAGGTTCAGCCTCTGCTTCTGCAGGACCTGATAGGTAGTGGGGAGGCCTTGTGTGCAGATGGTCCTGGCTCTTGGTCAGAATCTGAGAAGGCATTAACAGAGGGGTTCGGAGGCCAGGACACATGACTATTGTGCCAGATCACATGTGAACCAAAAATAATCGTGTAAATTGACCTTGGTGAGCTCAGTATCAGAATGTGATTCTGGACAGATTGAATCTATTCCTATTGAGGCAATTGGTGTAGTCTCCATTCTTTTTTGTTTTTATAAATATTTACTCAGGTAAAATAATATTGCATTTTTAAAACGGGAAAAATGGTAAATGCCAGTTATTTTACTTGCAGCATTTTATATGCCGACATTGTGGGATTCACTCGCTTGGCTAGTGACTGCTCCCCTGGAGAACTGGTGCACATGCTGAATGAGCTGTTTGGCAAATTTGATCAAATTGCAAAAGTAAGTATCTGTGAAGGTTTAGCAAATGGCTGCTGTATTAAAGTTGTTGCATTGCTGTTTTTATTTGTAATGATGATATGACAAGAGGGTGGTAGTCCGGAGTGAGTCTCCCTCCTGTCCTCCAAAGTGGACTGCAGCAAATGCAGTAGTCAGAGCCACTACTAATCCACTCACACCCCTACCAGGGCCAAATCTGAGTACCATGACAAACTGGGAGTTGTGGTGCTGAGATTTGACCCTGGGCCTTCCAATTGCTGATCTCTAGTTTACACTGTCACTTTTGTCACAACCTAAAGAACCAATGGGGAAAACCAACCAACCTATTATTGTTCTGTGTTCCATGAATTAGTCACTCTTTCTCAGCTTAATTTACCTCACAGATGAGTTCCTTGAAAGAAGGGCAGATTAGAAATGCAACAAACAAACATATTCTGCATAGGTCTATGAGGAGTAAAAGAAAATCTGTTTGTGGATAACACTGAGAATTCAGTAAGCGGTTCAACAAATGCACTCCCTTGTTGAAGGTAAAGGGTTGGGAAGGTTCTGAGAGGACACAAAGGTTGGCATCATCACAGTGCTGTGACTGTATTTATCATGGTTCTGGTCAAAAGGACTGGAGCCTTTGCTGTTTTTGTGGCCATTCAGATATTTAAACTCTTGAACAAATGAAACTGCCTTGCAGAGTCAGGCCATTAGTTCATCTAACCCAGGACTGCTTATTCCAGCTGGCAGCAGCTCTCCAAGGTCTCCTTAAGCAGAGGTCTTTCTCAGCCCTTCTGTGTCAGCTCCTTGAACCTGAGACGTATTGAATGCAAAGCATGTGTCTTACCCCAGAGGTATGGGCCCTCTCCTAAAGGAATTGCGTTAGCTCAGTAGTCAGTGGCTCTCCACAGTCTTGTGCAGAGGTCTTTCCTAGCCCTGCTACCTTTGAGAGCAGAGATGCTAACTAGAACCTTCTGAGGTCATTCACACAATCAGAAACTGTGTTCTATCTGGGTTTGGGAGCTGTGTGTGCTCCCTATTTTTGGTTGTGTGGAAGCAAAGTAGGATGAAAACCTGGGTAGAAGTGTGTGTGGAAGCAAGGTGGGAGGAAAAGTTACTCCTACTTTTGCTTCCACACAACCAAAAACTGGGAGCACACACAGCTTCCAAACCTGGGTAGGACATCTAGGTGTGACCTCTCTATATGCAAAACAGATACTTGTAACATTATCCTATGGACTCTCCCCCATCTTCCCTATGAAATGCTCCCCAGATGTCCACAGGGATGAATTTGTGTGATAAACATTCCTTATGATTATAGCTATCTATGGATAGCCACAACTTCCTGGCAGTGGTTGTGACAGCCTGTTATTTTCAGCTGCTGTGACCACTGGAATTGCTGCCAGAGAGCTGCAGCTGTATCTGTGTACAGCCTGAATAACAAGGTGTGTTCTTGGCATTACTATGGACCTGGAGGTGGTTTGGGTACATTGCAAGGCAACGATTTTGAATACTAGAACCAGTGCTTTGTTACTGAATAATACACAGCACTAAGGTTCACACTAGAGATGTGCACGGAACACATTTTGCATTCTGTATCAAGTTCAGAATGGAACGCAAAATGAGCAAAATGTTCCGTTGGAACAACCATCAAAGTTCGACTGCCATTTTGGATTCCAAAATGGCACTCTTTCTGGTCTCTGTGCATGTGCAGTGGCCATTTGCATGATCAGCACCACCACTTAAATGGCCACTGCACATGCACAGAGGTCAGAAAGACTGCCATTTTGGGACTGTAACATTCTGATCAAAACAGGGTCATTACGTTCCAAGCTTGGAACAGGTCCACTTATTAAAAGGGCATTCTGTTCTAAGCTCGGAACACTCAGAACACCACATTTCGAGGTGGAACGTTCTGATATAGAAAGGTGCTGCACAGGTCTAGTTCAGACTAGGTTGGGTTAACTGTAAGCAATGATTTTCAAACTCCCTACCCTCGGGACACTTTCCACATCAAGCAACCACTGCACAAGTTGGTCACCAATTATCTGTGCATGGCGGAGGATCTGGGGCACAGACTAGGTTCTGTTCGTACTGTATGCTGACCAGTTATCATACTTGTCTTCCCTGTTATCCTATGCAAACTGAAAACAAATTCATACATTCAACAGACTCCAGTGGTATGCCTGGGCTGTGCCATTCATTTTACATGTGGAAGCTGAATCTTTTAATATTCCCCTTTGAAAAGCAGTCTCTCTCTATGAAGAAAGCTAATTATGTCAGGGGAAATGGTTCTGTGTAGTCTTCTCCTTGGTGTGCTCTTTTTTTCTCTGTGCAAGGAGTTTATTTTTTCATGGCAGAGCATTCAGGAATGCAACCTCCTACCTGTTCTCTAGAGCAACAGAGCCCTGGAAAAGCTGTGACACTTTAGCTGAACTGGGCCTGAGAGTATTATCCTAGAATGTGTCCAAGACTCAGTAATGGTGGATGAGCTGTCTTTCAGGCATCTTACCTAATGCTACTTTCTCATCAGGAAGCTTTTGAGAAATTGCAAAGTTCCATGGTACCTGGTTTGCAAATCACCAGCAAAATCTTTGTTTTTGATTGGATTAGAAACAATTCTGTCAGATATTTTTTGCAAGATTAATTATGAATTGGTCAGCAGAGCAACAATAAAACTTTGAAGGATAAGCTTAGGAAGTCGGATATAATTTTTGTAAAGGACTTGTGTATGGGAAACAACTATCCTATGTTTAAATTTTCAGATCTCATCTCAAAGGATCTCTCTATTTTTGTACCATGCGGGAGAGAGTTTTTATTTCATTTCCTAGGTTTCTGAATCCTGCGTAGCCTGTCTATGCTTTTGATTTCACACATCAGGGAAAGTAGGTCAGTAGAAATGGGATGCACGTAGCACTCACAGCTCTTTTTAGCCTGCACATTCCAGCCCAGTTATCTTCCTCCTTATCTCTAGATGGAATACATTTGATGATACCAAGTACATCCAGGCCAGTGCAGTATTTCTGGTACATTTTATGTAGCTGTATTGGCCATCTCCTAACTGATCTGTTTTTTTCCCTTCAGGAAAATGAATGTATGCGAATTAAAATCTTAGGCGATTGCTACTACTGTGTGTCTGGCCTCCCTATATCTCTTCAGAATCATGCCAAGAATTGTGTGAAAATGGGATTGGACATGTGTGAAGCCATAAAGTAGGTCTAGATATTTTGTAATTTGAAAAATGTTCTTGTCCTTAAAAAGGAGGACAGTGTTTGTTTCAGCTCTAGATCCACCTGGGCAATCTTGATTCTGTCTGCAGCTGCTGCAAAACATAACCCATGTTATGGATCTGGGTTGCAAATCTATTATATATTTACACAGTCTTTTCAGTGTGCAGTATATGGTGCTCTACAGAGACTGTGTTCTCACAACCTGTGTGATCTTAGTTAAAGAGTTAGCTATGATTGTCAAGCTGGCTGTGCTCCCACATAGTGTGATGTGAGAACCTGCGCTTTGGTGCCAGTTGTAGTCCCACTGCTGGGGTTAAGTAGGATTATATTATGATCGTCGTTTAATCTCAGTTAACTGATGGTAGGACAATGATTGGCGCTAAACCGCAGGTTCTCATGCCATGCTTTGTGGCAACATGCTGGGCTCGCCAATCATAATTAATCCTTTAACTACAAACATGGGTAATGAGAACATGGCCAGAGAAATATAAGCAAAACATCTAAACAAACAGGGTCCAAATGATATGAGTTGGCAAATCTTTCACTGCTACTGTACGTTTTTCTGAGGAATTTTTTCCATTTCTAAAAATACATTGTTCCATAAAATTAATTAGTAATATAATGAACAAATTATTTATTTATTTAAAATATTTCTACAGGTTGAGTATCCTTTATCCAGACATCCAAAATCCAAAATGCTCCAAAATCCGTAAACACCACGGCGTGCGCCGTAACAAAACAAAAAACAAAAAGCCTCAGCTCACTCGCTCGCAGATTCCCAATTCTGCTGCTTTTAAACATACAGACAAAACTTACATATTTCAGAAGGCTGTTAGTGACAGAGGTTTTGTCTGTAATTCTCTCTAGTTGCAGCTCTGTTTTTATTGTGAAGCTTTTTAGTATTTTTGATGTTCTCGCTTTGGCGCTAGAGGGAAAAGGGGAAGCCCCCCTCCTCCACTCCCTGCTCAGTTTGGCGTCTGCTCTGTTGGACCTAAAAAAATAAAATACAGTAAGCTTTTCTGTTAAGACTTGGATCCCGTGCCCAAGATATCTCATTATGCAAATATTCCAAAATCCAGAAGAATCCAAAATCCGGAACACTTCTGGTATCAAGCAGTCTGGATAAGGGATATTCAACCTGTACACTGCCCCTCCAGTACACTACTGCTCGGGCTGGCTCACAACATTAATAGATATAATATAAAACAATAAAAAACAATAAAATTAAACAAGTTAAAAGACCAAGCTAAAACCACATTTAAAAGTTACAAGTTTTAAAAGTTTCAAATTAAAAGTTATAAGAAAAAAAGCTAAAAAATTAAGAACTAAAAAACCTACCAGATATAAGCAGTCGATAAAACATTAAAAAGCCTTTCTAAAAAGATGTGTTGTCTTTGGTGGTTTTTTTAAAAACACTGAAACAATAGGTCAAATTAGGAACATAGGAGCATAGTTGGGCAGTTTCAAGGTAGCATTTCCCCCACTTCAGATTACTGTAGCCCTCATCTCCGTGTTCAGCTCACATATCCAAGCAATACTTTATATGGGAAGCAGGATTGTGGCTGTTGGCCCTATCCATGACTGACTTGAGGTCTGCTCACTCTGTCCTCTCTCCAAAGCACTGTATATTAAGAGTTGGCGGGTGTGACACTGCTCCCCTCCAAACATGGATTAAATGCATGGATGCAACATTTATGCCTAACAAATTATCTCTCTATATAAAGTACAACTCTTTGAGCACATTAACAATTACAGTTTTCAGTGTCTTGAATGCTCCTGCATTCTAAATGGCACCAGAATATACTTGATATGGAGGAAGCATGCGATGGTGCTACTGGTGGTGGTGGTGGAGGTGGTGGAGGTGGAGACACAACACTGTGCCTGTTTTGAGACTGTGTGATGTGGACAGTGTTGAATGTGGACCAAAAGACCTGGCAACGAAGCTCACTGGGTGACCTTGGACCAGTTATTGTCTCTCAGCCTGACTTATCTCACAGGTTTGTTGTGAGGATGAACTAGGATAACCTTTGAACTCCTTGAAGAAAGGCCTGGTACAATATAGGATACATAATAAACATAAAGAAGCATTCTCTGCATTGATAAAAACAACATGAAGACCACCTCTTAGTAAAGAGGAATGGTAATTTCCATTTAATGTTATGGAGGAATTTAAAGTCTTACTTAACAGCTGTAACATTTGTTAATCACTCCCTACATACCCATAAGACACAATAGGCAATGTGGTTTATTATCTGCCTACATAAAGCTCAGCTCCTCACAGCTCCCACAGAGCCGTACGCATTCTACAGTAAATGCTTGTCGTACAATCAACTATTTTTGTCTTGATTGTGTGGATTAGGAATGTGTGTGTGTGTGTGTGTGTAAAAGACAGAGAGAATGAATCCATTTATTTCCTCCATTCCCTTCTTTGATTTTTAAAGATAACCATCAGCAGAAATAAATTCCTCTTAAGATAATATTCTTGGAAATGGTAAAGAAACAATTAGAAATTAAAAATAGAGTACAAATGCATTTTGTGCATTGCTGAGAAGAATGAATGATTGGGCAGCATGTTCAGACTATTCAGATACAAGTAGAGGCTTGTGAGAAATTTGTGGGGAAGAGAGGTAGGGATAAGGGGGCGGGATTTCCTCACTCTTTTCCTTGCAGTTATCTTACCTAGAAGACAAAGGAACCAGAGTATAGCTGCATCCAACACAAGCCATGTCCATTCCTGGAGTACAAGGTACTCCAGCCCCAGTGCTGGGTTCATTGGGGAAGGAGACGTGGGAGCAAGCTCATTGTCTTCCTTAGCCCCAAACAGATCACAGGGATTTGTGCATGCCTTCGCTAGCAAACAGCTGTTACCTGTGTGCTACTCTGTGCTGCTAGGAATATTCTTCAACCATTTGGGGGGCTTGAGGGACAGTGGGGGACTCTTCTGGACTCCCTGCTCCCCCCCACACTTTTTTTTTGCAAGGTTGGGCAACCCTCTCAACCCCTAGCACAGTACTTCCAGTGACTGTTGCTGGTGTCTATCTCATGTTTCTTTTTATAGTGTGAGCCCTTTGGGGGCAGGGAGACATCTTATTCGTTTATTATTTCTCTGTGTAAACCGCCCTGAGCCATTTTTGGAGGAGCGGTATAGAAATCGAATGAATGAATGAATGAATGAATGAACCCTGTTGACCCTCCCCACCTTCTGTTTCTATGCATCAGAAGGGCAGCTAAAAAGCTAAATAATAATTGAATTTATAGATAAACAGGAATGTTCATAAAACAATATTTTGTGAGGAGGGAATATATGAAGAACAATATGAGTGCACACACTGGTTTTTAAGAAATGATGATCAGATGATGGACAGTTCTGTTAAAGTCCTGTTACTCATTGTAATTCTCTTTCTCTTTCTTTTTAATCCAAAACTGCAGAAGATTTCAGTTTGAATTAATCAAACTCTGGAAGTTATAGGCTGGGAATGAATTTAGGTCTATGGTTAATGCTGGAATTTTCAGTCATGATAAAGGGACTAAGTTGAAGGTGTCCTTTAAATTCTTGAAGTCACTGAACTTTAGCTCAACTAGAACTGGGCATCTCCTAATAATGGTGGTTGACATTCAGAGCAACCTTCCAGAAGTGCAAAAGGAAGATATGCTGGATATGAAGGAGAGTGTTCTCACTACTGCTTCAGCCACACAGCCTCAGGCACACACAGCAAGGGAGAGCTAATTTTAATGAGTTGCTCTGGCTTCTGCAGTGCCCCGTGTCACCTGAAAATAGGTCTCTGAGGGCTGTGTGACTCTCAGGGACACATTTTCAGATAACACAGGGCACTCCTGGAGCTAGAATGAATAGTCAAAATTTATCTCCTGCTGTGTGCCCAGAGCTGTGTAGCCTGTGCACAGCTAAGAAAGCTCTCCCTCATGTTGGTGCATTTTCCTTTCACACCACAGGAAGGCTGCTCTGGATGTCAGTTACTGTTTTTGTTTCTGAATCAAGGCCTGCTTTTATTATTATTTCTTGTTTACACAGACAGGTGTTATTGACTGGTTTGTTTTATCCAGACATCGAGTCCTTCCCAAGGACCTGGGATGGCTGAATTTTATCATCAATACTGTTGGTTATTATAGATATTGTCGCAAAATATAGGCTGTTCCCAGTAAAGCTTTTTGTAATTGGCTGATGGTGATTTCTGTGGCCCCTAAGGTGTTGAGGTGCTCTTCAAGGTCTTTTGGAACTGCACCCAGGGCGCCAATTACCACTGGGATTATTTTGGTCTTTTTCTGCCACAGCCTTTCAATTTCTTTGTATTTGTATTTGGTGATTTTTTCTATTTCTTTTTCTTCTATTCTGCTATCCCCTGGTATTGCTATGTCGATTATTTTGACTTGTTTTTCTTTCTTCTCGACTACAGTTATATCCGGTGTATTGTGTGGCAGATGTTTGTCTGTTTGTAGTCGGAAGTCCCATAATATTTTTACATCTTCATTTTCTTCAACTTTTTCAATTTTATGGTCCCACCAATTCTTGGCTACAGGTAGCTTGTATTTTTTGAAGATGTTCCAGTGTATCATCCCTGCTACCTTGTCATGCCTTTGTTTGTAGTCAGTCTGTGCGATCTTCTTACAACAGCTGATCAGGTGGTCCACTGTTTCATCTGCTTCTTTACAAAGGCGGCACTTGCTGTTTGTTGTGGATTTTTCCACTTTTGCTCTTATTGCATTTGTTCTTAGTGCCTGTTCTTGTGCAGCCAGTATTAAACCCTCTGTTTCTTTCTTCAAGTTGCCATTCTTAAGCCATTGCCAGGTCTTGGTGATGTCTGATTTTCCACTTATATTGTGCAAATATTGACCATGCAGGGGCTTATTTCTCCATTTTTCTGCTCGGTTCTTGACTTGTTCTTTCTTGTAGGCCTGCTTTGTTTCATTGGTGTTGAATAGTTTCTCGTTCTTGACCATTTGAAGTGCATCTTCTTCACTGTCCTTGATATATTCTTCAAGGCCTCTTTTCTCCTCCTCTACTGTTTGATGGACTTGCAGCATTCCTCTTCCACCTGAGCTGCGAGGGAGGTAGAGCCTATCGACATCACTGCGGGGGTGCAGAGCATGATTGATGGTCATGATTTTCCTGGTCTTACGATCTAGCGTCTCTAGCTCTGCCTGGGTCCAGTCTATTATTCCTGCAGTGTATCTGATAACAGGTATAGCCCAGGTGTTTATGGCTTGTATGATGTTCCCGCCATTGAGTTTGTACTTTAGGATTTTTCTAACTCTCCTGATGTATTCACTTCCAATTTTTCTTTTAACTTCAGTGTGTGCGATGTTATCAGCCTGGAGAATGCCCAAGTATTTGTAACGTTCTTTCTCTTCCAGGTTCTTGATCTTGCTTCCATTGGGCAGTTCTATTCCTTCTGTTTTTCTTATTTTTCCTCTTTTCATTATTAATGCAGCACACTTGTCTAGTCCAAACTCCATTGCTATATCGCTACTGAATATATGGACAGTGTTTAGCAGTGATTCGATTTCTGACTGGGACTTTCCATACAACTTCAGATCGTCCATGTACAGCAGATGGTTGATTTTACTTGATATTTTAGATGTTTGGTATCCGAGGCCTGTTTGTTTAGTATTTGTGAAAGTGGGGTCATGGCGATTACAAACAATAGAGGGGATAGTGAGTCCCCTTGGAAAATGCCTCTTCTAATGCTAACCTGTCCAAGTGCCTTGCCATTGATTGTTAACTGTGTACTCCACATGCTCATTGCTTTTTAAAAATAAATATCTTAATGTTTTTGCTGACACCAGTTGTTTCTAAACATTTTAGTATCCATGTGTGAGGCAATGAATCGAAGGCTTTCTTGTAGTCAATCCATGCAACACTTCGATTGGTTTTTCTTCTCTTGCAGTTTTCTAAAATCATTTTGTCAATCAGCAGCTGGTCTTTTGTGCCTCTGGTGTTCGGGCAATTTCCTTTCTGTTCAACTGGAAGCTGTTTGTTAGTTAATAAGTGTTGCATGACTTCATCTGCTATTATTCCAGTTAATAATTTGAACATGGTTGGCAGGCAGGTTATCGGTCTATAATTACTTGGAACTGCACCTTTTGCTGGGTCTTTCATGATGAGATGAGTTTTCCCAGTTGTTAGCCATTGTTGAACATCACTGCCTTGCAAAATGTGATTGAACTGTTTTGATAGTTGTTTATGAAGGCTTGTTAGGTGTTTAAGCCAAAAGCCATGCAGTTCTTCTTCATTATTATTATTATTATTATTATTATTATTATTATTATTATTATTATTATTATTTTGGTCACATCTTATACTGAGTGCTCAGGACAAGTTACATCAAGTTTTAAATCAAAGATAAAAAGAAATTCTATGTCATTAAGACCGTATTATTTTCAATCATTATTGTTCTTTCCTTAGGTAACATCCACATTAATTTATACAATGAGGTCTTACAGTGAGTTTGCTTTCTATTAGATTATCTCTATTTCTCTCTAGATCCATTTCAAATTGGCCTTAGAACAGGCTATTGGATGGAGATAGCCTTGGTCAGCCTGACGGATAATCTCTACCAGGGAATGGGCAGAGGGAGTGTGACTCTGTTGGTCCTTTTGGACCTTTCTGCAGCTTTCAATACTATCGATCATAGTATATTTCTGGTTTGTCTGGGGGATTTGGGGAAAGGTGGCACTGCTTTGCAGAGGTTCTGTTCCTATCTCTCTGGTAGATTCCAGATGGTGTCACTCAGAGATAGCTGCTCTCTGAAACAAGAGCTATTGTATCGTGTGCCTCAGGTCTCCATCCTATTTCCAATGCTTTTAAACATCTGCATGAAGCAGCTGGGTGAGATTGCAGGCAGTAATGGACTGAATTAGGAATAATAAATTGAAGCTGAATCCAAGCAAGGCAGAGGTACTCATGGTAAGAGGTCATAATTCGAGGGACACGATTGATCTTTTGGTTCTGGATGGGTTGCACACCCCCCGAAGGAACAGTTACACAGCTTGGGAGTGCTTCTGGACCCAGGCCTCACTCTGATTTCTCAGGTCGAGGCTATGGCCAGGCGCGCTTTCTATCAACTTCAGTTGATATGACAGCTGCGTCCGTTCCTTGAAGATAGCGATCTCAGAACTGTAAGCAACCTGATGTTCTTCTGGGTGGTCTCTGTCCTTCACAAAACTGGGTGCATCGCAAGCACACATCATCGGAAGAGGAGGGCAGCAGCATAATCAGAGGCAGGAGGTGGTAGAATCATACAGATTTAATTGAAATAGACTGCAGTACCTCACGGCTAAAAGTGGAGTTGCCTCTCCTTGCCTTGACATCCAATGCATTAATGTCTGACAAAGAATGTGTGAGTCCAAGGGGACTCACACTCTTCAAAGGGATACTGGGAAGCAGCTGCTGGGGAGAGACTGTTCTGGGTCAAAGAGGGACAGTTACTCTTCCCCTGCTAAATACAAGTGAACCACTATTTTGAAAAGTTAGCAGGGGATAGGGAGTTTTAGGTTCTTAAAATTTGTACATTACTTTGAAGACAAGTGACTGAAAAACAATAATAAAATAGTTTTTAAATCAATAAAGTAAACCAATTTTTCTTATAAAGGAAATATGCTTTTGAAATATGTGAGTATTATATATAAATACTCTGACTTTTTGGCAATGTTTGGCAATCTATTCTATATATACATAAAATGCTTAGGTGGTACGTGGCAAGCCCCACAGTGCTGCAACAGTGACCAGTGAAACGCGGGCCCGTGCCTGGAGGAGGAGACACAGACAGGAAGCAGCCATGGTGGTGGCAGGAAGTAAGGGGCCGGACAACCGCTGCTGCTCCTGTGGGGAGGAGGCGCCAGGGGAGGAGTATTTTTTTGCTGCCTGTAGGCAAAAAAGATTTGCAGCCCTGGCTTGAGGGCTGGGGCGAGTGGGGTCAAGTAAAATATTTTATTTTTAACCTTTAAAACCCGCTGCAGTATGGTGGGGATGTGGCCGGTGGGGTGCAGTGCTGCAGTGTTGCTGGTGGCTGAGAGAGACAAGGCAAGGATGGTGGTGAACATGATGGTAAAAGCTCCTTCCGTGGGCCTGCCTGCCACCCAAATGGCAGATCAGGCAATTTTCAGCCCATTTCACATGTGCAGAGAGCCCTGAAATGGACTGGAAATTGCCCGACCTATCATTTTGGCGGCACGTGGGCCCACAGAAGGAGCTTTTGCCACTGTCTCTGCCACCATCCAGGATGGTGCAGTGGAAAGTCCAGGGGGCGGATTAAGGCTGGCGAGGGGGTGGGAGAAGAAGTGAGTGCAGGAGGAGGAGAGGAGGAAGGGGGGGTTTCAACAATAAAGTGTTTGTGTGTGTGGTGGCTGAGGCCTGGCGGGAGGGGGGAGGGAGAAGGAGAAGTGCACACAGGAGGATCTGTGCTTTAAGGACATGAAGAGAAGTAGTGGGTGGGGAGAGGTGGAGAGTTTTGATGTGAGGAAAGAGTGAACAAAGCAATGACTCTCCCACCCATGTTGGGGGGAAGTAATGACATCAGCAGGGATAAGTGGGAGGGGGTGGGTGGGAGAGAAGCAATGTCATGGGGGGCACTGAGGGTGTGCATGTGGGGAGAGGCTGGGTGAAAAGCAGTGACAACAGAGAGGATGTGGCAGTGTCTGTGTGGCGGGGGGGGGGGAGAAGAGGATCGGCATGGGTGTGTGGGGAAGAAGGATACTGGGGAGGGCCAAGTGAGAAGCAAGGACCCCAAGGGGGCATTGGGAGACCATGACATCAGGGTGAGGAGAAAGGGGGGAGAGAGAAAGAAGCAGGAGCAGGTCTCAGATGAGGGTGGGAGGTCTCTGGGGTGAGAGGGCTGTGGTGGGGGGCAAGGGAAGCAAACAAGTACTAGCGCACAAATGCTCTGCTCAGGTTCAGCTAGTATTTTATAATTGTGCTCTGTATTGGTGCCTGCATCTTTAAGAAAGGTGCTTTTTTTTTAAAAAAAGGTAAATATATGCAATATTAAAATAAAATGTAGGCAGATCCCTAATGAACTTTAAAAAGTAACCTAAAGTCTACTAAATAAATGTGATGCAGAATAAATAAGAAACAAGTATTCTATAATGCTTATTATTTTTTTACTTTATTTTATTACATTTTTATACCACCTAACCCAGATTACTCTAGGTGTTTCACATAAATAAAAAGAGATAAGAACAAAATAAATAAGTCACTTAATACAATTAAAAATAAAAACAATTTAAAACCATTTTAAAATCACTGAAGGCCAGGCTAAAAAGATGTGTCTTTGGGGCTCTTTTAAAGGATGGTAAAGATCTTAAGGCTTAGATATCTCTAGGAGCACATTCTACAGCCCAGGAACAGCTACAGAGAAGCCCAATTCTAAGTTGAAGCCAGGCAAGCTGACGCAGTCGGAAACGCACTTCTCGATTATCTTAATGTATGGTGGGGACCATGCTGATCAATCATAGATGCATGAGTTCTTTCTTTCTTTTTAACCATAAAATCTGCACAGGAATTAAGATTTAAATAACCCTTTCTTCTGATCTGAGATCAATGTTATCTATTTCTGTTGTTTACAAGTTTCAAAAATGGAAAGGTTTAAACTTTTATGTAGATGAATTCTTTATAAATAATTTTTCTATGTGTTCTTGAATTTATATATTTCATTTTTCCTGTTTTTCTTATTAATGTGAAGTCTTGTTAAGCTGATTTAGCTGATCATTAAATCAGCAATACATTTGATCTGTAAATTTATAAATATAAATGGCTATTAACTTATTTTACTAATTTAAAATGTCTATTCTATTTTAAATATCAAGAGTAATTTACAAGGAAAAAATAAAATAAAATTGCAATTGCAGGCACTATAGTCTTTTTTTTTTTGAGTCCAGAAAGTAACACCCATGACAATTGTTTTCTGAATAATAGGAAGGTCAGAGATGCAACTGGAGTTGATATAAATATGCGAGTAGGAGTGCACTCTGGCAATGTCCTGTGTGGGGTAATTGGACTACAGAAATGGCAATATGATGTATGGTCACATGATGTTACACTGGCCAATCACATGGAAGCTGGAGGAGTTCCTGGGTAAGACCAGTCTCTAATTAACATAGATTTTAATACATTTTCCCTTATAAAATTAGTACCTAAGGTAGCTAAGCTATTTCAGAATGTAGTGGTGCTAGTGTACTTTGGTACTGGCAGGGCAAAGGAAGTGGTCACAAAACAAGCCTAACATGCTGCCATGGAGCTTTTCAAGGAGCAGTGCTTTATGCTCTTGGGGCACTTTCATTTCTCCTTAGGGAATTCCATATTTCCATGGGCTTGAGTGTCTTTCATAATCAGTGGGCACAGTCCTGACAAAGTTCAGGTCCTTTGAATCAAATTAAGTGGGAGAGACTGGAGCATGTTCTTAACTCTCCCACTGAAACCAGTAGAACTTCAAATTTTAGCTTAGAGAATGTCCATGATCAGCATACATGCATTTTTGTTATATTAAGTTGCTCTGATCTAGAGTCTGTGTGTGCTGCAATATGCACGTTGAACAAATATAGATGTCTCCATTTTCCTCAATGGAATGGTCTCTGAAGGCACATGACATTGTTCTACTGCTCAGCTTACAGTTCTTGCTCTGTAGGTGCTTAGATGAGCTATCATTTGGGAACCAGATGTTAGCTGCTCTGATCTCTTTAGAGGAAAGGAAGGGTAATAAATATAGAGAGTACAATTCTTCACCCTTTGATTATGTGAAACTACCCATAATTTAACATCTGACTGGGGAAGCCTTTAGCCCTCTTCTCATAGAACCCACTACTTGTTTACTGAATGCAGTGGGAGCAGGACTGCACCGTCTGGTCCCATCACTAGAAAAAATGTGCCCATAGGCTATTTCCCCATTCCAAGCCCACTCATCACTGCACTGTTTTTCTACTATTTTGCTCAATAGTAAAGCAAAACAAAATGAAGCAAAAAATCAATGTTGTATTCTTAATGTTGTGTAATGGTCATTTTAAAATAAACCATAATTTCAGCCGTGTTCACATTACTTCAGTCACCTTGGCGCACTTGAATGGGGCTTACAAAGTGGAAGATGGCGATGGAGATGCAAGGGATCCATATCTTAAAGAGCATAATGTGAAAACGTACTTTATAATAAATCCTAAGGTTAGTTACCATTCTGTTATTTTGTCCATAGTTAGGCTAATGTATCTGCAAATGCCACAAGCAGACAAGAGCAATTATTTTGCTTCCATAATGTCTAGGATCCTGCACTTGTGCAATGTGATGCCAGAAGACATGGAAGCAAAATCATGAATGCATAATCAAGTGCAAAGTGATCCTAAAAGGCATGGAAGAAAAACTGTGAATTGTGATTTGTCATGCAGAATAAGAAATGTAGCAGTGTGTTTCTGTCTATGAAAAAGTGCAGGTATCTAACCCCAGTTGCTATCTTATTATGTCTGTAGCATGTGGAAATTTATGATTACTCTGTAAATGTAAATTTACATTTTGGTGGCTGGCCTTTGGTGGCAGCCTTCAAGAATGGGACTGAGGGTTGGGGCCAAATGTATTGTTCTGGACTCCTCAAAGGAAGACTCCTGCTGACTACAATATTACTGTTGCCTAGTAATTGATTGGGCCTGATACAGGTATGTGTCTTGGGTTGTCCAGAGATGGGGAGGTGGGGCATCTATTCCAGTGCTGATGGGGAATTGATGAAGACATGGCACTGGTACCTCTTTGACCTTGGAGAGCAATGCCAATTACCTGCAGAACCTCACCTTATTATTCTATAATGCTAGGTCGGACCAAAATTAGTCTGAGATCATCCATGACTTGATTATGGATGAAGGAGCCGGCCTGGTGTGCATTATGGAGACCTGGCTGGGAGAGGCTAGTGGTCCAGTTTAGTTCCAGCTTCTCCCAGTGGGTTACTCTGTGGGAGGATGTCGGTGGGGAGGTGGGGTGACTGTGGTCTGTAAGAATACCATCTCCCTCACCAGAATCCCTGTCATGGAATTGGCCTATATTGAATGTGTGTACCTAAGTCTAGAGACCTGGGACTTCTGTTGGTGTACCAATACTGGGACTTCTGTTGGTGTACCAATCACCCTGCTGCTCAACAGAGTCCCTAACTGAGCTGACGGACCTGGTTGCAGAGTTCACATTGGAGTTGCCCAGGTTGTTGGCAGTAAAGTAAAGTAAAATGTGCCGTCATGTCGATTTTTGACTCCTGGCGCCCACAGAACCCTGTGCTTTTCTTTGGTAGAATACAGGAGGGGTTTACCATTGCATTCTTCCGCACAGTATGAGATGATGCCTTTCAGCATCTTCCTATATCACTGCTGCCCAATATAATACCAGTGGGGATTCGAACCGGCAACCTTCTGCTTGTTAGTCAAGCATTTCCCTGCTGTGCCACTTAAGGTGATAGGGGTTGGTGGTGGGGGACTTCAATGTTCATTTTAGGCCTGTGTTGTCGGGAGCGGCTCAGGAGTTTGTAGTTGCCATGATGACTATGGGCCTATTCCAATTGGTCTCTGGACTGATACATGATGCTGGTCATATGCTCAATTTGGTCTTTACTCTGATCAGGGTGGTGTTCCGTGGATGGGGAATCCTGTCATCTCCCCATTGTCATGGATGGACCACCATCTGGTTAAGGTAGGACTTGCAACCACGACCCACTTCTGCAGGGGTGAAGGATCGATTAGGTTAGTCTGCCTGAGAAGGTTATTGGATCCAATAGGATTCCAAGAAGCCTTGGAAGGGTTTAGAATCGGCTTTGCTAGTGATTCTGTTGGTACTCTGGTGCAAACATGGAATAATGGACTCACTAGAGCAGTAGACACAATTGCTCTTAGGCGTCCTCTCTGAGCTGCTTCAAAGTTAGCCCTGTGGTATTTGGAAGAACTACAGGAGCTGAAGTGGCAAGGTAGAGGAAAATGGCATGAATCCAACAGATCACAACACAAAGCACATTTGAATATCTGTGCTCTGGCAGTGCGGGTGGCAAAGAAGCAGTTCTTTTCTGCCCACGTTGCTTCTGCAAATTCATGTCCAGCGGAGTTGTCTAGGGTTGTGAGGGGGCTAGTATATGCCCCTCCCCCTTGAATTTGAACTTGGAACCATCAGTCACTCAACGTCTGTGACGTCTTCAGTGATTTTGTGTGTGGATAAAATATCTCATATTCGGACTGAACTGGATTCTACAGTTATTGCAGAGTCTACTGTGGAGGTGTCCAGCAACTCCTCTTATAGGATTAGATTGGATCACTTTCTGATTGTGAGTCCTGAGGATGTGGACAAACTGCATTGGACTATGCGCCCTACAACCTTTTCTCTTGACCCTTGCCCAACTAGGCTTATCTCATCTGGTACTTGCATTATCAGAGAGGGTTTGGTAAATATTGTAAATGCTTCCCTGAGGGAGAGCAGGATGCCTCCTTGTCTTAAGGAGGCTATTATTAGACCACTTTGCTGCTCCTTTTGGATCTCTCTGCGGCTTTCGATACCATGACCATGGTATCCTTCTGGGTCCCCTGAGGGAGGCAGGATTGGGTGGCACTATTATTTGTGGTTCTGTTCCTTCCACTCTGGTAGATTTCAGATAGTGTTTCTTGGAGACTGTTGTTCTGCAAAGCAAGAACTAAAGTATGGAGTGCCACAAGGCTCCATACAAGTCTCCAGTGCTCTTTAACATCTACATGAAACCGCTGGGAGAGATCATCAGGGGATCTGGAGCTGGGTGTTATCAGTATGCTGATGACACCCAGATCTACTTCTCTGTGTCAACTTCTACAGGAGCTGGCATATCCTCCCTAAATGCCTGCCTGGAAGGAGTAATGGGCTGGATGAGGGAGAATAAACAGAAGCTGAATCCAGATAAGATGGAGGTACTTATTGTCCGGGGTCAGAACTCCAGAAACAATTTTGATCTATTTGTTCTGGATGGGGTCACACTTCCCCAAAAGGAACAGGTCCGCAGTCTGGGAGTACTCCTGAAACTGGTTCGAGATCTGTCGAGCTCCATAAGAAGTGGGTACTGCACCTGCGCAGGGACCGTGCGGTAGCTATGCTGAAGCTTGTCGAGGCGTCCTGGCCACACCCCCACGCTCTGCACGTGCTATTTAAGGGCAGCCAGGACGCACGTTCCTCAGTTCTTTTCTGACCGCCGTTGCGTTAAGACCTCGGTCTGCCGCTAGTTGGGAAGTTCCTCGTGTATTTCTACAGTGAGTTTGTGATATTTTTTCTTCAATGGACTGCTTTTCTTCCCTTCTGACCATGGACTGGCCTGACGATCTTTTTCTCCCTCGCTCTGAAAATTGGACTGGCTGACGGACTTCTCTCCCTCCACGAGAACTCGGACTGGCTGACGTGTTTTTCCTGGCTCTTTGACTTCACGGACTGATTGACGATCCTTCGACTCTCGACACTATGGGTGATGAGAAGAAATCCTTTAAGAGGTGTGAGTGCTGTAAAGCAAAACTCCCCTCTAAAGACCTGCATGACTTGTGTCTCATTTGTCTGGGCGAACAGCACAATGTCACCGCGTGCAAAATATGTCTGTCTTTCTCCAAACAGACCCGAAAAAACTGCGCGCTTCGCCTTCGAGCGGCCATTTATGATGACATGCTGAGCCCTTCGACGCCGGGAACGCCTTGCCCTTCGACGTCGAGCAAACGGACTCCTCCTAAGTCCGCCTCGACTCCCCCGTCGGCGTCGGCCTCCCATAAGCATAGGTCACGAGCTCGACGGTCTTCGACTTCGAGCCCAAGCCATCCCACAGGGGTCGCTTCAAATATGACTGACAGACGAACCTCGACACCGGCCTCGACGTCGAGGACAAGACCTGCGTCGACGCCCACAGAAAAATCCTCATCGACATTGAACGCAGCTTCTGACACGTCGACCCCGTCGATATCAAAAGCGCCAAAACCTAAGCAAGATCACCCTTCGACACCGAAGAGTAAGTGTCAGAAGCTAATCAATTTAACGAGAGAACGTACTCCATTGCCTACAAGTTTATACCCTCGTTCTCCTCTACCGGGTCTCACCAGTATGACCGGCGAATTACAGCTTCCTCTCGACGCCGAGCCGTCGACGTCGAGCATACCTCTGTCTCGAGTCTTGTCTCTTTCACCTGCACCGACTCCGATTGCTTCATCCCCTCCTACACCAAGGACTACGGTTCCTCCGCCATCCGCTCTTCACACGCCTGTGGTCTCGGTGTCTACCCAAGTCTCTCCTCGATGTCGACCACCGGCGCTGACCTTCGATGTCGACGCTAGGGGACCTGTCGATTCTTCTGTGCCTCTCAACTCGGCTGAACAGAAGACACTCTTGACTTTGCTAGATTCTATGACCAACACACCCTCGACATCGACATTTCTGGGTTTTCTCCCAGAGGTGGAAAACCCGGGACCCCCCCCGCTCACTACCTCGTTCAGCTGCTACTCTGACGGCAGCCCACCTACACAGCCCCCTATCGTGGCATACATGCGGGTTCGCCCATGGGACTGAAGTTCAGAGCCTCGATCATTCCTCGCGAGCAACAACTTGCGTCTCTGACGCTCTGGGATCATTGAGACCATTTTCTCACCCGTCCCATCCTACGACCTTAGTCGCGCACCCGGAATGTGCCATGGCTTCCACACAGACCACAGCTGTTCCCTTAAGACACCAAGCCTCGCAAACCAGATCGGTGATTATGCGTTCCATATCCACCCAGGCTGATCTTCCTCTACTGCAGGAATCTATAGCGGGGACTCGCCCTCCAACGCTAGCATCACCCTCCACTTCACATTCTGACCACGGGGGCTCCTCCGACTTTGTGTTGGACCAAGAGGAGGACAAAGAGGAAGTTATTGTGGAACCACCGGCAGAAGTGGCTTCTACCACGTATGTGTCACCTAATGAAAAAATGAAATCATATCATAAACATGTGCGATCTATGGCTGATGCATTGGGACTCGACCTTCGTTCGGAGCTGGCCACCACCGATGACCTGGTCTACAATTTTATGCTCAAGACTCAGTCGACTGCGCCTGTTGCCTTGCCTATGCTTCCGGTTATCACGTGTGCTGCGAAATGCGCCTGGGAGGTGCTCCACACCTCCACCCTGACGTCAAAGCGCCTAGAAAGCCTGTACCGTATCCAGGAAAAGGATAACGCCTACCTTCACAAGCACCCAGCACCAAATAGTCTGGTGATTGATTGTGCTGCCACGTCCAAATCTGGGAAGCAATATACGGTACCCTCTGATAAAGAGAGTAGAAAATTGGATCTCCTGGGCAGGAAGGTTTATTCAACCTCCTGTCTTTCTATAAAGGTGGCAAATTACTCCGCCTGTACTGCAAAATACAGTCACAGCATCTGGGAGAACTTGCTTGCAGACTTTGATACACTACCCCCGGACGAATTTCGGAAAAAATTCTGCCACACCTTAGAACGCTCAGGTGACATGACTAGACAGCTTCTGAGCATTGCAAAACACTTGGCGGAGAGTGAGTCCCGGGCCATGACCGCTGTGATCACCCTCCGCAGACATGCATGGCTGCGCTCCACTAACTTACGATCAGATATGCGGGAGAAGATTGAGGGGCTACCCTTTGACGGCACTGCTCTCTTTAGCGAGACGACCGATTCGACAATGGAACAGCTTAAAAAGTCGAAATTCACAGCAAAAACCTTTACAAGTCAAGCTTCCACCTCGTCCTCCTATCAGCCCCGCTTCCGCACCTTTTTCTAACGTCCCAGGACTTCGTACCACCGCCAAGATCGCCGGGACTATCACAGGCCTTACAACCGTTTCCAAAGACAGAACTATCAGGCCAAGACCAAGTTGAACAACAACCAACGTAAGTCCACCGACGCCCCAAAGCATCCCTGAACTTCATGTCCGCCCACCACCACATCCTCTTTCCCTATCCCTGCCTGCGGGGGCTCTATCACCACCTGTGCCGCCACATCACATCAAATTAGCGAGCCATGCCCCCGCATGGCACCATATAACATTAGACCGCTGGGTCCTGAAAATCATATCCTTGGGATATGCCATCAAATTCAGAACGACACCACGGTTTGCAGGGATGAGGTTCACTCCCCCAACGTGTGCCTTGAGGGAAGAGGTGAAGAAACTACTACAAAAGGGTGCGATAGCCCCAGTGCCATGTGCGGACAGACTAGACGGCTTCTACTCTCACTATTTTCAAGTCCCCAAACGGGATGAGGGCCTTCGACCCATAATGGACCTCCGCCGTTTGAACAAATTTGTGCGCGTCCGGAAATTTCGCATGATGGCGTTACAACAAATTCTCCCTCTCCTACAAGGGGAACGGTGGCTTGCGACGCTGGACCTCAAGGACGTTTATTTCCACGTCAACATCAGACCGCGTCATTGAAAATTCCTGCGGTTCACCCTAGGTACGCAAGTGTTCCAGTACAATGTATTGCCCTTCGGACTGTCTACGGCCCCAAGGGTCTTTACAAAATGCATGGCCCCAGTGATCGCCCATCTGAGGACACTAGGGATTTCGATCTACCCATACTTAGACGACTGGCTCTTGACCTCAAGGAACAAAGAAGAGTTACTTTCGCACATCCACTGTGTGTTGGACCTACTCCGTGACCTGGGCATCCAGGTGAACTGGAAGAAGTCTCACTTGGACCCAGTTCCAGTGACCACATACATTGGAGCCGTCTTGGACACGATCGCCCAAAGAGCATACTTACCAGAAGATCGCTATGTACGCATCCGGGACCTAGTACATCTATGTCAACGGTTCCCTGTCCAGTCGGCACACACAATACAACGCCTTCTGGGCTTAATGGCGTCTTGCAACAATGTCATCCGCTGTGCGCGCTTGAAAATGAGGAAACTCCAATTGTGGTTCCTCTCTGTCTTCCGCCCGACCAGGCACAGCCAACACAAACATCTGAGACTTCCACCTCCAGTCCTAGACTCACTCACCTGGTGGACGATGAGAAGGAATCTCCTCGAAGATTCCTCGAAGACTCCCTTTCAGACTCCGGCCCCGACGATTTGGCTGACAACAGACACCTCTCTTCTGGGCTGGGGGGCACATTGTGGCCATCACCGGACTCAGGGCCTGTGGACAACAACACAAGCCAAACTTCATATCAATTTCCTCGAATTGCTCGCAGTTTTTCTTGCATTACAAGCCTTCCAACCAATTCTCCAGGACCCATCCGTACAAATACAGCTGGACAACACAATGGCCCTGGCTTACATAAACTGTCAAGGCGGAACAGTGACCCGCAGCCTGTGTGCCCTCGCTGTTCAAATATGGAATTGGTGCCTCCGTCACCAAGTCTCACCTGTAGCGGTCCACATCAAAGGGGTGGACAATATCCTGGCGGACAACCTCAGCCGGGTCTTTCCACAGGACACACCCCACGAATGGGCGCTCAAACCAGAGTATATCACCCCCATCTTCAACCAATGGCTTCGACCGACAGTGGACTTGTTTGCAACATCTCTGAATACGAAATGTGCCCGCTTTTGTTCCAGAGCGGGACACAACCCGCTATCTTTGGGGGATGCCTTCCAGTTGGACTGGACAACAGAATTACCATACATGTTTCCATCGCAGCCAGTAATAGCCAGGGTGGTGGCCCATCTCCTTGCGGACCCCACCCCCTGCATCTTAGTGGCACCGTGGTGGCCAAGACAAGCTTGGTTTCCACAGCTACGCAAACTCTCCCGGAACAGGTATCAATGGCTACCACAGGAGCCAGATCTACTCTCTCAAAACAACGGCCTCATACTTCACCCAGACGTTCACACCTTGAGGCTGACCGTGTGGCGAGTGGGATTTTGAAGAATGTCCTCCTAAATTGCAGGAAACCATCAACAAGGAGAAATTACGCCACCAAATGGACCCGTTTCCAACACTATGCAAGGACCAGAGGTTTTTTGCCCAAACAGGCATCTGTCAAGCAAGTTCTACTCTACCTCTCCTCCTTGAAAGCCCAAGGCATGGCAAATGTTTCCCTGAAGGTGCACCTGGCTGCCCTTTCCTCACGTCACCCTGGGGCAGATGGGAAGACTCTCTTCTCTCATCCGGACAGCAAGGCCTTCTTAACGGGTTTGACTAATGTCTTCCCTCCGGTCAAGCCACCAGTGGAACCTTGGAGTCTCTCCTTGGTTCTTTCTACCCTCACTAATACGCCTTTTGAACCAATGGCAACAGCACCTCTGAAACTGGTCGCCTGGAAGACGGCTTTCTTAATTGCCATCACAATGGCCAGGCGTGTTAGCGAATTGGTGGCTCTATGTAGTGACCCCCAATACACTCTATTTTATCCTGATAAGGTCCTGATGCGTATGGACCCCACCTTTCGGCCTAAAATAATCTCCAGTTTTCATCTGAACCAGGACATTATCCTTCCTACGTTCTTTAGGAACCCATCTTCGGGGCTAGAAAGATCTATGCACTCTCTCGATGTACGCAGGGCACTCCTTTTCTACCTAGACCGTGCAAAGTCATTTTGCAAGACAGTCTGGTTATTTGTGGCCTATGCGGGCTCTTCCAAGGGGACCTGCATCTCACATCAACGTCTATCCAGATGGCTAGTGGACCTTATACTGTTCACATATAGGCTTCAAAACCGAACCCCTCTGGAAGCCATCAAGACCCATTCCACTAGGGCTCATGCTTCCTCCGCTGCACACCTCTCCGGAGTCTCCTTCATGGACATCTGCAGAGCTGCAACCTGGTCCTCCGAGACTACTTTCATGAAACATTATGCTATAGATGTGCGCTCTGCTGCAGAGGCTAACTTTGGGAGGAGTGTTTTTAAAAGGGTGCTACCATAGTTACTACTGCTCCCTCCTCCTCTTTGGAGCTTGCTAGACACCCACTTCTTATGGAGCTCGACGGATCTCGAACCAGATAAACAGGTTGCTCACCTGTAACTGATGATCTGGTAGAGATCCGTCGACATCCATAAGACCCTCCCATCCTACCCCTCTGCAGTAGTGTGTACCGATGTGCAGCCTTTGTTTCCACTAGGATCTTATCTGTGTATTTAACATTACTTACCTTCACAAACTCACCTGGATGATCGTCACCTTGCGGCGGTCGTCCAAAGAACTGAGGAACGTGCGTCCTGGCTGCCCTTAAATAGCACGTGCAGAGCGTGGGGGCGTGGCCAGGATGCCTCGACAAGCTTTGGCATAGCTACCGCATGGTCCCTGCGCAGGCGCAGTACTCACTTCTTATGGATGTCGACGGATCTCTACCAGATCATCAGTTACAGGTGAGCAACCTGTTTATCCACGCCTCTCCTTGGTTTCTCAGGTTGAGGCGGTGGCCAGGGGTGCTTTATATCAGCTTCGGCTGATACGCCAGCTGCACCCGTTTCTCAAGATCAATGACCTCAAAACAGTGATACATTTGTTGGTAACCTCCAGACTTAAATATAAAGTGCTAGTTATCGTCTCTAATAAAACGCTTGGTGTCCGTCTGTGGACGGACACCAAGCGTGCGTTCGTGCCTCGACTGTTCTGAGCATGCGCAGAGCGCATGCTCAGAACAGTCCAAGAGAGACACGACTGCCAGCACCCGGCGGCCATGTTGGGCGGCCAGAAGCGGCCGCCCGAAGAAGCTGGGAAGCAAGGAGAGAGGCGGCGGGGTAAGCTGGCCGAGACGGCGGCAGAGCCACCGTCTCGGCCAGAGGAAGCCAGGCGGGGGGCCAGAGGAAGCCGGGCGGGGGGCCAGAGGAAGCCGGGCGGGGGCAAGAGGCGGCGAGGAAAGCCGCCCAAGGTGGCGGCAGAGCCGCCCCCGAGGCCTGGCGGCGCCGGCAACACCCGGTGGCGGAGACACTTTGGGGCCCTTGCCCGGCCGGGGAGACCGGCCGGGAATGTTAGGCGGGGGCAGCCCAGATTGGACCGGCAGCGTGGCCATGGAGGCGGTGGCAAGGGGAAGACTGGGCCCCAACTGACTAAAGTTGCCGGGTGAGTGGTGGGTGGAGCGCAAGACTTCTGGGGAGGGGGGAGGGCAAGAGGGAGTGGGGGTGGGCCCGGATCACTTACTAGCGCCCGTTATTTAACGGGCCTGAAAACACTAGTAACATATAAAGCCCTAAACATCTTAGGTCCTGGGTATTTAAGAGAGCGTCTTCTTCGCTACAAACCCCACCGCCCATTGAGGTCATCTGAGGAGGTCTGTCTCCAGTTACCGCCAACTTGTTTGGTAGTCACGCAGAGATGGACCTTCTCGGCTGCTGCCTGGAGATGGTGGAATGCACTCTCTGCTGAGTTACAATCCTCCCTATCTCTGGCTGTTTTAAAAAAAATTTGAAAACCTTTTTTTTTACCCAAGCTTTCTCAGGTTTTTAATTAAAAATACTGTTTGTTTAATTTTATGGCTTTTACATTATTGTATTGTTTTAACTTTTATATGTGTTTTAATTGTTGTTAGCTGCCAAGAGATGTAAGTTTGGGCGGGGTATAAATCTAATAAATAAATAAATAATAAAATCAGCTGGAGAGGTCCAGTTACATATGCCACCAGCTTGTTTGCTGGCAACTCAGGACCAGGCCTTCTCTGTGGCTGCCCCGGGGCTTTGGAATATGCTCCCTGTTGAAATAAGAGCATCTCCTTCTCTGTTTGCTTTTAGGAAGACCCTCAAGACACACCTGTTTTTTCAGGCCTTTAACTGAAATTAATTTTAAGCTGTTTAATTTGTTTTTATCTCATGAGATTGTTTAAACTTTTTATTCTGTGAAATTGTTATAACTGTTTTACTCTTTTTTATATTGTCTTTTAAATTGTTTACACCGCCTATAGATGCACATATCAAGCAGTATATAGATAGGATAAACAAACAAATGTACTCATTAGGGATCTTCTCTATATTTTGTATATTATTGTAATTATTATTTTGTAACTGTTTTTGAAAAATAAGTGGTAAAATACACTTGAAAATGGGTGGACACAGCTGCTAAAATCTCAGAAGCCAGTATAGAGGTGGGGCTGAATTAACGGATGACATCCTCATGAACTGTGGAGATGCAGCATGCAAAGTGCCTCCATAGTGTTTAGTAATGCAGACTTGTGCTGTGTGCACAGAAGGAACAATTTTCACCAGTCCTCCCCACCCTGGACACACTCCCTACAACTCAGATACAGAATTACTCCCTCAGGGCTGTGCAACCTGCAGGGACATACTTCAGGGTCAACGAGAATGCTTCCAGTGGGGAGGGGAATTGGCAGAAATCTCTCTCTCTCTCTCTCTCTCTCTCTCTCTCTCTCTCTCTCTCTCTCTCTCTCTCTCTCTCACACACACACACACACACACACACACACACACACACAGTGACTCTGCATTACTAAATCCTGTAAAGGCACTTTATATGCTGCACCTTCGCCCTGTTAGCAAGGATGTCAGCCAAGATCTCCAGTGGTTCAGGTTGCAATGCCTTGGATAGTTTCTCTCCTTGTCTAGCAAAACTAAAATAAATTATGCAAAACAGCAACTATTTTGTAATGTATATATAATCGACATCTCTTTTGTATTCATTTACTTCTTAACTAGGAAGAAAGACGAAGCCCACAGCATCATTTCCGACCACGAAACACGCTAGATGGAGCTAAAATGAGAGCATCTGTTCGTATGACCCGATACTTGGAATCGTGGGGAGCAGCCAAGCCATTTGCTCACTTGCACCATCGAGACAGCATGATTACTGAAAATGGCAAGATCAGCACCATGGTATGGGCTTTTTATGTCATTTTAAGCCACTGAGATATATTTCTAAAAGAAAGAAATATTTCCATTATCGTTTTCTTTGGCCAGCAGAATCTAAACAATCTGTCTTCCTGCCCTCTTTTACATTTTTTTTTTAAATTAATAACCTCAAATCTGAATGATATACCCCCAGGTACCATTGTCAGTGCACATTAATTTGAATAATTTGAATCCCCGCCTTGGGATTGTTTTAATGAAAGGGGGTATACAAATTTAACAATAAAATAAATAAATAATAAATAACTCCTTAACTTGAGCAGTATTCTTGTAGTGCACACCCTTTTCCAAGACCATCTTGCTTTTTGAAACAGCATTACTGCTCTTACGCATTGTCATGATAATAATATTTTATTTTCAATGTTTGCTGTCAATAGAAGCATTTCTTTTTAAAATAATTTAGCCTCTACGTATTATGATGGCACGTATGTGTGTAGGGAGGAGCCTCTCTATTGTAGGGGCAATTGGAGGTAGGGAATGCAGTGCATCTCCAAAGGACTCTCAATAGGCTGTGTCACCTAGTGCTGATTGGTAGAGACGTTTGCCCACTTGAGAATGTTCTGTAGTACAGAGTTTTACGTGTCCCCATAGAAATGAATGTTGACCCATTTACTTTATTTCATAGAATTCAGTGAGAGTCACTGCAAACTGAGTTTGCTTCTGCATGGTAGGGATGTGCACGGAACCGGCGGGTGTGGGTGGGTTTGAAGGTGGGGGGATATCTTTAAGGACTGGGGAGGGTGCACTCACACACACCCCGCCGTGTTTCCCTCGCCGGCGCTGCAGTTTAAAGGAGTCCGGCGGGGCGGCAGCATATCTCCCTGCTGCCCTGTTGCCTCCTTGGACCGAAAGTGACCGGAAATACCTGGCGCACATTTGAGTGAGCGGGATGTGCGTGCACGCATGCCCAACATGCGCATGCACATCGTGTACATCCAGTCACTTCTGGTCCGAGGAGGCAACAGGGCAACAGAGACGTATGCTGCTGTCCCGCCAGACTCTTTCAAACTGCAGTGCTGGCTGGGGAAATGGGGCAGGTGGGGAGGGGGGTGAGTACACCCTCCCTGGTATCCCCCCCACCTTCAAACAGGTCAAACCGCCGGTCTTTCTAACCTGTTTGGAGGCCCATAAAAGGGGTTCTGATGGTCTCTCTTAAAAGTTTGGCAGAATCTTTTTAATTGGCTTTTTATGGGTGATTGATTGATTTATTAAGTGTTAAGTCAGTGTCGACTCTTAGCACACTTAACACGGCACCTCGGGGTTCATACAAGCTCCTGCAGCCTCAGGAGTGTGCTATTCCCCTCCCATTCCTGTGGCATTCCCACGGGCATGCCTACTTTCTTTGTAGGTTAGAATATGCCAAGATTAGACATAACATCCGAACCCACCAAGCTCAGCATATCTGAACCTACTTACCAGTTTCAGGGAACCGGAGTTCTGAAACTGAGAACCAAAGTCAGTTTCAGATCTCAGGCTCCCTGAAGCAAGTAGATTAAGTTGTGCTGAGATGAGGTTGGTGGCTTTGAACGTCATGACCAAACTTTGCATGTCCTAACCTACAAAGGAAGTAGGTGTGTTTACGGGGAAGGGAAGTGCATACTCCCAGGCCTGTGGATGCTTGCACAAACCTCTGCTGCTGCCTTAAGTGTGAACCCACCTTATATGTAGAGAAGAAAAGATGAAAAAGCATATATATTAACAACCTGTTTGCTTCTCTTGATACCTGATGCAAACTATGAGTATGAAGAAGAATAGGGGGGATATCTTCATTCTTCCTAATACAGAAATTGAGTGGTCTCATGCATATCATTTGGAAGCAAAGCAGAGATTTCTTCTTTACATCTAGAGACACTCAGGGGACTCTCTAGATATAGAGAAATAGTAATAATAATAGTAATAGTAAGAATATGTATTTACCACTTTTCAGCAAAATATTATCAACATGGTTTACATAGAAAAGAAAAAAAGATTGTTTGCTGACCCAAAAGGGCTCACAATAGAAAAATGAAACACAAGGGAGACACCAGCTATAGCCACTGGAGGGACTGTGCTGAGGTTGAATAGGGAAAGTTGCTCTCCCATGATACATAGAGAATCACCACTTGAAAAGGTCCCTCTTTACTCAGCATGGATATAGCAAAATATATTAACAAATACATTAGTTTGCAAGTTAAAAAAGTTTAAAAAAAAAACATATTCAAATAAATTAAAACAGCCTAAATTAACATAAATTAAAATAGACAAGAATCTATGCTCAGCAGCATCCAGGATCAATTAAATGCTGAGGGCAGTTGATCCACAAAATGTTAAGGTTGTCTGTCTGAGTGGGAGAATTTGACCAGTTCCTGGCAGCTTGTAGTATCTTGGAGGGAGGCATTGTGGGGTGGGATGTATGCTGTAGGGCTAACCTGTCCTGAACTATATTTTTTAGTTTAGGAGGTTTTCAGTTGGGGTTAGGGGAAAAGGCTTCCTCTTCTCTCTTCCGCACGCTTCTGAAACCTTCCGCTACTGTGCTATATAGCAGTAAAGGGTTTGAGACTTTTCCCCCTCTTCCCAAAACTTGTATCCTTCTGAGAGAACCAAACAAGACTACAAAGCTCTTACTCTACCCTGGCTGGAACCCTGGACAAGAGCACACCTTTTAGGAGCTAGGGATACACAGCAGCAATTTGTTGCCGTTTCCCACTCATCAATGACAATTACTGTATCTTCAGAAACGGAATGAAGGAATGAATGAGTGAGTGAATGAATAACTTTATTATCATCATAGATCAGACATAGACACAACCAATTATACAGCATTCAGATAAGAGATCTATCATACAGTACACCAACAAAGTAAACATTCTATGGTGGGATCTAGAGAGTAGGAATTAATTGTTGGCGGATCTTAACAAAATTTCATACCAAAAAAAGCCATATAAAGTTTCTTATATGCAAGATTTTTTTATCTGCAAGAAGAGGTGTGACATAAAATTCATCAGTTCGGCTGGGGTGATGTAATAACAAGGGAGTAATAACCCCTGCTAACTTGGCAGAGTTGACTGTTGCTGGTGTCTATCTCATGTTTCTTTTTAGATTGTGAGCCCTTTGGGGACAGGGATCCATCTTATTTTTATTTATTATTTCTCTGTGTAAACCGCCCTGAGACATTTTTGGAAGGGCGGTATAGAAATTGAATTATTATTATTATTATTATTAATAATAATAATAATAATAATAATAATAATAATAATAGCACAATATAAGTGGAAAATCAGACATCACCAAGACCTGGCAATGGCTTAAGAATGGCAACTTGAAGAAAGAAACAGAGGGTTTAATACTGGCTGCACAAGAACAGGCACTAAGAACAAATGCAATAAGAGCAAAAGTGGAAAAATCCACAACAAACAGCAAGTGCCGCCTTTGTAAAGAAGCAGATGAAACAGTGGACCACCTGATCAGCTGTTGTAAGAAGATCGCACAGACTGACTACAAACAAAGGCATGACAAGGTAGCAGGGATGATACACTGGAACATCTGCAAAAAATACAAGCTACCTGTAGCCAAGAATTGGTGGGACCATAAAATTGAAAAAGTTGAAGAAAATGAAGATGTAAAAATATTATGGGACTTCTGACTACAAACAGACAAACATCTGCCACACAATACACCAGATATAACTGTAGTCGAGAAGAAAAAAACAAGTCAAAATAATCGACATAGCAATACCAGGGGATAGCAGAATAGAAGAAAAAGAAATAGAAAAAATCACCAAATACAAAGTTCTACAAATTGAAATGGAAAGGCTGTGGCAGAAAAAGATCCAAATAATCCCAGTGGTCATTGGCGCCCTGGGTGCAGTCCCAAAAGACCTTGAAGAGCACCTCAACACCATAGGGGCCACAGAAATCACCATCAGCCAATTACAAAAAGCAGCTTTACTGGGAACAGCCTATATTCTGCGACGATATCTATAACAACTGACAATAAAATTCTGGCATCCCAGATCCTTGGGAAGGACTCGATGTCTGGATAAAACAAACCAGTCAATAACACCTGTCTGACTGTGTAAACAAGAAATAATAATAATATACTCTGACTGTCATTATAAAAGAAACAATATAGCAGCACATGGTGGACAGATTCAACCTTGCCTGAACCACATGGGCAGATCTGACTGGCCAGGGGAATCTTCAGAAATTTATCATATAAAACTGCTGATGGTAAGGTATAATGTCTTGCTCTGAGGAACACACTCTGGTGGTTGGGTAGAGGCAGTATACTTCTGCATGCCAGTTGCTGGTACCGAAACGGGATTTGTTTTCATGCACTGCTTGTGGGCTTTCAAAAGTAACTGAGTGGTCACTGTGGAAAATGAGATGCTGGACATTTGGTTTGACTATCAGGGCTCTTATGTTCTTACCGTCCTGAGTTTATTAGTAGCTCATGTTTGTTTCAGTGAATTGATTGCCTTTGAATAGCTTAGTCCTAAAGGTACAATTTTGATCCATTAACATTAGTGGGAATTTTGTCATATACTTTATTGAACTTCTGAGTTGGGAGTAGGAGGAGATGTTCCATGACATAATTTGCATTACAATCAAGGCTTGTAATCATACATTGAGAATTAAGAATGTTTTATAATATGGTTCGTTGGGTGACATTGTCTTTTACTCTTTATTCAGGACATGCCTATGGGACAATATAATTTCCAGCGTTGTAGGGAAAGGTATGATTTTTTTATTTAAAAAATATATATTGCAAGAAAAAGCATGACTACTTTTAATCATCACTTTGCTATAAAAATATGAAATCTATTACGCGCACTATATGAGTATTCTTTTTGTTAGCTGGAGTGATGCTGAAGAGCTGTTAGGAAGGATTATAATGAAAATGATATATATCAATATGGAATTAGTATTTGTTGAAGTTCTGACAATTATTCTTATCTTGGTGTTTATCAGAAGTGTGTGTTGATGGAATTAAGTCATCAGCAAAATGCATGGATGGACTGAGACAATCAACTGAACACTTAATATAATCGTAATAATGATTTAGACATCACACCAAAATGTTGTTGATTTCAGTATGAAGTACTGGAAGTGAGTAGCCAAATAATTGGTGGGTTAGTGTAGCTCCTCTCTCTGCTGGCTTCTTGACTTTTATTGTCGCCTTTGGATTACTAGGGCACAAACAATTCTACAGTTACAGTAGAAGTTGCAACTGGCAGAATTGTCCTATCATTATTTAGACTCTGGATGTAGTAACTCTATGCCTCCTTGGTTCCCTCCCTGCCCATTTATGTTCTGCCAGTATTTCTTAGGCTCTCCTGTCTCTAGTTCTTACATTTGGTCTTGCCCCAGTCCTTCTTCCTTTTTCTCCCCCCCCCTTTCTTGTATTGAACTCTTTATCTCCATCACCTGTTGTCCCCGCTTCTCAGTCCACTACTCACGTTAGCCACCTGGGCCACCCTCGTACTCCTCGCTCTCTGCCCCCCACCCATATAATTGATCTCCTTCTGATCTAAAGACTGTTCAGATCCCCTCTTGCCTCAGTTTCCTGCCCTTTTCCCTCAAGTCCCATACCAAAAGGATTGTGTGACCATCAAGGACATATTTTCATGATGCACAGTGGGCTTCAGAGGGAAAGGGGGATCATAAAAAATTCCCCCTTGCAGCCGCATAACTGGAAGTCAGCACTACTATACCAGCACAGCGCTAGTGTGGATGCCAGCCAGTGTATTCAGGTGAAGAATAATGAGGTAACAATTGTCAAATAAGGTTTCAATGAGACAAAAATCCATCATTTCTTATAAACTTCTATATGCCATGATATTACGGAACCTCACAACTCAAATTTCCAAGTTACATAGCCTTTTTTGCCATTGGTAATAAAATATGTAATTATTATATCTGTTCACTTGGAGCAGCCATATAACTGTCCTGTACCCAGTAATTCTAAGCAAAATCTTAGATTCTGGATTCCTTTCAGGAAGGTGTGGTTGTTTTTAACTAATCTAGTTAGTTGTATGTTATGCAAGTCTAAGGTCAGCAACAGGTCAATGTTATATTGTAAGATGGCAAGCTGATATTAATGCAGATCCATATATGGTAAATTGACCAGGCCTGTATTAGATATTATTGCAGGAATATTTCTGTGCATCTGAAAGAGTTGTCAATCTTTTTGTTTTGTTCTTTCTAATTATTGCTATATTTTATTTTATTTTTAATAGTCAGGATGTTTTGTTTTGGTTTTTGGTTTTTTTGTCCTGCAGAACAAAATCTCAGAAGAAAAAGTTTGAAGAGGAACTGAATGAAAGGATGATTCAAGCAATTGATGGAATAAATGCTCAAAAGTAGGTTTGTACACACAAGTTGCCTCTTCTTTCTCCCCTCCCCAATGCGGCGTCATGGCATCATAATGTCAGGCATGTGGGGAACCTGAAAGACTTGAAAGAAGCACTGGAGAAATCTATTTGAAGTTTCTTGTCGGATTTATTTATTTATTGGATTTCTATACCTCCCTTCCAAAAATGGCTCAGGGCAGTTTACATAGAGAAATAATAAATAAATAAGATGGATCCCTGTCCCCTAAGGGCTCACAATCTAAAAAGAAATATAAGATAGACACCAGCAACAGTCACTGGAGGTACCGTGCTGGGGGTGGATAGGGCCAGTTACTCTCCCCCTGCTAAATAAAGAGAATCACCACATTAAAAGGTGCCTCTTTGCCAAGTTAGCAGGGATTGTCCTCATATCATCCAGATTATCGAGTGGCACAAATAAAAGCAAACAGAAGATGTTTAAGATGTTTTGTGCCTGAACTGCCTGTAGGACAAGAAAAAAGTATTTTAGCAAACCAAAATGTCTCTTGTTTTGAAAACAAATGAGAAGAATTGAAGGAGTGTTCTGATTCAGTGGCTTTGGTATTTGTGCAGAGCATTCTAGAGGATAGGGCAAACCTGTTCTCTTTACTGTTGGGGAATGTGCTGCCTGCTTAGTATAGTGGTGGTGTGTGAATAGAACATTCCCCATAATTTGAAGAGAATAAGGCAGTCCCTTCTCACACAGAGCACTCTGCTCACAGGAGGACACATCACCCATCCCCAAATTTTGGACTGCAACTATAGTTTGGGCAGGGTGGGGTTTATGCCCCTAGTACAGTGATCATCACTATTTTTGAAGGGAGGACCACTGCCACTGAACTGCCTGGGCACAGCCCCCTTTTCTTGGGTGGCATAAAAGGTGCTGCTGAATTTTTTGGGCCCCATTGCCCAAACAAGCTCACCACCTGACAAGGCCCTGCTCACCTGCTGCTACACAATTCAATCTGGCACTAGCCTCCTCGGCTTTCTACTTATGCTTTCCCTCTCTCTTGCTTTCCCCTCCCTCTCTTCCTCCAGACACTAGTGCTTCCACTTTCCTCCCAGTTTGTGCAGGGTTAAGCGGCTGAATGACCCAAAAAGGATGCATGTACCCCCTTACTGTGTGGTGCGACTGCCACCATGATCTGGCCTGATCGTGCAATGGGGGGTGGATGCCTGTTTTCCTCTTACCTGCATGGAAAACGCACATACAGTTGCTTTGCCCTACACAAACCAGCAGCAGGAGGAAGAGGAGGGGGTGAAAGCAAGAAGCGAGAGAAAGCGACGTCAAGAGCCAAGGGGGCTAGCAGTGGCAGCAGGAGGAATAGGGCAAGTGGCAAGCCAGGGACCACCACTGGGGTCTGTGCAGGCCACCACTGGCCATGCAGTGAAGAGCAGTGCCCTAATAGGTGACTACAAAGGCCTCAGATTTAGAGGTTATTATATATCCAGTTATTAAATGGACTGAAATTTTGTGTGTTGTTCCTTGTGCTCAAGCCACAGTTCCTTTAATTGGACTTAAACATGACATTTGTTCTGAAGTTCCACCTCTTGCCTCCTGGCCTGTGCATATTATAGGATTATAGGCTTCAGGATCCTCACTGCATTTGGCTTTTGGGGCCCAATGCTAGGCTCTGGTTTTGATCTAGAAATCTCTAAATTAGCTTAGGCCAGCAGTATGTAACAAAACTACCTTCTTTCATATATAATTTTGTTCAATTAAATGCATCTCTTAGCAATGCAGTGTGGTTTCCCAGCCCTTGCTCATAATGTCTGCCATCTGAAGATCCCATTGCCAGTATAAAGTCTGCATATTTCTTTGAAGATGGAGACCCTGTCTGCAGTACAAATTTATTTATTTTTTGGTCAGTTTAATTGTTATGGATTCCTGCAATGTATAGTGAGAGTGATAGACTGATGATGATACTGAGAATTAGATTCCTAGCCTCTCTCAGAAAATTACAATTTATCATTAAGATGATGATGATGATGATGAAGATGAAGAATATTTATATACCACTTTTCAACAAAAATGTTCTCTGAGCAGTTCTCATTAAAAATAAAATTCCACTTCTAGTCTTCCCTGCAGAGAGGAAATGACTGGTAAACCCGTTTAAGCTTTAAGTCTTTAAAGTAATATACTCAAACTGTTCTGAAATTTGGCTTCCTTTTGTGATATGAGGATGTGTTCTTATTTTAAGTCTTCAGAAGAATATGGGGCGCAGAGACATATTCTGTATTTGTGTTGTGTGTCATATTCTGTATGTTCTTTTTTCTCTTCTAGGCAGTGGCTTAAGTCTGAGGATATTCAGAGAATATCATTGCTTTTCTATAACAAAACATTAGAAAAAGAAGTAAGTAATTTTTGACACCCCTGGGTTCTGTATTTTCTTTTCTTTTTTATTGTTTTCTTGTTTATCTGCAGGTAAGGTTCTCAGATTACAACCCGGAAAAGTAAAAGTGAATAAACTTGATGAAGTGGAAAGATAAGGTAGCAGTGGCTTCTTTCACCTGTTCTTCTCCATCTTGTCTGCCTTTATCCCCCACATTCAGCTGGGCAAACTTGGATTCCTGCTTGTTGATGCATGGGGGAGAGGAAAGAAAAGGAACCAGGACAAAAACAGGTGAAATAAACTGTGGCTAGTACCTCAGGAAATGTAAAGGTGAAGACATGTTCTGTAGACTGCAACTTCCCTGTAGGAAACTGAGTCTGTAATCTTACGCTTTCTTTTGAGGGGGAGTAAAAACTTTTGAAGGAGAAGCCATGTTAGTCTGTAACAGCAAAAACAACAATATGTCTCTGAGGGATGTACAACCCTTAGGACATAATTTTGGCATACATAGTGGACTTCAAAGGGAAGGGGAGAATAGAAAGAATTGCTTCTCCCCTGCCTGTGCTGTGTTAGTTTGAATGTCAGTACTGTTGCATCAGTACGGTGCTATTCTGGAATTCAGCCAATGAATTTCATAGCACCTTAAAGACTAACAAATGTATTGTGGATTTGTTCACAAGAACAATGGCCCCAACATGCAAACAAGGCGGCAATGCACCCCAAACACACCCATCCTGATGTCCCTGAAGAACGTCCTGACACGCTCTTGGGCCATCCTTCAGTCATGTGTGAGGGCTCTTTATTTGAATGGCCGCTAAACACGTGAGGTTTTGAGGGCATGTATAGGGCCATTCAGATGAGCAGTCCTTCCACAGCGTGTGAGGATGCCCTTCAGTGACATAATGGTGGGCACACTCTTGATGTGTTGCTGTCCTCTTTCCATATTGGGACCGTTGTTCATGTACATTCATTTCTGTTTTCACACAGTCCATTTTTGTGGACAAAAGTTTTTATGCTACAATAAGCTTATTAGTATTTCAGGTGCCGAAAGATTTGCAGTTGTTTTTTTCTTGGGAGTAAATCCCATTGAAATCAGTGAGACTTAGTCCAAGTAAACATGCTTAGTTTTGTCTTATGAATTCCAAAAAAATGATGTCTGATTTGTTGGAGTACCTGAAAATTGTTGGTTTTGAGTTCTTTCAGTGCTACGCAGTGCCGTACTTAGGACTGTTGTACGTTCAGGATTTGAACACCCTATCTAGAATGTGGGGGGGGAAATGTCATCTTGGATACAAAATGTCAAGGAATTTGAGCTGGAAGATTGCTTTAAAGAATCTAGTTTATGGTACCATTGTTGTGGTGCTTCTGTAGGCATCATCATCATCATCATCATCATTATTATTAATTCAATTCTATACTGCCCTTCCAAAAATGGCTCAGAGCAGTTTACACAGATAAATAATAAACAAATAAGACGGAACCCTGTCCCCAAAGGGCTCACAATCTAAAAGAAACATAAGACAGACACCAGCAACAGTCACTGGAAGTGCTGTGCTGGGGGTGGATAGGGCCAGTTACTCTCCCCCTGCTAAATAAAGAGAATCACCATGTTAAAAGGTGCCTCTTTGCCAAATTAGCAAGGGATGTAGCTACATTGTAACTACATGGTGTCAATGTTTCCAAGCCCCATAGTCTTACTTTTTCTCTGGCACCAGTGCTGCCGACTGGCTAGTCTGGCTCTTTTTATATGATTCAATAATCCCCTTCTCCTCATTTCTGGATCACCTCTAGTGAGGGTTTATTGAAGTGAAACACTCCTAACACTTTCCTATACAAAGGATTTGGGAGAAATAGGAGAATATGTTATAGGAGGAAATGTGTGCAACAGCCACCAAGCTTTGTGGAGTATTTTTTCCAATCCCACTCAAAAAAAAGTAGGGGTTTAAAATTCCCTCCCGCACCCCCACTTGACAGTTTATCCAGGAATTAACGAATGTGGCAACCCTAGCTATACTACATATATATTGTACACTAGGTCTGAGAAATCAAACGTGTCATAATGCTTGCTCCTTTCTTCTGTGTACTGCATGCATGAATGCTACCATAAACTAGACGTTGGGAGCAACCACACTTATTAAACATGTGATTGTCTCATTTGTCTATGAGGCAAGGGTGGTCCTACTTTTTATAAGAGAAGGATCACATGAGGAACAAGGGTGAAACCAGACCCCTTCCCTGTCTTACCTTGCAAAACTTGGCAGCTTTAAGCAGTTTTCTCTCTGTGCTGCTTACATTTGCTATCAGCTCTTGCTGGGAAAAAGCTCTAAAATGCAGCAAAGAGTAGTGAGGTAAGTAAGGGGGAGGGGTGGAATTTCCTCCATGTGTACTCTTTTTGGTACAAAGCAAGAGACAGGCACACATACCTTTTATAAGTGAACATGGTAAGCACATCTTTAATAAACATGCAGTTGCCCCAAAGACGTGGTCTGAGCCTTAGTCATCTCTAGCTTTGTATTTAATAATTTTGGTTTGTGTATATATATATTTCCAAAAGAGCTGGAAACATCACAGTCTTTATAGACAGAGAACCTGTGGGCAAGTGGTAGGTGCCAGTAGACTCAGGGTGACCTGCAGATACGTTGGTTTCCAAAAGATCTGAAGAAAAAACCCAAGGGGGACTCAAAACCCCACAAACTGCCAGAAGTTAGTCAATGGGACAGAATGTTTGTGAGTTAAGACAAGCAGGTAAGCAGAGCAATTGGAACTTAGTGGCGGGAAGGAGGACCGGCCCTAGGGTTCTTGGTGTCCTAGGCGCCGCACACACACACACACACACACACACACACACACACACACACACACACACGAACCTTGATATCCTCAGACTCTACATCTGCGAATTTGCATATCTGCAGTTGGGTAGTTAACATCCAATCTCAATATACACAGGGAAAAACCAGAAAATAAGGGGTTAATTCTGCATATCTGTGAGTTGGGGATGGCCTCGGAGGTCATTTTCAGCTGCCATTTTATGTTTGGCAGCATCAAAATTGGCTCCATTTTTTAAAAGGTTTTAAAAAAACCTGTGATTTCCAGCTGATTTTCGGCCATTCGGAGGCATGGCTCAACTCAAGGAGACCAGCGAAGCACGTTAGGTAGCTTCCCCCCACATTTCCCCCGCTGAAATCTGGCTGATTTGGGATGATTTTCCAAATGACCAGGAACCTAACCCCCTCAATGACATAGCACCCCCGCCCTGACTCAGTATTCACGGTGTCCGTATCTGTGGTTGCAGCAAGGAATGGAACCTAGGGATGTGCACAAAACTGGTTTGCCTGGTTCTGTTCGGATCCGAACCGGGTCCGAACCAGGAGAGGGTGGTTCGGTTTTGGTTTTGTTCGAACCACGTTCAGTTCAGATCCGAACCAGTTCGGACCAGTTTGGACGCCCAAAAATTGGTAGGATGGTAGCTGGCACCCAGGGGTACCTGTCACCCAAACCCCAAAGCAATCGGACACTTGTACAATTTTTTATGAATTTTTGAAAATTATTTTTATTTTTTTCTCATAGGATATAATGGGACTTGAACCAGGCCATTATTCCTTATTGTGGAGCACCCATGGGTGCCAACAACCATGCAAACCCTGAAGCAATCAGACACCCCTATGATTTTTTATGAATAATTTAAATATTTTTAATTATTTTTCTCATTGAGTATAATGGGACCCGAACCAGTCCATATCCCCTATTGTGGAGCACCTAGGGGCACAAAAGGGGGGTGGGTGGTAGACAGGCAGGGGTGCCTACCACCCACAAAACCCCAAGGCAATTGGACACTCCTCTGATTATTGATGTGAAGCTATACATTTGCTGCAATCCTAATTATTCTCTATGAGGAATTCAAAAATACTTTAACAATTCACCAATAATCACCAAGTTAAAATTATGTTCTGTTACATACAGAAGATACATTTAACTGAATGTTGCAAGGGCGCAGCAGCTGGGGCAGGGAGGCAATGAAGAAGGAGATGATACCTTTTAAAATCTGTCAGACTGCTACTGCTAGCCTGCACAGCTCTGCACTGAGTCTGCTCCCACTGCAGACCCCACCCCCCACTCACCTGGCTGCTGCACATGCACAGAGGTGGGGGTGGAATGTGCGGTGTGTACGACACTCCATGTGGAGGTGGGCAGTGGCGCAGGATGGCAGTGGAAGTCTTACAGATTTTAAAGGTATAATTCCTTCTTCACCACCCACCTGTCCCTGCTACCATACAGAGGGCGGCTATTCAAGGAGGAGGCCGCAGCTCCTATCCTGCGCCCCCCAAGGATTGGTGCCCTAGGCAATTGCCTATGTTTGCTAATGGCAAGATGGAGTACTCCGGCAAAAAAGAACAGGAAATTTCTCAGCTTAAACGCCTTCTGCTTCTGAGAGGAAAAGTTTGCTAATAATCTCTATAGAAAAAAATACTGAAACTCTGTGCTTCCCTCACCAGTCAGGTAATTCCATTCTGTTTCTGAAGGGGAAGGAGTTTGGCACAGTTAATCTCTTGGTGCTATGAAGTATTGCTCTCCCTGGTGCTCTGTTTTGTTGCGGGTCCATACTTGTGTCAATTTATTTTCAGTCTAGAAGTGGATTGTTATGGGATTTCAGAGTCAAATTAGTTTTGTTTATTCTCCATTGTAGGAAAATAGAAAAACATTCCATGGCTCAGTTAAATATTTTACCCTGCCAACTTTGGGCACAATTCACTGGGAAGTTATCCTGCTTAAGTCCTATTAAATTATTCAGTAGTGCTCGTTTGCAGCTTTTATGCATATCCATGTGGCTTGTGCAGAAGAACATCCCTGTACCTTATAATTATAGGCATGTTCCCTAAATAGACACAGTTTGTGAAAGCTTTGTCCCTGTAAAGCATTTTCTAAAATGGGTCAACGGAGACAAAGCTATTAAAGACAATGCTTGCTGTTGATTGTTTCCTTGATCAATATGCTTTGAAGAAGACAATTTCAGTATTTTTGATTCAGGTTTATCACAAGAGCCTTACTGGATCTGGCCAAGCATCCATTTAATCTAGCAGTTTATGTCTGACAGTGATCGCAGCTGGATGCATACCTGCCAACCTGTCCCTATTTTCCCATTCAGGTGAATGGGAAAATAGGGACATGTTGGCATGTATGTAGATGCTTCTGGGAAGTCCTCCAGCAAGGCATGAAAGCAACAGCTCATTTTTGTGTCCCAGCAACTGATTTTTAGAGGTATATTACCTCTGTATGTGGAGGTTCTGTTTAGCTGTTGATAGACCGGTATTCCATGTGTTTTTCAATCCTTATCTTTAAAGCTTTCTGACATCAATAGGTGTGTAGAATAGAAATTTTTCCATAGCTGAGCCCAGGCTCTGAGATTGCTGCCCTCATGAAGTTCAAACTGTCCTGCTCCTCTGAGTTTTTAAAAGGGCATTAGAAATTTATTCTGCCATGCCTTTTGCTTTTTGAAGAAACTCCTTGGTTTTCATCTTTGCTGTCAGTCTGTGGTTGTATATTGTTTTTAATTTTGTTGTGTTATTGATTATTTTATTGTGTTCAATTATGTGCCAGTTTAACATACTAGGTATGCCAGTAATGGTGTTGGTTTTAGCAACTGTTTTTTTAAAACAATTTCTAGACCTTTTAAAAATCTCTTTCTAATTTTCTTTTAGTATAGAGCAACAACGCTGCCCGCGTTTAAGTACTATGTGACTTGTGCTTGTCTTATATTCTTCTGCATTTTTCTTGTGCAGATTCTAGTACTACCCAAGTAAGTGAGCAATATCTACCTAAAGCTCTTTGTTTATATTTGTCACTGTCATCTTCAATGTTTTCAAGTCTGGGATCCACCTTTAATTCCAACTGCAAAGTGAGACCTACTTTTAATTTTTAAAATAATATTTATTCTCTCTTTCTGCCTATTTTTACCTTTCTATATTAATTAATGGATAATTATCAATTAATTAATATAATTAATAAGAATAATTAATAGAATTTTTTAGCTTAACCTTGAAGCAGAGCTTCTTAGGGCAGCTAACAGTGTGAAAATAAATAATAAAATTCTGTCTGCTAATCAGACATTACGATCTGTCGGGAAGTACACAAGAACAAAGGAAGCTGCCTTATACCAAATCAGACCATTGTTCCATCTAGCTCAGTATTGTCTACAATGATTGGCAGTGACTGCCCAGAGTTTCAGGGTGCCTGATATAGTACCAGCAGGGATTCAAACCGGAAACCTTCGGCTTGTTAGTCAAGCATTTCCCCGCTATGCCAGTATAAAGACAAGAAGGGTTCTCCGTTGCCAGTCAGGCAATCACAATCCACTAGTTGTACACCAAAGCTGAATGTTTTGTTTAGACCTAAATTTTAATTTTAAGTTGTGTTTAGATCTAAATTTTAATGTATATATTGATATAATTTTTGCAATAATAACATATGAGACTACCAGTCCGGGGGGGAGCGGGAATCATGATCATGAAGTGTCTTCCTTCTCAGCCTCCTTTTTACTGGGTTAAATAGGTGCCGCTCTTTTAATTTCTTTTCATAAGCCAGATTCTCCTTCTCTTACTCTCTTTCATTTCTCTTATTCTTTTTTGGACTTGTTCCCGCCTGAATCATCCTTTATGAAAACGATTGTCAAAGTTGAACATGGTTTCTCAGTTTAGTTATGGGGTTGTAAAGTCCTTGACAGTCCTTCCACTTTGTCCCCTTAATACCTTTGTTAGCCAGGTCAGTGTTGTTCCCAATTGGAAACAAGAAGATGGGGAACTGCAACTATGAGAGGGAGAAACAGAGACAGAAAGACAGGCTCTGGTTGGGGATGATTTCTTCAAGCCCTCACCAAGGAAGAGAGATTTGAATTTGCATTCTCTGTGGGTTGAAGGTGCCACTGAATTATGGTAAAGCTTCGCAACCATGTTGAATTTCATGTTGGCACCCAGGGTGGCTGTTCTGCCCTGTTTTGTCACCCGTTGAACTGTTTTGCCTACAGAAGCTGTTTCAAAGGGTGTTGAAATGTATGACCACATGGGTACTTTAGCAAATAAGTTTAACCCTTGGGGAAAGTAATAGAAAAAATATTACATGAATGATTGTGTGGTCTACAATGGTTGTGGATAAAATCTATTTACTACTGAAAAATGATACCGTACAAAACCTAAGTACATTATACAATGCCAGGTGGGAACCCTTCTGGAAATATATAGAAGAGGGTAAGGATCCAATGCATGACCCTAATGCTCTAAACTACATTTACTCTTGGTGAAAATGAATGTTCATTTGCAGAATCCAGCGGATTCTATTCTTTATATTCAAAATTGGTTATTTAATTGAACAATACAGGGGAAATTGATGTTATAAATATCTGTCATTTTTATTCCATAATGTGCTACCTACCTGTCATTGTATTTTGAAGGGAAAAACTCTAATAAAGCTTTAATTTAAAAAAAAAAACAACAACCAGTGATTGTGTAGCCACCTCATGTTTATTCTCAAAATCACCATATCCAATCTTTAAGAAACTTTAAGAATTGCAACCTATGAGTTTCAGTCTCTGGCGAGTGTGATGTCATAAAATATGCCCCCCCCCCGTGGTTCAAAATTATGTTCCTTTTGATACAAGAATTGCAAAGTGTCTTGAAAAGTCAGAATAAACAAGCTCCTTAGAAGCAACTGTTGTTGCAGTTCATGCATTTCTAAATAGGAAACTTTCTGGATAATATTGGGGTGCGAAACATTAGAACAGCACATTCAGTACACTTGCATTTCCAGAAAAACAACACTTGCACTATTGATTATCTGAAAGCAATTGACAAAAAAGTTCAAGAAAGCCACTCATTTTTAAATGAGGGTTTTCTTTCCACTGCACCTGGTAGAAGAAAGAAAGGGTTGCTATGAATGTTTATATTGAACAGATATTTTAACAATGAAGCTCTTATGCACTCCAAGCATCAGCACTGATTGAAATTTGTCGAAAGCTTCATGAATGTACCAGGAGTGGGGGTGGGAATCAGAGGGAAAGAATAGACACTGAAATTATCAAAATCAAGCAAAAGCTACTGGAGATGAAAATTATCTCCCTGCAGGAATCTGTCAATGAATATCTTACCAATATATATCCCTTTTAGATGAGAGAGAAGAAGATACATTGCAGAGCACTGGTAAGCCACTGGTTAATTTGCAGTAGATCTCCTAATACCGTGTGGTTGCTGGCATTCTTAAAAAGAATGCTAGACTAGAGAGCCAGCTACAGGTCCTGTTAGGGATGTGCGAACCAGCTCGAGGTTGAGCCAATTCACCATCGAATAGTGCCTGTTCGATGGGCTCGGTTCAGTTCTTTAAAGCTCGACTTTAAGCTGAACCCCCCAGGCTGGCTCAGGAGTTTTAAATGTAAAGAAAATTATAAACTAAAAAAACACTTATGACCGGATTCAGCGGCCTCTGGAGGATGCTGCTGCAGCCATGTGGGGGAGTCACCGAAGTTTTCCCCTCCCCCGCTGGCCTCCTCCTGGTCTTTGGGCCAGTTCAGCCCGTTTATGGGCCTTTTTGGTCCTCTGCCTGCTTGCAGTGGCCATTTTGAAGGTTGCCGTGCATGTGCACTGGCCATTTGCATGTCTGGGGGCACACAAATGGCCAGTGTGCATGTGCGGCAGCCTTCAAGATGGCCAGCATGAGCAGGCAGAGGGCTGAAAAGGCCCGTAAACAGGCCAAACTAGCCCAAAGAAGACCAAGAGGAGTCACGGCAGCAATTACAGATTTTTTTTTGAAACCCTGCCTCGAGCTGGGCCCAAGATGGTTTGGCCTCAAGCTGGATTGGGGTCTGTCTTGACATGGACAGAACCAAACCGGGCCCAGTTTGGTTTGAGTCCAATTCTATTCAAAACAAACTGGGCTTCTCGGTTCCTTGCACACCACTAGGTCTTATGGGACCATGTTGACAAGAGACTACCAGTGGACCCTCCTAGTTCTATTTTGTTTCTAGACTGTTAAAAAAACAACAACCGCTAAACCCTTGAAATCTAAAGAGTAACATCTGATCTTAAGATGAAGGGCTTCCTTGGTAAAGGCTGTTTCTTCCAGGCAACACCTTTCATTTTTTTATCTTTATTTGTGCAGGAAACCCTGAATTAAATGGAACATTAATCAACAAGTTATGTGAGCACATCCCATAGCTGGGGTAGGCAGCCTTGGCTGTTGTTGAACTTGCCAAAATCCACAGGTAGAGCAGTTCAGATGGAACCTATACAGGAGAACCTCTGTATTTGCAGGGGTTCCATTATCCGCTACTACCGTGGTTATGGAAACTGCAAACACAGAGGCATTGGGCCAATGCAAATGTGGGGGTTAGGTTCCCGGAGGTCGAGAAAATGGCCCAAAAGGGTTAAATTGCCCTTTAGATGTTGGAAGGAAGTGGCCTACCATGCTTCACGGGTCCCCAGCAGTGGCCCCAAATAGTAAAAGATTGGCAGAAAATCACTTTCCCCCTTCTTTTTTACAAGGAGCCATTTTGAGGCTCCTGATCTCAAAATGGTGGCCAAAAACGACCTCTGAGGTCATTTCCAGCCACCCTCGACCCACAGTTACATAAGGTTAACCCTTTTTAAGCTATTTTTCTTCTGCGTATACCAAGGTTGGGTGTCAATTCCCTGACTGCGGATACGTGAAGCCACGGATGCTGAGTCCGCGATTAATGAGGTTCTCCTGTATACAAACAATAGAGGCAATGTTGCTCTTAAGGTATATGTCAAGCACATGCCTTTAAATGAGAAAGGCATATTTGTACACCATCACCACTGTAGTTTGTACAGTATTTGATACTGTATGATTAATTGCCCATTTACGCTATTTCCTTCTTATTTTCTGTTCCTTTTGGTCTTTAATTTTTTGGACTACTAATTGGCGCAGCAGGGAAATGCTTGACTAATAAGCGGAAGGTTGCCGGTTAGAATCCCTGCTGGTACTATATCAGGCAGCAGTGATATAGGAAGATGCTGAAAGGCATCATCTCATACTGCGTGTGAGGAGGCAATGGTAAACCCCTCCTGTATTCTACCAAAGAAAACCACAGGGCTCTGTGGGCGCCAGGAGTCAAAATTGACTTGACGGCATACTTTACCTTTACCTTTAATTGGTCAAAAGGAAAGAATTTTAAGTCTTCTTTATTTCAGTGGAAGAGTTAGGCACCATTCTTAAATCCTTTTGAAATCAATGGGACTTCAAGAAGTTTAGATCTTTCTTTTAGACTGTAAACTGCTTTGGTTGGGGATCTGTTTACTTTTTGGAAAGCATCAAAGATATACTTAGGAGTGACAAAAAGAGAGAAAACACTATTTTTAATTAAAATATCCAAATGTAACCTAACCACATGGGGCAAGATTCATCAGTTCAGTAGAGCTCTTCTCGTGGTCAGTGAGAAGAGCTCCAGGGCTGTCTGCGGGGAAGGCGGGTTTAACTTACGTTCCCCGCAGACGAGCTCCGTGGGTCAGGGTGCCTGGACGTGCTGCTGTGTGTAACCCTGCCCCCCCTGGAGTTTCAGTAATGCACTGCGCGAGTGCGTGGTGCATTATTGGGACACACACACACCCCCGGTGTGTGCAAGCAGCCGTGGCTGACAACTGATTAAAAAAATGAAATTAGCCGCATTTTAGAGGGAGGCTACTTTGGCAGGTTTGCTGCCATATTGCTGCCAGGATCGATCCTCGTGGTTCACACGATTGTGCAAAGCCGGACAGACCTCCCTTAGCCCGGTTTTGCACGCTTAGGAATATAGGAACATAGGAAACTGCCATATACTGAGTCAGACCATTGGTCTATCTAGCTCAGTATTGTCTTCACAGACTGGCAGCGGCTTCTCCAAGGTTGCAGGCAGGAATCTCTCTCAGCCCTATCTTGGAGAAGCCAGGGAGGGAACTTGGAACCTTCTGCTCTTCCCAGAGCGGCTTCATCCCCTGAGGGGAATATCTTGCAGTGCTCACACATCAAGTCTCCCATTCATATGCAACCAGGGCAGACCCTGCTTAGCTATGGGGACCAGTCATGCTTGCTACCACAAGACCAGCTCTCCTCTCCTCTTGTGTGAATAGCCTCAGTGAGAGAGTTAAGAACATGCAAATTTTTCTCTATTTAAATAAATGGGATTTAAAGGCGCTGGGCTGTGCTCTTGGTCATTGTTTGATCATGCCCATGATTACGTATCCCAGCTTATCCATATTTTCACAATCATGCACGTGAGAAGGAATTATATCTTTACTTGTTCGTAGAGTAGTTAAATTCTATTTAAGAATGGTTTGCTCATGTGTCAAACTGGATGCCATGTTGGCAGCCAAATTTGTTTAACCATAGTTCTGCACCATTCACATATAAAATGGAGGGTTGAGATTTAAACAGAGATGGGGCTTGGGGCACATCCCTCACCTTAGCTCTTCACAGACTGTTGCTCAGACTCCTTTTCCTCCCTGCCCAGCTTTGATACCAGAAGTATCTGGGAAACCAAAATATGGTAAGGCCAAGTAATGACAGAAGGGTTCAGTTATCCTCATTTTGATAACATCAGACTCTCCCTCCCCCATTTTACATGCAGATAGGGCTGACACATGATTAAACAAATGTGGCTGCCCCATAACATCTAGTTTGGCTCTTGGTGACTGCAAATATAAAGGAATAGCGCCTCCAGTGTCAGGCGGTATATAAATTAAATAAATAATTATACCTATCCATTATTAGAACTCCTTTGTTGGTTATCTGTATGTTGGTTATTCTAACAGGTCCTTTTTCCTTTTACCTTATAGAAAGTCTGTTCTTGGAATCTCCTTTGGAGCTGCCTTTCTTGTGCTTTCCTTCATTCTTTTTATCTGTTTTGCTGGACAGCTCTTGGTAGGTATTAAGAGCACATCAACTTACTCAGCAACACAATGTCTTATGCATGAATAATGAAGCCATAACACATCTACATTGTTGAAGCCCACTTTTCCTTAACAAAAAAGAAAGAAAGAAAAGGTTAGTCTAATATAATACCCGTTAGTTGCCTAGGTGAGAAAATAGACCTCGGAGGAGTTTCTTCCCTGGAGTAATTTACTTTTACTTTTTTCAATGATTTAAAATGCAGAAACAGTTTAATTTATGCATTGCTATGCATTTTTCTTAAAAGAGATAGATGCTCTAACAGACTTGCATTGTAACTTGCCTGATCTGTCATAGTTAATGAAAATTTTGCTTTTGCTCTGAAAAGTACTAGAATTACTGATAATTCCCAATCAAACACTCTGTTATGATTTTTTCCCTAATATTTGAAATCTATCAAGAATATAACTAAGATTTAGCAGAAGTGTAGTAATAATTTTATGTTCAGTTTCATGTGATAAAAGGATATAGACTGAAACTGCTGTGGCCAGATTGCAAAGAGTGATTTCGCACGGCGGATTCCCATGCTGCCACATCATATAGGTTTTGAACTTAATCCCTCTCAGTTTCAAAAGTAGTTTGGTGTGTGGGATTAAAGGGCTGCTGTTTTAGAAAAACAAGTCAAAATTCCCCTTGATGGACAGGACTAGTTTCACAGTTCTTTGGATCATCATGGCCCAAGGCGTTTCACTGGGATGCAACAATCACTGTGCCGGCATGACAGTATTGTTAGCCTTTCTGCTGTGCATCTCTTGTCTTTATGAAAACACTCCTCAAGTCCACTTTTTGAACATCATTGTTCCTACAAGAATGAGTGAAAATGGAGAGGCTACTTTAAGAAGTTCCAGGCTTCAAACAGTGCTCACGGTTGTTTATCACGACTGCTGCTGCATGTACTACTTCTCAACAAAAAAGCTCTCAAAGCAGTTTACAGAGAAGAAGGGTAATAAGAAGAAGATTATTCCCTATCCCCAAAATAGCCTAAAAGGAAACACAAGGTAGACACCAACAGCCACTGGAGGGATGTTGTGCTGGGGTTGAATAGGGCCAGTTGCTCTTCCCCTGCTTAATACAAAGAGAACAGGCACTTTGAAAGGTGCCTCTTTGCCCTGTTAGCAGGGAAGAACCAACAAGGACAAAAGGGGATTGTTGAAGGGTTGAACTGAAAATGAATGCAGCTTTTGACTCTATGGGTCCCCACATGCAACTAAGTGTACATCTGCAGTCTGTTTTCTTCTAAGTATATTCCAGTATGTAACCCCATTGCAATAAGTGTATGTCTGCCGTCTCTGTTTTCCCCATGATATGTCCCAGAACATACTGGGAATAGCTGAAATAATTCCTAATTTTCTTGCAGTCTTCTGATTGCTAGAAACATTGTGCTGTAGCTGATTCGCAAGCACTTTTGTTGTCAAGTAGGTACATAAGTGTGTCACTTGAAAATCCCAAGCTAGTTCACCTTGCAAATAAATTGCTTGGATTTGTCCCTCGTGGGCTCTCTTATTCCTTGTTGCTCCTCCAGATGTGCTTGTCCTTCATATAGCTAAAGAGCAGCATAGAAACGAATGAGAAAATAATCGACAACAGACAAATCAAAACAAAACGAAACTGTAAGAGAGGGCTGCTCTACTGCAGACCTAATCAAAACTAATGGTGGGCAAAAAGAATCTGAGAGAAAGATGTGTTCAAAATGAATGTGTGCAGTTTGACTGTTTTTGAAATGTGTTGTTGCATTAGTGCAGATGTTCTGCTCCTGTATTAATGTTCCTCTCTCTGAACACAACTCATTGTTCTACCACTAGCATATTATGAGGGGAGGAGGCTGGAGGCATCAGATTTCTATGAATTTCTGGAATGTACCAGGGGTGTAAGCGATTGGAGTGGGCTCTGGGAGAACCATGATGATGGGGCCCTGGTTGCTCTGCCTTCTTTGCCTTCCCCCCATTTCTTTGCTGCAGAAGAGCAGTAAGGACATGGTGAACAGCAAAACAGTCTTTTCTATCTCTCTGATGAAGATAATATCACACACATTCCCATATATGGGAATATATTCCCATTATTCCCATTCTCTCTCTCTCTCTCTCTCTCTCTCTCTCTCTCTCTCTCTCTCTCTCACACACACACACACACACACACACACACACACACACACACGCACACACACTTCTGTGTGCACATTCCCCTGGCTCAGAACCATTTTGAACAAAACATGTACCTACTACAATGACAACATATATTCAACAATTCTTCTTTCTTACTCTCCCATTCATGCACATATTCTCATTCTCTCTCTCTCTCTCTCTCTCTCTCTCTCTCTCACACACACACACACACACACACACACACACACACACACACACACACAGACACTCACACTGGTCAATGTTTTCCATGGAAAACTGAGTCCTTCAGTGTAATGTTCCAAGTGAAAGATGGATTTGCCAGGTCTGTTCTTCATTTCATTAATGCAAGTCTGGACAGTACCTACCTGTTTGGGGAGCTTGTGCCAGTTATATTCTTCCCTCCACAGTTTGGCTTCCATCTGGAGTTGCACATCCTCAAAGTATCAAATCAAAACAAATCCTTAATTATTGTCAATGATCATGATAAAACCAACACTATAAAAAGTCATGTTAAAGGGTGTTTACTACCCCTGTGCTGCATGGGCACATCCTTAAAGTAGATGTCTCTTTTTACTGTCTCTATGTCCTGCATGCCCACATAGTTAAAGGTAGGGATGTGCACGGAACTGGTTTGGACGCCCTTTATCGTGTGCAGGCGCATCCTCTACTTCCACGAACTTCCGGAAAATGTATTGAAGGGGGTGGCAGGGAGTTACGCTGCCACGCTAGGCGATGTTTAAGGAACTGAGTGCTGGCAGGGGAAATGTGGTATGTGTGTGGGGGGGTAAGTGCATCCTCCCTCACCCTTAAAGCTGCACACACCACCTGCCGTTGAACCAGCCCCCGCTGGTTCCGTGCACATCCCTAGCTAAAGGCACCGAGTCCCATATTTTGCCCCGGGATTCAGGGATAAACTCAACCTAATTGTTAAGTTTGGCAGAGGGAGCAGAGAAAAGAAGTATTATGGTTTTATCCTGTTCTTTTTAATGAGGGCAGGATTCAGAAAGGGCCTCTAAGTGCCTTAAATTTAAGATCTTTTTAGCTCTGTCTCATCTTTGGGTAGGAAGCAGGAGGTGAGAAGTGTGTCAGGCAACATCCTTTCTTCTTCTCCTTTTGACTGCTGGCTGATGCTCACCTTAGTGTTGAGACTCTCACTCAAGCTAAGAGTGGCTGGGCTGAATCTGAGCACTAGCCAGCTGGTCAGGAGGGTGGAGGGGTACTGGCTGACACTACTATCCCCTTCCCTCCTGGAGTGGACGCTTAAAGCCAAGATGAGTGTTTGGATCAGGAGTCAACAGTGTGTCAGGGTGTCATAAAACTGTTAGCTCGGCTAACCCAACAGGATTTACAACCCCCTTCAGCACTCCCCCTGTGAGTTAACAGAAAGTAGCAGCAAAGCTGCACAAAGGAAAACAAAAGGCTCACAAAGAAAATAGTAAGTAAGACTTCTGAGTCAGAAGTCTGAGCCATGATACAGGGAGGCAGGAGGAGGAGGAGAGCGAAGAGCAAGCTGTTGCCCAGCTAGCCACTGCCCTCCCCCAGAAGCTCAGGGACATTTGTCTTATATAGCTATGCTCCTGGAACTTACCATTATTTCTGAAAGGTTCCACACAGCAGGCTGCAGTTTCTTTTCTACTCACATGGAGACTGTGTTTTCTGCTAAACTGAGCTGTCTTGCTTGTAGGGCAATTTCACAAAATAACTTGATTTGATGTATAGTATCAAAAAAAAAGTGTGTGACCTGATGTGCCCCTGAACAAAAGCCAACTAAAACCCACACTAGATATGACATTCTAAGGTCAGAACTGCTCCTACTATATGTAACACTCTTTAGATGACTTTTTTTAAAAGATCAAAGAAGGAAGCTAAAAAGACATTTGTCCTGAAGAAAAGTTCAAGGATCCTTTCTTTCCCCTTTTGTATTCATTTAGTGCCTTGAGTGAATGATTCAATTCTACCATTCCTTTATTTTGTCCATTGAGAGAGCATGCTAAACATGTACAGCAAATCTAAGCCTATTTATTTCAAAGTGGCTTTCTCATATGTCTGTAACAATTTCTTTGTAAATATGGCTGGGTAAGCAATGTTAGTGTAATCAAAATGGTGTGTAGAGTATATTGAGAAAGCAGCTGTACTGCCAAAGAGAAGTAGTATAGATTTGCTTTATATGCTTTCATGTTGATTGATTGATGACTGGTTAAGTGCCATCAAGTCAGTGTTGACTTGGCCTTTTCTCAGTGATGCATTTATTGCTGTCGTAATAGAGTCCATCCAGCTTGCTCCTGGTCATCCTCTTTCCTTCCACTTTCCCCAGCATTATGGACTTCTCAAGGAAGCTGGGTTTTCACATAATGTGTCCGAAGTATGATAGTTTGAGCCTGGTCATTTGTGCCTCGAGTGAAAATTCTGGATTGATTTGTTCTATGATCCATTTGTTTGTTTTTCTGGCTGTCCATGGTACCCTCAAAAGTCTTCTCCAGCACCAAAATTCAAAAGTGTCAATATTTTTTCTATCTTGTTTCTTCAAAGTCCAGCTTTCTCATCCATAGAGTGTCATAGGGAAAACCATTGTCTGAACAATTCTAATCTTTGTAGGTATAGGCACGTCACGGCATCTAAATATCCTTTCCAAGGCCTTCATTGCAACCCTACCAAATGTTAGTCTGCTGCGTATTTCTTGACTGCTGGATCCTTTACTGTTGATGGTTGATCCTAAAAGGCAGAAACTATCCACCATGTCAATGTCTTCATTATCAATTCTGAGGCTGGTTGTTGTACCTGTTGTCATTAGTTTAGTCTTGACATTTAGTTGTAGTCCCATTTTTTCATGATGCTCCTTGACTTTCATTACTAGAGCTTGCAGATCATCCACATTTTCAGCTGTCAGAGTGGAGTCATCAGCATATCACAGTTTATTGGTGTTACTTCCTCCAACTTTAAAACCACGCTCATCTTCTTACAATCCAGCTTTTCTCAGTATACATTCAGCATTTAAATTAAATAAATAAGGAAAAGGTATACAGCCTTGTTATAGTCCTTTGCTGACCTGGAACTAGTCTGTTTCACCATGTTCTGTCTGGACTGTGGCCCCCTGTCCTGTGTATAGGTTTCTCAAGAGAACAATGAGATGTTCTGGGGTGCCCATTTTCCTAAGGATATTCCACAACTTGACATGGCCAACACAATCAAAGGCTTTTCTGTAGTCATAGTGATTTCTTTTTTGTATTCTTTGGCTTTCTCAATTATCCAGTGTGAACGAGCAATGATGTCTCTTGTTCCTTGGCCTTTTCTGAAACCAGCTTGAACATCCAACATTTCCCTTTCCACGTAGGGCTCTAATCTGTGTTGGATGATCCTGAGCATTATTTTGCTAGCATGTGAAATTAAGGGTATTGTGCGATGGTTTGCGCAATCTGTTAAGTCTTCTTTCTTTGGTATGGGTATGTAGACTTCCAATCTGTTGGCCACTGTGTCGTTCTCCAAATTTGCTGGCATGGAGCCTTGACTGATTCTTCTTCTGTTAGAGCCTTGACTGATTTTTCTTCTGTTGCCTATCATATTTCCGTAGCTATTCCATCAATTCCTGTAGCCTTCCAACTTGGTAATGACCGGAGTGCTGATCTGACTTCAACTTCCCGTACTAGAGGTTCTTGCAAGTAGGGAATATCTTCTAGAGTATCTTGGGTGTTGACATCCCTGCTGTACAGATTTTCAGTATACTCCTTCAATCTCTATTTGATCTTCTCTGAATCAGTTACTATCTGTCCTTCGGCATCCCTTAACATACCAATTCAAGGTTGGAACCTTCATCTGCGTTCAGAGATCTTTTGGAAAACTTTCCTTGTGTTTTCATGTCTATTTCCATCCTCAAGGTCTTTACAGATGTCATTGTAGTACTGCTCCTTGTCTCTTCTAACAGCTTTCTGAAATTCCCTATTAAGTTCCTTCCTGAGGTCTTTATCTTTCTTGACTTTGGCTTCTCTCCTCTTCTTGGCAATTTCCGCTGTCTGTTCTGACATCCATGCTTTCATATACAGTACATTAATTCCAAAATGTTGCAAGGAGGAGGTGGTAGGATTTCAAGGGTCAAACTACATTGATGTCAGGAGAGGAAGAGTACTGGTCTTGTGGTAGCAAGCATGAATTGTCTTTGCTAAGCAGGGTCCACCCTGGTTTGCATTTCAGTGGGAGACATGTGGGAGCACTGTAAGATATTCCCCTTAGGGGATAGAGCCACTCTGGAAAGAGCATTTGCATGCTTGCATGCAGAAGGTTCGGGGGCATACCAAGGTGTTGCAGTGGGCCTAGAGACAAGATTTTAAAATGGGCCCCTCGCTGCCTTCCTCCTCTTCTCCTGGACCCATGTCTCTGCTGCAGAAGAACATTAAGGAGACATGTAATATAGTGCAGCAGATTAACAGACAACCCAAACTGTCATCTGAATCCACTCCAAGATATATGAACCAAATGGTGGGGGGTTGTTCTCAAACCCAACAAAACAATTTGCAAAATATGGGAAAGGCAACTTGTAGAAATTACATGCTGCGTTTTAAGTATATTGGCTTTTCACTGTAGAGGTTTTCCATGGTAAGATAACATGTCTTAAAGAGCAATGCAAATTAATTTAACATTTTTATTTATTATTTATTAATTCAATTTTTATACTGCCCTTCCAAAATGACTCAGGGTGGTTTACAATTAAAACATCCAAACAATCCTGCAAACCAGTGCTTGGATGTGGTTCTTTCGGAGTTTTTCCAATCTAGGGTTGTCACAAAGTGACTCCATTTGAAAGCCTTGACCCTTAAACACAACCACACCACCTGAGACTTTGTGCTACTATACTTTTATACTAAAACTGCAATCCTGTGTACACTGACTGGGAAGTCAAGCATCTTTCCCCCCTACACACACACACACACACACACACACACACACACACACACACACACCATAGAACATGTGGGTTCTTGAGGGCTCAAACGGCAACTGAAATCACAAGAATGTGATAATATAAAACAAGTATTTTCATGCAAATATGCATTAGCAGAAATATTTCAACACACAACTTAACATATTCCCACATCCTGCATAATTCTTTATCCACTCCCCTCTCTGTCTCTAAAGGGTCCACTATTTAAACAACTGAATTTCCAAGAATATAAAGATGTAAAAAAACCCCAAGGTAATGGGGTTTTTTTTAGGGAGGATGGGGGAGACCTTGGAATTTTTGTTGTTTTTTAATGCAGCTTGGGGGCTGAGTGGGAAAGAGACCCACCATTCAGGAAAGCAGGAGCTGCTTAGCTGCTTCCTCATGCCTCTCCTGGCTTGCACTCTTTTCCTTGTCATAGCTGAATGGATTGTTTGGAAGTAAGGCATTCCCCACCCCACCCCAGCTTCCCTCCTGCTTCTGCGGCTTTTGCTTTTTCAGGACATTTGCAGCATTCAGTAGTTTTTCAAGCACAGAGAGCAGACACTGGTACAAAAAATAAAACAGACAGACCCAATCGCCACGACGATGCTCCATTCTCCATGCCCCCCCCACATGAAACTCTTCCCTTTTCCCCTTTGAAGAGAGACAGTTTGCAGACTGAACTCCAAGTTCCACAATTTGCAAAAAAACAAAAACAGGGGGTGGGGGCTTACTTTTCCTTGTCTTCTTTGTAGTGTCTCCTGCCCTCTTCCACCTCCAGGTCCAGCCTGGGCAACAGAAGTCAGATAGAACCATCCCCCTCTCCCACCAGCAGGACAGAGCTCAGCAGCAATCCAAACAATTATCCTCAGCCACCTCAGCCTGTGGGGAGGAGGAAGCTTCACCGAGGGGAAGTTTGTTTCTCTCCCTCCTTCCATCACCTTGAGCTCCCAGCAGCTCGCTCTAACAAGCACGCTGCATGGGCAGGAAAGCTGGGAGAGATTTGGCAGGCAGGCGGCTGCCTTTGCTCTCCCTTGCAGGCATGCTGCTTGGCAGAATTGAGAGGGCAAGGAATGGCATGACGGGGGCGGGGGGGGGGGCCTCAGAGGCTGTCGGCCAGGAGACATTCGTCTCCCTTTGCCTCATTAGCGGTACACCCCTGAAAAGGTTCCAAGTTCCTTCCCTGGCATCTCCAAGATAGGGCTGAGAGATTCCTGCCTGCAACCTTGGAGAAGCTGCTGCCAGTCTGTGTAGACAATACTGAGCTAGATGGACCAATCGTCTGACTCGGTATAAGGCAGCTTTCTATATAGATAGATAGATATAGACATAGACATAGATATAGATACACACACATATACATATACATATATATTTTCCTATCAGGTTTAATTGCATGCAGCTTTGGGGGAATCTGATCAGGACTACAATGCTGGAGTAGGGTTAGCTGTCTTCCCCAATGCCTTTTCCTAATGAAAATCCACCCTCTTAGCTGCTATTTGCAAATAGCTTATTGCAGGGAAGGCATTGGTCCTGGATGTCCAGGTGTCTGTCATGACTCAGAGAGTCTCCTATTTGCTTTGGCTGGTACATCAGCAGTTGCCTTATACTGAAAGATAGAAACCTGACTTCTGCCATGCATGCCTTGGTAACTTCTAAATTAGATTACTATCATGGCCGTCCATGAAGACAGTTAAGAAACTTCATTTGGTCTTTCAAAGGTGTTGGCCAGATCACCTAGCAAAAGTATCTAATGTCAGTTCTAAAAGGAGCTCTGCTGGTTAGTGGTCATTTTAAAAATTCATTTCAAAGCATTAATTGATGATCTTAAAACCCTGGCCCCATGTTCTGGGAGCATCTCTTCGCATCTGATCTTCCTTACATCCTTAGGTCATCTGGCAAGGTCCTGATCCATTTACTGTATTCATTCCAACTGAACCTAGATTGCTATCACTAGGAACAGGACCTTTTCTGTTACGGCACCTTCATTGTGGAATGCTCTTCTCTCACGGTACTTGCCTGCCCTAGTTAGATGATTCTATTCTTAACTTTTGAAGTGAACAATGTCCTGGAATTTGGGCTCTGACAGCTGAATGTCATCGTTATGCAGCTCTTATAGTTCTGCTATTAATATTTAGTATTATCAATGTGTTTTAATGCGTTTTAGATTACAGAACACATTAAACATTATATGAATTTTGAAACTATGTTGTGATAACTAGCCACTTTGAGGTCTCCAAAAATTAAATAAAAATGCAATAAATAAATCCCTCTGCCCAACAAGTTATTTTACCTGGGTGGCTCCCTGGACCCACATAAAAGGACTCAGTGGATCAGGGATCCCATATGTTTTAGCTCCCTTTTTATCTGCTAATATATTTCATGTCATTCCTTATCTCAGATATTCTAAGCCCAGGTATGGAAATTGTAATTCAGTGCCAATTTTTATCAGTTCAAATGAATAAGAGAGGACAATGCATGTCCTCAGCTGATTTTTTTAGATGCCTACATATTTTTGCAATGTAGAACTGTGACATTCTTGCTTTAGAGCAAAGAAAGAAGAACCAAAAAATATTCATAGACATGCATTTTTCATGTGCCCATATGCAGCAATGCAACAAGAAAGTCTCTACCTCACTGATGTGGGTTTTGAAGTCATCCGGAGTCATTGCAAACCGGCCCTGGCCACGGATCATGCTCACCTTGATAACGACAGCTGTAATATTAACAATGGCTGTATTCAATATGGTAAGCTTAGTTTTTGTTCTTTTCCCCTACACTTTTGTTCCCTTCCAGCCTGTGTATATGAAGCCTTTTAAAATGATCAGAGAGATAAGAGTAGCCTTCCAGGAATCCAGAAGTATTCCAAGAAAAAAAGCCCTTGAGCAAGCTCTGTTATGAGAAATATAGTTCTGTCCTCTCTCTGAGGCTTTACAGACAGGGGTGTTACCCCGAATCTCCTTCAGGAGAGAGTGTGTGCATTCACACACCAGCCAAACTTACCTCGAAGTCCCTTCGAGATCCTTGGAAGCACCCCCCTGACACACACAAATCGGGCTCTGTCTTCCAAATTCTAGCTTATCTCGAGGTATTTCCGGGGGTTTTTAAATGCAGAATGCTACTACAGAATGCTTTAAATGCTACTTTTTCTGAAAACACTGGAGCAAATAGGGAGAGGCACTGACTAGAATCATAAGCATGATAAGAAGGATACTCTCTTCAGAAATGCAGATATAGCTCTTTAGAAATCTCTTCCCCCGCCCCCCTGCCATTGGCTAGAAGGAAACCACGGAGGCATGCTGTGTGAACTTGCATCAAAACAAAACCCAAGAACAGAGGGTGGGGGTTTCCCTCAATGCTGTGAGTGTAATTAGAACATATATATAATTAAAGGTTATATAATTGTTTAACCTTTAATATATAATTAAAGGTTAAACATGCACGCACACATGTACTCCTTGGCTACCTGGGTGCAGGTGAATGCACCAATAGGAAGGAGGGGCGGGGCGCTCCATGTCCTCTACAACCCTATTGGCCAGAAATAGGTGAGAAGGATGGGGAAAACATCTGTATGAACAATCCTAGGTTCGAAAAAGCATAAGGAACTGTAACCAGTGGCAAAAGCAGAAATGTGAACGGCCCCAGGTGTATTTTGATTTATGCATATTTATACTTATGTGTTATTAAATGCACTCTATATACTCATCCTAACTCATCCTAATTTAAGCCACTTCCTCTGGCAGTAAAGCCCACAGACTGGGAAACTTCATGGTGCCTAGATAACGGAATAGCTATGCACTATTGGCAAGAAGGAAGCAGACAAGCAGGGAGGTTTGCAGGGCTGTGACTAGAGATCAGGGAGCCAAGAGAGAGGTTAAGATTTCTGGGTTTAAAGTCTTTCTTGAGCCTGACATGGGTCTTGCAGATTTAAAAATTAGAAGTGGAATTCTGCTGGTTGAGGCTTCTACTGTCAGTGCAGCATTGTGATTTGGCGACTCAAAGGGAGCAAAAAGGGTCACGAAGCAGTGTGAGTGGTGGGGGTGGAGAGCTGAGTTTCATATATCAATTTGAACTAACCAGCTAGGTCTTTGGTTGCAGGCTTCTCGTAATACAAACAGGCTTCTTATGAGAAATGCTTAATTAAAAGGATTCAAATGAACCTTACAGTATTCTCATGGGACTGCCATAAACCATTTCTCTTGTTCAAATGTGTACTGGGGGAACAAAATCTAGTACACTCAGTCCATTAATTAAAAATAAGTTGGCTTATTAAAATATGTTGCATACTGTTGTATGTTAGAATTGTACTTGGATTTTATAAATCTAACATTTTATTTCTATTGATTTCCCTTTTTGTCAGAAAGGATGGAAGTATGTATGTGTATTTGAAATTACAGCTGATTGTTAATTTGCACCAACAAGACTGATATAGAACAACCTAGCAGGTAATCAAAGTCTTGAAGGGACACAGCAGTGTCTTGCAGCATTCCTGGCTGTTCCCAGATGTCGGTGACTAAAGCCAGGAAAGATTTATCTCATGAACTTCAGTTTTTAATGATACCCATGATTCTCTGGGTTAGAAAATTACAAGATAATTATGGCCACACAATCCCTCATTATGCACTGCAAAAATTCACCATTTCATAATAAGCTACCATGAGTTATGCGTACAGTCTGATGCAAAGTAGCCTTGGAAACTGGTAGGTGATCCTGTTAATTTTTAAGGCTATTTTCATATTCCATAATTATTTTACTGCAAACATTGCTGTATATGGGAAGGGACTGACTTATGACTAGGGAAGCAGCAAGCTCCTCTTTTGTAATATTGCACAGCTGGTAGATGAAGCCTAGGACTGGACAATGGAGAGGGCCTTTAGGTCTTACTTGATTTTTAGACACATCAGCTGGTAGCTGTGGCAAACCTGTTATGAATCACACTTGGGGGGCAAATGCAATCCAAATTCCATCTCTCTTGTAAATGTTGTGAATTGGGAAAGAGTTTTGATCTTCCTATACTTGTATTAGATGAAAGTTTCTTGTTTTGTAAAAACTGGCCCATAGTTCCAAGCTATAATTTTTCTTTCAGGAAAATGAGTCATTATTTTGTCCAGTATGTTCTTTGAACTCTGGTTGATATGGAGCTAATCTTATCAGAGGAAGTGTTTTTCTTCAGCAGGGAGCTGTGGAGATTGGTGTGATATGGATAAGAGAATTTAAAGTAAAAGATATAAGATATGGAGAAGAAATTAGGGATGTGCTCAAAATGTGATTCAGGATCTGAATTGCAGGCACAACCCTTTAAAAATGAGGGCTTACACAGCCTCTTTAAAGTGGAGGAGAGCAGGTCCATACCTGCTCCTCCGATTGCCGCCATTGGCGTAATCCTGGCGCTCCCCTCAGCTATGCCCATGTGCCAGCGGGGCATTTCCCATATGCCCCTGTGCAACACTCGCATGCACATGGCCTCTGTGTGGGCATAGCTGGGGCGGGGAGCACCAGGATTATGGCAATGGCGGCGATCGGAGGAGGAGCAGGTATGGGTCTGCTCTCCTCTGCTTTAAAGGGGCTGTGTAAGCCCTCATTTTAAAAGGGTTGTGCCTGCGATTTGGACACCAAATCGCATTTCGGTACATGCCTAGAAGAAATTCATAGAATTTAAAGTGAAAGGTAAAGTGTGCTGTTGAGTCGATTTTGCCACAGAGCCCTGTGGTTGTCTTCGGTAGAATACAGGAGGGGCTTACCATTGCCTCCTCCCACGCAGTTTGAGATGATGCCTTTCAGCATCTTCCTATATCGCTGCTGCCTGATACAGGTGTTTCCCATAGTCTGTGAAACATACCAGTGGGTATTCAAACCGGCAACCTCTGGCTTGCTAATCAAGTCATTTCCCTGCTGTGCCATTAGGTGGCTGCAAAGTGAAAGGTACATACATTGCTGAAGTTTTCTTTGTGTAGTAAATCTCTGTTAGGAGTGGTTGCAGTTTGAATTTGAATTTGAAGGTTGCAGTTTGAATTTTCCTTGCATTTTTATTTGATAGACAGATTTTGGAAGCAGGAAGCAAAGCTACTCTTTTCTAACTCTTTTTACTGGAAAAGGCAAATCTTTACAGTTTTAAATCAGTTACAGCCTGTCTCCATTGTCTACATATTGAGCAATCATTATGTGACATTCAGCTTATCCCAAGCTTTATATGCTGTCTTTCAGTTCACTGTTTCACTGCTTAATGGGTCCAGAATTCCCAAACCTCCAAGCTTCCTTGCTTATCTGGAGTGCACAGCTATTCCTATCCCTAGGACCTCTATGAAGGTTGTCTCAAGAACTGACGCTTTCCCCCTCACTTTCTTGTCTTATCTCTCTTTCACTTAGGCCTCTGCCTCCCTCACTTGTGCTTCATTCATACCTCTGCATTTCATGCTAATAGTAGCTTCATACCACATCCTTTGGGTATCTGGCCATTGGACCAATCAACTTCTGAGCCTTTAGTCTCCCTGCTGGCTAATATAACTGTCTCTTCTTTCACCATTCCTGTCATAACTTCCGTTCTCTCTAAAATGTATATAAGGCTTTGCCAGTTCAATTGACCTTTGACTTGAAATTCTTAAGCTGCCATGAGAACCTAAATAAATACATCTACAGTAATCATGGGCATTCTATTGCTTACAGTTTCCCCTTGATAAGAATGAATATGATCATTTTGCTTGGTGGGCAGTGGAAGGTCTCATGCAGCCTGGTTGTGTTTCTCGCCTTGGTCATTTTGTGTAATTCTGCTAGACATTGGGAAGGTTTGACCTTTCAAATATCTCAAATAAGTAAAATACAATAGATCAGATCAAGAAAAGAGGTTATTTTAAAGCCTTGTCATATACTACTAGACCAGCAGTATTCAAGGCTCATAATCCCTCAGCCAACTTGGAAACAAGTCAGTCTGGAATATACAACAGTTCTTTTCAGAGTGTGAAGGTGGGATTGCTGCCCATGGTGTGTATATACTTATCCCAGTTATGCCCTGTGGTAAGCCAGAGACAGTAGGACCGGGGGTGGGGGAAGCAAATCATTAAAAAAAAATTATTGTCTGTCCCTAGGCACAATGTCTCACTTGTATGTCATTTGCAGATCTTAGAGAAATTAACACTGGAGGCTGAAACTACTACTGCTGCTGCTGCTGCTACTACTACGATTATTTATATACTGCTCTTCAACCAAAATTCACACAGCGGTTTACATACAAATAATAATAATACATAAATAAGATGGCCCCCTGTCCCCAAAGGGTTCAAAATCTAAAAAGAAACATAAGGCAAATACCAGCAACAGCCACTGGAGGGAAGCTGTGCTGAGGGTTAGATAGGGCCAGTTGCTCTCCCCTTGCTAAATATAAAAGAATCACCACTTTAAAGGGTATCTCTTTGCTCAGTTGTCTGTTACAAACTGACATTTCTGTTGCATTTATCTTGTGTTATCTTTTTATTAAAATAAAACCCACCCTTCCACATTATCTCAGGTGCTAGCATTTCATGTAAAATATATTCAAAATATAATGTGAATATGAAATACAGTTTAAAATATGCATTGTCTGGATCAAAGTGCAGCATGAACAGAAGTGAAGATATAATCCATCAAAGTTCATGCCACTTTATTATATGTCTGACCCATTCATATCTATGGGAAAGTTGGGGATTAATGTTTACTTCATAATAGGAGCAGAACCTCCAGTCTTCCTACCTCCTCATGTACTGTGCACCAAAGCACTTGTTCGCTTCTGGGATTTGAGCCAGGTTGGAAGAAAAGTTATTTAGGCAAGAGACCATGGAGAGAAAAGGCAGAAATCTTTTTTAAAAATGGACCCCCCAAAATCTCACATTTACATTTTAATCAAAACTTTAGTTTCTCTTGATCAGTCTGTAGTCCTATTCAGGCATTGTTGTAATTGTGTTCAGATGTCTGTACACTTGGATATATACGTAAATGACTGTACCTGCACTCCTTTTAAAAGTGAACTTGGGAACAAGCCTCTTCAAATCTAGGATACAGATGTGAAGTGCACAGTGGTACCTACGTTTAACATAACATATGAATAACTTGCCTTAAAAGACTTCGTATTTCTTTGTTCTAGTTTTTCTTGGGTGACAGCGACGATGTGGTTGAATTGTACAGATCTGTATCTATCTACACTGTCCATAGATCATTCGAGTGCTGAATGATATAATGTGTGAATAGGGTTCAAATGCTAGATATTTCTCTGATACTCTGTGTGTACTTGATGGAAACCTTAAAAGACTCTGTATTTCTTTGTTCTAGTTTTTCTTGGGTGACAGCGATGATGTGGTTGAATTGCTCCCCATTCTTAATTCATCAAATGGGAGTTCTTCTGATGCAAGCAATCAGACACTCTGGTATATTCAAAGCAACTACTTTTTCCTACCTGTAAGTTTGTATCATATTTATTTATGTTTATGACATATAGCAGGCACCTTCCTCTTACAAGTGTGTCTTTTTATGATAAAAACTAAGACCCTCTAGAAGTGTGCCTGCTCTGTGATTGTTCCCATGTTGAACAGATATTTGTTAAGGCTCCCCCCCACATAGTTCCTCTGGAGGTGGCTGACATCTAGACTAATGCAGAAATTATGCTGCTAACATTGCACTGGTGTTGAAGGAGAAGGGGTGATTTTCACCAATTTCCCCTTTGCCCCAAAGATGTCCCTGATGGCTGCATGAGCACTGCATTATAACACAAGTGTAACATTAGTCTGGATGTCAGTCCAGAGAAGTGATACACCTCCCAAGGAGGGATAGGCATACTCCCCAGTGGGCCTTATAGAGCAGCATCCAGTGGTGACATTTAAAGAGGCCAGCATGGTTTTTGAGAATGTAGCCTTACAGCCCAATCCTAGGCATGTTTAGCATGAACCGCAGTTTGAGCACTTTTAGGGAAATGGGACCGGGAAATTTAATAAAAAGGAGAGCAAGTCCTTACCTGCTGCCCTCCGCTTCATGCAGCTTCCTGCTGGGGCGGCGTGCATCCTACCCTTGGTACAGCAGCGCCAGCATGCACATGGCACCCATGCATGCTTCCCAGTTCCATTTCCCTAAAAGCGCTCAAACCACAGTTTGTGAACATCCCTAATTTACATGGGACTCAGAGGGGTTTTTTGTATGGAGTAGCACACAGTCATGTGAGCTGCCACCTGTCGTTTGAAATACTTTGGCCCAGATACAGGTTTTCCACCTTAGTGAGAACTAAACTTTAGTTACTAAGTCCAAATTCTTGTTTGGTTTTATCTCCCCCTTCCAGTACTTTATCTACAGCTGCATTCTGGGCTTGATTTCATGTTCTGTTTTTCTTCGGATAAATCATGAGTTGAAAATGGCAATGATGCTGGTTGCTCTAGTGGCCTACAACATCATTCTTCTACACACACATGGCCCTGTGCTGGACAACTACAGCAAGTTCCTATATACAATGGCGCCTCTAAAGAGGTAGGGCAGTTAATTTTGTCCTTGACCTAAGTTAACTACTTAGAGCCAAATTGGATGTTATTGCAGAACCTCTCATTCTCTTCCTTATGATGTCTAACAGAAACAAAATGTGACGGGACTTCACTGTGTTGTATGTCTCAGTGTCTGCATAGCCATCAGCCAGTGATGTGATTGTACAACACAATGACTCACATCATGCATTGTATTAGACATCACAACAAAAAGAGAGAGTGAAATTGTTCAGAATGACAGCAACTCTGTAAGGTCTTTCACACCACCAAGAACCATAAGGTAGGAGGCAGTAAACCCAGCTATTTCTGCCCATGAGACTCTTGGGATGCCTGCCAACCCAGCCTGTTCAAATGTGGGAAGCCCGACTTCTTTACCTTGATTTTTTTACCAAGGTAGGATGAAAATAGCAATTGCCCTACCCCAGTCTGCTGATCGTGGGTTGAAATCCCCATTTTGACCAGTCCCCGGCAACTGGCGACCATGTTAATCAGAGAGTTCTGCAGTTGTTTCTCTAGTTGGAGCACAATGCATTGTGAGAGGCCTCCTTTGATCCTTGGAGGACCCAGCTCCCTGAGGCAATAATGGAGCCCGCAATTGTCGTGTTCATGTGGGGTTGAGTTAGCAGAGCCCCATGGAGGCTCTGCTCATCTGCTAGGAAAGGGGTAGGAACTCTTCCCTCCTCCAGATCACCCCCAGATGATCTTGTGGAAGACTTGAGAGTCTCTTATGAAGTCTAGTTTGGCTCCTCTCTTTAAGTAATTGAAAGTCTCTGGGTGTTGTGTCTGGGCAGGCGGGCATGTGTTTCAGGAACACAGTCTGTCAGGAGCAGGTCAGGAACCAAGAAGTCAGTCCATAAAGCAAGCAGAGTCAAGATACAGCAAGCCAGAGGTCAGGAACCAAGGTGTTAGTTCATACCAGACAAATTAAGAGTACAGTAGACCAGAGATCAGGAATCAGGAGGTTAGTTCATTTGTCTGGAACAGGCAAGGCCAAGGTCAGAACAGGCAAGAGTCCAGAACCAGACAATCAGTTGAGCAGGAACAGGTTAAGTTTAAGTCAAACAGGCAAGGGGTCAGGAGCCAAGGAACCACGAGAACAAGAAGTCAACTGTGGTCACATTCACAATAAAGTTGCTTCAGCCAAAGGTCAAGACAAACTTAAACAGAGGCAGGGGTGCAGCCCCACCTAAGATGCAAGACTTAAAGGGCTTAAGTCTTAAGAGGCAAGACTTAAAGGGCTATTTTCCAGGTGCTGGCTGCTGTGGAGCTGGGGAACTGCTGGTGGAGGGGGTCAAAAGATACTGGAGGGACTAGTGGCAGAGTTAACTCAAACCCCTCAGAAGTCACTGGAGACCCTGAAGGCAGAGATCACTCAAACCTTTCTTCGTCTTGCAGGTCCTCTGTCTTTTCCCCAGGTTCAGACTTGGGGTTCATGGCACGGGAGGGAGAAAGGCAGGAGAGCAGAATGATTAAGTTCAGTTAAGTTGTTTATTGTTGGTTTGTTTAGGCTAATTGTCAAACAAATAATAATAGAGCACCAGCACAGACTACAATAATATGGATAAACATTAGTTTTCAGGTTTGCAGAATCAGTCAATTAAATAATGAATTGTATGCTCTTCAGCTTTGGCAAGAGGCCGTGTTATCTTCCATAAGAGTGGTTCTTACTTTAGTAGCATATGTGCTTATACTACAACATTATGTTTAGGAAACTAATCTTTTCCACAAATTAGCTACCTTGATTTTTTCCTACCAAGACTAAAATTTCATTCTGTCAATGAAATCTCTGACACGCTTATAAATGGGGCATGTGAGCAGACACGGTTCCAAGATTTGTACCTTGTTTGACCCACAATAATATAATCTTGCCTCATATCCTGCACCTCCCCTTTATAACAGTTGTAATTCTTGTGTGGAATCTCACTGCAATAAAATGACTGGAAAAGGAAAAGGGAAAAAAACAAGAAACTACCAATTCAAGGAGAAGGCTACTGAACTCTATGTGCAAGGCATTTCTTTTCTGGAAGAGTGTTTAATTGTGCAATCCAATACCTCCATATCACCCAGAAGTGTTATAGTCCAGGATGAGCTTTATAATTTGATTCTACTGATTGTATAAGCTGATATTTCATTCTAGAAAGCTGTTTGTGTATCTCAGAGAAAAGATAGCCAGATTCAGAATTTGTATAGGAATTGTTTTCCTGCAAATTCTAGTCACGTCTTTGTTTTCACAGGCCAGGGGTACTGAAAGATTTGAAGACAATGGGTTCCATATCTCTCTTCATATTCTTTGTCACTCTGCTGGTACTCAGTAGACAGGTAGGAACTCTACCTCTTTCTGACTTTTACATATTACTTAAAAGATTCATCATGAGTTTGTTCAGTTGTGCTTTCTATGTTCTTATCTTTCCTGCAGAACATATAGCAAACACAACTCACACAAATACTCATATGTACTTCACATCAAACAGCTTGGACATCCTCTTTCATATTAAAACAGTGTCTTAGTGTGAAACAATTAGCAGATGACACCAAAGACAGAAAAGGACAAATATTTAGCATTGTATAGGTTCTGGGGCATGAAATGATTAGTCACCTTTGAAACTCAGGTGACCATGGATCTGTCTGTCTCTCACTCTCTGTCCCTCTCACCGTAATCTACCTTTACAGGGTGGTGAGGATAAAATGGAGCAACAACCATGTACATTGCCTTGAGTTCCTTTGAAACTGAGAGAAATATGTAACTAACTAACTAAACAGTTTTGACCAGTGGTGATCAGGTAAATGTACTTGTATATAAGAGTACACTGCCATACTTGTACAGTATGGCAGCACCTTGAACATTTAATTTTATTTATGAGATGTTTATTTATTTACAAGATTTGTATGCTGCTAGTATACCCGAAGGAGCATGCTATTTAAAAGCATAAAACCTAATCAGTAACAGTAAAAATAAAAACAATGCAAAACAAAAGCAGAAAAATGGAAAACCAACAAGCCAAAACCAGCAGCATATCAAGGCAGGATAGAACTAACCTATTCTGGGCTGGTTCAGATGAACAGTGGCTCCACAGCAGCCCTACACGCCATAATGCCAGGGCAGCTGGTGTGAATGCGCCCGCCTCAACATCATTCAAGGCACATCCTTTAATCATATGTGAGGGGTGAGCATCTCTACATGTGCTACAAAACCCTGTTTAAAAGGGGTTTTGTAGCGGACGTAGGGGGCAATCCAGATGATCACTCCTCACATACAGTTAAAGGACATGCTGCATTTTCATCGGCACGTCCTTAAGTGATCTCGGGTTGGGTGTGTTCATGCCAGCGACCCCGATGTTATTGTGTATGAGGCTGCTGTGAAGCCGTTGTTCATCTGAACCAGCCCAGAATTGGTTTTCTGGCTGCCTCTGTTCATTATATCAACATTTTCCTCACCTTGTTCTGTAAATAGTTCCAGGAGCAGTTTGTCTGCCAGACAGGGGCATAGCTAGGGGAGAGGGGGCCCGTGTTCATCCCTTTCTCTGGCGGCCCCCCAGAATGAGGGAGATAATGAAGAAAATAGGGAAGGATGGAGCTGGAGGGCCCTCAGGAGCTGGGGCCCTGTTTTCTTTGAACCTTTTCGCTCAATTATAGCTACGCCCCTCTGCCTCAAGGGTATCCCCTCTTTGTCTAGAAGGTGGATGAAAAGAATACATTTTCTTGTTTGACAGACTATTCTTGCAATGGCATTAAAGGATTCAACCAATTTCCTTTTATCACTATATTGTAGGGGCTTTGTTTTAAATCGTATGTTATTTTGTGGGACTGTTGGATGGACAGCACAATTATAAATGAAAAAAAAGTATATAATGTTATATGTATGAGCTCTTATCAGCTTCTTAAGAACTGTAGTTTCCATAGCATTGGGCTTCCTCCATTTTTCATAGCATGTTAAGAGAAAAGTTTAAAAGTGAATTCAAGACTGTGTGTGTGTTTTCCAGTTCCCCTGAAAATAACCAATTTACTGCAGTATGTTGATAGCTTGGTTTTCTAAGAGGTCTATTTTGCATTACAGTGGTTTGTGTCCTTTTTGCTTTTGAGCTGAACTAGAAAGAGCTGGAAGAGAAGTTGTTTGTTTTCCTCAGTAAATTAGCTTAGGACAGCAGTGAGTCTTTGAAAGGCCACGGTGCTAATTTTCATGATAAATATGCACTTGACAAAGTGTATCTCTTCTGTATTTTGCATAATCAGGTCAGTTCTGAAACTGGACTGTTCACGATCTTGTTGTTCAGAATGAAATGTTTGTGAGTAGCTGCTGTAGTTAGAATCTTAGAGATGATTCATTCCTAGATGTTGTATTAATAAGAACGTAAGAACTGCTTGCTGGATCAGATGAAAGGTCCATCTAGTCTAGTGTTCTTCTGTTCCTGGATGGAAAGCTCTAAAGTAGTAGGGTTGTGCGGTTTTTTTTCTTCCTGTTTTGTTTTTGTCCCGAATCCGAAACACCCCCATTTTGTTCTTTGTTTGAAACCAGCCAATCCGAAACACCCCAATTTTGTTCTTTGTTCGAAATTGCAAAATCCAAATCTGAAATGTTTTGGATTTTAAAAAATGCCCCCAGGGAAAAACTAGTGGGTGGGGGTGGTAGTGCCCAATGGATGGAAACTACCACCCAAATTTCAGAGGAATTGGGCAAAGGGCTGAGTTTTGGTGAATTTTTGAAGTATAGGATTTTTCCCATAGGGAAGAATTGAGGTTTTGGCAAAAGTATAGCTTCATGTTGGGGGGAAAGGGGTGGCCCAGAGCAGAGTAGGGTGGGTGGTAGTTCCCAGTGGGGGCAAGGAAGCTGCAAGAATTATTTCAAAGGACTTGGGCAGAAGGCTGATTTTTAAAGATGTAATGGAGTTTGCGTGTCTGTAAAGTTCTTCCCCATAGGGAATGATAGACCTCCATAATTCCTGCCCCATAACTGTACTTGGGGGGCACCAGGGTGACCCAGAGTGAGTGGTGGTGTAGAGAACATAGGGTGCCAACCACCCCCATGGGTTGCTAACCCATGGGGTACTGGGTTCTGTTGTTTCTGAGATGTTCTGAGTGTAGATTCAGATTCTCTGGTAGCATATGAGTGGATTCATGGTTTGTCATTGAAAATCTCATATGCTACCAGAGAATCTACACTCAGAACACCTCAGAAACAACAGAACCCAGCAACCCATGGGTTAGCAACCCATGGGGGTGGTTGGCACCCTATGTGCACTACACCACCACTCACTCCCGGCCACCCCAGTGCCCCCCAGGTGGAGTTATGGGTCTGATGAAACCCCCATTATTCCCTGGGGGCGGGGGGACTTCAAAGAAGCATAAACCTCTGACTATTCCTAAGAAATCAGCCCTTTACCCTGTTCCTTTGGAATCTGGGTTGTGGCAAGCACCCCTTGGGGCACTGCCACCCAACCCACTATTTTGCCCCTCAGGCCCCCTTTCTGACCCGACTCTGCCCAAAAGACATTTCAACTTCAGAAATTCTTTAAAAATCAGCCCTTTCCCCAATTCCTTTGGAATCTGGGTGGCAGCAGGCACCCATTGGGGCACTACCACCTGAACCACTCTTCTGCCCCTAAAGCCCCCTTTCTGCCCCCAATCCACCCCAAATAGCATCAACATCACACATCAACAACAGCAGAGCTTTGGAAAAAAATCAGGCAGATTGCCAGAGGTCATGCACATCCACACACACACCACCATCACCCCGCCCAAAATGCAGTTGATCTACTCACAACAGTGTGAAACAACAACAATGAAATGCACACTGCCCCACTGGCCAATGAGGGTAAAATTTACCCTTAAATTTACTTAAAAGGAATAAGGAGGCAATTGTCAGCAGATCAGCCCATGCTTTTGCTGGCCAATCTGCAGGCTGGAAGGGCTGGAAATTCAAACAGATGTCAAAACTAAAAATGGAGACTGAAGGAGAAAGACTTTCTGCGATTGCAAAATGGAGTTCCAAAACAGCCGAAACAACAAAACGTTTTGTATCCGAAACAGTGACATTTTGTTTTGGCTGCAAAATTTTCTGTTTTGAGCATTGGGTGTTTTGTTTTGGCTACAAAACAACCGAAATGGCCTGTTTTGTTCACAAAACGTTTTGTATCCAAAACGAAATGCACATCCCTATAAAGTAGGGCATGAAGGTCACCCTCCCCTGTTGTTTGTCCCTAGCATCTGCTAATTTCAAGCTATAATGAAGGTCGATTTAGCTATTATGGCTAATAGCCAATGATGGGCCCTTCCTCCATGAATTTGTCCAGTCCTTTTCTAAAGCCACTTTGGCCGTCAGTGCATTTTGTAGCAGTAAATTCTGTAAGTTAATTAAGCATTAGTGGAGGAATGTATGTCCTTTTGCCAGTTCTGAATGTACTTTGAATCATTCTTCTGCGATAATGAGAGAGGGGGGAAAAGTTCTCTCTTCACACCATTCATAATATTATTATAAGCCTCTGTTTCATAGGCTAAATCAAAACAACCCCTGTCACTTTTGTGCACGTCTCACTCAGACCACTGTTGTTTTCTTTTTCCTTTGCTTTCCCTTTATAATTATACTTATTGCTGCCTCAGCAGGATTGCAGATTTTGCCTTGCTCTACATTATTGCACTGCAGTGTCAATAGGAGCCTTAGCTTGGCCAGCAGGAGCCAGCCAAAGACCGTAGAGCTGTTTAATTCCATCAAGATATTGTTCTCCTGTTGTCTGTGCAGATATTGTGCTTGTGGTGTGCATTTTTATTGAAACTTCATACCACTGTGGAAATATTAATTCTGCAATAAAATATCTTATTAAGCTTTGAGTAGCCTTTAGCTTTTATTTGGTAGCTGGGGCTAAGCAAGCGTTTTTAATTTGCTGTGTTAGGTTTTAATTAAAAGGTGCTGCTTGCAATACTTCTTCCCACACCATCAACAATAGTGTTATCGTTGTTACTGTGCTGTAGTGTATAATGTAGCTCATGAGCACTGTGATATCACTGACAACAAGACATGCAGATGGACCCATCCCAGTGTCACATATGGCCTTTCTAAAAACAGAAGGTTTAATTTGTGGGTTTTTTTTAATTTGTTGATATAAATACATTATTATCACTATTAGGATTTATTGGTCACCTCTTTTAAAACAATTGGCTAGCATCTAGACTAGACTTGTACAAACGTAAATGCTGTTGTGCTAGTGTAAGGACATGGTCATTGTGTGAAAAAAATTCCCCTCTGTTCCAGACTAGTTCTTGTGCTCGTGTAACCTCTTGCACAAGCCTCTATCTATCTATCTATCTATCTATCTATCTATCTATCTATCTATCTATCTATCTATCTATGCAAACAGGGAAGTCCTTGCACAACTTCTTGTGCAAGCTACTGCACGAGCGCAGATATTTGCCAACAGGGAATTCCTTGTGCAACATGCATTCAAGTGGTTCCTCTTCTGCTAGTGATAGCACAACTTTGCAGAGCAGTGCTATTGCAAAAAATCCTTTCAGGAATGCTACGGTTGATGCTCTCCAACAAAAAACAGCCTTCAAGCTGGTGTATTAAAAATACAATTAAAAATCATCAGAAAATGAACAGCTTGGCATAAATAAACTCAGTGGGGATTGCCACAACAGCAGGAGAGAGGAAGTGATGGGAAAGTTTGGAAAGGAAAGGTGGGTTTTTATCATGCTCATGCCCATGCCCTTTAGGTTGCCAATAAAGATGCTTCTTGGCAACCTCCTTGGCCAGGCATTTCATCAAGTGGGTGCTGCTACCACAGCAAATGCGAAGGCATTGCTGCCTGCAGAGAGAGAGAGGGAGGGAGAGAGAGGGAAAGGGGCCTTACTGAAGTTAGTTCTCTACCTACTGGATTGGGTCCAAGCCTTACACTGTGAATGGAAGCTCCTTCTGTGCTGGAGAGAACTGAGGGAGATACAGGATGGTATTGTTGATCTGAGCAAGGAAACAGCAGGCAGGAAAATGTTAAGTGCTCTCTCCTATGGCTGCTTCTCTGCTCCCAATTACTCTCTACCTGCCCCCCCCCAGGAGTCCTGATATTGTTCTATGTTCCTTGGAGCCTAAATCTGTGTTGTGCCACTGTATTCAGTGGATCATCCATTCAGACACTAGAACAGCTCTTATTATGCCTCCTGCTAAATAACTTCAACATGTAATCCTCACTGTTTGCAAACCTGTGCGGTTGCAAGAGAAAATGACCTTAGTCCAACTGTGTGCATAGGCCAATCTGTCAGATCATCAGCAATCAGGACAGTCAATCAGGACAGTTTCAGCAAGGAAGAAAGTCACTAACCCCAGCCTCCTGCTCTTTGCCCTGATCACCTGATCTAATAACTAATTATCTGATGGGGCTTCACACGTTGTGGTGGTGGCTAGATCAGGCTGGGGAATTAATCATACGGCACCCATTTGGCATGTGTAATTCCTCATCCAGCTAGGATGAGGAATTGTATGCAGAAGTCTGCTTTTATGCACAGATGTCTCCAGCTGGATGGGGAGGAATACATTTTGTTTCATTACCTCTGGGGGAGGGTATTATTTCTTTCTTTCTTTTAAAACCATCTGGTAGGACAAGATGCCTATTGTTTCTTTATTTCTGTGTCCTCTTTGTAACAGAATGAATATTACTGTAGGTTAGATTTCCTGTGGAAGAACAAGTTCAAAAAAGAGCGAGAGGAGATTGAGACCATGGAGAACCTGAACCGGTTGCTTCTGGAGAATGTGCTGCCTGCTCACGTGGCTGAACATTTCTTGGCAAGGAACTTGAAGAATGAGGTCAGTTCTCACCCATCTATGGCTTTAGCTGATTTGAGCTAAAGCTGACCAAGGTTCTGCACTAGCAACAGTTTTGCACAGCGTACTGTATGCTGCCTTCCACTGAAAGTGAGAATTGGCAAAACAGCTTGCTTCCATTTCTAGTTTCAATTTTGCAAGAACAAAGCACAAGAGGCAAATTTTGTCTGAGGTGCACTCTGGGGTTATGCACTCCTCACTTGCCCAAGTTGTGTTGCCCAAGCAGGGCTTGGTTTCCTTATGAGTGAAAAATCACTGAAGACTTAATGTTACCTTTTATAATATCTCTTTATTAACAAACATACAAGTTGAAAATGAGAGAGCAGGCAGGCATCCAGACAAACAATGCTAGTATTTAAAGTGGCATCAGTTCTTCAAAGCAAGCAGCACTCCTTCAGTATCCCTCTGCTTTATGGTTCGTTATTCCAAGACAGCTACCTGCAAACATCTTTTTCATTGTTTACTGTACTCCAAGACAAAATTGCTTCTAGCCCACCCCCATATACTGGAATAACACTAGTCTGACTTGCACATATATTTCCCATTAAGGAAACTTCCAAGCTGTTTACTAAACAAAAGAGCAGGCCATGTCCTAACTATTCTCAACCAATTTGCTTAACAAAAGATGGTCCACTTAATGGCTATTACAATATTTTGTGTAATGCCCAGTATGATATTGGTTAGGGTTTGAGTAGCCCACTGTGAACATTGACTTTCACTCCATTTGATATGATTTCTTTTCTCAGGTCCATTGTTACACATCATGCTAGCCTTTCTTAAATAGATCCTACTGTTGCTCAAAATGCACAGTCCATTCAGCTTTTTACAAATAGCCAGGTATTCCTATTTGCTCACTCTATTCCATTGATCACCTGCAGGCTCAAGAACTCTGATATACACACAGAACTCCAATGCCAATCTCATTTTGGAAGCACACTTGTGCACACGATCAATCTGTACATCAGTTCAATTAGGATTGATTTCCAGTTTCCTGTTCTATCAATGATTCACCTCTTTTTTATGATCAGTAACTCCATTTGGCTAATGCATGTTTCATATTCTTCCAAATTAATTACAAAGATGAAAGAAAACAGTGTCAGGGTTGTCAAAGCCGCATTCTTAGAAATAACAAAAATAGTTGAATTCCACATTCTTATTCTTATTTTCTGGAATAATGAGAAGCTCCCAGTAAAATGGGTTTATGAGAGGTGTAAGAGTTCAAGATTTTGTAATCAACTGCTTTAGCAAATCTCACACTGAATATCAGCAGCATATATGTGATATATCATAGGGTTCGGCCACAAAGAGGCAGAAATCTGTATAGAGAGTTATTTAAAAAATAATAATCAGCTAGTATTTGAAACATTTTTCATGGATGAAAGAGATTCAAATAGTAGTAAAAAGAAGTTGTCTGTGTCAAAAGCAGCTGCAAGGATCTTGTCCATGAAATTAATTGTCGTCCTCCTTTTTTCTTCATCTCATATGTGTCATATTTTATGAATTCCTTGTGTCCATAATATTGTATGATTGGGTCTTTTATTCTTCTCTCTTGAATAGGATTTATACCATCAGTCATATGACTGTGTCTGCGTCATGTTTGCCTCCATTCCAGATTTTAAGGAATTTTATACAGAATCTGACGTTAATAAAGAAGGCTTGGAATGTCTCAGGCTTCTAAATGAGATCATTGCTGACTTTGATGATGTAAGTACTTATTGCCATTAACAAAAATACAAGCAAGAAGTGATGCTATTACAGAGATCCTTCCTCATTATGGCCACAATCCCAAACAGATGACTGCACTTAATCTAATTGAAATCCATTAGTTTAAACACGCAACTCTGTATTGAACAAGCTTCTAAACACAATTTAATCTGAAAGTTGTATGTGGCAGCTGGTAATTGATAAAAAACATACATAATCTAACATAAGAACAGCCCTACTGGATCATGCCCAAGGCCCATCTAGTAGCATCCTATTTCACACAGTGGCCCACTGTGGGAAGCCCACAAGCAAGAGCTGAGGGCATTCCCTTTCTCCTGCTCTTAATCCCCTGCAACTGGTATTTAGAGATGTTTACTTACCCACATTTTTGCTGTCTTGTTTATCACTCAGAATGAGCCATAAGTGTTGTAATTTTTTAAAATCCTACCTTTATAAAAATGTTGAAGTCACTATGAGTGAGTGCATAAATTACTACGGGTGAGAATAGCACTACAAATCCAGGTATACCAGTAATACTGTCTGCTGGAAATTTCTGACAACAACTCATTTTGGAGAAATAAGAAGTTATTTTCCAGCTAACTAACCCACATTTGGTGAAGATTAAATACTCAAAATGCATTCAGTTTCACTAGTTTTCAGTTGAGACAAGAACAGATTCCTGCACCTCTTTGAAAAATAAGCTTACAAACTCAATGGCTGGCATACTGTACAACATTCTGTTTACCTTGTAATGGCATGTATGTGCAACTGCATTTTCACGTTTCCACATTTGTGCAAGAGTGCTCTTGCACAACTGTTTCTGTGCTCTGTTACAAGGCAGATGGAGCGCTGTGCAGTACATTAGCACCAGTCTTTTTTCTTTTCTTTACAAGCTCAGTCTTGAAGACATACAATAAAAGTTTTCATATTGTTATGTACCACTAATACAGAAATACTATATGTAAGTTTAACTCAGTCTACTTAAAAATGTGGGGCATCCAGTGTTCCCTCTAATTTTTATCATCAGTGAGCGGAAAGTTCTGGGTGGCAGTATCAAGGCAGTGTGCGAACATAATTCACATACAGACACACACAAGGAAAGAATTAATACACAATTTGTTTTAATCTTCCCTCTGCCTACTATGGTGACACTCAACATTCTGCTAGGCCGGCGGGGGCTGCCCGTGGGGGGAACTGCAGTCGGATTTCCTGCATTTGGGGAAATCACAGGGGTCAGCACACCCACAGTGCAATGGATGAGCCTCACCTTGGGAAAACCTCCTTCATAATCAAGGGGTCTCCTCCCCGCGTCCTCCTCTGGCTCCATCTGCAGTTCCCAATGGAAGTCTCGTGAGATCTGCAGCCGGAACTGGAGGAGGAGGAGGAGGAGGAGGAGGAAGCCTGGCTGGGAGGGAGGAAGAGTTGGTGGTAGCGGCGGCCCAGCTGGGGAAAGGGGAAAACAGGGGAATGTTTCCTGGCCATGGAGAGGGGGAAACAGGGTGCCAGGCAGTTGGGCGGCAGTGGCAGGCACAATAGAGATTACGTGCCCACCAGACATGCGCGCACACACGCACCTTAGAGGGAACAGTGATTAAGACCATACTCAAAGCATTTTGGTAAAATGTTTAAAAAGTTAAATTATCATAATGGGCTGCAAAACTGTTTACTTGATCAGCTTGTATTCCAGTTTTTATTGTGTAATCTCTGAGAATGAACAGCACAGGATTTTGTAGCACTTATTGAAATATTGTGTACATTGGTCCAATCAACAAAAAACATACTTTTTCTTAGCTAGTGAAAATAAGATTACTCAAACTTTGTTTTTGGCAACAAAGCAATAGCAAAACTATTTTGATTTACATGTAGCGGATTGTTATTTGAATGCTTGCTGCTGAGCACTATCTGAATCTAAATGGAATTGCCATTGTACCATGTGTTCTTTTAGGCTGTCTGCCATGTTTTTTCTTCTGTGATTGTTTGGCTTTATCTATTGTTTTGCATTGTTAGCATGATCTGTTAGTTCCTGGTGCCAATGGTGGAAACAGATAAATGAGTTACACAAATCATCATGCTCACAAAAGAATTGCTAAATGTTTTTTGGTTAAACAATTTGAGGCTTCAGATCTGGCAATGCAACTGAACAGATATATAATTTGGTTTGGTATGTAGCTTTATGGTAAAAGTGCGGAAACAAGAAGAAACCACAGTTTGAAGCTCTGGCTGAATTTGTACACCTTTCAGGACTACATCGAATCTTCTTTTCACCTTGAAGTGCAGCAGTCCTGAGCTGCATAAGTTATGATGAACTTGAAACCACAGGGACCATAAGCTGTTAGAATGCAGGATGGGTTTTGCTCCTCAGACTTACTACTACTACTACTACTACTACAACTACTACTATGAATATTTATATACTGCTTTTCAACAAAAGTTCCCAAAGCAGTTTACATAGAGAAATCAGAACAAATAAATATAGCTCTCTGTCCCCAAAGGGCTAACAATCTAAAAAGAAAAGTAAGATAGACACCATCAACAGCCACTGGAGGGATGCTGTGCTGGGGTTGGATAGGGCCAGTTGCTCTCCTCCTGCTCAGTAAAGTAAATCACTTTAAGAAGATGCCTCTTTGCTCTTAGCAACTGACTTGCAAGTCAAACTCGATTTCTGCTCTCAGAGCATTCCTTCAACCTCAGCAAACTATCCTATGACCATATACATCTTTTAAAACAAATCTAGCTATTATGGTGAATGGCATGCTTAATATGTTCCAGTGACAAAATAATTGGCAGTAAATCATGCTGGTACATGTATTTATTTTTATTTATTTAATTCTTAAGCAGTCATTTGTTAGAGAGAAGCTGGATATTGTCTTATAAAGACTTTCCCCTGAAGAAGAGGTTCACCAGTTTTAAAACATGTTGGGGCTTTTCCATATCAATAGTTATTTTTGCACCATTCCTTCCATGTCGTTTGATCCTGGTTGGTGTAGTGCCCCACCTTCTTGTGCGTTTAATTTTTAAGCCCAGACACACTGACAGCACACCATTATAGGAACAGGAAGTGTGTGTGTGTGTGTGTGTGTGTCTGTGTGTGTGTGTGTGTATTCCCCACTCAAAAGAACTGAGCTCTCTCTCTCTCTGTGTCTACACATATAGAGACATATATATGTCTATATTCCCCGCTAGAAAGAACTGAGGGTCGGTGTGACCCTTCTGGATCTTGAGTAACTTGCCCTGGCCAAGTTTCCTTATTTCATTTCCTCAGCCAGGCGGCAGCTCTGGAAACCAGCTTGGCTTAGCGAAAAGTGCTGGGCTGAGGGAAGAGGCTATGGGGAGGTAAGCAGAGAATGCTGGGAGGTTCCATGCTCATTACGTATGTGCTCTTTTGCTTTAAAATGTATATGTGATTGGAGCAGATTCAGGTTTAAACAGAAGAATTTGCCACTGTTGTGTCTAGTTTGGCCGTAAGTAAAAATAAGACAAGTACTTCTGGATCCACATCTGCTACATGTGCTTGTATTATTCCTCCAAACAAGTGGCTGGAGACAACATTGGGAACTGTGTATTAACAATGCTGTTGCATTATTTAGCCACCAGACATCCAAGTAACTTATTTTTTTCCCCCACAGCTGTTGTCTAAACCCAAATTCAGTGGTGTTGAAAAGATCAAGACCATTGGGAGCACTTACATGGCAGCCACAGGACTAAGTGCAATGCCCAGCCAAGAACACAGTCAGGTACATCAAAATTATATGCCGCTTGTAGAGACCATATCGTAGATTTAGTCTTGGGTGTAAAGGGCCATGTGAGAAGTTCAAGGTATGTAGCAGCACTTCTGGGACATTCCAAAGGCTCCGATCAGCCACTCCCCAAACTGTATGGTACTTTGGGAGCATTATTCTGAAATACACATCGGGAGGGTACAATCTGAAAAATAAACTGGGAAGCGTGTATGCACAGGAGTATTTGCTCACCCCTTTGGGGCTTTTTATTCCAGCCTGCAAGGTGAAAATGTACAACAGTTTGAATCCCCATTAAACCATGAAACTCACAGGGTGACTCTAGGCCAGTCATGTATCTCTCAGCCTAACCTACCTTACAGGGTTGTTGTGATGATAAAAATAACCATGTACACCACTCTGAGTTCCTCGGAGGAAGAGTGGAATATAAATGTAATTAAATTAAATTAATTAATTAATGTGTGCTCCCAAACCCATATTTGCAAAAGTAACACAACTGTGGGAGTGAGAGGAGGTATTTGAATCAGTTATGAGACCTTATCCCATCTTGCACCCACAACATTTCCCTGCAGGTGCCTTCTCCACCTTGGTCATTTTTATCTAGGGTTGCCAACTGTCCTGCACTGCGTAGGATGTCCCTACTTCCAGCGGGGAAATGCTCATCCCGTTCGGAACTCAATTTCTCCCTCTTTTTGACCTTAATTTTTTTAAAAAACAAAACCTTTTAAATTTGTTGCTATGCGGTGGCAGCGGAGCAAGGATGGCGGTAAGAGCTCCTCCCACCTCCCAAACTACATGAAGTTGGGGGCTTGGGGCAGGGTGAGTATCCTGGTGACAGACACACTGCGGCTGAAGGCAGTGACTGATTGCAGGCGGGACTGGAGAGAAGGCGACGAAAGAGTCCCTTACTTGGACCTGCCTTCCTCCCAGATGAGGCAGATCGGGCCCATTTCAGGCTTCTGTGCACTGCCTCATTGTGCAGGCAGTGCCCCCACAATGCCCCCAACTTCATGTAGTTTGGAGGCAGGAGGAGCTCTCGCTGCCATCTCTGCTCTGCCACCACCATGCAGCAGCAGCCAGCCACGACCACCTGGTGGTAATGACCACCACCAGAGAAGCATGCCTGCAGACAAGTCCTGCTCCGAGGTGGCCCCGCCCCTAGGTGCCCCCCACCCCACCCTCGATGTCCCAGTTTCAGCCAACGTAATGTTGACAACTCTATACATTTCATCTCACCTCAGCTGGGCTTACATCTGGTCTTGGTGACTTAACTGGGGGCAGGAGGGGGGAAGCAAGCCATATAAAATGTCTAGGGAGTATTTGCAAGGGAGAATCAGCAGTTGGAGGCTAGTTAAGCATGCCCACCTCTCATCCACCAATTCTCCTCTGCAAAATTTCCCCTTGCATTAATTTTAGAAGGTGGTAGTGGGGTTGGGACTGGGAGCCATATGTGCCTCACAATATGCAGTTCTTTTTTCAATGACCGACATTTTGACTAAGGCTGCATGCATGAAATGGGAAGAAGCACCTGTGCTACTGCTGCACCACCACTTGTTGTTGGGAAGGGTGGATTTTTACCCATCTCCCTTTCCTCTAAAGTGCTCTGCACCTCCCCAAAATATGTCCCTGAAGGCTGTGTGACCCTTGGGGAGAACTTTTTGGGTGACACAGAGTACTTCCAGGGGAAAGAGGGGACAAGCGAAAATCAGCCCTCTCCCTGTGTAATCACCATACTGATTACACAGTAGAGAGGCCTTCTGCTGCAAGAGCACATCTCACCTAGTGCATGTGCAGTCTTAATCTGGATATACACCAGTATATTGTGTGTTTAATCTTTTTCCAACAACACAAATTTTTCTCTTTTTTACTTATAAATTTTTTGAACAACTTTATTTCTTGGCCAGCAGTAAAGTACAACTCACTCGTTTTTGCTGACTCTGAACATGCTTTTAATTGTTAAATAGACAATCTGCTTATCTTAGTATAGTTATTTTTAGTATCTCACAACTGTGAATTTAGAATGCCTGTAAAGGACTCCCAGAATGCAGAGGGCGGGGGATGTTTCTCATCCTTGCTGATAATAGCAAAACCTGATGTTCTGCCATTAGAAGACTCTCATCTGTATGTTGCAAAGTGATTTTAAACTTTCATAAAGCTACTCTTTCCCTCAAGGTTCTTGGAGAGAACAGAATTATGCCTGTTGAGCAAGTAGGATGCATATGAAGAATCATGCTACATGTTTCTGAACATTGGGACATCCCAATCCTATCCTCTTCTTTTTATTGCTGCAGCTCCAAGAGGGACTCATGCACTGCTGTACAATAATTATTAGTGAAGACCAGACCCAGAAGGTAGCTGAGGTATCCCCACTCAGGATTCACAAAGTTAGATGATGATCCAGTGTCAGACCCTCACTCCATCATAACTACAATTTATATAAAACTGGCATATGAGCTCCAATAGGGCTCATATGCTGCTAACCCCATGTTTGGATAACTGCCCACCTCTCAGGGCAGAGCCAAGCTGTAGATCCTTATCTACTCTCCCTGTTGTTCTCCCAGCAGTTGGGAGACCAATGGAAGAGAGTGGACTAACCACCAAGGAAGTGAGTGAGCGGCATGTCGTAGGGATGGCAGGTATCTTACCTGGGGAAGATTGACTGCAGGTCTTGTGCTTGATGTCTACGAATATGTTAAGTCAGACCTGAAGACCATAGCGCAGTGCTGATTATTAATTATTATTATCATTTATTCTATTTCTATACTGCCCTTCCAAAAATGGCTCAGGGCAGTTTACACAGATATAATAAATAAATAAGATGGATCCCTGTCCCTGAAGGGCTCACAATCTAAAAAGAAACATCAGATAGACACCAGCAACAGTCACTGAAGGTACTGTGCGGGAGGTGAAGAGGGCCAGTTACTCTCCCCCTGCTAAATAAAGAGAATCACCACATTAACAGGTGCCTCTTTGCCAGGTTAGCAGGAATGCATCCTGTGCATCCATCACATATCTAATATAAAACTGATGTGTAGGTTTTGTCCTTGTGGAGACAGAGCATGAATAAAATAATATGCAGCCTGATTTTATGCATGTTTACCCACAAGTCCCACTGAGCTCAATATCTGCATAGGTTTGCAAGCCTAGTACTAAGCTTCATTCCTCCCAGTAAGTTTACAGTAGATTGCTATATTCATATGGGGTTTTACTGAGAACAAATTTCTCAAGACTGCTTTGATTATTGCAGTTATCTTACTGGGTGTTGTGTGTGTGTTTCTCTGTTCAGGAGCCTGAACGACAATACATGCATATTGGGACAATGGTGGAGTTTGCATTTGCCCTTGGAGCAAAACTGGATGTCATAAACAAGCATTCCTTCAATGACTTCAAGCTACGAGTAGGTAAGCAACACAAATACTGAATCTTGTCTCAGCTACACTGGTAAGAACTATTTTCTCACATACTATGCTAATGATCCCACTTTTCCACAGTGCCGTGTGCTACTCAGTATAAAAACTTATCATTTCCCTCTCTAATAATCTCAACACATCCCTGTAGTCAAGTGTAAATTCTAGGACACTTTGCTACAAAATGTACAGGGAACATGTGAATGTTGCAAGACATTTTGAAAAATAAAGAAAAATAAAGTAAAGACACCAAGTATAGGGTCTAGAACACTTGGCTACAAAATGTATGGTGAACATGTCCATGTTTCAAGACAATTTTAATCAAGCAAAAGGATACAAAGTCACAAATGAATGCAAATTAATAGCAATAGAGAGGCTAAGGAAAGCATACATCTTGATGCGAACAGAGAAAGTTGACATAACTTTATCGTTTTCTCAAGAAATATTTAGTAGTGACCATCAGGGCACACCGAGGTATTTTTGGCGCCTGGACCTGAGGCTGAATGGCTTCAGACCCCCCCGTCCCATGAGCCCCCCTACTGCGAGGCCCCCCTCCATTAATTTTAAAAAAAAAAATCTCTTGGGCAGCCTGCTGGCCCCACAGCTGATCTGCCACGGCCATGCTGTTGCTGCCCGGCCCCTGCCACGTGCACTGCTGCTATTTCCGCCTCTTCACTGCCAGGGGGGTGAGTTGAGCCAAGCAGAGCAGGCCACCCCTACCCCCTTGCAGCGGGCACAGGCGGGCCTCCTCAGCCTGCATGCGTGCACAGTTGGAGTATGGAGTGTCGCATCCTGTGATATCCATACTCCATACTCCAACTGCGTGTGGACGCAGTCTGAGGAGGCCGGTCTGTGCAGGCCAAGGAGGCCTGCTATGCCCGCTGCCTAGGGGAGATGATCTGCCCCACTCACCCCCACAGAGGTGAAGAGGCCTAGGGCGCAGAAGCGGCAACGGGCGCAGCAAGGGCCGGGCAGCAGTGATGAGGCATTGGGGTTCTGGGGAGGGCCCTCAGAGTACTTGGGGCCCCCAGAAGGCAGGAGGCCATGGACCCCCGGCCCGTGGCCCATGCGTATGAGGACAACCATCATAGAAGATTACTGAATAATGAATAAGCTGACCTTTTCTCTCCATTCTGCTAGTGGGAAAGTGCTAGAACAAATAAGATACATGGATTTTAAAAAATCATGTGAAATCAACAATATTGCCTGCTTTAAAAGTGTAAATATTTTGGTAAATAATTGGAATCCAGTGGCTATATCTCTTGTGAGATCAATTCATCTTGCCAGAGATCAATACATCTTGCCAATACATCTTGTACTGTGAGATCAATACATCTTGAGAGAATATCTTGCCACCTTTGGGTATGGTCAGGATCCCATCTAAGTTACATTTCTCTTCTGCTACTTGGTTTCTTTCTTCTGTTCAGTTTTTCTGCATTTTTCATTCCTTTTCTTTCATTCAAATCTTATTCAGTAAATATTTATTAAATAAAACACTGTATCATCTTTTACAATCTGTAGGGTTTTTAGAATGTAAAGGAGGAAAATTAAACTCCTTCCTGATTGATGAAGGATAATTTCCGAGACTTTAATTTACTTTTAGTAATACCAGATACTTTTGAATGCATTAAGAGGTTCAGAGGAATGAAATGAAAACCATGAATAAGTCTATCCGGCAAATATATCTGTAATCTTTGATTTTTAATTTAACAATATTTTACTTCAATTCTTTTAGCATTCTGTACAATTCCAGTATATTCTTTCTGCTGATTCCATTCATGCTAGTGCATAGTGTCACCTAGTGGAGAAAGCTTGACAGTCAGTAAATATTTGTGTTTTCTGTCTAAATATGCAGATTGTGGAAGAATGCTTTGTCACTAAAAGGATCCATCTCCATTAGGATAACTAACATTGTATTTGTTTGCTTGCATCACCCTCTACTTGATTCTTTTTTGTGCTTTCCCAATTTATTTTTGTCAGGTCATAAGACACCTCCCTTCAAGAAAATGGGGCAGCCTGTAAAAAGAAGTGAATACATTAAAAATTTTAAATATATATATATAGTGCTTCCTAGTTTTTCATTAGGAGAGCAGCATTTACTTGCCAGCTGCATAACATACTCTTAAAAACCAAAATGTAAGATAGAAAGTGGAAAACAACTAAACAATACTTCATCATGGTCTCTATGCATCACACTTGGATTGCACCTGTGCAAAGCCGGAGTTTGGATCTTTCCAGAGCTTTCCCATAAAAGGAAAAAAAGAGTGGGAATGTGCTCCCGCTAGTGGATAGCCTTACCTGTATCCTCAGTCTTTGAACTGACTGTGATTCTTTCCTCCAGCTTTGCCTGTCATCAACAAATTAGTAAATGAATTACTGAATTACCCTTCCCCTTTATTTGGTTATTGCTTATTCTGTCTGCTTGCTCCCTCTATATACTTCCTCCTGTTATTTTTTTCATGTTATTTTCACCTCCCCCCACCTTTCTTCTTACTTGTCTTCCTATGGCCACAAAAGTGATGTTCAAATATTGCACAGAATGTGCTGCTAAGATCCCCTCTTCAAACAGCCACTCTCTCTGCCTGTCTTGTCTGCTTAGAGGTTCAGCAGCAATCGGAACCTGTGGAAGCTCCTATCTTTGATTCAGTCCGGCCCGCACATCTCTGTGGAGCTGCCACTGCTTCCAGCTTTGGCCCAAGTAGTCAAAGCTTCCTGGAGAAAGCCAGCATCAGTATCTGCTACTTCTAGGAAACTTGAAAATACGTACAGAGTACAGCAGAAGGATATTACCTTCTTAGCTAAGAATCGTATTCTCAACTGAGTCATTGTGGAGTCCATGCAGTCTTGCACCCAACAGCGCCTACTATCTACCCCATTCAGTAGAGAAGAGAAGAAGTTGGACATACTAAGCAGGAAGGTATTTGTCTGCTAGCCTTTTAGTGAGAGTAGCCAATCACCAAGCTATTGGGCTCGATACCAGCATTTTAACTTAGCTCCTTTTCTCAATCAGCTCAAACAAGACCAGAAAGATGCTGCCCTTCTTTACTAAAACAAAGGTCTTTGAGTAGCCAAGCAGCAGTGTCGTCACAACACTGTATGGACTGTGGTTCCTGCTCTGTGTCAACTGCAGTATCTCTTAGGTGCCATGCGTGGTTCCACTCTGCCTCTCTATCTCAGGAAGCTAGAATGTGCATTGAAGACCTACTTTTTGATGATGAGGCTCTCTTTGGCCACAATAATACACTGGAAAGGATCCAAAAACTGCACTCTACTGCCAGATCTATGGACATTTTATTTATTTTATTTTTATTTATTTATTTTTACATTTCTATACCGCCTTTCGTTAAAAGAAAACCCCAAGGCGGTTTACAAAAATTAAAACATACAATAAAAGCAGTAAAAACATCAAGCAATAAAAACATCAAGCTAAAAACATATAAACAAGCATAAAAACATGACAACAGATAACAGATAAAAACAGAGAAGCTGCAGTAAAAACGATCATGTAAAAGCCTGGGTAAAAAGCCAAGTCTTTAAAAGCTTTCTAAAAGCCGTGATGGAGTCTGAGGAACGAATGGCCAATTTTACAATCTTTCTCTTCTGCATCTACCAAGAAAACATTTTGGCCACGACAAAGACTAAGCATTTGTCATCTCATTATCTGATTCCTTTTGGCAGCATCAGCATTTCCAGCACCGTAAACCATCAGGTTGCTCTACCAGATCTCACCCCACCCTCAAGACAAAAATGCCCTAACCCAATGACTCCATAGCATCTCTCTCTCAATGTACTATGATGCCTGGGCTGCTATAACTACAGATGTTTGGGTTCTGGCTATTATTCGGAATGGTTATGACAGAGTTCCACTCACTGCCACCTTATTCGGGAATACGTCACACCCCCATCGCCACTTATTACAGGAAGTTGACTCGCTTCTTCAAAAGCGAGCCATCAAAAGAGTGTATTGCAACTACTACATGGGTTTTTACTCACAATATTTCACAATTCCCAAAAGGGATAGTGGATTGAGGTCAATCCTTGATTTGAAGGGTGTAAATTGATTCATCTTACAAGAGATTCCGTATAGTGATTATCCCCATCATTCTGCGTCACCTGTTCCCAAAAGCGTGGTTCACTTCCATTAATCTGAAGGACACACATTTCCATAGAGCCTCATCATTAGAAATATGAGGTTTTGCATAGGCCCTCATGCATACCAGTATTCTGTTCTCCCCTTTGGACTGGCTTCCTCTCCCTGGGTCTTCATAAAATGTATGTCTGTGATAGCAGCCCATCTCCCTCTTCAAAGTGTGAGGTTCTTTCCATACATCAATGATTGGCTTCTGGTGGCATCCTCCAAAAATTGACTCCTATTCCATATAAAGTTATCTCTTTGTCTTCTAAACTCTCTAGATATTTGCATAAATTACAAAAAATACTCCCACCAAGTTGATAGAATTTCTGGGCACTCTAATTGACTCCAAATGCACGCGTGCTTTTCTCTCTCCTCAAAAAATTCAATCAATATGTCTTGCTGCACAAAGACACACACCACAATGTCGGGGCAATGCCTTCTAGGACTGATAGCCTCAACAATGGCTATACTCCCTCTAGCACGACTGTACATGAGGACATTGCTGTCCCAATTCCTTTGCAACTTCAAGCCCCATTCCCTCCCCCGCCCCCAATGCAGACTGATGCTAGTACCCCACGAAGTTCAAAAAGCTGTACTCTGATGGACCAAGGTATCTAATCTTTCTCAGATTGTTTGATTCTTAGGCTGAGCCTTTAAAGGACCTCCCCATTTCAGCGCAAATAATTGCTTCTTGGGTTAAAGAGACCATTTATCTTGCCTACCAGGTTGCCTCAGAACCACTATTATTCCAAGCAATGATGCACAGAGAGCACGATGAAAAAAGGCAGGTTTCATACATGTAACTATAGTTCTTCAAATGGTCTTCTGTGCATTCACACAACCCACCCTACCTCCCCGCTGCAGCCTGTGGGATATAATACGTACTACTACAGGCATACAACAGTTGCCCAAAGCCTGAGGAGACAAACAGGGCTATCCACTGGGGGAGCACTTTCCTGTTCTTTTTTCCTTTTATGGGACCGTCCCATAAAAAGCCCCCCAAACAACAAAATAAAAGGAAATGAAGGGCCCTACCATGCTGGAACAACTTGAAGGCTGGTCACTTCCTCAGTATTCCCTCACTCACTTCTCTGGGGCCTTCAGCAGTCCAGTGACACCACCCCAAGGCCCAAAATCCCAATTTTTCCACAAAAAAATCACTGAGAGAAATGCTAATTTTAATGAAAATGAGCCATAAAATGGCTCCTGCACTCAAAATGGTGGACATAAATGACCTCCGAGGTGATTTATGGCCACCCATGGATACGCGGGTTGGGTGCCAATTACCCAACTGCGGATACATGAAACTGTAGATAATGAATCTGTTAGAGGTTGTTTATTTATTTATTTTTTACCCACAATAGGTAAAACAGCAGAGCACTAAGGAATGAGCACACACGCCAGTTACAGAGTAGGTAGCAGAGGATGGTTTGGATATTGCAGCTATTTAGAGAAAACACATGGAGATCCTTGTATGACTAAACACTAAATATTTATTGGTTAAATACACTTAGATAGGAAAGACCTATATCTAATCTAAAGGACTACATAGTGGATAGGTAAGGAGAGAGCGAGCAATGTTTCCATCTGCTCTCTAGGAGGAAAGGAAGGATTGTGACTCAGCACAGGAAGTGCTGCAGAGTCAGTTCAGGGGTCATAGAGTAGGGACAGATAGGGAGACCATTACTCACTGTCATCTCCAACAGAATCTGCATGTAACGAGGTCCTCCTGTACATAGAAATACTAATTTCCTACAGATAGTTACTGAGGCATCATAACACATTCCCCAGTATTGCATATATAAGTTATATTGCTCCACTGATAGATTAATACTTCTTAGTTTTCTCATTTCTTTCTCATCTCAAAACGTATTAATTTTTTTAAAAGCCTGGGATCTGCCATACTTGGCTTAACTACATTATTTCTCTACTGATGGAATTCTCCCCCCACACCCACTGCTGTTTTTTGCTATTGACTTTTGCCATTATTAATACATTAATGTTTAAATGATCTCCCATCTGGATCCTAGTTCTTTTAGATCCTGTATGCTAATGACAGAGAGACCACTGCCTTTGCAGAAAAAATACTGGGAGTTGGAACAATTTCCTGCATCCCCCCTCCAAAAGTACCAAAGATAAATATACCTGGCAACAGAAGGTAGCACCCAGGTGCTTGTTCTGGGTCTGTAAGGTAGTAGGGAAGCTGGATTGGCTGAGAGGAAAAATGAGCATCATCAATTTCTCTGCAGCTAACTAAGGTAGCTAATGACTGAGACAACTCTGGGGAGACTGTCACTGTGTACTGAGAACCCTGAGGTCTCAGTGCTGGCCTTCTCAAGATCATTCCACCCATTGTTGACCTCAAGCCACCAGGTGGAACAAATTTATGGACGCTGGTAACTTCCTTAATATCCACCCACCCACCACTTCTAATCTCTGGGGCTTTATTTACTAGTATAGACAATATTTGATCAAAACTACAGAAGGGTATGGAAAGGAACCTGCGAGGAATGGCATGGGGAAGGACAGGCGCACAAAGTGTTCTTTGTTTCTTGGCTCCCCTTTCTTTCCCCAGGAAAAAATCAGTTGTTCAATGAATCAGTTGTTGGAGGAGCTGAGCCCTTCTTCGTCTCTGAAGGAATTGTTGTGTGGTGGGAGAATTGAGCTCAGAGGAAGCCTTCCATTTATGGTAGAGTGCTATCTTCTGTTAGGAAGTTCAGGGGTGTAGCTACAATTGAGTGTAAGGGTTCAAAGAACCTGGGCCCCCAGCTCCACCCCCCCCCCCATTTTCTTCATTATCTCCCTCACTGAGGGGCCACCAGAGAGAGGGATGGACATGGGCCCCTCTCCCCTAGCCCCTGAGGTAAACTTTGTGTCCCATAACCTGATAATCTAATATAAAACTGTCCAATGGTCAATCATTTCTAATAATCTTTCTTGGTGTCATACTAGATGTGACAATAGTTCTGTGGCAATCATGTAGAAAGTGTAGGAATATGTATAATTTTAAGAGCAAAAAGGGAATGCAGGTCAAAAGTGCAGAACCTCACCTCAGCCATGGCTTACCTCTAGACAGTTTATTCCCCAACATCACTTTTTCCCTCAGTCAGGATACCAGAAGGAAGGTAGTCCAGCTAGGAAGAGAGCACAGAGACTGTAGGAATGTAATGGGCAGGCAGAAGGGAAGTTCTGCAGTCTTCACCCACATTCCCCTTAAATCGAATTTCCATGCCCCTGCTTTCGAGGTCATTTTGGCAAATCTGCACACAGATCTGCTACCATCATTTCATCAGTTTAACCCTTGCATTATGCATGTAACAAATTGCAGGTTTCTAGGTGATGTGACCATTCTAATTTTCAGTTGGGCAGTTTGATGTATCTTTGCATGTATGATAAAAAAAAGAAAAGGAAACCACTAAGTTGCTATTTTTTTGCAGGTATTAACCATGGGCCTGTAATTGCTGGTGTCATTGGGGCTCAGAAACCACAATATGATATCTGGGGCAACACTGTGAATGTAGCCAGTAGGATGGATAGCACTGGAGTCTTAGATAAAATACAGGTATGGTTTCCTTTCTTGTCAACATAATTGCAGCCAGCACTTCCTATAAAAACCTTTTTTAATATTCTTTTTCTTGCCATTGAGCTCTTCTAGGAAGGTTTTAAAACATTTCAAAAATTCTTTTTGTCAGGGAAATGGATTGGATTCCCCCACCCCCAAGTTAATGTTTATTTTAATCTCTTACAATGTTCCGGAACCTTCAGGAGTCTGAAATAATTACAGATTCCAATTGATTCATTATGCTCTAGTAAACATTTCCAGTAATGCAGAGCCCCGGTATCAATCTGGCAGAGGCAGATTCCATAAGCATTCCTAATTATATATAATTTTTAAAGGATTAAAAAAATTATGTATTACATTTTTATCCCATCCTTCTTACAAGGAAATCAGGGTGGTGTACACTATCCCACCCCCAACATATTTTATTGATTGATTGATTTGTTAAATTTATATACCGCCTTTCATTCAAACAATCCTAAGGTGGTTTACAGCAAAATTTAAAAATAAGATTGTAAAAAATACACAATTAAAATATTAAGCTAAAAATATAAAACAAATCTGATTAAAAATTTAAAACAAAAGCATAAAAGCAATACAGAGTGCAAAGAGCAGCAGCAGAGAAAATCAAATAAAAGCCTGCACTGCAGGCCTATAAAGTGGATTAGGCTGAGAGAGGCCGACATCCTCACTAACCTAATCTCATTGCAGAGAGCTTCTAGGCACATTTCTCCCAGAAATTTCCTGTGCCACCCAAAAATATATGTCCCTGAGGGCTGCATGAACCACAGGAACATATTTTTGGGTGGTGCTGTAGACTTCTGGGGGAAAGAGAATGTGTCATCTGGAAATACTCTTGGATGTGTAAACTTGAAATACACCCTTGGGTGTTGGCAGTCCTACATTTTTAAAGAAGCACCATACATTTTTTCTTAACTCTCTTTTGGCCTATACCATGAACATGAATCTAACATTCTATTATGTAGAAATGTTGCCCCCCACTTCTGGGGGACGAAGAGATCAGACAGACAGACAGACAGACAGACACCCCCCCCACACACACACACCCCGGCTGCAATAAGTACTGCGGAGCTCCAGAAGCTCTCCACAATAGGGACCAGTGCATGCGCATGTGCGCACACTCACACGTTTTTTGGTGTCCGCTCAGTTAATTTTAGATCCCACTCAGGTTGAATCAGGAAGGCCCTGCTCTGAACATACATGTGCACACATTGCCTTGATACTGCCGCCCAGAACAAAATTCATTCCACACACAGATGAAAAAAATTAGAGAGAACACGGATAGGGACCCTTCTTCCCAGTATATTGCACACAGATAGTGAAGATTTTAGCCAGTGACTGGCCCAAGGTCACCTGGTGAATTTCATGGCTGACTGGGGTTTTGAACTTGGGGCTCCCAAATCTTAGTTTGATATTGCATAAGGTTCTCCTCCACAAGGGAAAGCTGACTGGGTACAGCGAAGGGTCTTTGTACTTCTTTCTCAGTTTTTTAAGCTTCACAGCAAAGAGTGGAGGAAAAAAAGACTTCTAGGTACATCTAATTTATTTTTAAAAAACATTCCCTCACCTTTCAGGTCACAGAAGAGACTCGGAATGTCTTACAAACATTGGGTTACATTTGCACCTGTCGAGGCATAATTAATGTCAAAGGAAAAGGAGAGCTTCAGACCTATTTTGTACATACTGAAATGACAAAGTCCCTTTCTCAAGGGAATGTGGCATCCTGAAATACACACTTGGGTGTGGGCAGTCCCACATTTTTAGAGAAGAAGCATCATACATTTTTCTTAACTCTCTTTCGGCCCATACCATGAACATGCGTCTAACTTTCTGGTATATAGAAATGTTGCTGTAGTAATGTCTACAGTCTAGACCCACCATCCAGCATCAAGAGACCTCAGTAGTCTTAATGTTCCAGGATGGCTAAAGTGTGTGCTGTGGAATGGGAAGACATACGACAACTTGCACTGTCAACTCTTGAGTGGAAAAGAGAGGGAAGAAAATGTTTAACAGAGCTTGAGCAATTAAAGGTCTGAGATTGAAAGAGGCTACAAAGAAGATCTTACGAGAGAGAAAACAAAAATACAAAAACAATCTTACGGCAATAAAACTAGAGCTGCGTGGAAAGTTACAGGAAGTGTGCTAGCTCCCCAATAACACCTTCTAGTCTTGAATTTGTAATATCTAACTTTGTCCCTTCATCTACTACAACTAGGGTGTGTTTGCCAGTTGTGTCTCACAGCCAGTGACACAAAGTGAAGCCCCTGGCTGATTGCCTTCCCTGGAAGGAAATCATAGCTGAGCAGGACCAGTTTTGTACAAAATGTGTCCAATGTTTTGATGCCATTGTCTTTTGTAAGATTAACTCATTAAAAGTTTGTATGTACTTTGTCTTTAAATTTGTGTTTCTTATTATTTTGTTGTTCTTTATGCATACATACAGCATCATCCATGTATCCCGTACTTTATGGCATAAGCCAGCCCTTGCCCGAAGGAATTTACTTGCTAAACCTGTTGGGAATTCTCTCTGGTAAAAGAATCCCTTTTTCATTATAGTAGAGTGCACAGAGGCACAACACAGCGGAAATTTAGTTAGGCATGCGTGTATGCTAAGAGAAAAGTAACTTGGAGCCAGTTCATAGTTTCAAATCAATATATATGGCATTTATTAAAGAACTCCATTCTAGATAGGAAAGTGAGGAGTTAAGATCTCTAATCTATCTATGTAGCGGATGCAGATGGATCCTGCATCTCTGCACACATGGTGCAGGGAGAGGAGCTTGCATGTTACAAGGTAGAAGGAAGAGGAAGAGAAGGGGAAGAGGAAGGAAGTGTCCCTAAGAGTAGCAATCTACATTCCAAAGGGATAGTGTCAAAGCAGTAGAGAAGAGATGACCAATGTCTTGACCCTCTAGCCCTCTGACTCACTAGTCTGTCCTCCACTGTCACTGAGACAAGAGACAGCGCAAAGTCCTTCACTTCCAACAAAACCCTGATCCTGAGGAAGACAATAAAGGAAGAGGGAGGGAAGAGGCTAGGATAACACAGTGTGAATGTGAACAAATGCACTGGCTCTACTTCGATTCTGTTACAATTAGAAACAGCTTTTGTATATGTCGTTTTTCTCACTATAGAAGGCTGGTGACAGGATGCACCAACACATATGCCCTATTAGGAGGTTTGGTTACAGCACCAAAGCGAGTCGAAAGTCCTGCCCCTGTAGTGGACCTTGCCGCTCAGTTGCATTTGTCTGCCAGACCGCCAATCACAGAAGCACCTGCTGCCATCATGGTTACAGTGTTTTCCTGTCCCCTGTAACCATGAGCAGCAAGGCCAAGAGAGGGAGTGATGCTCTGGGGCAAGACTTCAGACCTGCTTCAGTGCTGGAACCATGTAGGCGCCGAATGTCCCAATAGGGCTATACACACCCCAAGTTCTTTCCAGTTTGGGATCAGAATAAATGGTGGATCCTGAGTAAACCTGCATGCTTTTGCTTATTTTCTGTAACATATTTGTGCTTTTGCGAGTAACAGAGTGAAAAGCAGGAACCCTGCATAGCACTGACATCTCATCCTTGGCCACTAGAAGTCTTCCTGCTGCATTCTTGGGTTATGTCCTCATCTTTTCAGGCGTCTCGCCCACATCTATAAGGGCTAGAAGTGTGGTGTTTTGTTTTCTATTTAAATGAATGTTGAGATTCTCAAGCTGCTGCCCGCTGCTAGACTCCATGTTGGTGCAATACAACGAAGGATGGACCAAATCCAGCTACTGTTCTTAGCCGCTGCTGCCAAGACACATTTGAGCCTCCCATCTCTTTACAAGCATGAATCAATAATGACAGATAGATTTCCGGACTTCTCAAAGCACTAATGCTCTCCCCATTGTTTTGGAACCTTTTTGTCCTTTCCCTGCTGAATGCAGTTCTGCTCCTCTCTTTGGGCTCCACCTCCTGGAGTCTGGTGGGATATATCCACCGCTGATCCCATTGTCTCATATTTCAGCAGCCATGCAAGTGTGCACACAGGACACACTGCATTCATTTGGAAACACAGCATTAGCGAACCCTGTCTGACCCAGCCATGCTCATGATCCTTTTCTATCAATGCCAGCTCACAAGTATACTTTCATTAACAGACATTTTACTTGCTGGGCAGGGAGCAGGGGGGCGTTCATTTGACATCCAGTCCTTTTCTCAGTCAGCAGCTGCTTTCCTCAGCCTTCCAAACCCCCTTATATGCTGATTGACATCACAGTGGACACAAAGAGTGTCTCTTAGTAACCAAAGAACTCAGCAAACGCACAAGCTGAAAAACAGCAGTGGTGGAAGCCCTGAAGACAGATAGCCAGCCTGCCTGCCTGCCTCCCAGCAATACTTTGGGCTTGGCTAGGGAATGCAAGAAACCCAGAATGGGACAGAAATGGGAGCAGAAAACGACGAGGAGGAACTGGAACTGGAAGGGCGCAATGAGATACTCATAAGGAAACACCAGCTTCCCCTCTCTGCACAGTCCGCCTTCAGCTACATCCCGCCCCGCCGCAAGGACCCTCCTGAGCTCAGCTATTTTTACCAAGAGGGCAAGGTGCGTAAAGAATGGGGGAGGAGCACCGTGGGGGTGGGGTGGGGGAGGATCGGGGTTTGAATTACCATAAAAGTTGAGGGAAAAGAAAGGGGGATGTGAAGAAACACGCAACCTTTCACGAGCAAATAGTAAATTCAAACACACCTAGTTATTTCTAGCATGCCTACAGCAGGGTCCCAATTCTTTCCTTGCAGTTGGTGTTAGGCCTGGACTGCCTCCCGTAGCGGAGAGGGGGAGTATTCAGTGGCTGAATGTATTTTAGGCTGCTGGCAAGGGGTGCAATGAGAAGATGCTGGGGAGAAGGGCACTCTGCCAGGCATGCTGTGCTCACTAAGCCTCAGAAAAGCTGATCAGTCTTGAAAACATATCTATTCTAAACAGAAAAGAGACGGTCATCATTTAATTTTTTAAAGAATTGTTGTTAATGTATTACACCATCTCTAAAGCCCAATTAGTGCCCTTTTTCTGGGTGTGCCTGGGGCAGTGGTTCCCAAACTGGGAGCCTCCAGATGTTGCTGAACTACAACTCCCATTAGCCCCAGCTATAATTTATTGTGGCTGGGGGTGATGGGAGCTGCAGTTCAGCAACATCTGGAGGCTCCCCGTTTGGGAACCACTGGCCTAGGGTAAGTTGCCCTTCTCACTTCTGCTTAGCTGCATTACTTGTCTTGCTTTTCTTTGAGAAAAGAGCAGGGGCTGCCCATGCAGATGCTGCCAGGTGCCTCGTGCCCTTCTTGCTCCATGCAACAAGTCTGTCCCAAGTGGTTAAAAAGGAGTTTTGCTGGCCACATTCCTTGGATTCCTTCAGAACCCTTTCGGCTTATCTGCCATGGATATGAATTTCATCTCATATCAGCATCAGATATGCATCGTCTCACAACCCTTGCTAATTGGGCAAAGAGGCACCTTTTAAAGTGCTGGCTCTTGTATTTAGCAGGGGGAGAGTAACTGGCCCTATCCAAACCCAGCACAGCACTGCTCCAGTGGCTGTTGCTGGTGTGTTGCTCTTTTTCCTCTTTAGATTGTGAGCCCCTTTAGGACAGGGCAGTCTCTACTCATTCTCCTGTTGTTCTGCCTTGAAAACATTTTATTGTTGAAAAACGCTTTAAATGCTTTAAGCAAAGATGTGGCTGGTGATTACAAACCAGTGTGTCCTTTCTCGCTTCTACAGTTCTGACTACATGCAGCTCTGCTTTTCTATTCCTCTACACTCCCATCAACCTACCCTCTCAAACTAGGGATGTGCACAAATCAAATTTGGATTTCATTTCAAATATTCATTTCAAATTTGAATCAAATTCAAAAATTAATTTTGAATTTAAATATATTTGAGCCTGTTTTGGAGCCTTTTCGTACCAATCAGGGGGACTGAATGGCTTTTAAAAGGTGCCAAATGGCCCACAAACTGAATTTGAATTGAATTTTGGAAATCCAATTTGAGTTTGAATCTCATAGCCCTTAAGGGGTGGTTCATTTTGAATTTGAATCACTTGAATCACCCAGATTCAAGTCGAATCAATTTGAATTCAAATCGATTTGCACATCTCTAACACAAACACAGTGTTCTGGGTTATTGTCTTCTCATGCTCCTAGTTCCTGCTTTCTTAGGCCAATACTGCTTCTCCTTTCCTTCCTAGACATTTCGGCCCACGTAACCTTTCTTTAGGGCCTGAGCAACCAGAGGCCATTCTGCCTTTCTGTGACATTAGGCAGCTCAGCCAATCATCACTGCTAGAAACAAAACTGGTGGTGCCAACCAAGTAAATTACCTCTGCATTACAATGTAGACTGCCTGGTAAGAAGCCTCTCACTTCAGGTGTGGAACTGCCACATGAGGCACACATCTGTAAGGCATACCTGTGGTATCCTGTTCACCTCACAAAGTCAAGATTCATGTTTGTGTCCAGTGTTAAACTTCAAACTGAACTTCAATACCAGAATTGGGTCCTGAACAATGTGATCTAGTAGCAATAAAGAGAAGTGTCCTTGATCATGTGCAAAGTATCTTTCCTTCAACGCACTTAAATACAAACTACCAGCCTAGCATTCAGGACTTCTAAGGCACATGGCTTATTTTCCAAATGGCTCTAAGCCCTCCAGCAATCTCTTTAGCAGTTTAGCACTGTTCAAGAGCAAGGGATGCTTTTGTATTAACCCCTGCCGCCCAAGCACAGAAGCCAATTGTAGCAACTCCAAACTGTCTTGCAAAGGCACTCTAGGCAATAGTGAATTTCAGCATCTGGGATTCCCAAAAGAGCTGGTAACCAAAACGCTGAAGGAACTGAAGTACTGCCCATAGGAACAAAGCCTAACATAGTGGGGGCTTTTTAGTTTAGAAACAAATACAATGAAAGAAATCTATAAACAGACAGAAAAACATTTTTCTCTTTCTCGTCACATTTGAATTTTGGATCACCCAAGGGGATTGGCAGTAGAATTAGGACAGTGTGTATCAAGTTATGAAATTTGCTGCCACAAAAGATGTGATGGACATGCATGGTCTATCACATGGTTTTCAAGGAGGATTAGACAAATCCTTGGAAGGAGATCTTTCATTAATAGCCATGGTCATTAAGAGCTTCTGGATGGGGCGGTTTATAAATGTAATAAATCATAATAATAATGGTAGCTAAATGGACATCCATGTTTGGAGGAGGCAAAGTATCACTGAATACCAGATGCTGGAGGGCAAAAATGTGGGAAGGCTGCTGCCTTCATGCCCTCCATTGTGCCCTGCCTGGAAGCATCTAGCTGGCAGCTGGTAGAAATAGGATGCTGAACTAGGTGGATCTTTGGCCTAGTCTAACGGAGCTCTTCTTATGCAGGCCTGTCAACTGGCTTCATTCTCGCAACCATGATGGAGAATGCTGAAGTTAGCTAGTCATGGTAAGCCCAGAAAAGGGACAGTCTTCTGTTCCCAGACTCCTGACACACAATTTGGGAAGACAGTCATCTCTGAGCAGCCATACCTAAAAAGAGTTTTCCAGTGATTTGGTTCTGGGGGAAAATACAACTCTGTTTAAAATATTTAAAGACAACAATGCATTCCTTGACCAAGAGGAGGGTGAGCCCTGCATGAGGATTGGGGAGGTATGTGCAGGTCTCTCAGTTCCACACACTTATCTGGTGTAGTGCCTGTACATAAGCTCATGCACACATGTGGCGGGGTGGGGGAAGAGACCACAGTTGCATTGTGTCCTCTGGTGATACCTTCATATGGGGGCACTGTAGCCATCATGAACTGGTTTGAACTCACATTACTAGTTTTATTGGTTCCTGGTTTTATAATATTATCTGCCAATTAACTTCATTTTGTTTTTTCCATTTATTTAAAGCCAGGAATTATTTCCTTGTACGACTGCGTGTTTAAACGACCCATGGGCTACGATCAAAAACTTCACCGATGTGACAGAGAACATGCAAAAAGCAGAGGACTTTATGTTAATGATGAGGTGACCATCACATTTACTTTGTTGATTAGGTTGCAGTTTAATAAAACTGCAGCACTTGCCTTCGTGTTTTTGAACCCAAAATATAGCAAAAGACAGGCTGCTGTGTGAAAATGTAATTTTCAAAACTCTCCTCCCTGGCTCACTTCATCCATCAGATTTCTTTGCTCATGCTCTTGAAGCACGGAAGGAGAACTTAAGAACTGGCTGACTACATCCATAATCCTTTCTTCCTTGCATGTCATATACAATAATACTACCGTGTTTCCCCGAAAATAAGACAGTGTCTTATATTAATTTTAGCCCCTCAAAATGCACTAGGGCATATTAGCGGTACATCAGAAATTACTGCTAGGTCTTACTTTCGGGGTAGGTCTTACTTTCGGAGAAACAGGGTATTGTTCCATGATCCACACCAACTTCAGGAATCCTCAGCACCTTTGTTTTAATGCCTTCCTCAGGCCTCCCGCTCTTCATCCTCTGCTGAAGACTTCGCTTTCAGTGTCAAGACTGAAATCAATCTTGCTCTGAGCTCTCTTCTGTCTTCTTCCAAATTTGACTTCCCTTAGCTCTTTTCTCTTTCCCCTCACTTGATGCATTGACTATCTTCCTGTCTTCATTGCACCCTTTCTTGTGCCTTCTTGATCCTACCCCCTCTCAATGCCTGGTTTACCATCTCACTTACCATCTATTGCCCCCAGCAGTCCTAGAAGCATGCCCAGGGGAGGGGGCAGGGGCGGGCGACTGTCCCACCAAAAAATGGCTGCTGGGGACTGAGCCCCCACTGGGAAATTAAACAAAAGACTGCATGCATCTCAGCATGCCGGGTGGCTGCCATTTTTGTCAGCAGGCCTGTGTTGAGCTTCACATCTAGTCTTGCCTGTTGGCTACTTCACCTGGGTCTTTCCTGGCATTCTGAGGAATAACATCTAATAATGTTCTTACAGGAAAAAGCAAGGCCTGTACCTGTCTTGTCGTCTTCGATATATGGCAGACGCATAGACAAGCCGGTGGAAGAGCTGATTCGAGACCATGTGCGCATTAACCGGGTACAGGCAGAATTCTACAGAAAAAATGAAATCTCTTGCTTGCTAGAAAAGTCAAACAAAAGTGTGGATCCGACATAATGCTGTCTGCTGTCCCTGTGGTATGAGAACAATAAGGCCCCCATTGCTCTGTTTCACTCCCTCTGGTGTGCTGGTGTTATTTTGAATCAATTCAAATGTCACATTGAATTCATTGCAGGGCTTTTGGCTAAACTAAGTGGGAGATGCCTTCTTTTTTGTGTACCTTTGGGCAGTTAGCAGCTCACACTAGTGTTCTACTTCTGTGAGCAATGCTAATGCCAGAGGACAATCCCATGAAAGGCTGCATAGTTACATCCCTGAAGAGATGTTTCTTTTCTATTTCTTTTAGCAAACACTCTAACCGACATAGCCAACACTTTGTAACTTCCTCTGATGTTTCTCTCGACCAGCTAGAAATATGCAGGTTATAGCTTTAGTCTGTAAAGCAGCTGTTAGAGCAGGGGTCGCTAACCTGAAGCTCTGCATCTGCTGACTACAGCACCCATCATTCCCAGCCACAGTGATCTGCAGCTGGGGATGATGGGAGTTGCCATCTAAAAAGAAAGGGTGGTCTCAGGTTGGCCACCCCTGTGTTAGAGCAAAAACAGGAGTGGACATCCCGTGTTCTTGCTTATGTCTTTTGGAAACCATCACTTCTACATCCTCATCATAAGCATGTCTTCCTGTTTAGCACTAGGCACAAAGCAAGCTTCCTCAACATGTTCAAAATACTCATATAATGAAGCTGCAAAATATTTCTGTGGTTTCCCTAAAGTTATTTTGTTTCCACAGAATTAAGATTTAAAAACAAAAAACAAAACTCAAGGAAAAGATATGCATTTATGTCAAGCCCGAAAAACTTGCAATGTTCAAAGCTCAATTCAGCCCACCAGCCATGTACTATTTTGCATGTCAGGTGCTTGACAGAACTAGCTCTGTCATCTTAGGAGACAAAAGAGTTCTCACACATTCTCTTTTTTACCTGGCATCCACCCCTTAACCCACCCCACCCACTATGTCACCCTGGCAAATCACTTAAACCAAGCTGTTTTTTATTCTTCCAGATTAACTATTTTTCCTTGTCAAATTTGCTAGGCCTCACAAAGCTTTTCGTTTTATGGAAAACAACACAGAGATGCACCCACCTCCCTGCCAGTTTTGTGATGTTGCATGCATGCAGCACACACCACGTTCTGCACTACCAAATAAGTGCTTGGAAAATCTAACCAATCACAACAAGGATACACATAGTGGCATATTCCACTTAATCAGTTTGTAAATCATACTAACAGAAGTTCAAATAATGCACTCAGAACATGGACTAGTAAACCCTTTTAAATGTTATGACAATTTAAATCACACACAGTACCTACATCAAACTCTACAATTCTGAAATTGGTACACTACTTTTCGGTACAGTATTTTAATGTTTCAGCCTTCAGCATATACCTGTTAAAGAAGGAAGGGCAGTGGTAGCTTGGAGTACGGAACAGACTCCGCTAATGAGCAACAGTCAAGGCACAAATTCAGATATCCTTTAATAGCCTCAAAAACAAGGGCATCTCTATGTACTGTCAAGAACAGTTCTCTGTGTTTCTAGAGAGAGAAATGCAGTCATTTCCAAACATTGTTTCAGTTTAATTTGGAAGAAATGCAACCAGACATAAAAATCAAATTTGTCACACACTGCATTTTCTCTCTCTCTCTCTCCTTTTGTACCACTGGAGGACAGAGCCAGAACACAAATAAACCAAAAATAAACAGTGGGGTTTATTTTAAAAATTAAAGTGGTTTACTAAGAACAGCACTTATAAACAAAATAAAATCACAGTAATTACAGATATTTCAGCATCATTTCAGTTCTGTTTTGTCACCAGCTGAGCCTGTATGAGCTAGGAAAGATTTTCTTGTGTAGATATTCCACTATATCACTTCTGTTGTGCAACAGCTCAAACTCAAAAAATGGAATCTGAAAGAGAAAGAAAGAAGAATGAAGTACTGACATCGTTTTGTAGAAAACCAACTCAGAAGAAGACTGTTCCGAGGCTTCCTTTGTGAAACTGATAGGTCCAAAACAAAGAATTTTAAACTTTGGTTCCCACTCGCACAGCTGGGGACCTTTGCCATGACTTCCTTCATTTTTATTACTTCCCTACCTTGAAACCTGGACACCAGTCACAACTCTTGAAGTCTCCTGCTGAAGCAAGGGAGAAAGCAGCCATGGCTACTTCTGCCCATTGCCTTCATGATCCTGTCATCTAAGCATACTTTCACCAACTGCAGCAAGCAAGGAGGCCGGGGAGGACTATGAAAGGAAAGGGCAGGAAAGGGCAGTCTTGTCTCCCTTTTTAGTGGGAAGGGGCCTACTTTGGAGGATCTGAAGCCAAATAATGCATACCAGCCTCTCAACGCAAGGCTGAGGAGGCTGCTCCCCACACTGTCGTGTGTGCTTCCAGTACATGGGCGCCTCCTTGAATGAAAGCAGAGCCCCATCTCACTGCCCCAGTAATACCTGGGACAATGTTCAGGATGTGGCAAGAAGTCTGCACTGAAAATGGCAGAAGGGGTAGTCCTTTCTCCATAGAGCTTGAAAGGACTACCCCACCCCCTGCCACCCAGCATTACCCATGCACACCTCCTGCCAGGTACTGTGAGGTGTCCCAGCTGTTGCTAGGGCAGTATAGTATTGTTTCCTATAAACAAGCTCCCTGGCAATTTGGAAGCGTGCTGAACATGGTTCAGAGGGTGCAGTGTGTATTATTTGACTTCAGACGCTCCAAAGCATAGCCCTAATGTCCAGCATCGGGGCTGCAAAGTGGCAACTCTACCTGGATTTTGCTTCTTCACTGGGTTTTCTGTTTTACACAACAGCTGCACTTGTTTAGACTACAGTTCTAAGCATACATGCTAGGGAGCAAGCGCCATTGAACTTCGTAGGATTTACTTCTGATATTTAGCACTGGGTTGCTAAACCTTATTTGAGATATGTGGAACTCAAGTTCACCAGACAGGCACGGAGCATCCCCCCTCTCCTGTGGACATAGGAAGCTGCCATATACTGAGTCAGACCATTGGTTCAGCTAGGTCAGTACTGTCTTTACAGACTGGCAGCAGCTTCTCCAAGGTTGCAGGAAGGAATCTCTCAGTCCTACCTTGGAGATGGCAGAGAGGGAACTTGGAACCTTCTGTATGCAAGTATGCAAATGCTCTTCCAAGCGCAACCCTATCCCCTAGGGAAAATATCTTACAGTGCTCACATGTGGTCTCCCATTCAAATTCAACCAGGATGGACCCTGCTTAGCTAATGGGACAAGTAATGCTTGCTACCACAAGACCAGCTTTCCTCCCATGTCATGGAGGGTGGGGGTTTGTAGCTGTCTAGCACTGCTGGCGGGGGTGGGAATGGAACAGGGGTGGGACTCTGGGAGCCCAAGATTCAGGAGAATGCCTATGGAAGCAATATGCACTGCTGGAGCTTGCATAGTCCAATGGTTTGGGAAGGGAAGTGGGTTTGGAACCATGTGCTGCTAGACATGCATGGCGCATATGGCTTCTTGACCCTTGAAAGATATGGCTGTAATTTCCAGTATGGCTTGGTACACCTAGTTACTCTGACAATAGCTATTTTGAAAATTTTACCTGAACAACTTCATAACCAAGTAGCTGCAAGTGCCTTTGCTTAATGGCTTCTTTTCCAAGGAGGTTGCAACTGTTGGTGCAGAATCTCTTTTGATCATCAATACAGAGTGCTATTCTGCCAATTAAATACAAAATACTGTTTACAACCATTTATCACCATATCATTCCTACTTTTTAGGGCATTAGATTTCTCCGGTAATGGAAGTACAAGGCCAGATGCAAACCTTACTGGAACAGTGTTGCTGCCATTTCTCTAAGGCTTGATGTCAGCACTACTCTGGTAACACTCGAACAGCACAAGCAAATGGGAAAGCTATTTTTCAACAAAAAACCAGAGCCCTCAAAGCAGTCAACTTTGGCCCTCCTGCAGATGTTGGACTACAACTCCCATCATCCCTGACTACTGGCCGCTCAGGATGGTGGGCACTGCAGTCCAACAAGAGCTGGAGGCTGAAGTGGAACAGCCATGACACAGCAGAAATAGTAAGAAAATAGTCCCCAAAGGGCTCACAATCTGAAAAGAAACACGAGGCAGACACCAGCAACAGCTATGCTGAGTTGAACAGGGACAGCTGCTCTCCCCCTGCGAAATACAAGAGCGCCCCCAGTGTGAAAGGGGCCTCTTTGTCCAGTGAGCAGGGGTAGGACTACATGGGCAGCGTCCACAGCAGCCCTATACTCTGCCTGGAGCTGATGATGGCACAAACATGAGCTCTTCCCATGTGATCTGTCACTCCCTCTTGATTCCACTACTGAAATCTTCCTGGACTGGGGTGGGGGATTCAAGGAAAGCAACAACCAGCGAGCATCAGGAATATACAAATCATCATCCCTTACACTCTCATTAATTATGGGTCAGCTCTTTTCAACTTCAGAGGTATCCATTTCAGCAACTTTAGGCCCTCTAGCTTTGTCAGTATATATTAGTGAAGTCATTTTGGTCAAAATGGATAGGAAAATGGGATAAAAGTAAACAAATAATCTGAAGACACAGTACAGAGTTGCCAGATGTGCAAGAATCCTCATACATGTATAAGAATCTAGACTATCCACAGGAAGTACAAGAACATTTTTGTGTAGAAATATGAGCCCTGAGGGAAGCTTAGAATAGCTGCACCTTTGGCTTCTGTTAGGAGGGCAGCACAGCAGCAGTTCCTAGTGTGAACAGCGTGTCGCAGGGAAAACAGAGAGAGGGAGTGGATTTTCTCTGGTCTACTGCTTGTGTCATCCAAACTAGGGATGGGCGTTCACTGGGGTAAAGGAAAGTTCTACTCATGTCACCCTGTCCCCTGTAATTACAGCAAACGATGGAGGAGGAGCTTCCTTCTCTCTCAGTTTGTTTCTGGTGGTTGTGTTGTGAGCTAAAGCTTGATTGTATAACTAGTGAATGCACGGATGTGAGTGTGAGCAATATGCTGAAGAAAGGGGCTGAAGAAAAGGCTAACGAGAGTCTGGTGTGTCCAGGATGATGTGAGGACTCAGTCGTGCAGTAGGGGTTTGGCGATCAGTCAACAGCAAGAATGACCTTTGCACATTGAGGAACATAGGAAGCTGCCATATACTGAGGCAGACTGTTGGTCTATCTAGCTCAGTATTGTCTTCACAGACTGGCAGCGGCTTCTCCAAGGTTGCAGGCAGGAATCTCTCTCAGCCCTATCTTGGAGAAGCCAGGGAGGGAACTTGAAACCTTCTGCTCTTCCCAGAGCGGCTTCATCCCCTGAGGGGAATATCTTGCAGTGTTCACACATCAAGTCTCCCATTCATATGCAACCAGGGCAGACCCTGCTTAGCTATGGGGACAAGTCATGCTTGCTACCACAAGACCAGCTCTCCTCTCCATGAACTCCCCCCCCAAAAGCCTGGGAGTTTGCCAATAACCAGAGAAACTCTGGAGCTGCACTCTTAGCAAGTAAAGGCCAAACTAGGGTGACAGCACAGGACACAGAAGAGTATAAAGAGTGCGGCTCTGCAAATGAAACCTTGGGACATGACCAGAACTCCCAGCATTATCCTTCACTGCTACACTGGAATTGGCCATCTGAGTCATAAGTATGATTAGGGAATATTAGAAACTTTAAAACATGTTGCATATTCCCAATAAATCCTGCTATTTAGAATCTTTAGTGTCGGTCTTGTGAAATTATTCTGTGGTAACAAAGCCTGGTCACACATTCCCTCCACACAAAGCAGTGATCCCTCTAAAACTACCTAGGGGCTCAGTGGGAGGAGCACATTTGTAACAGCTGCATGCGAGTTCCTTCTATTGGCAGTACCTCCAGGGAAGTGAAGTAATATGGAATGTGAGGAGGGAGAAAAAATGCAAAGGAGGGGGAGTCTACACCCCTTTAAATTAGGTTGGATGTGAAAGTTGGCAAATAAATCACCGAGGAACATGACAGCTACGCAGCTTTCCAAGGCACCTTGTGGAGGGAAGGTGGTTGCTGAAGGAGGAGGAATGCAGGAGGTGGCTTTGGTCAGAAAGCCTCCCCGCCACTCTACTGGACTGCTTAGTGAAACCTGGATTTTAAGGCTCTGTGACGATGGTTTCAAACTGATAAATCTGGCCACAATTATTACTATCATGGACTAGAATCTGCATTGCAAAGCTAAGTCTGTCAACACTCTGAATAAAATAATAGTTAAAGCTTGCTCCGAGTTGGCCAAAATAAAACAAGCCCAGGGTTATTGCAATTGTGAAGACATAGTCCCCAACATTTGTATGTCCTTTACCTCTGGAACACATCTTCGTATTGGTTAGCTGGTAATACAAATCCCTCTTCACTGAGTTTAATCTCAATATCTGTGAGGGAGAAACAAGAAGAAAACTAAGCCTTTGTCTCCAGCATACATATGCTGTATTTTCTTGTTTGCTCAGTGCAGTAAAACCCAATTTCCCAATTAGACCTTTGAAAAAGAGGAGGGGTGGGGGGCAGGAAAGATTGGTAGGCAGGGCCTAGGAGTGGGGGGAGTCCTCCTTGTGCTCAGACGGGGGCTTGCCCATTCACACACAGGCTGTTGCCCAGCAACAAAGCCTCAGTGGGGAGGATGCTTAAACTGAGGCTGGGAGCTTCTTGCACTTCATTGGCACTACAGTGCCTCCTTGCTGCCATCTGCTAAACAGGTAGAATGTTTTCTTCTTTATTTGTAAAACCCTTAAAGAATTCAAAAAGGGTTAAAATTGAATACTACCATTATTCATTTTATAGATTCACTGCAAGCAAAAGCATTCTATATCATTCTACATGAAATGTAACTGAACCAATTCAACGTGTCTGAACTACTTTTTAAGCTTGGTATCTGAACTGGAGAGTTAAAGAATAGTGATGAACCTGGCTGTGCACAAACCGCAGGCGCGGACACCATGTGCATGCTGGCGCTGCGCGTGGGTTCTCGGGGGCAGTGCCGTTGCAACAGGAAGCTGAATGCAACAACAGTGAGCAGGTAAGGACCTGCTCTCCGATTTTATTTTATTTTTAAAAAATCCCGCTTGCTGCTCCTCTCCCTGTAGCACCGAACCAGTGCACAAACCTCGGTTCGTGCACATCCCTAACCTGAACCCAAGTCATTAGTGGTTCTATCCCTGAACGGCACTTAATATAACTAGAAATGTGTTTGTTCAACCAAGATGACCAGATTGGTTGGTGGAAAAGCTTTCAAGAAACTATTTCACAGAATAATAAAATTCCAAATATTAACTAAGCAGCAAGGATATTACCTAGACTATTTCTGAATTCAGTCAGGTTGCATTTGGATGACAAAAGATGGTGGGGAAAGAGTGCTGGCCAAAGCAGAAGGTGGTGGTGTCCAGTGATGTCCTTGCAGAAAAATAGTACAGGAGGGCCAAACTGATCTTTGACACAATCACAAAGACCTATCAGAAGTACAAGCCATTCCTATGGGCCGGGCTTAGAAGTACTTGGTGAGCAGAGCTGAGGCTAATAAATGGGACATTGTTTAGGAGAGGCATACACCCATTGTTACTGAACTGCCTGCTTTGATTTTGTGGCCTAGCTGTAAGTAACTTGGTTTTTTGCTGCTCTAGCACCTGCAAAATGCAGGCTTCTTTGGGAGGAACAGAACATTGTTTTATATAATGAAACAGAACATAGTGACAATTAACAGTTACACATACCAATTCTAAAATTAGCTACAGTTTACCTACCTAGAGTATAACAGTATGGTGTCAACACATGGGAAGAAAAATATAGTCGGGCTCCCAAGAGGTCAGTCAGACCAGCCTTCACTCTGCTGTAGAAGGGAACATCAAGCTCAGACTCTACCAAATGGCCTTGGGTGAGAAATGACTTGACACGGTATTTTGGAAGGAGCTTGGGACCCTATTAACACAGGAAAAGAAATACAAGCAAAGTTTCTTTTTGCTGGTTAAACATACCTAGAAAAATATGCATTAAGGAGGGGGGGAACACATGTGGCAAGTTTATTTGATTTCTAAACCAAATAGTGAGAGCCAGCGTGGTGTAGTGGTTAGAGTGCTGGACTAGGACCGGGGAGACCCGAGTTCAAATCCCCATTCAGCCATGAAACTAGCTGGGTGTCTCTGGGCCAGTCACTTCTCTCTCAGCCTAACCTACTTCACAGGGTTGTTGTGAAAGAGAAATTCAAGTATGTAGTACACCGCTCTGGGCTCCTTGGAGGAAGAGCGGGATATAAATGTAATAATAATAATAACAATAATAATAATAAAGAGTAATTATATTTATATAAATTCGACTTATATAAGTTACTCGCAGGTCATTTTTGGAAGGGCCTTTGCATACATTTATGACTGAACTGAAGGCACAAAGCACACAGCTCAAGACTGAAAAACTCACATAACATTAATTATGACTGCTCTTCAAATGAGTATTGATTATGCCTTTGTATAGCACCATCCATGTACAGGGCACTTTACAACAACTGAGATAACAGGTTCCTGCCCTGAGGGACTCACATCTAGAAAATGATACAAAGGAGAAAATAAAGGAAGGGGAAGGGAGTGGAGGCAAGGCCAACAGGAAGAACCTTAGGCTGAGTTGCAGTAGGGTACAGGGACAAGAATGTTGTGCCAAAGGCTTCGTCAAAAGGTGGATTTTGATCAGGGATTTGAAGGTAGTGAGACATCATGCAGGTGTTCTAGGAAAGAGCTTCCAGTATAACGGGCAGCAAGGGAGAAAGTGCAGAGTCATCTGAGGGAGCAAGAGAGCTTTGGATGGCTGAGAGTGGTGGAAGAGCAAAAGCCACAGGCAGGTGTATAATGGGATATGAGAGTGGGGAGAGATAAGAAGGGGCAAGGCGATGGAGGGCTTGGAAGACAAGGGCATTGTGCTCAATCCTGGGACAGAAAGCCAATGCAAGGATTTAAGGAAGGCTGTGGTGTGATCAGAGCAATTAGAAAGATGAATGATTTGGCAGCAGGATACTAGGTGGAAGTGAAGTTGCTGAGGTGGAATGATGGGAGACCAGAGAGGAGGAGGTTGCAGGAGTCAGGCAAGAGATGACCAAGCCGTGAATTGGGGTTTCCACTGAGGGGACATGGATGGGAAGGATGGGCTCCATTCTTGCAATGCTACAGAGGGAGAAGTGACATGATTTGGCTACAGATTGGATATGGGGGGTGGGGGAGGACAAAGAAGAGTCAAAGATAAAGACAAGGCTTTGGGCCTCCAACCGGGTGGATGGTGGCACTACCAGTGTACAGGAAGGAGTACAAGGGGAGGAGGACTCAAAGAATAATGAGAAATTCAGTCTCGGACACACTGAGCCTGGAAGCATATGAGAAGAATGTCAGTCAGAGATTGGAAGGAAGGAGTTATTTCTGGGGCAGACAGAACACTAAGCAAGCTATTATTAAGTATTGATATTCTTATTATTAAGTAATAATATTACTTATTCAGAGTAAATGTGCATATCAGGCACATTAGATAACAGCATATAATCATACCTCATAGGAGGGACACTCCAATCTAACAGTTAGAAATAACTGGGTCAGTAGAGAAAGAACGGACTTCTTCAAACCAGGTTCTTCAACTGGAATACAAAGAACCAGAGACATGGCTAGGGGGGTTTGACAAGGTTATGACAATCACAGTGCATAAATGTTAAATATTTGCACACTAACATACAGGCAAACTTTGTTAACTGCGGACCCGGCATGCACGGTTTCGCCTATTGCCACCAGTGTTCCCTCTAAGGTGTGCACGTGCTCACCCAATTTTTTATGTCTGCTCAGTTAATTTTAGATCCTACTCAGACTGAATCAGGAAGGTCCATCTCTGAATGTACATGCGCACACACTGCTTTGATACTGCTGCCCAGATCAAGATTCATTCCGCACACAGATGAAAAAAATTAGAGAACACGGATTGCCACCCAACCTCGGTATGCATGAAAAGAATATGGCAATTTAAAATATGGCAGTTAAAGGGCTAAGACTCACATATTTGCAGTTTGAGGATGGGCAGAAATTACCTCTGAGATCATTTCCACCTGCCATTTTGAGGCTCATTTTTGTGGAAAAGAAATACAAAACAATTTTGGACTTTTGGGGGGACATTGCTGGACAGTTGGGGACACAAAACACCTTAGGGCACCCCCCCATCAATTTCCCTCACTTCTAGTCCTTTTTGCTGCCCCAGGAACTTAACCCAACAATTTCCATGGTCCTAATGACCCATGATCTGTGGTTTTGCTCTCCACCTTGCAGAACCCCCATGGATAATGGGGTTCTCCTGTACCTGTATTCCTTATGACACAGCCAGCACTTCCTTAAGCACCCACAGCAGTGCAGGTTGATCAGAAATGCCTGTGTAACACTGCACAATATGCAGGCCAGTATAATTACTTAGGTACTCAATTAAAAATAAATAAATCAGTCAACTGCACCACTAGTGTTACTTATTAGGCCATGAGATTCCACAATTCTTGTTAACTCTTCAAAGCCCACACACTTCAATTTATAATACAAACACCACCAAATCTTGGTACAGCCTAAGGTGACAGAACTGACTTAAGTACATGCCACTTTTTAGAACTGACTAGCTGGGCTGGGCGCAGAGCATCTGTGCCTCTAGTTCGCCACTGCTGGAACCCACCCCCTGCTGCCGTCACCGTCTTCTCCCCCCCCCCGCCAGCCTCTGCTGCCGTTCCCCCATGCTTCCCCCACCTGCTACTTCCCCCGCCCACCTGCTGCCGCCGTTATCGTTTTCTGCTTGCCCACCTGCCATCCCTCCCTCTTCTCCCCACCGGCCGGCAACATTGCTGTTCGCCACAGTTTTGTTTCTCCACCGGCCAGCCAGCTGCTGCCACCATTTTCTTCCCTCCCATCCGTCCCCGTCGCTATATATAAATATTATATCCATATTCCTTTCTTTCTTCAAGGTGGAACATTCCACTGCTCATACTTGCAACATCCTAAACAGCAGAAAGGCTCAAGAAATCCCAAACAGCATTGGAACTTCTAAGTTTTCTACCCTCAGGGAACCATTTCTTTGTTGATTTGTCTGTCCCTGTACACCAGCCACAGAATTTCTATACGTTGCAAAGGATTCTCTGAGAGCCACAATGAGGCCTGGTGTCCAGCTGTTGCTCCACATAAAGAGAGTTTGTCATAAGATGTGCTCAGTGCTCCCTGGGCACTACCAGGAAAGCTCAAGAACAACAGACAAGTTGTCTTCCAGACAGCCGGACAGCACAGTGATCTTCTAATTGAGGAACCACTGACCAAGCGCTTCTGAGGAACCCTGGGATTCCTAGGAACAGAGTTTAAAAATGAATATAATGCTAGTACATCGAGTCACATGCTTACCTTGCAACTGTTGCAGAAAATAGGGATTAAATATCCTTGCCAGAAAATTTAGTGGATAACGTTCAATAAGGGTGCATGAATGAAGCAGGTTCAAGAGTACATGAGACTGAAACTGAGTAAACCGAGCATTAAGTATCCCTTCGAGCTTTCGGAAAAGAGATGGAGCACATGGGGGTAGGTAATTGAGTTTCCCAAATGGGACAATTTGCTCAGCAATCTGAGCAGTAGTGAGCTTGTCAGCATGGTAAATAAACCTTTCCGCGACTACGTTAAAGATGGGTTTGGAAAGGATGTGCTTCACGCTGCAGTACTGCATGACTTTGGAGACGGCATTGGTATGCATGGTGAAGGCACATTTGGCAACGTGCCTTTCTAGGGCTTCTGTGAAGAACTGGTCATTCTGTCCAAAATGAATGAAAGCCTCCAGCACATTTATTATTTCATCATCTGTGAAATGAGGGATGTGCCGCACTGAGTGCTTACAAAGCTTTAGTACCAAGGGAATGGCTTGGGTTTGATCAAGAGCAGCAAGAGCTTTTAATACAGTACTTGTCAGTTTGGGGCTGAACTGAGAAACTTGTGTTATGGTGAAATTGTTCATTTTGTTTAATAGAGCTTGGTATTTCCCACTCTTCCCCACGCCTAGCTGCAGGAGTCTGTAAACCATGGCCAGTTCATCAGCTTTCCAGTTCTCCAGGTCTGTACCTTGCACCTGGTCCATAATTTGTTCCAGCATTGCACAGTCTGGACCCTCCAGGTCCAATAAACCTTCTCCCAGAACACACAAATTTTGAATTGTCATCTGGCCCTTGTCCAGACGTTCCTGGCTCTCTAACACCAAGTGAACTACCAAGGTACTCCAGGGGTCCACACGCAACTTTATCAAAGCATTTAGTGAACTCACAAGACCAGAATCAGACAGATTTGGAGATTCTTGTTCCAGCTGGAAGCAAAGTGACTTAAAAACATCACTCTCCACCACCTCCTCAGCATTCTTCAGTGTGCTGTCCTCCACTTCAACATCACACACCCGCTGAAAGGCAGCTGCCACCATGGTGTCAGATAAACTTTTCAAGGAGCTCATAAATTTGAATATGTCTTTGTATGAATGCAAACTGTTCAGTTCCTTCAAAAACATCTGTTCATCTATCCACTTGCTATCAGATTTAAAACTGTTACCAGCTTCTCCATGGAGGTGCACTGCTCCCATAACGGAGCTGGGATGATTCCCTAGTTCCATATGGTAGTTTCTACAAAATGTGTTCTGAAAAGCAGCCACTGAATATGTCATTTGTTTGCCATGACACAGCCTGAACTGTCCAGAGCAGTTTACAGCTTTCCTTGCAGCTAGCAGTTGTCTGCATGTTTGTGCTCTGGAAGTATATACTTGGAAACATTTTAAATTCATTGAGGCCATATCAGGTCATATCCTGAAAGAGAAAAACAACAACTGAAGGTTAGAAGTGACAGGTAGCCAGCTTTCTATAGCTTAAAAAAGCAGCTTGAAAGAAAAGACCATAACGAGCTGCGGCTATGCCATAGTTCTGCAGGAGTGCAAAATGTGGTGTAAGCCACAGCCGCCCAAGAATCTCAACCTTCATATTCTTAGCAAAGCAACTTTCTAGTCTGTAACTCTTGTAAAGACAGGCTTGAAAGTGCATAAACCATCATGCCTGGTGAAATCCAAGAAGCCAGAAGAGTCACTGAACAAGATCCTGGGTGCTCCAGTACTCAGGAAAGGGGCTTCAATACCCTGCAAAACTCCTCATTTGTTCAATGAGGTTTAAAAGCAAAATAATAATAATCGAAAAAAATAAATAATGATGGCAGCATGCATCACGCAAAACAAAATACACAATGCAAATTGACTCAATGTATACAGATTGCAGGATTCAGCTTCACATTACTTGAATTCAAGTAAAGGATTCAGTTTTACTTGGCTTGCCTAGACACAAAATTTAAAACACAGAGGCCTACATGTTGTGCAGCAGAACATGGGCAGTGCAGATTTTCCCACGCCACTATGGATTCCTAATGAAGCACCAGCAATCTTGCACTTTACACAAGAGCAGAAATACTTTCGAGTGCCTGTACTCCAGAAATGTTACTGGGTCTGGGATAGGAAAAGGCTACTGAACAGTTACTGAAATAGTTTGGCTATATTGTTTTTATTTCGGAGTGTGGTAGTGTAGGGGAAGTATTTCTAATGTACACTACCCAAAGTTTTCAGAGAATTCTATATATAAATGTCTGTAAATAAATAATCATGCAGACACTTAAACGTTTAGGGCAAGGAGATCTGCTTCCTGTCCGAGGGCAAAATACATCCTACCCGTGTGCAGTAACCTTCCGTAGATCCGGTTTTCAACCATAACAGAACCTGCTTCCTTTCACAAAGAAAAAAGTACTCCACATATATGCTTAGAGGAACTTTGATTTAGATCCCCCGCCCCAAGCTTTTTATTTCCCCCCGGGAAATAAAGAACTTTCTAAATGCCCAGAAATATTGCTGTTTTTAAAAAAGAGAACTGCTCACTGCAACGGGGCATTTGCACATGCTCAGAGGCACGCACAGCTTATAGCGTCAGAAAATTTTGAGACTCCCTCTCCAAAGCTGACAAGCCTAATTCTATCAGCAGTCACTCCAATATTTTCTCCGATCGCTAACCTTCCCGAGGTTAGCTTCCACTTTACTGACTTCATCCTTCCGCCATCCAGTCCCTCTCAAGGACAACTAAAGGCTACTATGTGAGAAAACCTGAGCGTGAGAGACACGTAACGCGGCTATGCTTTGACCGTTCAGACCCCCTGACCTCCATTAGGCTCGGACATGACGAAGAAGAGTATTTACCTGGACCTCGCTTACTCCTCACACAGCCTCTATGCCAGATCTTTTGGTTCCGCCCTTCACCACCACAGACCCAATCGGATTCCGATTTTGGGTCCCTCTTCCCGCCCCTTCAGCCTCTTGCATTGATTGGCCATATTCTCTCTCCTTCCCGCCTCCGCTCGGTGCGCAATAGGAGACGAAACGCAGGGAGTGCCGAAAGGAACAAGGCCGTCTCCTCCACCACTCATGGAATAAGCAGCCCAATCGTGTGTCCACCCTTCTTTTATGATTGACACCTTTGCAACCAATCAATGAGTCAAGTAGGCATGCCTCGTGGTATGGATTAAGCATGCTGCTCCCGGTTTTAAGTTGCTCGGCGGCCGCCGCCTGGCCTCGTCTTTAAAGGTCCTGCGGAGCTTCCTGTAGCCATTTCGGTGAGTAAGGAGAACGCGGACCTTGGTGAGGGGAAGCGGCGACCAAGAGGCGGCTTATAAGGCCGTAGGTTGGCCGAAAAGGTGGCTTCTCCTAAAAGGCTTGTATTCGTAGAGGGCGGCGACTCAGTCATCTGTGCGGGCTGAATGAAGCCGAGGCCAGCGCCGTTCTAAAAAGAACCCCAGCACAGCAGTAGCTACAGAATGCCCGGGGAGGAGGAGCTCTGCAGGCGGGAAGGGAAGTCCGGGCGCCGCCGGGTCTTCGGTGTCAACTTCCCCTTTCTTATTAAAAAGAGGTGGGGGCACTCAGGTGCACCCTGGCAAGTTTGGAGCCAGGACCCAAAGGCCTTTGGAGTCCTCGCCCCCCCCCCCCACGCATCATTCGTTCCCCTACACACACTCCATGACACATGCAGTATTTTCGACATGTGGGTTCTTGAGGGCACGACCCGCAACTGAACACGTAAGAACGTAAAACAGGAATATTTCTGCAAATATGTATTAGCGGAAACACACAACTTAACATATTCCCACCCCGCACAGGTCACAGTCACACTTGGTCATGGAGCACAGGCCGGTGGCGCAGCAGCCACACCACCCGGGACAGACTTAAGAGGATCCCCAGGATCCTCTTTAGTCCGGGGGCCCCCAGGCGGTGTGGAGGCCCTGGAGCTCCGCCCGGAAGTCCAGGGGTAAGAGTGCCTCTGCTCACTTCACCGGCTCAGGAGAAGTCTGTCCAAGCATCGGCTTCTTTAAAATGCCCCCCTCTGAGGGTGAAAGAATATCGGGCTGTGCAGAGTGTATCTCTCACTTTGTCAGAGAAGCTGCCTTTAGATAGTTTTTTTAAAAAATAAAAAGCAAAAACGTTTCCAGGGTGGGCTGCTTCTCCCATAGACATCCCTGTCCTATTTGCTAGCCTCCCCTGCATGACTCCCCATGGCCTTCCCTGCCCCAGTGCTTGGTTGGGATTTAAAGACCTCACACTACTATTTGGGGCAATTGTGCTGTCATTGGCTGCCTCCCCGTGGTGGTGGTGGAGGAAGAGGAAGGGCATGGCCCTAGCATCTGGTTTACCTGCACCTGGTGGGATGTTTGATGAAGGAAATCTACAAACTGTGGCATCAGTTAGCCCTCACCCTTTACTGGAGAGGAAGGAGAGCAGAAGATGAAAGTTGAGAGGGGTGGGGTCACATGCATGCATACCTGTCACTTCATGACTGCACCTGTTGACTAGAAGGTGGAATGTGTGAAATGGCTCCATAGAAAACCATTGTGGCTGAAGTGAAGTGATATGACAGTTCTATCTGTTGCATTTAGACATGCAACATTGAGTGGTGAAGGCACATATATGAATCAACCTTTAAGAAGGCTGCTGTGAAGGAGAGCTGGTCTTGTGGTAGCAAGCATGAATTGGCCCATTTGCTAAGTAGGGTGCACCCTGGTTTGCTTTTGAATGGGAGACATGCTTGCATGCTGAAGGTTCCCAGTTCCCTCCCTGGCATCTCCAAGAGAGAGACTTCTGCCTGCATCCTTGGAGAAGCTGTTGCCAGTCTGTGTAGACAGTCCTGAGCTAGATGGGCAAATGGTCTGACTTGGGATAAGGCAGCTTCCTATGTTCCTTTGGAGCAGCAGTTATTTTGTCAGCAGACAAAAATCCAGAACCTTGGATTTATAGGCCTTTTTTCTGGCATTCAGTCTAGCACCAAAGACAGAAGGTTACAAGATACCATGTCAGGGAGCACCTATTTTTTTATGACTGTAGGATTGGCAGATGTCAATCTAGAAATTATGTCTATGTCTCTAAATGGTTCAAGAGAGGATGCAGCTTCTGTGCTGTAGCTCCACTGGCTCTTCATCTACCTGCTTCACCTGCCTATCGAAGCATATGGGACTTAAGTGTTGCTCCACAGCAGGAAAGTGGAGAGGTGGGTGAAGAGACTTTTAGGGTAGCAGGCCAGAAGTTATAGTGGCTGCCCCCCAGTCTTTCAGACCTTTTGAAGGTCACTCATGATTGCAGCTTTATCTGATCTTGAAATCCTTTGTTAGCCTAGGTTTGTAGTCTTTGAAGGCTCTAAAACAGGCTTACTCCGTAGCTTCCCCTTGCAGTTCTCAGTTCATACACTGAATTGAAAATGATGTTTGTATTTGTGCATTTGGCTAATATATTGGCTAAACTCAACATATTTCCCATAAATATGGTATGTGTGACTTTGCGTTCCTGATTCTTTCAATTCCATTCTACAGGTGTCTCAAATCTGCTTGCATGGCTAACTAAAATTCTTTTGCTTTTGAGGGACAAAATTTTTTTCTGCTCTCTATTTAATCTGTTTGATGAGGTAGTGGTAACAGGTTTCTTTTTTGTTTGTTTTTAAATGTTTTTATTGGTATTATAAGTAGAAACAGAAAGATTACATCTCTGAGAGTCCAACAAAAGCAGGTTTCATTTATGTTTCTGTCTCCTAAGGGGTTTCCTGGCTGTAATCTCTTTAACCTGTGTTAAGCAGAGAAGGGACTTTTACTCCATTCACTTGTATTGAAAGAGGGAAAAGATAACAGAAAAATATAATAAGCTCAATTGCCAGAACAACTAAACTGTTTTGACAAGGGATGGAATGGGATGGTTGTGGTTCCTGTAGAGGATTTTGTAATTAGTCCTCAGCCCCTGGACATTAGCTGCCTCAGATAGTTGTCTGGGCATCCTATTGGACTGGGTCAGCCCTGCCCACTCGTGTGTAGAGGGTGTTCATCTCAGTTCTCTGTATGTTTACACATAAGTAAGCCCACTTTGTTTAGTGGGGTTTACTTTCAAGTAAACATACATAGGATTTTGGCCCCAGTAGTGCTTCTTGAAGAACTAGGGTGTGAGCAATGTATTATGTATGAAAGTTGCTGGTTCTGTACAAGACTGTGGGCTGATTTTACATATGAAGTAATTGCCATGCCTTTCTCCCTCTCCCTCTCCCTCTCCTCCCCCCCCTCTTATTTTACTTAGTTGATTCTTGAAAGATGTGCTGTGAAACAAATAGGAGGTTTTTGCTGCTGTATGCAAGCCAGAAGGGCCAGGCAAAAGCCATAACTGAGGAAATATGCCAGCAGGCAAAGGAGCGTGGATTTAAAGTTGATTTTCACTGCATCAGTGAGTCAGACAAGGTGAGATTATTGTATTGACAGAGGAGCCACTTTGGACATTCAGAAGCAACAGTGAGTGAGGCAGGGCAGATAACTTGCACTTTCTCTCTTGCCACTTCTTTCAAACATCCAAAGTATTCATTTAGACACTTTTCTCTAGGAAGGTATGCTTTGTTTCTCTTTTCTATGTAGAAATCATTATTTTATTTATTCAATAGATTTATACCTGCTTTCCCTGGAAATTGCATCCCCAAGCCTCTAACAAAATATAAAAATATACAAAACAGACTTATAACATAAAAAGCCTTCACAAAAACACATTTTAAAAAACGAAGATGCAATTTAACTGTTAAAACAATTGACAACCAACAAGTGATGACCAACAGTAGTCTTACAAAAGAGGGAAAGTTTTCATTTTCTATTTAATAACTGTTACAAGGAGAGAGCTAGTCAGATCTCAGTGGGGAGGGAGTTCTAAATTTGATATTGCTGCCACTGAGAAGTCCTTGTTACTGGTATCTGCCAAACAAATTTATCCTAAAGTCAAACCAGAGATTCAGGTTCCAGAAGCTGATTTCAGGGCTCTGGCAGGTTCATACGGAGACCCTCAGTAATATGGCCCCAAGGCAGTTTATGGATTTAAAGGCAAAGCCAGCACTTTGAATTCAGCATGGAAGTGAACTGGTAAGCAGTGCAGTTGGTATAAGGTTGCAATGATACTGATCATATGTTCAGCACCCATCCTAGCAGCAGCATTTCCACTTGTTGAAGCTTCTGAAAGATCTTCAGAGGCAGCCCCACATAGAGAGCATTGCAGGCAGTGGTCTAGCCTGGATGTAACTAGAGCATACTTCATTGAAGCAAGGTCTGACATAACTATGTTAATGCACATGCCACTCCACAGAGTGACATTAAAAAAAAGTCTGATCCTTGCCCCAAGAGACTTGCAGTCTAAATTTTACCAAGGGGGAAGAAATTGAAGAGGTGAGGGTGGGGGAGACACACACATGAGGATAAAGAGGCTGAACTTTACACAAATATACTTAAACATACTAGGACAACGCTCTTCGTTGGAAGGTCGGGGAGCCAGTGGCAACTCCCATTAACCCAAAATGTGGCTCCCTAATGACTTGTTCATTATGCCTGTTCAGATGAGACCATATATTCCAGACAGTCCTCCAGCACCACACAGAGGCAACCATTCCCACCAAACCATGCTGCATTTTCCCAGCACTGGTGGGCTCCTTTAACAGAAACACAGCCCCTTTGAGCCACGGTGCCATTTTGGAAGGTGAGTTCTATGGAGAAGGCACTGGGAAAGACTCTGCTTCCCATTTCGTGTGCTTTCCAATATGGCCCTGGGGCTCCTCAGAGCTCCTAAAGGGGCTCTCTCTGATGCTGGGGGAAAGCACAGAACAGTGTTGAGGTCAGCATGGTGGGAAGTGGCTATCACACTGCAGGGTTTTGTTTTTTTGTTGTTGGCCAAAATGGCCCCTGCTTAAAAATAGTGAAAGTCACTGTACTAGGACTTCATCACAGTTACATATACATTTATCTCCTGCTTGTTTGCCATCCTTCCTTCCTTGAGATTTAAATAAGAATTATCCTGTGAAGTAGGTTAGACTGAGAGATGGTGACTGGCCCCAGGTTATCCAGTGAGCTTTGGGGCTGAGGAGGGATTTGAGCTCAGGTCTCTCTGATCCAGATCTGATACTTCATCAAATCTAATACAGCTCACTGTATAGTGTTATATACTTAATAGCCTGGGTTGTTTATGTAGAGCCCACCATAATCTTCGAGCAGGTAAAGGTAAAGTGTGCTGTCAAGTTGGTGTCGACTCCTGGTGCCCACAGAGCCCTGTGGTTTTCTTTGGTAGAATACTGGAGGGGTTTACCATTGTCTCCCGTGCAGTATGAGATGATGGCCTTTCAGCATCTAGCAATAGATTTAAAAACAAGCACTCTACTTGAAAACAGCTAAAACATCACAAATGCTTTTCTGTACCCTATTGGATGATCAGCTGTGTGTATGTGTATACCTGCCATCTTGTTAATTGTGAACGTTTGTGCATCAATATTTTAATTTATTATTTTAAATTTTGATTTATAGTATAACTTGGACAGTGAAAAGGACCCTGTAGTTATTGTTGTTTCCACTACGGGTACAGGAGAACCACCAGATACTGCCGTCAAATTTGTTAAGAAAATTCAGAACAAAGCCCTGCCATCAAACTACTTTTCCCATTTGCGATATGGATTGTTAGGTAAGAGACTTGTAATATTCTGTTTGTATAAAGCAGGAAGAATTCTACCATTGCAAATAATGATATATTTTTTTAATCAGACCATTTAGAAATGGTGACATGGACCAACAGCCACAGTTGGAATTATAATGTTTGACTCTCATTGCAGGTATGAGTATTGCAATGGAGATCGATAGGATGTTATTTAAAACTCTGTGAAATAGGAGCTTAGCTGTGACCCCTGTATTGAAAATGTGCACTCCATATTTTTGAAATTCACAGTAAGATCATGTAATTTACAGTAGGATCTGACTGCTCATCATAAAGTAAAATCTTTATTTGTGTGTGTATGTGTGTGTGTGTGTGATGCTTGTATATTTATGCTCCCTCACTGTTACCTGGTTGGCAACTCCTTTTGCTAGAAGACTGCTTTAAAAGATTGGCACAAACCATCACTCATGGCTACAACAGTTTCTTCTTCCACATGAGGCAGGCAGGAAAAAGAGCAGCAGGAGGGCAAGGGCACTCTTCATCCTGACTCTCCCCTTCGTTTACTATGTGTCCCTCCCATCCACTTCCCCAACCATTTCAGACAGTGCAGAGAAGCTGGAAGAGGTGTTCTTCAGGACTGGTAACCGGTGGTCAAATGTCCAACATTACTTAAGGGGCTGTGGTGGGCCCATGGGCTGCCAGTTGTCAATTTGGAAGCAAAGGGAGCACCTCCCTTCTATCTTCTGTGCACTCCTTGGAATGCTTCAGTGTATGTGTGCGTGCTCAGCTCTGATAGACTTTGCTCTGACCCCACAAGGCCTCTCACTGAGCTTGGAACAAAATACAGCAGGAGGATCTGGTATAGCCTCCTTTCCACTCCTGCACGAGGAGACCTATGCCAGCAATCAGAGTTGCAAGTTCCCATTTCCCTGCTGCTGAAAGAAGACGTCTCGTCTCATGGGTTATACTTCCCCACTGCTCCAGAGGCAGGACTATGCAAATTTACCTAGAAAGGTTTAATAAGCCTGGGAAGTTCTGAGAGTCCTGTGTCTGCTCCAGAAACAACATTTTCTCCTCTCTCCTCAATTGCCTTTTCTACTTTCTTTAGTGATCTTTAACTTTCCTCTTAAGTACTTCTGCTTTTTCCCCTAACTGCTGCTTCTGTTTCAAAAAATTGAAAAGGGGAGGGGGAAAAAGATTTCCACCCTTTCTCTTCTGCTGTATTTGCTACTTTTCCTTGCCTCCTCTTGGAGCCAGCTGCAGTTCAAGATGCAGAGCGGTCCCAGAATCGGGAACGTTGTCCTCCCTATGGGGAGACAGAAATATTCAAGTTTTCCTCCTTGGAGGCCCACCCAGCAGCGCGCCGAGCACCATGAGGCCCTCGTTGCTGCCTGCTACCCTAGGCCCCTCAACCTCTGAGGGTCTGGGGGAGGGCCTTAGGGTCATATTTTGGCAATGCACAGTGGGCTTCACAAGAAAGGGGAGATTACTGAACATGGCCCCTTCCCCTGCTCATGTGTCAGTGGTCTGGAACTCACACTGCTGCCTGTGCACAATGCTGGTTTGGATGTCGGTCGTTCTTACTAATGAACTGTATGAAACAATGGATGCTAAAACGATATTAGGCAAGTTTGGACACTTTGAATGTTGTAATTTATCTTTTTCAGGAGATTAAAAATAAGAAGTGCGTGAGAGAGTACATATTAATTTTGATTTATTAGTATTCCAATAATTTTTCCACCTAGAGCTTTGAATTTCTTGAAGTGTTTTTTAGTGACAGTCCCCACCCCCCCCTTCAAATATTTCAGTTTAATTGTTATGCTACTTGAAAAACTTCTAAGATACTGTGTGGGAAATTAATGTGGTGGTGGTGTTTCACTAAATAAATAGGTCAAACAATATGTCAAATCAGATGACAGTTTATTTAAGGCATCAGGAAAATTTGCATAGTGAACTTTTCTGAGGAAAAATGCAGATATTATGCAAATGAGGAAAATGCATTTTTCAGGGGGGAAATCCAATTCAAAAATTTCCAGTAAACCCCCATCTCTGCCGGCAAGCCCAGGATATTGCAGTAAACAGGAGTATCTATTTAAAGCTTGGGTAATAGAGTATAGACTTTTATTTATTCTAAAACTCCTGATGCAATGAATTAATCTAGGTGGATAATGCAAGTTTTTCTTTGTCTTTCCTTAACGGTTTTCTCAGGTCTGGGTGACTCTGAATACACGTTCTTCTGCAATGGTGGGAAGATAATAGACAAACGATTTCAGGAACTTGGAGCGCAGCGCTTTTATGAGATGGGACTAGCTGATGATTCTGTTGGGTAAGAGAACAGAAACTCTCCGATAAGCTTGTTTTAATTTCCTCCCAGCATATTTAAATTCAAGGTTCAGTTGTGAATATTATCTGTTTATTCCCAGGTAATTCACTGGGATATGAGACTGCTGCTCTGTTTGCTGAATTAATATTCTATTTGTAACTCAGTGATTGCATCCAAATCAGAAAATCAAACCATTAACCTCCTTTGGCACAGCCCCACTGGGTCGTCTTGCCTATTGGCTGCACAGAGCTATTGGGAAGGAGGAACTGTGAAGCAGCAGCCACATCCCAAGTCTTGGGCTTCAGTGGCCTTCTGGGTCATTTTGCCTACTTGCTTTATAAAGCTGTCTGGAAAGAGGAATAATTCTTTTCTGGTAGTTCTCAAAGGAAGTAAGGTCAAGGAGATGGGTAGGGCGGGTTGAGGATGATGGGTAGGATGGAAGCAGGAAGCTTGGGTTTGTCCCTCTTTGTAGTAGGTTTTTGTACTTAGATACGTAACCCACTGAACATAGAAAGCTGCCCTATACCGAGTCAAAGCCTTAGTCCATCTAGCTCAATATTGTCTACCCAGACTGGCAGTGGCTTCTCAAAGGCTGCAGGCAGAAGTCTCTCCCAGCCCTATCTTGGAGATGCTAGGGAGGGAATTTGGAAGCTTTTGCATGCAGGCATTCTTCCCAGAGTGGCGCCATCCCCTAAATGGAATATATTACAGTGCCCAGACATGAAATTTCCCATTCAGATGCAAACCAGGGTGGACCTGCTTAGCAAAGGGGACAATTCATTCTTGCTACCACAAGCCAAGCTCTCCTCCTACTCTCTCCTACTTACGAAATGGCAGCACAATACTTATCAATGAGTGAATATCTCATTCAAGCACCTCCTTGTGAATGTATCTGCTGGAAGAGAGGTCTGTTCCTTTGCATAATATTTAGTAAGGGCCCTTTAAGTAAATCAGTGTTGTGTTTAAGTGAGATTTGCTACTGGGGTATTGGCACTTGCTCCAATCTTCTCATTTATTTTTAGAAAACTCATTTCTTCCATTTTGTTTCAGTTTGGAACTGGTGGTTGATCCATGGATTGCTGGACTTTGGGTTGCCCTGAACCAAGAATTTGTATCAAGAAAAAAAGATACAAACCACAATGGCAATTGTGCATCTTTTTGTGCCAGCACAGTTTCTAACTCAAGCATAGACTCCAGAATAGAGTATTTGAAGCTAGAAGATCCAGAACTGAAAAATGGTGTAATATCAACAAATGAAGCATGTGTTAACTCAGTACCTCACTTTCAAGATTCTCAGCCTTCACTTTCTCAATCAGTACCTCCCCTTTCACAGTCTACTCTCAATGTTCCTTCTTTGCCACCTGAATATCTAAATGTTCATTTTGAAGAATGTTCTGACCAGGTAAGATCTTCTTCTGAAAAACTGTTATTGTCTGCAATCTTGCATTTATGAACTAAGTATGTAACACTTCCAGAAAGTCTGCATATTTGTAGGGGGAGAGAAGGATTTTTTTTAATGAACTCTCTTTAATGGGTGTGTCACCAACTGTCTTTTTAGTATCAAGTATCAACTCAGGAGCACAGTGCTGATGGCGATTGCATATACAGCCCCTGGTTATAAATGCTCTGTCCTCAGGATTCCTGTATGCCTACTGATTGCCAAGAGGCCATAAGGAACTGCTCCTCCTCAGCTCTGCTTTACCTTGAAATGCAAGCTTATTTGAGATAACTTTAGCTTTCCTCTTTGACTCCTGTCTTGAAATAGGGAGAGGCTACTGACAGATTGGTAAACAGCTCCTGTCTAGAATTCTTTGACTGTGCTTTGAACCTGCTTGCTTAGACTTCTGTTTCCCTGACTCCCCCGTATCCTGTTTGCCCTTAGTTTTCTTCTGGTCCAGTTATGCGGCCCGCATTGTGCTTGCCCTCATAGAAGTGCTGTGCTGGAACTTGACTTTCTAATCATTGTACAGAAATGTGCAGCTTGATTCTATGATCAATGCAGTCACTTTAAAGACCTATTCATGCTAGACTGCCTTCACTTTATCAACAGGGGCATGGAAGCCCAAAGAATGGGGTGCTCCCCATCTGCATGCACAGTTGCTAGTAGCATTGTTTTCTGTCCTTCAGTCAGCTGTGCCTGATTAAGGGCTTGTGAGAATGGGCAAAAGAGACTTGGAGGGACCTGGGTTACACTGCTGTGAATCAGTTATGTGGGAGCATAAAGAAGAAAAGAGTTGTGCTCAGACAGTAACGAGCTGGAACATGGTTGTAAACAGTCATGTGAGCAATTGAATGTCTGCTTGCTGCCGTCAACAATATCCTCTGATTGTTACTAGTCAAATTCTGAATAATTGTAAATTATCCGTTTGTAACTTTCTCCTTGTGCATTAGAAGTTTCAGGTGTCTTCCCAACCCAACCCTGAACAAAATATTTATTGTTTTCTTCTAAGAGGAATATGTTAAAGTTGTCTTTTTAAAAAGAAAGTCATTTTTATGCATTAATGATATGTTAAGCCTCAGTCATCCCCTGCTAACTGAGCACCTTTTTAAAGTGGTGATACTCTTTATTTAGCAGGGAAAGAGCAACTGGCCCTATGCGGGGCAACAAAATAGCAAATGCAGTTCAGTGTAAGCAAGTGTAAAGTGATGCACATTGGGGCAAAAAACACCAACTTCACATATATGCTGATGGGATCTGAGCTGTTGGTGACTGACCAGGAGAGAGAGCTTGGGGTCGTGGTGGACAGCTCATTGAAAGTGTTGTCTCAGTGCACAGCAGCTGTGAAAAAATTCTAATTACATGCTAGGAATTATTGAGTGGGATTGAAAATAAAAATGCTAATATTATAATGCTCTTATACAAATGTATGGTGCAGCCACATCTGGAGTACTGCATACAGCTTTGGTCACTATATCTTAAGAAGGATATTGTAGAGCTAGAAAAGGTGTAGAAGAGGGCAACCAAAATGATCAGGGGCCAGGAGCACCTTCCTTATGAGGCTAGGCTACAGCATCTGGGATTCTTTACCTTGGAAAAGAGGCGACAAAGGGGAGACATGATCGAAGTGAATAAATTATGCATGGAGTGGAGAGAGTAGACAGAGAGAAATTTTTCTCCCTCTCTTACAACACTAGAACCAGGGGTTACTCCATGAAAGAGAAGGTTGGAAAATTTAGGACTAATAAGCAGAAGTACTTTTTCACACAGTGCATAATTAATCTGTGGAATTCCTTGCCATGGGATGTGTTGATGGCCACCAGCCTGGATGACTTTAAAAGGGGTTTATACAGGTTCATGGAGGACATGTTTATCAATGGCTTCTAGTTTGATGGCTGTGGGCCATCTCCAGCCTCAGAGGCACGATACCTCTCAATACCAGTTGCAGGGGAGCAACAGCAGGAGAGAGGGCATGCACATACTTCTTGCCTGTGGGCTCCCCAGAGGCATCTGGTGGGCCACTGTGTGAAACAGGATGCTGGACTAGATGGGCCTTGGGCCTGATCCAGTAGGGCTGTTCTTATCCAACCCCAGTACAGCATCCCAGTGGCTGCTGTCTGTCTTATGTGTCTTTTTAGATTGTGAGCCCTTTGGGGACAGGGAGCCATTTAAGTTATTTATTTATTCTGTATGTAAACCGCTTTGGGAAATTTGGTTGAAAAGTGCTATATAAGTATTTGTTGTATTTTGATTCCTGTTTGGATTTTTGTTTGCTTATGGAGGCCAATGTTTTCTTCTCTGCAGGAAGATTCTTTGTGTCAGTTTCTTGCTATAATTGCACATTCCTCAAAGTGGGCCAAGATGGGACTGATCCAGCCAGAATAATGCCCTTCACTAAGAGGGTTAGGTTAGTGGGCCTTAAAATTGCTTAATTATGGCAGGGTTGCCCCCATTCCTGGCTACTGTTATATATTATGTTGGAAGAAATATTTACATGCTTATTTCTTCAGTCTAATTTTCTGTCAACTTGTTTTCCAGGAGGCCAGTCTGCCTTTGATTTCAGAGAACTCCAGTTTCCAGGTTCCTGTCACCAAGGCTGTTCAACTTACTAAAGATGATGCAGTAAAAACAACTTTGCTTCTAGAGCTTGATATATCAGTAAGTTGAACTTTTGTTTTTTAACTTGTTGGAAATGAAGCATAAATAAATGAACATTTACTATACCCAGAAAACCATTTTGGACCAATTTTAACATTGTGTACTTTTTGAAAAATGTGTTATTGTAGCATCAGTCTAGAGGCTGTTGTAAATGTTCAGGATCATATAATACATCATATTCATTCAGTGAAAGTTACAGTTGGCAATAAGCTGGAAAACTACTGAAATGAAAATGGGAAACGCCTCTACATTGCTTTGTGAAGTAATGGCTTTCATAAATTGTGTTTTTAAAATAGGAAATGTTTGTCTGAGGGTGTAGTACCATAGAGGGAAGGGAACAGTATATACAATTTCAGCACTGTCGTATAGTAACAAATTTGTATTTTCAAAACAGAAAATATTATTTAACTACCAGCCTGGAGATGCCTTTAATGTAATTTGCCCCAATTATGCCAGTGAGGTGGAAGAACTTCTTCATGTCTTGGGACTGTCAGAGATGAAAGATTACTTGGTTCGCTTGACAGTTAAGACAGGCACTAAAAAGAGAGGTATGTTCTTTTTTACAAATACAATATAATTGCTTCTGATACTGTCCTTTTGAAAAACGGCATAAGCTCATTCTCCAAAATTACCTTGTGAAATGTTTTATTTATTTCTAAGCCACATTTCAGTTTGAAACCCAGAGCAGCATACAATAAAAATGCACAATGTATTTTCATTTATAGTTTGAGGTCAAACTGGTATTTGCATTGAGAGCATATGTTGTAATTTTAATGTGCAGCCTGATCTTGTGCATGGTTTCATGGAATTAATTTCCCACTGTTTCATTATTGCTTATTCTTGGGTAAGTGTGTGCAGAACTGCAACCCTAGAAAGCCAAACAGCTAGATTTTACAAAAACGAAGTTGTTGTGGTTAACTTGACTCTTTGCATTGGAAGTTAATGTTGTGTTCCCAATATAGGGGCAAGGGGCCCATTAGAATGCTACAGGGGTGAGGGGCCCATTAGAATGGTCTGCCCAAGATGGTTATCGGATCCAGTAGGGTTCCAAGAAGCCTTGGAGTGATTTAGTGTTGGCTCTGCAGGTAATCCTGTTGATGCCTGGTGGAGAATTGGAACAGTAAACTCACCAGGGCAGTAGACATGATCGTCTACTCATGGGTTGGAGTGTCCTCTCCAACCCACTTCAAAATTGGCCCCTTGGTTTACGTAAGAACTATGGCGGCTGAAGTGGCAAGGTAGACAACTGGAGCGCAAGTGGAGGATGACTCGACTCAAATCCAACAGATTACAACATAGAGCACATTTGAAGATCTATGCTCTGGCAATATGGGCTTCAAAGAAGGGATTCTTTTCGGCCCATAGTGCATCCGCAAGTTCACATCCAGCTGAGTTCTTCAGGGTTGTGAGAGGGCTAGTAAGTGCCCCTCCTCTGTTGAATCAGAATTTGGAACCATCTATTACCCTCTGTGACGTGTTTAATTATTTTGTGTGTGGATAATATCTCTCATATTTGTGCCGACTTGGATTTGGACCCTACAATTACTGCAGTATCTGAATCGGAGGTATCCAGCGACTCATCTTACCTGGTCAGGCTGGATCAGTTTCAGTTTGTGACTAGGGATGTGCATGAACCGGCTCAAAGTTTTGATGGTGGATAGGGGATGGCTTTAAGGATGGGGGCGGATGCACTTACCCCCCTCCCCTGCAAGTGCGCGATTCCCTAAAAGCCCGTTGGGGTGGCAGCGTACCTCCCTGCCACTCTGTCGCATCGTTGACTGGATATAACCGGAAGCACTAACTGCCTGTGTGCACTGCACACACACATTGCATGTTCATGCACACGCTGGGTGTGTGCGCACGATGTGCGCGTGTGCACACGCAGGCGCAGCTAGTACTTCTGGTTTTATCCGGTTAATGTCGGGACAGGGCAGCAGGGAAGTACACTGCCGCCCCAACGGGCTTTTAGGGAAGCCGGCAGGCGAGTGGGAATGCATCCTCCCCTGCCTTTAAAGCCCCTATTTGTGACTTGTGAGGATGTGGACAAGTTGCTTGTTCTCTTGACCCTTGCTAATACTATCTGGCAGGGAAGTTGTTGTAGAAGGCCTAGTAGAGATCATAAATGCTTCTCTGAGGAGGGCAGGATGCCTTCTTGAGGCAATTATTAGACCACTTCTGAAGAAGCCTGACTTGGATTCCTCAGAGTTGAGCAACTATAGGCCTGTCTCCAACCTTCCGTGGTTGGGCAACACTGCCCTCTCTTTTTTTTCTTATCTCGGTGCGGAATGAGTTTTGTTCTGGGTGGCAGTATCAGGTTAGTGTGTGCACACCTGCATTCAGAATGGGGCTTTCCTGATTCGACTTCAGTGGGTTCTAAAATGAACTGAGCAGACATCCAAAAACTTGTGAGCATGTGCACGCCTGAGAGGGAACAGTGTTGGGCAAGGTAATTGAGAGAGTGGTGGTCTCCTGACTCCAGGCAATATTGGATGAAACTGATTATCTAGACCCGTTTCAGAACGGTTTTCGGGTAGGCTATGGGGTAGAGACTGCCTTGGTCATCCTGATGGATGATCTCTAATTGGGAATTGACAGAGGAAGTGTGACTCTGTTGGTCCTTTTGGATCTCTCGGCGGCTTTCAGTACTATTGACCATAGTATCCTTCTGGAGTGTCGGAGGGGGTTCGGGGTGGGAGGCACTGCTTTGTGGTGGTTCCGCTCTTACCTCTCGGGCAGATTCCATAAGGTGTCTCTTGGAGACTGTTGTTCTTCAAAAACTGAACTTCGGTATGGTGTCCCTCAGGGCTCTGCAATGTCTCCAATGTTGTTTAACATCTACATGAAACCGCTGGGAGAGATCATCAGGAGATTTGGTGCAGGGTGTTATCAGTATGCTGATGACACCCAAATCTTTTTGTCCATGTCGACATCATCAGGAGAAGGCATAGCCTCCCTAAATGTATGCCTGAAGGCAGCGATGGGCTGGATGAGAGATAACAAGCTGAGGCTGAATTCAGATACGACCAAGGTACTTATTTTGTGAGGTCGGAACTTGGGAGATTTTATTTATTTAAAGCATTTCTATACCGGCCCAAACCTGAGTCTCTGGGCAGTTTACAATTTAAATAATTTAAAACATCTAATCAGTTAACAATTAAAATCATTTAAAACATTAAAAATTTTAAAACATTTAAAACCCAGTATTTAAAAAATAAATAAATAAATTTTTAAACCATAGATCTAATTAAAAGCCAGGGTGAATAAATGTGTCTTCGGTGCCTTTTTAAAAGTTGCCAGAGATGGGGAGGCTCTTATCTCAACAGGGAACGCATTCCAAAGTCCAGGAGCTCTCCAAATGTTCTTAATAGGTGGTGGGGCTCATGGTGAAGAAGATGCTCTCGTAAATACCTAGGGCCTAAGCTGTTTAGGGCTTTATAGGTAATAACCAGCACCTTTTATTTTGCCCATAAATGTATTGGCAGCCAGTGTAGTTCTTTCAACACAGGAGTAATATGGTCTCTCCTAGATGACCCAGAGACCAACCTGGCTGCCGCATTCTGAACCAACTGCAGTTTCTGGACTACATACATAGGCAGCCCCAAATAGATTACAGTAATCCAGCCCTGAGGTTACCAGATTATGTACTACCATTTTGAGGTTGTTCATCTCAAGAAATGGATGCAGCTGGCGTATCAGCCAAAGCTGATAAAAAGCACCTCTTGCCACTGCCTCAACCTGGGATACCAGGGAGAGGTTCAGATCCAGAAGCACCCCCAGACTGCGTACCTGATCCTTCTGGGGGAGCGTGACTGCATCCAGAACCGGCAGATCAAAATCATCTCCTGAGTTCCAACCCCAGAACTGCCAGTTTGATACCTGCCAGTTCTGGATGGGTTCACACTTCCCCAGAAAGAACAGGTACTGTATGTAGTCTGGGGGTGCTTCTGGATACAAACCTCTCCCTGGTGTCCCAGGTTGAGGCAGTGGCCTGTGGTGCCATTTATCAGCTTCAGCTGATATGCCAGCAGCTCAGACTTCTTGACATAAATGACTACAGAACAGTAGTACATCTGCAGGTCACCTCCAGACTTGACTACAGCAAAGCACTCTATGTGGGGCTGCCTTTGTACGTAGTCCGGAAACTGCAGTTGGTCTAGAATGCAGCAACCAGGTTGGGTCTCTGGGTAATCTCAGACAGACTATATCACTCCCATCTTAAAAGATCTACCCTGGCTGCTGATAAGTTTCCAGGCAAAGTACAAGGTTTGGGTTATAACCTATACCCTGCCTAAACAGTGAGGGCCCTGGGTATTTAAGAGAACGTCGTCTTTGCTATGAACCACACCGCCCATTGTGGTCATCTGGAGAGGTTTGTCTGCAATTGCCACAGGCTCGTCTAGTGGCTACTCAGGGATGGGCCTTCTCTGTTGCTTCCCCAAGGCTTTGGAACACACTTCCTACTAAAATAAGAGCCTCCCCATCTCTTACAACTTCTAAAAAGGCAGTCAAGACACATTTGCTCACCCAGGCTTTTAAGTAGATATTGTTTTAATTGTGTTTTTAATACTTTTAACGTTTTTAAATTTAAAATTGTTGTGATGCTTTAACCTTTTTACTTGTTTTTATTGTTTTGTTGTGAACTGCCCAGAGACTTGCATTTTGGGTGGTATACAAAATGTGTAAAATAAAATAAAATATAGTTCAGTTGTCCTGTTTAGTTAGCTATCATTGCCTCTCTGCCACTGGTGGTGGTGGCTCCTTTAAGCTCAGCACTGTGTGAGCTAAGGTATGTTGACATGCTCTGTAAAGATAGGCAAATTTTCATCCATCATTGTTGGCGAGAATAGTAGTTGTCTTTTGGTAACCAATAAGTTGCCACCATCACCACTTCTGCATATGTCTCCTGCAAAATGCAAGTAAAAGCAAGACGTTGGTCCCTGGCTTAACAAAATTGGTCAGTAGATTCTATATGAAAACACAGGTTAAAAAGAGCGTGGAGCCTGGCGGGAAGAGGGGAGACAGGGAAGCTAAAAGTTCTTTTGCAAGTGCCATTAAGAATTTTTTTCACTTATTTGAAGACCTTTACATATAAATACCAGTAGAGTGCAAAAAGAAATAATAATCTTGTATTGAATAAAATGCCTATCATCCACAACTTAATTGTGGAGGAAAAAGCCAATCTGGTTTTTATTATGGAGACTGGGATGTGGGGGCTGGGAGAGATTAGCTTTTTCCAGCTGTGACCACCTGGGTATTTGGTGCAGCATATGCTGAAGGGCCAGAGAGGAGGTTGCTGTAATCTGTGAGAGCTCTGTTTCCCTCTCTAGGTCACTTGTCCAAGTGGGTGCCAGTTCAGAGTGTTTGTACCTGGTGTTGGGCTTTTGGGATAGAGTGTGGATCCTGCTGCCCTTTCAGGGCTCATGGAGGTGGTCTTGGACCTCCTGTTGAGGACTCCTAGAATGATTGCTCTGCGTGACTTAAACATAACATGCTGAGGCTGCCTTGCCTGGGACTGCTCAGGACTTCATGGCCCCCATGGTGACCATCCTAATGTTGTTTAACCATTTTGGATTCCATGGTACAAAAACTGCTTTCCAGTGTTTTGCAAATACTAATACTGCCACAGGCAAAGGGTACAATATTGGATCTCTCTCAATGGCTTTTAAAGCATTTTTAAAAAACATGGCTAATGTAACAGGGTAATAGCCATGTTTAACATGATCGATAACCCCTAGAACATGACTTTTAAAAATCAGTTTCCTGTTCTATATTTAAATAGGACTACCAGAACTAGATACAGTATTCTAAAGGTATATTTATATAATGTTCTTCCTTAATTATCTCTGACACACAGAACTGACACTTTCCCCCTGTGAGCTTTCTAACACAACCTCAAGATCTCTCCTGGTTAATTGTACCTCGTTCAGACACTATCAGTTTTTATATGAAGTCAGTGTATATTACCTACACCTACAGCATGATTGTATGCATGTTTACTGAGAAGTCAATCCCTTTCCTGGATAATGTGTTTGGATTCAAAATGTTAAGATCCTAACTTTAATTTGCTTATTTTGCCCATCTTCCTGGTTTGTAGAGATCATTTTGACTTTCCTCTCTGTCCCCTGGGGATATCATCATCTTGTATAATATGGTGTCCATCTGCGAATTTTACCTGTAACAATGTGTCTGCCTCTGTCCTTAGACAATTCATATGCAAATTTAATAGCACTGATCCGAGTTCTTTCTTTTTGCGGGGAGGAACATGGTTTATTTCAATAGTCAGTTTTCTTCTGGTTTTTTTTAAACTAGTTACTGTTTAATAAGAGGAGGACTATCCTACCTTATGATTAAACAACAGAAGCAGTTTTCCCCATGATAGTGAAGCTCCATCTTGTCTGTGTGTGTGTGTGTGTGTTTTTGTGTGCTTATAAATCACACTTATTGCAAATTGTATTGCAGTGTTTTTCAAAGTTGTGATCTGTAGGGAACCCTCGTGCGTAACAAATGATTTGGAGGAAATGTTTTGGGGCACTTGATGTGTGCTTGCCAGTTATGATGACCTTCACAGCCCACTAGGGTGAGCTATCTTTTTCAGGGAAGCTTGTCTGCAGTTACTTTTCTTCTCGTTGAGAAACTCATGATAAACTCTCAGGGTTCCCTGGAATAGTTTGAAACCACTCCTTTATAGTGTGATTGAATCTCTTCATAAATAGCTATTATAATCAATTCACTTATTTCTCAGTATGTTTCCAGTCTTAATTTATTTTTCCTTAAACAGGAGCAGCAGTGCCACTGTATATACCTGAAAAAAGTCCTGTGAGGTTCGTTTTGACATGGTGTCTGGAAATAAGAGCAATTCCCAAAAAGGTTATTTCTTTCCTCTTTTTATGGACTTCATAATTTCTTACAAATTGTTTGGTTGCAATATCTCTATAACTACTATTCTAAGGATTCTGCAAGGTCCAGTTTGTATGTGTTTCTGCAGCAGGGTTGCCGACTCTGTGTGGTGTGATAACGTCTACAATGCTTGGAACACGGAATCCTATAGATCAGGCAGAAGATGCATTCACTTCCCATGCCAGCCCTCCCAAGACAGATTTGCCTCATATTGAGGGGAATACATCCTAATCATTCTTTCGCTTTCTATCTCTCCTCTCTGCCAAGCAGTGCAATATGTTTTGGTTTAATAATAAGCCATATAATGATGATGTCATGGAATGTTTGTGAGGATTATAATTACTGAGAGGGGGAAACTTGGCTCTGGTTAACAAAGGAGTTGCCGAATCAGGCTTCAATTGGTGATAGGCCTCTCTGTGATAGTAACAGTGTTTCTAATAGCTGTTGTAGCCATCGGCAAAGGATTTCTTTCCAACTCTCGCTTGCAGCATTGCCACCATCTTGCTTTCTTGCCCATCTTCTGGAAACACCTCATTTCTTCTTGAACTAGACCCTCTCTCATTGCACTTTCCTTGTTTCCCTTTTTCTGGTTTGAGTCCATGGAGAAACCTGGTCAATTCCTAGAAGGAGGCTGCATGAATAGGCAGTGATGGCACTGAGAGAGGGCTGAATAGAGGCTTTGTGAGAGGGTATAGCACCTGTTTGGATCTGCTTGTTGCTATGCTCACCCAGAAACTTCTTGTCACACAGAGGTTCTTGCTGTAAAGCACTGAAGGAAAAATGTCAGTTCATTTTTAAACTTAGAAGCTGCTTCTGCAAGGGTTAAAGGGATTTATATAGTAGGAGAGTAAAAATAACACATTTGAGCAATTACAGAGAGAGAGAGAGAGAGAGAGAGAGAGAGAGAGAGAGAGAGAGAGAGAGAGAGACCCCTACTGTATTGCCTCTCTGCTAGCTAAAAATTATCAGAATCTAAACATCAGGCCATTTTTCACATAGCAGGCTTTACTGCGAGTTCAAAGTTGCCAAAGTGAATTTTTTTTACCCTGGATATAAATTGGGATACACTCTTAACACACAGTGAAAAACCCAAATAATGTGTGAAGTGTTCCCGTAGTTCACAGGGACTTTGGGGTAAATCTGGCTGATATGGCAGAAATCTGGCACACACCCTCCATTCTGGAGGAGATGTGAGCTAAAGGGATTATAAGCCCTGTGTGGGAAATGCCCAACATAACATAACATTATAGAACTGAGCAGGTCTGGTAAAATAAATGTTTTCACTTGGTGAGACTGAGGATTTCTGATAAGGAGTTCTCAACAGTCTCAAAACTAAAATTCTCAAATGTGGCGGGGATGGCTGCAGTTAAAGTGACATAAAACCAATATAACTTTGTAGGGTAGTCCTTGCTTTAAGATCAGCATTCGCATCGAGCATGTTGCAGAATTCAGCTTGGGTGGTGTGTTCCAGCATAGTCCACTAGATGTCAGCATTAAACAGCCTGCAGAAGCATCGACTAACTGGTATACTCTCTACCATATTTACACTGTTAAAGCAACAGTATACAACATGTTACCCAAAGAACTTGCACCGCTTGTCTTGTTATGCAGTATGATCCCCTTGCGGAGTGCAGTGCTTCATACTGTTTATCATCCCAATAGTTAATACTGCTTCATAGTATCTGTTTCTTTACTGTCCGAAGTAGTGTTGAGAGAGAGAGAGAGAGATTGTGGCAACAGATTAACCTGTCCGCTTAACTCAGAGCGAGTCTGTGTCAAGGACACATGTACATGCCATGCAGCATTCTGAGCGCCAGTGTAGTCTAGTGACTAAAGTGCTGCCATTGTGACTGGGGTGGTCTGGGTTTGAATTCCTTGTCAACTCGGAAGCTCACTGGGTTGCCTTGGGCAAGGCTTGTAAACAGCCACTTGCTGTGGCAGATAAGAATTGGTTATGTGTGTGTGGCTAAGAGGGTAAAAAATGACAGACAGTGTGGGCAGGTGGGGCTAGTTGACTTGCTTGCAGGACTGGCCTGTATTATAAAGATAGAATGAGATGACACCATATATATGATGCCCTTCATTACAAATGTGATCGCTAAAGATGAGTGGGAGTGGGGAGGCATGTATCTGTATTAGTAAAGAAGAATCTGTCCGTACTGTCTGACCCCAAGTGAAGAGACCTGTTGTCTTCTACTAGGCATTTTTGCGTTCTCTGGTCGAATATACCACTGATGTTGGAGAGAAAAGGAGGCTTCAGGAGCTGTGCAGCAAACAAGGATCCTCCGATTATAATACTTTCCTAAGGGATGCTAATGTCTGCTTGTTGGATTTACTTCATACTTTCCCAACCTGCAAGCCTCCACTTAGCCTTCTGATTGGTAAGTTGTTGCATGAAATGTGCAAAGCTGTGCACACGGAAGCACGTGTATGTACAGAAAAGAAGGTCCTCTGGCTGACATGCAGAGTGTGTGTGCTTTGTGCTCCTGTGGGCTTGCAGCTGGAGCCTCACACCATGCCTCTGGCCCTCTAGCACATGTCCTGTTACACAAGAGCCCCAGTATTTCCAAGCACTGACACCGCCCTAGAAGCGTCCTGCAAGACAGGAAGCACGTTGCTGACGGTCTTGTAGAGCACTTCCAGAGTTCAGACAGCGCTTGGAAATGTGTGTGCTCAAGGATTCGAGGAGTTGCGCCTGGGCTCCTGCTGTGTGCCTGCCGGGGCTCTAAGCATGCATTCTTTGTTAGGAGGTCGGCCACTGGTCATAGTAAAAATATAACGCGGGACAGCTGCATCCATGCATTTATAAGAGATCCTGTAAGAATATTACGTGCTTGGCATGCTAGCAAATGAGAGTTCCACTGTGCGGGATCTGTCTTGCAGTAAATATCCATCTCTTCCCTCCGCCCCCCCCCCCGCCCCCCCGCTGCATCACCACCCGATTTGGTTTTATTTTTGCCCTCCAACATCTGGTAATCAGTAGTCTGCTGCCTCTGAATATGGAGACTTTGTAGCTGTCATTGCTAGCAACCATCTATACTCCACGGGTTTGTCAAATCTGTATAAAGCCATTAAGCTATCTGCCATGACCATGTCTTGTTCACATGTTATTTACATCGTTAAGTTTGTGCTGGGTAAGGATGTACTGTTTTAATTAATTAATTAATTAATTAGTTAACACATTTTTATACTGCCCCAAACTTACATCTCTGGGTGGTTTACAACAAAATAAAAACAAAGTAAAACATTCGTTAAAACAAAAATGCAAAGTTTAAAACATTACAGCAATTTAAAATTTTTAAAAGAATATTTTAAAACAGCATTAAAACCATTAAAACAATATTAATTAAAAGCCTGGTTTGCAATCAAATGGAAAAGACTGTTTTGACAGTATGGAACTCACTGCCAAGCGATGTACATAGGAAGCTGCCATATACTGAGTCAGACCATTCGTCTATCTAGCTCAGTATTGTCTACACAGACCAGCAGCCCCTTCTCCAAGGTTGCAGGCAGGAATCTCTCTCAGCCCTATCTTGCAGAAGCCAGGGAGGGAACTTGGGACCTTCTGCTCTTCCCAGAGCGGCTCTATCCCCTGAGGGGAATATCTTACAGTGCTCACACTTCTGGTCTCCCATTCATATGCAACCAGGGCAGACCCTGCTTAGCTATAGGGACAAGTCATGCTATAGGGACAAGTCATGCTTAGCTATAGGGACAAGTCAAGCTACCACAAGACCAGCTGAGTTTTAGTAATGAGGGAGTGGCTGTAGATGAGTAGAGCACGTGCTTTGCATGCCAAAGACCCCAGGTTCATTTCCTGGCATCTCCAGGCAGGCCTGGGGCAACACCCTGTCCGAATCTTGGAGTGCTGCTGCTATTTGCTGTACATGGTTCTGACCTAGGTGGACCAACAGTCTGCCTGGGTGTAAAGCAGCTTTATAATGCTTTCCAAGAGGGTGAGAAGTCTCTCTCCATGCTGTTGATGGTTGTATCGACCTCTGTCATGCTGTTGCCCTTGTAGTCATTTTTCTTAAACTAAAAAGATACCTGTCATTGGATGAACAGATTTATTATAGCAAACGTTTGTAAACTACAGTACACTTCATCAGACGTGTGCTGTGTAATCCTCGGGAGGCAGAGTGCATGCGTATTTTTTAAAAATGAAAGGAGGAATCAAATGCAAGAGAAAATTGGACCTAGTCTCATCGTATGCTTTAAAAGCGTACATAGTAAGTATAGTAACAATTCACAGTTGGTGATAACCTCCTAGCAATGTAAAGTTAATTAACTCTATAATTTGATTTAAAAACATGTATTTTGCTTGGAGCCTGCAGTGATGGGATTCAGCCTAGTTATTAATTCTAATTTAGCTGATTCATACTACAATCTTCTTATGAAATGTTTCCGTTGAAGAAAATGGTTACTTTAAAGTTAGTAGCAGAATGTCCTGGAAAACATTGTTCTCTCACAGTGTTCTGAATGTTGCAATTTCTAATGCCAGATTTGTGCCTGTCTGTCCTTTTGTGTAGAGACGATCCTATATGTCCTACTTAGGCAGCAGAAGGGCAATGTTAGTGGATAATAACATGTCAACATGTAATGTGTACATTTACAAAATGTAATTTGTAAGATTGAGGGGAAATGATTCCCCACAGTTAACTCTTTTGTGTATTTAATGTGTATTTGCATAACTTAAAGTCTAAGATTAATTTTAAATTTATAATTTTTACAGTTGTACATATGGGGAACTACTGTAGCATTGTGACAAAAAGACTGAGCTGTGAGCTAGCATATCCCCAATTCAAATCTCACCTGTGCCATAAACTCACTCAGTGGCCTTAGGCAAGCACTCTTTTGCCTCAGCCCGCCCCTCATCTGCAATGAGGTGTTAATGGCACTGAATTACCTTTTTGGGAGGGTTCTATGGATTAGTGAGATAATGCATACAAAGCCCTTTATACAGTGATGTACTGTATACTTAATCATTATCTGATGTCCTCATACTGCATGTAGGTAAAATTGGAGTGAAGCATGAAATCTTGCACTCACAGGCTTTTGTTCTTTCCAGAACATCTTCCTAAATTGCAAGCCAGACCCTACTCAGCTGCCAGGTACTGTAATATCTAAATTTGGTTTTAATTGCAAACTGGATGTGCTTTGTATGAAAACGTTTTGGGCTGATTCCTTTCAGGGAGGGGAAGGTTGTCAGGGTGCTGACATGGCTTTGTAAACCATGGCTTTGTAAACCAGTAGCCTGAATATACATCTACAGTAGCCTGAATATGCAACAGTCAGTTCACACTTGCATGTACATCACCACAATTTGCAGCTGCATGTGTTAATGGACTCTATTGAAAAGCACTGTGTTTGTGATGATCTACGCTGGCTTATTTGTACATGCAAAGCTACTTGCAGCCAAGTTCCAAGTGTTTACTGCAAGTAACAAAGACACTGAGAGAATTCCTGCCAGCTCTCAGTTTTTTGTCCCACACTAGCTCCCTACTTTATAGTTTCTGAATGTGTTTTTCCAGACAGTTCATAGGTGCTTCTTGAAGCTGGTAGTAGCTGAGAAACCGGAATATTCTTAAATTTCCCAGTTCAAATCTTGCCTCTGGCATGATCTCACTAGTTGACCTTGGAGCTAGGTGTAATGTGGAAGTTTGATTGTAGGTCCTGATGAGCTCCCCTTGTCCAAAAAGCAACTGCAGAGTGGAGGAAGTGATTTGGATTGAGGGGGTTAAACATTTGCCTCCACACCAACTTTTCCCCATGCAGATTGTTCAAGCAGCTGTCAGTTGGAGGAGTGAAAACAGCTACAGTATAAGGATTATTTACATTGGGGAGTTGGCACAGAGGCAAAGGGTAAAAAGCTGTCAGGAGTTCTAGTCATATAATTCTCACCTTGCATCTACTTTGGCTCTTATGCAAGCCACACTTTCAGTCTCATTCCCCTGATCTGGGATAATACTGAGGGCTGTTTGTAAGGATTACAGCAGCACATCAGGGGTGTGTGTGTGTGTGTGTGTGTGTGTGTGTGTGTGTGTGTGTGCGCGCGTGAGAGAGAGAGAATTAGAACATAATCAGGCATGTGTATATTCTTTGTGAACATGTGACTGAAAGTAGCAAAATAAATTATGCAATTCATAATTGAAATAGGGTTGCAGAATTTTGCTTTTCACAGTGAGGCAAAAGTACAGCCAGCTCTGCCCCTAATAGTTCTTGTCTGCAGTGTGATAGTTACTGCTTTTGTTGTTGTTACTACTTTTGTTGTTGTTGTATGGTGTGTTGACTTTCTTTCCATTGTGTCATTGCAGCTCCAGTTTATTTCAGCCTGGAAAGATGAGTTTCATCTTTAATATTCTGGAGTTTCCATCCCATCTAGGTCAACTACGAAGAGGAGTCTGTACTGGCTGGCTGGCTAAGCTGGTTGCTCCAATCCTTAACTTGAAGGGTGATGGATCTTTCATTCCAAAGGTATCCAAACTAGGCCCAAAGAATAGGTTTTTCTTAGGCCAGGTGAAGCTTGTGGCATTTTAGAAACAAAAGCAGTTTCTGCTCTCTGTTGTCATAATTTTGAAACTTGGCAGTGGACAGTATAAAACCTAGGCTCAGTTGTAACATGAATCTATTTTAGAAAATAGACCTTTCTCCCCTTCCTGCCCCCGCCCCTCCACTTTGGATTCATTCATTGAATAGGATTTTTCTTTGGGAGTTTAGACCTATGGGTGGATCATGCTCTGAGTTAAGGTGGATTTCACTGGAGGCACTGGGAGGACTTTTTTTTTAAAGAGATGAAGGATTAAGAGAATCGGGCAGAGATAGGATGAGAAAGATGATCATATATGGTGAAGAATTATGTTGCTGTTGGAGTTAAAGTGGGGTACAAGGCCTGAAAAGATTGAAGGCTGTTTCTCCAACGTGTACCTTATTGATTTTTTTCTAGTAAAGATAAACATCCTAGGCCCTGGTGGTGCAGTGGTAAATGAGCCCCTGGTGGTGCAGTGGTAAAACTGCCGCCCTGTAACCAGAAGGTTACAAGTTCGATCCTGACCAGGGGCTCAAGGTTGACTCAGCCTTCCATCCTTCCGAGGTCGGTAAAATGAGTACCCAGAATGTTGGGGGCAATATGCTGAATCATTGTAAACCGCTTAGAGAGCTCCAGCTATAGAGCGGTATATAAATGTAAGTGCTATTGCTATTGCTATTGCTAGGTCTGCTCTATACAAGTAGCTACCTCCATGATGCCAAACTGATTCATTGCTATCAGCAACTGGTGTCCCCAGCTAACTGGAGGACATGCTTTGTGACACAAGATTTGTGTTTACATGGAAACTAAATTTGTGAATTAGCTGAGTTGATCAGCCCATGATGTTTCCACTCTGACTCTTATGATCTTATTATGAAAATGTGAAGGCAGATATGCATTGTAAAAGCTGGATCTTAAAAGCCATTTATTCTGACTGCTACAACATTCTCCTGTGGCAGTGAATTTCATAGGGAAACTTACCAGTTGGATAAAGCGGTACTTTGTTACAAACCTATTTCCTGTCAGGTGGGGGTAGGGGTTGTTATGAATGTGAGTGAATGATGGTTTGACTTTCTCTGGAGAATAAATACCTCTTTCCCTGGGGAAACTTGTTTCTGTTCTCTGGGGAAATGTTTGGTATTTCACTTCTCAAGAATCCTAACCAGGTGGCCAGGGTGATTTCAGTAGTCTTCTGTAGCACTGATTGTTTTCACCAAGCCTTTCAAATGTTGTCCAAAGGTAATCTTTATGTAAAGAAGTTTGGAGGGTTACTTGATGGCCTTTATTGTGGGGTGCCAGAAAACTGACTTCCTGCTGAGATGCTCACACAGGTTGCACATACCCCAATGCCTGATTGGTTAACATGAAATTTTTGAAGAGTTATTAATTAAATAACCAACTCTTACAGCAAAGGTTCTAACTATGAAGAACACACTAGTACAATTCAGGTTTGTACAAGGGTTGATTCATCCATGGGGTAATATTTACCCTTAATGGCATTTGTAGACATGTTTGAGAAAAGTGAACACTTATTCTATTAGTAATCTAGGCAAGATCTTGTGAATAGGTTTCTCTTAGGCCAGGGAGCACCTCCATGCTCCCCCCTCCAAGATATGGAAGGAAAAGGTTCGGGTCTAATCATCTATGAACATAAAGTTTGTTTACAGTATTATAACAGCATTTTGTGGGGTCTGTTTGACCCCTGGCACCATAAGTGCATAGTACTTCCATTTTCTCATGCAATGCAATAGGGGTTATCAATACCCCAATATCCATATTAGTAAAAAGGGCACTTCTAGACAATATTGTGAGGGGATGGTGGACAAAACACTACAGGACACTTAACCTCATTAAGGTTGTTCTCGACCTGGAAAATGGCGTTGCAGAACACTGAACACAAAATGTTATGATTTTCCCCACCTGCTCAAATGAGGTACAATCCACCCCAATGTAAACCAAGGTTTAGAAACATCCAGTATAATTTGGTAACTATGCTTAATGGTTTTGGGGCACACGTAGCAGTCATGTTTCATCTGTAATCTGATGATATCTATGTTCTAGATCTCCATATCTTCTCGTCTGGTCAACAGTTTTCACTTACCAGACAATCCATCTGTTCCTTTCATGATGGTGGGTCCAGGAACTGGAGTTGCGCCATTTATTGGCTTCCTGCAACAAAGGTAAGTGCTTCATTAATATGAAAAAAAATAAACAGCCCTCTCAGCTTGTAGTATTTAAGAACCTATTTTGCAGCACCTGATGATGGACAAAAATATAAAATAGTGAGCTACTTTACCTGATTACTGTCAGTAGGAAGCAGAAGGATCCAGTAGCATGTGTAGGCACAGAGTCCTTCCTCTCTTGTGGAAGGTGAGGTCTGGAGTAAGAGGAAGAGGATCTTCAGCCATTCCAGACTGGGCAGGTGGCAGCTGAAGTCGCTCTCACACTCTTCCTTCTAGCACTGCCCCACGTAACTGTGAGACATGTATGAAGACTGTAGCCATAGGGGTGGGGTTTGGATTTTTCCTACCCAATCAGTACCCTGCCAGAAGGGAGAATACCTTAGGAAATTCCCACACGAGTGAATTCACGTATGGAACTTTAGAATGATGTGAGTGAACTCACTTATGTAACTGTAGACATAGTCACAGCTGCATGGGATAGCACTGGGCATGTGAGCATGGAGACAGTCTGACTCTTTAAAACCCTCCTACACTTGGAAAAGGTGTTCCATTAATCTATTCTTTGGGGCCTGATGGATCTCATTCGTGTGTGTGTGTGTGTGTGTGTGTGTGTTTAATGTGGAGGTTGGTTTCAGTTTATTTATTTATTTTATTTATATGCCACCTGACTCCAAAGGCTCTTCTTTTAATTTAATGTAAAAGAACACACACACCTTTTTAAAGGATTGCTCATAGCAAAGGGGTACAGGTGTGTTGAACTCTGTGGAGCGTCCCTAGCTTCAAATAATGTCCTGATGATTTTCCCTTCAGTTCAGATCTTGTGGTATGAATTTAAAAAAATAGATGAACCACACTTGCTTCATTAACATAAAGCAGCAGTGATGGTACAATGTGAGATTTTATCATGTTGGGATTGTTTACACCCCTACAATCTTGGTGCAGTGTTTCATTACCCACAATTGCTTTAATCTGGATCTGATTCCAGTGCCCTCTTGCTGAAATCCTCAAATTATTATATCAACACACAATGGAGTAATGTGACCCCCATACTTCAGGAGGAATACCTGCAGTCTATAGAGAGACGATTTGTTCATATTTTGTCTGTGCTTGCCCACTGAAGGTACAGGAGAGTTTAAATTAAGGGCCTTACATTCCAAGCCTGTTCAAATTTGGACCAGTCATGTTTCATTTACTCCAATAGCTCTAAGACATGTATATTTGCTAGTGGACTTTTTGTCCACTGACCAAACTCTTTCTTATTTGATCTGGGCTGTAGCTTTTTTAAAAAAATAGCATTTTATTTATGCTTGAAGATCAATGCTGTTGAAGTCAAGCTGTGTATACAGTGAACATCCTAAGAAGGTCAGCATTTGACTCTTAACTCTGCAGTTTTATGTTCCAAAATAACATTTGATTTAGTGCAAGTTTAAAGTGTCAGCTTGGCATCTTATCTTGGTTTGTTCCTCCTATTAAATTACAATCTAGAGAAGTATCTGTATGTGGAGCATGAAATTGAATTGCTGCAATACCAAATGATTATTTTTAGCTGGATAATAAATTCTTGAGAAAACATTAATTGGGACAGCCAGAAGCTGCCTTTGAAAATAAAGGGGAAACAGATTTGCTATCATTACTGCTAATAATGGGTCCTTGTAATGTTTAACAAGCTGCTGTGACTAATTTCTTCCATATAATTGCAATGACCTGTGCATTTTATTGAAAGGCTGCTTATAGCAGCCATGAATTCAAGTTGACTGAAACTTTGATGTAGTTACAACAGAAAGCATTTGAGAGTTATAATGCCTCTGGTGCTGTATGAATATCAAGTAGCAGAAGCTGAGAACGTGATAACCTAAAGGAAAGTTGTTTGGATTCAGCAGGCTTTTAAATAGACCCAGCAAGAAAATTGACATCTCATCCCCTACCCCACTCTCCCATAAGCTTCTTAAGAACGTCAGAGCAGCCCTTCTGGATCAGGTCCAAGGCTCATCTAGTCCAGCATCCTGTTTCACACAGTGGACCACCAGATGCCTCTGGAAGCCTACAGGCAGGAGTTGAGGGCATGCCCTCCCTCCTGCTGTTACTCCCCTGCAACTGGTATTGAGAGGTATCCTGCCTTTGAGGCTGGAGGTGGCCTTTAGCCCTCCAACTAGTAGCTGATGATAAGATCTCTCCTCCATGAAGTTATCTAAACCCCTCTTAAAGCCATCCAGGTTGTTGACTGTCACCACGTCTTGTAGCAGAGAATTCCACAAGTGGATTATGCGTTGTGTGAAAAAGTACGTCCCTTTGTTGGTCCTAAAGTTCCTGGCAATCAATTTCATGGGACGACCACTGGTTCTAGTGTTATGTGAGAGGGAGGTCTTCCAGTCTGCTTCAGCATTTCATTAAATGTAATATCGTTAAAAATAAAATAACTGCCTCCGAATTACACCTGCAAAACATTTACAAATAGTTTGCATTTTTCAGAGCATTTTGAATCATCAGGACTTAAGCATGCACTCAAGTAATGTGTTAGTGTTACTGTGGACTGCAAGACATGAACTTTGCTGCCCAGTTTGCTGGCTGAGTACATGATCTTGCAAGCAGCTTCATTTTCATAGGTTCACGCACACAGTATCTTCTGCTTGCTAGCGCAGGATGTTCACAGAGGCCTTTCTGTTGCAGGGGGCACACCCTGATCCTCTGTACTTTCATTTTAATTCAAGGAGCAGCTAGATATGCACATCCTACTTCATGTACAGAGCTGATCCAGTGAGTGTGGAATCCCTTCTGGCTGGGGAGCTCTTTGTGCATTTTGGATCTTCTGTGTCCACAAAGGCTCACTGGATTGGGCAAATCTTTCTCCCTTCCCACTTTGCTTTGCTTAACTCCACCTCCTCCCTCCCCCATCCCCCAGCCAGTGTTCAGGCATGGGATATTGAACTTCCTATAAGGGTCCTTCACCCTAGTGTGCTGTTGAACAGTCTTCAAGATTATAAATTAGGGGCAAATCTATGTTCACAAATGAATCTCCTTAAAATCTGTTAGGTAGTCACTCAGTGAGAGAAATCTGGCCTTTGTGGTCACACACAAGCAAGCAAAAGGCAGAATCTGGCCTGCCTCCTGCCTAGCAAAATAAATGCAAAACTGTTGAACTCTGACTTTTGTGGTACAGCACTTTTGACTGTTTAGGGTTTCTTTTAGCACAAACACACAGTAGATGTTTTTAGGGAATGTATTTCTTTGTTTAGACAGAAGCTCAGAGAAGATCACAAGGACTGGACATTTGGAGAGACGTGGTTATTTTTTGGCTGCCGTCATAAGGCCAAAGATTACTTGTTTCAGTAAGTTGGTTTCCTTCTGTTCCTGGTTACTATTTTATCCCATAGTAGTTGTACATGGGAATTTGTCTTTACCGTGCAACAATCCTTGGCTTTATCTTTCAGAGATGAGCTCAGATGTTTTGTTGAAAATGGCACATTAACTCATCTGAAGGTTTGTTTCTCAAGAGATTCTACAGCTATAGAAGAAACTGCCACTCCTAAATATGTTCAAGATGACCTTCGGCTTTGTTCTAAAGAGATTACCAGGATTCTGCTGCAGGAAAAAGGATTTTTTTACGTCTGTGGGTGAGTAATGTTTAATTTTATAGAAGTTGCATTTGCAAGAACTTGTAAAAATTAACTGCTTTTAGATTAGCACTTGGAGAAGCAAACCTCCGGGCTTCAGGCTTCCAACACTGCAGTACAGAAAACAGAAAACAAAATTAATGAGAGTCCAGGTGTGCTGGCAGGTTTCTTTTTTTTCTTGGAGAAAATACTCCCGGATGCTTGGTTTGATTACAGTGCTCAGAAGGAGGATGAGCAGATCACAATAGAAGCTGCTTGGAGAACTTCTCAACAAGTCAGAAAAGGGAAGGCACAAAGGGCAACTGTTCAGAGACTGGGCTTGTTGGGGCAGTAATAGAAAACGCCAGGGTGTGAGCTAAGGCAAGCAAGGGATTTGAGATTCAAAGTGGATCACTTTAGTGTGCTACATATGCTGATGACACAAGCATAACCTTTTTCGGAAACCAGCATGGTACTAAGGTCTTAGAAAAGTACAGGTTAACTTAGCTTTTACATGTATGTAAGTTGTATGTGTTTGATATGTCAGGGTTATTCTACTGCAATGCACTCTGTGTGGGGCTGCCTTTGCACATAGTCCAGAAACTGCAGTTGGTACAGAATGCGGCAGCCAGGTTGGCCTCCGGTAGTGGTGTATACAGAACTGCACCTCCACGGTCTGGCACTGGGGGGGGGTGGGGCTCTTTAAGGGAGGGGGAGGGTGTACTCACCCCTCCCACTGCTTTTCCCCTGCTGGCGCTCCTGTTTTTTAAAGCATTTGGGCCAGCAGGGTACCTCCCTGCTGCCCCTTCCCCCGTTCCTCAGCAAAAGGCTTCAGAAAGCCTGACTGCGTGTGCACGTCATGTGTGTGAGTACGTCGCATGCACACGTCTAACATACACTTGTGCGCGATGCGCAGATGTGACGTGCATGCGCAGTCAGGCTTTCTGAAGCCTTTTGCCAAAGAACGGGGGAAGGCAGGGAGGTACCCTGCCGCTCCAAATGCTTTAAAAAAAAAACAGGTGCACTGGTGGGGGGGAAGCGGCGGGAGGGATGAGTACACTCTCCCCCACCCTTAAAGGTCCAACTCCCCCCCCCCGGTGCTGGACCGCCAAATCAGCCCCGTGTCCAGACCAGTCCGGAGGCCTTTAGATTGGCCCCTGGACTGGTCCGTGCACATCCCTAACCTCAGGATCATCTCAGAGAGACCATATTACATCTATTCTAAAAAAGCTACACTGGCCACCAATAGGTTTCTGGGCAAAATACAAGGTACTGGTTATAACCTATAAAGCCCTAAACAGCTTAGGCTCTAGGTATTTAAGAGAACATCTTCTTCGCCATGAGCCCCACTGCCCATTGAGATCAACTGGAGAGGTTCGTCTGCAGTTGCCACCAGCTCTTCTGGTGGCTAAGCAGGGACGGGCCTTCTCTGTTGCCACCTGGAGACTCTGGAATGTGCTTCTTGCTGAAATAAGTGTCTCCCCATCTCTGATAACTTTAAGTCCCTAAAGACTCATTTTTACCCAAGCCTTTTAATTTGACTGTGGTTTTAAATTATGTTAATTGTGGTGTTTTGTTTTATGTTGTAAACTGCTCAGACGGAGGTTTGGGGCGATCTACTTATTTGAGAAATAAATAAATGTTCCAGAGAAAATTAACCACATATGTTCCATTGTCTTTGGTGTCGGATGTGTATGTGACGAACTCTCGTCAGTGGGGACTGTGAAATGCTTAATATTGGATTGTGTCCTATATCTTTTCTTATAAACCTTATCTCAGGAACCCTTGAGGAGGTAACATGGATTATTAGGCTTCTAGAGAGAGAGAGAGAGAGAGAGATGTGGTTCACATTCCCATTCATTCTAGTGGGGCTTGTATAAACTCCCTTCAGGAAGATTATGTCCATGTTGTTTAGAATTTAGTTTCATAATAAACTACTGTAATCAATTTATAGTTCACAATGTTATGCAGATATACATATATAGTATGCAGATAATATTCAAGAGACTGAACAGTTTCTCAGTATTCATCTTAGAACCCTAAGGACAAGTTTTGTCTCAATGTGAAATTAAAATGTACATAGCAACTGCAAAGAGGCAAATATCAGTTTTTAAATGTGGGTGTGCTTATTGTTTATGGTGCAGGGGGTACAGGTGCCTTCTTAATGGGGAGGGGAGTGTATGTACCTGTGGATGCATTCACACATGTGCACCTCTTGCAAGGCTGGAGAGCAAGGAGTCCTCACTTCTGCCTTTGCTTTTTAAACACTTCCATGGTGCAATATTTGACATTAGTCAAACATTGTTCTGTCAACTGACTGATATTCCAGCCCGTCTAAGTCTGACCAGCTTTTCTGTCCCCACACGTGATTGTACTCTTCACCTTGCAGTATCTGCCTGAACGTTGGCGTCGATCTATCAGCTTTTTCTTTTTTCTATATTTCTTTTTCAGAGATGCAAAGAATATGGCTAAAAATGTGAATGATACTTTAGTGGATATCTTTGTTGCTGAGAGAGGAGCTGATAAATTGGAAGCACTGAAAATACTGGCTACATTAAGAGATGAAAAGAGGTATCTGCAGGACATTTGGACCTAAGAACTGGCCATTCTCAGTTACACAGTGGTTTGGCATTGTTGTTCTGTGGGAGGAGCTGCCTTCTCTTCATCAGTTAAGAGGAGCCTCTTAATTTACACTCTGGTAATTGAGTTCTTCTCCTGTTTCTCTTATTTGCACAATAAACAATCACTGATTTCAGAGATATTTGGTGTGATGGACTCTCATAATAAGAATCTTAAATGGCATCAGTGGTTTGGAGCAAAAATGGTTAAAGGTGCACATGTATTCCCTTTACAATGAGCTGGAAGACAGCTGTTCTCAAATATGTAAGGTAGCATATATAGTGTTCTCCCTTGGCTAGGACATCTTGCAAAATGTCCCCCCTTCCTATCTGCTACTGGATACAGGACTTTGCTGAAGCCCTGTTTTGGACATAGCCCAAAACCTGTAGTCATGCAGCCTGCTGCATCACTGTATCTGTCTAGAAACAATAGGACAACTGGTTTCTGTTTGGCTCTGTTAACAGACAAGGATATGAAGCAAAATTATTTAATTGAAGACTAGGGTTACAGTAAAAAGATTAAGGGTACTGGGCCAACTGCCCTGAACTTTCCAGAAACAAGGCTGGGAAAACATCCCTTTAAAAAGTTCTCAAAGCAGTTTACTTGGCAAAGGAAATGCAAAGATGATTTTCATGAGATGTAAAATAAGTGCCGATACTGTTTAGCTGATGATCACATATTTATAATTTGCTGAATACATTACCCAGTGTTTCACACAGAATGCTTGTTTCAGAAATCAAATTTCTCCCTTTCCCCCTTTTGCATAGAAAACCATGTTTTAGTGTATGTTATAGAGGGTCATGAATTGAGTTAACTTATTGCTTAATTGTAAGATGAAATTTTCAAAAAGTGAGCCAAATATTTAAGCCAAATATTCAGTATGGATTTAGGTATCAAGAGTTATTTCAACCCACACGTTAAAGTTACTATTTTAAATTGTTGGGGTTGTTTGTTTTTTGCATGTAAATGGTTTTGGTGAGTTAGCACATGGTAAACTCAAGCTTTAATGTAATTGGACTTAAATGTACTGGAATTTGGCTTGAATTTGCCTAGCATCAGAGAAGGTGTGCAAAATTCATTTGATTTCTATCCATGCTTTAAAATTCTGAAGTAATATATGTTCTCGCCTTGTGCTGTTAGGTTATTGGGTTGCCACTCAGTATCCTTCTGTGCCTTTAATAGTTGCTTCAGCTGTGGGAATAGGCAGGAAAACTCTACATGATATCAAGAGAAGCATTACTGCCTGTTAACGTCTGCAGATCATATTGATGTTAAAAATTCAAGGGCCGTTTAAAAAACAAAACCCTTGGCAATCCTTGCAGATTATTTGATTTTATTTAAGATTCTTTTAAATATGAGCAGATGTTGAAGGTATGAGAAAGGTATGTTCTCAGTCACTCTAGTAAAGGAGTTCGCTGTGGTCTGGCTCCTTTTAATTTACCTTAGTTTTTAAAATATTGTTGATGCTTGGTTTGGGAGTTCTTATGTAACTGAAAAAATGAATGATTGCCAAGTATCATGGGCATAACTACGATTAGGCAAGGGGAGACAGATGTCTCAGGGGCCCCCTGCCTCGAGGGCACCCCCAGAGTCATGTCACATGACTCCCCATTGCCCGCCTGCCCAGCCCCAAGGCCACTCAGCCACTTGCCCTGTTCGCCCTCTCTCCTGCTTGCCCTCCTGGCTGGCAATCTAAGTAGCCTGCAAACTGCTAGAGCTCCTTCTCTCTCTGCCTCTCAGCTGATCGGTGGGTGGGGCTTCCAGAGAGGCCTCCGTGCAGGCCTCGCTGAAGCCTGACGCTCTCCAGGCAGCAAGGAAGGAGGCAGGCAGAGTGGCCAGCGCTGGCTGCCCTTACCCACCACAGTTCTCTGCAGACCCTCTGCCCAGGCCAGCCAGCCCAGCCTTTGCCAGGAATGGAGGTAGAATGTGAATTCGTTTTTGTGGTTAACCCCCCCCCCCCGATATATAGGGATCTTCTTGCCATAGGGCTTTGATATGGCGGGGGGGAGAGACTGAGAAGTCTCTGAAAATTTAATTTAAAATAGATTGGAAAATTTACTGGCTTTTAAAAAAATGCTATCTAAAAAGTCCTATAAATGGTTTGTTTCATGGCAGAAAATTACAAAAACTTCTGGAACTAACAAAATTATATTTATATTCATTCATTCATTCATACATGCACTTATGTTCAACTTGTTTTGCAACCCAGAAAGTCTGAGTGAGAACTGTGAAGCATGTGTTGTGCTTTTATTTTATTTTATTTTTCTTTAGAAATGCCAAGCTGGTTGGGCATGTCCAAAAACCTCATTCACACTATTTACATTGTATGTCATCAGTCAGTATGATTCTGTAATGATATGAAATGTTAAGGAGGCCCTGCACATGCTGATTTGCCCCCCAGCCCTGCACCCCACTAGGGATGACCCTGCTTCTGAGCACCTGCAGAGAGTGGTTTTTATCTCCATACAGCGAGAGACCACAACCAGCCCTACTTCCACATTGGGGAGCAGGGAGAATGACTTTTTTGGACAGACTAGGGCGTAACTCAATTGTAACTCCTTGAGCCCTGGCATGTCTCATCGATCTTAAAATTTTACCAAGAAGAGGCAGATTCCTCATTCTCCCCCCACCCCTCTTTTTCACCTGAGGAATGGTGCTAATTCTTGCTCTTTTCGCTATTTCTCCCCACCTATCTTCCTTGCTTCAGTGGGACTTACTGGTCTCCTAGAGGGAGCAAAATATGCTGGGAGCAGAAATTAGTTTGGTTTGATTTACATCCCTGAGCATATGCTATACTATATGCACTTACCAGGGTAGGATCTCAGACAGTTGAATGCAATGGAGTTTATTTTTAAGTAGACACACTTTCCTTGCTAGTAAGTCCTTTAGGTTTCAATGAAATGTACTTCCAGCTAAATGTGGTTAGATTTGCTGCCTGAAGCTGCAGTTCTCCACACACTTACCTGGGACTCTTACACAGGCTTAACACTGCTTTCTTAGCAGGCTTTACTGCAAGTTTTCTGGGAGGCTTTACTGTGAAATTGAAGATGTCCCAAAGAACCAACGCAAAACAGTGTTGTTGTTTTTTAACTCCGGATATAAATCAAGCTACACTCTAATGAGCAGTGAAAAACCTGAATTGTGTGTGAACTGCTCCTCACTAACTCGCAGGGACTTCAGGGTAAATCTGGCCAACATGTGAATGCAGCACCTCCATTCCAGAGGAGATGTGTGTTAAAGGGCTTTAAAAGCCTCCTGTGAAAAACCTCCTGCAATCAAACTTTACTGAATTTGTTCAAAATTCTGAGAAAACATACATAGGCTCACACTGCATGGTTGTAAGTCTCCTTTGCTAATCTGCAGCGAGGGTCCCATTTTAATAATTAGTGTTTCTAGTGTGTTCTAGGCATTAAAAGTAGCACAAATATATAGTACTCAGTGTATATCACTATATATTGTGAAGTGTGCGTGTGTGTATTCAGTGAAATGTATTTCTAGGCAGCATACTTATTTTGAAATATCAGACTTAAATCCTTGGGGGCCTGGGGTGTGCCGAGGCCCTGGACTTTGAGGGGGGGCCCATTTTAAAATCTGGTCTCTGGGCCCACTCCAACTTTGCTACGCCCCTGCCAAGTATTAGACCTCTAGTTGTATAGATGCTGGTGATTGTGCAACTATCAAGGACTGATAATAGAATAAAAACTGAATTCTAGGTTCTTTTGGGGGGCAGTTATTGCTTTTGCTGGAAGATTGGATTGTTTCCAGCTATCTCCATTTGTTCTGTAATGTGGTCTTCTCTTTCCCCATGTGGCAGAGAGGTCAAATATGGTGAGCTTTGGAAGACAGAAGATTTAAAGACTTAGGACATATTTGTTAATAATCTGTTTATTTACAAATGTACAAGTTGGTGATGGGGCACAACAGCCCACAAAGGCAGTGTCATTTTGTAAAGCAGCCACAGACATCCTGAAATTCAACCAGCTCTGACCTATCGAGGCCAAACCTTGCTTCTGCTAGACTGTCTTCCAGCCTCTAATAGATCCTAGACCATCCTCCCCACTTTAGCAGTGGGTATGCTCATCACTGTCTGTTCTTGAGTCCAGTAGGCTTAGATAAGTGTTATGGGAATTGTTGTAATTATTCTTTCGGCCCTGCTCCAGGAACCAGGCTTTTTATGACTGTCAGAGGCACTTCCTCAGATGTCTTCAGACTCCTAAATATGGGGGGTGGGGAGCAGAAGTGCAAGTGAGTTTTGTGTGTTCTTTTCCATGCTAACTTAGAATATCTGGATCTGCACACTACCCCCTGTGGGCCAGAAGCAGCTACTAGAGTATTCATGGTGCTTTGGAGCAGAGCTGTAAGACGTTTGTATTTTAGAAGGGCTTAAATTATCTTTGAGAATACTCTGATAAACCCATGTCTTGTTACCTTGGTTGTATATAAATTTACAGCCTGGTGAGGTTTCAGTGGAGGGGTGCTTGTTAAATGTTAAAACAGCTTCGGTTTATTTCATTCATTGCAGAGAAGAGAGTCCTCCACAATATGACTATACTTACAGATTAGGGTTTAAACTTTCAGCACCTAGTTGCCCTTGACAACTGTATATAATTGAGTGTGGTGACCAGGAGAGAAACACAATGTCCCTACCTTTATACTGCAGCATGAATGCACGAATTCATCGCAGCTGAGCTGCAGAGGTCACCTGTGTCAGTAGGTGGTGCTGTGTGTTTGCAGAGGGGAAAGAGCTAGTTTCTAACTCTTGCTTAAGTTCCATTTGCCATAGCTAGGGGAAGGGCTATCAATAGGTAATGCAACTGCAAATAATCACTTCTTAGCTGTTCAGTATTTAACCCTGTCCTGGGCAAACAGGTGAGGCTGTACATACTGTGACCTGATTCTAGATTTGAGAGTGCGACTTGGAGTGTGACTCTTACTAGTTTTTTTTATATACTATTCTAAATCTTTGCATTCCAGCCAACTGGTAAGGCAGATCACTGTTTTTAGTTTATAAAGGGAGAACTGAAGGGAGGTGGGGAAATGCTTTTATGATACTACAGAGTGAGCCCTTTCTCACAAGCAGCGAGAAAGGGCTCCAAGGTTTGCGGCGAGGAAGCCCTAAAGCGCTCACCTCCCCGCAGACTATCAGTCCACCTTCCCTGAGTGGGTGGTTGCCTGTCTAGATGAGCACTGCCTGTTGCCGAGGGTCAGGGTGCCAGGGCACATTATTGCCCCCCGGAGCTCCAATAATGCACCATATTGTGGGGCTCCTCCCTCCCCTTCCTGAGTCTGCTGGCCGCAGCTGACAAACAATCTGGAACATGAGGTTAAGGAAGCGCTCTCTCCCTTCACCTCACTTTAAAGGGAGGCTTCATAGGTGGGTTTGCCGCCGTGGTGCCGCTGGTTTTGCACATGTGTGTGAATAGCCTCAGTAACTCTGTGCTGGAGGCAAAACTTGCAGTGCTGTTCTGTACTGTATTGTATTCCAAAAATGTTCCTAACTCTGGTTTCTAACACTCTCCATCATGCACATTTTTAAATCTGGCCCTTAAAATGGTCTGAAATGGTCCTTAACAGAGTTTAGAAAAACCCTGGGGTCTGCTTTTTAAGGTTCTGGTATGCTAGGAATCATGAGATAGGAAACTTTGGCTTGCATGTAAGAAGAATTTGTTTCTAGTCTTGTATTTAGACAATAGACAAGGGAGAGAATTGTTGTTTGACCAAACAAGGTGTGATCCACTCATGGATCTGAAAAGCCTAAGACATTTAGGTGATGGGGACAGTGGGAAGCCCTACATCTGCCCTAGGCCTGCCTAAATATTGAACTTTGAGAGAGGGCAGATAGGAGGGAGGAATGCACCCACAGCTGCCTCCAAGTTTTATGGCCCACTCACCACAAATTTTCAGGAAGGTTCTGGGGGTCCTTGCCCCTTCTTGGATGCTCAATCATGCTGACCCCTGATGTTGGGTCAGCCACAACCAGCAAATGAAAGCGGCAAAGTAACTAGGCTAGACCCAGAGATATAGGGTCAGGAGTTTTGCATGAAGAAAACACATTTATCCTTTGGGGAGAGGGAGGCTGCAAAATGTAGATACAAAATTGCAGTACTGAAAACTGAAGATCAAGCCGGTAGGTTTTGAAGGGTTATTCTAAGTAGGGAAAAATTTTTCAATGTGCAATTTTCAATGTGCAATTTGCATTTTCAGTGTTTCAATTCAGATCCGAATCAAAACACCCCTGATTTGTTTTTGAGTTTGAATTAATCCGAATCAATTCGGATCTAGAAAACGGGCCCAGGGCCCGTTTCTAACCCATGGGATACAGGGTTCTGTTGTTTCTGAGGTGTTCTGAGTGTAGATTCTCTGGTAGCAAATGAGAGTGGATTCAAGGTTTGTATTGAAAATTTCATTTGCTACCAGAGAATCTACACTCAGAACACCTCAGAAACAACAGAACCCTGTACCCCATCTGTTAGAAACCCATGGGGGTGGTTGGCACATTATGTGCACAACACCACCACTCACTCTGCTTCCCTATGGAGAAAAACCTTGGGGATGCATAAACTTCAACAAATCACCAAAAATCAGCATTGACTTTTTTGCATTGAAGTCAATGGGAGGCAAAAAGGTGGGAAATTCAAGTAGACATCATCAGAACTCAAAATGGAGGAGGAAGAAGAAGCACTTTATTGGCCACAAAATGGAGGGCCAAAACGGGGGTGATTTGTTTCAGCTCCAAAACATTTCGGGAGGGCAAGAGGGTGATTCGTTTCGGCAACGAATCACCCAAAACAGGCAGTTTCGGGTACAGATCGTTCTGTACCTAAAACGTTTCGCGCATCCCTAATTCCAAGCATAAGGATAGCAGAAACTTTCAGGCATTCTGTGGAACTGTGAGGGATATTTTCTATTTCAAGGGTGGGGGGGGGGACGCCCTACATTTTAAATCATCTGATGGATGCCCAAGTTGTGTTGTGCATGACTGCCACCCTGTGGAGCCACACACAGTTTCCCTAATAATCTAAATCCCAGTATCTATGTACTGTTGAGAACACATTCCATAAAGGTTCTCCATCTTTCAGAAAGAGTCCAGACTATGGTTTCCTCTTAGCATAGTGACATCGTCTCACTTCCCAGTACAATAAATGGAGGAGGGGAATGCAATATGCCAAACAGGTGTGGTGTTTTTTTAAGCCTCCTCTGAGCTTTCCCACTTCCTCCAAGCCCTGAATACAATCCCGAGTACATGCCAAAAGTTAGTCAGTCTCATTTTGAGGGAAAGGGCCATTAACAGTGAGCTGTGTGCTTTGTTCATTCAGCGCCATGCAGCTCTTTGCTGTTGAATGCAAGCATGGGATTGCAGGCATAAGGGAGGCCATTGGTCCAAGGCACTAAGTTCCACACTCCTGTACTTGGAGTACAGGGGTGAGCGGAAGCCGCCTGGGTGCACTAAGCCCAAGGTTAAAGCATGCAGTACATGCATCCATCCAAGGAGAATACATCTCTGAATTTTTTTTCTTTCCCCCCCTTCCTATTGAACAGATGTAACTTGGTTGGTTGGCTTGGGGAATACTATACATCTGAAACCAGTACACTTGCAAGATCAATTCTCAGGTTCATTGCAACAAGATAGTTAGATTTTTTTTTTTTAAAGCAAAAATAGATAAAAATGAGTGACAATAGCAAATTAGAACAAGGTTTGAGGCCTGATATTTTCGTCCTTTCCAGTTTGTGTTGTACCAGCAGGAGAAAAAACAGCTTTATATGCAGCTAAGCACTTGCAGTATTTACATAACCCAGGAAAGATGACAAAGTTCACTCACTGTATCAAAACTTTTACAGTAATGCTTTGTTTAATACACTTTATGCCATCTTTTCCCTTGAATTAAAAAAGCCATTAAAATTAAAGCATTTGTGCTTTTTCATCTGCTCCTCAGAAATGCAGGGCAAGAGAATTAATTGGTTCTGCAAGTCGCTATGGCCCAACTGTGTGATCTTGAGTTTGAATGTTGTATCAAACCATTTAGGTAGCAAAAAGGCCACTTATGCAAAAGTCCATCCTTGGTACAGAAATCCATAAGGAGGAATTATTCAACGTATTCTTCCCTGCTTTTCATAGGCTCTCCTGTTACAGCAGATGCAGAGAAGACATAGCAGGATGTGTTTCTTGATTTGTCCCATCTCTTAGGACTTTTTGTACAACCATCTCCCCTTGCATGGAGTCTTGCCACCTAACAGTTTTTTCAGGGTCCAAAACAACTTCAGCTCCAAATATCCAGCACAGAAATGGCACAAGCCTTGGTATGGATGCTGGAATGCTTGGGGCCTGCTGACAATCTCATCTTCACTTGACAGTCTTAAGGGTGGTGGGTTTTTTGTTTTGGCAGTGTTGCCATTCGTAGAAAGGTTTTCTCTTAAGCAAAATGAGACGGCAGGATGTATCTAGCCATTCTCAAACACTTTTGAGAAGCTGAAAATAGGATGTACTGACCTACACAAGATACCCGCATCTTGTCTATATGTCCTAATGAGATTATGTAGTACAAAACATTGTACAAAATTTGGGAGAGGGAACCTCTTAATACAGGTCAGTCTTGGTTTTTTGTTTTTGTTTTTTTAAGTTGGCAGCAGCATGACACTAACAGCTTGGAGTATGCTTTGAGGATTTTAGGCCTTGGAGACACACAACAATTATATAAGGGTCCTTTTAATACTCATCATAATGATTCAGATCTGTAAAATAAGCATTGGAATATGCCTTTGCAGTGAGATGTGGATTAAAGTACTTGTTTTGTTCTTCCAGAATCAGATTGTTTTTGTTAAAAGCCTGGAGAAGAAAATAAGAGTTTAAGTACATAATGCCCATTAAAAGAATGAAATTCAAAGTTGGGCAACTGATGACTAAAACATGTACATTGACTATACTGATTGACTGCATTACAATAGAGCCTCAAAATATATTCCAGCTAAGTTGAGCACATACACCCCCTTGATTTTAGCAGGAGAAAGTGAAGCTGCTCTGGATATGGGGAACTACCATGCAGCATGACCTTGTACCCAGTTAGGCAAGCCTCCAAGGTCAAAGACAAGTGGGAGGTGGAAGGAAACAATGATGCTTGATGACTAGTTTGAAATGGAGCAGTCTGAAACTGAAGGGATGTGACATGATTAGTGCAGTCCATGTCCAGCAGTCTCTTCATGATGCAGCTAACACTGTGGGCCAGCTGTGAGCTCCTTGCATTTATGCTGGTGTAGTGCAGTCACTTCCTTGGCCCACTGAGGAAATAGTGTCAGAAGCCCCACCTCACACACAGTCACGCCTCTTTGACCTTGGGACACTTACCCAAGTGCAGAAGACAGTCAACGAAGCTTAACTCTCAATGAATACTGCTCAACACACTCTGTAGTAAATAAAGGGAAGCTAATGATGCTCAATGTGGGCTGGACTGTGATTTATTTCCTGAACAAGTATACCTCATAGCACCGGCCACCACATCATTCTGGCCCCTGCCGCACAGAGACTCCATGCCAGCATTGCCACTTCCTGGAGGCAGTGGACAGGGCTGTGGACTCTTGCCACACCAGAATAGGATCACTAGTTCTACCAGATGTAGCTGTAGTGAAGGTAACGAAGGCACAAGTAAACTGCACATGAGTGTACGCTGCCCTGATAAAGCAGTGAGAAGGGCAAGCTGAAGGGTAAGGTTAAAAGTTAATTAAGGTGGAGGCCACTTCTGCTGGCTTCTGTGAGATGTAAATAATGTTGTGCTTTGACTCTGAAAAGATTTTTGGTGGTCCCAAGGGAACACCAGCCAGGAACACTGAGAACAGACACTTTGTAGAACACAATAATTTAAGAGATTCCACTTACAAAATACCATTGCTATGGACTCCTTACCTTAATAGCTTCTACAGAATCAAACTTGTCTAGCTTGTTGATATGGTTAGTGATGTTGGTATTAAGAGGAACAGGAGACACTGGATGGATGACAGTTGCATCGTGGGACTGCTGCTGATATCGTTGGCAATAAGTGTAAACCAGAAGAGTCAGAAGGCACCCGAGAATGGAGCTGCTCAGCCCCACGGCAGTCATGTGGAACATATTAAACTCTGCAGCACAAGCAAGACAAGATGATGTTAGCAGATACATATATGCAGGGCTTTGTGTATATCATGCAAGTACCAAAGAAGAGGGGAAAACCATACTGAATGCAATACTGGGTCTAGAGTTTAGCTTGTTGAGAATTTTACGTCTCATTTAAAAAAAAGAAAAGCTAGTTTCTAGTTATGAAACATGTTCAGCAACATGAGGGCAATGCCTGCTGAAGTTGCAGAAGCCACAGCAATGGCAGAATAAAGGTTCCAGTAAAGAGAGGCTCAGTTTCAGTGCCCTGTACAACTCTTCCTCCTTCCCCATGACTAACAGAAGCAGAAAAAACAATGCAAATAGTAAAAATGGTAGGGAAGGCAAACTTGTGTACTTCGCATAATTTATACTTTTTGCAGAATTTGTTGCCTTACTGCAGATTTCTTGGCAAGTGCTTTACAAAATGAAGGTTCTTTGTCTAAACCAAACAAGATCCGATTTGTGTATAAAATGGCAGAGGAAAGTCAAGGAGCAAAAGGCAAGACAGAAAAGCCTTCCTCTGAAAGGCTTGACCTGTCTAGGTATCAACAGATGACCACTCCTGAAAAAGAGGACCTCTGCATTCACATCCCCACCAGAGAACTGAGAAAGATTCAGCGTCAGTCTGGGAATCTCTGCGTCACAACTGAAAATAGGGCAGTGACTTGTAAACATTCTTAAAGGAGTCTGAAATAGGCATGTAATTGCTAACTTGGGCTCCTGAAATAGTGTTTATGGAATATCTGAAATGATGCCTGTCTGGGTTTTTTTTTTGTCTAGTAAAATAGCTAGTTCAGTGAAGGGTTTAAAAAATAAATAAATCCCAAACCAAGAGCTTCCACTGTCTCTTTTTTCTAAACTAAGAGTTGAAATGAGGAAGCAAAAAAAAAACCCAAAAAACACCCCAAATGTATTCTCTCCATTGGAGACTTCCATACTTCAAAAAGCACTCAATTCCCTCTGAGCTGGAAGTTACTTTGCTTTAGTTTCAGACTGATAGCATATGTTGTGTGAATTTTGTGATTAAAATAAATTCAAATTCCATACCAAGGAAAGCTGAATTATTTGACCAGCTTAGGCAAATAGTAAACTTGCATATATTCTCTTCTTTTACATAATATATTCTGCTTCCATTAGTAATTAGGAAGGGCAAGAGACTATAAGAAAGGAAAGATTGTGCCGTCGAGTTGTTGTCGACTCCTGGCAACCACAGAGCCCTGTGGTTTTCTTGGTAGAATACAGGAGAGGTTTAGCATTGCCATCTCCAGCACAATATGAGATGATGCCTTTTGCCATTGTCACTGAAGTGAGCATCCGCCTCCAGCACCTTCCTATATCGCTGCTAACCGATATAGGTGACTACAAATATATATTTACGAAGCACAGTCTGGGAAGCACACCAGCAGGGATTTGAACTAACAGCCTCCTGCTCCCTAGGCAAGCTGCTTCCCAAAATCCAGCTCTCTGATCAGTAAAGCCATTGCAGAGAAACTGTTCTGGCTCCCAAAACTTCAGCAGGCATTGTCATGCTGTTGAACTCCTCTTCACAGCTATAATGACTAGAAACTTGTTCTTTTTTTGACAATGAAAACAGATCTCCGAAAACTGAATTCAGTGCCCAATATTACATTTTACATTCCACCCCCACCTACATGATATGCGCTCAGCCCTGAGGATCCACCTAAAGGTCAGTGAACGTGGCAATAGATGCCTTATTAAGGCTACTTTAAATGTGTAAAGAAATGTACATAATTGGAATGATAGATGTGCAGTTGCTGCATTTTATTTCCCCAGCTGTACAATCCTCACTCTTTAATTGTGTTCAGGGGAAAGGGACTATGTGTTTTCAGCAAAGGCTGGCTGGAAATTAATGTTGTCACTAACTTCAACTCCCCAAAGCAATTTTTCAACTTTTAAATTCCTTTTAACTATGGTCAATAGAGTGCCAAAAAACCTGGCGAGTGACCAAAGCGTGAGGAGAGAGGCAAACTAGATGACTGAATCCACCTTTGATCCACTGACTATCATGTCTGTCAAATCTGTTGTGATGGTCTTGAAATGGGCTTGAGCTGCAGAATAAAAATACTGTAGAGTGTCTTGGGGTGTTTTTTTTTTTAAATGTATGTTTGAACACAGCCTAGAATTCTCTCAATAGCAGCTATCCCCAATGAGAAATCGAGGGTTGTGTTGCAGTCCTTTTTCCAGCTTTTTCTTCTACAACGGGAAGTTATGGACTCCCAATTCCTGTTTATTTTCCTTGCCCCTCCTGGATGGATGAAAAAGCAGCTAAGCCAGGGCAATTCTGAATTGAAAGTTACAGAAGGGGTAACTCTCTCCATCTATTCTTCTTCTGCTCAGATCTGCAACCTCTTCAGGCTTCTTTGGGCAAAACATTTTGGGCAAAACACTCAGAATCCTGCCTAATATGTATCTTGAGCCTCAGCTAGTTAATAAAATTTTAAGTAGCAGTCTGAAAAACATGCAATAATGCAGAAGAAGGAAAATAATCACTGAAAGGAAAATAAAAGGAAGAAAAAACAAAGAGCTTACCACCACATCGTTTTTCTTTGATGCTGCTGCTTCTTGCTACAGTTATGTCTGTAATAGTAAATAATTCAGTTATGTAATATGGTAAAGAATCATGCTCCTGAATAATCGGAATGTGCAAATCGATTCAAGCTCAAAACTCATTGGTTTAGTTGATGTATGATTCCTGTGCTAGATTTGAGTGCTTGCTTTATTATACAAAATACTTGCAGAATAAATTCTGGTTTAGTTTCCTCAGCAAATAGACAGCATGCAGGATTGAATACTAAAGAATAATCCTGTAGGTTTAAGAATTTCTCACACTAGACTGATAGGGAAGAAATTGCTTGTAGAAAATTTTCTAAAGGAATTTAGAGTATTATTTAGTAGATATGCGCATGAAACTGATTTTGTGATTCGTTTCGATGCACGGAGTAGACAGAGATAAATTACTTCAAACATAGAAAATGTATCATTCAGAATGAACCTTCTGTGTTCAAAGCAGATATGAGCAGACCCCTGACCTAATTCTCATTGAAATCATACTGAAATGTTTTTTTTTTTAATTCATTTTTGTTTTTATTACATTTTGTCCTTTTGGTTCTTTCACTTGATTTAATACTTGATTTACATTCAGCATACGTTACAGATAAAGCTCTCACACATGTAATGTTTGAAAGGACTTGCTGCATGTATCAGCCCCTTTATCTGTAGTGTTAGCAAAACAGCAGTGTGCTTGCCCAAAAGGCTAGCATGCTAATTTCCACATGAATGGACAGGTGCATGCGCAAGTGCATTGAAACATGGCCAGCTGTTCAGGGAGAGAGGAGGGGAAACTATCTGGGTCCACCAAAATTACAATGCAGTCAAAAGTGTGGATGCTGCTGCTGCTGCTGCTGCTGCTGCTGCTGCTGCTGCTACTACTACTACTACATTTATATACTGCTCATCAACCAAAGTTCTCAAAGTGGATTGCATCGCTTTGATGTAACAAACATCATAGAAAATTACATAGAAAAATAAATAATACATCAAGGAGATGGTCCTCTGTCCCCAAAGGGCTCACAATCTAAAAAGAAACATATAAGGCAGATACCAGCAACAGCCACTGGAGGGATGCTGTGCTGAGGCTGGATAGGGCCAGTTGCTCTCCCCCTGCTAAATATCAGAGAATCACCACTTTGAAAGATGCCTCTTTGCTAAGTTAGCATCATCCATCAGCTATTAAGGCAGTGTGGGGAACCTATAAGAAAATGGCAGCTGTGTTCATAACCCTCCCCTCCCTCCCTCCCAGATGAGAGCTCCACATAAGATGCTTTTAGCATTCGAATGGAACGGGAATAAAAGTATACTAAAGAAACAAGTGGAGGAAGGGGGAAAGATTTGACTCAGATGCTCTCTTCCCTCCCTCCAGTGGTGCAGACTGCAATAATGGAGATAAGTGGGGCTTGCTCTGCCCTTACCTGGTATGAAATTGGAATCCGGAGCACAAGGTTGAGTCTCAGTTGTATTTCCAGAACACTGGTGACCAACAGGAAATAAAACATTGCACTGGCGGGTGCGGAACTGGACTCCGGATGAATCGCAGCCAGACCACTGTGACCAGTCCGACCAGCTATCTGTGACAAGCAAAAAAGCACGCGGCACGTGAAGGGGCCAGTGGGCGACAAAACGACGTTGGGGTGGCGTTTTGTTGTGGTTGGCCCCCAGGATGGGCAGTGCTACAGAGCCATAATGCTGTGCCTCAGGGCTGCTGCAGACTCCTAAGGTAGCCCCAGTGCTGGTAAGAATGGGCAACAGTGCATTGACAGTTTTCCCTGGCTGCAAATGGACGAAACTGCAGAAGCACTGCTAGCCCAGCCGCCTGTACATATCAGCACGGGGGCTCTCTTCCGACTCCACAGCACCCCCAGGGTGCAGTGTTGCCTCTCTGTAATGCTGCACACAATATCAGTCTATGTGACACCGTGGACTGAGTGTTGGACTGGGACTAGCAAGACCTGGCTTTGAATCCCCACACAGCCCTGAAATACACTGGGGCCTTGTGCCAGTCAGTTTCTCTTTGTGAGGATAAAAAACACACAGGGTGCCCTGAGCTCCTTAGAGAAAGCCAAGCATGAAAATATAAATTAAATAATACGGCTGGCGTGCTGGGAAAACTTACTCAGAGGACTCGTACAGTAATGGCTGACATGATGTGCACCCCTGTAATGATTTGCTGTGGGGCTCTTGTGGACTTCAAAGGAAGCTCTGATGCTGCCCTGAGGTCGTGATTGTAGAAACTGTGTTTCTGCATGTTTTCCAATTGTCCTGAATAGGAAAACATACATAAAAGTAGCTTCCACAATTGCTACCTCAGGGCAGAGCTTCCTTCAAAGCCCACAAGGGCCCCACAGCAGATCCTAACAGGTGGTAGGCTGTGAATCATGTCAGCTACTATCCACAAAGACTGCCCAAAACTAAAGCTATTTAACTCTAAAGCAGGCTTGTTATGCACAACAGTGAAGAAAAAGAGATGTGCTGAATTTCCTGTACCTGGGCATTGTTGTGTATTGCAGAGTGCCTCTTCAGTGTGGAGTCCCAGACAGATATCCCCTCCATAAGCTGGTGCAGGATTTGTGCACGAGCGAGTCCTCATATAATGCCCACTTCCACAAGTGGCAGAACACTTAGACCATGACGACCAACAAGACCAAACTCCATCAACTGCAAAAAGACAACACCACACTGCATTGTTTCTTGTCCCTTTCATATATCAGGCTTGCATGTAATCACTCACCTGGCTGCCTATGGCAAGAAAAACAGCTTCAAGGCTATCCAGTAGGGAAGTTTTTCTAAACCTGTCTCACAAGTCTGGCTCTTGTTCTCTTTCAGGCTGTCAGTGTACTACAAACACAACTAAAATAAGGTAGGGGTGTGTTGGGGGGTGGACCTAGTAAAATATTCTACGGGCTAGTAACCTTTGCAGACTTATTTGCAAGCCTGAAGTAAACAGACGAAATCAACTGGTTTTGATCATACTTCGGAACTGAATACCGGTCCGCATAGACCACTATACTGTACTGAAATCAAAGCAAACATTTTTAGTTGCAAGTTTCAGGCTACTTTCCAAGCAATAAAGACTAAATAAACCCAAAAATTGCCTAGAAAATGATACTGCTGTATTTTTACTAACAGGAGATGGAAAGGCAGAGCCCATACCAACACCACATCTTCTAAAGGGGGCACGTGAGAGACAGAGTACCCAGATGTGGTGACAAAGACAAAAAGGTGTGGTTCATATGCTTCATATATTAAGCCAGATATTAATTGTTACTAAGAACTTGCATTGCATGAATTTCTCTTGTAAAACACATTTTAAAAGCAGGACCAGCACCTAGCCTATCTTGGCACACTTTTCTTTGTTACCTCAGTGTGCTTTTCGAGACAAGAAGTAATGCAAACTGGATTCGTGGTTTTAAAACAAACAAACACACATACAATGTATGGCTTGGAAGTGGTTCCATATTTTCAAGCGACAACATCCCTTGCCAACCACGTGGGTTCTGTTCTTGGAAAACCTTGCGGTTAGCGAGTTTGCAGTAGATGAGCCATTGAAACCAATGGCCAACAGGAGGTTAGGGGAACCGCGGTCACGGAAAGACTGAAAATAAGGTAAAAAATAGAATTGCCCCCAACCCCTGAAAATCACCTCCTGACCCTCGGAAATGACCCCCCTGAATCTCTGGAAATCACACCATGACCCCGAAAATCACCCCATGACACCTGGAAATCCACCCCAAACCCGCCAATTTTTTTTAAAAAAAACAAACCCTTGCCAAACTGCAGATAGCAGGTTGCGGTTGGCGAGGGCAATCACAATTTTGCAGCCGTGGATACACAAATCCGTGATTGGGAAAAACATGATTGGCGAGGGACGACTGTATATCAGTTTCACTGGCCTCTTACCTGGGCATGGGAGAACATTGCATTCTTGGTATTCCAGAGATGGCCCCAGGCAGGGCAACCCCCCATACTTGGGCTCTGGGTTGTTGCAGATACGTTTGCGGTTCCTAATACCTCTACTGCAGTCACGGCTACACTGAGACCAGGGCGACCAGGGAGACCAAGCACCATTAATCGTATGCGCAGAGTAACGTCCAGAATGCATGAAGTCGCCTGAGAGAAACACAAGAGGGAATTAAGAGTCTCTCTTCAAAACAAAACTGCCTGCTTACCAACATACTGGCCAACATTCAGTGCAGTGTTACATTGCCGTACATTGTCCCAAATGGGGAAACTTGCAGAAGTGCTGCTTGCACAACTGACCCTTTCACACACACCCAACACTGTCAGTGGTGTAAAACACAACTAAAATTTTAATCTAATAGTTCTACTGTGGATGGAGGACTATATTTTTTTATTCAGCTTGAACATAGTGACAAGAATGGCAACTATTGCATATTATTGGAATTCCCAGAATAGTATAGATCAGGGAATGATGAATTAGTGCCCTGCTGTTCAGATGCAGCCCCTAAAGCAATTTCATCTGGCACAAGATTCTACTATGCAGCCCAACCACTCCCAGCCTTTGGATCAGTGTCTGAAAATATAATGGTGGACCCTAAGATTACAGATGTTTACCATCCCTGGTGTAGGTGAGTATGAGTGATTGCAAACTAGAGAAGGGACATGACAGGAAGGACAATATTGAAATATGTATTGGAAAATGATATTTATTATTGAAGTGGAAAGTGCAAGGACAATGTGGAGCCATTAGTATTATTCTCATTAAATTACTTCTGAAGATAAAAGATGCAACTCAAGTATATCTTACTGTAATGAAGCCTAAGTGCATGTTACTGCTTTTACTCCTGAACTCATTCCTTGTTAGCATGCATTTCCTTTATCTGTCCTCTGCATTTGTCTAGCTCTTTACTGAAATTTAGATGGTAAACTCCTTAGAGTAAGGACTTGACTTTATAAAGCACATCTGCATGAAACAGCAACAACTTATCTGTTACGTATACAGCTCCACATTTAATTTCACCAAATACTACAAAGCAGAGCTTTCAGAAACTTTTAGAACTTTTCCACTGGCAAGTTTCCTCCTGTTTTATTTAAGTAGTCTTAAGAAAAACAGAAGGAAAACGAGAATGAGGGCCTCCTCACACATGCTGGGCACAATCCAGGCACACTAAGGCACTCCTAAGCCCATTTATTTATTTATTTATTTTATAAACCGCCCCATCCAGAGGCTCTGGGCGGTGTACAACAACTTTTAAAAAGACATAAAACCCACAATTAAAACAATGCTAAAAGCAATATAAAAACTATTCAAAAATGATTAAAACTATTTAAAACCAATTAAAATACATTTAAAAACAACACTTCACAAGCCTTGAACTCTCCAACTGAAATTCTCATAACTTAAAGCGTCTTTGGCTGGATCATGGCCTTTGTTTTAAAGTGAACACCTGTGGGTTTGTTTTTGTTTTTGGTTAGGATGCACCTAAAAGTGTAATGTGTGAATGGGATGAATAAGTGTTTGAAAACATACAGATTTTGGATTGGCTATGGCTCCATTTGGAATGGACACTTGCTAACCAATCCAGGTTTATTGGTATGCAACATGGGAAACCATTCTGAATACTGTATATGGCATGAGCAGCAGGTTAAAGGAAAGGCATCTTGTTAACAAGTTGCTCTAGTAAGAACTAATCAGCCTACTTTCCTTTCACTGTCTCTACAACTGGACTAAATTTGGTTCAAATCAAGGTCCATAAGTTAGATCTCTTGCACCTCAAATGTTCATGCATCCACCATCTTGGATCGGGGTGGAGTACATCATTACAAACTACACAATTGAGGCATCACTATGTGTCCATACAGCTATAGCAAATTTGGTTCAAATCGGTTAAGACAGCCCACAAGTTAGTGCACTTGTGCCTCAAAAGTTTACATGTCTGCCATCTTGAATTGGGTTGGATGACGTTGTCAGAATCTACGCCGTTGAGGTGTCCCTATGTGTCCCTACAGCTGTAGCTAATTTGGTTCAAATTGGTTAAACGGTTAAGCCCACTTGCACCTCAAAAGTTTATGTGTCCACCGTCTTGAATCGGTGTGGATTACATCATCACAAACTACGCCATTGAGGTGTCCCTGGTTGTCACTCACTGCAACTGTACCAAATGTGGTTCATAGGGGTTAGACAGTCTACAAATCAGCCCGCTTGTGCCTCAGATGTTCACATGGCCACCATCTGAAATTGGAGTGGATGACATCATCACACAGCATGCCATTTGGGCATCCCTATGTGTCCCTGCAGCTGTAGCAAATTTAGTTCAAATTGGTTAAGCGGTTCACAAGTTAGCCCACTTGCGCCTCAAATGTTTACGCGTCTGCCATCTTGGATTGTGGTGGATGACATCATCACAATCTACGCCATTCAGGTATCCTTATGTGTCCCTACAACTGTACCCAATTTGGTTCATATTGGTCCAGGTGTTTCGAAGTTGATGGTGGGGGACACATGGACACACATACAGAATGCTAGGTGATCTCATAAGCCTAATGGAAAGTAGGCTAAAAACAGACCTAAAACTAGATAGGTTACTAATAAAGGTTTCTCAATGACTGATTAAGCAAAACCAAATTAAAAACATTTTAGTTCTTATTTCATTCTCTAACCTGGAAGCTTACTACACTAAGGTTATTGGCTGACATGCGCAGGAAAATTACTTCTCATGCCAGTCAATTACAAGTAGTTCCACTGAAATTAAAAGGACAAGTGCATAACTTGTAGTTTTCCTCATCATGTCAGCTGTTGTGCTCAGTGAGGCTTATTCCCAGATAAGTATGCATGGGATCGGCCAAGAGAGAACAGTTTGCCTAAAGCCCCTAGTAGCTCATGGTGGAAGCTGAATTTGAATCAGGGACTTCTTCACTCCACCTCTTAACCACTCTGGTACACTGTTCTGTTCCCTAGTTCCAATCCTATAGTATCTACATTTGCAGACCCTCACAAGAGAGCCTGCAATCACCTGGCCATTTTTAACCAAGAGAAAACAAGGGAGGCAATGACAGAAGCCTTCAAATATTTGAGATGCTGCCAGAAAAAGGAGAAGTTACCATTGTTTGCTGCTGGCCCAGAGTCAGGGATAAAGAGTAACAGACAAGCTGTAACAACATACATTTAAGTGCAGCCTTAGGAAAAGCTGTGTAACAACCATAACAGAGCCACAATGGAAAATCCATTCCTGGAAGTTTTAAAGAACAGGCAAATTAGGCATTTTGAAGAGAAGTTTAAAAGGGTCCTTGCCACAAGAGAACGTATGGGAATAGATGATCCCTCTGAAATCTCAGAGGAGTTATAACATGTTCCAAAATTTTGTTTCAAAGACTCAAAGATGTATCAAATTTCATCAGAAGCACATATGCGTACATGTATGTACATGTGAAAGAGATGCAGAAAGAGCAAGAGAGCCTGGCCAGGACCTGGAATATCAGGAAGTGGGATGTGTTTGTGGCTGGAGCACACAAAAAGAGGCTGATTCTTACTAACATCCTGGAAATGCAAAAAGGTCCGTTTATTATTATTATTTATTTATCTGACATATTTGTATACAGCCCAAAATGCAAGGCTCTGGGCAGTTTACAACAAAACAATAAAAACAACAAGGAAAAAGGTTAAAAGATTACAACGATTTAAAATTTAAAACAAGGCTAAGCTATTAAATGCCATAAAACTATTAAAACAGTATCTAATTAAAAGCCTGGGTGAACAAATGTGTCTTGACTGCCTTTTTAAAAGTTGTAAGAGATGTGGAGGCTCTTATTTCAGCAGGGAACATGTTCCAAAGCCTCAGGGCAGCAATGGAGAAGGCCCATCCCTGAGTAGCCACCAGATGAGCTGGTGGCAACTGCAGACAAACCTCTCCTGATGATCTCAATGGGTGGTGTGGTTCATAGCGAAGAAGACATTCTCTTAAATACCCAGGACCCAAGCTTATGAGGGTTATAGGTTATAACCAAGACCTTGTATTTTGTCCGGAAACTTACAGTGTAGATCTTTGAACATAGGAGTAAAATGGTCTCTCCGAGATGACCCAGGGACCAACCCGGCTGCCACATTCTGGACCAACTGCAGTTTCCGGACCACATACAAAGGCAGCCCCACATAGAATGCATTGCAGTAGTCAAGTCTGGAGGTGACTAGATGTACCACTGTACTGAGGTCATTTATCTCAAGAAATGTGTGCTGCTGGTGTATCAGCTGAAGCTGATAAAAAGGCATCTCTGGCCACTACCTCAACCTGGGCCACTGCCTCAACAGGGAGAGGTTTGTGTCCAGAAGCACCCCCAGACTGTGTACCTGTTCCTTCTGGAGAAGTGTGACCCCATCCAAAACAGGCAGATCAAAATCATCTCCTGAGTTCTGACCCCACACAATAAGTACCTCCATGTCTGTTATCTCTCATCTAGCCTCCAGGCAGCCATTTAGGGAGGTCATGCCTTCTCCTGATGATGTTGACATGAAGAAACAGATTTGGATGTCATCAACTTACTGATAACACCCTGCACCAAATCTCCTGATGATCTCTCCCAGCGGTTTCATGCAGATGTTAAACAACATTGGAGACATTGCAGAGCCCTGAGGGACACCATACTAAAGTTCAAATTTTGAAGAACAATAGTCCCCGAAGGAGACCACCTTGAATCTGCCCAAGAGGTAGGAGTGAACCAAAGCAGTGCCTCCCAACCCCCTCAGACATTTCAGAAGGATACTATGGTCGATAGTATCAAAAGCCCCAAGAGGTCCAAAAGGACCAAGAGAGTCACACTTCCTCTGTCAATTCCCAATTGGAGATCATCCATCAGGCCAACCAAGGCAGTCTCTACCCCATAGTCCACCTGAAAGCCAGTCTGAAACGGATCAAGATGATCAGTTTCATCCAAGACTGCCTGGAGGCTACCACCCTCTAAGTTACCTTGCCCAATCACAGAAGATTGGAGATAGGCCTGTAGTTGCTTAATTCTGAGGGATTCAATGCAGGCTTCTCCAAAAGAGATCTAATAATTGCCTCCTTAAGGCAAGGAGGCATCCTGTCCTCCCTCAGAGAAGCATTTATGATCTATACTATGCCTTCTATAACAACCCCCCTGCCAGATAGTATAAGCCATGCCTGGCAAGGGTCAAGAAAATTGGTGGTAGGCCGCACCATTCCAAGCAGTTTGTCCACATCATCACAAGACACAAACTGAAACTGATCCAGCCTGACCACATAAGACGAGTTGCTGGACACCTCCGATTCAGACACTGCAGTAATTGTTGGGTCTAAATCCAAGCTGGCCTGAATATGAGAGATTTTATCCACCAAAAAACTCATTAAACAAGGGCACTCACTAGCCCTCTCACAACCCTGAACAACTCCTCTGGACGTGAACTTAGCAAAGAGGCATCTTTTAACGTGGTGATTCTCTTTATTTAGCAGGGGGAGAGTAACTGGCCCTATCCACCCCCAGCATAGTACCTCCAGTGACTGTTGCTGGTTTCTATCTTATGTTTCTTTTTAGATTGTGAGCCCTTTGGGGACAGGGATCCATCTTATTTATTTATTATTATTCCTTCCGCCATTTTTGGAAGGGCAGTATATAAATTGAATAAATAAATAAAATAAATAAAATGATAAAAAGTCTAGAAGGCAAATCTAAGTGAAGACAGAAGACGGGCTACATTTAGCCAGGAAGAAAAGAAAGAGGAGATTTGAGGGATTTAGGGCAGAGAGAGTTTTCAAATATTTAAAATACGTCAGAAAAATGTTGAAGAGTAATTGTTTGACATTAGTCTCAATGCCCAAATTACAAGAGCTCTTTAGCACAGAATCAAGCTACCCGGGAAGTTAACAGAATATTCTTGAAATTGTTCAAGAAAAGATGGGACAGGCTTTCCAACCTGTCAAGTATGCTTTAGGTGTAAGCAATCTTGCATTCAAGGAAGAGGTTGGGCAACAGAATGCCTAACATTCCTTTCAAATTTTTATTTTTATTTTATGTGTGTATGTATGCGCACGCGCGCGCACACACACACACACACACACACACACAGAATGACACTGGTAGGCAGGGGAAAGGTTTGACTCTCATCTGAACTACTGAACCTCAAGAGCAGTATTTTACAGAAACACCTTTTAGTAGATGCCAAATCTGCCCACTCCAGACATAGGTGACTCCAGTATTGTTATGTACACTGATGGTATTCCCACGTATACTCCAGATCTCACCATGGTATCTCAGGTGGATGCTATGGCCAGGAGTGCTTTCTATCAGCTTCGGCTGATTCGACAGCTGCGTCCATTCCTTGAAGAGAACAATCTCAAAACAGTGGTGCATCAGCTGGTAATCTCCAGGCTCGACTACTGCAATGCGCTCTACGTGGGGCTGCCTTTGTACGTAGTTCAGAAACTTCAATTAGTTCAAAATGCGGCAGTGAGATTGGTCTCTGGGGTAACCCGGAGAGACCATATTATGCCTGTCTTAAAACAGCTGCACTGGCTGCCGATATGTTTCCGGGCGAAATACAAAGTGCTGGTTATTACCTTTAAAGCTCTGAACAGCTTGGGTCCGGGTTACCTTAGAGAACGCCTTCTTCGGTATGATCCCCATCGCTCGTTGAGGTCATCTGGAGAGGTCCGTCCCCAGTTACCACCGGTACATCTGGTGGCGACTCAGAACTGGGCCTTTTCTGTAGCTTCTCCTGGTCTATAGAATGCACTCCTGGCAGATGTCCGGAGCTTAGGCTCGCTGTCAGCCTTTAAGAGAGCCCTAAAAACCTATTCATTTGGCCTGGCCTTCCAAGGCTTGTAAAGTGTTGTTGTTTTTAAAAGTATTTTAATTGGTTTTAAATAGTTTTAATCATTTTGGAATTGTTTTTATATTGTTTTTAGCATTGTTTGAATTGTGGGTTTTATGTCTTTTTAAAAAGTTGTTGTACATCGCCGAGAGCCTCTGTATGGGGCAATCAATGAATGAATCAATCAATCAATAAGTTCTGACATAAACCAATTCCTGCAGCCTGCCTCCTGTTACCAAGAGAGCCTGTTGCGGGGCTCCCTGGAGCACCCTGATACCTGGTTTGGGGCTACAGGATTGTAGTTCCCACATTTGCTGTTCAGATCCTATGGGACTGTGTGATCTCCATTTTTGTTTGAATGAGCTATCCCATAGGGCATGTCACTTGGCATATAGCCTGGGATGATAGCTCTCAGGTCAAGTTTAATTTTGGGACTGCAGGAGAATCTCCTTGTGCTCGCCCCCTTGACTGATTTCCAGTGGGGAATGCCAGAGTAGACGTGAATTAATCAGCACTATTCTTTTCAAGAATCAGCCAAGTATTCTTCCTATGTTGGCACAGCTGATAAGGTCACGATATCACCTTATCAGGAAGGTGCGATAAGGTAAGTAATCTCCTCTGCTAATGAGTATGATAATGGTTGGCTCAAGGCACAGGAAGCTAGCTTGTTTACATTTTAGTCACTCCCAGGTATTCAAAAAAAGGCATGAGATAAACCTTGATGGGTCCAATGCGTTTCTCCCTACATGGGTCTCCTAGACCTATTCAACCTTTCTACTGAAAGGAGATCCATGCCTCACATTTGAATAGGACAACGCTTCATCCTGTCCTTTGTTCCTTTTGTCTACCTTTTCAAGATGCAAGCAGCATAATGCCCGGGGGCAAGATTTTTGCAATAAATAATCAAGACACAATCGTTGTGTCTCTACCCCAGATTCACCAGTTTCTTTTAGGGATGTGCAAACAGGTTCGACATTGAACAGGTTCAACATCGAATGGGTTCAGTTCAACAGTTTGGGGTCAAACATAACCACCCTCTGTACGGTCCAGACGGGAACCTCCCCCTGGCCCGTTTGGGGAGTTCGCCAGTGGTGTTGTTTTTTTTAATTAATTTTTTTTATTTTAAAAACCTTACTCCTGGGGAGGGATCCAAGGAAGCAGGGGGGTCCACGGAGGTTCCCCCTCCCCTCACCAGCCTCCCTTCCTTCCAAAATCAGAGTGGTTCATGCATTCTTCGGCCCATTTGGGTCATGCCAGGCCACACAGAGGCCCATTGCGCAGGTGTGGCAGCCTCCAAAATGGATGCTGTACTGGGGGGATGGCCGAACAGGCTGGTTTTGGAGGAAGGGAGGTCGGACTGAACTGGCCCAGTCCGTGTCTGGTTCAGACTCAAACCGAACTGGACCAGCCGGTTCCGTGCACACCCCTAGTGTCTTCCTCGGATGCAACAGCTACTTTTCACTTCATCTTGGCATTGGCATTTCCATCTTGCCCTGCCTTGACTCTTGCTCCTGTCCTGTTGTCACCTCCAGACTGGGGTTTTTCCTTGCACTGTGTAGCACTCCCGGCTGTGAGATACTGGTACTTTTCGGATTTTTACTGGTTCCCGGATCCCTGCCTGGTTCCTGGTTTCCTGCTTCCGAATTTTGCCTTCCTACCTACCTTGGAAGAAAGAAGTCCCTCGGCAACTAACAAACCACTAGGGTCAAAAGACCCCACCAGATGGATTGAGGTAGTAACTAACCCCTGCTCTCAAACCTCTCACTTCCTTTTCTCTCACTCTTCCTAAAATCCAAAACTGTCCGTTTCTCTCTAACCAGCCTTGAGTGAACCTAATTCGGAAACTCAAGCCAAATTGCTTCCTTGTGAGCTGTAACATAGACCTTTTAACTTGGTAGTCTTGCTAGTTTGTGTTAGTTAAATATTGTTGCTCATTAACCAGTACTTTCTCTTCCTATACCCCTAAAACTCTCAAATAAATCTTACTTTATTTTTGAACTTTAACCTCTCTGTTCCGCTCTTTCCATGACCGAAGCTTTGCACTAATTTATTCTGAAGGTGGGCTGCTCCATTTAATTTCATTAATTCCCCACACAAGCCTAAAACATAGCCAGGGGTTAGGGGTATTTTGCCCATTCCCTGGGAGCAGTACCATTAACACTGCCATCATAAGCACTTTGCTAGTAATCAGTACTAGCAAGACCAAAGCCTTTTAACACCTCCCACCATGCCAATGCAAATAAGCTTAAGGTTTTGATGTGTATGCCTACTTACCATCTGTTGAGCATCCAGTGGTACCATCACTAGAACAGTAACGCATTTCAATCCTTTGCCTTCCCACATCTAATAAATTTGCATCAGGCAGCCGTGCCTTGCAAGTGTATCGAAATCGTTGCTCATAGTGCCCACCATTGTCAGAGATGTTGACTGGAGTCCATGGAGTCCAAGGAGTTGTCTTTTTCAGCTCTGGACAGGGGCTGGTGTTGCAAGCTTGATACTCCTGAAAGAAATGCATTGGTTGTTTACACTTTGGGAGTATAACATCACCCATTCACAACCTGAAATAATGGATCGATGCCAGTCTTCCTTAGGCCAAAAGATTCTGAATCCTAATTTCACAAACTGTTAAAAGTAATCACTCTGAAATCTTTAAGAATAAGCTTAATTTGGATATAAATATACCTACAATGTCCATGTAAACAAATCCTAATCTAGAGATAATATTTATTATGGTGCAAATCCTAGGTTCACCTGAGCAACCAGACTTTTGCTACAAGTTTCTGAAGCAGCAGTTTCTAGTGTGGCTGCCTTATATGAGCTATCAATCCACTGTTTATTCTTAGGGAATAAGAGCAGCAAGCCGAAGGATACAACCATCAATTCTATCACCCTTCTCCTAGAAAAGTGCAACTTACATTGTGTCTGATGATCAAGCCTGGGGATGGCTAATTGGCAGCTGTCCCAGTCCCAGTCCCAAATGTGTCCAGCTTCTTCCCTGCATCACCTGCCCCCACACAGGTTGGAAGTGGCTAGCCTCGCCAAGATCCAGTCTTTGAGCAACTTTGCCCAGGTGTGGTACCTTGCCCCATGACATTAGCTGGAGGGAAGGTCTATTCCACAGGCTGAGGGGAAGGTCTATTCCTCAGTTGGCTATCCCCAGTCTAACAGGCCTGTCCCAAGTTCTCCTGAAGTGGTGTGGTCTGCTACCACCCCATCCTCCATCTCCACCCCCCATCCCTGTGGTCCGTGTCACGTGTCAATCTTCCTCCCACTCTTACAGTATTCAGAGTGCGGCATAAGCCTATTCCCCCATCAGGGGTGTAGCAAGGTTGGAGTGGGCCCAGAGACAAGATTTTAAAATGCCCACCCCCACTGAAGCTCAGCTCATGAAGTAAAGAAATCTTAAATGAGGCTGAATAGTGGTAACAAAAAGCATTTTGTAGGGGTGTGTGTGTGTGTGTATGTATATGTGTGTGTGTATATATGTGTGTGTGTGTGTGTGTGTGTGTGTGTGTATATATATATAAATAAATATAAAGATTTTGTAAATTGTGGATGATGCAAGTCATTTAATGGTACTAGAGAAAGACATGCTGTTCTGGTAGCTCCAGGACTGAACACCCACATCAGTTTGGGAGGATGAATACAACTGAAGGAAGCCCAGGCAGGTGCATGGCTGGGGAAGTCAGTCATGTGACTTGCCTCGGGGGGGCAAGGCAGTGGGCCCCCAGACAACTGTCTCCCCTTGCCTATTATAGTTATGCCCCTGTCCTCCATGCCCAATCTCCCCTTACGTGGAGGCACAAACAGCCACTGCTACCACCACTCCTGCTTCTTCTACCACTCACTCTGCCCTCCCTTTCCAAGAGGGAACCAGGTGGCAGGAAGGATCTCAAAGACATGGCTTGCCATTCTGTGCCACCCTCTGCTTTTTTAAAATGCCAGGCAGAATGAGCAAGAGGGGGGAGGAGGAGTAGGAGAACACTGAAGGCAGTGGCAATGGTGGTTTGGCAGGAGGTGGCCGCCTCACTAGCAAGCAAGCCCTGTGACCTAGACAAAAATGTCATCTTGCCTGAAAATGTCAGAAGCAAGCTACTGTAAAGTGCTGTTTGAGCTAGCATGAACGGCAGCACTGGCATTTTACCAGTGGTCATGAAGTCTTCTCGTTTTAGGTCAGTGCTGCACAACACACCCTCGCAAGCGTTTAATTCTAACTATATGGTGAGCATGCAGAGACTACAACAGCAGCTCATAATTACAGCAGCTAAAACGAGAAGTTGTTTCCCCCAGATACATTGTGTATTGCCATCGACTTCTTGTGGTTAAGTGTCAAATCACACCCTTCAATATAAAACTACTGCAGGTCAAAGCAGGTCTTCTCTTGTGCATGCTTATGACATCACCTCTTTCTCTGACCTTTGTTTCTCATTCAGATTTAAAGATTCTCCAAGAGAGACCAGAATAGCCCTTTGCACTTAGAAGAAAGAGCATCAGTCTGCCTACAAATGCAACTCCCAGTGCCTTTTTAAAACTAGTTTGGTGTAATGGATAGAGGGTTGAACTTAATCCACTGAGATCCAGATTCAATTCCTCACTCAGACATAAAGCAAGCAGAGCGACTTTGGATCGGTCACCAAAGCCCTATTCAGACACGTTGAATTTCTTGTGTGTGTGAATGGCTGTACCTATGTTCAATTTAAAAGGTACTGAACTCTAAAATGTAGTGTACAGGCCAGAAGTATAGTGCTGCACCTGCATTCAATATAACATATGAGTCATTGTACCGATTTGTACCTCTGTACAGGAAGCAGCACCTGAGTTCAACATGTGAATGTTACACATTTATCCCAGTACACAGATCATACAAGTGCTGAACATAACATGTGAATATGGCTCATTTCTCAGCCAAACTTACCTCTTAAATTTACCGCCTTTGTTCTCACAGTATTGCTGTGAGAACAAAAGGGGGAAGCAGAATCATGTATGCCATTCTGAGCTAACTGAAGGAAGGACATGCACCATGTATAGTATTTCAGAGGACATCAGGGGGAAAATTGAATGAAATATCTTCTCCCTTTTAAATGTATTCTAGCAGTTACCTTAAGTGGCGCGATATAGGAAGATGCTGAAAGGCATCATCTCATACTGCGCAGAATGGTGGCAATGGTAAACCCCTCCTGTGTTATACCAAAGAAAACCACAGAGCTCTGTGGGCGTCAGGAGTCAAAATCAACTTGACGGTACACTTTACCTTTAGGAGCCTGCAAGCTCATTAACTCAAATCAATACACAAATTCCAATAGCCCACCCTATCCCACTGTCTCTTGATCCTTACTGCCAGGTCACAATGCTTTAGTGACACTCTCTGAATCTAGACCCAACAACCCTATGTCCCCTTGGCACTCTAGCCAACAGCCCCCAAGACTTTTCCTCAGGCTTCTTGTCTCTTCCATCTGCCTTTTGCTCAAGCTCTCACTCCACTGCTTATCACTGGTGTAGTTAACCTGGGATGGGGGCAGGGTTGCCAACCCAGTACTTCTCCCAGTCCCGGGGTGCTTCTGGGTCACCCCCCTACACCACTCCCTGCACCTACCCACACTGGCCCACACTCCCATAGCAGTGCAAAAATTAAAAAGTGTGGGCTGCTGGCACGGACAGGGTGGGGGGCGACCTGGCAGCGTTCTGAGACCGGGAGTGGAAGAAATGCTGGGAAAGATGACAGTAGGCAAGGCAGCCTGAGTTTCTGGTGGGCCTTGCGCCTTGGTGGTGAGTTGAGTCAGAGCTCTGCAGTGAATGTAAGCGCTGTGGCCACAGCAGTGCACCTGGCACCAGCGTGCTACCCCAGCAAGCCCTGCCCCTGCTTTAAAAGTGTTTTTAAAAACCCCAAACCCACCACAAGCCCTGCCCCTAGGTGGCCGTGCCTCACCCTGAATACAGCCAACGCAATGTTGGCAACCCTATTAAGGCCCCAAAGCTGGACTGGGACTGTGTGGGTGTCCTCCTTGCTATATTCCTTGCAATCAACACTGAAGCGGCTGACAGGCAAGAAAGCTTAAAAAAATCAATTTGATATTGATAGATGGGTGGACCAATTGACTTGGAATTTCGTGCTGCCATTATGTGCTACACCATACATATGAATTTTGAGGACATTCTGCCCAGCCAGTCTGGAATTTTATCAGCCAAAAACAAAACAAAACCACCTACTACTTTTCTATGAAGACAAGGAGCAATTTTCTCTGAAGCAGAGCTGGTGTTGTTTGTGGTATTGAGCCGGAATTGTCTGTATGCTGAAGCATATTCTACCTTGGCTTGCATCTGAATGGGAGATTACATGTGTGAGGATATTCCCCTTAGGGGATGGGGATCAGGCCATAGACTAGCTCAGTGGAGGAGCATCTGCTGGTTAACATCCTTGCGAACAGAGTAACTTCAAAATTAAGAGCATAGGATACACTCAGCAGTCACTACAGGGCTCTGTGTGCGTTCTATTGTATTGTATGTCTGAGACTGCACAGACTTGGCTATTTGGTATCCTGAGAAATTTCAGCACATATTGTTTAAAAGACTTCCGTTCCTAGTTCTCGTGGCTTCTGAAAACTGCTTTGGTAACAAAGCAGAGACTGTCGCTTAATAGCAGAGCACATGAGCTGCACATAGGAAGTCTAAAGATTAATCTCTGGTTTTTTAAAAGGTTATTTGCGACAACATTTATACCCTATTTTTCAGCTAATAGGCTTCCAGAGCAGATTGGTGAGACTTTGCGGGGGGGTGTCATTGCAAAACACTGGGCCAGTTGGGGCAATGGATGGTTGACTCAGCACACCTGAGGCATAAGTAGAAAGAAATATCTTGCAAGTCCTGTGGTTGGTCTTATCTCTGAAGGCCTCTTCCAGGGCAGATAGCAGGGCAGTATCCCCTTCCCTTAACCTTATTCTGAAAACCCAAGAACTGGTCTTATAACAAGCTTGGCTTGTCTCTTTTGCTAAGCAGCAGCTGCCTTGGTTTTCACTTGGATGGGAGACTACATGTGAGCACTGTAAGGTGGTATTTCCCTTAGGAAACGGGTGGGCAAACTTGGCCCGCCAGCTGTTATTAAACTACAACTCCCATCTTCCTCAGCCACAACAAATTGTGCCTTAGGGGCTGAGGTCATTGCTCAGTGGTCGAGTCTCTGCTTTGCATGCAGAAGTTCCCAGATTCAATCCCTGGAAGCACCTCCAGGTCGAGCTGGGGAAAACTCTTGCCTGAAACCTTGGAGAGCGGCTGCCAGTCAGTGCAGACCAGGGCTGAACAACTTTGGCCCTCCTGCTGATGCTGGATTGCAACTCCCATTATTCCTGATTATTGGCCACTGTGGCCACAGAATATTAACAACTGGTGGTACTAACATAGCAATAGCAATAGCACTTACATTTATATACCGCTCTATAGCCGGAGCTCTCTAAGCGGTTTACAATGATTTAGCATATTGCCCCCCAACATTCTGGGTACTCATTTTACCGACCTCGGAAGGATGGAAGGCTGAGTCAACCTTGAGCCCCTGGTCAGGATCGAACTTGTAACCTTCTGGTTACAGGGCGGCAGTTTTACCACTGCGCCACCAGGGGCTCTGGTGGCGCTCAAACATAGTCCATTTGGACAAGTTTCTTTTTTAAAGAGCTTTTTCACAGCTTGCATGTTTGCACACAAAAAAAAACTAGACTGCAATACAAATAATATAAAGCAGCCATTTGCTTGGTGTATTTTTGCCTTGGGGGTGTGGCTATGGGGTGTGGCTGTTGGGGTAGGTATGGCTATGTGGGATGGCATGGTGAGTGCCTGCACTTCTGAATTTGTGACTACACAACTGCTGCTTACTCTATCACTTTCCTTCAGGCAGCTTGCCTTTGGCCTCTCTATCCCTTAGGTCCCCTACCTTCTGGGGCCTTCTCTCAGTCAGCTTTTTCAGTCCGTCGGTACATGAGATCTGTGCAGCTCCTCTTTCTATTGGGACCGTGTGAGGTTTTAATCTCCCTTCTCTCAAAGCAATTTGATTACAAACCACCTGACAACTCTGTTCTCCAGGTGCTTGGAATGTTCATGAACGATCTGTGCTGTCACATAAGCTCAACCAAATCATGTTAGAGGCTCCGCCGCCACAAAACATCATCATATAGAGCAATTAATCAATAAAGATGTAATAAATACAAAAGCAGGCTCACAAATTTCATGCAGTATAATATAGTATCACCAAGGGACCCAAGTCTAGACCCAATCCAGATGAACTTCTCAGAAATCTGGGAATCCAGAAGATTAATTCATTACTCAAGATTATTCTGCAGCAGATTGTGGGGACCTTGATCACCCCTACACATTTTGCAGCCACCAGTTTGTGTCGCCATCTTTAACCTAGCTCAGTGTCTCTCCAAGCCATCTCCTGTCTTGACACATGGTAAGGTCTTACAAATAGAACACCCACCTAGCAAGTTTAATGCTGCTTTAATATGCAACACAGGGATTACTCACCACATTGCAGCCAGGACAGTCAGGGCCATTCTCACAGGCTCTGTGGCGGGCCTGAATCCCTCCCCCACATTGGGCTGTGCAACGTTCCCATGCACCCCAGCCAGTCCAGAATGTGTGTGGGGAACACATCAAATGTTCATTGCAATACCTTTGAGAAAGAACGGAAAAGAAAACAGAAAGTACATCATATGACTGCAATTTTTTGCATTATTCAATAACAGAAGTTATTCGTTAACCACGTACATCTCCAGTCAAAGTGAGCCAGATCATACATTAATGGGGTCTTATAAAAATGTATCAATAACTGAAGTCCTAAACACAATTATCAGTGGGTGTCCCATTTGCACTTAACGTGTATGAATATTTTTAAAGGGACTAAACATGAACGTTGTTTATATACTGCCATCAATATGCATGACACCTGTGAGTGATGTAGCAAAAAAGACAGGTCTCTGTCCTAAGGAGCTTACAATCTGAACTTTGTTGAAGGGATAGAAAAAAAGATGGAGGCATGGCTAAAAAGGGATCAAGTATATTTGATCCCTTTGATCAAAGTAAGTGAGCAAGTATATTTTATATTTCATTTCAGTTTGTGACAGGGAATCTTATTCTAGCTTTGTGAATAGTTCTTCAAACAGCAGTAATTTTCACCTAGGGATGTGCATGGAATGCTTTTTGCATTGTTTTGAGCTTGAAACAAAACACAAAATGGCCAAAATGTTTTATCAAAACAGTGGCCAAACCGGCAGTTTCAATGAAACAATTTGAAATGTTTCAAGTGTTTCAGCCATAGGAAACTACCTACCACCCAACCCACAAAAGAAATGGGCAAGCAGGCAATTTTTAACACATTTTTAACCTTTCCCCATAGGATTGCCCACTTGCCCATTTCTTTTGTGGGTTGGGTGGTAGGTAGTACCCATCATGCCCTACTACCCAACCCACTTTGGTGTCTCTAGGAGCTAGGAGTTACCTATGGGGAGCTACCCCTCCCTAGGAGCGACCATGGGGAACAATTGTTCCCTATGGCTGGAAGAAGCTGCACTCATAGAGTGCACACAAGCTTTGCATTGCAATTGCAATGCATTTTGCAACCCTGCCTTGAAAAACACCACAGAAGCACACAGTAAAAGGGAATTTGTTCCTTGCAACACAGAACACACATTTTAAACACAGTCAAAAATGGCCAAAAAAGAAATTCTGACCCAGAATTCACTGCCAGCCACAGTCCCTGCTCTGCAGTAACATCACGAGAACAAGTTGTTCTCTCACATACAATTATGACTCCACAGCTACCACAGCAGCACCCTTACTTAGCAGCAAGCACAGCCATAAGTTCAACTATAGCAACTTCAGGCACATTTTGACGGAGGGCACCATGCAATGCAGATTGCAGAGCAGACCAGTGAGTGAAGCACAAGTTAGTCTCAAGGCCAGACGTGGAGATTATCATATAAATATTACACAGCACAGAGAGAGAGAGAGAAAGACAGGCAGAGCCGTGACTATCAATTTTTCACCACAACACTACTTCACAAACAAAACAAACCACAATTCAAAGAAGGCAGGCACCCAAGGTTCTGCCTTTGTCTATCTGAGATCCAGCAAAACCAGATAGCAGAAATAGCACAACATATTATGCTCAGTGCTGAGAAAATAAAAACACAAAATCAAACTTTCCTTCCTCCCCTTCTGCCCCAATGTATCCTCCTCTTCAAGACAGACACAGTATAAGGGCTCTCTCTGCCTCTCAGGTTCCTTTAAATACATTCTGAATTTGAAATTCCCTCCAAAAGTGTTCCCTCCTCCCTCCCCCTAGCCAATGAGGGCACAGTTGCCCATGACAATACTTAATTTCTATGAAAACAAGCCAACCAACAAGACCGCAAACCAATTGGACGTCAGTGCCAGAAAACCAATCAGCAAGGGGGAAAACAGCCCTCCAAAATGGCACTCGAAACATCGAAATGTTTCAACTGAAATGGGGTGGTTCTGCTCCAAGCTCGGAACAGGCCCTTTTAAAAGAGGGTGTTCTGTTTCGAGCTCAAAACACTAAAAGCAACTCATTTTGCAGTCAAAACATTCTGCCCATCCCTACTTTCACTCACCCTATTCAGGCAAAATGCAATCAAGGCATGGTAACATGTTTATCCAGAGTTTCATTTGCAGAATCAGAAAGATGTATTTGTCAAAACACTAGGTCATAATATTAAAACAAAACACAATTAAAATAGTAAACAAGATTATCATATTGGACCGAAGTGATTAAGAGGACTATGTTGTTGTTGTTGTTGTTGTTTTGGGGGGGTTAGTCCACCATATGCACAGACAGAAGATTTTTGGTGACCTTTTGTGGCTACAAAAGCAAAGGAGGCAACTTTTCTGGAGAGCATTTCTATTGCTATTGGTGAACAAGAGTTCAATCTGTTGTTGAGTTAAGCAGCAATCCTCTATGAACAAGAGATGCCCTAAGTATTCAGAACTGGATACTGAAACAAGCAGACTTATTGCAGTAGAGCAATAAGTGCCTCCACGAGGTCTTTGCATTGCTGTGGTGCCTTGAGTTAAAAGGAGTTGTTAAAACCTAGACATTTCCTGAAACTGGATACATCTCAGGGTTCTCTTGCAATAATATGCAGAACTGATTAATAAATACAATAAATACACATGCTTAAATCAATGTAGACATGCAATACCACAGAGCAGATCTGCGAGTTTGATACATCAGTTTGCACAAATTCATATTCAATCTTTTAATTAAAACTTTAGCTATTGGAAGAATACCATTAGAATAAGAAAAGGAACATCCATGGGACTGGATTAGTCATTCATTTGGGGTTACATGGTACTACAAGACTGAAGTGTTCTTTAGGACTCTTGGAGGCATCATTTCAGCAAGCTCCCATTCCTTATATATAACATTTTAATCCAGTAATTGTGATAACCTCATCCTTTTTGTCATGTAAAACATCTGAGGGTTCAATATAGCCCCTAATTTTTTTGAGGGCAAGAAGTCTCATTGTTGGCTCCATAATTTGAGACTTTCATTGGTGGTAAGCCTTCAGTCTAAAAGAGTAAAGGTTATCACTGCAGCCAGCAGCTTCTGAAAACTGGATTCCAAAGGAGCAATATGATGTAAGTATTTTCTATTTTCAGACCATCAATTCTCCAGGTGTTTTTCTTAGTTCTTCCACCAACCACCACAATGCTGGCTTTATCATAATTTATGGGTGATTAATCATTTTTACAGATATTCCCCAAGGCCAGCAACAGATGCCTTAAATCCACCTGAGCATATGGAAACAAAACTATATTGTCTGCATACAGCAGCAATTTTTTAGAGCCATCTGCTGGAGGAAAAATGTCTCATCGCTCAGTTCTGAGATGACCAAATTTATAAAAGAAAAAGAAAGGGAGTCAACAATGCATCTCTGGCCTTACCCTCACTAGTATTTGAGATCTCCTTTGTTACTTGATCAGCAGGAGCTGTTCTAACTCTAAATATAGCAACCTACAGTCCAGGTTTATGTTAATGAATTTAAACCCACAATCTCTCTCTGTTTATGGAACTGAGGGTTGCCTTAAAATCATTAAAGACAGCAGAGAGATGCCCCTCCTTCAGAATACTGAATAATGATTTTCTACAGTGAGGCAATGATCCATTGTAAAGAATCCCTTCTTAAACCCAGCTTCTCATTCAGCAAAAACATTATTTATTACTGCCCAATCACTGAGTCTGTGTAATAAAAAATTAGCATAAATGTTTGCAATGATGTTGATTAGACAGATGAAGTGATAACCACTGGGTTGATTTGATTTCCAGTCTTGTAAACAGGAATTATTATGCTTGTATTCCTTTGCTGATCTGTGACCATGTCAATAAAGATTGACTGATTGCTTATATTCCAGCCCTGCGGATCACAACCCATGCAACTGATGCAATAAAAAGGCTTAGAGATTACAGAAAGCCACCAGTCAAGGCTGAAGTTCAGCAGGGAGACCATCTTCCCCAGGTGCATTACTATTCCTAGAGACCAAGTCTCTAACTACTGACCAATATGATACTGCATTAGTGTGGCCCCTGTATGCTTTCCCCACACTGAACAATAATATGGGCTGTGAGGTAGAGTGGAGGATCCTTAATTCAGGCTTGTAAACAGCCAGTCACCCAAGGCAAGTAGGATCTGTGTCCAGAATGACTAGGCAAGGAAGCTTTTATAAAATGGAAAAGAAAGTTGGTTCTCTTTTTCTCTTCTCAGGCTGATGGTGGTGCATCACAAATGATTGGTGCGCGCGCAAATGGCGCATGTATTTAATTGCAAGGATGCCCTCATCCATGTATGAGCATGTGTCACTGGAGCAGCATGGGAAGAATGAAGCACACCAGTACCTAAAGCTCTTTTGTTGATATATGTCTTTCTGTCTATCTCAGATTTATTCCCTCCTGTAGTTGAAGGACACATTTGAAGCTGCAGAATACAAGGACTAGAATACTACAGTACTCATGTCACGGGAATTATCTATCCTGTTGGAATCAGTGGAATGTTAAGATGTGTAGGGTACTATAGCCCTATTCACGAATTGTGTTCCACACTTTTATAGATCTGTACAACCGGTACAGGAATCTGTACGCAAGTTCACTTTTACAATGAATGTAGGTAGTCATACACACAAAAACATGTGCATGTGTACAGATATCTGAATACAGGTACTATATAATGACTGAATAGGGCTTATGGTACAGGGTTGCACTAAAAGGTTGCCCTTTCTCCATGATATCCCCATGCACACAAGTAGGGCTTCTCCACTGCCAGCAAAAGAGCCAGCTTCTCTTTCTTTCATACACATGGCTCAGTCTGCAATAGTTGGCCACGAGCCCAGAAGATCTGGGCTGGGGATGCTAAACACTAAATGTCTAACAGTTAAGATGAGCTTGACCAGTTAGCAATTTCAATAAACATTCAAGCTTGGACCCTGGGTATTTAAGAGAACGCGTTCTTCGCTATGAACCACACTGTCCATTGAGATAATCTGGAGAGGTTCGTCTGCAGTTGCCACCAGCTCGTCGGGTGGCTACTCAAGGACAGGCCTTCTCCATTGCTGCCCCAAAGCTTTCAAACACACATCTCTTGCAACTTTTAAAAACGCAGTCAAGACGTACTTGCTTACCCAGGCTTTTAATTAGATATTGTTTTGTGTTTTTAATAGTTTTAACATTTTAAATTTTAAATTGTTGTAATGTTTTAACCTTTTTATTTGTTGTTTTAATTGTTTTGTTGTAAATCGCCCAGAGACTTGCGTTTTGGGTGGTATACAAATCTGATAGATAGATAGATAGATAGATAGATAGATAGATAGATAGATAGATAGATAGATAGACAGACAAGCAACCGAGTATCATTTCTTGATCCATTGCTCTACTTTCCCCCTTACTGCCTGCAGATTCTTGTGGTTAATTTCCAAAAACTGTGATAGCCTACATGATGTTACTAACACCACCAAAATATAACATGATTTCCATAGCAACAGCAGCGGAACGAAACTTACGGAAGCTAGTGCTCCATAATTTTTTTATCATGCAGAGTAGAGGCAGGTGCTATTAATGTGGACATTATTTATCTGACATATTTTTATTTATTTTATTAAGTACAATATGTAGACATGAACTGAAATGTAGGATTCCCCCCCCCCCAAGAGGTTTTCCAAATAGCAGTTCACTCCTGCTTCACAACACTTAGGGTGGGAGTGAATTTATATTAGGGAGGTATTTACAGTGCCTTCAGTTCCGTGCTGTTCATACAGCCAGTGGTATTATTCAGCCTTTTTCATGACGATTGGCCCTTAACACGTAACATAAGCATCCTTTAAAACTTGCACTTTGCTAGAGTGTTGAAAAAGGTTGTGCGGTATACTTTTGCAGAGCTGTGTGTAGAGACCCCACGGATAAAGCAGATAAAGCAAGAAGTGTGGCTATTTGCCTGAGAGTGACTTTGCGGTGTGTGTGTGTGTGTGGGGGGGGTATCAGCGCCTCGGGACAGGCTTGTTTCCTGTGCCCTGCAGTTAACTTCCAGTCTAGAGCACAATATAATTTTCCCCTGTGCTCTCCACTGCCAGTGGTGTGCTAGACAGGACAGGCACACGGCACAATGCACAAGCAAATCCAAAATCCACAGCAGCTCTTATGCTCTGTACTTCAGTACAAATATTGGTAAAAAATATTGGAATAGGAAATGGTGACAGAAATACAAAATGGCGGCCACAGCCGCTTTCCAAAGGTATAGCCACCCCACCCCCCACCAATCAGATCCACAATAAATGTTTTCTCTCTCTCTGGTATGGCAAAGTGATCTCATGCACCTCTGCTGTTGCAAAAGAAATAAAACAAGTCAGAAATCCTTTTGAAATAGTGCAGTTGTGCAAGAGCACCCTCTCAAACCAAAATAACAAAGCCGTTCGATAAGAAAGAGAAAAATTCCGAGTGCAGTCAGAGCTGGGCAGAATGCTCTGTAACAGGGTAGTGGAGGATAGGACTCTGTGTACTGGATTTCCAAGTAAATTGGTACATCTACTGATTTTTTTTTTTTTTAAGGATTAAGCCAAAATTGCACTAACAGAGAATCGCAGCAAAAAATAACTTCCAAGTAGGGGTGTGCACAAACCATGGTTTGAGCACCAGTTCAGCATGGAGAGGGGAGCAGGAGGAGAGGGGGTCTTTACCTGTTCTCCACCACCCCATGTAGCTTCCTGCTCAGGTGGCGCTTGGCCCAAGTACCCCATGCGGCGCCAGCATAAACATGGTGTCCAGGCTCCATTTGTGTGGTCAACATGGTGTTACTGACCACCCAAATGGCACGTGTGTGGACCATGTGTATGCTGGTGCTGTCTGGGGGTACTTGGGCAGTATTTGGACCTGCTCTCCTCTTTCTTAAAGCTCCCGTTGCCCGCTCCCCTCCCTGAACTGAAGCTTGAACTGTAGTTTGTGCACGATCTTACTTTTGAGAATCACTGAATTTACAAAGAAACCATTAAAAATCAAGTATAGACTGATTTACTTGAAATTCAATATACAGAGCCCTGCCATCTTCCACTACCTGTGTGCCAGAGCTCTTTCCCCAGAGCTCTCTGCCCAGCCATTACTGAGTTCTGAATTTCTTCTCTTTTACATAGATGGCTTTTTTGTTGTTTGTGAAGATGCTCTTGCACAATTGTGCTACTGTAAAATGATTTCTGATTTGTTTTCTTCCTTTTCCAATAGCAAGGGTGCACAAGAGCACCAATAACAACAACAACAACAACAACAACCTAAAATAAAGTGGGGAGATAACTGATAAGTATGCAAGTGCAGAATCTGGTGCCTGGGCTTTCAACCCACTCCCAGTGAGAACCCCAAAGTTGAAGCAGTGCTGGTCTTGTGGTGGAAAGCATGACTTGTCCCCTTAGCTAAGCAGGGTCCACCCTGGTTGCATATGAATGGGAGACAATGTGTGAGCACTGTAAGATATTCCCCTCAAGGGATAGGGTAGCTCTGGGGAGAGCAGAAGTTCCCTCCCTGGCATCTTCAAGATAGGGCTGAGAGAGATTCCTGCCTGCAACCTTGGAGAAGCCTCTGTCAGTCTGTGTAGACAATACTGAGCTAGATGAACCTATGGTCTGACTCAGTATATGGCAGCTTCCTATGTTCCTATGACACTAGATGAATATGGAACATTGTACTGTGCTTCAGTGCAGATGTACTTGTGGAAGAGCAAATGGAGAAAAAACATTTTAAAAATTAAAATTAATTAAAAATCATAAGTGACCATGCATGTGCACACATTCACTCCTTGCCTACCTGGGCACAAGTGAATGTAACAACAGGAAGCAGGAGGTGCGGCTCCTTGCCTCCTCTGCACCGTATTGGCCAGATATTGGTGCGATGAATGGGGAGAAGCCTGTCATATGAACTAGCCAAGGTTTGAAAAGCCCCAACAAACCATAATCAACTGCAATAAAAAGCAGCTATGTGAATGGCTGACTCTGATTTATGCTTATTTATGCTATATACATGCTTATATGTGCCTTAAGTACTTTCATCCTAACATCCTATACTGCTCCCTCCCACAGTAAAGCCCCCATCAGGGAATCCTCCAGTTGAAGGCTGCGATATTTCTCCCTCTAACTGGGGTGTGTGTATGTGTATGTGTATTATTATTATTATTATTATTATTAAATTTGAGTTGACCACATTAATGGTTAAACAAATAAATGATAAGAGTTCAACAGTATAAATGTTTAATTTATAGAATTATATCTACATCCTTACCCTGGATTATAGCCAGAGGGTTTATAAAAATAGCTTTGCTTTTAATAAAGATGAGACATGAAACCAACTTTACATTTTCCTCCCAGTCAGAATGAGACACAGCTTACAAGTATGCTCTTAAATTCACTGAACTAGCAGACAAGCACCAGAAACCCCAAGTATGTTTCAGAGTCTCATTGTGAGGGTGAATCTGAAGACTGCTGGAACATGGGATTTGAGCAAAGTCTGATTAATCCTCTTTCTGGAAGCATTTCAAGCTAGCAGGAAGTGCTTTTCCCCTGCTGCTTTCCCCCTCCCTATTAATTTCTTCTTTTCTCAGGACCCAAAGGGCTTATGCTTTGCAGCAATTCTGCAGAACAAGCAATGCAAGACTCTTAGATCTGTGAAACTGCAGACCTCTGCACTGACCCTGAGTGTAGAAGTAATAAGGGCAGAAGTGGGAGGGTGACAGGGAAAAATTGCCAGGCTGGTGACATGACCCTTGATGCATCGAATGGGTCCATGTTCAATTTTCCAAAGAGAGCAATTGCTGAGTGCGGGTGGGGGCAGCATTTGGCTAAGACAAAGCTGGTCTACTTTCCTTTCCTCAGAGGTTCCAAAGTCCAACTATAATACAAGCCTGTTTTTTGGAAAGGAATTCCTTCCACTTACAGTAGAATATAGGCTTCCCTTCAAAGCATAGAAACAGATGCTCATTATTATCATGATTGAGCACCTCTCATAAGTGACCAAATAACACTGATGTAATGTGGGGGGGACAACCCCAGTGTTATTATTTGGTCATGTAGTTTAGTAATAATGGTAACTAGGCAAAAAATGTTAACTATATCAGTCGAATCTCTGTTGTTCAGGACCACACGCATCTACACTTGACACTAGAGCTGCAGTGTTTCATTGGTTAATCTAATCCATTAAAAACATTGTAATGGACTTGTTCCCCATGTTGTTGTAAACCACCTAGAGATGAAAGTTTGGGGAGGTCTACAAATTTGAAAAATAAATAATAAATATATATTGTTCCCTGTGTGTGAGAGAAGGGAGAATTGCCTCTTCTTAACCCATGCTTGCATCATCTGAAAACAAAGAAACGACCGGTACACTTTTTAGAATTATTTTTCTCATATAGAAACGTATGGAAAATAACACCCACCAAGTTCTGCAGGAAACCAATTGACATCCTCACTAATTATTATTCCCTTTATTCTGAACTCAGTGGCCTACATCCTTAACAATGGTGTGCATGTACAACCAAAAAAGCACATATGGAACAGCAGTGTCCATGCTTCTGAAGCATGAATGCTTGCACAGGTGGAAGAGCAGATTTTCACCATCCCCCCACCCCCACTAGAAGCACTCAGTTTGACTTGGGTCCCTGAAGGTCACATAACCCTCAGGGACCTATTTTCATGTCACACAAAGTGCTCCTGGGGGAAAGAGGGATTGCCAAAATCACCCTTCTGTGTGAACATCTGTGCTTCAAAAACACAGATGTTAGTGCTGCACACATGTTTTTTTTTTTAATTACATGTGCCTACCTTAGCGAGGATGTAGGCAATTGAGTTTAGAACAAAGGTAACAACAACAGCAATGATACAAGGTATACTATTGTTTTGGGCATGATCTATCCAAATTTCAGTCCTCTAAGGACCACTGATGCCAACGGCCATGTTCACAATGTGCTCTGTGTTTGAATGTGCCTAGATCACAGCCTTAGAATTTATTCATCAGTTTTCAAAACATTTTATTTATTGTTAGATTTTTATACCACCTTTCATTAAAAGAATCCCAAGGCGACATCCCAAACATGTCATATACACTGGCTTGGACTGAGAGAAATAGAGGCTGAGTTATTTTTCCTTGGGCAAGGGGGCTTTCCAGCCCTCCCTTACTGCTACAGCCCCTTATACTACCCCCAGACACACTCTGGAGTCAAGAAATCCTCCAGAATGGTGTGTGATGTGGCATGGAGGGGTCTACCACTGGTGGGGGTGGGGACTGGCAATATCAGAATACCCCCCTCCCCATGCACATGGAAGTGCCTTCTATTCATGCAAAGGGCTCTTTGGATCCAAACCATTATTTATTACATTTTTATACTGCCCCATCTGATGGCGCCAGGCAGGTGTAAAGGATAATTATCTCAATTACCCTTTACAACAATCCTAAAAAGATTAGTAGTATTATATTAGGACCCTGTATACAAAATGGACAGTCACCTAATGGCGCAGTGGGGAAGTAACTTGCCTAGGGAGCAAGAGGTTGCCAGCTCGAATCCCTGCTGGTATGTTTCCCAGACTATGGAAAACACCTATATCGGGCAACAGCGATATAGGAAGATGCTGAAAGGCATAATCTCATACTGCGCGAGAGGAGGCAATGGTAAAACCTGCCTATAATCTACCAAAGAAAACCACATGGCTCTGTGGTCTCCAGGAGTCGACACTGACTCGATGGCACAACGTTATACAAAATGGAAACACCTGTGGATGACATACATATTTTGTTCTGAGTTCAGAAACTTTTCCCCCCACTCCTCTGAAATAATGTATGCTTTATTGATCTAGTTGCACGATTCCAGTTCACTATCAATAAATGTGATCAGCAAACTCTCTCAAAGGTTCACTTAAAAAAAATTATTTATAAAATTGAACAACCAGCCCAGTTAATTTCTATTAGCATGTCAGAGAATAGTACCACCACTTGCTGTTTCCTCTCTAGCCTACAACTCAGATACAAAGAGATGCATCTCAGTTGAGGTCTTTCCCAAGCCCTGTTACCAGAGAACCTTTTAACTGCAGATACCAAACACTGACCTTTTACATACTAAGCATGTGCTCCAGCAGCAAGCAATGGGCCCTCCCTGTTTCTGCCAACGAGAGGCAACAACTCCATCCTGACGCTTACAAAGCCTATATTTATTTAAATTATGCAGTCTGCCCTATCCTGAAGGTTTCAGGAAAACAACACTATAAAGAGGTAAGATGATTTGTTTTTTAGGTAAATGTGTTATGGCACAGAAAGAAAAACGCAAAGCATGCATTTGTAGTGCAAGTGCCAGAGTGCATACTCCTGAAGGAGGGGGTGCCATACCACCAAGCAGGTTGAGGCACTCGCTTCAGCTATGGGGAGGGGCACAGAAGGCTGCAAGTGCTGGGCCCCAAACACTATGGGCATGGCCCCCACTGTCCAGTGCCACCAGTTTCTGTTCATGCTGTTCATTTTCCCCTCCTCACCCCAACTTGAGCTAGGACACCCCTGCCACCACTGCCTGTCATGGTTTTAGAGTGTCCATCAGGGGTGGAGCCACCACTAAGCAAACGTGCTCAAAGAACTCAGGCCGCGCCCTATCGGGGACTGCAAGCACAGCCCCAGACATGCCCCCCATGTCTGATGTCAGATGCGGAGGCATTATTTTGGTCCTCAATGGGGTAGCACAGCCCTGTTTAGAGCCGAAATCGGCCCATGCTGCGTTGGCAGCGCGGCCAGAACGACTCTTCCTGCCTTAAAGATAGGGAGAAAAGCAGGTTGCTCACCTGTAACCGATGATCTGGTAGAGATCTGTCGATGTCCATAAGAATGGGTTCTGCGCCTGCGCGGGAGTCACGCGGTAGCCATGCCTGAGCTTGTTGAAGCGCCTAGGCTACGCCCCCATGCCGGAGCATGCTATATAAGGCATGCCCTTGGCGCGAAGTCCCTCAGTTCTTGGACGACCGCCGTGGTGGATGACCATCCAGGTGAAGCAAGGTGAGTTCATCCATGGTAAATAGGTCAGTTACAGGTGAGCAACCTGCTTATCTGGAGTGAGATCCGTTGATGCCCATAAGAATGGGTGTTTAGCAAGCTCCATCAGGAGGAGGGGAGCAGTAGTAGCTATTGTAACACCCTTTTTAAAACGCTTCTCCCGAAAGTAGCCTCTGCTGCAGAACGCACGTCTATGGCATAGTGTTTAATAAAGGGGGACTCTGAGGACCATGTGGCTGCTTTGCAGATGTCCATGAAAGTCACCCCTGCAAGGTGTGCAGCTAAAGAAGCGTGGGACCTGGTGGAATGGGCCCTTACAGCTTCCAGAGGTGTCTTGTTCTGCAGTTTATATGTGAACAATATCAGTTCAACTAACCATCTTGACAACCGCTGTCTGGAGATTGGAGTCCCTTTGGAGGGGCCCTTGTAAGATATAAAGTGCTGACTGGAAGCTCTAAAATCCCTTGGCGGGACATATAGAATAACAGAGCCCGCCGTAAGTCCATGGCGTGTAACGATCATTCCAAGGTAGTCGAGGGGTCTCTGAAGAATGTAGGGAGGATTATATCTTGGTTGAGATGGAAGTTGGACACCACTTTAGGCAAAAAAGAAGGATCCATGCACATCCGGACCTTATCGGGGTAAAAGACAGTGTAAGGTGAATCAACCCTAAGAGCTGTGAGTTCACTCACACGCCTAGCCGTAGTAATAGCTATCAGGAAAGCAGTCTTCCAGGAGATCAGTTTTAATGAGGACATAGCCATGGGCTTGAAGAGAGACTGGGTAAGGGAAGAAAGAACCAGAGATAGGCTCCAAGGTTCCACTGGAGATCTAACTGGTAGATACACATGTGAAAGTCCCTTCAAGAAGGCCTTACTCAACGGATGGGAGAACAAAGTCTTCCCATCACTGCCCGGGTGTTGTGCAGATAGGGCGCCAGATGAACCTTTAATGAGACGTTGGCAAGACCTTGTGACTTTAGTGTTGTGAGGTAATGCAAGACCTCTCGGATCGAAGCTTGTTTAGGTAGAAAACCTTTAGAATGCGCACATATTTTAAAACAGCGCCACTTGCTCTGATAATTTTTATGTGTGGGTGCTTTTTGCTGGTTAAGCAAAATGTGGTTCAGCAGACTATCCGCCAGGCGGTCAGGTGAAGAGTATGTCTGGGTGGAGAATATGACCTTCATCCTGGGTCAAGAGGTCTAGGCACCAGGGTAGGTGTTGGTAGCAGTTCCTGGACAGTCTGCGTAGCTGTGGAAACCAGGCTTGCCTTGGCCACCATGGTGTTACTAAGATTCCATTGGTTGGTTGTGACAGTAGATGTGCTATCACCCTGGGTATCAGGGGGAGCGGGGGAAACATGTATGGGGTTTCCCTGGACCAGTCCAGTTGAAAAGCATCCCCCAGAGAATGAGCATCGTGGCCCGCCCTCGAGCAATATCAGGAACACTTTGCATTTGTGAAGCATGCAAACAGATCTATGGAGGGAGACAGCCAAAGGTCGAAGAGTGGGGTCAAGACTTCCGTCTGAAGCTCCCACTCGTGCTGTCGATCCTTCAGGAAGATCTGACTGAGGTCGTCTGCTAAAGTGTTATCTAGGCCTTTGATGTGCATTGCTGTCGGGCAAATTTGGTTTTGGATGCACTAGTGCCATAGTTGGACACTGAGGGCAAATAAGCTGCGTGACACTGTCCCGCCCTGCCGGTTGATGTAGGCTTGTGCAGTAGTGTTGTCGAGCTGGACTTGAACAACTTGGCCTTGTAAGATTGGTAGAAAAGCTTGTAGCGCTTGGAAGACAGCCAGTAGCTCCAAGAAATGTATGTGCAACTGGGACCACTGTGGAGACCATCTGCCCTGGATCTTGTGGCTGTTGTGAGCACCCCAACCTTGCAGAGATGCATCTGTGGTCCACCAGACACAGTGGGTGAGGGAGTCTGAAATGGGACTCCACTGAGGAGGTTTTTCCGCCGTGTCCACCAAGACAGAGAGCGAAGCAACTGCGGTGGGATCAGCAAGTGCTTATTCTGGTCGTGCCTGGCTGGGTGGAAGACAGAGAGGAACCATAGTTGAAGTTTTTCGCATTTTCAGGCGTGCAAAGTGTATTACTGCATTGCACGAAGCCATCAGTCCCAACAGGCGCTGGATGGACTGAGCTGGTTGGGTGGGTTGCTGTTGGAACAGGAGCACCAGGTCCCGAATGCAAATGTATCTGGTAAGAATGCCCTTCGTACCTTGGTGTTCAGAATCGCCCTTATATAGGAGATTACAGGTACTGGTTCCAGATGTGACTTCTTCCAATTGATTTGAATGCCTAGGTCTTGGAGAAGGTCTACTACATAACGGATATGCAAAAGTAACTCGTCTTTGGTCTTTACAGTCAGAAGCCAGTTGTCCAGATAGGGGTAAATGGTGACCCCCCTGGTGTGCAAGTGTGCAATCACTATGGCCATACATTTTGTAAAAACCCTCGGAGCGGTGGACAGTCCAAAGGGCAATACATTGTACACTTGCTGGCCAACAGTGAAACGTAGATATTTCTGATGACATGGACATATACTTATATGAAAATAAGCGTCCTTGAGGTCCAGAGTTGCAAGCCATTGTTCTCCTTGGAGGAGAGGTAGGATGTGCTGCAATGCCATCATGTGGAATTTTCTGATGCTGATGAACTTGTTCAGGTGACAGAGATCCATGATGGGCCGGATGCCACCATCCCATCTGGGGATTTGGAAACAACGGGAGTAGAATCTGTCTTGCCTGTCTGCCCATGACACCGGAGCTATCGCTCCCTTCTCTAGAAGTTCTTTCACCTCCTCCCACAGGAGATCCGAAGGAGGGGTCAGCCTCATTCCTGTGAATTGAGGTGTGGACCTGAATTCAAGTGCATAGCCCAACGCCACAATTTTCAGGACCCATCTGTCCGATGTTATGTGGTGCCATGCGGGGGTATGGCTGGCCAGCCCGATGGAAGGCTGGGACAGAATGATGGGACAATCCGTCAAAGCAGATGTTAAGACCCCCGATGGCAGGAAGGGAGAGAAGAGAGGTGTTGATGGGTGAACCTGAACTTCAAAGATGCTTCTGTGTATCCTGCACTTTGGAGCGCTGGGAGTGAGATGTTTTAGCCCTTTGATGGAATGCCCATTTTTGGTAAGTGGAATAGGGCTTTCTGAAGTCCCGGCGATCATTACCTCGGAAAGAAGGTCGATACTTTCTGTAGCTGGGCTGGAACTTAGATGCTTATGAAGAAGTTGAAGGTGTAGCAGTGAAGGTTTTGGCTGTAAATTTTGACTTCTTTAGTTGCTCCATGGTAACATCTGTGGTTTCACTAAAGAGGCCTGAACCATCAAAAGGAAGACCTTCAATTTTTTCTTCCATATCTATCTGGAGGCCCGTGGACCTCAACCAAGCATGCCTGCGTAGAGTAATAGCCCGGGACTCACTTTCTGCCAAGTGTTTGGCAATGCTGAGTTGGCAACGATTTAGGTCCCCAGAATTTTCCAAGGTCTGGCAGAATCTGGCTCAAAAATCCTGAATGGAGATTACATCCAGGTCTTTCTCTAGGAGCTCCCAGAAGCCATGGGTATACTTAATCATGCAGGCAGCGTAGTTAGCCACCTTTATGGAGAGGCAAGAAGTAGAATAAACTTTCCTCCCCAGAAGGTCCAATTTCCTGCCCTTGTTGTCAGGGGGTACCATGTGGCATTTGCCCGTCTTTGAAGATGAGACACAATCAATAACCAAAGAGTTAGGTGCTGGATGCTTCAATAGGTATTCGTTGTCCTTATTTTGTACCCGGTAAAGGCTTTCAAGCTTCTTGGAAGTGGGTGTGGAAGTGTGGAGCACCTCCCAGGCACATTTAGCGGCTCTTGTAATTACTGCTAGCATGGGCAATGCTACAGGAGCAGTAGATTGAGACTGAAGCATAAAGTTATACACTGGATCATCTATTGTTGCTAGATGGGAGTGGATGTCCAGTCCTAGGGCATTGGCCATGGCATGAATGTGCTTATGATATGCCTTAAGCTCATTGTTTGGGGAAACCTACGTAGGAGGCGCTACATCAACCGGTGGGTCCACAATTTTGCTGTCCTCATCTGAGTCCAACTCAAAATCGGATGAGCCATAATGTTCGGAGGGGGAGCATGGAGGAGGTCTGTCTCTGTCTGTGGGTATAGCACTTTGCGTACCTGCCGTATCCAAAGATGTTCGCGGAAGAGGGTCTGTCTGAGTAGAAGTGGAGTGGGTAGCTACTATGGATGTTGGGGAGGCATGTTGAACCATTCCTAAAAAGCACGTCTGAGTGGCTGTAGTGTTGTACGAGGGTCCCGCAGGCCGCAGGTCTTTCAGTGGAGGAAGAGGCCAAGGCCTATTGTCCTTGTAAGCATATGGTTCCCCTGGCGATGTGGCGCCCATGGTAGCGTGAACGTAGCCACAAGTATGCCAAGACAGTGGAGACTGAAGTTGGGCAGTAGTCGCAGGCAGAGCCGACTGTGATGTAGAGGCAAGAAGCTCCTGCCGAGTTGTCTCCGAGTCTGAAGGCAAGAAACCTTTGAAGGTAGAAGTGGAACATTTATTTGATGATGAGTCCAGTAAAGAAAGGAGTGAGTGGCCGATGGTAGGGTATCTTCTGCATCGACATCGATGACTTCGAAGACCAGAGATGTATATCGAGGTGTCACCTGCGTGGCAAGGACTGGGGTATGCAGTACTGAAGTTAGAAGTCCAGTAGCTGGTGTCGAAGGCAAAGCCGAAGCAAGTGGAGTCAGAGCCAGAGAGAGAGAGCACGAGCTATTGGCATCGAGATTGGTATCGACATAGGCAGTCCGGGCTAGGTGATGACTACTGTCGATGTCGAGGGAGCCGGTATTTCAGAAACTGTCGAAATCGAAACTGCCGTCGAGTCCAAATTCAAAGGAGTTGTATGCGAAGATGGCGGGAGAATCAGTATCGAAGGCTGCCCTTTAGGCGGTGATGGAGTGTGGTCCAATGTTAAGTCCAGAGACCTAGGGCGTTAACGAGGTGGAGACGTAGCAAGGTCCACATCCTGACGCCTGGAAGGAGACCGGGTTTTCTCTCTCGAGTCTCTCTCGAGTAGATTTCGAGGAGGAGAACAATGACGAACCTCCCGACGTCGATGGCGACTTTGACGGCTTCAGCGTCTAAGCTGATGGTTTCAATTTGGGTGTCGACACAGGAGATTTTTTCGAAGTCGATGAGATAGCTGTAGGAGATCTCGAAGCTTCGCCTCTTGAGGTCAAAGAGGAAGATTGGCAGTGGTGGTTCGATGTTGATGGAGGAGGAGGCGATGCCGATCTCGGCTGCATTTTTGAAGACGAAGACGATGTCGAGGGACGAGGTGTGCCCAGAGTCGAAGGGCTTAGGTCCTCATCATAAATAGCCGCCTGAAGTTGAGGCGCCCGGTTTTTTCTCGTCTGTTTCGAGAAGATAGGCAAATCTTACAAGCGGAGACGTTGTGCTCTTCACCAAGGCACAACAGACAGAGGTCATGAAGGTCTTTTGATGGGAGTTTCACCCTGCAGCCCTCACACCAGTTAAATGACTTTTTCTCCTCAGCCATGTCCAATCTCAATAGTCAAGTCCATTCCAAGTCTAAGTCCGAGGATCACCAATAGCCAGTCCACATCAAGAGCCAGAGAGTACCGAAAGCCATTCCGAGTCAAAAACCAATCGAAGTCGTTCGCCAGTCCGTAGTCCAATTCCGGGAAATCAGTCAAAATTATGGATGAACTTTTTAAGAAGAGAGGAACTTTCCGACAACAGAGATGGCAGACCAAGGTCCAAACGCAAAGGTGGTTGGAAAAGAACTGAGGGACTTCGTGCCAAGGGCACACCTTATATAGCACGCTCCAGTGTGGGGGTGTGGCCTAGGTCAAGCTCAGGCATGGCTACCGCGTGACTCCTACGCAGGCGCAGAACCCATTCTTATGGGCATCAACGGATCTCACTCCAGATCTGCTCCTGGTCTCACTGCCAACGCAGCGGGGCCGATCGATCTCCCTACCAAATGGGGGGATGAGGCCCTGTTTAGGAGAGAGATCGGCCCATGCTGCATTGGCAGCATGGCCAGAACAGCTCTCCCTGCCTTTAAAGCAGGGAGAGTTGTTCTGGCCCGTGCTGATCTCTTTTCCAAATGGGACTGCGTGGCCCCATTTGGAAGGAAAACCACACCCCCACATCTGACGTCAAACGCGGGGGCCGGGGCCACGGCAGCAGCCACACATGGACTGCCACCCAAAACATTTCAACATCAAAACTTTTCAACTCAGAATGGGCCATTTTGAGCTTGGAACAATACAACCCTGTTTTGATTCTAAATGTTTCAATGTTTCGAGAGTCATTTTGGAGGTCTGCTTTTCCCTTGCTGATTGGTTTTCTGGCACTAACTAGCTTCTGAGCCTAGGGGAGTTTAAGGGGAAAGGTTAAACATTTGTTAAAAACTGACTGCTTGCCCATTTCTTTTGTGGGTTGGGTGGTAGGTCGCACCCATCATGCCCTAGCACCCAACCCACGTTGGTGTCCCTAGGAGCTACCCAAGGGGAACAATGGGGTGTTTCAAGTTTCCCCATTGTTCCCTATGGCACAATGTTTTGTTCTGTCAAAATAGCCAGGTTGTCCCATGTTTCATTTTGGCCATCTGCATTTTGTTTTGAGCTAGAAACAAAAACGCAAAATCAATTTTACGCACATCCCTACTGTGTTCTCATGGCATGCACGCACGTGCGCGCACACACACACACCGCACAGTTGCAGTATGCTCCCTATCTGCACAGAGGCCAGCTCAGTGGCCCGAGCAGGGCAACCTCCCCTTAGGCTGGTGGCTTAGCTCCCATGCTTCCCAGAGACTGCTGGGTACCCACTGTGATGAGGTGAGTGGCTCACTGTGGCACAGGGAGGAGAAGGGGCAAGTGAGGTGGTCCCAGATATGAGCAAGGTGGCCCTGGAGGTAGGGAAGCATGGGTTCTTGGTGTTAGAAAGCTTGGAGGGGAGCTTTCTTCATCTATCCCAGCTGCAGCAGAAGTGCAAAGGTAAGGAGAGCACTGCTAAATAATATTGTCTGGGGATATGGAGTTAAAAATTCCCTGAAGGAAATACATCAGGGAGATAGATTAAGCATACATGCCTGGCTGCTAGCTACATACAGGAAGAGAGTAAGGGAGAAGACAGAAGTCTCTTTCTCCCCCCGCCACCCCGGGGTGTTTGGTCAGCACCCCAATGTTTGGGCTTTGTGGGGGAATTAACTCTTAAAGGGGATCAGCTCCACCAGTTTTTAATTTGTGCAAACGTTTGGACTCAAGAAATGACTGGATTGAGGGAGAATAAGGTTCCAAAATTGAAAGACGGATTTATTTAAGGGAGGGGGATACAGAAAAGAGAATTGTGTGATTAAAGCAATAGTAATATCTAAAATATATTTAACTACAATGAGGCGTTACAGCTTAAAGTCTAATAAAAATACGTTTCTAACTAAACCAACTGCAATGAGGCGTTTTAGCTTAAAGCCTAATTGTGTAAGTTTCCCAGGCGGGCAAGCCTGGATTTAAGAAAGAGATAAGAGTGAACGCAAGGTGAACGCCTTCCCCAAGAGCAAGGCAAGCGTTCATCTTCACCTGATCTGGATGACGGGACTTCTGGGCTGCAGAATCTTGCTCCTCAGCATGGCGGGGAAGCAGGAGAGTTGTGGGGATTAGTAGAGGGAGAGGTCCCATGAGAAGAGTTTCTCCATGGATCCAGTTTCCAATGGGTGGAAAGAGTATTCCACCCATAGGGGGAATACTCCTATGGGTGGAAAGAGAAGCCTTCTGTGGAAAGCGTATTCCAACAGGGGAAAGTTTGAAAACCTCCGATCCAGTGTTTGGCAGAACTGGCTATTACTGGATCGGAACTGGCTAATACATTATATCATCAACAACAACAAGCAGCTTTGGAAACATTCAATTGTGCTTTATAGATGCTTAGGATATTAAAGGAAATAACTGCAGCTAACCAGTAATACAGTGCTGTGACCATATGATAGCAGCCAAAAATACACTACATAGGGAAAGGCACAACTATCTGGCAAAGCAGCTAAGTGACAACTAAAAATGCAACTCTGATTCCATTTCCTTGGTAACAGGAACTACTCTGTAAGTCAAGACAACAGAAATAAAAGAAACAGAAAAAGAATGGCACAGAGGAGAAATAAAGCTTCAAGTGGCTACCTGAAGGACAGCCTGCTCCAAAATAACTCTGCCCAACTTACCAGGTCGTCTGGGAGTGAAATTCTGTTCCTCATGCCACCTCCTCAAGAAGCAAGACCATTGAGTACATAGGAGAGAGCCTTCTCTGTTGTTGCCCACAGATTGTGTAATGCCTTCCTAGCCGAGACCTTGCTATCACTCTACTGACTTTTCATGGGCTATTAAAAACAGTATTCTACTGAGCTTTCAGATCTAATTAACAAGAGCCAGAAGACTGAACTTGTTGCTTTTTGCCACTGCACCACCTCCTGTGCACATGGATCAGGACTGATCTTCTGTTATTTTTATGATTTTTTTTTTTTACATTGTAATTTTAATTCCAATTGCTTTCACTACATTCTAAACTGCTTTGGGATCATCAGATGAAAAGCTGTACGCTAAGCTGAAATAATAAACGGATGAATAAAAATGAGAAGCATAATAATAGAATAAAGCTGACAGCAAGAAAGAGGGAAGCAAATGATGGGGGCAGGGAGCAGGAGCACTGTACCTTTCTTCACGATTCTGTCCCACACATACACGGCCCCCGTGCCGGGGGCTTGGGTTACTGCAGGAACGTTGGCGGACTTGAAAGCCTATTCCACAGGAAGTGCTGCAAGGAGACCAAGTTGTCCAGGGAGTCCAGCCTCCATTTCTGCAAGAGGAAAAGATTTACCCTCAATTTTAGGCTTTTCTGCAAGAATAAAAGATCTATATTCACTTTTATGAGTACCCACGCAAACAAGCCATTTGAAACTATTCAAGGGGAAATGGCAGAAGGGAAAAGTGTTAAATGCTCCTTCTCTCCTCCACCATTTTCCTGTTCTATAGTTCTCCCCTCTGGAGGAAACGTTGGGTTTTTCTGTTTTTGTTTTTAAAGGCACTAGAGACTTGGGCACGTCTACACACGCTGGCACTGAACATGTAGTCAGCCCCTTACTTACTTATGCCATTTATTGTGGGGCTTGTGATCCCACCTGCCACTGATAAAACTGGCAAAATCTTACCGTATTGAATTTTAGAAACTGCCAATAAAAATAGAACTCATTTTTAATCTCATGTATTTATTTTTGGATTTATACCCTTCCTTTTGATTTAAAAAATCCCCAATGTGGCTTACTATATGCAAATGCCATATCTTTTTCTTTGGGGAAGAGTAAAGCTTTATATATTGTAAATTGCTCTATTTTTATTTTTATTTTTATTTTATTTATACCCCGCCCAAATTTGCATCTCTGGGCAGTTAACAACAATTAGCCCTAACAACAATTCAAACACATATAAAAGTTAAAACAATACAAAAATTTAAAAACCATAAAATTAACAAACAGTATTTTTAAATTAAAAACCTGAGAAAGCTTGGGTTAAAAAATGAGCTTTCAAATGTTTTTTTAAAATAGCCAGAGATGGGGAGGATCGTAAGTAGTAAGCTTAATATTTCCAAATTAAATTGTACGATAGCATTTAAAGTTAAAATGTTTATTTTTTTTTCTGGAAAGGGGAGGAGATGATTTCAAAACACTCTCTCATTGCAGAGCAAGTATGTATTGATCAAAATCACCTATATGAATACACAAGACAGGATTTCTTCACGGCTGATGGTATCAAGGATTAAAGAAATCTATCACAAGGCCTATATGGCTACACTTATAACTGGATGCTCAATTGCCCGTAGCAAGTCTGGTTAAGTGAAAGCATTTCTACAGTGCAGTGTTCATGCTGGTTGCACACAATCATGCAGAGCAACCATACATTCTCACTCCCACCCTCACCCCCAGTTCCTCCCAGAGTTTTTTCAAGGTCACTTCCACTATCCAATGCAAGTGAAATTGATAGAATTCTTATTTTATATTCAGGTGAGATATGTATACCACAAAGCTAGAGAGAATGAGCATCCAAGAAAAGGAAAGTATATGGACGGAGAAGAAGGGACTAAAGCCAACCAAGGTGTTGAAATAGTTGAGTGAATGCTCTTACACTTGAGCTGCACACCTGCAGGACACATTTCAGGCCATTCAGGTCTCACCCTCCTTGTTTGGCATACCTGGAGCAGTTGACAATCTCCATACTTGGCCCTTCACACTGCCGACCTCCACACTGAGGAACCGGGTTGTCACATGAGCGTATTCTGCAGAGGCAGATGCCTACACTGGAGCCATCCACATGTGTGCAAGTTTTCCAATCCGACCAGGTTCCAAAATGGCCGTCCACAGTCAAATTTCTTGTCTGGAAAGCAACAGAGCCAAAAGCTGTGGCTATCATATCTGAGGTAACATTTATCCATTATATCGACACATTAAACACTTAAAGATGATTAGAAAGTTCACACCAGAATGTTCACCTGACAGTGCAACACCACTGCACAAGTTTCTCAAATCTCCAAGCTACTGGGCAGTTCACACATTTCATGCTGAATAGATGACCTCATGTAGGCCAGCCCTTCTGGCAGGCTACAGACCCAAATGTTCTCTCCTATCTACTATCCCTACCTTCAGGTAATGCCAAGGAGACTTGCCCTCCATGCCACTTACCTTTGCCCAGGCTCCTGGTAAGGGAGCCCCATGCACTGTATGATCACCTTCAGTGGAAGTAGCTCTTTGCCACAGACAAGGAAACAGCAGTGTATGTCCTTTGCATGCACCAGGTTCCAGATTCAGTTCCCAGCATCTCTAGTTAAAAGGTGGCAGGGCTGGAAAAGACCTCTGCTCGAGGCCTTGGAGAGCCATGGCCAGTCAGAGAGCAGACAACTAGACCAATGGTCCAGCTTAGTATAACGTGGCTTTGTGAGCTTACCAGTTCTGGTCCTTTTGAGTAGGCAAGAATGAAGAAGTAATGGGCAGGATTCAGACTAAGGTAGTCATGACTGTCACATTAAAATTAGTAGGACTTAACTTAAGCATGCCTAAATTGCTTTGTTGGTTTCAGTGGTACTTAGTCATGACTAACTAGTCTGGATAGCTTTATATATAATATTTACAAGAGTAAGAGACAAAGCAGCAGGATATTAGTGTGCAGATACATTAACACATAGACAAATATATCTGCATTTTTCTAAGAAATGAACCATATTCATTTAAATCCAAGTTGCATCAATTTTACATCAAATTTATGGAAGGAACCGAGGCAGTTTGAAATGGAGTCATACCTCATCTTTTTTTCTCCAAGATGAATATATTCATTCAATTTAGCCATCTGAACAGATGAGATGGGGATGCAATATCAGCAAAAATAGATTTTAAAAAGAATAAAGCACAAGCTTTGGCAAAAAAAGAGAGAGTTGTATAATATTGCACACCAACAACAGGTCTACGTCGCAACATTTTCCCACACAAGACAAATCTCTAGAAATACCAGTTATTTGGTAGAGAGAAAATTTAGCATGACTAAAGCCCTCTCCATGTGCAGATATAAAAGTCACAAAAAAGGGCAATTCTCCTAATTAACTGGTGCGAAGAATACATATCACATCATCCGAAGAAGAGGGAGAAAGGAAGTCTCCATTTAATCAATAATAATTTGAAGTTCAGAGATTTAATTACATCAACCCATATGGTTTCATTTTGCACTGCTAGCTTCTGGCAGGTCTCCAGAGCTTTTAGCTGTTCTAAATTGCAGTTTATAACTTATGGCTCATATCTAGTACTAACCCATCAACAGGTCACATTTATTTTACTATATATGACTGATAGCATCACGTGTGACATGACACTTTGGACACAAACTACAACTCTGCTTTCACAGAACAGAAAAATATTTCATGTAAAATAATGAAAACCCTTCACATGATCTCTTGCTTCCCTTCAAAAACAGCCTGAACCAGGACAATTGACTAGAGACAGATTTAAGTGGAGACAAATCACACAATCAGCAAAGCCACGGGATGCAGCTCTTGCAGAACCGTACTGCTTCAGTCAGCATGTGGGGGAAATCACATCACTACTTCCGGCATATAGACAACCAGCATATCAAGAAGGGTTCTCTAGCCCAACTACCCCAGCATGCCAGCTTTCCACATGCATGGCATTTTTATGCAGGGGAGCATGTGACTATGGGATTCCCTTGCCTGAATCCTGTAGTCGGCTAAGTGAGCTAAGAGGCATCTTTTAAAGTTGTAAACCTTTATATTTATCAGGGGGAGAGCAACTGTCTCTAGCCAAACCCAGCACAGCATCCTCCAGTTGTTGTTGCTGTTAACTCCTTTTTTTTGTTTTTAAGATTTTGAGTCCTTCTGGGTCAGGGAGCCATCTTATTTATTATTTAATTTCTATATAAACAGCTTTGAGAACTTTTGTTGAAAAGTAGTATAGAAATATTTGTTGTTGCTGTTGCTGTTGTTGTCGTCTGAGGGCTGTACCATGCCATTCTGCTGATTTTTGGCGCAGATCAGTGTCATTTTTTTCAGACATAGGCCACAACTCCAAATACCAAACAGGGCTTCTCCATCTTTCCTATGAAAGGGAAAAGATCCTCGTGGGAGGAGAACTGATATGGGGGGTTTGTGTGTGTGTGTGTGTGTGTGTGTGTAGAGCTATGTTCATGATAGCAAGCATGAACTGTCCCCTTTGCTAAGCAGAGTTTGCCCTGTTTTACATTGGAATAGGAGACTACATATGAGCACTGTAAGATATTCCTCTTAGGGAATGGGCCTGCTCTGGGAAGAGCATCTGCATGCTACATGCAGAAGGTTCCAAGTTCCCTCCCTGGAATCTCCAAGATAGGGCCGAGAAACACTCCTGCCTGTAACCTTGGAGACGCCGCTGCCAGTCTGTGTAGACAATAATGGAGCTAGATGGACCAATGGTCTGACTCAGTATATGGCAGCTTCCTATGTTAGGGGTGGGAGGGGGGAGTGTTGCGTGTGTGTGTGTGTGTACACACAGACAATTTCCATCATGCATGTCAGGCATTCCCCTCACAGAAGAAAAGAGAAAAGCTCTGCTTACCCAGGACTCAGTGCAACTGGAACTAGTGAATCATGGCCACAGCGTACCCAAAACTTATTAATAGCCGCCATGCATACCAGCTGTCTCTAGGCAGAGGCAGCCAGGGTTCATCAAGCCATTCAACACCCAGAACAGCTGTGCCATGTGCTGCAATTTGCAGATACTAGGACTGTGTCTCAAAAAAGCTGGTTTCCAGATGCCAACATTACCTTAGATTCTTTAGGAAATATTGCTCAGTTCTAAGTTCTGCTATTGAGTTTAATGAACATAACTGTTGTCCAGAAAGAAAAGGAAGTGGAAAGCATTCTTTCAACATGCTTCCCATTAGGGGAGTGGCTTTATAGCAGCATCTGTTAGACAGTCAAGTTAGTATTGAAGGTCATTTCTAGGGATGTGCAAAAAATTTCGGGCACAGAACGATCTGTGCCCGAAATGAACAATTTCGGGTGATTCGGGGCTGAACCGAATCACCCCCGATGTCCCCCGATATTTTTCGGGCACAAGCCGAATCACCCGAATTTCGGACCTGAAAAATTTGGGTGATTCGGTTCATGGTTGATTTTTGGCGATTTTTTGAAGTTTTAGTGACTTTGGGGCAGTTCGGGAGCATAGCATGGGATCTGGGCAAAAGGAGTGGGGTGGGGTGGTAGTGCCTAATGGGTGCAGGCTACCACCCCAATTTCAGGGGGATTGGGCAAAGGGCTGATTTTTGGTAAATTTCTGAAATTTTCATGTCTTTGGGGCAGATTGGGGCAGATTGGGGCAGAAAGTGGGGCCTGGGGCAGAATAGTGGGGTGGGGTGGAAAAAACTTCTGAGGTGTGAATTCTCATTGTATCATAGCAAATGAGATTTTTTTTTCAATTAGACAACTCTCATGACCCCACTTTCACTTTTTCACACTCTATTACTATGAATAATATGAGGAAGTAATCAATTTAGCACACTTCACCTTATGAAGACAAACCTCATAAAAATAAATTCACCAAAATTCACCCCTCTGCCCAATCACTCTTAAATTGGGATGGGTGGTAGCCTCCACTCATTAGGCACTATCTACCAGCCCACCCCACTCCTTTGGGGCAGATCCACTTTCTGCCCCCAATCTGCCCCAAAGACACCCAAACTTCAAATATTCCCAAAAAATCAGCCCTCTGCCCAATCCCCCTGAAATTGGGGTAGTAGCCTCCACCCATTAGGCACTACCACCCCACCCCACTCTTTTGGGGCAGATCCACTTTCTGCCCCCAAACTGCCCCAAAGTCACTAAAACTTCAAAAATCCTCAAAAAAATCACCCCTTTGTCCAAACCCCCTGAAATTGGGGTGGTAGCCTCCACCCATTAGGCACTACCACCCCACCCCACTATTCTGCCCCAGGCCCCACTTTCTGCCCCAATCTGCCCCAAAGACATGAAAATTTCAGAAATTTACCAAAAATCAGCCCTTTGCCCGATCCCCCTGAAATTGGGGTGGTAGCCTGCACCCATTAGGCACTACCACCCCACCCCACTCCTTTTGCCCAGATCCCATGCTATGCCCCCGAACTGCCCCAAAGTCACTAAAACTTCAAAAATTCACCAAAAATCAGGACTTTGCCCAATCCCCCTGAAATTGGGGTGGTGGACTCTACCCATTGGGCACTACCACCCCACCCCAAAATTTTGCCCCTGGGCCCCTTTTAACCCCCCCAAATTGATTCGTATTCGTATTCGGATTAAATCTGAATCCGAACCGAATCAAGGGTGATTCGGGTGACCCAGATTCGGGCACAAAACAGAACAGGGGTGATTCGGTTCGGGTCCGAGCCAAATCACCCGAAAACCTGAATTGCACACCCCTAGTCATTTCAGAAAATACACAGAAAGTCCAACAAACTTCAAGCAAACAGAGGTGTCATCATGATGTCACTGTGGCTCTACCCATTCAGACTTCCTTTGTGTTCCAGATCAATAAACTGAGATGATCTCACAGGTCTCCTCCAACCTCCAGGGCATCAAATGAAAACATGAGCTCAAATACAAACAAGGTGAAGATGAGCATTCTGAAATGGAGTGGAAGTAGTTTTGACACATTTTCCACCCTAAAAAAAAAAGGTCTGGTTTGGCTAATATTTCCACTGACCTTTTCAAAAACTTGGGTGAGAAGCATGGACACAGATGCCTCCCCCACATACCACATGCTATCTGCCACAGGTTAATCATGCATGGGGTGTTCATATGAACCATATCTCAAATCCATGGATGAACTGCCCACCCTATGCAATTAGCAACAAGACAGCATGCCAGATGTGGGGGAGAGACAGGATTGTTCACATTCCTCCCATATGCAAATGAGAGGGCAAATCAACCCAACATCTTGGAATAGAGTGGATGTGTATAAAAACCATGGCCACCACACTTCAAAACACATGCTGGTGCATCTGCTTTGCATGCAAAGTCCCAGGTTCACTCCCTGCTATCTCAGGGAAGGCTGGGAAAGACCCTTGCCTTGGAGAGCTGCTGCCAGTCAGTGTAGACAGTATTGAGCTAGATGGACCAGTGGTATAAGGCAGCTTCCTATGATCCATTATGGGTGATGCGAAACAATGTACACCTTCAGTTTTGTAAAGAAAAACAGTACACTTGAGAGTACTTCTGTCTCTCAACCCAATTTCCATTCTGCTTCCAAACCTAAACTTCCCTGCCTGCGCTGGATCTGTTTCTACTTCCTACCAATAATGCACTAGGGATGTGCACGAACCGGTTCGAAGCCCATTCGAAGGCCTCCGAACCGGTTCAAACGCACCGCTGGCTCGAAGTTCGAAGCCAGCAGGGGTGCCTCTTTAAGGGTGGGGGAGGGTGCACTTACCCCTCCCACCACTTTTCCCCTGCCGGCGCTCCGTTTTTTGCAAAGTCCAAGGGGTGGCAGCGTACCTCCCTGCTGCCCCGGTACTTCTGACCACTTCCAGACAAGAACAGGGGAAGGGGAGGCATGGAGGTTAGCTGCCGCCCCATGGACTCTGAAAAAAACAGAGCGCCGGCGGGGGGAAAGTGGTGGGAGGGGTAAGTGCACCCTCCCCCGCTGGCTTTGAACCACACCTCCGCAGTTCCATGTACAGCCCTTTCTGCCCCAGGGCCCAGTATGAGGTTTTTTTACAGCCAGTCAGACCTTCCACTTCTCTTACAACAGTTGCTCTGGCCACAATCTACAGATACAATGGCCAGATTTTAGCTTGCTATAGATGCAAGGTTGTAGGTGGAGAACCTAATGACTCACACATGCAAATCATGCTTTTTAACAGTTTGCTAAGAAAAAGTTAAGCTTGCAGCTCAGATCAAAGAGAATAAAAACCTCAACTGAAATGTATTTGAATATAATTATTTACTGAATATGAGTAATCTGATTTGCTCTCATGGAAGCTACTAATAAAGTATCTGCTTTGATCTTACTGGACACTCAGAGATGCTTTGCTCCCACTGACTCATGCTCAGGCTTTCTTCCAGTGGCGTGCATTTCTTTAGCACCAAGTCCCAACCACAGTAAGGATCCTGGGATCCAACACATGCACTGAAAATACAAAAGAAAGCACATCAGACTGCTTTTATCAATCATTCATTGGTACCTATTTGAGGGTAAGTGCTATCAATATACAAGCTAAGGGCCCACTACATTTGACAAGCAGGGATGGAGAGTGCTAACCCATTTCCCAGCCCCACTTCCCAACCTCTCATCCATCCCTGAAGCTACAGGGATGAAGCTACAGAAGCTTCAGTATATAAGCATACTTTCATGAAAGCAATCACAGCTTTTAGGCGCTAAGCAGGAAGTATGGAATACCTTCTCTTTTGAAACCTGAATTTGGGGGTAGAGTTGTCAGATCTCCTGGAGGTCCAAATCCTAAGACTTGGGGGCAAAGCTTGTAAGTGCATGGGTCAGGCAGGCCTTCCATGAGGCAAGGTGAGGCAGCTGCCCAGAGCAGCAGATTCTAGGGGCACCAGTGGGGTGGCAAAATGCCCCTTGCTGCCTCACTTGCTTTCCACTGCTATGTGGGCAGGTCTTCATCAGGCTCTTTATGAAGTGGCTCTGACCTAATATCACCACTACTCTCTCTCTCCCTCCCTCGGGCAGGGAATTAAGTATCAGGAAGTATGGACTCAGTTCCTGTTGCTCCAAGCCTCACCCTTTGCCTTTTCAAAAGGCAGGGAGAGTGGGAAAATAGTAGCAGGTGGTGGGATAGGTCACCTTTCCCATCACGTAAGAAGGGGAAATTTGGGGCTGGTGAGGAGGGAAGGAAAAAGGTGGAGTGCGGGGGTGGGAGGAGAATGGGAGCACAGTGGAGGTGTGCATCTCTGAAAGCATGATGTAGGGACTGGATTGGAAGTCCCTACAGCAGGCTTTTAAAGGGGCCATGGGGCAATGACAATAGGTTGCCAGCAAGCAACCTCCTCTCCTTGGCTCCCTTTAAACCCTGCAGAGTGGCAGTGCTGGCCCAATCAGGTGGGGGGGGGGAGGGAGGGAGGACATGGTGAGGTGACATTCGGCACCTGTCTCAGGTACACAAATACCTTGGGCTGTCCCTGTCAAAGGTGGTGATTTTTGAACAGGGGGTAGTGTGTCTTGCTCCTGATTTATTAGTGAGAGATCTCCAGCATTTCCTTCTGATTCCTCTTGTTTTCAAACCAAATTCATCATGCCTGTCTTGATAAGCTCTCCCCAGCCTCTCTGTTCCTCAGAAAGAGAATGACACTAAGTCTGGAAAGACATGCTGGAAAGGGGGCACTTCTGATGCCAGCCATTAAAAACCAAGCCTCAATTCATTTACATAACCCTGTTCTGGGCAATGTTTTTCTTTTTGAGTTATCATAGATTTCTTTCAAACTAAGCTCACAAATCAGGCAGCCCTCATTTTGCTTTAAATAATGTATGCCTCAGCTTTAAGACTAAAAAGTCCCACACAGCCCTTCATACCTTTGTGTTTTGTAAAACAGGCATCTCTTCAGTGGGATCTTCACCACACTTCCCTGAAGACCCACATACAGGGCACTCTGACTGTGTAAAATCTGCAGACTCCTGATGGGCTCCCACTGCTGCTTTGGGAAGATCTCAATCTCCTCCAGCAAGCAGCTGCCCGAGGTTGAATTAACTGGAGCAAGTACTTTCTTAATGGTGCCATGGTCTGCAAGGCAAAGACAAGGGGGTTATTTCTGGCAATGATGCAGGCGAAACCGGCTGCCCAATTATCCTTTGACTCACAGGATATTGCCTTTCAGCATTTGAGAAAGAATTTACTCACTTTGTGTTAGGAGATCAAATGATCTACAGGATAGTAACCAAGTGAGTGGAGGAAGGAAGGAAGCTGTCTTAGGTGGGTGTGGGATACTGTGTGTGTGTGTGTGTGTGTGTGTGTGTGTGTGTGTGTGTGTGTGTGTGTGTGTTTTGAACACATGCAACCCCTGAATCTCAAAAGATGCATATGAAGCTGCTTAATACTCAAACCACTGGGTCCATCTTGCACAGTGCGGCCTCCTTGGCCTGGTAGCTGCTCTTCAGGGTCTCAGGCGGGGATCTTTCTCAGCCTTGATATTGTGTTGCTTGATGATGGTGGGGACTGAACCTGTGACCATCTATTGAACCTGTGACCATCTATGCAGGCACTGTGTCACCAAGCTACGGCCCGCCCCAACGCAACTTCCTGCAATGTGTTTTAGGGCTAATCTGGACAGGAAGAGCAAAACCAAAAAACTGTCTCAAAGATGCTGTTACTGAGGATGGCTCCCTGCCCGCAAAGGGCTCACAATCTAAAAAAGAAACAAAAGACAAACACCAGCAACAGCCACTGAAAGCAGGGCTGTCCATAGGGCATGGCAAGCAGGGCGACCGCCCTGGGCCCCGCTCTTTTAACTCCCATTATTATTAACTGGAAGAGGCCCCACACTGGCTGATATGCCCCGGGCCCCGCACCCCGCCAGGACTCTCTGACATCCCTGCCCTGACTGGAGGGATGCTGTGCTGGGGTTGGTTCGGGCAAGTAGCTCCCCCCCTGCTAAATAGAGAGAATCACCACTTGTAATAATTGCCTCTTTGCTCAGTTAGCAGAGGACTAGACTGGAGACTGTGTGGAGGGAAAACATTAGAGGCAGTGGAGTATAACTTTCCTCTAAGGTCAGCAACCCGTTTTCCAGGAGGGCTATCTGGAGAAAGAGATGTGGGCCAGGGCCCTGACCACCCCCCAAAGTGGGTTTTCATGCCATAGCCATCACCTGCCTCTCTTATCTCAGGGCTCCAGTTTCTAATCCCTACTCTAAGGCATGTGTGGTCAGCCTGCAGCACAAGTAGCATAGGCAGCAGGAGTTTGTGGCACACTTGGACCAAAGGAGGAGTGCCAATGGACCTCTCCACAGCAGAGTCCAACCTATACTGCCTGTCTTTCTAGGAAATAGATTCTTGGGGAGGTTATTTGGGGGGGGGGCCAAAATGATGTAAGGCAAAGCACTACCCATCAGTGTTCCCTCCAACAGGGATTCCCAGGTGTTGCTGATGATGACTCCCATAATCCCCAAGCAAAAGCTATTGTAGCTGGGGATTCTGGGAGTTGTAGTTAACAACTTCTGGGAAACCCTGTTAGAGGGAACACTGCTGCTACCCACCCGCCCGCCCCACACCATACTCTCTGCCCATATTGGACCCCATTTCAGATTAGTTTTAAAGATAAAGGACCAATTCTGGTGCATTTCTGCATTAAGCACACCTTCTACAGATGCTTTTAATGTCACGTGTAGTTTGACCCTGCAATACATATAAATTACATTCTTTCAGAGACCAGGAAGAGTTTTATTTCAAACCACTGTATACATTTCATTATTTCTGTATCCTTCAATTTTTTCCAGACTCTTCCAGTTATAATTCATGAGCTTTAAGTATACTATGAAGATTAAATGTCTGTCAAGAAGATGCAACAGGCTAGGGGCAAAAAGCAAAGTGGAGAGGAAAAGTTGCATTTGCAGCCAGGAAGTTCAGCTACAGCCACAAGAAGCTGCAAGGTCAGCTCATGCTATCTAAAAGCAGGATGGATAGGAAACACAAAAGTGCTCCCCTCTACTTGTTTTAATGCCCATCATATTTTCCTGCTTCATACTATGTGGATGTGTCAATCATTCAGGCCCTAAACAAACAGCACCCACAGACAAAGCCCCAAAGGCATGGTAAATATTTCCCTGGACCTACTTTTATTTTTCTCATCCAACATATACTGAAAGGTGCCATTCAATGAGCAGAAGACACCTTCTGTGGGTTAAGGGGCACTTTGGGATCTAAACCAATGCTTCCATCCTTCCATAGCTTTATCTGGCCATCTCGCTCAGCGTGATCTTTCAGCCATCTGTAAACATGATAAAGTGCAAAACACTGAATCCTACGAAAAACACTGAACTTCTGAACCAATCTCCAAAACAAGTTAAAAAGCCTGAGAGCCTTCTCGTATGCCACTGAACTGAAGTAGAGATTAAAGTTGATGGGGAAAGGAATTTTAGCATTGCAGCTATATAGCTGTTGCAACAAGATAAGCCAAATACCTTCAGTATTTCAGATATAATGATGATGATGATGGTGATGATGATGATGATGATGTTTCAAAATCAAAGGCAACCAGGCAACCTCCCCCTTGCCTTCACCTCAAAAACCTGAATGCCGTTTAACAGAAAAGCAACAAGAACTAAAGCAAAAAATAACTGAGCACATGAACCAAACAACCACCAGGGTTTGACTTCCCGCTCTAAAAACAGTTGCCCCCCAAAAAACATGCTCAGGCATTAAAAGATGTCAATGCTGCACTTGCAGAAATAACAACCAAGAATTTGCAAGAAACAAACCAACAATGTACAGTGCAGCAGCAATAACAACACAAGAGCTCGGATATAAGATCAGTGGACCTGTAACACAAGAAAGTAGGACATCACCTAAATGGAAGATTAGATTAGAAAATAAAATCGCCAGGCTTAGATCAGATGCTAGTAAATTGAAAGATATTAAAGACAAGAAGCTGAAGAATGAAAACACCAAACAGTATCTGATCCAAAAATACCACCTAGATTCAAGGAAAATTAGAGAAGTCCTGGAAATAATCAGGGATGTGCACGAACCAGTCCGCAGGCCATGTTAGAGGCCTGCGAACCGGTTCGCATATTGCCTGGTCCAGTGGTCCGACACCGGGGGGTATGTGTCACTTTTAGGGAGTGTGTGATGTGTACAGCACGTGCATCAGCAGTGCACGCATGCACGGACATTACTTCCGTGTTTTGCAGTCAACAAGGAGGCAGGGGAGGCAGGGAGGAATGCTGCCGCCCCGAAGATTTTACTTAAAAATGGAGCGCCAGAGGGGGGAAAGTGGCGGGAGGGGTAAGTACAACCCCCCCACCCTTAAAGCGACACACACACACCCAGCATCGGACCGCACCTCCGCAGTCCGTGCACATCCCTATAAATAATAAAGCAGCAAATATATAAATCAAACAAACAAACAAATAATAAATAAATAACAGCAGTGTCAAAGAAGATTAGCAGATACTAAGCCAGAGTTATACAACACAGGCTGAATCTCCAGTTCCAGTCGAATCAGAAATGTTTCTACCAAAGCATAGAAAGAGAAACTGCAAGAAACTTAGAAACACCAAATAAAGAAGAAACAGTGCAATTCTGGGGAAAATTATGGGACAATCCAATAGATTATAATAAAAAAGCAGGCTGGGTGAAAGAGGCCAAAAAATGTAACCAACAGATGCAAGATCTAATAATAGCACCAGAATTAATAAGTGAAAGAGCAAAGAAAATTAAAAATTGGACTGCACCAGGCGACAATGAACTGCATGGCTTTTGGCTTAAACACCTAACAAGCCTTCATAAACAACTATAAAAACAGTTCAATCACATTTTGCAAGGAGGTGATATTGAACAATGGTTAACTACTGGCAAAACTCAGCTCATGATGAAAGACCCAGCAAAAGGTGCAGTTCCAAGTAATTACAGACCGATCACCTGCTGCCAACCATGTTCAAATTATTAACTGGAATAATAGCTGATGAAGCAATGCAACACTTATTAACTAATAAGCAGCTTCCAGCTGAACAGAAAGGAAACTGCCCGAACACCAGAGGTACAAAAGACCAGTTGCTGATTGACAAAATGATTTTAGAAAATTGCAAGAGAAGAAAAACAAATCTAAGTGTTGCATGGATTGACTACAAGAAGGCCTTCGACTCATTGCCTCATACATGGATACTAAAATGTTTAGAAACAACTGGTGTCAGCAAAAACATTAAGATATTTATTAAAAAAGCAATGAGCATGTGGAGTACACAGTTAACAATCAATGGCGAGACACTTGGACAGGTTAGCATTAGAAGAGGTATTTTCCAAGGGGACTCACTATTCCCTCTGTTGTTTGTAATCGCCATGACTCCACTCACAATTACTAAACAAAACAGGCCTCGTATACCAAACTTCTAAACCATCAAGTAAAATAAACCATCTACTCTACATGGACAATTTGAAGTTGTATGGAAAGACCCAATCAGAAATCGAATAACTGCTAAACACTGTCTGTATATTCATTAGCGATATAGCAATGGAGTTTGGACTAGACAAGTGTGCCGCATTAATAATAAACAGAGTAAAAATAAGAAAAACAGAAGGAATTTGCTTCCCAATGGAAGCAAGATCAAGAACCTGGAAGAGAAAGAACCTTACAAATACTTGGGCATTCTCGAGGCTGATAACATTGCACACACTGAAGTGAAAAGAAAAATGGGAAGTGAATACATCAGGAGAGTCAGAAAAATCCTCAAGTCCAAACTCAATGGTGGGAACACCATACAAACCATAAACACCTGGGCTATACCTGTTATCAGATACACTGCAGGAATAATAGACTGGACCCAGGCAGAGCTAGAGACGCTAGATTGTAAGACCAGGAAAATCATGACCATCAATCATGCTCTGCACCCCCGCAGTGATGTAGATAGGCTCTACCTCCCTCGCAGCTCAGGTGGAAGAGGAATGCTGCAAGTCCATCAAACAGTAGAGGAGGAGAAAAGAGGCCTTGAAGAATATATCAAGGACAGTGAAGAAGATGCACTTAAAATTGTCAATAGCGAGAAACTATTCAACACCAATGAAACAAAGCAGGCATACAAGAAAGAACCGAGCAGAAAAATGGAAAAATAAGCCCCTGCGTGGGCAATATTTGCACAATATAACTGGAAAATCAAACATCACCAAGACCTGGCAGTGGCTTAAGAACGGCAACCTGAAGAAAGAAACAGAGGGTTTAATACTGGCTGCACAAGAACAGGCACTAAGAACAAATGCAATAAGAGCAAAAGTAGAAAAGTCAACAACAAACAGCAAGTGCCGCCTTTGTAAAGAAGCGGATGAAACAGTGGACCACCTAATCAGCTGTTGTAAAAAGATCGCACAGAATGACTACAAACAAAGGCATGACAAGGTAGCAGGGATGATACACTGGAACATCTGCAAAAAATACAAGCTACTTGTAGCCAAGAATTGGTGGGACCATAAAACTGAAAAAGTTGAAGAAAATGAAGATGCAAAAGTATTATGGGGCTTTCGACTACAAACAGACAAACATCTGCCACACAATACACTAGATATAACTGTAGTCGAGAAGAAAGAAAGAAAAGTCAAAATAATCAACACAGCAATACCAGGTGATAACAGGATAGAAGAAAAAGAAATAGAAAAATTAACAAAATACAAAGATCTACAAATTGAAATTGAAAGGCTGTGGCAGAAGAAGACCAAAATAATCCCAGTGGTAATTGGCGCCCTGGGTGCAGTTCCAAAAGACCTTGAAGAGCACCTCAACACCATAGGGGCCACAGAAATCACCATCAGCCAATTACAAAAAGCAGCTTTACTGGGAACAGCCTATATTTTGCGACGATATCTATGATAACCAACAATATCGATAATAAAATTCAGCCATCTCAGGTCCTTGGGAAGGACTCGATGTCTGGATGAAACAAACCAGTCAATAACACCTGTCTGACTGTGTAAACAAGAAATAATAATAAACTAGTGGGCCCAGGCACAGAGCATCTATGCCTCTAGCTGGCCCGCTGCCACCGCCTGGCCCACCACCTTGCCTCCGCGGCCGGGCCCGCCGCCTTGCCTCCGCAGCCAGGCCCGCCACCTTGCCTCCGTGGCCGGGCCCGCCGCCTTGCCTCCGCGGCCGCCCAACCAGGCAATTCTCCTGGGTGCGCCAGGACCAATCAGGCGCCCCCGCAGCCCAGCCAATCAGCTGGGCTGCCAGGACGCATTTTTCCCGGGTACACCCAGGAGAAATATATATATCTATATAGATAACCACCCCTTAGATGCTGCTATGATAGGGGAGGGGAAAATGTTCAGGAAGGAAGTTGAAAGTGGCTTACTCCATGCAACCCTCCCCCCAGCAGTTCCCTCTAGCTGACACCACAAACATGCACCTGGGAGTGCTGACTAGAGGAAGCATGACTAGGGGTAGGGCAGGGAATTGCCAGGGGAAAGCAAGGCACCCCACCCCCCATTACTAATCCCCGCAAATCACCCCTCCCTTCCTCCCTTCACTTTGTAGTAGAGAAAGAACAGCCCAAGTTCCCAGGCCTTAGGCTTGCCACCAATGTGTAATTCCAGTCCTGAGAGAAATGGATGCAGCGCTTATACTGTCAGCGATGAAGCCTGATGATCCATTAAAAGGCACACAGGCTTCAAAATTGTGCAGATAATTAAATTCATCTGCAAACTCCTCAGAGACGTGAAAGGGCACCATCCTAAATGATAATTCATTTGAATTTCTTTTGTTCAGCTTAGAGTGCAGGATTTTAATTCCATCTTGAGGATGCCGGAAGACAATCAGCTGTACACTTCCAGTACTGAATACGTATTTGGAGAATTACTTGTCAATCTGTCCAAATGCTTATACTACACCAAATAGGATAATTATGGTTATTTCTTCACATCCCCCTGAATGTCTTTCTTAGATCTGTCCTTTTAATAGCTGCATCTGTGCATCCAGTGATTATTGAAAGTAAAATGAAATGAAACTGAGTTTTGAATACGAACAAAAGAATAAATGAACAAAATTAAATGCTTTCCTAATTCCACTATCCAGAGACATGTCAATTTCTTATGGGTTAGAACCAGCAGCTGCTTTCTTCCCTATTCTCCCACCTCTCAGCATCACACCATTACTGCATGCTCTTTATCATGTATACACCCTTTCCTATATTACAATAAACTCAGCAGCATTTAAAAGAAACAAGCAGCGTCAAAACAGGGTACGTAATCCAAAAGCAAAATAAAGCAAGAAAAGTAAGAGGACACAATTAAGGAAGACTGGAGCTTGAAAAAATCCTCCACTGAACAAGACTGTTTTCGGGGTCTGTCAAGCTTACACGCTTGGAAGGCCACTCCACATTTTAGACACCACAACCCAGAAGGCCCTGTCCCTTGGGGAAGGGAGGCTGAGATTGATTAAGTGCTGTCAAGTCGGTGTCAACTCTTAGCGACCACATAGATAGATTCTCTCCAGGATGATCTGTCTTCAGCTTGGCCTATAAGGTCTCTCAGTGGTGCATTCACTGCTGTCGTAATCGAGACCATCCACCTTGCTGCTAGTCGTCCTCTTCTTCTCTTTCCTTCAACTTTTCCCAGCCTTATGGACTTCTGAAGGGAGCTGGGTCATCGCATAATGCGTCCGAAGGATGATAGTTGGAGCCTGGTCATTTGTGCCTCAAGTGAAAATTCTGGAATCACTGAAGGAGCAAAAGCCAGATAAGGCACCAAATGACAGATTCTCTACAGGCCTTTGCTTCTGGAAAACTTGTCTGGGACAGACAGCCTTACAGGTGGGCTCCATCTTGATGCTTAAGGGTACCATTTAATACTGTCCTTCAGCACCAAGAAGACTAATAGCGAGGGGGGAGGCAGAGTAAAAGCTTCTTCTTTTTTTAAAAAAAGCCTTAAGTTTGCAGTACAAAATAGCAACTTGAGGACGGGTGGGGGGGTTAGGGTCAGACAAAATTGTGGCTTGAGGAAGCAGAGCCAGTTAGAAATAGCAGTTTATATGAAAATTTACATAAAGAGGATAAGAGATTTTAACATCAAAACTCCTGAATTAATGGAAGTTTTGCTGCAGGACAGGTGGGCAGCAAGGGAAGAAACTGGAAAGAAATGAATGGGAGAGAAAGTAAAAGCAGCCCTGATCACTTGAAAAAACAGAGATTACAAAATGTGTATCCATACCTCCACTCAGCCAGTCAATTAGATTTGCAATATTGGCTGGAAGGAAAGAGAGGGAGAAGCAAGTCCAAACTCCCAGAGAGCTACTTTAAATAAGTCAAAAAGTGATCTGCATGAAAGCAGGACCTAGGAATGTGGAATGACCGTGGAAGTGTTCCCTTCTGCAAGAGATAAGGAGCCAGGAGTGAGGAAGTCTGTTGGGAAGAGAGCAAGAGATCAGGGAGACCCGAGTTCAAATCCTCATTCAGCCATGAGACTTGCTGGGTGACTCTGGGCCAGTCACTTCTCTCTAAGCCTAACCTACTTCACAGGGTTGTTGTGAGGAGAAATTCAAGTATGTAGTACACCACTCTGGGCTCCTTGGACGAAGAGCAGGATATAAATGTAATAAATAAATAAATATAAAATAAATAAATAAATAATAAAATAAAATAAAATAAAATAAAATAAACTTGTCTTCAGTGAATTTGTCTAAGCCCCTTTTAAAACCATTCAAGCTAGTGGTCATCACCACATCCTGTGACAGAGAATTCCATAGATTAATTAAGTGCTGTGTGAAAAAGTACTTCCTTTTGTCAGTCCTAAATGTCCTGGCCATCAATTTCATGGGATGACCCCTGCTTTTAGTGTTGTGTGAGAGGGAGACGTTTTTCTCTCTGTCCACTCTCTCTGTTCTATGCATAATTTTATACAACTCTATCATGTGTCCCTGTAGTCGCCTCTTTTCCAAACTAATAAGCCCCAGATACTGTTGCCTTGCCTTATAAGGAAGGTGCTCCAGGCACCTTGTAGCTATGGCCTTGGATCCTGGCTTAGATCGAAATAAAGTGCCCTACCATGCTCTGCAGTCTCAAGATGTCCAGGAATGCCCCCTCCCAGGGCCAAATCCTTCCACCATTGCCTCGCAAAAAATAACAGAAAAAATGATATTATATGAGAGAGATAGAAAGAGATGGAACGTGAACGCCACAAAATGGCTCCTTTTCTCAAAATGGTGGCCAGAAAGGACCTCAAAGGTCCTTTCTGTCCACCTAGGAACCACGGATTTGGGTGTTTTAACCCTTTTGTATCTGCAGATATTGAGGTCGGGTGGCTATTATCGAACCACGGATATGAGGTATGTGTGTGTGTGTGTACTGTATAGATATGTGTGTGCGTGTGTACTGTATAAATGTGCATCTCTCTCTGTGTGTGTACTGTATAGGTGTATGTGTGTATAAAAATAAAATAAATATAGACATGCACACCTCCAAGAGAAAGAAATTTTACAAAGGACAATTAGCATGCACTAACACATACCTATGCTATTTAACCAACCACTTCAAAAGTAATTGCTATGCATCTGTATGTAAAATTGGAGACTACAAAACAGTAAATTATTCTCTGCAGGAAAGCTTGATACTTAAATTTTCTTTTTACAAAAAACAAAAGAAATCCTATATTATGCTATATTTGATGTAGGGAAGATTATGAGACAGACATAAATAGTGTAACTAGCAGTGTCTTTCTAGTATTTTGTCAGCTCTAGAGTTCACTCCCACCTTCTGCTCCCAGACCACACACAGACAACAAATCTGCCTACTCTACATATTCAGACTTGTACATGTACACAAATTTCACGTATCTCTTCACAGTATACCACACTACTTCCAACATACAGAGATTTATTCTGCTGTGCTGCTCACAAAGTTACAAATGCAGAAAACAGATTTATTTACAGCAATGCAGAGATGAACAACTAGAACCTCTTTAATTTTCTCTAAAATCTACCCTAAGATCAATGCATCCATCCGTACACACAGCCCATTGAAGACAAATGTTTCATTTCAATATATGGAACCAATTACCTGGGCATGGGTGGGCGGGCTCTCCCTCCCTGGAGCTCTTCAAGCAGAGGCTGGACAGCCATCTGTTGGGGGGATGCTCTAGCTCTGTATTCCCTGCATCAAGCAGGGAGATGGTCTAGACAACCTACAAGGCCCCTTCAACTCTATGATTCTATTATTTTAACCAACAACATGTTTTGTCAATTTGCAGTAATATTGCTGAGGAGACTGTTAAATGACTTCTAAGAATCCTTGTAAGGAATTAATGCTACCTAGAGTATACAAAACACCCTACTAGTGGGTTTTCAGTTGCTATGTGCCAGAACAGTGTGGCACTTCTAAACACAAAAGGTTCTCTTAGACTACGGAAGGGGCTGGAAAATATTAGTGTGAGGTACAAAGACTGAAAATGCTTGAGCTCTGTCTGTAATTAGCAGCAGCTAAGTTGAAAGAAATCCACATAATTACAGCCTTGCCTTTGGGCTACAAACACACTTTCCCAACTAAATAAAGCAAAATGGATGAGTTGGGGGGAGTTTTGTATCATATTAGCATTTTAGAGTCACAGAACATATTTAAGGTGGCCAGTTACAGCTAAACAATTTCTGTCTCTTTAGTTTCTTTCTAGGACATGCTGTACTTCTTACTCCCGTTGATCCTTACTACTTGATTCTCATACTACTTTACATTAGGAACAAAATATGCACAATCTACAGACTGAGGACTTGTCAGTGTCAGTACGGAATCCATTACGGCTAGTTAGGAGGGGGGAAAGTATTGCAGAATTATATGGTATGGAAGTGACGGTTTTGCAGTGTAAAATCTAGATCAAAATTACAAAACTAAAACATATATCTATACACACATACACCATATATAAGTGACATTATATATTTTAAAACCCTGTTTTATTTATTCATACAAAAAGTAATTTCTCGCTATAATTATGAACTCATCATTTTACAATGAACGTTATGAATAAATTTGATGTGTAAGCTATTCGTTTCAAATTGCTGTTGTGCTTCGATCATTTTTATTAACTGTCTTGAGGGGTCTTGCAAAACCATAAAGAAGAAATAAAATGTGGGAGAAACTACAGCATTGTTCTTTTGTGTGAAACATTTGAAAAATCATTAAAAACAAACAAACAATTGCTGGCCAACATGCAGCACAGTGTAATGCAGGAGGTGCTGATCCACCTGCACTGCTGCAGGCTCGCAGTAAAGTACCAGTGTGGAGTGCAAAAACATCAAGTAGCACCCCCACGTTCTGGAAGCACTAGTTAGAATGGAAACTGGCGGTAGGTGATGGTAGTTGATGGTAAAGTGATGTGTTTTTGTCTAACTAGTGCTTCTGGAGTGTGGGCATGCTACTCAAAATATTTGCACTCTTGCGGAAAAGCACAGGACTGCCAGCACCATGAGCCAGCAGCAGTGTGGATAGATCAGCACCTCTACGTTATGCAGCAGCGGAGGATGTTGGCCAGTTGTTTATATGGGACTTTCTCAGCATGTGAAAACGCATGCCGAAAATCTGAAATAAAATGTGACCTACATTCTCCTGGCACAAATGGCATCATTGAGCAGATATTTTCATTTGCTTTTTTGCCAATTACTTCAATACTTCAGATCCAGCTTGGTAAACCTCATACAATTTAGATAATCTGAACAGTATACACACTAAACACATCAGGAAAGCGGCAGAAAGACATGCATACATATGAGTCAACTCTTTATCATGTTTGTCCCTAAAATATTCCAAGATGCAGGCTGCTGGATTAGTTAAAGAAAGGCCTTGCCCAAGAGGCCTTGCCCAAGTCAGAACTGTGCAGTTCTGACTACAGAGGCCCATATTCCATTCCTTGCTGTGCCCTGCTTCCTTCTGCGTAGTGCCTCCCTCTAAGTGACATGCCCAAGGCATTGCAGATAACCCTTATAATCAAATATAGTGAGCTGCGCGTGTGTGTGTGCGCGCACACACACACACACACACCCTCTCCCTCCAGCCCTAAATACACACAGTTCTGCCAGTAACTCCCTGCTTAACATTACAGCAGATTTCCCAAGGCCATAAACGAAGCATTTACCTGTGGCCAAATAGATGATATGGAACAGCATGTCTTTGCCTTGTACCACATCCACTACCACATGAGAAAAACGGCTATTGTCCTCCATGAAGTAAGGAACTGGTGTGACTGGCTGAATTACTTCATGCATCAGGATAAATTTCTGGGCATCTTGGAGATTCCTCTGTGTCAGATTCAAATAGAGACCTTGGTCCATGGTGCCACACTAGAAATGCACAAGTTTGCTACTGTTAACATAATAAGAGACTGTGATAACTAAGACATACACTGTACTCCAGGATTTGTTAACTATAACATCCTCTTGTTATATCTTACATTAATTTGGGCAACAAAAGATAATCCAGCAACATAATATACTCCAAAGAAAAATGCTTTTCCTTGTTAGAAAGTCACCCATACATTTCTCTGCAAATAAACAAGGGGATTACCACAGTGCAGTTTCATTTAAAACAAAAACAAAAATATGAATGGCTCTTGGTAGCTACACATCAGCTATCCCAAATATGAGAAGAGGATACAGGATCCCAGAGGATGCCATCTAGGTTGGTTGCAGTTGTGGCAGCAACAGGGATCACCCTCCTCTTCCAAGGTTCTCTTCTCTTTTGTGTTGGCTTGTCTAGGCACAGCTTCTTGAAACAAAAGCCTGGGCTTTAACAGTCTATTCTTTGCCAAGTTCTAGCTTGCCATGGTGAGGAGAGCAGGCAGGGCATGCACAATCATTGGACTGTAATCTGTATTCCAGCCCTCAGGCTAAACTAGGGAAAGGACATACAGATCCAAAAGAGTGTACAGTGATGCTTAGGGTAAGGGTGGATTTGTAGGTGCGCCTAACCAGCCATTCCCCACCACCCCGGGTGTATGTTTGCAAAGGTAACTAACTACCAGTCCAACTTCACAGGGTGTGTAGAAAGCCATATAAAAAGCAGGAATTGCATTAGCTTTTCCTTCTCACTGAACAAGCTCAGCTTCTCCCACCTTCAGAATGCCTCTGATACACGTACCTACCAGCAAATCCACCACTGATTCAGCTGTGATTTGTCTCTGCCCTCTTTGGTTCAGATGCACTATCTACATTTTATGTAGATTTCAAGCACTGCTGATGTGTTCAAGCAATCAAGAGTTATTTTGCCAAGTGATTTAAAACGAACGGGATCAAATTTTAGCATTGCAAGATTGCTCTGGGGAAAGGGGATTCATGATAAGTTAAGACAGCAGTCAGTCAGCACTAGTGAAATTGATTTTCTCAGGTCTTGAAAGAGCTTTGATATGTGTGGCAAGAACACAGTGAGTTTACATCCAGAATGCAGCAGGTCCTTGTTTTATGTACATCTAGTTTACACCCATAACAATGTCCATGTTAAATTGCTGGTGGCATAAGAACTAATTTTTTAAAAAAACTTGTTTTAAGCTGTTGAATGAAGCTGTTTTCTAGTACCATGCTATCATTTGGAAATATAATCATAGGTATATATCAACATAGGAACATAGGAAGCTGCCATATATTGAGTCAGACCATAGGTCCATCTCGCTCAGTATTGTCTACACAGACTGGCAGCAGCTTCTCCAAGGTTGCAGGCAGGAATCTCTCTCAGCCCTATCTTGGAGATGCCAGGGAAGGAACTTGGAACCTAGATCCTCTTCCCAGAGCGGCTCCATCCCCTAAGGGGAATATCTTACAGTGTTCACACTTCTAGTCTCCCTTTCGTATGCAACCAGGGCGGATCCTGCTTAGCTTAAGGGGACAAGTCATGCTTGCTACCACAAGACCAGCTCTCTTCCCATATATGGGAAGAGAGCTGGTCTTGTGGTAGCATACCATATCAAGCTATGGTAAGACCAATGGCCCTCATGCAGAGAGAAATATGTCTCTACATTTACAATTTGTCCCTCGCCTTTCCATTAAAAAGTGTTATCATTATTGATGATGGTCTATATATGGATGCAGGTCTATATCTATTGCAAGGAACATCCAATTGGTAATCACCATTTATAATTCTATTCTAGTATTTCTCAAATATTAGACATCAGAAGCACACTACTACTTTTAATTAACCTAAGAGGCATGCATCATTCTCCCACCAGACGATATTTACTTTGAGGAAATAAGAGGAAAACATGATACTACTTTTAATGAATAAATACATATACATGTATTGAAGCAATATTAACATGCAGTTTTTGGAGCTTCCACAATGCTCTCATCTGGCCTTCTGTCTGCTCAAGCTAACAGTGCTCAAGCTAACAGGCAGCAAAATTACCACACTCAGGCCCTTTCGATATGGCAATATGGGATTTTCAAAGCTTCCGTGCAAATTCCAAGTGAATTTGGCATGTAAAACCCTAAATGCAACCCCTGCTAACTTGGCAAAGAGGCACCTTTTAATGTGGTGATTCTCTTTATTTAGCAGGGGGAGAGTAACTGGCCCTATCCAACCCCAGCACAGTACCTCCAGTGACTGTTGCTGGTGTCTGTCTTATGTTTCTTTCTAGATTGTGAGCCCTTTGGGGACAGGGATCCATCTTATTTATTTATTATTTCTCTGTGTAAACCGCCCTAAGCCATTTTTGGAAGGGCGGTATAGAAATCAAATAAATCAAATCAAATCAAATCAATAAATGGTTTTGTGCTAAGTTACTTCAAGGGCCGCCTGCTCCCATATGAACCTCTTTAAGCCCTTAAACCAGCATAGGACACCCTAGGGACTGGACACCTTTGGTGATGATACTATATTTGTGGGATTTTTAAAAATCATTTATTTATTTATTTATTATTTATATACTGCTTTTCAGGCGAACCTCCCAAAGTGGTTTACAAAAACCTGAACAAAGAACAATAGATCAAGCCATACGTTTACGTCTTTACATGGGTCTTAGTCTGACTTCTTTCCTCTCTTCTCCCCTCAGATCAAGGTGGTCCCTGTCACTCTGTGGTGGGAGTTGGGGGAGGGAGGGGCCACCACTGCTGCAATATGGGAGCTGGATGGTGGCAGATCCCCAGTCTCTCTCCTTCTCTCTCTCAGATCTCGCCCCCACCCCCGCCATGCTCCAGCTTAACTGTCTGAATATGACCCATGACAAAATGTACGGAGACTTCCATCGTAAACTGAAATGCAGTTGGGCATCAAGCCAGTATTTAATATTTTACAATGGAACTCCCAATTGCAATTTGAGTTTGTGATGGAGCTTCTACCTGATCATACCATCACAAACATTACAAGTGAACTGTAATGCAAGCTGTGGGTGAAAAAACCCAAGATAATCTTTGGACAATGTCATCAGCTTCTAAAGCTGGCTTTACTATTTTGAGACAATCAGTAAAAGTACTGCCCTTCTTTTCCATTTGCATACCTGAAAATTTGGGTTAGGGTTGGGATAAGGCAGCCAGGCTGAGCGAGAGTTCTCCTGGTACTTGAACGGCCCATTGAAGACTTGAGTTATTGCCGTCATGTTGAATACACAAACAGCCGAAACTGCTATGCTATTCCTTTAAAAGTACACAAACATACAGAAAATTAAGGTAAACAAACACACTAAGTGAACAGCTTGTGAAAATCAACATATCTACAATTATTTATATTTGACCACTGGGTGAATAGAAGTACATCTCATGTAAGTTACTCATTTTTAAACCCATGAAGTTTTTCAAACCTGACTTTGGTTCACATCTCTTCTGGAATGGAAGTATGCGTTCACATATTGGCCAAATTTATCCCCAAGTCCCTGTGAGCTGTCAGGAAGCACTTCACACACAATTTGGGATTTTTATCACACGTTAGAGTATAGCCAGATTTATATTGGGGTAAAAAAAATAATCCAATTTTTGTGTCAGTTTTTGGGGGCAACTTTGAACTCACAGTAAAACCTTGCAGAAAACCCATGGTAAAGTCTGCTGCCTGGGAAAGCTCAATGAGGTGTGAGGAAAAGCTTCTTGGAGTTGACATGTTAAGCAGAGAAGGGGTTAAGCACCCCGCTTCCCACCAGTGTTCATTCTAAGACGTGCATATGTATGCACACATACACATTTTTTTAATGTCCACTCGGTTAATTTTAGATCCCACTCAGGTTGCTCAGAAGGCCCCATTCTGAACACATGTGAGCACACACTGCCTTGATACTGCCAGCCAGAACAAAACTCATTTTGTGCACACATGAAAAAAATTAGAGGGAACACTGCTTCCCACTCTAAACGACCCTCTCTGAAATGATCTTTGTTTTTTTTAAAAAAAGGTGTCAGGGCACTATTATACGTGGAAGTGCGTAATGTATAGTTAGTCTCCAACAGCAAAAAACAAGAACCAAGTAGTTTGTCCAGTGCACAAAACACTCGAAAGACCAGTAGTTTGTTGAGTGTTTCCAGTTTGTGGCAGGGATTTGAGCTCCAAGGCATGGCACCAAAAGGATCCCTTTTGCCCTCTCCCCCATGACTGTTTTGGTGGTGGGCACTCACACTTCCTTTGCCCTTGGGGAATTTGGGACTCCAAATCTGTGCACTCTCTGCCTTAACTGTGTTAGCTGAGTGGTTCTCTGTCAGAAGTATTAGCCTCCTTCTCCACAGCCCTGACCCTGGTCAGGTCTAGCACCTTACCTCGCCTTCTGCTGTTGCTGCTGGGAATATTTCCCAATGGCAGAGGTAAATGTGTATGTGCCACCTGGCTGGACTTGTTGGGCAACATCTACTAAGCCCCTTTGAAATTAATTGAACTTAAATCATGACTAATTTCTCTCATTGATTTCCATGGTGCTTGGTCATGACTGACTAGTCTCAATGTAGCCCAATTCTGTTTTGTTTATTGAGAGGAAGGAAGGTGGACTCTTAAAGGAAATTATGATTTTCTTACACACATTGGGAATTGCTCCTCTCTGATTCATTCTTCCCCTCTCCCTCCTAAATGTGTGTACACCCCTCCCATATGCCAGATACCCACTTAATTAATAGGGGAAGTGATAATTTATTAAGTGCCTTTAAAAAAACCCAGCATGGAACAAAACGTAAAAATAAACATGTTCATCCTATAGTCTGACAATCATCCTCCAAGGAGTTCAGAGCAGCTTTAACATGGTTCCCAGATAGTCTCCTACTCTGGCAGCCTACAAGGTCAATCGTGCTTAGCTTCAGCAGACAAAAAACTACAGAATTATTAATAATAATAATAATAATAATAATAATAATAATAATAATTTATTCAATTTCTATACTGCCCTTCCAAAAATGGCTCAGGGCAGTTTACGCAGAGAAATAATAAATAAATAAGATGGCTCCTTGTCCCCAAAGGGCTGACAATCTAAAAAGGAACATAAGATAGACACCAGCAACAGTCACTGGAGGTACTATGCTGGGGGTGGATAAGGTCTTCAGATGTGGAGGTACTGTGCTGGGGGTGGATAGGGTCTTCAGATGTGAAAGTGGGGGTGAACAGGGCCTTCAATGTGCCTTTCAGACCATCTCATTAGTCCAGTGTGGGCAACCTGAGGCCCTTCAGATGTTGTTGGACTACAGCTCCCGTCATTCCCATCTTCATTACAATGCAGCTGGGGATGATGAGGGATGTAGCCTAGCAACAGCTGGACAGTCTCAGGTTTTCCAGCCCTGGACTAATGGGAAGGGGTCTCTCCCCTCCCCCCCGCCACTTTCTCATAACTTTATTCATTACTCTATCAATAAATCTGCATATGACCTGGTTGTAACCTGTTTAACTTATTTCTCTATCTATCTATCTATCTATTTGATTTTTATACCGACCTTCCGGAATGGCTCAGGGCGATTTACAATTAAAAACAGAAACCATTAAAACCAATAACAACTAAAACAGAGATATAAATATTAACACAAATTAAAACACCTTAAAAAACAATTAAACTATCAGAACAATTAAAACCCTGAAAACCAGGTTAGCATTAAAATGATTAAAACTAATTAAAAACCCTGAAAGGCCACGCCAAACAGATGGGTTTTAAGGGCTCTCTTGAGGGTCAGTAAGGAATTAAGATTACGAATTTCTGCTGGGAGTACATTCCACAGCCCGGGAACAGCTACAGAGAAGGCCTGCCTCTGAGTCGCCACCAAACGAACCAGTGGTAACTGGAGATGGACCTTCTCGGATTACCTTAATGTGCGTTGGGGAGCATGGAGAAGGAAGCGCTCTCTTAGATAACTTGGACCCAAGCTGTTCAGGGCTTTAAAGGTGATAACCAGCACTTTGTATTTTGCCCGGAAACATTTCGGCAGCCAGTGTAATTGTTTCAAGGCAGGCATAGTATGGTCTCTCCAGGTTGCCCTAGAGACCAATCTGGCTGCCACATTCTGAACTAGTTGAAGTTTCCGGACTACGTACAAAGGCAGCCCCACATAGAGTGCATTGCAATAGTCAAGCCTGGAGGTTACCAGCTGATGCACCACTGTTTTGAGGTCATCCTCTTCGAGGAATGGGCACAGCTGTCAAATCAGCCGAAGCTGATAGAAAGCATTCCTGGCCATGGCCTCCACCTGAGATACCAGGGTGAGGCCTGGGTCCAGGAGTACTCCCAAGCTGCGCACCTGCTCCTTCTGAGGGTGTGTAGCCCCATCCAGCACAGGAAGATCTAACACACCCCTCAGATTCTGAGCCCCCCAAATGACCACCTCCGTCTTGCTTGGATTCAGCTTCAATTTGTTCTCCCTCATCCAGCCCGTTACTGCCTGTAGGCAGGCATTTAGAGAATGAGTGCCATTTCCTGAAGATGAAAAGGAGAAGTAGATTTGGGTGTCATCAGCATACTGATAACACCCAGCACCAAACCTCCTGATGACCTCACCCAGCGGTGTCATGTAGATGTTAAAAAGCATTGGTGACAGAATGGAGCCCTGAGGGACTCCATATAACAGCTCCTGTTTTGAGGAGCAACTGTAACAAAGCTCCACTATCTGGAATCTACCCGAGAGATAGAAATGGAACCACTGCAAGGCAGTGCCCCCTATCCCCAATTCCCCCAGGCGATCCAGGAGGATACTATTGTCGATGGTCTCGAACACCGCCGAGAGATCCATAAGAACCAGCAGAGTCACACTCCCTCTGTCGATTCCCCAGTAAAGATCATCTATCAGGCCAACCAAGGCTGTCTCAACCCCATAGCCAGCTCTAAAGCCATTTTGAAATGGGTCTAGATAATCAGTTTCCTCCAAGACTGCCTGGAGCTGGTCGGCTACCACCCTCTCAATCACCTTGCCCAACCAAGGGAGATTGGAGATTGGCCTGTAATTATCCATTTCTAAGGGGTCCAGGGACAGCTTCTTTAAGAGCGGTCTAACCATTGCCTCCTTCCGACAGGGGGGCACCCTACCCTCCCTCAGCAATGCATTTATGATATTAACTAGGCCACCTCCAACAATCTCTCTGCTAGATAGAAGCAGCCTAGTCAGGCAAGGATCTAGAGAACAGCTGGTAGGCCACCCCACCCCAAGCAGCTTGTCCACATCCTCAGGAGTCACAGATTGAAATTGATCCAATCTAATGCTGCAAGAGGGATCGCAAAGAGGGACCAATAATGAGGATTATTGGTAGGGAGGATACAGGAGGAAGGAAAAATTGGGTGGAAGATTTTATTAGATTGTTTTTTTCATAGTTACTTTTATTTCCCTTTGACATTCTATTAATCCTAAGGATATCTAAATAGATAACATTCTGATTTTCTCATCCATGGCCTAACTAACCATAAACAAAGAACTAAAGTAAGAAACAAGACACATAACCAGAGAATCTGTCTTCCAGGAATTTAGTACTCTGCTCCCAACATTGTGGAAGCTACAATAATCATAGAATTGTGGGCTGAACGCAAACTGTTCCTTTTTTTCCCTTGAGGGGGGCGGTGAGGGGGCATCCACAGGTATCTTGTGCTAAATTAACATTCACATTTTTCAGACTATTTTATTAACAAAAAGCTTTCCAACTTGAAAAGAAGTTTAAAATTCCTTCAGGTTTCTAGTTTATTATAGTGATAGAAGTAATGAAAGAGTTTCCTTCTACACTGTTAAGTTCCTTCAGAAGCTCATATTTCAATATCAGTTCTGTTTTCAAGAAGATCTCCTGTTCAATAATACACACATCTCCTGGGAGGAGAAGGCAGCAGACGCCTTCCTCGAGTTTATTCTGAATAGTCTAGAAATAAAAATACTGCATAAACTACATACACATTAGTGGTAAAGATCCCGTAGATTAAGTCCAGTTCTGGCAGGAAGAACGTACTCTGTAATTCATTGTAGTAAAATGGAATTTCCCCAGGGCGGGAGCAGTTCAAACGAGCTTTCATGAAGGTGGTCCAGGTATCCTCCAGCAAAAACCTGCCTCCAATGTCATTCTTACAGACTCGTGCAGCTCGCGAAAAAACTATCTTCCCACAGTCATGTTCCACAGCATTCTCTCGGAAGAAGTAATAGATGAAATTTCCAGTGTCATACGATGACACAAAATTTGGTTCTGAAATACATTATGGCAAAGATAGAAGAAAACAATTGAATCATTTTATTTTTTTTTTTTCCACAAAGGAAAAACACACTTAATGGTTGATTTTTAAAAAAACAAAACCACAGTCTAATTCTGAATATTATTGTATCCAGTTTACTAATGTTTGAAATATATATTCCCATTGAATGGCCTTCCCTCTCTTACACTCTCAGCTGTCCACTCTCCACTCAAGACTTATCTCATCCTTTCACTGTTACAGCCCATTATTCCTGGAATATTCACCCAAAACCTCCACATGGGGCCATCTCTCTCTTGAGCACTTTAAATCCTTCCTCAAAACCCACCTTCTCTAGGAGGGCTTTTGGTTTAACCCTCAATCCTCATTTCCAACTGTAATCAAACTTAAGCACACATAACTGCATTTGCACCTTCTGCTACATTCTCCACCATGGATTTTAAGGGCAGGGGCCTATTTTGTCAAGCGCCATGTATGTTATTGGTGTAACAACAACAACAAAAAAAATGCAGTATCATAAGAAAAGCCCTGCTGGATCAGACCCAAGGCCTACCTAGTCCAGCATCCTGTTTCACACAGTGGCCCACCAGATGCCCCTGAGAACCCCACAGACAAAAGATGGATGAGGGCATGCCCTCTCTCTTGCTGTTGCTCCCCTGCAACTGGTATTTAGAGGCATCTTGCCTCTGAGCCTGGAGGTGGCATATAGCCACCAGAGACTAGTAGCTATTGATAGACCTGTCCTCCAGGAATTTGTCTATCCCTTTTAAAGCCATCCAAGCTAGCGGCCATCACTATTATTGTTATTTATTATTTATTTATTTGATTTCTATACCACCCTTCCAAAAATGGCTCAGGGCGATCTACACAGATAAATAACAAATAAGATGGCTCCCTGTCCCCAATATGCTCACAATCTAAAAAGAAACACAAGATAGATACCAGCAACAGCCACTGGAGGTACCGTGCTGGGGGTGAATAGGGCCAGTTACTCTCCCTCTGCTAAATAAAGAGAATCACCACGTTAAAAGGTGCCTCTTTGCCAAGTTAACAGTTACAATTCATGGCAGAGAATTCCATAGATTAATTATGCATGGTGTGAAAAAGTACTTCCTTTTGCAGGTCCTAAATTTCCCAGACTTTAGTTTCAGGGATTACTCCTGGTTCTAGTGTTGTGAGAGAGGGAGAAAAATTTCTCTCTTTCCACTCACTCCACTCCATGCATAATTTTATATACCTCAATCATGTCTCCCCTTAGTCGCCTCTTTTCCAAAGTAAAGAGCCCCAGATGCTGTAGCCTTGCCTCATAAGGAAGGTGCTCCAGGCCCCTGATCATCTTGATTGCCCTGTTCTGCACCTTTTCCAGTTCTACAATTTCCTTCTTAAGATATGGTAACCAGAACTGCATGCAGTATTCCGATGTGACCACAGAATAGATTTATATAAGGTCATTATGATATTAACATATACATTATTTCAAAATAATTTAATTTAATAAATTTTAAAATTATTTCAATCCCCTTCCTAATAATCCCTAGCATGGAATTTGCCCTTTTCACAGCCGCCACGCACTGAGTTGACACTGAACGAGCTGCCCACTATGACCCCAAGATCTCTCTTCTGGTCAGTCACCAACAGCTCAGACCCCATCAGTGTATATGTGAAGCTGGGGTTTTTTTGCCCCAGTATGCATCACTTCACACTTCCTTACATTGAACCGCATTTGCCATTTTGTTGCCCACTCACCCAATTTTGAGAGATCCTTTTGGAGCTCCTCACAATCTGTTGTGAATTCCAGTGTCATCTGCAAATTTGGCCACTTCACTGCTTACCCCAATCATACAGGCTACAGCATTATACATTATCACATGTAGGCTACAGCAATAGTCCAAAGACTGGTGAATGACCACCTACATGTCAGTGATTCTTTTAGCACAGGATCAAACTAGACATGACACTAAACACATTATTTTCTTTCTTTCTGTTTCTGTTTTTGTAAACAGCAGCTGAGGTAATCCCTGATTCAGAACCAGACCAGAGCACCCAGGGAGGGGAGGTTTAACACTTTTCAATTCTAGATGGATGTGGTAGGAACAAGAGGAAGATGAGGAGAAGGAGGAGGGTACAAAGGAGTATGAGTATAGATATAACAGGTAACAACAGTAGAGCATAGGCTTGCATACAAAAGGTCCCAGATTCCATCCTTGGCATCTTCAGGGTCAAACTAAGTGATTTTAAGCTGTAGGAGGACCCGGATCCAGTTTCAGACAATGGTATGGGTTAAATCAGATAGGGGGAGGGTTAACCTTTCCCCCTATGCCCCACAGTCCTGACAAAAAATAATTCCTTCAATCTGTTGTTTGCAGCCCAGCTTGCAGGGGCGATTTTTGTCAGGACTGTGCCAGGGAAGCATCTCCACCACCACCACCACTGTCCTAATCTGGATCAGAGCCTTCCCCGCTCCCTGCCCCCACCAGCTGATGTTATTAAAATATGACAACATTTTACCATCCACCCACACCACAGTGTCAATAGCAGTAGCCCCTCCCAGGACAAATGGCATCTTCAAGGGTGATTTTAATTGGGACCATGGCATGAGGGGAAAGAGTCAAACCTCCCCTGTCAGTGTTTAGTAAGCATTTTTTCCAAGTCTGGGGAAACTAGGGGACAAAGCATCTTAGAAGCATCAAGTATTGAGATGTTTCCTTCACAAAGGAACTTCATCGAAACAATATTTACTCAAGTAAGGGGCGGGTCTTCTCTGTACTCACCATTGAGCCACTTAGAGTTGTACTGTGCAGTCCGGAGAGGAGGAAGCACCCCCAAGCTGCGATAAATGGCAGGATCTCTTCCGGGAAAGTCCATGACTGTCGCTGCATATAACTCCCCAGTACTTGTGAGGAGAGCTGTGGAGTTGTGCTGGTGGCTGTATGGACAGCGGGCCATGCCACTGATTTGATCATGGGTCTCTTCCAGGTTATTTAACTGTAACAGGGGCAGAATGTGTGGGAATTCATAATTAAAATCACATTATATCACAATATCACATGAAACCATACTCTGTGGTGTGTATCTGAAACCAAGGAGGAAATGGCATTCCCTTTTGAACACTTTGTAAAGAAAAGAAACCTACTTTAAAAAAAATCACACATTAATTCTAATTGCATTGCATACTCTTCCTCTTAAAGATACCATCTGAGAAGAGAGGCATTGTTAGTAAGCCCTGTCCCCTTTATTTATTTATTTAATATATTTTTATACCACCCACTACCGAAGTCTCTAGGAGATTTGCTGCATAAAACAAACCAAGAATTTAACAGTTAAAACGTAAAACCAGATTAAAATATCCATAAAAACACCAACTAACTAAAAAACTTGGGCTGAAGAGATGTGCCTTCAGTTGTTTCCTAAAAGTCAACAGGGATGGAGCAGCTCTAATCTCAGCAGGAAGTGCATTCCACAGTCCCGGGGCAACCACAGAGAAGGCACACCTTTGAGTCATCACCAGAGAGCTGGTGGCACCCTCAGAAGAACCTCCCCTGAAGATCTTAATAGAGAGTGGGGTTCATAAGAAAGAAGGCATCCTATTAAATTCCTTGGGCCCAAGCCATTAAGGGCTTTATAGGAAATAACCTGCACTTTGTATTTTGCCCAGAAACCTATTGGTAGTCAGTGTAGTTCTTTTTAAACCAGAGTAATATGTTCTCTTCGGGATGACCTGGAGACCAATCTGGAAGCAGCATATTGCACCAATTGCAGTTTCTGGATGATGTGCAAAGGTAGCTCCATAGAGAGTGCATCACAGTAGTCAAGCCTGGAGGTTACCAGCATGTGTACCACTGTCTTAAGGTCACTTACTTCCAGGAAAGGGAGCAGTTGGTGAACCAGCTGAAACTGACAGAAAGCACTCCTGGCCACCACCTCCACCTGAGGTATCAGAGAGAGGGTTGGTTCCAGAAGGACTCCCAAACTGTGGACATTTTCCTTCTGGGGGAGTGGAATCCCATCCAGAATAGGCAGATCTATCCCATTTCCTGAACTGCGGCTTCCCACAGTGAGCACTTCCATCTTGTTTGGATTCGTTCTCAGTTTGTTATCCCTCATCCAGCCAAGCATTTAGGGAAGTTATGCCATTGCCTGATGAAGCTAACATCGAGAGGTAGATTTGGGTGTCAGCGTGCTGATAACATCCTGCACCAAATGCCCTGATGATCTCTCCCAGCGGTTTCATGTAGATATTAAAAAGCATAGGAGCACTATGCTTCAAGCACGAGGACTTTTCAGAAACATTGCAGGAGCAGTCTATTTGGCCAGCTTCTGGGACTCAGGGTTAACTCAGAAGAAGGTTGAGGACACTAAATATGTTGGGATTTCATTCTGTGTTGCTGGGATACTCTTGTTTTCATTACCAACCTCAAAAATTCATGACAGGGCAGATTAGATGAATAAAATGCTATAAATCTTCATAAAAACATAAGTTAATTTTTGCTGGCCTATCAAATCTTAAGGGAAAATGATACCCAGAAGACTGAAGTTCCACTATCTTGACAACAGTTTAGAACATACTAAATTCTCACTATTATGTACCTGTGTGTGAACATTCCTCAAAACACTAAGCAAGGCCAAGCTCAATTTTTGTACATTTTTATTTTTGTGTAAAAAAATTTATTTGTTTTAAAACAATTGATCCATACAAAACTCAGGGAAGCTGCACATCCCAGGAAAAAAGTTCAGGTAAGGTTTCCTTTATGCTATGCAACCCTTCTCCCAAGCCAATATGACTGTGGATAAGATCAGGGCAGGGTGAGGAAAAAGTGGGCCTCCTGTAGGGATGTGCACAAAACAGGATTGCTTGGTTCAGTTCAAGTCCAAACGAGATTGGGCAGATTCAGTTTTGGCACCCCAAAACTTGGAGCCTGGTTCAAATTTGAAATGGTTCGGGGCCGGTTCAGGGGTGCTAGACATGTTAAAATTAGGGTTTTTTTAAAAAAAGATGGACTTACCACTGCTGAGGGCTTTGGGGCCTGAGGGGTGCTGCTGCAGCTGCAGGGGGGAGGGTCTCTAGGGGTCCCCCCTCTCCCTACCAACCTCCCCACACCCCCGCCCGGCCTGACAGAGATTATAAATGCTTCTCTGAGGGAAAGCAGGATGATTCCTTGTCTTAAGGAGGCAATTATTAGACCACTTCTGAAGAAGCCTACCTTGCATCCCTCAGAGTTGAGCAACTACAGGCCTGTCTCTAACCTTCTGTAGCTGGGCAAGGTAATTGAGAGGGTGGTGGCTTCTCAACTCCAGACAGTCTTGGAGGAAACTGATTACCTAGAACCATTTCAAACTGGCTTTCGGGCAGGCTATGGGGTGGAGACTACCTTGGTCGGCCTGACAGATGATCTCCAATTGGAAATTGACAGAGGAAGTGTGACTCTGTTGTTCATTTTCGACCTCTCGGAGTCTTTCGATACTATCGACCATAGTATCCTTCTGGAGTGTCTGAGGCTGGGAGTTGGAGGCACTGCTTTGCAGTGGTTCCACTCCTACCTCTTGGGCAGGTTCCAGATGGTGTCCCTTGGAGACTGTTGTTTTTCAAAAACTGAACTTTAGTATGGTGTCCTTCAGGGCTCCGTATTGTCTCTGATGTTGTTTAACATCTACATGAAACCACTGGGAGAGATCATCAGGAGATTTGGTGCTATTTCTCCATGTCAACATCATCGGGAGAGGGCATAACCTCTCTAAATGCCTGCCTGAAGGCGGTTATGGGCTGGATGAAGGATAACAAACTGAGACTGAATCGGAGGTACTCATTGTGCGGAGTAGAAACTCAGGAGATGAGTTTGATCTGCCTGTTCTGGATAGAGTCACACTTCCCCAGAAGGAACAGGTACGCATTCTGGGGGGTGCTTCTGGATCCAAGCCTCTCCCTGGTGTCCCAGGTTGAGGCAGTGGCCAGAAGTGCCTTCTATCAGCTTCGGCTGATACACCAGCTGCGTCCATTTATTGGGATAAATGACCACAGAACCTGACTCCAGAGCTAACTACTGCAATGCGCTCTATGTGGGGCTGCCTTTGTACATAGTCCGGAAACTGCAGTTAGTCCAGAATGCGGCAGCCAGGTTGTTCCGCCCAGTGAGATCATCAGGAGAGGTCCATCTGCAGTTGCCACCGGCTCGTCTGGTGGCTACTCGGGGACGGGCCTTCTCCGCTGCTGCCCCAAAGCTTTGGAACACACTCCCTGCTGAAATAAGAGCCTCCCCATCTCTGACAACTTTTTAAAAGTCTTTAAAGACACATCTATTCACCTAGGTTTTTAATTAAATACTAGCTGGGCCGGGCGCAGAGAATCTGTGCCTCTAGTTCTCTCCTCGGCTTTCTTCTCCCCAGCCCTTCTTCTCCCCCTCCCCTGGCCACCGCTTTCTTATTCCCTCCCCGGGATGCCGCTATTTCCTCCCGCACCCCCATCCACCACTTTCCTTTTTCCCTCCCCAGCCGCCGCTTTCTTCTTCCTGCCCATTGGCCTGTGCCTCTCCTCCGCTGCTTTCCTCTCTCCCTCCCAGCAGCTCACTCGCAAACTCTCAAGAGAGCTGTCACACATGAGATTAGCGACAGGTATGGCTTAGAGAAATATATATAAAGAAGAAGATTCTTTTAATAGTTTTAACGTTGTTTTAAAACATTGTTTTAAAATTTAAATTGTTATAATGTTTTAACTTTTACTGTATCATTTATTTTGTTTTAATTTTTGTTGTCATTTATTTTAACTAATGTTTTAACTTTTTTGTTTGGTTGCTTTGCTGTAAACCGCCCAGAGCCGTGAGTTTTGGGCGGTATAAAAATAGGTTAAACAAACAAACAAACAAACAAACAAAGGGCCATTTTGGCCCTCTGTGAGTGCATCGTGGCCATTTTTGAGGCCCATGCACATGAGCGGTGGCCTCAAAAATGGCCACCATGCACTCACATAGGCCCATAATGGGTCGAACTTGCCCTCAGGAGACCGGGGAGAGGCCAGTGAGGGGAGGGGGAAGCTCCAGAGACCCTCCCCCTGTGGCCACAGTGGCACTCCCAAGTCTGTCTTTAAAAAAAAAACTAATATGAACGTGGCACCCCAGAACCATCCCCAAACTGTCCCAGAGGGTTTCTCAAACCAAGCCGGCTCAAGGTCAAGCCGGCTCGCACATCCATAGCCTCCTGTAGTCATGTGGACTGGTTGAGGAATTGATTATTGCACTGATAGTTTTGCTTGGTCCCAGTACTAAATAAAGCGCTCCCTATTATTTGATCTGGAAAGATTTAGCATATGTATTTTACTGAAAATATTTCTATCCCACCTCCAGCACACTGCTGCTGAGTGATGGTGACTTACAATAAAACAATAAATAATAATAAAACAAGCATAAAAACGAAACAGCAAAATAAAATGTCTAAAACTAGAAACTAAGAACCCAATTCTTAACCAACCTTAAAAGATTTATTTGAAAAGAATCTGAAATATTTTTAAAATTATTAATCAAGGAAGGAGATGGCATTACAAAGACAGAGGCCACTACTGAGAAGGCCTTGTCTCTGGTCTCTGCCAGCTGAATCTGAGTCAGTGGTGGAGCCAAGAGCTGAGATGAAGATCTGAGGACCCTAGCAGATTCATATAAGCAAGTATAGGTGGTCAGATACCCTGATTCCAGGATAGGGCTTTGAAGTTCAAAACCAGCACTTTGAATAGGGTCCAGAAGCAAACTAACAGCCAGTGAAGGTACACAGGATAGATTTAAATCTTTATATTACATTGTGGCCTCTCTCGGAACCAGCTGAAGCTTCCAAATAGTCTTCAAAAGTACTCCCACATGGAATGCACTCCAGTAGTACAATCTGGATGTGACCAACACTTTGATAGCCAAGGACAGATCTGGTTTCTCCAGGTAGAGTCTCAGCTGGTGCACCAGCTGAAACTGGTAAAAGGCACTTCTGGACACCACTGCCACCTGGGCCTCCAGGGACAGCAACGGGTTCAAGAGGACACCCACCCCCTTTTAAGGGGGCGAGTGATCCCATCCAAGAGCAGATTTACTTCACTGTTCAGATTTCCAGTTTTATTGACTCAGAACACCACCATCAATTCTGGTTTAAGTTTTAGTTTGTTTGTCCCCATCCAAACCAGAATCCTGCAAAGAAGGAATTAGTGTTAAACCATGTTTAAATCTGCAACTTGGATATGGCTGCACTCTTACCGTCCGATTAGTGCAGATGGGCGTGAAAGCATTTGTTCCACATGCAAAAAGCCTGTTCCCACCAATGAGGAGAACACGAATATAATTCTGGCATTCTTCCTGCCACAGAAAGAAAAATAAAATATGATCATCAACATATCAAAAGCAGAATGTACTAAATATAACCTGACCTTCATGGCTGTCCTACAGTGTGTGACTGTACATGAAAAATTTGGATAAATCATAGCCAAACATATCTGCTAGTGCGAGCAATCAGATCATCACAATTAATTCATAATGGCAGCAAAGAAATCTATCAATCCATCACTTATCTACCTATTGATACGTCTGTCAAGCTGGTTATGAGAACAGCTACAATATAGATACTGCAAGCATGGATTTCTGCAGAGAAAAATCTTGGCTGGGAGGGAGGGGGTTGGGCTGCTGTTCCAGACTAACAACAACAACAAATATTTATATACTGCTTTTCAACAAAAGTTTCCCAAGTGGTTCACATAGCAAAATAATAAATAAATAAGATGGCTCCCTGTCCCCAAAGGGCTCACAATCTAAAAAGAAACATAAGACAGACACCAGCAACAGTCACTGGAGGTACTGTGCTGGGGGTGGATAGGGCCACAAGTCATTTTTTCACCAACATACTGCACAGTAACTCCTGAAGCTTTCTAAATATTTAAATTTCAGGGTTGTGCTCTCCAATTACATCATATTTTCTTGTCATAAAGTCACTGTACTCAAATCGGTTTTTTTCTGACTCTGCATACATTTTACCTGGATAGAGGGGAAATGGGAGAGCACCTGCAAGCCATGCCACCTCCAACACACTCCATGGCCACACACCCTGGCCTTGCACAGGCTATGTCCTATGTTCTTGTTCTACACCCCTGTGTTCACTTGCTTTAAAGTATACCCTGCTGGACTCAGTGGAGCTTATTTCCAAGTAAACAATCACAGGAATACAGCTGTATTGTCTTGTTCAGCAAGGCTTTTAACTAAAACATTTTAATTCTGATTTTATCAGTTACCCCGCTCCTTTTGATTATTTTTCCTACTGTTATTTTACTACTATTTTATTGCTGCTGTTTCACTATTTTTATCACTTTAAGATTAGTTATTAACTACCTTGTTAGGCTCCTGCCTAACAAGGCAGGAAACAAGGCTTTTAAATAAAAGACTTAAATTCAGATCTAGGAACCAGTTAAGAGCCACTCACTCACCTTTGATTTCCCTTTACTGTAACAAGCCTTTTTAGTAGCTTCATCACAATGCCACTTTACATCCTAACATAGTGAAAGACAAAATATTATTTGTAGTCAAAGGCAAGTAATACACATAGATTTCCACACAGAGATAATGACGTTTCACTGGAATCAAACTACATTTCATCTCAAATCACATATGGAATCAAATATAATGACAAACATTGAAATATACCTATATAGCACTTGTTGATTTAGGGCCAAACTAAGTGTGAAGGTGCAGTCACATCTGTTCTTCACCTCTCAGTCCCATTCACGAATGTAGCACGAGTGTCTCATTCAAATATCAAATGGGGCATGCAGGTGAAAAGAGTTGGACTAACATCCACCTTACCACCACAGTTAATCAATTCAATGGCAGCAAGCAAGGATGGGGCAAAAAGGACCATGGACCATGGAGAAGTATAACAGAGGAGTGGGGGGGGGGAAGGATCAACTCTCCTCACCCATTTGCTCTATTTGATGCTAAAATTAGGCCTCCCACACACCCATCCCTGCTTTAACATGAACAAGGCAGACATATTAACAAACATGGGGACCACCAACACATCCAGTTTGGCTGTTAGTAGCTTTGACTGTGAGCAATCTTGAATGTAAACTTGCTTAAAGTTAAAAGAGTTCATCTCCCACCTCCAACTGCCCCTTGGTATTACATGTCTACTGAAATCATTTCTCACTTTACTAACTTTTTAAAAAGGTCCCTGCTTCTGTGCCTCTAACAGCAGCTTGATCTAAAGAAATTAGTGAGTGATTATTCTCATCTGCCTGATACGAAAAGCTTCAGCTACTGATTTCTGCAGCTCTGATGTTAAAGACACTGGAGCAGGACAGGCTATTTTTTCTGTTCAGTTAGCAGTTCTGCTTTACCTTTGAACATTTACCTGCTTTTCTTGCAAGACATCCAAGCCAACATCCATGTGAACCTTGTTTTGTTAAGGGGAGTCAATTCCTTCTCTGGAGCACATTATTGTTTAAACTGCATGTCAATTAGTACAATGTTGGGATTATGACCTAATTATCAATAATATTATTAATATTAAAAGTATAACTTGCAAATGATACTGGGGAGAGCTGCATATCCTATGTGGGATTGTGATAGCACTCTACTACAAAGGATTCTTCCCTTGATAAATGGAGAGTTTAAGCGAAAGTCAAGGTCATCAGTTCTTTGTCTGCTGATGGATCAGTTTCCATGGAGACCGTGTTGACAATCCCTGCTGTCAGCTGAGGCAGACGCACACTTTTGCTTTCTAAGCATGATCTTAAATCTGTAGAATCTTTGTAAGTTTTCGTTCAACTACAGTGCAATCGGGGGGAGCACAGAGTCATTGACTTTACAGGATATCAACAACCCTATGGCTGGCACTAGGTTGTTTTTTAAAAATAAATAAATTATGTTTCCTAAAACAAAAGCCACACATAACAATTTCATGCATGGAACTTTTGCATTATATGCTTCATTTCTTGGAAAATATAATTTGTTGAAATGAAATAACAAGCTGAGGGCTTATTGTGATATATACACTATCATCAGTGAGTCTTCAAACTTCCTACTTTCAGAGGATCGTTGCTTTACTGATTTGTCTGCAAATTGATTTTGTTGGTTACAAAAGTCCTATAGGTAATAGAGGATTCTAAGATGCATTGTAAGGCCATGCTAGATGGGTGCATGCTGTGTGTCCCACAACCATGTTTGGTTTTATTTTAATGCAGCCACAGGGTGGTAGGTGCAGGGATGGGGCTCTGAATTTGATTGGAGCAGTAGAGAGGAGATGGCCTTTGCCCTGCAGTCTTGCCCTGACCAAAACGAACCCCAAACTGGTTTTTGTTGCCTCTAGGCAGAGACATGTTTGACCCCATACCTTTTGCCCTATGGGCAGGAAAGCCATTTGTAGCAGGGTGGGCATAGTTTTTTTAATTGGGAAAAAGGCCTGTGAAGAAAAAGTTACGCATTGTCTCCCCACTGCTGCTCCAATCAAGGAGGCAACCCCTCCCCGCTGCCCCGCAAGCCATACATCTAGTTTATACCTTCAGTTCACACGTGGTACTGGCCAGCCTCACTGTTGTCCTGTGTGAAGCAAGAATCACACTAGAACACACCAACACTCCCCTGTGGGTACATGTTGTAGAGGAAAACAGGTTGTGGAGTGGTAAACTGTCTTCCAGAAGAGCCTAAAAACTCCCACTAAGCTTCCAAGCAGCCACAACCTTTCCCAGAACACAGTTCAAAAAACACTATACTAGCTAGTGAGGTAGTGTGATATAGTGGGTAGTGTTTGACATGGAACATACAGTCCCAGGCTCTAATTCCTACCCAAGCCATGACACTAACCTTGAGCCATTTATCAGCCTAAATCTACCTCACATGTTTGTTGTGAAGATATACGTGGGATTTTCCTAAATGTGCCACCTTGAGTTCCTTGAGGGGAGAAGCATCCTTCTAAGGAGGAAGGGCAGAATACAAACAAAGGAAAAACCACACATACACACACAGTTTAATATGCAAACTCCAAATCACAAACACCTATTTGAAAATAATTTTGCAAACATTGTTCCCCAAAAGAATATTCTCTATTTTACTGTTTCCTGTAACAGCTGAATTTCTACAGCATTTCAGCAAAATTTAGACCGGAATCATCGATTCATTTACAATAAATTACTTAGAGCAGCATGATGTATTTCATAGCGTGCCAGTGAAAAGGGTTTGTTTTTTTTTTGGTGGAAGTAGAAGAGTTACCCCACTGCTGTAAGGACATCATAGAAGTCTCAACACACCAGGATTGACACACAGCAAGTTTTAGAAGTGCTCTAAAGCATGCTTTAAGATAAAAGTGAACTAAAAATCAGCAGGAAGTTCTATGCCCAGTTTTAAGCATTAAGGTACCAATGCCTACTTTAGAAAAAAGAGCCACAGGGTTTTTAAACTTCAGAACGATTCAAAGATAAAGAGCCTGTCCAATTCCTGCGTGTAACATCAGCAGGGAGTAGAAAGGCATAAAGCAAAAAGGAGCAGAAGGGGGGAAAGCTCCTAAGAGGAGAGAAAAGAAGGTGGACAAATGCAATGTTCCAAGAACCATTGCGATGTTCAAAATGTGCTGTTCAAAATGTGCTAGTCACACCACCACCTGAGAGGTCTTGATTTCCATGCTAACAATCTATGTAGTCTCGCTACCCACTGACCACAAGACACACAAACCCCGCCCGCCATTACTGGGAATCCTGGTGTACCCAGTGTTCTTAATCAGGAGAGGATCTCTGTGAGTACAGAATTTGTCTCTTCAGAAAGACATTGTACTGGTTGTAGAGGGTGGGTGGTGGACTCACATATTGCATCAGCATGGGGGGCAGGGCTTGCCAGGGTATTGTAACCATATACACTGTACACATTTGCAATAATGCTTGAATAATAAAAGTACGACACCTAATAATATGTGTATTATTAGGTGTTGTACTTTATTATTCAAGCATTATTGTATGGCTGAGTGGCACAGCGAGAAGATTGTCGCAGTCGTGTGGGGGAAGGTATGTATAATCCTGCCCTCCCAGCCACCAGGGATTTTGAGTGTGTGAACGACCTCAGCCATACACACGATTGCCATTGCGGTGAGTGACGCAACATTTTAGAAGCCAGGGAAATGCAGTCTGGCCTCCAGAAATCCCACAATGCACCACTCTAGGCACCTGAATCTGAAGGAAGCTTGAAGGAGGAGGTGATATCATTTACAGTCTGATGTAATACTAGACATCATGAAAGAGAGAGGAGGCATTCTTAAAAAGCACCTCCTCTTGGTGGCAACCATGCAGTTTTTGTACTGTCTAAGCAGGGTCGTCCCTAGAGGGGTGTGGGGCTGGGGGCAAAGCAGCATGCGTGGGGCCTCCTTAACATTTCATATCATTACAGAATCGTACTGACTGATGACATATAATGTAAATAGTGTTAGTCAGGTTTTTGGACATGTCCAACCAGCTTGGACATATAGTGCATTTCTAAAGAAAACAGGTTGTTCTAGTAAGAACTAATCAGCCTACTTTCCTTTCAGTGTCTCTACATCTGGACTAAATTTAGTTCAAATTGAGGCCCACAAGTTATATCTCTTGTGCCTCAATTGTCCATGTGTCCATCATCTGGGATCGGGGTGGTTGTCATCAATACAAACTGCACCATTGAGGTGTCCCTGTGTGTCACTCACTACAACTGTTCCAAATTTGGTTCAGATTGGTTAGACAGCCCTCAAATTAGTGCACTTGCAACACAAAAGTTTATGCATCCTCCATCTTGGATTGGAGTGGGTGGCATCATAACCAACTACACCATTGGGGCATCCCTATGAATCCATTCAGCTGTAGCAAATTTGATTCAAATTGGTTAGACTGTCTAAAAATTAATGCACTTGCGGCTCAAAAGTTTACAAGTCATCCATCTTGAACTGGGGTGGATGACATTGTAAAAATCTATGCCGTTGAGGTGTCCCAATGTGTCCCTACAGCTGTAGCAAATTTGATTCAAATCAGTTAAGCATTTCAGAAGTTAGCTCACTTGCGCCTCAAAGGTTTATGCTTCTGCCATCTTGAATCAGGGTGGATTACATCATCACAAACTACACCACTGAGGTGTCCCTGTGTGTCACTCACTACAACTGTATGTAATTTGGTTCAAATCTGTTAGACAGTCCACAAGTTAGACAGTCCACACTTGCGCCTCAAACATTCACAATCTTGGTACCCAATTTGGTTCAAATAGGTTAGGAATCCACAAATTAGCCCGCTTGCACCTCAGAAGTTCACACGGCCACCATTTTGAATTGGAGCTGATGGCATCATCACACACCACACTATTTGGGCATCCCTGTGTATCTCAACAGCTGTAGCAAATTTGGTTCATGTTGGTTAGGCGTTTCACAAGTTAGCCCACTTGCGCCTCCAAAGTCTACACATCCGTCATCTTGGATCAGGGTGGATGACATCATCACAAACTACGCCATTGAGGGGGCCCTATGTGTCCCTACAACTGTACCCGATTTGATTCATATTGGTCCAGGCGTTGCGAAGTTGATAGTGGGGAGCACAAAGACAGACACACGGACACACAGACAGAATGCCGGATGATCTCATAAGCCTACTGGAAACTTTTTATTTCTAAAACTTTTTATTTCTAACTTTTTATTTCTAAAAAATAGAAATAAAAGCACAACACATGCTTCCCAGTTCTTACTCAAGGGTGTGTGTGTGTGTGTGTGTGTGTGTGTGTAAGGTGTACCTGTCGCTAATTCCATGTGTGGCAGCTCTCGCTAGAGTTCACAAGTGAGGTGCTGGCAGGGGGAGAGGAAAGCAGTGGAGCTGGTGGACAGGCTTGCGGGTGAGGGGGGAAGAAAATGGTAGTGGGAGGGGAAGAAAATGGTGGCAGGCAGGGGAAGAAAGCGGCGGCAGGGGGCAAGCGGGCAAAGGAAAAAAGAGGCGGTAGAAGGCAGGGAATGAATATGGCGGTGGGGAGCTGAGAAAAGAGGGAAAACTGAGAGGGGGGGAAGAGCTACAGGTTCTGTGCCCAGCCCAGCTAGTTAGTATACTATAGTATATACTTGTTTATTCCAGACATTTATGTGATTTTCTACCACGAAACAAGCCACTTATAGGACATTTCGATGAGGTTTTTTTTAATTAATTAATTTTTTTTTTACATCAAATTGTCCAATCCACTTCAATTTAAATATATACATATTCCTCCCAGCCTGCCCTACATCTCTGCTCAATGCCAAAACCCTATGCCAAGTCATTCCAGGTGATCAAAGGCTGGGACAGAAAGGGAGGTGTTGTACCATTTTTTATGAAGGCAAAGGGCAGATTCTTCCATATGGGGTGGAATGATGTTCTAAGGGGAGGGGGGCTTCATTTTCAGACTTTTTTTAATGTTCTGCCATGAAACAAACCACTTATAGAACTTTTTTGATAGTTTTTTCTCATATATATATATATATATATATATATATATATATATATATATATATACACACACACACACACACACACACACACAGAGCAAATTCCCGAATCTGTTTCAAATTAAATATTCACAGTCTTCTCTATCTGCCCTACACCACCACCCTATATCAAAGCCCTATGGAAAGCCAATCCCTAAATATCTTGCGGGTGGGGGATAACCACAAAAAGGAAATCACATTCTACCTCCATTACTGGAGATGAAATAAGAGCCTCCCCAACTCTGACAGCTTTTTATAAGTCTTTAAAAACACATCTCTTCACCCAGGCTTTTAATTAATGTTGTTTTAATTGGTTTTAATGCTGTTTTAAAATATTATTTTAAAATTTTTAAACTGTTGTAATGTGTGTGTCCCCCCCCCCCATTTTTGTCTTAACAAATGTTTTATTTTGTTTTTATTTTGTTGTAAACTGCCCAGAGACATAAGTTTTGGGCGGTATAAAAATGTTTTAATAAATAAAATAAAAAATAAATAAATTACTAAGCAGGCAGAGCCTGGGCTGGGCTGGGCAGAGGGTCTGTGGGGAGCTGTGGTGGGCAAGGGCAGCCAGTGCTGGCCAATTTGCCTCCTTCCTTCCTTCTTCCTTTCATGCTGCCTGCGGCGCTTTAGGCTTCACTGAGGCCTGCATGGAGACCTCTCTGGAAGCCCCACCCAATCGCCAAACAGCTGAGAGGCGGAAGTTGAAGGAGCTGGAGCAGCTTGCCTGGAGGGACCCTTTCACTCCCAAGCAGGCCTGCACTAGGACAGCTCTCAGCTGGGACCGGACTGGGAATGGGACAGGGAGCAGGGCAGGCTGCAGTGTGCCCAGATCGGGACTTATGCCAGTGTAGGGCTCTGGGCAATCGCCTGGCCCTAAGAACGGCGAGAAGCATCATTACAGGATTGCGTTCCATCACCAACTTGCAGTATCATATTGACCACAGGTTGTAAATATTTAGAGAACTGAACTGATGCTTTTAAAAAAAGTTATATTTGTAGTGCACTGTACTGCAATTATTATTTCTTCTTTACACAGTCAGACAGGTGTTATTGACTGGTTTGCTTTATCCAGACATCGAGTCCTTCCCAAGGACCTGGGATGGCTGAATTTTATTGTCGGTTGTTATAGATATCGTCGCAGAATATAGGCTGTTCCCAGTAAAGCTGCTTTTTGTAATTGGCTGATGGTGATTTCTGTGGCCCCTATGGTGTTGAGGTGCTCTTCAAGGTCTTTTGGAACTGCACCCAGGGCGCCAATTACTACTGGGATTATTTTGGTCTTTTTCTGCCACAGCCTTTCAATTTCAATTTATAGATCTTTGTATTTGGTGATTGTTTCTATTTCTTTCTCTTCTATTCTGCTATCCCCTGGTATTGCTATGTCGATTATTTTGACGTGTTTTTCTTTCTTCTCAACTACAGTTATATCTGGTGTGTTGTGTGGCAGATGTTTGTCTGTTTGTAGTCGGAAGTCCCATAATATTTTTGCATCTTCATTTACTACCACTTTTTCAATTTTATGGTCCCACCAATGTTTGGCTACAGGTAGCTTGTATTTTTGCAGATGTTCCAGTGTATCATCCCTGCTACCTTGTCATGCCTTTGTTTGTAGTCAGTCTGTGCGATCTTCTTACAACAGCTGATTAGGTGGTCCACTGTTTCATCTGCTTCTTTACAAAGGCGGCACTTGCTGTTTGTTGTTGACTTTTCTTCTTCTTCTTCTTCTTCTTCTTATTATTATTATTATTAATTCAATTTAATAATAATGTATATGTTAAAACTGATATATATTAAATTGAATTATTAATTCAATTTATTAATTCAAATTATTAATTCAATTTAATAATAATGTATATATAATGTATATATTATAACTATTATTAACAATGGTGATAATATATACAGCCTATATACAGCCTAATCTTAGGAATAAAAAAATAAGTCCCAGTGAGTTCAATGGAGCTTACTCATGTAAAACGGTGCACAAGATGATAGCCTTAATGCTATTTTAAAACTGTTTACATCTAATTAGTGCAGCACCATATGTCAACCTGACATACCAGATAAAACTTTTGCATCATCTTAAAACACAATGCTTTTCCGTGGAGTCAGTTAACAAATTTGCTATTTTTATTCATTTATTTATTGTTGCATTTATATACCGCCTTTCGTTAAAAGACAACCCCAAGGCGGTTTACAAAAGTTAAAACATACAATAAAAAGACAATAAAAATATTAAGCTAAAAAATATAAAAACAAACCAAATTTAAAATCTATAAAATACAAGCATAAAAACAATATAACAAGTAAAAACACACAGAAGCAGCAGTAAAAACGATTATGTAAAAGCCTGGATAAAAAGCCAAGTTTTAACAAGCTTTCTAAAAGCCATGATGGAGTCCGAGGAGCGAATGGCCACTGGGAGAGCATTCCAAAGTCTGGGGGCAGCAACAGAGAAGGCCCTGTCCAGAGTGCACGACAGCCGGGCCTCTCTCATTGTCAGCACCCGGAGCAGGGCCCCCTCAGATGTCCTCGTCAAGTGGGCGACAACCCTTGGGAGCAGGCGGTCCCTCAAATACCCTGGGCCCAAACCGTTTACGGCTTTAAAGGTCAAAACCAGCACCTTGAATTGGACCCGGAAACGAACCGGCAGCCAGTGCAACTCTTTCAGAATGGGGGTGATGTGCTCCCGAAGCTGTGCAAAGGCACCCCTGGCCACTGCCTCCACCTGAGCTTCCAAAAGCAGAGCTGGGTCCAGTAGTAGCCCCAAGCTGCGTACTGTCAGACAACCTCCCCTCCCTCCCCAGCCCTTGAAACTCTGGCTTCCTATAAAGGTAAGATTGGACTAGGCATCCTTCTTGAATTTCATACTTCCTTAATGATGCCAGAGTTCCTGACATAGCAAAAACTACCCCTGGGCAATCAAGTCAAGTCCCAAAATGTTGGTTTCTGTGAGGCTTCATTGATCCATCTGTGCTGAAGTCTTTATTGTGGGAGCTTGGTAGCACATATTGCCTTCTCTTGTCCAGAAGTCTGCCTAGCTAAGCACCTACCTATGTGCTCAAACCTTTCCCTAAGCTGAATCACTAGACTTCTGAGTCCATGAGCTGGAACACTGGACTGCAGGGTCCAGAACAAATCAGCTACATCAGTATCCTTGAGAGGATTTCTTGCTTGGGGAGGCCTATCCTGGACTGCCTTGGACTAGCTTGCCCATGCAAAGAGCTGGGCAAGCTCTTGCATGGGCCATAGCTGGCCTATGCAAAGAGTCCTCTGCATGGGCCAGCTATGGGCTAATTGCTGAGCTTGTCTGCCTGAGAGTCCCCTGAACTTTGGAGTGAAATTGCTCTGAAGACATTTGTTTGTGCCCATAAATGTTCCCCTCTATGACTAACAGCAGGTTTGAGGGGTAAGGGAAGTGATTTGGATCAGGGCTATGGCATGTGAACAAAGGGTTATTCTTCCCAAGGCTACATTTGGGAAAAGACAAGAAAAAGTTAAAATCTGAGTTAGGCCTTAGAGTTGAGCCAAAGGCTTCACAGAAGGGGTAGGTTTGGGGGTTGGATAAAGTGCACCCTGTAGGTCTTCTGAGTTTGTGTGGGATGAAGTACTGAATTGTGATACCTATAATGCCACACACTAGACAGATACAGCAGCAACATCCACCTTCATACAAACAGAAGTGCTGATCAACTTCTATAAACTAAAAACAGAAAAACAAACAGATGAACAGAGCAAAAATTCCAGACAGATGGCAGAGCACGCCTTAGGCAGATGGCTCTGGTAATTAGATACTGGCAAAACATAATATTTCCAAAGGTGGTTTAATTACATGGTGCCAGAAAACTAGCTACAGAATTTTATAATTTCATTTAGTTGCCGTTTTACTATTGTTATCTGTTTGCCTTCACATCTTATGTTATGTATTCAAACATGGTTTTTAAAAGGTATAATGCAACCAAGCAATGTAATTTAATGGTACAAAACCAACACTGATAGTAAGAATAAAACGTATTGATCATACCCAGATGACAGTGGAATACAATTAGAGTGAAACTTCCACAGCTACAATAATCGGTGTAGCTATTAAGAATCACAGCCAGTACATATAATTCACTACAGAATGCATCTGAATACAGGAACTGCTCTTCTCCCCAAGTCCTGCTATGCCGCCTCATTGCGGTGGTGGTGGTGATTGTTCCTGGGAGGGATGAGCGAAGTATGCCGAGAGGTATAATCCCAGTAGGGTCACCTAAGGTGCAAGCGTCATTTCAACTGCCCAGCTAAAGCAAGCAGGCACCTATATTGGGCATCAGTGATATAGGAAGGTGCTAGAGGTGGACAATCACTTGAGTGACAACAACAAAGGCATCATTTCATTCTGCATGGGAGAAGGCAATGTAGACCACTCCTGTATTTTACCAAGAAAATCACATGGATAGACAAAATAGAATGCTTGTCGATGTAGTGCCGGATGATGGGCCTCTCAGTTGGGATGGTACTCGACATGCTACTGAGGAAAAGCTGAGGACCTCTCAGAGTACCGATGGTGTTTATGACGCAGTTAGATTAAAGCCTTTTGGATGTCTAGCGGCTGACGTTGCAATGTGGAAAAAGAAAATCTGAAGCTGCAAAGAAAGAATTACAATGGGAATGTGGAACGTAAGAGCATGAATATGGGAAAGCTCAACACAGTGAAAGATGAAATGAATCATGAAATGAACAGATTGACATCTTGGGCATCAGTGAATTAAAATGGACTGGAATAGGACACTTTCAGTCAAATCATACCATTTACTACTCAGGACACGAGAAACAAAGAAGGAACGGTGTTGCTGTTCAGGAAGGATATAGCAGGAAGGATATAGTCAGGAAGGATATAGCAATGACAGTGCTTGGGTACAATATGGTCAGTGACCGACTCAATATCAATTAGATTTCATGGACAACCCTTTAACATGACAGCTCTTCAAGTCTATGCCCCAATGACTGATGTAGAAGAAGCAGAAGTTGATGAGTTTTATGCTCAAGTTCAGTCTGAAACTGACAGAACATGCAAGCAAGATGTGCTGGTGATGGTTGGAGACTGGAATGTCAAAGTTGGAAATGGTAAGGAGGAAAACACAGTCGGACTGTATGGCCAAGGAAACAGAAATGAAGCAAGAGAATGATGTATTAGTTTCTGCCAAGCCAATGATCTCTTCATTGCTAACACATTCTTCAAACAACCAAAGTGGTGCCTATAACACATGGACATCACCATGGACACAGAAATCAAATTGATTACATTACTGGTGATGGAACATGGTGAAACAGACTGGTTCCAGATCGGCAAAGGAGTAAGACAAGGCCGTCTACTTTCTCCTTATTTATTCAATTTATATGCTAAACATATACTGAGAGAAGCTGGATTGGAAGAAGATGAGCGTGGTTTTAAAGTTGGAAGAACAAACATCAGTAACCTGTGCTATGCTGATGACACCACTCTGATAGCTGAGAATGTGGAAGATCTGCAAGCTCTAGTAATGAAAGTCAAGCAACACAGTGAAAAAAATGGGACTACAACTAAATGTAACGAAGGTTACACTAATGACAATGGGTACAGCAACCAGCCTCAGAAGTGATAATGAAGACACTGACGTAGTGGATAACTTTTGCTTTTCAGGATCAACTATCAACAGTAAAGGAGCCAGTAGTCAAGAAATACGCCGCAAACTAGCACTTGGTAGGGTTGCAATGAAGGCCTTTGAAGGGATATTTAGATGCTGTGATGTTTCTATACCTACAAAGATTAGAATCGTTCAGCAAGATAGAAAAAGTACTGACGCTTTTGAATTTTGGTGCTGGAGAAGACTTTTGAGGATACTATGGACAGGCAACAAAACAAACAAATGGATCATAGAACAAATCAATCCAGAATTTTCACTTGAAGCACAAATGACCAGGCTCAAACTATCATACTTCGGACACATTATGAGAAAACCCAGCTCCCTTGAGAAGTCCATAATGCTGGGGGAAGTTGATGGAAAGAGAAGAAGAGGATGACCAGCCACCAGGTGGATGGACTTGATTACGACAGCAATAAATGCAACACTGAGAGACCTTAAAGTAGTGATGTGCATGGTCCGGACCGGCACCGAGGGGGATCTCCCTTTAAGGGCAGGGGGATAGAACTTACCCCTCCCGCCGCTCTTCCCCCTCCGGCGCTGTAGCGTTCTGCCAAGTTTTGGGGGCGGCAGCGTTCCTCGCTGCAGCCCCTGCCCCCGTCATTGTTAGTAAAGCCGTCCGAAGAGCACTCTTAGAGCAGCACGCATGCACGTGCGGCGGCACGCGCCTGTCACCGCCGTGTGTGCACGCGCCACCTACGTCACAGGCGCGTGCGCCGCCGCACACGCATGCGTGCTGCTCTAAGAGTGCTCTTCGGACGGCTTTACTAACAATGACGGGGGCAGGGGCTGCAGCGAGGAACGCTGCCACCCCCAAAACTTGACAGAACGCTACAGCGCCGGAGGGGGAAGAGCGGCGGGAGGGGTAAGTTCTACCCCCCTGCCCTTAAAGGGAGACACCCCCCCTTGGTGCTGGACTGCTGGACCGGTCCGGCTCCGGACCGGTCCGGAGGCCTCTTACATGGCCTCTGGACTGGTTCGTGCACAGCCCTACCTTAAAGGCCGTGTTGAAGACAGATCTTCCTGGAGAGAGTCTATCTATGTGGTCGCTAAGAGTTGACACTGACTTGACGGCACTTAATCAATCAATCTTCTAAATCAGAGTAAGATCTATTCAGTCCTGTCCCCAACAATAGCAAGTCAGATATCTCTGCCACAAGCTCACAAGGAGGGCATGAGGATGCTGACTTTTCACCTGATTTTCAAAAGGTATTGTCCCTTAATATGAAGGCTCTCTTTAAATACCAGAGTTAATTCCGGTCAATAGACTCATACTATTTACAGCCATTAAGCAAGAGGTCATCATCACATCTTGCAATAAGTGCACTCTGAAAGTTAATTGTGCACTTGGCATGAGGTCCTATAAAACATGGTGATGAGCTAGTTTATTTAATGATTCAAATGCTTTACCACCTCAACCCAATACTGTGATGCTGTACCAATTCAAAGTTGGAAAAATTCATTTTTAAAGGGAAAGGAGACAAGACCAACATCCAGAGAGTCAGGTTTAATACGGACAAGCTTCAGCCAGCCCAGCATGCAGGGAAGTTCACCCAACTATTCCAGCACCACAAATTCAAAGTAAACTTTTAAGAAAAATGAAGAAATACAGGAAAGTATGCATAGATCTGCTACTGTTCCCCTCGGAGCCTTATTGCAATACAAGAACTCCAGCTTGCAGCCCATCCTTCCTTCCCTCCCATCTCTTGTAGATAATAGCCCCATTTCTCTTGCTGAAGAGAAAGAACATTTGTCAGGAACGCTCATGTCAACCTGAACAGTCCTGGCAAGCACTAAAATGCTTCCACGAAAGAATGCATATAGAACATAGTTATAGCTTGTGTCATGTCAAACCTGCTGGAGAACAAGCCATTAAGTGTTGGACTTGGACCAGGGAGGTCCAGGGTCACATTCCTCACCCAGCCATGAAGCTCATTGGCTGGGTAAGGGAAGTCACTCTAGCCCTAGTTATTTTACCAGGGTAGAAGGGTAATCCAGGCATACTAGCTAGCTCCATCCCCACGCCAATATGCTCCATCGCCATGCTCCCTGGCTCTCCCCTAAGTACAGTGTTTCTCTGCAGAGGCAAACACTGTGCTCTGAAACATTGGCAACTGATATCTCACAACTTTTCCTGTTCTCCTCTTACACTGCTTCCAACAATGCTTACAAGATTGGAATGCTCCATACAGATACAGGGAATTAGGTTTATCTAAAAATCCTCATGCATGATCTATAAACTAGCCTTCAGTTTTTCTCATAGTTATGGGTGTGTATCCCAGTCCAGGGGGCTCTGGACCTCCAGGTCAAGGTAAAGTGCTCCTTTCCCCCTCTGGCATGTCTGGGCCCTTTTAAAAGTCTGTAGCACAGATATGGTCAAAGCATAAGACACTGAGTAGGGTTTCATGTTCTTTGCCAGTTCAGAAGTGCCGCTCTCTTGGCCGGAGGAGGTGAAACCCATCCACCACTCTTGATCCTGGGTGGTCCAGTGTCAACATGCAGAAAAGGGATTGGTTCAGACTCTCATTTTGTGCTGGGCTTTCCAGACACTTGGAAGCAGCAAGAATCTCTCTCACAGTTTCTGAATGTCCTCAAAGCACAGTGCAATGGGAGTGAACAACCTGGCCCCTTTGTTGAGCTCCCAAAGGCTCAGGGGAGCAGTAGCACACAGTTACTCTCTCACTTTGTTCTTGCTGCTGCTCCAGTCAGCAAAGCCTGGCCCCTCCCATTCCCAGGGACCTCTGCACATGCCCAACTTTTGAGGGGCATGGAGGGGAGTAGCAGAGCTAGTCTCTTCGTCTGGGCATGGTGAGATCTCTCTTCCCATTTTATCCGATTCATGAAGAACCTGGGGTGGGGGGGGGTGGATAAGAGGAACATCATGCATCGTGTTAGGACTGGACAGGAGGAGATTTGACTAGCCTAGAGGCCACATTTGTGGAGTGCTGCCTGCAACATTGACTGATTGCAAGAACAGCCCTGATGGATCAGACCAAAGGTTCATTTAGTTCAGCATCCTATTTCACACAGTGGCCAACCAGATACTTCCAGGAAGCCATGAAGGCCCCCCTGCACTGCTGCCCCCAGCACATGGTATTTAGCAGCATCCTGCCTCTGAAGATGTCACTTCTATTTATCATGCTTTACAGCTGTGGATAGACCTATTGTTTTATTTTATGGTTTAAAACTGATTTAAATATTTTAAGGTGATTCTTATGGAATTTAATTGTATTTTAACTTTTGTAAACCACCTTGGAATGAGTTTTATGAAAGGTGGTATAGAAATTGAACAACAAACAAACAAAATCCTCCATGAATTGTTAAAATCAGTGTTTCTCTAACTCTGGCTGTTTTTAAAAAGACCCGTAAGACGCATCTGTTTTCTCAGGCTTTTAATTAATTTTAGTTGGTTTTATATTATAAGTGTTTTAATCATTTTATTCTGTTTTTATATTTGTTGGTTTTTTTAACTTAAGTACACCGCCTAGGGGTGCGCATGCCAGGCAGTATAGAAATATGATTGATAAATAATATAAAATAGTCTGATCCCCCTTTAAAGACTTCTGAGTCAAAGGCTATCATGACATCTTGCGACAGTGGATTTCATACCTTCTGCATTGTGTGAGCATAGTCTTCCTTAGTTCTTTTCTCTAAAATAAAAGCCACAAATGCTGTAGCCTTTCCTCATAGGGAAGATGCTCTATATCTCATAAATCATTTGGTGGTTCTTTTCCAAACCTTTAGTATATCCTTCTTGAAACGGGACAATCAGAAGTGTATACAATATTCAAAATGACTTTGCAGAACAGGTTTACATAAGAGGGATTTTAGCCACTTCAGTCCCTTTCCTAATAATCCATAGCATGGGATTTGCTTTTTTCAGTCACCATCACACACTAAACTGATGTGTTCATTGAGCACATCTCAATGTGCTCAGCGATGTGTTCACTGATCACACTGACCACAGCAATCATTCTAATTCCTACGAGCAGCCTACATATTTTGTGTGTTTGTTTAATTTATGGTACCAACATAATACAGTTACAGGCATCTCAGAAAGGCGATGAGCATTATTCAAAATTGTGAAGCAGCTATGTTAAAACACTTCAGCAACTATTGTGAAGCAGCTATGACAAAACACTTCAAGCTATGTCAAAATGTGCTTGAGCAAATTTGGCATTTCCTTCCAGCCATACCCTTTAGCAACGCTTGGCAGGATTCTGGAATAGTGCTGTTGAACTGGTGGCACATGATGTGATCTTCTGTTAAGCAAATTCCATAATCAAAATGAGGCATGACTGCATAGCTATCAGTACACACTTTAAAACGAAATGTTAGAAGTCAGTTACCGCATCTGATTTATTCTTTATACCATGGCATTGTAGCTGAAGGATAGACAAGAACAACTGTAGAATAAGCCTAGCAAAATATATAGGTTGTGGTATTATGCAGGTAATAGCCACCTAATGGCGCAGCAGAAAATGACTTGACTAGCAAGCCAGAGGTTGCCAGTTAGAATCCCTGCTGGTATGTTTATATCAGGCAGCAGCAATATAGGAAGATGCTGAAAGGCATCATCTCATACTGCGTGGGAGGAGGCAATGGTAAACCCCTCCTGTGTTCTACCAAAGACAACCACAGGGCTCTGTGGTCGCCAGGAGTTGACACTGACTCGACGACACACTTTACTTTATTACACAGGTACTCTGCAGGAACCCTACCAGGAGAGTTAAATGTTGGCATTCCAGAGCAGAAGTTGCAACAGAGCAAAGGCCATAAGAAACATAATATAAATGTTTAAATTAATTACGAGGTATGCAATTAATATACCACCCTTCTGGGAATCTTTTTCAGCAATTTCTTTGTCCTCTTCTCCAAGCATAACAAAATCTAAACAACATGTAATCACACCCATTCTTACTCACGTACCTCTCTCATCTCTGCTGACTTTCCACTAATCAACATTTTAAAAGTTAGTCCCTTGGAGCAGGGACCTGGTTTTTGTGTGTGAAAAGTTATGTACACTAATGGCACAGTACAAATAAATGTCACCTTATTAATCGTCATATTTGAAACAAAATGCCAATAAGGAGATCAAGACTTTAAAAAAGGAACTCTCCCAAGGTTTGTGCCATCTAAATGTTAATTAGTTCGTTCATTAGTTCTATGGGTCAAGATTCATCAAACTTCTTTGTTTTTATTGTTTGTTCACGTTGGTCAAACCAAAATCATGAAAATGCCATTCTGTTTCTGCTTGGTCTCACTTACTGACATCCAGACTAATGAAGCACATATGCACTGAATGCACAGCATGGGCTCTGGGGAAGGGAGGAATATTTTTTAATATTCTCCCCTTCCCTCTGAATGGGATTCCCCCCCCCCTTCGAAAGGGAATTTTTGTGCCTCCCTAAAATATGTCCCTGAGAGTTGTGCAGCCCTCAGGGACATATTTCCAGGGATCAGTGGCCTACAGAGGGAAAGAGAAATAGGAATGAAATGCCCTTCTCTCAAAACATGTGCTGTGCATTCAATAAACATAGGGTTCATTAGTCTGTATGTTGGCCTCTAGATTTATTTTATATATTTTTAAAAGTTATACCCCACCTTTCAACTTTTTATAAGTGTACAAGGTGGCGAACGATAAGAAAATCCAAACCACCATCTATACACATGTGGAGACACTAAGCAAGATCAATTACTTGAAGACTAAAGCTACAGACTTACTAGTGAGTAAGCCCCATTGAGCTCAATTGGGTTTACTTCTGTGAAAACACATTTAGAATCACAGTGTTTGTGTCCAGAGCTTTCCAGGAGCATGGATTGGTAGTTACTGGTCTGAGCAGTATTTCTACATGCCATAGAAAGTCAGTGTCTATGCTGCTTGGCTGTCCACATCTAAATAATAATATTTTTTATAATAATATAATAATAAATACAATTCATCTATGTTTGACTTTAAAAGTCTCTTATTTTTGTCTCTGGTTCATTCTTACATAGCAAAGGAAAATTTAACAATGTATTTGATAGGTAATAAAATTATAAAATTTTAAAGAGAGGAATGTAGAGTTTAACATGTTAACATAACTTAGTTAAACACATTACTTTTTAAAGAACACTTAATATGTCTGATTTTTTAAAATCTGATTTTAAATTTAAAAATTCTAGATCTAAACCTTCACAAAAAGTGCATTTGCAACAGAGAACTGTGGGATGACCCAATCCTTTTAAGACACACACACACACACACACACACACACACACACACACACACAGAGACACCTCCCTACCTCTTACTGCATCAGGGCAGCTCTACATTTTCTATGGCTAATGTATTTGCTGGGTGTACACTGGGATGTTACACACACAAACATACACAGCTTGGCCAAATATACCTATCTAGCTATCTAGCTATCTAGCTAGCTATCTAATTTGTACACCACCCCAAACTTTTGTCTCTGGGACGTTAACAATAGCATAAAACAAGTTAAAAACATATACAAAAAACTTAAAACAATTTAACAATTTAAAAATAAATCAGAGATTAAAACCTAAAACAATTAGGAAGCTGAGAAAACATGGGCAAAAAGATGGATTTTCAGGTGTTTTTTGAAAATTGCCAGAGATGGGGAGGATCGTATCTCAGCAGGAAGCACATTCCACAATCTCGGGGCAGAGACCAAGAAGGCCCATTTCTGTGTAGCCACCAAACGAGTTGGCGGTAACTGGAGACGGACCACCTCAGATGACCTCTACGGGGGTGGGGCTCATAATGAAGAAGATGCTCTCTTAGACACCCAGGGCCTAAGCCATTTAGGGCTTTATAAGTTATAACTAGCACTTTGTATTTTGTCTGGAAACCTATCGGCAGCCAGTGTAGCTCCATCAGTAAAGCACTAACGTGGTCTCTCCAAGATGACCCAGAGACCAACCTGGCTGCCGCATTCTGAACCAACTGAAGTTTCCGAACTACGTACAAAGGCAACCCCACGTAGAGTGCATTACAGAAGTCAAGTCTGGAGGTTACCAACAGATGTACCACAGTTTTGAGGTCACTGATCTCCAGAAATAGGAACAACTGGCATATCAGCTGGAGCTGATAGAAAGCACCCCTGGCCACCGCCTCAACCTGAGAAACCAGGGAGAAGTGTGAATCCAGAAGTACTCCCAGACTGCGAACCTGTTCCTTTGGGGGAAGTGTGACCCCATCTAGAACAGGCAGATCAAAATCGTCTCTAGTGTTCTGACCCCGCACAATAAGTACCTCCATCTTATCTGGATTCAGTTTCAGTTTATTCTCCCTCATCCAGCCCATTACTGCTTCCAGGCAGGCATTTAGGGAGGATATGCCAGCTCCTGGATAAGTTGACATGGAGATGTAGATCTGGCTGTCATCAGAGTACTGGTAACACCCAGCTCCAAATCCCCTGATGATCTCTCCCAGAGGTTTCATGTAGATGTTAAAAAGCGTTGGAGAAAGTACAGAGCCTTGAAGGACACCATACTTAAGCTCAGATTTCGAAGAGCAACAATTTCCAATTGATACCATCTGGAATCTATCTGAGAGGTAGGAGCGGAACCACTGTAAAAGAGTGCGCGCCCCCCACACACACACCACACCCTCAGACGTTCCAGAAGGAAACTATAGTCGATAGTATTGAGATCCAAAAGGACCAACAGAATCACCCTTCCTCTGTGTCAATTCCCAATTGGAGATCATCCATCAGGCTGACCAAGGCAGTCTCCACCCCATAGCCCGCCCAAGAACCAGTTTGAAATGGGTCTAGATAATCAGTTTCCTCCAAGACTGACTGGAGCTCAGTCTTTAAAGTCTGCATTTAAAGTCTGCATGTGGGAAGGTCTCCTTTCATACATGCAGAAAGGAATCCTGATTGAGCCAGGGTCTTCAGAAGCACACAGGTATTTAAAAGGACATGTAAACATGCATAAATGTCATCCACTCTTTGATCACATGAAAAAACAAACTGGTGTACATACAACAAAAATGTTTGCCTTGTAAAGTATAGAGCTGCCCTCAATAAATAACCTAGATTGCCAGGCATTTTAACATAACTTGCCATTAACTGCATTAATGTAGGAAGCAAGATACCTGCACAATTGTAGTGCATAAAAGTAGTTTTTTCCCCTTTTCAAAAGGTTGGTTTAAAAAAAATGTAGGCAGCTGCTTTGGACACATTGTGTGTGCCATAACAGCAACTGCCTGCCTACACAGTGAAAACAGAACTGAACAGGTAGGCACCGTTCCCCTTTTAACATCTAACTGGCTTCTCTCTCCCTGGAAAATCCTGGTCACCAGAAAGGTTGCTGAATGCATCTGTGAGAAGACGTTTCCATCCATATGATGGCTTCAAAAATTAAGGGCCAATTCACATACAGGTGGACCTTGCTATATGCAGATCTACCATCTGTAGTTTCACTTATCTGTGGTTGAGTGATTGATACGCGACCTTGGCATACATATTTAAAAACCAGCTGGCAAGGGGTTAATTCTGCATATGCGCACGTCAGAGGCAACTGGAAATGACTAGAGGTGGTCAATTCTGGCTGCCATTTTGTGACTCATTTACTTGAAAAAACCCCGTGAAAAATAGTGGGGAAATGCTTTTTAAAGGACTATTTTTGACTTCTAGGGGACATTTTTGGGTCTCTGGAGGCCCAAAGAGCACAGTAGGGCACTTTATTTTGCCCTTTTAAATAGCCCCCTCATTTTTCTTTTCTTTTTTGCAATTTTCAGGCCTCCGGGAACCCAACCCATGCGAACCCATTGCCTCAATGACTCCATATTTGCAGTCTTCACAGCTGTAGTAATTGCAGAGAACGTAACTAGCACAAATACTGAGGTTCTCTGGTATTATGTTTTTCTGGATACACTTATAAATGTAATTTATGAATACAACAATCTTGTATCTTGCAGCTACATGCAGCAGAGATCTGGGATTGGCTGTAGTACCTGTCAAATGTATACTGGGATACCAGCCCAGGTTTGTTCCCACATAGAGAAAGTGGGCTGAAAGGAATATGGGCTGTGTGCACAGGGCTCCCATAGCCAATAGCAGCTGGTGGGCATTGGAGCCAGTGGGGGAGGGGGCAAGTGTCAGAGGAGAACCTGGTCACTGAGGCAGAAGCCTATCCCATCCTTTCCTCCACGCCAGCAGGCTTGCTGCCAGCATTGAGGAAAACAGAAAGGGGAGGGGGGGGAAGCAAGGGCAAAAGTAGAAAACAGAACGATTCTGTGGGGTGGTCGAGGGAAGAAGGCAGAAAGCAAAAAAGTCAGGGCAAAACACAGGGAGAAAGACAGAAAGCAGAAAGGGAGGGTAAAGGCAGAAAGAGGGACAGAAGGGATTGCATCTCCCCTCCCTCCCACTAAACAAGCTGGTAAAAGATCAGACTTACCAATACCAGCAACCAGGGAATCCTCTAGATCAAGGAGCTTCCACCAGCCCCTCCTCCCCTGCCTGCAACTTCCTTTTTTTGTCTTACTGGCTGGAGCAGCTGCTACTCAAGCTCCTCCAGCCAATCTGATTCCTAGGGGTCTCCTCCTGGCACTGCCCCCAGGAAGAAGGGGGAAATCTATTTAAAATATACTCCCTGAAGCAACCAGGAAGTGTATTTTTAACCCATTATTTTAGTTCTTCCTGAGGGTAGTGCCAGGAGGAGCTCCCTAGGAATCAGATTGTCTGGAGCAGCTTGAGTAGCAGCTGCTCCAGCCAGTAAGACAAAAAAAGGAAGTTGCAGGCAGGGGAGGGAGGAATGGAAGATGTGTCCTGCTCTGAAGGTTTCCCTGGCTGATACTAAGTCTGATTCTTTATAAGCTTGTTTTTTGTTTGAGGGGGCACTGCCCCTCCTGCCCTTACTGACCAACCACCACTGCAATAGCCTAGCACAGTGATCACACATCAGGGTGTGCATGAGAGACAGACAGACAGACGGACAGACTGTATTCACCGGTTATATCCAACTGGATTCTCTGTGCAGAGGTGCTGCATCTATGTGGGAAAGGATCATGCTCCCTGTTTTCTACAAACAGGATTAGAAAATTGTTGCACAGCAACAACAAAATGCCAACAAACAACAGTAAACAAACATTCAGGGTCAGTTCTAGATATGAGAGGGACCTTGGTAAAGTGTCCTTGTGAGCTCTTTCTGACATGGCTGATGGGCCCTCTACTCTTCCCCACCCCCCATGATCCACCACGGTGGGGCTTACCTCAGCAATCTCTGCGAGGGAGGTTCCCATTTGCAGATGACAAGAAAGGAGAAAGAGACAATGTTGCGAATTCCTTCCCTTTCAACTGTCCCCCCACAAAGAGCAGCTTGTTCCCACAGGGGCCTTTGTGAGCAAGCTCCCATCTGCAGGCAGGATGGTCTGGAGGAAGTGGTGGAGACTAGATTCTCTTGGCTGAGAGAGTCACTTCATCACTGCACTACAGAGCATCTCAGGTACCAATAGTGGGCCACTAATAATCGAGGAGAGTCCACCAGTTTTCCTGTGCAAGGCCCCATAGAAATGAATACAAACTGTACAAGAGCCTTGAAGTCTTCTTGTATAGGAGAACTTCCCAACAGATTGCACACAATGCCTAATTTCTTGCAATGCACTCAACATTCCCCAGCACTGCTTCCTAGGTGTTTAAATGACTGAGCTTCATAAAAATGGATGTGTATATCATTACTAGATATATGTCAAGGTCTTTTTCAGAGACTAGTCTCCAAATGCCAATCATTTCTAGTTATAAGCAAGCTGGTAGTAGGACCAGCTTCTTCTTCTTTTAAAAAAACAATTCACAAAAAACTGGAAGCATTTTCTCTCTGTGTTTTTTGGCAGCTTGTCAGTGGGCTAGGCAACCATTGAAATTGCTTTTTGCTATCCTTTCATCAGAAAACTAAACCAAAAATATTCAAAATAAGCATTTTCATCAATATGCTGCCTCTTTTTAGGGTTATATATGAACAAAGTCTAATCCAAGAGGACCGCCACCCCCCACAAAAAAATCCACACCAAGAAAAGTCACATTCAGTGAGTTTACCATGAACAACAAAAACAAAACAGAAAGCCGTTTGACATTACTGCAGGCTTATTAGTGGCCACTTGCCTGGCCACCTGCAGTGAGTGAATTTTCTCCAAGCAACAAGGGAGAGAAGACTTTGTAAATCAGAAAAGAGCTGGTTCTTCCCTCTGCCCCCGCCTTTTGAGGTTGAACAAATGATTCAGGCTACAGTCTTATGCACACTTAACAGAGCTGAGAGTTACCAGAGGCAGCTGAGCCCTGGGGACTCACACCCTACTCTACCAAGAACAAAGGGAATAGAGGCTGTGTGGTAGCACCACCCTTATAATGGCCAGAGCCAGTACTGCGGCTCCTCAATCCAGCTGACTTCAAACTAATAATGAGCTGCTGGCTCTATGTCACTCCAGGCTTGAGTCATCAATCTGCACAACTTAACTGACTGGACAACCTTGCCCAGCCCCTGAGCATCAGTCTGCTCCAACCATACCTCTTGCCTTCTGATCCTCATCTGCCAAATCACTTGACAGTTTGGGCCCTTGACACCTGTAGGAACGTCTGCTCCCAAGGGTTTCTGCCCACCCAAAATGATAATCAGAGGGGCCTTTGCTCTTTGTGTCCGTGTTGAAAGAGGCTAAATTGTTGTGCATGGGGGACAGGGCCTTCTCTGTTGTTGCCTCCAGACTCTAGAATACTCTCCCAGCGAATGTCCTTTGACATCTGTGGCTGCTTTTTAAAAACAACCACCACTAAAGACTAGTGGTGTGCACAGAACCAGCGCCTGCCAGCTTGAAGGTGTGGGGGGGAATATATTTTAAGAATGGGGAGAGTGTTCTTACCCCTCCCATTGCATTTCCCTAACCGGCGCTGTCTTTTAAAATGGTCTGGTGGCCACTTCCAGTCTGAGGAGACACTGGGACAGCAAGGAGGTACTCTGCCGCCCCACCAGACCATTTTAAAAGACATCACTGGAGGGGGAAACACAGCAGAAGGGGTAAGAACACCCTCTGCCCCCCTAGAAATATCCCCACCACCACCTTCGAACTGGCCGAACTGCCAGACACTCAATTTGGTTTGGAGTCCCGTAAAAGGGCCTCCAAACCAGTTCGTGCACATCCCTACTAAAGACCATTTTATGTGTTCAGACTTTTACCCCCGGGTCTCTCAGCTTTCCTGCCTCTGTTTGTCTTTTTAATCATAGTTTTTTGGTGCTTTATGGTTTTTACTGTTTAACTGATTTTAAGGTTGTAAACGTGGTTTTGGAGTTTTAACTTATTCATTCATTCATTCAATTTCTATACCGCCCTTCCAAAAATGGCTCAGGGCAGTTTACACAGAGAAATAATAAATAAATAAGATGGATCCCTGTCCCCAAAGGTCTCACAGTCTAAAAGAAACATAAGATAGACACCAGCAACAGTCACTAGAGGTACTGTGCTAGAGGTGGATAGGGATAGTTACTCTCCCCCTGCTAAATAAAGAGAATCACAACATCAGAAGGTGCCTCTTTGCCAAGTTAGCAGGGTTTAAATAAAATAAATAAAAGCCTGTACCTGGCTCACCAGCCTATTTCTGCTATCTTCTGCCTCTAGTCCCTCAAATCTTGTCTCTCTGTGTTGAAACTGGTACCAGCCTAGAAGGGTCAGGACCATTCAAAGAAGTCTCATTAAAAAATAGTGAGTCTTACTTTTATGAATAGACTTGGGCTATGCCATAGGTATGGTCAATTGGTCGATCAAAAAGGCTTGTAACTTTAGTGGACTTATTTGCAAGGCTGAACTACTGAGACACTATTGATGACGAATAGTTCCCCTATATTACATCCCAGCATGACACAGCTGTCATTTTCCAACCACCAGCATTATTGTTTTCCAAAAAGTATCAATATAGAAAAGTCTGAAAGATACAAAAACTGAAGGGAAAAGAGAGCCCTGGAAGGGTGACAAGCAAAATCAGAAAAATGCTGTAGAGCAGGGGTGAGCAAACGTTGGGGCTGGAGGACCACATACGGCACATTAAAAAAACTGAATGGCAGGCCATGAATGTTTTTTTGCTGTGCTCATTTTGCCCATGTTGTCTGCCCACTGAACACATCTCCACCTCCTCCTTCTCCCCTTCTGCCACCATTACCTTCTGCATGTGTGCCTGCTTCTAGGGATGTGCACGGAAATCTTCGGCGCCAGCGGGGGTAGCACTTTAAGGGCGGGGGAGGGTGTACTCACCCCTCCCGCCGCATTTCCCCCGCCGGTGCGGTGTTTTTTTTAAGCCCCTCGGGGTGGCAGCGTTCCTCCTTGCTGCCCCGTTTTCCCCATCAGCTGGAAGTGGCCGGAAGTCGCGAGTGCACGTGCGCCCTTCTGCTGTGTGTGCACGTGTGCACGACGGGCGCACGCGCACTCGCAACTTCCGGCCACTTCCGGCCGACGGGGAAAACGGGGCAGGAGGGAGGAACGCTGCCGCCCCAAGGAGCTTAAAAAACAACAACGCGCCGGCGGGGAAAATGCGGCAGGAGGGGCGAGTACACCCTCCCCCGCCCTTAAAGCACTACCCCTGCTGGCGCCAAAACGCCGAAACTGCCCCCAGCGCCGAAACGTTTCGGAGGCTTTCATAATGGCCTCCGAAATGTTTCGGGCACATGCCTACCTGCTTCTGCTGTAGCTGACAAAGCATCTGCTGCAGTATGTTGCAATGATGCCACCATGCACGTGGTATCATTATAATGCAATGCAACAGTTAGATGTCTAACTGCTACATTGCATTATGTGCCTTCTGCGTGGTGGCATCATTACAACATGCCACGGCAGATGACTAGCTGACTGCAGCAGAAGCAGCCATGCAAGCAAAAGGTGGTGGTGGTGGTGGTGGTGGCAAAAGAAGAGCAGGCGGTGGCAGTGACCAGGTGACAGGGACAGGTGGTCTCTAGGCAACACAGGCTGGATAATAGGTCATGCAGGCCATACCCAGCCCATAGGCCTCAGTTTGCCCACCTCTGCTATAGACCTGTTCAGGCATTTGGTAACCACATTGTCAATAGAAAGGCTCATCCCACTATCCACTGGCTAGTAGAGCATTAGCCTGAAGAAACAAATGCTGTGCTTATGGCCAGCTGTGCGTGAGGGGGGACATGGTGTGCATCGGTGCAAGAGGCAGGACTTTTAGTTGGCATTGTAACCATGTACACTATACACGGTTATTGAACTCCTGAATATAGCTATTGAATAACTCAAAACAGGAGTGGGTGATGTTCTAAAGAGTACTTCAGAAGCAACAGAATGATGAATGAATGTACTGCATGGTGGAACAGTAGAAGAGCTCTTGACAATCAAAAAGCAAATCCAAACGATATAGTACTATTTATTTATTATTTATTTATTTGTCATATTTCTATACCGCCTGATATGTACATCTCTAGGGTACGATGCACATATTTATGCAGATGGACAAAAGCAGCTCCAGAATTCCACAGGAAAAACTCCCACTGAAAACTTTTTCTGTGGAAATTCCAGCAGAATCCATCTGACCTCCATCTGAATAAGTCTCCAAGCATCAGGAACACCTCAAGCCTGCCTCCAAATTCTACTTCAGATGAATTCAGTGAAAGTCATATTTTGATTCAGTTTTCTTAAGAAAAGTATTTCCGGACCAGATAATTAGCAGAAGAAATATAGAAAATGAAAGATGAGCCAATATAAAATAAAATTTAAAAAGGCCAGCCTCTGAATATTTAACTACTTATGGCCCAATTACAGAAGACTTACCAGCTCATCAGGTGGGCTGCATTTGGCTTAGTGGCTCCCACAATTTTTTTAGACCAGGGCTACCTGGAGGCCCTTTTAAATTGCTTCCTGTGGTGTGCTGTTTGTGTTCATTACTTTTGCATGCTGAGAAGCCTCCTGTCTCCATATCACAGAAAACTCACATTTTGTTAACTCTCTGAGGCGATGGGGAAACAGGAGACTTCTCTGTGTGGCAGGTCACTACAGACCAACTGCTCACTGTGTGAAAGCAGCTGCCACAGGGAAGAATTTAACATCCACCTCCAAGTGGCAGAAGTTCATGTGCATTTTCCCTAAATTGCTATGGCTAACAGCAAGATATGCCTAAATTGCTACTGCTAGCAGCTAGCTAGCAGTCTTGTTAATAAGACTGTAAAATTTGGGCCAAAAGACTAATTTGAGATTAGAGTGCAGTCAGAAATAATTGGTGCACAGCAAGCATTAAACACTTCACTTGGCATCCTGAGGCTTTTCTTCATTGAATCACTTTTATATTCCCATTTGTTTTAATCAACACGGTGAACTGCTTACCTGGATTAGGGAAAGGTCCTCCTGACGTAACCTGAAGAGGTAGTTTCTAGAGTGGAAAAAGAGAGAGGAGTAAACAGCAGCAGTTATGTGAAGCACACAGGTGAGTTCAGGCTCTTGGGTATTCCTCTTGATGCAGAGAGAGGCTTAAGGCCATCCCACACATTACGTGGTGGAAGCAAACCTGGGTTTGCCACTGAGCGTACACTTTACAGCCAATCCCAATCATCTGACAGGGTGCGATACACATGTCTCAAAACAGGCATTCCTTAGATTCAGATGTTATATTTTTAAAGATACATTTAAACATGAGGGATGAAGCAGACAAAAGCTAGGACAACTTTTAAGAATCTTTTTTTTTCCAAATTCATTTTTTATTAATTTTAACAATAGCAATATTGTCATTCATTACAAATACACACATTAAAGATGGACTTCCCGCTCACATTTCTTCGTGAATCATCAACTATAAAATTTACCCTTGCTATAATAATAATTCAAAACATAAGTTCAAGCCCTTATGAACATAATTAAACTAACCAACCTGCGATTTATACTAAATTTCAAATCCTGCTGTCAAGTCCATAGTAGGGAAGTAATTTTTTAAATACAACAAAAATGGTTTCCAATCTTCTTTAAAACATTCCAAGTTTTGATCTCTTAATAGTGCTGTAAGTTTTGCCATCTCCACATATTCCAAAATTTTTATCAGCCAGTCTTCTTTGGAAGGCAGTTCACTAGACTTCCATTTCTGTGCATATATAATTCTAGCTGCTGTAGAGGCATACATAAAAAATGTTAAATTGGTTGTAGAGATAGCTCCTTGTGTTATTCCCAGCAGGAAGGATTCTGGCTTCTTAGGAAATGTCATTTTAAATATTTTCTTTAGTTCATTATATATCATATCCCAATAGGCTTTAGCCTTCCCACAGGTCCACCACATGTGAAAAAATGTGCCTTCAGAATGTCCACACTTCCAACATTTGTTTGAAACATTTTTATACATTAAAGCCTGTCTTTTTGGTGTCAGATACCATCTATACATCATTTTATAATAGTTTTCTTTGATAGCATAACATGCAGTAAATTTTAAATCCTTTTTCCATAACTTTTCCCAGGCTGCCATTTCTATATTACGCCCCGCATCTTGAGCCCATTTTATCATAGTCGTTTTAACCACTTCTTCTCTTGTCTCCTCCAAAAGCAACAGTTTATACATTTTAGAAACTAATTTTTCATCATTTTGACATAATTCCTTCTCAAAATTTGAAGTCTGGTCCTCAAATCTGACTTTAAGGTCCTTCTTATACATCTCATTTAACTGATGATACTGAAACCAATCTCTAACTATATCTTGTATTTCAATTAAACTTTTTAACTTACAATCCTTTTCATGAAAATGTACCAAATCCCTATAGGTACCCCAACCCGTTTGCATATTTACTTCTTTACGTGATAAAGCTTCAATCGGAGATACCCATAACGGAGTTTTAGGTTCAAACCAATTTTTATATTTTAACCACACCCTCATTAAACTCCTTCTCACATAATGGTTCAAAAAATCTTTATGTATTTTACTTTTTTCATACCATAAATACGCATGCCAACCAAACCTCCTGTCAAATCCTTCAGGACAACTTTTAAGAATCTGACTACAGTTTATATTTTCATTCTTAGCTTTGCTCTCTCTTGAAAAGTTTACTCCCATTTGCCCTTCCCTCCTTCTCATCACTCACATATCAGTGTGTCTGTCATGTATCAAGTCCCTGAACTCTCAATCTGTGGGATCTGATATAAGCAGTAGTGACAGAGAGGCTGGACACAGCTCAGCAGTAAAGCACATGCTGTGAACGAAAGAGGGCTGAGGTTCAATCCCAAGCATTTCCAGTTAAAAGGATCTCAGGTAACTGGATAGGGAAAGCCCTCTGCCTAAGACTCTGGAGAACTTATCCTCTAACTCAGGATAAGGGAGAATCATATGTTCATAGTGAGTCATCTCCAGCCTGATAACACAGTGCAAACCATCATATTGTAGAAACTTGAACTCTTAGAAGATTTTGTCTGTATTTAATTGGACGCAAGCAGCACATAACGAAAGTACAACATTTGAATGATAACAAGCATTTAAAACTCACCACAGAGAAGAGGCAAGCGCAGTTGTTTCAAGCTATTTTAAACATCCAAAACATATTCCATACATATCTGGGTATTTCACATTTGTTTACATAGAAGGAATCAGGAGTGATGATTTATCTCTCTCGCTTTCCATCTGGAGACAAAAACGTCTTTACTCTGCCCATCCCCTGCTCTGGCAATAACACTTGGCAGTTCCTCCTGCCAGGCTTGAGTAAACAGATACTTCTGCACAATGCCTTGGCATCATGGAAGGAGATTTTGTAGAGGGGTAGGTGGGCATTCTAGGAAGCAAAGCCCACATGTGAAACTTTGACCTGCATTCTAAGCACAGTCAGGTTTGGGAGAAAGTCATTGCTGCTCAACTACAGAGAATCCTAGATGAAGTAGATTTTCTTGACCCTTTTCAACTGGGGTTTAGGCCATGGCACAGCATGGAAACGGCATTGGTCACTCTGGTGGATGACCTCTATCGGAGCCTCGATGAGGGGAGCGTGCCTTTCTTGGTTCTATTAGATCTCTCAGCAGCTTTTGATACCATCGACCATGGTAGCCTTCTGGATTGTCTGCGGGGGGGGGGTTGGGAATCAGGAGCACAGTCTTGAGCTGGTTCCATTCCATCCATGAAAGTGGGTGCTTTCAGACAGTTTGCATTGGAGGTGAGTGTTCTAGCCCATGTCCTCTCTCTTATGGAGTGCCGCAGGGCTCAGTCCTCACTCCCATGCTTTTTAACAGCTATATGAAGCTGCTGGGTGAGGTCACCTGTCGGTTTGGGGTGAGGTATCATCAGTATGCTGTACATTGCCATCCCGGGCCAATCCATGAATGCCGTGAATGTGTTGGCCCAGTGTCTGGAGGCTGTAAGGGTTTGGATGAGCCAAAACAAGCTCAAGCGTAATCCCTCCAAGACAGAATTGCTCTTGTTCAGTTCTCGATCTGGCCAGGTTCCGGTTATGAGTGTTTCCCTTGATGGGGTTGCTTGAAAGAGCAGGCTCGTGGGTTGGGGGTCATCCTGGATTCACGGCTCCTGCTGGAACAGCAGGTGGAAACTGGGGCCAGGAGAGCCTTTGCCCAGCTTTGTCTGGTGCGCCAATTGTGGCCTTACCTTGACTGGCAGGCCCTGGCAACTGTAACTCATGCCTTCGTCACCTCTCAGTTGGGCAATTGCAGTGCGCTCTACCTGGGGTTGTCTTTGAAGATGACTTGGAAGTTTCAGCTGGCTCAAAATGCCGTGGCCCAGCTGCTTATGGGTAGCAGGAAATATGATCATGTTTCACCTTTGTTGCGGTCACTGCATTGGCTGCCAGTTCGCTTCCTGGTCCAACTCAAAGTGCTGGTTATTACCCATAAAACCCTTCAGGGCTTGGTGTCTGTGTACCTCCAGTGCCTGTGTACCTCTCTGTGTACCTTGGTCCCTGTGTACCTCTCCTGCCCAACTTTGACCCACCCTGTGAGGTCGTCTCAGGTGGGCCTTCTCAAAAATTCCAGGCCCAGGGGAGGTATGTGGGGCTCATGGGAGGGCCTTCTCTGTTGCAGCCCCCTCCTTATGGAACACCTTGCCTCCTGAGATTCGTAATGTCCACTCCCTTTTGTCCTCCAAGAAGCTTCTGAAAACTTATCTATTCTGCCAGGCTTTTAGTTTTTAGTAAAGTTTTTAGTGCGGGGTCCCCCCCCCTTTCTTTCTTTTCTCCCCGCTGTTGTTGTTTTGATTTATGTAAACCACCTCGAGTCTAAGGAAGTCAGGCGATCAGTAAATTTGTGTAAACCACCCTGAGCCATTTTTGGAAGGGTGGTATAGAAATTGATTAAATAATAAATATAAACAAATGATCTATCTATCTAGCTCAGAGGCGTAACGAGGCTGGAGTGGGCCCAGAGACAAAATTTTAAGATGGGCCCCTCGCTGATACACACACACTCACTTCACATGTGACTTGCCTCTGGGGGGCCCCTTGAGGCGTGGGGGCCCCCAGGCAGCCACCTCCCCTTGCCTAATGGTAGTTATGCCCCTGATCTAGCTAGCTAGCTATCTCCCTTTACCACCAGAAAAATCCCTCTAACAAGCTGTATTACTGATACAGTAAGTCTTTCATCTGTATTCCATCCTTCCTTCATAGAGTTCTTGGCAGCATGACTTGGGATTTTTCAATTTTATCTTCACAACAGCCCTACAGAGAGGGTTACAGAGATCCTCCAGAGAGGGTTAGGCTGAGAGGAAGTGACTTGTCCAATGTGGCAGCAGCACAAGACTGGGTTCCTACACAAACATTTTGCTTGGAAAGGAAGGAAATCAGAGCCCTCCAGGTACATTTAGAGAATTGTCTGGAGGACTCTTCCTATCCTCTACCAGCACCACTGGCTCCAAACAAATACATGAAGTTACTTTATGTTGAATCACATCTTTGGTCCATCTAGGCCAGTATTATTTACTCCAACTGGCAATAGCTCTGCAATAGCACAAACTGAGATTTCTTGCAGTACTGTTCCCAGAGATCCTTTAACAGGAAGCGCCAAGGATCTAATCCTGGATGTGATGTACAAAAATCACCATTACATGACTGCAGTAAATGGCCATATATTGCCAAATGCAATGGTTAATAACCCAGGATTGATCAACTGGAGTTAATGATAGGAGGTGGTCTCCTAATAGCTGAGAATCTCTCTACAGCTCTTGGAATGAGATACCCATCAGAGCTTAGAAAAGATTATATACCTACCTATCTAGGTGAGGGCAGAGAAACAAAACAAAGCAGTATGTACTTGGAATGAACAGAGGGTAAGAGAACACAGAGTTTCTAGTCGCCATGTAGCCATGTGAGCGCGGCTCAAATTGTTCTCTGGGGATCTGCTGCCTTTTTTGAGAAGTTTGCTTGTTTCTAATAGGTTATTGACTGTGTATTTGTCAATAAAGTAAATATTATAATGACGCTGTAAGTTCTCACTAACAGTGCCCCTGAAATTTCCCATCACTTAGGGGAGTGCATAATGTGTAGAAAGAAGTATTGAGCCATCTTCTTTTCTTTTCTTTTGCCTCTTTAGTTTAGGAGTTAAAGTTGCTTCCTAAGTCCTAAGTGAATGGCTTTAATGTAAAACCATATTTTCTTTTCTGCTGGTCTGCTTAGGTTATTTGTACAGTTTTGCTCTGCTTGTCAGGGGGCAAGCCAGGACATGGGTGGTGAGCAAGATCAGGGAGAGCCAAAGGAAAACAGAGAGAGAACAGACCAGGCAGGATTCAGCAAGCAAATGAATCAGCAAACAAGTTCAAGGCATAGCCTAAGAGCTCTGAGCGGGAGCTTTCCACCAGTCTGTCAACCTCTTTCTTTATCCTGCTTCCTTTTGGGAGGCTTTTAGGAGATTGTGGCCAAAGCAAGCAGGAAAGGTTAAGTGGTTCCAGTGAGCTTACATTCCAAGGCAGACCTGGGTGGAGGAGCAATTCCTGATACTGCCCTCCACTGGAGTCTTTCCTGACTGCCAGCTTTACTGCAAGATGAAGTGATCTAACAATGGATGACTTAGGATGAAGTATTCAAAGTATATCTATATCTTATGAAGTTTGGCTACAGTTCCTTGGATTTTTCCCCAAGCAGGGACTTTTCATACTGCAAGCTCTCCCTACTGTCCTCCTCAACCTTTTTGGCCAATGGGGTTGCAAAGGATGTGACAACTCATTCATATTCAGGTGCGCAGAGAAGGAGCAGGTATGTGCACATAAGTGGTGGAGACCCTGAATTCTTTTAAACCTTTGCTCTTTTAAAAAAATTAATCGTAGAAATTTGACTCTTTTTTAGAAGAAGAAGAATTTGTCATGGGTCTTGTGCAAGACTGCCATATATCTCTGTACCCAGATACAAGGTTTTTAAGATAGAGGTAAATGGAAATTAGAAAAAAAATTAAGAAGCGCTGGCCACGGAGCTTTGAAACCAGGGACAGTTTTAGCACAGGATAGCAGGACTCTGTGTACTAAATTTGAAGCTGATCAGTCAATTGATTGATTTTTAATTTTAAAAAACCAGAAAGGGTATTTCACTTTTTGATTTTTTGTTTTTGTTTTTTGTCCGTTGATCTTGTGCAAGACTGCAATCAGCCACCAGGTGGAAAGCACAAAATGGAAAGGGAAACAAAAAAAGAAAAAACTGAAGCACCCTCCCTGTCTAAAACATCTATTAAAAATCAGTCAATTGACCCATTAGGTTCAAATTTTATACACAGAATCCCGCTATCCTGTGCTACAACTTGTGCTTGGTTTCAGAGCTCCATGGCCGGCCCTTCCCAACTTAATTTCCCCCCCTAATTTTCCACTGATCTCTATGTGGTGGTGTTTTTTGAAAAACAAAACAAAATACCACCACCTTGTAACTGGCTATAGAGATATGTAGCAGCCTTGTGCACCCATGGCAAATCAATTTTTTAAAAAATAATATAAGTCAGACTTTTCAGGAAAGAAACATTTTAAAAATTAAAGAAAATAACACAAATGAATGATCAAAAGTTGACTCCAAGGCACAGAAAACAAGTCTGCCCAGAGTGCTATCACATCAGCAGACACTCAGCAAAGCCACACCTCCATCTCATCTTGATCCACTTTATCCATGGGGTCCCTTCACACATCAGAATCATACTCCATAGAATGACAGAGCATCCCAGGAAAACAAGTGCAACTATTTTTGGATGCAGATACTGTGAGTTAAGCTCCATTCGTAAAGACAAAACCTGAATAATTCCACTTGCTATATGAACAGTACCTTACTGTCTCAGTACTGAATTTGGGCTAAATCCCGTCCGCCCTCATATGAATGCACCCCAAGCCTCAGCGTGCAAAAGTGCTGTAAAAGCCCCATGCGGAAAAGCTCCTGTGGTTACAAGCCCCACTCCTTCCATATACGGTGCTGTTCACCAGTTTGATCAGAACAATGTTTTGTAAAGAAGTGCAAGCAAGGCCATTTCATGTTAAACTGCTGAAAGAATACCACATGTTTGGTTTAAAATGACATCATTTCAGCAAAAAATCATTTTGATGGCTTCTCTGAGATTTCAACCAACTAACAAAACAAACCACTAAGCCAAAGCCACTTCCTTAAAGCGTTATGATTAAATCTCAACTTGACCCGAAAACCTCCAAAAGGACAGTTGCCATTTGCAGGCAGCTGGAACCACAACCAGGATCATAAAAAAGGAGAAAGCTGAAACAGTCTAGGACTGCATCTCCTGAATTAAGACACTGCTGTGCAAATCTGTTATAATTTGCTTCTTACTGCTTGCTAATCTGAAGTTTGGCTGAGGTACACAGATGGTGGAATCACAGGGTGCATCTCTTGCTGCAAATTACTCCTTTATTTGCCCGGTCAGAGACTGAAATAAAGTTTGATTGATTGATTGATTGATTGATTGATTGATTGATTCTACTTTAGGGTGAAGACAGGTAGGATTTAAAAATAAACTAGGGAGGAATTATAGTTTTAGAATAATAATATAATTTTAGAGTTGGAAGGTATCTTGGAGGCCTTCTAGTCCAACCCTCTGCTGAGAGTAGGAAACTGCGACACCACTGCAGATAGGTGGTCATCCAGCCTGTGTCTGAAAATTCACCAGAGAAAGAGAGCCTACATTTCCAAGCAGTACTTTCTAAGCACTCTGTGATGCTAGCAGCAGCACCTCTGGAACTTCTCCCGAGTATACACTCATTAAGGAAACTCTCTCTCATAATGAATGTGGCAACCCAGAACACATGTGTGAATTCAGCATTGAGATACCAGCAGTTCAAAGCATGGCATGGATATAATCCAATGGCTATTTATTTATAGTTATATTTCTAAACTGCCTTTAGCCAAATAGCCTCAAGACAATGTATATCATGCTGAACCCTAATAAAAAAATATAGTACAGAAATATAATACAAATACAATATAAAACCACAGCAAAGCAGCAAGAGCAATCCATCATACAGGATAGAAGTTAAAACAGCAACAAGGTCATAAAAGGACATCTGGAACAAGTCATCCCCAGTACTGTCTAAAGGCCTGAATAAAAAGCAGAGTCTTCAAGAATCTATGAAAGGGCAAGCATACTGCTCATTTCATAGTTGTGGGCAACAACTGAGAAGGCGCTAGCCCAGGGATTCTCAATGTTGGGTCCCCAGATGTTATTGGACTTCAACTCCCATAATCCCCAGCCCCAGTGGCCTTTGGTTGGGGATTATGGGAGTTGAAATCCAATAACATCTGGGGACCCAACATTGAGAACCCCTGTTCTAGCCCATATGAGGTGTTAGCCAGGCCTCACCAGGCATTGTCATGTGGAGAAGAGTCTCTCCAGAAGAACTTGTAAGGAGGGTAGATTCACTTGGGAGTTGGATGAATATAAAACAATACATGTTACCACATATGCATTCAAGCAAGAAAAATCAGCACACCGATGAGGTATATTTAAAAACAGCAACCACCTCTCACCTTGCTCCAACAATCAGTTCCTTTTGTCTTGGGTCAAATGTCATCTGAGAGAAGTCCACAGCATCTTCTGCTCTGAATACATGTAACCAGGGAGCAATTTCTATAGGAAAATAAAGAAAAACATACAAATATGAAACATATTTAGCATTTATATAGCACTCCAACCAGAGCAAAATGCCTAACATACATTGAGGTCATCCACACAATCAAAAACTGTGTTCTACCCGGGTTTGGGAGCTGTGTGTGCTCCCCATTTCTGGTTGTGTGGAAGCAAAGCGGGGGGAAAACCTGGGTAGAAGCAAGGTATGAGGAAAAGCTACCCAGGTTTTCCTCCTCCTTGCTTCCACACAACAGAAAATTAGGAGCACACACAGCTTAAAGTGGTCATCTCTTGGGCATCCCCCAATGTATTGCACATGTTGCACAGTGCATTGTGGGATTCACAGAGGCCAGGACAATTAGTCCCTCCTCTGTGTACCAGCTCTGCTGGGAGTAGCATGGAGATTCATCTGCACTGTTCTCAACAACGTTGGATGTGGGGCTTGTGAGTCACCCAGCTGTAAGCGGTCCTCTGGCAGACGGTAGGCTCCCCGCGCACAGTCGTGCGAACAGCCCCCATGTCTTCCTCAGGAGCAATCTCTCCTTCTCTTCCTGGCATAAACCATTTCAGAGACTGATTTTGAGATCATTCACACAATCAAAAACTGTGTTCTACCTGGGTTTGGGGGCTGTGTTTGTGCCCAATTTTCTGTTGTGTGGAAGTGTGGATAGAAGTGATTGTGTTGAAGCAAGGTAGGAGGGAAAGCTAACCAGGTTTTCCTCCTAACTTGCTCCCAGACAATCACTTCTACCCAGGCTTTCCTCCTACCTTGCTTCCACACAATCAAAAATTGGGAGCACACACAGCTCCCAAACCTGGCTAGAACACAGCTTTTGATTGTGTGAATGATGTCTTTATCTCTCCAACCAGATCGCTGGACTGGGGATAAGGTACATGGAGTCTCTGTTTGGTCCCTAACATTTCACACACCTCTTTCAGGGTCTCATGAACAAAGTGCATTCCTTTGATCGTTCCTGGGGTACCACATATTTTGCATGGCTGAGGAGCCAAGGGGGATGAAAATACTATTTGTAGGATTATGGCAAATCACAAAAGAAAAGAACATAACCACAAGAACTGCTCCTGTGTGGACAGAAAGAAGTAAAAAGAATTACCACAAGAACTGCTTAGGTGTGGATACCCAAGAATAACCCCCACAAGCAGTTCTTGCGGTAGTTCATTGAAGTAGTTCATTGAAGTTCATTGATAGTTCATTGAAGCTCCCTCAAATAATTCCTTTGACTGTAAGTACCTTGTGAAGAGACTACTGTCTTTCCTTCACAGATAAATGCAAGCCTCATTCCTCTATCTAGAAAGAGGACAGACAAAACTAGGTCTTCTGGACACATCTAGGTCATGGTTCTTAGACTTGCCACTTAAGGGACCCCTTTCTACACTGAATATGCCTGCTGAGGTATCATGTTTCTATCACCGAAACTGAACATTGCAGAAGATTCTGGGGTATGTTGTAGCGTGCACACTAAGCTCAAACAGAGCACTAACAGGACTTCAAACCTCACTCAGGATTTCTGGACCTTACCATTGCCCTGTGTAAACTGACTCTCCATTTACAACACACCTGCATAGTTGAAGCATTTCAGGGGAAGGTTGACTGTATTTGAGCAGAAGACAGAATAAAAATATTGTTAAGATAAAATAGACGAGAGTGGAGAATTAGGAGGGGAAACAAGGAACAGCCTTTTGCATGTTTAATTCAATTAGTTTGAAGTGATAGTTAAACATTTGGCCATATCTATTTTATTTTATTTTTACATTTTATATCCCGCTTTCCCTCCAAGGAGCCCAGAGCATGTACTACATACTTATGTTTCTCCTCACAACAACCCTGTGAAGTAGGTTAGGCTGAGAGAGAAGTGACTGGCCCAGTCACCCAGCAAGTCTCATGGCTGAATGGGGATTTGAACTCGGGGCTCCCTGGTCCTAGTCCAGCACTCTAACCACTACACCACGCTGGCTCTCAATATTTATTTATTTATATTTATATTTATTTAACATATTTGTATACCGCCCAAAACACAAGTCTCTGGGTGGTTTACAACAAAACAATAAAACAATTTAAAACTTAAAACAACATTAAATATTAAAAATCATCAAATGATTAAAACTGTACCTAATTAAAAGCCTGGGTGAACAAATATGCCTTGACTGCCTTTTTAAAAGTTGTAAGAGATGGGGAGGCTCTTATTTCAGCAGGAAGCGTGTTCCAAAGCCTCGGGGCAGCAATGGAGAAGGCCCATCCCTGAGTAGCTACCAAACAAGCCAGTGGCAACTGCAGACAAACTGCTCCTGATGATTTCAATGGGCGGTATGGTTCATAGCAAAGAAGATATTCTCTTAAATACTCAGGGCCCAAGCTGTTTAGGGCTTTGTAGGTTACAACCAAGATTTGGACTTTGCCCGGAAATTTATCGCCACCAGTGTAGATCTTTTAAGATAGGAGTGATATGGACTCTCCAAAATGACCCAGAGATCAACCTGGCCGCATTGTGGACCAACTGCAGTTTCCAGACTATGTACAAAAGGCAGCCCCACATAGAGCGCATTGCAGTAGTCAAGTCTGGAGGTGACCAGCAGATGTACTACCATACTGAGGTCATTTATCTCAAGAATGTCATTTGAATGACACTCAAATGACATTATTGAGATAAAAGAATGAGGTGATTTATCTCATATGAGATTGCAGTCTTGACAAAATGGTATAACCTATTGCAGAGGTTCTTAGCCTGAGTTCCATGGACCACCTCGGGGTTTGATGGGTAGATTCAGGTGGTCCATGGAAAATCATTTGCTGCACTGAATTTAATTTGCTTCCCAGTGAACTATCCTGAATACTTATTTTTCTCTTTAATTTTTTACTGGAGCCACTCCTGCTCCCACCCCGCTGCCACCAGGGGAGTGGGGGAGAAAGGAGAAGGACAGCTCTGCTCCCCCCGCCCCAGCCACCCCTCAGCCATGGTAATAGGGTTTTTTAAAATAATAATAATAACAAATGCCATAAGAGCCAAAGTTGAAAAATCCACAACAAACAGCAAGTGCCGCCTTTGTAAAGAAGCAGATGAAACAGTGGACCACCTAATCAGCTGTTGTAAGAAGATCCCACAGACTGACAACAAACAAAGGCATGACAAGGTAGCAGGGATGATACACTGGAACATCTGCAAAAAACACAAGCTACCTGTAGCCAAGAATTGGTGGGACCATAAAATTGAAAAAGAAGAAAATGAAGATGTAAAAATATTATGGGACTTCCGACTACAAACAGACAAACATCTGCCACACAATACACCAGATATAACTGTAGTCGAGAAGAAAGAAAAACAAGTTAAAATAATCGACATAGCAATTCCAGGGGATAGCAGAATAGAAGAGAAAGAAATAGAAAAAATCACAAAATACAAAGATCTACAAATTGAAATTGAAAGGCTGTGGCAGAAAAAGACCAAATTAATCTCAGTGGTAATTGGCGCCCTGGGTGCAGTTCCAAAAGACCTTGAAGAGCACCTCAACACCATAGAGGCCACAAAAATCACCATCAGCCAATTACAAAAAGCTGCTTTACTGGGAACAGCCTATATTTTGCGACGATATCTATAACAATTGACAATAAAATTCAGCCATCCCAGGTCCTTGGGAAGGACTCGATGTCTGGATAAAACAAACCAGTCAATAACACCTGTCTGACTGTGTAAACAAGGTAATAATTTTTTTAAAGCAGAGCTTTGGCGGGGCAGGTGCAGGCTGGATGCCAGAGTCCCCCACCCCCAGCTATTTGGAGGCTCCCCCAAACTGGGTCCCCAAAGTCCAGGGGTTAGTGTGCCTCTGCCTGGGGAACTTTGAAGTAAATTTGCCATCTGGGAAATTCCCAGGTGAAAGAGCAAGAAGAATAAGGCTGAAACTGCTTTAGAAATACAAGATTTAGAAATATTACCTTTTAATAAAATTATTTATCACCTTCCTATGGCTGCATTCACACAATCATGGTGATCCTGGTTAAAAAGTTAACCAGGGTCCCTGACCCCTGCAGAGCTGACTGTGAGGACCCAGAATTTCCAGGCAATCCTGGTCAAACTGTTATGTCTAAACCATATTTAATTAGGATTTGATCTGCCTCCTTCTGCTGTACCCCATCATCTGTGCAATTCTTCACCTTCTCCTTCTGACCACCTACTCCTCTTTGCCACCACTGTCATGGAACATGTGTGCCTTCTTCCACCTCCTCCCTCATTTGCCACAGAGCTGATTATGAGGAGGAGGAGGAAGTGGAAGAAGAAATTAGAAAGGGTACTGGAGTACTGGAGATTATCTATACAGTCGTTATGTTCAAGAAATTTAGATGGGGGAAACTGGAAGATAGTAAGATCAAAAAGATCAAATTCCTTAAAAACACAGCTTGTTTAGAGGAAACAGGGTGCAGCTAGGGGAGAGGGAGCCATGTTCGCTCCCCCCCCCTAACAGCCTCTCAAGAGTGAGAGAGATAATGAAGAAAATAGGGAGGAGTGGATCTGGGAGGCCCTCAGGAGCTGGGGGGCCTGGGTTCTTTGAACCCATTCACTCAGTTATAGCTACACCCCTGATAGGAAACACTACCAGAAGAAAGAGCAAGGTTTAAGAGAGACAAGAGCAATAGGGGCAACAGAAAGCTGAAAATGAGTGGTTAATAGATCAAGAAGTAAATAGAAGCTACTAGGGGGAAAATGTTGAGGCAACAGTTAAAGATAATGGGGGAAGAACAGAAGAACAGATGAGAAGAAGACAAGGAACACAATGAAAATGTTGTCCAATGGGTCAAGAGATGTGGTGGGACTTGTATAGAAGAATGCATCAGAGAAATCTTACCTACAAAAATAGTCTACAATTAAAATAGCAGAAAGCAATAAAAGACGACGAGGGGATATAGAAAAAGGAGAATTTTAAAAGTGAAGAAAATACTATGAGAAGAAATGAATTCTTGCACAAGAAAAATGACATAGTACAGAAGAATAAAAAGAAAACATACATTTAAAATGAAGAAAATCTAGAAGAGAATGAGATTTGGAGTAGTGATGCTCAAAGCTACAAATCTGGAGGATTGGCTATGGTGGTCCTAGAGCATCCTCAATTGAACTTTGGGGTCACAATGGGACGTAGAGTCCCAAGCAAGACAATACTTTATGAATCATGACCAAAACTTGAACTGCGCTTCCAAGATGTATTTAGCATTGGCATGTGTGTGCTTCACTGCCTGCCCATCCTCCTGTGGGGTGGAATGGCTGGCTTATGCAACAACTGAAGCTTCTAAACAGTCTTTGAATGTGGATAGGATTTCATTTGTACAAAAGTGTGCGAATATAATCCTCTCAATCTGGTGTTTATCTGCTCATTTTCCTGAGATATCCATTTCTACTACATTTTCTTGCTTGATCTGGTTCTTTTTAAAAAAAAAAAAAAAACCAAGCTGAGAACTGAGTGCAAATGATCTGTTAACACCAAGAAACTGAAGTGATGAAGTGGAAGACTAACACTTGGCACTTTGAGGTATGCCGCCCCCTTCCAATATAACAAAATGTTCCATAATAAAGAATTAGCCACAAGCTCCAATATGAAGAGTTTAATTTATTTCCTCCATTAGTTGACATGCTAAATCTACAATTCAGCTTCACATGGGCAATGAAACAAGAAACATAGAACTGCCTTTTATATCACTTTCCCTCTCCATATGTCACAAGGGCGATTTCCAGGAGCCTTTTTCAAGTGTTGCCGTATTTGTTCTACCTTCTGCTACCAGAGAAGCTCATTCAATTAATTCTCATTTATGACAAGATTGCAAATCAACTCATTTGTTGTAGACTTTGCAGAAACAAAAAATCCATAACAAAACAAAAAAGGTTTCTTTTTTGGAAAGTTTCTCTTAGGTCCCTCAACCTTGCAAACTAAAATAATGCTAGGAGATTATGCGCTTTATAGATAGAGGATTGATCAACACATAAGGCTGTGAAGGGGGGAGGCCTTTGGTGCCAAGCCTTCAGTGTGGGACTGAGGAATGAGGCAGAGTACATTCTTTTATGACTATTTTTTAAGCTGAAGCTGCTATTTAGGTAACTTCTTTTGTCTGAGTCTTGGGTGAGATTAGTCTACAATGCATCCAGGCCTGCCTGGAGATGGGGAGACAGGGTGAGTGCCCACTGATTATGGGGCAGCTATTCCAGTGGTGGTGGTGGTGGTGGTGGTGAATAGAAGAAGTAACATTGGCAGGTCAACAGGCTGTTACAGGGGAACAGAAATCAGGAATTTATAATAGCCGTCTCCACTTCCAGCTGTCCTGCCAGATCTTTGACCTTGGGGAGCAGTGCCAACTACCCTCGGAGCCTCACCTTGCTCCTTTGTAATGCCAGATCAGTCCAGAATAAATCAGAAACCATTCATAATCAATCAACCAATCAATCAATCTTTATTACGGTCACAGACCAGCAAAAAGTATACATGTTAAAAGAGAAAGTAGCTAAAAGTATCCAGGATAGAATATCTGAAACCAAAATGACAGTTGCTATTAGAACCTGTCTGTTACATTTAAAAGCCAGGATGTATAATGATTATTACTATAATACAATTTGCAATTACATGTTAAAAGTGAGGATAGATAAAAGTGATAACATATAAAATATTGATACTACAAGGACTAAAAATAGTAAAAATAGTAAAAATAGAATCACTTCTGAGAAATGGTAAAAGTCATAAAAATGCATAAAAAGCATTTTAAAAGGGGTGTGTGTGTAAAGATGTAATAAGGTTAAAGGACATGGGAAGAGAGAAATATATAAAACCCTGAGTAATAAAACTGGAAAACAACCAGATTGGAAGTTGTAAAGAGCAGTAAAAAGGGAGGCGTGTGAGCAATTGCAGGGCCAGCCCAGAGTAACCGGGATTAAGGCTGGTAGGACTCACTGCCCGCCATCCATCAATGAATACTGACGGCTGCCTCACAGTACCTGGCGACACTATATGTGATGGCAGGCTTACAGTCAGAGAGTAGCAGGGAGCTGTAGAATTTGCTCAGACGACCTGGATACGACAATGGAAGGATGAGAGAGGACCTGGATACGACAATGGAAGGATGAGAGAGGCACGGATGTCTCTATAGAACAAGCAGTATAGAAGAACATGCTCAGTGGTTTCGACCTGCCCTAAGCCACAGGGGCATAGTCGCGCTGCAAATGGGGTCCTTCTATAACAGGCTTCTAGCACTGCTGATGGGAGGCCATGGCAGCGAGCCAAAGTGAACGCCCTTCTGTGCTTTGGAACCTCCAGTTGGGTGAGATATGCTGCTGGAGATGGAGAATATTTAAGCCTGTCACAGATATGACATTTTGGGACACTGCTGAGATCTGTTTGGCTCTCAATGTTTATTATGCGCTGCCTGATGGTTGCTTTTGCCTGATCGTAGCTCATGCTGAGCAAGGTCAAGGGGGGAAGGCCCAGAGTAGCTATTTTTGTCTCAGTTGTCTGGATCCAGCTAGATTTATAATAATCATGTGGGGTTAGGGAGGCAAAGCCAATTGGGCAAAAGGATAGTCTGACAGAGAATGGCCACTCACACCCTAGCCTCCAGCTTGATCAAGCCTGTCTCCAGGCGCAGAGTGGCACTGGAGGCACATCTCGGTACTTGGAGCACTGCCCTCAGGAATTTAGACTGTACAAGTTCCAGAGTCATGATGTTGGGGAAGGGGCCCAATTGAGAACAATAGAGGAGTTGAGCTAGTGACTTGGCTATGAACAGTTCAAGAGCCGTGGGTACAAAATGGCCTCCTCTTGTCTGCAGGAATTTGAGGATGGCAGAGGAGCTTCTCTGGGCATTTAAAGCCACATGTTCTCCATGAGCTTTCCTAGAGCCACCAGAATGAAAAACTACCCCCAAGTATTTGAAGACTGCAACTTGCTCAATCTTATGTCCCTCAATCCACCAGGAGTGGATCTTGGGTCTCCTGGCGAAGGCCATAATTTTAGTTTTGTGGTAGTTGATTTCCAGTCAGTCCTCCCTGCAGTGCAACATCAGGGCCTTCAGTGCTCTTCTAAGGCCAATGGGGGTCCTTGAGAGCATGGCTCCATCATCGGCATATAACAGGATGGCAATGTGTCTCCCTGTGAGCTTTGGAAGGTTGAAATCTGGGTTGCTAAGCTGGTCCACCATAGAGTTAATGTAGAAATTGAAGAGGAGTGGGGCCAAAATGCATCCTTGTTTGACGCCCTTCTGAGTTGGAACGCCTCTTGTGAGGTGGCCTTGGGGGCTACATCTCACCTTGAGTGATGTATCTACATGCAGGGTGTGAAGAAGGTATAACAGGTGCCAGTCAATGGAGGAGGCTTCCAACTTCTTCCATAATTTGACTCGTGAGATAGAGTTGAATGCTGCCTTGAGATCAATGATGGTGGCATAAAGAGAGTTCACCCTGCAAGAGGAGTATTTCCCGATAAGGTGCTGTAGAACTAGGCACTGATCAATAGTGGAGCGCCCTTCCCTGAAGCCCGCTTGTTCTTCCACAAGAAGATTTTCATGTTCCAGCCAATCCCTAAGTTCCCCGTATAGGTGTCTTGCAAAAAGTTTGCTGATGGTATTGAGCAAACTGATGGGTCTGTAGTTGGCGGGGTCATCTTTCTTGCCTTTTTTAAATATAGGGACGATGATCGCTACCCCCCAGTCCTTGGGAATTTGGCCATTCTTATCAATATAGGTGAAGAACGATGCCAGGATAGGGACCCACTAATCCAGATTTATTTTTAACAGCCTTCGGTGGAAAAAGGTCCTCGCCTAGAGCCTTCCCTGGTCTTAATTGGGCGACCAGACTGTGGATCTCTGAAGTTGACACTGGAGCCCATGCTGGAGTATCCTCAATGGCACAGGAGGAGCTTCTGCAAACATCAGCAGGTAGGTCGTGAAAGTATTTCTCCCAGATCCCTGGGTGAATATGACAGTCCAGGTGATTTGGACCATAGCTGGGAGAGTGCTTTGTAAGACGCCAGAACATGGCAGAGTCTTTGGATCTAACAGTCTGAATGAGTCCCATCCAGGCATCTTTCATGGAATCTCTTTTCTTATGAGCCAGCAGAAGTTTGTACTGTCTTTTCTGCTGAAGGAGATTCTGTGCAGCAAACAGTGCGGAACTAGATTTATAGACTTGATAGGTATTGGCAGGGGTTTCTTTTGGCGTTAACAGTCCTTATAAAACCATTGCTTGGAGGCCTGTTGACGTTGTGCTTGCTTAATTCCTGGACTAGGGCACTGTAGGACTCCAAAGGTGCATGAGTTGGGTCATTATTTAGTAGGGATGACTGAATACACTGCAGTTGGTCAGAGGCAAGTAGTTGACTTAGCGCTTGGTCTAGTTGTGGAGACCATTTAGCATGGCAATATGCTCCTCCCACCAAGGTTATTGTGACCATTCATAATCTGATTCTGGATGAACGGGCTGACCCTGGTATGTATCAAGAGAGATTTGGTTGGAGTGGCTCTGGTCTATGAGAATAAGATATCCCTTACCAGTATCCCTGTCAAAGTATCTGACCATATCAAATGTGTGTACTTAGATTTGCGGACCAGGGCTAGACTGGGACTTTTGTTGGTGTACTGATCACACCGCTACCCAACACAGTCCCTAACTGAGCTGACAGACTTGGTCTCAAGCTTGGTATTGAAGTATCCCAGGCTTATGGTGTTGGGGGGCTTCAATGTTCACTTTGGGGCCACTTTATCTAGAGTGGCTCAGGAATTCATTGAAGCCATGACACCTATGGATCTATCCCAAGTAGTCTCGGGACTACTGCATGTTGCTGTTAACATGCTTGATTTGGTCTTTTACTCTGATCAGGGTGTTGTTCCATGGGTGGGAAACTCTTGTGATTTCCCCACTGTTGTGGACAGATCACCATCTAGTTAAGGTTGGACTCAAAATCACATCCCACTTCCACAAGGGTGAGGGGCCTATTAGGATGGTCCACCCAATAAGGTTATTGGATCCAACAGGATTCCAAGAAGCCATGGAAGGATTTTGTGTTGGCTCTGACAATGATTCTGCTGATGCCCTGGTGGAGAACTAGAACAGCAAGCTTACCAGGGCAGTAGACATGATTGCTACTAAGCATCCTCTCTGGCCGGCTTCAAAATTAGCCCCATGGTATATGGAATATCTACAGGAGCTGAAGCAGCAAGGTAGATGACTGGAGCAGAAGTGCCGAAAGAGTCAACTCAAATATGTCAGATTACAACATAGAGCGCATTTGAAGACCTATGCTCAGGCAATACATGTGCCAAAGAAGCAATTCGTATTGCATCCGTAAGCTCACATCCAGCGGAATTCTTTAGTGTTGTGAAGGGCTAATACATGCCCCTCCTGCCTTGAACTTGGAATCATCAATTATCTGCTGTGACATTTTAAATTATCTATCTATCTATCTATCTGGTTTTTATACTGCCCTTCCAAAGTGGTTCAGGGCGGTTTATAATTAAAACAAAACCATTAAAACCAATAACAGTTAAACAGAAATATAAACAATATAAAACATCAATTAACGATTAAAACATAATAAAAACATAATCAAAACAATTTAAAAAACCCTGAATACCAGGTTAAAACAATTAAACATAATCAAAACAATTAAAAAACCCTGAATACCAGGTTACAGCATTAAAACAATTAAAACTAATTAAAAACCCTGGAAGGCCACGCCAAACAGATAGGTTTTAAAGGCTCTCCTGAAGGTCAATAAAGAATTCAGATTGCAGATTTCTGCTGGGAGTGCATTCCACAGCCCAGGAGCAGCTACAGAGAAGGCCCACCTCTGAGTAGCCACCAAACTAACCGGTGGTAAGTGGAGAAGGACCTCCTCAGATGACCTTAACGTGCTGTGCTGGTGGGGATCATGTAGAAGAAGGTGCTCTCTAAGATATCTCGGTCCGAAGCCATTCAGGGCTTTAAAGGTAATAACCAGCGCTTTGTATTTTGCCCGGAAACATATTGTCAGCCAGTGTAACTGTTTCAAAACAGGCACAATATGGTCTCTCCAGGTTGCCCTAGAGACCAATCTGGCTGCCGCATTCTGAACTAACTTAAGTTTCCAGACTACGTACAAAGGCAGCCCCACGCAGAGTGCATTGCAATAGTCAAGCCAGGAGGTTACCAGCTAATGCACCACTGTTTTGAGGTCATCCTCTTCAAGGAATGGGCGCAGCTGTTGAATCAGCCGGAGCTAATACAAAGCACTCCTGGCCATGGCCTCCTCCTGAGATACCAGGGTGAGGCTTGGGTCCAGGAGTACTCCCAAGCTGCGCACCTGCTTCTTCTGAGGGAATGTAACCCCATCAAGCACAGGAAGTTCTAACACACCCCTCAGATTCTGAGCCCCAACAATGAGCACCTCCGTCTTGCTTGGATTCAGCTTCAATTTGTTCTCCCTCATCCAGCCCATTACTGCCTGTAGGCAGGCATTTAGAGAATGAGTGCCATTTCCTGAAGATGAAAAGGAGAAGTAGATTTGGGTGTCAGCATACTGATAATATCCAGCACCAAACCTCCTGATGACCTCACCCAGCGGTTTCATGTAGATATTGAAAAGCATTGCTGACAGAAAGGAGCCCTGAGAGACTCCACAGCTCCCGTTTGAGGAGCAACTGTAACAAAGCTCCACCATCTGGAATCTACCCGAAAGATAGGAGATAGGTGCAGAACCACTGCAAGGCAGTGCCCTCTATCCCCAACTCCCCCAGGCGATCCAGAAAGATACCATGGTCAATGGTATCGAATGCTGCCAAGAGATCCATAAGAACCAGGAGAGTCACACTCCCTCTGTCGATTCCCCGGTAAAGGTCATCTATCAGGCCAACCAAGGCTGTCTCAACTCCATAGCCAGTTATAAAGCCCGTTTGAAATGGGTCTAGATAATCAGTTTCCTCCAAGACTGCCTGGAGCTAGTCGTCCACCACCCTCTCAATCACCTTGCCCAACCAAAGGAGATTGGAGATTGGCCTGTAACTATCCATCGCTAAGGGGTCTAGGGAAGGCTTCTTTAAGAGTGTTCTAACCATTGCCTCCTTCAGACAAGGAGGCAGCCTACCCCCCTTCAGCGATGCATTTATGATGTTAACTAGGCCACCTCCAACAATCTCCCTGCTAGATCAAAGCAGCCAAGTCGGGCAAGGATCCAGAGAACAGGTGGTAGGCCACACTGCCCCAAGCAGCTTGTCCACATCCTCAGGAGTCACAGATTGAAACTGATCCAATCTAATACTGCAAGAGGAATTGCTGGACACCTGCTTCATAGACCCTGCAGAAATAGTGGAGTCCAAGTCAGCCAGAATACAGGAAATCTTATTCACAAAGAACCCATTAAAGGCATCACAGCAGAGCAACCCCAGGGACTGACTGGAAGTAGAAGGAGCAGAAACTAAACTCTGCACAACCTGGGATAGCTCCACCAAGCATTAACCTGCAGCCGCAATGTGCACAGACAAGAATATCTTTTCCGCTGCGTGCACCGCCACCACATAAGTCCTCAAATGGGTCACATGCTGCATCCTGTCAGATTCAAACCAAGTTCTCATCCACTTGCGCTCTAGTCGCCTACCCAACTGCTTCAGCCCCTGCAACTCCTCAGTATACCAAGGGGCCATTTTTGCAGCAGGTCAGAAGGGACGCTTAGGAGCAATCATTTCTACTACCCTGATGAGTTCCCTGTTCCAGGTTCCCACCAGGTCATCGACAGAATCACTGGCCGCACCAACGTCTAAATCCTCCAAGGCCTTTTGAAATCCTACTGGGTCCAGCAGCCTTTTTGGACAGACCATCCTAATAGGTCCACCACCCCTGCAGGGGTGGATTGCAGCTGTGAGACCAACCTTAACCAGGTAGTGGTCCGTCCATGACCATGGGGAAACCACCGGATCCCCCACCCACGGAACACCCTCCTGATCTGAACAAAAGACTAAATCGAGTGCATGGCCGGAAATAGAAGTTGGTTCAGAAACTAATTGGGATAGGCCCATAGTTGTCATGGCCACTATGAACTCCTGAGCCGCACCAGACAAACCAGCCCCAAAGTGGATATTGAAGTCCCCCAGCACCAAAAGTCTAGGAGACTCCAACACCAACTCCGCAACCAGCTCCTTCAGCTCAGTTATGGAGTCAGTTGGGCAGCGGCGTGGACGGTACACCAACAGAATCCCCAATCTATCCCTAGTTCCCAGCCTCAAAAATATGCACTCAATATAAGTCAATTGTCTCACAGGGGCCCTGGTAAGGGAAATAGTATTCTTATGGACCACAGCCACTCCACCCACCCACCCCCGCCCACTTCCCCTGGCCCGCTCCACGATAGAGTAACCTGGTTAGAGAAGCTGAACCCATGTTGGACCACTCGCCTCCTCCAACCAGGTCTCAGTTACATGAGTTCTTTGTGGATAAAATCTCTTGTACTGGGGCCAACTTAGACTCTGACCCCACAATTATTGCAGAGTCTGCAATAATTATTGGTGTTCAGCAACTCCTCCTATGTGGTTATGCTGCATCAGCTTCAGTTTGTGACTCCTGATGATGTGGATTAGGTGCTTGGAACAGTGTAGCCTACCACCTGTCCTCTTGGCCCTTGTGCAACACAGCTTATACTATCTGACAAATTGTTGAAGACAATTTGGTAGATATTATAAATGCTTCTCTGAGGGAGAGCAGAATGCCTTCCTGTCTTAAGGAGGCAATCATTAGACCTCTTATGAAGAAGCTTGTGTTGGATCCCTCAGAGTTAAGCAACTATAGACCTGTCTTCAACCTTCCATGGTTGGGCAGGGTAATTGAGATGGTGATGACTTCCAAGCTCCAGGCAGTCTTGGAGAACACTGATTATCTAGACCCATTTCAAAATGGTTATCGGGTGGGCTATGGAGTGGAGATTACTTTGCTCAGTCTGATGGATGAACTCCAATGGGTAACTGACAGAAGGAGCGTGACTCTGTTGGCCCTTCAAGATCTCTTGGTGGCTTTCAATACTATTAACCATAGTATCCTTCTGGACCGTCTGAGGGGATTGGGAGTGGGGGCCACTGCTTTACAGTGGTTCCGCTCCTACCTCTCAGGCAGATTCCAGATGGTGTCTCTTGGAAACTGTTGCTCTTCAAAATGTGAACTTTTATATGGCATCCCCCAGGACTCCATACGGTCTCCAATGCTCTTTAACACATACATTAAAATGCTGGGAGAAATAATCAGGAGATTTGGGACAGAGTGTTATCAGTGAGCTGATGACACATAAATCTATTTCTCCTTGTCAACATCATCAGGAGAAGGCATAACCTCCCTAAATGCCTGCCTGGAGGCAGTGATGGGCTGGATGAGGGATACCATATTGAAATTGAATACAAATAAGATGCAAGTATTTATTGTGCAGGGCCAGAACTCAGGAGACAATTTTGATCTGCTGGTTCTGGGTGGGGTCACACTTCTCCAGAAGGAACAGAAGTGCTTTGGATCCAAACTGTTCCCTGGTATCTCACGTTGAGGCAGTGGTCAGAGGTGCTTTCTATCAGCTTCAGCTGATATGCCAGCTGTGTTCATTTCTTGAGATTAACAACCTCAGAACAGTAGCATGTGTATTGGTAACCTCCAAACTTGACTACTGCAATGTACTCTATATGGGGCTCCCTTTGTACGTAGTCTGGAACTGCAGTTGGTACAGAATGCGGCAGTCAGGTTGGTCTCTGGATCATCTCCAAGAAACCATATTATTCCTGTATTGAAAGAACTACATTGGCTACCAATAAGTTTCTGGGCAATATACAAGGTGCTAGTTATAACGTATAAAGCCCTGAACAGCTTAGGCCCAGGCTATTAAAAAGAACGTATTCTTCACTATGAGCCCCATCACCCATTGAGATCATCTGGAGAGGTCCGTCTGCAGTTGCCACCAGTTTATCTGGTGACTACACAGGGAAGGATCTTCTCTGTTGCTGCCCTGAGACTCTGGAATGAGCTCCCTGCTGAAATAAGAGTCTTCCCATCTCTGACAACTTTTTAAAAGTCTATAAACACATTTATTCACCCAAGCTTTTTAACTAGACTTGTGGTTTTAAGTTGTTTAAAGTTTTAATTTCTGTTTTAATTTGTTTTATGTTGCTGTAAATTGCCCAGAGACAGAAGTTTAGGGTTGTGTACAAATAATTTAATTAATTAACTAAAATATAGATCTAAAATTAATGTCTAAATTACCATAACTTGGGGTTAAGTGCATTGGAATTTGCTGGTTTTTGCATCTGGCTGCAGCCTCTTGTGCTCTTTTGAATGCTGCAGAGGGTTCTCTGGTCCTTATGAATGGCTTTTGGGGGAAAGGCTTTAGGATAAGGGACTCAAAGAAGTCCTGGCACATGTGCAGAAGCAACCTGTTTTTTAGACGCTGGCCAGAATCTGCCCCCATTTTAAAAAAAGAATATAATCCGTCTGCTTAATGTCTTGATGGAAAACCTAGTAGCTGCAGCTTTTTCACAGAGCCCATATTTATGAACTTACTCCTTTTGTTACTCTTGCTTGAGCTCTATGTTCTCCTCTAGATTGTACAAAGCTGACTTTAGCAGCTATAATTACCAAGTACATGAATCAATTTTAGACTGAGCATCATTACTATTGCAGTAACCAAGAGGACCCAGCTGTTCAGTGGTTACTTGCATCAGATTGTGATAATTTAAATCCCTAAGGTATATACCAGTTACTCAAAAAAAAAAAAAAAAGCAGAGAAATTGGAATGTCGTTTATTTACTAATTCTGCTGGTGTTGCTGGTTTTCTATCTTCCCGCTAAGCAGTCACTGTTTGCTTTGAACAGTATATCTACCTGTTAACTCCCTCCTTCATACATTATAGTACAGTACATCCCTCCTCCCTTCTTTGACACCATTACTAACTTCTGCAGCTGCTAAAATTGCCAATATGTTCACTGCTGGTATCCTGAAACAACACTGACAATTATGACATTCCCTGTAGAGAAAAGCAGGGCCATTAGCAGCAAAACACACACATACCAAAAAAACCACACACACACACACACCCCAAAGCCTTGAAGACTGGAGACCAGCAGCCATACATTTGATCAGAATCATGTAGAAACCAGAACAAGTATTAAGGGTCAGGCCTTACAACGGATTGCATCTCCCAACCATAGCCTCCCACACCACGGACTTTATTCTTCTGTTTTTAGTGTCATTGCATATTTTCCCATTTCTCCAAACTGTATGACTGGGCAGACAAATGACAGATAAGATTCAGCGTAAGAAATGCAAAGTGTTGCTCAGTTTACTGGGGCAAAAGTCCTAACATGACATATACACTGATTATGCTTAAACTGGCTGTGGATGCACAGGAAAGAAGCCTTGGAAACAGAGGTGTAGCAAGGGGCTGTTTGGCCTATGGCTGAAATAAAAGAACACCACCAACAGCAAGGGTAGTGTGGGCCCTAGGACAAAAAGTGAAGATGGGTCCTCCCTGCTCTCTCTTCTTCAGAGATGAAGAGCAAAGAGCAAGCTGTCACTCAGCCAGCACCCACTCCCCTCAGGGGTCCAGGACACCATTCCCTCTAAGGTGTGCGGCTGTGCGCATGCTCACATCCCCCAAATCCTCCATGAAGCTTCCCCATATTGCCACTCTTTGGGTGTGACTGCAGCTGCTGCTTCCCCACCACCACCACCACCCCGCCCGCCCATGCCACCTTTCCCAATCGCAGCCTCACCCCCTCCGCCCTCCCTGCCTGCAGCAGCTCTGCTGAAAGAGGGAATCATCTCCCGCCGTTTGTTGCTCACTGATGCCGAGAAGCAGCTCTTCAGAAGGAGCTCTTCTGAAGGAGGGAATAATCTCCCTCCAAGAGTCCAATTGCAGTGAACGGAACTCTCTGAGGGAGATTATTATTATTATTTTATTATTATTATTTTACATTTTTATATCCCGCTCTTCCTCCAAGAGCCCAGAGCGGTGTACTACTTTCTCCTCACAACAACCCTGTGAAGTAGGTTAGGCTGAGAGAGAAGTGACTGGCCCAGAGTCACCCAGCAAGTATCATGGCTGAATGGGGATTTGAACTCGGGTCCCCCCAGTCCTAGTCCAGCACTCTAACCACTACACCACACTGGCTCTCATGATTCCTTCCTTCAGAAGAGCCTGAGCAGCAGGTGGGGAGAGGGGGAGGCACTGCTCGGGCTCAGCAGCAGCTAGCAGCAAATGGAAGGAGACGATTCCTTCCTTCTGAAGATCTGCTGTGCTGTGGACGAGGAGGGTGGAGGCGGTCAAGCGGCAATGGGGAAAGGCGGCAGTGTGTGGGGGGAGAGCAGCTGCCGCCACCAGAGCAGCAGTCACTTAGCTCTCTGGAACCTCTTGCTGCTGAAAGTTGCAAAAAATCTAGACAACTGTCCATGTTTTAACAATTTAAAACATAAGAGTCTGAAGTGATGATGGGGAAAGGCAGCAGCCAAGGGAATGTAAACTGGAGTATGTGTCAGGGTTAGGCTGGGAGAAATAAGAGTGAACAATAACTGGGCTCTTGGATTTGTGTTCTGTTGGATGCTCCCAATTACCTTTGCTGCCTGCTGTGGTGTGGAAGAGGGATGTGCGAAACATTTCAGGTACAGAACGATCTGTACCTGAATCAGGCTGTTTGGGGCGATTTGTGAACAAAACAAATTGCCTGATTACAAGTCCCGAAAGATTTGTGCACAAAACAAATCGCCCAAATTTTGGATCCAAAAGATTTGTTGTAGATTCTCTGGCAGCAAATGAGAGTGGATTCATGGTTTGTCACTGAAAATGAATCCACTCTCATTTGCCACCAGAGAATCTACACTCAGAACACCTCAGAAACAACAAAACCTAGTGCCTCATGGGCTTGTGGGTATGGGGGTGGTTGGCACCCTTTGTGCACTACACCATCACTTGCTCTGGGCCACCCCGGTGCCCCCCAAGAGCAGTTATGGGGCTGCTGAAACCCCCATTATTACTTATGGGGGGAAAGCTAAAAGACACACAAACTTCACAAATTCAAAATCAGCCTTTTGCCCAATTCCTTTGAAATTTTGATGGTAGCAGGCACCCATTGGGGCACTACCACCTGACCCACTCTTCTGCCCCCCTGACCCCCTTTCTGCCTCAAATCTGCCCCAAAGACATGCCAAATTCAAAAATTCTTTAAAAATCAGCCCTTTGCCCAATTCCTTTGAAATCTGAGTGGTAGCTTCCTTGCACCCATTGGGCACTACCACCCACCACAACCCACCCTGGGCCACCCTTGGGCCACCCACATCGAGCTATAAGGTTGCTGGAATCCCCATTATTCCCTATGGGAAAAATCTTAAAGACGCATAAACTTCAAAAATTCTTTAAAAATCATCCCTTTGCCAAATTTCTTTGAAATTTGAGTGGTAGCTTCCACCCATTGGGAACTACCCCCGCCCCACCCCTTTGGCCCTAGGACCCTTTTTAAAAATCCAGTTCAATTCAGATTTGGAAAATTCAGGTACAAATCAAATCTGGGGTGATTGGTTGCGTGGGGGGGGCGGTTTAGATTTGGACCCAAAACAAATCAAGGATGTTTTGATTTGGGTACAAATCAAAACAAAAAATTCAGTTCATGCACATCCCTAGTGTGGAAACCTATTACTGCGGCTATTTTCACCTAAGCAGAAAGATCAGGGAAATTCCTCCCTCCTGCAAGCGAGAGAGACGTTTCCCTGCTCTGGATGCAGCAAGAGCCCTATTACAACTTTAGTTAACTAGTTAATTTTAGTTAGTTTTTGTATTTTCTTTTGAATTCCTGAGTGTCTTTTTTTACTCCCATTTTCCCCAAGTCCTTATTCCATGTGCAACTCTTATTTTCTTAATAAATTCCATATAATTATAAGTGACTTGAGTCTGGTTTTAAAAGGTTCTGGAGTATTACATGCAAAACCCTTCCCCATATGCTTCATAGCATCATTTGAGTTAATGAATGCTTTGTTTCTAGGGTTATATATTGTTGTCTAGAGCTGGGTTCTGTTGACTCTGGCTGTACAGTGCCAGTTAAGTCCCAAATTGGACAGTTCTAAGGTTGCTGAAGCCATGTCTGCGCTTGGTCAGTGGCTTTAGATCAGTCTTTAATAGGTGGCAGCCTACCTCAAAGGAGCAGCGCGCTCCTAAACAGGGATCAGAGCACTTTCTCTATTGAGGGTAGATCCCAGGAAAGCATAGGGTAACCCTCCGGTCCATCACATCTGCTCTGTGCACAAAATCCTTGGGGACAAATACTCCAGGAGCCTCACTAAAATTTGCATGAATACTTTGGAACATGCAGCTGTGAGAGGCAATTGTAATCTTGTTACACAATTAAGTGAGTGGCTATTGTCAGTGGAGATTATATGGTTTGCATGCAGAAGTTCCCTAGTTCCAGTTAAAGGGTCACAGATTTCCTGGTAGCATGGCAGGGAAAGGCTTCTTTGTTGAAACTTTAAAATGCAAACTCCTGTCAAAATACACAATAATGGGCTATACGGACCAATGGACTGAATCACAGTAAGGCAGCTTCATATGTTAATATCTTGATACAGACACCTAAATTTGCACCAAGGTTCTACAATGGCTGACTTTAAGACTATGCAAAAGTGAATCCTTCAGTCCAACAGATGAAGTGAATCATGTTTCTATTTTTGTGCTGCACAACATAGCATATTTTAAACAATGCTGCCTCAATAGATAAGAACTGTCCCCGGTACAATAGTTCCAACAAAAATTGCTGTGGTGGCAAACAATGGTCATTGTCCCATTCCCCTGGCCCACCAATTCAAAGGAGTGAAAATATAGGTCACTTATGAGCAGAAGCTTCTAGTCATTCTATGAGCAGAGACTTCAAGATTTTCTTAAAACATGCAGATATCTATAAGAAAGGGCAAACGGGCACAATTTAAATGGCCTTAAATTGAAATGTCTCATTTTGCTCTTCTTTCTTGGAAGGTATCTGGAATGGCCCCTTCTCCACTGCTTACCTTCACTTGAAATTATTGGGTGCTCAGCCCGTTGACACTGTGGGTCCTCCATTGTCATTGTGCCCAAGCATAACATCCCCAGACCTGTGACCAGTGTTGCCACCAGAATGCCACCCTTCATATTGGCCATGTCTTCCTTTGCAGCAGTCACATCTCCCTCAGCCAGCAATTCTTCTTGAACTCAGATGTGAAAAGGGCCTATAGAATGCAAAGAACAACAACAACAACAACAAAAAACAATTAAAGGAAGGATGCCCAGTTTATGCATTATTAGGTAGACAATTCTCCAGATGATAGTCCAAGGGCTAAAAATGTATTCTGCCACTCAACTTCAATCCATGGTGGCCAGTTGGACACACTGTACATTAAGTATTCACAATAATTAAGCATATATGTTTGAACATGGCTGGGAAATTGCATATAAAACATAATACAGAAGAACCTCATTAATCACAGACTCAGTATGTGCAGTTTTGCGTATCTGCAGTTGGATAATTGACACCCGAGCTTGGTATATGTGGGTGGGGGAGAGGCTAAAAAAGGGTTAAACTTGTGTATCCATGGGTTGGGGATGGCTGGAAATGACCTTGGAAATAGGGTTGTGCACAAAACCGGTTTGCCTGGTTCAGTTTGAATTCAAACCAGGTTCAAACTGGGAGGGAGAGGTTCAGTTTTGGTTTTGCTTGAACCCGCCCATTTGGTTCAATTTTGAACCATTTTTAACTGTTTCAAATTGGTTTGAACCTCCCAGAGTGGGTGGGGTGGTAGTTGGCACCCATGGGTGCCTACCACCTAACCCCCAAAGCAATCAGGACACTTGTACAATTTTTTGCAAATTTTTGAAATTTCTATTTTCTCATAGTGTATAATGGGACTTGAACCAGCCCTATTGTGGAGCACCCATGAATGCCAACTACCACCCAAACACTGAAGCAATCAGGCACTCTTACTATTTTTAATGAATTTTTGAAATTCATAGGGTATAATGGGACACGAACCAGACCATTACCCCCCTATTGTGGAGCACCTAGGGGCACAAAAGTGGGGTGGGTAGTAGGCACCATCGAACCAAACCAGTTCAAATTCGAACTCGTTTGCACATCCCTACTCAGAGATCATTTTCTAGCCACCATTTTGAGATCAGGAGCCTCAAAATTACCTTTATTAGATCGGGGGGAAACCCACAATTTTCTACTATTTGGGGGCACTGCTGGACTGCTGGGGCACCATGAAGCACAGTAGGCCATTTCCCCCACATTTAAAGCGCCATTTTACCCTTTTGGGTGAGGAGGCCTTTGTATTTGCATTGGCCCTATGTTTCTGTTTGCGGTTTCCATATTTGCGGTAGTAACAGAGTACGGAACCCCCACGAACAAGGACGTTCTTTTGTAGATTCACCATCACCATCACCAGCATCACCCCTACCCTGCATATATAAATATAAGCATCATTTTAAAAAACTGTATTATTTTTTCTCTGAATCAAACTATTTGTAGTTTAGTGCAATTTATTTTTTTTTTTAAATGACAGGGACAGTGGAGATCAGATAAGACTGTTTTCCAGGTTAGGGCCACAATCCTTAATCCAGGATGACCAACTTCTGAAACCTCATGAAGCGCCATGTTCTTTGGATCTGTGGTCTACCCAATGACTGCCCCCAATAATAGACTATTATAAGGTGGTGCAACAATAGTTCACTTCTGTTTTCATTTCATTAGGCACTAATTACACAACAGAGCCCCTGGTGTCACAGTGGTAAAACTGCCGCCCTGTAACCAGAAGGTTACAAGTTCGATCCTGACCAGGGGCTCAAGGTTGACAGCCTTCCATCCTTCCAAGGTCGGTAAAATGAGTACCCAGAATGTTGGGGGCAATATGCTAAATCATTGTAAACCGGTTAGAGAGCTTCCAGCTATAGAGCGGTATATAAATGTAAGTGCTATTGCTAATTACCTGCAACAGGGGAAGTGGAAAAGAAAGAAAATAGGAAACATCCACTCAGTCTTTTTTTGTCTAGAAACAAGTTGTGGAAACAGCTGCATATTTAAAATATTACATTTATAAAAGCGTCATTTTTCACTTGAAATATTCTGTAGAGCTGCTTCGAATTGTTTGCATTCCTCAGCCAACACATCTCTACTATGAATATTCTATGAATCTGTGCTCAGAATTTGTGTGAGGGAGCTCTGTTTTATACACCTCTGCAATACACGTAGCACTGTCGTTCTTTTTATATAGACTGCCCGAGGGGAATATAAGAATAAATGAGAGCTCTTAGGAAAAAAACTGCTTTTTGCACCAATGCTCATTTTTATCTCTTAACAGGGAATTATTCAATGGGACTTTTTTCTTTACTTTTGTTTAGCCTCAAGAGAAAAACATGCAGAGGCTTTCACACTGTCCCAAGGAAGTGGCTTGGAAACTTCTCAGTGGTTCATCCGTGACAAAAGAAGGGCATCAGGTTCCTCTGCTGCTTAAGAATGTGTGGCCTCAGGGGAGATTGGGTGCACACCAGGATTCACAGTGAAGAGTGGGGAGGCTCACCAGGCCTTACCAGCACCCTGCATGGACCAAGTGTGCAGCAGAACACTTCCCAGAACTCTCTGCAACACAGAGAGGTTCCATGGTAGACGTGCCCAGATTCCTCAAAGACAAACAAATGTGGAGAGGACTCAATGGTGTTTAAAAGCCAGAAAAATTACTAGTTTAGAATAACTGGAAAAGTGTAACAGCTCAATCCTTTGCACGTTTACTCAGAAGTACTAAGAGGTGCACTAGGGATGTGCACGGAACCATCTGGCCTGGTTCGTCGAGGCCAGACCAGGCCAGTTTGGTCCAGCACCCCTCGAACCCCACCCCCCTGGTCTGGTCCGGTCCAGGGGAGGTTCACGAACTTTAAATACTCTTTTTAAAAAAAAATTATTACCTTAACAATGATCGTAGAGGCGGCGGGAGTGAGTGAGTGGTGGTTCCCCCTCCCCCCACCGGCCTTCAAAACGCACCCCTTGGGCCTTTTAGGCCCGTTTTTCGGCCCGTTCGGGCCTTGCTAAAAATGACACGGCAGCCAAAATGGTGGCCACTGCACATGTGCAAAAGGCCTCTGTGAGGCCTGGCATGACCCATGGCCTCATAAAGGCCATTTGCGCATGCGCGGTAACCATTTTTGTTTTAGCAGCCATTTTAAAAAAAAACAAAAATGGCTACCACGCAAAAGGCCCGAGGGGTGCATTTTGAAGGCTGGCGGGGGGATAGGGAACCTCTGCACACACACCACCCCCAATGCCTCAACAATCATTTAAACATTTTAAAAGGTATACACACACACCCCTATATAGTTCGTTAATCCCACCGAACCATCGGGATGGTTCTGGTTTTGGGAGCTATCGAGCCGGATGGTGTTTGGTCTGGGGGTCAAACCATCAAACCCCCAAACCAAAACCACGAACCAAAACCCCTGAACCAAAACCACAAACCTCGAACCCCTGAACCTGTCTGCACATCCCTAAGGTGCACTAATTTCAACTGTAGCTTATGGCTGAAGACAGAGACCAAAACAAACAGCCAACTCTGGAGAGACAAAATGGAGACTAACATGGAAGAACAAAGAGGGGAGGAGTCCAGCACTTTTATCCATGACCCGAAGACTGCCCTGCAGTGGTCACTATGAGACATTGCAGCTGAGAGCTGATGCTATCAGGGTCCTAGCTCCAACACTCCTTCTTATCGGCTTGTGCTGCTGTCTATAAGTGCCAACTCCTCTCTCAAGTTTTTGAAACAATCTCTGGGCAACAGCATAGTTAGCACATATGCTACCATTTGTTCATTTGAACGGTACCTAGATTTTACAAATCCCTTTTCTTGTGCATCCTGCACATAATGATATTGGTTTCAGTGTGTTTTGTTCTAAATTTAATTTTCTCCATTTGTGAGATTTTTATGCAGCTTTGATTATCCTCAAAATCTCAGCGGGTTTTAGTTCGTCTGTGTTGAAATCCGACATTAGCTTGTGCAGCCATGCCACCTCTTGACATGCTTTAGTGGCAGTTACATATTCTCCCTCAGTAGATGAGAGAGCAACTATTGATTGCTTGCAGCTATGCCGACTGCTCCACCACCATAAAAGAATACATAGCCATTGGTTGACTTCCAGTCTGTTTGATCCTCAGCCCAGTCTACATCCATACAATTTACTAATTCGGGTCCACTACAAGCAGGCAACTTTAATTTTAGATGGATTGTCCCTTTTAGGTACCTACCTAGTCTCTTTACCGCAGTCCAGTCATCTTTGCTGGTGTGCTTACTTTCCTACTCAAGATTCCCATAGATGCAGTTATATCCGGTCTTGTTATCATAGCTACATATAAAGGTTTTCCAATCGTTGTCCTGTACTGACTGTTGTCTGGCAGAAGTTCACTTTCCTCTTTCTGTTTTAGGTAACCTGTTTCCATAAGTGTACTTGTTTCTTTAGCCTCTGTAAGTCCCAAATACTCTAGTAAATCATTTTTTTCTGGTTTTGGTTAAGCAAATAGCTCCCATCCTTTTCTCTCTCTATGTATATCCCAAAATAGTGTAGAATAGGCCCAAGTTCTTTTACTTCTGTCTCACTATTCAGGTGCTTTATTATTTCAAGACTGTCCTCTTTTTCATAACAAATTATCAGATCATCAACAGAAGTAAGTATATAGGTCCATCTGTTGTCTTTTAGTCTCAAGTACAGGCAAGGGTCAGGCTTTTGTTATGGTCCAGGCCTGATTTATATACTAAATATGCTCATTAGCTAGCATACAAAATTAGGCCTGGCTCATAGTGTCACCAAGTCACCAAGTTCTTTTATATGGTGACCATGTAGGATCTGGGCGCATGGAAGAAAGGAGATCAAACCAACCCTCAAAGATTCAATTGGCTTTATTGAGTATAAAAGAATAACAACATCAATCAAACTGAGCAGAAAGCAGGACACTCTATCAATATATTACTAACAGCATTTAAACAGAACATCCTAGCCAGCACCAATATTCAAAGTGTTCCTAACTAACATGTGTGTGTGTATTAAATCTTCCTAGAGCCTAATACAATTCAGATATAGATGGGAAAAGGGGGGGTGTAAGGAAAGCTGAGGGCTGGCATGGTTTGAGGGGGAGATCAGGAATTAGTTGAGGGAAAGGGGAGGGAAGGAGACGGAGGGGAAAAGATGGAGGGGCCCAAGGCTTGTAAGGAGCAGCATATTACCAGGACCAGAGACTTGAGAGCGGTGGATCTCTTCAGCTGAAGGAGCGAGGTTCTTGGCTGGAGACAGGAGTTTTTGCAGTTGCTCAGATCACGGCTGAGAGTCAGAGCACCATGGCTGGGGAAGTCTTGACTTCTCACTGTGCAGTAGAAGTCACAGACAGCTCCTGTCCATGGACAGAGTTCCTGCTTGTTGCCCTGCGGCTTAGCAGCAAACTCTGGGATGGCGTGTGAGCAGGTCTTGCATGTAGGCACAATATTGCCCGTAGGCACAAGACTGCTAACTCTCTGTCCAGTAGCCTCATTCTTTATAGTGTATTTTCCTTTGATCTATTCAAAACTCATCTTTTCCTGGGTCCCAAAAGGTGACAACTTGCTGCTACCTTCTGGACAATGTCTTTTAATTATTCAGGCTATTGTCCAGTCCAGAGAGATCTGAATCTCATCTTCTGTAAACTGTGCGCTTAGGAAGGGGGGGAACATTGCCCAAAGCAAATCTGCATCTCAGAGCTACAAATTGCATCTTCCCCGATTTGGCAGTCTGATCCCAAAGAGGTGTTAAAGTGTTAGTAAGGTATGAATTAAAGTCTATAGGTGTTTTCTTAGGGTGGAATTTCTATAGACAGCAGCTGAATAATCCCCTTTGGGCATAGCAGAGCCATCACTGACAAAGATTAACATAAACTTCTTGCAACAGGAAAGAGGAGATCAGCCTCTGGCCTCTTCCACAGACATTATCTGGTAGTGAGTTGCATTTTAGCATATGATCAGCTCAGGCCTAGCTTTTGTGTCTTCTTGAGTATCCATTTCACAATACAATGCTGGATCGCCTCTTCCCTCACAGGTCAGTTGAGATATGGGCTGTCAGTTCACCCTGAGCACAAGCATTAATTCATTTCTTAATATAAAAAAAATGAAATCAGACACAGGCCTCAGTTCCACATACTTTTGAGTTGGTACCTTTAAGTCTAAGGTTGGGGTACATAACACTTTCTTTGGGTAAATCCCTCATTGACTAGTTTAATTTGACATTCCAGGCTCTTGAAGCCTGCTTTAGTCCATAAATACTGTTCTGCAGCTTACACATAGGTTTTGCTTTACCAGGTTCCACAAATCCTGGAGGCTGCTCCATTTAAATATCTTATCTGATGTCTCCATGAAGAAATGCTGTTTTCGCATCTATGTAATCCCCTTGCATTTTCTTTGCTGCTGTAATGCTGAGGAGTGTCCTTACTGAGGTATGTTTTACAGTGGGAGCGAATGTCTCATCATAATCTTCCCCATATATTTGCAAGAATCCCTTTGCCACTAGTCTCACTTTGTAATGCTGAACATCTCCTTCTGCATTTTGCACAATTTTAAAAATCCACTTGCACCCCACAGTCTTTCTTCTCTCAGGTAGCTCTGTGAGTGTCCATGTGTTATTTTTGTGCGATGATTCCATTTCTTCTTTCGCAGTTTCCTTCCAGTTTTATGCTTCAGTTGCGGGTAAGTTATCAATTTCTTCCCACATGCTTGGTTTTTGAAACCTTTCCCCCTTTGCAATGTAGGGAGCGTTCTTAGGCGGAACTCCTTTATTTCGTCGTGTTGAATGCCGCACCCTTTGTTTGTCATCAGCATCCTCTTCTGCTGAATCACTGCCAAGTGTAAAACTTACAGTGGATCCTTCCTTTTGGTCATATTGCCATTCTCTAACTGAACATTTGGCTCTGTTTGGCAATTTACTATTGGTGGGTTTTTAATTTTCCCTGAAGTATGCTACATGGCATATTTTAAATTGTTTCTGTGGCAAGATCTAAAATGCTATAGCCTTTACATCCTATGGAATAGCCAATAAGTATTCCTTCCTCAGATCTGCAGTTGAGTTTGGTCCTTTTGGCTGTTGGTATATAGGTGTATGCTTTAGATCTAAACACTCTTCATATGACTCAAAGTGGGCTTGTTGCCTTGCCACAACTCATGTGGCATTGTTCCTGTGGCCTTTGTTGGCAATCTATCTCGCAGGTAAGTAGCAGTCATCACTGCCTCTCCCCCAAATTTAGTAGCTAAGCCACAAGTATACACCCCATCATTTACATAGGAGAATGGTTCTTTCTTTCTGCCACTCCATTTTGCTCCGGAGTATAAGGAACCATCTTTTGGTGTTCAATGCCCTCCTTCTTTAGGGATCTTATGACATCATTCCCAGTGTATCCGTCACCATTGTCAGTATGGAGAATCTGTGGCTTTCTCCCAAACCTGTTGCTCACTCTTGCAACCTATTCTTTTAGTCTTTCTAGTATGAGTCCCTTTTCACTTAACAAGTATGTATAGGTGTATCTAAAATAGTCATCAATGAAAGTAAGAACATATTTATTCCTTCCTGATGTATTAACTTGCATAGGTTCACAAACCTCACAATGAATCAGATCCAAAGGATGCTGTGTTTCTCTTTGTGTGGAAGAAAAGCAGACTGTGTTGCCTTTGCTCTCATACAGCATGCACACTTTGATTCAGTGCTGCAGGAGGCTATTTTTAGACCCTTTACAAAATCCAACTTCTCAGCCTGACATATCATTTTAGCATCTCTAAGGCCTAACCTTCTGTGCCACAAATTCAGACATCATTTGTCTGTGCATTCCTTCACAGTTTTGGCCTTTTCAGTCACACATTCTGCTTCAAACAATCCATTCTCTTGTAAAACAGCTTTCATAAGCAATTCCTGTTTATGAGTAATGAAACAGTGGCTTAGTATATATGCTTTCTGCTTAGTATATATATGCTTAGTATATATGCATATTTTCTTATGAAAATATGCTTTCTGCAGCATATTTTACAGACATCAGACAAGTTTATAGAGTAGGCACATACAAAGCTCCTTCAATTGTTAATTCAATGGTTCTCCTTTCTCGTTTGCAGAGCAACTTTGCAGATCCTTTCCCTTCTGCATATAACAGTTTTCCGTCTGCCAAATGTATAGGAATTTTACAACTTGTATCTAGGTTTATAAATCTCTCCCTTTCTCTAATCAGGTTGCTTGTAGCACCTGAGTCGACACAAATGCCACTGCTGCATTTCTCAGACTTAGCTTCCAAAACTTTAACTGTTCTTGCAAGGTATATCTTTTGCTTATTAGTTTAGTCCCTGATTCTGTATTCTGTGTTCCCAGATGACTCACTTTCTTTGCAACTTTGTTTTGCTTGCCTTTTGTCTGCAAACTCTTTATTCTTGGGACACTTATTCTGCATGTTTGGGGCTTCCACAAATAAGCATTTCTTATTTCTTTGCAAGGTTCTAAAGGCATTTTCTTCATTTTCCTTTGGTTGCTTATCATCCCTTCTGCACAAATCAAAGTCCTCTAGATGGTTAATTACAAATTGTAAGACTCCATCCTCCTTGACTTCCAAGGCACTAGTCACACTATCAAAATAATGTGGCAAACTATTCAACAGCAATCATATCAAAACTGCATCTGGCATGACCACCCCTTGCATTTGCAGTTGCCTAGATATTTCCAACATTCATCTATGTGCTTGAACAGACTTTCTCCTTCTCTAAGTCTCCTATTGCTCAGTTACTAGATGCACTTTGGAAACCACAGAATTCTTTTCACAGAATCCATTCACAGAATCCATTCAGAGTTTCCGACATATCATTTGCATTTTCTTTGTCTCTTAGATACACTAAGATTGGAGCACTCACTGCCAAGCAAATCATTCCTGATGCCTTTTCATCTGCTTTGGCCCATTCTTTCTGCTCCTTTCCTGAATCTGCAGGAAACTGGGTGTGCAGAACACTGCCAAGTCCATGACTATTGAGGAGCATCTCCATCTTGAAAGACCAGGGCTCATACTCAGGACCTTGCAACTTTTCAATCATCTAGAATCCTTGTGCTGTCTCCATTTTCAAAGCTTTTTTCTTTGTTTTGCTTTCTATTTAGCTCTCTAGGCTTTTCTCTTTTATTTACTGGCTTCTGGGCCCATAACCCTTTGTAGGGGAAGAATGGCAGTTCAGTTCCCAAATAGCAAAGCAAAACCAATTTGGTGAGAAAGCAGCAAAACAAGAGGTCTTGAGACAGTTCTTTAGTACTGAAGAACTACAAGGATTTATTGAAAGAAAAGGTTACAAACAAATGTGAAAAGGCCTGCAGCTTAATTTCAGCTGTAGCTCATGGTTGGAGAGAGAGACCCAAACAAATAGCTATCTCTGGAGAGACAAAATGTAGAGTAACACTGGAAGAACAAAAGAGAGGAGGAGTCCAACACTTTTATCCATGACCCTAACCCACCAGTGGTCACTATGAGATATTGCAACTGAGAGCTGATGCTGCCAGGGTCCTAGCTCCAACAAGAAATACTCAGAAGAAAATCCCATTATGTTCAGCAGGAAGAGTGGCCAAATTAAATGCTTTCAAGCATACACACTTTACTTGTACAAGACAGAGTCCCTGATGGGACTGATTCCCCTTACCCACGGCAGACCTCCCATAACACATCCCATGCTGTTCTGGAATCTCCCAACCCTTTCAGTTGAATAGGCTGCAATGGGTAGGGGTAAATCTGAGAAATTCAGAACCCGACCTCACATGAATGGAAGTGTTTATCATTTGCACAAGGGCACCTTTGGAGCCAAGTAATTAAGCAGGGCATAATAAAAGCCATACCACAAAACATGGTATTATATTAGTATTGTGGTGGCATCATAGGCAAATACAATGGTACAAATATTAAGGACAAGTGAATAAGTTTCACATATGATGTTTTCGTTGTACATGTAGGTATCTAAAACCATTGTATGCACATGAACACCCATGTCTGGAAATACATGCATCATACAGGTACACTCAGAAAGTCAGAGCAAACTACAGCTCCACCAATATTACACTCGTTCCCAAACCCAGATTTGCTACTGGTGCCACAAACTTCATGGTATGACCCCTTTGCATATGGTCCTTGGTATATACTTTTTACTGTTTTTATGCTTGTGTTTTAAATTTTTAATCAGATTTGCTTTATATTTTTAGCTTAATATTTTAATAGTCTCATTTTTAAAATTTTGTTTTTAAATTCTGTGTACGCCGTCTTGGGGTTGTTTTAATGAAAGGCAGTATATAAATTTAATAATAAATAAATAAATAAATAAATAAATAAATAAATAAATAAATAAATAAATGCATACATACATATGAGTTAGTTGTGCCAACATGAATTGGTCTATGATGGAGCTTTACACTATGTTACATTGAATGCACAGTCATCACTGAAACTAATAACCGGGCATTTAATCCCATCCCATTCCATTATGTCCAGGACAAAATTATCCATGTCCCAATATTTTGTGCATTTGCCAACCCACTATGAGCAATAGCTAAAGGTATCAGAATGAAAACTTAGGGCTTGATGTAGTCTGACTGCAGACACCATGCTTGTGCATTGAAGACTCCCACAGGGCTCAACAGAGCCCTCCCTTCCCCATACTAACATGTACAGTGCACAACTGAAGGGTCATGGAGGGAATTGGAGGACAGTGCATGCCTCCCATTTTGCCATCTAGATGCTTTGCACAAATCAGTACTGGGGCAGAAACATTTAAACTTTTTTACTTGATAAATATACTATGTGTGATAAGTAATACATAAGACATTTCATGGGGCAAATAAAGATTAGGCTCAGCACCGTATATAGTACAGTTAGTACTGTAAGTTAGTACAGTATATTTTTCATCCGAAGAATGTCATTAATGAACGAATCATGCTGAGGGGGTGGGTAGACATTCAGCCATGAAATTCCCATTCAGCCATGAAATTCCCATTCAGCCATGAAACTTGCTGGGTGACTCTGGGGCAGTCACTTTTCTCTCAGCCTAACCTACTTCACAGGGTTGTTGTGAGAAGAAACTTAACTACATACACCGCTCTGGGCTCCTTGGAGAAAGAGGAGAATATAAATGTAAAAAATAAATAAAATAAATAAACTGAGCAGGGGATTGGATCAGATGGTCCCTCTCCAGTTCTATAATTCTATTAGTAATCCAAAAACCTTCTGTTTAAGATGAGAGTTAAGATGCTTTACATTTTCACTCATTCTCAAAAAAGAATGGAAATCGCAAGTTAAGCTGCCCATTTTAACTTTCAGGCCACATTAGCTGTAAGGACTTTGTACAATCTGGTATATGATGATAGCTTTAGAAAGGAGGCTCCATGCACCCACATTTTGCCTGGATCAGAGATGCACCAGCAGAAATTCATCAGGACCATCTCAAGGAAGTGGTTAGGACACTGCACCTGTTAAATATCCGCCTGGATGCATCCCTCCCCAGCCCAATGTCCAATTGAAAGGCCAACGCAAAGTGAGGGTACATGGAGCCTCATTTCTAAAGCCATTATCATAAACCAGACTGTACAAAGTATTTATAGCTTATATGGTGCGGAAGTTAAGACAGGAACCTTAAGTTGCAATTTTCATTATTTTTAGAGCATGAGTGAAAATGTAAAACAGCTTAACTCTCCTCTTAAATTCTCATCAGTAAGGTTTTTGGTTCACTGAATTTCCAGGCATTTTAAAAAGGGAAATCCAATTAGACACTATGGGGAAGAGCTTACCCAAACCACAAGGTAGAATCTTTCTGATGTCAAACACAAAAAACTTTGTAAAACGCATCCCTTACCCGGTCTAGCATGTGCCTTGCTCTGGCCAGCTGGCGTTCCCTGCCAGCTGCCACGCCCCCTGTACTCAGGTGGCCCGAGTCCTGAAGGGAACAGCAGCATGCTTGCAGCCAGGATGAGGCGCACACCAGACCAGGAGAGGGGCTCGGCCTATCCATTTGGGAGGCAGGAGGGCCCATGTAAGGAACTTTCACCACCATCTCTGCTGCCAGTGCCCCATCGTCCCTCATCCTCCCAGCTGGCATGGGGTGCTTTAGGCAGGAGGCCGAATTGGCCGGTGGGCATCCAGAAGGAGGTTTCATCACCTCTGCTGCCATGCTGGATGGCAGGGGGTGGCTGGGGCAGGGGAAAGTGGCACAAGGAGCTGGATCAGCGGTGGGGAGAAAACACAGGGAGAACTAGCATGCAGATGTTCTGTGCCAGGCTAGCTAATGCTAGTATAATTATCTAATACAGACATTTAACATTTCTATTTGGGGGGCATAAACCATATTGACAACCAACTTTGTTAACTGCCAGCTTTCATTCAGGGGAGTAACAGCAGGAGAGAGGGCATGCCCTCAACTCCTGCTCTAGGCTTCCAGTGGCATCTGGTGGGCCACTGTGTGAAACAGGATGCTGGATTAGATGGGCCTTGGGCCCGATCCAGCAGGGCTGTTTTTATGTTCTTATTGATGTATATCTAAATATTCAGACTTTCAGAAACTTGTCTGGAATGCTTAACATTCACCACATTTCAGGCATTTACTGCTGTAAACATTCAGAGATGTTGCTAAGATCCTATCAGGATCAGACCCCTGGCCCAAAGTATTTGCTTTATTTTCACATTTTCCTCCTCTTTGCAACCTCTTCTTGCTGGAGAAGGATATATTTTATATTTTTATTTATAATAGTCCACAACCTCTCTTTTTTGGTGCCAGCTTTCCTCCCACACAATATATTTAAGCAGAGCTTTGAGGGGTTAACTACTTTTGTATGGGGTGGGGTGGGGTTTTTCATCTCCTTTTCCTGGGCCAACACCACCTCCCCCTCAACTGAGTCCAGCAGCTGAGTTGCTGCTGGGCACAAGGCCAAAGGCTGTTCATCCCAGAAGTATCAGCCCCCAGCACACCTGCCTTCTCCTCATACAGGCAGAAGGTAATCTGCCCCATCCCTCCCCCTTTTAATTATAAGCACACAACTTGGTGAGGATTGAGTCTCAATGGCAGGGAGAACCTGCACCTTGCCACAGTCTCCTGCTTTGTCCAAATGGGGTTTATGGTTGGAGGTGTGGGGATAGGGGCACAGGTAGGCAAGGAATCTGGAGCGCCCAGCCAATCATTTAGAGCACATGGCCATTGTGCCCAGTGTTTGCAACACCAAAACATACATGTCAAATTTCCTCCTACATTTCTCTTTTTCCTGAGCCTTCCAACCTTCCGAAAACTCTGCTGGACTGCTGTTCTCTATTTGAATATGCGGGAACATTCCAGCCCTACAGTACCTGGTAGATATCCATTATCACATTTAATTGGACAGACTAATGAGGAAGTCAGCAAGCAGCATTGCCAAAAGAAAAAGAGAGATCAAAGCTAGCAGGTTCTTGGACATAAAAGGCTACCAAGACTGATCAGTGGAACAGGGCAATCCTCTCAAACAGCATGGAGGAAGTCATGAGGGAAATAATGCTTTCAACAGATGTTGATTACAGAGCATAATTGTTTCATCAAGGAGCAGTTAAGGGAAGATTCATCACTGTAGTCTTTATCTGGAATTGACGTACTACAGAGAAACACACACACACACACCCTTCATTTGTAATAAAATATGGTTAAACGATGTAAAATAAATGGACTGTGGCTGAAGGAGAGAAAAGAAAGGAAGAATACTTGTCTGGAAGCTATCTCCAAGCTATTACAACGATGTCAGCTCATTCTTTACTCACCCACATCAAGCTTACAGGCCAATTCTACATTGGCTTGTGGCCAAAGGTACTTAAAGGACCACCTTTTCTCATATGAGTCTTCCTACATTTTGAGATTTTCTGAGGAGATTTTCTTGAGTGACCTATTGCCATGCAAGGTCCATTTAGTTGTGGCACGTGGAGACAGCCTTCTCTGTTGTGGCACCCATCCTGTGGAACCCCCTTTCCACAGGAGATCAGATTGGTTCCCTCCTTGTTGGTGTTTCAGTGCCAAGTTAAGATAGTGATGGAGGTGGCAGCACCCTGTTGTGGGGGTGTTTCTCTGCCTCAGGGACTGGGGCTCTCGTTAGGGTAGAAGGAAAAATGGATGGGGCAAAATACCGTCAGATTCTGGAAGAAAACCTGCTATCCTCTGCCAGACAGTTGAGGATGGGCAGAAGATTCACCTTTCAACATGACAACGATCCGAAGCACACAGTAAAATTGACCACACAGTGGCTGAAGGAGAAAAAAGTGAATGTCCTCATGTGGCCCAGTCAGAGCCCAGACCTAAATCCCATAGAAAATCTGTGGGGAGATTTGAAGATAGCAGTCCACCAACACCTACCATCCAATGTGACCAAACTTGAACAGTTCTGTATGGAGGAGTGGGCAAATATTGCTCCGTCTAGATGTGCAAGGTTGATAGAGAAGTATCCCAACAGACTCAAGGCTGTTATTAAAGCAAAAGGTGGTTCAACAAAATATTGACATTGGGGGGGTGATCCTTTTTCAATCTCGGTAATTCTTGTTTTTTATTTCTGACACTTTTTCTGGACTGTAATTGTGATGTTTTTCAGTTGGGTGTTATAGGTTGCATTGGATGAGTACAGCTGGTGAAGGGAATTTTCTTTGTGTTTTCATTTCAGGATGTAAGGGAACCAGAATTTAAGGTCTCTCAAAGGGGGTGATTCTTTTCAATACCCACTGTATACTGCCTCAGGCAAGTAAATAATTATTAGCTAAACATTTAGAAGTCCACACAGAATGAACCAGTTAAAAGGTGTCGAACAATCAGTTATATATTTAACCAATTAAATTATATTTATCAATATTAATATATTTTGATTGTATTCAGTGATCCATATTCTACTAAGAAAAATGAGCATAGTAAGGGTGTGCTGAACCAGTTCGCGATCAAACCTGACTGCAGCAAACCAGGCCGGTTTAATTAGTTCAATCGCAGACTGGACATGGCAAAAAGGGTCATGTCCACCATCAAACTGGACCAAATCCAGTTCATCTATGGACCGGTTCACCAGTTCAAGAGCCTGTAAAGGGGGATCTCACTGGATTCCCATTTAAGAGTGGTCTGACTGGCAAACTGGTTTGTTTGTTTGGATGTACTGGACCAGCCAGTCTGTTTGACCAAACCGGTTTGTGGACCGTGGTCCAGTTTGAACTGCTTAAACTGGTTCCGCATACATCCTCAACTACTGGTGGCCTTATGTATATCATGCCTGCTAATAGGGCAAAGAAGCGCCTTTTAGAACTGGTGACATTAATAAGGAGGAGAGCAACTGTCCCTATTCAGCCCAGCATAGCATCTCTCCAATGACTGCTGGTGGGGTGTGTGTGTGTGTGTGTGTGTGTGTGTGTGTGTGTGTGTGTAGATTGTGGTTTCTTTTGCTATGTAAATCATTTTGAGAAGTTTAAAAGTGGTAAATGTTTCTAAGGGCTAACATCCTCCACTGATGTGCCAGGGTTTTCTACTGCAAGAGGGGAGGAGCAATTTTCACCCCTTCCCTCTGCAGCCCCATGAAAACTATGGGAGACCCTTAGGGAGATAGTTTCAGACAGCATAGGTGACTGAAAGGGGAAGGGGGGATTGCTCAAAATCACCCCCTCCCCCGCCACTAACAACAGAAAATCCTGGTGGGTCAGCAGAGGATTAGCTGGATACCAGCCAATACCGGTAGCTCTTATGAGAAGAAGAGACATACAAAACAGAGGCACTCTACAGTATATTGATAAGGAAAATGGATTTCTAAAGGCTTTCTAATTTACATTCTCTCTCTCCCTCTCTCTGAACTACATTGATTGTAGACTGAGAGATGCATTAATTGGAACAGTTTGGCCATCTATGACCCTAGCCATTTTTCATGCACAATTTCCCTAATCTGTTGAGAGCTGGGTCAAAGTTATACTTCTAAATTCCACCCTTATTTGTGAGATTAGGACAATTTAGCAAAATATCAATAGAATACAAGATGAACCATAAAAAATCCAGGATGCTTCCAACCTTGCTCCTGAGTGGTACAAGAACTATAAAAAAACACACACACTCCACTAATATTCTGAGTAAATCACCACCCAAGGTATTTGGGAGTTTGGATTCAAGGAAATTTAGAAAATATGGATATATAATTGTGACAGTGTAGGCAAAAAGGTCATTAGCATTAGCATTAGCAACACAGTATTGTTCTTCAAACATACGACCAAATAAAAAGGAGCAGATATTTCCAAACATCGATTGGTACTACAGAATAATGAAGCCAGCAAGTGTGTCAGGTTGCTTTAGGAAAGATGGTAAAGTAAGAAAAAGCTGAACAAGAGGAAAACAAGATAAATTCAAAGAGCTTATTGTGATGACTCCCCTACGCAAAAGAAGTACAATATATTAGTACACAAAACTAAAAAAAACTTGTTGGAGATGAGATAAAAGGGAAAATCAATCCAAGATTATCTCCTTTAACATCAGCTTGTTATAATGTAGAATTCTTGACTCCCAAACTGTTTATAGATATTACAAGATGGGAGGATGTAAATTTGGAAGATTTATCAGAATGATTGCCAAAGGAGGTTTGTTTATCCTATGAACAACAGACAGAATAGAGGCAGCAGGAGAACAATTTTTTCAGATTTGTAAAATCATTACAAAAAGTTGGGACAATATAAGATTTAACATGGAGTGAACATCTGATAAAGTTCCCATTGCAAATGGAACAAATTAAGGAATAACATCAACTCCTTCCTCCTGCCACATCATATAGCAAAACAGAATGGGAATTGGGAATTTTTGGTTGTGTGGAAGCAAGGTCAGAGGGAAACCTGGGTAGAAGCGATTGCGTGGAAGCCAAGGTTGGAGAAAAACCTGAGTAGCTTTTCCTCCTACCTTGCTTCCACACAACTGAAAATTGGGAATGCACACAGCTCCCAAACCTGGGTAGAACACAGTTTTTGATTGTGTGAATGATCTCAATGATCTTCTGAAAAAAGTGAAGCTGTTCTTGAGACATATGTTTTGGGAGCATCCAGTAGTGAAATATATTTTAAGAAGAATATTTTAGGATATAAATTGGCTATAATCTTCCTAGGGAAACCATGGTTCTACATTTTGGATATATTCTACATTTTGGATGACCTGGAGCTGATAATGAGCTTAATAGCACTGGCATGAATATGCATCACAACTCTGTGGGAAATACAAAACACCCGCCACCCGCCACTGACTGTTAATGAATAACTTGTAAAAGTATGGGACATAGCGTTGATGTCAATATTAGCCTATTATAAAAGAGCTTTAGAGCGTTCACACATGGATAGGTTTGTTGAGAAATTGCTAATGTAACTTTCTTCTTTTATATTTTGTGCTATTTAATTTTTTAAAAAACATATACTATAAAATTATATACCATCAATTTGTGTACAGTTTGTAATTCTAGGTGCAACTGACAACTCTTAGTAGTCCCATTTAAATGGCAACTGTAGAGCAAGTTGTGGAAGCCCAGCAGAGGAGAGGAAAAGCCCATCTGCTTCCCCTTCAGTGCTGCTCGGGGTGGGAGACGGAGTGTGCTGTTGGCTCGTTCAGCTACTACCTGCCTGCTTCTGCTTCTCCTGTGAGACTGCTGTCTGCTGCCTCTGGGTAACATCTGTGGGAAGTGTGTACAGGATTGGGGCCAGGGGTGGGTGACTCAGCAGTTCCTAGGGCCATCTGCCCAGCTCTGGACCTTTATAGGAACGCTACTTGTTGACCCCTTTGGGGGATAACGAGGGCGAAGGCCAGGCTGTTTGGCTCAGGGTCAATCATGAGTGTTTAAAGGTGGATGGGTATTTTAAATCAGCTTCTGTTTGAAATCCTTGGTGAGTTGAGTTTTAATGTGTCTGGGTCTGTCTGGAGATGGGGAGACAGGCGGTGTATCCACTGGGGCAGCTATTCCAGTGGTGGTGAGGAATAGAAGAAGTAATGTTGACAGGTCAGCAGGCTGTTGCAGGGGAAGGGAAATCAAAAACTTAATTGCTGTTTCTTCTTTGGGCTATCCTGCCAGCTCTTTGACCTTGGAAAGCAATGCCAACCATGCACAGAGTCTCGTCTTGCTTCTTTGTAATGCCAGGTTGGTCCAGAAGAAACCTGAAATTGTCCATGATCTGATTCTGGATGAAGGGGCCAATCTGGTATGTATTACAGAGGCTTGGTTGGAGTGGGGACTGGTGGCCCAGTCAGGTCCCAGCTTCTCCTTCCAGGGTACTCTGTTGAGAAGCAGGGGAGGGGACGTGGGAGTGGCTGAACTCTATAATAACAATATTTCCCTTGCCAGAATCCCTGTTGAAGTGTCTGACAATATAGAATGTGTTCACCTAGGTTTGGGGACCAGGGATAGACTGGGATTTCTGTTGGTGTACTGATCGCCACGCTGCCCAACAGAGTCCCTAACTAAGCTGATGGACTTGGTTTTGGGCTTGGCGTTGGAGTCTCCCAGGCTTGTGGTGCTGGGGGACTTCAGTGTTCACTTTGGGACCAATTTGTCTGGGCGGCTCAGGAGTTCATAGCAGCCATAACAACTATGGGCCTATCCTAAGTGGTCTCAGGACCGACACATATTGCTGGTCACATGCTTGATCTGTTCTTTCACTCTGAACAGAGTGCTATTCCATGGGTGGGGAATCCTGTGATTTCCCCACTGTCATGAACAGAAGAACAGAAGAACACACAGCTGGATCAGGTCCAAGGCCCATCTAGTCCAGTATCCTGTTTCACTAAGTGGCCTAACAAATGCCCCTGGAAGTCTACAGGCAGGAGTTGAGGGCATGTCCTCTCTCTTGCTGTCACTCCCCTGCAACTGGTACTCAGAGGAATCCTGCCTTTGAGGCTGGAGGTAGCCTATAGCCCTATGACTAGTAGCCGTTGATAGAGCTCTCGTCCATGAAGTTATCCAAACCCCGCTTAAAGCCATCCAGTTTGTTGGCTGTCACCACATTTTGTGGCAGAGAACTGCACAAGCTGATTATGCGTTGTGTAAAAAAGTACCCCCGTTTGCTAGTCCTAGATTTCCTGGCAATCAATTTCATGGGATAACTCCTGGTTCTAGTGTTATGTGAGAGGGAGAAGAATTTCTCTCTATCCACTTTCTCCATACCATGCATGATTTTAGAGACCTCTATCATATCTCCCTGCAGTTGTCTTTTTTCTAAACTAAAAAGCCCCAGGTGTTGTAGTCTTGCCACATAAGAAAAGTGCTCTAGGCCCCTGATCATCTTGGTTGCCGCCTTCTGCACCTTTTCCAGTTCTACAATGTCCTTTTCTAGATGTGGTGACTAGAATTGTATGTAGTACTCCAGGAGTGGCCACACCATAGTTTTGTATAAGGGCATTATAATATTAGCAGTTTTATTTTCAACCCCCTTCCTAATGACCCCTAGCATGGAATTGACCTTTTCCACAGCTGCCACACATCGAGTCGACATTTTCAACGAGCTGTCCACCACAACCCCAAGATCCCTCTCCTGGTCAGTCACCGACAGCTCGGATCCCATCAGCATATACTTGAAGTTGGGGTTTTTCGTCCCAATGTGCATCACTTTACACTTGCCAACACTGAACCGCATTTGCCATTTTGTCACCCACTCCCCCAGTTTGCAGAGATCCTTTTGGAGCTCCTCACAATCTGTTTTGGAGTTCACTACCCAGAAGAGTTTGGTATCATCTGCAAATCTGGCCACCTCGCTGCTTACCCCTACTTCTAGATCATTTATAAATAAATTAAAAAGCACCGGTCCCAGTACAGATCCCTGGGGGACCCCACTTCTTACTTCCCTCTATTGTGAAAACTCTCCATTTATCCCTACCCTATGTTTCCTGTCCATCAACTAGTTCGCAATCCACACATGTACTTGTCCCCTTATCCCATGACTGCTACGTTTTCTCAGGAATCTTTGATGAGAAACTTTGTCAAAAGCATTTTGGAAGTCCAGGTATACTATGTCAACTGGATCACCTTGACCCACACACTTGTTGACACTCTCAAAGAAGTCCAAAAGGTTGGTGAGGCAAGATTTACCTTTGCAAAAGCCATGCTGGTTCTCTCCCAAGAGGACCTGTTCTCTGTGTTTTACAATTTTATCCTTGAGGTTGCTTTCCATCAATTTGCCTGGAACGGACATTAAGCTAACCAGCGTGTAATTTCCGGGATCGTCCCTGGATCCCTTTTTGAAAATTGGTGTTACATTTGCTACTTTCCAGTCATCCTGTACAGAGCCTGACTGTAGGGATAAGTCATATATTTTAGCAAGGAGTTATATATTTTAGTTACATATTTTAGCAATTTCACATTTGAGTTCTTTGAGGACTCTTGGATGTATGCCATCCAGCCCTGGCAATTTGCTAATTTTCAGTTTTTCCAGACAGTTTAGAACATCATCCCTTGTCACTTCTATCTGACTCAGTTCTTTAGCCTCCATCCCCCAAAAGCCTGGTTCAGGAATAGGTATATGCTCAGTATCTTCTGCTGTGAAAATGGATGCAAATAACTCTTTTAGCTTCTCTGCAACCTCCATATCTTTCTTAATAATCCCTTTCACTCCCTCATTGCCTAATGGTCCAACTGCCTCCCTGGCAGGTTTCCTGCATCTGATGTATTTAAAGAAGTTTTTGTTATTGTTGGAAGTGAAGGACTCTGCACTGTCTCATATCTCAATGACAGAGGGGAGCAGATTAGTGAGTCAGAGGGCTAGAGGGATCAAGACATTGATCATCCCTTCTCTACTGCTCTGACACTATCCCTTTGATATGTAGATTGCTACTCTCAGGGAATTCCCTCCTGCCACTTGCTCTTCCCTTTTTCTTCTCCCTTGCAACACCCACGCACCTCTCTCCCTGCACCATGTGTGCAGAGATGCAGAAACCATCCCTCTGCATCCAGCTAGATAGATAGATTAGAGATCCTATCACTCCACTTTACTAGTCATGTGCACGGACCGGTTCGAAGGCCATTCTAAAGGCCTCCAGACCGGTCCGGACACGGGGTGGTTTTGGTTCGGGAGGATGGGGTGGGGGGTTGCAAAAAGGAATAGGGGGGGCTTTAGTTAACCCTCCCAACTACCGTGCCGTATTTCACTGAGTAATCGGGCGGCAGGATAGCTCCCTGCTGTCCCCTTCCAAGTCCCGCTCGGCTGGCGGCCACCCCCAAGAAGACCCGCGCCGTTCCAATAACACCCACCCGTGCCGCTCCTGAAGTGATTCCGAAGATCCGCGCCAAGATCCTGAAGTGTAGACCCCTGCCCTGCCGTGAAGACCCCTGCCCTGCAAAAGCCCTCCCATTGCAAAAGGGCGGCAGGAGAGCTCCCCTGCCGTGCCCTTCCCCTTTGCCGGTCTGGCTGCAAATGGCTTCTAAGAAGCCTTTCGCGCGCATGCGAAAGAAGCCACTAGAAGCCATTTGCAGCCAGACCGGCAAAGCAGACGGCAGGGAGTTCTCCACCGCCGCCTCCTTTTAGAAAACGGGCGGCGGAGAACTCCCTGCCGTCCACTTTGCCGGTCTGGCTGCAAATGGCTTCTAAGAAGCCTTTCGCGCACATGCGCGAAAGGCTTCTTAGAAGCCATTTGCAGCCAGACCGGCAAAGGGGAAGGGCACGGCAGGGGAGTTCTCCCGCCGCCCTTTTGCAATGGGAGGGCTTTTGCAGGGCAGGGGTCTTCACGGCAGGGCAGGGGTCTACACTTCAGGATCTTGGCGCAGATCTTCAGAATCACTTCAGGAGCGGCACGGGTGGGTGTTATTGGAACGGTGCGGGTCTTCTTGGGGGCGGCCGCCAGCCTAGCGGGACTTGGAAGGGGGCGGCAGGGAGCTATCCTGCCGCCCAATTATTCAGTGAAATACGGCGCGGTAGTTGGGAGGGTTAACTAAAGCCCCCCCTATCCTTTTTGGAACCCCCCACCCCAGTGCCGGACCGGTTCCGTGCACACCCCTACACTTTACTATCTAGAATGGAGTTCACCAATAAAGACTCCTTATATTGATTGGAAACTATAAAGTGGCTCCAAGTTTCTTTTACTCTCAGCATACACACATTCCTAGGCAGACTCTGCTGTGTTGTGCCTCTGTGCACTCTACTGTAATAGAAGGGTATCTCTTACCAGAGAGAATTCCCAACAGTTATTCCCCTTGATGCTTTTAGCTAAATGTTCCTCAAACTCTTTTTGCTTCCCTTATTGTCACCTTGCATTTCTTTTGCCATAGTTTGTGTTCCTTTCTGTTCTCTTCATTTGGACAATTTGGACAATTCCGGAAGGAAGTCTTCTTCCCTTTTATGGCTTCCTTGACTTTCCTCCTTTTATGTATACAGTCTAACTGGGCTTCTAGTATTGTGGTTATGACTAAACTCCATGCCTTCTGGATCTAAATCTTCATGCATTCTCCATGCATTCTTTTCACCATACTCCTCATTTTGGAGAAGTTTCCTCTTCTGAAATTCAAAGTGTCCATGTTAGACTTTCTTGGTGTTTCTCTCTCCGCATGCATGCTGAATTTGATCGCACTATGGTCACTGCTCTCTAAAGGGTCAGTGACACTGACATCACACACCAGGTCCTGGATGCCACTCAAGATTAAGTCCAAGGTCACCTTCTCTATGGTTGGTTCCAAGACCAACTGTTCTAGGGCACCATCTTTCAGCATATCTAGAAACTTGACCTCTTTGTCATTACCTGACTGTGAATTCTCCCAGTCTATGTATGGGTAATTGAAGTCACCCATTATTACTGCCCTGCCTCTCCTTGATGCCTCCCTGACTTCCTCCTGCAACTCCCAGTCAGTGTCAGCATTTTGATCCAGAGGGCAATAGGATGTCCCCAGTAGCACATTTCCTTTCAGGCCTTGTATTGTCACCCACAGGGTTTCTGTGGAGGATTCCAGTCCACCTATGTTTTCTACCTTGTAAGATTCAGTTTCAATTTAGTTTATTTACAGTCACAGATGAAAAATTTAGAGTATACATAATAGTAAAAGAAGTGTACACAAAAATGCATAAAATATAAATATATATTCAAAAATCTAATATTATCTCACCCTAGTCAATATCTCCAGTTTACACAATTTGATTTACTATCTGTTGTCTAGCATTCTTAGCTGCCACACAAAACATAACAACAGTAGTTGTTACCTCCTCCTCCTGATCTGAGAGCAAATAATTAACATAAAATACATCTGTATGCTCTGGAAGATCAGCCAATAAAGGAAAGATGTAACAGAAGTGAAAATCCCTATAAAAAGGGCAATGAAGTAAAATATGGAAAATTGATTCCTGTTCTCCAGAGCCGCAAGGGCATGATCGCTGCTCTTTAGGTGTTCCTCTAAATCTGCCCTCTAGATCAGCTGAAGGTAACACATTAAATCTGGCCAGTGTAAACATCCTGCGATATTTGACAGTTGTGAGCTTATCTAAATAATACGCAGGTTTAATATAAGGTTGTAATCCCAAAAAAACTTCCGTAGGAATTAAAGACTGATCAATCTGTAGTTCCATGTCATAGATCTGCTGTTTTAGTACCAGTCTTGCACAAGAGAATCCCATTTTCAATAAAACATCTGGACTAAAGCCATATAAACATTGTCTATGAGATATTGACAACTTCCAGCAAGAGTTGAAATTATCAGTAAAGATTAAATGGACAAGGATTGCGGAGAAAAAAAGCAACTTCAACCAGTAGCTCAGAATAGAGAACCACATCCGGGTCTCCACAGTAGACTCACCAGTTTCCAACCTCAGTATTACATTTGGAACACATCTAGGAGTTGACTGAGACTGAGATTGTTATTGATAGATCACTTGGTCATTCTTGTTTGTTTTTTCGGCTACTCAGGAGCCCCAAGATACACACCTAAATTTGGCCCAAGAGATTGCTTATATTGATGCAGCAAATTCTGTGCCATCATTTTTTGAGCTATTTGATTTAGGGAGTAATGCTGAAAATGATAGAAGTCAGGTTTCTCCTGCTTCTGCTACTGGGTGTTCTACGCGTGATCCACAAGACCAGTGGTTTCTTTCTATGGTTGAAATACTAATTAAACAACAGGAGCAAATTATAAGCTTGCTTCCACCTGGTCCTGGTCCTCCTACTACTGGAAAGAACTACTACTACCTGGTCCTTGCTTCCACATGAAATTCCTTTTATAAGAGCTTTTTTGGAGGAGTGAAAGAATCTTTTGAATAAGCTCACAGAAGTAGCTTTACAACTCCCTATCATTAAAGGCGAGGCTTTAGCAAATGATAATCACCCTTCATCTAATTCGAATATACCTTTGACTGCTACACAGCCAGATAAGGAGAAATCAATACGACCTGCTATATACTCTCCTAAACGGAAAAGAAAGATCTTAACAAAGAAGAAAAGTAAAAAATATAAAGACTTCTTTATCTAGACATGGAACTAAAATGAATTTCAACAAGCTTTTTAAGATTTTAGACACACAACAAAGCCCTCACATTGGTAGTAAGACTAAAGCTGGGAAATGTAAGATAGAGGTAAAGACCTCTACTAAGAATGCAGTAATTTTTGCCCCTGATCAAATATCTGGAGCTGAAATTCGTTCTGAAAGGCCATCTGAGGGTCTGGATCTGGATCAGAATAATTGTATAATATATGGAGATGAGACATCTCGGGAGCCTTTTTCTCCAATGATGTTGCCTAGTCCTTCTACCTCTCCATTATTGGAATCACTGCACTCCAGAGACTTAGGAGATAGGAATTTATGTTATTTACAATTAGTCCCTCATAAAGTAGCTTTTATAAATTTTCCTAAGCCTAGAGGGTTTTTACCTCAGAGTGATCGTAAGTCGAATTTATTCAATTAATGAGAACATTTAATTTGACATTTTTTACTTTTCAAGATATTGTTGATGTCCAATATCTGTTTTATAATTATTGCAATGCTTGTGCTATAATAACCTTTTCTTCTAAAGTAATGGTATCTAGATTGCTTAGTCATCAATATGTGTTCCAGGGTTACAAAATGCGAGTAACCAGAGTTTTCCAAGACCGTTATTTAAAGCATATTGATAGATCTCAAGTCCAATCAACTGAGACATTACTTTGTTAGATTCTATCCCTTCTTTAACATACAGTGCTACTAAACCTCCAAGGCGCCTTTCTTTGTCCTTTCTATAGAATTTATACCCAGGGATAACAGTGTCCCACTGGTTCTCACTGTCCCACCATGTTTGTGTTATGCCCACTATATCTATTTCTGTGTTAGCAACCAAGCACTCCAGCAAACCCATCTTGGCTCGGAGGCTTGTAGCATTGACATATAAGCACCTATATGCTGAATCTCTTACCTGGTGTATGCTATCTTTCTTTTGACTCTTTGACCAGCTGGCACAGCCTTCTGTTTGCTCTTTATGTAGTTCTGCTCTGTCCCCTTCTGTTTTATCTGAATCCTTTGCACCCTCGCACTTTAAAGGATGGCATTTGCTGAACCAGATACTGTCCAGCTCCTGTCAGCTATTCTCCAGGGGTCATTTTAAAAGCTGCTCTGCAACCTTTTTTATTTTAAGCTCCAGCAGTCTGGTTCCATCTTGGTTCAAATGCAGCCCATCCATTTTGTACAGGCCTTGCTTGCCCCAAAATGTATCGCAGTGCCTAACAAATCAAAACCCCTCCTCCTGGCACCAACGTCTCATCCACACATTGAAACCTCTCAGCTCTGCCTGTCTCACTGTACCTGCACATGGAACAGGTAGCATATCTGAGAATGCTATCTTGGGAGTCCTGGACTTCAATATACTACCTATCAGCCTAAATTTCGCTTCCAGGACCTCCCAAATACATTTTCCCACATGGTTGGTGCTGTCATGCACCATGACAGCTATCTCCTCCCCAGCACTGCCTAAGAGCTTATCTAGACACTCCGTGATGTCCGCAACCTTCGCACCAGGCAGGCAAGTCACCATGTGGTCAACACGCGGGTCACAAGCCCATCTCTCTATACCTCCAATGACTGAACTGCCCACTACAAGGAAGCCCCCACCCTCCAGAGGAATATCCCCTGTGTGAGATGATATGGGCTCATCTTCCATGGAAGTGGTCCCTTCTAAAGGAGCATTTCCCTCAGACTGATGTCCTCCTTTCCTGAGACCTTCATTCTCCCTGACAGCAGAGGAGCTATCAGCCCACCATCTGGTTAACAGACCACCATCTGGTTAAGTTTGGACTCATGACCACATTCCACGTCAGCAGGGGCAGGGGGGCCCATTATGATGGTCCGCCCGAGATGGTTACTGGATCCAATAGGATTCTAAGAAGCCTTGGAGAGATTTAACGTTGGCTTTGCTGGTGATCCTGTTGACACTCTAGTAAAGAACTGGAATAAACAACTCACCAGGGCAGTGGACACGATTGCTCCTAAGCGTCCTCTCCGACCCTCTTCAAAAATGGCCCCTTGGTATACGGAAGAACTACAGGGGCTGAAGCAGTGAGCTAAACAACTCGAGAGCAAGTGGAAAAAGACTCAACTCAAATCTGACAAATTACTTGTCAGATCTAGTATTTGAAGATCTAGGCTCAGGCAAAACATGCAACAAAGAAGCAATTCTTTTCCTTCCATATCGTGTCCACGCGTTTCTGTCTAGCTGAGTTGTTCAGCATTGTGAAGGGGCATATGTGAGACCCTTCCCCCTCAAATCTGTACTTGGAATCAACAATTACTTGCTGTGATGTTTTTGATTAATTAAATAAATAAATTTATACACCACACTTCCAAAAATGGCTCAGAGTGGTTCACAACAAAACAAAAACAAAACAATTAAAATCCAAACTAAATCAATTAAACAATTAAAAGCATTAAAACATTAGAATCATTTAAAACTTAAAACCATAGAACCAAATAAAAGCCAGGGTGAATAAATGTGGCTTCAGTGCCTTTTTAAAAGTTTTAAAAGAGGCTCTTATTTCAACACGGAGTGCATTCGAAAGTCCAGGGGCAGCAATGGAGAAGGCCCATTCCTGAGTAGCCTCCGGATGAGTTGGCAGCAGCTGCCGGCGAACCTCTCTGGATGATCTTAACAAGCAGTTGGGCTCATGATGAAGAAGATGTTGTCTTAAGTACCCAGGGCCTACGCTGTTTAGGGCTTTATAAGTAATGACCAGCAACTTGTATGTTGTCTGGAAATGTATCGTCAGCCAGTGTAGTGCTTTCAATGAGTTTTTTTGTGGACAAAATCTCTCATATTCGGGCTGACTTAGATTCAAACTCCACAATTGTTACAGAGTCTGATGCCGAGGTGTCTGGCAGCTCCTCTTATGTGATGACTCTGGATCGATTCCAGTTTGTGACTCCTAAGAATGTGGACAAGTTGCTTGGAATGGTGCGGCCTACTACCTGTCCTCTTGATCCTTACCTAACATGGCTTGTATTATCTGGCAGGGAGGCTGTTGTAGAGGGCCATGTAGAGATTATAAATGCTTCTCTGAAGCGGGGCAGGATGGCTCCTTTAAGAAGGCAATCATTAGACTGCTTCTGAAGAAGCCTGCCTTGGATCCCACAGAGTTAAGCAACTGCAGGCCTGTCTCCAACCTTCCATGGCTGGGCAAGGTGATTGAGAAGGTGGTAGCCTCCCAGCTCCAGGCGGTCTTGGAGGAAATTGATCATCTAGACCAGGGATTCTCAAACTTAGGTCCTCAGGTGTTATTTGACTTCAACTCCCATAATCCCCAGCCTCAGTGGCCTTTGGTTGGGGATTATGGGAGTTGAAGTCCAATAACACCTGAGGACCCAAGTTTGAGAATCACTGATCTAGACCCATTTCAAGCTGGCTTTTGGGCGGGCTATGGGGTGGAGACTGCCTTGGTTGGCCTGATGGATAATCTCCAATTGGGAATTGAAAGAGGGAGTGTGACTCTGTTGGTCCTTTTGGTTCTCTCAGAGGTTTGATACTATTGAACATAGTATCTTTCTGGAACCTGTGAGGGGATTTGGGGTGTGAGGCACTGCTCACGGGCAGATTCCAGATGGTGACCCTTGGGGACTGTTTTTCTTCCAAATCTGAACTTTCCTATGGTGTCCCCCAGGACTCCATATTGTCTTCGATGTTGTTTAACATCTACATGAAAATGCTGGGAGAGATCAGGAAATTTGGTGCAGCATGTTATCAATATGCTGACGACACCCACATCTATTTCCCCATGTCAACATCATCAGGAGAATGCATTACCTCCCTAAATGCCTGCCTGGAGGCAGTAATGAGCTAGATGAGGAATAACAAACTGAGGCTGAATCCAGATAAGACGGAGGTACTTATTGTGCAGGGTCGGAACTCGGGAGACGATTTTGATCTGCTGGTTCTGGATGGGGTCAAGGTCCCCCAGAAACAACAGGTACACAGTCTGGGGGTGCTTCTGGGTCTGAACCTCTCCCTCGTGTCCCAGATTGAGGCAGTGGCCAGGGGTACTTTTTATCAGCTTTGGCCGATACGCCAGCTGTGTCCACTTCTTGAGATGAACAACCTCAAAACGGTGGTACTAGGCTGGATTACTGCAATGCGCTCTATGTAGGGCTGCCTTTGTACACAGTCCAGACACTGTGTACAGAGGCACTGTAATCCAGAAAGTACAGTTGGTTCAGAATGAAGCAGTCAGGTTGGTCTCTGGGTCATCAAGGAGAGGCCATATTACTCCTGTGTTGAAAGAATTACACTGGCTGCTGACACGTTTCCGGGCAAAATACAAGTTGCTGTTTATTACCAATAAAGCCCTAAACAGCTTAGGCCCTGGGTATTTAAGAGAACGTCTTCTTCACCATGCATGCCACTGCCTTCGTCTCTGGTTGCCTCCAACCCGTTCGGCAGCTACTCAGGAACGGGCCTTCCGCGTTGCTGTCGCTGGACGTTGGAATGCGATCCCTGTTGAAATAAGAGCTTGGGGTGTGCACGGAACCGGCTGGCCCGGTTTGGTTTGGGTGCGAATTGCACCCGAACCTGACTGAGCCAGTTCAGTTCGGTTGGGGTTTCCCCCCTGCAATTTTTATTAAATAATAATAATAATAATAATAATAATTCACCGCTTGTGCAGTAGTCATTTTGTTTTCGGCAGCCAATTTTCTGTGGTGCCTCTGAATACCAGTTGCAGGGGGAGCAACAGGAGGAGAGCAGACACACCTTCATCTCTTACTTGTGGGCTTCCCAGAGACAGCTGGTGGACCACTGTGTGAAACTGGATGCTGGACTAGAAGGGCCTTGGGCCTGAGCTAGCAGGGCTGTTCTTATGTTCATATACAGGTGAAACTCAAAAAATTAGAATATCGTGCAAAAGTTCATTAATTTCAGTAATGCAAATTAAAAGGTGAAACTGATATATGAGATAGACGCATTACATGCGAAGCGAGATAAGTCAAGCCTTAATTTGTTATAATTGTGATGATCATGGCGTACAGCTCATGAGAACCCCAAATCCACAATCCCAGAAAATTAGAATATTGTGAAAAGGTTCAACAGTCTAGGCTCCAGGTGTCCCACTCCAATCAGCTAATCAATCCATAACACCTGCAAAGGGTTCCTGAGCCTTTAAATGGTCTCTCAGTCTGGTTCATTAGGAATCACAATCATGGGAAAGACTGCTGACTTGACAGTTGTGCAGAAAACCATCATTGACACCCTCCATAAGGAGGGAAAGCCTCAAAAGGTAATTGCAAAAGAAGTTGGATGTTCCCAAAGTGCTGTATCAAAGCACATTAATAGAAAGTTATGTGGAAGGGGAAAGTGTGGAAGAAAAAGGTGCACAAGCAGCAGGGATGACCGCAGCCTGGAGAGGATTGTCAGGAAAAGGCCATTCAAAAGTGTTGGGGACTTTCACAAGGAGTGGACTGAGGCTGGAGTTAGTGCATCAAGAGCCACCACACACAGATGGATCCTGGACATGGGCTTCAAATGTCGTATTCCTCTTGTCAAGCCGCTCCTGAACAACAAAAAACGTCAGAAGAGTCTTACCTGGGCTCAAGAAAAAAAGAACTGGTCTGTTGCTCAGTGGTCCAAAGTCCTCTTTTCTGATAAGAGCAACTTTTGCATCTCATTTGGAAACCAAGGACCCAGAGTCTGGAGGAAGAATGGAGAGGCACACAATGCAAGATGCTTGAAGTCCAGTGTGAAGTTTCCACAGTCTGTGTTGATTTGGGGAGCCATGTCATCTGCTGGTGTTGGTCCACTGTGCTTCATTAAGTCCAGGGTCAACGCAGCCGTCTATCAGGAGATTTTGGAGCACTTGATGCTTCCTTCCGCAGACGAGTTGTATGGGGATGCTCACTTCATTTTCCAGCAGGACTTGGCACCTGCCCACACTGCCAAAAGTACCAAAACCTGGTTCAATGACCATGGGATTACTGTGCTTGATTGGCCAGCAAACTCGCCTGACCTGAACCCCATAGAGAATCTATGGGGCATTGCCAAGAGAAGGATGAGAGACATGAGACCAAACAATGCAGAAGAGCTGAAGGCCACTATTGAAGCATCCTGGTCTTCCATAACACCTCAGCAGTGCCACAGGCTGATAGCATCCATGCCACGCCGCATTGAGGCAGTAATTGCTGCAAAAGGGGCCCAAACCAAGTACTGAATACATATGCATGCTTATACTTTTCAGAGGTCCGATATTGTTCTATTTACAATCCTTGTTTTATTGGTTTCATGTAATATTCTAATTTTCTGGGATTGTGGATTTGGGGTTCTCATGAGCTGTACGCCATGATCATCACAATTATAACAAGTTAAGGCTTGACTTATCTCACTTTGCATGTAATGAGTCTATCTCATATATCAGTTTCACCTTTTAATTTGCATTACTGAAATTAATGAACTTTTGCACGATATTCTAATTTTTCGAGTTTCACCTGTATATTAAAGAGTCATAATGTTAACACATGCAATGATACTGATAGATTGTTAAATATCTTATTATTGGTTTAAATTATAAAGTGCAAAGTTAAGCCATGAGACAAGAGCCAAGCGGAGGGAAGACAATCAAATCAAGAAATCAGTGTTGTGGGAGGGGGTATGTCACCTTTCCCCATCTAACTTCCTCCCCTCCAAAAACCTGTAATTTGTCTAGCAGGGAAAACATATAATGTAGGCACCATATGAGGGTACAACTATGTCAGATTACACCAAATGAAAGGGGAAAATGATTATATTGTATTTTGTTATTCCAAAAATTAATAAAAAGAATCCAGTTATATCAAATTCTATGCCGTCTTTAACATAGTGAGTGACACAATTTCCAAACACACCCTTCTGTGCCCTTACTATAGAATTTGTATCCGGGGTGACCAATTCCACTGATTCTCTCTCTGTTCCATGAGATTTCCTATAAGCCTATTGCTGCTGAATTAGGAGTCAACTCTGTTTGAGAGAGTTATGGATTATCCCATGTGTCATAAAATCTACCCACAGGTTTTATCTGTTTGGCTTCCTTTCCTGTCTGGGGTGGGTCACTTCTTTGCCACCTACATAAGCCGCAATTTTGCAATTGTTCATTCTTAAAATTCTTTAGCAGTATCATCACACAAATCTATCCTTCAGAGATCTGCACAAGGAACAGACCAAACTAAAATAAAAGTCAGCAACAAAAACGGGACCCAGTTATTACACACACACACTGAGACCAGAGGCATGGAAAAGTCAAAAGAAGACTCTGACACACGACACAAGAATAGATTAGCTTGGTGTATATTGTAGCTTATTATGTCATTCATATTGACCTAAACTAAATACACACGAATTACTAAGCCTGCCCCTCTTTCACTCCAATACTCAGATTACTTAAGGCTGAATAATTGGATTTAAGTCATTTTAGATGCATTGAGACCAATCGGGACAAACTCTCTCAAACCTATTACATTTGCATTGACACCCATTATGCTCTGTTTTGTTTTTAAAATAATTATTATGAGGGGGAAATGCTACATTCTCCAGTTCAACCAATTTGGTGTGTAGATCTTAAAAAGCAATATATATTCCGTACATACTGAAACCTGTTTAGTCCCATAAAATATGATGACATTTACTACACTAATATCGTTCACATCAATGGATGTTCCATAAATTCCACAACTCCCTCAGCCCATTCCAACAGCCTCCTTCACGGAAGTTCATAAAAGAAGTCGGCTGTCCTCTCCCTTGGTCTCTGCCAATATCACTTAATGGGTCTCAAAGGACTTTTACAGTCTTATTAAAGGACCATCTAGGCCTTACCCATTACTGAGATGTAGCCGGTGATTGATTAAGAGCACAGAATGTAGAAGAGGTCTTTCCCTCTAAAATGTAGTGCAACTACCCACAGAAGATGTATAAAAATAATAAAATCTCATGTTAATGCACTAATTTATTTTCTAGCACAGGAACATTTAAGCAATACTGTATTAAAAAAACCCACTGATCCACAACATTTGGAGTTGTTTAATGGGTATGAATAAGCTATCTCCAAACACTGGCTCCTCTACAGTTGTTTCCCCCACAAAATAGAACTTTGTAATAAGTGGTGAAGCAGCTACAATGTTGCTTTTAGAATTTTACCCTCATATTTCATCTTACATATTTTAAATATGATTTTAGTTTGATGATCGATTTTCTTTCATTGCTCCAGGGGTGGGGTGGACCCAGGAGTTAGTGTTTTTCTCTTCTCCAGCCTTCCTCATTAAATTACTTGCAAGTACAAAATACACTTTGATTGTTGTTGTATAGAAATACAAGAAAGAGGGGAGGGAAGAGATAATGGGCCCATTGGGAGAGCAGGAGGGGAGGAGAAGGCAGCATAACCTTGCCTTTCCTGCAGACAATTACCCAGATGTTGCTGGGCGCCCAGACGGTTCACTGCTGCCCCAGGCTGTGCAGAGGTGTGGCGGTCAGGAGGACGCATTGTCCCAGTCCCCAGATATCCCACAATGAACCGCAAGTGTGTGGTGCATTGTGGGGATCCCCCTGGTGACAGCCAAGAGCCTGCTCTGTGCCAGTGCTGGCTGGGAGCAGCCGGCACTTATACAAGAGCAGTTAGCCCGAGTTAAAGGCGCACCCACACCCTTAACCTTGGCTAACTGGTGGGCTCCACAGGCAGGTTTGCCACAGCAGCACCGCCAGGTGCCACATGGATCCTGATGGTTCTCACAGGTAGCCAAGCCTGGGCTTTGTTGCTTTAGCCCAGTCCTAGCTAACCAGAACCATGATGGTAGGCAGTGCCATGATTAGCAGCCTGGTGTGATCCAGGCTGCCAAACACAAAAGTGCCTGCCATCATGATTACAGCATTTCCCTATGCAGACAAATGCTGCTGACACTGTAAGCAGCGAGGCTGAGTGAGAAAGTGGCATGCCCGAGTGGGACTTCTAACCCACCAACACTTGTAGCCATGTACAGGATTATTTTCCCCTAATGACTGAAGAGGGTTACATTTAAGAAATCAGGAACCAGCCTTAGCAATGCACTACCTCTCCACTGCTCCTCCTACTCACCTTAATCACAGTTGAGAGGTTCTCTGGTGCATAGGTTAACTGCTTTGAAGGTTATTCCTTAAGCCACAAGGTATAGCCTTTGAAGGTTATTCTTTAACCAGGATATTCCTTAAGCCACATTGAAGCTGTTCTCATGAGCAACCTAACCCAGGCTAGGGAAGCCCTGGGTTAGGCTGCACAGGAGAACTGCCAGAATTGATCCGAATCCCATGGTGCCATGTCACCAAACCTGGCTTTCGGCCTAGGGGTGTGCACCGGACCGCGGACCTGTGGCTCGGCACTGGGGTGGGGGGTTCCATTAAGGGCGGGGGGGGCTTTACTCACCCCTCCCGCGCTTTGCTGCTTTGGCGCCATAATTAGTTTAAAAAATGCGCCGCAGAATCGCTCGCCGCTCCAGGGCTCCTTCTTGACTTCAAAATCGGGCGGCAGGATACTTCCCTGCCGCCCCCGAAGCCCCCTCAAGCCATTTGAGCTCTTTAAATCTCGCCCCGGACCGAGTGCTAAAGCGCTCGGGCGGGTGGCGGGGAGATGTCCGTCCGTCCGCCCGCCCCCTTCCCTGCCTTCTGCGAAGTGCAGGGAGCCTTCTGCGCGCGCGTGTGCAGAAGGCTCCCTGCTTCTGCGCACGCGCGCGCAGAAGGCTCCCTGCACTTCGCAGAAGGCAGGGAAGGGGGCGGGCGGACGGACGGACATCTCCCCGCCGCCCGCCCGAGCGCTTTAGCACTCGGTCCGGGGCGAGATTTAAAGAGCTAAAATGGCTTGAGGGGGCTTCGGGGGCGGCAGGGAAGTATCCTGCCGCCCGATTTTGAAGTCAAGAAGGAGCCCCAGAGCGGCGAGAGATTCTGCAGCGCATTTTTTAAACTAATTATGGCGCCAAAGCAGCAAAGCACGGGAGGGGAGTAAAGCCCCCCCCGCCCTTAATGGAACCCCCCACCCTAACCCTCCCGAACCAAAACCACCCCTTGTCCGGACCGGTTCGGAGGCCAGTAGAATGGCCTCCGAACCGATCCGTGCACACTACTATTTCGGCCCCAACTTTTAAATGGGATTAAGGCTGTGAGGGCACCCTCAACCCTGGCTAACTGCTTGTGTGACCACCTGAGCTGCTTGTAACCTGAGCGGACATAGAGGTGGGCACCTAGAGCTCCCATTTCCCAGAGGAATCCATCAGTGTACCGTGCTCATCATGTGGTGCATTATGGGATACCCAGCACCACATGGCTCCCGGGAAAGCTGCTCATGTGAACACCCAAGCCAAATGGCTTGGGTAAACCAGTGATCATTTGGGCGGAAGGTAAGTTCAGTGCAGCCTTTCCCTCCCCACCTCTGGTTGTGTGAATAGTTTTAAAGTCTAGTGTAGTGGATAGACCATAGTTCACAGGGGTTTTGCAAAGAAAAAATGCAGGAAAAGGGCAGGGGAGATGCAAGACAGGTAGTCTTGTGATGTCTATAGCATTTTGTCCTTGAAAAAAGCAATGGCCCAGTTCACACATACATTTTAACTGCAGTTAAAGCTGCCAGAGTTTGTAACTGTAGTACACAAAACTGCTGTTAAGGGTTTAAAGTTAACTCCAGTTTCCCCCAACAAACTCCAATTGTAACCTGAAGTTTTCTTTAAGCTTTGCCACTGACAACTGCGGTTTTGTGACCGAACCATTACGCAAAAAGGCACAATTGACCATGACCACAGTTAAGCACCCATTTCCAAACCCCAACCATAGAGGGGGCAGTGCAGACCTGCCTGAAGACGCAGCTGCTCCATGCTTTCGGCACTTCGCTGGCAGCCACTTGGAAAAAAGGCAAGACCTCTCCTGTTCCCAGGTGGGAATATTTGCTCCCTATGTCGTCTTCCTCATGAGAAGAACTGTCCATGGGTCACGAATGCCAAATGAATGAGATGGTACTCATGTTGTACGAGGTAGTGCTCTCAATGCATGATAAAGAGCACCCCATTACACCATGGACCACCCTCTCACAAGAGCGGCAGACTAAGGGGAGAAAGGGAGGATGCTCCATGCAGGAAAACTGTGAGGACGGACACTCAGGCAAGTGCTTTCCTGGTCTTGGCAACTGTCACCAGGCCACTGCCAACCTACCCATCAATGTGTTGATGTGCACCCCTGCTCACAGCCCCCAATAGGTGATGCAGCCATCCTGGGGTGACTGGAAATTGGGGGTCTCCTGGGAATCAGCACATCTTGAGATCTACATAGACCACAACACTGGCTCTGGCCTAGGAGATCTGAAAGGCCGGAAGGGTCCGTTCCACAGCCAACAACATCCATGCAAATGGTTTGTGCGGGGGTATTATAGGCAGGGCCTAAAAGGATTCCAGAGCAATCAAGTTCCCCACAGAAAGGGTGGGGAAGGGGGCCCCAGCTCATGAGCAGGACAAAGTCACTAAGGGCAGTCTTGGGTCAGCTGAGATCCTTTTTCAAGGAAACAATCACCCAACAAAGGGCTCAGTGGCCAGGCATGAGAGTGACAGGCCACGGGGACCCCCCTGGACAGCTCATGAGAGGAATCATCAGAGTGGAGAGGAGAGGAGAGGAGAGAAGAGTCTGGAAACAGCAGCACTGATTCAAGAGGGCAATCCATCCCCTTCTCTACCTAACACCTCCCTCACGAGAGCATCAGGCCATAGGTGCTCTGAATAGAGCAAGGATGGTTTCTGGCTCGCAGTTGTGAGGAGCACTATCCCTGGGAACACATTCCTGCTCCTGAGGACCATGGACAAGCTGCCGCGATACTGTGCCTCCTTCCTGCCCGCATGTCCATGTGCACAGGTGTACCCTTTACAGCAACCCAGAACGGCCATCCCGCTCTCCGGCGTTGTCTGCCAGTTACAATAGTGCTGCCTTTAGAGGCTGCTATGCCATGGAAACAGGAGTTTACCTCTGAAGCTGAGTACTTTAAAATATGGAGTAAAAACAAAAGCAGAAAAAAAATATGGAGTAAAAACAAAAAGCAGAAAAGCAGCTCTAAAAAATGGTTTGTCTCTTGTACATTTGAAAGCTCAAGCCACAACTTAGGTTCCAAATTTTGCACAAGTTATCAACATTGGTTAGCAAGAATCTCGGAAGTTGAGTCCTTTTTCTGCTGCTCACATACATACAGAAAATTCATATTCCACACACAAGTTCATCTTTTAGTCAAAGTTCACATAATTGTACTATACACTGATTAGAGAAACTGAATCAAACCTTAAACTGAACTGGTGGTATCATTAGCTCTTCCAGGATACATTTCAGAAGTTCGAAGACTAGGAAATTGGTGGGTGTGTTTTCAATGTGGTATGTAACGCTTAAAATAGAAGGGCTACACAAACATGCAGCATAATTACTCTCTGGAATAACAGTGGTAGAAACACCAGCCGCTGTTTGGACACATCAACATGCAAAGCTTCTCTAGGATATTTCTGATCCAGAAAATGCTGAGTTCAGCACAGCTACTAGCTTCCCTACATCCAACAAAAAGTCAGCTCATTTTTTGTCCTGTGCCTAGCGTCTAAATTTCAAATTCCTGTTTTTGGATGGATAATGAATCTGATCTAAAAACAAATGTATTTTTAGGCTGTATTCCTAAACCCACTTCCTTGGGAGTAAGTCCCATTGAGCAAAGCAGGGCTTACTTTGGGGTAAAGTTGTGATAATTTCACAAAAATAAGTTTAATTCTACTAAACTTCAGTAAAGGAAAACATCATTTTCATTTAAACTTCAGAACTCCCTTTATGTTCTAGTTAAAGTGAAATAATTTTCTTCGTAAATATCAAAGACATTTACGTGTCTTTTGTTTCAAAGTATGTTCTAGGGATGATACTATGTTGTGGCAAGAAAAAAAGAGAACTATGTCTAAGCTAGTATATAGCTAATAACTGAAGAGGTTTCTTTAATGGACATAGATGACTAGGAGACATTTGCTTAATTGAGCATTAATGGCTTCTGATGGTTTGGGGCAATTAGCTACTAATACACTCCCACTTGCTTATGTATGGACTAGAGAGAAATAAATTTAATGTTGTCACAGTCTGACAGCTAGCTGGCAAGGAAGTCTTAAGGGGCCCTGAGAGCATGCCATTTGCTTTTGAGGAAATGGTTGTTGCTTCACAGACTAGGGATGTGCGAACCAGCTCAAGGTCAAGCCACTTTCCATCTAACTGGTCTGGCTCAATGGCTCGCCCTCAAGCCAGACCAGGCCCAGTTCAGCTCTACCTTGAGACGAATCCTCTCCACCGGCCAGCTCAGGGCCAGTTCGGGGGTTCTAAACTTAATTTTTTTACTTTATATTTTACTCACCACTAGAGGACTGGTGGCCATGGGGGGTGCTTGTGCAGCTCCGGGGGGAGGGGTTCCCCGCAGTCTCCCTGCTGGCCTCCCCCCAGTCCTCCAAGGGCCATTTCAGCCCATTTTCGGGCTGTTGCGGCCCTTTTCCCAGTGTGATGGCCATTTTGGAGGCTGCTGCGCATGCACAGTGGCCTCCAAAATGGCCGCCACCACCTGGAAAGGAGCTGGAATGGCCCAAAATGGCCCTTGCAGGACTGGGTGGGGGAGAAACTGTGAAAAAACCCTGTGGCCGTGCCAACACTCCCTGAGGCTGCTGGACCTGCAGCGGTGAGTAATAATAATAATAATAATAATAATAATACAAACAGACAAACATCTGCCACACAATACACCAGATATAACTGTAGTCGAGAAGAAAGAAAAACAAGTCAAAATAATCAACATAGCAATACCAGGGGATAGCAGAATAGAAGAAAAAGAAATAGAAAAAATTACAAAATACAAAGATCTACAAATTGAAATTGAAAGGCTGTGGCAGAAGAAGATCAAAATAATCCCAGTGGTAATTGGCGCCCTAGGTGCAATTCCAAAACAACTTGAAGAGCACCTCAACACCATAGGGGCCACAGAAATCACCATCAGCCAATTACAAAAAGCAGCTTTACTGGGAACAGCCTATATTTTGTGACGATATCTATGATAACCAACAGTATTGATGATAAAATTCAGCCATCCCAGGTCCTTGGGAAGGACTCGATGTCTGGATAAAACAAACCAGTCAATAACACCTGTATGACTGTGTAAACAAGAAATAATAATAACAATAATAATAATAATAATAATAATAATAATAATAATAATAATAATAATAATATATTTTTAAATTTAGAACCCCTGACTTTAGAACCCAGCACAGCTCAAACTCGAATTCGAGCTGGGGGGGCAGGGTTCGGTGCCACAAAAGCGAACATGGACTCTAACTGAACCAGGCCAACAAGTTTTGTGCACACTTCTATCACAGACTAGCGCTGCATCTTGCCTCTTTCCTCACAATCCATCGGTAAGTTTTCAAACAGATGTTAGAAAATTCCATAAGCCTCCAGTACTCTCCCCTTACAAGAAAACAGATCTCATAAAAGGCTTTTTCCTGTGCTGAAATTTTGTATCACCAAGGGCGGCTTCAGAAGGGGGCAAGGGGCCTGCGAATGAATTCCGCCCCCCGTCGTCCCCCATTTCTGTTTCAGAAATCTAATATATGGGAGCAGCTTGCCGATGTACCTCTTCCATCTTTGCCCCTTCTGTGCCGCCCAGTAATTTGTACTGAAGTTCAAAAGTAAGCAAGACAATCCTTCTGTTGGACCCACTTTGACTGGTATAAGAACATGCAAAGCTTATGTTACACCAGACTCTTTATTCCTATTGGTTATGATCCAGCATCTACTGGTAGGAATTCAGGTAGCATGAGTGGATTCCTTCATACCACCAGAACAACCTTGCAGAGTGGGTCTATCCCAAACCCACCAATGTGTGGAGTTTCCACATCAGTGTCCACAAGGGAAGAGGAAGGAGCCGGGCAGATCAGCTGGCTTTGGACACTTGTCACAGGAGCTAGTGTTGTCAGCAGCATAGGGAGGCTGGCGGCGGCCCAGGTGCAGCTGCCGCAGCAGCCCCCTGATCCTGCCCCCTACATCTGACCTCTGACGTGGGGGACATGGACATGTTGCTGCAATTGCTACTCTTTCTACACTCCAGTCTAGGTAATATGACAAGACAACTTTATCTGTGGCCATCTTTGGAAGTGATCCAGGATCAGAATGGTGTAGCAGCCTTTGGAAACATGACAGTCAGTAACAGCAGAGCTGTGGAGTCATCCTCTAAAAAGGGTCATCATATAGACCCCCTGCTAACTTGGCAAAGAGGCACCTTTTAACGTGGTGATTCTCTTTATTTAGCAGTGGGAGAGTAACTGGCCCTATTCACCCGCAGCACAGTACCTCCAGTGACTGTTGCTGGTGTCTATCTTATGTTTATTTTTATATTGTGAGCCTCTGGGGACAGGGATCCATCTTATTTGTTTGTTATTTCTCTTGTGTAAACCGCCCTGAGCCTAATCGATATACTTAATTCTATATACTTAATTCTCTTAGCCAGATGCGTGGGGATGCGTGGCAGCACCACTCGCGAGAGTTCCAGCCGCTGGGCGGGCGGTGGAGCCCGGGCACAGAGAAGCCATTAGGAGGCAGCCGGCCAGCTAGGTGAAGCCACGCTGGGATGGGCAGGTTAGAAGAGATGGCGGGGGAGGGAGCGGTGAGGGGGGAGAGGCGGGGAGCAAAAGCAGTGATGGGGAGAGAGAAAGCAGTGGGCAGGCAGGTGGCCCGAAATGGGCTGAGAATGGGGGGAAGACCCGAGGGGGAGAGGGCTGAGAACGCACTGCCAAGAGGAGCCCAGCTGGGCAGTGGCAGAGCCACACCACAAACAGCGGGGAACGAAAGCACTCCTGGTGGGCGGGTAGGGGAAACTAGTGGCACAGAAGCTGCGCACTGGGTCTGCTAGTAATCAGTATTTGTCTGCGTTCCTTGCAGGATTTTTTTGTTTTTTGTTTTTAAATACATTTAGCATTTCAAACTATTTTAGCATCCATAACTAGGAAGAATTTTCTGAGTTTTGTCATGCAGCAAAAAAGATTAGTTTTCAACAGCAATTCCTATAATAAGCAGTCAAGTCACATAGTGGTTTCATTTATCTGGTGTACTGGATCTCAATGTTCCTCAAAGTAGCTCATATTATCACATTTCTATATGAGCCTGCTGGTTGAGAGATGGCAGCTGGCCAAGAGGGATTTGAAGTCAGATTTCTCCAACCCAAGCCCAACATGATGGGCTGGTTTGGATGTTCCTGTCCAACCAACCTTTTTAATCCCATGATGAGACAAGTCTGGGCCCAGAAATTGCTGTGTGCCCCTCTCCCCCACTGTAGGGGTACGGGGGGGGAGTACAAGCAATGGAAGCAATAATTTAATTTGAATGCGGGACAGTTTGGATTGTCCTCACACACTAGAGGTGTACACAGAACTGTTCTGGACAGTTTGGTTCAAATTTGAACTAATTTCAAACTGAACAGCTGGTCCACAAACTGGTTCGTTAGAACCAGCAAGTGGTTCAATTTGTGCAATCAGACTGGGCAGAACTGGTTTAGCCCTGTTTGGGTGGCTATGCTTGTAAAGGGGAATCAAGCAAAGGGGATCCCTAACTCTAAAAGGGTTGAAAGGGCAGGTAGGCACAAGTGGGCAAGAGGGCACCTTACTGATGCCAGCAACCCAGGCCTGGTCCACCAGGCCTGGTGCATTCAAACCAGGCCTGGTCCGGTATGAACTCGGACCAGTTTAGTTCAAGCTCGAACTGGTCAAACAGGGCCGGTTCAGCTTGAACCAGGTTCAATTCTAACTGGTTCTGCATACTCCTATCACCCACTCCACATGACTCTCATTGCAAGGTGGACAAAGCTGGTCAGATGCATCATCCAACTCAGTCCTCTGTCAGGGACATAAGCCATCAACTTCAACCCAGAGACTGGGATCTAGTCTAGTAAGCCACCTGGGACTGGGTGAACTCACACTTCAAAACCTTCTACAAGCAGAGGAGAGAACAGGGATGTGCAACATCAGCCACTGTGATTGGCAGGCAGTGCATAACTTCTGGACTGGTGAGGAGGCTTCATATAAATATCAGATGGCCTTGTGTGCTTCAGCATTCTGACTGCTGCACTCCAACCTCCAGTAGCTGACCTCACAGTCCAGGGGTTAGAGAAAGATACACACTCAACATCTGGATTCAAAAGCAGCTGCCCACTGCCTTGGTCTAGCCTCAACACCAACTCCTTTTTAAGCAGAGGATTCGCTTCACATGCATTTTTGCCCAGCATTTCCCAAAGTGCTCTTTTGCCTAGCAATCAAATGTCAATCCAGACCATCCCAGGCAGTATACAGACCTACAGAGACCACCTGCTAGGGATGTGCAAATTGATTCGGGTACAAATCAAATTGCGCCTGATTTGATTCAAATAGATTCAAGATTGGGATCCCTCCTATTAATTCCCCCAGATTCCCAGCTTTCATTTTTTTAAAAAGCTAAGCTCTAGCACTTGTAGAAGTGGAGTTATGGAGCAAAATGTGTGGTCACTATTTTTCAAGTGTTTGGATTCTTTGGTATATAATAACTTTCCCTCAATGAATCCCTATGAGGATTCATTACACACCTTCATTTCTTCTATTCATTTTGACTGTCTTTTTGACAGTGCCAACTGTCAGCTGCCATGTGCCAACTACCCCCCACTCCCACCCGGGGTACTACGAAGTTTATGTTCTAGGGGTTTTTTTCAAGTGTTTAGGCTCTTGGTGTCTAATAACCTTTCCTTATAATGAAGCCCTATGAGGATTCATTACACACCAAAGAGTCTAAACACCTCAAAAATTCCTAAAATATAAACTGAGTACCCAGTGGCTTGTGGGTTGCTGGATAGCTGGAAAATGGGATGCCACTAATTTCCCACCCCCACCTGCATAGCAGTGGGGTCAAAATGAACAGAAGAAATGAAAGTATGTGATGAAGACACCAAATAATCTAAACACTTCAAAAATACCTTTAAAATAAACTGAGTACCCCAGTGTGTGTGTGTGTGTGTGTGTGTGTGTGTGTGTGTGTGTGTGTGTTGGGGGGGTGTAGTTGATATATGGCAGTTGACAGTTGGCACTGTCCAATGATAGTCAAAATGAACAGAAGAAACGAAGGCATATAATGAATCCTCATAGGGATTCATTATGAGGGAAAGTTATTATACACCAAAGAATCCAAATACTTGAAAAATAATGACTGCACATTTTGCTCCATAACTCCACTTCTACAAGGGCTAGAGCTTAGCTTTAAAAAAAGAAAGAAAGAAAGCTGGGGATCCATTTTAGGGTTAGGATATGGCAACTTCAAATGACCATCGTTCCCTATGGTGGAAATGTTCAAAATCAGTAAAAACTAAAAAAAATCATTAAAAATCAATCAAATGCCCCACTGCCCTGAAATTTGAGTAGTAGGTGGCACCCATGGGCCTTGTTAGTAGGTTGAGTAGTAGGTGGCACACCATGGACCCACCATCCAAATTTGGTGCCCCAGGGCCTTGTTAAGTAGTCTGAATCGGTCCAAATCCAAATCCAATCAAAGCAAATACAAATCGAATCTGGGGTGATTTGGAGGGGGTAGATTAGGATACAAAACAAATCAGGGGTGATTTGTTTTGTGCACAAATCGAATCAAAAAAATCCATTTGTACACATCCCTTCCACCTGCCAAACAAACTGCTATTCCAGAGGGCACAGATTTTTCCATACTAGACCTTGAATATAAAACCAACCAACTCAGATGTGTCAGATCCACAATATATTTCTTAATGCAAAAAACTTCAGAATCTTCTGCAAGGAATCTAGGCTACATTTCCCCAGGAAAAAGAACAGAAAGAGGAACTACTAAGGGGAGAATGAAAGGTACAATAGTTTAAATTTAGCATATTTATAGTGGTATAATAGTGGTATCAGAAATTACATGCAACCATTTTCATCATAGGAGTAAGTATTTAGATGGAAGTTTGGGCCCAGAATTCTCTGTGTGCCTCTCACCCCCACGGTAAAGGTGGGTGAAGGACAAGCAATGGAGGCAAGAATTTAATTCAAATGTATTTGGGAGGACATGAACCAGCAGAAAAGGGAAAATTCTCAAAAGGGAATAATTCTCCCAATAATTTCTGGTTTTAAAAATACTTTTGATAGCAGATCTCAAATGATCATCATGAATAGTGAAGGCAATATGGTCTCCAGGTCTGGCCAGAGAAATTCTATACATAGATTTATACAGAGATTAGAGAAAGTCTATATTTAAAAAGAGATGCATCTTCCCGCCCACCCCCCACGCACCACCACTCGATTATAAATATATCAGTGCTGTACATAGCCATTTCTATGCCTAGAGAGCAGGTTCCAAATTCTGTTGCCACTGACATGTGCTAGGAAACCCTTTAGAGTAGTCTTGTTGAAACCCCAGTTCTCACTGCTCAGCAATTTTGATGCAGAAAACCTGCTGACTGTTGTAGTCCAGTGCCCCGTATGCAGGGCAAATAGGGGTGTGGGGCTCCAGGGAGGCAAAGCAGCATGGAGATGTGGGGCCGCAGCAAGCCAAAGTGGCGGCGGCATGGCGATTTCTGACTGGAGTCTCCCAGTCCTCCCAACTGCCAGCCCTGGCAGCTTCCGCTACAGCAGCTGCACTCGGACCCAGCCGAGCCTCACGACACACTCTGCTTGGCTGCATGCAGGGGAGACTCTGGCCGGGCCGGGCCCCTCTCTTGGTAAGTCAGAGAGGAAAGCAGCTCAGCCGGAGTTGCCACTCTACGCAGCCAAGCAGAGCAGGTCGTGGAGGAGGCCCATGGGCCGTCATGCAGGCTGGGTTGGAGCACAGCTGCTGTGGCAGGAGCCATACTCCCGAGCTGGCAAGCAGTGGGGACAGAGAAACTCCAGGCAGGAATTTCTGCACAGTCATCACTGGGGCAGGGTTCAGGATGGTGTGGGACTCAGAGCAATTGCCCCGATTCCCCCCTCAAAGGACAGCTCTGCCTACATGTCCTCAGGCTTTTCCTACTGCATCAGAATTCAGTGGCTGAATGTGCTGTACTGTGTTTGGCTGCAGACAGAGGGCCAGAGAAGCTGCAATAGTGTCACTCTGTCTGGTCTGTTGCCCCCTCTAAGCAAACAAGCAAATGTCGGGCTTTTCCTCTATCATCATGAAAACATACTTAATCATTCCATATTCAAAACATTACACAGCGTAGCATTATTTTATGAACAATCAATATACCACATGATATTTGGTGCTATGTGTGCCTCTATTCAGTTTGCTTTCAGGTCAGCTGCTTCTATCACCCTAGCCTAGTACTATACATTTTTATTTCATTTTTTACAATTACTAAGATGCTTATTTATTTATTTGTTTAACATATTTATATACTGCCCAAAATGCAAGTCTCTGGGCGGTTTACAACAATATAATAAAAACAAGTTTAAAAAGGTCAAAAGATTACGACGATTGAAAATTTAAAACAAGGCTAAACTATTAAATGCCATTAAACTATTAAAACAGTATCTAATTAAAAGCCTGGGTGAACAAATGTGTCTTGACTGCCTTTTAAAAAGTTGTAAGATATGGGGAGGCTCTTATTTCAGCAGGAAGCATGTTCCAACGCCTCGGGGCAGCAGTGGAGAAGACCCGTCTCTGAGCAGCCACCAGACGAGCAACTGCAGACGAACTTCTCCTGATGATCTCAATGGGCGGTGTGGTTCATAGCAAAAAAGATGTTCTCTTAAATACCCAGGGCCCAAGCTGTTTAGGGCTTTATAGATTATAAACAAGACCTTGTACTTTGCCTGGAAACCTATCGGCAACCAGTGAAGATCTTTTAAGATAGGAGTGATATGGTCGGAAGCTGATGAAAGGCACTTCTGGACACTGCCTCAACCTGGGACACTAGGGAAAGGTTTGTATTCAGAAGCAACTTCAGACTGTGTACCTGTTCCGTCTGGGGAAGTGTGACCCCATCCAGAACAGGCAGATCAAAAATCTCCTGACCTCACACAATAAGTACCTCCATCTTATCTGGATTCAGTCTTTAGGTGGAAACATTCTACATTATCTTAAATTCCTTTCTTTTGCCATGTTACCCTCTTTTCATAACAAGCATTTATTGTTGGGATTTTTTAAAGTGTTGATCTTTTTAAAAAAAATACCCAACATTCCTTTGAGTATTTCAGACTTCAAGTCATCTCATTTCTTGCTGCTGGAAGCTGGTTCTTAATTAAAACAAAATCCTCTTAGGTTTGTAAGTAGAAACTTTAAGAACCATTTCACTGGTCTGCATGGTCCAATTAAAATCTTACTGTTTTGCTTTTCAATTGTGTGTTGAAGGAGATACATGCAAGTACAAGCATAAAGTTATTCCCAGGGGTGTGGTGGAGGGGGGATGCACAGGGACAGAGTGCCGGTACTCCTCGGCTTCTCTGGCTTTGCGGGTGGGCATGGGGGCTGTCATGGAGAGTGCCTGCACTTCTGAATTTGCAACAACCACTGGTTATTCCCCAAGTTCCCTAAAAATGTGGAGTGCTATCTTAAGAAATATCCAACAACCCACAGCCCTCATCCTCTTCCCAAATGAAGCAATAGGTTTACCCTCTCCACCCAGATCTCAACACTCAAAACTATAAACCCAGAGTGTGCTAACAAATGCTTAAGATAATGGCTGACTGCAAGATTGCTGGTACTATTTTCTTTTTAAATGACTCTCTCAGAAACAAAAGCATGCTCTGGTTTTGGTTCACTGTTATGCTGCCATCCTAATCTAGGACTGGGACATTAATAAAGCTACAAGATTTGTCTCTCCAGTTTGTATTAGACAGCTGGTGTAGCACAGCAGCTAAGGAACTGAGCAACAAATCAGAAAACTCACAATTCAAATCTTGTCCCTGCCGTGGACTCAGGGGCTGGCCTCTGCTCAGTCTCCCATCTGCAATACGGAGATCATACCAACTTCCCTTTAAAGGGTAATTGTAAAGACTACAACTAGATAAGAGTTTCAAACATTCTAAATCAACAGTGTATATCTATATGACAAGAGTTTATTAAATTGAGCACTGTTATGTCTCAGTTCATGCTCACGTGGTTAATGCTGTGGCCTTGTGTGACATTTATCCTTCAGGCTAAGAGGCTGTCAGAAGGGAGTGCCATTCCAATTCTACTCCACTCGATTGCCACTTCTTATTTGTCTTCACTGGGCAGTGGTGGTCCAAGACGTCCATGCACCTGAGGCACGGTGTCAAATGTTGCCCCGACCACTACATACACCCGTCACGGTGCACCACTAGGCTTGTTATGAAAAGAGGAAGTGTCAAAAAGGGAGTAGAAGTACTGGCAAGGGTGGTCCCCGGGGGGGGCATGGGTGGGCAAGCATCCCCCCATTCAAGAGGCTTGCCCTCCATTTCTAATTCAGAAATCTAATATGTGGGACATGGCTCACCCACCCATAAATGCCCTTTGCCCTTTCTGTGCCTTCTCTGCTTTTTTTTCCTTGTGCTGCCACCTTCTAGAGAAAGTCTCCAGTATTCTGCTCCCTTTTTGACACGTCCTCTTCCCCTTCCTCCCCATTTTCATAACAAGCCCAGCAGTGTGCAAGAGAGGAACATCTCAAAACAGCTCTTTGCTGAGCAGTGTCTATGCAACCCCTTGATGAAGAGATACTCCAATGAGCAGCAGAGGGAGGCAGATTAAGCAGTGGGGGGGGCATCTTGTGCCCTCATCTGTCAAGCGAGGCAACTGCCTCACCTTGTCTTATGCAGGGGCCGTCTCCATCACTGGGGTTCAGACTAGATAATGCACAACACTTTGAACACCCAGAATTTTGCACAAAGACCACCAAGAGCAAAGAGGGAAACTGACAAGATTTCCCACATGTTTTTATAGCAGCTCTGAAGTCCCTTTGCTGTAGAGGTGAAACTGAAAAGGGGCTGGTTTAGACAATCTTCCGTCTGTCCAGCCCACTGAATGAGAAAAGGGTGTGCATGCTCCATGAGTGTGCATGTCCTTCCCCCACTCCTGGCATGCAGGAATGACTCTACCCATTCATGCGGAATACTCATATTTCTAGCATGTGGAGAGGGGTGGTCACAATTAATTGCTCCCCCAACAATTAGGGAGAGCCAACCTTGCATGCCGGGGGCAAGTATGTGTACACTCATCACACATGCACGTCTTCATGATGTGAGATGGGCCAGATGGATAGAGTATTGTCCAAACCGGCCCAAGGGGCTATCAATGTCAGCAAACATCAACACTCTACACAGGAAGTGGCTTAGCACACATTTGGCTTAAGTGCCAAGAACTATGAATAAAGGCTAGAAAGAACATATTTTCTGCAGATATATCTTTTGTAAGTGAAAGGGGGATTCTTTGCAACCACTGTGGGACACTATTGAACTGGAGAAGATGCAGAAGAGGGCAACTAAGATAATCAGGGGCCTAGAGCACCTTCCTTATGAGGCAAGGCTACCTGGGGCTTTTTAGTTTAGAAAAAAATATGACTGAGGGAAGACATGATAGAGGTCTATAAAATCATGCATAGGATGGTGATGGAAAGAAATTTTTCTCCCTTTTGCATAATACTAGAATCAGGGATCATGAACCTCCCGTGAACCTCATTGCTAAGAAATTTAGGACTGACAAAAGGAAGTACTTTTTCACACAACACACAATCAACCTATGGAATTCTCTGCCACAAGATGTGCTGATAGCCAACAGCGTGAATGGCTTTAAGAGGGGTTTACATAAATTCATGGAGGACAGGTCTATCAATGGCTACTAGTTCGAGGGCTATAGCCACCTCCAGCCTCAGATGCAAGATGCCTCTAAACACCAGTTGCAGGAGAGTAACAGCAGCAGAGAGGGCATGCCCTCAGCTCTTGCCTGTGGGCTTCCCAGAACCATCTGGTGGGACACTGTGTGAAACAGGATGCTGGACTAGAAAGGCCTTGGGCCTGATCCAGCAGGGCTGTTTTTACGGATAGTCCTACAAGTCTTAACTTAAAAGGCAACATGAAGTTGGAGCACACATTGCTATATTGCAGCAGCAACATAAGAAGCAGTCTTTGAAAGGTCTCTGCAGAACTCATCTGTCTTTGTTTTCTCTAGTATCACATCAAGCACACAAATACCAATACCTGCTTTCCTTTAGTTTACTGTTCCTTGCACACTCAGCAGGCAGTAAGGGAAAATGCATTATCTTTAGATCAGTGCAGATTTGGTTCAAAGAGCACCATCCAATACACTCTCACACCTCTAGGAAGTCAGATTGGAGGAGACAACTTCAGATAAGACTAGATAGCAGCAGCAGACCAGATATCTGTAACAGCAGCCTTGTAAGTCCAAAAAAGAAATTAATTCACAACCTTTAAACAAAACAACAACAAAACAACTAGATTGTTCATGAGTCAAGGATATGTGTCACACTGGTGGCCTGAAAATGGGGTGGGGATCTTCCAATTTACAAAAAAAGGAGTTTCCTGGCAATTTGCATGGAGGAGATGCTTAGCACAACAGGCAAACGGGTCCACCACTGTTTAATAGCCGGTGTAACAGTCTCAAACTCTTTGTAAACAACTCCTAGTGGTCTTTTAATGTCAAAAACTGAAGATTTCAAAGCATTCTGATTAAGAAAAGGACTTACTAGAATCAGCACATTAGAATGCATGCATGCGTGCATTTGCACGTGCAGACGCGCGCACCACACACACACACCCCATCTCTGTTTCTCTTCAAACGTTTCCACCTCTGCCATGGCACCCTGCTACAGAACCAGCCATGGTGCAGAATAAACAGCTATTTTCTTTAAAAGTCACTTTCCATAACTAGCAGTGTTTTTAAAAAGTCACAGCACTACTGGTGATGTAGCTTTTCCTTTGGTCCCTGGAAGCTCTTTTGATTCTCAGCATTTACATGACTGTAGAAAGGCCAGTTTCTGCTGTACAAATAACTACCTCTTTTTGAAATTATTTGCCCATGCATTTGTTAAGAGGACAAGGGCAGCTTTGTGCAAGTGTCCCCTCAGCCAAACGTGGTTACCTGTATCCACAGCAACCATGAAATCTGCACAACTTTAATTTCAATAGGAGTCAAATGCCAGACAAACATTCATTTAATGCATGTGACAATGAGGGAGGGATCATTTTTGTTTCCCTTCATATCATTGGGGGACCACTCTGGTATACATTCCAAACAGACAAGCAGAAATGAACTTGTTTCCAGATCAGGAAACAAGGCTATTTGTTGTTTTTTTCAAAAAAGATTTTATTTTAATTGCAAGCTTTTGAAGCAGTCACAGATACTGTCCAGTAGATTTCGGCAACCCTTGTGCAATCCTTTGCACACAGCAGTCATTATAATAGGGATGGTGCACACCAGGAATGGGGGAAGGTTTGCATTTCCCTAGCAGCAAGATAATTGCTGTTTAAGTAGAAGTATAATGCAATGGTCCCCACAACAGAAAACACCAGGATTTCCCACAACAAAAACATAACTCTGTATTTATCGCATAAGGAAACTATTGCATTGTAACAAAAGAGCATTTATATAGCACATTATGCATGGCTGGGATGTGTGAATTGATTAGAATTCGAATTGACTTGACTTGAGTCTGGCCAATTCGAATTTGAATCAAATCAATCCGAATTGAATCAACCTGCATGGAGGGGGGAGGGGGAGGAGAGCCTCCTTTCAATCTTTTTGTTTTTAAAGAAAAGAGGTGCCAGGGAGCCAGGAATTATCTTTACTGTGAAAAGCTCACAGCTGGGGAGGCGGGGGGGGGGCAGGGGAGGCAGTGACTTGACCTGCCATCCCACTGAGGCCAGCTGGCCCCTGCTTTTAAAAACAAGGAGGCACAGAGCACCTTTGAACCGCTCCTGAGAGTGGTAACTGCAGTGCTCGTAGAGGCAGGGAGGCGGCAACTAGACAAGATTTTGGAGAGGAGAGCTGGTCTTGTGGTAGCAAGCATGACTTGTCCCCATAGCTAAGCAGGCTGTGCCCTGGTTGCATATGAATGGGAGACTTGATGTGTGAGCACTGCAAGATATACCCCTCAGGGGATGAAGCTGCTCTGGGAAGAGCAGAAAGTTTCAAGTTCCCTCCCTGGCTTCTCCAAGATAGGGCTGAGAGAGATTCCTGCCTGCAACATTGGAGAAGCCACTGCCAGTCTGTGAAGACAATACTGAGCGAGATGGACCTATGGTCTGACTCAGTATATTGCAGCTTCCTATGTTCCTGTGTTCCTATCCCTTCCCGTGCATGCTGCACACACAGGGAGTCCATTCAAAGGGGTAGCCCAGTGTTCTTTTAGCTAGAATACTGGTGTTTTTGCACACACAACAAGAAGTGTTCTAGCTAAAAGAACACCGGGCTATCCCTTTAAATGGCCTCCCCATGCCTGCACAAAGGCCATTTAAAGGGTTAGCCTGATGTGAGTGGGCCACTTGGGGCGGAGGGGGGGCATGGGGAGGCTGGTGGGTTGGGTCGCTGTCTCCTCACCACTGCAAATTCTGCAGTTACTTCTCTCAGGATTAGTTCAAAGGCACCCCGTGCCTCTTATTTTTAAAAGCAGCAGCCAGTATGCCACAGTAGGATGGCGGTTCAGGTCACTGCTTAACTTCTGCACGTAAAGGTAATTTCCAGGTGCCACAATGCCTCTTTAATTTTTATTTTTTTTTAAGGCTGAAAGGGGGCTCTCCTCCCCCTCTCCCCATACAGGTATCATAGATTCAGATTCTATTCTAATCAATTCAAGTCCTGTTAGGGCCAATTTGATTCATGTTCGAATCAAAACAACACATTTTGATTCGAATTGAATCAAGATATTTAATTTGTGCACATCCCTAATGTGTGGTCAAACTGCCACAAAAAAGCAAAAAAGAAGAAAAGTGTTCCCACAAATTCAAAGCAAAGAAAAAAGAAAATGATCATGTAGCAAAATACATCCAATACAATGTAAATTATAAATATAAAGCTGGAAAATCATTATACAAAAATTATACATGCAATGAATAAACGTATGTAGAAATTAGACTTACATAGAAAAAAACAGTCTATAGAGACAATTTGGCATGCAACAGGAAATATACAGTAGAAAGAAAGCAAAAGGCAGGGAGCCACCAAAATCAAAGTAGGGGATCAACTGGCACATTCCTCAGTCTAATGGCGGGGGGGGGGGCAGGAATCCAATATGATAAGTGATGTAAAAAGAGTGCTCTTACCACACTTGATCAGGCCTATATTCTACAGATGCATGCACATCTGTGGCTGGAACATCTGTGGCTGTTTCAGAGATCATATACTTGAGAGTACAACAAAAGCCCTTTCCCTACTGCAGCCAATTCTGACCATCCAGGAAAGCAGGCTACTATCCATCTGATAGAGCGAGCCCAGATTGACTAGCACCAAATTAGCAAGTGCAAATAACTATGGACCAGTCTGGACTAGTGAAGCAACACCCTAGGCCAGGCCTTGACAGATTTTATTTGGATCTAAGAGTCAGCTCAAACATTTAGAATCCAAACAATGGACAATTGACAAATTTATTGGACTTAAGGATGGACATTGTTAGGAGAAGGGGGTACAGTAAGCGGGCTTATCTTTGGTCCTTTTACAAGTAACATACTTAGAAATGAAACAGTACTGTCTGGGACTGTGAAGGAATGAGGTCTGAATCTCCTCTTTTTGTGTTACAGATTTCTGTACTGCATATGTATTTGCTTACTCCATATGTTCAGTGTTAAAAGCTGTGCAGGGGTCAAAGGCTCACAGCTCCTATTCTACAGTTTGGTTAACCTTTGGAAGGAAGAGAGGGTTTTATTTGATTGGGCATGTTTTAAAATTATGGAGAAAACTTAAGTTGTCCTGATTGGCTGAAATTTGGAGGGGAAATATAGAATAAAAGGAGGCTTGCCTGCAGCAGAAAGAGTTGAAAAGTTGGAGAGCAGAAGAACTGAAGTCAGCTCCAGTAGAAAAAATGGGAGAGTTGAAGTTAGTTCAAGTGAAGGCGTTCAAGGAGTGCAAGTCCCAGTTCATGTTGGAGTTCAAATTGGTTAGTGCAAGTCCCAGTTGGAGTGGAAGCTGGAATCTTGGAGAGCCAGGAGAGAAGAGCTGCTGAAGTTACAGCTGAGAAATCACTGGGAGAGTTATGCTGCAACTCTCTGGAGAACTGGATCACTCTCAAAGCAGCTGAAGGATCAGTTTGGAATTGAACCATCAAAACTGGATAGAAATAGCAAGATCTGAGGCTGAGAAAGCCAGGCTTGCTGCAGAAGCTGTCTAGAAGTGATTCTAGATTATGAACATTTATGAATACGATGAATATTTATATACCACTTATCAACAAAAAGTCCCCAAAGCAGTTTACATAGATATAAACAAACAAACTGGCTCCCTGTCCCCAAAGGGCTCACAGTCCAAAAAAGAAACCTAAGACAGACAGCAGCAACAGCCACTGGAGGGATGGTGTGCTGGGTATGTAAATGGCCAGTTACTCTCCCTTGGCTAAATAAAAAGAACCACCACTTTAAAAAGGTGCCTCTTTGTTCAGTTATTGGGCAGGCACCTTAATCTAGAAGTCCAAAGCATCTGGGTACTGGGCTGGCTGCACTGCGTGAGCCACAACCACACTGAAGAACAGGAATGAGCTGAAAAAGCAAGTGCCCAGCTACGGATTTCCTGGGCAGTAATGGGCAGTGTCCACTAGCAGTCCCACATATGGATCCACACTGGGTTCTAGGCACTTGAGCCAGTTTGGAATTGTGGACAAAAGAAACTAAAAGAGAACAAAGGCAAGAGTGGCAGGTATGCCAATATCCTGTTACCGAGAGTCCAGGGAACTGCATGAGTGGGTCAGTATTATCCAGCAGGAACACAAAAGCAGAAAAGTGCTAGGTCTGGCAAATGAATTAGTGTGAGCCTCATTTGCACACTATGTTCAGTGCATATACAATTTGCACACACCTACAGTTATTTGCGCATTGGCTGACGTTCAGACTGATACAGCACTCATGCTGCTAACATGAGTTGGTCCTGGGCAGGAGGGGCGATTTTTATCCATCTCCCCTTGCCCCTGGAGCTCACTGTGACTTCCAAATATATGTCCCTGAGAGCTGCATAACCCTCAGAGATGTCTTTTCAGGAGTCACAGACGGTTTCAGAGGAAAAAGGAGGTAATACAAACACCACCTGTGCTGTGTACACAGTGTCACACAATTAATGCTTCATTAGTCTGAATGTCAGCCATTGCGTTCAACACACAAACAGCAGTACACTCCCTATATGTACCTGCATCTGAGGAGGCCTATACCCAGTTTCACTTTTTAAATGAACACATGCACAATTATTCACACAAAAACCATGATTATATACAGACACCTGAATGCATGTACAGTGTAAGGTCTGAACACGGCTTCTGAGTTGCTTTGATTGCATTCGGGTGTTAAAGCAGTACATGGGAACCTCCTTCACTGCCCCAAGACCCTTCCTTGTCAGTCTGGCAATTTAGCCGCCTCCCAAATGCAAGAGTGCTGGCTGCAGTTCCCAGCTTTCCCAGGAGGAAAGCATACCCCACCCCACCCTTTTTTTTGTCTGTTATGATTTAATGTGTGTTTTTATCTCTTGGTTTAATGTTGTGTTGCAAGCTGCCCAGAGAACAATTTATTATGGGGCGGCTAACAAATAAAGTTTATTATATTGATTTTTGTGATAATGATGATGATGATGATGATGATGATGATGATGATGATGCGATTTACACACAGTCTACCAGATGTTATTGACTGGGTTTGGTACTTTAATTATTGGGCCCTTTCCAAGGGTCTAGGATAACTAAAGAAAAATTAAAGATAGCGCCGTAGTATTCGTGCTGTCCCGAGTAGTGTGGCCTTCTGTAGCTGATAGGTTGTAATTTTATCGATGCTCAAGGTGTCAAGATGGTGTTCAAGTTCTTTTGGTATTTATTATCATCATTATCATCATTATCATTATTATCATTATTATTATTATTCCCCTGCCTGTATTACCATCTTGCTTGCCTGAAACTAAGGCCAGTCCTCAAAGGCTCTGGTTAATGCAGCAAAGTTGAGAACAGGATGCTCTGGCAACACTGTTCTAAGAGAAGTAAACGATCCACATACATTGTCTCAGAAACCCTGATTAAAACCTGAAAGGGAACTCAGTAATAATGACCATGTTGTAGATGGGGTGCTGAGAGAGAATGGCTTCTACAAGACTACTTATTGAGTTCATTGCCAAAGCACAATTTGAACTTGGGACTTCCCAGCTCACACCTTTGAATTTATTCCATGCCACATGGCACCTGACAGAAGCAACACAGATGAGATCCTTCCCCCATAGAGCTTACAATCTGAAACAGACAGTGGGGGAAAATTATGTGAGAAGGACAGAGAAGCAGGGTGGGGGCAAAGGCTGTTACATGTATAAAAATAAACTTTGGTTATAGTTGGGAATGAGGATTAAGAGAGCAAGCCACTTCACCTCCTTCTTATACTTGGGGAACTAGGTGAATTGACAGCCCGCATGTCAGGGGTTAATGTGGCAGTGGGGGTGGGCAAGGCAAAATGAGGCAGCCAGGGTGAGGGGAGGAAAGTGGGAACAAGTCACACCTGTGGCTCATTTACTACGCTCTGCTCCACCCATACAGGGCACTACTGGCCTGAGCTCCATGGAGGAAAAGTAGGATGTAACTTTTTTAAAAAAAGCCGCATAATATAGAGCAGTGTTTCTCAACCTTTTTGGAGTCAAGGCCTGCTAAATTCCTCGTGCAGAGTTTCAAGGACCGCTACATTCTTCATGCGCAGTTTCCCAGACCAGCAGTTAGTAAAGGGGTTTCAAGTTTAAGTTTATCTATCTATCTATCAGATTTCTATACTGCCCAAAACTTGTATCTCTGGGCAGTTTACAATTAAAATAATATAAGCATTAAAATCATTAAATTTGGAATCTTTTGCAAACATGGAATATTAGGGATTCTCAACCTTGGGTCCTGAGATGTTGGTGGACTTAAACTCCCATAACCCCCAACCGCAATGGCAATGACCATTTGGCCATTGTGGGGATTATGGGAGTTGAAGTCCACCAACATCTGGGGACCCAAGGTTGAGAACGCCTGAACCTAAAAGCCTGGGTGAACAAATATGTCTCCAGTATGTCTTCAGTATGTGCAGGGTGGGGGTGCTTGTGATTACTCAATGGAGAGGGGATGTTGGGCCATTAGAAAAATTCAAAAACTACGAAACCAACATACAAGCAAGCTTTTGAATTCCCCAAAACTCTTCATCAGGCTGGATGTCAAGCAAAGCAAAAAGGAGGTGAAGAGAGGAGAGCTGGGCAAGTTGTCACTAGAGCCTGAAGTCTACAGTTTAACCCTCTCTTGATGTAGGTGGATTTTTTGCAGGAGTTGTGTAGTCGCAGGGCCGGATCCAGACCACGTTAGTCAGGACCACCCACTGAAATTAATTTAGTCATCTCTCATTTGTGTCAATGCTGCTTGGTCATGATCACCTGGCTTGATCTGGATCCTGCTCTTAATTGTGCACTTTGTGAGGCGGACCTAATGAAACCCGCACAGCTCCTCCAAAACTCCTTAAAAACAGTTATGTGGCAGGTGCTGGGAATGTTTTTTTTTTTTTAAATGGTGAAAGAAAACGTGAAGAAGAGCAGTGGAGACCTGGTGTTAAAGGGAAGGGGGCAATTCTGAGATGGCGGGGGGAGCAGGGCATTGTAGTGGTGGATGGCTCGTCTTCCTCGCTGGGGAGACGAGGCACTGTTCAGGGTGGGTGAGGCAATGGTGCAACAGACTGCGCTCGGAAGGTCGCCTGGGTCCAAGAGCTGCTGCCACTGTGCTTGTGCACCAAATTGTGTAGCAGGTGTTCCCCCATCCTCTCTCGCAGCGCATGCTTCTGTGCCCCCTCTCAACTCCCCTGCATGCGCCAATCACACCAGCCTGCCTTGGGGGCCAGGCAGCTCACGTGGTCCCACATGCTGCCCACACGTCGCTGCGAGGCAAGCCAAGAGCAGCCCTCCTCCCTCCCTCCACTGCTTAGCCCTTACCGCGACGTGATCCCGGCCAGAGGTTGTCCCCCCCGCCCGGTGAGGTGATAAAGGGGACTGCCGTCTTCCACCGGCGGTGCAGACCAGGGGGTTATAGGGGGCCAAGGGACCATAACGCCCCACCAATGCAAGACGGAAACAGCGTTTCCTCTCAAGGTGCCTTGGCCGCAACAGGCAGCTGGTTTTAAATCGGTTGGGATCGGACACGAACCGCTCTGGGCATCAAATCCCCAGGATAACCTCATTCCAGTGCCATTCATCCAATGACCCTTTTGCATGAATGCACAAAATGGTCTCTTGCCTCTCCCCCGCACACCGCCTCCCTCCGCCACTTAGCCCTCCTTGGTACGTGTGCTTGCTCCCACTCCCCAAGGAAGGTCCACTTGTACTCCCTTTCTGTAAAGCCCGAGCCAAGGCAGCCCTCCTCCCTCCCTCCACCGCTTAGCCCTCACCACAGCATGATCCCGGCCAGAGGTTCCACCCCCTGGCGAGGTCACAAAGGGGATTGCCATCTTTCACCAGCAGTGCAGACCAGGTGGTTACAGGGGGCCGAGGGACCACAACACCCCACCGATGCAAGAGGGAAACAGGGTTTCCTCTCAAGGCGCCTTGGCTGCAACAGATAGCTGGGTTTCAATCAATCAACCTTTGGCTGCAAATAATGAGCATGCAAGAACCAGCAGCCCTTCAAGTGGCGCCCACTGCCATACCTTTTCCTCGATGCCCCCACGTTGCATACAGTTTGAAGCTGTAAATATAGGGAATAAGATAGCTATAAGATCTCAGCAGCACGTGGAGGCAAGGCAGAAGCAGGGTCCTGTGCCTCCATGATACTCCTCCTCTCCCTCTTCCGTGCCATGTGCAAAATTGAGGAAGTGAGTGCCTTGATTGCAGTTGTTTGGGGGCGGGGGTTTGACTTCCAGTCAGGGACTGGCACTCAACCCTTCGGGGACTGGCAACAGTCCAGGGACCGGTGGTTGAGAAACTGTGATGTAGAGCATGGTGAAAGCATTATTCAAACAAAACTGCTGTTATCAGGAAAATAAGTTCTTTACTGGACACATATTGTAACTTTCATGTCAGTCATGCATGACAATTTCATCATTTCTTCCCTTTTGGATTTTCACAGCAAAATGTGCAATAGGATGCAATTATTCTTGCAAGTAGTTAACACATATAGTAATAAAATATGCACTATGCAATGTAGCCAATAGAGAGGTTCCAAATTACCTTGCATGTGGAAGCATTTCTGAAGTAGAAAAAAGAAACTTGCACAGTTCGGAGCTTATCCAACTGCACGTTAAAAAAAAAACCAAAAAGACCAACCACCTTTTGAGTGGGTTTCTGGAGCCATAATTACAATCTTGCTCATTGTAACCCTTGTCCCCATCACTAAACAACCACTTAAGAGTGGGTTTAATCAGAAACACATCTATTATTAACCCAGGGACAGCACGCTGGTGCCCTGACAAGTCTGTCTTCCGTCAGTACTCTCACCTCTCAGATGGTTCCACTACGTTCTCTGAAGTATAGCAGAGCTCTTCGCTCCTGGACCACAAAATCAATACGAAATGGATGGAGTTGCCGAAATCTGTTTCTAATTTGCCATTAAGCCTCCAATTTATTCCTCACCAGTTATAATTAACTGCAAGTGTGGCCACTTTCAGAACCATTAATGTTTGCATGAAAGGGAAGGGGGTGGCATTTGTATTGAACATATATTTACACACATCAGAGACAGATTTTTCTTTTTAATTTCCATTGCTTTGGGTTAAAAAAACTTGGGGGGGGGGGAGTTGGAGAATTGCTAGAATCCATACCAAACTAACCTTTGAAATATTGTATTTGGAACAGAGATGGTTAAACAGCTATATTCTCAGAGGTGCCGGTATGCAAGCCTACAGAAGTTCCTGAACTGATAAATGTCAGGAGAGGATTTGCCTTGTGCACATTACTGCAAAGTTTGAGCCAAAAACTGGGACAGTCAATCATCAGCAACACCAGGTCCTTGCAGCAACAAATCAAAATTAGTTAGGCAATACTAGTTGACCCCTATAAAAGTTTCCAGGTCAGACTTCCCTGGTGGTCTAAGCAGCTAGATCTGTTGTTGTTATTATTTCTTGTTTACACAGTCAGACAGGTGTTATTGACTGGTTTGTTTTATCCAGACATCGAGTCCTTCCCAAGGACCTGGGATGCCAGAATTTTATGGTCAATGTTGTTGTTGTTGTTGTTGTTGTTATTATTAATTTATTAGATTTGTATACCGCCCTTCCAAAATGGCTCAGGGCGGTTTACAATTAAAACAAACCACTAAAACAGTAAAGAGCTAAAACAAATTAAAAAACAATTACAGTGCTTAAAACCCCCGAAATCGAGTTTTTAATTTTAAAATAAACCAGATATTAAAACCCCCAAAATTTAGGAAGCTGAGAAAGCTTGGGTGAAAAGATGGGTTTTCAGGTGTGTTTTTTTAAATTGCCAGAAATGGGGAGGATCGTATCTCAGCAGGGAGCACATTCCACAATCTCCGGGCAGAGACCGAGAAGGCCCATCTCCGTGTAGCCACCAAACGAGCTGGCGGTAACTGGAGACAGACCTCCTCAGATGACATCAATGGGCGGTGGGGCTCATAATGAAGAAGACACTCTCTTAGATACCCAGGGCCTAAGCTGTTTAGGTCTTTGTAAGTTATAACTAGTACTTTGTATTTTGTCCAGGAACCTATTGGCAGCCAGTGTAACTCCATTAGTAAAGGAGTAACATGGTCTCTCTGAGATGACCCAGAAACCAGCCTGTCTGCCACGTTCTGAACCAACTGAAGTTTCCGGACTATGTACAAAGGCAGCCCCACATAGAGCAAATTACAAAAGTCAAGTCTGGAGATTACCAACAGATGTACCACAGTTTTGAGGTCATTGATCTCGAGAAACGGGCACAGCTGGCGTATCAGACGGAGCTGAAAGAAAGCACCCCTGGCCACCGCCTCAAGCTGAGAAACCAGGGAGAGGTGTGAATCCTGAAGTACTCCCAGACTACGAACCTGTTCCTTTTGGGGAACTGTGACCCCATTTAGAACAGGCAGATCAAAATTGTCTCTAGAGTTCTGACCCCACACAATAAGTACCTCCATCTTATCTGGATTCAGCTTCAGTTTATTCTCCCTCATCCAGCCCATTACTGCTTCCAGGCAGGCATTTCAGGAGGATATGCCAAATCCTGAAGAAGCTGACATGGAGAATTAGATCTGGGTGTCATCAGCATACTGGTAACACCCAGCTCCAAATCCCCCGATGATCTCTCCCAGTGGTTTCATGTAAATGTTAAAAAGTATTGGAGAAAGTATGGAGACCATCTGGAATCTATCCGAGAGGTAGGAACGGAACCACTGTAAAACAGTGCCTCCCACCCCCAACCCCCTCAGACGTTCCAGAAGGGTACTATGGTAAATAGTATCGAAAGCTGCCGAGAGACCCAAAAGGACCAACAGAGTCACACTTCCTCTGTCAATTCCCAATTGGAGATCATCCATCAGGCCGACCAAAGCAGTCTCCACCCCCTAGCCTGCCCCAAAACCAGTTTGAAATGGGTCTAGATAATCAGTTTCCTCCAAGACCGCCTGGAGCTGAGAGACCACCACCCTCTCAATTACCTTTGCCCAGCCATGGGAGATTGGAAACAGGCCTATAATTGCTCAACTCTGAGGGATCTAATGAAGGCTTCTTTAGAAAAGGTCCAATGATTGCCTCCTTAAGTCAAGAAAGCATCGTGCCCTCCCTCAGAGAAGCATTTATGATTTCCACCAGGCTGTTTACAACAACCTCCCTGCTATATCGAACAAACCATGTTGGACAAGGGTCAAAAGAACAAGTGGTACCGTATTTTATGGACTATAAGACGCTACAGACTATAAGACGCACCTTAAATTTTCATCCATTTTTTGAGTTTTTGAGCTTTCCTTCTCCTCTCGCCTCGATCTCCCCTCCAAACCCTCCCACCAAGCCCTGCTCTGTCCTTTCCCTCCTGCCAGCAGCAGTGAGCCCACGTTGGTGACCCGCAGCAGCGGCGGCTGCTGCTAGTTGCTGTTCATTGCAGCTGCCGGCGGGGCCCACCCGGGACATCCTTCACCTTGTGCCTCCGGCTCCTGTAGGCTGGCGCTTGCCTGCGCGGGCTCGTGCCGCCCCTTTCCAGGCTTGGCTGCAAAAGGCTTTAAGAAGCCTTTTGCGCGCGCGTGTGCAAAAGGCTTCTTAAAGCCTTTTGCAGCCAAGCCTGGAAAGGGGCAGCAGGGAAATATCCTGACGCCCAATTTCTAAAAGGAGCCCAGCGGGGAAGGGGGCAGCAGGGAAGTATCCTGTTGCCCGATTTGAACAGAACAAGGAGCCAGCGGGAAAAGGGGTGGCAGGGAGGTATCCTGCCGCCCAATTTGTAAAGGAAATACGGCGCCGGAGTGGGGAAAGCGCGGGAGGGGTAAGTAAACCCTCCCCCACCCTTAATGGAACCCCCACCCCAATCCTTCCGAACCCTTCCTCCTCATCTTCCTCCTCCTCCCCCTCTCTTTCCCAACAAGCCCTAAACTTTCAACTTCTCCCGGAGAATCGAGTATAAGATGCACCTGAATTTGGGGGGATATTTTTCAAGGAAAAAAGTGCGTCTTATACTCCGTAAAATACGGTAGGTCTCACCGCTCCAAGCAGCTTGTCCACATCCTCAGGAGTCACAAACTGAAACCGATCCAGTTGATTCACATAAGAGGAGTCATTGGGCACCTCCAGCTCAGACATCAAATTAATTGTGGAGTCTCCATCTAGGTCGGCCCAAATCCAAGAGATTTTATCTGCGAAAAACTCTTTAAACACATCACAGCGGGTAACTGATGACTCCAAATTCTGGTTCAAGGGAGGGGGGGCAGATGCTAATCCCCTCACAACCCTGAAGAACTCCGCTGGACGTGAACTCGCAGAGGCAATACGGGCAGAAAAGAACCGCCTCTTTGCCACAAGTATTGCCTGAGCATAGATCTTTAGATGTGCTCTATGTCGCAATCTGTCAGATTCGAGTCGAGTCTTCCTCCACTTGCGCTCCAGTCACCTACCTTGCCGCTTCAGCCCCGTAGATCTTCCGTATAACAAGGGGCCAAATTTGAAGCGGGTCAGAGGGGACGCTTGGGAGCAATCGTGTCTACTGCCCTGGTGAGCAAGTTGTTCCAATTCTCAACCAGGGCATCAACAGGATCACCGGCAAAGCCAACATTAAATCCCTCCAAGGCTTCTTGGAATCTTAGTGGATCCACTAACCTCTTTGGGCAGACCATTCTAATGGGTCCCTCACCCCTGCGGAGGTGGAAAGTGGTTGTAAGTCCAACCTTAACCAGATGGTGGTCCATCCATGACAATGGGGAAATCACAGGAGTCCCCACCCACAGAACACCACCCTGATCAGAATAGAAGACCAAATCAAGCGTGTGACCTGCAATATGTGTATGTGACCTGCAATATGCGTCCCACTTGGGATAGGCCCATAGTTGTCATGGCTGCTATGAACTCCTGAGCTACCCCGGACAGATTGGTCCCGAAATGAACATTGAAGTACCCCAGAAGGTAGAGTCTGGGAGACTCCAACGCGAGTTCCGCGACCAATTCCACGAGCTCAGTAAGGGATTCTGCTGGGCAGTGGGGTGATCAGTACACCAACAGAAGTCCAAATCTATCCCTGGTCCCCAGACTCAAGCACACACATTCAATATGGTCCGATACCCTGACAGGGACCCTGGTAAGGGAGATGTTATCGTTATAGTCCACAGCCATCCCACCTCCCCGCCCACGTCCCCTCACCTGCTCCTCTACAGAATATCCTGGAGGAAGAAGCCCACTAGCCTCCCCCAACCAAGTCTCGGTGATACATACCAGGTCGGCCCCTTCATCCATGATCAAATCATGGATGAGTTCAGATTTATTTTGGACCGACCTGGCATTACAGAGGAGCAGGGGAAAGCTATGTAGGTTGTTGGCAGTGCTCCCCGAGGTCAAAGAGCTGGCAGGACAACCGGAAGAGGAGACAGCTATTAAATTTCTGACTACCGTTCCCCTGGAACGGCCCGCTGACCTGCCAACATTACTTCTTCTATTCCCCACCACCACTGGGATAGCTGCCCCATTGCTAGCTACAGACCACCTTCACCTTCAACATGACAAAAGCAAGGGCTAACAGGGACCACACTATTCTCCAGACCAAGGAGTCCACGGTCTAGAAGAGTTAGTTCCTCTCGCATGAGATGGTCAGGTTTTATAATGAACTTGGCATCACTCAGCAATAAGGGCTTCCGATCTAGGGGGGGCATGTGCTTGGGTGATATGAGGTCAATCATGGAGGAGAGGGTCTGTGCAACAAATCTGCTCAGTGAAAAGTTAAGGCTGTACAGACTGGCCCATTTTTTGCCCAATTGGAGGAGAGTTGGTCTTGCAGTAGAGACAGAGGAGCTCTAACCCCTGGACCTTGGGGACCCAGTCCATGACCTCCAAGGTACGAGGGGGCTCCAAATGGCCAGGGGGCCTCTGGCAGCCACCCCGTGCCCACCACATCATGGGCTTTAGACAATCTCTCAACTATGCAGGCGCACCCCGCAGTTGACAAAAGACACTGGGCTGAATGGACAGGCCCAGCATCGGTCCAGCTGCCACAGTGGTGCGGGGGGGGAGGGACTGCTCTGCTCAACCCCCCACCCCCTGCAGCCACCCCTTGGCCATGCAGAGGCTGTAATTTAAAAAAAACTTGGCGGTTTGGTGATGGCCCCCCAAAAGTAGGTTTCAGTGGGCCTCACGCCAGGGCGGGGGCTCGCTGCTGGTGCCCAAATTACATAGGTGTGCCCCTGAGTAGAAAGCATGAATTGTCCCCTTTCCTAATCAAGCTCTGCCCTGTTTTCCATTTGGATGGTTGATTACCTGTAGCACTGTCAGCTGTAAGATGATTCCCTTAGGGAATAAAATACTCAGTGGCAGAGCATCTGCTTGCATGCAGAAGGTTCCAGGTTCACTCCCTGGCATCTCCAGGTAGGAGAGACTCCTGCCTGAAACCTTGGAGAGCTGCAGCCAGTCTATGTAGACTGAGCTGGATGGACCAATGATCTGACTTGGTACAGGGCAGCCTCCTAGGACCTATGATAATTGGAGATTTCTCACTGGAAATTATTCTGATGAAAAATTTCTCCAATATCAGCAAACCATTTGAAGCAATGCCTCATTGTATCAGTATTGAATTGAATCATATCAGGTAGAGATGCGGGCTTACCTTCAGTGAAGATCTGGCTTATTTGAAGAAATCAGATGCCTGCAGCTGTGGAGTTTAAAATTGCTGCCTTTCCTTTCCTGGTCTCACCCTATAATGCACCAGGAAAGGAAGCATCATAACAGTGTGTCCTTTTCCTGGTGCGTTACTGGGGGGAAATGGTTCTGCCCTATAGTTACAGAGCACAGTCATCCCTCCCTGCCCCCATAATGCCCACAGAAAGGGATGCAATGTCACAATGTTGCTTCCTTTCCTAGTGCATTATAGAGTAGTACCAGGATAGGAAAAGCAGTAATTTTAAACTCCAGTGCCAGTGGTCAATGCAAAGAAGCCAGATTTGCACTTAAATCTAAGCCCCCACATTCCAGAATATCAGCTCAATGCAATCCAAGCCACTCCAGGGGTCAAACATACAATTCAATCATTACTGGGATCAGGTAGATACCAGTTCTCATCCTGGTACTGATGAGAATGCACAGCCTTTGACGTATGCCCCTTAAGAGGTAGATTGTCCTGGCTGCCACATTTTGTACTAACTGAAGCTTCCAAACTACGTACAAAGGCAGCCCCACATAGAGCACATTGCAATATTCAAGCCTGCAGTTTACCAGCTGATGCACCACTGTTCTGAGATCATTCTTTTCAAAGAATGGATGCAGCTGTCGAATCAGCCAAAGCTGATAGAAAGCACTCCTGGCCATAGCCTCCACCTGAGATATCCGGGTGAGGCCTGGATCTAACAGCATTCCCAAGCTGCGTACCTGTTCCTTCTGGGGGAGAGTAACCCCATCCAGGACAGGAAGATCCAACTCATCCCTCCAATTCTGATCTCCTACAATGAGCACCTCCATCTTGCTCATGGCAACCATCTTGCTCATTGCAATAATTCTTGCTAACAAACCGATTGTGACATAAGCTACAATGGACCAGAGGCCAATTCATCAGATGCATGAAATAATATCCTCACCTGAGCTGGCAGAGGGAGAGAGAGAGAATGTATGAAACACAGGGATATCAAGAGGAAAACTAATTGCAAATAATGGGGCCAAAAGGACATGAAATATAAGATCAACAGTAGGTCGGAGACATTTCTATGCACTGCCTGAATACATACAAGAGTGATCCATTCCCAACAGCAGTCACAGGGGATACCATTACTAATAGTAATGCAACACCTGTAGTGGGAAAGAGACTCATAGTTCAAACTGAACAGAATGCCGCACGGCGGCTATCATCTTGGCCCCCTCCACATGGCCAGGGCTGAGCAATCAGGAGAGAGGGGGCAGGGAGGAACTTGTCCGGAAGCCTCCATCTTCTTCAGTCCCTCGGCTGCCAGGCAAGAGGAGGGAACGCTGTTTGGTCACTCCTTGAGTGATCACGTGCGAGCTGGTCGGTCGGGTCAGGAGCAGGTCGGGCAGCCCTCGAGCGACCATGTGCGAGGGTCCAGCTCCACCCAGCGTGGCCGGAGGAAGGAGCACTGGTTGGCTGCAGCACTCCGGGATGACCGGGCGCAAGGAGTCAAGCGGCACAGCAAGGGACTGGGCAGCCCTATCCTTACTGGGCCTGGGTGATATCCAAGCCCATCGGGGCTCATTTCTCTGGGGGAGGGCTTTAAAGGGAACATTGATTGAGTTAAAGGGGCTTGAAGGGAACATAGATTGGGGAGCATTGGTGGCTGTTCATTGTTGAATTCATTGGGGAGTATTTTTACTGGCGACATTTGATAAGCAATTTGGATCATTCAATACATACAGAAAGGGAGCATTGCATTGGGCGAATTCGATAATACATAAAGAGCATTTATTAAATTTATAAAAGGGGCATTTAGTAAATCCTTTGGGGCATGCATTATATTAAGGCAGGCAGGCACTGAATTCTTCAGAGGTAGTTAATAAACTATTATTAATTCAGTGGGTGGTGTAGTTTAATTGGGGGCATTCATTAACTTCTTGGGAGGCAATTATTAATTCATTGGGTAGCTTATTCTAGTTAGGGCATTCATTGATTCCCTGGCATTTATTAAGCCTTGAGGACTTCAATAAGTACATAAAGGGGCATTTGTTAAATTCTTTGGGGCATTCTTTAAATTCACTGGGGGAGGCAGGTATTAAATTCATCTGCAGCATTTAATAAGCTAGCTGGGTGGCATTGGGCAGCTCACTAGGGGGCCATTTTATCTCATTGGGGACAGCTGCATTATTCGGGGCATTCGCTGGCTCTTCTTGACTTTACTGAGTCATGCCATCAAGGAAAGGGCTCAGCCAGGAGAAGGGCAAGGGGAAGGCCCCAGCGCCTAAGCAGCCTCCAACTCAGCCCAGAGATCCTGAACCCTCCTCTGGTTCAGAGGATAAAGGGCAGCTGGTAATGGCAAGGATGTCCCACTTGGACACTTTGGAAGCCACCAGGAAGACCCCTCGGGGCAAGAGTTCCAAGACGGTCAGGAAGGAGGGAGCAGGGAAGGCAGAGAATTGATCTAACAAGCAGCTGCAATTGTTACAGTCATGGAGGCGAGGCTAGACACACTGGAGAAAGATGAAGGGGAGGTGACTTGGTCAGCGGATACTGCCAGACCTCTGGGGTTGCCCAATCAGAACACCTTGGACGCAGATGTAGGATTGTTTGGTGAGTCTGACTGGGGTTGGGGCTATCCCCCTTGGGCTGGATACCTGGCCAATGTCTGGGGTTGAATGCCAGCATGGCCGGTGGGAGCAGGTTACTCGGCCTTCAGTGTGACAGGGACTGCTGGGAAAACAGAGAAGAAGGCAGAACCAGCTGCCCAGCAGCAGCAGCTTACACCTTGGGAGTTGAAGGAGGTGAGGGATAAGGCGCCAAGCACAGACCCAGGACAAGTAGCCAAAGGCAGGGAATCAGTGGCAACGAACAACAAGATTGAACACTAACCCCAGAGGGAGGTGTCTATGCCCCTGGGTGATCACTTGCTGCTGGCCACTAAGGAAACAATCTGGAAGAAAGAATATGTGGATAAGTTCTCATTGTTGTTCCAAGAAACGGAACCCAGGGATGGGGACAAGGGAGACCTGAAAGACAAGGAAAGGCTTAGGTACAAAGTGGTTGACCACAACTGGTCAAACTGGCTGGTCGGGTACATGGTGTACATGGGGGTGGTATTGTAAAAGCAGCCAGCATGGGGAGCACCTATGGTGAAATATCTAGACGTCATCTATCATGCATTCTTGGAGTTCAGCGGGCCTGCTTGGGCTCGTTATGATGAGGCGTTTAGGAGGCATTCAGCCATGAACCCAGCCCTCCCTTGGGATTGTCACTATCAACAGCTCTGGCTGAGGATCATGGGCCCTAACTGGCCGGTGAATGGGAGTACTCTGACAGCAGACACCTGGCAGTGAAATCCGCTGCAGCACCCACTAAGGGTCAGATGCTTGGGTCGGTAGGCCAGTTTTGCCAGCTTTGCTGGAAATTCGCATCTTCGGGAGCATGCTCCCACCGCCTGTATCGCTTTTGGCATGCCTGCACCATTTGCGGGGAGGCCCATGCCTTCAGCTCCTGTACAAGGGGCCACTAGCCCCGCACTGGCCCAAAAGATGGGCATTTCACCAGGAAAGGCGGGGCCCCTGCTCCAGTAAACGGGACCTAGTCCCATTCAGTTGGGGCCCCTGCTGCAGCTACTGCAGCACTAACCAGTAGTGCAGGATAGGGGTTACCAGATATAGAGGTTTCAATGGGGTTTCCAGATCCCTTATCAGGGTCCTACGGTGGGTTGTTGGGCAGAGAATTTGTGAGCGGTGCGGGAGTTGGAACAAGCAGTTAGGGCAAAAATCAATAAGGAAGTACATGAAGGGCGGCTCTTGCTTCCCTGAGCCGCCCTTGCCCAGCCTTAGGATTTCCCCTCCTAGGAGTGATGCCTAAGAAGGACAAAGGGGAATACCGCCTGATTCATCACCTCTCCTTCCCTGCGGGTGGATCAGTGAATGATGCTATACCCCACCAGCTGTGTTCTGTGAAGTATACGACTTGAAGCTACAGTGGAGATGTTTCGGGCGCAGGGGAGGGGAGCGTTGATGGGGCCCCTGCTGCAGCTACTACATTAAGTCAGCCTTCAGGCTCCTGCCGGTTCACTCGGACAACTTTGACCTCCTGGGTTTTGCCTTCGGAGGTGGTTACTACATGGCTAGGGCCCTACCCATGCGGTGTTCCATCTCCTGTTCTGCCTTTGAGCATTTCAGTTCCTTTCTGGAATGGGTGGTGTGGGAAAGGTCGGGCTTAACCTCAGTGGTGCATTAACTAGATTACTTCCTTTTTTCTAGCCCGGGCTCGTCATCTGCCTGCAACTACTTTATGCGCATGCTCCATCATCGGGTGCAAGAGCTGGGTGTACCATTGGCGGCGGGGAAAACTGAGGGCCCAACTACTCAGCTGGCCTTCCTCAGAATTGAAATAGAAATCTGTTGTATTGTTTTATGCCTATTTTTATATGTTTTTATACTTTTAGCATGATGTTTTTATTGTGTTTTTATTGTATGTTTTTAACTTTTGTAAACCGCCTTGGGGCTATTTTTAACGAAAGGCAGTATAAAAATGCAAAAATTAAAAATTAATAAAATAAAGTGGCTCAATGCTGCTGCTTGCCAGCAGAAAAGGTTCTGGCCCTGGAGCAGCGCCTGGGGCAGCTGCTGGATGCCAGGAAGGTCACCTTGAGGGAGTTGCAGGTCATAGTGGGACACTTGAACTTTGTGTGCAGGGTGATTGCTCCCGGGCGCGCCTTCCTCAGGAGACTCTCTGACACTACTAGAGGACTTAGAGCCCCTCATCACTAGGTGCGGGTGACCCATGAGCTTAGGGAGGATGCCAGGATGTGGGTGGAATTCCTAAAGGACTTCAATGGCATCTCCCTCTGGTGCTCCAGATTCTTGTTGGAGGATGAGCTGCAGGTTCAGTCTGATGGAGCGGGTGGGCATGGTTTTAGGCACCTCTTCCATGGGAGGTGGCGTGCTGCCAGGTGGCCCCTGGGTTGGGATAGAATGAGAGTGACCCAGGATATGGCATTCCTTGAGTTCTTCCCAATAGTCATGGTGGTGCACATCTGGGACAGAGATTTCAAAGATCAGGCCATTCAGTTCTGGTGTGATAACATGGCCATAGTGCAGGTGATCAACTCGGGGACCTCTAAGAGACCCCAGGTGATGCGCCTGGTACATTGCTTCACACTGCAATGCCTGCGCCACAACGTTCTTTTTGCTGCACAACACATGCCCAGGCTTCACAGATGCGCTGTCTCGGATGCAGGAGGAATGCTTTCGAACCCTCGCTCCAGCAGCCAGGAGCTCCCCGAAGTCTTTCCCGCCCACCTATGGAGCCTTGGATTCTAGAAGTCAAGGAGGCCATTCACCTATCCTTGGTACCTAGCACAAGAGCATGTTACGCGGCAGCAGTCCGTGAGTTCCATGCATTCAGGGCAGCTTCAGGGCTCGATGACCTATGGCCTCTCCCAGTGGAGCATGTGCTGCACTATAGCATCCAACTACATGGATGGGGCTTGGCGCCAGAGTCCATTGGAGGCAGGCTGGCAGCCTTTGCCTTCCAGGCGAAACTGGGGGAAGGGGGTATATGGACTCCACTGCTGACTTCCGGGTGCACGGAATGCTGGAGGAATGGGTGCAGGCATCCTCCTCACGCCTAGATCCAAGGGTCCCTCTGGCTCCAACAACCCTGCAACAGTTGCTACCACACTTTAATTATATTTGTTTTTCCAACTATGAGGTCCAGCTGCTTAAGGCCTCATGCCTAGTGGCCTTCTTCAGTGCATTGCAAATCAGCGAACTGGTCGCCGCTTCCAGGTTTGATGTGTCAGCTCGGGCCCTGCAGTATGAGGACGCCCAGTTGGAAAGGAACAGGGTGGTGTTGCATCTGCGTTGAGCAAAGAACAAACAGAAGGGCAGGGGTGCTACCATCACCCTGGTTGAGGGGTCTAATGGGGCTGTTTGCCCAGTACAGGCCATGCAAGGTAACCTGGCCATGCGTGTGGAGGGCTGCGGCCAGCTGTTCCACCACGCGGACACAAAGCCCTTGACCCACTTCCAGTTCTGGGCTCTGGTAAAGGAGGTTTGGGGAGGGTGGGCCTCAACCCAAAAAAGTCTGGCACCCGCTTCTTTCAGATAGGGGTGGCCTCTGCGGCAGTGGGGCTGCCTGAGAGCCATATCCGGAAGTTGGGGAGGTGGCATTAATCCGCCTGTTGCCGCTACATACACCCTCTGCAGCAGTGAGAGGGGGCCGAGGTAACAACCTGTTTTGTCTTGCAGACCGTCTGCTACTCCCTTGCCCCTTGCAGGTATTCATCTATGGGCACAGCTATGTGTTTTGGGCCAGTCGGAGAGCTCGGCAAACCAGCATGGGTACCCAGTTGGGCCTTGCGGGAACGGCGGAAGTGGATTGGATGGGGTGCTGAGGGATGCTGTCGTACCTTTCCCTTCCACTGCTTGAGGAGTATGCCACCTCACGGGGGACACCACAGATCTTGGTCATTCATGTGGGAGGCAATGACATGGGTTTGCTACAGGGCAAGGCCCTGATTCTTCAGGCAATCAAGGATTTAAGGGGCCTGGCCACCAGATGGCTGGATATGTGGTTGGTTGGTTTGGTAAGTTTTAGTACATCAGTTTCACACTGGCATCTCCCTGTGAATTCTTTGTGCGAAATATAGTTACTTTCAGGTCAGCAACAGAGCGTCCTAGGATACCCATAAAGCTGCTCACCAACACAATAACTTGCCCCAAACAGTCACCTTCTGAAACTTTTATATAAGCCAAGGAAATCCATATAGCACTGCTATTGCAAAAGCCTTCCTGTCCCACTACATGATTCTCTAGCCCTCTATTTTCCAACATGTATTTTTCCTCCTATAAAACAGTTCAGTAATTTTTTAATTATCTCAATTCCATTGCTCCCTCATCATCTGTTAGGCCAATAGGATTTTTATATGCCTCCTCCGAAATGCTCCAGTAAACAGATACGGCTAGCTTTTAAAGTGCTTCAAACTGCATTTTAAATTTGCTCCATTCACTTTATCTTCAATTCGCTAGAGTGGACAAGGAGGACCTATAATGCCGATATTACAGATCATCTGTTCTCTAAAATTACCATGAGAAACAAAGACAAGCAAACAAAAATCCAGCCTTTGTGACTGTCACAAAGGACATGTTGCATTAAGTCTTGTTTTGGGATTTGCAATGGCCTTTTGCAACAGCCTTTAACTGCAATCCTCCATTCAATTATGTATATAAAATCCTAAAATGAGTGTACATGTGATCCAGGACAGAATTACAGCCATTGTTCCATTACTATTATCAGATAGTACTCTGAACAAAAGTGCGCTTGTCTTATAATTTGATCAGGAACACCCTCAGAATTCCACCTTCAGTTTTTGAAGAGGGGAGAAAAAGAAATGTCATTAAGCCACATGATAAGTGCTGAAGCAACAAGATTTCTAAAATGTGTTGCGGAAACTGTCATGACAATTAAATAGGTACAAGGACACATTATTATACATGGCACAAACTAGCCAAATGGTAGCATTTGGCCATCTTATTTAATTAATATTTCTCTGTGTAAACCGCCCTGAGCCATTTTTGGAAGGGTGGTATAGAAATCAAATTATGAACAACAACAACAGCAGCAGCACCACCACCACCACATTTAGGCCCCACTGACATTCCATGCAGTGGAACACTGGTGTTCAGGACCCACCTGGGCTGCTGCGCAATATGAAAGGCAGCCCTGGTGGTGCTGCAGAGGTGGGCAGTTGCTCAGTGCCAGAGATGGGCAAAATACTTCTTAAAAGTATTTTAGATACAAAATACTTGATAAACCATCAATAAAAATACAACGTAGTATTGTAAAATACATTTTAAAATACAAAATATAATGCCTGAAAAAGGAAACAATTTTGAGATGTTAGTTACTTATCCAAACTTGTTTCCATTTCCTTCAAGCAATACAAGTTTTTCAAAGATTAGGTCACTCAAGTTGTGCCCTCTGGGACTGTGAATCATCCCACCAAAGGAAAATAACTGTTCTATGGGACCACTTGATTTTAGACTTGTATTATATCTAAAAAAAAATAGCCATCGGACAATGGGATACCTATCCAGCATATGAAAGTGCTTGGATTTGTCCTGCAAAAACTGGAGTTTTTAAAGAGTTTTTTAAACAATAAATCAGATCGGTACTTCCAAAACCCTGTTTCTTTTTGCTATGTTTGCTATGTTTCTCCACCCTCCACGGGCATCTGCAGGCTTTTTTCCGGGGGTAGGGGCAAAATATATACAAAGTATGTCAAAAGAAATCAAAACACAATGAGATATATCCAATGTTAATCCTGCTTAACTGAAAGTTAATCATGACAAAGGCTGCAATCCTCTTTCTGAGGCATAATCAAATGAGCAACAAGTTGTGTTTATGGTGAAGAAATCATTGGGTCAAATCATATGGGGAGAACAATTCCTTTCACCCCAATTAATCTGCTCCCCCTTTCGCCTCTCTCTCTCTATGCTAGTCTTGAAGCACTGAGAGCACTGGAGGCTTATGGAATTTTCTAACATCTGTTTGCAAACTTACTGATGGATTGTGAGGAAAGAGACAAGATGCAGCGCTAGTCTGTGATAGAAGTGTGCACAAAACTTGTTGGCCTGGTTCAGTTAGAGTCCATGTTCGCTTTTGTGGCACCGAACCCTGCCCCCCCAGCTCAAATTCGGGTTTGAGCTGTGCTGGGTTCTAAAGTCGGGGGTTCTAAATTTAAAAATATATTATTATTATTATTATTATTATTATTATTATTATTATTATTATTATTTCTTGTTTACACAGTCATACAGGTGTTATTGACTGGTTTGTTTTATCCAGACATCGAGTCCTTCCCAAGGACCTGGGATGGCTGAATTTTATCATCAATACTGTTGGTTATCATAGATATCGTCGCAAAATATAGGCTGTTCCCAGTAAAGCTGCTTTTTGTAAGTGGCTGATGGTGATTTCTGTGGCCCCTATGGTGTTAAGGTGCTCTTCAAGTTGTTTTGGAATTGCACCTAGGGCGCCAATTACCACTGGGATTATTTTGATCTTCTTCTGCCACAGCCTTTCAATTTCAATTTGTAGATCTTTGTATTTTGTAATTTTTTCTATTTCTTTTTCTTCTATTCTGCTTTCCCCTGGTATTGCTATGTCGATTATTTTGACTTGTTTTTCTTTCTTCTCGACTACAGTTATATCTGGTGTATTGTGTGGCAGATGTTTGTCTGTTTGTAGTTGAAAGTCCGATAATATTTTTACATCTTCATTTTCAACCATTTTTTCAATTTTATGGTCCCACCAATTTCTGGCTACAGGTAGCTTGTATTTTTTGCAGATGTTCCAGTGTATCATCCCTGCTACTTTGTCATGCCTTTGTCTGTAGTCAGTCTGTGCGATCTTTTTACAACAGCTGATTACGTGGTCCACTGTTTCATCTGCTTCTTTACAAAGGCGGCACTTGCTGTTTGTTGTGGATTTTTCTACTTTTGCTCTTATTGCATTTGTTCTTAGTGCCTGTTCTTGCGCAGCCAGTATTAAACCCTCTGTTTCTTTCTTCAAGTAACCATTCTTACTTAAGCCATTGCCAGGTCTTGGTGATGTCTGATTTTCCACTTACATTGTGCAAATATTGACCATGCAGGGGCTTCTTTTTCCATTTTTCTGCTTGGTTCTTGACTTGTTCTTTCTTGTAGGCCTGCTTTGTTTCATTGGTGTTGAATAGTTTCGCATTATTGACCATTTGAAGTGCATCTTCTTCACTGTCCTTGAATTCTTCAAGGCCTCTTTTCTCCTCCTCTCCTGTTTGATGGACTTGCAGCATTCCTCTTCCACCTGAGCTGCGAGGGAGGTAGAGCCTATCGACATCACTGCGGGGGTGCAGAGCATGATTGATGGTCATTATTTTCCTGGTCTTACAATCTAGCGTCTCTAGCTCTGCCTGGGTCCAGTCTATTATTCCTGCAGTGTATCTGATAACAGGTATAGCCTAGGTGTTTATGGCTTGTATGATGTTCCCGCCATTGAGTTTGGACTTTAGGATTTTTCTGACTCTCCTGATGTATTCACTTCCCATTTTTCTTTTAACTTCAGTGTGTGCGATGTTATCAGCCTGGAGAATGCCCAAGTATTTGTAACGTTCTTTCTATTCCAGGTTCTTGATCTTGCTTCCATTCGGCAGTACTATTCCTTCTGTTTTTGTTGTTTTCCCTCTGTTCATTATTAATGCAGCACACTTGTCTAGTCCAAACTCCATTGCTATATCGCTGCTGAATATACGGACAGTGTTTAGCAGTGATTCGATTTCTGACTGGGACTTTCCATACAACTTCAGATCGTCCATGTACAGCAGATGGTTGATTTGACTTGATGTTTTAGATGTTTGGTATCCGAGGCCTGTTTTGTTTAGTATTTGTGAAAGTGGGGTCATGGCGATTACAAACAACAGGGGGGATAGTGAGTCCCCTTGAAAAATGCCTCTTCTAATGCTAACCTGTCCAAGTGTCTCGCCATTGATTGTTAACTGTGTACTCCACATGCTCATTGCTTTTTTTATAAATATCTGAATGTTTTTGCTGAGACCAGTTGTTTCTAAACATTTTAGTAGCCATGTGTGAGGCAATGAATCGAAGGCTTTCTTGTAGTCAGTCCATGCAACACTTAGATTGGTTTTTCTTCTCTTGCAATTTTCTAAAATCATTTTGTCAATCAGCAGCTGGTCTTTTGTGCCTCTGGTGTTTGGGCAATTTCCTTTCTGTTCAACTAGGAGCTTTTTGTTAGTTAATAAGTGTTGCATCACTTCATCTGCTATTATTCCAGTTAATAATTTGAACATGGTTGGCAGGCAGGTTATCGGTCTATAATTACTTGGAACTGCACCTTTTGCTGGGTCTTTCATGATGAGATGAGTTTTCCCAGTTGTTGTTGTTTGTTTGTTTGGGTTTTTGGGTTTTTTTTGCAATTTAAATTTTTAATGATTTTGACAATATTCTTATCAACATTCACAACAAATAAACAAATACGGACTTCCCGCTCACATCTATTTGTGAATCATCAACTATAAAATTTACCTTTGCTAATAATAATTCAAAACATAGATTTAAACCTTACAAACACAATTTTAATCTACCCAACCTGCTATTTATTACTAAATATCAAACCCTGCGGTAAAATCCATAGTAGGAAAATAGTTCTTTAGATACAACAAGAATGGTTTCCAATCTTCTTTAAAGCATTCTAAATTTTGATCTCTTATCAATACTGTAAGTTTTGCCATCTCCGCGTATTCCAAATTTTTTATCAGCCAATCTTCTTTTGAAGGGAGTTCATTGCTCTTCCATTTCTGTGCATATATTATTCTGGCAGCCGTAGAAGCATACATAAAAAATGTTAAATCAGTTGCAGAAAATGCTCCTTGTGTTATTCCCAGCAGGAAGAATTCTGGCCTCTTAGGAAATGTCATTTTAAATATTTTCTTTAACTCATTATATATCATATCCCAATAGGCCTTAGCCTTCCTACATTTGTTTGAAACATTTTTATACATTAATGCCAATTTTTTTGGTGTCAAATACCATCTATACATCATTTTGTAATAATTTTCTTTTAAAGCATAACATGCTGTAAATTTTAAATCAGTTTTCCATAATTTTTCCAAGGCTGCCATTTCTATATTGCACCCCACATCTTGAGCCCACTTTACCACAGTCGTTTTAACCACTTCTTCTCTTGTCTCCTCCAAAAGCAAAAGCTTGTACATTTTAGAAACTAACTTTTCATCATTTTCACATAGCTCCTTCTCAAATCTCAACATCTGATCTTCAAATCCAACTTTAAGATCCTTCTTATACATTTCATTTCATTTAGCTGGTGATACTGGAGCCAATCTCTAACCAAATTTTGAGCTTCAGTTAAACTCTTTAACTTACAATCCTTTTCTTGAAAATATAACAAATCCCTATAAGTACCCCATTGCAATTGCATATTTACTTCTTTACGTGTTAAAGCTTCAATCGGAGATAGCCATAACGGAGTTCCAGCCAATTTTTAGGTTCCAGCCAATTTTTATATTTTAACCATACCCTCATTAAACTCCTCACATAATGATTCAAAAAATCTTTATATATTTGCCTTCACCTCAAAAACCCGAATGCCGTTTAACAGAAAAGCAACAAGAACTAAAGCAAAAAATAACTGAGCACATGAACCAAACAATCACCAGGGTTCGACTTCCCGCTCTAAAAACAGTTCCCAAAAAACAACTTGCTCAGGTATTAAAAGATGTCAATGCTGTACTTACAGAAATAACCAATAATTTGCAAGAAACAAACCAACTAATGTACAGTGCACCAACAATAACAACACAAGAGCTCGGATATAAGATCAATGGACCTGTAAAAAAAGGAAGTAGTACATCACCTAAATGGAAGATTAGATTAGAAAATAAAATCTCCAGGCTTAGATCAGATGCTAGTAAATTGAAAGATATGAAAGACAAGAAGCTGAAGAATGAAAACACCAAACAGTATCTGATCCAAAAATACCACCAAAATTCAAGGAAAATTAGAGAAGTCCTGGAAATAATAAAGCAGCAAATAACAGCAGTGTCAAAGAAGATTAGCAAATATGAAGCCAGAACTACACAACACAGGCAGAATCTCCAATTCCAGTCGAATCAGAGACGTTTCTACCAAAGCATAGAAGGAGAAACTGCAAGAAACATAGAAACACCAAATAAAGAAGAAACAGCGCAATTCTGGGGAAAATTATGGGACAATCCAATGGATTATAATAAAAAAGCAGGCTGGGTGAAAGAGGTCGAAAAATGTAGCCAACAAATGCAAGATCTAATAATAACACAAGAATTAATAAGTGAAAGAGCAAAGAAAATTAAAAATTGGACTGCACCAGGCAACGATGAACTGCATGGCTTTTGAACTAAACACCTAACAAGCCTTCATAAACAACTATCAAAACAGTTCAATCACATTTTGCAAGGAGGTGATATCGAACAATGGCTAACAACTGGGAAAACTCATCTCATCATTAAAGACCCAGCAAAAGGTGCAGTTCCAAGTAATTATAGACCAATAACCTGACTTCCAACCATGTTCAAATTATTAACTGGAATAATAGCAGATGAAGTGATGCAACACTTATTAATTAACAAACAGCTTCCAGTTGAACAGAAAGGAAATTGCCCAAACACCAGAGGCACAAAAGACCAGCTGCTGATTGACAAAATGATTTTAGAAAATTGCAAGAGAAGAAAAACCAATCTAAGTGTTGCATGGACTGACTACAAGAAAGCCTTCAATTCATTGCCTCACACATGGATACTAAAATGTTTTAGAAACAACTGGTGTCAGCAAAAACATTCAGATATTTATTTTTAAAAAAGCAATGAGCATGTGGAGTACACAGTTAACAATCAATGGCGAGACACTTGGACAGGTTAGCATTAGAAGAGGCATTTTCCAAGGGGACTCACTATCCCCTCTGTTGTTTGTAATCGCCATGACCCCACTTTCACAAATACTAAACAAAACAGGCCTCGGATACCAAACATCTAAAACATCAAGTCAAATCAACCATCTGATGTACATGGACGATCTGAAGTTGTATGGAAAGTCCCAGTCAGAAATCGAATAACTGCTAAACGCTGTCCGTATATTCAGTAGCGATATAGCAATGGAGTTTGGACTAGACAAGTGCACTGCATTAATAATGAACAGAGGGAAAACAACAAAAACAGAAGGAATAGAATTGCCCAAAGGAAGCAAGATCAAGAACCTGGAAGAGAAAGAACGTTACAAATACTTGGGCATTCTCCAGGCTGATAACATCGCACACACTGAAGTTAAAAGAAAAATGGGAAGTGAATACATCAGGAGAGTTAGAAAAATCCTAAAGTCCAAACTCAATGGCGGGAACATCATACAAGCCATAAACACCTGGGCTATACCTGTTATCAGATACACTGCAGCGATAATAGACTGGACCCAGGCAGAGCTAGAGATGCTAGATCGTAAGACCAGGAAAATTATGACCATCAATCATGCTCTGCACCCCTGCAGTGATGTCGATAGGCTCTACCTCCCTCGCAGCTCAGGTGGAAGAGGAATGCTGCAAGTCCATCAAACAGGAGAGGAGGAGAAAAGAGGCCTTGAGGAATATATCAAGGACAGTGAAGAAGATGCACTTCAAATGGTCAATAATGCGAAACTATTCAACACCAATGAAACAAAGCAGGCCTACAAGAAAGAACAAGTCAAGAACCGAGCAGATAAATGGAAAAAGAAGCCCCTGCATGGTCAATATTTGCACAATGTAAGTGGAAAATCAGACATCACCAAGACCTGGCAATGGCTTAAGAATGGCAACTTGAAGAAAGAAACAGAGGGTTTAATACTGGCTGCGCAAGAACAGGCACTAAGAACATATGCAATAAGAGCAAAAGTAGAAAAATCCACAACAAACAGCAAGTGCCGCCTTTGTAAAGAAGCAGATGAAGGGACTAGTCAGCAGCAGAGTAAAACTATTCATACTTCAGGGGGCAGAGAGGGAGGAACAGAGCACACACATGGGGATGCTTGGAAGTTAATGGGCTGCCTGCTTGCAATAAAAAGACAGATCCTGAAGCAAGAAAGCAAAACAAAATGACTGGCTGAGATGTATTTTGGTTTCAGCAATGTATTTTAAAAATACAAAATACCTGAGCAAAAGTATTGTATTTATTTATCGTATTTCTATACCACCTGATATAGAAATCTCCAGGCAGTGATTTAGATACAAAATACAGAAGTTTTGAAAATACATATTTTTAACTACTTGTATTTTAGATACTGACCATCTCTGCTCAGTAACCTGAAACAGTGTATAGAAACTTCTGAAGGAACTCAAATGTAAAATTGCTGATCTCCTAGCAAAAATATGTAATTTGTCCCTACAATCAGGCTCTGTACCAGAGAACTGGAAAGTAGCCGATGTAACTCTGATATTCAAAAAAGGATCCAAGGGGGATCTGAGAAATTATAGGCCGTTCAGTTTAACTTCCGTGGTGGGTAAACTGATGGAAAGCATACTTAAGGATAAAATTGTTACACATAGATATAGAAGAAAAGGCCTTGCAGAGAGAACCAGCATGGCTTCTGCAGGGGCAAGTCTTGCCTCACTAACCTTTTGGAGTCCTTTGAGAGTGTCAACAGGTATGTGGATGGAGGTGATCTGGTTGACATAGTATACTAAGACTTCCAAAAAGCTTTTGCCAAAGTCCCCCACCAGAGGCTCTTGAGTAAACTTAGCAGTCATGGGATAAGGGGACAGGTTCATGTGTGGATTGGTAACTGGCTGAAGGACATGAAACAGAGTAGGAATAAATGGACAGTTTTCAAAATGGAGGTAAGTAGGAAGTGGGGTCCTCCAGGGATTGGTACTGGGACCAGTGCTCTTTAACTTGTTCATAAATGATCTAGAAGTTGGGGTAAGCAGTGACGTGGCCAAATCTGCAGATTATACTAAACTATTTAGGGTAGTGAAAAAAAGATCTGCAAAAAGGAGCTGCAAAAAGATCTCTTCAAACTGGGGGAGTGGACAACAAAATGGCAAATGAATGTTGGGGCAACCCCCCCCCCCCAAAACTTCACATATATGCTGATGGGATCTGAGCTGTAAGTGACTAACCAGAAGATAGTTGTGGTGGACAGCTCATTGAAAGTCTTGACTCAGTGTGCAATAGCTGAGAAAAAGGCTAATTCCATGCTAAGAATCATTAAGGAAGGGGATCTGCAACGAATTAAAGTCTCTGTCACAGAGCAGCTGATGTGAGGTAGAGTGGGGAATGCGGAATCATCCCTGGCTAGCTGCCTGGTTAGGCTACTCCTAAACTAATCTATATTTCCAGTAGAATTAAAAGGCCGCCGCCACCCCTCTTTTCGACAGATCTTGAACTTCCCTGGCCGCGGGGGTTTAGAATCCCAGGGGAAACTCTCTTCATTTTGCTATTGGATAAATACAAAAACCTTCTATACGTAGGCTTACATGTAATGAGAAAACTGATAGCTGCTGAGCACTTGAGGACATGTTTGCACCAGAGAAATCCCCTCCCCCACTTTTTCCTTAGTTAAAAACCCACTCTGAGAGGCTTGTAAAAAGTAAAAGAAAAACAGAAAAAGAAAACTTATTCAAAAGGCTACAAAAATAAGTTGTCTCAAGCTTCAGTAATAGGCTGCATTTAAGTACGCTTAAATGGTTACAGAGTCTTTTTCAATTACTACAGACTGGTTCTGTCTGAGGGTGTTTCAGCTTTTAGAAACAATTAAAAATACTTAGTAAGTTACAAAAATAGATGGTCTTTATGCACACTTAAGCGTTTACAGAGGTTTTTTCCAAAGGCGCTCTTACTCCTAGACTTTGGGGCTGAAGTCCAGGGCCTCCACAGCCCGTGGGGGCCCCCAAATCCTCTTTAATCTGCCCCGTGTGGTATAGTAGCCCAGCTGAGCATGATTATGTTTAAGTTAAAAAGGGAGGGGGCTCCCAAGGCCTTTAGGTTCAAGCTGCAAAATTACCTAGGTGCACCTCTGACCTTTGCAATGCCCTAGGTGTGTTGAGTTTAGGCTTGTGTTTTTTATATCAATTACATTGCAGGTAAACAATAATAGAACAGAATCAGGAATATGCAAAAGCATACACATACAAAGAAATGTAAGTTCGTAACACACAGTCTGACTAAACGAACTGTTCCCTATGCTGAATTCCCTTTAACTCACCCAATTCCTGATGACAATCAAGCTGCCTGCAATCCTTTATTTTAAGGATTTACAGAGTTATTCCATGAGAGAAACCTCCATGCTGGCTTTGACCACGAGGGAGCAAAACTCCATTGCCCCTCACTAAGCCTTTCTGCACGCGCTTCTCTCCAACAAAGACCGCCCTTCTTGTTCCAAGAATTCCCAGAAACTGCTCTCTAGGTCCCACCCATTTGGTGTACTGATTGGCTGCCCTGGAGTTCACCAGCCTGTCAGTCGAGACAAAGGTTCACTCCCTGTTAACTCTTTGAATGGAGGGGAGGCTGATCACTACAGGATTGAAAATAAAAATGCTAAATGCTCTTCTACAAATCTATGGTGTGGGCAAATCTGGAGTATTGCATGCAGCTTTGGTCACTGTATCTTAAGAAGGATATTATAGAACTAGAAAAGGTGAAGAAGAAGGGAACCAAGATGATCAGGGACCTGGAGCACCTTCCTTATGAAACTAGGCTATAGCAACTGAGGCTCCTTACCTTAAAAAAGAGGAGACTAAGGGGAGACATGATTGAGGTGTATAAAATTATGCATGGAGTGGAGAAGGTGCACAAAGAGAAATTTTTCTCCCTCTCTCACAACACTAGAACCAGGGGTCATCCCATGAAACTGAAGGCTGGGAAATTTAGGACTGACAGGAGGAAGTACTTTTTCATATAGTGCATAATCTATGGAATTCTTTGCTAAGGGATAGAAAGATAGATACTTTATTTACAGCCAATGGCCAAAACAAATTTGCCAAGGGATGTGGTGATGGCCACCAGCTTGAATGGCTTTAAAAGGGGCTTAGACAAATTCATGGAGGACAGGTCTATCAATGGCTACTAGTCTGGTGGCTGAGGGCCACCTCCAGCCTCAGAAGCACGATGCCTCTGAGTACCAGTTGCAAGGGAGTAACAGCAGGGGAGAGGGCATGTCCTCAGCTCTTGCCTGTGGGCTCCCCAGAGGCATCTGGTGGGCCACTGTGTAAAACAGGATGCTGGACTAGAGGGGCCTTGTGCCTGATCCAGCAAGGCTGTTCTTATGTTCTTAACTTCCACAATGCTATTTCCATAGGAAACAATGGGAGTAGCACAACGCAAGTCCCCACACACTGTTTTAGGTCCCTGAGCTACTCCCCAACAGTGGTCCCTCTTATTTTTTTCATCTCTGTGTGGAATGAATTTTGTTCTGGGTGGCAGTATCAAAGTAGTGTGTGCGCATGTGCATTCAGAGTGGGGCCTTCCTGACTCAACCTGAGAGGGATCTAAAAATGACTGAGCAGACATAAAAAATGCACATGTGCATGCCTTAGAGGGAATACTGCTCCCCACCTCTGCAGCACCACCAGAGCTGCCTTTCACATTGCACAGCAGCCCAGGTGGATCCCAAACAGCAGCATTCCGCAGTGAAATTGTTGGCCACTGTTTTTTAGTGGGAGATTGTTAAGAAGATGCTTAATTCTTCTGTAAAAATCAATGGAATTGGGAAGCCCTCAACTTTGGCTGGATCAGGCCCAAAGTATTTACATTTACACAGTGCTGATATTGAACCCTCCCTTCACCTTCCCTGCAAACTTCGCCCTAGGTCTGCCCCCTTTCTTTCTCTTCTCCTTATTTTAAATGTATGCAGATTATGTAATTTATGTCACCTACCATTTATTCCTCTGTCTTATGGGTAGGAGTATTCCAAAAAGTCAACTCTCTTGAAGCCCACTGATTTCAATGAGAAAGACTTAATCACATGCTTAGCTCTCTACTGAGATTGATGAGAAAGCTGTTTGACTAGATTACACATCATAGGTTTTGTGCAATCACTTATTTTTATTTATTGAATGATTTTATTTGTGATTGTAAAAAAATCATAAAGGAATGCTTCATTTACAATTCTTTGCCCTACATTCCAACATCCTTTCTGTTTCTTACCTCTTAAGTCTAATAAAGCTAGCGAATGGATTTTCAAGTCCCAGTGCCCACATACATTTTTTAGGTGCCAGCCCTGAAGAGAAAGCAGCATGTCTCTCTAGGTTCAAGCAACACATTTCTGGGTGCCTGGGAGACCAGGGGCCTGGGGATTTTCCCAGCCTTGCTTGTAAGATCTTAAGCCATCCTGCATCATTACTAGATTCCATCAAGCTGTCTGTTGCCAGCCTGTCCTCCAATGTTAAAATGCACATAACAGGTTGGCCTCTCAACTTACCACCCTGCTGTGCTTCATGTTACCACAGTATTAAAAATAACACACATGTAGGAGAATGCTTTCGCATATGGAACTGCCAAAATCATTCCTGGCATAGACTGAATCAGGAATGAAAATAGAGAAACATTTGTGGGGGTGGGGGGAAGAGAACTTAACTTTTGAAAAGTTGTATATTAAAAAGAAAGGCATATCTTCCTGGGTTTGTAATGTCGCCAACAGACATTTCCCCAGATAGATATCATTATCTATGACAATTTTACCAACTGGACTGCCCATTGCTGCTTTTGATAATGGAATCAGGAGAAGCCCAGCCACATAATTTTCCAGTGAACTCAGAGGCCTGAAAACACTGGAGGCTTTGGTACCAGTCAAAAAAATGGTTCCGAAAACAAAATCTAATTTTATTTTAGTGCATTAACTGCAGAATGGATTAGGGATTGTCATCAAAGTTTTTTTTAAAAATCTACTCCACAAGAAAATAATGGAGATCTGTTGAAGTAGTTTGTTCAGAGGTTCCTCTTTGAGCTCTAGTAATAAATTCATAGGAAACAAAACAGATCAACTGATATAACAGGTTTCTAACCGCTAAGATGGCACTTTATTTTTAAATAAAGGTTTGGGAGCATCTACTCACCCCCATTCTGGCCACTGCAGAGATAGCAGCAATTGAAATTCTCACACATGCATGTATATGTTTGTATGCAGCTTATTCAAGAGCACCATTTCAGATTTCAGTTGGTGAGGGCAAAGAGATTGGAAGGGCAAAATTCACAGCAAGGTTCAAAGATTTTTGCCATTGGATGTAAAAGTAAAGTTGTGCCATCGAGTCGGTGTCGAGTCTGTGCCACCACAGAGCCCTGTGGTTGACTTTAGTAGAATACAGGAGGGGTTTATCATTGCCATCTCCTGCACAGTATGAGATGATGGCTTTCAACATCTTCCTATATCGCTGCCGCCCAATATAGGTGTACTGAAGATTAAATTGCAAAGGGGTGAGTGAGGGGAATATTTTAGGATAATTTGTTTTTGTTTGGTCATGTTAACTACCAGGAGATATGGCTGCTCCCAAAAGTTCAGTCATGTAAGGTCTGAAACATGGAGGAGGGGGGATATCCTCCTATTCTTGCTTGGCTAACTGATATGTGTCTTATTTGGCATTAAAAGAGCTAAAGTGTGGGATTCCACATATCTCCATATTGTCTCCAATGCTTTTTAACATCTACATGAGACTGCTGAGAGAGATCATCAGGAAGTTTTGTCTGGGATGCTATCAATATCCTGATGACACTCAGATCTATTTTTCCATACCAACTTCATCAGGAAATAGCATGACGCCTGGAGGCGATATTGGGCTGGATGAGGGATAACAGGCTGAGGTTGAAGACGGAGGTTCTGTCTGTAGGGGGTCGGGATCTGAGAGATGGTTTAGATTTGCCTGTTCTAGATGGTGGTTACACTCCCCCTAAAAGATCAGGTTCATTGTCTGGGAGTGCTCCTGGATTCTAAAGTCTCCCTGGTTTCTCAGGCTGAGGCTTTGGCCAGGAGTGCTTTTTATCAGCTTCGGCTGATACTCCAGATACATCCATTTCTGGAGACACACATTGAGTCGAGACTTTCAACAAGCTGTATACTGCAACACCAAGATCCTTCTCCTGGTCAGTCACTGACAGCTCAAACCCCATCAGCATATATTTGAGGCATATATGTTTGGGAAGGATTTGTTTCTAGTTTTCTGAATTCCTTTGGGTGCCTTGCCAGGCCAACAACCTTAAATCGGTTTCAGGTCTAGAGCATATTGTTAGGGCTAAAATTCAAAAGCAACTGGATGAAGGAAGAATCTTGGGTCTATTTACTGCACCCCCAGTACCCCATTTGTCTCTGCTGGGAATTGTGCCCAAGAAGGTGCCAGGATAGTATCACCTCATCCATCACTTGTCCTTTTCGAAAGGTAGTTCATTCAAAGGTTGTATTCTGCAACAGCTGTGCACTGTGCAATGCACATCCTTCAATACTGCTATTGATATAATGCATAGTCAGGGAATTGGGTCTTTGATGAGCAAGTGTGATGTCAAGTTGGCTTTTCAACTTTTCTCAGTTCACCTGGATGATTTTGAGCTCCTAGGTTTTTCTTTTGAGGGTGCTTGGTATATGGCAGGGCTGCTCAACTTCAGCCCTCCTGCAGAAGCTGGCCTACAATTCCCATAATCCCTGACTATTGGCCACTGTGGCTGGGGATTATGGGAGTTGTAGTTCAAAAACAGCTAGGGGGCCTAAGTTGAGCAAGCCTAGTATATGGACTGTTCTCTTCCTATGGGGCGTTCCTTAGCTCCCAACACCAGAACCCACTATGTGTCAGCCCTGCATGAGTTTAGAGAGTTTAAATCATCTACTTCCTCACTCGACATATGGCCAGTCCCGGTCGAGCATATTATATAGTTTTGTGTACAGCTGCATCATCGTAGTTTGGCTGCTTGCTCCATCAGTGGGTGCCTTGCAGTACTTGCTTTCCATACTAAATTACAGGGTTTTCAGGATCCCACTTCAGATTTTAGGATCCAGCATATGCTGGAAGGTTGGTCTTGGGCACACCCTTCATGATCTACTCTCACTTACCTATTTCTCACCAGTTACTTAGTAGAGTTGTATCTCACTTTGGTTCTCTATGTCCTTTTGAAGTTGCTTTTCAGGACTGCAGCTCCAGTTGCCTTTTGCGGGGGGCAGTATGTGTTAGCAAGATGCTTGTCTCTTCCCGGTCCAATTCTTCTGTTCAGGCACTGGAGAGACATGACGTTCCACTGTCCATTAACAACGTTTTCCTGAGAATATGTAGTTCCAACACAGGTCAGCAAGGTAGGGGCACACAGGTCCAGCTAGCCAGCAGTCCATCCTCCTCGATTTGCCCAGTACACACTATATTAGTCTTCCTGGCCATATTCGGGGGATGGGGAGCATTCTGTTTTGCCACCCTGATTAGTCCCACCCTTAGCAAATAAGAGTAGCTAAGACTGCCTTGGCTTGGGAGGACCTTCAGCCTGACCAATTTGTTCCCCTTTCCTTTCGCATCGGGGCAGCTTCCACAGCGGCAGCGGCAGCTGGGCTTTCCAAGGATCACAAGCATCGTATCAGCAGCTGGCGTTCTGCTTGTCGGTGCTACATTCACGATTTGCATCAGGTGCCCTAATTCATGTTTATATTTCAGAGGATGTGACACTTATCTCTCTTACAGATACGATGGCTGTGATAGGACTTGTTCGGGTTCTCATTTGCAACCAGAGTTTTGGTTTTTGGGCAAGCCCGCATGCCAGTTGCAGCAGCTTTAGTACGCAGCTGGGATTTGACACAGTTGTGGAGGTAGAACGGCTGGGGCATCGTGGAATGCTCTAGAGTCGTCTCCTGCCATTACTTGCAGATTATGCCAGAACCCACAGTGCTCCTCATGTTTTAGTATTGCACTTGGGTGGCAATGATCTGAGCTTCTTGAAAGGCAAATTGCTTATTCTGCAGGCTTTATCTGATTTTGAAGTTCTGAAGACCCATTGGTCTGACATTTTATTGGTTTGGTCAAATCTGATCCCTCAGAAACAATGGAAGGGTGAGGGTGAGTGATCCCAGGAGTTTCAACAGGGGATGAATGAAAGTGAAAAGAGAGACAGGTTGGGCACTTATTGCCATGGAAGGCAGGACTATTACTCACCCTAGGATTCATCATTATTGTCCCCAACTTTATCGGAAGGATGACGTGCATTTATTAGATTTAGGAGACAGCCAGTTTCTGGCTGATTTGCCTCAAGGCTTGGGGCAAGTTCTCTGTAGTTTGGGGAAAGGGAGCTAAACAGAGATTTGCCCCCTTTTGTGGCAGGGAAATGCAGGCTAGGCTAGGTAGTGTTCTGTATATATTGGTATACAGCCAATACACTTTGTGGTGAAGGGCAGGTGTGTGACAACCATTGAGCAGGGGCGGAAGAATGTCCCCCAGGTGCTGCAGCCCTGAACACTTCCAGGGGCCCTGAGAGCCTCACCCCTCACTTCCCCCAACACCTTCAGGGGGCTGCCCGAGTAGCTCGTCTGTCCCTGTACCAGATGCGTTGCACTTCATTTGTCCCTGTACCAGATGCGTTGGCTTCATTTGCACACCACTGAAGTTTGACCAGAACAGCATGTGAATGAGGCGCCGAGTGCAGCAAGCAGACAGGCAACTCACCCAGCTTATTGCTGGTGACCATGTCACCTTGTGTATGATGTCATATGAAGGGGGTGTGGCCGGTGCAGGCTGATGCACCAACACATTAGCAGAGGGACAGGGAGCAGCTGGTTGAGCCCATCCCGCAGCTGCCAGTGAGCTCCCTACATCCCTGGAGGAGTTGCCCACACTGAGTTTACAGGTATTAATGTGTTGCCTTGTTGCAATTATGATGGAGTTAATACAGTGCCTCTAGTTCAATCCATAATTTGTATCTTGTTTTCCTTTGGGTTACTGGGTACAATGTTAAAGGGCATGGGCTTGGCTCATCTGCTTTGGTAATCTGGAATGATGTGCTCCGCATGCACTCATTACCCACTTTCTATTTGTGGCATGCTTGTAGTCAGAATTGTATGCTATGCCTCCCCAATTGCTCAACTATGCCCCCTACACATTCACAGGTGTGACCCTATTTTCAGCGGTAAACTGTTGGAGGGTATGCCACATGTTTTCTAAAACTAATGGTAATCGTACTGACTGACCAGGTTGTACTCAAATTAATAAGATGTATGTGTGTGTGGTTTTTTAAGGTAATGAAATAATAAGATTAAGATAAGATTGCATGGATCGTTATCTTTGCCTCAAGTTTATATAAATGTGTTCAGTCACAGATGTCTTTAAATATAGTCGTGACAGTTGCTATACTACAAACAAATCAAAGTAGCAAGGAAGGCATTTAAGAAAAGATGGTTCCTGCCTGATCCTCAGAGAATTGGGAAAAGCCTAGGGTTGGAGTGCTCATTTTGTCACGTGTGTGAAAAGGTAAATGGAAAGACAAGGGCGGGGTGGGGGAGGCTGTCTCCTAAGGAAACCGCTTTACACTGCTTATTAATGGCTCTCAGGAATTCACTCGTGTGTGGTTAATTAAATCCTGACACCAACAAGCTCTTTAAAGAAATGAATGGATTCAGTATAAATTCAGAGAGTTTAGCACCATAGGGATTTGTAACATTCATCTTCAGCACACAAAAAATCTGCTAATTGCTCCCTTAATCATGAGATTCTTAATGATATTTTGACATGAGGAAAATCACTGTATCTTCACAAGAGCCTTGGTAGTCAAAATGCAGCCAGTGAAGGGACTGAAAACCCACGGAGGCTCCCCAGATTCACTCACTAGAGGCAAGAGCCCCTTCTCAGCACCTTTGCCCTTCACCTGCTCAGGAGAAGCGAGGAAGGGCCACTCATGCACACTGCTGGGCTTTGAAGCCAGCGGAAGCACTTTTCCATGTTTCAAATCCCAGCACAGGATGAGAAATCACTGCTCCCAAGTTGCGAGGGACAAGGAAGAGTTTCTCAGGCCACACTGCTGAGCTTTGGAGCAGGCTGAAACAGTGCAAGAGACTCAGTCCTTCCTGCCCCAAAGAACAGAAAATGAGAGCATCCCCTCATGTTCTCTGGCACATGCAAAGGCTATGTGCATGTGTGCACATGTGGCTGTCACAAATTATGGCATGGCAGCTATATGCCCCTTTCACATTTTCCACTGACCATGCAGGAATGGCAGAACCAGTAGGCGGGATCCTGTTCCCACTTCCACTTCACAGGCACTTGTATTAAAGGCTATTGTATTAAAGGCTATAAATAGCCTTTTATTAGCTATCTTTCAACTAGCAAACATTTCCTTCCAGAATCCAACCTGGATGTGACCTGCATCCCTAATTCTCAAATCATCAGCTGACCATCAATACCTTTTAGCAAGCAATCAAGCTACACAAAAGCCTGGAGAGATGGGCATCTCTTCACATCATGCAAGACAATGGCATTCCCATAATAGAACAACTGAATACTCTACTGTAGCTTTGTACATGAGGTGATCCATTCCTTTGCTCTGACTGGTACAGTTTAAAGCAAAAGAAAAACAGAGGCCAAAAATCACACATTGTCCTCAGTGATAACTGGATAATCTTTCCCTGCTTCAGGTAATGTCCACTGCCAACGTACAAAAAAATTGTGCATTTTCCACTTCAAATTTGCATTTTTACTGTTGAATTGTTTAATTATTTCTATCTTCTTTGAGTCTGTGGATAAAATTGCCCTGGGATTAGAATCCTGTCAGGATGCAGTTGGTGATCGTCTGTATATAACCTCCCCCCATCTTTCTGCATGACTTGCCCCATCATGATGTCCCCTTTCATACAGACGCTAAAGATACTGACCAGACTTGTCTCTGAACTTGTCAATATCACCTCCCCCTTAATGGCATGTATAGTAGTACTAATTTACAAAACCAAGCAGGAACTGGTGAAACTAGCAGTCTTGAAAGTTTCCCCCAAGAGGTGGATTTTGAGAAGGGAAATGTATGGCTGTTGAATGAGAGAGGCTTTCATGCTTGTTAGACTTGTGACCAAGAGACATTTCCATTCAGGAAGGAAAGGTTAATGTATGAAAAAATCTAGTCCCAAATGTGTGGAACTCTATGGAAAGAATGGTAGGTGGAGAACAAATGAACGTATCTATTCAAAAATGCCATAAAATGCCATTGCAAATCCTCCTTCCTGCACAACCATTAGGCATTTAAGAAGGACCTGAAGACATGCCTGTTTAGTCAGGCTATTAGTTTATAGTTTTAAAGTTGAAAGTTCTAGCGTTTTCATCTGTATTTTAAACTGTTTTAATTGTGATAATGTTTTAAATTGTTGTGTTTTTAGGACACAACAGGGATTTGCATATGGGGCAGTATAAAAATGTGTTAAATAAATAAATTATACTGCATTTCTGTCTTTTCTGCATGCACACCAACAATAGGAGAGATACCTGAAAATGCTTTAAGTGGCCTATGCAAAATTGGTGGGAGAGTGTTCTTCATGGAAGCCAGACAATGTTGCACTGTATTCGCAGCCCTGTTCTTCAGGGCACAGGCGTGAGCTCAAGCTTTGTGCCCAACCTAGCCAGGGTAACAGAAGCCAACCCTGAAAGAGCTGAAAGTGCATCCCAGAATTCCCTGCATAATGACTTGGTATTTTTAATCTTGTGTTTCCCATCTGCACTGCCTTAAAACTTTGGAAACAAAGCTCTGCACAAGAAATCATCTAAGGAGAGCCTGGATTCATATGCTACTTCTGGCTTAGAGGACATCCCTCAAAACTGTGCCCTCCGAAGTGACTCTCCTCATTCGCCTGTATCGCAAGGGCAGCCCCGCTAGCCAGGGGACAATTGTAGTTCAGCAGTCCTTGCTTTTCAGACATGGGACCTCTAAAGTCAACTTGCAACATGGGACCCAATTCTCTATTTCAGCTGTATACAACCATCTTCCGCCTCTTCATGTTTCACTTTTCTCGTGCACTGCTCTAGCATGAAGTCTAAAACAGCCCTTCTGTGAAGGAAAGATGCCTTTCAGATGCAGAAGAGTACCTTCTGCAAGTATACACTGATGGGATCTGAGCTGTCAGTGACTAACCAGAAGAGGAAACTTGGGGTCATGGTGGACAGCTCATTGAAAGTGTCGACTCAATGTGCGGCAGTTGTGAAAAAGGCCAATTCCATGCTAGGGATCATTAAGAAGGGGGTTGAAAATAAAACTGCTAATATTATAATGCCCTTATACAAAACTATGGTGCAGCCACACCTGAAGTACTACGTACAATTCTGGTCACCACATCTAAAGAAGGACATTGTAGATCTGGAAAAGGTGTGGAAGAAGAGGGCAACCAAGATGATCAGGGGCCTAGAGCACCTTCCTTATGAGGCAAGACTACAACACCTGGAGCTTTTTAGTTTAGAAAAAAAACGACTGCGGGGAGACATGATAGAGGTCTATAAAATCATGCATGGTGTGGAGAAAGTGGATAGTGATTCTCCCTCTCACATAATACTAGAACCAGGGGTCATCCCAGGAAATTTAGGAACAGCAAACGGAGGTACTTTTTCACACAATGCAAAATCAACTTGTGGAATTCTCTGCCACAAAATGTGGTGACAGCCAACAACTTGGATGGCTTTAAGAGGCGTTTGGATAACTTCATGGAGCAGAGATCTATCAATGGCTACTAGTGGAGGGCTATAGGCCACCTCCAGCCTCAGAGGCAGGATGCTTCTGAATACCCGTTGAGGGGAGTAACAGCAAGAGAGAGGGCATGCCCTCAACTCCTGCCTGTAGGCTCCCAGCGGCATCTGGTGGGTCACTGTGTGAAACAGGATGCTGGACTAGAAGGGCACTGGGCCTGATCCAGCAGGGCTGTTCTTATGTTCTTTTCTTCCAAGCTAAAGATTCCCAGGAAGCTGGATTCAGCACCTAATACCACATTCTGGATTTTCCCTGCACTCTTGAAGAACTATAACATAGGCACAGCCCTGACAGCCAGTACAGAGATTGCTTTTCCTATGGGACTTGGGACCTCCATTTGTGTTGTTATTACATTACACATGGCTGGAAAGGACAAAAAGAAAAGAAAAAGAAACTAGCACAAGCATGGAAACACTACAAGCAGAAGAGATAACAACCGTGCTGTTCCACTGAGATATCTTGATTGTGTACAAGACGAGCCCTTGTTGCATAAATTAACTTCCTCAATGCAACTTTGTTTTCTCTCCCACATGTCTAATCAAATTCTGATCATACAAAGAAATTACACAGCTGCTTAACATTCTTGTTTCCATTTAGTTCAATGTAGACGAGGCGTCAGCAAGCTGAATACCTACTCTGCGAGTTTATGTAAGATCTGGACATTAGATCAGTGTAAACTTCTCAAAAGGGGGTGGGCTATCAGCGCATTCTGCACACACACAATAGACTAGAAAAATCCATGCTGACAGAGATCTTAGCTAAGCAAATCAGATGCAAACTCAGCCTTTAACTAGAACCACTTTTACAATGGTGCAGTTTACTTATACAAGAGCAGACATGAAAAGTCACTGAAATAAAAACAAACATGGATAATTCACTGCATTTGATTTGCAATCTAAACAGATTCAGATTTAAAACACAAAATCTGTGCCGGGGCGGGGGGGCGGTGTCCCAGTTTTGGCCTTGTTCCATTGGTGCTTGCCATTTCTACTTTTCTGTGATGGCTACAAATGGAATTCTCCTTCACACACGCACATCTGAAAATGTAGAAACGGGGACCACTCTGAAAGGTTTCTTAACTAGAGACCACAATACTTCCCTTCCCCACAGAAGCACATACCGGTAGCTGTGTTGTGGTAGGTTGTTATTGTATCATCATTTGGACACACCAACAAAAGTGACCCAAATCCACTGGATCAGAAATGCAATATGGGTCAGACTTGACAAAAGACAAGGGAAATATGGTATTTTTCTAATGTAATTCATGCACTGGTTGAATATAAACTTTGAAGGCTGACTTAGATCTTACTGAATATCTGGGCAAATAGACCAGGCATTGACAGAAAGGTCAAATTTCTAGACATGCTAAAGGACTGTGCCTTAGAACAGTTGGTCACGGAACCAACCAGAGAGAAGGGGACTTTGGACTTAATCCTGAGTGGTGCCCAGGACCTGGTACAAGCTGTTAGAGTTATAGAACCATTAAGGAACAGTAACCATAGTAAGATCCAATTCAGCTTAAATGTGAGTGACGCACTGCCAAAGAAGTCCAACACAGACAATTTGGACTTCAGAAGAGGAAACTTCCCCAAAATGAGGGGACTGGTAAAAGAGAACATCAGGAGAGTCAAATCACTCCAGAAAGCATTGGACTTATTTAAAACCACAATAATAGAAGCTCAGTTGGAATGTATACCAAGAAGGAGGAAAGTACCATTAAGTTAACGAGGATGCCAGCATCGCTAACAAGTAGAGTCAGGGATGCTATAAAAGGGAAAACAACTTCCTTCAGAAAATGGAAGTCCTGCCCAAATGAAGAAAACAGAAAGGAACATAAACTCTGGCAAAAGAAATGTAAAGAGACATTCATTCATTGATTGATTGACTGAGTGCCGTCAAGTCAGTATCAACTCTTAGCAACCACATACATAGATTATCTCCAGCATGATCTGTCTTCAAATTGGCCTTTATGGTCTCTCAGTGGTGTATTCATTGCTGTCATAATCAAGTCCATCCACCTTGCTGCTGGTCATCCTCTTCTTCTCTTTCCTTCAACTTTCCCCAGCATTATGGACTTGCCAAGGGAGCTGGGTTTTCACATAATGTTTCCAAAGTATGATAGTTTGAGCCTGGTCATTTGTGCCCTCGAGTGAAAATTCTGGATTGATTTGTTCTATGATCCATTTGTTTGTTTTCCTAGCTGTCCATGGTATTCTCAAAAGTCTTCTCCAGCACCAAAGTTCAAAAGCGTCAATACTTTTTCTATCTTGCTTCTTCAAAGTCCAGCTTTCGCTTCCATAGAGTGTCATGGGAAAAGCCATTGTCCGAATGATTCTAACCTTTATAGGTGCAGACACGTCATGGCATCTAAATATCATTTCCAAGGCCTTCATTGCAACCCTACCATAGGAGATGGTGCACTTTTTTCTGCTATGGAGCAGCTCGGCTTTCCCACATCTTCACTCTTCAAATGACAAACACAGTTGCCTTCAAATTCAACACCAACTCCCTGTTCATCCTTCACTCCCACCCCCAGGGGCCACCTATGTTTTTCCCCAAGCTTTTTGAAAGTATGAGATTCAACATTTATATGGTGCCTTTAAAAAGGAAACCATGCTTTAAACCTGAGAAAACACTGCTTGGGACTAGAGATGTGGTATTGCCACAAATGCAAGCCAGAACAGAGTAAGAACCCTGCTAACTGGGCAAAGAGGCGCCTTTTATAAGTGATGATTCTCTTTATTTAGCAGGGGGAGAGCAACTGGCCCTATCCTCACCCAGCACATTAGCCCTCCAGCATCTGTTGCTGGAATCTATTTGATGTTTCTTTTTCTAAGACAGGAAGGGGAAAACTTGTTAATAGGTTGGCTACTACCATCCTAGTGCCTCAGCCTTACCTCAGCACCAGGAATATTTAGCATGCTTACTTGCATATGAACATGTCTTATATTGATTGGTCCATCTATTGGTCCACCTAGACATTAAATCCTACATAGCTAGTCTCTATAAAGACTTTTAATAGCTGTGGACACTGCTAAGCAGAAAACACTCATTACATAGTGTAATGATAGATACATAGTGTAATGTAGATAATAGTGTAAACTTTGCAATTAAACAAATACTTCTGTTCTACTACATTTTACTCTTCTCTCACGCCCAGAAGGGCTACTATATATAGCATGCCTTCAGCATTAGCATGCCTACAATCACTGGCACTTTTCTTCAATACAAAGCAATCTGATAACTATGATAACTACTCCTTATTTTATCTTGATACATAGTCTACCTAAATTGTAGAAAAGCTACAAAGACAAACTTTGGCACAATTATCAGAAACCTCAGAAATTTAATTTCTGGTTCAAATGCACATTTTGAAATACTTTTTTTCTTTTAGCAAGTTCACTTTCTGAAAACTCAACTTGAGATAGGTCATATGCTGAAGATCACCACTACCCCTTTTAGAGCAGCAGAGCAGGCAGAACAATGAAGAGTTTCTTATCCCATAAGCAGATGCAGTCTCTCAGTTCATGTCAGAATTAGTTGGGGCATAAGCTGTGAGCTTCTTGGTTTGTGGCCTTGTGGTGAAGAAGCAGAGGAAAAGGGGGCAATATTGCCTTCCCAAGGCCCAGCACGACTCCACTTCCCCTCCCCAGGCAGCCTACTGGTTGACCCTGACCTGGCTATTACCACTTCCTGGTGAGCAGATGGCAGCAAGGTCAGGTCAAGGCCCCAATGGTGGCAAAAGGCCCATCACCCCAACAGCACTCCCGCGTTCACATTGCACAAATCACAAAGATCAGAAGCAGCAAGAGAGTTCTCAGTTTGCATGTCCTGCCTCTTCCAAGTTAAAAAGGCCCACCCAGGAGCCAGATCCCTCAAAATCCTGCAATCAGAACTGCAGACAAGACCTAGGTCTTTGCCTGGGCAGACATAATTCTGATTTTGTCTGTGTAGCTTCCTAGACTCTTCTTTTGAACCTCTGCTTATCCTCCAGTTTCCCCTCTCCCTATCACTAAATGCAAGTTAACAATAACACAATAGATCAAAGATCATAAAACAGCAAAAGCAAAATAAAATGCTGCAGCATCAACAAGGGCAGGTTAAAAGCAATTCCACTGGTGTTTTAAAAGGTCTGGGAAAATAAGCATGTCTGCATGGATTTGAACTAACAGCCTCTTGCTCCTTAGACAAGCTGCTTCCCCGCTGCACCACTGCAGCTGATTCACATACAATGCATTACAATAATCAAGTCTCAAGCAGTGTTCCCTCTAAGGTGTGCACATGCTCACACATTTTTAATGTCCCCTCAGTTAATTTTATATCCCACCCAGGTTGAATCAGGAAGGCCCAACTCTGAATGCACATGCACACACACTGCTTTGATACTTCTGCCCAGAACAAAACTCAAAAATGTAAGAGTACACTGGTCTCAAGGTTACCAAAGCACGGGTAACTGGAGTTAGGCTCTCTCTGTTCAGCAGGGGTGGGGTCACAGCTGCTGTGTCAGCCTTAACAGAAGGAAGGTTCCATGTGTCACTGAGGCCACTTCAGTCTTGATGGACAATGCTGCATCAACCAACATCCCCAGACAGTGAATCTGATCCTTTGGTGGGGAGAGTGCAACCTCATATAGGAGAAGCTGAACACCATCTTGATGATCTGAGGAACCCACCAGCAGTTCCTCAGCTTTGTCAAGATTGAGTTTCCATTCACTGGCCATCATCCAGCCCATCACTTAACCCAAACACCAATCTAGCTCCTCCACTAACTCACCTCAATTAGATAAAAAGGGGAAAGAGAGTTGGGTGGCGATAGTGTAACTAATGGCACCTCACTTCAAATTTCCAGATCAAATTTCAAGTCAGAGGTTTCATATAGTGTAGGTTTTGTTATGGGGGACAAAATGGAACCTCACAAGTCCCCACAGAATAAAAACTGTGTGGCTGCTCAGTAGTACCCTCCACAGCATCACCTTCTGGAATAAGCTCTCCAAGTAAGAACAGAACCACCCCAACAACACCACACCTCCAACTACAGTCTATTCAGAAGAATACCAAAGTTTATAGCATTGAAAACCACTGAGAAATCCAGGAAGAGCAGCAAATAGGGATGTACACTATTTGGAACTGGCAGGAGCTGGTTTGATGGTGGGGGTGGGTGGGATAACTTTAAGGGCAGGGGAGGGTGCACTTACCCCTCCCTCCACATTCCCCCTGCCGGCACTGGCTGGAAAACCAGTCTGGCGGGGCAGCAGCGTACCTCCCTGATGCCCCATCCGCTCTTCGAACTGGAAGTAGGTGGAAGTAGCGAGCGCTAGTGTGCACGTTGGGTGCGTACATGTGCACACATGTTGCGCTTGCTGATGTGTGCACACATGCTCGCTACTTTCGGTCCAAAGAGCGGACAGAGCAACAGGGAGTTACATTGCTGCCCCTCTGGACTGGTTTTCCAGCCAGCGCCAGCAGAGGAAAAGTGGAGGGAGGAATAAGTGCACCCTCCCCCACCCTTAAAGTTATCTCACCCCCGCCGTCGAACTTTCGAACCTGCCAGTGTTTGAACCTGTTCGGAGGCCTGTAAAAGGGCCTCCAAACAGGTTCGTGCACATCCCTAGCAGCCAAGTCACACTAGCCCTGTCTCTCTCATAACATAGGTCAACCATCAGGGTGACCAAGTTAGTTTTGATGCCAAACCAAAATGGATATGGGTAATCAGTTGCATCCAAAAGAGTCTGATGTTTCACAGCAACCACCTGATTGATTTTGCCCAGGAATTGTCTGTACAGATGATTTTTCTACAAAGTAAAAAAGAGCAGTGGTTGATAATAGAAATCCATTAGTAAATTTTATAATAAAATCTACCACATTTCAACCACAGTTTGAAGAATTCACATTGCAATTAAGATTGCCAGGCAGCTTTCCAGAAAATACCAAGTGCACATGCAAGAGGTTCAATAAAACCACAAGAAAGAAACCCCCTGCTCATCTCAGATTGCAAAACCCAGTCCAGGTTAGAATATACAATATCCTAATCCAAACACACTGACACTCAAGTTTGATGGACCTCTTCTAGACTAAATTGCAGTGTTTTCCAAACTTTCTACCATAAAGGAATGTCTTCTCTGTTGACTTGCCTGCTAAGGAATCCCTATTGCACTGCAGAGGATTCTCACATATATTCTAGGGCACATACATATGATTTACATGGAGTGCCGGCCATATCATCAGTGCTTCACCCACTCACTGCATGAAATAAGAGTGCACTAGAACCTACCCACCACTGCCCTACAGAAGGAAGATCGATAGCAATAAACAAAGTCTATTAGAGTAATTTGTCTGCTCTATTACTGATCTTCTCATCAATGAGACCCTGGACAACCTTCTGAGGAACAGAAGTAGAATGAAAGTTTGCTTTCAGAAGTTACCAGGTCCAGAGCTGCAAGAGCTGGGCATTGTGCACATATGATCCAAGTGTACACAACACCTTGTGTATGTGCTTGGCTTCACATCCCAACCGTTACTACAATTTTTTTAATGCCAGTTGGAGAGATTTTCACTGACAGGGAATCCAAATGCATGCTCCTTGCTTACTGCCCCATAACATTTAGGCCTTCCTCTAGCCTTCCTTCCCCCTCACTTTGTTGGAGTAGTAAACACATCTGCCAGAAAAAGCACACCCTGGGGCAACATTTTAAGGCTGTATAGGGCTGCTTCTTGAATGGCATAAGGGGATGCACTTATCTGCCAAATCAAAAATTTCTCTCTGAAGGCTGTGTCAACAATACCTAATTTTACCTGCAAATGCCTGTTTTTGCTCCAGGATTCCTCAGATTTCTGAGGGATTCGAAATAGCAGACTGCCACCTGTTCTTGGCTGGCCAATTTTGCAATGCTCCAGCCTAGATGTCAAAACTAGTCTAGCATGAACAGCTGGCAAAAAGTATATGTCACAGAGAGGTCAGTTTGAAATACGCTTTGGCATGGCTGATAAAACACTCATTCTTTCATGTCAGCAATACTTTACAGCGACAAATTGGAAAAGACAAAAAACGTGTGGATTGTATTTTATAGCCAAGTCCATGAGGGAATGCGCTGGATGTGAAAGCATGGAACAGAAGCCAATCAAGTCTCTTGTTTTTTTAAATAACATTTATTAGACAAGTACACACAACTATAAACAGTGTTTAAACCCAGATGTCACTGCACAGCAGGAGATAGAGAGCCCAATTTAAAAGAGTTCTTTGGCAAGTGGTGAACCTTCCCCCACTCCTGCACCTCACCTCCCTGCTGCTGTCTTCTTAAGTGTGTTGCTCTCAGTTAGGCTCACTTCTAGTACTGGGGCCCAAACTAGGGGGGAAAGGTATCCAAGGAGAAGGGCTATGAGGTGGTAAGTCGCAGATGGGGGACCCCTGACCTGCATGCCCATCCACTCCTTACATTAGATCCCCAACCCCTTTGCTTCCTACACAACTGCAGCAGAGCAGCTATTGCTGCATCTAGTTTTGTCCACAGTTCAAGCCATTTTTAAAAGCATCTTACTAGCTTTCTTCCTTCAGAATAATTTCATTTCTCTTGCTAAACAGTTAATTGCAGTATAATTATATGCTACATTCTAAGCACTCATAATACTGAGAGAGTGTTAATTTCACCCAGTTACACTGTCAGGGTTGGTACCAGTGCAGATCTTGGAGAATCATGAGATCATCTGGGGTTACAAGTCTGCAGTGGAACAATCACCAGCACCTGCATACCTGGCTGGAGTCATAAGAGACTGAGAAATGGAAGGGAAAGGGGCAGGACCTGTCGGAGATGAACTTCCAGTGCATCAACCTTTTGCACCAACTGTCCTAATGACCACTAGGGGCATTGGGAGTAGAGACAGTGAGCAAGGGTCTCCCTATCTGTCCCTACTCTATGACCCCTGAACTGACTCTGCAGCACTTCCTCTGCTGAGTCACAATCCTTCCTTTCCTCCTAGAGAGCAGATGGAAACATCTCTCTCTCTCTCTCTCTCTCTCTCTCTCTCTCCTTACCTATCCACTATGTATGTAGTCCTTTAGATTAGATATAGGTCTTTCCTATCTAAGTGTATTTAACCAATAAATATTTAGTGTTTAATCATACAAGGATCTCCATGTGTTTTCTCTAAATAGCTGCAATATCCAAACCATCCTCTGCTACCTACTCTGTAACTAGGGATGTGCATGCTGCCGAACCAGTCCGGATGGGCACGGGGGGGGTTGTAGTTTTAAGGGCAGGGGGGTAGTACTCCCCCCCCCCCCGCTCTTCTCCCTCCGGCGCTGTGGTTTTTGCAAAAGTTTCTGGGGTGGCAGCGTTCCTCCCTGCTGCCCCTGGCCCCGTCGTTAGCCTGCTAGAGCTCAAATACGCTACACGCATGCACCCGTTCTGGTGCGTGTGTGCACTCGCCGCCACGCGCACACGTTCCATACACGTCACACGTTGATGTGTGACGTCTGCAGAGCGCACGCGCGGCAGCGGCGAGTGCGCACGTGTGCCAGAACGGGTGCATGCGTGTAGCGTATTTGAGCTCTAGCAGGCTAACAACGGGACCAGGGGCAGCAGGGAGGAACGCTACCACCCCAGAAACTTTTGCAAAAACCACAGCACCAGAGGGGGAAGAGTAGCGGGGGGGGGGAGAGCAGGAGACACCCCCCGCCCTTAAAGCTACAACCCCCTCCGTGCCGAGCCGCCGGACCGGCTCGGAACCGGACCGGTTCGGAGCCCTCCAGAATGGCCTCCGAACCAGTTCGGGCACACCCCTATCTGTAATTGGAGTGTGTGCTCATTCCTTAGTGCTCTGCTGTTTTACTTCCTGTGGGTAAAAATCAACAACTTCTAACAGGTCCGTCTTCCTCAGGCTCCAGGATGGGCACGTTTGGGAACAGCCTTTGGCTCTCCCTGCCTTGCCAGGCCAGAAGAGTTTCCATGTCAGGACTGGATTTTTTTTTAATCTTGACAACAGACTAGTTTAGGTCTTGGCCATATGGTTCACTCTCTTCTTATGCCACATCCCTCCATTCTGCTCCTTTTGGACCTATACCTCAGCTTCAACCCCAACCAGTGAACCTTTGGAGGACAGACCCTTTCTAAGCAGGCCTTGAATCTTTCAGGCCAACAACTGCTGGAGCCCTAACCTAAGCAACTCCAGCCAGTTCCTGTTAGGTACTCAAGCTTGGCTTTGCCTTGGCTACCCACAGTTTAGCACACTGGAATGAAAGTTAAGGAAGAAAGTAGGGGGACAGTCATCAGAGGAGCTTGTGTAACATTATTATGTTTGCCCCTCTTTGCCCTTGCTAAGTGAGCAAAGAGACACCTTTTAAAAGTGGTGATGCTCTTTATATAGCGGGGGAGAGCAATTGGCCCTATCCACCCCTAGCACAGCATCTCTCCAGCTGGCTTTAAAAATAAAATAAAATTGTGAGCCCTTTGTGAACAGGGACCCATTTTATTTATTTTTCCCCCAATGCAATTTTGGCACTGGACAGCTTAAAACACACACACACCCCTTTCAAATACTTTTTACTACCACCTATGGAAAGCAAGTAGAGTCCTTGGCAGTCTCCAACCAAAATCTTGGGTTCTCCACAATGCCCTGGCATGACACTGTGTCTGAGCAGAAAACCAAGATGGTAGCTGGCAGCTGCCACAATCTCTGCTTCCACCACTGCTGCTGTAGGCAGTGGTGAGAAGTTTTTAAAAACCATGCAACACTAAGAGGAGCACTGGGGAAAGGAGATCTTAGGACAGGTTCTGTCAAGGAGTCACTGCCACTCCACAAACCAGAAGGACCCACCAGTGGACAATCTGAGCTAATAGCAGCCCATGCTGTTTAGGAGAGTGCTAGCGGGGGGGGGGGGAATGGTGGAGCAGGGATGGGCAGGTAGGAAGCACCTTCCTCGTCCACTAAAGTTATACCCCCAACCCTCCAAACCAGCTCGAACGCAGGACCTTCAAACCGGTCCGGTACTCCAGAAAAGGAGTGCCGAACTGGTTCCATGCACAACCCTAGCTGAAAGGTATGCATTTGTAACTTTCAGCTCCATGAATTTGTATAAAACTTGCCTTTAAAAAAGAATTCCATTTAATCTAGTGGTCATGATGACATCTTGAGGCAGTGAATTCCACAAGCTAACAATGCATTGTGTGAAAAAGCATGACACCTTTCTCAGGAAAGTTTCATTCCCTCACAGTTGCCACAGTAAGGAAGCCTTGCTCTGCTCAAACTCCTGAAGCCATTACTACTTGCCCTTTCTTCAGAGGCCCCTTACAAACGACTGTTGCCTCTCCTCCTCACAGCCAGTGTTGCAAAAGCTTTCAGAAATAATGGTTTAAAATTGCTAGTACATGCTCCACCCACTGCAAAACACAAATCTTCTTTTCTGCAGTAGAAACATGCCCAGTGCCTTACACAAATCTTCTTTTCTGCAGTAGAAACATGCCCAGTTCAATCAGGCCTGAACAGCAGAGAGCCCATCATGGGCCAACTGCATCCCTTTCACGGATTATCTGAAGCCATGGAGGGAACACCTAACGGGGGGGGGGGGAATGCTGTCCAGCAATACAGCAGCAGCTATAACTCTTGAGTTAAGTAAGTACTATTTTACCCTCAGAACCATTTGAGTTGTGCAGTCCTGATTTAGATAAATAATTAATAGATCGCTGACAGAAATTAAGAGACGTGGTCTTTTCTTTGGCACTAGGCAGGTACTGTATATAGGGTACATTTTAAAAAACAAACAAAACATCGAGGCAATATTAGCTAGCCTTTCCGAAATATAGGTCCTAACCAAATGTGTCTTCCCACATCCAGTATGAAAAGTGGGCCCTAGGTATAAATTTGGTATTATACTGGGTTAAATTTTACTTCCTACCCAGGAAGGGCTAATGTAAGCCTAATGGCTGGTTCACACATTTGTACACATCATTTCATTTCTCTGCACTTGATGACTGGGAATAAGTGAATGTGTGAAGACTCCATTGAAAAGCATTGCTGCTAACGCTGTGTAAAGAAATAGGGAAGTTTTATCTATGGGGTTCAATCTCCGACGGCAGTTAATGCGCGCAAGGCATCACTCAACGTTGCAGTCAAAGGCCAAACACACAGGTGTGAACCATCTTTAGGACCCTCTCCCTTCTCAGAAATGAAGGTCTAATCGGGCCCACACTGGCCATTATTAACATAACACTAGATTACGCCATTTCTTTACAGTATAGTTTCATCCCACTCACATGCATTGGGGAAAATGCTGAACAAGCAAAATGTGTGTACTTTTCATTTCTGAACTACCTCAAAACAAAGAAGAATATACATATAACAATTCTCTTCCCGTTTGCTCATTTTAAACAGATGTGAGATTATATGCCTGGAAGGGGGACGGGAATGATAAACTTCAAACTCTTGCCTGTCCTAAACTCAAGTGGTATCTTCAAATGTGTAAGCCTTTGTGCTTCACAGAATGCTTTAATGGCTGCTTCAATTTATAGCGTGGCATTAAAATAAATTTTAAAAAGCCGCCCCAGAGCATATTTGCTTTAATGGCATGGTGTTTAAATTGACTGAGCATTTCTAAAAGATGTGCTGTTTCTGGCCCTGCAAAAGCTACTTGTTTCTTAAAAGTGTAATTATTCGACTTACTATCACATTAGGATATTGGTTATATGCACACCTATAAATCTGCCAGAACAGCTTATGTTCAGAGATGTGTCTAGCAATCATTTTGTCAATGAAAATGTCATAAGGATACCAATATGTTTAAAATGTAGCATTTACACTTGGCAATGGCAACCAAACCAATACTCATTTATCAAGTTAACTCCACACAATAAGGAAGGTTTACATTACACACCAGGCTATTCTTCATGGAATTAAGGATCAATAATCAAAGTGTTCTCTTGGACTTCATACACATTTTTTAAAAGTTTATTTTATGAGCAAGCAGAACACAGTTAGCATTCTGACTTCTGATTAGAGAGTGTCTACCAAGGACAATTTCACACATTACTAATAATAAGAAGGCACAGGAGCAAACACGGTTTGCACTGAATATGCGCTCAGTAGGAAGCTACACCTCTCAAAGCCCTCCCAACAAAGTTACCATATGATGCATATGTTTGAAAATGTCTGTTTGATGCATTTCACACTTTATATGGGTTTGTTTATCATTCCAATGACTGTCATTCACATTTGTATCAAGCATAAAGAAATCTAGTGACATATATATGCATGCTTGAACCTAGCCCCAGTGTGTCAACACTTTGCATATCATGGATGTACATTTCTGAAGTTCAATACAGTGCAATCAATAATTTCCCATTAAAATTTGACATACAAAATGCAAACAATGAAGTATGCTTTAAGAAAATAAAACACCCACATTTGCCTGATTCCTGTTGAGTTTTAGATGGAAGGTCAGAACTCTAGTTTTGTGATGACTTTGAGGAAGTAAACAGATTCCAGCTTTTGCTACTCCTTGCTGCTTTAATTCTTCTTTCTTCTTCAGGTTATTATATTGTTACTAGTTCTGGGCTGCTGATCTGTTTTCAGACTGGGTTTAAGGTATTGGTAAATTGTGTTTCAATGTATTTATTGTTATTTTATAGAAGCCCTCTTGTAGATTGGGTAGAAAAGTGGTATTTATGTCTTTTAAAGAAAAGAAAACAAGCAAGAATCAACATGCAAATTCAAGCGCTTTTAAATGTTAATTACTCTTCAAAACAGCCACACATTAGCTCCAACTTACTGGAGGAAAAGCAGTAACAAACAGAAGATAATCCTTGTTTTGATCATATTTAGATGATTGCTATATCAGGTTTTTTAATTATTTTATTAAATGAATATAGGTCAAGTTCTAAACATCACTTCTAGTATTTCTTCAAATGTAATATGCAGCACAGTCCTATGAATGATCCCTCCGACCATTCACAGGATTCTGCTGCATATTACCTTTGAAGAAATACCAGAAGTGACGTTTCTAACTTGGTCACTGTGTTCAACAAGGATTACTGCAAATGTGTTGAAGACTCCAGGCTTAGCCAACACACCTCCCTTTCAAAAGATCAGAAGTGCCAGATTACGATAAGGATTGCTCTGCTTAATGGTGAACTTCCACACCTTCCTCCACCCATCCCAACGCTTCCCCTCCCAAGCCGATTTCTTTTTACAAGTACCCAGAGAATCAGCTCTTGAGCAGAAGCCTCACTTCTGGCGCCTCCTGCTGGTAAGGGCCCAGACTCCCACAGCAAGGTTCCAGATTGTGCTCAACAGCAATGTGCAGAGAGAGAGAGGAGAAGATCTCGCAAGTGGCAAAGTTTAAATGTTACAGACGGAGAGACCTCCTACGCTGCCGCAGACACTCAGTGAGCACTGTCTGAAGAAGAAGACTCCATATCAGTCCCCCCTTCTCCACTCGTCTTCAAGCTTCTCCACCTTACAACATGCTTGCCCCACAAAGAAGACCCATCGCCACACGAGCAAAGCACGAGCTGTATACCTACCTGCGAGCAGTCGCCATCTCCAACCTGAAGACCACGCAAACGCAATACTGGCGCTCGTCCGCCCTACTCCGTGTGCAACCTCCGGTCCTGCCGACCGACTTGCACCCGCACCCCCTACACAGAAAGAGCGCCCGCCTCAGCCGCCCTCTGAGAAGGTTCACAGACGGTCAAAAGCAAGTTTCTCAAACGACCGCCCGCCGCCGCGCAAGCCCGCCCTACGCACGCGACCGCGTAAACCCCGCAGCGCGCGTTCATTTCGGACGAGCCGTGCCAGCAATCCTCTTGCGCGCACTTACTCTGGCGGAAAGGTGTGCAGCAGGGTCGGGGCGGGACCCAGCCGGGCGGCTACAAGTCCCACTCGATGGCAACCCTACTGAAGTCAACAGGCGGGGTTTCCTTCTGAGTAAACACGGGCGGAGAGCAGCAGCTGATGGGACTTGACCCCCCCCCCCCGCGCCGCCCCTCGCGGGAAGGCGAGCAGCCAGTCCCTTCTCGGCCGTTGGGTGTTTACACAGCCCAGCCGCCGCCACCCCCACCCCTCCCCGCGCACGAGAGAGAGAGAAGTTGCTCACCACAACAGGAGCAGCATCGTGGGGCCCGCGTCGACTGCTCTGGAAAGGGCCGAGGGCAGTCCCCGGGGCGGGCAGCGGAGCACGGCGCCGCCTGCACTTGCCTCGCGACTCATCCAACGCCCCGCGCAGGAGACGACAGCCAGCCTCTGGGCGGCAGAAGGGCTGCAGCAGGCGCAGCGCAGAAACTAGACGGCGGCGCCCCCGACGGGGAGAGGGCGGCTCAGCGCTAAGCGCTGCCCCATGGAGCCAACGCGGGGGAACCCGCGGCGGGCACGGACAGAGCTCTGTTCCCGGCAGCGGCAGGAGGTCCCGGCTGGAGGCGGCGTGAGAGCCGCTGCATGTGCGAGCAGCCAGTTGCTGCTGCGTTGAGGCGGTCGCTCCTCCTTCGCCTTCTCCAGCCCTCCTCGCTGGGGAGGGTGAAACTGGAGCCGCTTTCTCCCCCTCCGCACCGGCTGGGCTCTGCTGCCACCGCACGCAGCTCTCGCCGGCCTTCCAGCCAGCCCCGCTTCTCCGCCTCGCCCCCAAAGACCAAGCAATATGCTCCGACCAGAGAGACCCTCCCTCTCCCCGTTACAATCAAGTGACGTCTCCCTTTTGTGCCTGCGGCTAGTTTCCCAGAGAGAGCCGAGACGGTGGCGATGGTGCAGTCATCATCGTGCCACCCGCACCCACAGGTTACTTTTGGGCAGCTATTCCTAGGAGGACTGCAGGCACTGATGTCAACTTACCAGGCCTCTCAGAGTCTGGCCTGAAGTTGCAGGGGCTTCGCCCTGAAGGGGCTCTTTTCTGCTCGATTTGAGCGTTTGTCGTTAGCCACCCCTGACCAGGTCTAACCAGCTGCCATGTTCCATCCCACCAGGCTCCACTGCCTGACCTGTCAGTGCCAGGGGGCTACTCCTCCGGCACTGGCAGGCTGCTCCCCTCCCCTGCCTCTCGGGGTCTGAGACCTTGGCAAGCAGGCTGCAGAACCTGAGCCCCTCTGCCACAACTTAGTAAGTAAGTTAAAAACCCTCAAAAGCAATGACTCTGATTGCTCCTTGAGCGGCGAGTAATCAAGGTACCAGAGATCCAATGATGTTCATGCCTGTGTGAACTAGCCCCTTTGACTTACATACTTGGGCGAATGCAATATATGAAACTGGTAAACCTGAGGGCTGGTTCACACCTGTATGTACAAGCCTTGGTTTCTCATCATGGAGTAAAAAGGTAAAGTGCTGTGGAGTCGGTGTTGAGTACATGCACGCCGGGTACTTCCTTTAACTTCTGGCTGAGGAGGACATCAGGCCAGCAGGGAGGCACGCTGCCACCCCGATGGGGACTTATTCAATGGAGCGCTGGCAGGGGAAACGCAGTGGGAGGGGTAAGGGCATCCTCCCCACCCTCAAAGGTATGTCCCCCTGCCTTCGAACTACCCCCCCCACTAGTTCCATGCACATCTCTAGAATAAATCTGTCTTAAATGTTATCAGAAATGGGGAGGCTCTTATTTCAACAGGGAACACACGGTGCAGCAATGGAGAAGACCCGTCCCTGAGTAGCCACCAGATGAGCTGGTGGCAACTGCAAATGGACCTCCCCAGCTGACCTCAGTAGGCATCAGGGCTCATAATAAAGGAGGTGTTATCTCAAATACCCTGGAACTAAGCTGTTTCGGGCTTTATAGGTTATAACCAGCACTTCGTATTTTGCCCAGAGACATATTGGTAGCCACAGTTCTTTTAGTATAGATGTAATGTGGTCTCTTCGAGCTGATCCAGAGACCAACCTGACTGCCACTTTTGAACAAATTGTAGTTTCCTGATTTACAGAGGCAGCCCCACGTAGTGCATATCACAGTAATCAAGTCTGGAGGTTACCAGCATATGCACTACTTTTCTGAGGTCGCTTATCTCAAGAAATGGATACAGTTGGCATATCAGCCAAAACTGATAGAAAACATTTCTGGCCACTGGCTCAACCTGAAACACCAGGGAGAGACACACTCCCAGATTTTACACCTGTTTTACAGAAGAACTCCCAGATTTTATACCCGTTCCTAATGGAGGTGGGTTGTAGCCTCATCCTGGACAGGCAGATCGAAGCTGTCTCCTGAGTTCCAACACTGCACAATAAGCACCTCCTTTTTATTTGGATTCAGTCTCAGTTTGTTTATCCCTCCTCCAGCCCATCACCCCTCCAGGCAGGCATTAAGGGAGCTTATGCCTTTTCCTGGTGATGTTGACATGGAGAAATAGATCTGAGTGTCATCAGCATACTGATAGCACCCTGCACTAAATCTCCTGATGATCATTCAAAGCGATTTCATGTAGATTTAAAAAGCACAGTGGAGACAGTATGGAGCCTTGTAGGAGTCCTTACCAGAGCTCTTGTTTTGAAGAGCAACTATCTCCAAGTGACACCATCTGGAATCTGCCTGAGACGTAGGAGCAGAACCACTGGAAAGCAGTGCCTCCCACTCCCAACCCCCGCAGACACTCCAGAAGGATACCATGGCTGATGTTATCAAAAGCTGCCAAGAGATCTGAAATGACCAACAGAGTTACATTCCCTCTGTCAATTCCTATTTAGATATCATCTGTCAGGCCGACCGTGGCAGTCCACCCCATAGCCTGCCTGAAAACCGGTTTGAAATTGATCTAGACAATCTATTTCATCCAGAATCACCTGGAGCTGAGAAGCGACCACCTTGCCCAATCATGGAAGGTTAGAGACAGACCTGAAGGGTCCAATGTGGGCTTCTTCAAAAGAGGTCTAATAACTGGTTCCTTAAGACAGGAAGGCATTCTGCCCTCCCTTGGAGAAGCATTGATGATGTCTACTAGGCCCCCTCCAACAGCCTCTCTACCAGAGGGTATAAGCCATGTTGGACAAGGGTCAAGAAAACACGTGATAGGCCACACCTCTCCAAGCAGCTTGTCCATTAGGGATGTGCCCGAAACGTTTCGGAGGCCATTATGAAGGAGCACTGGAGGTGTTTCGGCGCTGGCGGGGGTAGCGCTTTAAGGGCGGGGGAGGGTGTACTCACCCCTCCTGCCGCATTTCCCCTGCCGGTGCATTGTTTTTTTGAAGCCCCTCGGGGCGGCAGCATTCCTCCCTGCCGCCCCGTCTTCCCCGTCGGCTGGAAGTGGCCAGAAGTGGCGAGTGCACGTGTGCCTGTTGTGTGCGCACGCGTGCCCTTCTGCTGTGTGTGCGCGCGCACGCGCACTCGCCACTTCCGGCCGATGGGGAAGACGGGAGGGAGGAACGCTGCCGCCCCACGGGGCTTCAAAAAAACAATGCGCCAGCGGGGGAAATGCGGCGGGAGGGGTGAGTACACCCTCCCCCGCCCTTAAAGCGCTACCCCTGCCGGTGCCGAAGATTTCCATGCACATCCCTATTGTCCATGTCCTCAGGAGTCACAGACTGAAACTGATCCAAACTAGTTAGGCAACCCTTTAAGTTTTTCTTTTAAAAAATATCAATCCTCTGGGCAGGAGCAATAGGTGGAGCAAAGGTAGGCAGAGTAAGCGCAAAGCCTGCTAGACATGGGGTTCTGTCAGAGTGTGATGGCAAGTTGGGAGCTGACATTTTGAGGGAGGGAGCGAGCTGCTTGACAGAATATGAAGTTTATTTTGTTTTTAGATCTAAGCTATAATTTAGTGGTCTGAACAATAAAACTATGTTCTGTTAGATAATCAGTGCAAAAGAGTTGATACCTTTTAAAGTAAGTTAGATTTTGTGTCTATCAGCAGTGTGTGGAAATTAATTTTCTTTTGATTGTGTCTGTATCATCTTGCATGATCATTCCCTATAGTGCCTGTGACCGAGTCAGACCATTGGTCCATCTAGCTCAGTATTCTCTACCCAGACTGGCCGTGGCTTCTCCAAGGTTACAGGCAGGAGTCTCTCCGAGCCCTGTCTGGAGATGGCAGAGAAGGAACTTGGAACCTTATAGGGCTTTTTACTGGCCCTCAGGGAAATGGGATGGGACTGGTGTTCTCATGTCGGGGAATTGGAATGTCCACTTCTTTGTAATCTGGCTAGTGAACCTATATGTCATTTATGCTATGTTCCTGCATAGGAATGGGGAGGTAAGAGGAGACCAAGAGATACATGTGGATAAGACAGTGAGTTTTTTCTGGAAGAGAATGTATGGTTATGTGCAGAAAGACAAATGTACCTCTTCCAAAATGCAATGGGACAAGTTGTGGAAATGGTCCCAAGATGTGACACCCCCGAAAACCCTTTCCCCCTTGGCTACAGTATTGTTAACATATACCTCAACTCAGTTGTTCTCCAACCTCATATCTGTAAATCTCTCTCTGTCGTGTGTGTGTGTGACACTGACTGACACACACACACACACACACACACACACACACACACACACACACACACACACAATGTAAAAACAGATCTTTTGTATATAATTGTGCTATGGTAACGTACTGTATGCTTTGGTAGTTTGTTGGTTCAATAAAAAAAATCCCCCCCCCCAAATTGTCTTCTCTCCACAAATCCCACTTTTTCAATAAAGCTTTTGGTTCCACTGTAGTCCTCATGCCCTACTGTAACTAAGCCTAAGTACATGTAGCATTAGTATATTGTTCCCTGTTGACCCCGCCTCTATTTCCCTTCTCCCCTTCCTCTGTCCCCCCCCCTTGTTACATTTGAGATTGTAGGTTCCTTTGGGCAGGCTGTTGTCCTCTTGTACTTTGTAAATTACCAAGCACATTCAGCAGTCATTTCATGAGGTGAGGTCATCACCTCAAGTCACCTCAAATGGCAGGTTGTTGGGGCACTAGAGGGGTGGTCACCACCACCTCACCTGGCTCCCACTGTCACCACCCTCAGAGCCACTCCAGGATGGTCCTCTGCCACCTCCTCCTTGGAGATAGCAACACCAGCTGCTGTCTAACTTGGCACCCACCCTCTTATGTCCCTCACATGCCACTGCCAGGCGAATAAAACTGGGGGAGGGCAGCAGAAGAGGAAATGAGGATAAGGCCACAGAGTAGAGTAGAGAGGGGTAGAAGCATGTGTGCCAAGTCAGGTGCATGTGTGCACAAGTCAGGTGGTGGCAGGTGATGCTGCTGTGGAGGAGGAGGAAGGTGTGCATGCACATGTGTGCACACCTTGTGAAGCAGTGGTGGCTATTGCAAACAACAAACAAAGGAAACAAACAAACAAACAAAGGAAACATACAAGGGAGGAGGCTGCATTTGGCACCTGCACTCTTGGTGCACATTGTGCACATTGGTGGTGCCAAATACTTTCTCTGCTCAAAAATAAATTATCTATACCTAAAAATATCATAGCTGACCTTCTTTCTATCCATTCCAGACTTAATGCATCCTTCTTGAGCAAGGGTGACCAAAACTGGACACATTTTGAGTATGGATTCTCAAATGCACCACCACCAGTAGTCCAAAGACTTCTTTATTTCTTCTGGAAATGCTTTGCACAATTTACTCAATCATTTCACATAGCCTTGTTGCATCCAGTAACATCACACTGGCTTTTTGCTCACTAAAGGTAAAGTGTGCTGTCAAGTTGATTTCGACTGCTGGTGCCCACAGAGCCCTGTGGTTTTCTTTGGTAGAATACAGGAGGGGTTTACCATTGCCTCCTCCCACGCAGTATGAGATGATGCCTTTCAGCATCTTCCTATATTGCTGCTGCCTGATATAGTACCAGCGGGGATTTGAACCAGCAACCTTCTGCTTGTTAGTCAAGCATTTCCCCGCTGCACCACTTAAGGTGACTCTTTTGTTCACTACAGTACATTAACTCTTTTCAGGTTAGTCTGGCAGCAGGGGCATGATATATTTTTAATGAATTCAGTGCTGGTGTGTGTGTGTGTGGGGGGGTTGTGTCAGAGCGTGCCCAGCCCCAATATAGCTACTGTATTGTTTTTAGAAGGTTACAGGAACATAATTTGACTAAAATTGGGGGAGAGTAAGTGGTGACGCTTGTGGATTTGATTAAGGACCCCCTACCTTTCCCTCCATAACTTGAGCACTGAATCTATGCAGTCCTACATAAGGGGATAGTTTTGTGTCATGGAGTTTGAACTTGAGCTGAAACATTTTGCAAAAATGGGAAATTTGGCATTTTCAAGTTTTGAAGTTCAAATTTTGATGTCAAAATTTGGCTTCTACATTTCACACGTGAATTTTGGAATAAAAATTTGACATCTTAATACAAAATCCGCCTGCTTTGGTTTTTCACTTATTCAAGGCTATTTTCCTGGTTAGTTAAGTTAATGAATGCAGTTAGTATAAAATTTACCAAATTCTGTTGCAAGGTAGGTACTGTCAAATATTAAAGCCAGTCAGGTTCCCTAGGTAGCTTGTTATTCAGATTGAAGTGCAACAACAGAGACATTGGGCTGGGTATAGGCAGAAACTGAAGGGGGGTGCTTTCTCTTTATCACCTGAATCCTTGGCTGGAAAGATTGTGTGGGGTGCTGCCTTGAAGGGCTTGCTGTTGTTCATTCACTTTGGCCAATTGTGCTGCTAGTGCAGTAGAAAAGAAGTTAATGACTGGACTCCCATGGTTTCCCATTTGCATTCTGCAATGCCTAATACTAGCCTTCCACATTCCCTTGTTGTGATGAAGAGTTAATATGCATACATCTCTGAGTACCATGCCATCAATATTATCCTGCTAACTTGACCTTTTCTCTTCCTTTCTCTTGGCAAAAGCAGGAAAAGTCAAGAGTAGTTCTGTTCTCAATGCAGTCCTTAAAGCCACTCCAGTGAATGGAATTTAATATGTATGCAAAGCATTTTTCTAGTTCCCCAGTTCATTGTTTAGCTCTTAAAATACCAAACCTCTGCTAATACAGAGACACACTCTTCCAGTTAATATATTTATAAGCACTTTCCTGTCATCAGAGTTGTCAGCTGTTTCTGACACATTGCTGCAGGGCTATCTAGTTTATGTCAGAACATTAACTGATGTGCTCCGGGTGAAGCTGATGCAATTTTTTACCCCAGGAATGAGTAATGACATTAAATAACTGAGGATTTCCCCCCCAGTTTATATCCCAGGCTAGGATTACTTTGGCTGCATTCCCCACTGATATTTTCAGAGGAATGGCAAAAGTGCACTCAATCTACCAGATTGCCTTTACATTGTTAAATGCACAGTAAGAAAGATATAGGAGGGCATGAGCAGAGAGCAGTTCCAGAGAAGAACTCCTACATGATAACTTCTAGAGGGAAAACTGAGTTAGTCTGTTGTAGCAGAAACAATAAAGAACCCTGTGGCATATTAATGATGAATGAATTTATTGCCGAATCAACTTTTGTAGACTAGTGCCCACTTCAGCAGACACATGAAATAATATCCTCCACTGCAGATATGTATGAACATATGAGTACAGAAAGAAAAGGTCTGTAGTAAGGCTTAAAAGCATATTTATATGCTGAACTAAAATGCATGCATGGTAATAACAGAGCAACCTAGTCCAAATGACCAGAGCCTTTTGGAAGGGCGGTATAAATTTTTTAATAATCATCATCATCCCCCACTGAGGCACTACCTTGCGTGGTTGTGAGGCTTGTGTGCTCTGAGGAAGGTGAGAGTTTTGCCAGAGGTCCAACCATACTGGACAGGTCTCACCAGAGGAGCCAGACGAAGAGTGCCTCTCCCATCAACAACATGGTGAGACGTAACTTTAACAAATCTATACCACATCGGTCATCGCCTGGGTCAACAAGGACCGCGCCAGGTGCTGGAGTCCCTGGACATCTGGTGGCAAGTGGGCAACAGGACTCAGGATCTTCAGCTGAGCAACCAGGTCTGGAGACTGCAAGATTACTGGAAGAAACATCATTTAACCGGAAAAAATATACGAAAAATGCCAACAAGGAAATAATGATCTGCTATTACAAGTCTATTCCAACTAGAAGAGGTTATTTAAAAAGAATGTACCAAATTTTGAAAGAGAAGCATCCAGATACAGAAATAACAGAACAAAGGCTAGCAGACCAGAGAAGATTCATAACAAGAAATGAAGTATTCACAGGAGTTGAGCTGGAAGAAGTGCAAAGAGCAACACAGGCTCAAGATGTGGAAGAAGAATAACCACCAACTGAAGAAGTTGCTCAGGCGCAGGTGGAGGAGGTGTTGGAAATAGAGGATGCCACTGTTGCTGAACTGTTTCAAAATCAAAACCAGGCAACCTCCCCTTTGCCTTCACCTCAAAAACCCGAATGCCATTTAACAGAAAAGCAACAAGAACTAAAGCAAAAAACAACTTGAGCACATGAACCAAACAACCACCAGGGTTCGACTTCCAGCTCTAAAAACAGTTGCCAAAAAACAACTTGCTTGGGCATTAAAAGATGTAAATGCTGCACTTGCAGAAATAACAACCAATAATTTGCAAGAAACAAACCAACTGATGGACAGTGCAGCAACAATAACAACACAAGAGCTCGGATATAAGATCAGTGGACCTGTAAAAGTAGTATCACCTAAATGGAAGATTAGATTCGAAAATAAAATTGCCAGGCTTAGATCAGATGCTAGTAAATTGAAAGATATGAAAGACAAGAAGCTGACAAATGAAAACACCAAACATTATCTGATCCAAAAATACCACCTAGATTCAAGGAAAATTAGAGAAGTCCTGGAAATAATAAAGCAGCAAATAACAGCAGTGTCAAAGAAGATTAGCAGATACAAAGCCAGAATTACACAACACAGGCAGTATCTACCAAAGCATAGAAGGAGAAACTGCAAGAAACATCGAAACACTACATAAAGAAGAAACAGTGCAATTCTGGGGGAAATTATGGGACAATCCAATAGATTATAATAAAAAAGCAGGCTGGGTGAAAGAGATCAAAAAATGTAACCAACAAATGCAAGATCTAATAACACCAGAATTAATAAGTGAAAGAGCAAAGAAAATTAAAAGTTGGACTGCACCAAGCGACGATGAACTGCATGGCTTTTGGCTTAAACACCTAACAAGCCTTCATAAACAACTATCAAAACAGTTCAATCACATTTTGCAAGGAGGTGATATTGAACAATGGCTAACAACTGGGAAAACTCATCTCATCATGAAAGACCCAGCAAAAGGTGCAGTTCCAAGTGATTATAGACCAATCACCTGCCTGCCAACCATGTTCAAATTATTAACATGAATAATAGCAGATAAAGTAATGCAACTCATATTAACTAACAAACAGCTTCCAGCTGAACAGAAAGGAAATTGCCTGAGGCACAAAAGACCAGCTGCTGATTGACAAAATGATTTAAGAAAATTGCAAGACAAGAAAAACCAATCTAAGTGTTGCATGGACTGACTACAAGAAAGCCTTCGACTCATTGCCTCACACATGGATACTAAATTGTTTAGAAACAACTGGTGTCAGCAAAAACATCCAAATATTTATTTTAAAAAGCAATGAGCATGTGGAGTACACAGTTAACAATCAATGGCGAGATACTTGAATAGGTTAGCATTAGAAGAGGTATTTTCCAAGGGGACTCACTATCCCCTCTGTTGTTTGTAATCGCCATGACCCCACTTTCACAAATACTCAACAAAACAGGCCTCGGATACCAAACATCTGAAACATCAAGTAAAATAAACCATCTGCTGTACATGGACGATCTGAAGTTGTATGGAAAGACCCAGTCAGAAATCGAATCACTGCTAAACACTGTCCATATATTCAGTAGCGATATAGCAATGGAGTTTGGACTAGACAAGTGTGCTGCATTAATAATGAACAGAGGAAAAATAATGAAAACAAAAGGAATAGAACTGCCCAATGGAAGCAACATCAAGAACCTGGAAGAGAAAGAAAATGATAAATACTTGGGATTTCTCCAGGCTGATAACATTGCACACACTGAAGTTAAAAGAAAAATGGGAAGTGAATACATCAGGAGAGTTAGAAAAATCCTAAATTCCAAACTCAATGGCGGGAACACCATACAAGCCATAAACACCTGGGCTATACCTGTTATCAGATACACTGCAGGAATAATAGACTGGACTCAGGCAGAGCTAGAGACGCTAGATTGTAAGACCAGGAAAATCATGACCATCAATCAGGCTCTGCACCCCCGCAGTGATGTCGATAGGCTATACCTCCCCCACAGCTCAGGTGGAAGAGGAATACTGCAAGTCCATCAAACAGTAGAGGAGGAGAAAAGAGGCCTTGACGAATATATCAAGGACAGTGAAGAAGATGCACTTCAAATGGTCAATAACGAGAAACTATTCAACACCAATGAAACAAAGCAGGCCTGCAAGAAAGAACAAGTCAAGAACCGAGCAGAAAAATGGAAAAACAAGCCACTGCATGGTCAATATTTGCACAATATAACCCAAAAATCAAACATCACCAAGACCAGCAATGGCTTAAGAATGGCAACTTGAAGAAAGAAACTGAGGTTTTAATACTGGCTGCACAAGAACAGGCACTAAGAACAAATGCAATAAGAGCAAAAGTGGAAAAATCCACAACAAACAGCAAGTGCCGCCTTTGTAAAGAAGCAGATGAAACCGTGGACCACCTAATCAGCTGTTGTAAAAAGATCGCACAGACTGACTACAAACAAAGGCATGACAAGGTAGCAGGGATGATACACTGGAACATCTGCAAAAAATACAAGCTACTGTAGCCAAAGTTTGGTGGGCCCATAAAACTGAAAAAGTTGTAGAAAATGAAGATGCAAAAATATTATGGGACTTCCGACTACAAACAGACAAACATCTGCCACACAATACACCAGATATAACTGTAGTTGAGAAGAAAGAAAAACAAGTTAAAATAATCAACATAGCAATATCAGGTGATAGCAGGATAGAAGAAAAAGAAATAGAAAAAAAATCACAAAATACAAAGATCTACAAATTGAAATTGAAATGCTATGGCAGAAAAAGACCAAAATAATCCCAGTGGTAATTGGTGCCCTCGGTTCAATTCCAAAACAACTTGAAGAGCACCTCAACACCACAGGAGCCACAGAAATCACCATCAACCAATTACAAAAAGCAACTTTACTGGGAACAGCCTATATTCTGCGACGATATCTATAATAACAGCAACAACATTGATAATAAAATTCAGGCATCCCAGATCCTTTGGAAGGACTCGATGTCTGGATAAAACAAACCAGTCAATAACACCTGTCTGTGTAAACAACAACAACAAATGCGGTTGCTGGTAATGATAGTGATGTCTTTCTTGCTGTGCTAACACTTTGGGTGAGGTTGTTGAAGGGCATTCCCATTGCACCAAGGCCATGGGGCACAGGAATGGAGTCTGTGCTTGAGGGAAAATGATGAAGGAGATGTGGACTAGCTCAGGGATGGAAGTGTGGTCCAGCTGTAGAAGTATTAGGCAGGCAGCCATGCCTTTCATAAGAACATAAGGGAGGAGAGCTAGTCTTGTGGTAGCAAGCATGAATTGTCTCCTTTGCTAAGCAGGGTCCACCTTGGTTCATTTGAATGGGAGACTACATGTGTGAGGACTGTAAGATATTCCCCTCAGGGGATTGGGTTGCTCTGAGAAGAGCACCTGCATGCTTGCATGCAGAAGGTCCCAAGTTCCCTCCCTGGCATCTCCAAGATGCCAGGGCAAGAGAGAGGGCATTCCCTCACCTATTGTCTGTGGGCTTCTGAGACGCATCTGCTGGACCACTAGGTGAAATAGGATGCTAGACTAGATAGGATTTGGGCTTGATACAGCAGGGCTGTTCTTACATAGGAACATAAGCAGCTGCCATATACCAAGTCAGACTATTGGTCCATCCAGCTCAGTATTGTCTACACAGACTGGCAGCAGCTTCTCCAAGGTTGCAGGCAGGAGGGGTGGGGGAAAGTTAAATCTTTTTAAAAACTTGTTTCAATCGCCGCTGCTCGGCGGCAATGGTAGCAGAGACAGAGGGCGGCTGGCAGGGTGTGGTGCTCCAGCAGTACTTGTGGAGGTGAGGGGAGATCGAGGTGGGGGAGGCAGAGACGGCAACAAGAGCTCCTTTTCTGGGCCCACTTTCCACCCAAATAACAGGTCAGGCAGTTTTCAGCCCATTTCTAGGCTCTCTGCACACATGCCCGACTGCCTGAAAATTTGCCATCTCTCAGAATTTGCCGCTGTAGGCATGTGACTATCTTACCTATGCATTAATCTGCCCCTGTATCCATGGAGAGACCTGCCCTTCATGAATTTGTCTAAGCCCCTTTTAAAGCCATCCAAGCTAGTGGCCATCATCACATCCCATGGCAGAGAATTCCATAGATTAATTATGTACTGTGTGAACAAGTACTTGCTTTTGTCGGTCCTAAAATTCCCAGCCTTCAGTTTCATGGGATGACCCCTGGTTCTAGAGCTGTGTGAGAGGGAGAAAAATCTCTCTGTGTCCACTCTCTCTATTCCATGCTTAATTTTATACACCTCAATCATGTCCCCCCGTAGTTTCCTCTTTTCCAAACTAAAAAGCCCCTGATGCTGTAGCCTTGCCTCATAAGGAAGGTGGTCCAGGCCCCTGATCATCTTGGTTACCTCTTCTGCACCTTTTCCAGTTCTACAATGTCCTCCTTAAGCCACGGTGACCAGAACTGCACATAGTACTCAAAATGTGGCTGCATCATAGATTTGTATAATGGCATTATAAAATTAGCATTTTTATTTTCAATCCCCTTCCTTATGATCCCTAGCATGGAACTGGCGTTTTTCACAGCTGCTGCACACTGAGTCCACACTCTGAATGAGCTGTCCACCACAAACTCTCTCTTGGTCAGTCACTGACAGCTCAGACTTCATCAGCATATATATGAAGTTGCCCCCCCCCCGCCATATGCATCACTCTACACTTGCTTACATTGAACTGTATTTGACATTTTGTTGCCCACTCCCCCAGTTTGGAGATATCCTTTTGGAGCTCCCACAGTCTATTTTGGATTTCACTACCCTAAATAGTTTGACCACTTTGCTGCTTACCACAACTTCTATATCATTTATGGACAAGTTAAAGACCACTGGTCCCAGTACAGATCCCTGGGGGACCCCACTTCTTACTTCCCTCCATTGCGAAAACAGCCCATATATTCCAACCTTCTGTCCATCAACCAGTTACCAATCCACACATGAACCTATCCCCTTATCGCATGTCTTCTAAGTTTACTCAAGAGTCTTTGTCAAAAGTTTTTTCGAAGTCCAAATATAATATGTCAACCAGATCACCTTTATCCAGATGCCAGTTGACACTCAAAGAACTCCAAAAGGTTAGTGAAACAAGACTTGCCCTTGCAGAAGCCATGCTGGTTCTCCTTCAGCAAGGCCAGTTCTTCTATAGGTTGAACAATTTTGTCCTTAAGTATGCTTTCCATCAATTTTTACCCGGCACAGAAGTTAAGCTATCTGGCCTGTAATTTCCCAGATCCCCTCTGGATCCCTTTTTGAAAACTGGAATTACATTATAGAGATGTGCACAGTCCGGACCAGTCCGGACCGGTACCGAAGGGGGGCCCTTTCTTTTAGGGCGGGAGGGCTTTCTTACCCCTCCCGCCTCTTCACCCCCTCCAGCACCCGTATTTAACTGAATAACGGGGCGCTGGAAACCAGCCGCCCCCGCCGCTCCCCCCCCAACAGATTTACATGCAAAGGTACCCATACCCCTGCAGCCACCGCCGCCGCCCGCCCGCCCGCCAGCCCTCCCTCCCTCCCTCCCAGCTGCCCGCCCGCCCGAGTCCTTACCCAATGCTTTAGGAGAAAACAAGAGGAGCTACCGAACAGAGCTCCTCTCGTTAGGAAGGCCTCCAGCAGACTGAAGGTGCTTTGTGCGCGCGCACGCGCGCATGCGCGCACCGCAAAGGACGCCGATCGCCAGAGGCCTGGTCTACCCGCCGGGAAAAGGCGATCGGAGGCCCGGTCTACCCGGCCTTTTCCCGGCGGGTAGACCGGGCCTCCGGCGATCGGCGTCCTTTGCGGCGCACGCATGGTGTCTCATTGAAAATCTCATTTGCTGTCATAGAATCCACACTCAGAATACCTCAGAAACAACAGAACCCTGTACCCCATGGGTTAAAAACCCATGGGGGTGGTTGGCACCCTATGTGCACTACACCACCACTCGCTCTGGGCCACCCCAGCCACCCCCCATGTGCACTTATGGGGCTGCTACAAGCTCCATTATACCTTATGAGGAAAAACCTTAAAGACGCGTAAACTTCAACAATTCACCAAAAATCAGCGCTCTGCCCAAATCCTTTGAAAAAATGCAGGTAGCTTCCTTGCCCCTACCTGGCACTACCACCAATCCCACACTGTTAGAACAGTGTTAGAACAGGCCACACTGTTCAATAGCTAACACTGTTAGAACAGGCCACCCCTTTCCCCCTGACGTGAAGCGATACACCCTCCATTATACCTAATGGGGGAAAACCTTAAAGATGCGTAAACTTCAATAATTCACCAAAAATCAGCCCTTCGCCCAATCCCTCTGCAATTGGGGTTGTAGCCACCACCCGTTAGGCACTACCACCCCACCCCACTATTTTGGCCCAGATCCCACGTCATGCCTCCAATCTGCCCCAAAGACACTAAAACTTCAAAATTTTCCCCAAAATCAGCCCTTTGCCCAATCCCCCTGAAATTTGGGTGGTAGCCTCCACCCATTGGGCACTACCACCCCACCACACTCTTTTGGCCCCAGGACCCATTTTTTAATCCAAATCAATTTGGATTCGGATTCGGATTAATTCGTATCCGAATCGAATCAGGGGTGATTCGGACGGGCCATATTTGGATACAAAACAGAACGGGGGTGTTTCGGTTTGGATCCAAATCTAAACACTGAAAATCCGAATTGCACACCCCTATTGGCTACTTTTGTCTAGATGAAATCATCCAAGTCTGCAAGTAAAAACTCCACTTTCTCCTGACCTGAGGCTACCACAAGACCATTCTGCAACCCAGGAGGAGCAGCCCTTTACAGAGAAGGCCCACTCCTTTGGAGGCCAAATTTCTAAATTTTATCTTTATTGTGTTTATTTTTGCGAATTGCCTAGAGCCTTTGGAGTCAGGCGGTATATAAATAAAATAAAATAAAATAAAAGGACAAGGACAGATTCTCTGAAATAAGTGAGTTGAAAGTGGAGAAGAAAGTTAAATATCTGGGGGTCTGGTTATCAAATAACAACTCCTTGTTGTTCACAAATACCTATGTTAAAATATGGAATTCAGTGAAAATTGATCTACAAAGATGGTCCAAAATGAATTTGTCTTTAATGGGAAGAATTTCAGTGGTGAAAATGAATGTCTTGCCTAAAATGTTATTTCTCTTTCAGACTATTCCCATAATTAACACTCTAACTTGTTTTAAGCAATGGCAGAAGGATATAATTAAATTTGTTTGGCAGGGGAAGAGACCAAGAATTAATTTTAAGAATGTAACAGATGCAAAGGAAAGAGGTGGTCTTACCTTGCCAGACTTAAGGTTATACATTGATGCTGTTTGTTTGACATGGCTAAAAGAATGGATAACATTAAGAAACCCTAGAATTCTTGATTTGGAAGGATTTGACAGAAGGTTTGGATGGCATGCGTATCTGTGGTATGAAAAAAAGTAAAATACATAAAGACTTTTTGAACCACTATGTGAGAAGGAGTTTAATGAGGGTGTGGTTAAAATACAAAAATTGGTTTGAACCTAAAACTCCATTATGGATATCTCCGATTGAAGCCTTATCACGTAATGAAGTAAATATGCAAATGTGTTGGGGTACCTATAGGGATTTGTTACATTTTCAGGAAAAGGATTGTAAGTTAAAAAGTTTAACTGAAATACAAGATTTGGTCAGAGATTGGTTTCAGTATCATCAGTTAAATGAGATATATAAAAAAGACTTTAAAGTTGGATTTGAGGATCAGACTTCAAATTTTGAGAAGGAATTATGTCAAAACGATGAAAAATTAGTTTCTAAAATGTATAAACTGTTGCTTCTGGAGGAGACAAGAGAGGACGTGGTTAAAACTACTATGATAACGTGGGCTCAAGATGTGGGGCGTAATATAGAAATGGCAGCCTGGGAAAAGTTATGGAAAAATGATTTAAAATTCACTGCATGTTATGCTATAAAAGAAAACTATTATAAAATGATGTATAGATGGTATCTGACACCAAAAAAATTGGCATTAATGTAAAAAAATGTTTCAAACAAATGTTGGAAGTGTGGACATTCTGAAGGCACCTTTTTTCATATGTGGTGGACCTGCGGGAAGGCTAAAGCCTATTGGGACATGATATATAATGAGTTAAAGAAAATATTTAAAATGACATGTCCTAAGAAGCCAGAATCTTTCCTGCTGGGAATAACACAAGGTGTAATTTCTACAACTAATTTAACATTTTTTATGTATGCTTCTACGGCGACCAGAATTATATATGCACAGAAATGGAAGAGTAATGAACTGCCTTCCAAAGAAGACTGGCTGATAAAAATTTTGGAATATGCGGAGATGGCAAAACTTACAACACTAATAAGAGACCAAAACTTGGAATGTTTTAAAGAAGATTGGAAACCATTCTTGTTGTATCTAAAGAATTACTTTCCTACTATGGACTTTACAGCAGGGTTTGAAATTTAGCAAAAAACTGCAGGTTGGGTAGATTAGCTATGTTTGTAAGGGTTTAAATTTATGCTTTGAATTATTATTATAGCAAGGGTAAACTTTATAGTTGAACTTGATGATTCACGAAGAGATGTGTGCGGGAAGTCCACCTTTTTGTGTGTATTTGTAATGAATGACAATATTACTATTGTTAAAATTAATAAAAATTGAATTTGGAAAAATAAAATAAAATAATAAAATAAAATAAATACCTGCATGTGAATTTGCCCAGAGTAATTGAAGTCAGCCATTATTACAGCTGACTGTCTTTGATGCCTCTCTGATTTGCTTCTCTAACTCCAGGCCACTCTCAGCGTTTTGACCCAGGGGAGCGATAGCACATCCCTAGTAATAAATTTCTTTTCAGTCCTTGTATTATTACCCATAATGATTCTGTGGAGGACTCTGATCCTCCTAGGTTTTCTAGCTTGTTGGATTTTATCACTTCTTTAATATATAGAGCTACTCCACCCCCAATCTGCCCCTCCATGTCCCTTCTGTTCCTAGGAATAACATCGTCCCACTGGTTCTCACCGTTCCACCAGGTTTCTGTTATGCCCACTTATATCTATGTTTTCATTAGCAACCAAGCACTCCAGTTCACCTGTCTTGGTTTGGAGGCTTCTGGTATTGGTTTATAAACATGGCGTTGGTGCGTGCTATCTCCCTTACTATCATTTGACCTTTTTAACCAGCTGTCCATTTGCTCTACTCCTGTACGTTTTTAACCAGCTGTATGTTTGCTATTCTGATTCCTTCTGGTTCATCCGAGACATTTGCACCCTCGTACCTTAGGGGATTTGGCTTGCCAAATGAAAGACTTCTCAGTTCCTGTTTGAAATCCCCCAGGCATCATTTTAAAAGCTGCTCTGCAACCTTTTTGCTTTTAAACAGCAGCAGTCTGGTTTAATCTTGGTTCAAGTGGAGCCCATCCCTTTTGTACAGGCTCACAATCACACCAATCTGAAAAGCCCTCCCACTTCTAGCAGTTGTGAGAACCAGCCCTATGTCTATTGGTAGGTAAACCATTACCTACCATTACTTTAATTTTGCAGTAGCATGGTCAGAGCTTGCTGGGACTGAGCTCCAACATCACTCCTGAATAACAGGGCTTCGCCCTAGAATGTAAAGTAGTAATAGAGTGCTCTGAGCATGTAGAGAGTCCACTTCCTCTAAGAGCAATGTCCTCCCTCCTTATCTGGGGTTAGAAGGCAAAACTCCTAAAATGGCTTAAGAGTTCTAGCACTACGAAACAGAGCCTAAAAAAACCAACCAAATCCAACAACAACAAAAAAACAACACAAGGTGTTTTTAGCTTTGTGATTCTTGGCTAAGCACGCCAATGTTGGGCTGTAGAACATTAGTCAGTTTCAAGCACTTTGATCTATAACCCGACATATTGCTTATCAATAAATATGGATTTCCAAATACTTCATACTGGTTGAAAAATGAAGACTTTTCCATGTTCATAAAAGAATTATCCATAAGCTTAAAGTCAACACAGACAGAAGGCCTGGTCAGCAGGATAAGGACCATGGTTACAGCAACAGAGAGCAACACATGTTTGCAGCAGAATCAAACAAAATATCCAGGCACTGGTTCTCTTTAGAGCCCAAATATTAAAGTAACTTATACATTGCGCTTTTGAAGAGCTGAAGGAGAAGAGATACGGTAGGGGAGATAAGGGCATTAAACAGACAATAATAAAGATAATTAAAAGACATTTGTAAACTGAAAAGGCAAAATGTTAGGCTTGCTAGGAACACCAGTTGCTAATTATGGCCAGTTTGTCCTGAATGGTTTGTCCTGAAAATAGTTTACATATTCAGAGTACATGAGATTACTCCTCCTGTTAGTACAGTGGGAACTGAGCATTCAGACACAAAGACAGGACCCGAGAGAGTAGAAGAAGAGTGGATTCCTGAGTACCAAGGTATAAAATAAAATATTTGTGTTTGTTTTGTAATACCTGTGTTTGTTTTTTTAAAAAATCAGCTGTGGCTTCTTCAAATTTCCCAAATGCTGTGGTCTTTTGTGTGCTGGTTCCAGGGAGCTGCCATGCATGAGAAGAACCTGTTAGGCAGCAGTTCCAGCATCAAAGATGAAACATTCATATCAGGTTACCTGCTTTAGATAAAGGATTACTCTCTCCTATCAAAGTTATACCAAAAGGTAAACATTGCAAAGTAAGGAATGACAAGAGACACTGAGGCTGTTCTCATATACAGCACTACTCAAGCTAGGGATGCAACTTTACTGGGAACAGCCAGCCTATATTCTGCAACAATATCTATAATAATAACAGCAACAACGTTGATAATAAAATTCAGCCATCCCAGGTCCTTGGGAAGGACTCGATGTCTGGATAAAACAAACCAGTCAATAGCACCTGTCTGACTGTGTAAACAAAAATAATAATAGCCTGGCTTTTTAGCCTGGTTGCTAGCCGAGGTTAAGATTGTGAGAGATCCCTTAACCTGGGTTTGTTGCTCATGTGCAAGCTGGGCTGCTTCCAGCCTGGCTGCACACAGAGATCGGCGCCTAGAGTGACTGTCTCTTGAGGGACTCCCTCAATGCATCCTGCATGATCTGGGAATCCCTGTTACAGGGAACACTGCTTGTGACTATCCTGTAAGGCAGGCCAGTATTACTCTAACACTGCAGATGGTTCGTGCTCCCAAAACAGGAACTCACTCATCTGGGGAGAAGGTGGGTGTATTCCGCCCTCCCCCTGCCCTCAACCCCGCCCACCCAGTCATGTTAACAACCTCACTGTTTTTCTTAATCTTAGAACATGTTTGCTGGTTTGCCAAGTCTCAGTATCATTCATTCATTCATCATATTTTTATACCACCTGATATATATATATACCTCTAGGCGGTGTACAAAAGTTAAAATATTTAAAACTCATAAATTAAAATACATGACAATAAAACAATAGAATTAAATTATTAAAACACGTTTTTTAAAATTATTAATATTAATTCTAATTAAAAGCCTGAGAGAACAGGAGGGTCTTGAGGTTCTTCCTGAAAACAAACAGAAAGAGAGATGCTCTTATTTCAGTAGGAAGCTTATTCCAGAGCCCTGGGGCAGCCACAGAAAAAGCCCAGTCTTGGGCCTCCACCAAACGAGCCGGTGGCAACCGTAACCGGGCCTCTCCATATAGAACATATTATGTCAAATGTTCTATATGGGATCAATCTAGTGGGCAAAACTGGATATTAACCATAAGAACATAAGAACAGCCCTGCTGGATCAGGCCCAAGGCCCATCTAGTCCAGCATCCTGTTTCACACATTGGCCCACCAGATGCTGCTGTAAGCCACAGGTAGGAGTTGAGGGCATGCCCTCTCTCCTGCTGTTACTCCATGAGCCATGAGAGCTAAACAGAACCTCCATGTTGAAGCAGTTGTTGGGGACAGACAGCAATATGGCTACCTGAATGCTCTGCTTGTGGACATCCTGCAGATATTTGGCTGGCAGCTGGTGGAAACATGAACAGGGCTCTTTTAAAGTTATCAACTAATCTAATGACTTACATTTACCTTAAGGAAAAGCCTAGTAAAAACTGAAGTGCTATGAAGCATGGTGCTATGTATTATAAAATGGAAATGTCTTTTAATAAAAAGTTAATAACAAGAAATTGTGCATATTTCTAGAAAAGCCATTATCCTTCAGAGGGAAGGAGTATTCATCTAGTGGATTTATAGTTTTGAACTGTAGCTTTTATTACATTTCTCTCATATCCTCAAGCTCTGTCTCCTACCACATATCCTAATGAGTCTCTTGGCTCTCTGCTTCCATGTAGTCCTGTAATCTCTCATTTAACCAGAACTTTTATGAAACGAACCAAGAGATTAATAACAAAAATGAGCCTCCTGTATCATTGCCTTTCCAAATGAAACCTCCAAACCGTTAAGTGTCTCAGACCCATTGTCATCCTAGTAATTTGTCACATGGTACCCTTAATTTCATATAATAATATTGCATTGATATGGGTTAAATATATAGAGCAAATGTACTTTGAAATATTAGACTATTCCTCTGAGGTACCCGAATAATTTCTTTATCATAAATTTAATATTTCCAAATCTTCACACAGAGACTTCTGAAGTTTTTCACCGCCTATGATCAGAACTGTTCCCAAATGCTGAAAACACATCTTGTCAAACAAATAGAAGTAATAACAAAAACTGTTGTTAACAATGATGCACAAAGATGATTTCAGGACAAAACTGAAAGTGAACTGAGAAGTGGGAACCCACCTGCTTCCTGAGAGATGGCTACGGGGAAATGTCAGTACACTGCCATGATTCGACAACCTTAATATGTGTACTGCGCCTTTTTTCAGTGTTCAAAGCAGTTTGTATACATTATCCCAATAATCCTTATGATCAGTGTTCCCTGTAACAGGGATTCCCAGATGGTGTTGACTACAACTCCCATCATCCAAAGGCCATTACAGCTGTGGATGATGTAGTCAACAGCATCTGGGAATCCCTGTTACAGGGAACACTGCTTATGAATACCCTGTAAAGCAGGCCAGTATGACCCAAACACTGCAGATAAGGGGCTGAGGCTGTGAGAGAATGACCGCTTGGTGGATTCACAGCAGAGGTGCAATGTGAACAGGGGACTTTCTCATTCATAGTCCTGCCATTATGCTATGTTAGGTCTGCCTGATGAGACACTTACAAGGAGCCACATAGTAGGGCTGGCAGTGAACATCGTCACAGCCATGCAAAGCAAAGAGTCAACCCCCTCTCTAAGCTTTTGAATAGCTGCAAAGTGAGATATTTGCTATGGTTACCATTTGCTGTCTCTCAGACCTGGAACACAGCTCACACCCTACCTGCCAGAATGGGGTCCGACACCAACATGTGCCAAGAGGTGGGGAAAGAGGCTGTTTGAATTTGGGCAGAGAACTTTACAACCAACCAACAAGCAAAGCTGGCAAGAAGCAGCCGTGAGTGTGGGGAAATGCTGCTATTGCTTTTTTGGAGACTGATCAGGAATAGAGCTGCCCATTTATGTTCCTGCTTGCTTTTCACCTCCTCTCCCTGTATATCTCCAGTATTTCTCTCTCACACAAGAAAACTGGCATCATAAAGCTGCCTTGCAAGTCACTACCATTCAGGAAGCATAAAACAATGTGATGTGCTTGCTCCTATGAGACATACTGCTTGTATGAAATTCCTGAGGGATGAGAGCAGGTGTAATAACTGAAAGAGAAAAATATGCCATGAGAGTGCTGGCTCTTTCTTTTCTCCCCAATGCTGCCCAGTCTCCTGGAGTGTGCAATCCAAGTGGCTTTTTTTATTTTTCTGTCAGAATGGTGCTGCTATGACAACTTTCTCAATCTCTTCGAAAAATGCTTACATGAACAGTTGAGCAAACACAACTAGTCACTGTATGCATGCATTATTATTACATGCACAACTGAAATGCACTGCCATGCTGAAACCCTATGCTGACATGAAGTTGTTCATTAAAAAAGCAATTACTTCTGAAAGATTTGTGGAGCACCACTGCACCTGCTGACGAACATTGTTATGTATCAGCTAGTACCTGCCTTCCCGGTGTCAGGAAATCTAATCCTTTTCCTAGCAGTGTACAAAAGAGAAAGGATTGTGGATATCTGTGTATATATAGCATAATACAAATAATCTGGATACAAAAATTTAAAAATGCAAGATATACCTTGCCTCTAGGCTTACAACTGTACTTAGCTATCCATCTTATGACCAACTATTTTTCAGGCAAAAAGTGGGCTTTTGAGGTGCAAAAAAGCGCTTTGGAAATCCTCTTAATAGTTCTTCCACTTTAAAAAACAAACAAACATTTGTTTAGTCCCAATATGCTGCTGCTTCAGTGCCATTTTTAGGACTTTTTTGTGATCTCAATTGTGTTATATCGATCAGGGATTACAAAAACCCTGTATTCATGTACAGCATCCTGAAGCATGTGCCCACAAGACCTGCCCATTTGGACACACTCTGAAACCCCACCTCACCCCAGAGACAAATGTTTCTTCCCATGATCAGAGTGCTGAGGCACTCTAGTGTTCCACATCATGAGGATCTCTTCACAAGTACATCATTTGTCCCCCTTGGAGAGCGGGGGGCAGGGTTAAAGGACACCAACACAGGGTCAGGATTTTTGGGGTGTACTCTCAGGGATGCTGTGTGCAAGCAAAGTGGCTCAGAACTGGGCTACCAAAACAAGTACATAACATGAGTTGCACATCTATTCTAGAGAACCGGAACTAGCTGTGCATTGCCCAGCAAGCAGTGAGAAAGGCAACTTATGGGGTTTCTGTCTTCCCCTCTGATTGTCCCATAACCGGTAGAAATGTCTCCTTCTCCTCCTTCCTCCGGAGATGCTCTGTAGCACAGAGAAACATGTCTCTATTGACAGAGGCCTATCTAGGGAAAATAGCGCCTAGGGCAAGCACTGAAATTGTGCCCCCTGTCCAAACATCTGACACCCATCTTTCAGATAACTTTACCATAATATCAGCTGAAAAATGCAAGTCAAGCTCCTTAATCTTTTAATATTTCAAAAACTATTTAGCAGTGGATGTAGCCAGACCAAAAAATGCTGGAAAACTATAGATTTCAGTATGCTGGGGCTCATGAAATACCTAAATACTATGTGGAGGTGTACTTGGAAAACTAAACAGAATTGCCTGTCTAATTCTCTACTATGAATTGTAGCATCACTATTACATAAGTTTTAAAAATAAATGGAGAATTTGACTTTTCCCAGATACTCTGAAAATAATTTAAGGATATGCAGAGTAAACTGTATCACTGCTTGGAATATATTCTAGTGTTTCTTGCTCTCTTTCTCTAATTTTAACTGTCTTTCTGAAACTCCCAGTGGGCCTTAATACTAAGGATTTCACACTGATTCAAAGACAAACTCACCATTCCCCCTCCCTCTGCTAGCCTCTTAATTCACCACCACAGCCCGTCCCGGGCTGATTTTCGGGCCTATTCGGGCCTGCAAGGATCGGCGTGGTGGCCATTTTGGAGGCTGCAACACATGCTCAAATGGCCTCTGTGAGGCCTGGCATAGCCTAGGGCCTCACAGAGGCCATTTGAGCATGCGTGGTGGCCATTTTGTTTTTGGCGGCCATTTTTAATTTTTTTTTTTAATTTTAAGAAATGGCACCCCCCTTCAAGTGACGCCCAGGGCATGTGCCCTGCCTGCACAACCCTAGATACGCCCCTGCCTATTGAGCTGTGTGACCCTTAGGGACATGTTTCTGCCCAAGGCAATCTGAGGGGAAAGGAGGAACCTTGAACTATGTCCTCCCCACTTAATGGAAAAGGCTACTTAAGCACATGCACAGCAATCCATTCGGCACCCGCACCAGTAGATCAGATCTGAACCAATATCCCAAGATTCCATTGCAACAGAAGAGGGTTATAATGAATATAATAATGCCACAGCATCAAATATGGCTACTTGATAACATCACAAAGCACAACATCACGAAGAAGGTTTACACTGTCCTTATTCTGAAAAGAAGTTGGGAAATTCATCTGAGGTAATTAGCTGAGGTAATTGGAGCAACACTCCCTGTCTTCTCATGCTGGCAGTTTCATTGCTTGCCAGGGCTGCACAGCAAGACTCTTGCCTTGATCCAACTCTAGTCATGCATGATGACTTGTAGAAGAATGTGAATGGTGATGCACAATAGAATGTATTCTACACTTTATGGCTACTAGTCAACTATGTTACTAGATCTGGATGAGGGAGCATTGGGCCAGTTGTCTTGACAACAGGGGTGTGTTCCCTTCCTCCTACTCCTTGACACCCCAATGGTTTTGCACCCCCCCCCAAAAAAAACCCCACAGGAAAACAGAGTGCTTTCCATGGGGGCCTAGGGGAGGACTGTGAAAAGCAACATCTCCTTTTGGCTTAACAATATATACATATATTGAAATGCTTCCAGGAGAAAGAAAATGTAGTCTTGTAGTCTAAAAGCCTGCAACCACAAAACTGGCTGATTATGTGAAATCACCCCCAAGTAGCAACATGCCTTAACAATTCTTTGTGTGGTGGGGGGAGGGCACACAACAAGACACAGCTGCTTCTGGTTCCTGGCAACTCTCTGGCACCTCTCCCATTCTGCTCCACCCCAGCATTACTAAAAGTCATGTTGCCTGCAGGCTGGCCATTTGTCAGGTAGAGCTGCATAGTTGCAGCTCTATCTGACAAATGGCCAGCCTGCAGGCAACACAGGTTTAGGTAATGCTGGGGTGGAGCAGAATGGGAGAGGCACAAGAGAGTTGCGAGGAACCAGAAGCAGCTGCACCTTGTCTGGCACTCCCCCAGCTCATTAAGGCAGGCCACTACTGCTTCTCTGCACTCTTCCTTTTGGCTTTCTGTTCTCTATCCCACTTAGTGCCTCCTCCCAGAATTCTCCTCCTGTCCCTGGGACATCTGTGAAGTTCTCTCCCCACCCCACCCCCAGCAGCAAATTAATGGCTTTCCCTTTCCTCTCAAAAGCTGGACCACAAATGTTGTGAAAGCTTTGTTCCCAGAGCAATTAGAATGTTTGTGAATATTCTGTGCCATAACACCAGCTCAGCCAATTGGTGCCAAAAACTTCACCCCATAAGAACAATATACTATAGACTGCATCCCTTGTCAAGGAGATAATTTTTGACAGGAAGGACCTGTGCATGAATTTTGGGGAGGAAGAGAGCTGGCACAGCTCATAACAGTGCTGGATCCAGATTTTTGAGAGCCCTTGGGCAAAACATTTCAGAAGGCCTCCCTCCTCTTTGCTGTCATTGCTGCCAATTGTTGCAGTTGGTTTTCCTCACCACCATTGTCTGCTAACTTGCCAGGAAGAGAGCTGGTGGAGTGAATGAGCAGGTGGTGGCAGCTGCTGCTCCTCACCATCGTTTGTTCACTCGCCCCCCTGGGCCAAAAGCAACGGGTGGGTGGGTAAGCGAGCAGGTGGTAAAAGTGAAAAGCAGCAGCAGGGGCCAGGCAGCTCTTGGCATAGCAACCCCAATGCTAGCCCTGGCTGACAGGATGTTTTGTAGCTATCTGCTACCATAGCAGACATCAGCAGTGGCAAACTGTGGGCAGTGCAACACTCTATCCCTGACCAACCACACAGGTTGCAGAGGACCAGGTTCCCTGAGGGATATCCCAGGTCTTCCTTGAACTTTCAGTTTTCATTTGTTTGAAAGGAAGTCTCTAGGTACCTTCTGCTTAAAAGGACTTTTCTGCTTCTGCTTAGAGCAGAAAACATGCAGTCATATACCTAACTGCTCTGCTTTAAAAACAAAACATAACAAAAAAACCTTGCTCTTGCCCTCCAGTGTTCTGTCCAATATATTTAAAAATATTAGAGTACTTGTATTGACAGGTTTCTGCTGCTTGACACTGACTTATGATTCCTGCTGTCTACTCCCACTGTGTGCTTAGGTTTCCCCCATCACAAAATTTCTGGCTATGGTCCTGCATGCTGGCAGATAAAAGTTTAATATATTTCAGTAACACTGTATCTTGTCATAATCATAACAAAGTATAATTGAACTGAATAGAAAGAATGGAGGAGTGCCATAGCAAGCCAGGGTGAAAGGACTCACTTCATAATAAGGGTGCATTAAGAATGAGGTCTTAATCAAAACACATACAAAATACTGATTCTTCTGTAATACTAAATCAGAATATTCACATAAAGGTTAGCTGTATCAGAAAGCCCACTTTTTAATAAAACCTTATTACAGCTTACCATTTGTTGAATATTTTATTAAAATACTTATATTATTTTGAATGCATTTTTACGTTGGTAATTCACAAATTTTATTTGATTTATATCCCACCCCAAAGTAGCATGGGGCAGATAACGTATTGAACAATATTGGGCCATGACTAAGAAAAGAATTACAAATGTATTTTTCATCACTGAGATCTCAACTGATCTTTAAGGAGCACTAGTGTCAATAAATGTTTGAAAAACACATTCTGTGGTATAATTTCTCCCATCAACCTAAGAAAGCTGTCCATAAAATTCCCAGATTCAGAACCACTGGGGCAATACTTCTGGGATTTCAGCTACTTAGAAAGGATGTAGTGGGTCATAACTGCATCATCTTTTCATTCTAAAAGATTTGGAATCATATGCCCACACTGTGTCAATGCCCTCTCCAAAACTATGATTTGGCTTCCAGCAGGGGAAAGGAAAGCGACAGGCAATGACTCTAGCATCTAGCTGGAGTTCTTCTTCAAGCTTTTCCTCCAGCGGCAGCATCTGTGAAGAAATAATAAAAACTTTCAGATGGTGCAGAGGATGTGATGTTCAAATAAGATTTCAACAACACCATTTGTTGAAGGACTAAATGGTTTATGAAATATCAGCTATCCAAGTGCTTGGCAGAGAAGATCCAGGGACTGAAATTTCCCTTGGAAATTAAGCTGAAGACAAAGGCACTATGGTGCACATATACCAGAGAATATAGGGGGAATAAATAATCAAGTGAGGATTCAATAATAGAATATGGAGCCAGAAATGCGGCTCTTGGAAAACTATGAAGGAGTGCCACAGAGTGACTTAGAAAGATGAATGCCGACTCTACAGAAATAAAAGTGAAAAATGTGGTCATTAAAAAAACAGCAGCAAAAGAATTTATTTATTTTATTTTATTTATATACTGCCTGACTCCAGAGGCTCCAGCCAGTTCACAACCAATATAGCCTAGGATAAAGGCTCAGAAGAGGAAACAAGTATCACTACAAAGAGCGGAATGAAGCAGACCTATTCTTCCTTCCCACGTATGGAATTTTGAAGTCATGTTGGACTTTAAAAAAAAAAAAATCCTTTAATTCAAACCACTAAAAAACAATTTCATCTTCTCTCTCTCTCCCTCAAAGTCATTTGCTGATTTTTTTAAACCTTCCCCAGCTTGATTATTACAAACATCTCTTATTTCTGGCTTGCACGCTCTTCTACCCTCAATTCGGCTGCCTGCTCACAAAAATGATTTTTGTGCACCTCATTTCGCACATCCGTTTCTCCTCTGTTACACTACATTCCTTGACTCCTTTCCCTTACTGGATTCAGTTTAAATAACTCATATTGTAGATTAAAGATATTATATCTTTTCTCTTTAAATCTCTTCATTCTTCAGGCCCTTCTTGTTTTTCTTCCCTTCTCAATATTTGCTTTCTCATCATTGCAGCTCTACTGGTACTCTTTTCTTGGATGAACCTCCTATCTTGCACCCCTATCCTTTCCCTGTAACTCATTGTCTCCCCTTACATTTCCATCTCACTCACTTTGTAAGTGTTTAAATAGTGTCTGAGAACATGACTCTTCTGCTAACCTTTTACTCTCTAATCAGTGCCTCTTTTTCATCTTAGGTCCCTTATATCTTCCTAATTGTTACTGGTTTTTTAAATAAGCGAGTGGAGAGAATTAGTTCTTTCTAACTTAATTACTGTATAGCACCTAAACGCTTCCTAAATATTATCAACAATTCTGCTCCCCAAAAAGGGGAGGACGGGAAATTGTAATTATTGGGAGGATGCATTCTCAAGATGATGGACCTTCCTGTTGTCCTCTTTCAACATCCAGAGGAGCACTGTTTTTGTCCACATAAAAGTCAAAGCAATGGGGAAGAATATTAACAAAATAAAGAAAAACTGTGTTAAAAATCAAGCTTTCAAACGTTCAGTGAAGATCCTCAGTGAACAGTTGGAAACTCTTTTGTTCAATATTTTTGACACCAAAGGTTTATGAGAGAATGATGTCTAATATGTGTTTCCCCCATCCATGCTTTCCTTGCTATGAACAGAAGATACTGTGAAAATAAAGTTGTTAGATAAGTTTTAAGATTACTCTAACATAAATGCTGAAGGCAATTTTTAAATATGTAATATGATTCCAAAACCTTGCAACTACTTTTTTTAATGCTTCTCCATTATACTAGTCTGATCGTTTTCCCGGTCTGTAAATTGAGTCTACATACATAGAGTTCAATGTGCACAGACCCAATCCATACACGCTCATGTCTGCACAGGCCAAGGCTCTGTGCATTAGACACTATGTGCAGAGACTCTATTCAAACTTCACATATGAAGTACATGACTGTGAGATAGGACAAGCATGTGTGATGTGTAGGGCAGATGGGTGTGATCCAACTGCTTCAGGTTGTATTCACTGGAATGACAGTGTGAAGCGTTCTGCAGAGTTTCAGACTTTAACAGAAAATTCCATTCTTTAATGTTTTCCCAAGATGAAACAAGAATGGTCAAATCTACTCATTATCAAAGCTTTTAGTACATTTGATACATCAACTTTCCAGATAATATATGGTGAGATGAAAACTTACCATTTGAGGTACTCCAAAAATAACAACATTTGTATATTGGGAAAAACTGACCTGTTTAAAAAGAAGAAGTCAATTGTAAATAGTCACCCTCTATAATTACACCCTTTGCCTACTCAGTACAGCTAGTAGACACGGACTTGTGTAGAAAAACTGTATAGCATCTTCTTATATCTATATTCCATAAGGATCAGTAATGCTTTTAATTAATCCATTTAATTAAAAATTAAATGGATTTTTTGCCCTACCAGTCTCCAATTCCTATTTGCCTAATGGTATCACCTTAAGTGGTGCAGTGGGGAAATGCTTGACTAACAAGCAGAAGGTTGCCAGTTTGAATCCCTGCTGGTGCTATATTGGGCAGCAGCGATATAGGAAGATGCTGAAAACCATCATCTAATACGGAGAGCCAGCGTGGTATAGTGGTTAGAGTGCTGGAATAGGACCAGGGAGACCCGAGTTCAAATCCCCATTCAGCCATGATACTAGCTGGGTGACTCTGGGCCAGTCACTTCTCTCTCAGCCTAACCTACTTCACAGGGTTGTTGTGAGGAGAAACTCAAGTATGGAGTACACTGCTCTGGGCTCCTTGGAGGAAGAGTGGGCTATAAATGTAAAATAAAATAATAATAATAATAATAACAATAATAATAATAATACTGTGTGGGAGGAGGCAATGGTAAACCCCTCCAATGGTACCAAAGAAAACCACAGGGCTCTGTGGGTGCTAGGAGTTGAAATTGACTTGACAGCACACTTTACCTTTATCACAGCAGCCGAGATCCCCTTCTCCTAGTCTTGAATCAGAGCAGTGTTTCTTTGCTGGCATCCATGAGTTTAACAAGATGCTTAATTCTAGGTCTTTTTATCCTAAGAGCTGGAATGCCAGTCAATTCACCAGTCAAATATTATTTATTGACCAGCTATTATAAAACTGTAGTCAAATACAAATACTCTATGCAATCACAAGTGTGTTCGTTCTGGTACCTTTGCTTATTTCATCATGTAATCATCCCACAGAAAGCCAACTAGTATTATTAATTTTGTAATATTAACCAATACATAATTATACTTATTTGCAGTCTGGGAGTGTTTATGATCCCAGCTGTCATTGGATGACAGCTGGAACTGACATATGTGTCTTTCACCAACTGAGCTTGGTGTGCCAGCTGTGGATAGAGAGCTTGGCCATGGATACCCATGCTCTGGTAAGATCCAGATTAGACTACTGTGGTGTGTTATACAAGGTGCAGCTTTTCAAGACTGTTCAGAGACTGCAGTTAGCTCAGAATACAGCTGCTAACTGGGTTGGGTTTTGGGATAATAACTTCTTGGTGTTGAAATGGCTTCACTGGCTTTTGTTCCATTTCCAATCACAATTCAAAGTGCAGGCACCTACCTTTAGAGTTCTGTGTGCCTTAGGACCTAGGTACTTGGCGGACCACCTTCCTCAACATTGGCCTGCCTGGACACTGTGATCATTGTTGGAGGTTCTCCTGTAGATACACCTCCATGCTGAAGTGAGGGAAGTGGTGACTGGGAACGGGAGTTTTCATCTGGTGCCCTGTCTATAGAAAGGACTCCCCAGAAAGGACTGCCTGGTGTTTACTCTGATGTCATTCTGGAGACCATTTTATTTTCCTGGGCCTTTTAATATTTTGAACGATGACTGACTGTTTTATCTGCTGTGTTTCTATCTGCTTTAGCTGCTGTTCTCTCCTGTGGCATCTCATTGTTTTATTGTTGTTCAGTTCTTACAATACTTTGTTTGTATTTTGAGTTTATATCTGTGAAGTGCCCTGAGAACACTAGTGTGTTGAAGAGCGGGAAAGAAATATATTACATAAATAAAACCCTGATAATACAAAATTACAATGAAAGATAACAGAATTAACTAGCTTTCAGCTTACTCAGATTAGGGATCATAACCCTCAATCAGAGAAAAAAGAATATTTTGCAATTTTGGACTTAGAAAAGTCAGTGGTAACACAGACACAAACAAGCAAGGGGAGGGGAGCGGGTCTTGTGGTAGCAAACATGATTTGTCCCCTTTGCTCTGCAGGTCCACCCTGACTTTCATTTGAATAGGAGAGTATATGTGAACACTTTAAGATATTCCCCTTAGGGGGTGGACCTCTCTGGAAAGAGCATCTTCAAAGTTCCTTCCCTGGCATCTCCAAGATAAGGCTGAGACTCCTTCCTGTAACCTTGGAGAAGCTGCTACCAGTCTGTGTAGACAATAACTGAGCTAGATGGATCAATGGTCTGACCTGGTAGAAGGCAGCTTCCTATGTAAGCAAGAAAGTGCATTGCGGGGGGCGCGGGGAGAAGATAACTGGGAGAAAGAACATGAAGGCCTTCAAAAATCAATGATAGTTTAAAAGTTTAAACAGAATATGAGGAGCCAAAGTTGAGAAGAGACAAGAGAACTATAATGATCATAATGATGAACAGAACAGATTAGGCGAGTTGCAAAATTCAAAACAGCTTGGGAAAAGAGGCAGTCAGGCCAAGCAAAAGAGTGCAGCAAGAGTTAATGTGAGAAATAATGAGAATGAACAAGAGCTTTAGTAGCATCATAAAAGACTAAAAGGTCTAACTTGCCGCTATGCAAAAGATGAAAGCAACAAGATTTAGCAACAGAGTAAATGTGATGCAGTACACAGATAAAATCAGAGGCAAACCCTGCCTATGAGTGTAACAATCTAAACAAGACAGACACAAAAGGGGTAGTGAAGAGGAGGGGAACAGAAATTGGCGAATTGCCTCTGGTTTGAATGATTCCACTAGAATTTTAATTATGGAATAACGGTAAAATTATATTTATAATTATCACACATCTTCAACATGTTACGCTACTCAGTACAATATTGCTATTTGACCACTTTTTATTTGCTTCATTGAACAATGGTAAATGTTTTCACAAACACCTACCTTCCACAAATCTGAAATGTAAAATTTGGCATCTTGATGAACACCTTCTCTCCAAGCATGGTATCTGGAATACCATACTAACCATGGGTTTAATTCATAACCAACAGCTTTGAATCCAACTTTTGCAGCGGCTATTACCTGCAAAATGACAAATCATTCATTGGGTCAGCAAGAGAAAAAGATTCACTGGGACATTAGTTCCTGAAAGGCTGTGCTAAGTGGAAACATAGAAAATAATTTTAAATAAGACAAACATGAAGCAGGATCCGAAGCAAGTACAGGCAAAAGTGGGTCCTACTGCGTCCCCAGCTCAATTGGCATTATCTCAGTTAAAGAACTGCCAGCATCTGTTAAAGGCAGCAGGACTGGACAATATGTCTGCTAGAAGGCAACTGCCAATGAAAGTGACAAGTGGCTAGGGACCAGTGGTCTGAATCAGTGTAAGGCAGCTTCATGCTTTCATATGTACTTGCCAACTCTATCCCTACTACCAAGTTAAGTAGACACCTTCAGTACAAAACTCCTCATTAACACCCACTTGCCTGGCTTCACAATCCTTTCCATTTAAATTATTATATTATTTTTTATCTATTTTTTTATGTTTATATCCCACTTTTTCTCCCAGAGCGGTGTACATAGTTATGTTTACCCTCACAGCAACTTTGTGAGGTAGGTTAGACAGAGAGATACCTGGCTAGGTAGAAACAAAACTAAAACTTATTGAAACTTACAATGCGGCCATCGCCACTACCAATGTCAACCAGGGATCCGTTTCTGCCTTTCAACATGCTCAGGACATTTTCAACCTGCTTCGAAGTTGCAGGTACAAATGGTAGGCAGTGTTTCCTCAGTGCTGGAACAATAAATGGAGCAGCAACAGTGTACAGGGCCACTAACGTCCCACCTATAATACCAGTGACTAGTAAGCCACATTTCTTTTGTGTAGCGCCTTCTTCAGTGACAATCAAAGGCAAAATGTTTCCTGTTCTGCTGTCTTCGGGAAGTATTTTTGACATAACAAGAACACCTAGAAAAAAGGAAAAAGATTATGCTTAACTATCGAAAGTAGAATCCAACCAGTTAGGCACCTAAAATTCCACTAATTTTAGCAGGGGATATAAGAAGAGCCCTTCTGGATGGGAGCAAGGGTCCACCTAGTTCAGCATCCAGCTTCCAACCAAGTTCAGCCAGATGTTTCCAGGAAAACCATGAACGGGTCATAAAAGGCAATAACTGTCTTCCAGCATTTAGGTATTCATACTGAGAGGTACACTGTCTCTGAACATGGAGGTTCCATTTAGTTGTCATGGCTAATAGCTATTGACAGAATGATCCTCCATAAATGTGTCTCATTCCCGTTTCAAGCCATCTAAGCCTGTGGTCATTACCTAAGCCTGTGGTGATCTTGTAGCAGTGAATTCTATTAGTCAATTATGTACTGTATTGTGTTAAACAAGTGCTTGCTTACATTTCTCCCATCAAAATCAATGAAGCTCAAAATTGCCTCACTTTGGCTAGACTGTGTTCCAGTTCTCTAATTTATCATAGCAATTTCATTTTAGGCTTTTGTTTCTTGACAAAAGAAACTGCCTCAAATCCTATTAACGAAAAATGAATTATGAGAGAAACAGAGCTATAGATCAACATTGCTCTCATTTAAATTGTCCAAAATTTACAAACATAATCCAATATTAATGCATACTATTCAAGTCCCAGAGGATCGAAGTAAAGAAGGATCACATATTTTCAGAAATTCTTTTTTCGGCATGATTGTTGCTTTTCTACCATAACATTCATAAGAGTTCCAACACCAGACATTTAAATGTTCATTGTTCATACATAAATTAGATCCCTTTTACAAAGAAGAAGGAAACAGACAGTGCCATATACAAGCTCAGTATGCAAATATGCTCCTTTTGAATGCATTGGTCTTTCTTTTCAGATTGCGAGCTTTTTGGGAACAGGGAATAATCTTTCTATGTAAACTGCTTTTAGAATTTTTTGTTGAGAATAAATATTCTTAATAATAGTAATAGTACAACAACTTAAAAATTCAGACATTTTCAGATTAGAGGTAAGTTACATTGATTTAAATAGGTCTCACTCCCAAGTAATGGTAAATCCCATTAAACCCAGTGGAATTGCCATCTGAGTAGGCCTGCACAGGGATTATGCTGTTTACATCATTGCAAATTCTGCTGTGTCATATTAGTGATATAGCAAAGCGCAACGGCCAATAGAGAGTGCAATGAAGTCATGATATGTTACATGGAAATATCTACCTATATGACAAATGGCTGTAAAAAGTGCCACTTTTTAGAAGCCTGCCTTAGGTCAGGGGTGGAACAGGGATCTTTAGCGAAGGATGTCAGCCCAATTCTTTGCTGACACCAATGTGCACCAAAAACCATTGTTTTCAATAGACATATAAAGGGACTTGCAGAGTTGCTTGTTGTGGCTTCTGTATAAAGGGTAAACTCTGTAGAGATACAGGGGGGAAATCACTTCAAAAAGCTAGTTTAAAACATGTTTTAAGAGGAGTAAAACGAGGAAAAAAGGTGGGTGGAGGAAAGAGAAAAGAAGAGAGAAAAATAGAGGGAAAGGAGAAAAGAAACATGGAGGCGAGTCTCGCGATCAGTGAGACCCGCCTTAAAAGGGTTTGCATTACAGGGAAAGCGGGCTTAGCTTGCTCTCCCTGCAGACAATTACAATTGCAGCCCTTACAATTACAATTGCAGCACATGACTGCCGGCTCCGTCACAGAGCTGGCGAGGGCTGTAGGGATGCGCGGCCCCAGAAGTTCCAGGATACCCCGCGCAAGCGCATGGGGCATCCTGGAGAGACCCCCAGGGCCGGGAGGCTTGTTTCAGCCTCCTGGTGGGGGTCTCCTCGTGTGTTGCCGCAGCACAGAGCTACACCGCGGCAACACACGATCAGAAAGACAAGGTTAACGAAGCGCTCGCTCCATTAACCTCGGCTAAGGGGAGGGGTACTAGGAGGTTTACTGCCGGAAGCCACGTGGCTCCTGTTGCAGCACACGATCAGCCAAAAGAGGGCTTGGCTCCCTTAACCCACTTTCTGCTGATTGTGAGAATCTCCTCAGTGATATATATATATATATAGCTAAAAATTAAAATGGGTTTCATGTTGCAGAATAGGTTAAAAAGTAGGTGCAGTTCTGAAAAGTTTGAAGTCTACTGATCGAGGCTAGAATGTGCAGAAACTTGTATTTACATAGCAGGGAAAATAGAGGAAGAACAATGGGAAAAACCCACATTTTCTCCTCCAACGTTTGTCACATTAGTTTTAGAAGACTTCACAAAAGAGTTGCCAGGTTGCAACCTGAAAAGCAAGTGGGGTTGAAGAATGACCAATGGAAGGACAGCAAGAGCCACCAGAAACAGCGAGAGCCAGCACGTTTCTCACGTTAGTAGTGTATTTAAAGGTAAATATACATTGTCTAGATTGCAGCCTGGCCATGAAACATGCATTTCTGTACCACATACCTATCATATATTTATACATTCAGATGTTATAAATATCTGCTACAGCAAGCCATTTTTTTCTAGTTCCCCAATAGTATGATATTTAGAATGGCAAAACTTAGCATATGCTAACAAAATGAGCATACTGATGTGTGTAAATATTTTTTTTAAATGCACTGGATACAAATAAGGTACACAGTATCTACTAGCAAACATAGTAGGTTTACTGTGAGCTAGCTCACAATCAGTAGGCTGTTAATTCTATTGTTATGTCCAGTGCTTAGCACAATCTTAAACACTTTATCAATATTGGCTGAAATTCAGACCAAATTACTCAATAACACTACTCAGCGGTGTTCCCTCTAAAAGAAATTCCCAGATGTTGTTGACTACAGCTCTCAGAATCTCCAGCTGCAATGGCTTTGTTTGGGGATTATGGGAGTTGTAGTCAACACCTGGGAATCCTTGTTAGTGGGAACACTGCTACTCAGTAGTTTTTCTAAACAAGTTACTGGAATTAAACTACATAATTTTAATAGGACAACTCAGGAGTAATCTAGTCTGGCTGTCAGTCATTGTTCTTAATGATTAGACTTTTGCACAGCTATATAGACCATAACAGCTTAGGCAGAGCAGTAGTTTCAAGACTGAATTGTGAACTAAATCAGGAAGTCCCTCTATAGAATTTTGGGTTTGGAGATTGGCAGTGGCAACAAGGATAGTTTGCATGAAATATCAGCCTCTCCTCATCACCACTGCTGTGTTGGCTTCAGTAGCTGGCTCTCTCCCTCTCCCCTCCAGCAAGCAACAAACGTTCTCTGTTCCATTTTGGGAGCAGAGAGAGTGAACAAGCTTGCTGGAACAGGGAGAAAGAGAGAGTACAGCAACAGCAGCAGCAAGGAGAGGCAGTCTCTGCAAGCAAGCTGTTCTCTCTACCACAGCCATTGATCTACAAAATTAAGCAGCAGCAGCAGCATCCTGAAAAGGAAGGCCAGCTCAGCTAGGGGGAAGAGGGGTGGTTACAGTGCCAGTGAGCCTGCTGGGGGCGGGGGATGCCCAGCAGGGGAAAAAGCACAGAGGTGGCAGCAGCGGAGATCAGAGGGGACATGAGCCCCAGACAAGTGGGGTGACGCACATGAGCAATATGAACTGCACATGTAATGAACAGCAAGCAAGAGAGTATGTGCCCATAGATGTTTCTCACCTGGGGTTCCAACTGGTCTGGGATCAGCCCTGATCTGTGATTGTAATACTGACCTAATTAACTTACATGACCATTGTAAAAATTGTGAAGAATGTATAAGATGGGATTTCAGTGCTTAGGAGCCTATTAGATATTATTATTTAATAGTGATATTAAGTAAGATATCTTACTTAAGTGATATCTTACTTAAATATCAAGAAATGATATTTTCAGTGCTGTAGCTATGCTTTCCAGATCCAGAATCCCAAAGGATTCCTGTATAAGAACATGCAGAAGGTTCCAAGTTCCCTCTCTGGCATCCCCAAGACAGCACTGAGAGAAATTCCTGCCTGCAACCTTGGAGAAACTGCTGCCAGAGCTAGATGGACCAATGTCCGAATCAGTATAAGGCAGCTTCCTATGTTCCTATCTGAAACAGACTTACCAGGAAGTAAATCCCAACAAACTTGGAGACGGCTGTTCTTCAAAATCTGAACTTTTGTATGGTGTCCCTCAAGGCTCCGTATTGTCTCAGATGTTGTTTAACATCTACATGAAACCGCTGGGAGAGATCATCAGGAGATTAGGTGCGGGGTGCTATCAGTATGCTGATGACACCCAAATCTATTTCTCCATGTCAGCATCATAGGGAGAGGGCATAACCTCCCTAAATGCCTGTCTGGAGTCAGTAATGGGCTGGATGAGGGATAACAAACTGAGACTGAATCCAGATAAGATGGAGTTGTGCGGGGTCAGAACTCGAGAGACAATTTTGATCTGCCTATTCTGGATGGGGTCACACTTCCCTAGAAGGAATAGGTACGCAGTCTAGGGGTGCTTCTGGATCCAAGTCTCTCCTTGGTGTCCCAGGTTGAGACAGTGGCCAGAAGTGCCTTCTATCAGCTTCGGCTGATACGCCAGCTGCATCTGTTTCTTGAGTTAGACGACCTCAAAACAGTGGTACATCTGCTGGTAACCTCCAGACTGGATTACTGCAATGCGCTCTATGTGGAGTTGCCCTTGTACGTAGTCTGGAAACTACAGTTGGTCCAGAATGCAGCAGCCAGGCTGGTCTCTGGGTCATCTAGGGGAGACCATATTACTCTCATATTGAAGGAGTTACACTGGCTGCCAATATGTTTCCGGGCAAAATACAAGATGTTGGTCATAACTTATAAAGCACTAAAGAGCTTGGGCTCTGGGGTTTTAAAAGAACGTCTTCTTTGTTATGAACCCCACCACCTATTGAGATCATCAGGAGAGGCCTGTCTGCATTTGCCACTGGCTCTTCTGGTGGCTACTCAGGGACGGGCCTTCTCCGTTTTATTTTATTTATTTTTATTTTTACATTTATATCCCGCTCTGCGCTCCCTAGTGAAATAAGAGCCTCCCCATCTCTGACATCCTTTAAAAAGTCCTTAAAGATGCATTTCTTCACCCAGGCTTTTATTTGATATTGTTTTGATTGTTTTAAATGTTGTTTTTAGAATATTGTTTTAAAATTTTAAATTGTGTTTTGAATGTCTTGCTTTTAAAAACTTTTTCCTTTTGTTTTGTTTTTAATTAATGTTTTGCTTTTTAATCTTGTTGTAAACTGCCCAGAGATGTAAGTTTTGGGTGTTGTAAAAATATGATAAATAAATAAATAAACTCAACAGTAATCCCTTATGAAAAAATATATTTAGGATCAGACTGCACAGAAAGCAGATTTTCATCAATGTGGCTTAATCCATCATGGTTCTGTTATGAAAAAACCATTCCTGACAAATCTTTCTATGCAACTCTTGCAGACCCATCTCAATTGCACTTAACAAGAAGAGTTCCATTAATCTCAATGAGATTTAGCTTTCAGATAAGGAATCCATCTTTAAGTAATCTCCTTGGATCAAGCATCTGCTTTTTGTTTGTTAATACATACACTGGTGGCACATGATAATACAGGAATCTTCTCAATTTGGACCTGCCAACTTAATATGGAAACCACAAAGGGGTACTATAGCTTGTCCAGAGCTCAAGGGTGCTTGCTTCATGCACGTCTCTTTTCATTTCCTGCTTTCAGGACCTCCCTCCTTGCTTTTCTCCACCACAGCCTTACCAATAATATATGCAAATGTAACTTCTTATTTTGGACAGGGAGCAAAATGATCCCACTAGTTTACGGGATTCATCACGCATGGAATCATAAGCACTCATCATGCTTACTTCTGAAAAAATATGCGCAGGATCGCCTTCTCAGGCTACACACCTAGTCACACATGGAGCCTGGTTGTATACACATGGACTTGGGATGAAGTCGTCCCACTGAGTACGCAGAAGAAGGAGATGAGCTTATCTCTGAGTAACCAACGGTGGTGACGACCGAGCTACCTTCAGGGGTTTTATAGTGGCTTTACCCCACCCCCGATTCGGAAAATGACGCAGGGACCACTTACAGAACACAAGCCAAGACTCCGCGGAAGCAGCTAAAACACGCCGCTTCCGGTTTCATCCGACGACTGTCCGTTGTCCTCAAAAAGGGGCGGGCTTGGTCTGATTCCTTCGCCGCCGCCGGCAAGTTCCCCTTCAAAACAAAGGGACGCTGATGGGTTTGGCCTCCACTACCGCACTGGATAGGCAGTCTTTTGAAAAAAGCGATATTACTTCAAATATATCATAAGAAAAAAAGAATGTAGACTCATTCGGAACGACAGTTGGAGCCTAGATAGCAAAAGGCTAGAGTGACGCCCAGCCTAACTTCCGGTACTAAATCGAAACCCGTCGGTCATGATTCTCTATCGACTTCAGGTGTCACTTTATCTTTGGCTTCTCTATGGTGAAAGCCGTCGATTATCTATTGTAGCATAGAATGTTCGCCCCCTAGTTCCCTTTCTCCATCAATTGTATTTCCTGCGGCGGTGTTTTGCCAGCACGCGTGCGCACTCGCTCGTGCCTCTCTTAGATGCTTCCAGAATACAGTTTGCTGGCCGACAGACTTCCGACGAGAATCTCTTCTGAGAGGCGGTCGCTACCTGTTGTGAGGTCTCGCGAGAAGAGGCCGGGCGGCGTCCGTACGGGTAGCGCGCGGCTGAGAGCTTTCACGCGGGTTTCATTCTTTCCGGTTAGTTCCTCTCTGTTCCGTTTGCGGCGGCATCCGCCCTCTCTCGCATCATGTCGGCCATGGGGACTCTGGCGTTTGACGAGTTTGGGAGGCCTTTCTTGATCCTCAAAGACCAGGAGCGGAAGAGCCGCACGATAGGCTTGGAGGCCCTTAAGGTAAGAAAGAAAGAAAAACCGGCGGCAGGGCCTGGAGCCAAACAGCTGCCCTCGCTGCCGCCCGGCTTCTGGGTGCTCGCCTGGTGTAGTCGCCGAAGTGTGTTCTGGGGTGCAAAGCAGGATGGTGGTGGTCCGCTCCCCCTTTCCCCATTTGCCCCCTACCTCAAAGCGGGTAGGCAATGAGAGCTCTCCCATCTACGCCACCCTGAATTTCTCTGGAAAGAGAAAGGGACACGAGGGGTGGGGGAGTAAATGGGCCCCTCCCTCTTCCCCATTGCTCGCGCCTGGGGCCTCACCCGTCCCCTCCCCCGGGGGCTCCCCAGTTTCTTTTTTTCTCGCCCACCTGGAGGGAGGACAGTTTCTTCCCAACAGGAGACTCCGGCGGGTGGGGGGCGATAGAGTGGGCTGCACTGTCTAGAACTGGGAAACGCCGGTTTTGAGCACGTCTCCCCATTTTGAAGAAGAAAGTTTGCAGTGGGAGAGACCCTTAAAATGTTTGGGATAGAGGTTTTAACCCGGTTTGCTAAATGTGTGGCAGTCTTCTACCTACAGGGATTTATGATACTCATAGCATTTCTCGACCAGGGTCTGAAGGGATACAGACATCATCTCCCTCAACCCGCACACTCCTCCACACACGCATTTCCTTCTGCAGCACGTGCAGACCCAGTCGCAGAAGTGTCAAAGTGAACCGCTGTAGTGATATTGATGAGCATGATCTGTGAACAGATTCATCATCATTGTATATTTATTTTATTTCATGTTGGCTCAGCATGGCTTAAAGTGTTTTTTTTTAATGTTACCAATCCTGTCCCCAAGGCATCTCAATCTAAAAATAAAAATTTAAAAGGAGACAACAGCAACAAACCATGACGAGTTGCTGTGTTGGACCAAGTAGGGACGCTTGCTCTCCCCTGCAAAATATGGGAACTACTGTACCACTTTAAAAAGTGCCTCCTTGCCCAGCAGGGGTATAATATCTCCCGCCCCACCGCAGCACTATAGGCATAATACTGACATACCTTACAGGACTATTGTAAGAATTGCTATACTGATATCGGTAAAATGCAGAGAGCCTGAAAAGATACGCTCTCCGTGTAGCTAATAATATTATTACAAGCTTTAGTTTTGAAATATTTATTAGCGCTGGCTAAATAACTTGCTTTGGTTGACTTGGGGTGAAGCCCAGAAAGTAAGGCTGTTTGCTGAAGTAGTGGCCAAGAGCAAGATTTGGAAAATATGCAAAAGGTAGGAAGTTCTAACAGCTTAGACATAAGCAACAAAAGTAATTTTGTTGTAGAGATGTTTATAGAGAATTACAGCATTTCCCCCAACAGTACAGTGAGGTAAATGCTGCATGAATACTAGGGATGTGCACAAAATAGATTTTGTGTTTTATTTTGAGCTTGAAACGAAACACAGAAATATGCAGTCGAACCAGTTGTTTTGATGGAACAAAACTTGAAACAACCCATTATTTGCCATGGGTAGGTTCTAGGGACATCAAAGACATGAAGGAGCAAGTACGCAGCTTGGGGGTATTACTGGACCTGTCTCTGCTTTTGGAAACTCAGGTGGAGGCGGTGGCCAGATGTACCTTTGCACAGCTTCGGCTAGTGCTCCAGCTGCGTCTCTTTCTTGAGAAGGCAGATTTGGCCACAGTTGCCCATGCCTTAGTCACGTCAAGGCTGGATTACTGTAACATGCTCTGTGTGGGGCTGCCCTTGAAGAATATCCGGAAACTGAAGCTGGTGCAAAATGCGGCAGCTAGGGTTTTATCTGGAGCTGCCCGGTGGGAGCACATCACACCCATTTTGAAAGAGCTGCACTGGCTACCAATTTGTTTCTGGGTCCAAATCAAGGTGCTGGTTTTGACCTTTAAAGCCCTTAACGGTTTGGGCCCGGGATACCTGAGGACCGCCTGCTCCAAGGGTTACTGCCCGCTTGACGAGGTCATCTGAGGGGGCTCTGCTCCGGGTGCTGACCATGAGGGAGGCTTGGTGGTCGTGCACGCAGGACAGGGCCTTCTCTGTTGCTGCCCCCAGACTCTGGAATGCTCTCCCGGTGGCTATTCGGTCCTCGGTCTCCATCACAGCTTTTAGAAAAAGTGTAAAATCTTGGCTTTTTGCCCAGGCATTTATTTGATTTGCTGCTGCTGCTCTTTATAGTCTGTATTGCTTTCATGCTTTTGTTTTAAATTTTTAATCAGATTTGTTTAATATTTTTTCACTTAATATTTTAATTGTGTCTTTTTTACCATCTTGTGTTTAAATTTTTTGCTGTAAACCGCCTTGGGATTGCTTTAATGAACGGCGGTATATAAATTTAACAATAAATAAAAATAAACAATAAATTAAAAATAAAGTGGTTTGGGTAGTAGGGCATGATGGATGCTACCTATCACCCAACCCACAAAAGAAATGGGCAAGCGGGTGATTTTAAGCAAATGTTTAACTCCCTCCCCCAAAGGATCTTATAGGGATTTGGGGGAGAGGGTAAATGGTTGTTAAAAACAGCCTACTTGCCCATTTCTTTTGTAGTTCAGATGGTAGGTAGCACCCATCATGCCCTACCAGCCAACCCACTTTAGTGTCCCTGTGTTCCCTTGGGGAACAATGGGATGTTTTGAGTTTCCCCATTGTTTCCTATGACCAGAACAAGCTGTACTTGCTAACCCCTGTTAACTGAGCAAAGAGGCACCTTTTAAAAGTGGTGATTCTCTTTATTTAGCAGGGGGAGAGCAACGGGCCCTATCCAACTCCAGCATAGTATTCCTCCAGTGGCTGTTGTTGGTATCTGTCTTATGTTTCTTAGACTGTGAGCTTTGGGGACAGGCAGTTAATTAATTAATTTCTGTATGTAAGCCGCTTTGGGAACTTTGGTTGAAATGCAGTATATAAATACTCATCTTAATCATATTCGTACTCACTGAGGACACAACTTCTGTATTGCAATTTTTTTATCCTCAGTGAGCGGAAAGAGTGGTGTTCTGGGTGGCAGTATCAAGGCAGTGTGCGCACATAACTGACTCTCTCTCATTCTCTCTCTCACACACACTCAAAGAATTTAAAATTTTTATATATTTAATTTTCTTATAAACTTTATAAATTATTATAAACTATATAATTTTTTTTAAATTATAAAAAGTTTTCAACTGTTTTTGCTGGAAATAAACCAACTTTGATATCATCTAATACATTGATTTTCAGCAGAGGAGAGAGACAGCATTTTAACCCCAAACAACACTTTTTCTTCCCTTCACAGCCCCATGCCTGAACAATTTTCCTCATCCCTGACTTACCAGTGGCAGAGATGGGATGCCGCCAGGCCCCCACCTCAACAGGTTTTAATTAATCTTTTAAAAGCGAGAGCGGCAGTAGCTGCAGGGGCGAGGGAAAGTTACCCCTTTTGCCCCCTAAAGATGATGGGATGGGGCGCAGATGGCTGGCTACAGAGGGTGTGGGGGGCGAGGAGGGGAGCTTGCTGCCTTTTTTAATGTCTGAAAGCCCGCCGCTGTGCAGTGCGGCAGGATGGCGGGTGGTGAACTACTTCCACCTTCCCTCCTCTCAAGTCACTGCAAGGCTCTCTGTAGCCCCTTTCTGGCTTTTCTCCATGTGAAGAAAAGCTGGAAACGGGCTGCAGAGAGCAGAGCCCTTGCAGTCACTTGAGAGGAGAGGAGGTGGAAGCAGCTCGCCTCCCACTGCACTGCACAGCCGTAGGCTTTCAGATGTTGAAAAAAGTGGGCAAAGCCTGGTGTGCCTGGCCAGGGAGTGGGGAGGAGGCGACATCAGCCTGGCCAGCTAGAGGGGGAAACAGGGTGACATGCAGTTGGGTGGCATGGCATGTATAGCAGAGACTGCGCGCCCTCCGAAAACTGTGCGAGGGTCTGGGGATTTGTGTGCACACCTTAGAAGGAGCAGTGGATATGCATGGTTCAGAGGTTCTGTTACAGATCTCCGAACCAGTTCAAAGGACTGATGGTTTGGCCGGTTCAGTGGCAGGGGGTTTACCTTTAAGGAAGGTAAGGGAGGCTGCTCTGACCCCGTTTTCCTTGCTGGCGCTGTCTTAAAAAATGATCCCATGGGGCGGCAGTGTTACCTCCTTGCTGCCCTGATGTATGTTGCACCACCAGTTCCGGGCACATCTCTTCCCAACACAGAACAAACACAGTCCAAAAATGGCCAAAAAGAATCACTGACCCAGAACCCCCTGCCAGCCACAGTGCCTGTACTGCAGTATCATCATTGGCACAAGTTGCTCTCTCACACACAATTATCACCCCATTCCTCCTAGCATTGCAAAGCTGCCACAACAGCACTTCTAGCAGCAAGCACAGCCATAAGCTCAACTAGAGCAACTTTAGCCACATTTTGCCTGAGTACACCTTGCAGGGCAGTGAGTGAAGCACAAGTTCGCCTCAAGGCTGGACAGAGAGCTCATCATAGCAATAATCAAGAAATATTACACACTGTCCATTTCTTGTCACAACACTATCTCACAAAGAAACCAAGCCACAATTCAAAGCAGGCAGGCACCCAAGTTCTGCCTTTGTGATCCAGCAAAACCAGATAGTTATAGCAGCAATAGTACAGCATATTATACTCGGTGCTGAGAAAACAACAGAATCAAACCTACCTTCCTTCTTCTGATGGATCCTTTTCAAGAGAGGCACACAACTAACAGCTCTCTCTGCCTCCCAGGCCCTTTGAATACATTTTGAATCGCCTTCATTTTGTTTCCGCCCCCCATCAAAGTGGGCACAGTTGTCCATGTCAACACTTGATATGTATTATATAACAAGCCAACCAAGAAGCAAGGAGATTGCAAGCCAGTTAGAAGCCAATGCCAAAAAACCAATCTGCAAGGGAAAAACGGATCTCCAAAATGGTACTCAAAATATTTAGAATTAAAACTGGGTCTTTTTGTTCCGAGCTCGAAACAGGCCCTTTATTTAAAGGGCTTTTTTCTGAGCTTTAAACGGCCTATTCCGAATCGAAACATTTCAACATGTAAACGTTTTGCACATCCCTAATGAAGATTACAGTTTATGGTTCTAGACTTTTTAATTTATTCATAAATGATCTAGAAGTAGGGGTAAGCAGTGAGGTGGCCAAATTTGCAGAGAGCACCTTTTAATGTGGCAATTCTCTTTATTTAGCAGGTGGAGAGTAACTGGCCCTATCCACCCCTAGCACAGTATTTCCAGTGACTGTTGCTGGTATCTATCTTATGTTTCTTTTTAGATTGTGAGCCCTTTGGGGACAGGGATCCATCTTATTTATTTATTATTTCTCTGTGTAGACCGTCCTGAGCCATTTTTGGAAGGGCAGCACAGAAATAGAATGAAATAAATAAATAAAACGGGTTTCCTGTTCTTCAGCCAGTTAACAATCCACACATGTACTTGTCCCCTTATCCCATGACTGAAGTTTTCTAGAGAGGAGAGCTGGTCTTGTGGCAGCAAGCATGACTTGTCCCCTTAGATAAGCAGGGTCCACCCTGCTTGCATATGAATGGGAGACTTGATGTGTGAGCACTTTAAGATATTCCCCCCAGGCGATGGAGCCACTCTGGGAAGAGCAGAAGGTTTCAAGTTCCCTCCCTGGCTTCTTCAAGATAGGACAAGAATTTTTTATTGAACCAACAAACTACCAAAGCATACAGTACATTGCCAAAGCACAATTATATACAAAGTGGTTGTTTGTACATGATATATCTACAAAGATTTACACACAAGGATTTGGAAACCCACAAGGTTATGAAGTATATGCAGGTAGTACTGTAACTCGGGGGTGGGGGATTACAAGGCACATCAGGTAATCGGGGGGGGGGGTACGTCCAACGTCCATTTCCACAATTTGTCTGAGAGAGATTCCTGCCTGCAACCTTGGAGAAGCCGCTGCCAGTCTGTGAAGACAATACTGAGCTAGATAGACCAGTGGTCTGACTCAGTATATGGCAGCTCCCTATGTTGTTCTCAGGAGTCTTTAATGAGGAACTTTTTTCTCTGTAAGTAACAAAATATGACATGTTAATTAATGCTGAATATTGTCTATTTAAGACAACACAGAAAAGCCATGTTTTCCTGCTCTCAATATTTGACAGGCAGAGATGGTGAGGTGACCATCTCTGCCTGTCAATACACACATTCAGCCCCCCACAGAATGTTGAAGTGTCTTAGTTCTGAGTAAATGTCCATAGGATCAAATCTTGGATCAGACTGATGGTGCAGTAGAAGACTAATCTTATTTTCAAAACTAATAATGCATTTTAGCTTTCTAGGCCTCTGGAGGAAGATGGCTAAAGTTGTATTGCCATATTATATACTGTAGTCTTATTATAGAGCCCCTAGAACATCCTAGGGGCTCTATAATTACAATTCTCAATTACAATTCTTGCATTCATACTCACACTTGTATGTGAGGAAGCGTATTCTGTAATGTAAGAGTTACTGCACGGCACGTTTATGACCAAGATGTGCTGTTGTCCTCCTTTTGGATAAGCACTATCAACTCCATGACTAGAAAATGCTGTTTTCTAAAGTCTTATAATTCACACTACGTTCTTGTCTTACAGTCTCACATAATGGCAGCCAAGGCCGTAGCCAATACACTCAAAACCTCACTTGGGCCTAATGGTAAGTTTGAGGATTTTATACTGTAAACCTTTAAGCCTCTTGTGTTCCAGGTTTGTTTTTCATATATATTTCTATTGACATTTTACTGTTTGTTGCAGGTCTTGATAAAATGATGGTCGACAAAGATGGTGATGTGACTGTAACAAATGATGGTGCCACTATCTTGAGTATGATGGATGTGGACCATCAGATTGCTAAACTTATGGTTGAACTGGCAAAATCTCAGGATGATGAGATCGGGGATGGAACCACAGGGGTTGTTGGTAAGATTAGACTGAGAGGTTCTTATAATTCTGTAACTTTAAAAGTTATTTCAAGTGGCAGCTTATTTCAATAACAAATGGGATTATAAACTATACTGAAAGCTAGGAAATTATATCTGATGATCATTGTATATTTGAGTGCAGTGATTATGATAATAATAATAATTATTATTTGAGTAAACATTTAAACTGACAAACCTTTCATTTCCCTTGTTTTCTGAATCAATCTGTTATAAAGAGTATTTATTATTATATTTCTATACTACTTTTCATTAAAACAATCTCAAAGCTGAAGTGCCAGTCAGAAGTGACTGGCAAGGAGGTACCTTTCAGACAACCTGTCTGCTCTGAAGTCTTGAGGGAAAGTGGGGCCCTTCTCACTCCTAGCCTGGTTCTGCCCGCTTTTCCTGCCTGCTCTGCCCTCATTGCACAGCTGTCTCTGTATTCATGACAATAAACTTGAAGGAGATATCCTCAGGTGTTGATTAAATATCTGTAAACAGTGCAGTAGTGTCAGAGGTGCTTGAATTTTACAGGGTTTTTAAATTAGTATTTAATTTTAATGTGTAATTATTTCTTCACAACAGGTACTGTGTAGTGTGCTGAGTGTGACATGGTTTTTTGTGTTTTAGGCAGCTGCATTTGTAAACTAGCTTGGAGTGTTAGTGGTGCAGTTTCTTAGCCAGCCAGGAGATGTCACTGGTTGATGTGAGATTTGTGAAACTGGAGTGGGGACCTGAAACACAGAGCAGCAGAACATTCCTGGGAGTCTGCCTTTCTAGAGGCCTGGCCCTCCACTGAAAAAAGTGACACTTACTTTAAGAGCACTGTAATCAAGCGTCTGTAGGGGGATGGAGTGTAGGTCAGGTGTTAACTTTTTAAACCCTTAAGTGTCCTAGAAGATGCAGGGGAAGTACAGGTTTTGGAGAATGAGCAATGAACTCATAGCACACACCTGGAAATCATATACATTGTAGTAGGGTACTCATGATTAGAGGCTAAGGATGTTGAGACTGCAACTTTCAGCAGATCATCAATTGTTAGTGCATAACATTTTCTTTACCCAACTGATGAACACATAAGCCCTCTTCAGATGTAAGGGGGGGGGGGCACTTTAAAAAAATGTGTATAGCCTCCTTCCTCCGAGGAGCCTTGGGACGCATGCAGCATAGGGAGGTGGTGGTATTGAGGCTTTTTGAGCAAGCCTCAACACCACCACCTCCCTATGCTTACGGTGTTTGAAAAGATAAATGCTGTGAACGTGATGGAGATTGTTTTTGTGATTGGAAGATTGGGGTGCCCCACACAAATGCTGTAAGCATGGATGGCATGGAGAGAGAGAGGGGGTGAGGTTCTTGAGTGTGTCAGTGCCTGGGTAGGATAGCCAAACATGCTTTTTTGGATGTATGAACATAGCTATTATTACTTGTCTGAAATTCTGCAGTAAAACTGCCCTAATTGTGCAACTAGAATGGGTTTTCTTTCTCTGTGCAGTTGACTTTGCATAGTTGTGTGGTTACAGAATGAGATGCTCAAATATTCTGAGAGCAGTTTGCTTTGTGTTAGTTTGAGTGCCTCTTTCTCCAAATCAGTTGCATGAATATTTTTTGTAAACTCATCAATGATTTGTGTTAAAGTAGGTTAAAAAAACAACAAAAGGTGTTCAGTCTTGTACTGCCATGCTTGTATTTGAAGTGGTAATATCCACATATAGTTGTTTCACCAGTTCTTCATACAAGGAGGCTTCTGTGTGAAATAGCCCCCACTTGCAATTCAAAAGAGATATAAGAATCAGTAATTGGAAATGAATAGAATGTTAGTACAGGCAACCTTGCTATTCACGGATTAAAACAGTATATAATTAAAATGGTGGATGGTAATGATCTCCAGGGTCATTTTTGGCTATCCCTGATCTGCAGGTTTAATCCTCCCCCCTCTGTTCTTCCGCATGTATTCAGAGGTCGGGTGTCAATTACCCTGTCGCAGATATGCGAAACCAGGGATGCTGGGTCTGCAAATAACGAGGTTCTACTGTATCTTTGCTTTTGTAGTTCTGGCTGGTGCACTATTGGAACAGGCAGAGCAGTTATTGGATCGTGGAATTCATCCTATCAGAATAGCAGATGGCTATGAACAGGCTGCTGCAATTGCCATTGAGAACTTGGACAAGATCAGTGACAGTTTTCCTGTTGATCTGGAGAACACTGAGCCCCTCATTCAGACAGCAAAGACAACTCTAGGCTCTAAAGTGTAAGTATTTGTCTTCTAAAGATCTTGAGAACTGGTGTTCTGTTGGCAAAGCCTTGAAGCTGGTTGGGGATTCTTTTCATTTTGCAAAAAGGTAATTAGTTTTTAAAGAAAAGTAGTTACAGAATAGACTAGCAGTGTTTATTGCTGGTGACCAAGTCGGTTTACGTCAGACAATTAAAGTACAAGGATGTTGTAACTGTTTTTACCCACTTGAATATTCTGAGTAGCATATTTCTGTCCCCAAACCCAATTTTCATTTGGTAATTGTGGCTGTTTCCATCAGCTTTCATCCCATCACACACCAACTCCTGGCAACTAGACGTTCTGTTGCCTGAATTTGAACTCCTTCTACCTCTTTAGGACTCTGCCCCTATTGAGTGATGGCAGATGGATCTCCTGTTTAGGGATGTGCCTGAACCGGTTGGGCGCCTCATTAGGGAAGCGCCAAAGTTGATTGGGCGCCCACATCCGAACCAGTTTGGCAGGGTGGGGATTAGTTCCTTTTTAAAAAGCAGGTTAGCAAGTACACCGTGCGCAGCTGCAGCAGCCTGGGAGCAGCGCTGCAGCTATGCACGGCCTTTGGGAAAGTGGATGCTGTGCCTGGGAAAGTGGGGTGGTAGAGGAGCAGATTAAAGACCTGCTTTTTAAAGGAACCAATCTCCGGCCCTCCTGAGGTTGCTCGATGTAGGGTACATCCCTACTTCTTTTGCTTGTTCTAATCAATACAGTATTCGTGTTCATATTTCTGTTGGAACACACAAGATGTCAAGTGTGGAAATTGGTTTTATCTTTATTGTTTATATTCAATTTCTTGACTTTAAAACGTAGTAGAACTGTTAACTTTGGTCTGTTCACACTTCTGGTGACCACTAAGTTGGAGTTTGCCTTGACATAATGGCTAAAAATGTATTTGGCATTTTGTAACTTGATCCAAATCTTCAAGAAGCCATTCAGTTTGGCAACACTTAACCTTTTATTATCTGTTTACTCAGTTGCTTTGTGTGTGTGTGTGCCTGAGCTAGCTGAAATTATGCTTTCTCTGTATCTAGAATTAATCGTTGCCACAGGCAGATGGCAGAAATAGCTGTAAATGCGATACTAACTGTGGCAGATATGGAGCGCAGAGATGTTGATTTTGAGCTGATAAAAGTCCAAGGCAAAGTTGGTGGTAGACTGGAGGATACCCAGCTAATAAAAGGTGTGATTGTGGATAAAGACTTCAGCCATCCACAGATGCCTAAAGTGAGTAATCTTTTTCGTTGGTAATAGTATATATTTGTTTTTAAATACTGTATGTAATACTTTGATTTCCTTGCCCCTTTAATCATTTCCCTTTAAACCATTTATTACCTCAAATGTAATATATTATTTGTTCTTGTTGGAGCCATATATTTTTTTAAATTTAATCAATTTCTATACTGCCCTTCCAGAAATGGCTCAGGGCAGTTTACACAGAGAAATAATAAATGAATAAGATGGCAATAGCTTTCTAGCTTTGACTAGAAATTACACTTCAATTTTAAAATGTAACTTTCTCCCCTTAGGCCATTAAAGATGCTAACATTGCAATTTTGACATGTCCATTTGAACCACCTAAGCCAAAAACTAAGCATAAGCTTGATGTAACCTCTGTGGAAGACTACAAGGCATTGCAGAAATATGAGAAGGACAAATTTGAAGAGATGGTGAAACAGGTCAGAATTATGTACTAGTTTTCTGGCTATTTTATTTATACACACTAGTATTTTTAAGCCCGTTATGATAACGGGCGCTAGCTTTCTATCCCGTCTTTTCTGTCTCTCTCTCTCTCTTTCTGTCTCTTCCCACCCCCTTGTCCCCTCTCTCTTTTAGTTTTTTGTTTTGTTGTTGTCTCTGTTTTTGTTCTTCCTTATTTTGCTTTTATTTTTTGGGGGGTGGTGGTGGTGGATGAATAACGGCCAAAATGGCCCATGAGAAGGTGGCCGCCCCCGCCTATCGCCCTCCCGCGCACCCAGCTGCCGGAGCCCACCTTACGCGCTCCAGCCCGAAGGAGAAGAGAGGAACTCGGAAACAGAGCTATTCTCTGTGTTAAGCTGCTGCCTATACTGTCGCAATGGACGCAATAGGCGTCCTTTGCGTCCATAGCGGCAGTTTGAGCAGTGACTTAGCACAGAGAGGAGCTCTGCTCGTGAGCTCCTCTCTTTTCCCTCGGGCTGGAGCGGGTAAGGTGGTCTTCAACAGCTGGGAGGGCGATAGGCGGGGGCGGCGACCTTCTCATGGGCCATTTTGGCCCTTAATCTTTTTTGGGGGGGAGCGGGGAAGGTGATTTTGGGCAGCTGGGAGGGCGGGTGAGCAGGCGGCGGCGGCGGCTGTGAGCGGGCGGGGGCCTCGTTGGCGGCTTCGCTGCCACCTCGCCCAGCTTCATTTTGGGCAGCTGGGAGGGCGGGTGAGCAGGCAGCGGCGACGGCTGTGAGCGGGCGGGGGCCTCGTTGGCAGCTTCGCCGCCACCTCGCCCAGCTTCCCTGTCCCCCGTCTCGGTCTTCCCCCGCCGCCATTGCCCTCGCCTTTTTCAGGGCGGCCGCTTCTGGTTGCCTCGGCCTCCTCTCGCCGTGCTGCAGCTCATGGCTGAGGCGGCGGCTCTGCCGCCGCCTCGGCCACTTTCCCCCGCCGCCACACACCGGCTAATGGCCGCCCGTGGCTGTGGGACACTGGTGTCTGAGGTCCTGTGTCCCTTGGGCTCTTCTGGGCCTGCGCTTCGCGCAGGCCCAGAACAGCCCAGGGAGGCAGGGACGCAGATCCCCAACGTTCCAAAGCCACGGCCACTCACTTAGCCTTTTATTATATAGGATACCCTTGAATGAAGCTTTGTGCAGTGTTGTGAAAATCATCCTCTGTATTCTGACTGTTTTTAAAGTGTTGCAGATTGATGTCTCATAAGTTAACTAGAAGTAAAGTATGCCATCGAGTCCTGGCAACCCTAGAGCCTTGTGGTTGTCTTTGGTAGAATACGGTGGTGGGGTACCATTGCTGCCTCCTGTGCAATATGAGATGTCTTTCAGCATCTTTCTATATTGCTGCTGCCTGATATATTTGTATTTCCTATAGTCTGGGAAACATACCAGTAGGGATTTGAACCGGCAACCTCTGGCTTGGTAGTCAAGCCATTTCCCCGCTGCTCCATTAGGTGACCTTTACTAGAAGTACAGCTATTATACTCAAGAGTGTGTGAATACCATGCTACAAGGACTAGAATTCTGCACTTGGGCAGCCCAGTATTTGCCTCAAGTGAATCTGAATACAGTGTTGCCTGTAACAGGGATTCCCAGATGCTGTTGCCTACAACTCCCATCATCCCCATCCAGAGGCTTTTGCAGCTGGGGGTGGTTAGAGTTGTAGTCAACTTTTAGGAATCCCTGTTACAGGGAACACTGAGCATATGACCCATACACATCTGAGTAAACTAGGAAAACCATATCTTTAAGGTGTGGTGACCAGAGCTATATACAGTACTCCAAGTGCAGTCACACCATAGATTTGTATAAGGGCAGTACTATATTGCTAGTTTGGGTTTCAATCACTTTCCTAATTATCCCTAGAATGGAATTAGCCTTCTTTACAGATGTTGCCTACTGGGTCAATATTTTCATCTGCCAATGTTTCACTTGTCCTTGGAACTAAGCTTAGCCTTAGTGTTCTCAGTCTGTAAAATGGCTTGATGTTTCATTTTCATTTTCATTCAGTGGTATATCAACTCTGTGAGAACTGTTGGGGCATTCCCACCCCAACCCCTTTCCATGGGCTGTTGAAAGATCTGTGTGCCCTGAGAAGGCGGCCCAAGCCAGGCAGCTCTTGTTTTGACGCCTGAAAAGAGCAGGACAGCATAGGGCTGAGGCTAAACTGCTTTTTGAATCTTCTGTAACACTTGTTTGTAATATTGTAAGTTGAGTTGGTTGCCGTAACCAAGGCAGAAAGGTGGTATATAAATGTAGTAAGTAAATTAACCTTGTTAATTATGAGTCCAGCATCTGCGGTTTCGCGTATCGACAGTTGGGTAATGGACACCTGACCTGTATACACAAGGGGAAAATGGGGGTGAGAAGGGTTAAACCCAGGTATCTGCAGGTCGGGGGTAGCCGGAAATGACTCCTGAGGTCATTCCGGCCACCATTTTGTGTTCGGGAACTCTTTTATGGCTGATTCCTCATTCACTTTTTAAAATGGGGGTGGGGGCGGATTTTTGCTCGTGCACTACTCAAGAGCATGGTGGGGCACTTTATTTGGCCATTTTACTGGTTTTGAGGAGCATATTGGGCAGTCCAGGAACCTCACCCCTAGTCCTAATGATCCATTATCCCCAGACTTGCTGTCCATGCCCCCCCCTCCAGAACCGAACCCCCGCGAATAACGGGGTTCTCCTGTACTGTAAACCCCACGTAAGCTGCTTTGATCATTCTAAAGTACAAATGGGATTGTAATATTAATATGTATTTTTAGATCAAAGACACTGGTGCAAACCTAGCTATTTGTCAATGGGGATTTGATGACGAAGCCAATCATTTATTGCTTCAGAATGACTTGCCTGCTGTTCGCTGGGTTGGTGGCCCTGAAATAGAAGTAAGTATAACCTTCAGTGCTGCTTAAATTTCTTGTGAGTTAAAACAACTTTCCCCTTTCACGGTTTTCTGGGTTTTCCTCCCCACTAGTTGATTGCCATTGCAACTGGAGGTCGTATAGTTCCTCGTTTCTGTGAGCTCACTACTGAAAAACTTGGCTTCGCTGGGCTTGTCAGAGAAATCTCATTTGGAACAACAAAAGACAAAATGCTGGTAATTGAACAATGTCAGAATTCCAGAGCTGTGACCATCTTCATTAGAGGTGGAAATAAAATGGTGAGTTTGTTAACTTCATTGTCCAGCTATGGTTCATCAGTTTGCTAAACTGTTACTGTTTTTGTCCTGATTTGTGTTAATGTGAGTGCCATAACGTTCAAGCAAAGTTCATAGCACCACAGATTTGAGGGTTGGATTACTGTACTAATGAGTAAGCTGCCCTTTCAATTTTGCTTGAAGTATCAGCAGTGAAAATGCTGACTTAGCTAAAACAGTGTTGATGGATGGGTCAGTTGCATTTAAAAACACATCTGTTCCTTTACTATTCACCTTCTTGGTGTTATGGGTATACTTGTGCAAACATGTCCTTTTGAAGGGGATGGAAACTAAAATCTCTGCTAGCATTCATATTCTGAAAAGTGTCTTGTGCCAAGAAACTTCAGTAGATCATAGTTTCTGCATCCTATCCCCTGTACCTTATTCCCATCTGAAAATGGCAACAACATGGCTTAACGCTCTCTATATTTTGATGCAATGAGTTGTACTGTGTTCCCTCTACAAGTCTGACCTTGGTCCACCAGTTTATGATAGTTGTCATTAATTTTAGGAACTTTTCCATTGCTTTGAATCACGTTTTGCTATGACTAAAAAGGCCTGTGATCACTGTGACATGATCATATTGTTTTTTTCTCCTTTAGTATTTTGCAACAAAATTCTTAACAAAGTTGGCTGGGAATCCAGACAGCTTCTACTGTTCTGTATCCAGATGCTCAGTAGAAGTGTCAGATAAATATGACTGCTTTCCCTCTTTCAGACAGGAACTACAGACTAAAAACAATACCTCATTCATGAGGGAAAGAGAGGAGGGAATGGCAAGAGTTCTCAGTTGTTTCTGAAGCTACTTCTGACTGCTTTGATAGAAGAGAGTGTATGTTTTCTTGGGATATTAAATTGGTTTTGATAGTGTTTGCACTTTGCACCTTTTAGGTGCTGCCTTAGGAACATGATGGGATTTGAAAAGCCAGGCTAGTCAAGAACTTAAAAAATGTAATCTTGTCATTGATTACCTTATCAAATGCTAGTAAAGTGAGTGTATTGTCCAAATAAAATCTGGTATTAGAGATTCTCTTTGGAAATGTTGTAAACCCCTCTCCTTTTTGTGTATCTAACTTTGTCCTGTAACTAAAGATTATTGAAGAAGCCAAACGATCCCTTCACGATGCACTGTGTGTGATCAGGAATCTTGTTCGTGACAACCGCATTGTGTATGGTGGAGGTGCTTCTGAGATCTCCTGTGCATTGGCTGTTAGTGAAGCTGCAGACAAGGTAAGGGAAGAGAAAACTGATGGAAAACTAGCTAGCCAAATTTGTGGCTCAGAGATGCAGAATTATAGATGCTGAAATGCTATGCTGCAGATTTAATTTTGCCTGCAATCATGACTCTTTATGAAGTGCACACAAGCAGTGAAGCAGGCTGTTGTGCTCATGTGTGTGAGACAGAGAGAGCGTGCAAAGACAGTTCTGTCCTGTGAGTGGAAACCCATGGGGGCAAGGCAGGCCAGAGCTGAAGAACCCTAGAGAGCTTCAAGTGAGTGACTTGCTTCAACAAAGGCCAAAGCCCTTCATGCTCAGATTCTTTCTGAGGCTCTGCCTCTTGCCTGAAGCATCTTAAGAGGAGCACCCTGCTTTGGAATCTTGCATTCCTTCTCTGCTCATTGCATCCCTCGTGGCCTGTTGCCAGTGTGTAAGCTAGGGGAGTGTGTTGTTTTGGCACTGAGTTCTTTGAGGGTCTCTGGCTGGCTCAGTCTCTGGCTGGCTGTTTGGCAGTCTCAGTCTCCAGCCTGGTGTTGTCGGATTGTGGCTGGTCCCTCCAACCCAGCAATGCCCAATTTGGCTGCATCCTCTCATCAGCTGTAAGCTGTTAGACTGAGATAGCTATACTATTCAAATGGTGGTGCTTTGTATGACATCTTCAGATTACTGGCACCTGACAGCAGTGAAGACTCTGGTTAGCCCTGCAGTAAGTAAAATGTTGCACTTGGAGCAGGGAGACTTGGATTCAAATCCCTGCTCAGCTTTGAATCTCAGTAGGTCACCTTAGGCCAGTAATGCTCTTGCTCAGCCTAAGTTTCCTCATGGGTAGGAGGAAGCCAGCTACTTTGCCCTAAGGATGAATGGGCTAAAATGAAATAACATGCTGTGAGAGTGTAACCAAATTGGCATTGGTGGTGGTTTTTTTGTTTTTTTTAACTTCAAGAAAAAAAATGTAGTGATTACAGATCAGAATTCAGGCTTATAAAGTTAGGACATTTCTGGATGCTCTTCCACATCAGAGAAACAGCTTCATTCTGTCCGATAATGCATCTGAATAGTTCTTTGACCCTTTGATTAAACATGACTTTAGATTGTTAGGAATTAGTAGCTTTGTTTTTGCAGAAAGGAGATTTAGTTGGCTATTTCTAAATTGAAATAGAGTCCTTTTTTGTACAATGTGGAACTTTCTCTATACTGTCTGAAGATGGCCACAACAAAGTCTGTGAAGATGTAATGTGTACACTTGTTTTAATAATCTAGAACACTGTAAGTTAACGGTTGAATGGCATGGCTCACAAGCAGCGGTGGTTTTGTATCCTGCTTTGTTGCACAAAAAGTGTTATTGACATTTCCGCTTGCACAAGAGGGAACAATTTTTGCTGAGTCCCTGGTGTCTTCCAAAATCTTCTGAGGTTTGGGGTACCCGTTGGAGCAAGGTGGCACCTTGCACAAGGAGCTGTACTGGGAAGGTGGGGGTAGGGATAGCAAATATTTCCCCTGCATCATGAAAGATGCAGTTAGGATGCAACCCAGTATGTTTTTGTACAAGAGTGTGCTCAGTCAGTGCTGCTCTGATTGACTTTCTCCTTTTAAAAAACCCAAAACATTCTCAGTTAAGCCATAAGAGAGCCCTCTAACTCTTATGCTGAATTCTGATATCTCCTATTCTAGTGCCCATCACTGGAGCAGTATGCTATGAGAGCTTTTGCTGATGCCCTAGAAGTCATCCCAATGGCACTTTCCGAGAACAGTGGTATGAACCCCATACAAACTATGGCTGAAGTGCGAGCTCAGCAAGTAAAAGACGGCAACCCTGCTCTGGGTATTGATTGTTTGCACAAAGGGACAAATGGTAAGGAAGACAAACTTGTTATGTTTGCTTGCATTTTGTTCAGATATGTTCACTGATGCTAATGTTTTGTTAATATGAGTTCTAATATGCATAATTATGTAAAAACAAATGTTTGGATGTTACAATTTTATGCCCACCTTCCCTCGCCCATGTTTAACTTTTCCCCTGCAAGATATAGGCTCCTCAGCTAGTTTTAGTGAAATGCTCTGTTCCTCTTGTACACTGACCTCCAAGAGGAAACTGCAATCTAAAGAAATTGAGTTGATCTGGATTGTGATCCATTGTATCCATAAGAACTGGGTTTCTGCGCCTGCGCAGGGACCTCCCGGGCTGACTAGCTAGCTCCTCTTCGCGCCCCACCCGTCTGCACGTGCCTTGCAGCTTCCGTTAGAATCGACGGTTGGGGCGCCTCTCCTTCAGTTTTCTCTTGACCGCCAAAGCGCTTACACCTCTTGGCTGTTGCTCCTCAATTATTATCAAAAATTTGACTTCGGACTGTTTGACTATTCTCTACTGAGCGGATTAATTGGTTTGACTTCAGAACGAACAACGGACTTGATTTGGGACTCTGATTCTAACTTCGAAGTTTGTACAGGACGGTTTTGACTCGGAACGGCGAACGGACTTGATTACGGACTCTGCTTTGTTTGTTCCTAAGATTGTTTACTGAATTTGACTCGGAACGGCATTTGGACAATGGAAGCTAAGAAGACATTTAAACGGTGTGAAAAGTGTCGAGCAAAGTTGCCTTCAACTGATTATCACGACGCCTGTTTGATGTGCCTAGGAGAGAATCATAACACGGCGGCATGTAAGATATGCTGCTCGTTTTCAAAACAAACTAGACAGAATAGAGCTCTCAGGCTTCGAGCTGCGTTATACGAGGAGGCACTTCGACCGCCAACTCCTCGTCCGTCGGCGTCGATGAGTTCCGGATCGACATCGGGAGCTTCGATGTCGAAGGAGTGCGGTGCGTCAAGCTCCCCGGGATTGGGTTCCAGTGGGTCTGCTGATAAGCAGTCTAAAACCACTGTTGACACTCTGTTTAAGAAACCAAAGGAGGTTTCCAAAAAACGGAAGCATAAGGATAGAGATCGTCATGCTTCTGAGAGGGAAGGTCGCCATCGTGAGGAGTCTCGCCATCGAACTCCCTCACCGACGGCAGCACAGATTTACGACGTGGACTCGGCTGAGTCCCCTACAGCCTCGACGTCGACACCTCCGGTATCGACGGTCAGGATGGTTTCGGCTTCGACATCGACTTTAGTCTCGACATCGACACCAGCGTCGACATCGAGATTGGACCAAGGCAGTCTGGGACAGGCGTCGACGTTGGAATCGACATCGACGGCGACGTCGATATCGGCGTCGAGGCATTTGCAAGTCTCGGCATCGGAGCCTCCCATAACTGCCCAGGCGGTGTATGCCATTCCTCCGTCGGCGTCCACGGTGCCGGAGCAGATATTGAATGTGAACACTGCTCCTTCGTCGGTGTTGACGGCGTCGACATTGAGGAGGATTCCTCATCTTTTGTCACCGGCATTGACGCCGGCACAGTCCCCCTCGACGCCGAGGACTCCGAGTCTGGCTACACACGGGGACGGACTTAGAGTACTGCTGGAGTCGAGTTCGAGTACCCCCTCGGGTGCGACGTTTCGCGGCTTCCTGTCGACAGGCTTAGACGAGGGTCCTGGAGGTGGAGAGCTGGCTGATCTGCCTCATGTTGCCTCACTGACACCAGCAGTGGTCCAGGATCCAAGAACCGATGTCGGGTGCTCTACGATGCTGCAGCCAACTCATTCCTGCGGTTTCCGCCATGGTGTGCCGGATGATTATGCAGAGTTCTTGCGTTGGAAAGCGGCACAGGTAGAAGTGCAACCAGTGCAAGGGCTGCGGAATTTTGTGCAGGCTGGACAGCTTGCTCAGCCGCTGCTGCAGTCAGAGCATGCAGACCATCAGGGGCCGTCTGTGAACTTGCCTATACAAACACCATTGGTGCAAGTTCAAACCTACCTTCCAGAGAATTCACAGTTACCTGTGGTCCAGACGAGGATGCCAGAAAAACCTGCTGGGAAAAGAAAGAGGAAAGCAACACCTCCTCCTTCTGAACCATCATCTTCACCCTCTGATGACAGTGAGGACGATGAGTCGGGACCGGCCTCTGACAGAGATGATATCAGTCGTAGGTCGGACCCCCCTTCGGATGTGCCACCAAAACTATCCACCTCGCCAACTGAGGAATTGAAAGCTTACCATATCCTCATAAGGGACATCGCTGAAGCCCTGGGCATGGATGTAAGCTCTCCGGATGCGGATGTTGCTGACCCGGTCTATAATATGATGAAGCGGTCTAAGACTTCGCATCCTGTTGCCCTCACCATGATTCCTGGGATAGACAAGGCTGCGAAGGTGGCATGGGACTCAGTGGGGGTCGGGGCTCCGACTTCCAAGCGCATTGAGAATTTGTATAGGGTGACTGAAGGAGAGAACTCTTACCTGTTACGTCATCCTATACCGAACTCCTTGGTTGTCAGTTGCGCTTCATCCACCAAGAGTGGACACCGTCATTCCACGCCTGCTGACAAAGAGGGGAGGAAAATGGACGTTATGGGTCGAAAGATCTATAGCACCTCCAGTTTAGCAATTCGTATTGCTAATTATGCGGCGTGTATGGCACGCTATAACCATTTACTTTGGGATGCGCTCTTACAGGATTCATTCTCTTTGTCTCCGGAGGACTTCCAATGGAGATTTAATGATGTGTACGAAAGAACAACGGCAATAACGCGCCAACAACTGAGCGCATTCAAACACTTGTCGGAGACGGAATCGAGAGCAATGGTGACGGCAGTGAGCTTGCGCAGGCATGCGTGGCTTCGCTCAGCAACCCTGCAGAGAGACATGAAGGAGAAAGTCGAGTCCTTGCCATTTGACGGCAAAGGCTTATTCCATGAGGACACGGACACGTCAATGGAGACGTTGAAAAAATCTAAATTCACTGCCCGCACCTTTATGGTGCCTTCGAGCGGTTCCAGCTCAACTGCAAGGAGCCGCACTTATTATCAGAGAAAGAGTGATCGGTATCGGGACCGCAAAGAATACCGAAAACAATTCAGACCTTACCAACGCGGTAAGGGCTTTAACCAAAAACAAAAAGGAAAAACAGCTCGTCAAGGCGACAAGGACACTTCCAGCAAGAGCTTTTGACGGGACTGTTCGTCCACTGCATCAGTTTTGCAGCAGCCAATTAAGTCCAACGCTACAATCCAGGACCCACTACATCGGCCCTGTAGTTGCCAGGATCAACATCAAACTGGCAAGCCGTGCGCCAGCATGGCACAACATAACATCCGACCGGTGGGTACTGAGAATAGTGCAGACTGGATATGCGTTGGAGTTCGAGACAAGGCCTCCCTTCTCTGGACTGGTCTATACGCCGGCCACGGAGGTGTTGCGGGAGGAGGTCAAGGTGCTGCTGGAGAAACAGGCGATCACGCGGGTGCAATGGGCGAACAGACTGACCGGCTACTATTCCCGGTATTTTCAGATACCAAAGAGAGACGGTGGAATAAGAGCCATAATGGACCTGAGGGGGCTCAACCTCTTCATTCGGACCAGGAAATTCAGAATGGTGACGCTGCAGGGAATTCTGCCTCTGCTGGTGAACGAACACTGGGCAGTTACTCTGGATCTCAAGGACGCTTATTTTCATATCGGGATACAGGAGAGTCACCGCAAGTTCCTCCGGTTTACAGTAGGGGCACAGATCTATCAATATGTGGTGCTTCCATTTGGACTTTCTACTGCGCCCAGAGTGTTCACAAAGGTGATGGCGGTGGTTGTAGCCCACCTACGAACTCAGGGCTTGAGGCTGTATCCGTATTTAGACGATTGGCTCGTGGTGAGCCACGACAGGAGTTTACTTACCCGCCAAGTGCAGATGCTGCTAGCCTTATTGGAGTGCCTCGGCATCAATGTGAATTGGAAGTAGTCGAGACTCGAACCCATGACTCGAGTGAACTTCATCGGGGCGGTGCTGGACTTGGAATTGGCCAGGGCGTTCTTACCTGCGGAAAGGATTACCCAAATGCACGAACTCATACGTCACTTTCAGAGGACTCCGCGGCAGCCAGCGGTTCGAATCCAGCGGATGTTGGGTTTGATGGCATCATGCACCGCAACTGTGTCACACACGCGCCTCCGTATGCGCACATTGCAGCATTGGTTTCTCCACAATTTCCGACCCAATGTGGATGGCCAGAATATGCACTTGACATTACCACAACATGTCCTCGCCAGCCTGGGGTGGTGGCTAGACATGGGCAATTTGGGCAAAGGAGTCGAGTTTGTGTCCAAGGAGCCCACCTCCCGGATAACGACAGATGCCTCGATGGTGGGCTGGGGTGCGCATTGCGCCAGCGTATGCGTGCAGGGGACATGGACCCAGTTGCAGAGACTTCAGCATATAAATTACTTGGAGCTATTGGCTGTGTTCCAGGGCCTAAGGGCATTCGAACTTATGATAAGGGGACGAGCAGTACAGCTGGAGTTAGACAACACGACGGCGATTGCCTACCTCAACCATCAAGGGGGGACAGTGTCACTGTCTCTTTGCCTACTTGCGAGAAAAATATGGGACTGGTGCATTCAACATTCAATTCACCCGGTAGCAATACACATAAAGGGTGTAGACAACTGCTTGGCCGACAGGCTCAGCAGGGACATCAGTTTCAACCAAAGACACGAGTGGGAAATCAACCCGATGTATCTCGACAGGGTGTTCGAGATCTGGGGGGTCCCATCGATAGACTTATTTGCCATGGTTGCCAACAAAAAGTGTGTCAATTATTGTTCGCGTGCGGGCATAGGCCAAGGATCCCTGGGGGATGCTTTTCAACGGGCCTGGAAGACGGGGCTGTTATATCTTTTTCCCCCGCTGCCGTTAATGGGCCGTGTGGTTGCGCAGATATTGCGGGACCAAACGAAATGCATACTTCTGGCCCCATGGTGGCCGCGCCAGCCGTGGTTTGCCACACTTCTGGGAATGTCTCATTCAGTGTTCCACAAGTTCCCCAAGGCTCCAAACCTGTTGCAAAGAGAACACGGAAAGGTGTTACACCCCGATGTGCACTCTCTCAAGCTGACCGCTTGGAGAATCAACTATTAAACAACATCTTACTAAACAGTAGGCGTGCGTCGACAAGACGCAGTTATGCCTGCAAGTGGAACCGCTTCAAGAGTTATATGAGGGGGAAGAGTGTCACGCCATTGCGTGCGACCCCTCGGGATGTGCTACGTTACCTGACATCGCTCAAACTGAGTGGATTGGCGAATGTCTCCATTAAGCTGCATTTGGCTGCAATCTCGTCAAAGCACAGGGGATGGGATGGGTCCATGGTTTTCTCCCACCCGGAATGTAAACGTTTCCTGAAAGGTGTTAATAACCTTTACCCGCCTGTGCGCAGCCCAATGGAGCAATGGAGTCTGTCTTTAGTACTCTCTGCCCTAACGGAGGCACCTTTTGAGCCACTGGCGACTGTTCCACTGAAGTTTCTGACTTTGAAGGTGGCATTCTTGGTAGCCATTACATCGGCTAAGAGAGTGAGCGAGATGACGGCCCTGCGGATGGATAGACCCTACACTCAATTCTATCCGCACAAGGTTGTGATGCGTCTCGATCCGAGATTCCTGCCGAAGGTGGTAACAGATTTCCACTTAAATCAAGACATAGTGCTACCAACTTTTTTCAGTAGTCTGGAGACGGACTTAGAGAAGGCCCTCCACACGTTGGACGTGCGTAGATCACTCCTATACTATTTGGAGAGAACTCATGACTTTAGGAAGAGTAAAAAGCTTTTTCTCTCCTTCCGGGGGCGTAGCAAGGGCCGTCCAATCTCTCGCCAGAGACTTGCTCACTGGCTAGTGGAACTGATTTTCCTCGCCTATAAAAGCCAGAAGATAACACCGCCAAAGACGGTTCGGGCTCACTCTACTAGGGCCTACGCAACGTCTGCGGCACATCTGTCAGGCATTAAAATGGCAGATGTCTGCCTGGCGGCGACATGGTCATCGCATCTACCATTCGTAAAGCATTATGCTTTGGATCTGCGGATGGCTAGGGAGGCGAATTTTGGAAGATCAGTGTTGAAACGTGTGTTGGCATAGCTGGGGGTCATCTGCACCCGCCTCCTTATGGGGTAGCTTGCTAAACACCCAGTTCTTATGGATACAATGGATCACAATCCAGATAAACAGGTTGCTTACCTGTAACTTATGATCTGGATGTGATCCGTTGTATTCATAAGTCCCTCCCAGCCGGCCCCGCTGCAGAATGCCTGGACTAGTGGATGCTGGTGTACGGATCGTCATTTATATGGCGGTCTGCGAGAAATCTGAAGGAGAGGCGCCCCAACCATCGATTCTAACGGAAGCTGCAAGGCACGTGCAGACGGGCGGGGCGCGAAGAGGAGCTAGCTAGTCAGCCCGGGAGGTCCCTGCGCAGGCGCAGAAACCCAGTTCTTATGAATACAACGGATCACATCCAGATCATAAGTTACAGGTAAGCAACCTGTTTTTCTTAAGATTTCTTTAGCCCTCCAACTGTAGCAGCCATTGATATGGAAGCACAGGCTGTATAAATGCTCCTGGAATTAGAACAAAAGTATTTCCAAGTTCTCTCCTTCCTCTGAATGTAGTAGTATCAGAATTGCTGCTTTTGTCAAGTGTGGCTGATACAGTACTACTTTACAAAAACTGCTTTTTTTCCTTACATGTAGCAGAAAACTTTTATTTATTTTGTCTTTAAAACATGGCAGATTTTAAGATGGCAGCCACACAGGGTGTGTGTGTTCTGTGTTAGAAAATTTTCTACTTTCTCTTCCTTGCATCACATTGGAAATATATCAACTGTGTTTCATTTTGAGTGAGTGCAATATTTTCAAATGTTTCTTCTGTCTTGGCAGATATGAAGGAACAACATGTCATTGAAACCTTAATTGGCAAGAAGCAACAGATTTCTCTGGCCACTCAGATGGTTCGAATGATTCTAAAGATTGATGATATTCGCAAGCCGGGTGAATCTGAAGAATAAAGGCAAAAAAACCCCAGAAATGTAGCCTCGGTGACTACATCAACAGGATTCTAGTGTTTCTCATAGGCTGCTTTCTTGTTTTAATGTCCTTCAGAAAAATAAATCACTATTGTGGCTTCAGTACTTTTCAGAACTCATTGTACATTTCTTTAAGGTGGTAATTGTATTTAAACTTCACTTATTGAGCTGCTCTTGAAAGATAAAGTTTAATTTAAGTTCAGTCATTGTAACGCTTCTCCCATTGTTGTCCCATCTCTTCATTTTTAGCACTGAAACAAATGTAAAACTCTTCCTCTTTCCCTGATTTCTGAAGTGAGGGGTGTACAAGAAGTGGCATTCAAGTTGACATTGGGAGGACCTAAGTTTAGTAATGTGCACGGACTGGTCCTGAGGCCATTCTACAGGCCTCCAGACCGGTCTGATCATGGGGCAGTTCGTAGTTCGAACGCCGGGGTGGGAGTTCCTTTAAGAGTGCGGGGAGGGTGTACTTACCCCTCCCGCTGCTTCCCCCCCCCCACTGGTGCGGTTTTTTTGTAAGCATTTGGGGCGGCAGGATACCTCCCTGCTGCCCTTTCCCCCTCTCGGCAGCTAAAGGAAGAGGAAGGCTTCAGAAAGCCTTCACGTCTCCGCGTCACACGCAAAAGGCTTTCTGAAGCCTTTTGCTGCCGAGAGGGGGAAAGGGCTTACAAAAAAGTGCGCTGGTGGGGGAAAAGTGGTGGGAGAGTTAAGTACACTCTCCCCACACCCTTAAAGGAACCCCCACCCCAGTGCTGGGCCACAGCTCTGCGGTTCCATGCACATTACTACCTAAGTTGAAGATTTTGCAAAAGTAATGCAAGAGGGCACTTGATGAAGAGGAGGTTCTCTGGTGGGTACGATCAGTACAGCTTAGTCTCTTCATTTGCCTCAAGTTCCTATAATCTTGGTGTCTTGTTTCATACCTGAGGATTGTATACAAGTGCCTTGATAAACCGGAACCTAGGCAAGTAATGGTGACCAGTAAGCCTCCAACATGGAGATAACCTCTGCTGTGATTTAGATTTAGCCTGGCCTTCTTACTTGTGTGCTTTTCTGCAGGCAGCTCCTGGAACCATTGCTGTATCCAGAACTTGAGTAGTCTCGGGGACTAAGCAAACTCTTTACTTCTTTATCTGTCACATTTGGATTTAGTGTTGATCTTGCCTTTCTAAGGCTAAACAGCATCCTATACTGTATTTGCTGTCACCTTTGGATTTGAAGGAGGCTTCTGGTGCTGAGAATTATGGAACATGGTCATGGCTCAGTGACGGAGCACATGCTTTGAATGTAAAAGGGCCCAGCTTTCATTCCTTTCACCTCCAGTTTGGATTTCAAGCAGGACTCGCAGCTCTTGGGACCTTGTCAGCAGTTCTCTAATCTGATAGGCAGTGCTGGGCTGAGTATGTTGAGCTAAACCATTGGCAAAGTGTGGGTATTCTTACAAAATTGTTTGGGTTACCATAGAACAAAAATCATCGTGAAGTAGATGTGTCTGCTGATGTCTCCCCAAGGACTTCCCTATTTTAACCAGGTTACTTCTAAAAAGCAGTCTCCCCATGACTCAGGCACTCTCATTTTCAGTGGGCAGAGTACATGACACAGCCTCCTTATGTCCACTTGAAGTGGGCTACTTTGTGTTACAAACTAGACACTAAGGCCGAGGAAACAATTTGCCCTAGATTGTCCCGGGTAGTATGGGACAGGGTATTCAACGCTCTGTCCTGAGTCTAAACCACACTATTGATGAATTAGAATCTGGCCTTTATAACCTAACATCTCTCCAGATTTTATGAAAATAAGACTCTCGGCCATGTGGAGAAGAAATATTTGGTAATGCTTTCATAAATCCAGCTTCCTCATGGTGCTTGAGGAAGATCCTTTTGGCACTAAAATCCAAATATTCTGCCTACGTAACAGAACCCTAGAAATTTGCTTCCTGTCTTGACTTTACTGTGGTCCTTTAAAAAACAACAACAAAAACCCCAGTCTTTCTGCCACTAAACATTTTGCTCTAGAGGGTGGCCAAATAGTTATGAAATTTGGCAAGGTTTATTCAGTGTACTTTAGTCTTGTTTGTTTTTTTGTCTGACTTTTAAACTCTCTTCTTCCCACACAGAGGACAGGATGTATTCCGCCCGGGCCCATGGCTAGCTTACACACCATTTCTCCCCCTCCCTCAGGCAGCACATTTCTGTGCCCTTGCCACCACATCACTTATATCTGCTCATGTCTTTGTTCTTGTGTTCCTGCCCTTGCAGGAGTTGCTCTTCCTCCTTTCAGATTTTGCATGGGGGAGGGGAGGTGTGGTTCACATTAGCATGCTTACTCTTCAGCACTGAGCTTGCTGTGTGGTATTTGTCATCATTGTGGTAACGAGGCTGTGCCTACATTCAAGGTGACAGTATAATGAGCCAGCAAGGCAAAGGAACTATGGAGAGAAACACATTTCCTCACAAGGGAGTACAGTATTTCAAACGAAGCCAGCTCCAGCATTTCTGAAATATGAGAGGCTAGTTTATTCTCTTGCAAATAGCAAGGCTCTGTGTCACCCAGTTTCCATGGGGCAATTTAGTCTTTTCTTTCAGTAGCAAGGAGTCAACACGGTATAGTAGAGAAAAGAGTTTAGACTTGCAGCTCAGAGGCCTGAGTTCAACCTGTGCTCCCTCTGTGAGAGCTATCTTATAATGGCAAAACAGGGCAACCTTCATAAATGCTATCCTTAGCTTTGAACTAAGGTGCCAAAGCAGTACCTCAGTCTACAACTGCTCTCAGTGGCTATAGCTGAGCTACGAAAATATCAGCATTTCTGTTTGAGAGGCAAACTAGATTGATGTGGGACATATGTGATCATATATTGTGACTTTTGTTTAAAAGCTGGGGAGCAGAGAATTGGCTCAGGTTCATGGTGTTGCTCCGGTTGTGCTTTCTGACTCTAAAGAAGTAGTCCAGGGCTGTGACTGGTCAGCCAGTGTGTCTCTACAGTGGATGTGATTAAATGATGAATTTGATTGATTGAGTGCCATCAAGTCAGTGTCGACTCTTAGTGACCACATAGATAGATGCTCTCCAGGATGATCTGTCTTCAACTTGGCCTTTAAGGTCTCTGTTGTGCATTCATTGCTGTCGTAATCTAGTCCATCCACTTTGCTGCTGGTTGTGATCTTCTTTCCTTCAACTTTCCCCAGCATTATGGACTTCTCAAGGGAGCTGGATTTTCGCATAATGTGTCCGAAGTATGATAGTTTGAGTCTGGTCATTTGTGCCTCGAGTGAAAATTCCGGATTGATTTGTTCTATGATCCATCTGTGTGTTTTCCTGGCGTGGTGGCCATTTTGGACTCATGCTCAAATGGCCTCTGCAAAGCCTGGCATTGTCTAGGGCAGGGGTGGGGAACCTTGGTCCTCCTGCAGATGTTGGCCTACAATTCCCATAATCCCTAGCTAATGGCCTCTGTGGCTGGGGATTATGGGAGTTGTAGTCCAAAAACAGCTGGAGGGCCAAGGTTTCCCACCCCTGGTCTAGGGCCTCACAGGGACCATTCGAGCATGCGTGGCAGCCATTTTTAAAAATAAAATTTAAGAAATGGCTGCTGAAAACAAAATGGCCACCACACATGCTCAGATGGCCTCTGCGAGGCCTGGCATGGCCTAGGGCCTCGCAGAGGCCATTTGAGCATGCAAGGCGGCCTCCAAAATGGACGCCATGCCGATCTTTGCAGGCCCAAACAGTCCTGAAAATCAGCCTGGGACAGGCTTCGGTGGTGAATTAAGAGGCCGGTGGGGGGGAGGGGGAACCTTTGCAGACTCCCCCCCCCAGCCTTTAGGAAGCCCCCCAAAGGGGCTACAGGTAATTTTTAAAAAACAATTCGCAAACCCCCATGAACCTGGGGAGAGGGTGGGTTTAGGGAGTGCTTGACCAAACTGCCCAGTCAAGTTTGGGTGCAGTTCGAACAAGGCCAGCTGGTTCTGTGCACACCCCTAATGTAGACAAGTCACGGCATCTAAATATCCTTTCCAAGGCCTTCATTACAACCCTTCCAAGTGCTAGTCTCCGGTGTATGATCCTTTTGACAGTCTATCCTCCACTTCATTGTCTTCATTGTCAATTCTGAGGCTGGTTGCTGTACCCATTGTCATTAGTTTAGTCTTCTTTACACTTAGTTGTAGTCCCATTTCACTGTGCTCCTTGACTTTCATTACTAGGGTTTGCAGATCATCCGCATTATGCGATGGTTTATGCAATCTGTCAAGTCTCCTTTCTTTGTTATGTGTATGTAGACTGACCTCTTCCAATCTGTTGGCCACTGTGGTGTTCTCCAAATCTGCTGGCATGGTTTGGTTAGAGCCATGACTGATTCTTCTTCTAAATGATGGATAGAGGTGCTCACATTCAGCACAGTTCACCAACCTCACTGAAAGCTGCTTAGGAGGAATGCCCAGAACTTTGAGAGCCTTTGATTCTGTATTGCTGCACTACCAATTCTGATATCCCATGTGGGTACCTTGGCTGTTAAGGTTTGTTTAATAATTAAGTTGGGTTGTATTCATGGAATGTTTTTGGGCAAGGTGGGGACGATGCTTAATCTCTGCCAGTTGCTTGTTGCCATCTTGCCTGAACACAGGGCTGCTCCTTAATGCCACGAGGGCAGGCTGCAGAAGCTCAGTGGGGAGGGAAAGACACTTCACATGCTCCGATGCTTCATTGCATGATTGTAATTACTGGGTTTGCTTTTAAAAGCGTATATTCTGCTTTCCTTCAGAAAGATCCGAAGTGGTGAATAATAAGAGCAGTGAAACCCTATTTTATTTATGTCTAGGCAGTGTGCACAATTTAAAATGCAACTGTGAAACAATAAATGAATTTCACAGAATAAAGTTAAAGCAGTTTAATTTTTTTAAAAGATGAAACCAAAGTATAACATCTGTACAATTTAACAGTTTTAGCTTCATTCTGGTAAATGGTCTCAACCAACATGAATTAGACACTAGACTGTTATTCTCAGAGATGAAAATATTCGGAGAAAGAAAGAGTGGAGAGGGGTCCTACCGCAAACCTTAGGGGCTCTTGAATAGAGGGAGGGGGCGAATTATGCCCCCCCAAGCCTTCTGAGACTTTAAGGGGGCTATCACAAAAGTTGGGAGGTGGGGAGGGTGTAATTCGAACACCGACCGTGGTTTCTCTCTGCCTTCCGATTACATTACTACTAAATACTGTAAAACTGCATTTTTCTACCACTGCACCACTGATTCGTGGAGGAACGTTAGCAAAGGGCTATGGGATAGGTTAATATCCCGGAGAGGTCGCCGTGGTTAGGCTGCGGCAGTAACATAACACATAACACAACCATCCCCAAAGTCCCTAGGTCTCGATTTTTTGATCGAAGTGGAAGAGTAAACAGCGACGAATAGGCATGTGTCTGTGAGCGGCCCCAAGCACGCGGGATGCTGAGTCAATTTTTCTAAGCTGGGATGCGTGTTCTCCGTGTGCCTGGAAAAAAACACCCAGCCCAAAGCTTAGCGGAAAAGAAGGCTCCGCCGAGTTGTTCTCGCCCCCTCGTTCGGGAAGGTGGGACTCCTCCTCCTCCTCTTCGGGTGGGATTAGAAAGCAGCATCAGACAACCGGGAGGGCGGGGCTGTGTTCCGGATTAGCATCAGCAGGCGCAGCGCGACCGCTAAAAGCAGCCGCTGCGAGGAAGAGCTGGCGCAGCAGATTGCTTAGCCCCAAGGAGGAACTTCCAGAGCCAGCGAGAGAGCAGCGATGGCTTCGTTCCGGTGGCTCCTGATCTGTAGCGCAGCAGCCTTGGTCAGTGCAGCGCTGGCTGCGGACCGGCCACGGATGCGGCTGCTGGGGGGCCCGTCCGAAGTCTCCACAGATAATCAGGGCGCGCAGCAGGCGCTCAAGTTCGCCATGAGCGAATACAACAAAGCCAGCAACGACATGTATCTCAGCCGAGTGTCCGAAGTCGTCGGCTTCCGTCAACAAGTGAGTGCGTAGCTCCGGAACCGGCTGCCATTCCGGAGGATGAGGGTCAGGGGGGCCTAATACGGTTGGAGTGGACTCCGGGGGCAAAAAATGGCCATGGGGCCCCTGCCCCTCCTGCCGCCGCCTTCGGGGAGCAAAGAGCAAGCGTTCAGTATACTCAGGGGCCCCAGGAACGTCTGTTCCCGGATTTGTTTAATAGGCCCCTGTGAGAAAGCCGCCAAATACGCAGTGGGGAATGACTTGATTAGCAAGCCGAGGGTTGCCGGTTCCAATCCCCGCTGGTCGGTTTCCCGGACTATGTGGGAAACACCTATATCGGGCAGCAGCGATATAGGAAGATGCTGAAAGGCATCATCTCATTATTCTCATGCTGCGTGGGAGGAGGCCATGGTAAACTCCGCTTGTATTCTACCAAAGACAACCACAGGGCACACTTTACCTTAGGCCGCTGTGAGGGTATTGAGGATTCAAAGCAAGTTTGAAAGGCCTAGACTGGAATCTTCCTAAGATTAAATAGGAAAAACAAAATCAGTGTATTTTAAGACTAGTTGTTGCGGTAATCTTCTAATATCTTCTAATAACTATAGGAATGTTATCAACATGGGCCAGGAAAGCTTATTTGCTTTTACGAAGCAAAGGGATTTGTGTTTTTGCTATGCACATCTGGTACAGATCCATTCTGTGGTTTTAGCCATAAGCAGTGTGTAGGAGCAACATGATGGCTCAAGATATAAGTGCTCGGGTGGGGGCGGGGCATGATCAGAGGAGTAATGCCCTGAAGTCTTTTAACTAGAGACTGAACCTGGCACCTTCTTCATTCAAAGTATGAGCCCAGCCAGTGAACTATGGCAGCTCCCTCTTGAGAAGCCTTCGTGGGATGACCATGCCATTCCTTTCCCCCTGCTCCTTGCTTTTCACTGCACCTTAACCTGACATACAGAAATAACACAATTGAAGCTTTTTCCTAGAGTGCATGAGAGGAAAGGCTTCATCCCTTAAAGTTCCACATCCATGCTACTGTTAAAGGTGGGGGTGGGGTACAAGCAGGGGTGCAGCTATAATTGAACAGATGGGTTCAAAGAACCTGGGGCCCCCTAGATCCACCCCTCCCCATTTTCTTCATTACCTCCCTCACTCCGAGGGGCCACTGGGGAGAGGGGCCAACACGGCCCCCTCCTCCCTAGCTGTGCCCCTGGCTGCAAGCTGGCAACACTAGATGAGTAGACCCACCCTCCCCCAGGGAAGGTGTGTTACACTTCAATGGGGACCAGTTTCAGTCAGCTTTGCTTGTTGCAAAACACATAATTCCAGGAATTGGGGGAAGGAGAGAGACCTAATTTGCAAGCCATGCTGATGGTGTTTACTATTGCTGATTTGAACATGCTTGACCTAATTAGGACAAAGAGCTCCTTCTCCTGTTCCTTTCTTCCAGTTTAGTAGTCTGCAGTCATTAATTCAGGTTTTCATTAATTCAGCTATTCTGCTTCCAGTCTTTAGGCACAATCCAGCAGGACACTCTGCTGTGCATAAAAGCATGAGAACAGCCGTGCTGGATCAGGCCCAAGGCCTATCTAGTCCAGCACTGTGTTTCCCACAGTGGCCCACCAGATGCCTCTGGGGAGCCCACAGGCAAGAAGTATGTGCATGCTTTCTCTCCTGCTGTGGCTCCCCTGCAACTGGTATTCAGAGGCATCTTACCTCTGAGGCTGGAGTAGGGGCGTAACAAGGCTGGAGTAGGCCCAGAGACAAAATTTTAAAATGGGACCCTCGCTGATAGACACACAAACGTCACAATATATAGTCATGTGACTTGCCTCTGGGGGGGCCCTCGAGGCGTGGGGGCCCCCAGGCAGCCGCCTCCCCTTGCCTAATAGTAGTTATGCCCCAGGGCTGGAGGTGCATGGCTTCCATTCGCTTCAATGGTGCTTGAGCATCCCACCAGATTTGTGCCCCCTATCTTCTTTGGGGGTAGTACATTCATCTTGTCTATCCAACTCCCTTCCAGAACACTGACCCTTTCCCTTCTTTCCAGCATTCTCTTTACCAGAGCTGGCACTTTCAGCATCTTTGGCAGCACTCTTTGTTCTCCATTTTTTTTGCGGGGGAGGACAATGCGCAAAGCAGATCTAAACCTTTGAGGTTTATTTCCCAGTTTTCTTGCAGTTTGACTGACAACTGGTTTGCTGGTGTGACAAGTGACAATGGTTGTTGTCAAAATAAAGGCAATTGGCAGGAGACATCCATACATAATGGAACCAGACCTCTTCCTTTTTTCCTATCTTACTTTTCATTGCCTGTCATCTCTCTAGCTCAGGGCTTTCTCTCTTCCCCCCACAACTTCTTCTCTTGTTTTAACTAAAAGTTTCTGAAATTTAAGGAAGGAAATACCAAGTACAGTTTCTGAAATTTAAGGAAGTATCTTTCTCTAACTTGAAACTTGATGAATAGCTATACCCATGACTGGGTTGACCTGACAATCTGGCAAGGCAGCTGTTTTGAGTGGCACTCTTTTGAGTGCCTGCCTGCCCTGCCAGAAGCATCACATCACGAGTGGACTTTTTTCCTAAAGTTACTGTCTGTGAATAGGCAAGTGCAGAATCGATGAGGAGCCCTTGGGCACACCCACTTTGCTCAGCTGCTCCATCTCTGCTGAGGGCAGCAAAAGACTTTGAATTTGTTCTCCTGGCTCTATGAGTGTATTTGCACCTATCCTCGCTTGAACTGACAGTTCAGCAGGAGATTAAATCGTTCACATTTGGGGCGGGATGGGGGGAGTGGGATTCACACGGACTAAAATGAAATGTTTTACTACTGGAGTACTAAGATGAAATGTTTTACTGCTGCTGTTTGAGAGAATGGGCATATGCATCCCCCTCCCAGTTTAGGGAAAAGAATTTCCAGGTCAGAGGAAGTTACTTTAGGCATGTGTGAACGCTGGCACCCACCAGTTTAGAAATGTAGCACTGGTTCTTCCAGTTCCTCCAGTCTCCCTCAGTATCCACCCCCCTCAATTCCTCTCCAATTAACTCTGAAGCTGCAAACCAGCCTAAAGCCTTCTTCGGCCTTGATTGTTCTGCACCATACAGTGGCTAGCATCCACAGTGGTACTTGCTGAAGAATCTTTTGTGGGTGCTGCGCTCTGCCAATTTGCGCTACTGCTAGCAAAAGAGGAAAACCCTGCATGCATGTTGTGTGAGGAATTCCCCAATATGCACACAGGTGACCCTCACTATCCATGGACTTGCAGATTGTGGTTTCGCATATCCGTGGTTGGGTCTTAGAGACCCAGTTTCTTTATCTGTGGTTTAAAAATATGTGAAATCCGTCTTTCTGAGGTTTTGAGTGGCTGGAAATGACCCAGAAATTACTTCCAATGTCCCTTCCAGTTGCCATTTTATAGCAGAGAGCCATTTTGTGGCTTTTGTGTGTGTGTGTGTGTGTGTGTGTGTGTGTGTGTGTGTGTATGAATGAATGTATGAATATTCAGCTGTGTTTGGGGTTTGCAGGGAGGGCATTGCTGGAAACCTGAAGAAGAATAAGGTGCAGTGCTTTTCTACTCTGCCTCCCTTGCTTTTTTTATTTTAGTTTTGGTCATTTTTTGGTGGTGGTGAGGGGGCTAAATCTCAGATTCCCATAGGGGTATGGTATCGTTATTCATGATTTCTGTATTCATCCCTGTAGATGAGAATGGAACCCCCTCGAATAATGAGGGCCGTGTGTGTGTGTGTGTATTTGCAAAGGGTTGTGCAAGGAACTTCTTCATTTAGCAACCAGCCTAGTCTTGTGCAAGTGCACATGCTGTTGCTAGTGTAAGAATGTAGTGCATGGTCATTGCACAAAGACTGTCACCTCTGTTCCAGACTAGTTCTTACACTAGCACATGTTGCAGTAGTTGCACAACTTCTTGCTTAAACCCATGTGTATGCACACAGGGAGCTTCTCGTACAACTTCCACAATTTCTTCCACGCTCTCCTACATTACATGCAACACATACTTGTTTGACTGCAGGGGCAGAACCACCATTGGGTGAACAGGTTCAAAGAACCTGGGCTGCCCCCCCCCAGGACCGCCCCTCGCAGCCCCAGACACACCCACCGCACCTGACGTCGAACACAGGTTATTTCACTCCCAAATGGGGCCACGCGGAGTGACTCTCCCTGCCTGTTTAAAGGCTCCTGGCCTTGCTGCCAATGCAGTGGAGCCAATCTCCCTACCAAATGGGGCTGCGCGGTCCCGTTTGGGAGGGAGACCACGCCCCTGCACCTGATGTCAGATGGGGTGGGTGTGGCTAGCTGGCCCTTGCACCTGACGTCAGATGCGGGGGGGCAGGGGGCCACGGCGGTGGCCAAACACAGCCCACCGCTAGCCTCCCTCCGCCACTGTGTGAGTGGCTCCACTAGCGGTCGTGTGTCCTTCTGTGAATGTCACTGTTGATGTTGCCAATGGCTAATAGTCTTTTACAAACTCCTCCTCCATGAATTTGTCCAATCTAAGTGAATGGGTACTGCCACATCCAATGCCAGCGTGAGCAGAGATGCTTCCCAAGGCGACACCAAGATGCCGCTGGCCTAGTTCCTGGTGCCCACAGTAGATGCCTTGGCGCACTGCCCTTTGCCACCTTCTGGTTGCCAGGATGTTAAACTGCAGCAGGGGCAACAAGAAAAGTGCATCTAGCCCAGGGATTCTCAAACTTGGGTCCTCAGGTGTTATTGGACTTCAACTCCCATAATCCCCAGCCTCAGTGGCCTTTGGTTGGGGATTATGGGAGTTGAGGTCCAATAACACCTGAGGACCCAAGTTTGAGAATCCCTGATCTAGCTCCACGCAGCCGGCCTGCAGTTTGAAAGGCTACGGCAGCCTGGAGTGAGGAAGATGGTGTGCAGGAGGAAAGCAGGGCCTTCCCTGCCCATGCTGCCCTTCGCCGCTTATTTTTATTTTTATTTTTTACATTTATATTCCTCCTTTTTTAAAAAGCCAAATTCTGGGTTACGGCCCCTATTTCACATGAGTATACCCCTCAAATCTGGCAACAGTGGCCCTAAGCAGTGTACCAGATAATGTTTATCCTCACAACAACCCTGTGAGGTAGGTTAGTCCGAGAGATACCTGACTGGCCCAGAGTCGCTCAGTGAGTTTCATGGTTGAATGGGGATTTGAACTCAGGTCTCCTCTGTCCTAGTCCAACACTCTAACGCTACACTTCCCTGCTGCCCTAGCGTTCTCCTACGACAGATATTTACATGCTGCTTTTCAACAGAAGTTCTCAATGTGGTTTACATAGACAAATAAATAATAAATACACAAGATGGCTTCTTGTCTCAAAAGGGCTCACAGTCTAAAAAGAAATGTAAAGTAGACACCAACCATCACCATTGGAGGGTGGCTGTGCTGGGGCTGGACAGCTGCTCTCCCCCTACTAAATATAGGAGAATCACCCCTTTGAAAGCAGCCTCTCCGAAACGGCAGATCAGCAGTGCAAGACTAGGAACTCCTTTCTCCCCGCCAATCTGCAGTTTAACAGCAGCCCCAAAGACAGCCAGAGATGGTGAAGGGTGGCACACTGAAGGATGCAGGGCTGGCCCAGCCCCCGGACTCTGGCATGGGTGTAGGGATGGGAGCTGGAGAGGGACAGAAGGGGGGGGGCAGCCAGGAGCTGGGGAGTGGCAGGCAGGTAAGGCGACATCCCTGGGCAATGGGGCTGGGGCTGGATGCCTGCATTTGCCGTGCCATTGTGCCGATGCCATTTGAGGAGGAGAGCTGGTCTTGTGGTAGCAAGCATGACTTGTCCCCTTAGCTAAAAATATGCAACCAGGGTCTGCCCTGGTTGCACGGGAGACTAGCACTGTAAGAGATTCCCTTCAGGGGATGGAGCCACTCTGGGAAGAGCATCTAGGTTCCAAGTTCCCTCCCTGGCATCTCCCAGATAGGGCTGAGAGAGATTCCTGCCTGCAACCTTGGAGAAGCCGCTGCCAGTCTGTGAAGACGATACTGAGCTAGATGGACCAGTGGTCTGATTCGGTATATGGCAGCTTCTTATGTGGTGCTCACCTCGCTTCATGGGCAAGCCACCTCTGATCACACCTTGTGGCAGTGAACAGCATGAACCATAGCCCTTTGACTTCAATGGGCCTGAGTGCAAGATTGCAGGAGGTGTGTTCAGCCTGCATTGCCCACTTAAGAGGGAGAGGATGCGTCTATTACTGTCTGCTGGATGATGAGTGGGGAGACTAACACTGCAGCCCTGTTTAATGGAAGGCTAAGCACAAACCATCCCTGTCTCTCTCTTGCTGGGTCACCACCACCACCGGAATGAATGGCAATATTCAGGGACATTCTTGTGGTGGTTGCTTCTCAGACATTGGCTGACATACTGTGCAAGAGGACATGGGCAGCTTGAGCACCCCCTAGGCACACGTGAACACCTCCAGTGGGGCTGCGCCACAGGGCAGGTAAGGGCTCTGTGCATGCAGTTGTGCAATGCTCATTGGAAATCGTGGGCATTATGTCATGCAGCTATGAGCACAGAACCCTCCCTGCAGAGCACTGCTGCTGTCTGTGCACACATCAGAGATGTTTTGAGCAGGGGGTGTGGGTGGTGCTCAAGCCGCCCACATTCCCTTGGGTTCAGCCATTATAAGTTCAGCCATTATTCACAGATCTATTCAATCTCAGCTGCTCTTCTGCAGTTTTGGTTCCCTTTCAGGTCCAGGATGAAGCCTGCTGTTGAACATTCTCTTTACTAAAGAGCCATTTCCTGCATCTTACAGATTGTCTCCGGGATCAAGTATTTTCTGGATGTTAAAGTTGGACGAACAAAGTGCACAAAGTCTTCAGCTGATATTGAGAACTGCGCCTTCCATGAAACACCAGAGCTGGCACAGGTATATTGCAGAAATAAGGAAATTATTTAACAGTACTAAACATTATTTATTTATTTATTTTATTTAAAATGTTTCTATACTGCCTAAAACTTGTGTCTGTGGGTGGTTTACAGTGAATCATTGTAGCTTAGCAAAATGTCTGTCGTCATTGTGGGCAATCTGGTGAGGAAAAGCACATTATTTCCTTTGCCTTTCAATGACATGTAGGGCAAGAGATATGTAAGCTGCGGGAACTTCACAGCAAGGGCTAACCTGGGCATGGACATGGGAACGAGACAAAGAGGAAACAACAAGCTTCTAATGCAAAACGTTATATATTTATTGGATGGCAGTCAAAATATACATTCTCATTTGGGGAATCAGTAGAATAGGTGCCTAATTGTAATTCTAGCAAACCAAATTTGTTAACGTAGGGAATTTCAATAGACAAAACTTGCATGTATAACAGCATAGAAAAGCAGTGCATTCAGTTACACTCATTGAAATGAATGGAACAACCACAAGGATCTAAACTCCTAACAAGTTTCCTTGTTGTTAAACTAGCTGCTTAACATGGCGACGCTATGTAGGGGTGGTTTCTAAGACAGGCATGGAGATAACTGACATGGGGCATAACAAACTGGAAAAAAGACAAGTTAGAAAAGGAGGGGATAGGCAAAGTACATTTCTGCAATGCAGCTGTGTTCCAAGTCAATCAAGTGTATCAACTTAGTCGTGACTGTATGCAGTATGCAAAGCACAGTGGCAGGCTAGACCTTGCGAGATGATGAATATGAGAGGGCTAGGCTCCTGGTTTCATTATAATTAAGGCAGACAATGGAAGGAGTCTGGACAGAGTTTTTTTTAGTGGTTTAAAGCCAACCTATCATGCTTCTGTTTGTCAGACAGAGAGACAAACATGGGTGGATCTCTCTGCCACTGACCTCCAACGTATAGCTCAGGGACAGACAAACCAAGGGGCTTCTGCAGGCTGTGCTTTACTGGTTAAAAGATAGAACAGAAAAAGGAGAGAGAGAGAGAGAGAGAGAGAGAGAGAGAGAGAGAGAGAGAGAGAGAGAGAGAGAGAGAGAGATCCCTGTTCTAAAGTGGGCAATGTTAGGAAGGGGCTTTACCTACCTATCTTGCAATTTTGCCTTGTGTTGAAGCACTGAGAGGGGAGATTTGGCTGGTGAGGGGAAACTCCAGGCAGCTAAGTTCTTGGCTTGCAAGGAATTGAGGAGCATGAAAATAATGATTCCAGATAGTGATTTCAGCTCATAGATTCTTGGCTTGAGAATCTCTAAGACTTATCCACACAATGCACATTTTCTTTGGGTTTTCAGGCAGGGTGGGTGGTTGGGTTAGTGAGAGGTGAGCAACTTCATTCCTTTGGAACAGCAAGGTGAAGCTGCACACTTGTTCAGAATGGAGCTGTACTGTTGATGCTGAACCACAAACTGGTTTTGGGAGAGGATTTTATATTTATTTATCATGTTTATATACTGCCTGATATATACATTCTAGGGGCTATACACAATCCAAATTACAACATAAAAACAAAAACAAACAAAACATTTCCACAGTATTAAAAAAATCACAGAATGAAACAATTTAATTTAGATTTACAGCCAATAACTTGTGCAATACAGAATGCCAAGGTCAAGACTTAATCAGGAACACTTTACCATATATCCATTGTCTGGTTGCTAGAGCCTTGGAACACACATTTATATGTGCATCTTGTGGGCATAGCCTACATGTCAGGAGCCTGGAGCTGTGATTGGTTGCATTGTGTTACTGACATCACCACATGCACCTACCTGAGAGCCAGCAGGAGGAGGGACTGTGATGGGAAGGGGCTCGGGCTCAGTGGACTCCCTGTGGGAATCCTCCATGGGGTGCCCCTATGATGGTTGCCATTTGTTAGGTAACCTCTGCTGCCACCATTCGGACTCTTTGACACATCTGAGACAAATATCACAGTCTTGCGACAGACCTTGTTCTTTATTATACTTCCAATCTGATACTGTAAGCTACCCTGTAGCATGGTGAAAAACGTCTGGTGAACATGGGATGGAAAAGAGAGTGTTCTAGCACCTTTTGAAGCATTGACATAACAGGTTTTATTTTACTTACGTTTACTCAGATGATGTTGAACAAGTTTTTATAAGCGTCATGGTTTCAAGTATCGAAATGTTAACTTATAACAGTGTCGATGTTTTAGTTGAGGGCTTTTCCTGATCCCCTGAACAGAAAATAGGTTTTCCTGATACAGTACAGAAGCTCCTCAACCTAGATAAAACCTGCTCTTCTCCCTTCCTTAGAGAAGTTACTTTATTATTCAGTCCTATTTACTTCAACTTATCCTCTCAAAAAACCCCTAACCAACAACTAACTCATTCCCCTATCAGCTTCAGCCCCACTGTTCTTAATTCTTCCATTCCAAACAGGGTTTCCCCAGCTTCTCACTACTGCAGCCTTTCTTGGTCATACAAATCTTTACTTCCTGCACATACTTACATTGGATTATAAAAAACATACACACAGCTCCACAACATTAAGATTTTCAATACATCTATGTGACACCTGTAAACAAACAATACTGGGGAAAACACATAACATCACAGTGCCCTACAAAAATGTGCACGTAGGAGAGGAGAGGAAGTCCTGTCCCGGAGCTGACACTTGGGCGATCCAGGTTGCAGCTCACTGAAGCGCTGGCCATCACAGCTGCCACACTTCCCTCTTCAGACAAACAGCCATGAGTGCTTGGCAGGGGGTAATATGTAACAGCCTCGGGGAGAGACTTCCTCCCCACTTTGGCAGCTGCAAGCATGAGCTCCAAAAGCAGAAATAATATCTGAAGAGGGCTATTAAGGATTTAAGAAATGCTTGACTTTTACTGGCTCATATTCATTATGACAGTAGATAATTAACAATCCAACAATATCACCCAGTGAGATGCGCAGAATCTTAATACTAGATTTTAGTTTAGCAAGATGCTGTTGTGTAATGAATACAAATGCACTTCTTTTTCTCTTTTCTGTCTGCAGGAAAAGACTTGCCGCTTCGTGGTGCACACTGTTCTTTGGTTAAACCAAATCAACCTGCTTGAAAAAACTTGCCACTAAATTCATATTTCTTCAGCATTGGACAGAAAACTGCTGTTCCGACAGTATGATGTCTTCCCAAGTGAGACTTGGTGCTGTTAATTGTTTTTAAAAAGTGCTTCCATATGCTAGTGCTATACAAGAAAAATCATATAGCCTTACTTTATAATCATTTCCTATTCATAACTAGTTTTGTAACCAGCGTCCTCATACTAGATTAGGAGTAGAAAAATAAAAACCAAATAAATACAGGAAAAAGTTTATCATGTCAAGAACTGAGGTATTAAAAAGATTTGTGTTGATACTAATTGCTTTTAATAAAGCACTGTTGTTCAGTACTGGAGACTGTAGCCTTCAATCATTTGACCATTTTGAATCCCTTCCCAGTCCAAAACAGTTAAACATAATTACAATTGGATAGTTGTGTGTGTATTTCTCAAAGCAGAGAACTCTGATCCAGAAGCAAGAAGGTAGCCCCTTGCATGGTGTAGTGGTTAGAGTGCTGGACTAGGACTGGGGAGACCTGAGTTCAAATCCCTATTCAGCCATGAAACTAGCTGGGTGACTCTGGGCCAGTCACTTCTCTCTCAGCCTAAGCCTAACCTACTTCACAGGGTTGTTGTGAAAGAGAAACTCAAGTATGTAGTCTGGGCTCCTTGGAGGAAGAGCGGGATATAAATGTAATAATAATAATAATAATAATAATAATTGATCAGCTTTATTCAAGACAATGACTGGTCTGTGCAGCTCATGGATCAGAGTCTTCAACCCTAGGAAATCTTTACACACACTCTTGTTGGATTAGGGTCATTAGGTGCAATCCATCCATCATATTCATTTGCTGGCCGGCATGATATGCAAGCCTAGGGAGACGCTCCTGCAGACCCAGAAGCAGCAGTGCTGCTTCTAGAGAACCAGCAGTAGTGCTATCAGCATGATCACCATTTCCCCCATTCGTGGCAATGGGAAGAAATATGGTAATGCTGGTTGTGCTGCTGCTGGTTCTGTACAGTGACGCAGGGATTTGTGAACTGCCTCGGCCTCGAGCCAGTTCAACATCGAACTGGTCTGCCTTGAGGGTCCCCTCCCCCCGCCGGGCTCCCCTAGACTCCGAAGGGCCCTTTCAGCCCTTTTTGAGATGGGGGTGGTTATTTTGGAGGCCACTGCTCATGTGCCCTGGCCATTTGTGTGGCTGGGTCTGGCTAGGCAAATGGCCAGGGCGCACAAGCAGTGACCTCCCACCTCAGAAAGGGCTGAAAGGGCCCTTCGGAGTCTAGGGAAGCCCGGCGGGGGGAAGGGGAACTGCTGGAGACTCCTGTCTGGCAGCTGTGTGTGGCAACACCCCCTGAGGCTGCTGCCAAACCCGGTGGTGAGTTAAAATTCTTTTTAAAAAACAAACTCTAGAACCCCTGAACCAGCTCAAATTCAAACCAAGCCGGGCCTCTTGTTCAGGGTCACAAAACCAAACATGCCTGGTTTGGACTTGAACTGAACCAGGCAAAGCGGTTTTGTGTACACCCCTACAGTGGCAGCAGCAGTGCTGATTGTCTTACCATCTCCATAGGACTTGCATATCATGTCAACCATTATTTATAAGAGTTGGAAGGAAAGCCAACATTAATGTGCAGTGCCATGCTAAGCCTATTTGCTTCAAACCAATTTCACTTAGTTCAATGGGACCTGTTGCTCAATAAGTGTGCTTAAAACTACAGCCTTAAATTGCATTGGTTTCATTGGGAGAGCCAGCTGTATACTTAACTCTCTCTCATTGAAATCAATGGAACCTAAACAACCTTCAGTTGGGCCGCATTGTACTTATTCTTAATATACTAGCAGCACCTGATGCCTCTATCATAAACTATACTTTACAAATGGTCAAAGGTGTATCCAAAGAGAGTGTCTGTGCACAAGCCTGTCATCAAAGACTGCAGTAAATAGGCAAGAATAGGGGGAAGACTGTTGCCTTCAAACTCTGCTGGGGAAGAAGGCACATGCGTTAGATTTTAAATGGTCAGGCCCTTTTAGTATTGTCCAGAGGATTTCTCCAACCGTCTTCCAAATCTGTAAGTCTGTGAATCCTGAGGTTCTGAAATGGTACCACTCATCTCAATTGAAACCCTACAAGGTTCCCGATCCGGGGGAGGGGGGAGCGTGATTTTTCTATCTCTTCTGTTTATTTCCCCAGATGATGGAGCCAGGGTATCTGACATTGTCCCAACTGTATACATCTATATGGAACAGACGAGTGACATGGCACATTAGGGGAATGGATTGTGGATGAGTCAGGGATGGTATGGGTCAAACTAAAAGGAGTCTTGCATTGGATAGCCCCTAAACAAGTCAGAGCTGACCTATGGAGCATGGTACATGGTCAAAGCCATGCGGGTATCGATGCCACCTACGCAAGGGTCTTACAAACAGCATGGTGGCTGTCTGTGAAGGCAGAGACTGAGTCCTACGTTCACGCCTGTCTAGCATGTGCCCTTGTGAATCCAGACCCAGTTCGAAGAGGAAGGCCTCTGGGGCATCAGAGGATTACTGGTCCTATAAATCAAAACAGATTTATTTTCTTACCAATGTTCAGATGAATCACAGCATATACACACAGTGATTTTCCTTTCCCTCACAGCAACTAAAATAATATTTAACTGACACCCTATAGATCACCAGAGCTTTCACTCACTCTTTGCGGTTTATCCCTTGAGCTTACCAAGAGAGCCTGATGTTCCCCTTTTTGCAAAGTATCAGGTATGTTAAGTTGGGCAATCTTCCTCGGCCTCAACGTCCACTGGTCCCACCGACCCCCCACTTGCTCCAGATCAGGGTCTTAAGTACCCCTACTCTATCTGCCCACGCACTAACATGATTGGACAGAGAAAGGGGTCTTGACCATTCCTGACCTTCGGCTAACCTGAAACTTCTGATGTTTAACACCATTGGCCAGGGGAGATGTGAAAGAGGAACAAGGCATGGGCCAGGCGACCCCCCCTTCAAATTGAACACCTAGCCTTGATGTACTTTCGATATGAGGTACCGAAAATGAGGAAGCGTGCCCGAGCCAACAGGCCGATTTTCTCTAATTTTAGACAAAAGCTTTTGTCAGCATGGAAAATTTTGCTAGAACAGGGGAGTTTGGCATGATCTCATCTTACAAGGCCTACATTGTGGCAAGCAAATATACTCATGTCAAGCATTCATCTAATACAATATGGCTAACCTATCTATACACTTATTCAATATAAAATTGACCTAATTAGGCCTTACAGGGTTTCCCAGAACCATCTGCTTGGCTGCTGTTGGAAACAGGATGCTGGAGTAGATGGCCCTTTGGCCTGATCCAGCACTCCTCTTATCTCCTCTGAAAATAGTTCATTTGATTTCCTTCTTTCCAGTGGCCATGAAGGAAACAGCTGGTCTGAGTTACCCTCTCCTCCAGGATCACACAGCATGTACAACTCAGATCTGACCTTGAGCTGTTCCTTCTGATTCAGTAGTGTGCTGAGATTTGAGCTGTACACAGTAGTGGGGAAGAATTACTCGTATATGGGCTTTATCACAGCAATCATTGTACATAGTAATGGATGAGGTACAAATATGGGATCAGCTTCCAAGGAGTAATATCCTAAACAGAATGATGGGGGCACACAACACCTTTCTTCCTCACTCCAATCCTGCCTCTACTCAGTTCACTGCGGTGTTGCTGTTTTTTCCTGTTGGAGATTAGGGATGTGCATGAACCAGTTCAGAGGTCTGGAGTTCAGGTTGGTTCAGCAGCGAGGGTTGGGGGGTTGGGTTACCTTTAAGGAGCAGGGAGGGGGCTCATTCCCCCCTCCCCGCCATGTTTCCCCTGCTCGCGCTGTCTCAAAAACCGTTGGTGTGGGGCAGCAGCATACCTCTTTGCCACCCGGGTCAACATCGGACCAGAAGTGGCACATCCCTATTGGAGATATGGCAGGAGGTCTTTCCCCCCTAAACATAAGCCATCTCTGACTGGGAATGAAAGGCAACACACCTTGCCCCCTTGATGGAACCCAGAATGCTTTATACAGCCAGGTTAGGTGGGGCATTATTTGGGTCAATACAGTGGCTGTGAGGGGGCTGCTGAAAGCATTCTCCCCATACTGTATTCTGACCTTCCTGTAATGCAGGGCTGCTCAGCTTTGGTGGTCCTGCAGATGTTGGCCACAATATCCATAATCCCTGGCTATTGACTTCTGTGGCTGGGGAGTATGGGAATTGTAGTCCAGAAGCAGCTGGGGGGGGTGAAGTTGAGCAGCCCTGTATGTGTCCTTTCACTTAACCAGGATGTGACTACATCACAAGATGGGTCTCCCCACCTGCTTCCCCAGCCCGTGGCAGCAGCTGCCACCGCCAAGCACCAGTCAGATGTTCAAAAGTGACGGAAGTGTTTGGACACACATTTGCTCTTGTTTTCAGGGCAGAGAATAGATTTCTAGACCGGTTCAACCATGTCTGTCTTCACAGTATATCTTACGGAGAACCAACGGGAGACAATTTTTGGTGGCTACCCTTTGTATGCTGCAACATGTAGTTTGGCCTTTTGTGAGCACATACTTGGGGTACTGTGGTTGACATCCAGACCAATGCTGCGCCTATGGAGTGCACAAAGTTGTGCTAGTGCAAGGGAGTCATGTAGCTGCACAGAAATCATGGGGGTGTTCCAAGTTGTGCTCTTGTGCAAAAGTTCCCTGCAAAAGAAGAGGAAGTTTCACAGGAGGAGGTGCCTTGTTGCAGCACAAGTGGAAACCTATTTGTGTTAGTCCAACACTAGTCAGGAATGTAAGTGAATGGGGGGAAAGGGCTGGTTCTTCTCAGAAAGTCTTAAAGGGTTTACGCATGCAAAATGTGTGTTCTACAAGTGAACTAGAAATCCTCCCCTAGAGCTCAAGTCCAGCCATGAGAACCCTATCAATGTGACTGAACACAGGATTGGAGCCTATGATTCACAGGGCCTGTTCCAAATACCACTGCAAATGCTGTGCCTAAGTCATTGAGACACAATTTTATGGCCTTAATTTTTATTTTTATTATTTATTTAACATATTTTTATACTGCCCAAAACTTATGTCTCTGGGCGGTTTACAACAGAATAAAAACAGAAAGTAAAGCATTAGTTAAAACAAAAACAAAAAGTTTAAAACATTACAACAATTTAAACCTTTTAAAACAATATTTTAAAACAGCATGAAAACCATTAAAACAATATTAATTAAAAGTCTGGGTGAACAGATGCATCTTTAACGACTTTTAAAAAGCTTAAAAAGCTGTCAGAGATGGGGAGGCTCTTATTTCACTAGGGAGCACATTAAAAGCCTTGGGGCAGCAGCTGAGAAGGCCCGTCTCTGAGTGGCCACCAGACTAGCCGGTGGCAAATTCAGACGGACCTCTCCAGATGATCTCCGTGGGTGGTGGGATTCATGACGAAGAAGATGCTCTCTTAAATACCCAAGGCCCAAGCTTTTTAGGGCTTTATAGGTTATAACCAACACCTGGTATTTTGCCCGGAAACATATCGGCAGCCTTCAATACAGGAGTTATATGATCTCTCCGAGATGAGATAAGTACTTCATTAGCGAATTATAAGTAATGGTGGCTGACATACCACACAGTGCCCTACTAATCCAAGCATGGGGCGCGTACACACACACTGCTTCCAAGCCACTGAACAGCCAGTGCTCACTGCTTGCGAACAAGGGGCTGTTCTGTGTCTCCTAAAGAGTGCATCCTCACTGCTGTGTCACTACTTCCATTGGGAATAATGGAAGTTGTGATGCAGAAGTGAGGGCACACTCCTTAGGAGGCACGGAACAGCCCCGTGTTTGCAAGCAGTGAGCACAGGCTGTTCAACTGCTCGGAAGTAATGTGTGTGTCCTGGTCTTGGATCCACAAGGCACTGAGCTGTTTCTCCACTAGTAACTGTAATTAATGGTTCTACCAGTTTTAATATAAGTCAATAGTATGTGTATGGTCTCAGAGAACAACAATTAAGCAGAAGGGTGAAGAATTCCATTATACTTGAATATTTGCACATCCAGCAGCAATCCACTAAAGGATAGCCAGTTACGTTTTTCCCCTATCTCAGTATATGGCATATACATAACCAAGAAAAAAAGGCACAGATAACCATGGTCCTTAGTAAAGTGATTATACTTGCTGAAATTAAGCTGTGCCATTCTGCCCCCCACCCTTTGCCAACAGTAAAATCTTGCTTGAGGAAGTTGGGCCTATGGAAAATATATGGAATGAAAAGATTGAAGTTAAAAATGGAGATGCAGCATTAATCTAGTTTGCATGGGGGTAGAAAGACTCTGGGTTTAAGCATGTAAAAATACAATTGGGGGCTCTCATGAATGTTCCAACATACAAAAAACAAACCAACCTCCCTACGCATAGAAATTTAAAATGAAAGGGAAAAGAATTCTAGCCTAGCCTTCTCCCTGGCATTTCATTTTCTAGGAGCAGATATTTTGTGTGGAGGAATATCCTGTCCTGTGAGTCCCCACCTACAGTCTGAAGTGGCTCAGTCCCCCCACAGTTTTGCCACTTCATGGAGAGCAAAGCCATTGAGAACAGGGCTGTGTGACACACAGAGGAATCCTGGGAAACAAAAGATGGAAGTCTGGAAAAAAGTTTCCAAATCTTCAGAAATATTAGGATAGGGAGAAGTGCCCTTAAATGGCCACATGATGGCATCAAAGAACAAGAAGTTCTGATAAGAACTAATCAGCCTACATTCCTTTCACTATAATCTTAATTGATAATTACCAACGTCTGCCTCAAACATTCATGCATCCACCATCTTGAATTGGGGTGGATGACATCATCACAATATGCCATTGAGGTGTCCCTATGTGTACCTACAACCATACCAAATTTGGTTCAAATCAGTTAGTCAGTCCACAAGTTAGTACACTTGTGTCTCAAACATTCATGTGGCCGCCGTCTTGAACCGGAGTGGATGACATCATCACAGATAATGCCACTAAGGTGCTCCTATATGTCACTGTTACCAGAGCTGCCCCAGAGTGCTGATCAGACACTCCGACTGTACTTTTGGCTTAGCATGGGGAGAGAGGAAGCAGTTTGACTTCAGTATCAAATTTGAGAAAGTTTTGCGTTTAGGAAAAGATGAGCAGACAGAAATGTAATACAACAGTTTTATTGAGGGTATGTGGGGTACAGGGAGGCAAAAGTAATTAGGCAAGGCAATAAAATCTAATCTAGTGTTCTTAGCAGGACTCTTGCTGAAAGTAATTTAGCTTAAAGTCCAAATGGAAGGCTGATTGGCTAAGGTACTTCATTCATTCATTCATTCATTCATTCATTCGATTGCTACACCACCCTTTCAAAAATGGATCAGGGAGAACACAGAGAAATAATTAAATAAAATCTTACACAGAGAAATAATAGCCTTGCTTAAGGCTTGCCATGGAAAATGCTTGAAAGCTGGGAGGAAAGGAAAAGAAGGGGGCTGAGGAGACTCAGAGAGACAAAAGGTTAGTTTAGCTATCCTTGGTCTGGTGGTATGTTCATTGCACTTGCAGGTCTCCTTGTGAGAAATGATCAGAGAGGTGGGGAGGAAAAGGGTTACGACGAGGAGCAATAGCTACCATTCTCTTTGAGAGTCTGTGGATAGTAAATCCAAGCATATTCCGAGGCCATGTGTTTGACAGGGGGTGCATATACCCCAAAGTGTCCTAAGGCAGTTTCCAAGCCATTCTACATACCCTGAAGATGGCAGTTTCCATGAAAGGTGTATTGCTACTTGAACGTAATCTAGTTGAGTGAATCTTGCCCAACAATGGCAAGGGAAAGTTATGTAAATTTGTTGTGTGAGTTAAATAGGCCTGTGCTGGACTGGATATGTCAAAAACAGGACACCTCTAGGTGTATTAGATTATAATCTGCAGTTTTGATGCACTCATTTCCCTGGGTCCTTGCCTGCTAGATTGTTAATTCAAAGATGAGTCAAGAAATGCACCATTTGTGTGACTCAGGAGGAGTACTTCACTATTATCTTTGGTGGAAGGGAAGAATCCTTCCTTGATTGCTTTACCTTTTGAATTGAGGTCTGCTCGCTTGGCTTTGAATGCCTTCTCTTTTGTGAAAGAGAGAGAGAGGTGGGGCAGCCCATCCAGTCTTTGCTATTCTGACCTTGGGGGTACGTTGCCCATGCTTTGCTCATGCTGAGCCACCAGCTGTGGATGTTGCTAAACCCAAGGCGGTGAAAAGTTCATGAGCCCATGAACTGTGATATGCAAAATGGAGACTGTGATCCCACAGTCCCATGCACATAGAGGGGTGCTTTCAGCGCTACCCTGAAACACAGCGTGTCTGGCAACATCACTTGCTCCAACTGTACCAAGTTTGGTTCAAATCAGTTAGGTGGTGGTTCACAAGTTCTCCCACTTGTGCTTCAAATGTTCATGTGTCTGCCCTCTTGAATTGGGGTGGATGACATCATCACAAACTATGCTGTTGAGGTGTCCCTATATGTCCCTACAGCAGGACCTAATTTGGTCCAAATTGGTCCAGGCATTGCAAAGTTGATAGTTGATAGGGACACTCTCACCCAAAGTGGACACAGTGTCTTTGCCCTCCACTGCTCCTTGGGATGACAGCACTATGTAAGTTGGGTTTGAGTCTGTATATATGTGTATGTATAGGAGAAACAGGTCACCTGATGATTTCCAGGGATACCTGAACAGCTAATCAATGTGACAGTTTAAAAAGAGGTTGTGTTCAGTTGCTGCAGTTGAGCTCTAGCTTGATGTTATTTTCTCCCTCTGTTGTGTTCTGCCCATTTCAGCTGTGTGTTTATTGTTACTCAGTTGTAAGTACCATCACCTGCAACAGCTTGTAAGCCCAGGCACAGTACAGAATGGAAAAATCAGATACAGACTCCATGAAGGCATGGAAGGTGATTCACTGAATGTGACTGAGGAGTAATTATTTTTAAAGGGGGGAAAAGAAGACAGCTAAAAGGGAAGATACCTAACCAGTGGCAGCTGGTGCAGGTGCTGTCAGGGGTGGTGGGTGGAAGACACCTTTAACTTTAAATTACTAGGTGCTTACCTCTCCTCCCACCGCCCCTGAAAACTGTTGTGAGCAGTGGCATGCTGCCCAGCACCCACTGAGGTGGAGGATTGGTTCTGCCACTCAGCTGGCCTCTGCACATGTGTGGAGGCCATTTGCTGGCCATGCAAATGGCCTTCGCCAGCTGAGTGCTTGAGCCGATCCTCCACTGCAGTGAGTGCTGGGCAGTGCGCCACCGCTCACAACAGTTTTCAAGTGCTTTCAAGAGTTAACGGTGTCTCCCACTGCCCGCCCCCCAGCGATGACCGCACCAGCCACCACTGCACCTAACCTCATGAATAGTAGCTCTAATCTAACATTTTCTGCAACTGAATTAAACAGTGGATACTACCACCTGTGGAAATTCAAGCTAGAGATGTTAAAGATGACCTGTGGGAATTCATAATCATGGATAGAACAAAAGTTAATCCAGACATATGGGACAAGAAAATAGACAAGAGCCACAATAAGTCTTCTAGTGGATCATGATAAATTAATCCACATTAGAAATGAACATACAGCAAAACAGATGTAGCATTCACACCAAAGACTACATGAGCATGATAATCTGAGTAGCAAGTTATTTCTGCTGAGAAGTTTATACAAAATGAAAGTAGAAGAGGGCAAAGTGATGTAAGAGCATATTAATGTTATATTAAAGATTGTGGAGCAGCTCCATAGTTCTGGGGAAGATCATGTAGCAACCCTAATGCTATGCAGCCTACTTGAGTCATATACTGCTCTTACCCATGTTCTGGCATGGGTACACTTGACACAGAATTAACACTGGATCATGTAAAAAGCAGACGTATTGATGAGTATAATTACAGGAGGAAGCATATGTGAAATGACGAAGATTATGAAAAAGGTGAAGAAGCATAATTAAAGGCCATAGATATAACTACACACAAAAAGGAAACCAAAATACACTTTCAGTGTAAGAAAGAGGGACATCAGAAACAGAATTGTTCCATATGAAAGACTGAACAGTGGAGACCAGATTTTCAAATACTGAAGCAGAGAGCTAAAACCACAAGTGATTTTGTTGAAGAAAAGTGGAGTGGCTGCATTCAAATTACACAAAGCAATTATCTTCATTGATGGTGTGTTGACTCTAGAGCCATAAGTCAAATGACAAATCTGAATGTGAAAGACAAAATATTTCTTGTGGCTGGAAGGAACATACAAACAGAAGGAATTGGATGTGGATTCCTGAATTGCAGCAATAAGGGGGGACACACATTCACAATACATGTTAAAGATGTCTTACATGTTCCTGAACAAGAAGGAACATTTAAGAAGCATATGGCCAGAAAAGTTCTCACAATTTAATTCAAGAAAAACACATGCACAATTCAGAAAGCGAAAATAATTCTAGCCAGGGCTGTACCAGATAAGCATTTGTATGGGCTTATCACAGAAAAGGAACAAGCCAAAAGAACTTTGCAAAGTCAGCATACAGATTCCATTAATCTTTGGCACAGATGTTTGGGATTCAGACATCCTGAAAAATTAAGGAATCTGAAAGATGGGAATTAACTAAAGATAGGGAACTATCAGCATGTTCAGCAATAATGAAGGCCAAAGCAACAAAAGGCCAAAGCAACAAGAGATCTTTATCCAAGAAAAATCACAAAGCTGGAAAACTACCCAGTTTTTGTGCACAGTTATGTATGTGCTGCAATGAAGGAGGCAGCAAGTACACAGTAACATTTATAGATGTACCTATTATTATTTTAAGTACATAGCCACATATGTTATGAAACAAACATGAAGTGTTAGGAAAAACTTAAGGATTATGTGACCATGACATTTCAGCAGTAGGGATATGCAAACTGGCTTGACCGCAAGCCGCTTTGCCATCAAACTGGTCCAACTTGAGGGCTTGCCCTGAAGTGGACTGGGCCCAGTACAGTTCGAGGTCAGGCCGAACACCACCATCCCCGGCCAGTTTGGGACCTGTTTGGGACCAGTTTGGGAGTTCTAATGTCAATTTAAAAAAACAACACATACACCACCTCTGGGGAGGCACTGCCATGGCTGGGGGTCTCTGGTGGTTCTCCCTCTCCCTGCCGGCCTCCCTTCTCTAAAATGGCCACCACCAGTGCAGAGAGGCCCAGAACGGGCTGAAAATGGGCCAGTCTGGACAATCTTGAGACCAGGTGGAGGCTGGTGTTGGGAGGGGGGTACTACCAGCAGTGCCCCTGGAGGCAGTGAGTGTTTTAAAAATAGTTTTGTTTGACATTTGAACCCCCAAACCAGCTCAAATTCAAGCCGAACTGAGGAGGGGGGGTCTGTTCAGGGGTGGGTGGTGGGTGGGTGGAACTGAACATGCCTGATTCTGTTCTAGTTTGGTTCAGACTCAAACATAACTGGGCAGACCGGTTCTGTGCACACCCCTATTCAGCAGACGCCATGCATCCTGCACATACTGGCCATGGAGGGGGAATACACTGGGAAAGGAATAGAAAATGTCTTGAGAGCCCAGAAAATTGAACACCAGAAAATAGTGCCATTTATTCCAGAACAGAATAGGGTGACAGAAAAGAAAAACCACAACCTAATGACCAGGTATATGCTGTCAGGCACTGACTTACCTGAAAAACATTGGGGTGATGCTGTAATCACAGCTACATACCTGCAGACTTTACTATTCTGAAGAACAATTGAGAAAACACCATTTGAAATATGGTATGGAGTGATAGTAATAGTAGTAATGGTAATAGTAATGGGGCACATTAGAGTGTTTGGCTGCAAGGCATTTGTGTTTTTAAAAGGTTACCAACTTACAAAACAGAGCAATAGAAAGAGCTCTGGTTGGATACAGTGAATTGTGTAAGGACTATAGAATCTTGGGTGCAAGCATGGATAAGGTAATGATCAGTAATAACGTGGGTTTTGAGGAAAACCTGGAAAAGTATGTTATGTGTTTTCAAGAGTCCAAAATAAACAAATATGAAAAGGAAGATTTAGAAGTACCTGAAGTTTTTTAAAAAGAGGGATTATCAATGCAAGAGATTGAATTCAGCATGGAGTCAGCTGACACTCAAGAGATGGTGCAACCAACTGAAAATGCTCACATTCAAAGATCAACCAGAGCTACAAAAGGAGTGCTATCTTGCATGATCTTATATTGCCAAGATAAGCAAAATATATCAGAAAGCATCTTGGAAAGATACTTCAACATTATCTAAAACAGAAGCAAACAAATACATGGAAGCCATGAAAGACGAGTTAGAATCTCTTCACAAAGACAAAATCTGAATGAATTATCACTGAATTGTCATCTGGTAGCAAATATAATCGAGAATTATCATCTGGTAACATAGCTGTTGGATGTAAATGAATGTGGATTAATTCACATGTTTCTGAGAAAGGATGTTGTAGTGGCAACAGTGTGTTAACTGGGTCTGAGTCTGTACATATGTGTATGTAGAGGGGAAACAGGCTTGCTGATGATCTCCAAGGTTACCTGAACATTCTGTCAGCTGGTCAGTGTGACAGTTTAAAATGTTTTGTGTTTGGTTGCTGCAGTTAGGCTGCTAGTTTGAGGTTATTTCCTCCCTTTGTTATGGTGTAATGTTTTCTGTTCATTTTAGCTGTGTGTTTGAGTTATTGGTCGCATTTGCAAGTAACGTGGAACCACAGTTGAATGGGCCAGCTCAGAGGTTCCACAGACATTACATCCGAATGCAGTCAACCCAGGTTATGTGCAGCAATGAAACTGAGGGTTTAGATTTGTAACTCCAATTTGAACTCTCAAGTTGTAGTGAGTTTCGTTGCTGAGGTTCCAGGCAGCCAGTGGTACGTCTGAATTTGGAACCACAGGCTGCTTCCCCTGGAACCGGAGTAGAGGGAGGAAGCTCCACTTTCAACTCTGGTGTGATTGGCTGTGCAGGCTGTCCTTCAGTAAAGAAGAAAGCCCACACAGCCAGCTCCCCCTTCTCTCTGCAGTTTCACTGACTTCAGAGAAACAGCTCTCCAGTATGTCCGAATTTGGATGGGAGAGTGGTGGGAGGGGGGTGCGGAACTGCGGGTCCATTGGACTCACAGTTCCGCATTACATGTAAATGTTGCCATTGTTACTCAGTTGTAACCATCATCTGGAACAAGTATCCCCTTCCCAGAAACAGGCTGCAGCCACTAATCAGAAGATCTGGGGGTGGGACTGAATCACTAAATCAGTTGTTCTAAGCAGCCACAATTTTTATAAATGATGTCCAATCCCAGCAGTGACAGCCACTCTCTTAATCCCTCTCATTCTTTTACCATTCTAGCAGACAATCTCAATGTCTCGGGGCGGGGAATTCTTGCCATGATGCTGCTATGTATATGGCTCCCCAGCTTTCCTCTCCAGTTGGCTCCAAGCTTCAGGAGCCAGATGGAAGAAATGCCCTGGGCTGAAGTTACCAGTTTTGCTTCCGTGGAGCACTCCCTATCTGCAATCCCTCTCTCTCCTTTATGCCCCTCTCTGGCTTTGGGCCTCAGGCTGAGAGCCCTTTGGCTCATGCCAAAGGCTCTTTCCTCTAGCAGGAGCAGCTCTAAGAACCTAGAGGATGAGTGGAGCAAACCCATATAGAGGCCAGCCCACCTGAAAGAACTTTTCCAAATTTTACCTCCATTTGTGACTCTCCTCTCTGCCCAGTTTCTCTTCAAATGTTCTTTCCCCGTCCCCTTGAAATCACCTCTTCTGGCCTTCTCTTCTTTTTCTTCTGAATCATTCATTTCCCCAACTGACCTTAGACCCTTTTGCTGCCTTCTTTCCTAGGCCCAAGTTGCTTTTACCCTGTTGTTTGCCCTGCCCTGCCCAGCTGCATGTCCACTTAAGGCATTCCTCCAAGCCCTTTGCTTGGCGATGGTCCCCCACATCTTTCCTCTCCCCGTGATCCGGGCCTGCAATCTTCCAGTTTTTCTGGGCAAACCCTAATGAGTCCTGCTTCTGAGTAATAGCTAGGAGGGGGTGCAGGAGAAGGAACTTTTAATTCGATGGCTCCACGGCACCCCTGCATGACATGATTTGAAAGTCTCTTAAAGCAAATGTGCAGCCACATAGTGCATCATTTCCTTTTCAAATCCATATCCTCCTCACTGTTGGAATTGGTGGCCAGCCTGGTGCTAGTCATCATTCTGTGCCAAAGAAAGGCCACAGAGGCAAAGCCAGTGCTAGGAAGGCATTTTAAGTCCCCCCCCCCCGCTGGCCCCCGGTCTTTGCTCTGTAACTTACAAAGGATGGACACCAAGACACCCGACCTGGGAGAAACAGGCATTCGAGGCTGGGTATTTCGGCTCTTGTCTGGCCTTATCTGGGTCCTTGGCTGGTGGATGCTGATCATCTGGGTGAGCCCCACCAAGTCCAAGAGAAAAGCCTGGGACCTCTCAGCAGCCAAGGCCTCTGTGGGTTTTAGCACCCAGCTTCGCATCACAGTTCTCTTGGATGCAAGTCCAGTGGCTTTCCCAGCTATACGGACCTACCTTGAAGACACCCCATAGAGCTCACACTGAAGCCACTGGACCTGCAAGGCTTTATTTCTGCCAAAGCTTCACTCCCAAACCTATCCTCAGTGTCACAATTTTTGGTGTGGCTATTTTCATTAGGTTTGGTCCTGCCTCCTGTAAAATCACAGTGAAGACAGTTGTGTCTCAAAGCATGTCGACAGTGAAAGTAGGAACACAGGGTGCTGCCGTGGAGTCTGACCCTTGATCCATCTAGCGCTGCACACTGACTGGCAGCGGCTCTCCTAGGTTCCAGGCAGGAGTCTCTCCCAGCCCTACCTGGTGATGCTGCCACCCACTAAACTAACCCTAAACCTAAAATAAACTGACTTCCTTCCTTCCAATGGTCAGACTCAGCAGACAGAAGTTTCCTATGCTGCTAATTGGGATGGGACATGGAGAAGGTCCCAGGTTCAGTCTTCAGGTAGAGTAAAGGAAAGACTTCTGCCTAAAACCCTGGAGAAATGCTGCCAGCCAGAGTAGATGATGCTGAGCTAGATGGACCAAGGCTCTGATTTGGTACAAGGCAGCTTCCTCTGATCTTATGAGTCCTGACAGTTCTTTAGACACCACTTTCAATGAATAAATAATAGAACTAATGAATAACATGGAACATAGGTAGCTGCTATATTCTGAGTCAGACCATTGGTCCATCTCGCTCAGGGTTGGCTACACAGACTGGCAGCGGCCGGCTTCTCCAAGGTTGCAGGCAGGAGTCTCTCAGCCCTATTTTGGAGATGCCAGGGATGGCACTTGGAACCTTTTGCATGTAAGCATGCAGCTACTCTTCCCAGAGCGACCCCATCCGCAAAGGGGAATATCTTACAGTGCTCACATGTGGTCTCCCATTCAAATGCCACCAGGGCAGACCTTGCTTAGCAAAGGAGACAAGTCATGCTTTGTAATGTTTGCATCGTGAAGAACCAATGGGACCAATTTCTCTCCAGGCACCCCTGATATTTTGGCTATTCGTTCTGTATGTGAACATCATTGGGGCAAGCAGAGGCTGGATTTGTGGCAAATAAGCAAGGACTCCAACCCTCCAGTCACAATTTGAGACAGAATGGGATTTTGCAGGCCCTGGGTGGAGTTAATAATGTCTGGAAGATTTGTTTATTTATTTTTTAAAATAATTAAGAAAAGGCCAGAAAAGGTTGCAAGCCACATTAATTCTTTCTAGAGTTCTGGGGAAATTAAAAAGCCTTAATTTTTTCCGTGTGTGTGCGCATGTGTGCGCATGCGTTATGTGCACACATTGCCTTCATACTGCCACCCAGAACAATACTCTTTCCACTCACTGTCGATAGAAGTTAGAGGGAACACTAATTAAAATGGGCTGGTTTTTCAGTCAATACATTTAAACTGATCCTACCTATACTTGATAAGGACTGTGAGAGTGCAGATCTCACTCCACTCCTTGCAAATCATCCTGTAGCCTCATAATCTCATAGGGCATTATTTAAATAGTATGATATTTGAGAGACCTTAAAGGCCAAGTTGAAGACAGATCATCCTGGAGAAAATCTACCTATGTGGTCGCTAGGAGTTGACACTGACTTGATGGCTCTCTCTCTCTCTCTCTCTCTCTCTTTCTCTCTCTCTCTCTCTCTCATTTAAATAGTGTGTGAGGGCTGGTTCAGATGAACCATCCCCCATGCAATTATGAGATGGTGGGATGATGTGCTGGCAAGCAGGGAGGGATGTGCACACTCATGTCCCTTATCACAAGTTAGCTGGGTTGGCTTGGACATACCATTAGAACCAGTCCAATACAGATTGCAGACAAAGAGTATTTTAAGAGTGTCGATTCTTTTCTTTATTAAATCCCATGATAACTAGAGTGTGCTAGTATTGACTGTCAGGAGGCCCCCTTCATACCTGGAGGAGCCATCAGAAACGGTGTCACAGGAATCAGGTTTGGGAGACAGGAATACTCTAAAAGAAGCCATTCTCTTCCACAGTGGAAGTACAGCAGAGTGCATTTCTATAGCACTCAAGCAGCAGACAGGGGTCTCCTGAGAGGACTGTCCCCGAATAGGGGCAGAGTTTGCACAAGCGTGTGACCGCCAGCACTGCCAGCAGTTATTTCAGGGCAGATATGGCCGAGCTGAGAAGAACGGATGGCAAGTGGACAGCTCTGGCTCCCAACTGTAGGACTAAGTTGAGGTGAAGCTGCCCAAAGGGGGATGGCGAAGGAAAAGCTGGCTGAGGTAACCCCCTTTCTCTCCCCAAAATCTAAGGCCAAGAGAAGGAGTAGATAGGACTAGGGGCTGGCAGAGGGGTGAGGGACACAGACACAAACACTGGATAAACAGCCAGCTCTTTTTAACCGAAGGGGTTTGTGCTTTGGTGCACACCCCTTTGCCTGTTGTGGGTGTTTAATTGTTGGAAATGATAAGCAAAGCACTTAGTACATAGAAACCATGAGCTAGCAAGAGGCATAGGTGCTCCTGAGTGAGGAGTAAGTTCGCGTGTGGTTTGAAACATGCAGGGGGAGAGAACCCCTCCCACCTTATCTGACTAACCCCCCTAAGGAAGTACCCCAGTTTTAATTGACCGAAGTCCTCCTGTCACAGTTAGTCTTAGAACAATGGGATTTATAGCTGCTGGTATTAGGAAATCTAAACAATGTATCTGTGTTTCCCCTTAACTGAATGTAAACAAGGGATCTTCAAGGGGCCTCTCAGTAGCACGTTAAAGCAGCATAATAATAGACAAACCCAGACAGTAAGCCCTGAACTTCCTATAAATAATATTGCTGAACGGAGATCTTAGTGACTACACAAAATCTGTTGCCCGGCCTTCCTGCAATTGAAAACTCCCCAAGCCCCATTTCCTTGAATAAACATCAGAAATGGCTTGCAGTATGAAGCTCATCTGCTGTTTGGAAGAGTAAAAAGCTTATTTTCAACAGAAATGCTTGAACAGCAGTGTCATGCTGCTTAAATACAGGACATTTTTCTTGGCCTGAAATTTGCAGTGGCCCAGGTTTTCTTTGGGCAACCCTAGGTCAATCCATCTCCCCACCCCCTACCTCCCTGTGCCAATACATTCCTGACTGGATTTGAGGCTAATAATGCTGTCATGTGTATAGCACTCTTATTGTGGAGGATACTGGAGGGGCAGCCACGTTAAAGTGAAGCTACACATTTTACAGAATGAAGTGGTAGACAGCATTCTGGACTCAGAGGTACTCTTACCCCTGGACATCCAGGCTGAAGTCCAGGGCCTCCACAGCCCCTGGGGCCCCCAAATCCTTTTTAGTCTGTCCTGGGTGGTGTGGTCACCTGGCTGAACACGATAGTGCTTAATTTGCAGGGGAGGGGGCCCCTCCAAAGTCCTTTCGGACCAGGCTCCAGAATTACCTAGGTTCACCTCTCTCTGAACTGCACCATTTCAGACTGCACTTGTGGGGGCATATTTCTGAATGCCTCCTCATGCAACCCCCTCCCTCCTCAACTCTCTCTATATAGTAGAGATAAAAGTTTACAGAGTCATTGCTCATTTGTGTGTGCAAGCTTGCTACTGACAGGGAGCACTCTCTACAGAGGAACAATCTGAAACGGTCCAGGCCAGAATTCTACCACCTCAGTCCAAGGCTGACTCCAGATTTTGGGGGCTGCTTGACAATTGCCCTGACACAAAGGCTACGGGCACAACAGTGATCTCAGGGATCATCTATAGGCCCCTGGCAGAACCCTGGGCCCTTGGCAGCTGCCCAATGATGCCAGTCCCTGCAAATGGCTCTGTCCCAGAGAGTCCTTATTATTTAGATCAACTCATACGCTCTTTTTCCAGTGTTCTGGTTGCTCCTCCATGCATTCAGTGAATGTATGCATGATAGGAGCAGAGCTGCTGTTTTTCCACCACCCTCCATGCATTCATTGAACATGTGGAGAACCCTCCATTCATTCACTGAAGGTGTGTTGAAAAAAGCTTCATGTTGGCTGCCTCCTTACATAACTCTGGCGCTAGTGTTTGTAAGAGCTGCTGCAGTGCTCCCCACCACTGCCAAGGTAATGAGAAAAGCCTCAGGTCATGTGGGCGGAGCCTGAGTTGCTGCTCTTCCCTCTCCCAGCCAGCCAAAACACACTGGCCAACCTCTGTTTAAAGTTAAACATCTATATAAAAGGATGGCCACTGCCAAGTTCGTGTCTTACTCTTAAATACTTCACGTCTGTGGTTTGTGAACCACTTTTAATAATAGAAACATGTATGGAAGACCCATCGGGTTTCAGGCATTCTGTAAAAGTCTGCAAAGTGTGTAATGTGCACTCCAGATATGTATTTGCTGGGATTTGCATGTCTATACAGCAGCTTGTTTTAGGACAAAATTGAAAAAATAGATATTTTTCTGATGGTTACAATCTGGGGTGGGTGGGATTGCCTCTATTATAAAAGATGTCATTACGAGTTAAAATTTCTTTCAGCAGATGTAAACCTCCTCTCTTTTTCCATGGATATTTTAAATCTTTCAGTTCTGGTTCTAAAATACTATCTGTTAAAATGCATGAATACACTGACAGATGACATAACATATCATCCAAAAACTGTTAAAAATGGAAATAAACTTGAAATAAATATAAACAATTAACATTTCATTTGCTCTAATGTGCCAAGAAAACCTTGCATACCCTTGTGTCCAAAGACTTTGGCATCATCAGTGAGGTTTTAATTTTTTTAAAAAATCTTTGAAAAAGGGGTCTCCACTCCAAAGTTTAATCTACATTTTAAGCATCTCCTTAGCTTCAAAAAAAGGGGTTACCATGTGGCTTGGTGGTGAAATGTTCTAAACCCCACAAGCTCAAAGCCCCCTTACATATGCAGGACTAGTTCTTTAAACTGCAGCCAATGGTAAGAATTAGGGGCTTTATCACAGATTGCATAGCACTCAAGATGCATAGTGGAATGATCTTTTTTTAAAAATTAACAACTAGGAAACACATGTATTCTCTAAGGCCCAGGACTGCCCCATTGTTTCTCATCTGGTGAATTTTCCATCTTTTTCAAAATAGGGAATGGGTTCACAACAGGAAACTGGGCTTCAGCAGCAGTATGGCTTGGGCTAGCACTAGTATTGCACCCAGTTCCCTAAGGGAGTATTCCAGGGCTTACCCCAGCAGCATGGGAAAGAGAGAGGGATGCTGCAGTGATTTCCATGCCGCCAGGATATCATAAGAAGGTAATCTCTGCTCTGTCTAAAACAACAAAGGGGCCATTCACATGACCTGCTGTGCGGGTGGGCAGGCGGGCGGAAGGCTTCCTAAACCTTGCTTCCCCCCCAGATGATCCTTGTAAGCCTGGTGGGAATGCGCTCTGCACCCCCACACGATCAGCCCTGCTCCGTGTAGCTCAAAGTAGGGTGGATTGATATGAGGCTGGGACCCATTGTCCCAGCCTCCATGAATCACACACAATGCAGTGGGTGACACGTGCGCTGCATTGGAGGGGGGGGGATCGTCCCAAGAGATGGGCACCCTAGGCGCCCGTCTCCGTGTGCAGCCAGGCTGGAAGCAGCCCGTGCTCACACACAAGCAGGTAGCTGGGAAGAAGTGCTCACTCCCTTAACCTTGGCTAACAGCCGGGCTTAAAAGCTGGGCTAGGCAAGGCTGGACCACCGGGATTGGGCCCGATCTTGGTTGTTCTCATGCGCAGCCTAACCTGGACTGGGCATTCCTAGCCCGGGTTAGGGTGCATGTGAAAACAGCCTCAAAGAGTCCTGGCATTCTAGCACTAACTGAACAAAGGGCACCTTTTAAAAGTGGGGATTCTCTTTATTTATCAGGGGGAGAGCAACTGGTCCTATCCATCCCCACCACAGCATCTCTCCAGTGGCTGTTGCTGGTATCTCTCTTATGTTTCTTTTTTAGATTGTAAGCCCTCTGGGGACAGGGTTCCATTTAATTAAATAATTAATTAATATCTATGTAAACCGCTTGGGACATTTTTGTTGAAATGTGGAATATAAATATTCATTGTATTCATTGTGTATTCAAAGTCATGTTTATGATAACAAAATTGATTGGGACTTTGTTAGACAGATGAAGCAGCTTCTTCAATTTGTGAGCTTATATACACAGAGGTATAGCGAGCAAAAGAAAAAAATGGCTTTACCCAATGGGGCTAAAAGGCCTAGAGCGCGCGCGTGCGCACACGCACACACACCCCCCCCTAGCAATGGACAAGCTATATTTCTGGGCAGAGGACAAAGGCATACAAAATCTGCCCACAGAGGGTATGACTAGTCCCAACTACTAGCAATACTTTAGCAACACAAGAAAGACAATGGGGCTATTCTCACGATCAGCAAAAATCAGGCTAGGAGAGCCTAGCCTGATTTTTGCCGATCATGTAAACCACTGGGCTTGCAGGCGAGCCCGGTGGTTTACAAGCGGGTCACCCCCTTTTAGCCCAGGTTTGCAGAGCGAGTGCTCCGCAAACCTGGGCTATCTGATTGTGAGTAGCCGTGGCACGGCTCCGTGGTGTGGCTACTCATGAGTAGACCCTGGAGGGGAAGCAAAAAGGCGCCTTCTGGCTCTGGGGGTCTCCCCAGTATGCCCTTTGCGCTTGCGCAGGGATACTGGAGCTTCCGGGGGCCACATGGCCCCTGAGATCCCCACCCCCTGCTGGTTCCGTCACGGAGCCGGCAATCATGTGGGCGGTCGATCCGGCCGCCCAGGGCTCCCTCCGTGATTGTCTGCGGGGAGAGCGGGCTAAGCCCGCTCTCCCCACAATAGCGGCAAAAGCGGGTCTCACTGATCGTGAGACCTGCCTCAATGAGACTATTCTCACGACATCCCATAAGTGGGCTAAGGGAGCCCAGCCCGCTTTGGGGAGGTTGTGTGCTGCAACCAGTGAGTATTTTCAGTTTAACAAGAGTTAAGCTCCAAGTTAAATGTTATTTCTCACAACATATCAGCAAACCTCCTTAACTGCAGCAAACCTTCTTAAGCAAACCTCCTTAACTGCCCTCACCCTTAAACAAGGTTAGCAGAATGAGTGCTCCACTAACCCCCTTTGTTCAGTTGTGAGTCACCACAGATCGTGCTCTGTGCCATGGCAACTCATGAGGAGACTGGGAGGCTCCAACAAGCCTCCTGTGTTGAGAGTCCCCACAGCATGCCCCACGCACTCGCTTCCCGTCCGTCCTGGGACTTCCAGGGGCCAAGTGGCCCCTGATCCCCACCGCCCCTACCAGCTCCGTGACAGAGCTGGTAACCTTGTGAGTGGCCCGCAGATCTGGCCACCCAGGGCGAGCTCCCTACTCATCTGCGGGGAGATCCCGGTTAGGCTCTACACACGGATCGTCCTACACACTCCTTGACCGTGGGACAATTGCTTTCTATTGTAAGTAGCCAAGATGCAACAGAGTTGAAGTTACACAGTGTCAAATTAGCTAATGAATTATGCTGAAGTCTCTGTTGGAATCTTCTGAAAACTATGGGTTCCTTAAGGCAACATTATCCACCACTTAGGTATATGTTTTTCCTGAACTAAAACTAGAGGCGACTTTGCTCTTAGACCTGAAAAGACTTATGTTTAGACTGTGTAAGCGTAAGAATGATTTGCTTTCAGAAGAGGCCACCGCTTGGGTTTCTGCTTATTATGTCACACTTCTGCTGTGCCTCTTCTGAAGACAGGAATTTCTGCTGTCTCTCTGCCTTGGGAGAGGCTGAACTATTCAATAGCAGTCGATGCAGAGGAGACAGATTGGAAGGAGATAAGGCCCAAACAATGGCTCCTGCAGAGACACAGCTAGAAGAATCCTCTTTCAGTGAGTATTTTCAGCTTCACAAGAGTTAAGCTCCAAGTTATTCCTCACAACACATCAGCTGTTCTCTGGCTACACACAGCTTGGGAATTGCTGCTTCAAGCTTAGTACCTGAGGCCTAGTTTTCACAGAGGTAGTAAGCCTATGCCTGGCCCATAGTTGCAGACGGGAGCTCTCATCACTCAATAATCCAGCATACAAAAATATTCTTTACATATGGAAAACAAGCATGTCAGGGAGAAATCTAGGCTGGCTGGAACCTTTCTCCCCAACATATAGTTTTCTAAGTACAGGGAATTATTTGTATGGAGGAGCATTCAATCACATGAACTGCCATCTGCAGACTCAGGGAGTGCCACCCAGATGCAGGCTTACCAACTCTGTGTGGCCTAGGCCAGAATGCACTAGAAGGTAGAAGTGCCAAGTGCTACACAGGACTCTTGTTGTAGAGTGCAAAATGCTTCACAATACTAATCTTGTACTTCTCTCTATACACAAAGAAATGAGATACACAAGAAACATTTTCTCCAAGGCAGAATCAAACACTTTATTTTGGGTTACAAAGCTTGATTGTGACTCAGGATATCCTGTGTCTGGTACACAAACCAAACTAAAGCTGCCATTCTCATACTGCAAACAACATGCAGCAAACTATCCAGATGTGATATTCAAAGCATTAGTAGTCTTAACAGGTTTAGTTTTCCACTAGCAATAGCTAGATCATGACAAGGTACAGGTGGGGGCTTTCACCCTACCCACTGTTGTGGTCCCAATTTAGAGGGCCCTGATCCAACTGCTATTTACACAATTGGTGCCAATATGAACCATTTCCCAAATGAAAGTAGCTGTTTTGGGACCCCCACAAATCAGGATTGTTCCAGGAAGTGTAGAGTTAAAGCCCCCTGGTTACAAGGCACAGGAGATCCCAATATGGTTGCTATTGATTAAAGAAAAACTAAACATTTAAACGCCATGTGTAGTTTGATCCTTGGTCTAATGTGGCCCCATTCAATTACTTTGAGCATAGCGGTCTTTACCTTTTGGTGCTATAGGTTGTAATTTGAGGCTTACTACATTTTAAGTGCAAATGCATGTTAACAGAGTCCTGTCAGCATTTTAAAAAGAGGAAATGTAGTCATAGGCATAACTATAGGGGGGCGGGGGGGCACGTGCCCCGGGCACCACTTGGCAGGGGGTGCCAAAAAGTGCCACCGCCGATTTAATGAAAAAAAATTTTTCTTGATTTTTTTTTTTTTTGCAGAGCAGCCCCCCTCCTCTGGTCCCGGCAACCCCCCCCCCATTGGCATTGCTCATCCAGCACTGGGTGCCGCGGCGTCTTCGTAGTCCAAGTCTCTGACTCTCACTCCCCGGCGCGCCCCACCGCCCCGCCACCAGTCACGCATGCGTTGAGAGGAGGACACGCACGAGAGCAAACTTCCTGAACAACTCTCTTCTGAACAACTTCCTGAATGCCCGAATCAGTTCCCCTTTTTGCTCATTCAAGTCCTTCCTCCCCTATAATCTAACCACGTTTTAACTGAAAAGGTTCAGGGAGGGGGAGATGGGGGGATATGGAACCTTGGGTTCCACATCCCCCCATCTCTCCCTTCCTGGACTTTTTCACTATGTAATGCAAGCTAATTTAATTATATGTCATCATCAAAATGGATTAGCTGTTTCAGCCCATCAGGAAAGTCTAAACCTCCACAGATTTAATTAACCAGACTGAAAATCAGATGAACAGAGAATGTTTTAATGAAAGGTGGTATATAAATTTAACAATAAGTAAAACTATCATTTGGAGCAATTAGCGATTACTTAAACATTGGTGCTGCCAAGCAATTTGTAAATAAAACTAGAAGCCCTTTGAAAATAAGCTGGAATTAATTGTAGGTTGGGCAGGGGGTGAAAGTATATACTTCTAAACATTTATTGTTAAATTTATATACCACCTTTCATTAAAAACAACCCCAAAGTGGTTTTGTTTTAGTCATGGATTTTAATTTTAATTGCTCTTTTTGTCAATGTGATGAAGATTAGTTAAATCTGAGTGGACTTAGGCAACCAATGTTGCATCTGAAATGCCATTTCATTTTTTATTGTCATAAATACTCTCCAACCAATTTAAATAGCAAAGGTGTATATTATTGCTTTATTCAATTGCAGGGAATCTCAAAAAAGCAGGATTTGCAACTAAGGCAGTGCATATCTTCTCTAAAATGGCCCTTTTATAGTTTTTCTAACTTTGAAATTGTAACATAAAACAAAGCATAAATGCATAAATGCTTCCCCCTCCATTTGAAACCTTTTCTGGTGTAAATAGCGTGCGGTTTTGGAAAAGGTGAGTCTTTCTTTAACAGCGGGAGAATAAGGAGTCTTTAGCACTATCACCCTAGTCCCTCGAATTACTTTGGAGTCCTTGGTTTTCGTTTTGTTAAAATACAGTCACTCACGAGGGAAAGTCAGGAACAGAACCAGGGCGTGAGGGAGGGGCATCATAATCATAATAATCATCATTGCATCATAATTCTGATGTTTGAGATACAAGCCAACTTCACAGGGTTGTTGTGAGGAAAAACCTAAGTATGTAGTGCATTTTGAAATTTTTGGTAATTTTTGTAATTTTTAAAATAAAAGTTTTCTTAAACATGTGTGTCAGTTAGATGTATGTTGGGGGGGCGGGGGGGCGCAATTTCAGTGCTTGCCCCGGGTGCCGTTTTCCCTAGTTACGCCTCTGAATGTAGTTTTGGGGAAAGGAAATTTAGATTGATCACATGGCAGGGGTGTGTGTGTGTTGTGTGTGTGTGTTTTCTCCCTCTCCTTTCCTTTTCTGCAACTTGAGTGCCTTCATGAATGTGGTTTGTATGGCCACACTATCAAGACAAGCTCTGTTGAGGAGTTTAGGGTGGCTGTACAGTGGTACCACACATGTTTTGCAGGCAGACAATCCTATTTCAATCCCTGGGATCTCCAGGGCGTTTTTCACACAGGGCTTTTAGCTCGCGTCTCCTCCAGAATGGAGGGTATGTGTTCACATATTGGCCAGATTTACCCCAAGGTCCCTGCAAGCTATTAGGGAGCACTTCACACACGATTTGAGTTGTTCATTGTGCCTTAGAGTGTAGCCTGATTTATATCCAGAGTTTTTTAAAAATCCACTTTTTATGTTGTTGTTTTTGGACAACTTTGAACTCACAGTAAACCTGTTGTAAAGCCTGCTGTGTGAAAAATGCCCAGGTAGGGCTGGGAGAGAGACCCCTGCCTGAGAGATACCTACTCCAAATCACTGCTGCCAGTCCATGTAGACAATCTGAGTTTGATGGACCAAGGGTTGTCTGAGCAGGGGCGTAATTATAATAGGGCAAGGGGACACAGTTGCCTGGGGGCTCACTCTCTTGGGGCCCCTCCAGAGGCAAGTCACATGACTGACTCCCCCAGCCACACACCCGCCCGGGCTTCCTTCAGTTGCATTCATCCTCCGAAATTGATGCGAGTGTTAAGACCTGGAGCTCCCAGAAAAGCGTGTCTTTCTCTAGTACCATGAAATGTAGGGATGTGCACGGTCCGGAGCAGTCCGGACCGGCACTGAAGGGGGGCCTTTCTTTAAGGGCGGGGAGGGCTTGCTTACCCCTCCTGCCTCTTTGCCCCCTCCAGCGCCCGTATTTAACAGACTAACGGGGCGCTGGAAACCAGCCGCCCCCGCCCCCGCCCCCCCCGCTGCGAGCAGATTTACCCACCAAAACTACCAATACCCCTGCCACCGCCACCGCCGTCGCCCGCCCGCCAGCCCTCCCTCCCTCCCTCCCAGCTGCCCGCCCGCCCGCCCGCCCGAGGACTCACCCGATGCTTTAGAAAAAACGAGAGGAGCTACCAGACGGAGCTCCTCTCGCTACGAAGGCCTGCTGCATACTGAAGGCGCTTTGCGCGCGCGCGCATGCACGCACCACAAAGGACGCCAATCGCCGGAGGCCCGGTCTACCCGCCGGGCGCGGGTAGACCGGGCCTCCGGCGATCGGCGTCCTTTGTGGTGCGCACATGCGCGCGCAAAGCGCCTTCAGTATGCAGCAGGCCTTCGTAGCGAGAGGAGCTCCGTCCATAATGCATCGTCCATAATTTGCATTGTCCATAATTTACAAAACCTTTAAAAAAATAATTTAGGATGATGTTCTATTGTGGCACATAGGATCTATATCTATATCTATATCTACTTTTTGTTATCACTGTTAAGCTATCATTTAAGATTTCTTTACTTCATGAGCTGAGCTTCAGTGAGGAGGGGGGCCATTTTAAAATTCAGTCTCTGGGCCCACTCCAACCTTGCTACGCCCCTGTGTCTGACTCAGTGCAAGGCAGCTTCATCTTCTCAAATTTTATCCAAGCCTTGTTTTTAAGATCGCTGACAATGAGGAAATCTTCCCTTAAAATATCAAACGTGCTTTGTACCTTTCCAACCGCTCTGGTCATGCAGATGGCCAGTGCAGTGTGCATGCGCGGTGGCCTCCAAAACGGCCACCACCAGCAGAGAGGCATGGAACTGGGCCATCTGAGACCGGGGGAGACCAGTGCGGGGAGGAGGAATCCTCCTGTGGTCGCTGCACCACCACCCAGAGGTGGAGAGTGTTTAATTTTTTTTTCTATGTCAGAACCCCTGAACCAGCCCCAAGCCGACCGGTGGGGTGGTGGTTCTGCCGGACCTCAAGCCAAACCAGACCAGTTTGATGGCGAACCAGCTCAAGGTCAAGCCAGTTCACACATCCCTAGCAATTATGCTGGCCTTGGGCCAAAATAAACAAATACATACATTACATCCCTAGCAACTGTGATGAAACGGGGATTACTCTATGCTTTCCTGGGATCTAGGAAATTCCTCAGTAGAGAGATTGCTCTGATCCCAATCTCGGAGCACACTACTCCTTCGAGGTAGGCTGCCACCAGCTGAAGACCACTGACCAGGATTAAACACGGCTTCAGCAACCTAGAACTGTCTGGCTTGGGACTTACATGCACTGTACAGTTGGAGTCCACACAACCCAGTTCTAGGCAACTATACATTATTCTGCAAACAGCTCAGCATTGGCGAATGACCTTATGAGGCACATGGGGAAGAGTTTTGCAAGTAACTTTCCAGAACCTGTTAAATCAGACTGACGCCACTTCTAAGTATAGCAACTTCATTCAGGAACAAGGGTTGCGCACAGGATAAGGAACTGGGGAAAATAGGGGAAACTTGAAGTAAAGAAAGGCACACAGGAATTAAAAAGAAAATACAAAAACCTTAACTAACTAATTAGCACTGAGTTTTACCTTAGTCTAGCAATAGGCAGGTCCTTGGCTGAGAGAGCGTTAATCTCTACATGTTCTTATTAGCTTGGATGGCTTTAAAAGGGGCTTAGACAAATTCATGGAGGACAGGTCTATCAATGGCTACTAGTCTGGTGGCCACCTCCAGCCTCAGAGGTACGATGCCTCTGAATACCAGCTGCAGGGGATCAACAGAGAGAGGGCATGCCATCATTTCTTGCCTGTGGGCTCCCCAGAGGCATCTGGTGGGCTACTGTGTGAAACAGGATGCTGGACTAGATAGGCTTTGGGCCTGATCCAGCAGGGCTGTTCTTATGTTCTTCTCTTCTGGAACACCCATTAGCAGATGGAAAATGGTGAACACTGGCCAGGCCTTTGCCCTCTAGCTTTAAAGAGTATCCTAATTACCTCCCCTCCAGGTGGTGAGATGAGAAGTGTCCTAATCTCTGATGTCAGATAAGATTAGGGAATTGGTGAAGCAGGGGTCTGTTAGACTTTTGTGGAGTGATGCTCTTGCTTCAAGACGATGGAGGTCTGAGGTTCATCACAGCAGCAAACATCACATTTCATCATTTGATGACAATTTTGTTTTATTGCAACAACCCTGTGAAGTCAGGCTGAGAGATAGCCAGCCACTACAAGCTTATAGAAACTTGAACTCAAGTCTATCCCCTACACCACACAAGTTGTTAAACTACCCCGTAATAGTCCATCCTATGGACTATTGAGCTGAAGACAGAAGATCTTTCCCCAAATATTGTCCCCAACTGATGTCACTTCATTTCATTACAACATATCTTGCATCTGATGAAGAGTGCACTAGTCTACAAAGGTTTCTGTCCCTCTCAGCCCCCAGTTTGCCCTTCATTCCATTGTTATGAATGAAATGAGGGTGGCAGAGCAGTTTGGATTTATGCAAACATTTTTAACAAGCACATTTACTTTCAATTTACCTTTGCTTCAGATTTTTATCAGCGAGATGGGTTAAAAGGCCCAGGGGTGCACCTAGGTGATTTTGGCACCCGAACCAGCCTTTGCTGAGGCCCCACCCCACCCCGCCACGAGGTCCCCAAAACCTACTTTTGTGGGCCTCCTGCAGCGCACATACATGTTCTGTTTGTTTGTTTTAAATCAAAGCTTGTGCAATTCAGAGGAAGATCGTCGCAAGCCTGTGGAAGATTGTCACAAATCACAGGCCTGTGATGATCTTCCTCTGAACTGCACAGGTGTGCCTCGCAGTTCACTACAGCCACTGGGCTGAGAGGATGTACCCAGCGGTTGCTCGCCCCGCTGCTGGCGCTGCCACGGGAGGGAAAGGAGAAGGTTGGCTGCTTGACCAACCCCCACCCCCCACAACTACCCCTCACCTGGCGGCGGCTTTGATTTTTTTTTTAAAAAACAACCACGTAGGTTTGCCACAGGCAGTTGTGGGGTGGCTCTAGGAGGCCTCCCTGACATTTGGAGCACTTCCCGGACCTTGTTGGCCACGGACCGGGGCACCAAGGTCCGGGGGTTAGAGCACCTCTGTACAAACCTGGTGGGGAGGGGAGTTCCAAGGGGGCGGGGATGCCTCAGATGCTTAAGAAGGGATCCACACTGCTGAACAAAAGTGCTGCAAGTTTTCCAAAGCAGCCCTGAAGATTAGCATACAGTTTTTCTCCCCAGTAGTCCAGACATTTTCTTGATCTTATCACAAAGATCATGTTTCAGGCATTTAAAAAAATGCAGCTGTATCAAGAACTGGAAGCCTCAGCAACTCCAATGTTTGGTGCAAGATAAGATCCTATTCTTAAATAAATTTGAGCCAGAAGTTTTAGCCTAAACATCTCAAGGTGCAGCCCAGAGGCAAACCAAAAAGATTCCTTTCCTCACACAGGGACACAGCAATAACCTCACCTTGGTGTGGCAAGACAGGTTAAGGAACTGCATTAACAGAATGAGAATGAATGCAATGAATGAGTGCAGAATGAATAAAAACTCCTACTGGATTATTAATGCAAGAATTTTGCTCTCTCTCTCTCTCTCTCTCTCTCTCTCTCTCTCTGCTTTGCTTGACGATAATAACTCACTCAAAAACTGCCAGAACAGCTTAACTCTGCTCATGGACTTGCCCAGCAAGGATCAGGAAAAGCAACCCGCCTTTCCTGTGGTTTCTCAACTCTTTTCCAACAGGGGAAGGACAGCTGGCCTTACACAGTACACAGAAAAAGCAGAGTTGGGGTGGGGGGTCTTAGAGGGGTTGGGAAGCCCTTCCAGCTGGTTCTTCTACACATACACACAGTGTTCTTGTGCAAGAAGAGCAATACATCAGACTAACCCAGCAACATTTCCTTTCATAAAGGGAAAAAGTAGTAACAACAGTTCTGTGGTGTCTGAGAAGGGGACATGCGTGGTGCCCTGCTCTCCCATGAGATATGCTTTTCAGTGAGGTAGTGATGTGGCAGTGTACTGTAGTTGCTGCACAAGCACCATTGGAAAATTATTTTAAAAAAATTATCCAGGCAATAGTAAGAATGGAAAATGGAAGCACTGTCCATTCTTACGTACTATTGCCTGGAGAATTTTTTTTTTTTTTTTAAATCATTTTCCGATGGTGCTCTGGGCAGCAGCCTCAATAAATCTCCCAGCTTCCAACCTCCCATCCCTAATTCTCAGTGAGATCGCACAATGTGGAGCTAGTGCTCCATTACAGTCTCTGGAGCTTCCCATTGATCTAGTGTACAATTATTGTTGTGCAAGAACACCAGGATTTTTTTTTTAAAGACAGAAAATTACATTTGAGTTGTTGTTGTTGGTAGTAGTAGTTGTAGTAGTAGTGAATCTGCAGGATCCATGCATGCACACACACAAGTACTCTCTCCACAGTCTCTTCATTACCTGAGCACAGGTGAACGTGCCAGTCAGAAGCATGAGGTGGGCCCCCTGTCTCCTCTACAACCCTATAGGGATATGCACAAAACCAGAAAACCTGTTTTGGTTCGAGTCTGATTTTTTGCACACCTGAACTGCGAATGGTTCGGCTCAAATTCAAGCCTGGTTCAGAGGGGTTTGAGGCCATACTGCTAAAGGGGGGACTGGTCAAAATTCCCCTTTACCAGAACAGGCAAAGGTGGGTGGCAGGGGACCTATACTAAAAGAGTTGGGTCAGGAGGAAAGAACATCTTTACCTTGAATTTTTACACCACCACCTGCAGTGGTCAGGAGTGGTGGCGGGGGCTCCACCCCACCGGAGCATGCATGTCCAGTTCAGGCCCAGTTTGAGCCTCTGTGTGTATGTGGTGGCTTCTGTGCATGTGCAGATGCTATTTTTTAAACTTCCATGCACGTGCAGAGGCCCAAACCAGGCCCAAAATGAGCCTGCCCATTCTAGCAGGGGTGAAGGGAGCCTCTGCCACCCCTGACCACCCCATGACCATTGCCACAGGTGGTGGAAAATTCAAGGTAAATCCTTTCTTCCCTCCCACCCCAATTAGTTTAAAGGGATTTTAAAGGAATCCTTACCAAATTTCCCTTTACCAGTATTTTCCGAGCCAGTTTGAGATGAACCGGGCTTAGTTCGGCTTGAGTTCAGGCCAAACAGGGCCCGGTTTGAAGCCCCTGTTGCGCATGATGTCATGCGCAAAGGGGGTGTGACCCGATTGCCAGAGGTCCCACTCCAGTCCTCCTGATCTCATTTCCAGGCAATGCTTGCTCTCCCTCGCTGATTTCCACGCACAAGGGAGCCTGTACAAGCTCTCCGCATGCATGCATTTATTTCCCTTCCTCTTCCTCCAGGGAGTGAGAGGAAGGGAAATAAATGCTGTCAAGCAGCAAACACTGCCTGGAAATGAGATGGGGAAAGCTCACTCGGGGCTCTCTGGAGCCCAGGCACACCCGCATGTGCATGATGTCACACACACAGGGTGCCACTGGTGGGGACACCAGGCAGGGCGGGACAAAGGCTACCATTTGGCTGGCTCTGTCACTGTGCCCAGACCAGGTGAGGAGAGGACTGGAGGTGGACACCCAGCACAGGGGTTAAAAACTGCACTGGCAGTGCATGCACTCTCGGAGAAGTGGCAAGAAAGAGGATATTGGAAGGTCTTAACTGTAGGGGTGGGAGAGACAGAGCAAAGTTATGGCAGCTATTAATATTTATATACTACTTCTCAGCAACAACAAATTCAAAGCAGTTTATACAGAAAAAGAAATAATTTATTTAATTATTATAAGAGGGTTTAATATATTATTATTGTATTATCATATAATTATTATAAGAGGGTTTCCTGTCCCCAAAAGATTCATAATTTAAAAAGAAGCACGATAGACATCAGCAAAAGTCACAGAAGAAACACTGTGTTGGGGCAGGAGAAGAACAATTGCTCTCTTCTCCTGTTATATATGAGAGCCACCACTTTAAAATGGCCTCTTGGCCCAACTACAGGGGTTGAATTGCATTAGTGAAAAACTGCATATTTTTGTCAGGAGATCAGCAATTTTACATTTGTGTTCTTGAAGAACCATAGGGTATATGCCATCCTGATCCAGGGACTTCTTGGATTTTAGTCAGCCCTAAAACCTCATTACCTCATTTTTACTCAATTCTTCAGACTCCCTTTTTGAAAGAGAGTGGTTCACGAGTGGGTGTATCTGTCCAACTTCTTTCACAGTGAAGGTTGGTGCAAATAAGAAATCCAGCTTCTCTTTCCTCCTGCAATAACTCTCTCATTCTTTTGTTATCCAAGTCCAACCAACTTCCTGGCTGGTTTCCTGCATCTGATGTATTTAAAGAAATGACCATTGTTCGTCGTAAAGACTTTAGCTTTCTGCTTTTCTTTCTGTCTGTCTTTCTGTCTTCAGAGGCGTATCTAGGGAAAATATCGCCTAGGGCAAGCAGTGAAATTGCGCCCCTGTCCAAACAGGAATGATGGGACTTGTAGTAAACAATTTCTGGAAATCCCTGTTAAAAGGAACACTGTACCATCTAGACATGGTTGTTGATCAAAACCTGAAAACATGAGCCATCTCTGTAAAAGACTTACCTGTAGAACAACAGTCAGGAGTTATGTGAGGATTCCAAGTGTTATTTTCTCTGTCTCATCTCATGCTTTTTTAAAAACATGACTTTGTCCTAGAGGATCACCTGCCCAAATAGCCACTAGCAAAATAGGGGAAGAAGAAGGTGGAGGGGGGAGTCTATAAACCAGTGAATGATTCCTGCCAGCCTTTGTCTTGTGATGATTGTTGGCTCATGATGGGGTATATGTGCATTCACCACACTAGTGCTTACTTTGGCACCAGGAGGGAGGAGGATACATTAGTTTGCCACACTAGACAGAGGCATTTGCAACAGGAGCAGACAGCCAAGTTCTGCCAGGGCCAAAACCAGCCCCTGCCAGACTAAGAAATCATTGTAATTTGCCCCTTCCTGTCACAAGCAGCGTGCTGTTCTTTTTTTCCTTCTTCTTCTTTTTTTCCAAATTCAATTTTTATTGATTTTAAGAATAACAATATTATCATTCATTAAAAATACACACAAAAAGGGAGGACTTCCCGCTCACATTTCTTCGTGAATCAACAACTATAAAGTTTACCCTTGCTATGATAATAAATCAGAACATAAGTTCAAACCCTTACAAACATAATTAATCTAACCAACCAGCGATTTATACTAAATTTCAAACCCTGCTGTCAAGTCCATAGTAGGAAAGTAATTCTTTAGATACAACAAAAATGGTTTCCAATCTTCTTTAAAACATTCCAAGTTTTGATCTCTCAATAGTGCTGTAAGTTTTGCCATCTCCGCATATTCCAAAATTTTTATCAGCCAGTCTTCTTTTGAAGGCAGTTCACTAGACTTCCATTTCTGTGCATATATAATTCTAGCCGCCGTGGAGGCATACATAAAAAATGTTAAATTGGTTGTAGAAATTGCACCTTGTGTTATTCCCAGCAGGAAGGATTCTGGCTTCTTAGGAAATGTCATTTTAAATATTTTCTTTAATTCATTATATATCATATCCCAATAGGCTTTAGCCTTCCCACAGGTCCACCACATATGAAAAAATGTGCCTTCAAAATGTCCACACTTCCAACATTTGTTTGAAACATTTTTATACATTAATGCCAGTTTTTTTTTGGTATCAGATACCATCTATACATCATTTTATAATAATTTTCTTTGATAGCATAACATGCAGCAGCGTGCTGTTCTTTTATTATTGACTGTAACTCAGAGGCGTAACTAGGGAAAACGGCGCCCAGGGCAAGCACTGAAATTGCGCCCCCCCGCCCCCCCAGCATACATCTGACTGACACACATGTTTAAGAAAACTTTTATTTTAAAAATTTTAAAAATTTCAAAAATTACCAAAAATTTCAAAATGCGATAAATAACCAAAAATGCAATAAATAACCAAAAATGCAATAAATAACCAAAAAATGCAATAAATGTCCAAAAATCCAGCAAATGTCCAAAAATCCAGCAAATGTCCAAAAATCATAACTTGGCCCTCCTTGCTTTCATAGATGCGAATTCGTCTATGATGCTATCAGTTAGTTTTTTCTGTTTCCTCTCTCTCTATGCTCAGCAGAGCAAGATCACAGAGTCTGTCTTGACCCATGGAAGTTCTGAGACAGGAAAGTATCAGCTTTAACTTGCTGAATGATCTTTCACAGCTGGCAACGGAAATTGCAATGGTCAGAATGATCTGTACAGCAATGCGCAAGTTGGGGAAGGTGGCGTCATATCCATACTGAACTATAAATTCGAGAAGCTGTTCCGGTCTTGCTACTCTCATGTCAGTCCGTGCTGCTAGCAACATTCTGCAGACCAAAAGCTCGTCATATAGCGCCACATCAACATCAGTGCTGTACATTGTGCAGAAATTTTCACAGTTGTTCTTTAGGTTCTCTGTGTCAGCACTGTAGCACAGTCCCTCGCTATCGAGAAGGAACCCAAACTTGGCATCAGTGTCATGCAGGCGAGTGAACCTCTCGCCCAGTTCTCTGTTAAGACGGTCGAGTGCTCCCTTCATGACTCTTTCCATCTCCTCCCTAGCTGTTAGCCCAGCGTCTCTTGATTTCTCACCAGGCATTCGTTTTTTCCGTCTCGGACGTCTTTCAAAGTCAACATCCCATTCTTCACAGAGACGATGTCCTACGTCGAGTGCCTCACTGACTAGGGATGTGCATAAAACCGGTTCTCCCGGTTCGGTTCGGGTCCGAACCGGGTCTGGACCGGACCAGGGAGGTTCGGTTTTGGTTTTGCCGGACCACCCCCCCGGTCCGGTTCGGTTTCGAACCGGTTCGGATCCGAACCGAACTGGTTCGGATCACAAAAAGTGGCTGGTTTTGAAGGGGACATTGTGTTCTACCTGCCACCCAAATTTCAAGTCGATTGGACCTTCCTCTGATTTTTTACAATTTTTTTTTAAAAAAATTAATTCTTGCCCATAACTCACAATGTGGAGCCCTTAGGGGCAAAAAAGCTGGGGTGGGTGGTAGCCACCCATGGGTGTCCTCCACCCCAAAAATCCCAAGGTAATTGGTTGCTCCTAGTATTATTGGTGAATTTTTGAAGAAAATTTTTTTCCATTGGCTAGAATGGGGGTTTGGGGCTGCCCCAGACCCGCCTCTGTGGGGTGGCAGCACCCCCAAAGTGGGTCCGGGGCCATGGCAAAAATGCCCTCAGTCCCTCCCTGCAATCCCCGTAGAGATAGGAGTGATGGTTCTGTTGTTTTTATGAGGTGTTCCGAGTGTAGATTCTATGATAGCTAATGAGATTTCCAATGAGACACCATGAATCCACTCTCATTTGCTATCACAGAATCCACACTCACTCAGAACACCTCAGAAAAACAACAGAACCATCACTCCTATTTCTACGGGGATTGCTGGGAGGGACTGAGGGCATTTTTGCCATGGCCCCGGACCCACTTTGGCGGTGCTGCCACCCCACAGAGGCGGGTCTGGGGCAGCCCCAAACCCCCATTCTAGCCAATGGAAAAAAATTTTTCTTCAAAAATTCACCAATAATACTAGGAGCAACCCAACAATTGCCACCCCATCTTTTTGGCCCCTCTCTCTGGGCGCCCTAACACGTAACACCTAGTCAGTCCATCTTAATGCCTACCTACTACCACCACTCCTATCCAAGCAAGTAAGAGGAGGACACTCAGAGAGACAACACCCACTCTCTGATCTAACAAAAAGGCCACTGCTGTGCTGCCTGCCAGCACAGCAGCAGCAGCGGAGCAGCACACTAAGCACAAGAGCAGCACACACAGAGAAGAAGCAGGAGGCGGAGCAGCAGAGCAGCAGACCTGCCGCTCTGCATGATGGGTGATGTGACGCCCAAAGAAACCACCGCCTCACTCAGTGCCTGCCACTGACTAGGCCCGACAGACAGAAGCCAGCCAACCTGCTCTGCTCTGCTCTGCTGCTCCCCATGGATGATGCACACACACCCTACATCTGCATCCAAATTACCAGACCAGACCAAGTGCGCAGAGCCAGCACAGGCCAGCAGCCACCAGCCCAGCAACAGCAACAGCTACTACTGCTACCACCACAACCAGTGTTGCCGCTACAATAACATTCCCAGTCCAGTCACGCGTGCCACAGCCTGAGCCTAGCACACAGCCAACAGCTGCTGCCAGCCAGTGTCTGGCAAGCCCAGCCAACATGAGGAGGAGAGAGCTAACAAGTAGACGGCGCACGCACATCACCAACCCATCACGACGGCGCAACTGCAAGGGGAGAGGGCACAATTACAGGCAGGAGGAGGAGGAGGAGGAGGAGGCGAGGCAATCCTAGCACAGATTTGAAAGTTTAAAATCCACCAGGACATCTTCTAGAATCTAGACTTCTGATTTTTCTACCACCAGCTGTAGTGTCTAGTTAGTCAGTGTGCTGTGCAGCTGAGCTGAGCTGAGCTGAGCTGCGTGTGAGGAAGGGTGATTGTAGCTAGTTCTTTAGTTTCAGCAGACTGAGCATTGAGCATGGGCAGTGGCCTTGGGAAGCAACACAATTACACGACACTCACCTGCTGCTGCTGGTTCTAGAAGTTGCCTCTTCTCGTCTTTTCACCTCTTCGTGTGTGTGTGCAGTGAGTGCATGCCTTTTGCCTTGCTGGAAAGAAATGCTTCTCTGGTCCACCACCACATATCTGCTCAAGGACACAGAGGCCCAAGGCAGAGGTGGTGGCACCAGTGTGAGTGCATGTGTGCTGGTGGTGTTTGCCACCACAGGTGTTTTGTGTGTGTATGTGTGCGCTGCTAGCTAGGAGGGGGGAGGGAGGCAGGGAGGGAGGCAGGGAGGCAGGGGGGAGGAAAGGGGAGGGGTAGAGGGATGTAGAGGGGATTGAAGGGGGGAGGGTCCGGCTCAGAGTTGGTCAGCCACATATTTGTGCACACACGTGCTCACGTGTGTGCTTCGGTGGGAGAGACCAGACTCTCATCATCTGCCAGACCGGGGTTGGGGGCAGGTGAGGCGGTGGTGGGCTGGAAGGGAGGGAGGATGGAAGGTGGTGAAGAGGAAGGGGAGAGGATGAGAGGGGAAGGATGGAGGGAGGCATGGGGGGGAGGAAAAAAAACATGTAGACAGACACACACCACACTACACACAGAAAGCATCCACACACAGAGACAGTGCTAGGCATCCATTCACACAGACAGACAGACAGACACACAACAGGAAGAGACAGACTGCGCCTGCACCACACACACACACACACACAGACCCAATTCCCCCCCTGCACAGTTATCAATCAATATGTTGTGTTGGCAGCCAGTTCATTGCTATTCTGATGGTTTTGGGTTTTTTGCCATCAGCCAACATCAACAGTGACCACAATCAAGATGAACATAAGATGATAATAATTCATTCGTTTCATTTGAAAAAATCACCCAATCATTTTCTCCATGTAAACCAAGCCCCCCACACATGATTTCTGGTAACATTTTCAATAAAATCAATTCATTTGGCATTCATCATTTTGTTCTCCCTCTGTCACCTTTTTTTCTTTCTTTTGCATAATTTTGAGGCTTGATTTTGACATGGGGTTTTTAAAGAAAAAATTATTTACATGTTTATTTACATACAGTATTTACATATCTACACTGCATTTTAGAACGTATACCCGCCACTGCCGCTAAGTCTAGTACTCCGTGGGCTGTGCTACTTTGGGGGGGTGTGCCGTGCCCACGCCAGGTCCCCAAATGCTGACAGGTGGATAGATAAAGGGCCTGTGCTGGTCAGCATTGGGTTTCTTTTTAGGTGGGCGTGGGCATTGTAAACATCTGGCCAGTCGCAGCACTACAACTACTACTACAACTGCATCTCTGTGTGGGCACACTACACGCTGCGACTGGCTGGCACGGCTCAGCATCTGTCACGTCAGCTCAGCTAGAGGTGGAAGGGGGGAGGGTAGGGATAAGCACAGAGGTCGAGCCAGGCAGGTGACCAACCATGGGGCAACCCACGGTAATCACTCGCCCGGCTCAAACTCCAGCTTGGGGTAGCCCAACAGGGGGAGGTTCACCTTAAGGAAGACCAGCTGCTCCACCAGACCAGGGTCCAAGCGGGAGCGAGAGGGTGTCACCACGTCCCCGGCACGTGAAAACACCCGCTCGCTCTGGACACTGGTTGGGGGGCAGGAGAGGAGGCGCACAGCCACCACCGCCAGGTCCGGCCAGACTTGGCGGCGGCTCGCCCAGAACTGTGCGCAGTCCACGCCGTCTCCCTCCACAGGCTCCTCCAAGTACTGCGCAACGCATTGCTCAGCACTGGAGGGGGGCCTGGCAGGTCGAGCCTCCCGCATACCAGGCATGGCGCCATAGCAGAACCGCTGAAACCACTGGGCGGATCTCGAGTCGGTAGCAAATGGCTGCTGCGATGGCGCCGCCTGGGATGCCGCGCTGCTGGACTGGGAAGAGGGAGGGGAAGGGGAAGCTGACGCCGGCTGGCCGCCCATGCTGCTGCTGGGTGCGGGTTGGGCCGCGAGGGCTGCCCCCGCACCACTACCAACACCCTGGTCTCTGCAGGCCCTAGCGGCCTCCTCCTCCCTAACCTTCTCGACCAGGATGCCCTTCCACCTGGGCAAGTCGTCGGCACTCACGGCATTGCCCTTGAGGGCTGGGTGACAGAGACAAGCGAGGACATACTCCTCCCTGTCTCCCAGCACATCAACGAGCCGCTTGTCAACCCCAGACCTCAGCCTCCCAGCCAGAGCACGACCCTCTGGCGTGGTCAGAGAGATATGGAGTCCACCCATCAGCTTCTCGAGACCAACAGCTGTGGGCAGCGCCTGGCTCAAGGGAGTGGTGTCGCCACACAAGCCCTTCGTGGCAAGCTGGAAGGGCTCGAGTGCCGACACCGCCTCGGACATCTGCTTCCACTCTGCGTTCGAGAAGTCGCAGACATCCAAGGACTCGTCCCTCGCCAGGGCGACAAGGGCTCTCTCCTGCTCCAACAGGCGCTGGAACAGGAGGAAGGTGGAGTTCCACCGCGTCTCCACATCCGTAGGGATGAGATGGTGAGGAAGGCCAAGGTCATCCTGCTTCTGGCGAAGCAGTCTCCTGGACTTCTCGCTGCGGTGGAAGTGGGCGGCCAGCTTGCGGGACTTATCCACAAGCGTGGCCATGGCAGCAACAGCAGCTGGGATGGGGCGGGCCCCCTTCTCCTGGGACGCCTTCAGCTCCTTAAGGCCAAGGGCGTCCCTGACGGTCAGATGGAGCGTGTGTGCCATACACCGTATGTTCACACAGTCCATGACTGTCTCGACAGCGGCGGTAACGTTGGCTCCATTGTCGGTGACAATGAAGCCGCGGGAGAGGTGTGGACACCCGCCAATCCACTCCTCTATCTGGCGGTCGAGTACGGCCGCCACCTCCTCCGCGGTGTGCCTCGTGCCCATCGTCTCCACGTGCAGGACGGCCCACCTGTGCCGTAGTGCAGCGGGAGCCGTGCCGGACCCGGAAGCATCGCCCGCGGAGGTCCCCTCACTCTCCGGTCCCCACCAGTGGGCAGTGAGGGCCAGGAAAGAAGCGTGCATCCCACTGACACTGGTCCAGAGGTCAGTCGTGAAATGCACGCTTGTCCCGGCCGGAGCTGCACGCAGCTTGGCCGACACGAGCTCCCTGCACCGGCGGTACAGGGAGGGGACCACGTTCCGGCTGAACGTGGTCCTTGAGAGGATGACATATTCGGGAGCCAGGTATTGGAGAATCCGGCGGAAGCCGTTGTTCTCGACCACCTGAAACGGCTGGTCATCGGTGGAAATCATCTCCCCTATGAGGCGGGTGAGGTGATGATGGTCCACGCGAACAATACGCTGGCTGCCCGAGGACTGCGTCCACCGCTGGACGGGCAGTGTAGCCTGCCTGCTGGCTGGCACACTGCCGCTGCCCGCCCTAGTGGCAGATGCACAAGGCGCACTAGCGCTGCCAGCCTGTCCCCTGAGACCTGGGTGGTGACGCTCTAGGTGTCTCCACATAGGCGTCGTACCCAGGTGCGCAGGGTCCCTTCCACGGCTGACAAGCATCCTGCAGTGGACACAGCGGGCGTGGAATGGGTCATCTTGAGGGACCTCAAAATGCACCCATGCACCACTGCCCTTGGCCTCCTGCGCCCTGGGCGCCGTCCTAGGCCGTTTCTCGCAGGGTGGCTGCAGTCCTAGGGGGGGGGCAGCCGCCGCTGCCTGCCCACTGCTGCCACCCAACCCGCCCCTTCCGCCCTCCACAGCAGAGGAAGGGCCCGGCTGAACTGGCATCGGAGAGGCAGGCCTCTCCTCCACCACCTCGCCAGACCGCTCCCCACCAGAGTGTCGGGCTTCACGAGGGGGGGCCCCACTGAGCGGCGAAAGGATAGGGGGAAGGGGCCCCAGAGGGAGGGAGAACCTGGCTGCATCGCTGCCAGCCGCACGGTCCTCACCGCCCTCTACCTGCTCTTCCAACTCCACAGTCTCCTCCACCTCAACAACTGGCGGTAGCTCAGCAGCACCTGGTGCCGCCGGTGAGGAGGGACCCGCCACAGCCCTAACGGTGCCTCTGCCTCTGCCGCGATTGGCGGCAGCAGGCGTGGGGAACTGAATCCTGCGCACCAAAGATGGGGCCGGAGCAAAGAATTCTCCAATGGGGAGAACTGGGGTGTCCTCAGGCTCCCCGCGTCCTCTCCCTCCCCGTGCCGCAGGCGCACCCCGCACCTGGCCTCTCCCACCTCTGCCTGCCAGCCTTGAGCGAGCCCTGCCCGCCACACGGCGCTCAGACATGCTGCTAGGTCAGAAGGAGGGAGACTTTAGGAGGAAGGCCAGACAGGGTCAAAAAAATAATTTGGAGGGGCTTAGGGGCCAAAAAAAAGGCAGCTGATTTGGAGGCGGCGGGGGGGAAGTTTGTTTTCAAAAAAGGAAGCCAATTGGGGGGAAAGGAAGACTTTTTGATATGGGGGGGGGGAAGCCAATCGAAGTGAGGGGGAGGGTGTCCTTTTGGGAGTCAACCACCAAGCCAATTGGGGAGATGGGTCTGGGAGGGTTTTTTTTAGAAAAATAGGGGGTTAAAGGGTGGAACCCCGGTGTGGGAGGGTGGCACGGGCAGTTGGGTGGAGTAGTTGTGGTGTGGGTGGCAAGTTTTTAACTTTTTTTGGGGGGGGAGTGGATGGGGGGAGGGCACAGAACCTACCGGGGGTGGGGGAGGGATGCAGTCAACGCTTGGGAACCTGCAGATCAAAGGAGGAAACCCTTATTTAGTGAACTTGAACACAAAGTGTGGGTTCTGGGGGGTGGTTCTCAAGTAATGCTCCTGTGGGGGGAGCATCAAACTCAATGCAGCCTATTTAGTGACTCTAAATTGCACACAACCAAAACCAGAACCCAGTCACACCAACACAGAGGTTGAACCCACCCACTCTGTGACTCTGCCTGCCCAATGCCATGGCAAGCAAGCAGCAGCAAACACTTGATGGCAGCCTCATGGATTGAACATCATGATCATCATCATACGTGTGTATTGGCCCAGCATGTAGTGGCAGCATCAGAGCCCAGCCAGGACCCCACTCAGACTGCCCCAGAGGCAAGGAAGCACTCTGGCATGGCATGGGCCCAGCATGTAGTGGCAGCATCAGAGCCCAGCCAGGACCCCACTCAGACTGCCCCAGAGGCAAGGAAGCACTCTGGCATGGCATGGGCCCAGCATGTAGTGGCAGCATCGCATCAGAACCCTGGACCCCACTCAGACTGCCCCAGAGGCAAGGAAGCACTCTGGAAGGCACCTGTTCAAAAACCACCTGCAAGACGCATGCAATGCAACGCAACACACAGCAGCAATTTCTTTATTGGGCATGGGCATGAAGACACAAGTTTTACAACAGTACATCTCCTCTCCAAGGTTCCCTTCCTCCTCCCCACACCCAAATGCATTTCAGAATAGGGGTGTCCCTATTTAAAACCGCCAGCTAGGGAGAGAAAGGGGCAACAAAAGGTGCACAATCGCACACGCACTAACCCCTCTTCTTCCGGTCCTTCTCCTGCCGCTCACTGCTGGTCACGGATTCGCCGCCGCCAGCCAGCCACCCTGGGCTGAGACACAGCAGGGCGGCCGCACGAGGCACACAGGCAACCGGGGTAGTTCAACAACGATGGAGGGGCAGAAGTGAGGAGACAACACTATTTGTGTCGCTCAACTCACCCCCAAGCAGAGACAAAATCAACCAAAAACTATAAAAAGAAAAGAAAAAATCGATGGCAGCCGCCAGGTGGGTAGGCTACTGTGTGCGGCTGCAGCTGTGGGAGAGGAGGTGGAAAGTGAAGGGGAGCAGAGAGAGAAAAGACTAAGAGAGAGAGAAAAGAGAGGGGGGGCAGGGACAAAGAGAAAGAGAGGAGAGAGAGAGAAAAGAAAGAGAGAGAGAGGAGAAAGAGAGATGATAGAGAGAAAGAGGAGAGAGGAGAAGCGCAGCGCAGCAGGGAGGGGGGATTCAGGTGTGGGGGGAGGACACAGCAGTAGCAGCGGTCCAAAGAGGTGGGGGGAGCAGAGAGGGTGTGTGTGGTTGGGGGCTAGTGTGTGGCAGGGGGCCTGTGGTAAGTGGAGAGAGTCAGGGGCAAGGAGAAAAAGAGGTGGGGTGGGGGGAGCAGAGAGGGTGTGTGTGGTTGGGGGCTAGTGTGTGGCAGGGGGCCTGTGGTAAGTGGAGAGAGTCAGGGGCAAGGAGAAAAAGAGGTGGGGTGGGGGGAGCAGAGAGGGTGTGTGTGGTTGGGGGCTAGTGTGTGGCAGGGGGCCTGGGGTAAGTGGAGAGAGTCAGGGGCAAGGAGAAAAAGAGGTGGGGTGGGGGGAGCAGAGAGGGTGCGTGTGGTTGGGGGCTAGTGTGTGGCAGGGGGCCTGGGGTAAGTGGAGAGAGTCGGGGGCAAGGAGAAAAAGAGGTGGGGTGGGGGGAGCAGAGAGGGTGTGTGTGGTTGGGGGCTAGTGTGTGGCAGGGGGCCTGGGGTAAGTGGAGAGAGTCAGGGGCAAGGAGAAAAAGAGGTGGGGTGGGGGAGCAGAGAGGGTGTGTGTGGTTGGGGGCTAGTGTGTGACAGGGGGCCTGGGGTAAGTGGAGAGAGTCAGGGGCAAGGAGAAAAAGAGGTGGGGTGGGGGGAGCAGAGAGGGTGTGTGTGGTTGGGGGCTAGTGTGTGGCAGGGGGCCTGGGGTAAGTGGAGAGAGTCAGGGGCAAGGAGAAAAAGAGGTGGGGTGGGGGGAGCAGAGAGGGTGTGTGTGGTTGGGGGCTAGTGTGTGGCAGAGGGGTGTTGGGGGGAAGGGGAGGGGGCAACAACAAACAGCAAAGGAGAAACTGGAACAACTCGGGCAGCAGCAGCGATTAGGCTGGATGGGGTGGTTGGGGGAGGAGCTGGGCCTGGGCTAGGGTCTGGGAGGAGGGAGGGTGGGGGGGGCAGGCGGGGGGGGAGGAGGAGGAGGAGGGTAGCAAAATATATAAAGCAATATATATCAAGAGGACACAAGCCAGAAGTTTAAAAAAAAAATGAAAAGAAAGACTATAACCAGCAGAAAAAACTTGGGGGTGGGGGTGTGGGGAGGGGGAACCAAACACAGACTCTGAGGGGGGCCACTAAGTGAACAGAGACAATGAAACCACAATTGCTGCAAATTAATAATAGCAAATGAATAAGTGGAACCAAGCAAAGAAAACTGGACTCTGTTTGGCAGCAGCAAACTTGGGAGAAGGCTGGATGGGGTGGGGTTGGGGTGGGGTGTGGTTGGACTTGGAGGAGCAAGTTGGGAGCAGGGAACCAAAACTGATTATATGGGACAACAAGAAACAACAACAGAATCCTCTGGGGGTGGGGGGGAGGGATTCAGGGAACCAACTCGCAGGGCAGCAGCAGTCAGCAGAAACAAACAAAATGGTACAATTTAAGCAAAACCAGCAAGCAATATATAAATGAAACCAATGCAATGCAATGTGAAAATCAAAAAGTTGGACAAAAACAAGGCAGGACAAAGAGCAATAATTAATGGAAGAAGTTTTAAAGCAATGAGGATGCAGTGGGTGGGAGTGGGGGAGGGGGAGGGTAGGCCCAAAGGATGAGAAGGGAAAGGGGGGGAGGGGGGGAGAAAAGCAGACAGACAAGGAACAGGGAAAATTGGGGGAAATTAAGAAGAAAGTAAAGTGAAGTAACACACAGTATACAGACAAGAGACAGACAGAGAGAGGAGACACACAGAGAGTCACAAAGGGCAGGTGGACAAAGGATTAGAGCACACACAGAGAGACACAGGACACAGTCAGGACTCACAGAGACACCAGAGCAGCCAGCAAAGGGCAAGCAGGTCTCAGAGATGATCCCACAACTGCAGCCAAGAGAAGTTTCCAGAGAAGAGGCTTGGGTTTATATAGGTTTGAAATTCCCTCCTTTGGGAGCCCCCACCTTTGCACTCCCCCCACGGCCAACAGGGTGCCAGCTCTCAACAGTGCAACAGCCAAGCAGCCTACCAGACCAAAGGACTCATTCTGGCCAATCAAGGATCAATAGCGCAGCCAATACAATGCCTGGAAATAGCATCACAAAATGGATGCAAGGAGGAGCAAAAGTTTCGGGAAGGAGACACAAAATGGAGGACACACTTGGAACTTTAAAGAGACACTCCAGAGACTCAATTTCATTCCCGAACCGGTTCGGGAAACCCGAGCCGGTTCGGTACCGAACTGGCTCGAATTCGGTCCGGCTCGGTCCCGGAAGGGCCCGATTCGGTCCGGGATCGAGCCGCCGGATCCGGACCGGTTCGGGACGAACCGGTCCGGATCCGGACCGAACCGCACATCCCTATCACTGACCAGCACTTCTCTCTCACCATGAAAACAATCCTGGAGGACTTTCAAATGCAGCTCAGCATTGTGGAAGTTCATTTTAGGATCCTGCAGCCTCTTTTGAACACTGTCAATTCGAGCGAGGATCTTATTCCAAAAACCCAGTAGAGTCAGAAATTCATAACTCAACAAGTGGATGCGCAGGTGCTTTGCATCACTTCCGCTTTCAACGGTCTCATCTGCATCGTCTCTCATGTCCAGAAGAACTTCAAGTATCCTCTCCAGGTGGTTGTTGACTGGCTTCACTGCTTCCGTCCTTGAACTCCACCTGGTTTCAGACTCCGACTTAAGAGATACAGGCACGGCGTCTCTGAGTCTTTGCCAGCGCTGTGTTGAGCGAGAAAAAAAAGCGTAGAGGGAATCAATGGTTCCAAAAAATGACTCCATCTCCACATCCTCTTTGGCTGCATGTACACCCACCAAGTTGAGTGAATGATTGTCGCAATTCACAAACACTGCCAGCTTGTTTTGCTCACGTATCCGTTGAGCAACACCACTTCTGTGTCCAGCCATCACAGCAGCATTGTCATAGCACTGTGACCGACAATCTTGCAGCTCCATTCCGTCCTTCTCTAACTTTTCCAAAATGTCTTTAGTCAAGCTCTCAGCATCCTTCTGGCTTAGCTTGATAAAACCAAGGAAGGACTCTCTCACACGGACTGTATGACTCTCATAATCAATTTCTACATATTGAACTACTTGTGACATCTGCTCACGGTGTGCCAGGTCAGGAGTCGAGTCGAACATGAGGCCATAGTATTTTGCTTTGCGAATGCCTCCCAGAATACTCTTGCGAACAGTGGATGCCATCAGATGGATGAATTCATTCTGGACTGCCGGTGAAAGATAAGAGGTGGATCCAGGATGACTTTCCACATGGGTCAGGTGTTCTTTCATGACTGGGTCACAAGTAGCCATTAGTTTTACTAAGCCAAGGAAATTTCCTACATTGGTGTCATATAGCTGAAGTGACTCCCTATGTCCTCGCAAAGGCAGGTTCTGAGTTGCAAGGTATTTGATGCAGTTAAGGATTCTTGTCAAGATTTCGCGCCACCTCTGCTTCTCCTTCTCAATCTGTGACCGAAGTTCCGCATCAATGAGTCCTCTGTTTCCAGCTATATTTCTCTCCATTTCTATCCACTGTGCGAAGCACTCCAGATGATTCTTGGCATTCTCATGAACAGAAATCCTTTCAGGTTTTTTCCAGTTTTTGAATCCACTTTCCTGCTCCAATGTGGACTGATGCTCTGATCGGGAAAAGAGAAGACAGCAGAAGCAAAATGCCGACCTCTTAGAAGGGGAATAGAGCATCCATGGGCGATCCACATCCGCACCACAGCCACCTCCCAATCTCTTCCTGAACCAAGTCTTGTTCATCACACGGTTTTTAGTTGGTAGGAAAGGCCCCTCAGAGTTCTGGAAATACTTAGCACCCAGCCTTATCATTTCTTCTCTAAGCATGTCAGGGATAACCGGTCTTCCAGTTGCCTTGTCAAACTGCAGAAGTCCGATGTCATGCCGCTCAATCACTTCCGGCCTAACAGTTAGAGGCTCTTGGTCAGCATCCAGTTCACTGCACATAGTGTCCTCCTCCTCCTTGGGTTCAGTCTCACTCTCATCAGTAGACCCGACATCACCACTGGCTTCCCCTCCTGTCACGTCCACACTCTCTGTGGCAGCCTCGGCCTCCTCATCTGGCTGGACTCCCTCCTCCACTTGTGGTGGATGTGTACTTGATCCACCTTCATCTGGCTGGACTTCCTCCTCCACTTGTGCTGGCGACTCTGTGGGAGGTGGTGTGGAGCTACTTGTCCCGGGCCTTGCAAAGAATGACTCAAGGATCCTGCTCGACCTCTGGGCTTCCTCTGCCTCCAGCCTCCGCCTCTTCCGTCCTGCAGCTCCACTTGCCTTCTTCGGTGGCATGATGATGTTCAAATCTCTAAGGGAATTCGTTCATTATGTCAACATCCCACTCTTCCTCCAAGGAGCCCTATGCCCTATACACACCTATGTCTGCATTTGACACCCCTGGTTACACAATAATGCTTTCAAGTATACTGGAATTCTTGAGAGCCAGCACACCCCACAACTGTCTCTGTATTGAAGTCTGGGCGTAGCAAGTTTGTAGTGGGCCCAGAGAGACAAGATTTTGAATTCCTCCCCCCCCCCCATCAATGCAGCTCAGCACATGAAGTCATGCAATATTAAACAGGACATCATCCAGTATTCTTGAATTCTTGAGAGCCAGCACAGCCCACAACTGTCTCTGTATTGAAGTCTGGGCGTAGCAAGTTTGTAGTGGGCCCAGAGAGACAAGATTTTGAATTCCTCCCCCCCCCCCCATCAATGCAGCTCAGCACATGAAGTCATGCAATATTAAACAGGACATCATCCAGTATTCTTGAATTCTTGAGAGCCAGCACACCCCACAACTGTCTCTGTATTGAAGTCTGGGCGTAGCAAGTTTGTAGTGGGCCCAGAGAGACAAGATTTTGAATTCCTCCCCCACCCTCATCAATGCAGCTCAGCACATGAAGTCATGCAATATTAAACAGGACATCATCCAGTATTCTTGAATTCTTGAGAGCCAGCACAGCCCACAACTGTCTCTGCATTGAAGTCTGGGCATAGCAAGTTTGTAGTGGGCCCAGAGAGACAAGATTTTGAATTCCTCCCCCCCCCCCCCGCCATCAATGCAGCTCAGCACATGAAGTCATGCAATATTAAACAGGACATCATCCAGTATTCTTGAATTCTTGAGAGCCAGCACACCCCACAACTGTCTCTGTATTGAAGTCTGGGCGTAGCAAGTTTGTATTGGGCCCAGAGAGACAAGATTTTGAATTCCTCCCCCCCACCCCCATCAATGCAGCTCAGCACATGAAGTCATGCAATATTAAACAGGACATCATCCAGTATTCTTGAATTCTTGAGAGCCAGCACAGCCCACAACTGTCTCTGTATTGAAGTCTGGGCGTAGCAAGTTTGTAGTGGGCCCAGAGAGACAAGATTTTGAATTCCTCCCCCCCCCCCCCCCCATTAATGCAGCTCAGCACATGAAATCATGAAATACTAAACAGGACATCATCCAGTATTCTTGAGAGCCAGCACACCCCACAATTGTCTCTGTATTGAAGTCTGGGCGTAGCAGGTTTGTAGTGGGCCCAGAGAGACAAGATTTTGAATTCCTCCCCCCCCCCCAATCAATGCAGCTCAGCACATGAAGTCATGCAATATTAAACAGGTCATCATCCAGTATTCTTGAATTCTTGAGAGCCAGCACACCCCACAACTGTCTCTGAATTGAAGTCTGGGCGTAGCAAGTTTGTAGTGGGCCCAGAGAGAGAAGATTTTGAATTCCTCCCCCCCCACCCCATCAATTGCTTTACTTACAGTTGGCTGGTTCAGAGCGCTGGTTTGTAGTTGGTTGTGTGCCTGCAGTTCCAGTCAGCAGAGGTGCTATTATTGTTTTTTGATAGAAAATAGTATTTATTTTTTGCATTTCAATTTATTTATTTCTACATTCTATATCCCACTCTCCCTCCAAGTAGCCCAGAGTGCTGCACTAAATACTTAGGTTCTTCCTCACAAGCAGCAACCCTGTGAAGTTGGCCTGTATCTCAAACAACAGAAAAGGTTTCAGCCTCTTTCTGATAAGTTGTATGACACACATGTTCTATGTTTACACCTAACATTCTCTTTAATGGAAGCCCTTAGTAAGAGAGATAAAGACTGGTCCACTCATTATCCCCAAAACGCATTAGTCAAGCTCTACTGTGTCAGAATATTAACTTTATTATGGCCATATATTGATAGTTTTAAAGGGGGAGAGGAATAAGTTTTTATGTTGACATATCAACATTTACCTAGTGTTTGTAAAGATTAATTTGGCTATATTTATTATATTCAATTTGTAAGGAACAGTGGGCAAAGTCTCCTCTCTCAAGATACACTGAGAGCTCTGGGAACAGATGTTTGCTATCAGTGCAGAAGGAGAAATACCTGTAAAAAATTCCTGTCTTCAGACAGATGACCCACTATTATTTGAAAGAAACAATTCATTTTTACTAACTTTCATTAAGGTCTACTTCCTATAAAATGAAATGTCTATCATCTAATCAAAACTCAAAAAACAGCACCACAAAATAAACACCATGACAAAGAAAAAAGTAGCCATTGCCATATTCAGCTTGCATTCACAGAATATACATGGTTTTAACAATGACGGCAAATCACTGGAAATCATAAAGATACATCATGTTCCAACTAGCACAAATATACTACCAAGCAGCTGCTGTAGAAGGCTCCTGGCAGAGTCTCCTGGTAGGGCTGGGAGAGATTCCTGCCTGCAACCGTGGAGAAGCCGCTGCCAGTCTGGGTAAGGCAACACTGAGCTAGATGGACCCAGGGTCTGACTCAGTATATGGCAGCTTCCTAGGTTCCTAGTCCACTAGGCTGACACCAGGTATGGTCATGTAGACTGACTCTAGGGGGTGTACTAAAATGTCCAGTTCAGTTTTTTCTAGGTCTCTGACCAGCAGTACAAAGTTAAAACTTTAAACATTAATAAGAATCCATCCTAAAGTATAACAACTGGGTTAGCTATTAGAGCCTGTCTGATTCTCTTGGCCACCACACAAAATTTGGCTACATTATCTGTAATGTCAGAGTCAACAAGAATAATTTAAAACAAACAAACAAACAAACTCATCTGAAACGGCCTGGAATGTTTCTTAGTAAAGTGGGACAATTCTTTCTTTCTCCATCCATCCATCCATCACTTTTTCTTTCTTTCTTTCCTTTTCTTTTCAATTCCTGTTTCCTTTCCTTTCTTTTCTTTCTTTCTTTCTCCATCCATCCCTTAAATATTACATTCCAGAAGAAGAAGAAATAATAAAAATTCTCACTGAGCACTTTTATTATTTCTTCTTCTTCTGGAATGTAATATTAGCAGTAAGTGCAGGCAGGAGTTATGAGGAGAAGTAGCACACATGGAGGCTACGAGGAAGGGGGGGAGGAGAAAAGAGGCACTTCCTTCCAAAACAACTCCAAATCCTCAAGGAACACACACACCTCCCTCTCTCTCTTTTTCTCCTGCCCTTCTAATATTTTCAGCTCCTTAAGGAAGTTAAAGTATGCACTTTTGAACATATGTGGCTGCCAGCTTTAAATTCAATTAATGAAAGCTGCCTTTGATGTATTATTGAAATGCAGCCGTTACAAAGATAGGGGTGAAGTAACCAAATGGTGGAATCATTTCTGTAGCATCAGATTCAGAGACCCAAAGGGCACTGGGAGAGAGGTGGGGAGAGATGGGGAATAAGACCATTTTTAAAAAAATAAAATAATAAATGGTGAATTAGGAATTCTTATTTGAAAATGACTCAAGTCCTAGCTGCTCTACAATATCCATTTAAATGTCTGCTGGCTTGGAGAACAGATCATAGTTAACTGCACATGCAATGAAAAATTCACAGGAAAATGTTGGCGGTTTTTACACTCATTAAACATTAAGCGCCATTACGGGAAGAGGCTCTTTAGGGAGTGAGGAGCTCTGCATGCAAGCTCCTCTCTCCTTCTCTAAAATACAATCGATTGCAGGACGTGGCCCTGCCGGGAAGAAGAGATCTGGTATGGGGAGGTCTTGCAGCTGGGTGGACGGGTGGGCGGTTGGCGACGAGAGCCGCGCCCGCGGGGGCATTTTCATGGGCCGTTTTGGCCCTTAAACGTGGCGGGGGAGGAGTTGGAGCACATTACAGCTAACACATAGCTGTACAGCTAAGAATTGGGCAAGTCTCAAGACAAATCCCAAGAAGAGCAATCACCCCCATGCCCCATCCACAACAGTAAATGTACTCAGAGCATCAGAGACCAGAAGAGAAAAAACACACACACACACCTTGTTGTTGTGACCACCACGCTGGCTTCTTTTCTTTAATTAATGATGACGCGCACAAGCGCGACTCTCTCTCGAGGTCTGGTCCGGTTCCCCGCGCGGCTGGCGTTCTTGTTGTGTGTGCCTCCGTGTCCTGCCCTGCCTGCGCCTGCTGCAGCCCCCAGGCAGCCCCAGCAATGACGCTCTCCTCGCCTCGGCGACTCCGCGCGAGTCCACGACCGCGCCACATGCAGCCAGCCAGGCGAATGGAGCTGGGAGGATGGACGCGACGCATGCATGCTCAGTGCGACTCGGCACGCCGCCGGCCGAGTCACGCGTGCATCGTGTGTGTAGAGACCCAGCGGCTGGGCCACTAGAGGGCCTCTCTGGCTGGCGCCTGATCTAGAGCGAGCCAGCAGCCACAGCAGCGCCGGCAAGCACAGCAGTAAGCACAGCAGTAAGCACAGCAGTAAGCAAGGCGCCCGCTGCGGCGCCCGCCACCAAGCCAGGCAGGCAGGCTGGTGGCCAGCAAAGCAATGGGGGGGCCGCCCGCGGGCGTGGAGGGGACCATTCCAGGGGGAGCGCCGACGCGCTCCCCTGCCGGAGAACTCTGTGTGTGTGTGTGTATATATATATATATATATATGTGTGTGTGTGTGTGTGTGTGTGTGTGTATATATATATATATATATATATATATATATATATATATATATAAAAATTTATTTTTATTTTTGGATAGGCGGGGGTCATGGCGGCGCCCCCCACGTGACCAGGGAAGATGGCGCCCGGGGCACGTGCCCCCCCTGCCCCCCTATCGTTACGCCTATGCTGTAACTCTCAGATATCCCAGTCATGGATGGAAAATTCAGGGTCAATTTACAAGAGACACATTTTCTACATGGAAGTTTCTTCTGTGCAGGTATTGTGCAGAAACCCATGTGTAGTGACCGCCATGGGCATAGCAAGGTTGGAATGGGCCAAGATGAGATTTTAAAATGGGCCCCAGCCCCTCAAAGTCCAGGGCCTCCAGACACCCCAGGCCCCCAAGGATTTAAGTCTGATATTTCAAAATAAGTATGCTGCCTGGAAATACATTTCACTGAATACACACACGCACACTTCACAATATATAGTGATATACATTGAGTACTATATGTTTGTGCTACTTTTAATGCCTAAAACACACTAGAAACACTAATTATTAAAATGGCTCCCTTGCTGCAGATTAGCAAAGGAGACTTTCAACCATGCAGGGTGAGCCTATGTTTGTTTTCTCAGAATTCTGAACAAATTCAGTAAAGTTTGATTCCAGGAGGTTTTTCACACGGGGCTTTTAAAGCCCTTTAACACACATCTCCTCTGGAATGGAGGTGCTGCATTCACATGTTGGCCAGATTTACCCTGAAGTCCCTGCAAGTTATTGGGGAGCAGTTCACACATAAGAAAAATAAAATAAAACAAAACACAAGCACACACATGCTTCACAGTTCTCACTCAGACCTTCTGGGTTGCAAAACAACTTGAACATAAGTGCATTTATGAGTGAATGAATGAATGAATATAATATTGTTCCAGAAGTTTTTGTAATTTTCTTCCATGAAACAAGCCACTTATAGGGCTTTTTAGATAGTTGTTGTTTTTAAAGCCAGCAAAGTTTCCACTCTGTTTTAAATTAAATATTCAGACTTCTCAGTCTCCCACCACCACCCCCCATATCAAAGCCGTATGGCAAGCAGATCCCTATATATGGGGGGGGGGGCGGGGAGTAAACCACAAAAAGGAATTCACAGTACCTGGCAAAAGCTGTGCTGGAGGATGTTCTGGGCAGAGGGTCTGCTGCTGCAGAGAACTCTGCCTGCCTTCTTCTTCCTGGCTTCCTTGGGGCCTGCCAAGTTCAGGCTTCAGGGAGGCCTACTCAGAGGCCTCTCTGTAAGCCCCGGCCACCCGCCGATCAGTTGAGAGGCGGGGAGAGAAGAGCTGCTCTGCAGTTTGCAGGCCCAGCCCGTGGAGGATCCTAGGCCTCGCAGAAGGCAAGCAGGATGGCAAGTGGCTGAGGGGCCCTGGGGCTGGGCAGGTGGGCAATGGGGTGGGGGTGGCAGGACCTGGCATGGCGCCCTCCCCCCAGTGGCGCCTAGGGCACCTGCCCTGGCTGCCGCACCCCAGTTCCACCCATGATTACTGCATTCATGGACACAGCACTCTTATGCTAAAGTGTTTTTCTAGGTACTAAGCCCAATGTATCCCATTCACAAGGCACCTTCTGTTGATTCTAATGACTCTTCCCAGTGCATGCACGATGAGCATCAAGAGCAAACATGTCTTTGTCCTTGACCATCTTTAAGGGCTCTTAGAGATGGTCAAGGACAGGCATTTGGTCACTGAGCTGTGTAGCTAAGATAGGCTCAAATGCAGCGTTTCCTGCATTGCTGTCTTATTTCATAGTCATATCAAATCTAGCATCTGCAGTGACAAGTGTTCCAATTCAGGCTTTCCGTCTCTCTCCTCTTGCAGAAAAATGGCCTGGAGGCTAAAAGTATATTCTCATTGCTGATCCTGCATTTTGGAGGGGGCCTGCTCTGTAGAGTGCCTCTTCATTGTCTTTCCCTGAAGTATCAGCAGGGATGGATTGCCCTGGGTGGAGGTCTGGTGCAGAGCTTCCATGATATAGAGGTTGTCTCCTGTCTCTTTGAGCTCTTTCCCCCAAGTGTGGATTGTCCATACTTGGGAGATTGCCCATAGCAGGGATGGGATGTCCTGGATGGGGACCCGATGCAGAGTTTGCCTCTTTAGGTCCTTTTCTCTGAGTCTCAGCAGGGATGGAAGGCCCTGGGAGAGGGCCTAATACAGAGGGTGCTTCTTTTGGTTCTTTCCTTGGAAGATCAGCAGGGCCGGAAGGCCCTGGGAGGAGGCCGATATGGAGGTTGCCTTTTTTGTTTTCTCCTGGGAGTGTCATGCTCTACAGAGAGCCACCTCCATGGCTTTTCTTCCTGCAAAGGAAATAGTGGGGGGGCACCTCCTAGCTGCTTCCCCAGGGCCAAATCAATTACTCAGCTTGACTCTTTGCCTGGATCCAAGCCTCTAGCTGCTGTTTTGGCTCTTGGTGGAAAATAAGGGGGCTGGAGAATAACATTTGGCCTCCTTCCCATTTGGAACACTTGGCCTCGTTTCCATTATTCCTGCCACCCAGCAGCCCTGAGTGGTTCATCTAACCCTGGGCTGCACAACTTGGGCCTTCCACCTGTTGTTGGGTTACAGCTCCCATAGTCCCCAGTTGCACTAGCCAATAGTCAGGGTTGATGGGAACTGTAGTCAAACAGCAGCTGGAGGGCTGGTGTTGTGCAGCCCTGCCCTAAATCAAGCTTCCCCTTCTGCATCACCACTCCATCCTCTTCCACAAGAGGCAGATCACTCTTCAGGGCCAAAATCAGGCCTCCTAGCCATTCATATTGGGGCAGACAGGCTCTGTATAAGCCTCCTGGCAAGGAGCAGTCTATCTTGAGCTACCTCTGGAACCTCTCAGAACATCTCTTGGCCCCAAGTGGACTGGCCAAAGAGCCTTTTCTGTGGCTGGGTTTGACCCAAAGACATTTTTACCCAACTCTGCCCAAAGAATATTCAAAGTAAGACAACTTTATTTTCTTTAAAATCAACTTTTTAATTTTTAAGCAGTAAATATGCATGTTCTGTTGCTGTTTTATCTCTACATCCTATCCTATTAAAACAAATGTTTAATATTTTTAAAATAAATATGCAGCATTTTATTGCTACCTATGTATGAAGCACTGTCTGGTTTTTGTCTTTCTCTTTTTCCTCATCAACATCCAGCTCCCTTGGAGGAACCAGGATCCCCATAGTGGCTTCCACCCTTGCCAGTCTGCTCCGCAGTCTCCGGAGCTGTACCCTCAGTGCCTTGAGGTTTTGCAAACATTCCTGGCAGCTGCGGAGGTCTCTTTGGCCTTGAAGGAAAGAAAACAAACAGGGTCAAGGGGCCTGTCCTCCACAATACCAGTCCCTGCACTGACTTCTAGTCCCTTTCCATGCCCAGCACAGACTTCTCATCTCTACCTTGAAAACCCACCATGGCTATGCCCCACCCTGTCCCTCTGCACTGATCCTCCCCCCTCCCCCAACTTGCACCCCGTCAGGTTGGTTTTTGCTCCTCCAGCTTCTGTCTTCAGCCACCTGGAGGTCTCCTGCCCTCTAAAACTATTCTTTTTCTTCTTCCTCGCTGACCCTTGGGTCTGGAACTGCCACTCATGTGGGCTCACGTCTCTCTCCTATCCCTCCAATGCAACCCACCTCCTCTGTGCAGCTTTTGGCTTAATGCCTCAGCAGAGGCAGCTCCATCATCTTGAACTGAATGCCCCTTATGCTTTCTTCCTCTTCCTCACTTCTCTCTCCAAAGCCAAACTTTAGACTGTATGCTCCTGGTGGCCGGGAACTTTTGCCCATGTACATTGACGATGCTATAAGGAGGATTGTGATAAGCACAATTGTATGTCATCCTCCTTGGTTTCTTGTTTCAGCCCAGCTTGAACTCAAAAGGGCTGATATTAGCATTCATATTATTAGCATTCATGAATTTAGTATTCACATTCTGCTCTTCCTCAAGCAGCTCAGGGAGGTATACATGGTTATTTTTTTCCTCCTAACAACCCTAAAAGTTAAGTTAGACTGCAGGACAAGTGACTGGCCCAAAGTCACCCAGCGAGGTTCATGGCTGGATGAGAATTCAAACCCGGGTCTCCCTGGTCCTAAGGAGGTGCAGCTGAAATACATACACATCGTTCCCCCGCTTGTCCCACCTCAACTTCCCTCTCCTTCCTCTGTTGCTTGCCCATCTCTGTTTTTAGACTATAAGTGTTTAAGATTGTAAAACAACAATGAGGATGGAAAAGGGGTGCTGCCTCTGTGAAACTTACGGTCATTCAGCTGATGGAACTGCAAATCCATCAAACTCTGCAGAGTTTCTTTTACATTGCTGAGGTCCGGCTCTAGAGGAGGTGGGGAAGGAGGAGGAGGGGGAGAGGGATGCAGGAGGAAAGAAGAGGTGGAGGCGGAGGGTGGGATGGAGCCAACTTCCAGCGATGCAGAAGATAATAATGAACTGGACCCAGGGGGGCGGAGACATGCAGCAGGGCCTGCAGGATCATCTGCAAGAGAGAAGCAGCAGCAGGTGATCAGCCGCAAACGCTGGCATACTACCACACCCGCCATCACTTGCCCTCACTGCTCACCATGAGAAGCTGTCTGAATTACAGGCATCAGAGCTTGGTCACCTGAAAGACAGAAAACGAAGGAACACTTCAGCAAGCACTGACAACCCACCCACAGGCCTCCCCTCCGAAACTTAGATGCAGAACCCTTTTGCATAGACACCCAGCATTCAACATTCAGGAGAAGGAAACAGAGAGCAAAAGAGCCATTTTTAGCCCAGCAGCAACTTCAGGGGTATGCTCCGAACGTACCTTCCTTTCCCCACCGTTGCAGCCGAACTTCACTGCGGATGAGCCTTGTCCGTGTGTGTCCAATTTGCAGGTTGATGGCTCGGAGAGAACGAGGGAACTGTTGGGAAATGCGGCGAACCTTCATTTCTGCAAAAAAGAGAGCAAAAAGGAACAAGTGTTGTATGCTCTGACCAGGCCGAGTGCTGGTGTCTTGCAAAAAGGGGCAGTGCTAGTGCTTGGTCCATCATCTGGGCTGAGTATCAAAACTCCAGCTGAACTTTGTGCTGGGTGTCTATGCAAAAGGGTTCTGAGGTGCCACAATACTTACGCCGCTGGACATAGTCATTCTGTAATCCTTTGAGGATTTCTACTTCTTGCTCAAGGTAATTGTCAGCAATGGAAGGCTCTGGTAAGGGCTCTGACACAAAAGCTGCTTCCTTTGGAGTGCCAGTGGGGATGGAAGGACCTGGCACTGAGGTTTCCTCATTGATCTCTTTCCCCAGAATGTCATTGGTGATGTGAGGTCCTGGAAGGGATCCTGGCACTGAAGTTGCCTCATTGAGTTCTCCCTGCAGAATATCAGTGTGGACGCGAGGTCCTGGAAGAGATCCTGGCATTGAGGTTTTCTCATGGAGCATTTCCTCCAGAATATCAGTGGAAATGCGAGGTCCCGAAAGGGATCCTGGCACTGAGGTTGCTTCATTGAGCTCTTTCCCCAGAATGTCAGTGGGTACATGAAGTCCTGGAAGGAGTCCTGGCACCAAGGTTGCTTCATTGGGCTCTTCCCCCAGAATGTCATTGGTGATGCAAGGTCCTGGAAGGGATCTTGGCACCAACATTTCCTCATTGAGCTCTTGCTCCAGAATATCAGTGGGGACGTGAGGTTCTGGAAGAGATCCTGGCACCGATGTTTCCTCATTGAGCTCTTCCTCCAGAATATCTATGGGGATGCGAGGTTCTGGAAGGGATCCTAGCATTGAAGTTTCCTCATTGAGCTCTTTCCCCAGAATGTCAGTGGGGACATGAAGTCCTGGAAGGGGTCCTGGCACCAAGGTTGCCTCATTGGGCTCTTCCCCCAGAATGTCATTGGTGATGCAAGGTCCTGGAAGGGATCTTGGGACCAACATTTCCTCATTGAGCTCTTCCTCCAGAATATCTGTGGGGATGCGAGGTTCTGGAAGGGATCCTAGCATTGAAGTTTCCTCATTGAGCTCTTTCCCCAGAATGTCAGTGGGGACATGAAGTCCTGGAAGGGGTCCTGGCACCAAGGTTGCCTCATTGGGCTCTTCCCCCAGAGGGTCTCCCAGAACATGGTGCAACATGGGTCCCCCAGGACATGGAGCAACATGGATCGGATTTCTGGGATGACCTGAAAGAGAGGAAATAAAGCAGGAATCTGGAAATGAGGATGGCCCATAGCCCTGATAGAAATTGCCTCCCCTTTCTGCCTAGGTTAACCAGCTGGGATGCAGCCTGGGATTGTGGGTGAGGCAGTCCACCCAAGGAAACAAGCAAGGGATGAAGAGGAATACATTGCATAGCACTGGCAAGACAGCCCTCACCAACTACACTTCAGAAGGGAGTGCAATGGCCAGGCTCTATCTGCTGAACATACCAATGCAGCTGCCTTCTACCAAGTCATACCCCTGGCTCACTTTGCCCTACTCTGGCTGACAGCCGCTCTTGGGCAGAAGCCTTTTCCTAGCTAGCTAAAATTCTTTAACAGAAGATGAAGAAGACTCAACCCAAGACCTTGTGCATGCAAAGCACTTGTTCCACTACTGGACTATGGGCCCTCCCATACCTGTGAGGAAAGAGGCTTCTCCTTTGAGCAGAGTGGGAGCTGATGGTTCACATGGACTAAACAATGCATTTGCTCTCTAGCTGAAGCAACAACCCTCAGTTACAGCCTTTTGACCTATGTGCGGGGGTAGGGGTGGGGCTTGAAAATCTGCCTGGACGCCATAAGCAGGAAGCATAGCTATGATCTGAGGAATGCAGGCCCAGCTCCGAGGGGCAGAAAACTGGGATCAGAGAAAGAAAGAGTCTCTTTGGACTGATCTCAGAGCTCATTGGCCAGGAAATGTTGCCCTTGTTTGCAGGTGATCCTCCATTTCCATCTTGACCCATGTAATTGTCAAAAAAAGAGATGCTTTGGAAACAAGACACCAGCATTCTTTAGCTTCCTCTTTTCCAAGGCAGGGGGAACAAGGCCCAGAGGATGTCTTGGGGCTGGGTGTGGGCAAAAGGTTCTTGCAGGGCTTTTCCAGAAGTGCACCACCTCCAAGGGAGAATTACCAAACCTGCCTGCCTGCCTGCCTGCTGCCACAGCCCTTTCCCCATCTTCTCCTAGAAGGGAGGGTATCCAGATGTGACTCGCCCAGGCCCCCTGGTCTCCTCCAACACTTTTGGCTGCAACAAGTTCCCGCAGCAAAGGATAGAGGTGGATGAACCTGCCATCCTGCCATTAATCCATCAGATGGACGTCTGCCTATCTCTCTCCATTGTCGAAGTGAAACAGGTCTCCAAGGAGACACTCCCTGGGGGGTTGAGGAGCCCTGAGAAGAAGCATGTGGCGAATCACAGGAAATTGAGGGGTCCCCCCAGTAATCCTAGGGGGTGCTGTGCCATCCCAAGCATGCCCTCACCCATAATCCTTCTAGAAGGCCCTGCTAATTTTGGATGATTCAATACTTGGGAGCAGTGAAAGTAATTGCTATTGAAAGTCACTCACTACATTTTGCTCAGATTGTTTTCACTAGGGGATTGACTGGTTGACAGGGCGGGGGGCAGACCTACTCTCGTAGTTTATAGATATGAGGCCAGCTTTCCCACCCCTCTCCAGAGAAGATTTTCAACTTTTTAGAAAGCCCCCCCACAAAGGGGGACACTTCAGCTAAAAGAACATACATACTGTTTTGGTTTTTAAAATTTGAATAAGAGGGTTTAAATTTGTGACAACTCGAATCCCCCGCCTGTATGTTCCCCAGACTATGGGAAACACCTATATCGGGCAGCAGCGATATAGGAAGATGCTGAAAGGCATCATCTTATCCTGCGTGGGAGATGGCAATGGTAAACCCCTCCTGTATTCTACCAAAGGCAGCCACAGGACTCTGTGGTCACCAGGAGTTGACACCGACTCGATGGCACACGTTTACCTGGGTTTGGGCTATGTCTGAACAACCCCCTCCACACCCATCCCTTCAGATGGCCACACCAGAGCCAAAAGCATTAAGAGGAGTCAAGAGGGAAAAAAGCAACTCACTTTCGTTCTGCCTCTGGGTGAGACCTATGGGAACATGAAAGAAGAAAAGGTTAGGCATGTTCTTGGAAATAACATGGGGGTTTGGGGGGGGGCAGCTTTTGAAGTCAGCTTCAACTGGTGGGCAGGATTCCCCCCCCCAAAAAAAAACCCCAAGTGGGCCCACAGGGGCCAGCCAGTAGCTCCTGGGTGCTACAGTTTCACAGGTCTAGGACCTGTAAGCTTAAGAAATACAGTGGAAATCAGCCCAGCAAGTGACCTTCGAGGGCCACCCTCATTTCAAGGAGAAGCTGTGTGGTGTGAATAGTGGTGGTGAACTTGTGACCACTGAAGTTCACATAGGGAGCGCAATGGCATGTAAAACAATGGAAGGGCATCTTTAAAAACCATGTCCAGGCAGCCATTAGATTTTGCTTCCCCATCATGCCGGAGACTTACCTACAGTTCACCCATGACCAGCAGCCACCCATCCTGACAGCTAAGATGACAAGCTGATGATAAACTGACAGCCAAAGACAACCAACTTATCAAAGATGCTGCAGCTTATCTAGAATGCTGCCAGGTGAGCCTCCTGCAGAATCCTCGCAGGTCTCCAAGGGGAACCATGACGGCAGAATTCTGTGGCTGATTGTGAGATCGCAAGATCAGTTACTGGCCACGCTGGTTCTGGTTTGAATCCAAACACTGTCTTGGTTGTCAGCTCAAAGTGCCAAAGCACCAGGGGAGAGTCACCCCTGCCCTGCCTTCCCTGCTCCCCACATGTTTTCCACCTAATCACTTGCTGAAGTCCCTTAGCTAGGAAATCCCTCTACATCATATTTAGCACTAAGGCCCGTCTCTGTTCAGAATACACAAAAAAGAAAGCCAATTAACTTGTGGAACTAGGTGTGGTGATGATCCCTGGCTTAGATGGGTTTGAAAGGGGGTTAGAAACATTCATGGAGGAGGAGAGGCCCCTCTGTGGCGATTAGTCAGGATGGCTATAGAGAACCTCCAGGTGCACAGGCTGAATCCCAGATGCTGGGGACATGCAGTGGGTGTGGCTGTTGCCTTTGCACTCTTTCATGAGTTACAGAGGACTCAGATGTTACAGAGGACTCATGCAGGTTTATTATAACTCTGCACTAGCAGTGGCTGCAGCCCACCCCGATCCACAAGCATCCCCTTCCTTCAGCATTTGCTAACAGAAGGGAAGAGGCAAATGAATAGAAAGTGACAGAGAGGGAAGGAGGGGGAAATGAGAAGGACAAAGAAAGAGGGGAAGCAAGAAAAATGATGGTGCCTCACAAAGAATGACTGAGAGAAACAGAAGACTGTAATGTACTTTTTGTATAAGGTTATGAAATGGAAAACAAACAATATTCAATATCTTGCCCCACCCCCACCCCGTTACATCTTCGGAAACAACCTACAGTATGTCCTTATTAAACTCCATAGGCCCAACTGCACAACATCTTAGTTTCCACTGCACATTATTTTAAAAATGCACTGCATAGAATGCACCCAGCTGCACATCAAAATGAACCTTAGACTAAGGGGCCGCCTATTTGGCCTCCCCAAAGACCCACCATGGCAGCTCATGGCCCCACAGTGGATGGATGAATCCTCCCAAAGATGCTACTCTTACATTTTTAGGGGATAGGCCAGGAGCATTCTAGCTATTGCTCGCTTATAGCTATTATTTTTGCCACTGTTTTAAAACCACATGTTGTTGTTGTTGGAAGTGCTTTTGCTTAATGTCTTGCTGACATTCTGTCAGCTGGTATGTATCCTTCACTTCCTGCTCCTCTGGCTGCTGCTGCCACCAACAGCACTGCAATTACTCTCCAGTATATTGTTTTATCAGTCACCTTAAGTGGCGCAGTGGGGAATGCTTGACTAACAAGCAGAAGGTTGGCAGTTCGAATCTCCACTGGTACTATATCGGGCAGCAGTGATATAGGAAGGTGCTGAAAGGCATCGTCTCATACTGCACAGGAGGAGGCAATGGTAAGCCCCTCCTGTATTCTACCAAAAGAAAACTACAGGGCTCTGTGGGCGCCAGGAGTCGAAATTCCCAATATAGGTGTTTACTATAGTCTGGGAAACAGACCAGTGGGGATTTGAACTGGCAATCTTCTGCTTGTTAGTCAAGCATTTCCCCTCTGCACCACTTAAGGTGGTGTAGTCACTGTAACTGGGCTCCATTTGGCACTATGGTCGGTCAGAAAGCTTTCCCACTGGGGAAAAACAGGAGAGAGCCCACCGGGAGCTTTCATAACACATTGTTTACATGGGTTGAGAGATTTTGTCCAATAGACTGTTGTTTTTGGTAGGTTGCGGTGGGCAGTCATGTTAAAGAACTCAAGTTGGTTTGAAAAGTCGTATAGTTGGTTATGCTTGTGTAATATTAGGGTTGTTTTGACTGCTAGTTTTAACGCAAGTATTAGGCCCAAGACTGTAACAATTATTGTGGAGAACTTTGTTATGGCGGCTATAGTTATTGTTGTGGTTTGGTTGGTTGAATTGTTAGTGAAATCAAAAGGCCTGCTGCAGTGCTTCTTACCTTAGCAACAAAAGAATGCACGATATACATAGAATACAATATGTTCAATTATACATACATATTCACCCAGTATGTAGGGTGGAGGGGAGTGGGGGAGGAATATAGGTAGTTGGGGGAGGGAAGTAAAAAGTCAGCGGGGGGGGGTTCAGGAGAAAGCCCACCAGCTGCAGCTTTCTCTGCAGTGCTTATATTGCTTTTGTTTTTTTAGGGAGGAAAGGTTTTAGCAATGCCCCACTTGCAGCTCCACCCACCATCATTGGCACCACCCACTTTGGCTCCACCCATCACTTGACCTGCGTGCCACTCACCCAATCTCAGCAGTCCCCAATGTCTACAGTGGCTGGCAGTGGCACTAATCTAACTGGCTGACATACTGCACAATGCCTTGTAATGGAACGTGTGCATAGTTGCGTGAGAGTGCAGTTGTGCAAAACACAAGAATTGCACAAATGCAGTTGCATGGCAGAAGGCCATTAATTCCAATGGCCATTCATCGCACAGCTGCATTTGCACAATTGTTGCATTTTGTGCTTATGCAACTGCACACACATTCCATTACAAGGCAGGTGGAATATTGCACAGTATTTCAGCCACTGTGATTATAGACAACTCACCACACATGGTAACTTTTGGCTCTGGGTGTGAATGCATTAAAAATACATCTAGACAGCAAAACAGTGCTCAGATGGGTATCACGGTGTGGCTAAAGATACACATCGGCATAACTGATGACCATGGAAGGCTTTGTACACACCTCTCTTTCTTTCTGGATCAGGGCCATCGACTTTTAAGGGTTGTGCCATTCCTCACCCTCATTCATAGTGAAATGTAAATGTCCATGAGTTACTGCGAGCAATGACATGACTTTTAAAAGGAAGGCAGCACAATCCTGTGCATGTTTATTTAGAAGTATGTCCAGAGTTGTAGGGAGTCCCCCAGTGGCCCGGGGACAAAGTTCTTTTGAGGGGTCCCCATGCCAGCACCAAAGCCACACACCCTATTTTCCAGCCTTGCCACTGCACTTCCCCCTCTAAATTTATATGTGGCTGTGGTGGCGGGTGGGTGGGCTTCTCAGTGCTCTGGCTTCTCTCCCTGCTAGCGCTGTGTGGGTTGAACTGTAATGCAGGGGGAGGGGGCTGCTTTCGTCCCCATTTGTAGGCATCTGCTTGGCCCCCGCCGGGGGCTGACCCTTGTGCATTTCGGCCAAAGCAGACCCCTGGGTGGGGGCATGCTCCTCCCATGGATTGGTGGGGAGTGCTTCTCTTCTTCCATCACTATCCCTACAGAAGTGCCTTGCTCTGGGCTCTTCCTAGTTCTCAGCACTGCCGCTCAGTTATGGAAGGAAAAGGGGGGAATGTAACACGCACACCCATTTTAGCAGTCCTGTCTAACCACCCCCTACCAAGCAGCTGAGTGTCTGTTCTGTCATCCTTTCGTGTTTCCCTCCCGGGCCCACTTGCTGCAGGGAAGAAATGCCTGGCTTGGCTATTTCAGGACAGCTCAGCCTGGCTGGGAAAGCAAAGCAAGCATCGCTGTCTCTCTCCCAGGCAGCCAGAGATGCTCCAGAGAGCAGGAGCTGCGTTTACACACATGGCAGGCTGCTGGTGTCCTGGGGAAGGAGAGCCAGCCGGAGGAGGCGAGGTGAGTGGCAGGGTGCATGGTGAGGGACACTTACCGAGGCAGTGTCCAGATGGCACAGCATGCAACGCTCTCCCTACTCAATGGGGAGGCCTGTGTGCCGGCCACGGAGGGGGAAGGGGAGCCTGCTGCCACCACTACCAACAACATCAAGGGGAAATAGGAAATGGCAGTGTAGGGATGCACAGGAGGAGGTTGGTGGGGGCCTTGTGGGCCCCTTGACTCTCCGGGCCCAGGGACATTTGCACCCCCTCATCCGATGGACGCTATGCGCATAAGTATGTCCCACTGTGCTCAGTGGGGATTATTCCCAGAAAAGTGAACTTGGATTCCAGATTCAGGCATTTAATTGTAATGTGGTACGTTAATTGTAATTTGTCATCTCTTTGTACAGTTTGTTGTATACATTTCTCCGGTATTGTAATATAAGAGTTGCAAAAAATTCTGAATGGATATGGGGAAAGGGAGGTGGAAGCTATTTAAAATCCCTATACCAACTTTTGACTAGAAACAGTGACTCACTCACATGCTGCGTTCCAACCAATTTCACCTCAGAATATGGTGGGACCTGGAAAAGGGCCTCCTCACAGGATAGCAATGGTAGAGTGGACTGGTGCTGAGTAAGGTGGTCCTTTGCCTTCAAGAGGCAAAGTAGGTCACAGGAGGCTCAGGATGAGACTGGATTGCAGGTTAGGGCTGGAGCCAGAGTTGGAGGCAGGAGAGGCCAGAGGAAGCTGCAGGCTGGAAATCAGAACGCAAAGCAGGAGATGGGGCTCGGAGGCTGAAGCAAGGGCCAAGACGGAAAGCAGAAGCAGAGGGCTGGAGCAAAAACCTGGAGCTGGGTCTACAATGAACTCCCAGTTCCGAGCTGTTGCATAGGTGAAAACGAGGCTGAGGCTGAAGCATGAATATAGTGGCGGCAACCCAACCCTTCCTAATTCTAGCTCAGTCCCAATCTAGGGCATGCACCAGAGCTTGTTTCCTTCTTCCAAGTAGGCCCACTGGAAAGGAACCCCTGGGCAACCAGGAGGCCCCTTCACTGCTATTTCTGGAGTGCTATCCTAATTTGTTGTCATAACTGTCCCTGGAGCCCTAGGCATGATGGAGGAGAGTCCAGAGCTGGAGCAGGGGTCTAGATTTGACTGCTGGGTCACCCAAGACCCCACACTCCTCAGAAAGAATGTCTGCAAAAGGGCCAAGCTCCAGCTTGGTAGTAACCATAGGATCCTCAGTGCTGAAAAGGAGAAGACCACGTCATGGTCCAAGAGCAAGTATGGCTGGATCCTGACAGTAAGTACTCTGGGCCCAAATGAGGACTGATAACTTTGGAAGGAAATCATATTGTGTGAGCAGCACAGAAGGCAGCTAGTTATTTCAAAACCAATAAGGGATAAGAGTCAGTACTCCATGGGGGTGTGTGAGCTATGTATTAAAGATATGCATCAAGCATGCTTTCCCTCCTACCACTGCTTGTTTCTTAATCTTCCTTTCTCACATATCTATTAGGCATGTGCAAACAGGTTCGATGTCGAATAGGTTCAACATCGAACCTGTTCAGTTCAAGAATCAGATATCAAACCGAACCCTCCCCCCCCCGATTCAGTTTGCTACCAGACCTCCTGGCCATTGGGGGGGGGGGGGTTCGTGACTTTACAAAAATAACCATGACCCAGACACGTAAAGGCCCATTTGGCATGGGCAAAAGAAGACAGGCCCGAAACAGGCTGAAGACCGCCCGAACCGGGTGATTTGTACATGAATGGAGGCTGACATGGGGGAGGGGGAACTTCTGGAGACACCCCCCACCCCCACCCCATGGCTGAATCTAAGCCCCTGGACTGGGTGGCAGTAAGTAAAATCTAATTTTTTAAAGTCTTTTATAAATTTAATCTCACGAACCCCCGCAAACTGAACCAAACCAGGGAGGATGTTCGGGGGTGGTGGTGGCAGAGGCATATCTAGGGAAAATAGTGCCTAGGGCAAGCACTGAAATTGCGCCCCCTGTCCAAACATCTGACACCCATCTTTCAGATAACTTTACCATAATATCAGCTGAAAAGTACAAGTCAAGTTTGTTAATCTTTTAATATTTCAAAAACTATTTAGCACTGGACGTAGCCAGACCAAAAAATGCTGGGCAACTACAAATTTCAGTATGCTGGGGCTCATGAAATACCCAAATACTATGTGGAGGTGTACTTGGAAAACTAAACAGAAGTGCCTGTCTAATTCTCTACTAGGCATTATAGCATCACTATTACATAAGTTTTGAAAATAAACAGAGAATTTGACTTTTCCCAGATACTCTGAAAGTAATTAAAGGATATGCAAAGTAAACTGTGTCACTGCTTGGAATATATTCTAGTCTTTCAGAAAGACAGTTAAAATGAGAGAAAGAGAGAAAAAAACTCCCAGTGAGCCTTAATACTAAGGATTTCACACTGATTCAAATACAAACTCACTATTAATAGCCATATGATTAAGACATCACATTTAACTCACTTATCACAAGAAGCAAAATAAGAGCAAATGAATACAATCCTAGCTCATAAGGTTCAGCTCATTATTCACAAGCCCTGATTCTCTGTACATAGTGCCAATCTGAATATGTGTACAGTGACTTATATTATATTAATTTTTTAATTTTTTTTAACCTGTAGCCCCTTTAGGGGGCTTCATAAAGGCTATGTGTGGGTGTGTGTGCAAAGGTTCCCCCACCCACTGGTCTCTGGGGCCTCACAGGGACCATTTGAGCATGTGTGGTGGCCATTTTTTTAAATATATATATATATATTTTAAAAGGCTGCTGAAAACAAAATGGCCACCACGCATGCTCAAATGGCCTCTGCGAGGCCTGGCATGGCCTAGGGCCTCACAGAGGCCATTTGAGCATGCACAGTGGCCATTTTGTTTTCAGCAGCCATTTTTAATTTTATTTTTTTTTAAGAAAGAAATGGCGCTCCCCTTCAAGTGGCGCCTGGGGCACATGCCCTGCCTGCCCCACCCTAGATACGCCCCTGTCTGTCTTTCTTTCGCCATATTGTTCGGCTTACATTTGTTTGGCCAGAGTTTATGCTTCTTTTTGTCCTCTTTATTTGAGCCAACTTCCAGTTTTATAGGATCCCTGATCCTGCAAGTTAACCATGCTGGCATCCTTTTAGACTTGCTCATACATTCCCTAATTCTATGATATACTTTCCAGTAGAGCTTCCACTACTGTGATTTCAAATAATATCCAAGTAGCCTGGAGAGATTTGAATCCCTTGATTCCCTATCACTTTCTTTTTAATGAATCCCTGCATTTTTGTGGAAATTAAATGTGATGGTGTTGGACTTTCTGAGCAACTTTGATACTGGATGTGGTCACTGTTCCCAGTTGGTTCAACACCACTTACATTTTGCATTAGGTCCTGGGAACTATTCAGGATTACATACAGGGTCACCTGCCCTCCAGTGGGTTCAATGACCAGCTGTCCCAAGGCACACATCTGTTGTCTCCATCATGATCTGAAGTACAATTAGCCAGTAAATGTGATGGTAACTGAAATTGCCCACTATTACAATTCGTGTGTATGGCTTTCCCTGTATTTCTCTTTCTCCATCCCAAAATTACCCTCAGTGTTTTGGTCAGGGAGATAGAGTATATCCCTGGTTCTAAATTATTTTTAAGGCCTAGAATTTCTACCCACAGTGATTTTGTGGAGGAGTTTACTGGATGCTATGCCTTTTCTGACAACAAAACACTATCATTCTAAAATTCATTGCTGTCCTTTCTATAGCATTTATATCTAGGGATAGCTTTAGCCCACTGATTCTCTTCTCACACAGGTTTCTGATATGCTCTCTTTATTTATATTTTTGCACCAAGCACTCTAGCTTTTTCATCTTGGTTTGAAAGCTGCTGCCATTAGGATAAAGATAAAGGTAAAGTGTGCCATCAAGTCGATTTCGACTCCTGGTGCCCACAGAGCCCTGTGGTTTTCTTTGGTAGAATACAGGTGGGGTTTACCATTGCCTCTTCCTGCACAGTATGAGATGATGCCTTTCAGCATCTTCCTATATAGCTGCTGCCCAGTATGGGAAACATACCAGCGGGAATTTGAACCGGCAACCTTCTGCTTGTTAGTCAAGCATTTCCCCACTGTGCCACTTAAGGTGGAGGCCATTAGGATATTTTCAGTGGCAAACCCTGACCGCCAGTGGCCTGTGTGTGGCCTCAGCGGCAGCCCCGCTAACCCCGCCCCCATGTCTGACATCAGACACGGGATGGCCACGCCCCCATGTCTGATGTCAGACATGGGGGGCATGGTCTGGCTCCTGAATGGAGCCTTGAGGCTCCGTTCGGGAGTTGGAATTTAGTTCCCGAAGGGGCCGCGCGGCCCCCACTCGGGAGCTAAACTTGCACCCCTGCATCTGACATCAGACGCAGGTGTGTGTGTCGGGGCCGCGAGGCGCGGCCCCTGATTGGGCAACGCCTAGGTTCCATTGGCCCAATGGTGTCTTCGCTCCTGCATATTTTGTGTACCTCTCCAAACATCCTCTGGATATATTTCCCCTGGAATCCTTCATTCTCTTTAAATGGCTATCATGTCTTTCCTGATGCTCATTGCTAAGTTCTGCTCTATCTCATGTAAATTACCTAGAATATTAATATCATCACCCTATAGATATTAGCTGTCCCAAACCCAGTTCTTCCCAGCTTCTGTTGATTTTGTCCCAGAATTCCATTAAAATCCTGCTGTGCAATACTTTTAATATTTAACTGTCCAGTTCTATTGCGATTCAAGTGAATCCCACGTCTTTTGTAAACACTTACATGTTCCAAAATATTTCACAGAACCTATTAACTCAAAATCATTTCTCCCGACACCAACATCACTTTTACCTGTTGTCTCACTAAATTTTCTTTGTTTTCCTGGCCCTGTAGATGAAAAAGGTAGCAGTTTTGAAATTGCTACCTACAGTAGGTGGTCTTCGACTTCAGCATCCTGTCCAGCAGACTAAACATGGCTTTCAGGACCTCACAACAGCATTTCTCAATGTTATTGGTGCCAACATGCACCACGACTGCTGATTTCCCCCCACCCCCTGCCTGCACAGACTAAGGTTGTTCACATGGCCAGTCCTACCTAGGCTTGGACAGCTGTACTTGGGTAGGACTGGTCATGTCAATTGCCAGGATTGGTCCCAATCCTGGTGCTCTGCACTGGGGTAATGTGGGTTTTGTCCACTTGCACCTTTCTACCCCACTCCCTGGTCATGTGGGTGCTCAGGCTGCTTGAGCGCCCGGCAGTGGGGTAATCCCCCAGTGCACCATGCTTCTCATGCAGTGCATTGTGAAAGGCCAGAGTCCTTCCTCCTCTGGATCCCTGCTCTGCTGCTCACAGCCCTGGTGCTCATGTGTGGGGAGGCAGGTAGAAGCCTGCCTCCTTGCCCACCCTCCCCAAACCCAGGTAAACCAGTTGTGTGAATGACCTTACAGTCTACCTGGTCATGTAAACAGCATGTGATGTTTGCCCATATCAGGTAGGCAACACATGCATCTCAGACCGATCTTTCTAAATTCTAAATTACTGAATCTCTCACTCGCCTTTAGCTTGAAGTTGCATCACCTGAGGAATAAGTCCCTTCTAAAAGGGCCATTCTCAGTCCCTTCTGCCTAGAATGATACCCTCCTGAACCAAGAATTATACCCTCCTGCACTTCACGAACAGAGGTGCACCTAGGTAATTTTGGAGCCTGGGCCTAAAGGCCTTTTGCCCACCCTCTGCCATCTCCCCATCCCTGCCAGATAAGTTGCAATGCATTGTTTTTTACACTAGTACATGTTCCGGCAAATCTGGAAACTCCTCTTTTTGTATTTTTAGAAGAGATTCTGAATAAGATACTTCCCACTGACTTGCAGAGAGAGAGAGACCACATTTTGCATGGACAATCTTGCTGCTTAAATTAGCGGGCTATTCAGCATTTGGAGGCCTCCCCCCCCAGGCCTGCGGGGGACTGGACCTCTGCCCAGAAGTCCAGTCCAAAGAGTGCCACTGTTCATGAAAGCAGAGAAGCTGTCATCATGGATGTATGTAGTAGAAGATCTCATCTACATACCTCTTTGCTTCTTTCCCTAGGGAAACTACCTTGACCTCAAGGAGAGGTGTACCTAGGTAATTTTGGTGCCTCGGCCTAAAGGCCTTTAGAGCTCCCCCTGCCCCTGCTGCAAGTTAAGCATCATCTCCCTACACACACACACACACACACACACACACACACACCCCATGACACATAGAGAGGCTATCCACATGCATGTGCAAAACCGGGCTAAGGGAGCCCAACCTGGTTTTGCATGCGCTTGTGAACAGCTAGGATCAGGCCTATCCTGGCAGCAACCCTGCCTAAATAGCCACCCTTGAAAACAAGGTTAAGGGAGCAAGTGCTCCCTTAACCTCATTTTTCTGATTGTCTGGCAGTTGTGGCTGCTTACAGCCACGGCGACAGACTGCAGGAAGCCCAGGGAAGGGAGGGGGGATCCCCATGATGCACCGTGCACTTGCATGGTGCATCACGCTAATTCCAGGGGCCAGGATGACACTGGCATCCTGGTGCAGCCGGTGATTCTGTCGATGCCCTGGTAGGAACCTGGAACAGGGAACTCAACAGGGCAGTAGACACAATTGCTCCTAAGTGTCCCTTCCGACCTGCTGCAAAAATGGCCCGTTGGTATACTGAGGAGCTGCGGGGGCTGAAGCGGTTGGGTAGGCGACTAGAGCGCAAGTGGAGGATAACTCGGTTCGAATCTGACAGGATTCAGCATGTGACCCATTTGAAGGCTTATGTGGTGGCAGTGCGCGCAGTGAAAAAGCGATTCTGGTCTGCGCACATTGCGGCTGCAGGTTCTCACTCAGCGGAGCTATCCCGGGTTGTGAGGAGTTTGGTTTCTGCTCCTTCTACTTCCAATTAGTCCCCGGAGTTGCTCTGCTGTGATGCCTTTAATGGGTTCTTTGTGAATAAGATCTCCTGTATTCGGGCTGACTTGGACTCCACTATTTCTGCAAGGTCTATGGAGGAGGTGTCCACAAATCCCTCTTGCAGTATTAGATTGGATCAGTTTCAATCTGTGACTCCTGAGGATGTGGACAAGCTGCTTGGGGCAGTGAGGCCTACCACCTGTTCTCTGGATCCTTTCCCGACTTGGTTGCTTCTGTCTAGCAGGGAGATTGTTGGAGGTGGCCTAGTTAATATCGTAAATCCATCGCTGAGGGAGGGTAGGGTGCCCCCTGCCTGAAGGAGGCAATGGTTAGACCACTCTTAAAGAAGCCTTCCCTGGACCCCTTAGCGATGGATAATTACAGGCCAATCTCCAATCTCCCTTGGTTGGGAAAGGTGATTGAGAGGGTGGTGGCCGACCATCTCCAGGTAGTCTTGGAGGAAACTGATTATCTAGACCCATTTCAAACTGGCTTTAGAGCTGGCTATGGGGTTGAGACAGCCTTGGTTGGCCTGACAGATGACATTTACCGGGGAATCAACAGAGGGAGTGTGACTCTGCTGGTTCTTCTGGATCTCTCGGTGGCATTCGATACCATCGACCATGGTATCCTTCTGGATCGCCTGGGGGAATTGGGGATAGGGGGCACTGCTTTGCAGTGGTTCCGTTCCTATCTCTCAGATAGATTCCAGATGGTGGAGCTTTGCAACAGTTGTTCCTCAAAACAGGAGCTATTATATGGAGTCCCTCAGGGCTCCATTCTCTCACCAATGCTTTTTAACATCTACATGAAACCGCTGGGTGAGGTCATCAGGACGTTTGGTGCTGGGTGTTATCCGTATGCCGATGACACCCAAATCTACTTCTCCTTTTCATCTTCAGGAAATGGCACTCATTCTCTAAATGCCTGCCTACAGGCAGTAATGGGCTGGATGAGGGAGAACAAATTGAAGCTGAATCCAAGCAAGATGGAGGTGCTCATTGTGGGGGCTCAGAATCTGAGGGGTGAGTTAGATCTTCCTGTGCAGGATGGGGTTACACTCCCCCAGAAGGAGCAGGTGCGCAGCTTGGCAGTACTCCTGGACCCAGGCCTCACCCTGGTATCTCAGGTGGAGGCCATGGCCAGGAATGCTTTCTATCAGCTTCGGCTGATTCGACAGCTGCGCCCATTCCTCGAAGAGGATGACCTCAAAACAGTGGTGCATCAGCTGGTAACCTCCCGGCTTGACTATTGCAATGCGCTCTATGTGGGGCTGCCTTTGTACGTAGTCCGGAAACTTCAGTTAGTTCAGAATGCGGCAGCCAGATTGGTCTCTGGGGCAACCCGGAGAGACCATATGATGCCTGTTTTGAAACAGTTACACTGGCCACCGATATGTTTCCAGGCAAAATACAAAGTGCTGGTTATTACCTTTAAAGCCCTGAACGGCTTGGGTCCGAGATACCTTAGAGAGCGCCTTCTTTTACATGTTCCCCACCGCACGTTAAGGTCATCTGGGGAGGTCTGTCTCCAGTTACCACTGGTTCGTTTGGTGGCGACTCAGAGGCGGGCCTTCTCTGTAGCTGCTCCTGGGCTTTGGAATGCACTCCCAGCAGAAATTCATAATCTTAATTCTATACTGACCTTCAAGAGAGCCCTTAAAACCCATCTGTTTGGCCTGGACTTTCAGAATTGTTAATTAGTTTTAATTGTTTTAATGTTAACCTGGTTTTCAGGGTTTTAATTGTTTTGATAATTTAATTGTTTTTAGATGTTTTTAAATTGGTGTTTATATTTGTATTTCTAATTGTTTTTAATGATTTTTGTTTTTTAATTGTAAACCGCCCTGAGCCAGCTTGGAAGGGTGGTATAAAAATCGAATAAAATAAATGAATGAATGAATAAATAAATAAATCCTGGCCCTGACCCTCCCCACTGTCTCAACATGCAGGGAATTATCTGGGCGGGTGAGAAGCATGCCCAGCAACAGCGCCTTGATCACCTGCGGGGAAGGTAGGTTTAACCCACCTCCACACAGTCCACTCTGGAGCCCTTCTCACGGATCATGAGAAGAGGCTCACAGTATTTTTAACACATGGGTTCTTGAAAACACAATAGCAACTGAACTCACAAGAATGTAAGAATATAAAACAGATATATTTATGCAAATAGGCATTAGCAGAAACATTCCAACACCCAACTTAACATATTCCTGCCCCACATATTTCTTTCCCCACTCCCTGTTGTCTCTAAAGCACTTGGTGCAGGCCACAATCACATTTGGCTACCCAGCACAGTGCAGGCCCGTGGTGTGGTATGGCAACCACACTGCCCAGGACAGACTAAAGAGGATTTGTGGGCCCCTAGGTGGTGTGGAGGCCTTGGACTTTGGCCCTGAAGTCCAGGGGTAAGAGCACCTCTGCTTCAAGAAAATGAGGCCAACTTATTCCTTAAGAGCCCAGAGCTCATTGCATTGAGCACACACCCACCATTTCTCTCCAGCAGGCAGGCAGTTAGATGAATAGCACTCTATGGGGTATGCTGGCCTTCTCCTGGCTTTCTATCTTCATCTGGTTTTGTCTTAAATACTTTAAAGTGATAATGTTGGGTTTTCTGTTTGCTGTGCTGGGAGAATGCAACTCTAGTGCCCTGGCCTTTTCACCCTATTACTGAACGCATGCAGGTGTTTATCTCACCTGGCTCCCTTACCTTTTTCTCAATGCCTTATCACTAGTGCTGTACTGCTTGGCTCTCTCATGTTTGCTGAGCGATAGCTCCCTTGCAAACTGCCCCCAAATAGACTCCTTGGGAGAGATACTCCTATTAAAAAATGTATATGCTTGTTGGCCCAAGGCTATTCAATTCATCCAGATGATTTAACTACTACTGCAATGAATGCTAGTGTTATCAGGCTATTAAAAGAGAATGATTAAAGGCGACTAGAAGTTACACAGGCTTTTCTAGGAGTACAGAAGTATGACCTACTTTGAGTTTGGATCAATCTATGCTTTTTGGTCTAAACCTAACTCTAAATTTGGCTCCGTTTTCACTTAGCTAAAATTTGCAATTTAGTGCTTCTCACTTTAAAAGAGTATACTAATTTTGCTTCTTTCAAGAGTAGCTTAGGTACAGAGATGTGCAGAACTGGTTCAGTCGCAAATCAGACTGCCACGAATGGAACCGGTTTGAGAGGTTTGATCACGAACTACTTCAAACCAGTTTGAGCTGGTTCATCAAACTGATTGGTCCAGCCAATCGGTTCGACTGAACTGGTTTTCATACCCATGGTTTCTTTTTGAATTCAGACTGAACCATGCCAAATGGTCAGTGGTGCACACCTCTATTTAAGTCTAGGTTTAGTTACAGTTGATCAGGCTAAACTGTGGTAGCTTTTACTACAATTTACAGGTCCAGCCCAAGACCCACTGGCCCCTGAGAAGGCTTAGTGGGCCACAGTCCCCAGTGTTAACTCTATGGCGTGCTTTGCACACCACACTCCCAAATGCACCCTGCAACCTCCCTGCTCCCTCATGAGCCCCTCACACCTTATTTATTTTATTTATTTATTTTTGCATTTTTATACCGCCTTTCGTTAAAAAATAGCCCCAAGGCGGTTTACAAAAGTTAAAAACATACAATAAAAACACAATAAAAACATCATGCTAAAAGTATAAAAACAGGCATAAAAACTTCTCACCTCCCTGAGTGTGCTCACAGGACCCACCCTATCTTCATCTAGTAGCAATGATGGCTGCCACTCTCTCTTTCTCTTTCCTCTGTCCCATTCTCCCATCATCTGAAAAGGTGGGAGCAGAAGAAATGTGAGGGAGACGACCCCATACCTCCTTCTGATCCTTGTCCCACCCCCAACAAGAAAGGAGGGAAAGTGGCAGAAACTCTGCAAGCCTGCCAATGGAGCAGTCAGTGAGGCAGGAGCAGGAGGTAATGGACTGACAGAGACAGCAGCATATTCACCACTTGCACCAATCCACTTCTTCTGAGGCAGCGCCCTCAGCATTAGCTAGCTGCCCCTGAGAAGTCAGAGGCTTTATGTTGTTGCAGAATTACCTCATCAGAGTCCAGTTCTTGCTGAACCTCTCTGCTGCCTAAATGGCCCATTCACTGGACTTGAATGGTCTGGCCTAGATTTAGGTTCATCGGCACCCACCCTGATGCTGAGCAGCAGTCATCTGTATATTTAAACCTCCTGGGTGCGCCTTTAGAATGTGTGTCCCGGCACCCAGCTGATTGGCTGGGCGGCGGAGGTGCCTGATAGGCTGAGGTGCATCCAGGAGGATTGGTCATTGCGGTGGCCAGGCTGTCCCAGGTAATAGGGAGGAGATGCTGGCGGCGGCAAAGCCTGGCCTGGCCACCGGAGGCAGGAGCGGGAAAGGGGGTGAGTGGGAAACGGGTGGCAGAACTTCCCTGTTCACCGCCCAAGAGGAGGAACAGTGGCAGTGGGGCCCTTTTCGGCTACCCAGTAAGGAGGGCCTGTGGCAGCAGTGAGGTCAAGGCGGCGGGGTGTGTGGGAGGCAATAGAGGTGTGGGAGGCAATAGAGGGAGGGAAGGTCATCGGCACCCACCCTGATGCTGAGCAGGAGTCATCTATATATATAATTCTCCTGAGTGTGCCTTGGCATGTGCGTCCCAGCGCCCAGCTGATTGGCTGGGCAGTGGATGCACCTGATTGGCAGAGGCACACCCAGGAGGATTGGTTGCCGCGGCGGCAGCAGGCCTGGCTGTGGAGGCCAGAGGTGTTGGCGGGCCGGGGCAGGCCGTGGAGGTAAGGCTCAGGATGGGGGAAAGAAAGGGGGGGCAGAAGTGGCGGTGGGGAGGAGAGGTGGCTGGCCCCGGAAGCGGAGACTGGGGCAGAAGGTGTGTGTGTGTGAAGAGGTAACTGCTGGCCCCAAAGAGTGCACAGATGCTCTTTGTGGGGTCGGTTAGTATCTATTATTTCTCAATGCCTTTCAAGTTGTGTTCCATTATAATCTCTCAGCTCATCCTCCACACTTGGTTGGCTCATCCTACCCCACCCTATTTCCTGGATCCCTTCCCAAGAGATAGCCACAGAGAAGGTTAAATGTCATAAGACAGGAGTGTTGCCCTTCAAGTGGATCCCAGGACACATAATGGAAGAATGTAATTGGGATTGTCAGGTCAAATATTTGCAGGTTGAGGCCAGCAGATAAGATGACTGACTGATTGCATGCCCATTCTTTTGCATATTCATCAGGATATCTTCTCTAAAGGCAAACATAAGTTAGCTCAAAATATGCTGATAAAGATACTGCAGTTTTGCACAGAAAAGGCCAAAATTCATCATTAAGAAAGAAAAGGGAAAAAAGCACACAGGAAACTACATTTTAAAATAACATTCCAAAATGATGAGAGGCTTCCATTGTTAAGGCTACCCTGGTAACATTTAAATAACTCTGCCACATTTGAGAAAGCATCTTGTTTTTGGATAATGCAAATACAACTGTACCTAGAGCAGTTTCATCTTTTCTATTTGAACTATCTTCTCCATTTCTCCACACAGTCTAGAGTTAGCCAATGGCTTTTAAGTTACTTTTGGGCAGCATTCTTGCACCCCTTCTATTTAACTTGTATATTAATTCATTGGTAGGATATTTAAATAAACTGGATTTTCATCCCCCTAAGCTGGCAGATAAATATATTTCTGTACTGCTATATGCAGATGGTGCAGCAATACTCTCAAGGACTCCTATAGAGCTTAGGAGAGCTTTGGGGGACTTTGCCCAATATTGTGATAAAGACCATTCTGAAGATTAATGATAAAAAAACGAAAGTAATGGTGTTTGCCAGGAGACCTAGGATACATATTTAGCATATCAATGGGATACAAATTGAGCAAGTTGAATGTTTTAAATATTTGGGGGTTGTTTTTCACACCTTCCACATGGGAATTATGTATCTCAGAATGCACAGCAGAGTACTCTACATTACATGAGTACTCTACATTAGCAGCAGGAGAGTGCTACATACCAGCTACAATTAAACTATTTGAAGCCAAGATGCTGGCACAACTCCTTTATGGAGCTCAGCGGGGTCACTTTTCCAGCTTTGCCCTACTTGTACAGTCTACATTTCTAAGGGCAGTGTTTCATGTGGCTCACTGTGTCTCTAAAGCTGCCTTGCATTTAGAGGTTGAACTGATAAAGTATGGCTAGACATTTTTCATTACTGGTTATCTTTTTGGCCAACTGGCCTTGCCTCCTTTACACTGGTGGATGAATGTCAGACTATATGGAAACAGTCCTTGGTTACAAAACTCTCATACTATGGGCAATGGCAGAGCCAGGGAAGAGAGGCCTGGGTTCTGCCCTGTCCCTGGCAGCTCCGCCGTGCGTGCCAGAGATGCCCCTTGTGTGTGATGTCATGCACATGTGGGTGTGGCCTGGCCACGTCTCCGGAGGGCCCATGCATGCCCCCTGGAGTTCATTCCCAGGCTGTGTTGGCTGGCTGGCTACATTTATTTCCCTTTATCTTCCTCTCTGGAGGAAGAGGAAGGGAGATAAATTCATCCAGCCAGCAAATGCTGGCTGGGAATGAACTCCAGAAGGCTCATGTGGGCCCTCAGGAGACTGGGCTACGCCCATGTGATGTCACGCACAAAAGGGGTGTAGCCTCTAGAGGGCCTGTGCAAGCCCTCCAGAGCTCATTCCCAGCCAGAGTTTGCTGGTTGAGTGCATTTATTTCCCTTCCTCTCCCTCCAGCAAAATAAATGCCCCCACCCAGCCAACGCTGGCTGGGAATTCACTCTGGAGGGCTCGTGCAACCCTTCCATGGCTTGCAGCTGGCTTCTTGGAACCGGTCTGCTCAGTGGTAGCTCCACCCTGACTATGGGCTTTCGCCTGCTTACTTGCTCTCTTTGGGTTATGACCAAGACAAAACACTTCTAAAACCTGGAGAGACCCCCGAGCCTGGGAGGCTACTTGCAGCCTCCCGGTCGGGAGTCTACTTGTGTGTTGCCGCACGCCGCAGTGACACATGAGCAACAACAAGATTAATGGAGCGCTCGCTCCATTAATCTCATTTAAGGGGAGGGTGCTTTAGGTGGGCTAGCTGCCTTGGGAGCACCGGGTTTGCCCACGAGCCCAGTGGTTCCCATGATCCACGGAAAGCGGGCTAAACTCCCTTAGCCCACTTTCTGTGGATCGTTGGAATTGCCTCACAGTGTTGCAGCATGCAAAATATGTTGTGAGCTGATTGCCAACAAACTCTAACTTGATTATTAATAGTTAGTATGTTATTTAGAGTTAGTTAAGGGGCTGGTGTTATTTAGTGCTGTAGTTTTTGCTGTTTAGTATTTCTAATATTTTAATACTCTAATGTCAATGTTTAATGTTTTAGCATAATTTTTAATCTGCTGCTGTATACTGAATGCATCTAAATATGCTGTATTTTATGCTGGTCATAGACCAAAATAAAACCATCAGCAGCTACCTTTTGGTGTTATTAAGCTTCTTCACCCTTTTCTAGTTTCCTGGATTCCTACAATCAGTGCAACTTACTTTCCTCTTTCTGGATCCTTTACAGGCTTCTTAAATATAATATGAATTCTGCTTTTCCCTATTTTTCAGCCCCTTAACATGCCCCTTCTTGGTGCTTTCAACATTTCTTAATAGTGGCAATTAATTTTGAAAGTTCGTAGGTAAAGTGTGAGAACAGCAGTACATGCTACACTTCTTCTAATAACTCAGCTGTTTATTGCTTACAGTTCACTGGAGGCCCACAGTAGAAAGCCTTAGATTGAAGAAATAACATGTACAACTTAACAGAGAACTGTTTCTGGTTACTGGTCAAGACTACAGGAATCCACATTAGAGTAGAGAATCCAATTCCAAATTGGTACCAGGGATTAATGTAAGAATTTATGCTGCTTCACTTTTCATCTTGTTGTTATTGTATGCACTAGAATGTCACGTCCCCAGCTCTTCCCTCAGAGCTGCGAGAGAAAGAGAAGAGAAAAGAGAGAAAACCAATAATGTACATCACAAGAAATAATCCAGACAACATTAACTGCACCCCACTGCATTCTAGCCCCCCCCCCATTATCTTCCTAGCTTTCTCAGACCTGACTTGTGATTTTTAAAAAACTTGATGCAATTTCAACCCTAATCTGTCCAGTGTGGACTGGCAAATCTATGGACTATTTTCCTTGCAGTTGGCCTCCTCCTCCTCCTCAGCCTTTTCAAAGCTTTTGCTTCTTAGCTACTTTATTGCTTCCTGTCATCATGACATTCCTGAATTGGTCCTTTAATTGGTCAGTGCCTGTTTCCTGGGTTGGTGGTGGGCTTCAGTTATCGGTTTCCTCATTACAACAGAGCAATTGTCTGTTCATTTTTTATTACTGCAATATCACCATTGTGATAAAAATGAAATTAAAATGAATTTAAAAATTGTTTGAGAAAAACAGATATTAAAGCCCCCAACTACCAGTATGGAACAGGAACTAATAAAGGGGGCAGTCCAAGCAGAGGTGTATCTAGGGAAAATAGCACCTAGGGAAGCACTGAAATTGTGCCCCCTCTCCAAACATCTGACACCCATCTTTCAGATAACTTTACCATAATATCAACTGAAAAATACAAGTCAAGCTCATTAATCTTTTAATATTTCAAAAACTATTTAGCAGTGGACGTAGCCAGACCAAAAAATGCTGGGAAACTACAAATTTCAGTATACTGGGGCTCATGAAATACCCAAATACTATGTGGAGGTGTACTTGGAAAACTAAACAGAAGTATCTGTCTAATTCTTTACTATGCATTGTAGAATCACTTTTACTTAAGTTTTAAAAATCAATGGAGAATTTGACTTTTCCCAGATACTCTGAAAAATAATTATAGGATATGCAGAGTAAACTGTCTCACTGCTTGGAATATATTCTAGTATTTCAGAAAGACAGTTAAAATGAGAGAAAGAGAGCAAGAAACTCCCAGTGGGTCTTAATACTAAGGATTTCACACTGATTCAAAGACGAACTCACCATTAATAGCCATATTATTAAGACATCACATTTAACTCACTTATCACAAGAAGCAAAGTAAGAGCAAATGAATACAATCCTAGCTCATAAGCTTCAGCTCAGTATTCACAAGCCCTGATTCTCTGTACATAGTGCCAAAATGAATATGTGTACAGTGACATATTATATTAATTCTTTTAAAACCTACCTGTAGCCTCTTTGGGGGGGCTTCCTAAAGGCCATGGGGGGGCATCTTCAAAGGTTCCCCCTCCCCCGCTGGCCTCTAGGTCTTTGCAGGGACCATTTGAGCACGTGCAGTGGCCATTTTTTAAAATAATTGTGTGTTTTTTAAAAATGGCTGTTGAAAACAAAATGGCTGCTGTGCATGCTCAAATGGCCTCTGTGAGACCTGGCATGGCCTAGGGCCTCACAGAGGCCATTTGAGCATGTGCGGTGGCCATTTTGTTTCCGGTGGCCATTTTTTTAATTAAAAAAAATGGTGCCCCCCTTCAAGTGGCGCCCGGGGCATGTGCCCTACCTGCCCCACCATAGATACACCCCTGAGTTCAAGGATACCAGACTCACAAATGAACAGGAAGCAACTAATTAAAGAGGCAGTAGTTGAGATTCAGAAGCCACTTTCATAAGAGGAGCGAGGAGGAAATCAGCAAGTAAAAGGGGCAGAAGCAGGTAAATACAGAACCTTTGCTGAAGAAGACATAAAGGCTGTTCTTACAAGCAGCCTAACCCGGGCTCAGGCAGCCCAGCCTGGGTAAGGCTGCTTGTGTGGAGCGCCGGGATTGCTAACAATCCCAGAGCTCCCACCCAACCTAACTCTGCTATTTGCCCCGGCTCTTAGCCAAGGTTAAGGGTGCAAGCACGCCCTTAACCCTGGTGCTGGGATTAGCCCGAGCAGACACAGAGATTAATTCCTAGAGCACCCATCTGATGGGGGAATCCCCCAATGCACTGTGCTTGATGTGCAGTGCATTGTGGGATTCCTGAAGGCTGGGATGCATTGTCCCGGCCTCCAACAAGCCATGCAGCTCCTGGGAGTGCCACTCGTGTGCGCAACCGAGCTGCATGGTCATGCAGACAAGATCATCTGGGAGGAAAGTAAGTACAGCACAGCTCAATATTGTCTACACAAACTGGCTGCCCCATCTTGGAGATGCCAGGGAGGTAACTTGGATCCATCTGCATGCAAGCATTCAGGTTCTCTTCCCAGAGTGTCCCCATTCCCTAAGGGGAATATCTTACAGTGCTCACATCTAGTCTCCCATTCAAATGCAAACCAGGGTGATGTTGTTTTATTTAAAACAACAATGGGTCATTCATGCTTGCTACCACAAACCAGCTTTCCTCCCTGCAGGTGACAGTATTTCTGAAGCTACAGAAGAAGTTTCCAGGTTGTTGCAGGGCAGGCACAGACTCAGTTCACAGAGCCAAAAGGAATCTCAGAGCCAAACTGCCAATTACATATTCCCTATATTTTGCCCCCTGTGGGAAGCAACTTGGGGAGGGCAATTTACAGCTTAAAAAGTAAAAAAGGAGAAAGGCTTAAGCAGTCTCTCCCTTCCTGTCTTTCTCTCTATTCAGATTGGGAGCCTGCCAAGGCTGCTTTTGACGTAAAAGTCAACCAAAGAAGACAACCCACCAGGGGGAAACAACATGCTAGTTTGGCTCTGGGATTCTTTTCAGCTCTGTGGACTGAATCCATGCCTGCCCTGCAACAACATGGAAACCTTTTCTGTAGCTCCAAAATACTGTCATCTGCAGATGCTCAGAGCCATCTTGGAGTCCTTCCCAGTTGCTGCTGGAGGGGAAGATAGAACAGGTGGAGGGGAAGAAGAGACAACTGGATGATGATGACCCAGATGTATCTGGCCTCAGTTGCCCCACCCCTCAAACAGGTCAGCACCATTAAATATGACAGCTCTGAAATTTCTTTTGACTGCACATGCATGTTCCAAGAGCATTACACACAAATCCTTGATCCTAGAAATAGGATAGCCTCCCACCCCACCACCACAGAGCATCTTTTTGGATGTGCAGGAGCCAGTCCAGAAGGGTAATTAATGCACAACATTGGGCAGCATCCCAACGGGTTAGTCATGACTAAGCACCACTGCAATGAGTTAATCACAATAACGTGAGTCCCGTTAATTTCAATGGTCTAATCTGGATTCTACCCACACTTTTTGCAAGTGTTGACTCTGCTGGATTGGGCTGGATGTGTGCAACAGGATATCCTTATATGTACAGCATGCATTTTCCTACAATGAAGAGGATTTGTACTTATTAAAAATAGGCCACTGTTCATAAGCATTCAATAGCAATGTACAAGTTAGCACAATACAAATAACCGCCAATAAAATATACCAATCAATAATAATAATAATATAATCCAAATAAAACTAACAGCAGAATAGAACAGGAGCAAATGCCATAAGAAATCAAAGGTCTTCTGAAAAAGCATAGTTTTCAGCAGAATCGTAGGAAGGAGGCTAGAAAACATCTTTGGAAGAGTTCCAGACCATAGGGGGCTGCCACAAAGACTTAAAGAGACTCATCCAGGCTCTGTGGAATCTGGAGCAAGATTTCCTCAGAAGAACTTAAGTGACAGAGTGGTGGGGTGGCACAGGAAGAGACTTGAATATGAGAGCGCTCCATGCAAGCACCAGAACGTCTGTGGAATTTCGGATTGGAGTCACTGGCCGTGATCCAGTGGTGTGCATGCGTGCACAGCAAGCAAGGTTGTGCATGCATAACCCTTTCAGAAAACTGGCAATTTCACCAGTGTGTGTATGAACATGAGAACCAAATTCAGCTTCTCCCTCATTTCCCTCACCAGTTTTCTGCTCAGGGCTATGCACAAGCAAGCCTAGCAGCTGGATTGGAGGAGGAACCACATGCATGATACCTATCCGAGCATGTAGTTCTTTATCCATTCCAACGAGGACTATGCATGCAAAAGGCTGTTTTGTAGCAGATAGGGCCAGTGAGAATGGCCCTATCACTTCACTTAAATACAATAAGGTCAAAAGCCAGGAAAGTCGTATTATACAGGATTAAATTAAGAAGCTTTGACGTATAAGAAAAGCCAAGGATGCAAGTTTCCTAGATGTGAAGTACCTACTGAAGCAAAGGTTTTAATGCATATATTAACATAGGAACACAGGAAGCTGCCTTCTACCAAGTCAAACCATAGGTCCATTGGTCCATCTACACAGACTGGCAGTAACTTGTCAGTGGCTTCCATTCAAATGTAAACCAGGGCAGACCATGCTTAGCAAAGGGGACAATTCATGTGTGCTACCACAAGACCAGCTTTCCAACAGTGTGTGTGTGTGTGTGTGTGTGTGTGAAATGATATGTGTTAAATAAGTAAGAAAATGTAGACTGAAGACTGAAGTAAACAAATGTGGAGAAAGACAATAAGCAAAGGAAAGGATGCACAAGTAAGATAAGGGAGGAATCATGCAATGCTCATGAGAACGGTGCATGGCCAAGTTATGCAAAGGACAATGGATAGGGATATATCGAAACAGTGGTCGAATTGTTTGTTTCAACGGAACAAAACTCAAAATGTTTTGAGTGTTCTGTTCATAGGGAACAATGGGGGAAACTCAAAACACCCATGGGTAGCTCCTAGGGACACCAAAGTGTGTTGTGTTGTAGGGCATGATGGGTGCTACCTACCACCCAATCCACAAAAGAAATGGGCAAGTGGGCAATTTTTAACACATTCTTAACCTTTCCCTGAAACCACCATAGGATCCAATAGTGGATTCTATTTTAACCTTTTAACCTTTCCTTTTAGCCTTGGGGGAAGGTTAAAAATTTGTTTAAAATTGCCCACTTGCCCATTTCTTTTGTGGTAGCACCCATCGTGCCCTACCATACAACCCACTTTGGTGCCCCTAGGAGCTACCCATGGTGAACAATGGGATGTTTTGAGTTTCCCCATTGTTCCCTATGGCTGGAACAAGGTGCACTCACAGAGAGCAATGCATTTTGCAACCTTGCCTTGAAAACCACTGCAGAAGCACACACTCAAAGGGAATCTTCCCTCCCAACACAGAACACACATTTCAAACACAGTCCAAAAATGGCAATAAATAAATAAATAAATAAATAAATAAAATCACTGACCCAGAATCCATTGCCAGCCACAGTGCCTGCAATAACACCATTGGCACTAGTTACTCTCTCACACACAATTATGTCCCCTTACTTCTTAGCATTGCCACAGCAGCACCCTTAGCAGCAAACATAGCCATAAGATGAACTAGAGCAACTTCAGCCACATATTGACCAAGTATGCCTTGCAATGCAGAGAAAAAAGTGGTACTGGGGTTGCTGGTTCCTTCTGGGGGCCACCCCCACCACTGCCCTCAGTCTAGGGCTTAGCAGGTTCAGGAAGTGGAATGAATTCTTCCTGCTACTCCACAGTCTCAGACCCGGGGCGGAGTGGGGGATGCACTGCCAAGGGGGACTGCAGAGGATGGTGAGACTGATCTGGCTGGGTTAGCAGCCGACACAATCACCTCCTCCTCTGCTGCCACAGGAAGAGCTTCCACTCTAATTCTAGCTCAGATATCCCCGACGGCTGTGTTGTAGGACCACCCTCCTCCAGAAAGGTGAGCATATGCACAGCCACAGCCGGGGGGGGGGGGATGACTCAGGGAGTAGGCCCCTCTTGCCTCCGCTCATCAGGACCAGCATCACCCCTCCCTCTGACTGCCACTCTGCTCTTGCCTCTGCCATGCACCCTCCTGGTTATCTTGGTTTTTTTAAAAAATTGAAGCCCTAACTCTGATGGTGTGAGGGAGAGGGGAGAAGAAGCACCTTTAAGGTGGATATTTTTTAAAGGAGTGTGGGTCAGGGGCAGTCTATTTATGCTGAGTGTGCCACACACAGGGCTATCTATAGCCCTGTAGTGCACACACAGAAGCTAGAAAAATTAAATCCCGCCCAATAAAGACAGCTTTATTTGGGATGGCGTTGGAGGGGAGCAAGTAACAATGGGGTAAGTCTATGGGTAGCGAAGGCAAAGGGGATTACTGTGGCCTCTCCTAAGCCACCTCTCCTGTCCTACATTTCTACCTAACCCTTTCCCCAAACTAGGTCCTATTTAAAGAACTCTAAGCTGAATGGGGGGAAGGGTTCCTTCCAGTGTCTTCTGCTGGAGTCTGGCCAGGAGGCTTTACAGACAGGGCTTCTACCCTAAATCTCCTTCGGGAGAGAGTGTGTACATTCACACACCAACCAAACCTATTCTGGCCTGAAGTCCCTTCGAAAGCCTTGGAACCACTTCACACACAAGTCAGGCTTTGTCTTGAGAATTCTAGCTTATCTTGAGGTATTTCTGGGTTTTTAAAATGCTGGTTTTGAGTTACTTTTTCTGAAAACACCGGAGCAAATAGGGAGAGGCACTGACATAGACTAATTAGCATGATAAGAGGGATACTCTCTTTACAAATGCAGATGAAGCTCTTTAGTAATCTCCCCCCACAATTGGCTAGAAGGAAAACACTATGTGAACTTGCACCAAAAGCTAACCCGAGAGTAGAGGAGAGGGGCTGCTTCCCTCAATGCCATGAGTGTAATTTGAAGTGGCTTCGCTCAACATTTACCCTGCAGCATGAAGCCATGTGTGAATAACTCCCAGGTGCTGCTTGGAGAGGCACTTGGGCCAAGCAGACATTGGGACTCAACAGCTGGGGGTAGGGCACTGCAAGTCCATGCGAGGTAGGCACCCAACCACTCAAAAAATACAAAAAGGAAAAGCTGGAGGAAAAAACAAAAACAAACACCAGGGAAACAGAGAGAGCCTGGCAGGCTGGGAAGCAGACAGAAGTCACAGAACACATCAGCCTACAACAACAAAAAAATGAAGTCAGCAGCAAACAGCAGCAGCAAAGGTGCAGCTTGAGGCCGCAAAAGAAAAAAGAAAAGGGGGGAAAGCGGCGGGACCAGTCAGCACAGGACCCCAGTTATTGAAGCCACTGGGGGCTGCCTACAAAAAGAAGGAAATCCACAGAAGAACAGATCCACAGATCCAAGAACGGGGTGGGTGGGCGGGAGGGCAGTTGGTTGGCACTGCAAAAAGGGGAAAGAGAGGAGAGGGAGAGAGAGAGAAGCTAGCAGGCACTCTCTGTCTCTTTCTCCATTGGGCCAGGCAGGCCCAGTCACCACCACCAGTCTGCTCTCTGCTGCTGCAGTTTCTGATCATTCCTCCTTTCCTGATGTATCCTCTTCAAGAGAGGCATACTATATGGGCTCTCTCTGCCTCCAAGTCCCAGTCCCTTTAAATAAATTTTGAAACTCCCTCCTTTGCTCCCCCTCCCTCCTCCTAGTCAGTGGAGGCACAGTTGACTATGAGAACACCCCTGCTAACAGAGCAAAGAGGCACCTTTTAAAAGTGCTGATTCTCTTTATTTAGCAGGGGGAGAGCAACTGGGCCTATCCATCCCCAGCACAGCATTTCTCCAGTGGCTATTGCTGGTGTCTATCTTATGTTTCTTTTTTAGATTGTGAGCCCTTTGGGGACAGGGAGCGGGTGAGTGAGAGAGCAAGCAAGGAGTGAGTGGTGGGGAGGGGGCGAGTGAGTGAGTGGCCAGTGGGGAGTGGGAAAGTGAGCAAATAAGTGAGCGAGTGAGTGGCAGGGAATGGGCGAGTGAGAGAATGAGCAGGGAGTGAAAGAATGAGCAGTAGGGAGGGGGAAAGTGAGTGAACAAGTGATGAAAAGGGGGCGAGTGAGCAAGTGACCAGGGAATGAGTGAGCGAGTAGCAGGGAGGGGGCGAGTATATTGAGGACCACAATGTCGGTAGAGAAATCATTCACAGGACAAGGCTATCCCAGGTAGAGCTGGTTGTGTGCAGTGTCGGGATTGCTCCTGACCCTGGCTCTCCACCCCTGGGTAGGCCTGCTTTCAAACCTGGGCTAAAAGTGAGGTAGGAGGATGAATGCGCACCTTCTACTTCACTGCTGGGTTGTATGGATGCTCGGGCTACCAGAAGCTCTTCCTGGGCTGCTGGCAGCCATCTTTTCCATAGAGCCAGAGGGAAGGAGCAGCCTGGCAGCAGGAACTTTCCCAATGCAACGCACTGCTCATGCAGTGCATTGTGGGATTCCTAGTGGCCAAGTTTCCTTACCTCCTGCTCTCAGCACCATGAGTGCGCGGAGACTTGTTTGGACTCCAATTGTGTGGGGGAAGGCAAGCAGGCTCCTGACCTCTCCAGCCCTCCACAGCCCAGCCCCTTGGTTGTGTGAATGACCTAACAGTCTGGCCTTTCATCAACCACAATGTACAAGCCCTCTCAAACTCACAACTTTTTTGTAACACTTGAAAACACTAGTAACACTTGTAATATAGCAGATTATACTTGAGATGCATTACCAAATAATTTAGATTGTGAGCATTTCCGGTGATTGAGAGGAACCAATATGATTTCAGTAGATAAGCTACTAAGACAAAACAAAAGATTGCCACAGGATATCCCAGCAGGATATTCAATGCAGAATGCAATACTGTACTGAATACTGTTTGTTAAGGTGAAATTTTCTGGCTCTGCAAGCACTTCTACCAAGACGTTTTCCCAGGCAAGCTCTGCTGAAATGAACAGGAGCTGTAAAACAGCAGTACTGCTACAGCTATATGTCTCTTTGAATTTAGAAAGCCCTTTCAAAAGTTAAACCGACCAATTGTTGAACCCGATGGATCACACACTGAGCAGGAAGTTTCAGGAATGAACATATGTTGTGTGTGTGTTGGGGGGGGGGCACCCAGGGTAAAAGCAAAGATAGCACAAAAGCAATGACCTGAGATAATAGGCTCTTAGTTATTACTTGCATGGTTTTCTTTGCTTTTCAGTTCATGAAAAGGGGGGAATCTTTCAAAGTGTTGTTATCAAAGTTCTATTGATACCAATTATCAATAGAACTAATGCTCCAGAATATGAATTTGTTGTATTACATTTATTGAATTATATTTCATTTACACTGAAAAGCCAGTGCGGAGTAGTAGCTAGACTGCGGGACTAGGGAAGCCAGAGATCAAATCCCCATACAGCCATGATGCCCACTAGAGGCAGGACTAGTTTTTTTTTGGGGGGGGAGGGGCTGGACAAGCCACATCACCTCTTTCCTCCTGGTTTTGTTTTCCCTCCTAGGCTCATACCTCAGACCCCCCTCCCCTTCTCCTCCTCCCCTTTCCCTCTTCCAGCCTTGCTTTCCTAGGTCTCCTGCTAGGAGACCTAGCAGACCAGAGACCAGAGATTGTATAGAATGTATACCCACCTCCTGGGATCTCTTAAACCAGGGACAATCCAACAATTTATGGGAGAAATCAGTCCTGACTGATTCCTTTCCGGCTGTTTTCAGAGCTATCTCTGCATAATCCATGGAAAGACAAAAACCCTCAGTGACTGTTTAAAAATAATTTTAGATCAGCAAAACCTCTTGTCAGATGGATATCTGACAACCTGAATGGATATCTCTTGTCAGATGGATATCTGACCACACATTGTTCTCAGCTGAGGCCTGTGCAGGTCTCAGCTGAAACAAATAGTAGGTTGGTTTTTTAAAAAAACACAGTACAGAGTTAATTAATCTAGCATTGGCAGGAGGTTTTTATACCAATTGTGAATTGTAAGCATCTTTATCTTACACACTTTTAAGCTTTTCCTCTTTCATTTGACTCAGCTGTTTTCAATTTTCCCCAGCTGTATCCTTATCTATCTGTCTATCTGTCTGTCTGTCATACACGCACCCCTACTGAAGATTTCACTTCATGCACCTGTGAAAGCTTCTGCTACAAATGTAGACCGTGAAAGCTTCTGCTACAATAAATGTAGCCTTTTAAAAAAATGGGGGGGGGGTATCTTTTCAAAATGCAACCATGGTATATCCTAAGGCCATGCCCCATGCTCAGTCCTCACTCATGGATGCTCTAGATCAGGCCTGCACAACATGCGGCCCGCGAGGCCTTTTTTCCTGGCCCCCGGGGCTATTTCCTCTTCCTCCCCCTGCTGCTTAACCCCCCCCCCCCCAAATTCCAGCCGCTGCACGGCTGAGGAGATGGCTGCGGGGGTGTGGGTGTTCTTCCTTACCCTCCCCCACGGCAGCAGTGGCGCACCGCGGCAGAAACCAGAGCGACACTCGGGTCTGCTATTTGGCCCGGTGTTGCTTCCCAACTGCAAGGTGCGCCTGCGCAGTTAAGTCTCTTAAGTCTCTCTCTCTCTCCCCAAGACTGCTCCATTCTCTCTCTCCCTCCCTCCCGCCAAGACTGCTCCATTCTCTCTCTCTCTCTCTCTCTCTCTCTCTCTCCCTCTCTCTCCCCAAGACTGCTCCATTCTCTCTCTCTCTCTCTCTCTCTCTCTCTCTCAGGCCAAGCCTCCTGCTGCATCCTTTCCATCTTTCTTTCCCCTTCTCCCTTCTTTTCCAAAATTATGAGAAGAGGTTCTCATTTTTCCCCCTTAAAAGTGTTCCATGTTTTGTGTGATGATTTGGCAGAGGTGGAAAGTAAGAACAATGTATTTTATTATGTATTTTGTAGTATAATATTTATATTATTAGAATGAATTTTAATTCAACTTATTTCATATTAATTTAAATCAACCTTGGCCTGCCAGAACATCAAAAGTTAAATATTGATTAAATTCATTTTTAATTTATTTCACTTTAATTCAGTTGATTGGTTGATTGGTTGATATTAAGTGTTACTCTAATAATCAGCACCCTAGGAATTGACCTCGGCCCCCATGAACCAAGTCACAGTTGGTTTCGGCCCGCCAGGTCATTTGAGTTGTGCAGGCCTGCTCTAGATGAATGAACTTCCCAGCCAGGGTGGTAGTAGGGATATACTGCTGGAGTGCAAGAGATTCCTCAAAGGAAGAATGTGGACATGGTAGCCTCACTAAGCAGCTCCTCTACAGCACCTTCACCCCGCCGCTGCTTGGCATCCACTGCACCAGACAAATAAGTCAGTGGCTCATTATCTTGTCCTTGCCCATTCTACTCACCAACCTAACATTTGCCTTTCCCCTCTTCTGTAGTGTTGGTTTCTTCCTTTAGGAGCACAACTCCAGTGCCATTCTTCCCTTCCAGCTAGGCTTCTGCCACATCTCTTCTTCCCACCCATTCTCCTGGGTGGGGAGACCTGCCTGTTTCCCTGCTGACCCTATTTCCTGCCTGCACTCCATCCTGCCTCCTGCAGACAGGAGCATTGCGGCCTTGTTGGTGCGGCTAGAAGAGGCATTGCAGCAGAGCAAAATCCTAGTGACTGTATTTCACAGGACGAACCTGTGCTGGCATCCCCCATGAATACTCCCACTATTGCTGGTCCTGTTTGCAGTGCATATGAACACTGATCTTGGACATATTCCAAAGGTCATAAGCTCATCAGGCCTTTATATTTGTGGTCATTCACCCTTTACTAACTGGCAGAGCTGCATTTCGAAAACTCCCTGTGTCGAATATAGAACACAATCCTGAAGAGTTAGACATGACAAGAATGTAGGCCTGCCTTCTTCAGCTGAATCAGGATTTCATCCCGTGTATGTCATTGGTTCAGAACCCTTCCAAAACTTGGCTCAGCCTTTGCTGTTTAGACCTTCCCATGACCCAGCATCTATTTAAGAGTTTCTGTTTCTATTTAAAGATTGCACAAATACGGGATTAATATCGTGAAGGCGCTACTCCATGTTTTTCCTTCTAGAGAAAATGCAGAACTGGGTGATGACTTATCTCCAGATCACATGATTATTATTTTTTAAACTTGCAGTGGCTGCTTGATTGATGGAAGACCCTATTTGGATCTGTTGGAATGTCAGTGTTTTTCTATGTAAAGAAAAGGAGCAGCATTCCAGCAAGATTCTCATACGAAGAGAAAAGATTAGATTAAAAATAGGAAAGCAGGAAGAGGGTATTAAAAGGAAAGATATTCCAAATAACGATGGGTTCAACTAAATTGGATAATGAGGGCTGTATTAGTTACCCACAGTCATCTTCTCAGGAAACTCTAATCTCCACTGAAAAATAAAGAGTCACAACAACACAGGATGCATATGCACCCAATGGCTGAGGCGAAGGGATATGAGAGGCAGCCAAGCTGTGCTCCATTGTCTTAGCATATCCTTTGCAAGACGTATTTGTGTGGATTGAGCTTGCGATGGGGAGATCTCAGAGTTCACTGCTCCTTCTCTCTGTAAAGATGATGTTTCTCTTCAAGATCTTTTGGCAAGGGCTGATTCTGGGGCTGGCAGCCCAGCCCAGTGAGGAGGCAGAAGTCCTCTGCTCTGGCTTCAGTTGCTACACGCTCCACTGGGGAAGATACAGCTGGATGGAGGCTCAGACGATGTGCAGAGATAATGGGGGCAACCTGATGACTCTGAAGAGTCAGGAGGAGGCATTACTTGTCGGGCAACTGCTGGGTAAGATGCCCAAATGGGGAGCTGGCACAGAAGTGGAGGTAAGGCTGTGGATTGGGCTCCATCGGGAAAGGGGCAAATGCCAGCATCAATATCTTCCACTGAAGGGCTTCACCTGGGTGACAGGAGGTGAGGACACCGAGTACTCTAAGTGGGGTCAGGAACCTTTGCAAACATGCACCACTAAGAGGTGTGTGAGCCTTCAAGGGACCCCCTCCTTGTCTCTGGAACTGACCTGGACAGATGGTCACTGCAGCAATTCTGCGGGTGGGGAACCTGGCTATTTGTGCAAGTTCAGCTTCCAAGGGATGTGCCGCCCACTTGTATTGGCAGGGCCAGGTGCTGTCATCTACAAGACCCCCTTTGGCTTAGCCACGGCTTCCCTTGCAGCTGTGCCTCGTGGCTCCATAGCTGAAGTGACATGTGGACCTGTGGGGAAAGAGATGTCCTATGCCTTCCGCATGTGCAAGGCAGAACCAAGCAGCCATGCCTTTGAATGGAGCAGCTCAGGCCCATTGTGTGCTTCGCCCATTCATGGGTGCAACTACAGCAACGGGGGCTGTGAGCATGAGTGTCGGGAGCTGAGTGGGGGCTTGTTTGAGTGTGCCTGTCGCTCAGGATACCAGCTTGGAGGAGACCAGCTTTCCTGCACCCTGGAGGACTACTGCAGCTCCAGTCCATGTCAGGGGCAGTGTCTGCCACGCCCGGGTGGCTATGATTGTCTTTGCTCCCTGGGTTACACGTTGGCTGATGACAGGTTGAACTGCCTGGATATAGATGAATGCATCAATAGCTCTTCTTGTCTAGATGGGGATGAGTGCCAGAAGGAGCCTTGTGAGCAGATTTGCATCAACCTCAAAGGCAGTTATCGGTGCCTTTGTCACTCAGGTTGGACATTGGCACCCAATGGCACCTCCTGCCTCCCAGACACCACTGGCAGCACCTCTTCTACAACTACCCAGGGAGAAGGAGAACAGGAGAATCCAACAAACCATCCACCTATTTCAGAGGCACCAGTCCTGCCATCTGACCCTCCAATTCAAGCAGAACTAGAAACAGCTTCCGTCCTCCAGGATGTCATCCTCCAGCCAGGAGTGCTCAGCAGTTCACAAGATGCTGAGGATCAGCCTGGCAATGACCACATGGACGACAGCAGCAGCAGCAGCAGTTCCAAACAACTCTTGTATTACATCTTGGGTGGTGTTGCAGTTGTTTTGTTACTGATGGTTTTTGCCCTAAGCTTGGTCACCTACAGGAAAATGAATGCCAAGAAAGCCAAGAAAAAAGCAAAGAGTGCTGCTGACAATTACTCTTGGGTGCCAGATCAGGGGGAGACCAAGGGGTGAGGCAATGAGTACATGTAATCAACACTATGTATTTGCTGTAACAATGATGGCAAGCCTGGGGCAGGGAGGAAAGATATAAAACAACCGGACAGAGAAAGAAAACATGTGTACACCGGTTTTTCACATGGCATTGGCAAGGGGAATCACTCTGACTGTGCCATCTGAAGCTCTGAGGGTGAAGACAGACACAGGATTTTAAGATTAATTGCAGCAGGTCCTCTATCCACATTTAGAAAGCCGGGCTTTGCAGCTTGCCCTACAAACATACTTAAGAGCGACTCAAATGCTAGATCAGCCCTTTGCTTGTATATCAGGTGGTATCTTTTAAAAACAAACTGAAGCAGCACATGCAGACTTATTTGTGTACATGCCCATCTTTCAACTTACAAAATCAAAATATTGTTTATAATGTTGCAGAAGCACTCCAAGGTTTGGAGGGAGGTTATCATATAGGTGCTAGCCAGTAGGTACCTCCCACAGCCAATCCCTATTTTATGGAACCACCTGCAATGACAAATCAGCATCCTCAAATCACCTCTGCTACTCTTAAAATAGAACAACTGTCTTCACGCTTATATTTACAAAAGTTGTGGCCCATCAACAGATATTGGAGTCCTCTTTGAATGGAATCAGACATTTAAATCCACATGCTGTAATTTAACTGACCCGTGAGCTGGCTGTATTTGCTTAAGTAAAAATTGGACCAGAACCACAAGTAGATTAAGAAATGGTACCTCTTCATACACATATTTACTGTAGTCTGTGCTTTTCTTTTGTCTTGCATCCTACCTGAAGCATTTATAATAGGCTAAATTTTTCCTTGGGAATTTTTCAGCTCACAGTAGGTATAGTACTTTACAGTGGAAATGCATAACCGCCCACATGTTTCAATCAGTGTTAAACTGTTTATGGATTTTTTAAAAAAATGCAGGGATCATACAATGGTAATACAGCAGAGAAATGAACCATTTTGAGCTTAGTTGTGGAAGACTTGCACAATGTTAGAAAAGTTTGTTTTGTAATTCAGACATCATTTTATAAAGTTTGTATACTTCAGTAGCAAATGTGATTGACCAGTTCCTTCTGCTTGTATGGTTTTGGAACACCGCCCCCCCCCCCCCGGCAGTGCTAATTATTTAAAAATAAGCTCATTGTCTTGTGCAATGAACACTGGGGTGGGGTGTGTGGAATCAATTTATGAGACAATTTCATATTTACATGTAACTAAATTTCAAGACCAATGCTCAGGTTCAGCACAGCGTGCATACCAACTCTGCAGTGGGGCTGTTGGATTGTATCAAAAGTTATATACTCTTATGCATCAAAGCCTGATGACACTCAGTCTTCCCCCTTCTAAACCTGGCAGGGAGGGGGAAAGATTGTGCTTATTGGATATACTCCCCATTGAACAAAAGATATCCTGAGCTCAGTCCTGGGCCAGGCATATGACAGTGGATGAGATATGGAGTCCCCTCATTGCTCAGCCTGTATAATTTTGAAGATCTGGACTGAGTTTTACTGTGAAGGCTTGATAAATGGCTGAATACACTTCTAAGCATTTTAAATATTGCACAGCTGCGATTCTCATATGTCCTCTTCAGCAATAATCATTTACAAAGTCAACAGGAACGAGTCCCACCTGCTGCACTGGTATGCAGTGTAGCCCTGTCCGCTGCTGCTTATGAGTACAGCATTTGACAAGCACTTTTCCTGGGATGAAAACCTCCCTCTCTGGTGGGAGGTGGTCTTGATCATGAGTGGATCCACTGGTGGTCCTGATCATGGGCAGGATCTTTCCCCAGATGCAGCATTTGCCTTTGACGACCAGCACTGTACTTGAGGATGTGGGGGAGGGAATGAGCTATGGATGGAGTGTAACATAACACTCCTGTTATGGGCATGTCATCTGAGTACACAGCTACATAATGCCTGAAGCATGTGTGCACGTGCATGTGCGTGTTTGTTTCTGTAAGCTTTTCAACCTAAACTTTCAGCACATCTCATAATGTTTGGCTACAAAAATACTTTTGATTTCCTGGTCTGAGGTACTCTAAGCCACAGGTTTACACGTAGAGATATGCTTGCTGAGGTGATATTAATCTTGAGTTCCATAGATAAGGATGAGGCATGTGATCTAAAAGTTGGTGTATTATATGCCTACACATTGGAATGAGGAAATGTACTGTGAACATCCCCACAATGATCCTAAAAAGAAAAAGAAAAAACCTTATGGAAACAACTTTATTATACAAATAGGTGCATTTGATACTGGCAGTTTTGGTACCATGTTGGCAGCTGCCTTTCCTCCTAGCAAAGTTTTTCTCTAAATGATTTGATTGCTAAAATGTGTTTATCCAAGTATTTGTTAATATAATGGACTTGTTTTTACCATGAGATGGTCACTGCCTTTGTTTTTTCAAGACTATTATATGCAGTGGGCAGGAGCCTGCCCAAAGTCAAGCACTTAAAGTCTCATTGGTTTAAATGGGGTGGGGGTAGACACATGCTTAACTCACATCAATATGGATTGGGCTGGACTGTGGCAATGTGGTATTGAATGCTAAAGATGTTTTCAGCGCAACTGGTCATGGCTCACCAGCAGCTACTTCCTGTGCCTTAGAATGCGAGGGGAAGCTTTTTCCTGCTGTTTTTCTTCTTAGGCTGGTCTATTGTTAAAATCAAGAAAGCCGGAAGGAAAATATAGTGCTCTAGCAGCCTAATGTTTTTCACGGTCTTCCTTGCCTGCTTTTTAGATGATTTTTGAGGGGTGGGGGGGAATGACCAAACCAATATCTGTGTTTTTGGGAAATGGCAGAACACTAATGCAATCATTCAAGTACTGTATAGCTTAAATCCAGATGTTTTAAACATGTCACTGTAACATGCAAATAAAAGTAAATGACATTTAAAATGTATTTAATGGATTATATCCCTGCCTTCCAGCCATAAATACTTTCAGGGCAGCTTGCAGAATATCAAAAGACATAAGATCTAAACAATAAAACCACAGCAAGAAGGAAAGCAGTTTTAAAAACAATGGCAACAGTGGCCGATGTCCAGAGGCTGCTCTTAACTCAACCTGGGTCTGCAGCAGGGCACATGCATGTACTGGGGTGGTGGGGGGTGGGGTGGTGATTTCTGCTGCTCTTCCCTGCCTCCAAAATTATGTCCCTGCAGGTTATGCAGCCCTGGATGTCAGCCAGTGGCCTAAAAGGCTTGGAGAAATAGAAACAATATTTGCCTGGTGCAAAAATGATACAAAAGTAGGTGCTAGGGAGCCTCCCTGGTGACAGCTTTCCACAACTGGAGTACCACAGCTGAGAAAGCCTCTTTTCAGTTACCAATCATCTCCAATGGTGTAGTGCAGGGATTCTCAACGTTGGGTCCCTAGATGTTATTGGACCAACTGCCATAATCCCCAGCCCCAGTGGCCTTTGGTTGGGGATTATGGGAGCTGAAGTCCAGTAACATCTGTGGACCCAATGTTGAGATTCCCTGGTGTAGTGCTTCAAGGAAGGGCAGGGATGCAGTCCTGGTACTTCCCCCCCTCCAGGTTCTCAACAGGGACACAAAGCCTTTGGCTTTCTACATGGAAATAATGTGCTTCTCTTGCTTTTCCAGCCATTTATTATAATTCTTCCTGTCTTACCGTAGGAACATAGGAAGCCCTTCCTGGAGATGCTGCCAGAGACTGAACCTGGGACCATCAGCACACAAGTCCTATGGTGGACTAGTGTTAAGACATCCTAAAATCAATTATAGGATTGCCCACTGAAATGCACTGGTTCCTTCCAAATGGCTATTGGCCATTTGGAAATTGCATGGATTCCTATGGCTATTTGAAAGGAACCAGTGCATTTCAGTGGGCATTTGCAGCCATTCATTCTAGTACATCCCCTAGAGTCTACATGATTGTTGCCTTCTTGTAACAGGGACCCCTCCATATTATTGCATCTATCTAAGTGAGGGGTGTGAATAGTGGGATGGGAAGGGCCATGAGGTGTGGCTGTCAGGGAGGATGTGCTGTGGGATGTGGCTGTGGGAACTGTCATGGAGAGCACCTGCACTTCTGAATTTGCAACTACATCACTGAATCTGTGTCACTGCAGAAAGCAGGGGTATCCAGAGAAGAGCTTCCATTGAATACTGGAGTGTAAGGGCAGGCGGTTCATCATGACATATAATACAGCTAGTATCATTATTTGATTAGAAGTGATTGTTTATATCATAGTTCTATAGCCTACGCGTATAACTGAATGAAGTATTGATGAAGTATTGAAGAGGAATTGCTCCTACTTCAAGGATTGTTGGCAAACCTAATAGAATGATTTACTTCTGGTTAAACAAATGATAAAAAGAACTCTGTGTGTGTGTCTGAAAGAGTGCATGAGTAAGCAAAGGATATACCAGCCCCCCCCCCCAACATAATAAATGTTGGGAGAGAAATGCAGATGCCCCCAAAGACCCGAGAAAACTGGATAAAATGCCGAACACAGCAGAAAAGTTGCTCAGAAAACAAGGATTATGGTCGATAAGGACGGATGCAAACACGGAACAGCAAACAGCTTCAAAGGCAGGCAACCTTTTAAAGTCAGGCATCAACAGAGGTTTTCTCTGAGAAGCACAGAACATTGTGGGGCCTCCAGCTTCTCCCAACTTTTCCCATTAAAAAGTTGGGAGAATCACCTTTAAGTGGGGCTGGTAATTATGCATGTGTGAGTGAATGAACTTTAGTTTAGTTAATACTTGGGGTATAACAATAAACTGATGAACCAAGTCCAGCTGGTGTCTGGGATCTGTTTTCTTTTGGGGACTTGTATTAGCCAATCCGAAGCAATACTCCTAATTAAAGGTGACCCCCTTAATAATTGGTCACAATCAGAGAATGAGGTCCTAAAAGGTGTAGGGCTTTAAAGGTAGGCACCACCAGCACTTTGAATTGTGCTTGGAAACAGGAGCCAGTAGAGTTGTTCTGCTGAAAGTATTCAATAGATACTTTGCTGAGATGTAGAATATGTAACCCAAATTCATCAGGAAATATTAATTTAGAATCATCTCTTTGATTACCCTTTCATGACGAAGGAATGAAAAACTGCTAGAAGGCCAGTTCAATGCTTGCTTGGCCAGTGATCCTCTTCTCATGCTGTGGGTGCATATGTCCTCTTCAACAGGTACATGATATAGCATGGGATGTCAGTGCTCCATGTAGGGACCCAAAAGATGTAATCTCCCCTACCCCTTTTTATGAGGGGAAAGGACTGCATGAGCCTGGCCTGAGGTACAGGCCTCTGTTTGTAGTACCCATTGTTGGGATTTTGCCATAGACATTTTCTTAGTTCTTTGTATGGAACATGCCTCTCTGTGTGAATGTCTCTATGTACTGGCTTGGGGGTGGAGTCACAGTTTGTTTGACTGCTTCTCAGGTGTTGCCCAGAATTCAAACTGAGAGGTTCTACCTCTCTCTGCATAAGAACATGACGGATATTTATATACCGCTCTTCAACAAAAGTTTCCAAAGCAGTTCACATAGATGTAAGTACGGTAAGTAGGTAGGTAAATAAAATGAAAATAAATATTCGTTGTATTCATATTCTCTGCATAGAGTCTGTTATTGTCTTCTTAGCTATGTTTTCTTAGCAATAAATATCAAACTCTTGTTTCTCAGTTAAAGTTGGCTTCCTTTTCAATTACTTATAGAGGATAAGTAATTACTCTGCAACACCCATGCCACTCATTATACTATGTGCATGGTGGAATTTTATGAACGTTCTATAACATATCAGAACCAGAGGTACCAACTCAGAAGCATGTGAAATATAGGCCTGTGTCTGATTTCATTTTATATTAAGAAATGGAATGATACCTGAACTCGAGGTGAACTGGCATACGAGATCTCCACTGCTCTGTGCAGCAGGAGACAATCTAGCATTGTATTGTAAAATAGGTGCGCGAGAAAACACAAAAGCCAGGCCTGAATGCTGAATGCTACTCATATGCTAAAATGCAACTGACTACCAGATGTCTGTGAAAGAGGCTCAATTGCTCTCTATAGAGATTCACATAGCCAAATGAATACAAAGAAAATGCCTGTAGACTTAATTCTTACCTCACTGATGCTTCAGTCCTAGCCAAAATGTATTGGACGTCTCACACATATATGTTACTTTAAATATTCTTTTGTTTTCAATTACAAGAAAAACACTAGGTAGAGATACACAAGAAATAATGTAATGGCTGTCTCACACCAAATAGGATCAATTCTCTTACTAACTCCTGAATTTTAACACCTTTGGGGGGCCAATCTGCTCAGGATGCAGATTTACTTTGGGCAATGTTTCCCCCCCCCCTTCTCAGCGCACAGTTGACAGAAGATGAGATTCAGATCTCTCTCTGGACTAGCCAATATCCTGAATAATTAAGACATTGTCCAGAAGGTAGCGGCAAGTTGTCACCTTTTGAGGGGACCCAGGAAAAGATGAGAATTGAATAGATTCTATTCAAAGATCAAAGAAAAATACACTATAAAAAAGTGAGGCCAATAGACAGAGAGTCAGCAGTTCTGTGCCTACGGGCAATCTGCTCCCACACCTTCCCAGAGTTTGCTGCTAAACCGCGAGGCAACAAGCAGGAACTCTGCCCATGGTCAGAGGCTGTCTGTGACTTCTACTGCACAGTGAGAAAGTCAAGACTCCCCAGCCATGGTGCTCTGGCTCTCAGCCATGATATGAGCAACTGCAACAACTCCTGTCTCCAGCCAGAGGCCTCCTTCAGCTGAAAAGATCTCCGCTGTCAAAGTCTCTGATCCTGATAAATATGCTGCTCCTACAAGCCTGGAATCCCTCCATCCTTTCCCCCTCCTTCTCCTCCCCCCCTCTTTTCCCCTACTAATTCCCAAACCATGCCAGCCCTCAGCCTTCCCCTCCTTCTTTTCTGCCTGTATTTGAATTGTATTAGGCTCTAGGAAGATTTAATTGCACAAACATATGATAGTTAGGAACACTGGTTGTGATTAGGAAATACTGTTGCTGACATTGATAGAGTGTTCTGCTTTCTGCTTGCTAGATTATGTTGTTAGTCTTTTATACTCAATAAAGCCCATTGAATCTTTGAAGAATGGTTTGATCTCCTTTCTTCCATGTGCCCAAATCACACATGGTCACTAATATAAAAGAACTTGGTCCAGACCTATTTTGTATACTGGCTAATGAGCATATTTAGTATATGAATCAGGCCTGGTCTGCAACAGGAAGGGACACACATGCCTAATTCTCCACCACAAGAAGAGAACTGTTGTCCATGTAAGCATATGAACTAATCCAGAGTCAGGGTGGTGTTATAAAGCCATGACGTAGATGGATTTCCAAATTAAACCTAATGGTAAAGCTTGAAGTGTGAAGTTGCAACTCTATCCCCTAACTGTAGACCCTCATGCAACTGTAGACCCTCATGCAACTCTATCCCCTAACTGTAGACCCTCATGCAATAGAAGGAGGGCATATGCCCAATTTTATGGCAGTAGTATGTCCATCTATATGGGGTAGGGAAGAGAAATGAGTAGTAAGGCTGCTTGCACCCCCTCTTCATTCTACTCTACATGTTAATCAAGGCCAAAAGCCTATGAAGCCTGAGTTATGGGAGAGCCATAGCTCAACAGTAGAGCATGTTTCGCATGCACAAGTCCCAGATTCTATTGCTGGAATCTTCACATAGAAGGAAATCAGGTAGCAGAGCTAGGAAAGATTGCCTGATATCTTCAAGAGTTGCTTTCAATAGGAGTAGACAGAAATAGGTTTCAGTAATAGGCAGCTTCATAATGAAACTGTACCCACTATCAGCTGCACATTCTGTAATATATGGGGGTACTATATTAATTGCTCCGACTCAGTAATTGAGATATGTGCAACAAAATAAATATCCTGAGATGACATTCAGCAGTGATTACTGCCACCTATATTTGTAAACGTTCGGGTAGCAACCTGCTCCTCAATAAATATTGCTTGAATCTTTTAGATTGTGAGTCGGATTGTTTTTTCTTTCCAGTTAGTAAAGCTCCCTGAGAAATACTGAACACATTCCAGAATTTCACACTGAAATTTCTGCTTGGGAATCAGGAGATAAGGAGCACCACACTTGGTTATGTACTGAACAATTATTCTGCGTCATTTACTCTTTTTGCTCTTTTGTCGTGTTCATTTCTGTACAAATGGGGATTTCAAAAACTTGCCTAACTAGTACTTGTGTGAATGAGAATTAATTGTTTACTTACTTATCCATTAATTCATTTGATCATGTATATCCTACTCAAGGCAACTACTGAAATACATATTATGAGCAGGAAGACCTGGGTTCAAATCCCATCTCACCTCAGCTGAAGCTTACTAGATGACCCAGAGATAGTCACCATCTCTCAGTCTAACATCCCTCACAGGGTTGTTGTGAGGATAAAATAACTACAAAATAGACAGGCTTATTGTGACCAAAACCAATCATGGATGCCCAATAAAATTGTTGCATTGTAATAATTAAGAGTAGAGTTGGCAAAGAGGTGCCTAATGGTCATAATAGAGACTTATTACCTTACATAGCACTGATAAACACATTGTAACTCCATGCACTACAATCCTACAAAACATACACTATAAAACATACATCTTTGTAAGTATTTCTTGTTCTTTACTACCCTTGGAGATTTTTCCATTCCTCCCTCAAGGATAATAAAGATTTGAAACTGAGAGAAGCACCACTTGGATCAGCGGCTGATCCCAAATGGTGCTTCTCTCAGTTTCAAATCTTTATAGCCAATTCTCACTCTGCAGAAATGTGAGCAAGCGCCATCCATAATAATTTGTTTCTTATGTAATGTGGAAATGAGTTCCTAAAATGTGAGCAATTTCACAAAATTATGAACAATTGGCTATCCTGGTTGTTGCTAGCAAGAGAAATAATCAAATGGCAAATGACTTGCTGGAGCCATTGGTGGGCTAGAAGTGAATAGATAGACACTTATGTTTGGGAAGAGGGGTAGGCAGGGTCCCCAACACGTATGGAAGCCCAGCCTGACATAGCTTGAGGGCTGGCTGGGACAGAGCCTGACATCATTTTGACTCCACACGTGGCATCTCCTGTGATCAAGAAAGTTCTCCTGGCAGTATTGCTTGTGTGGTCTTCACTTCCACACTACTCTATGGGCACAAAGGAATGTCAGGGCAGAGCTGCTCCCTTCATGAAAATGAATGCAAAAGCCTTTGTCAGTCAGAGAACTCTCTGTGGGCACCCTGGAACCCCTGTAGCCACAACAGACCGCCAGGCTGGACACATTCTACAGTCTTTATCTTGGGTTTCAGAAAAACCATGAGAAGTAGTTTGTTTTTAGTGCTGAGCTAGATTTCTGGAAAGTGTTCTTCCTTCACCAGCCAAGATTTGGGTTGCTTCTTTTGCTTTTACAGCTACAAAGATGAATACATTTTGTTTAGCTGTGTGTAGGGGAACCCCCAAGGTGGAGCTGATCCCTGCGGGTAAATGGGTGAGCTTCATGTTGGGACTTCCCCCGCCCAGCTCCTGCAGCAAGGATCATATCGGGCGGGGGAAGAAGTAGACATCAATACGCCCACCTGGAAGCGTTCACACTGGCCCTGGCAGGTAGCTGTTGCCTCACCATCAACAGATGGCATAGCCTCGCAGGATCGGGAGTAACTCTCGTGAGATCTCAAGGCGAGATCTCGCAAGACTTGCCCCAGCTTTCAGGAGCTATATAAGGGAGGACTGGCCAGTGATGAGGGGCCAGCCAGTCCAGGAGGAGGATTAGGAAGGAGCCCTGCGACTCTGCCTGAGCCTTGGGGGTAGCAACACTAGGGCGGGGCTGGTGAATGGAACAAGCCCTGCCTGTAAGCCTTAAAGCTCCCCTGGCTGAGAACTCTGAGGCCACCTCAACCTCCTTTGGCAGCGGAAGGTGGGTGGCTGTACCAAGAGCCTGACACTGTGATGTGGTTGATAGCTTTTATAATAACTGATGTTACTTATATATTGTGTTGCGTCTTCTATATGTATGAGTTTATGGGGTTTTTTTTTTAGAGGGGGTGAATGACTTTGCTATGGCCTATGACATAGGCAAATAACTTTTAATTAAAAGTTAATTAATTAAATGTAATTAATTAACTGACAAAGTAATCAAAAGGCCCTGCTTTTGGCCAGCAAACATCAGCATAACATCAGTGTAGTTTAACAGAGACTGTAAGCATTCCCAGCAACAAAGCTGAGAAGGAAACAGCAGCACTGCAAACAAGGCAGAACCCCAACAGCCACTCTGCTGATAGGCATCAGTCATGGAGCAGCAGGCTAATGATACCACCACACCAGTCATGGTGGATGGAAGGTGCCAGTGTATGCAAGGCAATGGGGGAAATCCCATCATGACATCACCATGATTCATCACACACATACAGCTCACCAGACACAATGACACCACAGTGCCCTTCACAGTGCAAATCCTTTTGGCACAAGCAGGAGCCCAGCAGCAGAGCTGCTTCATGGATCCTGACAGAAAAGGGCATTTGAACCCTCTTATACCACTCACACACAGCCTCCAAATAATCACCCTTTTCACTGCTCAACACACAGAGAACAACAACAAATATTTATATACTGCTTTTCAACAAAAGTTTCCAAAGCCTTTACACAGAGGTTTGCATAGAGAAATAATGAATAAATAAAGATAGATGGATCCCTGTCCCCAAGGGGCTCTCAATCTAAAAAGAAACGTAAGACAGACACCAACAAGAGTCACTGGTGGTCTGTGCTAGGGGTGGATAGGGCCAGTTACTCTCCCCCTGCTAAATAAAGAGAATCACCACATTAAAAAGGTGCCTCGTTGCCCAGTTAGCAGGGGTTATGCAAAAGAGAAGGAAGAACAGACCGTCCTGCGGACGCCCAGCTTCCCCTTAACACTGAGGGGGAAGCGGCATGGAGAACACAAAGGCTTCCTTGGGACAAAGGCCCATCAGAAACGGAGGGATTTGTCATGGAGGGAAAGAGAAGCAGAAGCAGCATGAGTGGGGGGTGGGGAAGGGGCAGATCCAAAAGATTATTTGTGCAGCTCAAAAATCCAAGACATGCAAAAGTTGTATTATGTTAGCCGTAAAAAGTGACTGAGAACAATGTGAAAAGTAAAGTGAGTACTCCAAGCTCCTCTAGAACCCCAGGCCCTGATATTGCAAGCAAGCTACTTACCATGAGGCAATATCTGAAGCTAAATTGTAATGGATCATGCTCAGGGGCGTAGCTATAACTGAACAGGGGTGTGTGTGGAAATGTCCCTGGGCCCATAAGGGAAGAAGGACCCCCTCTCTGCGCTCTTCTCATCCACCTCCCTGACTGATTGGCAAGCTGCTGGTTCCTGATGGGAGTGTGGGATGTGCTATTATTTGCATAGGAAAGGTATGCCAAGAATGCTATTTTGTGTGTGCGCACCATGTCTCTATATATTTCTTCTGCAGCAAAGACATGGAGTGGGAGAAGAAGGAGGCAAGGGGCTCGTCTTCACCTCTTGTTTGAGAGCCCACTTCAACCTGGTCTTGTGGTAGCAAGCGTGACCTGTCCCCTTTGCTAAGCAGGGTCTGCGCTGGTTGCATATGAATGGGAGACTATATTTGTGAGCACTATAAGATATGGAGCCGCTCTGGGAAGAGCATAGAAGTTCCCAGTTCCCTCCCTGGCACCTCCAAGATAGGTCTTTGAGAGAGATTCCTGCCTGCAACCTTGGAGAAACCACGGCCAGTCTGTGCAGTCAATACTGAGCTAGATGGGCCAATGGTCTGACTTGGTATATGGCAGCTTCCTATCCTTGCTACACCGCAATAATGCTTAAGGATGATTATGCAAACTTACTTCTCTTATTTGTGTATTATCTATCTTGTGCAGACTTTATGAGATTTGCAGGATGCAAATGTTTTTGTTATTTCCCCTTGATGCCTGTAGCTAAATGTTCCTCAAACTCTCTTTTCACTTCCCTTATTGTGTCCTTGCTTTTCTTTTGCCAGAGTTTGTGTTTCTTTTTGTTCTCTTCATTTGAGCAGGCCTTCCAATATCTGAAGGAAGTCATCTTCCCCTTTATAGCTTCCTTGACTTTATCAGTTAGCCATGCTGGCATCCTCCAGGCCTTGGTGGTACCTTTCCTCCCTTTTGGCATACATTCTAATGGGTTCTAGTATTGTGGTTTTAAATAAACTCCATGCATTCTGGAGAGAAGTGTCTCTCCTGATTTTCCCTTTCAGTTTTCTTTTCACCAAACTCCTCATTTTAGTGTTATGTCTGAATTCGGCCATTGAGTTCATGGATGCTTTACTTAGATTAAACTATATAGAACTGGGTTATAAGGCTGCAATTCTATGCAACATTTACTTGCTGAATTCTCTGGTGCTTATTTCCAAATCCCCAAATAGGGGATTGCATCTCTCCCCCACCCTCAACACACACAGCGACTCAAAATTCACACACTCACAGTATGACCCAGTCTGATCAAAATTCTTCCTTTTCAGTGAAAATGGGGAAAAATCTTCAGTTTTAACTTGCTTGTCTGACTGCTCCCTCTCTTTGAGTACAGCAGAATCCTGGGAGATCAGATGACTGGGCTCAGCCTAGCCTGTTTGCTGGTGGGAACTGGACAGAATAGCTGCCTGTCAGCTATTCTGATTTCTGATTAGTTTTAGGCTTTGGAACCTGATGCCCCCAGAGCAACAATAAAAAAACGCATCTTGATTGGCTCTGTGGGGCACTAAGTATGCTACGACTGCAGTTTGGAGTGCTGTAGGCAGATGCTTTGAAAAAATATTTTCTAAGTGAGAAATAGTGAGAAAATGCACTATTTGAAAAAAACACCAGACAAGAAGCCAGAGGAAGCCCTCTGCTGGGAAGCACTGGAAGTGTCCACTCCATCAGAAATCAAGATAGGAGGAGACTAGAAAGGGAGGAAGGGGGGGAGGAGGAAGAGGAGGAGGAGGAGGAGAAAAAGAAGAAGAAACATCCTGCAGGGTTGGTGGACACTTAGATGGTGTGTTTGGTGTGTGTGTGTGTGTGTGTGTGTTGTGTGTGTGGGGGGTGGGGTGCCTCATCTGTCCTTACTGAGGAGCCTCCCCTGGCCAGAGGAACTCACTCTTTGCAAATTTGACCAGCAATATTCATGTCATGTCAGGACAATAACACAAACAAGTTCTCTAACTGTTCATCTACAGCCAAATGGCACATCATAGGTCACTGATAACCTCCCAGGCAGTAGTCCACAGATTCAGCCATATACTAGGACTGTGGAGTCATAAGGAGCCCTATCCCTGTGTAATAGCATAGGTTTACATGCAAAAGGTTCCAGTTCAAATTCTGGATGTGATGTTTCACTAGAAAGATCTAAGAGAGCTCCACAGATTCACCTCCCACCCCACCCCCAGAAAACGCAATGCTGAAGCCGAACAGACTGGATGCTGCACTGGCCAACTCTCTCATGACAAAGGCTGCTTTGTGTCACCCGGCTCCTAGTATCCCATCTCACCTAGGTTTGCCAACCCCTGCCAAATACACAAAGAATCACATTTTTGAACAGGTGTCTCTCTTATATTTAGCAAGGGGCAGCTCCCAGTTAGTAAAATGTGCTTTCAGTGGCTTAGCTTTCTGTTTAGTGTCTTAGCTTTCTGTTTAGATTATGATCCCTTTAGGGACAGAGTCCAGGAATAATCTTCTATTTCTTTTTTCTTAGAAAACCACTTTGAGAATTTGTTGTTGTTGTTAAAAAGCAGTATAAAAATAACAACACCAATATTCTGACTGAAGTTATTCGGAGAGATCCCTCCCCCCGCCAAGAAAAAATTCCCCAATCTTTTTCACATTAAAGTTTCCAGGATTCCTTTCAGTAGTCACCTGAAGACAGATGCCAATTCTTGGCAACTCCAGGCCAGTCCTCAAGTGCTGGCAGTCCTCTCCCATGCTCATTTGCTTGTTTGCCTGGGCTTGCTGGTGATTGCCCTCAGCTTGAACTGAAGGTGAGTAGACCTTGTTATTCATCCTCTCATCTTATGTCATCCTCTGCAGAAGCACTACGTAGGAAAATTGTGAACTATTATTTCTCCTTTACCCTCTCTGGAGCTCAGGGGGCCAGAGAGTGGAGAAGCGGCAGACCCTGAAACCCCTTCTCATTCAGAGTCCCATCTTGAGACCAGCTGACATGAATAAGAAACAGAGTGGGCAGAACATGTTCCTATCTGCTAATCTCCATTAACCATTACAGTTTTTTTAAAAAGTTGTTTTAAAATGTGAAAACTTATGTAACAGCATCAGAGATAAGAGTGTGGCCTGCAAGCAGAACAGAAGATACAGGGTTGCCAGCCTATTTGCCACACTAGGGCTCCTGTACCTTTGACTGGTGCATGATAAATGGCAGGGGAGCAGCTGTTTTTTCTCCTGTATGTTACAGTCTTCCTCTCAGTTTTGGAATGGAGCCTTTGTATGAAGCTAGAAAGCCAGCAGGAGAGGGGGCACTTCCCAGTGTATTGCACAGAGTATTGCATGTATGACTATTTGTTCCATGGGCAGAAGTCATGGGTCACCACATAATGAGCAGAAAGAAGGCTGTGCCAGCTGGTCAAAGAGTCAAAAGAAAGATAGCAGACACCAGGGAAGAGATTCAGCGTATAGGTGCTTATATGCCAATGCCACAAGCCTCCGAGCCAAGATGGGTGAGCTGGAGTGCTTGGTTGCCAACGCAGAAATAGATATAGTGGGCATAACAGAAACATGGTGGAACAGTGAGAACCAGTGGGACACTGTTATCCCTGGATATAAACCCTATAGAAAGGACAGGGAGGGGTGCCTTGGAGGTTGAGTAGCACTGTATGTTAAAGAAGGGATAGAATCTAACAAAGTAGAAAACCTAGGTGGACCGGAGTCCTCCACAGAAACCCTGTGGGTGACAATACAAGGCCTCAAAGGAAATGTGCTACTAGGGATGTGCTATCGCCCTCCAGATCAAAATGTTGACAGTGACTGGGAGTTGTAGGAGGAAATCAGGGAGGCTTCAAGGAGAGGCAGGGCAGTAATAACGGGTGACTTCAAGGTGTTCTGAGCGTAGATTCTCTGGTAGCAAATGAGAGTGGATTCACGGTTTGTCATTGAAAATCTCATATGCTACCAGAGAATCTACACTCAGAACATCTCAGAAACAACAAAACCTAGTACCCCATGGGTTATCAACCCATGTAGGTGGTTGGCACCCTCTGTGCACTACACCACCCCTCGCTCTGGGCCACCCCATCACCCCCCAAGTGCAGATATGGGGCTGCTGAAACCTCCATGCTTCCTGTGGAGAAAAACCTTAAAGATGTGTAAACTTCAAAAATCACTTAAAAATCAGCCCTTTGCCAAATTCCTTTCAAATAATTCTGGTAGTTTGCTTGCTCCCCTTGGGCACTACCACCCACTACACTACACTCTAGGCCACCCCTTTCCCCCCCGATGTGAAGCGATACATTTGCTGGAATCTTCATTATTCCCTATGAGGAATTCAAAAATACTTTAAAATTCACCAATAATCAGAGGAGTGTCTGATTGCCTTGGGGTTTTGTGGGTGGTAGGCACCCCTGAGTGCCTACCACCCAACCCACTTTTGTGCACCCAGGTGCTCTACAATAGGGGATAATGGGCTGGTTCAGGTCCCATTATACGCTATGAGAAAAATAATTTAAAATATTTCAAATATTCATTAAAAATCGTAGGAGTGTCTGCTTGCTTCGGGGTTTGCATGGTTCTTGGAACCCATGGGTGCACCACAACAGGGAATAATGGGCTGGTTCTAGTCCCATTATACCCTATGAGAAAAATATATAAATAAATTTCAAAAATTCATAAATATTGTACGAGTGTCCGATTGCTTTGGGGGTTGGGTGGCAGGTACCCATGGGTGCCAGCTACCACCTCACCCACTTTTGGAGGTTCAAACTGGTTCTAACCAGTTTGAAATGGTTCAAATTCAAACCAAACTGGGGGGGGGAGTTTCAAGCAAAACCAAAACTGAACCTCCCACTCCCGGTTCAAGCCCAGTTTGAATTCAAACTGAACTGGGCAAACTGGTTTTGTGCACATCCCTAATCCAGGGGCAATCCGGGAAATTTCAGGCCGGCTAGCTTAACGTCCGTTCCAGGCAAATTGATGGAAAGCATCCTCAAGGATTGTAAAGCACACAGAAGAAACAGGCCCTGCTGGGAGAGAATGAGCATGGCTTCTACAAAGGTAAATCTGGCCTCACAAACCTTTTGGAGTTCTTTGATAGGGATGTGCATGAACCAGTCTGCAAGCCATGCCGGAGGCCTGCGAACCAGTTCGCATATTGCCTGGTCTGGCGGTCCGACACCGGGGTGTGTGTGTCACTTTAAGGGCGGGGGGTTGTACTTACCCTTCCCGCCATTCCCCCCTCCCCCCAGCGCTCCATTTTAAAGTAAAATCTTCAGGGTGGCAGCGATCATCCCTGCTGCCCCTGCCCCCTTGATGCCTGCAAAACGCGGAAGTAATGTCTGCGCATGCGCGCGCCCCATGTGCGTGACGTCAGCAGCATGCGCATGTGCAGACGTAACTTCTGCATTTTTCAGGCAACAAGGGGGCAGGGGCAGCAGGGAGGATCCCTGCTGCCCCAAAGATGTTACTTAAAAATGGAGTGCCGGAGGGGGGAAAGTGGAAATAGAGCGCCGGAGGGGTAAGTACACCCCCCGCCCTTAAAGCGACACCCCCCTCTGGCGTCGGACCGTGCCTCCATGGTCTGTGCACATCCATATTCTTTGAGGGTGTTGACAAGTGTGTGGATAAAGGTCATCCAGTTGACATAATATACCTGGACTTCCAAAAAGCTTTTGACAAAGTTCTTCATCAAAGACTCCTGAGGAAACTTAGCAATCATGGGATAAGGGGACAAGTACATGTTTGCTAACTGGTTGAAGGACAGGAAACAGTGGGTTGGTATAAACAGAGAGTTTTCACAGTGAAGTAAGAAGTGGGGTCCCCCGGGGATCTGTACTGGGAGCAGTGCTTTTTAATTTATTCATCAATGATCTAGAAGTAGGGGTAAGCAGCGAAGTGGCCAAATCTGCAGGTGATACCAAACTCTTTTGGGTAGTGAACTGCAAAATGGATTGTGAGCAGCAACAAAAGGATCTCTCCAAACTGGGGGAGTGGGTGAAAAAATGGCAAATGCAGTTCAGTGTTGGCTAGTGTAAAATGATGCACATTGGGATGAAAAACCCCAACTTCAAGTATACGCTGATGGGATCTGAGCTGTCAATGACTGACCAGGAGAGGCATCTTGGGGTCGTGGTAGATAGTGTCGACTCAATGTGCGGCAGCTGTGAAAAAGGCCAAGTCCATGCTAGGGATCATTACTCTAGGTTAGAGAGCCAGAGTGGTGTAGTGGTTAGAGTGCTGGACTAGGACCGGGGAGACCCGAGTTCAAATCCCCATTCAGCCATGAGACTAGCTGGGTGACTCTGACTCTGGGCCAGTCACTTCTCTCTCAGCCTAACCTACTTCACAGGGTTGTTGTGAGGAGAAACACAAGTATGTAGTACACCGCTCTGGGCTCCTTGGAGGAAGAGTGGGATATAAATGTAAAAATAAATAAATAAAATAAAAATAAAAATAGGAAGGGGAAGGGGATTGAAACTGCTAATATTATAATACCCTTATACAAAACTATGGTGCAGGCACATCTGGAGCACTGTGTACAATTCTGGTCACCACATCTGAAAAAGGACATTGTAGATCTGGAAAAGGTGCAGAAGAGGGCAACCAAGATGATCAGGGGCCTAGAGCACCTTCCTTATGAGGCAAGGCTACAACACCTGGGGCTATTTAGTTTAGAAAAACGACGACTGCAGGGAGATACGATAGAGGTCTATAAAATCATGCACGGTGTGGAGAAAGTGGATAGAGAGAAATTCTTTGCCCTCTCACATAACACTAGAACCAGGGGTTATCCCATGAAATTGATTGCTGGGAAATTTAGGACCAGGATACGGAAGTATTTTTTCACACAATGCATAATCAATGTGGAATTCTCTGCCACAAGATGTGATGACAGCCAACAACCTGGAAGGCTTTAAAAGGGGTTTGGATAACTTCATGGATCGGCTACTAGTCGGATGGCTATAGGCCACCTCCAGCCTCAAAGGCTGGATGCCTCTGAGTACCAGTAACAGCAGGGAGTAACAGCAGGATAGAGGGCATGCCCTCAACGCCTGCCTGTAGGCTTCCAGTTGCATCTGGTGGGCTACTGTGTGAAACAGGATGTTGGACTAGATGGGCCTTGGGCCTGATCCAGCAGGGCTGTTCTTATGTTCCTCCACCAAGGGGAAAACTTCCTTGGGCTTGCGACAATCTCTTAACTGCGCAGGTGCACCTCACAGTTGGCAAAAGACACTGGGCCGAATGGACAGGCCCAGTGTCGCTCTGGCTGCCGCCACCGGGGAGCAGTGGGGAGAGGGACTGCTCTGCTCACCCCCTGGCAGCCACCCCTTGACCACGTGGTGGCTGTAATTAGAACACACACGCACACACAAACATGGAGGTTGGGCAGGGCAGCCCAAATGTAGGTTTCGGGGGCCTTGCGTGGGGGGGTGGGGGTGGGAGGCCTTGCAGCTGGGTGGTCCAGGCACCCAAATTACCTAGGTGCACCCCTGTGTGTGTGAGAGAGGAAACTTTCTCTTTGTCCACTCTCTCCACTCCATGCATAATTTTATACACCTCAACCATGTCTTCCCATAGTCATTTCTTTTCCAAAGTAAAGACGCCCAGATGCTGTAGCCTAGCCTCATAAGGAAGATACTCCATGCCCCTGATCATCTTGGTTGCCCTCTTCTGCACCTTTCGCAGTTCTACAGGGTCCTTCTTAGGATACAGTAACCAGTGATGCTGGGCTTTGCCAGTTGTGGCGTGGTATAAGGATGTCACTGCCCAGAACCTATTATCATAAGGATAACAGGTGCCAGGAGGTGATGTCATTATACCATGCCCTGGTTGGCTGGCTTCCATTTCCTGGCTGTGGTGGCAGTGATGAGTGGGCCTGCATAGGTTAGCAGCACCGGCAGGTGAGTGAAGGGGCTATGGCAATGGTGGTGGCCCACCAAAAAAATTGGACACAGGCCACTCCCACTGTGCCACTGGTGCTCTGTACAGAATAGCCTTTATTTCTTGCTTTTTCACAAGTTCTTATTTCTGACTCTGTTTGCCTCTATAGGGTACACTGATGTGATGCTCCACTGTCTGGAACTGATCCAGAACAAGATGTTCCTACCTGTAGGCTTAGTGCTAGTAATTATGATTTTGTCTACTGGGTGGATAGCTGCCTGCTTCCCTGACTAGCAGAGTCAGATGCAGTAGGGAAAAGGGTTTCCCCTAGTAACCAAGTAATTCCCCCAGTGTTGAAGTGCAATATCTTGAGTGCACTGGTGTCCGAAATGATGGACATGCAGCCAACGGTGCACATGTGTATAACATATAAGCCTAAGAAAGCATGGTAACAATTGCTCCATCTCATATGGCTTCACCAATATATCACTGCCTGTCAAGCTTCTAAAGATATAGAGACTCAATAAATAATTTCTCAAGTGCCTAAAAAGGTCAAGGCACTAAGAGCCCCTGGTGGCGCAGTGGTAAAACTGCCGCCCTGTAACCAGAAGGTTGCAAGTTCGATCCTGACCAGGGGCTCAAGGTTGACTCAGCCTTCCATCCTTCTGAGGTCGGTAAAATGAGTACCCAGAATGTTGGGGGGCAATATGCTAAATCATTGTAAAACGCTTAGCGAGCTTCCAGCTATAGAACAGTATATCAATGTAAGTGCTATTGCTATTGCTATAAATACGCACACACATAAAAGGTATTAATAACAAAGCCTCGCTCACAGGTTAATTGACTAAATAAAGAGGCATGCGCATAAAAAGGAAATAAGAAGGAGTAAAGAAAGAGCAAGAAGAAAAGCCATGATGTTACAATCTAAGCAATTCAGGGAACGGCTAAGGAAATAGATTTGTCTTGAGGTGCTTCTTCAAAAGTGTAAGGGGCTGAATCATGAAGATATCTGCAGGCAACAAATTCCAAAGATAAGATGCTGCCAAAGAAAATGGATGGAGATGAGAGACAACAGATGTACTCTAAGATCCCTCACATGTGAGAAGAATGCAGAGCTCCTGAAGAGAAATCAGAAAAGAAAGATAAACAGGAGCAATAAAGTGCAAGCATTTACGAAAAGCTAACATTTACTCATATATATTTTGTCAGTGTCATGATCCAGCATCAATAATCAAAGCAAACCAAGTCTATGTTGTGAATGCAGTCATCTTGATGACTGTGAATGGATCTATCACTATGGTTTGCCTAAAGTGTCACCCAAAGAATAGCCAATGATTAAAAATGTTGATGTATACAATACTGAAAAAGGAGTTCAACATTGCTATAAAATGTTCTGATTTTCTTTGTCCTCTTTGCTGCCTTGCTTATAGGAGTCTGCTTATTTCCACTATACTCAGCTCATAGCTTCATAAAATAAAACAAAATAGCTGGGCCTTGTGCAGAACTTCTTTGCCTCTAGTTTGCTGCCGCCAATTCCCCTTCACCCTTCCCCGCCTCCGCTTCCCCCCCTGACACTGCTCCCCGCCCCCCGCCTGCTGTAATTGTTTTCTTCCAGTCCAGCCTCCGCTGCCGTCTTCTGCCTGCCCGTGCCATTTTCTCTGCCCACCTGCTGGCTGCTGTTGTATGGAAAGAGTGAATGGGCATTTTTGCCAGAAGCAGGCAGCCGAAGATGAGGTTTTAGTTTCTGGACTGACCCTGAGGAGAGATGCCATGCCAGTCCATACAGAATAGCCTGAATAGAAAGCCAAAGAAAGGAAAAACACAGCTTGCCAATGGAGTGCTTAGTAAAGAGACAGTTCACAGATAAGCTGGATGGTTTGCCAAACAACCCTACTCTGAGGAGAAAATAATCCCCTGAGGGAAGGCAGTGGTGACTAACCACTTTTAGCCTACTTTCCTTTAGGAAAGTAAACTTATTAGATCACCCAGCTATCAACTTCACAACACGTGGACCAATTTGAACCAAATTTAGTACAGATGGCGGGACACATAGGGACACCTCCACAGTGTAGTTTGTGCTACTGTCATCCACCCCAATTCAAGATGGAGGGTACATGATGGGGGAGCGCTGGCAGGGCCTAGAGAAGCTGCCACCAGCCCACCGTCATGCCTAAGGTGACCTGCCCACCCTCCGCCTGTCCTTCCCAACCCCTTTTAGGTCCTCAGCTTGGCAAGAGGCACCTTTTAATGTGGTGATTCTCTTTATTTAGCAGGGGGAGAGTAACTGGCCCTATCCACCCCCAGCACAGTACTTCCAGTGACTGTTGCTGGTGTCTTATCTTACGTTTCATTTTAGATTGTGAGCCCTTTGAGGACAGGGATACATCTTTTTATTTATTATTTCTCTGTGTAAACCACCCTGAGCCATTTTTGGAAGTCCTAGTCTGTTTGCTTGTAAAGAATCCTTACTGGATTCCCCTTTACAGGCACCCCTAACTGGTTGAACCAGTTTGATCCAAACTGGGCTCAGTTTGGCTTGAACTTGGACCAGCCCCCCTTTTGGGGGCTAGTCCAGTTTGAGCTCAAACCTGTCAAACCAGACGGTCTAAAATTGAACTGGGTTCGCTTCAGATTGGTTCTGCATACTTCTATCCAACAATTTTTATGTTGGATCATATCATGTCAGATCCAATACATTGTTTTTTTCTCACGTACAGGTCTAATAAATAGTACCTTATTGTGAAGAATTTGATAGATTCTAGCAATGACTTCTGGGGAAGGAAAGGAATCAAGTTTCAGCAACTGTACTATTGTTACATATAGTAAAATCCTATCTATGTCTACTCAGAAGTAAGCCTAGCTGAATTTAATGGGGCTTACTCCCAGGAACGTGTTATAGGCTTGCAGCCTTGCATATAGACAATGGCCAGAATCCTTAGTCCTATTCCGAGTTGGCCCACTGAAATAATGGTATTTCAGTTTTTCCTAAGAAAATTAATTCCCATTATTTCAATGGGTCTACTCTGATTAAGCCAGGATCCTGGCCAAATAGTTCAAAATTGGTGTTAAAAATCACCTTTTCTCCTCTTTTTTTGAATGTTAAAAAAAGCAAAAAATTCATCACCTTCATCACCAGGCTTATAAAAATACCTTTCCAATGACACCTTGCACAACAAAATTGGCCAAATAATTACTGCGATGATGAGGATTAAAATGCATGTGATGGTGGCCATGTTGATGATGTCACCACAGCCAAGTGCCACACATGCACAAGTGACACCATGGTAATTCTTCATGTAGAGAGGATTTCAAATTAAACAGAACCATCCATATAAATTTCTCACAAACTTTGCCACGAAATAGGATTTTTGTACGTTATGCTCCTGGACTATGTGTGTTGTAATTGGGAAAATTAGTAACTGAAGACTATTTTGGAAATTCTTAATAAATCCTGTCCTTTGAACCTTTTCATTATTGGTCATTGTGAACCAATTGTGAACCATTGTGGCAACAAAGCCTGGTCAAACATGCCTCCTTCCTACCTAAGGGAGCCTGGTGAGGCCTTCTGGGGGCTTGGGCAGAAGAATTGCTTGCTCAGCATTTTGCTTTTCACAGCAGTACCATTTAAGGTCTCCCATGAGCCACTTCCCTGACATACATCAAGATGCCAGGCATCTTGGAAATCTACAAAGATACCACTTGCTGAAGAGGAAGTGGAAGTGTCTGTTGTTACTGCTACTGCTCCTCCCCATCACTGCACGATGAGCTTGTCAGGGCCCAATAGGGAGGCTTCCTGTGTAGTGGTGGGCAGGCAGCAGCAGCAGCAGTTTCCCTTTCAGCATTGCTGCTCCCTGATACTGCTCTCCCAGGCCCAATACATGAGGTCCAACTGTACATGGCTATAGCTGTAAATGGAACACCTTTTGTCACAGACCTACCTTGCTTTGTGCCTGCCACCCACAATACTTTCATTAACCCAGAAGTGGCCGGTGGCCGGTTGAGTCACCTGGGCGCTTTCCAGATCAGACCCTGCAACGGGGTCACAGCATATCTCTGAAGTGTGCTTCCACACTTCCTGTGTTGTGACACCACAGTCCCTACGCTGACAGCAGGGTGCCGTTCATATTTCCAATGCCTTGTTTTGAATTTACTCGCTGCAATATAAGTGCTATAACGTTGTATATCCAGGATTAAAAAGTTGCTGGTTTTTTCAGGTTGTTAGTTTTTACAAGACTGCTCCCCCTGCTGGGTGCTTTGCTATTTACATTTTGAATGTGATTTACCTGAACGGAAGCATTTTGCTGCTGTTGAGTGGCTAACTGGAAAGCGCTCTGAACTGTAAGATGTTCCTCTACTGTATAACCCAGCTGGAACATATCTGCAGGGAAGTCTGGACGCCTGGGTATTCCATCCACCAGATATTAAGGGCGATTCCATCCTGAGGACCTGCTGTGGCTAAGAGATAAAAAGGTCAGAGCAAGCCTCTCATCAACCCTATGAAGTACGGCAAGTATTAACTCCCCCCTGCCCACCCAAGACTGAGAACTCTTTTTCTTACTGCTCATCTTCTTAATATGTCCTTTTGTTATATATTTAATGTTATTCTCTACTTGTCTTAATCAGATCTCTCGATCTCTATCTCTCTCTCTCACACACACACACACCTAAAATACCCCTTGCATATTCTACTTCCAAGTACAACACTTGAATATGGGAAGTGTTTTGTCTTTGTTGGACTACCAGGCAAGCAGAATTCAAAAGCTGGAGAACGTCCACTGAGGATGATCCTTTGTGCACTCTTGTTCATTCCTGACACAGAGAAGACACTATTATGGGACTAGATCAGTTCCATCTAGTCCAGTATTATTTTTCCAACAGAAGCCAGAAAGATGCCTCCAGGAACCTCGCAAACAGGGTATAGAGGTGATAAGTATTCCTCTGTTGTTTGTCCCCAGCATCTGGTCTTCAGAGATCACCTGTTTATGTACATGGAGGTTCTGTGTAGCTATCATGGCTAATAGCTATTAAAGACTCACTGTCCAATGAAATAAATGGCAGGTGTTGGAATTGGAAGGGCAACACATTTTTTGTATTCATGCCTCCCAACTCCTACTATGTGGTCCCTTTCAACTATGCTCTGGCATCAGGGCAGCTACTACCAAGGGACTATTCTTAGTGGACGATGAGCACTACTACTATGAAAATGTATATATTGCTATTAAATCAAAGTTCTCAAAGCAGGTTACACAGAAAAATAAATAATGCATAAATGATAGCCCCCTGTCCCCAAAGGGGTCACAATCTAAAAAGAAACATAAAGTAGATATCAGCAACAGCCACTGGAAGGAGGCTGAGCTGGGGTTGCAGAGGGCCAACAGAGAGGACGACAGTGGGATAGGAGAAGAGACTGGTCTCTAAAGACCAGACCCCCTTGGGGCAGGTCTGCACAACCTGGGCCCTCCTGCAGAAGTTGGACTACAACTCCCATTATTCCCGATTATTGGCCACTAGGGCTGAGGATGGTGGGAGTGAGAATCTGGCAACAGCTGGAGGGCTAAAATTGTGCAGCCCTGATTTAGAGTGTGTTAATTATAGCAGTGGACATTGATTGCTGCATCAGCCCCATCTGCATGAGGAAGTGTTGGACAAATCTGCAGGTGGGCTTGACTACCAAGCCAGAGGTTGCCGGTTTGAATCCCCGCTAGTATGTTTCCCATACCATGGGAAACACCTATGTCAGGCAGCAATGATAGAGGAAGATGCTGAAAGGCATCATCTCATACTGCACAGGAGGAGGCAATGGCAAACCCCTCCTGTATTCTACCAAAGACAACCACAGGGCTCTGTTGTCTCCAGGTGTCGACCCTGACTTGACGGCACACTTTACCTTTACACAGGAATAGTGATGCCTGAGTCATTTTAAGACCTTGAACCAAGGCTACCCCCTCCCATGATTACATTGGGGGACAGGATATCCACTGTGATCCTGGCAATGGGCTGGTGATAATGTGGGCTTCTCTACACCACAGAGTTAAACTGGTTTAACAGCCATTCTGTCTCCCCAGAGAAACCTTGGGAATGCAGTTTTAATGAGGGGAGAAAAGGAACGAGGGGAGACATAGATTTCTCCAGCCTAGCCAAACAGTTCTCAAGAATCTCTGGGGGGAGCCATGACAGGTAAACTGGTATTAATTGATATAATATGTGTAAGATACACTCTGTGGGACTAGCACTAGGGGGAAAGTATGAGTTTGGTCTTATCTAGAAAAGCCCTAAGGTAAAACACAATCAGATTACTCAGCAGGTTACAGCTTAGATCCAGGCATGGGCAGATCAACAGCAAATAGCATGGAACAGGAACGTGTGAGAGGAAAGTATTCAAGGGAAGCAAATACCCCATGAAAATGCAGGACTCCTAACACTGGGAAATCAGAACAGGGGGCGGAGTAAACGACCTCTTAAACTGCATTTACTGATAGGGACAGGGGTGGTTCATGGCAGTGTTTCAGGCCAGACACATACTGGGGGAAATTTTGCAGGGGAGTATCCTGGCAACTCTCTGCAAACGTAAAGTAAAGGTAAAGTGTGCCATCGAGTCGGTGTCGCGACTCCTGGCCACCACAGAGCCATGTGGTTCTCTTTGGTAGAATATAGGAGGGGTTTACCTTTGCCATCTCCCGTGCAGTATGAGATGATGCCTTTCAGCATCTTCCTATATTGCTGCTGCCCGATATAGGGAAACATACCAGCAGGGATTCGAACTGGCAACCTCTGGCTTGCTGGCCATTTTCCCACTGCAAATGTACATATGGCAAACAACAATAACCAACTAACCACCTCTACAGAGGCCATATAATCAATTGCAATTGGTTATATACACTCCTCTAAGGAGTGTAGGGCAGCATAAACAGAGGTACCCCATTTTATACTAACGTGAACCTTGTTATGTAGACTACATTAAGAAAGAGTGGATGACATCCTACATTTATGAGAGGAACTCCTAGGGAAATGTAATAGCCCTAGAGCTCCTCAGTTATACTGTTGAGAACTTTAGTCTGGATGTCAGCCAGTGATTTGCTCAAGGTCATTCAAAGGGCTTTATGACTGAATAGGGATTCAAATACAGGTCTTCTCGCCAGCATGGCATAGTAGTTAGAGTGGTGGACTAGGACTGGGAAGACCCAAGTTCAAATCCCCATTCAGCCATGAAGCTCACTGGGTGACTCTGGGCCACCCACTTATATCTCAGCCTAACCTACCTCACAGGGTTGTTGTAAGGATAAACATAACCATGTACTCTGGGCTCCTTGGAGGAAGAGCGGGATAGAAATGTAAATAAACCAACCAACCAATGCTTTGTCTATTGTACCATCTTGGCTCTCACATACTGTTTTGTAAGTGTATCACATGCCCTCCACCACTTGAACGCTCCTTTGTTGACTTGCTGTTCAAAACTGGATCAAAATGAGCCATCTCATTGTTCAGCATTCTGTTTAACACCAATCCTCTTGGAGCGGAAAATTACTGTCCTGGCTGGATGCCAGTTCCCTAGAATGTTGGCTGCTAACTTGTACTTTGGGAGGAGTGCTAACTTTTCACTCTTTGGCAGTCCTTGCAGCCCCTCTGAGTCATTCCAGACCACCTTACCCTTGGGTGGGGGGATTCCTGAACTTTGAAACTCATCTCCAAGACAAGGGACACCCCATTCCCTTAACAAATTTCCACAGACTGACGGAGGCAGCTGAAAAGGGTAACCGTCTCCTCCAGGTAGCATCATATGGCATATACCATTTAATCACAGACTACTCTGAGGCATCTTGGTGGGGGGGGGATTCAACCCTTTGCCTTGCACAAGAGGGGACTGGCCGCAAATGTGACAAACCCTGAGTCTGTTGCTGCTGCAGAACAGATGGTGGTGAGGAGCATGTTGCTGTCTCAGACGGGTGTGTAATTAATTTAGCATCAGTCTCACAGTTTAGAGCTGCAGTGTTAAAAGTCAACGTGAAGGCAAGAGAGGAGCTGGATAAGATTTCATCCAGTGGTCCTTTCATGCTTCATGCAGTAATCATGCTTGTTGCAGCTAGTTACCCTGGTGTTTGGTGTGATTCATACATAATATGTGAGAAAGGGACGTGTGTATCTCCCAGCATTGGGAAGCCGCACCTGGCAGTGGTTCCTGATCATGTATCCACTCAGTGTGTTTAGAAATTCACATTTCCCTTTCATACTTCTTGACCATGACTGCTCTGTAAAACATGAATGTTAGCCAAGTGGCATACAATAATCCAGTGTTGTATGTATACTTTATGAATAATAAACTTAAGCTATTTTCCATATTGGAATTCATTATGAAATCATTGTTGCTGATCTACAATCCAGACTCTTCTTTCTGAGGGCAGTTGAAATATAGGAAAGCTCTCAGCCAGCATGGCATAGTGGTTAGAGTGGTGGACTAGGACTGGGAAGACCCTAGTTCAAATCCCCATTCAGCTATAAAGCTCACTGGGTGATTCTGGGCCAGCCACTTATCTCCCAGCCTAATCTACCTCACAGGGTTGTTGTGAGGATAAACATAACCATGTACACTGCTCTGGGCTTCTTGGAGGAAGAGTGGGATATAAATATGAATGAATGAATGAATATATATCCTCACTTCTTAACCTAATTTCACCTGCTTCAGTGGATAACCCTTTTGGCCTCAAATCATGACCAAAGCTTAATGACTCTAGTGTATGCTGTAGGGACTCCCTTCCTAGCTCTCTCTCTCCTGGTGCCTTGGTGTGGTTTTGCATTTGGCCTAGTGACCTGGAGAATCGATGCCATGTTTCTGTGCCATAGCCTGGCCTAATGGCTCTCCTGTTCCTGACGAGGAATACTCGTGGTATGCCTATTGCAGGTGAGCAAAACATACCCAGTTCCACCAGCCTTTCCCTCATGCAATGTGTCTTTTAGACAACTGAGCACTTTCATTGCTCTCCTTTAAATCCCTTTACAAAAGTTGCTCACAGTTCTATGGAGTGCTCCAGCTGGCACTTTCTCACAGCACTTTTGTGGAAGTGATTCTGCATTCCATTACTGAGCGGCAACTCTGAAGCAAACTCTACCCCTGCTTTTCTTCATAATGTAGTTACCTGTGGGCAAATATGGAATGAGCAGAAAGGTGTGTGAGGAGGAGGGATTAGAAGAGGGTTTCTACATACTCATAGCAGCGACCCCTTACCTTTGCAGGGCACATACTTCCATCCACCACCCATTCTCTGGCTGTGGAGGGTGACACACGCACACCTACCTTTGCCAATGGAGAATATCCTTGGCAGGAACGCTAGCAGGGAGGCACTAGCCCTGCCCCAAGATGAAGGCTTGATTATATTGGCAGAGGAAAGGGAGCACAGTTCATTTCTCTCAGCCAATACAACCAGCACCAAATCCCTCTCTTCCATGGTGTCATCATGGGATGAAACTGTGGGGTAGCAGCATGCCCCCTTCAATGATTGACCGACCCACAAGTGAAGAGCAGTTGAGGCCTCTATTCCTCTCGAAAGAGACTGAGGGGAGGAGAAAACATATAAATCCCCCCCTCTCCAACGGGTATGTATTTGTTCAAACGTATTGAATAGGGTTCTGGATAGCATGGAAAGATCTACCAATCCGTGTACCCTTGCAGGAGGTGGGTAGAAACTCAATTCCCACCTTCACCTCAACGAGACCGAGATTTAGCTCAGTGCTTTGAATACAAGTCGAAGGTTCAGTCCCTGTCATCTCCCAGTGAGGCTGGGAAAGATCCCTGTTTGAACTCTGGACTCAATAGAGGATTGATATCAGGCAGCATCGTATGTTTCCAATGTTGTCCAAGTCTTCCCCCGCCCCCCCAAGATTGTTGATTGGATTAGGGAGACTTCCCTTCAAATATCATCAAACATACTTTGTACTTTACTTTGCGCTATTAAGTTAGATAGACCAAAAGTTTGACTCGGTATAGGGCACCTCCATACGTTCAACAAACGGTTTCCCTTGCATCATGCTTAGGGAAGAACAGACGCTTGCGTGCACCATTTGAGCTTTCCGTCTGCAGAGCCAAATGTCTGGCGCTCAGCAGCTCTCCACCCCTGCTTGGAAACCTCTAGCTGCGTTTTCTAAATTGCATTCTCGCTTTAACGAACAAGTGTAAGTGGCGGGGGGGGGGAGGGATGAACGCCCCGCCCGGAGGGGATTACATCACACACACAGCAAGCTGATGGAAAGCCAACGTGTGCTAGGAAAACAAGCGGCTTTTTCGGTCGTCCTACTGGCTGCCTGCCCTGGGCTCGCCCTAGGGCTCAGAAACTCCTTCCAAACTTGAAGGCGAGGAAGGCACCGCACGGCGGAGGCTACGGCGCACGTGTCTGCGGCTGGCAGGGTTTCCGCCTGGTTCCCCACCCGAGGAAGAGTCGGGTGGGGACGTCGTCAACTCCGTGTCCCCTAGACTGCGGGGAGGAGGGCGGGGCTCACTGTTCAGGCAGGGAGCTGCCTTTCCTTTTCTCCCCTCAGCCCGCCAAGAGTCACGCCTTTTCCTTTCCTTTCTTTTTTGGCGAGCGCCTCCTCGCTCTGGGGAGGGTCTCCTCCCCACCGGGCGGCGCTTCCCTTCCCTTTCCCCGAATCACCGCATATGGAGGGCGTTATAAATGCTGCACAGGTCCCGAAAGAGAGAAGCTAGTCGGGCGGCAGCAGCAGCACCCGCGTTCTTCCGCTCGGATCCGTCCGTTTCCTTCCAGTTGCCTGCGAAAATGCGGCCCCTGAGGCTGCTCTTGGTGGCGCTGGCGCTGGCCGGCCGAAGGGTGGCTCTAGCGGCACTATCGCCACCCGCGACCCCTTTAGGCGCGCAGTGCGTGGGCTCCTCCTGCTTCAGTTTGTTCTGGGCGGCGCGGAGCTTCTCCGAGGCCGGGGACGTGTGCGCGGGAGGTGGAGGACACCTCATGTCGGTGCGCTCGACGGTAGAGGCCGAGGCGATTGCGCTGCTGCTGCGCGGCCAGTCGGGCAGCGCCTGGCTGGGCTTGCGCCTGCCCGCAAATGTTTCCGCCGAGCCCGCTAAGCCGCTGCGCGGCTTTCACTGGGTGGCGGGCGACGAAGACACGGACTACAGCAACTGGACCGGCCACCACGCGGCGGCAGGCGTTCGCGGCCCCAGATGCGTCGTGGTGACCCACCAGCTGAGCTGGGAAGAGCGCGCCTGCGACGCCTCTGCCGAAGGGCTGCTTTGCGAGTACAGTTATCCGGGAGGCGCCTGCGCACCGCTCAGCCTGCCGCAAGGGGCGTCCGTCTCCTACCTCACCCCCTTCGGAGCGCGGGACGGAGACCTCGTGGCCTTGCCCCCGGGCACGACCGCCGAGGTGCTGAGTCTGGGTGCCAGCCTGGAGTGCAGAGCGCGCGGCCCCGATGGCCTCTTGCGATGGAGCTCTCCTCTGGCGGGCGCCTGGAACTGCGAGCTGCAAAACGGGGGCTGTGAGGAGCAGTGTGCTTGGGACGACCAGAAGAGACCTTTCTGCACCTGCTCGGAAGGCAAGACGTTGGCGGCGGAGGATAAACGCACCTGCGTCTCTCCGTGTGACGTTGTGCAATGCCAGCAATTTTGCATAGGCCTAGGCGTCTGCATGTGCGAGGCGGGGTATGAGCTAGATGTGGATGGCAAGAGCTGTAAGGACATTGATGACTGTAAAGTAAATACTGGTCTCTGTCCACAGCTGTGTGTCAACACCATGGGGGGCTTCGAGTGCAAATGCTCACCAGAATATGAATTAGTGATGGACAAATGCATCGAACGGGAAATGAACCAGAATTGCTTTGACAGTCAATGTGAACATGATTGTGTTCCTCTAAAAGAAGGCTATACTTGCAGCTGCCGAGATGGATTTATTCCAGATCCCAAATCTCCTCATAAGTGTCTTATGTTTTGTAACAAGTCTCAGTGCCCAGCAAAATGTGATCCACACTCAGGGACTGACTGTGATTGTCCAGATGGATTCATCTTGGAGGAGAAAGATGAGGCAAATGTTTGCTCAGACATAAATGAGTGTGACTCTGGTGAATGTGGTAAACTGGAATGCATAAACACACCAGGCAGCTATAAATGCAGATGTTCCAATGGGTCCATTGTTGAAGACCTGGAATCTTGTAAAGGACCTGGAACTGAATCTTACCCCAAAACATCCGTTTCCACTTCTGTCCCTCCAAAGCATGGCAGCAGCTCAGAGATGTTGGTTGCAATCAGAATTAGTACCATGTCTGTGCTAGTGGTCTTAGGAGCCATTCTATGGTAGTTGCTGAAGAAACCACAGTGCAGACAGACTACAATGGATTACAAATGTCAACAAACTGAGACTGGTGTGGTGCTGCAGCCTGTTAGCCCAAGTAGTGCCTCTTTCAAACAGAACATGTAGGAGATGTTCTCCTTGGAGAGAAAGAAGTGTGTGTGTGTAACTTATTTTTTTAAAGCTAGATAGACAAGCTTAGAAATTTTAGAAATGTCTGTATGCAGACATGATCATGCACAAACTATTTTATTTATGGTTGCCTGCAAGAACGCTGGAGTGGAGACATTTTAGAAAACTTTCTCGACTGCCTGAGCATTGCTAATTCTCATACACTGAGAACAGAGTGTTCAGCTCTGAACGTTTTGTGGCTCACAAACCAAGAAAAAAATCTGCAATGGAATAGAGCTTGGATATTTTCTAGGACTTCAGCTCTAGCACCTTTTTCTTCAGATGCAGTATTAGTGATTTATTCTTTTTACTGACCATGATACTGTCAGTGTTCTTAAAACTAAAGATGAACTTGAAAAGCTGGTTCTAAACATGACTCGGAAACTTGTCATGAGCAAAATGTTTTGCATTATCTTCTATAGTTCTCTTCTTGCTAACCTTGTCTGTTCTCAATTTCATGTACCTGCCCTATTTTCTTTCTGCTTCATGTATCTGATGAAGAAAGCAGTTGTCTGCAAAAGCTCATGTTAAGTCAACCACTAAGATACACACCACCCACTGGGAAGTTCCCCTGTGCCAATACCACTGAAGATGGAAACTCTGCAAGAGCATTGCTATTTGCTATGTTCTTTGTGCACATTCCACTTTCTAAAAAGATGATGATGTGCAAGAGATCTTCCTGATGGGTTATACAACATGTCTGTATGGTGCCAGTGCAGTTTGGTATTCTTTTTGCTCCAGACTACACAATTGTTTTACAACAGGGGTTGTGCTTCTTCCTTTGTCATTCCTATGAAAACTGTACTTTTCCTTCTCTCTTTCTACTGTGGAGTTCTTGAATATTCTCACAACAGTTGTGCTGGATCTCTGTTTCTAGACACACTTCAGAGTGTTGGGTTAATAAATACCTTTTAAAGCTCAAATTGCTTGGAACCCAGGTACCTTGAGGGCCACCTCCCCCGGCACACCGAGCTACTTTCTGCTTAGTTCTTTTCCATGTCTTTGGGATTGAGGCACGTCGTCACTGGGGACAGGGCCTTTTCAGTTGTGGTGCCCTCATTTTGGAATGCTTGCCTGACAATTTGATGTATTTTTACCACCTTGTAAGGAACTTCTTATATGTTATCTTTCGACCTATAGAGAATATAGTTTTATATTAATGTTCTGTTGCTTGTTGGGTATCTTAGTGATTTTAACAAGTTTGTAATGCAGTTTTATAGTTTTTAATTGTGAATGCCACTATAGGGAGTATCTTATTAAATTCTCCATAATACATAAACAAAATGCATTCTGTTAGATTTTAAAAAAAGAAAAGGTTGGCTCCTAAATCATGAGGTCTGTACCTGTTGGCATCTAGACATTTTTGTTTAGCTAAATTAGATTCTTTAGGCCTGATTTGCTGTCTTCTGTAGGTGTAATCCTACTCTTTACTCTCCTTTTGAAAAATGTGTGATGATTTCTGTAGAAGCAGGATCATTATCTGTTTTTCAGTATTGTGTTTTGGAAATCTGGAAAACAATGTTTTCTTGTCCTCATCTGAGAAGTTTTTAAAAAGATGTTTATTGTAAAACACATTTTACAACCTGTTGAAGTCAACAGTATAAAATAACTTGGATCTCAAACTACAGTGTAGCCAAAGTTAAACATACTATACTTAAGTTACACTAGTTTGAATGGGAGAGTTAAAAGGACACTGCATAGCAGCATCTGTGGAGTAAGCTGCAGTTGTAGTTTCTTTCCTGTGTGCTTCTTGTGATCCCAGTGCAGCAGTCCCTTTTAGGAAATGAGCAAGTGGGTGTTGCCAAAGTTTTGTTGAACACAATAAAGCTGTTGATTTTGTTAAAACAGCCCTGACTGAACACCCCCTGTATTTTTTATAGGACTGATAACTTTCATCAGCTATCTTGTAAACACTGAATACTTCTAAGTATCTATGAGAAATGTTACCCAGAAAGTTACTGTGTCATCGTGTGTATAGATAATAAAATCAACTTGTTGATTATGAAGTTTGAAATATGTTTTACAGAAAAATCTCTTGCCTTTCAGTATGGAGAGCATTTTGAATAGCAAGCTAGTTAATTTACCTGCTGACTCAAGGAACTGCCAGGTCTTCAACAAATCTTTAAGGACAGCTCTAGCTTCTCAACAAATCTTTTCAATAGCTTTAAAAACTGCTGTTGGGTTATACCCAGATTATAATGAATAATATAACTAAGATCAAGATAACAACATATAGAAATGTATCTTTGATTTTTTTAAAGAAACAACACAAAATGATCTGTGCAGTTTTCTATAAATGCTAGTCCTAACAGACATGGTAGCTACTTCTCCTGTCTTTCCCACCACGGGAGTTTTACACCTGGGTTAATTCTCATGGATTGTATGATGTTTGCCCTATGTCTTGTGTTTGAGGTCAAACCACAAGTGATAATTGAGATCCATGAATGGATCACCCTATTTCTTTATTGAGTTAACGCAGTAGCAGAAGTCTCTGAACTTGATCAGAGATGTGGCACTGGGCAGGGGGTGTATCCATTTCCCTTCATCTCATTTCCATATTTAAATCCTCTTCCCTGCATTTGTTTTGTTTGTTTTTTTAAAGTCAGGCAATCTGCTTATGGATCTCCTATGTTCCCTGTGGTTTGGCCCTGCCCCTGCCAAACCTATATTGGAGTTGTAGCACTTCAGACTGCCAGTGGGAGCTACATTACTGAATGCTTTTCTATATTTGTTCTTATAAGGAAATTCATGGAGGACAGGTCTATCAGTGTCTACTAGTCTGAGGGCTACAGCCACCTCCAGGCTCAGAGGCAAGATGCATCTAAATAATGAGCAGGAGAGAAGGCATGCCCTCACCTCTTGCCTGTGGGCTTCTCAGAGTGATCTGGTGGGCCACTGTGTGAAGCAGGATGCTGGACTAGATAGGCTTTGTACCTGATCCAGCAGGGCTGTTGTTACTTTCTTTCGATAGTATTGACCATAGTATCCTTCTGGAATGTCTGAGGCAATTGAGGGTGGGAGGCACTGCTTTGCATTGGTTCCGCTCCTATCTCACGGGCAGATTCTAGATGGTGACCCTTGGGGACTGTTGTTCTTCCAAATCTGAACTTTTGTATGGTGTCCCTTAGGGCTCCATATTGTCTCCGATGTTGTTTAACATCTACAGGTGAAACTCGGAAAATTAGAATATCGTGCAAAAGTCCATTAATTTCAGTAATGCAAATTAAAAGGTGAAACTGATATATGAGACAGACGCATTACATGCAAAGCGAGATAAGTCAAGCCTTAATTTGTTATAATTGTGATGATCATGGCGTACAGCTCATGAAAACCCCAAATCCACAATCCCAGAAAATTAGAATATTACATGGAACCAAGAAGACAAGGATTGTAGAATAGAACAATATCGGACCTCTGAAAAGTATAAGCATGCATATGTATTCAGTACTTGGTTTGGGCCCCTTTTGCAGCAATTACTGCCTCAATGCGGCGTGGCATGGATGCTATCAGCCTGTGGCACTGATGAGGTGTTATGGAAGACCAGGATGCTTCATTAGCGGCCTCCAGCTCTTCTGCATTGTTTTTCTTCTCATGTCTCTCATCCTTCTCTTGGCAATGCCCCATAGATTCTCTATGAGGTCAGGTCAGGCGAGTTTGCTGGCCAATCAAGCACAGTACACTGTATACTTTTCAGAGGTCCGATATTGTTCTATTCTTCAATCCTTGTCTTCTTGGTTCCATGTAATATTCTAATTTTCTGGGATTGTGGATTTGAGGTTTTCATGAGCTGTACGTCATGATCATCACAATTATAACAAATTAAGGCTTGACTTATCTCGCTTTGCATGTAATGCGTCTGTCTCATATCAGTTTCACCTTTTAATTTGCATTACTGAAATTAATGGACTTTTGCACGATATTCTAATTTTCCGAGTTTCACCTGTACATGAAACCACTGGGAGAGATCATCAGGGGATTTGGTGCATGGTGTTAGCAATATGCTGATGACACCCAAATCTATTTCTCCATGTCAACATCACCAGGAGAAGGCATAACCTCCCTAAATGCCTGCCTGGAGGCAGTAATGGGCTGGATGAGGGATAACAAACTGAGGCTAAATCCAGATAAGATGGAGGTACTTATTGTGCGGGTCAAAACTCGGGAGATGATTTTGATCTGCTGGTTCTGGATGCAGTCATGCTCCCCTGGAAGGAACAGGTATGCAGTCTGGGGGTGCTTCTGGATCTGAACCTCTCCCTGGTGTCCCAGGTTGAGGCAGTGGCCAGAGTGCTTTTTATCAGCTTTGGCTGATATGCCAGCTGCGTCCATTTCTTGAGATGAATGACCTCAAAACAGTGGTACATATGCTGGTAACCTTTTAGGCTGGATTACTACTATGCGCTCTATATGGGGCTGACTTTGTACGTAATCTGGAAACTGCAGTTGGTTCAGAATGCAGCAGCCAGATTGGTCTCTGGGTCATCTAGGAGAGACCATATTACTCCTGTGTTGAAAGAATTGCTGCTGATACGTTTCTGAGCAAATTACAAGGTGCTGGTCATTACTTATAAAGCCCTAAACAGCTTAGGCCCTTTAAGAGAACGTCTTCTTCGCCATGAGCCCAACTGCTCGCTAAGATCATCTGGAGAGGTTCTCCTGTGGCTGCGGCCAACTTGTCTAGCGTAGTGGCTACTTGGGAACGGGCCATTAGCGGTTGCAGCCCCTGGACATTGGAATGTGCTCCCTGTTGAAATAAGAGCCTCTCCATCTCTGGCAACTTTTAAAAAGGCATTGAAGGCACATTTATTCACCCAGGCTTTTAATTAGATTTATAGTTTTAAATAATTTTAATACTGGGTTTTAAATGTTTTTAACTTTTTAAAATGATTTTAATTGTTAATTGATTTAATGTTTTAAATGATTTTAATTGAGATGCAAGTTTGGGGCGGTCTAGAAATATTTTAAATAAATAAAATAAAATAATTCCCTGCCTGTAGAAACCTTGCATATCAGGGAGAAGTGCTCTAGCCTAACATTCTTCCTGGCAGCTAGTTTTCAGCTAGTTTTCTACATGGAGGGATTTTTTTTTTAATATATAGAGGAATTTTCAGACATGTTAGTCCTCACTTGCAGGATCAAATTACATGTTATTTTAACTGCGTAATTTGTGCTTCTGTATCTTAAAAATTTTAAATGGCTACTGGGGGGGATGAGATTGGGATTGTAATGCATGAAGAGGGAGTATTTAAACCTTTCACTACATACCATGATCTCAATAAAAACCAACACCTCAATTGCTGTTAGCCAGGAGAGAAGATTCCCTTGGTGTAAAACTGTGGTGTTCTTTGAACTGGACCTGAGGTCTGGTCCTCTCCCAGGGGGAGGGGGAGTTCCAAAATGTCCCTCTTGGGGCCTAGTGTGGATGGTGCTGTGGCACCTGTGCTGCTGCTGGGCGGACAAGTGCACAAGACTTATGAACATAAGAAGAGTCCTGCTGAATCAGGCCCAAGGCCCATCTAGTCCAGCATCCTGTTTCACACAGTGGCTTACCAGATGTCTCTGGGGAGCCCATAGGCAAGAGGTATGTGCATGCCTTCTGTTGCTCCCCTGCAACTGGTATCCATTGAGAGACCCGTCCACCATGAATATGTCTAAGCCCCTTTTAAAGACATCCAAGCTGGTGGCCATCATCCAGTGTAACCAATGGGAGTTCTTCTTCTTCTTTCTTAATCTTCATCATCATCATCATCATCATCATCATTCGATTTCTATACCACCCTTCCAAAAGTGGCTCAGGGCAATTTACACGGAAATAACAAATAAATCAGATGGAACTCTGTCCCCAAAGGACTCACAATCTAAAAAGAAATGTAAGACAGACACCAGCAACAGTCACTGGAAGTACTGTGCTGGGGGTAGATAGGGCCAGTTATTCTTCCCCTGCTAAATAAAGAGAATCACCACGTTAAAAGGTGCCTCTTTGCCAAGTTAGCAAGGGAGTCCTTGCTAACTTGCTAACTTCCTACTTAGGAGTAGGAAGTCCTTCTCATATATTAAAAAGAAAATAATGACTGGATGGGTCAACTTAAGAGAGTGGAGGTGAGGTGTGTCATGATTGAAAACATGGTTAGCTGATTTGGGAGCTGATATATTGATATCTTGTGTTGTTTACATTACATTATGTGACCTTGCATATTCACTATCTGTTAAAGTGAATTTTTAAAAATGTGAACAGAGAGCGGTAACCCATCTGTGAGATGTGGTGAGGCAATCGCCTCATGCAGTGGGTTCAGGGGTGTGTTGGCAGGAGACGCTGCCAACCTGTCCCCAGCCACCATTTCTAGTGCCCACTGCCACAAATGCCATCTCAGCTTTTGGGGCTGCTGCCCCCTCTCAGCCCTCTAGTCAGCTATCCCCCTCTACTCTCACCCCCACCCCACTGTGGCTTGTCTTTGCTTTTTAACCCTATGGCGGTGTGCTAGCCACACCCCTCACTCTCCTCTGCGCTCCTCCTTTGCGCCTACCTCTTGCTCCAGATTTTGAAAAGCCAAGCCAGTGAAGAGAGTAAAAACAGGACATGTTTTCAGCCAGTAGAGATGCTCCAGGCCAGCACTCTACTCTTCAGCTCAAACTCTGCTCTACCCTTCCTTCCTCCATTCCCTTCACTGGCTTGGCTTTTCAAAAGCCAGAGCAGAAACAGAGGCAGGGGATGGAGGTGGCAAAAGAAGTGGCTCGTGTTGGGTAAGGTAAGTGTGCTGAGAAAGGAACATAAGAACAGCCCTGCTGGATCAGGCCCAAGGCCTATCTCACACAGTGGCCCACCAGATGCCTCTGGGCAGCCCACAGGCAAGAGGTATATGCATGCCTTCTCTCCTGCTGTTGCTCCCCTGCAACTGGTATTGAGAGGCATCTTGCCTCTGAGGCTCACAGGCACCAGTCTGGTAGCCATTGATAGACCTGTCCTCTTTGAATTTGTCTAGGCCCCTTTTAAAGCCATCCAAGCTGGTAGCCATCAAGGAATTCCATAGTTTATGTGCTGTGTGAAAAAGTACTTCCGTTTGTCATTCCTAAATTTCCCAACCTTCAGTTTCATGGGGTGACCACTGGTTCTAGTGGGGTGTGTGTGTGTGTGTGTGTGTGTGTGTGTGTGTGTGTGTGAGAGAGAGAGAGAGAGAGAGAGAGAGAAATTTCTCTCTGTCCACTCACTCCACTCCATGCATAATTTTATACACCTCGATCATGTTTCCCCTTAGTCGCCTCTTTTCCAAGGTAAAGAGCCCCAGATGCTGTCACCTAGCTTCATAAGGAAGGTGCTCCAGGCCCCTGATCATTTTGGTTGCCCTCTATGGCCGGGGCATCTGCCAGCCTGCCTTGATCCATCTCCCATGCGGCAGTGTGGGGGGTGGGGGACAACTGACTCAGTGTGGGCTGCGCCTGTCTGCCTCTGCGGCTGCTTCTGCCCCAGCTTACTCCCCCGGCGTGCCTGCTCCGGTGACATGCCAGAACAATACTCTTCCACATGCTCTGATCTTTGGCAAGGGTGGGATAGAGCAAGCTGGGCACAAAGTGTCAGCATAGAGGGAACACTTTTTAAAAAATGAGAACTTTAAAAAATAACAAGTGCCATGGTTCAACCCATGGCTGTCGAACACGCAGTTTCAATCCTAATGCCCTCTTTCCCAATCTCAGACCTGTTAGTAAAAGGTGGCCCCATATACTATAGTCGCACAGTCATATACATCCCTTGATTGTTGATTATTTCACATGAGTCCTCTGAAGACTGGAGGAAGTGGTCTACTAGCAGCTCTGAGCTGCACACACACACAGTGGGTGTTTTCGGGCCCCGGGTGCTTTCAAGCAGCCTGTCTGAGCCACGCAACACCAAAGAGGACAAACAGTGAGGCAGGGCAAGTTGCCTGCTGGCAACCAGTCTGGAGGCAGAGTGGCTGGCACTGTGGACATGACCCCCTGCCCTGCTGCCTTGGGTACCAAGTTGTGCCTACCACCTCCTCTGACTTAGTAAAGGAAGGTATGAGATTTCCTTTTTAACACCCCCCCCCCGCCCCGTATCTTTATGGAATGGCTTGTCACAGGGCTTTTATACTGGGCAGGGTGGGAAGGCTCAGTAGGTCTAATTTGAAGTGGATTGGTCAATCTGTTGTGTGTTTTAATAATTTTTTGATTTTTTTAAAAAAATTAAAGACCTATAAGTAGCTTAAAAACACACACCAACAAAAACCCCTGCCCCCCTCCACAATCTCCATTGCTAAGTCTAGTAACTTTGCCCAGTGTCCATTGGCTGGCTCTTAGATTCAAAGAAAATTTGTCAAGGCTTGTAATAGAGATTGGGTAGACCAACTTATTTTTGAAAGAGATCCCCTCCAGGGTCATCCTAGCATTTCTGATCAATGTTGGATTCCCAAATGTATTGATGGCGTTGTGCTTGCTCAGACCTGTGTTCATTAAACCCATGTGTACCTAGCTGCACATCTTTGGCTAGGGGACACCAGCTCAGCTTTTCAGGGGGGATTTGAACCTGGAGGAATGACTTTCACACTGGGGATTTATTTCTGTTCTGCAACAAACTCTACTAGCCAGGAAAGCAGGCCACTATCCATCCTGTAGATGAGCTAAGGTTGATGAGTACCAAACCAGCAACTATGAATACATTTTGGATCAGTTCTGGACTGCATAGTACTGCCTCAGAGTACTCAGAGGGGCAAATAAGAAAGAGAGTATTACTGTTCAAAGAAAGGATTCGGCTTTATTTAAAGAACACGCAGATTGGGTACTGGTTGCAGTAGCCAGATTGAAAGCTGTGTGTTCTGGGAGAGAGGAGGTGAAGTGAGAGATGACACAGTTGAGCTGAAAGTGAGAAGACGGGGAGGAGAAAGAAAAAGAGTGGCTTTTACCTTTCCTAAATGAGAGTGAAAAAGGTGGCTATGGTTTCTGTGGAAGGCTAGAAAGTCTACAGGCAAGCAGGAGAGGCAAGCAAGCTTTAAGATTGCTGGGCTAACGCCTTGATTCAATGGATCCAAAGTGTCTGAATACCAGGCTGGCACTGGGCAAGTTCTTATCTGGCTTTGTGTACAGTGCATGCCATAAAGCAAGTCCAGGGAGTGTGCGCATGGCGGCGGCAGGGGGCGGAGAGGGATTAAGTGCAAAGTCAGGCACTTGGCTGGGAGGTTGCAGGGCAGTACTGGGCAGAATGTCCACCAGCACTAGGTGTGCAAGCCAATTGTAAGGTTATTGGTTCAAGTAGAATGAGTGAGAGAACAAAGGCATAGTGGAAAATGTGGAATCAATCTTGGTGTTTTATTGGAGAGGGGGACCTGAGTGAGTGAATCACCCGTTAACCAGACTAAGAGGCACCTTTCAAGGATGGTTCTCCTATGCTTAGCAGAGGGAGAGCAACTGTTCTTCTTCATTCCCACATAGTGTCTTTTCCAGTGGCTGTTCGCTGGTGTGTGTCTCCTTTGTCTTTTTTAATGTTTAGATTGTGAGCCCCTTTGGAACATGGGAATCAGGGGCGTAGCTAGGGGAGAGGGGGCCTGTGCCTGCCTCCTCCCCACTGACTCCTCAGAGTGAGAGAGATAATGAAGAAAATAGGGAGGGGTGGAGCTGGGGGCCCCTCAGGAGCTGTGGGGCCAGGTTCTTTGAATCCATCTGCTCAATTATAGCTGCACCTCTGATGGGAATAATTATTTTGCTGTGTAAACCACTTTGAGAACTCACCATTGAAAAGTGTTGTATACATATTCTAAACTAATTTAAGCTCTTTTAAAAAACCAGCAGCAACAGGAGCTGTAAGGCAGTAGGGATCCAGTATGCCAAGTTCAATTAGTGGCTGGAAGTTGTTCTGACCTGACCAGGGTATGTTCACTTGGTCACTGTTCCATGGCTCTTACTGGCTTAGGGTGGCAATTCAGCACTATCTGAAATGCAAGACCACAAGGTGTAATCTCCTCCTTCTTGGGCTCGAAGCATAATATCCCTGTTGTCATACCTATGTGACCATTCTTCATTGAAGGCCAGAATTCAAACCACAAGTTCAGATCAGGCAGTGGTTTGCTCGGGCTTAGGTGGAAGCTCAGTACCTAGGAGAAGTGCTCTGGCAGCAGCATTTGTGCTTCTTTTTCTGTCAGCTGAATCAGCTGAATGCTCGACTCTTTCTTCATACCAAGACCTGCCATAGTTGCCTCAGCCAAAGAGTTGGTTCAGGCATGGAGGAGTGTCCACGTCTTCCCCATTTTAAAGTGGGACAAGCATCAGGTGCTGGCCACCATTGTCATGCCTTGTATGTGAGTTTCCAGAGGCATCTGGTTGGCTGTGCTGGGAGTCAGAATGCTGTACTAGGATGAACCTTAGCCTGATTGAGCAGCAAAGCAATTATTACATTAATGGCTATCTCTTGGTGTTAAAATATAGGGATCTTTTGCCTATGGATTGAATGATATGTGTGGCTGTGCCCACTCCTTGTCTTAGTCCATATGTCAGTGATAATGAGCAATAGCTGGTAGAGATATGCATGAATGTTTTGGTGGGGTGGGGAGCAGTACCTTTAAGCATGAGTAAAGCAGGTCCTTGCCTGCTCCAAAGCCACCCTGCTGCTTTTCCAGGCACGGTGAAGTGCTGCTCAGAAGTCTGCGTGCATCCTCGGGGCTTCACCTAGCAGCCTGTGTACGGTGGCAGGATGCACATGGTCACTGTGCATGCATGGTGGCCATGTGCATGGTCAGTATGGTGTTGCTGACCATTGACAGTGGCCATGTGTGTCCCACGGCCACACAAGCAGGCTGCTGGGTATAGCCCTGTGGCCGCACACAGACTTTTGAGGAGTTCAGCACCGCTTTACTCAGGCTTAAAGGTATTGCTCTTCACCCTGCTAAAATGATCCAGTGGGCCGCACCAAATTGATTTGCCGCGTCCCTAGTGGACGTGCCCAATTGATTTGTGCACATCCATAATAGCTGGATACTTCCTTCCTCGTATTCTGTACAATGGGGTGATATGGAGTTACTATAGGATGACTTGTATTAATGCTCAGGCTTGCAATGATGAAAATAAGCATCTCCGCTTTTAATCACTTGACTCGTACTGGTGTGGGAAGAGGGATCTCATCCTCTGACTGTATGTTCATTCAACTTGTCTCCAATTTTATGGAAAACAATATGATGTCCAGTAGCAAGCACCCAAACAAGTGTGTAGTGCATATACCACCGCATGGTATAGTATTGGCCTGTGTTTGCTTTTTAAATCTGTAATAGTATGGGTGGGCCCCCAATCTTGATCAGGACTGTAGTGAGGAGTAGGTGCTCTTCTGTCCCCTGCCACAGTCCTGATCCAGGTACAATACCATTTATGGGGTGGTGGTGGTGGTGGTGGTGGTGGTGGTGGTGGTGGTGGTGGTGGAAGCAAGCATGCCTGGGGCAATCATGCAATTAAAGTCACGATTAGTTTGGCCCTGTCTCCTAGCAGCATTGGAGAAGAAAAAGAGGAAGGGCTCTAATGCAAATACGAGAGGAGAAGAAACCTCAAAAGTGCAATAGAAATGTTGTTTGTTAGACCCAGTTTGTTTTGAATAGATATTCTTCAGGGGCATTCCTGATGTTAACTTGACCTAGTAAGTAAAGCAACTTTCAGGAGAAGAGATTTGAAATGGGCTTGATAAACATTTCCTGCTCACCATTGATATTTCCTCTCCTATTCTTCCAGTAGAATTGGGACCAGATCCAAAGAAGGGTCAATAGAGAAGTGGAGTCAGTTGCCTGGCAAGAGCTTAACCAAGGAATCCATCCAGAATGGGAGCTGGAACAAAGGAGTAAACAGGCAGTGGGGATGTAAAGTGGATAGGGGAAATGACAGTCTGGAAGGGAAGCAGAGAGGCTGACCAGCAGAAATTTCTGGTGCAAGGCTGGGGAGCTGTTGCCTTGGCAAAGAAGCATTTTATAGCCAAGCCAAATGAGGAGGAACCAAAGGGCTACCTATAAAGGAGCTGGAGGCACGATGGGACCCCCGAAAACAGATTGTTCCTTCTTCATTATCTACTCTGGTGCAATAAGTGGTTCCCCTAAAGGAGCCCAGTGTGTAGTCTACAAGGCTTCCAGCTTAAATAATGGCACAGCCTGATCTATTTACTATGATTTTAAAATTGTTATCCTTTACGTGTTTAAAAATTAAATTGCAGAATGGCACAGTAATAAAACAAATTCCTAACAAAACCACTCACAATCTAAGGGGACTGTGAAACAAAACGTTGCCAAGTTGTTCATAGTGTAGGGAATGTAGCTTTCGAAATGGTTCCTGTTGATTCAGTAAACCAAAGGGCATCTAATGGTAGTAGTAATAATAATAATAATCGTAAAGGATATGCTGGAATGCAAATTGTTGAATCACTCCGATTGCAGTGAAGCAACAGGAAATTTCTAGATTCTGATTAGTAAAGGCTCAACCCTGCCCATGTTTTCCACCCTGAAATCACATCTTTCTAGCCTTTTTTCTCCTAAAATGATTTCCAGACCAGAAGTACACTGCACCGGGGGTGGTGGAGAGGGATGGGGAGGTTGGGAAGAAATTAGTCTTCAGGGGGGAAGCATAAATATGAGGAGGCTTTGGAAGCAGCTCCCATTCACTCGCATTGCATTTTGAATTTACCCTCTCTCTATTTCACACCAAACTCGCACACTACCTGCATTCTGATACACACAGGTCTGCCTCGGTCCTACACAGTTTGCCTTCCCATTGTAAAACACCAGGAAAAATACTTCCTTTGTACCCATTGCCAGGATATCCTGGGGAGGAGGAATCACTCCACTCTTCCTGGCTCCCTCTGACCTGCTCATACTTTCCCTTGATGTACCATTGGTTTGTTAAGCTGGGGCTTCAGTGCAGTATACTGTGCCTCTCCTCTCCCCTCTTCCATCCTTAACATGCCCCCGCCCCTTTCCTTAGCTCCACATCCTTGCTCCGTGAGCACTCTTGGAGCCAGTCCCACCAATATTCCATCTGGCTCACTTGTGCAAATAACTGTTCTTTTCACATGAGCAATGCACTGTCAGAAGAACCAACTCAAGCAACGTCTTGGCTCATCTTCTGTGAGGCATCACAAGCATCCTGATGTTACACTGTTTTCATGAGTATCATGTGAGCAATTATTGATGCAAGGGAGCTGGCTAGGATATGGTCTGAACCAGCTTTTGGCTACACTATCAAAGAGCTTAAGGATATATCTCTGAAAAGAAAAGCATACTTTTATCTTCTACAAGTTCCTACACAGGCATCTCTACTAAAATGACAGCTGAGCCTTTAGTCATGGGGCCTGGGTAAAAGCTGGAACATGCCAGAATAGGGTGGAATGGGCCAGAATGACCCTCTCAAAATCAAATTGGATTCCAAAACCAGAGGGATGTGTTAGAGACTGGATACAAATATTAAAGCACTAAAATATTTCAGATATTACACCCTTAAGAGCTAAAAATGGACCGGAACAGCCTGGACTGGTCCTCAAAAGCCTGGGCGATTGCACCTTTATTAACCCCTTCAGAACTGCAATGGTTGGATTGCTTGAAAGAGCCCAGAACATCTCCCTAACAGTCAAGCTGCATCCCCAAAACAGTGGAATGGGCTGCAGACACTTGAGAAGACTATTGCAGCACTAAAATATTTTCAGTCTTGCACTTTTATGAACCCCTTCAATGCCAAAAATGGACCGGAACAGCACAATGGCCTGAAACAGCCTGGAACAGCACCCAAACTGTCAAGCTGCATCCCAAAAACATTGGAATGGGCTGCAAGTCAGAACTTTTCAAGACACTGTTTCCAGAAATGCACCTCAAGGGGTCATCATCTATTATCAAATTATATATTACAGGTCTTCTTGGCCCTTGTGCTCAATGGGGAAACTGTGCAAGAAACCAAAGGAGGACTCAATGGTCCTTTGCATTGGGTGTAGCGCCCATTGGACAAACAGGGACAAATGTCCCCCAAGGGACCCCCAGGCAGACCGCTCCTGCCCTGCCCTGATGCTGCCTCTTTCCCACTGCTACTATTTCTGTTTGCCTCCGGGCAGTCCGGGGGGTGGGTGAGCCAGGCAGCGGTGGTAGCTGTAGCTGGCTGGCCGGCCTCTCCCCCAACCTCTCTGGCCAAACTGCATGCCTGCACAGTTTGGAGATGGACATTGCATGCCTGTGATGTCATGAGCATACGACATCTGTATCCGAACTTCACAGGTGCACAGTTTTGCCGGAGAGGCCATCCAGCCATCCAGCTACAGGGCCCGATGCTGCCAGTTTTGCTAGAGAGGCCTCCAGAGAGGCCCACCTGCTGGAGAGGCCTGCCGCCAGAGAAGTTGCATCTGCTGGCCAGCTACGATGCTCACCACCTTTGCCACTCAGCTTATTCCCCATCCTCTGGAGGCAAAAAGAAATAGTGGCAGTGGGGCAGGGTAAGGCAGGGTGGCAGTGGAGAGATATTGGTTGCCCTGCCCCTTGTGTCTGATGTAAGATGCAGGGGGCGTGGCTTAGTGGAGGCCCCCTAAGAAGATTTTGTCTCCTGGCCCCCAAGGGTCTTGCTACGCCCCTGGTCCTTTGCCAAGGAATTTTCCCAGACAGCAGGCTTTACTGTGGTTTTACTGTGAGGCTTTACTGCAAGTTCGAAGATGCTCAAAAAACCCAATGCAAAAAGTGGAGTTTTTAACCCTGGATATAAATCAGGCTACACTCTAATGCACACTGAAAAAACTGGATTGTGTGTGAAGCGCTCCCTGATAGCTTGCAGGGACTTTGGTCGATATGTGAATGCACACTTCCATTCCAGAGGAGATGCAAACTAAAAGCTGGGTATGAAAAACATTCAGGTATATTTCAGGACTGATATCCTCTGTCCTGTTTGGAGATAACTGAAGCTCCTTGTGGAATATACAAATGTCCAAACAGTTTTGACTGACATAAGTGACAGAAGAAAAAAATCTTCAAAGAAGATTGCACTGTTTTCCTTTACACAGTCTTCATTATGATGGAACTTAGTGATGCTAACATAAGAGAACTAGAAATGCTTTATTTTTAATAATGCTAAGAGTAAACAATTTTTTCAGCTTGAAAAAGTAATTGCTGCCATTGCTGTTCTAGTTATATCCCTTGGTTCATGTTTTTCAAAAGAATGTGGTTTCAGGTACTAGTATGTATTAGTAGTATGGTACATTTCATTCATTCATTCATTCATTCATTCATTCATTCAGTTTATATATCACTCTTCCAAAATGGCTCAGGGCAGTTTACAACAGAATAAAAACAATTAAAACCAGTTAACAGTTAAAATAAAAACTGTAAAAACAGAATAAAACCAATTAAACATTCAAACAGCTAAAACACTCTGGAAAACAAGGACAACCATTTAAAACAATTTATAACGGTTTACAGCAGTTTAAAAACCCTGGAAGGCCAGGCCAAACAGATTCTAAGGGCTCTCTTGAAAGACTGTAAAGTACTCAAATTACGGATTTCTGCCGGGAGTGCATTCCATAGCCAAGGAGCTGCTACAGAGAAGGCCTGCCTCTGAGTCGCCACCAGATGAACCGGTGGTAACTGGAGATGGACCTTCTCAGATGACCTTAACGTGCGTTGGGGATCATGCAGAAGAATGTGCTCATGCAGAAGAAGGCAAAATACAAAGTGCTGGTTATTACCTTTAAAGCCCTGAACGGCTTAGGTCCAAGCTATCTTAAGCTCAGACCTAAGCCGTTCAGGGCTTTAAAGGTAATAACCAGCACTTTGTATTTTGCCTGGAAACATATCAGCAGCCAGTGTAACTGTTTCAAGACAGGCATAATATGGTCTCTCTGGCTTGCACCAGAGACCAGTCTGGCAGCCTCATTTTGAACTAACTGAAGTTTCTGAACTACGTACAAAGGCAGGCCCGCGTAGAGCGCATTGCAATAGTCAAGCCTGGAGTTTACCAGCTGATGCACCACTGTTTTGAGGTCATCCTCTTCAAGGAATGGGCACAGCTGTCAAATCAGCCGAAGCTGATAGAAAGCACTCCTGGCCATGGCCTCCACCTGAGATACCAGGATGAGGCCTGGGTCCAGAAGTAATCCCAAGCTGCACACCTGCTCCTTCTGGGGGAGTGTAACCCCATCCTGCACAGGAAGATCTAACTCACCCATCAGATTCTGAGCCCCCACAATGAGCACCTCCGTCTTGCTTGGATTCAGCTTCAATTTGTTTTCCTTCAGCCAGCCCATTACTGCCTGTAGGCAGGCATTTAGAGAATGAATGCCATTTCCTGAAGATGAAAATAAGTAGATTTGGGTGTCATCAGCATACTTACTAATAACATGAGGCACCAAACCTCCTGATGACCTCACCCAGAGGTTTCATGTAGATATTGAAAAGCATTGGTGACAGAATGAAGCCCTGAGGGACTCCATATAACAGCTCCTGTTTTGAGGAACAACTGTTACTAAGCAACACCATCTAGAATCTATCTGAGAGAAAGGAGTGGAACCACTGCAAATTAGTGCCCACTATCCCCAACTCCCTCAGGCGACCCAGAAGAATACCATGGTCGATAGTAATGAACACTGCCGAGAGATCCAGAAGAACCAGCAGAGTCACACTCCCTCTGTCGGCTCTCCAATAAAGGTTATCCATCAGGCCGATCAAGGCTGTCTCAACCCCATAGCCAGCTCTAGTGCCAGTTTGAAATGGGTCTAGATAATCAGTTGCCTCCAAAACTGCCTGAAACTGGTCAGCCACCACCCTCTCAATCTCCTAGCCCTACCAAGGGAGATTGGAGATTGGCCTGTAACTATCCATCGCTAAGGGGTCCAGGGAAGGCTTCTTAAGGAGCGGACAAGAAGGCACCCTACCCAGACAAGGAGGCACCCTACCCTCCCTCAGTGATGCATTTATGATATTAACTAGGACACCTCCAACAATCTCCCTGTTAGATAGAAGCAGCCAAGTCAGGCAAGGATCCAGAGAACAGGTGGTAGGCTGCACCACCCCAAGCAGCTTGTCTACATCCTCAGGAGTCACAGATTGAAACTGATCCAACCTAATACTGCAAGAAGGATTGCTGGACACTTCCTCCTTGCAGAAATAGCGGAGTCCAAATCGGTCCAAATACAGGTGATCTGGTTCGCAAAGAACCCATTAAAAGCGTCACAGCAGAAACACCCCGGGGACTGATTTGAAGTAGAAGGAGCAGAGACTAAACTCCTCACAACCCGGGATAGCTCTGCTGAGCGCAAACCTGCAGTTGCAATGTGTGCAGACCAAAATCTCTTTTTTGCTGCACGCACTGCCATTGCATAAGTCTTCAAATGGGTCACATGCTGCATCCTGTCAGATTCGAACTGAGTTCTCCTCCACTTGCGCTCTAGTTGCCTACAAAACCATTTCAGCCCCCGCAACTCCTCAGTATACCAGGGGCCATTTTTTAAGCAGGTCGAAAGAGATGCTTAGGAGCAATCATGTCTACTGCCCTGGTTTGTTCCCTGTTCCAGGTTCCCACCAGGGCATCGACAGAATCACCGGTCACACCAATATTAAAATCCTCCAAGGCCTTTTGAAATCCTACTGGGTCCACAGCAGCCTTTTTGGACAGACCATCCTAATAGGTCCATCACCCCTGCAGGGGTGGATTGTGGCTGTGAAACCAACCTTAACCAGGTAGTGGTCCGTCCATGACAATGGGGAAACCACCGGATCCTCCAACCACAGAACACCCCTCTGATCCGAACAAAGGACCAAATCAAGTGCTTGGCCAGCAACATGAGTTGGTTCAGAAAATAATTGGGATAGGCCCAATTATATGTTTGGAACAATGAAAGATCTTTGAAATATATCAGAGCATGTATTTCTTATTTGTAAATAGATTCATATCTCATAAAAGTATATAGCACAACATAATCATAGAATCAGGAAATGGGTTGAAAGACAGTTGGGTGCTGTTCTGGACTGTTTCAGGCTATAGCACCATTCTAGTCCATTTTTGGCACTGAAGGGGTTCATAAAAGTGCAAGACTAGAAATATTTTGGTGTTACAATATTTTTCTTCGGTATCTGAAGCACCTTCCACTCCTTTTTGGGATGCAGTTTGACAGTTGGAGACTGTTTCAGACTGTTCCAGTCCATTTTTGACACTGAAAGGATTAATTAAATTATATTAACTATTTCAGTGCTACAATATTCTTCTCCAGTGTCTGCAGCCCATCCCACTGTTTTTAGGATGCAGTCCTGTAATTTGGGTACAGTTCTGGGCTGTTTCAGGCGGTTGCGCTCTTCCGGTCTATTTTTGGCACTGAAGGGGTTCATAAAAGTGCAAGATTGGAAATATTTTAGTGCTGCAATATTCTTCTCAACTACCTGTACCTCATTCCACTGTTTTAAGATGCAGTCTGATCGTTTGGGGGCTGTTTCAAGCGGTTGCACCCTTGCAGTCCATTTTTGGCATAGAAGGGGTTAATAAAACTGAAATATTGCAAATATTTCAGTGCTAAAATATTCTTCTCTGGTGTCTGCAGCACATACCTCTGTTTTTGGGATACAGTTTGATGGTTAGGGGACTGTTCTGGGCTTTCCCACACTGTTCCAGCTGTGGAGGGGTTTATAAAAGTGTAATAGCCTGGGTTGTTACAGGCTGTTGCAGTTTTGTTCCATTTTTGCCCTTGAAAGGGTTAATAAAAGTGTAATCCTGGAACTATTTCAGTGCTAAAATATTGTTCTCCAGTGTCGCCAACACATCCCACTGGTTTGATTTTTAAGGGGTCATTCCGGCCTATTCCGTTCCAGCTTTTACCAAGTCCCTTAGTAATGGGCTTGTTTTGACAGCTGGCAAGTGAAAATATTATTCTATCAAAAGACACTGGAATTCTTATCTTCCTGAGTTTTGGGATTCAGCTTCGATATAACCTCTCTAAATGCATGGAATTAACTATTGTGCACCGATGAATGAATGCCAGCTTTCCCTTATGTGTTGGGCACAGTCTTCCAGGTAATACTCTTGTGCAAGCTTCACTGAAATGCTGAAGCTGCTGGCATGTGCTCCCATGTTTAGCTTGGATTTTTAACTTGTTTAATTGGGTTAATTTTGATCGTCTGATTTTATATTGTAACTGTTTTATAAATGTTGTGAGCCGCCCCGAGCAGTAATGTACTGGAGAGGCAGGGTAGAAATATTTTAAATAAATAAATAAAAACTTTCCAATGTGGCTATATCACTAGATAAACTTTATTATAGTCTTTGACCAGTACAGAAACATGAAGAAAGGAACACAATGCCACACCCATGCAGCAATAGAGCGACAATATAGTTTTACTAATATACAATGACATAGTAAATTATTCCACTGCAATAGTCATTAGACATAGTTGCATATTCATTGCTAATAAACAAAACTTAGCCACGTTGTAAGTAACATTGACTTAATAGTCTGACAAAAGAAAGGAGATATATACCTCATCTTCTCTGTCTCCTGTTTCCTTAATCAGGGATAAAATTAATGACTCAGGTGAGTCCCTATAAATATTGCAATATAATAAAACATGACCCACATCCCCTATGGCCTGTACATAACATGGGCAGTAGTGTTCAGAATAAGAAACCTGGCCATATCTACTATACAGAACTCCTGAGGGCAATGCATCAAAGCAGGCCAGCGCAAATGCTTTATGGCATTTAGGAAAAATTTGAGCTGGACAATAATCAGCTGGCTCAGTACTAAAGGCCAATCTCCATATTATGGGTCGTTTCAGCAGTTTTTGCTTGTTCATTGCAAATTGTTCACTATTTATTTATTTATTCATTCAATTTCTACACCGCCCTTCCAAAAATGGCTCAGGGCGGTTTACACAGGAAATAGCAAACAAGATGGATCCCTGTCCCCAAAGGGCTCACAATCTAAAAAGAAACACAAGACAGACACCAGCAACAGTCACTGGAGGTCCTTTGCTGGGGGTGGATAGAGCCAGTTACTCTCCCCCTGCTAAATAAAGAGAATCACCACGTTAAAAGGTGCCTCTTTGCCAAGTTAGCAGGGGTTCTGTTTGCTGCTTCTGTATTTCTTTCCTGTCTTTATTGATTGGTGCTTGTGTGTGTTTAAACTTGATGTTTTTAGATTTATACACAACCCTGAGGTCTTAGGATGGGCAGTTTAGAGATGGAAACAAGAAATAAACTCTCCCTCCTATGACGGCACTGGTCCTTTCTGGGTCACGGCTCAAAAGTGGTGACCTCTTTTTACCTCCCAGTGCACAACTTTGCAGCTGAACTGTAATGTAAGCGATTTCCGTTCCAAATTTTAGTCGCATTTTAGAACAAAGAAGCATGCTGAGAAAACAAGGCAGACACTTCTATAGGACAAACTTGTGTCTGAACTGTGGGAAGCAGAAGCTGCCTGGTTCCATAGTGACATATTCAAGAAATATGCTGGATATATACAATATTATCTTGCAAAAGAAGTGGGTGCATTCCCCTCATGCTTCTTCTTAGGCTGGATCCTCAAGAAAGCAATACAAAAAATAAAGTTGCTAGGGCACACACTATATGTTGTGTATGTGTCTCCTACTCCTCATGAGCCACAAGGAAGCAGAAGTGTTCAAGGCTTCGGAATGTGCCCCTGGCTGAAATAAGAGCCTCCCCATCTCTGACAATTTTTTAAAAAAATGCTGTTAAGACACACAGGCTTTTAATTAGACTTGTAGAATGGGTCATTGTTTTAAAATATAAAACTGTTTTAATTTGTAGTGTTCTATTGTAAACCACCCAGGGACATCAGTTTTGGGTTAAAATAATAATTAAATGAAATAATAAAATAATAAATAACCTCTGCTGCCATCCCCACCCTAACCCTGGGGCCAGGGCCGACGGCATAACCCTGGGACAGGCTTCGGCTCCGGCGGCACTTCTCTCCAACGTCGCCACCAGTGCCTGTCCCTCAGGAGGTGCCAGCAACATGGAGTTCAGCCTCCTCTGCAGCTCGCCAGTGAATGTTGGGCCCACCATGGCTCAACTAGGAGCTGTCCATGCCACTTGCTCTGCTGCGCGGTGTCGTGTGCCTGCCTCTGTGGGTAATGAGGTCTTTGGGGTGGGGTTGGTCCCCACAAGGACCTTTGAAGGCCTGCACCCAGCTTCTCTCTGTGGGGATTCAAGGCTGCAGGGGACTATGCTGGTGGCTGACATGGGTCCTCCTCCACCTCCTGCTGGGAGGGGGTGGCAGAGGCTTCTTAGTAGAGTCTCGGCGGCAGCAAGGGTGAGAAATGCAGGAGCAAACTGCTACTGTCCAGACCCTGCTGTCTCTGTCCCCTAACCACTAACCAGGCCAGCTACTGGTGAGGCAGGCTGCAGGAGTCTGTGGCAATGGTGGTGGCACATGATTTATTTTTAAAGTGCTGCTCTTTGCCCTTCTGGGCACCTGGTATCAGCCTCTGGGAAGTCTGTGCAGAGGCTAGCTAGGTGGGGGAGTCAGGGCAGACTCCCCACGGAATGCTTGGTGAGCCTCCGCCAGCTCACTGAGGCTGATGCCGGATGCCCAAAAAGGTGCAGAGTAGCACTTTCAAAACAAATCACTCACTGCCTCCGCTGTCTCACTGACTGCTGGCCTGGTGTGTGGTTGGGGGACAGAGGCAATAGGGCCTGGACAAGGTGCAAAAGAAAGTCAGAAGTGGCATGTGATGGGCAGTGGCATAGCCGCTATTGAGCTGAGGGGGACAAATGTCCCCTGGCCACCAGGGCCTGCCTGGGGGCTCCCTTACTTTCCATGGCACTAAGATGGCAAACACAGGACTCCCTGAGTGGGAGACGGTCAAGGGTGGCATGTTTGTGTTCTGATGCCAGCCACAGTCCTTGCACCAGCACCAGCAGTACAGTGATGCAGGGGGAGTGGCTGGAATCTGGCCACAGAGGTGATGCCCATCACCCTCTTCCCAACTGGCAAGTGCTTTGGCTGCTGGTAGGGGGCTTCCTCCTTTCCCTCATATGGAGTGTGTTCCATTCCTTGAGGGGTCATGGACCTTTTTCATTCACATCTTTATTGTGGTCATTGACCAATATGCCTACAGTTACATAGGAACATAGGAAGCTGCCATATACCGAGTCAGACGATTGGTCCATCTAGCTCAGTATTGTCTACACAGACTGGCAGCAGCTTCTCCAAGGTTGCAGGCAGGAATCTCTCTCAGCCCTATCTTGGAGAAGCCAGGGAGGGAACTTGGAACCTTCTGCTCTTCCCAGAGCAGCTCCATCCCCTGAGGGGAATATCTTATAGTGCTCACACATCGGCTCCCATTCATATCCAACCAGGGTGGACCCTGCTTAGCTAAGGGGACAAGTCATACTTGCTACCACAAGACTAGCACACAAACACACAAACATACACCAAAGTAAATACAGCAGCCCAAGCAATTTAAAATTTTCTCCAAATGCTTCCTCTTTAGGGGAGAGCTAAAATTGCCTGGTGTGGGGGGTCATGGACCATTCTGGGCCATTCCTACCTGTGGAGGGTTTTATAAGTAAAAAGATTTAAGTTCTAAAACATGTTCAAGTGTCTCTAGCACATCTCGCTGTTTTAGGCATCTCGTTTGATTTTTAAGGAGTTGTTCTAGCCTGTTCTATTCTTCCTTTGTCTGGGAATGGGTTAATAATGTTTTATTAATGCAACAGTTTCATTTCTAAGCTATTGTCTGCGTGTGTATTTCACACATCCTGCTGTTTTTTGCAAAGGAATTATTTATGAAATGACTTTAGGATCTGCTCTGGACTGATCTTGGCTGTGAAGGGGTTAATAAAAATCCAATATTGGAACACTTTCATTTCTAAAATATTCTCAAGTATGTCTAACACATGCTGCTGTTTTGGGGATCCAGTTTGGTTTTTAAGAGGTGGTTGTCGCCCCTTCCGTCCTAGCCTTTACACCATCCCTGGGCCAAGGCCTGACAGAGTGTTGCTTTGGGGATTCTTTGTCCCCTCCCCTGATCTTCTGTCCTTTCTGATTCACTGGTTCATGAGGTGTCCTTTTTGAGTCATGATGGGCTCAGTCATGTGTGCCCTTGCTGACATTCTGTCACAAATACTGTTGCACTTGTGTTTTTCCCAGTCATTTGGTATCCATGGCAACTCCCTTTTGCCCTCCCTTTCACTTTTTTGGCTTCCTTTTCTCCAATTAATTGTGTGCCCTTGTTTACCAAAGATATGAGATGGGATAGCTTTTCTTCCAGCTATTCAAGGGTCAGGTCTGGCCTGACTATGTAGGTGAATTAAGCAGTCACCTAGGGTGCCAGGCTTTAAGGGGCACCAAATTAGTCTGAAGTGATTTTTTAAAAAAATTTAATATTCTAGGTAAATAGAAATTGCAGATGCAACTTCTTGTAGATCAATGTACATATTATCTTTGTAATCTGAAATACTGAAAAAGGCATACTTTTGTCAAGCTTTATTATTATTATTTCTTGTTTACACAGTCAGACAGGTATTATTGACTGGTTTTTTTATCTAGACATCGAGTCCTTCCCAAGGACCACCTTCTTCTTCTTCTTCTTCGTATTATTATTTATTTATTTATTTATTTATTTATTTATTTATTTATTTACTCAATTTCTATACTGCTCTTCCAAAAATGGCTCAGGGCAGTTTACACAGAAAAATAACAAACAAACAAACAAACAATCAAGATGGATCTCTGTCCCCAAAGGGCTCACAATCTAAAAAGAAACACAAGATAGACACCAGCAACAGTCACTGGAAGTCCTATGCTGGGGGTGGATAGGGCCAGTTACTCTCCCCCTGCTAAATAAAGATAATCACCATGTTAAAAGGTGCTTGGAGTCACTCTCACACATGCACAGATTGTCGCAAGCCCTTGGTTGAGATGGCATCTGTCGTAACTCAGCAGAAGAGGTTTCAATAGGTAGACAGCAACATGCTCTATTGTTCCATGAGTAGCGCTCTCATCACACTGGCTGGCTGCAGGTGGGGGCTCTTGCATGTGAGATAGAGTCTGCTAGTCAGCTGTCATGGTGAGAGAACTACTCATGAGTTAATACAGCATGTTGCTGTCTTCTTATTGAAACCTCTCCAGGGTGCTTTCCTGACTTGCTGCTCATTAGCAGCAAAATGCCTCTGTTTTCACGCTGGATATGTGATGTCCTTGCTCTATATTGCCGTGATTAAATTCACAACAAGGCATGGGAAATATGAACGGCATCCTGCTGTCAGTGTAGGGATTGCAGTGTCACAACACAGGAAGTGTGGAAGCACACTTCCAAGATTCGTCCTGAGCCCATTGTAGGGTCTAGTCTGGAAAGCGCCCTGGTGAGTTACAGCACATGCAATGACATCATTTTTGTATAATTAGCTGAAAGTGTACCAAACATGAATAAACAAGGATCATGTGAAGTAAACAACAGACAGTGGTGCCCCAGCAGAACCAATAATCTCCAGGAGAGTTCCCAAGGTAACCAAATGTGATGTCACCTCTCATTGTAGTTCAGATCAGTTTGTGTGTGTGATAGTGACCCCAAGCAATAAAACCCGATGAAAGTATGCCTTTTGCAGTATATCATATGCCATGGCATTGCAAATTCATATTTCCCCTCTTTCTATATGTTATATACTCCACCATTATTCATTAATACTACTCATCAGTTGACTCACAAAATACATGTATTTGTTGTTGTTACTGCAAAATGAACAATTAATATAGTTACTAGGAACTTATTTACTTGGTTAACTTACTATTACTTCCTCCTTTCCTGCTAAAATAATGTCTCAGCCTCAGGGTTCTAGACGGTCAGAATTAGGTGCTTGCCCTTGTTGCCTTTTACCACCCCACAACGGCTTCCTTTGAGATCAATGGGCCCATTGTTTTGTGCTGAGGAGGGCAAAAAATGTCATACTTGCAATGAGGCAGCTATCGGTACAGAGTGGGAACAGCAGCCAGCATCACATGTGCTGCCCGGCACTATGGAAGTGGACCCTTCTCTCTGGCTTCCCACTGGACTGCAATAGGATGCTAGGGAGTGGGGAAAGAAGGGAAGCTGCTTCGACAGAGCTGCAGCTATGGCACACACACCACTGATGCTTTTAAAAAATACCCGCAAACACCCCAAAATTCCAGGCACCCCCAATTACCAGATGAATACTGGGGAGCACTTCGAAACAGAGGACTGCAATGTAGGATGTCTGGCCACCCTAGCCTCCTGTCATCTCTTCATCAGAGGAAGTCAGAATCTGAGGAGGGTGTGGCACCCCTAGAATTTCTTAGAGCTCAGGGAAATGGAGAGTGCAAGCAACAGTCTCCTTTCTTCTCTAGAGTTGAGTGGTGGTGGTGGTAAGGAATGGGTTGGCAGCAGAGGCGTAACTAGGGAAAACGGTGCCCGGGGCAAGCACTGAAATGGCGCCCCCCCACCGTGCCCCCCCGCCCCCCCCCCAACATACTACATTATACTTAGGTTTATCCTCACAAGTGCCCGCCGCCGCAGCCAAGCCAGGCCACTGACTGGCCGCCAGGCGCCAGCAAAGCAATGGGGGGGGGGCGCAGGCAGCGCGGAAGGGACCGCTCGTGGGGAAGGGGGCACCGACGTGCTCCCTTGACTGCTGCAGTGCTGCTGCACTGAGCAGGAAACATTTGTATTAACAAAAAATTAAAAAAAAAAATTGGTCATGGCGGCGCCCCCCACGTGACCAGAAAAGATGGCGCCCGGGGCACGTGCCCCCCTGCCCCCCCTATAGTTACGCCTCTGGTTGGCAGGCTTGCAGCAGCAGCTGACTGTGGATGGTGTTGATTAACTGCATCTCTGTGATATTACCCAGAAACCTTTACCCTATTTAACCCCCCCTTAGAAGATTTGTACTTAAAAATTAATAATGCAACAAATGAACAGATAAACACACAAGAAGTTCTGGTAAGAACTAATCTGCCTACTTTCCTTTCAGTATAATCTTAATTTTTTTTTTTTTTACATTTATATCCCGTGCTTCCTCCAAAGAGCCCAGAGCGGTGTACGTGGTATGTTGTTGTTGTTGTTGTTGTTGTTATACATTTATCTCCCACTCTTCCTCCAAGGAGCCCAGAGCGGTGTACTACATACTTGAGTTTCTCTTTCACAACAACCCTATGAAGTAGGTTAGGCTGAGATAGAAGTGACTGGCCCAGAGTCACCCAGCAAGTTTCATGGCTGGATGGGGATTCATACTCAGGTCTCCCCAGTCCTAGTCCAGCACTCTAACCACTAAACCACACTGGCTCTTTTGATAATTACCATCTTCACAAGCTAGCCCACTTCCACCTCAAACATTCACACATCTGCCATCTTGAATTGAGGTAGATGGCATCATCACAAACCACCATTGAGGTGTCCCTATGTGTCACTACAACTGTACCAAATTTGGTCCAAATTGATTAGGGGGTTCACAAGTTAGCCCACTTTCAGCTCAAACAGCCGTGCATCTGCCATCTTTGATGTGGTCCTAACCAGTTTTATTTTTATTTTTAAAGTATCCAAACAGAAGCAGTATATAATGGAACAGCACAACTACCAGCATTCTTTGTTGGCTTAGGTGAAAAGGTTTATTTTATTTTATTTTATTTTATTTTATTTTATTTTATTTTATTTTATTTTATTTTATTTTATTTTATTATTTTATTTTATTTTATTTTATTTTATTTTATTTTATTTTATTTTATTTTAGAACTGCCCCATCTGAAGGCTCCGGGCAGTGTACAGATTATGCTACTGCTTCCATTTGGATGTTTTTTCAAAATGGACCTAGCTGTCTGTATGCTATATGGATGGCCATTTTTTCATGGAATCAGCCATTTTTTATCCAAACAGCTCTGGGACAACACTATTTCCCAGGGCAGTTATGCGTAGTTAAGATGACATCCATCAGGAACCGGTGGCTGTGCTTTGCAGCTCCTGCCGCTGCTTCCAGAGGTGACAGGAAAAGTATCATTTAAAGTAAAAGGTGTTTTTTTTTTTTCTTGTAACACTCCCCCCGCTCTCCCCACTGACCAAATGGATCAGGGTTTCTAAAATAATGCCCCATTTCAATCCCTGTCCCATTTGTTTTGGAATGAATGGAATCACAAGCAAATGGTTCAAATTGGTTTGGGTTCCATTTGTTCCCAAAAGGAACACTCATCCCTGGTGTTATAGGTTTCAGTTTCCCTTCCTGGATCATTCCTTTAAGAAAAATGTGGTGAGCAACAGCAAAGTAGCCCCTTTTTGCTTTCAGTTCTGAGCAACAATAGTTTGCATTTCATAATGATATTCTTTGCATTTCATAATGCCATACTTTTTCTGAAAGAAATGTTTAGTATTTTGCATAGTATGCACAATGAGGCATAGAGACTATATGATGTTTCTTGTGACCCTATGTGTGTGTGGATGTATTTGAAACAAATATTTCTAATTCTAGTGCACATCTTCTCTAATGGGCTGTTCACACACACCAAGCCTACCCCTCCATTTGCTTTGTGTCCTGAATATTGCATTATCGTTAAAGTGCCAGAAATTCTTGCATGCAGAATCATCTTGTTTCTCACCTATGAAAGCAGGTGGTTGGTGATGTCAGCTTTGGCAGTGCTGATCACCTGTTAATTGGGTTCAGAACTGCTATATGATATATGAACACTGTGCATGCCCTAGAGTGGCCTGAACTTTTCTTCTGCTAATTTTCCTTTGCATCACCTTCATAAGAACATAAAGATATAAGAACAGCCCTGCTGGATCAGGCTCAAGGCCCATCTAGTCCAGCATCCTGTCTCATACAGTGATCCACCAGATGTCTCTGGGAAGCCCACAGGCAGGAGCTGAGGGAATGCTTCAGCTCCTGCCTGTTACTCCCCTGCAACTGGTGTTCAGAGGCATCCTATGGTGTTAGCCTATAGCCCTCTGGCTAGTAGATAGTCAGAGGGCCTTCATAGACCTCTCCTCCATGAAGTTATCCAAACCCCTCTTAACTTCCCCAGGCATGGAATTGGCCTTTTTCACAGCTGCCGCACATTGAGTCTACCCTTTCAATGAGCTGTCCACTACGACCTCAAGATCCCTCTCCTGGTCAGTCACCAACAACAGCTCAGTTCCCATCAGCATATATGTGAAGTTGCCCCAGTATGCATCACTTCACACTTGCCAACATTGAACTGCATTTGCCTTTTTGTCGCCCACTCACCCAGTTTGGAGAGATCCTTTTGGAAGTCTTCACAATCTGTTTTGGATTTCACTACCTGAAAGAGTTTGGTGTCATCTGCAAATCTGGCCACTGTGCTGCTTACCCCTACTTCTAGATCATTTATGAATAAATTAAAAAGCACTGATCCCAGTACAGATCCTCAGGGGACTCCACTTCTTATTTCCCTCCATTGTGGAAACTCTCCATTCATACCTGCCCTTTGTTTCCTGTCCTTCAACCAGTTACCAATCTATACATGTACTTGTCCCTTTATCCCATGACTGCTACATTTTCTCAAGAGTCTTTGATGAGGAACTTTGTCGAAAGCTTTTTGGAAGTCCAAAAACTTACTGTGTAAACTGATCACATTTATCCACACACTGGTTGACACTCTCGAAGAACACCAAAAAGTTGGTGAGGCAAGATTTTCCTTTGCAGAAGCCATGGTGGTTCTCCTCCTGCAGGGCTTGTTCTTCCATGTGCTTTACAGTTTTATCCTTGCTTTCCATCAATGTGCCTGGAATGGACGTAAAGCTAACCGGCCTGTAATTTCCTTGAACCCCCCTGGATCCCTTTTTGAAAATCAGTGTTATTACATTTGCTACTTTCCAGTCCTCTGGTACAGAACCTGATTGTAGGGATAAGTTATATATTTTAGCAAGGAGGGTTTCACATTTCACATTTGAACAATTTCACATTTGAGTTCCTTAAGGACTCTTGTATGGATGCCGTCTGGCCCAGGCAATTTGCTAGTTTTTAATTTTCTGTGGCAGTTTAGAACATCATCTCTTGTCTCCTCTATCTAACTAAGTTCTTTAGCCTCTGTCCCTGAAAAGCCCAGTTCAGGCACAGGTATATGCTCAGTATCCTCTGCCGTGAAGTCAGATGCAAAGAATTCATTTAGTTTCACTGCAACCTCCATATCCTCCTTAATAATCCTTTTCACTCCCTCATTGTCTAACCACTTCCCTGACAGGCTTCCTGCTTCTGATGTATTTAAAGAAAATTTTGTTAATCCCCTTGATGCTTGTAGCTAAATGTTCCTCAAACTCTTTTTTCACCTCCGTTATTGTCTCCTTGCATTTCTTTTGCCAGAGTTTGTGTTCCTTTCTGTTCTCTTCATTTGGGCAGGCCTTCCAATTTCTGAAGGAAGTCTTCTTCCCCTTTATTGTTTGAGAAGAGATGATGATCAGCACAGTATGTTTCCATGTGCAGAGCAAGTGAGTAGCAAGGTTGGAGTGGGCCTGGGACAAAAAGTGTAGCTGCACTCACCCTCCCCGCTGCTGCCCCTGCTACCTCCCTGCCATCTTCTTTGGAGAGGCAGCAGGAGGAGAGTAACCAGGAGTAAACAGTAAAAGCTGTTGCTCAGCTGAAGAGGCCTTTCTCCCTCAAGGTCTTGGGGACTCTGCCCCTCATGCAGAGTACCTTTGCTGGATTAGTACAATTGAACATCTTTAAATGGGGAGTATCATATGTGACTATTTCACAGAGGCTAGGATGTGATTGTAACCCACATTTACTGAGCACAAACAGATACATGCTTGAAACCTCTTCTCCTTGTGTGCATGTGGTTAATCCATTCCTTGATCCAGGCCAGCTTTTGAATGGGGCTTTAGTTACTTGTATTCCAGTCCTGAAGTAGAGATGGGGCTGAGAAACAGCCAGCAGCAAGAGTACTTCAAAGCAGTCAGCATTTGCCTCTCTGTACATAATATCTGTTTCATTAAACTATTAATATTTCTGATTCCACTCCTCTGCTTTGTCCTTGCATACCACAACTCTTTCCCTTGGATTCCACAGCACTAAAATGGGGTAGAATGAAAATCCCAATGTTATGGGTTTTCGCCTAATATGCTTATTAGTTTGGACCATGACTGCGCTAGGAAGCTGATCAAACAACGAATTTCTGACACCGATTTACAGCTTGAAATTGCTAAAATCCCAAAAGGTTTATACCTTGGAGATCAGCTTTTCAGCACGAAACCTGCTGCATATTTAAATAATATCAACTTTTCTAAGTTCAGGTGGGTGCTATCTTTAGCTTGATTAAATGCGCTTCCTACAGCAGTGCTTTATGGGAGGTTCAGTGGGGTTCCTTATGCATCCCAACTTTGTCCTTGTAGGTCTGGTGATATTGAGACTATGGAACATGTTATCTTATATTGTGACCTCCACAAGAATTATTGTTCAACTCTTATTTTGCCTTATCTTGTGACATTTCCTGGTCACTCAGACGAATTTCTCTTAAAATTTTTATTGTCAAATTTTAATTATAAGTACACCAACTCAGTGGCTAAATTATGTTATATTTTATGTAAATTACATTCTGCTGTGTGTGATAATGCTTCTGGTCAATGACTAAAATAAAAATGACTGACTGACTGGGGTAGAATGAGAGATACTTTCAGGGTGGCAGAATGAGAGATACACAACTGCCATATGGCAACTATTCAGCAGAAAGCTCTCCAGTGCAAGTTAAACCCCCATTGAAATGGGAGAGATCTGTGCAAGAACACAGCAGTGCTCTTACAGTTCCCATTCACTTAATGAGGCTTTCTCAATGGATTTCCCAATGGATTCTGCCCCATGTTATTTAATGAAAGGAGGGTTTTTTATTTTCAAAATTCTTGATTTTTAGCTCAAGGCATTAAAATATTCTGAGCCAGCCCTGTTATTCTTTGTGCTGGTTCATATCCTCCTTGTGATTGTCCTTGTCTCTCATGCAACTGTTGCCCAAATCAGCTTTCTGTTGTTTTTATTTGGAATATATCTGTGCTGACCTAGTAGCTCAACCCCACAGACAAATTCAGGAAGAGGGTAACGGCTGGAAAGAATGGAAGGGTGGAAACATTTCCTGTCCCTCTTGTTGCTGAATGCCTGAAAGACTGTGGAAGGGTGGGGTATTTCCTGAGTCAGTCTTAAGTGGCATCAAATAAACCCTTGATTTGTGCAGAATCGAAAAGCACAAACAATGCTGGTGGATTTTAATAGGAAGAGATTATGGATAATTCATTTTATTAGTCACTAGCTTTAAGTACTCAGCGTTGCTCATGCTTATAATAATAACAGTTTATAGAAACTTAGAGCAATTTTCCGTCTGTCTGTCTGTCTGTCTGAGTGGGGTGGTTGTTGGGGTTCTTGGATACCCTATGTTACTCATACCATAGGGTCATAGGAAGTCATTTTGCAAAGTTTGGTCCTGATAGCGCAAAGGGTGTGGGATTATATAGGGAACAGACAGACAAATGGACATTCAATTGTGTGTGTGTGTGTGTGTGTATATATATATATATATATATATATATATATATATATATATATATTAAAAAGGAAAGGAAAGATTGTGCCGTCGAGTGAGTGTCAACTCCTGGCAGCCACAGAGCCATGTGGTTTTCTTGGTAGAATGCAGGAGTGCATTGCCATCTCCCATGCAGTATGAGATGATGCCTTTCAGCACCTTCCTATATCGCTGCTGCCCAATATAGGAGTTTCCCATATTCTGGGAAACACACCAGTAGGGATTCGAACCAACAGCCTCCTGCTCTCTAGGCAGGTTGCTTCCCCGCTGTGCAATGTTATACACAGGACTGGCCTGTGACCAAAAGACTGTGGAAATCTCTGTCATGGGAGTACTTATGTTTGGGTTAACTTGAAGCAAGGTATGGTACCTGTCTCCTGGAATTTGCTACTCACTTGTAATTTCAAAATGGGATTCTAATTTACTTTCCTGAGCAGGAAATAGTTATATCAGGACCTTCCTAAATTTCTTCTTCAACATTATGAATATCCCTGAAACTTTACAGAGTAATATAAACAACAACAGACTTATTAATCTAAATGTTGATAATGTTGATAATGGGTAAGATAACAAAGGGAATGGGGCAGTTTATAAATGTAATAAATTAAGTAAGTAAGTAAGTAAGTTGAAGATGACGACCAAGGATCAAATTAATTATGATGATGGCAGCCACATTTGCTTAACCATGCCTGCTCCATCTATATATATATTTCTCCTGGGTGTGCCTTCGAATGTGTGTCCCAGTGCCCAGCCTGATTGGCTGGGCAGCAGAGGCGCCTGATTGGCTGGCACAGCCAGGAGAATTGGCTGGCGGCGGACCAGGCCGCAGCGACAGTGGCGGCGGGTCTGGCCTGGCCGTGAAGGCAGCACTCGCCCGGAGACTGGGGCAGAAGGTGGGGGTGGGGGGAGAGGTAGCTGGCCCTGAAGAGGCCGCAGAGGCCGGCAAGCGGCGGAAGTGGGCCTGGCGGGCCGTGGAGGGGGCACTTGACACGGCAGGCCCGTCTGCAAAGGCAGCACTCGGCCCGGTGGCAGGCCAGGCTGCGGAGGTGCTGGGTCCGGCCACGGAGATGGCTCTCGGCCAGGTGGCAGGATTGGCCGCTGAGGTCAGGTGCCCGTGGGATGCTGGGGTGGGAGGAAACTTGGTGGCGGGACTTCCCTGTTCGCTGCCCGGGAGGAGGAGCAGTGGTGGGGCCCTTTTTGGCTGCCCACCCGGTAAGGAGAGTAAAATTGGGAGGAGGAAAGGGGGAGGAGAGAGTGGGGGGAAGGAGAAGAGAGAGGGGGGAGGGCAAGGGAGCAGGGAGAGGGGGAGGGCAAGAGAGAAGGGGAGGGAAGAGCAAGAGAGTGTGGAGCAAGCGGGAGGGGGAGGGCAAGCAGGCAGGGGTGAGGGGGAGGGAAAGAGAGCGTGGGGCAGTGGGGAGGGAGAGGGCAGGAGAGAATGGGGCAGGGGGAGGGGAGGGCAAGAGAGAGTGGGGCAGGGGGGACGGGGAGGGCAAGAGAGTATGAGGCAGGGGGAGGGCAAGAGAGTGTGGGGCAAGGGGAGGGAAAGAGGGAGGGGGAGGGCAAGAGAGAGTGGGGGAGGGGGGAAGGTAAGAGAGTGGGGAGGACAAGAAAGAGTGGGGCAGGAGGGAGGGCAAAAGAGAGTGTGGCAGGGGGAGAGGGGAAGGGCAGGAGAGATGATCAGTGGGAGGGGGAGGGCAGGAGAGACTGGGGTAGGGGGAGGGAGGGCAAGAGAAAGTGGGGAGAGAGGGAGGGGAGGGGGCAAGAGAGTGGGTAGAGAGGGCAAGAGCGGCAAGAGTGTGGGTTAGAAGGGAGGGAGGGGAGGGAGAGTGGGGCAGGAGGGAGGGGGAAGCAGCCGGCCCCAAATAGCGCACAGATGCTCTGTGCAGGTTGGCTAGTTTGTCTATAAAGTGGCAGATGGGCAGGTGGGTCTGATAATATGGACAGATATGCAAGTGAGTGGACCTGAAAAGTGTTCTCTCTAATTCTTTTTGTGGAATGAGTTTTGTTCTGGGTGGCAGTATCAAGGCAGTGTGTGCGCATGATCTGTATCAGTTCCATGGCAGGGATAAATTAAACAACACCATGATCCTAGTCTAGATTGTGCCCCTGTGGCTGCTAAAAAAAAAGGTATAAAAAACCGTTCAGGGCTCAATTGCATGCTTGAATAATGTGTATCAGTTGCTCTGGCAGTGACAGAGGTATACAAGTTAATAGGGAAAGAAAAACAGTGCGACAAGTTTGCAGATAGGTGGCCATCTCTTTATCAAGCTAATCACAGAAGATGGGTCACAAGACCCAGCAATGAGCAAAGAGGCACCTTCCAAAGTGATGATTCCTTCATCCTACCCACCCCCACCCTCAGCATCCCTTTAGTGGCTGTTGCTGCTGGTATCTATTGTATGTTTCCTTTTAGATTGTGAACTCTTTGGAGACAAGGAACCATTTTTTTTTTTTAAATAAACGTAAACTGCATCAAGAAACCTTTTTTTTGGACACAAAGTGGTATACATTATTATTTTACCAGCTGACTAGGACTAAGGGCTGAGGCAGGACATGTTGCCAAAAATAACTTCTTTTGCTATATGTACAATAGTCAGGTCTGATCTAGCTCTGTGTTTTGGTTTACCTGGAGATGGGTAGACGGGAGTGGTTTTTGGTGCTCCTGGGGCAGCAATTCCAGTGGTGGTGGGAAACAAAAGGAGATATGGCATTGGCAGGGCAGCAGACCATTACAGAGAGATCAGAAACCTCATAGAAGTTAGCTCTCCCAGTTCTCTGCCAGCTCTTTGATGTTTTGGAGCATCAATTTGACGTTTGGAGCATCAAACACAGAGCACCACCTCGCTTCTTGGTAATGCCATGTCTGTTCAAAATAAAACAGAGAACCATAATTTGATTGTGGATGATGGAGCTGACCTGATATGCATTACAAAGACTTGGTTGGGGGAGGTTAAGTGGTCCAGGTTGATACCAGCTTCTCCTGCCAGAATACTCTGTTTTGGCGCAGATGAGAGGATATGGATGGGAAGACGGTGTGGCTGTGGTCCATAAGAATAAAATCCCCCTTACCAGCATCTCTGTCAGGGAATTATCAAATACATGTACTTAAGTCTGGGGACCAGGGATAGATTGAGACTTCTGTTGGTGTATGGTTCGCTCTGCTGCCTAATGGACTCCCTAACTGAGCTGACTCTCTTGGTTGCAGAGTTGGCTCATCCAAGTAGGCATATGCAAATCGGTTCAAATTTGAATTTGAATTTATTTGCATTTGAATTGATTCAACTTGAATCTGGGTAACTCGAGTGATTTGAATTTGAATCAAATCAACTCAAAAGGGCTATTAGATTCAAATTTGAATCTAATTTGCAAAATTTGAATTCAATTTGAGGACCATTTTGTACTTTTTAAAACCATTCAGGCCCCCTGATTGGTTAAAAAAAAAGGTACCAAAACAAGCTCGAATCAATTTGAATTTGAAACAAATTTTCAAATTCAGTCTGAATTCAGAACAAATTTTTGAAATTCAATCCAAATTTGATTTGAATTCTAACCAAATTAAAAAATTCAATTTTTGCACAACTCTATACTCAAGTTGATGGTGTTTGAAAACTTCAGTGTTAACTTTGGTGCCAATTAGTTAGGAGCAGCTCAGGAGTTCATAGAGGCCATGAGAACTATGGGCCTGACACATGCTGGTCACACACACAATTTAGTCTTTTGCTCCAATCAGGGAGGTGTTCTGTAGGTGGCTATTCCTGTGAACTCCCAATTGTCATTGATGGAACAACTTCTGGTTAAGGTTGGACTTACAACCACAATCCCCCTCTGCAGGGGTGAAGGAACTATTTGAATAGTCCACCTGAGAAGGTTACTGGATCCAATAGACTTCCAAGAAGTCTTGGGAAGTTTTAAGGTTGGTTCTGCCAATGATTCTGTCAATGACCTGGTTCAGACTTGGAATAATGAACTTTCTAGGGCTGTAGACACAACTGCTCCTAAGCACCTCTTCCAGCCCACTTCTAAATTAGTCCCTTGGTATACGGAAGAACTACAAGGGCTGACTGAAGCAGCAAAGTAGATGGCTATAGCATGAAGTCCCACAGGGCTCACTTTTGTCTCCAATGCTTTTTAACGTCTACATGAAATGGTTGGGAGAGTGAATGAATTTATTATTACAGTAAGTGACCAACAATCAAAAAATAAAATGGAAAATAAAATTGAAGTGCAATCAAATCAAACACAACAGGACTGCATCATAGAGTATCAAAACATATACATACAGAGGTCTCAGTTAGAATTAATCAACTGCTCCCTTCTCAGTTTGCATGCTGCGGCACAGAATCTTGCTACCCCAGCTGTAACTGCTGTATACTGATCTGCCAGAAGGAAATATAATACTCTTCTGATGGACTTGGTATGGTTTGTTTGTTTTGCTTCCAGTGGTTCAGTCCAGGCAATGTGAATGTCCCTATAATACAAACAGTATAAAAGAACATGTAAGATGGACTTGATATTGCTTGAACTGCATGGGCATAGCCAATTCCTGGGCGGTATTCTCTTAAATCTGCCATCCAAAATGACAGAAGGCAGGGCATTAAACCGTGCCAGCGAGAACGCTCTCCTCTGATTTAGAGTGGTCAAATTTGTAAGGTAAACCGCTGGCTGAGGGTCGTATGAGAAGCCACCTTAGAATGCTGCAACAAGACTGAAATCAGATTGCTTCTCCAAATCCACAATACGTTGTTTAATAATTTCTTTGGTGGCGTCCTGTCCCAAAGAAAGTAGATATTGTGGAGAGAGGCCATATCTGCCCCATTTATCATGAAGGCTCTTACACCAATTAGAATGGAACTCATATTTCAATAGCAGGGGGCCCAGGCCCTGATGGCAAAAATGCAATTTGAACCAGTAGTTAAATGTGTGAAGCCACCCCGGGCCTCGACTCTGGTTAAACCCACCTCTAGGCGTAGGGTGGCATTTGAAACACATCTAGGCACCTGGAATATGGCCTGAAGGAATCTAGACTGAACAACTTCCATGGGTTTGAAGTTGCAGGTGGAACAGATCTGGGCCCCATATAACATTTGTGCCAATATTTTGGCCTGGTATACCTTGACAGCTGCTGGGATGAAATAGCCCCCTCTAGTGTGGAAAAAATATAATATAGCAGATGCACGCCTCTGTGCACTTGCTGCAGCAGGTTCACATTGTGTACCCCATGTACCATATGCGTGGGAAACTATCCAGAAGGAGAATTTAAAAAATAATATAGAAATTAAACAGAAAAAGGAGCAAGGATACATCGTTGCTTAACCCCCTTCCGCATGGCTACAGGTTCAGACAGATGACCTTTATGACTGCACTTTATTCTCAGTGAGGTGTTTTCATATAGCATATGGACGGGATGAGCAAGAGTATAATTGTGGGTCTATGGAGGCGTTAGCCAGTTTGCTCCAGAATTGCGATCTAGAGATGGAGTAGAAAGCGGCTTTGAAATCAATAAATGTAGTGAGGAGGAGGAGGAGGGTTTACTGCCGTACTTTTCAGTTAGATGTCCTAAAACCAGGGCCTGGTCCAATGTGGACCGCTCAACTCGGAACTCAGCCTGTTCATCCCTAAGGATATTCTCTTGCTCCCTGCAATCAATATGACAGTGACACAAATATTTATATACCGCTCTTCAACAAAAGTTCCCAAAGCGGTTTACATAGATAGAAATAAATAAAATGGCTCGCTGTCCCCAAAGGGCCTACAATCTCAAAAAGAAAGATAAGACAGACACCAGCAACAGCCACTGGAGGGATGCTGTGCTGCGGATGGATAGGGCCAGTTGCTATCTCTCTGCTCAATAAAAAGAACCACCACGTTTAAAAGGTGCCTCTTTGCTCAGTTAGCAGGGGATAAAATGTCCTTAAAACAGTGGTACATATGCTGGTAACATCCAGACTTAACTACTGCAATACACTCTGCACTGGGCTGCCTTTGTATGAAGTCCAGAAACTGCAATTCTTACAGAATGCGGCAGCCAGTTTGGTCTCTGGGGGTACTTGAAGAGGCAGCATTACTTCTATTCTAAAAGAACTACACTGGCTGCCAATAGTTCTGGCAGCCAGTCAGACTGCATTTGCCCAAATGAAACTGCCAGGCCTTCCGTTCATCATCTCAGGCCCTGCTTGTGGCCCTGCCCCTGACTGAGTTTAGTTTGTTGGGGACTAGAGCCAGAGCCTTTTCAGTTGTGGCCCCTTGACTTTGAAATGCCCTCCTGGAAGAGCTTCACCATGCTCCCTCCCTTAGTGTTTTTAAGAAACAATTGGAGACATCTTTTTAGAGAAGCTTTTAAATATTTCATCTGGTGCTTCTATCTAGTAGGTTTCTTAGTGTTTAGCTGTTATTGATAACTTTTAATTTCATTTTTTTTAAATCAATGGTTTTTAAAAAAAATATTAGGTTTTAAAAATTGTTCTATATTGTATCCATTTTATTAATGTTGTAAATCACCCTGAGCAGTAGTGCACTGGAGAGGCAGGGTACAAATATTTAAAATAAATAAAATAAGTTGTCCGGCCAGCCTGCCTGCATCTCATGCTACCGCAGATGCAGCCGCGATGGGGAGGGTGTGGAGAAACTGAGCAGGAGCGCGGGAGGAGTTGCTGATGCCCAGGACTGGGCAAGACCAGGTGGCTGGACTCCTGCAGGCAGTCCGCCGGGCCAACGGGTGCCAGCCAGGGGGCGTGGCTAACAGAGGTGGTTGCTGGGCAGGAGGCAGGGTGGGGTTGGAGAGAGACGAGCAAGGGAAAAGAGGGCAAGTGCTGTAATGGATGGAATGCCCATGAGGGAAGATCCAGGAAGGGTGGGGCTGGGTGTTTGGATTGTGAGCCATTAAATATGGCTCAACCAGTGATGAGGGGGCAGGACAGGAGAGAGGGTTGTCGTCTCCCTGTGAGGAGCTAGCCCCAGGACATAGTTGCCTAGGAGAAAGGCTTGGGTGCCAATAACCCCCTTCCCTATCACTGACGCCTGACCCAGGCATTTCTAGCTGACCCCCTTAAAGGGGCCAAGGACAGGCCCAGACTGACACAGGTTTCTGGGGAAAATGCTGGTTATTACCTATAAAGCCCTGAATGGCTTGGGTCCAGGCAGAGTGCGGCCTTCTTTGTGAATCCTGCCATCTATTAAGATCGGGGGTGGGGGTGGTTACCACACTCAGTCTTCTCTAGGGTTGCCTCGGGGCTCTGGAACACGCTCCCAGACAAAACCAGAGCTTCCCCATCTCTGGCTGTTTTTAAGCAACATCTGAAGGCACACCGATTTTATCAGGCTTTTAGTTCATAACGTTTCAGAGCTTCATTGATTGTTATTTTAAACTGTTTTAAATGATCTATTGTTCTAATTGTTAATTACGTTTTCATCTGTAAACTGACCAGGGATTTCTATATGGGGTGGTATTATAAATAAATGTGAAAAAACAAACACACACATGGCTGACATGATGCACGGTGTTCTGGTGCCAAAACACTCCATACCAGGCTGCTGCACATTTGTAAGGCAGCCTGATAGTGCTGAGAATGTGTGGTTGAGCAAGCAGCACTACCTCAGTTATTCCTGTTGTGGTGAATGGGAATAACTGGGGCAGTGCTGCTTGCCCAACCCTCATTCTCAATAGTGTCAGGGCTGCCTTAGGAGTCTGCAGCAGTCCTGGGCCCGGCATGGTGTCTACCAGCACTGACAGCAGCCAACCCCCGCCCCCCCCCCCCGAATAGAGCAATAGCTCTGAGATGAGAGCAGTCATCAAGAGTCTGATAAGCAGTGCAAGCAGCCACAACTACCACACTGAAGGTGCTTGTGGGCACTTTCTCATTCCCATTACCTCATTGCCATTCCCAAATTACCTCATTCCCATTCCCTCCTGGAGATGTGTTTGAGCTGGTGAAAGAAAGAAGCAGGCAGCTTTGGGCAGAGGCAGACTCAAAGCAGGTTTGTGGTAAACGCCTGAGGGAAAATGTCCATGAAAAACCCACTTTAGGATATACAGTAAGCAAGGTCTGGCTTGCTGGAGAATGAAAGAAGCTTTTGTTGACTCTTAGGAATGTTCTGCTATTTTCTAACAACAATCTGCTATTTTAACAACTTCATCCAATGCTCAGCTTGTATATCTGTATTTTAAAAATCCCCAAACCCAGGCATTATAAAGACATTAACATATAATGCCAAACTGGAGTTGAATGGGACAGAAGTTGGAATTCATGTACATCCAAATGCGTGAAACCACAGTTTCATGGGAAAAGTTATTCTCCTTATAAGGGAAACCAGGCTTTCACAGTAGGGATGTGCAAGGAACCGACTGGCTGGTTCGGCTTGAATTCGGATTGGATTGAAGCCACCAGGGTGGTTTAGGTTTGGGCTCAATTGAGCCCAGCCCAATCTGGTCCCACGGTTGAGCTGGCTCGAGGGGCTCAATGGCTATACTTGTAAAGGGGAATCCGGCAAGGAAGAACATCTGAATAGGGCTAGTGAGGCACACTAATAAAAACCTAATCTGAAGTAGTAGTGTGTGCGCTTGCATATGAACATATGAATGTGCATGCACATCCTGATATTATTTATGTTTATGGAGAAGTCCCACTGAGTGGCTTGCTCTAAACTAAATGTGTGGGCATGGTCATATTTGATCAAAGAAGGAGGGCTGCATAAATCTCATGGGGTCCCTTGTGCTAATCCATGGTTAAATTGCATTGTTGGCTAAATTAGATTATGAAAATCTTACACTCATTAAGCTTTCTTCCCAAGGCAATGGTATGCTTACATTTCTCCTTCCCAGCAACTGTAATAGTTCAGCAACTAATCACGGTCTTCTTCATATTGGCCATATGATTACTAGTTTCTGATAGATTATATATTATATATTATATATCTTATATATTATATATGTGCACAGCTCATATTTTTTAAAAGAATCATTTTCTAGTCTCAGATAATATGGGATCCTGCACTTTTCAAGGACAGGAACTTAATGAGACTGGATTTTAAGTTCGCCCCAAACTTTTCACCTCTGAGGCAAAAGCTTTCTGATGAAATCATGACTCCATGAACAAATGTTTTGCAAATCATTTTTGTGACTACCATTGTAATCATCCAGCAGAATTCAGGCAACAGGCCAGTCAGAATATGAATATTTTTATTACACCCAATACACCAATTGTATCATATATCATCTTTGATCAGCCAGGGTGAGGACCTGCAATAGTAGGCTTACATGATTATGGAATGTGTGGCAGCAGGCCTGCATCTACAAGGGAGGTGACCAGGGGAAGGCAACGTGACTAGGGTGGAAGTGTTTAGTTTTAGAATTCCATGTACCAAGTAATAATCCAGTGTCAATTAAAACCCAGTTCTCATTCCAGTAAAAAAATAAGGTTTGGGTGGGGAGGTTAAAGCAAGGATCTTAGGAGGAAATGGCTACGTAAGATACTAGTGGCTGAAACACGGAGCAAGGATACACTGATGCAGCAAGAGAGCAGCCAAAGAGAACTTCACAACTAACTGGAGCAGTGCAGCAGGGAAGTGGCAATTTTTGATGCCTATCCTTTCCCCAGGAAGCCCTTTGTGCTACCCAAAAATATGTCCCTGAGGGTTGCACTGCCCTCAAGCTGATTGCACCAGTGCAGTTAGTTGGGAAGTTCTGTTGGCTGCTCTCTCATCACACTGGTGCATCCTTGCTTTGGATGTCTGCCACTATTTATTATATTAATAGTTTACACACACACACACACACACTTGTGGTGAACCGGGAAAAGGTTTCTTGCCCTGTACTGCCCCCAGGTTCATTTAAAAAACCCTGCAGTAGAGCTGCCGCCAGTCTCCTATGAGACAAAACTGACATAAAACCCTTTTAAAGAGCGTGTAGGCAGAGCAGGCATGTAGGGAGACAGAGAGGAACTTGTTTTCAGCCCAGATCAAGTTTAAAACAATTAAAATCTAGTTTATTTAAGTAGATATAAAAAGCAGGACAGTTTACAGGCAAACAAGGCAAAATGGTTAAAATGCACCAGGGAAGTCCCTTTCTTCCCGTCTGCTGTTAGACAGGAGGCTCAGTAGATCTTAGGTCTTAAGTTGCAGTTGAGAAACCAAAAGCTTGCATCATGGTGAATGAAGTCACTCAGCACGCTCCTGGGAGCCACACAGCTTGGTTTCAGCTAACAAAGCTAAACTAACACAAAAGCAACATACTGGACACAGCAACCTATAGAGCCCCTCTGATGACAAACTACCCCAACAACTTACTTAACTCAAAAGCTGGATGTTTCCTTTGTAGGGAAGAGGTTTGCAAATCTAGCATCTAGGACAGAAAGAGATACATTCATGTAGTAATTACTATCTTCCTCTTATTTCAAAAGCTTAATGTCTCCCCCTGATAGTAGCAAATTCCGGAGACAATAGGGGCCCTCATTTGCATTTTGGATGCTTAAGAACATTTTGAGTCTTTTCCAGGCCTACAGAGGTTAACTGATTCACAACAGACTAGTGCGAGAGACACGGAATACACAGAGCAGCCAGGCCAGGCCAAAATGGCTTTTAGAATTGAGGGAGGTTCTGATATGAAACTTAAATGAATTTTTGGGCTGACCAAAGGCCCTTTCCGTTATAACTTTGTAATCCTGGGCTTGACCTCTGGGCTTCAGGTACGCTAACATTATTGTCTCCATATTGCTAGGTGTAAGAGCCAAGTATGTGAAAATGTACAAAACCTCTAGGCGAATGGGTGCAATGGCACAAACAACAGTGGTGGCTGCTGGTCACTGGGGTAGAGGGTAGGAGAGAAGAGATGCTAGTCGTAAACTTTGTTGTATAATAGCTGCTGACTCTCTTATATGCTTCCCTCGATTTTTATCATTTTATGTACCTTACTTTGCTATTATCATATCTTATTGTTATGAAAGGACATATTCTACATTTCTTCCTATAGAAAGGATATATTCTGCACTTATTCCTATAGAGGCCAGGCATGTCACTTGGCATTCAGGGTACCCAGTGGAGCTTCTGGAAGCACCCACTGTTTTCAGTGGGCATTCTTGTTATTCATTTCAGTACATCCCAGCTATTAATCCCTTGGGGGCTTTCCTCCTTTCTTTCTGGGAACATCAAGCATTCTGTGCCAGTGCAAATAGTGTGCCACAGCAGGCTGGCTTGGGCAACTGCTTGCAGCTGGACAGGCTGGCAAGCCTAAGTCTTTGAGTGGTTTCTTATAGCAAGCACAGAGCAAAATATCCACACAGAAATGCTACCAGCCAGGCAAGAGAAGGGGGAAGGGGTGAGGTGGGGAGGAAGGAAAGAAGGAAAGAAAGAGAGAGAGAGAGAGAGAGAGAGAGAGAGAGAGAGAGAGACTCCAGTGGGCAAAAGAAGGGAAAAGGAGTGGCTGGCAGGTGGGCGATAAAAGAAGGGAAAAAAGAAAACCCCACTGGTCATAGGCAACAGAAGGGGAAAGGGGTAGCTAGAATGGAGTAGGAGGGATGCAAAAATAAAGAAAACCCCACTGGGAAACAGAATGAAAAAGGGGGTAGCTAGAGTGGGAGGGGGAATGCAAGAAAAGAAAAAAGAAAAGAAAACCCTACTGGGCAGGAACAGTAAGGGCAAGAGGGGAGCAACCAAGCAAACACATGCACTTGTTAAGAAGGAAAACTTATGGCTCCTTTATCAGAAAAGAGAGAGAGCCATTTTCCCTGAAGAGAGGAGAGACTGCGTCAAACCCTCTTCCCTGCTGCTGGAGCCTTCTTTCTGCCATGATTGGCCAGAAAAGGCTCCAGTCAAGCTATCATGTCTTTTGATTGCTTGTGGGCTCCCTTAAGCATTGCCCACCTCCAACGAATAAATGTTAAAACAATCAATCAAACAAAAACAAAAACAAAAAACAAAAAACAAAGCAGAGGCTGTGGTAACCAGCTTGTGTATTTATTTATTTTTAAACTTTTTTTCATTTTGGAGGGGAAAGAGTGGGGTGGGGGATATACAGAGGCTGTTGCAATCAGCCTCTGTATTTTTCCTTTGTGGAGCTGGGTGATACATAAGGGAGTCCCCAAATAATCAGAAGACAGGATAGCTTGGCAGGCACCTTTTCTGGCCCATCATGGAAGAAAGATGGCTCCAGCATCAGGGAGGAAGGGTTGAAGCAAGCTCCCTTTGCTTCAGAGAAATATCTCTCTCTCTCTCTCTCTCTCTCTCTCTCTCTCTCTCTCTCTCTCTCTCTCTCTCAGAAGTTTCTCTTCTTAACAAGTGCATTTGTTTGCTTGGGGAGTGGGGGCACAGCCCCCCCTGCCCTTAATGACCAACTCCCAATGACAAACAGTTGTGCATGTTTAATAAGATGCAAGATTTTGTGCAACTCTGCCTTCAAGGTCAAATCCGAAGTGCATCCTCAGATGATACTCAGATGCAAATCATGAAAAAAAGAAAAAGCCCTCCTGGTTTGCATATACCCTAAATGGTGATTAGATACTGATGAAGGAAAATTCCACCATCCCCTTTCACCTAGTTGTGTAACCTACATAAGTCCTAAAGGTCACAAGTTTCTGCACCCAGCTGTTACACAGGCCCCTTTTCTTGGAAACAATACTCTGCCCCCACACCAGTAGAGATAGACATCAGTTGACCACAGCTTGCCCTGCCCTGACTAGGCATAAGCATAGCTAAAGCTGATTAGTGCATTATTGCTGGTTTCTGCCTTGTAATTGGTTCACCGTGTCTACCAATGGCTAAACTTTATTCTGCTTGTACTAGTATGATTGGTGTATACCATGAAACTTTGGCCTCTGATGGGTTCTGTACTCAATCCTATAGCCTGTATGTAAACAGTATAAAAGACTCTTGCCAAAAGCCTGAGTGTGTCCTCTTGGAAGAGAGACTCCTGGCATGCTGTGATCAATAAAGCTTGAACTTGATGGACGGTGAGGGCCTCTGATCATTAAATGAACCCAGAATTCCTGGAATTTCTCCATCAATACCAATGGACATGCAAAATTGTTTTATAAAACCTGTTTAATCTGTTTAATTTTAATCTGTTTAAAGCTTAAAGCCTTACTGTTTACTAGCTGGCCTGGGCACAGAGCATCTGTGCCTCTAGTTCTTCCACATTCTTGCCCCACCCCTTGTTCTCATTCCCTCACTCGCACCCTCCTCCCTCCTCTTCCTCCCTCCAATGTTTTCTCTCTCTGGCTGGCCACCTGGCCAGCTGCTTTTTCTGGCCGGCTGCTGCTTTCTTCTCCCAGGCAACCACCACTTTCTCTTTTTCCCCTGCTGGCTGCCGCTGCTTTCTCTCCCCCCCACCACCACTTTCGCTTCCCCCCAGCTGCTGTAGCCGCTGCTGCCACTTTCTCTCCCCACCTACCTGCCTGCCTGCCTGTTCACTGGCCTGTCCATTGGCCTTATGGTCCCCACCACTGTCACTTTTCTCTCCCACTCCCCTCACTCGCGAACTCTCGCAGGAGCTGCCACACATGGGATTAGTGACAGGTACATCTAAGAGAATTATATATAGAGATTATTTCTGAGGGTCTTAGTGGTCTTTGCCTTCATTAAGAACACACTTCTTATTAGTAGTACCTCAACTATCATTACAACTTGATTTAGTGTCAGTTTCAAAGTATGACAGGAGAGGGAGTCTCTGTAGCTGATGCCTTCCTGCAATATTGGGGATTGGGGTCCATGGTGAGAATTATTTCTGGTTTGTTCAGTTCACAGGCATGTGCATGCCCCTCTTCTTTCTGTAGACAGACATATCACTAACTAGTTGAGCCATCTATGAACAAAGAAATAATTCCTACAAATAGACCTGTGAGTGATTTGTCATTTGCAGCCCAATAAGGGGGAAATTCTTAGTGGAATCACAGGCAGTTAAGTAAGGATGTTGGTTGATTAATATGTTCATCAAAACAGTAATGAAATGACCTTGGGATCACATAAATAGTTGGCTGGGATTTGCAGAGATACCACCAGCCTTCCATTTAATTGCTATGGTGCATCTCATGGAATTGTGGGGGTAAAGAAAGACAAGCCGTTTTATCCTCTGACTCCTGCTCTTGAGAGTTTTCATTTTAGCCATGCTGTGGTGCTCTTTCTTTTGTTTACTGAGCTTATAGCTGACAGGCCAAGCAACTGGATTTGTCCCATGGCAAGAGCTTGATGTCAAAGCACCACATCAAGCGAGTTGCCTGCTGTGTATCCCTTAACCTCTTAACCTGAACCAATTTCAATCAAAGCAAAGCTTTCAGGGGAGGACCACAGCCCGGTGCAGCATAAATGCTTTGCATGTTAAAAAAAAGAAAAAAGGCCTGGGTTCCATTTTTGGCATTTCCAGTTAGAGAATCTAAGGCAGTAGAGGTAGGAAATACCTCCAGGCCTGATACTTTGGAGAGCTGCTCCAATCAAGGTAGATAACACTGAAGTTAATGAGCCGATGTATAGGCAGTTTCACATGAATCTGCATTTGCTTGTATTTATCTCTTGTTTCTCTGTTCTCTTCCTCTATTTGTTGTCTCCCCCACCCCTGCCCCACCGCCATCTGCCTAACACACACACACACACACACACACACACACACACACACACAGATATGGAGGTGTTGGGTTTTTTGCTTACAATACTTTACTTTGCAAATTGCCATGTTAATTAATGGCATCATCACAATAACCACTCTGGAGTCCCAGGAAGAAGGGCAGTATGCAAGCAAACCAACATCTGGGCATAAAAACATTTTCTCAAATGCTATTTTTCCTGCTCCCAATTAGGTCACCAGATTTTTCCAATCAGAAATATTCCTAACCCAGCTACATGGTGGAATTCCACATTTCTTTCCATTCACTAGTCTTTTCAAAAGACAGGAAGAAGGAGGAGGAGGAGGAGGAGGAGGAGGACTTGGCAGAACAGCACAGAGGGAAAGGAAAGGAAAGGGGAGGGGAGGCAGAATGCAATTCCTCTTTGCCTGCAGTGGGGGAGAGGAAAGAGCTCCCCTTTTCTGGGAAGAACTGCTGTGGATGGAGCAGGTGGCGGGAAGTATGTTGTTGTGCTGCCTCATGTGCAGTTGGGGCTTGGACCAGGCCTGGATTCAGCTAGACCATCATGGCTTCTGGTCACTCTCAGGCTGGGCTGCTAGAAAACTGGGCTACCATTCCCCCCACTTCTTGGCTCTGAGACTGAAAGTAAACCTGGTTGGGGGGAAATAGTCTAGGGGTAAAGGGGGGTGTTCCAAGGGGAAGGTGTTGAGCTGGAAAGGGTTAAGCATCCCCTTCTATCTGTCAGTTCTCCTTGGAGAATACTACTTGTCCCCTACATTGTATCACCTCATCATCAGTCAGCTTCTAACTGGGTCCAGGAGCTATTTTAGGAAGCAAAACTCTTGTCTGAGGCTAATGAGATCATGGACTTCATGATGTGAGGAAATGGCTCCACTATACCAAGGTCTTCCAAACCATAACATGCAGAGGTGGTACCATATCATAATCCCACCATGTTCCATACCATGGTCCATAACTGGAACCTACCCAAATTAGGTTACAAAACTTTATTTTCCAATATGAGTCATGAATTGCTGACCTCGGGGGAAGGTCCTGGTGTGTGTGACCCACCTTCTTCCTAGGCTATAGGTATAAGTATTAGCCTAGCAAACCTTTGCATTCATGTGTGCCCCATCTCTAGAGGGGTTTCCCCTGCCAACAACCATCACCATTTTGCTCAGGCAGCAGGAAAAGATGCTTGAAAAGACTATTGGTTATGCCTATATCTTTGTCAAATATTTGCAGCAAATTACCTTCATTAGTCTTGCAATCTGTAATTGTGCCCATGCCAGTTTTAAGAGCCCTCTCTTCTTTGTCCCTCCCCTTAATGATAAAACTTTCCTGATAAGAGTTTACCTGATATTACCCAGAAGACGTGAGCGGAGGAAGCATGTTTATGCTGAAATGACACATACTTTTATTTATTTAGTTTATTTTATTTAAAATATTTTACCCCACCCCTCCATTATACTACTGCTCGGGGCAGCTTCCAACATTAATAAAATAGATACAGTATAAAATAAGACTAATAAATTTAACCAAATTAAGTTAAACAAGTTAAAAGACCAGCTAAAACCACAATTAAAATTACATTTTTTTAAAGAAAAGTTTCAAATTAAAAGTCATTTTAAAAGCTAAAAACTGGGAACTATAAAAACTAAAGAACTTAACAAATATAAGCAGCAGATGAAATGTTTAAAAGCCTCTTTAAGAAGATGTATTTTTAATTGTTTTTTAAAAACACTGAGGGAGGCAACATGGCATAGCTCTTCAGGAAAGGCATTCCAAAGCCGAGGGGCCAAAACCAAAAAGGCTTCCAGCCTTTTCTTCCAGCCTCAGTGGAAATGTGTGCTGGTTCAAAGAATGAATGAATCACCTATGCGGAGGATATTTTGTTTTTAGCAGCAATAAAATCAGAAATCAATCACAATATCCTTGTATATAACATCTGGCTCCGGTTCCTGTGGTTTTTAAAACATGGCTTTGGCATCTCTTCCTCAGGCTTTGAGCTGGTAGAATATTTATTGATCCTCTGCATGCAACTGTGTTACAAAACATTATTTTCTAGCTAGAGTTGCCTTGAGGATTTTTTTTTTTTTTAAAGACATTGTTCTGGAATGCAAATTGCAAAAAGCCAGCTGAAATAGTATCTTACATAAGAGGTCCACATTCCAAAGCATAAAATCATGGACAGCCAACTGCAGGATGAATGACTGCAGCAAGAGAGCAAAATGCATGAAACAGTTCTGCAACTTCACCCACTCAGTGTCTTACTAAGGTGTCTCACTGCAGACTTGACTAAAAACTCACACAATGGGTCTATCTCTATATACAAATGCTTAGGTTGTACGTACTCTCTGACTCACTCATGAGGTATCAACATACATGAAATGTAACCCAGAATAGAGAAAATGTGAGTACACTACCCAGGAAGTTAAACCATAGTATGCTTCTTGTAGAACAAGACACCAGGGTTAATAGAAATGTCTGAAAGGGGAACAGCTTTACATCTAACCATAAACATCTGAGACACTAAAAAAATTTTTTATAATAGAGGGCAGCACCCCAGCATGGAGTGAGCAAAACTGGCATGGGGTTCCACTCCTGCTGCACACATTGGAATAAGCTGGCAATGCAGCCATGAATGTGTGCCTATAATTATATTATGCAGGCTGAATTTGCATTCGTGTGGGAGTGTCCCCACGGCCTTGCACTCTCGTGAGTGAGTGGTCTGTCCCAGGTCAAACGAATCTGTCTTCCCAGTAGTAGCGCTCTCTCCTAAGACTGGAGCACTACTGACCCTGGTGACTGGCCTTGCTCATGAGCAAGCCTAGAGAGCAATCCCCGCCCCCCCGGAAAGGGTCTGTGCCCTTCTTCCCCAAACGCTCTGTGAAAAAAATTGAACTTGGGAGCTCCACAATCCCTGCTTGTGGCAGCCTCTTAAACCCAGACAGAATTGCCCACCCACAAACCATTTGGTCCCCCGCCACAGAGAGGGGATGCCCTGCTCATGCTGGCTAGACCTGCCACGAAGGGGGCATGTTTCAGGGCATGCCCATGTGTGCAGAAGATGGAGACACCAGGCTCCTTGATGTTGAATTTTATTGAATCACATTATGTTCTAGCACATTGTTCTTCATTGCGTGGACCCCAGGTCACTGGTGGCCTGAACAGACCACAGTGGTGCCCTCTGGTTGACTGCTGCTGCTGCTCCTCCTCTTGCCGCCTCTACCCTTTGGCTGTTGCCACTGTCATGGCTGCCTCAAGCTCTCTCTCTCTCTCTCTCTCTCTCTCTCTCTTGCTCCCCCTCCTCCTGCTGCTACCGTGGCATGCTCTCTCTCTCCTGCTCCTCCTGCTCCGCCTCCTGTTGCTACCGTGGCATGCTCTCTCTCTCCAGCTCCTCCTGCTCCGCCTCCTGCTGTCACCGTGGCTCCCCCTCTCTTGGCCCCTCCTCCTGCTGCTATTGTGGCCACACTGCTCACAGTCTCTCTTTCTCTTCTCTCCTCCTCCTGCCACCATCATTACAGCTTGTCTGCACTCTGCCCCCCACCCAGGGCTCCTGCCGTGGCTGCCATGCATACAACCTCTCTCTCTTCCCTCCTCCTCCCCCCCTCCTGCCACTGCCATGCTTGTTGTTCTCTCTCTCTCATTCACGAAATATCTTTTATTAGGACCAACTAAAATGTCACAATGTAATGAGCAAGCTTTTGCATTCTCCTGAACTCTTCTTTAGGCTAGATGTTCAATCAAGAAAAATAGCTGTGAAAAGAAAAAGATGAGAGGCGTGATGGAAAAGCTGCACAGCGCCCGGCAATGTTTTGTTTCAAGTTTCTCTTTAGAAAGCAACCAGTGATGAAGATGAGCAGATGCAGTTATGGATGGAGTATTGGCATACTGCCACAAGGTACCAGTTTGAAAAGTTCCTAAAGAAAATGTGTTGACTGTGTTTTATAATCTTGTCAAGGGGCGAGGCAGAGAACTTCATTTGCAAAATGAATTTCTTCTTAGGGAGGTTCACCTAGCACTTACACTGATGTCTTTTTGGTACCGTGAATGAAGACTCCAGATTTACCCTGAAGTACATGCAATATTTCAAAGAGCACTTCAAACATGATTTGGGTTTTCCCCACCGTATTGGAACCTAGTCTGGTTTACGTCTGGGGTTTAAAAAATCTTCTTTTTGCGTCGGAGTATTTGTTATGCTCTGTACTTGCAGTAAAGCCTCACGGTAAACCCTCAGTAAAGCCTGCTGTCAGAAAAAGCTTCTGGTCTTTTATTATCTGATGAGTTTTAAATGCTATTTTATCTGCCATTGTACAAATTGTTGTTTTATTGCACATTTTTTATTGTATTGTTTTATTGAGTTTATTGTAAGTAGTTCTGGGGAAAGTATTGTAGGTGGAATAGAAAGTTATCAATAACAGAGATGTGCACAAATAGATTTTTTCGATTCAATTTGTACCTGAATCGAATCACCCCCGATTTGTTTTGGGTCTGAATCTGCTCCCCCTGAATCACCCCAAATTCAATCTGTGCCTGAATTTTCCAAATTTTCTCTGTTCTGAGAGTTGATTCTCTGGTAGGAAATGAGAGTGGTTCTCTCAGAAGAACACCTGAGACATTGAAAAAAACAAAACCAAGTGTCCAATGGGCTTGTCGTTTTGGGGGTGGTTGGCACCCTTTGTGCACAACACCACAACCTGCTCTGGGCCGCCCTGGTGCCCCCCCAAGTGGAGTTAGGGGGCTGCTGAAATTCCCCATTATTCCCTATGGGGAAAAAAACTTAAAGATGCACAAACTTCAGAAAAAAATTAAAAATCACCCCTTTCACCAATTTATTTGAAATCTGGGTGGTAGCAGGCACCCATTGGGGCACTACCACCTGACCCACTCTTCTGCTCCCCAACACCTTTTCTGCCCCAAATCTGCCACCAAGACATGCCAACTACAATTTTTAAAAAATCAAAAAACACCACTTTGCCCAATTTATTTGAAATCTGGGTCGTAGCTTCCTTGCACCCATTAAGCACTACCACCTACAACAACACACTCTGGACCACCCTGGTGCCCTCCATGTGGAGCTATAAGGCTGCTGAAATCCCCATTATTCCTTATGGGGAAAAGCTTAAAGTTGCGCCAACTTAAAAAAAAAATTAATCATCCCTTTGCCCAATTTATTTGAAATTTGGGGGGTAGCTTCCACCCATTGGGCACTACCACCCAACCCACTTTGGTCACAAAATGGAGGTCCAAATCTCTGAATATTTCGGGTCAGAATCTGGGGTGGTTTGTTTTGTACCTGAATCTGGGCATCTAAGCACAGAGGTGATTTGTTCTGTCTACAAATCACCCGAATCATCCAGATTTGGGTACAAATCATTTTGTACCCAAATTGATTTGCACATCCCTAATCAATAAATAAAGGCATTTTAAAGAGAGAGATGCCAGGGTGCATCTACACGGGAGCCCTGCAATCTATGCTGGGATGCTGGAATGTAGCCCTGTGTTGTATTCTATCTAATAATAGCAATAGCAATAGCAATAGCACTTACATTTATATACCGCTCTATAGCCAGAGCTCTCTAAGCGGTTTACAATGATTTAGCATATTGCCCCCAACATTCTGGGTACTCATTTTACCAACCTCGGAAGGATGGAAGGCTGAGTCAACCTTGAGCCCCTGGTCAGGATCGAACTTGTAACCTTCTGGTTACAGGGTGGCAGTTTTACCACTGCGCCACCAGGGGCTCTTTTATGTTTGGTTGCTAAGAAGTTTGTCCCAGTGGAGATTCTGTAGATAGTGTACGTTGGGGGTGGGGAGTTTAAAAAAAAAATGGAAAGAGAGGCAAAGGAGGATAAAACTGAGTTCTGAATATAGTTAAATCTATATAAGTTTACTTTGTGAGGGAAGCAGCTATAAAACTCTGGTCCTTCGTTCTTAGTGGGGTCAGGCAGCAGTTGCTCAGGTGTAAGGAGGAAATCCTTTGCACATACTCAGAGGCAACATTTTCTTGTGTAATCATCTCTGTTTCAGTAAAGGAGTATGGCCAGAGGGGAAGGCATGGTGCTAAATAATAATAATAATAATAATAATAATAATAATATTTCTATACCGCCCTTCCAAAAATGGCTCAGGGCGGTTTACAAAGAGAAATAACAAATAAGATGGGTCCCTGTCCCCAAAGGGCTCACATTCTAAAAAGAAACATAAGACACACACCAGCAACAGTCACTGGAAGTACTGTGCTGGGGGTGGATAGGGCCAGTTACTCTCCCCCCTGCTAAATAAAAAGAATCACCACGGTAAAAGGTGCCTCTTTGCCCAGTTAGCAGGGGGATAAAAGGGAAGCCTAAAGATTGCAGCATGTGAAACAGATGTTTGTTTGTTTTTTACACCACTGAATCAAATGAACAAGATTAGAAGCTGCTTGTAACCCAGCTGAGCCCATTTCACCACTCCAGTGACATGTGCTGGAGAAAACACAGCAGCTGCAATTAGGAAAATGGCTTTTCTTGGAAATAGGTTGCAGAGAGGTCAGTGGACTCACTTCCAAATCAGTGTACATAGGGTTGCAGCTGAATAACCCAACACTACGCATGCAGCCTCAGAAGAAAGTGCTACTGGCTGACATGATGAGGAAAAATACTCAAAGTAGAACCATTGAAATTAAAAAGGAATGTTAGCCAATGCCTAGCTTGTCCTTTAATTTCAGAGGGACTACTCTGAGTAATTTTCCTTGTGTAGGCCACTGAGTTCCGTGGGACTTTCTCTGAGGCAAATTTTCAACAAAGAACTGATTACCAGATTTATATACACAGAACAACTGGTGTCTTAATTCTAAAGCTTGCTGCAATATTGGGCACAATCCAGCAAAAGTAAGGAGCTTTCAGATCCCATTAATGTCAAGTGAAGATGTAGGTGTGTGCTGAAATCTTTCCCGTTGATCTAATGGTTAAATTTGATTGGATCATGACCATTCTGTTCTACTCTAGCAAACACATCTTTTATGCATTTAGGAATCTTGTACCTATTTCTTAAAATGCTGGAAATGTTATGATCCTTATGGATGCATAACTGTAGGACCTGCAGGCCAGAGGGAAGTATCAGCAGACTGGGGGGGAACCTGCAGATATTCTGGTTTCACAAAAATCAGGAGGAAAAAAGCCTACAGGGGCCAACCCACCCGCAACTGCCCTTGTACCTCAACAGAGTGAAATGTTCATAGAGGACACTTAACAGATAACCAGGTGGGCAGAGCTAGTGAAACACAACGCTGAGAATAGAGGCAGGGGCGGAGCCACCATTGGGCCAACGGGTTCAAAGAACCCTGGCTGCCGACCAATCAGGGGCCACGTCTTGCAGCCCCTACAAGCCCCCCGCATCTGACGTCAGATGCAGAGAGGCTAGTTTAGCTCCCGAGCGGGGACCGCGCAGCCCCTTCAGGAGCTAAGCAAAGGCTGGCAATACATTCACAGCGCCAGCCAGGAGCGGCTCTTCCCTGCAAAGGCAGGGATGAGCCGCTCCTGGGCTGTGCTGAAAAAGCAGCGCCAGCCTTAACTTAACTGCTAAAGGGGCTGCGTGGCCCCTTCGGGAGTTAAAGGGCAACTCTCCTGTCCTGGGCCAAAAGGCGCATCAAGGCTCCATTCAGCCAGCATCTGATGTCAGACATGAGGGTGGGGTCAGCAGGGCTGTGGCAGCGGCCGCACACAGGCCACCAGTGGTCCCGCTCCACTGTTGGATAGGGGAAAGGAGGGCTTGAACAACAGAAAAGAGCATGAAATCTCTCAACTTGAAGAATACCCCTTCATCACAATTAGAACCCTTTTTTCTTCTGAGAGGGGAAGGTATTTGATACTCTTGAGTGTTTCACCATTTCACAGGTTTGTGTTTCTGAGGAGAAAGCAGGGTGACACTTTTAGGCTCCTGGTATGGGTGGGGAGTTAACTCCCCCAATAACATAAAACCTGTAGGGGAAGAATGGCAGTTCAACTCCCATTAGCAGAGCAAAGCCAGTCTGGGGATAATTCAGCCAAGCAAGAGGCTGGAGACAGTTCTTGAAGAACAACAAGGATTTATTTAGAAGTTACAAAAGGATAGGAAAGCTGAGCTAAGGCTGAAAGGGGAGAGAGACTAAACAAACAACTATTCTGGAGAGACAAAATGGAGACTAACACTGGAAGAACAAAACCATCTCCCCCCAGTGGTCACTATGAGACATTGCAGCTGAGAGCTGATGCTGTCAGGGTCCTAGCTCCAACAAAACCAACCATATGTGTGGGAACTCTCTTGAGGAACAGAGGGGACATTTGCACACTGAATCTGTTAATCTGCTAATCATTGTGCAGGCACATGCACACACACAGAGTCCCAGAATAAATGAACAACCTTCCCCATTAGATATAACCTATTCCATGGTTCCTTTTCCCTCTCTACAAACTCAGCAAACATTGATGAAAACATTAAACTGACCCCCTCATCAGCCATTAACTCTTGAGACTTTAGAGCCAGCTGGAAAGGAGCTGGGCCTGAGCACCAGTGCCCCCCTGCCCCACTGCAAAAAAACCACCCTAAACAGAAAAAAATAAAATGTGCATATGAACTAAGATCCAAGTTAGAGACACCTATCTTTGTTGCTGACTTTTGTTTTTTCACCATGCTCAGCCACAGCCTCAAGTAATACGTGTACAACAGGGATATTCTGCAACATTTTGTTACAAATCCATACTTGCCATTATCAGTTACTGTACACATGTCATTATCCAATGACTGCAATTTTGAGTGAACAAAGAGCAGAAAGGGAAAGGGTTAAGTAGCTCCTCTTTTTCTCTCCCTCCGCCCCCACAATTGCTCTACTCTTAACTGCATTCTCCAGGAGGTATTGGGAGGGGGTGTTGCGGCAGGGAGAAGCGATGTAATTTAAGAAGAGTTAGGATGAAAGTATATACAGTGCATATAAGCGTGCATAACGGTTAGGGCGGTATAGGACCTTGGGTTAGGGCGGTATAAAAATGTGCTAAATAAAATAAATAAATAAATAAATAAGCATAAATAAACATAAATTAGAGCAAATCTGGGCCATTCACATTGCTTCTTTGTTATTGTGGTTGATTACAGTTTTTTATGGCTTTTCAAACCTTGGCTTGTTCATATGACAGGCTTCTCCCCATCCATCCCACCCATTTCTGGACAATACAGTTGCAGAGGAGGCAGGGGTGCCCTGCCGCCTGCTTCCTATTAGTACATCCCCCTGTGCCCAGGTAGGCAAGGAGTGTGAGTGTGTGTGTGTGTGTGTGTGTGTGTGTGTGTGTGTGTGTTCGCGTGCATACGTGGTTTCTGGTTGTTTTGGGGAATTTTTATTTTCTAAAATATTTTTCCTCCTGATGCTCTTGTGCAAGTACATCTGCACAGGAGCACAATCCAATGTTCCAGATTCCAGTACTGTCACCAAGTGCTGCTTTTATTTTGGGGCTCTCACTGGGAAGGGGCAGGAAGCCCAGGCACCAGGTTCTGCACTTGCAAACTCTTCAGGGATTTCTTGACTTGCACACACCCCACTATTGCAAAAGGAAGAAAACAAACCAGAAATTATTTGCAGTTGTGCAAGAGCACCTACTAAAACTAAAACAACACAGCCAGCTATAGGGAAAAGACCAAAAAAATAAAAATAAAAATAAAAGATCAATGGCTGGACAGAGAACTCTGAAAATTGGCACACAGATAATGGAGGATGGCACAACTCTCTGTTTTGGTCCACCTCTTGTTAATGCAATTTCAGCTTAATCTTTAAAAAATCATTAGAAATCAACCAATTGATTTCAAGAGTGTGAGAGCTGCTATGGATTTTGTGTTAGCTTGTGTGGTGTGCTTGTCCATTGTTCTAGTGCACAACTGGCAGTGCAGAGCCCTGGAGAAAATTAAACAGAAAAATTCTATTGTGCTGTAGACCAGAAGTTGACTGCAGGGCACAGGTAAGAGATCTGCCCAATTAGGAATTGAGAGGGGTAGCAAGTGGAGCCAACACTCCTCAGAGTCAACCTCAAGCAGGTAGCCACTCTGTGTATATTACACATTAAGGGTCAACTGGCATGAAAAAAGCCAAATAATGCCACTGGATGTGTGAACAGCACCAAACTGAAGGTGCAGCAAATGTATTATTTATTTATTTAAACTATTTCTATACCGCCCAAAACTTGTGTCTCTGGGCAGTTTAAAATCATTTAAAAGATTAAAAACATTTACATCCTGCCTGGTATGAACTCACCCCCACCCTAAGTGCTGTGAAGCAGGAGCAAATTGCCATTTGGAAAACCTCCAGTGCTGCTTTTCAGTGAAAAAAGCAAAACAAGCTCAGACTATAATTGTTAGGCTGTTCTCACATTTCCCATGTATTGTTTGATTTGTCCCTGAAGAAATAAATTGTAGGCAACTAATAAGAATCATAATATTCTACAGCCAGGCATTATTTACTAGATACAAATGAACAAAGTTATTGCTCTCTAAAGAAGATCAGACAAGATTTTATTTTTTTAAAAAAAAGATTGGAGTGGTGCATCCATCAGCACACAGTATGGTGTGGGGGTGTCACCTAGAAGGTTTCTTGCTGAAATCTCACAAAGGAGAAGCTTCAGGGGTGCCCTTCCCCTCGGGTGGAAGCCCAGTCCCCAGCAGGCCTTGGGGCCCACCGATTCCCTCCTGGGTGGGTGCAGAAGAGTGGTGGGCTGCCACTGGCCCATGTGCCACCCCTGGCCTGCCCACACTGCCTGTGCTGTGCTGGATGTTGGAAGTTAAGGACTTTGCGCTGTCTCGTCTCAGACAGTGGAGGACAGAGTAGTGAGTCAGAGGGCTAGAGGGTCAAGACACTGGTCATCCCTTCTCTACTGCTCTGATACTATCCCTTTGATATGTAGATTGCTAATCTCAGGGACTAACTTCCTTCCTCTCTCTCTCTTCCCTACCTGTCCTTCTGCCTTGCAACATGGCAAGCCTCTCTCCCTGCACCATATTTTATTTATTTATTTATTTTTACATTTCTATACCGCCTTTCGTTAAAAACACAACCCCAAGGCGGTTTACAAAAATTAAAACATACAATAAAAAAGCAATAAAAAACATCAAGCTAAAAACATATAAAAACAGCCTTAAAAACAATACTTAACAGATAAAAACACACAGAAGCCGCAGTAAAATTATGTAAAAGCCTGGGTAAAAAGCCAAGTCTTTACAAGCTTTCTAAAAGCCATGTTGGAGTCCGAGGAACGAATGACCACTGGGAGAGCATTCCAGAGTCTAGGAGCAGCAACAGAGAAGGCCCTGTCCCGAGTGCACGACAGCCTGGCCTCCCTCATTGTCGACACCCGGAGCGGGCCCCCCTCAGAATTGGACCCGGAAACGAACCGGCAGCCAGTGCAGTTCTTTCAAAATGGGGGGTGATATGTTCCCAACGGGCAGCTCCGGATAAAACCCTCGCTGCCGCGTTTTGCACTAGCTGCAGTTTCCGGATAGTTTCTCTGCATATGTGCAGAGAAGATGCAGAATCCATCTGCATCCAGCTAGCTAGCTAGATTAGAGATCCTAACTCCTCACTTTCCTATCTAGAATGGAGTTCTCTAATAAATGCCTTTTATATTGATTTGAAACTATGAATTGGCTCCAAGTTACTTTACTCTCAGCATACACGCATGCCTAACTAAATCTGCTGTGTTGTGCTTCTGTGCACTCTGCTATAATGAGAAAGGGATTCTCTCACCACAGAGAATTTCCAACACTGGAGGCATCTGGCTGGCTGGTGAGCAGGGGCAGCCTTCTCTGCTGGGAGACACCAGCTGCTTCCCTCTGGCTTCCCCCCTCTGGCAGGGCTCAGCCAACAGACAAGTTGCAAAGCAGCTCGTCTCCTTCAGCACCCCACTGCCCGCCCACTTCTTCCTGTGCTGGAGAGATGCTTGCTGCTGCTGCTACCTGTCCGCCTTCCCCTCCACATTGGACTGCCGCCCCTGCCTGGCTCTGTAGATGGCTGGCTCCCTCCCTCAGCTGTTGCCTGCACACTTTTGTCCCTCACCTCCTTCCTGTTCCTTCACCCTCTTCTGCTTCCCAGTGGAGGCCGAACACAAGTTTGCGACCATGCCTGCATGCACCGGTCTATGGCCGCCACTTGGGGTTTTTTTTGCAGCAGGTGCATGGGTGGCTGCTGTGTGGGGGGAACGAACACAGTGATGGCAGGAACCAGCCCCAGCAAGACCAAGCTGCCCTGGGGTGCCTACACACCAAGGTATCAAAATTCAATCCCCTGATCACCTGGGCTCTTCTTCGCCTGTTTTGGTTTTTCTGTTCCTCTTAATATTGGCTCTTTTCCTCATGCTTTTAACATCATTCCTTCCCACCTGCCCTTACTCAGTTCCCCTCCGTTCCCTCATTCTTTTTTGTCTCCCTTTGATTTTATGCCTTCCTTCGCCTGTACTTCATATTCTGGTGTAAAAAGTAGTGCATTCAGCTAATTTAAGTGGCAGGATTGTTACCACCAAAAGGTGGTATGTGCAGGTCAGTGGGAAGTATCCTATTCATAATTTCTTCTAAAAATAAAAATTAAAAAAAGTTTCTAGCTTTCCCTGAGCATGTTCTGGTGTAAGAAACAGTACAGTGTAGGTTATCTTGCAGCAGCAAGGGGCCCAAAAGGCCTCTACGTCTAGGCTCCAGAATTACCTAGGTGCACCTCTGAGAAGTTTTATGGGTGAAGAGGGAGCATCGCTTATCCCTTCTGTCATCCATGGTTTCCCTCTGCAACTCTGCCTGACCAGCTTCTTCTCCCCAGCCCTTGCTCCAGACTCATATTACCTCCTGGAACTGGGATAAAAGCAGCTGGGAGGAGTGTGTGTAAGTTGAGGGTGGGGGGAATGGCAGGCAGGGGAACGCTTGTCACAGCCCAAGTTTCTCTTCTGGAGTTAGTTTCCTTTGCACAGAATGGGCACGAAAGACAGAAAGGTAAGATGGAACTTGTAGTTTTCTCCAGCTTGACTTATTGGGAAAACCCAGATCTCTGGGTTTGCCCAAAGAATACAAAAAAGGAACACTGCTTCCATCTACTGGGCACTGCAGAAAGCAGCAGTCATTTTTCAGAAACTGAACTAAAGGTGAATCGAACACAGAAAGAGCTGAACGCAAAGGCCATTTTCACCCCTGAACTTAAAACGGCTTTTGCTTCAGTTGAGTGTGTAACGCGAAGTCCACCTTAGCCAGAATGTACTGGGAGGGGGAGGAGAGCTGGTGGGAGGAGAAGTGGGAGGAGAGCTGGTCTTGTGGCATCCTGCTAAGCAGGATCCACCCTGGTTTGCATTTGAATGGGAGCCTTCATGTGTGAGCACTGTAAGATATTCCTCTTAGGTCATGAGGCCACACTGGGAAGAGCACCTGCATACTTGCATGCAGAAGGTTCCAAGTTCCCTCCCTGGCATCTCCAAGATAGGGCTGAGAGAGACTCCTGCCTGTAATGCTGGAGAAGCCCCATCAATCTGTGCAGACAATACTGAGCTAGATGGACCAATGGTCTGACTCAGCATATGGCAGCTTCCTATGTTCATTGATGTTCTAAATTCCTCTCTTCTGCATTTTCTTTCACGTGATCAAATGTGAACATAAATAGCCTCAAAGAAGATTAAAAGCAATGTAAACCTCATGTATGAACACGCTTTCAAATGAGGATTTAAAATGAAAACAAAGCATCAGATGAGAGCTTTGTGGGATGACTGGAGCTTCCTAACGGCCCAATCCTCTGAAACAGGACATAATAAGTCAGGCTCAAGAGCTTGGATTGTAGCACCAGCAAAAGGGGACAAAGTATCCCTTTCAGGACTGGCCCAAGGCTTTGTGCTAATTGAGGCTGGAAACTACGTAAATTGCTGTTCATGCCTGCTTCCTTCCTCTCTGGCTAAGAGATGGGAAAGTGCCCCAAAGAGGCAATCTTCTTGCTTCAAGCAGAATGCCTGAGAAGAGAAGGGGCTGCAGCACCACATTCCCCCTTCCTGAGAGCCTTCTGCAAAGTGGGAGGATCACTGCCACCTGAGGCCTTTGCAACAAGTCCACAAGACCTATCAATCCTCTTAGAAAAACTCTCTTTTGCTTCTGCTAAAGGCCACTAGATGGCTCCGTAACAATGCTTTGCATTACCAGTATGAGAATCATTTTCATAATCAGCCCATCTTATTAGAGCTGTTCATGAGCACTGATCATCAGACTGGACCCAATCCTGATAGGAGTGCATTGGTTCATCATTGTACATGGTAGTCCACAACAAATTGATCTGATAGTGCAGATATCCTTGGATCTGCATTGAGCCAGGGGGTATGGGGGGGCCTACCTGTTTCGCCCCTTCTTTTACTAAGTAAAGCTGCTTCAGTAACCCACCAATAATCAATAAAGTGGCACACCAACAATATGCCCTTGCAGGCAACCATCTTGCCTTTCTTCACTGAAGAACTGTTTCTGGCTGCTGCCTCTGTGAGAAGCAACAGTGACATTTTAAAGTGCCACCTTCCTTCCTGGCAGCTGCCCCAAAGTGCCCCAAGGAAGGAAGCAATGTCATGATACTGTATTATTTTATTTTATTTTATTTTATTTATTCGATTTCTATACCGCCCTTCCAAAAAATGGCTTAGGGCGGTTTACACAGAGAAATACTAAATAAATAAGATGGATCCCTGTCCCCAAAGGGCTCACAACCTAAAAAGAAACACAAGATAGACACCAGCCACAGTCACTGGAAGTACTGTGCTGGGGGTGGATAGGGCCAGTTACTCTCCCCCTGCTAAACAGAGAGAATCACCACGTTAAAAGGCGCCTCTTTGCCAAGTATTGCATGCTTTGTCTGGTACCTCACTGGGGGGAAATGGCAGCCTCCCAGATGCAACATCATAACATTGCTTCTTTGCTCAGGGTATTATGGGGCAGCTGCCAGGGAGAAAGGTGGCACAGAGGCCACAGCTAGGAGCAGTCCTTCAATGAGGCAAGGAAAGATGGTTGCCTTAAGCGGCAGATTATTGGTGTGCCAGAGGGGGAGAAAAATGCCTTTCTCTGCTGCCCTCACCATTGGAGCAGCTGTTCTTTGGCAAAGAAGAGCTACACAAACACACACACACACACCCAAGTGATGACAATATCCTGAACTAAAATGCTCCCCTGGATGTTGCCATTTTTATGTAATTCTGTTTTATGTTTTCTGGATGTTGCCATTTTTATGTAATTTGTGTTCATTTAATTCTTTTTTGCAGAGACTGATTTGTCCTATGACACGTCCTATGTAGACAACAGAATAATGTTGTTGGCAGGTGATCATAGATCACATTGAAAAGATTCGCAAGTAAATGAGCCCCTGATGTTATAGTTCTGTGACAACTTTGCCTAAGTGGATGAGGGGCAGCTTGGCGTCATGGTTTGTTGCAGGGTCTGATCTCTGTGTCTGTGTCTCTATCATATTGTCTGTTGTTGGTTAGTAGCTGTTTCAGGTTGGGGGCTGCCTGTAAGTAAGTTAGTGGTTACCCCTGCTAACTGAGCAAAAAGACACTTTTTAAAAAGTGGTGATTCTCTTATATTTAGCAGGGGGAGAGCAACTGGCCCTATCCAACCCCAGCACAGCATCCTTCCAGTGGCAGTTGCTGGCATCTGCCTTGTGTTTCTTTTTAGATTGTGAGCCCTTTGGGGACAGGGGACCATCTTATTTATATATTATTTATTTTTCTATGTAAACCGCTTTGAGAACTTTGTTTGAAGAGTGGTATAAACATATCTATAATAATAGTAGCAGTAGTAGTATTCATGGCCTGTGTGGTGTTGGTTGTTGATGATATATTGGAGTTGTTTTAGTGGGAACTATAGGTGTTTATTCTATCTATCTATCTATCTATCTCCCAAAACTCACATCTCTGGGCAGTTTACATAAAACAGCACATTTTTTAAAACAACAACAACATTAAAACAATTCAAAAAATTTTAAAAACCAAAGTTAAATTCTATTCTAGAATGTAGAATATAGGTGTTAACCTATAATGTTATTTAACTTTCTCTTCTGGGTCTGTCCTGTAGTAGGCTATTCCTGGGTACAATCTGGTTTTGTCAGTCCATCTTTTCACTTCATTAGGTGGGCATTGTAATTTTAGGAATTCCTGGTGTAACTTCTTCAAGAGTGAGTTCCTGTTTGATGAGCTGGAACCAATGTGGTTGTTTCAAAGGGCTCGACTACAGACAGTGGATTGTGTGGTGTTTTTTGTTTGAAGCTGGAGGTATTTAATCTAGTGTAGTGGTGAGTGGGTTTCTGTTATAAGGAGGAGGTGCCTGTATGTCCATCAGGTAATTTTACTGTGTGGTATTTAGAAAGTGTCTGCTGCATTGATTTGTCCAGGCTCAGGCTGATAGTCAAGTGGAGGTTGTTGAAGTTCTGGTGGAATTTCTCAAGGGTCTTCTGCCCATGGATCTAGATGAAGAGGATGACATAAGAACAGCCCTGCTGGATCAGGCCTAATGCCTATCTAGTCTAGCACCCTGTTTCACACAGTGGCCTACCAATGTCTCTGGGAAACCCACAGGCAAGAACTGTGGGCAATGGGGGTATGCATGAACCCCAAATCTCAGTTTGGTTCTGTAGCAATAGGCTTACCCCCTTACCCTAAAGAGTGAACCTGAAGTGAACCCTGTCCTGCCTGTCAGGCAGTGACCTCTGGGGATCAGCCACTCAGCACACATTGACGGGGATCCAGAGGGCCTGGCGGCAGGAAGTGAAGGGGGTCTTTGTTCTCAGAAGGAGCTGGGCAGGAGATGAGAGAGGATGGGCAGAAGGCTTCGTGAGCACCAGCAATGAAGTCTCATGGCCAACAGCCAGCCTGGAGACTTCTCTCATGGAAGGACATCTGCAGATCCTCGAGAGACAGGATTGCAGGAAGCTTGAATTCTCTCCTGGAGTTTGGGGTGATTTCATGGAGAAAAGAAGCCAAGGGCCTTTTGGCTTTGGAAAGAATTAAAAAGGGAATAGTGTGATAGCCTACATTAGATTATTTACTTTCCTTTGGTGCTTTACAAATCCTTACACCTGGTCTATTGTGTATTATTTGTAATATTATTTGTAACATAACCTTCTAAGAAACTCTAGCCTGAGTCCTTTCTATCCAACCAGGGGGCTATAGAAGTCTCTGTACCCTGCAAAGGTGCTTTTAAAGGTCTCTTGCAACTGGGGGTGCTTTTTGAATTATCTTTGCAACTGGGTAACCACAAGTTTTAAAGTGTGCCACTCTAAATACCAGCCGGGGTGTTCTTTGGAAGTAATTTTGTAAAGTACTGAGTATTTCTTTTTACCTTTAACTCAAAGCTGAGAGAGGTAGGGGTATGCAAAACAGTGCAAAACCAAACCAGTTTGGTTCACAGGTTTGGGGTCGAGATGAACCCTCCCCCGGTTCAGCTCAACCCTGAACTGAAACACACATACCACATTCGGGGGTTTGACAAGCATTTTTTTAAAAAACATTTTTGGTTAATTAAATCATTTTTTTAAAAAAACCCACCATTAAAATGGCCACCAGATCAGGGAATAGGCCTGGAAAGGACTGAAGATGCCGAAACCGGGCAAGTTTTAGCTCCCCAAGAGGCGGGAGGGACGGGGGACCTCCATGGACCTCCCCCCTACCTTGGAGAAGGCCCCGGAGGAGGTAAGTTTTAACCAACCACCCCCCCCACACACAAATTACTTGTTGACCCACCACCCTGGATCAAACCGAACCAGGGTGGTGTTCGAAGGGGGCTAAAACCAAACTGGGCCAGGTGGTATTGTACACATCCCTAGAGAGAGGCTGAGACTGAAGCAGTCTGTAGTATCTTGAATAACTTTGGTGCAAACATGCCTCAATGTTAATTGTTCAGCAAACCTACCCAGTTTTCTCTTCACATGTAGACTGCACGTGGAGGTTTTTCTGTATTTTTCCATTGGTAAATGAAAGAGAGTTTCCCTGGAATTTCACCCACTCCAGGGAGGGATTAAACTCTGTTAAAAGTGGATGTGGTGGCAGCAATAACCAAGAAACAGTTAAGTTTTAAAGGAAAAGCCTTTGTTGAGCAAACATGGAGGGAATGAATCAGCATTTTTCTTACCCCCACGTGAACTTGCCTTGAAACAAAGGCCGGGCTTAAATCTGCTATTTGTTACAGGTTCAAATTTGAACCAAATTCAAACTGAACTGCATGGTGCCAAACCGTCTGGTTGAACTGATTGGTGGGTGTGGTTCATTTGATCGAAGTGGTTTGGCGATCCGAGTGCAGCTATACTTGTAAAGGGGAATCCGGTGAGGATTCCCCTTTACAAGTAAAGGGGTGGGGGTCCTGGGAGGCCTGTAAGGGACAGGCCTTGTCACCCAGGGGGGTGACAAGAGAAGTAGTTAAGTGCCTCACCCGGCCAGCGCCTCCACCGCTCATTCCCCCTGGTGCAGCTCATAGCCAAGAGCATGCTGTGTGCCTCCTTTAACAAGCTGCCCACATGGTGGAAGCGTGGTTCTGGCCTCCACAAATGCGCGGAGTACATTTGCATTACTGGTCCATCCGAACAGGACTTGGTTTGAGTCGATTGTGGACTGAACTGCCTTGGTTCAGTTTGTGATCGAGCCACCAAACCCTGTCCTTTCTGTAGAGTTTATATCCAGGAATAGCAGTGTCCTACTGCTTCTTCCTCTTCCACCATGTTTCTGTTATGCCCATCAAACAATCTCAGACAGAAGAGAGGCCTTTGGGGACAGCTGCGGAGGAAGCATTGTTCTAAGTCAGCCATGAAAATGTTGGCGTATGTGAGTGCCCATGGCATTACCATTTTACCCCAACTTTACATTCTTTGTTCCTCTTCCTCTGTTTCCCCCACGTGCATATACATACCTGCCAACTGAAGATAATGCTTCATACATCTGAAGATGAGGTCTCTGGTCCACAAAAGCTTATTCTGGAATAAATTTGTTAAGTCTATAAGGTGCTACACCACCTAATGGCATAGCAGAGGAATGACTTGCTTAGCAGGCATGAGGTTGCCGGTTCGAATCCCTCCTGGTGGAAACACCTATATCAGGCAGCAGCGCTATAGGAAGATGCTGAAAGGCATCATCTCATACTGCGTGGGAGGAGGCAATGGTAAACCCCTCCTGTACAGAAAACAAAAAAAAGAGGGTATAAACCAAAGTACTGCTTTTAAGCAGTAATTTAGTTTATACCCTCTCTCTTTTTGGTTCTTTCTTTTTCTTTTCATTTTGCTGTTAGTTGGTGTTAAGCACACAAAGCTGTGAGTCATCAATTTCCACCTTCCCCTCCTCCCCCCTTTTTCACATGCTAATCAGTTGCTTGAATTAGATTTAGGGAGAGTATCTGGGATATGAGAGTGTGGATTTTTTAATTTAATATTTTTTGACATTTTGTATTTTACAAATATCTTTCTCAGCCCCCGCCCTGCCCCTGCACCCAACCTTCCCTTCCCAAGTCAGCACTGGTTGGGGGGAGATGAGAAAGAGAGAGAGGGAGAAGGGGAGGGAGTGAAGAGGAGAAGGGATACTCACCATTGCACCAGTAGATGTGGGTAGATCAGAGGTGTTTTTATTCTAAGAATAGTTCAAGGAGGTTGTCCCAGATTTCTGACCATTTATCTGATTGATTGATTTTTATGAGAGCCCGTTTTTCATGTGCCACTAACTCAAGCAGGTCCTGCACTCAATCCTCACTCCTAGGGGCATTGGGAGATTTCCACTGCCTCAATGTTAACCTCTTGGCTACCAATACAATACGCTCCTCCATAGCCATTGTTTAGAACCGGATCTTAGTCCCCGGTCAGTTGGGATATACCCCACAACTACATGCAGATCCTTCTGTGCAAGAGATGAATCCATCCCTATGTTAATTCGCATAGTAATCTCCCTCCAAAATCAGGCGCAGAGCGAGGCTGGCGATGGCCCATGTTCGGCCGCCACCATGGCCCCTTGGCCCCACCCCCCACATCTGATGTCAGACGCGGGGTGTGGTCTCCCTCCCAAACGGGGCCATGCGGCCCCATTTTGAAGGGAGATCAGCCCACGCTGCGTTGGGCAGCGTGGGCCGGAGTGACTCTCCCTGCCTTTAAAGGCAGGGGGAGCCATTCTGACCACTCTGTCAATGCAGCACAGGCTGATCTCCCTCCCAAACGAGGCCGTGCAGCCCCGTTTGAGAGAGAGAGTGGTCCTGCTGCATTGGCAGTGAGGCCAGGAGCAGCTCTCCCTGCCTTTAAAGGTAGGGAGATTTGCTCCAGCCCTCATTGCCAATGCAGCATGGGCCGATTTTGTTTCCAAATGGGGCCCTGGGGCCCTGTTTGGGAGTGAAATAACACCCCCCCACGTCTGACATCAGATGCGGGGGGGGATGTCGGGGCTGCGAGGCACGGTCCCTGATTGGTGGCGGCCCAGGTTCTTTGAAACCATTCGCCCAATGGTGGCTCCGCCCCTGTCCAGAAGCCTTGCACCATGGGACACTCCCAGAGCATATGCCTTAAGTTGGCATGAGGATTATTGCATCTCCAGCAGTTACTATTTGGTGTGGATTTTAAACAGTGAGACACATGGAACACTGAAGGTGATGTCTGTATGCTGAAATGTCTGTTCTTTATTTGTAGTTTTTAATTTTCTTTTAATCTACCCAATAAAAAGGTCTGGAGAGAAGAATTTGGTGTTTTTACATGACTAGATGAACAACACCCTTGACTTTCTTTCTGCTCTCTAAGCTGTGTTCAGGATCTTTCCATAGAGTCAACCTTCTCTCAAAATGCGACACAAAGGAAGTAAGTCACTTGCAGTCCATGGAAGGAACTTATCTTCTGTAGTCACTCCAACAAACTATTTGGGGTCAGTAATATCAATGACTATATTAGAGCAGAAACCAAATTTTACATAAATTCAGAATGTAGCCAATTTTAAAATTTCACAGTTTATTCAACATTGAAATTAGCCGTTGGCATTTGACTTTCAAACTGTAGAATAGCAATCTGAGATTTTTTTGGGCCGTTTGGGGTTGGTGTTGGTGATACATGTCAGTTTTGGATATCTAGTGCATGTCACCTCTCAGACATGGTCACAGTGACTGCTTCATTTCTGAAAGTCCCATTAAAATTTGTGTGACTTACTTCCAAGTTAACATACATATATAGTGTGCTGTTGAGACCACAATTTAATCTTTAAAAAGAAAAAGAAAAATAATGTGTAATGGCTGCTTTTGGACCCTTTTGATTACTGGGGAGAAAAATAAGTGATATGGTGGAAATACAGGGGAGATAGATAGATAGATAGATAGATAGATAGATAGATAGATAGATAGATAGATAGAGAGATAGTTGCAGCCTGAGGGAAAGGGCATGGAGGTTGCTGCTACAGTCTGCTGTCCTTGGCTCTTTTTCTGATACTTCAACCATAGACTATAATGAGAAACCACTAAGATGCTTATAACTGGTTTGTTACTCATCTAAATAGGTTGAATTCTTGGTAGACCCTTGTAATGCCATTATGCCACCCAAATTTCAGACAGGTGGCATTTAGGGTTTCTGTGCATGCAAACGTTAACGTTTGAGGTTTGACTTTTTGCCACAAATATTGCAGTCTAAGCAATCAGGTGAGAACAGTGTTTCTAATACCACTTTGATGTGGTTTAGAGTGACTTCTGGTTTTCTGCAGCATTGAACAAAGAACAGCATCATGCGTTTGCAAGGTGGGGAAGAGAGAGAAGTCATGGAGTGGGAGGGAGAGAAAGTTTCTTTCCTTGAAGGCTAAATTTTTAAAAAGTGTTAACACTGGAGAAGAGCAAAATTGTGCCAAAAGTAAATATCTATTCCCAAAGGAAACCAAAAGATCATAATATTGATCAAACTGGTCTTGGTTTAAAATGCACATGCGCGCGCGCGCACACACACACACACACACACACACACACAGAGTAATGACCAAGGGAAAGAAGTGCACCCAGGAACAAAGGTGCTCTCAGGTACAGAAGTGAGGGGCTGTACGGAGGCATATCCTCGAGAGGTCGTGCTCCTTTACATACCATCTGCACAGATGTCCACTTCACTCTTCACAGGTTGCTGTGGTCTGCCTACATCTTCCTTCCTCATAGTAAGGTTTCCCGCTGGCACAATCAAGTTAGAGTAAATGCAGTCTGAAAAGACACGAGTGTTTCATGGATTGTCATGCAGATTGTGCAATGAAGTTATGGGATGTGGAGAACGTCATCTGGACTCCTGTAAAATCATCCATAAGAATCAGTGTTCCTGTTGGGATTAACTACTGTCTGGAAATGCAGTCAAATGTTGACAGCTACCTCAAAACTGACAGTTTCAAATGTGAATACTGAATATAAAATATTTGCTTCTATGGGAATATTTGCCACCAGCACAATTCATAAAAGAGAATTCTGAAAATAATGTTGGAAAATACTAATTCCAGCTCAAGGTCAATTCATGATTTTATTCTAATTATATCAATAAGGTGCAATTTCCACAGTTAGTCCCTAGGTGGAGATCTTTGACCAAGTCCATATTCTGCAAACAGTCTTAGTGTTGTAAATGGGCTGAAATATGGACTAGCTGGTTTATAGAAAGAAACCTGATGGAATTCATGTGCGCCTGGAACTGAAGGACAGTCATACATTCAATTTCCTTCCAAAGAAGAAAAGATTGGTAGCAGTATAGAATTAGATTTTGTGGGAGAAGACTAACCAACCACAGATTTGAGATAATAAAACCCCCTACTCTCTCTCAGAATGAGGTATTATCAAACCCAACAAAGAGCTTGGCCTTTATTGGTCTTCAGTAGCCAAGACGAACAAGGAGCCAACTCATAAACAGACATTCTCATACCTGAAACAGTGGAAAGTGAGACCAGTTGAAAGCGAATCTTTTCCCATCTTGTGATTACTTTGTGATCAGCTTTTTTGTTTGGCTGTGTTCTGTCTTTTTAATGGTTGCTAGCTGTCCTTGAGGATAGGGATTTATAACTATATAAATAAGAAAAAATTGTATTCTGGAAGGTAAAAAGCTTACAGCTGTGCATTTGATATATGCCATGCCCATAATTTGCCCCTTAGAGAAGTTAAATTTTATTTGTGTAAGCACAAAAAAGTTGGATCTGCAGTAAATGGCTTAAGTTTTTCACCCTATTGCATCTTCTCAAAGTGACAGAAAAGCTCCTGCCCACCCGACGTATGGGGTAATTTGTCTGGGTAATTGTATACTTTTCCATTAAATGTATTGATTCTAAAACATTAATCAGACAATTTGGAGGCCTCCTATATCTGGAAATGCAATATCCCATTAAAGTGATTAAATTAAAACAGAATCAACCTGAAATAACTGCATGCAACTTAAAACTGTTGAAATAGTATATTGTAGTCAAATAGAATTATTTCATTCAAACAAGGCTGGCGATGGCACTCGGGAAGAGAGGCGCTGCTCTTTGTCCAAAGGTGCTTGTACAGAGAGTTAACACAGAACCATGGGCTCGGCAGATCTCAGGCGTGGGCACCCCACAACATTGCTTGGAGGGGTTTGGGACTGTGCTTTTTCCAATGCAGAAGCAAAAGAGACACCTGGGCACAGCAGAATAGAAATCAGGTTAGTGGCTGACATCCTGACTAAATTCCTCAACAGAAGTCCCACTGAAATTAAGTCGTCCTTTAGAGTAATTTCTCAGTAGCACTATGGAGTAACTTTGGATGTCTGCCAGTGTTTTAACAAAGACTGTTGTGCAGTGCCTGGTTGTTATGGGTGTAGTAGTTAGTAGTAGTGGTAGTAGTAGTAGTAGTAAGTACTGCTTAGTAGTAGGTAGTAGTAAGTAGCTGTAATAAGTCGGCTAGTGCAAAAACAAGGACTGCCATGGCACCTTAAAGAATAACAGCATTATTGTGGCATAAACTTCATGCGTCTGATTAAATGGGCAAAAGGCTCAGAAATGTGATAACAAATTTGTTAACCTATAAGGTGCCACAGGACTAAAAAAATCATTATTGTAGCTGTTATTCTCACACATTTCTGGCCAAGGAAGACTCATTTTTCCTCTCTCTGGGCCTGCACAGGATATTCCAACCTCAGTAAGGGAACCGCAGCAGAAGTGTTATTTGGTCATGTCTAGGATGACCTCAAGACATTTTGGTGCCTGGAGTGGAAAATCCCAGCGGCAATCTTTCTTGCTAATTAACATGGGGTAGAGTCCACTTGAAAGGGCACCTGTGTATATCTCATAGAAACGAATGGGAATTGTGAAAGATCACCATCCTCATGGGAGCAGACTCTATTCTGAAGTCATGTGATGCAGGGGCCTTGCTTGAATTAAGCAGGTATGGACCTGGTCAGTGACTGGATGGGAGACTTCCTGAGATTCCTGTATGCACTGTCTTGAGTCTGAGGAAAGGTAGACTATAAACTGAATAAATACACCAGCTGGTGGGTTGTGGCATTTGGCCTAGACATGCCTGTTTGCTGATGTTAATGGTAAATTCTCTGCCCCATGGGAGGTCTCTCTCTCACCAGAGTACCCGGAATATATTTTCTATACTGGTGATAACACACAGAAATTAAGATAGAATGATTAAAAAAAACACTACTAGCATATGCCATCAGTGATCATGAAAGGCACTGGTTTCTTATTCATGCTACTTATTTGGATTTCTTTGCAGGATTTGGAATGACAGCAGACAACAATGGAAGATGATGGAGTCTTAGAGAATGAGTATTAGAGAGACAAGAGGGGTGGTGAGAAGAACAAGTTACAATAGTTTAAGGAGTGGACAGGAAGCTGCTCAACCTCCCTTAATCATTATAAGCTTTACCCATAGTCCTGTTTCCAAATCCGCCTTTCACAGACACAGCCAAGATATTAAAAAAAAACTTTTCTCCACAGTCATGAGGGCTAGGAAGTGAAATGTAGAGTTTACTCACTCACTCACTCACTCACACTTACTTAATGACTTTCAGTCAAATGTTGGGGTGAATGGAAATAATGGTGCTAAATATAAGTGGGCCACCACTTTAGAAGATGCCTCTTAGCAATGTTATCAGGGGTTGTGGTGCCATCACATTCTGAAACTGCCACCAATTTTTTTGAAACTGATAAAGCTTCTGGTGGGCTGGGCCTTCTGCACCACCCTTCACCCTGTACCTGACCATACCTGATAGGAACTGATACAAAATGGAGCACCCATAGATTTTCAAGGCAGAGAAATTGGGAGCTACCTGGACATACTTTGATTCTCTGTCCCACCCAGGAAAAGTGAGGCTCTTGTGCTCTAAAACAGTTTTTTTCAAAATTTTCCATGGAAACCTGGGTCTCCTTTAAGACTTATCTGGGGTTCTTCAATGAGAAGACACGTAATGGTAGACAAATGTCCCTTAGCTCACCTACTACAGATTTTCCCCACAAGTATATTATACTTTCCAGATCCAATATGGAGCAATAGCGATACTCAAGAGGCCCAGCTTGTGGTCACTGTGAACAGAGTGGACAGGGATTCTCAATGTTGGGTCCCCAGATGTTATTGGACTTCAGCTCCCATAATCCCCAACCAAAGGCCACTGGGGCTGGGGATTATGGGAGTTGAAGTCCAACAACATCCGGGGACCCAGTGTTGAGAACCCCTGCCATAGAACACATCCCAGAATCCTCTGCAATAATGTATATGGGTTCTGTGGTTGACACTGGAGTACTGAGGCAAATAGGTAAATGTGGACCAGGGCTGCTCGACTTCAGCCCTCCTGTGAACATTGGCCTACAGCTCCCATGATCCCTGGCCCTTGGTCACTGTGCTGGGGATCATGGGAGTTGTAGTCCAAAAACAGCTGGGGTGGGGGGCTAGGTTGAACAGGTCTGATGTGGACAGTGTTCCCTGAAAGTAGAAAGTTTGAGAACCAGTGCTCCAGTCCAAAGAAGTAGCCTTGGTTTCAAAATCTTCCTAGAGGGAAGAATACACATCATTGCCAAGTGTAATTTTCACCTACATTATACTGTTTGCTCACCTGAATCACTCTTGTCTCCATCAATCCAAAACTACTGGTAGCAGAGGGAAAGGAGGCAGCTGTGCTAAAGCAAAGCCAGGAAGCTCCCTCCCTTCTCTCTGCGGGATCACATCCGCATTACAAGGAGGACCTTATTTCCTCAGCAAGGAAGGCTCTGTTTGCAAGGGAACTGAGGAGGTGCTAAAGTGTGAAGATGGTTTGAGTGTCTTCTCTGCCTTAGCTATATAAAAAAAATTGTTGTGGGAACCACAGTCCTTGGGGTGAGCCCAAGAATGGGCTTGACTGGGTAGGTTGGGTATGGAGAGCATTACAGTGTCAAAAGTATTAGGAGGGAGTCCATTGCACTAATAATTAGGCCTTCACTTATTTAATCTCATTACAAATTGGCTACAGTAAACTAAGAATACAAAGACAAAGCTTTTTAAAAATATGGAGTCAGAAAAAAGCTTTTCTATATACAAGACTATTATTTGATATACGAATACTAACATATTATAATACTAATATATCTGTACAGCACACGTGATGCCTCAACATACATGGCACATTGCTGAGCTACATAAACCACAAGATGGGTCTCTGCCTTCCCCCAAGAGATTACCATCTAAATATTGGCTATGGGGAGACAGCAAAGGAGGGCAAGAAAGGTTGAGACCAGGGTAAAAGGATTGGATATGCACAAGTGCAATTATAAGTACTGATGCTCAGATCCAGTTAAAGAAATCCACATAAATATGCAGGCTTCTGCACATGTATCACTTGATAGATCAAGAGCTTCACATAAACATTGAATGTGCACCTCAGAACTCCTACTGCTATTTTCCCTTTTGGGACAGGGGACCATCTTATTTTTTAATTTATGTTTCTATTTAAACTGATTTGAGAACTTTTGTTGGAAAGCGGTGTATTAATAGTGGTGGTAGTGGTAGCACTCTCCACTGCAATGTGATAATGGCAGGTTCTGAGAAGCACAGAAGATGCAGCAGCAGCAGCAACAGCAAGGCTATATGAATATAATGAACATTTTTATTTATTTTTTTATTCATTTTTAATTTTTTACATTTTATATCCTGCTCTTTTTCCAAGGAGCCCAGAGTGGTGTATTACATACTTAAGTTCCTCCTCACAACAACCCTGTGAAGTAGGTTAGGCTGAGAAAGAAGTGAATGGCCCAGAGTCACCCAGCTAGTCTCACGGCTGAATGGGGATCTGAACTCGGGTCTCCCCGGTCCTAGTCCAGCACTACACCACGCTGGCTCTCAGATTTTTCTGATCTGCTGGGATAAAAATGTCCTTCATAATACCTGTTGTCCATGACTCTTTTTTCACGAAATTGCTGCATTAATTGCTATGTAGCTGTCTCCTTGCATTTTAGCTCAATGGGGGGATCTGGCCCTTCCTAACCTTTTTGGCATGTGATTCACTAACATCTCTCAGCCTGGGAAGGCAAAAGGAGAATGCAAATGCACTAGGCTCCTTTCAAATGTTTGCTTTGTTTAATTGCACGCACATCCTATCCAAGATGCTTTCTTGCTCCAGGAAAGAATCTCTTTAAATGCAAAGAATTTTTATTTGGGGGAACTCCTTACTGCTAAGATAGGGGCTGTTTGCTCATGTGAGTGGGAAGCCAATAGTCAAGATGTACAATCCTTTGCTTTAGAATAGCTGCTTGCTCTGCTTGGATCTTCTTGGATACAGCTCCATCCTGATGGCCTTTGAGATTCATGTGCAGGTAAACACATGTGACAGGCTCCAAACCAAGAGCCAACCAGGGTTGTCACAGCTGTGCTACAGAATGATGCATCCCACCGCCTATTCTGTTGAGGAATGTTTGCTGTCACCACAGGCTGTGGGCAGCAAATATTTTCTACAGTGCAACTCAAGCAAAAAATCTTCACTGTCTATTTCACACAGACCACTTACATAGCAGAGACTTGCTCATGATTGCTTGCTTGCTTATTCATTCATTTATTATATTTATACCCTGCTTTTCAGCCAATATCAGCTTCCAAAGCAGCTCAAAATTCATTACAAGTTCTACAGCAATACAACCTAAGAGCAATAAAAATTAATTAAATGAAGCTAATAAACCAATACACCAACAGCCCAGGGAAATGAATTAAAAAAGGAGCAAATTATGCACATGTGGGGATGCTTGGATACGAGATAAGGTGAATGAGTTGCATCACAAAATCAATTTGCCCTACTCATAGGAAATTTGGCATAAAGACTCTACCTTATGAGGAATATAACCTGACCAAATTTCAGGAAATGTTGATTAAGAATGAGTGAGCTATAGCAGTTTATTTGTTTTTAATTGCTTTAAAAAAGCACAAATGGAAATTACAAGTCAAGGCACCTGCCTTAACATGTGCCATGTAAGGAGTAAACACATTTTGACAACCTCACATGTGCTTGCTTACAACTTGGCAGTAGTGCATTCACACTTTCCCTTGGACTTCCAGCCCCTGAAGTTTAGGGGCAACATTGACAGACAACTATGGCGGCACTGGCCACCTGGCTTTACCTCTGTTCTTTTGTTTGTGATGGCATATGTTGGTAGCTATGAACTCTATGTAAGGGAGAAAGGCTGATATATGGAGGAGGGAGGGAGGATTGGGGGACTGGGAGATATTGGGGCAAGTGTCTGTCATAGAGTGTTAGGGGTTGAATGTTATATATGGCACACACATCAAGTGAAAAAAGGTAAGTTGTGTTCTCAGAACATCAGGTTTGCAATGTTTAGGATTGGCATTTGCAACACATTGACTCTGATTTAAAATGAATTCATTAGAAATATAGAATTTACAAACAAATATACATAGCATGCTGAGCTTCAGTGTGAGATAGTCCATGGCACTTTTTAGCCCACAGCAGCATCAGCACTTTTAACTCATCCTAATTTCAATAGGAGTGATGTAAGCACCATGCTAAATTCCCCCCTTGAAATCAATGATATTTAAAAGTGTTTGCTGGATCTTCCCCCAAAAGTATTTAATAAATATTTAATGGATACCCATTTTGATAAAGTAATTGTATTAAATTAATTAAATCGCCTTTTTAGCTATAGAAATATAAGAGAACTATGCAAATGGTATAAGATTCAATTGCTTAGTAAGGATTTTGATTGTGAATATTCTCCAAATATTATCTGGGAAAGCAAATATTTGATATTTAGTATTAGTGTTTGACACCCAAAGATTCTGCAGTAGCAAGCAACATTTGTCAGTATCTGACAGCTGGCATGCAATAGTAGTAACTATTAACAGTATTTGGCATGGAGCTATCAGCATTTAAGCGTATCTGAGAGCAGACATGCACTAGATGTCAACATCTGATGATAGCCAACAGCTGACCTGCATGCACATTCAGTATTTGATAGTATCAGACATACAGAATTCAGCATCTGACAACTAACATGTAATAGTGGCTGATATCTGACCGTATCAGATATATACGGTCAAAAAAATATAAATGTTATAGTAAATTTCAGTCATTTAACCAAATGTCAAATTTCTGTTTGGAATGCAGGAGATGAGTTTTGATGCCAAATTGCAATATCAAATCCAGGTTTTTTTAATTCAAAAATTCATCTGTTTTGAAATGTGAAAATTTGTTTTAGCTCTAGAAAACAGAACTTCCAATTACCCACATCTTGACTGTGCCACTGAAACTCCCAGTAGCAGGCATGTAGCCAGGGGAGAATGGACTTGTGTTTGCCCCCTCCCAGGTGGCCTCTCTCCCATGCCAGCCTTGCAGGAACAGCCAGCAGGTCTGTGGAGCCCTCAGGCGCTCATTTCCCAGTTGGCTTCATTGTCGGCTGAATGTTTTCTCCATTATTTCCCTCACTTGGGGAGAGAAGGAAGAAAACACCCAACAGACAACGAAGCCAGTTGGGAATGAGACAGGCTAGAGCTTGGGTGGGAGGGGCGAAGGGAAATCCAGGGGGCTCCCAAGAGCTGGATGGCTCCAGTTTTTTTTAACCCATCTTCCCAATTATAGCTCCACCCCTGCCCATCAGTCACAATGGTCCTTGTCTTTTGGCCATTGAAGCTGGGGATGATGCAAGTTGTAATCCAACAACATCTGAGGATCCAAATTTGAGATCCTTGGACTACAGCCCTTACCCCCAGATGCAAGTGGGTTCTAGCACCCAAACACTTCTGCCACGGCAGGTGTACTAGTCTTTAAAGTATCACAACATGTCATTCTTTTGGTTGCACTGGCTCAACATAGCTACTTCTCTGGAATGTTTCAGCTCTTTCCTGTTCACTTTCAAGTTGATTGTTGCCAAGTCTTTCTGAGTATATGACAAGCCAAAAGAATTTCACCCTATACTTATCAGTCATGCAAACATTTATTACTCCGGCAGGTTTACAAAAGTACAAATGCAAATGAAAGTAAGATGAGAAAAAGTGTTTATACTTGAAACGCAGTGATCCAAAACTGGTGTGTGTGTGTGTGTGTGTGTGTGTGTGTGTGTGTGTGTGTGTGTGTGTGTGTGTCTGTAGGGGGGATATACATATACAAAACCAAAACACCTTCCATACCACAGAAGGATGTGGCTCTTTAACATTCAAAACGTATAGTGAGATAACACAGCCCTGGGATGAGCCTGTTAACTTTACATTTTTAATACCAAATCTTTTGTTCCGGACCTGGCACCAGCAGTCTGCGTTTCTTGTTTACCTAACTAAATGTGTGAGATGAGAGCGTCAGACATGTGGAAGTCATGTGGGATACAGTAAACAACCAACAGATGGATGCTATTTATTTTGTTTTGGAGGCTTTTCATAATTTTTCATAAGTTCCAATAGTCATTTTGCTTATGGGCTACTCAAAGACAATTTACATACACACACACATGCTGTCCTTCCTTCCCAAACTCTGTTGTGTATGAGGCATCTGTTTTGGGGAGCTATTGAATCTGTTGGGCTGGCAGGCACAGTGGTTTTCAGATTGTGATTCACAGCATCCCGGGGTTCTTTGGATGGTTGATCAAGATTCTTTGATAGGAAGATTGGTAATGGTGGAAGATCAGTAATCAGTCACATTTAATTTGGCCTTATGGCCAGTGCCTCATCATAAGAACTGAGTTTGCTCCCTAAAGCACCCTCCAAATTCCTCTGCGACACAGAGACAGATGAGGGACCTTCAGTAGATGAGCTGATGTAGAAAGTGTTCCCTGAAGGCAAAAATATTGAGGCTGAGCAGGAATTTTTTGTTCCTACCTGGTTGGCCTTTGATAGGATTTTTGGATATCTTTTGTGTAATCAGGGAGATACTGTCACACTGTTGGGGGATATTGAACATTGATGTTCTGCCGGGGGCACTGTTGAGGTGAAGGGAGGTTTCCATGAAACAGCTTCCCAGGGTTTGGGGGCCTGAGAGAAGGTCTGGGAATGGATCCCACCTTGAGGACTTGCTTATCTTACCCACTTGGAGTTTTGGGGCTCATTTGTGTGTGTCCAAACAAGTCTTTCCTTGAACAAGGTAATAGTGGGGGACTACCTCCTCAGCAGGGTTGGGACATCGGCACTATAGTTCAATTTACATTCCCTGCTGCAAATGTGTTTTCCAGTTAAAAGGAAGTGTGGCCTTAGTTTAACCCATTCCTCATATCCTGCCTCTTCTTGGGGCCCAGGGGCAAATCTGCAACACAAAGACATGCAAAGGTCCTTTAGTAGATGAGTTGATGTGGAAAGTGTTTCTTGAAGGTAGAGAACTTGAACATTATGGCACTAACATAATAACATTTAAGGCTTCCATTCTAAGGAGCATAACCTGAAAAAGGGATATACCCTGATCTTCTATACTAGCAAGATGTGGTCTCAGGATGGGTATGCTAATAGTTTCAACAGCAGCATCACAACATTGCAGACTCTGGTATTTCTTCCTGCAGAAGGGTTGCCATCTGTCCATAATTATCTATGGATTGTTCCTGTTTCAGAAGCTTTGTCTCTGATAAGTAGAACATGCATTAATAAATGATTAACAAATCACTCATTCTATTTTCTGAAAAAAGAAGAAAAGAAATCCAGTGCACATGGACCTTTCACATGGACGAAGAGTCACAGGTAGTTTTGTCAGGTCTCCAAGGCTTCACAGGGCAGAGCCTGGGACTTGAGATGCTAACTGATGGTGGAAACTCACACTGCCAAGTGATTAAATAAATAAATAAATCTCAAGCCTTTCTTTCCAGCTGATCTTCAGTATAGGATTATTGCTTCTCTACCCCCACCCCCACCCCAGGAGGCTTCGGAAAACTTGGTGTCCCCTTCCAAGACATTATCTCCCACCAAATGAAAAACAAAAAATCTGATACTAGAGGACCTTGTTGGAAAACTGGGTACTTGAAGCTTTAGAATGGGAAAGAATGATGAGGATGGGCCCTGTGAAAAACTGCCTGGCTCCTGGCTCCTTACTGAGATACAATACCTTCCCCCAGAGTCCCCGAGAAGAAGCTAAAACCTTGAAACCTTGAGTCAAACCCTAAGACTTGGGGAGTCTACTCCCAGGTGATACATTTGCCACATGGAACGAAATGATATGCCTTCTCCTGATGGGCAAGGCTGCTCAGTTTCGGCCCTCCTGCAGATGTTGGCCTACGACGCCCATAATCCCTGGCTATTGGCCACTGTGGCTGGGGATTATGGGAGTTGTAGTCCAAAAACAGCTGGAGGGCCTAAATTGAGTAGGCCTGATGTAGTACAATTGGCCAGACAGGGGAGTTTCACAAGTGGCACCTCACCACGCCCACATCTGGCCTCTGATGCTCACATGGCTCTTCTCAGATGACCTGATCCTCCCTTTCTGTGTGGTTTCTCCATTTCCACTTTGCAAGAATGCTATATGGAGACAACAAAGGAAAGTGGTCCCCATGCTGCTGTCTAAACTGTGAAATGAAAATCTAGCTCAAGTCCCATTAAATCAATGACTGACACCCTTACTAAGGAAGTGTGCATGCTTTGAGGGATGGTGGGGGTGTAATGGCAGTCCTCATGCAGCCCTTTCCACTGTGTGCATGCTGTTGCTGAAGAGCCATTTGGCTTCCAAGCATTGATTGTGCTCTGGAAGGACTCTGTAAGATCAGAAAGGTATTGCTGACCCTCAGCGACACATCTGATCTTGCAGAGCCACATAGAAGTCTACTGTCTAATGGCTCTTGTGCAACAGCATGCACATGGGGGGAAGGGGGCGTTGCATGAAGGCTCTGGTCATGCCCCCACAGTCCTTTGAAGAACCTGCCTTACTGTGGGCATCTAAAACAACACTCACAGTATTGTGCCAGAGCAATCATATTAGTGCAAAGGTGCTCTTCTGCAACATCATGGGGATTGTTTTAGAAGCCAGCTAATGTGTTTAAATGGCCAAATAATGGTATACTCCAGGATCTTGTTTTATCATACTGTTTGTAGCTGCTAAAAATATTTCCATAGAGCTTCATTAAATTGTGTATCTAATTAAAAGGCACTTGGCTGCAGAGTTCTTCCAAGAGTTACATGGACGCTATACATTGTGATTGTACCTGTCTTCTACTGTTAAGAGTCTCTCTTGTTGCTTGGGTCCAGATAGGCACAAGGTAGGGCACAAATCCAGCCCAACCAGCAACACATCGCTTAATTGGGCACAGCACTTAAATAGTGACACATTTCAGTCACTGAATACAGAAATGGTTGTTTCCCAGTCTTCTTTCAAATGGGTATAAGTTTTAGGGGGCAAATAATAATATTCTATGAAAAAATAGCTGCTTAAGTAGGACACAAAGACTAAATTTTATAGTCAAATAATGGCTTCTGACTTTCATCAACATTATAGGTGAAAAGGTTAGGAAGAGAAAGCTCAAGATACATCTTAGTATGAAAGAAATGAAAATTCACTTCTCACATAGAGCAGCTGAGGTGACAAATGTGTTCCTGAATTGCACATCCCAGATTTCAGATGGGAGTCCACATGGTGAAATCCTCTCTAGGTAAGATTGTGAGGCCCTTTGGGACAGGAAACTATTTTTTCATACCTTTTTGTTATGTAAACCACTCGGAGAACTTTTTCTTGGTAGAAAAGCAGCACATCAACATACAATTCTATTTGTTTATTTGGTCAAATAATCAATCAATCTTTATTATGGTCATAGACCGGCATAAAATATAAGGGTGATTACATGTTAATAGTGAGAGTAGATAAAAAGTTATAATATATATAATGGTACATATTGATACTAAAAATACTAAAAGTAGATAATATACCAGAAGCATGAGGGCATAAAAGCCTGAAAAGTAATGAGTCATAAAAATGCATAAAAGGCATAAAAAAGGGGTGGGTTGGTTGGTTTGCATAAAAATGGATGTAAAGAGATTAAAAGACATGAGAAGATAGTAATACATAAAAGCCTGAGTAATAAAACTGGATAACAACCAGACTAAAGAGGAGCCGGTTTGTTTCATATATTTGTATACCACCCAAAACTTATGTCTCTGGATGGTTTGTGTAGTGTTTAGAGTGTTGGACTAGGACCGGAGTGACCTGAGTTCAAATCCCCATTCAGCCATGAAATTCACTGGGTGACTCTGGGCCAGTCACTTATCTCTCAGCCTAACCTACCTCAGAGGGTGGTTGTGAGGATAAACACAAACCATGTACACCACTCTGGGTTCCTAGGCGGAAGAAGGAGATAGAAATGTAATTAATAGCACAGTCTGACATCCAGAGTATCATCATTACATGTCTGTAATGCTGTGCTGTGGGACTGTACTGCAGCTCCCTTCAAAGGTAGCAGGGAGGCTGAGTAAAATAGGTATTTTCCCATTCGGGACAAGGGGGAAATCTCTGGAGGTGCAGTTGGCACAACCAGCTCTTCCACAGATTTCCCCATTGTCCCGAAGTGCTCCTTGTGCCAGTGCCCATTTTGCGCAAACCTGATGATGCCTGTGAAGGGTCAAAAAGCCCTGCAGCCCAGCATGACAGACACATAGTGCTGCACTGGATGTCAGCCAACAACAACAACCACAGACTAACCTGCAGCCCATTATGCTGGGCCTGATTCAAATGCGACATGTTTTGAAAAAAACGCCACCATGTGCTTGGAACATCATTCAGACCAAGCGACCCTGCCAGCGGGTGTGCAGTGCCAGGGATGCTGAGCCTCAGCAGCCACAGCATTGCCGCTATGCCAGTTTTGCAAGCACAGTGGCTGGCTGAGGCCCAGCCCAGACCCACAGCTGGTGGCATAAAGAGCCCCCTGGGGGAAGCATTTTCTTGCCTGTCCCAGGTCTAAACCGGGCTCTGGATTCTCTAAGTGCAGGGACTGACTAGGAGAGCAGTCGACTATGTGAGCCTCTACTTCTGACAGCTTCCGACCCTTTCTTTGTGTCATAACTGCTCACACAATGCTTACTAGGGGAAAAACAAAGCGTACCATGAAGCCGAGGAAGGTAATTCAGATCTGTATTGCCATCGCTGCCGCAGACCAATACCTGAAGAGAGGTAATACACTAAGAAAAGTGTATTCTGACATCACTGCATGAACCAGTGCCTGGAGGCCTTCATGGTGAGAACTGGGTGCTGCTCTCTGCAACCCCTCCTTTTTTGTATCTGAGGGTGGTGGGGATAGAGATGGTCCAAATCCCATTGTGAAAGACTAGGACTTCACAGAAGCTCATGTGCTCGCTCTCTCTCTCTCAGCTTAACTGTACAGCTTGTTATATACTGCTACAATTAACTATGCGAATGGCAAGCAGCAAAGGCTCTTACATATGACCCTGTGCCCTTCATGTTTTGCTTAGTGGAGGATAAGATCACGCTTCAAGCATATTTACCTGGAATGGTTAAAAAGATCAACTAAATGTAATTCAGAATGAAGTATAAACTAAACTAGCTGGGTTGGGCACAGATTATCTGCACCTCTAGTTCTCCCCTCTCCTTCCCACCTGCCCGACCGCCACTACTTTCTTCCCCTCCCCACCCACTGCCACCATTTTCTTGCCCATCTACTCCTCACCACTGCAGCCATTTTCTTGCCTGCCCACTTGCAGCTGCAGTTTTCTTTTCCTCCCCACCCACCCCTGCCGCCATTTTCTTGCCCACCTGTCCGCTGCCATCACCACCATTTTCTTTCCCTGCCCACCCACCTGCTGCTGCCATTTTCTCCCCTCTGCCATCTTTTCCACCTCACCCGCAAGCCTGTCCACTGGCACTGGCACTTTCCTCTCCGCCTGCCAGCATCCTGCTTGCAAACTCTCGTGAGAGCTGCCATTCATGGGATTAGTGATGGGTACACCTTAGAGAAATATTGATATAGATTCAATGGAAGGTTTGGGAAGAGGAAGAGGAACAACAACATAACAACAATAACAACAAATTAATATTTCTTGTTTACACAGTCAGACAGGTGTTATAGACTGGTTTGTTTTATCCAGATATTGAGTCCTTCCCAAGGAACTGGGATGGCTGAATGTTATTATCAATGTTGTTGCTGTTATTATAGATATCATCGCAGAATATAGGCTGTTCCCATTAAAGCTGGTTTTTGTAATTGGCTGATGGTGATTTCTGTGGCCCCTATGGTGTTGAGGTGCTCTTCAAGGTCTTTTGGAATTGCACCTAGGGTGCCAATTACCACGGGGATTACTTTGGTCTTTTTCTGCAACAGCCTTTCAATTTCTATTTGTAGATCTTTGTAATTTGTGATTTTTTCTATTTCTTTTTCTTCTATTCTGCTATCCCCTGGTATTGCTATGTCGATTATTTTGACTTGTTTTTCTTTCTTCTCGACTACAGTTATATCTGGTGTATTGTGTGGCAGATGTTTGTCTGTTTGTTGTCAGAAGTCCCATAATATTTTTGCATCTCCATTTTCTACAACATTTTCAATTTTATAGTCCCACCAATTTTTGGCTATTATTATCTATATATTTAATTCTCCCAGACGTGCCTCAGCCTTTGTGGGGATGCGTCCCGGCAACCCAGCTGATTGGCTGGGCAGCGGAGCGGAGGGGCGCACCTGATTGGCTGAGGCGGGTCTCAGTGGTGGAGGACAGAGCCGGCGGCGGGCCTTGCCAGACCATGGAGGCCAGGGCGGCGGTGGGCCTGGCCCGGCCGGGGAGGCCAACGGTGGCCCTGGCCCGGCAGTGGAGGCCGGCGATGGTGGGTCCGGCCCGAACACAGAGGCCAGTGGCGGAAGTAGTGGGCCAGGCAGCGGGTCCGGCCCGGCCACTGAGGCGAGGAGGCGGTGGCAGCGGGCCCGGATGCCAGGCGGTGGCGGGCGGGGCGGCGGAGGCACTTGGCCGGGCCGGAGACTGGGGCAGGGGGAGAGAGGCAGTGGATCTGGCCCAGTGGGGAGGCCAGGCGAGAAGGCGGCGGCGGCCCGACCAGAGACTGGGGTGGGGGGGGAAGAGGTTGCGGCCCCCCAAAAAGCACAGATGCTCTGTGCAGGGGTCGGCTTGTTATTATTATTTATTTACACAGTCAGACAGGTGTTATTGACTGGTTTGTTTTATCCAGACATCAAGTCCTTCCCAAGGGCCTGGGATGGCTGAACTTTATCATCAATACTGTTGGTTATTATAGATATTGTCGCAAAATATAGACTGTTCCCAGTAAAGTTGCTTTTTGTAATTGGCTGATGGTGATTTCTGTGGCACCTATGGTGTTGAGGTGCTCTTCAAGGTCTTTTGGAATTGCACCTAGGGTGCCAATTAACACTGGGATTACTTCGGTCTTCTTCTGCCACAGCCTTTCAATCTCAATTTGTAGATCTTTGTATTTGGTGATTTTTTCTATTTCTTTTTCTTCTATTCTGCTATCCCCTGGTATTGCTATGTCGATTATTTTGACTTGTTTTTCTTTCTTCTCCACTACAGTTATATCTGGTGTATTGTGTGGCAGATGTTTGTCTGTTTGTTGTCAGAAGTCCCATAATATTTTTGCATCTTCATTTTCTACAACTTTTTTCAATTTTATGGTCCCACCAATTTTTGGCTACAAGTAGCTTGTATTTTTAACAGATGTTCCAGTGTATCATCCCTGCTACCTTGTCATGCCTTTATTTGTAGTCAGTCTGTGCGATCCTTTTACAACGCTGATTAGGTGGTCCACTGTTTCATCTGCTTCTTTGCAAAGGCGGCACTTGCTGTTTGTTGTTGATTTTTCCACTTTTGCTCTTATTGCATTTGTTCTTAGTGCCTGTTTGGTGCAGCCAGTATTAAACCCTCAGTTTCTTTCTTCAAGTTGCCATTCTTAAGCCATTGCCAGGTCTTGGTGATGTCTGATTTTCCACTTGTATTGTGCAAACATTGACCATGCAGTAGCTTATTTTCCCATTTTTCTGCTCAGTCCTTGACTTGTTCTTTCTTGTAGGCCTGCTTTGTTTTATTGGTGTTGAATAGTTTCTTGTTATTGACCATTTGAAGCACATCTTCTTCACTGTCCTTGATATATTCTTCAAGGCCTCTTTTCTCTTCCTCTACTGTTTGATGGACTTGCAGCATTCCTCTTCCACCTGAGCTGCGAGTGATGTATAGCCTATCGACATCACTGCGGGGGTGCAGAGCATGATTGATGGTCATGATTTTCCTGGTCTTACGATCTAGCGTCTCTAGCTCTGCCTGGGTCCAGTCTATTATTCCTGCAGTATATCTGATAACAGGTATAGCCCAGGTGTTTATGGCTTGTACGGTGTTCCCGCCATTGAGTTTGGACTTGAGGATTTTTCGAACTCTCCTGATGTATTCACTTCCCATTTTTCTTTTAACTTCAGTGTGTGCAATGTTATCAGCCTGGAGAATGCCCAAGTATTTGTAATGTTCTTTCTCTTCCCGGTTCTTGATGTTGCTTCCACTGGGCAGTTCTTTTCCTTCTGTTTTTGTTATTTTTCCTCTGTTCCTTATTAATGCAGCACACTTGTCTAGTCCAAACTCCATTGCTATATCGCTACTGAATATACGGACAGTGTTTAGCAGTGATTTGATTTCTGACTGGGACTTTCCATACAACTTCAGATTGTCCATGTACAGTAGATGGTTTATTTTACTTGATGTTTTAGATGTTTGGTATCAGAGGCCTGTTTTGTTTAGTATTTGTGAAAGTGGAGTCATGGCGATTACAAACAACAGAGGGGATAGTGAATCCCCTTGGAAAATGCCTCTTCTAATGCTGACCTGTCAAAGTGTCTTGCCATTGATTGTTAACTGTGTACTCCACATGCTCATTGCTTTTAAAAAAAATAAATATCTGAATGTTTTTGCTGACACCAGTTGTTTCTAAACATTTTAGTATCCATGTGTGAGGCAATGAATCGAAGACTTTCTTGTAGTCAATCCATGCAACACTTAGATTGGTTTTTCTTCTCTTGCAGTTTTCTAAAATCATTTTGTCAATCAGCAGCTGGTCTTTTTTGCCTCTCGTGTTCGGACAATTTCCTTTCTGTTCAACTGGAAGCTGTTTGTTAGTTAATAAGTGTTGCATGACTTCATCTGCTATTATTCCAGTTAATAATTTGAATGTGATTGGCAGGCAGGTTACGGTCTATAATTACTTGGAACTGCACCTTTTGCTGGGTCTTTCATTATGAGATGAGTTTTCCCAGTTGTTAGCCATTGTTCAATATCACCTCCTTGCAAAATGTGATTGAACTGTTTTGATAGTTGTTTATGAAGGCTTGTTAGGTGTTTAAGCCAAAAGCCATGCAGTTCATCGTCACCTGGCACAGTCCAATTTTTAATTTTCTTTGCTCTTTCACTTATTAATTCTTGTGTCATTATTAGATCTTGCATCTGTTGGTTACATTTTTTGACCTCTTTCATCCAGCCTGCTTTTTTATTATAATCTATTGGATTGTCCCATAATTTCCCCCATAACTGCACTGTTTCTTCTTTATTTGGTGTTTCTAGGTTTCTTGCAGTTTCTCCTTCTATGCTTTGTTAGAAACGTCTCTGATTCAAATGGAATTGGAGATTCTGCCTGTGTTGTGTAATTCTGGCTTCATATTTGCTAATCTTCTTTGACACTGCTGTTATTTGCTGCTTTATTATTTCCAGGACTTCTCTAATTTTCCTTGAATCTAGGCGATATTTTTCGATCAGATACTGTTTGGTGTTTTCATTCTTCAGCTTCCTGTCTTTCATATCTTTCAATTTACTAGCATCTGGTCTAAGCCTGGAGATTTTATTTTATAATGTAATCTTCCATTTAGGTGATGTTTTACTTTCTTTTTTTACAGGTCCATTGATCTTATATCTGAGCTCTTGTGTTCTTATTGTTGCTGCACTGTACATTCGTTGGTTTGTTTCTTGCAAATTATTGGTTGTTATCTCTGCAAGTGCAGCATTGACATCTTTTAATGCCTGAGCGAGTTGTTTTTTGGCAACTGTTTTTAGAGCTGGAAGTCGAACCCTGGTGGTTGTTTGGTTCATGTGCTCAGTTATTTTTTGCTTTAGTTCTTGTTGCTTTTCTGTTAAATGGCATTTGGGTTTTTGAGGTGAAGGCAAAGGGGAGGTTGCCTGGTTTTTATTTTGAAACAGTTCAGCAACAGTGGCATCCTCTATTTTCAACACCTCCTCCACCTGCGCCTGAGCAACTTCTTCAGTTGGTGGTAATTCTTCTTCCATATCTTGAGCCTGTGTTGCTCTTTGCAGTTCTTCCAGTTCAACTCCTGTGAATACTTTATTTCTTATTATGTATCTTCTCTGGTCTGCTAGCCTTTGTTCTGTTATTTCTGTATCTGGATGCTTCTCTTTCCAAATTTGGTACATTCTTTTTAAATAATCTCTTCTAGTTGGACTAGACTTGTAATAGCAGATCATTATTTCCTTGTTGGCATTTTTCGTGGGTTTTTTTTCGGTTAAGCGACCTTTCTTCCAGTAGCCTTGCAGTCTCCAGCCCTGGTTGCTCAACTGAAGATCCTGAGTCCTGTAGCCCACTTGCCACCAGATGTCCAGGGACTCCAGCGCCTGGCGCAGTCCTTGTTGACCCGGGCGACAACCAATCCAGTATAGATTTATTAAAGTTACGTTTCACCATTTTGTTGATGGGAGAGGCACTCTTTGTCTGGCTTCTCTGGTGAGTCCTGTCCAATATGTTTGGACCTCTAGCATAGCTCTCACCTTCCTCAGAGCACGCAAGCCCCACAACCACGCCAAGGCAGTGCCTCACTGGAGGTTGTTGTTGTTGTTGTTGTTGTTGTTGTTGTCGTCGTTGTTATTATTATTATTATTATTATTATCATGTACTATTGAAATTAAGTAGTCCTGTAGAATAATTCTTATCGAGTAACAAAGTCTGGATGTTAACAATAATAGTAATTCCGATATGATTTATTTATTTATTTATTTATTATTCAATTTCTATATTTTGATATGATTAATAATAGTATGTGGATGGGATGGCTGAGAAACAGAGTAAATTCATGGAAGAGGCAAGAGAAGAACCAAGCAGGGACATCCTAATTAATAGCACCATCTCAGTCATTACACTGCACCAGCTCTTAAAGCACCCACATACCATTCCTAGGTAAGTCAGGGTTCCCACCTAACTTTCTGGTTCTGGTTCTGTGCCCCTAATGGCAGCCTGACACAGATATTTCTCTCTCACTTTCTCTCCATGTTAAGAAAAAACACTGCTTACTGCTCTGTGTTAGGCTGGTACTGGAAGTTCCGCAGCAGGCCCAGAAAAAAAGGTCTCCACCCTGCTCAGAACTGTAAAACAAATTCTAGTGTACATTTAATTAATGAAGATTAATTATAAGAAGAGAGCAAGCAAGAGAGAGCACAGAAATGCAATTTTATCTGAGGAAATTGTTGTTTTTCAGTTGGCTTTATTATTCTTATTCCCTCAAGCCCTCTGTTTCTCAAAAGAGAGTTAGTATTATAATACTTTGGATTTCAAACTGAATGGCTTAAATCAGGAGTGGCTTGTAGGCTGAATCTGGGCTTTGAGGCAATTCTAAGTGGCCCCTGACATCCTACCAAGTTTTGGTTAAAAGGGCTGTCTACAGTTTCATGAATAAGGAAAAGAGAAATGTTGCTGTTGTTTTTTTAAGGGTTCACTTTGGTATCAGGTATCAGTAAAGGTATCAGTAAAGTAATGGAGCATTTCAGGTCAGACCCAGCATTATTAAGAGAAGAGTAGCAAGGTTAGAATGGGCCCTGGAAGATGGGTCCCTGCCCACCTGAGGCTCCCGTGTGGGCCACTCTTTGCTGAAGAGGAATCTCTCACCCACTTTTTGCTGCAGAGGAATAGTAAGGGCAATTGTGAAAACCCAAACATTCTTGGCATGCTCTTTTTGTTGTTCTTGTGCAAGTAATATTGCGCACTCCCAAAGCATGCCTCCCTCTCCCTCCCCCCCTCACACACACACACACACACACACACTTTTAAGCTTATATAACTACTACAATCACCTCCTGTATTTATACAATATTTATTTTATTTTATTTAGTGTTAAATTTGTTTAACACTTTCATTAAAACAATATCAATGTGGTTCACACAGAAAAATTAAAACAAGACTATAAAAATCACACAATTAAAATATTAAGCTAGAGTATAAAAACATAGATCTGACTAAAAAGATTTAAAATGCAAGCACAATATAACCATACAAAATACAAAGCAGCAGCAGTAAAGACAATCATATAAAAGCCTGGGTAAAAAGCCAAGATTTCATACACTTTCTAAAAACTGTGATGGAGACCGAGGAGTGAATAGGCACCGAGAGAGCATTCCAGAGTCTGGAGGCAGCAACAGAGAAGGCCCTGTCCCACATGCACGTCAGCCGAGCCTCCCTCATTGGCGGCACCCAGATCAGTGCCCCCTCAGTTGACCTTGTCAAATGGGCAGCCACCTTTGGGAGCAGGTGGTCCCTCAGGTATCCAGGGCCAAAACCATTAAGGGCTTTAAAGGTCAAAATCAGCACTTTGAATTGGAAACAAATTGGCAGCCAGTGCAGCTCTTTCAAAACGGGTGTGATGTAATCACAGGGGACAGCTCCAGATAAAATCCTAGCTGCTGCATTTTGCACTAGCTGCAGTTTCCAAATGTTCTTCAAGGTCAGCCCCACGTAGAGCACATTACGGAAATCCAGCTGTGATGTGACTAAGGTGTGGGTAACTGTGGCCAGATCTGCCTTCTCAAGAAAGGGACACAGCTGGTGCACTAGCTAAAATTTTGCAAAGGCACCCCTGGCCACTGCCTTCACCTGAACTTCCAAAAGCAGAGCTGGGTCCAGCAATATCCTCAAGCTGCCTATATATCAAGAATGAATGCCTTTCTCAATGAGTTGGGGAGATGGAAGAGTGATGCGCAAGCTGTCACTTGGTCAGTAGCCCCCCCCCTCCCCTAGGGCCCAGAGACATTCGTCCCTCCCCTTGTTCAATTATAGCTACAGCCCTGATTATTAAACACACCATCTTTATGTATAATAATGCCTGACCTCATATGCTCTGTAACTGAAATCTTTACTGAAAGCACTAGCTTTATTGTGGAAGTAACCATGTGTGGTTACCAAAGGTCCACGAGTGGACCAAAGACTTCTCCAAAAAAGTGACTTTGTAGAAGGGATTTATAGAAATAAGAAAAGCAACATTATTATTATTATTACATTTTATATCCCACTCTTCCTCCAAGGAGCCCAGAGCAGTGTACTACATACTTAAGTTCCTCTTTCACAACAACCCTGTTAAGTAAGCTAGGCTGAGAGAGAAGTGATTGGCCCAGAGTCACCCAGCTAGTATCATGGCTGAATGGGGATTTGAACTCGGGTCTCCCCGGTCCTAGTCCAGCACTCTAACCACTATACCACGCTGGCTGACAGAGATGTTTTTTGAGAAAGTGCTGTTCTGAAAGGATGTTGACATGACACAGTTTTTTGTTCTTTTGAAGGAGGAACAATCCAGTCATGAGGGAATCTCTTCTGCAGCAAGCGGCATTTCTGTCCCTGATCCCATTGTCTGGAGAAGAGACTGGTCCCTGACAATGCAGAAGTTGACCATCTTTGTTTTAAATGAGGAGGATTTTAAAACAGCACATCCCCCTCCCTCTAAATTTTGAAGGGGTTATGTCAGATTAAAAAATAACCACTATATTTACAGAATCAGGAATTGCTTGAGAGTCATGGCCCTGAATCAGGATTTAGGAGGTATTCGAAACAAGGGTTCACCAGGAAAAGGATTTCATCACAGGTACATTTTCCTGGCATGCTGTGTACATATCAGACAGTACCTAAGGTAATGCCCTTCCCTGTTCTTTATATTTTAAATGGGGGGGGGACTACACCCCACATTTTTATCTAAATCCTTTTAAAAGCTGTTTATGGAATTTGCAAAGAGAGAGAGAGAGAGAGAGAGAGAGAGAGCTGAAACTCACTGGTGGTCAGATCCAAGACCTTTAAAGCATTTGAAAAGATATCCAAGTTTTCTAAGTCTTTGGTAGCTGGCTTGGGGAAAAAGCTGTCTGACAAGACATTAGGATATGAATGCTAATAGATGCAACCCCAATTTGCTCATACAGGCTAATCCACAACCCGGTGCAGGCAGTGGTCAGGCAGTGGTCTCCTATATTAATTCCATGGTTTCCTATTCCTTTCTTCTCTAGAGGTTCAAGACAAGCTCAAGGTTTGCCTATCAGCATGCCATTTCCACCCCATCCTATGATGTTTCAGCTGTTCTTAAAAAAGAGAATGAAGCCTGCCCCGCCCCGCCCCCCACCCGCCAAGTGTTTATTGGAAACTAACAAGGATGTAAAGCTCTAACAGGATTAATCAGTTCCTGGGTACCATTTACAGGAAAGCCATTATGGATTCTTACACTTAGTTTTAAAAAGAGAAAAAAAGACTCCCCCTGGCACAGTCACACCACAGCGTAGATGTGGATCTCAGATTCACTGTGTGTCACTGCTGGAAAGAAAACAGAGATTAACACCTCTGGGAATCCCTGGGGACTCTGAACGGATGCACTTCCTTAACAAGAAAAAAGGGGCTTGGCTTGACATTTCCTGGTGCAATTGTTTTGTTTCTTGGGCTTGGGTGTGTGCGTGTTGCCTCAAACATGCATTTGAGGAAAGGCTTATGAGTGATCTTCTGAATACTAATGGATGCATCCTTTGGTGGATCTTCTAAAATGCCAGTGGTATGGCAGGGCACTCCCAGATTAGCCCTGGCTCAAAAAGTCTCAGCTTTTCATTTAAACTGAAACAAGATTATGAGCTGGGTGTAGGGAGAATATTTGCAATATTGAAATTCAGAATCATTCAGTGAACAACAACAACAACAACATGTATATACCACTTTTCAACAGAGGTTTCCAAACTGGTTTATGTAGAGAAATAATAAATTAATAAGATGGCTCCCTGTCCCCAAAGGGAACAATCGCAATCTAAAAAGAAACATAAGACAGACACTAGCAACTGTCACTGGAGGTACTGTGCTGGGGGTGGAGAGGGCCAGTTACTCTCCCCCTGCTAAATAAAGAGAATCACCACGTTTAAAAGAAAGGTGCCTCTTTGACCAGTTAGCAATGAAGTTGCTTGGGAGTAGATACAGCAGCCAGACAAAAAGACTCTTTTTGGGGGGGGGGGGAACAGCACATAATGAATGTATGGGCTTCATGTCGAACATGAAGAGATGACCACTAGTTCAGATGGTTTTCACAAAAGGCCTAAACCAGAGGCTCTCAAACTTGGATCCCCAGATACTGGACTACAACTCCTATCGTTTTCAGCCACAATGGCCATACACACACAGGAACTGTAGTCCAAAAACATCTGGGAGCCCAAGACTGATAAACCTTGGCCTAACCATTTTATGGAGGATTGGTCTGTTAATGAATGTTAGTTATGACAAACCAAACTGAGCCTTCAGGATTAAGAGCAGGGTACTGCCCAGCTACTTAGGAGTCAAGAAGCTAGACTGGGTGGATACTTGGTCTGATCCAGCAGACTATTGTTGCTGCTGTTGTGCCATGCCCTTTACAAAATATTCAAAAATAGGTCCCTGCCCCCAAAGGACTCACAATCTAAAACCTATATAGAGGAGATAGCTGAGGAAGTGGGAGGGAGTGCAGGCAAGGACAGCATATGGGAGAAGAATAGGAAATTAATTCATTTACATGTACTTAGACTTGGTTACAACAGACAAGGACTACAGAGTTGGACCAAAAAGGCTTCCCCAAAAAAGTGGGTTTTGAGAAGGGATTTCCAGAAATAAGAAAAGTAACATGATAGAGACATTCTTATGAGAGAGCACTGGCCTGAAGGGACATTGAAATGGCATAGTTTCTTATCCCTTTTACTTAGGAACAATCCAGTATGAACATATGAAACTATCATATAGTGAGTCAGACCTTTGGTCCATCTAGCTCAGTATTGTGTACACAGACTAGCAGTGGCTTCTCCAAGGTTGCAGGCAGGAATCTCTCTCAGCCCTATCTTGGAGGAGATACCAGGGAGGGAACCCTGCATGCAAGCATGGAGGTGCTCTTCCCAGAGCAGCCCCATCCCCTGAGGGAAATATCTCACAGTGCTCACACACTGTAGTCTCCCATTCAAATGCAACCATTGGCATTGGCTTCAATAAGTAATATTTATGTGCTCACTAAAAATTTACCAACTGCGTTTGGTAGTAAGGAATCCACAAACTGCTTACTTTGTGCTAGTTTCATTTATGTAAATGGCCTGGCAATGGATGCCTAACACCCCTATCCTTATCTCACTACTTAGAAGATGTTTCACAGGGTTTGTTTTTTTCTTCTTTCCCTTCCAATTAGTGGCTGACATCCTGACTAAATTTACTAGAGAAAATCCTATTGAAATTTAATAGTCGTGAAATTTGGCAACTCCTGAGTACTACTCTTGAGTAATTTAGTCAGGTTGTCAGCCAGTGTATTTAGTAGTGTGGCCTAGTATTATGGAGAATAATGTCTCTCTTCCTTCTGGGGTTAGTGTTCTGTTCATTCAGGGCAAATGAAAGAAAATGCACAGAAAAAGAGTCAAATTTTGGTTATTATTATTATTATTAGATTTATATCCCGCTCTTCCTCCAAGGAGCCCAGAGCGGTGTACTACATACTTAAGTTTCTCTTTCACAACAACCCTGTGAAGTAGGCTAGGCTGAGAGAGAAGTGACTGGCCCAGAGTCACCCAGCTAGTAGTTTTAGGGCTGAATGGGGATTTGAACTCGGGTCTCCCCGGTCCTAGTCCAGCACTCTAACCACTACACCATGCTGGCTCTCACTTAATAATACAGGTTAAGCATCCTTAACCTGTATTAAGTGCTTCATTGTGAAAACCAGAGATTAGAGAGAAACTTTCAGAAGCACACAGAAGGTGGTGATACAAACACATCTTATGAAATGTACAAATTACACTGAGGGCTCCAGGGGTTTAAGAGCAGCAAACACATTCTCCAAGAACCAGACAATATATACCCTGCATGTGAAACCAAACAGTTTAGTTTTAAAGGAGGAAAGGGGTGGCTTCTGTAACAGGTTGACTGTATCACATGTGTGATGCGTTTGGCAATATAAGACTAGGAAAGAAATGGTTCTTGATACTTGGGAGGCTTCCTTCTCCCCCTTTTCATAGGAAATATCAGAGGAGTGGTTTCATTTTTGCTTTATAACAGTTAATACAATTATTTTATGTGCATTTTAGATTGCTTTATATTGGTTTATGGTGTGCTTTTATATTGCCTCACTTATGGTGCTGTAGTGGAGGAATAAATATCATGAATGTGTGAATGAATGAATGTGCTTTGTATCTGTAAAATTATTCTATATTTCTTAGGTCTTTTATGTGTGCCTTCCCTTCTGCATGCAAAGAAGGTGAGTGAAGGAAGGAATCCAAAGTATCATGGGGGCCTTCTTACCACTCCCTCTCCAAAATCTGATAATGTACTTCTGTGGGGGTGATGGTGGAGGGCAATCAGCTTGTAGTGAAAAGATAAACTTTGGATCCAGGAGAACTTGAGTTTCTTTAAACCTTGCTTATGTGAAAGAAGAGCTGCGGCTTGCTTGGGCCAAACTTTCTTTTGGACTTGAGTTAACCACTTGCAACAATACAACATGTCTGATCCTAAAGAAAGGGGCTGATCTGGCATGTTTCACTGAGACCTAGGTGGATGATCTGAGGGAGAGCTAGCCCCTCCCCTGTTTTGTCCACTGGTTAGTAAAACACCAATGCCAGCTTCATTGTTGGGGTTTGGCTACAGTGGTTCATAAGACTTCTATCTCTCATGCTAGGCTTTCTTCAAGAGGGGCATTGGGACTGAATGTTTGTGCCTTGTACTAGAGAATGAGACATATTTGGTGTACCAGCCATACTGCTGCCCAATGGACTCCCTGTCCCTGTGAGAGCTCATGGAGGTGTTGGTGGATTTAAAGACCCCAGGCTGGTAACTATCCATGCCAAAGCTAGCTTGCCTAGGGCAGCTCAGGACTTCATGGCCACCATGACAACCAGAGATTGTCCTGTGTTATTAGTCCAACACATGTAGTGGGTCAGACTCTGGATCTGATGTTTCCATTGGAGAAGGAGGAGGATGGTGTTCCAGTTGTGGAAGATTTCTGTAGGACCCCCTTGTTATGGTTAGACCACTTCCTGGTGATTTTTCCATTTGTGGTGTCTTCTTCCTTTTACGGGAATAGTGGGCTTATTAAAATGGTTCATCCCCAGAGCCTGGAGAACCTGATGGATTCTTAAATATTCTTGGGGAATTTCCATATAGCATTGCAAGACTTCTGTCAATGTCCTATTCACTGTCTTGGACTCAGAGTTTACCCCAGTGGATGACTCTCCTATTTGCTGTATGGGCCTTCACCTGCTGGATGGATGGAGCCTGTATGATTCTTCCATTTACTCGGGAGCTGGGGGTAATGAAGCAGTTGAAAAGATGGCTAAAGCACAAGTAGAAGAAATCTCAAAGTCAGGGGTGTAACTATAGGGGGGGCAGGGGGGGCACGTGCCCCGGGCACCATCTTTTCGGGTCACATGGGGGACGGTGCCATGACCAATTTTTTTTAAAAAAACCCATTTTTTAAAATACACATTTCTCCTGCTCAGTGCAGCAGCGCTGCAGCAGTCAAGGGAGCACGTCGGCGCCCCCTCCCCCACGAGCGGTCCCTTCCGCGCCGCCCACGCCCCCCCATTGCTTTGCTGGCGGCCAGTCAGTGGCCTGGTTTGGCAGCGGCGGGCACCGCGGCGGGCGCCTTTAATGCTGCTCACTGCACCTGCCTGCCCGCGCCCCCCCTTGCTTTGATTGCGGCCAGTCAGTGGCCTGGCTTGGTGGCGGGCGCCGCGGCAGGCGCCTTTCATGCTGCTCACTGCACCTGCCCTTGGCTGAGGCTCACTCGCTCTGTCGCTCGCTTAGTCTGGAACAGCCAGAAAGAGGCCCTCTAGTGGCTTGCCAGCCAGAGGGTCTCTAGTCAGTGATGCACACGCGACTCGGCAGGCGTGCCGAGTTGCGCTGCGCATGCGTGAGGTGTGTCCGTCTTCCTCTGTTTGCCTGCACGTGGTGGCGCGGTCGCCATCGCGGAGGAAAGCGTGGTTGCTGGGGCTGGGGCTGCACTGCAGCAGGCACAGGCAGGATGGCGAGGACACACACGGACACCCGCACGGAAGAAAGGATTCGGCGGCGGGTGGGTGGAAGCAGCAGACCAAGTGTCAGGGTGAGAATGAGTTGCAAAAACTACAGAAGCCACATGTGGAAAAAAAAACATATTAAAGAATCAGGCTTTTATTTAGCTGCCCAACTATGGTCTCAGGTGCCTAACAGGTATTAATGTTTGCATTATATGCTCCTCTCTCCGCCCCAAAAGAAAGAAAAACAATAATAAAGATTCTTTGGCACTCAATCTTAAATGCATGCATGTATATGGAACTGAGAGTCAATTCCCACAGCCTGGGTAGTACAGCAGTGTGAGTTGACTCAAGCAGTGTAACATAGCTGCCTGTGCATTGTTACAAGGTGTTTCAAGAGAGTTTTACCATGAATTCTGCTTGCTGGCATGCTCGTTTTTGCACTGTGAAAGCTTGCCTTGTGATCTCAGTTTACACTGAAGTGCTCCTATAACAGCTCCATCTCAGAAAAACCTGCAGTGTTAGCTTTAACAAGTGCCTGTGGTATCCTGCTAAAGACACAAAGTTTGGCAAGAAAAATGGGGGAGGGGGTTATATGCCAGGACCTTTGGAGATTGTCTCTTGCTTGTGAGGAAAAACCTAAGTATAATGTGGTGTGTATCATCAATCATTGCATCATAATTCTGTTGTTTGAGATACAAGCCAACTCTACAGGGTTGTTGCTTGTGAGGAAAAACCTAAGTATAATGTAGTGTGGGTCATCATTGCATCATAATTCTGTTGTTTGAGATACAGGCCAACTCCACAGGGTTGTTGCTTGTGAGGAAAAATGGAAACCTAAGTATAATGTGGTGTGTATCATCACTGCATCGTAATTCTGTTGTTTGAGATACAAGCCAACTCCACAGGGTTGTTGCTTGTGAGGAAAAACCTAAGTATGTAGTGCACCACTCTGGGCTACTCTGGGCTACTTGGAGGGAGAGTTTGCATTTTTGGTTAGTTATCGCATTTTTGGTTATATATCGCATTTTGAAATTTTTGGTAATTTTTGTAATTTTTTAAATTTTTAAAATAAAAGTTTTCTGAAACATGTGTGTCAGTCAGATGTATGCTGGGGGGCGGTGGGGGGGGCGCAGCGGGGGGGGGCAATTTCTGTGCTTGCCCCGGGCGCCGTTTTCCCTAGTTACACCTCTGCTCAAAGTAAATATGAGTGACAGGCTAGAGTTCATTTTCAAGCCTCCTCTGTTGCAGTGATGGTGGTGAAGAAGTAAAACTTCTCAGCAACCATTGTGTCCACACAGTGCTGTCTGGCGGGATTTTTCCAAGTGATAAATGGGCTACTTCTCTCTAGCCAGCAGTTTGATATTCAAGATCCCTCAGAAGCTTCCTGTGACTCATTTGTGTACTGCTTGAAGGATAGAATCACTTACATCCATAGCAATTTAGATGCCACTTTGATTTGTAAGTCTATTGGATATATCTGGCTGGCTGAGTATTATAGGCTCAGTCTCAATTGCTGCGGGTAAAGGACATTGGCACAGTGCTTGCAGGACTATAGCTGAACATCTATATGCTTGCCCCTACTGACTTATTATGGCTAGCCAAAGAGGGTTGACCAGCTGGGTCCAATAGATAATAAACTTCTCCTTTTGAAGTGGAGTGAGTTCAACAACTTTGAAAGAGGTGGCCATGAGTTGGCTCCGGAAAAGCCCTTCTTGGACCCCATGACTATTCCAACTACAGACTGCTTACCTGAATCTAGCATTACCTTCAACCTAGTTTCCAGCTAGGATTGGGCACCCAAACGGCTTTGGTTGCTTTAAGGATTGACCTGTGCTGGAAGAAGAACAACAAGAGTGCTGGTAGTTCTACTGGATTTCTCAGCAGCTTTCTATACCAATCATTTGTTTTGGCCATTGGCTGTAAATAAAGTATCTATCTATACCAACCATTGACCATAGTATCCTTCTGACCAACTGTCTGTGGCGGCGGTTTGGGGCACTAATCTGTTCCTAACTGGATGGCTGTTTCCAGAAGGTGACATTGAGGTAGCTGTGTTGTCCACCCCATGCTGTTTAACACCTACAGAAAGCAATGAAAGAGGTCATCTGGGGAGTTGATGAGGGTTATCTGTACGCTGATGACACCTGACTCTGTCTCAACTTCATATAATTCAAATGAGTCCATGGGAGTACTAAGCTGCTATCTGGTCTGGATGTGGACCAACAAACTGAAGCTGAATTCTAACAAGATAGAGATGCTCTTGCTGGATGGTTCATCATCTATACCAGATTTAAGTGTTTATCCTGTTTTGGACAGAGCTGCTTTGCCTTGATAGATCAAATCTGGCTCCTAGATCCAGCCATTTCAGTGAAGTCCATGTGGTCTCAGTGGTATGAAATGCCTGCTGCCAGCTTTGGCTAGGATGTCAACTATAACCATTCTTGGAAAGAGAAAACCTGGCCATAGTTATCCATGCTCTGGTAAAACCTCAGTGCACTGTTCATGGGGCTGCCCTTGCCTATAGGCTAGAAACTACAGTGTGTTGCAGCTAAGTTTCTTACTGGGACTGAGTGTATGGAGCATATTTCCCTAGTGTTAAAACAACTCCATGGGCTCCCAGTCTGTTCCTAGTCCAGATCAAACAGCTGGGAATCCCCTTTAAAGCCCTGAACATCTTAAGACCCGGGTACCTCAAGGACTGCTTCTTTCCATTTGAACCTGCCATGGAGTTGAGATCATCCTTGAAGTCCTTGTCCTCAGTGCTCTGGATTCCTCCTCTATCAGAGGTGCATCAGGTATGGATTCAAGACAGCGTCCTTTCTGTGCTGGTGCCCTGCCTGGGTCTTGCCTAGCTGCACCTCTGCTTTTCAACAAAAGACATTCTCAAAGCAGTTTACATAGCAAAGGAAGGAGAAGATTGTTCCCTGTCCCTAAGGAGTTCACAATGTAAAGAAGAAACACTAAAGAAGAAACCCCAGCCTTCGGTGGAGACTTTGTGCTGAGCCTGGGCTGAATAGGGGCAGTTGCTCTTTGATCCAGAAGAGCTGTTGTGTTGTTATGATTGACTGACTGACTGACTGACTTATTGATTGAAATGCTGTCAAGTTGGCATCAACTCTTAGCAACCACATAGATAGATTCTCTCCAGGATGATCTATCTTCAGCTTGGCCTTTAAGATCTCTCAGTGGTGCACTGCATTCGTTGCTGTCATAATAGAGTCCATCCACCTTGCTGCTGGTCGTCCTCTTCTTCTCTTTCCTTCAAGGTTTCCCAGCATTATGGACTTCTCAAGGGAGCTGGGTTTTTTTTTTTTTTGCATAATGTGTCTGAAGTATGATAGTTTGAGCCTGGTCATTTGTGCCTTGAGTGAAAATTTTGGATTGATTTGTTCTATAATCCATTTGTTTGTTTTCCTGGCTGTCCATGGTATTCTCAAAAGTCTTCTCCAGTGCCAAAGTTCAAAAGTGTCAATCCTTTTTCTGTCTTGCTTCTTCTAAGTCTAGCTTTCGCATCCATAGAGTATCATGGGAAAAACCTTTGTCCAAATGATTCTAATCTGTGTAGGTATAGACATGTCACGGCATCAAAATATCCTTTCCAAGGCTTGGCAGCAACCCTACCAAGTGCTAGTCTGTGGTGCATTTCTTGACCGCTGGATCCTTTACTGTTGATGGTCGATCTTAAAAGGCAGAAACTATCCACCAATGTCTAGAGGTTCTTGCAAATAGAGGTTCTTGCAAATAGGGAATATCTTCTAAAGTAACTTGGATGTTGATGTTCCTGCTGTACAGATTTTCAGTATACTCCTTTTATCTCTGTTTGATCTGCTCTGAATCAGTTACTATCTGTCTTTTGGCATCCCTTAACTTATCAATTGGAGGTTGGAACCTCCTTCTGAGTTCAAAGATCTTTTGGGAAACTTTCTTTATTTTTCCATGTCTATTTCCATCCTCAAAGTCTTTACAGATGTCATGGTAGTACTGCTCCTTTCTCTTCTTTCTGAAATTGCCTATTACGTTCCTTCCTGGGGTCTTTATCTTTCTTGACTTTGGCTTCTCTCCTCTTCTGGGCAATTTCCACCATCTTTTCTGACATCCATTTTGCTTTCTTCTGTTTCTTGGTCTTTGGCAGTCTCTTTTCACATCCATCCTTAACAACTTCTTTAATTTCATTCCACAGTTCCTCTGGTTCCCTATCAATGAGTTTCAGAACTTCAAAGTGGTTCCTGATGTTCTCCTTTAAAATGGTGGGTGCATTCTCAAGATCATATTGTGGAAACTGGATAGCTTTGTTTTTCCACTTTAGCTTGACTTGGAACTGGTGCATGAGCAGTTCGTGATCTGTTCCATCATTGGCCCTCATCGAATTAATAATAATAATAATAATAATAACAACTGAGCCACCTCCTTGCACCAATAATGTAATCAATGTAATAATGTAATAGTTTAAACAATGTATTGTTATGCTTTCACTTAATCTGATGTATCCTTTTAATCAGCTGTGACATCTTAATTACATTATTTGGAATGTGTTAAAGGACTGAAGTGCAAATAGAAGTACAGGTTGTTTGTGGATCACTTATTTTAATTTTAATTCATTATTATTATTTTAATTCAAAAATATTTTCTTAGCTAAACCCCAAATATAGTCCAGGTCCATTTAGATACAACTAGGCCGCCCTTTAGTTAGATGCACAGAAGATCAGACAAACAAGATTCATTTGAGCCTCTGGCTGGCATTTTATTTTAACAGTAAAATGAGATGTACTTTCAACTGAGCAAGGACTGAAGGAAGGGCTAGAAACATTGCTTGGTCCAGTGATTCACCCAGACACAGGCAAAGGGCTCTTTATTTAGTCTGTAGCTGGCAGTGTGAACAGCTACCCATGCATGTGTCTTCCTGACTTAAGCAGGAATGAGAGGCTGAGGTGTTAATAAGAAGAGGGCTCTGCCAAAGCCTCTCTTGCTGTTCACACTGCCGGAGGCAAAGAGCCCTTTGCCTGTGTTGGCAGAAAGCGGTGGAGGTACTTAATTGCGTTTGTGCATGCGCTTGGAATCAGGGGCAATGCTGAGGGTCAGATGCAAAGCCTCCCATATTTCTGCTGCCCATCGTTTTCAGACTAGAAAACTGGGTGGACGAGAGTCCCTTAATTTGCTAGCTGGCACTGAAGAGATGCTTTTCAGGTGAGATAGAACTCCTTTTCTTTCAGTGGCAAGGCACCTGGCAAATTGCTTGTCTTGAATGCTTGCCTGTCCGCAGTGGCTGAACAATGAAAGAGGCAATCGGGATTCCTCTCTGGAGAATCGCCCCTTTGCTGGCAGCTCCAGGTGTAGAACCAGCACCTGCCCATTGACACGTCCCTGGGGCACCTGCGCCCACAAGCCCACACGCCAATCCTGGGGCTCCATTTAGAGGGGCTGCAATGCCTTGCCTCTCACCACGTTTTTCAGACCAAGTGTGGTTTAAATCTACTCAGAAACACCAGGATCTATTCTCGGCCCAGCTCACAGGTTCCACAAGCACCGAGTCGTCTTATGGTTAGCGAAAGCATATAGGTTGGAGCGCGCCGTGCCAGTCAAACCTCGCTGAAACCAGAAAGACCCCGAACTCTAACCCTAACCCCAAGAACTCTGTGAGTCCCCGCATCCACGAAATCCGAACTGGCGCTCCCTGCCCCGGATCCTAATAGACGGATAGGGAAGTAAGTCACATAAATGGTAGCAGAGAGAGATCAAGCTGTGTGCCAGGAAATCCCCGGTTCAGATTTCACATCGGGGCGGGCGGCGGGGTGGGGGGGGCGGTGGTTGGTTAGGTAGGCTTCTCCCTTTCGTACCCTTTCTTTCTCCTATTTGCAATATGGGATCATAGCACGGCCCTGCTTCCAGGGCTGTTGTAAGGATGGCTGAGATCCTACCTGCGGAAAACTTTGAAGATGGGAGGAAGATTTAGCTACGGCTAAGTATGACTTTGGAAAGGAGTTCGCGCGCTCCAGAGTGCCTTTTCGGGCAAAGATGGGTTAAATCAACCGTTTTAGCAAACGTCAGGAGGAACCGTTTGCTCTTTTCAGCAGAGCGAAGAGGAGGCGGGTAACGAGGTGTACTTTAATCGATGGTGGTCTAGCGATCTGTTTACTTAGACTGATCTGAACCTGGGCGCAGCAGCCCCAGAACCTGCTTTCCATGCGCAGGCTCCGTTTTGGCACTCAGATTCGGCTGTGGCTCAGAAGAGATCATGTTACCGCCTTGAACAAGGGCAGCAATTAAGACGCATTTCCTGGGGAGTGATTGCAGACCCCGCTCATCATTCTGGGATTGCGATTGCGCGGGGTTGCCCGACGAAGAAGTGCGTGTGCTGGTGCGTGTGATTTCCATGCCTACTTGCGCTCTCCGGTCCTTCACTGTAGACTTTAAATACTTTAGATATGACCCCTTCCACCCCACCCACCCCCCACCCCAAGTTGTGCACTTCCAAGTCCCATAGGACTCAAGGGGAGGGGATTTCGTGATTTCTCCCTGAAATCATTGAGACTTAAGCCTGCTTAACTGGTGTCCACTGTCAGTGTCGCCTGTCCATCAGGGGGCATGGTCGTGTACAAAGCTAAGCAGGTCCAAGTCCCACTGAACCCAATGGGACAGACTGGAAGAGTAGGTGCCCAGAAGCCACAACACACTTAAACACGTTTATGCCCCTTGGATTTGCCTAACTCCAACGGTGTGTTTAAGGTTGCAGTCCTATGCAGGGTTTACTTGGAAGTCCCCATAAACTCAGCGAGGCTCACTTCTGAGTAAGTAGGGGCAGGCTTGCACAAGGGCCAGCCTCTCTCCTTGCGGCCCTTGACTTCTGTTAGTTGCCATTGGCCTTCGCGCCGCTCAGTCCGGGTCTCCCTGCCCTTGCTCTCTCTCTCTCTGTGCCCGCGCTGGGAAAGCGCTTCTCTCTGTGTGTGCGTGTGTGTGCGCGCGCACACACACACACACACTGAGTGCGGTGGGAGTGAGGCCCTGCCAGAACTCTCCAGCCAGCCCTTTGTCTTCCGCGACTTCCCAGGTGCGTTTCTTGCTGTCCTAGGTGGTTGACTTCGACTAGGTTTATTTTAGTTACGAAATGTTGGAGGTCACTGGGGCTGTGCTGAGGACATCTGTTTGCTTGGGGACGACCTAGAAGGGCAGATCCGTGACTGAGTTGGCCACCGTGGCTGTTTTTGCCTTGCCTGATAGCCAGAAGGGCCAGAGTGAGGGCGAGGCCAGGACGAGATAGTGCCAAGTTCAACGCAGCAGCAGCGCAAGGTCTCGGGGCTGACCTCCTAGAACTGCCTGGTTGGATGGAACCAGAGGTCCGCCTGCCTAGTCCAGCAAATTCCCACTCCCGTAGTCAGACCAGATGCCCCTGAAAGTTGTCAAGGAATTCAAGAGGGTGATCGTCATTGCTTGGGGGTTTGGCTTTAGCGTTTTGTGCTAAGAAGTTTGTTGTCCCAACATAGAGGTTTAATTCTGCGATCACGACTACGGTAATAGCCGTTCATAAATCGACCCTAAAGAACTCTCCAGTTGGGATCTTCGGTGGAATTGGAAGAGGAAGATTCGCTATCCACAACCACCCTCACCTGCTTAAAAATCTTGCACTTTAGAGGAGTTTAGCTTGACATCCTAGGCAAATTATTTGGGAAATGAATGGGAATTATTATGCCCAGATCCATGAGATGAACATCGAGTTAGGCCCCTCTGAAGTTCTCTTAAATCCAAGCATTCAGACAGAACTGGTTGTAGATTGCGCGGCTGAAGTATGAGTGCTCTCTCTGCCTCTCTCTCCCCCGTTTTTTAAATGAGGCAGTTGCGCACGATCCTAAATTCAGATATAATAATCCCGTTGATTTCTATGGAATTTACTTCCCTGTAACTGTGCATAGGATTGGACTCGTAAAAAGGTGCTGAAATTCCCCACTGAAGTCGTGTGAGAGATAAAAGTGCTTATGGTACTTTGATGAAATTGTTTATGTATGTAAATATTGTAACTTTCTCTCTCTCCCCGATTGCTGGAGAGGTGGTTGAGATAGATAGATAGATAGATAGATAGATAGATAGATAGATAGATAGATAGATAGATAGATAGATAGATCCGGTGGCACCAATGCCCTAAAAAAAAAAAAAAATCTCCTTACATAAAAAGCAGCAGCACACGTTTTAAAAGTCCAACGGCCACCCGTTGCATTGCCACGGCCTATTTTGCATTGCCACGGCCTATTTTGGGAAAGGTACTTATTGGGCGAAGTGAGGTTTCTAGTCCACATCAGAAGGAACTCGAATCGCACCCTGGGGATCTATATAATCACAGTACGATCTTGGGTTGGACCTCATCCCAGGTTGAGCGAAGGAGTGCGCAAGGCCGAGCGCAGAGGCATCGGGTGTCTTGGAGAGCTCCAGGTGGGAGCTGATTATTCCAGTAGCCTGCCTAGGACCTGGGATTGGAGGCTCGCCTGGCCGCTGGCTGCTATATCACTCCGGCACCCACGTCACTGCACCACTCCTTCCTCCCTGCCTGCCTCCCTCCTCCTCCTCCGCCTTGCCTTCGCCTCCGGGCGACTCTTCACTGCGAAACCCACCCAAGCAGCAGTAGCAGCAGCAGTAGCAAGGAGGGACAAACCCCAAGCAGAGCAGCCCCCCCTCCTCCCCCATCACACACACAGAGGGAGGGAAAGGAGGAGGGAGGGAAGAGGGAAGGAGGGAAGGAAGGAGGGAGGGAGGGAGGGGAGAGGAGGAGAGGAGGGAGGGCTACAGGGGGGGTGTTTTCCTTTTTTTCCCCTTCTTTTTTTTCCTTTTTTTTTTTGGTTGCTCTCTCTCCCTCTGTCGTCGCTTGTTGTGGCTGTTAAATTTTAAACTGCCATGCACTCCGCTTCCAGTATGCTGGGAGTCGTGAAAATGGAAGGACACGAGCACACGGAGTGGAGCAACTACTACGGCGAGCCGGAGGTAAATGGCAACTTCTGTCTGTCTGTTTGCGTGCGTGTGTGTGTGCGTCTCTCTCTCTCTCTCTCTCTGTTTGTGTGTGGGTCCCCCACCCAATCCCCAAGCCTCCTCCTTCTGTTAAAAAACAGGACTCTCTCTCTCTCTCTCTCCCTCTTTTTATACAACACTGTGTTAGCCTTGAGATAATATTAACTTTGTGATCAAATATTGACTTGCGAAGCCTCCAAATCCTTTTGCCATGCCTAGCCGCGCTATCCTAACAAAGTTGTGTTTGGCAGAGAGAGGTTGTGGGGGTGGGGAGAGGAAGGGCGTTAAGGGGGGAGTTATAAGAAACCAGGGGGGTGAGGGGGGACATTTATTGCTCTAATTCTCGCACTGAGGAGACTCAAAGCTGGGGGAGAAAGAAGCCCAAGTCAGCCCAAAAATTCTTTATTTATGGACTCCCGTGTGAGGAGCAAAACCGGACTCACAACCCATCGGACTCACAACCCATAGTTGTGCATACCCTTCCTCTGCCCCTGGAAATTGTGTGGCCCTTAGCCCTCTAGTGCTTCCCCCCTTGATCCAAAACAGGTCTCTGCTTCCCTCCTGAAGCCTCTGGGTTTCCACGGATTTTACATCCCGATTTTACACGTTCGGGAAAATCATTCCCATTGCGTTCCATGGTGTTTCATTCTACCTAGGTTCAGGGTATAGGCCCCCCATGATTTGGCTGTGATCCAAGGCTGAAAGGAGGTCGGTGTGGATTCCTCCCAAGTAGGATTTGGGTTCAAACCGAATTATTGGAATGAAAACAAACAAAAACTTTCTCTCGAACCATGTTACGGATTCGGCTGTTGGTGGGTTAACAGTGTTCACGCACATTGCTTGGGAAGTAACTGGCACTGAAATCCAAGGGAATCGCTTCGGACTGGAAACCGAAAGGCTTCGGTGAAACTGTTTCGCGTGCCTCAGTTGCGAGAAGTGTGTGCCATAGAGATCGTGACAGGCTGCTGGCTTCCGGATAAATCTGTTTATCAGAGTTGGGAAGTCAGTTGGTTTGGTTGACAAGGATTCGGGATTTTAACCTGAACCCCTCACCCACCCCAGTGAGTAAAGCAGGGCTATAAGCTTTCTCCTGAATCCTCCTAACCTTTCATCCCAATAGAAAACTCCTTCCTTGGAGAGATTCCCATTCAAACCAAGGCGATTTGCTCCCCTGGAAGGAATACAGTTAAGAAACAGGAGCGATGCTGCGGTCTCTGGCACGTTTCTGTGGGGTTAACGACTGAACACACTCCTCTCCGATCCTCAAATGCTGTTTGCAAGTCAGAGGGTTCATTGGGATTTATCTCCGCTTAGCTCGTTTGGGGTCCCCGAGACCCCACTCATGGGCACGATTCAGACAAAGTCAGGCACTTTCGATAACTGATTGTAATGGAAGAGACTGCGCACCGATCCTAGCCGTGTGTACTCGGACGTCGGTTTCACCGATTTTACTGGGACTTATTCCCATTAAGGAGGTGTGCCTAGGCGGACCGTAGCAGTAAGCAAGTGCTTAATTCTCCCGTGCAAAGGGCCTAACTGTGGCTGGAGCGTGTCCCATGTTTACTCGGAAGTCAGTTTCATTGGTTGCAATGGGAAGCTTCCAAGAAGGTCCCTAGTCTGGAGCAGAAGCACCCTTTCTCGGGAGGAAGTTCCTTTGAAACCCACGGTGTAAGGGAGTGGCGGGGGGGGGGCGGCGGCGGTAGGGACTGGGTGTAAAAGACTGGGTGTAAAAGTAAATGGGTGATCTGCGGGCAAGTGGCACTAACCACTGGGCTCCCCCCCCCTTCTTGTCGCCTTTGCAGGGCTACTCCATGAACGCGGGGCTGGGCATGAGCAGCTACATGAGCATGCCTGCCATGGGCACGGCGGGCAACATGACGACCGTGGGCTCCGGCGGCGCCATGGGCATGTCCTACGCGGCGGGCCCGGCGGGCATGAGCCTCTCGCCCGGCGCGGGAGCCATGGCCGGCATGGCGGCCCACCTGAGCCCCAGCCTCAGCCCGCTGGGCGCCCAGGCCGGCTCCATGGGGGGCGCGCTGAGTGCCTATTCGGCCCTGAGCCCGGTGGGCGGCGGCGGCGGCGGCGCCTACGGGCAGGCGGCGGCGGGGCTGGGCCGCTCGCGGGACGCCAAGAGCTACCGGCGGAGTTACACGCACGCCAAGCCGCCCTACTCGTACATCTCGCTGATCACCATGGCCATCCAGCAGTCGCCCAACAAGATGCTGACGCTGAGCGAGATCTACCAGTGGATCATGGACCTCTTCCCCTTCTACCGGCAGAACCAGCAGCGCTGGCAGAACTCCATCCGCCACTCGCTCTCCTTCAACGACTGCTTCCTCAAGGTGCCGCGCTCGCCCGACAAGCCCGGCAAGGGCTCCTTCTGGACGCTGCATCCCGACTCGGGCAACATGTTCGAGAACGGCTGCTACCTGCGGCGCCAGAAGCGCTTCAAGTGCGACAAGCCGCCGGGCTCCAAGCAGCAGCAGCAGCAGCAACAGCAGCCGGGCTCCTCGCCCGCCGCTTCGTCGGGCGGCTCCTCGGCGCAGAGCAAGAAGGCGCCCGCGCAGCAGCCGCCGCAGCAGCAGGAGCGCGAGGTGGCCAACGGGGTCGCCCCAGAGTCGCCGCCGCCGCCGCCGCACTCGCGCGCCTCGCCCTGCCACGAACACAAGCGCGCCCTGGTCGACCTGAAGGGCCACCCCGAGCCCGCCCCGTCGCCGGCCCAGCAGCAGCAGCACTTGCTGGCTCAGCACCACGCTCACGCGGCGGGCCTCTCCCACGAGGCGCACCTCAAAGCCGAGCACCACTACGCCTTCAACCACCCCTTCTCCATCACCAACCTGATGTCGTCCACGGAGCAGCAGCAGCAGCAGCAGCAGCACCCCCATCACCCCCATCAGCACCACCCCCACCAGCACCACCCCCACCAGCACCACCCCCACCACAAAATGGACCTCAAGGCCTACGAGCAGGTGATGCACTACACCGGCTACGGCTCCCCCGTGCCCGGCAGCCTTGCCATGGGCTCAGTGACGAACAAAAGCGCCCTCGAGGCCTCCCCCCTGGCCGGAGACACCTCCTATTACCAAGGCGTGTATTCGCGGCCCATCATGAACTCCTCCTAAAGAAAGCCCCTGGCTCTGCCACGCTCTTCCCACTCCCCCCCCTTCCCGCCCCTTTCCCTAGCAAAACCGAAAACGGACGGACAGGCTTAAGATCTCGAGTATGCGGGAAGTAGACACATTGTGCCCATAGCAGCCTTCCACCAGCCCTCCGTCCAGTCCCTCCCCAAGACATATCCAAAGCCCCTCGGACTAAGAAGAGATTCTGGAGCCCACAGGAAAGTCCCACACACGAACTCAAGCCCCTGCGCCTTTGTATCCGCGACTGAAGAGTCTTTAGCCTGTTTCTTCTTCTTAATGATGATGATGATGATGGATGATCCCGCAAAGCAAGCTTTCTACGAGGAGCTCTCTGGCACTGCTGTTGGCAAAGGGTTCTGCAACCCACGCCCGGCTCCTGCTTAGAAAGGACCCTCCCTAATATTTAATCGACGTTTGCTGTTGTGTAATGTAAGCTCGTTTTCTCCAACCCTTTTCTCGGTGCGGGCGGGGGCGGATTGATCTCGAACCACCACGGGTACTAAAAAGCCTTCAGTTGCAGGAGGCTCTTGACATTAATTCAGTTTTCTTCAGGCACCGAATTCATTTTATTTCAACCGGAGGTTTCTTTTTAGGCCATGCCTTGTCTGTTTCTTCGTTTGTCGCAGGGAGTTATACATATATCTATTTGGGGGTGTGAAAGTGACACAAAATATAAGTGTTAGATTTTTAAACTGAAGATCAAAAGACTGTAGCATTGTGAAGTCAGAAACAAAAATGAAAAATGAAAAAAAAAAGGACTTTAGGTTGTACTTTGACACAGGACACGAAGGTTTGGTGACTGTTACTGGGAGAGTAAACGCTTCGGATCGGATTAATTTATCGTTTCTGTACGCTTTATTTATGGCTTATAAATGTGTATTCTGGTAACGACAAGCCAAATTCTCACAAACCGATATTAAAGTGCGATTGGAGATTTTTTTTTCAATTTACTTTAAAAAAAGATTATTCAAGTATTGCATGTTTCCCCCCCGGTGAAATTCATTATGCAAAGGAGTTTGGAAAAGACCAAGAGCGAATTGCAGTTCCGGATATTCATTACGGCTAATGGGCTTACTCTGCCTGCTATGGGACATACAGATTTTAATAGAGAGAAAGCGACTCTTTTCCCCGCGATTTCCCTGTACGATCCATGTATAGAGCATATTCTTCATAATCTCTGCTTCTTGGCACCCAAATAGCCAATAACATAGAATAACATACAGCCAGATCTTAATTGGTGTGTATTTACTCCGAAGCAGTCCCACTGGGTTCAATGGGCCTTCTTCTGTCCTATGCATGTTTACTCAGAATTAAGTTCCACTTCATTTTACACTCAAATAACACCGTGTATAGGATAGCAACTTACGCGGATGGACTTGGGAGGAAGTCCCATTGGACTCAGGTTGGGGACAAATCTCAGTAGGCCTGCATAAGATTGGGCTGTTAGGCTTACACAGTCCCATATTTACATGTTTTTCTGTGACGCGTGTTCTGTGTGTAGTATGTGTTGCTTATGACTTTATGCTACAATCCTCTCGACTTAACAGAAAGCCCCTTTGGCTATACATGTTGGTAATTCAGCCTTAGGATGCAATATCCTGCCATTAGTTATGGATAGGTAGATCCCCATTGGCTTTCATGAATAACTCGGATGGCAGTCTTGATGATTATCAGATGTGCAGAAATCTGAATGATTCATTGCTTCTCTATATGCAGTCGTTTAAATGAAGACGCGGGACACAACCCGGGCAAAGTTGTGGACCTTAAAGTTCCGTTGAAGTCCATGGCGGAGTTTAGCGCTTACTTAAACATCTTCCATTCCAAGGTTTAAAAGTGGTTTATCGTTGGCCTAATCGTGCCCTTCACACACAGCATTTCAAGTCTTTATAACGCTTCAACTTAGAACTCCCCCAAGTTGGGCGAGTATTATCTCCTATGGCGAAGGTGGAGGCGGAGATAGAGACTTCACTGCAGAGGTAAGTTTTGAACTGGAACATTGTTGTTGTTTGTTGTATATATAAACACATGCTGCCCTGTCCCATTACTAAAGCACAAGATGTGCCTTTGGACACTCCAAAGCAGGATTTAAATGCAGAATATTAGTTTTAAATGTTTCGGTATCAATAAACCCATGCAGAGAGACGTAACATGAAAACCTTCCTCCCTTCCACTCGCCCACAAGCAGACGTACACCCTCAATTGTGTTGTAACAAGTTGTTTTTATTGGTTTGCTTAATTCGAATTGTGATCTTCCAAAGAAGGGTTTGAAAAATTTGGATTTAACTGACTGAAGCATAATCAGCAAGGATGCCGGATACTACGTCTGTGGGGGTCTCCGGGGCCCACTTCTGCCCCACTTCAGTCCCACACTGCAGTATTGAAAAGAGGGGTGTGGCCTGCCTGTGTCTTCCCTGCGCCTTCTTTAGATCCATTTCTTCCCCTCTTCGCTCTTCGGGGGCTCTCACAAGGACTGAGAACTGGGAGAACTTTGAGGTGAATCCGACCCGTTCTCGTTCATCAGGCAGCAATCAGCTGGTGGGTGGGGGACGGGGGGAGAGGTCTTTCAAGGGCAGAAGCTGGGCAGAGAGGATGGGGCGGGGGCGGGGGAGGAATGTGAAGAGTCCAAGGGAAACTCAAACCGAATCTGCTGTTGCCTCGGCAGGCGTCCTGAACCGACCTTACTTTTTGGCGGAGGCTTGCAAATTAGTTCTTCGAAGGCCGCCAGATTCATTTTACTTGCCGATCATAAATCGACTTGTGGAAAAGAGAATAATCTCATATAGAATAAGAGGATACACTCCCAAGGGAATACTGAATTCTCAATAGTGTGAGAATTCCAAACCCCATTGACTTCAATGATTGGTTTGATAGTGCAATCGTAAGCATATTTACTCAGAAGTAAATGATACATTTACATAAGAGCCAGCATGGTGTAGTGGTTAGAGTGCTGGACTAGGACGGGGAGAGCCGATTTCAAATCCCCATTCAGCCATGATACTTGCTGGGTGACTCTGGGCCAGTCACTTCTCTCTCAGCCTAACCTACTTCACAGGGTTGTTGTGAGGAGAAATCAAAGTATGTAATACACGCTCTGGGCTCCTTGAAGAGCGGGATAGAAAAATGTAATAATAATAATAATAATAATAATAAAATAAAAATGAGTAATACATGAGTACAATGATAGACAGCAACCCTATGCATCCTTACTTGGGAGTAAGCCTCATCAAACTCCATGGGACTCTCTTCAGGGTATGTACAGATTATCTCAATGCATCTCTAGTACCGAATTGTGGGTGGGGGTAGGATTCACGTATAGGGCAGCAGCATTTTTAGGCAGAAGTAAATTCCACTTTTATAGGACTTGCTCCCTAGGAAGTACGTTTGGAGTGCTCAACTTGTCTGCATAGTGCAGAAGGCTTGAGTCTGCATATGCCAAGTTTAATTCGGCGGAAGCAAGGCTGTACTAGCCAATTCACACTTAGTGGGAAGTGAGTCCTGTTGAAACAGGTCGGGCATACTTCCCAGGAGCTATGCCTAAAACAGAAGAGTCAATCTCATGGAAATCAACGCATCATCGTGCTTCCAAATATGGAATCCACACCAGAGGACCCACCCAACCTGTCTCAAAGAGAGAAAGTTGTCCGGAGTTCCAGAAAGAGAGCAACAGAAGGTACAATGGATTCCTGATTGTGGAATGCAGACTGCGCGAGTGCACTAGTGATGATAATCCTAACTCTTGGCATTGGTATAACTCGTTAGGCTTCACCTACACTAGATGGTTGCAATCTATATATACATCAGTCTTGTAAGATAGGTCAGTATCATCTCCATATTACAAACAGAGAGCTGAGGTTGAGAGAATAGTGGCTTGATGTCCGGCTCCATTGCAGTTCAGGCTGCAAACCTATGAACGCTTACCTGAGAGTAAGTTCCACTGATACTATGTTCATCATGTGATGATGACCTGCATGAGAATGGTCCTAGATCTAATACCACAGCGAAACCTTCCATATCATCTCAGCTACAAAGTTCAGCCAGGGAGTCCTTCACACACACACACACACACACACACACACAGAGAGAGAGAAACCGGTAAACGGGACCAAAGATTCTTTTATTGACCCCTGCTCTGAGTTCACAGACCTTTTTTGAACTAAGGTTCTGCGAAAGCCGTGGGAAGAGCCTGATCATCCACGTGTCATGAGACACACCGTACTGATTCAATACAATCCGCTACACTTGACCACCCCTCCAGGCAACTCTATCCTCTGCACTGAGTGTAGGATTTAACCACAAATCACCTTAATGGGCACCGGGGAAATACTTGACTAACAAGCAAAAGGTTGTCGGTTGGAGTCCCCCCTGGTAGTCTATCGGGCAGCAGCGATATAGGAAGACGCTGAAAGGCATCCTCTCACACTGCGCAGGAGGAGGCAATGGTAAACCCCTCCTGTATTCTACCAAAGACAACCACAGGGCTCTGTGGGAGCCAGGAGTGGAAATCGACTTGGCGGCACACTTTAAGTGTGAACAGGGCTACCTCTTGATGGGCGCCTGAATTTTACTGGACCTATTTGTTAGTAAGCGTGCAGGTTTAACTGAAAACCGGAACTATAACACGCAGTTCTTGAATTTCAAATGAATCGCTTTCAAGTAATGACGCTTAGAATAGGAAGGAAGTTTAGAATGCTCCAGCCAGATGTTCACTCAGAAATGAATCTAGAGGATGTTTATTGGTTTTAAATCTACGCAAAATATATTTCAGAGACGGCTACTAATTACACATACCTGCACAGCTCCTGGGGGTGGAGGATGGCTGAGGGGGAATTCTGGCCTTTACCCCTACCAAACGCTAGCGTTTTCTAAAGCGATCTAAAGTATTGGCAGAGGGCTGTGCTCTTTTGAAGGACTGATTCATAGATGCGTACAACACGCGTTGACTTGAAGCTGAATCTGTTCACCAGGGGCTCCCAATCTTGGGTCTCCAGATGACAATGGACTACAACTCCCATCATCCCCAGCATGACGGTCATTGTGTCTGGGGATGATGGGAGTTATAGTCCAACACTATCTGGATACCCTAGGTTGGAAACCCCTGGCGTACACTACTCAGTTTTTACAAGTGAGGTTCGCAATGTTTTGATTTGTGATGACCTTCCTATATGCAAGTCAAAACAAACTTGATCTCCAGGGGTGTGAGTGAACTGGCCCATAGCAGTCTACTCCACGTGGCAATCAATTTCCACGGTGCCAAAAGGCCTCGGGACTAGGGCCAGTGTCCAAAAGACTGAACCTACATTTTTCCTGAAAGGTATCATGACATTTAATAGGAGCAACGCCGGATCCTCAAGTCACGCATCACCCTAAGCAGAGCTTTCTACGGCGTTAGGTTAGCCTTCAACTGCAGGGTTTCCAGCGATTAGTAACCCAAGCGACTTACATGCATATGTGAATCTGTCTTGGGTGTTTTACGGTACGATCGTGTCTTGGCTCTCTAAACTGGGCGCGGGGGATCTGAGTGTAAGTCCCACTAATTTTAATTGACCTTACTTCCAAATAGGTGTTCTGAAGACGCCAGCCTTACTTCTGGCTGTTTCACCGAATTTCAAATCCAGTGGCTAAATAGTAAGTCTTGGGATCGCTGTTTAAATTCGAGTACATCGATTACACGTGAAAAACATTCAAAACAAACTCCTAGACACAATATTAAAATATGCATAGAAATATAACTGCATGCGGATTTTTTAAAAAATAAAAAGCTTATAAAATTATACTTCATCTACCTACATAAACACCATCCATATGAATGGGCCAGGCCGGAACTGAATGACTGGATCGAACCATGTGTTTATAGAATAACATTTCATAGAGTATGTGCTTTCTCCCAAATATAGATTTGTATTTCTGCATAAGTAGTTGCTTGCTTAACTCCTACAGATATTGAATGGATGTGTGTGTTTTAAAGGCAAATGTCAGAAGCCTGAGAAATCTTAACAATTCTTCGGTGTTTTAAGACTGTAGGAGGCCTAGAGATGAATAGGAGGAGAAAGCCATCTGCTTTTATTTTCACACTCGGAGCATGGCCAATATCTTTTATCAGTGTAGGCCAGAAATGAGGATAACATTTGGATATTATCTGAAGGCACTCCATGGGATGTGATCATTACTGATAAATGAGCCTCTTTAAATCTTAAGACTTACCGGTAAATGCCAACATGCACGAGTTTCTGATATTTACCATACCACCTGCATAAATGATATCAAAACATCGGTCATATACAGTTAGGGATTATACGACCACCGCTCCAGCTTCCTCCAAATCGAATCGAATCAATAGCAGCCAGAGGGATAGAAACCCAATAAGGAACAAGGTGTTATTGTCAACCCCCTGCCTCGATGCGAGAGGAGGCCAGCCAGTCTCCCTGTGGAGCCAACCCTCCCCCCACTCCTTGCTGTTCTTAATTCAGATTGCAGAGCCCAAATCAGTGGATATATTTTTTAAAAAAATAAAAATAAAATGTGGTCTCCTCTCCTTCCGGACAACAGGTTGGTTACCGTGGTTTTCCCGCACGCGTGCATAGATTAACAGATTGGTATGTTCAAAGGGGGACATAAACCCGAGAAGCCTCCTTTAAAACTCCCACACATTGTCTCTCCGAAAGACTCCCGGAGAAAGGAGGCACCTCTTAAAAAGCAGAGCGGGTGGTGGGGAGGAACCCAGCCCGGCTCCCCAAGCGAAGCTCGGCCGGCCTCTGTCCCGCAAGGACACACACGTTGTGAAGCAAAGCGGAAAATGTGTGTTCATTATCACATAAAAGGCTCCCGTCGCGAAGATGAATGGAGGCCTGGAATGGGAGTGATTGCGGGGACAATGGGCCGCGAATGTGATGCTCTAACCTGGCCGGTCCCACCGCGCCTGCCCCCATTGTGCCACGGTCGTTTTAAACTACTTAGCTGTCTCCCACTCCGCTGATCCCGAGCGATAAGATATACTTCTGCCCAAAGACATTGCAAAAAAGGAGTGCGGCGGGGCGGGGGGTGGCGGGGGGAGATGTCACTTGCTTGCCTGCTATAGAACCGAGAGCCTTTCTTCCTTTTCTCTGCCTTTCCTTGCTCACATCTTCTTGACACCTCGGATGGGGGCTCGCTCTGAGGAGGGGGGTGGCTTAGAAATGGACCACACTCTCTACTCCCCCCGTTCCCGTGGTGTGTGTGTGTGTGTGTTGTTTTTTTAACCCGCTGGTGGTTTAAGTCACCGTGATCTGTGAATAAACAAAATCAGTAAACAAATAATAATAATAAAAAAATCTAACTCCAAATTCCAGGAGGGCAAACTTTACGCAGCACGTCATACTTCAGTAAATTTGCACAGATATTAGAACTGCTGTTCCTTGCCTCTGCGTGTGTGTCTGTGCGTGTGTGTGTTTCCTCTGTTCCTTTTGAGCCATTGTGCTTAACTGAATTTTATAACGCTGATCGATATCTCGGTAAAATATTCATTTTTAAACTAGCGGGCAGTGAAATCTTTGCTTTGTGCTAAAGTCAACAGTCGCTCCAATAAATGCGGCGATGCCTTTCCGAGGAGTTGCAGTCGGTGGGGCGTCTGCCTTGTCATCGCCTCTGCGATCTGCAGCTCCAGGGCATCAGGTAGGGGGTGAGGCTGTGGAAGTTGTTATTTTTATGGCATTGCTGGGCGGCGGGCGGGTGGCGAGGGGCGGACCTTGCCTGATTCCTACCTGCCACTCCGCAATCAGGATCGGGCCCAGGGAAACAGGGAAAGAGTCCTCCCGCGGGGAGAGAATGGTTTTCATGTTCGGTCAGTGGCATGCTGTGAATCGAGTTGAGGCAGACAGAGATTGAGCCTGGGAGTCGGGTTCCCTGTGGCTGTGAGAATCCCCACCCTAAAGCAGCGGAATGTGGGCTGGTGGCTGCTCCGCCACTGCTCCTGACGACCTGGGTTTTTCAGCCCATCGCCCTTCGCCTCCCGGTTTGGTTTGCTGGCTGGAGTTGCCAGCCAGCCAACGTGTGTGTGTACCCAGCACACACACACACACACACACACACCTGCCAACACGTCCCTATTTTTCCATTCACCTGGGAAAATATATATATATATGAATGAATCTAGCCAGGTTACCTGCACCCTGAGGAGGTTTGCTTGGATGTCAGTGCTGCCACGGAACTCAGTGGGCTTGTCGAGGGCATCTGCCTGGCCCCGGTTGGAAACAAGATGGTAGATAATGATTTACATGGATCTTTTTGATCGGATTCAAAACTGCAGTTCTTGAGAAGCAACCTTCGTTGTATAGGAGCAAGCTTTATTCCAATAACAGCCCCATCCCATCGCCATTATAAACCGAGTTGAGGTTCCTAGCAGCTGGAGAGTTGGCATTTTTTTTTGTTTGTTTTTTTAACAGCTGCCTTCTTTGTTCCTTTCGAGAAGTGCCAACTAGCCCCCTCCCCATCCCACCAACAAGGGTTTCTACCTTGACGCTTCGTGGTTCTCTCTCGCTCTCTCTTCTAAGCTTTGAAATAAGGGAGACACTGGGTATCTAGAATTGCGGTGCATGGAAAAGCCGGGGAAGGTTAACATTCCTTTAACCCGTTTACATCGAAATTCTAAAGAATGAATCGACTAAAATGCGACGGGCTTGGTTTGACAGCTATTTGGCCAAAGAAACCTAACTCTCAAAAGGGTGGGGTGGGGGTGGGGGGACAAAAACAAAACAAAATATCTGGGGCACAACCCATCGGGAAGCTTTCCTCCTCATGTCCCAAACCGAATCAACGGGGGACCCTCAAGTACGCAGCTGTGGTCTTGCGGGTTTTCATTCATTCCAGTCGGGAACCGTTTCAGCTGGGCACAACTTCCCGGTGGATCGGTCTCTTTATGGTAAGAGTTTGGAAGGCAGAGTGTCAGACTTCTGAACAGCGTTGGCGTCACTTCTAAATTTCCTGCAGCGCCTAGCGGATCTCTGGTTAATTCTGTAATAACAGTTGTAATATTTCCAGGGAACAAAGTTTTTACCAATTCCTATTTATTTATCTATCTATCTATCAATAAAAGCTTTATCGCTGTGACTCAAAGTGAGCAAGGTCACTCACACCATCATTAACTAATGTATGTTGATGTTCTGAGGGTAGGGGAAACACACACACACACACACAGGGCAAGATCAAACCAAAATTAAGCACATTCCGTGAAAGCGGCTGGAGTCCAGGGGATTTAAACATGGTTAATATTGGCAGGATAGCACCATCGGTAGAAGTAACTTATTTTATTCTGACTATGCTTATGTGGTAGATTACGAAAGATTTCTCATTTTGCAGACTGGAGAACAGAGGCTAAAACAAAAAGGTTCACCCAAAGTATAACTAAGATCCATGCCTTTCATTATCTTTTAGAATGGCCAGAAACAAAACAAAACAAAACAAAATCTCAGTTTGGGCTGGGGGTGGGCCGTGTTAGGAAAGAGTGGAGAGAGAGTAACAGGCCACAGCAAGCTTCCTTCAGTCGCCTGGTGTTCTTGATTTCATGGCTTGCTGATTTTGACCTGCACGTTTCCCCTTTGAGCTTCGTTAAAATAAAGAACCGTTTGCCTTTTGGTAAACAAACCACGTGAGGAGCACGACTGTAGGTAGGAGCCACAGATTCCCAGGAATTGCTATGGAAAGGGGGGCGAGGGTTCTCCTCTTCTTCACGGTTTAAGACTGAGGTCTGGCTTGTAGTCGGCTGACGGTAAGAGCTCTCCACTCCCCCAGGATGGGGGCTGTTGCGGCGGCAGTGGGGGCTGAGGGGGAGAGAAGTTCTTCATCAGATTTCCCTTCCATCTAAACTGACGTGACAGCTTATATTTCCCGAACAAGATGGGATCGCTGCAGGACACACAGAGAGGCTAATGGTTTTTCAATAATTAATACTCTCCTAGCCCACTAGTAATGCGGCCTCTCGGATTTGTCAATTACTTGTCATTAAATGAGTGTCTATCCACGTCCTTCGCTTTGGGTCTTTTGATGGAGGGCTGAGGGGAGAAAATCACCTCCAGTCTCATCTCACAGAAGCTCAGCCAGCCTGATCTCAACTGGGAAAGGCCCTCTGCCACGGTGATAGGCAGGCAGGGCTCAGTGCGTGAGCTCAGGAGGCAGGCAGGAGGCCTTCTGCAAGGCCAGGGCGGGAGCGCTTCTAAAGAGATTTAATCTGCCAAATGGGCAATTTTGTGCTTCCGATCCTTATCCCTCGTCCTTTCCGCCTTGCCGAGTTTTTAGAAGGATTCAGGGAAACAAACAGACTAACAAGTAAATAAATAAATAGATGGATGGATGGATGGATAGATAGATAGATAGATAGATAGATAGACAGATAACAGGCCTGCCCAGTTGGTCCAGGCAGAAACGAAGCTCCCTTTCAGCGTTTGTTTTTGTTGGACTGAATCTGCTCCTGTGTCTTTAAAAGCAGCCGGACACCGAAAACTTTAGCAACTGAAGTTCTTCCCCACCATTTCATCTCTCTGCTCCGAAAGGCTTCCTTTGCTAAATTTCCCCACCTCTAGGCTGCTATAAAAAGCGCCAGTGCAGGACCTGGGGTGACTGAGAAAGGCTAATTATTGAATCTGAGCTCTTGCTCAGTCGCTGGAACTTTTTTTTTTTTTTTTTTTTGCCGGGGCTTAGACCTTGGACATGAAAATAATACCTCTGCTCTGAGAAAATGCGGAGTACTATTCTTCTGTTGCTGCCAAGGCAGAGAGCATAACAGGTAGAACCGAACGTCAGCACCTCACATTTGAGAAATAGAAACCCTTGAACTGAACCAGAACAAAACTGTGTTCCGAAGAACACTCTGTTTTCCAGGGGTGCAGATCCCCCTGCTAACTGAGTAAAGAGACATCTTTCTGAAGTGCTCTTTATTGAGCAGGGGGAGAGCAACTGGCCCCTTCCATCCCCAGAACCGCATCCCTTCAGTGGCTGTTGCTGGTGTCTATCTTATGTTTCTTTTTAGATAGTCAGCTCTTTGGGGACAGGGATCTATCTATCGATCTATCGATCTATCGACCACTTTGGGAACTTTTGTTGAAAAGCGGTGTATAAATAGCAGTAACAAAACAAAAACCAACCCCTCCCACCAAAAAACCCCCCACCTCCCTAAGCATTTGAGAAGTCACTCCTCATTTTACTGACCCCCCCACCATATTTCTCTCCCCTGCAAAGTGTCTTTTCTCTTCCCTGCCAAAAAAAAAAAAGAAAAGTTAAAAAGTTAGGAGTTGCTCCTCAGGCTTTCCCTCTACCTGCACCCCTGCTGTTTTCCAGTTCGGCATTACTTCCTTACCAATAGGATATTACTACTGTTACTCCATCCCGCTCTGTGCGCGCCATTCTTTTCAGAGTAAGGTATTCGTGCACGTCATCTCTTTGCCCCAGGAAGCATACAATCTAGGGGGCCAAAGTTCATCACCTTTAAGCTGGTGTGAAGTGATCAGCCCCCTGGACTGGAGATCCCAGAAGAGTAGGACACAAGTGTAGCAAATAAACATATCAGTTTTTCCACGCACCTCCTTAGACCTCTCTCCCATGGAAGGAGATGGTTCTTGAAAGTACTTCGCCTTAGTTGGAGATTTAGAGGAGTGTGTATGTTGTGAGGGGTGGTCAGCAACCTGGAAGGGAGGCTCGAGAAGCATCTCCTTGCGGGGGGGGGGGCTGCGGGGGATGTATTGATTGTGAAGAAGAATTTCCAGCCACCAAAGGAACAGCCCAGCTCTGCATTCCAACGGCGGAGCGCCCTTAGTTGCAAACGAGGCAAGGCGACGCGGATCAACGAAGGCCAAGAAGGCGCGTTCGGCCTTTCCTGGCCAAGCGACTATAGATCGTCCAGGAGAAGAGATTCCCCGACTCCCCCCGCGCGCCCCACCGCGCGCCCCTCTCTCTTGTGCCGCCGAATACCTTGGTTGCTGCGATGAGAAGCATCCACAGGCGGAGGCGTCCCCGCCGCTATGGCAACCCTCTCCTGAGATGTGCCTTAGCGTTGCTCCCCTAACCAGGAAACTCACGGCCATCCTTTCCTTCCTTCCTTCGCCAGTTTAGAAAATTGTTGCAGAGCACCCCAAGCAGTCCGTCTGTCCTTGCTGCCAACTCGTTTTCTTTGGGGTTGAAGCGATGACTGTGCCATTTGACCCCCTTCCTTGCTTGGACCCCTTTAGTTCGTTCTCCTCCCCATTCTCAACAAACGGGACCATTTCCTTTTGGGACCCGTAAGGGCAGCCAAAGACCGCCAGAAACACAAAGCACAAAGGCACAAAAGGCTCACACCCCCCCGATTCTAAATATACATTTACCTGGCCACTTCGTACCTTACTCCAACTTCTAGATCATTTATGAACGATGCGATAGATTTCAGTGGCTCTGATTTCTGTGGAGTAATTCTGGTTATTTCCGGGACTGACAAGCTGAGTCCACATACAACCCTAGCCTACTCCTGCTTACTCGGAAGTAAGTCCCATCCAATGGAATGGGGGAGTTGCTCCCTAATAGATTTCAGTTGGGGAACAGGATCCTTGCGCAGAAGTAAATCCCATTGATTGCAATGAGATTTATTCCTAGGTAAGCGTGCACAGAAGGATACCTTTAGGCGGCAATTCATGAACACAAAAGCAGAGGGAAAGTTCGACTGAAGTCAAGTGAACGTCGGAATAAACACGAATAGAGTTGAATGGAAAACTTCAGTATGCTTGTAGTGAATGCAGTTTATTTATTTTATTATTTATTTATTTGATTTCTACACTGCCCTTCCAAAAATGGCTCAGAACGGTTTACCCTATATTCGTGAGATTTAAAATGCCTTTTGGATGGAAGGCTCATTTAACCTGATCATTCAAGCGAGACTAAAAAAGTCCTGAATATCCTTTTCTAGTCATGAACTGGATTTCTGCAATATTGATTCAATATTCATCCAACCCCTTTTTTTAGGATTATAAAAACTGTTGATATAATGGCGATGCAATAGGCATGATGGAACTGCTACAAAACTTCTCTCCAGACCTTTTTTATTGCGCAAGTTAAAACATAAAAAGGGAACTCCAACAAAGAACAGACGTTTCGAAGTATATCAGTCAGGTTCAGTGTTCTATGTCCCATGATTTAAAATCCACACTTTTATACTCACGACATTTTAAAAAATGGATATAATTGCCTCAAAGGCGACAATGTCCTATGGAATGAAGAACTGGTTGGGGGGGGGGGGCTGGAATCGAAGAACATTCCCTTACACCAGTATATGCAAACTTGTCCAGTTAAGAATAGAACTGCCGGTTCTTTTCTCTGTCAAGGATTCCGCCATTCACAGTAGTAATAGAAGGGCAGAAATCATCTAATTGTGAGCCCCTATTTTCTCCTACTAGTCTTTTCTTTCTCTCTCTCTACTTCCCATCAAAACAAAACTCCCGCACCTCTTTCTCTGTTGGGAGCTCGGTAATGACATGCAAGGATGGGCTGAAAGACAACCAGACATCAAAGCACAAAGAAAATGACATTTCCCGCACTTTGATAAGAAAGTCACACTCCTAAGTTTCTTTCTTTCTTTCTTTCTTTCTTTTTTAAGGCAGACCCGCCTGCCGCTAAACGCGGTTGCATTTGCGGGGGGTGTGTCCAAACTTTTGCAAAGTGCTGTTTACCGTTTGTAAACAGGTAGTTCCCTGAGTACCCCCAGAAGTTTGCAGAAGTTGGGGGCCGAACAACAACAACAACAACAACAACGACACATTTATTGGGGCTAAGGGAGTGGAGAGAAAAAGACACACGCTTGGGACCGAGATGGGACTAATTGTGAGGGGTAACAAGGAGGGGTAACAAGGAGCTGGAACACCCAAGTCGAACTGAGCCCGTCTCCTGGGAGACTGATGGAGACCTATTTTACAAGCTGTAATTCCGCTTTAGACGATTGCAGGCTAAAGTCAATTCACACCCTCTTCTTTCTTCTGGAAATATTCCTAATCCTACCGTTCAAGCGGGGAATTCTCTTCTCTTCCCCACCAGCATTACACTAGAAACTTTACGGAACCGTTTATGATACTGGGAGTTTTTTGTTTTTAAAAAAACCGCTACCAATTTAATCATCTCGGCAATTTCAACCTACAGAATAAGGAAATATCAGGCAGGGAAAGATATCGCTTGATGATTTGTAGTTCTTTGCGCTGTTATTTGCAGGACAGACTGTTATTTGCAGGACACATTCGTAGTCAATTAAGGGTGGGGAGAGAAGCGGTAAAAAGAAAAAAAGAACTCTGGTGATCGCACCCCTCTGGTATTTTTAGGAGGAACATGTGGGCTTTTAAAGATTATTAGAATTATTTTTATATTAATTATGAGGCTATGAACGAAAGAGAAATAATTTATGCTTATGTATCTAATTTGAAAAATGAATAAGGCTGAGTCCTTAGTTCAGACTCCTGCACACCCCACTAAATTAGGATCGGACTATGTGGCTATCGGAATTTATTCTGAAGTAAGGTCCGCTGGCTTTTAACAGGGAGCAGTAGTATACTTATTGGGAAGAAAGTTCAGTTGAACTTAGGGAGCACTTTTTAAATGATCGACTTGTGTGCCTGCCAGATTCTTACTATCTTATCTTAGCTACAATATACAGCAAAATGTATATTTATTTTGGAAATAAAAATAGTTATTTATTCTTTTTCTGTTTAATCCCCAGTATAAAGAAGTCATTTCATGTATTCTTATGGATAAATTTCTTTGTTAATTTAGTATTATCGAAGATAATAAATATAAATGAAAAATGTGTGTGTGTGTGTCTATCTCCACTCGCGTGCATTAATTTCTTCTACAGATCCCCTAATAAAAAGAAATAAGGGGCTAGACGCACAAACCGAGGGTGACTATATTCTGATGTTAGTTGTATATCCGAAGGCACTCGATTAATTTCAATGACCATCTTTGTAAATCACAATTGACTACTCTTGGTATGTTTATGCCAACGGTTTGCCATTCTTCGATTATTTAGAATCTAGTATCAAAAGTAAAAAAGTATTTCCATCGCACCCCCACCCCCACGCCAAGTAAGAAAAAGGACATGTGAAACAAGGACCTACATAACAAATGCCCTCTAATTCTTGAAAATATTGATTATTTACCATACCATACCATTTCCAATTTTTTAAAAAGGGGGCGCGGCGGTTTGCCAACGTTTCAACCAGCCCTTGCAACTATGACCTGCAGCATCACGATGGGACCCTTTTCTGGACTTGGAGATAAACGTGATCACCTGCTAGTTACTGCAGGTCAAGCTGTTGTGGCACAGAAGCAGAGGCAGGCTGAGGAGTTAGCGGCCGTATTCCTGTTTCAGATTAACTCTTAAGCAGTTGGTGACCCCAACCTTTCAGGTCTTTAGACTAAAAGATATATGCAGCCCCATGCTGCGCAGTGTGTTTACTGGGAAGTAAGTACTGAATGGGACTTACTTTCCGAAAAAGTATATTTAAGATTGCAACCGTAATTGCTTAATTGTCCTGCTTGAGAATGAATGAACCACTCACCCTCTAGGTTCTAGATCCAGGGTTGTGTTAGGTTCCCCAACTCCCCATTCACCTGCCTTTCTGGGAGACTCTTAAGCACATTTATTGGGCAGAATGTTCAATGGAAACCAGCGAATCAAGTAATGCTTTATAAGTGGGGTGTGTTTCCCCAGTTATGAAGCTGAATTCTCTTTATCCATCCATCCATCCATCCATGAATGACCACGCTGTATCCGATAGGTCTAGGGCATCCCTTTACAATTTTGTTTGCACATAAAAACGTAAATCCCATTGATCTGGGAGAGACTTACTTTCGAGTAAACATACATGGGACCCGGCAGCGCATTGATTAATCTCTGTTAAGTTTACTTTCCTCCCAAACTCGAAATTCCAGGGATAGAAGGTTGGACAGGAGCAAAAGATTTACAGAAACATGGGGTCTGACACAGTACCCTGAAGCCAAGTGAGTATATCAAGATTATAATGCCACTGTTTTGATTATCCAACCACGATCCAGCCAAAGTTAAACACTGTTAAAATCCCATTGCTAATAATGAAAGAGTTAAACGCTCTCTAGGCCCTTGAAATAAATGGGGTAGGCAAGTTTATTGGGAAGGAAGTTCCATTGAGATCAATATGACTTATTATGAACTAACTGTGCATATGTTTAACTTGTGCATATGTTTAACTGGTAGGATATGCCTTCTATTACTACTTGCCCGCACACTGACTAATTTACTTTAAGAAGTTCCATTTAAATTAAAGGATAAATTAGGCACTCCTCATTTGTTCTTTTAATTTCAATGGGTCTTCCTCAATTCCTTGACTAACGCCTGACATCCGTTAGTCAGGATGTCAGTCAGTGTTAAAGAAAAAATGCATCAATATTTTGAATCTTTTGGAGTATTTTTTTATTCGCTGCAGTGTTTTTGTGCCTCATATTTCAGGACTTTCCAGCTTTTGTCAGTTCCTTCCAGTGTTTTACAGGTAGGTTTTTAAAAGTTAATATAGACTGCCTATCATTCATAGAGCGTCTGTAATGTTTTCAGTGCTGATCCACAAAAGTGTTTACTGCAAAGCAGTCCCATCTAAAGTCTGCTCAGGAGCTGATAGTTTCAGTGGCCAGACATATATTATGCAGCTCTGAGCAGAGCACTGGAGCCTGCCCCCACCCGTCCCAGAATCCTGGGTATCTGGTTTTGTTACTTTTTTGCACTTCTAATTAGGGGTAAAGAGCAGATCAGTAACAAGTTGGGCTGACAAGGCTATAACATTTGACAAACGTCAAGTATTTGTGGAGAAGGTTTGACATTATGTACACTCTTTTAATTATATTCTGTTTTAGCTTTTCCACAAACCTCATACAGTGTAGAACATCTTCAAATATTAAAAGGCCTGTCTCTCAAAATCTCAGGATTAAATCTTAGTGACATGTTCACCCATTTTTGCTATCAGGGGTCCAATGCCTTAAATAGCTGTCTGGCAGGTAGAGATTTAGCAGGTGGAGATTGTCCTGGAATGAGGATGTGATGGAGAAAGCATCACATGCTTGTCAGGCTGCTGTTCAGAGCACAGGAATCCATTCAAGGCAAAACCAGACCCAGAGGGCTACCTTAATTCATACTTCTTTTATTTGGGCCATCAGGAGGTTTTATGGTCTAGGACACCAAGTCATTTCATTCACTGTAATATGAATGGAACTGCTGTTAGACCCAGAGGAATAATTGTTACGCAGGTGATTGTTGAAACCACGGACAGAAGTATCCAAAACAACCTGCTTTGACTAGATCTGAAGACTTTAAAATTAAGATTTCTAAGAGATCCACAAATGCCATTTAGTTCCAAAGTTTCCATAACTTCATTTTTTGTTTTTTGTTTTGGAAGGATCAGGCCTAGTTTATGGAAGCTCTCTTACCACAGGAAGCTCTCTTACCATAGGTCTATCTAGTCCAGTACTGTTTCCTTTGATTTGTGGGAACTTTCTGTTTCCTTGGGAGCTTCTACATGCAAAGCAGATGCTCTCATTTTGTCCCTCCCCCGTTAAGTTCTCTTTCTTCTAAAAAGGTCACGATGGGTAGGTGGAGGGGGACACACACACGCACACACACTGAATATGATGTGCAGGCATCTGCACTGGTGCTTCAAAAATCCTCCTTGCTTTCAAAGATGAATGCAGGACATCATACTGATTTGTGCTCTATATTAATACACCCAGAGTACCCATCACTCCTGCTTCTGTATTCACTATCACTAAACATTATTTCCACTTTGATTAAAAAAAAAAAACCTGCATTGAAATGAGTGGAATCGATCCTTTAACCATCATATAGACCAAGGGTGGCATATGGTTTATAGCCTGAGGTGTGCAAATGCTCTTGGAAGTGAGTCCTGTTAGATTCAATGAGGTTTATGACCAAATAAATGTGTATTGGAGTCACCATTATACCTTCACTGCTAACATATCACGTGCTAAAATATCCATACACTAAAGAGCATGTTCCCTAGTTCTCCAAGACTCTTCTTTAGCAAAACAACAGAAAGGTGGAGAGGAGGGAGAGAGATCGAGATCTGTGCATGCTGGAAAAGCGTGCAGGTCTGCAGTCGCCAGGTAGAAGTCTTAAGATGGGGCGCAGCAAGCCCTGTTATGCCGACGTGCAGCGCAATCCTATGCATGGCTACTCGGAAGTAAGGCCCACTGGGAAGTTTTGGAAGGCGAAGCAACTTGATCAATCAGAGGGGATGCTGTGCACAAACCACTCTGTGGCCCTACTGAGGAATAAGTGGTTTGTAGATTGCAGTTGGAAGACTATAGCGTGAACGCTAATGTTCCGTTCATTGCACCACACTGTGCTTTCCAGTGGCCTTATTCACTTGGTCATAGGAACATAGGAAGCTGACATCTAGCCCAGTATTGTCTTCACAGACTGGCAGCAGCTCCTCCAAGGTTGCAGGCAGGAATCTCTCTCAGTCCTATCTTGGAGAAGCCAGAGAGGGAACTTGGAACCTTCTGCTCTTCCCAGAGCGGCTCCATCCCCTGAGGGGAATATCCTACAGTGCTCACACATCAAGTCTCCCTTTCATATGCAACCAGGGTGGACCCTGCTTAGCTAAGGGGACAAGTCATGCTTGCTACCACAAGACCAGCTCTCCTCTCAATCCTTTGCGATTGGTTGCCCCCACCCAGCACCACCCCTCGCAATAGTTCTCTGCACCACCACCGAAGCCTTCCAGTCTCCTGAAAGAGCGGCCTGGTCAGTGAGAGCTGCTCCAATTCGAGCAGCTCTTTTCTCTCTTATCTCTTCTGACATCAAGCCTCTGGAAGCCGCTTATCTCAGGTGCCTTTAACCTGCAGTTATCAGCCTGCCAGACTCATTTAGGGAGCTCAGCTCGGTAACCTGAGACGAGGCTCCATTGATTGTCGAAAGCGCCCTTTAGATTCCACCCTTGCTCAGTAAACAAAGCCAAGGAGCTGCCCTTGTCCCTTCCCCCGCGGTTCTGCTTCTCCCGTCCCGCCGAGAGACTTGCAGCGAGCGCCTCGCCGCATCTTGGAGGTCGCTGCCTCTTAAATGACTTGGAAGAAATTCCTACAGGCGGGGGAGGGGAGGGGAGGGGAGGGGGGATCTTCAAGCAGGTGGGCATTTGGGCTTGAAGTTCTTCCGACAGCTGCCTGGCAGGGAGGTGCTACGTCCAGGGGGTCTCTAGCCGCCTTTCCAAGACTGAGTTGCTGGTCGCCAGTTTAGAAAGCACAGAGCCGCCTACAATAAGGAGCGTGCACGTCCGTCGGGTTCCCGAGACGCCGATCATGGCAGCGCCTCGGGCTGCGGTAACCCTGCGCTTAGTTGCTTAGGCATAATTCCCGTTGAACTCAACTGGACTTATTTGCACTGGAGTTGTCATGTAATTGCCCGGGTAAGCCAAGCCCACTTTAATTAAAGCAAAAACCAAACAGCTTCAATGTACTAATTCATGCGTGGAACTATGAGGGCGCGCCTGTGTCCCTGGATGCGAGGGCTTTATAGCAAATTACTATTCACCAATTAAGAACAATATGCCTTTGATTAATCCTCTGTCTTTTAACCAATTAACTGATTAATTGCTTACATCTGCAAACTGCCAGCACCTCACCATAAGTGCCTTTTTGAGATACGAACGGTGTGAGATAACTTTACAGTTAACATGGAAAGCCAATAAGCAAAGCCCATTTTTGACATTTGCGCTTTCATTTCCTGATACAGTGACACGCCAGAAGCAAAATATCCTTACAAATGTGTTTTTAATCCGCAGATTAAAATTTGTTCTCACTGGGTAAAGGTGGCCCTTGCGGATTAATCGGCACATTAACATTCCGATTACAGTGATATTTCAACCCTAAGCATGTTTACACCTCGGGGAGGCCCGTTGTATTGTGTGCCTTAGAGGGCAATCCTGTACACTTACTTGAGAGTAAGCCTCCTTAAAGTTAGTGGAACTTTCTTCTGAATAAACACACATAGGACAGCGTTTCATGCTTGATTCAGGTGGCTTGTTTCGCCGGGTTGGCCAACCATGCAATGGTATGTTTACTCAGGTAAACATTCTGATTTCAGTCGAACTTCGGTAATAGTTAAGTGTGCATAGGATTGTGGCTGGAGTTGCGCATAAGCATTATTACCATTATCTGTTCTGCTGGAATAACCTCCACTGAAAACAATGAATTCGGGACTGTAAAATGGCTAGTGAGAGACCGCCCTTGTTCTCCTGCGAAATACCCACCGAAGGTCTGTGCGCACATCGGCCTTGTCAGACGGTCTGCCCGAACAGATGCAGAACTTGAATGCCCGTAAACATGCCTAGCCTATTATTAGACCTTACTTGAAGAAACCTCCACTGGATCCCTCAGAGTTAGCCAATTATAGACCTGTCTTCAATCTTCCATGATTGGGCAAAGTGACTGAGAGGGTGGTGGCCTCTCAGCTTTGGGTAGACTTGGAGGAAACAGATTATCTAGATCCATTTCAAACTGGCTTTTGGGTGGGCTAGCCTATGTGGTTGAGATTGCCTTGGTTGGCCTGATGGATTATGTCCAATTGAGTACTGACAGTGGGAGTATGACTCTGTTGATCCTTTTGGATCTTTCTGCGGCTTTCAGTACCATAGACCATGGAATTCTTCTGGGTCACCTGAGGGAGTTGGGATTGGGTGGCACTGTTTTACAGTAGTTCCATTCCTACCTGTCTCATAGATTCAGATGTTGCTTGGAGACTGTTGTTCTGCAAAGCAAGAATTAAAATCTGGAGTTCCACAAGGCTCCATACTGTCTCCAATGCTCTTTAACATTTACATGAAACCACTGGAAGAGATCATCAGGTGGTTTGGTGCAGGGTGTTATCAATAAGCTGATGACACCAGGATCTATTTCTCCATACTGACCTCATCAGAAAATGGGATAACTTCCCTAAATGCTTGCCTGGAGGCAGTAACCGGATGGATGGAGGATAACAAACTGAAATTGAATCCAAATGAGATACTGACTATGGGATGGTCTTAATTTGAGAGATGGTTTAGATCTGTGTGTTCTGGATTACACTCACCCTGAAAGAACAAATACATAGTTCGGGAGTGTGCCTGGATCCAACACTCTCTCTGGTCTCTCAGGCTGCAGCAACGGCTGGCACTTTTTATCAACTTTGTCTGATATGTCAGCTAGATCCATTTCTGGAGGGAAATGACCTTAAAACAGTAATATATATGCTGGCAACCTCCAGGCTTGACTACTGTAATGCTCTCTTCATAGGGCTGCCTTTGTACATAGTCCAGAAACTACGGTTGTTTTATTATTTATTATTTTAACGTATGTATATACTGCCCAAAACCTGCATCTCTGGGCAGTGCAGAATGGTGCAGAATGCAGTTGGCGCAGAATGCAGCAGCCAGACTGGTCTCCAGGATGACCAGAAGAGACCATATAACACCAATCTTAAAATAACTACACTGGCTGCAGATATGTTTCCAAGTGAAATACAAAGAGCTGGCTGGGGTCCAGGGTATTCAAGAGAGGCCTCCCCTTCAAATCATCTGGGGAGATCCAGTTATCAGGGCTCATTTGGTGGCTACTTGGAATGGGCCTTCTCTGTGGCTGCCCAGGACTCTGGAATGCACTCCCTGTCAAAACAAGAGCTTCTCCATCTCTGATTTCTCTTTAAAAGACCTTTAAGATGCACCTGTTTTCCTGGGCTTTTAATTAATGTTAACTGATTTTATATCAAAATTATTGTATTTTAATGTGTGTATGGATGCACATGTCAAGAGGTATAGAACTAAGATAGATATAGATCACCATTTTCTTTCATGGGTTGGGGAGGAGACAATTCTTGTGGCAGCACCTTCAGGCAAACAGGTTTATTGTGGCAAACTTTGGACTAGAATTTCCAAAATTTCTCCCTGACTAAACCTGCTATCTCTAAGGTGCCAGAAGAATCCTTTTTTTATTTTGCTGCCTGTAACAGATGAATATAGTTACCTAGAATCAAATGCTTTTGGGTGGAGCCACTGAGCATTGCCCCTAGTATAAGAAGGAAAGAGCTGGAGTCGTTGGGTGCAGAAGTGGACCAGGATCTGTGAACAATTAGAGGTAATTAACAGAGATGGGCTGATTCACTCCAGTCTCCTTCTAGTAGATCGGAGTTCCATAGACAACAGGAAAGAAGCTGTGTTTAATTTCCCTGAGATATTAGCATCAGAATGTGAACTAGTTAGCTCAGCTAATTAATAGGAACATAGGAAGCTGCCATATACTGAGTCAGACCATTGGTCTATCTAGCTCAGTATTGTCTTCACAGACTGGCAGCAGCTTCTCCAAGGTTGCAGGCAGGAATCTCTCTCAGCCCTATCTTGGAGAAGCCAGGGAGGGAACTTGGAACCTTCTGCTCTTCCCAGAGCTGCTCCATCCCTAAGGGAATGGAGCATTTTACAGTGCTCACATGCGGTCGGTCTCCCATTCAAATGCAACCAGGGTGGACCCTGCTTAGCTAATGGGACAAGTCATGCTTGCTACCACAAGACCAGCTCTCACAAGACCGGCCTGATGCTTAACTCTAGAGACTTGTATGTAAGTACAGGTCTGGGCTCAGGGCCTCACAAGCACTCCTGCTGAATTCAAGGAAACGTACTTGAATTCAGTGATAGTAGTATTGGGAGATCTAGAGTCCCTTCCAAGTGAGTCTGCATAGCATTGCATAGCACTATGATCCGGTTCAGGTGTTCCGTCTAGTGAATCTGTAGGAACTGAGAACCAAAAGGTCTGGCGGGGAGAGGAGAGGAAATCTCAGTTCTAATGCAGGATAGTGCGCAAACTCTGAAATGTGCTTCTGATGTAGAGTCCTGACCAAAGGAAGACAGCAGGGCTCTCCTTTTCCACCTGATGTAGAAGGGGGCGTTTCACCGCGTGTCATGCAGGACTGAGAAAAGTTGTTCTTGCCCAAATCCCCTCTTTTGCACCGTTGTTAAATATACACAGGTTACACCGCCTTCCTTCACTTTGGACATAGCCGTTCTTCCCATCACTCCTTCCAAGTGTCTGCACTTAGGAATCGTTTGCAGCTGAGATCTTGCATTGCGCTCCCTGAGTCAGTTGGACTGTCTCCCAAGCAAGCATGCTTAGCAGTGCAAGTCTCAAAACTCAGTCCTACACATCTTCACTTGGAAGCGAGTCTTTCCTGATTCCAGTGGAACTTACTTCCAAGTACTTACTTTCCAAGGACTAACTTCCAAGAGTATTTCAGCCAGACATCTATGCGTTGGTGAGAAGGCGGCTGTACTTTGTAGGCTACCCTTGATTTGGCCCGAATAATCTCCCGGCCCTTGCCTACAAAGGGTTAAAGAGGTATCCGGACGCCATCCCGAAGTGCTTTGCGCGGGAGCGCTGCGCGCGGCTACGGATGAGAGGAGGACAATGTCTTTTGGGATGTGCTCCGTCTTGCAAAACTATTTTTCAGGTGGAGTCTGCTGATAGCAGCTCTTATAGACTCCGAACGTGATTTTCGAAACGCATTTTTTCGGCTCGTTCAGGGCCAGTGAGCACAGAGGGAGAGCCTCGATTAGGCGCAGTATTTACAGTAGAAATCAAGCATGAAATTGAATGTTAACCAAGTTTTGTTAGAAAATGCAAATCGCATTGAAAACGAAGAGGGCGGATCGAGCTAGAGGTATCAGCTAAGAATGGGGCTTTCTCTAGAAAGGAGACCTGCAGTTGCCCTCTTACTTATTGTTTGGGACGGTTTCCAAAATTCCACACAACTGCCAGTGAGCAGAGCAAGAAGAGCGCTAAGGTTTTCAATGTCCCCACAAGGAGAAGGAGAAGCACGAACCATCCACCCTAAGGAAGTGGCTCTAAGTCCCCTTGATTTCAATGGGAGAGATTTAAGCCCTCATGGAAATCAATGGAAGTGAAAGGATTTGTAGCCTGTAATGGAACTGGTAGGCCTTTGAGACCAGCAGCCAAGCATTTCTAATGTTAAATACAGCCACAAAGCCGGTTGATTTAATTTGCCATGATTCATGCAAGGTGTTTTTAATAAGTGTGCACACGATCTCAGGCCCTTAAAAAATGAAAAAGATAGGAAGGGGCAAGTTGCTGCCTTCTGGAACTTCAGAGGAAACTTCTACAAGTATCAGCTCACATGATTGATTGATTGACTGATTAAGTGCCGTCAAGTCGGTGTCGACTTTTAGCAACCACATGGATAGATTCCCTCCAGTGAAAATTCTGTATTGATTTGTTCTATGATCCATTTGTTTGTTTTCCTGGCAGTCCATGGTATCCTCAAAAGTCTTCTCCAGCACCAAAACTAACATACAGGGCACAAATGCCTACAGTACCCCCTTTCCAGGCCGAGGGTATTGTAACACCTGTCCAACGGTATCTTATGTCCTCAACACTGTTATTCTTCACCCTGCCCACCCCCCCCCCCGTTGGTTGTGCGGTTGTGTGAAAGTTGTTAAAAGATGAAATGGTGCAAGGGAACTCTCTATATGTAGATGTTAGCGCTTGAGTCACATTAAAGATGTGGAAAAATGCAAGCTACTAAACCTTATTTGTCAGGTAAAGGTTGTTTGGGCCTGGGATTGGATCTAGAATGTGAATGCAAAATTGTACAAGGTAGAATGCATTGAAAAATTGGGGGAACACCCATATAAGCACGAGCTCAAAAAAACCACCAGAGAGGATCAAAGGTGACATGTGTACAATGGAACATAGGAAGCTGCCATATACTGAGTCAGTCCATTGGTCCATCTAGCTCAGTATTGTCTACACAGACTGGCAGCGGCTTCTCCAAAGTTGCAGGCAGGAGTCTCTCTCAGCCCTATCTTGGAGATGCCAGGGAGGGAGCGTGTGACCTCAGATGCTCTGGCTCCATCCCCTAGGGGAATGTCTTACAGTGCTGACATGTAGTCTCTCATTCGAATGCCAACCAGGGAGGACCCTGCTTAGCAAAGGAGGCAATTCATGCTTGTTATTGTAAGACCACCTCTCCTCCCGTTATGCTTCCCCCACCTCGCACTCGGCTTATATATATATAGTGGTTTTGTAATGTGAATGTAAAACCTACGCGTGCTAGAATGCTCATTTGCATTACAAATCTCTCTCTTTCTCTCTTCTTAGTTATTAATGCCGCAAAAGCGGCTCCAAAGAGATTCAAGCCTCAAATATCAACGATTCTCACTTAGGAAGACAACCATAATAGCCCCTTTCAATACGATTTGATCCCAGCTCCTATTCTGGGACCGTGCTTGGCATAATGGATAATCAGGCCTGGGAAGAACAAAGTATAGTCGTCAAATGCTCGCTGGTTCTTCTTGTTGTGAGTAAAGAGTGGACAAACAAAAAGCAATTGCTCCCTTTCCCTATTTTTTTTTTTCCATGCAGAGCACAATCTAGAAATTGCCCGCTTCACACCTGTTTACAATCCGCGACCATATTCCGCGAAGAGAAACCAGCCGACATTCGACCGCTCTCCGAATTTCTACTGCGACCGGCGTCCTTCTTTCCTCCGTTGCAATGATCCCGGCCACAGTTCCTACGAAGCCACCAGCTTGCATTGATGGGACTTCCGAGGAAAGGAGCTGAAGATGGGGCTGCCAGGTTGCTTCCTTTCATCTTTTCTGGCCCTGCCGAGTTGCCGTACCACCGGGCTGCGGTCCTGTGACGAATCTGCCCCTCTTTTCAGACGAGACGGTGCTGCGATCTAGTCAAGCCAGGAGGGAGTCTGCTGCAGCCGCCGTCCCAACAGGGCTCTCCAGATGCAGTCTTGACAGAGGAGAGCTTGACTGCCGACCTGCAATAAGTACACGACCCGTTATGTTCTCCTGTGGCTGTGGAAGTGTGCAATGAAATAAGGGCCAGTGTCTTTTGGTGGGGAATGGATATTTCGGAAATAGCAAGCGGCGACTTCATTGCGGGGCTCTCTTACCACAGCGGACAGCGGGCAATGATGTTGACTTCCCTACTAGTCACTTGGAACAGTGACAGGTGTGTGTGGGGGGGGGGGGGGCTGGCTCCCTTTCAGAAGAAACCCGAATTTCTCCTAAGGTTTTCTTCATGTCACAAGAACATAAGAACAGCCCTGCTGGATCAGGCCCAAGGCCTATCTAGTCCAGCATCTTATTTCACACGGTGGCCCACCAGATGCCTCTGGGGAGCCCACAGGCAAGAAGTATGTGCATGCCCTCTCTCCTGCGGTTGCTCCCCTGCAACTGGTATTGAGAGGCATCGTGCCTCTGAGGCTGGAGGTGGCCCACAGCCACCAGACTAGTAGCCATTGATAGACCTGTCCTCCTCAACCCTAAACACCTCGAGATCCAGTCAAAAGTGCAGCACTGATTTTGAGAAAAGACAGAGGCTAGTATCTAAATACTTCTCACTGGCTATATTCACATAAATGGGGCTGGCCCTACCAGGGGAGTAGCTAGGAGAGAGGGGGCCATGTTCACTCCTCTCCCCAGCAGCCCCTCCGAGAGAAGGAGATAATGGAGAAAATAGGGAGAGGTGGAGTTGGGGGCCCCTCAGAAACTGGGGCCGGGGGTTCTTTGAACCCATCCTCTCAATTATAGCTACACCCAGGGGCATAACTATAATAGGGCAAGGGGAGACAGTTGTCTGGGGGGCCACTGCCTGCCCCCCCAAAGGCAAGTCACATGACTGACTCCCCCAGCCACGCACCCACCCAGGCTTCCTTCAGTTGTATTCATCCTCCGAAACTGATGAGTGTTAAGACCTGGAGCTACCAGAACAGCATGTCTTTCTCTTGTATCATTAAATGACTTGCATTGTCCACAATTTACAAAACCTTTTAAAAAATAATTTAGGATGATGTTCTATTGTGGCACATAGGAGATAGATAGATAGATAGATAGATAGAACTATGCTTTTTGCTACCACTATTCAGCCTTATTTAAGATTTCTTTACTTCATGAGTTGAGCTTCAGTGAGGGGGCCCCATTTTAAAATCTTGTCTCTGGGCCCACGCCAGTGTTGCTGCGCCCCTGGCTACATTCCTGGACCCTCCTCTGGATCGCACCCATTTTTTAATAATAAGTCCCGATGGTTTTAATAGGATTCATTCCTGAGTAAATGCCCTTAGGGTCCTCATTCTCATTCTAGGCAACTGGGATAAGTAACTTGGTCCTAGCATTTTGTGTTATGTTGTTAATATAATGCTTCAAGCCTTCTCTGCAATTCTTTCTACCCTCACATTTTTGGCCTCCCAAACTTCTGAGAGACAAAACTCTCTTCCTTCCTCGGGATTTCTTCTTTGATTCTCCCGCGCATAAAAAGTAAGTAAAGGCGTGGTAGAAAAGAGGAGAAAGAGGGGGGGGGGAAGAGAGAGAGAGTTGTCGCCTATTAAACAGACATTAATGAATGAATCGTAAGCGTTTGCATACAATCAATTAAACCTGCATACATTAGCAAAAGCGGGTATTTGTGAGTTTTCCTACAAAACATACCTCACATTTTTTCTTTGTTGATGCTTCCACATGTGTCGCGCAGGCATTTCCTCCCGAGTGAGAGAGGAAGAGGAATGCCTCTGCTGAGAGGAGACTTGACACTCGCGGTTTTTGTCAAGTGCTTGCATTACAATTTGTTAAAAAACAAAACTGCCCGACTGATCTAGGGGCACTTTTGTGTGTGTGGCCAAAAAGACATTTAGTGGATTAATAAACCAGACTTAGAAAAAGAACACAAAACCCAAGCGTGCTTTTCAGTAAACGCAGGAATATTACATACCTATCTACATTTTCATCAACTGCCCAGATACACAAGTTTTGGGCGGTATACAAATGCGTCAAACAAAACAAAACAAAATAAAAATTTTCCACTCGTAAGATGGAAACTGCGCAAGAACACTGCCCTGCTGCTCCTGGTGACTCTCCTTTGTTTCAGTCCGTGGGAAAGCTTCCTGGAGGGTTGCCTGCACCGTGTCTTGGATCGGGATAGTAGACCCGGCCAAGAGACGCGTTCATGATCGCGACCGTATTAATGAAGTTAATGGCCGTGTTAATGGACCGGACCGCGTTAAAGATCGGGACCGTGTTTTGGATCGCCACGCTTGGCCGCTCATCTCTTTGTACTTTGTCTTCGATTTCTCAAGTTAGCAACTTCGCGGGGTACCAAAGTTCTACAATACAGACACAGCCGCCCGCGCCCATAGATCATGCTGCTTCCCCCCATTAGATTCCTCCTGGTTTTTCTTAACTGCCCTCCAGAGAGCCACAGTTTTCTCCAAGCCTGTTAACTGGCGACAGTGAATTACAGTCGAGTTTAATTTAATTTGCCTGCAGAACTAGACTGAGCAATCTTCTTCATCTTTTAGACGCACTCGTCCAGACGGCATCTTTATGACCCAATTCTCACAAAGCAGATGAGGTTGGCAGCCCTCTGTTGGGGCTGCGTGACGCTTTCAGACTGCAGGATGACTCCCGCCTCGCTCCACACTTGGTATGGAGGGACATTCAACTGCCTAGTCGGCGGTTTGTGAGAGAACCAGGCCTGTTGCAGTCCTCAAGACCGTGACCCTGCCTTGTGAACTGAGACAGAAAGGGATCTGAATAGTGTCAGGCTGTCAGGTGATCTGCAAAGATCTCCTAACTGGCACAAAAACATCAGAACTGCTTTGCTCATCGGAACAGAAGTCGATCTAGTCCATAATCCTGTTTTCAGAGGTGTCTGATCAGATGTCTCTGTGAAGCTTGCAAGATGGGCATGGAAGTAAAATTCCCACCATTAATACCCAACACTTGCTATTGAAAGATATACTGCCTATGAACATGGAGGCTCCATTTAACTTTCATGGCTAGTAGTTTATAGACTCCTAGAGCATGTCAAGAATTTAGGCAGGACAACAAGGACCTACATATATGAAGCTGCGTTATACTGAGTCAGACAATTAGTCCGTCTGCCTCAATATTGCCTACACTGTCTGGCAGCAGCTCTCTGCGATTTCAGGACATGTCAGGGATCTAACCTGGGACCTTCTGTTTAACCACCGAGCCTCTGCTCTGACCCCTTTCATGAGGAGACAAAATGATATAACAACAAGCAGCTTGAAACCTGGGAGGCAAATCTGCAGTATCATTTTAAGCAGGCAATATAACACAAATTTGCACAGTGAAAGGATGCCATTATATATAGACAGTGATTCCAAAAGGAAAAGTGTCGGATCTCTCCCAACAAGCACAATATCCTCTTATTCCGACGTCATTAAACCGAATTCTCCCACTAGAGTCACCCAAGAGGATTGTAATTCACGCAAACCGATATGTTGAAAGGATGGGGAAATCCACCCTTCTTCCACTCAGAGAAACATAGACATTTGTCCGGCTGAATCGTGCAACAGATGCCTCCGCACGTCATATGCCTCCGTCCGCGCACAGGCAGGGCATGACGTCGGTGGCGAAGATGACCATCCCATCTGATTTGTCCCCAGCCCGGTATTGACCACCTTCCTCCACCGAAGGCAGTTGACAGTTGACAGTACCTTTCCTCTGCCCCACCCCCAGCACTGGATGGCGACTAAAGACAGCACAGCTACAAGGGGCTGGCATCCATACCCATTTACTCGACTTGACTAACTTGTCTAATTTATTTCAATAGGACTTCTATCAAGTAATTAGCCGAGGTGATTGAAGAGTCATCCATCACATTCAGAGATCTTGCGCGTGCTTTAGTGTACACCCAACTTTTGTGGTAATGCGGGCAGAGAGTGAGAGATCCTGACCCCAACCGGTGCTGGAAGCATCTCTTGCCAAAGCCTCCTTGTTGACTACCCTGAAAGCTTCAAGCAGTGTCTTCCCCGTAGGGTATGGAAACTCAAACCCAAACCAACCCTAATCTCAAATTCACCACTGCATTGGAATTAATACACAGTACCGATTTCCGATTTCGTTATTTAATTTGTATAGCGCTTAATAAAAACTAAGGTCTTTAAAATATATGTTTTGGCACAATCCAGCCAAAGCTGGTCACTTGTAAGCCTGCAACACACATTTGCTGGGTCCAGTGGAACTGACTTCCAAGCAAGATTTACTTCCAAGTAAACAGGCAAAGGACTGGGCTGCACATTCCTTTGAGTTCAGTTCAGCAGTTTAAAGACCTGCTTAACGTGACATTGTAGTAAATTTGGCTGGATCGTGTCCCTTTTTTAAAATATAGGAGAGCGTTCTTTCCTTTTCTTTACTTTCTTTCAGTGCCCTGATGATCTTTGGTAATCTGGGCAAAAATGTACATTGGCTTAAAATGACAGGAAGATGCTCCGCCACGGAGAACCAGCCTCGATTAATTCTTCTCCCCTTATCGCTCTTCCTCCCACAGTGGCAACATTTTCTTTCTAGCAATCCGAACTTCCTTGTTTGCTGTTTGAATCAACTTTCGTGTGATTTCCAGGAAGTTCTCTGTTGACATTTCTTTACCACTCCCTCCCCACCGGGAAATTAGTGGAAAATAAACGCTTTATCGGCCTGGAAAGTAATAAGTAGCCGGGAGAACAGAGATCGCCCCATTTATTGCCCCCGTCGCAGTCTAGTATCTTTCTGGGCGCGCGAGAAGGAAGCGAAAGCGGCGCTTCGCCTTGCTAGCAGAGAGGTGCCGCCGCCTCGGGAAATTGACATTCTTGTCCGCGTCCTTTGTCTGATTTCAAAACAAACACACGCAGTTCGGATCCAGCCAAAGCTTCGGGGCGCGTTGCATTTCCCTATCATGTCTGGGCTTTGTTTCCAATCGCGGGGCGTTAATCCCATAAATGCGATTTAATTACTGGGAGGCTAATTGCTCGCCGCAGTTCTTTAGCTCGTCAGTAACTGACTTGCCATCCGCGAAGGTACTCCCTCCCGCCCCCGCAACGCAACCCCTTCTCCTTGGGTGACCCGAGCGAGATGAAGAGCTTACATTTACAACAAGTGCACGTTTCGACCAATGTTTAAAGAAAAGACCTGTTTACGGTATGAGGTTGGCGCCTGGTCTTCACGGGGGTAGGGAGACCACTTCAGCCTTGCGTGGTCTCCCCCTCTTTTTTAAAGCAGAGTCCCCGTGATCCACCAGTGCTGGATGGGGTCTACCTTGGTCTCATCCAGCAGTGTTCTTCTGGTGTTCTTCAACGTGCGTCCTGAGTATTCAGAATACCTCCACACAGATTAGTTAGACTAGTGCGTATTCAGAATTTCCTAAGGCATAACTAATCTGTGTGGAGGGGTTCTGAATACTCAGAATGCATGAAGAACACCAGAAGAGCACTGCTGGATGAGACCAAAGTAGACCCAATCCAGCATCCTTGCAAGAATCCCACCAAGCAGTAGGTGCTCTACCAGAAATGGTCCTCAAGTGGACTGTGGTCCCTCTTCGTTCACATCTGCTCTGCCCCCAGAGCTTCAGTTAAAATCAAATAGCAGCCTCTAAATTCACTTTAAAATGTTGCAGGTTAGCAAGACAATCATATCACCTTTATATGCGGTACCCAGGTACGTGTGCCTAGGACAGCACTACTCTCACCATGACAAACCATTCCAAGTCACTTGTAATTTTTACTCACATGGGTACCTACCTTCAGAGGTTTGTGGGGTGCAGCACTCCATTTATCTTCAAAATATGGAATTAAGATTTAAGGTAGGGCTTTCCAGCTGTTGCTGAACTGCAACTCCCATCACCCCTTGCTTCAGTTGAAAAGTCTGGGGACAGAGTGGGATCTGTGCAATCAATCACATCAAGTAGCACAACTGTTACCAGGCTGGAATGTACCATTCCAGGTAGCATGGTTGGTTTCAAAGTTCCCCCATGGGGGGGGGGGGAGAACCTCACTCAGGATCAACATAGGTCTGCTTTTCATGGAGATGGTTAACTTTTGTTAGGGTTATAATTTCAGATGGCAGATGGGAGCTCCTCTGATTAAAATCTCCTTCATTAAAAAAATATCTCTGTAACTAACATGTTAGGGAGAAACAAGGCTAGAACCCCTTCAGCTAATATACTAGTTTCCATGTGCAGGGATTTGCTTTCTGTATGGAGGAGCATTCAGTGTGAGTATCCACCTGCACTCTGAAGATGCAGATGTACAACATCTGTCAACATTAGCTCTTGGCCTTTCCCCCTTCACACATGTTTTGCATGCAAGGGAGGGCTTTCCCCTCCACTTAGCTGTGAAGTGTTAGAGCATGCAAATCCCTGACCCAACCAACCTTCAATGAGGTGATACAGTCCAGGAAAGGCTTTACCATTTGACTTGGCTAATTGTGTCAACTGAACCTGGGAAGGAACTGAGCAGTTCACAGAAGGCTTGGTCAGGGGGCTTCCATGTCAGGAAAGATAGGAAGAGAAGAGTTCTTCTCTTGGGCTGGAGAGCTGGTCTTGTGGTAGCAAGCATGACTTGTCCCCATAGCTATGCAGGGTCTGCCCTGGTTGCATATGAATGGGAGACTTGATGTGTGAGCACTGCAAGATATTCCCCTCAGGGAATGAAGCCGCTCTGGGAAGAGCAGAAGGTTTCAAGTTCCCTCCCTGGCTTCTCCAAGATAGGGCTGAGAGAGATTCCTGCCTTCAACCTTGGAGAAGCCGCTGCCAGTCTGTGAAGACAATACTGAGCTAGATAGACCAATGGTCTGACTCAGTATATGGCAGTTTCCTATGTTTCCTATGTTGTTCCTATGTTCCCTTATGCTGACTCAGCCAGACCTTTGGGTCATCTTCCAGTGAGTGATGGTCCTTTCATGGCTGGGAGTGAACTCTGTGTCCTTGGCAAGAAGAGATATTGTGGTAGAAGCAAGCAGATAAGGGCATGTGTCGAGTGCAGCATGTAGTGGCATGATAGTACCACCACCACCACCACCACCACCACCAGTTTAAGGGTGTTTTTTTAATTGAACTGCCAAAGTAGTGGGGTATGGGACATCTCTGAATTTTTAAACCAGGAGCCAGTGTTCAGGTCTTTATGGAAGTCCTGCTCTTTAATTTTGTTAATGGGAATAGGCTGCAGTTGTTTTGTGGGGAGGGGAAAGGCACACTGTTCTTGCTCACTGGTACTTTTCTTTTAGTGTTCTCTTCATTACTATATTTTAGAAGTGCCACAATTCCATGATTCTCTGTTTCCTCAAAGGATCATAGCCAAAGATGGTTAGAATGGTGATAGATGGATATAGTTGAAGGAGGTTGGGACTATAAGATCAAGTGCCTGCTAGACATTTTCTTTCCTGCTTAACCACGAAGAAAATGCTACAACACATGATTCCATTTTTATGTATGCAAATTTCAACCAAGCCTTACAACAGTGTACTTGCTTCTGTATACTGCTGCTCTCTGCTATTATACTTTCAGAAGCTTTGTGTTATCTCAGCTCTTTGAGAACGAGAGCACTAGGCATTTAACCTCAAACCTGCTGCTTTATCAAAAGCATCCTGGCGTCTTCTGACTTTATTGCCAAATGCCCTCACAGAGCTTGGGCTTGCATGAGTGTAAATCCTGTGCAAACCCTATGATCTGTACTGTGATCAGTGCTGTGTGCTTATGATGCACCACCATGCCGTGAACTGCAGATGAGTGAAGATCTACACAGGGCCAGTCTCTATAGCAGTCTCAGGGGTGGTATCAGCACCACACTGTCCTATGTCATCTCAGGCATTATTGAAGAGTGACACACTGCAAACCAAAACTGGTTTGAGAGCAGCAGTGATCTGATAGCTACGGATAACAGAACAGAGCCTGGTGGTGGTTGGCACTAAGGAGCTGTGCCATTGCAGACCAAGTAGCCACTTGCACCAGGATGGGTTTAGATTAATTAGTTAGTTAATCTTATTGCAGAGCTCGCACAGTTAATTAATGAAGTTGTTGCCCTTATTCATTCCATGCAAGTTTCTCTTCATTCACTGCACCGAGGACAAAGAGATTCAAAGCCCTTATACTGCAAGTGTTGGTTTGAGACCAGTTCAACTGGCATTACTCTCCCTTCTTCCTCCAAAAGCCCTGGAAATTGTAGTTTTATGCAAATACTGACATTTTATCATTACAGATCACTAATCCCATTACTGAATCATAGAGTCCTCCAGGTGGGACCTTGGCACTTAAACCAACTTGAAATTGAGCTTATATTAGTGTATTGAGAGGGACAAAGCATGAAAGGCAAGCCTTGTGAGTGACTGCCAGGACTTTCCTGCTGTCAGATACAGATCACCTTGAACCATCACCACAGCTGCCAGTGAAATGTGGCTGCATCATGCAGAGTTTCGAATTGCCCCCTCCCCAGTATATCCTTACTGTTCCTCCCACTCCTGGCTTTGTGGCTCCCAGTTCTGCAAACACAGCCTGAGTTAACAGCAGATAAGATGCCTTTGATTCTACTTTGGCACCTGGGTTGACAGAATAAGAGGATCACATCCACACAGTTTTATTGGGCAAACAAGCAGGCCCATGAGACCGGAGCCCTCCCTCTTATAAGCAAATGAAAAAAATGCTCATTGCCCACGATTCTGCAGATTGAGGCTCTTGACCATCATAACCCCCGTGCAGTGTTTCCTGGACTTCTGACAGTAGAGATAATTTTTTTTTAAGGGAGGCACCCTTCACTCTTACTCCCTGCCCCCACCAGTTTGGAGGGGCAGTTTTAGAGTTTGGAAGCCCAAGAACAACCCACCCTCAGAGGAGCACACTCCCTGTGTTTCTGCCCAAGGTCACTAATCTGTGTGTGTGTCTCCAGACTGGAAGGAGGAAAGCCCAGAATATTGACTCAGGCAGAGACTCAATGGGCAACCTCCTCTAGGGACACCTGTTCTGTTGCATTTCTGCATCAGGAGTGAATGATCCAGACTGATCCAGACAGAGATACAGCACAATGGAAGCAAGGCCAGGAGAATGAATCATGCAAAGATGCAGCCTTCTTTGTGGGTGGGCCCTTTAGACTCACAGGAGACTAAGTTTTAAAAGTGATATATTTCTTGTGGAACACTAGCTGTTCTTCATCTTCTGTTAAAATAAATGAAATGTAAAAGTGACCTTAGAGTTTAGACATGCACAGAAGCAGTCTTTCCCCCTGCATATCCCTAGCTGAGAGAGCTACATAAGCAAAGAGATGCCACCTGCATGGTGTATCTCCTGATGAAAGTGCTGTGGCTGGTGCTTGTACATCTCCAGCCAGAAAAGCACCATCACACTGATGATGTGTGAAAAGGGTGTGTGTGTGTGTGGATTTTGTTCTGCCCCTCTCTTCCACCAAACAGCTTATCAGTCCAATTGCCAGTCAGGGCTGTATGTGAAGTTCTGGGTGTGGAGTGAACACATAGCTTGGTCAGCATAACTTTGTTTGGATTTACTTTGGCATATTTTTGTGTGGAACAGAGCCCATTTCACCAGATGCGAGGCTCTAGTACCTGAATGCTGATGTCACGATACATCTGTTAGTCTTTAAGGTGCCACAACTGCCGTGTGTGTGTGTGCGTGTGCGTGTGTGTGTGTGTTTGCTTGCTGCAATGGACTAACATGACTACCTTGTCTAGACCGTGCGCATTGCATTCATGGTCCCTAAAATTACGGGGAAGAGCAGGCCCTGCAATAGATGGGAACTCCATGAACACTAGGACTGGGCATCACATCAGGCCAATAATAAAAAGTAGTGCAATGCAAGCTTTATTTGGACAATTTTTCACTGGATGTGATTTGATTAGAAAAACACAGATAGATACAATACAATACAATACAATACAATACAATACAATACAATACAATACAATACAATACAATACAATACAATACTGCATTCATTCATTCATTCAGCAAATTTATTGACCGCCTGACTTCCTTAGATTCAAGGCAGTTTACATAAATTAAAACAACAACAGCAAAGACAACCCCCTCCCCACGCCCCCACACTAAAAACTAAAAGCTTGGTAAAATAGATAAGTTTTCAGAAGCTTCTTAAAGGACAGAAGGGAGGGGGCATTACGAATCTCAGGTGGCAAGGTGTTCCATAAGGAGCTTCAATGCTGCCTTTTTTCTTTAGTTTCATCCCACAAAGCCCCAGGTAAGGAAGCAAAGGCATCATGTCGAGTCTTTCCCCAGAGCTTTTTCACACAGGGTTTTTAGTTAGGAATGGAGAGTGTGTGTGGAGAGTGTGTGTGAGTCTGGAATGGAGAGTGTGTGCTCGCATTTTGGACAGATTTACCCCAAAGTCCCTGCGAGCTCTCGGGGAGCATTTCACATACAACTGGGGTTTTCACTGCATGTTAGAGTGCAGCCTGAATCATATCCCGAGTTAATAAAAAATCCACTTTTTGCATAACTTCACTTTTTTGCACACTTTTTGGGGGGCAACTTTGAACTTGCAGTAAAGCTTTGCAGTAAACTTGCGGTGAAGCCTGCTGTCTGAAAATGCTCCTGGTGCATTTCGGGAGTGTGGGGGATGGCTGCTCCCTGTAATGAGAGCAAGCAGCCATTCTGCCCCCCAGCACTGCACTCGGGAAAGGATGAAATGTTGTGATGTTGCTGCTTGGGACATTGTGGGGTGAGTCTACAGGGGGGAAAGGCAGCATTTTAGAGCATCACCACTTTGCCTGTCTGGAAGGAAGCTGATTTCCACATGGAAGATGGAAGGGAGGCCACTTCTTGGTTTTAGGTAAGCACCCAATACACAGTTCATTTTGATGCAACCCCTGCAAACTGAATCAACGTGATGCAATAATTACCTATATGGTATTGGAATCAGTTTTGACACCAATAATTTTCTTGGTGCACTGTCCTAAGGAATACTCTTATATTTTACTGTAGATACTGGGAGGCACAGGTAGTGTTTTAGGCTTAGATTTCCATAAAGGATGAATCTGAAACAACTGAAAATACAGATATCAGGCACATTAAAATTAATTGAGGAACTTTTACAACAGGGGTGGTGCTAGGATCTTAAAATATCCAGGGCCTAGGTCCACATTCCCCATTTGATAATTAAACTCAATCATGCCCCCACCTGAATAATGATGTATGTTGGAAGCAGCAGAGAGCTAGGTGAGGCTAGGAGCTCCCTCTCTCCCTCCCATGCTCTGCACAGGTGCCACCACTGCTGCACTTCCTTTCTGGGAGAGGTCATAGAGAAGGGAGGTGGCTGATGATGAGATTTGGAGCTCTGAGCAATTTACTGGAGGCCTGTGCCCCATGGGCCACCCCTTAATGACGTCCTTTTTTACAGATTCCAAGCTTCTTGGGAGCAGTCATTTTACTGATTGGGCTTAATTCATGGGTTTAGCTCTGTGTTGGCTTCTTCCCCCAAATAGGAGGAGGTGCGGCAGCCACACAGAGGCCAAGTGCGCAGGTGCGCGGGCTGCATAATGGCCACCGGGCCACCGGGTGAAGGCCGAAAGCCAGCCGAAGAGCAGCCAAACCAGCTGAGGGGGGCATGAGGAAGGCCAGAGGGGGAGGGTGAACCTCCGGGGACCCCCCGCTACCTCCAGGAACTCCCCCGAGGGGAGTAAAGGGTTTTTTTAAAATGAAGTGAAGCTCGCGAACACCACCGCCACCTCCAGGAACTCCCCCGAGGGGGGCATGAGGAAGGCCAGCAGAGGGAGGGGGAACCTCCGCAGACCCGCCCTGGCCCCCTCCAGGAACTCCCCCAAGGGGAGTAAAGGTAAATTTAAAAAAACCCCTAAATGGTCCGCAATCCCCCCAAACATTTGGGTGTGTTTGGTCTGGGGTCGGACCGAACAGGGGGTGGTTCGGTTTGACCCTGAACTGTTGAACTGAACTTGTTCAATGTCGAACCTGTTTGAACACCCCTACAGTGGGACCATACACTGGGGAAGCAACTCTGACACCACTAACTGTAGGTGTGAATAGGGCCTGATAAAGAAGTTAAAGTAATCACGCTGTTATTGCCATATGCCCCCATCCGAAAGAGCTGAAGCTCAGTGGCGGAGCACCTGCTCTGCATAGAGACGGTCCCAGGTTCAGTCCCTGAAATCTCCAGGTAGGACTGGACAAAACCTCTGCCTAGAACCCTGGAGAGCAGCTGCCAGTCAGTGCAGACCCTATTGATTTAGATGGCCTGATGGCCTAAGACAGAGGAACATAGGCAGCTGCCATATACCAAGTCAGATCGTTGGTCCATCTAGCTCTGTATTGTCTACACCAGGGCTGCTCAACTTCAGCCCTCCTGAAGTTGTTGGCCTACAACTCTCATAATCCCTGGCTATTGCCCTCTGTGGCTGGGGATTATGGGAGTTGTAGTCAAAAAATGCCACCTTAAGTGGCACAGTGGGGAAGTGCTTGACTTACAAGCAGAAGGTAGCCAGTTCGAATCCCTGCTGGTATGTTTCCCAGACTATGGGAAACATCTATATCTGGCATGGGCAGCAGTGATCTAGGAAGATGCTGAAAGGCGTCATCTCATACTGTGTGGGAGAAGGCAATGGTAAACCCCTCCTGTATTCTACCAAAGACAACCACAGGGCTCTGTGGGTGCCAGGAGTTGGAATCGACTTGACGGCACACTTTACTAGTCCAAAAACAGCTGGCAGGGGCAAAGTTGAGCAGGCCTGGTCTGCACAGACTGGCAGTGGCTTCTCCAAGGTTACAGGCAGGCGTCTCTCTCAGCCCTATCTTGGAGATGCCAGGGAGGGAACTTGGAACCTTCTACATGCTAGCTTTATAGTGGTGTAGTTCACAAACACTCTACATCTTTTCTTTCCTTCTCTTTTGAACATTTGCAGCTTTATAGTGGTGAAGTTCACAAACAACTGTACATCTTTGGGTTTCTTCTCTTTTGCAGCAGAACTGATATATCGCACTGTGCTGTGTGACTGATATATCCTATCTGTGAAGTTTGAGCTTGGATTACTCATTCACACAAACAAATCACCACTTCGTGCTGCATCACTGAATGATGGACTTGCGAGTGTGAACTGGTGCTGAGGGACTCCTGTTCCCAGTGCACTGGGCAGGCCTTCAGAAGTCCCCAAAAGGATTCAGGAGCATGAGCACAATGGAGCCGCAAGGTCTTCCTATGTCCTGGCAGCACTTCGTTACCTTGAGTATGTCTGCAATAGTGGTACAGCAGAGCTTAGGTTAAGCACATTTAAGTGAAAGGTAGACATTTAAGGATGTTCATAGCTGTCTTCCACTGCAATTGGTGGGACTCAATGATGCTTTTGTGTTCACAGCTTGCATTTTATAGACATTTCCTTTAGAACTAATGCAGCTTATCCTATAAACGTTAAAGGAGAGAGGCACTTTTCTCTCTCCTGCTGAACTGAAAAATCATGGGCAAAACTGAGCTGTTATTTCTTTGGTTACTTATTAACTACAGTTCATTTAACAGAATCAATATTTCAGGCAAAGAGGTAAACACTTACCACACCACCCTGTCTTTCTCCTTTACCTTTACAACCCGATTTTTAGAATAAAATGCATCTGCCTGGAAAACAGAGGAGAACAGGGAACAGTGCCTGTTATCTGAGGGATATGCAAAGCACATTTTATTTCGCCTTTTATCTCTTCAATTGTATGTTGATCCCATACATATAGATTGATTTTGCACAGGTAGATAATGAAAAGTCAAGGGGGAAAATTTACACAACGGCACTCAGGATCTCAGCTCTCTATTGGTATATAAATTGGTTTATTATTTCATTCTCTTAAAGAGGGCCATTCACACTGCGGCAGAGCACTTTAAAACATAGCATGTTTAAACATAAAATCCATTTACCATGCCTGTGCTCCCCCCTCCCCAATTGTAATTTCCACACCATTTTGTGTGTGGTTGTGTGTGTGTGTGTTAATTTTCAAAGATATTTATGTGTAAACATGATCTTGCTTCTTCCTAACTCCCTCATCCATCACCTTGTTCCTACAGTCAAGGCTCTAATGTGGAATTTCTGACATGGTGACAATGACAGCTGTAGACCCAGAACCTCTAACTGTTTCTCTCTCCGTCGGATGATACCTTGCAAGCTGTTCATAATTCACTGTAAGTGCTTTGCATGTAGCCAGTGTAACCTGCATCTGGGCAGGCTGTTCAGGCACAGGAAAAGTGGCACTGCCTGTGAAAGGACAGCTTGGAGCAACTGCCCTCCCCACCCCTGGAAAAAAAAATCAAAAAGGAAACATTATTAATAAACATTTTCTGGACATTTGGTGGCACATTTTGGCAGCTCCAGCTTCAAGCAATTAATTCAGGATACTGACATTAACTCTCCGGCTCGTTGACAGCTTGGAGCTGGAACTAAAAATGCTAGTTCTCCAGGGAAAAGAGGAGGCTAGTTGGCTCTTTTTCTGGACTGTTTGCTTATAGGCCCAGAGAGCAATCTTCCTCGCAGAATGAAATGCAAGGACACAAACAATGTACCGGGGAGAGAATAGGAGATGGGAATGAACAGTTTGAACTATTTGCTCAGCAGAAGGGCAGCCACAATTGCCGGCCAATGGCTTTCCCATGCATCAAGCCCGGCTTCTTCGCCTCTTTTGTTGTTCTTCTCCTTCCTCTGGCTAGATAAGAACACAGCTGCAGAGATTCCAGCTAACTCTGGGCCTGCATTGATTCACAGGCAGCTCCATTCAGGTTTACTGTATTTATTTACCACAGGAGTTTGTCCCATTTTTTGCATCAGATCCCCCACCCCCACCCCCAAAACCAGAGCCACACTCTGTTGGGGGAAAAAAATTGAAATTACAAGTCACGACTTCCACATTTGCATTAGTTCAGTTTCCTGTGTTTTCTCAGAGAGAGGGAAAGAGTCCCTGAGCCGTCTTCACCAAACCCCTTCCTGAAAGGGCTTCAGGCGTGTTCCAGCCAAAGTTGAACCATCTGAGTCCTATTGATGGAAATGGGTCAGTCGTGCACATGCTCTGATTTCTTCCATTGCAATCAAGGAGGCCTACAAGTGCTCCCTTGAGCTGGGTCAGGCCTGTGCTGCCTGATCCAAGGCATGTTTAGCTGGCTAAGTCCCACTGGCTGATATGGTGAGGAAAACTACTGAAAGGAGCCCCAGTCAAATTAAAAGGACACACCAAAGGTAGGCAATGCCTACCTTTTAATTTCAATGGGACCTCTTTAATTATTTTTCCTCATCAGGTCAGCCACTTTGTTCAATGAAGCTTACACCCAAATTCACGTGCATAGGCCTGCAGCCTTAGTGTTTCCCAGGCAGGCCCCGTTAAACAAACAAACAAACAAACAAACAAACAACAAATCTGCATTGTTTAGTTCTGAGAAACAACTGTTGCGGGGTGTGTGTGTGTATTTAAATGCCACTATCTCATAGCAGATGGCAATGCTGCCTAAGCAGGGCACTATTTAAAGTTTCAGTGGAAATGGGAGGGCAAAGATATTGCAGTAAGGGGACAAGATTCAAAGCAAAGCTCAAAAGTCTGTTGATATTTTAAGAGCATTTGTGATGGTTCCTTTTTTAGATAGATAAAATGAATTCTCACATGTGATCTAAAACATAGGGTAGGTCTCCTCCTCAAATGGCACCCACCTGCTCAATCATGTTTCAGTGATGTGGTTGCCTATATATATATACACACAGAATTGTATATGACATCACATGCAAAAGTGTTTGCTTGTGTGCATGTAGCAGCACAGAAACTAAATACACATGGGAACACAGTTACATATTTGGAAGGGAAAAGATAGGTTTCACACATAACACTTATTGTTGCTAACATAATCTTTGCTCAAATAGCTGGTTCACACTTGGGTACAAAAGGTAACTACATTTAAATAGCAAACCAGTTATGCACAAAGTGCTATCAATTGGGAGCAGTGCGTGCACATTTCAGTGGCCAAATTCTCCAGTAATATACATGGAAGCAAAATGAGGAAAGTATTGCCTCCCATCTTTGTATTTATCTTGGGAAAACCTGAATATTTAAATGCACAGCTAGCTTTGCCAGTGTTTTGCGGTTTAAACACTGATACTTTTTGGATCTCAATTTAAAACAGCTTGCATTTGCAGGTGTGTTATCTTCATTATTCATTTTTGGTGGGTCCAGTTTATCAGGGATCTGCTCTTTGATGAGATCCACATGCAATTAATGATTAATCAGTAATCTTAATGATTTTTTTTTTACAAAGGAACTTGTCTTCAGTGTAGATCAGTATAAGGAGTATTTAGATTTTTGCATGTGCTTGAGAGAAACTATTCACATGCTTCTACATTTTAATATTGCAGATGATTTTAAAAAATTACAATTTATATAGTGTCAATGCAGAGTGCTTTATAGAAAAGCATATGCAAATAAATTACAGGTCTCTGCCCCATGATTCATATTTATTTGCATAGTTTTAATCACACCTTCCTCTAAATTAAACCTCAGATATAATGCTTGATACTTTTGTTAGAATAAAACTTGAATGGGCATCTCAGGTGAAAAGGCAATTCTAAAATAGGCAGCAAGAGAGAATGGTTTGCTGAGATCACATTGGATTGTCAGTCAAGGAGCAACCTTGCAGGAAACAGAGTTTACATACTGCTTTTTTCCAGTGCAAAATCTCCAAAACCTTAGGGATTTTTCCTCTACTGGGTGGTCAGGAGGAAAGGCTGAAAGGCAAAAGGGCTCCTATTGTTTGTGCTGTGTCTTAAGAGCTGACCTCACGTGCCTCTAAAAAGAAGAAAGCACCTGTTTATCTCCAGTTATCCCCTGCGTCTGTGGAGCGCCAAGCTACCCCCACTGAGAGAGGGCCATCGCTTTATAAGACGTATCCCTAAAAGTGCTTTGAGAATCACACCCTCCTTGATCCAGATATCACCACCATGCCCCAGTATTCATGTACAGCTTGAGACAGAGGTCCTGTATGCTTAGCTGAAATGTGGCTGGAAAGAATCACCCTGTCCACAGCACTTGAAGTGCTTGGAGCTGCGTTGGGGGTCCTGATGCATATCAAGTGCACATATGTACTGAGCCTGGAGCGCCTATTAAGCCAGAGAATCCATACAAGGAAATGTTGGGAAATGTCTTCACCAAAGGCAGAGCAGGAGTTTACATTATGCTCAGCATGGGGCTGCTGCTGAAGATGACTCTCTCGTGCAGATCCACCCCCCCATCCCAACAACATGTAGAGTTACTGAGCTGTAATGTCTTTTTTTTTTTTTTTTTTGCAGTTCCCCATCTCCAGCTCCACATCATTGGCTGCTGCAGGTGGGGACAGGCAAGGGCATAGCAAGGTTGTAGTGAGCACAGAGACAAGATTTTAAAATGCCCCCCCCTCACTGAAGCTCAGCTCATGAAGTAAAGAAATCTTAAATGAGGCTGAATAGTGGTAACAAAAAGCATAGTTATAGATATATATATGTATGTGTGTGTGTGTGTGTGTATAACCTATGTGCCACAATAGAACATCAGCCTAAATTATTTTTCAAAAGGTTTTGTAAATTGTGGACGATGCAAGTCATTTAATGGTACTAGAGAAAGACATGCTGTTCTGGTAGCTCCAGGTCTTAACACTCACATCAGTTTCAGAGGATGAATACAACTGAAGGAAGCCTGGGTGGGTGCACAGCTGGGGGAGTCAGTCATGTGACTTGCCTCTGGGGGGGGGCCAAGGCAGTGGCCCCCCTGACAACTGTCTCCCCTTGCCCTATTATAGTTACGCCCCTGGGTGATGATCAAACCACAAGGGTTGATTCAACATATTATGGGGGAGAGGAGGAGAACTTGACATGCATAAGCTATTTTCAGTCGCAGTGCCCCACATAGGGAATAACCTGAGGAGTGGTACCCATTCTGTGCCTAGCAGGAAGACTTCTCACCTTTTTTTCAGGGTGGCAGTGGTCAAAGGAAATGTTCATCAAGAGCAATGGAGTCATTTGAGATTAGCCATCAACATTTAAAACATTTTCATTGGATTGTATCAGCAACAGTTGTTGCTGGACACCTCATACAGTATACTTAGATACACAAGGCTGCAATCCACAAGATAAATGCAGATATATCTCATTTATCTTAATTTTAAAAATAATTATGCTCTACCCTTCTTCCCAAAATGAAGGTGGCTTTTGGATTAAATGTACAATGTACTTTATTATAGACATTAGGCTCTTTTAAGCTCCCTTGATTTCACATGGAATGAGTTTAGCCTGTGCTTATATTTCTTCCATTGATATTAATGGGAATTCACTTGGATTGAATTCTGCCTATAATATCTTTCTAACCATAACTAGGAATATGTTGTATGTGTGCATGCACACACAGTGCTAAGGTCTGCGGAAGGCTGGGAGAGAGCCTGATGCAGGCTCTGTCACAGTATCTGCCAGACTTTAGCAAGGTTGCTCCAAGTTGGAAGAAATTAAGGATATATTGCAATAAAGTAAACAAAGAGAAATCTACATATAAGGATATCATATATGATCTCTTCCTCCAAGCAGTTTGGTGCAATGGACAACTGGGGTATGCATTCAAAAATAAATGTGTCAGGACTCCTGAAGTCATTCAATTTGGGTCCATTCATGCCCTGCCCTTTTCATTTTGGAGCCTTTCAGAGGATTCCAATTCATTTTCAAAACCCCGTTTGGGGTGTGAGCCTTTTTCAGATGGTACCCACTATGAGATGGCTATTCATCACAACTTCTACTACTGCTGACACAGGTAATGGCAAAAAAAAAAAAGTTAAAGTACGATTCTTTAATTTCAATAAAGAAACCAGTAAATGGGTAATAAGTGGGTTCAAAAAATGAACTTTGTATATAACTGGGTTAATTTCAGAACAAATGGAATCTGAACTGAATGAGTTCAGTTCATTCCTAAAATGAATGTACCCCTTTAGTGTACAAGAATTTCTCTTCACTACCTCTCTCTATACAATCCAGCCAGAGTTAAGTAGCACTATACCCTATTGTTTCCAATGGCAGATTCAAGTATATGCTCAGTACTCTCTCACAAATCCATATTGTTGGAGCCAGTGTGCACAATGGCAGGGGCTCTTCCAAAGACCCAAGTTCAAGATCCCCCACCTCACTGATTAATTTGAGAGGACAAGGTGATTGTATTCGGTAAGCAAAGCTTTCATTGAGAGCCAGTATGGTGTAATGACTTGGGGCAGGGGTGCTGGGTTCAAATCCTGACCAGACTTTATTTATTTATTTATTTATTTATTTATTTATTTGATTTATATTTCTATACCGCCCTTCCAAAAATGGCTCAGACATGAAGACCACTAGATAGCCTTGGGCCTGTCACTATCTCTTAGTCTACCCCATATCACAAGACAGTTGTGAGGACAACACGAGAGAACCCTGTGTATACTGTCCTAAGCTCCACAGCAGAAGGGCAGAATTAGTAATCTGTCTTTGTCTATCTGCCAGTTTCCAAGTTTCCGTCACACTCCAGCCTGACTAATTAGCAGGACCTTGGCTGGAGCGATGTAATTAAAACCAAGCTTGACTCTCAGTGGTCCCTGTTAAGTTTTATGGGGCAAAGTAAGTGGGCTGAAATTGGCAATTCGGTTGACAGGTAATAAGAACCTGCTAAATACTAGTAAGAAGTAGAAGGAAGGTTTTGCCCTCTGAACACTACTTTCTTCCATTTGATCAAATGGCTGCCATTCATTTCTGAGAAGGAGTGCTGTATTTGAAGATATCACTGTAGTGTGGAAAACACCTCCCCTACTCTGTCTGACAGTTGACAATGGGTGGTCCATCTTCCACAGAAAGGAACTCCATGAAAGGTACAATGCGTTTCTCTGCAAAAAGCACACAAATAGACACTGAAAAACAACACCCTCCCAGATGCCTTCAATGTACAGGCCCTCTCTTTGCTTCTCTGTCGCGCTAACTGGGCAAAAAGGCACCTTTTAAAGTGGTGGCTCTTCTGTTTTTAGCAGAAGGAGAGCAACTGTCCCTATCCAACACTCACACAGTATCTTTCTAGTGGTTGTCATTGGTGTCTAATTTGTCTTACTTTTTAGATTATGAGCCCTTTGGGGACAGGACATAATATTATTCCTTTTCCTGATAAACCACATTGAGATTTGTTTTTTTGAGAAGTGGCATATAAATATTCTGAATAACAATACCAAAACCAGCAATAATAATAATAGTAGTAGTGAGTATTTTGCTGATTAATATAATACTGATCAGAAACTGACTAACCAATGACAGCTTGTAACCTTAACTTTTACAAAGTATCTTTTTCTCTCAGAAGCAAATCAGCTCTGGAAAAGCGGCTGAAACTTGAGGAAGAGGAAGCAGAATCATCTCTTAGTTCATGGTCATCTTTTTAGCATGTCAGATGGGCTAATTAATGAGACATTAAGATTGCTGAATGATCCCTATAACTAGTTACTTATGATGCTAATTTCAAAAACAATAAAGAGAGACTGCTGTGGTTTCTAATGAATGAATTTAAAGGAGCAAATATAGTTATGCAAGATTTAAATTAAGGTTGACACTTATGTAAATATAGCATTGCAAATGCATGTTTAAGAAATTTGATTGGGATAAGGTTTTAATCAGGACTTTCACTCAGGTGACATTTTAAATCCTCCCGGTTAAACTGGATAAAGCCTGCAAGCTCTAAAAAGGATGACAAACTCTCCTAAGGGAGAGGACATCAACAGGTATGAAATGCAGTTACCCTCCCCCACCCTTCATGATTATACAAACTGCATCATCAGGGTGCCATATCCCCAGCTTTGGCTTCCAGAATGCTGGTTTCAGCTCCACGCTAACATACACAGGAGGGTGTGTATGCTACAATCCCATAACCTGTGTAGAAAAGTAGGAGGGTGGTGTCTGTCACAGAATCCAGATTCCTGATAATCTCTGTTATCTGTTTTTCTTTTTAAAGCATCTTTCTGATCCTTATGACTATGTAAATATTAAGGCTGTATTATATTGTATTTGGAATTTTGGAGATGGTCTGATAAGGGTCATTCTAGAGGATACTGGAGATAATTCCAGTCCAAAATAGGGAATCCTATTTTGGACTGGAATTATCTGATACAGTTTCAGGGATTTCCAGAGCATTTGGGGCAATTATCGGCAATTCTGGAGCTCTCTGGAGGAGTCCCTATTTCCTTTCTCAATTGCAGCTGGGCGGGGGTGGGGAGCCATCTTCTGCCCTCTATCTGCCCATGAATGTATTTCTTTATTTTTGCTTATTTACATACAAAATTAAAAAATAAACCATTTGACTCTGGATGTTACATCACTTCTCCTGTGTTTCTTGGATGTGACATCACTTTTCTTCTGCGATTCTTGGATGCGAGTACAATTTCTGGGTTACTTAAATTTTTTTTTTAAGGATGGATGGATGGATTAATTAATTAAATACCCAGAGTCCTGCCATCCTTACCTGCTTGTGTGCCAACTTTCAGAGCCCCCTGTCTAGCCATTTCCCCCCAGCATTTTTTAAAACTTTCCCCATGGACTTCTATGGGGATTTTTGCCAGAAATGATAGGATTTCCAGAAGGAAATCAAATACCAAATCAGAGACTGGAATTCTGAAGGGTCCAGAGCTAGGACCTGAAACCGATATCTATGGCTTCAAATCAAATTGTGTTTGGATTTGATCAGGAATTTGCTATCATTCACAGACCTAGTAAATATGCTTGGAATTGTAAGGCCAATGCCTGCTAAAATATAGAAAGCAGAGAAGTTGCTAAATAGGATTTCAATTTATTCAGAGCAGGGGGATTTCATTGGCTTCTAGCCCCTCTTTTTAGTTTCTGCAAACACAGAGTAAATTATACAGAAAAATGCAGAAGAAACAATGCAAATAAGACAAATTATCCAAACCTGATGAATGCGTAATATTGTATTGGCTGCAAAATTAATATTTTCTTGTCACAGAATATTATTTACATTGATACAGCATTTTTAGCTAATATAGATCATGTATAGATCAAAGAGATCACTCAGCTCTTAGTGTGTGCGTCCATCCCCTTATCAACTTTGCAATGCCTAGACCAATTTGGATCAAATCTGGTACAGTTAAAGGAACATATAGGGACACCTTGGTGTAGTTTGTGATTATGTCATCTACCCCAATTCAAGATTTATGTATTTATTTATGTATTTATTTACAAATTTCTTATATACCACCTCCTCCAAAGACTCTAGGCAGTGAACAACAATACCAATGAAAATTAAGTTGAAGAAAATGAAGATGTAAAAATATTATGGGACTTCCGACTACAAACAAACATCTGCCACACAATACACCAGATATAACTGTAGTCAAGAAGAAAGAAACACAAGTTAAAATAATCGACATAGCAATACCAGGGGATAACAGAAGAAGAAATAGAAAAAAATCACCAAATACAAAGATCTACAAATTGAAATTGAAAGGCTGTGGCAGAAAAAGACCAAAATAATCCCAGTGGTAATTGGCGCCCTGCGTGCAGTTCCAAAAGACCTTGAAGAGCACCTCAACACCATAGGGGCCACAGAAATCGCCATCAGCGAATTACAAAAAGCAGCTTTACTGGGAACAGCCTATATTCTACGACAATATCTATAACAACAGCAACAACATTGACAATAAAATTCTGGCATCCCAGGTCCTTGGGAAGGACTCGATGTCTGGATAAAACAAACCAGTCAATAATACCTGTCTGACTGTGTAAACAAGAAATAATAATAATAATAAAAGGCAAACAACTGGTGAAACAGGAGGATCTTAAGAAGGGCCTTAAAAGCAGCCAGGGAGGGGGCTGAATGAATCTGGGGGCGAAGAGTTTTCCAAAGAAGAGGGGCAGCCACAGAGAAGGCCCTCCTACGGGCCCAGGCACCACATCTACACCAGGGCCTGGGACACTAAGGAGGGCCAGCTGAGAAGACCTCACAGGCTGGGATACAACTGACCAAGAGAGGTGATCCTGGAGATATACAGGTGCTAAGCCCATAAGGGTTTTGTAGGTGAGAACCAGCACTTTGAATTGGACCCAGAAGTGAACAGGCAACCAGTACAGTAACTGTAAAAGAGGTGTGACACTATCAAAACTACGACCACCAATAAGGAGCGGGCCACTGTGTTCTGGACTAGTTGAAGCTTCTGAATCATTTTCAAAGGCAACCCTTGGTAGAGCGCATTACAGTAATCCAAACAAGAGGTAACTAATGAGTTACTATTGCCAGGGCCTGCTGGTTGAGAAAAGGCCGTAACTGGTGAACAAGCCAAAGCTGGGCAAAGGCACACCTGGCCATGGCCTTCACCTGCTGGTCAAGCAGGAGCTGCAAGTCCAGAAGGATGCCCAGATCATGAACCATCTCTCTCAAGGGAAGATGGCAGATGCATGAACATTTGAGCCACATGTGGGCAAACTTGTGAACCACCTGATTTGGACCAAATTTGGTACACTTGTAGTGGTACATAGGGACACCTCAATGACATTGTTTGCAATGATGTCATCCACCCCAATTCAAGATGGTGGATGCACAAACATTTGAGGTGAAAGTGGGCTAACTTTTGAAGATGGTAATTATCAATTATGATTATAGTGAAAGGAAAGTAGGCAGATTAGTTATTACCAGAACTTCTTGTTACATAGGAACATAGGAAGCTGCCATATACCGAGTCAGACCATTGGTCCATCTAGTTCAATATTGTCTACACAGACTGGCAGCGCCTTCTCTAAAGTTGCAGACTGACGTCTCTCTCTGCCCTATCTTGGAGATGCCAGGGAGAGATCTTGGAACCTCTGCATGCAAGTGTGCAGGTGCTCTTCCCAGAGCGACTCTATCCCCTAAGGGGAATATCTTACAGTGCTCACATGTAGTCTCCCATTCAAATGCAACCAGAGTGAACCCTGCTTAGCAAAGGGGACAATTTGTGCTTGCTACCACAAGAACAGTTCTCCCAATTTTGGTTATGGTTATGGCCTGGTTATGTTCTGGTTACGGTTGCCTCTGGCTTGTTTGGTGGTGACCCAGAACTGGGCCTTTTCTGTAGCTGCCCCAGGGGTTGGAATATGCTCCCTATCAAACTAAGAGTATCTCCATCATTGATTACTTTTAGGAAGACCCTCACACACCTATTTTCTCAGGCTTTTAACTGAAATTAATTTCAAACTGTTTAATTGTTTTTATCCTATGAAATTGTTTAAACTGTTTATTCTGTGAAACTGTTTTAATTGTTTTTACTCTCTTTTATATTTGTGTACACTGCCTAGAGATAAACATATCAGGTGGTATAGAAATATGATAAATAAATAATAAATAATAATTTTAGCACAAACAGTCTTGATTATAGAGTATGACCAGATCAGCAGTTTTTGCCATATTTTATTTCATTTCAGTTTTGTCTAGCGCTGAAACAAACCTACCCTCAAAAAAGAAATATTCTGGAAATAACGGCATTATTAGATTTCTGCTGATTGTCTGTATGTACTTTTGGGCTACTTATAGAATCCTGCTGTGGACAACCTATATTTAAAAATGGTGGTAAACTTATTCATGACTGTGAAAATGGAAAAACAACATGTGTGTACATTTGAGTGAATAGTCCCACAAGCTATGGGATACTATAGCATGTTAAACCTACTTAGGTAACATTAGTTATACAAAGATAGCCCTGTTTTTCAACGTTCTTTGATGGTAAATTCAGTTGTGGTGAAAGGCCATATATTTTGTTTTGATTGATTTGATGATAATAATGAAGGACACAATCCAGCCAAAATTAAGCATATTTAAGACCCACTGATTTCATCGGGAGATATTCCAGCTTCTGCTTAGCACTTCCATTGAAATAAATTGGACTTACAGGCATTTAACTTTGACTGGGCTGTGTCCAAAAGTTTTATAATGCATGCACTGGAGCCATGCAAAATTTCAAATTGCTGTTTGATTCAGCCAAGACTTGGGCCAAATGGGACACTGAATAACTAAATCCAAATTGAAAAAGGAGACTTTGGAATCTCTCTGAATTAAATCAGCAAGGTCCCAAAAATTAATAGAGATTGGAGAGATCTGGATATTCAAAGACTTTTTCCTTGCTATTTTTCAATGGCAAATGTAATTTGTTGAAACTGTCAAAGGGAGGGAACGAGATAACCGTTGGTATATGGAAAATGCAGAGCGGGAGGAGTCATGTGAAACTGACATCTCAAACTAGCCAATGACTTTGCTGAGCCTCTTTGTTCCCTTTCAATCACAGTGTTTGGGGGAGGGATGGAGAAATAATATATCAAGCTCTGTTTGCTCAACCAAAGTGCCTTATGTGAGTTGCTGTGTCTCTGAATAATGCCCTAAGAAGGGGCTACCAATTCCCTGCTATTCCCATCCCATGATGAATAACAACAATGAATTATAAGGCTTTCCCCCTCTGAAATGTAAAAGTTTACTTTTGTTAAGAAACACCTGCACCTATTTATTTGGAATTTGCAGGCTTCATGCCCACTTGAGACTACCACCCCATTGTTTTCACTCCATTCTGCAAAGAAATGCAGACTATGTAGGCATTTCCCCCATTGGATACAATGACAAGTATTCAGACAAATTTAATATTTGATTCTGAATCACTGAATCTGAATCGGGGGTGGGTGGGAATCCAAAGCACCAAGTCAAACATAACATGCGCCAAATACCATCTCAAAACACTGTTGAATACTTGTCTAGTTTCAACAATAACTAATTTCAACAATAGCCATATGTATATTTTGTTGACTGTCATTAGGCACCTGTTAGAGAGCTAGTGTCTATGATGAATAACACCCTCTCCATTTTTACCGTAATTTTAGAACTATCTCACAAGTTTTGTAATTAAAAGAAGAAGAAATTGAAAATGTGTCCACAAAAGGATTCAACAAAAATTAAAGAACAGTAGAAGATCATTTTTCCCTTTGAGAAATTTCATGGCATTCATAACTCAAATGTGAATGTCAGGGGCAAACTATATATGATATATGATACGGGATAGCCAATGTCTTTTTAAAAGCTTAAAAAAAGCCCAGCCACTGGGAGTCCTGCACTGGCTTGAGACAATGGCAGCAGGGGAGGGGGTGCTTTCTCCTTGCCATGTTCTTGATTGAAATCAGCCCACCACATTTGCTAATAGCTTGGCGGGCGAAAGAAGAGACATGGTACAGGGAACTATATCTTCTTCACCAATAAGGAGTGATTTTGTTTGGGAAAATGGCACAGGGAAAGGGTCAAACCTCTCCACTTCCCATTCTCCTACTCCAAGCCATATCTTTCCCCTCTCTGACTCTCTGGCTTTCCCCTCTTTGGCCTTCTCTTCTTCCTCCCCCTTGGCACTTCCTCCACCCTCCATTCCACATCAAAGAGCCTCAGGGGAGGGCCTGGCTACCATAAACATAGGAAGCTGCCCTATACTGAGTCACACCATTGGTCCATCTAGCTCAGTATTATCTACACAGACTGGCAGTGGCTTCTCCATAGGCATGAGAGGTGCAAACAAACAAACAAACAAAGAAAAACAACAACCCCATGTCTTATGAGGTCTTGGCTGTGGTTCACAGCAACCCACTTCAGTTTCTCGAGCCTGGTCTGATGCTTGTTCTGCCATGGCAAGGGCAGGATGTTATGCAGGAGATGGTTTTTTCAAACAGATTGTTCCCAGCGCTGCTCCCCAGATCTCTAAAAATCCAGTTTAAAAGCCTCTCTCCCTGTCCCCCTCCCAGTACTTTTTGTTCCTTAGAAGAAACCAATGTGGCTTGCTGACTCCATGGTCAAGAACTGCAGTAAGAGGGCTGGATTAAGCACTTGAGTACAATCTCCAGCACAATTGAGAAACACCTGACTTTTGAACTAGGTAAAGGTATGCAGGGTCACTCTAATCAAGATCTGTGCATAAAAGCACATTCCAGTCCGCAACAAGAGGAATCTGCGGCAGACCTTTGAGTAGGTTTTTGCAGATCTTGACCCAAGAGCTTAGTCTGTTATTTCCCACCCTTTCCATCTTTCAGTTTTCTGATACAAACAGCTGAAGAGGAAAGAGCATTCACTCCACTGGTCTTTTCTAGGGCTGCAGCAAAGCCACTCTCAAAACTTCATGGGACAGTGTGAGTTCTGCAGTGTGAGTTCTGCAGAAATCTGCAGAGTTCTCTTCCAGATACACATCTTTTCTGTTAAGCACTAAGATATCAAGCATCATCAAGCACTTAAGGAGGCAGTGCTAGTCCTATAGCATCATTAGTCTGTTCCCCAAATGCTACCACACACCCTTGCAGCCCCAAAGGTTGCTTCTTGAACTCTGAATGCTAATTAATGAGCAACACAGGTCATTTAGGCATGCATGCTGACAGGAGGCTGAAAACAGAGTTCTGCCAGGGAAAGGGTGCCTCGGAAGGACAAAAGAGGCAGTTTCAAAACAATTAAGGGACCATGCATACCTTTGCCTACTTTTCTGCCTAGTTTCAAAACGGTCTCTTTTGCCCTTTCTTGGCACCCTACTCCAGGCAGAAAAGTGCTCTGAGCCTGTGACCTGTATTCCTACTTGCCTTGATTATTCATAGCAATAGCAATAGCACTTACATTTATACACCGCTCTATATCCGAAGCTCTCTAAGCGGTTTACAATGATTTAGCATATTGCCCCCCAACATTCTGGGTACTCATTTTACCGACCTCGGAAGGATGGAAGGCTGAGTCAACCCTGAGCTCCTGGTCAGGATCGAACTTGTAACCTTCTGGTTACAGGGCGGCAGTTTTACCACTGCGCCACCAGGGGCTCTTCATTAATTAGTTTTGCCACTGCGCCACCAGGGGCTCTTCATTAATTAGCATTGCTGGTAGCCAAGATAAGCCAAAGCTAAGTGGAATAACTGAACAGCATGTTCAGTAGAGAGCAGGGCAAGGTAAAGGGAGAAGAAAGCAAAAGCAGCTTGCAGTCAATGACAACAGGTCTCCTAGTATCTTAGACTCTGCAACCAGAAAGCCAGTCTGACCTGGAACTTCCTTCCTTCCTTCCTTCCTTCCTTCCTTCCTTCCTTCCTTCCTTCCTTCCTTCCTTCGTCTTTGGATAGCACCACCTAACTGGATCTGGGACCCTCCAGGACAGTTCAGAGGATGAAAAATAGAGAGGAAAGACCCTATGGTCCAGATCCCAGGTTACCCCATGTTTCCAGGAGCACCAGCACAGGAAAACCAAAAAGCTGGCACCTCCACCACTATCCAAGGACACAGCTCTATCTTCATACTCTGACGTGGAGAAATCCTTGGAGAGCTCTGGTAGAGGTGTTCCCCACTGCTGTTAGAGCCAGCACTTAGAAAACCAAGCAAGACCACTTTAATGGTGCTTTTTAAAATGTGCAAGTGGACACAGAATTTGCAGTTATTTAAAAATAAAATCTCTAATACTAGGGGGAATATGGGACTGGGCCTTCTCCCAGAGTATGAGGCATGGAAAGGGATCATGGACATAGTTTTATGTAGTGAATGATGTCACTAAAATGTGTAATTACCTGTTTTGGAACATATGTTTGTCCAACTTGTAATGTTCTGCTGTATAATATTTTCCCCAAATGTTCTTCTCTGGCTCTGAATGAGATTCTGCACATGCATGTTCAGCATGCAGCAGAGGTAGGTGCATTCTCAGAAGTTCTGCTTTGCAGGTGCATGTTCAGCAGTTATTTATTGTTAAATCCTAGACTCATGCCAAAACTCATAGTGATTGCTGTGAAACCAAAGATATGAACAACATGACCAGCTCTTTTGTATGTGCATGCATAGAATTTCTTTAATATTAAAGTCTTTATTCTCAGTGAAGCCCTCATTGACTGTAGTGAACTAGGTGACCAGACCATCCAAGCATCTTTTTATTTGGTGAGAATTGAGTCATTGCTCTCAATTGTTCCTCGCAAAGGTTTTATGTGGAAGACATCCCCCACTCTAGGTCAAAAGTTCTCTTTTTTAAAGGTATGTTTTTGAGGGTGGTGGTAGAAAGGATTGGTTGAATCTCCAAGCAGCTTTCTGCCATGGCCACTTCCAATTCCCAGGAGGCAATACGATAAGGCACACATGTAAGGCACCATGTACTTGTACCTGTATATAAGCTGCCTGGTGGCCAGGGACAAAATTTCCCAGGGGGGAACCCCCTGTGGCAGTGGGGGTGGGTGGGCAGGCTTCTTCCACCCCCATATTACCCATAATCTTCACTGCAGGGGGGAACAGACCACCCTCCATGGAGGTGGCATCATGATACATGACACTATCCATAATTGGAGTGTGCAGGCGCACAGGCCCGAGAAAAACTGTGGGCCAGCAGGGAGTGGGGGGGGAGAAGTCCACCCACCACCGCTGCCACCTCCATGGAGGGTGGTCTGCTCCCCGCTGGCAGTGAAGATTATGAGTAGTATGAGTGGCAGGGCTGTGGTGGAACAGCGGCGGGTGCAGATGGCAGCAGTGGCATGGAGGGCAACAGGGTAATGGTGGGCACCGGTGGGGGCCCTTGTGGGCTGTTGTGGGCCCTGTGACCAGTCCAGGCCCAGGGAGAGTTGCACCCCCTTGTCCAATGTACACTACGCCTACAACCTGCATCAGTACAATCTGGGAGACAACTCTTGGAAAAATATGAGCTCTCTCCCCAAATGCACACAAAGAAAGCTTGTAACTCATTTGCTGATTTTGAATCAAGCAGAGGGAAGGTTGCCCACAATTAGTTTTGTGTACAGCACAGTATGGAATCATATCATATCCTTGAAATAGTTTGGAGTAAGTAAACGGGGAGTTGTAATGGAAATTGTGACCTTGAATAATTTTACATGGTGAACATCATATGCTTGCTCATCTGGAAGAGTTTTAACTACTAGCATATTGTGGACAGTTGGCTTATGTAGTTAGGTGCAGTTTCGTTGCAGAGAATTAAATTTTGGACATTCAGGAGATTGAGAGCAAAACTCTAGTGGTAGCATATTAATAAACAGTATCTGCTATCTACAGTTGAAATGAAATATAGTTGGGGGGGGGACAACAGTGAAATCTGTTCAGAATTCACTATTTGTATTTTTAATATAATATAATATAATATAATATAATATAATATAATATAATAATTATTAATTTGATTTCTATACTGCCCTTCCAAAAATGGCTCAGGGCAGTTTACACAGAGAAAGAATAAATAAATAAGATGGATCCCTGTCCCCAAAGGGCTCACAATCTAAAAAGAAACATAAGGAGGACACCAGCAACAGTCACTGGCATTCAGATGTCAGAAAATATGCTATAAAAATTTGATTGGGTTCACATTTTGTCATCTGATCAAGAGTCAGATGATTCATAATTGGTTGAATTAAAAATTATGAATAAATGAAATTAATATAAAATTGAGTGAATGCTGTTGTTAGTCAGCTGTCAGGTAAATCAAACATTAATTTCTACATGCCGAATTTTTATTGCTGTTGAAAAATCATTGGATGTCAAATGTTAATGTTGACTAGAAAATATTCACCAAATATTTGCCCATCAGGAGAATATTCACCATCAATGTTCAGAGGAAAATGTTGAGGAGAATTGCGGGGGTGGGGGAGAGGAACTTGTTTCAGCTATCAATTTAACCGTTTAATCCAGTAGTTCCCAACCTGGGTTCCTCCAGATGTTGCGAAACTATAATTCCAGGAATCCCCAGCCATAATAAATTGTATCTGGGGATGGAGTTGTAGTTCAGCAACATCTGGAGGAACCCAGATTGGGAACCACTGGCTTAATCAAATGCCTGTTTACTTGAAAATAAGTACCACTGAGTACAATATTTACTCTCAGATGAGTGTGCATAGGATTGCAGCCCTAGACTCTGAACAGGCTTGGACTGTAAGTTTACTCTTAAATGGTTTTGGGGGGGGGGCATGTAAAATGCATCACATCTAATTCTGTCTGCTATGGTTACTTTGATTTATTCAGTCTTGAAATAAGCAGTTAGTTTACTTCTGTAAAGAATAGGGCTGGTCAGAATGACCGCCTATTTAGATTTTCGGGTTGAAAGTAGTACTTTTAAGGGAAGCAGAAATATTTCCTCCTAGCTCCCTTAAATGAGTTATTGTTCACTCCCCCTCCTATTTAAATTTTATTTTATTTTACAACTGTTTGCTCTATTGTTTTTTTCTATCTGCTGCTTTCTGCCAGGGTATTAATTTCTGGTTAGGATTTTCTTTCCTAGAGTGAACTGTTCCCTATCAATTCCTTTGGGAAATGTTTTGCAAAAGCACTGATGCCATTGTTCAGCACCATGGGTCCCCAGTGTGGATGGGTTTTGCAGATGGACAGAATGAGCATGCACGCCACATGCTTGGACCAGTGAGGCACTGTATAGTAAACTCTAGGTTAACCTGAACAAGATGGCACAGCCCCAGAGAAACCAAAGTGGGTGCTCTAGCTTTTAGACCAGTCTTGTTCTAACGTTTCCTTCACAGGTTGCAAAATAAGGAGAAGGGTAGCAGAGGTGGCTGTAGAGAGAAGAGGAGCTAGAATGGGGGAAATGGGGGAGAGATTGAAATGGGGGAGATAGGTTAGAGCATGGGTGTGGGAGGGGATGGGGTGGCAAAATGTTATGCCTGGATGCCTGGAGCCTATGGGATGGGCTGGAGTGAGAAAGATGGAAGGGGTCCTTCCCTCCAAACCTTCCCTCTGCTCTGCTCATGAAAACCTATGGGCATTTTGCTAGTTTCAGAAGGCGGAGTTGCCACTTGTACACGCCACTTGTACACATTAAAGAGTGTGTGGACAGAAAATATAATTAAAATGAAACTGCTCCCTTTGCTGCCATTTTTGGGGGGTGGGGGGGTTCAAAGACAAGCAATAAACATTGTCAAATTTTTTGTTTGTGCAGAAAGTGCATTTGTTTCTCAAAGACGTTTTTGACGTCTTCTCCCTGAGAACATTTCAACGTCATGAATTAATGAAAGCAAGCAAGCAAGCAAGCAAGCAAGCAAGCAAGCAAGCAAGCAAGCAAGCAAGCAAGCAAGCAATGCAAAGAATGCTGGAAAGAACAAGGTTGTGACTTCTGTGGGATGATGATACTGCCAGCTTACACTGAATGCAATGCCACTGAACTAAATTAATCAGGTAAATGCATCTCTCTAGAAAACATGGATCTTTTCATGAAAATAGATCTGCGCTGTTTCCCCTAGCTATATATAGGTGTTCACATACATTTGCACATTTGCTGGAAGAAATACAGCTGGCTCTTACGAGAATCGTGTGACTCTCAGGTGAAGCACCTGGGGCACAGGGAAACAAAGAGGTTCAAAGCTAGCCTGTGATCACAGTGTTTTGGGTTTGATCCAGCACTGGTGGAACCAATAGCAACAGTCCCATTGTCTTTGAGGATGCAGTCCCAACACCACTGCACAAGCCTTTACATGACTCTCAGATGTGTTATTTATAGCTTCAGCTGCAACAGTATTCTACCTCTGACAGGAGGCTGCCCTGCCTTAAGAGTTCAGAGGTGAAGTCCCTTTGGGGCAACCACACCACTCTTGTTGATCTCAGTAGTGAGCCTTGCATTGGTGATAGACAATCAGCTGGATGAGGCTGGACTTGTTATAAAATCATGCGGCATCTCACTGGCAGAGGGTGAGATTTTGTCTTACATTGAGAATAGGGATGTGCACGGAACCGGTTTGGAGGACCTTTATGGGCCTCTGAACTGGTTCGAAAGACCGGCGGTTTGGCCGGTTCAAAGGTGGGAGGGATCTCTTTAAGGATGGGGGAGGGTGCTCTTACCCCTCCCACTGCATTTCCCCTACTGGCGCTGCCTTTTAAAATGGGCGGGAGTGTACTTCCTTGCCACCCCGGTGCTTTCTCGGACTGGAAGTGACCGGAAGCTGCTGCTGTGCATGCGCACATCATGACGTGCACATGAGTGAGCACAACATGCTCATGCACATCACAACATGCACATGCGCAGCAGCAACTTCCAGTTACAACTTCCATGTGCATCCGAGGAGGCACTGGGGCAGCAAGGAGGTACGCTACCCTGCTGGACCGTTTTAAAACCCACTGGGGCAGCAAGGAGGTACCCCACTAACTGAGCAAAGAGACACCTTTTAAAAGTGGTGATTCTCTTATATTTAGCAGGGGGAGAGCTTTTAGATTGTTTCTTTTTAGACTGTGAACCCTTTGGGGACAGGGTTCTTCTCTTTATGTATTTTTCTATATAAACCGCTTTGAGAATTTTGTCGAAGAGTGGTATATAAATATTTGTCGTCGTCATAGTAAAAGGCAATGCCGGTGGAGGAAATGCGGCGGGAGGGGTAAGAGCAGCCTCCCCTGTCCTTAAAGAGATCCCCTCACCACTTTCAAACTGGCAGGCATCAGTTCTATGCACACCACTAAATGTGAGCAGACTGAGATTCCTTCACATATCCTCATATCCTCCTGTCTGTTTAAGAAACACAGCTCTGCTTGGGTGAAATTCCTACTTTCTGCAACCATGATTTTCAAACTGTATTCTGGCGAATGCTAGGGTTTTTCATAAATGTTTCAGTGTTCCTTGAGGAAAATAAATGGCAAATGTCCCTTAATAACAGCATGCCCATCGCTACCACACCATGACTAATCTTCCCATTGCTCAGTGCAGTTTCAAACGAGAAGTGTCTCTTTTTTGGTCAACACTAGCGACGCAAGAGGGGAAGAGTGAACTCAGTTGGGTACAACATGCATGGGAGGGAGAGATGGACTTACCTATTCTACTCTACTCTACTCTACTCTACTCTACTCTACTCTACTCTACTCTACTCTACTCTACTCTCCAGTGGCAGTTTGAGGAAATCACTGCTTCAGGAGGCTTGCTATTTCATGAGGGGTGATTTTCAGCAGGTAGATGGGGCACATGGGAAGAGTGAACTTCTGCAACTCTTCTATAGCAGAGATTTGAATGCATGTGTAGTTTGGCCCTAAATCAAAAGCTGCATTGCTGTGTTAGATGTAGGGATGTGCACAAAACTGGTTTGCCCGGTTTGGTTCAAATTCAAACCAGGTTTGAACCAGGAGGGGGTGGTTCGATTTTGGTTTTGCTCGAACCTCCCCTTGGTTCGGTTTGAATTCGAACTGTTTTGAACCATTTTGAACCAGTTTGGACTGGTTCAGACATCCAAAAATGGGTAGGATGGTAGCTGGCACCCAGGGGTACCTACCACCCAAACCCCAAAGCAATCGGACACTCGTATGATTTTTTTAAATGAATATTTGAAATTTATTTTTACTTTTTTCTCATAGGGTTAAATGGAACTTGAACCAGTCCATTATTGTGGAGCACCCATGGGTGCCAACAAGCATGCAAACCCTGAAGCAATAGGACACCCCTATGATGTTTTATGAATATTTGAAATATTTTTAATTATTTTTCTCATAGGGTATAATGGGACCCAAACCAGCCCATTGTGGAGCACCTAGGGGCACAAAAGTGGGGTGGGTGGTAGACACCCAGAGGCTCCTACCACCCACAAAGTTTGAAGGCAATTGGACACTCCTCTGATTATTGGTGAATTTTTAAAAAACTTTGGAATTCCTCATAGGGAATAATGAGGATTGCTGCAAATGTATAGCTTCACGTTGGGGGGAAAGGGGTGTCCTAGAGTGGAGTGTGGTGGGTGGTAGTTCCCAAGGTGGGCAAGGAAGCTATCAGAATTATTTGAAAGGAATTGGGCAAAAGGCTGATTTTTAAGTGATTTTTGAAGTTTACGCAGATGAGAGTGGATTCATGGTTTGTCATTGAAAATCTTATATGCTACCAAAGAATCTACACTCAGAACACTTCAGAAACAACAAAACCCAGTACCCCATGGGTTAGCAACCCATGGGGGTGGTTGGCACCCTCACTCTGGGCCACCCCAGCACCCTCCAAGTGTAGTTATGGGGCTGCTGAAACCTCCATTCTTCCCTATGGAGAAAAACCTTAAAGCCACTTGTGGGGTGCTGGGATGACCCAGAGTTAGTGGTGGCCTAGTGCACAGAGGGTGCCATTCATTGGGTTTTTAAAACTCTTTCAATGTTAAACCCTCTTCTTTTTGCACTCTTCTTGTGTGCACTCTTTTCCTTTGCCACACCACGGCAGCTCTCTGTCAACCCCTCTCTCTGTTAACCCCCCTTCCTTTTTTGCCCGATTCCTTGGCATTTCCTCTACCTCTTCAGGTGCTCTCTACTTTCCTGCACAACTTCAAGTCCGTACCCCACCTCTTAGTTATTCTGTTCTTTCCTGTATCTTAACCCATGGGTCCCTCTGTGGTCACATTTCTCAGCTACACCCTCTTTCTCTCAACACATCCCAGAACCCTCCTCTCTATGCAGGACTGTTTATGCTTAGGAACATAGGAAGCTGCCATATACTGAGTCAGGCCATTGGTCTATCTAGCTCAGTATTGTCGATGTCTACACAGACTGGCAGCAGCTTCTCCAAGGTTGCAGGCAGGAATCTCTCTCAGCCCTATCTTGGAGATGCCAGGGAGGTAACTTGGAACCTAGATGCTCTTCCCAGAGTGGCTCCATCCCCTCAGGAGAATATCTTACAGTGCAATATCTTACACATCTAGTCTCCCTTTCATATGCAACCAGGGCAGACCCTGCTTAGCTAAGGGGACAAGTCATGCTTGCTGCCACAAGACCAGCTCTCCTCACTGTGGGTCTCTGTACAAGCCATCTCTGTTGTCCTCCTTTTCCCCTCTTTTCATACCACTTTTCATATATCACTGCATTTCTTATCCCTGTTATTCCCATCTGATTTTCCCTACCACCCAGGTCCCTCTGCACCTCCATTAAAACCACATGACAATGCATAGAGCAGTAAGATACAGCCACTAACATCAGCTCCATACTTAGTTCTTCTATATAGATGCAATGGTCACCTTTCATCACTAGCCTGTCTGCTGTCCCAGTGTGCCTGCTGAAGCATCTGTCTCAGGTTGGTTACCATCCAGTAGCCCAGATTCCTTGCTTTTATGTTTATGCTTTTTATGCTTTTACCAAAGGGAAGTGTTCATTTTCTGGCCGGTAGGATTTTTAATGTAATGGAGCTTATACTAGTATATGATGAAAACTTGGTTCATCCTGAGTGTATTGTCCTTGATGGCAAGGAATACTGAGGAACACATATGTATGATACTTGTATGCTATGCTGTCACCATGGTTCTCACCTCATTCCATCCAGTTGTATAAGAACCGTGTGAGGTAGGTTAGGCTAAGAGAGAGTGACTGGCCCAAGGTCATCCAATAAACTGAGAGGGAATTTAAACCTGGGCCTCTTTAACCCCAGTCCAACATCTGACCCCAATACCAATTGTAATACCATACCACATAAACTCTCACGCACCAAGAATCTGCCTCAGGGTGCCTGCCCATTTCTCTTCCCCTATGCTCCCTCTGTTTGTACCACTCTGCCATCAAAGCACTAGAGAGGGTGCTTTGACCTAACAAATCCCCCCTACCATCTAAGCAGTGCAGCATAGGTGACCTCCTCCCCAAGTCCCCAACTTGGGTTGAGGGGGAGGGAAAATTCATGTTTGGTCCCCAAAGAGCAACCAGATCAATCTGCACTACTTGATGGGTGGATAGAAATCTCCATGTGGGTGGGAGGGAGGAGCTGGTGCTGTTAAGTTGCCCAACATCCTGTTCCTATAGGCCCTTCCTAGCATAATGCAGCAGCATGCTGTTATGGGCATCACAACATATTAGACTCAGAGGTACCAACCCAGAAGCATATGGAATTCAGGCCTGTGTCTGATTTCATTTTATATTAAGAGTTCAATTAAATGCCTGAACTTGAGGGTGAATTGGCACCCAGATCTGCCTGGGTAGTGCCTGATAAATGATTTGTAAAGGCAGGGGTAATCTAGCATTGGTTATCAGTGTTTGTGGAACTCACAAGAGACACAATGGGTTAGGCTTAATTACCAGTCTCACACTGCTGGAATTAACCTGCTGTCCAGTAATCCCCTTACCTCACTGACAGGATACTTCTGCCTTAGTCAAATGTGTTGATTAACTTACCTCACACATGTACCCCTTTTTTAAAACGTTACTTTGAATATTCTCTTGTTATAATTACACACTAGATAGAGGTACACAAGAAATAATGTAATTGCTGTCTCACACAAATAGAACTAATTTTCTTACTAACTCCTGACTTTTAACACCTTCTGGGACCAGGCCCAAACCTGGGGACAAGAGAAGATGCCCATTTGCCGCTCAGAGAGGCAGATTTGCTTTGGGCAATGTCCCCTCCTCAAGATAGCAGCTAACAGAAGATGGGATTAAGATCTCTCTGGACTGACCAAATATCCTGAGCTAATTTTGGTAATTAAAAGACAATATTCAGAGGATAGCAGGAATAGACGCCTTTTGTAATCCAGAAGACTCAAATGGACATCAAAGGATGGAACCACTATAAGAAGGAGTCTCTGGACATGGCAGATTAGCAATCTTGTGCCTACAAGCCAGATCTGCTCACTAGCAATCCCAGAGTTTGCTGCTAAGCCGCGGGGCAACAAGCAGGAACTCTGTCCATGGACAGGAACTGTCTATGACTTCTACTGCGCAGTGAGAAGTCAAGACTTCCCCAGCCATGGTGCTCTGACTCTCAGCCGTGCTCTGAGCAAATTGCATGCTTGATCCAAAAGCTCCTGTCTCCAGCCAGAAGCCTCGCTCCTTCAGTTGAAAGCCCCACCGCTCTCAAGCCTCTGATCCTGGTAATATGCTGCCTTCACAAGGCTTGGATCCCTCTTTCCTCCTCCTTACTAATCACTGCTACCCCCCTTCCTAAGCCCCCCCTTCTTCCTTCTTTCTCTGCTTCTCTCTAAATGTTTTATTTAGGAATTGTTAGATTATTAGATATCTGTAATTACTGATTGCACACACATATGTTAGTTAGGCACATTACACTACACCTTGAATCGGAAACATGTTCTTAATGTGGATTATTTTGTCCTGTTGAGCAACTCTTTATAATAAAGCCCATTGAACTTTCTGAGTGTGTCTCTCTCTATCTCTGTTTGCACGCCCAGATCCTACATGGTCACCATCTCCAAGAACCAGTTCAGTTTGTGTATGATGTGACTTTGCATCTTTCCCTCTGAGCATGTAAAGAATGTGAAACCAGGTATAGTTCACAACAATGCTTCCAGTCAGGGAGCCAGTCAGCTTCATGATCACATGACATGATCCATTGGCCCACCAGCTTCGCTCCTCTTCTGCTTTGCTGCCAGCTGCCAGCCCACCTTTGAGGATGGCTAAAGAGTAGAACTGTGTAACTGGATCATTCAAGGCCAAACTATATCTTATATTATATTTGGCCCTAATGCACTTAAATATATATATATATATATATATATATATATATATATATATATATATATATAAAATTTTATGCTCCAAATAGCAGCCAAAGGGACGGACCAGTCTTGACCAGGACTGCAGGATGGGTGCAGGGGCTGAAATGCCTCTTCCCTCCCATGGTCCTGATCCAGGTTGGGCCTCAGAACCAGCTCTACCTCAAAGGAGGGTGAAGTGGCAGGCACAGGTGGCAGCAGAAGTCCATCAAAGAAAGGACAAAGTGAAGCCTCTCTTGGGGCAGGGAGTTCTGCCTTCTGCTGCCACTACAGAAAAGGCCCTTCTCTTCATTTCCACTGACTGTAGCTCTGATGGTGTTGGGACATGCAGAAAGGCCTCTCCCACTGTCTGAAGAGGATGACAGCAGTTTTGACGTAAACTGCCCTGAGCCATTTTTGGAAGGGTGGAACAGAAATGAAATGAAATGAAATGAAATGAAATAAATAATATGGGAGGAACAGGCTTTTAAGCATCCTGGTCCCAAGCCATAAGTAAAACCAGTTTAAAAGTAATAACCAGTGCCTTGAACTGCTCTTGGCAGGGTCAGCCCTACCATGAAGCAGGATGAAGCAGGCTGCAGATTTTGGCCAGTACACAGAAGTGGAAAGCAGCCTACTCAGCACCTTCCACTCAGCCTGCACAGGAAGAAGGCAAAATGAAGTCACACTGCTTTTCATCTTCCCTTCCTAACAAAAAAGGAAGAAAGGGGGAGAGATCTGAAAGAAGGAAAGACTTGGGGTGTGTGATTTTACTAGGGAAAAGGAGAAAGGGGAGGGAAGGAAGGGGCATCATTTGGTACTAAGTGCTGTTGGGCTGCCCATTGCTGCAGTTTGCTCCTGAGAGGAAATCAGCCATTGGTGGCCACTATGAATTGGGATCATGGCAAGGCAAAGGCTGCCTTTGCAGCATAGCCAGTCCCCCCCCCCCCACGTGCCTCCCAGGCGATCAAAATCTTAGTCCGGGAGACTGCAGAGGAGAGGGGGAACTGGCTGCATGGGTGGGGGAACTGGCTATGTGGGATTCCTTCAGGCATGAAGGACAACCCTAGCAACCAATCAGAGAAGGAAAGAGGGAGGAGCTTCCTTTTCTCAACTCCGGTTACAGTGAGTGCAGCCTTCAATTCAGTTTTCAAATGACATGCTGCTGCCTTCAAACCTGAGATAGGAGCAAGAAAACTGACTACAAACTGAGGATTCAAGTTGGCATTTGGGAAGGGAAACCTTGATTCACTTTTGAGATGGAAACATGGTGGCATGCATTCGGATGACCATGAAATCCAACCTCTGCCCCGTTCAACTCTGGTTGCGCTTACGTGCAAAGGTGGCCAAAGGGTTAAAGCTCCCCATGCTGTCGTTCCAATCTGAATCATGGCAGCTATTTTGCTAATAAAATCAAGCATGTCATGGCCAAACACACAGTAGTAACGTAACGTACAATTTGGCCCTGAATCATCCCTGATTCAGAGACACAGCAGAATTATCTGTCCTCCGAGGAGGTGCACCCAAAACAGCTGACTCATACAGAAGCTGAAGGTGCTTCTGAGTGCAGCTAGTTCTTTCTCCTACATACTCCAAAATTAAACCTTTTCAGGAGTAAGAGCAAAGGGTGCCTCCAAGTGTAATTCATGGGGTGGGGCGGGGGGGAAGCATACTTCAAAAGGTTGAGATATGCTGTGCTATATGTACTGCACAGCCAGTGTTGGTATCAACAGCAGCAACCATTTTGCCCTAATTGTTTCTTCAGCTCAAATACGTTAATGAAGACAACTGAAAATGCGCATTGTACAACAATTTGCAATAAATTCTGCAATTTAATTTCCCTATCCACCTGCCAAATTCTTTCTATTGCTTTTGAACAATTTGTTCCATGCCTAAACCATGACCAGGCTTTGAAAAATGTAGGCAAGAAGTCTGCCTGAGGTACTTCAAAGCAGAATCAAGGTGCCTCCAAAACAACAATAGGAATAAACCGTGACATCTAATAGGGCTCCTTAACCTTGCGTTGCCCAACGCAATTTTTGTTAGTGCATATACCTGGCAACTGAGTTATGTTTCAAGAACTAAATTGTAATGCCCATGAAAGGTGACCTGCTTTGTGTTTATGACCAGAACAAGCAGAGCTCCAAAGTGTAAAATTTGCCCATTGCCCTAACAATGGGCTATCCATGACCAAGGCTGGCTCAGCTTTTTAATAATGATGACGACAGACTGTGTCCAAGTAGTGAATTGAGCACTGAGGAATGATGATGAAATCTTTATGGGAACCTTTACCATACAGATTGGATCTTAACAAGGTCTTGATCACTGTACAAACAGGCCAAAGTCAGTTTTCTGTACACTGATGAACACATTTTCCAGAAATGTTGCTAGATCTAAGTACTTATGGCATCAATAATATTAGGGGTTCTTTTAAAAAAAACATTGGGAGTGTTTCCTTACTTTATAGACTTCATTAATTTTAATTCATTATTCTGAGTTTTTCAATGTGAGACATATTTTGGATCAGAATGGGACGTTTAATTTGTTTATTTGTTGAATATAGATTCCCCTGTTAAAAGATAATTTGCAAAGATAAGTGGAACTTGCTTTCTTTTTGAATTTGGAGTAAATCTGTTTCCATACGAACTGTTCTTGTTCTATGCTTATTTTGGGAGCTTCCATCTTGCTTGACTAGGAGGTCATTCTCAGGACCAGCTCTATCTGGACTAGCGCAGTTCTACCCAGGTAGAGCTGATCATGAGAACTGCCGGGATCAGGACTGATCCTGCTGCTCCCCGGCTGGGTAGCCTGGGTTTTTTATCTGGGCTAAAAGTGAGATAGGAGGGTGAGCATGTGCCCTCCTCCCTCACTGCCTGGTTTTGTGGGCAGCCTGGCAGACATTTAGATGATAGAGGCGAGGCAAGGAGCGAACTGGCCTCTAGCATTTGACCATGCACCACACTCCTCACGTGGTGAATTGTGGGATTTCTGGAGGCCAGGCTTCATTTTCCCATCCTCCAGATCACCACGCTTCTTACCATAGCTCAAGCCCATTGCCTTCAGTGAGACGATCATTACAGAACTGGTGCAGGGGTGTAACCTAAGGAGCAATCTGCTAGGAACTTGTCCAGCTAAAATCCCACTCAGCTGGACGTTTCACCTCTTGCTGCTGGTTATCCCATCACCAGCTACACTGCATTTTTATCAGTGTGGAATTCCACTGTCAGTTCCACAGGAAAGAGCAAGAAAGGACCTTAGCCCAGAAAAGGCATCCATATAACTGCTTCAAATGAACCTTCAAGAAATCTGAAGATGTCTGTGTGGTATCAGACTCTGCTGCTTAAGTGTTTCCTTTGGTGTTACCCTTTGGTGGAGACAGGAACATTGTGGAGGGGGTCTCATTATTCAGATTCTTGATAAAGCAAGATTCAGCTATTCTTAATAGAAAGGTAGTGTGATAGAGAAGGTGAGGGCTATATAATAAGATGCCGATAAGATGAAGGGAAATGAGAATAAGAATGAAAAGCAGCAGTAAGGAATTACTTCCCCTACCCCACTATATCCATGTCTAAAATGCTTTCAGATGGCTGGGGCCAAGGTCTCTTTTCTTTCTCTGGGGGAAGGGGAGCTAGTCAATTTGCCAGCAACTGTCAGTGGATGGTTTGTGACTACTGGCAGCAGGAAAGGAGCAAACAGTGAATGCCAAGCAAGGCTGTGATGAAGAGAAGAAAATTGGTCTGTCATTCTGTTAAATATATGTTAGTCAATCATATGAGTTCTAATTAATCAATCAATCAGTCAATCAATCAATCAATTAATGTATACACACACACACACTGATAGGGGAAAAAATCATTCTGAAGAATACATCTTATTTATTTCCTTTTGGGAGATGATGATGATGATGGTTGTTCAAGATGCTTCACCCAGTGTGTGTGTGCATGTGCGTGTGTGTGCGTGCACACATGCACGCATGCACGCACACACACGTATATGATGTATATACAGGTATGTGATATATGACAAAATGATAAGGGATGTAAACTTCTTCAGAAAGACACCACAGCAAATCTTTCCACATTTCTAAAACTAGACAAGGATTTACAAACAAAAAAATTACTCAGCAACAAAACAACTGATCTTCTTATCAACTTAATCCAACTGCTAGAGATTTTATGTTATGCAAAATTCATAAACCTAACAATCCAGGATATCCCAGTGCCTCTGACAATAACAGAGTTACAGAAAGGATCTTTATAAAATGATCATATTCATAATCTTTATTACGGTCATTGACCAGCACAAGTTGTAAAACAGTAATACTATACAATAAATGCAATATAAAGAAAGTGTTGCAATATTACGGAGATTAAAATTGATGTAGCAATAAGACTGAGGGGGAGAGAGTCTAAAAATACAAAATTTTAAAGCATGATATAAAGCACAAACAGAATAGGTAAAATCATATTTACAACGTAGTGGTTAGAGTATAGGACTAGGACTGGGAAGACCCAAGTTCAAATCCCCATTCAACCATGAAATTCACAGGGTGACTCTGGGCCAGTCATGTATCTCTCAGCCCAACCTTCCTCACAGGGTTGTGAGGATAAAAATAACCAGGTACACCGCTCTAAGCTCCTTGGAGAAGAGTGGGATATAAATGTAAATAATAAAACAAACAAACAAATAAAAATCTCCCATTGTACATCAAAGACATTGCAATATAGTTTCATAATAGCACTAATAACTTTTGATGTTGCTTAACTACCACAAAACAATGAGATTCAAGTTCCAAGTGAGTTTCTGAAAAGCAGAATATCTAATGAATCTTCTGCATAAATTATCACTACCTTAGCTATTCTGCTCCTTACTTGCAGACAACTTTACCTTAAACCATAAACACTGCGCAGCATCCAAACTAATTAGTCATGACTAACTTTGCCGGGATGCTGCCCACTGCAAATACAAGGCACAGATATGGACACACACACAAAATTATCTTCTATCAGTATATTTACGGGCAAACATGATGATTTCCATAAAGAATTCAAAACAGACCATTTGTAGGAAAGTGTTATACCGGAATCACATCTCTATGATTTCAGTCATTATTACCCACAACTTTGGGAAATGGTCACATTCAAAAGGTCATGATAACACCTTTTTCATTAAAGAGAACATCACCTGCAAGTTCAACAATGTAACATAGATTGCAAGCACCCTTGATGTATGATGGGAAAATGGGAGATTTTATACATGATTTAGAAATCCCAAGTCAGCAATCACAACAAAGAAGCCTGAGCCACCTCTGTTGCAAAACATTTTATTTCTGATGGCTGCAGCCTTTTGGACTTCAAAATATTCCAAGTGTTCATGTGGGACAGGTGGCCAATGTGAGCCATAAGCCCTCTGGTGCCATACCTCCCACTTTCATAGAAGACAGTGTGGATACTAATGGCAAACCTATTGCCAACAAGGAAGAAGAGGAATTGGACATCAGGTGCAAATCAAGTACCATGGACTGAAGGTACTGCCATAATTCCTAAGCATCTCTATGCTCTGTTGTTTGCCAATTCTTATGCTTCATAAATATGCTGGGACGTCTGATGAAACAAGATGCCATCAATTCAAGAGCTGTTTTATTTCTCCTGAGGTAAAGAAAAGTACTTCAAAGGCTGTCTTACTTCTGATCTTGAGTCTGACCATCATAATGTTCAAAACCGAGTGTGCATAGCCCCTAAAGGGGGTTTCTATATCCAGATAAATCTCACAATATTCAGATGGTTTGGATTTTGGATAGCACCAAGTCTATCCCACAAACTGCTGAAGAACAACTAACAGAGGAGCTCATTAGATGTTTGATAAGAGGTCTGGAAATCTGGGTCTCTGCTGAATGTATACACTGCCTTTTTCTTCAGACTCAAGGCAGCTAGCACAAATTAAAATAATATCACAATAAAAACACAATACAGGCATAACAGCAACCACAAAGATAACATACAATGAACATAAAACAGCAACAAAACAAAACTCTAAACCCCAAACAGAAAGGGGTAAACCAAAACAGCTCTCAGGGGTTACTGAAAAAGGCTTGCTGAAAAACAGAACTGTCTTCAGATTCTTTTTAAAACATTGACAGGGAATATACAGCCCAAAGATCAGGTGTCAGAGAGTTCCAGAAAGAAGAGGCTACCTCGAGAAGGCTTATTCACACATGCCCACCAACTGAGCTTCAGGAGGTGGAGAGACAGCGAGAAAATATCTCTGAAAGATCTTATAGGGAGGGCAGATTCAAGTGGGAGAAGGCAGTCCTTCAGGTAACTTGGCCCTAAGCAGCAAAGGGCTTTAAAGGTCAAAAACAGCACATTGAATCAAACCTGGAAATGCACTGGTAACTGGGGCAGCTGGTATAGTAGCAACATGATACGTTCGTGCACATGACCATTTGCTGTGGGCAGGGCAGGCACGGGGGGAAGCCAAGATTTTATTCATTCATTCATTCATTTATTATTGTTAAATTTATATACTGTCTTTCATTATAATAATCCCAAGGCGATTCACACAGAAAAATTAAAACAAGACTATAAAAACACACATTTAAAATATTAAGCTAAAATATAAAAACATGGATCTGACTAAAAAGATTTAAAATACAAGCATAAAATAACCATTAAAAATACAATATAGAAAGAAGCAGCAGTAGAGACAATCATATAAAAGCCTAGGTAAAAAGCCAAGATTTAACACGCTTTCTAAAAATGGTGATGGAGACTGAGGAGCAAATAATCACAAGGAGAGCATTCCAGAGTCTGGGGGCAGCAACAGAGAAGGCCCTGTCCCATGTGGTGAGAAGTTTGTAGACAGCCATAGCTGGGTACATCTGAGTTATCTGAATAATTGCAAAGGAGAGGGGGAAGAGCATGATTGGAAGTGGTGAAGAGTAGGGATGTGCACAAAACCTCTTTGCCTGGTTAAGTCTGAATTCGAACCAGGTTTGAATCAGGAGGGGGTGGTTCGGTTTTGCTTTTGTTCGACCCCCCCCCGGTTCGGTTCAAATTCGAACCATTTCGAACCCTCGCTCTGGGCCACCCCAGCACCCTCCAAGTGCAGTTATGGGGCTGCTGATACCTCCATTCTTTCCTATGGAGAAAAATCTTAAAGCCACTTGTGGGGTGCTGGGGTGGCCCAGAGTGAGTGGTGGTCTAGTGCACAGAGGGTGCTAACCACTCCCATGGGTTGCTAACCCATGGGGTACTGGGTTTTGTTGTTTCTGAAGTGTTCTGCATGTAGATTCTTTGGTAGCATATTAGATTTTCAATGACAAACCATGAATCCACTCTCATTGCTAATGTTAAAGACACATAGACTTCAAAAATCACTTAAAAAGCAGCCCTTTGCCCAATTCCTTTCAAATAATTCTGATAGCTTCCTGGCCCCCCTTGGGCACTACCACCCACCACACTCTGCTCTAGGCCACCCCTTTGCCCCTGACGCGAAGCTATACATTTGTTGACACCTCCATGCTTCTTTATGGAGAAAAGCCTTAAAGACACGTAAACTTCAAAAATCACTTAAAAACCAGCCCTTTGCCCAATTCCTTTCAAATAATTTTGATAGTTTCCTTGCCCCCCTTGGGAACAACCATCCACCACACTCCACTCTAGGACACCCCTTTCCCCCCGACGTGAAGCTATACATTTGCTGCAATCCTCATTATTCCCTATGAGGAATTCAAAAATATTTTAAAAATTCACCAGTAATCAGAGGAGTGTCCGATTGCCTTGGGGTTTTGTGGGTGGTAGGCACCCCTGGGGTATAGGGGTGCCCTATGAGAAAAACAATTACCCTATACCCTATGAAAAAAAATAATTAAAAATATTTCAAATATTCATAAAAAATCATAGGGGTGTCCGATTGCTTCAGGGTTTGGGTGGTTGTTGGCACCCATGGGTGCTCCACAATAGGGAATAATGGGCTGGTTAGAGTCCAATTATACCCTATGAGAAAAATAAAATAAAATTCAATAATTCATTAAAAATCATACGAGTATCTGATTGCTTTGGGGTTTGGGTGGTAGGTACCCCGGGTGCCAGCTACCACCCCACCCACTTTTGGAGGTTCAAACCAGTTCAAACCAGTTCAAACCAACCACCCCCAGTTTGGTTCGAATTCGAACCTGCAGCTCGAACCTGATGGCTGTTTTGGTTCAAATTCGAACCATCAAACCACCCTGGTTCGAATTCAAACCAGTGCGAGTTCAAACCAGTTCGCATATCCCTAGTGAAGAGTTGGTGAAAGAGGGTGCTTAACACTCACAACAAGCCCCCCCCCAACACCTTTCCTAGTTACTTTTCCTCCCAGCTGTATGTGCTTACTGCACTATGCGGAAAAGCTGGTGGTGGAGTGAATTATACATGGAAGGTAGTGCTCAGAGGATGGGTTAAGCATCTCTTCCTGCCTCCCACTTCTCCATTTCAAATGGCCTCCTATTGCATAGCTTTGAAGCTGTTCAATGGAGACTCAAGTTTATTTATAGCAATAGCACTTACATTTATATACCGCTCTATAGCTGGAAGCTTTCTAAGCGGTTTACAATGACTTAGCATATTGCCCCCCAACATTCTGGGTACTCATTTTACCGATCTCGGAAGGATGGAAGGCTGAGTCAACCTTGAGTCCCTGGTCAGGATCGAACTTGCAACCTTCTGGTTACAGGGCAGCAGTTTTACCACTGCACCACCAGGGGCTCATGATAAAATAAATAAATCAGACCTAGGTTACCAGAACTGACCTGTCTAATATGCCCTTAAAGAAACAGGCACTTTTTCAAAAGTTTCCCCAGATATTACACATGTTGCCAAAATGTTCAGCGTTTTGGCAAAAAGAACATTCTGAATCTATTCAATATAGCATGGTAAATGAAGTAAGTGCACTGAAATAATTAGCTAATGAAGAGATCCTGAAAAATTGCCATTACTGCAATGGAACCTGCTAACTATTTGGAAAAGAAATATAGAATTGCTCTCACTGTCCTCATCAATTTCTTAAGGAATAATCTGCATGTGTTTGAAATTGATAAATCCAAGATCTAACTGTGGAGACAATTGTCTTCCTTTAGCTAATGTCAGTGATGGTTCTCACTGTAGTGGTAAAGCTGTCTCTGGGTTGGGCCACTTTACTTTGAAAGTGGATGTGCACATAGTTGTATGCTCCTCATACACGGAAGAACAGATATAAGGGAAAAGGCCTTTAGAATCTTTCTCCCTGAAATACAGTTTTGTGTAGGGAACATTTTGCATAGAGGATTGGGTGATGGGAGCTCCCACCTGTGGTATGAAGTGGCATGGCCCAGGCAGAAGTTTTCAGTGAGACCCAGGTTGTTAAAATATCATTCACATTCAAAAAAGCAAAAATGTACATCCTTTGCTTTATCCTCAGTTCATCACCACTGCTTTCATTACTGCAGAAGGGTTATTCCACATAAACTCAATTGGACTTGACAAAATTGTGCTGATATTTGAAGGTACTAGATATGCCCCAATGTCTTCAGACATGACTTTCCAAGTGTATGGGAAACAGAAGTGGGAATCCACTTCCATTCTGGGGAAAAAAATGTTTGTGGTGTTTTTGGTTAATCCATTCTTTGATCCAGGCCAGCTTTTGAATGGGGCTTTAGTTACTTGTATTCCAGTCCTGGAGTAGAGATGGGGCTGAGAATCAGCCAGCAGCAAGAGTACTTAAAAGCAGTCTGTACTTGCCTCTCTCTACGTAATATCTATTTCATTAAACTATTGATACTCCTGATTCCACTCCACTGTATTGTCCTTGCATATTACAACTCTTTCCCTTGGATTCAACAATGTTCCCCCTTTTCATGAATTTACCATCCACCAACCACAATAAAGAATAAACCATATTTGGACTGACTCACGGTGGGTTCAAACACTAATTTAAATAACTTGCTTTCTCATCACTCAGTGCCTTAAAGCAAATGCTTGTGTCTCTTAGCTGAATGTGTGATATGATTCATTTGGAAAGCATTATATCTGAGTTTATATAGAAGTTCTTTCTATGATTCTTAATCGGTGGTGGTTCATGCACACATGCAACTCACAACTTATTGTTTCCTTGGTCTTTGGGTTTGGTTTATTGACCACAAATAAAAATTGGGATTCCTTCATTCAGGGGATTGCTAGTGCACTCATTCAAGACTCAGTGCCATGATACAGTCTTGAGTCAGTGGGTCCTTGCACTGCATGTAAACCACGATCTTTCAGAATTACTTTGGTTTTTATTGTTTCCTACGTGTAGCTTGTTCTGAAAGCCAGAGGTGGGGGTGGGGGAGGTGATTGAGCTTTCCAAACTTCCTTTGGAAACCCTAGCAGCTCTCTCTGCCAGAATTGCGTCAGACCTGGTAAAAGTGTGCAGCTTGAGGGTGCTGCTGGACCTGGCTCTGCTTTTGGATGCTCAGTTGGAGGTGGTGGCCAGGGGTGCCTATGCACAGCTTAGGCTAGTGCACCAGCTGCATCCTTTTCTTGGGAAGGCAGATCTGGCCACGGTTACTCATGCCTTAGTCATGTAGTGGCTGGATTACTGCAATGCGCTCTACGTGAAGCTGTCCTTGAAAAATATTCAGAAACTTTAGATGGTGAAGAATGAAGCTGTCAGGATTCACCCTGGAACTGCTCACTTGGAGCATATTACACCAATTTTGAAAGAGTGGCACTGGCTGCCAATTTGTATCCAGATCCAATTTAAAGGTAATTACCTTTAAAGCCCTTAACAGTTTGGGCCCTGGTACCTGAAGGATGGTCTGCTCCCAAGGGTTTCTGCCCATTCAACAAGATGGTCAGAGGGGCCTTTGGTCCTGTGCCAACACTGAGAGAGGCTAAATTCTCATACACATGGAGCAGGGCCTTCTCTATTGTTGCCCCCAGGCTCTAGAATGCTCTTCACCCCTTGACATCTGTGGCTGCTTAAAAACCAGCAACCAAAGACCTTTTTATTTGTTCAGGCTTTTACCCCTTAGGGGCTGCCAGGTCTCTCAGTTCTCCTGCTCCTGTTTGTCTTTTTTATGGTGGCTGGTGGGTTTTTTTGGGTGTGTGTGTGTTTTATGGTTTTTACTATTTAATTGATTTTAAGGTTTTAAATGTGATTTTTATGGAGTTTTATTGTATTTTAACTTTTGTAAATCACCTTGGGAGGATGCCTTATGAAAGGCAGCATAACACAGCACAATAAATAAGAACGAATAATTAAAAAGTGTGTCTCTGGCTGCTTTTCTCTGCTGCCTTGGTTGAAAGGTTATTCCACCATGCTAATGTCATCCTTAAATCTTGTTAATCTTATTTATTTATTATTTTTGTGAGCATAAACTACTTTGAGAACTTTTGTTGCAAAGCGGTACATAAATATCCGTAGTAGTAGCAGCAGTAGTAGTCTAAATGGGGAGGCAAGAGAGGCACAGCTTCCTTAGAGCAAACATTTTCTTTTGCTTCCAACAGGGCCCCTTCTTTCCCATCTAAATATCGATGAAGAAAACAGGAGTGATTCTTTTTGTCCAAGCTATAGGGAAATGCTGTTGTGGAGGAACCACCACTTTAATTATGCTATTTCAGCTTTTCAGTCTCTTCCACCTTCACATGCACATGACTTCACATTTGCTCCTGAAGGAAACAGCTCCTGGAAGGTGTTGAGTGCTAGCAATAATCCCTCTCCTGGCCATCTCTTCCCTTTATTGAGTGACAGTTTTCATCCTAGCCTAATTGCTCATGTCCACTATTCCCCTTATCACGGAATGTCAGCTGTCACAAAGGTATACAAACTAGATCACATGATTGCACTCTGTATTAATTAATGTGGAACAGCTACCCAGGGCAGGCCTTAGGGGTGGGTGAGCTTGGCGGTCACCTGGGGCATCGACCTGAAGGGGGCACCAGGCTCGGCTTGGTGTTTGCTGTTTGTTGAGTGTGCAGTAAGCTAGAGAGAAAGATGGAAGAAGACTGAAGAAAAAGCTGCAGGAAGCCTGGGGGACTTCAGTGGGATCCCCGGACTGGAGCAGGAAGTGCTGGTGGTAAAGCAGCACATGGTTGGTTGAAAGGTAGCTCTGGGCCCTTTCAATGGACATTGCTGGGAAGGTTTGAGAACAGTAGGGCCTGCTACACCACTACGTTTTGCAATCCTGCACAAACCTCACAACTTGGCAACACTGATAAACTAACTGGGGGAGGGGTGTGTGTGTTTATTGAAAGCACAATGTATCCAAGGCCTGGCTGCGCAACAACCATTCATTTGACACTGAGGACAGATGTAGCATTGTGGCGAAGGGCCACAAGAGATGTGCCATGGGAGTTTCATGGCTGCAAATCCTGGTATTTTGAAAAGTAGCTGCAGGGCAATATTTGTGTCCATAAAACCTTCCTCTCTGTGACAAATTTTAATATGTTTTTACTTTCTGAGACTGTTTTTATCTGTTTTATGACTTTTGCTTTTATATTATATTTTAACTTGTACACTGCCTGGAGATTTCTATATCAGGTGGTGTAGAAATATGATAAACAAACAAACAAACAGCTTTGGGGGACAATGTGGATTGAGACCATGATACGGGCCCCTTCCCCCATGCCACAGCCCCCAAAGAAGAAGGCAATGGGAATGCCAATCACTGAACTCAGGGGCATAGTGAGGGGAGAGTGATCAGCCTCACTCACGGTGGTGCCCCCTATGGCAGTGCACACGCTCATGTGAACATACCCCCTCACTTCCCCAGTGTTTGCCTCTCCTCTCCAGCTGGCTGCCACCACTGCTACCAGTACCACCACTGACTTCTGCTGCCCAGCTCTTAGGCATGCTCACCTTCCACCTGTCCATTGGGAGTGCATGCACACCATCCTTTCATTGGCCAGAATGGAAGGAGCCCAGGAAAAGAAGGCGGCTGGTGGCAGTGGCGGCGGCAACAGTGGGAACCCCAGCCAGGGAGAGGGGGAAGCTTTGTGGCTCCTTCTGGATGCTCGGCGGCTTCCAGACAAGGGCACAACTGGTTCTTTGAACTTGTTCACCCTATCATAGCTCTGCCCCTGATTGAACTCACATGTTTGGCCCTGAGAGGCTGAGATTTGAACCCCAGTTCACCTTTCAGCCACAACTCCTTCAGCGGTCTTAGGCAAGCCATTGTTTCCAGCCTAAAACTACATAATATGAACAGTTCTGTGATTCTTTCCTCTGTATTTTTTTCCAACTCAAAGCAACACTTTCAGAATGAAGAAAAGGCATGCAAAGGGCAGGCAACCCTTTCTTTTCCAGTCCTTTCCTGGAACAAATCCTTTCCAAGCTGTTTGTTCATCTGTAGAAAATGGCAGCGGGGGGGATACAGGGTCCCCATTACTTATCTGTGTCTTCTACCTGTAGGCAAAAAAGCAGATTGAGTGTGGTTTTGAGCTGACAGTTGACCAAAGAGGAAAAGCTTACACAACCTCTCCTTGCATGTCCTTCACTCTGGCTAGCAAACTGCAAAGCTGCTTTGGGCTGAAATGAAAAGAGGAAGAAAGAATCTCTCCCTGCCTGTCCCTTCTTCTGCTTAATTGCCGCCTGCCCAGACTGCTGCATGCACATGCAAATGCATGCACACAAATACCCTGACTTTATATTGTGCAAACACAATTGCCTGATATGAGGCCTACTGGAAATAATGGGTGTCACGTCTGGCAACTGCATTTGTGCAATTTAACTTGGAGTAGAGCAGCTCTGTTCTGCAACACCACTGACGGAGCTTGCACGCATGCAGTGTTGAGATTTGCTACAGACATTGTCTCAGTTCTTTATACAGGGCATGCTTCTCTAGTGAAAGTATCAATGTACTGGCTTGGGGGTGGAGTCACTGTTTTTGTTTGTCTCCTCCTCACTTGTTGCCTTGAATTCAAACTGAGAGGTTCTCCCTCTCTCTGCATAAGAGACAGTCTGTTTATTGTTTTCTTAGCCTATGTTTAGTTAGTAATACATATTGGCCTCATTTCTCAGTTAAATTGGCTTCCTGTTCAATAACCTATAAAGGATAATTAATTACTCTGCAACATGCAGCAGTGTGGACAGGTGCTCAACTACCCATGTTTTGATGTGGGTGTAGTTTATCTTAATTTCAGCAAAGTATTTGATAAGGCCTCCTACAATATTCTTGTTGGCAAGTTTGTAAAATGTGGGCTAATTCATGCGACAGTAGGTGGATTCACAGCTGGCTGAAGAACAACGAAAGAGTACTCATTAATGGTTCCACAACATTGTGGAAGGAGATACAGAGTGGAATGCCACAGGGCTCTGCCTTGTACCCTGCACTGTTCAACATTTTCATAAATGACTTGAAAGATGCAGCAGAAGGGATGCTTATCAGACCTGCAGATGACACAAAGCTGAGAGTGATAGTAACACTTTAGAAGACAGGAACAAGATTCAATCTGATCTGGACGGGCTTGAACACTGGGCCCAAACCAATAAGATAAAGTTCAATAGAGACAAATGTAAAGTCCTGCATTTTGGTAAGCAAAATCATATGCATAAGTATAGAAAGGGGAATGTACCCTACGTGTCTTCGACACTGACTGGCAGCAGCTCTTCAAAGTTACAGGCAAGAGTTTTTCTCAGCCTTACCTGGAGATGCCAGGCATTGAACCTGGGACCTTCTGCATGCAAAGCAGATGCTCTACCACTGAGCAATGGTCCCATCACTGTATGGCCCTATCACATATTGATAGTCCATAAGGGAAAAAAATATTTAGCTTCAAAGGCCAGAATGCCAGTGTGCACAGCATGGAGATACCACAGGAAATGGTATCTCCGTGTTGAGTTTGTCCTCTTCCCACTGTTCTGTGTAGGACGGCTTGCCTCACTGTCCTCACATCATTTCCCCATCTTGCTCCCACTCCACATCCATTGCTGCCACTGGTAGCAAAATACTCAACAGGATGATGCTGCAATGTATGATAAGAGTTTCTACAAGCTACAGAGAAGAGAAGGAGAACCCCAGATTCAGGTGCTAATTTTGGCAACCCCTGTGTGCCATAGATAAGGTAATTCCAATCTCACATCATTGACTAATCATGCCATCTGATTGCAAACTTGAGAGTGCTTGCAGCTTGCTTTCAAAGGCCTCAGATATGTTTTCTAGAAATGATTGCAGAAGTGTACAGACACACTTGTATCTTACAGTAATCACAGAGCTATGACTAAAATAGGGTTGTTCAGAGTGTTCGCTGGAGTGGTGAAAGGGGGAGGAGCTAAGTGTTCTATGAATTTCCTCCCTGCTCACCTTTCTCATAACCTGTTCACAGCCTTGATTGGCTGCTTCATTGGTGTCATTTTAAAAATTTTAAATTTGCCATCTTCTTCTTAGGAACTGTGATTTTATCCCATAGCCAACCAAACTAGGCTACCTAAGGATATCTCTGAGGGGACATGAGGTTAATTCAGAGTGAGAATCTTCAGGTCAGAGTGAGGAGAGAAGAGACACTGGGGGCAAGAGCGCGTGCACACACACACACACACACACACACACACACACACAGTCTCATTTCAAAGAGTAAGCATCATTTTTCAATCATTCATATTTCAAAGAGTAAGCAAAAGTGGAGGGGGGTGCATATGGGGGATGTTTTGTGAAATGGGGAGATATCAGGCATAATATCACTCTGTGTGTCTGTGATTCTGCTGGTGGCCGTGACTGACTGAGTGGGGAAGAGTGAGAGGGGAAGAATTATTTCAAAAAGTAAGGAAGAAGAAGAAGAAGAAGAAGAAGAAGAAGAAGAAGAAGAAGAAGAAGAAACAGCAGCAGCAGCAGCAGCAGCAGCAGCAGCAGCAGCAGCAGCAGCACTGCTTTCCTGCCCTTCAGATGTTTACTTATATTATTAAATCCTAGTAAGAAATTGGGATGACTCCATATATACTGTTCTGTTGTCTAGTTGGAAATGACAGTGGTTGTACACATATATATTGGCTTGCTAGTAGGTAACTTCTCTTTCTTTTTGGCATAAATGGCATTCAATGGGATGCATTTATTGGAGTCATGTGGCTAAATGTCAGCATAAATATGAATATGTTGTATGCACATCATGCATATATGTGTTTTGTCATGACACTTGTATCCTGCCCTTCCTTTAAGAGGCTCAGTGTGCATGATGCTTTCTTCCTACATTTATTCTTACTACAATCCTGTGAGGTGAGTTAGGATAAAAACTTTTGCTATAAACTGTTGTGGTGGTTGCTTAATTGGTTAAATGGCTGCCAATAAACAGTAAACTTGGCCTAATAATTAACAACCTATAACTACATAGCCACCCCCAGTGGTCCCTCTAACAGGGATTCCCAGATGTTGTTGACTACAGCTCCCAGAATCCCCAGCCAAATGCAACTGCAGCTGAGAATGCTGGGAGTTGTAGTGAACAATATCTGGGAATCCCTGTTAGAGGGAACAGTGCTTATAGTATCACTGAGAGGGAAGAAAATTGAACGTTGAGAATAGTCAGCACTGATGCTGCTCTACTATGAAATGTCATAGAGCTTCTAGTTTTCTGGAGCATGAAATAAACCTCATCTATAAATATTGCCTTTTATAGGACATGCATCGTGTTTTAAAATTTTCTGGAGTTGACAGCAAATGTGAAGGCCTTAGGGGATGGCAGTGTATTGAATGCAAAACATGCAGTGCCTGTAGAATCCAGGGCAAAAATGCGGTATGTCTTAATTCCTTAATGCAGTATAATGTTCAATTTAATTTTCAGTATGATTATTTTGAGTTAATTGAGTCAAATTTACAGGTATAGGTAGGGACTATTTTTTAAAGGGTGAAAATAAGGAGCAAGGACTACTTGAGTGTTTTGCCTGCTTAATCATGAATGTATGCACAAACGGTATTATAGATTATTACTTATTTAGTCAGCAGGTATAGATTAGAGTAGCTGAGGTACAAATTGTCCAAATCCTGTCCAGCATAAGATAAAACTCTGGCTAGCATGAGACTTGCCCTGGCGAGAGGCCAGTACCAGGCCTTTCTTCCACACATGAAAAAGTTAAGGAAAGCACCTGCTATACAAGCCACAAAACAAGTTTATTCTTAGTCCAAGTGTGTGTGTCTGTGTGTGTGTGTGTGTGTGTGTGTGTGTATATATATATATATATATATATATATATATGAATGAATATGAAACTCTGGGGATGAGTTTCAAATATATATATATATATATATATATATATATATATATATATGGGGATAACAAATCCTGTAGGTAGCATTGCTGACATTTAGCTGCGTACTTCCATATTAACTTTATGTTGCCAGGATTCCAGGGCAGAGAGCACCAGCCTATTCCAGAGCCAAATAAGTTGCATCTTTGGCAACCATAGCAGTGACAGGGGACAGCATGAGTGCAGCACCGCCATGATTCCCCGCCTCACATTTCCAAATGCAACGAGAAAAACAAGCCCAGCAACTCTACAGAGACAAACCCAGCAAAGGCAAAAAAAGGGCTGAGTGATGGAACATGAGTCTTCAGTCACTCATACTGTGTCAGTTAAAGCATTTTTGCTTCATACAAGCGGAAGAACTGCTAGAGATTTGCTTTTTCAGGCTCAGTTGAACAAAAGGAAGACAGAAGTATTGGAATGAAGACGTGTGTTGGTGACCATAATCAAAGTTATTAAACTGAGAGGCAAACAGGGTCTAACTTTCAGAGGCAGACTTGAAACTGCCTATGCCTTGGAAGATCCCACTTTGAACCCTGGTAACTTCTTGGAAATAATTCTGTTGCTAGCACAATATGATGTAATTCTTGGTGCTCATGTTTAAAAGGTAATTAAACAAAGTAAGTGTTTAAGAGAAACACGGCACGGTGGGGGGGGGAGAGAAAAATTTGGAAGAGGCAGTCTATTTACGTTTTTCAGCAAGACAACAATTACAAAAATAATTTAAGAAATAGGCCTGCAAATAAAGCAAAAGATTGCAAATGACATAGAGAAAGCAAAAATATTTTCAGTTTTGGTGGATACTATCATGGATATTTCAGGCTATGATCAACTGGTGATTGTGCTCTGATATGTCTCAGAAGATGAAATGAAAGAACAAGTGATTGCTTAAAAAAGTGTTACTAGCATAAAATGTAAAGATAATGTGTGTAATTTTCAAGCTTGTATTTACAATTATCAATCAATCAATAAACAAACTAGTATTGAAGTATTTTATTAATTTCCTAACCTAACACATATATCCAAACTAAAACCCAGTGTCCTCCCCACATACATTCCACCGCTCTCCCAGTGCCCCCAGTCCGGCCCTGATTCAGACTAGTGATGACAATGTCACAGTTCCCAAGGAAAATACTAATCTGAATGAACAAATGGCACCAAAATGGCAGCTGATCAGGAGACTGCAAAAAAGTTCACTCCAGAATGTCACTATCACCTGAATGTCAAATATTAGGGAGGGGAGTGTAACCTGAATAGTGGGGAAAGGGTGCAGGAGCAACTCTGTGTGGCTTCACTGTAAATGCTTCCCCCTTTTTGTGCCCTCCTGAAAATCACCTGAAGTGATTTGCTGGCACTTTTCATGGGGGAGAAAATTGTTCATGACACACATCCCCATTTTGACTCAGCCCTAAAAATGAGCAAATGGAGCTGGCATACAATGGCCCTTGTTAACATTAGCAATGACCGCTGAATGGCACCAGTAAAGTATGCTGGCAATGTTTAACAACCCATCTGTCTTTCACCTTTTCCTGCTCAACAGAAACCTTTGTTTGAACCACGTCCTCATTCTGCTGGGTGGCTATCTACTTATCTGAAATATTAATCTGAGATGAGGCACTGTATCGTTGTTAAAACTATCTTTATTATTTTGAAAGTCCTCTTGTGAAATAGTTTAATGCTAGGGAAACGGTTTTATAGGGGAGGGAAATTTCATATTTGTCTGTATGCTTGCAATGGGACTTGTTCATATTGTAAAATTAAAATGATGGGAAAGCAAATAAAGCACAAAATACAGATGGCATTTGAATATTCATGTTAACAATGAGTCATTTAAATGCCAGAGACATATCATCCCTTTCCTACTGCAATCTAGATCATTATTGTTAATAATGTTATGGCAGTCTCTCTTGATGCTGTGGCTGAACCTAGCCATATCATGCTAGATTCTGTATAAACATAACAGAAAATCATTTCCTAGTCCAGAGAGTTAACAGCTTGGCAGCCCTGGGGCTTGCCTCAAAAGACAGATTGGAGGTGCCTAAATATAGGGCACTGGCACTTAAATGCATTGGTGCCTACATAGTTAAGGCACACCAAGGATATAACTAAGAAGAGGTGAGAACAAATTCCTCTGGCTCCTTGCACCAAGGAAGTGAGCACTTTAGGGTTTTTCCAGATGATTGATCAAAGCACGACCCAATCACGTCTTCATTTTTACACAATATTTCTGATGTCACTCTTCCATGGCAATATTGCAATGTCCTGTCTAAACACAATGGATGGAGTAAAGAAAACTTGGTGGGGAGAAACAGCTGGACTGCCATCTTAGTTTTTCAGCATTAGAAGATAAGAATCATTTTTTTCAAAAGGACATAGAATACCGAAAGGTCCTGTAGCAGATTATAGCCTTTGCCTCAGAGCAGGCTCACATGAGGAAAAGAAATGCTGAGCCATCCTTGCAGAGCTTTCTTGCAAAGGCTACTCCTAAAACTCTCTTGTGATTCTTGGTAGGTTCCAAAGGCTGCCACCACCACCACCCATTTATCGACAAAGCTTGCCCCCCCGGCCAGGCTTGGGTGGAAAACCCAGGGGAAAGTCTCTTTATTTTACTATTGGAAAAGTACTCAAAAATCCTCCACATACAAGCCTATACGTGGTGAGAAAACTAATAGCTGCTGAACTCCTGAGGCATGTTTTGCTCCACTTTCTCCTGAGTTAAAAATCCACTCGTATGAGGCTTGTAAAAGAAAATAACAAAAAGAAAAACAGTTGTATTCAAATGCCACAGACTGCTTCCGTCTGAGGCTTTCCCAAATTTTAGTTACAGGTAAAAATACTCAGTAGGTTACAATAATACTTCAAAAAGAACCCCAGATGAAGTTTGGGTAGCATGCTTAAAAATCATGGTTATCCAGTTGCAAGGAACAGGAAATACAAAAGCACAATTAAAACCTACAGAGTCTTTTACAATGTCCTGTCTGGATGGGTGAAGGCTAGTGTTTTTTTACTTTAGTTACATTACAGATAAACAATAAGAGACCAGTATCAGGGATATGCAAAGTGTACACAAAAGAAACAGAAAGTCTAACGCAAAATCTGACTTTACCGAGATTAAACTTCCCATAGACAAAAATCCTGGCTTCCTTTGCCTTGAACTCACCAAATCCTGGATGAGAATTCAAACTGCCTGCCCTCCTGGCTTCCCAGGACTTGCAGTGGTCATTCCATGTGAGAAATCTCCAGGCTAGCTTTTGACCATGAGGGAGCAAAATTCCATTACTCCTCACTAAGACTTTCTGCCCGTGCTTCTCTCACCTCCAGCTTAGCTTCTTCTAACAAAGGGACCTTCTCTTCCTCCCAATGGCTCTCTAGGTCCCACCCACCTGATGTGCTGCTGGCTGAGCTCTGGAGTTCAGTCAGGACAGGGTTCAGGACAGGGTTCAGTCCAGGACAGGGTTCTCTTCTGGTTAACTTCTTAGCGGAGAGGTGGCTGATCACTACAGGTCCTCATATAGTTTGCTAGACAGAAAATATTAAGAACAAGTTGGGACCTATGAGGACCTTGTGGGGTGCATGTAGGAAAGGGAAGAGAAAGGGCAAAGAGATGGGGGAGATTCCCACCCCCATCCATGGAAATTGAAGAGCTGGTGGGAAATAGCATCCTAGGTAGGCTGGTGCCAGCTGTTCAGACACTTCAACAGACCAGCTTGGAATTCCGTCATCTGGCCCCAAAGATGTATTTGGGGGCCAAAGGATGGGGGGGGGGTAATCATGCTCCCTCTCCCTTTTGGTCCAAAGAACCTTCTCTTGGTTTCAGATGATGAGCACAGATAGCCATATTCACCCCCTGACTCTAATGTGCTCTAGCTCCCCACAATATGTTTGAGGCTGAAGGACAGGGGGAACAAGCTGATCCCACCCGTTGGTGCTGAGCCTCCCATTATCTTTTGGAGTTTTCCCCCACTGGGCTGAAGGAAAGCAAGTGACAGCTTCGGTATTTCACTTTAGCCAAACGTCAAGCCCCAGACAACTGAGAGAGAAACCTGTGCACTGATCTCTACTGACAGGGATTTTCTTGGCAGCATGGGGTCAGTGAGCATGCATGGCCCTCAGCTTGCGGCAGTTTTGGGGATCTTGTGAGGCAAAGGGAAATTGTTTCAACCCATAGTATTTTGCATTAAAGGTCGCTGGAGCCCTATTCAGACATTTGGCCTGCTCACATGGCCATATGGGGCTGGTTGGGGGTGGAGATGTCCTAAACTGATGTAGTCCCTGGTGCAGACAGATGAGAAGAGCCTCCATTGTGTTCTGCAAGCCCAGAACCCAGAAGATTGTGGCAGCTGCCAGCTCTGTACTTCAAATCGGGAGCTGGGGCCTCCAACTATCCCACAATGCTTTGCATTCCCAGTAGAGAGGCAGCCCTCATTGCACAAGCAAATCTCTTTTGCTTGGCCCCTCTAGCCACAAAACTCTCTGATAAAGATTGCAGTCGGCTGCCAGGAGTTGCTTAGAATAGTGCAAGCACCCTCACAACCAAACTCTGAGGTAGGACAGCAGCTATTTTCCACCTGCCTTGGTTAAGACCGAGGCACAAGAGTCAGGCTCTGTGCATTTGGAGGGAATGGGTCAATGGGATTCCTGTGGCGCCACACAAGCCTGTATACTGTGTTTACTGCATCCTACCCTGAAAATGCTGGCCATGAGAACGGCCCAATTATATTGTCTCTGCACTCAGATTTATGTACATTCGTACATGCTTTTGAGTGAATGACTGTACTTGCATTCATTTTAAAACCTGGGTACAGGTCCCTTGAATGTTTGATGTAGATAGGAAGTGTACTGCTATACCTGTGTCCACAACTTGAATAAGTGTACCTTTGCACAGATCTGTACCTGTACACTTCACACCATTTTTAATTTTGTGCGTGACATCATGCCTACATGGGCATGGGCCAGGCTCCAGAGAGCCCATGCAAGCCCTCCAGAGCTCATTTCCAGCCAGTGTTTGCTGGATGGGTGCATTTATTTCCCTTCCTCTCCCACAAGGAAAGTTGAGTTAAATAAATAAATAAAGTTAAATAAATGCACCCAGCCAACAAACCCTGGGTGGGAATGTGCTATGCTCTGGAGGGCGAGCCTTCTGGCAATTCAGCCATATCCATGTGCCCATGATGTCATGTGCAGGGTGTGCACACTGAATGTCATGCACACATTTTCTGTAAAAATAATTTTCTTTGTTCAAACTTAGAAGACTTTCTCATTTCTAAAAAAACATTACATGGTACCAGGAGTGAGGTACAGGAAAAGAGAAAAACACACTCAAGAGGAGATGGGACTTTTAAAAATGCCAGAGGAACGAGAAACAGTTCTACACATATCCACATATCTAAGAGAAGGAGAGCTGGTCTTGAGGTTGTAAGCATGAATTGTCCGCTTAGTTAAACAGGGTCCACCCTGGTTTGCATTTGATTGGGAGACTACATGTGTGAGTACTGTAAGACGTTCCCCACTGGCCTGGCTACCGCCACCATTTTCTTCCCTCCTGCCTGTGCCCGTTGCTATCCTGGCAGCTGCTCTCAAACTCTTGTGAGAGCTGCCATGCATGAGATTAGCGACAGGTACGTTTAAGAGAATTAGATATATAGATAATGAATGGACAGTTTTCACAATGGAAGTAAGAAGTGGGCTCCCCCAAGGATCTGTACTAGGACCAGCGCTCTTTAACTTATTCATAAATGATCCAGAAGTTCAGATAAGTGAAGTGGCCAAATTTGCAGATGACACTAAACTATTCAGGGTAGTAAAATCCAAAACAGATCATGAATTGCTACAAAAGGATCTCTCCAAACTGAGTGAATGGGTGACAAATGTGGTTCATTGTTAGCAAGTGTAAAGTGATGCATATTGGGGTGAAAAAACCCAACTTCACATATACACTGATGGGATCTGAGCTGTCAGTTACTGACCAGGAGAGAGATCTTGGGGTCATGGTGGACAGCTAATTGAAAGAGTCAGCTCAGTGCATGAGTGCATGACAGCTATGAAAAAGGCGAATTCCATGCTATGGAACATTAGGAAGGGAATTGAAAATAAAAATGCTAATATGATAATACCCTTATACAAATCTATGGTGTGTCCACATCTGGAGTACTGTGTACAGCTTTGGCCACTGTATCTTAAGAAGGAAATTGTAGAACTCGAGAAGGTGCAGAAGAGGGCAACCAAGATGATCAGGGGCCTGGGGCACCTTCCTTATGAGGCAAGACTACAGCGACTAAGGGGAGACATGATAGAGGTGTATACAATTATGCATGGAGTAGAGAGAGTGGACAAAGGAATTTTTCTTGTTCTCTCACAACACTAGATCAGTTTCATAGCCATCCCATGGAAATGAAGGCTGGGAATTTTAGGACCAATAAAAGGAAGTACTTTTTCACATAATGTGTAATTAATCTGTGGAATTCTCTGCCATGGGATATGATGATGGCCACTAGCTTGAATAGCTTTAAAAGGGGCTTAGATAGATTCATGGAGGGCAGATCTATCGATGGCTACTAGTCTGGTGGCTACAGGCCACCTCCAGCCTCAGAGGCAGGATGCCTCTAAATACCAGTTGCAGGGGGTGGGCAATAGCAAGAGAGAGGGCATGTCCTCACCTCTTGCCTGTGGGCTTCTCAGAAACATCTGGTGGGCCATTGTGTGAAACAGGATGCTGGACTAGAAAGGCCTTTGTCCTGATCCAGCACGGCTGTTCTTATGATCCTCTGTTTTTGTTTTCAGAGACTTACACACATACACATGCACACAAAAAGCAGTATATAAATTGTAGTAGTAGTAGTAGTAATAGTAGTAGTAGTAGTAGTAGTAGTAACACATGGTATAAAGAAAAAATCTGTGAACAATAGGGCCATAATTGAATTTTCTCTATACCCAAGTATACCAATATGCTTGACAGCAAACAGTAGATGTGGTTGGTGAAGTGGGTTCTAGTCCACAAAAGCATATGCTTCCATACACACATCCTTAAGGTGTTTTTGCTGCTGCATATTAACACGTCTACCCCACTGGAATTAGTATTGCAAAGAAACCCTAAATGCTCAAGCCTCAGTTTATCAGTGTCTTTACCTGTATGAACCCCACTGAAGTCTGAGATCCGCTGAAGAGGCCTTGCTGCAGGCCCTGGCCTTTTGGGGAGCCAGAGCTTGTAGAAGTCATAAGCCCTATTTAGTCATAATTTAAAAAGGACTCATGCACACTGTCCAAAGCAGTAGGGATGTGCACAAAACCGGTTTGCCTGGCCCGGTTCGAATTCAAAACAGGTTCGAAGAGGTTTGGTTTTGGTTTTGCTCGAACCTCCCCCTGGTTCGGTTTGAATTCAAACTGGTTCAAACCAGTTTGAACCTCCAAAAGTGGGTGGGGTGGTAGCTAGCACCCATGGGTACCTACCACCCAAACCGCAAAGCAATCAGACATTTTTTTCTCATAGGGTATAATGGGACTCGAACCAGACCATTATTTCCTGTTGTGGAACACCCATGGGTGCCAACAACCACCCAAACCCCAAAGCAATAGGACACTCCTACGAATTTTTTTTATGAATATTTGAAATATTTTTAATTATTTTTCTCATAGGGTATAATGGGACCAGAACCAGCCCATTATCCCTATTGTGGAGCACCTAGGGGCTCATAAGTGGGATGGGTGGTAGGAACTCAGGGGTGCCTACCACCCAAAAAGCTCCAAGGCAATCGGACACTCCTCCAATCATTTGTGAATTTAAAAATTTAAAATTTTTGAATTCCTCCTAGGGAATAATGAGGATTGCAGCAAATGTATAGCTACATGTCGGGGGGAAAGGGGTGTCCTAGAGCAGAGTGTGGTGGGTGGTAGTTCCCAAGGTGGGCAAGGAAACTATCAGAATTATTTGAAAGGAATTGGGCAGAAGGATGATTTTAAAGTAATTTTTGAAGTTTATGTGTCTTTAAGGTTTTTCTCCATAAAGAAGCATGGAGGTGGGAAATGTATAACTTCACGTCAGCAAATGTATAGCTTCACATCGGGGGCAAAGGGGTGTCCCAGAGCAGAGTGTGGTGGGTGGTAGTGCCCAAGGGGGGCCAGGAAGCTATCAGAATTATTTGAAAGGAATTGGGCAAAGGGCTGCTTTTTAAGTGATTTACCCTTGCTCTGGGCCACCCCAGCACCCTCCAAGTGCAATGATGGGGCTGCTGAAACCTCCATTCTTCCCTATGGAGAAAAACCTTAAAGCCATTTGTGGGGTGCTGGGGTGGCCCAGAGTGAGTTGTGGTCTAGTGCACAGAGGGTGCCAACCACCCCCATGGGTTCCTAACCCATGGGGTACTGGGTTTTGTTGTTTCTGATGTGTTCTGAGTGTAGATTCTTTGGTAGCATATTAGATTTTCAGTGACAAGCCATGAATCCACTCTCATCTGCTAACTTTAAAGACACATAAACTTCAAAAATCACTTAAAAAGCAGCCCTTTGCCCAATTCCTTTCAAATAATTCTGATAGCTTCCTTGACCCCCTTGGGCACTACCACCCACCACACTCTGCTCTAGGCCACCCCTTTGCCCCTGACGTGAAGTTATACATTTGTTGACACCTCCATGCTTCTTTATGGAGAAAAACCTTAAAGACACGTAAACTTCAAATATCACTTAAAAATCAGCCTTATGCCCAATTCCTTTCAAATAATTCCGATAGCTTCCTTGCCCACCTTGGGAACTACCACCCACCACACTCTGCTCTGGGACACCCCTCCCCCCACCGATGTGAAGCTATATATTTGCTTCAATCCTCATTACTAGGAGGAATTAAAAAACAATTCTAAAATTCACCAATAATCGGAGGAGTGTCCAATTGCCTTGGAGTTTTTTGGGTGGTAGGCATCCCTGAGTTCCTACCACCCACCCCACTTCTGTGCCCCTACTTTCTCCACAATAGGGGATAATGGGCTGGTTCTGGTCCCATTATACCCTATGAGAAAAAAAATTAAAAATATTTCAAATATTCATATAAAATCATAGGAGTGTCCAATTGCTTTGGGGTTTAGGTGGTTATTGGCATCCTTGGGTGCTCCACAATAGGGAATAATGGTCTGGTTCGAGTCCCATTATACCCTATGAGAAAAAAATAAATATATATTTCAAAAATTCATTAAAAATCGTATGAGTGTCCGATTGCTTTGCGGTTTGGGTGGTAGGTACCCATGGGTGCCAGATACCACCCCACCCACATTTGGAGGTTCAAACCAGTTCAAACCTGTTCTAACTGGTTCAAATAGAACCACCCCCTGTTGGGTTCGAATTCGAACCTGCAGCTCGAACCTGATGGCTGGTTTGGTTTGAATTTGAACCTTCGAACCACCCCGGTTTGAATTCAAACTGGTTCACACATCCCTACAAAGCAGGAATGTACTCTGTCCAGAATCTGCCAAACATGGAAGCGCCAGCTATCATCTTACATCGTTTGCTTCTTCAGACAAACGCTGCAAGAATGAGCTGCATGCATGGCAACAGGGGTAAGGGAAAATGGTTGACCTGCCACTGGGTGGGACTTCCATTCCTTCTTTCAGTGGTGTACGTGAGCACACCATCCTTTCAAAATAATGTCCGAAAAGGGCTCTAGTGTCGCCTCTAGTGCCAGTTCTAGATTCTAGAAGAACCTTTTTAGAGAGGCTTGTCAAGCCCATTGTTTTAGGCAGTGAGTTCATGAAACATGTTATGTTCTCTCAGGCCTTTTAAGATTTTACTGGGTGTGAAGATTAACTGTCTTTGTGCTGATTGAAAATTATTTTTACATTCATACCCAAACACTACAAGCAAGATTCAGCTGAATCTTGAGCAAATGTCCGGTTGATATGAATAGGAGATTCAAGTATATATGGCATTTAACCATTTCCCAATGAAATCAGTGGAATTGAAAAGTGCTTAACTTTGGCTGGATTTTGAAATAAATATTATATATTATTAAACAAAAGACTAATAAAAAGGGAGAACTAGGATCAAATACCACACTTTCAAACATTATTTTCCTACACATACTCAATTCAGCTGAGTACCAAAATAATAAGAAACTTAGAAAGTTTTATTTTATATATTGATTGTGACTTTGGGTTATTCAGATTATTCAGGTTATTCTGATGTGTATCAGTTATAAACCTAATTTAATGATCAACTAGAGGATAATAAATAATCTGAGTTTCATGGCTTTAAAGTTAATCTTGCTTTATTTATAGAGTATTATTTACAGAAGGCAACTGATATGCTTTCCAAACCAAATAAACGTAATTTTTTAAAATCACTTTGATGCATACCTACTTTGGATCTGAGTGCAGGATTTATCAAAGCAAATGTATGAACTCTGTTCAAAAGGAGAGTTCTAAAAACAAAACAAAACTCTACGAGCCAGATGGAGAGGAATCCATAGGTTCAGGTAGAGCTGCATTGTGATTCAGTGCGTTCAATTAGTACCTGGTTATGACTGAAATTGACCTGATGGCAAATATGAAATATCAAAGCACTTGTCAGCACTCCTGAATGGGACAAAGAAAAGGCGCATTAATGATTAACTCTGCTAAAAGCTCCGGCTTTTGTATTCCCATGGTGCTTGGCCTATCTGGCGGCCATGTGACATGCTTGGGCCATTTTCTAGCAGATTGGGGAAAGCTAGAGAGCAAACACAGGTGCTTTCGAGTCAGCCGTGCTGCCAGGGACAACCACAAACAGCAGCAGCTATGCTTGGTTAAATTAACCCCTCTGTTTGCCTCCATCTTTGCTTCCTGGAGATCTCACTGTCTCAAGTCAGGAGTCTTTTGCTCCTTTTTTAAGCTATTCGCATCCTCCTCCCACTCACCCCCAAAGAAAAGAAATCCTTGGACAATTTTCAGCTTCTAAAATCAGCAAGAATCTGTGTATGTGTGTGTATCCCAGTACAAAGAACTGGTAAATTAATTAAAAGTGCTTCATTTTGAACTTTTAAAACAATAACTCCAAACAAGTTTATTTTGTCTCAAGTGGAATTATTTCAGTGATGCTAAGCAGACACAGTAACAGTTCCATGTACACCAAATAGTAGCCTCTTCTCTTAAGATGCCCTTTAGTCAGAGAGCTATTTTCTAATGGAAGCAAAACCACTTAAGCAGTTACTAATTTAAAGGGAAAGCAATAGGGAAATTCTTCCATATTCTCTCCGTCCAAATAAATAGAGTTGTAGTTTTATTTCAGTGTGGTGTGCCAGAACTTCCCAATGGATTGTGCCCTTAATTTGCACATTTTTCTTATTATTTTTATTTTATTTATTTGACACATTTGTATACCGCCCAAAACACAAGTCTCTTATTACACAGTGTACATTGGCACTTATACGTTGGCATTTGTATATAAGTGATTTAATAATAGTATTTAAAAAGACAGGCCCCTGACCTGAGGAACTTACAATGCATATGGAGGTTTGTAAGTGTTTTATATTACTGTCACTTACTGCAAAGTTTTTTTTTTAAGTTCCTTGCCTTCAAAAAGTGACTTCATGGTCTCTCTGATAGTATTATTCATTCATTCATTCATTCATTCATTCATTCAATGCTACAAGTCAAACATTCCTCTCCTCTTCAAATATGTATATATGCACATTATCCCAACAAACTCAAGTTCACTGCAGTCTCATGGGTACAATAAAGAGCAGACTACCAATGAATATAAGTGCCATATGAACATCACTTCCTTCCAAATATATTTCTTTGAAAGTAGATTGTGATTGACCTCAATGAAACATACTGATTCACATATAGGCTCCCTGACTTAGAACTTTAGTTAAAATAATGGATGTCAGCCACCTTGAGGTCTAGATTTGGTCAAAGGTGGATTAGAATAATTAAAAAAGTTAAAATAAATAAATGAACAGAACATAAAATAAAGTAACAGTGGTCCTACATGTTCACAAGTCTATTTCTGAAAGAGCTGAAAATGTTATCATCCTTATGGATGAATAACTAGAACACCTGAGGGCAAGTGGGAACTACCTGCAGGCTCAGGGTAACCCACCCATTTGTCAGTGTTTTTTTTTTTTAAAAAACAAACCAGAAGAAAAACCCTTAGGGGGCCAAAAAAGACTCAAAGCTGACCCCATGTTAGTCAGTGGGATGGACTGTTCATGGACAGATTGCTGTTAACAGACAAGCAGTTGGTGGGACTGATGGAAATCTGTGGTGGGAAGAAGGAACTAAAAAAGCAAGATATTTCTCAGCTTGAAGAATACTCCCTCACAACAGTCACAACCTCTTCTGCTTGTGAGGGGGAAAGGTATTAAACTTTTTTATTTTCTCACCAGGTGTTTCAAAGCTTTGTGCTTCTGAGGGGGAATGGGTTTGAAAAGGAGCTGGGACTGAGCACCAGTGCCTTCTCCACAAAAACACCCAGATAACAGAAAAGATAAAAATTTCATATGAAGTAAAATTCAAGTTACAAAAGGGACTTATGTCTTCATTTCTAACTTTAGGTTTTTTTACCATGCACACTAGGGATATGCTGGTACTTTTGTGTTGCTAACTTTTGTTTTTTTTAACATACGCACACCAGGGATATACTGGTCTATACTCATATTGCAGATACTTGGAAGGCATATCTCCACTACATACATATTTTGCTCTATACCAGTTCTAAACCTGTTTGTAACGGCTTCAGTCACAGAATTCTGAGAATTATAGTTTGATGGGGATGCTAAGAACCTTCTGTCTCTATGCCCCTCACCTTAGCAGCTGCCAGGCTTCCCTGGAAAGAGGGAATGACTATTAAGCCAATCTGTGGTTTAGATATGCTCTTAGTAACATGAAGACAAAACTCTATCCAGAAAGTGACACTGGTGTTAATTTGACATTCCTTCTCATTCTCTGAAGGGAGAAATAATAATGAAACCAGAAAGCAACCAACCACCACCACCACCACCATATAGCACTTTGACATGTTCGCAGCGCTTCATACACATTACCACAGAGTGATGAACTGTAATACCCCCTGACAGCCACTCAGCTTCATAGCAGCTCCAGTATTTCTTTGTGCTTTGTAACTAACTGAAGAAATCCAGGCAGAGACCATTCATCCAGGCCCATTGTGTCTTCAGACACAGCGCAGACAGTGGCCAGCTGCCTGTGGCATTGAGCAGCTCTGCTGTGTGGCGTTTGCCTTTTGGCGGGGCTGGCACTCAGCCTAAGCAACTTAGAAAGTCTTGGGGAGGAATTCTCACTGTCTGGCTCGTGAAGCCCAAACAGAACTGATCTGCAGCTGTTACTTTAGCCTCGAATCTGGAGTGAGTAACCTCCACTTATCCACTGAAAAGATGAAGTGCTATATAACAAGGATGGCCTCCAAAAAAGGCCCAAAGACTGGGCATGGACTGCTTCACCCACTTTGCAATAGTCACTGCAATCCCTAACGCATTCTAACAACCCACCCGACGCCTCACAAAAACCCTATAATATAATGTTTATGATTAGAGGAGTTACAGGGAGTAGGGGTGTGCAGAACTGGTTCTGTTTGAACCTGGTTCAAATAGAACTGGCCTAGTTCAACCAGTTCAAACTTAAACTGGACCGGACCCACAAAAAGTGATGCCAGTCCAAGTTCGAGGTGAACTGGTTCAACATGAACCGGCTCATGGTCTGGTGCTGCTGTTTGAGTTCAGCTTGGACTTGAACCGAACCACCAGCAAGGAATTGGTTCATGCACACGCCTACAAGGCAGGGCTTCTGTACCTTTAACAGTTGCACATTAGAGGCCATTTCAGCAGGTGCAACTTTTCATTTTGCTCTCTGTGACAAGCTGCATTAACTACAATTCCCTCTGCTGCACAACTTCTGAAGGTACAGGAGTCCTGCCCTCATGTGTACCAGGCTGGTTATGCTATGGGTTTAAACGAAATGAAAAAGTGTCTGCTCCCAAATTTGAATGTTAGTATCTTCTGCAACATCCCAAGGGATCCTGGAACAGATCCTTCAAGTAACTCTACATCTCCTAACTGCTTTATGCTGAAAGGTTAGTGCTGCACTCTGAAAATACTGGTGCCCCAAGCACCACTTGAAACACTTGGGTGGCTTAATCAACTTTGCAGAAAGGAATAAAAATGCATTCCTCATTCCCTTATCTAAATGGTAGCCCTTTTTCATGATCAGTGAGAGGGGCTACTGGGCATGTGGAGCGGAAGGGTGCTGGAACTTACTTCCCCCACAAATGATTGCCCAGTCTGTGCTAGGTGTACAAATTGCATGCCCACACGGATAACAGCTGCTCCCGGCAGTGTGGAGGTTTGGGGGTTGGGATGCATTGTCCTGGCCCCCCAGAACTCCCATAATGCACTGGGCAAGTGCACAGTGCATTGTGGGGATCCTCTGGCTCTGGCCAGGTGCTGGCTGGAAGCTACCATGCGGTGCCGACACACGAGTACTTAGCCCAGGTTAAGGGTGCCCTCATGCTCTTAACTCTGACTGAGTGGTGGGTTCCCTAAGCAGGTTTGCCACCACACTGCTGCTGGGAGCCTCTTGCCTCCTGGTGGTACACACACGCTGCCAAGAGTGGGATAGGCTGCCTTAGCCCACTCCTGGCTGTGTGTGTGTGTGTGTGTGTGTGTGTGTGTGTGTGAACAGCCTCAGCATCTGATTGGTTCAGTGCTTGGGCATTAAAACGTCTGAATGTTCAAAGTGCTTCATATGATTTATCTTGTATATAATCCTTATACAAACCCTGTAAAGCAAGTAAATATCATGTTTGGGAGTGGATCATAAAACTGTGTTGTGCATCTACAAAGCCAAGAGATCAGATCACTTGTCACTACCATCTGTGTTGTGGAATAGGTGGAACAGCAGCATGGGACAAAATACTGGGTGCATTCAAAAGCATTGTGTGAATGTACTTAGTAGTCAGCTATGAGGTCAGGGGTATTCCTGAGAAGATATCTTCTGGATTTGTGTGGGGGGAACCAAGGTGGAGCCGATTGCCATGGGTAAATGCGGCAAGCTTCTTGTCAGGGCTTCCCCCACCCGGGTCTTGCAGGGAGGGTGGGGGGGAGAAGTAAACATCAATATGCTCACCTGGGAGTGTTCACACTGTCCCCAGCAGGAAGATGTTGCCTTGCCATCAACAGATCAGGAGCGACCCTTGCTAGATCTCAAGGCAAGATCTCACGAGACTTGCCCCAGCTGCCAGTAGCTATATATGGGGAGGACTGGCCAGTGATGAGGGGCCAGTGATGGAGGAGGGCTTGGTGTGGAGGCAGCCTTGGGATTTTGACTGAGCCTTGTGGGTAGGAACAATAGGGCAAGGCTGGTGCATGGAACAAGCCCTGTCTGTAAGTCTTAAAACTCCCCTGGCTGAAAACTCTGAGGCCACCCCAACCTCCTTTGGCAGTATGCAAGGATCAGATTGTTCCCAAAGGGTTGCTGCAGTGGTAATGGTGGCGGGTCCTCGCTGGTGCTCCAGTAATCCATCACCTGAGATGACCACCTCACTTCACCTCGCCTCACCTCATGAAAGACCGCCCCTGACTGGGAGCATTCAAACAAGCAATTCTCCCACCTGTGGTCTGAAATACTACAGTCCAGCATGCTACTATATACCAATACCACCAGATATTTCTGTATGTTTGAAGCAGCCCTTAAAATGCTCCCACAATACATGTCCAGTCAACATACAGGTGAAACTCGGAAAATTAGAATATCGTGCAAAAGTCCATTAATTTCAGTAATGCAAATTAAAAGGTGAAACTGATATATGAGACAGACGCATTACATGCAAAGCGAGATAAGTCAAGCCTTAATTTGTTATAATTGTGATGATCATGGCGTACAGCTCATGAAAACCCCAAATCCACAATCCCAGAAAATTAGAATATTACATGGAACCAAGAAGACAAGGATTGTAGAATAGAACAATATCAGACTTCTGAAAAGTATACAGTGTACTGTGCTTGACTGGCCAGCAAACTCGCCTGACCTGACCCCATAGAGAACCTATGGGGCATTGCCAAGAGAAGGATGAGAGACATGAGACCAAACAATGCAGAAGAGCTGAAGGCCGCTAATGAAGCATCCTGGTCTTCCATAATACCTCATCAGTGGCACAGGCTGATAGCATCCATGCCACGCCGCATTGAGGCAGTAATTGCTGCAAAAGGGGCCCAAACAAGTACTGAATACATATGCATGCTTATACTTTTCAGAGGTCCGATATTGTTCTATTCTACAATCCTTGTCTTCTTGGTTCCATGTAATATTCTAATTTTCTGGGATTGTGGATTTGGGGTTTTCATGAGCTGTACGCCATAATCATCACAATTATAATAAATTAAGGTTGACTTATCTCGCTTTGCATGTAATGCGTCTGTCTCATATATCAGTTTCACCTTTTAATTTGCATTACTGAAATTAATGGACTTTTGCACGATATTCTAATTTTCCGAGTTTCACCTGTATACTGCACAGGAGTATCATGCAGAAGATTATATGGGAATATAACACAGTTTATAAATGAGTTCCTCGCAGATGCTGCGGGGAAAAAGGCTTGAAAGTAAAACCTAGAGTGTAGACTAAGATCATCAGCTGTAGATGCAATAGAAAACTTGTGTATTCATTGAGCTTATGCTTGCTGGCATCACTTCATTTTGCCAGACTAAGAAGCAGCAAGTTCTCTCCCATGTGATGATGGATAAACACTACTGGAAGAGGATAGATGGAGGAAATTGATGCTCTTTCTTTTGTAAGAAGTAGATAGATAATGAACTAGAGATAGAGAGTTCAGTATTGAACTTATTCAAATGAGACAAGATTATATACAAGGCCAGGACAGAAGATAGAAGAGAATTCAGGGAGCAAAGTGCTAGAAAGAGCAATATGCCACCCAAGCCACATGTCAAGAACTCTATAAGCATAAAGGACCCCCGGCCGGCTCACTATTTTTTTTAAAAAAAATTAAAATAAATTTAATTACCTTCTGCCCCTTCGGGGGGCTTCCTATAGACCACGGGGTATGTGTGTGTGTCCGTGAACGTTCCCCTGCCCACTGCTGGCCTCTAAAATCACCGCCGCGGCCTGTTGGAGTGTTATTTTTTTGGCCCGTTCTGGCCTCCATAAATTGCCGCGGTGGCCATTTTAGAGGCTGCCGTGCATGCACAAATGGCCTCTACGAGGCCTGGCATTGCCAAGGGCCTCTCAGAGACCATTCGCTCATGCACGGTGCCCATTTTTTCCCCTCAGCCATTAAAAAAAAATTTTTTTTTAATGGGGATGTTGTTTAGCATCTACATGAAACCGCTGGGAGAGATCATCAGGAGATTTGGTGCAGGGTGCTAACAGTATGCTGATGACACCCAAATCTATTTCTCCATGCCAACCTAATTGGGAGAAGGCATAACCTCCCTAAATGCCTGCCTGGAGGTGGTGATGGGCTGGATGAGTGATAACAAACTGAGACTGAATCCAGATAAGACGGATCGGAGCCTCTCCCTGGTGTCCCAGGTTGAGGCAGTGGCCAGAGGTGCCTTTTATCAGCTTCAGCTGGTATGACAGCTGCGTCCATTTCTTGAGATAAATGACCTCAGAACAGTGGTACATATGCTGGTAACTTCCAGACTGGATTACTGTAATGCTCTCTATGTTGGGCTGCCTTTGTATGTAGTCTGGAAACTACAGTTGGTCCAGAATGCAGCAGCCAGGTTGGTCTCTGGGCCATCTCGGAGAGATCATATTACTCCTGAACTGAAAGAGCTGCACTGGCTGTCGATAAGTTTCCGGGCAAAATACGAAGTGCTTGTTATAATCTATAAAGCCCTAAACAGCTTGGGCCCTGGGTAATTAAGATAATGACTTATTTGTCATGAACCCCACCGTCTATTGAGATGATCAGGAGAGGTCTGTCTGCAGTTGCCACCGGCTCTTCTGGTGGCTACTTGGGTACGGGCCATCTCCGTTGCTGCCCTGATGCTTTGGAACGCGCTCCCTGCTGAAATAAGAGCCTCCATATCTCTGACAATTTTTTAAAAAAACTTTAAATACACATTTGTTCACCCAGCTTTTAATTAAATACTGTTTTCATAGTTTAACATTGTTTTAAAATATTGTTTTAAGGTTTTAAATTGTTGTAATGTTTTAACTTTTTGTTGTCATTAATTTTAACCAATGTTTTAATTTATTTGTTGTCATTTATCTGTTTTAACTAATGTTTTAACTTTGTAAACCACCCAGAGACGTATGTTTTGGGCAGTATAAAAATATGTTAAATGAATATGTCAAATAAATAAATAAATAGCTTCTGTGACTACTGCCTGGAAGGAATTGTATTGAAATCTCCATTCAATAAATGTATAATGATAGACTTCTTCATCCTATTTGAGATGATCTTTGGAAAAAGAATACCTGCTGAAAAAATGAAGTTCTCTTATCCTTCCTATGACATAAACACTCCCCTGAAAATCTCCAAGAAATGCAATCTATCTTCATTTATAGGTTAATTTGCATTAAACAAATGTTCCCATAAATAACGGTGGTTAGAAAAACCATATGGGCAGTTGCCTACCAGTGTTATTAATGTTACACATTCCATCTGGAAGCATCCATTTGGAGAGACAATAAAGATCCAAGGTCACATTAAAACACAAAGTTGATTGCAGACAAGTCTCACCATGTAAAGAATGGAGGCCATAAACCCTACAAGAATTCAAAATGACACAACTGCATAATACATAATCCTTTTGTAACATGAACACATGTAGCAAAAGATAATTCCTTCTTATTACAAATGAGTGTATTACAACCCACAGTGGAAGGAAGGAAGCAATGGCGGGTCCCCCAAGGATCAGAACTGAGACTGGTGTGCTATTTAATTAATTCACAAGGGATCTGGAGTCAGGGGTGAACGATGTGGCAGCCAGCTTGTAGAGGACACCAAATTATTCAGACAGGTGAAATCTCAGGTGGACCGAGAAAAAACCTTGAAAAAAATCTCTCCAAACTGGGTGAATGGGCAGCAAAATGTAAGTTGTGACACATATTAGAACAAAAATTCTAAGTATATATAAACTGGTGAGGTCTGAACTGATAGTGGCTGATTTACAAAAGAGATATTGGAGTTGTGGTGGTGGGTGACACAGTAAAACATCGATTTTGTGTGTGAGTAGGGGGAAAGGCAAATTCAATTTTAGGGAGTAGCAGAAAAGGGATTACAATTAAAACTGAATTAATGGGAGAATGATATCCATTTGTTCGTTCGTTCGTTCCTAGCATTTTTCTCCTGTTTTTCTACAAAAGTAATAATAAAGGGAGCATATAAAATTTAAGGCTTATAAAATCATTCACAGTGTTAAAGTGAATAGAGAAGAATAAAGAAGAAAAGTCAGGGGGCACTCGAGGAAATAGATTGGCAGTAAATTTGAGGCAAACGAAAGGACACATGTAATATACGTATGGAATTTGTTATCATGAGTCATGGTGATGGCCAGTGGTTTAGATGGCTTTAAAGGGGGATTATACAAGTTCATGGAGGAGGAAAGGGCTCTCAATGGCTATTAGTCACAATAGCTAAATTAAACCTTAGCTATTATTTATTTATCCCACATGGTGCCCAAGCTGCGCCATCCCCACCTCCCCGGATGCTGGACAGAGTGCCGCTGTTCAAGACAGCTTGCAGGTGTGGCAGTACTGCTGGTAAGCCCCTTCTAATTTACTTTTAAAGCTGCCTCTCATGACCCCCGCCCCCAGCACCACCCTTGCTGGCCACCACTGGTTCAGAAGCAGTATACCTCTGAATACCAGTTGTTGAGAGCCAGACAATGACAGATGGCCGTAGTCTTCATGCCCTGGCCCCTGCCTGTGAGCTTTTCAGAGGCTAGCCACTGCTGGAAACAGGATGCTGGGCTGAATGGACCCTTGGCCTGATCTGCAGAGTTTATGTTCTTATTCTATTATCTGGATATACCAACCAAAGTGAATAAGCTTTCAGCACAAAGATCATTTGAAATAAGTGAGACTGCAAATTAAATCTGATTGGAAACGGCAGAAGAAAAGAGAGAGCAAGGGCTGGTTCACACGTTTATGTTCATCACATAATTACGGCAGCATCAAGTGATATTGCATGTGTGAAGGAGCTATCACAGAACAAACACCACAAATAGACTATTCATCTCACCTCAAACCCATAGCTTTTCAGTGGAATCAATTCACACACTTGGCTAGGAGTCATCGTTACATAGGGGCACCCATAATTCCCTGCAATTATGGAATTCCAGTTATCTGTGGTAAATAAACCAACTCCAAAGTCAATAACACTCCAATAGGTTTAGGAATGTAAAACATTTCATTGGTAAATTGCAGCCAACGTTGTGGTTTTTGTTTTTCTTTCCCTACATGCATAATTTCTCTATCTCCTTATTTTCCCTTAATATATGTCTCCATTAGACCATTAACCCTTTTAAACAACTTTCCCATTTAGCTTTACTTTCCATGAACTGAATTATCAAGTTATATTTTTTAAAAACTGTCAAAAAACACATTTCCAAAGTAGGGTGGCCATGTGTTTCAAGTAGATTTCAGATGGTGTCACTCGGGGATAGTTGCTCTGTGAAATGAGAGCTGTTATATGGTGTCCCTCACAGGTCCATCCTATCCCCGATGCTTTTTAACATCTACATGAAACCGCTGGGTGAGATCATCAGGGGATTTGGAGTAGGGTGTTATCACTATGCTGACCCAGATCTATTTCTCCATGACATCATCATCATCAGGGAATGGCATAGTTTCCCTTAAATGCCTGCCTTCAGGCAGTAATGGAATGGATGAGGGATCACAAATTGAAGCCGAATGCAAACAAGACTAATGATACTAATGGTGAGGGGTCATCATCTGAGGGATGTGATAGAACTTCTTGTTCTGGATGGGGTTGCACACCCCTCTAATGGAACAGGTATGTAGCTTGGGAGTGCTTCTGAACCCAGGCCTCACCCACGAGGGCTTTCTATCAACTTTGGTTGATACGGCAGCTTCGTCTGTTCCTTGAAGATAATGATCTCAGAACTGTGGTGCACTCACTGGTAATTCCTCAGCTTGACTACTGCAATGTGCTGTACATGGGGCTGCCTTTGTATGTCATTCGGAAACTTCAGTTAGTTCAAAATGCAACAGCAAGATTGGTCTCCAGAGCTTCACAGAGAGGCCATATTATGCCTGTTTTAAAAGAGCAGAACTGGCTGCCGATATGTTTCCGGGCAAATAACCTTTAAAGTCCTAAATGGATTAGGACCGGGTTACCTGGGAGAGCATACTCTTCACTATGATCCCTACTGCACTTTAAGATCATCAGGAGAGGTCTGTCTCCGGCTGCTGCCAGCTCGCCTGGCAATGACTCGGGACTGGGCCTTCTCAGTAGCTGCTCTGGAATGTGCTCCCTATGGATATTAGAGATGTAAGAGTTTTAGAAGCCTTTAAAAGAGCCTTAAAACCATATCTTTTAAATCTGGCCTTTATTATTTCTTGTTTATACAGTCAGACAGGTGTTATTGAGTGGTTTGTTTTATCCAGACATCGAGTCCTTCGCAAGGACCTGGGATGGCTGAATTTTATTATCAATGTTGTTGCTGTTATTATAGATATCGTCGCAGAATATAGGCTGTTCCCAGTAAAGTTGCTTTTTGTAATTGGCTGATGGTGATTTCTGTGGCCTCTATGGTGTTGAAGTGCTCTTCAAGGTCTTTTGGAACTGCACCCTGGGCGCCAATTACCACTGGGATTATTTTGGTCTTTTTCTGCCACAGCCTTTCAATTTCTATTTGTAGATCTTTGTATTCTGTGATGTTTTCTATTTCTTTTTCTTCTGTTCTGCTATCCTCTGGTATTGCTATGTCGATTATTTTGACTTGTTTTTCTTTCTTCTCGACTACAGTTATATCTGGTGTAATGTGTGGCAGATGTTTGTCTGTTTGTAGTCAGAAGTCCCATAATATTTTTACATCTTCATTTTCTACAACGTTTTCAATTTTATGGTCCCACCAATGTTTGGCTACAGGTAGCTTGTATTTTTTGCAGATGTTCCAGTGTATCATCCCTGCTACCTTGTCATGCCTTTGTTTGTAGTCAGTCTGTGTGATCTTTTTACAACAGCTGATTAGGTGGTCCACTGTTTCATCTGCTTCTTTACAAAGGTGGCACTTGCTGTTTGTTGTTGATTTTTCCACTTTTGCTCTTATTGCATTTGTTCTTAGTGCCTGTTCTTATGCAGCCAGTATTAAACCCTCAGTTTCTTTCTTCAAGTTGCCATTCTTAAGCCATTGCTAGGTCTTGGTGATGTCTGATTTTCCACTTATATTGTGCAAATATTGACCATGCAGTGGCTTATTTTTCCATTTTTCTGCTCAGTTCTTGACTTGTTCTTTCTTGTAGGCCTGCTTTGTTTCATTGGTGTTGAATAGTTTCTCATTATTGACCATTTTACTGTAAGTGCATCTTCTTCACTGTTCTTGATATAGTCTTCAAGGCCTCTTTTCTCCTCCTCTACTGTTTGATGGACTTGCAGCATTCCTCTTCCACCTGAGCTGCGAGGCAGGTATAGCCTATCTACATCACTGGGGGGGTGCAGAACATGATTGATGGTCATTATTTTCCTGGTCTTACGATCTAGCATCTCTAGCTCTGCCTGTGTCCAGTCTATTATTCCTGCAGTGTATCTGATCACAGGTATAGCCCAGGTGTTTATGGCTTGTATGGTGTTCCCACCATTGAGTTTGGACTTGAGGATTTTTCTAACCCTCCTGATGTATTCACTCCCAATTTTTCTTTTAACTTCAGTATGTGCGATGTTATCAGCCTGGAGAATGCCCAAGTATTTGTAATGTTTTTTCTCTTCCAGGTCCTTGATGTTGCTTCCATTGGGCAGTTCTATTCCTCCCCCCCCCTTGTTTTTCCTCTGTTCATTATTAATGCAGCACACTTGTCTAGTCCAAACTCCATTGCTATATCACTACTGAATATACAGACAGTGTTTAGCAGTGATTCGATTTCTGACTGGGACTTTCCATACAACTTCAGATCGTACATGTAATAATAATAATAATAATAATAATTATTATTATTCAATTTCTATACCGCCCTTCCAAAAATGGCTCAGGGCCGTTTACAAAGAGAAATAACAAATAAGATGGCTCTTTGTCCCCAAAGGGCTCACATTCTAAAAAGAAACATAAGACACACACCAGCAAAAGTCACTGGAAGTACTGTGCTGGGGGTGGATAGGGCCAGTTACTCTCCCCCTCCCCTGCTAAATAAAGAGAATCACCACGGTAAAAGGTGCCTCTTTGCCCAGTTAGCAGGGTTAGTAGAGCAGATGGCTGATTTTACTTGATGTTTTAGATGTTTGGTATCCGAGGCCTGCTGTGTTTAGTATTTGTGAAAGTGGGATCATGGCGATTACAAACAACAGAGGGGATAGTGAGTCCCCTTGGAAAATACCTCTTCTAATGCTAACCTGTTCAAGTGTCTCACCATTGATTGTTAATTGTGTACTCCACATGCTCAATGCTTTTAAAATAAATATCTGAATGTTTTTGCTGACACCAGTTGTTTCTAAGCATCATCATCATCATCATCATCATCATCATCATCAATTCAATTTCTATACCACCCTTCCAAAAATGGCTCAGGGCGGTTTACACAGAGAAATAACAAACAAAGTGAGTACTGCAATGATTTTAAACTGGTTTTAATTTTGTCTTAATGAGTTCTTTGTTTTTTAATCTGGTTTTTATCTTTGTGTACCGCCTAGAGCCTTCTGTGTGAGACAGTATAAAAATTGAATACATAAATACAAATAATAAAACAACAGCAATAATAATTAATAATATGTCCTGTTTTATAGATGATAGGCCTCTATTTGAAGGGTTGTCTTCTGTGCAACTCTGTTTTAAGGGGTGTCCATATTCAAGCCCAAGACCTCTTGTGCTCTAAGGCAGAACAGTAGCTAACTCCTCTGCCTCTGCCTTGGACGAGAGAGAGAGAGAGAGAGAGAGAGCGCACATGCACATTTTATATGTAAATCTGTGCCTTCTTTTGTCCATTATTTTTAAATGATGGATTCTTTTTAAATGAAGGCAATGTGTAAATGGCCACCTTATTCTCAACTCAGACACTGTATCCATATTTTGACTTAACTTCCTCTAGCATGTGGAAGTACCCTAAAATGAAATGCTAATTGTCATAACTGTGACTGAAGCAATTTGCCCAACTACCAGTGGAAGTGTGTTGACGAACCAATAAGAACATGGATATCTCTTGGAATCCAATTACAAATTCTTCATGGCTTTGGAACTAGAAAAGTCTGATATTCAAGTCTCTTACCAAATCATCTTCACTTTGTCCTACAAGGATCACATGGGATTAGATACTTTTGATTTAATTAAATGTATCTAAAAAGAGCTTAAGAAATATTTCCTGCAGCATCTGTGATCCCACTACTCACAACCACAACACCCAAGATTTGTTTGTGGCAATTAGCAATTATGGGTTCACCGAGGAGTAAAAAGCTTCATTATGTAAAATAAAATGTGAAACCGGGCAATAATGCAGGAAATTAATAATGCCCAGAAGATGTTAAAGGTAAATATAATTGTAATGCAAACATATTGGCTTTAAATATTGGCTTTTACATGACAGCTGCTCTCTGAGCTCATGCTTTCCCTCTTATTAACAACAGTAATTTACAACTGGCAGGTTTTATTTAAGCACACAATGGCAATTGCTGCCATATTCCCATTGTCCCAGTTTCAACCCTTCCTTTTTATCTCGTGTGGAAAGGCCTGTTGACCATCATGTTTCCTTAACCTATGAGACATATTAACATGATTATGACCCCAATATTGTATCTTTTCTAGACAAGGGACAAGGCAAGAGGAATACATCACCATAATTACAGCCTTCCCTGCGTCAGGAACAGCTGGTATTTACTTTCTTGATATCCGCATTTCCTTATTCAAACAAGCAAACTTTACAGTACACTGGCTCTGGCTGTTTCAAATGAGCTGACTTGAGCTGATCCCCACAGATTGCAGCTGCTGTTCACAGGGTCGGCCCAACAACACAGGCAAGCGATTCCTTATGGTGGCAACATACATTTTAGGGTACAAAAGAGACAGGGGACAGTAGGCAAAATGCCTCCCAGGAGCCGCTGCAGGGTCATGGGGCTGCAGTGATATGGTCATACATTATGGCCTAGCCGCATTAAAAGGAGTTCTTGGGGTAAGATGTCTTGGCTGCACAATGCACGCTTGAGAGAGCAAAATGTCTTGAGCCAGCCCAGACTGTTCAGGACCGTCTCAGGAGCTCTTTTTAGATGGTTCAGTATTAACCCAGAAAATAATAAGCAAGAATGTTTAATTTCAAATTCATGCAAATTGTCCAAGGACCGAAGCTTTTTAAAAAAAATTTAATGTGGGTACCCCATTCTAGACCTACACTAGTGGTGTGCACAGATCCGGCTTGGCCGGTCCGGTTCTGCATCTGGTCCACTTTGGCCGCCGAAACAGTTTGCAGGCCAGTTTGGGGATATTCTTGTAAAGGGGAATCTGGCGAGGATTCCCCTTTACAAGTAAATGGGCATTCCCTATACTAAGGTGGGTGGGGAGGAGAGAAAGGGTACATAGTACCTTCTCTTTGCAGGCGGCATGGACAACAGCGGCGGGCACAACAGTGGGGGCTCCCCCCCCACACCAGCCGCCTGAAGAACATCTGGTTTGGGCCTCTGCGCATGCACAGAGGCCCAAACTGGGCTGCAGTTGGCCCAGGATGTTCTTCAGGCGGCTGGCGGGTGGGGTGGGGTTGGAGGAGCCCCCGCTGCTGCCCCCACCACCTCCACCAACAATGTCTCCGCCACCACTGCCTCTGCCATCCCCTCCGCCTGCAAAGAGAAGGTGCTATGAACTCTTTCTCTCACCCCTTGCCTTAGTATAGGGAATGCCCCTTTACTTGTAAAGAGGAATCCTTGCCAAATTCCCCTTTACAAGTATATCTCCCAAACCAGTTCTTTTAGAACTGGGGCCAGTCTGGTTCTAACTCAGACCAGTTGAACTGGTTTGCACATCCCTAACCTACTCTACTTTTTGACACAAACCACAAGGAAGCAAGTAAAGATCCCTCCAAATTACTGATGTCTGCTAGACTAATCATTAATCCACCTAGGGCTGGAAATCTTTCCAAAGCATAGACAAGCTTATTTTATTTTTATTTATTTTTTCCAAATTTGTAGACTGCCCCAAACTTCCATCTCTGGCCATTTTTGGCAAACTTTGTTGGGGAAAAGTGGAAAGAAGGCTCATATCTTCCTTCATACTTCATGCCTCAATGCGTTGTGGGTTTTATAGTCCTAATGCTGCACAAAATATAGTTTTTACACACTTGTTTTGTGCTCAAGATCTCAGAGGCTGACATCTAGTGCAATGTTACGTGTCTGTAACACTGTGCTGTAGGGGTGTGCATGAACGGTTTGTAACAAAACTGCTTCTCTTCGAACTGGGCCAGTTTGTAGGTTTGATCGTGAACTGAACTGAACCATGACCAATTTGGGCAAAGTGGTTCTGCAACAGTAAGGGGTGGCCAAGCAGGGGTGCAAAGAGAGGTAAATAGCTCCTTACCCAGCTGGTGTGGCTGATGGCGCTGCCACTCACTAGGGATGTGCACAGAACCGGTTCGGAGGCCCTTTATGGTTCAGAGGCGGCGGGGGTCTTCCTTTAAGAGTCGGGGAGGGTGTACTTACCACTCCTGCTGCTTTCCCCCTGCTGGCATCTGTGTTTCTTAATGCTCATCGGGGCAGCAGCGTACCTCCCTGCCACCCCATTGCCCTCATCTTCTGGCTATGATCGGAAATTGCTCCTGATTGTATCTCTAGGAATCTATCTATCCATCTATCCATCCATCTATCCATCTATCCATCCATCTATCCATCTACCTATCTATCTATCTATCTATCTATCTATCTATCTAATTTCTATACTGCCCTTCCAAAAATGGCTCAGGGCAGTTTTCAATTGACCGTGTCCCTCTACAACCTATTGTTGGAAAATATTCAAGGATAAAAGTTTAGTAATGGGTTGAAAACACTCTCACACAGAACTGTTTCACTATTTGTTGACGCCAGCTAGGGTTGATTTCACCATTTCTGAAATGATCTGAAAACAGTTGTGTAAATCAGACCTTAGACAGAGACAAATACACCAAGAAAAGAAAAGGTCTGATCAAGGAGTAGCAAGGATGGGAACAGGGAATGGGCAACAAAGTGTTAAGCACCATTAGTTGTATTTCCAAAGCCTATCAAAGTAACTGAAAGTGAACTTTTTGAAACTTAATCCAAACTGTTTGTCATAAAGCTATACCTGTTTTTCTTGTTTCTTGCAATCTGATGGATCCTGATTAGGTATCAAGAATAAGACAAATGCTTACAGGTTGGGTAAAGAATGTGTGCAGTGCATGTGTGAGTACAAGATGTGTTTATGGTCTGCCTGAGAGCCATACACAGGGCAGCTCTCCCTTCCTTAAGCTGAAAGTCTACACAGGCCTGCTGAACTTTGGCCCTCCTGCAGATGTTGGCCTACAACTCCCATAATCCCTAGATATTGGCTACTGTGGCTGGGGATTATGGGAGTTGTAGTCCAAAAACAGCTGGGGAGGGACACACAGTTGAGCAGGCCTGGTACAATGTTGTTCTTGTTTTCTCTTTCTTAACTTTCGATTATCTCTTCTGTATCTACATGTACATCGTTTTTCGTGCTGTTTTCTCCATGCTTAAATTATCCAATAAAAGTGTTATCCTGGGTCCAAAAAAGGCAAATCAATGATTTCCAAATATTTGAAACTAATTTTTTAAATGTATGCAATACTTATATTTGAATTCTATATCTCATCTGCTCATCAATAGTATCCAAAGCAAGGCTTGTTATTTTCAAATGACTAGCATCTTGAGTTTCTGGACATTTTGACCGTATCTCAAAATACTAACCAGAATGAACACACATTTAGCTAAAACTGGGATGACTATCAATTTATATTATCTGACCAATTAATCAAATACCTCAAACATTATACAGCATTTCTGCCTGCAGAGGCTCAGTTGAGAAAAATGGTAAGATTGGTATTCAATTTCACCTGTAGGCAATTCACCTTAGCTAATAAAAAGATCTCTTTGAAAAGCTGGCCATCTGATCCTTGGCATTCTCATCCATTTACTAATGCTTACACCCTCAATCAGTACTCGAATTATAGGAGGCAGAGCCGCCCCCCCCCCACCAGACTCTTTAGCTTTTGACGTCTCCCAGTGTCAGTTTTTAGAAGGGGGGGGTAAAGTTGGGGGGAATCAGGGGTTTGGACTTATGGGTTTCATTAAACACACCCCTGGCTCCCACCCCCCACCCCACCCCCCCACAATCTGTGTGCTACCTCCAATAAAATGATTACAGACACAGTAAACTGAATACATTCAACTAGCCATGTATTATGGGATGCCACATACTTGGCAATGCCCCTATTTTGCAGTCCGATACAGGCAGCAGACACAGGAGGTTTATCAAGCCCCTTGTAGGCTACCCAAAATGGCTGATGATGGGCTTATTGTGATCCACCATGCTTGAGCATGGTGGGTCACAAATTATAGACAGTGGCTGACACATAGAGCAATGATACACTGATGCAATGAATGAGCAGCCTGCATCAGTGATGTTAACTGGGAAGTTCTGTTAGGCTGCTCCCTTGCTGCAACAGTGCATCCTTGCTCTGTATGTCATTATCTCTCACAACCTTTGAAAGCAATCCCCCTCTCCCTCTCCCTGGCAAGTAGAACTCTGAGTGAAAGTGTTACCACACCTTAATTGAAAGTTTGATAGGATCATTGAGAGGTCAAGGTGACATTGATTTGTGGGCCAGAACTAAACAAGGGACACCAGCTGACTATTAGCCTTGTTCTAAAGCAGTAAAGCCAATGTACAATATATGCAAAAGAAACTTTTCATTCAGTATTAAGCACATTTATATTTTACAATGATGTTTTTATGGTTAAAAGACTGTGGAGTCTGAAGGAACTGATACGATTATTGCTTTGGCTTCATACCTCCTTGTAAGGTGTTATTAGAAGTAGTATGTGTTTTATAGGTACATCCCTCACAAACATAAAGTAATCTTATATAGATTTAACTAAGAGTTAGTCATAAAAACCCCTCCATTTTCTCCTACTCCCCTCCCTTTTACTTCCCGATGCTAACCCCCCCCCTCCCCCCGGGACAAACTTCTAAACTGGGACAAACTTCTAAACAACAAAACATAAAAGAAACGGAATAGAATACAACAGTATTCAACATCACTGTACTTACAGTTACATTGGTGCAAGCGTACCTCTGAGTATGATTGAAAGTGATGGTAATGATCTATGAAATGCTGATGGCCTAGGCGTAGAGTACGTTAGGGCAGGGGTCCTCAAACCTAGATTCTCAGATGTTGTTGGACTATAGCTCCCATCTTCCACAGACCATTCTGGCTGGGGACAGAGCTGCACCTAGGTAATTTTGGAACCTGGACCTAAAGGCTTTTGGAGGCCGTCTCTCCCCTGCAAATTAAGCATCATAATGCTCTGCCTGGAGAACATACCACCTGGGACAGACTGAAGAGGATTTGGGGGTCCCCAGGGACTGTGGAGGCCCTGGACTTAGCACTGAAGTCCAGGGATAAGAGCGCCTTTGGCTGGGGATGATGGGAATTGTAGTTTAACATCTGAGACCCAAGTTTGAGAACTCCTGCCTTAAGAAATACTTCTTCCCATATGAGCCCCATCCTCAACAGGCAAGATCTTTCAGAATGGTACTGCTTTGCATTCTGGTCTTCATAGAAGTTCATTCCTTCATAGAGATTTTTATACTAGGCAGTATAGAAAACAAACAAACAAACAAATAAATAAATTTGGATGAGGAGGGTGCACAACAGGCCTTCTCCACAGTGGTGCTGTGGAATGTTCTCTCTAGCAAAGCCTGCCTTGCTACTTCATTGTGAAGTTTTAGACAAAAACCTAACAGTTCCTCTAGACCTTTATGGGTACCTAATGGTGATTTGTAATATTTCTGCTCATTTTGACCTGCTGCTTTCTATTGACTTGTTGAATCTATCGTTTGGGCTTCAATATGGTTACTGGTATTTTAATCTGTATTTTTATATGTACATTGGTTCAAGCGTTTTATTGTGAAGGGGCAATACACACTTTAATAAATTACAAAAATAAATAAGATCAAGGGCCCCTTTTGAGGCCTTTCCAGATGATACTTTCCCAACCTTTATTATTAATTGTCATATTTCTGCAGTGTCATTATGTGGTTATCCTTAAATGCTGTGCAGGCAGAACATGCAACTTAAATTATCATAATATTGATTATGAAGGGCACACAGATAGAATCTTCTCCCAGTATCTGTAATCACATTCTCACTAACAATGGAATAGCTGAGAGAATTAATTGTTTACTACTTCAAGACATTTAAAAAGGTAATGAATGTACAAACACCAAAGGAAAAGAGCACTCTGGCGATGTGACTCATGATAGAAAATTCAAACAATATTAGACTCTGAAAGTCAACATTAGACACACTTCTACTAAGGACCTACAAACAAACAGAGTTCCTCTGTACACACATTAACAAACAGAACTCAAACAATGATGGCGGCTTTCACCTTTCCTGTGCCTCAGCTCCGGCTTCCCTGTTTTCAAAGCTCTGGCTTTTTGTTTTTGTGACATTGGGCATAACACAAGGAAGTCCATGGCCAAAAACCCCTTCCTCCACGTTGGTAATGGTATACCAACTCTATATCAGCATCATAAATCTGGAATTAGTTAAATAATGAATTAATAAGCCATGACTTGGCTTTTGCTGACAGAACACTAGAACATTGCAGTAGCCTGTAGTATTACATGCTTCTGCTTTTCAGCCAAATCAGTGAAACTACACAAAGTAAATTATCTTCTAAAAAATCTTGTGTTCTATCAAGTCAGTTTTAACTAGGGTTCCCAATGTTTGTCTTCAACAATTTTCATCCAACACAGGGAAGAACCTGCAAGAATGCAGGGAGTGGATCGTGGAGCCATAGCTTAATCTGGGAGATCAGGAGTGAGCTAAAGCCAAACTAGATGGATTTGGGCTGGAGTTGTTGCAGAGAAATTACTTATCCTTTATAAGTAATTGAATAGGAAGCCAACTTTAGCTGAGAAACAAGGGTTTAATATTTATTATTTACTAAACACAGACTAAAAAAACAATAAACAGGATAACAGTCTCTTTTGCAAAGAGAGGGAGAACCTTTCAGTTGGAATTTAAGTCAACAAGAGCAGACAAATACTGTGACTCCACCACCAAGCTAGTACATAGATACATGCAAATTAGAGAAGCATGCCCCATACAAATCACTGAGACAATGTCTATGGGAAAATCCCAACAGGAGTCTGCATCTGGCAACTTTTGAATTGCTGTTGCAATCATCTCTCTGAGATAGACACAATGCAATTCAAATATTGTATTTTCGCACATCTTAAGAGATAAAACCGTTGAAACTGCGACTTGTAATATTCATGTCTAAGGGGTCGAATCCCCCACCCCCAACACTGCAGAAATGGGTTTCTATAGAGGCCTCATACTGCCCGACAATCACAAAGGCTGAAGTTGCATATTTCTGCTTCCTTCTGAAGAGATCTCTGATTATGCGCAGCCCATGTCAAATTACACTGATTGTTAATGTGAAAATAGTTATTCACACATGATGTTCATGGTATGTACAGCACAATGTGCACCTTACATTTGAAGGGCTGAGTCCATGGAATCACTTTTAAAATGAATGCATGTACAGTCATTCATTCATACAAAAACATGTATACCTGTACATATGTTTGTAGACTTGTATGGCTTAATGTGTGAATACCTGTGCCTGTTGTATTTTATCCAGTATCTTTTATGTTTTGTTGTTTAGAAGTTTGTCCCAGTGGGGATCCTGTAGAGAGTGTGTGTGGGGGCTAGGGACATGCGAACTGGCTCGAGGTTGAGCTGGTTCACCATTGAACTGGGCCAGCTTGAGGGCTTGCCCTCAAGCCAGACTGGGCCTGGTTTGGCTTGACCTTCAGCCATATCCCATGAACTGGCTTAGAGCCAGTTCAGGGGTTCTAAGTTTAAATTTTTTCAAAATTATTTTTAGACTCACCGAGGGTTCAGGTTGGTGTTGGTGGCCGTAGGGGTGTGTGTCTGCCATCTCCCCCTCCCTCTCCTCCAACTGCTGCTCTAAAAAGTGCCAGTTTAGCTCATTTTGAGGCCGTTCCAGCCCTTCCTCCAGTGATGGTGGCCATTTTGGAGGCCGCTACACATGCCCAATGGGCCTCTGCATGGCCTGGATCATGACCCGGCCATGCAGAGGCCCATTGGGCATGCACGGTGACCTCCAAAATGGCCACTTCCACCAAAGGAAAAGCCAGAATGATGGGAGAAGACCAGTGGGGGGAGGGGGAGATGGCATATGCCCACCTGTGGTTGCTGCCAATCTGAACCCGGTGGTGAGTCTAAATCTTTTTTTAAAAAAACAACAATTTAGAACTCCCAAACTGGCTTGAATTTGAGCTCAGTCAGAGGTATGTTGGGGGGGCACCAAACTGAATATGTTCAGTTTCGCGTCTGGTCTGGACTTGAACAGATCTGGGCAAAGTGGTTTTGTGCACACCCCTGTTGGGGAGCAGGGCCAGACTAAGGGCACTGAGAGGGTGGTGAAATGTATGTGAGGAGAGCGCTGGGTTTTGAGCAGAATGGGTAGGAGTATTTTTCAGTTTCATTTAAGAATTATTTTTTTCCTGTTAACTTTTGATATCTGACCTCTATGTTTTCTGTTACTTATAGGTTGCTATAATTATTTCAAATGAAGTATCACTTATAACTATTAAGAAAGCACAATTATATACTAATAAAATAGTTTGCAATGCAACCCTCAATGGGAATCTCAACATCTTCTAAGGCCTTCTGTAATGTGTTGAATAGATTTTATCCAGTTGTTACGGTAATACTTTTTAAAGTAATCACTTGTTCTTTCACTTCTTCTTCCCAGACGTACCAAAGCACAATCACGAGTTGATCATAATCTGTAATACCCATGGTATCCATGGTAGTGGCCATCAAAACTGAAAATATTTTTGCTTTCTTTATGACATTTCAACCTTTTGCTTTATTTGCAGACCTATTTTTTGAATTATTTTTGTAATTGTTGACTTGCTGAAAAACCTAAGTACACTGCTTCTTCCAATGTTTTTCTTTTCTTTTTTCTCCCTCTCTTAAACTCTTACTTTGTTCAATTACCTTTTGTACATGAGCACCAAGGATTATATCATACTGTGCTAGCAACAGAATTATTTCTGAGAAGTTACCATGGTTCAAAGTGGGATCTTCCAAGGTATAGGCAGTTTCAACCCTGCCTCTGAAAGCTAGATCCTGCTTACCTATCAGTTAAATAACTTTGATAATTGTCTCCACGAGCCAACCTGCATGAGCCAACCCTTTGTCCCCCAACTGGGAGAAGGGGGGGGTCAGCAGGAAAAGAGGAGTCCTTGGGCTTCTCTTGTAGAAGAGGCGCAGGCAGTGCTCCTGATGTGAGCCCTGCTTGGAGAAGCTCTGAGAGCTCTGCTCTTGGAGGTAGGGATGTGGACAAAATGGGCTGACCCGGTTTGGTTTGAGTGTAGCTTGATGAATCCCAGCCCCCACCGCTTGACTTAAATCAAAGCTGTACTTTCCAGCACAGCCTTGAGATAAGGAGCAGGCTCCAGGGGGATACAATGGTCAATCTTGATCCAACCCTTTAATCCACGGTGGTGGTGGGGGGTTTGTGAAGACTCAAACCCCTCCCCCCCCAATAGCTCCTCCTTGGTCTCCCCTGTCGGGAAGCATGCAGCCTCGTTGGCAGTCCAACCGGAAGTCTTGTGGATATATATATTTAATAATTATTTTATTTTTACTTACCCCCTCTAGGGGGTTCTCCAGGGCTGCGGGGGGGGGAGGTGTCCATGGAGGTTCCCCTGCCCCCCGCTGGCCTTCCTTATGTCAAAAAGTGCTCGGTTGGGCAATCTTTGGCCCTATTTTGGCCTTTCCCCTGTTGTGGTGGCCATTTTAGAGGCCGCCACCCACACATGCACAATAGGCCCCTGCATGGCCTGCGTCATGACCTGGCCACGCAGGGGCCCATTGCGCATGCGCAGTGGCCTCCAAAATGGCCATCACAATGGGGGAAGGCCTGGAAAGTGCTGAAGATTGCCTGAACTGGGTTCTTTTTGACATAAGGAAGGCCATTGGGGAAGGGGAAACCTCCGCAGACCCACTCCCCACAGCTTCAGAGAAACCTCCCGGAGGGGATAAGTAACAAATATCCACGAACCCTCCCGAATGGCCTGGTGGGGTTGGTCCAATGTCAAACTGAACTGGGGTGATGGTGTATGTTTCAGCTCGACACTGAGCCATTGAACTGAACCAGTTCAACTCTGGAAGGTTTTGGATTCGAACTTGTTTGCACATCCTTGGAGGAGCACACTCACCAGCCGGATGCCGAGCAGGGCAATGACGCTGGAGGTGAGCAGCAGTGGTGGCAGAGAGGCCATAGGGCCGAGGGAGCCCAGCGGGATGGCCAGCTGGCCAAGGTCCTATGAGCCACAGCTGCTGGCAAAGGCATGCAAATCTGGCATGGGACACACACAAATCAATCATTGGGAATCATCCCCGTGTCCTGGTGGCTCAGTCCAGCCCGGGTGGGGGGTGGAGTCAGAAACGAAAATGGAGAGAAAAGAAAAGGAGAAAATGGAGTTTTTTCTGAAGAAACTCTTAGTTAAATCTATATAAGATTACTTTGTGTTTGTGAGAGAAGCAGTTATAAAACATTTGGCAATGAGACTTTAAACCAGTCAAGCTTGTGAGTTTGCAAAGTTCTCTGAATGTTTCTGCAACTTCATTTAGTTGCATTACTGGGCCTACATTCCTGAACGGCTTTCTCCTGTTGCTGCTGCTGATTGTCTCTCCAGCTTCCTGACCTGCACAACCCCTGAAGGTACTTTTTCCTTATCAATCCTGGACTCTCTTGTTCCCTGGACTGCAGCATGGCTCAGACCCCACCACCCCCTTTTTTTTTTTTTTAATTGCCCACCCCAGAAGAACCTGCTCTTCTCTGGAAACAATGGAGATCCTATTTCTGCAATTACTTCCTCACTATTCAGACCCCTGACTTTACTCCAGCAAAGCAGAAGGCCATATTGCTTCACTGCCTGTGCCCGGAAGGCCAAAGAATATATAATCATTTGCCCTTTCTTGCCAACTTGAAAAGGGGGTGCCACTTCTTATGAAGCTGCTCTTCAAGCCTTAGAGCGTCATTTCAACCTCACTTAGAATGTGATTGCTGAACTTTACAAGTTCTACAATATTCTGGATGCAACTGCCCGGTGAATCTATTGATCAGTATGCTACACCATTGCATGCCTTTAGTATAACCTTTGAGTTTGCCAGCTTTACTGATGCAGATTGTTATGAAAACAAAATGCTCCAAACTGCATGAAAAATTGCTATTGGAGTAGAAACGTACCTTGGATAAAGTTATTGAGACGGCTAGGAGGGTGGGAAATGCTCTTCACTGTGCCAGATTGCTCTCTTTCATACCCTCAAACCAACCTTCTGAAATCCAGGCTGTTCAGACTAAATCCTCCCAAGCCAAATCTTCTCATATGGCATTGCCCCAGAATGTGGCAGCACAAGAAAGGAGGAGCTACCATTGCTACCGATGTGGAGACTCTGCCCACAAATCCAATTTTGCTCACTGTCCTGCATGGAAGGTCACTTGCAACAGGTGCAAAAAATGGGGAAACTTTACTAAGGTTTGCAAGTCTGCTGTCTACTCCATTCCTGATTCACTATATGATAAGGATGAGGCAGCTGAACCACATCCCAACAGTGCTTGAAGTGTGACAGAGTCAGAACCTGGTTCTCCACATTGTCAAGTTAAACTTAATGGCCATGAAGTGTGGATTCTGGATGCTGGCTGAAACACTATCATTTTCCATCTGCTTTACAAGAAACTCCTTACTACATCAGATCTGCACCTGCAGCCTTCAGACATCCACCCATGGGGATATGGAGGTTCCCCTAATGCCATAAATGGATACTTTACTGCTGTCTTGGAAGACAAAGGACGTACTGCAGAAGGGAAAGTGTGTATGTCACAAATTTCTGTGTATTCTCACTAAGAGAGGAGCTCTTAAGACTACAGCATGCTGATATCATAGAGCCTTTCCCATTCTTTATTTAGTACATTTTCTATACCACCCCATACAGAGGTCCCTGGGTGGTTCACAATCTAAAAACAATCATTAAAACATTAACACGATTAAAACAATTTAAAAATACAAATAAAAACTCTAAAACCCAAAGCTTTAAAACTATAAACTAAAAGCCTAACATAACAGGTATGTTTTCAGACCCTTCTTAAAAATATCCAGAGAAGGGCAAACTCGAATTTCATTCAGAAGCACGTTCCAGAGTCCTAAGGCAACTCTAGAAAAGGCCTGGTTTTGAGTTGCCACCAACCGAGCTGGTGGCAATCACAACCGGACCTCCCCAGATGATCTTAATAGGTGGCAGGGTTGATGAAGAAGAAGGCATTCTCTTAAGTATGTCAGACCCAAGCCATTCAGGGCTTTTAAGGTAATAACCAGCACTTTGTATTTCACCCAGAAACTTATTGGCAGCCAGTGTAGTTCTTTTAAAATGGGTGTAATATCTACGATCTCTTTGGGCAACCCCTGAGACCACCCCGGCTGCTGCATTCTGTACTATCTGCAATTTCCAAACTACATACAAAGGCAGCGCAATGTAGAGCGCATTGCAGTAGTCAAGTCTGGATGTCACCAGCATACAGACCACTGTTTTAAGGTTGTTTATCTTCAGAAATTGATGTAGCAGCTAAGCTGATAGAAAACACTCCTGGCCACTGCCTCAACCTGAGAAAATTAAGGAGAGTTTGGGGTCCAGAAATACTCCCATAGTATGTACCTGCTCTCTCTGAGGGAGTGCAACCCCATCAAGAACAGGCAGATCTAAACCACTTCCTAAGTCTTGACCTCCCACAATATCTCCTTCTTGCTTAGATTCAGTCTCAGTTTGTTCTCCCTCATCCAACCTGTTACCACCTCCAGGTAGGGATGTGCAAAGCGGTTCGACCATTTGAAGTTGAACTGAACCATCCCCTGTTCGGTCTGACCCCGGACCGAACACCCCCCAACTATCTGGTTTTTTTGTGGGGTTTTTTTTTTTTTTTTGCAATTTCATTTATTTATTTATTTATTTATTTATTTATTTATAATTTTTTCTACTTAGCCCCTCTGGGGGAATTGTTGGAGGCAGGGGGCGGATGGAGGTCCATGGAGGTTCTCCCTCCCCCCCGCCAGCCTCTAAATCAAATCAAATTCATTATTACGGTCCATGACCAAGTGCTGTCTTGACCCAGAAAAAAGGGACAGGGAAGTTACAGTTGCTTCCAGAGTGCTTACTGCATCGGAGAAGATTTAACCTGTCATTGAAAAAGAAGCTTTAGCATGTTTCTGGGCATTGATGCACTTCAGGATATACTTGTGGGGCAGACAATTCACTTTACAGTCAGACCATTAAACCCCTATCTGCTTTATTTACTACTCAGAGATCAAGTCGAGCAAACCCAAGAATAGACAAATGGATCACCAAACTTATGGATTTTGATTTCCAGGTGGAATATCTTTCAGGTCTTTGGAATACAACTGGAGATTGTTCATCTTGACTTGCACTTCCAGGCCAAGAGGATATCCCAAAAGACAAGGATGAAGGAGTTGTAATTGTGCAAATAACTTCATCCACTCATGGAGTGATCATGTCTTCTGAATGGAAATCAGCCCTCAGTGTTGATCAAGAGCTTGCTGAACTTAAACCTTACATAACTAATGAATGGCCATGCAAAAACAAGGCACCTGAACATCTTCAACCATACATGCACATAGCAAGTGAGCTGTCTCTTCTCAATGAAGTGTTGTTGAGCACTGATCATTTGGTGGTGCCAATCTCCTTACAAGCAAAATTGCCCATGATGGTCAACTGGGCATGAGCTTGGCTAAAAGGCAAAATAGAGAAAGTTTTTTTGTGGCCAGGTATGGACAAACACATTGAAGATGTGATCAGGCACTGTGTGGCTTGTGCTGTATCTGACAAGTCACAAAAGACTTTTGCCACCCCCTTGACTCGACAGTAGAGTATCCCAATGGTCCCTGGGGAAAACGTGCTCTGTATATAATGAGGCCTTTTGATAACCAACCCACAAGCCAAAGATTTTCTATTGTGATGGTGGATTACTATTCCAGGTGGCCAGAAGTTTCATTTGCCAACAACATTACTACAAACAAGATGATCCAGTTCATGGCTACAGTTTTTGCAAGAGAAGGTCTTCCTAAAGAACTAGTGACTGACAATGGGACACAACTTACCTCATTTGAAATGGAGCAATATTTGCATAACCATGGGATAAAACACCATCCTTGTACCATCCTTGAGGGAATGGCTTAGTGGAAAGAATGAACAGATTAGTGACAGAAAGTTTACAATGGCTACTGCACAACAACAACCCTGGAAAGAGGCAAGCCATGCAACTCTATTTGCTTATCGAACTATTCCTCATTCCACTACAGGAAAATCACCTTTTGAACTGCTGAGAGTATGCAAAACTACCACCAAACTTACACAGTGGCAACAACTGATAGGACTTTCCATGCAATTTCACCCTGAGGATGCAGAGATTCATGATCGAAAATACAAATACAAAAATACAAATTGTAAGTGGACTAGATACAAGGTGTGAATCAGCGAACATTTCTATTGGGGGACTTTCAGTACAGCTGCCTTATAATGTGAGAAAAGGATGTTCTCAATATCCTGGACCAAAACAAATAATCAAAATCCAAGGAGATTCTGTCATATTGGATGATAGAAAGAAATGGAACAGTTCCAGCATGCATAATATGAGAAAAGAGGAAAGGTTGTCTAGTCTCAAGAGAGGAACTGGAGAGGACTTTGATCTTGCCTCCAGTTTTGACCTCACAGAGGAGGCTGATGAAAGTGATGGACAATACATCACTAAGCGCCCCTGTGCCAGAGAACCCGTGAATTAGGAGAAGTGTGTGTGACAAGAGACTACTAAAAGACTTCAAGACTTTGTCACTGATTTTTAAATCAGTTCAGTTCTGGTTATTATAAAGGGGAGGGATGTGTTCTATCCAGTACCTTTTATGTTTTGTTGTTTAGAAGTTTGTTCTAGTGAGGATCCTGTAGTGAGTGTTGGGGGTGGAGTCAGAAAGCAAAAGGGAGGGAAACAGGAGAAGAAAATGGAGTTGTTTCTGAATAAACTCTTAGTAAAATCTATATAAGATTACTTTGTGTTTGTCAGAGAAGTAGCTGTAAAACAGAGCCCAAAGGTTTCAAGGCAGCTCACTAAGCTAGGTTAGATTCTAAGATTCTCACTTCAAGCTAAAGTTCATGGCATCCAGTCATATCCAAGACAATCATATCCCATCTTTTAGTAAAATTTTCAAGGCAGATAATGAAAGTTAACAATCAGGATAACAATAAAAAAGAACAATTACAATAATAGGTTAAGATTAGTAGCTCCAAAAATAATTCCACAATAGGGCTGGAAGAAAAACAGTAATAAGACAACAAAGATCTAATAAGCAGAATAAAATAAATACAGGGGTTGCAAACCTTGGGCCCCCAGATGTTATTAGACGACAGCTGTCATCACCCCCAGCCACAGTGACTAATTGTCAATCATGACCACTATGAATGTTTATATATAACTTTTTAAAAAAGTACTCAAAGTGGTTTACCAAGAAAAAATAATAATAAACAAGATTGTTCAGCAACATCTGGGGACCCCTGAAATACACCAACCACTAAAATGCCTAGGAGAAGTGCAAGGTTATTTAATTTGGCATTTAGGCAACAACACTGGAGCCAAATGAATCTTCCTAGGGAAGACATCCCATGTTTAAGGCATTACCACACCACTCTGGGCTCCTTGGAGGATGAGCGGGATATAAATGTAAAAATAAATAAATAAATAATAAAGGCCTCCCCCCCGTCTCATCTCTGAAGGTGCAGAACCTAGAGCAGAGCTTCTGATGAGGATTTCCAAGAATAAGCAGGTTCACATGGGAGCACCTCCCTGGTCATTTGAGCTGCTTATCCACAAGACCTCCATCTTGTCTGGCCTGAGCTTCATTTCCCCACTCCCTCATCCAACTATTGCCTGCACTTGAGACCTGGTGTTCAGCACTTCCATTGCCTGAAGCTGAAATGTGACAAGAAACTAGAGATGCACATTTCTTATTTCATGTATTACGCTTTAACTGGACTGTGCACATAGACTTTAGTCTCATGATGAAGACATTGTGTTAAATGTTTGGCCCTGAAGCCAGGTAACCAACGGAAGGAAACTAAGAATATCTCGCACCTTATGAATAGGACCCTGAAATCTCTTTCAAAGTGAAGGGATCGGGGACAGTCTCCCAATAAAGAACATCCTAATTGTTATTGGCTCTGTGCCTCTTTGTGGGAGATAGTCAATAACAGACAACAGTCAAATCCAGGACTGATGCTGCTCTTCCGTCTCTGATAATGCAGCGCTCTTCCCTGGGATCAAGGTATTAAGGTTTAGGTTATTTGTATTGATTTTATGTGCTGCCATGCTGTGTCACTCATGCTCATATTTGTGGTTCACAAATTCCTCCTTTAAATGTCATAGCCATTTCATCTCCTTTTGCCATCAATACTGCAAACAGCAGGGTGTGTTTATTAACCCCAAGTGCCGGCATTGTTGTTGGCAGTTTCATACACATGTATTCGATAAGCAAATACAATGCTTATATTTTTAAATCGAGTTTTTATTTAGAAAAAACCATAGAAGAAGCACCTGGTATAGAATCCACTGAGAAATGTTCCTGAACACCACCACCCCACCCCATGAAATATATGAGAACTGAACAAGAGCACTATTCCTGTGCAACTCCCATTAATTTCAATGGGGTTTGTATGGGATAACTTCTGAGTGGATTGTGCCGATAGTTTGCTGTCTATTATTTATCACCATGAAATAATTTTAGGGGGGGGGAGGGTGATGAGATGATGGAATGTATAGCACCACACATGTGCACAGTGCAAAGGCAGTTATAATATATCTGCATATAATTTATTGTAATTACAGATATAGAAAGGATCCAGACTAGGTTAGTAATGACAAAGGTTCAAATAAATTAATGGGACTTAGTCTGAATCCTGAATAGTGAGTCGTTATGGTGAGTGCACTTCATTCTATGGTTATGGATGTATCAAATGTCCATGTATCTTTTCACAGGTGTGATTCAAGAGCACTGCATGGTTACCAGCTAGCTGGTGGGGTGGCGGGTGGTTCCAGCCCCTGCCTTTCAATTGCAGTCCTCTGTGTTGCTCAAAGAGCTGCTCGGGAAGGTGAGTGGACTCTTCAGAACAGGACTCAATAGCCCATTCTGACATTCATCTGAATGCTGGCCCTGCACCACACACCCACTCAGCAGAAGGAGTCTGCAGAAAGAATCTATAGTATGTGCATACAAATGACGCATGTGTAGAGCCTGTCTGCACAACCACAGACCCTTGAACAAATGATCACATGGGCAACGCCAACACACTTACAGTTTGTAGATGCATAGGCTCCTCCTTTGGACCTTTCTCTGCACTTGCATATGACCACAGTCGTGCTCTTCCCTGTCTGCACATGCATGTCTGAACTGTACTAGTAAATGAGGGAATGCACTTGGAACTAAAAATTGCTAACCTCTCCCCATGTATTTAATACTACTTTCTGCTTGCATCCAGGGGGATTGGGATTCTGACACATGAATATATTTTTCCTTTAGTGGATCCAACTGTTCTACCTTTCTGCCTCTTTTGCTTGGAAGTGATATCCAGAACTCTAGGGTAGACTGCTCGTTCTTCCTTCGAATCCCCCCTGACCCCATATTTTCTGCAGTGCTTTTGGCTTGTTCCCTTAGTCCCCATCCTAAACCTCAGTGAAGCCTAATTGCACTTGTTCAGTCTCTTGCTCCTCCCCTCCTTCTGCCGTCTCCCTCACATCAGGAATGTGCATTGTTACTCTAGGAAACACCATGCCTATTGTGCTTTTGTTACTCTATAAAATGCCATGCACATCGATTGTGTTAAATAAATAATAAATTGTCATAACAATGGACACAATCCAGCCAGAGATAAGCATTTGGAAGTCCCATGGGTTTCAGTGAAAGACACTCTCGCTGTCCTTAACAGAATGTGCTTAGCCATTTAAATCAATGGGACTTAGAGGTGTGGCTGGATGTGGCTCCAACTCTGGCTGGATTTTCTCCAATATATATATTTAATATATATAATTTCCCCGGCTTTGAATTACGATGCATATATATTATAAGGATCTTTGGATGCTTTCTTTGTATATATTACCAGTATTTTAGCCTTTCTGGCAATTCCCAGGTTATTTTAACAGTTTGGATGTTTCAACAAAGATTTAACTAGGCAAGTGTAAATGTAAAGTAATGTAGGGGCAAACTAAATGTGATGATGAAAACATATGACTGCATCTCTGTTTCCTTTCTTCTAAAAAATAATAATAATAGCGTGGTGATTGAGACCATGGTGCAGGGGGAAGGGGGCATCTTCCTGCAGTGTCATCTTCCTGATGAAAATTGCACACATACACTTTGTGCCCCAGTAGTAAAATAAAATAAAATATATACATGGATTTTCTTTGGAGCAACGGTGTGGTGGGGGGAAAGAGTTAACCTGCCCTCCCCATACTATGGACACTATTCCCTGCAGCTGCTATTGCGGCGGGGGAGGGACCTATAAGAGACAGATGCATTCATGAACCCCCACTATCGTGTTTAGTTTGTCACTTTTAAATAACCACCGACAACCAAACTTCATAATTCTTTATTATATTCCTCAGATTCTTTTGTACATGAAACTGCATCAGGATTTCAAGCATCAGTTTTCTCTTCCTTTACCTTAAAAACCTGAGTCATTTATCCACAGCCCTACAGTGAATTGAATGAGCTATCAATTGAAAGCAAATACACACCCCTCCATACGCTAAATAAATTGGGAAGCCACACACACATCAACAAACATATAAGGATAATGACTGACTTTATTAGTCATTGTCCCATTTTATCTGCTGTGATCCTTTAACAAACACAGCAGCGGAACTAAAAATAGCAAAGATGTTTCCCCCAGCTTTCTCCACAAGCGCTTATTTAACACTTTTATTATATTTGGCCATGGGACATTTGGTAAACTTACTGATGATATCGGAGAACGATTTTACAAACAGTCAAAGTTACACTATTGACACCTCCAAATTCTAGAATATTTGTTCTGCATTTAGGTGCAGACTTGCTCAATGGGATTAACAAACATTACAAGGGGAAAAAGGCTATGGCCAAATCCACCCTGCTTGTTTATAAAACCTTTACAACTCATCAGCTTCCACGAACATACTGGCACCGTTCAATTACCGTCCCTTTTAGAGAGCCTTAGCAAAACAGCCAGTGCCCATGTAAATAGACAAATCTGAAACCTAGCGGGTCTTGTTGGCTTACATACTGTAGGTAATGTTTTCTTTTGCTCAAATTTGTTCTGGAAACTAATCACACTCTGATAAAGCCATCTGCAAATATGAGAAAGATTGACATCCACATGTCAAAGTTTACACAGCCTGACCAAGTGTACATATAGTCGAGATGATGTTAGGGCCCTTCTGTTCTGAGTTTCAACAGGGCCATGTTCAAATGGAACAACAAAGAGGGTTTTTATGCTGAAGCCAATGCAAAAGGCCACTTGAACAAACATGAAACTTGGGGCACAGTCTGTTGGAAAGTTCTTCTGAACAAGCCCCATGCAATGAATCGGAGATGCACAGGTGCACTGTACTGTTCTTGCCCAGGTCTCATGCATTTCAAGGAGACTTGCATAGGACAACCTCCAAACAAATTGTTCTCCTTGTCTGGATCAAAATCCTGTGACAGGTTTGCAATGATCTCTCAACTGTGCAGGCGCACCTCGCAGTTGGAAGAAGATGCTGGCCCAAATGGATGGGCCAAGTGTTGATCCAGGCCCACCCCCCACTGCTGGGGCAGGAGGGAGAGAGGAGAAGAACTGCTCCGCCCCCGCCGCCACCCCTCGGCCATGGTAGTGATTAAAAAACCCCAAAGGTTGGGTGACAGACCCCCCAAAAGGAGGCTTTGGATGTGTGTGTGTGGGGGGGCTTGTGGCTGGGTGGTCCAGGCACCCAGATTACCTAGGTGCGTCCCTGCCTATAATACCCCAGAGGAGTGGGCTTTCCCCCCACTGTCAAACTGCATTCAAAATTTACTGGGAATTGGGATCTACCATCCCCCTCACCCCCAATACCCTGGGTGGTACTTGTTCCAGGTGACCACCACTGGGGGCTGTCACCATTTCCCCCCAGAATACCCCGAATAATGGCATGCCTGGGACATTTTGAAGGTGTGGGGAAGAATCTGTGGTGGTTTTTTGTTAACCCATCCCTTGACCCAGGCCAGCTTTTGAATGGGGCTTTAGTTACTTGGATTCCAGTCCTGGAGGAGAGGCGGAGCTAACAAACAGCCAGCAGCAAGAGCACTGAAGGCAGTCTGCACTTGCCTCTCTGTACATCATATCTATTTCGTTAAAGTGTTAATATTCCTGATCCCACTCCAGTGCCTTGTCCTTGCATACCACAACTCTTTCCCTTGGATTCTACAGAACCCACAGGGAGGCAGCTGCCAAAAGTGCTCTGGCACGCCCTTTAAACCTCCAGCTTGCTTTCTTGAGGCCTGTTGCTGCTCCAGGCCTCAATGCCAGCAGCCCGGTTTTTGCAGACAGAGAAGATGAAGATCAGGAGTAGTTTCTTACTAGGCACCATTTCCCTGCCCAAGAATGATCATTAGAGCCACAGCATGAAGGATTTTCATTTGGCTTTCACTGTATAAACAAAGCTTCTGTTGACTTATTGCCAGACCTTGCACTTGCTGTTTTGGACTGGATTCCAGTGGCTGACACCTCTGCTCTGACAATCTGAGTGCACAAAGACGATATAAATCACAATGGTTTCTCTTAATAGTATTTAGAAAGTCAGGATTTACACAGAATTTAGTGAACTTCCTATCTTATTCTTAATCAGATAAAGTATCACCCTCATAGAAGACTGATGCTGGATTGGTGCCTTTGCATAACGTGCCAATTTCAAGAACTGCGAAGTGTCTCATGCTTTATATCCTGGAAATCATTAGAGTTGCTGCTGGAGCAGAGAATGGTTTCCCTCCGGGGGAAAGCTTTAATACCTCACAGTGGCTCCTGAAAGGGGCTCAGAATAATACTGCCTAGGGAAAGTTTCTGTCAATGTTTAAGTCTTCTTAGTACTAACGCCGTGTCCTCCCTAAGTGCGCAAAGCAGTTCAAGAGATTAGCTCAGCAATCCTTACAACAGCCCTGTAAGGAAGGCCAGTATTATCATCCTCATATGAAAAGTCAGGGGCCTGAGAGGTATCAGTTTGCCTAAGGACAATTCATCTCTAGGTTAGATGAGATGTGAGCTAGATACCTCCGGGCTCATGGCTCATTCTGTTTACAGGTATGCTGCACGAATTATCTTCAGAGGCCTCTTTAGAATGACATTCATAGTCATGAGATGCCAGTTGATATTTCAATCTTATTGTTTCTGTTTTCCATTTTCTGCTGCCGCTCTCTTGCTTTGTTTTTAAAATAATCACAATTTAAATTATGCCACAAACAGATGTGAGGAGTTTTCTGTGTAAGTCCAGGATCGAAAAAGCTTTATACTTTTTTGTAAAAGTAATTTGTTTTTCTTATAGATTTTTACAATGTATGAAGCCATTTCTCTTGTTTTGCTAAGTTTATTTTTAAGCTTAATTTAGTTTTCTATTTCAGTATTTTCAAATCAGGCATTTCTTGACTTAAATGGAAACAAGTTTTAAAAAAGGGAAACTGCTTTAAATTATTTCTGCAATACAAATAGTAACACTATATGTAATTAAAAACATTTGCCACATTATCATATCACTCTTCCTAACTCCTGCATAATACACGTTGAAGATTTAAATGCTCTAGAAATGAGATACACTTAGCAATTGCCAATTTTATTGGGTTTCTCAGGCTGGATCTAGATTCATTCTGCAAAGGAGCACAGGTCAATTTGTTCCTCTGCTCATTCTGACTTTAGTCTCCATTTCTAGAATGCCAACAAGGAGGATTAGGAATGTGTAAATAGCTTAGATAAAATAAAAGACAGCCTGAGCTTCAAGCTAGAGAAGGTGCCAATCCAAATAATCTAAACCAATGTTTTCAAAGTGTGAGAAAACCACATGCATAACTGAACTCTGACAGGGGTGGCCAAAGCCTCTGTAAGGCCTAACACTGGAGAGCAATGTGCTATTTTCCTCCACAACCTGTAAAGCATACAGGCCACAATTCCTTCCTCCCCAATATCTATATTATTATTTCTCCAAGACGGGCCATGCGTGGCGATGCGTGGCGACGTGGTGGGAAGGAGGCGATTGGCTGAGTTTGCAAGCAGAAGCACCTGATTGGGCAGTGGGGATTCCATATGCAGATAGGGAGAAGGAGCCTGTGAGAGCAGAAGCACCATAGTGATTGGGCAGTGGGGATTCCCATTGCACATAAGGAGGAGGGGCCTGTGATGGTTAAGGTCAGTTGGAATGCAGCTGTTACTGGTCGGAAGATGTTCTGGATATAAAAGGATAGCAGGCAGGGGTCTGCAAAAAGACAGGTCGTGAGGGAGGAAAGAGCCCCTTCAGGAGACGGAGGATGCTGTTGTGTAAATGAACAAAATCTGTTAACTCAGGGAGGGAGGGAGAAAAAACATGAAGGGAGGGGGAAGAAAGAGTGGAGAAGAGCAAGTGGAGGAGAGAGAGAGAGAAAGAAGGGAGGGGGAAGAGAGAGAGAAGGAAGGAAGGGCAAGGGACGGGCCTGAGCCTGTCAGCAGCTTGAGGGGAATGAGTGGCCATGGTAGCACTGGCAGCAAGGAAGGGTCCAGGCAACCACTGCTGCTGTTTTGGGCTACTGAGGCCATTGTAAGAGGGCGGCAGTCAGGCAAGGGATGGGCCTGGGCCTGGGCCTGTCAGTGGCCTGAGGGGAACGAGTGGCCATGGTGGTGGCAGCAGCGAGGAACGGCCCGGTCAACCACTGCTGCTGCTCCTGAAGGGAGGAGCAGGAGCGGGGATCGGGTGAGGGTGGGGAGGTCTCTGGGGATAGGGGGCTGCAGTTTGGCCAATAGGCAGCAGCAATGCTGCAGCCACGACCAAGAAGGGTGAGGAGGATGGAAGCAATGGGATAGAGGAGGAGCAGGAGTGCAGACCAGGTGAGGGTGGGGAGATCTCTGAGGTGAGGGGAGCAATCAAGTACTAACACGCAGATGCTCTAGAGCGTGCAAGAGTTCCAGCATTGAAAGCGGAGAGAAAGAATGGCAGCGGTCAGGATGCAGAGGTGGAGGGCTGGCATGCAAAGCCCCTCCAGCCAGAAGAGGTGGGTGGACGGCGGGCGAAGCCCCGCCGGCCAGGAAGAGGAGGCGGTGGCGGGGAGAAATGATGGCGGTGGTGAGGAGGTGGGCAGATGGTGGGCAAAGCCCTAGCAGCCGGGAGGAAAAGGTGGGAGTCAGTGGTGGGATGTCCTGGCCCTGGCCCGCCCAATGGAGAGAGCTGCAGAGGGGGAGCAAGCAAGCGACAGCGGGGAGAATGAGCAAGCGAGTGGCGGGGGAAAGTGAGCGAGCAGCGGGGGGAGGGAGGGAGAGTGAGCGAGCAGCAAGGGGAGGGAGAGCAAGCGAGTGGCGGCGGAGGGAGAGTGAGCGAGTGGCAGGGAAGAGCGAGTGAGCGGTGGGGGAGAGCAAGCGAGCGCAGGGGGGAGAGCGAGCAAGAGAGCGAGCGGTGGGGGGAGCGAGCGAGAGAGCTGCAGGGGGAGCAAGCTGCAGGGGATGTCACAGGCTCAGTACACAACTGCACAGATGCTCTGTGCGAGGTCAGCTAGTCCTTTTTTATTACTGTAGTGTGCAAAGCAAAAATGTCCCCGCTGATCCCTTCCCTTCCACACATCCCCATCATGTGACTTATTCATGTCACATTTCTTCTCCCCCTCCCTCCCACTCGCTCTCCTTCTCTCTCTCCAGCCCCCATCCTCCCTTCCCCCTCTTTTCCCCATCCCAGCACATCTCTCCCTCTCGCCCTCCTTCTCTCTTTCCAGCCCTCACTTTCCTCTCTCCTTCTTTCCCCCATCCCAGCACATCTCTCCCTCTCCTCCTTTCTCTCCAGCCCCATTCCTCCCTTTCCCCTTTTCCTTTCTCCCCATCCTAGCACATCTATTTCTTTATCTCTCTCTTTGTCTCTCTCCCCTATCTTGCTCCCCATCCCAGTGGGCGTCCCCTTCTGTGTCCCCCTACTCCAATTATGCATGGAGTGGAAAGGGTGAACAGAGAGAAATTTCTCTCACACACACACAAACACTAGAATCATGGTCATCCCATGAAACTGAAGGTCTGGAAATTTAGGACTAACAAGAGGAAGGACTTTTTCACACAGCGCATAATTAATCTATGGAATTCCTTGCCATGGGATGTGGTGATGGCCACCAGCTTGGATGGCTTTAAAAGGAGCCTAGACAAATCCATGGAGGACAGGTCTATCAATGGCTACCAGTCTGGTGGCTGTGAGGCTCAGAGGCAAGATGCCTCTCAATACCAGTTGCAGGGGAGCAACAGCAGGAGAGAGAGGCATACACATACCTCTTGCCTTTGGGTTCCCCAGAGGCATCTGGTGGGCCACTGTGTGAAACAGGATGCTGGACTAGGTAGGCTTTGGACATGATCCAGCAGGGCTGTTCTTATGTTCTTTTCTCAGCACACTTACCTTACCCAACACGAGCCACTTCTTTTGCCACCTCCATCCCCTGCCTCTGTTCCTGCTCTGGCTTTTGAAAAGCCAAGCCAGTGAAGGGAATGGAGGGAGGAAGAGTAGAGCAGAGAAGAGTTTGAGCTGAAGAGTAGAGTGCTGGCCTGGAGCATCTCCAAAACGGCTCTCTGAGATGTTCTAGGCCAGGACTCTACTGGCTTATAACATGTCCTGTTTTTACTTTTTTTATGGCTTTTCAGAATCTGGAGCAAGAGGTAGGCGCAAAGGAGGAGCGCAGAGGAGAGTGAGGGTTGTGGCTAGCACACCGCCATAGGGTTAAAAAACAAAGACAAGCCGCAGTGGGGTGGGGGTGAGGGTAGAGGGGGATAGCTGACTAGAGGGCTGAGAGGGGGCAGCAGCCCCAAAAGCTGAGATGGCATTTGTGGCAGTGGGCACTAGCAATGGTGGCTGGGGACAGGTTGGCAGCGTCTCCTGCCAACACACCCCTGAACCCACTGCATGAGGCGATTGCCTCACCACATCTCACAGATGGGCTACTGCTCTCTGTTCACATTTTTAAAAATTCACTTTAACAGATAGTGAATATGCAAGGTCACATAATGTAATGTAAACAACACAAGATATCAATATATCAGCTCCCAAATCAGCTAACCATGTTTTCAATCATGACACACCTCACCTCCACGCTCTTAAGTTAACCCCCATCCAGTGTCATGTTTTTTTAATATATATGAGAAGGACTTCCTACTCCTAAGTAGGAAGTTAGCAAGTTAGCAAGGACTCCCTTGCTAACTTGGCAAAGAGGCACCTTTTAACGTGGTGATTCTCTTTATTTAGCAGCGGAAGAATAACTGGCCCTATCCACCCCTAGCACAGTAGCTCCAGTGACTGATGCTGGTTTCTATCTTATGTTTCTTTTTAGATTGTGAGCCCTTTGGGGAAAACGGTTCGTCTTATTTATTTGTTAATTCGCTATGTAAACCATCCTGAGCCATTAGAAATCGAATAAATAAATAAATAAATAAATAAATAAATAAATAAATAATATGAGCATGTGGAGTACACAGTTAACAATCACTGGTGAGACACATGGACAGATTAGCATTAGAAGAGGTATTTTCCAAGGGGACTTACTATCCCCTCTGTTGTTTGTAATCGCCATGACCCCACTTTCACAAATACTAAACAAAACAGGCCTTGGATACCAAACATCTAAAACATCAAGTCAAATCAACCATCTGCTGTACATGGACGATCTGAAGTTGTATGGAAAGTCCCAGTCAGAAATTGAATCACTGCTAAACACTGTCTGTATATTCAGTAGTGATATAGCAATGGAGTTTGGACTAGACAAGTGTGCTGCATTAATAATGAACAGAGGAAAAATAAGAAAAACAGAAGGAATAGAACTGCCCAATGGAAGCAACGTTAAGAACCTGGAAGAGAAAGAACATTACAAATACTTGGGCATTCTACAGGCTTATAACACTGCAAGTTAAAAGAAAAATTGGAAGAAAAATCAGGAGAGTTAGAAAAATCCTCAAGTCCAAACTCAATGGTGGGAACACCATACAAGCCATAAACACCTGTTATCAGATACACTGCAGGAATAATAGACTGGACCCAGGCAGAGCTAGAGATGCTAGATCGTATGACCAGGAAAATAATGACCATCAATCACGCTCTCCACCCCCCACAGTGATGTAGATAGGCTATACCTCCCTCGCAGCTCAGGTGGAAGAGGACTGCTGCAAGTCCATCAAACAGTAGAGGAGGAGAAAAGAGACCTTGAAGAATATATCAAGGACAGTGAAGAAGATGCACTTCAAATGGTCAAGAACGAGAAACTATTCAACACCAATGAAACAAAGCAGGCCTACAAGAAAGAACAAGTCAAGAACCGAGCAGGAAAATGGAAAAAGAAGCCACTGCACGGTCAATATTTGCACAATATAAGTGGAAAATCAGACATCACCAAGACCTGGCAATGGCTTAAGAATGGCAACTTGAAGAAAGAAACTGAGGGTTTAATACTGGCTGCACAAGAACAGGTACTAAGAACAAATGCAATAAGAGCAAAAGTCAAAAAATCAACAACAAACAGCAAGTGCCACCTTTGTAAAGAAGCAGATGAAACAGTGGACCACCTAATCAGCTGTTGTAAAAAGATCGCACAGACTGACTACAAACAAAGGCATGACAAGGTAGCAGGGATGATACACTGGAACATCTGCAAAAAATACAAGCTACCTGTAGCCAAAAATTGGTGGGACCATAAAATCGAAAAAGTTTTAGAAAATGAAGATGCAAAAATATTATGGGACTTCTGACTACAAACAGACAAACATCTGCCACACAATACACCAGATATAACTCTAGTCGAGAAGAAAGAAAAACAAATTAAAATAATCCACATAGCAATACCAGGGGATAGCAGAACAGAAGAAAAAGAAATAAGAAAAAATCACAAATTGAAATTGAAAGGTTGTGGCAGAAAAAGACCAAAATAATCCCAGTGGTAACTGGCGCCCTAGGTGCAATTCCAAAACAACTTGAAGAGCACCTCAACACCATAGGGGCCACAGAAATCACCATCAGCCAATTACAAAAAACAGCTTCACTGGGAACAGCCTATATTCTGCGACGATATCTATAATAACAGCAACAACATTGATAATAAAATTCTTGCATCCCATGTCCTTGGGAAGGACTCGATGTCTGTATAAAACAAACCAGTCAATAACGCCTGTCTGACTGTGTAAACAACAACAATAATAATAAGTACTCCCATTGGTTACATTGGATGCCCCCCAACATTTTCAGGCCACAGAACCCACAAAAATTTAACAGTTCACTCCAGGGGGGTGCCCATGTGATTGCACACCCCATTGAGAATGTGAGCTGTTAGCAAAGAAAAATGAACATTTCAAACACCACACTAATTATGATCCATTCTTCAATATCTTAACATTTCAGTTGAAAGGACACTCTGTGACTGATCTAAAGGCAGTCTGGGAGCTGGTCAAATGCATTCTATAGGCCAGTCACCCACAATCATCACATCTTTTGCTTGGTTTCTTATCAGCTACCCTGGGTACACACTTCCTGGGTACACACAATGCCAATGTTTTCTGTCCTTCCAAACCGAACGCAGATGACAGTGCTTCTCTTTGTGAATGTGGTTGCATCTCTGGGGGTATGCCTGGCTCGTTGTGTCTCATAGTGCCTTAACAGGTCAACCCCTTGCTCAGGAGAGACTGTGCCAGCTATACACTGGAGAAAACTTTATTCCTCACCACAATTTTCTGAGGTCAGGTTCAGATGAACATTGCCATAGACATGTAAGAACATCAGAATGCACCTGCCCTGATGTCACTGGTGGATGTGCCAATGTACTCTTGATACATCCTTTAATTGTGTGAGAAGGATACTCATTTGAATATCTTCTACACACTCACTTCAACAAGGTTTTGGAGTGCATGTAGAGGGGTGATTCGCCTGAATTCCCCAAGAGTTGTTCCCTTTCCCCTCTCTGCCAGAAGATTGCAGAGAAACTTACTTTGAGAACATTTTTGGTGGAAAGCACTGCATATAAATATTCTAAATGCTGTGGCTGCTTGAGAGAATGCCCTAGCAATAGGATAAGGTTGAAATTCACCTCAATTAACCATATTAAAAAAATCAATACTTTCTGCAAATGATATCCCATCAATGCCTATGTCATTTTCTAAGACATTGATGACTATGGGCAGAATCCAACCAGAAGTTCTCCTACATAAGCCCTGTTGAAATAAATGAGAGTTGTTCAAGGGCACAGTAGGACATTCATATCAATGAGGCTTATACTGGAGACATGCTCAATAGATTGTACCCTGCTGTGTTAAGAAAACACTATTTAAAAGATAGTTAGATAGCTTTTCTTTTAAGGCACTTGGAACACCATCAGCCTCACGTCCAGACCCTTTTTTTAAGACCCTGGGAGGCCCTGGGTCTGAAAGTTCATGTGAAGACTATCTTCCTTCTCTTGGTACCCTGGTCATATCTCTAGTTCCAGACAGTCCATCTGGGCAGAAGCCTCTGAGATCATACAGGCTGACTACTCATACTGGCTCCGTTCGGACATAATGCCAAACCAGAGTTAAATGTGCCAGAGGTTAAAGTTTGTGATTGTCGGAGAGCATGGTTTCATCACTCAACTGCATCTCTGTTTTTGCTCCCAAACTTGAAATTGAACTCTCAGTTTCTAGTGAGTTTTGCTGCTGAAACCTGAGGTTGGAAGGGGGTATTGTGTCGTCCAAATTCTGCCACCACTATAACCTGGATTTTGTGTGCAAGCTCCTCCTCCTACCATCGAGAGGTTAGCTCAGAGCAGCTCAGGAATGCATCAGTTCCAGGGCCGTTTCCCCCTGTGTGTTTTGGACTCGGGTGTTCCTCAGCAAGAAAAAGATGGTATGACAAGATGGAGACAGGGAGAGAGGTCCCCCACAAATTAATTACTGCAGAGATGTGTTCAGAAACACACAGAGCCCTGGTAGCACAAACAATGGAATGCATCACCCAGCACACACATCTCTATTAACCTCGGTTCCCCCATCTTTCCGTCAAAAGAGTGAGGTCCTCCATGTTCCTCCCATAAGGGGAATGCAGGGATCCTCACAGCCAAAAGTGACAAGCCATTTTTCTGGATGTTTAAAGCCATCACGGCAAGCAGATTTCCCCTAGGAAGAGTCCACTTGCTGGATGTATTCTCACATTCAATGGCAGGGAATGGATTAGCACTGGAATTGCTACCAGGGGGAGTCCCTACGACAGCCCTTTTAAATGCAGTGATCACAGGCTACAAGCAGAAACCCCTCTTGTCCCCAAGCTGAAGTTCATAATCACAAGTAACTCCTTTGCCCAAAGGTGGCAGTTACAATGCCAGGAACCACCTTTCTAGGCAGGTAGCAGTTCCAAGAAACCTCTGGTTCCCAGAAAACAGCAGCAATTAACTTGATATTTTTCTTGTAAACTACCCAGAGATGCAAGTTTGGGGCGGTAGAGAAATATCATAAACAAACAAATAAACAAACAAATAAACAAATATCAGATTTGCCCTTGGGTCTGGGAGCAGCTGAACGGACACCACAAGGCATACATTCTCAGGGGGCACCATCCCTTCTTGCACCTGCTAAGCCAACAGCCCACCACCCACTCGCCCCCATTTCTCAGGTACTGTTCAGAAGGCTTCATAACAATTTGAAAATGTCCCTGGCCATCCTGCGGTTGTCAATTACTGTGCTTGTGCATGGCCATCTGGTTTCATAGTTCTCACAAGGGCAGTGCTGAAAGTGGGGCAAGGAAAGGGTTAAAAGGTCTTCGCCCTGCTGAGGGCAGGCAATCATTGCAAAAAAAGGCATGATCACACTGGGCACACCCTGTCTAACATTGTAGCCAATGGTTGCAGCTTCACTAGCATGTTGACACCTTGACCACAGTGTGGCAACATGAGAGGAATGGAGCTTACTGGGAAGCAGTCTGGGCAGACTAGGAGGGGGGAGGGGCTGGGCCTCTGCCCAGAAGCTGCGGGTGATAAATCATCTGCGGCATGATTCCTGGCTTCACAGATTAACCATAGCTTCATCAACCCAAGGTTTCATGCTATTGATCGATCATCTGTGGCATGATTCCTGGCTTCACAGGTTAACCACAGGTTCATCTACTCAAGGTTTCATGTCATTGATGCCATTAACCATAGCTTCATCAACCCAAGGTTTCATGCTATTGATCGATCATCTGTGGCATGATTCCTGGCTTCACAGGTTAACCACAGGTTCATCTACTCAAGGTTTCATGCCATTGATGATTTCTGGCTTCACAGGTTAACCACAGCTTCATCTACCAAGGTTTCATGCTATGTCAGAACGGGGCCATAGACTTCTAATGAGAAACTGTTCCTCCAGTTTTTTTACATGGCCTTTTCATTTCAAGGTCTTCTGGGTTTGCCTCTTAAAGAGGCTAGACACAAAACTATCTGGATTTTTATTTGTTTACCTCCACCCCTTCCCCAAGCTCAATGTCTATATGGGTAAATAAAAAGGCATAACAAATCACCATAAGCCTTCAGTGTTCCTTCTCCACAAGGAAGTCTAACCTGTAATGAATGTATTCTGGAACTTCCTACAATATAGGGAAATTGGGTGTAATACATCTGAATCTTTGCCACTGTTTGCTTCGTGTTTCGGTTTAATTCAGGATTACTTAACTTCTTTGTCTAACTATAGGCTCATACATGCTCATGCTGCAATATTCAAAACTACTTGCTTGAAAATGCATAAGTATCCATCAGTCATTGTCTGCTGCTGCTTGCAAAACATTGATAGTCTAGGGGCTAGCAAAGCCTTCCAATTGCCTCCCCGGCATGCTGTGATTCAATTAGTCATGGTCAGAAGGTGCCATTATTATTCATACATTACTGATTGTTCCCAAAGTAAACAGGGCTATGATGGGGTCTGTGATCCTCTGTGTGCTCTTAGCCAGGACACAAAGAAACTGCTCAGGAGACCCTGAGGTGGGACATTTTCCGATCTAATTTTCATGTTTCCCTCACAGTTAGATGTTTCTGGCTGGCTTATTCAACATAGTCCTGAGAATAGCTGCTTCCAGTAAATTTGGAACTGTCACTTTCAGTGTGGATAATTTTACTCAAAGATACACCATGCTAAATAAAAAAATGTGTGACTATTTTCTGATTGCATAAACTACACAAAGTCAAAGCACTGATCTGCAATAACAATCAATAAATTTCTCAGCTGGTAGGTCTTCATCAGCCATCTTAATTTGCACATTGCAGGATGATAGTTTTAATTTACAACATACTAGGAATGATGTGCATAAAGCCAGAATCATTATTTGTTTGTTTGTTTAAAACATTTATGCCCCTCCCCTCTGGTACACTACTGCTTGGGGTGGCTCACAACATTAATAAAAAGATATAATGTAAAATAAGACTAAGCAAGTTAAAGACCAAGCTAAAACTGCATTTAAAATTACATTATTATTATTTTTTTAAGTTCCAAATTAGAATTTTTTTAAAAAGCTAAAAACTAAGAACTATAAAAACTAAAGAGCCTACCAGATATAAACAGAGAGAATGGTGAAACTTTTTGGGAAGGTCATTCCAAAGCTGAGGGGCCACAACTAAAAAGGCCCTGTCTCTAGTCCTCACCAATCAGATCTCTTAGTGGTAGAGTCATGAGCAGGGCCTGAGATGATGAGCGGAGGGCTCTGGCTGGTTTATATGGTCAAATGCAGTCTGACAGGTACCCTGGCCGCAAGCCATGGAAAGTTTTAAAGGTCAAGACTAGCACCTTGAATCTAGCCCAGAAGCAGACCAATAACCAGTGAAGCTGCTGCAAGATGGGTGTGACACTCATCTATCTACAGATATTTAGATTAAATTTCAGCTTGTTTGCCCCCATCCAGTCCAGACACCCAAGATGGGTATGACACTCATGAAGCAATTTGCACCCACGAGCATCCTTGCAGCAGTATTCTGGGCCAGCTGAGGCTTCTAAACTGTCTTCAAGGGCGGCCCCACATAGAGTGCATCCAATCTGGATGCTACCAAAGCATGAGTGACTGAGGTCAGGTCTGACTTCTCCAAGTAGGGTAGCAGCTAGTGTACCCGCCATACCTGGTAAAAGGCATTTCTGCATTTCCGCCACTACCTGTGCCTCCAAGGACAGCATCGGATCCAGAAACACTCCCAAACCCCCAAACACCCCCAAACCCAAAAGCAGATTTTGTCTTTCAGAGGGAGTGTTACCCCATCCAAGACCAGATTTATCTCACTACTCAAATGATCAGTTTTACCAACCCAGAGCACTTCTGTCTTATCTAGATTAAGTTTCAGCTTGTTTGCCCTCATCCAGTCCAGAAGAACCTCTGAGCCTTGGTTCAGAGTATCCACTGCCTCCCTGGTGTTTGCTCATTGAAAAGATAGGTGGAGCTGGGTGTCATCAGCATATTGATGGCCCATCAGCCCACACTCACGGATGACCTCTCCCAGGGGTTTGATGTAGATGTTAAACAACATAAGGGACAGAATATATCTCTGTGGCACTCCATAGGCCAAAGGCCAAGGTGTGGAGCAGGATCCCCTAGCACCACATCCTACGTACGACAATCCAGGCAGGAACAGAGCAACCACATAACCGTGCCTCCAGGTCCCAACCCGACTGGAAGCCAGACTGGAAAGGAGAGACATCTCAGAAGGATACCATAGCTGATGGTATCAAAAGCTGCTGAGAGGTCCAGGAGAATCAGTAGAGTCACACTCCCTCTGTCTATCTCCTGGTGCAGGTCATCTACCAGGATGACCCAGGCAGTTTCTATCCCATATCCAGGTTGGAAGCCAGACTGGAAAGGATCTAAGTAATCAGATTCATCCAGAGCTGCCTGGAGCTGAGAGGCCACCATGCTCTCCAACACCTTAATATTAAAGATTCCTGCCCCAGTCCATAAACCCAGTAAGAAATTCAACTTAGGTCAGAGTTCCTCAAAGCCACAACATTCTTTACTCCTTACAGAGAACTTTGTGTGCACGGTATATTCCATAGTTGTGCAAAATAATGGGTGGACTGCAGTGAAAGGGAATATTAAAGATTATTTTGCTGAAAGTGATTTTCCATTCCCTCTCACTCCTGCTCGCTTGCTTGGCTTCAACATGGGGGAGGCATTCTTTCCAGGCAGGCAGGAAGGCTCTGTGAGGGTGGCACAGAACATAGAGGAAGAGAGGGTGAGTGCCCATCTGGCTGCTTTAGGGGGGCAGGAACTAAGCAGTGTTTCCCCCCAGCTGCTGTTGCTCGCAGGGTTTCTGCTTTGAGTTTCACAGAGGGGAGGGAGATGGTCACCTCAGGTGAGAGGTGTGGGAATGGCAAATGCTGCCACTCTGTCCCTACCATAGGCTCCACCTCACCTGTCTGCCTGCCACCACTGCCTCTCCACCTCACCCAAGCACTCGTCCTCTTGCTCGCATTCCTGCCTGCACACCCTCTCCTTTCACCTACCCACTCTCTCCCCTTCTCCCTCCCTCTGGCAATGCCTCCCCTTACCTGGCCACTGCCACTACTGCTCCTCCTCCTCCTCCTCCTCTTCATGCCAATTGGGAAAAGGGGGAGTGTTGAATGCCATCAAGAGGGGAGAAGAGAACCATCCTGCCAAGGTGATGGGAGGAGCAGTGCTCTCTGTGTTTTGCCACGTATAGGCTGAGGCAGGGGGACCAGAGTGGCAAGTGATGTGCTCCCTGCACTGCTGGGGGTGGGGGTGGGGTGGAGGCAGAGTGGTGAACAGTGGGGATTTGAAAAAGGGAGGGTCACAAACCCATTGTGACTTGGACCAACCAATGCTTTCAAGACTGAAAAAATTTCAAGAAGCATGGCCTGTGAAGAGCCAATCAGCTGAATGTGTTGGAGTGTTCGTGCCAATTCATTAGATTATGCAATATTTCATAACCAGTACATAATAATGAGAAATGTGTTGGCCTCCATCTGTCTTTAGCTGCACACAAGTAGTTATATACAGGAACTAGTGTACCTAGATGCACATCTGTACCTAGGGATGTGCGAACTGGCGTAAAATCGAGCCAGCTTATATTTGAGGCCCCCACAGGGGGCCTGGTCCAATGGTGAGTTGAGCCAAGCCCCTGTCTCATGAGCCGGCTCAATGGTATACTTGTAAAGGGGAATCTGGCAAGGATTCCTCTTTACAAGTAAAGGGCTACGTGGGGGGAGTTCCTTTTTTCTTTTTACCTTTGAAAATCGCTGCTGCATGGCAGGATGGCAGCAGTGGTCGCAGTAGCGGGGATGATGTCGGAGGCGGGGGCGGGGACTCCTTTCACCCTCACACCTGCCTCCCAAATGACAGCCCTGGCCTGCTGCAGCCCATTTTGGGCCTCTGCGTCATTTGGGAGGCAAGTGGGAAGGTGAAAGGAGTCCTGCTGCTGTCGTGATCCCCACCACTGCAGCGGCCGCTGCCATCCTGCCACGCAGCGGTGATTTATAAAGGTAAAAAGAAAGATAGAACGTTTCCCTCCTGCCTCCCCCACCCACCTCAGCCCTTTACTTGTAAAGGGGAATCCTTGCCAGATTCCCCTGTGTAAGCACAGCTGCTGGGCCCTTTGAGCCAGTTTGATGGTGGGAGCGAACCAGGCTGGGCTTGATCGAGCCTGAACCTGAGCTGAACTGGGCCAGCCGGTTCCATGCACATCCCTATCTCTACCTACATGCCAGGAAACATCCAGTCATTTTGATGGACTGGATTAGATAAGTATTGTGAAGTGGATGTGGATCCAGGTGCAGCCAGATATACATCTACACAGGCTGCACATTTGGAAGCTTATGTCCATTAGGGATGTGCACGAACCGGCATTCAGGCTGGTTCAGTGGCGGTGGGGTTACCTTTAAGGAGCAGGGAGAGTGCCCTTACCCCACCCCCCACGTTTTCCCCACTGGCTCTGGTGCCAAAATCACTGGAGCGGGGCAGCAGCATACCTTCTTGCTGCCCTGGTCAGCATCGTACCTGGCTGGTGCGAATGTGTATGTGTGATGTGTGCATGCGCACCGGCCACTTCTGGTACAATGCTGACTGCGGTGGCAAGGAGGTATGCTGCTGCTCTACACCAGCAATTTTGGTGACAGCGCTAGTGGGGGAAATGCGGAGGGGGTGGGGTAAAGGCATCCTCTCTGCTCCTTAAAGGTAAACCTCCCACTGAACTGGCCCAAACGCCGGACCTCCGGACCACTTCGTGCACATCCCTAATGTCCATGTGTGGATCCACTCTTGATTGACCAGAATCATTATGTATTCGTGTCCAATCTTTGGTGGGGCCAGTACAACTATGACAGTAGATCAAGAATGTCAAAATACCTCTGATTTGCCTGTCTCAGAAACTGACTACACATGGTACTCATTACATGAGAAGTAGTCATGTGCAAACCAGGCTCTGATTATTGAGAGTTATCCCTGCTCATCTCCCTCCAGAAATTAATTACTAAAAGATAGAGAACATAAGCAGATATAAACAGCAAAAAGAAAAAGGTGACTGCACTCTCCCTTCCAATTTTCTCATGAAGACAACATTCTCAGCAGAATTCTCAACAATCAGAACCTGGCTTACAGGTGAATTGCTTTTTGTATGATGGGTGAAATATAGGGGTGTGCACAAAACCGGTTGGCTCTGTTAGGTTCAAGTCCAGATCAGACTCGAACCAGACCAGGCATGTTCATTTTTGCACCTGAACCGGGCATGTTCATTTTTGTACCCCATTGACTCGTATTCAAGCCCGCTCTGGGTTCGAGATGTTTTAAAAACATTATTATAATTTTTTCTTGTTTACACAGTCAGTCAGGTGTTATTGACTGGTTTGTTTTATCCAGACATCAAGTCCTTCCCAAGGGCCTGGGATGTCTGAATTTTCTTATCAATATTGTTATTATTATAGATATCGTCGCAAAATATTGGCTGTTCCCAGTAAAGTTGTTTTTTTGTAGTTGCCTGATGGTGATTTCTGTGGCCCCTATGTTGTTGAGGTGCTATTCAAGTTGTTTTGGAATTGCACCTAGGGCACCAATTACCACTGGGATTATTTTGGTCTTTTTCTGCCACAACCTTTCAATTTCTATTTGTAGATCTTTGTATTTTGTGAAGTTTTCTATTTCTTTTTCTTCTATTCTGCTATCACTTGGTATTGCTATGTCGATTATTTTAACTTGTTTTTCTTTCGTCTAGACTAGAGTTATATCTGGTGTATTGTGTGGCAGATGTTTGTCTGTTTGTAGTCAGAAGTCCCATAATATTTTTGCATCTTCATTTTCTACAACTTTTTCAATTTTATGGTCCCACCAATTTTTGGCTACAAGTAGCTTGCATTTTTTGCAGATACTCCAGTATATCATCCCTGATACCTTGTCATGCCTTTGTTTGTAGTCAGTCTGTGTGATCTTTTTACAACAGCTGCTTAGGTGGTCCACTGTTTCATCTGCTTCTTTACAAAGGTGGAACTAGCTGTTTGTTGTTGATTTTTGCACTTTTGCTCTTATTGCATTTGTTCATAGCGCCTGTTCTTGTGCAGCCAGTATTAAACCCTCTGTTTCTTTCTTCAAGTTGCCATTCTTAAGCCACTGCCAGGCCTTGGTGATGTTTGATTTTCCAGTTATATTGTGCAAATATTGACCATGCAGTTGCTTTTTTTCTTCAATTTTTCATATCAGTTCTTGACTTGTTCTTTCTTGTAGGCCTGCTTTGTTTCATTGGTGTTGAATAGTTTCTCGTTCTTGACCATTTGAAGTACATCTTCTTCACCGTCCTTGATATATTCTTCAAGGCCTCTTTTCTCCTCCTCTACTGTTTGATGGACTTGCAGCAGTCCTCTTCCACCTGAGCTGCGAGGGAGGTATAGCCTGTCTACATCACTGCGAGGGTGGAGAGCATGATTGATGGTCATTATTTTCCTGGTCTTACGATCTAACGTCTCTAGCTCTGCCTGGGTCCAGTCTATTATTCCTGCAGTGTATCTGATAATAGGTATAGCCCAGGTGTTTATGGCTTGTATGGTGTTCCCGCCATTGAGTTTGGACTTTAAGATTTTTCTAACTCTCCTGATGTATTCACTTCCAATTTTTCTTTAATTTCAGTGTGTGCAATATTATCAGCCTGGAAAATGCCCAAATATTTGTAATGTTCTTTCTCTTCCAGGTTCTTAATGTTGCTTCCATTGGGCAGTTCTATTCCTTCTGTTTTTGTTATTTTCCCTCTGTTCATTATTAATGCAGCACACTTGCCTAGTCCAAACTCCATTGCTATATCGCTACTGAATATACGGACAGTGCTAAGCAGTGATTCGATTTCTGACTGGGACTTTCCATGCAACTTCAGATCATCCATGAAGAGCAGATGGTTTATTTTACTTGATGTTTTAGATGTTTGGTATCCGAGGCCTGTTTTGTTTAGTATTTGTGAAAGTGGGATCATGGCGATTACAAACAACAGAGGGGATAGTGATTCCCCTTAGAAAATACCTCTTCTAATGCTAATCTGTCCAAGCGTCTCACCATTGATTGTCAACTGTGTACTCCACATGGTCATTAGTTTAAAAAAATATATCTGAATGTTTTTGCTGACACCAGTTGTTTCTAAACATTTTAGTATCCATATGTGAGGCAATGAGTCAAAGGCCTTCTTGTGACTCTTAGATTTGTTTTTCTTCTCTTGCAATTTTCTTAAATCATTTTGTCAATCAGCAGCTGGTCTTTTGTGCCTCTGGTGTTTGGGCAATTTCCTTTCTGTTCATCTGGAAGCTGCCTATTAGTTAATAAGTGTTGCATTACTTCATCTGCTATTATTCCAGTTAATAATTTGAACATGTTTGGCAGGCAGGTTATCGCTCTATAATTACTTGGAACTGCACCTTTTGCTGGGTCTTTCATCATGAGATGAGTTTTGCCAGTTGTTAGCCATTGTTCAATATCACCTCCTTGCAAAATGTGATTGAACTGTTTTGATAGGTGTTTATGAAGGCTTGTTAGGTGTTTAAGCCAAAAGCCATGTTAGTTGATCGTCACCTGGTGCAGTCCAATTTTTAATTTTCTTTGCTCTTTCACTCATTAATTCTGGTGTCATTATTAGATCTTGCATTTGTTGGTTACGTTTTTCGACCTCTTTCACCCAGCCTGCTTTTTTATTATAATCTTTTGGATTGTCCCATAATTTCCCCCAGAATTGCACTGTTTCTTCTTTATTTGGTGTTTCTATGTTTCTTGCAGTTTCTCCTTCTATGCTTTGGTAGAAATGTTTCTGATTTTGACTGCAATTGGAGATTCTGCCTGTGTTGTGTAGTTCTGGCTTCATATCTGCTAATCTTCTTTGACACTGCTGTTATTTGCTGCTTTATTATTTCCAGGACTTCTCTAATTTTCCTTGAATCTAGATGGTATTTTTGGATCAGATACTGTTTAGTGTTTTCATTCTTCAGCTTCTTGTCTTTCATATCTTTCAATTTACTAGCATCTGATCTAAGCCTGGAGATTTTATTTTCTTCCATTTAGGTGGTGTACTACTTTCTTTTTTAACAGGTCCATTGATCTTATATCCGAGGTCTTGTGTTGTTATTGTTGCTGCACTGTACATTAGTTGGTTTGTTTCTTGCAAATTATTGGTTGTTATTTCTGCAAGTGCAGAACTGACATCTTTTAATGCCTGAGCAAGTTGTTTTTTTGGCAACTGTTCTTAGAGCTGGAAGTTGAACCTTGATGGTTGTTTGGTTCATGTGCTCAGTTATTTTTTGCTTTAGTTCTTGTTGCTTTTCTGTTAAATGGCATTCAGGTTTTTGAGATGAAGACAAAGGGGAGGTTGCTTGGTTTTGAATTCAAAACAGTTCAGCAACAGTGGCATCCTCTATTTCCAACACCTCCTCCACCTGTGCCTGAGCAACTTCTTCAGTTGGTGGTAATTCTTCTTCCATATCTTGAGCCTGTGTTGCTCTTTGCAGTTATTTCAGCTCAACTTCTGTGAATACTTTATTTCTTATTATGAATCTTCTCTGGTCTGCTAGCCTTTGTTCTGTTATTTCTGTATCGGGATGCTTCTCCTTCCAAATTTGGTACATTCTTTTTAAATAACCTCTTCTAGTTGGACTAGACTTATAATAGCAAATCATTATTTGTTGGTGTTTTTCATATATTTTTTCCAGTTAAGTCACATTTATTCCAGTAAGCTGCAGTCTCCAGCCCTGGTTGCTCAACTGAAGATCCTGAGTCCTGTTGCCCACTTGCCATCAGATGTCCAGGGACTCCAGCACCTGGCATGGTCCTTGTTGACCCGGGCGATGACTGATCCGGTATTGATTTATTAAATTTACGTTTCACCATATTGTTTATGGGAGAGGCACCCTTCATCTGGCTCCTCTGGTGAGACCTGTCCAATATGGTTCTCACCTTCCTCAGAGCACGCAAGCCCCACAACTACGCCAAGGTAGTGCCTCACTGGGGGTATGATGATGACTCGATGTCTGGATTGACAAACCAGTCAATAACACCTGTCTGACTGTGTAAACAAGAAATTATTATTATTTTAAAACTCACCACCAAGTCTGGATCATCCGGCAGCTTCTGGGCGGTGCTGCTGCAGCTGGGGGGATGTACCAGAAGTTTTCCCCTCCCTCGTTGACTTTCCTCCAGTCTTCTTTGGGCCATTAAGGCCCATTTTGGGGCCTTTCTGGCCTTCTTCTAGCTCATGATGGCCATTGTGAAGGCTGCTGCACAAGCGCACTGACCATTTGCGTGCCTGGGTCATGCCTGCATCATGACCCAGGCATGCAAATGGGCAGTGTGCATGTGCGACAGCCTTCAAAATAGTTGCCGAGAGCTGTGAGCAGGCCAAAATGGCCTGAAGAAGATGGGGGAGCATGGGGACAGGGGGAACCTCCTGAGATCTGCCTTCCACAGCCATGGCAACACACCCGTATGTTGCCAGACAACCTGGACCCGGTGGGGTGGGTGTCTCAGAAGGTTCCCCCTTTTTGAAAAGTTCTCGAACCCCCGAGGCAGCCCGGGTGTTTGGCTTGAAACTGAACCAAGCTGGGCCCTGGTTGTCTCAAGGGCGAGCCATCGAATAGTCTCAATTCAGTTCAGTGCCAAACTAGCTTGACCTCGAGCTGGTTCACACATCCCTAGTGAAACATATAGCCAAGATCTCAGACCTATGAGTCAATATTAATATTTCCACTTTGACTGGGAAATCTAGGAGGAGGAAATATGCAGCTATCTCTTCAATGATTCTATGTGTTGATATATATTTGTTGTATTTATTTGTTTGTTTATTGCACAGTCTAGAATGGCTTAGGGTGGTTTACATTAACAATTCAAACCATTTAAAATATTAACAAAAAACATAAAATAAATCCAGTAAAAATCAACGCAAAACTCATTTAAAAATATTTTAAACCAGGTAAATATTAAAAGCCAGGCTGAAATTTTCCTCTGGCATATGAAGTTGCCATATACTGAGTCAGACCATTGGTCCATCAAGCTCAGTATTATCCACATTCGCTGGCTGCAGCTCTCTGGGGATCTTTCCCAGGCCTACCTGGAAATGCCAAGGGTTTGAACTGGGGCCTTTGGCATGTGCTCTATCACTGAGCTATCTACATCCCCCAAGAATCTGATGCTTAAGATACATTTCATTGACAATTTTCATCAAACACAAAAGACATGCATCTAGATCATGTTCAGTCTCCCACTAACCTGACTGGTCCTGATTTAGCCAAAGTTAATTTTAATTAATCCCCATTTATAACGACGTGGCTTAAATTAGTCAATTTAGCCAGATTGAGGCCATAGTCAATTTATGCAACTACTCCACCAATGTTCATGAAGGAAGGTTAACTACTGAAGTGATTGTGATCATGTAAGCACTTTGAAGTGAAAAGAAGGAGCAAATTCTGGAAAATGCCTGCCCATGAGTACTGCCAAGAGTAGAAGCGGATAACTTGACTACATGTCACACAATACAGCACAGGCAATGCAAACATACCATTCATGTCCGCTGTGAGGATATTTATGACATATTCAACAGTTGTCATGTCAACAGTACAAAACCCCACAGTGTTAAATCATGCTGTCAGAGGGTCAGAACAGGAACCCTGTGCAAAATTATTCCAGCTACTGACATGAAACTTTTTATGGCTCTCCCCACCCCGCCCCCTCCCCCACCAGCACTACTATATGCCTGTGGTTTCACTTCTGTGTTTGGGTTGTTCTTTTTGAAGGGCAAGGAGCTGAAGCAACACACAGATGGACCATTAAAGACTTTTTTAACAGACCATGGACAAAGTTATTATCTTCATGTCATTGACTATTATTTTGGTGTGGTTTATTCCCTAGAGGAAGAGAGGGAGGAATGGGCAAAGAGCACATTGTGGAAAGTTTATGCATGGAAACTCCTCCTTGGAAACTGTTGGAAAATCTCAGAGCCATGGAGATAACTACTCTACGGCCAAAGTCAAAGGCATGTGCATGATCAGATGATGACAATACCAACTTTGCCTCAGATTGGTGGAGTTCTGTGTGAAGGAGCCAGTATAGATCAAACATCACAGACAGTACATTCATATCAGCTCACACCACCTCAACGTCCTGGCACAAACACAAGATCATTTCAAGACCCAGTGTAGACACAGGGTAGGTTTTATGGCAAGGCACCCAATTCTTTCTGCAGAGCCAATGGCCTTGAATCCTTAAGCACCTTATATGGGTATATCTGCTTCCTGCCACCACTCCACAATAAATAAGATGCATATGTATCATAGGTTGTTTCTATCCAAGGGCACTAGTACTGCTCAGAACCACGCTTTTCACAAATCTGCTGAACTAAAATTATGATTCCATATAGCATTTAAGATATCACTATATTATCTGGCAATACCCACTCACATGGCCAAAATCCTTCTATAATGTTTCTCAGAAGTCAATCCCATTCTGCAGAGGTCCCTTGCAACTTTCATTTAAAGCTTCCTATCTGTGGCTTCTGTCTCTAATTGCTTCCTGTTCAGCACAGCAGGTTTGATGATGATGTTCCTTAATTTCCCTTTAAACAATCAGTTCCTCTTTAGTATGGAGGCTTCCGTTAGTGGTTTCCTCTCTTCATTTTTACTATTTAAAAAGTGAAAAATAGTGGTATTTTGCAACTTGAAATAGAAAAGAAAAACTAGTGAGAGGAAACCACAAATTAAAAGCACCTTCTTTTCAGGGAACAGGAACATACTAACTCTTGCTAACTGAGCAATTAGGAATATTTTAAAGTGGTGATTCTTTTATACAGGAGACCCTCGTTATCCACAGTTTCATGGATCACGGTTTCATGTACTGGCAGATGGGTCATAGACACCCAGTTCCTTTACTGGCAGCATGAAATATAGGGAATTTTCACCTATCTGTGGTTCCTGTGAGGCTGAAAATTACTTCTGATGTCAGTGCTGGCTGTCATTTTGAAGTGCAGAGTCATTTTGTGGCTCTTTTTCATTTTTAATTGAAGCAAAAAATAAGAGGATTTGGGGGGCATTCCTGGTAACCTGGAGAACAAGGTACTATGCTTTTCTACCTTTATTTCTCCCCCTCTCTGCTTTTTTAGTCGTTTTTTAAAGCTCAAGGAGCCGAACCTCACAGTTCCCATAGGGTTATGGTCTCTTTATTTGTGGTTTTGTTATCCACAGAAATTGGCAGGAATGGAAGCCCCACAAATAATGAGGGCCACATGTATTTAGCAGGGGGGAAAGCAATTGTCCCTATCCAATGCCAGCATAGCATATCTGCTGTGTTTGTTAGTGGTATCTACATTATATTTCTTTTTAGATTGTGAGTTTTTTTGGGACAAGGAACCATCTTATTTCTTTTTCTGTGTAAATCACTTTGAGAACTCTTTTGTTGAAAAATGGTCTCATAACATTTCATTTGCACAATTTGCACAAGTGTGTAAAATGTTCACAAATTGCCTTACACATGTTTCCAATGGACCAACTCTTGTGTAACACAGTTTGTGCAAATTATGCATTTGTGCAAATTTCACAAACATATTACTAGGCTGATCACTCTTGTTCAGTGTGTCAGCAACCATATATTCATAATAATAATAGTGGCAGACATATTGTATAACAGTATATCAACCTAGTAACATTTCATGCACTCAAGGTGCGTAAGTTACACAAACTGCTCAAATGCAAAAAAAAAAAAAAGTTACACAATTGTAAGTCCACTGAAAATAATTGGATTATTCATCTGTAACATCATTTGCACAATTTTTGTATTTGCATATCTTGTACAACTTATGTGCATGCAATGTTACTAGGCTGATGTGCTGTTGTGCAGTATGTCACCCAGTAATAAGGGGAAATGTCTACTGTCACCGTCCCTTTCTTTCACTTTCTCTTAACAAATCCTTAGCAAAAAATGGTAGTGGATGGTGTTGCTGGTAAGACTCATTCACTTAGATCATGGGGCATGACCCAGTTGTGGGTAATGACCCACTCAGAATTTGTATAAAACCCTGCTTTACCCTCAGTCTCTCTTCCTTGCCATTTAAATTCTTCCCATGATGATTACTTTATTGTAATTTATGTAGTTATATGTCCCAATCCAGCTAGGGGATAAAAATGCACAGAAACAGGGAGCTGTATGTCTATTCTTAGATGGATTGGAAAGCACACATGCAAATAGGTGCTGTACATGCAATTCCCCGGCCTGATCCAGCAGCCAGGGCTGTACGCATGTAACCAAACAGAGAAAACTGGATGCCTGTTGCTCAGCTGGACAGGAATTAAAGTAAGAAAATGGTCACTTTGGGATGTCACAGGAAACCTGAGGCAAACTCACCTTAGGTTAGCCCTGTGTGATGTTCGAATTATCAGAACTGCAGTTCCAGGACCCAACTATGCTTCTGATTGCTTCCCTGAAACCTCCAGATGACCCCTCAGTCATTGGGTTGGGTTTGTGCAAGCTGCCCAAACCAGAGTTAAGAGTAGGAAGCTCCTCCTGCTCTGAAAGTCAGTTGGCTGCCACAGCTTTCCTTCCGGGGTCAGAGGAAGCCTGAGCAGCCAGTTCTGTACCCTTTGCAGTCTCCCAGACTGCAGATCATTACCATCTGGGAGAGCACCGGAAGACTCAGAGGGAAACTGTGAGTCTGTTGAACTTGCAGTTAAAAGGTACGTCTGAAGGTGGCCACTGTCTTCAGCCCCTCCTGCTCTTCCTTCTTCACTAAACACATGATCAGCAAGTTTCCCATTTCTTTTGTTTGGCCGCCTCACGCCTGCTGCCTTGCTGCTCTGCATGGACTCTCTTGGCTCAGGGCCATCCTATTTATGTATCCTGTACTTTATTCATTATTTAGTTCACTCAGAACCTGGGTGAACAACATATAAAAATAAAATAAAATACTCAGAAGAAAATCAAAATATTCAGATATCATATTTCAGGAACTATTTGAGTGCTTTAAAAAATGAAATTTCTTATTTATTTAAAAAGGAAGAAAAGGCAAGACTTTCCACATCGTGCTTCATGAAGATTCCCACCCCCCGAATATTCATGTGTGCCAGATGTGTAATAGTGGGGTGATGTAGGCCTACAAAGAGTAGGCCCACATTAGAGTTGACTAAATCAGCACCACTCTATTAAAATCTATCCCTTTATATAAAGTTTGGAGGCATTTACAACCAGAGTAGAAAGAAATGGATGCTTATTTTTTTTAAAAAAATAGTCCGGCATGAAATGTGCCTCTGAACTCATGCACACATGTAGGATCCTAAATTTTAAAGTTCTTTTTTCAACCGTCTAACAAACTGGCAACATCTGCAGCTGCTTCCAGACTACACAGAGACGTGTCTGATGTGAATTATTTAACACAAAGTGCCATGACCTCTATTAACAAAGGGAGATGCTTCAAGACCTCTGGACAAGCACCCTGGGAAGCAGCTGGATCTGAGTCAAGCTTATTGAAGATGTGCTAGAATTTATTATACAGGGTGATGGAAAATTGCTGTTAAAGACAATGCAAAGGAATGAATTCCAACACAGCACTTGGTCGGCCAGGACAGTAAGAAATCCATCATAAATTGTCTTGAGTCTGGTGATCTATGCCTCCCTCTCTCTTTCTTTCTTTCTCTTTCACACACATGCACACAACATGAGAGGTTTTTGGTAATGAAACTGCACTTTGGAAAAATAAAATAATGTTGTAATGTCCTCCTCACTTTCCTCTGCTTCCACTAGCAAAAGAAAGAATTGAATGAAGGGTGGCGAGTGTGTGTGTGTGTGTGTGTGCGGGGGCGGGGGGGACGACGGACCCGTGCACTTCAAGGCTTTAAATGTGAAACTTCCTAATCCCCTGAAGTCCACACTAGACTTCTAGCCTCCATGGAAACACCAAAGCATTCATCCAAGTGATTGGCCTCCAATGAATTTTAGATAAGAGAGAATGGAAGGGAATTGATGTGATTTTAATGCAGAAGAAAGCGCTGGAAGGGAGGTCCACTTGGTTCATATTTGAATAAAGCAAACATGGCAGACAAAAGGCTGACAGCAGTAAATGACATTGTCAGGACAAAAATTATCAGCCAGTTTACAATCTGTTTGCTTATGTTGAGCAAACACCATGTGGGTGGCATCCCTTTGGCTTCGTGAATGGCAGAAATACTTGCGGGCTTCAGAGAAAGGCAGATATCTCTCCCGCTACAGTCCTGCCACTATTAGATAGCCATTTGACAGCCCACACTGAAAGGGGGAATTCTGGCCTGGGCTCCCTCCCCCCCCCCCACTGAAAGTTGCTGGGGTTTAAAATGTCTATAAATGAGACAAGCAGCCTAGCCAAGAAAGCTTATAGCTTACTATATATATATATAGCATCGTATGGCATAGGGTGTATCCTTCCAGGATCCAGAGCCTCCTGACAAGCCTGTTGTTAAGTTGCTTTCAACTTTCTCCTATATCTATATCTATAATCAGATTAGTAAACCATTGGGCACAGGCCATCTGGAAGTTTTTCTGTGCAAGCCCCATTAAAATTAATGATGAGCCAATGCTGTGTAGAGGATAAATTTGGAGCAGGGATATGTGGGCTTGGATTCTGCACAGAGATAAAGATCACTATGCTCTTTCTTTCAGCCTCCTACCTCACAGGGTTGTTGTGAGGATATGATGGTATAACCCCCATGTACGCTGCCCTGAGCTCCTTGGAAGAAGGGCAGGATGCAAAGGTGGTACTTAAAATCATGGACTTACACAAGAGAACTTCCAGCTGGACTGTGTTCACTATTACCAGATTAGGTGACTTATTAAACTGTATGACATGCCTAAGAAAAGCCTGCAGTTGCTTTGTAAGACTTTATACCAAAATAAGTCTGCCTGGACCCAGTATAAGAGATCACATAAGCAGCCTTTTGCATGCACAAGCAGCCTTTTGCCCAAATTGATGACAAGAATTCACATCCTAATCCATATCATGATGCTCACCTGAGCCCTGTTGAACTGACTGGATACATCTTTTGGTCTGATTTGTATCCACCTCCAGGACGGTCAGCTGTAACGTGCAAACAGTTGCTTCCAACTACAACTGGATTGGGGCTTTCATTTTTACATCTCCCAGGAAGGCATATTTGGAAGGCCCTATAACTCTCCATTTTCATCCATCCTTCTCTTTTCTCTCTCCACCTCCTGCCTTATTGTCATTGTTGTACTGGATTCTTCCAAAAAATTATCAGTAAGCAAAGCTGCTGCACTTGTACTAACGTGTGCTTTTCAACGAAGATCAAATGGGTTGCTTAGTCATCCAGTGAATGAAACCAGGTGTGTAGTCTTTGCTTAATCCACCACTCGAGCCTTCAAACAGGACCGTCATCATAATGCTTAGCATTTATATGGGATATTTCAAGGGTTCAAAGTACTTCACATATACATTATTTCAGTAATTCTTACAACAGCCCTGACAAAACCAGCCAGTATTATTATCTCCTTGTTGCAGATGGGGAAACTGAAGAAACTTACCTAAGGCCATCTATTCTAGAGAGTTTCTGGGTAAGGTGGGACTTGAACTCGGGAGTTTCCAGCTCACATTATTGTTGTTGTTGTTGTTGTTGTTGTTGATGATGATATTTATACCCCGCTTTTCAAGTACACTACTGCTCAGGGTGGCTCACATCATTAACAAAACACACACAATGTAAAATAAAACATTGCTACAGTTAAACAAGTTAAAAGACCAGACTAAAACCACATTTAAAATGACAAATGTTAAAAGTTTCAAATTAAAAGTTATTAACAGAAAGCTAAAAACTGAGAACTAAAAACTAAAAACCTTCCAGATATAAGCAGCAGATAAAACATTAAAAAGCTTCTTTAAAAATATGTGTTTTATAATTGTTTTCTAAAAACAATGAGGGAGGATGTTTTTAAAAACCTCACAGACCTCTAAGTAAATAAGCTGGGTGCGACCAAGGTCCAAGCATTCTGCTACCAATCGTGGCCAACCAGATGCCTCTTGAAATATACAAACAAGGCATCTGCCTTGTTGTTTGTCTGATATGGAAAGGTATATGCCCTCTGTTCATGGAGGCTCCATTTGGCTGTCACAGTTTACCCATGGATAGACATGAACTAGTGTGTAATTGTTTTTAAAAGTCATCTAAGCTAATGGCCACCATAACATTGTGTGGAGGTGAATTCCATAGGCTAATTTCTTCTCTGTGTAGAAATGTTTCCTGCCATTAGTTCTGCTATTCAACATCATTGGGTAATCCCAAATTCTTTTAGGGTGTGAGGCTATTCACATGCGCATGCAAAACTGGGCCTGGCACTGCGGCAGCAAACCCGCTTTAAAATGCCTCCCTTTAAAATGAGGTTAGGAGAGCGAGTGCTCTCCTAACCTCGTTTTTCCAATCCTGGGTCAGCCACAGCTGCTTGCAGACTGTGGAGAGCTCGGGGAGGGGAGGGGGGATCCCTTTGATGCACTGAGCACCTGTGCAGTGCATTATGGGCACTCCGGGGGCCGGGACAACTCATCCCAGCACTTGGCCATCCCTGCTGCCTGGAGCAGCATGGAATCATCTGGGCTCATGGGGAGCACGCCCAACAAAAGCCGATCGATAATCTGTGGGGAAGGTAGGTTTAACCCACCTTCCCCACAGCCCACCCTCAAGCCCTTCTAACTGCTCATGAGAAAGGGCTCCTTACGTGTGAGTTTGTGTGTGTGAGCACGAGTGACTGAAAACACCTTCTTTCCACACTGTCCCATATTGTTTAGAATTTTATAAACCAAATTTGTGGTCACTACATTGCACCAGCTCTCATGGAACCATAGAACTGAAATAGTTTTCTTGAAATAATTTCCTAAAGAAAGCCAGATAGTCATGGTTTTTGCAACCCACTGCTACACATATTGCCTCAAAATAAACTGTACTGAATTGAATTGACTTACTCTCTGGTAAGAGTGCCTTGAACCACAGCCTTGGTCTGTAAAATAATCCCTGGGGCTGCTCTGCAGTATGTGTGAATACAGCGTTCTTCACACAGCAGGCTTTACTGTGAATTAACTGTGAGGCTTTGCAGTGAACTCAAAGTTGTCCAAAAAAACTGATGCAATAAGTGGATATTTTTACTCCAGATATAATCGGGCTGCATTCTATTGCACAGTGAAAAACCCGAATTGTGTGTGAAGTGCTCCCCGATAGCTCGCAGGGACTGTGGGGTAAATCTGCCTGATATGTGAACTGCACCCTCCATTCCAGAGGAGATGATGTAAAAAATATCCAGGTCTTTTAAGGTCTGTATTTGTCCAAGAAAGAACCCTGGGATTCTGTGTGTATTCGTGTTTTACATTTGTACTATGCATCTTGTGCCATTTTCCTTTTGGAAATTTGGGTAGCTTTTTTGGCTGGAGATAGTATATGGTTCCTTCAGAGAGAGGAAGGCAAGCTTTAAAAAGAGATCATTGCTTGTTGTATATAAATTTTCTTCTTGGGCAAACAGCTTCTACAGGTTTTTTTTGTTTGTTTCTAAATGTGCAAAACCAGTTTGACCAAAGGCAACAATGGGGCAAACTAAAAACTGTGTACAATATTATCAGAAGTGGAAACTCCCTCAGATCACTTTCAGTTCTCCTAAAAGCAAGTGCCTGATTCCATTTACTGAGAGCTTTTCTGACCTGCCATCTGAAGCAATATTCAGCTTTTGATAATCTGCTTGCTAGTGTATGCTGATCTTCTTTTTTGAAGTTGCACTCAGTGCAAAAACCTGCCTATGGATTCCCATTTCCTTTTCTGAGGCATTATTGCACAATGGCCATTGAATCCTGAGTGAAACAGATAGAGGAATATAGATCATTTTTGTGTGGTTCAAAGTGTGTTTCTTTCATTTGGGTTTAAAAGGGGGTGGGGTGGGGAAAAGGAATTTGTTTAGTAGCACTTGACTTGTTTAATCAGACAGAAAATAACAATGACAGGTGAGTGTGGCCTGTTTGTTGCAGATAAAGGGAGCATAATAAAAATACAAGAATACAGAAACTGCTTTTCAGGCAAACAAGCATCAAACCCCATTCACTTCTATGGAAAGTTTATCCAATTATTGCAAACCGGATGACACTCACTGTGTTATGTTATTCTTTGCATTTTAATCTAAATTGCTGCTTCTTTCCCCTCTGATACAGCAATCGGTCATAAAGAGTTGACCACCATTAAAACTGTTTGATTTGGAGCCCTGTAGTGTTTGACTAAGAGGGTAAATGCAAATTTGATGAAAGAATAAGGATAAATTTACATATCAGCTCCAGCTCACATGGAGAGAGTAAACATTCTGTTTATCTCGAGTGTCAGTTTATGATTTCAGCAGAATATAAAACTGACCTTGGCCCAGTCATTGCAAGAGGCTTGAATGAAATATATTGTTGTCTAAATACAATTTACTCAAGTAGAACTTGTCAGTAAACCCTGGGTAACTCAGCAAACAGGGTTAGACAGCAGGGGCGCCGGGACAGAATGGTGGTGATAAATTCCAAAATGAAATTCTTGTATGCCTTATCATGAAAAGAAAGAGCTTAGAAACCGTTTCTTTAATCAGAAAGCCAGTGTGACATCTGATGTTGCTGTTATAGGTTTCAAATTTCTTGACAATTACAAAAGGGCATGATCCAGTCCACAAAAGCACAAACAAATGGGGATTTAAAGTAGACTGATGTCCAGCACAGTCTATGCATCTGCTTCAATAGAACTTGCTCCCTAGGATGGGTTTAGGATTGTACAGTAGCCTTCAAGTCTGATGTCAACAGGGCTCAAGAATACTTAGCTTGGCTGGACATGGCTCAAACATATACACTGAAGCATTGTTTACAGTATGTTTGTTTTAATTAAATTAGCAAAATACTGAACAAAATACTATTGAGGGTATTTTACAAATAATTTTGATAACATTTTAAAATTATATAATTCTGAGCTGGCTTCGTATTCTACAGTTATTTTTGTAATGCTCACTCTTTGCTGAGACTGATGCATATGAAGTGCTCTTAATTCATAAGGTGGTTATATAAATGCATATTATTATTAGGCACAATCCAGCAAAGTTAGGTGTTTTAAGTCCCACGGCTTTCAAAGAGAGGAGTTATGCATGAGCTTAAATTGCTCCCTTTGAAATTAATGGGAGTCAGCTTGGACTGGATTGTACATGTTAATAATTATAGCAAATAAAACACTTAAGACATTTTCAGATAAGATATGAGGAAGCAAAACCAGTCTTACAGCATATTTATTTCTTCAAATTAATTTCTAGAAAATGTTTGATCATTGTTATCATTTGACCCACTGACCCAATTTCAAAAAGAAGAGAGTAAACAATTGCTTTAGTACAACTTGGAACCATACATGGAAGCAGGCCTGAGGCCTCTGCATGCATATCCTGTGCTGGATGGGAATCACACATGAAATGGGGGCTGTGCGCCCACAAATTCTCAGTCCAGCTCAACAGCATGGGCTTCATGCACATGGCCCCTTTTAAAAATCTGAAACCTTGCTAAGCAGCTGTTCGGGATGGAGTCTGAGGGGCTGGATTCAAGCCCTGCTGCTTTCTTCTCAAAGCCAAATATCTGACCTGTTCCAGACATCCTTTGAAGGGAAACACTTGCATTCTGGTGGACTGGACCCAGTGACTTTGTAAAAGGCTAACACAAGAAATGATAAAAAGATACACATGTTCTTATTCTTTTTCATTGCTTATTACTGAACAAAATTCTGAAAAGGAATAATTAAACCAAAAAAAATGTGGAAGTATGGTCTACAGAGGCGACACGGTCACATATTTCTAAGGAAATGAATACAGTTACTAATTTGGTTGGGTTTTCTTATTTAGATGAAGTGTCTATGGATTCACTGGGGGGCAGGCACAACTAAACTGTTCCCTTTATTGCGGAAAGAGAGAAGGGGAAGTAGGACTCACTTTCAGACAGGTAAACTTTGGTATGATTCTGGGCCTCACACCCATCATGGTGGCCATTTTGGAGGCCGCTGCGCATGCCCAATGGGCCTCTGTGTGGCCTGGGTCATGATTTTAAAGAATTGTTCACAAACCTCACCGGACAGAATGGGTGGTGGTGGTTCAATGGGGCACGCCAAACCGAACTGACCTGGTCCAATTTGGGCCCAAGCCAAACTGGGCCAGCTGGTTTTGTATATACCCCTAGTTGGTTGAGCCTTAAATCTCATTGATTGCAATGGAACTGATTTTCAGCAAAGGTCCAGTTACAGCCCTATGTGTAGTTCTACCCATGGTAGGGAACAGGAGTGGAGAGGTCATATGGAAGAGGCTTCCTGGGATACCTTGGATCCAACCCATGTCAAGCTTTCAAGGTCAATACCTGGAACCAGTGATGCTCCATTAATTTGTTCCTGAAGAAATGGGCTAGGAGGATAGCCCATTTCTCTAGTTTGAACATCTAATTTGAACAGATCTTCCTATAAATATTTCCCACAGATTGTCTTACAGGGTTGGCTCCAGGGGGTGGTGAAAGCATTTCCTGGGGCTTCCAAGGCCAGCAAAGAGCCATCAGCCCAACAGTGCGGTCTTTCCCCCTTGGCGTAAACCGCCCAAGAAAATCGGAAACAGCTTGAAACAAATTCCCAGTTTGCACATCCCCTACATGCTAAGAGAACTCATTGAGGTTGTCTTGCTTGAGGGCCTTTCAAAGCTTGGAACTGATGCTCTGATCTTGATGCTCATCAAGTCCAGCTAAAGAGAAATATCCCCCAGCATGTTGAGGAAGAAAGAGTGTCCGAGGCCCTCGGACACTTGTTCTTTCTCATCATGCAGGGTGATTTGTACATGTTAACTTGTAACAGCAAATAGATCACAGACACATTTAACATCCCCTGCCATAAACCCAGCTGCACCACTTGACCTTCAGAGCCATGCTTCAAAATTATTACCTGAGCAAAGCTTTTTCAAGCCAGGCCTGATGTCTGAACTGTCTTTGCTAAAGCTACTTTACTGGTCCATGACAGGAAATCAACAGCCACACGTGTCCTGAACCCCAAAAGGCTGAGAACTGAGTGGCAATGATCTGGGTTATTTTGAAAACTGGGTAAGAAATCCAGGATCAGAAGTGTTATCCATGGACCAGTGTGACTAGAGGAGGCTATGGAATGACTGCTTTATCCCAGATCTGCACCTGAACTGCGGTAAAATCTGCCTTACATTTAAGAAGCAGGATGACACTATAGATTCCAGTTCACATAAAAAGGCAGATGAAGAGGCAACACTGTTCCTGGACTGTATACTTCAGACTGCAGATTAGGTTGGAACTGTTGAAACTTCCCATGGTGTGTGTGTGTGTGTGTGAGTGAATGTGCACAAGGGTTTTCTTTAATAGGGAAAACTGTTCAGTCATGCAAACCTCAACTGAAGTCTAAATATTTACAGTCCAGTAACAGTTTTGTGATCTCCTCTGCTGTTTGGAGTAGATTTAGAACAGTCAAAAGCAAGTATTTCCTCACACAACAAATAATTAACTTCCAGAATTTGTTGTTACAGAATCTAGTGAAAGCCATTGACTAAGGTTTTGCCTATACAGGCAGCATAATGAGGTGGTACAGTGAGCCACCGGAGTTTATACTGCAGGTACAAACTAGGGTGCCATTTCTTAATGCTCACCTGCATTAAAAATGCCCTGCATAAGGAAAACCAGCACAAGAGACAAAAGGGTAGAAGAGAACCGTTCTGACTGATGTGCTAGTTTCCTATTTGTAGGGGGTGTTTTCCACATGGGTGAAAATTAAAAATGCACCCCCCCCCTTTATAGTCTGAAATGCTACAATCCATTATCCATCTAAATATGCTACAGCCTTAATGGTAAAGTTGTGCTGTCGAGTTGGTGTTGACTCCTGGTGCCCACAGAGCCCTGTGGTTTTCTTTGGTAGAATACAGGAGGGGTTTCCCATTGCCATCTCCTACACAGTATGAGATGATGCCTTTCAGCATCTTCCTATATCGCTGCTGCCTGATATAGGTGTTTCCCATACAAACACACCAGCATGGATTCGAACCAGCAACCTCTTGCTCCCTAGGCAAGTTACTTCCCCGCTGCACCATTAGGTGCCATTCTACAGCCTTATTCACACCTTATTCTGCTGTGTCTAGAGACCAGGCCTTTGATAGATTTTTAAACCGGATTATAGACAGGGGAATAGCTAGGGGAGAGGAGGCCCGTGTTCACCTCTCTTCCTGGTGGCCCCTTGGAGTGAGGGAGATAATGAAGAAAATAGGGAGGAGTGGAGTTGGGGGGCCCAGGTTCTTTGAAGCCATCTGCTCAATTACAGCTATACCCCTGATTAGAAACCTTCACGAAAAATGTCTACCATTGTGATCCATGATAGTTAAATGGAATTTCCATGTGCAGGTGAAGTATACCACTGAATTCTAATTGCTAGCAGAGGTGCATCTAGGTAAATTTGGAGCAGGGGCGTAGCAAGGTTGGAGTGGGCCCGGAAACAAGATTTTAAAATGGCCCCCCCTCACTGAAGCTCAGCTCATGAAGTAAAGAAATCTTAAATGAGGCTGAATAGTGGTAACAAAAAGCATAGTAAAAATTTATATTTTTATATATATATATATATATATATATATATATATATATATATATATATATATATCCTATGTGCCACAATAGAACATCATCCTAAATTATCTTTAAAAAGGTTTTGTAAATTGTGGATGATGCAAGTCATTTAATGGTCCTAGAGAAAGACTTGCTGTTCTGGTAACTCCAGGTCTTAACACTCACATCAATTTTGGAGGATGAACACAACTGGAGGAAGCCCCGGCGGGTGCGTGGCTGGGGGAGTCAGTCATGTGACTTGCCTCTGGGAGGCCCCCCAAGGCAGTGGGGCCCCAGACAACTGTCTCCCCTTGCCCTATTATAGTTACGCCCCTGATTTGGAGCCTGGACCTAAAGGCCTTTGGAGGCCGCTGCACCCCCCCCACCCCCAGTGCAAGTTAAGCATCATCCCCCTACACAGACAGACAGACACACACACTGTGACACACGCAGTATTTTTAACACTTGGGTTCTTGAGGGCACAAACAGCAACTGAACTCATAAGGATGTAAGAATATAAAAGAGGTATATTTATGCAAATATCCATTAACAGAAACATTTCCACACACAACTTAACATATTCCCATCTCACATATTTCTTTTCCCACTCCCCCCTTTGTGTCTAAAGCAGAGGTCACACTCAGCTGCCTGGCACAGCGCGGGCTGGCGGCGCAGTATAGCAACCACACCACCCGGGACAGACTAAAGAGGATTTAGCCTTACCATATAGCTATATACACAGCACTGGGGTAAGTAGTTATTACAGTGGTCATATATATCCACCATAAATTCTTCATAATGAATGAACCAGAACAATAATAGACTAGGGGTTCCCAACCTTGGGTCACCACATGTTGTTGGGCCAAGAACATTTTTAAAATGGTCTTGCCTCCTCATTTTTGTGTTTGTGTACAAATGCAACAAGCCACACTCCTTCTAATTTCAGGTGGCAGTGGAGAGTTTCTGAAGACATCGGAGGCGGTGGTGGCGGCGGCGGGGGGTCCAAGCCCCTCGCCGGCCTCCTGAATGACAGCCCAGGATGCAGCCACTGCTGCTGCCACTGCGGCCTGAAAATAGAAGGTAATAAGGGCTGTTTTGCTTCCCCCGGTGACCTTTAGGATTAGGGATTAGGGAATGCCCTCTTTACAAGTATCCCCAAACTGGCCTGAAAACCAGTGCTTAGAACCATGGCCGGTCTGGTTCAACTTCAGACTGGCCAAACTGGGCTGGTTCTATTCGAACCATGGTTCAAATTGAGCTGGCTTGCACACCCCTACTACTAGTTAGGGATGTGCACGGAACCGGCTGGTTCAATTCGGTTCGAATCTGAAGTGGACCTGAACTGGACCACACCAGTTTGGTCCTGCATCCCCTTGAACCCCCCTTGGTTTGGTTTGGTGGGGGGGGGCGTTCGCAATGACCCAGGCCATGCAGAGGCCCATTGTGCAGGCCCGGCGGCCTCCAAAATGGCCACCACGCCAAGGGGGAAGGCTGAAGAGCGGCTAGTTAGGTGCATGAGGGAGGCCGGCGGGGAGAGGGGTGACCTCTGTGGACACCCCCCGCCACCTTGAACAACTCGCTCAAAGGGGGTAAGTGCTTATTTTTTTTTTTTTTTTAATGCAAACTTCCAGGCGGGTTGGACTGAACAGAGAGTGGTTCGGTTTGACCCCGAATGGTTGAACCAAACTGGTTCTATGTCGAACCTGTTTGCACCCCCCCACAACTAGTGAGGAAGATACATTGGTTCAATGGCCCCTACTTCCAAGTGTGTTAGTTGAGGATTAGGGCTAAAATCCAGATGCTTCATCTTAAATAATTTGTGGTTTGGGCTAGAAATGCAGTGAATGAATTATTAGAAACAATTGTAGGTTGCTTCCATTTTTTATCCAATATCAATGCTGGGGATTCTGTCCTGCACTACAACCAGCCTAGAGAAGAGGGGTTGCTCTCACCTCGAATTCTTTGGACCCTGACAGACTGGAAATGCTGACCTCTGGGGCTTGTAGTTCCTCCTCTGTATTTGATAACCTTCTATTACTGTCTCTGCTTCCAGTCCTTTGACGGGAGTATGCACAAGTCAAGTCACATGCCTGGTACAAGCTTACATTTCATGGGCTGGTTTTCAGCAGGACTTCTGGTGTTGGTTCTTCCCAATGGGGGTGGTCTGCCATGCCACAGACCATGGTTGTATTTATGGGGCATCTGGCGAGCCTTCTGTTTTGCACTGCAACCATCAGGTGCCCAAAGTTTTGGTAAGCTGAAACTGATGGCACTCAAAGTGAAGTGTTCACACTGATCAAGGTAAAGGTGGAAATTAGGAGTCCCAAAAACATTTTTATATAACAGTGTGACAATATTGGTAGTAAAATGGATCACTTGTTCATTTAGATCCCCTTCATATACCAGCAGCTGTGTGGGAGCCACAATCCCCACAATGCTCTACTATGCAGCTGTGGCATGTGTGTGGATATATAGCAACCATGCTGGTGGTAAGGCCGATCATATGGCTCTTTCCCACTCAGTCATCCCCCTTCCAGGAGAAAGGGTAATGAGCAGGTGGGAGAGAAACACACAATTGCCTCCGTCCATATGACTGCCAAGTTCACACATACTACAGCTGCATGGGATAAACTCTGTAGGAAAGTAGCCCTCACACAGCTGCAGGTGTCTGCAAATGGGTACTGAGGAGAAATTTGACAGAATGTTCCAACAGTGGTTCTTATATGTATAAAACCTTGAGAGTTTAGGATTCCACTGAAACCACCAATGATGCTTGGCTGTGCAGGAAAATTTGACAACACATCAAAAGGGTAGGGGTGTAGCTATAATTGAGTGGATGGGTTCAAAGAACCCAGGCCCCCCCGCCCACAGCTCCTGAGGGCCCTCCAGCTCCACCCCTCCCTATTTTCTTCATTATCTCCCTCACTCCAGGGCGAGGGGTGAACATGGGCCTCCTCTCCCCTAGCTATGCCCCTAGCAAATGGCCAGTGATTTAGAATGTTGCTTTAACAATTAATTTATCTTCAAAATCTCATCAAGATTTGGAGCTTGTCGGAGAGAAGGAGTACAGAAGTTGCATACAATTTGGTGATGGGGAGTTATTGTATACTGAAATTTTTCTTTGGGGAAGTCTTGGCTTTCGTGGCTTTTGTCAGTATTGAGTTTTGCTAACAGCCTCTGTTGTCTTCCAAGCAGGTCCAAATGTCATGCTGGAGAGTTTCATCTTGCTAAAATCCCAAATCTCTGAGAGAGACGGCTGCCTGTAACCTTGGAGACACCTCTGCCAGTCAGTGTAGACAATACTGAGCTAGATGGACCAATGGTCTGACTCGGTAGAAGGCAGCTTCTTATATGTCCATTGTCATGCACCTGCTGTCATCAGCCTTTGAGAAGAAAATGCATCTAGTTTCTTATGTTATACTAGTATTTTTAAGCCTGTTTAAATAACGGGCTCTAGTGGGGTGGGGTGGGGTGCTAGTTTTCTCCTCCTCCCTTCTCACATGCTGGGCGGGGCTGGCAAGGAAGCAGATTCCTCCCCACCCCTTCCCTTCCTTCCTCCCATCCAGAACAGCCAGAGCAGAGAGGGAGCGGCTCCAAACCCAGCACCATGGCCAGCCTCACGGTGTACAGCACCTCCGTGACTGGCTCTAGGGAGGTGAGTGGCGCAGGAGAGCCGATGTGCGGTCCTGGGCGGGAGGTGCTCCGCCAATTCCCCCCCCCCACTCTTTTTCTCCAGGCTCCGAGGAGGAGGCACAGTGCACGCTTCGCTTCCCTGCCTTGCCTCTCTGCTTCTTCCCGCCCCCCCCCTTCGCTCATTTTTTGTTCCTGCTGCCTTCTTTTCCTGGCTCCAGCTGCACTTCAGTGTCCCCACCTCTCTGCTGCCCAGCTTCTTCCTCTGCCTCCTTTTTCGTTGGGCCAGACCCGCTGCCTCCTCTCTTCTCCCTGCGGCTGGGGTGCTGCCTGCCGACCCGCCGGACCCGCAGCCGCTGCCTCTGTCCTTTTCGGCGGGCGGGCCAGACCTGCCGCCGTTTCTCCCTTTGCCTCCCCGCCGCTGTTTCTCCCCTGAAACCGGACCCCCGCTGCCCCCTCTGCTCTCTCGGTCCACTCGTAGCCGCCTCTGCTCTCCCGGTCCCCTGCTGCCGCCTCTGTCCTCCCTGTAGCCCGTTCCTCGACCGCTGCTCTCCAACATGGCCACCGTGTCCCTGCGGCCGTATCTTTCTCGGACGTTCTGGGCATGCGCTCCGCGCATGCACAGAACGGCCGAGAAAGACACGGGCAGGGACACGGGATCAGACTCAAGCTCTTTATTATAGAGGATTAGGATAATAGGTAAAGTATGCCATCAAGTCGATTTCAACTCCTGGCACTCACAGAGCCCTGTGGTTTTCTTTTAGTAGAATACAGGAGGAGTTTACCATTGACTCCTCCTATGGAGTATGAGATGTTGCCTTTCAGTATCTTCCTACAGTATATCGCTGCTGCCGGATATAGGTGTTTCCCATAGTCTGGGGAAAATACCAGCAGGGATTCGAACTGGCAACCTTCTGCTTGTTAGTCAAGCATTTCCCTACTGCACCACTTAAGGATAATAGGAATCATAAAAATGTCTTTTTCTCTACCATTGATGTTTAGAATTTGTATTGTTTCTTAATAGCCGAGGCTAACATTACTTTAAGAGCTTTAAATAAGACATATATTATAAAACAGGCACAAGACTTAAAAACCTTAATATATTTTGATCTCTGAGAATATCTTTGGAATGAATGTCATCATTTTTCTCTGTATCTTTGTGTGCAGGGGAATTGCTTTAAATTAACAACACATTGTACATAGAAAGCAGTACTTAATCATATATCTGAATACGTTAATTAATCTGAATGGCATTGACTATGATTATGAATTATTTAATGAACTTAATATGAAAAATGTGAATGGTCCATCATGCTTGCTGACTATGGGCGAGATGTGTTTAACTGTTGGTTTTAAAATTTGGGGGGTTTAATAATATTTTCTAATATTTTATAATCCTTTAGTTGTAATGTAACATTTTAAAAAGGACATATAATAATAAATAAAATAAAATAAATGGGTAACTATAGTCTGTTGTGTTGGAAACACAATGCACAAATAGGTACTTCCATTCACTGGTGGTGACCATTTCCCAAAAATATTAGGGGTGTGTAATTTGATTCACCATTGAATTGATTCAGGTCAAATTGGGGGTGATTTGCAAATCTGACCCTGAATCGAATCACCCTCAAAATAGAGGGCCTGATTGGGCTTGAGGAAAATCACCCCCGACTTGACCCAAATCAATTTGAGCAATTCAAATGCCATTTTGAGGCCCCTTTTGCTGGAAAAATGGGCCTCAGCATGGCACTTTTTTCTGGGGAGAGCTGGTCTAACAATTGAGATCAGTGGGTAGACCAGCCCTCCACTCCAGACTTGGTATGTCAGCCTGCCTTGGAGGACAAGTCTACCTGGGTACCCAGGTCTATCTGGGTAGACTTGTCCTCCAAGTTGGGCTGATGCACTGTCCAGTGCGGAGTGCTGGTCTACCTGCTGATCCCAATTGATAGCCCTCCTGTTTTTCCAGGGAGAGCTGGTCTACCAATTGGTGGGCCACAGGATGCCAGACTTGGTCCTGATCCAGCAGGGCTGTTCTTATGTTCTTACGATGCACTAAGTCCGGAGCTGAGGGCTGGTCTACCCGCCAATTCCAATTGGTAGATCAGTTCTTTCTGCGGAAGGTCTGGCCATGCTGAAGATAGCCCCTTCACTCATTTCATTACTCCCCTTACCCTAAATTAAGAACTGTAATCTTTGAACCTGAGAGAGGCTGTGGCACAGCAGGGAAATGCTTGACTAACAAGCAGAAAATTACTGGTTCGAATCCCTGCTGGTACTATATCGGGCAGCAGCAATATAGGAAGATGTTGAAAGGCATCATCTCATACTGGCAATGGTAAACCCCTCCTGTATTCTACCAAAGACAATCACAGGGTTCTGTGGGCACCAGGAGTCAAAATCAACTTGACGGCACACTTTACCTTCCTTTACTCTTTGAACAGAGTACATTTTATCCTGAGATCAGAGCTGAAACAAATATTTGCAAATATCTGAAACTTGGCAGCATTTGAGCACTTCAGACTTGTTGACATCTCTTGGTTGTTTTGATTTTTGACACATGTTAAATAGGAAAACTAATCAGATATTGGGTATTAAATGCTAAACACTATTGTTACCAGCTAGCATAATGACAAATGCTAAAGACTATTGCCATGCCAGCTACCAAATACATCAAATATTTGGCAAACATTCAGAGAATACCCAGTAAACATTTGCCATTAAAATTCACAGAGAACATTTTAGGAGATTACATTTGTTTCAAGTCTAACAATTTCACACTACAGTTTAACTCCAAAATTATTCACCCTTAGTTCTTTCATTCTGTTCTTCAATCCTAGTTTACTAAGATGAGTTCATATGAACATGACTACAACATCATGGAATGACTCAGATGTATAAAAGAGCCATCACAGTGGAAGCATCATAGACAGAACTTTCATGTCACCTCATACACTGTTCTTTTCAATGGGAAATGCTCCCAGAGTCAGCTGTGGGTCATACTATGAGGAAATATTGCGTGATGGACATGCATGTATGAATCAGATGTTAGAGACACTGCCATATGCTCCTTGCAGCAATATTGACTTCAATAAAGCTTTGGAGATTGAGATAAGTTCCATGTATTTTAAGTTGGCAGCACCTTCTGCAATCACTTCATCTGTTTCTCACAGAATTTGAGATTCCTTGTACTGGAGAGCCTAAAGGAATAATATTGTTTTGAAGGCTTTCCGTGGCTTTACATATGCTTATTAACAAAGGAAATAACAACCACTTCATGCAAAATATTACTTCTAATGGAAATGCTGACACCATCTCAATTCTCTTGCTGCTCTCGCCCCCGTGTAACAAAGGAATTTTCCCCTCTTTGCACAATGAATACTAATTGCTGCACAGGGGAGACAGGGTTTGTGGAAAGCTGCGGAACAGTGGAATGGTGCCATCTATGGGAAAGGAAAAGAAGGTGATATACCTCGACCCCTCACAGAGAGGTTTCCTCTTACGCATTCACACTGTTTCAGTTTTCTCTAGCTCCCCCCACCCACTCAATCCTCTGATTTCTTCAGAAGTCAAAATGTTTAAACTTACACACTTCCAGACATTTCTTTGTCACAATTGGCAAATGTTCTCTGTCAACGTTGGCAATTCCAGGCAGATTTTTTGAAAAGCAGCATTCATTGGTGTATGCTTCAGCTTGCTGGAAGACACTGATGAATGCTGACAATTTTGTTTAGATGCCTGTCATAGGAACATAGGAAACTGCCATATACTGAGTCAGATCATTGGTCCATCTAGCTCACTATTATCTTCACAAAGTGGCAGCAGCTTCTCCAAGGTTATAGGGAGGAGTCTCTCTCAGCCCTATCTTGGAGATGCCAGGGAGGGAACTTAGAAACTACTGCATGCAAGCATGCAAATGCTCTTCCCAGAGCAGCCCCATCCCCTAGGTGGAATATCTTACAGTGCTCACATGTAATCTCCTCTTCAAATGCAAACCAGGGCAGACCCTGCTTAGCAAAGGGAACAATTCATGCCTGCTATTGTGTCTTTACTAGGGGTATGCACGAATGGTTCGATAGCCAAAAAAGAGCCAGCGTGGTGCAGTGGTTAGAATGCCGGACTAGGACCAGAGAGACCCGAGTTCAAATCCCCATTCAGCCATGATACTAGCTGGGTGACTCTGGGCCAGTCACTTCTCTCTCAGCCTAGCCTACTTCACAGGGTTGTTGTGAGGCAAAACTTAAGTATGTAGTACACCGCTCTGGGCTCCTTGGAGGAAGAGCGGGATATAAAATGTAAATAATAATAATAATAATAGCAAACTAGTCTGCCACAAACTGGGCAGGACCTCAGGAAAAGTGTGCGTGTCTGAGATAAAACTGAATCTGGCCCGGTTCAGGGTGGACTGGTTCACCGATTTGAGTGGCTATGTGTATGTTTAACAGTTGCTTGTAATAAAGGGGATAAAGCTTAGGGTGGCCAGTGAAGGCATGCACAGAGGCCAGGTGAGTGAATGCCAGGCCGGCAGCCATGTTGGTAGCTGTGCCACCGCCACGTGGCCAGGCTGCTGGTGGGAGTGCCACTACAGCTGCAGCTTCCAGGAGCAGTATCGGGCAGGTAAGCTGCCAGCACTTTCTCATTTACTCGTAAAGGAGAGGAGAGCTGGTCTTGTGGTAGCAAGCATGACTTGTCCCCTTAGCTAAGCAGGGTCTGCCCTGGTTGCATATGAATGGGAGACTAGAAGTGTGAGCACTGTAAGAGATTCCCCTCAGGGGATGGAGCTGCTCTGGGAAGAGCATCTAGGTTCCAAGTTCCCTCCCCGGCTTCTCCAAGATAGGGCTGAGAGAGATTCCTGCCTGCAGCCTTGGAGAAGCCGCTGCCAGTCTGTGAAGACAATACTGAGCTAGATAGACCAATGGTCTGACTCAGTATATGGCAGCTTCCTGTGTTCCTAAAGGTGCCTCACTCTCGACTCCCCACCCAGCGCTGCCTGCTGATGAGGGCGGGGGGGTGGGGTGGTGAGGGCAGCTGGGCAGGGGGTTGAGAGGGAGAAGATGCTGGCTTACCTGCCCGATACTGCTCCTGGAAACTGCAGCTGCTCCTGGCATTCCCCCCAGCAGTCCAGTCGCATGGCAGTGGCTGCTGGTCTGGCACGCACTCTCCCGGCCTCTGTGCATACCCTCACTGGCATGCCCTTACTGGCCACCCTAAGCTTTATCCCCTTTATTACAATCAACTTTTAAACATACACATAGCTGCTCAAACCGGCAAACCAGTTTGAGCTGGTTTGGTCAAATTGACGTGTTTGTGGACTGGCAGGTTGGTCAGAATTCAGTCAGAATTTGGACCAAACTGCACAAAACAGTCCACACCCGCCCCCCCTAGTCTTTACTTTGGGGGCATTCCTGAAATTAATCTTGGGACTCCTAAAATTTATACCAACACTCACCAATTTCCAGACATTCACTGTCTGGAGGATTATTCTGCAGGATTATTCTGTGCACACTATTGTCAAATCCACTGTCATTAGGCATATTCATGGAGGATTGAGCTATGACTGGCTAGTAACTTTGGTAGCTCTATATTAGGCCTGTGTATGCTTAAAAAATAGATTTGAATTGGATTGAGTTGGATCCAGAATCAGAAATTTGAATCAAATTCGAGTCTTTTTAGGCCCTTCGGAAAGTTGGGTTTAGTAAAATCGGGGTCGGTAAAATCATCAAAAATTCCCATAGAAGTCTATGGAGAAATTTAAAAATCACCAAAAAAATCATGGCTAGCCTGGGAGCTCTCAAAGCTGGCACACAAGAAGGTACTGATGTTTGGACTTTAATTAGATGTTTGTGTATTTAATTAGAAGTGAATCCATCCATGCTATGATTTTAAATTAATTTTTAAAATGAACTGAGAAATTGTACTCACAGAGAACCACACAGGAAATAATGTAATATCAGAGAATCTCAGAGAAAGTGACTTAACATCCAAGAATCTTCCACGTCTGCTTTCAAGTTGTAAGTATAATTACAACTTAAGGAGAGCTGGTCTTGTAGTAGCAAGTATGAATTGTCCTCTTTGCTAAGCAGGGTCCACCCTGGTTGCATTTGAATGGGAGACTACATGTGAGCACTGTAAGATATTCCTCTTAGGGGATGGGGCCACTCTGGGAAGAGCCTCTAGGTTCCAAGTTCCCTCTATGGCATCTCCAAGATAGGGCTGAGAGAGATTCCTGCCTGCAACCTTGGAGAAGCCATTGTCAGTCTGTGTAGACAATACTGAGCTAGATGGACCAATAATCTTACTCAGTAGAGTAAGTAAGTACTCTACTCAGTAGAGTAAGTAAAACCAATAGTCTTACTCAGTAGAAGGCAGCCTCCTATGTCCCTATATTCCTAAGGGCTAAATACTTTTTAAAATTAAAAAAGTAATGCTTGGGCAGGCTGGCAAGCAGGTGAGCAGAGAGGTGCCAGAAGGTGGCTTCCCCCTCCTCAGTCACAATCAGGGGTGGGGAGGGAAGCAGATTCCTGCTGCCATTTGGAGCTTTGAAATGCTCTGGGGATTTCCCCCCCAAACCCTAGTTTGGGTCAGGTTAATAAAGCCTGACCCAAACTTGGCTGTGCAGGTTCGGGTATGCTTTCTCCCCAAAACCCTCTGATTTGGGTAAAATTAGACCATTTCCAAATTTACTGATCTGATTTTGCACAGGCCTAATGTATATTTCCATCAGGATCAGGTGCTATGAACAACAGGTGCTAGGAAACGCCAAGAGTTGACCTATTTTTCCTGTTCATTAGTTTCCTGAATGCACCTGGTTGGCCACTGTGTGAGGCAGGATGCTGGACTGGATGGGACTTTGGCCTGATCCAGCAGGGCTTCTCTTGTGTTCTTGTGTCATAAGCATAATAGAAATCAATGCCTGCACACAATTAATGTGTCATCTCTCGCAGCATAGGACCAGGAGATTCCTCATGTCCTCCCAGGTGCAGCTCAATGAAATAAGCATGAATCAGAGTTCTCCCACCGAAAAATAAACACATTCCAGAACTCTTCTTTCCTATTCTGAGGTGACCCTTTGTCACTGCAGTCAACCAAGATCTGGCAAAGCCCAAGTAGAAGACCTTCATCAGCTGCCAGTTCTGCTGCACCTGGTGAGAGGAACAATCACAGTTTCTCCTGGCTAGGAGCTGGCATTCACCATGTCCTATACCTCCCATAACAAGAGACAGATGGGATCAGTTTTCATTCTTAGTGGCTAGTAGGGATGTGTCCGAAGCGTGGTTTGAGCACCTTTTGGAAGCGGCGTGGGGGAGCTTTAAGAAACAGGAGAGCCGGTGGAAATGTACCTGGTTGGCATTTCCAGCATGCACATGGCATCCGTGTATGCGTGGGTGCCATTTGCATGGTCAGCAATGGACGCCTTGTATGTGTTGGCACTGAACGGGGGTACTTGGGCTGATTGCCCCCCTCAGCAGGAAACATGGGGCAGCAGAGAGAAGATAAGGACCTTCTCTCCTCTTTCTTAAAGCACCCCTGTGCCGCTCCCAAAAGGTGCTTAAACCGTGCTTCAGGCACATTCCTAGTGGCTAGAGCCAGGGGCGTATCTATGGTGGGGCAGGCAGGGCACGTGCCCCGGGCACCACTTGAAGGGGGGCGCCATTTTTAAAAATAAAAAAAAAATAAAAATGGCCACTGAAAACAAAATGGCCACTGCACATGCTCAAATGGCCTCTGTGAGGCCCTAGGCTGTGCCAGGCCTCACAGAGGCCATTTGAGTATGCGCAGCGGCCACTTTGTTTTCAGTGGCCATCTTTAAAAAATTATTTTTAAAAATGGCCACCATACATGCTCAAATGGTCCCTGCTAGGCCCTAGAGGCCAGTGGGGGGAGGGGGAACCTTTGCAGACTCCCCCCACGGCCTTTAGTAAGCCACCTGAAGGGGCTACAGGTAAAAATCTTTTTTAAAAAAATTAATATAATATAAGTCACTGTACATATATTCAGTTTGGCACTATGTACAGAGAATCAGGGCTTGTAAATACTGAGCTGAAGCTTATGAGCTAGGATTGTATTCATTTGCTCTTACTTTGCTTCTTGTGATAAGTGAGTTAAATGTGATGTCTTAATAATATGGCTATTAATGGTGAGTTTGTCTTTGAATCAGTATGAAATCCTTAGTATTAAAGCCCACTGGGAGTTTCTTGCTCTCTTTCTCTCATTTTAACTGTCTTTCTGAAAGACTAGAATATATTCCAAGCAGTGACACAGTTTACTCTGCATATCCTTTAATTATTTTCCAGAGTATCTGGGAAAAGTCCAATTCTCCACTTAATTTTAAAACGTATGTAATTGTGATGCTACAACGCATAGTAGAGAATTAGACAGGCACTTCTGTTTAGTTTTCCAAGTACACCTCCACATAGTATTTGGGTATTTCATGAGCCCCAGCATACTGAAATTTGTCATTTTCCAGCATTTTTTGGTCTGGCTGCGTCCACTGCTAAATAGTTTTTGAAATATTCAAAGATTAACGAGCTTGACTTGTATTTTTCAGCTTATATTATGGTAAAGTTATCTGAAAGTTGGGTGTCAGATGTTTGGACAGGGGGCACAATTTCAGTGCTTGCCCTAGGCGCTATTTTCCCTAGATATGCCTCTGGCTAGAGCCGCAAGAGGCAGGTCGTAGCTTGAGTCCCCACACCACTAGTGTCTCTGTGCACCTCTTTCCTTTCTCCTACATGAGTGTATGTTTGTGATACATTCTTGTGAGGGAAAGTGAAGCAGTGTTTTAGTATACTGTTCAAGTTAGGGTGAGACTTGCTCTGTACACCAGATACTGGGTCAGCTGTCACTGGCAGGGATCCTTCAGGAAGGTACAAAGTGTCTCACTACTCAGAATGTAGAGAGACACACTGCATCCCAAGAGTCCCTGAACTATACAAGCTATACAAGCTCTTGCTCCATACGGACTCTACCTGTACAGGTGTGCAAACAGGTTTGAGTTAGAACCGTCTTGACTTTGAACATGCCCAGTTCGAGGGTTCAACGTTGAGCCGGCCTCGAACCAAACCTGCCCCTGTTCAGCTCAATCTCGAGTCGAAAACCAGCCAGTTCAGGGGTTCTACCATTTATATTTATATTTATAGAAAATTACCCCCTCCAAAGGCACTGCCGTGGCTGCAGTGGGGGTCTCTGGAAGTTCCTGCCCTGCATGCACAATGGAGCTCTGCGGGGCCAGGTCATGATGTGTGGCCTCCCAAATGGTCACTGCAACTACACAGAGGCCTGGAATGGGCCGAAACTGCCCGGAACAGGCCATAATGACACTGGGGGAGGCTGGTGGGGGAGGGCGAACCTCTGGAGACTCCTCCGCAGCCACAATTTTAAAAAAGTTGTTTTAAGGTAGAACCCTCAAACCCGAACCAAACTGGGGGCTGTTCGGAGGTGTTCAGGTGTGCACAAAACTGAACATGCCCGGTGCGGTTCGAGTCTGGTTTGGTCTTGAACTGAAACAGGCATACTGGTTTTGTGCACACCCCTATCTATCTGTTGTATTTTTCACAGGCAATAAATAAAAAGGAATGCAGCCATTCTTGAATCCCATTGCCAGAAACTGATGAGCTCCCTAATCTGAGACAAACGTGGAAATATTAATATGCTCGTTTGCATAAATGTGCCAGGAAATAGCATTCCCAAATCTCACTCTCTTGTGTGTGAGAGAGAGACTGCGAATGCTTTAACAACTAATTTGGTCTACTTCTATGATTAGGTTAGACAGAGCCTTCTTGCTTAGACTCTTTCCCCTTTGGCTCAACCTTGCCCTTGGAAGACCACCCTATGAGAAAGATATTGTACTGTGTGCATGTGTATGTCATTAATCACTTCAATTACCTTTCATATCAATGCATTTTCTCTCTTTGCCTCTTGTGTTTTATTGCTGGTAGAACAAACAGGCACATTTTTATAACAGCCCCTTTGGGCTGTGTCAACAGCCATACTTGCTTCTTTGCTCAACACTACCAATTTAGCATGGAAAGCCTTTAAAATGCCACAAAGAAATAAAGATACTCTCTAACACAAATAATTTGAATGATATACAGCACGATGATGGATGCAATCCTCTGTTGTCTTTACACTGTCACATGGTTTGTGCATTCTGTGAGTTAAGTCATAGGTTTTTCAATGAGAGTTTAGATTTGTGATAGCAGCTGGAAGACGGGCCAGGGCATGCTCACAGAACTGCTTACAAATGAAGTCAATGGGACTCACTCTGGGGCACTCGAATTGAATGGTTGATTGTTACACCAGGATCAGGGTTAGCTCCCAGATTTTGGGGGAGGACTGGCAAGAGACCACGAGGTTCAATGTAAACATATTGAATATGCAAGAAAGCCCCCTCCTCACCCTGCAATGTTCCATGTAGTCAACATCTCATTCAAACTGGGTTGCTACCCCATGTGTCTTAGCATTCTCATGCCAGATAATCATGGCTTGGGTGAGTGTTATGCTGATCTGCACTGACATGCTGGGTCCAGCAACCTGGTTTATAAGAGATACGGGTCATTCCAAATCACACTTTTAATCTAATCTCAGAGGTTTCCCTTAATGACAAGGCAGGGGCAGGAAGCGGCAGAGACAGGGTATGCATAAAGAGTCTGTCTCAGGGTAATCTCTGGTGCACTCTTATTTTGAGTGAGAGTTCAGTTTGCAGCTGGTGCACTGAGGTCCTGCATCTTTATGCTTTCCTAGAGTCTTCCGCTCATTACAGAGGATTCTGGTGTAGCATTGGGAGAATATGTATAATGCATAGAATGCAAAGAAGGAACCCTTGCATCAGGTAAACGCAAGATCAAAAATCAAGAGACTGACGTTGCCTCTGGTCTTCCAGGGAGCCCTGCTCAAAGTGGGAATGATGGGATTCTTGACTCAATGGGCTCCTATCAGGTGCCCAGTCATGCCTCTCCATTGTTTTCAACTGCAGAGAGAAGGACCAATGTAACTCTCATCTTGAGTCATGCAATTTTGCTCCTTATAGGTCTATTTACTCCCAAGAAGTCCCATTGGCTACATTAGAAGACTCCCAACTTTTCCAGACCATGAACCTACAAGAATTGTATATTTCACTTCAGAGGAGTGCAGCAGAGAACCCACCCCACCCCAATCATGATGCCCTGTGTGACCATACAACTCATTGAGAACGTGAGTTACTACCTAAGAAAACAAATATTTCAAACCCAACTGTAATGAAGATCCACACCTCAACATCTCATTTTTCAGCATTTTGGCATTTTCATCATTTTCGGTCACAGTGTGACTGGCCAAAAGGCAATCATCACAGGGCTGGTAACTAGGGGTGTGCACGGAACTATCTGGCCAAGTTCGGTTCTAGGCCCAACCGGCCTCAAACGGAACCGGGCCAGTTTGGTCCGGCCCCCCATCGAACCTGCCCCCCTGGTCCGGTCCCAGACCGGTCCGTGAACTTTAATTTTTTTTTTTAAAAAAAGTCAATGAAGTACCTGTAACCCCTTTGGGGGGCTTGCTGAAGCCACAGGTGTGTGTGTGTGTGTCCGCATGGATTCCCTCTCCCCCCGCCAGCCTTCCTCATCACTGCCACAGCCAGGTAAGTAAAGCCTTTTCAGCCCTTTAGGGCCTCTCTAAGACCGAGCGGCTGCCACTTTGGCGGCCGCCGCACATGCGCAAATGCCCTCTGAGGCAGAGGGCATTTGTGCATGTGCGGCGGCTGCCAAAATGGCAGCCGCTTGCTCTTATGGAGGCCTGAAAGGGCCGAAAAGGCTTTACTTACCCGGCCATGGCAGTGATGAGGAAGGCTGGCGGGGGGAGAGGGAACCTGCGCAGACACCCCCCTCCCCTCAGCTTCAGCAAGCCCCCCGAAGGGGCTACAGGTACTTCATTGACTTAATTAAAAAAAAAATTGTGGACCTGCCGGACCGGACCCAGCGGTCCGGTTCCAGTCCAACGGAACCAGGGTGGTGGTCTTTCGGTTCAACCATGAACCCCCGGACTGGACCGCCGGACCGCCGGACTGGTCCACACATCCCTACTGGTAACTGTCAAGTGCATTCTACAAAACAGTCTCCCACAATTGACACATCTTTTGTTTGGTTTCCTCCTGTAAGCTGTCCTTTGGCACACATTTTTTGTGTACATACAATACCAGCTTCTTCAGCTGCTCATTCATCTTATGTAACAGTGGTTCCCTTAGTGAATGTGGTTGCTTCTCTGGGGATACATCTGGCTGATTGTGTGTCATAATGCCTATATAACTCCTTGCTCAGGAGAACCTCTGCCAGCTCTACATTGTGACAAAATTTATCTGATAAAATTCTCCAAGTATTGTTCCATGGCTGCACAAGTTGCTGCACACAATGCACGCCTACTTGTCTTTGTTGTGGTCCTCCAGCTTGCTTCCTGAGGTAAACATCTTCTGTCATTGGGTAACATGTTTCCACATCACAGCAGCACCATATTTTCAAACCATACTTCTTTGATTTGCTTTGTTGTAGGTTTTCTAGTTTGGCTAAGGCTGGCATAAGGAGCAGGAAAATAAGGAAAGATAGGATTGAGGCCGGTTGTCTAATAATTATAAATGGGTGTTCTACAGGTTGGTCCCCAATTAATGTTAACACACCAATGTTTGAAATTAGGGCTTAAAATAGGAACTGTGATAGTGGCCAAAATATATTGCTTCATTGTTTTGCTGTGTGCAGTCAAGCACATGTGCTTAGGATTCATTTCAGTTGCATGGGTTTTGATAAAAATACATATAAATAATTTTACCCCTCCTACCTCAATCTGCTCCCTCCTCAATGCTGTCTCCTGTCCTACAATATGATGATTCTGGCAACAGAAGAGGACTTGAGGAATGATCTTATTCACTTTTACATAAGACGGGCTTTCAAATAGAACATTATGCTTCATTTTCCCTACCTGAAATCAGTGGAACCATAAAGTGCTTTACTGTCCTTTGCTATGGAATGCTGGTTTTGATTTGGACTAGAGTAAATGAATTTGCATGTGATGCTTTGTCTAGCATCAAGATCCACCTCCTTCAGTAGCCCTTTGCTGTACAGTCAAGTTATTCAAAATATTTTTTGAATGGAAGTGTCAGTTTAAGATCCTCGACATAAAGCAGACCTACAAAGCCTATTTGCAAAGTAAATTTGCTCTGGATTTCCGATACCTAGGAAAGTTTTTTCTATTATATTTATTTAAAATTACAACAGTTTACATTAGAAACAAGCTCAAACAATTAAGGTGAAAGATAAATAACTGCATACAGTTTAATTTCACAAAACGCAAACAGACATCTTTCATTGTTCCATAATCTGAGTATTAAAGCATAGTATAATTGCACAATGCAGTTTCATTTTCTTCAAAGGCTCAAAAAATCAAACAGGTCTGACTTTTATGAAATAATTTTTATTTTCTTGTATTACTCAACTAATTTTATATGGTGCCTATCAAGGCTATAGTTGGAGCACAGGATTGAGGAGGAGAGAGTGGGGGAATATTTTTATTTGTACTGAACAAAGGGGTTCTTGGGTATACCAAGCACAACCACTCCCAGGCAGTTACTCTGTATCCATGCAAAGTCTGTGCAGATCCCTGATTTGCACTCATGGGGATATGAAAGGCATCAGAGACTTTTAAATTCCCACATTTCTCATATTGTTTAAAGTTCTTGAGGGGACATGACTTCAGGCTATTAGATGAGTGTTAGATCTTTGGGCTTTAACTGACTGATCATTATGATGACCCACAACTGAGTCACATCCCTTACAATGGCAGCACTAGCAATCAGGTTTTGTTGTTGTTGTTGTTGTTGTTTAAATTTGTTTGTTTAAAAGAAAATAGAAAATAAAAAATTGAGGAGAAAGACATAGGCAAAAAAACAAAAAAGAAGCACATTGCGGTCTGGGTTAAAGGTTGTTCTTGGATCTGAGCACATATCCACACCTAAGATTTAAATTAGTTTTATCATGCTCACACCAAATTGTAATTACCAAGATACCTGGAGGAAGCCATGACAGTTCAATTGGTAGAAAACCCAATGTAAGTGTGTAGTGTAAGTATTCTCTCAACAGGCTGGAGAATGCTGATTATATAACATCGATGCTGAAGAAAAAGTGAGGATATTTTCTCCTCCATAACGAAAAAATAGCCCCTCTTTCCTTGCAGTCATCTTTATGAATAAGCTAGTATTTATCAAAAGAAATGACTTTGTAATTAGAGCAGATTGGTCTCTGAAAATATCAACAAAATTGATGCTTTTACCATTATGAAGGCAAACAAAATGGCTGAATTTGTACACTACTTTTGTGGACCGATTCTGCAATGAAATCATTCTTCTGTGCTATGCTAGTATATTTAATGTGTGGTTCATAAGAGAGCCCAGATCATGTGGCACCATCAGCATGCTGAAGGAAAGTGGGATGATGGCATGTGAAATACCCACACCAGCAGTCCTCAGGGATATATTTTGATGATGCACAGTGGGCTTCAGAGGGAACAGGAGATTGTCAAAAATTGCCCATTGCCCCACTCACATGACAGCACAGCTTTAATCTGGAAGTCAGCAGTATAGCACCAGCATAGTGCTAATCTGGATGTCAACCAATGTCTTCATATTCCTCATGGACCTTCGGAAATAATCTATACTAACTTAACCCGCGCAGAGCATCTGTGTACTAGTACTAGATTGCTCCCCTCACCCCCTTCCAAATCCCCCCTCACCTCAGAGATCTCTCCACCCTTACATGAGCCTCACTCCTCCTCCTCCTCCTCCTCCTCCTCCATCCAGTTGCTTCCAACCCCCTCACCCCTCTTGGTCTCTCCTCCAGCCCTTTACTCCATCCCCCTCACCCCTCTTGGTCACGGCTATATCTTCTCTATATATAATTCTCTAAGGCATACCTGTGGCTAATCCTGTGTGTGGCAGCTCTCGTGAGAGTTCACAAGCAGAAGCACCTGATTGGGCAGTGGGGATTCCATATGTAGATAGGGAGGAGAAGCCTGTGAGAGCAGAAGCATTATGGTGATTGAACATCTTCCAACCAGTAACAGTTGCATTCCAACTGACCTTAACCATCACAGGCTCCTCTTCCCTATCTGCATATGGAATCCCCACTGCCCAATCACCAAGGTGCCACAGGCCTCTCCTCCCTATCTGCATATGGAATCCCCACTGCCCAATCACCATAACGCTTCTGCTCTCACAGACTCCTCCTCCCTATCTGCATATGGAAACCCCACTTTCCAATCAGGTGCTTTCTGCTCGTGAACTCTCACGAGAACTGCCACACATGGGATTAGCTATGGGTATGCCTTAGAGAATATATATATATATATAAAAAGATCGTGGACAGGGGTCTGTGAAGGGAGTGGTCATGACGGAGGAAAGAGCCCCCTCAGGAGGAGGCTGCCATTGTGTGAATTAGATGAGGAAAGAAGATATGTTAACTCAGGAAGGGAGAGAAAGAAGGAAAGGCGAGGGACAGGACGAATCTGTCAGTGGCCTGAGGGGAATGAATGGCCATGGCCGCAGAGGCAGCAAGGAAGGGCCCAGTCAACCACTGCTGTTGTTTGGGGCTACCGAGGCCATTGGCAGAGGGAGGCAAGCAGGCAAGGGATGGACCCAGGCTTGTCAGCAGCCTGAGGGGAACGAGCAGTCATGGCAGTGTCAGCAGCGAGGAAGGGCCCAGTCAACCGCCGCTGCTGCTGCTCCTGTGGGGAGGAGCAGGAGCAGGGCTTGGGTGAGGAGGTATCTGGGGATAGGGGGCTACAGCTTGGCCAATAGGTGACAGCAATGCTGCAGCTGCGACCAAGAGGGGTGAGGGAGATGGAAGCAGCCAGATGGAGGAGAAGAAGGAGTGCAGCTCAGGTGAGGGGGGAGAGATCTCTGAGGTGAGGAGGGCTATGGCAAGGGGTGAGGGGAGCAATTAAGTACTAGAGCACAGATGGTCTGCGTGGGGTAAGCTAGTAGATATATAATTCTCTAAGGCGTACCTGTGGCTAATCCCATGTGTGGTAGTTCTTGCGAGAGTTTGCGAGCAGAAGCACCATGGTGATTAGGCAGTGGGAATTTCATATACAGTTAGGGGGGAGGAGCTTGTGGCACCGTGGTGATTGGGCAGTGGGGATTCCATATGCAAATGGGGGGAGGAGACTGTGATGGTTAAGGACAGTTGGAATGCAACTGTTACTAGTCAGAAGATGTTCTTGATTGTAGAGGAGAGAAATCTATATTTATACAATCTGTTCTAGTAAAAACTAATTAGCCTACTTTCCTTTCACTGTCTCTACAACTGGACTAAACATGGTTCAAATCAAGGTCCACAAGTTAGATCTCTTGCACCCCAAATGTTCATGCATCCACCATCTTGGATTGAGGAGAATTACATCATTACAAACTATACCACTGAGGTGTCCTTGTGTGTCAATCACTACAACTGTATCAAATTTGGTTCAAATTGGTTAGACAGTCCACAAGTTAGTGCACTTGCACCTCAAAAGTTTACATGTCTGCCATCTTGAATTGGGTTGGATGACCTCAATCTATGCCATTGAAGTATCCCTATGTGTCCCTACAGCTGTAGCAAATTTGGTTCAAATCAGTTAAGCGGTTCACAAGTTAGCCCACTTGTGCCTTCAAAGTTTACACACCTGCCATCTTGAATTGCCATTACTACACCATTGAGGTGTCCCTGGGTGTCAGTCACTACAACTGTACCAAATTTGGTTCAGATCGGTTAGCGAGTGCTCAAGTTAGTGCACTTGGACCACAAAGGTTCACACATCCACCATCTTGGATTGGGGTGGGTGACATCATCACAAACTACACCACTGGGGCATCCCTATATGTTCATTCAGCTGTAGCAAATTTGGATCTAATTGGTTTGACTGTCCACAAGTTAGCCCACTTGCGCCTCAAAAGTTTGTGTCTGCCATATTGGATCAGGGTGGATGACATCATCACAAACTACACTGTTGAGGTATCTCTATGTGTCCCTACAACTGTACACGATTTGGTTCATATTGGTCCAGGCACTGCGAAGTTGATAGGGGAGGATACACAGACCAACACTAGGGATGTGCTTGGTTTGAGTCCAGAAAGGACTTGAACCTAACCGGACCAGTTCAGTCTGGCACCCCCTCGAACCACCCCGGTTTGGTTAGGTCTGGGGGGGAGGTCATGATTTATTTTAACCTTATCCCCTTTGGGGGATCTCCTTGGGGTGGCAGGGCGGCGTGTCTGCGGAGGTTCCCCCTCCCTCGCACCAGCATCCTTTATCACTGCCAGCGGCCTGTTTTGCTGGTTTTTCAGCCCATTTGGGCCTTCGAACTTCAGCACGGCAGACATTTTGGATGCCGCCGTGCCTGCCGAATTAGCCTCTGAGAGGCCTGGGTTGGTTTAATTGTGTAGAGAACAGCAAGATGTTTTCAGACACCCCTGTGGAAAGGGGGCAGGGGAGGGGAGGGGGAACTTCCTAAGTTAAGCACAGCTATGTGGCATCGATTCAGGCTTAAGTTCCCACGCCAGTCCAAAGAGTTTTTAAAAAGGCTGCGTCCAGCCCCATAATCTAGGGCCAGTCACCTTGACTTCAGTAGCAGAGTAGGCGCTCAGGGCTTGACTCAGTAAATTTGAACCAAATTTACTACAGATGTAGGGACACATAGGGATGCCCAAACTGCATGGTGTGTGATGATGTCATTCATTCCAATTCAAGATGGTGGCCACATAAACAACTGAGGCACAAGCGGGCTAATTTGTGGACTGCCTAACCTGTTTGAACCAGATTGGGTACAGTTGCAGTGAGTGACACACACGGACACCTCAATGGCGAAGATTGTGATGATGTAATCCACCTCAATTCAAAATGGTGGACACATAAACTTTGGAGGTACAAGTGTACTAACTCGAGGATTGTCTAACCGATTTGAATCAAATTTGGAACAGCTATAATGAATGACACACAGGGACACCTCAATGGTGCAATTTGTAATGATGACATCCACCCTGATCCAAGATGGCAGACACATGAACATTTGAGGCACAAGTGATCTAACTCGTGGACCTCGATTTGCACCAAATTTAGTCCAGATGTAGAGACAGTGAAAGGAAAGTAGGCTGATTCGTTATTACTAGAACTTACTTACTTACTCTCTCTCTCTCTCTCTCTCTCTCTCTCTCTCTCTCTCTCTCTCTCTCTCTCTCTCTCTCTCTCTCTTTCTCTCTCTCTCCTTCTCTCTCTCTCTCCCCCCCTTCCTGAGAACAGATCTTGTTCATCTGGTTTCCTCATCTAATTCACACAACAGCTGCCTCCTTCTCCTGAAGCAGCTCTTTCCTCCCTCACGAACCCTCTCTTCGCAGACCCTTGCCCACTATCCTTTTTAGCCTACTTTCCAGTAGACTTATGAGATCACCCAGCACTCTGTGTGTTGGTTAGAGATGTGCAAACAGGTTCAACATCGAACATGTTTGACGTCAAAGTGGTTCAGTTCAACCATTCAGGGTCAAACCGAACCACCCCCTGCTCAGTCCGACCCCAGAACGAACACCCCCCGACTTGTTCAATTTTTTTTTTTTAAATCTTATCCCTTTTGGGGGAGTTCCTTGGGGTGGCAGGGGGGTCCACGGAGGTTCCCCCTCCCCCCGCTGGCATCCATTATCACTGCCAGTGGCCCATTAGGCTAGTTTTTCGGCCTGTTCGGGCCTTCAGTGCATCGGCCATTTTGGACACCGCTGCACCTGCGCAATTAGCCTCTGAGAAGCCTGGGTTGGTTTAATTGTGCGGAGTTCAGCAAGATGTGTTCAGACACCCCCGTGGAAAGGGGGCAGGAGAGGGGAGGGGGAACTCCCTAAGAACGTGTGCGCACACACTCCAATTCTCAAGGCCACTGAAGTCCAAGCAGGCAGGCGTTGATCAGCCAGCCCACCGATCCTCCTTCATTCAGTCTGGAAACCAAGCGGGGAGGGTCAACTGGTGCTCACCTGTACAAATCCTGTGCTTGTCCACTCGGAAGGAAGCCCTGCTGTGTCCCCTGGGATTTACTCCTGTGTAAGTAGGCATAGAGACTGCTGCAGCCCCAGACTATGGACCAGAATTACGAATGCAATTATGTGCCCATCCTGCCACTACTCCTCTCTGCAACCTGGTTAAGCAAACAAATGCACAAAGCAACGAAGGGAGTCGAAATTGCTGCCTCCTCGGGGCAGGGCTTCCTTTTTCCGTCTGCCCCGCTTTGGGGCTTAAGTTACTCAAGACAAAGCCAACACTGATGACGCTCTAGAAATGGATCCTGTTCCTGTTCCTAATAAGGTGCAATCGCGACCTTCCACTCTCTCCCCCATACCCGTGCGCTGAGTTGCCAAAGGCATTTTCTTGGGCACCAGCAATCAATTCAGCGGCAGCGGCCCCATATATATCCTTGACTTGGGGTCACCCCCCACCTACATTCAGTCCTCAAGGTGGGCTGTGGTATCAAGAGCAGCTTAGCTCCCAGGATGCAGGCTTATTTGGTGGGGGGAGCACGACCTTTTCAGCTTGGCACACAGGAGACCCACCTATCCCGCCGGTGGGCACCTCCTTGCTTGAAACTCAGGGCACTGTTGGGATATTGGTGACAGACATCTACACACACAAACCGGTCTAGGTCAAAAGAGGAGAAATCCAATTCACACGGAAAATGCCCTGGCTAAAGACGGCTGCACATTACTTACTTACTTACTTACTTATTTACTTATTTATTGTATTTTTATACCACCCTTCCTAATATGGCTCAGGGTGGTTTACAAGCAAAACAAAAACAGTTAAAATCAATCAATAATAAAAACAAAAATTTTAAAATACCATAAAACAATCAGTTAAAAAAACAATTTAAAAACCCTAAAAAAAACCCACAGTATGTTTAAAAAAAAAAAACCCTTACAACAATTAAAAAACCTTGGAAGGCCAGGCCAAACATGTTGCGTTAGATCAAAATGCAGCCTTCATCAGATGATATCCAGCTCTTTGCATTAGGAAAAGGTGTGGGTGAGGGTGCTGGTATGCAAATCAGTCCTGGGTGTGATCTGGTTGCATTCTAATTCCTATCCACTTCAGCCGGAGAAGAGATGGGGAGTCCGGCTTCCTTGCAGGATGGATCCCACTGAACTAAGCAAATTGGTTAGTTGGTTCACAAGTTAGCCCACTTATGCTTCTAAAGTTTACGCATCTGCCATCTTGGATTGGTGGAGCCCCTGGTGGCGCAGTGGTAAAACTGCCGCCCTGTAACCAGAAGGTGGCAAGTTCAATCCTGACCAGGGGCTCAAGGTTGGCTCAAGGTTGACTCAGCCTTCCATCCTTCCGAGGTCGGTAAAATGAGTACCCAGAATGTTGGGGGCAATATGCTAAAATCATTGTAAACCGCTTAGAGAGCTCCGGCTATAGAGCGGTATATAAATGTAAGTGCTATTGCTATTGCTATTGCTATTGCTATTGGGGTGGATGACATCATCACAAACTAAGCCATTGAGGTTTCCCTTTGTGTCACTCACTGCAAGTATACCAAATTTGGTTTAAATTGGTTAGACAGTTCACAAATTAGCTGGCTTGTGCCTCAGATATTCACATGGCCGCAATCTTGAATTGATGACATCATCACACACCACACCCTTTGAGCATCTCTAAGTGTCCCTACAGCTGTAGCAAATTTGGTTCAAATCTGTTAGGCGGTTCACAGGTTAGCCCACTTGCGCTTCAAAAGTATACATGTCCACCATCTTGGATCAGGGTGAATGACATCATCACAAACTACGCCCTTGAGGTGTGTCCCTACAACTGTATCCGATTTGGTTCATATTGGTCCAGGCGTTGTGAAGTTGAAAGTGGGACACACACTGACACACACACAGAATGCCAGGTGATCTCAGAAGGCTACTGGAAAGTAGGCTAAAAAGAAGGGAGGGGAAGAAAGACAGAAGGAAAGAGTGAGTGGAGGAGAGAGAAAAAGAAGGGAGGGGAAGAGAGAAGGAAGAAAGGGCAAGAGACGGGCCCGAGCCTTTCAGTGGCCTGAGGGGAATGAGCGGTCATGGCGGTGCCTATTGGCAGCAAGGAAGGGCCAGTCAACCACTGCTGCTGTTTGGGACTACCGATGCCATTGGTGGAGGGAGGCAAGCAGGCAAGGGATGGGCTTGATCCTGTCAGCGGCCTGAGGGGGACGAGCGGCCATGGCGGTTGAAGCAGCAAGGGAAGGCCCGGTCAACCACTGCTGCTGCTCCTCCTGTGGGAAGGTCTGTGGGGAGGTCTCTGGGGATACGGTGCTACAGCTTGGCCAATAGGTGCCAGCAACACTGCAGCTGTGGGGAGTGAGGAGGATGGAAGCAACCGGATGGAGGAGGAAGAGCAGGAGTGTGGCTCATGTGAGGGTGGAGAGATCTCTGAGGTGAGGGGGGCTGTGGCAAGGGGTGAGAGGAGTAATCAAGTACTATCATGCAGATGCTCTGTGCAGGTTAAGCTAGTACATTTTATTGTAGCAAAGCAACAAGTGAAAACAAGGAATACGGATAATCATTATCATCAAAGTGCATATTCCAATCAGCAATAAGCAAAATCTATGCTTAAATAAATCTGCATCCTCATTTTCTTTTGCATGCCTAACAGAAATCAACTTAGTACACACTGCAACATCACAAACACATCAATACCAGATGATGCATAACCTAGCTGCTGCTAATAAACAGATCACCACTCCTATCATGATCTCTTCATTCGGATATCCAGGCAAGATCACTTGCAGAGTATTTGTAATGACATATCCTGTAATTTCTGTAATAAGATGAATTTTATAATGCTGTCCTATATACAATAGCATAGCTAACCAAGGGTGCACAAAATCCTGGCCAATATATACCTGCTTACTTGGAGAGAGAGAGAGAGAGAGAGAGAGCAAGCAGAGGATGAATAAACAAATGTAAACTATTCAACTGAGTGAGTTAAATTAAGGTAATAGGAATGAGAGAAAAGATAATGGAACAGATCGGCTTGCATTGCTTGTTTTGATCCCCAATATCTTTCTGAAGAGCTTCCTATGTCAGTGCTTTTCCTAGTCTGGCTGGTTTTCAGTACAATAGCTTATTTATGTGAAGGCCTTACTTCTTTTATGGTGAGCACATCACACACCTGGATTTGCCCTGCCCCTGTCTTTTGAAAGGAAGCACACAGAGAATTACAAGAGGTTAGCCTGGGTGCCAATGGAAGTTTCTCTTTGGGGGTGAGATTTTCACTGGTGCAAGGTAAAAGGGTTAAATGCCCCCTTCCTGCATGCTGTACTCCTGGGCTAGAACCTCCCCTGCCATCCACATGGCCACTGTTTACGTGTGTGTGGCGGGGGTGTGGGACACACACCTCACAATATATGGCATCATATATGTCGCAGAGCAGAGTGACACCACATCACTTATTCTCATTGCAAGAAAGAGAAGAGACAAAGAGCAGAGGCAGTTTCCTCTCTTTTAGGATGCCTAGTTACTCTTAAATTTAGTGATAGCGTAAGGTTGACAACGCCAATGCCGCTACAGATTTAGATGTTCCATATAATCTAAATAGATCTAGCATCAGCAAAGAAGACTCCTCAGTACACATTACATAAATAATAATATTACATAAATAATAACATTACATTACACATGTACAGTGTAATCCTGCTACCAGCACAGTCTCTTGAGCAAGTCCCATTGAAATGAATGGGGCCGATGAAAGAGCACGGGGGAATTTCACTGGTGGGTTGTGCCTGGATAGTGAAACCACTCCATTCATTTTAGTCTCAGAGTTGTTCAGGTGCTAACATTTGCCAACATCTCATTCATTATTGTTGGGATGCATCCCACCACCCCACCACCTGCCATGGTTCTGAAGAGCCCTTGGGGTGGTTGCCAATAGAAATCTTTGAAGAGCCCCCTTATATCTTTTAGAAACAAAGACTATGATGTCCATTGTTCATTTTTGACACATAATAGCAGCTGTGACAGACAAGAGGCTTTGTATTTTCTCCGCATATTCTGCCCATTGAAAATCTAGAACAATATATGTGCTCTAAAAGCAACCTTTGTTCCCTTTCGGTTCAAAGTGCGCCAGCAGCTGTGTCCACCAAAGAGGCTTCCAGAGCTTTCACATCCTCTGGCTACATGTTTAGAGGAGGTGCACTGCAGCTGCCCAGGTAAGATCACGTTACACCAGTGGATTGTCAGGACCCCATGAAGCCAGAGAAACAATCACATCTTTTGCATGAAACATCTACAGTGCAGCTCTCAGTTAGCAAGGTTTGCATAGTTCCCTGAAAGGGCAACTCTGGTTTTTGCCACCTGAGGAAACTAAATGGACCATGTTTCCTACTTTTTGGAGTGCTGCCCCAGAAAGACATTTTATATTTGAGTGGTAGGAAATTGCTACCAAACTGCTTTATCCCTTGCAAACAAACAGTGGGTTGGCCAATCAGCTTATTTTACTGAACAACATCCTATGTTTGGTGAGCAATAGCCTCACCAAAATTCACACATCTTAATAGGATTATGTGGCCAGATACAATGTCTGGTATCGCCATGACTAGTGTGAAAGTTCAATGTGCAAAACACCTCTTCATCATTGAGTGATCCAGAGTCCTGCTGCAAATGGGATGGGACAGTTTGTATCATTCCACCCCTCCCCAGATGCACTCAATACAACAGGACTGCTTAACTCCAGCTGTCCTGAAGATGTTGGCCTACAATTCCCATAATCCCTGGCTATTGGCCACTGTGGCTGGGACTATGGGAATTGTAGTTCAAAAGCAGCTGTGGGGGCCCCCTCACTTGAGTAGGCCTGCAAAACAACCTGGAAGTAAGTCCCTGATGGTTGCACAGCTCTCAGAGACCTACTTTTGGGTCACAGGGAGCGCTTTCAGGGAGAGTTAAGATCAACAACAAAAAACACCTGCATGCTCTGGGGCTGAATTACTAAACATGGCAGAGGTGCTTTGCATGCTGCACCTCCATATCAATAATAAGATAAACTACGGCCAGAGTTAACAGCAAAGAAGAAATGAGGGAAATCTTAAAGTACATAGGCTATTAAAGGGTGCAAACAACATTTTTGTGTCATACTCTCCCTCTTCTGGGTTTTTTCTCTCTCAGTGTCAGCGATAACCAGGTACAGCTGTGAGTCATCAACCTTCTCCTCCTCTCTCCTCCTCTGTTTGTTATGTATTACCCAGGTGTTTAATTAGATTTGAGGGGAAATCTTGGATATAAGTGTGGATTTTAAACAGTGAGCTATACAGTAGAACACTGAAGCTGATGTATATACATTGGAACATCAGTTCTTTGTTACAATTCCCTCTTTCTGTGTTTTAATTTACACAATTAAAAAGTTCTGGACAGAAGAATTGTAGCAGATCCATCATATGCATATTGCATCTCTATTATATCAATTATTAACGAGAAGGTTAGCCATTAACTTTAATATCTTGCTTAATTTTACCCATTTCGTGTCCAGTCAACATGATAGCTGGCACTAGGAAAAAAATTGATAGCCTCAGCATTAGTCATTCTGCAGTTCACAGATCCAGCAGGGAGCTTGCCCTGTTTAGTACTCATGAGCAAAATCCCAATCATTTGAACAGGTGGGGAAGAAGTGGGGAGAAGGCCTTTTTAAGTGAAGACCATGGCTGCCTTCGCACATAATGCCAAACCAGAGGCGAACGAGGCAGAGGTTCAATCTCGTGGTCTTCCAAATGCTGGAAACTGGCTTCATCACAAAAGGTTTGCGAGCCCAAAGCTTGTCTGACCTGTCGCTAAATGACTCATCGGACAAGTGGCCTGCCCATGGAAAAAGTGCTAACAATCCTCAAGAGAGAGAAACTAAGGATGAAATGAAAGGCTATTGATCGTCCATGAATTCTCAAAACAGGTGCAAAACATGTCATGCAAGCAGGAAAAGCAAAATGGTGATGGAATGTTTAACCTTGAAGAACTCTTCCATTTGTAGTGAGTTTCGCATAGAGAGGGCAGCTCAGAAAAGCCCAGATGCCATGTTGCTGCATCCCAGTTAGGGGTGTACATGAAACTGGATGGCCCAGTTTGGTTTGAGTGTGAACTGGATTCAAACTGGACTGGGCCAGTTCAATTTTGTCCTCCTTGACCCCCCCACCACCCCGGTCCAGTTCAGCTTGGGGAGGTTTGAGAATATATATATGTTTAAAATTGTAGTTACTCCCTCTGGGAGGCTTCTCTGAGGCTGTGGGGGAGGGGTCCCTGGAGGCTCCCCCTCCCCCCACCAGCCTCTATTATGGCTTAAATCACCTGGTTCAGGCAGTCTTCAGCCCTTTCTGGGACTTTCCCCAGTTGTGGTGGCCATTTCAGAGGCTGCCACACATGTGCAATTGGCTCCTGTGTGGCCAGGTCATTGCCCAGAAGAAAACAAAGACAGCAATTTCTCTGGTTTGAATAATAACAAGGCAACTAGGAGAAAGGAGATTTCCAGCCAATTGGAAGGCACTGACAGAAAACCAATCAGCAAAGGAGAAAACTTGTAAACAATGGCGGCCGCCAGGATGTTCAAACAATTGAACCGATTCAAACTGGTTCAATTTGAACCAGGTTCAGCTCAATTCGAACTCAGACCGTCCCCTTCTGGGGTGGGGGCAGTCTGGTTCAAATTTAAACCAGTTGAACCAGCCCAGTTCGAGTCAAAACCAGTTCAAACCAAGCCAGTTCTGCACACCCCAACCTCCGGTTTCTGGGCAGAGGAGCCCCTCCCTACCCTGGTCCACTGAAGCTGAATCCCAGCAAACTCCATAGCCCTCATGTCTCCAGATTGCAGGGAAAGTGACAGGATATGAGCAGGGCTGCAACCACTAGCCATGATTTTCAAGGGGGCTTGCCAAAGATGGTCATGCCTTTTGGGCATCTGCCAGCTGCCCTTGAGAGAGAGAAAGAGGGCATTTAAACCCCTCCATCAAGGTCACACAGTCTTGTACAAGCAGAACTACTGGTACTGGGGGATGCAGAGGGGTACTAGTTTTATGTTAACTCCAGAAGGAATCATGATGATTTCCTAGGAGGGAATGTGTATATGATGGCGGGCAAAGGATCCTATGGCCTGGTCCACCATGACAAAGGATGCCCTTGCAATGGTAGACCTAGTCAAAGCAGTCCAAGAGGCCACAATGCACTCCTGCCCCCATGCTGACTTGCCAGCTGGGGATTAGCCCTCTCATGAGAGGGCCAGTCCAATGGGGAGGACCAGAGGCTCCATGAGCTTTGGGTCTCCTTCAGACTACACTGTCATGAGATAGCACATCCAACCATAGGAGGCCCCAGTGATGTGGGCCCTCCAGGATATCTGTTTAACAATAGAACTCATACTCTGCGCCTTCCACTCTCCACTCCACCCTTACAGACTCTCAAGCAGTCTGGGCCACCCCATGTCTCTGGGCTCTTCCAGTTGGGCAGAGCTGGGTGACATCAGGGATGGCTCCTAACACACGTTCAAAATTCCCAGGCTAGGAATACACATTGTGGCTTATGTAGATCAGCTGCCACCCATAGGGAATCCCAGGGGAGGGGAGCTGACAATCCGGGTGGCCATGCTGGGCAAAGGAAAGCATGTATACATCCTATGGGTTTACCATACCTCCAGAGGGAACATTTTGACTCCTGCCCTCCACCAGCCTCTGGGACTGTGAAAAGCGTTGCTGGGGTCCACTCCCCCAGGGCTTGCAGGGATCTAGCAACTGGGCTGGGCGGCAACAGCCCTCTGGCCCGCATGCCTATCTCCATGGCCTCTCACTCTCATGATAGAGCAATCCACTCCGGAGCACCATCCATCCTCATCACATAGGAAGAAGCTCTCATGTGATTGGATTGAACAGTGCTTCAGAAGGATGGTTCTTTTCATGAGTAATGCCACAGAGTGCATGCTTGCACCCATGGGGAAGGGGCTGGGGCCCCCTTCCCCTACAAACTTGTACAAAAAAATAGAGTGGCACAACTCAAGAATTCAAGGGGCCATCTTTTCACTCATATTTTGGGTTTTGCTCCCCTGGCATGTATTGTCTTTGTTGGGGGAACAACTGAGCTGCTCAGTTCCTTGTGCCACTGGAACTCCATGTCCTTGTGCAAATAGTTCTGCAGAGCTACATTTGTGGGGACCTTTCCTGCTGTGTCCGTCTTGTCATACCCTTCCTTTTTTGTGCAGATTGGGAAGGGTGGAACATATGATGAAGTAGAAAGTGAAGTTTCAACAGTGTGGTTTTCTTCCTTTCAGGGGCGTATCTAGGTTAGGGCAGGCAGGGCACGTGCCCCGGGCACCACTTGAAGGGGGCACCATTTTTTTAATTATTATTTTTTTAAATGGCCACCGAAAACAAAATGGCCACCGCACATGCTGAAATGGCCTCGTAGAGGCCATTTGAGCATGCATTTTGTTTTCAGCAGCCATTTTAAAAAAACAACTTTATTTTAAAAAATGGCCACCGCACATACTCAAATGGTCCCTTAGAGGCCCTAGAGGCCAGCGGGGGGAGGGGGAACCTTTGCAGACCCCCTCACGGCCTTTAGGAAGCCCCCCAAAGGGGCTAGAGGTAAAAAAAATTAATTTAATATAAGTCACTGTACACATATTGAGATTGGCACTATGTACATCGAATCAAGGCTTGTGAATACTGAGCTGAAGCTTATGAGCTAGGATTGTATTCATTTGCTCTTACTTTGCTTCTTGTGATAAGTGAGTTAAATTTGATCTCTTAATAATATGACTATTAATGGTGAGTTTGTCTTTGAATCAGTATGAAATCATTAGTATTAAGGCCCACTGGGAGTTTCTTGCTCTCTTTCTCTCATTTTAACTGTCTTTCTGAAATACTAGAATATATTCCAAGCAGTGACACAGTTTACTCTGCATATCCTTTAATTATTTTCAGAGTATCTGGGAAAAGTCAAATTCTCCATTGATTTTTAAAGCTTATGTAATGGTGATGCTACAATGCATAGTAGAGAATTAGACAGGCACTTCTGTTTAGTTTTCCAAGTACACCTCCACAGAGTATTTGGGTATTTCATGAGCCCCAGCATACTGAAATTTGTAGTTTTCCAGCATTTTTTAGTCTGGAAATAGTTTTTGAAATATTCAAAGATTAACGAGCTTGACTTGTATTTTTCAGCTGATATTATGGCAAAGTTATCTGAAAGATGGGTGTCAGACGTTTGGGCAGGGGGTGCAATTTCAGTGCTTGCCCTAGGTGCTATTTTCCCTAGATACGCCTCTGCTTCCTTTGCATGACCCAGCCATACAGGCACCCCATTGCACATGCAATGCTGTGTTGTCTGACACACACACCATTGGCTGTGGGAGAGGGATGAAAGAAGGGGCAGAAATGAGGGAGCTTCACTCTGCCTCTGATCTCTAGAGTAAGAGCTGACTGCCTTGACCAGCCTTGCTGCCTTGCTCCTTACTTACTTTTGCTGTGGACCCCCTTCTGCCCTGATGGGCGTGCCTGCTGCCCTGATGGACCCCTGCTCTGCTGGACACCCACTCTGCTGCTATTGGACTCCCACTCCCTTCCCCTGCTGCTGGACCCCCAATCTTCTGCTCTTGGGCTCCCAATCTTCTGCTGCTTCTGGTGGATTACCTTGATTGCTGCTTCTGGTGGACTATGTTTTGTGTAGGTCAGTAGGCCAACCCTAAGTTAGGGTTGACCTAATGACCCAGAAAACATTTTTTAAGCATTAAAAACCATCCAATTATCTGTATTGCGGGTTGGGTAGTAGGTAGCACACATCATGCCCTACCATCTAACTTGCTTTGCTGTCCCTAGGCACAACCCATAGGGAATAATGGGCTGCTTTGATTCCCCATTATTCTTTATGGCTGAACTGGTTTGAACCAGTTCGAATTTGGTTCGAATCCAAATGAAACCAACGGTCGGTTCAGTAGAAATTCTTGAATCCACAGTCCATTTTTGGTTCTAATTTGAACCAAACTGTGGAAACTGGTTCCATGCACACCCATAACTGGAGGCTGTCGGGCCGTGGCTCAGCCATCGTCTGCAGGACAATTCTCAGCTTTCAGATTTAACCTCGGGTTCGTCAACCCGTGGTTTCATGCTATGTCTGAAAGCAGCCTATGTCATACTTTTTAAGGTTAGGGAGCTGTAGATAAATTGTGCTTCAGAGGCAATATCCCACTAAATACCAATGGGAGGGGAGCAAACAATAGGATAGAATCTGTTATTTTACTGCCATGTGCATGAGCTTCTTGGAATCTGGCTGACTACCCATGGAAACAGAATGCCTGTCCTATTAAGCAGATATTCTTATTTATTTAGCATATTATAAAGGACAGTGATTTTTTCTCCTGGAAATAATGGCAGAGAAAGTCAAACTCTGCGCTTGTGGATGCTATCTTCCTGGAGGCTAAATTTCCCCTTGGTGATTCCAGCATTTTGGAGCAGGTACTTCCAGATTACATTGATCCACATAACTAAATGTGGCCCAATGAGAAGTAAGCCAGCCCCTATCAACCTAATCCTTCCCCTTTGTTTATATACTGCCCCCTAGGTCTTTATTTCTTGGTCACTCTAGAGTGTGTTTGAATGGAACTTATGAACCGGCTTTTCAATATACAGAATGGAGACATGAGATTTGAGTTTTCCTGAGTCTTTAACACCCAACTATTCTCCTACTCCTCTGAAACTCCCAGATGTTAAGTTGTTTGAAGCTACGTATTTTAAAGCAACCTAAATAGTGCATTTGAAAATAAAAAAGACCAGAGTCTTGTTTCAGCAAAGCATTTTGCAGTATTACTAGCAGGACCTTTTCTTCCTTTTCATGGCAGTCACATCATCCATTCTCTTTTGCATTTGAAAAAAAGAAGTCACAAAGGGAGAAATGACAGTGATATTGAGTCTGTATTGAGACAGTCCCATAGCCACGGCCTTGGCACGCACACAAAAAGGAGAGTGGTGTGTCACAGCTGAAAACAAATGGTTCAGCGAACAAAACTGGGACACAAGTGAAAAAGGCAAAGGTCAAAAGTTATTTGTGTAAGCCGATATGCTTTTTAGGAAGAACACTGAGCAGGCTGAAACTAACAAACAAACAAAAATGTGAAGGTCATTTTCCCCTTTCTGATCTGCCCTCTGCCCTGCACCTGTGTTTATGACTTCCATTTGGCCTGAACAAACCTTCTGGCAAGTGGTCACTGCAAAAAATAATAATGCTAAATTTGATGTGAAAGGGATGCCCAGTTGCCTTGGTTTTTGTACCCCCCAAACCATACTTACTGGGCAGCTTCCACCTGCTATGACCTATTTTGTTGCAAAGTAGTTGGAAGCAGGATTTTGACATAACAAGGAGAGCCTGCTGGATTAGACTAGAGGCCCATCTCACTCAGCATTCATTTAGCCCTCCTGCCTAATTGCTGTTGAAAGACCTCTCTTCTATGACTTTGTCTGTAATCAATTTTCTAATTCATTCCAACCTGCAGTCACCATATTTTTATGGCAAAGAATTTCACAATTAATGATGTGCTGTGTGCAGAAACGTGTCTGATTTGCATCTCCTACCAATCAGTTTAATAGGGCAGTCCCCAAATTCTAGCATTATGAGGGAGAAAAAGATCTCTTAACCCATTTTCTCCACATTATGCATTATTTTGTGATCCCTCTATTATGTCCCTTTTCATTGTGGGTTTTTTCTACACTAACAACCGCCAAAAGCCTTACTTTTTCTCATAGGGCTCCAAATTCTTGATCATTTTGGTCTCTCTTTTCTGCACCTTCCCCAGCTCTACAATACGTTTTTTTAAACTGGATGATCAAAACTGTACACAGTATTCCAAATGTGACAACCATGGATTTCTATCAGAGCCATACAATATTGGCTCCTTTAATTTTAGTCCCTTTCCTAATATTCATAGCACTGATTTTGCCTTTTTCACTACAGCTGCACACTGAGTTGACAATTTTAAAAAGGGCAGTCTTGCCCTTGGGTATTTCCACTGATATTGCAGAAATATTACTGTAGCTCAGGAGAATACCAGCAGGGAAGTATCAGGGGTGAATTGTGCAAATCTAATCAGACCACCTCACACATTATATTTTTAGATGTACACTTAAAGACATCTGAAACCTACTTCAGATCTTAAAACCTAACCGACTTACCTAATTGACTGATACGTAAACCTGTACATCTAAAAATGAATCAGACAAGCATGTATTAGGAAATGTGTACCATCAGGAAACCAAGGTTGGCAGCAGTTTCCTGAAGAGAGCATATTCAGTGGCAAAGCTGGGTTTGCAATCATATGATGCCTTAAATGATCTGTAATACAATCCTAGGGTTGTCTGAAATAAGTGTTTGTTAGCTGCCAGGCATCTTTATTTATTAACTGTTCCTGAAATGTTTAGAAAACAGGGTCAGAAAAGGAGGAAGCATTGCCTTTCTTTTAACCCACCACATCTACAATTATGCTTCCTCTCCCTTCCTCTGTTCCATGTTAGGTAAATCACAAAGCTTCCAGGGGTGTAGCCACCATTGGATATGGCGGAGGACACAAATGTCACTGGGCCACTGGAGTCAGGGGGAACACCAGGGTGCCCCCTCACCCCTCCTCTAAGGCATCCCCTTGTCCTTCTCCTGCACCCAGCCAGTGAACAAAGCACTCGCTTGCTGGGAGTGCAAAGCATGGTCCCTCTCCTTCCCAGCCAGTGCCTGAATGAAGTGTTGACTGCGAAGGAGCAGGAAAGGAGTCAAGGGGCCCCTCTTCCAGATCATGGCTGGGAGCATCGGCATGCCAGTATCAGGAAGAGGTCTCTCTCCTGTATCACACGGCCCCTCTCCTGCACCCAGGCAATGCTTGAACTAAGCGCTGACTGGAAAGGGTGGGAGAGAGACCGTGTGGCCCCTCTTCCCTGTACTGGCCATGCCCCCTACATCTGGCATCACCTGACATCAATGCAGGGGGTGTGATGCAGCAAATGAGTAGGGCACTGTTGGTCAGGGTTTGTCCCCCAGCTGCCAGCAAACTCCCCACACCCCTGTTGGGTTCCATATCCCAGAGATTACAGTTTCGAAACCAATGAGGCCAAGCGATATGATGCAAATAAGAAGGTCAAAGCAAAATTAGGAAACCATGTTGAGCTTAAAGGCTAGATAAAGGCCATGCTGGCTTATTTCATCAAGTGTATTTCGCACATTATAGCCTCAGGGTTTACAGTTTTTAAAGAGATCAAAATAAATAGACTGCTAGATAGATGATGTAGTTGGTGGCTGAGGAATAAATAGTACATGGTAGATCCTTGACTGGATTTCCCAAGATTTTTATTTTTACTTAAAAGCAGCTGCAAGGGGCTCCATCTATGATTGGAAGAGTGGTTTGGGGGGAACAGGTGTGTAATTTTCCTTCCCTGTGGGTTTCCAAATCTAAATTGCCCTTCCATGCTGCTCTTATCCTCGTTCCCGGGTGGGGTGGGGATCTAAATGTAGGTACCTAAATGTAGGTACCTACATTTTGGAGGAGGGCCAAATTCAGGTAAAAGGGGAGAGGGCTAAACACTCCTCCCCCCCACTGCTACTCCAATAACATTTAGAGTAGCTGCTTTTTCATTAAAAAAAAAATAAAGACATCAGGAGAACTGATCATGGAACTCCTCTCATGCATAGCTTAGCTCTAAGAGTATCAGCTGTAAGGTCCCTGTTTCAAATCTTGCCTGAGTCACAACTTCATCAGGAGCATTTCCAGTGAGCATTTTAGCTTGCTTCTCCTCCAGAATGGAGGGTGTGTGTTCATGTATCAGCCAGGTTTACCCCGAAGTCCCTGAGAGCTATCAGGGAGCACTCCAGACATGATTCAAATATTTTATAGCATGTTACAACATAACCTAATTTATGTCTGGGGTTAAAAAAAATCCACTTTTTGTGATGTTTTGGGGGGCAAATTCTAACTTGCATTAAAGCCTTACAGTAAAACTGTGGTAAAGCCTGATGTCTGGAAATGCTGCAGGTGGCCTTCAGCAAGCTGCTGTTCATTCAGCCTTCCCCCACTGCTACTCCCAACTCATGAGATGGGGAACAATGAAACTGTCATGTCTTTCCAGCATTTTGTAAAGCTTACTGAGGTCATGTGTATGAACTGCTGCAAACACACTAAAGGACTACATGCACTCTAAGTATTGGTAGAGATGTTTATTTCTATCCTACCACTGTCTCAAGGAGATCACAACAGTATATGTGGAGTTATTCCACTTTATCCCCACAACTATGCTGTTGAGCAGGGCTGCAGAACTTCGGCCCTCTAGCTGTTGCTGGACTACAAATCCCATCATCCCTAAGCACAGTGGCCAATAGCCAGGGATGATGGGAGTTGTAGTCCAGGAGGGCCAAAGTTGTGCAGCCCTGCTGTTAAAGGAGGCTAGGCTGAGAGACATTGGCCTGGTTCATACGTAACATGAAACCAGAGATTGGCGAACCTGCGGTTTCAATTCAAAACTCCAAATTGTACTGCAGACGTTCATCAAACTCCACTTCCACCAAACTCCAGTTCCAGCAGAGGGTAGTCCCTCCCTACTGCTCAACTGCTGAGGTCTAGCCCAGAAAGCTCCATGGCCAGACTGTGGTCAAAGCATCAGCACATCAGCAGAGCGGCCATGATTGGCCACAATGTTGAAGGGGACATGGCATGCTGAGTGCAATGGTGCATTTTCGGAGCACTCCGCCAACCCTTGGCAGGAAAAGGGCATTTAAATCCCTTTATAGGTCCTCTCATCCATGCCATGGCAGGGCTTATTCTGGCAGCGATGTGTTACTAGAACTGCACCAGAGTGCTGGCTAAACACCCTGGCTATGCTTTGGGGTTAATGTTGGGAATAAGTTTGGCTATGGGAAGCAGTCTGTTACAGTATTAATTTATGCAAGGTTTTGGTCTTGGAAATAGAGTGATGAGAAAGTGCAAATTCAGTTTAAAGATTTATTTGGGGTACGGGAAATGATGAATTGGTTAAGCAAAGCAAGAACACCTTAACTAGTAGTCTTAACAAGAATCTCATGAAGAGGAATTTACAAATCCAAATTGTAAATAGATTAGCTTAAGGCTTGTAGTCAGACAGTCCGAGAAACTGAAGAGAAAAGGAGGCAAGGAGATTCAGAGAGGCTGGAGGTTCGTTTACCTATCCTTGTGCGGTGGTGTGTCTGTTGCACTTCTGAGGCCATGTGGCTGGGACAGGCGTATGTCTACTCCAAAACATGGCCTGGAGCAATGCATAGATCATGCTTCCATACTGGAGGGGGTGAAACTCGTGTGGGACAAAGAAGTTCATAGCTGCATGAACTAGTCAATTTGGGTGTTTAACTCAAGAAACAAAAGACTGGAAATGGCTTGAGTGAAGTGTATGTGCAGATTTGAATGGGTGACCTTAAGCTTACCTGAGCCAGGATGTCTCTCCTGGTGGAGAGATAGGTTTCTTAACAACTTCACTCCTGGACTCTTGCCAGGTTATTAGGTTGTTGACAGTGGGGTGGGGATGTGCTCTGCTTGTCTGAGTTACTGCGGATGAGAGTTATCTTGGGCAGGAGGGAGTTAGCTATTCGCTCTGAGAATATGTTTTTAACCTGAGGTCTATTTTGCCAGCTTTCTTCTCTTAGATAGAGAAACAAAGAGAGTTGGGGCGGGGGGGATGACGCCTTTTCAGTCTTTGTTGTTATGTCCTCGGGGTAGCATTGCCGCATGTCTTGCTTATGCTAAGCAACCATTTCCAAGTCTTGCCACATATGAACATGTGCAGAGTTCAGAATCTCATGTCCTCAGTTATCTAAAATCTAAGCTGTGGTCTCACAGTTCCAAATCATATAAAGTGGTGCTGTTTGCAGCCCCAAGATAAGCTCTTTTGGCAAAAGATGGCACTGATGGCCCCCAAAGAGCCCTGCACCCTTATACCCCCGCACAAGCACACATTCGGGGCGGCAGGGTGATATTTCCTTGTGACTCTGGGAGGGGAACATGGAGGCTTCCTAGGAGGGGATATATAGATTGGGGGGCAAAGGATGCTGGGAGGTCTGTCCCACATTAACCTAGGATAATGTTGCGAGCGGTCACTCCGGTAAAGCAGTCCATTCAGACACTATGAACATCCTGTTCCACTGGCAGCTCACTGTCAGTGGATTGGTCCTCTCATGAGAGGTGCAAGTATTCTGGGGAGTCCACGCAGCTGTAAGGACACTGGTCAACCCACTGACTACAAGCTCATGAGCTGAGCCAGCCCAACCACCCAAGTGGGCCCAACTCTCCATGGTAAAAGATAGAACAGAATCTCTGCAACACCCCCCAGAACACCCCCCCCCCAATTCTCTGTGAAGACTTGCCCAAAGGAGGTCTAGATGTTCCATGTGCCATAGCCTGGTTGGCGTGCACAGATTGGGGAAGACATTGGGACCAACCTTTAAACCCATTCCAAATTCCAGGGCCTGGTCCAGTGTCGTGCCATATGCAGATCTGTGGGTGTGGTGAATTAGAGGAGAGGGGAGCCCCTGTTTTCCTGTGACCTCGGGACAACAGGGTCACCATTTCGGGGTGCAGGCAAGGGTGCACATGTCTACAAGGGTGGAGGGGCTGGCAAGGGGGCACGCTTTGACAGCAATTTGGTGGCTGTCAAAGGAAAGCAGTCTCCAGTATTCCCCTCCTCACGGCTTTCCTCCACACATGGGAGAAGGGGATGTTTTACTGTCAGGTATCAGTAGAGTTTTTGCTCAGCAATTTTTTCTCTTCCTCTCTGATGGTTCTTCTCATGAGTTGTAAGGGGGTGTCTTCATGGCCTGGCACTCTTGTGAGCGTGCAGTCCATCCCGGGTGGCATGAATGTGCCTTCACAGCAGTTGTGCACTTTCCTCAGAATGGTGCACTACTGACCCTGGCAACCAGCCTTGCTCATGAATAAACCCCTGCTCATGAAGGGGCTGGGGCCCCCTTCCCCAACATTACAGTGGGGGAAAAATAGAACTTGGTTTCGCTAGAATCCTTGCTTTGGGCTGCCTTTTAAACCTGGCCAGGAGCACCCCCAAAACCACTTGCTCCCCTCCCAGCAATGGGGTGCCTGCTCATATCGGCTAACCTGCTCATCTAGTCTATTGGGGAGGAGCAAGGGTGCACATGTCCACATGGACGGATAGGCTGATGTGCATGGTTTAACAGCTACTTGGTGGCAATCACCAAGGCCAAGACAGCACTCACCAAAGTACCTGTCCCTGCAACTTTCCTCCATAGAGCATTTGCTCAATTCCGAGCCCAGATGGCCTGGCGCTCTTGTGAGAGAGCAGTCCATGGGATAATTAGTTCCCACAGATGGTCCTTCTCATGAGCAAGCTTAGGAACCAATTACCACCCAAGGGGAAGGGGCTGCTCCCCTTCCCCAACCTTTCGGGGGGGGGAGAGAACTTGGCTGCTGAAGAATCCCTGCTTGGGGCTGCCTTTTGAACATGACCATGGGCACCTGCCTGGCACTGTGATGGGGTGCCCTGCCCTGCTTATCTTGCAACCTGGAGTGTTTGTGCTTGTGCACATACATCACTGTCATTCCTTTCTTGGGGAGTAAGGCACTTATTGCCAGTCCTGTCATCCCATCCCCTTTCCCTCCTGCTTGCTAGGTGGGGGGAGCAAAGGTCAGAGTGGGAAGTGGGACTTCCCCTCTTGAGAAGATGACAAGCCTGCAATGGGATGTGGCAGCATCCCTGTTGCTGGACAACTCCATAGCTGCATAGGTGACAGGAGGGGCAGGTCTGGTTGTCAAAGAGGCAGCCACCAAGAAGCACCTTGAATTAATGGTATCAAGTGTCTCTGAAAGATATAATGGGATCAAAAGGAAATCTCCCTTTGTTGATCTACAGACATAAACCATTTACTCGGAATACAAGCAAAGTTTAAAAGCTCTTTCGCATGTTCTAACAATTCACAGGAAGTATGAATACATGAGTTTCCTGCTGTCATGCCTCATCAGTAGTTTTTAAAAGGTAGCTTCCCTTTTCAAAGTTCCATTTTTGTCACTTATCTGAATATGCAAAAGCACCCAGTGAATCATGTCCAGGTCAGAAATTAATGTTGCCTAGGTTTAGGAATCCAAGAATCTAATTCAAAAATCTCAAAAATGGCATCAAAAATGATGTATTTATTTGTTATTTCTCTGTGTAAACTGCCCTGAGCCATTTTTGGAAGGGCGGTATAGAAATTGAATAAATTAAAAAAAAATCTGTTCTGATCAAATCACAGCAGGGATTTTGGTAAAATCATTTACCAATTTGCATTCTTCAGGGTAGACCTAGACAGATAAGGCTCATCTGTGTCAAGAATCTGAGATGAAAGAATAAAACATTCTGAGATAGAAGGAGATTGCATGTGTTATGCTGGAAGTGAGTGGGAAAACCTGTCACACCCACTCTCCTGCTATACCCAAGGGCCAGGCCATGCATTCTCCTTGGTGCTACACTGGTCAGTGCTAGTAGCACATGAAGTCTTGATGAAGTGAGCATGATCCAATGTTTATCCATCTCCAGCCCAAATGAGGCCCCCTTGACTTGTGCGCACCCTCTCACTGGACATGAAAAAAACCTAATGAGTGGCAAATCAAAATGACCTGTGACATTTACAAGTGTCTCTCCACATGTCACCATCACAAAATCAAGTTTAATGGATCTAATCACAGACCCTACTGTTGAAGAACATGGCAGTGAGGGGGAAGGGAAGGCTGGTTGAAGATCTCTATTCATTTTACATATTTCTGCACATTTTCTTCTGGCTGTTTCTGTTCTTTTCAAGGTTAAGAAGTTAATCGACTTAGTGAATAGCTTGTTCAAAAGCCTGTTTTCCCATACACATCAATAGGACAATTCATATAAAACTTGACATCCCCTTCAATGCTTTCAATGTTTTTAAAAAAAACACCAACAAAAGAATTAATACGTTAACTGATATTCCAATTGCCGTTGGTTATTTGACTGCTAATTTGATTGCGGAATGGTTTCAATGTCCTCGTTGTTATTTAGATGAAAATTATGGCTGTCGTCATGATAGGATTATTCAAGACAGTTTCAAAATGTTGTTTTTATATGAACTTGCACTCACAATGACCCCAAAATTGCTTCCATTAAAATCATTGGCAAACCTCCCATTTTGACTTGAAATGGCATCAAGACTTGGCCCAGTTGAAGGAAAAGCCACCATACAGCCACTGAGCAGGTGAGCGGCTCAAATGGAAAAACCATTTGCCTAAGAAAACTGCATGCAACTGTCTTTTATTTCAATCCCTTTCATAGTTTCCTCCTCACAGAAACACGTACAAAATATAGCTAATAAATATCTAATGTTTTTGTATTCTGAGCTAGGACCTAGACATGACACAGGTTCATTTAGCAATGTTCTGGTGACTCTTCATGCAAATGTGCTATCTCTGTGCCAAACCAATTTAGGTAGGGTCCCGAACTTACTCATCAATGAAAGACTAAGATACATTGCATCTCCTGCTGTACACAGCTGGAAGCCCTCAAATACAGAAGGGCCTTCACCCTGGCCCGCTTTGGTGCCCTTCCTTCACCCCACTTGGAAAACCTGTGCCCCTATGATTCTGGGCAAGTTGAATCAATAGAGCATGTCCTCCTCCATTGCCTATTCTACAGAGACATTCGTATCACCCTCATTCTTCCACTATTAATTGAATCCGAGGTGTCTCAAGCCAATTCTACATCTCTCTCCTGCTCTCTGACTCCAACCCTGTTGTCACCCATAGCGCTGCCAAGTTCTGCACAGCACAGTATAAAATCCATTGGATCCTCATAGACTGCAAGAACTAAGCAGGCCTGACACAGTGCATGGTCATACATTTTAGTTTTAAATCCCATAGCATTTTATAGTTTTAGAGTTTTACAGATTGATATTAAGATTTAAAGTGTTAAAGATTTTAAGATTTTAACCACTTAAAGCTTTTATATAGTCTCGCCATTTTAACCATTTTATCAATTTTACACAATTTTACCTGTTTTATCTGCAGTTTTAAGATACAGGTGAAACTCGGAAAATTAGAATATCGTGCAAAAGTCCATTAATTTCAGTAATGCAAATTAAAAGGTGAAACTGATATATGAGACAGACGCATTACATGCAAAGCGAGATAAGTCAAGCCCTAATTTGTTATAATTGTGATGATCATGGCGTACAGCTCATGAAAACCCCAAATCCACAATCCCAGAAAATTAGAATATTACATGGAACCAAGAAGACAAGGATTGTAGAATAGAACAATATCGGACCTCTGAAAAGTATACAGTGTACTGTGCTTGACTGGCCAGCAAACTCGCCTGACCTGACCCCATAGAGAATCTATGGGGAATTGCCAAGAGAAGGATGAGAGACATGAGACCAAACAATGCAGAAGAGCTGAAGGCTGCTAATGAAGCATCCTGGTCTTCCATAACACCTCATCAGTGCAACAGGCTGATAGCATCCATGCCACGCTTGCATTGAGGCAGTAATTGCTGCAAAAGGGGCCCAAACCAAGTACTGAATACATATGCATGCTTATACTTTTCAGAGGTCTGATATTGTTCTATTCTACAATCCTTGTCTTCTTGGTTCCATGTAATATTCTAATTTTCTGGGATTGTGGATTTGGGGTTTTCATGAGCTGTACGCCATGATCATCACAATTATAACAAATTAAGGCTTGACTTATCTCGCTTTGCATGTAATGCATCTGTCTCATATATCAGTTTCACCTTTTAATTTGCATTACTGAAATTAATGGACTTTTGCACGATATTCTAATTTTCCGAGTTTCACCTGTAGTTCACCACAATTTAACAGTAGCTGTATAACAGTGTATAACTTGTAGCGTCTCTAGTCTCACACTCCCGGGCATAGCCTGTTTTATCCCATTTTAATGAACTTTGGCTCTGGAGAAGGCTTTTGAGGATACCATGGACAGCCAGGAAAACAAACAAATGGATCATAGAACAAAACAATCCAGAATTTTCACTTGAGGCACAAATTACCAGACTCAAACTATCATACTTCAGACACATTATGCGAAGATCCAGCTAACCCTTGAGAAGTCCATAATGCTGGGGAAAGTCCATAATGTCCATAATGCTGGGGAAAGAGAAGAAGTGGACAACCAGCAGCAAAGTGGATGGACTTGATTACGACAGCAATGAATGCACCACTGAGAGACCTTAAAGGCCAACGTGATGACACTTAATCAATCAATCAATCAATCAATCAATCAATCAATGCTGTTTTAATGTAATCTACTTTATGCTGGTCAAAGACCATAATAATGATTGATTGATACACTGAGAAGCTTATTAAGAGAAAAGGCTGACCACAAAAGTATTTAGCACCATGTTAAACGACAGGAGAAAGTTAACTACAAATGTTGGTGCCATCTGGTCTTTCTAGATCAGACTTTTTTATTCAATCTGAATTTGGATTGTGTGATAATAATATTTATTTATCTGTAATGAAACCTAGTTCCAAAGGTTTCATTACAGTACAGTCACACTCTAGTATGACAAAGAAATTGAATCCAGACCAGACCTGTGCAGATAAAAGGGTGAGGCCTTGCAGACAGGAACTGGCTCAGTTGGTTCACAATGCCTCCCACTTAGTTCTATAGGATGAACTAAATGAGCATTATTTCGAATTTATATTTGGGAGGAAGAAAAATACTGGGGACACCAGGAACAGATGGCAGGCTTAGCTCTTCAGTTCAGTGGTGTCATCAAGTGTGCCCCATGACTCTCTTCAGTATGATTGTGTGAAGAATTCATCTAAATTAGCTTGGTATGTATAATAATGTTTGGTTGCAAAAATATATGCCTTCTAATGAGTCAGATATATTGTAAACAGTGAGAGGTCTGTTTACTTGGCTGGCTGGTTCTGCCATGGTTCTGCAGGTAGGAGCTCTGATAAAGATGAGTGATTTTGGTGGTATCCTAAACTGTCCAATGGGAAGGGTCTCACAGATGAAGGTTTAACCAATCAAATTAAAGCAGATGAAACTCTACAGGTAAAGGCTTCAGCCAATCAATTTAAAAGGTGACTTGCTGGGCTAGGATTGACTGGGCCTACTTGAACATTCTGAGGAGTGGAGTTTAAACAGAAGGTCGGAGCAGATGCACAGGGAGAGTTGGCTGGGATGTCAGATGGAGACCTCTAAAGGAAGAAGAGCTGAAGAAAGGAAAGAAATAAAGAAGGTGGCCCAGAGAAGAGAACAGGAAGGCAGCCACTGAAGACCTAGTCACTAGGAAGGTTGAAGGGAAACAGGAAGTTTGGTTCTGTCTTCCAAAAAGTATCTGGCCTGAGAACCTCTTCAAAGGAGCTCTGCCCTCAATTTTCAGGAAGCCCAACAGCTGAGGGAGAGCCAACTAAAGATACAGTAAATATAACTCAACTTCACAGAGCTTGGCAGTTAAGCAGTAAATATCCAGCAGTGAATGGAGAAACAGACTTAGAGACAGTAGACAAGGGAAAGACCCAAGAGTATAGCTGTAGTGGAACTCTTAGAGCCTAGCTTTCCAAAGCTACCTGCCTCAACAGTAGGGATATGCATGGATTGATATTTGCAATTCGATTCAAATTTGAATCAAAATAGCCTGATTTGATTCACGCTTGAATCTGCTGCCCTTGAATCTGGGTCATTCAAATATGATTTGATTTGATCCGATTTGAATAAATTCAGCCTAATTTCTAAGGGCTAGGGGGCACCAAAGCATGTTGTGTGGCAGGGCCCCCAGCCCCCAAAGGAATCAAGCGAAGGGGTGAACTTTAAAGAATGTTTATGAGTTGTGGATTCTTGGTTGTGCAATGACTTCTTCATAGGGAATTCATCTTCATAGGGAATCCCTATGAAGAAGTTATTTCACACTTGAGAACCCACATATAAAAATTCCTTTAAAAAATCACCCTGACAGTGATGGCTGAAGCTTAGAGGGGACAAAATGGAGGTCACTGGGGACAAAATGGAGGCTCAAATCACTGAATTTCAAAGAAATTGGGCAAAGGGGTGATTTTTAAACATTTTTGAAGTTTGTGCATCTTTAAGCTTTTCCCCATAGGGAATGATGGGGATTTCAGCAGCCCCATAACTCCACATGGGGGGCACCAGAGATGGTTTTGGTGTAGTGCACATGGGGTGCCAACCACCCCCAAAACCACAAGTCCATGGTATACTGGGTTTTGTTATTACAAAATCCACTATTTTGTTGATAGTAGATTCTCTGGTCATTCATCATTTGCACCAAAGATGGTGAATGAACAAAGATGTTCATCATTTATCATCGTTGGTGCAAATTGATGAATGACCAGAGAATCCACTCTCATTTTGCACCAAAGAATCCACTCTCAGAACACCTCAAAAATTGAAAATAATGTTTATTATTATTGTTATTATAAATAACAAAATAACCAGAGTGGTTGGCACCCCATGTGCACTACACCACAACCTACTCTGGGCCACCCTGGTGCCCCCCACGTGGAGTTATGTGGCCACTGAAATCCTATTTTTCCCTATGGGGGAAAAAACTGAAAGATGTGTACTTCAAAAAATTGTTAGAAATCACCCTTTGCCCAATTTTTTTAAATTTGGGTGGTAGCTCCCATCCATTGGGCACTACAACCCAACCCACTGTGGCCACAAAATGGAGGTCCGAATCTCCAATTTTTTAAGGTCCAAATCTGGGTTATTTGTTTTGTACCCAAATCTGGGCAAGTGAACACAGGGGTGATTTGTTCTGTCTACAAATCACCCGAATCAGCTAGATTCACATACAAATCATTTTGTATCTGTATCAATTCACACATCCCTGCTTATTTCAAATCCCACACTGTGTTGCTAATGCTATTATACTCATAGAGGCAGATATTTCTAAAGTGGAAACTAGGATCTGGCTGTTGATGTGTAATTTCTGGTTAAAGTTGATCCCCCGCACCCACTCAAAATGGATAATCTTCCTGGTTCTGGCAGATGGCTTTCTGTCTAACTGGAGATCTCAGATTGAAAGGAAATTACATTGATATGGATTTTCTCCTGAATTGGGGGGGGGGGGCATTATGAGTAAGCCAAACTAGCTCTCAAGCAGAGGAATTTGGATATTGCACAGTAAGAAGAGCGAAGCTGTGTCTCTAATAAAATTATAAGAATTATTTGCCTAATATTGCATCTGCAAGATATCTTAGTTTGCTTAGAGTTCCTAAGTATAGAAGGATGTTTTCATTGGTACACTTTAATGCATTCCCGTCTGCAGTTTTGGAGGATAGTTTTAAAAAGGCCCCTTATACAGCACAATTATGCCCATGTGGTGATTGAATGGTTGAATCAATCCCCTTTGTTCTATTGTAAATTTTATGATTTTCAAATTTCATGTATTGTTTCACATTTATGTAACTCCCCACGCTGTTCAGATGATTTCTATATTTGTTATTTGCTCTCAGACCACGTTTCTTATGTTACACAATGGGGCTATTCTGATGATCAGCAAAAATCGGGCTAGCCTCTGCTAGCCCGATTTTTGCTGATCGTCAGAACCACTGGGCTCGCAGCTGAGCCTGGTGGTTCTGGAGTGGCTAACCTGCTCCTGTAGCCCACCCCTTAGCCCGGGTTTGTGGAGCGAGTGCTTCGCAGGCCCGGGCTATCTGCTCGTGAGTAGCCACGGTGTGGCTACTCGTGAGTAGACCCCCGACCGGGAGGCGAAAAGCCGCCTCCCGGCTCCGAGGGTCTCCCCAGTATGCCCTGCATGCTCGCGCAGGACATACTGGGACTTCTGGGGGCTGCACGGTCCCTGAACTCCTCAGTCCCAGCTGGCTCCGTCTCGGAGCCGGCAATCATGTGGGCAGCCGATCCAGCCACCCAGGGCTCCCTTCCCACTCACAGCCCCAAACTGGTTCTCACGGATCGTGAGACCCGGTCCATTGTGTGGCAAAATTCTGTGTGTTAGCTAATAGAATTAGACAAATGATGGTATCTGCTAGATAAGACATAAGACATAAGGTTACCAAGCTGAAATGTATGACTACTGTATTGTGCTGTTATGTATTTTGATTGTTATGCTAGTTAGAGACTGAATAAAGTTGATGATGATGAACTTGTCCTATTGGCTGACATTTTATTTATTAATTTATTAAAAGATTTAATATACTGCCCAATCCACAGACTCAGGGTGGTGTACAAGGCAAGAACAGCATCTGAGATTTTTTAAAAAGAAAAAAGGAATAAAGAGAAAGCGAGATTTAAAGGGCAAATGCCTGGCGGAAAAGAAATGTCTTCAATAAGATCTTAAAGGCTGAAAGGGAGGAAGCAGACTGAATCTGGTGGGGAAGAGAATTCCCATGTGAAGGGGCGGTAACAGAGAAAGCCCTTCCATGGGCCCTAGTACTACGGACCGCTCTGAGACAAGGGACCCAAAGAACGGCAACCTGAGAAGACCTCACAGGATGGGACAGAACTGGCCAGGAGAGGCAGTCCTGAAGGTAAGCAAGTGCTAAACCCTGAAGGGTTTTAAAGGTGAGAACCAGCACTTTGAATTGGACCCAGAAGCAAATAAGTAACCACCAATGCAGCAACCGCAAGACAGGTGTCACACTATCATATCTCCTAGCACCCATAAGCAGGTGGGCTGCCGCATTCTGGACCAACTGAAGCTTCCGGATCATCTTCAAAAGCAACCCCAGGTAGAGTGCATTACAGTAATCCAGACAAGAGATTATGAGGGCATAAGTTACCATTGCCAGGGCCTGCCAGTTGAGATAGGGCCACAACTGGTGGACCAGCCAAAGCTGGGCAAAGGCACCTCTGGCCATGGCCTCCACCTGCTGCTTGAGCAGGAGCTGCGAGTCCAAGAGGACCCCATGAGTCCAAGAGGACCACCTCCTTCAGGGGCAGCGCAACCCCATCCAGGGAGGGACTCAAACTCGGCAACTGGCCAGATCGAGGAGTAAGCAAAAGCAACTCAGTGTTGGAGGGATTAAGTCTGAGCCTGTTATGGCTCATCCAGACCCTGACAGCCTCCAGACACTGGACAAGAACAAAAACGGCATCTCTGGAGTGGCCTGAGGTGGCAATATACAATTGAGTATCATAGGCATATTTATGAAATATCACCCCAAACCGATGGATGACATGCCCCAGCGGTTTCATGTAGATGTTAAAAAGAATGAGTGTGAGAACCGAGCCCTGAGGCATCCCGCAAAGGAGTGGCCATAGGGCAGAACACTTGCCACGAATACACATAGACTGAAAGTGCCCACTAAGGAAGGAACAGAACCACTGCAAAACAGTGCCCCCAATACCTAACCAGCACAGGCGCTCCAGAACAATACCATGGTCAATGGTATCAAAAGCCACTGAGAGATCTAAAAGGACCAAGAGAGGGGTGCTACCCTCATCAAGGTCATGATACAAGTCATCAACCAGAGTGACCAATGCCATTTCCGTGCTATGACATGGCCTGAAACCCAACTGACAAGGATCTAGAAAATCAGCTTCATCCAGAACTCTCTCAAGCTGGGCACGTACAACATGATGTGCAGGACTATGTTCTTGCACATCATGACAGCCTAAATAGGACAAGTTAGTCATACAGCCATCCCTTGCCAACAATTAGGAAATTGTGACAGGACTTGCCAACCACGACCTGAGTATCCATAGTTGGTGAGGGTTTTTTAGTGATGGTTTCAGTGATTTGGGGTGGGGGTTCAGAGGTTAGATCTGCTCATTCCTCTTGATGACGCTTGCGGACCTTGCTGTCCCTTGCCAATTTAAAATGCCTTTGAGTGATTTTGGGGGGTTCAAAACATTTCCAGATGTTTGAGCTGCTCATTCTTCTTGATGACTCTTGGTGCTATTAGAGGATGTTTTTGTGATTTTTTAGCATTGGCCGGGGGGGGGGCATTTTTTGCGGTCGTGGTTCCCCTAACCCCCTGTTTCCCATAGACAACCGTGAATTTGCCAACAGCGAGGTTTTGCCAGAACAGAACCCTAGCAGCTGGAGAGGGATGACTATATTATGCTATTCCCTAGTAGGGATGTGTGAGCCAGCTCAATTCAAATCAAACCAGCCTGGTTTGGCGAGTCCAAGTTCAAACCAGACCCACCCCCCACTTCCAAGTTCAAACCAGACTGGCCCCGGTTCCAAAAGAACCTGTCCAAACTGGTTCTGGGATATACTTATAAAGCGGAATCCTGCAAGGATTCCCCATCGTAAGGCGGGGTGGGGGTGAGCAAAAGGGGACTTAGTACCTTCTATTTTCAAGTGAGGTGGTGGTGATGGAGACACTCTGCAGACATTGGAGGTGGCGTGGTGGCTCAGGGTCTCCTTCAAACCCCCCACCAGCCTCCTGAAGGATAGCCTGGGCTGCTTTTGAGGCCATTTGCATTGCCACACTAATCTCTTGGTGATGCAAATTGCTTCAGCCCATGTGCAGGAGTCATGAAAATGGCCTCCATGTATGCGCAGAGGCCCAAACTGGGCCACAGCCAGCCCAGGCTGCCCTTCAGGAGTCTGGTGGGGGGCTTGGAGGACCCCCCTCCCCCTCTGATGTCTATGGGGACTCTCTGCCAGTGCTGCTGCCACCTCACCTGAAAATAGAAGGTACTAAGTACCCTTTTGCTCACTCCCCAGACTTATGATAGGGAATCCCCCTTTATCTTTGCCCAGTTCCCCTTTACAAGTATATCCCCAAACCAGCCCACAAACTGGTTCAGCCGGACCTGGATTTGGACCAGGCCAGTTTGGTCAAATCTGATCTGGATTCGAACCAAACCCGCCAAACTGGTTCCATGCATACCCCTATTCTCTAGCATAACAACTTAATTTAAAGTCATCATTACCAAACCCTTGTTCAATAACTTCTATAGAAAGCCAGCTTTTCACTAGAATTCATAGGCAAGGGGGACTTTTTGAGTATATTGTTAACTGCCTGTCAAACACCACCTCCCAGTGGACAAAACCATTAAGGGCTGCTTCATACATGTTAGCCTTTTGTCTTTGATAAGTATTCTCGAACTAAATATTTTTAAAGTTTAGTGGGAAGGATTAGTAGTTACGCCACTCTTGCAAATCAAGCCATGCAAGTTACCAGCTCACAATTATTTTATTTAGCCTACCTGTCAACACTTTCTCATGTTATGATAGGTGTGGTGGTGCGGGGACGGGGAGGCATAGTGTTTTGAAAATCTTTCTTGTCTTGTCATAAAACCATAGAATCATAGAGCTTGAGGATCTTATAGTTCATCTAGTCTAACCCTTTGCTCAGTGTAGGAAATCCTGAGCTTTAGCATTCATAGATGGCTGTCTAGCCTCTGCTTCTAGCCTCTGCCTCTAGCCTCTCCTAGGGATGTGCATGGAACCGTTTGGCACTCCATTCTAGGAGCACTGAACTGGTTCCAGCAATTGGCGTTCAAACCGGTTCGGAGAGGGCGGGGGTCACTTTAAGGGGCAGGGAAGGCGTTGCCTATCTGCCAGCCCCCACCCCGCCACTTTCCTCCCACTGGTGCTCCTCCAAAAAGTGGGTGTGTGGGGCTTCCGTGTAACTCTTGCAGCCAGGATCAGTGTTGCCACCCAAATGGCCAGCGCGCATGCGACACTGATCCCGGCTGCAAGGAGGTATGCTACAGCCCCTCATGCCTGCTTTTTGGAGGAGTGCCAGCAGGGGAAAAGCGGTGGGGTGGGGCTGACAGGTAGGCAGCACCTTCCCTGCCCCTTAAACGACCCCTGCCCTCCGGGAGTGCATGGAACCAGTTCCATACACATCCCTAACCCCTCCTACTTCCCTATAACCAGCTAATTGGTTACATTGTCAATCCACTCCTGCCATTAAGAAGTTCTTCCTAATGTACAACCAAAATCTACCATCCTATCATTTAAGCCCATTACATCTAAGCCCTCTGGTGCAGCAGAGAAGATGTTTTTGAACATCATGAATAAGCAGGACTGTAACACCCACCCCCGGGGAAGTGGCTGGGCACCACTTCCCCACCCTTTTTGGGGGTAAAAAATAGAGGAGATCCCACTGAAACCTCCCCTCTGTATAGATCTGTAAGCACTGAGAGGGCATCTAGACACCCCCTTCCCCTTGCCCTGGTGAGAGTGCAGTGTTCCTGGTCCATCCTCCCACTCTGTGCAGATCTGCAGGCATGGGGATGGATGGGAGAGGTGAGCCCCCATTCTCCAGACACCGCCCGAGAGCAGGGTGGCTGTTCCGGGGTGCCGGCAAGAATCCACATGTACAAATGGATGTGTGGGCAGACAGGGGGCATGGTATTGCAGAAGCTTGCCCATGGTCCCCAAGATCAGGAATGTGTTCCCTGGGATAGTAGCCCTGCGGCTGTGAGCCAGAAACTATCCTCGCTCTATTCAGAGCACCCATGGCCTGATGCTATCATGAGGGAGGTGTTTAGAGGGGATGGATTGTCCTATTGAATCAGTTCTGCTGTTTCTGGACAATACTCTCCTTTCCTCTCCACTCTGATGGTCCATCTCATGAGGTGTCCAGGGGTGTCCCCTTGGCCTGTCACTCATGCCCGGCCACTGAGCTCTGGGTTGGGTGGCTGCATCCCCGAAGCAGGATCTCAGTAGACCCATGGCTGTTCTCAGCGACCGGCCCTGATCATGAGCAGGCCTCTGGAGGCACAAACCCCACAAAGGGGAAGAAGCTGAGGCTCTCTTCCATAGCCTTGAAAAGAATGGAACTTGGCAACTGTAGCAATCAGCCTCTCCCTTACCCTAAAGAGTGAACCGGAAGTGAACCCTGTCCTGTCAGGCAGTGACCTCTGGGGATCAGCCATTCAGCACACGGTGACTGGGACCTAGAGGGCCTGGCGGCAGGAAGTGAAGGGAGTCTTTGTTCTCAGAAGCAGCCAGGCAGGAGATGAGAGAGGATGGGCAGAAGGCTTAGTGAAGAGCAGCAATGGAGCTTTTGCTGCTTCATGGTCAAAAGCCAGCCTGAAGAATTCTCTCTGCAGATCCTTAAGAGGATCTCATCTGCAGATCCTTGAGAGACAGGATTGCAGGAAGCTTGAAGTCTCCACCATGGATTTGGTGAGTTCAGGAAAGAAGCCAGGGCTTTGGCTTCGGGGAAAGGTTTAGCCAGGGAACTGTGTGTTAGGTAGCCTGTGACAGATTTCTTTGTGTGCTATTGCAAATCCTTACAACTGGTTTATTGTGTGTGTTTTATTTGTAATGTAACAAACTAAGAAAAACTGAGCCTCTGCCCTTTCCACACAACTAGGGCATTGTAGAAGACTCTGTACCCTGTGAAGATGCTTTTAAAAGTTCCTTGCAATTGGGGGTGTTTTTTGAATCATCCATGCACTGGGTAACCATGATTTTAAAGTGTGCCATTCCAAATATCAGCCGGAGTGCTCTTTGAAGTATTCTTGCAAGTACTGAGTGTTTCTGTTTCCTGTAACTACAGTAGAAGTTGGGAAAGCCTCAGAATGAAGCAGTCTGTAGTATTTTGAATAAAGTTTTTCTCTTTTTAATCCTTTGTATCTTACCTGCCTCTGAGTGGATTTTTAACTCAGGAAAAGGGGTTTTACTCTGGTGCAAACACGTCTCAAGGTTAATTGTTCAGCAACCTACCAAGTTTTTCCACCACCTGGAAGAGAAAGAGAGTCTCCCTGGACACTCACCCAAATCCAGGGAGGAGTTAAACTCTAATTAGGGCGTGGTGGTAGTGATTACCAAGAAACGGTTAAGTTTTAAAGGAATAGCCTTTGTTGAGCAAACATGGAGGGAATGAATCAGCATTTTTCTTTCCCCCACGTGGATTTGCTCTGAGACAAAGGCTGGGCTTAAATCTGCTATTCGCTACAGCAACTCAGGAATCCCTTCTGGGGGGCAGCCTTTCAAACCCTGCCCATAGCAACCACACACAAACATTTGCATGGATGGTGCAGTCAACAGGCCACAGAGCAGACCTTTCAAGCCATTTGAAATCCCCAGGCCAGGACTATCTTGTGGACTATGTAGATCTCTAGGTGCGGTGATTACCGGAAGTAGAGAGCCCCATTTTCCAGCTTCTCTGGGGTGGCTGTGTTGCCCATGGGGGCTGTGGGTTGGGGTGCACATTTCCACATTGGTGGGTGAGTTGGCAGGGAGCAGAGTTTGACAGTGGCTTGGCAGCAGTTACTGAGTCTAGGACAGCACTTGTCTGTGCCCGTCCCCGCAGCTTTCCTGCATAGAGCATCCTCCTTTGCACCCCTTAGTCTGCCACTCTTGTGAGAGAGCAGTCTGTGGGATGATGGGGCACTTCGCAGCTTACAACATGAGGACCATCATGTAGTACGCTAGTACCACCTTGTACATTTTGCATCCATGCATATGTGCTGTGGGGTGACCTGACTGCCAGCGTGAATGCTTTTAATCCTGCTGTCCATCAGCCAATATTGGGAAGGTGTTGCTGGGGTACCCTTCCATGGGGCTTACAGGGGCATAGTATCTCGGCTGGGTGGCTGCAGCCCCTGGCCGCATGTGTGCCTCCATGGCCTGTCACTCTCATGAGAGAGCGGTCCTGGTCTGTAATGTCAGGGCAATAATCGAATAAATAAATAATAAATATCTAGATGTGCCACAGGAGAATTCTGATCCTGTATGGTTCTTCTCAAGGGGAAGACTTAGGGAGCAAATATTCCCACCCTGGGAAGGGCCTGGGTCCACCTTCCTCACCCTTTCTGTGTGAAAAATTAGAACTTGGCTGCTCCAGCTTTCCTCCTTCAGTCTGCCTTTTGACTTCTCCCTCTCAGTGCCATGATGGGATGCCCTGATTGTGATGCCACTTGGGGGTGTTTGTACTTGTGGACATCCATGACTGTTGCCCCCAAGTGGCTGTGTGATTTGAAAGGTTGGTCAGTCTGGGAGGGGATGTGTTGGCATTCCTGAAGCCTGGCAACTCCATAGCTGCATGGCTGACAAGAAGCATGGGGCCTGTCCGCCCAAGTGGCTGCCAATGAGAAGCAAAAGCAGGAGCAACCATGTCCTCAGGTGGGTCTGCACCGCCTCCTCTATGATTGGGGTTTGGAAATGGGCAAAACTGTGGTTGTTGGTGATGAAGCTTAAAGAAAACCTCAGGTTCCAATTGGAGTTTGGTGGGGCAAACTGGAGTTCAGGCCTTTAACCGCTCATTCGGGCAGTCTACGGTTACTACCTCAGGCAGCTTTAACTGCACTTAAAGTGTACGTGTGAACTGGCCCAAAGTGAAGGGTATTTTTGTTTTGCTGTCCATTGCAGTCCGAAGTGGTACAGTCTGAGAATCATACCTCTGTATGAGAAAGCAGAGGAGAGATTAGGGGTGCAAGTTGTAAGTGATCTAATCAGTAGATGAATTAACTAAAGTTTTAGTTGATTAGTTAGTTGAGGCCAGTTTTAATCACAGAGGGCAAATTGAAATTGGTGGAACTGAATGTCAATATCTCCGGCAGGCATTTATACTGAAATTTTAGCAGTGATGTTTGCTTAAATTTGATCAGCTAATTAATTCATCACTTAAGTATTTAAAATTTGTTTAGGTAGGGCCTGATACAAGTGGTACCTTACGTGTAATCTTAGGCACATGCAGCTCATTGCTTGCAGGAGGGCAGTCAACTGGGAGAGAGTTTTGGCAGCCAGAAACCCCCATGTACAGAACAGTATTTGTTTCTTGTGAACTTGATTTGGAATTTCCCTTTGCATCATGGCAACATAATCTCTTGGGCTTTAACTAACTTCAAACTGTGTTATTTCTACCTCATACTTAAAATACAAATAATATGCTCTCCAAAAGCATTTAAGCCTCAGCTGTGTCCTGTAAGCAACAATAAGAATATGAGAGCAACAGCCAAAGTGAATTGCATTGCATACTGTTGCCTCATTAGGTATTGGTTTCTGGCATGTGAAATAATAGAAGCATTTTCTATGTGGAGGATATATATTTAATATTGAAGCATCTTTTATGTGATCCCCACCTGCAATTGGTGAGACATGCATGAATATTTTCTCAGTGAGAACTTGACTAGAGTGGCCAGATGCATATAACCAAACGGGGACACACAAAAGAAGAGGACACAGATCTGCATGAAACTTGCACAGGCTAATGTATACATATGCAGATTGTATGTATATAATGTATACATATGCAGATTCATATTTAAATATGATTATTATAATTTAAATAGTATACATAAATGAACATAATATACTCCACATTTAGTGCAGTCCTGCTAAATCCATGAAGCTCAGGGCCGCATTAATGGTTATTCTCCTACACTACCCATGGATTTTATCCTTCCAACAATCATGTGAAGAAGGTTAAGCTGAGAGGTAGTGACTGGCCCAAGGTCACCCAGTGAGTTTCACAGCTCAGTGTGGAGTTGAAAGTTGTGCATCCGTGGTTCTAGCAGGCCACTCCCCCACCCCCATGCAGAGCACTGTAATAGCACTGTAATATGAAGTGTGGAAGAAGCCACTGATATTAGTTACATACCAGGATTTTAAAAAATATCTTAAAATTTCATTTTTTAGAAAATTTACAGGAAGATTAGAGAGGGGGAAGCAGGAATAACTGGGAAATAGGAGCATAAGTTCATTCATAAATTGTTAATAAAAACTACTTTTAAATATTAAATATTTAAAACCAAAAGATAAAAGGGAAGAAGACTTCCTTCCGAAATTGGAAGGCCTGTCCAAATGAAGAGAACAGAAAGGAACACAAACTATGGCAAAAGAAATGCAAGGTAACAATAAGGGAGTTGAAAAGAGAGTTTGAGAATTGTGCCCATAACACAACCCCTACATCCTATTCTCATCAGCAGCCAGATCACAGCATTCTGGATCAGCTGCAATTTTGGAACACTTTTCAAAGCCGACCTCACATAAAGCACCTTGCCCTAAGCCAAGCATGATGCCACCCAAGCATGTGTCACCATGTTGCTCACAGAACCACTTAGGCAGGAGCATTAGAGAAGCTCTTTCAGCAGCAGATAGCTGAGCACATGCATGGAACTAATGTAGCCCCACCTGACCCTATAAAGCCTCAGTTCCAAGGCCTGCTCTTCAGTCTGAGCAACTTGTTTTGTGGTGAAAAGACCTTGCCACATGGAGTGCCTGCTTCCCATCCTTCCTAACACTCGCTGCTGTCTCTGGGACCAGAATGTTTGCCTGCTTTGAAGGACCTTGGTGCCTCTAGTGCTCATCTGGCTAAACCTTGAAGCTCTGATCCTGGAATTCCTGGGAAGCTTATCCTCAGCTAACCCTGAGAGGTCCATACAATCCACTCTGCCCAGATGAGTGTGTTATGCATGCACATGCTCCTTCAATATGGGATAATGGCACATGGAAGTTGTCTGGGTGCTGCTGGCTACCAGTGTGCAGGAAGTTTCTGTTTCCATACTAAACACACCATATCATTGTCCATTTATTTACATATTATATTTCTATCTCATATTTCAGATGGAGTTCTCAAAGCAGCTCCCAAAAGATTTTAGAACATGCTTGACTAACAAGCAGAAGTTGGCCAGTTCGAATCCCTGCCTGGTACTATATTGGGCAGCAGCTATATAGGAAGATGCTGAAAGGCATCATCTCATACTGCATGGGAGGAGGCAATGGTAAACCCCTTCTGTATTCTACAAAAGAAAACCACAGGGCTCTGTGGGTGCCAGGAGTCGAAATCGACTTGACAGAACATTACCTTTAATCAAAACAGTCAGTGATCAGACCAATGATCAACATCATAACAGGAATTTTAAAAAGCAATGAGTTAAACACAGCAGCAATAGTAAACTAAAAAATTAAAAATTATAGCCAACAACATGTGCCTTTTTAATTAGAACTGAAACAAATAGTCACACATATCCAAAATTTGCCAATGCTTTCCATTTTGTTAATCAAGGTGAAATTTTGCCACATAATCCTAATGCTGAAGAGTTGTTTGTATCTTTGATTGTCAGCTATTGAATTCTTTCAAGCACAAAATACCATTGCATATCAGTTGTCAAAAACTTCACATCATTGCCAAATACAGTAAAATACTGAGACAGAATTTAATCAGATATAAAATAATAATGAATTCAGAGAACATCTGGAAAAATAGAAACCAAGAACATTCACAGAGGAGAATTTTGAGGAGAAATTCTGGAAGCAAAATTACTTCAACTGTACCTTTGATAAGCATTTCTTCTTCCTTTCTTCTTCTTCTTCCTTTTTTCTAACATCCCAATGCTCAAACCCCCATTCATTAAAACACAGAATTAGCCTGAGCCTTGGTTAATGAACAATGGGAGAACCATTGTTTGGTAGCTCTGGAGATTGGACAGAAAGAATGTACCTTGTCAATGTGTTTCTCACTGTTATGGTGAGAAAAACTGGAGCATAGTGACCTATTTCCTGCCAGCCAAAAGCAGCTTTGGGGTAATGGAATCATCCAGCTCTTTCTTTTCACACCTCCACACAATCCTCCTGCTTGGAAGGGGTAGAGGAGGGAGCAGGCAGATGATTAAAGGGGGGAAATCGAGATTTCTAACTGTTCCCATCCCAATGCTTGGGGTGGGTAACTTCAAAGTATAGAGAAGACAATATGGGTAAGGCAGAAGTGCCTGAAAATGTGGGGGCAGGGCTGTGTTAAAAAAGCTGCCTGTGGTGGGTGGATCATGACTTCAGTGTTATGGGAGAAATTCTGCCGAAAGTTGAATGCATAAGAAAGAGTTGGCTCACAAAAGCATATCGTACTGGTACAATTGTGCCAATATAGTTAAAATGAGGAGTGTTTTCAACATTCTGACATTATAAGCCCTGAACATTCTATTACTTATAAAATCATAACTATCCATCCAATCACCATGAAACTTTGATCAACTAGGGGACAAGAGACACCTCTCCTCCAAATCTGGTGCAAATCCATTGCAAAATGGCTGAGATGCAGCGGTTTAATTTCTTTACTCCTAAAAAGAGGGTTCAAAGTGTTGGAGTCATTTTTTAACCACAGATAATGTATATCTTAAAATGTTTGTGTCTTTGTAGAATTCTCCAAGAATTCATGTCCAGTCCAGGACTGGTGCCCTTTGCTGGTTTGAAAAACATCAGTCTTGTGATTTTTGAATAATTATTGTTTAAATTCCCTATAACAGGGGAAATAACTTAAGGAAAGTTAGCTAAGAGCATAACTCAGTCTGCCCACTGAGAATTCTGAAGTGACTTTCTGGTTCTGAACTTCAGTGCCTGATAAGGACAGTCTGTGAGCACTCTGGCACTTGTATAGTTAAACAACCATTCCTCCCCCTCCTTTTCCTTCTGTGAGCTTCTTTCCCCCCTGCCCCCTTTCTCTCATTCCCACCAAAGGGGGGAAGCAAAGCTCCTCAGCAAAGCTTGGAATTAATTACTAAAAATAAGTCATTTTACTGGAGCTTACTTCTGAGTAAACACACATAGGAATCAGGGCCCGCAGAGATCCTAGGCAAGAAGACTGTGGGCTCTCTTTTTCCCCTTCCTCCAAGCCCCTAAGTAAAACATAGACAAACTTACTGAGGCCAGGAAACCTCATTTTCCTTTGTGGATTACTTCTAAGTAAACATGTATAGAATTGGGACCAACTACCACATGCTAGAAAATTTGAAAGAAGTACAGCAAGAAAACCCTAAAAACCATTCCTAACCAGCACCAAGAAACTGTCATTCTGGTGTAGACTGCTCTAGAACATAGAGGTTTGACATCAGAGCCAAACTGCATGTGGATATGGAAACTTCACTTGACCAACTTAGGAAATGAAGCCCCCACATTCACAGGCAGTTTGCCTCTCATGTAGAACCTACATGTTCAATGGCAATCTACACCAGAATGATGGTTTCTTGGTGCTGGTTGGGAATGGTTTCTGAGATTTCCTTGCTGCACTTCTTTGGGGCTTTCTGGAAGCATCTGGTTGATCACTTTGAGAAAGAGGATGCTTGGCTGGAATACACATACCTTTTCCAGCAGCATTTTGATAACTGAATCTGCTGTTCTATGTGCACTCCTACAAGGCAGTAAACTCAATTAAATGTACTGTGACCCCCTTCCAAATAATAAGGGAACAGTGAAACAATCCCTTAATAATGGTGTTGGGGGGTGAGAATAATGGAAACATCCTTTTTAAAATGTGGGTGGAGACAAACCATTCCCATGCAGTGGGAATTCCCTCCAAATGACTATTCTGGTGTTGACTGCTCTTGAACATGGAAGTTATACATCAGAGCCAAACTGCCTGTGAATATGGAAGCTTTATTTGACCATTCTGAAGAAATGAAGCCTCCATGTTCACAGGGAGTTTTACTCTCATGTAGAACTGTTAGATTTGAAATCTAACAGAACCTCCATGTTCAAGGGCAGTCTACACCAGAATATACTTTGGCACTGGGTGGGAATGGATGCAATTCATTTTGTTAACCCCTGCTAACTGGGCAAAGAGGCACCTTTTACCGTGGTGATTCTCTTTATTTAGCAGGGGGAGAGTAACTGTCCACCCCCAGCACAGTACTTCCAGTGACTGTTGCTGGTGTGTGTCTTATGTTTCTTTTTAGAATGTAAGCCCTTTGGGGACAGGGAGCCATCTTATTGTTTGTTATTTCTTTTTGTAAACCACCCTGAGCCATTTTTGGAAGGGCGGTATAGAAATTGAATTAATAATGATAATAATAATTAATAATTCTTATGCACGCTTTAATGGAGTGAGGTCCATTAAAATAAGTGGGACTTACCTCAAAATAAAGAGGAAATAGTTAATCCCTGAAAAATGATGTTGGGAGGAAAAGTATGGAAAGATCTTTTTAAAAATGTGGGTGGGAAACATGTAAAAATTATGTAATGTAAACTCACAATCACCACCACCACCCCACCTAGTGCACTGTCTGACATTATCTGACATTATCCACACAGCATACCACAGGGCGTAGGCTCTGTTTGTTAGTATGGTTAAGAAAAGAATGCCAGTGACCTCTCTTCTCTTACTATGTACAGAATACAGCAAGAAAGAGATGGTGGCTGACATGACAAGGAACACTACCCCAAGGAATCATATTGAAATTAAAAGTACATGTTATTAAGAAATGAAAAAGAATACCTAACTTATTCTTTTAAGTTCAATAGGACTACTCTGAGTAATTTTCCTCCTGTCCGCCAATGGCCTGTGCACACAAGTAGACCAACCTGGGTTGGGCTGCTCGTGCACAGTGCTGAGATCAAAGCCGGTCCTGTCACTGCCGCCACTGCAAGCCCAACTTTTAACCCCGGCCCTAAACCAAGGGTTAAGATGACGCGAGTGCACCCTCAACCACAGGGCCGGGGTCATGTGTGTGCTCAGGTTGCATGCAGTCAGGCACCTGGAAAACCCTACTCACAAGAGAGTCCTCCAATTCACTGCACTCATTGGAAAGTGCATTGTAAGATACCTGGAGACCAGGACTCATTTTCCCAGCCTCCAGGATGCCACGTGGCTCACAGCGGCACCACATGGCTCGCAGCGGCACACGAACTGCGTAGCTTGCTTCCTCCATGGATTATCTGGAGGGAAGGGAAGTCCAACCCTGCCTTCCCCCTGCCCACCCTCCCCGCCACTGCCATGGTCATGTGAACAACCTCATTAACCGTTAAGCAGGAACCTTGGGCTTAAACAGGAGAAATGTTCTCTGTCTGTGCTCAGAGGCTATGTCCTCTGTGAACAAGTATTTTTTTTAAAAGCAGGGAAAGAAAGAAACAGACAGTAGTACATTTCATTAAAATATGCCACCATTTTATTGCAAGTAGAAAATGAGCCAAGGCCAGAGGATTTCATATCACCACCTCCTGAGAGGCCAACTTTGCCTTGATAACTTGAGCAGCCCTTCCCCTACCTTTCCATGGTTTGCTTAAGACCTGTGTGTCCTGAGGAAAGGAAGGAGAAAAAGTAGAAGAAAATGGCTCATAGGTCTCTATCCTTTGAAAGAGTTAGGGGGTTCCAAGAATGTGGAAGCTTGCTCTCTAAGAGGGCATAAGCAGAGTATGAGGTACCATATGTGGTTAAAAGGCTCAATTCAGAGGATGAGAGGCTGAAGGGTTTGCCTCAGGAGGCTCAGAAAGCAGCCTTGCTTGAGGCCAGTATTAACTACTAGGGGTGTGCAAATCAGTTTGGACTTGAATCAATTCACCTCAGATCTGGCTGTTTTGAGTGTTTTGGCTTTGAACTGAATTACGGTGATTAGATTCAAAGTCAAGTCAAATCAGCCAGATTTGAATGAATCGATCCAAATTGATTTGAGTATGGGGTGAGGGGGAAGGGAGGAGGAGAGAACCCAAAGGGTGCCTGGGCACCCCAAAATTAACTTTATTGTGCTGAGGCCACAGCAGGGGGGGGGGAGAGGCAGCAACCTGACCTGGCACCTTCTGCAGTCCACCGGCTACTGATTCCAAAAAGAAGAGGCACAGAAGCACCCTTGAACCATTCATCAGCGCAGTGACTGCAGAGTGTGGCACAGCAACCCAAGCCACCCTCCTTCCCCATGACTTACCAACTGCTTACACTGGGACCGGGCTATCCTTTAAATTTTCCTTGATGCACACACATGGAGGCCATTTAAAGGGATGGCCCAATATTTCTTTGCTAGAATACTGGTATTTTTGTCCAAAAGCACCAGTGTTCTAGCAAAGAAACACGATATATAAATAGTAGTAGTAGTAGCAGCAGCAGCAGCAGCAGCAATAGTTAGTAGACTGAGGGCCAAGCAAGCCCTTGTATTGCTAACAGCCTGAAGGTAGGAAAAAGAAAGGCTCAGAGGAGGGGATTTATTAGGGGATTTCTGCCTAGGACATTTACTATAGTACATAGTATTTGTGGGAAGCATCTTGTAGGGATCTATCTGTCTATCTTACTATCTATCTATCTATCTATCTATTCATTACATTTATATTATGCTCTTCCTCCGAGGAGCTCAGAGTGATTAGATTTAAAGTCGAGTACATTGTTGTTTTTATTCTCACAACAACCCTGTGAGGTAGGTTAGGTTGAGAGATACATGACTGGCCCAGAGTCACCCAGTGAATTTCAAAACTCGGGTCTTCTCGGTCCTAGTCCAACACTCTAATCACTACGCTACACTGGCTCAAGCAGTATCAAGCAGAAATTCAACAGGGACATCTCTAGGAAGTGATTGAGGAAGCTGCACCTGTTGAATGTCTGCTTGGATGTATCCTTCCCATGCCCAATGCCCAGCTGAAAGACGAAGGCAAAGTGTGGGTGCATGGAGCCTCATTTCTAAAGCCAGCATAATATACCAGACTGTACAAAGTCTTTACAGCTTATATGGCATGGGAGGGGCACCTTAACTTTGAATTTCCATGCTTTTTAGAACATGAGTGAAAATGTAGAACTTCTTAACTCACATCTTAAACTGAAGGCTTTTGAATACAAAATTTGCATGGGTATGGTTTTCACGCACAGGTGTACAGTACATTGCTCAATTTGTACACTTCATTACTAACTATTGAAAATAAGAAATTAAAAAGGAATATGATTTCATTGAAAAGTGATGGACTTGAGGTAATGTGTTGAGATATGGAAGTTCTGTGATATATCTGTGATTCTATCTGTGATAAGAGCCAGTGTTGTGTAGTGGTTAGAGTGCTGGACTAAGACCAGGGAGACCCGAATTCAAATCCCCATTCAGCCAAGATACTTGCTGAGTGACTCTGGGCCAGTCACTTCTCTCTCAGCCTAACCTACTTCACAGGGTTGTTGTGAGGAGAAGTATGTAGTACACCACTCTGGGCTCCTTAGAGGAAGAGCGGAATATAAATGTAAAAAAATAAATAAAATTAAATAAATAATAAATATTAAAGCTGTGACAGTCTACTCAGAAATGTGAGTGATTACTGCATTTAGTATTCACATTTATATCCCATAATTCCCCAAGGAGCTCCAGGGGACATACATAAAGAACCCCTCTAGCATTTGAGGCATTCCCCCCACATTTTACTGAACTCCCCTTGCCAAACCTAATAATCCATATATCCACCACAAAGTGTATTTCTTCTTTCCCAAATAATTGAAGTGAGGATTTGCTCCTCAAGCTTTCCCTCCATCTGTACACTTGCATGGGACACCCCTTTTTGTCCTCAAAACAACCTTGTGAGGTAGGGTTGGCCAAGAGAGAGTAAGATTGTACACACAACCTCTTACCTGGGTGGTGGGGAGGGAGGGCAGAGAGGCAGGCTCCTATCCTATCCTCCCCACAGATGAACAATTGAAGAAGAAATCTTTGCCGATTGTGCACCCACATGTACACCAGGGTGGTGATTGGCACTTTGCTGACTGAAGGGGGACAGTGTGCTCTGGGTCCTCGATGGAACCAGAATGCAGTACATGCAGTGGAGCACCTGCTTTTCGTATTGCAACTACTCCACTCCACGCAACCACACCTGGCTTGCTGCTGAAAATGGTGGCAGGCCAGTTGGGAGCCCAATTACCTGGGGTAGGGGTGTGCAAACAGGTTTGAATCCGAACCGGTTTGCTATCAAACTGGTTGGATTTGAAGATTTGGGGTCAAGCCAAACCACCCTTGGTTTGGCTTGACCCCGGACCAAACACACACACCCCAGTTCATGGGTTCATTGAACATTTTGCGGGTGGCATTTCCCCCTTCTTCTTTTTGCTTACCTACTCCGGGGGGCTTCTCCAAGGTGGCAGGGGGATCTCCAGAGGTTTTCCCTCCCCTGCCAGTCTTTCTTTTTCTAAAAATTGCCTGGTAAGGGCACCTTCGGCCCTTTCCGGGCCTATTCCTCAGTGCAGCAGCCTGCCTGAAGCTTAATGGCATAAAGGGCAAAACCAATAACTAAGTATTCAAATAGGAGGCAAGGATGTCTATTGATTGCAATATAAGGTGGTGTGGACTAGGAAACCAGGCTCATTTTGCTGGAAATAAGTAAGTAAGTAAGTAAATAGCAAATTTTATTTGTTAGCCGTCGCATAACAAATTGTTCTCCGAGTGGGTCACAAGATAAAACCATGCTAGCTCCTTTTTAAAAGGTACGTCTGTACCCCAAAATACAGATACGACTTTTGCATCTGGCTTGCAAAAAGGTACCATAGAGTAGGTGGCACTTGGCATGCTGCTTGCTTTGGGAAATCAATGCCATTTTACTGATTACTTTCCCACTATGTTCATCTTTGATATTTATATACAAACACACATATTACAGAAGATGGCACACATGAAGTCTTCCAAACTTTTTCATCCAAAAGACAAATAAGTCCCAAACATATTTACTAGGGAATTCAGTGAAGCATTGAATAAAGTGGGACTTACTTCTAAGTAAACCTACACAATTGCACTGCACATCCTCTAGAACTTCTCACTGTTCAGGGATGTAGGAAGCACATACTAATACATACTGTCCACAATTATTGTTTCTTCTTAATGTGTTGGTTGCTAATTTCAAGGAGTTTTCATCTAACCAGAGAAAATGCTGAATAAGTAAGCTGACTCACAATAGCCCATCAGGCACCACATATTTACAGTTAACATGCCCTTGGCTCTAACAACCATGCTTAACCTGCTGACATTTCCCTTTCTAATGTACAATATAGAGCCGTTTCACTGTATTAGAAACCTATTGTGATGGAGGCAGCAGTATGAGAATGAATTTGGGTCACTCTTGGTCTTCCCAGAGACCTCCATAAATAACCATTGCTAGCTCTTCATTCTTGTAGCTCTTGCCACTATGGTGATGGCAGCAGCTCAAAGATGCTGGCAGACAATACATGACCTAATCCCTTGATCCGCTACTAATCCATAATAATTGCTTTGGGGCTTAATAGGACAAGGGCATTTTCTTATTTTGGGATTGGTAATTCTTAAAAGCTTTGGGAGTAGGTGGCTCCATCATCCACACTTAGGCAGGGAAGAAAAATAAGTGATTCCTGACCCCCACCCCCCATGCTCTGATTTGAGCACTTTTGTAATGCTTGGAGGAGAAGAGCCAAGGACAATGAAATTTCTCTGCTGGCACCATGTCCTCCTCCCACATTCTTCTTAACTGTCGACAAAAGTATTCCTTATTCAATGTATTTGCTAGAAAATTGTCAAGGGTCAATTTGCATGTAGGCTTTTTTTTGTCTAGGTGACTATGTGCATGACTGTTAACAGCTACAATATAAAGAGGGCAAATTGTTGATCCCATTGTTGATTCACTCGTGAACATTAATCATTAGAAAGGCAGTCACACAGCACAAGTGACTATTCACTCTCTTCTATATAAGGCGATTCACATGTCATGAGCTGCCTGGGTTATCACTCTGCTCCTTGCTGCTCCAGCCCTGGGTAGCGCAGGTTTTCTGCCCAGGGTTTTACCAAGGTGGTTTGTTTTGGTAGTTTATCATGTGAATGATCACCCTCAGGTTAGGGATGTGCACAAAACCACCCAGCCCAGTTCAGTTTGAGTTTTACCCAAACCCAAACCACACTGGGCCAGTTTGGTTTTGACCCCCTTCAAACCCCACCCCCACCCGGGTTTGGTTTGGTTCGGGGGCGGGGGTTGTTGAACATTTTTTGCATTTTTTTTCTTTTTTCACAGGGAATGCGGAGGTGTCCCTAGTTTAAGAGCCTCACAAAAGTTTGAGCTTATAATTATTTTGTTTTCTTCCTAGTTTGCATCAAAGTCACAGGAGATATAGAACTGATCCTAGGAAAGTTCCCTGCAAATTTTCCGAAAGGTAGATGCAGTTTTCTCCAAGGAAATCACTACTGAATGGGAATGCATAATGCTTCTACGTACTGGAGTTTTAAGTACTAAGTCAAAGCAAAACTAATTTCAAGGCAGACATAATTAATTGTGTCCTTCCTCTTAATTGGCTACAAATATAATTTATTGGTTTAAAGGACACACCAAAAATTCTCCAAGAAACAATCCACAACAGGGCAATAGAAACAGGCCAAGGCACATATGTTCTCATGTTTTTGTAGTTCCTTCCTGAGAACCACAGTGACTGGAAGAGGAAACAAAGCAAGCATCAGTTTTCATTCAGTTCTATGTGTCTCATTGGTGGCTCAAAGCTGTCCATCACAGTGTCCCTTGCCTGTTCCAGCGGGTTTTTTGTTTGTTTTGCTTTGCTTTTCCCATAGTCTTCTATGGGGATTTTCACTGGGAAAAGGTCGATCCTGACACTGATCTCAGCATTCTAAAGGGCCGAAAGGTCATCTATGATTTTGGATTTTATCAGACCTGATCCGATCTGAATTTTGTGTTCATTGCACAGCTTAATGGGTGCATACTGAGCTTTCTGGCAGATGGAGATTTCTAACCCTGGACTCTATGCCTCAAGTCCAAACACCCTGTTCACTGCAGTGCATTGGCTGCAAATGGTCACATCTGACATGACTGATTGATTGACTGATTGATTGATTAAGTGCCTTCAAGTTGGTGTCGACTCTTAGCGACCACATAGATGGATTCTCTCTGGGATGATCTGTCTTCAACTTGGCCTTTAAGGTCTCTCAGTGGTGCATTCATTGCTGTCGTAATCAAGTCCATCCACCTTGCTGCTGGTCATCCTCTTCTTCTCTTTCCTTCAACATTTCCCAGCATTGTGGAAGGGAGCTGGGTCTTCGCATAATGTGCCCAAAGTATGATAGTTTGAGCCTGGTCATTTGTGCCTCGAGTGAAGATTCTGGATTGATTTGTTCCATGATCTATTTGTTTGTTTTCCTGGCTGTGCATGGTATCCTCAAAGGTTTTCTCCAGCACCAAAGTTCAAAAGCGTCAAAGGCACTCCAGAAAGTTAGGTAATAGCTAGCTTCTGCTTTTCAGAGATTCGGGTTTTTTGCTTCTCCACAAAATGCACACATTGTTTTATGGAGCCACCATGTGGGCAAATGAGGGAGAAGCAGCTGAATAAAGCGTTTTAAACAACAAAAAGCTAGCTCAAACCTGCATTCATGATTGCTTCAGAGAAACGTGAAAAATCTCTTTCTTCATACAGCAGTTGCAGTAGTCCACTGGAGGGCAGAAATTAAGGCCATCGTCATTATTACTGAACCATTTTTAAAAATTGAGAATTTCTTCTGGTTTTTTGCTACAGTGGGAACACTTAGTATTACCTTTTTTCTCTCTTCTGTGCTTTCCCCCTGTTCTTCATAGAAAAGCACAGATAAGTTTTTTTGCACAGAAAAGCTTCCACATGGGGAAATGGCATACAATTTTGCCCCCCCCATTCCCCTTTGTTATCCATTTGTAGTCATCCTAAATTTCCAGCTTTAGAGACTCACCCTCTCAATTACTTGGTGTCTGTGGAGGTGTTGCAAATAGATTAAAGGATTTTTATTATTTGGATAAGCCAATTGATTTAGAACCAATCCAGGAGAAATTTATGAATAAGCATTACTCTTGGTTAAATTCTCTTCAGTTTCAGTCCTTTATTTTACATCCTGATATAGTTAAGCAGGCTAATCTTTCTTTCTTTCTTTCTTTCTTTCTTTCTTTCTTTCTTTCTTTCTTTCTTTCTTTCTTTCTTTCTTGCATTTTAAAATTTTATTGGCTTTTACAATAACTTTACAATCCAACTACATTAAGTAAATATTGACTTCCCGCTTACCTGGCTGCGCGCTTCACGTTAACTAGGAGAGCTAGTCTTGTGATAGCAAGCATGACTTGTCCCCTAAGCTAAGCAGGGTCCGCCCTGGATGCATATGAATGGGAGATTTGATGTGTGAGCACTGTAAGATATTCTCTTAGGGGATGGAGCCATTCTGGGAAGAGCAGAAGGTTTCAAGTTCCTTCGCTGGCAACATCTCAAAGATAGGGCTGAGAGAGATTCCTGCCTGCAACCTTGGAGAAGCCGCTGCCAATCTGTGAAGACAATACCGAGCTAGATGGACCTATGGTCTGACTCAGTATATGGCAGCTTCCTATGTTCCTTACATATAAACTAACTAACTAACTTCCTTCCTTCCTTTCTTTCCATTTTATATCCCACTCTTCCTCCAAGGAGCCCAGAGTGGTGTACTACATACTTAAGTTTCTCCTCACAACAACTGTGTGAAGTAGGTTAGGCTGAGAGAGAAGTGACTGGCCCAGAGTCACCCAGCAAGTATCATGGCTTAACGGGGATTTGAACTAATAGGAATTTGACTATGTCTGAGGAATTAATATTAAAGGCTTCAGAAGATTCTAAGGGACTTATTTCTAGATTATATGAGATTCTAATAATGGAAACATCTGATCCATTAATTGGCCTTAAGTTGGCCTGGGAAAATGACCTAGAACAAACTATTAGTGACTCACAATGGAACAGAATACTGAAATGGAAGCCGGTGTTTTCTGCCTCTTCCCGAATTAGAGAGAATTTTGTTAAGATCTTTCACAGGTGGTATTTGACCCCTTCTAGATTATCCCACATCAATAAGAGTTTGTCCCCGCTATGCTGGAATGACTGTGGAACAGGGGGGACATACCATTTATGGTGGTCTTGTCCCAGTATTTTCTGCTTTTGGACAGAGGTATTTTTAGAAATGCGTAAAATTACACAACAGAGGTTAGATATGAGACCAGAGTTGTTTCTATTAAATGTATTTTCGGGAGCTAATCTGGCATTATTGTCTAAGGATCTTATAGTTTTCATGTTAACTGTGGCCAGATTATCCATTGCACAATACTGGAAGCATAAAACCATGTCTCTGACATCTTGGTATCAGTCTATGTGGCATATTGCCATATCTGAAAAATTGACCCATATTATTCGCCTTCGAGCGGGTCAAGCTAATTCTAATGATTTTTTCGTGATATGGTCAGATTTTATTCTGTTCACAAATCAAGATTATTTTAGTCATTCTCCTCCATCTAATTATTTACATATCTGGAAGGATGGTTAATGGATGTCATTATGTATCAGTTTGACTATTCATGTTTATGTATTGTCTTATTAAATAAATATTTGAAAAGAAAAGAAAAGAAAAGCTTCCACATGCACACACATGTCTATATGTATCGTAGGCAGCATTTGAGGTAGCACTGTGCCTTGTAAAAATGCTTCAGGCAGAAATTCATCAAGGGCATCTCTTGTAATTGGAGGTCAATTGGACAAGTAATTGGAGGAACTGCACCTCTTGAATTTCTACCTGGATGCATTCCTTCCCAGCCCAATGTCAGCCTGAAGAATAATGCAAAGTGTGGGAATGCCAGGCCCATTTTAGAAAGTCAGCACAATACATGAGGCTGTATAAATCTTTACCGCTTATATGGCACAGAAGTTAAGGTAACCACCTTAACTCTCATCTTACATAGAATGTTTTTTGATAATTTGAATTTCCTTTGTTTAAAAAATGCACTAAATTATATGACTTGTGTGTGTGTGAAAACAAAACAAAAATAATGCAAAACCCTTACCCTATAGACCTGAGTTTTTGAAGAGGCAAGGGGAAGGGTGAGGAGAAAGGAAGGTGAGTTATCCTTCCCCAAATATAGATCATGAACCAGTGTGAAATCAACTTCTTCGGGATCCATTTTCAAACTGTGGTATCTTGGTCATTTCTCAGTGTATCTGCATGAAATATGGATAGATGGAAGGTGCTTTTCAGCTTGTTGCTCCGTACCAAATTTCAGATAGTTGGGGCCAGGTGACTTGGATTTTATGACCAACAGAATGTTCAGGGCTCCTGATGCCTGAATGCAGTCCTCACACTTCACCTTAACTATACAGGCACTAGTGTTGCTGGGTAAGAAAAGTCAGTTGCCAGCATTCCATCACTCTGTCATTAGTGAAAAACAGAACCCAGTATGAGGCTATGTAGGGCATATAGTTTGGAGAAAGCTCAATTTCCCATGGCTGGGCTTACGTTTAGTCCCCATTGCAGTGGTGTCTCTGCATATATCTCTTTACTTCCCCACCACCACCAAACACACACATAACGCAAGTGAATGACTCTCATTCCCTTCCACGGAGAAATGCAAAGTACTGCACTTGGGGACAATGTTACAATGGGGACAACGTCTCGTCTGACTGTGTGGGCCTATCCCTCACTAGCAGGGATCCCACACAAGGGAACAATGGATCTCTGTGCTCAGAGCAGACAGGTGCACAGCATCCTCCAGCAGCCCACAAGGTATATGAGCTCTCTCCCCAAACACCCCAAGCAGTATAGCACCGGACGGGTGGGAACAGGAAGGAGCAAATATTCCAAGAATAAATGAAATAGCTGTGAGGAGTTTATAAAAGGCATGGGAAGTTTGAAAAAGGTGGGAGCAAGAAGGTCACAGAGCTTTGTTATAAAGGTCACGAGCAACATCTAACAACTTTAGAATTTCAGAAAGAAACCATGGTTGCAAGCATAAAGCTTATGAAAATCATCTCTGCAGAAATAGGATGTGTACACTGCAACCAGAATTTCAGCTGGACGTGCAGAAGAACTAGCTAGAGAATATGGTGGCATCCAGATAAGGAGAGATGCTAACATTTTGTTTTTCTGTTTTAAATTAATATGGAGAATGTTTGTAGATTAACTTCTAGAAAGATATCAGTGTCGTATGTGCTTACTTGCACAAATTGTAATGGTATGAACATGGTTGGTTTTTTCTTTCTGTTTTTTTCTTCCATTATCCCATAACTGCCTTTCATCTGAAATACTATGCAAATACAAAATATAATATAATTGTTCACTTCTTTGCTTGGGCTTTTTGACATTTTGTTTTGGACTGTTCCATCATCAGCAACACTCAGTGGCTGACATCCTGACCAGGAGCATAGGGAGGCCACTGGTGGCCATGGGAGAAGGTCATTTTCCACTGATTGCTGCCCAAGCCACACACCCTGTGTCCACACCCTGTGTCAGATGCAGGGGTATGGTCTATTCCAGGATGAGGCTATTCAGCCCTGTTGCAAAATTTCTCTTCCTCAATCAGCTTTCATTGCATCACTGACTTGGAGCTCCTTTCTCTGCCTCACAGACAGAGTAGCTCCCAGTCAGAGATTCAACAAACTGCTGACTGGGGTGAGGGTCAACAGGACTAAATAGATCCATCCAGGCACTGAACATGTCCTTGCATCAGATGTGGATGCAGGGGAGTAGCCACTAGGGAACCTTCCCAACCAGCATTTCATCATCATCCAAATCGATTCAGATCCAAAAAATGGGTCCCAGAGCTAAAAGAGTGGGGTGGGGTGGTAGTGCCTAATGGGTGGAGGCTACCACCCAAATTTCAGAGGAATTGGGCAAAGGGCTGGGTTTCAGTGATTTTTTTGAAGTTCACGCATCTTTAAGGTTTTCCCCTTCACGTCGGGGGGAAAGGGGTGGCCCAGGGTGGAGTGTGGTTGGTGGGGGCAAGGAAGCTATCAGAATTATTTCAAAGGAATTGGGCAAAGGGCTGATTTTTAAGTGATTTTTGAAACTTTAAGGTTTTTCTCAATAGAGAATAATGGAGGTTTCAGCAAATGTATCGCTTCACATCAGGGGGAAAGGGGTTGCCCAGGGTGGAGTGTGGTGGGTGGTAGTGCCCAAGGGGACACTACCACCCCACCCCACTCTTCCACCCCAGATGCCCCCTTTCTGTCCCGAATCTATCCCAAAGACACTCAAACCAACAAATCACCAAAAATCAGCCCTTTGCCCAATCCCTTTGGGATCTGGGTGGTGACAGGCACCTATTGGGGCGCTACCACCCCCACCCCATTCTTCCACCCCAGATGACCCCCTTCTGCCCTGAATCTGCCCCAAAGACACTCAGACTTCAACAAATCACCAAAAATCAGCCCTTTGCCCAATCCTTTTGGGATCTGGGTGGTGGCAGGCACATATTAGGGCACTACCACTGCCCCCACTCTTCTGCTCCAGAATCCCCCTTTCTGCCCCAAATCTGCATTAACAGCACACATCAAGAACAACAGCAGAGCTTTGCAAAGAAGAGAACCGGATTTCCCAAGCAAGTAAAGTAAGGATGCTGCCAAACAACACATTCTGCCAGTGGAAACAGTGAGGTTTTGCCCCCCTCCCGCCTCCGCAAGTTGAAAGAGTGATGATGACAATGAAATCAATGGCGGCACACAATTTTTGGCATATTTCTGCAATGGATCAGAACCTGAGGCACCAGCACAACCTGATGCAAGCAATCTTTGAATAAAAACGCTGATGGTGCTACAACTCACAATATGACCCAATCCACTTCTTCATTGCAAAGAAGAGGTCCACATGCAGAGAGAGAGAACCTTCTGCCATAAAGCAGTCTCAGATAACAAACGTTAAAGAGGCAAGTGGTTTGGAAAGCAAGCCACGTTACAAAACAGAAATGCATGAACAACAGCAGCTCATAATCATCATCACATCACAGCATCAGCGTCATATATCTCTTATTAACATTATCACATTGACATTCATCATTTTCATTTCAGCATCAATTCAAAATAGTCAATGAAAGAAAATAGGAGGGGACATTGTCAATAATAATAGCTGCTAGTAGGAGGAAATGGATGGATACAAACAGCAGAGATACAATGTCCCAACAGCAGAGATACAATGTGGTAGGCCAGACAACAAGATACAAAATAATGGTTGAGAGAATCAGTTTAATATACTGCTGGTGCTCTATAAAATGGAAGGCTGGAAGGCGGGAAATTCAAGCACACATCCGAACTCAAAATGGAGGAGGAAGAAGAAGCTGCACTTTATCGGTCAGAAAATGGAGGGCCGAAACTAGGGGTGTGCAATTAGGATTTTTGGTGTTTCGATTCGGATCTGAATCAAAACACCCTTGATTCGTTTTGGATCCAAATCTGTCCCCTCCGAATCACCCCCGATTCGATTCGGATCCGAATTAATCCGAATCTGAATCGATTCAAGTTAAAAATGGGTCCTGGGGCCAAAATAGTGGGGTGGGGTGGTAGTGCCTAATGGGTGGAAGCTACCACCCAAATTGCAGAGGGATTGGCCAAAGGGCTGGTTTTTGGTGAATTTATGAAGTTTTAGTGTCTTTGGGGCAGATTGGGGGCATAATGTGGGATCTGGGACAAAAGAGTGGGGTGGGGTGGTAGTGCCTAATGGGTGGAGGCTACCACCCCAATTTCAGAGTGATTGGGCAAAGGGCTGATTTTTGATGAATTGTTGAAGTTTATGCATCTTTAAGGTTTCCCCCCATTAGGTATAATGGAGGGTGTATCGCTTCACAACAGGGGGAAAGGGGTGGCCTAGAGCAGTGTGGGGTTGGTGCTAGTGCAAGGTAGGGGCAAGGAAGCTACCTGAATTTTTTCAAAGGATTTGGGCAGAGGGCTGATTTTTGGTGAATTGTTGAAGTTTACATGTCTTTAAGGTTTTTCCTCATAAGGTATAATGGAGCTTTCAGCAGCCCCATAAGTGCACTTGTGGGGTGCTGGGGTGGCCCAGAGTGAGTGGTGGTGTAGTGCACATAGGATGCCAACCACCCCCATGCGTTTCTAACCCATGGGGTACAGGGTTTTGTTGTTTCTGAGGTATTCTGAGTGTAGATTCTATGATAGCAAATGAGAGTGGATTCATGGTGTCTTATTGAAAATCACATTTGCTATCATAGAATCCACACTCAGAACACCTCAGAAACAACAGAACCCTGTACGCCATGGGTTAGAAACCCATGGGGGTGGTTGGCACCCTATGTGCACTATACCACCACTCGCTCTGGGCCACCTCAGCACCCCCCAAGTGCAGTTATGGGGCTGCTGAAATTTCTATTACACCTTATGAGGAAAAACCTTAAAGACACATAAATTTCAACAATTCACCAAAAATCAGCCCTTTGCCCAATCCCTCTTCAATTGGGGTGGTAGACTCCACCCATTAGGAGCTACCACCCCACCCCACTCTTCTGCCCCTGATCCCACGTTATGCCCCAAATCTGCCACAAAGACCCAAAAACTTCAACAATTCACCAAAAATCAGCCCTTTGCCCAATCCCTCTGCAATTGGGATGGTAAACTCCAACCATTAGGTGCTACCACCCCACCCCACTCTTCTGCCCCCAATCCCACGTTATGCCCCAAATATGCCACAAAGGCACTAAAACTTCAAATATTCACAAAAAATCAGCCCTCTGTCCAATCCCTCTGCAATTGGGGTGGTAGCCTCCAACCATTGGTCACTACCACCCCACCCCACTATTTTGGCCCTGGGACCCAAAATTCTAGTAGACTTCACATCAGACCTTTTTTCATTGAAATCAATGGGAGGCAAAAAGCGGGAAATTCAAATAGACGTCATTGCTCAAAATGGAGGGGGGAGAAGAAGGCATTTATTGGACACAAAATGGAGGGCCGAAACAACAGATATTCCAGAGCCGAAACGGGGGTGATTCGTTTCGGCTCCGAAAAATTTCAGAGGGCTAGAAGGGTGATTCGGTTCAGATCCAAATCACCCGAAATTGGCTGTTTTGGGTACAGATCATTCTGTACCCAAAACGTTTCGCACATCCCTAGCCGAAACTACAAATTTTTTTGAACCGAAACAGGGGCAATTCGTTTCATCTCCAAAACATTTTGAGATGGCAATCGGGTGTTTTGTTTCAATGCTGAAACACCCAAAAAGGGTAGTTTCAGGTACAGAACATTCTGTACCTGAAACGTTTCGCACATCCTTACTTCTGATGCCCCTTTAATCCTCCTTTCTTCCATTGCTGTTTGCATTGCAGCCATTTCCCCCCATCTTTGCTGCTTTGGCAGTCATTTGTCTCTATTTCATTTCTCTTCAAGTGAAATCAGCAATCATTGTACTGGATATGATGATACCACAGCACAGTATAGACAATGAGATTGGCTTATTTGCTGATGTCACTAAGAACTGAAGCACTGCCACCCATATAGACCAAGTGCAATGCTTCTATACTGGCCACATTGGTTATCCTAGCCAATCAGAGACTACAAGCGACCCAGAGATCACAAATGATCCCTGCTAACTTGGCAAAGAGGCACCTTTTAATGTGGTGTTTCTCTTTATTTAGCAGGGGGAGAGTAAGCCCTATCCACCCCCAGCACAGTACCTCCAGTGACTGTTGCTGGTGTCTATCTTATGTTTCTTTTTAGATTGTGAGCCCTTCAGGGACAGGGTTCCATCTTATTTGTTTGTTATATCTTTGTGTAAACCGCCCTGAGCCATTTTTGGAAGGGCGGTATAGAAATCGAATGAATGAATGAATGAATGAATGAATGAATGAATGAATGAATGAATATACAGCCCTTTCACAGGTGTTCTGGGGAAATCACTGAAAGCAAGGGGTCCATTTCAATTCTAATGAGAATTTTCACAAAATGGGACCTGCTCTTTCAGCTTATTTGAGCTGTACCACCTATCACTTTGATTATTATTTTCTACTAGTCACTTCAAGGGAACCAGTGATTCCTCTTTTGTCCAGCATGGATTCCAGGTTCAAGAAGTTTCCCCTTGTGCCAGATATTTAGCTGCCTTTCAGCAACACCAATGTTTTCATCTGGCAATATAAGCTATTGTTTACTTTCCTTCATGGGATATTAATATTACCATAAAATGCAAAAGGAGGAGCCATCTTCATGGAAATGTTCCCACTGTTCTCACCACTGAGTGCCAAGAACACCATTTCAAGTTTCAATACAGGAGAGGGGAACGTTATTTTAGTCAAAGAGGTTTGAAAGTCTACTCTTGAATGTATTCTGAGTTCAACTGAAGGGGAAAAAATGTGTGCATTTAAAAATTATATTTTTTGAATGTTTTTAACTAAAATATAATGTAATACAATATATATTTTACTAACAGACCACATATTAATTGTAAACTTCCAAGAGATGCACGTTTTGGAAGGCAAAGAAATATCTTGAAATAGATAGATAGATAGATAGATAGATAGATAGATAGATAGATAGATAGATAGATACTAGGGATGTGCACGAAATAATTTGGGCACATCCCAGGGGCGGGGAGAGGTTCCCTTAAGAGGAGACAGGCAAGTCCTCCTACCTGCCCCGCCTGCAAGCCTCTGCCGTCCCACTGCGGCACTGCACTCCATAAAGGTCCACCCAGAAAGCAGCAGTCTGTGTTGCTGTCTCCTTTAAGGTGCCTGCCGCAGGGATGGCATGCTGCTCCCGGCATCCCTCGCGTGGGGTCGGCACGCAAATTGTGTCAATGCATGCGCCAATGCCCTTTGAGGAGCCAGCAATAGCATGCTGGCCCTGAAAATGGCATTGGTGCATGTGTCAACGCCATTTGCGTGCTGACGACATGCGAAGGATGCTGGGAGCAGCCTCCTGTCGCTGCGGCGGGCGCTTTAAAGGAGACAGCAGCACAGGCAGCTGCTTTCACAATGGACCTTGACGGAGTTCAGTGCTGCGATGGGACGGCAGAGGCTCGCCGGAGGTGCAGGTAGGAGCTGCTTGCCTGTCTCCTCTGAAGGGAACCCCTCACCCCGTGCCAAAACTTTTCGGCTGCAGGGAGCCTAATCATTTCAGTGCCTCTTCAAAGAGGCGCTGAAATGATTCAGGCACATCTCTAACATACATACATCAAATTATTCACTTAAATGTTTGTTTTCTTAGGATTTTATTTATTAACTAATCACAAATATTTCATTTCCCTCTTTTCAAAATTGTAATGCTAAAATAATTTGTACTCATTTATATTAACATACCAACACAGAATGGTTATAAATAATCATAGAAATCATTTTCATCCTTTCAAGCCTATCATATTTTTTCTATGTGGAATCAATACACCTTAAGAATAGTAACTATCTATCTATAAATAAATTGTTATAGTTTGGATTCTGTGGAAATTTCAGCCTAGATAACAACTTATCTCGAATTAACAACTTTTACACACACACACCAAACCAATATTTAATTGATGGTGGATTTCTTTGTTTCTGATATCTCACAACCACCACCACCCCCCAAAAAAACCCCACCTCAAACAAGTTTTGGCTGAATTTCAATTATTAAGCAATGTTATTTTTGGATCTGCCTGGATTTAAAAAAATTAATTCATATAAAAAGGGCCCAATACCAAAATTCTTGGGGCGGGGGGCATTGACACCACATGTTGCATATAATTTTTCTGTATCTTTTCCAAGATTTTGGTAAATAAATAGTTTTCATTTTTTATAACTGTTATGGTGTTCAATAGCAATAGCAATAGCACTTACATTTATATACCGCTCTATAGCTGGAAGCTCTCTAAGCGGTTTACAATGATTTAGCATATTGCCCCCCAACATTCTGGGTACTCATTTTACCGACCTCGGAAGGATGGAAGGCTGAGTCAACCTGGAGCCCCTTGGTCAGGATCGAACTTGTAACCTTCTGGTTACAGGGCGGCAGTTTTACCACTGTGTCACCAGGGGCTCATCTATACCATCTTGTTCCTATTATAATGCAATTTCTGATATTTAAGAACTGAGAGTTAAAGCTCTCTGATTTCCAAATCTTATTCCATGTCTCATTATTGAAATTGTTACCTAAATCCAAGTTCCATCTTCCAACATAGTTATGTGATTTAGACAGGGCCTCTGAGAGGAATTTTATCAGGGGGTACAAAGTTTATTTCGGGCCCCTTCTCCATTAGTCATCCTGTCTTTCTCCACTACAGTTTTATGCCATGAGCTGTAGCCTGTAAGGCCAAAAAGGGTATGGAAGATGAGAGATTCTGTTGATTGCTCTGTTGATTTTCTGCATTTGAGGCCTTATGCTCCTATACTCCCTCCATGATAAATATAAATAAAATAAAATAAAAGAGGATCAGAGAAAAGAAAGCACATTTGATTCGAACATCTTTGTTTATGCTACAATACAGATAAGGAAAAAGAATTCACATTGAAACATCCTTTTATACTGCAATGCAGATCAGATCATCAGAAGACATAATTATTAGTAAAAAGTTTTTTTTTTTAAAGGTAGATAGGCTTAGTATTTACTTTTTAAAAAGAGCTTTCCTGGCCTTTTTGGGTGAAAAATTTCAATCACAGCATGAAAATTAATTGTTCTGGTAATGTTTGATTCAATACTTAGCTGGGTCAAATCCAAAAGACATTCCTGAGACACTGTAGACCTTAAATAATTCTTAATCAGCTTGAGTTTTCTAAATGACCTCTCTGCAAAAGATATTGTTGCTGGAACTCTTAATAGTATTCTTAAGCTAACACAAACATTTGGAAACAGGTCACCAAGTCTGTACTCTGTTAACAAGTTCAACAGATCTAATGGCTTTAACTGTGCATTTACAAAATTTGCTTGATGTACTGAGGGTAAATGTTGGATTTCTTTTCCAAAATCATCACCGCTAAGGTCAGCAGGATATTGCTCTGATAAAGATAAAGCTTTTCTCTCCAATCACTTTCAGACAAGGTGAGATATTTCCACAAGAAATCAATTTTTTCTGCCAACTGCTTTACAGCATTGAAGCAGACAGTTAATCCTGCTATAACATTGTCTACCAAAACGTAAAACACACACTTTCTGAAGTAGGCCTCTTCTGATGTATCATCTGTGTCATTCATTTCCTCCGAGTGAGCATCAGGTGTGCTGTCATCATGTGGCCTTGCCCTCTTGTGCCTAACTCCACCACATCTACAGGAGAGTTTTATTTCTATCTTTATGTTTGACACAACTAATTTGGCTTCATTCCAATGCATTTCCAGTTGTTTCAAAGTTTTGTCAGATCCATTAATCCCATGTTATAATCATAACTTTAAAGAATGGATTTATAATTGATTCCTTGCAGTGACAACCACAAGGCTGACAAAAAGCTTTTTCTAGGGTATTATAAGTATTTAGGTAGCTCAATTTGATATTTATCCATGGAGATGTGATATCTCCACTGCTAAATTTTATTATTTGACACAATTGACATCCACCATGGTAAATTTGCAGATCAGGAATTTCCAATCCTCTTTGTTTTGGCATCATTGCTCTTATTGCAATTCTTGGATTTTAAAAATAATTTATTCTACCTTTCTTTTTCAACTGACCAAGGCCGTAGAATATTGGTGCATACCCAGGAAATGTCCATGGGCTAGATGAAAATGAATCCAGACAGGACTGAGGTAATGATGGTCAGAGGCCATTCCACTACTTTTGTTGTTGTTGTTTTTTGCTTGATGGGACTATCTTGAAATCTATTTGGACAAAGAGAAAGAGTTGATTTAAGAATGGAGCATCACCATCAACATTTGTACATTTCCACATCGTAGATCTTATCACTGCACTGCTATCACTGCTCTAAAGTTTATTCTCCCATTGAAAAGAAAATGTTTTTCCTATGTGGTCAAAGTGAGGTAATGAAAGTCAGTCTCATTTTCATCTTAGGAAAAGCAATTTTCCTAAATGGTGTTCCACTAGTGGTGCCTGATCACATCTAAGCCTCGCAGCAAATGAGTCTTAATCCAGTTTGTCTGTGCTACGTTACCTGAGGGAAATAATAGCAATCCTTTCTCTCTGCTTGCAAACTGTTCACAGGGACTCCTCCAATATATATTAATCCCATCATTTATCTTTGTCAATGGAGAACAAAAATAATTTGTGCAAGAGTAAACAGATGAGCAGACAAGAAGGGAGCTCTGTTTTATTAACAGTGCAAAGCAGGTGCTCCCACAGCCAACCTTGTTTTTATTACAAAACCTGGGCAATTCTCTCCGCCTGCATCTGTTCCGAACAAGCTACGGTTACAGGCCTTCTGATGATTATGGGGAAATATTGTATTGCACCAGCCATTAAGGATCAGAGGAGCAAGGCAATTGCTTCCAAGCATGTCAGAAATTAAAGGATATTTTATATTAAAGATAAATTCAAGCACTTTGTTATGTTCTTTTTTGTTAGCTTACTTTCCTTAAGGAAAGCCAGCTCATGAGATCACCTGGCATTGTGTATGTGTGACTGTGTATGTTTGTATGTATGTTGTGTGTGTGTGACTCTGTATCCCCCTATCAACTTTACAATGCCTGGACTAATATGAACTAAATTGAGTATAGTTGTAGGGACACCTGAATGGCATCGTTTGTGATGATGTCATCCACCCAGATTCAAGAAGGCAGACACGTAAACATTTGAGGCACAAGTGGGCTAACTTGTGAACTGCCTAACCGAATTGAACCAAATTTGCTACAATTGTAGGGACACATAGGGTTGCCTCAATAGCATAGTTTCTAATTCAAGATGGCAGACATGTGAACGCTTGAGGGGCAAGTGGACTAACTTGTGGACCGTCTAACCGATTTGAACCAAATTTGGTTCAGTTGTAGTGAGTGACACATAGGGACACCTCAATGGCATTGTTTGTGGTGATGTCATCCATCCCAATTCAAGATGGCAGGTGTGTGAATGTTTGAGGAGCAAGTGGGAACCAATGTGGACCAAATTTGGTGCAGGTGTAGGGACACATAGGGACACCTCAACAGAGTAGTTAGTGATGATATCATTCAACCCAATTCAAGATGGTGGATGCATGAACATTTGAGGTGCAAGTGGGCTAACTTGTGGACCATCTAACCAATTTGAACGAAATTTGGTACAGTTATAGGGAGTGGCACATTGGGGTACCTCAATGGTGTAGTTTGTAATGATGTCATCCATCTCAGTTTAAGATGGTGGATGCATGGACATTTCAGGAGAATGTGGACTAACGTGAACTGCCTAACTGATTTGAACCACATTTGCTACAGATGTAGGGACAAACAGAGACTACTCAAGGGCGTAGTTTGTGATGATGTCATCCACCCTGACTCAAGATGGCAGACATGTGAATGGTTGAGACACAAGTGGGCTAACTTGTGGACTGCCTAACTGATGTGAACCAAATTTGGTACAGTTGTAGCGAGTGACACATAGGAACACCTCAATGGTATAATTTGGCATGGTGTTATTCATTCACCCCAATTCAAGATGGCAGAGGTGTGAATGTTTAAGGCTGAAGTGGGCTAATTTTTGAGGATGGTAATTATCAATTAAGATTATAGTGAAAGGGAAGTAGGCAGATTATGTTTTACCAGAATAACTTGTTTTATTTATTTAAATGTATGCATTTTTAAAATTCTTCCTTGTCATCACCTAAGAAATAGATTAAAATATTGTAAACAAAAAAATTCAGTGCATAATTTTAGAGAAATAAACCCTTCAAAATGCATTCCACGCCACTGTGGCATTTGTGCTTAAATAAAGCTTGTGTTGTGCCTAAATCTAAATTTTCATTGCCCAAGAGGTATCTAAATATTAGTGTATTTCAAAGAGCCTAATAAACTGGCCTGCCTGTAAAGAGGCTGGGTCCCCATGATACAAGTAAAAGGAATCGATGCAATGGATAGGTGTCTCAACTTAGAAATCAAAATATTGGATAGGGGCTTCTTTTGGAAATAAAAGCCATACAAACATTGCCCCACTAGATGGCAGCATCATGTGTGCTGTTCATGTTGAGAACTGTGGATTCCCAATAATGTATTTGAAAGTTCCTATTATTAATGAAAGCACGACTTACTTTAGTGGTTATTTTCATGAAAATATGTTATAAGCCTATGATTCTGTGAAGAGCTATTTCCAGCCTACTGAGTGAAGAGGGATCGTTTTTACCATTTAGTTTTGATGGGCAATTTTTTGGTGTGGCAGGTACACACCATGCCACCAGCTGGCTACATGGTAACAATTGTTTATCAGAACTGAATGTGCCTCATAGAACAGCACACATGGGGGAAATACCACCCAGTAAGAAGAGATGGCACCGTGTAGCCCACCAGATAAAGGAACACTGATATTCACGATACTATCATGGGGACTACAGCCTTCTTTCACCTTCTTGCCCTACTTGATCATTTCAGGTAGAAGCTGCCACTTTGCTTCATATTTTGCCAGTATTTATTCCATAGGACTAAAGTCAGAAAAATGTAGAATGGAGTACAGGACCAGTCACCAGAGTTTAGTTTTTTTATTTTTCACATTTATATACTGCTCTTCTTCAGGGGAGCCCAGAGCATCTCAGCATTTCTTTTTAAAAGAAAAGGATTTTTTTAACATGAGATATATGAGTTTACATATCTGGCACTCCACATGGCTAGTGTCTAATGTCAGCCAGACCATTGGGCAGTTAATAGTGCAGTATTAGGACTTGAGCAATAGCATGACCAGATTTGTCTACCAAGGAGCCCATGATGAGCATCTGCCACACAACCAAGAAGATGCACTCAGTTTGCACATGGCACTGGTCAGGCTTGTTGGGCCATTGTGGACTGATGTGAACTAAAAGCATGGCCTAGCATAGACCCAATAATTTGCTGCTCCTACACTTTGCAGAAGACTGGTAATGGTGGGAAACCTGTATTTTAAGAAAACATCCACCTCAATAAATATCCAAACAAACCCAGCGATCCCTGGAACACAATTTGAAAACCACTGTGACAAGGCAATTTGGGGAGAGGAGGGCTGGTCTTGTGTCAGCAAGCATGAATTGCCCCCTTTGCTAGAAAGTGTCTGCTCTGGTTTGCATTTGAATGGGAGACCTTATGTGAACACGATAAGGTATTCCCCTTAGGGGATGAGGCCATAGTTCAGTGGAAGAGCATCTGCATGCTTGCATCAGGAAGTTCCCAAGTTCCCTCCTGGCATCTCCCAGATAGGGCTGAGAGAGACTCCTGCCTGCAACCTTGGAAAAGTCGCTGCCAGTCAGTGCAGACCATTCTGAGCTAGTTGGGCCAATAGTCTGACTCAGTATAAAACAGCTTCCTATGTCCCTGTGTCCCTGGATCAAAACTACCTTCCAACTATTTTCTTTCTCCCCATTCCCCTTCCTATCTCTGTTCCTGTTTGTGGGGGAGAGAGAAGTCAAGCCCAGTTTACATGCAGCCTTTCAAAATGCAGCCACACGAATCTTTTTGAATCTTTTTCAAGATTCTTCCTGCAACCATATTAGATGCAAAGGAAAAGATTCTTGGGATTCTGAGGAGAGGAGAAGAATATTTTCCTCAGTTGTGCTGCTATGCATGCAAAGAGGGAAAAGCTACAAGGTTTGGGATCAAAAAGCAGATTTGACTGAACTTTTAAAGAAGAACATCAAAGGGTGCTGATGGCGGCTCGTACTATTCAGTTTACTGCTATACTTTACTGCTGTAAGGGACATGTGAAATTGCAATGGACTCTTTACATTTTGGAGGTGGCATAGAGCTTTGTGTGCATCTAGCTATATATCTCTAGCTCTGTTCTGTGCATACAAATTACTGTGACATATGCCCTCTTCAGGCATTATTTTAAAAGGACACCATCCAAAGCAGAAATGGAAGTCCCACCTTCCTGCCCATCAGCCATTCCCCCCCCCCACTCTCCCTCCTGTGCCACTCACCATCACAGCACTTTTCTGAAGAACTGAACACTGTAAGAGTGGTGGTGGCCGTCTGAGATTGCTGACTGCAGAAATGCCCATCACACACACACACACACACACACACACACACACACACACACACACACCAAAAGCAATCAAAATAATCAAACGTTTAGAACACCTTCCCTATGAGAAACAGTGGAAGTGCTAGGCTGCTGCTGCTTCTTTTTTTCTTTCTTTTTTTTAATTTTTAATTCAGGGAAAAAAGATGGCTAAGGGGAACACAATTTGATGCTTTGTCAAAAGAAGAGCATCTCCATCTCTGATTGCTTTTTAAAAAGACCAACATGACACACCTGTTCTCTCAGGCTTTTAATCACAATTAATTTTAAACTGTCTTCATTGTTTTTATCCTATGAAATGTTTTTAACTTTTTATTCTGTGAAATTGTTTTGTTTTTACTCTGTTTTATATGTGTTGTTTTAAATTATGTATATTACCAAAGGATACACATTTCAGGTGGTAGATAGATAGATAGATAGATAGATAGATAGATAGATAGATAGATAGATAGATAATATGCATGATGTGGAAAAAATGGATAGAGATAAATTTTCCTTCTTTTCTCATTACTCTAGAACTCAGGAGCTCCATGTAAATGGGTTCATTCAAGCCAGTAAAAGGAAAAACACTTTTCCACACAGCACGTGCTTAATTTATAGAAGCCACTGCCCATAGGGCAGATTCAGATGAGATTATACAAACTGAACCTCCAGTTCCTGGAGTTCAGCAGCGAGTCTAACTTCCATTGGAGGGGAGTGGTATGCCGACATTAATCATGTTGACCAAACTCTCCACAACCTTCAATTCTGAACCTGACATCTGTTACCAATCTTGGTTACAGATGTTGGGTTCAGAACCATAAGTTGGATAGAATATTCCGACACTGGCAGGTTCAGACAACATGACCAATGTCAGCATATCGTCTCTCATCCACATTGCTGTACCAGCTGCAATGAGCTAACTGTCATGCTTACTGCCAAACTCCAAGAACTAAAGATTTGGCTTCTACCGTGTGCTCTGAACTGGCTCTTAGATTAAAAATATGGATTCTTAAATGTAACCTCCTGGTTCTGAGATAGAAAACCTCTGAAATTCTAAATAGAAGAAAATGCAATGTTTCATATACAACTGGAATAGTAGAAGGGAATCCATCTACTAATTTATTTATGGATGGAATGTTGGATGGACATGATATTCTATGTCCCCCTAGTATCTGCCAAAGAAGATGCTTCAAAATAAATTGGGAATTATCCATTAAATTATGTTTGCATCCATTTCACTTTAGCTTGTTGCATTCTCAGCATCATTGGTGTGGCTCTCCTTTTCATGTTCACCTTTAACAACAGTCAGGCACTCTTCCTGGCATGGAGATTTGTGGTGACAAAAGCTTTACTAGACTTAATTTCCTTCAAGATGCTGTTTCTCAGCTCATTGCCTAGTCCTTCCCCTTCCTTCAGCTCTCATGCCTTTGGTCTATCAATTTCCCTATTGTGGCAGCTTTTAATCCTAACCAGAACATATTGAGAAAATGTTGTAATAGCATTAATCTGGATGAATTTTCAAAAACCTGTAATGTTGATGTGCCAAGCATTTTATCACTGCTTTTATAGCAACTGAATGTGTATATGCCACCTTTGGGCAATTAGATATTTTCCTTCCATGTTTCCAACCTCTGAATACCAAAATATACCACGCAGCCAATTAGTTATATAGGTAAAGTTGTAGTTTTATGTTCCTAGAAAATAGAAATGGTGAAAGATGGTTGTAAAATAAACTTTGTGTAAAAATAACTTTGTGTGTTGTGTATGTGTGTCTTTAACACTTAACCATGACTCATAGGTAGAAAACATTATGAGAGCATCTTCTTTAAGCTGGATGTATGGAGAAGCCTGTACATCGCGCACAGTGGTAATTCTTTTGGTTGTGACTGAGGAAGCAAGACATCAACAACCCAGTTCTAATTGCTATCCTTTTATTCCGGGTGAAGTAATGTCCACAGGGTCTCTGCAAACATCCATGCACTCAACAACTTGGTAGAAGTTTGGAATAAGCCTAGACAGAACTCTCAGAGAGTGCTCTTTGGGCAGGTCTTGCTGCAGATATAATCGTCCCAGTCAGGCACTTGAAGATGACTTTTCTTATCTGCATTTTGTTGAACCTCTGCTTTATTCCCTCCCTGACCTTCTAGCCTTTATATACTCATCAGGGACACACCCAACAGGTAAAATTTACTTTATCAAAACTAAGTTAAAAGACACCACAAATAAAGTCTACAGGTAACCCAAATTCTGCTTTAAAAGGGCTCAGTCTTGCAACCTATACATATTTGTAAATTCATGCAAATCTATTTGACTTTGAGGTCATCCATACAATCAAAACCTGGGTTTTGAAGCTGGGTATGCTCCCAATTCTTGGTTGTGCGGAAGCAAGGTAAGAGGAAAACCTAGGTAGAAGTGATTCTGTGGTAGCAAGGTAGGAGGAAAATCTGGGTAGCTTTTCCTCCTACCTTACTTCCACACAATCACTTCTACCCAGGTTTTCCTCTTACCTTGCTTCCACACAACTGAAAATTCGGAGCACACACAGCTCCCAAACCTGGGTAGAACACAGTGAGGCTATTCCAACGATCAGGGGAACCCTAGCCCTATTTCACCTGACCGTGAGAACCACCGGGCTTGCAGGTGAGCCCGGCCTCCAAGTGGTTAACCCACTAAACTACCCCTGCACTAAAAACAGGTTTGCGGAGCGAGCGCTATCCGGTTTTTTGAATTGTGTGTTGCCGTGGCATGACTCCCCACCACGGCAACTCATGAGTAGACCCCCGACCTGGAGGCTTAAAAGCAGCCTCCTGGCTCGGGGGTCTCTCCAGCATGCCCTGTGCACTTGCGCAGGGCATGCTGGGGCTTCCGGGGGGCATGTGGCCCCCGATCCTCCCAGCCCCTGCTGGCTCCATAATGGAGCTGGCAGTCATGTAGGTGACCACATCAGCTGCCCGGAGCAGACTGCCTGCTCATGTGTGGGGAGAGTGGGCTAAGCCCACTCTCCCCGCTAACCCTCTCGAGGCGGCTCCCACTGATCGTGGGAACCGCCTCAGTTTTTGATTGTGTGAATGACCTCCATGTATTTTACTTCTTTTAATCACTGGACGGGGAAAGGGAGTATGTGAGGCATGGAAGCTGATCAACGGAAATCTTGCCTGGCTTCGCCTCTAGACTCCAGCTGTTTCTGCGACTGAGGAAAACACTGGATGCTCTCCAGTTACTATGGGAGACGTTGAATTATGTGTAACAATATGTTAGTAACTTCACTTGAAACTACTTTCCTTTCCCTTCGCACACAGCTGTTTGGAATCCTTCAGCTTTACGGGGGTGGGGGTGGGGAAGCACCATCCATGGTTGCTGGTGGTGTTTCCACAAAGAATGAAAGAGACAGAAAGGCAAGGTGCAGGATTTATATTTAATGAATGCAGAGGGAGAAATTCTCGCCTTTCCTCAGGTGCGGACCAGATGTATGTGTGCTTTGACCTAAGACACATTTACTTGTGCAAATCAATTGCAGGTTCAAGAAGCTCATCTGTATGCTCTTCAGCTCCTTAGTTGCTGTATGAAGTATGCCTACAGGGATGACTGATCCTGGACATAGACATCATTTTAGGTGTCTGTTTCTGTACACATGATTGCCTGGGGCAAGTGTAAGGGCGGTGTGTGTGTGTGTGTGTGTGTGTATACGCACCACCACCACAAAACCACACAATTAAAATAGGAATTGCACAATGAACGTGCACATTCTCACACCTTCCGCAACAAACCCATTGTTCCCCCAGTGCATTCCTTAATTGTTGGTGGGGGAATGAATCACCCAACACATGATTAAGGAACATGCCAGGAGAAATTCTGGATGCTACAGGATGTAAGGAAATATATGCTCCTGGTCCATTTCCATTTTAATTGCAGAAGTCAGTTTGTGGGATGGGGAGAAATGGGGAATGGGGAATGTTGTCTGAACTAGCCCCGTGATTTGTGAGCCTACTTCAAATGAGGAGTGTAACAAACTCTAAAGGGGCCTATGTTCAAGAACTAAACATGCCCCTGCTTCTTTTGCAGCATCAAAGGTGCTACCAATTTTGGGGGGGGGGATTTTCTCCCCAGCCCCTCCTGCTATGGGACAACAGGTAGGAGGAAAACCTGGCTAACCTTTCCTCCTACCTTGCTTTCACACAGTCACTTCTACCCAGATTTTCCTCCGAGCTTGCTTCCACACAACCAAAAAATGGGAGCACACACAGCTCCCAATCCCTGATAGAACCATTTTTGATTGTGTAAATGACCTCAACACATTGATATTTCTTGATGACACTTACTTTGTGGTTGTTGTGTGTGTCTGTGTCTTGCTTTACACTAATGTCACTTGCCTCCTCCTCCTCCTCCTCCTCCTCCTCCACGTTGCACACCTCACCTCACTGGTCCGCACTGGTCCCCTCACTGGTCTCACTGGTCCCCATAGCTCACTGAGAGCAGCCAGGCAGGCTTCAAGAGAGACTTCAAATCCTGCTTGCCCTCACTGCCTATGGAACAACGGCTGATGAGCTGGCTTTGCAGCCAGCACATGCAGATTCTGGTGCTGTGCCTGAGAATCAGCTATTCACTGGAGGCAGGTAGCGCCCAAGGTGTCAGAGCACTTTTGAGACCCCCATTTCACCCAATATTCTGCCATCCAGGCCTGCCATTCTGCAGGAGGTGCCCATGGCTGTGGCACCTCCTCTCTGTCAGCAACTCCTACAAAACCCTCTTCTCCAGTGGCTCGGGTTCTTGGAACACATCTGCCCAGTTGTGGATCTGCCCATGCTTCAAACCATGGTTTTGCATTCCAGTTTGGGTGTTCAGGCTATTACTCAGTTGTCATTCTAAACCACGACACTAGTGAAGAATTGTACCATCACTCACAAATAATTGTAAACTATAGCTTGAAGATTCAGCCATAATGTTGTTTATGTATTACATTAATAACCCACTTTTCTTCCACAGTGTTGAAGGCAACATACACAGGGATTTCCAAGTGGTCTGGCCTTCCAAGCACTGCCAAACCATGGCCAAGCATTATATCAGCACTGAGTCTATATCTGGAACAGTTCTTCCAAAGCTTATGTTATGAGCAGAACCAGCCTCACATACAAGTTACGCCCTCCATGGCTGCTCCGCTCTGTCTTTGCAAAACCGCTATGTATATAATCTATACTTTTTCATTTACATATATCTGCCAACTGAGAATAACACTTTGTGTATCGGATGAAGTGGCTTCAGTCCATGAAAGCTTATACTAAAATAAACATGTTAGTCTTGAAGGTGCCACAAGACTCTCTGTTGTTTTTGCTGCAGTAGACCAACAGAGCTCCCCCTCCGGAAGCTGTTATTATGGATTTTCTTCTTTATATCCCAACTTTATTTGAAAGAACTCGGCATGGCAAACATGGGATCACTCCATTTTATCCTAACAAACACCCTGGGCGTTAGGCTAGGCTGAGATGACTGGCCCACCCAGAGAGCTCCATGGCTGAGTAAGAATTTGAACATGGGCCTTTTTGGGGGTCCAAGTTCAACACCCTATCCACCACACCACATTGGTTCTCCACAGGATTGAAGGGGCTGTGCAGAATATGAGGAGCCAGCAGTTAAGCCCCCTACCCAACTGGTTCTTCTCAGTCAAATATTCCACAGTGATTTAAGGTGGCAAATCCCACAGGTGCCATAGACCTAGCAAATGTTGCTCGGGATCCAAAGTTTCTTCTGTACCTTTGATTTAACTGGTGATCATAAATAACTCACCATCTTCTGCTTATTTGGATAATGCAACCTGTCAAGACACCTGCATCCTTCATGTGATCTCCTTTAATTCCCACATGACTCAGAAGGCTGCTACTGCTCCGGAAAAAACAGTAGACATGGGACCCCTATGAAAAGGAACAGGAGACCCTGGCTAGTGGAGAAAGGGGAGATTGTCTCCTGGGTTTCTGTGGTGCTCCATGACAGGTATGGTATGCAGAATTTCCATATAGTAACTCTCTGTTCACCACTTGTCTAAATAGTAATAAATCACCAGCAAATTCCTGGTTCGGTTTGGGAGGTTTGGACTTCAAAGCTGAAGTCTTCAGAGTCACAAACAGGAACCTTTCATTAACTGTGGAGGGGGGGGGACATTCTACTTTATTTTAAATTGTGCCCCCTGGTTATTTAGTTAAAGCCCATATTGCTTTGCTAATAAACAAAACCTACTCTCTTTGACATGCCACTTCTTATATGGAGCTATCATGCACTGAAATTGTTTGCTGTCTGTGGCCTACATGTCTACCAATATCTGAAGCTGACAAGTAGCTTGGGTTTTGGGGTTTTGTTTTTTTGTAAAGCCTTGAAAAATTGATACTAGATATCTGGAGATGCCAGATGCACAAATATTCTGTTTCATTTTGATGCTTGTGTGGAGCTCAAGATGAAACCTTCCTTGTATACTGAATAATTTATACTGCATTCTTTTATAGCCCAAACTGGAAGCAAGTAAAATTGCTGTGACAAAGAACAGATTTCTGAAAAGGTATCATTTTATATTTACTATATTCCTATTAAATTAGATCCAAATGGCCTAAAGCAATCTCCCATCGCAATGACAGAATAACTTTTTAAAAGTTTAGCATTTTCTGCTGCAACATTTCTTTCAATCTAAGTTTCTTTTTCACAGAAAAGGAAAAAAATATTATACAGCTGAAGTGAGAGTATTAAAAATAAAAATAAAAAATGGCAAATGTACTGTCTTCAGCTGGAATTGTCATTTCCTGAAAGCTTGACCTGACTATCAGATGTCTGACTCTTTTAGGAATCAAGGTGAAGAAGAATAAACACCCAAACTACCAAGGACCTTTTAAAAAAGAAAGAAAAAGCGTCCAACTGCAGTGCTTAGAAGCCAGGGCCTGATCAGTCAGCTGCTAACCCAACGGCAGAGTTTGGAAAACTCATCATCGGGAATGTTGCCAGTAGTCATGGGTGGTCACTAACAAAAGAAGCCTCCCAACAAATGATTTTACATGATGTGATTTGGATCTGTTTTAGTACATGGCCAGAGCAGCATAACTGTCACTGTCCTGCTGAAAGATCAAATTATGGTGATGTAATAAGGAACCATTTCATGCAAGCCACATAAAACACAAATGAACACATTCCCCTTTCTGGCTAAGCTTGAATTTATAACAGCCTCAGGCTTGGAAAATAAAATAAAAGATATCACTACAGTTTAAGAAGCTTCTGCGGGTCAGTTAAAAATTGCACATTTAGTTACTTTAAATAACATACAGGGTCTCTGACTAATTCCAAACATAGTTACTTCCATAGAGCTTGGCCTTGAATACATTTTCCACAGAAAGGTTTAGACAGATATAGAAAAGTGTGAGCATTTACTGTAAATGTCAGAAACTTGGTCAATGTTGACATTCACTAGTAATTTTCGCGATTTTAGGAGAATCCCAGGAAATGTAAGAACATTCTGATATTAATAAATGTCAGGACCAGCCCAATGTCCTTAGTACATACTCAGCTTTCAGCCTATCTTGCAACACTTAGTAGTAAAGGAAAACTTCTACCATATTAAGTCTTTTGCCTAATTTCTTAATCCTCACCACTAACTATAACTAAGTTTGAGCAACTGAATTCACCTACACTTTTCTCTTTTTTCTTTGTCTTTCTGTACACAACCCTCCCTTCTCCTTTTTCCTTTGTGTTAAACACTGGTAACCTTTCGATTGTAAGCTCTTTGGGGCAGAGACCTGACTATTTTGCTTGCTAAACTCTCTAAAGTGCTATGTACATTGGGGTTGCTGTATAAATATATAAGAACAACAATGCTGGTTTAAAGACTTCTGATGCAAACATTTCTGACATTTATCAATAAAACTCAAGGCCAAATCAAGTAACCTTGGCAGCTTATGCATCTCATCCATAATGCCATACTTTACTGGTAAATGCTATACCAGTAATATTTGTCCTGTCTCAGGTGTAAATATTGAAAAGAAGCCCGATAATTCTGTCATTTCTGATATTTACTGTCTGGTGCATCTTAAGAACCACAATGAGGCTCTCCACACGAGCAGTGTGGAGAGCCATAAAAATTTCCGTGTGGAGAATGAATGGGCTTGACCTGCTCTTCCCGCAGATGATCAGGTGGCTAGCCCTGGTTGGCTGGATCGACCGCCCTCATGATTACTGGCTCCGTCATGGAGCTGGTTGGGGCAGAGGGGATCGGGGGCCTTCTGGCCTCCAGAATTCCCAGAATGCCCCATGCAAGTGCACGGGGCATTCTGGGGACACCCACCCCCCCGACGCCAGGAGGCTTGTTGTTGTCAGGGGTCTTCTCGTGAGTTGCCATGGTGTGGAGCTGTGTTGTGGCGACACACAATCAAGTAAACAGGGTTAGCAGAGTGTGTGCTTCGCTAACATAGTTTAAGGGGGAGCAATTATGCGGGCTTGCTGCCGGGAGCCACATGGCTCCCGGTTGGGCTCCCTTAGCCCGGTTTCTGCAGGTCGTGAAAATAGCCTCAATGTGTTTTCAATAAAGGCCCTCATTTGCAGCCTCCTCATTTTCATAATTTATTAGTCATACTAAATAGCAGCATTTACTACGAATGGCTGGGAAATGCCTACACTTGAATTGCTTTTCAGATGTTTTCTTGCACTCGTTATGATTTTAACATCAAAGCAATTCTCAGTTGTCTCTTAGGATGCTCCAAAATGTGAAACAATTTAACGATGAACTTTGATTTATCACCATCAAGCTGGTCTTTGACCCTAGTTATTCCGCCTCTCTCGGCCGTTTATGGTCACAGACATCCAGATTCCTCCTCATAGATCATGGATAGGATGTGGTAGAAAGGAGAAGAGGATGGGAAGGGAAAGAGCTTCTTAGAGTGAGGAGAAAGCAGTGAACTTGTTAGTGATGAACAAATCTGTTGGGTGTCTGAGTTACTTTTAGGGAGATGTTCGAACAATATTGGCTGAACATCTGAGGCTACAGTCCTATGCACACTTATTTGGGAGCAAGCCTTGTTGCACTATCATCATTCAACACCACCAGAACTAGCTGAGTGATTCCCTGACAGCAAGCTTTGATTCAATTCTCTTTCAGCAGAGATTAGTCGAACCTATATTTCTAACACATCATTGAGCTGTGGTTTGGTTCTTTGAAATATGGGGGTTTGAGATTTATTACAATGGTCTTTTTTTCCCCCTTCAAAAAAAGATGTGTTTTTTCTCCAAAGATGCCTCTATGACAAGTCTGCAAGATTCTAATTTGCAAAGAGGAGATTCTAGGAGAACTCTGGCGCTTTTATATTTAAATGTTTCCTTCTCCCCTCCTTTTCCTTGATGGGCTTCTCTTTTCTCCCGCCACTGAGGCAGCAGCAAGGTGGCAAGAGACCTTGCAAGGTCATGCAAGGTTGGGTGAGGTGGCAAATAGCAAAGGGCCAGGGGGCCTTGCCAAAGCACATGAGATGGTGGCAGACTGCCTTTGAGAATGAATATTCCTACCTCAGAAAAATACCACCCATGTATATGGAGTCCATTAACCAACAAGGGTAACTGCTATTGTTAAACTTCCCTTTCCCACAACATCCAGTCAGATTTTCCTTTTCAAAAAGCCTGCAAATTCAGCTTCTATGGTGCAGAAGATGGGTACCTTAACTTGCAATTTCCACACTTTTTAAAGCATGAGTGAAAATTGAAAGTATCTTCGCTATCAGTTTAAACAGAAGGATGACTGAGTTTTTGGATTATTGAGTTGTCGCTCATGGCAGAGTTTTGCAGGTTTTTGTAGTGCTTCCAAAACCTGCAGAACCTGTTTCCAAAGGTTCTGTAGGCCTTTGCTCCACAAAGAAATATTTGTATGTATCCTATATAATGGTGTCTCTATCATACTGTTTTTAATTCTCTGAGAAGCTAATCATCCCCAGCCTGCTGTGGATGTTCTGAGTGTACACTGAGATCGTTAATAGATCACAAATTTCCTTCTGAGTCAGGTCTTTATTTTAACAGCTTTTTTTAAAAGTGGAGATGGGGAAAACTGCTTCATCTGTGAAACTTAGTCAAAACCATTCTGATGATTTGCTCTTGGATCATCCTAATAATAGAGAACAATTATGAAATTAACAAGTCCCTGGAATTCACAATCTCCTAAACCAGGAAGTCTCCACACAGCAGGTTTTACAGCAAGTTTTCTGGGAGACTTTACTGCAAATTCAAAGTTATCCCAAAAGTTATCCCCAATGCAATAAGTGTGGATTTTTTTACCCTGGATATAAACCAGGCTGCATTCTAAGGCGAAATAAAAAACCCGAATTGTGTGTGAAGTACTCCTGGTAGTTTGCAGTGATAATCTGCCCAATATGTGAACGCACACCCTCCATTCTGGAGAAGATGTGAGTGAAAGGGCTTTAAAAATCCCGAGTGAAAAACTTCCATGGGTTTAGAACCAGGAAGTCACTCTCCGGGAATGTTTCCAGGCTAGCTGCTCAACAGCAGCAAAATGCCTCCATTCAGGCAAGAATGCATTCAAAATGTAAACAGCAGGGGGAGCAGTCTTGTGGAAATTAACAACCAAAAAACCCAGCAATGTTTTGACACTGGATATACGACATCCTAGCTCTATATCACAGCGATTAAATTCAAAACAAGGCATTAGAAATGTGAGCGGCACCCTGCTGTCCACATAGGGACTGTGGTGTCACGGCGAAGGAAGTGTGGAAGCACATTAACGAGATATGACATGACCCCATTGCAGGGTCTAATCTGGAAAGCGCCCTGGACTTGTCTGGCAAGGGCATATGTTGCCTCCCAGCTCTGGCTTCAAAAGTTGATTTTACCCTGTTGTTATGGGGACTTCAGAACTCAGGCTAACAACTCGGGAAACACAGGATGGATTTTTTTTTGCAAAACACAGTATTATGCTCCAGCAAATAACTGAATTGTTCTTAAAAAACATGTAAAGGGACAAAGAAATTATAATATATGTTATCTGATGGCAAGAAAGGTAACCACATTTGAACCTCCTCTTTTAAGGAGCTGGTGTTTAAACTGCTCAGTTTAAGAAAGAAAATCTATCACCCATTTTAGGAAGGCAAAGCCATCCCTAACATTTTCTTTTCCATTTATGAGCTAGTGTACCATAGTGGGTAACAAACAGAGCAGACTTTGCATTTGGAAGAGAAAAACTGATATACAAAACAGTCCTTATATGACTTTTGTTTATTATTATACCCCATTCAGACATTTCCATGTATTCTGAATATTAATCCCTTCTGCAATTATATTAAAGAGCTGGTATAGTACTGAAGCTACAAGTGTGAGCTGCAAACTAGGAAGCTCATCATTCAAATCTGATCTCTGCCAAGAATTCACCTTTGGTGGACTTGACAAGCTCCTCTCTCTTAGCCTCCGTTTTCCATTTGGATCAATATTCAGAGAGTATCGATATTCCAGTTCTCAAGTGAATCCTACAAATTACAGAGCTTATTGATTAGCAAAGGCACTTAGCCATAGAGTGAATATTTTTTTCTTAAGAGAGAAGGAGATTGCCAAGCAACAGAGCAGTCACACTACAAGTAAACCAATTGACTTCAGAGCAGGAGCAGGAGGCCTATTGTGGGGAAAGGACTGTCAAATTCTGTTTCTTATTTTGCCTGATTTTGGTCTTATTAGGAAAGGTTTGTTCAGATTAATCTAGCAAGGCACTGCCATGCTCCATGCATTGTTTTTCATGCACCTTGTCCCTGCATCAAATGTTCTGCAGTTTAACATTCATCTCAGCCAAGAAACTATGGCACAGCTCATTTAAGCATGACTCATGGAGTCTTTCACATTCTGCTTATTTAAAGGCTCTCTAATCACAATCATACGAAAAATGGGTGCTGTCCTTTTAAAAGAAAGCTGCACTTCATAACAGCAGTGGGGCTAACCACAACTTCATAACCAGTTCCTGATGCTGTGCAGTTTGACCACAGAAGAACTTGCTCTGTCTCCTCTCTGCCAGAAGGGGTCAGCAGTAGGCAAAAACTTTGTAAGGAACTGACAGTCGGTAGACAATTCAGTTTAACAGTGTTACAATAAGTAAATAGTTGGCACTGAACTTTAATATTAGGGTAACAGTAACATTTCTATTTATATTATTGGTTTTCAGCTGATGGGCCAGCACTCACAAATGGATTGTGCTGTGACCTGGTTTTCTCTCTTCTTCTTTTCTCAGATATTATAAGACAAACGAGGAAAAGACAAAAATAAAAATGGAGGGAAGACAAAGACATGGGTAAAAAATTAAAAGGGGGTGTCTTATTCGGGGTTGCAGATGGGTTCTGGATCCAAAAGGTTGATAACAACTTGTTTATATAAAGTGCCCCAGTGCACCAACCCCATTATAATGGTGAAAGTATTTTATTAGTAGTTTCAAATCAGGGGTATAGGTACAACTGAATGTGGGGGTGGGGGGACAAATGTCTCTGAGGGAGGGGCCCACACTGTCTGGGTGGCTGCTTGGTCTTTGCTGGCCCCCATAGGATCCTATGGGGGTTTGGTGGAAAGGTTAACAATTTGTTAAAAATCGCCTCCTTGCCCATTTCTTTTCTGGGTTGTGTGGTAGGTAGCACCCATCATCCAGGTACTGTGCTGGCCCTATCCATGCCCAGCACCTTACCTCCAGTGACTGTTGCTGGTGACTATCCTATGTTACTTTTTAGATTGTGAGCCATTTGGGGACAGGGATCCATCATATTTATTTGTTATTTCTCTGTGTAAACCGCCCTGAGCCATTCTTGGAAGGGTGGTATAGAAATTGAATGAATGAATGAATGATGCCTTTTCATGCAACCCACTTGTGTTAGGCCATGGGAGCTACCCATGGGCAACAATGGGGTGTTTTGAGCACCCCATTGTGTGCACAGAGTACACACACAGGTTTTGCATTGCAATTTGCAATGCATTTTGCAACCCTGCCTTGAAGAACACTGTAGAAGCACACAGTAAAAGGGAATCTGCTCCTCAATACAGAACACACATTTCAAACACAGTCCAAAAATGGCCGAAAAAGAATCATTGACCCAGAATCCATTGTCAACCACAGTCCCTGCGCTGCAGTAACATAATTGGCACAAGTTGCTCTCTCACACACAATTATGACTCCTTGAGCCGGGTCTCACGATCCGTGAGACCTGGTTTCTGCAGGAGAGCGGGGAGAGCGGGCTAAGCACGCTCTCCCCGCTCATAATCAGGGAGGGAGCCCTGGGTGGCCGGACCTGGTGGCGCAGTGGTAAAACTGCCGCCCTGTAACCAGAAGGTTACAAGTTCGATCCTGACCAGGGGCTCAAGGTTGACTCAGCCTTCCATCCTTCCGAGGTCGGTAAAATGAGTACCCAGAATGTTGGAGGCAATATGCTAAATCATTGTAAACCGCTTAGAGAGCTCCGGCTATAGAGCGGTATATAAATGTAAGTGCTATTGCTATTGTAAGTGCTATTGCTATCGGCCGCCCACATGATTGCTGGCTCCGTGACGGAGCTGGCAGGGGCTAGTGAGCTCGGGGGCTGCACGGCCCATGGAAGCTCCAGTATGCTCTGTGCGAGCGCTCAGGGCATACTGGGGAGATCCCCAGAGCCGGGAGGCGGCTTTTCACCTCCCCTCTGGGGTTCTACTCATGAGTAGCTGCAGCACAGAGCCACGCTGTGGCTACTCATGATAGGGAAGCCCAGGTTTGCAGAGTGCTCACTCCGCAAACCGGGGCTTAGGGGAGGGCTACAAAAGCGGGCTAGCAGCTAGTAAGCCACCGAGATAACCTGCGAGCCCGGTGGTTTACACGAGCAGCAAAAATTGGGCTAGGCTCTCCTAGTCCAACTTTTTCTGCTCATGAGAATATCCCCCTTATGCTTTTAGCCTTGCAACAGCTGCCACAGCAGCACCCTTAGCAGCAAGCACAGCCATATGCTCAACTAGAGCAACTTCAGTCACATTTTGACTGAGTAGAACAACTTGCAATGCAGATTGAAGATTGCAGAGCAGATCAGAGCAGTGAGTGAAGCACAAGTTAGTCTCAAGGCCAGACATGGAGCTCATCGCAGCTACCACCAAGAAATATTACCCACTATCTCACAAACAAACCAGACCACAACTCAAGCAAGGCTGACACCCAAGTATGGTAGAACACAAGTAACAAGGTATTATTTGAGCCAGAGGATATTGAGAAAGCTGAGCTCCAAAATTGTCTTGGCCAGTAGACTCTGAAGCTCTTCTCACACTCCGTGAGAAAAGCTTCTGTCAGGTCTGCAGGGAGAGCTCTCCTCCACAAACAATCAAAGAGCAGCCCTGGGGCAGCCAGATTGGCCCCCCACACAACTGCCGGCTCTGTCATGGAGCCGGCGGGGGCTGCAGGGATCATGGGCCGCCCAGCCCCTCGAAGTCCCAGGATGCCCTGTGTGAGTGCGCAGGGCATCCTGGAGAGACCCCCAAGCCTGAGAGGCTGGCTGCACTGCAGCAACACATGAGCAAATAAATGAGGATCATGGAGCACTCGCTCCATTCATCTCATTTAAGGGGAGGGGGAATTAGGTGGGCTAGCCACCTTGGGAGCACTGGACTCACCTGCGAGCCCAATGGTTCCCACGAAGAGGGTTAGATGAATTTAAGAACAAGTATTTTCCCCTCCCTCCCCCCACTTTTTTGAATAGGAAAGAAGAAACCAAAGTCTTTCCACCAGTTCCTCCTCCTCCAATCAAACACAAACTTGCAAGGGAGGCGAACTGGAAGCCAGGAGTTCTTGCTGGAGAGAGCAGAGACATTGCTGGCCTCTCCTTAACTGACTTGGATTCTCTTGCGCATTTGCAGGATTGCCATTTCCTGTCAGGCAGTATGTGTCCCAGCTGAATTATTTGAGCCAGAAGAGACAAAACACTGTAAGTGCCATACACCCGATCAAGAAATGACATACCTCATCTGTCTGTAGCGTGTTTGAGACATTTTGCTGCCTGAGGTGGAGGACATGGGATTCTCCCTCCCACTGTGCGTGTTCAGTATTCTCAGGCCATGTTATTGAGGTAGTGGCGGCAGCACACCACTCTCAGTCAATGCCCCAAAGACTGGTAGTGGGAGCAGGGGCACTCCTAGCTTGCATTAGTTGGGGAAGAGGTGAGAAAATAAGCATACCCCAGTGGGGTGAGGAGCAGAAAATGAACACCATGGGTCAGTGAGGTAAGGAAGGACGGAGGGGGATCCACAGGGTGACAACTGTAGTGGTGAGGAACCGGTGCTGTGCCGGCCTCACCCTACTTCATGGAAGGACCATCCATGCAAGCCAGCCTTCCCCATCAGTTCTCCTCCAACTTCCAAAGGGTAAGTTGCAAAGCTGGTGGCAGGAAGGCCTGACAGGGAGAGCTAGCTGGCTGGCAATGAACGTCATTATGAAGTGGCCCCAATTATGGAGGGTTTTTGGGCTTGACTTATAATGGGGTGTGGATTGAATGGCCATGCATACAAAAAAGATCCCTTTACACGGAACACTAGCAAATCAAGGAGAAGGCTAGGTTAAATTTAGGCCACTAAATGTTCTCTCTGACATCTAGTTTTCTATGAAAATTGTATTGCATTGAGGAGCAGTCATTTGAGCCCCCTCTTGCAGTTTGAAATGGTATATTTCAAGCATAGATTTATTACCTCAGTGAAAACTAGGCCTACAAGATGTAAATCCTCAGAATTTCAGGTCTCTTTATGGCCAAAAATTGACATTCCCACAGCAGTTCCTAGCTTTTCATGAAGTATTAATTGAGATGGTCAGGACATTTATGCTAGTACAAACGCTCATCCATAGAGATTCTGGTTGTGCTGCATTTGAGACAAGGGAATATAGGCCTGATGCTTGTTCATATATCAATGAAAGGTTGAACAGGCTCAGAGTCACTATGAATGGGAAAGCTTGCTAGTACATTTCGTCTGACATAGTTACAACGTCTGTCTACTTCTCCTTCCAGAGGGACATGTCTCTTTCCTTGTTGTTGGGTAGAGGGCTGGATAGAAGAGAGTGTCAGGGAGATGCCTGGTGTCTGTTTTGACCCAACTCCTGAAAACTGGGGTAGAAGCATCTTGTCAATGGAAATTCTATTCTATGGTGGGAAAATTAGGTATTTTTAAGCCCAACTAGTATCCCCCCCCCCCCCATCCTGGTTTATAATCCAGTTTTCGGACATCTGAACCATTTTTTTTAAGAGTTCAAAATCATTCTTTTAAAAAAAATTGTTCTAGAGGCTACTTCAGAAATGGGTATAGTTGTAGGGGTATGCAGAACCTGGTTCGAAAAGAACCGGCCTGGTTATATCGATTCAGATTCGAACCAGACCAGACCCTGCAAAAGGGGTGCCAGTCTGAGTTCAAGCCGAACCAACCCCAGTTCTAATGGATCGGGTTTGGAACTGGCAGTTTAAGGGGGCATGCGTGTAAAGGGGAACCCAGTGAGGATTGCCCTTTCAAGCAAAGGGGGGGAACCCTACCTGCCTTTATAAAACCTCCTTATGGGGGTGGGGAGAGGGCACCACATCACTGGAGGTGGTGGTGACAGCTCCTCCAACCTCCAGACCAGGTCTCACAATCCAGCACGGCCCAGTTCTGGCCTACGTGCATGCACGGAGAACATATGTGTAACCTCCATGCATGTGTGGAGACCATTAGTGGGATGGCGTAAGTGTGGAGGCCAGAAGGAGGCCATGCTGGAGGCTGGACCCAGTCCAGAGGTCAGAACAGCCACTGCCACCACCACCTCCAATGACGAGGTGCCCTCTCGCCACTCCATTAGGAGTTTTTCAAAAGTAGGTAGGGTTCCCCCCTTTGCCGTTAAGGGGAATCCTCATCAGATTCCCCTTTACAAGCATGCCTCCTCAAGCCAAAATGAACTGGTTCTGAACCGATTAGGCCTGGTTCAACCCTAAGACTGAACCGGGGGCCAGTTTGACTTGAACTGGCTTGCTGCCCAGTGGTCTGGTTAGAATTTGGCTCAAATTTGAGAATTGCCAGAATCAGTGCTGCGCACCCCTATACAGCTGTCAAAATCTGTACAAAAGCACTGTTTGCTATCATCACCACCTGGACATCCAGGAGCAAAGCTAGATCCAGGAGCACGTGGAAGCTGCAAAGTTGATTCCTCTAACAGAGTGCAAGCCCACCTGAAGCAGGAATAGTACCTTTATTCCTGCATTCCTGCTGACCAAAGTTAGTCCTCTCTTGTCTGGTTTAAGTGTCAGTTTGTTAGCCAGTCCCAGACATTGATTCAGAGTTTCCATGAACTCTCTGGAATATAGGAAAGAAGAAGTGATTGAATATCATCATTGTGGTGATGACACTACAATCCTGGGGGACTTCTGCTGGTGATGTCATGAAACATTGAATAACATGGCATGGGAGACAAGGTAGAACCCCATAATCCAATGGCCATGGTGTCATGGAATGTTCATAAATATTAGATGACATGACACCCCAGCAGCTGAGCTCATGTGCACCTTTTAGATGCAAAGAAGGACCAGAATTCTTTCATCTTTCATAGTTGTGAAAAGGGAGGTGCCGTGACAAAAGATGCACCTGTTGAAAATGCCTAATCAGTACAAATATTGAAGGCTTAGGAGGATTCTCTGTTTACAAACTGTTCATGGTCAACTGGTTGCCATATGGATTCAATGATATTCATCATCTACCTCAAACCTTTCTTCCCCTCCCCCCAGCAGCCTGCAGTCACTCAACAAACATGAGCTGATATCTACATGACTATTTGCAACATGAAGCAGCTTTAATGAATAGAAATCAAATTAATGATGATGATGATGATGATGATGATGATGCTATGGCTGGTTTGTGCAAATCCAACCTCGTTTTCAATATATAGCTGGAGAAAAGGGCAAAGCACAGTACGGAGAGAAGAAATCAAGTTTCTGTGACATCTTTAGCTAGTGGATTCTTCTTTTCATTTACTAGCAAAGTGCTCAACATAATGGCATGCAGGGATTATAACACGATTTCTATATCACAATGGTCTCCCCTTCTATTGGGTCCTGCTCAGTGAACATTACCACCACCACCATATTAGCATTCATGCATTCATTGAATGTGCAGAGGGGAAAGAAGGCCTGCACCTGCTGACTCTGTCTCTGACATCCACTTACTCACTGGCCCTGCCCCCAACCTCTATACATATAGTGTACAGTGCAGAAGGGGATTGTACATACATTTAGCTCTCCAAATGATTGGGAAATCTATGTAATCAGAGCCCTGTTTGGACAGGATGTTGACACTTGTACAGTCTCTGTACAGTGTCCACAGGCACAGATCTTTACATGGGTACAGTTATTCACATGCTATGTTGAACACAGATTCAGAAGCACCTATCAGTAATATGCTTTTGAGAGGCCTGTCCCCAGGTTTAAAGTGAGTGCAGTTAGAGTCATTCACACAAAAACATGTGTGAGTGTACAGAAATCTGAATGCAGGTAAAACATAATGAGGCTCGGTACATAAGCAGCCCAACCTAGGCTAGGGCAGCCCAACCTGGGTTGGGCTCCTCGAGTGCAGAGTCAGGATCAAGGCCATTCCCGGTGCTGCCTCTGCCACAAGCCCGAGTCTTAAACCCTTTAATCCAGGTCTGGGATTGTGTCTATGCTGGGGCTACACTCAGCCTGAGCATACAGACCATCAAGCACCTAGAGTGCATACACAGCATCAAACACTTACAGGGGGATCCCCCAAAGCACCTCACTGCTCGCATAGTGCATTTTGGGATTCCTGGAGACTGGGGCTCTTTTTCCTGACCTCCAGTAATCTGTGCTGCTGGGAGCAGCATGGATTGTGTGGGAGTGTGATGACATGATGAAGAAGACCCGTTGATCGTTTGGGGTGGGGGGGAGTAGGTTCAACCCTGCCTTCCCCTGCCCTCCCTCCCCACCGCTCTCATGATTGTGTATATGACCTTAATAGGGCTCCTGTGGAGAGCCTATGTGCACACAATTATCCTTTCACAACATTCACAGCACATATGAAGATAGGGGGACGAGCCAGTGGGTATGATCCTGCTCTCTTCCATGTATTCAGTGAAGAATGCCTACATCATGCTGAAGTGTGACAGTGGCAAAATGTTGCTACATGGAACTGCTTATTGAAAGCAGTTTCAGGTCACAACATTTACTGACCGCAGCTTTATTCACTTTGCACTGCTTGTTTGTTTTGGGGCCCAAGTCCTAAATAGCTTGGGACCTAGACACATAAAGGACCGCCTATCTCCCTGTATGCCTCAGTCATCAGCTGAGGCTCTGCTCTGGGCATCTAAGCTGAGAGAGGTATAGAAAGCATCCACCAGGATCAGGACCTCTTCAGTGTTGGCACTACGCTTCCCCATGGAAATCAGATGAGCCCCATCTCTAGAACAGGGCAAATATTTTTGGGCTGGTGAGAGACTGTAATAAAGGACGGCTTGAATATTTAAATTTTTGACAAGGCTTTGAATGTTGGCTGAACAATGCAGTTGCTGTGCATTTCAGCCACTGAAATGTTGCTCACCTGGCTTATGTTGCTGTTTCGTTTTATTGTTGGTATCGTACGCTGCTGCTTGCTGTTCAAGTTTTTTTAATAAAATGAGAAGGGAAAAGGCTATGCACTCTTCTTCCCTGATGTTTTTCTTCTCCTGTTTGCTGCTTTCCAATGCTTCTTTCCAGTAAGGTGAGGGTGGGGGACACTGAGAAATGTTACATACTTTTGCATGTGACATCAAGATTGAATCTAAGGCTCCCCACTGTGCATACTGTGTCAAATACAGATGTGCTCTTGTTTGCGAAATTGTGTGAAATTGCCCTTAAAATCATATTTTGAAGTGTCTTTTCTGGGGGGGGGGGGATTATATAGGCAATTATTCTGATTTGTATAGCTTGTTTTTTTTAATTAATTGGTGTTCTAGATTTTGTAACCTGCCACAAGCTCACACGCAATAGTGACATTGCAATAATTTGCATAATTAAAGTGAGAAGGCTAAGGCAAGGGAAACTGCAGTAGCTTTTTGACTTTCAGAAATTGAAAGCCACATGTTCAATGAAAGAAGGATTAGGGCCTGGATTTGCATGTCCTGGTAGAAAAAGGATTTGCTTTATGGCAGCTTCTACCACACAACTAAATTCATTTCATAGAGTTCCCCCCACTGAAATATATATAAATTGCCAAAATGGAAGGGAGTTGATTAACAAAACTGCTTAGGAGGCCCAAGAGGCTGTAGTATAAAACGAGGAAATTGTAGGAAAGTGCAAGTTTGGCATGAGATTGAACACTAGTAAAAGAGACATAAAGATTTCTCTTGCTTAAGCGATCTATAAAATTTTCAATTTACCACACGGGCATTCATTAAAACTAATGGAGAAAGCAATGTATATACTCCCTTTTAAAATTTGTTCCTGTTTGGGGTGCTGACAGGTACTATTTAATAACTGTGCTCCTTTTTTACTAACATTTATATTTGCCTCAATATAGGACACATATTTTCAAGGATTATGAAGTGTGTGTGTATATATATACAATATATATATAAAGTGAGCTTTTCAGACCTCTGTGAATACCTGTATTTGTGGAATGGAAGGGCTACTTGTTATCTGTAATGGCTGGGTGTGTAGCTGTGCACCTGGCTGAGTGCCATGCAGGATGGGAGCTCTAAGGGGAGATTTAGAGGGATCCCCTCACATGTGGAGCAGATTGTGTTCTACACTTCTAGCACTGTGCTGTTAAAGCCCAGGATGTGGAACCAAACCTTTATATTTGTTGAAATAGGAAACTAGAATGCAAGAAAAAGGTTTCTAGCCTAACTTTCTAGCAGGCGAATCAGAAGTCGGTTTTAGGAGAGGCAAAGTAGGCACATGCCTACGGTGGCAAAATCTGAGGGTGAGGGTGGGGGTGTCTAAAGGCCCATAATGGACTGCAGATGGGGCGTGCAGTCAGTTTGGAGGGAGGAGGGGAGCTGGAAGGTGCAGCGGGTGTTGCTAAAAGGGGGAACGTTCCCCTTGCCCCACTACCACCTTCCCCTCTGCAGACATTGCCACCCCATCCTGCTGTGCAGCAGCATTCTAAAGCTAAATGGGGAAACTTTCCCCTTGCCCCCCCTCCCTGCAGCTGCTGCTGCGGCCTTCACTGCCTCCATCCTGCCATTTTCAGGAGGAAAGAGGGGGGACTTTCCCCTGCCTTGCCCCCTGCTGCGCCCTCCTGCAGCAGCTGCCCAGAAAGGGGCAGCATATTGATTGATTGATTGATTGATTGTTGCATTTATATACCGCCTTTCATTAAAAACAACCTCAAGGCGGTTTACAAAAGTTAAAAAAAACATACAATAAAATGACAGTAAAAATATTAAGCTAAAAATATAAAAACAAACCAAATTAAAAAGCTATAAAATACAAGCATAAAAAACTCTACACAGGTAACTATACACATTGAAATGCTTGGCTGCCCAGGGGTGGCAAAAGGCTTAGTCCGCCCTGAGGCTAATGTTCTATGTGGAGGGAATCTTTTTGTCTGGAAGGGCTTTCAATCATACCTGCAGTCTCAAATGGTACAGCCCAGACAGAGGTGTTCCACCAAAGTGGGAACTAGGCCTTAGTCACCAGAGTTGTTATCTAACTTCTTAAATATGCCAGCAGCAGAGAACTAAATTCATTTCATGAAAGTTGTGGTTGGCTGCAAAGCAGAATACAGTGATTTTTCCTACTAAGGCTGAAACTTCTTTTTATGCCCCTGCCCACCCTCAACCTTTAAAACCTCTGGTATTCTTTCTGTGGCATTTTATACTCTGCTTCACAGACTGGCTTAGATCTAGCTGAAAAGTTCCATTCTCCAGATTTTCAAGAATTCAAATCACTCTCTGGCTCCTCTCATAGTATTGAGGAAAGCCACATCTTGTCTATCTCATTTTGCATTTATTACAAATGATACATGTCTTCACAAATTATTACACATGTTTTAGTGTAATGAAGTGGCAAGTAAGTAGACAAGTAAATAAGATTTAATTGTATGTTTTAAACACATAAACAACAACCACAACCACAACCACACACAGTATAATAAACTGAGCTGATTTTCAGGTTCAAAAGGTTCCATATGTGCCCCACTTCTTCCCCCTGCAAGGATGCTCACTAATACATATTAAATTTCATTTTGGGAAACAGTCAAGTGGTTTGAAGGATTTGTGGAGTGAAAATAGATCTACTGATTTGACTTCTAACAACTTCCAAACTACTAGTGGCTCCTTTAAAGTTACAGTCCAACCAGGCTAAAGGGGCCCAACCAATACAAACATACATAGCCATCTCCTACAGATCTCTACTGAATACTCTTTCCAGATGTCATAAAGAAGCAGATCATTTTGTTTCAAGATTAACTCCTATTTAGCCAGATAGTTTAATACCTAGTTCATACAAACAGTAGACAAGGTGCTAAACTGTGCCTCTGAACTGCACCAATGGACTGTAGTTGGGAGCGAATGCTTTTCCATGGGGGAAAATCTGCACATAGAAAATTTGCATATCAAGAAGAAGGATAGACAAGAACTGTTCTCTCTGAACTGTTCTCTCTGAATAGGCCGCCTTCGGACACAGCATGAAAGCACAGGTTAATGAGCCTGAGGTTAAATACCAAAACTGGAAATCATACCACAGATGATCTTCCATCCCTGGTTGGGCAACCTCCAGTTTCGGGGTAGAGTAGCCCCTTCCTGTTCCTGGTCTGCCAAGGCCGCATCCCAGCAAGTAGCACTTGTGTTGCCAGACTGCGGGCAAGGCATCAGCACATCAGCTGGGCAGAAACCTTTGGCCACAATCTTCAAGGGGGCATGCCCAGCGAAATCATGTCTTTTCAGCATGGACCATCTGCCCTTGACAAGGAAATGGCATTTATACCCTTTCCCTCACTACTTGCATTGCTAGCCTCACAAGAGCTGCTCAGCCAAACAGTTTTGCACAAGCACAATTTCTTGTAATGGGGGGATGGAGAGGGGCACTTTTTTTCAATTACACCAGGAAGGGATCATTATGACTTCCAAGGAAGGAATATGTATATGAGGGCAGGCAATCACCAACACACTCCTGCTCCTGTGTTGGCTTGCCGGCCAAGGATGAGCCCTCTCATGGGAGGGCCAGTCCACTGGAGAGCAACAGTTGCTCTATGAGCTTTTGGTCTCCATAGGACTGTGACCTCATGAGTTAGGCCATCTAATTATAGGGGGTCCTGCTGGTGTGCAGGACCGCCCCCCCCATCTATCTGTTTAAAAATTGAACTCATACTCCTCACCTTCCTGTAGTGGCACCAAGTAAGATATAGTGAAGCGGTTTAGTTGTGTGGTCCATTTTTTCCCTCTGCACATATAGGATTTTATAGGTTTCTTATACTCATAAAGGGTTTCATTTTAAACTTTGGTAACCTTGAGATCTTGTTTTTCACTAAAGATGTGGGAATCGTTTTCATTCCTGTATTCATGTTTTTGAATCTTATATCTTTGTGACAATTTTTTTAGAGGCAGAGGTAATGTTTACTTAAAACATACTCCCTAGTTGACCACCTGGAGAGGGGAGGATAGATAAGATGTGCACCAAGGACAGTATCTTAATTAGAATGTCCTTGGCAGTTGGTCAAGTGTTTGGGTCTCATACATTCCACTGATAAGGTGGAGACCATCTCCTGGTGTTGTTTATGGGTTCTGTAAAAGTATAAAAAGGTAGCAGGACACCCCAGTATTTTGAACCTTGGCGTAGATCTAGAGACCCAAGAAGGTGCTATGCAATTAGCCAGCTCAAGGGGTCTGTCCCCCAATCATCTGGGGTTCCTGACGAGCAGAAGGGACATCTGGTATATCTTTGTTCTGTAATCTTCTTTAGGTATTATTCAGCTTTACCTAATAAAACTTCTTTGGCATTTACCCTGGTTTGAGTTTATTGAGTTTAAATCACGATGGTGTGTGATTTAAACTGCCCAAAATCCAGTGACTTTTGTTACACATGCATTCAAGATTGGCACTGGCTAATACATTCAGAGTTAAAGCTATTCCAGTAGTAATATTGGTAAATAGATACCATCAAATAATTCTTTTTTTTAAAAAAAAAACCTTTGAAAAAATTGATCACACAAGAAAGAAGAGCAGGAAGCATTGACTTGTATATACATCTGATCTCTAGAGTTTCAGATGGTGAGGCACGTTGCTATATTAAAAAAATAAACCATGAAACACAGCAAAGAGTTAAATCATCTGCATCTATAGTGTTAGTACAGATGTGTAAAGTTAAAAAATAGTGTTGTATTCCTTTAAAATTCAGTCTAGGATCAAACTCAAAGACAACATATCCTACAAAGGGGCATATGAACAATTTAATTCCAAAAAGTAAGCATTCAAATAAGCAGATTCAAACAAGAACTGGCAGAAAAAACTCCACATTCCACAAACTCGGAATCCAACTGCATGTGACACTTGTGGGTGGAAATGTAGCCACACATAGGCTAGATTTGGACTCCTGAGAGTTCTGAAGGATTCTCATGAGGCAGGAAGAGAAAACGGAAAGGAGCACAGAGCTGCTAGCCACCTTTCTCCTATCTCATATCCCCTTAGCAGTTAATTTCCCCTAGGGGTTCAGGGGTTAACCCTACTGGGGTTAGGGCTGCTCCTGTGAAGCACCAGGATCGAGGACAGATCCAGTGCTGCCTGGCGATCCCTTCTACCCAGGTACCCGGCTCTGTGTGTGCATCGACTGCAGGCACTCCTGGCATGGTGCATTGAGAGATGCCAAAGGACTTGCTCCTCTGGCCCCCTGCTCTGCTGCTTGTTGTGGTGTGGCTTGTGTGTCATGAGTGGCAGAGCCTTAGAAATAAATGTGATCATGTGCCAGACCTCTTCCGTGCCATTATTATTGATCATGGGGATGACCTTTATAGCTAGCAACTGTAGGCCTGTCCTCTAGACAACAGTTCCCAGCCTCTAAGCCTCACCATCTGTTCATAGGAAGCTGCCATATACTGAGTCAGACCATTGGTCTATCTAGCTCAGTAGTGTCTCCACAGACCGGCAGCGGCTTCTCCAAGGTTGCAGGCAGGAGTCTCTCTCAGCCCTATCTGGTGATATTACAGGGAGGGAACTTGAAACCTTCTGCATGCCAGCATGCAAGTGCTCTTCCCAGAGCGGCCCCATCCCCTAAGAGGAATATCTTACAGTGCTCACACATGTAGTCTCCCATTCAAATGAAAACCAGGGTGGACCCTGCTTCACAAATGAGACATTTCATGTTTGCTACCACAAGACCCGCTCTCCTTGCCCAGGTCTTCCTTCCAGCCCATCCACTCCTTGGGCCCAATGTGAGATTTTGGCTCAATTTTTCTCTCCCTTTGGATCCTCATTTCCTCAACTTCATACCAGCCATTGTTTTCTCAGGTCCTTGCTTTTCTGCCTCTGAGGCTATTCCCACAATCAGGTGAAATCAGGCTAGGGGAGCCTAGCCCAATTTTGCCTGACCGTGAGAACTATCGGGCTCGCAGGTGAGCCCAGTGGCCTCCAGGGGGTTAACCCGCCAAACTACCCCTCCCCTTAAACCAGGTTTGCCGAGCAAGATTTTTAATAATGAGATCAAGGGCCATTGTGCTGGGGAAGCGAATGTTTAACCCCATGCTGTTTTCCTGATTAAAATGAAGCTCTCTGAAATGGCTATTTGCCCCATGTGAGAAAACATAAAGGCACCCATATAATATCTGTTAAAGTTTTTCCCATAGGGCAAATAGCTTTGTGGGAGGGGACTTTAATCAGGAAAACAGCATTGTATGTATGTATGTATGTATGTATGTATGTATGTATGTATGTATGCATGATTGGATATAAGTGTGGATTTTAAACAGTGGGATATATAACACTGAAGCTGACGTATATATGTCAAAATGTTTGTTCTTTGTTGCAGTTCCCTCTTTTTATATTTTAATTTACGCAACACAAAAAGATCTGGAGAGAAATATTGTAGCAGATCCTTCATGTGTATTGCATCACCATTATAGCAACTATTCATTCATTCATTCATTCATTATTTTATTATTTTATTATTTTATTTTATATCATTCTACATATTTATATCCTGCCCAAAACTTACATCTTTGGGTGGCTCACAACAAAATACAAATGACAACAAAATAAAAAGGCTAAAACCACAATTTAAAATGTTAAAACTATTAAAAACACAATTATAACAGTGGGGCTATTCCCACGAGCCACCGGGCTCACAGGCAAACCTGGATGCTTCCAGGCAGTTAACCCACCAAACTACCCCTCCCCTTAAACCCGGGTTTTCTAATTGTGAGTTGCCACAACGCGGCTCCACACCATGGCAACTCACACAAGTAAACCCCCGACCGGGAGGCTTAAAAGCAGCCTCCCAGCTGGGGGTCTCTCCACTATGCCCTGCGTGTTCACACAAGGCATACTGGAGTTTCCAGGGGCCATGAGGCCCACAATCCTCCCAGCCCCCGCTGGCTCCGTAACGGAGCCGGCAGTCGTGTAGGTGGCTGATCTGGCTGCCCAGGGCTGCTGCCCTGGTCATCTGCAGGGAGAGCGGGCTTAGCCCGCTCTCCCTGCAAACCCTATGGAGGCGGGTCTCCTTGACTGTGAGAACCACCTCCCAATCTAATTAAAAGCCTGGTGAACAAATGTGTCTTGACAGACTTCTTAAAAGTTGTCAGAGGTGGGGAGGCTCTTATTTTGGCAGGGAGTGCATTCCAGAGCCTCGGGGCAGCAATGAAGACAGTCCATCCCTGAGTAGCCACCAGACAAGCTGCTGGCAACTGCAGACAAACCTCCCCTTAAAAGCAGCTTCCCATCTCGGGGGTCTCTCCAGTATGCCCATGCTGGAGTTTCTAGGGGCTGCGTGGCCCCCAATCCCCCGATCCTCCCAGCTCCATAACAGAGCTGGCAGTTGTGTGGGAGGCCGCTTCCGCCACCCAGAGCAGACTGTCTGCTCGTGTGTGGAGAGAGAGGGCAAAGCCCACTCTACCAGCAAACCCTCCCCAGGCTCTTCTCATGGATCGTGAGAAGAGCCTCTCTGTCTGTTTCTTTCCACTTTGTCTTTTTGCCAGTCATCTTAGTGTCTTAATTTCTTCTCCCCAATAGCACGCAGCTTTTAAAATTAGGTTTCTTCAGAGACCCCCTCCTCTTATTAGCTTTCTTGCCTCAATTCTCCTGTCACCTCTGCCCTTTTCTTCAAACTTCCTTCTTCACTTACCCATCCTTCAGATTCCTCCTACTCAGTCCATTGCCTAATGTATACCCTTCCTTCATCCACTTTACCTCTGGGATTCCTACCTCTTAGCTTCCCTTGTTCCTGGGACCTCTTCTGTCCCTGGTGTTTGTTGAAGATTTTCATAATAGTCAAACCAATGATTTTCTTTCCCTCACAGAATCTGGACTGTAATGATGCTCACAATTTTGTTTCCTGAACAGTTGGAATGTCCATTTACATTCCAACCAGACACACCATCTCAATGAATAGGAGTCTGAATTAAAACTTAAAGTAGCCAAAATGGATGCACAACATCAAGGCACTGTGCAGTACACAACATATAGTAGGTGGAATCCAGTCTTCCACTCTGAGCTCATTCACACAATCAAAAACTGGGGCTATTCTCAAGACCAGCAAAAATCGGGCTAGGAGAGCCTAGCCCGATTTTTACTTGTCGTGTAAACCACCAGGCTCACAGGCGAGTCTGGTGGTTTACAAGCGGGTAACCCACTTAATTGCCCCTGCCCTTAGCCGAGGTTAGCGGAGTGAGTTAGCAAAGACTAACCCCGTCTTTGGGCCCATGTGTTGCCATGGTTAGGCTCAGCACTGTGGCAACTCACGGGTAGACCCCTGACCAGGAGAATAAAAAGCAGCCTCCCGGCTCGGGGGTCTCTCCAGCATGCTGCATGGCTCCCGATCCTCTCAGCCCCCGCCAGCTCCATAACGGAGCTGGCAGTCGTATGAGCGGCCGATTCAGCCGCCTGGAGCAGACAGCCTGCTCATGTGCAGGGAGAGCGGGCTAAGCCTGCTCTCCCTGCTAACTCACTCCAGGCTCTTCTCACTAACCATGAGAAGAGCCTCACTGTGTTCTACCCAGGTTTGAGAGCTACGCGTGCTCCCAATTTTTGATTGTGTGGAAGCAAGGTTAGAGGAAAACTTGGGTAGAAGTGGTTGTGCGGAAGCAAGGTAGGAGAAAAAGCTACCCAGGTTTTCTTCTAACCTTGCTTCCACGCAACTAAAAATTGGGAGCAGACACCCAACTGTGTTCTACCCAAACCTGTGTAGAACACAGTTTTTGAGGGTATTCTCACGATCACTGGAAAGCGAGCTAAGGGAATTTAGCCTGTTTTCCGGTCATCGTGAGAACCAGCAGGCTCGCAGGCGAGCAAGGTGGTTCCCTGGCAGCTAGCCTGCCATAGTAGCCCTCCCCTTAGCCCAGGTTAGCAGAGTGAGTACTGTTTGTGTATTGTGAGGCTTCCTGATTGTGTATTGCCACGGTGCAGCTCCATGCCATGGCAACACATGAGGAGACATGAGGCAAGCAGCCTCCCGGGCTTGGAGATCTCTCCAGCATGCCCCACACACTTGCACAGGGCATCCTGGAACTTTTGGGGGGCCGTGTGGCCCCCAAGCTCCACAGCCCCCACCAGCTCCATGACAGAGCCGGCAGTCGTGTGCGTGGCCGGTTCGGCCGCCCAGGGCTGCAGTAGTGATTGTCTGTGGGGAGAGCAGGCTAAGCCTGCTCTCCCTGCAGAACCCCCTCCGGCGGGTCTCACTGATCTTGAGACTTGCCTCCTAGATAGTGTGAATGACCTCAATGTGTCATAATGGGTGGGGAGCTTGGGAAGTACTTCTTGGTATGAGACTTGGTTGTTACAAGTGTATCCCTATTTTCATCTGCAAAATGTTGGAGTGTATGGGTTCATCTGCTTTGGTAATCTGGAATAATGAGCAGCACTGCATGCAGTTTACTTGCTTTCCATCTGTGGCATGCTTGTAGTCAGAAGGGGTATGCCACTCCTCCCAGACTGCTCAACCATCGCACTTACACATTCATAAGCATGTCCCTATTTTATCGATGAAATGTCGGATGGTATGCAATACTGCTTCTTTTTGTACTGGTTTGTTTTTCAAGCCATTTTGACTTTGATGCATTGTTGTAATAGGAGATATTCTATATTCCCAGTATGGATTTTTTAAAAAGTTTTTCCTTATAACAACAAGTGATAGTTCTGTATAAGAGTGAAACAGACACATTTCTCCAGTAAGCAGGTTTCCAACTCCATCCATGTCTACCAAGATTAAATGAAGTGGGAGCAGAAGGCATTTGCAGGGAATCATCAGCAGTGGAAGAGGAGGTGCTTAACCTTTTTCCACTGGCTGATTCTCTGCTGCAAATTTCAGTCCCTCTATCAGACTGTTTGTCACTCTGCTGGGCTTATTTCCAGTCGCAGAATCTGGCTGGTGGGGGGAAAGAAAGATGGAAAAAACGGCATGGGGATGGGGTGGGCAGTGAAGAATCGGTGGCTAGAAGAAGGATTAAGCGCCTTCTCCCTCTTTTCAGTGGAACATCTGAGGGCCAACCTAGCTGTGACTTCTCCTGCCAATTCTCCCTCCACTCTTACAGAGGTGGGGCACAGGGAATGCTGTGTTTCCTTGTCATGTGCCCTGAGTTTGTTTATTTGATTTGGATGATCATATTCTTCCCCTGCCTTTTGAGCCAAAGGTTCCACAAGGTTGGTAACATCATAACCAAATACATAACAAAATAACAATTAAAACATAACATCTCCAGAACAATCAAGGAATCAGCAGCAGTAACAAACAAAACTAGTGGGGACAGAGTGGGGTGGAGGAGAGAACCCAGTAAAGCAGCCAGAGAAAAAAGTCAATTTAAGCTCCCAGGGTTCCAAATGTCTTGGGAAGCAACACAGCCTTCACCTAACACTGGAAGGCCAATGGGTGAGACAAACTTCCTCTAGAGTTCCAGTGCTTTGGTGCTATTTTAGAGAAGGCCTGATTTCAGGTATTTCCCATTATATTTCCAGTGATGAGGAGACCCAAAGCAGTGTCAATTATCTCATATTCAGAATAAAGGAAAATTCTTCCAGACCCTCAACAGGAAAAAAATTTCTGACGTTTGGCAATATATAAATGTATTTAAAAGTCATTATGTGATTTGGGGAATGGACTGTTTCTGAGTTTCTCTACTTGTGAGATTAGCACTAATCGCACCTTGGATTAACTTCATTGGCTATGGTACTGCAATTACTAGTCTTGTTATTCTCCCAAGATACATGTCCAACACTCTGCCTACTAAGTAAACTACGTTGGCAGACGTGCTCCCCCAAAATGTGTATTATTCTGACAGAGCAGTGTCATCTAGTATACAGCACCAGACATTTTGACATGTTAGCGGAGCGCACAGAAAGTCTTTGAGCTTCCATTGTGTGAACAACAGCCACTATTTCATTCCAGAGCATGTGTGTGTTGAAGAGAAGAATTGTGTGTATATTTCAGACATTCAGTACTGTAAAAATATTTGCACTGTTTTAAATGTGTTTCTTTACTTTTCAGTCTGTCTGTTTTCCAGCTATTGAGGATTGCTTTGGTCAGGGGAGAGAAAGAGAGGGCAAGAAAGAGTGCGAGAGAGGTAGGTTTAGCTTCCAGAGTTCTCAACAAAACCACACACACCGGGTCTACAGACTTATACACACAGCATATCCCCTTTTCAATACAAGGCACTGTTCCAATTCTACTCTGGTTGGCATTCTATCAAAATAGCTTCATATTATTAAAACTCTCCTAGGCTTACAAAGTCAAACCTTGGACATTTACTGTACACATTAGCAGGACTTATTCCACAGTCTCATAATAAATCTTTATAACCACATATGGCTGGGTGGATTATAAATATCATCTGTAAAGAGCAATAAAAAAAATCAGCATATAGAAAGGTGTCTTCATAGTTTTAGCTTTGCTTTTTAAAAAAACACACCCTTGCTCTGTCTTTTCTCTTAATCAAATGCTATATTTCAGACAGTAAAGTGGAATTAACTCAAATCATATCTTGAGCTTGTAAGATTGAAAGGCTACCTGGGGGAAGCACGCAACTACAAGTCCTCATGACTCAATAAACATGAGTTCCTTCAATTACATCTCTATGGGAATACCCTAATGACCCCCATGAATTAAGAAAGAGTGGAGCGGGGAGAGAGGAGAGGGAGAACATCAGTATTTCCCAGTTAGAGCAGAACATTTATAGAAACCTTGTGTCTTCTCCAGCAGAAACCAATCTCTGATTTTTCACTTGCCCTTTATAAATAAATAAATGCATAAATACATACATAAATAAAACCCTGTGGGCATCTTAATCATTCCACCATCTTAATAATTTAGGATTCCATAAGGAATCCTAAAGTGAGGGTCAAAAGAAACGATACATTAATGTTGAAAATGCAGTTCAGCCTTACATGTCTGTTTTGTTTGAAGTTAAGCAACAACCACAGAAGAGAGGCACAGTCAGGATAGGGAACACAGCATGTGGGGAGGGAATATTTAATCCTTTCCTGCTGCACTGCAGCCCCAGTGAAATATCTTTGAACCTTCTATTTGCCTTGTGGGGAAATCCCTCCTTGGGGCCAATGGAAGTTTCTCTTCCAGGTTGCAGCTTTAGCAGTATGATTTTCATCAGGACTGTGGCATGGCGGGAAAGGGTTAAATATCCTCTCCCCGTGTGCCATAATCTCAGACCGCACACCTCCCAACTGTTCTTTTAACTATTATTCAACACAGGGCCAAATGATGCATTTTTTAAATGGTTCCCACCTTTGGACATAATGCCACCCCTTCCTCTGCTTTCCCATCTGCATTCAGACTGCAGAGAGAAGGGGGAACTGGCTGCCGGGGCTTCCTTCTTTAACGCAGCTCAGTCCTGGCAGCCAATGGTAGCCAGAGTGAGGGAGAAGCTTTCTCCCGACTCCAGTTCCATGAGGGCGAAACTGCAGTGCCAGCATTTGGATGTAACACTTGCACCACAGAAATGATGTTTACAGCTGTAGGTTCAGATTGGAGGTTCGGATTGGAGTTTCGGATTGGAGGGACCTCCAGTTTCCTGTTACGTCTGAATTCAGCCAACGTGTAGTTTGGCCCTGGCACTTCAACTGAACAAAATCATACATTTTTAATGGCCATCAAGTGAAAAGACCACTGCCTCACTAGCCTTTTATTTAGCTAAAGATGTTTCAGTAATGGGCATTAACAGCTAGAAGATATATCTTAACTAGTTATGAATTTATGAATGTTGTATGGCAGGATTGTATTATAATAGCCCTGTAAAAATTGTGTAATTTCAGTGGGGTAGCTGAAGGCCAATCTATCTGTGCCACATAATTTGTTCTTCCATATTTAAACCAAAAATAGCCGCTGTCAGAGCAGAGGGGCTCCAATCCAAATCAGGAGATCAGGACTGTGGTGTGGGGAAACTGGGGTTAACCCTTTCCACATGTGTCATTACCACGCTCGCCCCAGGTGGAATCTGTGACATCACAGTCCTAAGGGAAATTGCCCTCCCAGGAGATTATTTATTTATTTATTTATTTATTCGATTTCTATACCGCCCTTCCAAAAATAGCTCAGGGCAGTTTACACAGAGAAATAAAATAAATAAAATGGATCCCTGTCCTCAAAGGGCTCACAATCTAAAAAGCAACATCAGATAGACCCCAGCAACAGTAACTGGAGGTACTGTGCTGGGGGTGGATAGGGCCAGTTACTCTCCCCCTGCTAAATAAAGAGAATCACCACATTAAAAGGTGCCTCTTTGCCAAGTTAGCAGGGGATATAGCAGATTCAGGAGAAAGCAATTCCTGTCAGGACCACAGCACAGGGAGAAGGTTAGGCTCCTCCTCCACCAATGCCACAGGCCAGATCTGGCCAAGGACCTTCCCAAATACTGTTAGACAAGGAAGAAAGAAAGTGAAACAAGATGTTCAAGTTGTAGCTGCATTGGTCCAAAGAGATGCCACAATGCAGGGCAAAACATTTCATCCAGCTATAGCAATGTTATAAACATAAGTTAATAACTTCTCATTATTTTTGAAGTAAAGGGATTTGAGCCTTTAGCATACACACATAGTATCATCATAGGTTCATGTACTTGTATCTATCAATAGTCTCTAAGGGATTATCTTTCTCCACATGAGGGTGCAGGGCCTACCTGCTTAATAGAATGTTGCATTTGCCTTCCCCCACTGCTCAGTGTGAGTTCATGGAAGTAGCTTACAGGGCAGTCCAGGAAATGGGAGGTCTTTGTACACCTCCCATTCCCTGGGAGAATGTTCTACTATCCTTATTTAGCCCTCCCACCTGTGCAATGTAAATCCCTCAGACCTCCTTGCAACATGCAGAGAGATGGATGGGGTTATGACCATTGTGCACAGATCTCCCATTTGTCAGAGTGCCTGAAGTGCTGCTTCTATGCATGCACACCAAAGAGGGAAGAGAGAAGTTTCTATTGAACCCTAAGGCAGTGGTTCTCAGACTGGAGTCCCTAGATGCTGATGGACAACAGCTCTCATCATCCTAAACCACAATGGCTGACACGCATAGACATTGCACCTCTGTGTCAGAAATACAAGTGATCTTGAGCAATATTTTTATTTAGTTCATTTGTATACCCCCACCCCCACCCCTTCAACAGCAATTATCAGGCTACTTAAGAGCAGCTAAATAATTATGTATGGGGTACCTAAAAGATAGGGCAGAATTATTATCCTCATAATGGAAGTGGGGTTTGAGATAGAGAGATAGGCCGCATTCGCATGTAACACAAAACCAGAGATGGAGGGGTTTCCAGTTTCAACTTATGTATGTCTGAATGTGGGCAGCCACAGTTAGGACAAAAAATGGACCTACAGCTTCCTTCCACAGACTCCGGTTTGTACCTTCAGTTTGTAGTGAGGTTCCCCTCCTGGACCTCTGGTTTAGCAGTGCCAATGTTGTGTCTGAACACGGCACTGCAGTCTGCCTGTTCTGCAACTGGAGTCTGAGAGAGGAAGCTCCTCCCTCACTCCAGCTGCTATTGGCTGCTGGGGCTGTCCATCAGTCAAGAAGGAAGCCCCAGCAGCCAGTTCCCCCTCCTCTCTGAAGTCTTGCTGACAGCAGAGAGAGAGCTCTCCGTAACATCCAAATTTGGATGGGAGGGGGAGTGGAACCACAGGTCCATTGGACCCACGGTTCCACATTACCTTTGAACACAGTCATTGTGACTTGCCTATGGTCACCTAAGGAGCTAATTCCTACTCCCCAATAGTGTTCTTGTTTGGTACTTGTATTTCCCAATCTCTCACTTTCATACTATACAGTGTGATAAACAACCAAACAAAAACAAATCCCAAGGAACCCAGAGAAGAGTGATACAAATACAGAAGTGTGGTTATGGAAGGGTGTGGTTAAGCAAAGAGAGTAAGCCCAGTGAATTTTGTGGAACAAAGTAAATAGCAATTTGGCACGCAGTTGGTGGGGCAAAACCTTTCTCCCACCCTAAGCACTATCCTGAACACTGTGCCAGACACATAGACCCTGCCTCCACATTTCCCCCACCTGTCATAATGCTGGGAAGTTCACTAGAAGAGAGAGAGAGGGAGGGGGAGGGAGAGGGAAAGACCAAAGCGTCCTTAACACACATGTGAATAGTTCTAGGAGAGTGCCCCATGAGCGGTCATAATGCCTTGGTCTTTTTTGCTGAAATACTGCCATGTACTTGAAAGCAACAATACCATAATGTGCCTCAGCAAAGCAAGCTGTCATCATGTTTGTCATGGGGTAATTTCCCAAAGGTCTTCTGGCAGATACTTCAGCATGTCTCCCCAAACTGGACTGGTGACAGCCTACTTCCCTTCCTGGCTTACTTTCTGTTCTCCTAACTTGCTGACTCAATGTACCCATTTTATGAACTCCAAGTCCACTTGTAAAGGAAAAACAAAAACAAATATTTTCATTGCAACTGTTAATGGAACATCTGACCCCATCATCCTTAAGCCAGCAAAGCTCCCACTAAAATGTGTGAGGCCTGGTTGGAGGTCTGTCTTGTGACCTCACTGTTACCAGAAGGAATGTGTACTTGGGGATGGCACAGACCCAGGGGCAGATCTAGGTGAATTGAAAGGCTTCTGAAATTTAAGAGAATGTCTTCTTCGCTATGAACCCCGCTGCCCATTGAGATCATCAGGGGAGGTTTGTCTGTAGTTGCCAGCAGCTTGTCTGGTAGCTACTCAGGGACGGACCATCTCCATTGCTGCCCCGAGGCTCTAGAATGCACTCCCTGCCAAAATAAGAGCCTCCCCACCTCTGACAACTTTTAAGAAGTCTGTCAAGACACATTTGTTCACCAGGCTTTTAATTAGATACTCTTTTACTTGTGTTTTTAATAGTTTTAACATTTTAAATTGTGGTTTTAGCCTTTTTATTTTGTTGTCATTTGTATTTTATTGTGAGACACCCAAAGATGTAAGTTTTGGGCAGGATATAAATATGTAAAATAAAATAAAATAAAATAAAATAAAATAAAATAAAATAATGAATGAATAAATAAATAGTTGCTATAATGGCAATGCAATACACATGATGGATCTGCTACAATATTTCTCTCCAGACCATTTTTGTTGCATAAATTAAAACATAAAAAGAGAGAATTGCAACAAAGAACAGACATTTTGACATATATACGTCAGCTTCAGTGTTCTATATCCCACTGTTTAAAATCCACACTTATATCCAATCATACATACATACATGCATACATACAATGCTGTTTTCCTGATTAAAGTCACCTCCCACAAAGCTATTTGGCCTATGGGGAAAACTTCAACAGATATTATATGGGTGCCTATATATTTTCTCACATGGGACAAATAGCCGTTTCAGAGAGATTCATTTTAATCAGGAAAACAGCATGGGGAAAATGTTAAACATTCACTGCCCCAGTACAATGGCCCTGATCCAACACCCCTCCCTCATGAGGCTGCATTTACCTTTTCAAATACAACTGTAGGCAATCTGATCACAGATCTTCTGACATCACATTTAAATTAAACACATCCATGGAGAAAATGCTGGTTCAGATGTGTTTCTGTTATTAGGGAAGCCATTCTCTGCCATGCTTCCCCAATCTGTAAAATGAGATTACTAACTAGGGATGTGCAATTCGATTCACACATAATCGATTTGCGCTGAATTGGGGGCTATTCGCAGATTCAACCGTGGATTGAATCACTCCTTAAATGAAGAGGCTGATTGGAGGTAGAATCAAATCAGTCAGTTTGATGCAGATCGATTTGTGTGATTCGAGCAGCCATTTTGGTGGGCTCCCCACCCTTGCTGATTGTTTTCTGGCACTGGCTTCCAATTGGCTCAAATTCTCCTTGCTTCCTTGTTGGCTTGTTGTCATTCAAATCAAGTGTTAGCAAGGGCAACTGTGCCCCCATAGGCTGGGGGAGGGGGGAGGGAGGGGGGAACATGTCTGGATGGAATTTCAAAATGTATTCAAAGGGACTGGGAGGAACAGAGAGAGCCCTTATGAAGAAGAGGATGCATCAGGACAGGAGGAAGGAAGGTTTGATTTTGTGGTTTTCTTTTCTCAGCACTGAGTATATGCTGTGTTGCCTATTGATATTATAATAACTACATGGTTTTGCTGTATCTCAGATTGACAAAGGCAGAACTTGGGAGCCTGCTGTGTGCCTTGAGTTGTGGCTTTGGTTTGGTCTGTTTGTGAGATGGTGCTGTGGCAAGAAATGGACAGTGGCAGCTCAGGTCTATGTGTCTGTGTGTGATATTTCTTGCGATTACTGTGATGAACTCCAAGAGGAAAACTGTCAAAAACTGTGTTCTACCTGGGTTTGGAAGCTGTGTGTGCTCCAAATTTCCAGTTCTGTGGAAGCAGGATAGGAGGAAAACCTGGGTAGAAGTGATTGTGTGGAAGCAAGGTAGGAGAAAAGCTATCTAGGTTTTCCTCCTACCTTGCTTCCATAAAATCACTTCTACCCAGGTTTCCTCTTGCTTCCACACAACCAAAAACTGGGAGCACACACAGTTCCCAAACCTGGGTAGCTCACAGTTTTTGATTGTGTGAGTGACCTCTATGTCTGGCCTTTAGACTAACTTGTGCTGCACACTCACTGCCCTGGTCTGCTTTGCAATCTGCACTGCAAGATGTACTCAGTCAAAATGTGGCTATTATTATTATTATTATTATTACATTTATATCCCACTCTTCCCCCAAGGAGCCCAGAGCACTACATACTTTAGTTTCTCTTTCACAACAACCCTGTGAAGTAGGTTAGGCTGAGAGAGAAGTGCTGGCCCAGAGTCACCCAGCTAGTTTCATGTCTGAATGGGGATTTGAACTCGGGTCTCCCTGGTCCTAGTCCAGCACTCTAACCACTATACCACGCTGGCTAAAGTTGCTTTAGTTGAGAATATGGCTGTGCTTGCTGCTGTGGCAGCTGAAGCAATGCTAGGAATGTAAGGAGTCATAATTGTGGGGGGGGGGGAAGAGAAATTTGTGCCAATTATGTTACTGCAGTGTAGGCACTGGGTGGTAGTGGATTATGGGTCAGTGGTTCTTTCTTTCTTTTTTTGCCATCTTTGGACTGTGTTTTTGGCAAAATGTGATGCTGTGTTGGGAGCGACTGTGTATGCTGCTTCTGTTCTGCAGTGTTGTTTTTCAAGGCAGGATTGCAAAATTTGTGAACTGCACCCTGTTTTGCCCATAGGGAACAATGGGGAACTCAAATCACCCCATTATTCCCCATGGGTGCATCCTAGGGACACCAAAGTGAGTTTGGTGGTACAGCATGATGGGTGCTACCTACCAACCAATCCACAAAATAAACAGGCAAGCAGGCAATATTTAATTTTTTCTAACCTAAATCCCCATAGGATCCTAGGGGGGGGTTGGTAAAGTTTGTTTTGCCCGCTTCTTTTGTGGGTTGGGTGGTAGGTAGCACCCATCATGCCCTACCACCCAACCCACTTTGGTGTCCCTAGGACCTACCCATGGGGACAATGGGGTGATTCAAGTTTCCCATTGTTCCCTATGGACAAATTGCGATTTTTATTTTTATTGTTGTTGGTGTCTGTCTTATGTTTCTTTTAGATTGTGAGCCCTTTGGGGACAGGGATCCATCTTATTTATTTATTATTTCTCTATGTTAGCAGTTACCCCCTGCTAACTTGGCAAAGAGGCAACTTTTACCATGGTGATTCTCTTTATTTAGAAGGGGGAGAGTAACTGGCCCTATCAACCCCCAGCACAGTACTTCCAGTGACTGTTGTTGGTGTCTGTCTTATGTTTCTTTTAGATTGTGAGCCCTTTGGGGACAGGGATCCATCTTATTTATTTATTATTTCTCTATGTAAACCACCCTGAGCCCTTTTTGGAAGGGCGGTAAAGAAATCGAATTATTGTTATTATTTTGGTAATTTTTGATATGATTCATTGAACCAGCCGGCAATGGCCAGCTTGTTCAACAAATCAATTCAAATTTTTGCAATTCAATTTGAGGTTGAATCAAATAGCAAAGAACAATCCATGCACACCCCTAATAATAACTTGTTATTAGCCCTGATAGCTAGATGGAAACTCCAGGCTCAGAGGCAGTATACTTCTGAATATCAATTGCCAAGGAATGAACAGTGGAAAGGGACTGTTGCTTTTGGAAATAGGCATGAAAGCATGTGACTAGCCACAGATGGAAACAGAATGATGGAAACGTGCACCTTTGGTCTGATCCCACAGAGCTCTACTTATGATCTTCTTGTGATAATTACAACAATCCTGAAAAGGTTATCCCCATGTTTCCAGGGGTGTTTCATGACCAGACATTGCAGCCGCAGTTGGGATATTGTGCAGGAGAGTGAACTCACCAACAAAGAAACACTGGAACGCAGTTTAATGGATTGAACAGTAACAGAGTTACTGTTACCTGCCAGTAAAGAACCTAGGCTGGTAGGTTATATGGACGCCAACTGGGATGTGTCCCTCTGAACTCAAAATAAATTGGTTCCTCATTATCCAGCTTAATAACCAATTCTACCGTGTACAGTAGTTCACTAAATTTCCCTTTTCTGTTCATTCTGGAGTCCCTTTAGATATTGATTCTCTCAAGATATTATCAATCCCTTCATTTTGATCAAGCAATTATTCTACATATGATTCAGACTTTCCTCTCATATCTTCTATTGTGTCTCTGACCATCTGCCTAATTCGGAACCCCTGACTGACTGGGACCCTGTCAAGCCCCCCAGAGAGGCGTCCTCTAGGAGTGAATCCTCCAAGAAGAGCCAGGCAGCTGTTTCATCCAGAACCTATGACTAGCCCATTGCCTGATCCAGAACATCTGCTGTCTCAAGAACTGGAGAATCTGCTATCTCAGGACCCCAGCTCCAGTCCTGGGTACAAGACCACCAAGGCCACTGCCAGACCCTTAAGAGCACCAATGAGAGCCTAGGTCAAACTATAGTAGCACTGATGGGGTGCTTGTTTGGTGGCTCACAGGTGGATCCTGGAAGGATCTCCTCAAGAGGAGAGGCCACCTCATGAGGGAGAGACAGGACCTGGCTTAGTTGTGGGAGATGAGATTGAGTAAAGTCAGGAGATGGGTGGGTAATACTGGTTACTACTTAGCCCTCTCAGTCTCTCTCACACACGGCTGGTGCAGCAGTTCTCCTAGGCTGTGCTACTGAGCCTCTTGGCTGCCTTCTCACTGATGTATACCTTGCTTTTTGGATTGTCTCTTGCCTAGTTACTGAGAGACCTTGCTCTCTATGCCAAGCCTGCCCTTTCCAGGTGAAGCTTGGACACTAAACCCTGTTTCTTTAACGTATTTTAATACCTCACTCTTTCTCTCACACACTTAGATTGTTTTCCAGATTTGTAATTTCTGTTATCCATGCTGTTTTCTGCAATTTATCAAAATTTTTCATTTTAAAACTATTTTGTTATCTTGGTATTAACATAAATTCTTCTGGAGTCATATCTGTGAACTGATCTATACTCAGAGATGGAGTTGCAAATTCAGAAGTGTGGCACTCTCCATGACAGCTCCCATGGCCATGCCCAGCCCAACAGCCAGAGAAGCCGAGAAGTACTGGCACTTTGTCCCTGAGCACCCCCCATCCACTACACCCCTGTCTATGCTACCCTGTTTTCTAACAATCTTCTTTATTTGAGTAATATTGTTAGTCATTCAGATCATTATCATGGCTAATGACTAGCAACAGAACAGAAAAGAAAAAGATACAGTTACACAAACTATTCATCCAAGTTCCCTCCCTGACTTCTCCAAGATAGGGCTGAGAGAGATTCCTGCCTGCAACCTTGGAGAAGCCGCTGCCAGTCTGTGAAGACAATACTGAGCTAGTTAGACCAATGGTCTGACTCAGTATGTGGCAGCTTCCTATGTTCCTATACATTTCTGACTAATATTTGTCTAAGCAGAAGCTACAAGAATACAACTAGCCCTAGAAGCTAAAAAGCAGAATTTAGCTACTTTATAAGTCACAGACGGGTCTCTATCATCTAAAATAAAATTAACATTAATGTCATCCAGGTGACTTGGAAATTTCACTAGTATTGGTAAAATCAAGCCTAGCCTCAGATCACAATAAAAGCAACATCAGAGAAAGACATGTGTTGTTGACTCAGTCTCACCAGAACCACAAGGACATCTGCATTGAAATACAGTTATACACTGGAATTTGGGTAATATAAAATGCTACACTATTGCAGATTCATAAACTCTAATTTTTAAGAGTTAAAATTTTAATAAATTATTATTATTATTATTATTATTATTATTACATTTATATCCTGCTCTTCCTCCAAGGAGCCCAGAGTGGTGTACTACATACTTAAGTTTCTCCTCACAACAACCCTGTGAAGTAGGTTAGGCTGAGAGAGAAGTGACTGGCCCAGAGTCACCCGGCTAGTATCATGACTGAATGGGGATTTGAACTCAGGTCTTCCCTGTCCTAGTCCATCACTCTAACCACTACACCACACTGGCTCTCTTTTAAAATATTTATACCTTGCCCCTCCAGTACACTACTGCTCAGGGCGGCTCACAATAATAAAATAGATACAATATGCAATAAAAGTAATAAAATTAACCAAATTAAGTAAACAAGTTAAAAGTCAGGTTTAAAACCACAATCAGTATAAAATTTCAAATTAAAAGTTATTTTAAAAGCTAAAAATTGAGAATTATAAAAACTAAAAACTAAAGAACCTACCAGATATAACCAATGATGACATATTTAAGAAGCCTCTTTTATGTGATGGAAAGAAGGAAAGAAAAAGTGAAACTGCTGATGCAGTCCCCAGATATGGAAAGCCGGAGTGTCCAAATTGCATGGAGGAATATTGGGAATTGTTCACTTACAGTATATAGCTAAGCACAATTTGGTCTGTACCTCAGCAGAAATTGAAGCAACTGTGCTTGCAGTCTTCCAATATGGCAGGCTGAAGTGTCTAATCTTATAGGGCCAAATACAGATTGGTCCATCCCTCAAAGGGGTTCACTGAAAAAACCACTCCTGCACTCCAGATACTGGAGATTGGAGCACCCAAACTATGTAGTGGAAACAAAAATAAAAAGAGAAGACCATGACAAACACAAGCAACTTCTGTTGATGGTTACTATTGTCACTGAGAGGTTCTTGCTGTCCACCTCATCTACTGAATTATTGTGTTCTAGAAGCCATTGTCTATCACAAATTGAGAGCCAAAGTGTATAAGAGTCCTTTGGTTCAAACCCCCAGCAAAAGGCATGGATGATGGACAGGAGGAGCAAAGCACTATTTTAATATTCAGCTGAAATCTATCCCCCTATAACTTAAAGCCCATTAAATCTAATCCTCAGAACAAATCTTTTTCCTCTTCTATGTGACAGCCCTTCAGATATATGAAGAGAATTATGTTCTCCCCCAGTCTTCTCTTACCCAGTCTAAACATACCCAGTTCCTCCAGCCTTTCCTCATAGGGCTTGTTTTCCCGTACTAGGCCCATGAGAGAGCCGTGCAACACCCTACTCAAAAGCTTCCTTCAGTTGATGAGGAGCCATTTATGAGCACTCTGCGAATGGTTTCCAACCGGTTTCCTTCCTCTTCCTCTAAATATACCTGGAAAAGCTCCTTTTGGTGCTCCTAATATCTCATACCAGCTTCAGCTTGTTCTGAGCTTTAGCTTTCCGGCCACTGTCCCTACAAGTCTGGGCTACTGATGTAGACTCATCCATGGAGATTTGCCCTTCCTTAAATTTCTTATGCATGTCCTTTTTATTTTCAGCTCATTACTAAACCTTTCATGGAACCACTGGCATTTTTAGAGGACTCCCATTTCTCTTTGTCATTGGGATTATTCATAACTCCCTTTAGTTTCTCCTCCTTCAAAAACTCCCATCCATTTTGGGTTCCTTTCCCTGTTAGTTTATCTAGTAATGGAATCTTACTTAGTGCTCCTCTGAGTTTCTTAGGATTTCCTTAATTCCGAAGTATATATTTGACTATGATGCCCTTTAGCTTTCCAAAACATCAAGGTTTGAAATACAAATAGAAAGGGAACAAAATGGAGGTTATCTTATTAATCAGAAACAAAAGATAAAATACTTGTTAGAAAAATGTTTAGTTCTTACAAATGCCAAGGAAGTCAGCACTCAAATGGAAGCTAGCTTATTGGAACAAGATGTAAACAGTAAGCTTCTTTCAGGCAATGGGCAATATACAAAAGCAATTGGGAAACTTCTATATATTGCCAGAGTAACAAGACTAGACATTGCTGGAGCTGTAGGAATTTTAAGTAAGAAAGTGAATACACCCACCAAAAATGATTGGATTGCAGTTAAAAGACTGGATACCTTAAAGGTTCAGCTCATCTAAAATTTAAATTGCCAGCAAGTAGTAATCCTAGACTAGTGGATTATGTAGATGCAGATTGGGCAGCACGTAGAACAGGTTGTAAATCCACAAGTGGATACCAGTTCTTTTATGGAGGTGGAGCAATTAACTGATACAGTCAAAAGCAAAACACTGGTGCTTTTTCCTCTACAGAAGCAGAATATGTGACAGTCATTCAGACTTTACAGGAGATGACATGGATATTTATTTATTGCTAACTGGGCAAAGAGGCACCTTTTACCGTGCTGATTCTCTTTATTTAGCAGGGGGAGAATAACTGGCCCTATCCACCCCCAGCACAGTACCTCCAGTGACTGTTGCTGGTGTCTATCTTGTGTTTTTTTTAGAATGTGAGCCCTTTGGGGACAAGGAGCCATCTTATTTATTTATTATTTCTCTGTCTAAACCACCCTAAGCCATTTTTGGAAGGGCGGTATAGAAATCGAATCATTTATTTATTTATTTATTTATTTATTTAATTTATTATATTTGTACACCACCCCATACTTCTGTCTCTGGGTGGTTTACAATAAAATAAAATAAATTAAAACAGAAATTAAAACCTTAAAATAATATAAAACCACAAGTCTAGTTAAAAGGCTTGGGTGAATAAATGTGCCTTTAAAGACTTTTAAAAAGTTTTCAGAGATGGGGAGGCTCTTATTTCAGCAGAGAGCACATTCCAGAGTCTCAGGGCAGCAACAGAGAAGGCCGGTCCCTGTGTGATCCACTTGTGGAACTCTCTGCCACAGGATGTGGTGACGGCCAACAACCTGGATGGCTTTAAGAGGGGTTTGGATGACTTCATGGAGGAGAGGTCTTTCAATGGCTACTAGTCAGTGGGCTGTGGGCCACCTCCAGCCTCAAGGGCAGGGTGCCTCTGAGTACCAGTTGCAGGGGAGTAATGGCAGGAGAGAGGGCACACCCTCAACTCCTGCCTGTGGCTTCCAGCGGCATCTGGTGGGCCACTGTGCGAAACAGGATGCTGGACTAGATGGGTCTTGAGCCTGATCCAGCAGGGCTGTTCTTATGTTCTTATGTTCTTATGTTAGCCACCAGACAAGGTGATGGCAACTGCAGACGGACCTCTCCAGGTGATCTCAATGGGTGATGGGGCTCATAGTGAAGAAGACTTTCTCTTAAATACCCTGGGTCTAAGCTGTATAGGGTTTTATAGATTATAACCAGCACCTTGTATTTTGCCTGGAAACGTATTGGTAGCAGTTGTAGCTCTTTTAATACAGAAGTAATTTGCTCTTTCTGAGATGACCTAGAGACCAACCTGGCTGCCACATTCTATGCCAATTTTAGTTTCCAGACTACATACAAAGGCAGCCCCACACAGAGCACATTGCAATATTCAAGTCTGGAGGTAATCAGCATATGCACTACTATTCTGAGGCCATCTGTCTCAAGAAAGAGAAGCAGCTGGTATATCTGCTGAAGCTGATAAAAAGCACCTCTAGCTACTAGCCACTGCCTCAACTTGAGACACAAGGGAGCAATTTGGGTCCTAAAGCACTCCCAGACTGCATACCTGCTCCTTCTGGGGAACCATCCAGAACAAGCACATCAAAACTGTCTCCCAAGTTCTGACCCTGCACAATAAGTACCTTGGATCTAGGTCTCAGTTTGTTATCTCTCATCCAGCCCATCACTGCCTCTAGGCAGGCATTTAAGGAGGTTATGCCTCCTCTTGATGATGTTGATGTGGAGAAATAGATTTGGATGTCATCAGTATATTGATAACACCCTGCCTCAAATCTCCTGATGCTCTCTCCCAGCAGTTTCATTCAGATGTTAAAAAGAATTTGAGACAATATGGGGTCCTTGAGCAGTGGGGGGAGGTGCCATATAAAAGTTCACATTCTGAAGAACAACAGTCTCCAAGGATACCATCTGGAATCTGCCTGAGCGATAGGAGCAGAACCACTTCAAAGCTGTGCCTCCCAATTCCAACCCTCTCAGAGAATGCAGAAGGAAACTATGGCCAAAAGTATGGAAAGGCACTGAGAAATCCAAAAGGACCAACTCTCCAACTCAAGTCACACTCTCTCTGTCAATTCCCCATTGGAGATCATCCATCAGGCCGACCCAGGCAGATAAGAAGGAAGTTGAAAGGGAATGTCATGAGGATCAAATCACTCCAGAAAACATGGAATTTATTAAAAACCGCAATACTAGAAGCACAGTTGGAATGTATACCAAGAAGGAGGAAAGGTACCACCAAGTTCAGGAGGATGCCAGCTTGGCTAACAAGTAGAGTCAAGGAAGCTATAAAAGGGAAGAAGACTTCCTTCAGAAAATGGAAGTCCTGCTCAAATGAAGAGAACAGGAAGGAACATAAACTCTGGCAAAAGAAATGCAAGGAGACAATAAGGGATGCAAAAACAGAGTTTGGGGAGCATATAGCTAGAAGTGTCAAGGGATAACTTCTTTAAATATATCAGAAGTAGAAAACCTGCCAGGGAGGTGGTTGGACCCTTAGATGATGAGGGTGTGAAAGGGATTATTAAGGATTATAAAGAGATTGCAAAGAAGCTGAATGAGTTCTTTGCATCTGTCTTCATGGTGGAGGATACTGACCATATACCCTCTCCAGAATTGAGTTTTTCGGGTTTAGCAGCTGAAGAACTGAGCCAATCTGAGGTGAGAAGGGAAGATGTTCTAAACTGTCTTGAGAAACTAAAAATTAAAAAATTGCCAGAGCCAGATGGCATCCACTCAAGAGTTCTGAAGGAACTCAAATGTGAAATTGCTGGTCTCCTAGCAGAAATATGTAACTTCTCCCTACAGTCAGGCTCTGTACTGGAGGACTGGAAGTAGCCAATGTGACACCAATTTTCAAAAAGAGATTCAGGGGGGATCTGGGAAATTACAGGCCGGTCAGCTTAACTTCGGTGCCAGGTAAATTGATGGAAAGAATACTTAAGGACAAAACATGTTAAACATAGAGAATAAAAGGCATTACTGAAGGAAAACCAGCATGGCTTCTGTATCCTTCTTCACTAACCTTTTTGAGTTCTTTGAGAGTGCCAACAGGCATGTGGATTAAGGTTGACATAGTATACTTGGACTTCCAAAAAGCTTTTGATATAGTTCCCCACCAAAGGCTCTTGAGAAAACTTAGCAGCCATGGAATAAGGGGACAGGTTTAACAATTCTGGGGATAATTATGGGACAATCCAATAGATTATAATAAAAAGCAGGCTGGATGAAAGAGGTCGAAAAATGTAACCAACAAATGCAAGATCTAATAATGACACCAGAATTAATAAGACCAGCTGCTGATTGACAAAATGATTTTAGAAAATTGCAAGAGAAGAAAAACCAATCTAAGTGTTGCATGAATTGACTACAAGAAAGCCTCACACATGGATACTAAAATGTTTAGAAACAACTGGTGTCAGCAAAAACATTCAGATATTTATTTTAAAAAGCAATGAGCATGTAGAGTACACAGTTAACAATCAATGGCGAGACACTTGGACAGGTTAGCATTAGAAGAGGCATTATCCAAGGGGACTCACTATCCCCTCTGTTGTTTGTAATCGCCATGACCCCACTTTCACAAATACTAAACAAAACAGGCCTCGGATACCAAACATCTAAAACATCAAGTAAAATCAACCATCTGCTGTACATAGACGATCTGAAGTTGTATGGAAAGTCCCAGTCAGAAATCGAATCACTGCTAAACACTGTCCATATATTCAGTAGCGATATAGCAGTGGAGTTTGGACTAGACAAGTCTGCCACATTAATAATGAACAGAGGGAAAATAACAAAAACAGAAGGAATAGAACTGCCCAATGGAAGCAAGATCAAGAACCTGGAAGAGAAAGAACATTACAAATACTTGGGCATTCTCCAGGCTGATAACATCGCACCCTGAAGTTAAAAGAAAAATGGGAAGTGAATACATCAGGAGAGTTAGAAAAATCCTCAAGTCCAAACTCAATGGTGGGAACACCATACAAGCCATAAACACCTGGGCTATACCTGTTATCAGATACACTGCAGGAATAATAGACTGGACCCAGGCAGAGCTAGAGACGCTAGATTGTAAGACCAGGAAAATAATGACCATCAATCATGCTCTGCACCCCCGCAGTGATGTAGATAGGCTATACCTCCCTCACAGCTCAGGTGGAAGAGGAATGCTGCAAGTCCATCAAACAGTAGAGGAGGAGAAAAGAGGCCTTGAAGAATACATAAAGGAGAGTGAAGAATATGCACTTCAAATGGTCAATAATGAGAAACTATTCAACACCAATGAAACAAAGCAGGACTACAAGAAAGAACAAGTCAAGAACCAAGCAGAAAAATGGAAAAATAAGCCCCTGCATGGTCAATATTTGCACAATATAAGTGGAAAATCAGACATCACCAAGACCTAGCAATGGCTTAAGAATGGCAACTTGAAGAAAGAAACAGAGGGTTTAATACTGGCTGCACAAGAACAGGCACTAAGAACAAATGCAATAAGAGCAAAAGTCGAAAAATCCACAACAAACAGCAAGTGCCACCTTTGTAAAGAAGCAGATGAAACAGTGGACCACCTAATCAGCTGTTGTAAAAAGATCGCACAGACTGACTACAAACAAAGGCATGACAAGGTAGCAGGGATGATACACTGGAACATCTGCCAAAAATACAAGCTACCTGTAGCGAAAAATTGGTGGGACCATAAAATTGAAAAAGTTGTAGAAAATGAAGATGCAAAAATATTATGGGACTTCCAACTACAAACAGACAAACATCTGCCACACAATACACCAGATATAACTGTAGTCGAGAAGAAAGAAAAACAAGTTAAAATAATCGACATAGCAATACCAGGGGATAGCAGAACAGAAGAAAAAGAAATAGAAAAAATCACAAAATACAAAGATCTACAAATTGAAATTGAAAGGCTGTGGCAGAAAAAGACCAGAGTAATCCCAGTGATAATTGGCGCCCTGGGTACAGTTCCAAAAGACCTTGAAGAGCACCTCAACACCATAGGGGCCACAGAAATCACCATCAGCCAGTTACAAAAAGCAACTTTACTGGGCACAGCCTATATTCTGCGACAATATCTATAACAGCAACAACATTGACCATAAAATTCAGCCATCCCAGGTCCTTGGGAAGGACTCGATGTCTGGATAAAACAAACTAGTCAATAACACCTGTCTGACTGTGTAAATAAATAATAATAATAAATCATCATCAATTTGATTTCTATACCTCCCTTCCAAAAATGGCTCAGGGAGCTTTACACAGAGAAATAAATAATAAATAATAAGATGGATCCCTGTCCCTAAAGGGCTCACATTCTAAAAAGAAACTCAAGATAGACACCAGCAACAGTCACTGGAGGTACTGTTCTGGGGGTGGATAGGGCCAGTTACTCTCCCCCTGCTAAATAAAGAGAATCACCACGTTAAAAGGTGCCTCTTTGCCAAGTTAACAGGGGAATTCTTTGCCATGGGATGTGGTGATAGCCACCAGCTTGGATGGCTTTAAAAGGGGCTTAGACAAATTCATGGAGGACAGGTCTATCAATGGCTACTAGTCTGGTGGCTGTGGGCCACCTCCAGCCTCAGAGGCATGATGCCTCTCTCAATACCAGTTGCAGGGGAGCAACAGCAGGAGAGAGAGCATGCACATACCTCTTGCCTGTGGGTTACCTAAAGGCATCTGGTGGGCCACTATGTGAACCAGGATGCTGATCTAGATGGGTCTTGTGCCTGATCCTGCAGGGCTGTTCTAATGTTCTTATATGGAAGGCCGGAGACAGGCCTATAGTTGCTTAACTCTGAAGAATCCAATGGAAGTTTCTTCAGAATGATTGCCTCCTTAATAGCAATAGCAATAGCATTAGCAATAGCACTTACATTTATATACCGCTTTATAGCTGGAGCTCTCTAAGCGGTTTACAATGATTTAGCATATTGCCCCCAACATTCTGGGTACTCATTTTACCGACCTCGGAAGGATGGAAGGCTGAGTCAACCTTGAAGGTTGAAGGCTGAGTCAACCTTGAGCCCCTGGTCAGGATCGAACTTGTAACCTTCTGGTTACAGGGCGGCAGTTTTACCACTGCGCCACCAGGGGTATGTTCCTTAAGACATAGGAACATAGGAAGCTGTCATATACTGAATCAGGCCATAGGTCCATCTCACTCAGTATTGTCTACAAAGACTGGCAGCAGCTTCTCTAAGGTTGCAGACAGGACTCTCTCTCAACCCTTGGAGATGCCAGGGAAGGAACCTGGAACCTAGATGCTCTTCCCAGAGTGGTTCCATCCCCTAAGAGGAATATCTTACATTGTTCACACTTCTAGTCTCCCTTTCATATGCAACCAGGGTGGACCCTGCTTAGCTAAGGGGGCAAGTCATGCTTGCTACCACAAGACCAGCTCTCTTCCCTAAAGAGAGGGCATCCTGCCCTCCCTCAGAGAAGGATTTATATTATCTACCAGGCCCTCTACAACAACAACCCTGCCTGATAGTAAAAGCCATGTCAGACACGGGTCAAGGGAACAGGTGGTAGGCTGTATTGTTCCAAGCGGCTTATCCACATCATCTGGAGTCAGAAATTGAAACTGATCCAACATGACCACATATGAAGAGTTGCTGGACACCTCAGCATCTGGCATGGCAGTAACTGTGGGGTCTGAGTCTAAGTCAGCCCAAATACAAGAGATTTTATTCACAAAAACCTCAATTAAAATGACACCAAGGGTAATTGATGGTTTCAGATTATGATTCATGAGAGGATGGGTATTTACTAGCCCCCTCACAACCCTGAACTACTCCACTGGATGTGAGCTTGTGGGTGCAATGCAGGCAGAAAAGAATCACTTCTTTGCCACATGTATTGCCTGAGCATAGATCTTAAAATGTTCTCTATGTTGTAATCTGTCGGATTCAGTCAAATCTTTCTCCACTTGCACTCCAGTTGTCTACCTTGCCATTTTTGCTTCTTTGGTTATTCCATATATGAAGGGGCCAATTTTGGAGCTAGTCAGAGAAGATGCTTAGGACTGATCATATCTATTGCTCTGCTGAGTTTGCTGTTCCAATTCTACACCAGGGCATCAATGGAATTACCAGCAGAGCCAACACTAAATCCCTCCAAGGCTTCTTGGAATCCTATTGGATCCAATAAACTTAGGCCAGACCATCCCAATAGGTCCCTCAGCCCTGCGGAGGTGGGACGTGATTGTGAGTCCAACCTTAACCAGGTGGTGGTTCATCCATGACAATGGGGAAATCATAGGCATCCCTGTGATATGAGTCCCCTGCTTATTGAGCAAAGAGGAACCTTTTTAGAGTGCTGATTCTCTTTATTTAACAGGGGGAAAGCAACCGGCCCTATCCATCCTGATGGAGAAATTCCGGGAATTCTGGGTTTGTTTAATGAGCAGAGGCCATCACCATCCATCAAGTTCAAGCTTTATTGATCACTGCATGCCAGGTGTCTCTCTTCCAAGAGCACACACTCAGGCTTTTGGCAAGAGTCTTTTATACTGTTTACTTACAGGCTATAGGATTGAGTACAGAACCCATCAGAGGCCAAAGTTTCATGGTATACACCAATCATACTAGTACAAACAGAATAAAGCTTAGCCATTGGTAGACAAGGCGAACCAATTACAAGGCAGAAACTAGCAATAATGCACCAATCAGCTTTAGCTAGCTTAGACCTAGTCAGGCTGCCCTGCATGGTCAACAGGTGCTTATCTCTAGTAGGCAGACAGAGTATTGTTTCCAGGAAAGGGGGCTCTGTAACCACAGGGTTCAGAAACCTGTGGCCTTTAGGGCTTACGTAGGTGACACAACTAGGTGAGAGGGGATAGTGGAATTTTCCTACATCAATCCCCAGTAGGGATGTGCAAGCTCTGGCATTAGGCCAGTTCGGCGGCTGGGGTGAGGTACCTTTAAGGAGCAGGGAGGGTGTCCTTAACCCCCTTTCCCCACCACCACATTTCCCCCACTGGCACTCCCACCAAAATAGTTGGCACGGGGTGGCAGCGTACCTCCTTGCTGCCTCAGTCAGTGTCAAACCAGACATGCTTGTCACACATGAAAATTACCTATCCTCAAAGGAGGCTGCTTGCCACTTCTCCTCAGGAGTCACCACTTTGGACTTGCCTCCATTCAACCATGAAGCACACTCAGAAGAGTGATTCCTAGAGAAACCAAGAGGATAGGTAATCTCACTCTGCCATACTCTAAGGGTCAAACTAACTATGCATTACATGCAAATGCGTATATGTAATCCTGACAGCTACTTCTTACAGTGAAAAGTAGTTTGGGTGAAGGTAATTTTCAGTGAGGATGTGGCAGGTGAGGGAGGTCGCACTCATTCCTTTCTCTGCCTGCTACCTTTCTACTGTACCTCACTCCCCCCAATTACTTCCTCCCAAGGGGTTCCTCCTTGCAAACCCATGCTGGAACTCTGTGACAGAGAATACAGCAGAGTGGGCAGTTGCAGAGGAAAATAAAGAAGGCAGGGAAAGAGTTAAACACTCTCTCCTTTGCTGCTTCTATATGTAAGGTACCCCTTCCTAAAGCTGCTTTTTAATGAGAAGAAGAAACCATAGAGGTTTAAACAGATAAATGTGCATATGTAGTTTGGCCCTTTGCGGTGGGGTGGGGTGTAAGAATGACAGGTGCCTTCCATTTTAATTCAGATAAAAAGTGTGCCTCCTTCTGTTACCAGAAGTTTGGGAAACACTGACTGAGATCAATTAAACGATCACAAATCAGGCTTAAGTAATGTCCTCTCAACAATAAATGAGCTCAGTTTTTATGAAAAATACCTCCAGGTCTGCTAATGAAGATCTCCTTGAATGAGGTTTGGGCGCATATGGATGCCATTTGGAACGAGCAGTGAGAACGTACAGGTCAGCCTGCACTTTGGTGTCTGTCTATCCATCTGTTTTCACATTACTTGCAAATTATAGAATCCTCCAGACCCAAATGATCATAAATCAGGACTATGAGCATGTACGCTTTTCCCATCTGTCATAAAACAATGAATTAAATTCAGGGCTGTCAAAATAATGCCGCTGCAGATCTGCCTTCTTCTGAGCAGAAGGAATACAAAGCTCCATCTCATGGCTGTAATTTATGGCCTCCCTGGGAGATGTGGGCGATTAGGGCTTGGCCCACCAACACACAGAAAAACAGTAGGAACTCCAATAACTCCAAATGGAAATCTTGGGTCAAATTTATCAAACCAATCAGAGAGAAATCTATTTCTGTTTGGAGAAGGAGGAGATATATTGCATGTTTAGTGTACGAGGAGAGCTTTGGAACATTTGGCTATTCGGTATTTGTGAGTTTTGGAATTCCTAGCTTAAATAGTATCACCAAAGGGCCATGTGATGTATTAGACATGGGCACCTTTTTTAGCCAAATAAAATATACAACTGCAAGCAAAGAGGTTTTTCAATGTTAACAACAACATATTTGTGCAAATGATGTAACTGAAAATTTTCTAGGTAGGACTTTAAAAAAGCAGGGCTTTAGCACTGGAAAAATACACTGGGAGAAAAATGAAATGTTAGAAAGGGACAAGAAACCCTAATATATTGCAGGGCACACATGGTGCATAGCTTCACCACTAAAGGAAATGCATAGCACCCTTTAAAATGGTGTATTTAAACTGCAAATGTACACACAAATTGAAATGCTTTTTTCCCTGTTTTAAAAACACATAAATGTTTAATAGTAATATATTAATAATACTCACTGACAGCCAGACTAACGAAGCACTAGTTCTGTTAATGCTATGCATACAGAGGAGGGGTGATGTTCTCAGTCTCCCCTACCTCCAAAACTGACAGTAATTCCCAAAAATATATCCTTGAGGGCTGTGCAACCCTCAGGGATATATTTTTAAGAGTCACAGCGGGTATTCACAGGGGCAGCCAAATCCCGGCTTGGGAAGCCCAGTGTGGGCTTGGCTGCCCATGTGAACAATTGGAATTGAGCCCAATCCTGGCACTGCCTTGGCCCCAAGGCCAGGAATTTACCCCGGGCTTTAACCTGGGTTTAAGGGCATGAGCACACTCTTAATCCCAGGTTCGGTGTGTGTGCAGGCAGCTCACGCACACACAAAGTCAGGCAGCAAGAGTGCCCAGCTGAGGGAGGATACCTCAATGTGCCGCGTTCCTGGCACAGTGCATTGAGGGATGCTGGAGGACTTCCTTCACTGGCTCCCTGCTCTACCGGTTGCTGTGGCACTGCTTGTGTGACATAGCAAGCAACAGAGCCTGGATGGGGACAAAGATTATGTCCAGGGAGACAGGCAGGAGCCTGCCTCCTCACCAGCCCTCTGCCCCACCAGTGAAAATGGTCTCACGCATGACCTTACAGTCAGCTTCAGAGGGAAGGGGAGGTTGACAAAAATCACCCTTCCTCGGCAGCATGCACAGCATCACTGCACCAGCGTTTCATTCATCTGGATGCTGGCCAATGTTTATTATTAACATTTGTCACTGTTCGTCCTGAAAAGAACACTTAGCATTTTAAAGTTTCATTGATTTCAGATTTGAAAATGAATGCGACCAAGTGCTCAGTTTTGGCTCAGTTAATATAATGCTCTAGGCCAGGGGTTCCAAACCAAAGGTTGAAGGCGATTGTGGCCAGGGATGATGGGATTTGTAGTCCAACAACATCTGGGGCCCCAAGATTGAAAACCCTTGCTCCAAGTCAGTAGGTTTCAAAGTGTTTGCCCTCAAGGAACTCTTCCTTATTAGGCCATCTGCCACAGGACCCCTGTGCTTAGGGTGTAGATTTAATTCATGCTGGCCTCTGTAATGCAGTACACCACGCTAGCCACTCTTTTTAACATACTTGTCAAGTCTCGTAGCCCCCAGGTCATTTCCTGTCCCATTTTTGTCTGTGGTCAGTTCAGCCTCAGAGGTTGCAAAGAGCACCACCTATATGGAGGCTAAGTTCATTCACAGGCACCTCCCAGGTATGTTCTTTAACCGACTCACAGAGCTCTTGCCAGCCTGAGCTTTTGTTGGTAACTGGCCCTTCATCATCAGCCAGTCTCTCTTTATATAGCTCTTGACAATTACAACAACTCTCAGGCCAGAATAAAATCTCGTCTTGAGATCTTGCGAGAGTCCCCGCAGATTATCCAAGGCCCTAGTCCTGGCCACACTTATGGGCATCCCTCTCTGTTTGGGTCAGTTCAGCCCCGACATGCCCTCATCAGGGGTACCATTCCCCCCTCCCTAGTTGAGAGGGTGGTCAGGGCACACGGTGGGCTAATCAGGCTCTCCGCAACAATGGGGTAAGGTTCTGTATTTTCCCGCCCTGCAACTCCCATCTCCTGACAATACTATTTGAAAATGAGACTATATAGGGTAGTCTCAAACATGAAAAGACAAAACTATTCCTCCAATTAGGAGAAGTAACAACAACTTTAGCCCTATTCAGACATTAAACTAAAATGTCTGTGTGCAACTACTTGTGTGCAGTAAAATGGGGCCAGAAGTCCCACCCAGACCCTTTCACTCACCTCAGCAACCTACTCTTCATGGTTACTGTGATGTTCATCTGAACAGGCAAACGTGATGTCCGTGACGGCAGGCACTTCTGAGGCACCCGAGCTTCCATCCTGATCACAGAAGCACCTGCCATCACGGATACAGCATTCATCTTTTCAGATGAACATCCAAGTAACCATGAGCAGAGGACTACATGAGTGAGTGATGGGAGTGGGGTGGCATTTCAACCCCCAGCTTAGATGCTGATACGTGTGCTGTGTCTTTTGTAAAAATAGGAAAGTAAATCTTGAAGGACTTTATCACCCGTTTATAGCATTCTTCTTTGACTGTAATCCCTGGTGGGCTCAGCCCATCTGAGATGGGGCTCTGGCCTCCTCTATCACCTTCTGCTTCCAGGGCCTACACTCTCAGTCTACCTTTGTTTTTTGCTACTGTAATGCAATGAAGCCCTTAAAGGTAAAGTTGTGCCATCGAGTCGGTGTCAACTCCTGGCACCCACAAAGCCCTGTGGTTGTCTTTGGTAGAATACAGGGTTTACCATTGCCATCTCCCGCACAGGATGAGATAATGCCTTTCAGCATCTTCCTATAACACTGCTGCCCAATATAGGAGTTTCCCATAGTCTGGGAAACATACCAGTGGGAATTCGAACCAGCAACCTCTTGCTCCCTAGGCAAGTTACTTCCCCATTGCGCCATTAGGTGGCTCAAGGACACAAAATCTTCTGTAGGGACTGACTTGAGTTACCAAGAAAGATAGAACATACTTTTCTGCATAGATTTATTTTAATCTCTCAAGCTCAGTATATATAAAAGATGTTGATATCTACTGAGTAGATGGCAAAGTGCTGCATATATCACATTCCTGAGCGGAGATATACACAGCTGTGTACTCAATTTTCACAATAGCCACTGAGGAAGACTCTGATCAAAATGCATTTGGCACTTCTAATGAAGTTCAGAATTGGACAGTTTTAATGATGTGAAGCCGATTTGCTATACTGGAGAAATGTGGGGCTTTTCCTTTAAAGATGTTGCACGATTGGAATGGCAAGCAGCCACACAGTGTGTCAATTTCATTCACTGTACTGTGTGAGTGATGAATAGTAATAAATTGTCTTGACTGTAATAAGAGTGTTTAGATGATATTCCTATCGATCAACTTCTTATTTTCTGCATATTTGGGGGGCTGCATCTAAGGCAGAATCTTCTGTGTTTTGGGTAGAAGCTATCCAATACTACCCGCCTTCGTTCATTCTAAAGTGTGGCTAGGCCCATGTTGTGCGGAGTTTAAGAAATCCATGAAGCAACAGTGAAACAACCAGCCTACTTTCAAGTAAGACTGTCACGGATTGCCATAGAATGCCAGCAGATGGTGTGAAGAAGATAACGTGACATCTTTCTCACTGTGGATTTCCCATTTGATTTCCCATGGCAGTTTGCAAATAAATAAGACTATGAGGCGAGTCTCACGATCAGTGAGACTCGCTGGGAAGGGGTTTGCGGGGAGAGCGGGCTTAGCCTGCGCTCCCCGCAGATGAGCAGGAAAACAGCACTGGCTGGCCGGATCGGCCCCCCACATGACTGCCAGCTCCACCACGGAGCAGGTGAGGGCTGTGGGGATCGGGAGCCACATGACCCCATGAATTACCAGGATGCCCTGTGTGAGTGCTTGGGGCATCCTGGAGAGACCCCCAGGGCCAGGAGGCTTGTTTCAGCCTCCCAGCAGGGTCTCCTCGTATGTTGCCGCGGTGCGGAGCTGTACCATGGCAATACATGATCAAATAGACAGGGTTAGTGGAGTGCTCACTCCGGTACCCTTGTCTAAGGGGAGGGAGAATTAGGAGGGTTTGCTGCCGGGAGCCATGCAGCTTCCGTGGCAGCAGACGATCAGGCAAAAGCAGCTAGGCTCCCTTAGCCCGCTTTTGCCCAATCGTGAGAATCCCCTCAGGATCAGTGTCCAGAACTCCCTCTTCTAATGGCAAGGCAGTGGTGGACCTGCACTTGTAGGTTGTTCAGAAGCTTCAGCTGGTTCAGAATGCGGCAGCTCACCTTTTAACAGAATGCAGAGACTGCAGCCCTGTGTATGTATCCTGGCACTTGTGGATCCTGCTCATAGGTTGACAATTGTGGGATTTGTTGGTGGCTACCAATACTTTACAATATCAAATATAGCTATGTAATCCAAACAATGAACCACATTACAACCATAACATAATTATACTAATGTAACAAAACTGTAGCTAACAGGTATAGTCACCGGTCAAAACGAAGATCTTCTGAAGAGCCACATTACATTATGCCCATACTTGAGGCCATCATGCTTGTTTCTTACTCTCTAAACAGCAGCTGGGGACACTGAACTATATTGGGCCCCTGGCATGACAGGAAGGAGTCTTTCATCCTTTGCCTCCACCATGTACTGCTGCTGCTGCTATTTGCCCCAGGAAGGAAATCCCCATTGGTGCCAATGGAAGCTCCCCCCGGGACAAATAGGAGTGGAGGCCAGACCCAGATTGGGACTGTGGCAGGGCAAAGGGTTAAAGGCCTCCTGCCTCTCTTCCCTGTAGTGGTGGCACCAGAAAAAATAAGGAGGGCACAGAAGGAGCAAAATGCATTCAGGGGTGGGCAAGCCGTGTCCCACATGTTAGACTTCTGAAACAGAAATAAGGGGGCATATGTGGGGCAAACTACCTGTCTGTGGGTGCTTGCCTTCCCCACCCCCTGGCCCCCTTCTAGAGCTGCCCTTGCAGCCCAGGTCTTCCCACAGGTGCTATTGAGAGAGCAAGAAAGCTCCAAGCACAAGCTTAACATAGAGGCTATTCCCACGAGCAGCAAAATTCGGGCTAGGAGAGCCTAGCCTGATTTTTGCTGCTTGTGTAAACCACCGGGCTCACAAGCGAGCCTGGTGGCTTACAAGCGGCTAGCCTGCTTAAGTAGCCCACCCATTAGCCCAGGTTAGTGGAGTGAGCGCTAACAGCAACTCACTCGCTGCAGCAACTCACGAGGAGACTCCCGACCAGGAGGCTAAAAAGCAGCCTCCCGGCTCGCGGGGGTCTCTCCAACATGCCCTGCCCACTCGCGCAGAGCATGCTGGAGCTTCCAGGGGTTGCGTGGCCCCCGATCCTCCCAGCCCCTGCCGGATCCATAACAGAGCCAGCAGTCATGTGGACGGCCGATCCAGCTGCCCAGGGCTGCCGCACTGCTCGTGTGCGGGGAGGTTGGGGTAAGCCTGCTCTCCCCACTAACCCCCTAGAGGCTTTTCTCACGGATCGTGAGAAGAGCCTCATAATGTGTAACCCATTATCCATCTCTACATAAAGCTCTCTCCAGTGAGCTAGTCACAAAGAAAATAACAGCAATGTGTTTACTGAGTGAAAAATTGTGAACCATTTTCATTAGATGGTGTAGGAAACTTGTTCCCTATTGGGATAAAATTTTTGAATTCACACATTTTACATTACTGTGTTTGGGATATTTGCAGATAGCCAACCAACCTGGAAAAAAATCTGCTTGGCCAATGTTCGCATTTTGTGCCTGGATGCCAAATAAGCAACTGCCAACATCATTAAAAAAAAAAAAAAAAAAATCCCTGAGTTGAACTATTGTTCCATGTTTAACACATTAATGTTTCAGCATGCATGTATGAAAGGGTACTACAGCTAGATGAGAAGGACAGACTGGCCTTAGATAATGTGCAGGATAATGTTCTACTTTCAAGCTACCCAGTTTAAACACTCGCTGGGACAACCTACTTCCCGAACTAAATATGCATATGTTCAGCATTATCTGAACAGACATTTAAAAATTCATCAACACAATACTAGTAACAATGGCCAGAAAGATGCATCAACATGCAGAGAACCAGTTTACCTCCTCATTCAATCCAAACGAGGTCCATGCTTTGAGTGTGTGGATCCAGAGAAGCTCATGACGTAATCGTAGTTTATTGATGTTTCCATTGCTCTTTCTAACCTTTCCCACACACCAAAATTGTAGTTCCTCCACTTTGTGATTGTGTGAGCTATAGAACAATGATTTTGCTTTTCTGGATCCACATATTCAGAACATGGATCCTGTTTGGATTGAATGAGGAGGTGAACTGGTTCTCTGCATGTTGATACATCTCTGGCCATGGTTACTAGTATTGGGTTGATACAGCCTACTTCCTTCCAGCTTCTGATTCCCATCCTTGCAGGCAGAACTGATGGAGTCAATGAACACTCAGCTCAGGGTCTGCTGGAGAGCTCAGAGGAGCTCTACAGCTGCTGTCATCTCCATGCTTTGTGTGGTAATAATGGTTTCAAACAATTTCAGTCAGTCTGATGCCCACCCGAGCTCACTCAAGGCTGTTCTGCCGCCAGTCCAACACCCACCCAACTTCACTGCCATCCCACCTGTGGTGGCACAAGCCCCAAAAGTGGGGCTGGGCCCCCCTTCCCCAACCTTTCTGTGAAAAAAAAATAGAACATGACTGCTTGAGAATCCCTGGTTGGTGCTCTCTTTTAAACCTGACCCCAGGCACCATCCTCCAGCCATTTGATCCCCTCCCAACACTGTGATGGGGTACCCTGCCACCTGGAATGTTTGTGCATGTGAACATATATCATTGCCGCTTCCTTCTCAGGGAACAAAGCACTTCCTATCATGCCAGTCCTTTTCCCAGAGTGGGAAGAGAGAATGCTCGTGTGTTACTGTATTGCTTGAGAAGCTGACAAGTCTGGGTTGGGACATGGCAGTGTTCCTGTTGCTTGGCAACTCCACAGATGGATAGGTGACAGGAGGGGGAGGGCTGGTGCTCAGGGAGGTGGCCAGAGAGAATCACCACAGCCATGGAGCAGCTATGATCCCTGGCACATCTGTGCAGCTGTCTCTATGATTGCAGTTTGAAAATCAGCACAAAACCATGTTTATAGCGGTGTCCAGGATCGGACATAATGCTTCATTGGCCAAACCAGAGGTCTCAGCAGCGAACCTTTGTGCAAACAAAAAGTTCAAATTGGAGTTTGGCAAACAGCAGGTCAATTTCAGTTCGAAATTGAGGTTTCACGAATTTGGATGTAATGGAGTTCCAACCTCTGCCACGTTTAACTCCGGTTTCATGCTATTTCTCAATTCGGCCACTGTCTTGAATTTCAAACTGAGAGGCTCTCTCACACTGCATAAGACACAGTCAGTTGATTGTTTTCTTAGCCTATGTTTAATTAGTAATTAGTATTGAACTCTTGTTTCTCAGTTAAAGTAAGCTTCCTGTGAAATCACTTATACAAGATTACTCTGCAACCGTTTCAATGAGGGTTTTGATTGAGAAAAGCTACTGAGAAAACCTCAAGAGCCATATCCCCAATCAAATGATTTGGTCTCTACAGCTCTTTGAAGTCTAGAGAAAAATGTCAGGAAATCCAGTCACCAATCTCCCACATCTTGTGTGCTTTGGCCTTTATACTTCCATGTGTTTTTGTTGTTGTTTCTGCCCTTGCCAGGGAAAGGTTTCTGGGATGCTTTTTCATGCTCAGTTCTTGTATATATCCAGACAAATGCTAGTTTCGTCATAGAAACAAGTTCATGACCAAGCAATCCCCATCCTGAATCCAATCCAATCTGTATTACAGTCATAGACCAGAGTACAAAATCACAAAAAGAACAAATGCAGAAAAACAGAAAACATAAGAACAAATATATCAAAATCAAACATTTAAAAACCTAAACGGATTTTACAAATTATATAAAAGTACCTGGCCACTCTATTAATAACATTCTCATCAGGATTGGCTAATAAAAACTTCAGATAAAAATCATCAGGATGCCCTCTAAAATCAGTCAGCAAAGGGGAGATTAATCCTTAATGGGCATCCCTATAAAAATCTCAATATAAAAAAGAATGCATGCTGGTCTCCACTTGGCCTGTACCGCAGGGACACAGGAGGGTGGGAAAAGGAGTGCCTTTAAATCTACCCTCCAAAACAGCAGAGGGAAGGACGTCCAAACATGCTAAAGTCAAAGTGCGTCTAAATTTGAGAACGATAACAAGACGCAGATAACTTGCGGGGTTAAAACTAATTGTTTGCTCACCCAAATGGACATTCTTGGGCAAAAGAGCAACTTCCTCCTGAAGATCTATATCTATAATACATTGCTTGATTTCCTTCCGGCCCAGTCATAACCCATTTTAAGGATTTCCTCTGTAGAGAACCCATAATGTGCTAGTTTGCCACTGATAAGGGTGTCCCATCCTGAACTTCTGCATCCTCTGTGTTTAGAGGCAAGCAGGGTGGAATTCATGATCCTCAACTTCTGTGGAATCGTTTCTTATTCCAAGAACTGTCTAATACATTTTGGGGTACAGGGGAGTATTGATTGTGTTTGCAGGCTTACTTTTAATTCACAAGGTGGGCCACTGAGGCATAATAAGCCTGGCTGAGACCTGTGTATACTGAATGGGTGCCCCAGAATTCTCCTCAGAATCCTTTGCAACACAGAGGGGTTCCATGGCAGACAAGTTAGTGTGGAAAGAGGTAGAGAATTCAAAAACCATTGTCCTAGGGAATCTTAATTTGACTTCTAAAAGTTCATGGGAGTTTGCCAAGTACTTTTGATATGTTTCCCTCTTTATGTTTTTACACAACAAAACTCCCTTGTAAGTGAATGTTGGGGCTCATATCATTTTCTGCTCCAGTCATGCAACTCAGGCATACAAACTCATTCCAGGTTTTGCATTCAGTTCATTTTTCATATCCCCCTTTCTTAACTTGTTTATGTTAGCTTAGCCTTCATCAAAACGATGTCTTAATTAAATCTGAAAAACGGACATTTGACTTTACTTTAGGCGGTGATTTCGGTCTGCCGTTGATATAAAAGCTAGATATGCAGAACAGACATATGCATTGTATATGGCTCATGCAAGGCATTTTTTTTTAAAAAAAATCATTACTTCTTTTTTGACATCTTTCATCAGGCTTTTAACAATCTTTCAATTTGAATTGACATGATACTCTTGCATATATGATCTCTGACTTCACCAGAGATGCAAAAACATGTATGTGACATTTTGGACTTCAGTAAAAAAGATTTGCTATAGCCCTCAGAATTTCATCTACTTTACTTTCAAAACACTATTACTATTATAATTGATCCAGTCCATCTCCTGCATATCTCCTGCATGTCTACAGCTCTGTACAAACACACACCATAGGGGTGTGCAGAACTGATTCTATTCTAACCTGGTTTGACTAGAACTGACCTGGTTCACCCAGTTCAGACTCGAACCAAACTGGACACCCCAAAAGGGGTGCTGGTCCGAGTTTGAGCCAAACCGGCCCCGGTTCTAATGAACCAGTTCAGAACCAGTTTGGTAGTTCAAGGGCATGCCTGTAAAAGGGAATCCCGTAAGAATTCCCCCTTACAAGCAAGGGGGAAACCCTGCCTACCTAAAAATATATCCTAACAGCGGTGGGCAAGAGGACACCTTTAGTCAGAGGAGGGTGTGTGGCTCCTCCTCTCTAGACTTGGCCCGGTGCTCCAGTGTAGCCCAATTCCTGCCTCCGACCATTTGTGTGACCTCCAGCATGCAGGTGCAAATTTGCAATTATCATGCAAATTGCAAATTTACATCATCACGCAAATGGCCTCCGAGCATGCATGGAGGTCACACAAATGACCTCCACACTTGTATGGAGGCCAGAACTGGGCCACACTGGAGTGCCGGTCCCGGTCTGGAGAGCAGCCACGCCACCGCCACCCTCCTCAGACTACATGTGCCCTCTCGCACACCCCATTAGGATTTTTTTTTAAAGTAGGCAGGGTTCCTCCCTTGTTGTAATCCTCTCCAGATTCCCCTTTACGGACATTCCTCCCTCAAACTGGAGAACCAGTTCCAAATCAGTTTGGCCTGGTTCAACCCTTGGACTGGGGGCTCAAACTGCTTCACAGTCCACAGTCAGCTCGAACTCGAACCGAACACACTGAAATCCATTCATGCACACCCGTAACACACTGTAGCTCTGCTGAAACATTATCAAAACAGTGAATGCTGTATAGCACCATGGGACTGCACCCACCACCATCACCACCCCACTCTTAAGCCACCATCACCACCATCATCATCACCACCACCACCATCACCACCACTCTGCTCTCCACAGATACAGCACTTGTATGCACTGCAGACAGAGGCAAATGTTGTACTTGATGAAAGATCTTCCCATGATTGAGAACCGTGGATCTTTTTCCAAGTACAGGAGATTGTCTCGGGACAAATGCTGTTTCTGTTGAGAGTGGGAGGTTATGGTTGAAGAGGGTGTCAGTATGGGATAGGACTTGCTGACATGCTGCTGTAGGTGCTGTAACTGAATACAGGGCCTGCAGGCTTATCAGCATCAGAACAAGGCTGCATGGGGTGGGGAGAATAGTACAGAAATTCCCTCATTTACAGCTTTGCAAAGACAAAGATGCCCAGAGGAACTGGATTGGCACAGATATTAATACCAATACTGGAATCATAGCATTCCAGCTGAGTAGACACCTTTTATGTCTGCAGTCCTGAGCAGCAGCACAGATACCTGAGGAAGAGAGAACAAGCAGGCTGGAGGACCAAGCCTGGTGCCTAGCCCTGACACCAGGCTGGAGACTGAGGCTGACAGCTGGGAGGCCCCCAAACCAGAAACTCCAGAACCATCACTCACTGAGCCCAAGCCTCACCAATGAACAAGCCTCTTCCACACTACGTAACTAGTCTCATTCTCCACCAAACTTGCACACAAGTGCCAGCCACAGACCAGGAGCGACTTGATGGAGTGGAGAAAGAGACATAGACTCCAGGCAGAGGACTGGCCCTTTAAATTTCTCTGCTTCCCAGGAGAGGAGGCAGAGCCTGAGAGGGATAGTCTGAGCCTGGATATCTATAAGGCCTCATTCCACCTCTGGCTGCTGATGGAGCAAGTTGCTCACTTGGAGCTATCCAAGGTTCTGCAACCCTGACTGCTTTGCCTTGCCAGTTCCTGATTGAGGACAGGACAAAGAAAACAGAAAGGAGGGTGACTGATGTGCAATTACACAGAAATCTAGTCCAATGAGATATTTAGATACATTGTCTTATAATAAAAATAAACTGTGAAAGATTAATTATTATGCAGAAATCCATCAAAGACAAATGAGCTGGAAAAAAGGAGTGGCTGAGAGCTAAACTATATGTGATATTGAATCCATCACAAACCGATGGGTTTAAACGAAGAAGGAAGTGGACCAGAAGTGGCCCTTTTATGTCAAAATCTTCTTGGTTTCTTGCCATTTCTTTCTGGGTTTGCATTGTAGCTTTTCTTTCCTCTCTCTTCTTTTCTTTCACTTAGTCCTGACTGACCCCAGCACAGTGAAAAATAACTCTCATTTAATGACACAGTACAACAGCTGTACGTTAAATTGATGCAATAGGTAAGATTAGGAGTTGTTAGAATTCATTAAAATGATCATCAGTCATCATCATCATCATCAGATCTCCAGGATATTTTGAGTTGAAGGGAAGAATTCATAAGTAATGGATCAGGGATCAGTTATACTCCATAGAAATTAGGATTTAATACCAAAGGTCATTAAAGACCCTAGATGTCATTCTGGTGTAGTTGTACCTTTGTAATGTAAACAATAATCCAAATAATTCGATAATGTTATCAGTTGTATCTCATTTAAACACACACACACCAGTTGGGGTCTATTTGACCACAACATCTAATTAGTAAAGTACTTTTTACAAGTGAAGGGTGTGTTTTGTTTTGATTTTTGAAACTTCAGTTTATTTTTAGACAGAAGTCTCACATTTAGACTTCTTTTATATGGAAGACTTAGGGGATACAACTGGTGTTTTCTATTTTGGTAGAATGATTAATATAGTTGCATGAAATGAAATGAAATAATATGAACGTAGGCAGCTGCCTTATACCAAGTCAGACCATTGGTCCATCTAGCTCAATATTGTTTGCACTGACTAGCAGTGGATCTCCAAGGTTTCAGGCAGGCGTCTATCCCAGCACTACCGGGAGATGCCAGGGAATGAACCTGGGGTCTTCTGCATGCAAAACAGATCTTCTACATGCAAAACTGATCTATAGTCCCACCCTATCCTATGTCAGCCTTGTACATTTCAAAATAATGAGCTTTTTTCAACTGTGATACTTGATCAAAATAAATCAGAAGGTGTTTCATTGTGTGTCCATGTACTGAGAAGCCACTTAAATATGCAAGATGAGAATATCCGCTTTTTAAAATAGAAGAATACATCAAGAAATGGGTGTCAGCCATCTCTCAGTCAATAATTTGGTTTAGTGGGAGACTTCTGAGGCTGGCATATGAGCAGAGTACACCTGTGCATCATCATGTCTCGCCCTACAGGGTCTCCATCAAACATCACCCCATACTTGGGCTGCAACAGACAGCCATTTTTAAGAGCACTGAAGGTGGTATTCTTGAAAGAGTGATCATGGCTTGTGAACCGCAGTGGCGGCTGGTGTGGGCGCCGCCAGAGGAGGTGGCACCTTTAAGTGTAAATTAGTAGGTGCTTACTTCCCATACTTCTGTACCTGAAAACTCTTCTCAGCAGCGGTGTGCCACCCAGCACCCACTGCAGCCGAGGATTGGCTCCACCACTCAGCTGGCCTTCGCACATGCCTAGAGGCCATTTGTTGGCCATGCTAATAGCCTCTGCCAGTTGGGTGGCAGAGCTGATCCTCTGCCGCAGTGGGTGCTGGGCGGCACACCGCTGCTGAGAAGAGCTTTCAGGTGTGGCAGTATGGGAAGTAAGCACCTACTAATTTACACTTAAAGGTGCCCCCTGCTGCTGCCACCCACAGCACCTGCACCAGCCACCATTGTTGTGATGTATTCATTCATTCATTCATTCATTCATTCGATTTCTATACCACCCTTCCAAAAATGGCTCAGGGCCATTTTTACACAGAGACATAATAAATAAACAAGATGGCTCCCTGTCCCCAAAGGGCTCACAATCTAAAAAGAAACACCAGATAGACACCAGCAACAGTCACTGGAGGGATACTGTGCTGGGGGTGAATAGGGCCAGTTACTCTCCCCCTGCTAAATAAAGGGATTCACCACATTAAAAAGTGCCTCTTTGCCAAGTTAGCAGGGGTATACTCTCTCACATTCACCTTAGCAGGCTGCTTCAAAATCCTGCAAAACCTGTTTCATCAGAGGATACAGGATATAGGAAATGATAGGATATAGGAAATATGTGTGCATACACCATGGGAAATAGAATCTTAAATACTATTTTCTGCCTCCATTTTTAGCAGCCTGAATCCAGTCCTACCAGGCCCCCTCCATTCCCCCCCCCACCTCCGCAAATTGTTAACAAGCTGTTAATCCTACTTCACTGCATGAAATCAGAACTGAGTAAGCAAAGCGGGGAGGGAGGGGGAGAGAACTACAGAAATGCCAAACACACTCAGGAGGTCTCATTTCCTTCTCTGTAAAAGGGTCTGGCAGGCTGCATCACACATTCCTGAACTCTTAAAGAACCTCAGCAGAGGCAAGATCATCATGCAATAAAAGCAGCAAAATGGATGGTACTCACAATGATGAGCCATCCCCTGCAATGCTGAACTGCAACCTTTAATCAGTAGATTAATCTACTAAAACTTTAGCTGATTAATCAGAAGGAGCCAATTTCAAGTGGCAAGGGTAAAATCTAATCAGTGGGGCTGTGAGTTTATTTATTTATGCACATCCTACCTACTAACTATTGTCTTTGATTATTAAGGGCACACTTCTTCTTTTTAGGTCACTATGCTGTAATAGGGAATGGGAAGATATAGCTATATGTCCAATTCTGCAGTCAGGCCCTCTGGTCCAAGAGCTGTCAGATACCTGGGGCAGACTAGCAAGCAGCACACAATGAAAATAACCCTGATAAGTCTGGCAGTTCTGAGGGAGAGCCTGATGATCTCTCTACATAGTGAGCCTGAGGGAAAACAGCTGATCTGAGAGGTTTTCTGTCAGACAATGGATTGGGATTGGTTGTCTGGGACTTCATGATTCCCCAGGTCCCAGCAGATTCTGATCTGTTGTGTTGTTGTCCCAGTATCAATTGCCTGCAGCTTCCTCTTTAACCAGTGGTCCTTTTGGTGCAAGGTGTAGGGAATCAGTGCATGACTCAGGGTCAAATTACACAATATACTAACTGGATCATTAAGATACATGCTTAAGTCAGGTAGGGCACCACCTGTGCTGGTATAGCCAATGTGGGCTGGAGTCCTACAATCACAAGGTCAAAAAGCTAATCAAGATGAGTGAGCCCAGAGGAGCTGACTGTGTGAACCCAGAATTTCATGGTAATCCTGGTCAAACCAGTCGGGTTACCCAGCATTTAACCAGGATAGATGACCAGGATTGAATCCTACAAGCTTTTCCTGCCTCTCGCATTTTTCCTTCCCTGAACTTGGGGTAGCAAATTATATGAATAGATGCCACACCTCATCAAACTTGGCCCTTGCATTGATTTCCAAGGGTCAGTATTGTGCTATTCAGCTTATTCAGTCAGAGGTGAACAGTTAGGTGGCCAAGCCAGAGGATAACAACAAATTATTCAGAATGCTGCAGAAGCAGAAGGCCCACATCCTGCTTGGATGCTGTACAGTATCTAAGCCACTATGTCTGAGGCTAAATATGTTTTCAGTACAGTGATGTGGGGTGGGAATGTTTTCATTTCTAAAAAAGTGCCCATTCCGTGTGTGTGTCTCCCACCCAGCTACTTTTCCCTCAGCCAGGGTTGAGCTAGAATGACCTAGCTCAATCCTGGCTCAAATGATGGTCTGACGGAGCAGAAAGCAGCTTTCTGCCCATGTTGACACAAGGGAGGACTCCGTACCAGCTCTTCCACTCCCTTTTGCAGGAAATACTATGCAAAATATAAGATACGTCAATAGCCTCCCTTGCTGCCCAGCCTCCTGAAAAGCCAGGGCAAAAGTGGCTGCAAGGAAAAGTGGCTGAGGGAGAGGGCTACAGGGGGAAAGCAGCAGGTGAGGGAAGCATTACTTGCTTCCCTCTAGCCTGCTACTTCTCTGCCATCTGCCCCTTTCTCCCACCACTTTGTAGCCAAGGTTTGGAGTTCCCAAGTCCAGATTTGCCACCACACGTCTGATTATGGTCTGAAAAGACAAAGGACCAAATGCTACATTGAGATGGTGCCAATAGGAGCTTCCCCCTGCCCTGGTCAAATAATGAGGGCAATCCAAATCAGGACCATGCTCAGGAGTGAGGATTAAAGCCTTTCTCTTCTCTGAAGTCCTGGACCCAATCCAGCTGCCATTTTTAAAAGAAAAGCCTAATGATGGGCTTAACATCAAGTGTGGGTTGGGCCTCAGGTAACGCACTGCCTTCTGCAAAGTAGATCCCAAACTTCCTGTTCTTCACACGAACACACATCACTGAAGCATAGTTGAAAAGCCTCTTGATCACTTTGTCTCTATGCTTGGAAAGTCACATCCTTTTCCTCAATGGAGCCAAAATTAGTTCAGCAAGCAAATACAGTTTTTCGAGAAACAGGACATAGGTGCCTTTGCTGACAGTGAGAGCCAGCGTGGTGTAGTGGTTAGAGTGCTGGACTAGGACCGGGGAGACCCGAGTTCAAATCCCCATTCAGCCATGAAACTAGCTGGGTGACTCTGGGCCAGTAACTTCTCTCTCAGCCTAACCTACTTCACAGGGTTGTTGTGAAAGAGAAACACAAGTATGTAGTACAACACTCTGGGCTCCTTGGAGGAAGAGCAGGATATAAATGTAATAATAATAATAATAATAATAATAATAATAATAATAAATTCTGGCATCCCAGGTCCTTGGGAAGGACTCGATGTCTGGATAAAACAAACCAGTCAATAACACCTGTCTGACTGTGTAAACAAGAAATAATAATTAATAGAAGGAAGAGGGTGCACCTCAGTCATAGAGCATCTGCTTTGCATGTAGAAGGCCCCAGGTTCAGTCCCTGACATTTCCAAGTAAGGTTGGGAAAGACTCCTGCCTGAAACCTTGGAGAGCTGCTGGGTTAGATGGACCAGTGGTCTGACTCGGCAGAAGGCAGCTTCCTATGTTGAAGCAAGGGAGGCCTAGCTAGCAAAGAAAATGCTCCCAGCTCTTCTACTCTCTGTAGCTGGAAATGCTATGCCAAATTTAAGATACATCAACAGCTCCCTTGCCTGCCCAGCTTCAGTGTATCATTCAGCGTTAGCCCTGGAACTGAAAAAGAATTACAACCTCAGTGGTTCTTTGGAGAGTGGCTCCTTCACAAAGCTGCTATGGTTAAACCTGTCAGAACTCATGAGGAAACAGAATGTGAGTCCAGACGCTGTACTGTGGGGGGAAATCGATTGCTTTTTCTTCAAGATAAAAGGAAGAGGTTTGCTTGGGGCAATGTGGAATAGAACTAACAACTGTTCCACATTAGCCGCAACATTCTTCTTTTTCTACCACCCAATTTTCTTTTTTCATTCTTTGGTGAAGAGTTTCAGCTCCATAGTGCACATTGGGAGTCTCCAAACTGGAAATAATTAAAATACAGATTTCATTTATAGTGGACCTTATGTGAGTTGAAGTAAAGATTGCCAAGGTTTCCTGAGTAGATGATTTAATGATGTGTTCTGCATTTCCTGAATTTTCCACATTTTAACTGCCTTTGTGCTCAATTTGGAGGGGGAGGGGCAGTGAAAGCCCTGAAGGGTAGGTCCCTAAACATCTTGCTCCAACAACAGCAGCATGCATTCCAGCAGCATGCAAACAGAAGTGGGCGGGGGGAGAGATCAGGGTTAACGTATATCTGAAATATTTATTTCTCTGTTGATGGCACAGCCTCACTTTTAATGGTGCGATTGTTATGCCAAGTCCATGGGTGGCCATACCCAAATCCAGAGCTGAAAGTGGAGCTGTACTGAGCTTCCCCTGATCTTTCTGAAGTCCCAGGTGTGCCGATGGGGCAACCATATTATCACCCCCCTCAGTGCACCAGACCCCTGTAGAAATGGGAGACAGAGTTAGTGAGGTCAAGCATGACCCCCACCATGCTGCACTGACCTCTTGTGCATTTCTCAAACAGGCCTGGAACCCACCAGAAAGTACTGAGTTGTGTGCCTGCTCCAGAAATGTTGCTACCCCAACTGGAAGCTGTGGTTTTGGCTTGGATTCCACTCCAAAACTCTACCCCATATTGCTTGATACTGTCTGCCAATCTCAGGAGGGAATCGCTGTACTCAGAGGTCAGATACTGTGACTGGCGGGTTCACAAATGAGCCCTGCTCATACACATTCTTGTCATGGCTGAACTGGCAAACTGTGGTGTGAGTGAGCCCTCCAGCCCAGGATTGCAGACCACAGTTTGATACTGGTTTGTAATTCTGGTTGGAGGGCTTGCTCAAACCACAGTTTGCCAGTTCAGACATAATGGATCTGCGGTTCTCCTACCACCACCACCACCATGGTTACCTTTTCACATTCGGACATAACCGGTGGGACACCTACTGCCGTCGAGGAGATTGCAGAGAGGAGGAGGAACTGGCTATGTGGGCTTAGGAGAGCCCCAGCAGCCTTTCACAGCTGGGGTGAGGGAGGGGCTTCCTCCCTGAACTCCAGTTAGAGCTCAGTGCACTGTTCGGACATAATGCAGGCAGCTTACAAACACAGGTAGGAGCGATAAAACCCACTACAAACCAAGGTTCAAACTGGAGTTTCAGGAGGGAAACCTCAGGTCACTTTGGGGTCTGAACCGCGGTTGCATGCATTTGGATGTACAAAATTTTCAACCTCAAGCTACTTCAACTCCAGTTTGCAATTCCATGCAAATGGGGCCATTGACAAACTGTGGTGTAATGAACCAAAGAACTGTTTTATTAAGCCACATATGCATGGGGAGGAAGGAGGAAAAGTAAAAGGGAGTGGGGAGGACAGAGTATGTGGTCACAGATCTCATTCCCAGTCTTCCAGATCATGGTCTGGAGGATCAGGGAATGTGACATAGGAACATAGGAATCTGCCATATACTAAGTCAGACCATAGGTCTATCTAGCTCTGTATTGTCTACACACACTGGCAGTGGCTTCTCCAAGGTTGCAGGCAGGAATCTCTCTCAGCACTATCTTGGAGATGCCAAGGAGGGAACTTGGAACCTAGATGCTCTTCCCAGAGTGGCTCAGTCCCCTGAGGGGAATATCTTACAGTGCTCACACATCAAGTCTCTCTTTCATATACAACCAGGGCAGACCCTGCTTAGCTAAGGGGTCAAGTAATGCTTGCCACCACAAGACCACATTGGAAAGAAGCCAGTATTGCACACCTTGTTCCTGTCTGTGCCCAAAGAGGATTCTGAGGCCTAAGTACACATAGGCCCCAGTAGTTTGCTAGATCAGATCCCAGCCTCAGGTCAAGAGGTTCTCAGTTCAAGACCCACACTCCCTGACATCAACCTAATGTCGCTGCTGCTGCTGCTGTTGTTAAGTCAATGCCAAATACTTCCTCTGATTTCAATGGAATTGGATCAACCAAGAGGTGGTAGCAGGAAGAATATTGGGGGAAGGGGGAAGAAGGTATGAATTAGATTCTGAGGGGACAAGCTCTGTCTTCATTAGACCAGCTGTAGTCACTCCTGGAGAAGTCTGAACTGTTCAGAGACATCAGTGTTCTGCTCAGTTCTGGACTGGGTGACTATAATGGACTGTGTGTGCTTTTTTCAGGAGTGTTTTTCTGTTTTATTTCTAACCACCTTGGTTCTATTAGAGAAAAGTGGTAATTTTTAAAAAAATAAACATTTCCAGATTCAAATATCTCTATATTTCACATTAATGCAGGGGTGGGGAACCTTGGCCCTCCAGCTGTTTTTTAACTACAACTCCCATCATCCCAAGCGGCTGGGGATGGTGGGAGTTGTAGTTCAAAAACAGCTGGAGGGCCAAGTTTCCCCACCCCTTCATTAATGCTTTGATCGTGTATGTGTGTGTGTGTGTGTGTGTGTGTACACACACACACACACACGAATGATCAAAGCATATACTCAGAAGTAAGTGGTCTGGATTTCAATAATATTTGCATCCAAGAAAATTTGCTTAGGATTTCTTACTTGAAAGAAATGCTTCTCTGGTCCACCACCACATATGTGCTCAAGGACACAGAGAGGCCCAAGGCAGGTGGTGGCACCAGTGTGAGTGCATGTGTGCTGGTGGTGTTTGCCACCACTGGTGTTTTGTGTGTGTATGTGTGCGCCGCTAGTTAGGAGGGGGGAGGGAGGGAGGGGGGGAGGGGAGGGGGAGGGAAGGAGGGAAGAAAGGGGAGGGGGAGAGGGATGTGGCAGAGGGGATTGAAGGGGGAGGAGGGTCCGGCTCAGAGTTGGGTCAGCCACATATTATGCACACATGTGATCACGTGTGTGCTTCGGTGGGAGACCAGATTCTCATCATCTGCCAGGCTGGGGTTTGGGGGCAGGTGAGGTGGTGGTGGGCTAGAAGGGAGGATGGAGGGTGGTGAAGAGGAAGGGGGGAGGATGAGGGGAGGGATGGAGGGAGGCATGGGGAGGGAGGAAAAAAAATGTAGACAGACGCACAGCACAGACACAGAAGACAGCACACTACACAGAAAGAATCCACACACAGAAACAGTGCTAGGCATCCATTCACACAGACAGACAGACACACAACAGGAAGAGACAGACTGAGCCTGCACCACACACACACACACACACACACACACACAGACCCAATTCCCTCCCTGCATAGTTATCAATCAATATGTTGTGTTGGCAGCCAGTTCATTGCTATTCTGATGGTTTTTGGGGTTTTGCCATCAGCCAACATCAACAATGACCACAATCAAGATGAACATAAGATGATAATAATTCATTCGTTTCATTATAAAAAATCATCAAATTATTTTCTCCATGTAAACCAAGCCCCCCACACACATGATTTCTGGTAACATTTTCAATAAAATTAATTCATTTAGCATTCATCAATCATTTTGTTCTCCCTTTGTTACCTCTTTTTTTCCCTTCTGCATAATTTTGAGGGTTGGTTTTAACATGGGGTTTTAAAGAAAAAAATATTTACATGTTTATTTACATACAAGTATTTACAATATTTACACTTCATTAGAACGTATACCCGCCGCTGCCGCTGAGTCTAGTACTATTTGGGCTGTGCTACTTTTGGGGTGTGTGCCGTGCCCATGCCAGGTCCCCAAATGCTGACAGGTGGAGAGATAAGGGCCTGTGCTGGTCAGCACTGGGTTTCTTTTTTGGTGGGCGTGGGCATTGTAAACGCCTGGCCAGTCGCAGCACTACAACTACTACTACCAATGCATCTCTGTGTGGGCACACTACACGCTGCGACTGGCTGGCACAGCTCAGCATCTGGCATGTCAGCTCAGCTAGAGGTGGATGTGGAGAGGGTAGGGATAAGCACAGAGGTCGAGCCAGGCAGGTGACCAACCCACGGTAATCACTCGCTCGGCTCAAACTCCAGCTTGGGGTAGCCCAACAGGGGGAGGTTCACCTTCAGGAAGACCAGCTGCTCCACCAGACCAGGGTCCAAGCGGGAGCGAGAGGGTGTCACCACGTCCCCGGCACGTGAAAACACCCGCTCGCTCTGGACACTGGTTGGGGGGCAGGAGAGGAGGCGCACAGCCACCACCGCCATGTCTGGCCAGACTTGGCGGCGGCTTGCCCAGAACTGTGCGCAGTCCACGCCGTCTTCCTCCACAGGCTCCTCCAAGTACTGCGCAACGCATTGCTCAGCACTGGAGGGGGGCCTGGCAGGTTGAGCCTCCCGCATACCAGGCATGGCGCCATAGCAGAACCGCTGAAACCACTGGGCGGATCTCAAGTCGGTAGCATCTGGCTGCTGCGATGGCGCCGCCTGGGATGCCGCGCTGCTGGACTGGGAAGAGGAAGGGGAAGGGGAAGCTGATCCTGGCTGGCCGCCCATGCTGCTGCTGGGTGTGGGTTGGGTGGCTGCCCCCGCACCACTACCAACATCCTGGTCTCTGCGGGCCCTAGCAGCCTCCTCCTCCCTAACTTTCTCTACCAGGATGCCCCTCCACCTGGGCAATTCATCAGCACTCACAGCATTGCCCTTGAGGGCTGGGTGACAGAGACAAGCGAGGACATACTCCTCCCTCTCTCCCAGCACCCCAATGAGCCACCTGTCAACCCCAGACTTCAGCATCCCAGCCAGAGCACGACCCTCTGGCGTGGTCAGAGAAATCTGGAGTTCACCCATCAGCTTCTCCAGACCCATAGCTGTGGGCAGCACCTGGCTCAAGGGAGTGGTGTCGGTACACAAGCCCTTCGTGGCAAATTGGAAGGGCTGGAGTGCCGACACCGCCTCGGACATCTGCTTCCACTCTGCGTTCGAGAGGTCGCAGACATCCAAGGACTCGTCCCTCGCCAGGGCGACAAGGGCTCTCTCCTGCTCCAACAGGCGCTGGAACAGGAGGAAGGTGGAGTTCCACCGTGTCTCAACATCCAAAGGGATGAGATGGCGAGGAAGGCTAAGGTCATCCTGCTTCTGGCGAAGCAGTCTCCTGGACTTCTCGCTGCGGTGGAAGTGGGCGGCCAGCTTGCGGGACTTATCCACAAGCGTGGCTGTGGCAGCAACAGCAACTGGGACGGGGCAGCGCCCCTTCTCCTGGGACGCCTTCAGCTCCTTAAGGCCAAGGGCGTCCCTGATGGTCAGATGGAGCGTGTGTGCCATACACCGTATGTTCACACAGTCCATGAACGTCTCGACAGCGACGGTAACGTTGGCTCCATTGTTGGTGACAATGAAACCGCGGGAGAGGTGTGGACACCCGCCAATCCACTCCTCTATCTGGCGGTCGAGTATGGCCACCACCTCCTCCGCGGTGTGCCTCGTGTCCATCGTCTCCACATGCAGGATCCCCACCTGTGCCGTAGTGCAGCGGGAGCCGCGCCGGACCCGGAAGCATCGCCCGAGGAGGTCCCCTCACTCTCCGGTCCCCACCAGTGGGCAGTGAGGGCCAAGAAAGCAGCATGCATCCCACTGACACTGGTCCAGAGGTCAGTCGTGAAATGCACGCTTGTCCCAGCCAGAGCTGCACGCAGCTCAGCGGACACGAGCTCCCTGCACTGGCGGTACAGGGAGGGGACCACGTTCTGGCTGAACGTGGTCCTTGAGGGAATGATGTAATCGGGCACCAGGTATTGGAGAATCCGGCGGAAGCCGTTGTTCTCGACCACCTGAAACGGCTGGTCATCGGTGGAAATCATCTCCCCTATGAGGCGGGTGAGGTGGTGATGGTCCACGCGAACAATACTCTGGCTGCCCGACAACTGCGTCCACTGCTGGACTGGCAGTGTAGCCTGCCTGCTGGCTGGCACACTGCCGCTGCCCACCCTAGCGGCAGATGCACAAGGCGCACTAGAGCTGCCAGCCTGTCCCCTGAGACCTGGGTGGTGACGCTTTATGTGTCTCCACATAGGCGTCGTACCCAGGTGCGCAGGGTCCCTTCCACGGCTGACAAGCATCCTGCAGTGGACACAGCGGGCGTGGAATGGGTCATCTTGAGGGACCTCAAAATGCACCCACACACCACTGCCCTTGACCTCCTGCACCCTGGGCGCCATCCTAGGCCGTTTCTCGCAGGGTGGCTTCAGTCCTGGGGGGGGGCGGCCACCGCTGCCTGCCCACTGCTGCCACCCAGCCCGCCCCTTCCGCCCTCCACACCAGAGGAAGGGCCCGGATCCACTGGCATCGGAGAGGTAGGCCTCTCCTCCACCAGCTCACCAGACCGCTCCACACCAGAGTGTCGGGCTTCATGAGGGGGGGCCCCACTGAGCGGTGAAAGGGCTGGGGGAAGGGGCCCCAGAGGGAGGGAGAACCTGGCTGCACGGTCCTCACCGCCCTCTTCCTGCTATTCCACACCCTCAGTCTCCTCCACCACAACAACTGGCGGTACCTCAGCAGCACCTGGTGCTGCCACCAAGGAGGGACCCGCCACAGCCCCAACACCTCTGCCGCGATTGCCGGCAGCAGGCGGCGTGGGCAAATTCATCCTGTGGACAGAACTCGGAGCCGGGGCAAAGATTTGCCCAATGGGGAGGAGTGGGGTGTCCTCAGGCTCCCCGTGTCCTCTCACTCTCCGTGCCGCAGGCGCACCCCGCACCTGGCCTCTCCCACGTCCTCTGCCTGGCAAGCTGGCAGAAGGCCTGGCCAGAACACGGCGATCGCCTTTGCCAGGCATCCTAGTTGTTATCTAGGAGGAGGGAGGGAGACTTTAAGAGTAAGGCCAGAAAGGGGCAAAAAAATAATTTGGAGGGGGTTGGAAGGGGCAAAAAAACCACCAATCGATTGGGAGCCGGCGGGGGGGGGGGAGTCTGTTTTGAAAAAGTAAGCCAATTAGGGGGGAAAGGAAGACTTTTTGATATGGGGGTGGGAGCCAATTGAAGTGAGGGGGAGGGTGACCTTTTAGAATTTGGGTGTCAAGCCAATTGGGGAGATGGGGCTGGGAGGTTTTTTAAAAAATTGGGGATTAAAGGGTGGACCCCTGGTGTGGGTGGCACGGGCAGTTGGGTGGAGTAGTTGTGGTGTGGGTGGCAGGTCTTTTTATTATTTTTGGGGAGAATGGATGGGGGGAGGGCACAGCACCTACCGGGGGGGCGGGGGACGCAGTCAAAGCTTGGGAACCTGCAGATCAAAGGAGGAAACCCTTATTTAGTGAATTGAAAAACAGTGTGGTATGGTTCTGGGGGGTGGGGCGAGGTGGGGGAGCATCATGAACCTCAATGCAGCCTATTTAGTGTGACTTTAAATTTCACACAACCCAAACCAGAACCCAGTCGCACTTTCACAGATCAGAACCCACCCACTGTGACTCTGCCCGCCCAATGCCATGGCAAGCAAGCAGCAGCAAACACTGATGGCAGCATCATGGATGGAACATCATCATCATATATGTGCATTGGCACAGCATGAGATCAGCATCGGAACCCACCCATCTCTGCCCCAGAGGCAAGGAAACACTATGGAAGGCACCTGTTACAAAACCAACTGCAAGACGCATGCAATGCAATGCAACACACAGCAGCAATTTGTTTCTTCATTGAGCAAGACACAGGTTACAACAGTACATCTCCAAGGGTCCTTCCCTCCGCCCCACACCCAAATGCATTTCAAAATAGGGGTGTCCCTATTTAAAACCGCCAACTAGGGAGAGAAAGGGGGCAACAAAAGGTGCACAATTGCACACGCACTAACCCCTCTTCTTCCAGTCCTTCTCCTGCCGCTCACTGCTGGTCACGGATGTGCCGCCGCCAGCCAGCCACCCCGGGCTGGGACATAGGCAGGGCGGCCGCACGAGGCACAGGCAACCGGGGTAGGTCAACGATGGAGGGGCAGAAGTGAGGAGACAACACTAATTGTGTCGCTCAACTCACCCCCAAGCAGAGACAAATGAAATCAACGAAAAACTTCCAAAAGAAAAAGAAAAACGATGGCAGCCAAGTGAGGGTCGGAGGTACGCTACTGTGTGGCTGCAGCTGTGGGAGGAAGTGGAAGAAGTGAAGGGGAGGAGAGGGGGGGCGAGAGACAAAGAAAGAGAGAAGAGAGAGAGAGAAGAGAGAGAGAGAAGGAATAGAGGAGGAGCGCAGCAGGGAGGGGGGATTCAGTTGTGGGGGGAGGACAGCAGCAGCAGCGGTCCCAAGAGGAGGGACCGGAGGGTGTGTGTTTCTGGGGGGTTAGTGTGTGTGTAGGAAGTCTGGGGTATGTAGAGGGAGTCAGGGGCAAGAAGAGAGGGACCGGAGGGTGTGTGTTTCTGGGGGGTTAGTGTGTGTGTAGGAAGTCTGGGGTATGTAGAGGGAGTCACGGGCAAGAAGAGGTGGTGGGACCAGAGGGTGTGTGTTTCTGGGGGGTTAGTGTATGTGTAGGAAGTCTGGGGTGTTGGGGGGAAGAGGGGGCAAGAAACAGCAAATGAAAAAGTAGAACAGGCAGGGACACACAGAAGGGGAGGGGGAGCAAATCAATCCAAATCAATATATATCACAGTCACACACAAGCCAAAAAGTTTAAAACACAATTTTAAACCAATGAGTGATCAAAACCAGCAGAATCTCAGGGGTGGGGGGGAGAGAGGGGGAACAAACCAACTCAAACAACCACCAAGGGACCAAGGAGAGGCAAGAAGACCAAAACAAAAAAACCCGATTTGCAACAAAAAACAAACTATAGGTCTGCCTGCAGAAAACTGGACTAGGGCAGGCAGCAGGAATGGGGAGAAGCCTTGATGTGGATGAGGGGGGAGAAACTGGGCTGGGTGGGGACTGGAGGAGTCTTGTGGGTGGGAGGAGGGTGGGGGGGACCAGGCAGGGACACACAGAAGGGGAGGGGGAGCAAGTCAATCCAAATCAATCAATCACAAGCCAAAAAGTTTAAAACCCAATTTAAAGCAATGAATGAATAATAATAAACCAGCAGCAGAATCTCAGGGGGGAACCAAACAAAAAGGCCCACTAAAAGCAAACAGACAATGAAACAATTGCTGTAATAAATAATATGGACTGCAAAAAGCAAGTCTGCAGCACTCTGCACCAACAAAACTGAACTCGGGCGGGCAGCAGTGATGGGGAGAAGGCTGGATGGGAAGGGGGAGAAAATGGGGTGGTGTGGGTTTGGGTTTCTGGATGGGAGGGGCAAGTTAGGAGCAGGGGGGCCACACAGAACAAGGAGCAATAATCTGAACAATCAACAAAATGCACAAGTTGAACACACAGAATGAAAACCAATATCAAGCAAAAGCAAATTGGGCAATGGGGGGGGGGAGGAGGACTGGAGGAGCACACAACCAACCACCAAAAGAGAACCAAAATTGATTATATGGGATAACAACAAAAATTGGCTATGATAACAACAGAATCCTCTCGGGGGGGGGGGACACCAACAGGGCAGCAACAAACAAAATGCAATGCAAGTACCAGTTAACAATTAAAGCAATGTAATCAACCAAGCAGCAAGCAATATATAAATGAATGAAACCAATGGAATCATATGCAATGAAAATCAAAAAGTTGAACAAAAACAAGGCAAGGCACACAAAGAGCAATAATAATAAATAGAACTTTTAAAGCAATGAATGCAGTGGGTGGGGGGGGGAGGGTAGGCCCAAGGGAGAAGGGAAAGGGGGAGGGGGGAGGAAAGCAGGACAGACAAAGAAACAGGGAAATTTTGGGGAACTTAAGAAAAAAGTAAAGTAGGTAAAAAGAGAAAGACAGAGACACACAGAGAGTCACAGAGAGGGCAGGTGGACAAAAGATCAAGGTAGCACACAACAACACAAAGACACAGGAGACAGGACACAGTCAGGGACTCACACAGCAGACACCAGCACAGCAAGGAGCAAGCAAGGTCTCAGAGATGATCCCACAACTGCAGCCAAGAGAAGTTTCTAGGCAAGAGGCTTGGGTTTATATAGCAGGTTTGAAATTCCCTCCTTTGAGAGCCCCCACCTTTGCACTCCCCCCACGGCCAACAGGGTGCCAGCTCTCAACAGTACAACAGCCAAGCAGCCTAACAGAGCAAAGGACTCATTCTGGCCAATCAAAGGATCAATAGCACAGCCAATGCAATGCCTGAAAATAGCCTCACAAAATGGATGCCAGGAGCAAAAGTTTCAGGAATGAGCCACAAAATGGAGGACACACTTCTAACTTAAAAGAGACACTCAAGACACTCAATTGAAGCCTCTGGCACATCTGAACCAGTTTGGATTTTCTGAGCCGGTTCAGATCCGAATCGGGCCCGTTTCGGTTCGTATCCGAACCTCCGAATCCGAACCGGTTCGGATCTGAACCGAACCGCACATCCCTAATTTCAATAGGGGGAGACTTCCTCGGCATAGGGATGCAAGCAGGGGAAACGTTGTTGTTTGAATTTTGACCTGTTGTGCAGATATTAAATGAGCAGAAGTCCTAGCAGAATAAAAGTGGCAACAACAGATAAAGTTATATCAGGAATACCATGAGCAAAGATTCAGTAAAGCAATCCAAATGCTCATTATGTTGGGAGCAGCTAAGACTTTTCCCTCTAACACTCTTCCTTGGTGCCTCTTGGTGATCTTGGTAATACATGCTTCTTTCTCCTTCCTTTCTCAGACAGAATATAACACCAGACAGTTTATGAAGAAGTTGTGTGGTCTCTTTGCTAATACGCAACTTACTACCTTCTGCCTGAATCCTAGCAGTGCTTGGAGACAGACATCCACCTTCCTTCCTTCCTTCCTTCCTTCCTTCCCTCCCTCCTTCCTTCCCCCCTCTCTCTCTTTCATGTTTTATTAATGTTTCAATAAATGTATACAATCAACAATGCCCAATATACCCCTCCCACTACCACAACCCACCGATACAATATGTCAAACAAAGAGACTAAGGGGGGGAAACCCAACATACATATCTTTCCATCAAAATCTGAGTAAGACACAAATCCCTGGTAATATGGTTCTTTGCAATATGCGATATGAGAACAGCTCAACAAAGACCTTCTAGATGAACTTCTAGAAGACCATCTAGATAAACTTGCTGAGCTTGTCCTGTTTTTTCTCTAATGCCCAGAATGCTCATATCATCCTCCCAGTCATCAATAACTGGCTGTAGTAGCTGTCCAAGATTGGGGGATCAGTTTCTTGGCTACTAATTAAGATCTGATATCTACTGTCTCTCTGAGAGACCAGATGATGATGGAGGAGGAGGAGGAGGAGGAGGATATCCAGTTTGGCCAAGGTATCTGATAATTTGTGGTTGAATTGAAGAACTAAAATTATTCTCATGAACTAGAACTAAAGAAGAATATACCAAGTAGTTTATCAGCAAAAGGGGTGAACCACTTGCCAATCAGCTGGGGTTGGAGAGGAATGCAAAGAGTGGCGGAGGCAATTTTCTGGGTGAGCCTTTGCCCACACTTGCTCTCCTGCAACTATACTTACATACCTATGATCATATTTAAAATAATGTCAGGTATATAATAATGTCAGGTATATAAATGGTCCAGTTGACCAAGATGGTTGCTCAGCATGTCTCAGTTACCGACTTTCATTTGCATGCCTTGAGTTGAGTTGATAAAGAGGTTTCAGGGTGACCAATTACAATTCTGCTAGAGCTGGACTAAACAGAAATGCTGAAACCACAACATCTAATGCGATATAACACAATGTCTGAGATGCCAAACATGGAGGAATCAATCCAGCTATTCAGGACAAGTAAACAAACACGGAGCCTTTCACCACCACCCCCAAAATCCCACCCCCAAAATCATGGGGGTGCTAGTGGGCTCGAGTTGAAAGAAAGCACTTTGTGAACTACTGCCCAAATGTAGGTCACACACATGATTTTTGGAACTCATAAGTGGTCGTGATTTCCAAAAATCACAAAAAAAATCACAAATGTGGCTGTAAGAAGTCCTCTAATGGCTGGGCACACTCTCGGGGGGATCACATGGCACTCTTATCATACACTGCCTTACAATGCACATACAAGCCCCTCCACACCCCTGGTGAAACTTCCTTGCCGAAGATCAGAGAAATTAAATTCAAAGTTCATGAAAATGGGAGAATGCAAGCTACGAAACTGGGGGGAAGAACGGCAGAAGGGAAGCCATGCTGGAAAAGGAAACTGAGAATAGAGCCAAGCCTTGCCTATAATAAAGAATAATCTAGCCTTGGTAGGTTGGCACCTTAGCAAGAAGTCAGAAAGAAACTACAAGGATAGTAGTTGTCTCTGGAAGACAAGTCATATAAGGAAAGTTTCAAAAGAATGTATGTTAGGGATGTGCACTAACCAGTTTGGTGCCTCCTTTGGGAAGCGCCAAACTGGCTCGGGCGCCCACAGCCTAACCGGTTTGGTGGGGTGGGGAGGAGTTCTCTTAAAAGGCAGGTAAGCAGGTCCTTATTTGCTCTGCTGCCACCCCACCCAGAGGCATATCTAGGGAAAATAGCGCCTAGGGCAAGCACTGAAATTGCACCCCTTGTCCAAACATCTGACACCCATCTTTCAGATAATGTAACCATAATATCAGCTCAAAAATACAAGTCAAGCTCGTTAATCTTTTAATATTTCAAAAACTATTTAGCAGTGGACATAGCCAGACCAAAAAATGCTGGAAAACTACAAATTTCAGTATGCTGGGGCTCATGAAATACCCAAATACTATGTGGAGGTGTACTTGGAAAACTAAACAGAAGTGCCTGTCTAATTATCTATTATGCATTGTAGCATCACTATTACATATGTTTTAAAAATAAATGGAGAATTTGACTTATCCCAGATACTCTGAAAATAATTAAAGGATATGCAGAGTAAACTGTGTCAATGCTTGGAATATATTCTAGTATTTCAGAAAGACCGTTAAAATGAGAGAAAGAGAGCAAGAAACTCCCAGTGGCCTTAATAGTAAGGATTTCACTGATTCAAAGTCAAACTCACCATTAATAGCCATATTATTAAGACATCACATTTAACTCACTTATCACAAGAAGCAAAGTAAGAGCAAATGAAAACAATCCTAGCTCATAAGCTTCAGCTCAGTATTCACAAGCCCTGATTCTCTGTACATAGTGCCAAACTAAATATGTGTACAGTGACTTATATTATATTAATTTTTTCAAATTCTTTTTTACCTATAGTCCCTCCTAAAGGCCATGGTGGGGGGTGGTCTGCAAAGGTTTCCCCTCCCCACCTGGCCTCTAGGGCCTTGCAGGGCCCATTTGAGCACGTGCGGTGGCCATTTTTAAAAATAAATTTTGTTTTAAAAACTGGCCGCTGAAAACAAAATGGCCTCTGTGGGTCCTGGGATGGCCTAGGGCCTCACAGAGGCCATTTGAGCATGCACAGTGGCCATTTTGTTTTCAGTGGCCATTTTTTTTAATTTTTAAAAATGGTGCCCCCCTTCAAGTGTCACCCAGGGCACGTGCCCTGCCTGCCCCGCCCTAGATATGCCCCTGACCCCACCACTTTTCCAGGCGTGGTGCTCACTCTACCAAAGGCTGCACACTGCTGCACCGCGGTTCCCTGCAGCCTGCGTGTGGCATCAGCAGGCACATGGCCATCATGCAGGCGAGGCGCAGTTTAACTGCCTCTTAAGGGACCTGTTCTGCACCCCGCCCTGCGCCTGCATGAACCATTTGTGCACATCCCTCATGTATGTTTAGCAGTAGTTGTCATACCTTTGCTTTGATTTTATCAGTCCATCAACGTTCATGAGGCTTTACAAAATATCATACGCAACAAAAAGATAGGTGCCTGCCCTGAGGTGGTTACAGTCTAAATGGTGACAGTGAGGGAAACAACAAAGGGAGGAAAGAACAGGAGAAGTGGGAGATGGATATTCACAGATGTATTTAGATGTACTTAGGCTTAGTTTTGGTTTGATGGCGGAGGACTACTCAGTTAATCAGGGCTGTATGGGAGATGTGGGTTGACAGTCTGTGCAGCTTTGATCCACTCCACACTCCATGCTAGCACTGGTGCAGGAGTCCTGCAACTTGCCAGATTCATGGAGGGGAAGAATGTTTATGCCTGCCCAACTGAGAACTTTCAAATAGCATGTTGTCTTGCAATTGAGGAAATTTCCCCGTCGTTTTAGAATCCTCAGAGCTTTCTTGAGGCTTTCCAAATATGTAAAGGTATTTCAGTATCACTGATGAATTAATGAGTCAATTAGTGTAAAGCCTTCTTTTAATTAAGAAAGGGTCACCTAGAAACACTACTAAACTAATATTTTTCACTTCACAGAAAACGTTTGTGTGTGACATTTTTAAACATACATACAGCAGGTGGCAGCATTGCAGTGGAGCTTTGCTGGCTCTTGAGAGAGAGAGAAACAATATGGGAGATGCTCTGGTTGGATTTTGCTTTTCCCTTTAATGTAAAGCATCAACCAGATCTACTGCAGATATGAATCACTTCTTAACTGACTAGGCTAGTTGTCTACAGGTCCCACTTTTGGGCTCCCCAGAAGCATCTGGTTAGCCCATGAGGGAAACAAGATGTGGGGTTAGATGGCCCTTTGGTTTGATCCAGCAGGGCTCTTCTTGGTTTTTTACATTCTTAATATTCACTGATTGTTAGAGTATCTGACTCAACTACTGTAAACAGTTCCACAGTGCTGATGTTATTCATCATCTTTTTGCCTGAAGGTTATCCCAAACATTGTGTATTGTATGTCACTTTGTTCCCATTTGTCCCTGCCCACATTGCCATCTACAATCCAAGATGTAGAGGACTAGAGTGAGAAATCTAAACTTCACTTCTCTCTCTGTGAGGCAAGGCTACAGCATTTGAGGCTTTTTAGATTGGAAAAGAGATGACTATGGGGGAAAGAGGTGACTATGGTGAAACATGAGAGGTATATAAAATTATGCATGAGAGTGGACAGAGATCAATTTCTCTCTCACACACACATTAGAACCAGGGGTCATCCCATGAAGCTGAAGGCTGGGAGTTTTAGGACCAACTAAAGGAAATTCTTTTTCACACAATGTATAATCAACCTATGGAATTCTCCACTACAGGATGTGGTGATGGTCACTAGGATGGCTTTAAAAGGAGCTTAGAAAAATTCATGGAGGACTATCCATGGCTACTAGTCTGGTGGCTATAGGCCACCTCTAACCTCAGAGGCAAGATGCCTCTAAATACCAGTTGCAGGGGAGCAACAGCAAGAAAGAGGGCATCCCTTCACCTCTTGCCTGTGGGCTTCTCAGAGGCCACTGCGTGAAACAAGATGCAGGACTGGATGGGCCTTCTTGGGCCTGATCCAGTAGGGCTGGTCTTGTGTTTAACTTCATTAATCAGTTCCTTGGAATGTGAATGACCATCAAGTGGCCCACAGTCCATATCCAGTCCCTGAGGATGCTTTATCTGCTCCTTGGCAGCTCTATCAAACATTCCCCATGGAATGGTAAAAAAGAATGACCACCCTTTCACTCCCAATGTTTTTCAAGCTGTAAGGAACAGAGTGAGATATTCCAAATGTGCAGATCTGGATATCGTGCTAGGCCTGAGCATGTCTGCTCCATAGCTTGAAAATCTTTATTGCTTGAGGGTGCCCAACGTTATCATGGAAACCAACCATATTGTTGGATAGAGGAATACTCAGTTTGTATAATAAAATATACTTCTGGACCATGAGTCCCTGTCTGGTGAATAAAATAACCCACCAAACTGGCCATCCCCCCAAGTAGCTACCAGTAGCATAGTTAGGGGAGAAGCACTGCAGGAGACACTGAGAGGTTTGTGTGCATTCCATCTTCCTTCCTCCCCCTCTCCTTGTTGGGGGTGAGCAGCCTGGTTCTAAGCTCTGCTGGGGCCATCCCCTCTCACCGGTCAGTTGCTGGTCCTTCCTAACTGCTCGAACACCGAGCCGGTGGGCCAATTGGCTGAGTGAGACAGCTGAGGGGACTTTTCCAACTCTTGGGCCCTTAGAAGAAGGAAGGCTGTGCTGGAGGTGCAGTCACTGGTGCAGGCCACCAGCAGGATGCCAAAGGGGGCCAGTCTTTGCGGGAGGGGGGCACCACCTTTGGGGGTGGGGCTGAGGGCTGAGGCCTATTTATTTACTCTCTTGGGCTCCTTATAGTGCCAGCTTCTCTTTATTGCCTGGCTATTTATAGCTATGTGTCAGGGCTCTGGTATAGGTGGGGTAATTGGGGGTGCTTCTGGGAGTTCTGGAGCAGCTATTACAGTAGTGGTGGGGAATAGAAGATTTGGCGCTGCAGCAGGCCATTACAGGGGAAGTGAGATCAGAAATTTAATAGCAGTTTCCCCTTCCGGCTGTCCTGTCAGCTCTCAGGCCTCAGTGAGCAGGTCTACCCACCCTCAGAACCTGACCTTGCTCCTTTGCAATGCCAGGTCGATTCAAAATAAGACCGAAATCATCCATGATATGATCATAGATGAGGGAGATTGACTTGGCTTGTATAACTGAGACCTGGTTGGGGGAGGCTTGCGGCCCAGTATGGGCTCAGCTCCTCCATACTAGGTACTCTGTGGTGGAGCAGCTTAGGGGAAGGGGGCATGGGGGGGTGGAGTGTCTGTGATCCATCAGAATAACATCTCCCTTACCAGGATCCTTGTGAGTCAATTGGACCATGTTGAGTGTGCAGGACCTATTAGGATGGTCCGCCCAAGTAGGCTGTTGGATCCTATAGGATTAGAGTTGGTTCTTCCAGTGATTCTGTTGTTGCCCTGGCGGAGACCTGGAATACGGAGCTTACCAAGGCAGTAGACACTATTGCCCCTAAACACCTTCTCCATTCTGCTTCGAAATGAGCTCCATGATATACTGAACAGCTATAGGAGCTGAAGCAGCAGAGGAGAAGGCTAGAGCTTAAGTGGAGGAAGACTCGACTTGAATCCGAGAAGACACTGCACAAAGCCCATTTGAAGGCTTATTCTGTGGCAATACGTGCAGCGAAGAAGCGATTCTATTCTGCACATATGGCGTCCACAAGTTCACATCCAGTGGAGTTGTTCAGAGTTGTGAGGGGACTGACTCAGGTTCCCTCTTCTCTGAATGTAGATCTGGATTTTTTCATTATCCTGCTGTGATGCTTTTAACAATTTCTTTGCATGTAAAATATCTCATATTCGAGCCAACTTGGACTCCACGGTTATGGCAGGGTCAACTGCAGAGGTGTCCAGTATCTCCTCTGGTTCAGTTAGAATGGATCAGTTTCAATTTGTGACTCCTGAGGATGTGGACAAACTTCTTGATTCCAGATGGTTCAGCCTACCACTTGTCCTTGGGATCCATGCCCAACGTGGCTTATAACATCTAGCAGGGAGATTGTTGGAGATGGCCTAGTTGACATCATAAATGCCTCACTGAGGGAGGGCAGGATGCCTCCATGTTTGAGGGAGACGATTGTGAGACCTTTGCTTAAGAAGCCTGCCCTAGAGCCCTCAGTGATGGATTATTATAGGCCAGTCTCCAACCTCCCTTGGGTGGGCAAGGGAGGTTAGAGAGGATGGTGGATGATCAGGCAGTTTTGGATGATACTGATTATCTAGACCATTTCAAACTGGCTTTTGTGGAGACAGCCTTGATTACCCTGATGGATGATCTCTACTAAGGAATGGACAGAGGGAGTGTGACTCTGTTGGTTCTTTTGGACTTTTCTGCACCTTTTGATACTACCAACCATGGTATCTGCTGAATTGCTTGGGGGATTTGAGAATAGGTGGCACTGCTTTGCAGTGGTTCCATTCCCATCTCTCTGGTAGATTCCAGTTGGTGTCGCTCAGAGATAGTTGCTCTCTGAAACGAGAGTTATTGTATAGTGTCCCTCAGGGCTCCATCCTATCTCAGATGCTTTTTAATATTTACATGAAATCGCTGTGTGAAGTCATCAGAAGATTTGGAGCAAGGGATCAATATGCTGATGACAACCAAATTTATTTCTCCATGACATCATCATTAGGAAATGGCATAGCCCCCACTAAATGAATGCCTACAGGCAGTAATGGACTGGATGAGGGATAATAAATTGAAGCTGAATCCAAGCAAGATGGAGGTACTCATGGTGCAGGGTCATACTATGAGGAACGTGATAGATCTTCCTATTCTGGATGGGGTTGCATTCCCCCCTGAAGCAACAGGTACTGTACATAGTGCTTCTAGACCCAGGCCTCACTCTGGTTTCTCATGTTGAGGCTATGACCAGGAACTCTTTCTATCAACTTCACTTGATACAACAGCTGCATCCATTCTATGAGAATAATGACCTCAGAACTGTGGCGCACTCTCTGGTAACTTCTTGGCTTGACTACTGCAATACACTCTATGTGGGGCTGCATTTGCATGTAGTCCAGAAACTTCAGTTGGCTCAAAATGCAGCAGCTAGGTTGGTCTGTGTGGTGTCTTGGAGAGACCATATTACGCCTGTTTTAAAGCAATTGCATTGGCTGCGAATAGGTTCCCAGGCAAAATTCAAAGGGCTGGTAATTACCTTTAAAGCCCTAAATGGCTCAGGACTGGGTTACCTGGGAGCGAACCTCCTTCTGCATGATCCCCACTGCACATTAAGATCATTGAGAGAGTTCTGTCCCAGCTCATCTGCCGGTGACTCAGGAGCGGGCTTCTCTGTAGTCACTCCTAGGCTGTGGAATGAGCTTCCTATATGTTCGTGGTTTGACATCTTTACCAGCTTCAAAAGAGCCTTTAAGACACATTTTTTAAGCCAGGCTTTTAGTAATTTCTGAGTTTTAAATCTTTAATTGCTGTTTAGATTTTTTAAATTGCTGTAATTTCTGAATGTGTTAGATTTTTTAATTTTTGTTTTAATAGCTGGTTTTGTTTGTCTTTGTTTTTGTGACCCTCCTGGAGCCTCTAGAGTCAAGATGGTATATAAATTAAATAGGTAAATATTAAATAGGCGAAAGGGGTCCTGTGTTTGATCTCCCTAGTGGGTGCATACCTCCCCAGCCTCCCCATACACAGCTCCAGCTGCCACCGCCTGCCACCACTGTTGCTCCTGCCACACACACACCTGTTCGCTTGGAGCCACCTGCCTACTTACTCACTCAGAGCTGCCTACTCCTGCAGCTTCTGCTGGGAGCAGGAAAGGCTGGCAAGTGGTGGTGGAAGAGGAGGAGGAGGAGGAGGAGGGCAGATGGATGGTGGAGGAGGTGGCAGGAAGGCAGCTGGGTGGATGGTAGTGGCTGGGCAGCAGAGCAGCATGAGGAGGAGCAACCAGCCAAAGGGAGGAGAGGGAGGCTAGTGAGGCAGCCTCCAGGGCTGTGCATCTGATGTTCCAAGGACAATCTGGAACACTGATAGTTCTGGCCTGGCCCCTGGCTTAAGCATCCAATATCTTTCTGTGGATACCGTGTCATATTTGTTACTATTAAATAAAACAATTCTTCTTTGAATTGTCCTTAGGAGCCAAACTAGATAAGGCAATGGATATCTATAAGGGGAGATACCATATGGAGTGGGAGAATTCAAATCAGAGTGAAGTGCATGGGAAGGGGGGTTATTTCTGTGCTTTTTTCTCAGTGAAAATCTTCCCACCCAGCTGGTATTTGCCTCATGTATGCACACATTTTCTTCCTAAGAGAGCAAACAGCAACTTCAGGAGGGCAATTTGCATTGGAGGAATTGGTGCAGAGGGAGAGTTAAACCCTCCTCCTCACCATGTTCCCAATCTAGATTGTTTACCTTTCTGTGGTGCTATTTGCAAAAGTTTGGAGAGCAAAGATGCATTTGTTGGAGCTAGAACCCTGGCAGCATCAGCTCTCAGCTGCAATGCCTCATAGTGACCACTGGGGGTGGGGTTAGGGTCCTGGATAAAAGTGCTGGACTCCCCTCATTGTTCTTCCACTGTTAGTCTCTATTTTGTCTCTCCATAGATGGCTGTTTGTTGTGGTCTCTCTCTTCAGCCACGAGCTACAGCTGAAATTAAGCTGCAGGCTTTTTCACATTTGTTTGTAACCTTTTCTTTAAATAAATTCTTGTAGCTCTTCAATACTAAAGAACTATCTCAAGACTTCTTGCTTTGCTGTTTTCTTGCCAAACTGGTTTTGTTTTGCTATTTGGAGACTGAACTGCCATTCTTCCCCTACAAAGGGTTATGGGCCCAGAAGCTAGTAAGTCATTCTTCCCCTACAGCATTCACACATTTCCACTGACTCTTCTAGTTGGGCCCAATCATTCCTGGGGAAATGAAGAAATGCAGGGATGACAATCAGTGGACTCAAATACAAGGTATTTTAATATATTCTATTTGGTGAGATCAATGTAGAAACCCTAATCTGTTCCTGATAAGTCAACTCTCCCCCCCCCCAATTTTCTTTTTTTGAGGAGAAAAATGGTTTTCATTTCATACATTTCAAACAGGTCTGCTCAGCATCTTCGGAGTGGTGGTGAGTGCCCACAATCCCCCAGTAACTTCAGTGGTGCAAGATCAAGACATGTCTCCATTTTCTTTGTCAGCAAATCTATCCTAAGTGAAAACATAGTAATGTGATGTTAATAGAGACCAGAAGCAACAATTGCCAAATAACAAATATTTGATAGCAGATAACATAAACAGAGCGCAGCTCAAAGAGACATCCCATCTTAAATTTATTTTTGCTACAGCGTCAGCTGTTTTACAGAGTCTTTCATGTTTCCATTGTTTGGCCATGTCATTCCTAATGACATCTGTAAGAATTTCTCCATTCAAATTAGTAGGATTATCTAGCCAGTTTAGCCGCTCTCTGAGACGTTTGCCCTTCTCGAGATTTCATCATAGCAAATCATGCATTTCATTAATGTCACTGTATTCCTTTCTTAACGGCAGGAGCTACACACTAAAGAGTTTTGAATGAACTTGAGCGGAATTTTGGCTCACGGGGTCTGTTACTGAAGCAGGAGCAGGAATGTGGGCGGTGCAGCTGAGTCAAGGGGAAACTAAAGCAAATAAGCAAATGAACAGCAAATAGGCTAACAGGCCATACAGGATTTGAGGTACGATATGGGTTACAGGGGCAGAGACCCTGAGGAATGACACCAAAAATACAAAGAGGCTGTTCTCATGCACAGGCAAAACGAAGCTAAGGAAGCCAAGCCCTGTCTTGTCTGCACATGAAAACTGCCCGGATTGTGCCTGATTCCGGCGGTGCCTCAGTGGCAAACCTGCCGAGCCAGCTACGCTTTTAAATGGGGTTAAGAGACCAAATGCTCTCTAACCTGAGGAATGGACAGAGACCATTCCTCAGGGTCTCTGCCCCTGTTTTGCTGATTGTCTGCCAGCCCCGGACTCCCAGCTAGCATCAGGAGGCTCCCCATAATGCAACACACACTCATGAGGTGCATTATGGGAGTTCTGGGGACCTCCCAGTCTCCAAACCTTCTGGCTGCCAGTAGCAGCCAGCAAATGTCTGGGCAAGTGATCCACTCACCCAGCAGGAAGACCAGGATTGTCCACAGGGGAGGTATGCCTATTAAGGCTTCCTCCCCTGCAGCGCCGTGGAGCCCTTTGTCCATAATCGTGAGAAAGGGCTCAAAATATTCTTAACTCACAAACAGGTTTAGCGTCCAGGCTCTTTCTCTGCACACAGCAACCAAGCAAGACAAAGAAGCCTGAGCAAGCAGGTTATACCAGCGGCAGGGGAGCAACAGCAGGGCAGGGGGCATCCTGACTTCCTCTTCTGCTTGTGGGTTTCTCAGAGACATCTGGTCGGTCCCTATGGAAAACAGGCTACTGGACAGGACAGGCCTTGGGCCTGATCCAGCAAGGCTCTCCGTATGTTCAGGTTCAAAGTAGTGCCCAATACGAGGAGAGGCAGGATCCCAGCCCCACAACCACGTCTTAGTTACTGTGTTTGAAAGGCTTCAAAGGATTATGATTTGGCTAAAATGGGTTGTGGGTTTCATTAAAAGCCCCCTCCCCTTTTCTCTCATAATTCAAACACTGGTTCAAGGCAGTAAACAGAAACGGTTGACCAAGCCTGTTCAAGTAAAGTCCCTACATATAACACTTCCTATCTAGTGTACCAACATTTAAGCTTTTCCACTCAGAGGTCTCTTCAGGGCAGAAGAGGCTCCAATTCCCACCAGTTTCAATGCAAGATCCGCCCTCATTGCGTTTTTCTGAGCCAGATTAGAAAACAACACAGTGACAGTCAAAAAATTCACTCCACCTCTGTGACCAGAGGTGGTTTGCGGTGACTAGGGCAAGACCAACCTTTGGCAAGCTTAATTGTGGGGCTGCTGCCCTCTGAACACAGCTGTCCCATCTCTAAGAGGCATGTCCTGAAAAAGCTGAGAAACAGCCCTCAGTTACTAGCCTCACTTGGGGGATATCACTTTTCCAGACAGTGATATATTCCAACTTCAGTGCAAATTACAATGATAAATATGATGGAAAATCCACATGGCATACATGGAGGACACTTAACATTCTTAGGGCCATCTGCTGGCAATCTGCAACAATATATGAATAAGCTCTGTTTTTCCCCCAGTGAGAATAAAAGGAATTTTATAAGGCAGTTTATTCATGGTTTGCCACAGGTTGCCAGCAGATGGTGCTAAGAATATTACACAACATCCTTGTGCATTGTGTAGATTTCTTATTTTATTTAGAATCATAATTCCTACTGAAGTAGGAATATATAACCATCTGAAAAAGTCCTTGGAGTAGTTATTCAAACGGAATTTAAAGAGACAGTGCTTCTGTCACAGACTGACGAACATGAACACTCAGATCTTTGGTTTGTTCACTTTCATCCTACCCTTCCTCCAAGAAACTCAGGATGAAAAATCTATTTCCCCTCTTATTTATTATTTTTATCCTATCTATCTATCTATCTATCTATCTATCTATCTATCTATCTATCTATTACATTTATATACCGCTCCGTCCAAATGGTGCACAGCAGCAAAAATATAACCCATGAATCAGTCATTTAAAAATAATCATTACAAAACAATTAAAAACAGTTTAAAACCATTAACAATTTAAATGTTTAAAATAGTTTAATAACCCTGGAAGGCCAAGCCAAACCCTGGAAGGCCAGGTTTTAAGGGCTGTCTTGAAGGCCAATAATGAATTCAGATTACAGATTTCTGCCAGGAGTGCATTCCATAGCCCAGGAGCAGCTACAGAGAAGGCCCGCCTCTGAGTCACCACCAGATGCACCGGTGATATCTGGAGACAAGACCTCCTCAGATGACCTTAACGTGCAGAGGGGATCATGCAGAAGAAGGCGCTCTCTAAGGTAACCCGAACCTAAGCTATTCAGGGCTTTAAAGGTAATAACCAGCACTTTCTATTTTGCCCAGAAACATAGCGGCAGCCCGTGCAACTGTTTTAAAACAGGCATAATATGGTCTCTCCAGGTTGCGCCAGAGAGCTGAATGAGACTTCAAACCCAAGTCCCCCTAGTTCTAATCTAAGTCTAGCATTTTACCCTATATGCTACACTGGTGTCTGTGAGTGGTATAAATGATTTATCCCATTTTCTATTTAGATCTCAGCAATTTGCTCAGAAACATTGTACATTTAAATCCTATTGATTTTTTAAAAATCAGATTTGTTCCCCTAGCAAAGAGGCCATCTGTATGTATATGATACATGTGGTGTATGAGTGTTACAAACCAGGTATGTATCACAAAGACTTTGTTGGGAGTCTGGTGGTCCACACTGGTCCTAACTTCTCCCTCAAGGGTACTTTGTTGAGGAGCAGGTGAGAGGACGTGGGTGGGGAGGCAGAGTGCTGTGGTCTATAAGAACAGCATCTCCCTTACTAGGATCCTTGTCAGTGTATCTGACCACATCGAAAGTGTGTATTTAAGTTGGGGGACCAGGGATAGACTGGGAATTCTGTGGATGTACTGATCTCTTTGCTCCCCAATGACTGAGCTGATGGACTTGGTCTCGGGTATGACGTTGAAGTCTCCCAAGCTTGTGGTGGTGGGGGACTTCAATGTTCAATTTGGGACCAATTTGTCCAGGCAGCTCATAGTGGCCATGACAACTATGGGTCTATCCCAACTTCCCAACAGCAGGAGCGAGGGGCCTATTAAGATGGTCTGCCCCAGAAGGTTATTGGATCCAATAGGATTCCAAGAAGCCTTGGAATGATTTAGTATTGGCTTTGCTGGTTATCCTGTTGATGCCCTAGTGAAGAATTGCAACAGCAAACTCACCAGAGCAGTAGACATGATCGCGTCTAAGCATCATCTCCAACTCACTTCAAAACTAGCCCCTTGGTATATGGAAGAACTACGGGGGCTGAAGCAGCAAGGTAGGTGACTGGAACATAAGTGGGAAAAGACTCAACTTGAATCCAACAGATAGCAACATAGAGTGTATATCAAGATCTATGCTCAAGCAATACATGCAACAAAGAAGCTATTCCTTTCTGCCCATATTGCATCTTCAAGCTCACATCCAGCAGAGTACTTCAGGGTTATGAGAGGGCTAGTACATGCCTTGAATCAGAATTTGGAACTGCATGGCCCTGTTTGGAAGTGAAATAACGCCCCCTGCATCTGACGTCAGACGTGGGGGGGCATGTCTGGGGCCGTGAGGTACGGCCCCTGGGGGAGGTGGCCCAGGTTCTTTAAACCTGTTCTCCCAATGGTGGCTCCACCCCTCTCTGGATGAGGGATAACAAACTGAAACTCTGTTCAGTTATCTCTGTTAACTCTGCTCTGTGACCAGAGGTGGCTTCTCCAGATAACCTTAACACGCAGTGGGGATCATGCAGAAGAAGGCACTCTCGAAGGTAACCCGGACCTAGACCATTCAGGGCTTTAAAGATAATAACCAGCACTCTGTATTTTGCCTGGAAACATATCAGCAGCCCGTGCAACTGTTTGGGGATAGACATAATATGGTCTCTCTGGGTTACTCCAGAAACCAATCTGGCTGCTGCATTTTGGACTGACTCAAGTTTCTGGACTATATACAGAGGTAGCCCTATGCTGCCTTTGATGTGGAGAAATTTCTCTAAAGTGGAAATCCTCTCCAAATTTCAGGGTTTTCAAATTTCAAGGTTTTTTCAAGGATAAATTGAAAATTTCTCCATATTTTAGTGATTCCTTCCATGGAGAGACTAAATTTTAGGGTTCCTGCCAAGGAAACATTTTGGAGAAATTTCTCAGACAGGTTTTCAGCCTACCAACTGAATTTCCTACCAACCAATTTGTTTGGGTGATCCCAAATTCTAGCATAAAGAGAGAAGGAGAAACACTCTTTCAATAACAGTCATAATTGCCTTTCCTTGTAGGAAAGATGCTCCAAGCACTTGTCCTTTTTGATTTCCCTTTTCCCAAATTGTGTGCCCATTGAAATTATGTTACTGGACCTGAGAATTCTCTTCAGTTTCCTTGTGTCTAACAAGAATGGGCTGAAGGTCAAATCCTGTCTCATCAGTTGAACCAGCGGATTGTAGCCAAGAAATGTGCAAAGTACCACCTGAGACATCTCAGAAAAATGTATTACATTTTTCAAATCTTTCTTTGAGCTGTATAAGTAATTCCACAAAAGGAAGGCACTTCCATTTGAGCAAGGGGGTGATTTTCACCGATGCCCCCTCCTTCAGTTCCCTGAGCCCCCCCCCCCAATCTTTTCCTGTGAGACCCTTTGGAGCAGGACAGCATGCAGGACAGAGGGCTGTAGAAGGAAGGAGAGGATTTGTGAAAATTGCCCCATTACCCAGAACTCCTGCTCATGGAATATGAAGTTAAGATATAACTCCATGAAATTCTTACAGAAATTTTGCCTGAGTGGTATCTTCCAACTTTGCCTTAAATTTCCCTTTAGGAAAAATCCAGTAGTGACTCAAATTGCAACAACCAAATTCCTGAAAAAGACCAAACGATTTATTTGGCTGGTCTGTCTTGGACAAATCCTTCTCTTCCTCTCGCTTCCACGTTACGGAACTTAAAGACTGCTTGTCACATATGGTTCTATTTGTCTCTTTCCCAAGATTTCACATGACCTCCAGCAACATCACCCACTGGTCACTTGGGAGCTTTGATTTAAAAGTTATGGAATTCTCTGTGGTTTGATCTCCAGAAGTCAAATAGGTACTTTAAAAACCCTCCCCCAGTGCCATAGTCCTGATCTGATTTTTTTTAAGGCGGGGGAGGGGGGACTGTGTCTCACAGATTTCCCTATGTTAGATCTAGCTGTAGCTGCACCCTATGCATTCCAGTGAAAAGGACTACCCTAATGCATGGACTTCCATGCCACTCTGCGTGTATGTTTCATCTTTATGATGCCCTTCTATTTTGAGTGGAGAGAGCCAAGCACCTCATTTACTTGGGGCACAATCCTGCATTTATTCTTTTTCTGCACAAAGCCAATCTAAAGTTAGCTTTTGCTCAACACAAGCCTTTATTTTGTCATTTGTATGCTTACATTGAGTTGGTTTAGCCCAAATGATTGGATCCTGGTTTTGCATGAGGCCCCCAAGCCTCAAGAGCAGCACATGCTCTCCCTTCCCTTTGTGCACAGGGTTTGGCAGGACTCTACTACTGAGCTTGATTAAGAACCACCAGGATTGCACATGACAGCCAGACTGAGCAATCCTGGATTTTTCAAACCCATGTTCCACAATAAGCTAAGCAACTAAACTAAAGAAAATAAACAAACACACCAGAGTTTAAGCCACAATTGCTCAGTTTGTACATAACAAGTTTTCTGGCTTGTTCTTAACCAGAATCGGAAGTAAAAAAATTCCAAGCCTCATGTGCAGAAGGGAGGAGGGGCACATGTTGCATGGAGCCTGGATTTAATCCTGCCTCCATGTTATGTCTGAACCATCCCATTGACTTTTTCTAAGACCCTCAGTGCACACAGACACGGCACACATAGCGTAAAGGCCTCCAGGGATGAAAAATAATTTAATCATCAAAACCTATAGGGCCACTTTAGTGGCTGCAGTATGAACAGTGGTTTGGACCTCTGCAACTAAAGCAGCAGCCCTGAAAAAAGAGCCATTGTTATTTAAAAACCCAAACAAAACAGGCATAGAGCCATGCCTACCTAGATTATTATTATTATTATTATTATTATTATTATTATTATTATTTATTCGCTTTCTATACCACCCTTCCAAAAATGGCTCAGGGCAGTTTACACAGAGAAATAACAAATAAGTAAGATGGATCCCCGTCCCCAAAGGGCTCACAATCTAGAAAGAAACACAAGACAGACACCAGCAACAGTCACTGGAAATACTGTGCTGGGGTTGGATAGGGCCAGTTATTCTCCCCCTGCTAAATAAAGAGAATCACCACGTTAAAAGGTACCTCTTTGCCAAGTTAGCAGGGGCAGATGGTTGAATTCCCTAACCAGTTGGTGTGTGCGTTGTTGTTGTTGTTGTTGTTGTTGTTGTTTTGGCTTAAGTAGAACACCTTAGGATTTGGTAATACTTTGGCTTCTGCTATCTGGCAATGAGTGCAAGACCACGTTTTGCAACTTATTTTAGGAAATATAGCACAATTTGGATTACTTTGTTGTGACAGGTGGAAGTGATGAAAAACATCTGGAAACCCTACAAAAGGCCTTAAAATGTCTAGAGGAATATGGGTTAAGAGCCAATATCATAAAATGCTAATTTTTCAAGAACTCGCTAGGTTATTGTGGGCACGTTATTGATGCAAAAGGCAGACATAAATCTCAGAAAAGATTAAAGCAGTTATGCACATGCTACAGCCAAAATGTTTGTTGCAAACAAGAAGACTTCCAGGATTTGTTAATTGCTGTAGGTGATTTGTGCCAAGGATAGCAACTGCACTGGGTCTGCTCTTGGGCAGGATAGAAACTCCTTGAGTTTCTTATTGAAAGCAACAAAACAAAACAAAACCCCTAGTGGCCTTCTCAGGCAGTGTGTTCACTTAATCCCCTACTCCACCTTCTCACCTAAGTTTGGGTGGCATCAAGAATAAGACTCAGCCCCACAGTGGGACATAGACATGGGACCTTAGGAACATTAGCCAGGGATCGGCCTCAGCAGCACCAGAACCAAATTCTGACCAAAGGAAGAAACTGCAGGAAGACCAGCTGTTCCAGTGAGGAAGATATCTTCATGTTATACCCCTGGTCTCAGACACCTATAAAACATCCAGGTCTGTGTGGCTTCAAACTCCACCCACTCCCCACCTCCATTGCCACCTCTGCTTCATAGGATATAGATCTGGCAAACAAGGAAAGAGGATTTTCCAGATTCCATCCCTTGGTGTGCACACCTGGAGTTGGACCTTTGCCAACCAAAAGGAAAGGATGTGGGCTACAGGATCAGCTGTTGCTTGGACAAGGTATCAGTGCAGGTTTTTCAGGTTCCAAAGTGCCTGACCATGGACTACAGCTAAGCAGTTAGGTTGGGGTCCTAGTGATTGACACCAGGAGGAGCACTCAGGCCCAAGCCAACATACAGGCTGCCTTTGCAATTCAGAGCAGGTACTAGAACTTCAAGCACAGTGGAGACATGTAAATAGAAAACATTAACTGTGTTGGTCAGTGCAATTGAAGATCAACCTTCAACAGAGGCAAAGGACACGGTGCAACTAGATTAGTTGCAACTACATCCCATTGAAACTATTGAGGCTTAAAAATTTGATTGTGAATGTTAGTTTTATTGATTTCAGTGGAATTTAGATGCAACTAAACTTCACTGAATTGTGCCCAGAATCTCTACATTGTTGATTTAGTCCAAACTGAATCTTCTCCAGTCTTAAATAGTATGATAGGGTAAAATAATGAGTCAGATCAGCTACTCTTGATGCCTGGAAATACATATGCTCTAATGGTGGATCTTTCGTTTCCCCAAAAGAGAGCTTCCCACAAAGTAAAAGCTTATATTTGGGGACTTCTTATTACTTGTAAACCAAGTTGAAGAGTCACAGAAGAGCTCCATCTAGTGGTAGTAAAATAAATACCTTTTGAATTACTGTGATATGTCCATGTGTATTCATTACAGAACTGGCAGGATGTTGCATGAGATGTCCAAAATGCTAACTAATAGAACAGATGCCTGAATATACCCCCATTACAGCCCTATGAATGGTCGTAGCTCACCTTGCCATGTGCACAGCGATGTGGGAAGGTCATTTGGGGGGGGGATGATATATATGGCAGCTGTGAGCTTGTAGCAATGTACCTTGATGTCCATCCTACATGCTGCAATGACTTTATGGCATAGAACATATGCCATAGTTATGCAGCTGTTGTATTTGCAGCTCAAATGTGGTGGAAGATCTTGCCAAACTTTTGCATGGGTTTCATTCATTCATCCCCACGCAGAAAAGGCCGTTTCTGAGGAACTGACTTATGAACAATCCTATCAAACAATGGCTTCTTTCTTTATTTGTTACTATCTTCACCAGGCTCTGAAAGGAAAAGAGGGAATTGATCGGATGACACAACGTGTGGACCAATCTTTGGGTGCAGAATGCCATAAGTGGAATCCCACAAACAAAACAAGCTCTAGATCTGCTGCCCTTCAGACGTCAAGCACTTGGAACAGATTTGTTTTCATGAACTCACCGGGAGCAACATGAGAAGTGATATATCATCACGAATTTGGACATATTGAATGGACAGTACCTGATTTGTCAATATTTGACAAATGTCAAATAACAATTGTGAAATGTCAATATTTGATGGCAATTGACATCAATTGACACCAGATTAGCAATAGGAACCAGAAAACATCTCTTTAAATGGAAAAAAAAAACCACAAAGCAGTCAGTTTTGGATTCTGATTTCCAATTTCAATTTTGGGATCAAATTTCAGTATAAAGTCCAAATTCTGCAATTTGAAAGATCATTGAATTTTGCATTTTAAAAATTTTCCAGCTCTACTGAGCATATCCCCAGAGCAGTTTTTAAACTTTTAAAACATTTGTTGGGCCTTTTAAAAAAAAATGTTTCCAATGGGAAACGATGCACTATGCTGCACAACTGCTGTTCCAGTGGCCTGAGTTCCTCTATCTCCAACCCAATTTTGTCTCTTCCCTTTATCATTTAAAGGGTCTTTCATGCCAGTGTTCAGACTCGGATGGGATATGGAGAAGGAAGCGGCTGGATGTTGTTTAATGACCTTCCCACTGCAAAGCGAGAGAAGTGCCCTAGAAAGTATACAAGGCCTCCCTCAACATCCGTCTTGATTCATAATTATGAGCATTTTGCTAATATTAAATTAATTAAAAGGTGTACTAGAGCATCTGGTCACTGCATAGGCCAGCATGTACATATGAATAATTAAGGAAATTACAACTGACATGAAAATACATGAGTATAGGAATGCAAAATGCAAGATTAAACACACGTTTTGTGGAAAGGCAGGTTTCAGTGTGAAGTCTGTGGTTTTTGAAAAACAACTCATTAACATTGGTGGGATGGAGTTAACAAAAGCAACCATTGGCTTAATTTATTTTTAATCCTCCGTTCAGTCTTCAGCATCTGAAATATGTCATTTTTTACCTTGTCACTTAGTTAAAGACATTTGGTACCTTTTGTAGTTTATTTATCCTATGTCTATTTTATATTCAGGCATTAGATGACCCATGGAAAGCTTCAGCTCTCATGAGGTACAAAAGTAATAAAATTAGTCTTTTCATCCACCCCACCCCACCCCACCCCCCAATTCACTGGATGTTTCTTATAATCTGTTCTGATAGGATATTTTATTTAAATTTCAAACATCAGGTATATTTCCAACAGTTGACAAATGCCCAATAAAAATACACATAAAATAGGTTTAAAACTTGTTAAACACATAAATTCTTGAGTCAGATAGAATTTGTGGTCATCTGAAAGTACTCTATGAGCTTTTTCACATAAACAGCTCATGATATGGTAAAAGTGCTCTTGGGTTATATCACTTCAGGCTGCAGGTGGGAGATTACATGACTGAATGCTCTTTAATATGAAAGGTCTCCATGTACATAGAAAATTAGATGTCTGGAAGAAGATTTCTTCTTCTTCTTCTTCTTCTTCTTCTTCTTCTTCTTCTTCTTCTTCTTCTTCTTCTTCTTCTTCTTCTTCTTCTTGGAAAACATTTCTGGGCCCTGTTCAAAGTGTTATTTTTCACTTTTATGGTCCTGCCATAAAAGAAGTCCCTCCCCTCATATATTCCTTTTTGTGCCTTAAGGCCTATAGAGAAGGCCTTTCAAGGACTGCCCTCAGCTTCTGAGGTAACATGGATGGCAACCTGCAAAAGGGCCTTCTCCACTCTTTTCCAAAAAAAGCTTGACTGACCAGCAACCCTATTGAACACTAGAGGCATTAGGGGTAGAGACAGCAGCCAGTAAGGGCATTCTCTCTCTGACAATGCTTTCTTTACTCTGATTCCCCCGCTTTTTAGACTGAATGGCCAAATTTGGAGATAACACAAAACCAGAGTTACATGGGGTGAGGGAACTCATTTATGTCCAAATGTGTACAACTGTGGTTTTGCTGCTAAAGCGACCTGCGGTTTGCCTCACCAAACTCCAGTTTGAACATTCGGTTTGCATTAAGGTTTGCCGCTGAAACCTGATGTTTGGCCACCGAAGCATTTTGTCCAAATATGGACGGTGCCATAACTGCAGTTCCATGCATTTTCTGGAACTGCAATCATAGAGATAGTGGCCACCCAGAAATTTTTGGCATGAGGAAGTCCGGTGGGGGGAGGGGGAACCTCCATAGACACACATGCACACACACCTACGGCCTTGGAGAAGCCCCCTGGAGGGCGTAAGTACTAATTTTTTTAAAAAAAAATCTCATGAACCACCCGCCCCAAACTGAACTGAACCAGGCGGGGGGGGGGTGTGAGGGGCAATTGAACACGCCAAGTCCTGTTCGGGTCTAGTTCAGACTCGTACTGTACCGGACCAGCCCATTTTGTGCACACCCCTACTGATCAGCTACTTTTCGTGGAAATAATTGCATATGGTTGTTTTTCTGGTCTGTTTTGGATACTCAGGCCTCCTGAAACAGCCTACATGAGCATGCCAGCAGACAGCTATTTATATAAGGAGTGCATGGAACAACTGGTTGTATAAACTGCTGCCTCCACATAGAGGGTGAACACACGGTTGCCAGCATTTCTATTAGTGAGGCAGCTTTGTCTTCCACAGTGACCCCTACCCCTACTATCCAGTGTTCCTGGTAACAAGAATTCCCAGATGTTGTTGACTACAACTCCCAGCATCCCCAGTTGTAATGGCCTTTGACCGGGGATTATGGACGTTATAGTCAATACCTGAGAATCCCTTTTACAGGGAACACTTGTACTATCCTCTGTGAAAGTGTCACTCTATGTAGCCACCAGCTGGCTGGGTCATAATCTCACCAGTGCTCGTGTACTTCCATGGCAATCACATGGGGCCCAATGAACAGCTGAATCAGGCTTGAGTTGCATCATGTGGGGTATATTTATCATGTGGAATATATTTATAGAACAAGCAACAAGGTGAAAATTACAATGAGTTCTCACCTCAAAGTGGCATTTTCCTGTTATTAAAAGCTATGTAAAACTGATCCCCTTCCTCTTATCACAGCAGTATTCTCAGTATTCAGATTCCCTTGGCCTACTTTTCAAGTTCCATTTATGCTAAACATTACTTCTACACCTTTCTTGAACTGAGGCACATATTTAGGCAAGTAGCAATTGGAGACCATAAAGTGTTCCATTTGCCATTGGTACAGGTCAAACATTTCTTAGCAACAAAGTCCGTGTTTAAAAATATACCTTGAATTTTGCAACTATAATTTTGCAAGAAACAATTGTTGAATTTAAGCAACTATATATTTGATGTTACCCTCAAACAATGTGGGTTTTTTCTGTATGCTATAATTTATATCTGTTTCTTTGCACCCTCAATTGATTGCAGATGCAAAATTTAAGGCCAAGTTGAGGCCACTTTAAAATTTTTAGCTGTTTCCATTTATTTTGTATATAAATCTGCATTCACTGTGATCCATCTCCCTGCCGATCTAGAATATACATTTTTATTACTTTTCCTATTTATGTTAAGACTTTAAAATCTGTGTAAATGTGTTTCACTAAAAGTAGAGGTGAGACAAAATTTATTCAGCAAGATTAGTGACATTGTTTTTGCAATACTTACTTAGAAGATACATTGTTAAAGTGCAGTATTGAAAATGAGATGCTATTAATAACTTCAAGTGCTAAGCATGTGTTATCAAAATATATGCTTTATTAATGACAGCCTTAAGCTTTTCAAGACATCAGAGGTTTTTATAGGCAAGAAAAATCTTTCAAACAATATCTGAATTAATTATGAGCATTGTAGTTATAAAGCATAGGGAAGCAATGGCCCCAATCCAGAGATCCTCATATACAGGAGCTGGTTGCCAGCATGCTAGTGCGTGCAATGATTCCTCCTTCTTCCTCCAATCATACTTTGGCCTAATTCAGGATCTGTACTGTTGTTGATCTCTGATTGGGAGAAATGGGAAAGGATCGCCCCTTTCCCGAAAAAATGATTGTAAAATAGTACTTTTGATCAGCCAGTCTATAGCCGGATTCAGATGTAAAGCAACGCCATGGATTCTTTTGTATAATTGTAGCAAGTTTAAACATCCAAACCAATGCCTGTCAACAAACCATGGTTATTTCAAGCTGACAAACCACAGTTTCTGACATGGCTGGAAGCTGGCTTGTAAACCATAGGCTGCATTCACACAAACATGAAACACAAACGTTCAGGTTGCTGAATCCGTGGTTAATTTTTGGAACCATTAATCATATCACAGACATTCATCCAACTTCAGTCTGGCAAGCTCCATATTCAGGGCAAGATAGCCCCTCCCTCTTCCTGGCCTGCCGAGGCCTCATCCAAGCAAGCTCCATAGTGCTCATGGCACCAGACTGTGAGCAAGGCAGCAGCATGTCTCCAGGGTGGCAGCCATTGGCCACGATCTTCAAGGGGGCATGCTGAGAGTGACCGTGCCTTTTCAGAATGGATGGCCCACCCTTGGCAGGGAAAAGGCATTTAAATATCTTTAAAAGCCATGCCATGCAAGCCCTTCTTCTGCATCACCACCCTCGTACGAGCCCCAAAACAAAACAGTCTCACGTAAGCACGGATGCTGAGGGGCACTATTTTTCTGATACTCAAGAAAGGGAAAGGAACATGATGACTTCCTAGGAGGGAATATATATATATGGGAGGGCAAAGGATCCTGGGGTATGGCCCACTATGACCAAGGATGCTCTTGTGCTGGCTCACCCAGGCAAAACAGTCCATGGAGACCAACCACACCCCTGTCCCCATGGCAGCTTGCCGCAAGGGGACTAGCAATAGCAATAGCACTTACATTTATATACCGCTCTATAGCTGGAAGCTCTCTAAGCGGTTTACAATGATTTAGCATATTGCCCCCCAACATTTTGGGTACTCATTTTACCGACCTCGGAAGGATGGAAGGCTGAGTCAACCTTGAGCCCCTGGTCAGGATCGAACTTGTAACCTTCTGGTTACAGGGCAGCAGTTTTACCACTGCGCCACCAGGGGCTCTGTGCCACTAGCACTCGAATGAGAGGGCCAGTCTACTGGGAAGGAACTTAAGCTTGCCAACCTTTGGTCTTTGGTTAGACTGCATGAACATGAGTTGAGCTAACCAAAAAGGGGAGCTACTTTTGGGGGGCCACTTGTATGGGCCTCCCATTCTTTCTGGTTAATGATAGAACTTTTGTACAGTGACCCCCTCCTCTCCAGGGAAGCCTTTCATGCACACAAAGGAGATTTTGATACTCCATGTGTTCAGGCATAGCAGGTAGGTAGGGAACACCGGGACAGGGGACAGAACTTTATGCCATATGCAGATCTGCCACTGTGGGGAATCACAGGAGAGGGGTGTCATGCCCTCACCCATGGAGAGTGAAGAGAAGTGGGAAGCTGATGATCCTTCAACAGAAGAAGAGGCACCCGAAGGGGAGAGCTCGATGGTCAGGCTGCAGGAGGCAGCTGAGACAGGACAAGGTGAAGCTTCAGCTCCAGAGGCCATCGGAAGCAGAAGAGAGGGGGAATGAAACATCAGACCCTGAGCTGGAAGAAGGACAACCAATTACCCCTCAAGAGCGAAGACATGCCAGACGCTGGCAGCAGCTGCAACCAATGAGGCAAGTCAGTGTCTTTTTAACAGACGAGATAAACGCTGAAATCTCCAACAGCTGGCTGGGGGAGGAGAGCCATTAGCCAAGCGCTATAAGTCAACTAACAAGCTAGGAGCAAACTGCTGGAAAACAACATGTTGTTGTTGTTGTTGTTGTTGTTATTACATTTATATCCCGCTCTTCCTCCAAGGAGCCCAGAGCCGTGTACTACATACTTGAGTTTCTCTTTCACAACCACCCTGTGAAGTAGGTTAGGCTGAGAAAGAAGTGACTGGCCCAGAGTCACCCAGCTAGTTTTATGGCTGAATGGGGATTTGAACTTGTGTCTCCCCGGTCCTAGTCCAGCACTCTAACCACCACACCACGCTGGCTTCCTGTTGTCTGGGCTTGTTGCGGACCAACCTTCAGCTGCTTGGATTTCCCAGCTCCTTTGGCCGGACCCTTGAGACCCTGACTCCTGCTGCTTAGACTTGGTTCCTGAGCCAAACCTCAGGCTGCTTCACCTCGCCTTGAGAACTCCCTTGGTGACATTGTAGATGTTGGGCTCAGGACTCTTGAAATCTGGTGAGCGACCTAGGTGTGGGGAAGACTGGTTGAACTTGATACTTGCTAGCGATTTGTTTCTCTTGTGCTTTGTTGCAGACACAGGAGGATCCCAGAGCTACCAGCTTCATCAGTGGTGACCTTGATCCAAACCTCAGATGGATGAGCTGATGACAAGGGGCGCCTCGGTCGTCCGTGACCCCAGTATAGTGGGGTAGCCGTTCCAGGCAAAAATAGATAGATGTGTTCAAATGGGTGGACAGGCTGACAGAGGGCAGCTTTGACAGTTTGTTCATGGCAGTCACCAAGACAGGGAGAGCTGTTGCTGGGGTACCCAAGTACCTGTCCCCACGGCTTGCTTTTATAGAGCAACCTGGCTGGGCAGCATCTGCCGTGCAGCCCACATGCACGCTCCCAACTCTCATGAGAGAGCAGTCTGTGGGAGAAGGGATGATCCTAAGGAGGCAGTGAATGTCCTGAATCAGAGGTTGGATGGGTTGGATGTGGGCTAATAAACTAAGATTGAATCCGGACAAGGCAGAGGTAATGTTGGTCAGTAGGCGAGCCAATTGGGTTGAGGAGATTCTACCAGTTCTGGATGGAGTTGCATTCCCCTTGAAAGAGCAAGTACACAGCTTGGGGATGTTGATGGACCCAGCTCTGACTTTTGGAAGCTCAGGTGGAGGCAGTGGCCAGGGGTGCCTTTGCATGGCTTTGGCTAGTGCACCAGCTGCATCCTTTTCTCAAGAAGGCAGATCTGGCCACAATTACCCACACCATAGTTACATCACAGCTGTATTACCCCACTCTACATGGGACTGTCCTTGAAGGATATTCAGAAAATGCAGCTAGTGCAAAATATGGCAGCTAGGATTTTATCCGGAGTTGCCTGCCCACTGGGATCACATCACACCCATTCTGAAAGAACTGTACTGGCTGCCAATTTATTTCTGGGTCCAATTCAAGGTACTGGTTTTGACCTTTAAAGCCCTTCGCTCAGTTCGGTTTATTGCAATCTTTGATCAAATACACAATCCAGATCAAATAAATCTACCCTGAGGGTAGGTATCAATATAAACACATACATGCACATATATATTAAAAATCAGTTACACAGAAGATTGAGAATAAAAAATATAGGATAAAAACAAATTAAAAAGAAAAAGGAGGGATGATTAAACCGTTTCTGACACACCATGAGCGAGTTTTTATTGTAGCCATACAGAATTTGGCTACTGAGTGCGAGACATAAGTGTGTTTATCAAAAAGAAATAAGTATATATAAAATTCATCCAAATTGTCAGGGTATCTAAGAATGAGAGGAGCAATATATTTGGAATGCAGCTCGCGATAGAAAGAAGCACATGGCCAACCGTCTCAATATCCCCACTTCCACAAAGGCAGAGTCTCTCCAAATAAGGAGCTCTCCTATACCTACCCTCTAGCACATCCAGCTGCACCAATGTCAGGGATCTTCTGTGTGCTGGATATATCGGGTCATTTAAAGCCCTTAATGGTTTGGGCCCTGGATACCTGAGAGACCACCTGTTCCCAAAGGTTGCTGCCTGCTTGACGAGGTTATCTGGGTGTGGGGGCTCTGTTCCAGGTGCCAGTAATGAGGGAGGCTCAGCTGTCATGCATGCGGGGACAGGGCCTTCTCAGTTGCTGCCCCCAGACTCTGGAATGCTCTCCCAGTGGCCATCCACCTCCATCATAGTTTTTAGAAAATGCATTAAATCTTGGCTTTTTACCCAGGCTTTTACACTGTTGTTCTTATTGCTGCTACTTTGTATCTTTTTATCTTTTACGGTTACATTGTGCTTGTTTTTAATCTTTTAATTCTGTATTTTTATATTCTAGCTGATGTTTTAATTTTGTAATTTCTGAAGTCTTATTTTAACTTTTGAGTGAACTGCCTTGGGATTGATTTAACGAAAGGCAGTATAGAAATTTAACAAGCAAGCACACATTATTAGTGATTCAGCCTGACACCTATGTCCCCACAGCCAGTTCTTCTCATGAGTTGTGAAGGGGTATCCCCATGGCATTACACTCCCATGAGTGAGCAGCCTCAGGAACAGCATCTGTTGTCATCACAGATGTTGAATTGCTCCTTTCTTGGAAGCAATGCTGATCCTGCTGCCTGGCCATAAGTAAGCTTAGGGAAGGGGCTGGGGCCCCCTTTCCCAACTTCTCAGTGCAAAAAATAGATCTGAGTCATCTAAGAATTCCAGGTTGGGGCTGTCCTTTAAACCTGACCCCGGTTATTGCTGTCTGGCCATATGTTGCCGTGCCAGCGCCCCAACGGGGTTGCCCTCCTTATCCTGCCACCTGGACTGCGTGTCCTTGTGAACATACAGCTTTATCACTTCATTTTCGGAGAGCAGAGCACATAGTGCCACTCTAGGCTATAAGCATCTCTCGGGGTTCTGGCACAGAATGGACTTGTAAAAGGATATTCTACAATTCGATTTCCCCTCCAAATATTCTGGGCCTGCTACAGAAAAGAACTGCTAAAAGAATAAAACTGCACCAGTAAATTATCAACCATGGATAGTCTCAAAGACAGCCAGTATTTAAATCCATAAAATCCTATTGCTTCAGGGCACAAAGATGGTTTTGTGAAAGGTCAAATCTGTCCTCTTTTACTTATGAATGAAATATTATTATTGCCAGCAATTACCAGCTTAGTACCAGGAATTAGTGGTTGCATTTGCATGTAACACAAAACTGGAGGCTGGCATGAATCATATCACAGACACGCATCCAACTGCAGTCCAGCAACCTCCGGTTTCAGGACACGGGAGCCCCTCCCTCTTCCTGGTGCTTTGAGGCCACATCCCAGCAAGCTCCATCGCACTTGCGTTGCCAGAGTGTGGGCAAGGCATCAGCACATCACAGGAGCAATTGCCATTGCCCAAAATCTTAAGGGGGGAGTGCCAAGCATGACCATGCCCTTTTGGAACATTCTGCCCATCTTCGGCATGGAAAGGACATTTAAATAATGCCATGCCATGCCATGCCACCACTTCTTCTCACAGCCCTCATTCTCACAGCAATGCAGCCCTCCTAAGAGCCCCCAAACAAAACTGTTCTTCACACACTCGATTTGTGGGGTGGGGGGGATCGGGGGGGCACTCTTTTCTTGTTACTGAGGAAAGGGAAGGGCACATGATGACTTCTTAGGAGGGAATATGTATATGAGGGAAGGCAAAGGAACCTGGGGGCGTCTGTGAGCTAGGAAGCTCTTGCAAGGGCTAACCTCGTGAAAGCAACTCGACTCCGGGTTGGGCCTTCTCTATAGCTGCCCCAAGGCCCTGGAACAAACTCCCTGTTGTTGCAAGTGCTTCCCCATCTTTAGCAGGTTTTAAGAGCATGCTCAAGATGCATTTGTTCCATCAAGCCTTCTATTAGCTGTAAGTAGGTTTTTATTGTTGTTCTGCTGATTTAAATTGTTTTAATTTTTATAACTGTTTTAATTTGGTTTTAATTCATGTTGCATTGTTTGTTTTGTAAACCTCCATGAGACATTGGTACAAGGCAGCACAGAAATGTCATAAGTTAAATAAATAAATAAATAAGTGAGTGAGTGAGTGAGTGAGTGAATAAATAAAAATTATATGCCACTATGACAGTTGGTAGCAGTGTTTCTGGATTGGAAGATGTCCGGGTATATCACAATAAGTGACAATCCCATTTTAGACAAATGGCAGAATATAAGATGACTGTACTGCCTGCTGTGGCAAGTACAGCCAGAGAAGGCCTGTTTCTGCTTCTTCTACTGCCACTAGTCAGGATTCTTGTCCTGTAGAAGTCACCCTTCACACAGCCATATTGTGCATGGAGAGCCTAGTGGATGAAGAGGGCAAAATGACCGATGCTGTCATGTGTTCCTAGGTAGAAGAGGAAGAGATGTTGGAGTACACCTGTGTAGCACTGGATCAAACAGTGACCAAACAACTAATAATTAATTGAAAGGGTCTGGGGAATTCATAGAAGCGATTACTGCACCGACGGATTGCTCCCTCTACTTTGGCTCTGGCACGGCATACATTTTCAGATATCCCTGCACACTTCATGCTGTCATTCAGTGAGGATTTTCTGTGTTTGTGGACTACTTTTCATCCTCAAATGACCTGGACATCAGAGCAGGACTAGTTACCACTGGGCATCATCCCAACAGAAGTATATTGGTGGGCCAAGAGGGGAAAGTTTTGTTTTGTTTTGTTATATTTTATTTTAAATATATATATGCCACACCCCTCCAGTGCAATACTGCTTGGGGCAGCTCACAAAATTAGTAAAACAAATAAAACAACATTAAAAACAATTTAGAATTAATAACTCTAATATAAATTCACTAAAAACAAGAGCCTATGAAAACAAATTTTAAAACTTGAACATTTAAAATTAAAAACTGGCCAGATATGAGCTGCAAATTAAAAGATAAAACAAAAAACTTAAAAGCTTCTCTTAAAAGATGGGTCTTCAGCTGTTTTTTTAAAAGACCCTAAGGGAGGGAGCTTGGCAAAGCTCTTCCAGAATAGCATTCCAAAGCCAAAGGGTCACAACCGAGAAAGGGCCTGTCTCTAGTCCCTGCCATCCTAATCTCCATTAGTGGTGGGGCCATGAGCAGGGCTTAAGTTGCTCAATGGAGGGCCCTGGCAGGTTCGTATGGGCAGATGCAGCCTGACAGATACCCCAGACCTAAGTCATGTAGGGGTTTAAAAGGCTTTTAAAGTCAGTAAAGATATCTGCCTCGTGAATGCTTCCAAACCTAGGAACCTTAATATTTGCTCTGTAAAGTCATGAAATACAGGTTCTTCTCCCCTCCACCCCCAGCTTTCCCTGAAGTGTTTTGGGCTCCCAAAATGCCTAGGTGCACCACTGTTTATGACAAATAAAGGGCTACTGTTCTTTGTATCCTTTTGCAGGTATTTGTATTGGGACCCCAGTGTTCAGGAGGATGAACTGCTAGGTGCTCAGATGATCCGACTGAGGTGAAAGAACTGCTGGCTGAAGGGAGAGAGAGACCTGCTGCTCCAGAAGGTGGAGGGGAGGTGCGAACCGATGTACACTCACTAATGCTGGGCAGGATGCACAACTTAAAAACTGCGGGGAAATAACAAGGTCCAATTAGCTAAAGATCTTGTGATAGAGACAGCTAAAACATAAGAGGAAGAGGAAGAGGAAGAAGAGGAAGAGGAAGCGGAAGAAGAAGAAGAAGAAGAAGAAGAAGAAGAAGAAGAAGAAGAAGAAGAAGAAGAAGAAGAAGAAGAAGAAGAAGAACTTTCATTAACTAAACCAAAATGAAACCCAATGCAGATTTGATGATAGAAAGTCCCTAATTTGGACAGCAGAAGAATCAGCCAAGCCCATGAAAGCATCTATGCAAGAATCCACAAACTCTCTATGCATGTTTTAGGGACTCTGATGCAGCATTTGAGAGGAGAATGGAAGCATGTACAACATGGCTGGAGTATATTACCAGCTTGTTGGCTGAGCAAGTCCCACCTAATCCGTCTTCATCTCCTCCTGATTACCAAATACCATATGCAACACCATGTGATGTCAATGTGCTTTCCTTCCATTGTGGCACTTCCATAAATTGAAGGTGCCCTTCCAGTGAGGATGCCACAAGGCAAAAGGTTAATGGATTCTGCGTGGTCCATCCACATTCACCCACATGTGTTAGGAAAAGAAGCCTCCCACCAGTGTTACACCAGAAGATTTGACTGTCCCAACAGCCAGAAGGAAGGTCTCAGGTCAGAGCCTGAGAAGGAAGGTCTCAGGTCAGAGCCAGAGGAGCAATGGATTTTTTTAACATGGACCACAGACTAGAGATGTGCAAATTGATTCAAGTAAAATTGATTCGCACTCAAAATGGGGTGGTTTGAGTGATTCAAACTAGAATTGAACCACCCTTAGAATAAAGGGTCTGATTCAAGTTCATACGGAATTTAACCTGATTCGACTTGAATTGTTTTGAGTTATTCGAGCACCATTTTTTTCCGGGGAGAGCTGGTATACCAATTGGTGTCAGCGTGTAGACCAGCCCTGTGCTCCAGACTGGGTAGACCAGTCTGGGTAGACCAGTCCTCCTAGGTGGGCTGATGCTCCAGGTCTGAGGTGGAGGGCTGGTCTACCTGCTGGCCCCAATTGGTAGACCAGCTCTCCTTGGGGAAAATGGCGTTCAAATAAATCAAATTGTTTTAAGGACTTTGTGATTCGATTCGAGCTCAAATCAAATCACAGATTCAAATTCATGCATATATCTACCACAGACCACTACCATGCTCGGGGGGGGGGGGGCAGGGGGTGGACCCAGTTCACTACTTTGAAATTTAAAGTTATAAGGAAAGTTAAGTATTACAAATATGTTCAATAAAGGGTTTCTACTTTTACTCCAATCAGAAATGGCAATAAATAAGTTTATAATTAAAATAGTTTTCTAGTTAAAATAATAAAAACATTCCTTGTTAAAAAGCATATCAGCTGTTCTTGTGTCATCACTGCAGAGCCATTATCAATTGTTTCACATCCTCAAGGTCTTTTTTTGCAAGAGGAAAACCTAGTTTTTTCTCATGTGAGTGCTCACCTTCTTGTAGCTCTGTACAAATCGCTTCAATGAAGATTTATTTCCAAGGTGTTCTCTGGCCATGTCTTTATTCCAGAAGAACAATGGCTTGTTCCCCATAAACACTGGCCATCCAGAGCTCTTATGGAGCCCCAGATCTACTATGCATGAGCTGCAGATGCCTCAGTACAGAAGTATATGTCTAACTATTGAGCCTCTGAAATATGGAAATAAATTGGAATGGAGGAAAGAATGACTGAAAGTGATTGGGGTGGGGTGGCTGCTGGTGGAAGATTTCAAATCCCTAGACTGCAAGTGTGATTTAACCAATAGATTGAGCATGGTGTATTGAGTGCTGGGGGGAGAGACAATACAGGTAACTTGTTAGTATCCAATATACTAAACCTAAACAGACTTGACCATCTGTCTCTTCTCTTCCTCCCAACAAATATCTTTTCCTTTTAAATTATAGCAAAGTTGGAATGCCCACAGAATGCATAGGCATTAGGGATGTGCAAACTGATTTGGGTACAAATCGATTTGTACCCGAATCTAGCTGATTAGGGTGATTTAGAGACAAAACAAATCACCCCTGTGATCCACTGGCTAGATTCGGATCCAAATTGAATCGTGCCTGATTCAACTCGAATTGATTCAAGATTCGGATCCCTCCTATTAATTATCCCAGATTCCCAGCTTTCATTTAAAAAAAAAAAAAAAGCTAAGCTCTAGCCCTTGTAGAAGTGGAGTTCTGGAGCAAAATGTGTGGTCACTATTTTTCAAGTGTTTGGATTCTTTGGTGTATAATAACTTTCCCTCAATGAATCCCTATGAGGATTAATTACACACCTTCATTTCTTCTATTCATTTTGACTGTCTTTTGGACAGTGGAACATAGGGACATAGACAGCTGCCATATACTGAGTAAGACCATTGGTCTATCTAGCTCAGTACTGTCTTCACGGACTAGCAGTGGCTTCTCCAAGGTTGCAGGCAGGAATCTCTCTCAGCCCTATCTTGGAGATGGAACTTGGAACCTTCTGATGCACTTCCCAGAGTGGCTCCATCCCGTGAGGGGAATATCTTACAATGCTCACACTTCCAGTCTCCCATTCATTTGTAACCAGGGTGGTCCCTGCTTAGCTAAGGGAAGAAGTCATGCTTGCTACCACAAGACCAGCTTTCCTCCTATGACAGTGCCAACTGTCGACTGCCATGTGCCAAATACACCCGGCTCTCACCTGGAAGGCAGTGGGGTACTACTCAGTGTATGTTCTAGGTTTTTTTTTTTCAAGTGTTTAGACTCTTTGGTGTCTAAAAATCTTTCCTCATAATGAACCCCTATGAGGATTCATTACACACCAAAGAGTCTAAACACCTCAAAAATACCTAAAATATAAACTGAGTACCCAGCGGCCTGTGGGTTGCAGGGCAGTTGGAACATGGGATGCTACTAATTCCCCACCCCCACCTGCAAAGCAGTGTGGTAAAAAAGAACAGAAGAAATGAAGGTTTGTAATGAAGACACCAAAGAATCTAAACACTTCAAAAATACCTTTAAAATAAACTGAGTACCCCAGTGTGTGTGGGGAGGGTGTAGTTGACACATGGCAGTTGGCAGTTGGCACTGTCTAGTGATAGTCAAAATGAACAGAAGAAACAAAGGTGTATAATGAATCCTCACAGGGATTCATTAAGAGGAAAAGTTATTAGACACCAAAGAATCTAAACACTTGAAAAATAATGACCGCACATTTTGCTCCATAACTCCACTTCTACAAGGGCTAGAGCTTTTTTCTTTCTTTTTAAATGAAAGCTGTAGATCTGTGTTAGGGTTAGGACATGGCTACATCAAATCCCCATTATTTCCCATGGAGGAAATGTTCAAAATCAGTAAAAACTAAAATAATTCATTAAAATCAACCAAGTGTCCCACTGCCTTGAAATTTGGAAGGTAGGTGGCACCCATGGGGACCTACCTACTACCCAAATTTGGTGCCCCTAGGACCTTGTTAAATGATCTGAATTGGTCAAAATCCTAATTGAATCAAAGCAAATACAAATTGAATCTAAGGTGATTTGAGTGGGGCGGGGTAGATTTGGACACAAAACAAATCAGGGGTGATTTGTTTTGGGCACAAATCAAATTAAAAAATTGATTTGTGCACATCCTTAATAGGCATATCCTGAATTTTGAGAGCAGCTTCTGCAGCTTAGAAAACAAAGCACAATCCCATAAGAGATGAATACAATGCATAGGACTCAGAATGAGAACTTCTCATCCTCAAGGCTAAGAAAGGGGGAAGAGAAAATCTGATCTATACAATATGCTGCTTGCAACTTCATTATCATCCTAACCACACCATTAATCACTCCCTGCTTCTGCTTGCTTTAAATCAACAAACAAGCATAGTAGGAAGAGGTTAACCAGCACATTTTAGAAGTAAACATTGTTATTTTTTCTCTTTTATTTACACGGTTGCCCCCTTGTTCCATCACTGAAGTCAAGTCATATGGACCAAGTTAGTAAAAGAAGAAAAAACCCTCTTCCCCCATCAAAGTATAGTCTCATCATGTGGGGCAACAAAGCAGCCATGTATGTTTGACAGCTTGTCTCTGGGTCTTCTCTACTATCCTTCCCTAGCCTGTAGCCACTTTTGCTAATTAATCTTACCATCAAGGAACCCTCCCGCATATTCTCTAACAATTCCATGCTCATTTATTCATTCTACTGAAGCTTATATTGGCTACCTTCCCCATCACCTGATCATTCCCAAGTATCAGGTTACCTTAGCTCAAATGTGATACCTCTAGTCATGAGGGATTGAGCACCACCCACCAGACTCTCTGAAATCAAGAGCCTTGCTTTGTCATTCTGGGTAGGGATGTGCACAAAACTGACCAGGCGGGTTCAATTTGAATCTGTACCAGATTCGAACTTACCTGGCGCAGTCCAGTTGTGGGTCTGGTTCAACCATCGGACCAATTCGAACCAGCTCACAGACCAGTTTGGCAGTCTACTCATGCAGGGGGATTTGGTGAGGATTCCCCTTTATGAGTAAAGGGCCAGAGGGACTTCCCTACCGCTAAAGTGGGTGAGGGAGGAGTCAGGGGTACTTACCTTAATTGGTGGTGGCTCCCACCCACCACCCCATCAGCCTCCTCCACAGTAGCCAGAGTTAGCTGCAGCCTGGTTCAGGCCTTCTCCAGCCCATTTCAGGCCTCCAAGCACACACAGAGACCATTTTAGTTAGGACACTAAAATGACTGCACTTTAGTGAAATAACTAAAATGGCCTCCGCATGTGAGCAGAGGCCCAAACCAGGCCACAGCTGACCCAGGCTACTCTGGAGGAGGCCAGCAGGGGCGGGGGGAACTGCTGCCCCCACTCACATGGCCCCTGTCCCCACTGCTGCTTATGGTAAGTACCCTTGACTCTCCTCTCAACCCCTTTAGTGGTAGGGAAGCCCCCCTGGTCTTCCAGATTCCCCTTTATGAGTAGATCCCCAAACCAGTTTGGTTCAAACTTGGACCAGCTCCCCATTTTGGGGGCTGGTCCAGGTCGAACCCAGATCATTTGAACCTCCCTGGTTCAAATAGAACCAGGGTTCAAACTGCACATGCCTAGTTTTGTGTGTAGTTAGGATAGGGAACAGAAGATTGTTTTAAATCTATCCACAATGGCCAAGAGTAGAAATGAGAAACAGCCGTTGGAGAATGCCATTTCAGTGATGCATGCTTCTGTGACTACACTCAAAGGGGTCATGAAAAGCAGATTGTAGTACCAAAGGAAAATGCTGACTGTACTTTAAAGGAGTAATGGATCAGCTCTTTCCTTGCAAGAGCAAAGAGCATTGCTCAGTAGCCATACATCCAAACTAAACAGTAATCTTGACCAGTGCCAAATGATCATCCAAAAGGATTGGCCAACATCCAAGTTGGTAACACAGCTGTTTTGGGTGGTGAAAGATGCTCCCAGAGGAGATGGTCATTGCCAAGACATGTTGACACATGACAGTGTATGATAGATTTTGAGGAATGTGACAACCGGTGATTCAAAAAAAGCTTCAGAATATCAAATACCTTTTGAGTTCTTTGCACATGAGACAGATGCATTATATGGTGATTGTTCAGAAGAGGCTGCCCATCACTCTGTACAAATTAGCCTTCAGTGGTAACTTACTAGGACTGTGTGCAGTCATGTCAGTCTGACAGTGCTGTCAGATCCAACATTGGCCATGTTGGAAAATGTCAGATTAATTTCAACATTACTTACTTACTTACTTACTTATTTATTTATTTATTTATTTATTTACATGTTATATCGCACTCTTCCTCCAAGGAGCCCAGAGCGGTGTACTACATACTTAAGTTTCTCTTCACAACAACCCAGTGAAGTAAGTTAGGCTGAGAGAGAAGTGAATGGCCCAGAGTCACCCAGCTAGTATCATGGCTGAATGGGGATTTGAACTTGGGTCTCCCTAGTCCTAGTCCAGCACTCTAACCACTACACCACACAGGCACCACATGATTTCCATAGGGCTAAATTGTTTCAGGAATGTCAGTATGAAATCTCTTCATCACTCAACTTTATTATACAGTCATCCCTTGCAAACCATGAGGGTTCCATTTCGGGGAAACCTCTCAGTTGGCGAATTTGCGGTTGACAAGCAATTGAAAAGCATTGTAAACAGTGGGTTAGGAGAAGCACAGTAGCTAAAAGACCTAAAAATGAAGAAAAAATGACCAACCAAAAAAAATCACCCAGAATCCCTTTAAATCCCCCAATGGACAGCAAAAGGAGTGAGGGGGAACCCCCCAGGAATCACCCCTAAACCCCCAGAAATCATCCCTGAACCTCCAGTAATCACCCCCAAATGCCTAAAATAACCCCCAAACCTCTGGAAATCATGAACCATCCCTAAAATTACCAAAAAATCTTGCCAAACAATGGATACTCGGGTCACGGTTGGTGAGACAGGTCCCAATTTCCCCATCATGGATATTCAAGACCATGATTGGGAAAACCACAGTTAGTGAGGGAGGGATGACTGTATGTAGCCATAAGCCATCACAATATCAAAATTACAATAAAAACAACAATATATACAAATCAACCAGGTTGTCATAAAATCATAATAAAATACTTAATAAAGGACTTCCAGTACACATCTTGGTTCTTGAACAATAACACCATGAGGCTGATCTCATGTGCAGCCTAACTTGGGCTAGGGACGCGCAGCCCGGATTAGGCTGCGCATGAGAAGCACCAGGATTGGGCCCAATGTATGTATGCAACCACGGCAGCTAGAATAGTATATGCGCAGAAATGGAAAGACAATAAAATGCCCTCAGAAGAAGACTGGTTGATAAAAATTTTAGAATATGCTGAGATGACAAAACTTACAGCACTTATAAGGGATGAAAATTTGGAATGTTTCAAAGAAGATTGGGAACCATTTTTACTTTACTTAAAGAACTACTTTTCTAATATGGACCTTTCAGCAGGGTTTGAAATATAGTAATAACAGCAGGTTGGGTCGGGTAAAATCAAGTAGCAATGTGAAGTATGTATGTTTTGAATTATTATAGCAATAGTTTATATGTATAGTTAACATGAACCACACAGACAGGTAAACGGGAAGTCAATATTTACTTAATCAAATAAATGAATGTAGTTGGGTTGTAAAGCTATTGTAAAAGCCAATAAAATTTTAAAATGCAAAAAGGATTGGGCCCGATCGCAGCGGGGCAGTGCCCCCTTGTCCTACTTTCAAACCCAGCTATTATCCCAGTTTCTCAAAAGTGAGTGCTCCCTTAACCCGAGATAACTGCTCATGTGTTCACTGGGGCTATGTGTAGGGGTGTGCAAACAGGCTCAAAATCGAACTGGTTTGATGTCGAACTGGTTTGGTCCGAAGGTTCGCGGTTGAGCTGAACACACACACCCCTCCAGGTTTGGCTCAACCCCGAACCAACCGCCCCCTTGGGGGTTCGACAAGCCTTTAGAAATTTTTGTTTAAACTTACCGCCTGGGGGGGCTTCTCCAAGGTGGTGGTCGGGTCTATGGAGGTTCTCCCCTCCCCTGCCCCACCGGCCTTCCTTCCTTTAAAATTCACCTGATTCGGACATCTTCAGCCTTTTCCAGGCCTATTCCCTGGCGCGGTGCGTACACAATGGGATCCTACATGGCCGGGTCATGAAACTCTGCCAGGGGCTGTCATGGCCCTGCTCTTGGCACTGGCCCCACTCCCTTGCATCTGATATTAGATGCAGGGGTGTGGCTAAGGGCATGCACGCGCTTTGCGCACATGAAGGAACACCCAGAAGTTGGTTGGACTTTGCCTCCTGGCTCCCGCCAAGCTCCCTACACCCCTGGAACCTGTTCTAAGGAATGGCCATCCAGTATCCCTTTAAAGGTCCAGAATCGTTCCCCAAAAAACTTTATTTTGGATTTTTGGTAATTAACCAATAGTTAGTCCTTCTTGCAATAGTGCCCTAAACTGGCCAGCATTCTCTTTAGGCCTATTCTGTTTAAGGAGAGCAGGTTGCTGCCTCCAAGAAATTCAGGGATGTTTTTTTTTTTTTTCTGTCCAAACAGCTTTTGCTTTAAAGAGAGATGGCTGCAATGGGAAATCCTAGGGGCCCCAAACAATCTGAAATTATCCAGCAGCTTACAATAGGCTTGGATCCAGCAGCCTGATCAGGAAGAAGGTGGAAGTTGCAACTAGCCACAGAACAGCAAAACAGTGTGATATTCAGTTTGTTTGTTTGTTTAAAGCACCACTGCTGCCGCATTCTGGACTAACTGCAGTTTCCAGACTACGTACAAAGGCAGCCCCACATAGAGCGCATTGCAGTAGTCAAGTCTGGAGGTGACCAGCAGATGTACTACTGTTCTGAGGTCATTTATCTCGATAAATGGACCCAGCTGGCGTATCGGCCAAAGCTGATAAAAGGCACCTCTGGCCACTGCCTCAACCTGGGAGACCAGGGAGAGTTTTGTGTCCAGAAGCACCCTCAGACTGCATACCTGTTCCTTCTGGGGAAGTGTGACCCCATCCAGAACAGGCAGATCAAAATCATCTCCACTTACCAATCCATAAATGAACCAGTCCACTTATCCTATGACTGCTAATTTACTCAAGAACCTTTGATGAGGGACTGTTAAAAGCTTTTTGAAAGTCCAAGTATACAGTGTCAACTGGATCACCTCTATCCACCTGCCTGTTGATACTCTCAAGTAACTATAAAAGGTTAGTGAGGCTGCAGGGCTAACCTTTGCAAAAGCCAGGACAATTCTCCAACAATAAGACTTGTTCTTCTATATGTTTAATAATGTTAACTTTAATTATGCTTTCCATCAATTTACCCAAAAGAGACATTAAGCTAGCCAGCTTATAATTTTCTGGGTCCCCTCCAGATCCTTTTAAAAATGGTGCTACATTGGGTACCTTCCAGTTCTCTAGTTAGACCTTAAATAAATTCACATATTACACTTGTATGCTTACATCTAAACATGTAAAGTATGGATGAGACAAAGATATATCTCACTGTTGACCACAGCTCCCTGTTGGAGATACCTGAAGTTGCAAATCTAGGATTGCCTCTGTATAACGTGTGAAATGAATCACACAGTGCCACTGTAGCTATGCCAGCACAAGCCAGTGTGTTTAATCACAACTATGCAAAACAATTGCATTAAGGTGCCAGAGCCTAGTGAAAAATACTTTCAGTTCACAAGAGATAAACTGTAGCACTGAGGCTACAAACAGGGGATAGAGAGTTGAGGTTGGTATGATATTAGCCCTATCAATATGATATCCAGAGGGGTGGTGCTGTATATCCAGGTAAAGAGAGAATGGGAGCACACCAACTAGTCACATCCCCCAGTGTCAGCACACTCTGTGGCCACACCCCAGCTCACCCCAGGTTCAGGACTCATTTGAACCCTTATTTGAACTTATTTGGGGGAGCAGGGAGTGTGGCCATGGAGTATGTCGGAGTGGAGACATGAGTAACTGCCACACTCTCATTCCTCACCTACCCGAGTACAATGTACCTGTTTTGATAATACAAGATCAGGCTAAGTCATCAGTGCTCATGGTGGACACTCATTCTATCATCGTCTTCATTTACAGGTTTTTGAGTTTTTTACTGCTTCCAAAACCTGCAAGGCCTTTTTGACAAGCATGATAGTGGTTCAAACGAAGTCAGTATGTACACCAGTGTGTACACCATTACACCACCCTGAATTCTCTTTTAAAAGTATTGTGCATTCCAAGACTATTGTCTCCAGTCCTTAGGTGAAAGACTGTTTAGTCACCCAATTACATTTTAATTTATCTTACCTCCCGCAGCATTTCTATTACAAATCATATATCTTGCCATCACAAAACCATTGCAATGTGAGTTTTGTCAGGTGTTGACCAGGGAATTCAGTGCTGTCAGCTCTGTAAAAGCTCAAATTAAATCTCAATGTATTTATGTATTATTTATTATGATTATTTTGATTTGGAGAATTTTTCCCAGGACATCTGTTTGAGGTATAATAGAAAGCTATTTTAAAAGGTGCTCCAGAAAAACAAATAAAGTCGTCCACATTCCCAAGGAGAGGAACCATTTAATCGACTTGTACAGTTCTTTCAAAGAATGTAACGTTTTGGCAGAAGGTGGATGTCAGGACAAAGAGAGCTGGGGAGATTTATAAGGGCTAATTTATGTCTTTAGCAGTTTAAAACATGTTTCTGGGTAGCCGTGCTCACCATGGGCAGTATTTTCCTTCCTGCACATTTGTATTGTTTCAGTTTATTATAGCAGCACGTCTTGTGAGCTCATTTATTGCCTAGCATGAAGGTACGGCTCCCCCATTTATTACAGGTTGATATCAACACCTAGCCTGAGATTACTTGCTACCCTCTGGATGTGCATACTATAGGTGATGAAATCATCTATTTATCTACACCTTATTAGATGTGTTTGATTGACTAGGGATCCATTTTTTGTTTAACCAACTGTGCAGGTTACCGGCGAGGAAGTTTCCGGGTTGTACCACTGTGATGTTTCAAAGCAGCAGTTAAAATAATTATCATAATATGGGGCCGCTGGGTAGGTCTGTAACACATGTTTGGAGCGCTCTGAAGATGATGGTAGGAACCAAAAATATAAAACATATGGGAAACTCATCCAGCTCCGAAGAAAATCAAAACCCTGCTGTCGTTCCTTTATAAATTGGGAACTATACAGTAAATGTTTGGGGTAGCCCAGGCCACCAGTAGGTCTTTCCTGCCATCAGTGAACTTCTGACCTTATTTCCTCAGAGGGCTATTAAAATGAAGTCAGAGGGCAGTAGAGTTATTTGCTAGCACCAGGTTCACTTGTGTGGTCTCAAAAGTTAACAGATTTTTTTTTTTAACCAAGGGTTTTAACACAGGGAAAGTGGAAGAAACAACAGAATACTCCATTACAGATAGCGTTTTCTGACTTGCAGATCACAGGGTTAGGAGAGTTTGATGGAATGGTACAAGCCTCATGGACTATAATTTCATTGGCATTCTGTTTTGGGGAAACAAGTGAAACCTGCAACCAAATGTGGCAGTATTTCCCCCCACCAAAGAGGCCAACTTGCAACAGAAGCCCTGGAAGTGCTCCTCAGGTTCCAAGTGGGGAGTGTTTTAGGAGGGAGGGAGGAGAAAAGGACACCTTCCCCACTCCCTTGAGGACTTCGCCTGCTGAGGCATACGGCACTCAGTGGTCAGGTTTGCAGCTTGCAATCTCTGTATTGTGCAGAGAAGGGAGTTTTTTCAACTCACAGCATTGATCTCACAATCCTAATTCCCACTCCTTCCAGGACTGCTATAACCCATTAGGGATTTGAGTAGGCCAGCTCCCTCTTTCTCTTCTCCTCCTGCCCTCAATTTCCTGATGTTGTTTTTGGGGATGTGTACAAAATGGAGTTTGTGTTTTGTTTTGAACTTGAAACAAAATGCAGACAGCCAAAACATTCCATTGAAACAGCAGTTGACCCAGTTGTTTTTTATTATTATTTATTTATTTTATTATTAAAACTTTTATACCGCCCTTCCAAAAGGCTCAGGGCAGTTTACATTAAAACACCATTACAATCAGTTAATAATTGTTTTAACGAAACAAACCTTGAAATGTTTTGAGTACTGCAGCCATGGGGAAACTCGAAAAACCCTATTGTTCCCCATGGTTAGCTCCTAGGGACACTAAAGTGGGTTGGGTGGTAGGGCATGATGGCTGATATCTACCATCCAACCAACAAAAGAAATGGGCAAGCAGGAGATTTTTAACAATTTTTTAACCTTTCCCCCAAATTCCCATAGGATCGCAAACCAGTGCCAGAAAACCAATCAGCAAGGGAAAAACAAGCCTCCAAAATGGCGCTCAAAATGTCAAAGCATTTCCAATAAAAACTGGACTGTTTTGTTCCAAGCTGCAACATGCCCTTTATATAAAGGCTGTTTTGTTTCAAGCTTGAGACACTCGAAATGGTCCGTTTTTAGTTGAAACATTTTGCACATCCCTAGTTTTTTTACCCAGATGAGACTTCGAATATTTTGTGTGTGCCCAGCAGCAGAGAAATCCCCCAATGCACTGTGCTCCTGGCATGGTGCATTGTGGGATGCTGAAGGACTTCCTCCTCCGGCTCCCAGCTCTGCCACTTGCTGCAGTGCTGATCATGTGCTTTGTGAGCAGCAGAGCCTAATGGGGAGGGTTGGTCATGTGTGGGGAGGGAGGGAGGAGCCTGCCTCCCTACCAACTCTCCCCAGTCCGGTCATGAGAATGACCTTTATTTCTGAGTGGCCTTGTTGCATTTCCAAACAGATAGGCATTTGACCACCTGAGTTTGCTATTAGAGAGAATTATGTCCTGGCATAAAAGGCTCAAGTTATTTTTAATGATTAGACAACAACAACAAATATTTATATACTGCTTTTCAACAAATGTTTCCAAAGCAATTTATATAGAGAGTCAACAAACAAGCAAACAAACAAACAAGATGTATCCCTGTCCCCAAAGGGCTCACAATCTAAAAGGAAACATAAGATAGACGCCAGCAACAGTTACTGGAGGTACTGTGCTGGGGGTGGAGAGGCTCAGTTACGCTCCTCCTGCTAAATAAAGAGAATCACCATGTTAAAAAAAGGTGTCTCTTTGCCCAGTTAGCAGGGGGAAACAGACATAATTGCTCAGAGTCTGTATTAGGGGTGTGCATGGTCCGGAGTCCCCCCCGCTCCGGCACGGGGGGGGCTGTTACTTTAAGCAGTGGGGTGGTAGTACTTACCCACCCCCGCTGCTCTTCCCCCTCCGGCGCTGGTCCTTTTAAACATCTTCTTGGGGTGGCAGAGTTCCTCCCTGCCACCCCTGCCCCCGTCGTTGTTCCTTAAGGCTTAAAAGAGACTAGAGCTAGTGGTGTGCATGCACCCTGCGCGGTGTGCGTGCTTGTCTCTGACGCTGGCACGCGCGCGCCGCATACATCACATGACGTATGCGGCGAGAGCCAGCGTCAGAGACGAGCGTGCGCGCCGTGCAGGGCGCATGAGCGCCGCTAGCTCTAGTCTCTTTTAAGCCTTAAGGAACAACGACGGGGGCAGGGGCGGCAGGGAGGAACTCTGCCGCCCCAAGAAGATGTTTAAAAGGACTAGCGCTGGAGAGGGAAGAGCGGCGGGGGGGGTAAGTACTACCACCACCTCCGCTTAAAGCTACATGCCCCTGCCCATCCAAACCTCCGGACCGCCGGACTGCCGAACCGGTCCGGAGGTCTGTAACAGTGTGCCCTAACCGAACCATGCACACTACTAGTCTGTATATTCATCTCTGCAAGCAGAAATTGCAGGGTTTTATAGTGCACCCCAAACCAGAGTATATTTGGCAAAAGGTGATAGTGGAAACAAAAACAATGTGTGGATATACCAAGAATGAGCTGGGCCTACTTACATTTTGGGAAATGTACCCGCCCCCCACCAAAAAGATCCTCTCCCCTTTTCCATGATTTTTTGACAGGGCTTGTGAAATGTTCACCTATTCCTCACATTGCTCTCTCCTGCACTTTCATTCTCTCTGTGTCTTTCTCAACTGACTGCATTTGCCATCAATGACTCTATCACATTTATTTATTATTTATTTATTTATTGTTGCATTTATATACCGCCTTTCATTAAAAACAATTGCAAGGCAGTTTACAAAAGTTAACAAAACATACAATAAAATGACAATAAAAGTATTTAAGCTAAAAATATAAAAACAAACCAAATTTAAAATCTATAAAATACAAGCATAAGAACGATACAACAGGTAAAAACACATAGAAGCAGCAATAAAAACAATTATGTAAAAGCCTGGATAAAAAGCCAAGATTTAACAAGCTTTCTAAAAGCTGTGATGGATAACCATAACCACATTGGGTAGGAATGATCTATCATCATATCCAAAGTTTAAAAGCTGCTCAACTGAAACAAAAGATGTCCCTCCCCCTCTCGCAATTTGGCAGTTTAAGGATGAGGCTGCAAACTTTGCAGGTTTTTGTCTAGCGCAAGTCATGGCCCAGCTGGAGTTGTATTTGTTCAGTGGTGCAGCATCTGATGATTTCCCTGGAGAATTCACTTATTGGGTTGGGTCTAAAATGTCCACAATTGATTATATTATGGTCTCGCGAAACATACTAGCTTATTTGGACCATTTTAAAGTTGCTAATCACCCTGATAGTGATCATTTCCCTCAGTGATTACAGCTTAGTCCATTTGAAAGGGAGCCATTTCTGGAGTTAAGTGAAAATTTAAACATTGTGGATGAAATTCAACCCACTCGAGTACGGTGGTCTGAGAGGCTAAGGGGTCAGCTTACCTCAGTCCTTGGGTCAGATTTGTTGCAAAATGTACATATTGTAGTATTGGCAAATGATACAAGAAATTGTACTTTAGACCATTATGAAAATTTAATTCCGGTCTTAAGACTGGTTTTGACATCACTTAGTACCAACAGAGTTATAAATGTAGCCCATTTGTCTAATTAAGGATGTGATCAGAAATGCTATAATGCAAAAGAACTTATTAAGCGTTATCAAACTTATAGAGAAGGTAAATCAGCAAATCCTCCTCCTCAAGAGCTTTTCAACCAGAACAGAAAATACAATTGGTTGTGAAAATCCAAAAAAGAAAAATGTCTTTAAAGCGTTATGGCAGCAATTGATTGCTGCAGCACACCTAAAAAGAGAGCCAGTGTGGTGTAGTGGTTAGAGTGCTGGACTAGGACCAGGGAGACCCAGGTTCAAATCCCCATTCAGCCATGAGACTTGCTGGGTGACTCTGGGCCAGTCACTTCTCTCTCAGCCTAACCTACTTCACAGGGTTGTTGTGAGGAGAAACTTAAGTATGTAGTACACCACTCTGGGCTCCTTGGAGGAAGAGCGGGATATAAATGTAAAAAATAAAATAAAAATAAAATAAAAACAATTATTCAGTCTTCTGCAGACTTATTATTTTATTTATTTATTTATTTATTTTTAATACATTTAATACATTTAATAGATTTGGAAAGGAGAGCAGCCCGCGCTGCTTTTGTGGGCCAATCTGTCTCCTAAACAGGGCCACACAGCCACATTTGAGAGGGAGATTGATCGGCCCCACTGCATTGGCAGCGGGACCAGGAACGGCTCTCAGCTCCAGCTACACTGCCAATGCAGTGCAGGCCAATTTTGGCTCCAAACGGGGCCGCGCAGCCCCATTTGGGACCAAAATAACGTGTCTGATATCCCGTGTCTGATGTCAGACGCAGGGGGCATGTCTGGGGCCGTGCATGTGGCCCACTGATGTGGCCGGGTTCTTTGAACCCATTTGCCCAATAGTGGCTTCGCCCCTGAGTAACAATATCAGAAGTTGTTTTCCTGGTGCAGCAATTTAAAACAGGCATACGCCCTAGAAATAATTTAATAACAGTTGAGATAATTAGAGATCACTTGTACTGGTGGGCACCGCTCTCTCTCTCTCTCTCTCTCTCTCTCTCTCTCTCTCTCTCTCTCTCTCTTTTTACAGCAATTGATTTCACTGCCAAAGTGCCAAAAGTCTGGGAAACTGATACTAGTTCCCCTTTATAAGAAAGGAAAGCAAGACAATCCTGCCAATTACCATCCCATAAGGCCTACTAAATGCAGTGAGTAAGACCTATCCTAGGCATCTGTATGACAAGTCAGTGGACTGGATTGATTCAGAATATATTTTGGCAGATGAACAGGCCGAGTTTAGGGCTGGTTGTTCTACAATCGATCAAGTACTAGTACTGCAGCATTTGGTTGAAAAGTATTTCACAAAACCAAATGGATTGTATGCTGCTCTCCAGAGGGAAATTATGGCACAAGCTGCTGGACTCCACAACTGACCATCATCTTTTTCTATTAATCTATAAGGTATATGAAGATTGAAATTTCAACAAGAGAGAAGTCAGACAAGGCTGTATTCTGGTGCCAATGCTATTTAATTTTTGTATTAATTCTTTTGTTTCCTACCTGAAGGATTTGAGATACCATCCACCAAAGCTGGCTGATAGGCATTTACCAATTCTGTTTTATGATGATGCTATTCTGCTTTCTCAGACATCAGTTGGTTTAAGGAGAGTCATGCAGGCCCTTTCTTTGTATTGTGATCAGCAGGCATTAGAAATAAATTGCAATAAAACTAAAATAATAGCACTGGGTAAAAGTCCTAAAATAAGAATGTGGCTGTTGAATGAGCATAGGTTGGAGAAGGTTACCTGCTTCAAATGTCTTGGCATAGTTATGCAAGCACTGGGCAGTAGAACAGCACATTTAAATTATGTTCTTCAAAATGCCTATGGGTCTACAAGAGCTGAAAACAGCCTTTGTAGACCCATAGGCATTTTTAAGAACATAATTTATTGATCCAAGGATGCTCCATTTATTTATTTATTTATTATCAAATTTGTATACTGCCCCAAACTTTCGTCAGCAATTTATCCTTGCTGCAATTAAATTATAGTTAGGCAAGACCCGTACCCAGCTTCTGTACAGGGGCAAGTTGATCCGTATTGATCCTGAACAGTCAAAATTGTTGAGGAGCTTATTGCAGACACCATGTTGTGTCACAAATGCAGGATTTCACTTGGAAGTGGGTGTCACAAAAGTAGAAATGGGACAGTGGCATAGTATTTTTGAATTGTGGTTAAAGTTAAAATTTCATCTTACAGGCCTAGCTCCTTTGGTATTATCATCCTGCTGGCCTAGTTCCTTTGGCTAGATAAATTTTCATCTTGCTGGAAAAGTTCATTAGATAGGAACTATGTCATTATGGCTTCTCCTGACACTGTCGTGTATCAATAGGCTATGAAACAGTGAGTGAATGACATGGCATGGCAAATAGAATTAAGCCATCTGGCCAAGTGGCACTCAAGTTTTAAACATCAAGCCTGCCAGGTACCTTGGTCAGATTACTGTCCCTAGATATTGTAAAGCTTTTTCATTAGCCCATTAGATGCATTGTGTACAGCTGTGCTCAAGGGAAGATTCAAGAAGGTTCCATATGCAGAGTGTCTATGTCTGTGTAACAGGAAGTGTTGAAACAACAGCTCATTTTTTTTTGTTATACTGCAATTTGTATAACGATATTCATGGTTATTATTTGCTGCCTTAAAAAAAAAGATTATCCAAGGTGTTCTGATAAGTTTTGTATAAGTTATCTTTTATCTGATATGAATGATATGTTATCTTTAAGTGTAGCAAAGTTTTGTTTTACAGTAGGGAAAGTTCAACAGAAGATAATAAGTTGATTGGAATGTTTGTTACTATATTTATTTTAACTGTGTTGTTATTATACTTAAACTGTTTAATTAGCATTAGAATATTTATTTATTTATTTATTTTATTAAAACATTTTTATACCTCCCAAAACTTACGTCTCTGGGCGATTAGCATTATGTTAGTATTATTTAGGGTTTTTCCCCCCTTCCTCTGGTCTGTGATCAAAATAAAGATCCATCCATCCATCCATCCATTCATAACCATATCTGATTGACTATGTAGTGGATATCATCCCACTCAGTGTTGTAGTGTGATCCTATTTACTATATAACCTTTGAATGCCTGGTGATTACCCATGTGAGTGATCTTCTGCTGTGAACGAGAAAGAACAATTAGCCAGGGGGGGAAACAGTAGTGCCAAAGCAGTAGCAGCAGCAGCTGGGAACAACTGCACCAAACATAATCAATAAAAAAGTGAATATCTGCATAAGCAGAGAATTTTTCAGGAAATATTTTATGCCCTCCAAAATTTCTATTTTGTGCCCCCAAAATATTCAGGGAATATTCAGAATAGCCATCATGTAATCCAAGGGCAACGATGTCTTGATCAAACTGTCTTCAGCTCTCATAAAAAGTATTGTCTATCTCCAGCAAGTGTTGTTAGCATGTGAAAAGTGCCACCATATGCTTTTTCACCTTCTGCAAAGACAAAGTTTATGTTTCTGCATATTACTCCAGCCACTTCATTTTAAATCAGGCTGATATAATATATCTGGTATAATATTATACTCTATAGGACAAATGAAGTTCGTGTTTTCTAGCCAGGAGAGAGGGGGCACTTAGTATGTTCCTCCTTGTCTGCCAGTTTCTATGTGCATTTCTACATGCATATATGTGAATGGAAGAATAAATAAGGACCCATGGAAGATGATTACACTGCCAGTCATGGTTTAAATACATTTCTGTATTTAATGTATTAATAAGCCCTTAAGACTTATTTGGTTGGTCTGGCCTTCCAGGGTTTTTTAATTGTTTTTAATTGTTTTAACTGTTTTAGGTAGTTTGAATTGTTCAGATTTTATGGTTTTAAGTTTGAATTTTGAATGATTTTTTTGTTTTCTTTTTGTTTTGGATTTGTAAACCGCCCAGGGCTGTTGGATAAGGCGGTGTAGAAATATAATCATACATACATACAAACTTACATACATACATATATACATACATACATCAACTTATTGCTATGCCATAGATGTGGAAAACAGTACCAAAAAAGAAGGAGAAACCATATTGTCCAAAGTTCAGTGTGGAATCATTGGGCTGCTAGCACTGAATTAATCATCTCCTTATCTGCTTCATGGCCAAATGGATCACCATATTTGTTGAGTAGCGTGTAGGGACCAAATGTGCTTAATCTAAGCCACAATAATTCATGCAGATGTGTCTACATTATACATTTAAACAGGTTTTTAACTGGCTGACACTAATCTCTTTGTTAGCAAGGAAATTTTGGAGTAGTAGTTCTATTATGGGGCCTTGGATCTCTAGCAAAGGTTCTCAGCAGCATTCCTTCAGAGGCAGCAAATCAACCCTCAGTTTCACAGCCATCAAATGAAGAATATGTGAAGCAGCTCACGTTGTGCAGAATTTTGCCCAACATCTCCTTATGCTCAGATAGGCTGGTGAACTGATTCACTAGGTGAAGTGGCCTGCTGCTTCTACATGGCAATGAGAAGGGAGAGGAATTCCCAGTTTACCTTTAGGCACCACCAGGAGGCAGCCATAGAAGTGTGGAGCGAGGTGTGTGCACCCAGCACTGCAAATGCACAGTTGCTGACTAGACAGTCACCTTGGCATGGGCATGGCCTGCTGACATCAGCAAGGACTACTGTTCAGTCAGCAACTGTGTCCAGAAGAATCCCGCACACTACTATGCAGGTTCAGACCTATACAGTTTGAACAGTCAGCAGCCTTTGCCTTTTCAGATCCCAGAGTAGCTTGTTCTGTTTGGGCTGGCTCAAATGAGAACTACTCCAGGGTTCAGGAGAACTGTTCTGAGCTAGCTACCTAATCTACCCAACATGATCTCAGCTTCTCCCAGTAATGGAGATGGTGGGCAGAGTCAGCTGTGAGTTCAGGCAGGCTCCCCTGCCCTCTACAGTAATTCCTGTAAGGTTGGGCAGGCCAGTTCTGGTCCACCAATCATAAGGGACCCACTTCTATGCTACATGTATATGCAGATGCGGTTTCACATATCCATATTTTGTTACATTTTTAAAGCCATGCTAATTTGGTTTAGATTTTCTGCATTCCACTTGCTTCCCTAAATTTCACTGAAGTAGCTAGATGGATTTTGAACATGTGACGGAAGTATGTAAAGTGTGTGATTGACTGAAGCTCTTTTTACCTGCCGTGCTTGGTTTGAATTCTTTGAAGCCTGATGCATTTCGGCACATGGAAACATGCTTTCCATTTGTCATCTGGTTTTAGAGCTCACTACTAAAGAACCCATATACTGTGTGTTCATGAGGTTTGCCTGTAATTTGTTTTACAATGCCTGAGGATTCCACCGTGAACAGAATGATGCCCCATGGCACTGGGGCAAAGCTGATACATCTTTGCTGCCTAGTAAAGAGCAATCCTCAGATGTTCATTGAAACAGGCTACATGTGATGGAAGTATGATGCAGGCTACATGTGACGGAAGCACATCCATATTTACTGGCATCCTTTTTTGAAAATGCAAGATTGTACTTCATGTTATAAGGTACCTCGAACTGCTGCTGAAAAGTGTAGCCTCGTGTGGATTTCTCCTCCTTCTTCTCCACATCATTTAGTACAACTGCCCTTATGCCCTGAGCATGTGCTGAGCATGTTCAGGCTATGAAAATGCAAAGTAAGCTGTCCTACTATATATTATGGGGGGGGGGAATTCTACACAGAGCTGTCATTTTCAGCCACAAACCCATGTTTCCTTTAATCTGTAGTTTGCATTCAAACACTTGTGAGAATATGTATGTATGTACGTACGTACATAGGAGCCAGCATGATGTAGTGGTTAGAGTGCTGGACTAGGACCGGGGAGACCCGAGTTCAAATCTCCATTCAGCCATAAAACTAGCTGGGTGACTCTGGGCCAGTCACTTCTCTCTCAGCCTAACTTCTAGTCACTTCTCTCTCAGCCTCTCTCAGCCAGTCGCTTCTCTCTCAGCCTCTCTCAGTTGTTGTGAAAGAGAAACTCAAGTATGTAGTACACCACTCTGGGCTCCTTGGAGGAAGAGCAGGATATAAATGTAAAAGTAATAATAATAATGTATGTATGCATTCATTCATTCATTCATTCATTGAGCTGGATAAGAAATCTTAAACATGCCATAGAAGTGATTATTTCTGTTTTCCAAAATACTCACAGTACTTGAAATTATGGTTAAAAAAAGTGAAAAAATAGGTGGAGTTTTGCCAGGGGTGTAGCAAGCTTGGAGTAATGGGACGAAACATGAAGATGGGCCCATGCCTCACCTCACCCCACCCCACCTTCTTCAGAGAGGAGTGAGGGGAAGAGTAAAGTGCAAGCTGTCACTCAAGTCGATGGACATACATACATACAAACATAAGTAGCTGCCATATATTTTTATGTATGTATTTATTTGACATATTTCTATACCATCCAACACTCACGTCTCTGGGCAGTTTACAATTAAAATCATTTACACATCAAAATCAATTAAACAATTAAAATCGTTTAAACATTAAAATCCTTAACATTAAAATCAGTTAAAATCCAACATTAAAAGTATTAAAACTATAAATCTAATTAAAAGCCTGGGTGAATAAATATGTCTTCATTGCCTTTTTAAAAGTTGCCAGAGATGGGGTGGCTCTTATTTCAACAGGGAGTATATTCCAGAGTCCAGAGACTGCAACCAGATGAGCTGGCAGCAACTGCAGATGAACCTTAATGGGTGACGGGGCTCATGGTGAAGAAGACATTCTCTTAAATACCCAGGGCCTAAGCTGTTTAGGGCTTTATAGGTAATAAACAGCACCTTGTATTTTGCCCAGAAACTTATCAGCAGCCAGTGTAGTTCTTTCAACTGTTGGAAGTGAAGGACTCTGCACTGTCTCAATGACAGAGGGGGACAGACAAGTGAGTCAGAGGGCTAGAGGGGTCAAGACATTGGTCATTTCTCCTCTCTACTGCTCTGACACTATCCCTTTGATATGTAGATTGCTACTTTCAGGGACTTCCTGCCTGCCAGCCTCCCTTCCTCTCTTCTCTTCTTCTCCTCATCACACATGCTTGCCTCTCTCTGCACTATGTGTGCACAGAGATGCAGACAGCATCTGTCTGCATCCAGCTAGATAGATAGATTAGAGATACTATCTCTCCACTTTCCTATCTAGAATGGAGTTCACCAATAAAGACTCCTTTTATTGATTTGAAACTATGAACTGGCTTCAAGTTTCTTTTACTCTCAGCACACACACATGCCTAGGCAGACTCCACTGTGTTGTGCCTCAATGCACTCTGCTGTAATAGAGGGGTATCTCTTACCAGAGAGAATTCCCAACATCAACACAGGAGTAATATGGTCTCTCCTAGATGTCTGAGAGACAAACCTGACCACTATATATCGAGTCAGACCATTGGTTCATCTAGCTCAGTACTGTCTTCACAGATTGGCAGCAGCTTCTCCAAGGTTGCAGGCAGGAGACTTTTTCAGGCCTATCTTGGAGATGCCAGGGAGGGAACCTGGAACCTTCCACACGCAGATGCTCTTCCCAGAGCGGCCCCATCCCCTGAGGGGAATATCTTACATTGCTCACATATAGTCTCCCATTTAAATGTATCCAGAGCGGACCCTGCTTAGCCAAGGGGACCACTCATGCTTGCTATCACAAGACCAGCTCTCTTCCTTGACTAATTGTTTATTGGATCTGTGCAAAGCTTTGGCCAAAGTTGAGTACTCTGCTAGGGGTGCCAGTTGGTGACTTTTACCCCAGATTCTCAACTATTTTGAACCTCCTCCAACTATTTCTGTGGTGTCCAGAGGGGTTTTTTGCTGTCCCGCAGGCAAGCCAATCCCTTAAAAAGCTGCTGAAAATTAACTTGCTTTTCTGGCACACGATCTTTTCTCCATTCAGCATTTGACGAGCAGAGTTTGTGTGCTGTTGCTGCCAGGCATAGCGGTTGATAATCTCATCATTCTCTCCTCATATAAGAGGAGAGGAGATTTAAGAGGAGGAAAGCTGTTGCAGTGATCAACAACTTAAGCAAGGCAGAGCAGACACGGCAGAACAACTGAGATATAATAGTGAAGCTATCTGTGCTGAACAGAAAGACCCAGTTAAGCAAGTTACTGTTTTTGCTGCCTGCAGGCATGCTATAGAGGCAGCTGTTTCTTTTTAGGGGTGGGCTTGCCTCCATTCAGGATCGCTCTCCTGTTCCTGACTGCGGAAGGAGAAAACTGAAATGTCTATCCCTGAAGTGTTTAGAGTGGTGAGGAGTCAGTTTTTACAAGGTAATTTGCTTTGCTGAAGAGCAAGCCTTAGGCCTAAGCATGTTTACTCAGAAGTAAGCTCCATTCAGTATCAAGTTCATTTGAAAAAATGTGATAAGAAGCAGGGTGTAGTATCTGTTGTGAGAGTTGTGGAGAGTTGAAAGGACCAGGAATAGTAATATCTGTCTCTCTTTTATTCTTAGAAGGCATGAATTAGGGATGTGCACAAAACCACGTGGACCAGTTTGATTTTGGCCCCTCCTTTGAACGCCCCCGGTGTGATGATTTTTTTTAAAAAAATCTTTTTAAAACATACCCCCTCCAGGGGCTTCTCCAAGGTGGCGGGAGGGGGGTTGCGAAGGTTCCTGCTCCTCCCACAGGCCTCCTGGGGAGTTAAAACTTGCCTGGTTCCAGTGTTTTCGACCCTTTCAGGGCCTATTCCCTGGCACGGTGGCCATTTTGGAGGCCACCGTGCCTGCGCAGTGGGACCCTGCATGGGTCTGCGCCTGCACCGTGGGACCTGAACCGAATCCCCCCCCTACGAATCCCAGGGGGATTTGGTTTGGGGTTGAGCCAAACCGGGGAGGGGGGGCTCAGCTTGACCCCAAACCTTCAAACTGAACCAGTTCGACATCGAACCGGTTCGGTTTCAAACCTGTTTGCACATTCCTAGCATTAATGCAAAGGTGGAAAAATGTACAAGTAGATTGTGGGGAGTGGTGTAGTGTGGTGCAATGGTTAAGCAGCCCTGCTTTTTTCTGTCTGTGTGTGTATGTGTGTGTGTGTGTGTTGGTTCCAGACCACTGGAACATATGAACTGTGTGCCCTTGCATTAGATTACTGTTCTGTGTTTTCCTTATCACAACATCATTTTGGAATGAAGCAGAAAAGCCAGCGCCATTATGTTGTTAATGTTGGACTAAGATGATTGGGGAGACCCACTCAGAGTCAGCCATGAAACTCATGTGATATATAAATGTAAAATAAGCAAATATTTGAGGGAGGGAATAAGTACATCCATGAATACCTATTAAAGCCATCAAGGCTGGTGACCATCATCCTGAGGCAGAGAATTCCATAGATTAGTTCTGTGCTCTGTCAGGTAAATTGTATTTATTCTTAAATCATCCTATTTTTATCAAAGTATACGCATATTATACCAATTAGCATATGCAAATGTTATGCAAATTTTTGCACAAAGTGGATACTTTTTAGAGACTCTTTTAGTGAATAACACCAACTATTTCCACTTCTTTGGTGATGGATTTTTAACTATTTTCACCATCTTGACCTGGCAACCCTATACCTTCTGACTGTTCTCATCTGTGCTTTACCCAGTGTTGGTGGGGCTCCTTTAAGGGAAACAGAACCCTCTTTAGCCCCTGCACTATTTTGGAAGGCATGCACAGAGTGCTGGGAAGTGAGCACTTTCCACACAGAATTCTTAAGAGAAGGCTCTGTCTTTCTTAAAGGAGCCTCCCAGCACTGAGAAAGGCATGGGACTGCACAGACTTCAGCACAGTGGGAAATGGCTCTCACATTGAAGATTTTCTTCAATGAAGAAGAAAAAACAGAAGTCATTTTCCCAAAATGACTTCTGCTTGAAAAATAGTGAAGATCACTGGACTAAATCATCTAAATTTAGAGATCTAAATGGCAGCAGTGGAGGAGACAACAGACAAAGGGGATTGAAGGGAGAGAATATGAGTAAATGTACTTGTAAGCTTCATTTCAACGGGAGATAAGGACTAAGCAAGCTTTCAAGTTGAACCGAACTCTACCTCCGGCTGAAAATCCAATACAAAATAGTGAAATAGTTGTTTCTGATTAGGATGTGGTATTATGCTCTTGCCTGCAAGCTTTCTTCAGCCTTAAGATAGTAATGGAGAAAGTTCTTGCAGGCCTGCCTCACTGAATAAGCTTCAGGTGATGGTCAAAGACATGTAATTGTGGTCAATCCATTCCTAGATCCAGGCCAGCTTTTGAATGGGGCTTTAGTTACTTGTCTTCCAGTCCTGCAGTAGAGGCGGGGCTAACAAACAGCCAGCAGCAAGAGCATGGAAAACCAGTGTACACTTGCCTCTCTGTACATAATATCTACTATTAATATTCCTGATTCCAATCCACTGTCTTGTCCTTGCATACCACAACTCTTTCTCTTGGGTTCTACGAAGAGCCAAGAAAACAATGGAGGATATTCTTTTAAAAAAAGGACTAAAAGGAACATCTTTCTGTTTAGCACAGTTCACTGTGCCCTTGTAAAACAGAAACCGGAAGGGGAAAAACATCACAGTACTTAGAGATATAATAAAGCTAAAGATAGCTTGTTTATTTGTACTTTTATATTTATTACAATACATATCTCACCTCTGCCCCACAAAATAAAGCTCCTAAAATAGCTAATAAACAAAAATTTGAACACAGCAATAAAAATTTTAAAATAAAAGAAATTAAAACACAATGGGCAGTAAAAACATAACAGAACCACCACAAGAATAAGGAGGAGACAATTTCAGTTGACCAAGATAATTAGTAGCATCCAGGAAAACCTGGAGTTAGGCCACCTCCAAATGCTTCAGCAGCTTGCCCAGAAATTGTATGTATGAAATTGGCTGATAATTAACTGAAACTGAAGAGATCTTCTTCAATAAAAATCTCATCCCAGTTTCCTTTGGAACAGAGTTATGTTCTCTCTCAAGCATTTATTATTCCATCTGTCCACCCATTCCACCTCTGTCTGCTTTAGTCAGCCAAGAATGGCAAAGGTCAAGAGTGCGAAGTGGTTAGCCTCACCCATCCAGGAATCTTGTCCACATCCTCAGACAGAATCTTGTCCACATCATCAGACAGCAAAAGCTAAAAACAGGACAAGCTGAAGCTCAGGGAACATTGGAAGCTGCCTTGTACCAAGTCAGATCATTGGTCTTCCTTAGCTCAATATTGTCTACACAGACTGGCAGCGGCTTCTCCAAAGTTACCAGCAGGAGTCTCTCTCAGCCCTATCTTGGAGATGCCAGAGAGGGAACTGGAAACTTTCTGCATGCAAGCATACAGGTGTTCTTCCCACAGCGGCCCCATCCTCTAAGGGGAATATCTTAAGGTGCTCACACGTGTAGTCTCACATTCAAATGCAAACCAGGGTGGACCCTGTTAGCAACGATTCTACAGACAAAGTAGAATTCAAGTCAAAAAGATGCAGGCAACTGTATCTACAAAGGGCCTTCCAACCTGATCAGAAAGGGCTACTGAGAGCTCCTCAAGCGGCATCGGGAGGCTGGCGGCAGCCTATGTGAGGCCCCCTGGCCCCGCCCCCTGCAGCTGACATCAGATGCAGGGGCCCGGCTAGCCACATCCCTGCATCTGACATCAGATGTGGTGGACATGGTCTCCCTCCCAAACGGGGCCCAGTGGCCCCGTTTGAAAGGGAGTGCGGCCCACGCTGTGCTGGGAAGCGTGGGCCGGAGCCCTTAAAAGCAGGGAGAGCTGTTCCGGGCATGCTGCCAATACAGCATGCATCAATCTCTCTCCTAAATGGGGCTGCACTGCCCCGTTTGAGAGAGAGATTGATTGGCCCCGCAGCATCGGCAGTGAGACCAGGAGCAACTCTCCCATGTCAATGCAGCACGCGGCCCCATTTGGGATCAAAATAACGCCCCCCCCCCAGTCTGATGTCAGATTTGGGGTGTGTCTGGGGCTGCACTCACGGCCCCTGATTGATGGCAGCCCGGGTTTTTTGAACCCATTCGCCCAGTGATGGCTCCACCCCTGAGCTCCTCCCTGCCTCCTTGAGGTCTAAGATGTAACCAGTCACTCACCACAGAAAAGTTCCACTTGCCAACAATGCAAGGATGCCAATGGTGGTAGAAAAGCAAGAAATCTAGATGATGTATGGTTGGAATAATCACAAATCTTCCTCCCCTTCTCTAGCTACTGTCCCTTCCGTTTCATCCTCTCCAGTTCTACAGAAAACCAGATTGCTGAGTGCTCCATTACAAGTGTGAGATGGAATTTAGGAGGGATCATGTCAATTATCCAGAATATTTCCCCACTCCAGAGGTCAACCAGGATCTCAGCTGAACAATCAGTCATGGCAATAAACTTTCCCCAGATCCATGAGGAATCCATTTGAATCCATCAGTCTTCATGAGCAGACAATTTCAATAGTGTGCCCTATTAGAAAGCACACTACAGACACAAAAGCAGTAGAAGCCAAGTTGAGTGGTTGAACCTAATGTTCAGAGCACTGGATGTTATACACTCATATATTAAAATATTATCTTTCTAAATGGTGGGAAGTCTGGATGATTTATATTTTACCTTTTCCCCACCCCCACCCCCACCCCCACCCCATTTCTCACACTGGTGCATATGCTGGTAACCTCCCTGCTTGACTACTGTAATGCACTCTACATGGGGCTGCCTTTGTACGTAGTCTGGAAACTACAATTAGTAGAGAATGTGGCAGCCAGATTGGTCTCTGGGACAACACAAAGGGATCACATTACACCAATTTTAAAAGAATTGCACAGCCTGCCAATATATTTCCAGGCAAAATACAATGTGTTGGTTATTACCTATAAAGCCCTTAATGGCTTGGACCCAGGGTTTTTAAGCGAGCACCTTACATAGGAAACATAGGAAATTGCCATATACTGAGTCAGACCATTGGTCTATCTAGCTCAGTATTGTCTTCACAGACTGGCAGCGGCTTTTCCAAGGTTGCAGGCAGGAATCTCTCTCAGCCCTATCTTGGAGAAGCCAGGGAGAGAACTTGAAACCTTCTGCTCTTCCCAGAGCGGCTCCATCCCCTGAGGGGAATATCTTGCAGTGCTCACACATCAAGTCTCCCATTCAGATACAACCAGGGCAGACCCTGCTTAGCTATGGGGACAAGTCATGCTTGCTACCACAAGACCAGCTCTCCTCTTGACACCTTCAAACACCTTCTTTGTCATGAACCCTGCCACCTGTTACGATCTTCTGGAGAGGTCTGGTTATGGTTGCCACCAACTCATTTAGTGGCGAGCCAGGACCGGGCTTTCTCTGTGACTGCCCCAGGGCTTTGGAATATACTCCCCGCTGAAATAAGAGCATCTACTTTTCTGACTGTTTTCAGGAAGACCCTCAAGACTCACCTGTTCTCACAGACTTTTAATTAGAATTAATTCAAACACTTTATTTTAATAACTGTTTTTTGTGATTGTTTTTATTATGTGTCGAGGATTTTAATCTGTGACTTTTTATATAGTTTTAAATTTTGTACACCACCTAGAGATGTACATATCAGGCAGTATAAAAAAAGTTAAATAAATAATAAATAAATAAATAACCCTAAACTGGACAGGAAAAAATTCCAAATGGGTTTGAGACATTCCAAATGGGTTTGAGTCAATAAGTAGCAAACTTGATGCAACTTTAATCATGTCATTTGGCCCTGGCATGCTTGCCTTTCTTTAATTCAGATCAGGAAACACTCAAATAATTGAGCAGATGTGTTCTATGAACATAAGCCGCCCAAGAAGAGGGGCCACCAAGCACTGCTCACTTGTCCTGGGGCCCCCATTCGCCTGCCACCAGGCTGTGGTGTCATTAAAGCACACAGTGGCCAGCAAGCCTTAGCAAGCTGTCTGTGGCTACTGTGGGCTTAGTGGAGCCATCATGGAGGTGGCAGTTGAGTGGAGAACCCAGGTGAGTGGGGGGTAGCTGCAGCAGCAGTGGCTGTAGTGACAGTAACCAGCCTCCCCCCCACAATGAACACAGGCCACTGTTGAAGTCACAACACCATGGGGGGACACAATTCAGATTGAAACCACTGTGGGGATATATATAGCTAAAGATAAGGTCCCTCAACCCCACCCCACCCACTGTGGTCCCAGTCTGGATCAGATAGACTGTATGTGTTATTTACAGGTAATAAAAGGAAAAAGGAAAGTAAACTTGCCAGGGCCTATGACATGATTAAAGTTCCATCTAGTTTGACTCTAAGGCAGTGGTTCCCAACCTGGGGGCCTCCAAATGTTGCTGAACTACAACTCCCATCATCCCTAGCTATGATTTATTGTGGCTGGGGATGATGGGAGTTGTTGTTCAGCAACATCTGGAGGTCCTCAGGATGGGAACCATTGCTCTAAGGCATACACTTACAAGGTCCAACCCATGTTCTGATGCTCAGGCTTTACTTCCAGTTTCTAGTTCACATGCTCAAATCATAGGTAACCTTAAAAGAAACTCTCCTAACCCTAAAATAACCACTAAGAAACTGGACTAGCAGAAAGCAAGAATGGAACTGTAATTGCTGAGAATGTACTTACATGGTAGAATCCTTGCTCAGAAAGCAGAGTTTTCTGTGATCAAGACAAGAGCACATAGCATTTGCATTGGCATTCTCCACTCCTTTAGCCTTTTTAGAAAATCCAGCTGAACTATACAGTTTGTTAAGAGGGGGAGATGTGGTTTCTTGAACATATGCAGGTAACTTGGCTGCTTATAATCTACACAGAAAAATCATCATAAATTTTCCCATTGGAAAGGGACAGGAGAAGAATACAACACTGAGGGAATTGTCCTCAACAAAACTGCCTGTGGGCAGCCTCCATTATTTCTTTTTTCCAATTATGTTTGTGTTTCAAATAAGCTAGCTTTAGAGATAAAATATTGATTGACCTCCTTGATGACCTTAATAAGGTCTGAACTGACTTAGATGCATAGCCTGCAAGTTATTATGCACCCTTTGATACTCTCATGACTGTCTTGACTAAAGGAGTAGAATAAGTGAGTTTAAAAGTTTGAAATAATGCCCTGGTCTCTTTGTTAGTACGTTACCTCTTCAGACTCAGTTCATCAAGAATGCTGTAGGAAAATGCTTTGACTGCTACTTATTCCTCCTCTTCTAATGAACACAGAAATGTCTATGGGGTAGAGTAATTTATGGGGGAAAGAAATTCCAGTAACCGTCATTTCATCTTTGCTGTAATAAAGCAGCTGAGGGCTGACAACTTTATAAAATACTACTGAAAGGCAGGCGAGGGAAACCACTTCTGAAAGATGGCCTTCGAAAGCTTGTCCAGTCTCTGAGATGAACTTCATATTTGGGAATAGCAACAGTTAAAAGTCCAGGAAATGTTTTCAGAATTGTACAGCTCCTGTTTCTTCAGAGACCTTTCCTTCTAAACCAAATGTAGGCAAATCAAATACTTTATTGAGTGGGCTTTGATGACCTCTGAAATTTTTTAAATGAGCAGATCTGGGTTTTTTGGGTTTTTTTTTTTTTTTAAGCAGTATATGAAAACACAAACTAACTTCAGATGGCAACTTTAACCTCTAGTGCTCTCCAAAACTAAAAACATTAAATCTTTTTATCTAAGCTCTAATAAAATCATGTTTTGCCGTTCAGTGACTGCTCAAAGCTCCCTTTAAAAACATGTTTCTGTAAATTCAACCTATGTGGAAAGCGAACGCAGCTACATTTTTCTTCTTTTTTTCTAGTGAAACTACTATATTAACTTTACAGTGCACCGAATGGCCAAAATCCAACACTGAGCTCGGCACGCTTAGCCCATTGATTTCAAGGGGTTTAAGCATGCCTCTCTCTGTGTGCTGGATTGGAGCCAGTAACTGTTGTTTTGTATTAAACTACCAAGACTCTCTTTTAAAAAAAACAAAAAACATTCTCATAATTATGTGTATACATATAATATGCATACCGAACCCCTCATGTTTTCATCTGGGAAGTTTCCAAATGAAGATAAGTTATGATGAAACGTTAAAAAGCAATTAATAATGACTGTGTACAAAATAGGTTTGACTTTGATCAAATAGTCTCCCAAATAGTTCATGAACTGCACGTGAAGCCAGTTTTAAATGACAGTCTTTTAAACTACATTTCTCTAGTAAAATTGACAGGAACCTTAAAAGAGCTGGACATCTTAAGCAATACCCATTCTTGAACCTACAATATTGCTAGAGAGAGAGAGAGAGAGAGAGAGAGAGAGAGAGAGAGAGAGAGAACGAACATTTTATCAGGCTTTAATATGACCAAGGAACAGAGGTAATAGTTGAGCGACGTAGATAGGAGCATATATGCTACTAAAGGAGTCACTAAGATCAAGAAAAAATATTAGCCTAGGGCAAAGCCAAAAGTACTCACTGTTTTTCATAAATATTGTCAGTGGCAGCATAGAAAAGCACCCACCTTGCAATGATATTTCAGTAATTGCTTCAAAAACTTCTATTCAGGAAACATTGCCCTCACACAAAACTCATTTACTTTGCCCACAGTGATTTTAGCATGTAGCATAATCTGACTGGCTATGTAGAGTCATGAAGTCATCCTGTTTACTGCATGATCTCTTATCAGCTGGGATTACCCAGGGATACAGACAGAGGGGAAACTTGAGGAGCAACTCCTCAATGACATTTGTGGTGGGGGAGAAAGGAGAGACACTTTTGAGGGGTAGAGAAATGTGTTTTGGAGGGAGTTCAATAAAATGAAGGGGGAACTTCTCAAATGCTTAGAGGAAATTTGTACCTCTGAAATCAGCCATGTGAGTAATTCAGAAAGAAGAAAGAAGTCCGAACTTGGGGGGGGGGGGTGGCACTAAAACAGCAGCATCTCCAAAACATTGGCACTAAACAAGACAGTGAAAAGTCAATAATCTCATGATTAAAGGGGATTCTGTTTAAGAAGCATTTCTACCTTTATCCCCAAACAACTAATTTCTTCTCAGAGATCAAAATAGTACAATGTGTGGCACAGCCTGAATTTAGTCACCTTCCCTTTGATGTGGACTAATGGTGCAATGACGCCCTAAAGTGCATCCCTTTATTTTTCTCCGATATCCATGGAAATCTGCCATTCAATCATAAAAAGTTGTGGTGTATAGGTAGAATTGATTTCATGACAGTACAACCTGTCCACTCTGCCCAACCCAACATGGCATAGTCTGCATTAGGGATGTGCATGAAATGGATTTAGTGTCCCATTCTGATCTTGAAATGGAATGCTAAATCCACGGAACGTTCCGTCAGAACAACCGGTTGAGCCCGTTGTTCTGATGGAATGACCCCATTCCGACTCAGAACATACTCTTCGGGTCTCTCCGCATGCACAGCAGCCATTTGCATAGTGGTGCTGACCACACAAATGGCTGCTGCGCATGTGCAGAGGCCAGAAGAGCACCACTATGGATCCCAAAATGGCGCTTGGAACATTCGGAACATTCCAACTTGAAATGGGCTGTTCCAAGCTTGGAACAGGGCCTTCTTTTGAAGGGTGTTCTGTTCCAAGCTCAGAACACACTAAAAGGCCCATTTCAAGGTGAAACATTCTGAGTGCAGAACATTCTGCACATCCCTACTCTGCACTGAGGGACCCCAAAATAAAGGGACCAATGTACAAGCCATCCCTGGTAGTGAGACCTTAGAGGCAGATGCCTGTTCTTCACAGTTGTTAGCAGATGCAAGTCTGCCAGCTCTAGAGATTTCTGTGCAAGCAATGTTGCATTTTTTCTTAAATGTCTATCTCTGCCTGAGTCACTACCAATGAGGGAGTATTAGTTTTCATTTTTTAAAAACTGTTTCTAGACTTTGTCCTCAAAGAGAAATCTGATTTTTGAAGGTTTAAAACTCCCAAGGTGATTTTCAAGCCAATCTCCCTTTCTCCCCAAAAGTCTTTCACTCCACTGCTTAAGAGTTACTGCAATAAATGGTGAATCAGCTTTTTCACTTAGGTAGAGCATCTGACCATCAGAATGAAATATGTGACATAACAGGAAACTATTTGAACTTTACATACATAATTTCAGTTAAATGGCACTTTAATGAAAGTTCCTTCATTTCCTAATGGCAGAAGTTATAAATGGCCTTTATTAACCACCTCTATTCCTTGGGCTTCAGGTATGGAATGTTGGGAAAGCATAATGGTCCCTGGCCAATATATTAATATCACCAAACTTGAGCATGTTGTGCAGAACATTAACTCATATAAATCGTAGGATCCTAGATTGGGATGGAATGATATGGGTCATCTCACTCAACCCTCCATCCCAAGGTTGCAAGGAAACACAGTTAGGTGTTAGATCTCCACCCATGCAAACAAAAGGATAGTGTGGCCGGCGGCAGAGGACGGAATTCTACATCCAACTCCTGGAGATACACACAGAATGCTCTAGTAATCAGCCCATGGCAAGAACAGATTATCAGCACTCTCTGCTTTGACAGCACTGATAGCTTTTGGGGGCTAATCAGAGAGTTGAGATACCATTATACATATCACATGAAAAGAATGAAGAGTATTTCTTAACTGTAGTCCATCTTAAGGACCATTCAGTCAAAAGGCAGCATATACATCCAATTAACAAACAGTTACCCTTTGGTTCACCCCATCCTATACCCTAAAGCAGAAGCTGTCATTGAGTCAGTTTTGCAGGCAAGATCCTATAAATACACATCCAGAAACTCTTTTGCTGTTTCAAGAGATTTGCAGGCTGGCCGGCTCTTGGGCCCATTCGGACCTTCCCCCTTTGGCGCAGTGGCAATTTTGGAGGCTGCCACACCTGCACAATTGGCCTCTGTGTAGCCTGGGTCACACAGAGTCCAGTTGTGCAGGTGCGGCGGCCTCCAAAATGGCCACTGTGCCAGAGGGGGAAGGCCCAAACAGGCCGAAGATCCGGCCAGACAGCAGGTATGGGCATCAAGAGTGGCCAGCGGTGGGAGGGGGAACCTCTGTGGACACACACACACACACCACTGCCTCCAACAATTCCCCTAGAAGGGGTAAGTAAAAAAATGTTTTTATTTTTTAAAAAATGTTCCTGAACTCCACTGGACCGGACCGAGCCCGAGGGCAGGGGTTCGAGGGGGTGCCAGACCGAACCAGCCCAGTCTGGTTCGGGTCTGGTCCAGACTCAAACTGAACTGGATCAGCTGGTTCCATGCACACCCCTAATTTCTTGTTGCACCTTCTGCAGATGGGCAGAGAGAAGGGCTTTTTAATGATTTAATGTTTTTGTTTAAATATTTTTACCCACTTATATTAATTAACTACAGGGCCAGGAAGGAGCTGCTTCAAGAGGCCTGCTTCCCCATTCCCTGCCACAAAAAGGCCACAGCTTTCACCTGACCATCGAGGGTCATGAATCCAAGAGGATTCCGATCTGCAAACCTGCTTTTTCAAGGAGACTACAACTTCATCCAGAACAGGCTGACATATCATTGCTGAATTAGCAGTGTGTGGATTTAATTTCAGCTTTTTTACCCACATCCAGCCCAGGGGCATAGCTATAACTGAGCGAAAGGGTTCAAAGAACTTGGGCCCCCAGCTCCTGAGGGCCCTCCAGGTCCATCCCTCCCTATTTTCTTCATTATCTCCCTCACTCTGGGGGACCGCCAGAGAGATGGATGAACACGGGCCCCCTCTCCCCTAGCTACGCCCCTGAATCCAACCCTTCATTGCCTCCTAACAACCATTCAGAATATTTATCTTCAAACATCAGTTCAGAACATTCACCACTTCTCCAGTTGGAGGTGGCACAGATGTGTGTGTGTGTGTGTGTGTTTCCTGATCTGAACCTCCCCCAAGTTATTTTAAAATTCCCTGGTAGAGCTGCCACCAGCCTCCTATGAGACAAAACCTTAAAATCTATTAACGAGTGTGTAGGCCAGAGTGAGCAATGTGAGAAGGCAGAACGGATCAAGGTTAAAACAATCAAAATCTAGTTTATTTAGGTAGATATAAAAAGCAGGACAGTTTACAGGCAAAAAAAGGCAAAATGCACATGCGAGGTACCTTTCTTCCTGTCTGGAGTTAGACAGGAAGAGGAGGATCAGTAGATCAGTCTTAAGCTGCAGTTCACAAAACAAAAGGTTGCATCACAGTGATTTCTGCATGCTCCTGGGAGCCATGCAGCATGCTCTCAGCTAACAAAGCTAAACTAACACAAAAATTACAGTCCAGAAACAGTAATCTCAAGAGCCCCTCCAATGACTGCCAACTGAAGAACCACACAAAAACTGATTGTTTTTGTAGGGGGAAAGTTTGCAAATCTAGGGTCTAGTAGGGATGTGTGAGCTGGCTTGAGGTTGAGCCAGCTTGCACTCAAACTGGCCTGGCTCAAGGGCTCATCCTCAAGCCAGACTTACCGCCATTGCGGAGCTTTGGGGGGGGGGTGCCATGGCCACGGGAGCAGGGTCTCCTGATGTTCCCTCTTTTTTTTCTCCACATGGCCAGGGACACAACCGTGCAGATGGTCGGTGGGCATGTGCAGCGGCCTCCAAAATGGCCGCCACCACAGAGATGCCTGTAACAGGGTCAAAATGGTCTGAAAGGGACTGAAAACGCCAAGGGGGTGCTGAGGGAGGGGGAACATCAGGAGACCGACACCCTCCCCGCACAGCTGCAGCATCACCCCCCAAATCCCTGCAATGGCAGTAAATCTGCCTTGTTAAGTTGTTTTAAAAAATTCATTTCCCCCCACGCCCTGAGCCAGGCCCAAACCAGTTTGGACTTGAGACAGACCAAGCATGGCTGTAATGCGCACAGAACCAGACTAGGCCTGGTTCAGTCTGAGTCTGGTTCTACTTGAACTGAACTGGATTTTTCCAGTTTTGTGCACACCCCTAGTGTCAAGCAGGAAAAAAGGTGAAGCCAGATGCTAATTAAATTCCTCTTCTTGTAGATGGGCAAAACTTCCTTGGTCCGCTGGCTCAAAAACTTATTTCAAAAGCTAAATGTCTCCCTCTGATAGTAGCAGGTTTCCAAACAATAAGAGCAACTATTTGCATGAGGTTTGGGTACTTAAGACACTTCCAGCTTTCCTGGCATACTGAAACACACGGAGGTCATCTGATTCTCAACAGACTAGTGCAATATAAGAAATCCACAAAAGAATAGCAAGGCCATGCCAAAATGGCTTTTAGAACTGAGGGAAGTTCTGATATGAAACTTGAGTGAGTTTTAGGGCTGAACCGAAGCCCGCCCAGACGACAACTGGCTGCTTCGAGTAGCTCAGAGTGCTGGGACACTGGGACACATTGCCCCACCCCCTGGAGCTCCCACATGCAACTGTATGTGCACTATGGGGATCCCCCTCCCCTCCCCAAAGCTGCCCAGGATCCCTGCAGTCTGAGAACCATGGCTGCAAGCAGCCACAACTGGCAGACAATCATAGAAACAGAGTTAGGAGAGCGCTTGCTCTCCTAACCTCATTTTGGAGAATGGATGCCTAGGTGGGTTTGCTGCTGGGGCACCACCAGGATTGGGCCTATCCTGGTGGTACAAATGTGCAGGTAAAACCGGGCTGGGCTTCCTAAGCCTGGTTTTGCCGGTGCATATGAATAGCTTCTAGGTATCATCCACATACTGGCTTACATTCCAGATAGCCAGCCACACACCCAAGAGGGATGCAATCCCACTAGTTCCGTGGCACTCACCAGAGCATGGGTGCTCCAGTCAACAACAGGGGAGGCTCTAGGCATCCTAAGCACTGTGCCAGAGTAACCACGACCTACTCCCATCCTTCCCAATAGGAATAGGTCACAGCTGCTCTGACGCAGAACTTTGGAAGATGTGATGTACTTCACAACTTTATGCATGTTGTTAATATATTCAAAATATATTCATTTTTCTTCATCTAGTCTGATTTGTCCAATTTTCAGAAATGCTTTTTTATATGAAGCAAGAGTGGGGGTTTGGGCCATTGAATCAGTGACGACTCCTGGCAACAACAGAGCCCAAACAGGAGGGGTTTACCATTGCCATCTCCCACGCAGTAGGAGATTTTATTTTATTTTATTTTATTTTATTTTATTTTATTTTATTTTATTTTATTTTATTTATTTATTTGATTTCTATATCGCCCTTCCAAAAATGTCTCAGGGCGGTTTATACAGAGAAATAATAAATAAATAAGATGGATCCCTGTCCCCAAAGGGCTCACAATCTAAAAAGAAACATAAGATAGACACACCAGCAAGAGTCACTGGAGCTACTGTGCTGGGGGTGGATAGGGCCAGTTACTCTCCCCCTGCTAAATAAAGAGAATCACCACGTTAAAGAAGGTGCCTCTTTGCCCAGTTATCAGGGGTTGATGAGGAGATGATGAGACTATTCTCACCATCATGCAAAGTCAGGCTAAGGGAGCCTACCGATTTTGCATTCGCGTGAGAACCACCGGGCTTGCAGCCAAGCCCGCTCTCACGAAAGCGGATCGCCCGCTTAAGTAGCCCTCCCCTAAGCCCAGGTTAGTGGAGCGAGTGCTCCACTAACCCGGGCTTTCCCATCGTGAGTTGCTGTGGCGTGGCTCCACGCTGTGACAACTCACGAGTAGACCCCCGACTGGGAGGCTGAAAAGCAGCCTCCCGGCTCGGGGGTCTCTCCAGCTTGCCCTGTGTGCTCGCGCAGGGCATGCTGGAGCTTCTGGGGGCTGTGCAGCCCCCGATCCTCCCAGTCCCCACCAGCTTCATAACAGAGCCGGCAGTCGTGTGGGCAGCCAGTTCAGCCGCCCGGAGCAGACTGACTGCTCGTCTGCAGGGAGAGCGGGCTTAGCCTACTCTCCCTGCAAACCCCATCCAGGCTCTTCTCACCGATTGTGAAAAGAGCCTCGATGCCTTTCAGTAAAACCAGCATCTCTAGCTTCATCTGGGCTGTCAAATACAGACAGCCTTTTTTAATAGTCAGCAGGGAATTATGCTATGATTAGTGGCAATCATACTCCCTGTCAGAACATCACTGAATAGCCAAATAGAGGGTGGAGCAATTGGTCCACTTGGTATGTATGGTGATTTTCTAATTAAGGGTAGGATCTCCACTCATCTCCACTAAGCCTGAATGGCTTAAGTCTGGGTTACCTGAGAAAGTGCCTTTCACTACAAGATCCCCCATCAGGAGGGGTCCATCTTCAGGTGCCAGTGGTTCATCTGGTGGCGACCTGGGATCCGGCCTTCTCAGTTGTTGCCCCTGAGTTGTGGAATGCACTCCCCGTGGATATAAGACAACTATCTTCCTTGGAAGGGTTTAGGAGAGCCTTACAGACCCATCGTCTTAGCCTGGCTTTTAATGATATCTAGTTTTAATTTTAATTTTAATCTGGTTCAAATGTGGTTTTTAAAAATTGTTTTATTATGTGTTTTTTATTTTAATGGAAACCACCCTGAGCCAATTAGGAAGGGCAGTATATTAATATATTAAGTTTTCCTTCATCATGGAATGGATGTTTCCCATAAATATTACAGTGGATAGTCAGCAAAGGATTGCTATAATTTAATTGTTCTGATTTAATGGTGCTGGAGAAGACTTTTGAGGATACCATGGACAGACAGGAAAACAAACAAATGGATCATAGAACAAATCAATCCAGAATTTTCATTTGAGGCACAAATGACCAGGCTCAAACTATCATACTTCGGACACATTATGTGAAAACCCATCTCCCTAGAGAAGTCCATAATGCTGGGAAAAGTTGAAGGAAAGAGAAGAAGAGGATGACCAGCAGCAAGGTGGATGAACTCGATTGTGACAACAATGAATGCACCTGAGAGACCCAAAAAGCCAAGTTGAAGGCAGGTCATCCTTGTAGATAATCTATCTATGTGGTCACTAAGAGTTGACACTGACGTGATGGCACTTAATCAATTAAACTATCAATTAATCAATTAGATTTTTAGTTTCTATCCCCATCCCTTGATACACAAGAATCCTTTGGCTCTTTAATTCAATTACTGGTTCATTGGTATGTTTTAAGTTGGATTTTGTCACAGAGGCAAAGCTGGAGCAACTGGACACCTATCTAATTTGGCTTACTTTGTGATCCCCTAAGAGTGCAGGGGTAAGGGGGATGGGGGGAAGGACCAGTGTTCCCTGTAACTGGAATTCCCAGATGTTATTGACTATAAATTCCAGCATCCTCAGCTGTGATGGCATTTGGCTGCGGATTATGTGAGCTGTAGTCAACAACATCTTGGAATCCTGGTTACAGCAGGGAACACTGGTAAGGGCCTTTCAAAGGGCCCAGGTACATCACAGGGGACTTGGGGAAAACATAGGTCCTAATTCATAATGGAACTATATTTTACACTCATTATATGAAAAGCAACCCAGTTCTGCCTAGTGCCCTGAAGAACTCCTTTATATTGTCAATATGTATGTGTGTATGTATCTAAAGCATTTGTATCCTGCCTTTCCATCCATACAGGTGTTCAAGGAGGCTCACAGCAAATCACTAAGACAGTAACATTAATTAGCCCTCCCTTTTATCAAATGTTATTGAGTATTCTCCCTTTCCTCTGCAATGGGTGCCAGCAAAACATAACCACTAATGTTAGTTAAAGGAAGAGTGACACCTTCTCCACTGGGGCCACTGCTCGAAAGGCAACCCCTGGCTTTTCTTCCCTGCAACAGTTCCAGTTGGCACAAAGAGGTGTGAGATGAGATGACAACCAGACCCACATCCACCCTGATGTTTTGGAGGTGGCCGCTGCTGCTGAATGTGAAAGCATCACACCTAAGATAAATCAGGCATGTAGGGATGATGGCGCAAGGGGGAACAAATGTCCCTAGGCCATGGGGGTCTGGACGGCCAGCAAGGTGCCCCCTCATCTCCCCCATTCTATTACCTCCTCCCCACCCACCCCCACTGCACTTCCTACCCACCCCTCCTGCCAAGGTTGGACATACTACCTCGTGCCAGCCGCACCCCTTCCTCCTGGGTCAGCATGCCAACACTGGGGGTGTGGTCAGTACTAGCCAGCTGGTGAAGTGCTTTCTTGCTGGCTAGGTGCTTCCATTCTTCCCTCACTTGCTATGCCCCTGGTGTAAATGGCCCCCTGTGGAAAGAGTCAAGAGGCGTATCTAGGGAAAATAGTGCCCAGGACAAACACTGAAATTGCACCCCCTGTCCAAACATCTGACACCCATCTTTCAGATAACTTTACCATAATATCAGCTGAAAAATACAAGTCAAGCTCATTAATCTTTTAATATTTCAAAAACTATTTAGCAGTGGGCATAGCCAGATCAAAAAGGGCTGGAAAACTACAAATTTCAGTATGCTGGAGCTCATGAAATACCCAAATACTATGTGGAGGTGTACTTGGAAAACTAAACAGAAGTTCCTGTCCAATTCTCTACTATGCATTGTAGCATCACTATTACATATGTTTTAAAATTAAATGGAGAATTGGACTTTTCCCAGATACTCTGGAAAATAATTAAAGGATATGCAGAGTAAACTCTGTCACTGCTTGGAATATATTCTAGTCTTTCAGAAAGACAGTTAAAATGAGAGAAAGAGAGCAAGAAACTCCCAGTGGGCGTTATACTAAGGATTTTACATGGATTCAAAGACAAACTCACCATTAATAGCCATATTATTAAGACATCACATTTAACTCGCTTATCACAAGAAGCAAAGTAAGAGCAAATGAATACAATTCTAGCTCATAAGCTTCAGCTCAGTATTCACAAGCCCTGATTCTCTGTACATAGTGTCAATCTGAATATGTGTAGAGTGTCTTATATTATATAATTTTTTAAAAAAAATTACCTGTAGTCCCTTTGGGGGGCTTCCTAAAGGCTGTTGGGGTGGTGTCTGCAAAGGTTCCCCCTCCCCCCGCTGGCCTCTAGGGCCTCGCAGGGAGCAATTGAGCATGTGCGGTGGCCATTTTTTAAAATAATCTTTTTTTTAAAAAAAATGGCCGCTGAAAACAAAATGGCCACCGTGCATGCTCAAATGACCTAGGGCCTCACAGAGGCCATTTGACCATGCGTGGCAGCCTTTTTTAACCAAATTAAATTTAAAAAATGGCACCCCCCCTTCAAGTGGCGCCCAAGGCACGTGCCCTGCCTGCCGTACCCTCGATACGCCGCTGGTTAAGACGACAGTTACAGGGACAGGGCTTCTCTACCACCGGACAACAGCTCTGGAAGTGGCTTCTGCCTCTTCCTCCTCACAACAGCTCCAAATGGTAGACAGAGCTAGGAAATGCTATGGCAGCAGTCCCCATTTCTACTCAGGGTTTTGTACAAGTGGTCTGCACAGGCATGCAAAGCTGGAACGAGTGAGGTGCTGGCTTACCCCTCATTTTATCCACCCTCCCATGAAAGAGAGAGATCCAGTATGTCAAACTCATATGTGGCTAATCTTCCCTAGTAGTTGGGAGGGGTGGAGAAGATTAGCTAAAGTATCTGCGAAATTACTTGAGAATATATATATACACACACACACACACACACAGACCACACACCACACACACACACACACACACACACACAACCATCAGCAATGAGACAATTATTTCATTCTAGGAAAAAAGTTGCTCCTCTGAACTTGATCCCCTGGATTTCTCTCCTTCCTCAAAGGGCAGGAAAAAGTAAGGGGTGAGCCAGCACTTCAGCTATCTCTAATCTGCCCTGCCTGTAGGTAAAATTTATAGGAGAGTGTCCTTGGGTTTCGCCACCAACACACCATACCACACCACAGGCTCAAGGTTCACATCTGAACTACACTAGCCACTTGAGCACCTTACCATTTCCTTGGTTCCTGCTGGTGTGATAAACCATGTGAATGTGGTAGGCAGGGGGAGATGGATAACAAGAACTGTTGGGACAAAACCCAGGAACACCTAGTAATTGTGCAGCCGGATGAAATGAAGCAGTTGCAGAAAACAACAATTAAACCAAGATACCTGATTAGGATTACTGGCCATGTAGCACTCCCTCTGATTGGCTCTGGCAGTGCACTGTCTCAGGTGTGCCTATGCAAGGAGACTCCTCTCACCATTTTTTGGTGGTTTGAACCAGGGTTAGGGGCATAGCTATAACTGAGCTATAATTGAACAAGGTGAGACAAATGTCCTTGGGCCCCTGCAGAGGTGCACCTAGGTAATTTTGGAGCCTGGATCTAAAGGCCTTTGGAGGGCCTCCCTGCCCCCCACTGCAAGTAAGCATCATTAAGCACAAACACACACACACACACACATCATGACTCACGCAATGGGTTCTTGAGGGCACACACAGCAACTGAACTCAGAAGAATGTAAGACTATAAAACAAGTATATTTATGCAAATAGGCATTAGCATTCCCATCCCACATATTTCTTTTCCCATTCCCCACCCCACTGTCTCTAAAGCAGAGGTTACACTCGGCGCCCAGCACAGGTCACAGTCACACTTGGCTGCCCGGTGCTGTGAGGGCTGGTGGTGTGGTGACCACACCACCCAGGACAGACTAGAGAGGATTTGGGGGTCCCCAGGGGTGCAAAGGCCCTGGAGTTCTGCCCGGAAATCCAGGGGGAAGAGCGCCTCTGGGCCCCTGAGGAAGGGTGGCCCACTGCCTGGACAACAGCTTGCTCTTCCCCTCCTGCCTGCCTGACTGTCCCAGAGGGCACTTCTTGTCCCAGCACCTACTTCAACTTTGCTACACCTCTGATCAGTGACCTTACATGTGCTATTTCGCAAGACTCCATATTTTGCCTCCATATTATATCCCATCTATCTGTGGGATGATGGGGAGCTTGGGCACTTTTTATTCCCTATCCACTGAAGATTTATTTATTATTATTATTTTGTAACTAGGATATGAAGAATTTAAAACTGTGACAGTGTTCTGCAAATTGAACTATTTGGGATACAGCAGCTCATGTCAGAGGCACTTGCCCAGTAGAATTTTTTGATTGCTTTCTTCAAAACAGCTGACTTTCCCTATGCCACATCACAAATTGCATTTGAAAGTCCCTTCAGATTTAAAAGCTGTTTGCCATCTTGTCTAAGGGAATCAGTCTAAAGTCCCCGGGGAATTAGTCCATTTGTTTTTAAAATCGATATCCTGTTTTTCTTCCAACCAACTAGGAACTCAAAGTGATTGCAAGAATAACAACATAAAACAGGAGCACTAACAGGATTCTTGGGATCTTGGCTTTTGCCTTCTGCATGTATTTGTTCCTTGAATGCAGTCTGAATGTGACACACTCCATGGTACATGGCACCCTCAAGAACATCGAAGACCCTGTGAGGAAGGAAATGACAAAATAAAAAGAAAGGGCCACTCAGGTGGAACTCATAAAAATAAGAATTAGGTAGATGAATTTTCCACAAAATGTCTGCTGCTTTGAGTATAGAAAACAAAAGTAAAATTCTTGCAAATTCCTCACTCAGTTTGAAAAGCAAGAGAAACAGCAAAGAGTTGCTATTATTAGTTTTGTGGGGTTTTAAAAGGCCATTTTCATGAAACTCATCTTCCTTCTTCTGAAGGAACATTTTAGGATACAATCTTATGCTGGTAACCCTAACCCCAAATGCCTTGCATATAATTCCACCTTCCTGTTTCTTCTCATCAGCTTCTCAGTCATCTTCTCTAGAAAGAGATCTGGATGTCCATTTATTATCCTCTTCAGTGGTTTTTCTATAGTAACTGTTTCCACATGTGCCATTTCTCTCAACTTGAATTCCTTAATTACTCCAGGTTTCCTAATTTTATGAGCAATTTCCTAATAATAAGGTCAATTAGAATATGGAGCAGCACTTCCAGGGACGCAGTGGGCTTGCTGTCAGAGGCATTATTCAAATTTAGCCCAGACAAAACCATGGGAACAATCTCGGCAGAGCAATTCTGGCTGGGCAGTCCAACATAGGTTGGATGATCTAATAATGCAGATATTTTCCGCTGCCAGATTCCAGAAGTTTGCTCTTACTCTGAGTGATATAAAAGGCAAACGTCTTGCTGGCATTATTGGGAAAGAGAATTGGTTCATTTAGTCTTTGAAGAATTCACAGGAAAACAGATTTTTCCTCCTCCTGTGCAGAATTATGCTGGGTAATTTAGAATTGTTGGGGCAATTATAGAATTTATGAACTGAGCAGTCCCCAGCACATTTCTCATTTCATATCAAATGTATTTCACTTAAAGGGAAATGAAAAGAATAAGAGCAATTGTCTCTCTTTTTTCCAATTAAACATGTCTTTTTAAAATTAAGAGTCACAGTTTTCATATGAACAGATTCAAGACGGATTCATATATGCAGTTCTGGAATTTTCTCTTATAGGCAAGAAGCACCACACTGATTTCTACATGACAGGGGACACTATAATTACTTTTAGCAATAAATCAACAAAAAGCAAGCTCTGCCACATTCTGTTGGTGTGATATATGGAAATGTATTGCTAGAAATAGCCATGATACCCCTCCCCACCACACATCTGACTCTCTCTATTGAGGGGAGTACCCCACAACAGAGATAAATCACGCCTATCAACCTATCAAAGGGCACATTCTCATGATGATCCAGGTTGGCAGGAAAGTGGGAATCCTAGTAGCACATGCACTCCCAGGTTTGTGACCCGAGAACCCAGAAATTTATGGCTTGCAATCCCACCCAGTCCACATCAACCCCAGATAAAATCCTAGCTAGATACTCAATCTGAGGTCAGCCTGGACTGGGCATGACTACAAGTCTTACATTTCCAGGTTCTGTCAACACAGAATTGGGAGTGCATACACGACTTGGATCTAGGATTCCCACTTTCCTGCCAGTCCAGATCATTGAGAGAACACGCCCACAGAATTGTTGGTTATTTATTATTTATTTATTCGATTTATATATCGCCTTTCCAAAAATGGCTCAGGTCGATTTACATTAAAATAAAAACTATTAAAATCAATTAACAGTTAAAAACAAAAACTATAAAAACAATATAAAACCAATCAACAATTAAAACATTTAAAACAGTTTAAAAACCTTAGAGGACAAGGCCAAACATTTACAACAGTTTAAAAACCCTGGAAAGCCAGGCCAAACAGATATATTTTAAGGGCTCTCCTGAAAACCAATAATGAATTCAAATTACAGATTTCTGCTGGGAGTGCATTCCACAGCCCAGGAGCAGCTACAGACATTCTGGTGGTAACCAAAGACAGACCTCCTCAGATGATCTTAACGTGTGGTGGGGATCACGCAGAAGAAGGCACTCTCTAAGATAAGCCATTCAGGGCTTTAAAGGTAATATCCAGCACTTGGTATTTTGCCCGGAAACATATCGGCAGCCAGTAGAATTGTTTCAAAACAGGCATAATATGGTCTCTCCGAGTTGCCCCAGAGACCAATCTGGCCGATTAACTATCATCCTTTTCACCAGTAATCAATTACACTTATATTTCAATATTATCAAAATATCAATAGATAATTTTCTGAAATACTACAGTAAGTAGGAGAGCTTTTTCAAATAAATAAATATTATCACTCATTGTTATACGGAAAGGCCATCTTTAATATTTCTTTTTATCCCCTATTACAGTAGTATAACAAAATCTAGAAAGCCTCCAAAAATAAACTGCCTTTAATTCATAACCGTACATATTAAAATTTACTTCCACTAATTAATCAACACATGCACCAGTCCTATGCATATGTGCATGTGCAACATGTAGCCCAATTCTATGCATATTTCCATAGAAGTACTTCCTATAGAATACAATGGAACTTGCCTCTGAGTAAACATGCATATGATCACATTGCACAGCTTTTAAATCTTGCATCACAATCAACAACCTCAACCAACATGATATATTCTTGAAGGCTCTGTTCTTTGCAGCAGAAAGTCCCACTAATGCAGAATGTTGTAATGGGTGTAATTCAGCATACATCAAGAACTTTTAAATTACATTGATTTCAATGGGAGAGAGTTATGCATGTGTTTAACTCCCTCACTGAAATCAAAAAGACTTAAAGTGTATAACTTTGGCTGACCCATACCCAATATGTTTTATTTTTCCCTCTCAAACAGGTAGTTTTCTAATCAAATCCCTGACTGCAAATTATTACTCATTTACTAAAAATATATCATTACAAGAATTAGCCCTAACCAATGTCGTTTTCAAGATCTTGGTCGGTTAATTAAAGCCACATACAGTTGCAACCAGATAGTCTTGTGGGAACTGGTGCAAATGTATTCCAAACAGTGCATTCTTATTCAAATTCTTATACATTTTAAACAAAAATGTTTGGATTATCTGCAGTCAATCTGTTCATTCTCCTTTGTTTAATTCAGTACACTTCCCCAAGCCAGCACATATATATATGGAACTAATATGGTATGTATGGTTAGGGCAATTCCTAATTGCTTTGATATAGTAATACAAGCAAATTAATTTTAGTGTACAAAGTGAATTATGAGAGATTGTTGATATTTATCCAAACCATTTGTTTTATTATTATTGAAAGCAGGAGAGACCAACAATGGAGTTGGAATGTGCACCAGTTTTTAAAAGCTGTTCAAAGGAATAGGAGGTAAACAGATAAGGAGATGTCAGTGCTGTGCCACATGCAGCAGAAACTGAGCAGATATTCTGAATATCTGCAGAATTGGAGAATGACATTTCCAAGGATCTTCAGAGAAGCTGTTAGCCAAAAGATCAAAGCATTGTACACTGATCTACTATGTTGCAAGCTGGAGATGTTGAGTTTCCTTTTCAGTGCAGCACTAACTTCCTCCATCCTTGCCTGCCCTCCTCCTTCACCTGCTGTTAGAGCTGCCAACTCTCTAGGATTGGCCTGATATCTCCAGAGAACAGCATCTCTCTCCAGTCCCAGTTCTATACCATGGCAGATGTGTGAGGAGAGCAGGTGAAGAGGTCAGTGGAGGAATGGGGAAAGTCACAACTGCATTAGAATAAAGAATAGTTCCTAAAGAAGGTTGTTCAATGACAAGGGTCAACGCCAGATCTCCATCTGAGTTGACTGGGAACAAGATTAGAGCTGGGGTAGTGTATTGGCTGAGCTGCGAATTGGGAAGTGCCTGGTTTCAGTCTCTACACACAGACAATATTAAAGGTATGGATGAAGAGAAACAAGAATAAAGGTTGTTGTTACCCTGCCAAAAATCCAGCCCAGACCTGGAAGTGTTTATAGCTGTCCCAGGTCTTCAAGGACTAATGGATGTCCTGGGGACGGAGACATGTTGGCACCTGGAAAGGAAAATGCGACCCCTTTTTCCTCCATTATGCAGCTAGAATTAATTCATTACCAGAGATGCTAACATGGAAACCAGAAGGCTCCCAGTTTAAATCTTGATGTACCTGACAGGCATCCATCTCTTCATTTATGTAAACTTTAGATGCCACATTCAGGCAACACCAGTTGCCCAATGAGATCTTCCATCGCTTTGACATGAAATGCCATCTCCTGGGTTTTCTCAAAAGTACTGATAAATGGGGGAATTTTTCCTTAATTTTCTCAGCACAGGCATTAAAGATAGGATTGTGATGCATGTCTGCTGAATATCTTCCAGACAGTGTTTGGGGGTTCAGTTTGATAACATCATCCACCCTTGTCAACACACTCAAGTTTTCTCCCTTCCTCTGTAAAGGTGATGGTGCTAACAGCAAAACATAGGAGACTGAGCTTGATGTGCTGACATGGATTGATGATGTAGCAGTTTCCAGCAGGTTTCCACATGACTCCTCCCCTCATCCAGATGGGAGACTCCAGAATTTACTATCAAGAATCTGGATATTTTCAAAATTTTGGCAACCCTGAAAATGGGAGGAAATGCAAAATTGTTTAAAGAAGTGTAAGCCATATTGCAATTCATAAAAAAGTTCCACAAGTGAGCAGGAACCCAAACTGAAGTGTAAAGCAATGCATATTGGAGAAAACAAACCTGATTATTAATATATAATGGCTGTTTCTAAATTATTGGTCATAATTCCATAAATTGTTTGTTGAACCCATTGTGTGTGTGTGTGTGTGTGTGTGTGTGTGTGTGTGTGTGTGCGCGCGCTGGGGGGGGTGTTACGCAAAATAAAATGTCAAGAACCATGAGAAAAGGAACATAAGTTTTATAAAGAATTATTGTTATTGTTGTTAAGCCACTGTAGAACTTAGAGTAACACAAATAATTAAGAGTGTGAGGGAGGAAAATCCACCAAGATTCTTAGGGTGCAACTACACACTATGAGAAGGTCTGAGATAAAGACAATTGTTTGTTTTAGAAACTACAGCTACAATCTGAAGTGGAATATGGACATAGGCTTCTTAACCCTTTCCCCCCTCTGGCCATTTTCCTGCTAAAAATCCCCCTCACTGCATTCTACCTGCACAAGGGGAAAGATACATGTATTATTTTATTGTGTAACTACATCTCCACACAATCCAGTTTCTACAGTGAGAAAACAGCCAAGAGGAAATGGGGTTAAGTCTCTACTTCCACCCTCTCGCCATCTCCCCTTTCAAATTGCAGCTTCAACAGCAGCATTTATAAAACAATGTTTGCAGAAAGAATCATGGAACATGTAGTTCCTCCCTTATCAAGGATAAAATCCCATTCTGGTCTGTCTCTCAGGCCTCAGAAACATCATTACAAACTGTGCCCTTTTCCTTGAATTGCTTCCCTGTTTTTTGTTTTTTTAAATCTGTCTCTGATTCACTCTACATTGGTTGGAAGTGTTGCTATGTAACAGGTGGAGAACTGAGGTGGGCTGTTAAATTTTGAGAGGTCCCACTCTCTATGGAGGTGGCCCATTCCTATACTAATTCTTCTCATCCCCTCTAAAGCACTTCAGGTTCAAGGAAACCCTGCTGTGGTTCTCCAAGGAATAAAGGTTTTACTGTTAGAAAGCCTGAGAGGAGGAGCAAGCTTGCACCTCCATACAGTTGTGTCTAAAGGGGTTTGAGAGCTAGGAGAGGGCACAGGAAATATTGCTCATGCCAAAACAATAGAAGTGGCCTGGACTTGAGATGGCCAAGGAGACCAAAGCAGTTGTATGACAGAGATTGTAGCCATTGGACACCTCTTTCAAAACAAATTGGGGCATGTGCACTCAAGTGTAGGAGAGGAGTTAACAAGAAGTGGAGTAGATGAGTCCTTTTGTTCTGGAGTTCTGCACTCTTAACAAAAGACTATTCTAAAGAAGAAAAACAAAATTGTGAAACTAGCACAAAATGAGGCAAGTATGAATGGTGAGCAGTTGTGACAGACATCATGATTTGATGTCACAGGCAGTAGCCAATGAACACATGAAACCTGCATCAAACCCAAAGCATTCACAATAGCAACAAGGAGTGCCAGCAAGAGAAAGAATCACATTTCCCTGGGAATCAAGATTGATCTGAATGCTGAGAAAATGCAATGTGCTTGCAACAGAAGCACTTCTCTGAGAAAATACATTACAATGAATATGGATTCATTTCGCCAAAAAGAAAAAAAAGAAGATAATCTTGAAAGATCCTGAGAATAAAAGATAGGTTTCTTTTATTTCCATTGAACAAATCTAATGGTTACATCAAAAAAGCTGAATCATATTAATGTAATGAAATGCACATTGCCATCAGTGTATTAATGTGCTTCATACTTCCTCTATTATTAATAGCTGCCTTTCTTCTCCATACAAGCATGGTGGTCACAATTGCACTGTTCTTGATTGTGCCTTATTAATTATGTTGTTAGAACCAGCTGCTTGTGGAGAGAGAGAGAGAGAGAGAGAGGCAAAGAATCACTCTTGCTATCCTGCTCCATCTGGAGTGGTCCACCCTCAGCTACGATTGTCATGATCGACTGTCTGGGGAAAGAGAAGAGAGCTTTCTAGGCAAATGGATACTATTACCACAGAGCTACTGTTCCAGCTGGAAATATATCTTCCTTGACATTAACAGTCATTTAATTCTGTACACCACCTAGAAATTTCTAAATTAGGAGGTATATAAATTCAATAAATAAATAAACAAACAAACAAATTTGGCCAGTCTGCGTATGTATCTACATTTTTGAGTGGATATCAGGTGATAGGAAAGCCCTGTCTGAGTTTGTTAGTCTGTTATGGGCCTTTCATACATGCAAGTATCACATGCTCTATGTGTTCATGGTCAGAACAAGTTGTGGAGAAATGAAGTGACAAGGAGTGTTGCCTTTCGCCTTGCTGAGCTATTGCATTTCTGCAATTATCTGGAAACATAATGAAAACTGAGGCTACACACAACATTTAATATAGTACTGTATAATCCAACAAGGCCTTTCGCTGTGGACAAGAAGTGCTGAACATCATGTGGTTTCAGCCAGTATTACTCAAATAAGCCAAGCAGCCAATGCAAGTTTAATTGATTTTATTAACTTCTGACATGCAAGATAACTCACATATCAGGGATGCCATCTAATTGAGTAGGAGGTGGGTTGTGGGGGGGAGCTGTACATACTTCTTTCTTTCATCTCATACTTTTTTCAGTTTTCTTGGCTGCTTGAAAAATGCTGGTTACCTGACAGAATCGCTTGAAGTGAGAAATATGTTAAATATTCAGACCTTTTGTGAACTGGATACATGCCCAAGTCTACAATCCTGAGAGGAAAGTTTCCCTCTGATCAGTTAGCCCCATGAAATCTCAAACTGTGTTTTCACTCCCTTAAGTTTAAAAAGCAGGTGTGATTATATGCAAGAACCATTTAAGGGAAACTGTCTGTGTTACTCGCAGTTTCCCCTCAAAATTTTAGTGCATGTTACCATTGCTTTAAGGCTAATTCCAAGAGGATTTTAGCAAAATAGTTATATGGCTCAAAAGTAGAATGGAGCTCAGTGCAGCTTGAACCTGCTTGAGGTTTATTATTAATGTTACTTAACTAGTTATTGTATCTCAGTTAATAAACACAATGATTTACAATCATTGTGTCTCCATTACTGCTTTTGGATCTAAAGGGAATATTACATGGTGTCAGAAATGGCCACAGATTTTGGCAGCTACAGAACCACTTGACTCACACTGAGTCCTGGAAAGTGAACCAAAACAAGCAGCTACACAAAAGACTCTCAGATTATTGACAGTGAAGGACTATATACCACCACCTCCATCCTTGTCTCTAGTGAGAAACCTTGCTGAAAACTGGAGGAGGTGAGAACAGCAGTTTCAGCACCATATGCCAGTCACAGGAGCAGATAAATAGCCAGAGGCCTTTCAAGTTGCCCTTTCAATGCATCTGGTTGGAGAGGAGATTTTATAATTATATAAAACACTATAGTAAAAAACCGAAGATATTCCTACTCTATGAGAGATTTTGATTTTATTCAATTACTACATGTATTGCAATCCCAAAAGATTGCAACTTGTTTCCCTCTTTATAAAATATAAATAAATTTTAAAAAACCACCTCCTTCTCTCCTATTAATAAAATTGTCCATTGCTAAAAAAAAATTCCCCTCAGCTTACAGTCACTGGCAGGCAGAACTATCCTAGCTAGAGAGTGAGGTGATCAGGAGGAACCAACTTCCTACTTATTGGAAGAGCAAGTGATGTGAAGTCACATGACTGCTCCTTGGTGACTGTCAATACTTTCCCATTCTGTCACACCTGAAGTTGTCTGCATAGCCCACATATACTGGCTACCTCCTACTGCCTGTGCCTTGCTTGGTCCTGTAAAACCATGGAACTACACATTACAAGAAGCACACAACCAGTGTCTCCATACATCCTTTTCCCCTTGTAAATTGCAGTTGGATTGGTTCCCAATGGATTGGGAATGGGACATAGGAAAGGAGGTTTAACCCCATACCTGCCAACATGTCCCTATTTTCCCATTTAGGTGAATGGGAAAATAGGGAAGTGTGTTGGCAGATATGTAAACCTATGCCTCCATGGTCCGGAATCTATCCACTCTATCTGGTGCCAATAGCAATAGCAATAGCAGCAATAGCACTTACATTTATATACCGCTCTATAGCCAGGGCTCTCTAAGCGGTTTACAATGATTTAGCATATTGCCCCCAACATTCTGGGTACTCATTTTACCGACCTCGGAAGGATGGAAGGCTGTCAACCTTGAGCCCCTGGTCAGGATCGAACTTGTAACCTTCTGGTTACAGGGCGGCAGTTTTACCACTGCGCCACCAGGGGCCCAATAGAAGCTTTTTTCCCCAGGGTAAAAAATGGGAGGGGGTGATCTGGATCAGAGCTGTGGCAAGGGGTAGGGCTAAAGTCCTTCACAGAATGGTTTACCTGCAAGGAGAATCTAATCCAGTTGCATTTGCAAGGGCACCAACTGATGGACTTGATTATGACAGCACTGAGAAACCTGAAAGGCCAAGTTGAAGATAGATTATCCTGGAGAGAATCTATCTATGTGGTCGCTAAGAGTCGACACTGACTTGATGGCACTTAATCAATCCATCAGTCATAGTCACCCACAGTATTGAATGCACACTGTACTCTCATTGTTCAAGCACTCAGCATAACGTCTGAAAGAAGCCCATGAAGCGATTCTCATGATTGCCCAAAAGCAAACTAAGGGAACCTAGCTGACTTTCGGGCGATCGTGTGCTGCAACGGGAGCCGCACATCTCCTGGCAGCTAGCCGTCCTAAATACCCCTCCCCTTAGCCAAGGTTAACAGAGCGAGTGCTCCATTAACCTTGTCTTTGTGCTCGTGTGTTGCCACGGCACGCAGCAACACACGAGTAGACCCCCGACTGGGAGGCTGTGAATTTTGTGTGAATTTTGAGGGAATTTTGAACAGAAAGCTGAGGGCAAAGTCCAGGAGCCAGATATCAAAAATATGCTTCTTAGAAGAGGAGCTGTGTCTCCAGAATCTGCAATAATGCGGAACATGATTTCAACATGGGATGCAGTGATGAACAAACACAAATGTTTTCCATTCAAACATGTTGTTTCCTTTTAAGAAATAAATATGTGTGAACAACTAGGGAACTGGGCCATGTGTTTATGGTAGAGAAAAATGAGTTATCAGAAACATAAAATAACTGGAAAATATAGTAAATTTGGGGATAGCTTCAATTTTCAGTTTTAAAGAAATAGAGAATTAGTGGTATTTTATCCCCTATAAAATCAGGGGAATATATTGTGTTGATTGCAGTAATTTCTAGAAAGGCAAAGCATTATTATTTTTCTCATAACTAGCTCATTACCTCATAACTGCTGCTAAAACAAGCATAGCTTCTTACTTGGAAAAATGCTTCCATATTATATAGTATGGGATACAGCCACAATGCTGAAATTGACTGACTTTGTTTAGGTAAGAGCAAGTAGGCAGGTAGGTAGGTAATGAACTTTTTTTTAAAGTGGCAGCAGTGTAATATAACAATGGCCCATACATCTATGAGTGTTTCTGTCTTTGCTTTCTGGATGGTTTTGCTAGGCTGGATGGCAAAGAATCTGCTGAAAAACAGGGTGTGTGGAGGGGAGAAGGTAACAGACCCCAAATGCCCCATTTCTAAATTTAATTCAAGGTTATCCCATCCCACCTTTCTATTCAAGGCTGCCAGGATAGCTTGCAAAAACAAAGTATGTTGGGTGGTAGGACATGATGGGTGCTATTTACCACCCAACCCACAAAAGAAATGGCCAAGCAGGTGATTTTTAACAATTTTTTAACTTTCCCCCCAAGGATGCTATGTGCAATGGGGGTTTGGGGGAGAAATTAAACATTTGTTTAAAATCACTGCTTGCCCATTTCTTTTGTGGGTTAGGTGGTTGATAGCACCCATCATGCCCTATCTCCCAGCCCACTTTGGTGTCCCTAGCAGCTACCCAAGGAGAGCAATGGGGTGTTTCCACTTCCCCATTGTTCTCTATGGCCAGAACACTCAAAACATTTTGAGTCTGTTTCGTCAAAACAGCCAGCTCAGCGGCTTTCAATGAAACATTTCGACCATTTTGCATTTTGTTTCAAACTCAAAACGAATAGCAAAGTCCATTTCATGCACATGCCTACTAGCAACCAAGAAAAGAGGCAAAGAATGCCCCATTTAACAGGTCTGAAAGTAAAGGTCCAAGAATGTATGTCAGCATAAAGAGATGAGCAATAACAAGCACAAATTGTGTTTGATAACACAACTGATATTATTGTCAGCTTCCTTCAAGGTATTTTGTGAAAGATAGGGTAGGGTACACATCTGTTATAAATTGAATAACAGTGCAGGACTTGGAGAAGCAGGGAAACATTCACTAAGATATGGGGCAAATAAAAACCAAAACCAAAACGTTCTCATTATGCAAAAACTCACTGATCTCTAAAACATGTTTCCTACCACATTTCTTATCACTTGGTGATAATCTCTGTAATATGGTAACAAAATCTACAGCTAACAGGACTGAAGGGAAGAATGCAAGAAAGCAGCTGAAATAAAGGAGCACAGAGCTGAGAATCCGAAGGAACAACAGAAAGCTAAAAGAAGCCTGGGCTAGACCAAGAGAAAGGAAGGTAAAGCAAAGGCAGCAGGGAAAAAGGAAGGTAAGGCAAAGGCAGCAGGGAAGGGAAGTAGGGGCAGATACTCACCCACCTGTTCAGCGATAGCCCACATTTATGATGGCACATACACCATTTGGCCATAAATTGGTCCTAAAGAACTCTTCAACAGCTAATAATTACATGTGAGTTTTTAAAACTTAAGATTGCAAGAATTTTTGTTAATAAACGTACATTGCAATAAAAAAATTAAAAATTCAGAGTACTTCAGTGGCCTGAGGACAGTGATCTAGGTTTGAACACATGGGGCGCAAGCAAAAGGCTTATGATTCCCCAATGAGCACAGCACAGCACAGCACTCCATATGAGCAAGGGCTTTTCCATCCACGTCAGTGTTTCAAAGCACTCTGCAGATGTCCGTACAGAGTGCTTTCAAATATTGATATGCATAAACCAGCTCATGCTTCTGCTTGAGTGCACTTCACAGCCCACATATTCATGCCACAGTGACAATAGATTGTGACAGAGAAATCATAACACTATAAAGAATCATTGCTACTTCCAAGAAGGGTGACAAGTAAATGCAAAAATGATGGGTCAGTTATTTTTTCTAAGCTGGCCTTGTGAAACTACATTTTCATTCAGACGGAATCAATCTAATGAAGCCCCAACCTTTACTATATAGCCAACATACATAAAGATTTACAACAGCCCTGTAAGGTAAGCTAGTATTAGGAGTAGGCCTGAGCGAGGAGGAGTTATAAATTATTATAAATGCAAGGAATGAGAAGGAGAATATAAGAATATAAATATGACAAATATTTATATACCGCTTTTCAGCAAAATTCCCAAAGTGGTTTATAGATATAAATAGATAAATAAAATGGCTCCCTGTCCCCAAGGGGCTCACAATCTAAAAAATAAATATAAGATAGACACCAGCAACAGCCACTGGAGGGATGCTGTGCTGGGGATGGATAGTGAAAGTGGAAACAAAAGTGGACAAAACATATTCATGCAGTCCTGAGGAAATGTTTTTGGAATGTATCCTCTATTGTAGAAATGAAACACCTATCATGGCAGCAGCAGTAAAAGTGCCCTCGTTTGGGAATATTTTAATGAAGCTTCTGTGGGTAAGTCAGGCATGTGTGCAAAATGCAAAGAATGCAACAAAGAATGTAAGGCCAGATTGCCCGATTGAAATAGCATTATGAGAAGTGTGTACCAATTACAGTGTGTACCTACTTTCTCAAAATGAAACCTCCATTAGAGATGTGCAAGAACGGCTCATGCACGTGCTGGCGGGGCGGAGACTGGTTCCCTTAAGGAGCCGGTAAGACGCTCCTTACCTGCTCCTCCCTGCCCCACTGCTTTTCCAGGCACGGTGCCTGGTCCTTAACTGGCTGTGCAGGGCTGCGGTGCTGTTCCCTGCAGCCTTTGTGTGGCATCAGCAAGCAGAGGCGGCAGAGAACAATGCCACAGCCCCACAGGTCAGGTTGGGGACTGGGCGCCGCACCTGGAAAAGTGGTGGGGCAGAGAGGAGAAGGTAAGGAGCTCATTACCAGCTCCTTAAGGGAACCGCTCCCTGGCCGGTCAAGCTGGCTCAAACACCAGCGCCTGAGCCAGTTCGGCGCTTCCTAGAGGAGGCACTGTACTAGCTCATGCACATCCCTAACCTACATCTATCTCTGAATATGTATTACATTTATATTAGACAAGAAGAATGTACTTTTACTGGGAAATTATGATTTTCCTGACTAGTGATTTAAATTCTTAAAACCGAGTCTTTCTGTGAAGCGATTTAAATCATGATTTAAATCAATCCTGGCTCTCAGCATGCTCCCGTTCTGATTGCATATGCCAGCAACCAAGTATGGTGCTGTAGTAGTAGTAGAAACAGCAGACTATTATTAAAATATTTTGTTGTTTTTATTAAGTATACTAATCAACACTTTTCAACAACAAAAAAGTTCTCAAAGTAGTTTACACAGAAAATTATTTCCTGTCCCAAAAGGGTTCATAGTCTAAAAAGAAAGATAAATTAGACACCCCCAACAGCCACTGGAGGGACACTGCACTGGGTTGAATAGAGACAGTTACTCTCTCCCTGCTAAATATAAGAGAATCACCTCTTTAAAAGGTACCTCTTTGCCTAGTTAGCAGAGATATTAGTCACCTTTCTACAGGAAACCTGAACTCAAGGCAACTTACAATAATATAAAACATTAACAAATTAAAAATGGCGAATGTTTGTTAAATGAGCCCCTGGTGGCGCAGTGGTAAAACTGCTGCCCTGTAACCAGAAGGTTACAAGTTCGATCCTGACCAGGGGCTCATGGTTGACTCAGCCTTCCATCCTTCCGAGGTCGGTAAAATGAGTACCCAGAATGTTGGGGGCAATATGCTAAATCATTGTAAACTGCTTAGAGATCTCCGGCTATAAAGCGGTATATAAATGTAAGTGCTATTGCTATTGCTATTGCTATTGCTACTATTGCTAAATGTAAGAAGCTTGTTAAAGAATATTTCTGGCAGTACTTGGTCATGCCATAAATTTCATATTATATATTTCATCCACATATTTTATAACATTGGTTAGTTAAGTTCAGCAATATGGTTGTTGGTTTTTTTAAACTTTTATGGGTTGTCTAAAATTTGCACAATCTATAGTGCATAAATTTCAAATCCCATCCCCCAATTATGCAAATAGTTATTTATTTATTATTCATTCATTCATTTATTTTGATTTCTATATCGCCCTTCCAAAAATGGCTCAGGGCGGTTTACACAGAGAAATAATGAATAAATAAGATGGATCCCTGTCCCCAAAGGGCTCACAATCTACAATTATCAATTATTAACAGTTGACACAAAGTTATAATAGTCTGGAAGATATTTTTCTTTATTGTCCATAATAATAACAACAACAATCGTTTCTAGAGAAATAAAAACTAGCACAGATAGTAAAGGCCAGTGAAAAATGTTTGCACTGTTCCCCCTCCCTTCCACGTTAAATGAATATAAATGTTTGGATATGTTATAAATTTAAGCTGTAGCTAAATTGCTGCCAAGGTTTGAGGCACATCTCATAGCTGTGCTTGATTCCAGTCTTGGAGCAGAATCAAAACCAGTTGTTGAATCAGCCTGCCGAAAGAGGCAGGAAAATGATGTCATGCTTGTGAAATATGCCATTTTGATCAAATCCAATTAGCACCGCAGGTTGCTCTGTAGCATATTCCGAGTAGATTGTCTGGAAGAAATCGCCACCAAGAAATGTAACCAAAAAACGGTAGGGTCCCTCTTCAACAGACAGCAGCAGAGTAATTGCAACAGCAGGGGTCTCACTTTCCCTTTAGGCAGGTATGCAACCTGTGAAATTGCTTTCATTTTACAATAAAAGAGCTAAAGCAATGAGGTTTCTGTATTCAAGTCTATCCTAATGTTCTGTTGCTTGCTTCAAATAAAGACATCACAAAATAGAACTAAACAGATTTGTCGAGTAGATTTTGTTTGTTTGTTTGTTTGTTTGTTTTATTGCATTTCTATACTGCCTAGTATAGAATATTGCATTTCTATACTGCCTAGTATAGAAATCTCTAGGTGCATTTATAGCTGATAATTTTGAATGCATGTCAGTTTAGGATCCAGGCATTCATGTGAACTACTTTGCTGGCTGGCTAAGAACAAAAGAGCATCTGACCTTCTCCTGTTGCCTGTGCACAACATGTGGCATTCAAGAGCGATACAGTCTCTGCACATGAGTGTTCCATTTAGCCATCATGGCTAATATCTGTTGATAGACCTCTCTTCCATGGATTTGCATAATCCTTTTTTTCAAGCCATCTAAAGTAATGGTCATCACCATATTTTGTAACTGTGCATTCCATAAGTTAATTGTGTGTTATGTGAAGAAGTACTTTCTTTTATTTTTCTTATGCCTACTGTCAATTTTGTTAGGCTTCATCACCACCATCACATTCCACACACATTCCACACTACATTCCAAATCATAATAGATATTCTGCAGGAAGACACCTAGGCCTTTTGCTTCAGAGGTCACAATTTTATTCCCTGAGCAGGTATGACACTGCACAACAAAGAAGGGATAGGAAATGCATTTTTCCAGTTAAGCATGTGCTGAAATAATTCCCATTAAATTCAATTGGACTTTAAAGTGCTAAACTTTGCCTGGACCCCCACTACGTCAACATCCTCAGTCCAGGCAGGTGTCACTACTCCCTAAATCAGTGCAAGAAAAGAAAAGAAAAATGAAGAAAACTATTTACTTTCCTTTGGGCATAAGACCTCAAATCCCAGCTACTCTCAACGGAAGCTCTACTCCCCTCAGCTTCCAACAATCTGGCCTTTTCTCTCTGAGGAACCCACAGCTCCAAATTCAGAGCACTGCAGAGTGCACAAGAAGAATAAGGACAGAAACACCATCTCTACAGTACGTGGCTTTGTGCCCAGACCCCCCAAGGAGACACGGAGACATTGCTATGGAAGGAACGGTCGATTTATTGAAGTTTATGGTACAGGCTCAATTGGCTGGGATTGCATGGACATCCCCCACAACAGTGCGGTGCCTAATAGGCCGGCCACACCATGGCCGCCCCCACCTAACCGACCATGACGATAGCACCTTGGCTCCAGGCAGCTCACCCGCTCTCCAGCAGAGGCGCCCTTCTCCGCCGACCTAAGGTCAGGTTTCTGACCTCCCAGCGACAACTCCACCGACGCTGCACAGCCATATGGATGGGGTGTTGCCTGAGAAGGGGCAGGAGTCAAGCGTCATCCCTGATCTGTCAAGCCTCAAGGGATCAGCTCCTCCTCCTTGATTTACATCTTACCTAAGGTGCCACACCCCCTTAATTAGCATTGCCTCACCGCACTGTACCTGCCACAGCGGGCGTTAGCCCAGCTTAACAACCCGCACCCCACAGACCCAGAATCGCTGTTGCCAATCCCAGCCTGAGGTCGTCTAAAAAGAACCTCATGCCCATGGCGGACAAGTGGACCCCGTCGCCCCAGTAGAGGGCGGGCTGTGAGTAGACAATGTCGTCGTGTGGTATACATCCACCGCCATTGGCTGCCAGAAAGCGGGCTATTGCCGCATTGATCCCCCGTTTTTCCCCTGTCCACCTTGTTCTGTTTGAGCGCCCCCCCCCCCGCCAGACCCTGCGCTGTGTGATGTCAGACCAGAGGAAGACCGCCCCAGGGCACCAGGACAGAACCACGGCCAGGTCCTGTTCAGTCTGCCAGGCCAGGGAAATAGCTGACTGACTAACTAGGTCATTCCCACCGAAATGGAAAAGCAGGATGTCCGGTGCAGGGTTCTGCTCCAGATACTCCCGCAGCATGGGCAGCAGCTGCACTCTCCGCATTCCCCTTCGCCCACGCCACTCCATGGTGGCCCAGCACCCCAGGCCCAGCTGCGTTCCCGGATCCATGCCTTGTACCCACTTGAGGGCCCAGAATATAAAAGAGTGGCCCAGGACGAGGATCCTGGCCCTCCTGCCGGGAGGCTTCGTCCCTGTGTGGAAGAGAGAACACGCATGAGGTGGGAACCAAGAGGGGGGAGGGGCAATTGGGGCGGGGTGGGGGGGCACCCGGCACCCTATCGTACGTATCTGCGGTAGGCCGCAGACCACCAGCGGCCTAGGCGCTGGATTGCGGTGCCCGTGTAGCCGAGCCTTGCAGCCGCTGAGTCCGCTCCGATCCTAAACGAGTGTGAGGACAGGTGGCCTGTGGACACCTCAGCCACCTGGAAGGCCTTCCTCATCACAGCCCCAAATTGGTACTGGGATAGGGGGTTGCCATCAGCATGTACAAACAGGCACCCCTCAGCCTCGCCCCTGGCCGCCATGCAGGCTCCCAGAGCCTGCACCGGGCACATGAGGTGATTGTCCGCCCCATGCAGGGTGACAAGCTGACCCCTGCCCTGCTGGTCGGTTTTAGAGAAGCGAAGCCTCAGCGATACTGCCGCTGGATCCATGAACAGGCCGCTCCTCTGCATGACCCTCACGGCTGTACCTCGCGCTCCTTTGGGAAAAAGCTCCCCCACCCTGAAGGCCCCATAGAAAGCCACCAGCGCCGCCACTCTGAACAAGGCTTCCTCGTAGGGGGAAGAGCATATGACCTCCAAGCTCTGCACAGCCCGTCCCAGGGCATCGGGTGTAATGGGGTCTCCCTGGCCCATCCCTCCAGCATGTGCTGGACTCGGAAATCGCCCAAGTGATCGGGTGTCCCCCGGGACTTCACATAGAAGGCCAGGGCTGCCATGTGCCCGGCCATTGTGCTGACAGCGAGCCCTACTCCCTGCAGGTGCACCAGGTACTGCATCAGGTGTTCAGGTGGGGCCGGCCAAGCCTGGCCAACTCCTGCCCGCCGCCTGAAGTGCTGGAAGGCTGCAACTCTCCTGGCATAGGTAGCCCGCATCCTAGGCGCTAAGGAAGCCTCGATTGCTCTGAGCGCCTCTACACTCCAAGGCTCCACAAACCAACCGGCATCTTCTCGGCCCTTGGGAAAGCTTCGGGGGCCAGCTGCTGGAAGTGCCGCATCTGAAAATGAGACAGAGTGTCTGCAATGTCGTTCTGCGCTCCCGGCACGTGCTGCACAACAAACACTATGTTGTTGCTCAGGCAGGCCAGCACTAAGGCCGGCACCAGGCCCATGACCCTGGGGGACCTGGAGGTCTGACGGTTAACAACCTGCACCGTCGCCAGGTTATCGCACCAGAAGCGCACGGCCGAGTTGCGAAACTGGTCTGCCCAGATGTGAACCGCGACCACTAGTCTGCCTCTATCTGCAGTTCCCTGTCCCACGTGCTCCCTGGGTAAGGGGGCTGGGACAAAACAGCCATGCCACGGAAGTGCAGCAAGCGGCTACCTTCCCCAAAACTGACCAACTCACTCGAGCTTGTCATCTTTTAATTGCATACCTCAGAAAGGTATGGAGAATCAGGAGAAGGTGCAGAAGAAGTGGAGAAGACCTACAACTGGAGAAGGTGCTGAAGAGGGAAACCAAGATGATTAGGGGCCTATAGCACCTTCTTTATGAGGCAAGGCTACAACAGTGGGTGGTTTTAGTTTCAAGCCAGTTACAGAATATCAGAGAGAAGTTTTAATGGAATTAAGAACAGGGAATGTGGAAGAAGATATTTTGAAAGGCATAAAAATCCCTTTATCCCTTTCAAAGTTTAACTGCTAGAAGTACTGCACCTTTCAGCACGCCAGCAGGGTCTTCCCTCCACTCTGGCTTCTTCCTGTGTTGATTCAAGATGGCAAAGATTCCCAATTACCAGTCCTAAATGCAGTGTTTTCTGAACTCCATACCCTCAGTGGTCTACACTAGAAATTTTTCTGTGTTCTTTGGGAGAGGATATGTCCACAAGCAGGTTGGCTATGTTAGTCTTACACAGAAGTCTGCCTGGCTTCTGAACTGGCTTGATTGGCGGGGGGTGGGGAGATGTTGAATTCAATTTAACCCAGCCATTAGGATTTGGGATTCACTTTTTCGTTATTCCAGTTTCTGGGTTGACATCTGTAATGTGGAGAGCCCCCTGGGCATCCCAGGGCATACATGAAGCTTGCCACCCCAACAAATATTAATCACAAGTATGTCTTGTTCCACTGCTTTCAACAGTTTTAACTTTTATAAACTGCTTTGTGTAAGAAGATCTTTTAGAAAAGTTGTGGCGGACAGTCCGTTGAAGGCGTCAACTCAGTGTGTGGCAGCTGTAAAAAAAAGGTCAGTGCCATACTTGAAATCATTAGGAAGGGGACTGAAAATAAAACTGCTAATATTATAATGCCCTTATACAAGACTATGGTGCAGCCACATTTGGAGTAGTGTTTACAGTTCTGGTCACCGTACCTCAGAAAGGTATGGAGAACCTGGAGAAGGTGCAGAAGAAGTGGAGAAGAGCTACAACTGGAGAAGGTGCAGAAGAGGGAAACCAAGATGATTAGGGGCCCACAGCACCTTCTTTACGAGGCAAGGCTACAACAGTAGGTGGTTTTAGTTTAGAAAAAGACAACTGAGGGGAGACACAATAGAAATTTATAAAATTATGCATGGTATGGAGAGAGTGGGTAGAGATACATTTTTCTCCCTGTCTCAAAATACTATAACCGGGAGTCACCCCATGAAACTGATTGCTAAGAAATTCAGGACTGACAAAAGGAAGTACTTTTTCACATAATGCATAATTAACTTATGGAATTCTCTGCCACAAGATGTGGTGACAGCCAACAGCCTGGATGGCTTTAAGAAGGGTTTAGATAAATTCATGGCAGACAGGCCATAAGGACAACCCTGTTGAACCAGGCCCAAGGCCTATCTAGTCCAGCATTCATCAGTCACTGCTGGTCTGTTGGCTATAGGCCACCTCCAGTCTAAGAGTTAAGATACCTCTAAATACCAGTTGCAGGGGAGCAACAGCAAGAGAGAAGGCATGCCCTCGTCTCTTGCCTATGGGCTTCTCAGAGCCATCTGGTGGGCTACTTTGTGAAACGGGGTGCTGAACTAGATAGGCCTTGGGCCTGATTCAGCAGGGCTGTTCTTATGTTCTTAAAAGGGCTACAGAAATATTTTAAATAAATAAATGGAATGTGGTTGCAACTGACATTTGCTGGATTGTGCCCAAAATCTTCCAGTTTAAAAATATAATCACCTAGGATGAGGCCTTACACTTTTTATTGTTTCCGTATGATATGTATTTAGTGTACTTGAAACCATTTGTGTTTTCTGTTTTACTCTTTCATCCTCATCTATGTACTCATTTATCAAGATTAGGGGTGGGGTGGGGGGGAATGACAAGACATTTGCCCCATGCCCTGTTTCAATATGTAGCATGGAAGCTACTTTCCCATGCAAGGAAGCTTGTTGACATTTCCAGTCATTCTAGCCAGAATGATAAACTAAACCAGGCCTGCACAGCTTGTGACCCACCAAGCTGAACATTTCCTAGCAGCCATGAATGGGAGCCTATCAAATAAATATCCTGGGTTTGCTGCCTGTGATAACAGGGAGGAATTGGCAAACACCAAGAACACCCCACCACACATGACTGTGCTTGATTGTACTTGGATTGGTGGATTACAAGCTGTGCAGGTGGGCCTGTACTCAAAGTCAAAGTTCTTTATTTGCAACCCAAGGTCAGCATAACATAACATAACATAACAACATCTCATCGCATAGAGAAATACAATAAGGAAGTAAAATATTTAAATATATAGATGGATATCCACAAACAAATAATCAATAAAAAAATTAAAATTAATCAAGGAAAAGCTCGCTGCCGCAACAGTACTGCAATAGAACAGAATTTAGCCACCTTAAAGGTGACATCTAAAGTTCTATCCGCAAGAAAATAGGAAACATAAAAATCTCCAGAGCAACCTGGGAAGGGTGTCAGAAGAGGAGTAAGTAAGGAACATCTTAAATTTCTATATAAAGGACAGCGCAACAAAACATGTTGTATGGATTTGACTTCCCCCATACCACATGGGCATAATCTATCCTCTCTAGGAATCCCCAGAAACCTCCCTGAGAGCACCGCTGAGGGTAACATATCAAATCTTGCTCTAAAAAAGGCCCTCTGATAGCATGTCAAGCTCAGGGCATTCAAGTAAGCAGCAGGGCCCCAACTAAAACTGCTCAAACCCAGCCTCCTTTTAGTGCAATCAGGGATTCGGGAAAGTTCTTGTTGGATTTCGAAGTCCAAGAGTCTTTGTTTCAGGATCTGCCTGGCCTGGTTGTGACTTAACAGGACCAGGTAGTCCATAGACAGACCCAAGGACACAATTTTGTCCTGGATAGCCTGATCCCAGGTGGGCTGGAATACATCAGCCAGGATAAGGGAAATCCATCCTCAGGGTGAAAATCTGACTTTAAGCCAATAGGTCAAAATAGACAGCCAGGCCCAGACCTCAATCTTCAGAACACCCAACTCGAACCTTAATAATGCATTGGGGACACATCTAGGTACTCTAAGTAGAGCCCTAAGGAAGTCATTTTGAACTGCATCCATAGACTTGTATGAAGGAAAAGGACCCAGTTGCGCCCCATATAATAGCTGGCTCCTGACTTTGGCCGCAAATAATTTCAAGGCGGCCAAAATGATCTCACCTCCTTTAGAATAGAAAAATCTCCGGATAGCCAGAGAACTTCTCCGTGCAGTAAGAGTAACTTGATCTGTATGCACCTTCCATGAACCCCTTGCTTGCAGGGTCACACCTAAATATCTATATGGATAGACCTGTTCTAACTGTTGATCCTCAATCGACCATCTTAACAGCCTGTGCCTTCTTGAAAAAATCATGACTTTGGATTTTGAGTGATTGATCAAAAGATAATTGGCTCTACAGTAGAGGGCTAATCTTTTCAATGCTCGCCTCAGGTGGGCCTGTACTAATATAACCAGGTGACCAAATCCTTCCATCATATCCTGCTCATCAGCTTGTTGAGAATTGCAATATACTATACTGAATGTAGCAGACTTAAGCCAAAACTATTTGAAAGGGTGTTGCCAGAGCAATATCCCACACCAATAGACACTTTGGAATTTACCCTTCATTTTGGCCTGTCATACTGCCATGTGTACCCGGCTTGTGCTTTGAGGGTCAGCCTCCACTTCAGACAAGCAAAATTGTCACAGGCTATTATGCTTGTAGCCTCGAAGAGCAGGAGACACACCCAGAGCTCTGGCATTCTGGATGAGGCTAAATTGCCAGCCCAGCAAGTAGAGTTAGGAACATAGGAAGCTGCCTTATACTGGCTCAGACCAATGGTCCATCTATCTCAGTATTGTCTACACAGACTGGCAGCAGCATCTCCAAGGCTGGAGGCAGGAGACTATCTCAGCCCTATCTTGGAGATGCCACAGAGGGACCTTGGGACCTTGTGCATGTAAGCATGCAGATGCTCTTCCCAGAGCGGCCCCATCCCCTGAGGAGAATATCTTACAGTGCTCACATATAGTCTCCCATTCATATGCAAACCAAGGTGGACCCTGCTTAGCAAAGGGGACAATTCATGCTTGCTACCACAAGACCACCTCTTCTCCCCAGGAGAGTTCCTAGGACAATGTTGAGATTCCAGGGAACAACAAACCACATTCCATATAGTTATTACCTTTAAAGCCCTGAACAGCTTTGGTACGGGTTACCTGAAAGAATGACTTTTTCTGCAAGATCCCCACCACTCATTAAGATTATCAGAAGAGGTCGATCTCCGGGTGCTGCTAGTTCTGGCAGCAACTTCGGACCAGGCCTTCCCAATAGCCACCCCTACGTTATGGAACATGATACTCATGAGAGTAAGAGGTCTATTATCCCTGGAGGCTGTCAATTTCTCCACATTCCAGAAATTCAGGGCTTCAACAAGAGCCACCAGTTCTGGACACCAGAAACTCCTCAAAGGCTGTCTGGAAACCAATCGGATCCATAAGCCTTCGGGGGTGGACCATTCTAAATGAAATAAATAAATAATAATAAACTATGCAATCAGAGCAATTCCTGAGCCCTAACTGAACTGGCATACCTATATCCCTGCCACCTTTGTGCTGCTGCTGGACGGTGAATCTCAATAACTGAATCTCAATAACTAGTGATTAGTATGCCTGCACTCCACCTATTGAGCCCCTGGAAGACTCCTTTTATTTTGCTTTCTTTTGCTTTGAACCGCTATAACTGGCCCAAGTACATAGAATGCAGTGTTTCCCGGCACCCCATTCCTTCCTCTGATCAGCACCATGAAAACTGAGAGCTGCTGTTTGGTAGGGAGATCCTCATGAGTATGTGTTCAGCCAACCCTTTCATACAAGGATCTGCAGATCAAGTCTCATGTTCTTGATCTGCAGACATTTAAGAACAGCAATAAAAGCAGAGAGGAAGATGCATAAAACACCAGATAATTGTTGTGTCCTGATAACTATTAAGGTGTTCTTTCTAGTATGCCCTTTGTCCATCTATCCATGTGAAGGAAATGGTGCTGGTAACAGATAAATAAGCTCAACATCAGAAAGCCTGCTTACCAGTGCAGTAGTTGTTTCATCTCTTTATCAATGTGACAAGAATGGCTGTTTTGCTTTGTACCAAAGAGAAGGAGGCGCAGGTAAAATTACTAAGCTGCAAATGTGTGCCTATTTGTAGAGTCTTACCATGGAAACCGATATCTCCCTAAAATGTTGCCCTTCATTCCAGTGTCACTTCAGAGAGGACAGACTAAAAGGATTATTTGCCTGTTCCTGACCTGCCCTCATTGTCTGAACAAGCAAAACGATTGAATGAATGGTGTAATTTAACCCCTAAGGAGATAACAGAATGCAATGTGCCCACCTACATTTGTTATTAGCATTTCCCATGAAATGTCAGGGTTGGTTTCCAGGGGCCGAGCCACAGACCACTATTTGGATATTTCATAAACTGTGGCCTGATCCTGCCACTGGATTATAGGTGTAGCTACAGGAGTTAATATATGAAATATATTACTGCTATATGAGAAATGAATACCTAGACCTCAAACATTTTGATCCTGAAAGCATCAGGACTAGGGATTAAGGTATTGTGGCAAAATTACTGGATTTCCACTTGTATTGCTACACTAGTGGCAAATGATATCATGTGATAATTTGTCATTATCACTAATTTTTATTATTTTATTTATTTATTACATTTATATCCCGCTCTTCTTCCAAAGAGCCCAGAGCAATGTACTACATACTTAAGATTCTCCTCACAACAACCCTGTGAAGTAGGTTAGGCTGAGAGAGAAGTAACTGGCCCAGAGTCATCCAGCAAGTCTCATGGCTGAATGGGGATTTGAACTCAGGTCTCCCCGGTCCTAGTCCAGCACTCTAACCACTACACCACGCTGGCTTTTGTCCCTCTAGACTGACTGTCAGCTGGGACAAATCAGCTAAGGCCAAATCTGTCATCTTCATTCACCATGTAAGTATATCCACACAGCTTATGCAACGGAGGCGAAGACTGCATGACGGAACCACCCGCTTAGCACACTGCAAGCACTAGGACTTCAAATCCACAAATGGCTGCCCTTCTGGAGCAAATAGACAGGCGTGGAGATCCCTCAAAGAATGCTGACACAGCATCTACAATGCAAACATAGCATCTGCATCTGGACATGTAGATGGACAAGTGTGCTTTCATATTTGCTTCTTTGTTTTAAAACTGATACCCTGCCTAACTAGCCAAGATAAGCTGTCATGCAAATATAAACACTCACAATACAATGAACTAAAAGCAACACAAAAACAGCAACACCAAAAGCAATAGTCAAAAACCCATAATTGCTATTTGCATAAGAAGAGTGTTAACTGGATATATGAAAACAGCACCACTCACTAAGAATGCTATATATTTCTTACAAATCACTGGAGCCCAGTGGATTGGTGAAGAAAAAAAAACAGATTGGTGAAAATAAAAACAAGCACAACTTATCTGAGTGCTGTCTCTAGTTTCTAGTCTATATGGATCTAGAACTGTTCAGCACCCTGAGGAAATCATACAGACCCAATCACTCACACAGAGCTCTGCTGCAAAAGTGAAACTTTCCTCTTGTTCTGCCACATGGTTTGTCTAATACTACCACCTTCCTGGTTTGTGGCTTAAAGAGGCAGTACACACAAGCAGTCTTTACCAGCCTTTGAAAAGGCCTCCGATTAACCATCAACACCAAGACGTCCATTCTTGAACAGGAAGCCATACTCACTTTGTGCAGAAGAAAATGTCAGAATCCAAGAAAAGCAGATTATTCCAGCATGTGAGAGATCTCACACAGATACACACATTCCTTGTTTTCTCAAATTCACTTGCACACTCTTTGGACAGCATCTGGACTAGTACAGCTGGCGCAACATGTGCCGGTGCATGGAACCTCACCTTCTCTCTCCTGAAGCATCTGGAGCTCTTTGGAAAGCAATTGGTGAGGGTTGGGGAACCTTCAATAACAGCAAGGTAAGGGATGCAGTGTGGGAAGGCTTTGGAGGAGGGGGAAATGCGGAGGTCATGGGGAGAACTGTTAGTGGAGGAGGTACTGCTCTATTTGTGATTTCCAGATATTCCTGACTCCCCTGCAGCCCCACCCCCCAGACATCCCATGCTGCTGCGAAAGGTCCTCTGACCTTCAGCAATGGCTTTTGGGGGGCTCAGGAAGCTTCAGGAAGGAGGAGGGGTGAGAAAAGTGCCATGTTCCTTGGATGTCACACTATTTGTCTTTGTCTTTCTCTTCTCTGCTCCAGTTTCTTTCAGATTCCATGCACATTTACATGGGAGTAAGCTCCACTGAATACTGTGGGACTTCAGAATAAATATGCATATATATGCAATATAAATGTCTCTGTTCTGATGGAATATAAATCAGAATACTACTGTAAATTAGTATTTCATCTGTACATTGAACTGTCCTCCCCACATGATTAGGCTGCTGTGGGATGGCGTGGTGTAGCAGATGTGGAGAGGACTCGCCATCTGGTGCTTGCCATCCCACTGCTGCCTAATAAATAGGCTCCTTCCCCATGTGATTAAGAAGGCTGAAGGATACATTATCTGAACTCTTTCCAAATGATACAGGGATGCTGAGTCTTTGTGAAATTAGGGGCTTTGCTAGACTTTTGTGGGTACCTACTTCATTAGACTTTGCCTGGTTTAGGGATTTTCTGATGCTCTTGTTTCTCTAGCCAAACTAATTAATGAGACAAAGAGAATGGGCTTCACCAATTGTCTATAATGAGATCAATTTCTTACACATCTTAGAACCTGAATACTGATCACCACCTTTTGACAGCTTAAGAAGTAATTTCTGATGCATTACTGAGTATCAAATGCCATAAAACAACATCTAGAATAATATATAAAGAGAGTAAAATAATAAAGGCTAAATAGTAAAGTACCTAAAATAGACATACTCTGTGGATCTGAAATCAAATGGCAGTCTTCCTGTGCCATAGCAATTCTGGGCCACTTATTCTGAAACTTGAAGTTGGGTTGTTAAACTGATGACGCATATAATAAATAGGACTAGCTCCAGAGTACAAAGAGGTCAGGCGCTTTAGCCAAGACTCCAAGACTGGCAAGGGCCTAGCATGACAGGCCACCATACTCACTTTGTGCAGAAGAAAATGTAAGAAGGACAGAGGCAGCATGAAAAAAACATCTGGATTTGTGTGCCCTTTAGCATCCAGGTTGATAGGGCACAGTGAGTGAGGGTGCCTTGCCCCCCCCCCAAAAAAACCAGAATCCAGGAGGCAGCCTAGCACTGAATAATATTAGATAGGCCCCAATTCAAATAAGAACATACTTGTAGTGGAAGCAACATTCTGCACACGTGAGTGGGAAGACAGATTTGTATAATGGATGTTGAATCAAGATAGAACTTGACACCATGATCCCTTGTCAAACAATGATAATCCCCATCAGGAGATGGGATCATAGCGCAGAAGCAGAGCCCATACTTTGCATGCAGAAGGTCCCGGTTTCGATCTCTGACATCTCCAGTTAGGGCTAGTAAAGATTCCTCTCTGTCTGAAATCCTGGAGAACTGCTGCTAGTCAGTGTGGACAATACTAATCTAGATGGACAGCAGCAGGCAGCTTCCTAAGTCTCACTGTTGAGTGGGGTAAGAGCCTAAGAAGAGTCCTACTACAACAGACCAAAAGTCCTGCCTCCTCCAAGGTCAATCTGATGGTTCCAGGAAGCTCTCCAGCAGTTCATTAACATGTAGACATTCAGCATTCTGCCTCTGAACCTGTGGGTCCCATTTAGATGTAATGGCCAGTAGCCATGACCTATCCTCTATGAATTTGTCTGGTACCCCTTTAAAGTAATCTGTAGGAGTGGCCATCATCACATCTGGTGGCAGCAAATTCCATTGATAAATACATATTGTGTCTATTCACATAAGCAGCCCTGTTTGGTTACATATTGTGTGGAGTGCTGCAATCGGACACAATCATAGGAACATAGGAATATAGGAAGCTGCCATATACTGAGTCAGACCATTGGTCTATCTAGCTCAGTATTGTCTTCACAGACTGCCAGCGGCTTCTCTAAGGTTGCAGGCAGGAATCTCTCTCAGCCTTATCTTGGAGAAGCTAGGGAGGGAACTTTAAACTTTCTGCTCTTCCCAGAGTGGTGGCAGCTCCATTCCCTGAGGGAAATATCTTACAGTGCTCACACATCACGTCTCCTGTTCAAATGCTGAGCTAGGGGGACAAGCTAGGTTCAATACTGAGCTAGGTTCAATACTGAGCTAGGGGGACAAGCTTGCTACCACAAGACCAGCTCTCATCTCCAGTCCTGACACTGCCCTGCCAGGTAGCCTGAATTTTTTACTTGGGCTTTTACGTGGATTTTTTACTTGGGCTTTTTATGCCCTTCTACCTCAGATCCTGGTTGTTGTGGCTGCTCAAGCTGCCTGCAGCCCAAGCAGCCACAGAACTGGGCACCTAGAGCGCCCAGCAGCAGGGAAATCCCCCAATGTACCGCGCTTCTCCTGTTGTGCATTGTGGGGTTTCTGGAGGCCGGGCTTTATTTCCCCATTCTTCAGATGGCTCCCAGCAGAGTGGGGCTTATGTGAGCGTGTGAGCTGTGCAGCCAAAGGACAGAACTGGATCATCTGGGGTGAAGGTAGGTGCCCTCTGCCCTCTCTGCCCTGCTTACAGGGTCCTGTGAATGACCTTTTTGTTCTTTCTGGAACCTAATGAGGCTCTTCTCACGATCAATCAGAAGAGCCTGGGGAGGGTTAGTGGGGAGAGTGGGTTAAGCCCATTCTCCCCGCACACGAGCAGGCAGTGTGCAGGCAGACTGCTCTGGGTGGCCGAAGTGGCTGCCCACACGACTGCCAGCTCTATTACAGAGCTGGCGGGGGCTGGGAGGATAGGGGCCTCACAGCCCCCAGAAGCTCCAGCATGCCCTGCGCGAGTGCACAGGGCATGCTGGAGAGACCCCCTGCTTTTCAGCCTCCCGGTCGGGGGTCTACTCGTGAGTTGCCATGGTGCGGAGCCACGCCGTGGCAACTCACGATTGGAAAGCCCGGGTTAGCAGAGTGTTCGCTCCACTAACCTGGGCTTAGGGGAGAGCTACTTAAGCGGGTGACCCACTTTGACTCAACCGGGCTTGGCTGCGAGCCCGGTGAGTCCCACGATCGGTAGGAAGCAGAGGCGTAACTATAGGGGGGCAGGGGGGGCACATGCCCCTGGCGCCATCTTTTCTGGTCACGTGGGGGGCGCCGCCATGACAAAAATATATTTTTTTAATTTTTTGTTAATACAAATGTTTCCTGCTCAGTGCAGCAGTGCTGCAGCAGTCTAGGGAGCGCGTCGGCGCCCCCTCCCCACCAGCGGTCCCTTCCGCGCCCCGCGCCCCCCCCCCATTGCTTTGCTGGCGCCTGGTGGCCAGTCAGTGGCCTGGCTTGGTGGCGGCGGCGGGCGCTTGTGAGGAAAAACCTAAGTATAATGTAGTATGTTGGGGGGGGTGCGGGGGGCGCCATTTCAGTGCTTGCCCCGGGCGCCGTTTTCCCTAGTTACGCCTCTGGTAGGAAGTGGGCTAAGCACCCTTAGCCCACCCTTAGCTTTCCACTGATCATGAGAATAGTTTCAATGTCTATCATTTTTTGTTAGTGACCCTAAATTCTAATAGTAGGAGACAAGGAGAATAACATATCTCCATCCATTCTCTCTACACAATATATTTATAATTAACTAACGTCCCCACTTTCTCAACTTTTTAATAAGTTAAAAATCCCAAACAAATTATAAAAATGGGAGTTTTTTACAAGCAAAGGCTGGATTTAGTCTTCCCCACCAAACAGCACAATTGCCAGTTATCTAAGCAGTATTGCTATAACTAAGCAGGATTGCTATACTATACATATAGTAGGATTGGGACAATTATCTCAAATCCATTTAGATCCAAACTAGATGATGCAAGTTTATCATCAAAAGAAATGCAAGGAGACAATGAGGGATGCAAAAAGAGAGTTTGAGGACCATATAGCTAGAAGTGTCAAAGGGAATAACGAAAACTTCTTTAAATATATCAGAAGCAGAAAACCTGCCAGGGAGGCGGTTGGACCCTTAGGTGATGAGAGCGTGAAAGGGATTACTGAGGAAAAGGAGATTGCAGAGAAGCTGAATGAGTTCTTTGCATCTGTCTTCATGGCGGAGGATACTGACCTGCTCCAGAACTGAGCTTCTCAGGCTTGGAGGCTGAAGAACTGGGCCAATCTGAGGTGACGAGAGAGGATGTTCTAAACTCAAATGTGAGATTGCCAACCTTCTTGCAAAAATATATAACTTATCCCTACAATCAAACTCTGTACCGGAGGAATGGGAAGTAGCTAATGTAACTCCAGTTTTCAAAAAGGGATCCAGGAAGGCCCCACAGCTTGACTCACTTCCCTTATGGTGCTGCTGCCTTCGCTGCCCAACCCAGCACGCTCAGAATAGCAGGTAACACCATGGATGAATATAAAGTAGGGATGCACAAATCAATTCATGTAGAAAATGATTTGTACCCGAATCTAGCTGTTTCGGGGAATTTGTAGGCAGAACTAATCGCCCGTGTGCTCAATTGCCTAGATTCAAGTCCAAAACAAATCGCCCAGATTCTGATCTGAAAAAAATTCAGCAATCTGGACCTCTATTTTGTGGCAATCTTGCTTGCTCTCCATTTTGTTTCTCTGCAAAATAAAAAGGGAAATCCCACCCTCCAAGCTTCAGATTGGTAACTTACAAGTGTGAATGATTGGCTGGCGAATCCCCCTTGGTTCCAGATTGGCTTATTTTCATTCAGATCTTGTGTTGCCAGGGGTAACTGTGCCAGCACTGACTAGCGGGGAGGGACAAGGTGGGGCGATGGAGGGATTTTCAAGTGGGTGGTGGAATGGTGCCACCATGGCCAAACAGCACCACCCATCCATCAGAGGCTGTGGTGTGGTGGGGCAGGCCCCCACCTGAACACAATACTAGAACCAGGGGGTCATCCCATGAAAATGAAGGTCGGGAAATTTAGGACCAACAGAAGGAAGTACTTTTTCATGTGGTGATGGCCACTATCATAATTAATTTATGGCATTCTCTGCCATGGGATGTGGTAATGGCCACTAGCTTGGATGGCTTTAAAAGTGATTTAGACAAATTCATGGAGAATAGGTCTATCAATGGCTACAGTTGGTGGCTATAGGCCGCCTCCAGCCTCAGAGGCAAGGTACCTCTAAATACCAGTTGCAGGGGAGGAACAGCAGAGAGGGCATGCCCTCACTTCTTGCCTGTGGGCTTCTCAGAGGAATCTGGATGGTTACTGTATGAAACAGGATGCTGGGATAGGCATTGGGCCTGATCCAGTAGGGCTATTCTTATGTTCTTATGCAAGTAATCATGAAGTAAATAACATCCATACCTGACTAACTACAGACTTTCAAGGAGTGTGTTAGGTACAACTCCAGTACATAGTTCAATAGTGTCTTCTGTGGCAATGTACCTTACACATGACCAATAGATTAGATATTGGCATAAGGAGCCAGAAAGTACTTTTAAGCCATATGTATGGATTTCTGAGTCCAGACTGCTTTTCAGATAATTGCAGAAGTGGGTTTCCATGAGGGTGCGGTGTTTGTAGAGAAGGAATGGATTCTGTTGGAAGGAAAATAATTTTAAAAATTCATTTGCTATGCTGAGACCTAACCAGACCTTTCTCTGGATTTTGTGCAGTGTCTGTACAATTAATATGTCCACTGGGGGTTATGGTTCATTGGGCAAGGATTAAGGAAGTGATCTCTATTATTATTATTTTTTAAACATCTGTTACTTGCTAGAATGGACACCCAGGCTAACTGGTGAGCACCCAAGGCAGACAGAGAGTGACACCCAGCTTTTCAGCAGGCATGGAGTAGGGAAAAGGTGTCCCCATGCATCTTTGCTTCCTATGGTGTTCTCTAATGGCTTGTAGCTGCAGCAAGCATCATTGAAGAACCTGTGATGTTTCTATTATTTCTAATATTTGTGTATTTATTTTTTTAAATAGGCCAGTAGAGCTGCCCTTGTAACTTCAGAATACATTTGTTCTCCACTTTTGTAGCTGGTCTCTTACCTATGGCTTATATAGATGTATTTGCTTTTACATATATAGCCTGTGCTTCTTCCAAGAAGCCCAGAGTGGTGCACATAGTTACATTATGCTCCCAGCAGACCTATGAGGAAGATTATGCTGAGAGACAAGTGACTGTCCCAGAGTCACCCAGTGGGTTTCATGGCTGAATGGGGATTTGAACTTGGATTTCCCCAGTCCAGAACACTAACCACTGTACCATTCTGGCTCAGAGTTCTTTCCTGTTATTGTTGTTATTTATTAGCAGTAGTATTCATTTTTAGCCTACTTTCTAGTAGGCTTATGAGATCATGTGGCTTTCTGTGTCCGTGTGTGTGTTATCCATGTGTGTCTGTGTGTGCTATCAACTTTGCAATGCCTGGACCAATATGAATCAAATCAGGTACAGTTGTAGGGACACCTCAACGGCATAGTTTGTGATGATTTCATCCACCCCAGTTCAAGATGGTGGATGTGTAAACTTTTGAGGCTAACTTGGTTAACTTGTGAACTGCCTAACCAATCTGAACCAAATTTGCTACAGCTGTAGGGGCACATGGGGAAACCTCAATGTCATAGTTTGTGATGATGTCATCTACTCCAATCCAAGATGACAGATGCGTGAACATTTGAGGTGCAGGTAGGCTAACTTGTGGACTGTCTAACCAATTTGAACCAAATTAGGTACAGTTGTAGTAAGTGACAAGTGTCACTCACCTCAATTGAGGGACACCTCATTGGCATAGTTTGTGATGATGTCATCTACCCCAATCCAAGATGGCAGACACAGACACATGAACATTTGAGGTGCAAGTGGGCTAACTTGTGAACTGCCTAACTGATTTGAACCAAATTTGCTACAGCTGTAGAGACACACAGGGACATCTCAGCTGCATAGTTTGTGATGATTTCATCCACCCCAATTCAAGATGGTGGACATGTAAACTTTTGAGGTACAAGTGGATTAACTTGTGAACCGCCTGACCGATTTGAACCAAATTTGCTTCAGTTGTAGGGACACATGGGGATGCCAAAATGGTGTAGTTTGTGATGATGTCATCCACCCTGATTCAAGATGGTGGATGCATAAACATTTGAAGTTCACATGGGCTAACCGCGTAACCAGTTTGAACCAAATTTGCCACACCTGTAGGGACACATAGGGACACCTCAACTGTGTAGTTTGTGATTGTAGTGACCAGACTACCCTCTCCCTAAAGAGTTAACTGGAAGTGAACCCTGTCTTGATTGACAGGCTGGTGAACTCCAGGGCTCAGCCAATCAGCACACCAGGTGGTTGGGACCTAGAGAGCTGTTGTGAGGACGAAGGAAGTTTCTTTGTTAGAACAAAAATTTAGGCTGGAGGTGCTCAGAGGAGGACATGTGGCCATGGAGGCTGGTTGCAGGAGAATGACTCTGCAGATCCTTGAAAGATAGGAGGGCAGAAAGCTTAAATTATCATCTAGAGTTTGGTGAATTCAGGGAAAGGAAGCCTGGGCTTTGGCTTTGGGAAGATTAAATTAGGATAAAGTTTGCTTAGTCAGACTTTGCATTAGGAATTTATATTTCTTTGATGTGTATGCTTTTGCATATTCCTAATACTGTTTTATTATAGTTTTCCTGCAACATAATTGAAATAAGAAACACTAGCCTACGCCCATCCTACCTAGAGTGTTGCAAGAGACTCTATAAACATTTAAAAGTGCCTAAGACAACCTATTTTTGTAATCTACTACATATTCTTAACTGTATCTAAGAAAGCTAGAAAGCCTCAGATGGAAGCAGTCTGCAGTAATTAAATAAAACTGTTTTAAAAGTCTGTTCTTTTTACAAGCCTCTCTGAATTGGTTTTTAACTCAGGAAAAGGGGGGGCCAAAGGGGGATTGTATCTGGTGGAAACATGTCTTCAGACATCCAGCAGCTGTTTTCTCATCCCGTGTAAGCTTACAAATAGAAGGTTCTTTTGTATTTGCCCAGTACCCAGTTACAGAGGGACCTTGGATTACAGCACCCAATCCACTGGTCTGGTTCTCTGCAAGTTTTAGAGTGCTTGGTGGAAGCATTTTGAACCTACTAATATTATAGAATAATATTAAGAGAAGCCTAGCCAGGCAGCATAGCAGGGATGATTCCGCATTTCTTTCCCTCATGTGAGCTTGCGCTGAGACAGAGGCTTTAATCCACTACAGTGATGATGTCATCCACCCCAATTCAAGATGACGGACACAAATTTTGAGGCGCAAGAGGGCTAACTTGTGAACCACCTATCTGATTTGAACCAAATTTGCTTCAGCTGTAGAGACACATAGCAATGCCAAAATTGCATCATTTGTGATGATGTCACTCATCCCAATTCAAAATGGCAGATGCATAAACTTTTGAGGTGCAAGTGCACTAATTTGTGGGCTGTCTAACCAATTTGGACCAAATGAGGTACAGTTATAGTGAGTGACACAGAGGGACACCTCAGTGGTGTAGTTTGTAATGATGTCATCCACCTCAATCCAAGATGGCGGATGCATGAACATTTGAGGTGCAAGAAATCTAACTTGTGGACCGTGATTTGAACTAAATTTAGTCCATTAGTTCTTTTCATGTCTGTGCATGCTTGTGTTGTAATCCTGCCATGTTAGATGCAAAACTACACACTATTGCAGTTGTGTTAAGCACTATAAAGCAACTGATGTTTTTCATATTTCCTTGTATCTCTGCAGATGAGCAATTGAGATTTGTGTGCTTGTTTGTATTTTGATCCCACTTCTTAGCTACAAATCTGCACTTTGCCAGTTATTGCTAAGGCACCTGCCTACTCCTGGCTCCACTTCCACAGCTGCCCACAATTGGCTTCACCTCTCACTACCTCTGAGGGGATATCTTCCATCTTCTGTTGTATATATGTAGGGTATTTGGCATGTAAAACCTCATTGTTGGAGCCAATATGGGCATTACGATTGCCACCAAGGATTACTAGGGCTTCTGGGAAAGAAAAAAATAAGTTGTCTCTCACACACCTCAAATTCAGCCCCCTAAAAAACTATTCTTGCTTTCGCGTCTGAGGAGGAGCATACACGTTAACAACCAGCAATGAGTAATGTCTCAGTTCTATGAGACAGGCCATAAAGGAGTGGGATAAGATGTTCAACTTATTTAGCTTGAAGTTTTGTAGTGATGCTAATAGATAACCCACCCCGGGTCTTCCTCTTCCATGGCCACCTGAAGCACATTTTGAAAAGGGGACATAATAATTTTAATAATTCTTAAAAATGTGTTTTAATATCTATTTTATTCTATTGTTTTTATTGTCATGTATTTAATTTGTAACTTTTAATAATTTAAATTTTGTATACTGCCTGGAGATGTACATATCAGGCTGTAGTGGATTTAATCCAGCCTTTGTCTTAGGGCAAGCCCATGTGAGGGGAAGAAAAATGCTGAATCATCCCCTCTCTATGCTTTCACTCACAAATTCACTCTAAATTCACTCTAAAGGCTGTTCCTTTAAACTTTCCGGTTTCTTCAGTAACTTAATCACTACCACCACACCCTAATTATTACAGAGATTTAAAAAACAAAACAAAACCCTGGATTAGAGTGGAATTCCAGGGAACTCTCCTTCTCTTTACCAATGGAAAAGTACAAAAAAAAATCCTTCCATGTGCAGCCTACACATAATGAGAAAAATTGGTAGAGCTGCCGAGCAATCAAACTTGAGACATGTGTTGCACCAGAGCAAGCCCTTTTCCCACCCACCCCTTTCCTGAGTTGAAAATCCACTCAAGAGGCTTATCCAAAATTGCATAGAACAAAAAAAAAGGAATACTTTATTCAGAAATACTACAGACAGTTTTCATCTGAGGCTCTCTCAGCTTTTAGGACCGGTAAAAAGAAACACTCAGTAAGTTGCAAGGATACTTCAAAAAGCACCCCTGGTGATATTGAGGTGGCACACTTTAAAAATCATGGTTACCCAGTTGCAAAGAACACAAATGTAAGAAAATACAAAAAGCACCTTTGAGAGTTTATAGAGACTTTTGCAATGCCTTAGTTGCAGAGTTGGGCACAGGCTAGTGTTTCTTAGCTTAGTTACATTACAGATAAAATGCAATAGAACTGTTGCAAGGATATGCAAGGCACACTAAAGGAAAATAAGTTTCTGATGCAAACTGATTAGCAAGCTGTTTCCTAGACTAAATCCTGACGAGCTTCAAGTATCCGGCAATCTGTCTCTCAAGGATCTGCAGTCCTTTCAGTAGCCAACTCCATGGCTACCCATCCTGTTGCAAGTCCAGCCTGGCTTCAACTGAACAAAGAAAGCCTTCTCTCCCTCCCTCATGGCCCCCAAGGTCCCACCCACCGTGTGCTGAGTGGCTGATCCCTAGAGGTCACTGCCTGTCAGTCAGGAGGACAGGGTTCACTTCCGATTCACTCTTTAGGGGAAAGGAGGGACTGTTCACTATACAGGCAGTATAGAAATATGATTGATAGATAGATAGATAGATAGATAGATAGATAGATAGATAGATAGATAGATAGATAGATAGATAGATAGATAATCATCTAATCTGATCTCTCCTAGGGCACAGGTCTCTTGCAAATGAATAATGTCAAATTTTCTTAGGTATTCCATAGTAGAGTCGTTTTCTTTAGCCTGCTAGCCTGCTATGTTACATGTTATCAATTGGATACTACAAAACCAGTTACTCAGTCAATGCTCTCCAAAGGTGTTGTATCCATACTGAGACCACCAGCATTCAAAACAGGAGTGTCAGATGAAGCTGCATGTGATTTGTTAGATTCAGCCACTTTGATTGCAGTGGGAAGCTAACTTATAGCATGATGACTTGAACATGATGGACCATCAGAAGCTGGAGGCTGAGAACTTTCTCCAAGATCCTGTACAGAGACCATCTGAGGCAAATTATCCTCTTTCTCAAAATACTCTGACTGAGTTTCCAGTTGGGTTGCCAGATTACATACAGAGGTGGCCAAACCCGCATCCAACAGGACCAAAGTCTAGGCATGGGATTGCAAGCAGTCACATTGAAGGGAGCATTCCTGCAGGATGGCTTCCTGGTGGCAAGCCTCCTGGATCTCTTGAGCCACAGCATTCGAGTGAACAAAGTCCTGCAGTATGTGACCAGAGAATGCACTTTATAAGACATGAGTCTCTACTTTGTAATCTTGGCAGACATTTGGGTACTGGTTTGATGAAACTACATTGCCAATGGGAGCTCCACAAGGATCCTCCTGGGATATGTTCTCAGATGTCAGAGGCTGAAGGATTGGTTCCTTGGTGTTATGTTGGGAAGCAGGGGCACATCCAGTGTGTTCTCAGTGGGTTTAATAGTTCCAGGGGGCAGGGTGATCATTGGATTTGGCTCAGACAAAGAAGATTTCTTCTGTGGTCCATCTATGAGTTGTATTCTATGAAGAGGCTGGGAGGCAAGAGTCATACAACCTTGAGCCGATTTTGAGTTAGTAGGGGACAAGTATTGGTTTGCTGGCTGAATATCTTTAGTTGGAGAGCTTCAAGTTAAAGTCTTAGGATCATTAGCTGCTTCACTAATGTGTGAAGGATTAACTGCTTCACACATAGTAGACTCAAAAAGTGGCAAAGAGTCAAAAGGAGAGGATGTCAGATTAATCACTGTCAGGTCATTTGATGGAGGGATTTCCATACACATAGTAGGGTCAGAGAGTGGCATAGAGTCAGGACAGGAGTGGCAGGTATCAGATTAATCACCATCAAATCCTTCTGGGGAGGGGTAGCCATATCTGCCAAATTGGCAATCATTCCTTGATTTTGCCATGCCAGTGCTGGTACCAGGATAGCAGCATCCCACATTGATGCCCAAGAACTCTGAAATTCTCTAAAAATCTGAAGAATTTCAGGTAAATTCCCTAAATTTACCTGACCTGAACCACCCCTGGTGTAGTACCACCACTGCTACTGTGTATGCATTCATTCATTCATTCATTCATTCATTCTAAATATTTCTATCCTGCCCTTCTATCCCAGGAATTGAATCTCCAGGGCAACTTTAGCTTCAAATTGGCAAAAGGTTTTAGGAGCAGCTGCTGCAGGGTCAGTGCCTGGCTACCTAATAATCTTTTTTGCAATATATTTTTATTTACAACACAGATATTTTTCCTCTTCTAATGCCAATTAAAGATTAATGTTCCAAACTATGGATCCTTGCATGTAGCCATGGCATTGCACACAAAATTTGTACAAGGTTCTCCACATGCCCACCTGCAGAACAGATAGTTGTGGGTAGGAAAGTAAATTGAGTCCAACATGGTTCTGAGTTCAAAAAAATTGATAAACAATGTGCTGGTTGAATTGTTTCTTCAATATGGAGCTTAAAACTCTGATTTCATTAATATCAGCAAGAGTTGTGACATCATAAATTATAAATCCAGTAATATGTTAAATATGCATATTGAAAAATATCATTGCAAAATATCATTGCATTTATATTTACCTTGATGTTTAGGCTTTCAAAAGGAGCCGGCCAACATTATTGAAGAGCTATATTCCAGACCAAATTAACTGCAGAGATGTTGTGAATATTTGCTGCTCTTTCCTTTATCCACTTTTTGAGATCAGTGAGCCCCTTCAAAATCTCAAGCATCCATCATCTGTGCCCCAGTGTCAGATTCAAATTCCCAACTGCAATTGTATTTGTTCTTGCAAAGGAATAAGTTGAGTCTGAAATTATTCCAAATCTTCGAAAAACAAGTCATGAATAATTTCTGAGTAACAGAGTCTGAAAACCATTGCTCTAGTTTTTTTCATCTCAAAGCGACTGATAAATATCAGGAAAGCTCCACAAGAAAACAAAGGCTTCCCAGCCAAGGGGTGTACTTTGAAAGCACAGTATCTCCCAAGGTGTTACCATGATGCAATATGAGGTTCCAAGCCCTAGCATGACAGCAAAATGTCAAATGATTCCTCTCTATAGCTATCAAGTGATAAAATGCATCAGTGACAAGAAGAAGAAGGAAAAAATCCCTCTGCAATTTTTCCAGACTTCCTCTAAAAATATTCTAGGTGAATTTGTTAAAACTTAACAGTGACAAGCAGCATTTCATGTGGTGTATATTGAGCTCAGAGGTGGGTGGTGGAGGAAGGAAGGATTCATAAGTTCTAATTTTTGTGACAATTATTTGACCACTACTGTTTCTTCCATCTGGCTATAAATGGCAGCCATAACTAGAGGTTTTTTTCCAGGCAGGGTGTATCAAATGTTGTAACTATTTATGTATGTATTTATTAAAATATTTCTAGCCTAACTCTCAGTCAAAGATTCTCAAGGCAGCTAATCACATTTTAAAACAGTAAACACATTAAAATGATAAAGATTAAAAACAGACTAAAAGCCATAAATAATAAAACAGAAATCTGTTAAACAGCATAGGGCAGGGGACAAGATGGATCTTTGCAGAACCCTACAGCACAGGATGAAGGGTATGAATGAACAACACAATACCTCTAGCATACCACCTTTAATTCTATTAAAGTATATTGTCCATCTGCAGCCTAGCATTATAGCCCCCCAAAATGGTGGATGGTGGCATGAGAGGAATCCATTATGAATATTAGTGAACCTCAACCAAACTACAAACCCAGAGGGGCTGTCTTCAGAAAGATGGAGCAAAGGTTGCTTCACCTGTCCCCTCAAAGGTATGGCCGTAATGGGAACTGCAACAGCTACAATGAGCTAGAGCCCTGAAATCTGGTACTTGGATAGTCCAGGGCACTTCAGTTATTACAACAATCTGACACATTGACATTTATATTTCTCCCCCAAAACAAAGGACTCAAAATATCACACCAAATGCCCTCACCAGCTAGGAAGTCGCAAATAGACACATACATAGTATAAGACATCCTGATTACTAGAAAAGTCAGAAGTGGGGATATTTGCCTCTCTTACTGATGAGAGGGAAGAAATTTAGTACAAAACGGTTAAGGTACCTAAGGTACCCACAAAGCTAATATTTGATGCATATGTTACCATGCTTGTACACACATGTAATTTGGAGGCAGCTTGGAAGAATTTTCCCCAAACCAAGTTTGCAAACATGAATAACAAATGGACTGCAGTCTAGGCTGAGGCAAGACAGTATTAGGGTACCCCAGAGGAGCAAAAGAAGCAAGGCTTTGAAAATAAGAGACAAAGTTTATTTGTAAAATGCAATGTAAAATATGATATTTGGCAACCTTGATACCATCACAGTTCTGCAGGGAGTGAAAGCAAGTTGCTTTAAGCAACTCCTGCAATGAGATACAGAAGGGAAGGGAGCAAGGAAGTGAAGGCTCTGACAGCCTAGTGACTGGCGGGTGTTTGAATGTGGGCAGAAAGAGGGGGAGATATGGGGAGAAAGAGATAGAGGAAAGAGATAATTAGGAGCAGTTTTAATACCTGTCTTCAATCTACAGTTTCATGCACAATACCAAAAGGGGTGACTCTCACTGGGAGAGATTCAGGGGCCCTAGCCACAGATGTTCTGCCAAATAAGCAGACATGGAAAAACAGCTAGGTGTTTGCTATCTTAGCACCAAGTTCCTAGGTCTGTGGCACTCTGAGTGCCCACTGCTAGCATTGGGAACACTGGGTTTCCCACAGGATTTAGCCTGTGATAAGCCCATGTAAGGAATGGCACAACCTCTGTGGATTAAGAAGTTTATTCTGAGGTCCAGGGGCTTCCAGGCAGAGATTAATCCATAGCAAGGCCACAAAGAGGGTGCTCCATTCTTAGTTCTCAGACTGTCCAGGGTAGTCCTGGGAAGCCCACAAAAGGAATACTCAACAGCTATTCAAAGGGCCTTGGGGTCGTGGTGGACTGCTCATTGAAAGTGTCAACTCAGTGTGATGCAGCTCTGGGGAAAAAGGCCACTTCCATGCTAGGGATCATTAGGAAGGGGACCGAAAATAAAACTGCTTATATTATAATGCCCTTATACAAAACTATGGTGCGACCACTCTTGGAGTACTACGTACAATTCTGGCCACCACATCTAAAGGAGGACATTGTAGAACTGGGAAAAGTGCAGAAGAGGGCAACCAAGATGATCAGGGGCCTAGAGCACCTTCCTTACGAGGCAAGGCTACAACACTTGGGACTTTTTAGTTTAGAAAAAATATGACTGCGGGGAGACATGATAGAGGTCTATAAAATCATGCATGCTGTGGAGAAAGTGGATAGAGAGAAATTTTTCTCCCTCTTGCATATCTCTAGAACCAGGGGTCATCCCATGAAATTAACTGCCAGGAAATTTAGGACCAGCAAACAGAGGTACTTTTTCACACAACGCATAATCACCTAGTGGAATTCTCTGCCACAAGATGTGGTGACAGCCAACAACTTGGATGGCTTTAAGAGGGGTTTGGATAACTTCATGGAGGAGAGGTCTATCATCGGCTACTAGTCAGAGGGCTATAGGCCACCTCCAGCCTCAGAGGCAGGATGCCTCTGAATACCAGTTGCAGGGGAGTAATGGCAGGAGAGAGGGCATGCCCTCAGTTCCTGCCTGTAGGCTTCCAGCAGCATCTGGTGGGCCACTATGTGAAACAGGATGTTGGACTAGATGGGCATCCAGCAGGTGTTGTGAACTACACCTGGTTTCGCACTCTGTACATGCTCAGAGGGAAAGAGGGAAAGTCACATCATACACAAACTGAATTGGTTCTTGGAGATGGTGACCATGTATGATCTGGGCGCGCAAACAGAGATAGAGAGAGACACACTCAGAAAGTTCAGTGGGCTTTATTATGAAAAAGTTGCTCATCAGAACAAAATAAAAACATTAAAAACATGTTTCCGATTCAAGGTGTAGTGTAATGTGCCTAACTAACATATGTGTGTGCAATCAGTAATTACAGATATCTAATAATCTAACAAGTCCTAAATAAAACATTTAGAGAGAAGCAGAGAAAGAAGGAGGGGGGGCTCAGGAAGGGGGGGTAGTAGTGATTAGTAAGGAGGAGGAAAGTAGGGATCCAAGGCTTGTGAAGGCAGCATATTACCCAGGATCAGAGGCTTTGAGAGCGGTGGATCTTCTCAGTTGAAGAAGCCAGGCCTTTGGTAGGAGACAGGAGCCTTTTTGCAGTCTGCCCAGGGCACGGCTGAGCATCCATGGGCAGAGTTCCTGCTTTTTCCATGCGGCTTAGCAGCAAACTCTGGGATGGCTTCCGTGAGCAGGATTGCCCGTAGGCACAGAACTGCTCAACTCTCTGTCTAATGGCCCCCACTCTTTATAGTGTATTTTCCTTTGATCTATACAAATCTCATCTTTTCCTGGGTTCCCCAGAAGGGGTGACAACTTGCTGCTATCTTCTGAACAGGGGTGTAACGATAGGGGGGGCAGGGGGGGCACGTGCCCCAGGCGCCACTTGGGAGGGGGCGCCAAAAAGTGCCCCAGCCAGTCTCCTGCTTTTGGCAAAAAAAAAAAATTGTGTGATTTTTTATTTTTATTTTTTGTCATTACGGAGATCTCCGGTGGGCGGGAGCTCCCATTGGCTGCTGGAGAACACATGACCACCATGCTGGTTGTCTCAGTTCCTCCCTCCCTGCTTGCTGCACGCAGGAGGAGTGGAGCGGAGTAGCTTGTGAGAGCTGCTGCTGCTGCTGACGTTCCTTGACTCTGCCTGCCGTTTGCCCACCACACTGCCCTCTGGCTGCATTTTATTCTTCTGTTCTGCATTAACAAAGTAAGTTTCATTGCTCAAATCTCTCTCTCTCCCCTGTGTGTGTTGTGTGTGAGAGAATGCCCCTACTCCCTTGCATAACGTCCTCCTTTTAGCTCTTCTGTGCTTTGCATAGCAGGCTTCACACCCCCCACCACCACCCCTAAACCGAGGGTAGCTGCCTGCAAGTGGAGCCAGTGGCGCTCTCCTGGCTTGCATTGTGTGAGTTTCTGGCTTGCATTGTGTTTCTGGCTTGCAGTTTCTGGCTTGCATTGTGTGAGTCCCGGTGGGATTTCAAAAGGAAACTCACGCAATGCAAGCCAGGAGAGCGACTTGTGGCTCCGCTTGCATTGCCCGAGTTTCCTTTTGCAATCCCACCTCTGCAAAAGGAAACTCATGCAATGCAAGTGGAGCCACAAGTCACTCTCCTGGCTTGCATGCATGAGTTTCCTTTTGCAGAGGTGGGATTGCAAAAGGAAACTAGTAGTACTAGTACACAAGATCTTTGCAGCTCTGCTAGTAATTACAACTTCTGGATCATCCCTTAGCATGGGGGGTGGGGTGGCAATTTAATTTGGAACTCATTAATATAATTTTTGAGTAATGTTCAGTCTGTCTGGATTAATACTAGGTTTATTCTTTATAGCAGATTTTTATTAGCAACATACAATCTACAACATTTTCAGCCTTGTTCATTTGGTGCATATTGTAGATGTTCTGTCTCCAAAACATAAGTACAGCATCTATATTTTTGAAGGGGGGGAAATCCCATTTAATACAGTGTGAACAAATTGGTCCAAAAAGTAGCAATGGGAAGTTTTTCTTTCTGCCCCTGTAGCTTTAATAAGATAGAGTGCACAAATATCACTTGATTAACAGCTGCGATATTAATTTCCCTTTTTGGTTGCTTGACTCACAGAGAGAATCATGTCAAGGCAGTGGAGAACCAATTAAATTTATTTTAATCTTTGTTAGGGAAGATAACATGCCTTTTTCTCTCCTTGTTTAAATAATTAAAGTTTCAGTAGGTATTATTTCTGGCTTTAAAGAAATTGGTATCTTAATGTAATGGAATTCTTCTAATTACATACTTAATAGTTTTTAAAAAGTTAATCACGGTTTTTCATTCAATGTGTATTTTGTTTTACATATTAAATTTATATTTTCCTTTGAGAGAGTTTTAAAAATAAGAGGAAATTGGGAAGGCTTTTTTAAAACAAAGAAAAATCTCACCCCTACTTATTCATGATCTTTTTGATTTGCCTGTGTAATTTCAAGCAAGTCAGATGTAATTGCAAGTAACATGCAGAACATCCCAGGTTCAATCCCTACCTCCAGGTAGGGCTGGGAGAAACTCCTGCCTGAAACCTTGGAGAGCTGCTGCCAGTCAGTGTGGGCAATAGTGAGCTAGGTGGACCAATATCTGACTCTGTAGACAGCTTCCTGCGTAATCAAACCATAACTTGCCCTTACGTTCAGTCCAATTGGATGCATTCACATTCACAGCTTACATCCAATAAACTGCTGAGTAAGCCCTCCAAACTAGGACCACACAGTGTGGTTTGCAATTCTGGTATATGAAGGGCCCAAACCTCAGTTTTGCTGTTCAGGTGCATAGGCAAACGGTGATTTAATTAAACCAGGAGGTTATTTATTAAGACTGTGTATGAGAGGGAAGCAGAAAGAGGAGGAGATCATGGCTCAAATAATGGTGGCTGAATGTGGCCATTGAGTTTCCTAGGAATACAACCAACATAAAGTGTGCTACAAATAGACATTATTATAGAATTAATAAACATAGAATATCTATGATAGACTAGAATATATGTCTATTATAATTTAAGTCTCTATTATAATATAAGCATAAATCTTGAATAGACTAGAATATCTATGATGGAAAAGACTAGAATACCTGTCTTGTCTTTTCCATTTTGGGACACAAAACCTATTACTATGTTTAAAAGCATTTATTTTCTGGCCATGAGGACTGCAAACTTAGGCTGTTAGTATGCAAGACATTTCTTTAAAATATATATTTCTAAAGAGCCTTGTAGCCTCATGTTTCCTTTTTCCTGTCCCAGTATACTTGCACCGATGCAGCCCACAACCCACATTTGACTATGACTGTGACACATTTCCATATTTCCGGGGGGAAGGAGAGGGGGGGGCGCAATTTCAGTGCTTGCCCCGGGCGCCGTTTTCCCTAGTTACGCCTCTGCTTCTGAATATTGTCTTTTAATTACCTCAGGATATTTGGTCAGTCCAGAGAGATCTTAATCCCATCTTCTGCAAACTGTGCACTTGGAAGGGAGCGGGAGAGGGAGCAAGTGTTAGTAGAAAGACTAAATCTACAGGTGTTCTCCTAGGGTGGAATTTCTATAGACAGCAACTGAACGATCCCCTGTAGGCATAGCAGGGCCATCATTGACAATGATTAGCATAGACTTCTTGCACAGACATTATCTGATTACATATTAGCATATTGATTAGCTCAGGCCCGGCCCTTTGTGTTTTGTGTTTTCTTAAGTATCCAGTTCACAAGGCCCTGCTGGAATGCCTCTTCACCCAGAGGCCGAGCAGGTAGTTCACCCAGAGTTCAGGTGTGATTTCATCTCTTAATATAAAATGAAATCAGACACAGACCTGTATTCCAGGCCTATACTTCACCATACTTCTGAGTTGGTACCTCTGGTTCTGATATGTTATAGACCGTTCATAACACAGGGCTGTTCTTATGTTAACTCAGTGGTTTTAGATCACATGGTCCAATGACTCAACTTAGGGACTCAACAGTCCAGTGATTCAGCTTTGAGGAAAATGTTTGAGTACACAGGTGGATACTCCAGCAGGCAGGCTTCTAAGGGGGTATGTGCCACCAAGCTACCACAACAAAGATATCAGCACTGAGATTCAAGAGCTGAAGCTTTTTGTAGTCCTCTGTGAAGTTCCAAAGGTGGGAGAAGAGAAATACAAAGGAGAATGTTGCAGCACAGGATCTAAAGGAAGTGAAGGGGACAGCCTGTTATTCAGATGGATCCCAAAACAAAAGGGACCCATGCTAATTACTGAGTCTAATTAGCTGCCTGGATTGTGGCTGTTCAAGTCTCCAGAAATGATCTTTTGTTTAAGACCTCTGGCTTCAATTGCCATAGGTGTGTCACCTTTCCAGACACAGCTTATACAGTTTGACTCATCTGAGGATTCACCTCCTTCTTTTGACATCAAATGGCTGTCTGTGCTCAGGGTCACACTCAATCTTGCTCAGATTAGAGGCCAAAGTTTCCAAGGTGGGATTGGAAGCTGTCTTGTAACACACATATCCCCCATTTTGTTTTGTAAGCCTAAAAATGGGTCATTTCAACATCTACCAGTCAAAATCTGGAACGTGAAGCTTACCCCCTGCTAAATGAACAAAGGGGCATCTTTTTTAAAGTGGTGATTCTCTTTATTTAGCAGGGGGAGAGCAACTGACCCTATCTATCCCCAGCACAGCACACAGCATCCCTCCAGTGGCCTTTGCTGGTGTCTTTCATATGTTTCTTTTTTGGATTGTGTGCCCTTTGGGGACAGGGAGCCATTTCATGTATGTATGTATGTATGTATGTATGTCGATCTATCTATCTAAACTGCTTTAGGAACTTTTGTTGATAAGCAGTATATAAATATTTGTCATTATAAGAGGTCAGGACTTCACCAGCACATTAAAAAAAACCAAGCTACGTTTAGGATAGAACTGATGAACTGTAAGAGTTCCATTGCTTTTGTTATATGCTTCAGTCAGTCTATGATTTGAGGAAATAGGTCTTCCAGGAGCAGCTAATATGTGTGCATGCTTGCCATTTCAAACTTTCTGTGGAAGTTCCTTTACAGAATCCAGTGAAAACTCTGGATTCTCCTTTATAAAAGTTGTACACATTCAGCCACCATTCATACTTCCATATCCATGCCAGAGAGATCATCCAATAAGCAGGAAAACCAGAATAAGGTGTGAGTGGAGGAAAGATGAGAGAGAGAAAATCCAGATGATCCTCAATAAAACCTTCTCATTGTGCTGCATATCTTTTCACACAGTTCTCCTATATTTCTTTATCTCTGTCTTCCCTACCTCAGTTTTAACATGCTACTACTAACCCTAACATCCAATAATCTATATCTGGTTTAGTTTTATCCTTCCATTTAGCAAGCGCTGCTGCTCTTATGATCCAAGCCTATTGTTCCTTGTTTAGCTTCCATATAGTTTCCTAATACTAACTCTTTGAAAGACCATTTTGCACACATTCCTAGGATCAGATTAATTCATTTACTTACCTCTCTTGCCCATATTCAGCAATTAGTGGAGTTCCCAATACATATGCTCGAAAGTGTCTCCATGTCTCCAGTACCTATTAACTTTTATGTAGAGATGCTATCTGCAAGAACTACCACTTTCATGTAGGGACTATACAGTTGCTATGGTTTGCACAACTGTGGTACCACTTTTCAAGGCCCTGTGATTGAACAAATCAAGCTTGCCATCAACCCAATGTGTTCCCAAGGTGCTCACATATGGGGACCACCAACTGGTGTGAACCAACCCTTTTTCTTTCTGCCACCTGGGAAGCTGTCCCTAAAACAGAGAAATGCATCAGAAAACACTGATTATCATTCTTACTTCCTTCACAGATCTTTATTATAAAGTATTTTCCTAAAATTAGGACAATGAATGTCACATAAATTGTCATAGGCCTATTCCACATCACACACTACAGAACTGGCCCTTTAATGTTCCCAGAAAAGAAATATATATATACAATATTGTGCAATATATTGTATATGACTCTGAAAAATTACTACTGCCTCCAAGTTGGCTAATGAACAGGGCATTCATCTACTAAAAATTCCCTGCACATACATATGGTACCCATTAGCATTGCATCGGCCACTAGACAAATCTGACTGGAATAAGAGAAATGTTTGACTGTTTCACCTGACAGACCAATTCAGCATGGCTGATGCCTTTCGTCCCAGTCCTCATTTTCTCTGGTACCTGGCCTTCATCTACCACACATGATGGCACCAGCTGAAAATTTCGGCACTCTTCTTTGTCTCTTGACTTTGTCTCTTGACTTGACTGAGAAATGGACATAGACAAAGAAAAAATCACACAACTAAAGACATAGCCAAGTCAGATATGAGAAGAAAGTATTACCTCCTTCTCAACCCAGTGTTTATCCACTCTCTCTTTTTGACCCAGTGGCACAGTGGGGAAATGCTTGACTAACAAGCAGAAGGTTGCCCGTTCGAATCCCCACTGGTATGTTTCCCAGACTATGGGAAAGAGGCCTCCATGAAAGCTGGCAGACTATGGGAAACACCTATATCGGGCAGCAGCAATATAGGAAGATGCTGAAAGGCATCATCTCATACTGCACGGAAGGAGGCAATGGTAAACCCCTCCTGTATTCTACCAAAAGAAAACCACAGGGCTCTGTGGGCACCAGGAATCAAAATCTGCTTGACAGCACACTTTACCTTTACTCTTTCTCCAGTGTTTCTGTGGATTACTTTTACTCAATGCTTCCCTTAAGTCTTACATTTATATATTTTTAATGATTTGTAAAAAGTGAGACTACTGTATAATGTACTCCAAAATGGAAATATGTTGCTGTCATTTGCAAATCTCTTACCATTTACTTGGCTTTTCTAGTGTCATAAAATGGGTATTTCCAAATCGAGAACTTTCACATGAGCTTCTGTGGCTCACCAAAGGAATTGCATGGGGAGTCATCACTGGGTGTCTATATCTAGCTGTTCCTGTACATTATTTTCTGTCTGCACCAGCAGTGAAGAGTTGGGGAAACCTGTGAGTTGGGGTCCCTCCCATTAAAGTGTAATTTGTTATTTACATTTTGTTGTTGTGCACTTCCAGTTTAGCACATTTCCTACTTAACAAACTTCTATGGAATTTCTCAAATACACTTCTGCCAATATTTCTGTCAAGTTTGGAATGCAGGAAACCATGTTTTGTGTGGTTTTCAATATCTCCTTGTTCTTGCATTAAATCACTTGCTGAAAATTCTGCTTAATAAATCAGTTCCTGAAATTGCAGTGAATTGTTCCCCTTCTTTTTGCCCAATTGTCCAAAATGACTTGGCGGCAGTCTTATGCACACTTGCTGGGAGTAAGTTCCATTGATCTTAGTGGGACCTACTTCCAAATAAATAAATATTCTGCTGTTGTGACCACAGTTTTGTCCTTTTTCAGTTTGATGTTATATTGCTGCTTTTGCACCCTTTCATTTACTGGAAGAGGAATAAGTGATACAGTACAGATACTGCTTATTTATTATAGTCTTGAATAGCCATATACTATAATGGGAAATCACTAAATTGTTTATAACTGGTTTGTTTCCTGTCCTGATGGAATGAAAACTGGATGTGTGGTAGATCCTTGTGAGGCCATAGTAAGGCTATTCACATGAGCAGTCTAGCCCAGGCTATGGCAGCCCAGGCTGGGCTAGGCTGCTCGTGTGCAACCCTGGAATCTGGGCCAATTCTGGTCCTTCCCACTCACCTAACCCTGCTTTGAATCCCAGCCTTTAGCCAAGGTTAAGGGCACCCTTGACCCCAGTGCTGGGGTCCTGTGGGTGCTCGGGCTGCATGCAACCTGAGCACACAATGAGTTGGGTGCCTAGAGCACCTGACTCCTGGCAGTATCCCACAATATACCACTCTTTTCTCACGGTGCATTGTGGGATATCCGGAGGCCTGGACGCATTGTCCCAGCCTCCGGGGATCTGCACTACTTGGAGCAGCATGGATTGTCTGGGAGTGGGAGCCACGCTCCCAGCAGCATGTGGATGATCATCTGGGGGGAAGATGTGTTCAGCACAGCCTTCCCCCCACCCACCTGCCCAGAAATCATGTAAACAGCCTTTATGTCTTCAAAACATCAAGCACATATATGTGGCAGGAGGGATTGCACAGCAAGTCTTGAAGTTTCCATGATCTGGCAGGTGTGAGAAGGAGACAATGTTTCCAGTGTCCCTTCTATGTGCTCCTGGTTAGAGAGAGTTATGCTGCGTGCAATACTGGTTCAAGAGCAGCAGCAGCAACAATCATTTGAAAAGGCAGAGGTGGAGTATGAGGTGGGTGAGAAGGCTTCTTTTCCTAAAGGCTAAGGAAGAGTGCAATCATAGGGGAAAGTCAATAATTTTTTTTAAAAAAAATAAAGGGTGCCAAAAGATCATAGTATTTATCAGCAGGACTTGATTTTAGAAAGTGAGGAGACTGCACAAGGCAAGGATCAGAAGAAAAGAGGCTAAGGTGCAGAAGTGAGGGGGCATGCAGGGGGTTACCACTGGGAGCCAGCTCTCCCATATGTCACCACCTACACAGGTAACCACTTTTCTACAGGTTGTGCCATGTTCCATCAATACCTTTTCCTCCTTGCACAAAAATTTCCCCTTCCATGATCAAATTAGGAAAACACGTAGTAATGAAAAGCCATGTATTGGCATGCAGCTTGTTCAGGGAAGTTATGCAATGTGCAAAATATTTTTTGGATCTTCCAAATGTCCTTTCCTTTGACTCCCATCCTGTGTGACAGTTGGAAGCCTACTCTACATATGAGGTGTAGGCCCGAGAGCATAGCTAACAGGGATAGCAAACAGGACGTAGGAGTTTTGCAGGAGTTTAGCGGGAAGTGTGCGGGGGAGCCTGGAACAAGCCCCCGCGATCACAAGGATCACAAGGAGCCTGGTGGAGAAGAGAATGTAAGTATATATCCCTCCCTCGTATCCCTCATATTCTTGGGAAAGGCTGTTTGGACAGTTAAATAGCTGACCATTACAGCTGAGACCTATCCTAATAAACTATCTAATAAACGGACAATAAGCTCCCTAAATACTGTAAAGAGCCAACCAAAACAGTATGAAGATTGAAGGTCAGCAGGGGAAGGGGCACTTCCCAGTGTATTGCACAGAGTGCCACATGTACGACTATTTGCCCCATAGACAGAAGTCATGGGTGTGTGCTCGGTGCAAAGAGATCCTGGCTCTCAGGGAACAAATCCATTCCCTCGAGACCAAGGTGGCGGATCTGGAGAAGCTCAGGGAGACAGAGAGGCATGTGGATGAGACCTTCAGGGATGTGATAGAGGCATCCCACTCCAGGGCTGGTAGCTCCTCTGCTGTCAGGGAGAATAAAGGTCTTGGGCAAGGAGGACATCGGTCTGAGGAAGAGGGAAATGCTCCTTTAGAAGGGACACCTTCCGTGGATGATGAGCCCATATCCTCTTGCACAGGGGATACTCCTCTGGGGGGTGGGGGCCTCCTTGTAGTGGGTGATTCAATCATTAGAGGGATAGAGAGATGGGTTTGTGACCCGCGTGTTGACCGCACGGTGACTTGCCTGCCTGGTGCGAAGGTTGCGGACATTACGCAGCGTCTAGACACAGAGGCGTATCTAGGGAAAATAGCGCCTAGGGCAAACACTGAAATTGCGCCCCCTGTCCAAACATCTGACACCCATCTTTCAGATAACTTTACCATAATATCAGCTGAAAAATACAAGTCAAGCTCATTAATCTTTTAATATTTCAAAAACTATTTAGCAGTGGACTTAGCCAGACTAAAAAATGCTGGAAAACTACAAATTTCAGTATGTGGGGGCTCATGAAATACCCAAATACTATGTGGAGATGTACTTGGAAAACTAAGCAGAAGTGCCTGTCTAATTCTCTACTATGCATTGTAGCATCACCATTACATAAGTTTTAAAAATCAATGGAGAATTTGACTTTTCCCAGATACTCTGTAAATAATTAAAGGATATGCAGAGTAAACTGTGTCACTGCTTGGAATATATTCTAGTCTTTCAGAAAGACAGTTAAAATGAGAGAAAGAGAGCAAGAAACTCCCAGTGGGCCTTAATATTAAGGGTTTCACACTGATTCAAAGACAAACTCACCATTAATAGCCATATTAGCAAGACATCACATTTAACTCACCTATCACAAGAAGTAAAGTAAGAGCAAATGAATACAATCCTAGCTCTTAAGCGTCAGCTCAGTATTCACAAGCCCTGATTCTCTGTACATAGTGCCAATCTGAATATGTGTACAGTGTCTTATATTATTTTTATTATTATTATTTTTACCTGTAGCCCCTTTGGGGGGCTTCCTAAAGGCTGGGGGGGTTGCAAAGATTCCCCCTCACCCCGCTGGCCTCGCAGGGACCATTTGAGCATGTGCAGTGGCCGTTTTTAAAAATAATCTTTTTTTTTTTTTAAAGGCCACTGAAAACAAAATGGCCACCGTGCATGCTCAAATGGCCTCTGCAAAGCCTGGCATGACCTAGAACCTCACAGAGGCCATTTCAGCATGCACGGTGGCCATTTTGTTTTTGGCAGCCATTTTTTTAAAAAAAATTAATTTTACAAAATGGCGCGCCCCTTCAAGTGGCGCCCGGGGCACATGTCCTGCCTGCCCTACCCCTAGATACGCCCCTGTCTAGACAGGCTCCTAGGCAGTGCTGGGGAGGAGACAGCTGTCGTGGTGCACGTCGGCACCAACGATGTGGGGAAATGCAGTCGGGAGGTCCTGGGAGCCAAATTTAGGCTGATAGGTAGCATTTTGAAATCCAGGACACCCAAGGTAGCATTCTCAGAAATGCTACCTGTTCCACGCGCAAGTACAGTGAGACAGGCAGAGCTGAGGGGTTTCAATGCGTGGATGAGACATTGGTGCCAGGAGGAGGGGTTTAGATTTGTTAGGCACTGGGACACATTTTGGGGCAAGCAAGGCCTGTACAAAAGGGACGGGCTGCACTTGAACCAAGATGGAACCAGACTGCTGGCGCTTAAAATCAAAAAGGTTGCAGAGCAGCTTTTTAAATGACACCTGGGGAACAGCCAATGGGATCTGGGCAGTATCCCGTTTGGCAAAGCCATCCTTTAAAGTGTGAGGCTGCAAAGAATTCAAATAAAACAGAAGGGGACGGAGCAGAACTGCATAAAGAGCAGATGGGAGGCTGTGCCAGCAGGTCAAAGAGTCAAAAGAATAGCATTCATCAGGGGAGAGATTCAGTGTATAGGTGCTTGTATGCCAATGCCAGAAGCCTCCGAGCCAAGATGGGTGAGCTGGAGTGCTTGGTTGCTAACGCAGAAATAGACATAGTGGGCATAACAGAAACATGGTGGAACAGTGAGAACCGGTGGGACACTGTTATCCCTGGGTATAAACTCTATAGGAAGGACAGGGAGGGGCGCCTTGGAGGAGGGGTAGCACTGTATGTTAGAGAAGGGATAGAATCTAACAAGCTAGAAAACCTAAGTGGACTGGAGTCCTCCACAAAAACCCTGTGGGTGACTATACAAGGCCGGAAAGGAATCGTCCTACTGGGGACGTGCTATCGCCCTCCGGATCAAAATGCCGACAGTGACTGGGAGATGCAGGAGGAAATCAGGGAGGCGTCAAGGAGAGGCAGGGCTGTAATTATGGGTGATTTCAACTACCCACACATAGACTGGGTAAATTCACATTCAAGTCAGGTCAAAGAGGTCAAATTTCTAGATACGCTAAATGACTGTGCCTTAGAACAGTTAGTCATGGAACCGACCAGAGAGAAGGCGACCTTGGATCTAATTCTGAGTGACACCCAGGACCTGGTGCGTGATGTCGGCGTCATCAACCCTTTAGGGAACAGTGACCACAGTGCCATCAAATTCAGCATACATGTGGGGAGAGAATCACCAAGGATGTCAAACACAGACATTTTAAATTTCAAAAGAGGAAAATTCTCCAAAATGAGGAGTATGGTGAAAAGAAAGCTGAGGGGGGAAATCAGGAGAGTCACTTCGCTCCAGAGTGCATGGCGTTTACTCAAAACCACAATACTAGAAGCCCAGTTAGATTGTATACCCAAAAGGAGGAAAGGTACCACTAAGTCCAGGAGGATGCAAGCATGACTAACGGGTACCGTCAAGGAAGCCATAAAAGGGAAGAAGACTTCCTTCCGAAATTGGAAGGCCTGTCCAAATGAAGAGAACAGAAAGGAACACAAACTCTGGCAAACTAAATGCAAGGTGACAATAAGGGAGGCAAAAAGAGAGTTTGAGGATCATTTAGCCAAAAGTATCAAGGGGAATAACAAAAACTTCTTTAAGTACATCAGAAGCAGGAAACCTGCCAGGGAGGTGGTTGGGCCATTAGACAATGAGGGAGTGAAAGGGATTATTAAGGAGGATATGGAGGTTGCAGAGAAACTGAATGAGTTCTTTGCGTCTGTCTTCACAGCAGAGGATACTGAGCATATACCTGTTCCTGAACCAGGCTTTTTAGGGATGGAGGCTAGAGAGCTGAGTCAGATAAAAGTGACAAGGGATGATGTTCTAAATTACAGGCCAGTTAGCCTAACATCCGTTCCAGGCAAATTGATGGAAAGCATCCTCAAGGATAAAATTGTAAAGCACCTAGAAGAACAGGCCCTGCTGGGAGTGAGCCAGCATGGCTTCCGCAAAGGTAAATCTTGCCTCACCAACCTTTTGGACTTCTTTGAGAGTGTCAACAAGTATGTGGATCAAGGTGATCCAGTTGACATAGTCTACCTGGACTTCCAAAAAGCTTTTGACAAAGTTCCTCATCAAAGACTCCTGAGGAAACTTAGCTGTCATGGGATAAAGGGACAAGTACATGTGTGGATTGCTAACTGGTTGAAAGACAGGAAACAGAGGGTAGGTATAAATGGAGAGTTTTCACAATGGAGGGAAGTAAGAAGTGGGGTCCCCCAGGGATCTGTACTGGGACCGGTGCTTTTTAATTTATTCATAAATGATCTAGAAGCAGGGGTAAGCAGCGATGTGGCCAAATTTGCAGATGATACCAAACTCTTCCGGGTAGTGAAATCCAAAACGGATTGTGAGCAGCTCCAAAAGGATCTCTCCAAACTGGGGGAGTGGGCAACAAAATGGCAAATGCGGTTCAATGTTAGCAAGTGTAAAGTGATGCACATTGGGACAAAAAACCCCAACTTCAAGAATATGCTGATGGGATCCGAGCTGTCGGTGACGGACCAGGAGAGGGATCTTGGGGTTGTGGTTGACAGCTCGTTGAAAGTGTTGACTCAATGTGCGGCAGCTGTGAAAAAGGCCAATTCCATGCTAGGGATCATTAGAAAGGGGGTTGAAAATAAAACGGCTAACATTATCATGCCCTTATACAAAACTATGGTGCAACCACACTTGGAGTACTGCGTACAATTCTGGTCACCACATCTTTAAAAGGACATTGTTGAACTGGAGAAGGTACAGAAGAGGGCAACCAAGATGATCAGGGGCCTAGAGCACCTTTCTTATGAGACAAGACTACAACACCTGGGGCTTTTTAGTTTAGAAAAAAGATGACTGCGGGGAGACATGATAGAGGTCTATAAAATCATGCATGGCGTGGAGAAAGTGGAGAGAGAGAGATTCTTTTCCCTCTCACACAACACTAGAACTAGGGGTCACTTCATGAAATTGATTACCAGGAGGTCTAGGACCAACAAACGGAAGTACTTTTTCACACAACGTGTGATCCACTTGTGGAACTCTCTGCCACAGGATGTGGTGACAGCCAACAACCTGGATGGCTTTAAGAGGGGTTTGGATGACTTCAGGGAGGAGAGGTCTATCAATGGCTACTAGTCAGAGGGCTCTGGGCCACCTCCAGCCTCAAAGGCAGGGTGCCTCTGAGTACCAGTTGCGGGGGAGTAATGGCAGGAGAGCGGGCACGCCCTCAACTCCTGTCTGTGGCTTCCAGCGGCATCTGGTGGGCCACTGTGCGAAACAGGATGCTGGACTAGATGGGTCTTGGGCCTGATCAAGCAGGGCTGTTCTTATGTTCTTATGTAACTGCTGCGAAGTAATGAGGAGTAATGATCATCATCGTCATCATCATGAAGAACTTTATTTGTTAGCCGTTGTTCTCTGGTTGGCTCTTTCATAGAACACTGGCAATCTACAGTATGTAATATAAGTAGATCATCAATTTGACTGAAACAAAACCTCATATCACACCAAGTGTGGGAACTAAAGAAACTTTTGTATTGGGCTATTGGATTGGGTGATATAGGGAGATTCTTCTTTTCTCTGAGGCAATATTTTGAAATAATGTGTTATATGTTTTGTGTCTCCTCCATCTTGCTTTTTGCTACATTATCCCCTAGGGAAGTTGTTTTTAGCTGCAGACAGTGTTTTTTAGCTGCTGTATTAAGCCCTCATTCTGCTCAAATCTATCTGTAGGCTGGTGTAGATTTACAGAAGATAAGAATATGACTGATTAGGTGGGTCAGATCAAATTGTATGGAATTCAAACTATGCTATGCTGATGTTAAAAAATGAGAGTTAATGCTCTTAATAAAAAATGCAGATGTCCTCAATGTTAATTAATAAATAGAATTGTTGATGAACTATTTTATGAGCCAGCGTGGTGTAGTGGTTAGATGAGCCAGCATGGTGTAGTGGTTAGAGTGCTGGACTAGGACCGGGGAGAGCTGAGTTCAAATCCCCATTCAGCCATGATACTTGCTGGGTGACTCTGGGCCAGTCACTTCTCTCTCAGCCTAACCTACTTCACAGGGTTGTTGTGAGGAGAAACCTATGTATGTAGTACACTGCTCTGGGCTCCTTGGAGGAACAGCGGGATATAAATGTAATAAATAAATAAATAAATAAATAAATTTTCTTCTAAATTCAAATAATTAAAAAGTATAGGATTGTGCAGGGATCCAGAAAAGGATGCCTGCATTCATACAATTGTGTACTCAGATATTCATTCATTCAGTTTTATACAAGCCTAACTAAGCAATTCATATGAGGGGGGGGGGATCTAATTTATTAATGGAATTTGCTTTTGAGTTATTGGCCCCAGTTCAGCTATATACCTGTATATAGTACTCACATGCAATAACTGGTGGTTCCTGAGGTGGAAGCAGAACTCTCTTCCCTCAGAATTTTCACTAAATATTTGATATCTGTACTTGACACTCGATTATAGTGTCAAAGTTAAATGTATTAGTTATCCTTAGTTATATGTATTATGTTTGCATCCTACCTTTCCTTCAAGACATTCAGAGCGTACACAGTCTCCACCTCCTATTTGTTCTGCTTATAGCGCTATAGGATAGAGCTGAAAAATAGTTACTGTTTCTAAATCACCCACTGTTTCACAAGAATGTGAACAGGGATTTGAACCTGAGCTATTGCGAAATAACTCCGTGTCTCTCATGAAGCTTCGATTTCAATATTTGATATTTGACTAGATTTTATAACTGATTTGTTTAATCTATGTATTTAATTTATAAACTACCTAATGACATCTCTCTATGAAATATACAATGGTATTTCATACTTCAACAGCTGGCATGCAGCTGCACTGACACACCAGCTGACTGAAATACAACTGGTTTTAGTATTTGACACTTAACAATTTATGAGAGTTCAAATTTGATGAATGCCAAATAAATCAAGAGATGTCAATAAAATGTTGTTGTTGTTGTTTTTAAAACCCTTTGAGGTAAAATGTCATATTTAACATTTGATGACTCAGCTGTTGAGTTTCCAGATCCAGTTTCCTGTTTCAAATGTAACATTCAAAATGTAAAATGTGAAAATCCCAGTGAAACCAGTGGGGCTTACTTCTGAGTAAACTGAGTTAAAATTGGGCTGTAAGAGGGTCTTTAACAGCAGCTATCATGAGACACCTCTCCTCCACCCTAAGGAAATAGGAGGACAGGGAAAGAATGAAAACGCAAGGAGAGTTCTCTTTCTTCCATCTTTTATTGGTTTGTTATAAAAATATAAAATCAGAAAAGATAGTTACTGACTTGTCCTTTTATATTAGGGGTTAGAGGCATCACTACAGGACAAAAGCAGTGGACTTTAGCAGCACAGAAGGTTGAGCTGAGGCATTGTGACTGCTTAGGCCTGGAAAGGGAGGAAAGGTGTGCAGGTGTGTGCTTCACAGAGCACAGTCCTTTTATTGTTATTCCCTCCTGTATTTAAACAAAACAAAAAAATTAAAATGTTATTTTGCTGTGTTGCTAATTCCAGAACTCTTTACCATTAAGAAAAAGGAAATGGAATCCTTGTTCAAAAATCATATTGAGCTGCCAAACCTCAGTTCAGTCTCCCAGTGTTTGATATTTGCTGGCTCTTGTCTTTTAAATGAGGCAGAATGGAAGATTGTAATTAGATTTGTGTTTGGGATGGATGTGGGGAGAAATAACTCTCCTCTTGCATCCAGAAAAAGAAAGAGAGGAAGAAAGAAGAAAGTGTTTCTGTGACAATTTGAGGTCAGTCCAACTTGCCTCCTGCTGTGAGGGGAAGTCAGAGTAGCAAAGTTACAGGGCCAGCCCTACTTCGAGGCGGTCGATTTGGGGAAGCAAAAAGGGTCATAAAATCGTCAGGGTTTTTTTTGTTTGGGTTTGGTTTTAAAGCATTGTGTTAGTCTTAGTCAGGGAGAGGATCCCGTTTGGATTGTTTCCACCTCCTCAAAATGTCTTCGAACCAAACGTTTTCTTGAGTTTCGCTCAGCTCTCTGTAAATCCAAAGACCTTTCCTTCGTCAGCGATTCCTACCGAGGAGAGGCAAAACAGTTTTGTTTGGTTTTTTGCCGGGTCCCTCAGTGGCCCCCTCTCCCCCACCCTCACTCCACGGAGTCTTTAGTGCGCCCGCGACAGTCAAAGACAAGTTCGCCTTTCGGATTCCTCCTCCGCTTTGGATTGGGCGGGAATGCGCAGAGAAAGAACGCAGGGTAGATTTTGCCGCCCTGTCGCCGCGAGCTGGTTTATGGGCTGCAGCTTCTCCTCTCCTCAAACCTTGACCGCAAGGCGGGGCAGGGAAGCTCCTCCAACTCTTTCCCGCCTCCGAGCTTCCTCTGCCTGAGTCAGACGCCGTTTCCCGCCTTCAATGCTCTCTAAGACGAAGAGGATGGAATAGAGAGTCCATGAATGTTGGCGAGGGCATCTGCTGGAGCTTTCCCTGCAGGGCTAGCGGCTTGTTTTCTGTCCACAGCTGCCGGGGAGAGGGGCGGGGTGGGGGGAGAGAGAGAGAATGCGAAGTGAGGCAAATTGGTTGATACGCCATGCTTCCTTGCCAGAGATGCAACAGCTCCACGCAAACGTGAGTGCTGATGCTGTATGTACCAGACCAGTGTTTTCCCACAGCAAATGGGAAAGTCTCAAATCCCGGAAGTTAGCCACTTAATCATAGGACTAATTCTCGCGGAAGTGGGAAACCGAGTCTGTGCTGTACCTTAGATTGCAGGTTGCAACTCACAGGAGTAGAATGCCCCTCTCTTTAAAAAAAAAAAAAATCTGCATGCAAAACAAACATGTTGGGGAGCAGGATTCTAGTCTACCATTTCCCCATATATGGTAGTTTACCATCAGCAAAGATTTATAACATTTCGTTCATTTGCAGGTGCAGACAGTAGTCCATCCCAGACAGATCTATGTCATCTCAGTGAGAACTAGGCCTTGGAAGCAAGAACTACATTACTCATTTGGTTTCACTGGAGCTCGATTATTACAACTCCTGGTATAGCATTTTCAAAGTACTGGGAAAGGGGCTTTACAAATACATATATGACGTCTGAGTGCGGACTAACACGGGTTTGCAAACGTATGTGTTATACAAACACCATTGGGAGAGCTGGAATTGACTGTGCTCCCTGGTCAGTGGTACTGCGTGGTTAGTATGGATTTTCCTCTGCATAATGTCTGAAGCAAGATATCACCTGCATAATGCTGTTTGAGGATCCTGACCCAGTCAGTTGTCAAAGACAGATGTACACAGGTGTCTACAGCTACATGTTTGATATCCGCACATTATGTGTCTACTGTGGGAAACATCAGTTTACATTCAGTAAAGAGGTCTGCTGCTTGGTAAAGTCTGGACAGGCAGATGCAGGAAGGTGGTATGTCCTGGGGACAGTTTTGCTCTTCCTTGCTCACACCCTAATTATAATTGTGCCTTAAAATCAAAATTTCTTGAGTTTTCTCTTAACTGCTGTGAAAAGGAAACAAAGAGAAAGAGTTACTTGGCAAGCCAAAGAACTTAAAACAATGGAATCTTCAAATAATACTATTGTTATTATTACATTTATATCTCACTCTTCCTCCAAGGAGCCCAGAGCGGTGTACTACATACTTGAATTTCTCTTTCACAACAACCCTGTGAAGTAGGTTAGGCTGAGAGAGAACTGACTGGCCCAGAGTCACCCAGCAAGTCTCATGGCTGAATGGGGATTTGAACTCGGGTCTCCCGGGTCCTAGTCCAGCACTCTAACCACTACACCACGCTGTCACATCCTACTAGATATAACTATAGTGTAGTAGAAACTATCAAAAAGGGACCATGCACACAAATCTCACCTGACCTTCCATCATTTCATTACTCAGCACTTGATTACTGGGGACTGCATGTGTGCTTTTCCTCCAGCGAAAATGTATGTGTCTGAGCAGATGAGATGTGACATCCCTTTGGTGTGTTTGCTCTGCTGTTCACATTTATGCACACATAGGAACGTAGAAAGCTGCCTTCTACAGAAACAGACCCTTGGTCCATCTAGCTCAGGACGCTTGACTGGCAGTGGCTCTTCAAGGTTTGAGGCAGGACTCTCATCCAGCCCTACCTAGAAATGCCAGGGCGTGAATCTGGGACCATCTGCATGGTGCTCTAATAAGGAGCTACGGCCCCATTCCCTAAGAGGAATGTCTTTCAGCTGACAGCACTCCCATCCAAATGCAAACCATGGCAAACTCTGCTTAGCAAAGGGTTCATGCTTGCTACCTCAAGACCAGCTATCTATCCTCTCACCTAACTGGCCATTTAAAGTTGCAGTGATGAACTTGCATATATGAACAAGACCAAAGGGAAAATGACTATACTGACAACCTCAAAAGGCAAAATGATATTTATGGGGGACTCACTTGTATGAATTTTCTTCTTCAGTATTAAAAGGCTTGTGAGTGACTCTACCACGCTCTGACTTCCCTGCTTCCATTCATTTCGACAGTATGTGCGGAAGAACTTGCCCGTGGGTTGTGCCTCTGCTTTAAATAAAGCTGGCGCAACCTGATGGAAGCCTTATCTTCGCACTGAGAATTATGGGATCTCTTTCTTAAAATTCCTTCCCCAAACCCGCGTTGAAAGAGAGTTGCAATCCGGCATGCAGAGCCTGGCCTGGCAGAAATGAAGCGTCCCAGAAAAGTATGAATGGCCAAGTATTTATTGTGATTCATACTTGTACCCTCAGACTCAGATCCTAAACGCATTTACTTCTAAGCCCCACTCGTTTAAGTGGAACCGTTTTGATTACTATTGGGCTGAAGACTTCAGCTTTACACTCCTTTCACCTCAGTTCCTAAATTAGCAGTAAAGTTGTGCCATCCAGTCGGTGATGACTCCTGGCGACCACAGAGCCCTATGGTTGTCTTTGGTAGAATACAGAAGGGCAGGTTGAGGTTCTTGACGGCATAAACCCCTTCCAAACCCCTGCCAACTTGGCAAAGAGGCACCTTTTAACGTGGCGATTCTCTTTATTTAGCAGGGGGAGAGTAACTGGCCCCATTCACCCCCAGCACAGTACCTCCAGTGACTGTTGCTGGTGTCTTATCTTATGTTTCTTTTTAGATTGTGAGCCCTTTGGGGACAGGGATCCATCTTATTTATGTATTATTTCTCTGTGTAAACCACTCTGAGCCATATTTGGAAGGGCGGTATAGAAATAGAATATAATAATAATAATAATAATAATAATAAACCACACCACCCAGGGCAGACTAAAGAGGATTTGGGGAGACCCAGGGGGTGTGGAGGCCCTGGACTTCGGCCCCAAAGTCCAGGGGTAAGAGCGCCTCTGCAGGACGGGTTTACCACTGCCATCTCCCGAGCATTATGAGATGATGCCTCTCAGCATCTTCCTGTATCCCTTCCTGTATAGCTGATATAGGTGTTTCCCATAGTCTGGGAAACATACTAACGGGGATTCAAACCGGCAACCTCTTGCTCCCTAGGCAAGTTCTTTCCTCGCTCCGCCATTAGGTGTCTGCTCGCCAATCTTTAATAAGACGTCTCTTTGATTTCAGAAAATAAATGTCTTAAAATCTTAACCATAAGCTGCAATTTAGACTTAAGCAAATATGTTTGTCCAACTAATCAAATAGTATAACCTGAATATTCGGTAAGAAGCTATGCCTTATGTTGTCCGGACCTGTAAAAATATTTAGCTGTTGCTATTTGGAGGAGGGGTCGGATACAACTGATCGGATTTTAGTGGAGCTCTCGCAAAGAACTTCCCCATTGAATCTGCCCCATGTAAAGCGGTGTCTAACCTCACATGAAGAGGACCTGTCAGGTTTTTAGAGTAAAAGAGCAACCTGGGTGAAGGTAACTGAACCTTCTTTATACCGGCAGCTTACTCCCCATAACCACTTTCCCCAAGCGTCTTTCTCCCCGTCCAGCTCACTTCTATGGCCCCAAGGTAGGGGGAAGTAAGGTAGGAGAGAGCATCTGGAGAGTTAAACATGGGAGGAGGAGCACTCCCACACCCCTTTTTCTTAATTCGGAGCCCCTCCCTCTTGATATGTGATAAGGCTTATCACTACAGGTCTGCCATTGCCGCGTGTAGTTTGAGCCTCATTTGTGTATAAATTTAGGGTTTAAGTATCAATCAGGAGCCTCTACTAGCAGGTGTTCTTGGTTGTGACTATGTCCACTGGCTGGAGTCATATTACAAGCAAATATGTTCAGGAGTGGGGTGGGCGAGGTGCCACTCTAGCTTAAAGGATTTGTGGGTGGCAGTGATCATTATCTAGGGAAAGGAAGGACTGGATTTACTGTAGTTTGGATACTAATCAGAACTTGTCCTGACCCTAGATACTGTACGCAAAACTTTGATCAGACCAAGCGGCAGTATTTAAAGTATCAGTTGTGAGTGTCTGTGTATTTAACACATTTATATCCCGCCTTCTCAGAAGACTTACCGCACGTTTTTCAGTCAAAGATACAATAAGCTATTTAAATATAAAACATTCAAAAATAAAACATTATGCCACCACAGATTCCTCACTTTGCAATAATGAGAATAATCTGGTCTGGAAGGTTTTACATTAGCGGACATATCCATCCTTCATCCTGTACTCTCAGCAGAATCTGCCCCTTTTGGCAACTACAGGTCTTTATGAAAGTATAGTTGTTATTTTAGAACAAGTTGATGCAATTAGCTTACAACTGTTTTATAACCATTCATATACATCTGGTATATACCATCCAAAGTAGTCATTCTTACAACAATCATGTCGGTGAAGAGGTCACTAGTCCCATATTTCAGAAGGGAAAGGGGCCGAGGTGGAGAGAAGTTTGCCTAATTAGTTAATTCCTAAGGTGATATTTGAACGGGGAAGTGGTGATTTCCTGTTGAACTATAGTGATTGTTTTACCTGACGGGGACAGTTTGTTTGTTTGGGGCTCAGATAGAATCTTACCCAGCGTTCCCTCTAAGAGAGATTCCCAGATGTTAACTACAACTCCCATAATCCCCAAGCAAAAGCCATTGCAGCTGACTCGCGTTTTAAAAACAAAAAACAAAACCACCGAGATTTTTAAAAAGAAAGAATACCGGAGACGCGTTGGATTTATACACATTTGTTACCTACAGGAGCACAGAACCCCGGTCCGTTGGCAATACCGGGATATTCGTGTTGCATGGTACAGCACGGAAACAAACTGGCAAGAAACTTTTTAAATAATCTGTCCAGAAGCCAATAAAAAAACCAAAAAACCCACCAAACAAAGGCAATATACTGTGATCCCGAGACTTTAAAGAAGGAGGGGGGGATTCATGCAAATGACTTAGACTGCCACATTACACCAGATGTAAGTGTCTCTAAGTACCAGAAATAATAGCCTCCCCATTCCCACCCTCTCCAAACAGAGTTAACCACCGGGGTGAAGACAAGCACCGCTAATGAAAGGTCGGGAAAGGCGCGCCTGTTTCTCATTGTTACACTGAACACCACCACAATCCTAAACCCCCTGATTTCAGTGGTACTTGCAAGCTATGTTTAGGATAGGAGCCTAACACTCAATATTCAAAAGAGGAAGGAGGGACCATTTCCACTGTGGAGAGCTTTGTCTTTCTTTTTTTAAGGTCCTATTCAGGCTTCCACTCTACTGGAAGGAAAAAGTGGGAGGGGAAACTACATCGGTGAAAATAGTCATTCCCTGCTAATTTGTGAAATTAGGTGGGTTTGGAAAGCGAAGCTGTGCCTTATAATATGGTGAATTTGAAGTGAACAGACAACATCCCAAAGTCAGCGGTGAGACACCAGCTAATAGGTAGTGATGTCCAATGAAAGCATCAGAAGGTGCAATTACAAAATTAAAACAATAACTAAATTATTCCTTGAATAGTATATTATTGAAGAAAAGAGAAATGTACACAGCATTTTTGTGCAGATGTACGATCTGTAACAATGAAAAATTTATTTCAAGTAAATGTGTTTAGGATCAAGAAACAATTTAACTCCATCCAAATAAACGGAAATGTTGTTTTTGATTTCTGTAAAGGCGAACTATACCAACTAAAAATCTCAGGATGAAAAAGCTGATTCAGAACTACTTCCAGTCGAATCCTAAACATGACTATTCAAAAATAAGTCCCTCAGAGTGATTTACTTCTAACTATGGAAAGAGTTATCCTTAAAATGATTATATATCCTCATTCAACCCTTACTAACTTGGCAAAGAGGCACCTTTTAACGTGGCGATTCTCTTTATTTAGCAGGGGGAGAGTAACTGGCCCTATCCACCCCCAGCACAGTACCTCCAGTGACTGTTGCTGGTGTCTATCTTATGTTTCTTTTTAGATTGTGAGCCCTTTGGGGACAGGGTTCCATCTTATTTATTTATTATTTCTCTGTGTAAACCACCCTGAGCCACCATTTTTGGAAGGGCAGTATAGAAATCGAATAAATAAATAAATAAATAAATAAATTTAAAATAAGAGTTTACAAGAGTGGGAGAGGGTAAGGAAGAAGAGGGGTAACTTCCATAAAGCAATCCATGCAATTACTGTATTACTTACAACTAATTCAAGGATTTAAAGAAGATGGCACTCTCGAGTTTATTTTTTAAAAACCAAAACTATGAGAGAAGGGGGCGGGGGACTTTCCAAATACAGACTAAAATCATTAGGCCCTTATAAGGCTTCTCTTTTTTACTCCAGAAAATCGACCTGCTCATCAAGATTTATGGTGAAATGTTTACATAAAAATAATTAGTTGTAGTATTGAAATTACTATTCCTCTCCAATCAATCTCTGTCAATTTTCCATGTGTGTAGGGGAATCGCCTTTGTATATTTCTGATCCATTTATTTCCTGTTCCATCGCATGCAAGAAAAATATGCAAATACTTCTGTCAGTCATAGACAGTTTTCATTTTAAAGAATTACTAGAAAGTGGAAGTTTATTCTAAAACTGTTCTCTCCACTTCCTAAGGGACTGTGATGAAAGGAGACGAAAAGAAAGATGTTTCTTTCCAGCGAAGTTGTATTTGACATTATTGCTTGTTTTCTTACTTTGTGAAATATCGAAGACTATAACCCTTCCGTGGGAATATGCCCCACTCTGAATATAATTTCATTGCAAATTACCGTATAAAAATAATTTTGAAAATATTCAGGTGTCCCTTTGAGGTGGAAAAGTGTTGCATTGTCTTTTTGCTTGCTTGTTGACATATTCAGAAAACATTCCAAGTGACAGAACAGGGCTGCCCATAAGGAGCGTTAAATACGAGTTCAAGTGACTGATACTGGTTTACTCACTTGAACTCCGGAGTTATGGTAAAGGACTACTTAATTTCAATAGTACTACTTGGGAGTAATGGAGTCTGGCTGTCAGCCAGTCTTTCCTACTGAAATCTTAACGCGACTTTTAGGTGCTTAACTTTGAATGGATCGTGACAAAAGGTCGTAATGGACAGACTCAGTTACAGACTATCCAACAGGAAAAACGGTGGCAGGACACGCCAAATGAAATGCTTTCTTGTTCGGAAAATTATCGCCACCTTCTATCCTTTTTATTTTAATTGTTTAAATATATCTATGCCTTTGGGCCACTTCCACGTATATACGGCGCACCATTTCAGCGTCGTCAATCATTGTCAATTATTACGCCAGGCTAAATGACGCCCACTTCGGTCTAATACTCTAAAGGGGACCACACACAGTTCGTGACTGCGCACAATGGATTATAAGGAAAATACAAGGGTTAGCTACAGAAAGGGCGGAGGAGGAGCTTTGTACGGGAGGAAAATACAAGGGGAAAGAAAATATTTTGGCAGGCTGAGGTTTCTTTTCCCACCCGGAAAGCACCCCCGATGTCTGATTTAACTCCCACCGAGGCCTGAATGGTGGCTGCAGTCAGGGGCAGGCAGAGTAAGATCGAGGCTCTCTCTAGCGAGGACAACAGTGACGGACAGGAAATCCCGCAGGTCTAGTTGGCGTCCCTCCACGTGAGCCAGGCTTGAGCCTACTCCAATGACATTTCCTGCTGATCCAGGGAATGGGAAATGTGACTTGGACGCAACTAGAACTCCCTGGAATATCTTCGGTACAGGAGGAGGTGTGCTTACAAATGCATCCCCTTTGATTTCAGAGGAACCTTTCCCCAAGAAAGCCGTGTCTCTCAGAAGGACAGACGCATCATCACCCGCTGCCCAAGGAAGAGCTTCGCTTGCTTCTCCCGCTCTGTAGGTCTCCCGACGTTTTTCGACCCCTTCTAATTCCTTGAGTTAAAGAAGACCAACACCAGGACAGGACATTGTTTGAAGTATTTGCCGGATTTCCCATCAGATTCGACCAAGGAAGAGAGCTGCAGGTGCGGAGGCCATGAGCTAGTCTCCCCTCCCTTTTAACAGTCCAAGCAGTGCTTGGATATAGGACGTCATGTAGACCTGTGCAGCCCGATCCACTGCGTGTGTATTCGGAAGGAAGTCCCACTATTTTCTATGGGGTTTACACCCAGGTAACGAGGGATTGCAGCCTCAACAAAATGGATGCTGCCAGCCGCCCACTCCGCTGTCTTTCTACACCTCACGCAAGCAGACTTTCTCCAGTTGCTTTGCCTTTCCTTACCTTCTCGCGCATGTTTGAAGGCCACGGCGGAAGCCAACTCTCCTCCGTGGACCGCCACTCCGGGCCCGTGATGATGGGCCAGGGGGTTGCCTTGCGTCTGCCAGTGATGATGGGCCGGACTTAGGTAGCCTCCGCCGGGCCCGCCGTAGACACTGGGCTGGTTTGAAGACGGGTACGCGCATGGGGACAGGAAGGTACTCACAGCCGAGAGCCCAGGAGGCGGCTGTGAACAGGAAACAGAGACTGCTTAGAACAAAGGAATCCATCTAGGACGTGAGACTCAGTCCGACTGTAAAGAAAAGCCGCCGCCACCCCGTCCCGATTCTGAACAGGTTGCCTTGTATTAAATTGATCTTGAAGAGGACTTACTTCCAAGTAACGGTGCACAGAGCGGTATAAGTTTAAAGGCACAAAGTACACGGGCGCACACAAAAATGCATAGTAGCCGTTCTCACATGCTTAATGTGGGCAGGTTGGCATGAAGTTGTAGGATCCCCACCGCATTAAGCATGGAAACTAGTACAAGCAAATACACACGTTGTTAACATTCAAATAAGTGTATGCTCCTGGGAAACTGACATGATTAAACACATAACTATATACTGGTAACATTTTTAAACGGATTTGCAAAATGCAAATTTAAAACAGACAGCCGTAGGATGATGACTAAATCCTGAGCTTGCAGTCTGAAATGATGTTTTCCACCCAAAGGAACGACACAACAAAAATGCGAATGTTGTGTGCGAAGCAACAACAAAAAGTGGGGGTTGTGAAACTTTTACACTAAAAAAAAGTAGTAAGCTATTATTTTCCTCCGCTTCTCTCCCTTCCCCATTCATTTTATTTTCCACACAACTCCCACCCCTTGACTTTCAGGACAGACGTGTAATTTAGAGATGTTGCTTGTTTCTATTTTTGTTTCTTTTTTAGTACATCTCCCTAATATCAATGATGAAGGGCGGTATATACTTCTGTAAAATGAGTTCGTGCATCTCCAGGACATCATTTTAATGCCTGTTTCCACTATAGATAAGAAACATATTCCCAGAGATCGAAGAGACTACAGTACACCAGATCAGTCAAATTCATAATTGCCCATTAATTTGCCGTTCCCCGCTCCCTCTCCCTTCCTACCCATTGTACTGGATGCCACCTCAAAATCAGTGGGGGAATTATCTTCCTCGTGTCGGCTTTGCAGCTCCTAACTGGACCCTCTCCCCGTCACAGCCCTGCCCTTCTCTGCCACAGAATTCCGACTGGCCGTACTGTTACCTGGGGGTATTTAATGTCTGCTTCCGCTGCCGATTTGTCAAGCGCGTGGACGCCTTGTCCGGAAGCAGGGAAGGTGGTTCTGTTCACACTCGGCCAGTCTTCTATTTTGGGAGGGTAGGCAGAGCCCTCTGTCCCAGCCAGAGCTCCTGGGTTGGGAAAGATCGGGGTAAAGTTAGCAATCAGGAGAAGGAACTCTTCCTCTGACAGGCAGGCTCAGTAAAATCCCCCCAAACTTCAGAGCTCTCCTTAAGTCCCAAATGGCCCCTCCAAGGATCAATGAAGAATATGCCTGTCAAAGGGCGCGGGCGGGGTCGCCCTTCGCTGCCACCTGAAGGCATAGGTCAAAGGCAGAGGGATGTGGATGTCCAGGCAGAAGACGGGCGTCTGCTTGGCAGCCACGGCCCAGAGCGTCTCCTCCCTGGCGAATAGCACAAAGGAGGAGAGACGCTGCTCGCTTGCCTCGCTGGGGAGCGGGAAGGGGGCTTCGACGGCGATCTCGCTGCTGGTTTGATTCATTTCTGTACCGTCCCTCTGACAAGGTTTTATTTGAGGCTGATTTTTATGTCACCCCGACTGTGGTGCAGCAGGCTCGTAAAGAGGCTCCAGCTAAACGCAATCCAGATTTATTTATGAAACGCTCACTCCCAGCATCGCTCCACTCTGTTTGGGTGGGAAGCGCTTCAGGAAGAAATATTGGCGGGGTGGGACTGGGAAGCCGGCGGGGACTGAGCTTTCGGAAGATGCTCGAGGGTCACAGGGGGGGTTGCAGCCAAACTGCAAGGCTGCGCCGTTTGCAGAAAACTCGGTTGCAAACTAGGCCGATGTGAAGGATATAAAGCAAAAAAGCGAGGGCCTTAAATTGCAAACAGCTTTTGCCAAGGTTTCATTTGAAACATATTCTTCTCCCACCACTTCTTCCATGCCTGTTTCATTTACATGGGCCAGTCCTTTAGGTTCTCCAGTCGTTGAAGAGGCCCTTCTGACGGGACGCCTTTTCGAGGAGGGGGGAGAGATTGCAACTGAAGGGGTGGGGGCGACACTCACCGTCCAACCGCCTGCTCTGCATACACTCAAGATCAAATGGGAGAGAGAGTCTATTTTAAAAGCATGTGCGAGTCCTTGCTTCCTAAGAATTGTAGCAGGGTTACCAACACAATCCTCGTCCCTTTAAGAACAAAGATTTCTGCATTTGGCATTGAGTACCAGTCAGGATCGTCACTCCGTAGCAGTGAGTTGGACAGACATATAGGTGAGGACACGTGCTCTGAAACTGGGGCTGGTCAATGACCCCCTGACCTTCCTGAATTGCGCCCCGTCTTCTGAACTGAAAAAATTGTGTGCATTTAAAGGTAAGTGATAAGAGATCCCATTAAAAGGAAGAGTTCTCAACGTCTGCGATTGATTGGCTTAGCCACACAGGGAAACATACTCCTTTCCCGATATGGTCTTCAAATTTTAAAATAAATACATAACTAAATAAATGTGTATATAAATAAATGATGGAACTGAAGCTTGATTTCCTGGTAACAAAAAGTAGCAGATAACGAGGAAAAAAAAGAAAAGCTGCCCTGTAATTGGCAGCCATTTGCCTAACAGTGAGTCTGTGGGTCGTTTTGATCTGCGGTTCTAGAATAATAGAACTGTAGACTATCCGGGCGTGTTTCTTTTGCTTGACAAGAAGGAATACAGAAGAAAGAACTGAGTCTTTTCGACCGGAAGGCGAGTGAATGTTTTTGGAGGTGGGGAGAAAAAAAACCTGTCTCAGCTATTTAATCTTACAAAAAGTAATCACAATATGCACTCGCTGGGTCCACTTTTTAAACTTAAATAAGGGAGGAGGGCGGCATAAGGGCTCAGAGTTTGCGGTTGGCAATCTATCATCGCTACGAAAATATTTTCCACATTTTTTCATAAGAAGTTCAAGATGTCCGGGCCTTCCCTGCAACAACAGCCGGAGCTCTGTCTGCTGGATTCTGGCCCTCCGGGTTGCTACAACAGCTCCCAGGACATCTCTGGGCTTCAAGCAAGGGGGTACAGTGGGATGGGGTTGAACCTCTGTTCCCTCATTCCTCCTGCCTCAGCTATGAAGCTCATTTGAAGGCCTTGGGCAAATAGCGCTTCCTATAAACCTCCAGGGGTGGTCATCTTCTGCACTGTGGGGATTATCTTCTCCTGAGTATGTGTGTGGGGGGCGGGGAGTATACTTTGCCACACGCAGGGGTGCCAATGTAGTGAGAAAGGGCAGGGGAACATTCCCCAGCTTCGGACCACCTGATAAATCTTCACAAACACCCAGAATAACCCAGGAGTTCTACACACCAAGTGATTATCGTTAATTAAGTAGGCCTCTGTGCATGCCAAGTACAATCTCTGTACTTATCTTTTTTTAAAAAAAATCGCCTAATCTGTGTTGATAAGATACCTATAATTATCGTGTGGCATAAAAACGTAACCATAACCATTACACTGTCAGTACACTGGCTTCTTTCGCAAGGGGATCTTGACGACCCAATCTCTCCCCACAACACACACACACACGATCTGAAATGGTGCCCCTGACCACACAACCCGATCCTTCCTTCTCCAGTTGTCAGTCTCTAGAATTAAATCCATGGAAATCAGCATACAGGAAGCACATGGACTTGGCCAAGGCAGTCCATGCAAACTCCAAAGAGAGAAGTACGTTTCACATTCCCCCACTCCCCCACACACACGCTTTCAGCGCTTTCTCTCTCTCCTTTATCTGGAAAACAAGTATATTTTCCTTAAAAGTGAAACTGAGTGTATAATTTTCTTTTCTTTTAAAGCCCACTTTAATCTAGATTCTGTGAGGTTTACAGGCGATAGATAAAATCGCTCCATGGACCACACCTGGTTCCTAGGCTAGGACCTCTAGTTTGGCCACCCCGATTTCCAGGAGTGACTGTCTCGTGGAATTGTTTCAAGAACCCATAAAATAAAAATAGACAGGGACTTGGTAAACTACACAGTACATAATGAATCACAACAGTAGCAGAAGTGCCATCTCTTTTTCTTGACAAACTCGCTTTCTTGATATCGCTTCTTGATTGATATATCTCGACTTGATTTTATTCTGGATGTTTATTCTTTAAATGCAGAAATAAAACCAAGAAATAAAACAACAGTTTTTTAAAAAGATTGAGGAAGCTGTTTCTATTAGTTTGCTTAGGGTTACTTGACATTTGCTTGTAGGGTCCCCCTAATAGAAAACTCCCTTTCCACAAAGACTTTGACATAATTTATGGAGCCAACGTGAGGCAAGGGATGACCTTGAACCAGTCACTCTCTTCCAGCCGAACCTACCTCACCGGGTTGTTGTGAGGAAAAAAGGTTGTCCATAGTTCTTTGAAAGAAGGACAGTTATACACGTGTGTGTGTGATAATGTCTTATCACTCATCACTTATTGAAACCAGGACTAAACACTGTAACCGACCTGGTCGCATATTATTTCCCTCTTTATCCTCAGCTCCCCTTCCCTCCCTCTCTTTCCTCTCCTGTGTTCAAGGTGAGTTTCTCGAGGCAGAGATCTGTCTTTTCGTTGTTACTCTGTAGGGCCCCATACACAGTAATACTTAACAACAACTACTACTACTACTACTGCTACAAGAAGGCGATCATCTCCAGCAGGAGAGTGGCAGGCCGGGCTGAGTCCACTTACCGCTTTGTTCCATGAAGGTGCGGATGCCCAGAATGTTGCTGACCGAGTGAGCCGAGGGCCAAGAGCGAGGGAGGCTGACGTGGGCTGCGGAGACTGGCGCGCCGGGATGACTGCCCATCTTGGTGCCGGTGGCGGACACCGCGCTGGGGTAAGGATACTGGTAGATGTGGTTGTAGGGCAGCGCCGGCTGCGGGGCGGGTTGCTTGCTGCCGCTGCCGCCACTACCGCTGTCATAAGGCCCGCCGGGTTGCGAGAGGTTGCCGATCTTGTTCCTCAGGATCCTGCTGATGGAGCTCACCGAGGGCACGTTGTACTTGTCGCAGACGCCATCGGCCAGCAGCCGGTCACGGATTTCCCAGGCGAAGATCCCCGGGTCTCCCTGCTTGTAGTCTCGGATGTGCTTCACCACATTGGGCGTGGTGACCCTCGGCTTGCTCCCGCCGATGGCGCCGGGAAGGATGGAGCCCGTCTCGTTGTAGCGGGCTAAGATCTTACTCACGCAGCCATGAGACACTCGCAGCTGCCGGCTGATGTCGCAAGGCCGAATGCCCAGCTGAGCCAGCTCCACGATCCGCAGCCGGATGGCATTGGGCAGGGGTCTCCCGTTGACGAAGACGCCTCCCAGCTGGTTCACTTCGCCGTAAGTTTGCTCTAGAAGCAACCGGGGGAGGAGGGAGAAGGAAACACGGGCTGAGCTCTGGCGGTGGTGGCAAGGGAAGAAGCAGCAGAGCTGACGGGCCAGCGGCGATGCTGGTGACGCCGCTGTGCAGCGAATCACAAGCCTTTGCTTGTTTAAAGTCTAGGCGAAGTGGTCCAGAAGAACTATCACTGATGCCCTGACCTTCCCAATCTGGAATCCCTACCGCAGCAATGAATTAAAAGAGGATGGGGGCATCCATCTCTTTTACAGCTCTTTCAGCACCCTGATCTTGACAGAACACAAGGGTGACTAAAGATATGGCGATGTAAGGGATGGAAGCCCCTGCCAGAAGTAGTAAGACTGAACATCAACCTTTGTTTTAAAGCAAATGGATTGGACACATTCATGAAGGACAGGTCTATCAATCACTAGCCAAGACAACGAAATAGAACCTCTAGATCCAGAGGCAGTATACCTCTGAATACAAGATAAGGACGGGAGTCTGCCTTAATATTCTGCTGGGGCCTTCTGACGGAGCGATCTGGCTGGCCACTGTTATAAACAGGCTGCCGGACTATCTGAGCCTTGGATGTGGTTACTCGGGGCTCTTCTTACGCCCTTACGAGTCCTCTGTGTGTCACATATGCCAGGAAAGCACATGCATTCCCGCTCACTGCACTTTCCCGGTGGACCCTAGGACCCGGCTCCAAGGAAAACTCTGCGCTTTCCACCAGTGCTGCAGAAACCCCGCCGCCAACCGGGCTTGTTGTCATTCGGGCCCCGCGGCTCCAGACAGCTGTTATGGCTGAGCCGCGCCTCCTCCCGAGCCCCAGGCGGCCCAACGAGTTGGCCAAGTCACCGCCGAGAGGCGATCCCGGCCTCTCAAAACGAAAGTGCTCCTCTCCCCGCCCGCCCCAGCAGAGCTAGGCGGGAGCGCAGCGCGGCGCTGCCCTCGATTCCCCTTCTCTGCCCGCCGCCCTCGCCTCGCCGACGGCCTCCTTCTTACCCATGGCCGGCTAACAGAGGCGCCCGCAACTCCCGGCTCTCCCGGCGCATGGAGAAGAGAGGCTGGGTCCTGCCGGGAGCGTCTTGGCAAGCCCTGCGGGGCCTCCCTTTGCGTCCGCGCCTCTTGGCCAAAGCGAAGCCGAGGCCGGAGCAGCCAAGGGACCTCCGGCGTGCGCTCCGCATCCGACGCGGGGGTGAGGGGATGTCAGTCCGCCGCTTCGGCTCCCGCTCCACTTGACGTGTCTCCCACGTCAATCTCGAGGCTCACGCTGGAGGCGCCGGCATGGCTTGGGCCGCTCATTGGCTCCCGCCGGGTGTCCTCCCTAGCCCGGCCAGCCCTGGAAGGGAGGCACAGCGAGGTGCAGCGGGCAGGTTCCGCCCCGCTTGGAGCGCCTCCTCTCCCCCCCCCCCCCCCGCCCCGCCGCCCGGTTCCTCCTGCCAAGTCGATCTCAAGCAGACCCCGAGCCTTTAAGCGCCCCAAGCAGCTTGGAGCACCCCTCAGCCAAACTCCCCGCCCCGCCCCCACCACTCCCCTTGCTTGGATCACGGAAAAGACTCTGCCTGCTGCTGCTGCTGACCATCCCTGGGGACGGGAGCGAGGAGGAGGCTGCACAACCCGCACCCACCACAGTTTTAGCAAGCATATATTTTTCCAGTCAGGTGACCCCCGACTTCTGGGTGCCTGTTTTTGCAAGAGGGCCCGATCTCTGTAGAGAAAACGATTCTCCGTTTAGGTGAAACATGATTGGCTTCTGGCAGGTCGCAGGATAGGTGGGTCACCTGCAACACCTGCAGGTCTGTCCAACTGTTAGGTAGATGACCCGGCTCTAAACAGAGGAGCAGTCCGATCCTAAGGACGTTCGTAAGGAAGTAAGTCCTACGGATTTACCTCAATTGCGGGATTGTTCCCAAGAAAGGCAGCAAATTTATGCACTCTTTCAGCCCAGGATTTGCCCTGTTTTCGTACAAGTAACTTCCACTAGTTTCCGTGAGATTTTCTTTCAAGTAGTTCTGCTAATGTACTGCAGTGCAGTCTTATTTGGAAGGCCCCACTTGTTTTAAGGGAACTTAACTTACGGCTGGTGAATATAGGATGGACACAAACTGACTGCGTAGGGGTGTCACTCTTTAAAAACTTCATTCCTTGCCCAATGGGAGACCGAGGGAAACACTGCAGTAATTTCCACCATCTCTGATTTTCCCACAGCCGGAATGGGGAGGGGGGTCGGGGCGATTTAAAAAGCAAACAAACTTCCAGTTAATATGATCTTAATCACATAGATATGGAAGTAATTTCCATTGAAAACAATCGTATTTTACTTCCACAGAACGTGTTGAAGACATTCCGAGTCTACATTAAAACAAAAAGCAAGTATGTAACACCTATGGAATTAGGTAGCTAGGCGTGAATACTTTAGACCTGAAGTGGATGTGGTTCTGTGTGTGTGTGTGATTTCAGCTTTCAAGAAAAAGGCCCCAGCGACACATTTTGTTCTCTTCTGTTCCTTGCCTGTTTTAAACGTAGTCGGAGCTTTTAGCTAACAGCATAAGCAGTTTTTCATTTTCTTTTCGAAATTCTAGTGTCAAAGATTCTCTGTGCTGACGAGTTGAGTTTTGTTTTTGTTTAGTTTGTAATCTTAGCCTTCTCTGAACAGCGTCCCCCCCTCCCTTAGATGTTGGGGGGGGGATCAACAGATAAATCCGGGCTAATCTGTCCAGATGATCTCCGTTTTAAAATTGTAAAGGGTTGGATAGGAACATCTCAGTCCAAGGCAGTTCTACTCGAAAGTAAGTCCCATTAATTTTAATGCAGCTTACTTCCACATGCCTGCGTTAAGGAATGAGGTGGAACAAAGTTTTCAGCATGAATTGATCATTTTCCTGTTTCCTTAGAAGGCATTATTAAAAACAAGCCCTTTCACCTTATTCCAGGGACTGCCTTGAACATCACATTTGTTCCTGATGCCCTGTTACAGTCACCTATTTGCCTAGGAAATTGGCACCTGCCACCTACCAAACCGATTCCAACTGATTTAAAAAAACAAACAAACAAAAAAGGAGGGGGTGGGGGGTGAAAAGCCTCTCTGTTTACGCCATCCAGTTCTATTATTTTTCTTCGAGATCATTTTAGGATTGTATTTCACAAAGAGCGTAAAATTTCTTCTACTAACTGGCCGTCCACAGTGCTTGCGGTCCACACATCTGTTATGTATGTATCTGTTTACTGTATGTCGCCATCCTCAGGATTGAAACACCTTGCAGATGTAGTTGTGTAAGGGCCGCAGCGCATCATTTAACAGCTTCTCTCAGTGCCGGCCATTCCCTGCAGGCTGTATCGATGTTGTGTAAATGTTTACGTAACTTGTGGCTGGCTAACTTTGTCCCGGACTCCCGCATTAACCACTGAGTTAGAAACCTGCAGCAAGATTCAGTTAGAATGCAGCACATTGGAAGTAATATTAATAGTAGTAGAAGAGCTTGCCTCAGAGTGCTTAATTAACCAAGATAGGATCTGGTCCTAAAGACGAATTATGTAAACAAAGCAGGTTATCTGGACGTCAAAAGTTGTGTATTCATGAGTGTAAATGGAATATATAGCTAACTTGGCAAAGAGGCACCTTTGAACGTGGTGATTCTCTTTATTTAGCAGGGGGAGAGTAACTGGCCCTATCCACCCCCAGCTCAGTATCCCTCCAGTGACTGTTGCTGGTGTCTAGCTTATGTTCCTTTTAGGTTGTGAGCCCTCTAGGGACAGGGATTCATCTTATTTATTTATTATTTTTCAGTGTAAACCTCCCTGAGCCATTTTTGGAAGGGCGGTATAGAAACTAACTAACTAACTAACTTTCCCTACATGTTATCGGTTAGTTTCCCTCTATTCCTCTCCTGACAAATGATTCAAAGCCAACTAAGTCAGGACAAATGCTAACAGCACTGATTTATTTGATTGCTTATATGCCGTCGTTCCTGGCTCCCATGGCGGTCCACAAAACAGTTTTAAAACATGACCACACTAAAAGGAATGAAAACCATGGCAGAGATCGTTTTCTGCCCCTCGGATACAGCACTCGAAGGGGACCCATTCCAGACGAAACGACGTTCTTTGCATCGCTTGAGAATATGCTTGAATGGGAAATGAGATCTCCTGTTAGCCAATGTTCCAGGCTCTAGCCATAATTTCGCCCACCCTTTCACAGCCAGGTGGTGGTGGGAGTAATGGGAATTCACATCCTTTAGCAACTGTACCACGTCCCAAGGCTAATGCAAAGTTATTCGGGGCTGACTGCAAGGACCTAAACGTTGGCATTGTATAGAAAATCTCTGGAATCCCACCGCCGCTTCTCTTAGGTACCAGGCAGGGAAATTTTCTGCGCGCCCCCTTAGGAACACGGCTCTCCCAGCACAACTCCCCGGTGACCGTGCGCGCCCTTTATATTTTCTTATAGGCCACAGGCATGCACCAAATATTCTTGTGTCAGACGTTATAAAACGGATGCCGCTTTTTCTTCCCGCAAAGGCTCACAGATGGAAAAGATCAAGAGAAGGGCAGATAATAGCCTTTCCCTGACCTGACCCTGATCCTTTTACCTTGACTGGCTACTCCAAAAAAGCATCGTTAGCTCGCAAGCAACATATATTTATACGCCAATTAGTAGGAAAGAGAGTAATAAATTACAGATAGAAACGGCCTGCACAGTCCATCAGGGCTTTAACATAAATTGGGAAAGGCATGTTCATAGAGCAAAATGAACTAGTAATTTCTGTTTTAAAATCGAGGCCGCCTGATGTGAAGTTAGGCATAAGGGACACGATCCACCACATCTATGAAGTTTTCAGCTCAATAAATGAATGGGAACTGCAACAGTATTCTTTTCGTTCATTTCAGTGGCGCCGGATAAATTCCCAACGGATTGTACTCCACAAAGTTCAGAATAGTCTACCCAGTAAGACTGTCGTGTGGACAAAATAACCCCATATATAGTCCAGGAGCTTCCTTACATCTTCACAGATGTACTTATAGTGGACTTTGTCCTTACGGGAGCGATCCGTTTACATCAGGTGTTAGAGAAATCCACTTCCCAAACAATTAATCCGGAATTAATCCGGATTTATTGTCAGGTAAGCCCCTGGTCTGAAAACTCCGCCCACTACTTGAAGACCTATTTCTTCCGAGCCCCTGGTGGCGCAGTGGTAAAACTGCCGCCCTGTAACCAGAAGGTTACAAGTTCGATCCTGACCAGGGGCTCAAGGTTGACTCAGCCTTCCATCCTTCCGAGGTCGGTAAAATGAGTACCCAGAATGTTGGGGGCAATATGCTAAAAATCATTGTAAACCGCTTAGAGAGCTCCGGCTATAGAGCGGTATATAAATGTAAGTGCTATTGCTATTGCTATTGCTACAGCCTTGATCTCCTCTTGGTTAATCTCTGTGTCTAGAGCCCCAGTCTTGCCAAATCAGTTTTATTTGACTCAAGTGAGAACTCCACCCAAGTTAAGCAGTCAATTGAAGAACTTCAACTTCTGTTTTAGAGTGGTGGTTTTATTATTTGTCCACCGCTTTCAGCATTGGAAAAGCGGTATATAAATGATTTGTCAGTCAGTCAATCATTCAGACTTTATGAGACAATCTATTCTTCCAAAGCGTTGAAAAGTCAGAAGAATCCTATTCAGGTAGCAATCCATTCCATGAACACAGACGTGGCGTAAGCCACAGGGAAGGGCTTTGGCAGGTTTCCGCTAAAGGACAGAACCATTTTAATCAAGACTAAATTACGCTAAAAGTCTGTTTATTTTAACAACACTTCTTGTGGTTATTTCTTTAAACGTCATAGGCTTTTCTGAGGAATAATCACACGTGGTCTGAAACTCGAGAGGGAGAAACTGCTCCCCAATCCCTCCTGAGCCTCATTGGACTCAGTGGCACTGATTTCCCACTGAGCCTTTAGGATCGAGCAGAGATGTTTTTATGTGGCTATTTTTAAAATTTTTATTTATTTTTCGTAAAAATCCAGGAACTCCCACAGAAGATGTTGTCGAAAGAAAATTCAACTAAACAGCTACGAGCGTGAAGAGATTTAAGTGCGTCAGCTGGTGAATGATCATTACAATGAAATTAACCAGTTTTAGGTGTGGGGTGTTTTCCTAACGATACTATAGCTTAGAAAGTCCCATTCCCTTTGTTCTAAATAATTTATTTTTCTCGCCTAGCCCCCTTAAAAAAAAAACCGACATCATGATCTAGGCTTACTGCTGCTTCAAGTAACAATGGTCCCGATCCAGAAGGCTTTGCACAACCTTCTGACAGGTAAAAGGTAAAGTGTGGCGTCCAGTTGGTGTTGGTCTGGCAGGAGGGGTTTACCATCGCCTCCTCCTGCCGGCAATATGAGATGATGCCTTTCAGCACCTTCCTATATCACTACTGGCTGATAAAGTACTAGCGTGGATTTGAACCGGCAACCTTCTGTTTGTTAGTTAAGCATTTCCCCACTGAGCCACTTTATTGTTTATACCATGTATAGACTGGGACCCCTTTATAGCCTAACAGATCCTCTGGATCGTAGCCTTTCATTCCATGAGTATCTGGAGTTCACAATATTTTATTTTGCAAGTGTCTGACAATTTATTTCTAAATTTAAATAACGTCTCTTCTTTCTTACTTTGCCCTACAAAAGTCTTCCCTCGACCTCCCATAGAGTGCATAAAGCATAAGTGACACACCCTTGGAAATCATTTATGTTTCATCAGTCTTTTTAAATATATGTTTAACTAGGATCTTTTTAAATTGCAAAGGAAAAGAGACAGCCTGCGTAAAACACTGAAGGTTTCGCAACTCTCTCACTTCACAGTCGGAGGCGAGAAATGTCTCAAAGTGCGGTTAATAAAGAGTAGGTTAAGGAGAGAAGGACCCATTTACTTTCTAACTAAGAGGGGAACAAATTCAAATGCTCCCAACGCAAAAGGAGTGCAAAAAGTTAGCTTTTTGTCGCCCTCTGTCGGAAATCTGGGCTCGTTCTCTGCACACCTAGGGTACTTCCTATAAAACGTATGCTAAAATGGGCCTTCCCCCATTTCCTGTTTGTAATGACTATATAGAACCTACTTTGCTAGAATGTGTACTGGGTTATTTAATGGTTCTCTAGCACTGATAGTCGCAGACAATGTAGAAGCATTCTTAGTGTGAAAACCTTTCAAATTAGTTGGCTTAGTTACCAAAAAGATCTTGATCAGCCGTGAGAATTGGAGGGTCCCTGTTGTGAAATAAAGAACCCCTGAAAAGCATTTCACGTCCGGGAGAGTAACTGAGCCGACACCCAGAGTGCCGTAAATAAGCAATATAAAAAAGTTAAGTATAAGATGGAAGGATCCATCCCAAGTTCTGCACTCCTTGCATTCCATCGATTTCACCTGGGAGAGGTTTACGCTCGTGATTTTCAGTCTCTCCCTAAAATCAAAGAGAGTAGGGTGTAGTCGTGAACTTTACAAACAGCAATACTGGCCGGAGCGGGGCAATTCTTATAAACCTGTTTATACTCTGACAAATGAAAACGTACTTATCTTTTCTATAATATGCAATAAAATCCTTTTGAGAGAGAAGACTATACGGAATCTTTAGGGAAAGCATAGTTTCCCCTCCAGTTTCGTGTGCCATGCTTAGGACCGAGGACGCACTAGCTCTTGCTTCCTCTAGCGATTCCCATCAGGTTTAGGGGTGCCTGGAAATAATCCAGCGAATTACCATCAGGGTAATAATTACTATCAGGTTTCCCTATTGGGCAACGAAGTGCTTTTGAAATCTGCCGTCTAAGAACCTGCAGAAACAGTTGCACTCCTCTTTGATCTGCTGCTTCTCCTTGGGCGAACTGGCTACCAACAAGATGGAGTTAAAGGCGCTGCAAAACTTCTCGGACATACAAGGGGCAGCTCAACTGCTACCTTGTCAGTATCCTTTGAAGGAGAGGGTGCTGGAGATGCAGGGCGCTCTACGAGATCTCCATTTATTTACAAATATACACGTTCAGCATGGGGAAGCACTGGAAGAGGCCATTCTAATCTATCCACGGGTTCAACTTCTTCGCAAAGCACCAAAAACAAAAAACAAAAAAAACAGAGAGCGAGAGCGAAAAGAGCCTTCAGCCAGCTGTAAAACTGAGAAGTCGGTCGGTCTCCTTCGCTGGCCACATTCCAACTCAAACTCTCCCTCTTCAGACAGCAGGGCCCCCAAGTGCGTCGTAGCTAGTAGACACCAGTCACCAAAAACCATCGAGCAAGCATCTTTTCCTTATTAGCACGCATTCCAGCTTATTCATCATACAGAGGATGAGAGGAGAATAAAACTTCTCTCTCTGTCTTGGTGTAAATGTGCCATCGAGTTAGAACTACTTTTCCGATTCCAGTCGGCGGAACTTACTTCCCTTGCAGCTTGAGCCTTTTCAGGTTGACCCGGGTTAGTGGCACTGAGTTCCACGGTCCTTGCTCGCACTGTGGCGTGCATTACGGGACCTCAGTCTGGAGGAGAAAGACATTTGCACTTGTGGGAAGAAGAACTGTCATATCTGCAAGCTCTGTGCGTGGAGAGAGCCGTTTTCAGCAAGTGCAGAGAGCGCAACCGTCTCTGCGTAAGTCGTAACCCGTAGTAGCCCTGAGCAAGTTCACGACCGACTAAAGGAGGGCCGAGCGCTTTTCTTTAAAGCAATTAACTCTCCTGCAAGGGAGGCGGGGAGATGCAGTTCTTCCACAGAAGTACCTACACTCTGGCATACCGAGCATGCCTTTAGCAAAGTGGTGACTCTCTTAGACATAGCAGGCTAGGGAGAGAGCAGCTGTCCCTCTTTCAACGCCCGCACAGCGTCCCTCTCCAGTGGCTGTTGCTGCGGTCTACCTTTGTTCTTCGTTTTAGACTGTGAGCCCCTTGGAGACAGGGAAACATCTTTCCCCCTCCCCCCTCTATATAAACCGCTTTGAGAACTTGTTTTGAGACGTGGTATACCAGTAACAAGCAGGATAATAATTTGCAGTCGTCGCCGGTGGATCCAGAGCTTCTGGCCATTGGCTTCTGAAGGCCAGTCTCAAGATCCTTTGATGGAGGGAAACGATATTTAGGTAAGTATAATTTGCTGCCTTTTCATGATACCCCGAATCTGCTTTTTGAAGCCTTCCGCCTCCCTTGGGTTAGTGGTGGTGTCCGACCCTGATGGACTGATAGCTCCAGTATTATCTATCTACTTATTTTTATAAGTGCTTTAATTTAAAAGGGGAGGGGCAGTTTGAAAGATACCTGGGCCAAGGCTGCCCAATGGGCTTCACGGCTGGATCTCAGACGCTCCAGTCCTAGCCTCACATCCTAAATCCTACACCACTCTGACAGTATAATCCGAATAGATGATGATGTCATCTAAAAAAGAAGTGCACGGATAAGATATTCAAAGCTTTCCTGTATTTTCAGGCAAGGAAGTAATTAAGTAACTGTGAAACGAACCACCAACAAAAGGTGTGAAGACAAAAAGCAAGTGCAGGTTCAAAGTGATTCCATCAAATCACGAATGGGAAAGCCACGGCTTACCAGGCGACGAGGGACATAGGGTATAGCCTTTTCCTCGATCTGCACGAAGCTGGGAGAGAGAAAGGGACAATAACTACTTTCCTCCTCTTTGGTGGGCAGTAGATTGTGCACAGAGCGAAGAAGCTAATTCTCCATACAATGCAAAATCAACCTACGGAACTCACTGCTACAAGTTGGGATGATGACCTTTGGTTTAGATGGCTTTAAAAGAGAATTATAAAAGTTCATATGCCTGGTCTTTCAATGGCTATTAGCCGTGACAACTAAATGGAGCCTTCATGTTCTTCTTCTGCTACTACTACCACTACTACATGGAATACTAATATCTTGCTTTTCAACAAAAGTTATCAAAGTTATTTACATAGACAAATAAATAAACACAATGGCTTCCTGTCCCCAAAGGGCTCACAATCTATAAAGAAACATAAGGTAGACACCAGCAACAACCACTGCAGGGATGTTGAGCTACAGCTGGCGAGGGCCAGTTGCTCTCCCCCTGATATAGAAGAGAATCGCCACTTTAAAATGCTCCGCTTTGCTCCGTTACTATTACTTCTGAATATTAAGCGCCGTGGACAAACTGCAAGGATCGGCCATCGCCTTCAGGCCCCGCTTGTAAGCCTTCAGGAAACTTCTGATCCACCACCCTTCGAAACAGAACGCTAGACTGGATGGATCTTTCGTCTGATCCCACACGCACGGCTCTCCTGTGCGCTGCATTTGTTTGACCCAGCCCAGCCAGAGACTGCCAGGTCGTCTTCTCTCTCTCTCCTCCAGTTTTCAGTTCTGAATAGCTAAGTCTAAGTCGAAATACTGGATCCAACCGTTTGGACTCCTGAGTTGTTGTTGTTGGATTCCTCCGATTGATGTTTCATCCAGTGTACACAACACTTTGCAGAATCGCATCCCTGCCCCGAAGAACCTACAGTCTTGTTCCGACGGAGAGGGAGACAGAGCGCGCAAGCGTAACAGCTGTGGAACTGGGTAGTGCTTTGAGAGCCATAATGAATCCGATGCCTTCCCTTGTCTAAAATGGGTTGCCAGACGTAGCTGCCTTGGTATTATGTGATGATGATAGCATGTGATGGCAATCAATCAGGGGCCTAACAAGTCTGGAGTGGGCCCAGAGACAAAATTTTAAAATGGGCCCCTCACTGATATACACACTTCACATGTGACTTGCCTCTGGGGGGCCCCTCGAGGCGTGGGGGCCGAGGCAGCCGCCTCCCCTTGCCTAATAGTAGTCACGCCCCTGCAATCAATGCATTCACACGACGCGAGGGCTCTAGACGGGGGGATAACGGCCTTGACTCGGCTGTTGTTTGAGATGGCTGGAGAGGTGGGGGTCAGACTCGTCGAATGGCTTCTGAGCTGCAGCTTGGTGGTCCTATTTGCTCAGAAGTAAATCCTCACGGATTTCAGAAGGGTTTACTTCAAGAGAGTAAACTTATTGGGAAGTAAGTCTCATTGAACCACTGAGACTTCCCTCTGAGTAGACGAACATGGTTAGGGCCAGTCTGTTAAGTCTGTTTATTTGTGAGGTAGGCGCAAATTAATTGATTTCTATTTACAGGAATAGATTTTATAGGAATAGATTTCTTCAAAATCGGAATCGAATCCTCTTTAAATATCCCGGATAGAGAGCAAAGATTTCAAAAGAGACAAGAGTTTGGGGCGGAGTAAGGGATTGGGTAGAAAAAAATGAAATACCAGCAGTTGTATTTCATTCTCAGAAAGAGGCGCCTCTTCTTCCCCTCACCCCCCCCCCGCCCCTCCTGGCTTGAGGTTCCCCTCACTCAGTCACCAACAGGCTCCGCACAAGTGTAGCGACTTCTCGTGCTGTGATGCGACACAACGACAGCTTAATGGAGCATCCCAACAGTCTCGCATTTCGGCCTCAGCGGACAGCGGTGTGTGAGAGTCAATGGAGATGGAGGACACCTTGAGAGCACAGATGAAAAGAATTCCTGCTACTAGTATTTTTGACGGATGAGTCATTAGGCATAATCAGATCGCGGTGCACGGCTGTAATCGCCACGGCATCCAAAAGTGGGACTTGCTTACAAATCAAGGATGCCTGCAGACGCTCCTGTAAGGGCACCTGGTCCGGAAACACTAGAGAACGGAGGAGAGGTGGGCGGGGGGCGGAAGTCTCCGTAGAGGGTAAAGATACAGACCTGCCTGAGAAGGTAAATATGTGTCCAGGCTGTATCACTTCAGAGTGCTCAGGTGGATGATTGATTGGCTTGCACCTCGTACAAAGCATTTCGTGCACTCTTCTCCCGGACCTGTTAGTCTTCTGTTGGGGGGTGGGATTTGGGGAGGGATGATGCAGGGTATATGTGACCTTTTACTGAAGAGGTACAAATCCAGACACAGCTTTACCAAATCTGTCAGTGAGACATTCCAGGGAGAGGGAGAGAGATTTTAAGAGCATTTGGTGAGGTTACTTTTAAAAATTGCTCCTTATAGCAAGCAATGTTATTAATACAGGTCAGTCACCATGGCTACCACCACGTTCAATCTCTCTCTCTCTCTCACACACACACACACACACACACATTTGTGACTTTAGTGTGCAGTCCTAGGGTAGGGATTCCCCACCCCCTGGAAATAAAGCTGTTTTAGGCTTGTAGAACTAGTATCATATTGGGACAATCCAAGAGATTAGATATACTCCAAATGATTAGCCAGACCCTAAAGTCATAAGGCTGTTGGGGGTGGACAGGGGGCGGGGATAACAATTCCATTTAAAAAAATTACTTTCTAGCTTCTGAATTTTTAGGACAAATAGATTGACAAAGTGTTTGACATTCTTTCTAACAATGAAAACTTCATCGAACTATACTAGGTATTAGTATTAGATTCTATAGCTACTAGGACTTTAGGACTGGAGACTTGTATGAGCCATAATTTTGCAGAGAAGAAACATACCCACTGGGATTTCTTTTGAGAACTTTTAAAATAATATCACTTGTGCCACTGATTGTCTGCATAATAGTGCATTATGCAGACAATCAATGGTGCAAGTGAGATTATTTGAAATGTGTTTGCACCAGTGTGTGTGTGTGCTGGTGTTTTAAGACTATGTGTATAAACTGTTTGCTTTGGGCAGAGGTGCACCTAGGTAATTTTGGAGCCTAGACCTAAAGGCCTTTGGAGGGCCCCCTCCCCTGCAAATTAAGCATCATCATGCTCTGCTAGGCAACCACACCACCAGGACAGACTAAAGAGGATTTGGGGGGCCCAGGGGCTGTGTGGAGGCCCTGGACTTCGGCCCTGAAGTCCAGGGGTAAGAGCATCTCTGGCTTGGGGGGGTGGGGTGTTTGAAGGAGGGCACATTTTTCTTGTAATCTGTACCTATGATTCCTGAAACAAAAGATGGTTATTTCATTGGCATGGAGGCTTCTCATCACGGAGATTCTGGAAAAGAGAAAGAATGTTAATTTATTTACCTGAATTTATAGCCTGCTTCATTCTGAGGACTCAGAGCAGGCAACTCTATTATTTATAATAATTATAAATTATATTATATATTATTATATATTATTATTATATAATAATTATATTATTTATAATAATCCTACCCCATCCCTCCCTCTCCCTTCCTCTCCGTGTCCAACAAATGCCAGTTTTGATAAAAACATCTTGCACAACAACTGGAATGCCTTACCAGTTAAGGTGAGCAAGTGATCACATTTCATGAAAAAGCTGGCCCTGGGTCTTAAGCACATGACTGGGAGTGTCCCACTGATCTCAGATGAGCTGGACTTTCAAGCAAGAGTGCTTAGGACTGTAGCCTAAGATGTGAAGGTGCCAGGTGGCATGGGTTCCTGATGTGATCTCAGCCTTTGAGAGACTTGCCACCATACACAGAGACTGTGTATGTAATGGCCTGACCTGAACCCATATTGGAATGTTCACATCAGCCAAGGAAGAAGCAGGCCCAGCTTAGGAATGAGAGCATTTTGGAGAGAGGTACCTAATGGCACAGCCGGGAAATAACTCGCCTAGGGAGCAAGAGGTTGCTGGTTTGAATCCCTGCTCGTATGTTTCCCAGAATATAAGAATATGGGAAACACCTATATCGGGCAGCAGAGATATAGGAAGATGCTGAAAGGCATCATCTTATACTGCACAGGAGGAGGCAATGCTAAACCCCTCCTGTATTCTACCAAAGAAAACCACAGGGCTCTGTGGTCTCACCAACTTGACAGCACAACTTTACTTTACATGGTTGAACAATCAAGAGAGAACCATCTGTTAGGTCTGCTAGTAGGAGAGAAGCACTACTTCTAGAGAAATTCAGGAGGTGTCTTGGGAGGAATGGCGAATACACTCTCCAAATCTGATAAACCAAGTCCTTTGTTTTTGAACTGGGTGTGAATGTACCTTAATGTATTGTAATGAGTTTGTGGTCAGGAATGCGGCTGCTTTTTAAAGCTAATAGTTCAGGATACCAGCTGAATACCAGATACCAGAGCATGAAGAATGTTTGAGAGATCATTCTGGAGAACAGGGGCATTGCTAGGTCCTTAAAAGATCAGTGGCCTTGGCTCACAGTCCCTGGTCCATCTACAGTCCCCTCCCATTTAAAATTGTATGCAATCATGCATATAATAATAAATTACTAGCTTATCCTGCGCAAGGCATCTGTGCTCTAGGACTTTACTGCTCGCTCACCCCCTCACCCAGTCTCCTACCCCCACCCCACCCCGTCTCCGCCACCACCCCCTCAGCCAGCCAACTCCCCTCAGCCCCTCAGCCAGTCTCCCCTCAGACACTGAGCAACAGCATCCATCGCCACCGAGTCTCCTTGTGAGGACAAGATAATTTATTATATGCATCCTTTCAAAAATATTATGATTATATGCAAAAACAATGTTTATTATGCATTTTGAAATTATCAAGTAATGATAATAAGCAATAGTTAATTTTATTTTTATTTATGTTTACACCTTCCTCTGAGGACACTATAATATTATTATTATAGAATAATAGTTATTATTTCACAATAATATTATTAGCTAAAGGTAAAATATGCTGCCAAGTCAATTTTGACTCCTGGCGCCCACAGAGCCCTGTGGTTTTCTTTGGTAGAGGGGTTTACCATTGCCGCCTCCGCATACAGGAGGGGTTTACCATTGCCGCCTCCCGCGCAGTATGAGACATCTTCCTATATTGCTGCTGCGTACCAGTGGGGATTTGAACCAGCAACCTTCTGCTTGTTAGTCAAGCACTTCCCCGCTACGCCACTTAAGGTGTTACACAATAATAATACACTTGACCTTTCAAGTTTCTCTGTATCTGATAGATCACCCTGAGCAATCTGCTCTGCATTCCCTTTATTGCTCGGATGCCTTTTTTTTTTTTTTAGTGACGAATTGTCTGCTATTACCTTAGAAAAGAAAAGAAAAGAAAAGAAATTATTATACTTTCTGAGCAAATTTATGGGCAAAAAAGCCATGTAAAATACACTGCCAGGAAGGCAAAATACTAACTTCCTTTTTTGTTAATATACAATTTTCCAAAAAAAAAAGGTTCAAAATGTACAAATGAAACAATAAAACATAAGACAATTAAAATAGGGTAAAAGTCAAGACAGTAGATAAATAACAGAGGAGGAGGGAATAGGCACATTCACAAAATCTGCTTGAACAAATGGAGATAGGAACATCTGAAGCTGCCTTATATGGAGTCTGACCATCTGTCCATCCATCACAGGACTCGGGCTGGCAGCAGAACCTTGCTTAAAGGATACCAAAAACAACTTGCTATGATTAGAAATCTTATCGAAATTATCTTGTCATGTATGTCAAGCAAACTACATAGACGAGGACTTTACCTCCTGATACTAGATCTCAAATTATCCCTAGGAAAGTATTCTATACTAGCTTAACCCACAGAGAGCATCTGCATGCTAGTACTTCATTGCTTCCCTCAACCCCCGCCACAGCCCCCACCCCCTCAGAGTTCTCTCCACCCTCACCTGAGCTGTGATCCTGCTTCTCCTCCTCCTCCATCCCATTGCTTCCACCCCCTCACTCCTCTTGGCTACAGCTGCAGCGTTGCCTATTGGCCTAGACGCAGCCCCCTAACCCCAGAGACCTCCTCACCTGAGCCCCGCTCCTACTCCTCCCTGCAGGAGTAGCAGCAGAAGCAGTTGACCAGGCCCTTCCTCATTGCTGCAGCCATGGCTGCTTGTTCCCCTCTGGACTCTGACGGGCTTGGGCCTGTCCCTTGTCTGCCTGCCTCCCTCCGCCAATGGACTCTGTAGCTCCAAACAGCGGCGATGGTTGGACGGGCCCTTCCTCGCTGCCACCCCCTTCCAGTTAATTCTAATGAGGATTAAAAGAGCAGAGCTCGGGGCAGTCACCCTGCTTGCCATGCCCTAAGGACAGCCCTGGTTGTGTGCCTATTGGCCAAGCTGCAGCCCCCTATCTCCAGAGACCTTCCCACCCTCACCGGAGCCCCGCTCAGTCCACAGGAGCAGCAGCAGCAGTGGTTGACGGGGCCCAAACTGCTGCCACTGCCATGGCCACTCATTCCCCTCAGGCCGCTGACAGGCCCGGGCCTGTTCTTTGCCTGCCTACATCCCTCCGCTAATGGCCTTGGTAGCCCCAAACAGCAGCAGTGGTTGACTGGGTGATTCCTTGCTGTCACCACCGCCATAGCCACTCGTTCCCCTCAGGCTGCTGACAAGCTCAGGCCCCTTCCTTGCCCTTCCTTCTTTCTCTCTTTCCCTCCCTTCTTTTTCTCTCGTTCTCTCTCATCCACTTGCTCTTCCCCTGTCTTTCCCCCTTCCCTTCTTTTTTTCTTTCATTCTCTCTTTCTCATTCTCTCCCTTTCTGAGTTAACAGATTTTGTTCACCTTATTTCCTCATCTAATTCACACAGTGGCAGCCTCCTTCTCCTGAAGAGGCTCTTTCCTCCCTCACGACCCCTCTCTTCACAGACCTCTGCCCATTATCTATCTATCTATCTTCTGCTCCTCTACAATCAAGAACATCTTCAGTAACAGTTGTATTCCAACTGACCATAACCATCACAGGCTCCTCTTCCCTATCTGCATATGGAATCCCCGCTACCCAATCACCATGGTGCTTCTTCTCTCACAGGCTCCTCCTCCCTATCTGCATATGGAATCCCCATTGCCCAATCACCATGCTGTTTCTGCTCGCAAACTCTTGCGAGAGCTGCCACACATAGGATTAGCCACAGGTATACCTTAGAGAATTATGTATAGAGACTATAGAGACTAGCTGGGCGGGGTGCAGAGCGTCTGCATCTCTAGTTCCCCCAGCCAAATGGCGGGTAAGCAGGCCCAGAGAGGGAGGCTGTGCCACCCTCTCTGCTGCCTGCTTGGCCGTTCTTCATACCTCTCTGCGCAGGTGCAGAGAGGCTTCATTTGGCCCCAGTGCCGCCCGACCTAATATTTGGCCAGCATGCAGGCTCGGAGAGGGAGGCTGCACCGTCCTCTCTGCCGCCTGCTTGGTCGGTCTCCTCGGGCAGCACTATGCAGGCATGGCAGCAGGGCAGCAGTTTCTTTTCTCCCACCCACTGTAGTTATCGGTACCTGGGCTGTCTGGGCACTTTCCCTGCTCCCACCCACCCCCACCTTATTTCCTTTGCCCACTGCCTGCAGCTGCTTGCAAACTCTCGTGAGAGCTGCCACGCATGGGATTAGTGATGGGTACACCATATATATATACAGAGAGAGAGAGAGAGAGAGAGAGAGAGAGAGCATCTGCACACTAGTACTTGATTGCTCCCTCCTGCCACAGCCCCCTCACCTCAGAGATCTCTCCACTCTCACCTGAGCCACACTTCTGCCCCTCCTCTTCTATCCTGTTGCTTTCATCCCCCTCGCCCTTCTTGGTCACTCCTCCATCCCTTTACTCCATCGCCCTCATCCCTCTTTGTTGCAGCTCCAGCACTGCTGTTGCCTATTGGCCAAGCTGCAATCTCCTATCCCCAAGGACCTCCTCACCCTCACCTGAGCCCCGCTCCTGCTCCTCCCAACAGGAGCAGCAGCAGCAGCGGTTGACTGGGCCCTTCTTCACTGCCGCTACCGCCATGGCCACTCGTTCCCCTCAGGCTGCTAACAGGCCTGGACCTGTTCCTTGTCTTCCTGCCTCCCTCTGCCAATATCCTCGGTAGCCCCAAACAGCAGCAGTGGTTGACTGGGCCCTTCCTTGCTGCTGCCTGCCCCCACCGCCATGGCCACTCATTCCCCTCAGGCTGCTGACAGGCTCGGGCTCATTCTTCACCCTTCCTTCTTTCTCTTTCCCCCTCCCTTCTTTTTCTCCCTTTCTCTCTCCTCCACTTGCTCTTCCCCTGTCTTTCTTCCCCTCCCTTCTTTTCTTCTTTCTTTCTCTCTTTCTCATTCTCTCCCTTTCTGAGTTAACAGATCTTGTTCACTTTATTTCCTCATCTAATTCACACAATGGCAGCCTCCTTCTCCTGAAGGGGCTATTTCCTCCCTCACGACCCCTCTCTTCACAGACCCCTGCCCATTATCTATCTATCTATCTATCTATCTATCTATCTATCTATCTATCTATCTATCTATCCTCTCCTCTACAATCAAGAATATCTTCAGTAACAGTTGCATTCCAACTGACCATAACCATCACAGGCTCCTCATCCCTATATGCATATGGAATCCCCACTGCCCAATCACTATGGTGCTTCTGCTCACGAACTCCCGCGAGAACTTCCACACATGGGATTAGCCACAGGTACGCTTTAGATAATTATATATATAGTTATCATCTATGCTCTGTGATCAATATGGCAACATAATTCTTGAGACAAACCCCATATCTTGTAAAATACCTCTGGGCAAAAAAGCCAAAATATTCATTGGATAATGCTGACTAATGAAAATAAGAGACACAGGTTTTACTTTCAGAAGGAAGCCACAGGTCTCAGACATGGCTATTTATTATAGACATAACAACCCTTTAATTGTATCAGAACTAGGGATGTGCAAATTTATTTGCCCATGAATCGATTTGGGTTGAATAGGGGGTGATTTGACAATTCTATTCCAAATCAAATCACCCTGAAAACAAAAGGCCAGATTTGGGGTAGAATAGAATCAACTCCAATTCAATTCAAATCAATTTGTGTGCCATTTTGAGGCCTATTTTTCTGGGGAAACAGGCCTCAAAATGGCACTTCTTTCCAGGGAGAGCTAGTCTACCAATTGGGATCAGCAGGTAGACCAGCTCTCCAAGATGGGTTGACACACCAGGTCCTAAGCAGAGGGTTAGTCTACCCACCAATCCCAATTGGTAGACCAGCTCTCCCCAGAAAACCAGGAAAGCTGGTCTGCCAATGCTTTTGATGAATCAATGCTTTTGGTGAATCAATTAGGGGGTCTGCAATCGATTTGACCCCAAATCAAATCGTAGATCTTGATTTGAGCACACCCCTAATCAAAACCTCTCAAGGTTCACAGCCTAGGTGTGAGATGTTTAAACAAAAATCTGTCGGATGCAGTAATGAGGCACACACAACCCCATGAATGCAATGCAGCTGAAGCCTCAAGGCACAAGCATCTATAATGCTGAAGGGACTTTATATTCCAATCCTCCTTCAAGGAACCCAGAGCAGAGGAGCACTGTGGCCATCCTAAAATTCTTTTGAACAAAAGTTGGTCATTACATACCTTCAGCCCTTAAACTATTTGAAGTTAAGTTGATGGCGCAACTTTTCTATGGTGCTCAGCTGGGCCCCTTTTCCAGCTTCGTTCCTCTGGAGCTTGTCCAATCCAAATTCCTAAAAGCAGTATTTCAAGTACCCCATCGAGTCTCTAACTCCAGTCTACAACTGGAGGCAGGCCTGGTGAAAGTGAAGGCTAGAGTATGACTATACTCAATTACTAGTTAAGACTATCATACTTCCCAATGGGCCTAGCCCCGATAACTCTCCAGAATGGCTACCAATCCCCATGGAAATGAACTCTGTTGGTGAAAATACCATCAGTTCCCACTTACTTTCCATTGGTTACGAACAAGCCAGAACACTCTTTAAACAGCACATAATGGATGCAGTGCACCAAAATGACTTAGGCAGGGTCCTGAAATTCCTTATCACTGAATAAGATATATAGCAACTCCTGCTGTGTATCTTGTTTGTTTGTTTGTTGTTCATTCAATTTTTATACTGTCTTTCCTAAGACATCCTAAGGCAATTTACTAGAGTTAAAATACAGGAAAATTCCATACAAATCACATTTAAAACCTTAAAATCATTTATACAATAAAACCCATTAAAAACACACAAAAAAAACCCCCATTAAAAATACAAGCAGAAGCAGGAAAGCTTGCTAGAAGCCCCTAACCACAGAAGGGCCTTCACCTCTGGCTTGTTGTGGTGCCCTCCCTTTGGCTGTGTTAGACAGAAGATACAGGAAGAAGATCCCCTTCTTGGAATGTCTGTGCCCCTGCGACTCCAGGCAAGTTGAAATCACTGAGCACCTCCTTGTAGGGATGTGCATGGGACCACAGAGGGGCAGTGGGGTGCCGCTTTAAGAGCAGGGGAGGGTGGACTTACCCCTCCCACCACTTTCCCCCTGCCGGTGTCCTTTGTTTAGAAAGCTAACCAGGGCGGCAGCATACTTCCCTGCCACCCCATTGCCCCCATTGGCCGGAGGTCCCCAACACACTTGTGTGCACCGATGCACACACGTGCTCATGCCAGCACGCACAGGCGCATCAGGGACTTCCAGCCATATCTGGCCAAAGAGGGTAATGGGGAGGCAGGGAGGTACGCTGCTGCCCCATTTAGCTTTCTAAACAAAGGACTTTTCCAGCAGTGGAAAAGCGGCGGGAGGGGTAAGTGCACCCTCCACCGCTCTTAAAGCGGCACCCCCACCGCCTTCGAACCAGCAGAACAGCCAGTTCTTCGAAACGGTTTGGAGGCCCATAAAGGGCCCCTGAACTGGTTCTGTGCACATCCCTACCTCCTTCTTCACTGCCTATTTTAAAGAGACATCCACAATATCCTTATTCTCCCACTATTTACTAGATTGCCAGGCCACATAGGCCAATTCTACATCTCCCTACTACTCTCTGACTGTAACCCTTTCGTAACACATAATGCTGTCAAGTTCTGTTGCAACTTGACAACACATAATGTTGTCAAAGAGATCTTTTTGTAATGTTGTCAAAGAGATCAAAGAGATCTTTTGGATCTCTTGGAGGCTTTTTATACCATCAACCTCTCCTGAGGGAGGTGTGACCCACTGTGACCCTTTTAATGATTTTTTTAAAAGAACAAAATCTCTCATATTCAGGCCGAACAATTAGGGCAGAATCTGTTATGGAGGTATCCATCAACTCCTCTAATGTAGTCAGACTGGATCACTTTCAGTTTGTGACTCCTGAGGATGTGGACAAGCTATTTCAAGCTGTGTGTCCCACCACCTGCTCTCTTGACCCTTGCCCAACTTGGTTTATTTTATCTAACAATCAGATTATCAGAGAGGATCAGGTAAACAATATTAATGCTTCTCTGAGGAAGGGTAGGATGCCTCCTTGACTTAAGGAGGCTTTCATTAGACCATATTTTTTTGGGGGGGGGAACTACATTGGACTACTGAGAGTGGGGCAACTATAAGTTCATCTCTAATCTCCCATGGTTGGGCTAGGTGATTAAGAGGGTGGTGGCCTCTCAGCTCCAGGCAGTTGTGGAGGAAACTGATTTTCTAAACCCATTTCAAACTGGCTTTCGAACGGGCTATGGGGTTGGCCTGATGGATCATCTCCAATTAGGTACTGACAGAGGGAGTGTCACTCTGCTGATCCTTTTGGATCTCCTGGAGACTTTCGATACCATCAACCTCTCCTGGGGGAGGTGGGATTAGGTGACACTGTTTTACAGTGGTTCCATTCCTATCTCTCTGGTAGATTCCAGATGGTGTTGCTTGAAGAATGCTGTTCTGCAAAGCAAGAACTAATGGAGTTCCACAAGGCTCCATATTGTCTCCAATGCTCTTTAACATCCACACGAAATCGCTAGGAGAGATCATCAGTATATTTGCTTCAGGGTGTTAGCAATAAGTTGATGACACACCCAGATCTATTTCACCCTGTCACCTTCATTAGGCAATGGCATGACTTCCCTAAATGCCTGCCTGGAGGCAGCAATGGCTTGGATAAGGGTTATCAAACTGAAGTTGAATCCAAATAAGATGGAGGTACTGATTTGGGGGGAGGGGGTCAAGACCTGAGAGATGGTTTAGATCTGCCTATTCTGAATGGGGTCACACTCCCCCTGAAAGATCAATGCTCCTGGTAACCTCCAGGCTTGACTACTGTAATCCACTCTATGTGGAGGTGCCTTTGTACATAGTCCAGAAACTACAACTGGTACAGAATGTGGCAGCCAGACTGGTCTCTGAGAGACCATATTACACCAATTTTTAAAGAATTGCATAGGCTGCCGATATGTTTCCAAGAGAAATACAAAGTGTTTGTTATTACTTATAAAGCCCTGAACTACTTAGATCCAGGATACTTAAGAGAACGCCTATTAAGATCATCTGGGGAGGTCTGTTTATGGTTGCCACGGCTTGTTTGGTAGCAACTTGTGATCGGGCCTTCTCTGTGGCGGCCCCAGGGCTTTGGAATGCACTCTCTGTCAAAATAAGAGTTTCTCCATTTCTGATTGCTTGTTAAAAGACTCTTAAGACACACCTGTTTTATCAGGCTTTTAATTAAAACTAATCGTTAACTGTTTAATTGTCTTACTCTGTTTAATTGTTTTTTTTTTAATTTTTATATTGTAATTTGGATTATATACACTGCCAAGATATAGATAGATAGATAGATAGATAGATAGATAGATAGATAGATAGATAGACTTCACAGTATGCTGTTTTGAGCTCCATGCTGGAGAAAAGGTGAGGTAAAATGTAATAAAAACATAAACTTGCTAGGAGCTGCCCATAGGTACACTTCTGTTTTGTTTTAAAAAGATTTAAATAGATCTTCTCAATCAGGGGAAGACAAAGGCTGCTTCACACATTCAGATTTAGGTAGGTGTGTGTGCATGGGCGTAGCGTGCATTGGACAAGCAGGGACAAATGTTCGGCTGAAGTTCGGCCAGAGAGGAGCATAGGTCGACTGGAGAGGCCCAACAGCCACAGCATGGGACCAAGATAAGAAGCGGCAGAGCAGAGGTGGCAACAGCAGTGGTGTTTGGGGCAGCCAACAGGAGGTAGGAGCAGCAACGGAGCGATGTTGGTTGCCCCACCCCTTGCGCCTGACGTCGGATGCAGGAGGTAGGACTTGGGGTGCAGGGGCGTGCGTGCACTTTGCACATGTGATGGGGGCACTGCCAAGATTTTGTCCCCAGGCCCCCAGGGGTCTTGCTATCCCTGTGCATGTGTGTGTGCATGCACACTTTGTCTCACATGTCCTCTGTGTCTCAGGGCCAAACTACACATAGTATGGGAGTTGATCTCCCAGTGACTGGTTCTTTTCCTAAGAGCACCTGTACCCTTCCTCCAATTTAGGTTGTCTGGGGGAGAAGGTTTAACCCTTCTCCTTGCACTGATTCCATCCCAAATCCTCCCCCTCACCACAGTTGCTATTAGCACAGAGGGGGAAATACACAAGCACATTAGGAGTTCCTACATGTTTTCCCCTCTACAGCTCATTAAAATGTGGGGTGGGGGCTCATTTGTATTGGAAAATTAGTGCAGGGGAAAAGAATTAATTAAATCCCACCTCCTGCATGCCACAGCCCCAGTCCAAATCCTGTGCTGTACCTGTTTTTATGAAATGAAAAGATCCAGTCATGGATCTCACATGTCTTCTGTAGTTTGGCTTTCAAGGTCAGCTTCTCATGCTGCAACCTCCAGGGCTCCAACCACATTGCCCCACTTCATCAGTCTCCTGGGAACTGAAGACATCAGCCTCAGTGTGGAATAAAAATGTTTCACCTATGATGTTGCAACCATCTTCAAGATTCTATGGAGGAATATCACTTTCAGATATTCTTGCTTCTTCTCCCAACCCTATCTTTACTCAAGTACAGAAGAACAATTTCCTTAACAATTTACTAGAAACTGACCTTTGTCTGTTACATATTCATAAACAACCACTCAAACAGTGATGTTTATAGTGGAGCTGCTTCTCCATTGAGTATCTCCAGTATCAATTGCCTGCTTTTGTTTGCCGAATTTAGCATTTGCTTCCTCTACCTTGCTGCAACCCTGACCTGTGGTTAAACTCAGCCCTGGGTTCCTTGTAGATTATTTTAATTTCCAAATAAGATATGTTACACAGCTATACAAAATGATCCCATACAGCACAAAGATGACATATTGTTTCAAATGAGTGTTGCCTAAGGAACTCTTTGAATCTTTTAAGCAGCTACTTCAAGTACCTAAATCTCTGCTTGTCTAAATTAAGATACTTCAGGGATTGAATTCATAATAATATTGTATGATTGTTTAAGGAGAAAAAGTCATGGATGTCACTGAGCACAGGAATCTCAATGTTTCTGTAGTATATTGTTCCTATGTTTTAGGAATCACACAAGTCTTTGTACATGTATTATTAGAAGCCTGAAAACAGGGGTGTAGCTAGGGGAAGGACCGTGTTTGCCCCTCTCCCTGGAGGCCTCTCAGAGTGAGGGAGATAATGAAGAAAATAGGGAGGGGTGGAGCTGAGGGCCCCAGGCTCTTTGAACCCATCCACTCAATTATAGCTACACCCTTGCCTGAACATATTAATGTTACCTTTGTAATTCATAACTTTGATTAAATAAGGATTTATTCAGTATTCGGAATCAAAATGCCTAACTTGATTAAGTTGTGCAGAACTCCTGTATGTAGAGAGGAGAGCACAGATACCTGGCATCCTCAAATCAGGTTTGTTGCATTAAAACTATAAAATCAACTGGTACCTCAAACAAATGCAGTTCTTCCTGCATAATTGGCACCCTGGCATAATTCACTCCCACACCACCCCTTTAATCACTAGTGATCTTTTGCGTCCATCTTCAGAGGTTCCAGCCATTGCTGAAAATATCAACACTTCTACCTTTCCATTGAGAAGCATGATTCCCAGCATTCCTACTGAGCCACATTCGCCCCATTGGCTTGTCCTCTAAAGGGGCAGGATCAGCATAGGGGATATATACAAAGGGTTGAGTAGGAATCAGTTATGACATCTTGGAATGCTCACACAGCTCCCCCAAGACTTCAGTAGTTAAGAAACTCACCTAGCTTCCCAAGGTTGAATTAATATGTCGTTCCATTCCTTCCCTTGCTTCTACCAAATGCATTTCTCTGCTCAGTGATCAGCTAGAACTTCTCAGTAACCTCTTTGGTGTGTGTCCAGAGGGAGAGGGATGCTTATTAGACAGGGTAAAAGCTATAGTGAGCAGGCATATTGTCATCAATGGTGCATCAAACTTGGACCATACATTTCTATAATAATTCAGTGTCAACCAAAGGGTCGTATGGAAGACACAGAAAAATAGCGGCACTTTGTTTTATAGCTGCTTCCCTCATGCACACAAAGAAATCTTATGTAGATTTAGCTGAAGTTTTATTCAGCAACAACTCCACTTTCTCCTCCTCCTTTCCCAGCCTTTTCCTTTCTGATTCCTCCCCCACACTCTCTACTGGATCTCCCTTGGGACAAAAGTCCAAACAAGCAAACTGCAAAAGATAATTGGTTAGGATACAATGCATCCCTCCCCTTTAAAACAACCAACAATTGAATTGATTTTAAAATTGATTTAAAATCTAGTGACAAAGTCTTCAAGTCTTTTAGGTAGTCTGTCATGCACACTTCTCCTAATTCTTGGGTTATCTGACACAGGAGCTGTTTGTTCTTCTGGCATCAAGGATTGTCCATCACTTTCATCAGCCTCATCTGCAAGGTCAAAACTAGAGGCAAGATCAAATTCTTCTTCAGTTCCCCTCTTAAAATTAGACTCCCTTCCCTCTTGTCTCATAGTATGCAGGCTGGAAAGTCTCGAACTGCTCCATTTCTTTCCATCATCCAATAGGACAGGATCTCCTCAGATCTTGATTTTTTGTTTTGGTGCAAAATATTGGGAACATCCCTTTCTCAGCCATACTTGAACAAAGGCAGCCATACTTTGAACAAAGTAAGGCAGCCATATTTGAACAAAGTCCCCCACTTGAAATGTTGGCTGTTTCACACCTTATTTCAAATCTATATACAATTTATATATTTGTTGCTTCTTCTCCCTTACCCGACCACAAATATCTGCATCCTCAGAGTGAGATGGCATGGAAAGCCCTATCAGTTGTTGCCATTAGGTAAGTATGGTGGTTGCTTTGTGTCCTCTCAGTAGTTCAAAAGGTGATTTTCCTGTAATAGAATGAGGAGTAGTTCGATAAGCAAACAGAGTTTCAGATTACCTCTGACCATGGTTATTGTTGCATAGTAGCCAGTGCTAAATTTTCTTTCATTAATCTGTTCATTCTTTCCACTAAGCCATTCCCTCAAGGATGTTACAAAGAAATAGTGTTTGATCCCATGGTTATGCAAGTATTGCTCCATTTCCAATGAAGTAAGCTGTGTCCCACTGTCAGTCTCTAGTTCTTTAGGAAGACTTAGGAACGTAGGAAGCTGCCATATTCTGAGGCAGACCATTGGCCTGTCTAGCCTGCTATTGTCTTTACAGACTGGCAGCAGCTTCTCCAAGGCTGCAGGCAGGAATCTCTCTCAGCCTTGTCTTGAAGATGCCAGGGAGGGAACTTGGAACCTTCTGCTCTTCCCAGAGCACTCACAAAAACTGCAGCCATGAACTGGATCACCTTGTTTGTTGTCAGTAAATGAAACTTCTGGCCACCTGGTATACTATCACTGTAACAAATCTTTGTTTTACAAGTTGGTTATAAAAATCCAGAGCAAATTTCCCCCAGGGAATATTGGGATTCTCTACTGGAGTCATTTCGTGATTTGTCAGATACAGCACAAGCCATACAGTGCATAATTACATTTAAGTTTTTGATTTTTTTTTTTAAAAGGTTCCCCCCCATAGGTTTTTTTTAAAAAAGGTTTTTTCCTCAAATAAGTTTTTAAAAAAATCCCCACTCCATTTTAAAAAAACTTTTTTTAAAAATTAAGTTTTTTCATGGGAATGTCTGAGTGCTGTGTTGCGAGCAGAGCTCGCAGCAGGGTGGCAGGCAGAGGGGGTAGGGGTCCTGAAGCTGGTGCAGGGGGCTGCAGTGGGCAGAGAAGATGCCTTCCTGGGGTCCCACAGGCCCCCATTGCTGTATTCTTTGGCCCAGGTGAGGTGGTGGCATGAAGGGTCTCCTATCTGAAGAAGCCTGCCGCCACTGAACCAGTTCCTAGACCACTGGCAGGTCCATCAAGTGGTTCGCCACCAGTGTTGCTGCCCTATGCGGAGCCTGGTAGTGCGGGGGGCTCTCCTGCCAGGGAAGTTCCTTCTGAGGTGGAGGCGGAGGGCAGGGAGTTGATGGCTGGGAGTGCTGCCAGATTTTCCCTCCCTTTTGTGGCTCCTCCAATGCTTCTCTTGCCACTCAGTGGGGCTCCGCTGATAATGCCCAGGTTGTGGCGGAGTCCAGTGCTGGGTCTTCTCAGTCTGGCTCCAAGGAGGAAGGATCTGCTGCTGAGGTGGATGGGGTGGCCCCTCTGCTAGTGAAGCAGGGCCCTTTTTCTGTGGAGGGCGGAAGGGGGGTGAGTGATGGCCGTGAGCGAGCACTAGGGATATGCAAACAGGTTTGACCCCAAACCAGTTTGATGTCAAACCAGTTTGGTTCGATGGTTTGGGGATGAACCAACCCCGCCCCATTCAGTCCAACATGAGACTGAACCCCACCCTTGATGGTTGGGGGCATTTCATGATTTTTTTTTTAGTGGAATTTTTTTTAAACCTTTCTCCCCTTTTGGGGAGTCCCTTTGGGGGGTGATGGTGGTGGGGTCTACAGAGTTTCCCCCTCCCCCCACCGGCCTCCATAATCACCCCCTCCGGCCCGTTCTGCCAGTTCTTCGGCCCATTCAGGCCTCTGTAGTTTGGTGTGCTGCCCAAAATGATGGCTGCTGCACATGTGCAAATGGTCTCTGTGACGCCCTTAGCCATGCCAGGATTCACAGAGGCCATCTGTGCATGCGTGGTGGCCGTCATTTTTGTCACCGTGCAGAACTACAGAGACCCAAATGGGCCAAACTCAGAGTTCACAGCAATTAAGGGCACACACACAGTACTTATCAATGGAGAAGTCTTCCTAATGCATTGCAATGAAGGGGTAAATTCTTTTAAACAATTATTTAAAAATAAATAAATCCTACAGACTTGGGGCTGCCTGGGGGGAGTTGAGGCCATACTTGCCATGCCCCCAGACCCACTTTGGGGTGCCACTTTGGGCTGTCCCCCATTATTCCCTGTGGGAAGAATACAAAAATTGGAAAGATCTTCAGAAATTCATCAATAATCACAGAAGTGTCCAATTGCTTTGGGGTTCAGTGGGTGCTTGGCACCCCTGGGTGCCTACCACCCACCCCAGTTTTGTGCCCCTAGGTGCTCTACATAGGGAATAATGAACCAGTTCAAGTCACCATTATACACTATGTAAAACCTTTCAGAACCAGATCTAATTGGGCTCAAATTTGAACTGAATCAGGGGGGCTTTGAGCAAAACCAAACTGAACTTGCCCACCCTGGTTCACAGCTGGTTTTAATTCGAACCAAACAGGCCAAGCCGGTTTTGTGCACATCCCTAGCTGCTTCTTCACTGCAGGGTGCTTTCCAGACTAGCTGCTCAACAGCAGCAAAATGCCTCTGTCCAGGCAAGTCGCATTCGGAATGTAAACAGCAGGGGGAGCAGTCTCGCAGCAACTAACAATGTGAAAAAACAGCAACTTCCTTACACCGGATATACGACATCCTAGCTCTATATTGCAGCGATTAAATTCGAGACAAGGCATTGGCAATGTGAATGGCATCCTGCTCTCCTCGTAGGGCCTGCAGTGTCACAATGCAGGAAGTGTGGAAGCACACTTCCAGATCTGACGTGGCCCCATTGCAGAGTCTAATCTGGAAAGCACCCTGTGTTGGGAGGCTATCACTTACAGTGGAGAAGTGACAGGTAGGAAAATATTGCTAAACCTCCACTTCTCACTCTCTTCCTGCATCTGCTCCTGCTACCCAGCTGTTTTCCCTTCCTCCAGAGTTCCAGTCCTGTGCTCACAAGAAAAACTTGGTTGTAGAACTTCAGGAGGTGGAGATGTAGCTGTGCGGAGAGGCAGTACTGGTGGACAGACAAGAAACTAAACAACCTCTCTTGCCCATCACTTATGTGCTACTACCACTACCACTACCTTACTACTACTACTTACTACTGTGTAACATAGTAGTAGTATTTCTGTATCATTTTTCAACAAAAAGTTCTCAAAATGCTTTACATGGCAAAAGGAATGAGAAAATGGTCTCTTGTTCCAAAGGGGCTCACAAGCTAAAAAGAAACACAAAGGAGATACCAGCAACAGCCAGTGGGGGACTGTGCTGCTGCAAATTATCTCCCCAATCCCTCAACACCGATTTTGCAGTTAAGAAGAGGCCACTGGTGTTAACATTAACACATGTAGTTGAGACCCAAGAAGGACTTAGACACTGCCCAGAACTTTGACTAGAGAGCTTCCCTGGACAATATTGCTATAAAAATATCAATACTGGTTAATCAACTCAGAATTATGTTTAATGATTGTCTGCAAGAAGGCGGTGATCTGAGAAATAAGCTAAATATGTGTACAGATTTAGCAGCGGGGAAAGAGAGAAGTCATAATACATTTTTTTGCCAATTGAGGTGAGTCAGATGCCTGGAATGCAAATGACAATTACTATTCAGTAAATCAAACACTGTTCAGTCAGTTGTCTTGCCCTTCCCTCATAATCCAGGCAGACAGGCTACCTTTTTACTTGTAAACTGCTGCTTGTATGTTTATGTGATTAATAAGACAATGTCTGTTCAGTTTTTCAATAATTATTCACAATATGTGTATGTATTTGTGTGTGTGTACTTATAACCAATGACTGTCTTTTCCATATCCATGGACTGCAATGGCAACTGGAATCTCCTTCCGGTGTGGCAGCTGAAGCTCAGAGAGAATTTAGGTCCCAGGCAAATGACACCCTCTAAGAAAGGAGAGCTGGTGGTAAAGTCTTCTTAAAAAGTATTACCCTTCTATAAAACTATGCACAATAAATATTCTTAAATTGCACTGGTTTTCTGCAAGAAATTCCATATCTCTGATCCATAGTTTTGACAATCACTGCTGGAGAATGGCATAAAGCATTGACATTAAGCATGCTAGAGTTTGCATTATGGTTGCTAGGGATGTGCACGAACTGGCATTTGGCCACTTCGGTGGTGAGGGGGTTACCTTTAAGGAGCAGGGAGAGTGCTCATCACCCCGCCGTTTCCCCCACCAGTGCTGTCATGAAAACTGCTGGTGCGGGACGGCAGCATACCTCCTTGCCGCCTCAGCCAGCGTTGGAACAGAAGTGGCCGGTGCGCATGCGTGTTTGTGATGTGTGCACGTGCACTGGCCACTTACGGACCAACACTGGCCAGAGCAGCAAGGAGGTACACTGCTGTCCCATGCCAGCATTTTCTCGACTGCGCAGGTGGGGGAAACACAGGAAGGGATGAGCACACTCCCTTCTCCTTTAAGGTAACCCCCGCCACTGCTGAACCCGCCCGGACCCAGTCCGTGCACAACCTTAATTGTTGCCAACCCTCCAGGATTTGGCTAGAGTCTCCATGAATTGGCACCAATTTCCCAGATGCCCATTGAAAGCACTCCTGGACATTTTAGTGAACTCATATTGTGAAAAATGTTGGGGGAAATACTTGGGGTGTCGGTGGGGGAAGCACTGAGAATAGCTTCACAGATTTTGTATAAGGAGCCCCTGTGACAAACTCAATGTCACAGGAACTAGCTACAAGATATGAGAGAGAGAGAGAGAGAGAGAGAGAGAGAGAGAGAGAGAGAGAGAGAGAGAGAGAGAGAAGCCTGTTTCATGAGGGGAAGGATTTTTACACAGAGAGAAGCATGGGATAGGGATGTGCAAACAGGTTCGGTTAGACTGCTTAGGGTCAAACCAAACCACTCCCTGTTTGATCCAACCCCAGACTAGGGGGAAAAACCCTCAGCCAGTTTGGGGATCTCTCTCTCTCTCTCTTTCAAACTTACCTCCTCTGAGGGAGTTGTCTGAGGTGGCAGTGGGGGTCCGCGGAGGTTCCCCCTCCCCCCGCTCTGCCTCTCTTAGTCAAAAAATCATGCCAGGCCATGCAGAGGCCCATCCTGCAGGTGCAGCGGCCTCCAAAATGGTCACTGTGCAGAGGGGAAAGGCTGAAAACTGGCCAAAGAATGGCTGAACAGCCAATTTTTTTACTAAGGGAGGCTAGCAGCAGGAGGGGGAACCTCTGTGGACACACACACCCTGCACTGCCTCAGACAACTCCCCCAAAGAAGGTAAGTTTGCAGGGGGGGGATTAAAAATAAAAAATAGCTTGCAAACCACCACCACCCCATGAACTGAACTGGGGTGGGTGGGTTCAAGGGTGTCCTGGACTGAACTGGGTCTAGTTCAGACTCGAATCGAACCAGATCAGCCGGTTCCATGCACATCCTTAGAATGGGTTATAATCCTTCCTCTACTAGTTTTTCCACTGCAATACCCTCTCCCCGCCCCCAGCTGCTTGGGGGAAGAGGGTATTGCAGTGGGGAAATGGCACACAAAAATGCTCCACAAAAAATGCTCCCTTCTCAAAATTTATGTTCCTCTTATTATAGAAAAAGCTGTTGAGACATGCATCTGTATCTAGTACATGTATGAAACCCCTGAGGCTGGATCCAACTTCGTGAGCTACTAGGACCATGTGTGCACTTAAAGCTCAAAGCCCTCTTCAGACACTGAAGGAAAACATTGGCCTCTCTGATTGACAGGCAATCTGAAATCCCTGGACTTCCCAAGAATGATATAAATACTAGGAGACTGAGCTTCTGCCCTTGTCTGATCAACAGGGTTGTAACTTCCCTTGGCTGAATTCCAGAATGTAGGAATCCTCCTAAGCTGAAGAATATACCCATCAGGTCTAGATTTGGGTACAGCCCTAACCTTGCCCTGAAACTCTGTGTGATGGCAACTATTCACAGCTGGGTCGAGGAGGAGAACTCACCACAGGAATGCTGTTTTTTTGGCAGAATCCCATGGCAATTGTAACATGTGCTCCTGCCTTTAGAGTATTTGTCTGAAGTGGTTAATTTCAATGGGATTAAGTGCCAATGATTTTAAATTACTGATAATAATTTTTTTTCTGTTTTAGACATGGTGGAAGCATTAACCATTTGATATAATTTATATTCTATGGTCTAATGGGTTTATATCAGCAGGCCTAATGACTGTTTCTATTTAATGTTCAGATGTTTAATTGCAAGGAAACACTTCAACACCATTAGATTAAAACAAGCTACCAGCTTCTCCTTGCCTGTGGTCTGGCAGGGCTCCAAACAGCATTTAAAACAAACTCATATGTTTAATTCTTGCGACACTGCTTTCTTACTGCCCTAGGGAGAGGAGCTAAACAATCCAATGTGGCAGTTTGAAACATTTTAATAAAAAGAGAGAGAAGGGCCTAGTTTTTTAAAAAACAAAACACCATATCAAATCTTAGTCGCATTTGTATTGATGTAAAAATGGAATGTCTCTCTTGGCCTCAAAGCCATGAATGGCTTGGGACCAGGTTAGAGGGTATCATCTACAGTATGATCCTCACCACTCATGAAGATCATCAGGAGAGGTCCATCCTCAGTTGCCTCCTGCCCATCCAGCAGCAACTCAGGTTTGGGCCATCTCAGTAGCTAGTTCTGAGTTGTGTAACACACTCCACATGGAAATACAAGACCTTACATCCTTAGAAAATTTTAAGAGAGCCTTAAATACACATTTATTTTAGCTTGGCTTTTAGTGGTTATAAAATGTTCAAATTGCTTAATTTTACATTCTTAAAATGTTTTGTTTTGTTTTTGTTTTCCTTGTTGTGGCCTAGAGCCATTGGCAGTAGCTGATATACACATGTAATCACTAAATACAATAGTGACATGCCAAATGAGCACAGCAGCAGCTTTCAGACAAGTGGCAAAATAAATAGGAACTTCTGTCAAACTTCAGAAAATACTAGATTTTGTGACAGATTTAAAGGGGAGGGGGGTCCCATTGATTGATTTGTGATTGGGTCCAGATCATTTCAAATCTGTGTCCAATCTAAAACGAATCTGATTCGGGACCCAAGGCAGTGCTAATCTCAGAGAAGTCTCTAGGCCCTGGCAGTGATAATGTCATCACTGCACTTCAGGCCTTGAGGCCTCAGACCCTAACGACCCTCTCACACCGCATTTCAGATACTACCAAGCCGAATTCAGACACTATTATACACAGATACAGGTGTCTGTACTTGTGTACTTTGTTTGTTTGGTGAATGGCTGAAGATGTGTTCATTTTAAAGGTGAACCTGGTGCAGCCCCACTCAAATGCAGACTACAGATAGGAACTATAGGTAGTGACACTGTGGAAGATATGGGCGAGGAGGCCTAGTGGTGTGATCCACTTTTACCCTCAGCACATGTCAACGTCTATGTGCTGCTTGTATCCATGAATTTAAAGGATTCATTTTAGACCTCGCTAGCTTTAAACTGTAATAACCCTGCATTCCTGTTTTGTACTGAAACCTGTGTAACCATTTTCCTGTATCCATATTTTGAATTTACATTACTATGCCAATTAATGCAGCTAGGCACAGATAAGGTCTACTCAAAACATATGCGTTAAATATCCACCGGGAGCAAAGAGCTTGGGAAGAGACACTGCCTGAGAGTGAAATGTGCTTGGCTGCTGGCTGAGCGCCTTGGTCACACACAGGCTGGCTGATAAGGAGGGCCAGCGGCCCTTTTCTTGAAGCTGCTTGAGAGAGATGTAATAAGTATAAGAAAGATACAAAGACACGTTAGCAATTGGGAGCTTCAGCATAGACCTAGATCCGGAAAGGTGCTGCGCAACCAGTGGCATTACCAGGGCCATGTCCCTTTCATCATCAAGGGGGCCTTCAGCCTTGTCTAATAAAACCGCTTTGGCATTTTGCACTGGTTTGAGCTTATTGTCTCTGAATCCAAAAGAAACCTGTTGGACACTGGCTGGCCACCAGTGCCAGTACACTATATTAGGGGTGTGCAAGGAACCGTCTGGCCCGGTTCGGTTCAAGGTTGGACAGGCCTTGAACGGAACCGGGCCTGTTCAGTCCAGCCCCACATCAAACTCCCCCCTCTGGAACCGGACCAGACTGTTCCGGTCGTGGACCGGTCCGCAATTTTTTAAAAAAAAATTTAAAGTAAAGGATAAGTACCTTTAGCCCCTTCGGGGGGCTTGGTGAAGCTGTGGGGGGGAGTGTCTGCGCAGGTTCCCTCTCCCCCCACCGGCTTTCCTCATCACCGCCGTGGCCATTATGGAAAGAATTTTTGGCCCTTTCGGGCCTCTGTACAAGCGAGCAGCCACCAAAATGGCAGCCCTTGCAGAGGGCATTGGCGCATGTGCGGCGGCCGTCAAAACGCCCCCCCCGTGACTTCACCAAGCCCCCCGAGGGGCTAAAGGTACTTATCCTTTACTTTATTTAAAAAAAAAACAAACCAAAAAATTCATGGACCTGCCAGACCAGACGCGGCGGTCCGATTCCGGTCCGATGGAACTGGGGGTGGTGGTTTGGTTCTACCCCAAACCCCCGGATCGGACTGCCAGACCATTCCGCACATCCATACACTATATTACTACAGATGTGTTGAACATGATGTGTGGATAACTGTACATTCATACAGATCTGTAACTGTGTGCCTTATACAGATTGTATGTGTTGAGAACACAATGTGTAAACAGGGATCCAGTCATCTTCTCTGCCTTCAGTGTATCACAAAAAGTATGGGGATATAGAGTGTGTAGTGACCAGCCTCCCCACCTCTAAAGAGTTAACAAGAAGTGAACTCTTGTCTGACTGACAGACTGGTGAACTCCAGAGCTCAACGAATCAGTCCACAAGGTGGATGGAACATGAGAGCTGCAGGAAGAATTGTGGGAAGAAGAAAGGAAGTCTTGGCAGAGAGTGCAGTCTAGCCAGTAGTCTGTACTGGGAGCATGGAGGACATGCAGCAATGGATTTTGCTGTAACAGTATGACTCTACATCCTTGTAAGACAGGATTGCAAGAGGCTTGATTCTCATCAGGAGCTTGTTGAGTTCAAGGACAGGAAGCCAGGGCTTTGGCTTTGGGAATTTAGCATAGGAAACGAGTGTTTTGTCAGACTTCATGTCAGGAATTTATATTTCTTTGTGTGTGTACTTTGCATTTTCCTAAATATCTGTTCTTTGCAACTGACTGACTAAGATTTTAAAGTGTGCCACCTTAGAATCAGCAAGGTGTACTGAAACATTCTTGTAACCATTTTAAAGTGTATCTAAAAAGCTAAAAGCCTCAGATGGAACTAGTCTGTAGTAATTTTAATAAAAAGTCTTCCCCCGCCCCCTGTTCTTTACTTTTTACAAGCCTCCAAGGGTTGGTTATTAACCCAGCAGGAGAAAGGGAGGCCATAAAGGGGATTTCTCTGGTCCAAAACGCAGAGGCGTAACTAGGGAAAACAGCGCCCGGGGCAAGCACTGAAATGGCGCCCCTCACCCCCCCACATACTACATTATACTTAGGTTTTTCCTCACAAGCGCCCGCCACCGCCGCCAATTCTCGGGCGGCACGGAAGGGACCTCTCGTGGGGGAGGGGGCACCGACGCGCTCCCTTGACTGCTGCAGCGCTGCTGCACTGAGCAGGAAACATTTGTATTAACAAAAAAAAAAAATAAATAAATAAAAATTTTTTGTCATGGCGGCACCCCCCACGTGACCAGAAAAGATGGCGCCCGGGGCACGTGTCCCCCCTGCCCCCCCTATAGTTACGCCTCTGCCAAAACGTGTCTCAATGAGAGCTTGGCCATATTAACAATTAACTCCATGTGCAGGCAGATGCACAAACAATTGGATTTATACACTTGATTTTTAGCAAGGAGGAAAAGGCAAATGGAGATCTTTGATTACTCCAATTCCCATTCAGAGTAGCCTGTAGGAGAGATCTGGTGCAGCAGAACCCTACCAGAACTTCTGGGTTTACCAGAATCTTTTTTTTAGCTTTCTGGGTTTTGAAAGTTAAGGATTTTTAATCGTTCTTGGTAGCTTATCTGAACCCACTGCAGACATGACTCACTGCTGATAGGAGTCATTCCTGAGCTAGTTGACTGAGAAGGCTGCTAAGAGCTGGTTAAAACTGGTTCAGCCAGTTTATTCATTAAGTGGCCTGAGTCAGGAATGGAAATTTCCACACACCAATTCACCACAAAGTGTATCAGATTAAAAAGTAAGGATTTGATTGAAAAGTCCTGAAATGGTAATGTCAGAGGACTCCAGCCCATGACATGCATGTATTAGTGACATCATTGTCTTGCACAAGGGCCTAAAGGGCTTTGGGTAGGTCAAGCAATAGCCATGGGCTTGATCTGGATCGAATTTGGATTAATTTTTCTGAGGTCCAGTAAATGTATGACAATGATTTCCAGATAGCCTCATGGTTGAGTGGGAGATTTTTAATTTTTTTAAAAAAAATCTGAATTGAAGAGAAGAAGCTGGTTGTTAGAGGTATCCTCATCATAGTGGGCATCATCCTCTTGGTAAATTTCCTGAACCAGATTGGCTCATTGCATCACACTCAGGGGTAGGGTAAGAAGTGATAGGTTGGGAGGGTTAGGGATTTTCTGTTGTGCACCGAGAAGGACTCTGCTTTAGGAGTGAAGATTAAAGAAACCACTCTTCAAGCCATCCAGGACATTGGCCAGAGGAGTGATCCATTACTCAATGCAGCATGAACTTGCTTTGTGGGACCCAACCATCTGCATTTTGACTCTTAACCCATCTATCTTAGTGTTTGCAAGGAACGTTTGAGCATACACTGCTACTGTACCTACCGTAATACTTTACCAAAGTCACTGCTGGTACCCTAAACTCCCAGTGGGTGAAGTAGAAGACCTAAAGGCCCTGTTGCAAGCCCACTAGCAGACACTGCTGAGGTGTAACACTCGTGTATTAGATCATCTATTGGGACCTTACATTGATACATGCTAATACAAGCTCACCTGGGAGTCCACTGGGTTGACTAATCACCTGGCTGGTAGAATAACCACTCCATGGGGCCCCACCATTCGGATAATAGGCTGTGGGCCTAATGCTTGTGTGTTTTTGAGGAGACTCCTCACTTGGCCACAGAAGTTGCCTATAGTAATGTTCTACCTGAATCAATTCTGGTATGAGAGACTCATTCTTTGCGGGGAAGACACATACGGAGATATTTCTTTGATTCCACTAAATGGCCTCACTGTTAACTCACTGGATTGTTTATTGGGACTTCCATAATTAGAAGCAATCATGACTGCAGGGTTGCCACAAGACAAGTGAGTTGAGAGGAGCACGCCCAGCAAGACTTCATCTTACTTCAAGTATAATGATCCTGATTCTCCTTTTGGTCCTAGGATGCACCCTAGGATTCCAAAACAATAAGTATGTGGCTCTAGTTATGAGGCCGCATGGCTTCCAGATGAATATGATTGTTGGGTGTGCACTCACTTGCCTTTTAGCTATTATTCTGGGATACCTCTTATAGCCATACCTTTTAGCCCAGTTGATTATTGTACCTTTATAGAAACTCTTAATAAGTGCCATTAGGACAAACAGGGTAAAACATTTCAATTCCAAGGTAGCCACCCATAGGGATGTGCACAAATTGATTTTTACCTGGATTGAATCACCCCTGATTTGTTTTGGGTCCAAATATGCCCCCCAAATCACTCCAGATTCTATTTGTACCCCAATTTTCTGAATCTGCATTGATTCTGATAAAAAGGGTCCCAGGGCCAAAAAATTAGGGTTGGTGGTAGTGCCCAATGGGTGGAAGCTACCACCCAAATTTCAAAGAAATTGGGCAAAGGGGTGATTTTTAAAGAATTTTTGAGGGCATGTCCTTGGGGCAGAAAAGGGGTTTCTGGGCAGAAGAGTGGGTCAGGTGACAGTGTGCCAATGGATGCCTGCTACCACCCAGATTTCAAAGAAATTAGTGAAAGGGGTGATTTTTAAAGAATTTCTGAAGTTTGCAGGTCTCTAAGCTTTTTCCCATAGGGAATAATGGGGATTTCAGCAGCCCCATAACTCCACTTGGGGGGCACGAGGGTGGCCCAGAGTGGGGTGGGGAGTAGTGCACATAGGGTGCCAACCCACCTCCCAAACCACAAGCCAATGGGGCACTGGGTTTTGTTGTTTTCAGTGTCTGAGGTGTTAGATTCTCTGGTAGGAAATGACTGAGAGTGGATTCTCTCATTTCCAGCAGAGAATCTACTCTCATTTCCAGTGTGAAACAACAATAATGAAATGTACTGCCCTACGCACCCACTCCTAATGCAGGATAACAGCAGCAGCCAGCAACAAGCAAGTAAGTGTGATATCAAATGAATGAATGAATGAATGAATGAATATCACAGATGCAGCAGACTAGGGCCAACAGCAACATCAATACCCTCCCCCCGCCAAGCATTTTATCAACAAGCAACTGACACAGTTACATCTGTGGCACCCAGCCATAAGTGGCTTCAGTCAGGATGCAAAACATTCTGCCAGTGGAACAGTAAGGTTGGGCCCCCTCCCACCTACACAAGTAGAAGAGTGATGATGGCAAATATGGCACACAATTTTTGGCACTTTTTTTTTTTACATTTCTGCAACGGATCAGAGCCTGTGGCACCAGCACAACCTATGGTAGATGCAAGCAATCTAGTTCAAATAAAAATGATGATGATGCTAGCAGTCACAATATGACCCAAATTTTATTGCAAAAGTCCACACAGAGAGAGACAGAAGCTGTCCTGTGCCCATCCATGAGGTCACCAAAAAACAGGCACAACAACAAACCAAGGCATTTGAATTGCATAATACATATACTGCTAGACTCGAGATTATGTAGAGGGGAAACATTTACCTGTGCGTGTGTGCTCAGCAAAAGGATTAGTGGGTTTAGGGTTGTTTTTTGCCATGGCCTCAGAATGCTATGTGCCCTCTGTGTGACAGACAGGCTGACAATATGTGAGGGCACCAACAGCAAGCTCATCCTTGGCCACAGCTGGGGGGGCGGGTGGAGTAGGTGCAGGTGTGTATGTGCTGCTTCAGTCACAGTCCTTCCACGGGTGGAAAAAGCAAAGCAAAGTCTCATACAACAAACATTAAAGAGACAAGTGAAAGCCTCACTACAAAATGGAAATGAATGAACAACTCATCACCAGATCATCAGCACCATATTATCATCACATTCATTTCATATCAGCATCAATTCAATTAGTCAATTAAATTGATTCTTTCATATCAGCGTGCATCTTCCAAAACCCTCCATCCTGCCTGCCCCCGCCCCCAGCTTCTGATGGATGGGTTGTGCTGCTGCTGCTGCTGCTGGGCCATGGTGGTGCCAGGCCAGGACACAACCCACCTCCATCATGGGCCTCGTGGTGTCATGCATGGTTGAGACAAATATAACAATATTCAACGTTAAAGGGAAACAAAACAAACCCTCTGTGACAGAATGCTCCTCACATGTGTAGTTCAACATAAGCATGTGTGAAACAACACCCAAAAGTTCCTGTGGCTACACACGCAGCAGCCTGCCTCTGCGATGGATGGTGTGCTGCTTCTGCCTTCCAGCCCTCAGGACTGGGCAAGTGAGTGCTCCTGCAAGAGGGAGGGATCCACAGATGTATGCTGCTGAGAGTGACTACAGCTCCCATTGTCCCTAGTCTCGATGGTGGCCAGTCATTGAAACAGCAAGGAATGGGAGTTGTAGTCTCTTTCAGCAACATCTGGGAGAACCCCTTCCTGATGCAGGGAGCACTTACTTGTCCTAGCCCTGAGTGCCAGCACAGCAGCAGTGCCTCATCTCACCTTTCTCGGGCTAGCAGTGTGGCAGTGCCTGTGTGCATGTCTGAGTATGTCAGCAGCAGTAAGGGGCAGAGACTGTGATACATCTTGACCGGGATGAGCTGCCGTGGCATGGGAGGCACTGCATAGTGAGGTGACGTGAGTCACTCACCCTCCACAGCCAGCTTGGGGTACCCCAGCAGGGGGAGGTTGGCCTTCAAGAAGACCAGCTGCTCGACCAACTCAGCATCCAGCCATCTGTGTTGAGGGGTCACCACGTCCCGGTAATAGAGAACAACCTCTTGCTTGAGACACTGGTTGGTGGGCATGAGAGGAACTGACCAGCAACAGTTGCCAAGTCCTGCCAGATTTGGCAATGCGTTGCCCAAAGCTGGCATGGCTCCATCTCCCAGCCTTCCACTGGCTCCTGCAGGTAGAGCAGAACAGACTGCTCAGCACAGCTGTAGGGAGTAGTAAGCATAGAATGGCTCGAGTACTAAGATCAGCTCAGAAATGAGCTTCCAGTCCACAGTGGACAGATCACATACATCCAAGCCACTATGCCTTGCCAGGCTGTGGATGGCTCCCTCTTGATCCTGCAGGCACTGGAGCAAGAGAAAGGTGGAGTTCCACCGGGTAGGAACATCCTGAGGGATCAAGTGTTTGGGAAGGCCCAGCTCAATCTGCCTCACCTTGAGCAGGCGACTTGCCTCTTCACTCTGGTGGAAGGGCAGTTTGTGGTGGGTGGTAGTTCCCAATGGGTGCAAGGAAGGTACCACCCAAATTTCAGAACTAAACCTAACCTCTGCTGGCACTTGGATTTGCCTCCTTAAGTCCAAGTGCATCCTGCACCACCAGGTTCAAAGTGTGTGCAACACAAGCGATGTGCATAAATTGAACCTGCCTAACTGCCTTATTAATGTTGACTGAGTTGTCAGTGACCATAAAGTCTCAGCGGAGGTTTGGCTCCCCAACCAGCCAAGTTCCCACCTATTGGTCCAGGATCGCTGACAACTCATCTGACCTGCATGTGGATTGCCTCCACATGCAACACTGCCCAAGAAGTCTTGCCTGCATGGGCGGAGATGGATACCATGCCAGAGGAGCTGGATGTCCCCTCACCCTCCTGCCCCCACCAGTAGGCTGCCAGGGACATGAAGGCAGTGTGCAGCCTGCTGAGGCTCGTCCAGAGATCTGCAGTGAAGTACAAATTAGTGCTGGGCCCAGCTGCACAAAACTGGGCCAACACAGCCTCCCTGCACACATGGTACAGGGAGGGCACCACCCTCCTACTGAAGGTGGTGCATGTGGGGATTTTGTACTCTGGGGCAAGCAACTGGAGCAGATGGCGAAAGCCGACATTCTCCACCATATTAAATGGCTGATCGTCCAATGCCATCATCTCCCCAATGGTCTGGGTAACCAGGTGTGGTTTTGGGCGATCAGACTGCTTCCCCAGAGGCTGAATGCTCAGTCAGCTTTTCCTGCCTAGGAGCAGGAGACACTGACTGCTTGCTGCTAGAGGAGGCACTTGGCTTAGCACCGCTGTCAGCAGAGGTTTGGACCCCCCGGTTTCCACTGCCGCAGGTGCAACAGCAGACCCAACGGGCTGAAGTGCTTCAGGTCTTTGCGCCTGCTAACAAGTACCTTGCAATGGATGCAGGCAGCAAGGCTGGGATCACCAGGACAAAGCTCAAAGTGATCCTACCCCACATTGCTGGACTCTCCTGTGACACGGGGCCACTTGGGTGGTGGCGTTTGTGCTGGTTCCTTCTGGGGCACGCTACCACCACTGCCCTCAGAGCTGGCCTGGGAAGTCCCAAGGACAAGAAACACAGGGGCTTCCTCCTGGGCCTCCTCAGACACAACCTTCGGGCTCCCACCCCCCACAGAGACCGCTGCAGAGGGTGGCAAGGTGGATCTGTCATGTCAAACTTCCCTCCAACCAGGAAAAAAAAATGCAAAATACACAATTCAAGGGGTGTGTGTGAAAAAAGGTACTCACTCAGCCTAGGACTTTGCCCATGTTGCTTCCAGTTGTCCACTTCTGTGGTCTGGTCTCTGCTGAGTCTACTCTTTCTTCTTCAATCTTCTTCTCCTTCTTCAGTCTTCAGATTCGAGCGGGGGGGGGGGGCGGGACTGGGGCAAAAGCCTGGGGAATCTGGAAATAAAGGGATGGCTGGCCAGGTGGCCAGTGGCCACAGGGTTTCTGGGGCTGGTGGCTGGTACAGTCAGCAGGCACAGGCAGGCAGTGATTCTCTCAGCAGCAGGAAGGGGGTGAAAAAAAAATCTCTTTTCATCTCTATTCCTAAATCAGCAATGCAGCAGAGAATTCACTCTAGGCTGGCATGCAGCAGGGGCAGTCTGGCTGGGTGGCAAGGCAGGCTGAGTGGCAAGGCAGGCTGGGCTTAGGCTGGCAAGGCAAAAGGTAAAGCAAAACTCCTCTGGCTCGCTCTCCCTCCCTCCCTCCCTCCCTCCCTCTCTCTCTCTCCTCCCACGAGGCAGAAAGGCAGAATGGTGGCTGCTGCCTTTTTATTTGAAAATCTCTCCTTGAACTCCCCCCACCCTTGCCCCTTCTTCAACCCTTTCCCTGTCCAATGCAGTGTCAGTCAGTGGCAAGAGCAAAAAGAGCCAATCTGGAACAAGGAGGGAATCATCAGCAAATCAGTCCATGCTTTCGTTCACCACTCTGAAGCTTGGAAGGGCAGGAAATTCAAAACAACGTCAAAGCACAAAATGGAGACTGCACAGAGATCACCACAAAATGGAGGTCAGAAACAACCAAACATTTGGCTCTGAAATTTGGGTGTTTTGTTTTGTACCCAAATCTGGCTGGGCTAGCAGAGGAGCAATTTGTTTTGTATACAAATTGCCCATAACAGGTAGCAATAGCAATAGCACTTACATTTATATACCTCTCTATAGCCGGAGCTCTCTAAGTGGTTTACAATGATTTAGCATATTGCCCCCAAAATTCTGGGTACTCATTTTACCAACCTCAGAAGGATGGAAGGCTGAGTCAACCTTGAGCCACTGGTCAGGATCGAACTTGTAACCTTCTGGTTACAGGGCAGCAGTTTTACCACTGCGCCACCAGGGGCTCCTAGGTAGATTTGGATACAAATAGTTCTGTACCCGAATAATTTCGCACATCCCTAGCCACCCGTGCTATGGCAGAGACAAAAGCATTCCATTTTATTACAAACTGTCTGTTTTTAAGTTTCAGGATGCCTTACATAAGACACGTAACAAGCTGATTGTTGGGTGGACAGGGGAGCCGCTCAGCAGCAGTACTGTAGCCTCCAAAGAGAGTGAGCAAGCAGGGAAAGAGCTATTGCTGTTGGAGGCATTGTGGAGCTGCTTGGAGCTCACGCTGGCTGCCGCAGCTGCCTATAAATATAGAGAAAAGAGCATCCTGGTCAGGAAGTCCACTTTCCCCTGGAATTACAGGATGTCGCAGCCAATCCAGGACAGTTGGCAACACTAGGGGTAGTAGGATCAGGAAGCACAGGAATGGGGTAGTGAGTGTAGCACCCAATTGTCTCACCCTCCACTGCTGCCTCCTCCGCCTGCTTTTCCTGCTTCCTGGTTCCCGACAGACAGAAGGAGAAAGAGTGGATGGGCAAGATCAATCAGAAGAGGAGGTGCAGTGGGTGCAGGATAAGACTACCAGCTGACTAATTACTCTGGCCACATGGGTAACCAGAGAAGCCAGTGAGCTGTCCAGCAGCCACATCCTGCCCCTCCTGCCATTGCTGCACTTCCTCTTCTCCTCTGGCCTGCCCACTGGCTATCTGCTCTGATCAGAGGCATATCTAGGGAAAATAGCACCTAGAGCAAGCACTGAAATTGCACCCCCTGTCCAAACATCTGACACCCATCTTTCAGATAACTTTACCACCGCATGTGCGGTGGCCATTTATATATATATATATATATATATATATATATATATATATATATATATATATATGGCCACTGAAAACAAAATGGCCACCGTGCATGCTCAAATGGCCTCTGCAAGGCCTGATATGGCCTAGGGCCTCACAGAGGCCATTTGAGCATGTGTGGTGGCCATTTTGTTTTTGGTGGCCATTAAAAATTTTTTTAGAATTTTAAAAAATGGCACCCCCCTTCAAGTGGCGCCCGGGGCACCTGCCCTGCCTGCCCTACCATAGATACACCCCTGGCTCTGATGCTGGCAGCAGTGAGTGGCAGCCAGCAAAAACACAAGGCGGGGGCAAGGGCAGCAGCCAGGCTTTGGCACCAAAAATACTTGGGCCTGCCCTGTTCTCTCACATCTTTTGGTATATGTAAGACACTATGATAACTCTGTGTTGAAAAGTGGTATATCGTCATTAGTCGCCATCATCACCACCACCACCACCTGAAGCAGCTCTAAGATATTGGCTTAGAAGCAAAAATCACTCCAAGGCACAGGGAGGATCTCATATGATTGTACTGTATTTTTATTTCCTGTTCTTAGCCACCTTCCATGTTTTTATATAAAGTGGAATATCAATACTTTTAATAAATGGATGGATGGATGGATGGATGGATGGATGGATGGATGGATGGATGGATAAAGCTGCATTCCCAAACAGCTAACTCCAGCTAGAAGTTGAGTTCTCTCTCAATCTCTGCCTCTTATCCTATTCAGACATTACTTTGTATGTGTATATGTACATAAGTACATATTTTTGTGTGAATGACTGCACTGCATATGCATTCATTTAAGAAGTGAATCTGGGTACATGCCCCCTCAATAGAAATCATTTCACTCTACATGTGTTATTATTATTATTTATTTACACAATCAGACAGGTGTTTTTGACTGGTTTGTTTTATCCAGACATCGAGTCCTTCCCAAGGACCTGGGATGGCTGAATGTTATCATCAATACTATTATTAATTATTATTATTATTATTATTACATTTATATCCCGCTCTTCCCCCAAGGAGCCCAGAGCAGTGTACTACATACTTGAGTTTTTCTTTCACAACAACCTTGTGAAGTAGGTTAGGCTGAGAGAGAAGTGACTGGCCCAGAGTCACCCAGCAAGTGTCATGGCTGAATGGGAATTTGAACTCGGGTCTCCCCGGTCCTAGTCCAGCACTCTAACCACTTCAAAACTTCAAAAATGCTAATCCCCACATGCACGCACCAAGCACAGCACTGGCCTGAGTCCTTGCAGGTGAACTGCCCATTCAGGAGACTTAAGGGATCCCAAAATAGCCAATAATTTTTTTACTTCTTCAATGATCAAGCCAGCCAAGCTCACCACAGCACTGCTGCGTGCATTAGAGTGGTTCTAATCTCATATTCTGGACCGGACTTGTAGTTGTCCTGCCAAAAAGGCTGGCCACCCCACCGAATTAAAACAAAACAAATGGAACAATCTGAGTCAGATGAGCATTCTCCTTAAACTGTCATGATGTTTAATGTGCAACATTATTTTGATTACAACTGTTAATGTTTTTATTATAATATGAAAGCAGAATTGAAAGGTCAGAATACTCCACGCTCGTATTAATGCCAGCCAGAAATAGGAGGCTTCATTCCTTTCTAAGCTGGCAGTGGATGTTTAGCATTAGCCTCTGTGCCTTTACAACATCATTCACTGGAGGGCTGTTTGCATCTGACAGTTTCTCTTTCAAGATGAATATGCTTATGAAAACCTTGTGCCTTGCTTGGTGAGGCAAGCTTGAGATCTGTCAGCATCACCATCATTGTGACACAATGCTGGGAGGGCGAGCAAAATGGTAAACAGAGCTGGCTTGGCAAAGGACGGAGCGTGTTGGAGAGAAATTATCTGGAGCAAAATTTGGCCTCCAGCCAGTGACTCTTCCTGTTCTTCATGTTGTCTTACCAAAGGAGGGGGGGAGGGGAAAGGAGGGGGAGGGAGAGGGGAGGCAGGGAGAGAGAGAGAAAATGAATGAGGAATAATTTGCATCCATCCATTTTCTGCACTACTGCTCAATCCACTTTCAGAAGTGATGTGGGTGTGAGATCCAATGCCAGGTCTCAGATGTGAGAGAAGTGGGGGCCTTACTCCTCTACGGGGGGGGGGGGGAGTACATATCTAAGCCTGGAGACATCAGAGAAAATCTGCAGGCAGTATTTTACGCTATTTATTTAGTGAAGTAAACCTGAGCCAACCTATCAGCTTTCTGGCCAATGAGTGCAGAGGCACTGCTATTATTAACAAGCAAGGGACGCAAGGATGCCCTGCTCCATTTCCCTTGTTTGTATGCACTGGTGGTCACCCTAGAGCTTTTTAAAAGCATAGGGCAAATGAGCTCAGAGACACTTGGACCTGCAACAATGTCTTCATGGAGTCCATGAATCTCTTCATGGAAGTCTAGCAGCTGTTTGAGGCTGAGGGGGCACTTTCCCTGACACCCCATTCTTGGCTACTGCAATGGTTTCAGAAAAGGGTAAACAAAATGATCAAAGGATGGGAGCATCTGTCCTATGAGGAAAGGAATGGACGGAGAAGTCCCCCCGCCAGCCACTTCCCCACTTTCATCATGCTTGAACTTAGGGCCATCCCATGAAATTGATTGGTAAGAAATTCAGGCCAGAGAGGGGAAAGCATTTTTCCCACATAATGTGTAATTAATGCATGGAATTTGCTTCCAAAGGGGTGGTGGTCACTGACTTAGATGGCTAATAGCCAAAACAGCTAAATGGAACCCTTGTGTTCAGAGGCACTATGCCTCTGAATACCAGCTGCTAGGGAGCAGCAGCTAGAGTACCAATGTCTTCCAGCCCCATTTAGGGACTTCCTGGAGGTCTGTGTTTGGCCCATGTAGGAAGCAAGAGGCTGGAATCAGGTATTGTGCCTTCAACCAGAGTCCCAGAAACTCTTAAATAAAAGTGGGGCATATTTGCAGAAGTGGGGGGTTCAAATATCCACATAGCCCACTTACTCAAGAAATATCTCTTTTGAATCAATGAAATTGGGCTGAAAAGTAGGGGTGTGCATGAAATGATTTTTTTGGTTTCAATTTGTACCCAAATCAAAACACCCTCTGATTTGTTTTGGGTCCAAATCTGACACACCCACCCACCGAATCACCCTTGATTCAATTTGGACCTGAATTTTCCAAATCTGAATCCGAATAGATTTAGACCAAAAAGGGGTCCTGGGGCAAAAAGAGTGGGGTGGGTGGTAGTGCCCAATGGGTGGAAGCTACCACCCACATTTCAAAGAAATTGGGCAAAGGGCTGATTTTTTAATGATTTTTTGAAGTTTACACATCTTTAAGATTTTTCCCATAGGGAATAATGGGGATTCCAGAAAATGTATAGCTTCACATTGGGGGTACCGTGGTGGCCCAGAGCAGGGTGTGGAGGGTGGTAGTGCCCAATGGGTGCAAGGAAGCTGCCATCCAGATTTCAAAGGAATTGGGCAAAGGGCTGACTTTTGAATGATTTTTGAAGTTTACATGTCTTTAAGATTTTTCCCATAGGGAATAAGGGAGATTTCAGCAGCCTTAGTTAGAACTCCCTGGGGGAGTGGCACCAGTGTGGCCCAGGGTAGGTTGTGGTGAGTGGTAGTGCCCAATGGGTGCAAGGAAGCTACCACCCAGATTTCAGAGTGATTGGGCAAAGGGCTGATTTTTAAAGAATTTTTCTCTGGTAGCAGATGAGAGTGGTTTCATGATTTGTCATTGAAAATGAATCCACTCTCACCTGCTACCAGAGAATCTACACTCAGAATACCTCAGAAACAACAAAACCCAGTACCCCATGGCTTGTGGGTATGGGAGTGGTTGGCACCCTATGTGTACTACACCACCACCCACTCTGGGGGCCCCAGTGTCCCCAAAGTGCAGTTATGGGGCTGCTGAAACACCCATTATTCCCTATGAAGAAAAAGCTTAAAGATGCGCAAACTTCTCAGATTATTTAAAAACCAGCCCTTTGCCCAATTCCTTTGGAATCTGGATGGTAGCAGGCATCCATTGGGGCACTACCACTCAACCCTCTCTTCTGCCCCCGAAGTGCCTTTTCTGCCCAGAATCTGCCCCAAAGATGAGCAAACTTCAGAAATTCTTTAAAAATCAACCCTTTGCCGTACTCCTTTCCAATCTGGGTGGTAACCCGACCCACTGTGGCACTCCTAGGAGGCACCCACAGGCAGAAATGGGCACGGTCTGTCCTCATTGTCCCATAAGGTAGATGCAGCAGCACACATCAACAACAACAACAACAACAACAACAACAGAGCTTTGCAAATGACAAGGTTTCCAAAGATCATGTACTTCCATTGTGTCACCACATCCACTGTGTCCCACCATCTCCCCACCCCGCCAGAAATGCAATTGATCTACACACAACACTGTGAAACAACAACAATGAAATGCACTGCCACACACACACCCTCCCAATGCAGGGTAACAGCAGCAGCCAGCCAGCCAGCCAGCCAGCCAGCAAGTAAGTGTGATATCACAGATGCAGCAGACTAGGGCAGCAGTCTAGGGCCAACAACAGCATCCAATGTGCCCTGCCAAGCATTTTTCATCCACAAGCAACAGACACAGCTACATCTGTAGCACCTAGTCATAAAAGTGGGTTAAGTAAGGATGCAAAACAACATTCTCTCAGTAGAACAGTGAGGTTTGGCCCCTCTCCCACCTACGCAAGTAGAAGAGTGATGATGACAACAACGGCACACAATTTTTTGAGGTATTTCTTTGACATTTCTGCACTGGATCGGAGCCTGTGGCACCAGCACAACCTATTGTAGATGCAAGTAATCTAGTATGAATAAAAACACTGATGATGCTAGAAGTCACAATATGACCCAATCTTCATTGCAAACAAGTCCACGCACACACACACAGAGATAACCTGTCCTGTGCCCATCCATGAGGCCCCCAAAATACAGGCACAACAACAAACCATCCTAGGCATGTGAATGGCTATATATGTGGGTTTAGGGTTAAAATTTTGGCCATGGTCTGAGAATGCTATGTGCTCTCTAAGTCTGCATGACTGACATTTGTGAGGGCACCAGCAGCAAGCTCATCCTTGACTAAGGCTGTTTGGGGGTGTGGGTAGGTGGGTGCAGGTGTGTATGTGCTGCTGCTTCAGTCACAGTCCTTCCATGGGTGGAAAAAAAGCAAAGCAAAGTCTCAGACAACAAACATTAAAGAGACAAGTGAAAGCCACATTACAAAACAGAAATGCATGAATAACAACTCATTGTCATCACATCATCAGCATCAGCAAGCAACATATTTTTATCACGTTGACATTCATCAGACATTTTCATTTCGGCACCAATTCAAAATAGTCAATGAAAGCAATTCTTTCATCTCAGCAGGCATCTTCCAAAACCCTCCCCCTCCCACATCCCCCACCACCAACCACAGCCTCTGTGGATGGTGGTGGTGGTGGTGGTGCTGGGCCATAGTGGCGCCAGGCCAGGATGTGCCACCCACCTCTGTCATGGGCCACGTGGTGTCAAGCATGGTTGAAACAAATCAAACAAACACTATTCAACATTAAAGGGAAACAAAGCAAACCCTCTGTGACAGTGTGCATGTGTGTGTGTAGTTTGACGTAAGCATGTGTGAGACATAGCATCCCAGAAACGTTCCTGTGCCTACACACGCAGCAGCCTGCCTCTGTGATGGATGGTGTGCCACTTCTGCCTTCTGGCCCTCAGGACTGGGCAAGCGGGTGCTCCTGCAAGGGGGAGGGATCCACAGATGTATGCTGCTGAGCAGGGGCGTAGCAAGGTTGGAAGGGGCCCAGAGACAAGATTTTAAAATGGGCCCCTCGCTGATATACACATACATTTCACAATATATAGTGCACTCACACTCACATCCCCATTATGAATACGGTGAATATCTAGTTCACATTGAATCTAGTTTTTTTACTCTCTGCTCCTGCTGATCTCCAAGAGACTCAACATAATTCATAGGGGGTGCAACATGGGCGGGTAGGGAGTCATGTGATGTGCCTCTGGGGGACCCCTCGAGGCAGTGGGGCCCCAAGACGACTGCCTCCCCTTGCCTAATAGTAGTTACACCCCTGCTGCTGAGAGTGACTACAACTCCCATTGTCCCTACGAGTCTTGACGGTGACCAGCCATTGCAACAGTGGGGAATGGGAGTTGTAGTCTCTCTCAGAAACATCTGGGAGAACCCCTCCCTGATGCAGGGAACACTCACTTCTCTAGCCCTGAGTGCCAGCATAGCAGTAGTGCCCCATCTCACCATTCTTGAGCTGGCAGTGTGGCGGTGCCTGTGTGCATGGATGTCTGCTAGATGTGTCAGCAGCTGTGACACATCTTGATCGGGATGAGCTGCCGTGGCATGGGAGGCACTGCATAGGGGGGTGACGCGAGTCACTCACCCTACATGGCCAGCTCGGGGTAGCCCAGCAGGGGAAGGTTGGCCTTCAAGAAGACCAGCTGCTCGACCAGCTTAGCATCCAGACGTGAGCGTAGAGGGGTCACCACGTCCCCGGCCATGGAGAACAACCTCTCACTCGAGACACTGTTTAGCAGGCATGAGAGGAACCATATAGCAACGGTTGCCAAATCCAGCCAGACATGGCGACGTGTTGCCCCAAACTGGCACGGCTCCGGCTCCTGGCCTTCCCCTGGCTCCTGCAGGTACAGCAGAACACACTGCTCAGCATGGCTGCAGAGAGGGGCAGGCTGCTCCTATCCCCCTGGCAAGACACCAAGGCAGCCCTCCATGAACCACCGGTGGGTGGAAAACAGAGGTGGCACTGGTCACTCCATTGGTGCCACTGCCAGAGAAACCATTCTGCTGACTGGGCTCAGTCAGCATTGCTGCTGGGGGTGGAATACGCACCACCAGGCTCAGGCTGCATACCAGCCCCCTCCCCCTGGTCATCTGCACCTACAACTAGCCTCTCGTGCTCTGCACGCTTGACGTGCTTGACGAGGAGGTCTCTCCACCTGGGCAGCTGGGCAGGGGTGACAGCTCTGCCCTTCATCCGTGGGTTGCAGATGCATGCCAGGACATGCCATGCAGATGCACCCAAGGGTGTCGTGAGCCATTCCGCTACCCCAGCCCTCAGCCAACCTGCCAAGGCAAATGCGTCCCCATTGGTCAGAGTGGCCTGAAGATTACCCATGGTCTTCACGAGGAGAAGACAGGTGGGCAAAGCATGGCTCAGCGTAGCTGCCTCAGTACACAAGCTGTTTGTGGCAGCATAGAACAGCTCAAGTACTAAGAGCAGCTCGGAAATGAGCTTCCCGTCGGCAGTGGACAGGTCATACATATCCAAGCCACTATGCCTTGCCAGGCTGTGGATGGCTCCCTCTTGCTCCTGCAGGCACTGGGGCAGGAGAAAGGTGGAGTTCCACCGGGTAGGAACATCCTGAGGGATCAAGTGTTCAGGCAGGCCCAGCTCAATCTGCCTCACCTTGAGTAGGCGCCTTGCCTTGGCCACCAATCTTGCAGCACTGGTCCACAAGAGAGGCCACAGAAGCAGCAGGTTCTGGGGCGGGAACTAAACCTAACCTCTACTGGCGCTTGGACTTTGCCTCCTTAAGTCCAAGTGCATCCTGCACCACCAGGTTCAAAGTGTGTGCAACACAAGCGATGTGCACAAATTGAACTTGCCTGGCTGCCTTACTAATGTTGACTGAGTTGTCAGTGACCATAAAGTCTCAGCAGAGGTTTGGCTCCCCAGCTAGCCAACCTTCCACTTGTCGGTCCATGACCGCCGACAACTCATCCGACCTGTGGTCTGTGTCCATCGCCTCCACATGCAACACGGCCCAAGAAGGCTTGCCAGCATGGGAGGAGCTGGATACAGCTCCAACAGAGCCGGATATCCCCTCACCACCATGACCCCACCAGTGGGCCATCAGGGACATCAGACTGCTTCCGCAGAGGCTGCACTCACTGCTCAGTCAGCTTTTCCTGCCTAGGAGCAGGAGCCACTGGCTGCTGGCTGCTATTGCTACTAATGGAGGCACTTGGCCTAGCGCCGCTGCCAGCAGAGGTTTGGACCCCCGGGTGCCACTGCCACAGGTGCCTTGCAATGGATGCAGGCAGCAAGGCTGGGATCACCAGGACAAAGCTCAAAGTGATCCTACCCCACACTGCTGGACTCTCCTGCGACACGGGGCCACTTGGGTGGTGGCGTTTGTGCTGGTTCCTTCTGGGGCACGCCACCACCATGGCCCTCAGAGCTGGCCTGGGAAGTCCCAGGGGCTTCCTCCTGGGCCTCCTCAGATGCAGCCTTGGGGCCCCCACCCCCCACAGGGACTGGTGGGGAGGGTGGCAAGGTGGATCTGGCTGGACTGGCAGCCAGCTGCACCTGCACCACCTCCACACCTGCCACGGGAAGAACCTCTTTCCTGGCAGGGCTGGCCCTCCCCCCTAACTGCTGCCTGGCCACAGGTCCAAGTGGACGAGAGAAGTCCAGCCTGCATGCCAAAGTGGAATAGGCCCCTGTCGCCGCCCCCCACTACCATGACCAGCAAGAAAAGGCCTCCCCTCCCAGCCTTCTCTTTTGGGGCTTCTTTTTAAAACCCTGATTTTGGAAAAAAAAATTAAAGAATTGGGGGCAAGGGGCAGAAGTGGGGTGAGTGTCTCAGGGCAGAGGACACTCAGTTGGGAGACGTGCCAAGGGCAGGGGCTGGGCTGACTTCAGCAGAGTGTGCCCCCCCCACCCCCCCATACACAGTGCCACTGGGTTGTGGTGCCGCTGCTGCTTCCTTTAAGGCTGCAGTTGGGGTGGGGGGTGGGTTAAACCTAATGTGCAGTGAGGACTAGGCTGGAGTGTGTGCTGCCCACTCAGAGCCTGTAGGCTGGGCAGTAGGGAACAGCAGATATAATAGTCTAGGGACTATTGTAACTAGCAGGGAACCGATAGGGGACAATGTGTCAATAACTGGGGACCAGATAGATACAATAACATACAATATAACTAGGTACTGGGAACAGATGCAATAGGGAACTAGGGAACAAGATACAACATAGGCTGCTGCTGGACTTGTGAAGGCCTTGTTCTTTCTTTAAAGGCTACAGTTGGGGGTGGGGAGGGTGGTAATAATGGGCGCAGGGAGGAGGCTAGGCTAGAGTGTGTGCCCACTCAGAGAATGGGCAGAGAATAGTAACACTACTGATGGAGCAGGGCAGGCTTCTGTTTTTTAAAAACACAAGAAGAGTGTGTGCCCACTCAGAAGCAGAGCCTGTAGGCTGCTGGGCAGGGAATATCAATAATACTCTATATATTATGGGCAGTGGAGGACAGGCTTCTTTAAAAAAAAAAAAAATTGGAATGGGGAAAAAGATTTTTTTAATAAACAAACAAACAAACAAACAAACAAACCCACAAGGCTGCATTACCCTAACCACTTACTAGTAGCTGGCTAATGGGGATCCTTATTTATTTATTTATTATTGAAACTTTTATACCACCTTTCCAAAAGGCTCAGGGTGGTTCACATTAAAACACCATTAAAATCAGTTAATAATTAAAACAAAAATTATAAACAGCACCGCTATTTAAACCAGTTTAAACAGAACCCCTATTTAAACTTCTTCTAAATACCACACAACTTTTTAAATTCAGTTGCAATCTCAAACCACCCTCCAAACGGGGGGGGGGAGAGACCAAGAATACACAATTCAAGAGACGTGTGTGTGTGTGTATGGTGTGATGTGTGCGTGCGTGTATGTTAAAATAAATGGGTACTCATCAGTCTAGGGCTTCTCCAATGTTGGGTCTAGTATACCACTTCTGTGGTCTGGTCTCTCCAAGTCTTTCTTCTTCAGTCTTCAGATGGGGCAAAAGCCTCAAAAATCTAGAAAATATGGGGGTGGGGGAGGTGGCTGCTGGCTGGCGAGGTGGCCAGTGGCCACAGGCGCTCACAGGCAGGCAGTGATTCTCTCAGCAGCAGGAAGATGGGTGGGGAAAAAAATCAGATGGAATTCTCTTTTCTTCCAACTCACTTTTTCTTTAAAAAAAAAAAAAAAGGAGGAGAGAAGTCACCCCAAGATAGCACAGGCAGACTGGGTGGCACAAGGCAGGCTGGCAGCAAGGTGGTGGCAAGGCAGAGAACAATAGGCAAAGCGAAGCAAAAAGCAAAGCTTTGAGCTCGCTCGCTCTTCTCCCATGAGGCAGAAAGGCAGAATGGTTGCCTGCCACCCCTTTAAATACCATTGAAAATCCTTTGGTGAACTGCCCCCCCCATTGCCCCTTCTTCAACCTTCCCCTGGCCAATAAGGGGTCATGTTGCACTTTGTAGAGCCAAAAGAGCCAATCAGGAATGAGGAGACAATTCTCAGAAGATCAGCCCATGCTTTCCTATACCAATCTGAAGTCTGGAAGGGCAGGAAATCCAAATCAACATCAAACACGAATTGGAGACTGACTCAGCGATTGCCACAAAATGGAGGTCCGAAACAACAAAACTTTACGAGCCGAAACAGGGACGATTTGTTTTGTTGACAAAACTTTTGGAAGGTGCAAGCAGGCAATTTGTTTTGTATACAAATCGTCCGAAACGGCCTGATTCAGGTACAGATCGTGTTGTACCTGGAATGTTTCACATCCCTACTGAAAAGGTTGCTGGTGAGTGGCAAGGGAACTGAGTGGTCCACCTTTTGGGGGTGTCCCATTTTTATAGAGGGAGAACTGGTATTTCTCTTCCAGTACCTCTCATGCTTAATCAAGGACTCCAAGTCCGGAGTGGACATCACTTCCATTCTACACTGAGTAAGGGCCAAGCAGGTAAAAATCCAGGAACTGTTTGCTAATTGAGCAAAGAGGTGGCTTTTTAAAGTGGTTATTCTCTTTATTTAGCAGGAGGAGAGCAACTGACCCTATCTATCCCTCCAGTGGCTGTTGCTGGGGTCTATATTATGTTTCTTTTTTAGATGGTGAGCCCTTTGGGGACAGGCAGCCTATCTATCTATCTATCTATCTATCTATCTATCTATCTATCTTTCTTTCTATCTATCTATCTATCTATCTATCTATCTATCTAAATCACTTTGAGAAACTTTTGTTGAAAAGCTGTATATAAATATTTGTCGTATTCATATTCGTTTGCACCTCAGTGTGACTAGAGTCAGCAAATTCTGATGCCCAGAGAAGGGCAAGTTGGAAGCTTGCTCATGCTGGCTGGTGGAACAAGCAAGGCTTCCTTGCACTCAGGTTGCCAAAGTGGTGCCGTGTGACAAGTGCAGATACTTTTGAAAACTGAAATGGTCATCCACAGAATCTTAACAGACACGGTAATGTATATGTTCATTAGTGACATTAAACAAAGAACATTCCAAATACTATAGAAAATAATGGAATGCAATAGAATAAATGAAAAGGTACCTTTTCAGAGTTTGGAGATTCTGTTAGATGACATACAGACTATAAATCAACTACATTGTTCATTGTGGTTCTCTAGGTTTTCACCCAATGGTAGCAAGTTCAAAGGGCAGTCACTACAAAGTCTATGAGTATTAGAACACTGGAGACTTATATTATTTTTGTGCTATATTTACTTACAAATATACGCACTGAGCGTAGGAGGCTAAGGGGTGGGACTCAGACAAACACTAATATAGACAGTGCAAGTCTCTATACAGCATCAGGCCTCTCTGCCACCACAAAAGCATAGACTTGGAGTTTTTCAAGGCTTCTTCTTCCAGCTAACGGCATGAATCAGACCTCCATCTTCTTTGCTCCCTGTTCTCCCAGACTAACTCCATGAGTATGTGGGGTATATTGCAGATAACAGCCATCAACCAACAATGCTCATTAAAGAAACATACTGTGCCCATCGAAAGCTACCAAGCAAGGATTTTCAGCTGCCTCTATTGATCATCAATGACCATTAGCAAGCAAAGGTTATACAAGAGATGGTCACATTTCCACAAGACCAAGTCAGTAAGGCATTTCTGGAAGAAAGGCAAAGCATTATCAACGTGCATGGCCAGACACATACCATTTAAAACTTGGGGGAAGGAATCACATTAACACTCGACATGGAACTCATTAGGCCTTTGCTTGAGTCGTGCATTCAGGACAAGTTGCCATAATTTAAGACGGATATAGGCAAATTGGAGAGAATTCAGAGGAAAGCTATAAATATGATAAACAGTTTTGAAGGCATGTTATAAACTTTAAAGGAAGTGGAAAGATTAAAGGAATTTATCATCCTAAAATTTGCTCTTATCTTTCTATTTCATCTGCTAAGATATTGGTTCAAAATCACGCTTTTATTCTATCCCTACTTGATTGCTGCAGCACCCTTCTCTCTGACTTTCGGTTTTTGACTCTGTCAGCTGGCTGCTAGTGTCAATTATGATGCTTGTGTGAGTGTTCAAGGCAAGCTAAGCTTGCTTTGGGTCTTGGAAAGTTGACAAATGTCAGGCGGGAGTTCAGCTCATTCAGTAAGGTTTGTGTAGTGAAAGGAAGGGCTTGTGGAGAGACTAGTTACACTGGCCAAGAGAGTTCCTAACACCAATAGGCCAATGTGGGCCAGAGATACTCTCTGACCCATATAGATGATTCTCTGGATTGAGCTTGAGTAGCTATAAAGGGCTTGTTCTTTATAAGACTACTCCTCTCCGTGTCACAGAGCTAGATTTGACAGGAGACTACACAATCACAGCATTGGGATAAGCTGAAGAAGATAATATATTCATGCTCTATCCCTTCTGATTATTATCTTGAGAGTAGGCACAATGCACCATTTCTTCCTGTTGTTATCTTAAGTTGCCCATTCAAAATTAATTTGATTATCTCAACTTGCTTCTTGAATGAAGGAGCTTATGCAGAATTTGAAAACTTGATATTGGAGATGTCTGTCACAAATGGAGTTCTTTTCATTGACCAAATGAGCAGAGATCAAAGCAAATGAAAGGGAAGCATTTGGATAAAGAGTTTAATAAAACTGAGAATGTTTCACTTCCCTATAAATTTATAATAAAGGATACCGTAGAACAGGGCCTTAATCATGCCACACGCTGTAACTGCATGAAAGTCTCCTTGGCTTTATGTTTTAAATTGCTGTTGTCACTGCCTATTCCTTGCATTACCACATTATACAGAAGCTGTGTTATACCTCACAGATTGGAAAGTTGGTGCCCAAGAGACTGGAGACAGAAAGGAGATAGAGACAGTCATTTATGGTGATCAAACAGATTTATGAAAGAAGAATGCATGGGACTGACAGCAGGCCTGTGCAAAGCTTTGGCTTGAAATACCCTAAGCGCAAAAATCTGCACAGCCCCTCTGGCACCACACAGAGGCAACCATTCCCACCACTCTCCTCCACACAGTGCTATGCTTTTCTCAGGGCCAATGGAGCCTCTTAAAAAGAAATGGAGCACTGCTGAGCCCCAGCATCATCTGGGAAGGTGCACAGGGAACTCGAAGAAGTGGAGTCCTTTCTAGTGCTTCCCCCATAGAGCTTTCTCAGTGCTGGAAAGAAAAGAGCACTTTGTGGAGGTGAATGGTAGGAATAGTGATCTCTGTGTAGTAGCAGCAGGACTGGACAGATTTTTCAGGTTCAGATACTCAGAACTGAAATTTTGCCCAGGTTTAACTGGCTCCATCATGCATGGTAAACTGTCACTTCCAAATTGCATGTGGGCCATAGAAACGAAATATTTTCTGCAAGTCAATATCAATGTTAATATCAATGGGCCATCACCATACTTACAACAGACACATTTTGTGTTCTCTTGTTCATGTCCAGTTTGCAGACTGGGAGCAATCACAGCATTTGTGTGCACGATCATTACTTGCAGCCTTCTCTCAGACGAAGGATAAGAAAGTCACTGAAAGACAAACATTTGACTTCCATCTCAAATCTACAATATTCCAGTGAGGAACAAGACAGCACCACTGAGATATTCCAGCATTCTGGATGCTGATCTGGGGCTCAGTCATTGTCAAGACCTTTAATGCCCCAGCAAGGCATAAGTGTCCAAAGTAATTAAACATTGAGCTGGGAGCTAGGAGGTTCAAGACTGCACGTAACATTTCCAGCAAGGCATACTCACTGATATACACTTGGAAAGTTGATCAGAAAAGGAACACATCATATCAAAATCCTCACATGTCAAAATCCAATTCTGGTAAATCCTTAAAAGTATCTTTGACCTAAGAAGGTTTGATCTGCAGGGATGGGGGCCTTCTGACAGTTGTTATTCCATGAGCAGAACAAAGGTTCAGGGGGGAGGCTATAGTTAATATATTTATGAATATTTACCATAACATCACATGGAAAGAGAAAAAGAAGAGAAGAATGAGGAGAATCAACTAACATGTAAATTGGTTTCAGACACATGCATGGAGCTACCAATAACAAAATCTAATAATTAATTGACAAATAAAGTCCATGATTGCTTATTCCTCTAAAATTGATACATTTTACAAATTTAACCCGTTTCCAATATTCAAGAACCCTACCTCTATTTTGTAGGAAATATGATCAACTTATACCCTAGAGAGCCATATATTCAGTGATAGTGACTATTATTGTAGTCAGTTTGAGATAATTCATAATTTGGCAGGTGCCTGCCATCACTTTGATTTCTAATCGGAATCCCATTACTGTGACTGTGACAGAGTGGTTTATGTAGCGCATATACCACTTTGTCATCATGTTGCTAGTTTTTCTTCAAATGAACGCACAGTTCTCCATGATGCAGCTGAGGGACTGGTGCTAAGAAAACAAGGACTTGCCTATGCCTACATAGCATGTTCATGATGGAAGATAATACATTGAAATTGGAACTTCCTGATTCACACTTTAGTCTTTGAATTACTTCAGCACGCTGGCTCTCATATTAAGAACAAAAGTTAATATACTTGCAGTGCCATGCGCTATAATCCTTTGTTTTTGAAATATGGTCTTAGATGCAGAAATATATAAAAGATACAAGTTTAGTAATTTCCAGATTTTAGTCACTTTCAAAGTTCATGGTGTGGACTGCAATTATATACGAAGGATATATACTCTTCCAGCAGCTCTGATTCATGTCCATGGGGTTTGTTCAAGAACTTCTACATGGATTGTGCTCATGGTTTTCTTTAAAACTTTTTTCTAAAAAAATAAAGTTATGTTGAGTATTTATTCCATAGTCAAGGTACCTTGTCTTGTTCACCTTATAATGACTTCTTCCACAAGTATGTCATCCCTCAACAACTTTTTGTCAAGAAAATCTTTGTCAATACAGCTATAAGTCTGAACTTGATGATATCGGCTTCAGTCTCAGGAAAACCTGTTCAGCCTGAAATACCAAGAGAAAGCTGATCTATTTGAGCTGGGACTCTAGTGTTTCAGCTTGTTGATTTTTACTTTTGCATGGTTACCTACATATTTCATGCAGCTACCTGCAAGCTTTGCCAATGCAGGACAGCCAAGATTCCCAGAACCAAACAGTCATTTTGAATGGCTCAGATCTTCAGTTCTTAAACTAACATGTCCTGCCATTAAATTCAGGGGGGCTTGTCCAGAGATCTGCCCAATAGATTGTTTCTCAAAGACACTAGGAACTTAAATTCTTGCAGCAGATTTGTATGGGCAGAGTTGTGGGATTTCATTTGGTAATTTCTGGAATCAAATCTCCCAAATATGACATCATATTGCTCTAGCCTTAACCCAACAAACGGGCCAAATCTAACACTAGGTAGAATTACTATAGACTACAGATAAGGGCTAGCCAAGTCTCAGGAGAGAGAGACTCCCATAAAAGGCTTCACTAATTGCATACCCCACTTAAAGTTCATCCATAACTACCCACAATATACATTGTCATAATTTATGACTTGTAATGTGGAACAGGTGCTGTAACCTAGCTAAGACCAACAGCTGTGTGTTAGCCTAGGATATCTTGAGGGCCATCTTTACCTCTGCACATTTTCATGTGCTCTAGTTTTTAGAGGAGGCTCCAGATCCTTTACCTTCTGAAGTTAAGCAGATCACCCTAAGGAGCAGGACCATCTTGGTCATACCATCCTCCTTGTGGAATTCAGCTCTCTGAAGAGGCCTGCCTGACTTACTCTCTCTCCCTGAAGACTCCCCCCCCCCGCCCTGCATTTTAAAAGATCTTTCAAGCATGCTGTGGATTCATTTTATTGCTGACTTTTCTTTCTATCTACCTATGGATGGAAATAGACATGATGACCAGCTGTAAACCAGGATGAGGGCAGAAGATGGGGGGGAGGGGAGGTTTGAAGCAGAAAAGTAGTGGCCGAGTATGTGAGGAGGGGGCTGATCCCTCCCTTTGCTTGCTGCTTCGCTCCCAGAGACCTCTTTCCCAAGCTGCTTTTTGACTGTCTTGCAGCTGTTTGACAGCTGCATTAGAAGACATACATTTGTCACTAGCACACCTTGCTGTCCTAGATTATGGTTTGTGCTAGGCTAATTTTTTTATGGCTTTATAGGATGGTTGAATGGTATTTTGGTTTGGATGGTATTTTGGAAACCACCTTGAGAGTCCCACATAGTGGGATTCAAAACAAACAAGGCAACATATAAGAAATCTCCACCTGCAGGCTTAACATCTTATTAAAGATAAAAGACACAGAGAGGGGCAAATGAAAAGGAAGGGGTAGCATCATCCTGCAATGGTATACAATTGCTTTTAATTTTTTTAAATTATTATTTTACATTTTTATACTGCCTTTAAAAGGACATGCAAGGCAGTGTATAACACAAATTCAAAAATATAAACTATATATAACTAAAGTTAAAACCAAGCAGCATTCTTTTTCAAAACATTATTTGCCTAGTTTTAAAGTATCCATACTGTATTCCCAAACTACATCTCTATGTTTCTCATGATGCCTTTTGTAAACTTTGCAGAGCTTTCACTTCCTCTACAGAATTATGATGGCCATGGTGGCTATTGGAGGCATGGAAATTGCTCTGTTAAATGTCTTGCTCCTTCACACTACTAGTGCCCTAATGTTTTGCCTTCCCTCAGTATTAACAGAGATTTCCCCCCCCACCCCATTTCTCTACACTAGTGTTCAGAAACCAATCACTATACTGATCATTGTCAGTGATCAAACCACCTTTCATCGATTATGTCAGGATCCCTTACAACCATGTAAATTAGGTCAGTCATATGGGAGTGACCTCCTTAGGAGGCCGAAACTAAGAGAGTGGCTTGCCCGAGGCCTCCCAAGACAGAGGTGGTGAGATTTACGATAGACTTCCTGGTTCATAGCTCAGTATCAAGTACATGTACCAAGTATTTCAATGTGATTCATTGTAATTAAGGAGCCTTCCCAAGACATTATGGTGGCTGAAATAGAAAAGCCAAATAGCAGCAGGGGTGTAGTGTGTGTGTGTGTGGGGGGGGGTGGTACTCAGGGACAAAGTGCCAGTACTTCTCAGCTTCTCTGGCTGCTGGGGTGGGCATGGCCATGGGGGCTGTCATGGAGAGTGCCTGCACTTCTGAATTTGCAATGACATCACTGAAAAGCAGCCCATCTTCAGCTAAGGAACATGGGGCACAGTCCACCAGGAAATTCTCCTGTGCAAGCTTTCTAGCAAAGGAACTTGCCCAGCAGAATTTCCAAGTAGGATATGCCCAGTGGCACCCACAATATGTCCCCTTGGGATGGCTTCTTCACTTTAGTTTCTAGGTGGGCTAGCTCCGGACATCATCCTTCATGGGAACATTCTGTCAGTTGAAGCATACCCTTCCCCTTCATTCTATCCCACTGCTCCTATGATGTCTCCTCTGACCCCATGTGGACTTGGTCAGTGAGCCCCAAGCCCACTGGGACAGCCCAAGAAACCTCTGATACCTGAGAACAGCCACAACCCAAAAGGATTCCTGGGCTAATGGCCAAAACAGGATCCAGATATCTTGCCCAAACAGGTAGGTGGGAAGGGCCAGTATAGAAACTGTCAATGACTATTTCAGTCCAGGAGGAAGATGGCCAAGGAAGATTTTCCTACACTTCTTGTAGAGTGTCCAAATTCTATAAGAGTAGACAAAGGGGAGGAAACTGGGTGCACACAAGCCACTCCCTTTATGAGCTTAGGCACAGACAGTGCCTAGGAGTCACAGCCACATTGTCCTCCCCATAGACTGGCCCTCTCATCATAGCCGACAAGCAGCAAGCTGCCAGCAGGGCAGGAGTGTAGTTTGGTCTGCATGGATTGCTTTAACAGGGTGATCCCTTGCAACACCATCTTGGTCACGGCAGGACAGACACCCCCCTCTCCCCGTAGGATCCTTTGCCCTCCCTCAAATACATATCTCCTCCTAGGAAGTCTCCATGTTCCCTTCCTTTCCAGAGTAACAGGGAAACAGTGCCCCAACCAGCCCACCCACCTCGATCATGCTTGTGTGGGACTATTTGGGTGCAGGGCTCTTTGCGGGGGGGGGGATGCCATTGCTCTCCAAAGAAGCACTGGCATGGCATGATATTTAAGGGGATTTAAATGCCCTTTCCCTGCCGAGGATGGGGATCCATGCTGAAAATGCACAATCGCTTTCGGCCCAACGCCCTCGAGTTCATGGCCAATCACAATTGCTCCACTGATGTGCTGACCACAGTCTGGCCATGGGGCTTGCTGGGATTGGCCACGGTGGGCGAGCAGCTTGGTGGGGCTCCCCTCTCATGGAACTGAAGGTTGAGACGGGTTGAGACGGGAATCAACGGGTTGCGGTTTGACAAACATCTACAGTGTGATTTAGAGTTTAAAATTGAAACTGTGGGTTCACCAACCCAAGCTTGGGTGAAAAGGGGGTCTTTAGTCACTTTTTAAAAAAAATAAGTTTTTAAGTTGTCAGAGATGAGGAGGCTCTTATTTCAGCAAGGAGCACATTCCAGAGTCTCAAGGCAGTAACAGAGAAGGTCCATCCCTGTATAGCCAATTGCTGGTGGCAACTGCAGACAAACCTCACCAGATGATCTCAGTGGGTGATGGGGCTCATGGCAAAAAAGAGGTTCTTTTAAATATGCCCTACTTACCTGGAAACCAGAGTAATTTTGCCCCTACAGGCTGAACTGGGAGCAGGTATGACTGTAAACAAGGCATTCGCTCATAATAATTTCATCTGTGGCAGCATTCTCATGACCAGAAAGATCACGGTTAATGCATTAGCTACAATCTGCTAGCCCTACTCATTTCCATGGAGCATGTCATGAGAACTTGGGATTTCCAAGCAATCCAGGTTAAATTCCTGCTGTCATCTATTCTGGCTAAATGCTGATTAACCTCAACAATTTAACACAGATTGCCCAAAAATTCTAGATTCTTACGACACACTCACAGGAGCGTGTAGGGCTTGCTAATTTTAGTTAACCATGATAGTTCCCATAGTGAGAATGCAGCCTGTATTAGTCTGGGCTGAAACTGCTCACTCATTTTGCCAATTGAAAACTGAGCCCTGTATTCGGCCCTTCCTCATCTCAAAATTTTGGTCTGTTTGGCTGAAAATAGCACACATGACCCAACAGAGAAATTTTGTGACATGAGATTGCAATTGATTAATCATATGGCTCTTGTTTGTAACCTAAGTATCAGTTATGTCCTTATGCTTCTAGAATGGAATGTTAACCTCTGGTTGGATTTGAGCACTACAGCTACTATGTGCAGTGAGAAGAGGAGGAGGAAAACCTCTTTGTACATCATCCAAGGATTCTGAACCTGGGGCAGAGCCACCATTGAGCAGACAGGTTCAAAGAGTGGAGAGCAGCAGTGCATTTAGGAACACAGGAACATAGGAAGCTGTCATATACTGAGATAGCCCATATACTGAGTCAGCCCATAGGTCTATCTAGCTCAGTATCGTCTTCACAGACTCGCAGCGGCTTCTCCAAGGCTGCAGGCAGGAATCTCTCTCAGCCCTGTCTTGGAGATGCCAGGGAGGGAATTTGGAACCTAGATGCTCTTCCCACAGCAGCTCCATCCCCTCAAGGGAATATCCTACAGTGCTTGCACATCAAAGCTTCCATTCATATGCAACCAGGGCAGATCCTGCTTAGCTAAGGGGACAAGTCATGCTTGCTACCACAAGACCAGCTCTCCAGCAAGGGAGAGAAAGGGAAATAAATGCCAGCAAACACTGGCTGGGAAAACTCCGGAGGGCTCCGGTGATTGGGCCATGCCCATGTGCATGTGATTTCACATACAAGGCGCATCACTGCCACATGTGGAACACACATGGCAGGCCCACTGCAGCACCAGTGCCACTGGGGAGTGAGGCAGAACTGGGGCCTCCGTTCCTTGGCTCTGCCACTGTCCTGAACACAGCAACTGTAGCAAGATCCAGCAACAGGACTCATTTCCCTTATTCTGGATCCCCCCTAGATCCAGAGGAAGGAGCTGCAGGCCTGCTGCTCTCCACTGTGCCACAGGGTGGTACTGCAGCTACCAGCTCAGCATGAATCAGGTGACATGTTCCATCAGTTCCTGTATATCCTCTGCTGACTGGCTCTTTGTCTAAGCAACTTGGCACTCAGGCTGAGCTCCTCTTGAACTTTCTGCCCCCACTTATCTGCTTGACCACCTGCTTCAGGGACAGGCAACCTTGGCTCTCCAGCTGTTTTTGAACCCAACTTCCATCAACCTCAGCAACAACAAATTGTAGAGCACACCAGTCCTGACCCTTTTAAACCAAAGAAACGTAAACCAATGTAAATTGATATAACTCTATGATCTGGGTCCTTTTCCCTCCTCTTTGACCAGAGACGACAGGCATGCCACCGGATCAACCTTTCTGTACATGTTGGGATTTCCTGTACATCCTGAACTCCTGAATCAGGATGTTGTTTTTATTCTTAGGAGTTTGAAATGGCCGTGGCAATAGCACGACAAAGGAGTCAAACCCGTCACACAAGCCAAGCCCTATGTCTGTGACAGACGCGTTAAAGAATACCTGTCAAGGTATCAGATGTTTGGCACACCAGAGACTATGATTGAACAAATAGAATATGATACCTGCTGTCAGTCTGCAGTATGCAAAGCATGGGGAAAGCTCTGCCCCCACCCCCAGGGTACCTGAATTCATTTGGAGAGGGACCAAATCCATAGTAGGAAGAGCATGACCAAGGGCCAAACCAGACATGACAGTGGGAGAGTGATTTCTTCCAACACAGATCTGCCCCAGTGACTGCAGATCACTGGGGGCAGTCATGCCCCAGGGATGGGCCCAGTCATGCAGAAAGAGGGTGGGTAGATTTGGCTTTAACCACAAAAGAAGTGCACAGTCAGGGATTGTTAAACTGGCCACACTTTACCTCCACATAGTCTGTTCCTACAAGTGTTTTTTCTTCTTTCCCCCCTTTGATTTCAATTATCCAAAGGGGGGGAGGGGAGGGAACCAGCACATTAAATGAAGGAAAAGAATAAGAAATACTGACAGAAAGGAAAAAAGTAATAACCAAATTTTTATTTATATAATAAGTGATAAATTATATAACCTATGTTAACCAAATAACAGGTTGTGTTACCTGAGGATCCTTTAAGAATTATATGGAATTATATGAAAGATGTTGTAGATCAGGGTTTCTTAACGTGTGGGTCCCCAGATGTTATTGGACTTCAACTCTCATAATCCCCAGCCCCAGTGGCCTTTGGTTGGGAATTATGGGAGTTGAAGTTCAATTACATCTGGGGACCCACACGTTGAGAATCCCTGTTGTAGATAAAGAGGATGCTGAAATGATTATCAGCTTATTAACTGCTGCAAAGCTTTCCATAGCAGCATATTGGGTTCATTGTCTGATTAGCTTTTTAGGATACAGGATATAAGGGGTTTTTAGGATATAGGATGTAGCTCTGATTATAAAACTTACTTATATAACTAGTAGAGACAATTGATATATGACTCTAACTTCATTAAGAAAGAGTCACTTTTTTTTATTTTTGGAATGATAAATTTAGTGATGATGTATACCCTTATTCATTGTTTTATCTAATATGAAATATTAGAGTTACCCCTGCAAACTGAGCAAAGAGGCACCTTTAAAAAGAGGTAATTCTATTTATTTAGCAGGAGGAGAGCAACTGGCCCTATCCATCCCCAGCACAGCATCTCTCCAGTGGCTGTTGCTGGTGTCTATCTTATGTTTCTTTTTTAGATTGTGTGTAGGGGTGTGCACAAATCTTGAAAACCGGGTTTGGTTTGAGTAGAACCAGACTCAAACTGAACTGGATCTGGACCAGTTTTGTGCACACTAGAGCTGGACCCAGTCTGGCTTGAGTCTGAACTGGTTTGGGCCCAGCTCAGGTGGAGGACAGAGAACACACACAAAATTATTTTTGCCCCCCAAATGGAAGACTTAACACCATTGTAGGGCTTTGGGGGTGCTACTGCAGCTATGGGAGGGTCTTCTAAGGGTCCTCCTTCCCCACTGGCCTCCCCCCATCTCAAACAGGCCACTTCAGGCTATTTTCACACTGGCGGTGGCCATTTTGCAGGCCACTGCACAAGCACAGTGGCCATCTGCATGACTGGGTCATGAGACCTGGGGGAGGCTGGTGGGGGGAGGGGGAACCTCAGGACACCCCTCATGACCATGGCAGAACACACCCTCAAAGTCCCACAATGGTGGTAAGTCTGCCTTTTTCCCCATTTTATTTTATTTTATTTTAACTGAACTGCCCTGGTCTGGCCCAGGGGGGTTGGCTTGACCTTGAGCCAATCCGGGCCCAGTCTGGCTCGTGGGTGAGCTCTCAAGCTGGGCCAGTTCGAGTGCGAGTTTTGTTGTTGTTGTTATAATTTTGGTTGATTGGGTTAACAATCCAAAGTTTATCTTTCAACTGATCTATGTAATTGATAATTGAAATGTTAGTTGGATTTTCTCTGTATGTCTTTTAGAAAATTGTTAAATTCTTTTTAAAAAGGAAATAAAGGGGTAGGGTGGAGGAACCCTCAGTCATATACTTAGTATTTATATAATTCTAATTTCAATGGAAGGGGAGGGGCATTGAAAGAAATTTCCAATGATTTTTCTCATTAGACCACAAACAGTTCATTACAATTAGACCAGATTGATAAAAACTGTTCTTCTTGGTCATTCCTTCAATTAAAAAAAAAAACACAACCTGTTCAAATACCACCAGGGAACACATATCAGATATCTAAAGTTGAAGATCAGGAGTAGGTCCATCCTTCCAGTGTTGTACATTGAAAGTGCTTTTCTTCTTAACTGAGCAATAAAATTAGAAGTGAGCTCATCTGGGAGAAAAGCACTTGTAGAGAGCAAGGGGAGGTACTTGGTCAGCGGGAGAAGGGTCCTGCCCTCTTCAATTGTGCTCTCCGTTTATAATTAAAACCTAACCCCAACCTCCTCTTTCTACATGACTGGGGCAAATGAGTTTAACCACACACAAGGGTGTAGCTAGGGGAGAGAGGGCCCATGTTTGCCCCTCTCCCCAGCAGCCCCTTGGCATGAGGGAGATAATGATTAAATAGGGAGGGGTGGAGCTGGGGGGCCCTCAGGAGCTGGGTGGCCCGGGTTCCTTGAACCCATCTGCTCAATTATAGCTACACCCCTGACCAAACAGATCTGCTGCTACTATATGTCCAGGCTGAGCTGTGGGCAGAATTTGCTCGGTTGCACAAGGTTCAAAGCCAGGACCAGGAGAGCCAGGCAACCAGCTGGGGAGCAGGGATTAAACCAGTAGCTAGGTATCAGGAACAGGGCACAGGACAAGCCAAGCAGACAGACAGGAATCAGGGGGTGATATAGTACCTATAGGTCAGAGTCACACCAAAGAAACCAAGTAGATAGACCAATAAGTTACCACAACAGGAACAAGGACACCTTGACAATGAGGCAAGATCTGCCTGAAATAGGAAGCTTCTTATAATCCTCCTGTTGCACGGAGAGAGCCAGCAGTTGATTTCACAAGTGGGGCTGATATGTCCAAGGTCTAAAGCAGGGGCGGGCAAACTTGGCCCTCCAACTGTGAAACTACAGTTCACACCAAAGAATACTAAAAATTATTACAATACCCAACACAACTCAATGTCTAAGCTATAATGTGGACATTAAATAGTATCAGAACAATTAGGTATGTGCAAATTGATTTGGTTACAAATCAATTTGTACCCAAATCTAGCTGATTCAGGTGATTTGGAGACAAAACAAATCACCCCTGTGGTCCATTGGCTAGATTGCACCTGATTCGAATCGAATTGATTCGAGATTCAGATCCCTCCTATTAATTCCCCCAGATTCCCAGCTTTCATTAAATTAAAAAAAAAAAAAGCTCTAGCCCTTGTAGAAGTGGAGTTATGAAGCAAAATGTGTGGTCACTATTTTTCAAGTGTTTGGATTCTTTGGTGTATAATAACTTTCCCTCAATGAATCCCTGGGAGGATTCATTACACACCCTCATTCCTTCTATTCATTTTGACTGTCTTTTCGACAGTGCTGTCAACTGCCATGTGCCAACTACATCCCACTCCCACCCGCAAGGCAGTGGGGTACTACTCAGTTTATATTCTAGGATTGTTTTCAAGTGTTTAGGCTCTTTGGTGTCTAAATGCCTTTCCTCATAATGAATCCCTATGAGGATTCATTACACAACAGTCTAAACCCCTCAAAAATTCCTAAAATATAAACTGAGTACCCAGTGGCTTGTGAGTTGCAGGATAGTTGGAACATGGGATGCCACCAAATCCCCACCCGCACCTGCAAAGCAGTGGGGTCAAAATGAACAGAAGAAATGAAGGTGTGTAATGAAGCTACCAAAGAATCTAAACGCTTCAAAAATACGTAAAAAATAAACTGAGTACCCCAGTGTGTGGGGGGGAGGGCATGTAGTTGACACATGGCAGTGGACAGTTGGCACTGTCCAATGATAGTCAAAATGAACAGAAGAAATGATGGCGTGCAATGAATCCTCATAGGGATTCATTTTGAGGAAAAGTTATTAGACACCAAAGAATCTAAATATTTCAATATTCCTAAAAATTAAAATGAGTACCCCACTGCCTTGCAGGTGTTGTTGTTGTTGTTGGCACATGGCAGTTGACATTTGGCACTGTCCAGTGACAGTCAAAATGAACAGAAGAAATGAAGGTGTGCAATAAATCCTCATAGGGATTCAGTATGAGGGAAAGTTATTATACACCAAAGAATGCAAACACTTGAAAAATAAAGACTGCACATTTAACTCCACTTCTACAAGGGCTAGAGCTTAGCTTTTAAAAAGAAAGAAAGAAAGAAAGAAAGAAAGAAAGAAAGAAAGAAAGAAAGAAAGAAAGCAAGCAAGCAAGCAAGCAAGCAAGCTGGGGATCTGTGTTAGGGTTAGGATATGGCAACTTCTAATCCCCATTGTTTCCTATGGAGGAAATGTTCAAAATCAGTTAAAAAAACTATTAAACATCAACCAAGTGTCCCACTGCCTTGAAATTTGGGTGGTAGGTGCCACCCATGTTGACCTACCCAACACCTAAATTTGGTGCCCCATGGACCTTGTTAAGTGGGCCTAATTGGTCTGAATCCAAATTGCATCAAAGCAAATACAAATAGAATCTGGGGTTATTTGGAGGGGGTAGATTTGGATACCAAACAAATCAGGGGTGATTTTTTTTTTTTTGCACAAATCAAATTTAAAAAATTAATTTGTACACATCCCTAAAAACAATTACTGTAAACATTCTAATAAACCTGAATAAGTCAAATAGAGGCCCTGTGAATATGTCCTTCCCAAATAAGATATCCAATGAAATTCTTTGAGTGAATCTTCAGAAGATAAATTCTTCACCAAATGCCAGTTCACATTCCCACTAAATATAATAAAATCCAGCTCTCAGATATAATAAAATCTATATCTCAGATATAATAAAATCCAGTTTGAAAGTAGAGTGCAAAATAGGATCACATAAAAATCTACATGAGAATATGAGAGAGAATATTTAAAATTCCAGACATGTTTGGACAATAGGTCTTCCTCAGTGGCATACATCAACTTTCTATATCCAATACTGTTTTCCACATTTATCCTCATTTGCTCACAGTAGTTCATACAACCCTTTTCAGATCTGAACCTGAAAAGTCTCCACTTTGGAAGGACACTCATTCCATCTGAGAATTGGATTTTATAACTGGTGGTGTTGCAACCTGACATGACATTCATTTTATCTGAGAACTGAATTTTATAATATTTAGTGGGAATATGAATTAGCATTTGGTGATGAATGTCTCTTTTGAAGATTCTCTGAAAAAATTTCATTTGATACCTTATTTAGGAAGGAAATATTCACATGGTCTCGATTTGACTTATTCAGATTTATGTTTACAGTAGTTTTTTTGATACTATTACATGTTCACAGTATAGTTTATACACTGAGTTGTGTTGGGTATTTTGATATTTTTTAGGATTCTTTGTTCTGATTGTTATTGTTAGAACCCTATAGTACCTGCTGTTGTCTACTTCAAACTACAACTCCCATCATCCCCAGCTAAGGGGATGGAGGAACAAGTTTGCCCAGCCCCGGTCTAAAGGCTTAAGGTAAAGGTAAAGGTAAAGGTAAAGTGTGCTATCAAGTCGATTTCGACTCCTGGCATCCACAGAGCCCTGTGGTTTTCTTTTGGTAGAATACAAGAGGGGTTTACCATTGCCTCCTCTCGCGCAGTGTGGGATGATGCCTTTCAGCACTTTCTTATATTGCTGCTGCCTGATATAGTACTAGCGGGGATTCAAACCGGCAACCTTCTGCTTGTTAGTCAAGCATTTCCCCGTGTTTGCTAGAGGGCCAAGTTTTCCCACTCCTGGTCTTAAAACCTGCTGCAGTTCATCAAGCTGCCACAAGGGACAGCAACATGTAGGACATATTAATGTTGAGGCCAAATTCAGATGTAACATGAAAGTGGTGTAAAATGGGGCAGAGATTGGAACTCCATTACGTCCAAATTCATGCAACCGGTTCCAAGCCAAAAGTAACCTGCAGTTTGCCTCACCAAACTCCAGTTTGAACCTTCTCTTTGCACAAAGGTCCACCACTGAGACCTCCGGTTTGGCCACTGAAGCATTATGTCTGATCCTGAACACCAACGTAACCATAGTTTCATGCCGGTTTTCAAACCTCAATCATAGAGATGGCAATACAGACCCACCCAGGGGCCACTCCATGCCTGCAGTGCTTCTCACTGGCTGCCTCTCCAAGCACCAGCCCCACCCCCTGTCAACTATGGAGTTGCCCAGCAACAGGGATGCCATCACATCCCATTCCAAGCTTATCAGCTTGTCAAGCGGCACAGTTACACAAGGGCATTCCCTCTTCCCACTCTGTCTCTCTCTCCCCGCCACCTGGCAAGTAGAAGGGAAAGGGGACAGGATGACAGGACGGGCACTAAGTTTCCCGCTGCCCGAGAATAAAGTGACAACGATGTGTGTTCACAAGCACAAACACTGCAGGTGGCAACATAAGCAGGGCACCCCATCACAGCACCGGGGGGGGGGGACGACAAATGCCTGCGGATGGGATGCCTGGGGTCAGGTTTAAAAGACAACCCCAAGGGATTCTCAAACAGCCCAGTTCTTTTTTAAAAAAACAGAAATGTTGGGGAAAGGGGGCCCCCTTGGGGTTTTGCAGCCCCTAGGCTTACTCATGAGCAGGGCTGGTCACTAGGGTCAGCAGTGACAGTCAGAGTAGTAGTTTGACATATGTGAAGACGACGGATGCCAACCCAGGGCAGACCATGCTTGCTCAAGAGAGTGCCAGGTCATGGGAACACCCCCACAAAACTCATGAGAAGAGCCGTTAGAGGAGAGGGGAGAGAATTGCTGAGCAAGATCTCTAAACATGTGTGATGACAAAACAACCCTTTCTCTCACGGACCACTCTCTTACAAGCGTGCCAGGCGACTGGGCCTCTATACCGAGCCAGGTTGCTGTATGGAAGACAGCCGCATGGATGAGTACCCTGGCTACTGCTCTCTCTGTCTTGGCAAAGGCAACCAAGCAGCAGTCAAAGCTTGTCCCCTGCCAGTCCATCCGCCCATGTGGACATGACTACCCTTGGTTGTGCAAGGAAAATCTTGGCTTTTCACCCAGGCTTTTAAATGAGTACTTTGCTGCAGCTTTGTATCTTATGGTTACATTGCACATTTTTTTTGCACTTTTAATTAGTTTTGTATTTTTGTATTTCATTTTAATTCTTATTGTGTCATTTTAATGGTTTTATATTGTTTAAAAAGTCTTGTAAACTGCCTTGAGATTGTTTTAATGAAAGGTGGTATAAAAAATTAACGATAGATAGATAGATAGATAGATAGATAGATAGATAGATAGATAGATAGATAGACAGACAGACAGACAGACAGATAGACAGATAGATAGATAGATAAATAGATAGATAGATAGATAGATAGATAGATAGATAGATAGATAGATAGATAGATAGATAGATAAAAATAAAACAGTGACCCCATTCTCCCAGGTTCCCTGGAGATCAGGGCTCCCCTCTCCTGTGATTCCTTGCACCAGCAGATCTGCATATGGGGCAATGCCAGACCAAACCCGGGAATTTCGAATAGGTTTAAAGATCCATCCTCCACCACCCCACACCTGAACACATGGTCAAGTTCTGACATATGGACCGAGCAGCAGGGAGGGGCTCTCCTCTCTTGGAACCGGAGGTTGGCAGACTGCTGTTGGAAGAACATCTACAGTGCAATTTAAAATTTGAAACTGCAGGTTCACCAACCTCCAATTTTGTGTTAAGTCTGGATTCGGCACAAGTCTGCCTGAACCCTCTGACAACATGTAGCCCCAAGATCAAAAAAGTAGAGTTTTGCAGCTCCCCACTTCCCTAGATGGTAAGAACTTTCAGAGGCAACTTTTATAACTGCTTCCCTTGTAAACACAAGGTAATCTTATGCTGGTTTCACTAAACATTATTCAGATGCAACTCCATTTTTCTCCTTCCCCTTCCTCCACCCTTTCTTTCTGACTCCACCCCCCACATTCGCTACAGAATCCCCACTGGGACAAACTTCCAAACAACAAAACAGAAAAGGTTACTAGATAGGATATAGCAGCAACCTTTCACAAGGTCAATTTCCTTGTGGTTAAATAATACTGGAGAATGAAAGTATGTAAGATCTGTTTGTTTTACAAATATGCATGTTGAGCACAAGGGAGCAGGCAAGCTCCCAGACAGGCAGCATGAGTCTGCAAAGAAGCATCAGTTCTGCTTGACAGCCTTTTATGCAATATCTTATGGGCTATTTATCAGTCCTGGAGTCAAAAATACAGACAACCATGCACCAGTCTTCTCCTGTAATAAGCCGTATACATCGAAGTTGTCTCGGCATCACTTCTTATGAACAAGAGACCACTTTATTGATGAATTGCAGATAAATTGCAGATAAAATGCATTGCAGATCAATGATTTGTTAATAAACCTGAGGAAGAAATGAAACATAAAACACTGCATTGTATTAAGCCAGACCATTAGTCCATATAGGTCATTAGTATTCTCTACACTAACTAGCAGCAGCTCTCCAGGAGGTTTTTCACACCCGGCTTTCTATCTATCTATCTATCTATCTATCTATCTATCTATCTATCTATCTATCTTGTTTTGTTTTGTTTTGTTTTTGTTTTGTTTTGTTTTGTTTTATATACCACCTGACTCTAAAGGCTCTAGGAACATAGGAACATAGGAAGCTGCCTTATACTGATTCAGACCATTGATTGGTCTATCCAGCTCAGTATTGTCTACACAGACTGGCAGCGGTTTCTCCAAGGTTACAAGCAGGAGCCTCTCTCAGCTCTATCTTGGAGGTGCCAGGAAGGGAACTTGGAACCTTCTGCATGCAAGCATGCAGGTGCTCTTCCTAGAATGGCCCCATCTCCTGAAGGGAATATCTTGCAGTGCTCACACATGTAGTCTCCCATCCAAATGACAACCAGGGCAGACTCTGCTTAGCAAAGGGGAAAATTCATGCTTGCTACCACAGGACCAGTTTGCCTCCCTTTAGGCGGCTTTCAGTTCGCATCTCCTCTGGAATTGATGAAGAGGTGCATTCACATATCGGCCAAATTTACCCCAAAGTCCCTGAGAACTATCGGGGAGCACTTCACACACAATCTGGTGTTTTTTTAAATTGCACATTAGAGTGTAATTTATATCCAGGGTTTTTTAAAAAATCCACTTTTTGTGACCGTTTTGGGGGGCAACTTCAAACTCGCTGTAAAGCCTCTCAGTAAACCCATGGTAAAAGCTTTCTGTCTGGGAAAGCTCCAGAGTTTCACACAGAATTGTGGTTCCCAGCCCTACCTGGAGATGTCAGGGATTGAATCTGGGACCTTCTGCAAGCAAGCATGTGGTCTACCACAGAGCTATGGTAAATATCTCAGAATATATATACTCTTCCTCCAAGGAGCCCCAGGGCAGAGCAGTATACTACATAGGTTTCTCCTCACAACAACCCTGTGAAGTAGGTTAGGCTGAGAGAGAAGTGACTGGCCCAGAGTCACCCAGCTAGTTTCATGGCTGAATGGGGATTTGAACTCACGTCTCCCTGGTCCTAGTCCAGCACTCTGTGTGGAGATCACAGTTAAGGGCTAGCAATGTCAGTATTTATAAGTGAATGTCAAATTAGGCAGATTGCTCAACATTTGGGACATCTCCATTAAAGGTAGTAGCCAAATGAAGCAGCAGAAAACGTGATTGCACAGGGATGTTTCACAGGTAGAATCCAAACTATTCTTGAATGTTAAAGCTCCAGCTAATCAATGCAATCATGAAGTTGGCCAGAAGATGGCACTCTGTCCTTTCATTTGTTGAAATGGCTTCATATGCAAAATTTGAACCAAGTAGCTAGTAGCTCCCATTAGATACCATTCAAATTAATGATCAGATTTGAATGTTTCACGTGCAGCAGCACCTCAGGAAGTCATACTTTAAAGTTGGATGGAACAATAATAAGAAAGGAAACACTACAGCTGTGATTCAGAGAGGCTGCAGTGTCGACAGAAAGAGATCTACACTTTTGGGAAATTGACTGTGTGCTCAACAATTGCCAAAGTGTCCCACACTACACAACTTACAGAAGACCACATGACTGAAGCCTGTAAAATCTCAGCTGCCTGAGCAGTTGCCCAGTAACAACCCAATCCTTAGCATGTTTTCTCTGAACTTAGACCCATTGACTTAAATGGACTATACTGACAAGGAGGAATGTGTGCGATTGCAACCTAGGATTCCCAGTGTCCCATAGAACAATACCCTTCCCAACAACTTTCAGAACAAAAATAAAATATGAAAAATCAGCAACATCGTTCCAATGCAGATAGATTGCATAATTTGTACTTGAATAGAACCAAATAATGGTGATACCTGGGTGCAGAATTATTATTGTTATTGCTGGTTGGTTGTCATGTTTGCTGACATGACGAGCAGTATTATGGTGCCACTGTGCACTGTTTGGGGCTGTTGCAGACTTGTAAGGCAGTCCTGATACTGCAGACAATTAATGGCTGTGCCATCAGTGCTACTGTAGTTACTTCCATTATCACAGATGGGAGTAACTGCAGAAGCACTGATTGCTCAACCACCCATTCCCTGCAGCACTGGGGCTGCCTTACGTCTGCAACAGCCCTGATGCAGTGCGCAGTGGCACCATAACACTGCGCAGCATGTCAGCCATTGTTATTGTCGTCGTCGTCATCATCATCATTATCACCTTCCCCAAGTCTACACAGCTCTATGTATGATCTATTGGGATATTTCTTCTTTTATGTGCATGCCTGGAAGACAGCACAGATGCAACAGGCAGTAATGACACACATAAACCTGTTATAATTGTCCAAGATGGGCTGTAGGTCACTGATGACAACACACTGGTTTTAGCTGGGAGCTACAGGTGACATGTAGTGTGTTTGTCACTTGCTCTTCTGGATCTGCCCTGAGATAAGGTTACTCTGCTGTCCCAGTTTGGCCTTGGCAATCTTTCCCCCTCTTTCTTGGGAGGATATTTCAGTTTTAGAAACACCCAATGTAAATCCATCAGGTGGGAGTCCCTCTCATGCACCTGGTACAAATGCAGCTGTATCACAGGGCTTGCTTTCGCCCATTGGATCATGTGGTCTGCAATGGGCCACATATCAGAAATACAACTCCAGGGACCAAACCATACAACAAACCCAGACTGCCAATTCAGGTAACACGACTACATGACCAATAATATTAGCTCAGATGCTCTGTCATCTGCTCCTCTCCCAATGGGTATCACCTGCCAACAATACCCTTGATGTCTACATAAGGCAATCTCTATGAAAAAGAAGAAAGTGAGCAGAAATCTGGCATTATGTATAGCAACATTCAGGAACCAGTCAGAAGGCCTGTCAGTTTCTCAGAACATTCGGCTGATCACTGAAAGTTGTCAGTTTTCAACAAAGGAACATCAAAGAGAGACTTCAGCTGCAGTTGTTGAACTAAAACTTACTTAGACAATGGCTTCCTCTCCCACTACGGGTGTTGATTAACACAACAAAGCTAGAGTGTGGTATTACCAATCATTGCAGTAGTGAATGGTCACAGTGGCTATCTTATGTACATTTCAGCTTGACAAAGAATTGTTAAACTGTACCTCTTGCATTTCATAGCTATTTGGCCCTACTGTTTCCATTTTTTCTATATTTCCATATGGGCTCCCTCTCACTCCCACCCCCCTTTTCTCAATATGAATGACATCAGAGAAAAAGAGAGATAGCTTTAAAACTGTTTAATTAAACATTTTGGCTTCTGCCTTCCATGGAAATTAGGGAACTCCAGCATTCCACATTAGCCAGCAGGTGACCTAGAGAGATATCTGGGACCATTTGTAGTGAGAACGATCTCCCTATCTCTTTGCCTTTCTCTTTCTTTTTCTCTTTCTCTTTCTTTCACACATAGTGTGTGTGTGTGTGTGTGTGTGTGTGTGTGTGAGAGAGAGAGAGAGAGAGAGAGAGAGAGAGAGAGAGAGAGAGAGAGAGAGAGAGGCTGCATTCATACATAACGTGTAACCGCAGGTCCAACAGACATGCAATTATGCCCCCCAAGCTCCCCCACCCCACCCCACCTGCTCTCTTGTCTGGATTTGGATGTCACAGATAGTGATCTCTCAGCAGTCAATGAAACTGCAGAGAAGAGGGGGAACTGGCTGTGCGGGATTCCTTCTGGCATGAAGGATAGCCCGCACAGCCAATCATGACTGGAGGGAGGGAGGAGCTTCCTCTGCCAACTCTGTCTACAGCCTGTGGTTCCAAATTCAGATGACATGCAGGCTGCACAGACCCTCAGGTTGGGGCGATGAAACTCACTACAAAGGAAGTGTTCAAATTGCAATTAAAAAATTGAAGCCAAGGGTGGGTTGCCTCGCGGGACTGGAGTTGCAAGTATTTGGACAACATGGTGAGAAAAACTCTGCCCCCTAAAACTCCAGTCCTGTGTTACATGTGAATGTGACCAGAGAGAAAAAGAGAGTGTCTGTGTAAAAGGTCTAGGCCAGCTCTTTTAAGAAAAGCAGAGGTCTGAGAACTTGCAATCAGAACTTGAGAAAAGGAAACCGAAAAACAAATGAGAGAGTTTTATGAAGGACTGGTGAAGAGAGAAAGAGATGGTGAGTTTTGTGTGTTTTTCTGTTTTGTTGTAGAAGGTTGCCAGTGTGTTTTATGTGATACTCTTTGTGTGAAATTGTGTTGTTTCTGGCTGGTAGTTTGCAGCCTCATGCCTGGTTCATGGTGGAGTTGGTGGAACTTGCTGCTGAGTCATTGATGAATGAGCAATTGTCCCTGTTGGAAGAGAAGGAGAAAAGGCTTGAGGAGTGACTTTATCAGGAGCGAGAAAGAGTTCCTGGACAGGATATGAGAAGCTCTCCTGGAACAACAGAAGGAGGTTTCAATGGAGAATGAAGAAATTCTGTCGGAAGAGCTGAGTACATAGAAAGTATGTGACACACAGGAGCAGGAAAATCAGGAGATGTTCAATGCCACTGGAGCCGAGCAACTGTACAAGGTTCTTTCTATGGAAGAGCTCCCAGATGATCTCTTCGCCACCCCCAAGATGATCCTCATCCACCCCATGCTCCATGGAACAAAGAGGAAGCTTCTCAGTCTCCCATGGATGGAAGGAACCCAGCCACAGTCTCAAAGAGAAGGGGTAGATATGCATTGCTGGTGGATGACTTCCTATTGAGAGGGACATGATATGTCACTGAAGGGGCAGTATTGTCTTCCCAGTGCATGCATCCAAGATGTGAAGGGGAGGTTGCGAAGACTCATTGCATTAATCAAGCACTACCTTTTCCTGTTTATTCATGTGGGAATGAAAGACACTGCCAGATAAAAACTGGAATGGGTCTCAAGAGACTACAAGTATAGGTAGAAATGTTGGGGGCAAATGGTGTTTTCGTCATTCCTTCCAGTGGAAGGTCTAGCACAGGAAGAGAAAACAGGATCCTGGAAATAAACAGCTGGCAACAAAGATGATGTCTTTGCGAAAGGCTTGGATTCTTGGCCTATGTTACCAACAGGAAGAAAAAAGATTGGTTACAATACTTGAGGATTAGGAATAATGTGTTTGGCAATAGTTTCACTAACCTCATCAGGAGGGCTTTAAACTGACTCCAGAAGGGAAGGGAGACTAAAGTCCAGAACCAAGTATAAAGCCAAGTATTAGGAACAAGAAAAATATGTGCCAAAGGTGGAAGCATAATGGTGCAAGGGGTGAATTCAGAAATTCACAAAGAGGTACAGCAGAAGAGCCTCTGAATTTCCCTGGACTCTGATGTCTTTATATTAACATATGTAATACAGGGAACTTATAGGAAGGAATCCTAATATGAAAAGGCATACATGATCTGATAGCTATCTCTGAAACTTGGTGGGATACCACTCATGATTGGATATAGTATTTCAAAGGTATAATGTATTCAAAAGGAATAGAGTCCCAAAGAAAGAGAGGAGGAGTTACATTGTATGCAAAGAATGTAGACACTTCTGCAGATATCCGTGACTGATATCTGAGCATGGAGGCTCTGTCAATGGAGTCCAGGTAAAAAGGAAAAGAAAGAGAAATAAAAGCAACACCATCATGGGAGTTTGCTGTAGCCATGTGGATGTATGTGCCTGACTATTTACCTGAATGCTGGGCAGGCGGGGAGTGGGGGGTGGGGGTAGCCTGCGCTGAATTCATCTTTCTCCCCCAACGCAGAGGATCATCCACATGCTGCTAAGGGTGTGGCTACCACTCCCAAATGATCCATGCTGATCCAAGCAACTTGGATCTCTGGAGGCTGGAACAATGTGTCCCAGCCTCCAGATATCCCACAATGCCCTGCACAGTGAGCATAGTGCATTGGGGGAATCCCCCAGGAGTCGGGCACTCTAGGCACCCAACTCTGTTCGTCTTTGGGCTCACTGAGAAGCAAAACGTGCCCACACAACACCAGTGCCAGGGTTAAAAGTACAGTTAGATGGGACGGCAGTGCCAGGATCAGTGCCAATCCCAGCAATGCACATGAGCAGCCTAACCCAGGCTGTGCTGCCCTAGCCTGGGTTAGACTGCTCATGTGAATAGCCTTAGTATGGATACACAGAGAGCTCACTGAGAAGCAAAAAGGACAGCTTTTCCTCACCTCATTAAACACAACATTTCAGAGCCTAGAGGCTACAACAGTAATGGCCTCCAGGCCATCATAATTCTAATCTGATGGGCAGAAAACATACAAAACAGGACCTGATTTCTCATCAGAGGCAGGCAATAAAGAACTATTAAATACCATTATATGTATATTGACAAATATTGTCAAATAGCATGGCAAATCAAATATCCTAGGATGTCAAGCGCAGATATCAAATGTTCAAGGAGATATTAAAGTGTTCAGGACATATGTAGTGATAAGCCTCCCCTACCTCTAAAGAGTTAACTGGAAGTGAACCCTTGTCTTGACTGACAGGCTAGTGAGCTCCAGGACTCAGCCAATCAGCACACCAGGTGGGTGGGACCTAGAGAGCTGTTACCAGAAAGAAGGAAGTTATTTGTTGAAGAAGCTAGGCTGGAGGTGCACAGGAGGACATGAGGCTGTGGAGGTTGGCTGCAGGAGAATAACTCTGTAGATCCTTGCAAGACATGATGTCAGGAAGATTGAATTCTCATTAGGCATTTGGTGAGTTCAAGGCAAAGAGCCAGGGTTTATGGCTTCGAGAAGTTTAGCATAGGAGAAAATTTCTTTAGTCAGACTTTGTGTTAGGGATGTTATATTTCTTTGGTGTGTGTGCTTTTGCAGATTCCTGATACTGTTCTATTATTGTTTACCTGTAACGTAATTAAAATAAGAAACACTAGCCTACGCCCATCCTACCTAGGGCCTTGCAAAAGACTCTATAAACATTTAAGCGTGCATGAAGGCAACCAATTTTTGTAACCCTACTAAGTATTATTAACTGTATCTAAAAGCTGAAAAAGCCTCAGACTGAAGCAGTCTGTAGTAATTGAATAAAACTGTTTTTGTTTAGTCTTTTTTTCTTTTTAAAAGCCTCTCCAAGTTGGTTTATAACTCAGGAAAAGGGGTGGCCCAAAGGGGGATTTCTCTGGTGCAAACACGTCCTCAAATGTTCAGCAGCTATCAGTTTTCTCACAATGTGTAGGCTTGCACGTGGAAGATTTTTGTACTTGTCCAAGGGCCAAATTAAAAGAGTTTCTTTTTCTGGGTTATCCCAGAGAGTTTCTGTAGACAAAAGGGGTGGTGGGGGCAGCAGTTTGAACCTACCAATAATACAGAATAGTTTTAGGAGATGCCTAGCCAGGCAGCTCAGCAGGGATGATACAGCATTTCATCCCCTCATGTGAGCTTGCTCTGAGACAAAGGCTTTAATCCTGTACAACATACAATATTTGGCATCAAAGTTCACAGAGGGAAAATTTGGGGGTGCAAATTCATTTTAGCCTCAGCTCACTCACACAGCAAGTGATTGTGTCATTGCAATCAAGTGATAGACATTCAATTAAGACCTAGTGCACTTTCTCTGGGGATTTTATTATCCTCTTTGTTATATGAAAAAGAATCTCAGCACAAGGATGGGTCCCTTTTCACACCTTACCACTGTTTTCAAATACATAGGCTGGCAAAGGGACATGGTTTCACTGTTTGCTCATCAGCGAATAGTACTATGGTATTCATAACGCTCAACTGATTTTCACACAAGTTGTATTTGCTTCACTAGCAAGCCTCTCTTTGCTTTTGAGCACTTGAGTTTTGAAAGATGGTCTACTCTGCACAGCAACCGTAGTTCCTAACAAAACACAGTTTTTATCCATTACATAAATTGGGCATTGAATGACACCTTTTACCATCTGAAATTGACAATGTGCATATTAAGAACAATAATGGTTTTGCCTTACCGCAAGGGTATTATATTCCTCTGTATATCCTCGTATGTAGAGAAAATGTGATTGTCTGTGTTATCTGTTTGCTATCTATGGAGGGATTAGAGACATCATGAGCCCCTCTAAGCTTTGAATAAACAATGCTTTATTGGCTCATGTCACTGAAGGCTGAGCACAAATGAGCTGAGTAAGACATCAAGCCATCCTCTTGGCTAAATGCTTTAAGGGTCTGCTCTGTTGCACAGCACAAGTCGAGGACAGAGGCATAGCCCCATCTCATTCAAGAATGCTAATAAATGCTAAGAGACAAGGTGTTTAAAAGGAAATGTTAGTTCAGGGTTAGAGCTTTAATTTGTGGTAAGGATGCAAGTGCATTAGGCCTCATGAATGATGGGCAAACCCTTCAACACAATGTGTGGCTAAAAACTGGTAATATAAACCAAGGTAATTTTTCTCAAAAGATTGAAAGGATAGCTCTTCTTTTCAGACTCTGTTCAAAATATGAAAGCACCATTGCCCGATTGAGGATGCCATCAGAAGTGCAGCAGGACTTCTGAATGCCCCTACAAGTTACTGCCTCTTGTGGAGGCTTGCCAGCCTTCCAGGACTGGGTTCGGAGTCTCCAAGAATATAGCAGGTGAGTATTGAACACACTCTGGGAGATGGCTTGATATTATGATTGCGGGGCTGGGTGGCGGGGAGTCCAGGAATAGTTTTAGTCAGAGCTGTGAACGCTACCCCTATGAGCCCCAAAACTGCCCCCAACTCTTTTCTTTCTTGATTTACCTGACCTAGTCTGGTTGCAACTGCCATAACAATGACAATGGGTGCCTGTAGAGAGGAAGGTCTGAGAGTCTCCTCCCATCTTTCTCCTTGCAGATGCATGAGAGATAGCAATGGTCCAGGTGCCAGGAAGGAGGAAGAACCGGGGGGGGGGAGACTTTTTCAACAAAATGATCCCAAAGTGGTTTACAAGGGAGGGAGGGAGGGAGGGAGGGAGGAAGCAAGGAAGGGCTCCCTGTGCTGAGGATGGATAGGGCCTGTTGCTCTCCCCTGCTAAATAAAGAGAAACACCACTTTGCTCAGTTAGCAGAAAAGGGAGTTAACAGCAAGAGAGAAGGCATGTCCTCACCTCTTGCCTGTGGGCTCCCCAGAGGCATCTGGTGGGCCACTGTGGGAAACAGAATGCTGGGCTAGATGGGCCTTGGGCCTGATCCAGCAGGTCTGTTCTTAGTTCTTACATACATAGGCTCTAGCCTCCACACGTGCATGGAGCCTCTGCACACGCGCAGAGACCTGGGCCATACCATGGCCCCGTTGGATGCCAGGCAGAGCACTGCCACTGTCTCTAGGCCTTGCCCTCTGCTTTTCCCTGCCTCATTGATCCCTAGACTACATCTGGAAGTCTTCAGTGGCTACTCCACTCCACTCCGCTGTCCCCACAGCCGGTACCCCTTCTGCTCTGGCTCCCTCTGCTTCTGAGGTCACATAAAGTCAGATTTGAATGTATGCCAAGATCTGCCACGTACAGAAAAACAATTTTGAACACAGAATTCAACTTCCCCAAAATCTCAGCTTTCTTTAAAACAAAACACACACACACACACACACACACAATGGGACAAAGGTAAGTCTTTTCCAAGCATTACAGTTGCAAAGGTATGCTTGAAAGTGTGGAAGCTAGGCAACACCTGGGATTATAGAAGCCAAGGAGGAGCCTGAATAATATTTCCATTTGTTTTAGACTATAAAGTCTGGGTCCGACTCCTAAGTATCTCAGGAAGCATCTTCTTCTACACAATCCTGCACAAATGTGGAGACCAGCCAATGAGGTCCTCTTCTGCCAGTGCTAGTTGCGCATCTAAAGAAGTAAGAGTTTTTCAGCGATGATTCTGGTGTTAAGAAATGCTCTCCATACATCTGAAGCTGAGCCAGACCACTGATCCATCTAGCTCAGTATTATCAACACTAGCGTAACAGCTCTGCACTGCAGGGTTTTACACAGGGGTCTTCCCCAGCCCTACCTGCAGATGCCAAAGACTGAACTGTAGACATTCTGCATGTGAAGCAGGTTCACTGCCACTGCCTCATCCCCAGGGCCAGCTTCAGGATCCCCCCCAAATCCCCCTGAAACCTCCTCACACTCTTCCCCCATGCAGACCTGACCTGCAAGTACACAGAGGGCATCTAGACACCGCCTTTCCCTAGTACGTGCCTGGTATTGGTGAATGAAGACATGAAGCTTTTTGCCCATCCAGGACTCCCAGATCTCGGTCTGCCCAAGGCTAGGAATGTGTTCCCCAGGATAGCAGTCCCCACGGCCACGAGTCAGAAACCATCCTCATTCTATCCAGAGCACCCATGGCCGGACACTCTTGTGAGGAAGGTGTTAGGTGGAGAAGGTGATGGATTGTAGGGTTGTGCATTTTGGTTTTTTTGTCTGTTTTGGTTTTGGCCCGAATCCGAAATACCCCCATTTTGTTCTTTGTTCAAAACCAGCCAACCCGAAACACCTCAATTTTGTTCTTTGTTCAAAATTGCAAAATCCGAACCTGAAACGTTTTGGATTTTAAAAAATGGCCCCAGGGAAAAACTAGGGGGGGGGGGTGGTAGTGCCCAATGGGTGGAAACTACCATCGAAATTTCAGAGGTATTGGGCAAAGGGCTGGGTTTTGGTGAATTTTTGAAGTATAGGATTTTTCCCTTAGGCAAAAATTGAGGTTTTAGCAAAAGTATAGCTTCATACTGGGGGAAAAGGGGTGGCCCAGAGCAGAGTAGGGTGGGTGGTAGTGCCCAGTGGGCGCAAGGAAGCTGCCAGACTTATTTCAAAGGAATTGGGCAGAGGGCTGATTTTTAAAGATGTAATGGAGTTTGCGTGTCTGTAAAGTTCTTCCCCATAGGGAATGATGGACCTCCATAATTCCTGCCCCATAACTGCACTTGGGGGGCACCAGGGTGGCCCAGAGTGAGTGCTGGTATAGACCACATAGGGTGCCAACCACCCCCATGGGTTGCTAACCCATGGGGTACTGGGTTCTGTTGTTTCTGAAATGTTTTGAATGTAGATTCAGATTCTCTGGTAGCATATGAGAGTGGATTCATGGTTTGTCATTGAAAATCTCATATGCTACTAGAGAATCTACACTCAGAACATCTCAGAAACAACAGAACCCAGCACCCCATGGGTTAACAACTCATGGGGGCGGTGGACACCCTATGTGCACTACACCACCACTCACTCCCGGCCACCCCAGTGCCCCCCAAGTGGAGTTATGGGTCTGCTGAAACCTCCATTATTCCCTGGGGGTGGGGGGAACCTTAAAGAAGCGTAAACTTCCAACAATTCCTAAGAAATCAGCCCTTTGCCGTGTTCCTTTGGAATAGGGCAAGTGGCAGGCACCCCTTGGGGCACTGCCACCCAACCCACTGTTTTGCCCCTCAGGCCCCCTTTCTGCCCCAAATCTGCCCCAAAGACATTTCAACTTCAGAAATTCTTTAAAAATCAGCTCTTTTCCCAATTCCTTTGGAATCTGGGTGGCAGCAGGCATCCATTGGGGCACTACCACCTGAACCACTCTTCTGCCCCTAAAGCCCCCTTTCTGCCCCCAATCCACCCCAAATAACATCAACATCACACATCACCAACAGCAGAGCTTTGGAAAAAATCAGGCAGATTGCCAGAGGTCATGCACATCCACATCCTCCCCCCCCCACCCGAAATGCAATTGATCTACACACAACAGTATAAAACAACAACAATGAAATGCACACTGCCCCACTGGCCAATGAGGGTAAAATTTACCCTTAAATTTGCTTAAAAGGAATAAGGAGGCAATTGCCAGCAGATCAGCCCATGCTTTCGCTGGCCAATCTGCAGGCTGGAAGGGCTGGAAATTCAAACAGATGTCAAAACTAAAGATGGAGACTGAAGGAGAAAGACTCTCTGCGATTGCAAAATGGAGTTCCAAAACAGCCGAAACAACAAAACATTTTGTATCCGAAACAGGGACGTTTTGTTTTGGCTGTAAAATTTTCTGTTTTGAGCATTGGGTGTTTTGTTTTGCTACAAAACAGCCGAAATGGCCTGTTTTGTTCACAAAATGTTTTGTATCCAAAATGAAACGCACATCCCTAACGGATTGCCCTCTTGAATCAGTTCTCCTGTTTCCAGGCAATACTCTTCTCTCATCTCCTTCTCTCTGACTGTCCATCTCAGGAACTGTCTTGGGGTGTCTCCATAGCCTGTCACTCTCATGCCCAGCCACTGCAACCTGGGTTGGGTGGAGGTTCCCTTGAAAAAAGATCTCAGCTGATCCAAGACAGTCCTGCTCATGATCCAGCCTCTGTGGACATCTACCCGCAAAAGGGGAAGGGGCTGAGCCCCCTTCCTCACCCTTTATGTGTGAGAAACAGAACGTGGCTGCTCTGAGATCCCTTCGGGGGGGGGTCTGCCTTTCAGACTCTGCCCATTGCACCCCCACAAAAACCAATCACAAGGACGGTGCAGGCAGCGAGCAGCGGAGCGGACCCTTCCAGGCATGTGAAATTCCCAGGCCAGGGCCAGTATCGCAGCATATGTAGATCCAGAGGTGCAGAGATTCCTGGGAGTAGAGAGCCCCAGTTTCTAACCACGCTGGGATGGCTGCATTGCACATTGGGGTGCATGAGTAGGTGGGTGGGTGCATTGGGAGGGGGCAGGGTATGACAGCGGTTTGGCAGGCACTTGCCCGAGTGCCAACTGCCATGGGCCAGCTACACTACACTCCCACCTGCAAGACAGTGGGGTACTACTCAGTTTATGTTCTAGGATATTTTCCAAGGCTCTTTGGTGTCTAATAACCTTTCCTCATAATGAATCCCTATTTCATTACACTTCTAGTCTCCCATTCATTTATAACCAGGGTGGACCCTGCTTAGCTAAGGTGACTAGTCATGCTTGCTACCACAAGACCAGCTCTCCTCCCATGACAGTGCCAACTGTCAACTGCCATGTGCCAACTAAACCCCCTCCTGCCCACAAGGCAGTGGGGTACTACTCAGTTTATGTTCTGGGATTTTTTTTTCAAGTCTTAAGGTTCTTTGATGTCTAATAACCTTTCCTCATAATGAATCCCTCTGAGGATTCATTACACAACAAAGAGTCTAAACTCCTCAAAAATTCCTAAAATATAAACTGGGTACACAGTAGCTTGTGGGTTACGGGGTGGTTGGAACATGGGATGCCACTAAATCCCCACCTGCACCTGCAAAGCAGTGGGGTCAAAATGAACAGAAGAAATGTGGGTGTGTAATGAAGACACCAAAGAATCTAAACGCTTCAAAAATACCTAAAAAATAAACTGAGTACCCGAGTGGGGGGGGGCATGTAGTTGGCATATGGCAGTTGAGAGTTGGCATTGTTCAATGATAGTCAAAATGAACAGAAGAAACGAAGGCATATTATGAATCCTCATAGGGATTCATTATGAGGAAGAGTTATTAGACACCAAATAATCTAAATATTTCAATGTACCCCACTGCCTTGCAGGGGGGGGGGGTGTAGTTGGCACATGGCAGTTGACAGTTGGCACTGTCCAGTGAGAGTCAAAATGAACAGAAGAAATGAAGGTGTGCAATGAATCCTCATAGGAATTCAGTATGAGGAAAAGTTATTATACACCAAAGAATGCAAACACTTGAAAGATAATGACTGCACCTTTTGCTCCATAACTCCACTTCTACAAGGGCTAGAGCTTATCTTTTTAAAAAAATGAAAGCTGGGGATCCGTGTTAGGGTTAGGATATGACAACTTTGAATCCCCATTGTTTCCTATGGAGGAAATGTACAAAATAAGTAAAAACTAAAAAAGATCATTAACAATCAACCAAGTGTCCCACTGCCTTGAAATTTGGGTGGTAGGTGTCACCCATGGGGATCTACACACCACCCTAATTTGGTGCCCCTAGGACCTTGTTAAGTGGTCTTAATCAGTCCAAATCCAAATTGTATCAAAGCAAATACAAATTGAATCGGGGTGATTTGGAGGAGTTATATTTGGATACCAAACAAATCAGGGGTGATTTGTTTTGGGCACAAATTGAATCAAAAAAATTGATTTGTGCACATCCCTAACTGATACCACAATGGGGTGTGCAGACTGATAAGGATGAGAGAGCTAACAGCATGACGTTGGCTTTGCAAAATAATGCAATACCACCCTGCATATTTAACCTTCTTTAGAAACAGTTTGACTACATTAGTCTGCTTTGGAGCTGTTCTGCATTTTCATGCCAATTTTTAAAAGGCCAAAGAAAAGCCAGGTCAATGATAAATAGAATACTATTAAAAGTACTCACATCATCTGCACCTTGTATTACAATGACTTCATGAATTTCACCTTGAAAAGGAAGCTGAATAGAGCAGCTTTAACTCTCAACAAATAGGAGGCTTTTAAAAGTATTTAATTAAATAATGTTCCTAACAGCGTGGGCAGGGTTGAGAGGAGAAAGGATAGAGAAGCATGGGCTGAAAAGCAGGACATCTCTCCAAAGCTGTTTTCTGCACGTCATTATGAGAAATGGAACATTTGAAATGCCTGAGCTTCATATACAGATAAGAATTCAACTGCCTCTAATGTCAGCTACATAACTTCTAGATTCTATTCACAAACAGAATCTCTTGCACAAAAATTCAGATTTTAAAATTATTATTTTATGGGCAACAGCCTGATCCAAGAGCCTGTTGAACAGGATTCCTACTTTTCATCAAACAAAGTTGAGTCTCACCTGTAGCTGATCTAATACTGTTCGTTTACAAAGCACATTTTTAGTGTTCAAAGTGCTTTGCATATTTTGGCTGCATTCCCATGACCATGTTAATCCCAGTTAAAAGGGACTATTGGTGTGATCATGAGAACCTGTGCACAGCAGGAATCCTGGCTAAGTTCTGCGACATTAACCAGGATATTTAATCTAGGTTAGTCATCCAATCCAAGGCCCTGACCAAGATCCCTGGATCACTTTACACCTGCATGCCACTCACAGGTGTCCATACCCAGAGTGGACCCCACTCACTGACACTCCAGCCTCCCAGCCACACTCCATGGCCATGTGGCCAGAATACCTTTGGCTGCACTCTGCCTGGCAACACATCTGATAAGCCAATACCTGCATTACCCTGCCCCTTCAAGCTGCAGCACATCATACTGTGGCCAGCCACACACTTTACTAACAGATGCTGGCAAGGAGAACTGCCCTCACTTGCAGCAGCAGTGGGGTCCACTGGCCATGACCACTGGTGTGAGATGCTGCTTGACTACTTCAGAGGGGTGTGTGTTTCTGTGTGCATGTGTGTGTGTGTGTGTGTTCATGCAACATGTGAATAGAGAGGGTTGGGACTGGGATGGCTTGGATAGGTGACTTCTGCCTCTACACCCCCACCCCCTACTTCCTGAGGGTGCCACTGATCTGGAGGGAGCCCCCAGGACAGGTGCATTCTATCTTTCACCAGTGGAGATCAGGGGCTAAAGCTCCCCATTTTGGCCCTGGTCAGCTGGAGGACAAGTTCATTTGCTAGCACAAATGATGGAGAGGGGAAATTTGATGAGTGGGCATACTCCTTCCTTCTGAGCCAGCTGGAGAGCAATAGGTTTCTGAGGGAGATACCATTCCTTGCCTCCTACCAGCCATTTAACTCAAGTGGCTGGATGCAGGAAAGAGTCCCTCTCTGCCCTCCCCTCACGAGGCACACCTCCCATCCTGGGTGCAGGCAGTGCCCCTTATACAGGATGGCCTGGCATCTATGGATCTGCCTAATTCAATCTGGGGGTTCAGATAGGACTGCCTGTTTGCACAGCCCACATGCCCATCTAGTCCTGGTGGACAGCTCTTTCTGTGTGCCTGCCTCCCCACCACCACCAAAGTGATCCAGCCAGGTTGTGACTCAGGTGATTGCCCCATAGGGAAGGGACTATTGTGGCCACTGTTCACTTTGGGGGCTCCCCCCACCTTTCTGGGTGACCCAAGGAACTCTGAATTGCTCTAGGGACTGCCATGTGCTGCCAAGAGCTGCTGAGTCCACCCACTCCGCCGTTGGAATAAATGGTGGAATTTTGATTTGGTGAACTTCAACTGTTTTCAGAATTTCACTTCAGCTCTAGTAAGCAGAGTTCTTCCACCACATCATATTTTCTTTTATGGGCATTTCCCCCATGCATCCAATTTCACAATTGGAATGGGTACACACTATGACTAGAAGCACTACATAGAAATGTTGTCCTGAAGCACTTAGAGCTGAAGCAATCAGGCAACTGGGTGATGGCTGAGCTTCTATTCGTCTATGGAGGTTGTGGGGTTGACATTCCAGAGGCTGACGTTCCAGACTAATGCAGTACTGGTGGCAGTACAGGGGAGGGGAAATGTCCACCCATTTCTCCTCTCTCTGAAGCCCACTGTGCCTCCTAAAAATATGTCCCCGAGGGTTGAATGATGCTTGGAGACATATTTATGGAGGCACGATGGACTTCAGAGGGAAGGGGAGATCTAAAAAATAGCCCCTTTCCCATTGCACCAGTTCTGTTTTAGTCTGGATTTTGTCCAGAGTATGCAGGAAAATTCAAACCATAGACAACAGATAGGTTTGATTGTTGAATATTAAGGAAATGATAAGCATACTTTGTTTTACTTTTCTCACCTTTCCAGCATTTCCCCCCAAATTTAGGGCAGCTAACTGTTGATTTCAAAAATCCTTCCCTTCCAGGAACTGTCCAAGAGGACAAAGGCAGAGCAGGCAGAAGCAGGGCAAAACCTGATGGTTCAGGGGAGAAGTTTAGAAGAATATAGAAGGTTGGGGGTGAGGCCGAAAAACCTTCCAGTTTCTGAGATTCTCAGATTCAAAACCTGAAGTTTGCTGGATTCTCAGTTCCCAGTGTCCATTATTTGTCATAACAGTTTTATAACTCAGTGAAGTTAACTCAGTGAAGTTTTATAACCTGACTGGCAATCCTAACCCTGCCAAAATGTGCAGGCAAGGTTCTTAAGACTGCAATCCTGTGCATGCTTACCAGAGAGCAAGGGTGACCTTTCCACAAGGCAGTGTGAGGCAGTCATCTCAGGCGCAGATGTGGAAAGAAGACACCTCCACCACCCTTCTTCACCCCGCAACAGCAAGCTGTGCATTTTCCTCTCCTCACTGCTCTGCACCGCACCTCTCTCCTCCTCCAGCCTGATCTAGGACTGCACCTGCCACTCCTGCCTGGCTTGGCAGAATAGTCTGAGAGTGTTCATGAACCCGCTGCCTCAGCAGTATGACCTACGGATGCCATGCACCCACCCACAGTGGAGGGGGTTCATATTGTCCTTTACCCCAGGCACCAAAATTTCTTGGAAAGCCCCTGCCTGGGAGTCAGCCTAACAGAACACAGTGGGGCTTAGTTCCAAGTAAACATGCTTGGAATTGCACTACACAAGTTCTGAATTCTACGGAACAGCCAATTTCCAACCTTGATCCTCACTACAGGGTGGTGGTGGTGAACTCAGAGGAATCAAGAACAATATGCCTTTTCACGGCGAATGATGATCCCTTTCCATCCATTTTCTCTACTTCTCTTTCTCATCTCATCCCACTAGATATAAAAATGATCCATCATTTAGAAACAAAATGAGAAGACACAGAGCATCGCAGGGGGAGACAGCCCATCCTCCATCCGCAAGACAAGGCAAGACAAGGCCCACAATCTGCAAGCAGAGGAAGTGATAAAGCTGCATGTTTGTTTTTGCCTCTGTTTGAACAGCAGGGAGGTTTGGCTGTGTGTCTCTGTCACCTGCTGCCTTGTGCATTTTCAATGGGGGGTGAGAGATATTTAAGCTCTGTTTCAGCCACACATTGGAATCCAGTTTTAAACTTCATCTCCCTGAAACTGACTTCAAGCTATTTAAAAATATATTCTCAATGATCCACTCACAAATTATTTTCTGTACTTGTGGGACAAAGAGAGAGAGATTTGATAAGATCAGTTCTTAATTGGATTTACTTTCTGTGGATCTCGCTCAGCCATTCCTAACCAGTGTGTGCCACAGTGCACTGGCCAGTGTGCGGGGATGACTCACTATAAGTCACCTCCAAATGCAGGAAGTTTGAACTCCCCACTTTTGGCACTTACTCACCCCAGAATGCACTGAGAAGGAAACATGCCTCCTGGTGCATAAGGGTCAAGTCAGCTCAGACAACTGTGCTTCAATCCCCTGCTTTTGGAGCTGAGTTGCTCCCTTATGCACCTGGAGGGATGTGAGGGACATGTCCAGGAAGATTGCATGCAGTAGGGATGCAAGGCTGAAGGAGGAAGGGAGCATAAATGAATGGAGGGCAGGTTTGTCAATGGCTACTAGTCTGGCAGTAACTGTGGGCCACCTCCAGCCTCAGAGGCACCATGCTTCTCAATACCAGTTGCAGGGGAGCAACAGCAGGAGAGGGGGTATTTTATTTGTTTGTTTGTTTGTTTGTTTGTTCAATTTTTAGACTGCCCTTACAAAATAGCTCAGGGTGGTTCATAAACATCATAAAACAGTTAAAATCAATCAATGACCGGGCATAAAAAAAATTTAAAATACAATAAAGGAACTAAAAAATAAAACAATTCAAAACCTTATAAAAACCTGATACATTAAAGACCCTTTAAAACTATTTAAGAGCACTGGAAGGCCAGGCCAAACAGGTAGGTCTTTAGGGCTCTCCTAAATTCCAATAAAGAATTCAAATTACGGATGTCTACAGGGAGCACATTCCACAGTCCAGGAGCGGCTACAGAGAAGGCCCACCTCTGGGTTGCCACCAGACGAGCCGGTGGCAACTGGAGCTGGACCTCCTCAGATGATCTTATTGTGCGGTGGGGATCAGACCGAAGAAGGCGCTCTCTAAGGTAACCTGGACCTAAGCCTTTCAGGGCTTCAAAGGTAATAACCAGCACTTTGTATTTTGCTTGGAAACATATCAGCAGCCAGTGCAGCTGTTTCAAAACAGGCATAATATAATCTCTCCGGGTTGCCCCGGAGACCGGCCTTGCTGCCGCATTTTGAACTAATTGAAGTTTCCGAACTGCACACAAAGGTATGCCCTCACCTCTTGCTTGTGGGATCCCCGGAGGCATCTGGTTGGCACTGTGTGAAACAGGATGCTGGACTAGATGGGCCTGATCTAGCAGGGCTGTCCTTATGTTCTTTTGTTCTTATAATGAATGAATGAATGAGAGCCTCTGGATGAAAAAGGTTGAGAAACATTGGCCTAGCTGTATACAAATTTTCAATGGGCAGAATTTTGTCCTGAGAAAAAGTATGAATATTCCTACATCAACCAAAAAATTCAATAAATACATTACATCATGTAAGGCTTGTTCACAATTGCAGCTGCCCTACACCAATTACAGTTCTCCACAACCCCCTCCCATGCCTTAGCATATGCTGTGCTCATTAACTTTGCAAGCATTTATCACAGAACCATATTCTTTTCATTTTTAACTTCAATACCTTAATGGAGCAATGTTGTGCTCCTTGATGTTAGGCCTCTCCAGTTAACCATCCCCAAATTCTGAGCACTGTTACTAATGCAGGTTCATGTTAATTAATGTAAGAGATTAGATTAGAATTCCCTTTTCACCTACAGGCATGGGCCAAAAAAGTTGAATTGGTCCAACGATCTGTGCAGCAGCTCTCTCTTCCAGGCATTTCTACAGGTGAGTTTGGTGCCTCTCAAATTTTGGCACCCCAGGCAATTGTCTAGTTTGCCTTAACACTATGCCTAACCATATCTGCCTATCTCCAAAGGACTTTCTGGTCAAAGCATGCCCAAACTGAATTTTTGTGCAATGCTCCCACAAATTCCAATTCAACACCACTACTAGTATCATATAATGTCATATAACAAGGCTATGTCAAATATTCACCAGTTTTTATTTCCAAATCAAAAATAGCCATTTTTCATCCAATGTTTTGAATCTGCTACTGCTTCATGGCTATTTTCCATCTGGCAGGTGCTTCTTTCTCTTTCCTGGAACAGTGACTCTAGCCAGTCAGGGACCACCTAGTGGACTAGGTAAGCGAACTCTGCTACATAGCCAATCAAACTGAGCTATCATTACATCACTAAGGGTATGTGAAGCCAATTGTGAGTAAGAGCAAAAGAGTGCATTGCAAAAGAATAGGCAAACATTTTTATGGAGAATGCCAAAATTGAAAAAAGAAGATGTGGAAACAGACTGGTTTTCCTCAGACAAGACAGGGTGGGAGAGGGAACATGCATTGGGGCTTTGTTCCTTCCTTTTAATATTTTGCTGCTTTTGTAATTATTCCTGTTTATTTTGCTGTTTTATGCTGCTGTTTCTGTTTTCATTTCATTTTTTGATAGTACAGTGTTGTCAGTTATGCGTTTATTCCTGTGAGCCAATCTGGCTTTTCTGAAAAGTAAGTTTAAAATATAGATAGATAGATAGATAGATAGATAGATAGATAGATAGATAGATAGATAGATATTGCTACCAATAAAAAATGCTCCTCAAAAATACCAATATACTGCCTTCATTGTAAATGTCTGAAGAAAAACTAAAATACTAAACATAGTTGCCTCGACTTTATATTTCACATTGGGGACTAGCCATAGCTCAATGGTGGAGCACATATTTTACATACAGATACCCGGGTTCAGTCCCTGGCGGCATCTCCAGGTAAGGCTGGGAAAGACCCAGGGCTGTCTGAAACTCCGCAGAGGTGCTGCCAGTCAGTGTAGGCAGTGCTGAACGAAATGGACTGGTGGCCTGATCCAGTTTAAGGCAACGTTCTATATTCATTGGTATCCTACACTTCCTCCAAGAACTTAGGGCATCAGACATAAGGCTGTCCCATTTTATTCTTCCAATAGCCCTGAATGTTAGTTTAGGCTGAGCCATTGGCCGGCATCCAGATTAACAAAGCATGTGTGTAGCAACACTGCAGATGTGCTGTGACTGTCCCTGTGACTGCTGTGGAAACCCTCAGGGACATATTTCAGGAGTCACAGTTGACTGAAGATCGGCGACTGAAGATCGGCAACTGAGATCGGCAACAATTGTCCCTTCTTTAGAGTGTGTGTGTGCAATGTCACTGCATGCACACTTTGTTCATCTGGAAGTCATCCAGTAAATTAGAGTGCAACTATACAATAGAATTATACCACTTTACCAGCTGTTACTTCTCTCCAGGGATTTCTGGGAACTATAATTCCATTAGAGAGGCCAGCACACTCCCTAAACTACAATTCTGAGGGATCTTTGAAGGAGTTATGAACTTAAACTGGCATTAAAAGTGTAGACATTTGTAATGTAGATATACTGTACTGGCCAAATATGATCTGAACCCAGATCTCATCACTGCAAGCCTAACTCCCTGTCCATTACAGCACACTGAGTTTCTCCTTTAAGTTTTCTATAGACATTTCTACAGGGATAAAATGCCTCATAAAGTAACTGAGTGGGCCCTAAATATGTATGAAATGCTGTCATTCCACCCCTCCCTGTTTTGCTTTTAATTGTACATTTTATGTGACACAATAACCCTCTCTGGAGTACAAAGTCAATTGAACCTTGACAGCGCATAAGGAGTAGAGTACTAATGTTTAGATATTTGCACTGAGAATGTCTCATTAAGTAGAAGAGGGAGTTTTCCTTCACATTAAATAACGTTTCGCTCCATGCATATGAGAAATCCAGCGTGGCTGTTTCCTCAATAAGATGTTCTTACTTAGTTTTTCTATTACAGTTATCAGGGAGGATCAAAACAGACAGATGCATTTACTGTTTTCCATCAAAAGATAATAAAAAGAAACAGTTTATAAAATCAGATTATATGAAAAATTGCCTAATGATTATAATTTCCAAACCCATTGCTGAATAATGATGCATTCAAGAGTTGTCATCGAATGATGAAAGGAACCTAATATGAAAGATTTTCTCTATGAAGAATGACTACAGATGAATTGCAGGGAGATACAATCCTTCGATAAAGAACAATAAGAGCCTCTAGAACACTTAATAATAGACTACTCAGGATGAATTGAGGATTGCAATAAAAGCCCATAAATTAAAAAGTTTCAGAATGATTCCTGATAAAAGACATGCCAAGGTGAAATTAAAAAAAAAATCCTTTAAATCAACAGATACAGTGGCTATATAGCACATATGATTCTATATTTTAAAAATGCACTCAATAGACTCTAATTTCTGAATTCAAAGTAATTGCTTTAAAATTCTGCCATATCACATAGGCTGAATATATATAGCCAATCTTCTGAACAACTCAAATTACAGTATCTTAATGCATAAACCAAATACATGTGAAACGGAAGAACCCTTTAGTACTCATAATTCTCTCACTGAACATGAGGATAAAAGCCAAAGATTCCATAGGAACAGCACACTAGGGATGAAGGCCTAGCCAACACATGTAGCAGAATGAGGTGTCAGAAGGACTGGCTGCAAATTAGGGGACGCCATGTTATAAAGTCGATAAGTCGATTTTGACTCCTGGCACCCACAGAGCCCTGTGGTTTTCTTTGGTAGAATACAGGAGGGGTTTACCATTGCCTCCTCCCATGCAGTATGAGTTGATGCCTTTCAGCATCATCCTATATCGCTGCCCTAGAAAAGAAAGCAATGTTGCATCCCTTTCCTGGTGTATTACTGGGGGGAGGGGGGGATGGCCACTCCCTGTAACTACAGGGCATGGCCAGTTTTCCCCCAGTAATGCACCAGCAAAAGGATGTGATGTCATGGGTTTGCTTTCTTTCCTGTGGCATCCTTGCCAAGACTGAGCAAGTGAAGGTGGGGGGTTTTAAATGCAGCTGCTGCAGGCAGTCAATGTCTTCACAGAAGCTGGGCCTTTGCTAAAAGAGCCAGTGTGGAGTAGTGGTTAGAGTGCTGGACTAGGACTGGGGAGACCTGAGTTCAAATCCCCATTCAGCCATGATACTTGCTGGGTGACTCTGGGCCAGTCACTTCTCTCGCAGGCTAACCTACTTCATAGGGTTGTTGTGAAAGTGAAACTTAAGTATGTAGTACACTGCTCTGGGCTCCTTGGAGGAAGAGCGGGATATAAAATGTAACATAAATAAGTAAATACATAAATAATAGTAAGCCTTTCTAATCCTGATGCATTGAACTGTTATTGATTATCAACTAGATGCAATCCAGACCTGTATTAGCATGATGTGAGTTTTGTTAGAATCCAAATTGACCTGATAATCCTGGCCATGCACAGCCCTAACTTTTTGAACTGCTAACATACTGTGGGATGATAATGTCTTTCTAGTATAGCAGTTGTGGTGTTTTTTTTTAAATTAATCCATTCCTTGATCCAGGCCAGCTTTTGAATAGGGCTTTAGTTACTTGTATTCCTGTCCTGGAGTAGAGGCAGGGCTAACAAACAGCCAGCCGCAAGAGCACTGAATGTACCTCTATGTACACAATATCTATTTCATTAAACTATTAATGTTCACTTCGGCTTTCAAATCAGCAGAGGGCAGGCTATTGCATTACAAATGGATACAACATGCAGCCAAAGCATATAGCTTTCAGCAGTGTATAAAAGTGGGAATGGGGCCTTGTGTACTGATCCTTTGTATTGTATATGAACGGGGGTGTTGCAAGCATGTCCTTATTTTCATCTGAGAAATTTGGAGTGTATGCAGCACAGATAAATCGCGACAGATAGACTGAGGGCAGGGCCTCTGCTTTTATCTGTGCAATGTGGATAGTACACATTAGGCACTTTTACAGATACTAGATGATGGCAATGGCAATGGCAAAGGCAGCACCCAGGGTCCATTCAAACACATAACATATTCCAAAGGAGATTGATCACACATTCACTAGAGAGTCATCCAGCCTTGAGCAGTCAAGGGCTGATTTATATATGCATGTTGATCCCTTGATATTGCAGTGTCGGGAGTTCCTATCCTCCCCTGTGAGACAGGGTTGTGTACCCAGCCAAACGGCAGGGTGCCAAGAGAAGCCAGAGGCTCCAAACGCCAAGGCTGCCCCAGTAAGTCAGGAGTCAGGGCCGCCTTAGTGCTAAATGTGATGTAGAGGGATTTCCTAGCTAAGGGACTTCAGCTAGTGATTAGGTGGAAAACGTGGGGAGCAGGGAAGGCAGGACAGGGGTGACTCTCCCCTGGTGCTTTGACACTTTGAGCTGACAACCAAGACAGTGTTTGGATTCAAACCAGAACCAGCGTGGCCAGTAACTGATCTTGCGATCTCACAATCAGCCACAGAATTCTGCCGTCATGGTTCCCCTTGGAGACCTGTGAGGATTCTGCAGGAGGCTCACCTGGCAGCATTCTAGATAAGCTGCAGCATCTTTGATACGTTGGCTGTCTTTGGCTGTCAGTTTATCATCAGCTTGTCATCTTAGCTGTCAGGATGGGTGGCTGCTGGTCATGGGTGAACTGTAGGTAAGTCTCCGGCATGATGGGGAAGCAAAATCTAATGGCTGCCTGGACATGGTTTTTAAAGATGCCCTTCCATTGTTTTACATGCCATTGCGCTCCCTGAACTTCAGTGGTCACAAGTTCACCACCACTATTCACACCACACAGCTTCTCCTTGAAATGCAGGTGGCCCTCAAAGGTCACTTGCTGGGCTGATTTCCACTGTATTTCTTAAGCTTACAGGTCCTAGACCTGTGAAACTGTAACACCCAGGAGCTACTGGCTGGCCCCTGTGGGCTCACTTGGGGTTTTTTTTGGGGGGGGGGAATCCTGCCCACCAGTTGAAGCTGACTTCAAAAGCTGCCCCCCCAAACCCCCATGTTATTTCCAAGAACATGCCTAACCTTTTCTTCTTTCATGTTCCCATAGGTCTCACCCAGAGGCAGAACCAAAGTGTGTTGCTTTTTTCCCTCTTGACTACTCTTAATGCTTTTGGCTCTGGTGTGGCCATCTGAAGGGATGGGTGTGGAGGGGGTTGTTCAGACATAGCCCAAACCCAGGTAAAAGTGTGCCATCAAGTTGGTGTCAACTCCTGGTGACCACAGAGTCCTGTGGTTGCCTTTGGCAGAATACAGGAGGGGTTTACCATTGCCATCTCCCACGCAATATGAGATGATGCCTTTCAACATCTTCCTATATTGCTGCTGCCCAATATAGGTGTTTCCCATAGTCTGGGGAACATACAGGCGGGGATTCGAGTTGTCACAAATTTAAACCCTCTTATTCAAATTTTAAAAACCAAAACAGTATGTATGTTCTTTTAGCTGAAGTGTCCCCCTTTGGGAGGGGGCTTTCTAAAAAGTTGAAAATCTTCTCTAGAGAGGGGTGGGAAAGCTGGCCTCATATCTATAAACTACGAGAGTGGGTCTGCCCCCCGCCCTGTCAACCAGTCAATCCCCTAGTGAAAACAATCTGAGCAAAATGTAGTGAGTGACTTTCAATAGCAATTACTTTCACTGCTCCCAAGTATTGAATCATCCAAAATTAGCAGGGCCTTCTAGAAGGATTATGGGTGAGGGCATGCTTGGGATGGCACAGCACCCCCTAGGATTACTGGGGGGACCCCTCAATTTCCTGTGATTCGCTACTAAGAATGTTTCTCCTTATCTCTGCAGGGATGAAGATGAAGAGGGGGCACAGACTGGTAAGTGGATGATGAGAGTGCATGCTTCTTCTCAGGGCTCCTCAACCCCCCAGGGAGTGTCTCCTTGGAGACCTGTTTCACTTTGACAATGGAGAGAGATAGGCAGACGTCCATCTGATGGATTAATGGCAGGATGGCAGGTTCATCCACCTCTATCCTTTGCTGCTGGCACTTGTTGCAGCCAAAAGTGTTGGAGGAGACCAGGGGGCCTGGGCGAGTCACATCTGGATACCCTCCCTTCTAGGAGAAGATGGGGAAGGGCTGTGGCAGCAGGCAGGCAGGCAGGTTTGGTAATTCTCCCTTGGAGGTGGTGCACTTCTGGAAAAGCCCTGCAAGAACCTTTTGCCCACACCCAGCCCCAAGACATCCTCTGGGCCTTGTTCCCCCTGCCTTGGAAAAGAGGAAGCTAAAGAATGCTGGTGTCTTGTTTCCAAAGCATCTCTTTTTTTGACAATTACATGGGTCAAGATGGAAATGGAGGATCACCTGCAAACAAGGGCAACATTTCCTGGCCAATGAGCTCTGAGATCAGTCCAAAGAGACTCTTTCTTTCTCTGATCCCAGTTTTCTGCCCCTTGGAGCTGGGCCTGCATTCCTCAGATCATAGCTATGCTTCCTGCTTATGGCGTCCAGGCAGATTTTCAAGCCCCACCCCTACCCCCGCACATAGGTCAAAAGGCTGTAACTGGGGGTTGTTGCTTCAGCTAGAGAGCAAATGCATTGTTTAGTCCATGTGAACCATCAGCTCCCACTCTGCTCAAAGAAGAAGCCTCTTTCCTCACAGGTATGGGAGGGCCCATAGTCCAGTAGTGGAACAAGTGCTTTGCATGCACAAGGTCTTGGGTTGAGTCTTCTTCATCTTCTGTTAAAGGATTTTAGCTAGCTAGGAAAAGGCTTCTGCCCAAGAGTGGCTGTCAGCCAGAGTAGGGCAAAGTGAGCCAGGGGTATGACTTGGTAGAAGGCAGCTGCATTGGTATGTTCAGCAGATAGAGCCTGGCCATTGCACTCCCTTCTGAAGCGTAGTTGGTGAGGGCTGTCTTGCCAGTGCTATGCAATGTATTCCTCTTCATCCCTTGCTTGTTTCCTTGGGTGGACTGCCTCACCCACAATCCCAGGCTGCATCCCAGCTGGTTAACCTAGGAAGAAAGGGGAGGCAATTTCTATCAGGGCTATGGGCCATCCTCATTTCCAGATTCCTGCTTTATTTCCTCTCTTTCAGGTCATCCCAGAAATCCAACCCATGTTGCTCCATGTCCTGGGGGACCCACGTTGCACCATGTTCTGGGGGGACCCTCTGGGGGAAGAGCCCAATGAGGCAACCTTGGTGCCAGGACCCCTTCCAGGACTTCATGTCCCCACTGACATTCTGGGGAAAGAGCTCAATGAGGAAACTTCAATGCTAGGATCCCTTCCAGAACCTCGCGTCCCCACAGATATTCTGGAGGAAGAGCTCAATGAGGAAATGTCGGTGCCAGGATCCCTTCCAGAACCTCATGTCCCCACTGATATTCTGGAGCAAAAGCTCAATGAGGAAATGTTGGTGCCAAGATCCCTTCCAGGACCTTGCATCACCAATGACATTCTGGGGGAAGAGCCTTGGTGCCAGGACTCCTTCCAGGACTTCGTGTACCCACTGACATTCTGGGGAAAGAGTTCAATGAAGCAACCTCAGTGCCAGGATCCCTTTCAGGACCTCGCATTTCCACTGATATTCTGGAGGAAATGCTCAATGAGGAAACCTCAATGCCAGGATCTCTTCCAGGACCTCGCGTCCACACTGATATTCCGGAGGGAGAACTCAATGAGGCAACTTCAGTGCCAGGATCCCTTCCAGGACCTCACATCACCAATGACATTCTGGGGAAAGAGGTCAATGAGGAAACCTCAGTGCCAGGTCCTTCCATCCCCACTGGCACTCCAAAGGAAGCAGCTTTTGTGTCAGAGCCTTCCATTGCTGACAATTACCTTGAGCAAGAAGTAGAAATCCTCAAAGGATTACAGAATGACTATGTCCAGCGGCGTAAGTATTGTGGCACCTCAGAACCCTTTTGCATAGACACCCAGCACAAAGTTCAGCTGGAGTTTTGATACTCAGCCCAGATGATGGACCAAGCACTAGCACTGCCCCTTTTTGCAAGACACCAGCACTCGGCCTGGTCAGAGCATACAACACTTGTTCCTTTTTGCTCTCTTTGTTGCAGAAATGAGGGTTCTCCAGGCCATCAACCTGCAAATTGGACACACACGGACAAGGCTCATCCGCAGTGAAGTTCGGCTGCAATGGTGGGGAAAGGAAGGTACGTTTGGAGCATACCCCTGAAGTTGCTGCTGGGCTAAAAATGGCTCTTTTGCTCTCTGTTTCCTTCTCCTGAATGTTGAAATGTTTGATTTGAGTCTGCATCTAAATTTCGGAGGGGAGGCCTGTGGGTGGGTTGTCAGTGCTTGCTGAAGTGTTCCTTCGTTTTCTGTCTTTCAGGTGACCAAGCTCTGATGCCTGTAATTCAGACAGCTTCTCATGGTGAGCAGTGAGGGCAAGTGATGGCGGGTGTGGTAGTATGCCAGCGTTTGCGGCTGATCACCTGCTGCTGCTTCTCTCTTGCAGATGATCCTGCAGGCCAGGATTATTATTATCATTATCAGTTCATTATTATCTTCTGCCTCGCTGGAAGTTGGCTCCATCCCACCCTCCGCCTCCACCTCTTCTTTCCTCCTGCATCCCCCTCCTCCTCCTTCCCCACCTCCTCTAGAGCCGGACCTCAGCAATGTAAAAGAAACTCTGCAGAGTTTGATGGATTTGCAGTTCCATCAGCTGCATGACCGTAAGTTTCACAGAGGCAGCACCCCTTTTCCATCCTCATTGTTGTTTTACAATCTAAAACACTTATAGTCTAAAAACAGAGATGGGCAAGCAATAGAGGAAGGAGAGGAAAGTTGAGGTGGGACAAGCGGGGGAACGATGTGTATGTATTTCAGCTGCACCTCCTTAGGACCAGGGAGACCCGGGTTTGAATTCTCATCCAGCCATGAACCTCGCTGGGTGACTTTGGGCCAGTCACTTGTCCTGCAGTCTAACTTAACTTTTAGGGTTGTTAGGAGGAAAAAAATAACCATGTATACCTCCCTGAGCTGCTTGAGGAAGAGCAGAATGTGAATACTAAATTCATGAATGCTAATAATATGAATGCTAATATCAGCCCTTTTGAGTTCAAGCTGGGCTGAAACAAGAAACCAAGGAGGATGACATACAATTGTGCTTATCATAATCCTCCTTATAGCATCGTCAATGTACATGGGCAAAAGTTCCCGGCCACCAGGAGCATACAGTCTAAAGTTTGGCTTTGGAGAGAGAAGTGAGGAAGAGGAAGAAAGCATAAGGGGCATTCAGTTCAAGATGATGGAGCTGCCTCTGCTGAGGCATTAAGCCAAAAGCTGCACAGAGGAGGTGGGTTGCATTGGAGGGATAGGAGAGAGACGTGAGCCCACATGAGTGGCGGTTCCAGACCCAAGGGTCAGCGAGGGAGAAGAAAAAGAATAGTTTTAGAGGGCAGGAGACCTCCAGGTGGCTGAACACAGAAGCTGGAGGAGCAAAAACCAACCTGACGGGGTGCAAGTTGGGGGAGGGGGGAGGATCAGTGCAGAGGGACAGGGTGGGGCATAGCCATGGTGGGTTTTCAAGGTAGAGATGAGAAGTCTGTGCTGGGCATGGAAAGGGACTAGAAGTCAGTGCAGGGACTGGTATTGTGGAGGACAGGCCCCTTGACCCTGTTTGTTTTCTTTCCTTCAAGGCCAAAGAGACCTCCGCAGCTGCCAGGAATGTTTGCAAAACCTCAAGGCACTGAGGGTACAGCTCCGGAGACTGCGGAGCAGACTGGCAAGGGTGGAAGCCACTATGGGGATCCTGGTTCCTCCAAGGGAGCTGGATGTTGATGAGGAAAAAGAGAAAGACAAAAACCAGACAGTGCTTCATACATAGGTAGCAATAAAATGCTGCATATTTATTTTAAAAATATTAAACATTTGTTTTAATAGGATAGGATGTAGAGATAAAACAGCAACAGAACATGCATATTTACTGCTTAAAAATTAAAAAGTTGATTTTAAAGAAAATAAAGTTGTCTTACTTTGAATATTCTTTGGGCAGAGTTGGGTAAAAATGTCTTTGGGTCAAACCCAGCCACAGAAAAGGCTCTATGGCCAGTCCACTTGGGGCCAAGAGATGTTCTGAGAGGTTCAAGAAGTAGCTCAAGATAGACTGCTCCTTGCCAGGAGGCTTATAAAGAGCTTGTCTGCCCCAATATGTATGGCTAGGAGGCCTGATTTTGGCCCTGAAGAGTGATCTGCCTCTTGTGGAAGAGGATGGAGTGGTGATGCAGAAGGGGAAGCTTGATTTAGGGCAGGGCTGCACAACACCAGCCCTCCAACTGCTGTTTGACTACAGTTCCCATCAACCCTGACTATTGGCTAGTGCAACTGGGGACTATGGGAGCTGTAACCCAACAACAGCTGGAAGGCCCAAGTGGTGCAGCCCTGGGTTAGGTGAACCACTCAGGGCTGCTGGGTGGCAGGAATAATGGAAACGAGGCCAAGTGTTCCAACTGGGAAGGAGGCCAAACGTTATTCTTCAGCCCCCTTATTTTCCACCAAGAGCCAAGCAGTGGCTGGAGGCTTGGATCCAGGCAAAGAGTCAAGCTGAGTGACTGATTTGGCCCTGGGGGAGCAGCTAGGAGGTGCCCCCCCCATTTCCTTTGCAGGAAAAAAAGCCATGGGGGTGGCTCTCTGTAGAGCATGACACTCCCAGGAGAAAACAACAAAGGCAACATCGATATCTGCCTCCTCCCAGGGCCTTCCGGCCCTGCTGATCTTCCAAGGAAAGAACCAAAAGAAGCAACCTCCATATCAGATCCCCTTCAAGGATGTTCCATCCCTGCTGATCTTCCAAGGAAAGAACCCAAAAGAAGCACCCTCTGTATTAGGCCCTCTCCCAGGGCCTTCCATCTCTGCTGGGACTCAGAGAAAAGGACCTAAAGAGGCAAACTCTGGATCGGGTCCCCATACAGAACATCCCATCCCTGCTATGAACAATCTCCCAAGTACGGGCAATCCACACTTGGGGGAAAGAACTCAAAGAGACAGGAGACAACCTCTATATCATGGAAGCTCTGCACCAGACCTCCACCCAGGGCAATCCATCCCTGCTGATACTTCCCAGAGAGCCAGCATGGTATAGTGGTTAGAGTGCTGGACTAGGACCGGGGAGACCCGAGTTCAAATCCCCATTCAGCCATGAAACTAGCTGGGTGACTCTGGGCCAGTCACTTCTCTCTCAGCCTAACCTACTTCACAGGGTTGTTGTGAAAGAGAAACCCAAGTATGTAGTACACCGCTCTGGGCTCCTTGGAGGAAGAGCGGGATATAAATGTAAAAATAATAATAATAATAATACTTCAGGGAAAGACAATGAAGAGGCACTCTACATAGCAGGCCCCCTCCCAAATGCAGGATCAGCAATGAGAATATACTTTTAGCCTCCAGGCCATTTTTCTGCAAGAGGAGAGAGAAGGAAAGCCTGAATTGGAACTCTTGTCACTGCAGATGCTAGATGTGATATGACTATGAAATAAGACAGCAATGCAGGAAACGCTGCATTTGAGCCTATCTTAGCTACACAGCTCAGTGACCAAATGCCTGTCCTTGACCATCTCTAAGAGCCCTTAAAGATGGCCAAGGACAAAGACATGTTTGCTCTTGATGCTCATTGTGCATGCACTAGGAAGAGTCATTAGAATCAACAGAAGGTGCCTTGTGAATGGGATACATTGGGCTTAGTACCTAGAAAAACACTTTAGCATAAGAGTGCTGTGTCCATGAATGCAGTAATCATGGGCGGAACTGGGGTGGGGCAGCCAGGGCAGGTGCCCTAGGCGCCACTGAGGGGAGGGCACCATGCCAGTTCCTGCCACCCCCACCGCATTGCCCACCTGCCCAGCCCCAGGGCCCCTCAGCCACTTGCCATCCTGCTTGCCTTCTGCGAGGCCTAGGATCCTCCGGGCTGGGCCTGCAAACTGCAGAGCAGCTCTCCCCACCTCTCAGCTGATCAGTGGGTGGGTGGGCTTACAGAGAGGCCTCCGTGTAGGCCTCCCTGAAGCCTGAACTCGGCAGGCTCCAAGGAAGCCAGGAAGAAGAAGGCAGGCAGAGTTCTCTGCTGCAGCAGACCCTCTGCCCAGAACATCCAGCACAGCTTTTGCCAGGTACTGTGAATTCCTTTTTGTGGTTTACTCCCCCCCCCCATATATAGGGATCTGCTTGCCATAGGGCTTTGATATGGGGGTGGAGGTGGGGGGAGAATGAGAAGTCTGAATATTTAATTTAAAACAGAGTGGAAACTTTGCTGGCTTTAAAAACAAAAACTATCTAAAAAGCCCTATAAGTGGCTTGTTTCATGAAAGAAAATTACAAAAACTTCTGGAACAATATTATATTCATTCATTCATTCACTCATAAATGCACTTATGTTCAAGTTGTTTTGCAACCCAGAAGGTCTGGGTGAGAACTGTGAAGCATGTGCGTGCTTTTGTTTTATTTTATTTTATTTTTCTTATGTGTGAACTGCTCCCCAATAACTTCAGGGTAAATCTGGCCAACATGTGAATGCAGCACCTCCATTCCAGAGGAGATGTGTGTTAAAGGGCTTTAAAAGCCCCGTGTGAAAAACCTCCTGGAATCAAACTTTACTGAATTTGTTCAGAATTCTGAGAAAACAAACATAGGCTTACCCTGCATGCTTGAAAGTCTCCTTTGCTAATCTGCAGCGAGGGGGCCATTTTAATAATTAGTGTTTCTAGTGTGTTCTAGGCATTAAAAGTAGCACAAACATATAGTACTCAATGTATATCACTATATATTGTGAAGTGTGCGTGTGTGTATTCAGTGAAATGTATTTCCAGGCAGCATACTTATTTTGAAATATCAGACTTAAATCCTTGGGGGCCTGGGGTGTGTGGACGCCCTGGACTTTGAGGGGCTGGGGGCCCATTTTAAAATCTAATCTCTGGGCCCATTCCAACCTTGCTATGCCCCTGGTGGTCACTACACATGGGTGTCTGCACAACACCTGCACAGAAGAAACTCCCATGTAGAAAATGTGTCTCTTGTAAATTGACCCTGAATTTTCCATCCATGACTGGGATATCTGAGAGTTACAGTCAATAATAAAAGAACAGCATGCTGCTTGTGACAGGAAGGGGCAAATTACAATGATTTCTTAGTCTGGCAGGGGCTGGTTTTGGCCCTGGCAGAACTTGGCTGTCTGCGCCTGTTGCAAATGCCTCTGTCTAGTGTGGCAAACTAATGTATTCTCCTCCCTCTTGGTGTCAAAGTAAGCACTGGTGTGGTGAATGCACATATACCCCATCATGAGCCAACAGTCATCATAAGACAAAGGCTGGCAGGAATCGTTCACTGGTTTATAGACCCCACCACCACCTTCTTCTTCCCCTATTTTGCTAGTGGCTATTTGGGCAGGTGATCCTCTAGGACAAAGTCATGTTTTTTAAAAAGCATGAGACGAGACAGAGAAAATGACATTTGGAATCCTCACATAACTCCTGACTGTTGTTCTAAGTCTTTTACAGAGATGGCTCATGTTTTCAGGTTTTGATCAACAACCATGTCTAGATGGTACAGTGTTCCTTTTAACAGGAATTTCCAGATATTGTTGACTACAAGTCCCATCATTCCTGTTTGGACAGGGGCGCAATTTCACTGCTTGCCCTAGGCGCTATTTTCCCTAGATACGCCTCTGCAGGGAGGATTCAGAGAGACATGCAACAGCTGCCAGGGGATGGGCAGGGACAGCCCAGGAGACAGCAGCTTGGTAGAGAGGGAATAGCAACAATGTTAATTCCAGAGCTGAAAATGGGTGCAGGGATATTAAGGAAGGGAGTGAACTTCCTTAAGAGAACAATTAAAAGAACAACTCCCTTTTGGCTGGCCACTACTCCTGCCCAGCCAGGGAAGACAGAGCAGGTTGGAAGGGAAGGGGAGTGTCTGAAATGCAGGGCTCTATTTAAGCCAGGGGCTGCCGAGGATGAGAAGATCAGATGGGATGGGCTTGTCGGTCTGACTGTCTCCTGGAGAAGAGTGCAGACTTTTTTGCTCCCACTGGTAGAAGAAGAAGGGAGTGAATGAACTTCCCACCTTCCCCAGCTCTGAGGCTGTGCCCACAGCTAGAATTTAGTGCTGGAGGGCAGAAGGTTTGCCTTGGAGAATCCCTTCCCCCAAGGAATGCTGACATGCATAACTTGATATGACTTTTCAGCAGCATGTGTTAAATGTCTATGTCTAAAGGACGTAGACTCAAAAGTGTGGCTCTTGAGTTGATATCAGGGATGTGAAAATTCTGCTTATGGCAATCCATAATTAATAGTTGATTCATGTATGCATTGATTCATGCATGCAAGTCCTCACTTGATAGTATAGTCAATAAGCGATGGACTGGAACCCAACCAAGTGTAGAGAGATTGAGTGATGTATAGGCATTCAGGGATGCACCCTTCAGCCTACTTCTCACATTGCATTTGGCCATGTTGAGGTTACCATGGGAAGGAAATTCCGAATCAAAGACTGAGCAGGATCCTTTGTTCAGCATTGAGGCATACGCTTTGCATTCAGAAGATCCAGATCCAATCCCTAGCATTTCCAGTTCAAGAATCTCAAGTAGCGGGTGCTAGGAAAGACCCTAGAGAGTCATCGCCCCACAGAGTTGACAATGCTGGTTTAGGTATACCAATGGCTTGACGTAAGACAAAAGCAGCTTCATATGCACATACGCTTCATTCCAAATACTGTCAAAACTAATTGCTCTTGCATGTTAGCTATCCAATAACAGGAAAGGATTGTTTGGGGCAAATTAATTTCAACTCTACTGAGCTTGTTTTGTGATGTCTGAAAGCACTTAGCCCTTGTTAAAGACAGACCAGTTCCTCAACTATCCTATGGTAGTCACTTCAGAAGGATTTATAGGGTGTCCAGCTGTTGAGTGAAGAGTTTGGCTCATTTTGTGGCTCTGCACTTACAGGTGAAACTCGGAAAATTAGAATATCGTGCAAAAGTCCATTAATTTCAGTAATGCAAATTAAAAGGTGAAACTGATATATGAGACAGACGCATTACATGCAAAGCGAGATAAGTCAAGCCTTAATTTGTTATAATTGTGATAATCATGGCATACAGCTCATGAAAACCCCAAATCCACAATCTCAGAACATTAGAATATTACATGGAACCAAGAAGACAAGGATTGAAGAATAGAACAATATCGGACCTCTGAAAAGTATAAGCATGCATATGTATTCAGTACTTGGTTGGGGCCCCTTTTGCAGCAATTACTGCCTCAATGCGGCGTGGCATGGATGCTATCAGCCTGTGGCACTGATGAGGTATTATGGAAGACCAGGATGCTTCATTAGCGGCCTTCAGCTCTTCTGCATTGTTTGGTCTCATGTCTCTCATCCTTCTCTTGGCAATGCCCCATAGATTCTCTATGGGGTCAGGTCAGGTGAGTTTGCTGGCCAATCAAGCACAGTACACTGTATACTTTTCAGAGGTCCGATATTGTTCTATTCTACAATCCTTGTCTTCTTGGTTCCATGTAATATTCTAATTTTCTGGGATTGTGGATTTGGGGTTTATCATCACAATTATAACAAATTAAGGCTTGACTTATCTCACTTTGCATGTAATGCGTCTGTCTCATATATCAGTTTCACCTTTTAATTTGCATTACTGAAATTAATGGACTTTTGCACAATATTCTAATTTCCCGAGTTTCACCTGTAAAAGCACCTTCTAGACTGCTGTCCTAGGCACCTGGACTTGGAGAAATCAATCCAAGTATTTGAAATCCGTAGGGCTGGATCCTACATCTATGTGCATAACCTGATTTCTTATCACTCAATGACTTTCCACCAAATATGTGGACTATCCCTGTAGAGAAATGTTGCACTGGCAGTGAAGTTCTGTCTCTGGTGCTTGCTGCCCTGGCTCATTCACTAATGCAAGTCACCACTTCATGCTGTAGACAATGGGCTGGTTAATTCACTCAGATGGTGAAGGGCTGTCATTTGGTGATGGAGGGAATGGAATGGATATGCATACTCCTTCCCACGGTGCATATAAGGCATAATGGGAGCACATTCAATTCTTACAGAATTCGTATAGAGAATTTTCCAGTCTCTACATTGATTCTTAATGAGCATTCTGCAGCTTGGTTCTTGGGAGCTTTCCCCCATGTAATGAGGGGAATTGGGACTACATGTATATGGATTTGTGCATTGAGTGCCTGACTCACACAAAGCCCTATTTATGTGATGGAAAGAAAGGCATGTGCCATGGGCACATGGAGGCAGGGGCAGAGCTATAATAGGGTGGACAGGTTCAAAGAACCTATCATACCTGCATCCGGGAGCTGCTGAGCATCCATGAGAAGCCACCAAGCTCCCTCCTCCCCCTGGCTGGGGATCCTGCCACTGCTGCCACCACCACCTACTGCTGCTGCCACTGCCAGCCACCTCCTTTAGCCTCCTTCAGCCGCTTGCCTGGCTTCCAGGCCTATCATCCTTTCATTGGCTGGGCACTTGGCTGATGGAAGGAGGGTGCAAACACACTCCCAATGGGCCAATGGAAGGAGGGCAAGCCTTGGAGCCAGGCAGCAAGAGGCGATGATGACAGCAGTGACACTATGTAAACACGGACCTACTCTTCCCTCACTACGCCCCTGGTTGGAGGGGACCCCAGGACAATATTTTGTAGATAAGCCTCCACCATCTCCATTAACCACCCCACACACACACACCACCGCTGCCTGCCTTCACCACCACTTCTGCTACCTACCCGCCCCTGCTGCTTGGCTTCTCCTGTTTTTGCCACTGCCTGCTCTCTGATCGAGCTGACATGGACTAATGACACTGGCTTAATGAGGCAGCCTTCTCTGCTCTGCTCTGGGTCCCATTCCCAGGAAAGCAAGGACAAAGCTTTTCCCCACCCACTATTTTTCTTTTTTAAACTGTATACTTTAGGTCAGGGGTTCCCAAGTTGTGGTACTCCAGATGTTGCTGAGCTACAACTCCCAACAATACATTGTAGCTGGAGATGATGGGAGTTGTAATTCAGCAACATCTGGAGTCGCACCAGTTGGGAACCCCTGATTTAGGTTAATGGATAGGTTATGGGCAGGGCTTTGCTCTTGGTCCCCCATAAATTCACTGGACTCAACCCTCAGAGTTGCTCCCAAATGATTGGCTTCCAACCCTAGACCTCAAAGACATTGCTTTTACACCCTGAAAAGGTCCCAGATTTTTTAAAAAATTTGAAATGTTGGCAGCCCTAGAACACTCCTTCCACTCTGGCATAACAAAGGGGAAGGACCATAACTCAGTAGATGAGCATCTGCTTTGCATGTAGAAGGTCCCTGTTTAATCTCTGGCATCTCCATGTAGGGCTTGAAATTTAGAAAATGCCCATCTGAAACCTTGGAGAGTTGCTGCCAGGTGACAGTATTGTAGACAGTGCTGAACTAAATGGATGTAAGACAAGTAACAGTTCTCAGCCAGGTGAATGCAGGAACCATCTCAATAAATGTACATATATGAATTGGTCCTTACATTTTAGTAAATAGATTTTGGATGGAGTATCATCATCTAACATGATGATGATGATGATGATGATGATGATGATGATGATGATGATACTCCAAGCCCTCAAATCCTGGGCTTCACAACCACATCTACAAAAGGTGGAGTGTCATCACCCATTTTGGAGACTGGCTTAAATAAATCTCATTCCTCCTCCTTATGCAGGCAAGGCAAGAGGACTAGAAGGATGACTTGAGAGCCATTATTATAACCTTGAGCCTATCACTTCCCCCTGGCCTTGCCCATTTGCAGAGTTGTATCAAAGCTACCATGATGTCAGTGGAACAGCTCTGAAATGGAGAAGCAGCAACACAGTTCGGATTGCTGTGCTGAAAATAGTCACATTTGCTCACAGCCAAATGAGGAACCAAGATGATTTATTATACACTGCGCCAGAATGTATTATTCATGTTAGAGGCATGGAAAGGTCTTTGATATGTATCTGAAAAAATCTTCAAGCCCATAAAAGAGATAAATTGTGTATGAATTGTGTCACTGGAAGGAAAGAAGAAACTCTCATTCACAGCATCATGCCTCGGTTACAATGTAGTTACTATAATGATAGATACTATAGCTACTATAGATTCTGTTTATGAACAATATGCATTCTCACTTCAACAAAAGAGGCTTTCGTTAATTTATCTCATAATTTTTAAAAGCATGTGTTAGCTTCAGGTTTTTTGCTCCATATCTATTGCATTTCCTACAGTCCAGCTCTGAAAGGCCTGCCTGTTGGTTTTGAATCAATGTGTGACATTCATGCCCCAGTCATGACCTCCCTTCATCCCTTCGCACCAACAGTACCTAACCCTCCTTGTCCCTTAGTCCTGTATAAGTTTTTCCTCATCCCCTCCTGTTTTTCTCCTGCCTCACAAACTCCTGCATCTCTATTCTCCAACAGACAGCATCCCTTTTCCCATGGATCTGTATGTATGTGAGCTGCTCTCCCACTCCCTCTGATCCTGCCTTTCCAGGCTGAATAGACACTTGCTTTTCAGCAGCATCTAAGAGGCTGCACTGGCAGAAAAGGAGTTCAGTTGGCAGTAAGACATTCATTAGATTTCCAAATATGTCAAAACATGGGGGTTTTTTTCTTGTTTTTTTTTTTACAAAAGTCAAGGTTCCATGGGCTAATTCACACATGCATGAAGTGACAATTTGTATGTGCGAATGAGCCCCTTTGCAACTGAAACATTACAGATGAAACTTCCATGTTGCCTTTAAAAAGACTGTTTTTCATTGGAGTCAGTTCACACATTCAAGCTACAAGTCATCAAGTGGCATGCACACATTCTGTGATCATCTAATTCACGGTGGTGTGAACAGCCATAGAAGGGCTTCACCCACCCACCCCCCACACACCATCAGTTATTGCTTCCTGATGTATTTCTCCTGCTAGCGTCTGGATTACTCTGTGCCTAATTGTTGCTTTATTTATTTTAATGAAAAGACATCCAAGGGTTTGGTAATGACTGCATACAAGATAATAACAACAACAAACTCTCCCACTTAAATGCCTATAATTAGGGTATTCATTATTAATTGTACTAATTAACCTCCCACACAAACCAGCTTGGAGAGGAATCCACAGAACACAGGCTAAGAAAGAGCGGCTCCATAGGTTGGCTGGTTTTCATATTTCCAACCTGCCTTTTTACCTATCAGGGGCTTCCAGGTGGCCCATAATGGAAAAACAATATAATGAAAATAACAAAATGTACGCCTAAAACACAATATAAAACCTGATACAGTTGGCAGTGCAAATGCAGTTAGTGAGAGGGATCCAAATAAAACTATCACATTATCCCACCATGACCTGGTAGAACCAGATCATTTCTACAAGCCTTTGGGGGGCCCTGCAGACCAGAGCTGGCAAGTCTCCATCATGACATGTTCCTGTTTCCATCATGACATATGTCTAGAGTCAGCAGACCAGTTCCATTGGGTCCTTGGCCTACAGAACACTTGTAAAGAAAACCTTCTTGTTCTTGTCTTGCGGCTCATGGACTTTGCTATGTATTTGCGGCAGCCCAGAATGTGTCGTCCAATTTAGCTGATGTTTTGTCACAGCAGGTTCCATAGACTGTTCCTCTGAGGCAGGTGGCATCCTTTGTGCCAACTCAGAGAAACTGGCAACCAGTGATGTAGTTGCCAATTCAGAAGTGCAGGCACTCTCCATGACAGCACCCATAGCCATGCCCACCCCAATAGCCATCCCTGCATGTCCCCCCTGCATGTCCACTATACCCTTGCTGGCAACTCCACAGGATGCACACCAAGTGGGTCCAGTTGTTGGCTGTGAGCTTCCAGCTCAAGTCATTCCAAAGCCTCAGATGGAAAATGCATGGCTCTGCCCTTGATACTCTCTTAATGACAAGTCCCATGAACTTGTTGTAGGCCACAGCATTCCCTACAATCTATTGCAGCCCTTAAGAATTATGTATACATACAAGAACCCTCTTATGCAGCTCCCACCTATTTCCATGTCATCTGCATAGGTGGACCTCCCAGAGGACTGAGTCAGAATTGCTAATCAACTCTCTGCCTTATTGAATGGTGACCAAAATCTGCTGCCTGAGGCTACTGTGTCACATTGTCACATGGCAGGATAATCTCTGCCTGTGGTTTAAAGTGCAGAAGGAGAAGGAGGAGGAGGAGGAGGAGGAGAAATGTAACTACTTTAAAAGTCTAGTCTTGCATTCAGAGCATTGTCAGTCATTATCGGTATGGCTAAAATGAGATAAAGCCTGTTTCAAGAGGACTACTGCATCTACTGTTTTTCCATGTACTTCCAGGATACTGAGCTTGTCTACATTGAGGTATATTAGCAACAAGTAAATAGAAAGACATCCTGAATTGTACCCCATCAAATAATTGCAGGGCTGCTGTAAAGACTAAATTTCTTATTTACAAGGGAAGAAATGCACTAAAACATTCTCCAGCATAAAATTCACATAAATTGATTGGAGCAGCACACCATACTCCTCAATTAATCAAAGTAGATTGTGCAGGAGAACTTCCTGGTGAATTGTACTCAAAATATTTGGTTTAGTAACTCTCCCATCATTAGCCACAAGGTGTCACTAGAGATTGTTCTACTTTTCTACAAGCTGGAGAATCCCATTATCGGGCCCCCACCCCCGCCCGCCCGCCCTCAGGATCCAAAGGTTGTGCTTCGCTTGCTAGCAAGATAGTCAAAAAGAGAAATTATCAAGAAATTTGGAAGTGGTGTTTGGGAGATTCAAGTTGTGCTTACATAAGCTGTTTTCTGAGTTGAGCATCTCCGGAAGAGTCTAGTTTGAGGTGGTGACTAAATTCAAAGGAGATCATGGCTCCTGTGTCCCATACACATATATAGAAGAGGAAATTTTATCAGGTGCTGCTTTTTCTAGCTCTGCATCTTAAGCCATGTCTGCTTAAATGGTTGTCTTCTTCTACACAGTGATGCTGTCTTGTCTTCTTCTACACAGTGATGCTGTTTTGATACACAAAAATGCTGTCTTCTTCTACACAGTGATGTTTGACCCGTTTTTCCTTGCTGCCACTTATTCCTGTAACATCCTATGTGGTGCCATCTTTCTTCCTATAAATCCCTCCTCAGAATGTACTTTTGTGAAAAGGACTTCAGCTTAACCCCTAATCCCTACCCCCATTTAAACCAAGCCTATGTCCATATAACGGAAACACTCCAAGTACATGAAACGGCACTGCTCATATTCACCAGCTGCTCCTCTTGCTTCTCCTTTCTCATCTCTCTCCTGTCATTTCTTATAGTACTGAAAGCTTCACAGAACATAGTCCAGTCCTCCGATTTTTCTTGCGTATGTTACTCTGTCAAATGCTGTGTGCTTTGATGAAGTTATATAAGCAATAGATAATAATATGGTAATGACCAACAGGCTGGAAACCCTGTTTTCTACCTGATCTGGTTATTCTGTTCTGATTCGACAGAAGACCTCTCTTTCCCTATACTGGTCATCATTTTGGAAAGAAAGACTTTATAAGTAAGTCCTGAGGGCACTGAGGGGACAATAACTAAACTAAACATAGGGCAGGGCAGGCAACATACCCAAAACTAAACCTCCAGTGCCTGGAGACAGAGCTGGGAGACACTCCTGCCTGTAACCTTGGAATCAGCCACTGCCAGTCTGGGTAGACAATACTGATCTAGATGGACCATCAGTATCCATCGGTATCCAGATCAGTATGCTTCCAATGAGTTTAGTGCTGAGCCCAGCTTTTGGTGATATTACCAACATAAGTTGTGTCATCCAGACCTGCCACCATCAGCATATTCCCTTGTACTTACGGTTCCAAACTTGACATTTGTAACTGAATTCAAATCTTGGTTAGAGATGTTGGGTTCAGAACCGTAAGTAGGGCATAATATGCCAACATCAGTGGATTCGAATGATATGTCCAATACCAGCACTATCTGTTGGAAGTTAAAGGACTTTGCGCTGTCTCTTTGCCTCAGACAGTGGAGGACAGACTAGTAAGTCAGAGGGCTAGAGAGTCAAGACATTTGTCATCACTTCTCCACTGCTCTGATGCTATCCCTTTGAAATGTAGATTGCTACTCTTAGGGAATTCAACTTCCTCCTTCCTCTCTCTCTTCCTACCTGCCCGCCTACCTTGCAACATGGCAAGCCTCTCTCCCTGCACCATATGTGCAAAGAGGATGCAGAATCCATCTGCATCCAGCTAGATAGATAGATTAGAGATCCTAACTCCTCACTTTCCTATCTAGAATGGAGTTCCTTAATAAATGCCTTTTATATTGATTTGAAACTATGAATTGGCTCCAAGTTACTTTACTCTCAGGATACACGCATGCCTAACTAAACTACCGCTGTGTTGTGGCTCTGTGCACTCTGCTATAATGAGAAAGGGATTCTCTCACCACAGAGAATTTCCAGCACTATCAAACCACACACACACACACACACACACACACACAAACAAACCCTGGAAATCAGGCTCACCACCAAGCTCTGGGAACCAGAGGTTCAGCTTTTGGCATGTCATCTGAACCTGAGGCAAAGGGACCCCAACTCAGGCTCCTCAGCCACAGGTTCTCCCTGAGACAGAGTGGTGGCCGAGCTGCTGAGAGTTCCAAGGAGCAGACTGGGGCCAGTATGTGCTAGGTACTTGCATAAAAGCAATCACTGTAGTCAAACAGCCTCTTGTTTCAATTGAAAAGTCACTTTGGGAGGTGACAAGAGGAGGTAAGTGAAGGGGGGGCAGTGTGCTTAATTCTATCCCTGCCTTCTATTCCCTCACTTTCAATTGTTCTCTGCAAGAGCAGCTTTTCAGCAAAAAGAACCATTGTGCTATCATGTACATTTGCATGTAGCGTACTGTTTTATTTAATTAGAAAATCATTTACCCCTACATCTTCCACTACAAATAGGGCATGCACAGTGGCTTATAACAATCAACAATGAAAGTATCAATTCATACATTAATTAAAAACAGCATCAACAATGAAAAGCAAAGCAAATACCAACCAAAGTTACTAAGGAGCAATTCCAGAAAATGGCCACCGTCAGACATAGCATGAAACCTTGGGTAGATGTAAAGGTAAAGTGTGCCGTCAAGTCGATTTCGACTCCTGGCACCCACAGAGCCCTGTGGCTTTCTTTGGTAGAATACAGGAGGGGTTTACCATTGCCTCCTCCCTCACAGTATGAGATGATGCCTTTCAGCATCTTCCTATATCACTGCTGCCCGATATATCGCTGCTGCCCTATTTGGGTAGATGAGCCTGTGGTGGTTAATCAGTGAGGCTGGGAATCATCCCACAGACAGTCATTGAGCTGTGGTCTCACAGACTCTGGCTTGTGCACAGAGGGGCCCCTCCCTCTTCCTGGTCCACCGAGGCCATGCCGTCGCTTCGTAGCAAGCAAAGTGTCAGGATGTCAGTAGAGTGTCAGCCATTGGCTAAGATCTCCGAGGGGGTGTGCCCAGGGCAATCATGCCTTTTGAGCATCAGCCACCCTCAGCAGGAAAAGAGCATTTAAACACATTCCTCACACCACTTGCACCATTGCCCTTGCACTCTCACTGCCCATACAGTCTCGCACAAGCACAACTACCGGTATTGGGGGATGCAGAGGAGCACTAGTTTCCAGTTACTCCTGGAAGGGGTTGTGATGATTTCCTAGGAGGGAACATGTATTTTAGGGTGGGCAAAGGATCCTGGGGTTTGCTCCATGGTGACAAAGGATGCTAGTGGGATGGTAAAGCAGTCCAGGAAGACCCAACACACTCCTGCCCCCGTGTCCAGGCAGTCTCAGGTGGGCAGAGTAGGAAAACACTGAGGATAGATCATAGTCCACATTCAAATGTCCCAGATTGGGCCCAGTGTTGTTGCATATGTAAATCAGCCACTGCGGGGCATCCCAGGGCAAGGTGCCCAGAGATTAGCGTGATCCCTGGCAAGCCAGGTGGCCGTGCAGGGCAAAAAAAAAAGTGGGTATGTGTTGCGGGGAGAGCAGACTGCCAGAGGGAGCACTTGGACTCCTGATTTGCGGCAGTCACAGAGACTGGTAAAGATGTTGCCCGGGTACCTACCCCAGGGTTTTCAGGGATCTTGCAATCAGACTGGGAAGCAACATCCCTCTGGCCTGCATACGTGCTTCTATAGCCTATCACTCTCATGAGAGAGTGGTCTTTAGGAGAAAGGACAGACATCTATTGCATATTTGATCATCACACTGGCCTCTTGAGCCCAAACCTGTAACCAATATCTAGGTGTAACCCAGGGAGATTCTTCTCATGAGGCATGGCCAAGACTGCATGCTTGCACCCAAGGGGAAGAGGCTGGGAACCTCTTCCCCGACAAACTGGTACCAAAAAATAGAACAGAACCACTTAAGAATTCTAGGGGCTATCTTTTAACCCAAACTTTGGGATATCCCATTGATGGTAGACTTTCCTTTACCAGTGCACATGATACCACACCACTCCAGGGAACTTCCAAGATGGGGGGCCAAGGCCAAACATTTGGACACACATACATATATGTGCAGTGTTTAGGAGAGCACTCTATACAGCTAGTGGGAGCAGCACCGCCTACAGGAACCTTAATAAGACACATTTCAGACTGGCTTTCTGGCAGGATGTGGCGTGGAGACTGCCTTGGTTGGCCTGATGGATGATCTCCAATTGGGAATTGACAGCGGGAGTGTGACTCTGTTGATCCTTTTGGACCTCTCGACGGTTTTCGATACTATCGACCATAGTATCCTTCTGGAGCGTCTGAGGGGGTTGTGAGTGGGGGGCACTGCTTTGCAGTGGTTCCACTCCTACCTTTCGGGCAGGTTCCAGATGGTGTGCCTTGGAGACTGTTGTTCTTCAAAATCTGAACTTTTGTATGATGTCCCTCAGGGCTCTGTATTGTCTCCGATGTTGTTTAACATCTACATGAAACTGCTGGGAGAGATCATCAGGAGATTTGGTGCAGGGTGCTATCAGTATGCTGATGACACCCAAATCTATCTCTCCATGTCAACATCATCGGGAGAGGGCATAACCTCCCTAAATGCCTGCCTGTAGGCGGTGATGGGCTGGATGAGGGATAAACTGAGACGGAATCCGCTTTTTAAAATTTTATTGGTTTTTACAATATCTTAACAATCCCGTTACGTCTAATTAAGTAAATATTGACTTCCCGCTCACCAATCTGTGTGATTCATTAACTATACAAATCAACCATTGCTATAATAATTCAAAGCATATATCCTACACATTACAAACTCGATTTTACTCTACCCAACCTGCTATTATTACTAAATTTCAAACCCTGCTGAAAAATCGATATTAGAAAAATAGTTCTTTGAGTATAGTAAGAATGGTTTCCAATCTTCTTTAAAACATCCCAAGTTTTCATCCCTTATCAGTACTGTAAGTTTTGCCATCTCAGCATATTCCAAAATTTTTATCAGCCAATCTTCTTTTGAGGGCATTTCATTGTCCTTCCATTTCTGAGCATATACTATTCTGGCCGCCATGGTTGCATACATAAAAAATGTTAAATTTCTTCTGGAAAACTCTCCTTGCATTATTCCCAGCAGGAAGGATTCTGGTTTCTTAGGAAATGTCATTTAAAAATTTTTCTTCAACTCATTATATATCATATCCCAAAACTGAGACGGAATCCAGATAAGACAGAGGTACTCATTGTGCAGGGTTGAAAGTCTGGAGATGAGATTGACCTGCCTGTTCTGGATGGGGTCACACTTCCCCAGAAGGAACAGGTATGCAGTCTGGGGGTGGGGTCTGGATCCAAGCCGCTCCCTGGTGTCCCAGGTTGAGGCAGTGGCCACGGGTGCCTTCTATCAGCTTTGGCTGATATGCCAGCTGTGTCCATTTCTTGAGATATATAACCTCAGAACGGTGGTACATATGCTGGTAACCTCCAGACTGTGTTACTGCAATGTGCTCTATGTGGGGCTGCCTTTGTACGTAGTCCGGAAACTACAGTTGGTTCAGAATGCAGCAGCCCGGTTGGTCTCTGGGTCATCTTGGAGAGACCATATTACTCCTGTATTGAAAGAGCTACACTGGCTGCCGATAAGTTTCCGGGCAAAATATAAGGTGCTGGTTATTACCTATAAAGCCCTAAACAGCTTGGGCCCTGGGTATTTAAGAAAACATCTTCTTCGTCATGAACCCCATCACCCATTGAGATCATCCAGAGAGGTCTGTCTGCATTTGCTACCAGCTTGTCTGGTGGCTACTTGGGGACGGGCCTTCTCTGCTGCTGCCCCAAGGCTTTGGAATGTGCTCCCTACTGAAATAAGAGCCTCCCCTTCTTTGACAATTTTTAAAAAATCTTTCAAGATGCATCTGTTCACCCAGGCTTTTTGTTAAATACTGTTTAAATAGTTTTAACATTGTTTTAAAACATTGTTTTAAAGTTTTAAATTGTTGTAATGTTTTAACTTTTTTGCTGTCATTTATTTTAACTAATGGGTTGTTGTTTTTCCTGTTGTCATTTATTTTGTTTTGTTGTAAACCACCCAGAGACTTAAGTTTGGGGCGGTATAAAAATATGTCAAATAAAAATATGATAGATAGATAGATAGATAGATAGATAGATAGATAGATAGATAGATAGATCTGGCACTGTCCAGGCATCGAGGGAAATCAATGCCCTGCTGACCAACAACACTCCATATACAACACCTTAGAAAGTATGGTGGGTAGCCATTGCTGGGCAGCCGCACTTAATCACATGTGTTATTAATGAAAGGGTTCATTGCCTGTGTGCCGCTTCTCTTCCTCAGATGGAACCTGTCAAAACATCTTGTATGGAAACGGCAATTAGAGGTCCTGCATGCTGGGCAACATGCCAAGGTGTGTTACTCAAGTAACACAAGCAAACGGACAGAGACTGACAGGAGATCTGTGGAGATACGTGTTGTCTCTCTCTTTATATGACTGGACAACAGCAAGGTTTCCATGGATGGGGTTTCCACAAGCTGCTTCATGGGGCCGCCACATTGGTATTTCTGCCAAGTGACGTGGTATCACTCCCGTGCCATGTGTAATCTTTGTTAGGAAACAACCGAGTTGCCCAGTTCCTGGTGTCCCTGGGACTCCGTGTGTTTGTGCACATACTTGTGCAGCCCTCGATTGCCGAAGACGTCTCCTGCTGTGCCCGTCTTGTCATCCCATCCTTTTTGTGCAGATTGACAAAGGGGGGGAGGGGCGTAGCTAGGGGAGAGGGGGCCCATGTTCATCCCTCTCTCGGGCGGCCCCCCAGAGTGAGGGAGACAGTGAAGAAAATAGGGAGGGATGGAACTGGAGGGCCCTCAGGAGCTGGGGGCCCGTGTTCTTTGAACCCTTTCGCTCAATTATAGCTACGCCCCTGGGGGACGCAGTTGAAACCAGGCTTTCCTCAATGTGGTTCTGCCCGTTCACATGCACTGAAGCTTGGAACACAGCAACATGATGTCCCTGTTGCCGGGCTATGGCAGGATATGTGTATGGAGATTGTGGAGGGTGAGGCAACTGATCAGAGAGGCAGCCAGAGAGAAGCGCAGCAAGCACAGAGCTGATGAGTGTCTGGTCTGGTCTGAGCTGCCCTCTCTATAGTTTCAGGGGCAGCCACAACACAAAACTCAGGTTATGGTGGCAGAAGGATTCAGATGACATGATACCACCTTCAAACCTGAAGCCACAAAGTTCCAGCATCAAAATTTACTACAAACCTAAGGTTCAGATTACAGTTTGGGATCGAAAACCTCAGGATGACCACAAAACCAAACCTCTGGCACCTTTGCCTCCAGTTTGGCATTGTTTGTTTGTTTGTTTGTTTGTTTACAATAGATAGGTAGGTAGGTAGGTAGATCTTTATTTCGGTCATTGTCCAGCAATTTTATTTATTAAAATTTCTTATATACCACTTCCTCCAAAGACTCTAGGTGGTGAACAACAATACCAATAACAATTAATTAAAATTAAAAATAGTAATAATAAAATAATTATAATTATAATTAAAGGGCAAATGCCTGGCGAAACAGGTGGGTCTTGAGAAAGGCCTTAAAAGCAGCCAGGGAGGGGGCTGAATGAATCAGGTGGAGAGAGTGTTCCACAGAAGAGGGGCAGCCACAGAGAAGGCCCTCCTATGGGCCCAGGCACCATGCACTACACCAGGGCTTGGGACACTAAGGAGGGCCATCTGAGAAGACCTGACGGGTTGGGATACAACTGGCCAAGAGAGGCGATCCTGGAGATATACAGGTGCTACGTCCATAAAGTTTATATGTCCCAAGGCATCTAGTGTGTGTTCAAACAGCACTGCATAGGCTCCTACTGTCCCTGTTTACCAAGAGAGTTCCTATTTTCTGGAATATTCCCCTGGTAAATCACTGTCCCTATTTTTGCCTCTTGGGGGGTGGCCTGTTTTCCCCCATGTAAGGTTGCCATTCTTCAGGATATGCCTCCCTCCCCAGTGTGGCTAGAAATTAAGTCTCCAAGTGGCCAGGTGGCTCCATGGTGTCTCTAGCGCATTTGTATGTCAATGGGTGCACAACACTAAGGCACTATGCCGAGCACAGCATACAGTGAGTGGAATGCAGTCTTCAGCAATGTGCAATAGTGCAGCGGGGCGGGGGGGGGGGGGCCTTGGGCAGGAATCCTTGGGTATGAGGATGGGGTATTACAAATGTACCCCTAATGAACATTTGCAGCATGCTCAAAACAAAAGGATCATTTGTTGTTCATCCCAAGTTGCTTGGCCTCACCCCTTACACAGTGTATAAATGCCTCCCAGGTTGCTTGGTCAAACTGCCTACACAGTCACAAAAATGCCCCTATTTTCATTAGTTACATGTGGGCGGGTATGGTACCATGTGACCCTTGATTATTTCAGTGAAAGAGGGAATTTCAGCAGGTGCTTTTCTCAAGGCTGCTGAAATTCCCTCACTTAAATATAAAGGGGCCTTTTCCTCCTTCGCGTCTAGTCACCCTACCTGCCAGTGAGGCAATCATCCATGATAAGAGACAAAAATACATCTGCTTTGCTTTAAACATTCTGGCTGTTCATTTCACTAGATAGCTTAGCTCTTTATTACAGGACAGAGCATAGTTTTTCCTGGCATTCCAGTCCTCTAATTGGCTCTAGTTGCCATGGCACAAAAAATGCACCATTTTGGAAATGAAGCAGAGTCCAAAGATTTTGCCCTAAGACACACCTTCCCAGCCATGGTTCTGACTGTGCAAGGAAGCCACAAGGACCTCTTCTCCCCTAGTCAATACTGCTAAGTTCTCTTGCATAACACTTTTATACCGTAGTAGAGGCACGGGGCAGGAACCAGCACAACAGTACTGCTGGCAGCTGCCCTGTCCATGCTGGAGATAATTCCCAGCTCTTGCAAGGAAACCAGGTGTGTAGCAAGGTTGCCATGGGTCCCGGGGCAAAATGTGAAGATGGGTCTTTGTCTGCAATCTCTCCTTTGGGAAGGAGATAATGAGGTTCTTCTCACAATCAGTGAGAAGAGCCGTAAGGGGATTTGCGGGGTCCCCGGAGATGATCAAGCCTGCAGGCCTGGGCAGCCAGATCAGCTGCCCACACGATTGTCGGCTCTGTCACGGAGCCAGCGGGGGCTGTGGGGATCAGGGGCCACATGCCCCACGGAAGTTCCAGGATGCCCCACACGAGCACACGGGACATTCTGGAGAGACCCCAAAGCCCAGGAGGCTTGCCGCAGCAACACACAAGCAAAAAGAGGGTGTTAACAGAGCACTCGCTCTGTTAACCTTGTCTTAGGGGAGGGGTATTTAGGGTGGTTTGCTGCCGGGAGCGGCTCAGCTCTCATTGTAGCACATGATCACCCCAAAGCGGGCTAGGCTCCCTTAGCCCACTTTTGGGCAATTGTGAGAATCACCTCATAGTCTTGTGGAACAAGCATAAATTGTCCCCTTTGCTAAGCAGTGTTCACTGTAGTAGTAGTAGTAGTAGTAGTAGTAGTAGTAGTAGTAGTAGTAACAGCCGCAGTAGTTGCTGTAGAAGTTGTAGTAACCTGGGAGAACTGCTGCTAGTCAGCATAGACAATACTGAGCGAGATGGACCAGTGGCCTGACTCAGTAAAATACAGCTTCCTATGTTCCCACCTTTTTCTTCACCCAGCCAGCAGGTCTCCTTCCTTCAGAGGCCCAGAGACATTTGTCCCCACCACACCCTTGTTTAATTGTAGCGACATCCCTGAAAGATACCTGCAGAGATTTCGATTTAAAGGTTGGAACTTCCAACCATTCCTAGAAAGTGCATCCTGCTGTAATCTATGGGATTTCGTTCCTGAAGGAGGTGTTATAATCAGTGGACTAAGCACAATGCCACAGTACAATACTGACAGGCAAAGCAGTGTGTGGGGGTCTAACATGGACAAGAGCTATCCTGTCTGCATGGAGCTGCCCCCTTCACTGAATGACTGGGGGAGCACATGTGGTATCTGAACACCTTGTGTGCATCACACTCAGGATAGAGGGAATATCCCCAAATCTCTTTTATGACTGGAAACAAGCAAGGGAGTTCACCATTATGTACATAGAATCGTATTTCCAATGTTGACGTTAAATTTAATCTGCTTTTTAGCTGCCCACTCTCCCAGAACTATGATTTTGTTCTGCACTACTACACAGCCCAATTTAGACTTAATTACAATGTATTAGATTGTTTTTATCTTCTGCAAATTTAGACCTTCCACTGTTCACACACTTTCTCAGCCTACTATTGGCTATTACACAGCCCAGGTCCTAGCACAGATTCTTGGGATGTTGCAATGTTCCATACTCTCCTTTGTTTTTAATTTTTAAAAAACCAAAGAACCACATGTGAATTTTCATTACTAACATTCAGCTTTGAAAAAACAGAGCAAAGACATGAATATAAACATTTATGCTGCTGTCTAGCACCTAGCTATGTGTGCTTATACTGGCTTTTTACCAAAAAAAAATGTGCATATGTATGTGCAGCAGGGTAGAATATTCACCGTCTGTGACATAGGTTAGACTGAAAGATAGTGGCCACACCAACTGTGTATAAGGTGAGGTCACCTCTGATTCCAGTCCTCCCTGGCTAAGGACAACCTTTCCGGAGCTGCTTTGACAAGGCCATGAATTATTAATGCACCGTATAGTTGCTCCCTGCGCCTGGGTGCTCAGCGTGCCGAATACTTCTGGGAGTTTGCACACAGCTCTCCACCTCTCTGCATCTGCTTAGTGATGAAGTGGCTCTTGGGCTGCTAGAGGTTGAGTGCCACCCCTCTAAGCAGCAGAAGACTGATTCCGTTAAATAAACACAGAGGCTCAAGAATAAAAACGGAGATCTTATGTGAATGCCTTGCCCAGAATGTAATGTTGCTCTAGTCACACCGCAAGACACCAGGACACATGGATGTTACTCTTCAGGCACAGCAGACCTGATATTGCCCTGTGACTCCGTCTGGTACTTCTGGCAACATGCCACTGAAAAATATTTAAAAGTTAAAGGATGTGGGCAGCAATATGGTTCAGATAATTGTTAAGGGAAAGCAGCACCAGATACTTTTATTTGATTGATAGATTGTTCAATTTTTATACCACCTTTCATAAGACATCCCAAGGCAGCTTACAAAAGTTAAAATACAATGAAACTCCATAAAAATCACATTTAAAACCTTAAAATCAGTTAAACAATAAAAAGCATAACATACACACATACAAGAAGAACCATAATAAATGTCAGCACTTAACTGGGAAGATTGTCCTTGGCATAGGTCAGAATTCTATATTCATAAGTGGAGATCCACATAAATGTGCAGATGTGAACTTTGTGTTCCTGCACAAACATATCCCCATAGGGCATATTCTGTCACCCCTCTAACTCACCAGGACTTAGTTTTCCCCTTTCCAGGGTACTGACAATCTCAGCACCACTTGAGGATGAAGCCCCCTGTTCTTAACTCATACCAACATCGCTGAGAATACCAGGGGCCTTCTCATTCCTTCCATTCCCCAATGTCAGCAGAATTCTGGGCATTGCATCTTTCTTTTTCAAAGGAGGTGGAATGAGTTGTACCTACCTGGAAGGAAAAGTGGGTGCATGAAGGAGATGTTCTGTAATTTTTCCAAGGCACTGGAGCAGGAAGTGTCATTCACAGCTACTAGGCCATCACAGATATTACATTTCTCCAACTCAGTGGTCCCAGGTACTACTTTGTCATCCACATCCCATTGTTCTGCTAACTTCAGAGCTCAGCGTTCTTATGTTATTGCCTAATGGGGGGGTCTCAACTATGTATCACTTTCCTTCAATTTCCTGACACACATACACCCAATGATGCTCAACTGCCCTCAGCACTCCATGCCTCCTCAAGGACAATGAGCATGCTCAGTCCTAGTAGCTTTGTTTGCGGGGGACTTTTAACAGACCTAGCTGTTTGCGGGGGACTTTTAACAGACCTAAAAGAAACATCTGCCTTTCCCTGTATCTTAAGGCTGTCTTCTGGAAGGTAATAAATTTAAAATCAGGATTTGAGTTCCCATTTTATCCATCCTCATGCTCTCTTACCATCCTCATGCTCTCAATTATGCATGTTCATCACTTAATGACAGCAACATCAAGCATTGGTTTGAGCATGTGAATGGGCCATCACAGCTATTGCACCTCCTTTTCCTGTTACCTTACATTCAAGGCTTTCCAGTAGAGTCTGTTCACACATTCAGCTGCCACTGCCAGTCCTCAAGTGTACACTAATCTAGCAAAGACAAATTGAGTTATACACATGCATGAATGTATGAACTGTTCTGATATGTATAATTAAAATAGTGTAAATTGGATTGATTTAGCCAATTTCTCTTAGTAAATATGGCGTCTAAAGAGAGATTGACTGATGTTACATTCAGACATATTTTAATCTTAAAGAACATGCAAATATAATGTCAAGACTATTAAACACGTGTCTATTTAATATCTTCTATTTGTGCTGTCTTATCTTGTGGGCTTGGGCTCACAGCCCATTGCTCTGTTGTGTGTGGTTGTATAGGCCGTGTTGTACTGGCCATATGTGTCACTCAGAAAATGGCCATTGTTCTTACTGCGTTCCACATTTTGCTGACTGCATGCCTTTGTTAGAAGACAGGTGGATGCATGCAGAGCAGACATCTTAAGGCACAGGTGTGGGCACACCTGCTGTAGGAAAGTAAAGTCAGCAGTCCTCAGAGATTCATCTGCCACTCAGGCTTGCTTTAAAGGTTTTCAGTCAGGATCTAAAAACTGTAAAATATTAGGTAATTGAGAAAAGAAAATACATTGAATGTACAGAATCTCATTTTTAAAATGTCTTGGGGGGGAAGCATTCAGCCACACATTCATGATATATAATTTGGGAGGTGAATCATGGCTCCCCACCCCGCATTTTCTGTCACAGTGAAGTGACAAACAGTGTAGATCATATATTTAGTATCACTGCAAAAAGAATAACACAGTGATGTTAAAATCACATTAAATACATGTTTGATAAACTTAGGGCTTAAGAATACATTAGAGTGGACAAGGTGCATGGCTGCCAGACCACATATCCTCCAAATAACAGCTCAGCATTGTATGACTTAAGCTATTTGTTGTTTCATACTGAATGCCAAGAAGGGATGCTGGCAATTTAGAAGCATTGTGTTGTGGGGGACACTGATATATCTGTGTGGGATGGAATTGGGGAGAAGAGGGGAAGAGGGGGCTAGGCTTAGGAATTGCTCCTTTGTGAGATGCGGTGTATGATCTAGGACATGGGTACACAACTCATGTGCCCTGGTGGACTGGAACCAAACAGGGTGTGGTGTTCCGAGGGCAAAATCAATTCTCAGAGCATTATTACTTTAAATTTATTTATTTTTTAAATAATGAATGCAATTCTTAGTTACTTGTGGATCTTTTACCCTTATCAAGGGACCCAGAACTTTAACTACGAATAGTGGCCAGAAAACAAGCCCTGTCCCTTCTAAGTCACTGGGCTCTTGGAGTACATGCCAGCCTCAAACAAATGCCAAGTCATCTTCTCTCCCTACATGGTTCTTGCTTCCTACATTGTACCCAGAATGTTGGGGGGCAATATGCTAAAATCATTGTAAACCGCTTAGAGAGCTCCGGCTATAGAGCGGTATATAAATGTTAGTGCTATTGCTATTGCTATTTCTGGTTGCAATCCTAGACACGCTTCTTTAGGAGCAAGCCTCACTGGGAACACTGAGAATACTTCTGAGTAAACATGTATTTATTTATTGTTTGAATTATATACCACTTTTCATTAAAATAAACTCAAAGAGGTTTACAATAGAATTAAAACAATGCACAATTCAAATACAAAAAGTACAGATATTAAATATAAAAATATCTCTATTTAAAGGGTTTCAAATGTATATATAAAACAGTAACACACAAAAACACAAAGCAGCAGCAGTAAAAGCATGCATAGGATGGTGCTGTTATTGAGTTTTAGAGAGGATGGCCCCATTGAAGAAGAGGGAACTGACCCAAAGAATGACCCTCTGCCTATCCGGGATGCTGTTGTTGCAGGATATTCCTATTAGCAGGCCAGCAAGAGTCCCTGCAGGCCAGATATGGCCCCTCAGCCTTATATTCTCTCCAAACTGAGGGAGTGGATGACAAAATGGCAAATGTGGTTCAGTGTAAGCAAGTGTAAAGTGATGAACTTTGGAACAAAGAACCCCAGCTTCACATATACCCTGATGGCATCTGAGCTGTCAGTGACTGACCAGGAGAGAGATCTTGGGGTCGTAGTGGACAGCTAATTGAAAGTGTTGACTCAGTGCGCAGCAGCTGTGAAAAAGGCCAATTCCATGCTAGGAGTTATTAGGAAGGGGGTTGAAAATAAAAATGCTAATATTATAATACCTTTATACAAAACTATGGTGCTGCCACATCTGGAGTACTGCATACACCTTTGGTCACCGTATCTTAAGAAGAATATTGTAGAACTAGAAAAGGTGTAGAAGAGGGCAACCGAAATCATCAGGGGCCTGGAGCACCTTGCCTATGAGGCTAGGCTATAGCATCCAAGGCTCTTTACCTTGGAAAAGGGGCAACTAAGGGGAGACATGATCGAAGTGTATAAAATTATGCATGGAGTGGAGAAAGTGGACAGAGATAATTTTCACACACACACACACACACACACACACACACTAGAACCACACACAAAACACTAGAACAAAACACCTTTCATCCCATGAAACTGAAGGTTGGGCAATTTAGGACTGACAAGAGGAGGTATTTTTTCACACGACACATAATTAATCTATGAAATTCTTTGCCATGGGACGTGGTGATGGCCACTAGTTTGGATGGCTTTAAAAGGGACTTAGACAAATTCATGGAGGACACAACTATCCTCCTTGAATAGAGGATGGGAGAGGAGAGCTGATCTTGTGGTAGGAAGCATGACTTGTCCCCATAGCTAAGCAGGGTCTGCCCTGGTTGCATATCAATGGGAGACTTGATGTGTGAGCACTGCAAGATATTCCCCTCAGGGGATGAAGCTGCTCTAGGAAGAGCAGAAGGTTTCAAGTTCCCTCCCTGGCTTCTCCAAGATAGGGCTGAGAGAGATTCCTGCCTGCAACCTTGGAGAAGCCACTGCCAGTCTGTGAAGACAATCCTGAGCTAGAGAAACCAATGGTCTGACTCAGTATATAGCAGTTTCCTATGTTCCTATCAATGGCTACTATGCAAGAGAAAGAATAATTTCTCTATCAACTTTCTCCACCCTGCGCATGATTTAATAGATTCTATCATGTCTCCCCTCAGTCATCTTTTTTCTAAACTAAAAAGCCGCAGGTGTTGTAGCCTTGCCTCGTAAGGAAAGTACTCTAGGCCCCTGATCATCTTGGTTGCCCTCTTCTGCACCTTTCCCAGTTCTACAGTGTCCTTCTTAAGATATGGTGACCAAAACTGTACGCAGTACTCCAAATGTGGCCACACCATCATTTTGTATAATGGTATTACAATATTAGCATTTTTATTTTCAGACTCCTTCCTTATGACTCCAAGCCTTTTCCACAGCTGCAGCACACTGAGTTGACTTTCAATGAGCTGTCCACCATGACCCCAAGATCCCTCTCCTGGTCAGTCACTGACAGTTTGAACCCCATCAGCATATATGTGAAGTTGGAGTTTTTGGTCCCAATATGCATCACTTCACACTTGCTAACATTGAACCACATTTGCCATGTTGTTGCCCATTCCCCCAGTTTGAAGAGATCCTTTTGGAGCTCCTCACAATCTCTTTTGGATTTCACTACACTAAATAGTTTAGTGTCATCTGCAAATCTGGCCACCTTGCTGCTTACCCCATTCTAGATTATTTATGAATATCGCGAGTATCATAGCATCGTCTATGCTATAGATATAAAGGGTATGTCTATGCTATAAATGTACCTCCATTTTATGAGTTTCAAAGTCATAGCTTCTCTCAGCGAATCTTGGAAAATTTAGTATGAGAATTCTGAGAATCCTTTATTAGAGATCCATAACACCCACACAGAACTATAATTCCCAGGGTTCCCCGGGGAAAGGAAATGACTATTAAATCAGTTAATCATAAGTCTATACACTATAGTGAAGATGTGCCCTAACTACCCCTAGAGGTTGGGATGGAATTGCAACTTCTCATTCAGGTTGTACTTCTATAGCACACTGAGCTCCACCAAATCCCCAATGTTTGTACAGAACTTCACATGTAGCCCATCTAGCTACACAACAGAAGCTGAGTGTGAGGCCTTGGCTGACATCTTCTGAAGCATTATGTGGGTGGAAGAAGGGCTCTCTCTAACCTTGCAGAGCAGAAGGAGCCTATCTTGCTACACTGAAGCCTTGTTCCATGAAGCCTTGCTCAGGGACATATCCCTGGCTGTATAAAAGGCTTTTGGAGGGAGAGGGGAGATGCTAAAATTGTTTCTCCCTCCCTTTTGCCCACACTGGGCTGTGAAGCAAAGCCTCAATGAAGCTAGGCTCCTGCCACTCTATGAGGTCAGAGCCCTTCCCCTCCCTTGTAATGCTGTTAAAGTTGTGGGCCCTTGTTTCAATTAAGTTGTTGCCCAGCCTGGCCTATCGTTACCACTACCAGGTGGCAATTCACACCACCAGGGAGGTACAATTGCATTTCTTTCTGGTCTCCAGTATTCTTAATTTAGGTCAGTCAAAGCAGATGACAATGCAGAATTGTATATGCATGCCAACCTATATTACAGCTGTATATTGATGAAGGAAAATTCCACTATCCCCTTTCAACTAATTGTGTCACTACTTAAGCCCTAAAGGTCACAAGTTTCTGCACCCTGCTGTTACAAGGCCCCTTTTCCTGGAAACCATACTTTGCCCCGCCTGACTAGAGATAAGTACCTGCTGACCATACCTTGCCCTGCCTGACTAGGGATAAGCACAGCTAAAGCTGATTGGTGAATTATTGCTGGTTTCTGCCTTGTAATTGGTTCATCTTGTCTACCAATGGCTAAGCTTTATTTTTCTTGTACTAGTATGATTGGTGTATACCATGAAACTTTGGCCTCTGATAGGCTGTGTACCCAATCCTATAGCCTTTAAACAGTAATAAAGAATCTTGCCAAATGCCTGAGTGTGCGCTCTTGGAAGAGAGACACCCGGCATGTCATGATCAATAAATGCTTGGACCTGATGGACGTTTTGGCCTTTGCTCATTAAACCCAGAATTCCTGGAATTTCTCCATCAATATCTATTTGATATCAGTGTCATGGCTCCCCTACTCCAAGTTTCCTGGGAATTTTCATTTGATGAATCCTGCTGGAAATCCCTAGCGGTCCAAAGAACTACAGTTCCCAAGGTGCCCTGAAGAGAAGGAGTAACTATTAAACCAATTTAAGTCTATTGTATAGATATTCCCCAAGAGCCCCTTTTCCTTGCCCTATATACATACTTATGGACTCAATACTGTTTGGCCTTGGACTCAATAAAAGGAAAACCTGTGCCGACTTGATCTGCAGCAATTAGCAGGTGATAACATTTCTTTTCATGTGATGAGATGCTCTATCTGCTAAGTGCTGCAGATGAAGCTGTTGTTAAAAGCATATCTACAGAGGTCAGGTTGGAAGTTGGTGATCCTCCTACCACAATTCGTTCTTTAAAATAAAATTTAAAAAGCAACATTTCCCCTGCTTTGTTTATACTGCAGTTCCAGACTTGTTCAGCCCCAAGATCTCAGGTATTTCACATAGGATATCTGAGCTCTTAGGACTCAGTAAAGAAAGCCAAGTTTTTTTCCAATTAACTTACAGAAATTAAGCATGCTTGACACGAAGGCATTTAGCTGGGGAAGAATTTCTAGGGATGGAGATAAAGTAATGGGGGAAACTTCACTAGCTAAATGTCTGCCTGTCAGACATTTTGCAACTGAACTTTTGAAGATGTTACAGTTACAGGAGTGCACACTACTGTGCTCTCAACACAGATCCTGTATATTTCAGTAGGCACATAGAACAACTACTGCTGCTGCTACTACTACTATGAGTATTGATATACTGCTCTTCAACCAAATTTCTCAAAGCGGTTTACATAGAAAAATAAATAATACATAAATAAGATGGTCCCCTGTCCCCAAAGGGCTCACAATCTAAAAAGAAACATGAAGCAGATACCAGTGACAGCCACTGGAGGGATGCTGTGCTGGGGTTGGATAGAGCCAGTTGCTCTTCCCCTGCTAAATAGAAGAGAATCACCACTTGAAAAGATGGTGGTAGAGATGTTCCCCAAAGCAGTCATACAGAATATCTTCACAAAGGATTGTGCCCCCTGAATATGAAAGTTGAGATCTACTACTTATATACTGCTTTTCAACAGTGCTTCATAGAGAAGATGATAGATAGATAGATAGATAGATAGATAGATAGATAGATAGATAGATAGATAGATAGATAGATAGATAGATATCCTGTCCCCAAAAGCCTCATAGTGTAAAAAGAAAGGGAGACACCAGCAAAGACCATTAGAGAAATGCTGTGCTGGAGCTGGAGGGGATTATTGTTCCCCCTTGTTAGACATAAGAGAATCAACACTTTAAAAGGTAGTCTGGTCACAGGCAAATATCCCTAGAGAAGCAACAGACTTAGAGAAAAGGCTTTTGAAATGATGGGGGAAAGCTTATTTTTATAACAGAAGCACAATGCAAACAAATGTTTGGCAACCTTGGTAGCACACAGGAAATGCAACCATCTCCCTAAGACTCTTGGGACACAGGCAAGCAGGAGGAGAAGAAGAGCAGAAAGCATGGATGGAAAGGAAGAAATAGTTCAATTATCTTTCCTTTAGTCATCTGCCTCATGTCAAAGTGTCTCCCTAATTAGGTCTTTCCAGCAGAGGTCAAGTGTAGAAAAATGGAGTGCAGATGTAGCATGCAAGACTGGATCTGCACATGCACACAACTAGCAAGGGGGAGCCCTGAGGTACCCAGGCTGTCAAGCACAAGGGCTCATGACAGGTCCACTTTGGGGGAAACCCAGTCCCAAAAGCTTCTATCTGGGGGTTCTGCTCAGGAATTTCTCTAGATTTTCTACTCGGGGGATCTGGGGACTCTCAGGCAGCCACAGCACAAGAAGAATCTTGTGGGAGCCAACACCAGGAGTATTCCAGAGACTCAGGTTGTTGAGAGCAACCAGGGTAGTACAACAGTTATCCCATGCAAAGTATGCTCAAAGCCAATGAATTCAGCTTAGCAAGTTTGGATCCTGCACTCCAGTGTTCCATCTTAGGATTCATCAGCCCAGTGATTTTAGCTCAAAGGGAACGTGGGTACAGGTTCAGGTGCCTGGATCGATGGATGCTCTGGAGCAGTGACCTGGCAACTCACACCACCAAATCTTGCTACCTCTCAGGAGTCTTCTTCCCAGGAACAGAGTGAACACCACACATGGCTGAAGGAGAAAGCACCTTTTATAGGATTTGTTGAGTTTCAAACTATAGTGTTGTCTGCACACAAGATAGCACAGGCCCACTCAACTTTGGCCCTCCTGCAGATGTCAGCCTACAACTCTCATAATCCCTGGCTATTGACCACTGTTGCTGGGGATTGTGGGAATTTTAGTCCAAAAATAGTGGGAGGGCCAAAGTTGAGCAGGCCTGAGATAGCAAGATACTGCAGAGGTAATGAACAAACATTAACAACCGTCTGTTACACTCTCAGTACAGCCATCCGCCTTCCACTGCCAAAGAAGGCTGAGGTGGTCTCAGAGTTCTCAGCTGTAGGGATGTGCACGGAACCAGTTCGGAGGCCTTTTACTGTATGGGCCTCCAAACTGGTTCAAAGAACCGGTGGGTCCGCAGGTTTGAAGGTGGGGGGGTCTCCTTTTAAGAGCGGGGGAGGGTGCACTTACCCCTCCTGCCGCTTTTCCCCCACAGGCCAATGGCCATGGAGCCGAGAAGTAGTCCCCCAGCACCACCTTCTGGACCCTCCCCCCAAGAAAGGACCAAAGCCACTCTAAAGCAGTACCTCCAATTCCTATACTCGAGAGATGGTCCAGAAAGATACCATGGTTGATGGTATCAAATGCTGCTGAGAGGTCCAGCAGAACCAACAGAACTCCAGGACTCCCCCTAGATCCCAGTGTAGATCATCCACTCGAGCGACCACGGCAGTTTCAGTCCCATATCAATGGCTGAAGCCAGAATGAAAATGGTCTAGATTTATCATCCAAGACCCTCTGCAGCTGGGACACCACCACACACTCTATCATCTTGCCCAAAAAGGGAAGGTTAGACACAGGTCTATAGTTATCCAGGTTGGAGGGATCAAGGGGGGGCTTTTAAAATCATGGTCTTACCATCACCTCCTTGAGGCATGATGGCATCCTGTCTTCCCAACCATCTGCCTGTACCCTCCCTGGTAGTTTTTATTAGCCATGAAGGGCAAGGGTCAAGAATGCACGATGTCACCCAGACACTACACTGGACCTTGTCCACATCCTCAGGCTGCACCAACTGAAAAGAGTCCAACACAATAGGACCAGGTGGTACCTAAAGTATGTCTTCCAGAACTGCCAAAACTCTGGAATTCAAATCGGCACAGATGCGAGCGACATTATCTGCAAAGTGGCATGCAAACTGTTCACAATGGGCTGTAGATTATTCCTCCCCCATTACCTGTGGGGGGAATGTGTGGAGCAATATCTTTGCTACACAGAACAGCTCCGCTGGTCTGCATTGAGCAGATGCAATGGAGGCAGAGAAAAGGCATTTCTTTGCCGCCACCCCCACCACATAGTAGTCCCTAAAATGAGCTCTAGCCCGTGTTCGATCAGATTCGTCACAACTCTTCCTCCAGCATCCTTCCAGCCATCGCCTGAGTTCTTTCATTGCCTTATGCTCTGAGGAACTGAGCAGAACAGACTCCACCAAGCTGGAGAGGGAAGTTAGAAGCAACTGTGTCAACAGCCCGGGCTGTCTCCCTGTTCCAGATATTCACCAGGGCCTCGACAGAGTCACCAGCTCTGGACACTGGAAACTCTCCAAGGGCTGTCTGGAAACCGAGCGGATCCATAAGCCTCCGGGGGCAGACCATTCTAATCAGTCCACCACCCCTGTAGAGGGCAGATGAAGCAGTCAAACTAAACCCCACCAGAAGGTGATCTGTCCATGACAAGGGCATTATCTCAAACTTCCCCACCTCCAGATCATGTATTCCCCAGTTGACAAAAACCAGATCCAGAATGTGTCCTGCCATGTATGTGGGGCCAGATACCAACTGAGATAAGCCCATGGTTGCTATGGAAGCCATGAAATCCTGAGCCGCTCCTACTAGGGGGGCCTCAGCATGGACATCCCCCGAGACAATAAGCTGGGGAAACCCAAAGCCACCACCGGGACCTCCCACACCAGCCCAGGTAGGGAGACTAAAGTGCAGAAGGGTGATCAGTACACCAGCAGAAAACCAAACCTATTTCAAAGGTCCACCAAGAACAAACACTCAAAATTCTGAGATTGCCTAACTGGGAACTCGGAAATGGGAAAGGTCTCGCAATAGATGACCACAACACCCCCTCCCCAACCCAGGTCAAAACAGGACTGATGAAGGACCAGGAAACCTGGAGGACAAAGCTGACTCTCCCAGACACATCTTCCCAGCCCAACCATCCACAGCTCCTCTGATTTGATAAAACCAGGTCCAAGACTTGTTCAACCATACAGTCAGCTCTCCTGCTGACACTTTGATGGAATGAGTGATGTATCATCAGTCTTCCAAGGCTCCAGACTGCTCTCACCCCAGTGCCAAGAGCCACAAGGACAAGAGCCCTTGCACTCTCTCCCTTTGGCTCATGCCAAGAGACTCATGCCCCTGGCGCAGCCTGTTCTTTATAGCACCAGGAGCAGCAGTGACATCAACACTCCTGGAGGGGGTGGAACAGAGGCAAAGAGACAGTCAGTTCCCCACACAAGCTGACTATCTTCCTTTCCCTTAGTGGAAAGAACTAAGGAACTTTGATAGTGGAACCTGCAGTGATTCCTGGAACAATTATGATATCTAGCTATCCTATACCATAAAGCCCTTCATTGTGTGGCTGTGCTGCCCATGCTGCCCGTGTCTTTTTGGGCCGTTCTGGGCATGCGCTCCGCGCATGCCCAGATCGGCCCAAAAAGACACGGCCGCCCAGGCACGGGCGGCCATGTTGGCCATGCAAGTGCTGCCACGGCTGCCACAGCTGGCCAATTCCTCCTTCCCCACTCCCCCCCCCCACATGATTAAAGGCCTAAATGGCCCAAAAAAATTGCAGAGAAGATACGGCCGCCCAGACACGGGCGGCCATGTTGGCCCGAACGGCCCATGTACGTGCTGCCGTGGCTGCCCTAGTCCTCCTTCTCCGCTCCCCCCCCCCACATGATTAAGGGCCTAAATGGCCAAAAAAATTGCCGCCACCGCCGCCAACCAACCACCCACCCTCCCAGCTGGTCGATTCCTCCTTCCCCGCTCCCCCCCTACATGATTAAGGGCCTAAATGGCCCCAAAAAAATGCCCCTGCGGCCACCGCTGACCAACCACCCTCCAAGCTGCCCGATTACTCCTTACCCGGTAAGGAGTCCCTATTCTCAATAGGAGAGAGGAGCTCGCATACAGAGCTCCTCTCTGTGCAAAGCCTCAGCTCGAACTGCCGCTATGGAAGCAAGGACGCAATAGGCGTCCTTTGCAACCAAAACACCAGTTCAAGGAGAGGCTTTGCACAGAGAGGAGCTCTGTATGGCAGACAGACAGACAGACAGAAAAGAAGGAGTGCAGGAGGGAGACACAATAGAGAGAAGAAAAGAAAAAAAGAAGGAATAAGAGAGAAGGGAGAGAAAAGAACAAAATAAACAAGGAGGGAGAAAGGGAAAATAGGAAAGAAAGAATTAAAGAACAAAGGAAAAAATAGAAGAAGTGAGGGAGAAAGACAAAACAAAAACAAAAAAACCGCCAGCCCCAAAGAGCGCACCCATTATAGAAAGAAAAGAGGAAAAGAGAAAAAAAAGGGGAAAAATGAGAAAAAGTGGAAGAAAGGAAGGAAAAGAGGGAGAGGGAGAGAGAGGAAAGGAAAGAGAGGAAGAGGGAGAGAAAGAAAAAAAGGGGGGCAAGAGAAAGGGAGAAGGAATAAAGGACAACAACAACAAAAAAGTACTAGCGCCCGTTATTTTAACGGGCTTAAAAATACTAGTTTTGAATATAAATCAGCAACAATTTGAAAGTTCTTATCTTGGATAAGCCAAGCAAAATAAATATGGATGCATGACCAGCGTTTCTTGGTGATCTCCCATGGGAAAACAGGTGCCTTTGTTGGGTTGTGATGAGTTGCTTGGCAGATATCACATTTCCTCACACTTCTTTCTATGTCATGGTCCATACCCGGCCAATGCTTCCATAACTCCTGCCCAATACTTTCATTCTCACAAAAAGAACATAAGAACAGCCCTGCTGGATCAGGCCCAAGGCCCATCTAGTCCAGCATCCTATTTCACACAGTGGCCCACCAGATGCCACTGGAAGCCTACAGGCAGGAGTTGAGGGCAGGCTTTCTCTCCTGCTGTTACTCCCCTGCAACTAGTGCTCAGAGGCATCCTGCCTTTGAGGCTGGAGGTGGCCTATAGCCCTCCGACTAGTAGCCGATGATAGACCTGTCCTCCATGAAGTTATCCAAACCCCTCTTAAAGCCATCCAGGTTGTTGGCTGTCACCACATCTTGTGGCAGAGAATTCCACAAGTTGATTATGCACTGTGTGAAAAAGTACTTCCGTTTGCTGGTCCTAAATTTCCTGGCAATCAGTTTCATGGGATGACCCCTGGTTCTAGTGTTATGTGAGAGGGAGAACTTCTCTCTAGCCACTTTCTCCACACCATGCATGATTTTATAGACCTCTATCATTTCTCCCCGCAGTCATCTTTTTTCTAAACTAAATAGCCCCAGGTGTTGTAGCCTAGCCTCATAAGAAAGGTGCTCTAGGCCCCTGATCATCTTGGTTGCCCTCTTCTTCACCTTTTCCAGTTCTACAATATCCTTCTTTAGATGTGATGACCAGAACTGTACACAGTACTCCAGGTGTGGCCGCACCATAGTTTTGTATAAGGGCATTATAATATTAACCGTTTTATTTTCAGTCCCCTTCCTAATGATCCCTAGCATGGAATTGGCCTTTTTCACAGCTGACACACATTGAGTCAACACTTTCAATGAGCCTTCCACCATGACCCCATGATCCCTCTCCTGGTCAGTCACTGACAGCTCAGATACCATCAATGTATACTTGAAGCTGGGGTTTTGCCTGGATGTGTCCCATGTAATGTTGCCAGTATAATTTGGTGTCCAGCTTTTGGAATCATGATCCTGTTTCCCCAAAGGAGACAACATAGGAACATAGGAACATAGGAAACTGCCATATACTGAGTCAGACCATTGGTTTCTCTAGCTCAGGATTGTCTTCACAGACTGGCAGCGGCTTCTCCAAGGTTGCAGGCAGGAATCTCTCTCAGCCCTATCTTGGAGAAGCCAGGGAGGGAACTTGAAACCTTCTGCTCTTCCCAGAGCAGCTTCATCCCCTGAGGAGAATATCTTGCAGTGCTCACACTTCTAGTCTCCCATTGATATGCAACCAGGGCAGTCCCTGCTTAGCTATGGCGACAAGTCATGCTTGCTACCACAAGACCAGCAGTTCATACTGATGTGAATAATATGGTGCAAACTTTTCATCCAGTTTATCAGAGGTCCAGCTCCTCAGCACCCAGTTAAGGCCATGTGCTAGTGTAAGATCTTTGGAAATCATCTTTGCTATTTGGTGTGCCTGCATGGGAGGTCCCAGCATGGCTTCTAACATGAGGACATCAGTTGATGAAGGAATAGCATGATCTGGGATTTGTAAATGTAAATGACCCAGAGCATCAGCATTTACATCAGAATGTAAAGGAGCATATAATCATATGCATGTAACATAATGTTCTAGCATTGCATATAGAGTGATAAAATGGGAGGAGATAAACCATAAAAATGGGTTTTTCTCAGAGAAATTCTAAGGAGGGGTTTATGGTCTGTCTAAATTGCAAATGAACAGCCGTGGACATAGTTATGGAATTTATTCACCCCTGTGATTATGGCCAATACTTATAAGATATGGTTGGCATGCATATCTATTTTTTTAAAAGGTAAAAGTAAATAAAGACTTCTTAAATAACTATGTTAGAAAAAGCTTATATATGGTATGGATGAAAAACAAACTTGTGTTAGAACCAAAAATTCCACTTTGGGTATCTCCACTGGAAGTTATATCTAGAAAACAGAAAAATATGCAACTCACATGGCCTACGTATCGACAACTGCTTGTTCCCCAAGGTGCAAAATATGAACTTAAAAAACTAGATCTTATGCAGGATTTGAATATTTCTTGGTTTCAGTATCACCAGATTAGTGCCTTATTCAAGCAAGATTGCAAAAAGGGTTTTAATCAATCAAAGTCAGAATCTGAACAACAGTTGTGTGACAAGGAAGACAAACTAGTTTCTAGGATGTATGATCTGTTATTATTGGAAGATACAAGAACGGAAGTAGTGAAAACTTCAATGATTAAATGGGCTCAGGATTTTGGTTACAATATAGACTTGGAGAAATGGGAAAAACAATGGACAGAAGACATGAAATACACTGCCTGTTCTAATTTAAAGGAAAATAATCTTAAAATGATGTACAGATGGCATTTAACTCCTAAGAAGTTGGCTTTAATTTACAAGAACATGTCAAACAAATGTTGGAAGTGTAAAAAAGAGAAGGGTTCCTATATACATTTATGGTGGACTTGTAATAAGTCTAAAGGCTATTGGGATTTAATATACAATGAGCTTAAGAAAGTGTTTAAAATGACTTTCCCTAAGAGCCCAGAAACAATACTATTAGGTATTGATAACAGTTCATTGCCTAGGAAATACTGGATCTTCTTTATGTATCTGACAGCAGCAGCAAGATTGACATTTGCATACAAATGGAAAGACATCCATTGCCCGAGTAAAGAGGATTGGATACTTAAAGTGTTAGAGTTGGCAGAAATGGCAAAGCTGACAGCATTATTAAGAAATAAATTTGAAGTATTTAAAAGGGAGTGGGACCTTCTTATTATTTACCTAAAAACATATTATAAAATGGATTTCTATCAGGCTTTTGAGTGGTAACAAAAATGTTTTTAAAATGCCTTAGAGCTGATTTTCATACGATTTATTGGGGGGAGAATGATTAAATTACAGGCAAGACTTGGGTATTGTAACTGATACTTGTTCTAATGATGAGATGGAAGTCCTCATGTTTTTTGTTTGTTTGTTTTTGGTTTGTTTGTTTTGTTTGTGTTTTTCTTCTTTCTTTTTTTCTTTCTTTTTCTTTTTGTGTGTGCGTGTATGTATCTTATGTTGTGAAAAACTGAATAAAAAGTATTTTTAAAAAATACTTATTTGTCTGCCTGTGCATAGTTTCTCTCAGCTGAAGTCATCGTTCAGGAATAAAAGGCAATAGATGCATCTCTGCCTTCTGGCAATGTGTGGCTGAGAACAGTGCCAACTCCAAATGGTGAGGCATCACAGGTGATAGTCAACATTCTTTGTTCATCATAATGGACAAGGACTGAATCAGAGGTTTGTATCTATTTGACATCCTGGAAAGTTACATCACCTTCTCTTCTAGCAAGTGAATGCCTAATGCATCGTTTTGATATCCCAGGAAGATAATTCTGGGAATTGCCAGTTGCCATTTTTTCTTCTTTACTCTGACATCTACATTGTCAAATTGCTGTAAAACCTCCCTCACTCGCTTAGTGAGTTTCCCATCTGATTAACCCATAATAACAACATCATCAAAAATGGAACAACCTCTGGAATTTCTGTTGGAAAGTCTCCATGAAGCTCTGGAATATTCCAAGTACCAGAGAAATTCCAAATTCAGGACATATGACACGGAAAGCTCCTCAGTGCATGATTATTATTCAGACATCTGCTGCATTGTCATCTACTAACAATTGTTGATAAACTTGAGCAAGATCCAGTTTGTCCAAAAAAAAAACCACCCTCCCCTCATTCCCAAGCTAGTGTGGTAAGTAGCCACTTTAAAGCAGGCAAGGGATATAGATCTAGCTTGAATGCCTTATTTAAATGCATTTGTAATCCTCACACATTTGAACACTAAGGATGCGCAAATCAATATGAATTTGAATCGATTAGATTCGAATCTGGTTGATTTGACCGATTTGAATTCAAATTGGATCAACCCATTAAAAAGGCAATTTGATTTGAATTTGAATCAAATTTTCAAAATTTGATTCAAATTTGATTCAAGAGCTGTTTGGCACCTTTATCAAACCATTCAGGGCCCCGGATTGGTTTTAAAAAGGCACCAAAAGAGGAGCAAAATGATTTGAATCTATTTGAATGTGAGTGAAAATTTTGGAGCAAATTAGAATTTGATTCAAATTAGAATTTGATTCAAATTAGAGAAGAATCTTTGGAATTAGATTTGAATCCGAAATGAATTGAAAAATTCACTTCATGCACATTTCTAGTGAGCACTGCCATCAGGCGTAATGACTGGGACAATATATGTAGCTCAGCTTGTTTGCATGACTGGTTTGAGAATTCCTTGTGCAATATGTTCCAGTTCAGCATCTATCATTGGGCACAGAGCAAAGGGTACAGTTTGAGCCTTCACAGCAATTGGCTCTATTTTAGGATCCAGCTGGAATGGCATGGTTGGTCCCTTATACTCCTCTAACCCCTCCTGGAAAATCCATGGAAACTCAGTTATGACTCTGTCTAACTTTTCTGTATCAACAGTATGCACACCCTTCAGGACAATTCCAAATGAGGCAAGCCAATTTCTTCCCAGAAGGCTTATGCAATCCTTCTTAGTAACAATGAGGGGTTACTTCAGCCATACTGAGCTTACTTCAGCCATACTGAACATTTACAACACAACTTCCAATAGTTTCAACAACCTGTTTATTGTACTTATGAAGCTGACCATCTGGCTTTTCTAACTTCGAGTGATTGTGTGGTAATAATTGAGGGTGGGGGGATTTTGTCAATGAGAGAAACACCAGAACTCCAGTCAACTTCTATTATACATTCCTGGCCATTTATACTCACAGTTACCAATGCTTCTGACTCTGGACCTTCTGTGGCTCTCACATTTTGAACATAATATAACCTCTTTACTTCTCCCTCAGGAGATGTGTCTACCCTGTGTGCAGATCGCATGTGGGAGCCTGTATCATAATCTTGTTGACATCTTCCATTAGTCTTTGATGACTGGTAAACTTTCTGAACATCACCCTTCTTCTTGCAAATATAACACTTCACAATTGTGAATTGGCACTCACTTTGCATATGTTGCCCACCACCATAGCTTAAGCAGGTCTGCAGATAACTAGGTCTCTGAGACCTTGAAAAGGAGATTGTAATTCGCTGAACTGGTTGAGGATACTCTGATTCCTGCTCCTTTTGAAGCATAAGCACATTGGGAGAGTTCGCATGATGGATTTATTTCACATGATGTGATTCAGCTTCTACTGCCAAAATCTTTTCTTCTGATGCACCAAGGGTCAGATTTGGTTCAGAGAGGACGTGGTGTTGGATTGTTTTATCTTTAATTTCACAGAAAAGGTTATCATGAAGCGGGCCATCTAGAAGGTCTCCCCTCAACAGGGCAATAAGTTTGGCATAAAATTGGGTGCCTGGTACGGATGGTGCAATAAGTGAAGAGACAATGGTGAATGTTTGAAGTAAAAAGAATTGCATATTTCTGTTCTAGGTTTTCTGATCTATTTGCTTCCAGGTAATAAGAGAGCCTTTCTGCATATAAGTCCCATGAAGCTGGCTGGCTCACATGAAATTCTTCAATATGGCCTAATGCAGTCATTTTAGACACACAATCTAAGAGAGGCGAGGAGAGGAGAGTTTCTGTCATAACTCCAAAGATGCCCTCTGACAGCAAATATCCCACCTTCATCACCAAAAATTATAGTGTTGTCAGAACACAAGATAGCAGGATACTGCAGGTTTAATGAACAAACATTTAATAAACAAATAGTCCTTGAAAAACCATTTAGAATAACATAACTTATCTGAAGCAAGCCTCTGAAGAACTCATCCTCCTGAATCTAGCAGCAGAGTACCTTGCTGCCTAGCAATAACATTTAACCCTCCTAGCCTGTAACAACTACTAAGCAGGCTGATGCCCAACATTTTATTTAACCCTTCTCACAATATACAACACAAAGGCAGGAAAACTCTGCTCAGGTGACAGAGGGTAACTTTGAACAGGGTCTAGGCCTGTGTCGTTCATTCAGAGAATGATGGCCAGAACAAAAGCTGCATACTTCATTTCAGGTTCCTGGTCTTGATTGCCTTCCAGAGTCTCTGAATAGGTTAAAAGCCACTGTGGCCTCACATGCTCTGAACAAATTAGCATTTCTTTTGTCCATCAGAAACTCATGCTTCCTCAAGGACACACCTGACTCAAATAGGAGGGAAACCTGTTCTCCGGTCTCCAGTCTAGCCTCTGTATGATAAGGCTATCTGATCCATTTCAAGATCAACTGACTGTTTCTCTATCACACCAAATGCCTGGCTTGTGCTGGGGGTGCTGCCAACGGCAAGCCATAGATGCCTAGCATGGATAAAAGAGAAAAGGTGGGAAGCAGGCTCGGCTATCGCCTGTCTGCCCGTAGTCTTCCTTCTCTCTCCTGCCCCCACCATCAGCCTTCCCTACCTACATACAGTGAGGTATTTTATATGAGAGGACGGTGTTTTGCTGTTGCTTTTCTATGAGAGAACTGTTTTTTGCTCTTGTTGCTGCTCCGTGTTTTGTGTTTTACTTCTATATAGGTTTTTAAACTTCTGCATTTAAATTTAATATTTGTACTTTTAATTGTGTATTGTTTTAATTGTGCATTTTAATTATACTGCAAACCGCCTTGGGATTGTTTTAATGAAAGGCAAGATATAAGTTAAACAATCAGTCAGTCAATAAAATCCATCATTAGCAAATAGCAGGGGTTCCCAACCTGTGGTACTCCAGGAGGCAATTCTCACAATCGCCAAAAAGCAGGCCAAGGGAGCCTAGCCCCCTTACTGGCGACTGTGTGCTGCCATGGCAGCTGCGTGGCTCCCAGCAGCAAACTGCCAAAATTACCCCTCCCCTTAGCCGAGTTAACGGAGTGAGCGCTCCATTCACCTCAGCGTTCTGCTCGTGTGTCACCGCGGAGCGCGGCGACACACAAGTAGACTCCGACCGGAAGGCTGCAAGCCGCCTCCCAGGCTTGGGGGGGGGGGTGTCTCCAGGATGCCCAGCGTGCTCACGTGGGGCATCCTGGAACTTCTGGGGGCCACATGGCCCCCAATCCCCTCAGCCCCCGCCGGTTCCATGACGGAGCTGGCAGTCATGTGGGCTGCCGATTCGGCTGCCTAGGGCTGCAGGCTTGCTCATCTGCGGGGAGAGCGGGTTAAGCCCACTCTATTCGCCTAACCTCATCTGGCGCGTCTCACTGATCGTGAGACTCGCCTCCAGATGTTGTTGAACTACAACTCCCTTCATCCACAGTTACAATTTATAGTTGCTGGGGATTATGGGAGTTGTAGTTCAGCAGCATCTGGAGTACCACAGGTTGGGAGCCTCTGACATATGTCATGCTCTAATGCAGGGATTCCCAACCTGTAGTACTCCAGATGCTGCTGAACTAAAATTAATTGTAGCTGGGAATGATGGCTGTTGCAGTTCAGCAGTATATAGAGTACCACAGGTTGGGAACTCTGTGTTAGAGAATAACACAGGTCAGGGATTCCCAGCCTCTGGTACTCCAGATGTTGCTGAACTACAACTTCCATAATCCCCAACCACAATGAATTGTAGCTTGGGATGATGTAGTTCAGCAGTATATAGAGTACCACAGGTTGGGAACCCCTCCTCTAACCCAAATGAATACATATAAGGAAAGCAGGGGGCAGTCTGCAGCTTTGTGGCCATTGCCTCGTGGTTTCCTGAGTTTCAGCATTGTCCTGCCTGCAGAGCAAGAGGACTGAGACTGAAAGATCAAGGGGAAATGTAGTTTTATTTATTTGTTTGTTTGTTTGTTATTTAACACATTTGTATACAATGCCAAATGCAAGTTATATGGAGGTTAAGCTGTAAGCAAAGACTTACAGCTCATTCTTACAATCAGCAACATAAAGGTAGGAAGCAGCAAACCCAACTTTGCTGCCCTTGAGAACCCATGAGAAGTCCTCCAACTCAGCCCACTCACATTTGGATAGTCTGACTTTTTAACCTTGATTTTTACTGAGGTAGAACCAAAATAGGAGTTGCCCTACCTTGGAGTTTGATCGTGCTCGGAAATTGCTATTTTAAGCTGTGTCCAGCAACCAACGGGCAAGTTTTTCATAGAGTTCTGGGGCTAGAGGGGCGTGATAGAGGAGAAATGTTGCTGTACTGAGGGCTACCTCTCTACTGTGAGTGCAATGCATTATGGGATACTTCCCTCAATCCTTGGCAGACCAAGCTCCATTTTTTAAAGAATGGATCCCATAACTGCCTGTATTGTGTGTGGGGTGAGTTGGCAGAACCAAACAGAGGTTCTGCTTGTCTGTGGGGATCAGGGCATGAGTTCTTCCCTTCCCCTCACCATCCCCAGATGATTGTGTGAAAGACCTTAATATATGAGGATATAGAATGTGTTTACTGCTTCCATCAAGGGCAGTTGAGATGGGCACCTTAACTTAACATTTCCATGCTTTTTGGTGCATGAGTGAATTCGTAAGCACCTTAACTTCTCTCTTAAACTCAAGGTTTTTTGATCCTAGAGTTCTATAGAAAACCTTGGCTTACTCTTTTGTGTACTAGCATTTACTGTAATAAATATTTTAAAATGTTTAATCGCTTGACATTTACCACCTCACTCATGGTCAAGTTTTCATTTCTGTACTTATTAAAAGAGCTTATGAATACATTTTAAAGTGACTCAGTTAAAGTCTAAATTAATCCAATTCCCAGCTGTTGTATATTAAATGACATGCAGCAGTTGCAACATGTTGCATATTCCCTCATCATCTTCACAGTTTTCCTTTTACAAAGGAAATTTGTATTATTATTTATATTATATATTATATTGTATTATTTTACAAACGTTCACAGATTTATTCTCCGTTATGGATAAAAATTACCTCTAATGGCCTTCAGAACATAATGTGAGGCTTTTGAGTGACAGAAGGAAGTTCAAGGAAAATAGGTGCCAGTCCATGAACAAATAAGCAAAGGCCCTTTCTTGAGCTTTCCTTTCCCCTTTGAGTATACACACGAACAGCCTGCACAATAACAGTCGCTTTTTACTTTAATCATTATTAGCAATGTTAATGACGGACTGGCTGGTGCTATGGTCTTGCTACACCAGCATTTGCACCTGCATAATGTAGTCATCACCTTATACACTTCCTGCAGCAAAGTAAGAAGTATAAGAACAGCAGCAGAAGCTAAGTGAATGTAAGTAAATATCAGACTTCTCAAAAGTGAAGGGAGTTTCTACCCTGACTGGACACTAAAAAATGCTGGGGCTGAATCAGGGCTGACCTAAGGGTGTCCCAGGCAAAGCCTGCCCAGGTGCCCCACCACCACCACCACTCCCCCCCCCCAGCTTCTGTCACCTGCCTGGGCACCCTCCTGGCCACGGCCTCTGCCATAGGCAGGAGGGTGGGCGGGCTTTGCAGTGGCAGCAAGAAGGTCAGGTGGGCAATGCGGGACACTTGCCTGTTCTCCTCGCTGCTGCCACATCCACCCACCACTTCCACGGCAAGTGGAGGCAGAGGCAGCAAAGGCAGCAGGGAGGAAGGCAGGTGCGCAGGCAGGTGTTCCCCATCGCCCGCCCGTCCGCCCTCCTCACCACTACCACCTCCAGCTCCACTCCACTCGCTGCAAAAGCAGCAGGTGGAGGCGACAGCAAGGAGAGAGGGCGGGTGAGTGAGCAGGTGTTCCCCATGCCCCCCCCCACCTATGGGGGCCCCACATGACCCAGGCTGTTACCACCCCTGCCGACTTTACACCCTGAGCAGGCATTTAGCTAGCTTTAATGGGTGGGCCAGCCCTGTGTTAAATACTTTGACCCTCAGCCAGGACTACTCAACTGTGGCTTTCTAGCTGTTTTTGGACTAGAGCACCTCCAACCACAGTCCAGCCTATAGTCAGGGATTATGAGAGTTGTAGGCTAACATCTGCAGGAGGGCCCAAGTTGAGTAGCCCCGCCATAGATCTAATACACAACAGAGCACGGAGGCTGCAGATAGAGCTCTAGCCCAGGGGTTCCCAACCTGTGGTGCTCCAGATGTTGCTGAACTACATTGGAAGCTGCCTTATACTGAGTCAGACCATTCGTCCATCTAGGTTAGTATTGTCTACCCAGACTGGCAGCAGCTTCTCCAAGGTTGCAGGCAGGAATCTCTCTCAACCCTATCTTGGAGATGCCAGGGAGGGAACTTCAGATTGTTGCTTTTTGAACTCCTGCTGGAAAGGGCTAAGAGAAGTCTCCACAAACAGGTCCACCTGAGAAACTACAGTGCCTCTGTTGGGAATTCTCTCTGGTAAGAGATACCCTTCTATTACAGCAGAGTGAACAGAGGCAAAACACAGCAGAGTCTGACCAGGCATGCGTGTCTGCCTAGAGCCAAAAGCAACTTGGAGCCAGTTCATAGTTTCAAATCAATATAAGGGCTCTTTATTGGAGAACTCCATTCTAGATAGTAAAGTGGACAAATAATATCTCTAATCTAGCTAGCTAGCTGGATGCAGAGAGATGTTGCATGCATCACATGGTGGAGAGAGGGAGGCGAGCATGTGTGTGTTATAGGGAGAAGAGGCATGCAGGAAGGAAGGGTGGCAGGAAGCCCCTGAGAGTAGCAATCTACATATCAAAGGGATAGTGTCAGAGCAGTAGAGAGGAGGAATGACCAATGTCTTGACCCCTCTAGCCCTCTGTCTCACTAATCTGTCCCCCTCTGTCACTGAGGCATGAGGCAACACAGAGTCCTTCACTTCCAACAGCCTTAGCCAATCAGAGGGAGTACTGGAAGGGCCAATCATCTTGCCCTCACATGGGTTGCCTTTTGTTCAGCTATCCCATTTCATCACATGCTTTGTTTGCTTGATCAGTGGCAGCCCTTATCATCCTTAGACTCACCTCCCCAGCTGTCTACTTCATTCATCAGGGCAGTAGTCAACCCAGCTAGTCTAGAGTAGCCTGCTTCCCTCTCTACCATGGAGGCTATGCAGTTCATGAGGTTACAGCAGAGATACACAATTATGGCCCTCCAGATTCTGTTGCATTACAACTCCCATCATCCCTGACTATTGTTCCCTGTGGCTGGAGATGATGGGAATTGTAGTCTTAACAGCTGGAGGATCAACATTGTACATGGCAGGGTTAAAGGGTAGACTAGTTGCAGATTCTGAGCCCTGGTAGCAGAAGGATTCCATCTGAAGACCAACTGAAGTAAGAAACTATTGCAGGGGAGGTTGTCCCTATTTGCTAAACCCTGGTACCAAAATAACAGCAACTATGACAAAAGGAAAGCTTGTATTGGACAGCATCTGAAAGACGCACACATGGATGTAGTTGCCAGGTTGGGTCTGGCTGCATCAGTTACATAGATGTCTGTTGTGGAGCTTACAAAGCTACAGGGACCTGTCTTGCACAAATAGGTTGGAAACTCCACAGAGAAAAAGCTGAAATCATACAGGGCACTGTTGCTAGGTTTCTATGGAGGCATCTGCACCTGTTGGGGAGCTGCCTCTGAAGAACACAGAGAGAGGGTCACAAGCAGCAAGACTTCGCAGTAGCAATACCTCCTTTCTGGATCTAGATGCAAGGGAGGCCAGTGTTTGTGAGCAAGCGGTTACCTGAGAGCGGTGACAGTAGAGGGCTCATGCAGTGCCTGGCTTGTTCCAGTGCCAGCCACTCTGCTCCCTGTTTGGGGGGCAGAAGGGGGCGTGCAGTCACTGAGACAGTGCCTTTCCCTCACCTAAGGGGAATGGCACTCTGTGTGCAGTGACTGTTTGCTCAGCTCCATATGGCCAGGCTGCAATCCTGAAAAACAGATGGGTTGGATGTTTGTCCAGCAGCACCAATGGCCGGAGCAAGGCACCTCACTTCACCCACTCTTAGCATACTTACTGCGGGTCTCCTGCTGCATGCACTGTGACTAGCTCTTCTTGGGGAGGAAGGAACAGCTAGCCTACACCATTTAGTCAAGCCACAGTTGACAACAGTGTGTCTGGGGCGGAGGAGAGTCAAGAGAGACACTTGCAGCATCTGGACTTGGATACATGATTCCGCACCACCACCCTTTGCTTATCTGTTAGTGTGCATTTTGTCAAATCCTATCCTAAATTCCAGTTGGGTGTTTGTGTATGGAGTCGTCCTGGGACACAGAGGCACCGTTGGCCTTGAACCTTGGGGCCCACGTCCTTCCCTGCTCTTGGGAAAGGCCCCACCAGTGCTCCCATGGCCCACCAACTCCCAGGATGCTCCCTGGGCCCCTGCCTCCACTCCCACTGCCTCCTCTTCCTGTCTCCACTTTTGCACCAGCCCCTGCCATGACAAACACGAGGATCACATGAGAGAACTGTGGCTCCTGCTCACCATGGCAAGAGTCAGCTGGGAGTGATGATGAGCCCAAATAGTGTGCCCAAATAGTGACTGGAGTGTGTTGGCTCTTGCCGTGGGGAGTGGGAGAATCAGTTCTCTTGCTTGCATGAGAGAACCAATCTTCCTGCTCACCACAGCAAAAGCTGGTGCAAAGGCAGTGGCGGAGGCAGGAGGAGGAGGCACCATGAGTGGTGTTGGAGGAAGGAAGAGGTGGTGGAGGAGGAGGAGGAAGTGGGGTGGCATGGAGGGACCCTAGTGGCTCTTTGTAGGAGGAGAACCAGAGGGAGAGGAGAGGAGGAGAAAATGGCAGGAAACACAGGAAGCTGCCTTCTACTGAGTCATACCCTTGGGCTCTCTACCTCAGGATTCTCTGCACAGAAAGGTAACAGTTTTCCTTGATTTTCAGGCAGGACTCTTTCCCAGCTCTACCTGGAAATGCTGCCAGGGTTTGAATCTGGGACCCTCTGCACACAAGGAGATGCTCTTCCACTAAACTTACCCCATCGGGGGATATCTTATAGCACCCACATGTTATCTCCCATCAAAATGCAAACCACGGCAGACTTCGGTTGGCAAAGGAGACAATTCACAATGGGGTGGGGACATGGAGGGAATGTGAGGGGGTGTAGGCATGGGCGCACTAACCCCCGGACCTTGGGGACCTGGTCTGGTCCTCCAAGCTCTGGGTGAGCCTCCAAATGGCCAAGGCCGGGGGCCTCCGGCAGCTGAGCCATCCCTCCCCTGCCCCGCCATAGCTCCACTTTTAAATATATATATATTCTTACCACGGATGAGGGGTGGCTGCAGGGGGGTGGAGCAGTCCTTTTCCCTTCTCCCCCCTCCCCAGGCCATGGTGGGGTGGGAGCAGGAGAGACGCTGGCCCCATCCATACGGGCCAGTGTCTTTAAGCAAATGTGAGTATTGCGAGAGACGTCATGGGCTTGCGACGATCTCACAACAGTGCAGGCGTGCCTCACAGTTGCTTAAAGACACCCCTCAGCTGTGGTAAGAGGTTTGTTGTTGTTGTTTTAAGTGGTGCTTTGGCGGGGTGGGCCCCCGAAAGGAGGTTTGGGGGGACCTTGTGGCTGGGCAGTCTGGGTGCCCAAATAACCTTGGTGTGCCCCTGGATGCAGGGGGAACTCCTTGCGATTGTGCTCAAGAATGCTCTGTGGAACATGTATGTGTGTGTGTGTGTGTGTGTGTGTGTGTGTGTGTGGAGAGAGAGAGAGAGAGAGAGAGAGAGAGAGAGAGAGAGAGAGAGAGAGAATGCTTGTTTTGCAAGTGGGGTTCCATAAGCCCATTAGGTCCAGGGTCCAAAACTACCTAGCTGCAATCTTGCTCAGGCAGAATATTTCTAAGAGTTCTGAGGAGACAAGTATTAGCCAAGTACGCTAAAGGTAAAGTGTGTCATTGAGTACATATCGACTCCTGGCACCCACAGAGCCCTGTGGTTTTCTTTGATAGAATACAGGAAGGGTTTACCATTGCCTCCTCCCGCACAGTATGAGATGATGCCTTTCAGCATCTCCATATATCGCTGCTGCCCGATATAGTACTAGCGGGGATTAACCAAGTACTTTCTCAGTATACATTCTAAGGTCAGTAAAGTGTGCTCCTTTTGAGGGGCAAAATGTGCTTTCTCCATAATTTCCATCAACAGAATACACCTATGAGTGTTCTAAGTGTGCATGACATGGGGTCAGAGAGAGAGAGAGAGAGAGAGAGAGAGAGAGAGAGAGAGAGAGCTTCACCCCGCACACCCTGTCAGCTGCATTGTTGTTTCCCTTGCAGGGATGTGTACACTGAGGTTGATGTGCTGTGACTGGCTGGAGAGTTAGTCTGGATCCTGTGCTCCCTTGTAGTAGCCTCAGTGGACTGGGAGAGATGGGCTGATCAGTGTTTCTTGCTTTTCATTTGTTTCAGAGGTGCTTTTTTAAAATTATGCCACCTCCAGAGCTGGTGTAACATTGGGAGTGTGTCTGAAATTTGGAGAGGAGATAGGATTTGACATAGGTAAGCTACTCCCTGACCCACCCATGATATGCCCATATCCCATCACCCAGAGTTGTGCCAGCATCCTGCCAATATAGCAGAGACAGAAGAGGCACCTCCCAAGTTCTGCTGAAGGAAGTAGACTTAAACCAGATCGTAAACCCTTCAAACCACTTTTTTTATAGGGTTAGGACTCCTGTTAATGGGGAAAGAGGCACCTTCTGAAGTGGTGTCATATTGAGCAAAAGTAGAGCAACTGTCCCTATTCAGTCCAACATATTATATCTCCAGTGGTTGTTGCTAGTGGGTGTGTGTGTGTGTGTGTGTGTGTGTGTGTGTGTGTGTGTGTGTGTGTGTAAGAGAGAGAGAGAGAGAGAGAGAGAGAGAGAGAGAGAGAGAGAGAGAGAGAGAGCCCCTTTGGGACAGAATACTATTTTCTTATCATTATTCCTTCACTATGTACACTGCTTTGAGAACCTTTTTGTTGAAAACTACATAGTAAAAGAATAATGATTATGGATAGGGATAGGGATAGGGATTGGGATAGGGATAGGGATAGGGATAGAGACAGAGACAGAGACAGAGATGATGGCTCAATAAACTTCATTTCTGACCTAACCAGTTCTCACGTGCAGCTGAGCCTGGTCTTGGCTGAGAACAGTCTCTGTATCTCTCAAAGAAGAAAATATCTGGGTTTTCTTCATATTAATCTTTTTCATTTATATTACATAGTTATATAATATAATGATTATATTATATAGTTCAAGCCTTTTCTCTCTGAGGAGTGCCAGTTGTTTGTGTGTTAACTTACAACTTTAATATTAATTTGTATGATGCTTAGCAGAGTTGGTGTACTTTAGTCCTTTTCTAAAAGTAGACCAAAAGTAAAAATGTGTTATCAATTTAATTTTCAATAACTATATTTAAGTAAACTAGTCTTTCTTTGAATATTAGAATAAAAGTGGTGTATGGATAAATTTCTGTTCCTTGCTTTCTTCAGATGTGATTTCCCCCCCTCCATTGTCAACATTTTTGTTGATCCTGAAATTATAGTGTAAGGAGAGGTATTTGCCAGGAGATGTTGCAAATAAAAATGAGTTTCAGAAAATAACTACAACAAAAACGTTTAAATAAACACAGAGATTACAGCATGAAATACAGAAATAGTTCCCAGGGGCTCATTTGGCTTCGTTCTGCAGCATGATTTTCGAGGACTATCCAAAAGTGAGTGGGGGGAAATCCCAAGTACCTAACAGACATACCATTAAGTCTTTTTCAGTATGCATTTTTACTGAAAATTCATTCATTCTCTCTGTGTCTATAGAAACCAGTTCATTCCAAGCACTGCCCTGGGGTGGAGGCATAACTTGCTTCTTGCTCCTGGTGCCTCTACTGACCATAAGCCCAGGGATTCTCCTTGGACCAGACTTCCAGGCTGAAGTCAGAGCACCAGGCGGGGAGTTCTACATCATATGCAACCTGCTCGCAGCCTGTCCACCACACCCACCAGCCAATCTCTTGTTGCTCAGTGGGGGCTTGGGACTGAAAGCCAAGCAGGTCTGGCTGGCTGCAGCCAGTGGTGGTGGCTAAGACACTGGGAGTGATATCACGCACTTACAATGCTTGCGACTCACACTGTGCAGGAGCAAGTGTCAGAAATATGTGATGTCACATGCTTGCAATGCTCGTGAGTCACACTGCACAGGCATGAGCATTGCAAGCATCCAAGCCTGCAGGCCCAGCCAGGCCCAGCCCAGGACCAGTGGATTAGCCACCACCACCATCTTCACAGAGCCCCACTTGGTTCTCAGTCACTCTCAGATTGATTGATTGATTGATTGATTGATTGATTGTTAAATTTGTATACTGCCTAAAAGATTTAAAAATACATGCATAAAATAACCATAGAAAATATGAAGAAACAGCAGAGGAGACAATCACATAAAAGTCTGTGTATAAAGCTAAGTTTTCACATGCTTTCTAAAAGCCATGGAGACCAAGGAGCAAATAGCCAATGGGAGAGCATTCCAGAGTCCGGGGGCAGCAACAGAGAATGCCCTGTCCTGCATGCACAACAGCCAAGCCTCCCTCATTGTTGGCACCCGGAGCAGGGCCCCCTCAGATGACCTTGTCAAGCAAGCAGCAACCCTTGGGAAAGGCGGTCTCTAAGGTATCCAGGAACCAAAATGTTAAGGGCTTTAAAAGTCAAAACCAGCACCTTGAATTGGACGAAGAAATAAACTGGCAGCCAGTGCAGCTCTTTCAAAATGGGTGTAATGGGATCCCAACTGGCAGATCCAGATAAAATCCTAGCTGCCACATTTTGCACTAGCTGCAGTTTCCAAATATTCTTCAAGGGCAGCCCCACGTAGAGCTCATTACAGTAATCCAGCTGTGATGTGAATAAGGTGTGGGTAATTGTGGCCAGATTTGCCTCCTTGAGAAAGGGATGTAGCTGGCACACTAGCCGAAGCCATGCAAAGGCACCCCTGGCCACTGCCTCCACCTGAGCTTCCAAAAGCAGAGCCGGGTCCAGCAATACCCCCAAGCTGTGTACTTGCTCTTTCAAGGGGAGTGTAACCCCATCCAGAACTGATAGAATCTCCTCATCCCGATTGGCTCTCAACATTACCTCCATCTTGTCCAGATTCAGTCTCAGTTTATTAGCCCACATCCAGGGGTGTATCTAGGGTAGGGCAGGCAGGGCACGTGCCCGGGCACCACTTGAAGGGGGGCGCCATTTTTAAAAATATTTTTTTTAAAAATGGCCTCTGAAAATAAAATGGCCACCATGCATGCTCAAATGGCCTCTGTGAGGCCCTAGGCCATGCCAGGCCTCACAGAGGCCATTAGAGCATGCACTGTGGCCATTTTGTTTTCAGCGGCCATTTATAAATATATATATATATATATATATATATATATATATATATATATATATTTACAAATGGCCACCGCACATGCTCAAATGGTCCCTGCGAGGCTCTAGAGTCCAGTGGGGGGAGGGGAAACATTTGCAGACCCCCCACGGCCTTTAGGAAGCCCCCCAAAGGGGCTACAGGTTAAAAAATTAATTTAATAATTAATTTAATTTAATATAAGTCACTGTACACATATTCAGTTTGGCACTATGTACAGAGAATCAGGACTTGTGAATACTGAGCTGAAGCTTATGAGCTAGGATTGTATTCATTTGCTCTTACTTTGCTTCTTGTGATAAGTGAGTTAAATGTGATGTCTTACTAATACATCTATTAATGGTGAGTTTGTCTTTGAATCAGTGTGAAATCCTTAGTATTAAGGCCACTGGGAGTTTCTTGCTCTCTTTCTCTCATTTTAACTGTCTTTCTGAAATACTAGAATATATTCCAAGCAGTGACACAGTTTACTCTGCATATCTTTTATTTTCAGAGTATCTGGGAAAAGTCAAATTCTCCATTTATTTTTAAAACTTATGTAATAGTGATGCTAGTAGATGCATAGTAGAGAATTAGACAGGCACTTCTGCTTAGTTTTCCAAGTACACATCCACATAGTATTTGGTTATTTCATGAGCCCCAGCATATTGAAATTTGTAGTTTTCCAGCATTTTTTGGTCTGGCTACATCCACTGCTAAATAGTTTTTGAAATATTAAAAGATTAACGAGCTTGACTTGTATTTTTGAGCTGATATTATGATAAAGTTATCTGAAAGATGGGTGTCAGATGTTTGGAGAGGGGGCGCAATTTCAGTGCTTGCCCTAGGCGCTATTTTCGTTAGATACGCCACTGCCCACATCCAACCCATAGTGGCCTCCAGCCCCTGATTCAGAACATCCACTGCCTCCCTAGGTTCAGGTGACAAGGAGAAACAGAGCTGCGTGTCATCTGCATATTGCTGACAACTCAGTCCAAGTCCCCGGATGACCTCTCCAAGTGGTTTCATGTAGATGTTGAACAGCATGGGGGACAAAACTGAACCCTACGGGACCCCACAGGCCAATGGCCACAGAGCCGAGCAATAGTTCCCAAACACCACCTTCTGGACCCTTCCCCCCAAAAAGGACCAGAGCCACTCCAAAGCAGTACTTCGGATGGCATAGTGGGAGAGGGCGCAGCAGCAGGCTGCAGGGAGCCCCCCCCCCCACAGCCCCAGGATATAATTTGGAGGCCCCCAGGGACAGGAGAGTGGCCATGCCATGCAAAGTGCAAGTCAGTGGAAATATCTTTAGAATTTTTTTAACTTAAAAAAAAATCCAGCTTTCCCTAAGGTGTGGTGGGGAATGTTTGAGGGATGGTGGAGGGTTTGAGGGGTGGCAAGGGGCCTTGTGGTGTGGGGGGGGGCTCACAGGGTAGTGGGGAGGCCTCTGAAGGTTCGGGGGGGCCTCTGAAGTCCTTTAGGTCTGGTCTCCAAAAATGCCTAGGTATGCCACTGCATAAGCCTATGGTGCGGAGGGCTGCTCGCTATAAATAGGGCCTCTCAACATTCCCCTCCCCCATCCAAACATTTCATAAGGTTTTTGCTAATAATACTTTGAATTATTACTGTGCTGGAAAATGCACAACTGATTTCCATTCTCTCTCATTGTAACTCCATGGCTTAACAACTCCAAGGCAGAGATCAACAGGAGGCAGGAAAAGGGAACATATAAAGCTGCACAAGCAGCCAGCCACTGTTGGTTTGAGAGTTTTCTGCCCTGCTTTTTATCCATTGGCCTCACAAAGCTTACAAGCACAATAATATGATTCAAACCTGAAAAACAACATCCACATAATACGAATAAAGCAGCCACACAAAAACACCCATAAAGCAGCAGCAAGGTGTCATGGCTCAGACTTCTGACTCAGAAGAGTAGGAGCAGGAACGGGAGGATTTGCCTGCTAGTAAGGGCTCAGAGGGACAGCAACGGGAGTTGGCAGGGAGACCAGACTCTGGAGCTGAGGATTCACAACAGCTGCCAGACATGATTTCTGATGGGGAGGAGCCTGGGATTTCACCTGTCTTGAGAAGACGGCTCAGTGGAAGTCACACAGGTGCAGGAGATCACTAGAGAGGAAGCTGAAGTGCTGATTCAGGGAAGCTTGATTGGCTGATGGTTCTCTTGAGCCATATATATTTGGTAGTCTCTCAATTGCTCAGGTACTGTTTGCAACTTTTGTTGGTCTGCAGACAGTGTGCTATTGAATTCCAAAACTTTGTCCGAGTTCCAGTTTGCCTTGTTTATGCTTTCCTGCTTTGTTCTGTTAATTCCTTGCTTCTGTTGTCCTTTGCTATTTTCATTTCTTGCTCTGTGTTTTCTGTTCGCTTATTACTCAGTTATTGTTAGAGTGGGGTACCTAGTTCAGTTCAGGGGACTTAATTCATTTACTGTTGGGTTTTTGTTTTTTGGTGAGCCTTTTATTTTTCACTCGTGCAGTTCTGCTGCCGCTTTCTGTTAACTCACCGGGGAGTGCTGAAGGGGGTTGTAAATCCTGTTGGGTTAGCTGAGCTAACAGATTTACAACACAAGCAAACAGTACCAATAGCATCTCAGCAACCAGTTAAAAACCAAGTGTGGTCAGAGTAGGTTCGGCCACCCACTCCAGCATCCTCGGAGGAGCCAATGGAAGCATGGCAGCTGGGCTTCCATCCAGGAGTGCACCTAGGTAATTTTGGCACCCAGACCGCCCCACCAAAAGCCCCCACACACCAACTTTGGGGGCTCCTGCCACATTTAACCTTGAGGGTTTTTTTAAAAAAAAATTCAGCTGCCACATGACCTGAGGGGTGGCTGCCGGGAGGGTGAGCCAAGTGGTCCTTCCCCCTGCTTGGCAGTGGCAACAGCTGGAGCAATGCTGGGCCTGTCTGTTCGGCCCAGCATCTCTTGCTAACTGCAAGGCATGCCTGCGCAGTTGAGAAAGATCATCACAAGCCCATGACAGGCTTACAACGGGCCATGCAGTGGCTGAAGTTTAAAAAAATAAGGTTTAGTGCAGTGGGGCAGGCACGGGGTGGCTGCAAGAAAAAACCTCTGGGCCATTTGGAGGCCCCCCTGGACCTTGGAGGCCCTGGACCACGGCCCCAAGGTCTGGGGATAGAACACCTCTGTTTCCATCTTCAATCAGATCCCTGGAGGCAAATGGCTGCTGAAGTTCGCTCTCCTAGTGCTGCTAGCTGGGACTATGTGGTGGCTGCACCACAGCATCCCAAAAGCAATATTCACTGTCAGCTGGGTGCATCCATTGATTCTGGCTAACCTCTGGGGCCAGGAAGGTGCTCATGTGAACACAGCCAAAGTAAAAGAGTTGTAAAGTTTGACAGCAAAGGGGTCTGACTGTAGAATGCCCTTCATGGAGAGGGCATTCCACAGGCACAGTGTACCCCCCTCCCCCCCCCCACAAAATATCCTGTCCCTCGTCACCACCTCAGACAATGGTGGACCAGACAGCAGGGATTCTGAAGATGATCTCAGTGCCCAGGTAGGTTCACATGAGGTAGGTTCACACAAAATCCCCTGGCTCCAGACCATATCAAATTTTAGAAGTTAGCACCCAGAAGTGCAACTGGTGCAGAAAGTGTCTGCATGCCACCGAGCACCAGTGAACATTCTGGCAGCAGTATGTTCCAACAGCTGAAACTTCAGAACCATCCCCAAAGGCAGCTTCATGGAGAGCCCAAGGCAACATGTTTCGTTTCAGCCTCTTCGTCCTTTCTTAGCTGGATCTGGAAGCAGGGCTGGAAGGTCGTTCCTGCAGTGAATGTGAAATGCTTGCTGTTATGAAATAGCGCCAACAATAGGAACAAATCTTGTGCTGGCCAGGATCTCAGAAAATGCCTCAAGCTAGCTGCTGGCTCTTATCCTTCAGCCCCAGTCTGCATTATGGGTATAATAATGCTGACCCCCTACCTCACTTTGTCATTGTAAAGGTTACTGAGAAAATGTACGTGAATAGAGTATTCACATACATTTTCTCAGTAACCTTTACAATAACAAAGTGGGCTATATAAATGCCAAGTATCATAATCATGAATGTCAATTTCAGATGTATAGGGAAATTCTTGAACTCTCTATGCACTTATAATTGAGTTGGCAAATGGGGAACCACTCAGATTCTGCCTGAACAATTGACCTGAGAGTTGTAAAAGAATGAAGTCTTTTATACAGTTCAGAAACGGAAGGGGGGGTAAGAACCGCTCTGTTTGTAAAACCCACTCATGGAGATAAGGGCCCAAATCTGTGCGGATTTTCTTTTCTGCCCCCTGCATCGAGATTTTATCTTAACCAGAATCAAGGTTTTCGTATCTTTAAAATGTGGAACCTTGCTGATCCTCATTACTTGGCTCTACTGTTTGCTTAGATCTTTCACTTTGATGAGAAACTTTGTTTTATAGGTAGTATTTAGCATCTTGATTAGTATTAGTGCTACTTGGAGATTTGCATACAATAATCTGACCTACTATTGAAAGTTTGTGTAAAAGGGGGATTCTTTTCTTCCTGCTTTTACCCAAAAGGATTCAGACCCAGGGCAACTGTAGACTGTATTTATTTTATATAAGCCTTGTTTAGTGGACTTACAGGAGTGTGGTCACCATTGAGCAGGGGAGGACATAGGAACAGAGAGGAGGCTGCCATTTACTGAGTCAGACCATTGGTCTATCTCGCTCAGTATTGTCTTCACAGACTGGACAAGCATCCCCCGGCCACCATGGCCACGAGCACTGCCGGGGGCAGCCAGAGGCTTGCCCTCACTTTCCCTCACAGCTTTGGGGCGCCACTGGAGTCACTCATCTGCCCCTGCCCTGGCTTGTTCATTCATCCGAGAGAGGAGCAGCAAGAAGAGGGGCATCTTGTCAATCTTGCTGCTGGTAACTACATAGACTGGAGATTATGTGAGAGGGTCTTCTCCTGGGCTGTGATCATGCACCCTGTGGCTGACGTCAGGTGCAGAGGGCATGGCTTGGGGCACACGCACTTTGTGCATGTGATTGAAAGCCACAGGGTGTGGGGGAGCCCCTGGCAGGACTATGTCTTCCAGCCGCCTAGGTGCTCCCAAAGCCCCTGCTCTAAAAGCAATGTTTTAAGTGGCATGTGCTCTAAAAGCTTGAGGTTTCTTATATTCCCAGGTTGAGACAGATGAGCCCAGCTAACATTGGTTCTGTTTCCCCCTTTTCCCAAGCCAGGGTGGAGATATGTTCACCTATCAAGTCTATATTCCATTAAATCTGCTTGCAGTATCAGAGTAAGCTTCAGAAATGCATGGGGGTCTTCAGAAAACTGGCCTCCACAAGCCTCCTTCTATCTGCCTCTGCTAAGGTTCATGGTGGGGCTTACCCTGGTGGACGGAATGGGAGAGAGGAGGTGACCACAGAGTGACTTTCCTGTCCCAGTGAGTCACTCCTCCACCACTACCACACTTAGAGATTGGCATGGCAGAAGGCCCTTAACAGCTGCTTGACAATGACCACTCCTGATGCTGGCCCTGATCAGTATCTGTGGATGATACTGGATGGCTTTTTCATGCTTTTCTCTGTTGTTGCTGCTGGTGTCATAAAACTCATTTTGTTTTGTTTTTTGTCAAATCTGATGATGTGCCATTTATGGAAAATGCTGGGAGTGGGGAGAGATCAGTGAAGTCATTGACATCTCTGATTCAGTGCCTCAGGCTTGCAATTGCTCCAAACAATCTGTAGTTGGTTCATCTGGCTGCCCCACTGCTCAGCTGCTGCCCTCTCCAAGCTCCTTGACCTCGTGGCAGGGCTGGTGGTTGATACCCCTAGACTTATGGTCTTGGGGGATTTCAACCTTCCGGCCCTTGGCAGGGCCTCGGTATATGCTCAGGAGTTCATGGCATCCATAGCAATCATGGGCTTGTCGCAGGTAGTCACCGGCCCAACTCATGTGGCTGCTTCTGTCTAGCAGGGAGATTGTTGGAGGTGGCCTAGTTAGCATCATAAATACATTGCTAAGGGTGCCTCCCTGTCTAAAGGAGGCAATGGTTAGACCGCTCTTAAAGAAGCCTTCCCTGGATCCCTTAGTGATGGATAATTATAGGCCAATCTCCAATCTCCCTTGGTTGGGCAAGGTGATTGAGAGGGTGGTGGCCAACCAGCTCCAGGCAGTCTTGGAGGAAACTGATTATCTAGACCCATTTCAAACTGGCTTTAGAGCTGGCTATGGGGTTGAGACAGCCTTGGTCGGCCTGATAGATGACCTTTACCGGGGGATCAACAGAGGGAGTGTGACTCTGCTTATTCTTCTGGATCTCTTGGTGGTGTTCAATACCATTGACCATGGTATCCTTCTGGATCGCCTGGGGGAGTTGGGGATAGGGGGCACTGCCTTGCAGTGGTTCCGTTCCTATCTCTCGGGTAGATTCCAGATGGTGGAGCTTGATGACAGTTGCTCCTCAAAACAGGAGCTGTTATATTGAGTTCCTCAGGGCTCCATTCTGTCACCAATGCTTTTTAACATCTACATGAAACTGCTGGGTGAGGTCATCAGGAGGTTTGGTGCTGGGTGTTATCAGTATGCTGATGACACCCAAATCTACTCCTTTTCATCTTCAGGAAATGGCACTCATTCTCTAAATGCCTGCCTACAGGCAGTAATGAGCTGGATGAGGGATAACAAATTGAAGCTGAATCCAAGCAAGACGGAGGTGCTCATTGTGAGGGCTCAGAATCTGAGGGGTGAGTTAGATCTCCCTGTGCTGGATGGGGTTACACTCCCCCAGAAGGAGCAGGTGCACAGCTTGGGAGTACTCCTGGACCCAGGCCTCACCCTGGTATCTCAGTGGAGGCCATGGCCAGGAGTGCTTTCTATCAGCTTTGGCTGATTCAACAGCTGCGCCCATTCCTTGAAGAGGATGACCTCAAAACAGTGGTGCATCAGCTGGTAACCTCCCGGCTTGACTATTGCAATGCGCTCTACATGGGGCTGCCTTTGTACGTAGTCTGGAAACTTCAGTTAGTTCAGAATGTGGCCGCCAGATTGGTCTTTGAGGCAACCCAGAGTGACCATATTATGCCTGTCTTGAAACAATTACACTGGCTGCCAATATGTTTCCGGGCAAAATACAAAGTGCTGGTTATTACCTTTAAAGCCCTGAACGGCTTGGGTCCGAGATATCTTAGAGAGCGTCTTCTTTTACATGATCCCCACCGCACGTTAAGGTCATCTAAGGAGGTCCATCTCCAGTTACCACCAGTTCGTTTGGTGGCAACACAGAGGCGGGCCTTCTCTGTGGCTGCTCCCAGGCTGTGGAATGCACTCCCGGCAGAAATTCGTAATCTTAATTCCTTACTGACCTTCAGGAGAGCCCTAAAAGCCCATCTGTTTGGCCTGGCCTTTTAGGGTTTTAATTAGTTTTCATTGTTTTAACGCTAACCTGATTTTCAGGGTTTTAATTGTTCTGATAATTTAATTGTTTTAAATATGTTTTTAATTGGTGTTAATATTTATATCTGTTTTAATTGTTATTGGTTTTAATGGTTTCTGTTTTTAATTGTAAACCGCCCTGAGCCAGCTCGGAAGGGCGGTATAAAAATTGAATAAATAAATAAATAAATGTGGGCGAACACACTTTATACCTGGTCTTTGTCTCAGAGCAGTGGCGATGTGATTTGAATATGGGGGTTATAACCATCTCTCCCTTGCCATGGTCCAATCACTCCCTGATCTGCATGTAGATTACGCTGCTCCTTGCCTCTGCAGGGGCAGTGGAACAACTCTGATGGTCCGCCCCATGCGCCTTATGGATTCTGATGGTTTTCAGAAGGCTCTTGGGAATATTCCCAGCAATCTGGTGGGCACTTCTCCAGTGCAGTTCAGGAGGCCTGGAACATCGACGCCACAAGGATGAGATTGGATGAGATTGCCCCTAAGCAGCCTCTCAGGATTCGTGGATCCCAGCTTCCTTGGTTTACTCAGGAGCTTAGGAAGATGAAGCACTTTAAGAGACACCTGGAGCTCTGCTGGAGGAAAACTAATGCCAGAGACAACCAAGCACGGTTACACTCTCATCTTCAGGAGTATTCCATGGCGACAAGGGTGGCGAAGTCTGCTCACTTCTCCACACTTATTGCATCCGCTGACTCTCATCCAGCTGCCTTATTCTTAATCACTCGTTCCCTGCTTAGGGATGCGGATCCAGTGAAGGTCCTATCTGGCTGCTGTGACATGTTTTCTAGATTCTTCGCTAATAAAGTCGCTCACCTTTGACAGGAGTTGGACTTCAATTGCACAGGATCCAATGAGGTGACAGAGACCTTTTCTTGTAGTGTAATCAGGGATATTTTTGAGCCTGTGGAGGCCAAGGACATGGAGTGGATTCTCTCTCGTATGAGTGCTGTGGCCTGTAGCCTGGAATCTTGCCTGCCCCACCCCCACCCACCCCAGCTTATTAGGGTAGCCAGCAGGAAAGTAAAATCTTGGCTTCAGGAGTTAGTGGATTCTTCTCTTCGTGAGGGGTTTGTGCCAGCAGCCTTAAAAGAGGCTGCGGTGTGCCCTCTTTTGAAGAAGACTTCTGTCGATCCTGAGGACCTTGATAACTATAGACCAGTCTCCAACCTCCTTTTTCTTCAAAGGTTTTGGAGAAGGTTGTATGTGCCCATCTTGAGAGAATTCTGGATTAAGCTGATTTTCTAGATCTTTGGCCATCGGGTTTCAGGCCACGGCATAGCATGGAAACAGCATTGGTCGCTCTGGTTAATGACTTGTACTGTGACCTTGATGAGGGTAGCGCCTCTCTCTTGGTCCTTTTAGATTTCTCAGCAGCCTTCGATACCATCAACCATGGTACCCTTCTGGAGCACCTATGTGGGTTGGGTATTGGGGCCACTGTTTAGCAGTGATTCCATTCCTTCCTTAGTGGACACTTTCAGTCTATGTGTATTGGTGGCGAGTGGTCTGCCCTGTAGCCACTCCTTTGTGGGGTGCCTCAGGGCTCGGTTCTCGGACCCATTGTTTTTAACATCTATATGAAATGGCTGGGGCAGGTCATCCGTCAGTTTGGGGTGAGATTCCATCAATATGCTGATGATACTCAGCTGTATATTGCCACCCCAGGCCATTCCAGAGATGCCATTTCTGTGCCTGCCCAGTGTCTGGAGGCTGTCAGGATCTGGATGGGTCAAAACAAGCTCTGACTTAATCCTTCCAAGACTGAGTTGCTTTTGCTTACTTCTCAATCTGTCCAATTGCCGAGTCTGAGTCTCTCCCTGGATGGGGCTGTGCTGCTGTGGTCCATGACTTGGGGATCCTCTTCAACTCATGGCTCCTGTTTGAGCAGCAGGTGGAGGCCATGGCCAGAGGTGCCTTTGCCCAGCTTCGGCTGGTCTGCCAGTTGCAGCCCTAGCTCGACCAGCAGGCCCTGGCAATGGTAACACATGCCCTTGTCATCTCTCATTTGGCTTACTGTAATGTGCTTTACCTTGGGTTGCCTTTGAAGACGACCTGGTAGCTTCAGTTGGCCCAGAATGTGGTGACCCGCCTGCTTAAGGGCATTAGAAGATATGATAGTGTGACACCTCTTCTGTGGTCGCTAAACTGGTTACCTATTTGCTTCTGGGTCCTATTCAAGGTGCTGGTTCTTACCTTTAAAACCCTTCAGGGCTTAGCATCTATTTACCTTCAGGACTGCCTCTCCCAGCCAGTCCTGTCCCAACCTGCGAGATCTTCTCAGGTTGCCTTTCTTTCAGTCCCTGGTCTCAGAGAGGTCCATATTACTAGGGCCCATGGAAGGGCTTTCTCTGTTGCTGCCCCTTCACTTTGGAATTATCTTTCTCTCCAGATTAGGTCTGCCTCCTCCCTGTCAGCCTTTAAAACATTATTGAAGACATTTATTTTCCGCCAGGCATTCGCCCTTTAAAATCTTTTTTAAAATAAATTTTAATTAATGAATTAATTAATTGTTTTAAATAAACCAATCAATCAATCAATCTCCCTTCCAGTCACAACATTTGGGGAGATGGACATAGAACTGTATATTGCAAGGTGTCTGAGCCAAAACCCCACTCTTCTGTTCATGACTCTTTAGAGGAGCATTGGTATATAAAGAGCAATTCTTTAGAGGTGTATTGGCTCCCTTGAGAACCAAGGAAGCTTGCAGATGAACATTGTTGACTCCTTCTGAATGTATATATTCAAAGCAAAAGGTGTGAAAGAGAGAGGAGGTTTGTCTGCTTCTGGCACTTCTGCATGAAATGGAGGTGGTATCAAGCCCTAACAAGGGTTCCACTATCAATTTGTAAGGGAGGCCTACCATGCCTGAACATTTTATTTGTTTCTTACAATAATATAATTTGCCATTATTTCCTATGGGCCATAATATTTTATAGAACAATGCATCAACCCCATAACAATGCATTAGTTATGGGGTTTTGGCCTCTGCAGCCAGTGTGGTGATGCAAATGGTGTCTGCGCATCTGTGGAGGTCATGAAAATGGCTTCCGTGCGTGCGCAGAGGCCTGAGCCGGTCCGTAGCCGGTCTGGGCTCATTTGGAAGCCCAGCGAGGGTATTGGAGGAGCCCCGCTGCTGATGTCTTTGCCACTGCAGCAGCTGCTGCTGCAGCTACCACCACCATCCCCACCGCCTCTAAATTAAAGGTAGCAGTACCCTTTCTCTCCCCTGCCCTGCATTAGTATATGGAATACCTTTTACTTGTAAAGGGGAATCCTCACCTAATTCCCCTCTACAATTATATCCCCCAAACCGGCCCACAAACCATTTTGTCCCGGTTCAGTGGCTGAACCAGACTGGACCTGGTTTGGCCAGACCTGAGTCCAGACTGGGCCGGGTAAGTTCCATGCACATCCCTACCATGGCACCAGCATCTTTTGGATGCAAAGTCTGAAGCAGAGTCTGGGGGGGCAGTTCTAAGGTTCGAGGAGAGGAGAGGAGATGGATTACTTAACAGTAAAACTGGAAGGGTCAGCTCAGGTTAAGTGTGTGAATTGACCTATCTACCACATGAGGTTGCTCATTTTTCTTGGAATCTCCACTGAAAAGAGCAATATGAGGGCATGCTATTGTGCCACCATACATGGCTTCAGGCCAGAGTGCCTCCCCATTAAATTCCTTGCAGCAACATCACTTCAGAAGTAGGACATCAGGCCTTGTTTGGTGGTATCAGGACTCTTTGTTCGAACATCTATCTTGGTTGGCAGTTCTTCCAAGTCCTGCCAACGCTGACCCTAGCCTTGCTATGTGGAATCTGTTACCTAGTAGCAGCTCCACTACTAGCATACTCCCACTGAAAGTCATTTGCCTTCTGGTCTTGCTTAGCAAGCCATGAACTCACAATCTGGCTGCAACAGGACAGGGGCTGCTATTGAAAGCTGGTGTAGTGTAGTGGGCTGTGGCTGAGCTGGGAGGCAGGACTTCCCTGGTTCAAAGCTCACCTTTGCCATGAATTCTCAAGGTAGCCTTAGGCAAGGCCACTGCTTCTCAGCTTTCTCTTCAATGGACAAATAGAGAATAATGATACTTATTTTAAGGGTTGTTATAAGGATTACCTAGAGAGCATTCATGTGAAACACTTTGAAAACTCAAAAAGTTATGTACAGATGCTATGTGTATATGCATGATACACAACTGTAAAGCCACACGCACATGGCCCAGCACTAGTTGTGGGGTTTTTGGACTCTGTTCTTTATAAATAGAATACAACTGGCACTCACCCACTCCATTTAAGACCTGACTCTGTCCAGAACTGGTCCTCCAGTCCGGCCAAATGTAAGCAATTTTGTCTGTCTGGTAAATAGCTACATTCACTGGACATTATGAAGGGGACTGAAAATGAAAATGCTAATATTATAATTCCTTTATACAAATCTATGGTGCAGCCACATCTGGAATACTGTGTACAGTTTTGGTCACCATATCTTAAGAAGGGTATTGTAGAACTAGGAAAGGTGCAGAAGGGGGCAACCAAAATGATTGGGGGCCTGGAGCACCTTCCTTATAAGGCAAGACTACAGCATCTGGGACTCTTCACTTTGGAAAAGAGGGGAGACAAGATAGAGGTGAATAAGGGGAGGCAAGATAGAGGTGAATAAAATTATGCATGGAGTGGAGAGGGTGGACAGAGACAATTTTTTCTCCCTCTTTCACAACACTAGAACCAGGAGTTATTCCATGAAGGTTGGGAAATTTATGACCAACAAGAGGAAGTACTTTTTCCACACAGTGCATAATTAATCTATGGAATTCTTTGCCATGGGATGTAGTGATGGCCACTAGCTTGGAAGGCTTTAAAAGGGGCTTAGACAAATTCATGGAGGAGAGGTCTATCAATGGCTACTAGTCTGGTGGCTGTGGGCCACCTCCTGTCTCAGAGGCAGGATGCCTCTCAATACCAGTTGCAGAGGAGTAACAGCAGAAAAGAGGGCATGTCCTCACCTCTTGCCTGTGGGCTCCCCAGAGGCATCTGGTGGGCCACTGTGTGAAACAGGATGCTGGGCTAAATAGGCCTTGGGCTTGATCCAGCAGGGCTGTTCTTATGTTCTTATGGCTGGGCATCTATATCTCCAAAGGCAATCTGGATTATCTAGGTAGTACCTGGAGCACTTCTGCTGGACAATATTTGCCAATACTTAGGCAGAAGAGAATCACATTTTCTTTGCTACTGTCACTGCAATTGTCACTGGCTTTTTAGTTGCAACCATTTGAGTGATTCAAATACTAGTTGAATTGCTGCTTTGTACTCTCCTGCTACTGTACAAATAATAATGGGCTGCTTTGGTCAATACTCTGACCAAAGTTTTATTTGGATATGGAAAACATCCAAATAACTGAATACATCTAGATCTGAAAGGAGATGATCTTCAGAATTTACATCAGTAATATCTGACACAAATTACAAAAGAGTTATATATCCTGAAGTGGCACATTAGCAGCAAAGGGTGGAGTTTTTCCCATCTCTTTAGGACATTTCCTGTTATTAATAAATGCTGAAAAGATTCTGCAAAAGATAAACGATCTATCCAGTTCTATGAAATTTCATATGACCCAAAAGCAATCCTCAAGCTTATGAATGACATTATAGACCAGATAGATTTACAATTCATTCTGCCTCTAGCAACATATGAAAAACCCCTATTTGGAAAAAGGAATAGATGACCTCATTTATTTGTACAATTCTCCAGAATTTGGGGTGTTGCATTGACCAGTCCATGATACTTTGCTGCCACAAGCAGAGCACCAACTTGCTCCCCTTTCATTTCCCCCCGTTAGAATCACACACACCAAATTCCTTCCTTTTTTCAAATCTCTGCCCGCTTCCTTCCATTTCTGGTAGTAATGGAAGAGTGAGGGGGGAATGATGCCATTAAATTTTTCTTCCTCTGCAGAGCATTCAGGGGTGGGGTGGTTGTTGGGTGAGCTGTTGTGCCACCCCTAAGAAATGGCCCACTATCTGCCACTGACCTTAAGCTATCTGCTTCTCCCTGCTTTCTCTGTGCAGATACTGGACAAGATCTAGACTAAGGTAGTTCCACTGAAATTAATAGGACATAAGTTAGTCATGATTAATTTGTCTCATTGATTTCAGTGCTGCTTAGTCAGGGCTCAGATGGATGTTGCCCAGTGTTGTGTGGGCAGATGCCCTCTATTTCTTTTTAATAAGTTTTCCCCGTAGATCCCAAAGTGTCAAAAGTTCTTTTGGTCTGGAGGAGGAGTACTCTCCAGAATGGAGGAGGAAGTTCTCAGGTGCTCTGGAAACTGAATGAGAAACCGAAGGATCTGAGGTTGAGGCCTCGTCTAGAATGTCCTTCAGGCACAGAAGGGAAAGGGCAGGAGCTGACATGATGATGAAAAGTACTTAAAATAGTCACACTGAAATTAAAAGGACAAGTTAGGCAATACCTAACTTGTCCTTTAAATTTCCATGGGACTATGAATAATTTTCCTCAGTATATCAGCCTGGGGTTGTTGGGGTTGGGGTTTTTTATATTATTTTTTGTTAGTTGTTGTTGTTGCTTTTGCAAGATCAGTCCTATGATTGGCAGGCAGTGGATTAGCCAGACTTGGTGTCCTTTTTAGAAGTCTGGGCTTATGTCTTTGCTTTGTCAACCAAGCAATATCTTCTTCCAACTCCATTTGCCAATTCAGGGACCCTCTGCTGGAGGAGAGCACACCTTCTAAGTCTGGATTCTGACACAGATGCTCACTGACTCAGCCTGGCCCTGATCCCAAGATGGCTTTTTGTGGGAAGGGGTTGTAACTTAGCGTTGGAGCACATCCCAGGTTCAGTGATTTCTTTTAAAGGTATCAGGACGGACCAGGAAAAGCTCCTGTCTGGGACCTTGATGAGCTGCTCTCAGTCAGAGTAAAGAGTACTGGGTTAGACAGACAAAAAACATGCTACATTCTCTCAGCATACAGAACCTATGTGTATCAAAATCATTATTCTCTAGGGGCTCTTTTTAGCATTTCACCAGTTGTCCAAGAACTCAGCACAGCTTCCTTCATCATGAGATGGAGAAGTCGACAAAAAATATATATTATTTTGTTTACATCAGCCAGAACAATGATCACATTTTATGCATCCAGATAACTGTTACCTAGAGATGTGACTGTCTTGGCTGACTGCCTCTCTCAGACACAATATCTTTTGCTTTGTGTGGAGCATAGTTACTCTCGGCTATTTCCTCCTGCTCTCCCTGACATTTGTTAACCTTCCAGTAATGAAATTCACTTGCATTAATGGCTTAGATCTCACTATAGTCGCTGTCCTCCTCACACTTGCTCTGTACCTTTTGTTATCATTCTTGCAGGCTTCCATCAACACTCACACAAAGCCGCCCCCAGTTCTGCAGCACTTTTAACACCATTTGCAGTCTTGTTGCTACATTTCACAACTGACAGCATGCTGAACCATTTCCATGTATCATACTTGCCATTCTGTGTGTGTTTGTGTGTGTGTGTATACATTTTTTTGTGTTTGTGTTTATTTATAACTAATTAGTAAGATACATTTTAAGACCCCCATTGGATTTTTTAAAAAGACAGATAGTTGTCTTCATAAGCAAGGATGTACAAATAACTTCTAAAAAACATTATGAGTATTTTTGAAACTCAGGGTGAGGACTTCCCTTGAGGCTCATCAGAAGGTCTGCCTAAAGAGACCATCACATTTCCTTCCAAAGTCACTTTAAGAGAAATCTAGTAACCACCTAGGAATGTACACAACCACCATCTTGAACATTTTGCAGAACTTATTTTGTGGGCCTTTTAGCGTCCATTGAAAATTCCTCAGGTGTTTTTTCTGGGTGGTGGACTTCAAATTTGCTTCAAATTTTACTTTAGTTCAATTTTTGAACATCCCTTGCTAACTTGGCAAAGAGGCACTTTTTAATGTGGTGATTCTCTTTATTTAGCAGGGGGAGAGTAACTGGCCGTATCTACCCCCAGCACAGTACCTCCAGTGACTGTTGCTGGTGTCTATCTTATGTTTCTTTTAGATTGTGAGCCCTTTGGGCACAGGGATCCATATTATTTATTTATTATTCCTCTGTGTAAACTGCCCTGAGCCATTTGTGGAAGGGTGGTATTGAAATCAAATAAATAATTAGTATTAGTATTATTGTTGTTATTTATTTACACAGTCAGATAAGTGTTATTGACTGGTTTGTTTTATCCAGACATCGAGTCCTTCCCAAGGACCTGGGATGGCTGAATTTTATTGTCAATGTTGTTCCTGTTGTTATAGATATCGTCGCAGAATATAGGCTGTTCCCAGTAAAGTTGCTTTTTGTAATTGGCTGATGGTGATTTCTGTGGCCCCAAATAATAATGCACTTAAAATGTTCAATAATGAGAAACTATTAAACACCAATGAAACAAAGCAGGCCTACAAGAAAGACCAAGTCAAGAACCGATAAGAAAAATGAAAAAATAAGCCACTGCATGGTCAATATTTGCACAATATAATCCGAAAATCAAACATCACCAAGAACTGGCAATGGCTTAAGAATGACAAATTGAAAAAAGAAACTGAGGGTTCAATACTGGCTGCACAAGAACAGGCACTAAGAACAAATGCAATAAGAGCAAAAGTAGAAAAGTCAACAACAAACAGCAAGTGCCGCCTTTGTAAAGAAGCAGATGAAACAGTGGACCACCTAATCAGCTGTTGTAAAAAGATCCCACAGACCGACTACAAACAAAGGCATGACAAGGTAGCAGGGATGATACACTGGAACATCTGCAAAAAATACAAGCTACCTGTAGCCAAACATTGGTGGGACCATAAAATTGCAAAAGTTATAGAAAATAAAGATGCAAAAATATTATGGGACTTCTGACTACAAACAGACAAATATATGCCACACAATACACCAGATATAACTGTAGTTGAGAAGAAAGAAAAACAAGTTAAAATAATCGACATAGTAATACCAGGGGATAGCAGAATAGAAGAAAAAGAAAAAGAAAAAATCACAAAATACAAAGATCTACAAATTGAAATTGAAAGGCTGTGGCAGAAGAAGACCAAAATAATCTCAGTGGTAATTGGCACCCTAGGTGCAATTCCAAAACAACTTGAAAAGCACCTCAACACCATAGGGGCTACAGAAATCACCATCAGCCAATTACAAAAAACAACTTTACTGGGCACAGCCTATATTCTGCAAGGATATCTATAATAACAGCAACAACATTGATAATAAAATTCAGCCATCCCAGGTCCTTGGGAAGGACTCAATGTCTGGATAAAACAAACCAGTCAATAACACGTGTTTTAACAAGAAATAATAATTTTTTGTACAGAGTGAACCTAAATCTCAGAGGGCAAATAACCTTTTTTTAAAAAAAAAACAATCTCACATACATATTTTTTTCAATTCACAATATGCTTAATTGAAACTAACTACAGGTGTTTGGAAATGCAACCATTATTCTGATTATTAGTGTTTTCCTTGCACTGAGTAAAATGGCTTCAAACACAGACGTATAAGCCAAATCAGAAATCAATGCCACAAGATTTAGATTATAAGTAACAGCAAACTGTCTCATTTATTTAATTAATTGTTTATTTATACATTTATATTCCATTCTTCCTTCAAGAAGCCCATAAAAATACATGGTTATTTTTATCCTCACAACAACCTTGTGAGGTAGGTTAGGCTGTGAGTTAAGTGAGTGGCTCAGAGTCACCCAGTGAGTTCCATGGCTGAATAGGGATTTGAACTTAAGTCTCCCCAGTCCTAGTCCAACACTCTACCACTACACTACACTACGCTACGCTACATTCCATACTCAAAATTATGTAATTCAATGTTTCATCCTACATTTTTTAACTTTCTACATCACCAGCTTTCCTTAAAATAATTTAAAGTAATCTAAATGTGTTCCCATTACATATATTTCATAACTGTGAAACACGCAATTATCCTTGAGAACAACTTTTAGATTTAATATGTTCCTTCAACAGACATTTTATTTAAAGCAATATTTATTTCCTTAAATAGTCTTCCTGCCCTATCCTTATTCCAAAATGTCCATCATCTCTTTACCACAAAAACTCTGCGCAGTATTTCTCTTCAGACTTCTTCACATAATTATAGGCACGTCCTTTCCATTCTTCATCAATGATGAGCTCATTTCTTTGGTTGGGGCACCAAAGGAAGGAAGAGATTCCGAAGCCTGTAGAAAGGGTGTGAGAGAATAGAACCTGGTGAGAAAGTTTACTGCTTTTCAGCCATGTGCTCTGCTTTGAGATTTCAAATGCCGAGTCTCCTGTCATGTGACAGGTGTCACTGCCTGTTAGATCAAATAGCTTCTGTTGTGGAATGCGGTATACATTACTAGTCTGGTTTCATTTCCATTCATCACTATCATCACCATCATCTTTTGTCACTTCAGGAAAAGCAAATGTGTTCATATTCTCTAATTAGGTTTTCATTCAGGTCTTTCAGAGGTAGGACCTACCAGGTCAGAATGTAGTATCTAGTAGGGTTTGGCAACTAGGAGCCAGATTCTAGAAAGTGAGAGGTGAAGAGTTGGAAGCAGTGTTCCCTCTAACAGGGATCCCCATATGTTGTTGACTACAACTCCCAGAATCCCCAGCTGCAATGGTTTTTGCTTGGGTATTCTAGGAGTTGTAGTTAACAATATCTGGGAATCCCTGTTAGAGGGAACACTGTTGGAAGTAGTAACCACCAGCAATGGCCTAGCAATTAGGAGAGGGAGCCTACATAAAATGTTCCGTTGAACTAAGATAAAAAAGCTATTGCCTGTGCTTATAAGTTCCCTACTACCAAGCAATATTATCCACATGTTATATCAGGCCCTCACATTTTAACACATCCAGACACAATTGTGTCACGTGTCAGAAAGCAGGAACAGCCTACATGCAGAGCAAATCCTTCAAAAAGTGAAGCAAGCCACAGACTACAACTCATAAGAGGTCGTGAAGGACAACTTTGCATCTGCATGGAAAGAGGGAGTTGAGAGGAAATTAGGAAGTTATGGGCTAGGTATCCCCATGTTGGTCTCCTTAAGGATCTTAAAAGCCAAGGAGATAATTAGGTAGCCAATTTGGGACATACTGACTCAGGAAGGCAGGGCCTGAGTCAGACATGTAACTTTCTTAGGTAATACAACTTACCCTCATAGACCAGCTAAATATTTACATGAGCTTGTCCTTGCCAAATCAAGAAGGGCATTTGCCTTAGCTCGATTGAATGCACGGCCCTCAGCTCTCTAGGAGGGTTGCTATCTTGGTATTCCTTTCTCTCAACAGTTTTGCCCGTGTCAGCCAGGAGCGATTGAGACAATTGATCATATGTTGCTTCACAGTTTGTTTTATAGAGATATTCAGCTAGCACTTTTGTCACCTATTTTGTCTAGTTTCCCAGGAAGGCCATCGGCCTTTTATGTGTCTCTCCTTTTGTCCGACAGTGATATTAATGTCTCCACCAAGGTGGCAAAATTTTGCTACATTGCAAGCTGTACAAAGAAGCAATTGGTAAAATCATAAGTGTTGAGTGTACTATATATTGTTATATTGTAAATGGTGGTTTGTAAGAAAGTACTGGCAGAATCATGATTGCTGGAGGTTGCTACTTATCTATTGTGTAATATTTTTGCCTGGTCAATGACTGAAATAAATATTCCATTCCATTCCAACTCATAAGAACATAAGAACAGCCCTGCTGGATCAGGCTCAAGACCTATCTAGTGCAGCATCCTGTTTCACACAGTGGCCCACCAGATGCCTCTGGGAAGTCCACAGGCAAGAGATGAAGGCATACCTTCTCTGCTGCTGTTTGCTCCCCTGCAACTGCAACCCCTGCAACCTTTCCTCTGAGGCTGGAGTTGTCCTATAGCCCTCAGACTAGTAGCCATTGATAGACCTGTCCTCCATGAATTTATCTAACCCCCCCTTAAAGCCATCTAGGCTGCTGGAATTCACCACATCCTGTGGCAGAGAAGTCCACAAATTGTTTATGTGTTGTGTGTAAAAGTACTTCCTTTTGATGGTCCTAAATTTCTTAGCAATTTATGTCACACATGATGTGCCTTATTCAGTTACTGCAATGCACTGTATGCGGGGCTGCCCTTAAAGACAATTTGAAAGCTTCAGATGGTTCAGAATACTGCTGCAAGGATGCTCACCGGAGCTAATCAATCATGAGTATTACACCCATCCTGTGGCAGCTTCATTGGTTACCAATTTGCTTTTGGGCTAGATTCAAAGTGCTGGGCTTAACCTTTAAAGCCCTACATGGCTTGGGTTTGGGATATTTGTCAGGACACATTAGCCTATATGAATCTGCCAGGACTCTCCATTCTACATCTCAGGCCCTCACAGTCCCACCATTGACTGAGATCTGGTTTGCAGTAACTAGAGACAGGACCTTTTCAGGTGCGACTCCTTGGCTTTGGAATGGCATCCCAAACAAGTTTCACCATGTTCCCTCCCTCAGGGTTTTTTACTTTAAGACCCATCTTTAGAGAGGCTTCTTAGTTTGTATTCTCTGACTGTCTCCAGGACATTTTTAATCTATAAATCGAGCTTTAACTGGGTGTAGTTTTCAACTGTATTTTATTAATTTTATATTGTTTTATTTGGCAGGGGAGGTATTGTCTGTGAGCCGTCTCAAGCAGTATCATGCTGGAGGGATGGAATACAAATATTTTAAATAAATAAAATAAAATAAAGATTATGGAATTAAGCATGTAGAAGACTTGAGAAAACATTTAAGGATGAGGAACATCACACCAAAGTGTGTGCGATGACAACACATACATCCTTCTCTCCAGGGGCGTAACTACCATTAGGCAAGGGGAGGCGGCTGCCCCAGAGGCAAGTCACATGTGAAGTGAATGTGTGTGTGTCAGTGAGGGGCCCATCTTAAAATTTTGTCTCTGGGCCCACTCCAGCCTCGTTACGCCCCTGCTTCTCTCTTTTTCTCATACATACAGATGGGACTTGTACAACCAAAAATAATGCACATATCACTCCTTTCTCTTTCTGAATACCAGATGCTGAGAACAAACAAGAGAGGAGAGCTGTTGTCCTGTCCAGGGGAAGTTGACTGGTCACTGGAAACAGAATGCTGGACTAGGTGAAGACAAGTCATATCCACAAGGCATAAACTGAATACAAGAGAGAGGTGGGATCTGGGCCCCAGTACCAAACTGTTTTGTTTTATTTTAAACTGCCCAGAAATGTGAGTTTTGGGTGGTATATGAATATGTTAAATAAATAAAATGACAGCCTTTTAACTTAAATGGGATTTTCTCAAGTAAATTTAGTCCAGATGTCAGCCTTTTTTTTCCTTTTTGGGGGGATGCTTTTTTCTTATCCTTATTCTTAGCCACTTTAAGTTTTCTTTTGAAAAGAAAAGCAGGATTTATTTAAATGAAATCAATCAAAATCAAAATAATGTTGGGTCTTTTTTAGGACTCTGGCTGGTTGCATACATGCATGTTGATCAGAGGATTGCCCTTTTCAGCTGTGACAGGTGTAGTTGAGCTCTAAATCCTGGATAGCAAGCTACCACTGGCTTGTTATCTTCATACCTGTTATCTGTCTTGTTCTCTTCTTGTTATCTTCATAACAGTGGTACATATGCTGTTAACTTCCCGGCTAAACTTTTGTAATGTGCTGTATGTGGGCTTGCCTTTGTGTGTAGGAAAGAAACTGCAATTGGTGCAGAATGCAGCAGCCAGATTGGTGTCTGGGCTCTCCCGAAGAGACCATATAAGATCAATTGTAAAAGAACTGCTTTGGCTGCCAATATGTTTCTGAGCAAAACACGAAGTCTTGATTATTACCCATAAAGCCCTTAACATCTTAGGATCCTATGTGGGTTTTAGGGGAAAAAAAATTTTTAAGTGTTTAAATTCACCTTGCCCATTTGTTTTTTGTGTTGGGTGTTAGGTAGCACCCATCATACCCTGCCACCCAACCCACTTTGGTGTCCCTAGGAGCTACCCATAAGGAACCATGAAGTGTTTTGAGTTTCCCCATTGTTCCTTAAGGCCAAAACACTTGAAACATCTTGAATCTGTTTCGAATCTGTTTTGTCTAAATAGCCAGCTCAACTGGCTTTGCAAACAGGCATTGCAAAGTTTATAAGGCCACATACACACACACACACAGAGAGAGAGAGAGAGAGAGAGAGAGAGAGAGAGAGAGCACACTGTGGGATCTCATAATAATCAGCTGGGTGACCTAATAATCTGACTGAAATCCACACACCCCTTTAAGGGTATGTGTGTTTTCTACTGATCAGCTGTAATTTGCATGAAAACTCCATGACAAAAATCATTTTGCAAGCATCTTTTGTGCAATTTGACAAGAGTAAACATCACTAACATGATCCAGATTCACATGGGACTGAGCTAACATAAAAAGCAAAAGCATTTGTATCATACAAAGCTCTTATTTGTCCTTTGTCTTGGTTCTTTCTGTTTTTTATTTGACTTAGGCACATGCTTCCCCTTTTGGGACCATATGCTGTTTGCGCATGAGTATCTCTAACTTAAGCAAACCTGTGCCCTCTATCCAAGATAGATATCACTAAAGAAAGCGGAGGGGGGCACGTTCACATAACTTCCATCACCTCTCAAGAAAGATTGGTTCTTAAGTGCTTTCATTCTCCTCAGCAGCGCCACTGCCATATACTCTCCCATCCCCATTAGGGCTAGGCATCATGTCAGCCATTGAAATTAATAAAATAAGATAGCCATGAGTAACTTGTCCCATTAATTTCAACTGAACAATTCATGAGTAATTTAGACTGGCTGTCAGCCAGTGGTTAATATGTAGGTCTGTTAAAATAGGTCACAGTACTATCACAATTGTGATGATGATGATGATGATGATGATGATGATGATGATGATGATGATGGAACAGCCTATATTCTGCGACAATATCTATAATAACAGCAACAACATTGATAATAAAATCCAGCCATCCCAGGTCCTTGGGAAGGACTCGATGTCTGTATAAAACAAACCAGTCAATAACACCTGTCTGACTGTGTAAATAATAATAATAATAATAATAACAACTACTACTCAATGGCGGGAACACCATACAAGCCATAAACACCTGGGCTATACCTGTTATCAGATACACTGCAGGAATAATAGACTGGACCCAGGCAGAGCTAGAGACGCTAGACCGTAAGACCAGGAAAATAATGACCATCAATCATGCTCTACACCTCCGCAGTGATGTAGACAGGCTATACCTCCCCCACAGCTCAGGTGGAAGAGGAATGCTGCAAGTCCATCAAACAGTAGAGGAGGTGAAGAAGAGCAGAAGGTTCCAAGTTCCCTCCTTGGCATCTCCAAGATAGGGCTGAGAGAGATTCCTTCCTGCAGCCTTGGAGAAGTCGGTGCCAGTCTATGAAGACAATACTGAGCTAGATAGACCAATGTTGGTCTCACTCAGTATATGGCAGCTCCCTATGTTCCTACGCAAGCAGTAAGACTTGGTAACTTTTCTGATGGACATGGTCAGATGGCAAGGAAGTCCTCTGTTTAGGAAGCGATGGGAACTTTAATTGCAGGTGTGCTCAAGAAGGTTGCATGAACAGGGAAATCTGGTGTGTCTCAGGCCTCCAACCACTTACAGAAAAAAATAGTTTAGGGATGCATCCTTGAGATACATTGATAGTGTAATTATCAAAACCCTTTTCTTCCCTTGAAATTCATCAGGTGTTTTTCCAAAATAGCAGAATTCACTTTTCCGTAGGCAAGCACACCTGCAATTAAACTTCCCATCAATGGTTGACATGATGCACATAATTTCAATGGCTGACATGATGCACAGCCCTAATGGGGATGGGAGGGTATCGCAGTGGTGAGGAGAATGCCGGTTGTACTACCATTGTTACAGTTCTTTCTCCAGTTATGGTGAAAATGCTGATTCCATGTCCACAGCATATCCACCATGATATGTTCCCTTCCCTAGTAAGGCTGGGCATCATGTCAGCCAATAAGACAACTCATGAGTCATTTAGTCTGATTGCTGTCACTAGCTATTGTTTATTTACATTCAACATTCAACTCTAAAGCAGAATAAAGCTTTATTCTGAAAAAACTTAATGGAAGTATATTTTATACCAACAGTGCAGAAGGGCTTCAAACTGTAGCAAGAGCTACTGTACAATTGTAGCTTTTATTACATCAGAGTCATAATAAACCAGAAAGTGTTGCCAGATTGCTATGTATGCTTTTTCAAAGGCGTCATAGGCAACGACCATCTGTTATCACAGGTGTGTATGCTAGATGAGGTAGGCTTAGTCTTGGCCATCCAGATATAAAGAGCTAACTTGCATGCAGAGGTGAAGGGTTTACCTGTTTTGAAGTATTACAAAGATGCTTAAGAAGCATCTTTGCTATTGATGTAAGTGGGAGCAGGAAAGAGTTTTCATCAGAACTGGTTTTCATCAAAAAGAGTTTCAATCAGAATATCTATCAATATTAGGCACCATCCTGGCTCAATTGATATGAAAAGGCATTTTTACTACTGTCTCTATGGCAGTCCAGACTTGATCTAAGCCCGCTCTGTACAGCTTGTGACCCATCAAGCCAAGCAAGCTCACTAGTCACATACTGAAATTAAAATGGCAAGTTAGGCATTGCCTAACTTGTCCTTTTAACTTGAATGGAACAACTTTGAGCAATTTTCCTCATCATATTACCCACTGTCATGGCTGGTTCACACATGCATATATATAACTCTATCCCTCATCACTTGGTTGCTCATTGCTTGGGGACAAACAGTCAAATGTGCAAACAGTGTCTCCATCAAAAAGAATTGTGCTGGAGTTGACACTGGGTTTTATGAAAGTTCTCTCTCTTAACTCATGGTCCCTGGATGCAGTCACAGGGACCCTTGGATGGGATGAATCAGGGCCACAACTCTATCAGCTCATAACATGAGAGCCGCAACAAAATTAACTCCCAGCCCAGTGTGGGTAACTGTTTCATCTACAGTGATGGAGGTCTTTGCCAATGGCCACAACCTAATACCTTGGGCAAGCCACCCTGGCTCTACAACAGGCTCTATACCTGATCAGTCCCAGCACTTTGTTGTCTCGCCTCTTAAGGTGTCTTGAGAGATTCCAGATCTCTTCATCACCACCCAAACCCTGTAGCCATGAGTGGATGAGGTGAATATGAATATGAATATGATGAATATTTATATACCACTTTTCAACCAAAGTTCCCAAAGTGGTTTACATTGATATAAATAAACAAAATGGCTCCCTGTCCCCAAAGTGCTCACAATCTTAAAAAGAAACATAAGATAGACACCAGCAACAGCCACTGGAGGAATGCTGAGCTGGGGATGGACAGGGCCAGTTGCTCTCCCTCTGCTAAATAAAGAGAATCGCCACTTTTCAAAGGTGCCTCTTTGCTCAGTTAGCAGGGCCCATTCATCAAGGAGTTCCAGTCCATTTCCCCCTCCTAAACACAATGGCCCTGAGAGACTGGCGCTTCACCAGCAGCCAGTGCCTCAAGTTGCCTACCAATTCCTCCTATAAGTCTAAATTCCCTCTACCTGTACTGATCCTGCCATTATACTATGACACAAATGGCTAACATTCTGTACAGTGCTCTGTCAGTCCCAGAACAGGGCACCTACTCCACTGGTTCTATGCAACTCCAAAGCCTGTCCATGCTGCTAGCCAAGGTGAAGAGACTCCATGATGACTATTAAGGATTGCATCATTGCTGTAGCGATGTTTCTCCCATTCAGAATAATAGGGAAAGCATTGCTACAGCAAGGGGACAATCCTTTGTAGCCATGGAGCCTCCATGCCTTTGCTAACAGCATGGACTCGCTTTCGAGTCACAAGAAACCAGCATGCTCTCCTCGCTCTTGGAGTGGTAGGCCACTGTGCAGAATGCAAGCCAAACATGACACAAAGTTACATCTTCCTGAAACTAACCTCTGCCAACCAACGCAGTGCAGAGTAAGGGAGTGGGGAGAAATACCCCAGGCCAAATTTCGAGGGGGACCATATCCTGCTCAGCCCCCTGTGAGCAGCCAACTGATCCTGCACTGCTTCTTGAGTGAGTGGTGGGGGGGAGTCACTCAATTTTCAAATTCAACTGGAGAAAGAGGCATTGGGACTATAACTGCTCTGTATCTCCTTTCATTCGCCAGATCCAGCAATCAGCAGAATGGCGGGGTTGCTGTGGTACCCAGGCCTGCATCACATCAGGTCAGATCCAGGGGTATAGCTATAATTGAGCAGATGGGTTCAAGGAACCCAGGCCTCCCAACTCCTGAGGGCCCCCAAGCTCCACCCCTCCCTATTTTGTTCATTATCTCCCTCCCTCTGAGGGACCACAGTAGATCCCAGGTGCTTCTCCCCTCTTCACTGGCCCCCAAACTACTTTTGTGGTGGCACTGGATCCGGATTCACATGTACAAGTCATTCCTTGATGTGATAATCAGTGAATGATAAGTAGGCACGTGTGAATCAGCCACGATGTGAGAAAAATATGCTGTTGGAGAAGAATATTCTTTCCTGTTTCGTTTTAATATCCCATCAGTTCAATCACCATTTTTGTTCTGTTCCATGTCCTCTAAGGTAGAAATCTCTGAAGTCTTCAGACCCAGGCTCACTGGATCAGATGACATGCACTCAGCTGCCGTATGCACATGGTGTTTGTTGTAGGTTCAAAACCCCTCCGCTGTTCACTGTACCCAGTAATGGCAACTGGGTTTCATGTCAGATGTCAACCGCTCTAGTTTTCGCCATTTGAGAACTAGTACTGCAATGGCTGTGAGCTAGGAGCCACAGAGCCTATTATTCAAAACTTGCCTGAACCTAAGGTTCTTGGGCAAACTATCAGCCTCTATATATCAGCATCTGAAATACAGAGAATAATACTGAACTACCTTACAGGGCTGATGTAAGAACTATTCAGATATATATTACTCCCAAAGTACTCTGTTATTGTGCTCTTAAAATTATCAAAATGATGCTCTCAGAGGGGTGGATTTAGTGCTTTCGGTGCATGTTAATGAACTTATGAATCTAAATTGAGGCTGACATATGCTAAGTATATATATCGCCTTATTAACAATGCACTGAAGCAGCCTGTATAACTCTTCCTCTTTGTGTGACTAGTGCTGGTATCTCTTCAGACCTGCACGGAGTGTGTCCTCTGAGAGTGCCCCGGGTTATGTCCTCATTCATTCATTCATTCATTCATTCATTTGATTTCTATACTGCCCTTCCAAAACTGGCTCAGGGCAGTTTACACAGAGAATAAATAAATAAATAAATAAATAAATAAGAAGATAGATCCCTGTCCCCAAAGGGCTCACAATCTAAAAGAGTGCTCATTCACGTTTTTTGTTCATAGAATTAATGAACATTGGTACATTGTATAATTTTTTTTTAAAATTAAAACAACTGTGCTGCAAATTCTGGACTTGATTCAGGCAAGTTAAGCACGTGTTATGTCTCATCAATTTCAGTGAGAGAAGTATAAGCATGTGCTGAACTCTCCCATTAGAAGTGCTGGACCTGGCTGGGCTGTGCCTTTTGTGTTGAAATTTAAGGATTCCATGAAAGCATGCTCTCTCATGCACACGATTATACACACGTACAGGAGCATCCTGGCCATTTCAAAATCTAAATTCCACCTCAAAACTGGTACCAAAGTTTGAAGTCTTGCTCTGAAGTGCTAGCAAAGTTGTTAACGTTTCCCTGAGGAGACAAGGATCGAATTCCCCATTCTGGTTAGTCCCAACAACATGCCTCCGGGTTGTGGTGGTGGCACTGGCGAGCATCAAGGAGCTCAACAGAGCGCCACATCGAATCGTTCAGAAGAGGAATCTGAATCCAGCTCTTCCTTTCACAAGAATGATGATGACGTATCCGCGAAGAGTGCGCAAACACGTTTTGCAAACCCTACCCATCTGCGAAGTAAACCCTTCGATAAAGCCGTCTAACCTCTTTGTAACCATAGATAAAGACTTAATTTCCGTGAGGAAGTGTGAAGTACGGTGGTAACCATGTCAAGATCAACAGACACTGCTAGTCATAGCGTGGCTTGAGATTTTACAGCAGTAATTAAAGGTTTCTCGGTGCCCTGTGAAGAGCCAGGAGGTAACTCGCGGTTACCTATTGTTGGTGTTCAGCACTTCAGGTTAAAAGGTACCTTTTATAGCACTCTTTGCACCTGCTGGATTGCCTCCTTTCCCACATCTGAACGCATATTCCCAGTTCCTAGAAGTTACCTAACTGCGGCTATTCAATGAAGGAGGAATTAATTTTCTTCCCTCTTGCAAAGGCTAACGTGCGGAGTGTGGGGGAGCTTCCATTTCTGGCGGGAAAGCTTGGAGAGGGCCAGGTTTCTAATGTCATGACACTCGGGAAAGGTAGAATTTTGACAATGGAAGGAATGGGGGGCGGAGAGAGAGAGAGAGAGAGAGAGAGAGAGAGAGAGAGAGAGAGAGAGAGAGAGAGAGAGAGAGAGAGAGAGAGAGAGAGAGCCTGATCTTAGACAAGTTTCCCTCTGCATTCGCTAGGATTTACTCTCAATTAAGTGTGCGTAGGATTGAAGTCTGATACTGCAATCATCATAACAGGTACCGTGTCATCATAACAGAGCCAGATTTGAACAAGATGGTGGCATTTAGCGCTGGTCCTCAGACGGTGCTACCAACTCGCTCCGATCCTATGCGACTATATCTATCCAAGCAAGAGATCCTTCTCAAATAATCTTATGAGCGCTATGACCTCCTAGGGAATCCATAAGAAGCAAAGGATGGCTTTACACTTCCAGCCCAGCGTTCTGTTTTCAACGGCGTCCTCTCAGATATCTCTGGAAAGCTGCCAGCAGGGCTTGAAAGTGCGATGGTCTTCTTCTGTTACTTCTCCTCTAAATCTGGTATTCAGAGATATACTGCTTCTGTACGTGGATGTTTCATTTAGCTATCATAGCTAGTAGTGGTTAAAAGACCTTTGGATTTGTCTCATCCTTTTGGAAAATCACCTGGAATAGTAGTCATCCCCACGTCTTTGTTAGTAAACTCCAAGTGTTATTTGCGTATTTTGTGAAGAAGTATTTCCTTTGGTCACTTCTGAACCTACTGCCGAACAGCTTCATTGAATTACTCCGAGTACTATTGTTATGAGAAGAGGCGAAAATTGTTCATCGTGTCTCTCCATCCGACTCATAATTGCATTAGTCTCTATCGTTCTCTCCTCTCCCCTCCAATAGTCAGTCATCTGTTAAACTAAAAAGCCCCAGACATGTTAGCTTACCTCGAGGTACTCCAGCCCCTGGATCATTTTATTTACCGTTCTGTATACTTTTCCGAAGTCTGTGGGGTTTTTTGTTATATGGAGCGACCAGAATTGTGTAAAATATTCTAAATATGACCGCACCACAAATTTATATAACGGTATCATGATACTCGCAGTATTATGTTTAGTCCCTTTCTTCATAATTGCTTACGTTGAGTTTGCCTTCCCCCACCCCCGCTGTGTTGATGTTTCCAGTAGGTTCTTAACCCCCAAGACTGGGGGGGGAGTGAGTTACTCCGAATTAAGTAACACGAACTACTACAAGGGCGTGAGTTTGTCTGTACGGTGGCAGTGTTCCTTTGCTTAGAGGCAGCAGATGTGGAATAACACGATTCCTGTAAGATCAGCGTTGTTCTGCGACCAGCCGTGTCCAAACAGTTCTTTCCTAGGAAATAATATACCGATGAACACTTTTGCCTCGGATTGTCTCTGCCTAACTTACTTTCACCCTCTACTGTCTGCAGCTAAAGACTGGGAAAGAGAGTCGGCTCTCCCTGTCTGAACACTGAAGAACCAAGACCCTCCCTCCCTCCAGCTCCTCTCCCCCCGCCCCGCCACCACCACGGGGAGAAAAAGCTGCAGCTGGAACCATCGATGGAAAACCAGCCTTAATCTCTTGCAAACCGCGCTATCAAAGCTTGGATCAGCATATCTAATGTAAACGAGCTTTCACACATAAATAACGTGCCACATCTGGCCCTTGGGGGTTTTATAGTGCCTTAGCTACCGAGCGATTTATGGGAAGGTGAGCTTGTTAAAAACGGGGGAGAGAGATTTGGGCAGTGCACCGGATAAGCTTGAAAAACCTACAAGTTTAGGCGGCGGCTGTGGGGGAAGGGGGGACGGAGAGAGCATGAAAGCCCCTGAGCTGGCTAGAGAGACCCGCCGATCCGGCGGGATCGGACTGAGAGTGCGGCGGGCGGGGGAGTAGGAGGGGGCTCTAGGTCCATCTGCTCGGGAGGAGCAGAGCCGTGGTGGTGGCAGCTGAGAGAGAGCCATCCAGGAACAGGCGTGTTTGCGCTCCGAACCAATTTATTACCGATGAACATATGGCCAATATTTTGTCCCACGTCATACAGCGGGAAGCAAAACAAACACGATCGCGTCGCTGAGGAGAGAGAGCGAGAGCGCGCAACCCCCCCCCCCCCCACACACACACACACACTCCCTTCAGCCAGCCTGGCTAGTCTAGAGTGGCCGCCTGATTTGAGACAATGTGAGGGAGCGCAGAGGGAGGAAGGAGCCCCGGCTTCTGGGGTGTCTATATAAAGCCCACCATCAGCAGCCTCCCCTTGCGCGCGCACACATCCACAACATCCACACAGGCACGCACACAAGGCATTTCACCCCCGCGCCAGAGCCAGCAAGAGATTCTCTCAGCCCGGCGCTCGGGGGGCCAGCCGAGCCTTGCCCTGACAGCCCCCACGCACGCACACACGCCTTTCCCGCCCACCCACCAACTCAGGCAGGCGGGCGGGCGGGCAGGCAGGCAGGCAAGCAAGCAACGCGGGGAGGCAGCGAGGCAGAGGGGCGCACCACGGGGCGACGACGCAGCCGCCACACCCCACCAGGTGAGACTCTTCGCTTTCTTGGAAGGAGGGGAGGTGTGGGGGGTCTGTCGCGTGGCAAGACCAGTCGGGGCTCCGGGGGTGACTGAAGTGATGGTGTTGGGGGTTTGTGGGGTGCCGTGGCGGTGGGGGGCGCACTGCCGCAGCAACCTGCCTGGCGAGACAACAACTTTGGCTCCGAAAGCGAAAAGAGACAGGGCGCGCTTTGGGTGCTCTTGAGGAGTTCCGCGCCTGAGGAGGGATGCGGAGATAGTTGGGCTGGGGGCGTGGGGGCCAGGAGGTGCAGCCGGCAGCGCGAGGCGCGTGGAGGCTCCCTCTGAGGGCTGCTGCTCTTTGGCGCCCAAAAGGCGAGACTTCCTGAGGCCGGCTGGAGCAGGAGGGGAGTGACCGCTCCCTCACTTGCCAGCAGGCGATTCTGACCGAGAGGGTACCTCAGTGCACCCCACCCGGCCCGCCAGCCGCCGCTGCCTTTCCACTGACATCACCCCTTTCCGAAGGAACCAGGCCCTAAGAGTCGTGGCCCAGAGACATTGCAAGGGAAAGCACCACCGATCCTTTGGCCACTCGGGATTTTTCACCTGGCCAGGTAAGGAGGAGTTGCCAAGTAGTGCGCCTGCTGTGGAGGGGAGGAGACGAGTGAAGGCGCAGGGTCTGAAGGTAGAAACCGGGAGACGCCAGGAGCCTCCGATCAACCCCCCGTCAGCTTCCCCCCCCCCCCCAACAACCAGTCTGCAAAGGTAACCAAGAACATCGTGCCCAGCGCCCAGCAGCCTTCAGAGCAGCAGTGCCTGCGGGAGCGCTTCCCTTCTTTCCCCGCCCCTCCAGTAGTCTCGCGGGAAACAGCCGCGCACATTTACCTGATTAGGATGCATACGTTTCCACGGACGGCCGCGCACATCCTCCTCCTTGGCAACTTTGGGCGCAGTTCAGCTCGCTGTTGATAGGTCACTCACTCTCATTCTTGGCGGCCTTACTACTAAACTGTACAACATTCCATGACTTTCGATTGCCTCGAAAGCTCTATCGACCTATTTGATTGGGCTTTTCTTTGAGAAAAGGGAGAGACGGGATCCTGGGACAGATCGGTTGCTTTCTTTCTCAAGCACATTGTATCTTGCCAGAACCAGAATACCAGCTGCTACAAAACAGACACTTCTCGCAGAAGTCAGCAGAGTTCGCCAGAGTATCAGGAATGGTTCAAAATCTGATTGATTCGGAGCTGGGCATTTTCTCTTGCACCTATTGCCTTTGCCTCTAATTCTTATCATTATAGCCGCCGCACGGCCCCCGGCCCCCAATGCATTTAGCTTCTTGCGGGATGAGCAGCAAAGTGGTGGTCCAACAGTTCCTCGGCTTTCAATCTTTTTCTCAATTTCTGAATGATAATTATTATTATTATTATTATTATTTTTAAAAAACACCTTTCTGTTTTAAGCTCTTCCTCAACTTAAGTGAACTCGGGAGATTTGCTTAACCTGTCTACAATGAATTTCGGTGTTAAATCATATGAAATATTAGTGAATTTTGAATGGCTGGCTTCCCCTCCTCCGCGTGTTTGAGTTATATTAGATATATGAAGTTAATTCAGATAAGAAAGTGCTCTGTGTTTCATTTTTTAAAAACCCCAGAGATCTCTTCTATTCCTTATCTAAAAGGGGTGGGGCTGGGTCTTTGCAGAGAAGAACAGTTCTGAAGGCAAGCTGACAATGTTTAATCTCATTGAGGCACGTTTAATCATTAGAGGGACGCCAACGAATAAAGCTGAAGGATTGGCTAGAGGGAAGGAAGCTTTTAGTTTACAAATAAAACGGTCATAATAGACTGGAACTGAAAGGATACCCGGAGGCTAGGCTTAGCTTTGGCAGAAAATAATATATACATCCGAGAGAGAATTCCGATTTGGCACTACCTACATGGTAATGCCAAGATCTTGCTTTTGCTGCTTTGGCAGTTGGTGTAATCACTTAGTTTCTTATTCCTATTCTTATTCTTATTTGATATATTTGCAAAAATCTCATTAAAGTCGATTTATCAAAGTCCTAACACGTGCCCTCTGGCTTTGGCACAGCCCGTAAGTAACCGATTAGCCTGCAGAAAAAACCGTGACGTCTATTACAATTTATGACCTCGGGAGATTTTCTGAAAGAATTGGGGAAAGCTTGTTATCAAAGCGAGGGCTGCAGGGGGCGAAAAAAAAAATCATAATAACCATCATAATAAAAAGCTCATTTGGATGTAGAGATGCCAAGTACAAATTTAATTCTTTATTTTTTCAGTCTGAGAATGACAAGGGACCGATTGCGTTTTCAGGAGGCTGAAGGGTGAGCGGGCTAGGGATCCCATCCGGACAGTGTATGGTGTAGTGATGGCTCGTGATTTATCTACTTTTCTAGTATTGTAATATTTGTTATTTCGGGTCATCCAATAAAGCAAGGAAAAAGATAATCACAACTTTTTGACAGTTCAAGAGCTCCTCAATCAGACTTAAATTGCTATTATTAGGAAGCCTAATAGGCGCCCGATTTCAAAAGCAGGGACTTCTCAGAATTTCTCCATCCAAGGGTTTGTGCTTATTAAGAAGAACATTTTGTCCGGAGTTTCGTCATTTACCAGCACATGAGCTTTTTGGGCGGTATCTGTTCTTTGTTAACTTTTTTTCCACCGATAGGTCTCTCATGTCGCTTTTCAGGAAACATAATCTGAAAAATTATGTATGTCAAGTGTTGAAACTTGTCCCTTTAAAATCGTGCGTGTGTGAATAAAGCGACGATAAAGGTGGTCAATCTGCTGTCACATGCAATTCTAAGTCATTTATTGGTGTGTGGGGCGGCGGGTGTTCTTGCACGTTGCATTTTCAAATGACGCTTTGTTATGCCTCACAAAAATGACACCCCTTAATCTCTCCCCCGCCTTTAAAATAAACGTTTACATAACTTGCCCTTATTACTCTCAGGATGTCTTGAAGGTGAATCTCTTCATGACAATTATCAGAAGCAGGCTTACGGGTTGTCTTTTCCTATTAGATTCAAGTGTGCCCTATCCTGAAAGTACCAAACCCGAAATAAAAACACACCATCCCCACAACCAAGGCTTTGTATTGGCTTCCAACTAATGTTTGCCAGGAGCGTTAAAGGTGCAATACGTTTTTGTTTGAGCGGAGTGAATGAAAACAATTTGCTCGCACCTTTGCTCTAATCAAACAATAAACGAATCCACTTGAAGGCTGTTATCTGAGATGGGGATGTTGTGATGGGTGAGAGATCAGCCCTATATACTGTTGGCGCGCTCATACACACAAGGGAAGAATCCTGCTAAAAACACCTTTTTCTTCTCAGTTCTGACAAAAAAAGATAAGTCAATCAAATCAGTCCCTTAAGATGAATGGAAAGACCTTGTGTGGTTTTTTTTGGTGTTTTTTTGTTCCCGTGATCGGGAATGCTTCTGTCCACTAGCAAACTAAAAACCAACCAAAAAACAATGCCTTTGCTATCAAGGCCGAGTGGGCGTCTGAACTCGTTCCCTAAATCCTTTCCCCACATCGTGTGGCATGTGCGGCTTATTAGACTGCATAGCGAAGCCTGCTTAGTATTTTATTTTAATTGTTGCATAGACATGTTCCAAATAGCGGCCATGGCTCTTGCTATAAATCTTGAACAGAATCTGATTGTAAAGTACCGTGTTCACTGAGGGCTAAGCCTCAGAACTAAACTCTTTCAAGGCGGCTATATTACATATTCCGAGCCTCCACATTATTCTAGTTTGACTGCCATGTCTAGCCATCATTGCCATCCTTCAAGTCCTGCTTCAGAATTCACCCTTGCTCACCAGATCCTAGGGAACTTACAGTTCACCTGCCGGTGTTGCAAACAATAATGTAGATATGGCCTCTCGTGTAAGAACTACACCAGCAATTTACATGAGTGTGGGGACTAAGAGGATCTCTTCCTTGGCCCATATCCGTACAAAGCGTATCTATCCCACGCTGTATATCTATATCTGTCTATATAAAACCTGGGGGTGGGGGGTGACCCCGCATCCCTATTTCGGGTGTGGGATCACTCCTAGAAGCTGGAAGGGTGGTGAAGACATTTGCAGAAATCAGTGAAGAGGCGACTGCCTAGTGTTTGAGCTACCTGTAAAAGTAAACAGGTAAACACTTCCCCGCTCCTAGAGGGCACTTGTGCTGAAGTACAAGCACTTACGCTGTGTACACGCACCTCTCCTTTTCAGCCTCTTGTTCAATTGTTCAAATAACCCCCTCCATCCTTTAATTCCAGGGCTTAGGTTCCGCACGCTCTTGATGGAGGAGCATTCCAGGATTTTTAAACAGATGGAAGGCCGGAATTCCTGCCAGCTTCACTTGGGATCACAGGAAACCGCAGTCCACTGGGATATCCCAACCCCACGCCCATTTTCAGGGCTTTTTCATTGCTGGTTTTTGTTTTGTTTTAAATAAGGGAATGTTGGTTTAAAAAAAAAATCTGTCGTCCTATTGTCCAGACTGAGAAGTTTCCAGGAGTCCAAGCCCACGTGCATTTTAGTTCTGTGGCTTTATGCCATCATCACCATCACCATCACCCTACCGGCTAGGATGGCCAAGTCCATCAGACATCACACATAAGTGATGGTGGGAAAAGCTGAAGGGTGGTGACTTGGAGAAAGAATTTAGATATTCGGAAGTTTCACTTTGAAATTCTCTGGACAAGGCCCTGGGATCATTACTTCACTTCCCCTAAACCCATTCATCATACCCCAAACTGATAGTCTGGGAAGTCAATCTGTAGAACAAATCAACCCGTGGAAGAAAAAACAAGGAAGACATGGCGGGAGTGTAGCTATAATTGAGTGGGTGGGTTCAGGGGCCCCCAACTCCTGAGGGCCCCCCGGCTCCACCCCTCCCAATTCCTTCATTCTCTCCCTCAATTCAAGGGGCCACCAGGGAGAGGGGTGAATATGGGCCCCCACTCCCCTAGCTACGTCCCTGGGCATGGCCATTGGCCAAGTCCTTGAGCCAGAGAGAATTTGCTACCTAACAAGGGTCATCTGTAGTCCCCAAAAGAAAGTCGAAGTGAAAGGCCAAGGTCTCGTTTTAAACAGAATAAGTATTTCTAGAAAGATAAATTGAAATACGGATGACTTCTCTCCTCCTTCCGCGTTTCATACAGTACCAATGGAGAAAGGTCTGTCATATCCTCGAGAAATATTCAACCAAAGGCAGACTTGCCTTGTCTGACACCTTGGCATCAGACCAGTCCCTTCGAAGACCACCACCATTAGCTTGCCCCAGACTGGCTTTTTCCACTGACCACAGAATACGAGACAGAGCGTGTCTCTGACCAGCTAAGTCAGAATGTGGTGTTTCATCTCTGTCTCCAGCAAATTGTGACAGGGATGAAAAGTCTTAGTATGTTTTCATCGACACTCGACTACTAAAAACACTGTACATAATTTCTTTCCATCATGTTGTACTCCTATCCAAAAGGTTCCCTGGGGCTGGAAAGGATAGCAAATAGGATATTAAATCTACACGTAATACACTGAATAATACTTTGCAGTAGACCAAATGCAGACACACACAGAGAGAGAGAAGTTGAAGCACGATCATGTAAAATGTCCTGTACAACAGGAGAGAAAGAGAAAGGAAGCTGTATTTCCACCGAGCGATTGTCTTAGCGTTGTGAGAAGTTCCCACTGGGAACTTTGTATGTAAGGCAAACTTCTGTGTAAGCCCTATAGATTGATCTGGGGAGGGGGAGCGAGGTAGTGGAGATGGAGAGCCAAATTATGACTTATTGCAGGTCTTTTGTGTACAAAGGAGAATAGCTGGTCACAGTCCAGCTGTGTCGCTCAGTCGGTGTGTGTGCTTCTCAATGGCCCATTGTCACTCCCGTTCGAAGGGCGGCTGATTAATGTTCTGTAGGAGCCCTGATTTTCCCTTAGGAAAATATTTGCTTATCAGGTGGCCGGAGCGAGCGAATCTGCCCAAGCCCATCACATGCGGAGCGTGTGCTCCGGAGTGCAACTCCACCAGGAGGTCCTGAGGGATACAACTCAACAAGTGAGATTTGTCTCCCGGTGTCTTTATTTTCAAGAAAATCTTTCTTTCCGCTGCTCTCAAGCGTTCAGGTTGGCAGTTCCACCCACCCTCCCCACGATACAACGTTTCCCCAGGCCACAGGAAAAGGCCTTATGAGACTGCCACACACTTCCTGCCGCTTTACCCTGTCTACCCTATTCACAGTCCCCAGCCCTAAGCTTTAAAGAGAAGGATACCCAAACGAGGGGGAGGTTTGTTTGGGTGGTTTGTGGCTGCTGTTTGTCTCTGCTATTTGGCGTTTCCTAAGTCTTGTTCTTTACTCCGCGGCTCCCGTCGCCTTAGCCTGAATCCAGAGGCAAGGGAGGGGTGGTGTTTCCTCCCAAATTGTATTGCAGCGCAAAAGAACAATGCACGCTTTCTGTACCTCACTACTTTCTAACTAGAATTGGCTGCTGGTCGTTCTCCCAGCCTTCCAACCGTGTAGGGATTCCCTCAGAACCTCTGGATTGTCTTGCTGCCTTATGATTGGAAGGCATTGTCTCATGTTAACTTATCTGTTCTAGAAACTGGGTTTTCTCCTCAACCAACCTCACTTTCCAGATATTTATCATTTAAATCATTCTCTCATGACTGTAAAATTCCGACTTAATTCCGCTTTTTCTCTCTTGGTTCTCAGTAAGTGTGATGAAAAACACTACATGTCAGTTTAAAATCTGGCCCTGCAGTCAAGCGTGTTTTGTTTTGTTTTTTTGCTCTCCCCAAAATTGTGAAGAGATATAGATATAGATATAGATATAGATATAGATATAGATATAGATATAGTGAAAAGAGGATGCGAGCAAGGGAGCATCCACATGAAGGGGTTTTCCTTAATATTGTGGCAAGATTCCGAAATGAATGAAGAGATAGTCCATTGAAAGGCGTTGAATGCCATGACAACTAGGAACAACCTCAGATTTATTCCAAACAGTTAGAACACATTGAAAGAGGGCGTCAATCATGTATTATTTCACCAGTGAAATAAATGCAAAACCTGGTCTAGGACAAAGGCTTCCAACAGAAGCCGGACATTTGTCTACATTTCGCCCATTGTCCGCAGCTTAGCAATCGGTTTGTATTTGTGTTTGCCCCGGTCCGACCACCCAGGATGCGCTCAGGGACTTGCTTTAAAAAAAAAAAAATCCGAAGCATTGTCATCCACATCACATACTAGATGGGAGGCATAGGGAGGCGGGCGTGGGGGGGGGGGGAGAGACACAGCGAAATAAACTGATCAACAATCATTAATTGCTTTGCTGCATCTTCTCAGATCCCCCTCCCATTCCACCACCCTCACGCTTCAATCCCACCCACCCCAACCCCATTGTCCATCCCGGCCAGTGGCTGAGAAAGTCAGACAACTACAGCACCATCGGCTCCGAAAGTGTTAGGGGGCTTTGGGGAGGGGGAGTTTGAGGGAGGCAATTCCATTTGACTCCCCCTGGGAGGGGGCGGCTTTGAAGACCCCAGCAGGATTCCTTCTATCGAGTTCTGTCTTGCCCTAAATATTGCAGTCAGCATCAGAACCACCTCCACCACCACCCTCTCTCACACACGCACACCCCGCAACCCCACCCAGATTCCCTGGGAGATAAACAATGCTGCTGTATGCCGCCTCCAGCCAGAGGAGCAAGAAGGGACCGCCAGAGAGTTCAGTCTTTAAAAAAAGAGCAGGGAATCCAGCAGAGCCCGAAGGAAAGAAACGCTAGGAACCACGAACCCCTGGGGACCAAACCAAATCCAGGAGAGGGAGGGAGCGAGCAAGGGGGAAGGGACCAGAGCCAGCAAGAAAAAAGTTTGGTTCAAGTGAAGATCTAAAATGCTGGGAATTCTCCCTTCCCCTAGGTTTATTGTCCTTTCGGTCTCGCTCAGTAGAGACGCGATTTAACACTGTCTGAATGAGCCGAAGCACGCGTACATCTACTACTTGCGGGGCTGATTTAAAAGAGTTTTCAGTTTTAATTCAGATATTTAAAAGGGGATGCCTTTGAAACTGTATGATGAGTGAGTGAGTTCCTCAAATTCTCAATTTAAAACAGAATTTTAACTATCGGCCGCCTCTACCTACTACAGCTGTATGCTCTATTAAACGTACAAGTAATCCCTCTGGAAAGCGGAAGATTGAAATAAATTAGTCGTGTGCAAATAAAAAACTCACCAAAAATCGTTCGACTCTATCTAGGAGCTGAATGATCCCTTTTATTGCCAGTTTAGCTGATTTCGGAGCAAACTGGAATCAATTACTTGCTGTTTAATTTCTAGCACTCATCCTTAAGCCTCAACAAAAATATTGACCTAGGAGGTTTACATAAGTTGGGCTCTTGCCATCTGAGCAACGTCTTGTTTAGGTAACCACCAATAATTTGAATATATCTCCTTTTTCTCATCTTTTCGCCTCTTCCTTTTCTTCTAAAGAAGACGAATTTAACTGGAGCCGCCGCAAAATAGTCAGTTTTCCACCTTGCTTGCAAAAGGGTGGGGGTGGGGTGGGGTGGGGGAGCGCAGCTTTACGTCAGTAGCGAGAATGGAAAATGAACGCGGGGCTGGGATGGTGGTGATGGTGGGATTTTTTTTTTCTTCCAGAGGCAATTTGTTAAAACGTACTTTCAAGTATGTGGAATATCTGGTTACTTGGAGCTTCTTTGTATGTAAATACTGTGTAGAAAAGGCCCTCCCCATCTTTGTAATTAATTGACACGTTATACCACTCATCATGTGCTACAGCACCAATGGTGGAGTCTCGCATCCCCCCCCCCCCAACCCGGCAATTTCACATCTGCAAACACTGTCTTCATCCACTTGACTCCTAAGACCCGCCCACACGTGGCCAACCTTTTGCGTTTTTAATGTATTTCTCCCCCCTCTTCCCCCCCCCCTCTCTCGGCAGGTTCATGTGCGGAGACCAACCTTATATGGACTGCTCGTCTCAGCAATGGCTTGTTTTTTTCAAGGAGACACCGTCAGCGCGCTGTGCTTAAAGCAGACCCTCAAGTAAACGCACGTTGGCATTTTTCCTGGAGTTACAAAGTCTTGCGGAAGCCCCACTCTCCCCCCTTGTGCTCCGCGGCTCTCTGCTTCTCAGCACCCCAAGCCTGAAACAACAGATATTATATGCACACAGACCGCTGCTGATTTTTTGTTTCCCCCACTGCAGCCGCCGCCGCCGCCACCACCACCCCTCCAGTCTCTCTCCCTTCTTTTATTTCACTCCCCCAATCCCCCCTTCCTTCCCTCCCCCCCCATCCCACCCCCGCCGCTTCCCGGTGTATGTTTGGCGAATCAAGAGGATTGACAAACTGGTCCTTCAAAGTTTCCTGCATAAAATTTGGCCAGAATATGTCTCTGACCAACACAAAGACCGGCTTTTCTGTAAAGGACATCTTGGACTTGCCTGACACCAATGACGAAGACGGATCCATCGTGGAAGGGGGGGACGAAGAGACGGAGGGGTCGGAGCCCCCCAAAAAGCCCGGAGTTTTGGGGACAACCTCATTGGACGCTGTACAGACACTGCCTTTGAAGAACCCTTTTTATGATAATACTGATAATCCCTACACGCGTTGGCTCGCCACCACCGAGAGCATCCAGTATTCCTGTAAGTAGCCAAACTTACACTGGGGCTCCCTTTTATTGCGCGCTTGAGACACCCGCAGAAGTCCGGATGGCCCCGGATTGCTTCCGCTCCTCTCCCCCCACCCCCGAAGTTGCTCCTTTTTTTGTTGTTTTAAAAACAGTCCTTCTGGGAATGACAACCTGCATCGGTAGATTATTTAGTTATCTTGAGCTGCAATCCTTTGCTTTCTTTGAGAGCAAGAGAATAAAAACCCACCCTGAAAACATTTTAGAATGTAACATCCAATATCCCCCCCCCCCACCGCCAACCTTTTCCCTCTCCCCTCCTTTCACTCTTGTTACCCTGCTCACCAACAGAGGCTGCTTTGTGGGGAAATTTTGGATGGCCTTGCTTAGACGTTTGTAAATCGTCCCATTGGCTGTGCTGGATCAAAGAATGGCTTGTTGAATTGGCCTTTAAAATCAATCCACGTAGCCCAGAAAGAAGAAATCCGTTCTGGGTTTTTTGTTTTGTTTTGTTTAGGGAAGTGTCCAAAACTCAGACTCTGTTTTGTGCAATCCATCGGCAATCCATCGGCAAAATCCATCGGGAAGTTCTCCTGCGCAAGCCGCTATTGAAATGAATGGAAGCGCAAGGAAACTGTGGATTGCGCCCAATATTACTATAGTAAAAATTATCTTTTTCCGGTCAGATCTAAGATACTTATCTCTGACTTTTCTATATACTGTTTCCCCAAACACTTAGCATAAATGGCACAAATATGCACACATTCCGCTCTATTTTGCTTTACATACCTTTCTATATATAACTGTAGGCGTATGTTGCATGTATATGACAGAGAGAAATAAAATGCATCATTATCTATCCCTCATATGATGGAGTGCGGAGAGGTGGGTTTGTGAATGCGGATTTATCCTCTGTCGATGAGGAATACACACATAGTCCAGATGCATATGTACAGCATCCAGTAGCCACACAGACCTCTCTTCCCGTTTCAGTTTGTTGGCTTTTGCCTGGTCCCAGTGATCCTCTATTTCCTCTCGGTTAAAACGAGGTGGATTTCTTCTGGAAGAACTCCTGCGCGTCGGCAGGGGGACGGCGAAGGGCCCCATCACTTTTCTTTCTGCGGGTTGGGGAAGCAGGCAGCGGGTGGAGAAGGAGCCCAGCCCGGCGGGACACAATGATGTGAGCGAGTGTGCGAGGGGGTCTGTATCGCACTCTCCCGCCCACCCACCTTTCTTCTGATGTGCTTCCTTTGTGGCTTTCCCCTCAGTGCACGGTTTGGCATCCAGCAACTCCCAACAGGACTCCGCGTCCAAATCTCCAGAGCCTTCGGCTGACGAGTCTCCGGACAACGACAAGGAAACTTCTAGCAACAGCGACTCGGGGAAGAAGCGGAAAAGGCGGGTGCTTTTCTCCAAGGCGCAGACTTACGAGCTGGAGAGGCGCTTCAGGCAGCAACGGTACCTCTCGGCCCCAGAGAGGGAGCACCTGGCTAGCTTGATCCGCCTTACTCCGACCCAGGTGAAGATCTGGTTCCAGAACCACCGCTACAAAATGAAGCGGGCCCGAGCCGAGAAAGGTATGGAAGTGACTCCTCTCCCCTCCCCACGCCGGGTAGCCGTGCCTGTCTTAGTCAGGGACGGCAAGCCGTGCCACACGCTCAAGGCACAGGACTTGGCTGCCGCCACCTTCCAGGCGGGGATCCCCTTCTCAGCCTACAGCGCCCAGTCTCTCCAGCACATGCAATATAATGCCCAGTACAGCTCGGCCAGCAATCCCCAGTACCCCTCAGCGCACCACTTGGTACAAGCCCAGCAATGGACTTGGTGAACGTTCTAGAGCCACAGAGACTCGGAGGAGGATTCCAAATCAACCCTACTCGGGAAGGGGGTGGGTGGGACAAGATTAAGATTCTGATTCTGGGGTGGGGAGGGGGTTTCTCTCCTGGTTTTCCTTCTTTGGGGAGGGGGGCAGTTTTCATTCTTTTGGGGTGTTTTGTGCGCCATGTTTACAAGAAAAAAAATGAGCCATTGCCAGTGGTCCTGTCTACCTACAACTAAAAGTTTTAAAAATAATAAAAAAAGGATTAAAACTTACGTTCTTGTGGTTTTTGTGCAGTATGTTTGTGTGCCGTAGAAGCTGTCAGTGGTATAAAAAAACCCAGGAGATAAAATTATATACGCCATGTATACAATTATATTTAATTTAATTTTTTTGGTCAACATATGTGATGATCGTTAGTATAAATTCAGGTTGGACTTTATTCTTGGTTTGTTTCTGATTGCATAGAAAAGTTTCCACAGAAAAGCTATGGAAGCAAATACAGTGAGTGTGTATAAGTGTGTGTGTGTGTATTCAGTGTGTAAGCAGTATCTATCTATCATCTATCTATCTATCTATCTATAGAGAGTATACCTAAGTTTCTGCGTCAGCTCTGTAGAAATGTAAATTCAGGCGAAAGCTAATTGCTAAGAATTGAGGAAATGTGGAATTTTTATTAGAATTTTTATTTTAAAAACCCACAGTAGCAGAACGTTTATGTTGTTATTAAGCTAGCGTCTGTTTCTTTTTAAGTTGTAGCGATACATCACTTTGTGTTGGTATAGACTGGAACAAGTTTTGAGCCGGGGGAACCTGCTTGTGAACAGAGGAAAGGTATACAAGAAGTCGCTCTGGTCTGGATCGTTTGGGTGATTGTGCGTTCAAATGATGTTCAACTGAACTTAGCGCAGGGCCTGCACTTGGTAGCCGAAGGTTTATGACGAGGCCGGTGTCTTAGAACTCTTGAGCAATACTATAAGGAGAGGAGCGGTGCTTCTTCCCCTGAATATATGCCTTTCCTCTCTACCTTCTGCCCACTCAAGTTTATCTACTTGAGATACTAATAAGGAGATAAAGTGACGGGTGGAAATGAAAAATCAGCCTCCCGCCCCACCCTCATTTAAATGTAAGAGTGCTCCTTCAAGCTAAGAAGCTTTTGATTCCGATAGCGATTCAATGGCTTTTACTTTCTTAGCCGGTTGAGGTGGATGTGCATGTTAAAGAGTGGAAGAACCGCGTGGTGAGCTTCTAGGACCTCTTGCTGTATTTCTTGGACTCTGGTGAAAGAGTCCAAACGTTCAGAAGTCATTGCGGACGAAACTGCTGGCTACTTCGGCATTGCGGCGGGGGGGGGCAGTTAAATCGCAATGAGACGTGGCTGTTCTGACCCCTCCTGAAGAAGACATTTTAGGCATTGGCTTCCAAAGGGGTCGTCAGGGGTGGGGGAAAAACACGGAGGGGATTGTTGGGAGATAGTTAATGGCATGAAATGTGTATGTCTCTTTACCAGCTTCGAAGAAGCAGAGGCCTTCCCGATAGGAAACAGTGGACTCATCAGTTGTGCATATGAAGAGAGAGAGAGAGAGAGATTAATTCAGGGGAGTCTTAATTCGGAACGTAAACTTCCTACTACAAGCCAAATTAATTATTTTTGACAAGTCGTCTCAGGCGCTGTTTATCTGTCTTGCCTAGAGAATCTTATTTCAAACCAGGCTCGTTTAAAACTCTATTTTCGCGCGGCTTCATTCCAGTGGAGACTGTAGCTTTTTCGAAGCTCCGCAAACAGTTGGATCTGCAAAAGATGCGCTCTGGGCACGGAAAGCCGTCCCAGAGGAGCTCCAGATCGAGCTCTAAATTGCTGGCCCGATTTCAACGCCATATCTAAAGCAAACATGATTATCTGGCGCCGAGATCTGTGCGGCAGTTCCCGGAGGCTGAAGCACAAGCAAGAGGCTTGCCGCTCAACCCCACTCGCTCGGCCTGAGACACCCGCCGGGACTCGCAGTTCATTCCCATGGCCGAGGATGCGGCCAACGGAGACCAAAGCAGAGAACCTGCCGAGGAAGCGTCTCGGCCCGGCTCTAGAAAAGAGCAGTCTGGTGAGGTAGCTGTTGAAGCCTTTTCTATGGAGCAGCCAGTTCGGGGCGGGGAGGAGGACCTGCCGCCTCCCAAAGCTGAGAGCTCCGGGCGGCAGCCTCTGGAGGACGCGAGGCCCTCGAGGCTATTTGTTATCCGGCCTCCGGACTCTTAGGAACCTCCTCCTAAGAGCTCTGGCCTTGGCCGGCATCCTAATTCTCAGGCTCTTCCATTGCTTGCCAGTGTGTTGCGAGTTCCGACGCCCCATCCTCTTGCGTCCAGACTGGACCGCGGGGCTGAGCCCCGAAAGCGACAACAGAAGCGAGATCGCGGTCCACACACACACACACACACACACACACACACACACACACACACACACACACACACACTTCCACCGAAGCAACTGCGGCGGCTCCTTTTCCTGTAATCCCTCGGTCGGGGGAGGCGGGGGGTGAGCCACTGTCTCCTGAGTCCCTGCTAAGTCTATCAAGTCGGAGGAGTCTTGTGTGGCCCTAACCCCCAGTGGCCTAACATTTCACACGCCGATGGGGACGAGGGAGTTTGGGGTAGTCTATCTTTGCACAATATACAGTACCCTTCACAAAACGGCACAATAGAGAAGGCTGGGAGTTGAGGATGTTAGAGGCGTGCATATTAAGTTGGTGGGGGGGGGGAGAGAAAAGAAAGAGTCACAGAACAGACAAATAGGGTTAGGGTGGAGAGAGAGAAAGAGAAAGAGAGATTCTGATTCTTTCTTTCTTTCTTTCTTTCTTTCTTTCTTTCTTTCTTTCTTTCTTTCTTTCTTTCAAATGCAATTCATCAGTTGGTGTATCTGGTCTGAGCAGAGCATCCCCGAGTCAGGGGGAAGTGCCTCGGGTTTTGTTCCGCCTGTCAGTTGGTGCCATTGTGAGCCACGTTGTACATGCTGTATTCCATATGGACAGCTGGGCCGGGAGAGGGCAGAAAGAGACCTTCACAAAACCCAAATTGTATCCGCCTTTCAAAACCAGCATTGTTGTCTGTGAAAGGAAGACGAATTAAAAATTCGTGCTATATCTATTCTGGAAAAAGAAGAAGAAGAAGGTGGGGGGACCCATTCCCTCCTCCTTTTGAAGACAAACAGGGCCTCTTTTTCTCCAGACCTTACTGAAATTTTGTCTCTGGTTTCACAGGAAATTAGATTCTTGGATCCACGGAGATCCTTTAAACAAAATCTCCGCCATAAAAATGAAAATGTTAAAAAAAATGTTGGTTTTATACCCACCCCCCACCCCTTTCATCAAAATTGTCGATCCGCAGGCTGCTTGTTTGTCTATTTAGCTGCTCTGGGCCGAGAGAGAACAAGCAATCATTCACGAGGTGTAATGTTATGCAGGGACTCCTTAGACCCCCACTGGATAGGCTGGAGAGGCTGCACATCGATAAACATTCTCTGACTCTTTCCAGAGGAATCGAGAAGCATTCCAGATGAAACTTTGTGGACAGTCATCCAGCCCAAATTAAGCACCTGCAAGTCCAATTGATTTCACACTGGAAAAGCGAAGGGCTTGCTTAAATCTGTGGGTTTCAATTCACAAGAACTAAAAGTGCTTAACTTTCGCTGGGTCGTGCCCTCACCTTTTTAATGACAGCTATTCGGTGGCCGTAGTCCTTGTGAAAAGTCTGCTCTGCACGCGCACGTTTGCAACTATTACGTGTGTGTAGAGATAAAAGGTAGTGTGTCTGTCTCTCTCTCTGTCTGTCTCACTGACCATTCATCCCTCTTTCCATCCAGCTATAACGTTTTAGTTTTAGCACCATTCTCATTAATCTATCTTGGGAGATACTCCAGGTATGATGTTTAAAAACAGTCATGTAGGTCCATTAAAGAGCCAGTGTGGTGTAGTGGTTAGGGTGCTGGACTAGGACCCGGGAGACCCGAGTTCAAATCCCCATTCAGCCATGAAACTAGCTGGGTGACTCTGGGCCAGTCACTTCTCTCTTAGCCTAAACTACTTCACAGGGTTGTTGTGAAAGAGAAACTCAAGTATGTAGTACACCGCTCTGGGCTCCTTGGAGGAAGAGCTGGATATAAATGTAGTAATAATAATAATAATAAAGAACAACACTGACTGTAATTAAAATATCTTTGCTTAGGGCCAACTGATGTGGGCAGGTAGAAAGAATAGCTACAGTTATTCTACAGTCAAAACCAGACAGAACAAGGAAGTCTTAATTTTTTGCCACAACCCTGGCAAAATTAAGCCATTTTAAGACCGCAGTTGTAGACACACATACACACTTAAAGAAAATCTCATTGAAATTAACGGTTTCCAAATGAACTAGGCTAAGCTTACGCTGCATTTATTTCAGTGGGAGAGACTGAAGCACATACTTAGTTCTCCCACTGAAATCAATGATTCTCATAAGAGCAATAATAATAAGAATAATAGTAATAGTAATATTGATAATGGCAGTTGACTTCTAAAGAACGCCAGTCTGCGAAGAACAAAAACAGGCCAAGGAAGGGCATCAGCCCGATCTGAATCCCATTGATTTAAAAGGGAGAGGAGAGTGTGTTTCGTTTTGTGATTGTATAGTGTGTGCCCCACCAGTACGGCCCCGCCTTGGAAAGTTGCCTTTAGACTTCTCCGCAGAAACCCGCCATCCAAATCTGCTACATGGCTTAATTCCATATTCCTGCACATTGGCTAAACACTCCGCCAATCAATCCATTTGGTAAACAATGGGAAGAGCGAAACTGAAATCACTAAGTGCAGCGGAGAGCGGAGGGCGGGGGCGGGGGGGGGAGAGACATTTTTTCGCTCTCACACTTGGATTTGAAAACTGATGTCCTGAAACGGGTGAGCGGGTGGATCTAGGTAGGTGTCACGCAGTGTTGCATCTTGCTGGGAAATATAGGCTGCTTTGTTTCTTTAAGGACGACTACATGCCCAACGCCGAAGTCTGCGGCTCGAGAAGTGTCCCATTGTGAGTGTATTCTTGCGTTTCCTATTCAGCGGAAATTGCTCTAAATTCTGCCTTTCTGATCCACTTGCTTTCCCTCTCCTTGTGTCCACCGTTCCCTCCCCACCCGCCTGGGATGCCTTCCGCAACCCGTCGCTGGAGTAGCTATTTAGGAGGAGTCAGCTAACCTGATAATGAGTTGAAAACCCCTTTAAGCTTGGGAAATAACCTACTTTCATTACCTATTGACTGTTGGGCTTAGTTTAGACCTGGTGCCTTTTTTTTTTTTTTAACGGGGTCTTTTCAAGAGCTCTGGTCAATGAAAAGCTAATCCAATATTTACAAAGTATAAGGACAATTCTCAATTGTATTTATGAAGGGCCGATCACTGTGCGATTACTTAGAGGAGGTGGAGAGCGGAAAGCAGGAGGGGAGGAAAACAAACGCTAGGTTGGTGGCGGCAGGTTGGAGCTCTCCCCCGCCCGCCCCACACACATTCTCCACCCCCCTCCCCCACCCCCCCATCTCCTGGGCATGCATGGCCCGACATAAGCAGCGCCCTTGCAGAGCGATGTGGCAGCAGATACTCATGAAGTGCTGGTGTGTATTAGATATTGTATTGAGCAATATTTCAGGAAATATGTACTTGTGGAGTCCTGAGAGCGACACTCTCGCTCTGTCGATAAATCAACTCGCTTTATCCCAACATCTGCAAATAAACTCTCTCTGATCTTCCCCATCAAAAGAAAACAATTTAGTTTTATTGCTTTATTTCTCTCTCTTCCCCTTGGAAGCCTTCTTCGATTATAAGCGTTGTTATTAATAACGCTAGCTAGCTAGGCGAAGCGAGCCTTAATCGCCTGCAATGTACGGGGGAAGGGGAGAAGCAGGCATCGTAGCCGAGTCTCTCCATTTCACAGCATTTTTTCGCCACAAGGGGTCGCTAGAGTCCTTCCTTTCCGCTCCGTTGAATTCCTTTCTGCTCACTTAAAGCTAGGTTCGAAATTCAGTTCGGGAGTATATTTCTTTTATATCTATATATTTTAGATTTAAAATTGTATTTTACGATGGAAGAAAAGATCTTTAAAGGCATCGATATGCCTATACGTGAAACTATCTTCTATCTAAATTGGATTAACAATACTGTGGCCAGGCATCAGTCTTCATTTTTCTTGTCTATTCCTAGCAAACGAAGACACCGGTTTTTTTGTTTTGTTTTTTTCGTTTTGCTTGCGACAGTCTCTCTTATTCAGCTCCCATTTAAAAAAAACAACTCTCAGAAACATGAGCATATCACTTTCTGCTGCAACAAGGACAAAGGAAGTGAAAGAAGCTCTTTGGGTCATTTCACATTAATAACAGTCAGACCTGGATGTGGGGCAAGTTCAATGTGCACTGCCTGACCACTTGGCAAAGCCATAGTCTAGCTCTGTCATAGGACCAGATCAAGTGTGAGTGAGTGAGGAAATGAAAGTTCTCATCAGGTGTTGAAAATCACCACATGGAACAATCAGATGGCTGTTTTGGTACTGTGGCAACTAAAATGCACTTCGAGTACCCAAGGACCAAATTTTTATTTTCATTTCATTTTGTTGTAGTTGTAGCATTAGCTGTCAGCTCAGCTGAGTCAAGAATGAGTCAAGAGTCTTGAGACAGACAGAACCAGATAAGCTGTCCATGAAGAAAGATTTTTATTTATTTTATTCAGAAGTGTCTTCAGCAACTGGTCACATCTCAGGGTTCTTGTTCAACCATTGCAGGCTGTGATGAATTAGTTGTGTGAATCAGTTCATGAGCATACATATCTTTTTAAACTAGGGACAATGAGATGTGTGGATGGATTTTCTGAAGGTCAACTCAGATACAATCTGAGTCTGTTGTGGGGGACCACCACCACAACAACCACAACAACCACAAACATTTCAAATGTAGACTAAGCTTGGGAAACAACATTGCAACTTCTACTTTTGTATTATTCAGCTGATTTACCAGAATCTTGGGAGCAGGGAGCAGCTCCTTGTACGAATTAACTCTGAGCTCATGGCAGACAAGTCAGCCATTTGTGCTCATAGCAGGATAAATTCACCTCCAGTACATAACCTGTGCATTCAGACAATACTTGAAATAAGCCCAGAAGTATTCTTGTGAGAACTGTGAACAGGAATTGTGGATTTCTAACAGGATTGTGCATATAAAAGGCATTGTCGATTTTGAGTGGTAGCAGGAGCCAGAAGGTTGAACGTATAACAAAATCTGGAACAGTACAAGTCTGTACATGTAACAAGATATCTTGTGCATAGAGCAATGTGTATTCCACAAATACTTTTTCACAAGCATTCCTGAAGATCGTGCACATGGGGAGAGGTTGTCGTTGATGTAGAAGAGCCTGTGAATTAAATATCACTTGGTGTTACCTTCTGTGCGGGCATTACATGCGCCATAACATTATGCAATTATGTGGAGGCATGTAAAACTTTCTACATCGCACCAGGCGATGGCTTAAAGATCTCATCTCTCTGAGTCATGAGGTTTCTAGCGACTAGGCCTCATTGGTTTAGGAGACCTGGTTACTAGAAAAGGCAGAACTTTGTAGGAATCCATTCTCCCTGGCATGCAGCAAAACGCCAAGGCCCTAGTCCAGCTGTATGCATGGGTTTCCTCGGCTAGACTGAGAAGCAGGGAGTGGGGGCAGGGAAGCAGAAATACACATAACAGGCTTCCCGGGTGACTAAGTGCCATACATTGGAACAACCTTGCTGTATAGACCAAAGTCCAAGCCCAGCATTCTCTTTTTCACAATGACCATCCCGATGACTTTGGGAAACTGTTAAGCAGGGCATAAAGACAATATTCCTCCCCTCCTGTTGCTCCCTCCAGCAACCAGTATTCAGAGGTGTGCTGCTTGTGTACTTGGAGCAATTCCTCATAGCCATCGTAACTAGTAGTCAATGATAGGCCCCTTCCCCCATAAATGGGTCTAATCTAAGCTAGTGGCCATCATCATGTTGCATGACAGCAAATTCTATTAATGAAATATGCTTTGTGTGAATCATGTGTATTATGTGAATGATGTGTGCTCATATGAATGATGGCACAACATAAAAGAATGAGGTGGCATATATATCTTGACAATATCACTTCAGACTGTAGGTGGGGTTGTCATATTTTTGAATGCTACTTCACCATTTTTTTTAAAAACTCACTACATGTGGAAAACAAGAATGCCAGGAAGAAAGATGTAATGTAAACCTCTCTCAAAGAAGTGCTGATTTACTACCTCCGGGGAGCTTTATATGCAGGAATGCAATTTAAAAAAAAAACCCCACACAATATTATATTAGTATTACTATTATTACTACACACACACATTATTATTATTATTATTATTATTATTATTATTATTATTTACACAGTCAGACAGGTGTTATTGACTGGTTTGTTGTTGTTAATATTATTATTATTATTATTATTATTGGCAGCAGCTGATATTAGAAGGAAAATTACCCAGAGTAGTCCCATTAAAATTAAAAGGACAACTTAGGCAATGCCCACTGTATCCTTTTAATTTCAGTGGGACTACTCTTAATAACTTTCCTCATCTTGTCAGCCATTATTAGTAGTATATACACCACTGTTCAACAAAAACACAAAATGAATTACATAATAGAAGGGAATGGGCTTAGGGTGGATAAGAAAAAGAATGAGAAGATAGTTCCCTGTCCTAAAGAGACTTACAGTCTCAAATAAGAAGTCCTAGACACACACCAGCTCCAGCCACTGGACAGACACTGCGCTGGACTGTCACTGGGACATTTTTTCCCTGTTGAAGCTAAGAGAGCCAGCACTTGGACAATTAGCAGGGTTTTGCCTCTGCTGTTTTATTTATTTATTTATTCAATTTCTATACCGCCCTTTCAATAATAACTCAGGGCGGTTTACACAGAGATATAATAAATAAATAAGATGGATCCCTGTCCCCAAAGGGCTCACAATCTAAAAAGAAACACAAGATAGACACCAGCAACAGTCACTGGAGGTACTGTGCTGGGGGTGGATAGGGCCAGTTACTCTCCCCCTGCTAAATAAAGAGAATCACCACGTTAAAAGGTGCCTCTTTGCCCAGTTAGCAGGGGCGACATGGACATCTGACTGCAGTGTAAAGGTAAAGTGTGCTGTCGAGTTGGTGTCAACTCCTGGTGCCCACAGAGCCCTGTGTTTGTCTGGCAGAATACAGGAGGGGTTTACCATTGCCTCCTCCCATGCAGTATGAGATGATGCCTTTCAGCATCTTTGTATATCACAGCTGCCCAATGTAGGTGTTTCTGGGAAACATACCAGTGGGGATCCAAACCAGGAGCAGGCTCACTAATCAAGTCATTTCCCTGCTGTGCTATTAGGTGGCTGTATGGCACCATGCCATACAGTGACACAATCCAGGGCTCTACCACTTCAGCATACCTTCACATTCTGTGCAACCTGTCTTGTTTTGTTTTTAATGATAGTTCCCATTTCCTCACCCTTCAGCCAACAAGACTCCCAGAGCAGCTTCCATAAAGTTAAAATAACACACATACAATAAAATCCAAACCACAAAACAATCACGAAATCAATTATACACCGAGCGGTTGAAAAGGCCTAGCAAATAAACAGGTGTTTGCCTGATATCAGAAAGGAAGCTGAGTAGGTACTAGGGAGGGAGCCCCAAAGACAGGTCACTGCAATGGAAAAGACCCTGTCTCTGATCATCACCCCACTTGCCTCCAAGGGCAGGGAGCCGGGCTGGCCAGAGCAGGCAACAGCCTCAGGGAACAAGTGAACCAGGCAGCGGCACATGCAGGCACCCCACCCCACTCTGCCATGAGCATCTCCTCACCTGCCTGCTGCCCCCATCCCCACCTCAACTCTGCTGCTGCTGCTGTCCCATCTCTGCCCCCCATCAGCACCCCATCCCCTCACCAACCCCCCACCACCACCTTCATTGGCCTGCCCCCTCCCACACCTCACTGGCCTGGACACCACCCTCTATTCCTTTCCCTCCACTGCTGGTCTCATCTTCTGGGGTGTACCACCCTGCTGGCTGTTTGCACACTGAAACTGCATGAGCTTGGAGTCTGCACCCAGCAGCAGCAGCAGCTTCACTCTTCTTCTCCTTCTTCCTCCTCTTGCTCGAGTGCTGCTGCACTGACTGTGGCACCTGCACCAGCTTGCTCCCTCTCGCATTCTCTCTCTCCCACTGTCTCTCCCACTTTATCTCAGGACAACTTTGGTGCTGGAAGGAAGAGACAGCCAGAAAGAGAGGGCAAGAGCAGAGAGAGCAGCGCCGCAGCACTGCCATGTGAGGAGAAGCCCACTAGTGAAGCCACCAAGCTGGAGTGCACCCCAGGAGATGAGGCCAGCAGAAAGTGGGGAGACGGGCAGTGTCTGGGCCAGCGAGGGGTGAGGCAGTGTCTGGGCCTATGAGGGGGCAGGGCAGCTTGTTGCCATCCACCTCTTGAGGCAAATGGCAACAAGTCAGTGCTGGGGGCGGGGGGAGCGCGGTTAGAGAAGAGCATCAGGAGACAGATCTCTACATACTCTCACACAGGTCGATGCAAAAAAGTTCTTTAGACGCCAAGCCATTTCGGGCTTTAAAGGTTTAAACCAGCAATTGCAGTTGTGCTCCGAAACCAATTGAGAGTCATGTAGAATGGTTATTATTTAATCAGAAGACTCTAAAGAGTCTTGCCATTCTAAACCCCGCCTTGGGGTTTTCTTTTAACGAAAGGCGGTATAGAAATGTAAAAATAAATAAATAAATAAAGAGGAGGGGAGACAGTTTCTGGGTGATGTATGCCTTGGGTGTGATCACAAGAATAAAAGCTGCTTTAGTCACCTCTGTAGGGATTAAGTCCACAGGTGGAGCAGTTCATACATTCTCCAACATCTGGAGAGGAGCAGGTGTAAGTCATCACCTTGGACTTGTCTCTTCCTAAATTCCAAATTAAGGAGCTTCATTTAAATTGGCATCTATACAAAGAAAACAAGTCACCATGAAAAGAATTCCTCCTTTTGGCAGAGAAAGATGATCAGGAAGAACAGGTATTTATTTTTGTTCCTGCTTCAAGTTACCATTCATCTTTGGTGACCTGGTAAAGTTGGGATGTTCCATTGTTAATTAACAGGAATTAAAATTAACACAATTAAAAGAAACCACACATCATATGAGATGTTTGTAGCACAGTATGATATGAGAAGTCCTTGGTACAAATCTCACCTCGCCCATGAGCGCTTCAAGTAGCAAGCCACTATTTCTACATAGTCAGCCTCCACTTTGCAATATGCCATATATAGGTATACTAGCCTAACTACTTTGCAAGGCTAGTGTACTGAGATAAGGTATGGGAAGTGTTTTGAATTATTGGAATGTGCTACTATTATTAGCACTACAAGCAGGTTATGGATGGACTTTAGATCTAGGAATGAAGGAATGTCATTCTTTGCTTCCCCAATACTCAATACAATGCAGTAGCTTGTCTTGTTTTAATACAATTTGCTTTTTGCTCTGGATTGTTGAATCTAATGTTGAAATTTGTGGCTTTATTTCTATCTATCAAGATATGGATCTGAAAAGAGGGGGTGTAATGCTACAAACCACCACGGGGAGGCACCATTGGATAAGGAGAGGGCATTAAAAGCACAGCAGCATTTGGGATAGATTAGCATGTAATTTCCTTTCTACTACTTTAAAACGAGAGACTTTCTATCTGCATCTTTCTTCTCCTTTTTCTCAACTTTGATATTGAAGGGTGTGTCTTCATGGTGCTGATGTTGGGGATCAGATGCCATTGGGTAGGGTATTCAAGCATACCAGAATCGGGATTGACTGCCCATAGGGGAAATAGTAAGGGGCAGTTTGACCAGCACAGCTGACTTCCTATCACAGATGGCGGGGCGGGGGGGCGGGGGGTTAACCTGCTCATTTCCAGGGATATTACCCAAACTTCTGATTAGATACTAGCAAACCATGAAGTTTGCTTTCTTAATCAGTCCCTGACCACATACAGTTATTCCCCAGAAGTACCTAGATGTCTTCTGTTCTGTCCAGCAAACTTGTTCTTCTACCCCACCCCACCCCGAGTTCCATTGTTATACCCAATTAAGTGTCCCTGAATTGGGTATGAATGTCAAAGGCACAACAACATTTGCTGAAGAAGAAGAAAAGGTAAGTATGTGATAACATTGTTAACAGATATGCAGCTGCTGCTTGTTGTGGTTCGTTTTTTGTTTGTGCTGTGTTTAATCTTAAAGATAACAGAGGGGCTTTAAGCCTTCCTGACAATCTTGCCCTCCTCTAATGAATCTCTTCACTCCCCACCCTCTCAATTAGTTCTGGAATGGTCCTGGGGTGGGGTGGGGGGGATAATCACCAATTTTGAAACCTGACAGAAAATATTATGAAACACGCTATTGATATTTTATTCATGTATAATGAATTTATATTTCCAGGCTAACATGAACTGTCCTGTTCTGATGTTTCACACTCCTCACTTCCCCAATCAGTGGAAAGTTCCAGGGACGGTAGAAGCTGGGTTTAGAGTAGAGAGAACTAGAGACTTCGAGCATTTCTGCAATATTTGCTTTATTTACAAATATATAAACAGAGCATAAGTAGAGGCAAGCTGCATGTGCTCATAGCAGGCAGTAGCTCTGTCGGCCACTCCACATCAAATCCCATGAGAGTAATACTTGTGTGCACCCCAAGGTGCCTTTGGCCATCAACCAACTCACACCTCTTTGTCCCCCTGTCTCTTTGCTTCTGTCTCTGTTTGTCCCAAACAGCAAACCTGCTGTTTCTTCTTTGTGATCTCTGGGAATTCACACTTATGGGATCTGCACCTGTGCAGAACCTCAATCAGAACATTTTAGAGCTTGGCCTTAAAGAATTGTGGTGCAAGCCATGCTTCCATGAAATGATCATGCTTGGGAAAGCAGGCCTTACCTGTGTTCTTCCCCATAGTTCAATAAACCACTGCTGAAAAAAAGTATATTGAATTGATGTAGCAGTAAGAAGAGAGAGAGTTGTATGACTACACAGATGACTATTCAAAGAACACCAGTTACAGGTGAGAAACCTGCTTTTCTTTAGACACATACCATCCTAACTTTAGCTAGAAGGGGTTAGATGTGCCATCTTCACCAAATCTAGATGGCCTTCTCATTCAGAACAGCTACCATCTAACAATCATCTCCTGCCAAGAGACACTAACTGATCACAGGCAGTCTCCCTAACAAAGGAATTGTTACTTATTCTATTTATTTTAATTTTTTTAAGGAAAAACTATCTCACCTTTCCCCAAAAGATCCAAGGCATCTAATAATGACTTAAAAACAACAACACCATAACAATAAAATTAAAACACAGATTAAAAGACTGAATAAAATCAAACAGTAAAAACATAGCAAAGGCAATCATAATAAATGAGCAAAGGACTGCCTGGATAGCCAAGTCTTCACAAGGTGACAGAATATAAAAAGGGTCTCCAATAGCAGAACCCTCCACAGGGTGGGGGTTATCACTGAGACAACTCTATCCTGCATGACTCCCAGATGGAACACTGAGGAGGCAGTATATAGGTGGCCCTCTCTGAAAGTTCATATGGGTCAGGCTGTGATACATTCATGTAGGAGAAGGCGATCCTTCAGATATCATGGTACCAACGTGAATAGGGTTAAGGTAAACACCCAGAACCTTTACGAACTGGTAACCAATGCAACTGCTTCAGGATAGGTGCAATGCATTTAGAAGGCCTCTTCCCTGACAAGATCCTAGCAGCTACATTCTCATAAATCTGTTCATAAATCTCAACTGGTTCAGAATGTAGCTGCTAGGAACTTGGCATGGAAGAGGCCCTCTAAATGAATTGCACCTATTCTGAAGCCACATGGCTCCTAGCCGTTCTCATAAGCAGTAAAAACCAGGCTGGGCTTCCCTAGCCTGGTTTTTGCTGCTCGTGAGAATAGCTTCACTGTGTCCAATTCAAACCTTGCTAGGTGTGCTTCTATCAGCACAATGAGGTGAACAGGTTGAGGAACCTACGTAGGGTGGAATGAAGGCACATCAGAGCTTATCTTGCGGTCAGGAAGGACCTTGGGAATGTCTAGGAATGTTTTAACAACCATGCTTCCCTCTCCTTGAGCCAGCCATTAACACTTGCTTTAGAGATGTGCCTGTTACCTCTTATTTTATTCTTTCCTGTGAAGGTGATAAGCTTGAACTGATCTGATGCGCCAACATAGGGGGAGAGCATTTGGCTAGTTCTTTAGGAGAATAACGCTTAAGTAACTTGTATTTACTCCGGCTTCCTCACCTGGATTGGAATCAGGGAGGCAAGCAGAGGGATAGTCCTCCTGCAGTCATAGGTTAAGCTTGCCCTAGAGCCACCTTTCCCAAACTATGTGCCAAGTGACGTATCCCATGAGTTAGCTCATGTGAACTGAATTGTGAACTCACGATCCCGTGGGTTCAGAGAGACCAAAAAAAATGGAAACTACAAGCCTGTAGCTCCAAATCAGGTGTAGGGGTGCTCCTGGGAGCCTCCCAACAGGCCATCTGGGTAACAGTATCAGGTCCTTCTACTTCTTCCTCATCCTCTGACCTCCTCAGTTGTGAACTAACTTCTGGCCTCTTGATACTTCCCTGTCTTTCTCAATGCCAGCAGTTGACTTACTAGTACTACAATTTCTCATTGAGTTTGTGATGGCAGAGGAAAGGAGACCTTTTTGGTGGACATTGAGACTTTTGAATCTAAAGTCTGAGGACCATTCTGAGTAGCCTATGAAGCTATTCACACCACCAGGAGAAATCAGGCTAAGGGAGCCTAGCCCGACTTCTCCTGGTCGTCTGCTGCCTTGGGAGCCACACAGTTCCGGCAGCAAACCACCTAAAGTACCCCTCCCCTTAAACGAGGTTAGTGGAGCTAACCAGCACAATGAGGTGCTAGTGCTCCACTAACCCCGTTTGGTTGCTCGTGTGCTGCTGCAGCTCTGCGGCACAGCAACACACAAGGAGGCTGCCACCGGGAGGCTGCAAGCAGCCTCCTGGGCTTGGGGGTCTCTCCAGGATGACCCACGCATTCACTCTGGGACTCCCTGGGACTCCACGGCCCCTGATCCCTTCAGCCCCTGCCTGCTCCATGACGGAGCCGGCAGCCGTGGGGGCGGCCAACCCAGCCGCCCAGCTACGAGCAGTTGCTTGTCTGTGGGGAATGCGGGCTTACCCCGTCAGCTGCTTCACACGTGTCATATGAAGTGCCTCTGTGTGAAATGAAACTGTTTCATCTATGGAAGCATGATGTCTTGTGGGTATGGATCACTTTGAATAATCCTGGAGCTTTTCACCAGAAAAGGACAGAAGACACTTGCTGCTAATATGGCAGAGTTATAATCTATACCTCAGTTTAAAGTAAATTTGTGTCCATGCCTTGCCTAAGTACAATCTCCCTCCCTCCCTCCCTCTCTCTCTCTCTCTCTCTCTCTCTCTCTCTCTCTCTCTCACCCTTTCAGTGTTGAAATACCATCTGCGCAGAATACAGTTCATATGATTCCAATGCTAGCCAGATGCCAAAGGAGCATCCACAAAACTAATAGTGGCAACACTAACAAAGCTGAAAGGATGCTGTACCATTCTCTTGCTGAAACTAAGCCAGTCTGGATCTTAAATTGCTTGAATAGGAGATCACCTGGGAACCATGTGATAGATTAGATTATCTAATCTTCTTGGAGGAGAAGTGAGATATACGTCTAACAAATAAAATTAAAATGACTTCTATGAACCAAAACTATGTCTGGAAAAGTTCCCATGGAAGTAATTTCTTTCCTAAAGATGGAAAAGGGCTGTAGTTCTGTCATAAAGCACACATTTTTCATGCAGGAGGTTCTGGGTTCAGGCCCTGGCACCTCTAAATAAAGAATGGCAGGACAGGGAAATCCTCATACTCTGCCTGACACCTTGGAGAATCCAGGAGCGGAGCCAGTCGAGTGGCAGCCTGCATCTGGCCCCACCCAGCAGCCCCTCTAACAACATCCCCGTGCATGTCCCTGAAGCCCCAAGGGGACGTGGTTCAGGCTCCGGAAGAGCCCCAAGCAAATTCCCCCCATTCACACCCGGGCTACTAAGAGCCCCGAGCGAGTGCTTCACCATCCTTTTCAGGCAGTGTTTGCTACCTGAAGGAATCTATTTCCCTCTCTCTCCCTCCAGAGAAGGAGAGAAAGGGAGAATAGGTGCTTTTTGGAGCCTGAGGCCATGCCCCCTTTACGCATGATGTGTCCCACAAAGGGGCATGGCCTCGGGCTCCGAAGATCCCAAGGAGCACTTCCGTGTCATTTCAGACAGCGCTTGCTGCCTGAAAGCAACTATTCTCCCTTTCTCTCCTTCTCTGGAGGGAGACAGAGGTAAATAGATGCCTTCAGGGAGCAAACGCTGCCTGAAAAGGATGGGGAAGCACTCACTCGGGGCTCTTAGTAGCCCGGTTGTGGGCAGAGCATGAGCAACACCCCTTTGGGGGCTTCAGTGGCCCCTACCATTGGCAGCCTGAGTTTTTTGAACCCGTTCACACAATAATAGCTACGAGAATCGGTTCCAGTTGGTAGTATAGAGCTAGATGGACCAGTGATCGGATTGAACTGCAGATGTTCAACATGGCCATCAAAAAGCATGAATAAATAGGGGAGTAGCACATATAAAAAGTAAGCTAAGAAATGTTTGAAGTGCCTGCAGCATGTTTTCTAATTCCCTAATACCTACAGAACTATCACACCCATTCAAATTGCTCTACTTGGGCACATTTTATACAATATACAAAGCCGGTCACTGGGGGCTTTCACAAATGGTTATACATTCATTAAAGCATTCACTTGACCTGGATCCCCTTGAAAGGGGAACTGGGGAAACAGTAGTTGGAATAGTTAATTTCTATTCTGGACTAGGACCGGGGAGACCTGAGTTCCATCCCCATTCAGCCCATGCGACTAGCTGGGTGGCTCTGGGCCAGTCACTTCTCTCTTAGCCTAACCTACCTCACAGGGTTGTTGTGAGGAGAAACTTAAGTATGTAGTACACCGCTCTGGGCTCCTTGGAGGAAGAACAGGATATAAATGTAATAATAATACACTGAGATCATTCACAAAATAAAAAAACTGTGTTCTACCAGGGTTTGGGAGCTGTGTGTGCTTCCAATTTTCAGTTGTGTGGAAGCAAGGTAGGAGAAAAAGCTACCCAGGTTTTCCTCCTACCTTGCTTCCACACTACCAAAAATTGAGAGCAAATGCAATTCTCAAACCCAGGCAGAACACATTTTTGATTGTGTGAATGACCTCATTGTCTTTCAAACTTGGGGAACAAAGCAGACCATTTTCTTTAGAACGATGTTCCATGAAGCTGAACATTGTCTATGTGAGCTAGTATCTCTCCAGGGTTTCAGATAAGCTCATCACATGAATAGACCTTAACCTTGGAGATTCATGAGGCCAAAGTACTGAGGTGGGTTGTTTGATTTTGGGCATGTCCCATTTTCAAAAGAGCTGGTGTTTTATTTCTTAATTTTCTCACTCACTCTGAAGGGCTCTGTGTTGAATCAGTGCCTCTCTGGCAAAAGCCTAAGAGCGATTTGCTTGTGCCTTGAAGTAGAGAAGGAGAGGAACATAGGAAGCTGCCATATACTAAGTCAGACCACTGGTCCATCTAGCTCAGTATTGTCTTCACAGACTGGCAGTGGCTTCTCCAAGGTTACAAACAGGAATCTCTCTCAGTCCTATCTTGGAGATACCAGGGAGGGAACTTGGAACCTTCTGCTCTCCCAAGAGTGGCTCCATCCCCTGAGGGGAATATTTTATAGTGCTCACACTTCTAGTCTCCCATTCAAATATAACCAGGGCAGACCCTGCTTAGCTAAGGGGGCAAGTCATGCTTGCTACCACAAGACCAGCTCTCCTCTCCTGTGTAGAGGAGATCTCCTGTGTAGATGGCATGCAATGATATTTAAAATTTGACATTACCTGACATTTGTCACCCTCTGAAAATTCATATCTGGCACCTGCCAAAATTAAAATAATAAATGGATGCCATATTTAAGCCTGAAGGGAGAACTGCACATTTAAAATTTGAATCTGAGATTTAATATATCATATTGCATTACATTTTAGTTTTTGGGTTTTTTTTAAATGACACGTTTGAATATTTGTGAATATTCTGTTTCTGCTTCAGACAGGAGTGAATTACTGTCCCTCTGAATTACTGTCCCTCTGATCTTAGGTCTCCTTCCAACAGTGTCATAGACTGAGCTGCAGATACAAATCTTTCCCAGTCTGATGTATCTACACTGTAGTATTTCTGAACAAACTCATTACTTTTCTATATTTATGTCTTCTATTATCTAAAGACAAATTTATGTTTCCCTTCTGCCAAAGCATATGAGCTGAAACAAACATTATTGTACACATCTAATGCCCTTTGCTTGCAAAGCAATGTTTTTGCAATGAGTAATGTATTTATGTGGCTTGCTCCTGTTCTTTGCAGGAATGGTTTGCCACTGAAGGTTAAGGACACTCACTCATCTGAAGACTTGACTGTTTATACAAAGAAGTATTTATTTGAAACGTTGCATAATTTGTTCACATTTCTAGTCAATGGATCACGACATAGCAATCATCAGATCTAGTCCCCAGAAGAAACCTTCTTGGTGAGAAGACAAAATTTACTGACAACCAGTATCTTACAGTGAGATGTTGTTCACACGGTACTGGATTTAAGCAGGATCTTCACCACACCCAGGTAACAGAGGCTGCTAGGCTGACAAGCATCATGCTATGTGCACCCCGCACTTATCTGAGTGGTGAGAACAGAGCTGGACTTGGGGGTGGGTGAGTGAGTCAGGTGGTTTGTTGCCCAGAATGCCTATTGAGCTGAGCACAAGTCACACAACTTGGCAACACTGATGAACTATCAATAAGGGGGTACCAAAAGCACTCTTCTCTCAGGGAGATAATTATCCTAGGGCTGCCTCTGGGGGAGAAGTTTCAGAGAAAAAACTATCTAGATTATGGTGGCTTCCTTTGGAGGGGAGATTACTGGGGCTCTTATGCTCAGCAGGTTTTACTGCAAGTTTACAGGGAGGCTTTACTGCAAACTCAAAGTTGTCCCCCAAAACTGACACAAATAGTGGATTTTTTTTTTACCCCAGATATAAATCAGATTACATTCTAATGCACAGTGAAAAACCCGAATTGTGTGTGAACTGCTCTCCGATAACTCGCAGGGACTTCGGGGTAAATCTAGCTGAGATGAGAGTTAAAGGGCTTCAACAGCCCTGTGTGAAAAGCTTCCCGGAGACTTATGGCATCTTTGTAATACTTTATTTAAAAGTATACCAGTTGAGCATCAAGTGGAGGTGAGCAGCACTCCTACACAATGGCGATCTTACCCTTGGGCTTTGCTCCACACACGCCGGGGGGCCCCAAATCCTCTTTCATCTGTCCTGGGTGGTGTGGTCACCACTGGCCCACAGTGCACCGGGTGGCTGAATGTGATTATGACCTGTGACAGGTGCTTTAGAGACAGAGGGGAGAATGGGGAAAGAACAGGGGGCTGATGCTTAACTTGCAGTGGGGGGGCAGGTTCCAGCAAGAGGGGGCTCCAAAGCCCTTTTGGTCCAGGCTTCAAAATTACTTAGGTGCACCTCTGCTCCTACTAGCCACATCAGATCCCCAGGGAGTAGCCCTGCACCCCAAAGTGCTTCCACTCTTCAGCTTCTCTCCCCTGCCCTTCTGAAATGCAGTCTCTCTCCTAGATCTCCTTGTCTCTTTCGAAGCTGTTTCTTTTGTTCTTTCATTATACTCAATCATCCACCCCTCCTATCAGAAGAGGGAGTGTAGGATGCTTCGCACTGACAGCTTTGAAGCCAGGGAAATATTAGCATTCCTTTCTCAGCCCCCAGGCATTTTGAACAGCCATTGCCTTCGGGCCAAAAATCACAGTGAGAGGATACTCCCAAAACTCAGTCAAGGCCTGACCCACTGATGAGGAGCAGAAAGGCAGCTGTCTCCGGCAGCGGCAGGCACCTCGTTGCCCCTCCTCCATCAGCCCCCTCACGGATTCACCAGCTGCCTAGCCCTGGCCCTACCTGGAGGCAGCACGACCACTGCCGGGCTACCACTCGTGATCTGCCTGCGTCTTGCTCATCCTGCTCCACTCCCTGACTTTTCAAAAGGCAGAGGGTGGCAAACAGAATGGCAGACCCTTTGCCTTTTGAAAGGGAGGTGGAGTGGTGGCAGCAGCATCAGTGGCTGCCACCACTTCTACTTCCCCAAAAGAAGGTGCCTGGAGAGACGGTGTGGCGTGGCAGCAACCAGTTTACGACTCACTGTGCACAATGCAGGTGTGTGTGTGGGGGGGGGAGATGGTGACGGGTGGGGGGGGTAGAGTGTGGGTGGGGGGAGATCAAGAGGGAGGAATCATTCAAGGAAACAAATAGAGTGCTATGTGTGGGGAAGATTCGTATGAGGGAAGATTGGCAACAAGGCATACATGTATGCTACACCCCCATGGGTGTATGTGGTACAGTGCTGTCGGGGACATTAGATGCACCCAGTGACAGTGGGGGCAGTGTCTTGCCTCACCACCTCAGGTGCCAAAGGGCCTTGGACCATGCATGAATCAGGCCTCCAAACTCACCACACCAAGAAACGTGCTTGATCAGTGAAGGTTTTTGGCTGAGGTTTTGCACAGCAGCAGCTTGGTTCCTCCAAACATGAAACTGCCCTATAGTGCATCAGATCAACTAGTCCAGCATTGTCTGGCAGTGATTAGCACAGGTCTCCCCCAGTCTTGTCCTCTGGAAATGCCAGAGGTTGAAGTTGGGTCTATTCTTTAAGCAAAGCCTTATATTTGAGCTGTGGACCCTCACACTCACGTGGTAGGAGAAGAGAAATCCTCCACTGGAGTTCCAACATCATTAAGTTCCAGTAGATACCATCTACCTGGGCATTCAAATTATTGTTTATGCAATAGATAAATGAAAAGTGAGTCCATTGCTGCTCTCTGTTTTTCTGCAAAAAACAAGAAAAAGCAGCATCTTTGGAATATAGGGCTCTATCCTCACTCTAACGTTATGTATAGCCTAACACTCCCTCTCGCTTCTCCCATAGTCCACTCCCAATACATCTAGTATGAGAACAGAAATGGTATGATGACTAGATGGGAAGCAAGCTTGGGGCTTCTGGATCTCTGCTGTGCAGAATATGGGAGAAAAGCTACACTGTGGAAATTCTACTCACGACTGGCCCAGGAGCTTTGACCTTCCTTGCATTTGGCCATGTTGGCCTCTCCTACAAAATGGAAAGTCTTTCCAGCTTTCAGCCGACTTTCCCCCTTCTCTCTGCAGTCTAGTGACAATATTGCTGACCTGCCTTATATGGTTCTTTCAAGGACTGCTAGAATAACATCTCATTACATAAAATAACATTTGTGCATGATGTGATCATGAGTTGGATTTTCTCTCTCTCCCAGTTGCAGGTGCATCAGCTGCCAATGACAGAAAAAGGTGAGCCCTCTACCCTTTCTCATGACCAGGGAGAAAGGGCAATAGGGTTCGCGTGGAGGAAGTCCTGAAGAGCTGACCTCCCCACACACAAGCAGTTCCCGCTCCTGCTGCTGCCAGTAGCTCCGAGGGTCAGGGTATCAGGACACATCGCCCCACATCACCCCACCCCCTGGAGGCGATTGCACAGTGCATTATGGGGACCCCCCTCCCCTCCGATGATCGTAAAAACAAGGTTAAGAGAGCGCTTGCCCCCTTATCCTCATTATAGAGGGAGGCTCCATAGGCTGGTTTGCCACTGCAGGCCCAATCCTGCACACGTGCAGAACCAGGCTGGACTTCCTTAGCCTGGTTTTTCACTCACATGTGAATTGCTTCACTGTGTTGAACACGCATGCAGATCTGTACACACATAGTTAGTCACATATTATGTTCAACACATGTAAGTAGTACTCTTCCTATCTGTGCCCTGCATTTGAGGGGGCTGTTATCCAGGTTCTCTTTTAAAATAAACACATATACAATCATTCACACACAAACTAGTATATGCATGGGCATAGGGTCCCTTGTACAAGGGAGGACAGTTGCACCTGGGCCCGCAGGGTCAGAGGGGCCCCCAAGGCCAGCCCCCCTTGCTCTCCTTGCCCATGAGTCACCCTGCAAACTTAGCACTAGAATTTGTTTCTGAGTTTACTACTACTACTACTACTACATGCTAGGTTGTGCACATAATAATCTAACATACTGAGCCCTTTCTAACGATCCGTGAGAAAGGGCAAGAGGGCTAGCAGGAAAAAAGCCTTAAGAAGCTTACCTCCCCACAGATGATAGAGGGCTCCTTCTTGTGCGGGTGGATCACCTGCCCAGAACATAGGAAACTGCCATATATAGAGTCAGACCTTTGGTCTATCTAGGTCAGCATTGTCTTCACAGACTGGCAGTGGCTTCTCCAAGGTTGCAGGCAGGAATCTCTCTCAGTCCTATCTTGGAGAAGCCAGGGAGGGAACTTGGAACCTTCAGCTCTTCCCAGAGCGGCTCCATCCCCGGATGGGAATATCTTGCAGTGCTCACACTTCTAGTCTCCCATTCAGATGCAACCAGGGCAGACCCTGCTTAGCGAAGGGGACAAGTCATGCTTGCTACCACGGGAGGATCAGGGTGCCGGGACACTTTGCCCCATGTCGCCACACACACACCCCCGAACTCCCATCATGCACCACGCAAGTGTGTGGAGTATTGTGGGGATCCCCCCTCCCTGAAGCTGGCTGAGAGCCCCACAGTCTGCTAGCCCCAGCTGCTTGGGCTGGGGCTGACAGATGATCAGGAAAATGGGATTAGGAGAGCGCTTGATCTCCTATCATCATTTAGGAGGGTGGCTCCAGAGATGGGTTTGCCACTGAGGTGCCACCAGGATCAGGCCCAATCCTGACAGTACACACGCACAGGCAAAACTAGGCTGGGCTTCCTTAGCCCAGTTTTGCCTGTGCATGTAAATAGCTTCAAAGTGCATAATTTCCCAAGTGTGTGTCATGGGTTAGTTGCTCATACTCCAAAATCCATGCTTCCCCTCTTCTCCCAGGACTTTAGAGAGGTTTAGAACATTGACATACACTCCTAAATTGGCACCTCAGAACTTTAATTCCTATCATTCCACCCATCATTTTTGATAGGCTTTCAGCTAATTGTGATCATAACATAAAAGAATTTCCTGGCTGGATCAGACCAAGGTAATCTAGCCTTGCAGGGGCATAACTATAAGGGGGGCGGGGGGGCACGTGCCCCAGGTGCCACCCCGGCAGGTCACATGGAGGGTGCCAAAAAGTGGCTCCCCCCCGCACCCCCCTGGATCGCCCGCCGAGTGTGGTGGCAGGTGTACGGCGGCGATTTGGCGGTGGCGGGCCAGGCGGCAGTGTGGCGGGTCGCCCGCAGCATTGGCATGGCCTGTAGCGGGCCAAGCGGCAGCGCAGTGGATCGCCCGCTGAGGACTACTGCAGAGCGGCGCCGAGCCTGCCTGCTGGCCCAGTGCCGCTTCCCAACTGCGCAGGCGCACGCGCCTGTGAGCTAATTGCGCACGCGCCTGTGAGCTAATTGCGCACACGCCTGTGAGCTAAGTGTGTGCGTGCCTGCGCAGTTGGGAAGCGGCGCCGGGCCAGCAGGCAGGCTCGGCGCCACTCTGCAGTAGTCCTCGGCGGGCGACCCACCACACCGCCGCTCGGCCTGCTACAGGCCATGCCAATGCTGCGGGCGACCCACCGCGCCACCGCTCGGCCCGCTACAGGCCATTGCCAACGCCAACGCACGCCCGCTGCCAAATCACCGCCACCGCTGGCGATCTGCTGCCTGGGGGGCGCCTCGCTGCCGCCAGGTATGTGGGGGCCGAGGGGGTGGCGGGGGGGCGCCATTTCAGGGCCGGCCAGCCCTGGGTGCCGTTTCCCACCCGATACGCCACTGTAGCCTTGCATTCTGTTTCCAGCTATGGCCAGCCAGATATCCTTGAAAATCACTTAAGCAGAGCATGAAAGTTTTCTATCCCCATTTTCTGGATCCAGTATATCCTGCTGAGGAATATTATCTCAGAACATGGTGGCTTTCTTCCACTATAACATCTAATGGCTGACATGATGCGCAGCCTTCCATTGCCCTAACCTCTACTCGAAGGCTGCTGTGAAGTCCCAAGGCAGGATCAGGGCTGCTCAGGTCAAGCAGTTGCACGAGCAGCGCTTTAATTGTTCTCCCCGTTGCAGCGAATGGGGGAAGCATGGATTGCACAATCACTTGGCAGGGGCGATGGGCCCATTTTATCGGTCCGCCCCAGGTGCTTTATGGATCCGGTTGGATTCCAGAGGGCACTTGGGGAATTTCCCAGCAATCTTGTGGGCAGCTCTCTAGCGCAGCTTGTTGAGGCTTAGAACATTGAGACCACGAGGGCACTGGATGAAATTGCTCCTAAGCAGCCTTTCGAAGTCTGTAGGTCTCGTGTCCCTTGGTTTTCAGAGGAACTATGGGGCATGAAACAGGTCAAAAGACACCTAGAGTGATGCTCAAGGAAAACTGGGAGTGAAGACAATCGAACACGGCTGCATTCCTATGTCCAGTATGCCGTGGCAATTTCTCTGCTCTCATTGCATCGGCAGAATCCCATCCGGTGGCATTATTTCAGATCACTTGTACTCTTTGGGGGAAACCGGAAAAGGAAGAACTTCTGATGGGCCTCTGTGACATTTTTGGCAAATTCTTTGATGATAAGGTCACTCGTCTCCACACTGAATTGGACTCTGGTTGTGCTATGTCCATTGAGGTGATGGAGGTAATGTCTTGTGACGTCATTTGGGATACATTTGAGCTTGTGGAGGCTGATGATGTGGATAGGGTTCTCTGTAGTATGAGTATGGTGACTTGTTCACTGGATCCTTGCCCCTCCTGGTTGATTTGTTTGGCTGAGGTGGGTGTGGGGGGTGTTTGGGTCCAGGAGCTAGTGAATTCATCACTTGGGGAGGGAGAGGATCCTGTAGCTTTGAAAGAAGCAGTGGCCCGCCCTCTCCTGAAGTCTTCTTCCCTGGACCCAAAGATTTTAGATAATTTTAGACCTATCTCTAACCTTCCCTTTTGGGGGAAAGTTTTGGAGAAAGTCATTGCTGCTCGACTACAGAGAATCCTAGATGAAGTGATTTTCTTGACCCTTTTCAATTGGGGCTTAGGCCACGGCACAGCATGGAAACGGCATTGGTCGCTCTGATGGATGACCTCTGTTGGAGCCTGGATGAGGTGAGCATTCCTCTCTTGGTTCTCGTAGATCTCTCAGCAGCTTTTGATACCATTGACCATGGTAGCCTTCTGGATTGTCTATGGGGGGGTGGAAATCGGGAGCACAGTCTTGAGCTGGTTCCATTCCATCCATGAAAGTGGATGCTTTCAGACAGTTTGCATTGGAGGTGAGTGTTCTAGCCCATGGCCTCTCTCTTATGGAGTGCTGCAGGGCTCAGTCCTTGCTCTCATGCTTTTTAACAGCTATATGAAGCCACTGGGTGAAGTAATCTGTTGGTTCGGGGTGAGGTATCATCAGTATGCTGATGATACTCAATTGTACATTGCCATCCTGGGCCAATCCGTGAATGCCGTGAATGTGTTGGCCCAGTGTCAGGAGGCTGTAAGGGTTTGGATGAGCCAAAACAAGCTCAGGCGTAATCCCTCCAAGACAGAATTGCACTTGTTCAGTTTTCAATCTGGCCAGGTACCGGTTTTGAGTGTTTCCCTTGATGGGGTTATGCTCCCCTTGAAAGAGCAGGCTTGTGATTTGGGAGTCATGCTGGAACAGCAGGTGGAAGCCAGGGCCAGGTGAGCCCTTGCCCAGCTTCGCCTGGTGCGCCAATTGCAGCCTTACCTCGACTGGCAGGCTCTGGCAACCGTAACTCATGCCCTCGTCACCTTGGACTATTGCAATGCGCTCTCCCTGGGGTTGCCTTTGAAGATGACTTGGAAGCTTCAGCTGGATCAAAATGCCACGGCCTGGCTGCTTATGGGCAGCAGAAAATATGACCATGTTTCACCTTTGAAGTTGCTACATTGGCTGCCAGTTCACTTCCCGGTCCAATTCAAAGTGCTGGTTATCACCTATAAAACCCTTCAGAGTCTGGTGCCTGTGTACCTTCAGAATCGCCTTCCCATCCAACTTCGACCCACCCTGTGAGGTCTCAGGTGGGCCTTCTCAGAGTTCCGGCCCCAGGAGGGGTACGTGGGGCCCGGGCTCGTGGGAGGGCCTTCTCTGTTGCATTCTCTCTCCTGAGATTCGTAATGCCCCTCCCTTCTGTCCTTTAAGAAGCTTTTGAAAACTTGTCTATTTTGCCAGGCTTTTAGTTTTCAGTGTGTGTGTGTGTTAGTTTTCTCCCCGCTTGTCTTTGTTGTAGTTTTAATTTATGTAAACCGCCTCAAGTCTAAGGAAATCAAGCGGTCAATAAATTTGCTCAATCAATCAATCACACATTCTGAATAGCCCCGGTGCTTCTTTGGGACTCCACAGCAGCCCCAGGGCAGAGCGTTAGGGCTGTGCATCATGTCAGTCATCCACTATTGGTAGACCTACCCTCCACAACAATCAAAGGTAATGAAGTGAAATTCATACATGCACGATTAGATAGTTCTCATGACCATTCGTACAACCTACCTTCCCCCCCCCCCACGATTCTCACTGCTCCCAGGTGTGCCACGCCACCCACCCACCTGTGCAGTGTGTAAGCAATCCCAGAGCAGTGAGGGGGTCGGGGGGAGTAGGCTACATCCTCCCATATCCCAAGGAGCATGGTGCAAAGGGGGATTCCCCACTGCCAGGTTGCTCCTTCCCCCAGACTCTATGGAAGCTCAAGCTGCCAGCAGCCCCAATTTCCACACAACTGGGCGGTGAGGTAGGAGGCAGGAGTCCTCCTACCTCCCTTGTAGCCCAGATTTAAAACCCAGGTGGAGGAGGAGCCCCAGGATTGGGAGCACTCCCAGCAGTTCTCAAGAGCAGCCCTACCCAGGTTAAAGCTCCCCAACCTGGGTAGGGCTGGTTGTGAGAACAACCTCTATGTGTTAACTGTGTGGAAGACTGCACAGGTTGGATATTATCTATGTTGGGGTTGTTTTTTTAAATGAATAATTTAAAGGAAACCATACTTCTAGCCTGTTAATGCAGTTGTATAGAAAAAGTAATTTCTCCTCCTGGTTAATTGATCAACAAATGATCTTTGCATCATTTTAGTTACCGTGGTTTATATACTAGGTAATCTGGCATCTTCATGATGAAGCCAAGAGAGTGAAATGAGTTCCTGAGTAAAATGGATCTTAATTGCTGCAGCCATTTCCCCCCCCTACATATATCTGGATTTGTACATCTTGATTTAGTACTTTAAGCCACATAAAAATTGCAGCTGTCTTGGTGCTTTAATTTTGACAGCACTTTTCAAAGTTATTCAGCAGTTAACATTCCTCTTCAGATGCCCTCAAGGCCTTTATCAGCTCTTTCAATGTATCTGTATCGGGAGCTTTCTGAAGCACTCTTGGTGGGCCTAAGGCTCACACATCGCTGTCACAATGACTCACGTGGGAAGCCAGTCAACCCAAGTACTGGGGAGCTGGACCTTGCTCTGCAGAAAGGCGTACTTCACAATATACTGCTAAGATATTTCTTCAAGGTTGTTCCTAAACAGTGCTTAACTTTGCTTTTCAAAATCAAAACTGCAACTCATGTCTCATTCTGCAAGCCAACCTAAGTTTGTGAAAGCATCAGCGTGGTGAAGTGTAGTCTTAAGAAAACCCCAATAATTTAATGCTGTGCCAAAATGCCCTCCCCCATTTCACCACCACATTTCCAGGTAGCAAAATAGGAATGGCTGTTTTGGTGGGTTTTGCAGAAGGGAGGGTGAAAGGGTATGGCTTGTTGGTGGCAGAGGTTGTGCTTCTCTCTGTGGCTGGCACCCATCATCACCACCCCCTGAATGTCCCCTATGCATAATACTATGTCACATAACATGTTCGCAAGAGGGGCATTCAGCCCCCAGCTGATGACTGGTGGCCTTATCCCCCCCCCCTCCCGAATGCCTCCCTCAAAATGATGCTATATGACATAGCTTCATTCACAGAGAGCATTCTGAGAAAATATGGGGGCTGCCAGCTGGCAGTCCCCAGGAGGTGAGCCACCACAAGGCAACTGAAAAATAAAGGTAAGCCAGCAAAATAATAAAGGTTGATTTTCCCCCCATTAACCCCAACACCCAAAAGATTTGAGATGAAAGATATCACTGAAGAACTTTCAGTCCTAGAAGAAGTATAAGGATTTTAGTGTATTTATTAATATGCATTGTTAATCATTAAAAAGTTTAATGAATTTGACAAATGATATGTAATACAAGTAATTATCAATGTATTTGTTTATGTATTTAGAAATCCTGTAATAATCACCTTTATTAAATAAAGCCTTCAAGACAGCTAACATCAATATTATTAATAGCAATCAACAACATAAAATCACATTTTAAAACACAGTTCAACAGCCCATCAAAAACCACAGAAAGGGGAAAACATAACCTTACTGAACACAATCAGAAGAGAGCAAAATTCATAGTGTGGTCAAGCCAAACACAAATAATTTTCAGTGAGCAACAGAAAACTGCTAACAAGCTGGTCAGATGGATCTCTGGGGTAGAGAGTTTGACATTGTGGCTAGAGAAATTCCTTTCCCACACCTTAATTGTAGGATACACAGGAGGGCCTCCCCAGCTGACCTCAGAGGAAAGGTAAGATCATACAGATGGAAATGGTCCTTTGGGACACCAGGGGCTTGATCTGGCAACTGGGTCCAAGTTGCTTGCTTGCTTGCTTAGATAGGATCCTGGTTAGTGATCTAGCACAGCAATTTAACTGGGATTGCCTGGAAATTCCAAGTTCTCATAATACGCTCTGTGGGAACATGCAAGGCTGCCTGGCCATGATTCTGGTCATGAGACTGGGGCCAGTGTGACCAAGGTTTCTCAGTCCCAAAACTGAGATGGAAACCAGACTGAAATGGTTCAAGATAATCTATACTGTACATGTCCAGAGCTGGGTTGCCACGGCACACTAGAACACTTCCTCCAAAAACGGAATACTGAGACAGACCAGAAATTGTTCAGTGTGGTGGGTTCCAGCAAGGGTTTTTTCCAGCAAAGGTTTTACTGCAGTTGCCCTTAAGCTTGCTCATACAACTCTCAAGGGAAAATATCACCCTCTTGGCTGATAGCTACACATTTAGCCACCCAAATCTGCAATTGCATGCACTGAAAAGTATAACTGTTCATTTCTTCATTCCAGAGATCAGACAGAGGCCTCAACAGAACTGCCAGCCATGTAAGCAGGAAAAATCACCCATCATCCATAAGCCTCTGAGTGCAGGCCATCCTAAAAGACCTTCTCAACCTGCAGATATTTAGGGCCCCAGTGCCAGATAATGATGTGTCCATGACCAAAAAAACCCCAAAACAAAACATCACCTTGAGTTCCTCCACACCCAGAATTGCTTTCTGCTGAATCCTCCCATTCAGCAGAAAGCATCAGACCCAATATGTATCCCTCACAATGAATGGGATCAGATACATTTGAGATAGACCCATTTCTTTGCCATGGCAGCCATGAAGTTTTGAGCTCCACCTGATGGTATGGCCTTGGCAGGGACACAGAAATCCCTAAGGACCAAAAGCTTGCGGGACTCTGATCACCCAAGATCACTCTGATTAGTTCAGGCAAAGAAACTGTTGGGCAGTGGGGAGGGTAGGAGTCTGTCTCACATACCCACCATCAGGAAAACACACTCAAAATTAGGCAGCTGTTAGATTAGGAGCTGCCAAAAAATGTTGTCAGTCATAACTATGATAGATTTGCACAGGCAGACAGCATCAGATCTCTATGATAAATGCCAGCTTGGCTTCCTTAGCCAGCATTACATCTTAGATGGCCAAAGACTTACCATTTACTCATCTGGCATTTAACAGTTTCATAATTCTTAACAGATTACTGCTGTTAGCAATTGTTGTTCTAATTATATTTAATACTGCTATAGTTATTACTTTACAGGTATAAATTGTAACCCATTACCTATAATGTTAAAAATGCATAACTCTCATCCTGAGTCATGAAATTTTATTCATGTGTAGGATTCCTTACTCCCAAGTAGCCCAGTTAGTTACATTAGATCCCCTCCAACCTTTCCAGATCACAGAACATACAATAATTGTATATCCTTAGGGGGCTGCAGCAGTGACCCACCCCACCCCAAGCATGTGTGACCACACAACTCACGAGAACCTGAGTTGCTAGCTAGAAAAACATTTCCCCCCCAAACCCAACAGTAATGAGGATCCAGACCTCAACATCCCAGTTCTCAGCATTTCAGCTGAAAGGAACACAGTGTAACCGACCTAAAGGCACTCATCACAGGGCTGATAACTGATCAAGTCCATTCTAGAAACTAGCTTCCCAAAACGTTCACATCTTTTGTATGGTTTCCTGTCAGCTGTTCTTGGAAACACACTTCTTGCATACATATGATACCGTCTTCTGCCCATCCAAGCCAAACACAGTGGATAGTAGTTCCTTTTGTGAATGTGATTGCATCTCTGGGGGTATGTTTGCCTGGTTCTGTCTCACAGTGCCTACAAAGGTTAACTCCTTGCTCAAAAGATCCTCTGCCAGTGCTACACTGGGGGAAAAGGTATCCCCCACCACAATCCTCCCAAGTGTTGTTTCATGGATACACAAGATGCTGCACAACATGCCAACCTGCTTGCTGTGGTCCTCCAGCTTGCTTCTCAAGATAAGCATTTTTTGTCAATTGTTAGGATGTCTCTGCATCACAGCACCACCATATCTGCAATCCATATTTCTTTGGTTTGCTTGGCATGTGTTGCTAGAAGGGACACATCCTCAGAAAAATAACTGTTCATCAACTGTTAGGTTCAAACCAGGAATATAGCGCTCCTGCAGAAACAAGACCCAAATACCTCTAATGGGGGCCATCTTGTCAATCACTCTTCTCATGTAGCTTTGTCATTGAACATTAAATAACTTGTGATGGCATCAAACAGCTGCATCATTGCACAGAAGCAGGGATGCCCCAAATGTGCTGTCTACAGTCCCTGCAGCACTTCATGACTAGCAGGAAACACACCAGCCAGGATTAGCAGCCAAGATACATTTCCAATTGTGTTAGGTCAATGAGCTTCAACATTTGTTTCTTCTTAGGATGGCTCTCAGTCCATTGCATGAATGCACATTCAGCCTCTCAACTGGTTTTCCTGAGAATGTTGTGCAACTCCTGTGACCACAAGCCTGAAGGTTTCCTCTATTGTGTATCTGACTGTTTCACACACTGCCCAGTGTCACTGGGCCAGTAATGGACTGGTTGAGGTATTCTAGACCACCTTCTGCCATTCCTGCCTGTCATGTAACCCATGACCTCAGTATCTTCACTGGCAGGTGTGTGAAGTCCAGCAGACTGTTCAGTGCCATGCATCCCACCTGTACATCTTCTTGCTCTCTCCACCTGGAACAAAGCTCCAGTCCCCTTTTCTTGGGCTGTATCCCACCAGGAGAAGAGGGGAAAGACCAGATATGTACAGGACAGTTGATCCACTGATAACAGGCTTAATGATGCTGAGATGTTGTGGGTGCTGCCTGTTGTGATCCATTCACCTTTGTTCTGGTAGCTACAATCTCTGCTTCTGTGAGGTCAGATGCTTCTGAATGATTTACTCATTCCAAACACTAGATCTGACATTCTGGGAGGGTTTAGTTTCATCCAAACTAGGGAGCACAATGCCTCAGACTATTGGACAGACACTATCACCTTTCAAGTTCAATTCAGCTGGCAAGGGGAAACAGAACTTATGTTTCTAGATAGAAACAGGCCTTATTTTCCTTTCCCAAATGACTTAACATGGGGCTGGGATAGAAACTACCCCAATGGAGAAAGTCCATGCAATTTGGGGTGGTTTCCTCTCCCAATTGGCAAAACATGGGGCTGGGATGGGAACTACCTAACTGAAGGGGGTCTATGTATTTAGGGGAAGTTTTCTACAGTTGAATTTTAATTAATAACAGGTGAAGGGGTGATTCAAATGAAAGCTCGCCTGAGGTTGGCTGGCACCAGAAATCAGCAAATGAAGAAGCCATTGGGGCCTATTAAAAGTCTCACCAACTCTCTATGCCTCTGACCTGGCCAGGCCCTACACTGAGAAAAGATGACCAGAGACCTCGCTGTGGTAGTGCAGGGGCCTGTGGATCATTCCCCCAGGTAGCACCCTCTGCTTTCATCCAGCCTCATTAGCTGCACCTTCACTTTCCTCACTGGTGACAATTGCAGGAACTCCCAGACTAAGTTACCCAATAGTCCCCCAAAACCTGGAGGTGACCCTGCTTCCCCTCTCAGAGGCTGTTGAAAACACCTGTAAATAGCTAACGTCTGTATTCTCAGCATGAAAATACTTGATATGTAGTATATTACTTTACATTACTTGATGGGTAATGCATTCACTTGAAAGCTTGTTTTGTTTTGGAGGCATGATGCTGGCATTCAGCACCCCAGGATTCCATTCCTAGCTTTGAAAAACTGGCTGTATGTCAGAGGCCCCGCGCAACACCGCACAAATTGCTTTACCTCTCTGTTCACCCTGTGCATTATCATTCTTCTGTATGACACTGTTTGCTTCTCTCACATTTCCTTTACACATTTAGAGTATGTATTGTGCAGAAATCCAACATATAAAACAAGAGCATGCTGATTTCTTTGCAGCTCAAGAGAACATGCTCACTAACAGCATAAACATTTCCATAAGTATGAGAAAGACATATTCTGCATACAGTGGCATCTCCAATTAAAAGAGCTCAGGCAGCAGGTCTAAGGAAAGACCTCTGGTTAAGACTTTGGAGAGCTGCTGCCAATCAAAGTAGACAATCCTGGGCTGAATAAATCAGTAGCCTGACTCAGTGGAAGCCCCATTCATTTCACTGGAATTTGAACAGGAGAACTCCCAGAGATTGTTGCCCCAAGTTCAGTTTATTTATTTTGCATTTATATACCTCTTTTCATGCAAATTTCCCATTGCTGTAGTAAACTGTCCAGAGTCATGAGTTTTGGGCAGTATAAAAAGATGTTAAATAAATAATAAATAAATAAATAAAATAGTAGTTTACAAAAAACTTCCATACAGAACAATATATCAAGCCACACGTTTACCTCTTTACATGGGCCTTAGTTTTACTTCTTTCTTCTCTCCTCCCTTCAGAGCAAGATGGCCCCTGGTTGTTCTGTGGTGGCAGCTGGGGGAGGCAGGGGCCACTTCAGCTGTGTGATCATCTCAGTTCCTTCAACAGAAATTCAGGCTTGTCCAAGCCATTAAAAGCCTGGGGGAAATGCGAGCAGCCTAATCCAGTGCAGAAGTAAGCATGCCAGACCATATGTTCTGAATGCCAGAGGATGGCAAGCAGCATGGGGAACAGAAGGGCCGACCTGGATATGAGGCACATGGTGATTTCATTTGTCTTCTAAACTGCACACATGAAGAACTAGGCTGTCTCAGCCCCAAGAAGCTTGGAGTGCGCTTGGCAATTTTTCAACCATTGAAGTGCGTGCCTGTTCAGGAAGCTTTGGCCTTTTCTAGCTCTCAGTGACGTCATCATAATGTTGTGGCATCATCCCATTCTCTGAGGCTCTACGCACAGCGAGTGCATGGGGCATTCTGGAGAGACCCCCGAGGCTGGGAGGTTTGTTGGAGCCTCCTGATCGGGGGAGTCTCGTCATGAGTCACTGTGGTGTGGAGCCAGGCTATGGTGACTCACAAATCTCCAAAATGGGGGGGGGGGGCAGTTAAGGAGGTTCACTGCTGGGAGCCGCACAGCTCTTGTTGTAGCACACGACCTCCGGAAACTGGGCTGGGCTCCCCTAGCCTGGTTTTTGGAGGTCATGAGAATAACCTCTCTATGTAATCTGATCATGATTGGCTAGGATTATACATGTGACAGACCTAGGAAGTGTTGACTTCATATTAAGTAGTATTTTGGTGTCTCCCTGGTCACTACATGACCCCTGATTGACTGGGATTACCCATGTGATTAAAGTAGGCAGCAGATGAAGAAGAAAATAGCACTGGATTAGCAGCAGCTGAAGAAAACAATGACAGTGACCAGGATCATAAAAAGAGGATAATATTCTCAAAATTGAGGATGTCTGAGGAACCATTTCCAACCCCACAACTTGCTGAGGGTTCCCTAATAAATTTATGCTAGAACTGAGATGCAAACAGGGGCTTCGAGACTTGTAGCTCACTATATGACAACAGCATTTCTCAGTATTCAGAATGACTTTAACCTTCATACAGTCATGATCTTTTTACACAGGAGTAGAAATTCTTACTCCCAAGTAGTCCCATTGGTTACATTGGATGCCCCCCAACTTTTTCAGGCCACATAATGCACAATAATTTAACATTTCACTCCAGAGGAGTGAAGTGGTGACCCCCACATCCCAAGCATGGTGCTCTGTGTGACTGCATGACTCACTAAGAATGTGAGCTATTAGCAAAGAAAAATGAATATTTCAAACCTCATATTAATTAGGATCTGTACTTCAATAGCTCCATTCTCAGCATTTCAGCTTAAAGGACATGAGGTGACTGACCTAAAGACAATCTGGGAGCTTGTCAAGTACATTCTACAGGTCAGTCACCCACTATGATCTTATTTTTTGCTTGGTTTCTTATCAGCTATCCTGGGCACAGACTTCCTGGGTACACACAGTACCAACATTTTCTGTCCATTCAAGCCGAACACAGTAGTAGTAAGTTTATTATGGTCTTAGAACAAAGATAAATTTAAGAATAAAACATTAATAGTTTACAAAATATTCAAGTTGCTAATACAATCTCTATGAAGTTTGGATGCAACAAAACAAAACTTGGCCACATTAACAGAGATAACAAATTTAAAATTTGACAGCAGCAATTCCAAGTAGAATTGGTCCGTATGGCCAGGATAATACTTTAAGAGAGGAGCAATGAATTTAATACGGCCATCCCTATAAAATTGACAATAAAGAATAACATGAGCAACTGACTCTATATCCCCTGAACCACAAGGTCACCGACGCAATGCAAACGGAACTCGTTGATATTTCCCTTCCAGAACTGCAGAAGGAAGGGCATTCAAACAAGCAAGGGTCAGTGCTCTCCTGAACTTAGGTAAAAATAGGTGATCTAAATATTTAGCTGGTTTATGACTGAAATTTTGGAAGCCTATATACGTTCCCCTTGGTAGTCATGCACACTCCTCCTGGAGGTCTATGTCCAATAGTCAGTGTCTGACAAATCATATCACCTGATCTAAACCCCGACCAATAAGGTTTTCTTGGGTCGTGCCCAGATGATGTAGTTTCATTTTCAGGGCTATTTCCCATTTAGATGTAAAGCTGTCGATTAGCATTAAAGGTGCAAGCCCAACTGGAAAGAAAACCAAGTACAGCCAGAATTTGATTATACAGAACCAGATTTTCATTTTCAAGGTGGTAACCCCAACCTCTCTATGGAAAGCCGCATTGACTACTCCTCTGGAGGCTTGAAGGATGGCCCTTAAGAATTTAGTTTGAACTGTTTCTAGTGCTGTAAAATTATCAAAAGGTCTAATCTGCGCACCATAAATAATTTGAGGGTATATTTTGGCCTTCAATAATTTGACAGCCGCTGGGACAAAAAGAGCGCTTCTCGGAAAGTAAAAGGATTTGATCACATTTACGGTCTGCTGGGCACTGTGAGAAACAAAGCTAAGATGGGCTTTCCGGGATCCACTGAAATGGAATACAACCCCTAGATATTTACAACCTTGACGTGCTAAATATTATATCCATTTATGGACCATTTATGGATTGGGGGCATTTTGCAAAAACCATCACCTTAGTCTCTTGGTATAGTTTATCTCCAAGGCCTCCTTCAAAGTATAAACGCTCAAGGAAATTAAGGCACTGCTTAGCCCTATCTTGGTTTGGTCTTGTGGTAGCAAGCATGACTTGTCCCCATAGCTAAGCAGGGTCTGCCCTGTTTGCATCTGAATGGGAGACTAGAAGTGTGAGGACTGGAAGATAGTCTCCTCAGGAGATGAAGCCGCTCTGGGAAGAGCAGAAGGTTTCAAGTTCCCTCCCTGGCTTCTCCAAGATAGGGCTGAGAGAGATTCCTGCCTGCAACCTTGGAGAAGCCGCTGCCAGTCTGTGAAGACAATCCTGAGCTAGAGAAACCAATGGTCTGACTCGGTATATGGCAGTTTCCTATGTTCCTAAGTTTAGGAGGATGAAGAGCAAGGTCATTCAGATGTGAAACTATTGAATTGATATAAAAATTAAACAGGGCAGGGGCGAGAATGCAAACTTGCCATACTCCTCTATAAATAAATATCTCGGCAGAGAGATGCCCTTTCCTACTACACTGCACTCTGAGGCGGGTGTTCCGATGAAGATTGTAAATTAGTAAAAGTAAACATGGATCTATGGATGACTCCTTTAACTTTGTCCAAAGTCTATCTCTGGCGATAGAGTCAAAGGTTGTTTTAAAATGCAGCATACAGAGAGGACTTGGGCAGAGAGGAGTATTTCTCAGCCAAGTATTGTAAAATAAATACTTGCTGTGTTGTATAATAGGCTTCTCGAAATCCCGCCTATTCGGCGGTTAAGATGCCCTGAGAATCCAGCCATTCCTGTAGTTTCCCCAGGAGATGTCTGGCATAGAGTTTACTAACAACACAAAGAAGATTAATCGGGCAATAGTTATTAGGATCCTCCCTTGATCCTTTCTTGTAAATTGGCACTATTACCAAAACATCCCAATACTCAGGAATGTTTGTAGTAGTATCTATAAAAGTAAAAAGGGTGGCAAGAAGAGGAGCCCACCAATCAAGGTTGTTGCGAATAATTTCTGTTGTAATACAATCAATTCCAGAAGCCTTACCCGTCTTGCATTTTTTAACCAAAGTTTCAACTTCCGAGACAGTAACTGGGTCCCAGCTTGGGAGTTGGTCCAGCTTATAATCAGTTATAGCTGTGTAAGAGCCCTCTTTTTGATACAGCATTGAAAAATGGCATTCCCATATCCCAGCTGGAATTGCTAAGTTAGAAATGGAAGGTGCCCTCCCTAAATGGCATGAGATTAGCCACCAAAATTTAGTCTGATTTTTATGTTTAGAAGCGGCAATCAGATCAGTCCATTCGACTTTTTTGTCCTGAAGCTTCTTGCTTCTTAAAAGGGTCTTGTATTGCTTCTTGAGGGTTACTAAAGTTTGTGCTGCAACATTTGAGGTGCCTTTTCCATACAACTTAAAATGATAAATTAAATTCTTCTTAGCCTCAAGGCATTCCTAGTCAAACAAGGTATGTGAGGGATATTTAATTATCTTAGGAGATGCAGAGGTCGAGTTTGTTAAGGCTGATGTGAGTGAAGCAATCAGACAGTTATATAACTCAAATGGGGATGGTTCCTTACCATTATGAAAGCCAGCGGTCATATCTACCTGGAGGCCAGACACCATAGGGGAAAATAATATTTTTTCAATATGTTGTTGAAGGCCTGGTGTCCATCTGGCCCTAGTCCAGACTAATTCCTCGTCATTTACAAGGGGCTGGGGAACCTCTAAATATACTGTTTCATTTGATACCAGCATCAAAATAAGAGGTGAGTGATCACTTTCAGTACGTGTGATCACCCGAAAATCCCTCAAGAAAGGTAATACATTTCTAGATACTGCCATGTAATCAATGAGGGATGGCTTGATACCCGCCCAATGAGAATATTCTGCTGGGCAATCAGAAACTATGGCTCCATTGAGTAAATGGAGATCTACTCTTCTAAAGGTCTGAATAAAATTTAAGCCCGAGTAATTTCCCAAGGCGTCTTTAGATTTTCTAGGAAGGAGAGGAGAAGGAACATCATATGGTAGGAGGTGCTGATGGAATTTGAGAAAGAGAGAGTGATCATTTACAGCGACCCTCACATTGAAATCCCCTGCCACTATTAAATATGCATCATTCTGGACTAGTTGGATCTCATTTATATAGGATTCTAATCTTTGCCAAACTAACCTAGTTTCAGCATATGTTCTAATAGGAGGAATATAAACATTCATTAAGATGAAAGCTATATTACCAAAATCAACTTGGGTCACCATAGCAAAATGTTCCAAATTGCCCAAAGAATTAGATTTAAATTGTAGGGAATGAAAATTGTCAGCCCACCATGGGGCCTGCCTCTTGTTGTACCACGACCTCCCCCAAGGACAAAGATTTATAAGTGTGGATCTGTTTGTGACCATGTCTCTTGAATAAAGATCACATCAAATTCACTTATAAATCAGTGCAAGTCAGGATTCCGTGATTTAGTCTGCCAACTGGCCAAATTCCAGACACAAAAACGGATCACATCCTTTGATGCTGACAGTCAAGCCTGGGAGGAACCAGCAGGATTACTAGAGGGAACCTCATTCTGTTGAACTGATGCAGCAGTACCTTCGTTCTTATTAGGGACATCCTCCTGAGTAAGGGAAGGATACGCGGCTACTGGGATGGAGGGTAGTTAGTCAAGAACTGACAATGATCTTGGATGAAGGGTCTTTAAGTTTAACGTAGGAAGACTTAGAGTAGATGGATACAGGAGAGTTGAAATCGAGTCAAAATGAGGATCAAAGGAAAGACCAGCAAGCAAATCAGAAGGAATTTGCCCAACTTCCTGTAAGGCCGAAGGAGCTTGCTTTGTGAAGTCAGTGTCCTTCAGTAAATCACTGGAAAGCAGAGAATTCATTTGAGCAGTCCCCCCAACAAAAATATGCTCTGGGCTGTTGTTTATTCTCTCAGGCACCTCAGGAGTCATAGTGGAGAAGGAGGCTTCTGAACTCTCACTTAGAATTGCAAGATCATCCACAATGGTAGTGAGTGTGCCATGGAGATTCGTGAGGGAATTTGTAAAGGAAGTCAAAAGTTTCTGTGTTTCCTTAACGTTTGAAGGCTTTTGGTGGGAAGGAATATTTAGAACCGCTGGTTGCAATGAAGATTTTAAAACACAAGTTGGACTTTGGCAGGAGGGGTGTCCTTGACATTTAGCCCCATTGGTTGCTCGGTTTTGCAGTATTTTCCTTTTAGGCCAAGATAAAGCCTTTAAAGAATCCCTTTTGGCAGGCTGTGTTTTTAACCTCTTCATGGCCAAGGGCAATACATTGGAGGTCTCAGAACATCTCAGTGGTCTTATACCGAACCGATTCAAGTAGCTCTGGGAGCAAAAAAAAAAAAAAAAACCAGTTTCGGCAACCAGAGTGATTTACAGCTAAGCATCAATCTTTGTCAATTATTCACTTTAGGTGGAAAGTGGGAAACATAGAAACATAGGAAGCTGCCATATACTGAGTCAGACCAGTGGTCCATCTAGCTCAGTATTGTCTACAAAGATGGTAGGAAACAATGTCTCTGCATTGGACATCCCGTTGGGTTAATTGCCTCAGGGAATGCAAGATAGCTGTTTCACGAGACCATCTACCCCAGTTAGGTGGTGAGTCAGCTATTTGAAGGTGAATGTTACAGGCTGTAATTGGAGTCTAACTGTTTCAACAATCAAGGGAAAAGCTAAGGAACCAGCAGGCTGAAAAGTGATCACCTTTAGTTGGATTAACCTCATTGGAAGCAGAAGAACGCACCAAGACCATTTTTGTAAGTTTCGATTTAATAGAGTCAAGTTTATTTTCCAGTTGGTACAGAATCTTAGTGAGATGGTCAAAAGTACCAGTAATAAGAGAGCATTGCTGCATGAATAAGTCACCAATTTCTTTGCCAGAAGGAGAGGGAGGGTTGTGTTCATCTTGTGAGCGACCTAAGATTCCAGCCATTCCCTTAGGGGAATCCATCGGCGAGATACTTGCATCCTCAAGCGGAGTGCATCTATTTTGAAGGGAAATAGAAGATAAATGACTTACTTTTCCTGTAACAAATGAGTCAATTCTAGACTGCTTGGACAGTCTCTGATGGTCAACTTCGGCAGGAGGACTTGTTCTCAGTCGTTTCTTCTTCCCATATCCTCTGTTCACAGACAGGAGTATATTCAAGCGTTCTAACCAGTCAGGGGCTTAAAGTCAGCCAAAAACCCCTCAATTATTCAAAATGAGATTTGCCAGGCTAGATTAAATTGATTAAATTGATAAGTGATAATATCCAAGACGAGGTGGTCTTGGAGAAAACGGATTATCTAGACGCATTTCAAACTGGTTTTCGAGCAGGCTATAGGGTGCAGACTGCCTTGGTCGGCCTAATGGATGATCTCCAATTGGGAATGGATAGAGGAAGTGTGACTCTGTTGGTCCTTCTAGATCTCTTGGTGGCTTTCGATACTATCGACCATAGTATCCTTCTGGGATGTCTGAGGGTGTTGTGGCTCGGAGGCAATGTTTTACAGTGGTTCCACTCCTACCTCTCGGACATATTCCAGATGGTGTCGATTGGAAATTGTTGCTCTTCAAAATCTGAGCTTAAGTATGGTGTCCCTCAAGGCTCCATACGCTCTCCAATGTTTTTTAACATCTACATAAAACCACTGTGAGAGATCATCAGGGGAAATGGGAGCGGATATTTCCAGTACAGTGATGACACCCAGATCTACTTCTCCATGTCAAATTCTTCAGGAGCTGGAATATCCTTCCTAAATGCCTGCCTCAAAGCAGTAACGGGCTGGATGAGGGAGAATAAACTGAAGCTGAATCCAGATAAGAGGGAGGTGCTTATTGTGTGGGGTCAGAACTCCAGAGACAATTTTGATCTACCTGTTCTAGATAGAGTCACACTTCCCCAAAAGGAACAGGTTCGCAGTCTGGGAGTACTTCTGGATCCACACCTCTCCCTGGTTTCTCAGGTTGAGGCGGTGGCCAGGGGTGCTTTTTATCAGCTCTGGCTGATATGCCAGCTGCGCCCATTTCTCGAGATCAATTACCTCAAAACAGTGGTACATCTGTTGGTGACCTCCAGACTTGACTTCTGTAATGCACTCTACACGGGGCTGCCTTTGTAGTTTGTACATAGTCCAGAAACTTCAGTTGGTTCAGAATGCTGCAGCCAGGTTGGTCTCTGAGTAATCTCGGAGAGACCACATTACTCCTTTGCTGATGAGTTACACTGGCTGCCAATAGGTTTCTGGGCATAATACAAAGTGCTAGTTATAACTTGTGAAGCCCTAAATGGCTTAGGCCCTGGGTATTTAAGAGAGTGTCTTCTTCACTACGAGCCCCACTGCCCACTGAGGTCATCTGAGGAGGTCCGTCTCCGGTTACTGCCAACTCGTCTGATGGCTACACAGAGATGGGCCTTCTCAGCTGCTGCACCAAGATTGTGGAATGCACTCCCTACTAAGATACGATCTTCCCCATCTCTGGCAATTTTCAAAAAACATCTGAAAACCCATCTTTTCAACCAAGCTTTCTCAGCCTTTTAAAATTTGTTGGTTTTAATTTTGTGGTTGATTTTAAATTGTTGAATTGTTTTAACTTTTTATATGTGTTTTAATTGTTTTATGTTAACCACCCAGAGACTAAAGTTTGGGTGGTATATCCATGTGATAAATAAATAAATAAATGATATAAAATAAAAACTAAAATAAAAAATAAAAGACTAAGACAAAAAATACGCTGGGAGCTTAGCTAAAAAAACTGCTGTCCATGGTCATGTTAAACTCCTCCTCAGCCAAACACAGATAAAATAGTTCCCTTTATGAATGTGGTTGCACCTTTGGGGGTATGTGTTGTGTCTCATAGTGCCTACACCTGTCAACCCCTTGCTCAGGAGAGAATCTGCCAGCTATATACTGGGGGGTGGGGGGAGTTATTGCTCAGCACAATTCTCTGAGGGCAGGTTCAGATGAACATTACTCTGCACATGAAAACATCAGGTCTGTGGCAAAAACACACTTGCCCTGATGTCACCGTTGGATGCGCTGATGCATTCTTAGCACATCCTTTAATCATGTGAGAGGGATGCTCATCTGAATCACACCTCTACATGCACTTCAGCAAGCAGCCTCGAGTGCTTGTTCCATGGCTGTACCTATTGCTGTACAACTTGCAGGCCTACTTGTCTTTGTTGCAATCCTCCAGCTCACTTCCCAAAATAACATTGCCTGTCAGTGGCTAGGATGTTTCTACATCACAACACCACCATAATTTCAAACTGTACTTCTTTGGCTTGCTTGGAATGTGTTGCCAGAAAGGACAGCATCTTGGAAACCAAATCAGCTGCTGGTTAGATGCAGGAATAAGGTCTAGATACCTCAAGAGTTTGCCACCTTGGCAATCAGTCTTCTCTCCTGTCGTGTGGTTTTTTCATTGAACCTTAAAATACTTGTACTGTCATCAAATCATCTCAGCTGCATTGTGGCATAGAAATAGGAGAGGCCCAAATGTACTGCCTAAAGACTCTGCAGTGCTTCATGATTGGCATGAAGCATACTAGCCAAGACTAACAGACCAAGATGCACTTTCAGTTTTGTTAGGTCAAGGAAGCTTCCATCAGAACATAAGAAGCTGCTGCCTACTGAGTCAGTCCGTAGGTCCATCTAGAGCAGTGTTTCTCAACAGCCGGTCCGCGGACCGCTGCCGGTCCGCGGAGGCTTGAGTGCCGGTCCGCGACTAGGAAGGCAGGGCTCCCCGAAGAATAGGCTTGTTTTTCAATCCCCAGTAAAAGCTTGCACTAAACATGCCACCATCCCGGTCGGGTCCGGGTTGCCATCGCCCCCCTTACTCAACATTGTTGAGTAACACAGTTTCCGAGGCTCCTGGAACGTCAGTGGCCAATAGGGGTGGAGCAGGGGCGGGGCTTGTGCTGAGGCGGGAAGATGGCCCAGTGAGTGAGTGGAGGAATCGGGTGGTTGCTGGTCGCTTGAAGGTGCTCTGTGTGAGATCTTTGATGAGGTGAGCTGCTTAAACTTACTGGCTTAAAACTAAGTGAGGTGCCGAGGCGGGAAGATGGCGGTTGTTGGTGCAGTCCGTGTTTGCTTCGACCAACTGCGGTCCGGCACTGGGTGGGGGGTATATTTAAGAGGGTGGGAGGGTTTACTTACCCCTCCCGCCGCTTTCCTGCTCTGGTGCCCGTAATTCGTAGTGTAATTGGGGCGGCAGGATATCTCCCTGCCGCCCCTTCCCTGCTGCTCCTCGTGGGCTTTAATTTAAGAGGCTACATGTTTACTTAACCTTTTCCGATTCCTTTCATCGTGTGTGCATCATCACTTATCGGGGAAAAATCCAAGGCGCCCGATATTGTTGTGCGTGTGAGGAATCTTAAGACTTTCCCCTTCTTTCTCTGTAAAGGTGTTTGCTTGTTTTGCTGGGACGGGAAGGTTACACTGAAGAGGCGATTGCACATGCAAGGGCTGGCTCGCTGTGGCGGCCCCAAGCCAGAGGAAGCGCGAAGGGGGCGGGACTCAGCAGAAATGTCCACTCCAGTCCCTGATGCTGTAGTAGCTGCGGCTGAGGCGGGGCTGGAGAGCGGGGAAAGGCGGGATGGATGGCTATTGCTAAGAGATGAGGAGGGGAGCCGGACTTGTTTGCCTTTAATACGGAGACTTTGAGGCTTAAGAAAAGGCGGGGAAAGGTGCTCCCCTCTCCTCCTGGCAGAAGAGCTCAGGGAGGTGGTGTGTGGCAGGAACCTGCATTTTGTCCAGCTTGCAAAGGGAGAGAAAGGGTGCCTTTTAAGAAGAAGCGGCGCCTGATGCGAGCAAAGGGGCAGCACTGCCGGGTGCACGCAGCTGCCAGATCGCTTTTATACAGCGCCACACAGGCCCGCCGCCTCCGCTCTCTCCTCCTCCAGGGACCTTCTTAAAAGGCACCCTTTCTCTCCCTTTGCAAGCTGGACAAAATGCAGGTTCCTGCCACACACCACCTCCCTGAGCTCTTCTGCCAGGAGGAGAGGGGAGCACCTTTCCCCGCCTTTTCTTAAGCCTCAAAGTCTCCGTATTAAAGGCAAACAAGTCCGGCTCCCCTCCTCATCTCTTAGCAATAGCCATCCATCCCGCCTTTCCCCGCTCTCCAGCCCCGCCTCAGCCGCAGCTACTACAGCATCAGGGACTGGAGTGGACATTTCTGCTGAGTCCCGCCCCCTTCGCGCTTCCTCTGGCTTGGGGCCGCCACAGCGAGCCAGCCCTTGCATGTGCAATCGCCTCTTCAGTGTAACCTTCCCATCCCAGCAAAACAAGCAAACACCTTTACAGAGAAAGAAGGGGAAAGTCTTAAGATTCCTCACACGCACAACAATATCGGGCGCCTTGGATTTTTCCCCGATAAGTGATGATGCACACACGATGAAAAGAATCGGAAAAGGTCAAGTAAACAAGTAGCATGTAAACATGTAGTTTTAAAATTTTAATGTTCACATTAACTTAATTTCTTGTGTGCATTTTGATGAGTATGTAAATAGTATGTAAATAAAATACAGTTTATTGTTTAACAAATTTTATTTTATGATATTATTTTAATTGCAATGTTAGATGTTATATCTGTTAGATATATAACATAAAATTAAACTTGCAACCCCTTTACTAACTGCTGGTCCGGGAAACTGCACACAAAGAATGTAGCGGTCCTTGACACTCTGCAAAAATGATTTAGCGGTCCTTGAGTCCAAAAAGGTTGAGAAACACTGATCTAGAGCAGCATTGTCTACTATGACTGGCAGTGGCTCTCCAGGACTTCAGGCAGTATGTGGATTCCTCCCTCAGGGTTCATGATGGTCCCCCTCCCTCTCTCAGAACTGCAGGGGAGGTAGTTGCTTCACTCACTGTCTCCTCTTGATAACGAATTGTTTAATCCAGGCCTACAAATAAGCATATAAAAGTATGTATCAAATTATAATTCAAGAAAAGTTTGGTTCATATCCCTAATGAAGTATAGAGCCAGCAGGTTGCTCAGAGTTGAGAAGCCTCTCAGTAACAGAGGCCAAAGTCAAGAGCGGGAGGCCCCCTCTCAAGAATGTGGGTTGAGAAGCCCACTAGAGAAAACAGGTACCAGGAGTGGTCAAACACAGGCCATTAGCTAAATTCCCCAGTCAGCAGAAACTTAAGAGGGTCTTGCTGGTACAAAGAGATACCATAGGGATTAAAGTTGTCATAAAAGCCAGGTAGTAACTCATCTTCTCAGGCTCTAGATGGCACCTCTGGAATATGTAAGTTTAATAACTAATAACGTTTATTAATCGCCTTGTTGATATGCTTGTATGTTTGAGACCTATAAAAACTAATCAACTATATGGCTCGGGCGCGCAGTATCAGCCATATGCTCTCTGATGATACTCGTGCCTTTCATGACATGAAATAAAAGCTTTTTAGAGCAAAGCACCCTTGTTGTTTGACTCAATTCAGTTAGACAGCAAGTATATCTGCGAGAATTGAGCCTAATCCTCTTTGGTTCTGGCACGATGCCCCATCCCCTATCCAGGTGATAGAAGGATAAAAGCCAGTGGCTGAATCAAACAGGAAGGCTAGATTCGAGAGGTTTTTCCCCGCAACATCATGATTAACTAAACCTCTCTTGGTCTCGTCTCTCACCAGACCCCACCTCAGCACTGTGTGGTGGGTGAGTAATAGACTGGTTGTAGTTCACCTTTTGCCATTCCTGCAGAGGCGTATCTAGGGAAAATAGCACCTAGGGCAAGCACTGAAATTGCACCCCTGTTCAAACAGGAATGATGGGACTTGTAGTCAACAATATCTGGAAATCCCTGTTAAAAGGAACACTGTAGCATCTAGACTAGAACACTGTACCATCTAGACATGGTTGTTGATCAAAACCTGAAAACATGAGCCATCTCTGTTAAAGACTTAGAACAACAGTCAGGAGTTATGTGAGGATTCCAAGTGTCATTTTCTCTGTCTCATCTCATGCTTTTTAAAAAACATGACTTTGCCCTAGAGGATCACCTGCCCAAATAGCCACTAGCAAAATAGGGGAAGAAGAAAGTGGGGGGGGGGTCTATAAGCTAGTGAATTATTCCTGCCATCCTTTGTCTTGTGATGACTGTTGGCTCATGATGGGGTATATGTGCATCCACCATACTAGTGGTTGCTTTGGCACCAGGAAGGAGGAGGATGCATTAGTTTGCCACACTAGACATAGGAATTTGCAACAGTAGCAGACAGCCAAGTTCTACCAGGGCCAAAACCAGCCCCTGCCAGACTAAGAAATCATTGTAATTGGCCCCTTCCTGTCACAAGCAGTGTGCTGTTCTTTTATTATTGACTCTAACTCTCAGATATCCCAGTCATGGATGGAAAATTCAGGGTCAATTTACAAGAGACACATTTTCTACATGGAAGTTTCTTCTGTGCAGGTGTTGTACAGAAACCCATGTGTAGTGACCGCCAGGGGCATAGCAAGGTTGGAATGGGCCAAGATGAGATTTTAAAATGGGCCCCCAGCAGCTCAAAGTCCAGGGCCTCCACACACTCCAGGCCCCCAAGGATTTAAGTCTGATATTTCAAAATAAGTATGCTGCCTGGAAATACATTTCACTGAATACACACATGCACACTTCACAATATATAGTGATATACATTGAGTACTATATGTTTGTGCTACTTTTAATGCCTAGAACACACTAGCAATGCTAATTATTAAAATGGCCCCCTCGCTGCAGATTAGCAAAGGAGACTTTCAACCATGCAGGGTGAGCCTATGTTTGCTTTCTCAGAATTCTGAACAAATTCAGTAAAGTTTTATTCCAGGTTTTTCACACGGGGCTTTTAAAGCCCTTTAACACACATCTCCTCTGGAATGGAGGTGCTGCATTCACATGTTGGCCAGATGTACCCTGAAGTCCCTGCAAGTTATTGGAGAGCAGTTCACACAAAATAAAATAAAATAAAATAAAATAAAATAAAATAAAATAAAATAAAATAAAAAGCACAATACATGCTTCACAGTTCTCACCCAGACCTTCTGGGTTGCAAAACAACTTGAACATAAGTGCATTTATAAATGAATGAATGAATATTTGTTCCAGAGGTTTTTGTAATTTTCTGCCATGAAACAAGCCACTTATAGGCTTTTTTAGATAGTTTTTGTTTTTAAAACCAGCAAATTTTTCAATCTTTTAAATTAAATATTCAGAGATTTCTCAGTCCCCCACCCTGCCCATATCAAAGCCCTATGGGAAGCAGATCCCTATATACCCGGAGTGGGGGTGTGGGGGGGTAACCACAAAGGGAATTCACAGTCTACCTGGCAAAAGCTGTGCTGGATGGTCTGGGCAGAAGGTCTGCTGCATGGAACTCTGCCTGCCTGCCTCCTTGCTTGCTTGGGGCCTGCCGAGTTCAGGCTTCAGGGAGGCCTACTCGGAGGCCTCTCTGGAAGCCTCGCCCACCCGCCGATCAGCTGAGAGGCGGGGAGAGAAGAGCTCTGCAGTTTGCAAGCTGCTCAGATCCTAGGCCAGAGCTGGAGGCAAGGCAAGCAAGATGGCAAGTGGCTGAGGGGGCCTGGGGCTGGGCAGGTGGGCAATGGGGTGGGGGTGGCAAGAACTGGCATGGCGCCGCCTCCTCAGTGGTGCCTAGGGCATGTGCCCTGGTTGCCCCCCCCAGTTCTGCCTATGCATTCCTGCTTGTCATATAACCTATTATCTCAGTACCTTCACTGGAAGATGAGTGAGTCTCAGCAAACTGTGCAGTGCCAGACATGCCACCTCAACATTGTCTTGCTGTCTCCACCTGGAACCAAGCTCCAATCCCCACCCACCCCATTCTGGGCTCTATCCCACTAGGAGAAATAGGAAAAGACCAGAGATGTACTGCAGATGGTTGAATCACTGGTGCCAAGTTTAGCAAAGCTGACATGTTGTGGCTGCTGCTGTTGCAATCCTTTTGGCTTTGTTCTGCCAGCTAAAATCCTTGCTTCTGCAAATTCAGATGCTTCTGAATGCTTTAATTGTTACAAACACTAGGAGCCGGGTCTCGTGATCAGTGAGACCCGGTTTTGGAGAGTGAGCGGGGAGAGCAGGCTAAGCGGGCTAAGCCCGCTCTCCTCACACACGAGCAGGGCGGGAGCCCTGGGAGGCCAGATCGGCTGCCCACACGATTGCCGGCTCCATGACGGAGCCAGCGGGCGCTGGGGGAGAGGGGGCCAATCGGCCCCCGGCAGCTACAACATGCCCAAGCCCTTGTTCCGCAAACCCGGTTTTAGGGGAGGGGTACTAGGCGCGTTAACCATCTGGGAGCCACCAGGCTCGCCTGTGAGCCCGGTGGCTCCCACAATCAGGCAAAATCAGGCCAGGCTCCCCTAGCCCAATTTTGCCTGACTGTGGGAATAGCCCCTGTGTCTGACATTGTGGGAGAGGCTGGTTTAATCTTCCCTAACTTGGGAGCAAAGAACTATACAGTGCCTGAGATTATTCTTGAGACATTATCATCATCTGTGGAGGGGTGGGGCGGGCTGAAGTTTCCAAAGAGAAGCGGAGTGTTCTCCCCCATTTCAAATAGCTTAAAATGGGGATGGGATAGATTCCAACCCACCATAGAAAACCCATTCATTTTAGGGTAGTTTTCTATCCTGTCATATTTTTATTAATAACATAAACATCATAACTGGTGAGGGGCCATACATGTGGATATATCGTGTGCCAGAGTGCAGGTAAGAGTCTGACAACAAGAGCATAGCTCAGAATGCTGTGCTTTGCTTGTTTATGTACCTTTATGCAGCTGGGGGTGGAAATCCACTCCAAAAACCAGATAAGGGTTTTTAAAAGACAGAAATGGACTCTACTTGAATTCTACACTGTCACTTCAGTAAGATCCCAAGCACTTACATGACCTTAAAAGCAACATTGAGCTTTGTTTTGTAATCTGATATGCACATGGATGATAAATGTACAGCAGAACCCTGTTTTCAACAGCTCAGAGAAATCTGACAAAAGAAATTGACTTTTGTAACCACTTCACATGAATACAAGATGAATAAGAACCTCTTCAACTGCTTAATGACTTCTCTGTCCTGTACCTTTGGATCTACTGGGTCACAAAAAGTCACCACCAAAGCAGCTTTGTTCTATGAGTCACTGTACATGATGAATATGCACTCACTTATCAAATGAGTTACTCAGTTACAGTCAGTTTTGCTATTTTGAAGTGGCATATCATCTTTGACCTGGCCATTATACTTAAGCAAATTATCATTTTCTTGTAGGAGTTTTATTGCATACATCAATGAGTTCTTAATCACATGAAGGACTTCTTTACGTACCCCTAACAGAAGTGGAGGATTTTCTGACATGTTCTGTTACGTCCAGTTTTTTTTTTAAAAAAAAAAACAACTCTCTTATGTCTGACTTTCTGTAGACCTTCAGCAAACTCTTCAAAGTGAAAAAGGGGCTTTGTTCTCATCCTTTGGGGTTTTTTGCACCCAGGATCGTAGTTCAGCTCTGTAGATTGGGGCACAGGTAGTAAAAACTAATCTCAGATACAGCAGGCCACAAAGTGGGCTCATTCCAAATGAGGTGCATTTAATACAACTTAGGGCCTATGTTACACACAAGACACATGTAACCCAGAAGGCCTTCTTCTTTCCAGGGACAGCTGCTAAAGTAGGGGTGATTTGGCGTGGAGAAGCTGCAGGAGAAGGGATGCTTAACATTTTCCCAGTCTCCCACATCTTTGCTCTATATTGGGCCTGCAGAACTGCCCCCCAGTACACATACTTGGGGTCCCAAATGCACAACTGAAGTGGCAAACATACATTTTGAACTCCATGGGAGGAAGCAGCTTTGGGAATGATCTGGGGAGGAAAAGCTATGAGTAAGAAAAGGGTTAAGCAGCTCCTTTTTCTCCACCCAGCTGCTTTTCTGCTCTAAATCACACCCGCTTTAAGCAGTTTTCATGGCGGGGGGAGATGGGTGATCAGGGCTGAGTTACACAGTTGCTTCCAACATGTTATTCAGCCCTTAGTTGCCATATAGCAAGGCTTCGACTGAAGCTTCATAAAGGTAAGGTAGTGCGTGCTGTCAAGTCGATTTCAACTCCTGGCGCCCACAAAGCCCTGTGGTTTTCTTTTGGTAGAATAGAGGAAGGGTTTACCATTGTCTCCTCCCACGCAGTATGAGATGATGTCTTTCAACATCTTCCTATATCGCTGCTGCCTGATATAGTACTAGCGGGGATTCAAGCCGACAACCTACTGCTTGTTAGTCAAGCATTTCCCCACTGCACCACATACAAGCTTAATAAACAATGAGTCAGGGAGCCACACTTAGGGGCCAATGGGAGCACCAGCTTTGGGGGTTTGGCTGAAATTCAGTCCAGTCATAGAGCATCTGAGTTGCTCCAGGTTCGATCCTTGGCATCTCTAGGTAGGACTGAGAAAGACTCTTGCCTGGAATTTCGGAGACTCCACTGTCAGTTAGTTGAGACAATGAGCTAGATAGGCCAATGTTCCAACTCGGTTTAAGGCAGCTTTCTATGTTCCTATATTGAGCTGTTACTGACTCCCAGGCCTTTCAGTGAAAAACACCACCTTATGGGATTGTGTATTAGGTACCTCTGAAAATTAAAACAACCATGCAATGCTAATAAGTCTTAAGCGCTCAAATTCTATTTTTGAGGGGAAATTTCATTTTCAAAATTCTAATTTGGATTAAAAACATTTGCACTCAACATCCAAATGATAAAACTGAATATTTTTAAATATTTCACATGTTGGTTTCAGCTCTGTTCATAATTAAGTCAAAACTCAGAGATACTGCATGCCACTAGCTGAAGGAAGGACAAGTTGAGCCTTTTCTCCTGATTACGTGAGAGGACTACTAGGTGGGCGGTAGGGAAGGCTGCTCAAACTTACCTTCCCCACAGATGGTACGTTAGTCATTGTGGGTGCACAAATTGCATACCAAGATGGTCACTGGCTACCTCTGGCAGAGCAGAACTGGGGGGGTTGGGACACATTGGGGCTATTCCCACGCTCAGCAAAAATTGGGGATCAGATTTTTGCTGATCGTGAGAACCACCGGGCTCGGCTACTAGCCTGGTGGTTCTAGAGCGGGTAACCCACTCAAGTACCCCTCCCCTTAGCCCAGGTTTGCAGAGCAAGTGCTCCACAAACCTGGGCTATCTGATCATGAGTAGTCGCAGTGCGGCTCCACGGTGTGGCTACTCACGAGTAGACCCCCGGAGGGGAGGCGAAAAGCTGCCTCCCGGCTCCGGGGGTCTCCCCAGTATGCCCTGCACGCTCGCACAGGGCATACTGGGGCTTCTGGAGGCCGCACAGCCCCCAAGCTCCCCAGCCCCCGCCGGCTCCCTCACGGGGCCGGCAATCATGTGGGCGGCCGATCCAGCTGCCCAGGGCTCCCTCTCCGCTCACCGCCCCAAACCAGGTCTCACGAATCATGAGACCTGGCTCACAGTCTCGGCCCCTAGAACTCCCACAATGCACTGCACAAGTGCATGTTGCATTGTGAGGAAGCCCCCAGCAATGGTCAGGTGCCCGTCAGTGTTGCAGCATCAACTGAAAGCAGCCGATGCTGTACACGATCCAAGAAATGGGGCTAAGGGAGAGCTCAGTCCCTTAACCTCATTTAGGAGGTGGATTCCATAATGGGGTTATGTGTCACTGGCCCACCAGAACTGAGCCTGATCCCAGCAATTCACATGTGCAGCCTAAACAGAGCTGGGTGTCCCTAGCCCAGTTTAGGCTGCGTGTGAGAACAGCCTCGTTATGTGTTTCTAAAAAGAGTTATAATATTACAAAAATATTTCAAAAGCAGATCAAGTCGGAGATAGTGACACAACCTGTTTTTTTTTTCTCCTGATGATACATTTGCTAACTGTTAGTATAATAATATTTTCATTTCATTGTGCAGAAAAGATAATTACTTTCAGGGTTTAAGAACTGAATGTGTTGATCCAAAGTTAATCTCTATGTTTTAGCATTTGAGTATTATATTAGAAATATAAATGTCAATGGGCTGATGGAAGATACATTATTTAAATTAAAGGAAATACCAGCAATGGGAAAATCTACCACAATTGTTGCATAGTCTGCCATCATTATCCCCATTGCTCACCATCGCAACCACAAAAAGCAGAAAAGATGTCAGGGGTGTAAGGACTAGAGAGGAAACATGAAAGTTCCCCTTTCCCCAAGTTCCCCTGCTAACTGGGCAAAGAGGCACCTTTTAATGTGGTGATTCTCTTTATTTAGCAGGGAGAGAGTAACTGGCCCTGTCCACCCCCAGCACAGTAACTCCAGTGCCTGTTGCTGGTGTCTATCTTATGTTTCTTTTTAGACTGTGAGCCTTTTGGGGACAGGGAGCCATCTTATTTATTTTTCATTTATCTCTGTAAACCACCCTGAGCCATTTTTGGAAGGGCGGTATAGAAATGAAATCAATCAATCAATCAATCAATCAATCAAATTCATACAAAAGAAAGAAAGAAAGAAAGAAAGAAAGAAAGAAAGAAAGAAAGAAAGAAAGAAAGAAAGAAAGAAAGAAAGAAAGAAAGAAGCCTTTGGCCCTGGCTGAAAACATTATCCTCACACAAGATATCTTCATCTTAGAAAGTGTATCTCAACAATCTCACATTGATTGGGAGGATCAGTGGCTCACATAGAGCACACCACACCACACATGGAAGAGCAGCACATGCACACTGACTCCATTTGAGTAAAGCCTGCATCTTCACTTCTCCTGAGCTCACAGTAGCTGTGTTGCTACTACAGATAGCATAATCACTGCAGCAAGGAGCTTCCCCTTGGGAACAATGCAAGGCTCATTGCTGCAGCAACAACACAGTCGTTAGTGGTGTTGGAAGCTCTCTGAGTTTGGGAGAAGCAAGGATGCAGTTTTTGCTCACACTCTTCCATAAGCGGCATGCTAGTACAGGAAGCCAGATTCCAGAATTTGACACACAATGAGGCTGTTCACACAAGCAGCCCTACCTGGGATTGCACAGATCCACCCGGGCAGGGCTGCTCCTGTGGAGTGCCAGGATCAAGACTAGCCGGGGTTTTGCCCCAGGCTAATACCAAGGTAAAAGGGTATGAGTGTGCCCTTATACCCTGTTGCCCAGTCATGTGTCTGCTTGGGCTGTTTGCAGTGCGTTGAAAGATTCTGCACAGTGCATTGAGGGATTTCTGGAGGCTAGGCTGCATTTCCCCAGCCTCCATATGGCTGCATGGCTCCTGGCAATGCTGCTCCTGTGGGCGCACAATCCATGCTGCCAAAGCAAGTAAAAGGATTGTCTGGGGCGGGGGAGGTAGGTGCTCTCCTGGCTTCCACTCTCCCCAACCCACCCTCCCCGACCCACTCACAGGTCCTGTGAATGACTGCAATACTTTTCACTCAATGGCAGCTGGTGGCTCCTGAGACCAGTGGGGCAGGGTGTGCTAGGCAGGGCAGGTGATGGGCATAGCCAGGGATAGTGAGAGGTGGAGCCAATTGTGGGCTCCTCTCTCTCTCTCCAAGCCTGGCTGCCTGTCACACACACACCCCAAGCCCCACCCCTCTCTCACCAAGCCTCTTATGAAGCCTCTCTATTCTCTCTTGCTCTCACCAACCCTTGTCATGCCTCATTTCTCTCTCTCTCTCTCTCTCTCTCATCAAGCCCCCCTCACCAAGCCCCCTTTCCCCTTCTTTCTCCCTCTCTCTCCAAGCCTTGCCGCCCAACCCCTGCCTTTTCTCTCTCATTCTCTCTTGCTCCCGGCTGGAGTAGGGGACCTCAGTGGCCCCTCCCAGATGCTCAGCGGCTCCTGGACACAGGGCGGCTCAGGTTCTTTGAACCTGTCCACCCCAGGTAAAACTTATCAATATATTCAAGCCACATCTGTCGTATGGCGACTGCATCACACTTTACTGGGGACTCACTTGAATGACTTCCTACGAGATAAGCACACGATGCCTGAAATGCAGCAAGGGCTCTTCAGCTTGGATATTAGCAGACCAGAGTACCACAGAAATAGTAGTCAAGAATGCCTTTGAACATATGCAAAGTGTGTTTCTCACCCAAAAGTATGTAGACTACCCAAAGATGTTAGTGCTTTCATCAGAAATACACAATTTTGACTCCATTTTTCCTGAAGGGAGGGAAGAGACTGCTTTGGGATATAGACCTCCAGCTTCTTCAAGTTGTTGCATAAGTGGAAGAATACCTTTGCAGCTGGCAAGTCAGAGGCAGCCTAATCTGTATGCACCACTAAATACATCCATCCTGGAGTCTTCCGATGCATCTTGAATGGCAGTTTCCCTATGCGTTCAAACAGTTCACTTTGGAAGAACTTTGTTTACAAAGATGTACCCAGAGTTGAAAAATCCAAATTACCCCAGAGTGACATAGTAATTAACACAAAGGCACAAGGCACCAAGAAATTCTCCTGCTCAAAGTCAATGAATGAAATCTGTGCAGGAACATGGCAATAGGACATTCTCAGGGAAACTTACCAGTGCGTTGTGCTCCATGCGCCAGGCCAGATCGGCCTAACTCCCACTCTACTGCACTTAATGGCAACCAAAGTCCACTACACAAGATGGCCGCATCATAGTAAGACTGTCTCGGTGTAATTAACCACCACTTAGGAGCAACCAGGTAGGACTAGATGCCTGGCTTCTGCTTGCAGTCATCCATTTAAAGTAAGCGTGACCAAGGAAAATTGATTAGATTTGCTGTGATTTAACGGTGAAGAAGTTGTTGCCTTGATTTCTGAATAAAGTTCAAGTATACAACTGATTTCTTTATTCCTGCCAACATTCCTGAAGCATTGGCTATTATATGAGTGTTTATTGTGTTGGCAGTCTGAGACACTATTCAAAATCGTTGTAATTGATGACAGGGATATATTAAGGAAAAAAACCCTCTTTGATTTATTTATTTTCTTTCAGTAAAATGTCAACTCTATTACTGGTGTGTCAACTCCATTACTGCAACATCATGTCTGTAATCATAAACCTTTTCAGTGTAACCAACAAAACATTCTCTTCAGTTCATTAAAAGAAATAAGCAGTGGGAAGATGGGACAATACTCTAGATGTATGTCCCTATTAGCAAGTTTCTTTTTGCACCATTTATTCTATTATGACCTCAAAAATAGACTAGGTTATCTTTGTTGCCTCAAAAATCTATCAGATGTGCATATATGTATACTTATGTTTTGCACGCGCGCACACACACACACAATACAGATATAGTAATACACTTTATTTGTTAGCTGCAAATTGTTTTCTAGGTAGCTCACAACACAACATTAAAACATCCAACAAAAGCACATCAAATCACAACACACACACACAAAATACAAAATAAAATTCAAAACTATTTTAAAACTTTTTAAAAATAATTTTTAAAATCAAATGTAAAAAGCTCGAGTCATAGTCATAGTCTTTATTTCGGTCTTTGACCAGCACAAAAGAGCTTGAGTACACAGAAAGGTCTTCTGGCTGAGAGAAGACCATTATATACCCACGGTTCTCGAACTGTTCATAGCCAAGCCGCTAGCTCACCGCCTTTATGGTGCTCAACTGGACCCCTTCCCTGATATCACAACTCTGGAACTTGTGCAGTCTAAATTCCTGCGGGCAGCACTCCAAGTACCAAGATGTGTCTCCAATGTCACTTTGTGCCTGAAGACAGGCCTGATCAAGGTGCAGGCTAGGGCATAGGTGGCCATGCTTTGCCACTGGCTTAGACGATCTTTTTGCCCAGTTGACCTTGCCCCCCCACTGCCAACCCTTCAAGATTATTACCAATCTAGTTGGATTTGGTCAAAGTGAGTCAAAAATAGCCAGCCTGGACCTCTCTCCTTCAACCTAATTTAGCATGGGCTATGCCCTGGAGGCTTTACACCAGGGCTGCTCAACTTCGGCCCTCCTGCAGCTGTTGGCCTACAACTCCCATAATCCCTGGCTATTGGCCACTATGGCTGGGGATTGTGGGAGTTGTAGTCCAAAAACATCTGGGGGGGCCTAAGTTGAGCAGGCCTGCTTTACACACATGGGTTTTTACTTCAAATCTCCTCTGGAATGGAGTGTGCCAATCCACATATTAGCTGCCTTTACCTCAAAGTCCCTGCAGGCTATCAGGGAGCAGTACAGACATGACTCTGTTTTCCCCCGAATCAAAGCTGCACATTCTGGCTTAGCCCAAAGTATGTCTAGCTTTTTAAAAATCCTCTAGTTTCGGTGGCTTTGGGCAGGGGGGTGGGACCTGAGGCTTCTGTTATGCCCCACCACTTCTCCCTTGATGTGTGGAGTGGCCACGGCATTTTTCAAAACTCAGTGAAAGGGAGTTTGACAGCTGTATTTGGTATGGTTTGCTCTGAGTATTTGCAATTGCAAGCACTGGATGGGGGGAAAGGCTTTTAGAAGATTGGTGAAATTCTGTGGAGGGAGTCCAGAAGGGTAGAGGGAGGGAGAAATTCCTGAGATAAACACAAGCACACACTGCAAAATGTGGGTCTTAACATAGGATATGCAGAATGGAGGCTACGGCTTGATGTAACCTGAGACCTTTTTGTCTGAGTTGATTTGCCTTAAACTTCCCTGCCTCTTAGACGGTCTGGGGTGTGTGGGGTGGGGCATGAGGTGATGAAGGCATTCACTCACAAAGGCAAGTTTTTTATAAAAATCAGCAAAGATCTGGGTCAGATACAGCAGGATCAGGTTAACCATTCTGCTGTATGAGCCGCCTGCTTGGCAACTTGTCATGCTGTTCCGTTCTTAGCTGTCAAAAAACAACATAAAAGCTCTCTCACTCTCCTCCTCTCTGATGTGATTTGTGATTGATTGGAGGAAAAACCTGGAGTAAGCCAGTGGGAATGTACAGAAAAAATATTTGTCAGGGATTGAGGAGAGGAGCTGACCCTATGTGAATTGTGCATTTAATCCCCTGAATTAAACATCTTGTAAATCTGCTGTGAAGCAGATTTCACGTATCTCCACGTAGATTTCACGCAGCAGACTTCAGAAACCCCGCGGCATGAAGGCAAGTGTGGATAACTTCCAGGCGAAAGCCAACATCAAGCAGCATATCATAGACACTGAGTGCCAAACTGATCTCAGCAGGGTCCCGAACTTTCATATCAATGATGGGCTTAGATACTCTTCCTCTCCAGTGGCATACCTTGCTCAATTGGAGGTTCCAAAGTACAGGAAGGCTTCACTTTGGCTTGCTGTCATGCCCTTCCCTCAGCAGTGCAAGAAGGCCATTATAGGAGGACTCCATTTGCAGAGCAACTTTGCCCCTGTGGCTCAGGGCAGATTGAAACTACTGAGCATGTCCTCCTCCCCTGTTTGTGGTACAGAGGCATTTGCTCCTCCTTCATCCTTCCATTGCTATGCAAATATCTGGGACGCTCAAGCCAATTCTACGTCTCTTTCCTGCTTTCTGATTTTAAGCCTGTGATCACATATAACATTGCTAGGTTCTGTGTGGCAGCAACCAGCATGAGCCAGTGGATAGTAGGCAGTGGGACCTATCAGCCTTAATCTGACCACTGGTGACTCAGAGTGGGCTCTACACTTCACTCATTCAATTCTGCGTGCCCTAGACTCTTCTCTTACTGCCCCCTATAGCCTTATAGCCTGATCATTATCTAGTTTTATAACTTGTGCTTTTCAGCATTTTTGTCTTTTTATCTCTTCTAACCTTCTTACATTCCTTTTTATGCCCCATATTTTTAATGTCCTTTTATGCCTTTTATGCATTTTATGATCTTTATGCCTTTTTAGGCTTTTTAGGCCATTATGCTTCTTGTGTATTTTTTATGTACTTTAATCTCTATTATCCATAAGCACCTTTACCATACAGTATGTAATCACCCCTTATACTTTATGCTGGCCTATGACCATAATAATAAAGATTGACTGATTGATTGATTGATTGATTGATTATTGTGGTTTTAGATAAACTCCATGCATTCTGGAGCAAAGTGACTCTCCTGATTTCCCCTTTCAGTTTTCTTTTCACCAAATTCCTCATTTTAGAGAAGTTTCCTCTTCTGAAGTTCAAAGGGTCTGTAATAGACTTCCTTGGCGATTCTCTTCTCGCATGTATACTGAATTTGATCACACTGCGGTGATTGTTCCCTAAAGGTTCCACAACACTGACATCTCGTACCAGGTCATGTACACCACTAAGGATTAAGTCCAAGGTTACCTTGTCCCTGGTTGTTTCCATGACCAACTGTTCTAGGGCACAGTCATTCAGCATGACTAGAAATGTGGCCTCTTTGTCATTACCCGAATGTGAATTTACCAAGCCTATGTGTGGATAATTGAAGTCACCAGGTCTTGTACACCACCACCTCTCTTTGATGCCTCCCCGATTTGATGCCTCCCCGATTTCGTTCTGCAACTCATGGTGAGTGGGTGGGTGTTTCTGTGTGTTTTTGTGTTGTGTTTGTGTTGCATGTACATTTGTGTTTACTTCATGCATGTGTTTGTTTTCATGTTTGCTTGTGAGTGAGTGTGTGTGTGTGTGTGTGTGTGTGTTGCTGCATGTGCATTTTCAAATTCATTTCATACACCCCATAAACCACCATTGCTTCTTCCCTGCCCTGTTCTAACTGTCCACCTGGCTTCCCATATATGACCACTCGATGCCCCTGCCCCTGGTTCCCTGAGAGTTCACATTCCATAACTAAAGGAATAGGCAATAGCATCCATTAGGGTGTTCCCCCTGCCCACTTCAGAGTACTGGCAAACATGTCAGCATTCTGCCTTCTTTGTCAAATTGGCCACACTCTGTATAACTGCACCAGTACTTGCTAGCTATAGACTTTAATTGGGCAGGTAAACCTTAAAAATGTTTGGACCACTGCACAAAATTTCACCAAACTACTAAAAGGCACTGTTCTTAGAGAAGCCTGAACAGAGCACATCAATAATTTTCACCAAATTTGAAATGCTACACTGGTCTAAAAATTGGACAAAAATGGGTCAAAGTATCAATTTTCAGTAGTTTTAACTTGCTGTGACAACTTTTATCAGATGACTTTAAAATTAAGCACATTTGCAGACTTTGTCCAATAGATCATGAATGCCATGTTTCAAGTGATCAGCTCAACCAATGTCATATGTATAATAAGCAATACAATTTTGAGTCTTCTAATGGTGGGACCTTTCCCCCCCTACTCATCTTAACTCAATGGGCACTCCTGATAGAACGCTGAGACAATTAGGGCTGGTTCAGACAATATCTTACTGGCCTGTGCAATTAGAAAGGGGACATGTCAAAAGTGCATTTGTTATCGCTTCTTTAGCAACATCCCAACACCCTCCTCACACATGCCTTTATCATGTGGGAGGGCTGTCATCTGAATGTCCACTCTATATAAGCTCCAAATACTAATTTAAACTAGTATGTGGAGTGTGTGTAGAGCAGCCATTCAGATGAACAGCCCCCTCCTTCACACTCTTGACAGGTGTGCTATTTGAAAATCTCCTTTCCAACCATGTGGGTCAGTAAGATATTGTCCCAACCAGCCTCCACTTCCCTTAACTATACATGCACTCCTGTGCTTGTAATAATAAGCTGTGACTATAAATCTGAATGCCTGTGTCTGCAGTGATTGAAAAGTGAGGAAGTAGGAGTTCTGAGGTTTTGAAAGGCATTTGGGCTATTCATCTCTTCAGTGATATTCAGCTTGGTACTGAAGTCCTCGTAACAATGTCCTGCCCCCACCCGCCAGTACATTCATGACAGTCTCAAGTAGGCTTGGATGACATACTCAGATCATTTGTCATCTGCATTGCTTAAATACATATAACAACTGTACTGTGTTCACTCCAGCGTTAAACTTCTAATTAACTATGACATTTGTACTGTTCATACTTTGCTCTAAATCTGACAGGCAGTTAATTAGCTTTCTCTGAGGATACAAAAACAAAATATTGAGAAATTGTCATCTTACCTTATCGCAAAGGTCTTCTCTGTCAGCTGGCTTAAGGTCCCTAAAATGGCATTTTCTCAGAGGCCATTTCTATGGACTATAAGAGGGCCAAGATATAAACTTGGAAAGGGAGTAAAAGGGCATTCTTAGGGCCTCTTCCAATATTGCATTTTGCATGGATGAATTCACCTTTTGAAAAAATCATGTGAGCTTCTAAAAGTATCTGAATTAGCTAGAACTGTGATCAGAAGTCTCACTGGTGCTCTTTCATCACACAGCCCTCAGGGACACATTCCTGTAATGAATTGTCCTTTAGGAGGTTAGGGAAAGCAGTGAAAATCACCCCACCACCACCACCCACTGACTACTATTGCTGGCTTGCAGAAGAAGAAAGAAACACATAAGGCCTATCTAGTCCAGCATCTTGTTTCACTCAGTGGCCCACCAGATTCCTCTGAGAAGCCCATAGCCAAGAGTAGGGATGTGCATGAATCAATTTTTTATTTCAATTTGTACCCAAATTGAAACACCCCTGATTTGTTTTGGGTTCAAATATGACACACACACCCAAATCACCCCTGATTCAATTTGGACCCAAATTTTCTGATTCTGAATCCAAATTGATTCAGATTTTTTTAAAAGGGCCCCAGGGCAATAAGAGGGGGTGGTGGTAGTGCCCAATGGATGGAAGCTACCACCCAAATTTAAAAGAAATTGGGCAAAGGGTTGGTTTTTTATGAATTTTTAAAGTTTGCTCATCTTTAAGATTTTTCCCATAGGGAATAATGGGGATTCCAGCAAACATATGGCTTCACATTGGAGGTACTGGGGTGGCCCATAGAGGGGTGTGGTGGGTGGTAGTGCCTAATGGGTGCAAGGAAGATACCACCCAGATTTCAAAGGAATTGGGCAACAGGCTGGTTTTTTAATAATTAATGAAGTTCGCGTGTCTTTAAGCTTTTTCCCCATAGGGAATGAACTTAATGAACTTTGCACATCTTTAAGCTTTTTCCCCATAGGGAATAATGGGGGTTTCAGCAGCCCCATAACTGCATTTGGGGGACACTGGGGTGGCCCAGAGCGAGTGGTGGCGTAGTGCACATAGAGTGCCAACCACCCCCATGCCCACAAGCCAATGGGGTCCTGGGGTCCTGAGTTGTGTTGTTTCTGAGGTATTCTGAGTGTAGATTCTCTGATAGCAAATGAGAGTGGATTCAACGTTTGTCATTGAAAATGAATCCACTCTCATTTGCTACCAGAGAATCTACATTCAGAATACCTCAGAACCAACAAAACCCAGTACCCCATGGTCTTGTGGGTACAGGGGTGGTTGGCACCCTATGTGCACTATGCCACCACTCGCTCTGGGCCACCCCGGTGCCCCCCAAGTGGAGTTATGGGGCTGCTGAAACCCCCATTATTCCCTATAAGGAAAAAGCTTAAAGATGTGCAAAGTTCATTAATTCTTTAAAAATCACCAATTTCTTTGAAATATGGGTGGTGGCAGGCACCCATTGGGGCACTACCGCCCAGCCCGCTCTCCTGCCCCTGAAACCCCCCCTTTCTGCCCCAAATCTGCCCCAAAGACACACAAACTTCAGAAATTCTTTTAAAATCACCTCTTTGCCCAGTCACTACCGCCCACCCCACTCCTCTGGCCCTGAAACTCTGTTTGTACCCCAGATCTTCCCCCAAAACATGCAAGCTTCAGAAATTCTTTAAAAATCAGCCCTTTGCCCAATTCCTTTGGAATCTGTGTGGTAGCAGGCACCCATTGGGGCACTACCACCACTCACACACTCTTTAGCCCCCACAGCCCCTTTACTGCCCTTAATCTGCCCCAAAGATGCACTAACTTCTTTTTTAAAAAATCAGCCCTTTGCCAAATTCCTTTAGAATCTGGGTGGTAGCCTGACCCACTGTGGCACTCCTAGGAGGCACCCACAGGCAGAAATGGGCACTGTCTATCCCCATTGTCCCATAGGGTGGATGCAGCAGCACATATCGTCAACAACAACAACAGAGCTTTGCAAAGAACAAGGTTTCCAAAGGTCACACACATCCACTGTGTCACCCACCACATCTGCTGTGTCCCACCATCTTCCCTCCCCCCACCAGAAATGCAATTGATCTACACACAACACTGTGAAACAACAACAATGAAATGCACTGCCGCACTCACACCCTCCCAATGCAGGGTAACAGCAGCAGCCAGCAACAAGCAAGCAAGCAAGTGTGATATCACAGATGCAGCAGACTAGGGCAGCAGTCTAGGGACAACAACAGCATCAGATGTGCCCTGCCCTCCCTCCCCCAAGTATTTTTCATTCACAAGCAACAGACACAGCTACATCTGTAGCACCCGGCCATAAAAGCGGGTTAAGTAAGGATGTAAAACAACATTCTGCCAGTGGAACAGTGAGGTTTGCCCCCCCCCTACGCAAGTAGAAGAGTGATGATGACAAAATACAGGCGCAACAACAAACCATCCAAGACATGTGAATTGCATTTTCTCCCTCTCTCTCTATACACACACACACACACACACACACACACACACACACACACACACTTTTAGACTTGAGATTATGTAGGGGGGGGGCATAGTAATATACCTATGCATGCATGCTCTGCGAAAGGGTTAGTGGGTTTAGGGTTAAAATTTTGGCCATGACCTCAGAATGCTATGTGCTCTAAGTCTGCATGACAGACATTTGTGAGGAAACCAGCAGCAAGCTCATTTTATGGGCACTGGAGGACAGGCTTTAAAAAAAAAAAAAAAGCCAAAAAAAAATAGTTGGAATGGGGGGGAAAGGGAATAATTTTTCACAACCACAAGGCTACACTACCCAAGTTCTAACCGCCTACTAGCTAGCTAATGGGGATCCCTATTTAAACTTTAAACAGAACCCCTATTTAAACTTCTTCTAAATAGCACACAACCTTTAAATTCAGTTGCAACCCCAAACCTCCCTCCAAACAGGGGGACGGTGGACCCAAGAATACACAATTCAAGAGACGTGTGTATGTGTAGTTTGGGGTATGTGTGTTAAAATAAATGGGTACTCACTCAGTCTAGGTCTTCTCCAACGTTGGGTCTAGTATTCCACTTCTGTGGTCTGGTCTCTGAAAGTCTTTCTTCATTCTTCAGATGGGACAAAAACCTCAAAGATCTGGAAAATCTGGGGGGAGGGGGTGGCTGCTGGCTGGCCAGGTGGTCAGTGGCCACAGGTGCTCTGGGACTGGTGGTGGCGGCTGCTGCTTGGCACAGGCAGGCAGTGATTCTTTCAGCAGTAGGAAGAAGTGTGGGGGGGAAATCAGGGGGGAAATTTTTAAATTAAAAATCTCTTTTCTTCCAATTCTCTTTTTCTCAAAAAGAAAGAAAGAAAGCAGGAGAGAATCCACCCCAAGATGGCACAGGGCACTGGCCGGCAGACTGGGTGGCACAAGGCAGACTGGCAGCAAGGCTGAACAATGGCAAAAAGACAGAACAATAGGCAGCAATGCTAAGCGATGCAAAAAGCAAAGTTCTCTCTCTCTCTTCTCCCATGAGGCAGAAAGAAAGAATGGCTGCCTGCTGCCCCTTTAAATACCCAAGTTGAAAACCCCTCCATGAACTGGCCCCCACCATTACCCCTTCTTTGACCTTCCCCTGGCCAATGTGGGGTCATTTTGCACTTTGCAGAGCCAAAAGAGCCATTCGAGAATGAGGAGACAATTCTCAGCAGATCAGCCCATGCTTTGCTATACCAATCTGAAGGCTGGAAGGGCAGGAAATTCAAATAGCTGTCAAACACAAACTGGAGACTGACTCAGAGACTGCCACAAAATGGGGGGGTCTGAAACAACAAAACTTTCAGAGCCGAAACAGGGATGATTTGTTTTGTAAACAAAATTTTTGGAAGGGGCAAACAGGCAATTTGTTCTGTATACAAATCACCCGGAATGGCCAGATTCGGGTACAAATCGTTTTGTACCCGAATCGTTTCGCACATCCCTAGGCAAGAGCTGAGGGAATGACCTCTCTCCTACTGTTGCTCCCCTGCAACGGATATTTTGAAGCCTCTTGCCTCTGAGACTAGAGGTGGCCTATAGACACCAGACCAGTAGCCATTGATAGACCTGTCCTCCACAAATTTGTCTAAGCCCCTTTTAAAGCCATTCAAGCTAGTGGCCATCACCACATCCCATGGCAGAGAATTCCATAGGTTGATTTTACATTGTAGGGAAAAGAATTTCCTTTTTTCAGTCCTAAATTTCTTGGCCTTAAGGTTCATGGGATGCCCCTCGTTCTAGTATAGTAGAAAGGGATAAAAAAAATGTCTCTGTTCACTCTCTCCACTCCATGCATAATTTTATACACCTCTATCATGTCTCCCCCTAGTCGCCTCTTTTCCAAATTAAAAAGCCCCAGACTCTTTAGTCTTGCCTCATAAGGAAAGTGCTCCAGACCCCTATCATCTTGGTTGCCCTCTTCTGTACCCTTTCCTGTTCTACAATGTCCTACTTAAGATGTGGTGATCAGAACTGCCCGCAGTACTCCAGATGTTGCCGCACCATGGATTTGTACAAGAGCATTATAATTTTAGCTTTTTAATTTCAATCCCCTTCCTAATGATCCCTAGCATGGAATTTGCCTTTTCAACAGCTGCCGTGCACTGAGTCAGCACTTTCAACAAGCTGTCCACCACAGCCCCAAGATCCCTCTTCTCCTCAGTCACTGACAGCTCAGATATCATCAGTGTATATGAGAAGTTGGGATTTTTTTGCCCCAGTATGCATCACTTTACACTTGCTTACAATGAACCACATTTGCCATTTTGTTTCCCATGCCAAGAGCACACTTGTCAGGACATCCAACACACTGACATCCTCCCAGTGTGTCCGTTCATCCAAATGGTCCCTCTACACATGTTCCAAATACTTGTTTAACCTTCATCTGGATTCATGATGTTTCACACATGAGTAGGATTACTCCCAAGACATCCCATTGGTTGCATTGGATGCCCCCACCCCCACAAAAAACCCCTTTTCAGGCCACAGAGCCTACAATAATTTAATATTTCACTCCAGGGGACTGCAAAAGTGATCCCCACATCCCAACATGGTGCCTGTGCCATGCACAACTCACTGAGAATGCGAGCTGTTAGCAAAGAAAAATGAACATTTCAAACCCCACACTGAGGATCCATACTTCAACATCTCAGTTCTCAGCATTTCAGCTGAAAGGACATGCTGTGACTGACCCAAAGGCAATCTGGGAGCTGGTCAAGTGCTTTCTACAGACCAGTCACCCACAATTAACAAACCTTGTGCTTGGTGTGTTCCCCCAACAGCCATCCTGGGCCCAAACATCCTGAGTACACACAATACCAATGTCTTCTGTCCATCCAAGCCAAACACAGATGGCAGTGCTTCACTTTGTGAATGTGTTTACATCTCTATGGGTATGCCTGGCCTGTTGTGTCTCATAGTGCCTACACAATACCTCTCCCTTCCTCAAGAGAATCTCTACCAGCTATATATGAGGTGGGGAAGTTATCCCTCACCACATTTCTCTGATGGCAGGTTGCCCTGCACATGTTAGAATATCACATCTGTAGCAAGAACTCACCTGCCCTGAAACCATTGGTGGATGCACCAATGCGATCTTGGCACATCATATAATCCTGTGAGAGGGATGCTTATCTGAATCAACCCTCTACATGTGCTTCAACAAGCTTTTGGTGTTCATGTAGAGGTGATTCACCTGAAGCATCCCCAAATGCTTGTTCCATGGCTGTACACATGGCTGCACAACTTGAAGGCCTACTTGTCTTTGTTGCAGTCCTCCAGCTTGCTTTCCAAGGTCATAATCTCCTGTCAATGGATAGGATGTTTTTGCATCATGGCACCACCATATTTTCAAATCATACTTCTTTGGCTTGCTTGGCATGTGCTACCAGAAGGGACAGCACCTTGGAAACCTAACATCTGCTCATCAACTGCTAGTCAGACCCAAGAATGTAGCTGTGCTGTAGCTCCATGCAAAGAAGGTCCAGATTCCTCTAATGGTTGCCAACTTGGCAATCACTCTTCTCTCCTGTCATGTGGATTTGTCATCGAACCTTAATTGTCATGACCTCAAATAATCTTAGGTGCATTGTGGCACAGAAATAGGAGGGCCCCAAATGTACTGCCCACAATCCCTGCAGTGCTTCATGATTGGCATGAAACATTTCAGCCAACAATAGCACACCAGCTTTCAGTTCTGTTAGGTCAAGGTGCTTCCATCAGAACATAAGAAGCTGCTGCCTACTGAGTCAGTCCATAGGTCGATCTAGAGCAGCATTGTCTACTCTGACTGTCAGTGGCTCTCCAGGACTTCAGGCAGTATGTGGATTCCTCCCTCAGGGTTCATGATGGTTCCCCTCCCTCTCTCAGAACTGCAGGGGAGGGAGTTGCTTCACTCACTGCCTCCTCAAGATTGACTAAACCTCTCTTGGTCTGTCCTCTCACCAGACCCCACCTCAGCACTGTGCAGTGGGTGAGTAATAGACTGGTTGTAGTTCACCTTTTGCCATTCCTGCTTGTCATATAGCCTATTATCTCAGTACCTTCACTGGAAGATGAGTGAGGCTCAGCAAACTGTGCAGTGCCAGACATGCCACCTCGACATTGTCTTGCTGTCTCCACCTGGAACCAAGCTCCAATCCCCACCCACCCCATTCTGGGCTCTATCCCTCTAGGAGAAATAGGAAAAGACCAGAGATGTACTGCAGGTGGTTGAATCACTGGTTCCAAGTTTAGCAAAGCTGACATGTTGTGGCTGCTGCTGTTGCAATCCTTTTGGCTTTGTTCTGCTAGCTAAAATCCTTGCTTCTGCAAATTCAGATGTTTCTGAATGCTTTACTTGTTCCAAACACTAGGTCTGACATTGTGGGAGGGGCTGGTTTAATCTGCCCTAACTTGGGAGCAAAGAACTATACAGTGCCTGAGACTAGTTTTGAGACACTATCATCATCAGGGGAAACAGAACCGAAGTTTCCAAAGAGAAACAGGGCATTCTTCCCCCATCTCAAAGTGTTTAACATGGGTATGGGATAGATACCGCCCCACCCCACCATAGAAAGTCCATTCATTTCTGGAGTGGTATTTCTCCCAATTTACTTATACTGGGCATGGGATAGAAACCACCTCACCATAGACAGCACATTCATTTTGGGGTAGTTTTCTACCCTGTGCCATACTTCTATTAATGACATAAATATCATAACTGGTAAGGGGCCATACTTGTGAATATATCGTTCACTAGAATTTGACAACAAAAGTATAGCTGGGAGTGTAGTGGTTTGCCTTTTTACACACCTTTATGCAGCTGGGGGTGGAGATCTATCTCAAAATCCGGATAAGGGTTAAACAATAATTTGGTGCACATGTAGAGGAGCCTTTTGAATGAACACACACACACACACACACACACACACACACACACGATAAAGGGACATACCAGAAAGAGGATGTCCCAACGGGCGCACTCTTAACACATCCTTTTCCTAATTGCATGGGCAAGGCAAATAACTTCCCATCTACACTGGCCCAGTGAGTACTGTCTACGTCGACTGACACTCCAGGATTTCAAGCAGGGGTTTTTCCCAGCTGTATCTGAAGATGCTAGGGATTGAACCGGTGACCTTCTGTATGCAAAGCATGTGCTCTACCATTGAGCTACAGACCCTCCCACCCCCAATGCCCAATAGAAGAAGAGCATTGGGGCTGAAAAGTCAAGGGAAAGTGTGAGTTTATGGGAGCTAAGGTCTAAGCAAGCACATATGAGACTGTAGAGCATGTTTATTGTTTACATGGTGCTGAAGTTAAGATGGCCACCTTAACTGAGAGCATTCATGCTTGTTTGTGCATGAATGAATGCATAAGCACCTTCATTCTTATCTTAATCGGAAGATCTTTTGATCTTCAAATATAATCTGATCCCTCCCAGAGGGATATCCCAAAATAAATTAAGAAAAAATAATTATATATACATGGTATAAGTCTATCAATTTAAATATCTAATATCTTAGTCTAAGTAAAGAGACTCTGGATTTTAACTGATCATTTTATTATTTACATTTGATTAATTTTAGTATGTGCTTGTCAACCAATAACTTTAGTATTAAACAATGGAGCCTATGGATGTCTTTTTCATGCCCATTACATGCCCATTCACCAACCTCTCTCCTTCCCTTCAATCTAATACTTGCGCTTTGAATCCTCCAAAAAAACCTTGCGCCCAATTGAAAACTATGGGTTTTTGATGAACCCTTTTCACATTCAATCACCCTACATACCTCCATAAACAAAACAAAGAGATAACCAAATAATGAGGAAGAAAGCCCAAATTGGGGTTGGAGGGGGGAGTACATGCACAGATGATCTTCAATTCACATAATCTGCCCCCCACCCCCTACCCCTAGCCTTCTTTAGTTTAGACCTTTTCCCATTCTTTAGCTTTTACACGCCACTTCTTCCTTTGGCTGCCAGGTTCACTAATGCTAATATTCAGGTTCTTATGTCTGGTTTAGTTTGATCTTTCCATTTATGCAGAAGCTGCCCTCTAGCAGTAATGCTGCTTTTCTGATCCAAGTGTGTCCCTTCTTTATATTCCAAATAGCTGGAATCTAAAATTTGGGGGGAATCTAAAATAGCTGGAAGCTAAAATCTGGGGGGTAACCCAGAGACCGGGAGGCTGCTTGTAGCATCCTGGTCAGGTGTCTACTCATGTGTTGCCGTGCGCCATGGTGGCACACAAGGGGGAAAAAAGATTAACAGAGCACTCACTCCATTACCCTCATTTAAGAGGAGGGGGATTTAGGTGGGCTTGCTGCCTTGGAACCACCAGGCTCGCCTGCGAGTTCAGTGGTTCCGATGATCACTGGAAAGCAAGCTAGGCTCCTTTAGCCCTCTTTCCAGTGATCGTGAGAATAGGCTCATTTAGTGAAGGGACTCAGTTGGCTTAGATTGCTTGGTAGATTTGTTTATCTTTATTTACAAATATCTACCCCACTTTTCTTTCCAGCTGATTACTAGTTGTCTTCATACAGATGGAAAGGCAGAATCAAAGCCCGGGCTGACCCAAGGATCAGTGGTGTCCCAGGCAAAGCCTGGCTTTGGCAGTCCCCCTGCCCCCTTTGCCTGCACAGACATGCGCCTCTTGGCAGGTGGGCAAACAACCCCCATCACCCACCCTGGCTGGCTACTTCAACAGTATGTGTGCACTCACCTGCAGTCTTCCATCTGGCTGGTTAGGGTGATGGGGCCAGTCCCTGTCACCTGGCTGGCTGAAGCTGGCTGGCTGAACTAACAGTGCACATACCTGCCCACAGGGATGGGGGGCATAAGAACAGCCCTGCTGGATCAGGCCCAAGGCCCTTCTAGTCCAGCATCCTGTTTCGCACAGTGGCCCACCAGATGCCACTGGAAGCCACAGACAGGAGTTGAGGGCATGCCCTCTCACCTGCCATTACTCCCCTGCAACTGGTACTCAGAGGCATCCTGCCTTTGAGGCTGGAGGTGGCCCACAGCCCTCCGACTAGTAGCCATTGATAGACCTCTCCTCCATGAAGTCATCCAAACCCCTCTTAAAGCCATCCAGGTTGTTGACTGTCACCACATCTTATGGCAGAGAATTCCACAAGTTGATTATGCACTGTGTGAAAAAGTACTTCCATTTGCTGGTCCTAAATTTCCCGGCAATCAATTTCATGGGATGACCTCTGGTTCTAGTGTTATGTGAGAGGGAGAAGAACTTCTCTCTATCCACTTTCTCCACAACATACATGATTTTAGAGACCTCTATCATGTCTCCCCGCAGTTGTCTTTTTTCTAAACTAAAAAGCCCCAGGAGTTGTAGTCTTGCCTCATAAGAAAGATGCTCTAGGCCCCTGATCACCTTGGTTGCCCTCTTCTGCACCTTTTTCCAGTTCTACAATGTCCTTTTTAAGATGTGGTGACCAGAATTGTACACAGTACTCCAAGTGTGGCCGCACCATAGTTTTGTATAAGGACATTATAATATTAGCCGTTTTATTTTCAATCCCCTTTCTAATGATCCCTAGCATGGAATTGGCCTTTTTCACAGCTGCCGCACATGACCCAGGCCACCAACACCCCTCTACTAGGCCTCCTAGGCGGCCACCTAGTTCACCTAGCAGGTGGGCCAGACTGGGTCAGAGTTCATAGAGTGCAGGATGCCTGGATGCTGCAATGCCTGTCTCTGAGCTCATTACACAGAGGAACAATGGCCCCCAACCTCCTTCCCCCAGGCCAGAGACAGGTTTTGCCTCCATCTCAGTGGTGCCCTCAAATGCAAGACATTACCTTTGCCCATACAAGCAAGCAGCTGTCATTCATAATTAGGGGGGTGGGGAGTGAAAGGGTCGCTTGGAACCTGCCAGAGGTGGCCCAAGGGGACTCGTAAGGTTTTGCAACTCACTGAGCTTTTTGCCCACATATTTTACACCACAGAACTCAGTGAGAACAGAGTCAGTCCCTGTCTACAGAACCTCCATGCTTTTATTTATATTCCCCTGTGTCTTCGGTGCCATGGTTACATTAGAGCTGGACAAAAAGACAGGACTCAGGAATCAGTGATCTAGATTTATTGAGAAAAATGTGAAAACTGTTATCTTTTCTTGTTCCTCGGGTCTCTTTATGAGTTCTGCCTTATCTGTGATCCCAATAGGTGTCCCAGGTCCCTTTATTTCATGCTGAAGTGCTGCTGTCCACCTTGAGTCCATAGAGTAGAGGAGGGGTGCTATATAGCAGAATAAATAAAATAACTAAGGGTCACCAATTGACCAAATACTAAGCTGAATATAATCATGTCTACTGGCCAGATCCCCAGGTTGTACAGCTTGACATCAGTAATTACATCCTTAGCTTATATAGATGGGTATCATTCCAGAAAAATCAATGGGCTATTTTACTAGCTAATGTACACTTCTTTAGCACCATAGAGTTTACAGAGCTGATGCTGATTTACTCCGGCTTCTGGGGGAGGGGGGAGTTGGAAATTATGTAAGCTCTTCATTCATTCATTCATTCATTTGTTCATTCGATTTATATACCGCCCTTCCAAAAATGGCTCAGGGTAGTTTACAACAGAATAAAAACAATTAAAACCAGTTAACAATTAAAATCAAAACTATAATATCAGAATAAAACCAATTATTTTTTATTTATTCATTCAATTTCTATACCATCCTTCCAAAAATGGCCCAGGGCAGTTTACACAGAGAATTAACAAATAAATAAAATGGATCCCTGTCCCCAAAGGGCTTGCAATCTAAAAAGAAACATAAGATAGACACCAGCAACAGTCACTGGAGGTACTGTGCTGTGGGGTGAATAGGACCAGTTACTCTCCCCCTGCTACATAAAGAGAATCACCACATTAAAAGGTGCCTCTTTGCCAAGTTTTCAGGGATTAAACATTCAAACAGTTTTTAAAAAACCTTGAAAAACCAGGGCAAACATTCAAAACAATTTAAAACAGTTTACAGTAGTTTAAAAACCCTGGAAAGCCAGGCCAAACAGATAGGTTTTAAGGGCTCTCCTGAAAAACAGTAATAATCTCAAATTACAGATTTCTGCCAGGTGTGCATTCCATAGCTCAGGAGCAGCTACAGAGAAGGCCCGCCTCTGAGTCACCACCAGACAAACTGATGGTAACTGGAGACGGAGCTCCTCAGATGACCTTAATGTGCAGTGGGGATCATGCAGAAGAAACAGCTCTCTAAGATAACTCAGACCTAAGCCATTCAGGGCTTTAAAGGGAATAACCAGCACTTAGTATTTTGCCAGGAAACATATAGGCAGCCAATGTAACTGTTTCAAGACAGGCATAATATTGTCTCTCCGGGTTGCCCCAAGGGTTGTGCATTTTGGATTTTTTCTGTTTTGATTTGTACCAAATCCAAATCAACCCCATTTTTTTTATTTTGTCCAAAAATAAGCCTTCCGAATCACCCAAGTTTTGATTTGTATCCCAATTAATCTGAATCAATTTGGATTTAAAAATGGGTTGAATGACCAAAAGAGTGGTGGGGGTTGTAGTGCCCAATGAGTGGAAGCTACCACAAAAATTTCAGAGGAATTGGGCAAACAGCTGATTTTTGGTGAATTTTTGAAGTTTGCGCATCTTTCAGGTTTTCCTCATAGGGTATAATGGAGGTTTCAGGAAAAGTATAGTTTCACGCGGGGTGGGGGGTGGCCCATAGTGGAGTGTGGTTGGTGGTAGTGCCCAGTTGGTGCAAGGAAGCTACCACAATTTTTTCAGAGGAATTTGGCAAAGGGCTGAGTTTTGAAGAATTAATGAAGTTACGCGTCTTTCAGATTTTCCTCATAGGGTATAATGGAGGTTTCAGCAGTCCCATAACTCCACTTGGGGGGCACTGGGGTGGCCCAGAGCAAGTGGTGGTGTAGTGCACATGCGGTGCCAACCACCCACATGGGTTGCTAACCCATGAAGTACAGGCTCTTGTTGTTACAGAGGTGTTCTGAGTGTAGATTCTCTGGTAGCATATGAGAGTGGATTCATGGTTTTTCATTAAAAATCTCATTTGCTACCAGAGAATCTAAACTCAACACCTCAGAAACAACAAAGCCCAGTACCCCAATGGGTTAGCAATCCGGGGGTGGTGGTGTAGATGGCACCCTCTGTGCACTACACCACCACTTGCTCAATACCACACCAATGCCCCCCAAGTGCAGTTATGGGGCTGCTGAAACCATCATTATTCCCTATGGGGGAAAGGCTTAAAAATTTCCCCAAGTCACAAAAAATCAGCCCTTTGCCCTATTCCTTTGGAATCTGGGTTGTGGCAGGCACCCCTTGGGGCACTTCCACCCAACCCACTGTTCTGCCCGAGCAGACCCCTTTCTGCCCCAATTCTGCCACGAAGAATATCACCAGGCAGCACACACATTGACGACGACAACAGCAGAGCTTTGCAAAGAGCCAGGTTTCCGAAGCAGGGCACCATATGCGCAGCAGACTAGTAGCCAACAACAGCATCAAGTGCGCCCTGCCCTCCCTTCCCCACCCAAGTATTTGTCATCCACAGACAGGGACTGAGACTTCCAGAACATGTGATGCGGGTGAAGCAGAGAATGGCAAGGATACAAAACAACATACTCCCACATAAACAAGTTGAAAGAGTGAAGACTGATGAACAACGGCACATTTTTTCGCACCATTATTTGGGCATTTTGCGGCAGTTCGGAGCCTGTGGCACCCCAGAGCAGCAGCACCACCCATTTGTGGATTCAAGCAATATTTCAGTAAAATCCCTAATGATGCAACAACTCACTGTATGACCCAGTCCTCATTATTGGGGACCAGGGAGACCCGAGTTCAAATCCCCATTCAGCCATGGAACTAGCTAGGTGACTCTGGGCCAGTCACTTCTCTCTCAGCCTAACCTACTTCACAGGGTTGTTGTGAAAGAGAAACTCTGTAGTACATCACTCTGGGCTCCTTGGAGGAAGAGTGGGATATAAATGTTAATAATAATAATAATAATAATAATAATAATAATAATAATAATAATAATTGACCCCCAGTGAGGCACTACCTTGGCGTGGTTGTGGGGCTTGTGTGCTCTGAGGAAGGTGAGAGCTATGCCAGAGGTCCAACCATACTGGACAGGTCTCACCAGAGGAGCCAGACAAAGAGTGCCTCTCCCATCAACAATATGGTGAGATGTAACTTTAATAAATCTATACCGGATCGGTCATCGCCTGGGTCAACAAGGACCGTGCCAGGTGCTAGAGTCCCTGGACATCTGGTGGCAAGTGGGCAACAGGACTCAGGATCTTCAGCAACCAGGGCTGGAGACTGCAAAGTTACTGGAAGAAACGTCGCTTAACTGGAAAAAAAATGAAAAATGCCAACAAGGAAATAATGGTCTGCTATTACAAGTCTAGTCCAACTAGAAGAGGTTATTTTAAAAGAATGAACCAAATTTGGAAAGAGGAGCATCCCGATACAGAAATAACAGAACAAAGGCTAGCAGACCAGAGAAGATTCATAATAAGAAATAAAGTATTCACAGGAGTTGAGCTGGAAGAACTGCAAAGAGCAACACAGGCTCAAGATATGGAAGAAGAATTACCACCAACTGAAGAAGTTGCTCAGGCACAGGTGGAGGAGCTGTTGGAAATAGAGGATGCCACTGTTGCTGAACTGTTTCAAAATCAAAACCAGGCAACCTCCCCTTTGCCTTCACCTCAAAAACCCAAATGCCGTTTAACAGAAAAGCAACAAGAACTAAAGCAAAAAATAACTGAGCACATGAACCAAACAACCACCAGGGTTCGACTTCCAGCTCTAAAAACAGTTGCCAAAAAACAACTTGCTCAGGCATTAAAAGATGTCAATGCTGCACTTGCAGAAATAACAACCAAGAATTTGCAGGAAACAAACCAACTAATGTACAGCAGCAATAACAACACAAGAGCTCGGATATAAGATCAGTGGACCTGTAAAAAAAGAAAGTAGTACAACACCTAAATGGAAGATTAGATTAGAAAATAAAATCTCCAGGTTTAGACCAGATGCTAGTAAATTGAAAGATATGAAAGACAAGATGCTGAAGAATGAAAACACCAAACAGTATCTGAACCAAAAATACCACGTAGATTCAAGGAAAATTAGAGAAGTCCTGGAAATAATAAAGCAGCAAATAACAGCAGTGTCAAAGAAGATTAGCAGATACGAAGCCAGAATTACACAACACAGGCAGAATCTCCAATTCCAGTCAAATCAGAAACGTTTCTACCAAAGCATAGAAGGAGAAACTGCAAGAAACATAGAAACACCAAATAAAGAAGAAACAGTGCAATTCTGGGGGAAATTATGGGACAATCCAATAGATTATAATAAAAAAGCAGGCTGGATGAAAGAGGTCAAAAAATGTAACCAACAAATGCAAGATCTAATAATAACACCAGAATTAATAAGTGAAAGAGCAAAGAAAATTTAAAATTAGACTGCTCCAGGCGACGATGAACTGTATGGCTTTTGGTTTAAACACCTAACAAGCCTTCATAAACAACTATCAAAACAGTTCAATCACATTTTGCAAGGTGATATTGAACAATGGCTAACAACTGGGAAAACTCATCTCATCATGAAAGACCCAGCAAAAGGTGCAGTTCCAAGTAATTATAGACAGATAACCTGCCTGCCAACCATGTTCAAATTATTAACGGGAATAATAGCAGATGAAGTCATGCAACACTTATTAACTAATAGGCAGCTTCCAGGTAAACAGAAAGGAAATTGCCCGAACACCAGAGGCACAAAAGACCAGCTGCTGATTGACAAAATGATTTTAGAAAATTGCAAGAGAAGAAAAACCAATCTAAGTGTTGCATGGATTGACTACAAGAAAGCCTTCGATTCATTGCCTCACACATGGATACTAAAATGTTTAGAAACAACTGGTGCCAGCAAAAACATTGAGATATTTATAAAAGAAAGCAATGAGCATGTGCAGTTAACAATCAATGGCGAGACACTTGGACAGGTTAGCATTAGAAGAGGCATTTTCCAAGAGGACTCACTATCCCCTCTGTTGTTTGTAATCGCCATGACCCCACTTTCACAAATACTAAACAAAACAGGCCTCGGATACCAAACATCTAAAACATCAAGTAAAATCAACCATCTGCTGTACATGGACGATCTGAAGTTGTATGGAAAGTCCCAGTCAGAAATCGAATCACTGCTAAACACTGTCCCTATATTCAGTAGCGATATAGCAATGGAGTTTGGACTAGACAAGTGTGCTACATTAATAATGAACAGAGGAAAAATAAGAAAAACAGAAGGAATAGAACTGCCCAATGGAAGCAAGATCAAGAACCTGGAAGAGAAAGAACATTACAAATACTTGGGCATTCTCCAGGCTGATAACATCGCACACACTGAAGTTAAAAGAAAAATTGGAAGTGAATACATCAGGAGAGTTAGAAAAATCCTCAAGTCCAAACTCAATGGCAGGAACACCATACAAGCCATCAACACCTGGGCTATATCTGTTATCAGATACACTGCAGGAATAATAGACTGGACCCAGGCAGAGCTAGAGATGCTAGCTCGTAAGACCAGGAAAATAATGACCATCAATCATGCTCTGCACCCCCGCAGTGATGTATATAGGCTATACCTCCCTCGCAGCTCAGGTGGAAGAGGAATGCTGCAAGTCCATCAAACAGTAGAGGACGAGAAAAGAGGCCTTGAAGAATATATCAAGGACAGTGAAGAAGATGCACTTAAAATGGTCAATAACGCAAAACTATTCAACACCAATGAAACAAAGCAGGCCTACAAGAATGAACAAGTCAAGAACCGAGCAGAAAAATGGAAAAATAAGCCACTGCATGGTCAATATTTGCACAATATAAGTGGAAAATCAGACATCACCAAGACCTGGCAATGGCTTAAGAATGGCAACTTGAAGAAAGAAACAGAGGGTTTAATACTGGATGCACAAGAACAGGTACTAAGAACAAATACAATAAGAGCAAAAGTAGAAAAATCCACAACAAACAGCAAGTGCCACCTTTGTAAAGAAGCAGATGAAACTGTGGACCACCTCTTCAGATGTTATTAAAAGATCGCACAGACTGACTACAAACAAAGGCATGACAAGGTAGCAGGGATGATACACTGGAACATCTGCAAAAAATACAAGCTACCTGTAGCCAAAAATTGGTGGGACCATAAAATTGAAAAAGTTGAAGAAAATGAAGATGTAAAAATATTATGGGACTTCCGACTACAAACAGACAAACATCTGCCACACAATACACCAGATATAACTGTAGTCGAGAAGAAAGAAAAACAAGTTAAAATAATCGACATAGCAATACCAGGGGATAGCAGAATAGAAGAAAAAGAAATTGAAAAAATCACAAAATACAAAGATCTACAAATGGAAATTGAATGGCTATGGCAGAAAATGACCAAAATAATCCCAGTGGTAATTGGTGCCCTAGGTGCAGTTCCAAAAGACCTTGAAGAGCACCTCAACACCATAGGGGCCACAGAAATCACCATCAGCCAATTACAAAAAGCAACTTTACTGGGAACAGCCTATATTCTGCGACGATATCTGTAACAACAGCAAGAACATTGACAATAAAATTCAGCCATCCCAGGTCCTTGAGAAGGACTCAATGTCTGGATAAAACAAACCAGTCAATAACACCTGTCTGACTGTGTAAATAAATAATAATAATAATAATATATTACTGTCTGCTAGACATGGGTGGGTGAAAATTAGCATTTTATACCTGTGTGTGCGTGGCTGCGTGCTCTGTGAGAGGGTTGGAGAGGGTTTAGGGCAGGCCTGTTCAACTTCGGCACCCCAGCTCTTTTTGGACTACAACTCAAACACAGTGCCCAGTAGCCAGGGATTATGGGAGTTGTAGGCCCACATCTGAAGGAGGGCCAAAGTTGAGCAGCCCTGATGTTGGGTTTGTGCTGTGGCCTAATGCTATGTGCTGCTCTCAAAGTCTGAGTGGCAGACATTTATGAGGGGACACCAGTAGCATCAAGCTCATCAATGGCCACCACTGGTGGTGGGGGTGGGTTGGGGTGGGTGGGCACATGTGCTTCTGTCTGTGCTGCCGCTTTAGTCAATCAAGTCACAGAGTCCTTTGGGGTAGGTTGGTGCATGTGTATCTGTCTCTCTGTGCTGCCGCTTTAGTTAGTCATAGAGTGCTTCTTTCTATTTTGGAGAAATACAAAGAAAAGACTCGTACAGCAGACATTTAAATTTATTTATTTATTTATTTATTTATTTATTTATTTACATACATTTTCTATCCCGCTCTTCCTCCAAGGAGCCCAGAGCAGTGTACTACATTACTTAAGTTTCTCCCCACAACAACCCTGTGAAGTAGGTTAGTCTGAGAGAGAAGTGACTGGCCCAGAGTCACCCAGCAGGTCTCATGGCTGAATGGCGATTTGAACTCGGGTCTCCCCAGTCCTAGTCCAGCACTCTAACCACTACACCACGCTGGCAAAGCATTGCATTTACTATCATCACATTATCAGCATCAGCAAGCATCACAATGTTTATTTTTTTAACATTTCACATTCATAACCTTCATTCCAACATCAAGCCTTTTTTTAAAAAGGCTGAACACACAGAAGAAGCAGCAGGATGGTCAGCGAGGCTAAGGAAGGGCATAAATCCTGGAGAATGGCAGCTCCCCTGGGGAAATGGAGTCAATGGTGGAGGATGGGGTAAAGGATGATGGAACAGGCAATGAATGGAGCTCTCTCTTCACCCACACATGCAGCAGTAAGGAGGAAATGGTGCCCTACACCAGCATATATATTCCTGGTGCAAACTCAATTCTCTCTTTCTGGAAACGGGAAATAGAGCCATCAATTCAATAAAGGCAGCTGGGTCTAAACTACAACTAGTTTCCTTTCCAATGCAAATCTGAAGTTTAAAAATCTGTCAGTCGGGATGTCTTCCTGTATCATGTTACCTCTCAAACCCTCACCCTCCCCATATTCCACTTATATACTTGCCAGTGTGTTAATAGCAATTGTATGCTTTTTGCTTTAACCAAGCATAATAGCTTGTGCCTCCTATATACCTTGAAAGAGGCTTGCAGGCAGTGTCCTTGCTGGCATTTTGTTTTGTTTTCTGCAAGGGCTTAAATATTTTAAATGCAAACAGGACAGGGCATGTGGAATCTTAAACATTACACACAAGATTAAAAAGAGAGAGAGAAGGGGGTGCAAAGCTGTAAGAAGTCTCTCCTCCAGGCGCTCCCAGCAGCCCCCCAGACAGAGTGGGAAGCACTGGATATTGTTACTTAGGGTTGACAATGAATTGGCTGCTCTCAGCTTAATCATTTCATTCTCAGCACACAATTGCATCACAATACAGCTCATTTCTCTCAACTAAATGTCTTCAGAAGCTGTATCCCTTTTTGCATATCTTATCTTTTGCTATGCTAATCCTTCTGACAAACACTCAGTCAGTTGCTGCTGGAGTCTGTGTGGAGAGACAAAAAGGACAATTTGTAATGCAGTTTTCCGAAGTAAACAAAACTCAGATCCGAAAGAAGGTCATTTCGGTCAGTAAACAAAAATCATCTGAGGTCTAATTCTGGTTTTGATTTGTAGACAAATCATCCGAAATTGCCATTTTCGGGCACAAATCAATTTGTGCCCGAATCGAAATGCACAAGCCTGGGACCAATCTGACTGCTGCATTTTGAAACCTCCTAGAGCCATTTACAAAAATGGTTCTAGGAGGCTATAGAATAGAGCCAGCCAAGTTTAGTTGAAGGCAGAGGTGTGTGTTTCATTTTGTGCACTGGGGTTGACAGTGGCATCACATCCTATGCTCACACACTTGTGGCTTGAGAACCACCCAGGGAATTATTTGTATGGGGCAGTATAGAAATGTACTTAATAAATAATAAATAAAATAACATTTTGTCCCTCTGCCAATCAGAAGCTGCAGCTTTTTGAACAGACAGCCCAGACATTGCATACATACCCTTGAATGATGCAGCAAGGGCCACATCTCCCTCTACCCATTCCTTCCTGGGGCCTGTCATTCCCTTCTCCACCTGCTGTGCAGAACCCCTGGAGTACTGCTCATCACACCAGTTGGGAAGGAAGGAGGGCAGGCAGAGAGCAGGCTGGAGGAGCCTGAACTGCCTTCTCTCCTGCTACATCAAAGGATTTCAGTATAAGCATCCAGTATCCTGGGGTGCAAGGTCGCAACTCTATTTGTGTAAGTACTACAGTCTGTTTGTCAGAAGAAAATAGTGAGATGAGTAGGCATGCCATGGGCAATGATGACTAAGAACCTAGAAGAGAGCCCTGTTAGAGAAGACTAATGACCCATCTAGGCCAGCATCCTGGTACTCACAATGGCCAGTCAAATGCCTTCATGAAAGCCACAAGGAAGGCACCAGTGTTCCCTCTAACATCAGGGATGCCCAGATGTTGCTGACTACAACTCCCAGAATCCCCAGCTGCAATGGCTTTTGCTTGGGGTTTATGAGAGTTGTAGTCAACAACACCTGGGATTCCTTGTTAGAGGGAACACTGGAGGGCAGGAAGACAACAGCGCCCCCTGTTGTTTGTCCCCGGCATCTTACAGTCAGAGCTACACTGCCTGTAGCTACTATGGGAAAAAGTTGGGGATGGATCCATCCTTCCTTGAACCACCTCCTGCTTTTAAAGCCGTATAAACTTTCACCATATCTTGTGGCAGTGAATTCCAGAAGTTAATCATGCATTGTGTGAAGCAGTAGTCCATCATACATCTTCAGAACTCTGAAAAAGCTGTCAGCTGCCTCAACAACAGTCTGCTTCAGTAATCCTGTGTTTAGGCTATAAGCTAGACATCTCATTGAAACCAGTAGTTCTATTATTCCTATTCGTGCCTGCATGAATTGCAAAGTAAGCCCCCCTTGCCAGTCTGAAGCGATGGAAGTAGAAAGGTATGTCTAGTTCACCTCCTGTCTCTCTCCAAGCCTCTTTTCATTTGCAGTGAGGTTTATATCAGCCTTGATCAGTTCTGACCTGTATCAGCTTCCAGCCAGCGATCACAATGATGAAGCCTTTCTCTCCCATTAATCCCAAGCCTGCTGGTCCCCTCTGTGGATTGCTGAGGTGTTTTGCTTTCTGTTTGGGATAAAGGGCACCATTTACAGCAATGACATCCATGGTGATGACTACATCAGTGCCATTTTTAAACTTACAGCTAAGGCCCCTGTGACTTTTATTTGTTGTACCTGTGCACCTGAACAGCAGAGAAAAAAGAATTCAATTACTTTGTGGTGATGGTATCAAACACCTTCTGAAAGGGTGAAGCCTTGAATATAGGAAACAAGTACAGGGGAAAGGAATTTTCTTTAACTTTTAAAAAAAATATTAATTTTCTCATGAAGGTTTTTATTGAGTGTTTTGTTGAAATATCAGATATCACACATTTATTTTTACATGTGTGATCATTGTACAGGATCCAATAATGGATGTTTCAGCACATAAGCAAACTGACCTTAATAGTTACCTCAAAGCTTTTCAGTGTACAGATAGTTCTATGCTATGCATTTCATTGATTTGACTTGTTAGAATGACTCTTGTTGACTTAATAGCATTGCCCACAGAGCACAGCACTTCCCATTTATTATTACTTGTAATTATACCCTAGGGTCATTTTTGTCGGTTAGACCAGAGGACAACTGATGGTTTAAATATGTCCTTATCATGGGCTTTGGGGGAAATCAGTTGAGAAGCAATCTTGTGCTGGCCTCATTGAAATTGTTAGAGAGCTTGGAGGGGAGATTTCTTCATCAACCCCAGCTGCAGCAGAAGAGCAAAAGTAAGGAGAGTACTGCTCATTAATATTGTCTGGAGACATGGAGTTAAAGTTCTAACATGGGAAACCTCACCCGATCCGGACACGGAGATTATTGACAGATTGATAGCGCTTTCTCGATTCTGTGAGTGGTGGTGCATGGCCGTTCTTAGTTGGTGGAGTGATTTGTCTGGTTAATTCCAATAACAATTGAGACTCGGGCATGCTAACTAGTTTTACGACCCCCAAGCAGTCGGCATCCCACTTCTTAGAGGGACAAGTGGCGTTGGTTGTTGCCCCAAGACTATGGAATGTGCTCCCTATGGAAATATGACCCTCCCCATCTCTGACAGTTTTTAAAAAGCACTTGAAAACCCACCTCTTCACCCAAGCTTTTTCAGCTTTTTAGATTTTTAAGGTTCAATCTGTTTTTGATTTTTAGATTGATTTTTAGATTGTTTTAAGATTGTTGTGTATGTTTTCACTTGTTTTATGTTATTGTTAACCACCCAAAGATGAAAGTTCGGGGTGGTGTACAAATTTGACAAATAAATAAATAAAGTAGTTTATTTAGGGAATCCCAGAAGCCTACATATCTAGCTGCTAGCTACACAAAGGAAGTAGGGAAGGGAGAAGATGGAAGTCTCTCTCTCTGAGAATGAAACCTGAGACTATCAGACTAACAAGAGGGGGAATCAGAGTAGATAAACCATGGTCAGCCTCCCTGCCTCAGCCTCCCCTCCTTTCATAAAGGATAGCAGCGAATGGGCCAATGGGCCAATTAACTCAGCAATAAGAATGCAGATAAGGCTTGTGGAGGTAACTTTCCCCCCTCACAAAAGAGGTTGAGTGAGCAATAAGGATATCAAGATGCACCCATTAAAATTACTGATTGGATTATTGGACCATCCATCAATACAGATTTTCCCTTCTAACATCTATGCACTCTATTGTCATGACAACCAGCCTTGGCATGCCCCAGCAATTCCTACATTGTTACATGCAGGAACAGCGATCAGCAACAATGGAATCCTTGCCAGTTCCTCTCAACACACCTATCCAACAAAAAAGGTCAATTTGAATGTGTCCCCAGGATATGTTCTTGGGTATATCAAGCCCCAATTTCATGATCCAATGTGTTCTCTGCATAACATCTACCTCAGAGTCACCAGCTTTCTTGCTTAGCCTGATCTGTCCAACATTCCTTGCTAACATAGGAAGCTGATTCCATGGAGGAAGCACCCTCATGGATTCACCTCTACCAACTAACCCCTCCAACCTTCTTGCCCCTGCCTCTGACAGAACTGTCCCCGAGGAATGAGGTCTTTCTGTTGTTCCAGGAGCCCCAAGGTTTCTTCATCCAGACCAGGTGATATGAATGTTTGCCCCCTGCTGGGCCCAACTCTATCCCTATTCCCTTTTCTTAAATCCAACTGCCTCCTTCTCTAAAGCCTCTTTCTCTAGCCCACCTGGGAATTTATACAATTAGGCAGAGGCGTAACTAGGGAAAACGGCGCCTGGGGCAAGCATTGAAATGGTGCCCCCCCCCCACATACTACATTATACTTAGGTTTTTCCTCACAAGCGCCCGCCGCCGCCGCCAAGCCAGGCCACTGACTGGCCGCCAGGTGCCAGCAAAGCAATGGGGGGGGGCGGGCGGCGCAGAAGGGACCGCTCGTGGGGGAGGGGGCGCCGACGCGCTCCCTTGACTGCTGCAGCGCTGCTGCACCAAGCAGGAAACATTTGTATTAACAAAAAAAATTTTTTGTCATGGCGGCGCCCCCCACGTGACCAGAAAAGATGGTGCCCGGGGCACGTGCCCCCCCTGCCCCCCCTATAGTTACGCCTCTGCAATTAGGACTTAAAGCTAAAACCCCTCTTTGCAGTTGGTCAGTAACATATTTTAGTAATATTGCTTTAATCACCCATTTCTTTCTGCTGTACCCTTCCTCCAATAAAAACTGATTTTTGATTTTTGAAATTTATTATTTCCTGGGTCCACAACTTTGTGTAAGTTAAATCTGATGTGGAACTGTTCCTTTCTGAGTTAATTTCTCTGCACAAGTCCGAACACAAATTTAGGGGTGTTCACCAATCACCCCGGGACAGTTCAGTTAAAAGGGATGAAGAGAGAGACATAGAGGAGGTCCTCCAGCAGTACTCGGAGTCCCTCAGTCTCTTTCCAGGTGACTCCAAACTGGTCACTGTGGATGACATGGAGATAGAGGATGATCTCCTTGCCATGCTGTGGGTGTCACACCCTCGATCTCAGACAGCGAGGAGGAAGGGGAAGCTGTCAACATTCCAGCTGATGCCGGGGTGTCTGAGGGGCAGAGCCCAGCTGTCAGTTTCCAAGAAACGGCTGAGGCAGATGATTTAGAGCAGGCACAACAACCTGAGACAGCAGAAACCATGACGGACCAATCAGAAGTGTAGCTATGCAAGCAACCTCCACTGACTCCACAACAGAGGCGTATTACAAGGTGAAGAACTCAGCTTGAAACTATCAGGAGGAGTAAACGCCTCTTGCAGAGGGCTGAGAAGCCTTGAATTCCTGCCAGCTGGGAGCTCTCGGCTTGTCCTATAAATTACGTCACCAGCTTTCTATTCACTGCTGGAAAGCAACGTTTGTCAACTTTCGTGTGGACAGCTTGCAGCCAAGCCCGATAAAGAAGAACTGTGTCCGAGCCGTATCTTGTTTCTGCAGCTCCGTTTGATACTGTGAACTTCCCTGCCAGGTGGCCAGATACTGACAGTGGGCCCACAAGATTGTGGATGCAGCCTCCCTGGAGCTGGCCCAACAACAGCAGCAGTGGTTTGAAGACCCAGAGAAGCTGGGCCAGGGAGACTTGGCTGCGGTGGCACATGGCGGCATCACTCTTTTTTTTTCATTGCCAAGGCAGTTGTAGGTGGTGCTTGGACTCCAGCAAGTACTGAGGGGTTTCTTTCACCCAGCATGCTCGTGGAGAGAGGGGATGCAGTTTGTGGGAGGTTAACATGGAGGGACATGCAGCAAAGATTGGATGGCCTTCTTTGAACAATGAGAGAGTGTGGGGTGGGGGGGGGGCTTGTCCACAGGGTGGTGGCATGCCACATGCCAGGAGTTTATGTCCTGCTTTGCCCTTCCCCCCCAGGAGGGAGGAACCTGAGTGACCATTGACCCCACCTGAAGAGCAGCCAGCAGAGTTCCTCTGGCCACATGACCCCCCACCCCCACCCCATGCGAGGAGCCAGCCAAACCATGGAGGCCTCAAAGCAACACTAAACGCATGGCCCAGCTGGGAAACAGGAGGAAGGTCAACCACCTGCAGTCCATGAAGGACCTGGTAGCCCAGCACACAGAGACCTCACAGGTTGCCTGTGAGGTGCTTCGAGAGCTTGACACAAAGGAGGTGGAACAGCAAGCAGAGGGCTGTTGGATATTAGAGGCAGCCGCGAACAGGACAGTGGACACCTATGAAAATACTGTCCAGCATGTCATTGCTGCCCAGAGGGACAATGTAAGGGAGGTGGTGGATGCAACAGAACACAGTGACATGGCTGCAGAACAGCACTTCGACGGGTGCACTGAGCACCTGGAGTGCATTTCCACGGCCATCAAGTGGACAACCAACCAGCCACGCATTCCCCACCCCATCCCTACAGCCGATGTACCAACCACAGGTACTCATGCAAGCCCAGCCACCCCCAGCCCCTCATTCCACAGGGTCATTTGATGGCACCACACCAGGACATGGCAGCAAGGCACACACCCTCTTGCTACTTTTTGTTTTTGTTGCTACTGTTTTTTTTAAATGAAATTTTTATTTGTATCATTGTGATTGGATGAACTATTGTATAGTGAAGAAGGGAGGAAAACAGGTGAGTTGCTCAACTCAAGCAGTACCACTGTCTACAGAGGACGTGTTACTAATTTGATTATTCTCACACATTCGGAAGGGCTCTGGCTTTTAGTTGGGCACTGCAGTGGTTTCCCAGGCAGTAGAGGCCAGGCCAGAATAGGCATCACTACAGCTTGCTCATGCCTTAGAATTGTGTTAGGCATCTCATTTGCTCCTGGAGCTGAGCTAGCAGCTACAGAAGGAAGGTAAGCCTGCAAAAAAGGGTCATGTCTACCCCTACCCTCAACAGCCACTAGACACCCTCTTTCAGACATCCCTATAGCCATGTCTTCATGGCTATGATGATGTTGAGATGTTGTATTTAAGAGCAGGTTTCAGCTACTACTGTATAGCACTGTATAACACAGACATTTTGAATTTCAGAAGAGGAAACTTCTCTAAAATGTGGAGTATGGTGAAAAGAAAGCTGAAAGGGAAAATTAAGAGAGTCACTTCGCTCCAGAGTGCATGGAGTTTACTCAAAGCCACAACACTAGAAGCCCAAAGCATTAGTTTGCTTAGTTTGTATACCCAAAAGGAGGAAAGGTGCCACTAAGTCCAGGAGGATGCCAGCATGGCTAACGGGTACCATCAAGGAAGCCATAAAAGGAAAGAAGACTTCCTTCTGAAATTGGGAGGCCTGTCCAAATGAAGAGAACAGAAAGGAACACAAACTCTGGCAAAAGAAATGCAAGGTGACAATAAGGGAGGCAAAAAGAGAGTCTGAGGAACATTTAGCCAAAAGTATCAAGGGGAATAACAATAACTTCTTTAAATACCAGAAGCAGGAAACCTGCCAGGGAGGCGGTTGGACCATTAGACAATGAGGGAGTGAAAGCGATTATTAAGGAGGATATGGAGGTTGCAGAGAAGCTAAATGAGTTCTTTGCGTCCGTCCTCACAGCAGAGGATACTGAGCATATACCTGATCCTGAACCAGGCTCTTTAGGGATGGAGGCTAAAGAACTGAGTCAGATAGAAGTGACAAGAGATGATGTTCTAAACTGTCTGGAAAAACTGAAAGCTAACAAATCACCAGGGCCGGATGGCATCCACCTGAGAGTCCTTAAAGAACTCAAATGTGAAATTGCCGACCTCCTTGCTAAAATATATCACTTATCCCTGAAATCGGGCTCTGTACCAGAGCCCGAGTAGCAAATGTAACACCAATTTTCAAAAAGGGATCCAGAGGCAATCCGGGAAATTACAGGCCGGTTAGCCTAACGTCCGTTCCAGGCAAATTGATGGAAAGCATCCTCAAGGATAAAATTGTAAAGCACATAGAAGAACAGGCCCTGCTGAGAGTGAATCAGCATGGCTTCCGCAAAGGTAAATCTTGCCTCACCAACCTTTTGGAGTTCCTTGAGAGTGTCAACAAGTGTGTGGATCAAGGTGATCCAGTTGACATAGCATACCTGGACTTCCAGAAAACTTTCGACAAAGTTCCTCATCAAAGACTCCTGAGGAAACTTAGCAGTCATGGGATAAGGGGACAAGTACATGTGTAGATTGGTAATTGGTTGAAAGACAGGAAACAGAGTGTAAGTATAAATGGAGAGTTTTCACAATGGAGGGAAGTAAGGAGTGCAGTCCCCCAGGGATCTGTACTGGGACCGGTGCTTTTTAATTTATTCATAAATGATCTAGAAGGAGGAGGAGTAAGCAGCGAGGTGGCCATATTTGCAGATGATACCAAACTCTTTCAGGTAGTGAAATCCAAAATGGATTGTGAGGAGCTCTAAAAGGATCTCTCCAAACTGGGTGAGGGGGTGACAAAGTGGCAAATGCAGTTCAATGTTGGCAAATGTAAAGTGATGCACATTAGGACGAAAAACACCAACTTTAAGTATATGCTGATGGGATGAGAGCTGTCGGTGACTGAGCAGGAGAGGGATCTTGGGGTCATGGTGGACAGCTCATTGAAAGTGTCGACAAATGGCGTCTTGACAGGAAGTGATCAGCAGCTGAGCTGCTGAAACCTCCTTCGCCTATTTGGTCCATAATTCTTCAATCGGTATGACTGAAGATCGACTCAATGTGCGGCAGCTATGAAAAAGGTCAATTCCATGCTAAGGATCATTAGGAAGGGGGTTGAAAATAAAACGGCTAATATTATAATGCCCTTATACAAAACTGTGGTGCGACCACACCTGGAGTACTGCGACGAATAACTGCGTACAATTCTGGTCACCACATCTAAGGACATTGTTGAACTGGAAAAGGTGCAGAAGAGGGCAACCAAGATGATCAGGGGCCTAGAGCACTTTCCTTATGAGGCAAGACTACAACACCTGGGGCTTTTTAGTTTAGAAAAAAGATGACTGTGGGGAGACATGATAGAGGTCTATAAAATCATGCATGGTGTGAAGAAGGTGGATAGAGAGACATTCTTCTCCCTCTCCCATAACACTAGAACCAGGGGTCACTCCATGAAATTGATTGCCAGGAAATTTAGGACTAACAAACAGAAGTACTTTTTCACACAGTGCATAATCCACTTGTGGAATTCTCTGCCACGAGATGTGGTCACAGCCAATAACCTGGATGGCTTTAAGAAGGGTTTGGATAACTTCATGGAGGAGAGGTCTATCAATGGCTACTAGTCGGAGGGCTGTGGGCCACTTCCAGCCTCAAAGGCAGGATGCCTCTGAGTACCAGTTGCAGGGGAGTAATGGCAGGAGAGAGGGCATGCCCTCAACTCCTTCCTGTGGCTTCCAGCAGCATCTGATGGGCCACTGTGCGAAACAGGATGCTGGACTAGAAGGACCTTGGGCCTGATCCAGCAGGGCTGTTCTTATGTTCTTATGTTCACTGAAGCTGATGTGTCACATCAAAACATCTGCTATCTTTGAACATCTGTTTTTATGTTTTATTTACACATTTAAAAAATTCTTCATGAACAAAGTGGGGGAGGCAATTATATGGATCCTGGAAAGTCATGGAATCTCATTCTTGGCACTATCTGTAAAGGGGACTGCAAGTATATGAAGATTCCTTGTACCAAAGCAAACCAGTGTTTCATCCAGCTGTGCACTGTGGCTGGCTCTGGATCTCCCCCATCTCTGCTACCTACCAAAAGAAATAAAAACTGGGGATGTCAGAGATTGCATATACTTTATTGAACTATGGCAAGCTATCTGTTTAACTGCAGTTATTATCAGACAGATTTCATATGGGGAGAGATATATACAGTAATGTCTTGTCAGATTTCCAGTAATCAACATGCCTTGTATATCAAAAGTATCAAATTTCAGTACTATAACCATTTTGATATTCCTGTCTATGAATAAACAAGTCACTGTGAAACTCAAGAGTTTTCATAATATACCTATCTGTGCCCTCCCCTCTGTGTCCAAAAGCCGCTGCACATTGGGAGGAGGAGTCATTTAGGGAGGTCAAAGACCTTTCCAAAAGAAATGGAAGCCAACCAAACCAAAGTCAATAAAGCACAGTCCATAGCTAGGGTGTATAGCCTAACAGCTCACCCCTGGGACTGTTCCAGCAACTTGCTGGCCCCTTCTACAGAAAAAGCCCCTGCATCCTATTTGAGGGTCAGTTGCCGACAGCCCTTCAGTCCCCAAATAGATATCTTCTAAACAGCAGGTGCAAAGCTCTGAAATCATAAGCATGCTGAGAGCAGATTAGGTTGCTAGATCTGGAGGAAGACAGGGAGGAGCTTCACACGACACGTGAGAAGTGCCTGAGGGGGTTCTGTGGGGAGAGTGGGCTTAGCCTGCTCTCCCACAAACGAGCAGCCACTCGTAGCTGGACAGCCAGGATCAGCCGCCCACACAACTGCCGGCTCCATCACGGACCTGGCAGGGGCTGCAGGGATCGGGGGCCGTGCAGCCCCTGGAAGTTTCAGGATTCCCCATGTGAGCGCACTGAGCATTCTGAAGAGACCCCTGAGCCTGGGTGGCTGCTTGCAGCCTCCCAGCCAGGGGTCTACTCATGTGTCACCATGCGCCACAAACAACAAAATGAGGTTAACAGAGCGCTCTCTCCATTAAGCTCATTTCAGGGGAGGGTGGTTTAGGTGGACTAGCCCGACCCACATATCCAAAAAGTCTTCAAGTCCCTGGATCAAGAACTTCATGAGGTAAGGGCGCTGGAGGATATTTCCCCAGGCACCCCCTCCAGTCAGCATGATTTCCCAAAGACCTCTGCATCCTCAACAAGAACAGTTATATGCTCTCCATCAATTCATGACCAAATCAGACTCAACCCAGAGACTATAGCCAAGAGAATACCAGCAGAGGAGGACCCCAAATTATTGTTGTTGATGATGTTTATTAGATTTCTATACCGCCCTTCCAAAAATGGCTCCGGGCAGTTTACACAGAGAAATAACAAATAAATAAGATGGCTCCCTGTCCCCAAAGGGCTCACAATCTAAAAAGAAACATAAGATAGACACCAGAAACAGTCACTGGAGGTACTGTGCTGGGTGTGGATAGGGCCAGTTACTATCCCCACTGCTAAATAAAGAGAATCACCACATTTAAAAGGTGCCTCTTTGCCAAGTTAGCAGGGCTAACTTGGCTCTCAAGTTGCCAAACTATGAAACTATAAATAAATAAATAAATAAATAAATAAATAAATAAATAAATAAATAAATAAATAAATGAGCAAGCAAGCAAGCAAGCAAGCAAACAAACAAACAAACAAATAAAAAAACTCCTATCTTGGAATGTAGCAGGATGGGCAGCAAAGAAGAACGATGGCCTTTTAAAAGATTATTTGTCTAAATTTGATATCATACTGATGCAGGAAACTTGGACGATGGCAGATATAGAACTGGAAGGCTATGTGTTCTATGGGTTGAAAGCCACTCCTGGGTCTTACCAGGGTTGAGCCAGAGTGGGGTTGGGCTTATTTATCTCCACCAAACTGTGAGTGGAGATGGATGAGTTGGCATCATATCCCCATTTTGCCAAGTCTGTTGCTATTAAGATTAAGGAATATAATATTCTGGTTATAGATTTATATATCCCACCACAGAAATTGCATGCTAGTATTAAGAAGATTTGGGAGGGCCTAAAACATTACATTGATAACCTCTTGGCACAATTCTCAAATTACTATTGTATAATTGGAAGTGATTTTAATGCTAGAATGGGGCCAAATGATGTTTGTTTGTATACAGCTTATCAAAGTTATCCTCCAGAATGAGATTGCCCACGCCATTACAAAAACGGCAGTCTAAAGATCGGGTTTGCAACCCAGCGGTTCTGTATTTGGCTCATACAATGAATGTACTAGATATGTTTGGGCTAAATGGAGCGATGGATAGGGATACAGTGAGTGAATTTACCCACTGGTCTGGGCTAAGAGTGAGTGTTCTGGACTGTGTATTTGTATCATGAAATATGCTTAACTCTCTGATTCAATTTAGCATCGAGGGATGAATGGATAGTGACCATCTCCCATTGTCCCTTACATTAGAGACACCGGGGGATGGGGTCCACCTTGAGGAGGTTCCCCAGTTTGACCACTGTAAAGGTTCCCAGTTAATAAGGGCCAAATGGGAGAAAGCAAGATGGCGTCTGGAACGAAAACTCCTGACTAAACCAGCTGTCAGGGTTTTCAACAATCATTTGGTCCTATCACCTCCCATCAGTCAGATGGAGGTCGGTATGTGTGCGGAGCTTGGTACTCCTCCCAGAGGTGGGAGTCTGGGGGGGTCTTCAGACCCTGAAAAGTCTGGAAAATCCCAGATGAACATCTGGAGAGACCTTTCTGCAATCATCAAACCGAATGAAGGCAGACATTTCACTGCCAAAGTACAGACGACCTGCTCTATTCTCTTTATTTTACCTAATAAATCTCTGAGATGTCCACGGCCGTAATTTTGGTAGATCTACGAGTTTTTTCTTCCTCTTTCTTTTTATTGAAAGCTCTTGCCAATTTTCTGCTATCTTTACTTTGCTGTAGATCTCAGCATTCCAATGCTAACAGCTTTCAGTTTTGTCTTGAAGAGGGATTTTTGTTGTTGTTTTTTTTTAAATGTCTGATATCCCAGCAATTACTTACGTCTTACTTTAATCTTGAACTCTAAACCATTTATAGCTTTCGTCGGAAATCATTATGGGCTTTTTGTTGTTGTTGTTCTTGGGGTTTTTTCCCCACTTAAAACTCTTTGTGAAACACACACACACACACACACACACACACACACACACACACACCCTTGCCTTGAACTTCCCGGCAGACAAGAACTTACTATGGAGAAGAGGAATGGAGAAGAAGATAGACTTGGAGAGAAGTATGGCTTCTTTTTTTCTTTTTTCTTTTGATTCCATGTTTTCATTTTATTGTTTTGCAAGGCCACATGTATAACTGGGATATGTATGTCTTATAAAGCCCTGCGTGGAAAAAATTCTGCTTACCTGCTTGCTGGGAGGCTCGACTATAGAAGCCTTTGCTTTGAACTAACAGTTTCATTTACAATTCCTTCTGTTTGCACGGCCAACATAGTGTTTTATGGCTGAACAATCACCTTTTTGCCACTAATTATCTAAACTCTGGGGGGGAATGAAAGTGTTGGGAAAAGAGTTTGCTTTTTTCATGCCAAGACTCTGATTTTATCTTGAAGAATTCCCATACATATCACTTGGCTGAGCTGGAGTGGTGAAATTTATTATTCCTCATTACTTTCACTTTTACTGAGTGCTGATCTTGTTAAAGACAGGCTGGGCTAACCGGTATAGGGAGAGACTGTTAAGATGTGTTTTACTATGAGATAAATTCAGAAGATCCTACCAGAACGGACCTGAAAGTTTTAACTTTATTTAAAAATTTACTTGCCTCAGTTGTTTACCTTTTATGGGTGTATTAATAGAACTATTTGGCTTTGGGAACTACAACTATGTTGAGGTCCTACGCAGAATGATTTCAACTGGAGTGATTTCTCATAGAAGAAACCTGATAACCATTTGTTTTAGTCTCAGAAGTTAGTTCTGGCATTGTTTAGTCTCTCCCCTATGAGAGAATGGCCTTGGACATTGTTTCTAAGATTTCAAATTAACCCTTTGTGGTGTGAGTGGGAAGATTCTCAAAGCCTTAAGATTTTAATACTGGTTTCTCTCTTTTTTCCTATCTATTTAAAGGTTCTAACTTTGAGTATCAGTACATATCATACCTCTTTAATTGGCCCTTTAATGTGTTTCCCTGTGTTTAATGTTTTCTTCATCAAATATTATTTAGGGAGTTCCACATAGGGTGCAATACTGAAATAACCCCAATGTTCAAAGTCTTAACCTAAAGAATTAATACATACCATTAGAAAAGAAACTGAAATATATGTGAATATTTAGGGTATTGTTTGAGGATGGTAACTGAGTATAGCTTAATATTAAGCCTTATTACTTAGTCTTTCAAGGTATTCTCTGTGTTAACTGCCTTTCTCATTTCAACCATCAATATTTGGGGAGTTCTAAATAAGGTTTAATATGGGTAATAATCTAATCAGGAACTTAGTGGCATTATGAACTCGAAGGTTTCAAAGACCTAAGGAAATGTCACATATATCTGCTTTTGGTTATTTTTTGTTTGTTTGTTTTCTTGCTCTCTAAGGAAGAATTGAGAATGCATTGGGAATGGAGGACTCAGGGAAGAGCTGAGAATATTTTTGTAAACTTAATTCTTAGAAGCAAATTGACACAATAGAGCAAATATTTTTAAACATGTGGCACAAGACTACTGGCTATACCCTATAATATTATTATTTTTATTTTTTTTTATTTTAACATTTATATCCCGCTCTTCCTCCAAGGAGCCCAGAGCGGTGTACTACATACTTGAGTTTCTCATTCACAACAACCCTGAGAAGTAGGTTAGGCTGAGAGAGAAGTGACTGGCCCAGAGTCACCCAGCTAGTTTCATGGCTGAATGGGGATTTGAACTTGGGTCTCCCCGGTCCTAGTCCAGCACTCTAACCACTACACCACGCTGGCTCCTATGTCATATAATATGACATTATATGTTCTGAAAAGATATGAATGACAATGCAGTTGAAGATTATGCTGTCTCTCTTTTCTTAGCTCCAGCTTATTATTCCCTTTTCCCCCCATTATGGGCTTTTGTTACCCGTTATGAATACTTTATAATAACACTTTGAGAAGTTTTGCTGGATGCAAATAATTGGAAGTTAACTGTGAAGGATTAGATATCTGTATAGAGGGGTTATTTCACTGCTAAAGTTTAACAGTTTATGTTACCAGCTGTAGGTTATAAAGATCAGTCAGGGCTGAATTTAGTCTCCCTCCATTTATCTCTCCGGCTTGTTTGTTCATCTTTCATTACATGAGGAGGGGGACTATTAGAGGTTTGGCTGATCTTCGTTAATTATTTTACTATGGGTTTTTTTAATACCAGTCTGTAATGAGATGGGATATTTGTACGTTGGTGGACATGTGGCCTTGTATTTACAACACGCATACTACTTCTGTCATGGCAGAATTTGTATTTTCAGGTATTATTCTCTTCTCCATTGAATATTCCTGTTGGAAATCGTTTTGTATACACAGTTGTCTAATAATTAATTGAATCCAGAGAGAGTGCTCCATGAGAGTTTTAAATCCTGTTCTCTCTGACAAGTAGATTTATAGATGAGCCCATAGATGCCGATATGTTTTTTCTGTACTGCTGTTTTTTGAACTTCCCATGGATTCTTCAGGAGGTAGCCGTCTTTGGAGGAGAGAGCCAGTATGAAGGGATTGGTGAGATTTAGGGCGTGGTTTGAGCGCAGAGAAATGCATAGCCAATTTATGTCTGGCCTGACAGTTCTTCCCTTATTGTATTGAAATTATAACAATATAATCGGCATTGAAGCACATTTAAAACTACATACCAGGACATATTTGAGACACATATCTGAGGTACATTTAAAAATATGCATACAGGTGGAGCTCATGCCACAGAGTATTGGGGACGTCTGGCTCTGCGCATGAATTACTGGTATTATTTCTATTTTGTACGTCATAGTTGGGCTGGTTCCCTCCTCCTTAGATTACCTGACAGTAGGATGATCAACCAGGTCTGGGCTGTTTTTTTTCTCCCCCCTTTTTTTCTTTAGGGTTAGGGTTCAAGACTCTTTTATAGATAGCTACTGATACCCAGTTAAGGACTTACTTTCAATACTATTGTATTTTTCTTCTGTCTTGGTTTTGATGAATAAGAATCTGTATGTTGTTTGGTTTTGTTGGACTCTCAGAGATGTAACCTTTCTGTTTCCACTTATTATACTAATAAAAGCATTTTAAAAAATTATTATTATAAGGGCCAAATGGTCTCCCCCCGATAGAAAAGCAAATCAAGGATGACTCCTTACATCTCCATACACTTATTTTGGCAGAGCTCCCAAATGCAGGCATCCTTAGTCACTATCAAACCCTTGTCCAGAAGATTCAGCACTGTTTGGCCCAGGCTGCTAAAACGAACTCCAACAGAGGATGCAAATCCCATAGCTGGTTTGATCAGGATTGTATTCTAGCCAAAAGAGATCTGGTTACAAAATTTAAACTCTACAGGGCCAATGCAGATGCTGCGACAGCCCAAGAAATTTTAGATTGGAAGAGGCAGTGTAAAGCATTGATAAGGGGGCGGGGAGAAGATTGCAACAAGGGAGACCTGGGAACGGTCGTATGCTGCCTCCAGAATAAGAGATTCAAGAACATTCTGGAGGATCGTGTCTGCCAGTCCTAAAGAGAGCCCCCTTATGTTGGGATGTTATATCTCAGCAGACACTTGGGTGACATACTTTAAGACTCTATATCTGGCCAACTGTACCAGGGGTACACCCCTATCATGTCATTTGGATGCGCTTCCCACTTGGCCCCCGGTCACCTCTCAAGAAATTGTTAGTTTAGTGGCCCAGTTAAAACCAGGCAAGGCACCTGGAGTGGACCTGATCCCTGCGGAGTTATTAAAAGCAGACCCCACTTGGTGGGCCCCAGTTTCCTATATTGATCGGGTAGGCTGTATACGGAAGAATGGAACACAGCTGTTATTGTCCCTATTTATAAGAATGGTCAGCACTCCTGTCCATCTAATTATTGCCCAATAAGCTTGTTGAACATAGTTATCAAGGTGTATGCTAGACATCTTTGTAACAAGCTTATTGATTGGGCAGAGCAAGATAACATCCTTAGAGACGAACAGGCTGGCTTTTGTGTTGGCCAATCTACGCTGGACTGGCCCTGGTTCTAAGACACTTAGCAGAAAAGTATACCAACAATTCCTCCTCCGTATACATGGCATTTATTAATTTCAAAGCCGCTTTTGATTCTATCCCTAGATCTCGACTCTGGAGCAAATTGGCCAATAGCTCCATAGACCCACGATTACGCTTTCTCTTCTGTATGTTATGCGAAAACACTTCATTGAGAGTAAAGTGTAATAATAAAGGCCACTTGTCTGAAGCTGTTGCTACACAGAAGGGGGTTAAGCAAGGATGTATTTTAGCCCCCTTTCTGTTCAATTTTTATATTAATTTCTTAATCCCCCTCTTAGACGACCCTGACATCCATCAGCCCAAGTTAGCTGGTAGACCCATCTCAATCTTACTTTATGCCGATGACATGGTCATACTATAAAGAACGCTAGTTGGCATGAGGAGGGCGCTACGAAAACTCACACAGTTTTGTGAAGATAGTTGCTTGTTATAAATACACAAAAGACCAAGATCATGGTATTTGCCAAGAGACCAAAAGAACATTAATGGCAAATCAAGGGGTGCAGGGTCAAGCAGGTTAAGAACTATAAGTACCTGGGCCTTGCAGTGTTCTTTGCAAAAGGTTCCTATGGCCCACAATGTGAATACGCGACAGCAAGTGCACAGAGGAGTGCATCTGCTGTACTAAAATTCTTTCACACCAAAGGGGAACATTACATTCCTGTGGCGGTTAGGGTCTATCAGGCTAAAATACTGGCACAAATGTTGTATGTGGTTCAGATTTGTCCCAACTGTAATTTTAAGCCCTTAGAAGTGGTGCAATCTGGATTCCTTCATGGCATTTTTCAAGTCCCCAGATGTGTACAGCATGCCATCTTGCATGTAGAAACAGGGCTGACCAGAGTTGAGGCACAGGCGTGGCTTCGTACATTTAACTACTGGCTTAAATTATATGCCTGCCCTCAGGGCCTTGCCCCCTTGGTTCTGAAAGATGAGTTTTACTCAGCCTGGTGCAAGAGCCTTTATGACCATCTGTGCAGATATGGCTTCTCACTGCAATATTTATTGGCTTGGAGTCACGATGCTGCTAAAGAAACTATTAAACAGTGAGGCTATTCACATGATTGTAGAAAATCGGGCTAGCCTCCGCTAGCCCAATTTTCTACAACCGTGAGAACCACCAGGCTTGGTTGCGAGCCCAGTAGTTCTTGAGCAGGTAACCCGCTCAAGTAGCTCGCCCTTTAAACCTAGGGTTTTTTTATTGTGAGTAGCTGAGGTGCAGCTCCACGCCACAGTTACTCACGAGTAGACACACACACCCTGGCGGGAGGCTGAAAAGCAGTATGCCCTGCGAGCTCGCACTCAATGTGTGGCAGATATGGAGCTCAGCACTCCATATCACTCCATATCACACACTCCATATCAGTGTGTGGCAGATATGGAGAAGCAATTGGATTTAAGTCTGGTTACCACCAGTAGTACTTTAGGTGGTTTTTCAAACTATCCCCAGCCAGCTGCATACCTCACCCACTTGACCACCTTAAATCAGAGGAGAGCCTTTTCACTGGCGCGTTTTAATGCCTTGTCTTCTGCCATTTTGGTTGGCAGATTTAAGGGGATTCCGCTAAGGAACTGGTTATGCCCATGTGGTTCGGGTGACATTGAGTCTGTCTTACATGTTCTTTTACACTGTGCCTATTATAGGGGCATTCGTACCACCTGGATCGAACCATTTTTAAAAAAATAGGCCTGGTCAATCAGAAGAGTATTACATCTCCTATATTCTGGTGGATCATCATGCAGCTGTCACAGCTGGGACAGCAAGATTCTGTGCAGCAGCCTGTAAACTGAGTCGTACACCTTAGTTGTAACTGAGATTTTTGCATAACCTGATATGGTGTTATCAAGTTTCCCTGTTTTGATTCTGTTTTTATGCTGTTTTATATTTTGAGTGTGTATGTTGACTGGTTGTTGACCGTAATAAACTTTTACTTACTTACTTACTTACTTACTTACTTACTAGGTGGACTAGCCGCCTTGGGAGCACCTGGCTCACCTGCGAGCCTGGTGGTTCCCACGACCACTGGAAAGCAGACTGAGCTCACTTAGCCTTCTTTCCAGTGGTCATGGGATTAGCTTCAGTGTCTTTTTCATCTAGGAGTCCACCGCATCTGGCTGCCTAGCTCTATATGGGCTAGCAAGCTAGAAGATAGTCTTGGGAAGTCAGTGCTTCTAGCTGGCATTATTTGGAGTGTCCATGTACTTAATTGTGCAACTTGTTCTATATCTTCTTTATAGCCCTTGTAATGGTACTTTCTTCACAAACTGATTTAGTATAACGTGGTAAGTGGTGAAAAGGAACAGGGAACTGAAGCGAGCATTCAGGAAGTCCCACTTCCCCCAGAGGTGGCTTTCCTTTTCCAATTCTTTTTATGAGCCCCGAAGGAGTTTGGGTTGGGGCAAGCACCCTTGGGGTTCCCCAGAGAATAAAGGCCAGGCTGATAGCAGACTAATAAACGCCTGAGAGAAGCCTTCTTCTCCTTGAAGTGACTGATATGGAAAGAAAGAAAAGTAATAACTCACTAGTGCCAGTTTAGGGGAGCAGGTTGACTTACCTGGACTCAGGACTCCAAAGGGTTGCATGTGATACACCTCTAATGACAAGAAGCTTCATATTGTACAAATATACTGACCATTTTAAACTTGGGTTTGATATTTTGGAAAATAATATACAAAAGCAGCCATACCTTAACAAGGTTTAAGTTCTTGCCCCTGGGTATCAAGATCTGGAATGCGTAGCATATGGGAAAGCTGAAGAAGTTGATATGTGTAGCTTCAAGAAAAGAACTTTAAAAGTTGCAGCCTCCAAAGGAATGATGAGAGACAACACTTTGCATTTATATAGCACTTTAGCATGTTCAGTGTTTCACAGATGTTCTCTCAGTAATCCTAAGAACACAACCTTGTAACAACAGATCATAGGAACATAGGAAGCTGCCATACACCAAGTTAGACCATTGGATCACTCTAGCTCAGTATTGTACACAGACTGGCAGTGGCTTCTCCAAGGTTGCAGGCAGGAACCTCTCTCAGCCCTATCTTGGAGGTGCCAGGGAGGAAACTTAGAACCTTAGATGCTCTTCCCAGAGCAGCCCTATCCACTAAAGGGAATACCTTATAGGGCTTACATATTGTCTCTCATTCAAATGCAACCAGGGCGGAAGCAGTTGGGAGGAAACTAAGGGACCTTAAAACCACCTCCTGTGTTCATAGCAAAGACAAGATTTGAACTAGGCTGATCACCTCTTTCCCCCATGAACAAAAAGGGTGCAAGAAGGCACAGTGGGTCCAAACCTCAGCAAAGCAGATTAGGTGTATGAATGATCAGGAATCCCTTTCTGGTATCTCCTTCCTGGCCTTTTTGAAATTGCCCTATACTGAGTCAGACAGACCAGTGGCCAATTTGTACACTCTTTTCTCCCAAATGATCTCAGGCCTGTCTTGCTCAACCTTGCTTCACAAGAACCTTCTAACCAGAGATGCTAGTAGGGATTGAACTGGGACCGTCTAAAAACATGTGCTTTAAAGGCATGGACAAATTTTCCTTAGAAGCAGGGGCTTTGGGGGGGAAATTAATGCCAGATTCTCACACCCAGTCATGCCCCCAAACAAGCCTGGCCTAAATGCTAACTTGGGGTCGAAGGGGTCCTTCCAGTGGAGGAGGCTGGACCAAATGACCCTTTTCTCATGGGTGCCAGAAATCATAGCTGAAATGTGGATTAGTAACCCTAAACTTTCCCTGGGCTTTTATCCTGTTTTGTTTCCTGGTTTATTCTTAGTCTTAGTCTTAGTCTTCCTGGTTTATTCTTAGTAATGGTGTACAGTGTTTTCTCTCAAGTTTTGCTGCCTATGACTACGCACTATGAACTTTGAGGGAATCCAAAGAAGATTTTCCTTCTCTTTCCCACTTCTTGTGGGAATGCAAACATTTCAAATGATATATCCATATTACAAGGCCATTTGTTTCTATTTTATGCCACTTTAAGTGTTATGAGAATCCTAGGAGTTGTAGTCTGGGGAGGGTGCTAAGCATTCTCTCTTTGAGATCCCTAGCCTCCTGACACAACTACTCAGATCATTTTCACAGATGGTCCTTCCCCTACCCCCTGCTTTCATTTCCCAGTTGGTGAAGAAATACTTTGGCTTGATTATAGATTCTATTGTACATATATATTCTTCCTTCAGTCCCCCATTCTTTTTTACCTTGCATAAACAACATTCACAAATCACACTTGTCCCAGTCTACATGAAGTGCTTAGATTACATGAGCAACCTTCTTCCCCTTCCTCTAAACATTTTTATAGGTGACAGAAACAAGCATTTCTGGTGCTATTTTTGTACACATATGGACGTTCTTTATGCAAAATAGCTTTGAGTATCATAGATGGAAGGCGCAGTCAGTTATTTCTTCCATTTATGACAAAGTTCATCTTTCCAGTAAGAAGAAAGGGTTTGGGTGATCAGAGAATTTGACATGAAGGCAGTGAAATCCCGGAGGGGCTAAGGGTTAGTAAAAGAAGCAGTATCAGCTTTAGGGACTTCGGTTGGCGTTTTCACTGTCCCAGAACGGGCAGAAATGTTGCTGCAGGGTAAGGGTTCTTCCTCACTCTCTTCAATTAGAATTTCCCCTAGATGAGTGGGGCACTTGCATTTAGAATATCTGGAGGTGCAAATATAGTTGTGATTTGAGTTACCTCGCCTTTTAAAAAAATGCAATGGGTCCCAAATCTTCTGCGTGTTTTCTCGGAAGTGCCGTCCGATGCGGAAACATCTTTTTCTGTGTTTCATCCCCCACCACTCTGGGTAACGTTTGATGGGTACTTAAGCCTCGCTACTTTCAATAAGAGTTACTTAAAGCAGGTAATTGTGCTTACGGTAACAACTGCGACGTGAAAAGAGGTGACACCGTCAATTAAAAACACATACACGCAATTTCACTTATAACCTATTGGACGCTGGTTTGTCTACTCCGTTCGAGAAATTCCACTCGAAATCTTCCCACAGGCTCCCGGGAATCAATCACTGTAATTACATTACTACCACCTCAATCACTACTCAACAAAAGTTACGCACTTTAAGACCCTGTGGTTTCATCGGGGCGGGGGCAGGTTGGAATAGGCGTCTTCTTAAATCGCCCTTTGGAATAATTGGGAGGCACAAATGTTTTTAACTTTAGTCACACACACGGAGTAAATCAGTGAAGGGAATTCTAAATACAAATTTGTTCAAATTCAAAAGCAATACAATAGCGCTGGGAATGGGCTAGAAAAGGGGGGACGATCCCTAAAAAGTTAAAAACTTCCCGGGGGATTGCAAAAAACTCCGGCAAGAAATAACATTACGAAACGAAACTTTTAGGGCATCCTTCCACGGACGGCGCAAGTTCCCAGAAAGAAGTACGATTAAGTTCAGTACTGAGATACAATGACGAAGACAGAAGAAGGCAGCAGCCAAGTGGTCAGTAAAAGCACGCCAAATGGAAAAAGGACCCATGAAAAACCAGCTACAGCGTAGCAGAATAGACCTGGGCAAATAAAAAATGTCATGGCCTAGCACGGAAAAGACAGCAGACTTGGTGGCAGACGATGGGCTCAAGGCATCAGTGCAAGGAGCCCCAACCAAGGAGGCCTTCTCCTGGGTCAGCACTAGATCTCCCAATTTCCAAAGGGATAGATTCTCAGAGGAGGGCCTCGATTGAAGAGGGTATACCTTGGGCAGGCCTGGGGTAGAAGATGCTACTTTGGGTAGTATTTCAAGTTTTTCAGGGAATTAAAGGTCAGGACTAGCACTTTGAATGGTACCCAGAAATGGGCCGGTCACCAGCCTAGCTGCTTAAGAGCGTCTAAGAGAGATGTCCCATTGGCTTGGTGGTTTCAAATGGTGGTATTTTAAAGAGTGTTTGGGGTGATGGGCTTTACCATGGGACTCAATGGGAGGAGGGCTGGTCTTGTGGCAGCAAACATGGCTTGTCCCCTTTGCTAAGCAGGGTCCACCCTGGTTGCATATGAATGGAAGACTACATGTGTGAGCACTGTAAGATATTCCCCTCAGGGGATGGATCCGCTCTAGGAAGAGCAGAAGGTTCCCAGTTCCCTCCCTGGCTTCTCCAAGATAGGACAAGATTCCAAAAAAAAAAAAAGAAGAAGGGGGAAAAAAGGACAAGTTTTTTTATTGAACCAACAAACTACCAAAGCATACAGTATGTTACCAAAGCACAATTATATACAAAGTGGTTGTTTGTACATCACATATCTACAAAGATTTACAAAAAAAGATTTGGTAACCCACAGGGTTATAAGGGGGGGGGGATTACAAGGCACATCAGGTAATGGGGGGGGTGCTAAGAGAGATTCCTGCCTGCAACCTTGGAGAAGCCTCTGCCAGTCTGTGTAGACAATACTGAGCTAGATAGACCAATGGTCTGACTCAGTTTATGGCAGCTATCTCTGTCCCTATGAATAGTTTTAGGAACCTGATTGATAAATGTGCTAAATCAAATGACATGAAACCAAGCTCACCCCTGCATAGGCGGATGTCTGTGGGAACTGTCTTTGCTGGCGAATGTGTTTTCAGGCTGAGACATACCTCAAGGCATCCAGTACCTTACTGAAGGTGGGACCCAGTCGCTAGACTGAGGGGCAGGTAATGGAGGGGCGGGTGGCTTCCAGAGGTGTAGCTATAATTGAGCTACTATAACTGGGTTCAAAGAACATGGCCCCCAGCTGCTGAGGGCCCTCCAGCTCCACCCCTCCCTATTTTCTTCATTATCTCCCTCAATCTGGGGGGGCCACCAGAGAGAGGGATGAACAGGGGGCCCCTCTCCCCTAGCTATGCCCCTGCTGGTGTCCATCCTTCCATGTCCCAGGCTGCCTTAATAATGGCTTTTTGAGGCAAGCACCAGCCTTCCCTGGCATGGAAGGAAGGAATCCAAAATAGGCAATTGCCAGACACAAGAGGTGATCTGTAATACTTTTGTCTGTCCTGGTGGAGCTTTCCTTGTGGGATTCTTTCTCGATATTTGAGGCACACAACTTCTGCGCCCTTTGCTATTTTTTTTAACTAATTACATTTCTGAAGGCAAACACTGTATTCATTACTCCTCCTCTTTTCCTAATATAACCCTCCCACAAACACACATATAGAATAAATATCCCAGCTCCAATACTGGGCCCAAATACATCAGAGACTGCCCAAACTATTGGGTTAGGAGACAGATGTGTTTCAGTAGGGGAGATTTAAACATTACTTTAACTCTCTCAGTGAAAGCCATGGGACGTGCAGTGCAATCGTATGTAGGTCTCCTCAGAAGCAAGTCTCACTGAATTCAAATCACTGAATTCATTTACTTACTCCCAAGTAAATGTGTATTGGCCCGCAGCCTTAAAAGTGTTTCACTTTGGCTGGTTCGTCCTGCCTTAGTCTCACAGAAGTCCGGAAAATATAGTAGTTCATGCAAGCAAATTAAGTGGTGGTGAACTAGTGTCTGGACTGAACCCCTTTAGATTCCACATGGGGATTCATATGATGACATATTCCTGCACGAACATCCACAAAACCCCACACACAGAAAACAAGCATGTCGTATTCTTATCCTCACTGCTAGAATTCTATATGCAGGGAATTTTATTTCAATTTTATTTTGCTTGCAGGAAGGAAGATGCAGTCCCGTGAGCGCCAATCTGCTGTTTAAAGTGGCACAGCCTAGGGCATGGGTTTGTGAGGTCGTGCAGCCGAATCCTAAGCACGTCTGCTCAAAAGAGAGTCCTGTTAGGGACCTAAACCCTAACACGTGTAGGATGCTTAGTAAATCTTATTTAATGTGGTTGGGCCGGCTTCCTTATAAACATGCAGAAAGGAGTGAGGTGCGCGCGACAGGTCTTGCTGCGCGCGACCGGTCTGGGAGTATATTCCCAAATGGAATTGCCTTCCCTTAGAACCGTCCCTAGCTAGAAGAAGGGGAGGACAGGACAGACAGACGTGCCCCGGAAGAGGAAGATTTCCGCGCCTTCAGGTCAGCATCTTTCCCTGCCTCTACTGTACCTTTCAGAACTGTGCGCAAGAAAAGCTGGAGAGGGAGCCGTCTCCACCTGGTTCTGCCTTCCGCGCAATGCACAAAGCCGTTCAATGCGAGCAAAATTCGTCAGGTTAGGAAGCAGCCTGTCCCCTCGGAAGACCAAAGCTGGCCCTCTTGACAGTGCCGTTGCTCGGCCATGTTGAAAACGTGCCTTGGCCAGGAGTGAACTCCTATACAACAAGCAAAGCAGAGTAGAGGTGGGGGAGATCCCTTGCAAAGATGCATGCTTTTGTAGCGCCCCCGCCCCCACTTTTAGCTGCGCTCATTTAGCGCCGCCTCTTCCCATCTTTGGTGATGCCCCTTCTTTGAAAGAACAGATATGAAATATTATATAACAAAGAAAAGTACTTCCGAAGGTGTGCAGAGTGCTAGTTCCTCACCCCTATACAACTGCGTCCCCACACACGTGGAATTAAAAAACAGCTTCATTTCTGCTCAGATGGCAGGACTCCCTCGGGGGCCTGAATCTCTACCTCTCTTTGTACCAAGGCTGCATAACTTCGGCTCTCCTGTAGATGTTGGAGGACAGCTCCCAACATCCCTTACTATGGGCCACTGTGGCTGGAGATGATGGAAGTTGTCCAAAAACTACAACTGGGGGGCCGAAGTTGTGCAGCCTTACTTTGTACAAATTAAGCCGTTTCTCCACCTCCCTTGACAGTATCCAAACGACTCTCCCTTGTATTGATTGATTGCCATCTTGAAAGCTTATGAGCTGGACCAACCCTAGACCCGCAAGACCTGACTGCTCGCTCTCGCTCGCTCTCTGCCTCTCTCCCTCTTTTTCTTTTTCTGACTTTACCCTATTTTCAGAACTGCACCGACGGGATTTTAAATCTGCGGCAGAGTTGAGAGAGAACAACCGTCTCCTCGGCTTGGCTTGCCCCACCTTAATAAGCCAGAGAGCAGGGCAAGAAGAGCCTCTAACTCCGCTGCTCAACTCTCGCAGTTCTGCTTTTGCTCTCTGCTCAGTGAGAACAGGAAACGCAAGGAATCTGCTGGGTTCTTGCGGGGTTCCATGAAGATCCTGGACGGTCACGGGAGCGGAGAGGGAGAGAGTCCAGTTCCTAAAACAAAAGGCTCCCCACGAACCTAGGTCGCAGGTTCCGCTGCAAAAGAGCAACCCAGCGCCGCCCCACCTGGCTTCACTCGGGTCTGGGATCACCGTCTTAAGCAAAGGACGCAGCCGGTGGACTGGGAGTCCTTAGGGGGTTGACGGTGGAGGGCGTCTAACCTTCGGCTCTGGGTTGCTTTCTACCAGACAGGAGCCGTGCTCAAACGACTTAGCGGGTGGCCTAAGTTTCTAAAGAGGAGACAGCACACAGACGCAACCAGACTCAACGCAGGGCCAGGGAAGCGAGGTGGGAATTGAAACATATATCACAAGGGCCTCAGCCCGAGGAATCTGACAGCTGAGACCCGAAGCACTGAGATCTTGTACGCTTCTTGCTTAGCAGCTACGAATCTCTTCCCTGTGTCTTTACGCACAGCTGCTTCAACAAGTCCAGGGAATCTATTTGTTTTCTCTGAGTTGTCGATGGCAAACGTAGCCGAAGTTCCATGTAAACGCAAAACTCCTCTTATTTGCCTATTCGTCTCGCTCTGGCTAAACTCATTACCTGTAATGAAAGTCCCACTGAAAAACTTAGTGGAGAATACTTCCAAGTCTTGCGTTTAGGATCGGATTCCTAGGAGGCCAGAGACTCTGGGACACTCTTTTATACAAACCTGTTGGTACTTAAACGCAAGACCGTCCGGAGCTAATGACGTTGGGCTTCACAGGACTCGTTTCCCAAAAGGCATCACTCCTTAGTCCCTGCTGCGATCTCACATTCCGCCCCGCCTCCCCCCAGGGATTTCAGATTGGACCAGAAAGTCCAACACAGTATCAGAGAAAGCTGTTCAAAATCCTTCTGGGTATCCTCCCATTGGTTTATCATCATAGTTCCGCCAAATCTGTGCTTGGAGAGCTCAGGTGGAATCATTTCCATACAGTCTGTGTTCTAGTTTGGAAAGAAGAGATCCCTGATCAGGATCTCAGAGGCAGTTTGTCCTATTTTGATATCCCCTTTTCTTGCCACGATTTATGTTACACCTTCAGAACACTGATTTCTTTCTCTCCCGCTCTTTCCTCCTTTCCCACATTTGCAGAAGAGTCTGGAGGGCTTCAAAGTTGCTTCCAGTTCGCTGGTTCAAATAATTATTAATTCATCTCTTAGTATTTGTTTAAATCGTTTTGAGTGTTCAACCCGCTTCACTTTCATTAACTTAGCCATCTTTAGAACAGCTCTGTAACGTAGGTCTGCAGTATTATTCTCCCCTGCCCGGCAAGAACTGCCCTCTCACTTGCGCTAGTTCCTTTTTCGTCGGTATTTCTGTCGTCATTTTGCTGGACGGTGCAAGTCCAAAACAGACGGCGCCAACCAAGCGATCCCCTTGATCAGTCCAGACGAAGCAGATATTTACAGGCTGAGGTGAGTGTATGGTGGCTTGAAGGCTGGCGCGCTGCCCAGCGGGCTTTCTAGACCTTGAAGAGGCGCGCAGAGGAGGCTCCTCTCCACCTACTAATTTGGGCGCGCTTTTGGATAGTGCCAAGAGGAGGACTTGGACGGGCGGCCCTGGGTACGCCAAAAGCTTCTGAGGAACGGAGGTTTTCTCAGCCTTTGGAGCAGAGGACTGCCCTAATAGGTGGCTTTGGGGGAAAACCCTGGCGAAGGGCCTCCTACTGAGGAGGAGGAGGAGGAGGAGGAGGAGAGGAGAAGCTTGGGGTGGGGGACACAGTGCTGTGGGAAGCCTTTGGTTGGAGGCTGGGTGTCTGAGGGGATGGGGAGCTCTCTGTGTTCCAGGCCTTTGGCGAGGGGGCAGGGGGCTGTCTCAAGTGGCGCCAGTGTGGGGACCCTCTTTCAGCAGGGGGTGGAGGTGGTGGTCTGAATTCATGGAGGGGGTGAAGGGGTTCCCTCAGTGGCGAGATTGGGCGGGACCCCTCTCCTCGCGGGAGGAGGCTTCTGCTGAAGAGGCAGCGGGGTGAGCTGGGGTGGCCTGGGGTTGAGGGAGCGACGGGCTGCTGGGGGCGCATTTGTTGTGGCTCCGCCCCCGCCGGTATCTGTCGTAAACCTGGCGCTGCCGGACTAAAATAAGCACCAGCTAAGGAGAGAACTGAGGGAGGGCTGGCGCGCCGCCGCCTCCTCCTCCTCCTCCCTCCTGGCCGGGTTCCCGCGCAGCGGCGGCGGCGGCGCTCAGCCCGCGTTTTCTCTGGACTCTGCAGCAGCGTCCGCCGGGCGAGCAAGAAGGGAGCCAAGGGGCCGCCCGGCGAGCCATGTCGCTCAGCCCCAAGCACACGACGCCCTTCTCCGTCTCCGACATCCTCAGCCCCATGGAAGAGACCTACAAGAAGTTCGGCGCCATGGAGGGCAGCTTGGGCGCCCCATTGGGGGTGGGCGCCGCCGCCTACCGGCAGCCCCAAAACGCGGCCCTCCAACCGCAGCAGCAGCACCCCATGGCTGGCCACAATGCCGCCGCCTACCACCCCATGGCACACGCCGGAGTCTCGCAGTTTGCCCACGGCCCCGTGGCAGGCTACTGCAACGGCGGGCTCGGCAACGTGGGCGACCTGGCGCCCTATCCAGACACCGTGCGCAGTAGCGCAGCCGCCTCCGGCTGGTACGGAGCCAACGCGGATCCGCGCTACCCCACGAGTAAGCGGGGAGGGTCTAGCAAGGGAGCTAGCCCGAGGGTAGGTGTGTGGAGAAGGGGCTCTGACTGCCGGGGTGGGGGCGGGTCTGAGATGCGTTCTAGCTAAGCTCCTGTCCTTGGTTGCGCATTTCATGAAAGACCCCCGCCTCCCATCCATATAATTCGGGGGTCAATTGCAGGAAGGAAAAAGACACTTTGGACGTGCTCAGAAGCACTTTTGTCTCGGGATTATATGAAGCACTGGCAGCATCTTTAAGCGCTTCATAAATCCAGCTCCCCCTTGTAATTTCGTACTGGTAATACTGGCGGCGTCGAAGGCGGTGGCGGTGATGATGATGATTTTCGCTCTTAGTCATTAACTCCAAGGTTGTCTCCTCCAGCATCCTTGGTCGTGCCGTGAGCATCTCTTAACTCCCGATGTGTGTGTGTGTTCAGTTTCCAGGTTGATGGCCCCGTCGGGGGGCATGAACGTGGCCGGCATGGGCGCTTTGTCGGGCATCGCCGAAGCTGCCAAGTCCATGGCCCCCGGGCTCCACGCCGCACCGCGGAGGAAGAGGAGGGTGCTCTTCTCGCAAGCGCAAGTCTACGAGCTGGAGAGGCGCTTCAAGCAGCAAAAGTACTTGTCGGCGCCCGAGAGGGAGCACCTGGCCAGCCTGATCCACCTCACGCCCACCCAGGTGAAGATCTGGTTCCAGAACCATCGCTACAAGATGAAGCGGCAAGCCAAGGACAAGGCCGGGCAGCCGCTGCAGCAGCCGCCCGAGGGACCCAGCCTGTGCCAGCAGCAGACGCAGCCCCAGTCGGCGTCCCCGAGGCGCGTGGCGGTGCCGGTCTTGGTGAAAGACGGCAAGCCCTGTCCGCATAGCACAACCGCCGCCGCCGGCCAGCCAGGCGGACAAGCCCCCAGCGCCAGTGTCAGCGGGGCGGGCGGCAGTGCCGCCCAGCACCAGCACCATAACGCCCATCAACAGGTGACCTCCCTGAGCCAGGCGTCCGACCTGGAGGAGATGTCCCCCAGCCCGCCTTCCTTGCACAGCCAAGTGGGCGCCCTGGCGCAGATGGACGCTGCCGCCGTCGATTACAACAGTGGCATGGTCAACGCCAGCTTGCTCTATGGTCGGACATGGTAATCGAGGCCCGCAAGCCTAGCCGGCCCCTCGCTCTTTCTCCCCGCCCCTCCCCTCCGCAAGAGCTGTTGGCTCCAGGGACCGCAAGCCGGGTCAGTAGCGCCCCTTTCTCTTCCTTCGGGGCCGTCAGGGTTGAAGACTTCCAAGAACAGCCAACAGGACCGGGCAGCAGTAGGGCTGTGCTGAGGACTGGCTCTCCCGCGCCCTTTCAGCCCTGCTCGATCGCTTCTCCAGGATTTGCCCCAGGCCACCAGCCCAGGTAGAGACAATACAAGGCAACAGGGGGATTAAATGGCCGTTTGTTAACAAGGAGTTTGGGATTACTAGCTGGTAGCAGGTTGTTCTGTAATGTAGTTTTGCCATCGGCTGCAGTGGAAAACAGAAACAAAACACGGGCAAGGTTTGCTCTGGGATACGAATCAAGACAGTCCCTGAACTGAATTGGCTTAGTGTAGTTCCAGAACTTGGCTGGATCATCGGTTTGTGTACATATGTGACCAAGTGAATTGAACAATACCAACAATAGTCTTCTGAAGTGTAATTCACCTCCGATTTTTTTAATGCCAATACTAATAATAATTTTATAAGGGAGCCCTTTAAGTGCAATCTCATTATTATTAACTCAAGATCGATGAGGAACATCATCCGCCATTTTCGAAAAGGAGAGTGGTGGGTATACCTAGTAAGGCTATTTTAAAGAAAACGTTTTGAACGTGGACTCTCAGACTTAAAAAGAAAAGAGAAGAAAATTATTATTACGTATTATTTACTATGTACTTGAATGTTTTACTGGCAAAACTCCCGAACAAAGTCACCAGTTGTAATCAACCAAATCCATCCAAACCACGGGCCTTTCTAATGAAAGGTTAAAATGGACTGGTAGGGAGCTGGCCCTCAGCATATGCCATACTTTGGAGTTCGCACAAAAGGCACAATCAGGGGGGCGGGGGGAGTTCTCCTGCGGAAGCCCTACTGAAATGTTAAGGAGCTGCACCAGAGCTTGGATCAAGCTCCCTCTGGATTGTGCCCCTAAATTTATTTGCATGTCTCTGTACAGTAGGGAGGATTATATCACGGACAACCTAACTGCTCTCTTGGAGGACCAAAAACGTGTCATGTGCCAAATATCGAGACTTTAAAATATTGATATAATTATTCTGTCCATTTAACTGGGGACAAAACAACTGAAAGATTTCAACATCTTTTTTTAAGTGTGTGTGTGTGTGTGTGTGTGTGTGTGTGTGTGTGTGGGAGGGGGCACTGAAACAACAACTAAAACATATAACATGATCATATACTCCCAAGGTTTGTTGTCCAAGAATAAATTCTACAAACATGAGCTAAATACTAAATTATAAAAGGCTGAAATCTTCCGAACAGTTTCGTGGTTTAAAATCCCATTAAAGTTGATGTGATTTAAACCCCCTCAAAACTGGGCAGGACTACAGCCAAAACCAACTGCGGCCTGTGAGGTGCCCCATAAAATTGTTCCCTCCTTGGCATCTCCAAGACAGGGCCGAGAGAGATTCCTGCCTGCAACCTTGGAGAAGCCGCTGGCAGTCTGAGTAGACAATACTGAGCTAGATGGGCCAAGAGTCTGACTCTGTATATGGCAACTTCCTATGTTCCTACGTTTCTTTTATGGACTTGAGAGTTGGTGTTTTGGTTTTCTGTGGGTGCTTGGTTCTTTGGGGGCTTGTTTTGTTTTAAGAATGAGATTATTCCCTCCTAACATAGCAATTTTAGTTCTGAACCGGTCTTCATTATCACGATTGTTCGTCGGTAACTATTATTTTTCTCATGAAAAGCAAGTCGATTATTTTCTTAAAAGCTGCATGTGGGTCCATTGCTAGAGGGAGAGTTTGATTGGCTTTTTAATAAATACACTGATTTATTTGGTACATTTATATCTAATACCAAACCTTACTAGGCTTGATTGATCGCTTGGAAATCCTCAGACTGAAAACAATTATACATTACATCAAATGGGGCTTGGATCGAGATCTGTTTGTAATAACTACAGGAAGCCAGTGTTCTTTAATTCATGAAAATTAAGGGAATACCAGGATGGAATGAAATACAATTCATAAACTACTAACACAAAGCAGCCAGATTCTGGTCTTAACGTGGGTTATAGCTACGAAGAAGGAATCTATTTATGGTGTAACTTTTTATTATTAATTATTATTATTATTAATTATTATTATTAAAAACGTTATGAGCTCATAACCAATGATCGTAGTTTTTGTTTTAAAAGGGGTGACATTAATTATTATTATTATTTTTTGCTTTGAACAGGGCACAATTCACCTGGAAATTCACCTGAGCAGGCTCCATTGAAATAAATGGAAGCCTTTGAAATTAATTATGTGCCCCCCATTTCGATTTAATGGAGCTTGCACAGGAGAACTTCCAAATGGATGGTGTTCCTAGTCTTTAAGATTCCAGTCTGCAGGTTTTAATGGGACCCTCCAACAGCCCCAAGCTTTTCTTACTGATGCTGATGGAGTTTGCTTCCTTGTAAGGACGATCTCAGGGCACAATCCAAATGCTACTGCGCAGCTCCCTTTAATTGCAATTGCGTGTAGAACCTAACTGAACTTTCAGTTACCTGAACTTTCAATTACTTTCAGTTCAAGATAACTTTTTCTTGAAAATTTTCTCTTGGTGTGTGTTAGGTAAGGAATTCCAAATAATTCTGTTTCTGAACTAATTGAATTATGTGCCCTCAGCATCAGGATAAATGCAGGCACTTTAAGATTTCTAATTTACCCTCCCCGCTCCCCATTCACCCCTGATTCGACACAGTGTGATATATACTTTCAAGTAAATATGTTAAGAATGGGCTGCCAGTCTCATTGCCTTAAATGAGCTGGTCTCTTCGAGGTGAAGACTTACAACTTCGGAACTATATATTTCAACTAAACTTTGAACGAAAAGGACCCGATTCAGATAACATTAGATGCTTTTGAAGCCCCATTGATTTCAATGGGAGAGCAGCATGTACTTCAATCACTGTTATTTAAAACTAGTTAAGTTTAAAAGTGCCTAACTTTAGTTGGATCGTGCCCATTCAGAGGAATTTAGGCTGCAACCCCACGCAAAAGTAATACGACCCATTGAACTCTTCATCCACGTCCGAGTAAGCAAGCATAGATGCACCTCACGACTTCTTGAAATCAAGGAAACTTACAGTTCATGAACATGAATTCAATTTATTTCAACAGAATGCGTCTGGATCTCTGGGTCGAATTAGGTTGTGTTTAAGATCCGGGCAGGTTTAAATAAGCATAAATACGATCAGTTGTATAAGGCTACAGTCCTAAATATCCTTATTAGGAAGTGGGTCCTATTGCGGGTCTTACTTCCGAGCACAGGCTCCATTTAAAGGGAACAGAAGGTGCAGACTCGAGATATGCTCTTAAAACACTCCGGTATTTGACTGATGCCTGTGGGTTTGATTTTGCTCTTGCCCTTTCAAAGAGCCGGCCTTTGGATGTTGCTTCTCAAAAAGGGCACCTCCGTTCTCGATTAAACACGTTGGCCGCTCGGTTGAAACTGCTCTTCTGCGCAGAGTTCTGTGAGAGGAAGCCTCATTGCACTTCGTGGGGCTTACTTCCGTGTAAACATGCATAAGATAGGGCTGTAAGTACTGTACTGAAATCCAAATATTTTGACTTAATAACTGAAAAAGATCGGATCGCATTAATTGCTACAGTCCGCTGCGTCCCAGCTCTTCCTGCGTTATGTATTTAATATCGGCAATGTTTATACGAAACATATCTTAGCCATTGACAGAAAGCAATATTGGTCATGCTTTTGTCTTTATTAGGACCACCTACACGACAACCTGCACTTTCCCATTATGAAGGGCTTCCCCACTCCCGCTCTTCTTTGAGGCTGTAAACACAAACATCTAGACTCCACAAAGGAAGAGCCAACAACAAATATACGTATTAAAACATTGTGAAAGGGGAAAGCGGGTGAGATAAGAACTGAGCAAGGGTGTCTGCTTAAAAACAAACCAACCCGATCATTCATTCGCATAGTTTTGGCACAGAAAATTAATTACAGTATTATTGCTGAACTGATAAATGATTTGTCTGCTTTTAGGATGAATGCTTACTTGGGTATTTATTACTGGCATTGATAGATTGCTTTTCCATCCAGTTTCGGACGGACCATTCAACTGTAATCCTATGCACTTTTACCAAGAAGTAACCCTCACTGAATTTGGCGAGACTTACTTCCAAGTAAATACATAGGACTGCATTGCAAATCTTATTAAAATTGGTGATACTTCTTCCCAAGTAACTGTAGTTAGGATCGGCGTATAAAGGGAGAGGGGAAGAATGAGGAACAGTTTCTTACTTAAATTTGCTGGGAATGGGAGATACTTTTGGAGGAGAAGTGTGGGTTGTTAAGCTTGACAGGGAGTGTCAGTAAAATTGGGGAGGAACTCCTCAAATACTTGGGGGCGGGATTTTATACCCCCGAGTGTAAAACGGTCGGTTCACACATACATCTCTTCGGCTGCAATTCTTTTGCACACACGTACCTGGAAATAAGTCCCGCTTAACTTAGTGGGACATTCTTCTGAGCCAACCTGTGCTGGATCCTGCTGCTTAGAACTCGCTCAGCAAAATTACACATTCAATTGAAAAACATTGTTTTGAGGCCATGAGAATGCGCTTGTCCTTTGATATAGGACAGCTCGTTGAGACATACAGGTTATCCCTTGATGCTGCAGTCATCAAGTGATGAGCGTGCACAACCGGACCAGACACAGTGACCGGGTGATTTGGTTGTTTGGGGAGTGCGAGGCCTGCTTCCTGAGGTGTGGTGGGGGGAGCTTTGGAGTAGGGAAATTGCTCCATGCAGAGCCCTGCATAAGAGAGGTGGCATGCCCAAGCGGACCCCGAAGAACTGTTCCAGACCGCGCCTGTTGCGACAAGCAACCAGGTTAATCCCATAGGATGAGAAAGGCAAGAGACGCTCCTTTTGAATAGACCCCGAGCGAATGTTTCCGAGTTCCACGCGGTTCGTTTGTGGTCTTGGGTCAGGGTGTGGCCATACCTCCCATGAAGTCCCAGAACTGCCGAGGGCTTGTCCTTGCGCCAGCTTTTGCATCTCTGTCTGAACCAGCGGGCCATGTGCAGATGGGGCAAACTCTGCCGCAACTTCTCCCGAGCAAGCCCCTGGATGGAAACAAACAGGAGCTTCGCAAGAGGATGGTGCTATTGCGGAGCTTCCATTCATTTAAGTGCTGGGGCAGTTCCTGGTAAATGGTAATAATTACACTAATAATAATTGCTGCTTCTACTGTTTTTGTTGCTACGTGTCTGTATGGGAGGGACATTTTTTGCAAGGCTAGGTACGATTCCACGTAGTAAACTGGAGGAAACAGGAAGATTTCTTTCAAGGTGTTAACAGTTTGAACTCGGAGATAGTTTACTCATTCATGCACAAATGCATCTCTCCCCCACCCCGCCATGTCTGACCCCTGGCAAGGAAGGATCCAAGCAAGGAACGTCACATCGCCATGTCACAATAACAGTGTGTAGACCTACATCGGTTAAGCGAATAACCGAGTTATATTCGAGCGCCTCAAGAATGGATGGTCCGGCCAAGCGCGGACAGAGACTTCATTCCCCGCCTCAACCACAGAAGCACGTTTGCACTTGTGCCAAGTACTGCGCCTAGCAATATAATACAAACATTAAGCCATGATTCATTCACTGTCATGCCATCCATATCTCTGGCAGTAGTTATTAACATTCGTCTTCGCACCTTTCCCCATTCGCTTCTTCAACCATCATTGTCCGTCTGTCTTTCTGTCGACATCTAGGCTCCCATCAGCGTTTCTCTTGCTAATTTGCTCTCCCAGTGAAACCCCCTTGATTGAAAAGCAGAGCCGCCTCCTTGGGGAACCTCGAGCTTCTCCTTCTCACGCAGCCCAGGGAAATCTGGCCAGCCATTCAGCTGCAGCATTTTTCGGGTCGTTTGAAAGAAAGCTTTCCTCCGGCAATTAGTGCTCCCCAGATCTTTAATGCGAATACAAACCGGGCAGACTTCGGTGGAGCTCATTATCTGAAGAGGCAGATAAGTGTCTTTGGAGCGGCCCAGCGCGGAAAGGGTCTAAAGTGAGAACAAAGAGCCTTCCAAAGTTCCTCTGGAGCAGCCGCAGCGAGCCGAGTCAGCTGGAGCTCTCTGGCTCCGGCCCGGAGAGCGGAGGGGCCCGGGAGGCTCCCACAGGCTGCGGCTTTTAATTGGAGGCCAAGATTAGAGCCAGGCGAGGGACCTGCATTTAACTCTGCAAAGAGGCGCCTGCGGGGTGGGGTGTGTGTGTGTGTGTAGGGCGCCCTTCTGGCTCCTTCTGCCCTGACCCTTGAGCCCAAGAAGGGCCTCCCTTTCGGCCACTTGGGGGGCTCTCCAGGGAATGGCGAGGGTGCTGCTGCTGAGTGCGTTGGGGGCTCTCCGGGCTGAAGCCGTGAGCTGCCTGCGATTTTCCACCTCCCCTTTGCTTTTCACTGTCTCTTTGGACTCCACAGTGCGCCAGGCGCGGCCCAAAGGCAGATGTGCCCGGGGGTGCCTCACTTTGGAGGCTGGGCAACCGGCGCTACAACCAGAGTGGCTCTAAGCACAATGCAGGCAATCTGACTATCAGATCCGCGTTGATCTCTCGATCAACATATTTCGCCATCGACTGAAAGCCAGAGTTGTCAGTCCGGAGAAAATACCTACCCTCGATCTTCCCTCCTGTTGTGCATGGGTGGAGAATGGACCCTCCTCTCAGCGACATGCAATGCAAGGCTTCGAAGTTGTAGTCTGTGTTGGCGCGGCTCCTTTCGCCCTGAGGCGCTTCTTCTGGAGAAGAAAGCTGCCCCACTGGAGTTCGGAAAACTGTGGGAGGCAGCTGCTTTTTTGAACGGCTGGATCCTCGGCAAAGCCGTTTTTCCAGACAGGGGAAGTCACTGCCGTTCCACACGTTACGTTTGTGAAGTGTACCCTTAAAACTGGAAGTGTGAATGCAACAAATATATACTCCTGTAGAACCGCGCTTCAGACCTGTGGTTGGTTACAGAAAACCTCATGGCAGATCTTTCTTTGCTGCTGTGCATTGGTTCTTTATCATTAATAACGGATTGCCTGGAAGGCAACCCGTGAAAACAGGATTTTCACTATCCTCCCGCCCCAAATTTTCACATCTCGTTTCTGAATGTAAGGCACGATCCAACGGAAGCCAAGCTGTTTCAAGTCCCATTGGTTTTCGGAAGACATGGGCACGCCGATCCTCTACACATTTGCTCGGAAATAAGTTCTATTTAATTCAATGGGTTTTACTCCTGAGTAAGTATGCACAGAATTGCAGACAGCTCAAGCTTAATTCTTCCACTGGAAGTCAGGAGGAGTTGAATGCTATATAACCCTGGTGGGCTGTTGTGCCTTTAACATGTTTAGAAAGGAGTCTCCTTTATGAACTAAACGTTGTGTAAGGGAAGTACAAGACTACATCCTCTCCTCCAGTTCACATGGAAGCGGAAGCATCCACCGACTCCATCAAAACCGTCATCTGGGGACCCTGTAGCTTGCTCCCATTTCCCCCCCATCTCCAGTTTGTAATACACTCATACAGTCAACGCTGGGCTCTAGGGAGGAGTGATAGCCTCAGCCCTACCTATTCACCAACTCCACTCCCTTTCGTTTCAGTGGAGTTTGTGTAAGGTATACCTTCTAGCATAATTGTGCTCAACCTTATTTTCTGGCCTATCATAATGGGGCGTTTGCTGTGGTAGCAGACTGGAATCTCCAAGCAGTCATGTGGGAAGTCTGCTATCTACTCTACCATATAGCATTGGATGTTCCAATATTATGAGGATTCCATGCTTTTATAATTGCAAGTTTTGTGAATGCAGATCTTTGCTAGCAAAACATTTTAACTTAAGTTTTTAAACACTTTCCCAGTGTTTAAAAAGTACAGAATCAAAGTACAGAAACAAAAAGATCCAGGCATGTTGCAAAAGCAAGCAACTTGATGAGGTGACTCTGGCGAGAAAACTTTTTCCATCCCCATCCACCATGGTGATCACATACACTAGTTATTACTCAAATTGCAGATACCTACACTTATTGGACAGTTCCTTGGAAATTCAATCTTAAGGAATGTACACAACATCTGCTTTTACAAAAAGAGAAGGTTAGGATTTGATTCTGGGATTCAATCTTAAACTTACAAGCAGTGCATCCAAGGGGTGTGTGCGAAAGGTTTGACTGTGAACTTGGACAGTTTGACGGTTCAATCACAAACCAGACCAGCCTTCAGGAAAGGCGGTCCAGTCCAAGATAAAACCAAATCTAGGCCGGTTCAGGAGTTCAAGGGGCTATGGTTGTAAAGGGGAATCTCGTGAGGATTCCCTTGTACAAGCAAAGGGGACTCCTGGCTGGAAAAGGCTTCTAAAGGGCAACTGGGGGTGGCAGCGCACTGGATCTGCACCAGAAGGGCTTTGAGGAGGGCTGCCACCAGACCGATAAACATCTTACATCTTTTAAAAGTGCCCTCTTGCACTCCCTGCTCTTTAGAAGCCTTTTCATATCAGGATTCTCCTTTGCTTGTAAAGGGGAATCCTCACCAGATCCCCCTTACTTTGTTATTTATTTAAAATATTTATACCCCACCCTTCCAGTTCGAGCTGATTTGGATGGATGGTCGGTCAGTTTGTGGACCGGCAGTTTAGTCCGAATTCAGACTGAACCACAAAAATCAGTCCGTGCACACCCCTAGTGCATCCTATGCATGTTTACTCATAAGAAAGCCCCACTGTGTTCAACGGGAACCCCTCCTTATTTAGGATTGCAGCCTAAGGCCTGTTGCTCTCATTTCTCCATCTCCAGGCCTATAAATATAATTCTCCTATAAATAGGCCTATAAATATAATTCTCCTAAAAATAGGAGAATGAAGTGGAAGAATTCTGAGACAGAAGCAATTATACCACTTTGGACTGGAGGTAGAAATGCTATTTTTGAATGCTTCCCCATGTTAAACAAACAACCCTCCACTCAGACAAAGAGAAAGATTTTAGGTTCAGTACCTGTGTGCTAGCCTTCTACTTTCAGGAATTTATTTCATTTCCACCAGAAGCATGAAATGGTGCAGTTCATTCTATCACCTCATTCTGCTGCATGTGTAGATCTGCTCTGTGTGTTTAGGATCAAGGTATAAGGTATACACAGAGCTGAGGACTCGCCAGGGCTCATCTGAAGCAACTCTGACAATGTGGCAAGTACTGTACTTTCCCCTCACACACAAGGTTAGAGAATCGAGTTAGGAACCAGGGGCTGGCTTACATGTCTGTGTTCATTTGCTCAACTATTTTACTCATGGGTCAATGTGATGTATTGCACTGAGGTGATGTCAGGTGACCATTAAAGCTCTTATTTGTGGTGCTCCGTGATGGCTCATTCAGACATGCAAGTCATTTACTGATGTTGCAGTCAAGAGATAAACATGAAAATATGCACTAGCCTCCTTTTTTTGTAACTCCCTCCTCTTTTATTTTAAATAGTAAATAAACTTGAAAGCCTTGGCAAAAATATGGTATGTACACATAGTAAATAAGTTATTGGAAATTCCTGAAATCTTATCTAAAAATTAATTAATGAAATATCCGGGGTTTGGGGGAGGGATAGATAATTCTGTTATAGGTTTTGTATAATGATAGACACCCATCACAGACTTTCCACTCCTCCTTGAACTGCTTCGCATGGGAATTTCCTGCTGCCAATTCCTTTCCCCTTTAGCAGCCTTCCTAATACAAGAACTTGTGGGAGAGTACTACACACCTAGTGGACTGACTAGATTAAAACCCCTTAGTATGTTTAGGGGGAAATGTGGAATACATATTCTAACACTATGTCACTTTAAATTAGATAAAATAGTGTTCTAAGAGAAAGAAGGCTCAAAGTCAAGGTTTTAGAAGTAAGTTAATTAAATAAGTTGCTTTCTTCACATATAAAAAATTGCTTTTAGGCAGATAGGAGCGATATTGTGTCCTGTGGACAAAACTTGCCTGTTGATAAGAGTTTTTTAAAAATTATATATTTGAACACCAATATAGGCATGGCCCAACCAAAGTTAAGCACTTCTCATTCCTGTTCAATTCTATAATAAACTGTGCAAGAAAGGCCACAAAGAAGTTGTAAAAGTTGCAACTTTTACTTGGAAAGTTCAGCAATCATGTTTTTTAAAGGACAAGTACATCACTTTAGAAGCAATACGAACAGAAAGTCTTTAAAATGTGCTTGCAGATGGCTTTCTAAGCCAACTACCACAATTACACACATAATTTCTGTGCACCCTTTCAATGCTATTATTCTTAGGGTAAACCTTTTGCTAGCTGTGAATCTAAGGAATATTCTGATGTGAAATTGAAAGGCATCTACAGTGTGATGCAATAAAACTCACACAGTCAAGACAGAACAGTACTTCTGCTTCATTGGACATTTCACACAAGCAAATATGTATTAGTTCACTTGAATTCTGCAGTATGGCTTTAAAGCAACATACGCCTTGTATCAAATCTTATCCGTGAAAATGTACACAACTTAAAAAGAAAGTTTATCATCTGAAAGCTACTCAGATGATAAATATAATAAAAAAGGACTATTTTCAATGGCGGAAGACTCCAAAAGCCTAATTCCAGTTGTATCTTCCAGAGGATGGTGGCAATGGGTAAGGTCTTCCGTATCCCTGCAAAAGCAACAAAAAAACCCAGCATTATTTTATTTGTTCTAATCCACAGGTCATTACCAAAAAGAAAAGAACATAGATGGGAAAGTAGTAGTAGAAGGAAGCAAGGAAAATAGTAAATGCAAATGGGACCACAATCCAGCCAATTCTAAATCCTCTTGATTTCAATGGGAGACTCAGAGAATCAATAGTTCAGAATTTGGCTAGATAATGACCCTGAATTGTCACAGTGCTCTGAACTAAGTGTAAACATGAAAGCTCCCCCACCCTGCTCCCACCATCCACAATGTATATGCACCCTCCACCCCAGAATGTTTCATTGTTTGGATGAACATTGGGCTAATTGTGTCCTCTCAATTTCAATAGGTATATATTGGAAGAAAAATACTCAAGCAACACACTGGGAGGGTTAAGACACAGTGCTACATTATAGTTTAGTCTTGGGCTTATGCATGAGGGAAGGAAACTTGCTGCTTCCATTCCTGATTTTAAAGCAAACTGCGATTATTCATTGTGTTTGAAACCCAGCAAATCAGTTTGTTCTAACTAATTTGTGAGCCAGCCAAAATATCAAACCAGGATATTATTGTTGTTTGTTTTAAATCCAGGAATGCAAGCAGCATTTCCTCCCATTCCATATGAAGGGGTTGGGGAGAGTACACAAACCAGAGGTTCATGCTAGTAACATGGAGATAAAGCAAGAGGGCCATTTCACACACTATGTAATGCAAACTTGAGTCTAGCACAGAGTCAACCTGCTTGATTTAGTAACTGCTATTATTTTCATGATACCTAAAAATATTATGTGTGCAGAGGCCTATATTGTGGGTGCAGAGTTATGCAGAAGGTTGGACTGAAAAAAGCTATAGGGCCTCTAGAGGTTATATTTTAGTTTGTGACTTGCTTTCCCCTCTTTTAAATACAGGGTTTTCCCTTTTAAAAATGGGTTTAAGAGTGCCAATGTACAAAACACAATAGGAATCTATAATGCAAACTCTGTAAATTAGCATTTGCTTCGTAATATATTCACAGGCAAGCTTCACACTACTAAATCAGCTGCTTGAGACTTGAAGAGTAGTTCTGTGCAGATACTAGAAAGTACTCTTAATGGCAGACATCCAATCTACATGTGCCAGTGCTAAGCTGTTCCACTAATTTTGGAGCTTATGTTCCAGACTAGTGTTATACAACTGCAGCACGCCTCATTTGTTTTAATGGGAGCTTTTGCACTATAGCACTATATAGCAATTCTGCAAATTCCTGGTTTTAGTGCAATTAGAGCAACAATGCTTGTTTACAGTGCATGTGGCTCCTTGCTCTGGATATCTGCTACTATTCAAATTCTAATTTATATTAAATTAGTGCAGCCTGGGAAAGATGTTCAGTTATTTGAACTACAAAATACAAGGAATTAATTCAAAGGATGCAAGTAGCAAGGGCACTCTGGCAAATACGTTAAGCATTTAATGAAAAGTAAGTCCTGACTTCACAATATGTTTGTTAAATAGTGCTAATATCTATGTAAAAGATTGTCAGTTGGAGGCCAGAGGACCTGACTCCACTTGGGTCCTTCCAGCTGACCCATCATCCCAGAGACAAAAGAATAGTGGCTGAAGCCACAGGACTGGTGGTACGATTGGGATGAAGAGGAGGGGACCATCCCTTCTCCCATAGGATCCTCCTGTGGAACTAATTGCTGATCAGGGATTCATGGTGAAAAACCATGCAAGATTACTGAACGATTTACAAATACAGTACAGCACAGTGACACCAGACTGTCGTAGCATGTGAACCCAAGCACGTTAGTGGACCGATATGATGTTACATGCATGTAAGGCCGCCTGGTATGCAAGGGAATACAACTCCCCTGTATTTGTGAAATATTTATGTTAATCATATGTCTAGACACAACATATCTACTGCTGTCATGTGGAGGTACATTTCAAGGAGAGGAAACACACCCAGGATACAACTATACTTTTACAATGCTGTCCAAACTTTAACTCAATAGTTTTGGAATGTGTTTTGAAAGCAAGAAAAGGGTCAAAGTATATAGCTAATTATCATCACTATTCATATACCATTTTTAATTTGCAAAGCGACTTAGACCTAACTCTGCCTCCATCCCCCTACCCTCACATATGTAGCAGCTGCAAATGACAGCCAGCAACATACCTTCAGCTATTCTGGTTACCTGAAGCAGTTACCATGATGCACTTCTTGCTCAATTATGCAAAATTTCAGCTTGTAATATTTTCAACAGCCTTGACTAATGCAGACAACAGCTTTTGGTCAGAAACTGGATATATATCCAAGTGATGCTTGCTTAAGTGTTTGGACAGCTCCCCTCCTATAACTATGGTAAGAAGCCTCCATCAAATGCTCTGGACAGCTTGTCAACAGCTTGGTGCAATTTCAATAGAGCTTTCAGAACCAGGTGTTCAAGCAGGCATCACTGAAACACTTACACTCTCATGCAATCATCCCAATAATGCACAAGTGCAGGCCTGAGGTATCAATGGATTACTTTGTTTTGGTGCTAGCAATGAAATGTCAATGGGTGGAGGGAAGGATTAGGAATGCATTTCTGTCTTTCAGATTGTATGCAGTTCTATATTTATAAAATGATTATTACAAGAGGGGAATGTGGTTACCTATCACTGGGACATGTTGGAATATCTTCCTAAAAAAACAAACCCGTATCAATCCATTTTATGGAAAAGCTGCCCAGGAACAAGTTAAAAAAAGGTGATTATACTTCTAGAATGGAAAGACAGTGGATTCCAGCAAGAGTGTTTAACATCTTCATGCTGCTATCAGCTTCTGCCAGTTCAGTGTTGTCCAGTTATTACTAAAAGAGAACTTAATACAAATGTTCGGTCTATAAATCCATTTACAAGTTAAGCTTAGTTATACCAAATATCTCAAGAAGTTCCACACCAAGTTATGTCCAATACAGGGTTCTTCATGTGTGCACGTTGCCAGTGCATATGTGATTCAGCTGGTTAGTATGCAAGAAAAGATAACATTGACTTATTCTGGCTATGGGGTTCTGATTATGTGCCATATTCCAAAGAGCAAATTGGTAGCTAGAGTTATTCAAGACTTGAAATATAAAACTCATTTAATTTTGAGCAAATCATGGCTACTAAAAGGCAGTAGAGATAAGATATCAAAATATAATCCAATTCAAGAGCAAAGCATGGCCATTAACATTTGAAGCCATCACAATGGAAGAGCAACTATACCAATCAAGGTGCCACAACCCAAGAAAACCAGCCAATCCTCACATTACAGGCAAAGGAAGAGGCTATACATAGAAGGGAAGACAAGGCAGTCTTCAGGCCCTCATCTCAGCCACAAAAATGATAGTTTCTGAAGGAACAACATGGAGGCAGCAACTATGGCCCAACAACTGCCCAAGTTAATTTTCTGGTGGTGGACAGTCCTTTGGCATTTTATGGTAGCAGATGTTTTCAGCATGGGATATGTGAAAATTCTAAACCACCATTGGAAATTCTAGATAGTTGCTATTATCCAGATAAAATGTTTAAATTATGTTGAAATCAGCAGGATGTCAACAGCTGATCATAGTTAACAAGACCCATAATCCCAACAGGCCTTAACTGCAACCAACCTTTCCTGGATTAGGGCCACTGGAAAACTGCCAAACAGTTTAGAGGATCATACCCGACTCCTAAAAAATGCATAGTGCTTTGTTACCTGTCTTCCTCGTTCTCTCCGATCATTGGGCCTTTGGGAGTAGTTCATTGGTCCACCTGGTCCTTGGTACTGATTTTGTTGGTATGGTGGTCCCTGGGAATGGGGCATGCGGTTCCAAGCAAGAAGAGGAGTGGCTCCAGAATTTCTGAGGAAAAGGCAGGCACAAGTAGAGGGTTTCTTATTTTCCAGCATGAAGGTTACAGCTTTGCAAGTAGCATTATCCAAGGAGGTATGGCATATTAAGTTTTATTTAGCATACAGCTTATTCAGGCAATGATTTAGCACCTTTTAAGTATCAGGCCAATAGTTATATTAGAACAATGTTGGTACTTTCTTAATGATGGAACCTTAAAAAAACCCAGCAAACTTGCCCTCCCCCCGTGTTGTCCTTTCACTCCCACATGTTCACTGGCAACAAATATAAGGATTTAAAGCCCTTTGTCAAATTCAGATTTTACAGACTATCTGAAAGGATCTAGTCTCTTTGGTATTGCTGGCTATCCAACCTGCTTCTCTACAGACTTGAAGTATAGATTTTTTAAGATCACATCCGCAAAACCGGACATTATCTGAAGGGTAAACAAGTACAAGAGCGAGGCTTTATTTTCTGGATGTCCAGGCTAATTCTAGGAGTCCATTCTTTCTAGTTAATTGCAGGTTGCAAATGAATTCTTACTGCAGAGTAGTTTGAATCCAGGGTAGGGGCTTTGGCTGTCCCCCTCTCCACCCAATATCCATTATTCTACTCAATATGTTAGAAGGTCTGATCAGGAAGAAACCTTTTCAAGTTCTATTGATGCACTTTTCAATTGACCACCGTGACCTAGCAACGTAAGCACTAATTGGCACGGACCAACTGACATTTGGTGTACAGTTTATATGGGAACACAAATTCAATGTCTATTAATCACCAACACCACCATTCTTGATTACTAATAAGAAAAAATGCTTTAACTGCCTTCAATTGTCTAGGTTAACACTATCAGTATAAAGCAACAGGTAAATATACATCTTACTCCATATCAGAATATTTTCAGAAAAATAACTTAAATTCTAATATGAAAAACTGCCTGGGGCAAGAGTTTGTCAGTCTTACTGATAATTCAAAATACGTCTAAAAAGCACAACATACATTTAAGCAAAATGCTTTTTCATTAACAGTACTAGATAGTGAACAGAAGCTAAGAGACATCTGGCTAACTACATAATCAGCATGATCCCCACCTAGGGAGAGTACTGCAAATCAGTCAACGTGGAGTTTACTTTGGCCAACAGGCAACAAGTGAGCAGCTGCTGCTTTGGTTTACATTTCAATCTTCAATAAAGCAAGTCAATGTGGCACAGGCCAGGTTAAGTTTACTTAAGAGTTCCTGGCAGAACTCTTGTCAGAACTAATAGGCCAGAATCCAAAGAACCATGCATTTCTTGTTCTTATGAGTCCAAGGAAGCTTTAGATTTGGCAGCAAACTTCTTTTGAAACTGATGTACGCAGAATTCCAACACACACTCAGGGCAAATAGAAAAATCTGCTGAAGGAGGAGCTCCATGTGTGGCCATTCAGCAGCTCAAGCTTCTCTCTGCCTCCCACTGATGGCTACTAAGAAGAGCTTAGGGCTCTTTTGCCCTTGGCTGCTGCTCAGTGGCAACAGCCAAATACTCCAAACAGTACACTCCACAGCCATACAGTAGCATAACTTACTATAGCAGTGGGCAGCCAGGGATTTTTTTTCCTCATTAGCTTGTGCCCTGTGGTAGACAGGGCTACAAGTATGGTTTTTGAGTTCATGAGAGCTCAAAAGATGAAATGCTTTCCTGCAACTATTCCTATAAGAACAAAACTATTACCTTGCTGGATTGCAACCAAGGTGCATCTAGTTCTGTATCCTATTACCAACAGCATCTAATACATTTTTGTAATGCACAGTGGGCTTTAGAGGGAAGGGGAGATTGTAAAAAACAACAACAAAAACATCCCTTCCTCCATTCGAGGGCGCAAACTTAGCCCGCAACTCAGCTCAGTCTGGACCTCAATTAATATTTTAATAGACCAGTATGACCAGCAGCAAGGTGGATGGACTCGATTGCGACAGCAATGAATGCACCACTGAGAGACCTTAAAGGCCAAGTTGAAAACAGATCATCCTGGAGAGAATCCATCTATGTCGTCGCCAAGAGTTGACACTGACTTGACGGCACTTAATCAAACAAATGGCGCTATCGTGCAAATAGATTTTATTTATTTTTTACATGTATATCCCACTTTTCTTTCATTATGAAACACAAGGTGGCATAGATAGTGTACCCAGGCAGATTTCAATCGGTCAGACCCAGAGTTGCTTAGCTTCAGCAAGATTGCAACAGCACTTGCCTTCAGACCATACATCTAACACATTATTGTTAAAAGTAATGTGCTGTGTACTCCTTAACACAGATAAATTCTGCAACTAATTTTCTTAGGAAAATCTTGGGAACTTCTAGAGACACGGTCTGGGAACCAGAAGAATTATTTTGTCATACAACACCCTGGCACAGGCAATCAGGCTCTATAACAAACTTCAAGATTCAGGATATCACAGTGTCCCATTAAAAAATGGGAATAATTTTCGAATGTTAACAACTAAAACCATGGGTGTATCTTCTTGATTAAAATTTGGTAGGGCTGCAAGTAAAATTGCTCCAGGGAACAAATCTAGTGCACTGGCCACCAGTTGGCCATATCTGGATAGTAATTATCACATATACACATGGTTACATTTTAAGGAACCATTGATATACACATCAAAGTAACAGAATCATCCAAGTATTGCCAACTGGTGGTCTGTAAGTCACCAGTGAGGTAGATTCTCCAAAGAAATTGTATACAGTTGCCAAGAGAGACACAAAGTCTTCCTGGTCCTGCGCTGGTATGAGAGTGTCTTAACTGGGTTAGCAAACAAAACAACAGGAAGCAAAAATGCCACATCCTTTATGTTAATAGCCTCTAGGGACTGGGGAACAGCCAGAGAAAGAGCAATAGCCCTCTACCTTTTTTTGTAAAATGTTGCGGGGATGTTAAATTTAAAAAGGAGAGGACAATATTTCTATTTGATCTATCCTTCCTTTTGGCTTTGGAGAAGTACAGCTGTAGCTAAGCCAACTAGTTGCTTTTCTTTTTGGCTAAAGGCAGGGAGAGTCAGAAAGATTTAATCTTGACATAAGGAGGCTTAGGAGGTATGAGAATCGCTGGAGTGTGCCTTATGATTTGCTTTCATTTTAGTATCAGTATGGAAGTCCATGAGAGCACATTAATCAACATTTCTGATCAGCACTAAAGAGAGTTTGCCGCAAATATTTTTCAGATTGACACAACTATATTTAGGTTTTAATACGGGTTACTATATTAATAGTGAATGGGGAAAAAAACTTGTTATGATAGTAAGATTAAGAATAGTGCCCTGTTTGTGTTATAAACACCACTGGGCATGAACATTATGTTCAATAATATGTTAGCAATTGTTCTCTTTTAGTACAGAGCAATACATACTAAGAAAACAAAATATGCTCTATTTAGCAACCATTTTACATGTGTAGATTATTTTGCACTACAGATATAATAAAATTATTCAGAGATGCACTTGCAAACTCCAGGATATCTGCCTTAAGGGCATACAGCAGCTTCAATATGAAGAAACACATATAAAAAACATCCCTTATTATCAAACCATGTCACATTCCCTCTGTTCCATGGTACTTATTGGACTGCAGATTCCTTAATCCTCCCCAGAGTCCCTCCTGCATTTAATTCAGTTCAGTCTTAAGTAGTTAAAGAAACTGTTTTCAGTGGCAACTAATAACTACTGACCTACAGTGACACTGCCCTACAATAGACTTGTCAGGTTTGAAAAAGCTGTACCAAAGAAGCTGATTAGGACTTCAAGAGGCTTGTAGCAAGAATCAATGGTTGGTCTGTACTAATGCAGTAGTTCCAGCACAGTAGTGATAAAAGTGGACCACCATTAGTTATGCCTCATTAAGCTCCACGACTCTCCTAAAAAGAAATTTGTTTAGCCTGTCCAAAACCTAATGCAGTTTTAAGCTCTCTGTCTTGAAATTCATAGTGCCTCAAAAGCTTCAGTGAGAGAGAGAGAGGCCAAAGAACCAAGAATACTACGCCAGAAGCATCAACGGCAAAGTTAATTTTGAAGTTTCTGATTAATAATGGAAAAGTTGTTCCCTTAAACAAACCAAAAACAAAACCACTCACACCTTTAGGAATATAAACAATGCATTTTTGTAAGAAAAATATGCTGTATGATTTGGATTGTGAATTGGAATGCCACATATATAGCTGGGAGGAGGAGGTGAGGACAATTTTAAAAGATACGTCTTTGCAAAAATATTAATTTGCTGTACCTGTCAAACCTTTGTGGTGGCTGTTGAAACAGTGGCGTAGGACCTTGCCAGGAGTCTTGAGGCCGAATATCTATAAAAGTTAAAAACAAAAAAGCAATACACTCAAGTTAAATAAAAATAGGTGCACGCGCGCGCACACACACACACACAAAATTCAAGAACTACCAAACAAATATACAAACAAAAACCCTAAATGTAGTATTTAGCAAACATTTGGGGAAAATGTGAAAAGCAAACTCTGCTATCCCTCATGCAATGGGTAAGATTAGCTTAGTTTTGCAACAGAGAAATAGCAGCAGAGAGAGCAGAATATGACTCCTTATTGCTATAATTGTATTCTGAATAATCAAATGCCTTTTAACTGATCAATTAAATTCCAACACAACAGCATATTATCAAAACCTCAGGTGTCCCTTTTGAGAGACTAAAATGGGAAACAACTTGCAATTGAAATAAACAAACCCCACTACTCATTATGAAATAATACTGATATCCGTTCCTTCTCTTTCACTATCTCATTGTAATACCTCAAACAACAAATAAACCCTCAACACACACACACAAAACAATACAGAGGTCCTTTACCACAGCCCCATTGGTTAACATATGCTCCACGTGAAACAATCAACTGAAGCATTAGTTGTAGTTCTCCACTATCCCACCGAAGTAGAAGGAGGCCTTGGACTTATGCTGGGTTCAGTAAAGGGCAAGACTAGTGAAGTTTTAACATGATGTTTGGGGCAGAAGAGGAAATTTGTTTTGTTACTCATGTTGAATCTTCTGAAAGGGGTGGACTACAAATCTAAATAAATATACAGGTTTATTATAACAGATATTAAAAACCTAGACAGTTTCAGGATAAAGAGATATCCTGGCTGGGGGATGGATGGATGGATATATATATGAGAGAGCGAGAGCAAGAGCGAGAGCGACAGACAGACACTGTGGCCGAGGACACAAGGCATTGCAGCCATCTGATACTACTGAAAGACCACCTACGTAAGTTGTTTTTTAGTACCAAAGAACACCACACTACAAAGATGTACAAGCCATGCAATTAAATGGTTGCTGTTCTTCTAAATAAATGGACCAGTAAACAGAATGAAAAGAAACATCTAATCAATAGCTCCCTGGCCAGTTCAAAACACTTAAACCATGTATCAATAAAAGGCTTCAGTTTCAGTGACATCTTTGATTAACTTCAATGGTGTTTAAGTGCAACCTAATTATAACAGCTGTTTTCAGGAGTTGTCTAATGGACATACTATGATAGGATAGTAATGCCCCTGTAAAATTGTTAATATTCAAGGACACCAGGATCTAACAATTTACTGGAATGCTACAATGCCTTTGTCAATAGAGGCATTAAAAAAATATGGAATGCCTAGAAGGAAACCTGAGCCCCTCTCAATGTACTAGCAGAGTGGATGGCTTATATTTTAATAGTCTGACCTGAACAGAAACCTTTTGTGTTGGCACTTGAGTTCTCTCAACTATATATAGTGCATGCATGTCTGATTGACACCAACAAAACTTTGCTGGTGGAAATTCAGCTCAATTTTCAACACTTTGATAAATTATACTGACACAGTAGTACCAGTATAGTTAAGATGTGGAGTTATTTCAACATTCTACCATTTTAAGCCCTAAACATTCTACTGGTCATAATATCTAATATGCAGACATCAGCTAGGTGACAAGAGACATCACCCCTCCAAATTTGGTGCAGATCTGTCTACTCACAAGGATGCAGTCAACTTGTGAGTGAAGGTGAGATTTTACTGGAGAGTACCAGTGCATCCCTACTCATAAGCAGACAACCTTACACATTAACAAACCCTATTTACCGACAAGTGTGGGGTCTTAAGGCTCATAAGAATGGTCTATTTACAACCAAGGATGCAAGGTTTTCTCAGGAGTATTGTGATAAAATGTTGTATATGGCGAGTCAATACATAGAGCTGTTAACTCACTAACTGGGTTTGCACTGTAGTTATGGCTACCAGAAAAGTAGTTTTCAATGCAAGTAATTTCAAAGAAATGTAAGCCACTGGCTCAAAAGGTGGTGCAGTCAGAGTCAGAATAACCAATGAAAGGCTCCATTGTTCAATTGGTTGTCTAACTGGAGAATATAAATTATTCAACACCTTAAGAAATCCTTTGCAATCCTGATGAGAAAATGCAGTTCTGCCATCCTATCCCTAATGTTTTGAGGATATGGCTGCCAAGTGGACCTTCAGGGAAGCATTAACCAAACCACCACTTTTTAAACGTGTCAGATATAAAAGTATAATAGTCGCATCCTTGGGAGTAAAACCCTGTACACCTGCATACGACTTAATATCTTCCAACTGTAAGCATAATTATGCCTAGTGGAGACTTTCCCTTCATTTAAAAGTATTCTATCAAGAAGCTGACTCCCCAAGTTGTCAGCTTTAGAGTCCTTCGACTGAGATATAGAATTTGACCCCCATCTTGGGACAGTAGATCTGGACATTGAGGCACCCACCAGTAACTACATGCTGACTGTTGGAGCAGAAATGGAAACCACATCATCAAGGGGTCAACAAGAATGTAGCACACATTCTCTTGGCGAACTCTGGTCACCATTCTGCCCAGCAGAGGCTAAGGAAGAAACATGTAAAGTAGTCCATTCCACCAACTCTACTGGAATGCATCCCCTACTGAATGTTTTCCCAGACCTGCTCTGGAGCAATATTTTTTGTTCTGTTCTGTTGCAAACTGATCCAGTGTTGGATTCTCCCAGCAGTTGAATACTTTTGTTATGTATTTCTGATGAATCTCCCATTTGTGGTGCTTCCATTGCTGACCTGCTTAAATTGTCTGCCAAAGTATTTTCAGTCCCTTTTATGTGCAGAGCAATCAGGCAAATCTGCTGAACTTTACACCAATTCCACAATTGTACACTGAGGGTGTAGAATGATTGCAAGACCGTATCTCTCTGTCTGTTCATGTAGGCAATGGCAGCTGTATTGTCTAGTTCTATCTGTACCACCCTCCCTTGTAGTAAGGGAAGGAAATATGTTAAGGTTTGGAACACTGCTAATAGTTCCAGAAAATTTATGTGAAACTTTGTCATCTCCCCCATATTCCCTGCATTTGGCAACCCCCATAGTGCGCCTCTGCAGACTGTGCAGCCTTTGTAATGTCTGGGAACATAGGTAGAGCAACCAGTTGTGCAGAGTGAGAAGCTGCCATAAAGTCATAGACAGGTTCTTTAATTTCTGAGGTCTGCTTTTTAACTCCAGACCCCAAACGTCAGCCATCTCAGACACCTACACATGATATACCTTCAACTCCTCAGTGGGGGAAATGGAAGGTCTACACTGTACATTTTCATCCAGAGATGGGTCAGGTCAGAAGGATGTTCTGTTGCTGCAGATTCACCAACCAAATCAGAGGAAGACATATAATCTTCCCCAGAGGAGAGTATATCCTCCTCTTGAATTTCCTGAGCAGATGTCGCTGAAACACATGTACCCTTCACATGAATGGTCTTCCCAGAGACCACCACCACGTCCTTAGCAGGTGTAGCTTCAGCCTGTAAAACAGCTGTTGATGTAGGCAGATAATGTAATGAAGAAGGACCTGCAACCACAGTAGGGATTTTAAACAAGGCGTCTGCTTTCTGCCCCTGAAGTGCAGGTGGAGCCATTCCTTGCGTTGCCTGAAGCTGGTCACTCCTGTCACCTCTAATTCTCTCCAAGGAAACAGACCTTTGTGCCTTCCACAGACAGTAGTCATCATAGTCATATAGTAAGCCTGGATACATAACAGGGTGGATTTGATTTAAATCAAACTGATTTAAATCACGATTTAAATCACTAGCAGGGTGGATAAAAATAAAAAAAAATCCAATTTAAATCAAAAATCCGATTTAAATTAAAAAAAATCCATTTTTTAAAATTTAAATTGGATTTTTAAAAATTTTTATCCACCCTGCTAGTGATTTAAATCATGATTTAAATCGTGATTTAAATCATGATTTAAATCAGTTTGATTTAAATCAAATCCACCCTGATACATAATGCAGTGATTCTTGAACCCTAGTTGGTTTTCTACAGCAGATGTGGTGGTGAGAAGAGTCCAGTGATGCAGGTGAACTCCAATAACTGGAGCAGCTGCAGTGGTGTGAGCAGTGAATAAAAGCTTGTGTGCATAATCCGATACAGAGGCATGACCCAAATGCTGTAAGCCACCCCAAGCAATAGTGTACTGGAGGACAGGGTATAAATATTTTAAATAAATAATAAATACTGAATGCTTCTTGGGGAGTAATACTTAGCTGGAGACACAGGAGGAGTCTTTGGAATGAGAACAACATTCTCCTCAACATCATCGTCCACATCTAGTCCTTGACTTTAAAATCCTCTAAATGTCAAAGCTGATGGAGCGCTTTCAGTGGAGTCTAACAGAGAATGCAAGGAATGGGTAATTGCCTGATTTAGATGTCCTCCCCTGTTAGAATTTCTTCCTTGACACTGATGCTTAACAAAGTGAAGGACGACCTTGTGAACAAGACTGTTCCCATCAATATTGACGGATCCAGCAATGGAGACAAATGTCTTGATGCAGTCATTGTCGACGCTGACACTGGGTTCGAAGTTTGGGCCTTGACACCAAGGTTGATGCTGACGACTGCTTCGATATCTACATAAAAGGTACAAGGTGATGTCGATATCGACGTCCATGTGGACTCTGATGCTGGGGCATCCATTGACTTGTGGGGTCTTCGCTGCTTTGACAGTGACTCCGAAAGCATCTGAGTATCTTTTCTTTTTTTAATGTTTCCTATGGTGACTCCCAGAGGCAGAACCTTTCAAGACCTCTGCTGGGTATTTCAATACCTGCTCCTCTGATGTTGATCTTGAAGCTAAGGTAGACCTCAGCAGTTCAGTCATCAACATCTGGAGTCAAAGTGCCTGTTTTTAAAAGTCTGACGAGAGAAGGATGTGCAAATTCTGCAGGTCATTATTATTATGATCCTCACCTAAACAGAACAAACAGGAGTCATGCTGATCCATCGAGAGCAGCTTTCCCCCACAATCCTTCCACTTCTTAAAAGTTTTGCTAAGGTCCACTGAGAAACCAGAAACCAAAAACAAGCTGCATCAAACCAGGAAAACAGTACAGATCTGTCAACAAAAACCAGTCCCTTTAGCAATAAAAGTCAAACAGCCCAGTAAATCAAACACACTTAATTTCTCTCTCTCACCAAATCCAACCGAGGAGCCCTAGCTGCTGAGGTGAATACTTTGGTGGTTGGAAAGGAACTAAAGCAAGGGTGCAGAAACCGCTGGGAAAAAGGTAACGCTGAGGGGAGGTCACGCATGAGCGTTGCAAGTAGCTTGCATATTCCACCTACGAAGACCTGTGCAGGTGCAGAACCCAGGCTTATGAATATCTTACAGATCACACAACAGATCTTAAGCTTCCTTACACACTAATGTGATAAGACAGACGTCACCAGAACCAATGAAATTAAGAAGATACAAAGCCTTGTGAGTTTTTACTGTAGGAAGCACTATGCTGATGATTTAATAATCAGGAATTCAAAGTTGGAGTCACAAAAAGGCCTTCATTTAGGAGAGAATGAATGATTTACAAGCCACAAATCTCTTAATCATAAACCAAACCGTTATTAAAGGGGCACAGCAGCCTTTCCTATACAAAACCAATTTGCATCTCTTTACTGAAACTAGCAAAAAGCCCATAAAAACCACATGGGCAAAGAAATGTAAAGTGATTGGCAGGATGCTGGGTTTTTCTGGGGGGAGAGAGAGGAGAAAGCCTCTCTCTCCTTCCATTCTATCCTCTGTTGGACCTATCTCATGCACACAAAGAGGATCAATGGGCTTTTATAGAGACACAAACTGGAAGAAAAAGATAAGTTATTTTAATTTGCTGCCCATTTGTTATGTTTGTCAGAATCCTCTGTTTGTATGACAAATCTTCATTTTTTCAGCTACACTATGTATGTATGGCGAGAGAATATGAGAGAATGTATCTTCAGGGAAAGCTGGGATTTGTTTTACTTTTGATGAACATCAGCAGCCTATGCAAAACTACAGGCTTCCCCCCACTGAATTTAGTGTTTCTAGGCCAGTAACTTTTGTTCATGCCTTTTTCTGAGAAGATTTCTTGTAAAATAATGTGGGGAAAGAGTGCTAAATAAAAATAAACAATAGGTCAAAATATGCACTGTGACTGTAACACCTTTTCATACAGTTATAGATTGATGATGGGCTCAAGCACCACTGAGCTGGACACACCCCAATAATTCAAGCTGTTGTCGAGAAGTCTATATGGGATACATACACAGCTTTGATTATCACAAGCAGCCAGAGCTCATCTAAACAATAATGGAATGAGTTCAACTTTTTACCATTTGTTATTTATGGCTCTGTAAAAAAAAAAAATGGGTAGAAGCGATGGGGAATAAAAATGAGACAGGCCCTTCAAAAAGGTACAGACCATGATAGGAAGGAGAGAAGGGACAGTTAATGTTGCATTGGTCTTGAAAATGTAAGCAATTCCTAGAACAATGCAATGATTTAAGCTGTCCTCTCCACGAGCAACTCAAGTGACAACTTATGTAATCAGCATGGCAATCAAAGCCAAGACTTCATGTTTACTGATTGAAAAAAAAATGTTTTTTTGATTAGTGGAAAGCCAGCTAATTGACAAGTTTACTGACGGAAATGAAAGTAATAAGATCGGACACTTTGAACTGTGGAAACCAAGCCAGGCATTCACATAGTACTACCAGACTCCACTTGACTCTCACAAGCTATCAGCATACAATTATTCATCAGCTGAAAATTGGCACATCAATGTCAAATCAGGGAACACCACTAACCCCTTCAGCTAGCTCCAAGAGAGCTTAGATTGGATTTACTGTATTACCATGCTATACTCTAATTTTGATTCACTCATAAAAAGATGTCCTAGAAAATTAACACACAACAGAACCCTGGTTTACTAAGTCCACATGTTAAATTTCACCATATTCCAAGAACATTAAGAAAACAGAAGAGAAGTGGAATTGAATCATTTCACCAGACAGATTTTTAATCAGATTCTTGTAATAGATCAGTATAGTAAAACATGCCTGGAACTTGATTTATCCTAATTAGAAAAACAAAGCAAACACAAATAAATGCACAAGGAAGCTGATTAGGGCCAAACTAAACAAGCAGCTAGTCACATTAATAAGAGGCATGCTTAAGAAAGACCCCAAAGTGGTTAACAATAACAGCAACATTAAAAGCAAATTAAAGCAACTACAGATAAGCAGGAGTCTCCCAACTTGACAGAATACAGAAAAGTGTGATGAAACAAAAACAAACAAAAACTACTGAAAGGGATAGACAGTGTGGAATGCCATCCCTAAGAAAGGAACATTAGCTTATCATGAAGGGTTCTTTTTCCTTGTGACTGGAGCTCATCAGATAGGGCGGTGTACTGAGCATGCTCAAGACAGGACTGGATCACGTGAGAAAGATTTCCTGCCACTGGAGGCATCATAGTCCCAGTTCCCGGACTGATGCAAGAGCATGGTATTTTGTAGAAAGAGCTGAGTGGCCTAAGTACTGGTAAAAGCGAAAAACTGGAAAACACAAGAGGCATAAGGTAAGCAGAAATAGATAACTGTTAAGGGATGGCGAGAGGAAGGGAGATTACGTCTGCTGATCCCTGGAAGCTGGCACCACCCAAGAAAACACAGTAAACCCTCCAGTGAAAAGCAAACAAGTTGAACTACATACATCTGGGTGGGCCTGATGAGCTCCAGTCACAGGGGAAAAGAACTCTTCATGGTATACCAATGTTCCTTTTCCTCCTGTGCTGGAGCTCATCAGATAGGGACATGCCCAAGCTGCAACTAACAATGGGTGGGAAGGATGTAGTTAAACTACTTGTTGCAGAACCCTATGGCTGAAGGCTGTGTGAGGGACAAGGAAGATATTTTATAATGACATATGAAGGGAGTAATAGACGACCAAGTGGCCACCTTGAAAATGTCTACAAGTGGAGTATGAGCCGTGAACGCCACAGTGGTGTCCGCACTTAGAGTAGGAGATTTAGAGATCTGTATGTCTAGGGAATACAGGCCTTAATCCATCTGGAGAGGGTAACCACAGATACTTTGTTTCCCAGGGAAGAAGGATGAAAGGACACGAACAGGGAGTCAGACTTGTGAAAATCCTTAGTGCGTCTGATGTAGATGTGCAAGGCATGGCAGATGTCGAACTTATGCCAAATCCATTCTTTGTGATGGGATGGAGATGGGCAGGTGGCAGCACTAGGTCTTGTGACTGGTGGGAAGCGGAAGTGACTTCAGGAAGGAAAGCTGAAGGCTGATCGAATTTAAGTACCACTGAGTCGGGCTAGAAGAGAGCCAGAATGGTGTAGTGGTTAGAGTGCTGGACTATGACTGGGGAGACCCAAGTTCAAATACCCATTCAGTCAAATACTTGCTAGGTGACTCTGGGCCAGTCACTTCTCTCTCAACCTAACCTACTTCACAAGAGTTGTTGTGAGGAGGAACTTATGTATATTATACTCTGGGCTCCTTGGAGGAAGAGCGGGATTTAAAATGTGTAAAAAAAGGGGGGAAAGGCACAGTTCCTTTCTGACTGAAAGTGCGCTTAATTCAGAAACCCTGAATGTTGAGGTAATGGCAATGAGGAAAATGACTTTGTAGTAGAAAATCTTGAGACACACTGAAGAGAGAGGTTCGAAGGGAGGCTGTTTGAGTGCATTTAGTACTTTGTTGAGGTTCCAGGAAGGGAAGTGCTGGACCGGTGGTGGAGTGAGGTTTGAGGCGCCTCTGAGGAATCTAGAGATGTGCTGATGTAGGGTATATGCCCATTTGGACCTGTTGTTGAGATGTCCAAGACTGAGGCCAGGAAAGAGGCCTGGCATTTAAGGGTATTCGGTCATACACCAAGGTCCAGGCCAAACTGGAGGAAAGCGAGGACCTGGGGAACTCCAACCTGTAAAGGGTCTTGGAATCTGGTGTGGGACCACTTGGAGAAGGCGGTCCAAGTAGGCTGATATATCCTGATGGTAGAAGGTCTCCAGGAGGCCAGGATAGTGTCCTGTATGTTCTTGGAGTAGTTTCGTGCACTCAACCTCCATGTGTAGAGCTGTAGCCATCCTGGTTCTGGATGGAGGAGTGGTCTCTGTGGAGAGGAAGTTGGCAGGGAGGAAGGACTGAGAGGTTGATCAGTTGTGAGAACCAAAGGTGGTGTGGCCAATGGGGAGCTACCATGATCAGATCTGTTATTTATGAGTAACTTCGAGAGAACCTTAGAGATGATGGCCACAGGTGGAAAGGTGTAAAGTGCATAGAGTTTTTGGCCACGGGGCTGTAAGCGCATCCATGGCTTCTGCTCAATGGGACTGGAACCTGGTGAAGTATCTGGGAAGGTGGTGACTTGCTTCCGATGCAAAGAGATCCACTTGGGGGTCTCCGAGCCCTTGTATGATCTGATGGAATACTACCAGGTGGATCACCCACTCGGCTGGATCTACTGTCTGGCGGCTGAGCCAGTTTGACTGCGAGTTGTTTACTCCGCAGAGGTGTTCTGCAAACAAGGCGGCCAGATTTGTCTCTGCCCATTAGGAGAAGAGGTCGGCTTCTGCCATCAGGGCTTTGGACCTCATGCCACTCTGGTGGTTTATGCGGGCTTTGTTGGTCACGTTGTTTATACAAAAAAGGACGTGTCTCCAGTGAAGAAGATATTGCAAGAGAATGAGAGCGAGCCTGGAGCGAAACTGGAGTTCTAGCCAGTTTATGTTTTCTCGAGCGTCTGCCGGTGACCAGCAACATTGTGTTACCTGGCCGAGGCAGTGAGCCCCACAACCCACTAGGCTGGCATATGTGGTGACCATGATCTTTGGCGGATCAGAAAGTGGAAGGCTCACTTCCTTTGAGGAGAGCTGGGGAAAACCATCACCTTAAAGATTTCCTGACCCTGGGGGGAAGGGGGATCTTTTTGTGGGTGCAAGTCATGATCAGGACCTAGTGTGGGAGCAGCAACCATTGAAGGGGGCGGGAATGCCACCTGGACCACGGGGTGCATTCCATGCACATTATCATTGACCTGAAGATCTGAGAAAGAAGCATGAGATCCGCTGAGGGATGGTGAAGGAGGGCGGATCTGGGATTTGATCTTGTTTCTGTGTTCCAGAAGAAGGGAGATGGAATCCTTTGCAGTGTTCAAGAACACTCCTAGGTGTTGACTACAAAGTCGTGGTCCCACAAACACTGAAGAGTGAGATGGATGTCCTTCTGGGCTTGCTGTAAGGAAGATGCCTTGATCAGCAGATCACCCAAGTAAAAGTGGATGTGCACCCCATTTAAGTGGGCTATGATGGCTACGATCACCTTCATGAAAACCCTGGGGGCCAAGGTGAGGCCAAAGGGCAGTGCCCTGTACTAGTAATGGAGGCCATTGTAAGAAAACCTCAGGAACTTCCTGTGACGTGGCAGGATGGGAACATAAAGGTAGGCCTCTGAGAAGTCCACCGAAGCCAGGAAGTCATTCGGGTGGATTGCCTCCTTGGTGGTATGCGGAGATTCCATCCTGAATTTTATCTTCCTGATGAAGCAGTTCAGTTGTTTGAGGTCCAATATCACACTCCAAGGGCCGTCTTTCCTTGGAATGAGAAATAAGAGCGAGCAGATGCCTAGACATGATTGCATCGAGGGTACTTGCTCTATTGCTTTTATTCGAAGAAGATGATGAGTGGCCTTGATCATCCGAAGGTGTTTGGCCAGGTTCTTGGAACTGGGGGAGACCAGGAAATGGTGGGGTGGGGTGGAGAGAAGGTCCAGAGAGTATCCTTTGGAGACAGTATTGAGTAACCATGTGTGTGGTAGACATCCAGGTGGGGGCGAAGTCAAGCAGCCTTGCACCTACGGGAACAAAGTCATTGCTTTTGTGATGGAGGTGCAATGTTGAAGGGACGAGTCCCCTGGGTTCTGGGGGAGCCTTGATAGTGTGGACGCCATTGTGGTCTCTCGAAACCTCGGAAGTTGGAGGGGCGTTGGTCTCTGGGCTGAGTATTGCAGTTGCTGGAGAACTGCCTGTTGGAGTGAAAGAATTGACCCTGAGAGCGAAAGGGTTTGCAGAATTCTTTCTTTGTAGAGGGTATCACTTTTTTCTTTTCTTTCATTTCCACCTGTATGAGATCTAGGGTCAGCCCCAAAAGGTTTGTGCCTGCAAAGGGAGAAGAAGTGAGGGCGAGCTTGGGCTTAGGGTTCATGTGCCAACTCTTCAACCAGAGGGATCTCTGGACCATGACCACTGTCCCCATGTATCTGGATGCCTGTTGGATGCAATCCAGGCTGGGGTCAGCCATAAAGGCTGCAGCCTTTGCCATCTTGTTGATACCCTGGTGAAGCTTGATGTTTCCAGGTGGCACTAAAGTGACTAGTTCTTTAGCCCAGAGGACTGAGGTGTGGGCAAATATGGAGTTTGCCGTGGCTTAACTGTGGCCGAGGCTTCATGGGCCTACCTTAGGAGTAAATCATTCTTTCTGACTTCTGCATCTTCAGTTTGATCTTGCCCCTCCATGTTCAGGAGAGAGCCAGAGACCATTTGCACTACTGGTATATATACTTTGGGGACTGTGATCAGGGAGGAGACCTCTTGTGGAAGGGTACAGTGCTTTTTAGGCAGGTAACCCACTGGTTTAGAAGAAGCCGGTATCTGCCATTCTTCAGTCATGACCTTACCAAAAAAGGAAGGAAAGGGAACAGTGAAAGAGGAAGAGAAAACATTTTGGTCCAAAAGTTAAATAGTATCTGTCGCCTCAGCGGGGGCAATGTCATTGATAGCCCTTTTAGCTTTGGAGAGAAGGGCTTTGAAATCAGCTGTAGAAAACAGTCTGAAGGAAATAGAAAGTTGTGGGTACCATCTCTTTCTCAGAAAACTCTCCCTCTTCCATATCTGGCCCAATTGTGTCATGAGGATCACCAGAACCAGAGTGAGAGGATTCAGGGTCAGAGGCTGGTTGAGTTAGGCCTGTAGGGGAATGAGGCAGTATGGGAGGGAGAGTAGGACGATCTATTAGGTAAAATGGGAAGGGGATAGTTGGTGGAAGGGTAGGAGAAAGGAAAGGTACAGGAATGGGGGGGGGAGGGCAAAGCAGGTGCCAGGGGAGGCAGATGAGCGGCATCCCCCAGTGCCCATGTTGATCCTGCGGGCTTACCTGTAGCAGCAAAGTTGGGGCCCGGCGTGGTGGAAGAGGGGGAGCAGGCTCCTTGGGTGACATGCATTCCTTCCTAAAGAGGTCTTTAAGCCATGTGGTAAAGTCCGAGGCAAAGGGTGGGGGGGTGGCCCTTGGGGAATGAGGGATCACCAATCAGTGGCGGGTGCTCTGTTGGGACCGGGGCCGATTCCTGAGGCTGTCTGGCAGGCGGGACGCTGCCTGGTGTTAATGGCGGCTGTAAGGGCCTGGCTGGCAATTGGCTCAGCAGGCAGAGGCGAGTCTGTTGGCAGTGTTGAGGGAGCCAGCCGGCTCTCCCTCAATCACTGCACCCAAAGGCAGGACTACTGGGGATGCCAGTGGATTGCCTGAAGGGCACTGGTCTCACTTGCTCTCCTTCAGTGAAACGTGGGCTGGTTTAGAGCGTTTACAGAGTGCTTTGATTAGCAGCCACTCACTTAGCCGAACGGAGCTCCCTTTCCTCTCTGGAGACTTTTTCACTTTGGCTTGGGAAATAGACAGCTCCTTGCAATGTCTAGTCTTCTTTTTAGTCTTTGTAGGAAAAGAGTTTGCCAGAGAAGAGTCCGCAGCAGCAGCTGGCAAAATGGCGGGGGGAGCGATTGGGCATACAGAAGAAGCTGATTTTGCCAGCACTGGGGAAGCAGTAATGCTCAGATCCGAAGGCTGGTCTTTTGGAAATTTTGAGGATCCTCACAGAGAGATCCTCAGCATGGGTTAATTCCATCACATTGAACAGATGGAGAAATAAGGGAAAAAGAACTAAGGAGCCAATCAGCAAAGTAAAAAGAAATTTGTGGAGTGTTTAGGATAGTAATCTAGATCAGCCTTCTTGTCACCATCCAAGAATTGGGGGGGGGGGGGGAGCTGGAGGAGAAGAGATGAGAAGGAATGGAAAGAATCTAGGCCAAAAACTGCTAAACTCTTTCTCAGCCCTGTGTGCTCAAGTAAGACAGGACTAGAATTGTGACTATGGTGCCTCCGGCGGCAGGAAATCTTTGTCACGTGATCCAGTCCTTGTCTCGAGCATGCTCAGTACACAACCCTATCTGATGAGCTCCAGCACAGGGGGAAAATTCATAGTCTAGGTGCAATCATGGAGAAGGTGTTGTCCTGCACACTTGCCAACCAAACTTGTCGGCACACAGATCCCTCCCAAATCCCACTCCCAAGCTCCTATTTACAGGAAATGGCTGCTTCAGGGGTGATTTTCAACAGAAAAAGGATATGATGGGAAAGGATTTCCTCCTCCTCCTGTGGTCCCAATCAGAATTGCCCACTCCCATGACTGTTTTTAGTAAGTTAAGAGGCACTTCTAGTTTTAAGCATGTCTCTTATTAACACAATAAGCTGCTAACTGGCCTTGATTCTTATGAACTTCATCCTTCTAAGTTTACCAGTGGTTTTCAAACTGTTATATTGTGTAACCAAGTGTATAATTTGTAATTTCTGTGGCTGACATCATGACAGGGAGAAGGTCGTGGAAGGCTGTTCCTAAAGTAGCTGAAGGCTATCCTACTTCTGTAGCATTCCTACAATAAAACCCGATATTTCTATTATAGTGAGGAGCTGAGACTGGCTTTCTAAGCGTCACCAAGTCAACTCACACAAAATTTTAACTAAAGCTTCCTGGATTACACTCTTAGCTTCTATAAGTACACCAGATCTTATCCTGCAATGTGAGGAAGTAAGTGCAAATATGCTATATTTAAGGTTATTAGAAGGACTCTGAAGCTTCAACAATCAATCATGTTACCACAGGAAGGCTAACTTGTTTTAAACCTAATTAGACAATGAGCAAACAAAATCTCATCCACTTTCAGTTGGTCAAATGATAAAATAAAAAGGGAAAATAAAAAACTTACTTGATAGCAGTTTTGGAATTTGTTGTTGTGGTCTGCCTAGCAGTGGTCTGTATGTATTTCCTTGGTTGTAAGCTCCAGGGGGAGCAATACTGCTGTAAACTCCACTGCCTGACTGTCCTCTGTCCCTTGACATTGCATGGCTGTAATGCAAGGGGAGGGGCAGGGAGGGAATAATGAACATATTCATAGAAAGATGCCATAGCTCACTTAAATATATAGCAAGAAAAACTTCATTTTATGAACAAAGCTCACATTTCAGACTTAAACAATGGTCAATTTCTACAACTCTGGGTGGGCCTGGGAATCTCTTACATATAGTGGAGCATGGAGCAAACACTGTGCACATCCATGACTGTGGAACCCAGGTGTCATGTGAGCAAGATATATACATATGTAAATAAAAGCACTCTGCCTGACTTCCTCAATTCTTCTTCTTCCAAAAAGGAGTGGAAAGAAAATTGAAATCAGTGAATGCACTGTGTGTGAATGTCTACACGCAGATGCCCAGGACTCATATCTCTTCTTACTTACAACAGAGTCCATGCATGATTCTATGGTTTTGACCTGCCAAACATAAAACTGTCTCTGGACCAACAACATCTGAACCAGTCCTCACTCTACCTGGGCCCAATTTGTGGAAAAATGAAATAGCAGATATATAAGAGACACCACTCTTTAATGTAACTTACAGAAACATATAGTGCAGCTGGGAACTTGAACAAACTGAACAGGTTTCCTTGGAAGCCAGGGTCCAGTTTGGGATGCTCTTGGGTCAGGCACCATGCCTATGATTCTAAAACAGGGCTGCCTTCAATTTCAGCCTTCCAGATGTTTTTGGACCCATCATCCTCAGCCACCATGGCCAATAGACAGGGATGATGGAAGTTGTAGTCCAACATCAGCAGGATGGCCAAAGTTGTGGCTCTATTCTAAAGCTTAATGGGCACAAGAAAGCCTCCTGGTCACTTAAAAGAGAACAAGGTAAGGGCAGTCAATTTTGACACAATGCAATTCTGAACAGCTTTTTTGAGTTCACATACTTAACTATCTTGTTCACAAATAAGAACCTTTTTGTTCGTAATTTAGTTTTCCTCAACATAACTGAAGCACTAGAATGTTGTATACAATTTTAATCTATCCAGTATTAAAATATGCTCAGTTTTAGTAGAAGCTCTACATTTCTCTCGCTCAAAAATAAGCAAATAAATGTATATGAGCAGAGGTCAAAAAACCAGAAGTAGATGTAGTCACTGCTACTTACCCTAATGTTCTGAATGCTGACTGGTCCAAGTGAACCTGCCTTCTGTCGCGGTTAAAACCAAGCTGTGGCCTCCAAGGTCTTCCATCATTGCTTGTTTTCTCCCAGTCACCTGGCTTCAGAACTGTTTCAGGCTTTCTGAATTTTAAGGCAATATAAATTAATCCATCAATAAGGCATCATAAGCAGGGAGCTGATCATTCTGCATTGTTTGCTAATTAGTCCTGCCCTGTCAGAGAGTTGGACTTGGGTAACCATTGGGTCTCAAGTCCGATCCTTTGAAACAAGGCAAGACCAAGCCTACACACTATAAAATACAGCAATTTACACAGAAGAACTAGCAAGCAAGTACTCAAGAGTTACTTACTTTGCCCCAGGTAACACCACTGCCTTAAATATATAATCTTCTTGGAACTGTGGGTCTTTAAAGTTGATACTAAGAATGAAAATTTGGAACAATTATGAGTTCAAGGTCTATCACAGGGTGTCAGAACTATTAATCTACTGCATTTATTCTCTTAAAAGTAAAAGCAAGGTGTAGATAGACTTCTATTTTTTTACACCTTTTCCAGTTGTATTCATTCATGCTTTATCCAGTTGATTCAGACTTCAAATCAGGCCTACACAACTTGTGGCCCACCAAGACAAAATACAGTCCACTAGCTATGTACCCTCTGTTTTTGCAGTCACAGAGAAGGAGCAAAACCAAGAAATCTATTGAGCTATTGGTGGACCATGTTTATTCTAGTGAGTCTTAAGCTGTGCAGACCTGCTCTGAATAAAGATATATGTCAATGCAGAAACATTCCTCAGTTGTAATGCCACATACAGAAGAGCTTTAACAGTGCATCTGCAGCAATGGTCTCATTCAGCAGCAGCAGCATCTTGAGGGAAGGTCTCAGCAAGAATGTTTAAGGAGCCTGACAGATGTGTGGATCAATCAACTTTTTTTCCAGACAAACCAAAGCTGCCATTTCTCAGTTGCTCTTGCTTAGCAGCTGGGCTCTTAAACATATCAGACAGAGGGACTGATTCACACAAGTGCATTCATTAGTTCAGGATGGCATCGTCATGCTCACTTTGAAATGTGAACGAAACATCACAAATCAAACCCCATTATATCATTCCACCTTACCCACAGGACTTTTCAAAGCATTTTGTTTTTGCACATTCAACTGCAGGTCATCAAATGGTGAATAATCAGGGGACGTATAGGCAGACATGAACTGGGCCCAGACTCGGTTTTCTAAACTTATCTGTTTTTAATGAGAACACACTTTTTTCTGACTTAAAATTGGAGGCACTATTCATTTTTATAGCTGATTTTTAAAAACTTATCACATACATCAAGAAATGATGTATATGAGTGAAGTTACCCACCTTTTGGAAAGCCAGTCTCACATTTCTGCATAACTCATTTATTTAGGCAAGCCTCTTGAACAGCAAATAGTGTAGTTACACACTGCAGGCAGTCTTCTCTAGGGGTGATAACTCTGAACTCGCAGAAACTTTTAAAATGTCTTTCTCATGGCATACTAGGGCACACAGTACACTGGAGATATTGTGTCAATTCTATGTTATATGACAGACAAAGGTGGGCACACCCCACGAGACCAACAGAAATAATTAAGGTAACGAGACCATTGCTGCTGCTGACTGGGGGAGACAGCAGATTCCTTTGAAGTGAGGAAAGCAAAATACATAGTTCAAACGCCATAAGCTTAAAATCTGAATCCAGTCCAGAAGAGCATGTATGTGTCAGTAATTTCAATCAAAGGTCCATGTTTTCTGAGATTTAGAAGCATAGTTGCCTGCAAGTCTACAGAAGCAAGAGCCTGGGAAATCCAAATACAGTTTACCTTATTGCCACATTCTGTGTCAGATCACGCAGCATTGGCACAGGAGAATGAACTGTCCTACAAGATATGAAACAGAACGATTCATTTAAAAGAAAAACTCATTGATTGCAGAGAAAAATGAAAAAAGGACCTGAAGTAAATTGGCACTGGTGACACACACACCATCTATTATCCCATGAGAAAAGAGGACACTTGACCCAAGCAACTCAATTTTTGACCAAAACGCTATACAAATACTACTACAAATATTACTATGAATGTCTATATACCACTTTTCAATAACAGTTCCCAAAGCAGTTTACATAGATATAAACAAATAAACAAAATGACTCCCTGTCCCCAAAGGGCTCACAATCTAAAAAAGAAACATGACAGACACCAGCAACAGCCACTGGAGAAACAATTAATAATACACCTAACAGCAAAATCCCAAACAGTGAGGCTTGAAATGGTTCTGCTACTGTAAGACTAAAAGGAGCCAAGGCAATTAGCTACAGTTCAAGCAGAATAGTAAACGAAAACACCACACTAACATTTCAACATTTAATGGTATGCTATTCAAGTGAGCAAAATATAGAAGGTGCAGAATGGTCAACAATAATTTAAACAGAAGTGCAAAGAGGGGAGGAATTTAATGGAAATGCACTCATTTCTTTTTTAAAATATTGTTTTATTGTTTTAAAAAAGATATAAACAAAGAGAAATAAGAAACAGAAAAGAAAAAAGAAACAAGAAACAGATTAATCAAACCCAGGAAGTACAAAGATTCTCAATATAGTCTATATACGTCGACCTTAATTCCATCAGCCAACATATCTCTCCCTGCCGCACTCTAAACATTATTGAGTACAGAACTGAAACAACAATGATATTATTGCTGTCTGCATTAATTTCCTCTACAAAGAAAAGCCATATCTTGGATGGGGTAGAAATGCACTCATTTCAAAAGTAAATAGTTTAGCCATTAACTCAAGTTAACCATCTCCATGGTATACACCAGTAGTCTCCCATTTCTTCATACCCAGGACCTACTTTTAATCTCATCTTACAACATGGGACTCGTTTTGATTTACCACACCTATATCCTCTCTCTCACCCTTTTTTCTCCCATTCCATCCTATTTCCTGTATCACAACTTTCTCCTTCTCTTTAGTACCTAAACAATAAAAATAGTAATGGTGTCATTGGTGTGATTCATCTTCAGTTCAAGTCAGACCATGAGTGAAAAACCAGTGGTATACCCCAAGATACGTTTGACATGCATCGTGATGGCAGTAAAAACAAACTTATTTTTGAGATGAAAATTAAATTGATTGATTTTCTAATCAATTTAACAAGGCACTACTCTTGATCAGCAAATAAACTGTACTGGAAGCTATACTTACTCGCCTGGAAGAACTGGATTTTCATTCACAGTAAGTTTTCCTTGAATACCATGACACAGTTCAGGAGGCATGTCTACAGGCTATTAAGGAATAAGAAAATTCTGATCAGCTGAGACAGATAGCTATTAATGATAAAAGGCAGCATCCTCTAGAACAAATGTGACATACCTCTTTGCTACTGGACCTGTATTGTTCAAGAATGAAGTCATGAAGTTGGTGATGCTTCCCAACAAAAATTATATCACCACCAAGGCTATTTCTTCTGTCTAGACAAGGAAGCAAAGTTACAACTTCATTAACAGGAGTTTTCAGAAGGAATGAAACTTAGCAAAATAGCAATAGCACTTACATTTATATACCGCTCTATAGCTGGAAGCTCTCTAAGTGGTTTACAATGATTTAGCATATTGCCCCCCAACATTCTGGGTACTCATTTTGCCGACCTCGGAAGGATGGAAGGCTGAGTCAACCTTGAGCCCCTTGGTCAGGATCGAACTTGCAACCTTCTGGTTACAGGGCGGCAGTTTTACCACTGCGCCACCAGGGGCTCTATTTATTTACAGTTCTATTTATAGTTTACTACTTGCATCACAATTAAATTGTCCTCTTTATAGTTTTGTTTTTTGAGATTGCAGTGGATTATGCACTGGATGACATCAAAGAACTGAATGACACCAAAGCATAATCTATTATAATCACAAGATAAAATCTCTTTGCTACTGGACCTTAAATAAGGTGGGGAAAGAGGGGAACATCAATCTGTCACTTGATACTATACTTGATCTTCAGCAAAAGGCCAAGAAGCAATGTCAATTTGTCTTTTACTACTGTTAAACATAAATGACCTTCCACTGTTCTATCAGGGTGGCGATGTCTGACCACAATGTAGTTTGTCTATTTGGACTTAACAATTTGCTTATACAAAAGTGCCAGGCACCAAGGGACTCGGACCATAAGCCTTGGAAGTCAGACACTGATTCACTGCACCATCAGGTAAGTTGATCACACAGATGAACACCACAAGTCAACTAACAGAAGCCTCTGCAAAAGTCAAGTAATTGGGAGGGATTGCCCACCTCCATTTCTACATACTCCATATTTTGTGGCTGCTTGTCAACCTGAGCAACAGATCACCTACAGAAGATGCTTAGCTCTCATCAGGGCCTGCTAGATTCTCCCTGATACCATTCTGCAACTGCTTGCTCATTTTGTTTATTTCTGCGACTGTACCCAGTCAGCCCTATCTTTAGAAGCCCTAAACAAACAAAAAAACAAAAAACCAGCCTAGAATTCCAAATACCAAGACCAACAATGGGAGTTTCAACCTAGTACAGTTTTCCAAAACACTACTAGGCTCTAGCAAGAAATTATTCTTCACAATCAAAGAAATGTAGACCATTAATGAGTCACTTAAAGATGCAAAACTGTCAAATGCCATTTTACAGTTCCATTTGCAGAAATGCTTTATTGCAGATGCATCAAGCAGTACTTTGCTTTTTATGTTTTATGTAGGATATTTTGTACAGATCTGGTCACAACATGATCCTGAATATGACAAGAATAAGAATATTTAGTTTAAAACATGATACATTAGAATAAAGAGAGAAGTACAAATGGAAAATATATGATTAAGGGACTAGAATTAAAACATATAAGGCTGCACAGAGAGAATGGTAAGAATTCTACTCTTCTTGCTACATAACATCAACACAAAAACAAATTGTTTTATGATATAGAAAGGCAGATTTGTGTTTAATATTAGGAAGAATTTATTTATTATTTTATTTATTTATTTAATTTATATACCGCCCAAACTTTCGTCTCTTTAGCACTGCATAGAAGTACCACTACCCAAAGCCTTGGTAATCAGACACTTTTATAATCCTACAATTCTTACTTTCTTCAGGAGTGAGGTCAGGATACACCTCTGCTAGAGCAGCTCTCAGACGACGTTCATCAACAAATGGTAACAGAGCGACACCTGCAGAAAAACCACACAATTAAATTCCATATTTTCCTTCCATTATATCTAAGGAAAGAATAAGAGTGATAGGAAACTTTGCTAAGATCAAGCTGAGGTTAAGTCTCATTGATTTTAATCAGGGAGATAAAGAGCTGAAAACATGTTTGACTCTCTCACTGAAACCAATGAGAGTTAAAAGTGCTTAATTTTAACTAAACCATGCCCTTTGCAGGGCAGGGGGAAAAGTTATGCATTCCTCCTGCTCCCCGCCCATTTCCCTACTCACCCCCAATCTTTTCATTATTAAATCCACTCTTCTCTCCCCACATGCTGTAAGAATTAGAACAATAATTTCCTACTGAGTGGACATTCATTCAGCATGATTAAAGCAGAACAGCTCTCCATAGCCAGACCTTTCTTTTGGCACGATATAATGTTGTCAGCTACTCACTAATGGGACTGCTGAAATTACTATTTATCACATCCTAGGTCACCTATTTAGCAACTGTTCTTGCTTTTTACTTTTCTGTGTTTGTTTAAAATCTACAAATACAGAAATTACTATGGCAAGTGTTAGCAAACCTAGTTATGGAACAAACTCTCCCCTGTTTTGTAAATTGTTCCAAAACCTCCTGAACAAATATTAAAACATTACTTTCAAAAGTCCCAAAATGTTACCTTGCCAAGCATATTTCTTCCCATTCAGATCAATAGCAAAGTCTTCAGGATAGAAGTCAATTATACTTGATTCCTGTGTTTAATAAAATTTCATTAAATTACAATGATTCAGAGCATAGTAGAGTATAGGATAAAAGTAACTACACAATATTGATAGTTGCATTCTTCCTTTCAAATTCATTATGAAAGCAAGTTAAAATGAACAGTACTCTGCTGACAATTTTCAAAATGCCATGTGATAGAGGTCCTTCTAAAATGTTTACATTTCAAAAATTGGACATTTCTTTCCTGTCACCCTGAAGGGATCCTTCTCTTCTGCCTTTACTGCTATTAAAGGAATACACTAACACCAACATTAAACTACGGTTTATGCTGCATAATACTCTGATTCTGAATAAGAACAAGTATTCCCTTTCTTGAAGATTCAGTAGGAAGGAGGTAAAGAGTCCTATGGCTCTTGCTCATTTTTTGAACCTTACAGTATGCCTTCTTTAGCGTTTTCTAAATGTTATGCTTAGGATTTACGTTAGCACCTTCCAGCAGGACTAGTTCTGGAGTTTGGGGCCTCTTGAGAAAGCACCCTCATTGGGTCTTATTAGTTTGACAGTGACAAGATTGAGAATTCTCTCAAGCCACCTCGGATCTTCTTTGATGTTCTGTGCCAAGTGGCACAAATGGCAGGGATACTGGAGCGGTAGACCCTTTGCAAGTCTTGATGGCCCGACAAATGCCCTAGCAGCTCAAAAGGGTGAGGGAGAAATTCACTCCTAATTTTCAAATTTTCTTTTAAAAGCTTACAAGGAGGATCCTGTAATATGGGGTCCCCTCTGATGATCGAACACATGAAGATAGTAGAGATCATACTATCAATTTAAATCTCTATCAGTGGTTCTAGGACAACTAGTTGGATTGCTCAGCAGACTGGCCCTTTCTTAAGCTGGCTTCCATATGAGTTTGGGGCTCTCAATAAGGCTCAGTAAGCCTGAGCCTTGGAAAAGGCTCTGGATGGATGACAGGGACAGCAACAACCAGTCTTTCCAGAATAAAGATGAGTTTTGGTAAGGACCTACTCTAGTTGAGGTTGGGTCTCAGAGAAGACCAGCAAAATCCACAACTCATGGTCTCAAGCTGTGTGATGGAAGATCCTAGGACAATTCTCACATTTTCTGATGGCTAGCCAGACATATAGAGGTCATCAGTGGGTCAACTATGACACCTTTTCCCACATCTGCCCCATGATGTGGCTTGATTAGGTTCAAGGTAAGTCAAGTGCTTGTTGTTTTACAGCTCACTACAGCTTGTAGAGAACAAACTGAATTTCAACTGGAAGGGGAATTCACTAGTCCCAGTCTACCATGGCATAGGTTTGCTGAGTTGCTGCCTCTAGTGGACAGAGCAGAACAGGCACATTCTTTGGACAAGTACTGAAGCTGTTACAGAATTTTATAACATTCAAGTTTTGCTCTGATGAAAAGCGAGTGAGGGGAGATCAAGGCAATTACTTACTGGATCAGTCATAAGTTTCCGCCAAGTTGCTGGGAGAAAGTTGCCACTTGCTGCTGGAAAGACTCCCATAAGTTGCTCAAGCGGTCTGAACTGCCAAAATAAAGTTCAGTAGCAATAACTATTATGAACCCCCCATTGTTAGTGACTTAGAATGAATTATTATAAAGGTAAGTCGCAAACCTTACCGGTTTGGTTCCCTTTTCGAAGTCTGAGGGCATGTCTGTGATACCTTCAAAATCTGAAGCGAATGGCGCATAATGGAAAGGATAATACCATTTCCAGGAGGCACAACCCTAGTTTGCAAAAATGTAAGAATTCAGATCTAATAATAACCACTGACCTTTTCAGGAAGCTAGAAAGTATTGAAAGACATCTGATTATGGCTGCACAATACCAACTCTTATCGCATGGTTGCCTAGTCTAGGTAAACTGCTAAATAGTATGATCAAACACTGTGGTTTTTTTGTTTTAAATCATCTTGAAACATTGGATGAATGGTATAAAACTTCAACAACTAAAAGAGAGAGTATAAATCTCTTGGTCTCCCAACAGAAATACTGTATAACAAGATTACCACTAGCTTCCTTTAGAGACTTCAAAGTTTTCAAACTGTGCTCAGTAACCAGTGTAGGAAAGTTACACACTAAAAGAAAACAAATCCCAGTGTCCACAAAACAGAAGCTACAGTCAGAGATATGAGAAGAAGCATTTACCATAAAAATATAAAATATTTCCCACTATAATTTTTCTCTACAGAAAAGATTTCATTTCTAAAATACATTTCTCATACTGTTCTCTCAGATTTGTGAGTTAATATAATGAATGCATACAATCCCAGTCAAACTAGGCAGTTTCAAAGTTCTAACTGATTTTACTCCCTGTCAATTATCCCTAGGAAGTGTATACAGTACATAGATTTAAAATGTTCTGCTGTTAGGTGTGCCAAAATTAGAATATTAACAGCTTCAGGCACGTTTACACTTTTCTTTATAAAATAAACAATGCAAGTGAAGCATATGTTATTGAATTATCATTTCTTAGGAGTACAGTATTCCAATAAAAAAAGTTTTGAATGTGTTTGAATATTTAAAACCACATTAAGTGAACTTTCTTTCCCCTAGTAAAATATTTCAGTTCAACTACTGTTGACTGTTGGGAAAAACTCTTGAAATATTTGTATAGCATGTAAAACTACCGTATTTACCCAAATCCAAGACTAGGTTTTTCCAGAATTATTTGGTTTTAGAAATTGGGGCGGGGCTTGTCTTAAATTCAGAGTCTTGTTCCTTTTGGTTAAATACAGATATAACCTTATTTAACCTCTGTTTTCAAGGGGGCTGTCTTAAATTCAGGGCCATCTTTTGTTCAGGTAAACAGAATATACTCCCCCCACCCTTTGGTAAATATGACACTCTAAATCAGAACCCAACTGATATAGGACATTGGAAAATTTTCTGATTCAATCCCCCCCCCCCCCACTGGCAGGGTATTCCACTTATAAGAAGTGTCCATCTTTATTAGCAATGATGTTTGAAATTACACATTTTTATATTTTAATTAAATGTGCAAAAAGTGCAACCCCCCACTAATTTCAAAGACATAGATGTCAATTTAAAAGCAACACCAATATTTTCAAATAACATGCTTCTATCTATCCAACATATATCTTTATCCTAACCAAAAGTAATACCCCAACACAACCCCATGCAACTGAGACAAAGGGTTAGAGGGGAGGGGAAGAGAACCTCTTTAAGAATGGTTAATTTCTACAGACTAATGAATAAAAAAACTTCTACATTTCCATAATTACCCATTATAAATCCTCTGACCTACATTTAATAACTACTCTCCGCTAGTCAGGCTTGACAATTTCATTAGAAGTGATCCAAAACATTCTGACCTTCCTCAATTGCTCTAATATTTGACTTTTATTATAGTGCAACTATCAAAAAGTTCAGGGATTTACACTTTTCAAAATGTTTCTGGAGAAAGGTCACATAACAACAGCACTTGAGATTGTATAATTATACTAGATCTCTGCCAAAAGAGAGATGCAGTAAAAATTATTTAATCTTGTCATAACATATATATCATAGGGTCACTCTAGCCTATCTCTAGACATCCAGATTTAGAATGCCTTAGTCCAGGCTTCCCCAACCTGCGGCCCTCCAGATGCTGCTGAACTACAATTCCCAGCACAGCCAGCCACAATAAATTGTGGCTAGGGATGCTGGGAGTTGTAGTTCAGCAACACCTGGAGATCTGCAGGTTGCGGGAAGCCTGCTTTAGTCCTTGCATGCTTGTCTATAAAGTTCTAGCAATGACACAATTCAGTTTCACAGAGCAGTCAGACCTCAGCCTTCAAACCCTCATGCACACCAAACAAAACAAGATTGCTGTTGCAGGATTCATTTTTCTATTTTTCTCTCAATTAATTTAAGAATACAGATATATTTGTAAACTTTATTCTCCAACAGTTCTTACTTATTCATGCTTTTAAAAAACATTTTTCATGCTGAATCAATCTTATTTTTCACTGTTTCTTCCTCCATTAGATGAACTGTCCTTACTTGACCATCACTTTATCTATTTTGTAGTTTATATTTTGTTCAAGAGTCTGGTTTTCTTGGCAAAAATTCTTTTAAAACTTCTACAGAGCCCACCCCAATCAGTAAGCTACATCAGCATTTCCAAACCGGCATGCCATGACTATTGTGTTGTGCTGACTTGCTCTGAGTCAAATGCAAAAATGGAGTATTCCCTGCTTTTGCAGTTGACTCATCCCAGAATGTATTGGGAAGTAAGTGCTTCCTTCCCATGGATGTGGAGAAATTTTCGATGGTGAAACATTTCAACTCAAAAACAGAATACCTTTTAACAAAGGGCCTGTTTTGAACTCAGAACAGAAAAACCTCATTTCAATTAAAATATTTTGAGTTGCCGATCGATTTTCTGGCACTGGCTTCTGATTGGCTTGTGATCTCTTTGCTTCTTGGTTGGGTTGTTATAGAAATCAAGTGTTGTCATGGGCAACTGTGCCCCCATTGACTGGGGGGCGAGAGGAGGGAATCTCAGAATGTATTCAGAGACTGGGAGGCAGAGAGAGCCCTTATGCCTCTTTTGAAGAGGATACATCAGGAGGGGAGGAAGGCAACTTTGATGTTATGGCTTTCTTTTCTCAGCACTGAAAAAAACATTGAGTATATATGCTATATATTATAAAGCACTGAGTATAATATGCTGTGCTATTGCTGCTATTTTGCTATTTGCATCTGGCAAAGGCAAAACAAAGGCAAAACTTGAATTGTAGTTTGTTTTCTTTGTGAGATAGTGTTGCAGCAAGAAATGGACAGTGACAGGTGTGTGTGTGTGTAAGTAAAATACTTCTTGGTGATTGCTGTGATGAGCTCCATGTTCAGCCTTGAGACTAGCTTGTGCTTCACTCACTGGTCTGCAATCTGCATTGCAAGGTATACTCAGTCGAAATGTGGCTGAAGTTACTCTAGTTGAGCTTATGGCTATGATTGCTTGATGCTAAGCAAGGGTGCTGCTGTGGCAGCAGTTGCAATACTAGGAAGTAAAGAGTCAATCGTGTGTGAGAGAGCAACTGGAGTACTGAAAGATTTGTGTGCTCTGAGAGGAAGGCAAGAAAGGAGGCGCCCAGGCCAGGGGAGAGCATAACCTGCTAACTTGGCAAAGAGGCACCTTTTAACGTGGTGATTCTCTTTATTTAGCAGGGGAAGAGTAACTGGCCCTATCCACCCCTAACACTGTACCTCCAGTGACTGTTGCTGGTGTCTTATCTTACGTTTCATTTTAGATTGTGAGCCCTTTGGGGACAGGGATCCATCTGATTTGTTTGTTATTTCTCTGTGTAAACCACCCTGAGCCATTTTTGGAAGGGTGGTATAGAAATTGAACAACGGCTCCCATAGAGACCAGCACTGGCCTGTGAGAACTGTTGGGGCAGCTCCACCACAACCTTCCCAGGAGTACTGAAAGACTTGTGTGCTCTGAGAGGAAGGCAAGGAAGGAGGTGCCCAGGCGAGTGAGCTCTTGTCCTCAGCTCCTGAACAAACACCAACAGCCTGAGACATTTTATTAATCTTATGTTATTTCCTTGTTTTAATATTGTAAACCACTTTGAGTATCTTTGTCAGGGCAGAAAGGCAGTATAAAAATGCAGCCAACAAAATAAAAAACAAACAAACTTGTGCCAATGATGTTACTATAGCGCAGGATCCTAGGGTTTGTTTGTTTGTTTTGAAAGGTTAAGAATTGCCTGCTTGCCCATTACTTTTGTGAGTAGGTTGATAGGTAGTACCAATCATTCCCTACCACTCAACCCACTTTGGTGTCCCTAGGAGCGACCGATGGGGAATAATGGGGTGTTTAAAGTTTCCCCATTGTTTCCTATGGCCGAAACATTCGAAACACTTTGAGTTTGTTCCATCAAAACAGCCAGGGTCAACCACTGTTTTGATGAAGTGTTTTGGTAGGTGGCATTTTGTTTCAAGGTCAAAACAGAACACAATATCCATTTTATGCACATCCCTACTCCTTCCCAATGAATAGAGAAGCAAGCCAGCTACAAAAACCGAGCGTTTAAACTCCTCGCATTTGGAGCTGACTCACCCCACAATGCACAGGGAAGAAGGCATAAGGGAGTAAGTCAGAGCAAAGCTGGGAGTTTGGCCAGATTTTACAACTGACTTGCCCCATAATGCACTAGGGTTTTTGTTTTTTTAAAAATAATGCTGAAGCTTTGCTGCTGCCTCTGGGGAAAATAAAAAAAAATCTCCCAGGGGGAGAGCTGCTGAGCAATGACTTTCAAGCACTTCTGAGCAGTAGTGCAGTTTGCCTTTCCATCATTTCCAACGGAAAAAAGAGTTGTGCTGATGCCCAGAATTCACTGCACAAGCCCTGTCACTATACCATTAGGGCTGCCTTTTACGATGCTCAGTAGCCCCAGTGTTCTGCAGCATCAGAGAGCTGCACATCATGCATAATCCACTAACTCAAGATATTGCGCTAGCTCTGCAATACAAATTTGGGAAGGAATGGGGCTGGAGAGGCAGAACACATGGAATCTGGTGGCTGATATCCTTACAAAGCATGCCTGTAAGGAGGCTCTGCAGCAATGCGCTGGGAGCCCACATGCAACTCTCCCAGAGCCCACATGCAACTCTCCCAACAACAACATCAATTTGATTTCTATACCGCCCTTCCAAAAATGGCTCAGGGCGGTTTACACAGAGAAATAACAAACAAATAAGATGGAACCCTGTCCTCAAAGGGCTCACAATCTAAAAAGAAATATAAGATAGACACCAGCAACAGTTACTGGAGGTACTGCACTGGGGGTGGATAGGGCCAGTTACTCTCCCCCTGCTAAATAAAGAGAATCACCACAGTAAAAGGTGCCTCTTTGCCCAGTTAGCACTTGGAAATCTTCGTCCTCTGACACAACACATGTGCTGTTGTGTCAGAGGACGAAGACTTCCAAGTGCTGTTTGCACTCCAAAAGGACTCTGCAAGATCAGAAACTGAAGAGCCTCCTTACACACACACTTCATTAGTCAGGATGTCGGCCAAAATCTTAAAAAATAAAAACACCCATTATATAACAACAAAATGCCTGCCTAAAAAATCCATGATTAAGTAGTTATTTGCAAATCACCAGGAGTCCACAATTTGTGTTTGGGCTTGGCAGCCCACAATTATTTCTTTAGCTAGTGGGAATATTCTAAAAATGACTTTGAGCACATGCTGAGTATCTCTTTTTCGTTAACAAAAGTGGCCTGCTCCTCCCCTCATATAATTAAGAAGGGACAACAGAACAGATACTGGTATTCCACAAGCTTGAGTTCTTGTATGTTTCATTCAAGAAATTAAAAACGGTCTCTTGCTTCCTAAGTGTACATATATAATTAGAACACACATGAGCCTTCCTCTCCCAAATCTCATCCACCAGCACATCATCATTTAAAATATTCCATCCACTTTCCAACTCACTTGTTATCAGCATAATCTTAGTTTTTTGCGCACACATGGAAATAGGGCTTCAACTGTGCTACAGTACTGTCCAGCAGAAATCTGTTTTTCTTCCAGCACCACAGCTATAAAGGCTAGTGAACACACTCTTTCCCTTATAGTTTCCTATAAATTTCCATAGGAAGTATAACTTCCGATGAAGGCATTTTATTCACTTGTTTTTTGTTTTCTCTGCATCTACACTTGCAGTGCAGCAGTGTGGGGGACAAAGATTAAGCTTGATTGGTAACATTAAGGTGGAAGGGAGAGGAGGAACTCTAAGCACTGATCCTACCTACCAATGCTGGAAGCAGCCCTCCACCACCTCCTGTGACTCTGCCAATTTGCTAAGAGTGACATTAATAGTCACAGGTAGGCTGTCTCTGCAGATTCTTTCCAACAACTCTGCTTGATTTTGCAGGGAGCAAGATTTACCCAGCACCAGCTGAAGATAGCACAACAGCACCAACAGGACAGAGAGAATGGCACCAGCACACAGGAGAGCTCCAAGTACCCAAAGCATGCACGGACTGATGGAAGACAAACAGATGTGCATGCACACACATGCACCTGTAGCAACTATGCTGGGCTCTGCTGCTGCTTCCAATTTTGCCCCAAACTAAGCAAGATAAGCCACTCCATATGACCCAGAAAGGAAAAGAAGGGTTGTTTGTCTTTCCCTCCAGCTGAGCTTTTGCATAACATACCAACAGTAGTGTGGGGAGCTTTGTGAAAGAGATGGGGGAAGGGAATACTCCAGAGCAAGAAGGAATTGCCTCTGTAGGTGATAAAGCAAGTGGGTTTTCTGAATCTGCAAATGACCAATACCTCCAAAATAATTAATTTGATGTTAAACTAAATCCGATTAACTCAAATAAAATCACTCAATTCAGTTATTGTCTCCCATATTGTTACAAAACCATTTTTATTTCTTTAAGACGCTGAAGTACATTAGCTACAATAATTATAAGTATTTGACTCAGTCTGGTATTTCCTATTTCAAGTGTTCACAAAACAATGGAATAATTTGCTTACCTGTGAATTCTTCTACTTGTTCACCAGACAATATTCCAGACACTGGATGCTCTCTCTGTCCAATAGGAGGCAAGTTCTTTCCTTGGAAGAAAGACTTGGCTGGTGGTTGGACTAGGAGGCATCTCCACTTCCTAATGATGAAGCAATGGTAGCAAGAAAAATATCCTAGTCTAAACCAGGAAAACACCCAAATTTAAAAGTCCAGACAGAAAACTAGGAAGGAACTGGGCTGCTGACTAATGAACAAGAACAATGAATATTCATAGATAAACAAATTCTCCATTCTCCCTACTTGTTGCTATCCAAAGAGACTAGGTTTGAATAAGGCAGCGCCCCACTCGCCCAGGGAGGAAGTGATAGAAATCTGGGTTGCAACACTGCAACATACATTGAAGCACCCTTTAGCTAAAAAATGTCAGCGGGTGAGGGGGGCAGGCAGAACTGGGCAGAATCCAGACTGTCAGCATAAATTTCCATATTTGAAGGAATACTGTCTACAGAAGGAATCTTTGGGCAAGTGCAGCATTTCTTCTGTTCATGGACAGAAATGACACCGGCAAAACATTAATTTAGATGCTGCCCATAGACTTTGTAATGTCAGGTGAAGATGTGGAGAGAGGATCAGATGGCCACCCTGCATATATGCTTACTGAATGCCCTAGGTCTGATATTCATAGTAATACTTAGCATTTTGATATAGTGTTTTTTGAAATCGGAAGGCAACGGGATACTAGAATCAGTTGGATTTTCTGGAATTATCTTTTTGAAGATCTGTGGAGCCAGTAGATTGTTTCCCAGCATCTTGAGACATACACCCAGATTGCCTGGAGGACTTAAACATGTTTAAATGGCTTCTGGAGCAGTCATTCTTGGAAGATTCGAGGAAGATGTTTCTGAGAAGATGGAATAATCTCCCCATTGACTGCCACTTGTCCAAGCACATACTCAACAGGTGGTCACCTTCAAACTGAAGTGAGAACAGCAAGTCTCCTCACGGGTGGAGCCAAAGGATTTCCTGGTTGAAATGGCAGAGAGGCTATAATCCTTCCTGTGTATTGTAATGTGTTCAGATGGCTACTGTCAAAGAAGAAAGAGGCATCAAATGAATCACTGAGTTTGGGTTGCTGTTTTGAATAGCCTTTTTCTGACAGAAGTGCTTCAGCCAAGCAAGGAAATCCTTGGTGACTAGAGATAGTATGGTAACCATCTTGGAGATCATGGCATTACTCAATGGATATCCTCAATATAATCTTGATCTTCCTATCCTTCTGGTCTCTGGGTAGACTGAGCCCTTGAGACAGGGAACCATTTTCTTATACCTTTTGTTATGCAAAGCAACTTGAAAACTTTTTGTTGAAAAGCAGTATATAAATATTTTCAAGAATAACAACCTCCCACAAGTGCAAGGCAGGAGTCTCTGGCCAGAGGGTTATCAGCTCAAACATGATAGGGAGCAGTGGTCCCTCTAATTTTTTTCATCTCTGTGTGGAATGAGTTTTGTTCTGGGAGGCAGTATCAAGGCAGTGTGCGTGCACCTGCATTCAGAATGGGGCCTTCCTAATCCAACCTGAGTGGGATCTAAAATGAACTGAGCGGACATCCAAAAACTTGTGAGCACGTGCACATGCGCACGTCTTAGAGAGAACAATGATAGGGAGTGTAAACTCTTTGCAATCTGCTGGGAAGCATAGATGTGTGCCAGAACAAAGGTATTCTGGCACTTTGGCACTCTAGGTATAAATTCATACCCTGCTGTAGCAGAGTCCTAGTGTGCCTCTGTGGTAGGGACCTGCTCTAGCTTCCTAAGCAAAAAAATTCAACAATGTTAAGAAAATAAAGCGGTGCTTTACTCCTCTTCACTTCTCAGAAAACTGAGCGCTCCCCCAACTCAACAATCTGTGATGTGCATCTGAACTGCATGTCAGACCTTAGGCTAGTCCACACAATTATTAATTAGGAATACTAGAGTCCTACCCAAGTTCAGGAGCTGTGCACACCTCCATTTTGTAGTTGTTTGCATGTAAAAAAACAAGGTAGAAGGTGGGGCAAGTGATCGTATGTGAGGTTTGCACTGGGTAGGAGGATTCTGTCTTACCCAGCAGCTGTACCCAGCTGTATAATGAGGTAGGAGGTAAATCCCTCCTACCCAGCAGCAGCCTCACATACTATCACTTTCCCCGCCTCCTACCTTGCTTTTTACAAGTACATGATCACAAAACAGGAGCGCGCACCACAGCTCCTGAACTTGGGTAGGATGCTTGTCCTACTTTATTGCTGGCTGTGAGAACCAGCCTCTTGATTCTTCATGTGGCCTTCAGGACAGTTCAGGGTGGGCTGCTGAAAGATCTGGTAGAGGCTCAGTTCAGAATATTGCTGGAGCTGGAGATAAACTTCTCTGCTGTTCTGCTGCATTGTTGGCATTTGACAGGAGCCGCGACTCTGGCTAGGTCAGGGTGAGGATCGCTTCTTGGCAGCACCATGGCTCCTGAAGGTTTGGGAAGAGCATCATCGTCATGTTTCTGGGCACAGCAGGTAAAGAAGGCTCCCTGAGGTGTGATGAAGATGGGCAGTGGGACTGCCATGTTTTGCATGCCTAATGTAGACATGTTAGTGCCAAAGGACCTGAAGTCTATTCCTCAGGGATCAGTAGATGTCCCAGTACTAGATATGACAATCTGGCTGTTGTTCGAACACAATGGGAAGTCCCACGGCCTGTTTCTCATCCTAAATCAGGGCTTCTGAAGCAGGAATGACATTCTTCTGCAGATCTTTTTCTTATAACTTGCTTTTTCCTTCTTGCCTTGGAATTTGGATAGATTCTCCATAGTGGGTTGACAGGTATGGGAGGAAGAGAACAAAACATCAACTGAGGAAAAACAAAAACAAAAACCAGTGGCTGGATGCCCATGGGGCTTGAGCTACCAACATGGTCAAAGTGCTACGGTTCTTGTTGCAAGGGAGGGTTATCTGCCCACTGACAGCAAAATAGCTTGCATAGGGATAGTGTGGTTCTGGTCCAACGTTTGCTGCAGAATGATTGCTTGGACATGACAACCCAGCCCAGAATGGTTGCCTGGAAACGATGACAGTCGCAGTAGGACATGAGCAACCCCACGACCAAAGTAGGTGCTGCTATCTCCTGTGGACAATGTTACTATCCTAATGAAAGCCTCTCTGCAGACTGCTCTGGATGGGAAGTCTGCTGAGGACTCCCACTCAAGGGTACTAGACCATGACGGGAAGGGCGGCGGGGGGGGGGGGGGGTTGGCGGTAAAGGCTGAGAATGCCACAGCCTGGTCTAGAGGACCCATATGTTGAGCAGGGAGGTGTGTGCACGGGGAGAAGGGCTGTGAGGCCAAGCCTGACATTCTTTGTGCAATTTCCTTCTTCTGGGGTTAGGGTTGACACACAACCAAAAAGTCAGTTTAGAGACATGTTAGGTGGACAAGAGCTAGGCTGTCCTCAAGGAAGCCCTGCACCCAATGGATTTCTCTTCTACCCTGCTTCTCATTTCCCTTGCTCTGATATATAAAAGAGCAGACCCAGGGACCAGCATCTGCTTGCAGTGGAGACAAGAGAAAGAGCGTTTCTCAGGAGGAAGTACCTTCTAATCCAACCCCAAATCAAGTCTTTTTTCTAAGAAAAGAGTCTGTGTCTCAGTGTCTGGATCACTGGATGGTGACAAGTAGGAAGAACCATCTTGCTGAAAAAAATGTCTTATATCCATATTCAATGTGAATATATTCACTGGCACACATTGTGTGTCCACTGTATCATGTAGCATTTGACATGTTCACTTAACACCTATCATTTAAAATGTTAAAGTGCAAAGAGATTGCATGTTAGCAGTGAAGCCTCTGAGCTGCACTAATGTCACAAGAGAGGGGCAGACAGATGAATTTCTGACTTCCACTGGTTGGGTCACTGGGGTCACCCAGTGATCAACATGAAATTCAGACTAAGCAAGGATCTCAAAGATCAGACAAATTCACTGTCAACTGATCAATCCACAGCTAATCTATCAAATAAAGTTCTAATAACCCATTATACATCAACAAAAGGTGTACAGTGTTCACAAACACAACACAGAAAAATCAGGTGTGCAAAGAAATACTGAAAGGACAGAATGACTTGCTCCAAGTCTGTTGAAAGAACAATGCAGTTTCCTGGCAGAAGTTCACACAAGCACAGGAAGTTAAAGACCACCACTACCATTTACCTTCTGTAAATTGGCTTCTTCAATAAAACTGTGGCCATAGTATAACTCAGTGTTTGAAATTCTACCAACTATGAACTAGGTCTTATCTTTTCAATGGAAATAATGTTGTTGTTTTTTAAATGATTTATCCTCATCTTTTAGCCATAAGCAAACAAAGTGGCTTACAACAAAACAACCATATCATATAATAAAGTTTAAACCACAAATTACAACAGCAGGGATTAAAACACAATAAATGGATGGTTATCTCATAAAGTCAAAAGACTCTAAGAAGAAGAAAAAGCCAACCAAATCTCCCTGGGGAAGGAATTCATAGATAGGATGATGCTGTTGAGAAAACGCAAACTCTGGTACCTGCCAATTGAATTTCAATGGGGAGGGGGGTTAGTATCAGAGCGCAATGCCTCTGAGGCTGATCTTAAGGCCTGGGCAGATTAATATGGGTTGAGGAGGTCCTTAAGGTAACCTGGTCCTATATCATTCCGGGCTTTAAAGGTTAAAACCTTCAAGTATCTTTATTTGAGCACAGAAACATACTGGCACTCATCAGACTTGATTCTTCAGGAGAGTGCAACCACATTCAAGACAGATCTCATTCCTTGATTCCAGAAGACAGACTATTACCAACAATGCCTAAATCTTATTTGGATTTAATTTCAGCATGCTTTATCCTCAAGCAATACATCCATATCCATAAACCTTTGGATCAGATCATCAGGTAACTTCAAAGGGCATGGACAGCTGTCAGTCCAAAAATCATCAGGTACTGATTTTCTCATGACAACAAGCAAGGCATATTAGGCTCCTCTGCCCACAGTTCACCATCCTCCCATCTAATACAAAACATCATGGAGGCCATGACATCCTGAGCAGCATCTCAGTGTGTATGTTCAAGACCCCACAAGATAAACAGAGTTGTGGCCCTCTATACCATTTCAGAGATCACCTCAGTCAGTTTAGGCAAGGAAAAGTTGATACCAACAAAATCCCAATCCTATCCAAAACGCTGAACACTAGAAACAAATACTTAAAATTGGGTCAATGCTTAAGAGAGATGGAATCTCTCTGGAAAGAGAGATGGAATCCCAATGGGTTCGGAGGTGGAATAGCTAGAAGTCCATTGAGCAGAGGCCAATGCTGCAGCAGGAAACCTGGTGGACAGAACTGGGGAAAGCCCCACCTGCCCCCACCCCAATTCCAATTCCAATCAGGTTTCCTTGATGAAAACCAGGCTGACATGTTCATCTAAGCCTAAGTCCTGAGTGGTAAATGTTTTTCCATTCACAGACCTGGTGAATAGCAATAGCACTTTCAGGCTTGATGGTCACCTAAGATGCCTTGGCTGGAGGGGGAAGAGACTGGAAGAAAATGCATGAATACCGTTTGTTGATGTGCCTTCCATTCACCTAGCCCACCCCCTCTCTACTGCCAGCACTCCTGCTGCTCCATTCCCTGGAATCCCTCCCTGTACATCCTAGCTCCCTATACAATTCTACTCAATCATCCGGGGTTCAGGGGAGAGGGATAAAACTGCTTACAAGGCAGAAAGGCCAACTAGACCATCAAAAAAACCAGGGTAACACTTAAATTCGAAACCACATGTGTGCACATATCCTGTTTAAGTCATGAATGTAATTTACGTTGTTGAACAAGTACTAGGTCTTCAAGCAGGCAAGCCAGGATCCAAACTGGTGGACAAAGTGTTCCACTCTCACACAGTGGTTTTTCAGCTCCTCCGCCTGCCACTTTGAGTAGGAACCCTCTCACAAACTTGAATCACCTTTTGGAATAGTGTCCCATGAGGTTGCCACTCAAAGGAAATAATTGTGTGTGTCCCCTGCCCGCCTTGTGCATGTTAGGCTGTGCTCTCCATGTGTATGAGGGAGCTTAGATTCCAGCCCTAGTTACTAACTACTAACAGTTCTTTTTTCAAACCACTTACTGCCCAAGTAGGATCCCAAATACAATAGTGGCTCACATACTGTGCAAGGCAACACGGGCAACAGAAAGTGCCACCCACACTGTGAACATGTGTAAATGCTGCCAATGCTGTTGTACACCAGGGCAGTTGCACAAACAAAATTGCACATTGGAATTAACCCAGTGGAAATATAATAGGTGTCCCATTGTGCAACTGCACTCATGCAACTTTCTGCTGGAGTAAATTTGCATAGGTGTGCAACAGTATTGCCAGTGTTTACACAGGTGCAGCAGCACAGATGGTGCTCTCTGCTGCTTTTGTATATGAACCATTATCTTGTTTCACAGTACAGCTTGGCTCTAGCATTGATGAAAATCTTATTCAAGAAATAACAATTCACATTATCTTCTAGCCAATAATCACGAGCCTATCTAAGATATGATAATATCAAACCCTACATATTATCCCCAGGGATGCACAATTTTTTGTGCACAAAACTTTGGCACCATATAGGTGGAGACACTTGTGTTCTGACCACTGCAGCAATCCAGGTAACCAGGCACTAGACTCAATTTTTAAGGCACCATTGGCTAAAGGGCACCCAGACATTTGCACACAAATGATGCCACTCTTGCTCTCATTAAAACCTGAGGAAAGGTAAACAACACTTAAAAGATCGTGTTTACTATTGGCAAAGCATTATCAATGTTGAGGAAAACAAATTCCAAATTGCTGAATAGATAATAAATACCTGATAATAGTATCGGAGAACCCAGCAAAGTCCTTCCACGTAAGATTGTACAACTTTACGACGGAATTTTTTATCAGAGACCTCAACATCAAATTTGTTCTTGTAATATCGCTGTTTCCAGCCAGCTTCCCATAACCTATAGAACAATTCAATTTCTGTTAATAGTGGTATAATGTGAGTTTATAAAATGTGTCATTCAAGTGTAATGTGTTTTAACACAAGGTTAAGTAGCATATATACATAACCTTAACAATTAACAGTTTAAATTACATGCCTGTGTTGAGCCCAGAAGACCAAAAACGGCAAGTAACTCACACCATTTTTTTAAAGTCCTGCTCCCTCCTCCTTTCCTACCAGCAAGGGACAGAAATGGATAAAGACATTGGCTGGGATACAAGTGGTTCCATACACTGTTATGAATTTGTCAGGTGTCCTATCCTGCTGCAATTCCTTTCACTCTGACAAAAAAAACAACCACCCCAAACCAAACCAAACACAATCCCCCCCCAAAAAAAACCCCTGCTCCTGAAGATTCAGGGGCCCCTCTAGAGCAGGGATTCTCAACGTTGGGTCCCCATATGTTATTGGACTTCAACCCCCATAATCCCCAGCCAAAGGCCAGTGGGCCTGGGGATTATGGGAGCTGAAGTTCAATAACATCTGGGGACCCAACATTGAGAATCCCTGCTCTAGAGCAGTGTTTGATGTGGAGTCATGTTTTATTTTATTCAGCTGGAAAGGACTTCCTTTTGTCTGCATCACCTAATGAAAGTGCTGTTTTGGATCTCAGCCATCAATTCTTTGTCAGCCATGAAGCTCACTATTGAATCTTGGACAAGACACTATCCCTCAGCCTAACCTATACGTCACAAAGTTGTTTTAAGGATAAAGTGCTGCTCTTTAGGGGAAAGGAAACAAAGTGTGATTTATTTATTTATTTATCTATCTATCACATTTTTATACCGCCCAAAACACGAGTTCTTTGATTTTGCAATCAACCAAGTTTTGTTTCAATTACAAGAATTTGGCACTGTTATTCTATATATCATTTAATGAACAATCAACCTAACAAAGAAGTTTGTATAATAAAATGTGCCTTGCCTTGGATCTAATCCACTCAACCCCCCACCAGAACACACATTAGAAGTACTTTTGCACGTGTCCAAGGGGAGCTGATGATCACCATCCCAAGCTACAGTTCTTATATCCCACAAAACGTCATTCTGGAGGATCTCCAACCTTTAGGAGAGGATTTTTGGAGTACTACTACTGAAAATGAGCATGGAAAAGCTTCCTCTCCTGAACAAATGCAACCTCATGCTACTTTGGATTCAAGTGCTTATGTCTTCTCCGCCTGTCAACACTCTAGTGGAGAGAATTGGAACAATCAACTAACCAGGGCAGTGGACATGATTGCTCCCAAGCATCCTCTCCAACCCGCTTCAAAACTGGCCCCTTGGTAAACAAAGGAACTACGCTGAAGCGGCAAGGTAGACGACTAGAGCGCAAGTGGAGAATGACTCAACTGGAATCCAACAGATTATTACATAGAGGTCATTTGAAGATCTATGCTCAGGCGATATGTTCGGCAAAGAAGCTTTTCTGCCCATATCGTGTCCGCAAGTTCACGTCCAGCGGAGTTGTTTAGCGTTGTGAAGGGACTAGTGTGTGCCCCTTCCCCCTTGAACCAGTATTTGGAACCAACGATTACTTGCTGTAATGTTTTTAATGAGTTTGTGGACAAAATCTCTTGTATTCGGGCCAACTTGGATTCTGATGCTGAGGTGTCCAGCAGCTCCTCTTTTATGACAACTCTGGATCAGTTTCAGTTTGTGACTCCTGAGGATGTGGACAAGTTGCTTGGAATGGTGCAGCCTACCACCTGCCCTCCTCGTCCTTGCCCGACATGAGTTATACTATCTGGCAGGGAGGCTGTTGTAGAGGGCCTGGTCGCGATTATAAGTGCATCTCTGAGGAAGGACAGGATGCCTCCTTGTCTTAAGGAGACAATCATTAGACCACTTCTGAGGAAGCCTGCCTTGGATCCCTCAGAGTTAAGCAACTACAGGCCTGTCTTCAACTTTCCATGGCTGGGCAAGGTGATTGAGAAGGTGGTGGCCCAACTTCAGGAAGTAGACCCATTTCAAATTGGCTTCTGAGTGGGCTATGGGGTGGAGACTGCCTTGGTCAGGCTGATGGATGATCTCCAATTGGGAATTGACAGAGGGACTGCGACTCTGTTGGACCTCTTGGAGGCCTTCAATACCATTGACCATAGTATCCTTCTGGAACGTCTGAGGGGGTGGGAGGTGGGAGGCACTGCTTTGCAGTGATTCTGCTCCTACCTCACATGCAGATTCCAGATGGTGTTTCTTGGAGACTGTTCTTCTAAATCTGAACTTTCCTAAGGTGTCCCCCTCAGGGCTCCATACTGTCTCCGATACTTAATATCTACATGAAACTACTGGGAGAGATACTCAGATTTGGTGTGGGATGTTATCAAAATGCTAACGACACCCAAATCTATTTCTCCATGTCAACATCATCAGGAGAAGGCATAATCTCCCTAAATACCTGCCTGGAGTCAGTAATGGGCTGGATGAAAGATAACAAACCGACTTAATCCAGAAAACACTGAGGTACTTATTGTGCAGGGTCGGAACTCAGGAGACAATTTTGATCTTCCAGTTCTGGATGAGTTCACATTCCCCCAGAAGGAACAGGCACACAGTCTGGGGGTGCTTCTGGATCTGAACCTCTCCCTGGTGTCCCAGGTTGAGGTGGTGGCCAGAGGTGCTTTCTTTCAGCTTTGGCTGATACGCCAGCTGTGTTCGTTTCTTGAGATGAATGACCTCAAAACTAGGGGTGTGCACGGAACCGCAGAGCTGCGGTCCGGCACTGGGGTGGGGGGTTCCATCAAGGGCGGGGGGGGCTTTACTTACCCCTCCTGCGCTTTCCACGCACTGCAGCTGTAATTATTCTAATAATCGCTCCTCCGTTGGCGGCTCCTCCGATGGCTCCTCCAGTAAAAAAAATGGCCGCCCCCTTGTAGTCTCGGCCCCCTGCTGCTGCCGCCCCCTTGAAACCCCCTCCCGCCCCCTTGAAGCCCCCTCCCGCCCCCTTAAATCTCGCCCTGGGCCCCGATCGATAACTTCAGAGGCGAGCGGCGGGGAGATATCCTCCCGCCCCCTTCCCTGCCGGGCTCAGGCTGCAAATGACTTTAGGAAGGCTTCTGCGCGCGCAGAAGCCTTCCTAAAGTCATTTGCAGCCTGAGCCCGGCAGGGAAGGGGGCGGGAGGATATCTCCCCGCCGCTCGCCTCTGAAGTTATCGATCGGGGCCCGGGGCGAGATTTAAGGGGGCGGGAGGGGGCTTCAAGGGGGCGGGAGGGGGCTTCAAGGGGGCGGCAGCAGCAGGGGGCCGGGACTACAAGGGGGCGGCCATTTTTTTTACTGGAGGAGCCATCGGAGGAGCCGCCAACGGAGGAGCGATTATTAGAATAATTACAGCTGCAGTGTGTGGAAAGCGCGGGAGGGGTAAGTAAAGCCCCCCCCGCCCTTGATGGAACCCCCCAAACTCCCCACCCGAACCAAAACCACCCCGTGACCGGACCGGTCTGGAGGCCTTTAGAATGGCCTCCGAACCGATCCGTGCACATTCCTACTCAAAACCGTGGTACATATGCTGGTAAACTCCAGGCTAGATTACTGCAATGCGCTCTATGGGGGACGGCAGCATATCTCCAGGGATCTGATTTGTAATTATGCAGGCTTATGCCTGATGCAATCTGCTGGCAGGTTGAATATGCTTATACTAAACGGGTCATCGGAAGATGATTTTCCAGGGGAGAGGAGCTAGTATAATCGATTATTTTGTAATCTCCAGAATTTTGCTTAATTATATCCTACTTCTGAAAGTCAACTTTAGAGTAGAAAGTGACCATATGCCCCTGACCCTGTGATTGAGATCCCCAGATAATTTGGGAGGAACCAACCCCTGTTTATGCCGACTCTGTTTCTCGCTCTTGTGTCAGATGGACCAGTGAGATTGCTAAAGGGCTGAGCAACCTTCTTAAGGCGGAGGAACTGCTGCACATTAGGTCTATTATTATTATTACTACATTTATATCCCACTCTTCCTCCAAGGAGCCCAGAGCGGTGTACTACATACTTAGGTTTCTCCTCACAACAACCCTGTGAAGTAGGTTAGGCTGAGAAAGAAGTGACTGGCCCAGAGTCACCCAGCTAGCATCATGGCTGAATGGGGATTTGAACTCTTGTCTCCCCGGTCCTAGTCCAGCACTCTAACCACTACACCACGCTGGCTCCACAACCACTACACCACGCTGGCTCCACAAGGCCTACTATCCTAATGGCCAGTTCGATAAATTTTGGACAATTATCAAATGTTGAACCAACGATTGCAGAGCCTCCTCTCTATTGAGAGGCGACCAGGTCCTCTATCCTACAACAAATCCAGACCATAGTTTGACCATGAGTGTGTACTAGCTAAGAAACAGCTGGTTAAAGAACTTAGTCTCTTCAGAGCAGGAGCCCCATCATCCTCTCAATCAGTGATGGCCCAGAAAAAAAAAGTATAAAGATCTGATTACCATAAGAAAAAACTAGCAATGAAAGAGACTTGGCAGGTGCTAATACAGGCTTCTAAGATGAAAGATTCCCCTAGATTTTGGTCACTAGTCAGAGGGAGAATAAGCCCCAGAACAATCCAAGACCATTACCTGATTCCACCTGGTATTTGGGAGTCCCATTTTGGTGCCCATTTCATGGCCACCACAGATTATCTTTATACTACAGCTGATAGGGTGGATTCTTCCACCCCAGAATGGTCCTAGTTACCCCTGGGGAGATTAATGAATTAGTTGGGCAACAAAGATCTGGAAAGGCACCTGGTGCTGATTTTGTCCCCATTGAATTGATGAAGTCTAATATGGCTCGGTGGACCCCAATTTTAGCATCACTTTTCACATCTATCAATCAGACTGCGTGTATCCCTCATGACTTCCGCCTAGCTATAATGATACCAATCTTCAAGAAAGGCAATAAAACCGATCCAGCTAATTATAGACCAATTAGCCTCCTCTCTATAATTGGTAAACTTTATGCCAGACACTTATACTGGAAGCTCCTTGATTGGATTGAGCAAGAATGTGGACTGGCAAATGAGCAGGCTGGCTTTAGAGCTGGACGATCCACCTTAGACCAGGGTCTGGTCCTGAGGCATCTAGTACACAAGTATAAGAACAAGCTGAAGGGTGCACTGTATGCTACCTTTGTTGATTTCAAGGCAGCCTTCGATCATATCTCTCATGATAGATTATGGGGGAAATTATCAAATTCGTCAATCGACTGAAGGTTACTTCTGCTAATAAAAAATCTTTATAGAGGGGGTCCAGCAGGGCTGCATATTACTCCCACTACTATTTAACTTCTATATTAATGATATGGTGGAATTCTAATTTGGAATTTCACCCACCGAAACTGAGCAGTAAACAGCTAGCTATCCTTCTCTATGCAGATTATGCCGTGCTTCTGTCACAATCTCTGGTGGGGATGAGGAAAATGCTGAGAGTTTTGGCTGACTATTGTCATGAAAACTTGCTCTCCATCAATTACCAGAAGACTAAGGTCGTAATGTTTTTCAAGAAACCTATTATGCATAAATGGCAAATTAACGGGGTTGATGTAGTACAGACATTGCAATATAAATATTTGGGGGTCATCTTCCAGGTAACAGGTAGCTGGAAAGAGCAAACTAAGGCCATCATAACAAATGCTCTGAGGTCTACTGATCTTTGATAAAATACAGATCAAATAAATCTACCCCGAGGGTAGGTATCAATATAAACACACACATGCATATACATATTAAAAATCAGTTACATAGAAGATTGAGATAAAAATACATAGGATAAAACAAATTAAAAAGAAAAAGGACAATTAAAATTGACCATTTCTGACACACCATGAGTGAATTTTAATCGCAGCTGTACAGAATTTGGCTACTGAATGCGAGACGTAAGTGTGCTTATCAGAAAGAAATAAGTTTATATAAAATTCATCTGAATTGTCAGGGTATCTAAGAATGAGAGGAGCAATGTATTTGGAATGCAGCTTGCAATAGAAAGAACAATACAGAAGCACATGGCCAACCGTCTCAATATTCCCACTTCCACAAGGGCACAGTCTCTCCAAATAAGGAATTCTCCTATACCTACCTGCTAGTATTGCAGAGGGCCAATGTCAGGGCTGTTCTGTGTGCTGGATATATTAGGTCAAGAAAAAAACTAGGGGAACACGGGTAATAGAGGTTTTTGGATATATCAGGTCATACAGGTATTTAGCTGGTTTTTGTGAGGGTTTGGTGGCTCCAAGTCTTACAAGGCTTGGTGCCTGGCTTAAATCTGTCTGGCGTTCCATATCAATAATAAGCCTCTTAAGGATCACTATATATCATAGCCCAGAGGGAGAAGATATTCCATTGACAGCCCATATGATTTTAGCGTTTCAGTAATTAGATGCATCCAATCAGAGGGGTGTTCATCCTTAAAAAGTAGGGGAGCTAGGCCAGAAGGGGAATAAATCAATTTCAACTAAAAGTTGAAGATATAAGTCCAGGCACAGGACTCCAAGCTTGACAAGCCCACTTCCAAATGCAACTTAGCATTTGACACACAGCAGGCGGTTGAAAAGATGGCCCTAAGGGCTTAGATGGCCCTAAGACTAGACCCAATCTTTAAGGATGAACACCCCTCCGATTGGACCCTCTTAATCACTGAAAAATTAAAATTATATGGCCTGTCAATGTAATTTCTACTCCCCCTGGGCTATGATAATGCCAGAGTGATCCTTAAGCAGCATATTATCGATTTGGGACACCAGATAAATTTAGGTCGGGCATCAAGTTACAGGTGGTTAGGAGCAATTAAGCCCTTGCAAAAACCAGCCAACTATCTGTATAATCTGACATATCCAACCCACAGAAGAGCCCTGACGCTAGCCCGGATGAATGTGTTGCCCTCTGTGGTATTAGAGGGTAGATTTAGAAGGGTTCTTTTTTTGGAGAGATTGTGTCCTTGCGGAAATGGCGATGTTGAAACAGTAGGTCACGTGCTCCTGTATTGCTCATTTTATCGTGATCTGCGTCTTAGACTTATTGCCCCTCTGGTTTTTAGATTTCCAAATAATTTTTAGATATCCAAATAATTCTGATGAGTTTTATATAAACTTATTTCTTTCTGATATGTATACCGATGTCTCACATCTGGTGGCCAAATTCTGTACAGCTGCGATTAAGACCCGCATACAATGTGTCAGAGATGGTTAATGCAGGTTCTTAATTCATTTTGTTTTTATCTTATTATCTTATTCCATTTTACATTTTATGTAGCAGTTCTTAATTGCATATTTTATGTGTGTGTGTTTATATATATGCATGCACTGGTATCGATGTTCACTTTTGGGGACTCTTGTATCTGGATTTGATCTGTGTGCTGATCTTTGATAGTTATAAATTGAATTGAAGGTGCTGGTTATTACCTATAAAGCCCTAAACAGCTTAGGCCCTGGGTATTTAAGATAATGTCTTCACCATGAGCCCCATCACCTGTTGATAATCTGGAGAGATTTGTCTGTGATTGCTGCCAACTCATTTGGCAGCAACTCAGGAACGTGCTTCTCCGTTGTTGCCCCTGGACTTTGGAATGCACTCCCTGTCGAAATAACAGCCTCCCCATCTCTGACAACTTTTTAAAAGGCACTCAAGACATATTTATTCACCCAGGCTTTTAATTAGATCTATAGTTTTAATATTTTTAATGTGGGGTTTAAAATGATTTTAATGTTAATGGTTTTAACGTTTAAATGATTTTAATTGTAAACTGCCTAAAGATGCAAGTTTTGGGCAGTATAGAAATATGTTGAATAAACAGAATAAACAACATGTTTAAAGTGCAGGAAACAACATATGGATGTATAAGCCATACATATGTATGTATGTACTGCCGTATACAAAGTCAGACCATTTATCTATCTAGCACACACAGTATTGTATGCGCTGACTGGTAATGGATCTCCAATGTCTCAGACAGAGATCCATTCTAGACTTGCTACCCAAAATCCTTTTAAAAGGAGATGTCAGGGATTAAAAACTAGGATCTTGTGCATGAAAAGCATATGCTCTACTTATAAACAAAGGGCGCTCCCCAAAGGAGCTAAAGTAAAGGCCTAAGCAGCACTTAGTTGTAGAGTTTTAAGAGTTAAACAATTTAATTTAGACTGCGAGAGAATGGCATTCCACTCACAGAGGCTGAGCTGAGTATTGAACCTCTAGCCAATCTGGTGCCGAGTCTCAAAGGGAGTAGCAGCTTTTAGGATGAAAACCTGCATGCATACTAATGGAGACACTTAAATTTAACAGCTATAGCCTACACATCTCACTGGAATTTACTGAGTATCCCAACCCTCCACATTAATTATTGGTAGATAAAAAGATCACGGAAAAGCATTAGAAGGTGCTGTAGATATCGGGTAAACAGTATTAATGAGGTGGCATCCCTTTTGACAATGTGCTAACAAAGTACCAAACGTGTCACCTGATATTATCTTCGGGCTCAGGTTCACTGTCACTGTCCTCTGCTTTTCGCTTAATTCCTCCTGCTGGGGATGGTGTACCATCAGATGTGAAGCTCGTATTAGGAGAAGCTGAAGGAGTCTGGGGATGCAGTTATCGTGGAGAGAGTTAAGGGAAAAGGTCTCATTACACTTATAAAATTAATGGCTCAATCTTAAAGAACTGAAATAATATCTATTTGATTTAGATACAGAGGCTAGAATCCAAGAGAACCATGGACAGCTAGTTCTATGCACCAAGGGACTGTTGGGCCCTTAATGCCATGTAACAAGTTACTTTTGAAAATGAAGGGACTTTGATACAGTAGGGTGTGTCAGAAAAAGAACACAACAAATCCCACTGGAGATGGATCCCTGCCAAAATTTTTGAAGCATCTAAGGAACACACTCATGTTGTGTACCATCTAAGATAATGCTTGAAGCATGTACATGTTGCTTTAATTCCACGTACATTAAAAAGCACGAGAAGTCAAGGTCAATCATAGCTTCTTATTTAACACACATTGTCTTGAACATAAAATAATAAAATAAGAAGCAGAAATCCAAAGTGTATACGGGGGGGGGGGGGAGAGAAGTGAAAATAAATACATTTTTATATATACATAACAAGTTTGTAACACGTATGCTTTAAAATCAAGTGTGCAGCAGCCCTAAAAAGCAAGTCATCATGATTAAAACTTGTCAAAACACACATTTCCAGAGAGAATGACTAGAATATATTTTTAAATGCAATATATTATAAAGCATAATTTGGACTTAGAAAGTATACTTTGCAAACTCACCCAAATTTTTAAACAAAAGTAGTATGTGCTATATTGCTTAACATGGTTCTGCACTAATAAAAACAACCAAGCAGGTTTCAATGATGATGTTAACCACCCCCCCACAAAAGAACCCCTTAAATATACTTATTCTCTCGATATGTTGCAACCACACTAAAGATATATATTTGTTTCAAGCTTTTATTGTCAAAAAAAAAAAGTTCAAACTCTCCAAGTGCTTCAGTGGAATGCCTTGTCAGGCTGAGCTCCTGTCATGTTTGGAGTAGTGGGAGAGAGGCTAGAGCTCAAAAATTCTTTGAGTAGCAAGTCTTCACTAAGCCAGAGGTTCTCATAAGTTCCACAGGGGCTAATGTGAAAGTTGCTTGCAAATGGTGTCCCAAAGTTCAGAACAATCACTTACTGTGTTCTGTCTGTCCTGCATTCGCATTTCAAAGGCTGCATGTCTTGGATTACTGATCGGTTGATGGCTTGATCTATTTCCCCTCCCCAAAGGCTGTGGGGTAAACTGTCCACCAAGCATGGAATGCTGCTCTCTCTAAAGTAATCAAAACATACATTAGCAGAAATAGTATTTATTTAGTATTATATTTTATACTGCCCCATCCAAGGGCTCTGGGCGGTGCACAAAACTCAATTTCCCCAAATCCTCTATTCATTCACTGGCCTTCTTTAGCCTGATTCAGACATTATGTAGCACAAGTGTACAGATGTTTGCACATGTGTTTGTGTTAATGCCTGTACCTGGGTTCATTTTTAAAGTGAACCTGGACACTGGCCCTTCAAATGCATGGTACAAATAGGAAGTGTACCACTGTACCTGCATTCAACATAATATTTTAATTGTACCTGCATCTGTACCCATAATGTGTGAATAGGCCTAATATCTTTGCACTTTGAGAGAAAGGGTCCTTAACTGTATGTGTGTGAGCGCTGCATGTACACCACCTGAAGAATAGGATTGATCAGGTGTGTTAGCTCTTGTCTCCATATACTGCTGTTAACATCTTCATAGAATATAATTTGAAGTTATGGTTAACATTCATATTAATGAACTAGGTTCTTTTTTAATTTTTTAAAAATTTAAAATCCAATTCCAATTTTAAAAAATCAGGTTTAAATTAAATCAATTTTTATCGACCCTGTTCAGCAGTAGTTTTAGTATATTTTTGTTTTATTTAAAAACTCTAAAATAGATATTGCAAGGAAAATTATCATCATACTGGCTTAAGTCCGAAGAACTGTGAATGAAAGGAGAAATGACCTATGCAAGAGTTCATAAAACATTAAGTGCTAGCAAAAGACCTTCTGCAATAGATTAGGGGTTGGGTTGCTCTATGAGGAACATGGTAAATACATTTGTTTTCCTAACGATAAATAATATCACAGTTCTTTCACATAAAAACCCATTCCAGGTTTTCCTTCCAAGCTTCCAACATTTCAAATGCCCACAATTTATGGGACAGGGGGTGGAGCCTTTTTGTTGCTGCTATCTCTAAATTGGGGAGTTCGGAACCATGCTGATCTACTGCAAATCACTCAGAGGCCTATAAGTGGATCCCAATCTACCTTCTGTCTGCTCCTGCTCTAGTAGATCATAAAAAAATCTTGAACTTGTGCAAAGTTTACACAAGCTTTTTAACTAGATTTGTGGTTGTAAATTGTTGTGTGTGTTTTAATTTGTTTTAGGTTGCTGTAAACTACTCAGAGTCACAGGTTTGGGGCAGCGTACAAATATAATGAAAGAATGAAAGAAAGGAAGAAAGGAAGAAAGGAAGAAAGGAAGAAAGGAAGAAAGGAAGAAAGGAAGAAAGGAAGAAAGGAAGAAAGGAAGAAAGGAAGAAAGGAAGAAAGGAAGAAAGGAAGAAAGGAAGAAAGGAAGAAAGGAAGAAAGGAAGAAAGCAAGCAAGCACTTTTTACTAAGAAGAACTTATCTGGATTTGGAGTTACTTTTTTATGCAACTCGCTTGTCAAGTCAGAAACAACCCTTCTGTGAGCAGAAAAGGTCTTTTGTTAGCAGAAAGGCATCTTTGGAACTAAGCTTATGTTATCAACACCACAGTTGCTGTCTAGAAAATCAAAACAGTTTCTATAGGATTTTCAAGCATTATGAATCAAAGAAGTTCATAATCAAACTCTTCGAAGAATGTGAATGGCGGTCTACCACGTTAAAGTTGCATTCTCAAGCCTGCTTACCCAGAAGTAACCCAATGACACTTACTTTGAATAAAACATCCTTAGGATTGGGTTGCAATATACTTTGGGCATGATCCAATCACAATAGAGCACTTTTAACTCCCACTAATTTCAAATGGAAGCATGTTCTTAATTCTTCCACTGAAATAAAGTGCTTAATTTTGGCTGGATTGTGTCACTTGTGCTCAAGTCAGCTAGTCGATGAAACTATTGATAATATGATTTTATGAAAACAGAAGAACCTTGTTACCTCGCCTACTACCGTATTTATTTATTTAAAATATTTATACCCTACCCCTCCAGTGCGCTACTTGTTGAGCGGGCAGCTCAACAATAATAAGATACAAGAAGATACAATAAAAGTAATAAAATTAACTAAATTAAGCAAAAAGGTTGTCAGGTTAAAAACCACAATCATTAGGTTCAAATTAAAGGTTATTTTAAAAGCTAAAAACTGAAAATCATAAAAAGTTAAAAAACCTATCAGATATAACAAAAAAAAATGGAGCATTAAAAAGCCTCCTTTAAAAGGTGTGTTTTAAGAGATTTTTTAAAAAACACTGAGGGAGGGAGCATGGTGAAGCTCTTCAGGAAGGACGTTCAAAGCCGAGGGGCCACAACTGAAAAGGCCTTGTTTCTAGTCCCCGCCAACAAGATCTCTGTTAGTAGTGGGGCCATGAGCAGAGCCTGAGATGATGAGCAGAGGGCCCTGGCAAAGTCATATGGGCAAATGAGGTCCAACAGGCACCCTGGCCCCAAGCCATGTAGGGGTTTAAAGGTCAATACCAGCACCTTGAATCTAGCCCAGAAGTGGACTGGTACCCAATGAAGCTGACGCACGATGGGTGTAATACTCGTGAAGCGACTTGCACCCTTGCAGGAGTCATGGAACTGAGAGCAACGAGGCATTAGGGCTATGGGAAAGGAGCGGGGGAAGGAGCCAGGGTGGAGGAAATTTTTTTAAAAGCCCCCAAATGGCCCAGAACATACTATGGCATGCTCTGCAGGTCCACCATGTGCCCAGGAATGCCCCCCAAACTATAAAAAAATCACAATAAAAGTCCAATTTCCCCCCAAGAAATGAGTTACAAAATGGCTCCTCCTGTCTCCTCCAGACAAAATGATGTTTGGACGTGACCTCCACAGTTACTTCCTTCCCTCTATGAACAACAGATATGTGGGTTTTAACCCATTAGTATCCATGGATACTGGAAATGGGAGTCTATTAGGCACTCCGTGGATAAGCAGAAACAAGAATAATGAGGTTATTCACAGTTCTATGAATAACGAGATTCTCCTGTAGACTATTCTGACAGACCAGCCAAATCATACATTCCAAAAAGTTCAGAACATTTAAAAAACAAAACTCCTAAATACTATGCAATCAGAAGGGAGCACCAGAAGCTGCTACACTAATATACAGTATTTTGTTTGTTTATTTACAATAGTGATGGTTAACTGTCATCACTGTCAGGGTACTGGCCTATATTAAATGTGTGTGCCTATGTCTAGGGACCATGGATAAACTGGGACTTCTGTTGGTGTACCGATCACCTCGCTGCGCAACAGAGTCCCTAAATGAGCTGACAGACCTGATTGCAGAGTTGGCACTGGAGTGGCCTAGGTTGTTGTTGGTGGGGGACTTCAATGTTCATTTTGGAACTGGGTTGTCAGGAGTGGCTCAGAAGTTCATTGTGGCCATGAGGACTATGGGCCTATCCCAATCGGTTTCTGGACCAGTGCATGATGCTGATCACACATTTGATTTGGTCTTTTGCTTTGATCAGGGTAGTGTTCCATGGGTGGGGACTCCTGTCATGTCCCCATTGTCATGGATGGACCACCACCTACTTAAGGTAGGACGTGCAATCACAACCCACCTCTGCAGGATTGAAGGACCCATTAGGTTGGTCTGCCTGAGGTTATTGGATCCAATAGGATTCCAAGAAGTCTTGGAAGGGTTTTGAGTTGGCTCTGCTAGTGATTCTGTTGATGCTCTGGTGTAAATAAGGAATAATGAACTCACTAGAGCAGAAGACACAATCACTCCTAAACTTTCTCTCTGACTTGCTTCCAAGTCAGTCCTGTCACATTCGAAAGAACTACAGGAGCTGAAGTGGCAAGGTAGACAACTAGAGCGCAAGTGGAGGAAGACTTGGCGTGAATCCGACAGATCACAACACAGAGCACATTTGAAGATCTATGCTCTGGCAGTGCGAGAAGAAAAGATGCAGTTCTCTTCTGCCCGCATTGCTTCCACAAATGTATGTCCAGTGGAGCTGTATAGGGTTGTGAGGGGACTAGTTTATGCCCCTCTCCCTTGAATTTTAACTTGGAACCAATCATTCACTGTGATGTGTTCAATGACTTTTTTGCAGACAAAAACTCTCTTATTCAGGTGAAACTGGATTCCACAGCAGCTGCAGAGTCTATTGCAGAGGTGTCCAGCAATTCCTCTTATAGTATTAGATTGGATCATTTTCAGTTTGTGATTCCTGAGAACGTGGAAAAACTGCTTTGGACTCTACATCCTTTAATCTGTTCTCTTGACCTTTGCCCAACTTGACTTATTTCACCTGTAATTGTATCAGAGAGGGTCTGATAAATATTATAAATATTTCTCTTAGGAAGAGTACGATGCCTCCTCTTATTTGAAGATACCTGCACTGGACCGCTCAGAGTTGGCTAATTACAGACCTGTTTCTAATCTTCCATGGTTGGGCAAGGTAAATGAGAAGGTGGCAACCTCTCAGCTCGAGGCAGTTTTGGATGACACAGATTATCTAGACCCATTTCAAAATGGCTTTTGAGTGGCCTTTGGTTAAGACTGCCTTGGTTGGCCTGATGGATGATATCCAACTGGCGATCAACAGAGTTAGTACAACTCTGATGATACTTTTGGATCTCTAGGCGAATTTCCATACCATCGTCCATGGTATCCTTCTGGGTCACTTGAGGGAGATGGGATTGGGTGGCACTGTTTTACAATGGTTCCGTTCCTACCTCTCTGGCAGATTCTGCATGGTGTCATTTGGAGACTGTTGCTCTGCAAAGTGAGAGCTAAGGTTTCGAGTTCCACAAGATTCCATACTGTCTCCAATGCTTTTTAACATCTACATGAAACTGCTGGGAGAGATCATCAGGGGGTTTGGTGCAGGGTGTTATCAATATGTTGATCTATTTCTCCGTATCAACTTCATCAGGAAATGGCATGACATACCTAAATGCCTGCCTGGAGGCGGTAATGGGCTGGATGAGGGATAACAAACTGAAGTTCAATCCAAATAAGATGGAGGTACTGACTCTGGAAGTCGGGACCCGAGAGATCGTTTAGATAAACAGGTTGCTTACTTGTAACAGATGATCTGTTACAGAGATCCACTGTTATTAGCGATCCAATGACATTAATAAAAGTGGTTTATGGGTGAAATTTGTTAGCTCCTCGTGGTGCCGATAACAGCCATCTGTGAGTGCTCAGAGTCTGTTGACTGGACTTTTCCTTGATGGCTGCCAATGAATCGCCAGCCTGGTTTCTCATTGGATTCCCCGATCCTGCTTTGGTATTTGAGAAGAGTGGGAGTAGAACCCCTTGCTTCATGCTGCCCACTGTACTGGGAATATTGCTCCATTTTCCAACAATGTTTTGACTCCCTCCATCAACACCAGCATTGCAGGAGTATATTTCACCCCTGTGAAAACTGGCAGTCTTGAACTCTATGGCATAACCGGTCTGAATTATCCTCAAGACCCACCAGTCTGATGTTATGTGGTGCCATGCATATAGCAATAGCAATAGTAATAGCACTACATTTATATACCGCTCTATAGCTGGAAGCTCTCTAAGCAGTTTACAATGATTTAGCATATTGCCCCCAACATTCTGGGTAATTTTACCGACCAAGGATGGAAGGCTGAGTCAACCTTGAGCCCGTGGTCAGGATCGAACTTGTAACCTTCTGGTTACAGGGCGGCAGTTTTATCACTGCGCCACCAGGGGCAAGTCATATGCATGATTTGCCAGCTTGATGGAATTTGCTGCATTTGTGTATGATGTTAAATATATTAATGTTGGACTTGGGCGCAGTACAGGTAGGCAGGCAGATGTTGCTTGGCCTGCTCTGATGCTTTGTTGCGTGAACCTTGATTTCCCTTGTTCTTTGTGTTATATGGGTTCGTATTCTATCTTTGATAAGGCCTCCTGTAATCTTTCCTGTTACTCTGATGATAGGTGATCTGACAGCGACCATACAGATGGTATATAGAGGCAGAGTATGTGGATATGGTGGAGGTAAATGTCTTTGCCGTATACTTAGATTTTTTCCATGGTTGCATCAGTCTCCTCGCACATCAGGCCATTCCTATCAAAGAGAAGTCTGCTGCAGAGCCACTGTCTGAATCCCCATTGTATTTACAGGCCACGGCTGCAGGGCTGGTGTGTGTGTCTGTGCTGTAGTGGCCATGAAGGTTCTAGGCTGTGGAGCAGGATGTGGCAATGTAGCAGTCTGGGTCTGAACTGTGACATCTTGATTAACCAACCTTGGTGAAGTCACCTGTGTAGCTGTTTGAACCAGCTGAAAAGCAGCCCTTCGGCAAGCTATCCAGAGCTTGTAATCGTAGTAGTCTGCAGGCAAGTTCAGGGAGAATAAACTAGGTGCATCTCCCCAGCCTCCAGTGGGGAATGAGACCTCAACCCACTGGTGTAGTCTGCTGGAGGCAGACAGGCGACAGCGATGGTGTCTTAGGCAGAGTAAGAGGGACCTCAACGTCATCATCAATGTCTTCTTCATCCATTCCTTGACTGAGAAATCTTTTAAATGTAGCAGCAGAGGGATACTGCTACATCAGATTTCAATAAAGAGAGGATGTGTTGAGCAGTATTTGAATCTAATGCTACTTCTGCATCCGGTCGGTATCAACCTCGGCATAGAAAGTTATGGGGCGTGATCCCTTGGCCTCGGCGTCAAGGGTGAGTCACGCAACACTGGGCGTCAAGGGATGGAAGGCAACTGTTTAGCAGGAGCTGGATACAGCGATATTGCTCAGTGTTGAGGGGTTGGTGTCGAGCACAATGTCACTTGATGTTGGCATTGGCAGTAAAGGTGCTGCCACTGGCGAATCTACACATTGTTGAAGCCTTGTCAGAAATGGAGTGGACTTGCTCACTCTCAAAGAGTAGAGTTTGGGTGGCTTGTTGCTCATATCCCCCCCCCACTTTTAAAGACGGCACAGCCGAGTCAAGGATATCTATTTCTCCTTCTCTCGATCGGAGATTTTGCCTTTGATTGGGGCATGTTGTTTCTTAAATGAGGAACCTGCCTGAGATGTCAAAGCCTCTAACTCAGAAGATTTAGACTGGTAACAATAGCAGTCCTCGGCACTGACCTCTGAAGTGAGCCCGTTGATGTGGAGCAAGGCACTGATCTTTCCGGGCTTAGTACTTCTTCCAGAAGTGCTATTCAAAGCCTTGTAGCTCAAGTCTTAAAAGTTTCCCAGGAGGAGAGGCTGCAAATGGCACAAGAAGAGGAGTTTCATGTTCCCCCTAAACACAGAAGACAAAGTTTGTGTCCATCCATGGACGGGAGCTTCCCCTTGCACCTTTTAAAGGTATTTTTTTCCTGTGAAGGTTTTGAGCTCATGGGGAGGGGGGGAGAGACACAGTGAAAACAACTAGCCAGTCCAGGTCATACACTTTAGATCAGAAATAGTGAAGTAGCAGTCATCTGTTAGGCAAGAAGTCCATATGTAGTTCTGGGTCAAACATGATAGAGTAAACTGACGTTACGATTTCCAAAGGGTAGTCAGGAACAGTCTGGGGTCAAGCCAATGAAGTTATTTGTATTTTCCAGAAAAAAGCTCTGAAATAACTTTGAGGAGTTGTAGCAACTGAAGGTGTGAGCACTTTGGCAGTCAGAAAGGAAAAACAGGTTGCTCACCTGTAACTGTAATGGATCTGGCAGTGATCCATTGACATCCATAAGAATGGGTACTGCACCTGCGCAGGATCCTTGCGGAAGCATCTGTACCCTGCCTCCAGCATGGTGCTATTTAAGGCGGGCCGGACGTCATGTTCCTGAGTTCTTGGATGACTGCCGGTGAGGATGATCATCCCTAGTTGGTGAGTTCACTCTGAAATCTACTGCATGCACACTCTATGCTCATAGTGGAATACTACTGCAGCAGGGTGGTTCGGGAGGATCTTATGGATGTCAATGGATCACTACCAGATCATAAGTTACAGGTGGCCAGCCTGTTTATCTGGATCGTGATCTGTTGAGATCCATAAGAATGGGTGTTTAGCTAGTTCCCTTTGGAGGGTGCAGTAGTAGTCATAGTAACACCCGTTATAGAATAGCAATAGCAATAGCACTTACATTTATATACCGCTCTATAGCTGGAAGCTCTCTAAGCGGTTTACAATGATTTAGCATATTGCCCCCAACATTCTGGGTACTCATTTTACCGACCTTGGAGGGATGGAAGGCTGAGTCAACCTTGAGCCCCTGGTCAGGATCGAACTTGTAACCTTCTGGTTACAGGGCAGCAGTTTTACCACTGCGCCACCAGGGGCTCCTGAATACTTCTCCTGAAGCTAGCTCAGCTGCAAAGCGTAAGTCTATTGCAGAGTGTTTGATGAATGGTAACTCTGTGGACCATGTTGCTGCTTTGCAAATATCCTTAAAAGTTACACCAGATAAGTGTGCAGCAGACGAAGCACAGTCATGAGTGCAGTGAGCCTTGATAGCTTTTGGAGGATCTATGTACTGTGATCTGTAAGTCCGTATAATCACTAGCCAGTAGGACATTCTTTGTTTAGAAATGCAGGGACCCTTAGTCAAGCCCTTGTAGGTGACAAAAAGGCATTTGGTCGTCCTGAAACATTTTGTATGATCTAGGTAGCATGGCAAAGCTCGTTGCACATCCAGGGAGTGCATAGCTTGCTCCAATGGCGTTCCTTGAAGATGTAGGAAGGATGATATCTTGGAAAGTAACCTCAGAAAGGAAGTTGGGATCCATACACATCAGCACTTTGTCAGTATAAATTCTGGTAAAAGGTGAGTCTATATGCAAAGCTGTTAGTTCAGTAACTCATTTAGCCATTGTTATGGCTATAAGGAAGGCTGTCTTAAAAGTCACTAATTTGATATAAGCAGTACTTAGTGGTTCGAAAGGGCTTTGAGTCAAGGCCAAGAGAACCAATGATATGTTCCATTGCTCCACCGGAGTTTGAATAGGTGGATATAAGCTCATGAGGCCTTTTAGAAAAGCTCTACTATCAGGGTGCGAGAAGAGCGTTGTGCCCTCCCAGCCAGGATGTTTTGGTAAGAGTGTTGCTAGATGAACTTTCAGTGACATATTTGCCAATCCTTGCAATTTCAAGGTTGTCAAATAGAGAAGAATCTCTTTGATTGTAGGCTATTTCAGGTTGAAACCTCTGAGTTTTGCATAGTTCTTGAAAAAATGCAGCCACTTTAAATAATTATGTCTTGTGGAATGTTTTCTCTGGTTAAGCAATATCTTTGTTAGAAGCCTATTTGCCATTGGGGGGGGCAATTTTCAGGGTGTCAGAGTCATTCCAAGGGTCAGGGGGGATTTTTCTCACTTTAAAACATTCATTCATTCATTCGTATTTGGGCACTTTCCCTCTCACGATTCCCCCAACCCTGTTTCCCATTAAAGTCTATGCCTCACCTACCGCAAATTTGCCAATCGTGAGGGTTTCCAGGAATGGAACCCTTGCAGTTGGCAAGGGACTACTGTACTTGTGGAAACCAAGGTTGCCTTGGCCACCATGGAGTCACTAATATACACAATACTGGAATGACTAACAGGCGTGCTACCGCATGACTGATCAAGGGTTGCTGGGGATACATGTAAGGGATCTCCCAGGTCCAGTCCATCTGGAAAGCATCACCCAATGACTGCTGGTTGTGATCTTCTCTGGAACAAAATTGAATGCATTTTCTGAAGTGGAAAACAGGTCTATGGTAGGACAGATCCAGTTCTCGAAGAGTGGTGCAACATACTCTGTCTTTCTTTCCCATTCGTGTTGCTGTTGTTGAGCAAAAGATCTGGTGTCTGATGCACCAGTGCCAAAGTTGTAGGCTGAGGGCACAAAGAGATCGCAACACTGTCCCTCTTTGTCTGTTGATGTAGGCCAGGGCAGTAGTACTGTCCAGCTGTACTTGTACTATCTGGCCCTTTAGAAAAAATAGGAAAACTTTCATCCCCTGAAACATAGCTAGGAGCCCCAAAAAACTGATATGGAACTGTTTTTGTTGTGGACTCCATTTGCTTTCTATTTGATGGCCATCACAATGAGAACCCCAACCCAGGAGGGATACATTTGTTGGCTGTTTACATACGGGAGAAAAATTTTAAGTAACTGAAGTTTCTGCATTTTTAACCATGCATAATGCACTACTGTATTGCAAGATGGCATGAGGCCCAGCAGTCATTGTATGAGTCGAGCAGGCTGAGTTGACTGTTGTTGGAAATTCTGGACCATCTCTATGATGCAGCTGTAGCATTCCTGGGGTAAGTATGCCCATTTCTTTTCCATGTTTACAATTGTACCAATGTAGCTTATAATACGTAGAGGTTCTAGGTGAGACCTTTTCTAATTGACTTGGATTTGCAAGTCTTGGAGACAATCCAATACATACGATGTCTGAGAACATAATCTGTTTTGGTCTTCTGATGTTATGAACCAGTCGTCCAAATACAAGTAGACTGCAATGCCCTGCATTCACAGGTGAGCTACCACCGCCATGTACTTGGTAAATACTAGGGATGTGCCTGAATAATTTCAGCACCTCTTTGAAGAGGTGCCGAAATGATTCAGCTCCCTGCAGCTGAAATGTTTTGGTGCGGGGCAAGGGGTTCCTTTAACAGGAGGCAGGCAGGTCATACCTACCTACCCCTCCTGTGAGCCTCCACTGCTCCATCATGGTGCTGTACTCCATAAAGTTCTACCGTGACTGCAAATAGGCGTCTTTTAGATCCAGCATTGCAAGCCAGTTTCCTTGATACAGAAGAGGTAAGATCTCCTACAATGCTATCATTTGGAATTTTTCACATGGACAAATTTGTTTAAGTGGTGAAGATTCATAATTGGTCGGATTCTGCCTCCACTCTTTGGTATCTGAAAATATTGGGAGTAAAAATCATCTTGTCTGTCTGCCCACCACATATGGGTAATTCCATCCTTTGCTAGTAGCTCCTTAACCTCTTCCCTCAGCGAAGGGGTTGGTTGAGTGAATCTCATCCCAGAGAATCTCAGAATCACCTTGAACTCTATGGCTCACCCCATGGAAACTATCTTGAGGACTAGGGATGTGCGGACTGGTCCGGCGTTCTGGAGGTTCAGGATTGAACCAACCCCACCCCCCAGCTAGATGGATAAGCTAGGCTGACCGGGTCATCAGCATCAGATTCAAAATCCAATGAGCCATGGTGTTCAGAGGAAGACCATGCCGGTGACGTAGGGATTAGCGTCTGTGTCTCAGTCAGTGTTGTCAGACTTAGCTTTTGTGATTGAGTTTCTGTCTCCATAGTAGACTTTTTTGGTTTATGGTCACAAACCACCATCTGAGTGATAGAGGATACCATCAAGCCTGAAGGTGGTGGAGTAAGTGTTTGAGTTGCCATTGACTTGTTCACTGGAGCAAGTCTGTGCCGAGAAAGGAAGGTACTGCTGCTGGCCAGAGTGTTGACTGGCTGAACTTGTGCAAGAGACAAGGTTAGAGGGTAATACGGTTTAGGCTGGGCTGTTTTCCATATTCTGAAAATCATAGGGGAACCCTAGAGAAGATAGCCCCTTGTCAGCGGAAGCCAAGGTAGCAGCAGCCACAGAACAGTGAGAGAAGCCACATGAATGCCACAAAGAAGTACTTGTTAGGTGGGCAGCAGATAGCGCATAGCACACTGGAGGTTGAGGCGCAGTGGGTTGTTCTGTAGCAGGAGCTGTCAGGTCTTCCTGTGGGGGGCCCGCACTCTGGGGCAGAAAACCCTTGAAAATCATTGAAGGCATGCTTGCACTTGACTCCAGGATGGAGAGCAGAGTTTGGGCTCTAGTTGGGTCCAAACTGGTGTCTCTATCATCTTCTCCATCTTCGATATTGAAGGTTGGTGCCAGTGGTCAATATTGAGGTGTGACTTCCTTCGACTTTGACAACACTGGGGTATTTAACATCGAGGCAGGAGCTTGACTTGTGTCAGGTAACGTCAAAAACAGAGTATTCGGTGTTGACGGAACATCTCGTCATCAATCCATCAGCATCAAGGGTGCAGAAGACAGGACTGGAATAGGAGCCTGTGAAACTGAGCATGCTCTTAATGTTGAAGTTTTTGGCGTCGACAGCTGTCCGATGTCAAGGTTCACTCGACATCGGCATCTTAGGGGGCTCAGTCTCGATAGTTCACAGACCCGACGGAGAGGGGGGTTTGATCCCGTCAAGTCAATGGTCTTCACTTTCTTCCTCTAGGTGCCGAAGTGGAGTCTTCCTCAGACCTCTTTCCTTTCAAATGCCCTGACAAAGTGCTCCCATATAAGTAAAATGGAGACTTGGGGCTCTTGAAAGTCTTCGAGATTGAAGAGGACACCAAGGACTTTGACTGTTTTGATGGAGGAGTCCTTGGTGTTGACATTGATGTCGACCTTGATGTCGATGGAAGGGGCTCTCCCACTGTCAATGGACTCAATACATCATAGTAGATTGTGGCACGAAGCCTAAGAGCCCGATTCTTTCTTGTTTACTTTGAGAAAGACAGACAGATCTTGCACGAAGAGATGTTATGCCCTTCACCCAAGCAAATAAGGCACAAGTCATGGAGATCCTTCAAGGGGAGTTTTGTGTTGCAGCCCTCACTCCTCTTAAAAGTTTTTTTTTCTCCTCAGTCATAGTCCATTTCCATAGTTGTAGTCAATAACTGAAAAGACAATCTTTCTTTCTTTCTTTCTTTCTTGGTCGTGAACTCTCGAAAGAGGACCTTATCCAAACGAGGAGTAGCAGCACGAGGTCTGTCCGCAACGACGGTTGGAAAAGAACTGAGGAACATGGTGTCCAGCCTTCCTTTAAATAGCACCACACTGGAGGCGAAATGCAGATGCCTTGAGGAGCTGCAGCATTACACCGTGAGGATCCAGCACAGGTGCAGTACCTATTCTTATGGATCTCAATGGATCACGATCTAGATCTGAAGGGAATGGGCACCAAACCACGAAAGTCAATGGATGCAGAATACACACAGATGGCATTTACTGGAGCTAATGAATTTCTCCCAAATTAGTCTGCGCAGGTGCAGAACGCACTTTTATGAGTATCAATGGATCACAATCTAGATCTGTCTGTTCTGGAGGGGATTACACTCTCCCTGAAAGATCAGATACGTAGCTTGGTAGTGCTCCTGGATCCAAAACTCCCTCTGGTTTCTCAGTTTAAGGCAGTGGCCAGGAGCACTTTTTATCAGCTTTAGCTGATATGTCAGTGATGTCCATTTCTGGAGGTAAATTACCTTAAAACAATGGTGCATATGCTTGTAACCACTAGGCTTGACTACTATAATGCACGCTACGTGGGGCTGCCTTTGAACATAGTCTGGAAACTACAATTGGTACAAAATGCGGCAGGCAGACTGATCTCTGGGACAACCCGAAGGGACCACATAACACCGATTTTGAAAGAACTACACTGGCTGCTATTTCCGGGTGAAATACAAAGTGCTGGTTATTACCTATAAAGCTCTCAACAGCTTGGGTCCAGGGTACTTAAGAGAGCATCTTCTTTGTCAAGAACCCAATTGCCTATTAAGATCATCTGGAGAGGTCTAGTTACAGCTACTGCTGGCTCATTTGATGGCGACTCAGTACTGGGCCTTTTCTGCAGCTGCCCTGGGGCTTTGGAATATACTCCCTGTTGAAATAAGAGCATCTCCTTCTCTGTTTGCTTTTAGGAAGACCATCAAGATGTACCTGTTTTCTCAGACATTTAACTGAAATTTTACAACTATGTAATTTGTTTTTATCTTGAGAGATTATTATTTGTTTTGTGAATTTTAACTGTTTTTATACCTCTTGTGTTTTCTTTTTAGACCACCTAGAGATGCACATATCAGGAGATATAGAAATATGATAAGTAAATAATGAATAAAAAACTGGGTGCTCAGATCAGTCCCCACAACAACTTTGCTTGGCTGCTCTTTTTACCAAGACTTGCGTCTTAGATTTATTATTCCCCTTATTAACATCCTTATTAACATTATTAGCATGCTGATGAGTTTTATGTTACTTACCTTCTTTCTGATCACCATGTTAATATATTGAATCAAGTAGCTAAATTTTGCACGGTAGCTGGATATATCTCTGTAATGGTTGCTAGCTGTTTTGTTAATTTGCAACTCTGCTGTTATTCATAATTGATCAAAGATCGTAACAAACTGACTGACTGGCTAATTTTATCTGGCCCTAGGTGGTCCCACCTTATTTTAAATCAAGGTGTGTTAAAATAAATAGTGTTTCAGCTGTAAGGAAATATCACTTAGCATTTAAGAGCTTCACATACATAATCTTTATGTAATCCTAACAGCAGCCCTGTCAAACAGGTCTGGATCGGGGCAGAGCTGTAATTGTATGCATGGGTTCAATGAACCCATGTACAGCTGACAGCGGGGCCACCTCCAGCACTTTCTGGGAACGCCACCACGATGGGCACCCAGCAGTGGCCCTTCTCTCCCTGCTGTGGGCACCCCATGTGGTACACCCCCCCCCCAGGCGGCACCACCTCTCTAACCGCCCCCTGCACATGGTGGTGGCTTCCCTGACCAAGCAGCCGGCATAGGCTGCCCTGTCTCCGCTGCATCCACAACAGCCAACTGAGAGGATAGCATGGTACTCAGCTGCCTTGCCGACCACTCAAAGCTGAGTGGGAGAGGCAGGGCAGCCTACCCTGGGCTGCTTGGTCAGGGAAGCTGCTGCCATGCACAGGGGGTGGGGGAGAGGAGTGGTGTTGTGCAGGGTGGGTGTGCAGACCAGTGGCCTTCCTTACGCCACTGGTCTGGACTGTTGATTGAGGGGATAGTGACAGAGAGAGAATGGCTTGCTTAAGGGCATCTAGTGAGTTCATGGCAAAGGTGAGATTCAAAATTGGGGACTTGCCAATTTGTAGCTCAGTCTCTTAGCCACTTTGCTATACCAGCTCTCAGGAAGCAAGGAATCTCTTATTGTATTTCATAGATATTTTATTTTATGCATATGCTGGAAGAACAAAGGATTGTTGCCAGCTTGCCACCTGAATATCTTTTCAGAAACACATTCATTCCTCAAACATCTATCATACTCCTATTATCTAAGACATCACCAACTTTATTTAAAAGCCTGACTATGGGGCAAGGGAAGGCAGATGAAGGTGAGAGTTAGGTAGTTTTGCCCCCAGACTTCTATCTGGAGAAAAGAATACAGAAGCTGGCCATCCTTATTTTATAAAACAATGAAATATTGACTTCAGAAATTCAGTTGACATTTCTTTACACACGCATGCTTAACATATCAAGTTTGTTACATTGGTTTACAGAAAATGGAACTATCAATCTAGGCACTCCATTAAGAAACACGACTTATGCACTCTTCACGGACTGCTACTAGCACACTTGGTCTGAACACAGAGGCACTCTCACTGGGTAATTAGTACTGTTAAATCAATAATGTCACAATTGAATTTTGTCACAATGAAATCAATAATGTAAGTATATCATGAACATCAGTTTTGCTAGACAATTCTGAGATGTTTCAGATCAGTTATGAGAACTGGCTCCATAAACCTAAGCTTCCCTTTACTCAAGTGTGACATATGGGGTGGGACTGAAGCAGGAGTATCAACTTGGTGGAAGGACAACTGGCAAATTTATAGTAGAAGTTGAACCTAGGGAATGCCCACCTGTCTCTCTTTACAGCAATGGAAAAAAATAAACATGGTTTCTCAAGGTTGTATGACAAGCTACAAAATGAGCTTTTAGGAAACAAGTGTAAAAATGATAGAGGAGAAATGTAATGAAAATGATCTATTTCATAAGAAGGATATGGCAGAATAAAAAAAATCTGCACTTAAGGGGTTTAAATGTGCAATGAAGTTTGATACTAGTGTGTCCTGAAGCGTAACCTCCTTGCTGCACATCAAGTCACTTTTACAGACCGTGAGGAATTCTAAAAGCAGTCTGAGGAAGTCTCCTATTCAAGGAAAAACAAATCAAGATTCCAAAATAGCGCTTGGAATCCTGAATTTATTCTCTGGCTAAGATCCAAAGAACTAACTCCATGTATCCAAAAAGGTATAGGTGTTTTTTGATCAATAAGACCCATGCTGCATGTCAAAGGAAGCTTCAAAAGCAGTCAGTGATATGGAGAAAGTTCGGCGGGGTGTGTGTGTCAGAAATCCCACCAAGTATGTCCAAGCCCCTGGGCTACACACAACAACTCTTCATTCAAACCTAGGAATACAGCTACAATATTTGTTTCAATCTGAATGGAATTACAAATAACAGGATTAGAAACTTTATATTTACCTTCATCCTTTTTCTTTTCTCCTTCTGTCTTCTTTTGAAATTTTCCTAGAGTTACAACAAAGATATCAGAATAACTGTTTCACATAAGCCACATGGGAAAATAATGAAGTTAGAAACATTTATAGGCCTATGCTTGAAGAATAAAACGCCTAGACTTTGACTCACTCACCATAATTATTTTGCAAAATGACCCACTTTTTGTTTTAAAACTAACCTGGAGTTCTATTCTCTCACATATAGAAGCTGCCAATGTACAGCAGCATCCATTTAGTTTTCCAGGAGACTTGTCCACCACACAGTCCTAAAAGGATGCTTACAAGAAACAAAGCCACAAAACATTTTCACTTCACCCATACCCACCTACTATTTGTGTTATAAATCCCTCAGGGAATTGGAGCAGGTAGTGCCTGGGGGGAGGGAGCACTCTCCCACCATTTCCACAAGAAAGTGACATGAGACTTGACCTCCATGTTCATCTTAACTGTACTTGAAAAGGCAGCACGGAGATCAGTCCCCATCCTTCGTGAAGATCACTATGATATCCCCATGTCAGTGTTGTATATGCACCATCTCCCTCCTCTTTCAAAAAGGTCAATACCATGCAAGGCAGAAAGGAGCTAAAATGTGCACTGCATGTACTACCTAAATTGGCAGTAACCAATTACAGTTATCTTGACTTGCACATGCATTTGACAGCAGCAATTTACTGCCATGTCTACCATTTGGATTTGTTACTCAAGGGATTCAGAGCTGTTCCTTACCCCAGGAGAGTGGCAATTGTGAGCCTACATTAGAGGTTGCTTTACATTGAAATGAATAAATGCTGGGACAGTCAGTATTTTGTTGGAGTCAACAGGTTTTTTGTTTAATTTCATGGGGCATATTTTGCACAATTTGCACTGTAACTGCAGCTATATAGATTTCTAGTCATGCGGTGGTATACTTTAATGAATAAGGGGAAGATACTGTCATAAGGATACACATATAAGCATGTGGCCCGTGGCATCTGCTCTCTCCAACTCATTTGGGAGACTTCTCAACACTCTTGATTCAAAACCAAGAGTAATTATCTAATGATAATTGCTAGTATTGTTGGACTTCTTGTCCTTCACACTTTTCAGTCATGCAGTGGAAACAAGTTTTTGATGTGATTAATGAGACTGCTGAATATGTTACTCAATATGACCCTAAACTTTTACCAGTGGGTTAATTAAATGATTCTGTAGCCAATGATGATTGTGAGTTAATAACATGTTTAATGACTGCATCAGTATCATTAATAGACTGCATCCGTGTTGCTTCATGCTGGAAGAACATAGCAGTTCTATTATTAAGGGACCAGTAAGAGAGACCATTGGGAGAGACCAAGCAAGACCATTGAGAAAGCCAACAAATACCAGAAAGAAGTCAATATGTGCTTTATTGACTATAGAAAAGCCTTCGATTGTGTCGACCATATCAAGTTGTGGAATATCCTTAGGAAAATGGGCATCCCAGAACATCTCATTGTTCTCATGAGAAACCTATATATACGGTAGGAAGCCACAGTCCAGACAGAACATGGTGAAACAGACTGGTTCCAGATCAGCAAAGGAGTAAGACAAGGCTGTATACTTTTTCCTTCTTCATTCAACTTATATGCTGAACATATATTGAGAGAAGCTGGATTGGAAGAAGATGAGCGTGGTTATAAAGTTGGAGGAAGAAACATCAATAACCTGCACTACGCTGATGACACCACTCTGATAGCTGAGAATTCGGATGATCTGCAAGCTCTAGTAATGAAGGTCAAGGAGCACAGTGACTACGACTAAATGTAAAGAAGACTAAACTAATGACAACGCGGACAGCAACCAATTTCAGAATTGACAATGAAGACACTGAAGTGGTGGATAACTTCTGCTTTTTAGGATCGACCATCAACAGTAAAGGATCCAGCAGTTAAGAAATACACTAGTACTTGGTAGGGTTGCAATGAAGGCCTTGGAAAGGATATTTAGATGCCATGACGTGTCTCTGCCTACAAAGATTAGAATCGTTCAGCTAATGGTCCGAGTGGTCCCATGACACTCTATGGATGCAAAAGCTGGACTTTGAAGAAGCAAGATAGAAAAAGCATTGATGCTTTTGAACTTTGGTGCTGGAGAAGACTTTTGAGGATACCATGGACAGCCAGGAAAAACAAACAAACAAATAGATCACAGAACAGATCAGTGCAGAATTTTCACTCGAGTCACAAATGACCAGGCTCAAACTATCATACTTCGGACACATTATGCAAAGACCCAGCTCCCTTGAGAAGTCTATAATGCTGGGGAAAATTGAAAGAAAGAGACTTGATTACAACAGCAATGAATGCACCACTGAAAGACCTTGAAGGCCAAGTTGAAGACAGATCATCCTGGAGAGAATCTATCTATGTGGTTGCTAGAAGTCGACACCGACTTGACAGCACCTAAGCAAGAAAGCAAAGGAGGATTTGGAAAATAGCCAGGGGCCCAAAAATATGCTTGCCAGCACCAACAAGCACTTTAAAAAAGGATGTTAAGATCCCCTGTACTGTCCCAGCTTGGGAGAAGTTGCTTTCCAAGCCTTTCGGAGGCTCAGCATGAGGTTGGCAGAATTCCCTATTTTTCTAAGCTGAGAGGAGAACAGCAGCATCTTCCTGATCTTACATGAAGCTTCTAAAAGTAGCAAGGTGTCTCACTGCCTTCCAAGCCTCAAAGATGCTCAGCATGGCAGGGACAAGACTCTGCCTCCTTGTCCTCACCCTACTTGGATACAAGGGCAGGGACTTGCCTCTGCAGCCATGCTGAGCCTGCAAAGGCATTTGAAGCATCTGAAACTGAAGAGAATGTTAGTCAGAACTCGGTTGTTCCCCGTCCCTCCCACAGAGAAGAGAAAGGATGTGGTCAGTGACCAGTACAATTCTTGTCCAATTACCAAAATCTGTGACCCCTGGAAATAGTCTTAATAATCAAATTAACATATTATAAGAAAGCTAAAGAAGAGATGAAGATTGATTCAGATAATACAAAGGTAATATACAACCATACTCATTGTTTTCTTTATTGTAATTAAACTTTTCTAGGATGGGGGGAGAACACCAAAACCACACACACACACACACACACACACACACACACACACACACACACACCCCTCTCATAACAACTGTTTTACCTCATCATCTTTTCGCTTCTTAAATATGTTATCTTCAACTTCCCCAACAGCTAACATGATCATCTGCACTCTTTGCAAGTTGACATAACCATTTTCTGTAAGGTACCCCTGTAAATGGTTAATTAAAAAAAAGAATGTAACTATCTTTCCCCCTTAAAGTTCTATAAGGCGATATTTAATCTGTGGAAGAAAGTGACTTACCCCTGTTTTGTGCACAACGTTTTTATATATGTTTACTAGACGATCAATTGCTCCTTCCCTGGAATAATAAAAACAACAACAACACTTAGCCAGAGTCTGAACAAGTGTCTTCATCTGTCAATTGGAGACAATCTCACTGACTGTCCCCTACATAAGATGGCTGAATCTTCTGCTGGTGACTAGGAAAACCTTATTCTCCCCTTCCTCCAGCGACAGACAGAATCCCACCCTCACACTCTATCATATGGCACCTCAAAAATGAGAGCTGAGCAACATGCTCCAATTGACAGCAAACTGTCCCCTTATATTTGCTGTAATTGTCATATTCAGGCAGGCTAGAAGCGACAGAGATCTGGGAAACTCTTCATCTAATGCAGTGAAAGGGCTTTCTCAATCACCTGCAATGTAAGAGCAAACAACACTCTCTCTCCCACCTCCCTCAAACTACTAAATTAGTGATGGATAAGCCCAGGCACCACAGCAACCAAAGGATCTATCTATCATTTTTCTATTTTGCCTTTTAGGCCAAGAATAAAAGGTAATTTTGAGAAAAGGAGAAAAAGATATGAGCTACAGGAAAATAAAAGTAAAATCGGCAGCCAAAAACATCCTTAAAATAGCAGCTAAGAAGACTGGATGTAACATATGGCATAAGTAAAAGCAACAAAGAGTCTTAAATCAGACACCCTACAAAAAAATAATAGAGCTTATTGAATTTAGAACAGCAAAATACTTTTAATCCTGGCTGCAATGGGTAATGTAATGGAACAATAAATTTTACCCACAGAGGTTTCAGTCCTGTTCTACAACAGTCCCTCATCCCGAGACCCATGTCTCATGGCAAATGGCTTCTGAAGCTTTTGCCTCGCCCCTCAACTAACTTGTGATACTTGTGCTGTTTTTGTGGGGGAGGAACCTATTGAGCATGCCCAAGCCCTTTGGGATACCAAAATATGTTTTGGATTTGGCCAATATTTATAATTTGTCATCTTCATACAGTAAAGATTTTCATACCTGATCTCCAATGATGGTAAATGAGGAAGAAAGTCATTTCCCACAAAGAAACACATGAAAACCCAGTCATCAATACTTCTTTCCACATCAAAAGTGAAAGGCAAACTGGCCATTGTTAATTCTCTTTCCAAATACTGAAATTATTAAAGAGAAAGAAATGGATAAAACATTTCTGCAGCTGCTAGCAGAAATATAATGTGCAGCCCAATTCTGTGCATATTTCCATAGGATAAATCCCACTATATATAAAAAGGAACTTATCTCCAGGTAAGTGTGCAAAGGATTGCAGCCATGATGCAGAAACATTCTAAATATTAGTACTTACTTCTCTTAAAACACACAACCGAATAAAAATAAATTCTTGTTCCATGCCAGGAGGACAATCTGCAAATTCATCGTGCTGCAAAAAAAGGGGAAGATGACATACAATTTGTTTTACTTTCTCAATTATGCAGTTAAGTGAAAGGAATTTTAATCAAGAAAAAAGCCAAATCTTGCATTGATTACATTCATCTGTCACTCTCCCACCCGACCCAATTTTCATCTTTGTTCCACAATGTTTATAAACATTTGGCATACTCTAAAGCAACTGGAGGGGGGGGATTAACATCACATAATTTATTAGGTTTTGAAGAAAAAGATAGTTTACTAAGGTAATGAATTCTAGTTTATGATCCTTTCCCTTCAATTGGCCCTTAAAAAAAAAAAAAATCCCAGCAAACACTCTATTGATGTATATTAGCCCAAGATAGCGACTCCATGCCAAGGTCGCCCAATGAGCTTCATGGCCAAGCATGAATCTGATCAGGGCTCACTCATATCCAAAACTATCATTTCATCCTCTGCACATCACATTGTCTCTTATGAAAAGGAGTCCAGTAAACTGTTTAACCTACCTCTCCTTGTTTTTCTTTTGGAAAACCCTGACAATCCTTAACTTCATGCCCAAACTGGTTGCAAAGACCACACGGTTTAGGTTTGTTAGGCTTAAATTCTTCTCTTATTATAGTAAAATTTGGTTCATGTGTAGCTAATCCAAGCATAATAAGGTCAGCTATAAAAGAAATAAAGACAAATATACAATATTAAAATTGTGCGTGACCAATGACAATAATAGCTCGATGTTCTCCATTTTTCAGACTCCCCACTCCATGATTATTGTACTCAAGAGAGCAGAAGTTGGCCTCACGCTCTTCTCCCATGCCCCCAAATTGGGAGGAGTGAACGACCAGATCAGGAAGCCATGTTTATCTGAACATGGGATCCCTCCCAGTACTGTAAGATTAAACTCTTGAAGGCCTCTCCACAATTACATATGTGAATAGTCCCTTAGATTTGGATACAATACTGTATAATGCTTAGAATGCAAGTAGCAAAATGATGATATAGTAAAAATAGCAAAATAATCTTCACAGCTAGCCAATTGGAACAATATTGCTATACTTACTGAATTAAGCAATGGCTAATTAACTACTTTAATTAATGTATCAGAGAATCAGCTCAAGAGGGAAACCGAGAAGTTGAAACACATACTGAGCTCGTAATCTAAAGAAGAAAGCAGCAGTAGGAGGCAACCCAGTTAGATGCAGAGCAGAATAGGAACTGACTGGGAATATCTTGTATTTCTGAAATTAGGGCACTTGTAGAAATTTAAACAATGCCAGGTTTGTAGCAGTTCTTCATTGGGTGGTTAATGAATAAACTGGTGGTAGGTTTAGGAATTTCTTTTCCCAGCAACTACAAAAAAAAAAAAAAAAAAAAGACTCCCGGAATAATAGACCTGCTTCAGAGGCAGTGTCAGCAACGCCCTTCAGTTCCATGCATGGAATACAAGATATTCCCAGTCAATTCATGGAGGTGCACTGCATGAGCCACTGCCACTACAACTTACACAGTAACAAAGGCTCCGAAAAGGGCTTCTATGATCAGCACATCACAGTTATTGTTATATAGGCAGAGGTGCACCTAGATAATTTTGGAGCCTAGACCTAAACGCCTTTGGAGCCCCCCCCACCCTTTGCTGAAGGCCCCCCATTGCAATTTAAGCATCCTCCTCCTATTCTTATCCCATACACATTTCTTTCCCCACTCCCCCCGTCTCTAAAGCACTTGGCACAGGTCATAATCACACTCGGCCGCCTGGAATAGTGCAGGCCAGCGGCAACCACACCACCCAGGACAGACTAAAGGGCGGGGGGGGGAAGCCCTGGACTTCGGCCCTGAAGTCCAGGGGTAAGAACGTCACTGTATATAGGTGCCACATTTCATACAATCAGCACATCCATACAATCTCTGCTGAAGGCTATGTCAGTCAGTCATTCTGACAGACTGTACTATGGTTGACGATGTGAGGGTCAGAAACTATCTGAATCAAGTCACAGATATCAATTCTAAAGACAAGAAAGAAAAGGGATGCCAGTTATAAAACATTTCCAGAACACTGACAGACGGGGCAGCAGCGGTGGGTGGGGAGATGCAGAAGGATGCAGCAGCAACCAGTACAGGGATCATATGTTTTATAGTAACCTTCCAAATACAATGCTAGCTCCCAAGATGGTACCACCCATACAATGTTTTCGAAGCATAGCAGTACAGTATGATGAACCCATTTCATTCTTCACCGATAGATTGCTATTGTAGAAAAACTTAGAAACGGACTTACCATCAGCCCCACATAAACAATGGTGAGTGTTTGGGTCATGGTTTGGTTGAGCTAAACATAAGAAAATACATTTATTAACATCAAACTGGTACATGCAATTCTACTAACATCACTAGATATATCTGATGTGCAAATTTATTTATTTTTACCTCTTTGTCTTCGTATGTAGTCCATAATTTTGTGTTCACCCTCACCAGGAGCACTAGCATCAGATAAAATAACCTATGGGGAAAACACACACATACACATAAAGGAAGCAACATAAACAACAGGTTGCACTTTCAACAATTAACAGAACCATTTATTATTGCTGCTTGGTGCCCTGTCCTTGCCTAGTCAGGACACAGATATAATACCATGCTTTCTTGGTGATGTTTCGCTAGTGCCTCTCAGCTATAGAGTAGGCTGCATCATGGAACCCAGTATATCCTCCCTCCATCTAGATGATGTCATATTTGGTGGGAGGGGTTAACTGTGCATGGGGCCTCCCTGCTCTAAGGAGAATAAAGTAATGGATACATGTAGCTTAGTTTTTAGAGGTAAGAAAACCTTTGCCCTTCATGGCTTATTGAATCTAGCAAGGAGGAGCTCTTAAGCAGTAAATGCCTTATTGAATGAGGGAGTGTCTCCAGCTTTGCTGAAGGAATCTATCATTGTCAGCTGTCCAGAGAGATGGTTGTTATGGGGCGGGCAGCCAACAAATAAAGTTATTATTACGGCCAAGCACACCCCTCCGTCCTGCCATGCTTCACAGCAAACAGCTTTTGAAACCAAGGTTGTTTCAAAGGTGATATGGCATAGGAGCCTTGTTTCTCAACGATAAGGTATCGAAATTCAATTGGGCTTATCCAAGTCTAGAGTACTCATGGATACTCACGGTTCCAGGCTATACTTGCTAATCCAGGTATTTATTTCAAGATTATGAGATCACTTTATCTGACCTAAATATTATTTCTTAAACACCTAAACATTCATTTTAGTAAAAGGTTTTCCAGGATTTCTACATATGGATACCTTTGTTCTATAGCACATATCAATAACTTTGAAGAACCCAAACAACATTCATGGATATAGTAGTTACTCCATCATCAATGCAAATTTATCTTTTGGAAGTTATTGATATGAAGAAGTACACTGCTGCTGAGCTATGGTCAAGTACAGAATAAGGCCCACTTTGCTCGAAATACAGATCACGGAACTTACTGTCAAATTTTTCCATCCTGGATCATTGTTTAAACGATCAGCAATATAATAGCGAAGACATTTAGCAAGATTGTCCATAAACTCAGTTCCCTAAAGAATGGGAATTCAGCACATAAGTTAGATCAGAGTAAACAGACTTCAGGCATGTGTAATCACATACTTATTGCTCTCTATGATCCATATATTAGGATGACCTGACTATATAAGTACAAATCCACAACTGATTTATTACACATCAGCTTCAAAAATACATCAAAAAAAGTATACAAAGACCTGGCCACAGATAATCAGTTACTAAACCTGTTTTATTAGCCAAGAAATAAGTGATTAACCTCAAGACCAGTCAATGAATCGATGGCAGATGATGTTGTTTGTTTTCAATTTACAATTTTTATAAAACTATTTAGGCCAGCATTTGTATGTTCCATTTAGCAGTTGGGGAACAATGAGGCTCAGTAACATATAACTTGATTAATGATTAGGCTGAAATTTTACTTATTTATTTTATTACTTTTATATACTGCCTAATATGAATTTCTAGCTTATTGACAAACCAGTTAAAACCACAATTAACACTAAAACTAAATGCCTGGTTTAAAAAAGATGTGCCTTTAAAGCTTTCTTGAAGGCCACCAGAGAGGGCAAACTTCGTATTTTGGGTGGAAATACATTCCAAAGCTGGGGATGGCTTCAGAGAAGGCCCAACCTTCATCATCAGAATTTCAAATTTTATGTTTGAAATATAAGCAAGTTTCAATGCCTGGTAAAGTTTACACCAAGTCTTTATATAAGAGCTGGAAAGATAGCAGCCATTCATTTGTTTTTTTTATTTATTCAATTTATTTATTTTATTTATTTAAAACATTTATTCGATTTCTATACTGCCCTTCCAAAAATGGCTCAGGGCAGTTTACACAGAGAAATAACAAACAAATAAGATGGAACCCTGTCCCCAAAGGGCTCACAATCTTAAAAAGAAACATAAGATAGACACCAGCAACAGTCACTGGAAGTACTTTGCTGGGGTGGATAGGGCCAGTCATTCTCCCCCTGCTAAATAAAGAGAATCACCACATTAAAAAGGTGCCTCTTTGCCAAGTTAGCATGGGAAATTTAACTTAGAGATAAAGTTAAATTTCAGGGCACATGTGCAAATTTTGTTTTGGAGGGGCCTCAACCTTCCAAATGAATGCACCAGGAGGATAACCTTCTCCAACCATGACACAGAACTGGCCAAACTGCCACAAACACTCTCAAGATCAAGTCTGCTGAAGTTCAGGAATAACTGAAACACAACACTACCCCTGTATCCAAACAAGTCTCCAGGCCAAATAAAGCAGGTCCTAAGCTGAGCCAAAATTTACCAGGGTTGATAAAGAGAACAAATTTTCAAATCCTATCCTTGGAGCACATGATGTAATAATAAAGAAAAAGCATGCCTCTGTGTGGTACAAAAGTGCTATTCTAGACCATATCAACGGCTTCATGAAAAACTGCACTGCAAATTGGTGTGTCTTCTTTAAAAAAACAGAAAAGTAATTCATAAATAGTACAAACTAGGCCAGCGCACTTTGGGAAAATTGGAGCTCCCTTCGCTTACCACCACCAGGCAGTGTCAGATCGTGGGGCAATTACCCCAGGGTAGCACGCTGGTGGTGGGAGCCCATTAACTGGCTGCCCAGCACTGGCACAAAGTCAGCTGGGCAGCACAGCGAACAATGGGAGCTTGGGGCAGTCGATCAGAGAGTGATGTGCAGCTGCTGGGAGGATGCGCGGGCTTCTGGGGATTGTAGTCCTGCTCAGAACTTCTCAATTGGAAATTAATAAATACTACCCTCTCACCACTGCATATCTACCAGCTTACATATTCAGGACTGAGGAAACTAGTTTTGAGGGCAAAGGGGAATGGATCCTAAGCAATATCAAGCCCCAGCATTTCAGTAATTAAGCTCTGGAAATAAATACAACTTTCTCTTTCTTCATCCTGCCTGTCACAAATCCTAGTCCTGGTTTGGAATCCTTTGTCTCAGAGCATCGTAGTTCCCTATAAGCCTTTGTTTTCCCATTTATTCTTACCCAAAGCCTGGTAAGAGGGAAAAACATATGTGGGAAGAGACTTGATTACACCACACAAATGCCACAGGGGGCTAGAGGAAAATAAGAACACATTTATTTGCAGGGGCACTCTGCCTCCTCCTCTTTTCTTTTCCCCACTGCTTCCATACTGTGTTGCTACAAGCTGTTATCTGGGTTGTTGCAGCAGCAGCTGAACTCTAGGATGCTCCTTCTGACTCTCCGCATTCTTCTTGCTGTACAGCACTATTCAGCAACAACACTGCTCAGCAACAGAAGAAAAGGCAACTCCCCTCTACAAGTGCCAGTGAAGAAGTCTTTGTTGAGAGAAGAGCTACTGCTCCCTAGCTTGTCCTTACTCAACTTTTCTGAACCCAGGAGGGAGAAAATTTTAATTCACTGGGAATCAGTCAGTGGACTATGAAAGATTATGTGCCTACCCCAATTTAAAAGTTAAGCACTTACTGGAGTAATGCAATTGCTATCGAATCTTTCTTTTACTTCTTCTGGAGGAAGAAAGCCACCTGAAAAGAAAAAAAACACAACAACAACAGAACTAAAAACTATTTGATAAGGATAATTTGCTGGATCAGGGAACATATTCCACCTCATTTATTTTGAACCTACAGCATATTTATCAAAAGCTCAGTTAAACCACAGCTTGCTTTGATCAAACATAACTAAGTATTTTTGTTACATCCATTATGCAACAAAGGCATGCAAATCTGCATGACCTTTGGTTTCCCACAGTTTACCCTGATTCTGCTAATCACAATGTTAGTAAACAGCCTTCCCCCCTCATTAGGAGACTCTGGTTTCACAAAGGCACATCACAGAGCATGGACTTGGTAAGAATATGACAACAGCCCTGCTAGATCAGGCCCAAGGCCTATTTAGTCCAGCATCTTGTCTCACACAGTGGCCCACCACATGCCTCTGGGAAGCCCAGAAGCAAGAGGTGAAGACATGCCCTCTCTCCTGCTGTTGCTCCCCTGCAACTGGAATTCAGAGGCATCTTACCTCTGACACTGGAGGTACCACAGAGGAAGCTGGCCTCTGCCCAGGATCAAGTAGCAGTGTCATACAAACAGAAACAAACACATACAAACAGTGGGAAAGCCATCTAGCTAGCAGGGAGGCACCCCCACAGAACCATGTAAGTCCTTTGAGTGAACCTGAATTCCTGATAAGCAAAGAAATATAAAAATGTGATAAGCAACCTCCATTTGAGGTTGGAGTAGCTTTTAACCTATTCAGACACCTTGGAATGCAATCAAGGACAGGATCCCAAACAAGTTATGCAGATTGGAAACAACAGAGACCTTTGGTCTGTGCTTCCTCTGAACAGAAAGAGCCACATCCATACCTTTCTCAAGTCTAGTCCTTTTGACCACTGAGTTTTTCTGCCTTTAGAATCCTGCAGTGGACAGAACCCTAATGAGGTTCTGTCTCCTCTAGTCAGTTCATGGTCTTTCTGTTTCTGACTCTTCCAAACCCTTTTTGCCTCCTGTTGCTGTGGGAGCCTGGTAGTGCCTGCTGCCAGCTATTGCTCTGAGATAGCTAGCCAGCCGGTTGCCTAACTCTGCATCACTGATGCCTCTATGTTGGAACATTAAACTGCAAAGTCCAGATTGCTAATACAGAGCAGAAATCACTAGCTCTGAGCACTCCACCTATGCGACCGTTGTGAGAAACTGCCCTGCCCTGCCCTGCATGTTCCTGGAAACCTGAATCTTTGGGTTCCCCCTCTGTGTGGGCTTGCATGGCTTATCTCTGTATCTGATTATCTGAGAGCAGCCTTTGAGGCAGCATTATTCTGTGTGAGCTTGCTGAAGGCTAACTCCTGGCTGACTGGGAAAAACTCAGCACTACTCTTGCTAACTGTGGGCTCACACAAGCCACAGACTTTGAGTGCTATGTCAGCACCCTCTCCTTACCCTCCTTGCAAAACGTTTGCAAGGGACCCAAAATCCTCAACAGTGATGGGAAGTCCTCTCTTCTGGCATTGCATGAAACAGCAGATACAAACAGGTTAAAAAAGAAGAAAAAGCTCTTTCCCCTCCATTCTTTTTTCTCACTCTCTCTCCTTGCCCCTTCTCCTTCTGTCCACTTTCCAATGCCAACCAGCCGCAAGGTTATTAGAGCTTTCACTCTTCCTCTCTCCTTATCTAGTCCCTAGAAACTGCCTTTCCAAGATGCCAAATACCACAATTTGCACTGTGCTTCTGCTCTATGTTTTTAAAAGTATCATCTCTGAGCCTGCTGCTCCTCTGGGGTACTCCAATGTTGGCATTTGCCTGCTTCCAGACTATGATCCTCTGTTATGCATACATGCAAATTTGGTTTTCAAGTTAATTTAAAAAAAATACATTTTATACCCCGCACTTCCTCCAAGGAGCCCAGAACGGTATACTACATACTTATGTTTCTCCTCACAACAACCCTGTGAAGTAGGTTAGGCTGAGAGAGAAGTGACTGGCCCAGAGTTACCCAGCAAGTATCATGGCTGAATGGGGATTTGAACTCGGGTGTCCTTGGGCCTAGTCCAGCACTCTAACCACTACAACACACTGGCTCTCATTCACCCAGTTTGTTAAAAACAGATACACACATGATAGCTGACATATATCTGAGAGCAAGTATGTTAACAGGAACTAGAGAAAGCACTGAAACCCTATTCTTCTAGCACTAAACATCTTATTCAGCAGCTATTACAATTTTACAATGTGCTACTCACACCCTTTCAAGAATATCTTCAAAGCCACAAGAACTGAAAACTTGCTTTGTTTTATACAAAAGTAGCCAGTAGGATCCCAACAACAAGATCCAAGTTGGCATTCCAAAAAGAGAGAGGAGGAACACTGCACCTGCCATAGCTCTTCCCACGATGCTGCTACAAGCCTGACACACTCCCGATGGCATAGAAGCACAGAGGGAGTGGCAGTGGGTTGAGCAGAGCAGGCACGAGCAGCCCAGCCTCATTGCTGAGCTGTTGCTAGACTCAAGCCTGGGTGTGGGCGGGGAAAGGGAAACCCCACAGGTTGCCAGGTAATTGGGGGGAACAAGTGGAGAGGAGCAGGAGTGGCAATCAACTGGGGATTGGAGGGCTGGGCAGGAAGGGGAGGAGTGTCATGGCTGCACAGAACTACTAAAGGGAAGCAGTGCCACTGATGTACAGAATCTAGGAACTCGGATCCTCCAGGGAGAGAGGCAGAGTGAAACACAGACTACCGGCTGGAGGTGGAAAAGAGTGACTGAATCCCCCCTCCCCCGCAACACTCCTGGCAGGATTTCAAGGATTCCTAGCAGGACTCCAAGCAACCATGCCCAATTTTCAAGAGGTTGAATTCTGTGCCCAAGACCATATTCTGCAGCTTTCCAACACTCCCAAGAAATCGTCACACACACACACACACACACACACACTCCTGATTGTATGCATTATCTCATATAATATATTAAGGATGTGTGCTTAAGAATCTCATCTCCCAACCAGTCATTTGTTATCTGCCATACATAGCTTCTCTTAAGAGCAATGAATGTTTCATAGACAGCTACGCTCTCTGGTCACCTGTCACTGAAGTAAGTAGGTAGCAAATCTATATACCTCTTCCCAAGATTTCTTGTCTTATCCTCTGCTTCTCTTCTGTAGACTCCACTCCTTCCTTTGATGCTCTGAATCTTCTGGATCTTTGTTGGTTCATTTTTGCACGGGGAGCCTAAAAGAACAGTATTACTGTTAACATCGTGACAGGCAATTTGTTTTTCTCAAATGCAGTTTCATTCGTATATTAACTTGGAAAATTTAATCACAGAACTTGAGAGTTCACTAAATATATATTACAGGAATTTTATTTTTATTTTTTAAAAGGAAAATTGGAATTTATTGCCAACATTTCCTCCTCTGTCCCAACTGAGAACAATCCAGCTCTGCTTCAAATTTTTGCCACATGTGTTGGAGCATGTCAAGGTCCACACATGCTCTTAGTTACTGGAGATTCCAAACATTAAGACGGCAAACATTTCCATACTTACCACTCCATCTATTGCCATGTAGAGAAGCCGCCTTGGTCTCACAATGTTGAAAAGTCTGTCAATATACTCAAAAATGGCCACCATCATTTCATCTTCATTTTTGGGCGCTGGCCTGCAATGCATGGGATTACATTAATATCCCAAACAATGCCCATCACACACTATTTAAAATAAAAGTACACAAGAGTTACTCACTTGTCCTCAGGATGTGTGCAAGGATGGATGATGCCATTCATATCCAAATAAAGGTTATCAAATTCCACTTCATTGGGGTTTGGCTTACTGGTATCAGTTGGAATTCTGATCCCATTACATTCTTTAGGCTACAAACAATGAATGACAAAACAGAACTCTATCAGATGTTTGCATCATACTCCAACCCAAAAGGAAAACCACAAAATTCAAGGAAAAGTATGGAAAGGGGACTAAGTTTTTAAATATCTCACTATGTAGTCCCTGGGATCTTTCAGTATCTGTACCCAAAGCACAAAGGTTTTTCATGGCGCCCAGAAAGACTCAAAATGTGTTCTATTTTACTATTGCTATTTAGTATTCAATAATACAAACCTGTAGACAATAAACAATCCAATATATCAACTTATAAATATATAATTACTTAGTACTACAGTGTGATAACTATTAGAGAGATACAAGCCGGGGAAAACAGTTCATATTCCCAGTAGCCAGCATGAAATGCTGAACAGACCATCCTGAATAAAGTTTCTCATTCTATTGACAACCAAAGACATTTTGTTGTTGTTTTGTTTTTGCAATGGATAAAATCCCTGCCAGAGGCCAATTTGAATGTAGGCAATATTTAAATAGGGCCACAAGTATAAACACCACATATCTGCAACATTGAAAAGAGCATTGTTTCCACTGTAAAGAAATTAGTTTTGCATTGCTTTACCATATACACAGTAAAATAATCTTTCATACATACAGACATTTTATCTAACTACCTGTGGACCCATTACCCTCATTCCTCCTCAATTCCCATTTACATTTCTCCTTGATTGCCCATTTATATTAGGACTCCAGCATTTACTACCAAATCGTACTTTCCTGAGTTGTCTCATGCCCTAGTAAGAACTCTTTAGCTAAGCTCAACTCAGCTCAGCACAGCACACAACACAAGGTTATGCCAGTACAGCTGTAACACTGGTACCTGAGGATTTGTACTGGAGGAATGGGGTAAGTGGACAACACAGGAGTGCTAGCAAAACCTTCATGAATCACCATGCAGAATTTCAGGTCACCTGTACCGTGTTTCCCCAAAAATAAGACAGTGTCTTATATTAATTTTAGGCCCAAAAAATGCACTAGGGCTTATTTTCGGGTAGGTCTTATTTTGCACACACCTCCCCCGCCACGGCAGGCAAGCACAGAACAACTTACTCCGAGGTAGTGCCCCAAGTTTCAACCCCGTCTCCTGCCGTTCTCGATCCCTGCGGCCAGCGCGCGGCCGCAAACCCCCGCCTCCCGCCTAGGTCTTATTTTCGGGGGAAGGCTTATTTTCGGGGGAGGGCTTATATTAGCGGCACATCAGAAATTACTGCTAGGTCTTACTTTCGAGGTAGGTCTTACTTTCGGGGAAACACGGTATATAAAGATAGACTACTTCCACTATGTATATGAAACTGAGCATACAGACACTTTATTCAGATTCTAAAGTGGAATGCTATTCCGCCAAGCAGGCAGAATGTAGAGACTCAGTCATTCACATGCCCAGTCATTCACTTTCGCATTCTACTTGCAACTTAAAACAGAACCCTCCTTCCTGTCTGTCTTTTCTCTGAATAATGAGAGAACATCTCAACTGTGCTTCAATATTTTTTAAAAAAAACCTGTAGGAGTGGCTTTACATTTAGCAGAGGAATGAGGGTTACAAGCCAGCAGAATAATGGTTTATGTGGTTGAGTAGTAGTAATTATGATGATTAGTAGGTATATAGTACACTCTATTTACATACATTTGCCGGAAATGATTATCAGCAAAGTAATTTTATGTTTCTACAATGTTAGCTTAGCAAAGTATGTTGATGCAGGTTGTGCATAAGAATTCTTTTACTTATGACAATCTTAAACTTACTGAATTGTTCTACAAAGAGCTTAGAAGATGCTGACTCAATCAATCATTGCATTCCTTTAAGTGGTGCAAGAGGAGTGAGCACTGGTCTGGGATAGGGATGTGCACAAATGACAATTCAATCAATGATTCACAGTCCAGCCCGGGCACCTTTACAAGGGAGGAGAGCAGGTCCATACCTGCTTCTCCACTGCAGCTTCCTGTTTTGGTGGCACATCCCCCAGCTGCCATCACGCTGGTGGCATGCACAGTGGCCATTTGTGTAGCCAGCAACCATGCCTCCATGCATGCCACCGGATTTTTGAATATTTGCATAATGAGATCTCTTGGGCATGGGATCCAAATCTAAACACGAAAGGTTACTGTATTTTATTTTTTTATTCTCTCTCTCTTTCCCACCCTGCTTCCTTGCTCCTACCTCCCTCCATTACGGCACTTCTATTTGCATGGCAAGACCCCCCAGAGTGCTTCACATATGAGTGCTGAGGGGGTCTCGGCTACCCGCCCTGCGGGCCCACTCTGGGCCGCCCGCAACTCTGCCGCAGAGCCCGTGTTCGTCGGTGCCCATTTTTTCCCTGGCCAGAGGGAAGCCTCCAGAGCATGTGGATGCCACCGATCAGCTGCTGGGTAGCATCTGGGAGCAGCAAAGGCTGCAGGCCTATTGTGGAGAAGGCGAGGAAGCGCGCCTCCACTTCCACTTTCCCCAGCTACCTCTCGCTTGCCAACAACAACAGAGAGACCAGCATACCCGCAACCCCCGCTCACTTAAGTAAGTTTTGACTGCATGTTTAAAAGCAGCAAAATTGGGAATCTGCGAACGAGTGGTGTCCAGATTTTGGAGCATTCCGGATAACGGATGCTCAACCTGTAATACACATAGTCCCAAACAAAACAAAACAAAACAAAAACAAAACCCACCATTCTCCAACATCTTCTGTGCTTCTCAGCCTTCATAGCCTACTACAGGTGGAAGCTACTGCAGTTGTCAAAAGAGCTGCAAGTCAGGTCGTTTCTGGTTCAAGTCATACTTCAGCTATAAATTCACTGGGTAACCTTAGGAAAGCCAGTTACCAAGTCAGTCAAACACTATCCCTTGTTTGAACAAACTATGATATCACGGTGACAAGTAGGAGAAAACCATTGGTTCCTGATGACGCTCCCACTACTGTTGCCACAGCAGATCTGGTGGTTTCAGATGACATAGAAATGGTGGTGGTAGTGGGAGCACGTGCTCAGTGGGAATCTGCTGTTTTCTCCTACTTGCCGCCGTAATGTCTGAACCTTCTTGTTCTACATCAAAATACCACTAGAATTAGATTGAAAGTTAAAATGCAACTTTCTTGACCCATTTGTTTTCTGAAATGAGCACTTAAGTTTAGGAATGTATTTGTGTATTTGCAAGCATGCATTCAGGATAATTCTATCTATGTTCTTAAAATACCACATCACAGTGTTTCATCACTACTACGGTGATTACAGGATGAAGAACTTTATTTTGGTCTTAGACCAGCACACGGCAGTTACAGAATTTTTAAATGATTACACTGGGAATACAAGAACTCAAGGACACAATATCTTTATGTGCAGCTTGCACATTACCATGGCTATTGTGCTATTTTTATGTTGCTGCATGAGCCCTCATTTATATTAGAAGAAACTGAAATGATCGGGTTGTTAAAGCCATTTTGCTCATTATCAGAAAAATTCACTGTAAGGCATTATGAGGTTGCTAAGTGCAATTTATTCAAGCAAGTCTCAGAACCTGGAATGTGGGCTACAACCTTAAGTTGACATGCTCTTGCTCATGCAAGTTCCTTTAGTTTCAGGAACCTGCTACCTACTTAACTCTCACCAGTGCCTTCTCCAGCCCTGGCCCAGTTTTGCCCAAACAGGACATTTGCATCTTACTACCAGATCTGCATAAGCAACAGGTTGAGTGCATACAAACTGAAAAATGCGCATGCAGCTGTGTGACAATTTATGAAAAGTAGTAAGACAACCTGCCCACTAGATCCTTTTCTCTCTTAACTGGGCTACAGTATATTTAGCAAAAGAATAGCCAGGGGAGGGAGACATCATAGAGACTTATACCATTATTAATGATGTGGAGACCATCATTGTAGGGAATGATGTGTAGGGAAGTGCACAAATCACAGTTCAGTCAGCATTGTTCAACACAGCCTAGGCACCTTTAAGAGGGAGGAGAGCAGGTCCATACCTGCTCCTCCACCATTCACTGAATCTGTTTTGGTGGTGCGCCCCTCAGCTGCCATCATGCAATGGTGGTGCTCCCGCCCCTGCTGCAATTGTGTAATAGTGGCACACACATGGCCTCTAGGCATGTGTGGAGGCCATGTGCATGCTGCCATTGCACAAGGGTAGCTGAGAGGAACGCTGCTGTTGCACAATGGCAGCTGGGGGTTAGGAGGCACTGCCGAAACAGGAAGCCATGGTAAGCGGCAGAGGAGCAGGTATGGACCTGAGCTCCTCCCTTTTAAAAAGTGCCCAGGTTGTGCTGTGAAACTGATTGAAATGCGATTCCTGCGCATCCCTAGAGAAAAGTTGTTCTCCCTCTTATAATACTAGGATATGAGGTTATCCACAGTATAGAAAAAAAGGAAGCATTTCTTCACAGAGAATAATAAATTATGGAATTCACTGCCGTAAGACGTGGCAATGGCCACTAGCCTAAATAACTTTTAAAAAGGATTAGATAAATCCATCAAGGAGAAGTATATCAGAGGCTACTAATCATGATGGCTTTACACCATCTCCAGGTTCAGAGGCAGTATTTCTCTAAACAACAGTTGATGGAGAGCAACACTGTGAGATTATTTGGGATTGGAATCAAGTTATTTCCAATCCCAAACTGACACTATGACCACTACACCACACTGGCTTTACATGTGTTAAGTCTAAGCTCCAATGTCCAGCTTCTCCAGTTAAAGAATCTCAGGCAGCAAGACTGAAAGAAACCCTTGGTGAAACCTTGGAGAAGCTGCAACACAGCAGACAAACAGACATAGGACTTTCAACTGGTGTACATGGAAAATACACTAAATGCTATGTAAAAATCTATTTAGGAAGTTTAATACATAAGTAAATATGTATTTACTAGTTGAATCGGGCAGAGCATCTGCGCCTCTTGTCCACCACCACCACCACTGTGCCTCTCTCCCGCCGTCCCACCTCTATTCCCCCACCCCATGCTTCCCCAGCCTACCGGTCGCTGCTTCCCCTACCCACCCGCTGCCACCGCCACCACAGTTTTCATCCTGGCTGCCCACCCTCCCTCTTTGCTCACCGGCCAGCCAGCAACCATTCACCACCATTTTGTTTCCCCACTAGCTGGCCAGCTGCCACCGCCATTTTCATCCCTCCCACCCATCCCTGTCGCTATCAGGAAGCTGCTCGAACTCGCGAGAGCTGCCGTGCATGGGATTAGCGACAGGTATGCCCAAGATAAATATATATAAAGATATTTAATACATTTAGTATTAAATGTACATTTTAATATAATGTTGGTAAGATATAGAAAATAGGAATCCTATATTCCACTGTCATCAAAAAATTGTGTGTCATGTATGCAACCTAAAATTAAAGCATCTTGAACACATATTTTGATGAGTTTTATCTGACTAGCAGGATCATGCTTAATTATTTAATTGTTTTTGAACCACTGCATTAACCATCTTTGTTCATCACTACAGTACCTCCCCCTTTGTCTGCTTCTTTTATAATTATTGACATTGCTCTGTAAAGACTATTGTCAACTGCTGATTCTTAGATAAATTGCACTAACATTTTAGATATGTTTGTTCTAATGACTGAGCGAGCATCCCTAAGGATCACTCTTTCAAAGCACTGTATATTGGTGTTTGGATTGATATGGAACAAATGTTAATTTCAATCCAAATGGTTTATTAAATTTTTTTTATTTTACATTTTATATCCCACTCTTCCCTCAAGGAGCCCAGAGCGGTGTACTACATACTTAGGTTTCTCCTCACAACAACCCTGTGAAGTAGGTTAGGCTGAGAGAGAAGTAACTGGCCTCCAGGGTGTCCTATAGTTTCAGGTTGTGGCTCTTTATTGGAGCTTCTTTCAGAGTATTTGGATTTTTCTCCAAATCCTTTTGTTGTACCAAAAAAGTTACATAATTTTTAAAATTAATTTTGTAGAAGATATGATATTGGAGGCTAATGTATTATTGTGTACATTGGATGGACAGCATGATGGGGTCAGGATTGCAGCTGAGCACTTTTTTGAACAGGACAACAGAAAAAAGTCCAACACATTTTATTTTGGACCTTCTAGACACTGTTCTAGTAGGGGAAACCTATTTTAGATTCAGCCAAGACATTTACATACAGTAGCATGGGATTTCTTGGGGAGCAAAGTAGTTCCATTAGCAGCCAATGTTTGTGTATGTGTGTTAGAATCTAAATACATTCTGAATCCAGAGCACACACTTTTTTTTTTTTAAACTACTATGGTCACTACACTAGTGATTTTATATAGATAACAGATATAGATATAGATACACACACGTACGTTCTAGTGATTCTTTTAAACATTTTTTGTCTGGATGAACTCTATGCTATCACTAAAAATTCTTTTACATTTCATTAATCATCATCGCAGACATTTGAAAATAAATTTACCATATGGCCAATTTCTGAGACTATGTAGGAATTGTTCAGATATTTCAGACTATCAACAAGAGGCTCTTAAACTGAGCAAAACGGCTTTTGTATAGTGGTTATCCCACCAAAATTATCAATAGAGCAGTAGTTAAGGTCATACAGAAATCTAGAACAGATACTCTACACAAATGTTAACAATGTTTGGAGCTTTGGAGTCAGGAAGTATACAAATTAAACAAAAAATAGATCTAGAGATGAAAAAATATTTTGATGTATGGATTATTACTTATCAAGTAAGGAGAATGATTCTGAAACATTGGCATCTAACAAAACACATACCAGGCTGCACACAACAACCTGACATTGGTTATAGCAATAGCAATAGCACTTACATTTATATACCGCTCTATAGCTGGAGCTCTCTAAGCGGTTTACAATGATTTAGCATATTGCCCCCAACATTCTGGGTACTCATTTTACCGACCTCGGAAGGATGGAAGGCTGAGTCAACCTTGAGCCCCTGGTCAGGATCGAACTTGCAACCTTCTGGTTACAGGGCGGCAGTTTTACCACTGCGCCACCAGGGGCTCTTGAAAAAAGAAAGAGTCCATCTTTAAAGTTTTATTAGTGAGGGCAGATATAGAACAAGGAAAAGCAAAATGTGTTCCAAAGATCACTGGCACTTATAAATGTGGTTCTTGCACTTCATGCAAACATATACATGAAGGTACACAATATACTCATGCGGGGGAGGGGGATTCATTTTCACACACGTGGTAATTGTAATACAGCTAAAGTGGTTTATATGTTATCTGACATGGTTTAATTTATATTGGGCAAACAGCTCAAGCACTGAAAATAAGAATACAAGAACACAGAAGATTTATGAATGCTTCAGAAGATATTGTTCAAATCAAACATAAGCAATGATGATAAAGATTTTGGCATTATGACTATAGATAAAGTTACATCATAAAATACTTTAAAATCAATGTACAAAAAGTGTTATCACAAAAGGAAACAAAGGTAGCTATATCTGACCCCAGAGCACGTCTCCTTTGGGCTTAAATGGTTTTGGAGGTTTTAGTCTTTTTGTAATAATATTCAAGGATATGAAAGCGATGGGGGAGCCTATTTAGCTACTTAAGAGCATTAGCTGTTGCTAAACCAACCATTCTAACATAACAGAACTCCTCACTACAGTAGGTATATTAAACAGAACATGATCTTTGTCTGTTTTTTACAATAAGTTCTATAGAGTAGTTTTTGCAATGCAAATTCTGTGTTTCTCCTTTGCTTGTAGTAAGACCAATAAACAGGCAAAAATCTTAGAGCACAGGGTACTTTACAAACTACCAAAGTGTCAGTGTATTGTTGTGGTAAGAGTGTTGGACTAGGACCGGGGAGACCCAAGTTCATATCCCCATTCAGCCATTATACTTGCTGGGTGATTCTGGGCCAGTCACTTCTCTCTCAGCCTAACCTACTTCACAGGGTTGTTGTGAGGAGAAACTTAACTATGTACACTTTGGGCTCCTTGGAGGAAGAGCAGGATATAAATGTAAAAAATAAAATAAATAAATAAAACAAAGCAGATTCTTTTAGAAAGACAACAGCTGTAAGTTATGAAAAACTTCTCAAAGTCTTCCCTTCTATTGTTTCCTTATCATGTTGTTATTGCATCTCTCAATGAAGTAATAGTTTATACTTATTGTTGTTTTAAAAGGAGTTTTGCATTGATCATGAAAAAATCTTTTGATGGTGTCCAATATAAAACATCTTGGATGCTTTTTGTACTGACTGAAGGAGGCTTCAAAACATGGGATTAGTGCTACACGTGTCGATTTTGCCTGTTTCATCTTAACTTGGACTTATTCTGGCACAGTTTACATGCTTTAAGTTATATCTTTGTATATTTTCAACAACTTGTGAATTAAACATGCCAGTGAGGTTGCATGTAGGCAATCCTATCCAGCAGAGCCTGCTGGCCAGTGGTCCCTCTAATCTTTTTCAGCTCTGTTCTGGGTGGCAGTATGTGTGCACATGCATTCAGAATGGGGCCATCCTGACTGAACCTGAGCTGGATCTAAAATAAACTGAGTGGACATCCAAAAACTTGTGAGAGCGCGCACGACCACATGCCTTAGAGGGAACAGTGCTGCTGGACCTGCCACTGCCCACGGCACCTGCTGGCAGTGGCGGAGCACTTCCTTGCCAGGCAAGCTGATGTTTCCGTAATGCGAGTGAGGGCTTGGCGGCTGCTAGCTCAGCCAGACAGCACTTCTTTCTTACCCACCCACCCCCATCTCACCACTCATTGAAACCGCCACCGTTTTGTTGGAGTCTGGGAATGGGTCCTCAGACAGAGTATGAGGAGGACACTGCTGAGTCAACCCAGTCTGGCTCTTCTGGCACTCAGATGGAAGGTGGTGGTGGTGGGCACCAAGCAGCCCTAGTAGATCCGCCTTCACCCAAGCAGCCAAAGACCACCCTGACTGCTGAAAGCAACATTTGGAAGCACTTTGAGGTTGTTCAAAGTGCCCCAAAATGCGCTTGTAGTGCTTGTGCAAAGGCACAAGTCAGCACGAGGAAGGATGTCAAGGATCTTGGGATGTCCTCAGTATGACGACACATTATGTGGCATCATCCTGGCATCCTCACTGCTGCTGACAGCACTAGTGCACCCAGCTGTGCTGTTCCTTTGACTAGTGCTGGTGAGGGACATGCACCAGCTTTGCTGGAGCTCAGGATGCTCTTTGTCAAGCAGCAGGCCAAGGTGTCGGGCAGCAAACATTCTGGTCAAACAGACCCACTTGTGGAAAAGTGCTACAAGATTGCTGCCTATTTCCACTGGAGCGAGAAGGCCAGGTGCATGCTCCATGAGCAGCAGCATGAGCATGACCTCTCTCGACACCTCATCCCTGGGGATGAGGATAAGAGATGGAACTTCACCCTTCTCTTGCTCCAACACCTTTATGTGCAACCTCTCCAACACAGATGGTTGGAGCTCATGTCCGAGACAGTCTTGGCACTCAAGTTCTCCCTGTTTGCAACAGAGAGCTTGTGTGCCAAAGGCAACACCTCTCAGCCAGGCCTTGCCCATAATGCTTCTCCTTAAGAAGCTGATGGGTGAGCTCCAGACCTCACTGACCACTAAGGACAGTAGAGCTCTGACAGGTCAGCTGAGGACTGGGGTAGTGGAAAAGGTCATTAAGAAGTTGGGTGACTCAGAAGACCATGTTTTGGCCTTCCTGTGTGACCCAACTACAAAAGGCAGTGCTATCCATGTGGACAACCTGCCTGGGTGGATGAACCTCCTGGGTGAGTGAGTTAAGGAAGAACAAGAGAGGCTAAATAAGCAGGAGGAGGGTGCTGGCATGCCTTCAAAGTGCACATTCCACACCTAGCATCAGTGCAGGACTTGCTTCTTCCTCCCTCCTCTTCCCAGTCCAGCAACATGGCATCCCTAGAAGCACCAACACAGCTGGCAGTTGCGCCCGCTCGTTCTACCCAGTGGTTCAAGCAAGGCTGCCTTGGCACCTTGCCGGGTGCAGGAGGCTCTGCAGACCAGGCCGTGTAGTGGTGCTGCCCAGAGTGTGTTGCAGTACCTACAGGAGGAAGCTGGTGGAGGAAGACACAGGGATGGATTGCATCCATATCTGGGCAGCACATCAAGTCTGGCTGGACTTGGCAGAGGTTGCTGGACACCTCCTCTCATGCCCACCAATCAATGTCCAGAGAGATAGTGTATTCTCCATGGCTGGGGACATGGTCACACCCCATCACTCATGCTTGGAGCCTGCCTTGGTGAAGCAATTGGTTTCCCTCAAAGTTAACCTCCCCGCTGCTGTGCTACCCCAAGCAGCTGGAAATGGAGGGTGAGAGACTATCCCCCTCACCTGCCCGCAACACCACTTCAGAGTACCTCACCACTCCCTCACCCTTGTAAAAACACGTATCAGTCTGCAGACACGCATGCGCACACTCCACTGGCACTGCCAGTGATGCTGACAAATTGGTGCCCCTGCCAAGCAGCACTTGGAGGCCATGGCAGAGCACACACACTAGGAGCCAGGCTGTAAATATTGTAAACAGTTGATGCTTTTAAAATGCTGTATTTAGTTTCTTTGCTTCCTTCCTCTTAGTTCTAGCACACACACTCATACACACATGTGCCACCAGTGATGAGTCAGTGGTCTGGTGCCAGCACGTGTCTGAGAGTCTTGCAATGCAGGTTCTCAACAAAGCTATGGGGGCCCTGCCAGTCTCCAATGGAAGGTTGGAGATAGACCTATATTGCTCAAATCTGAGGGATCCAACACAGGCTTATTAAGAAAAGGTCTAATAATTGCCTCCTTAAGACAAGGAGGCATTCTGACCTCCCTCAGAGAAGCATTTATAATCTCTACCAGGCCTTCTACAACAACCCTGCTGCCAGATAGTACATGCCATGTTGGGCAAGGGTCAAGAGAACAGGTGGTAGGCTGCACCATTCCAATTAGCTTGTCCACATCCTCAGGAGTCACGAACTGGAACTGATTTAGCCTAATCACACAAGAGGAATCACTGGACACCTCCGTATCAGACAATGCAGTAATTGTGGGGTCTGAGTTAAAGTCAGCACAAATACGAGAGATTTTGTCCATAAAAAGAATTTAAAATGCCACAGCAGGTAACTAATGGTTCCAAATACTGATTCAGGGGAGGAGGGGCACATACTAGCCCACTCACAACCCTGGAAAACTCTACCAGACATAAGCTTGTGGACGCAATACGTGCAGAACAGAATTGCTTCTTTGCCACACGTATTGCCTGAGCACAGATCTTCAAATTAGCTCTATGTTGTAATCTGTCGGATTCGAGCCGAAACTTTCTCCACTTGCACTCCAATAGTCTACCTTGCCACTTCAACCCCGTAGTTCTTCCATATATCAAGGGGCCAATTTGGGAAAAGGTCAGAAAGGGCACTTAGGAGTGATAATGTCTACTGCCCTGGTGAGCTCGCCGTTCCAATTCTCCATCAGGGCATCAACAGGATCACCGGCAGAGCCAACACTAAATCCTTCCAAGGCTTCATGGAATCCTATTGGATCCAATAACCTTCTCGAGCAGACCAGCCTAACAGACCCCTCACCCCTGCAAAGGTGGGATGTGATTGTGATTCCAACCTTCACCAAATGGTGGTCCGTCCATGACAGTGGGGAAATCATAGGAGTCCCCTCCCGCGGAACACCACCCTGATCAGAATGAAAGATCAGATCAAGCATGTGACCAGCCACTTGGCGTTGGTCCCGAGACCCCTTGGGATAGGCCCACAGTTGTCATGGCCACTTATGGACTCCTGAGCTGCCCTGGACAAATTGGACCCGAAGTGAACATTGAAGTCTCCCACCACCACAAGCCTGGGGGACTCCAATGTCAAACCGGAGACCAAGTCCATGAGCTCAGTTAGGGACTCTGTTGGGCAGTGGAGTGATTGGTACGCCAACAAAAGTCCCAGTCTATCCCTGGTCCCCAAACTTAAGTATACACATTCAATATGGTCTGACACTCTGACAGGGATCCTGTTAAGGGAGATATTGTTCTTATAGACTACAGCCACCCTACCTCCCAACCCACGTCCCCTCACCTGCTCCTCAACAGAGTACCCTGGAGGAAGAAGCTGGGACCAGACTGTGCCTCCAGCCTCCCCCAACCAAGTCTCTGTAATACATATTATTTCAGAGACATATGTTTGTGATGGTATATAAGTATGTTAAACACACACACACACAAACACACACACAAAAAGGCCTTTCCGAGCTCTGAGCATCCCTGCAGGATACACAGGCAAACAGGACACACTAACTTTCCTGCATAACACTTGCGAACAACTAGACAGGTAGCATGATACAGACTAAGTTAATCGTGACTAAGCACCACTGAAATAAATGAAGCAAGTCAGTCATTACTATCTTAAGTCCCATTAATTTTAATAAGTCATGATTAACTTAGTCTGGATCCTGCACAAGTTATTTTTTTTAGTTTTTCAGAAATGCAACATTCCAAAATAGAATAATCATGCAATTCTCCATAATATATTCTGAACAAAATAACTGGAGCTGTCGCAAAATTATTAAAGGCATGACTAGCTGAACTCACTATCCTTTTAGTCATAATGTGGAAACATATCCATATCCTCACAGGGAACCTCTGTGCTGGGCATAAGGGACCAGTCCCTCTCACCCTCAAGTTCCCCAGCATGTGCAGAGCAGGACTTGGAGGCTGGATCTTTATTCAAATTTCAAACAACCTTTTGGAGAAGGAAAGAAATAACTAGGAGATTCAGTTGTAATGTTTTCAAAGAGTACTTCTGATTCTGACCACCTTAAGTGGTGCAGCGGGGAAGTGCTTGACTAACAAGCAGAAGGTTGCCGGTTCAAATCTCCACTGGTACTACATTGGGCAGCAGCGATATAGGAAGATGCTGAAAGGCATCATCTCATACTGCCGCAGTGGGAGGAGGCAAAGGTAAACCCCTCCTGTATTCTACCATAGAAAACCACAGGGCTTTGTGGGCACCGGGAGTTAAAATCGACTTGTTGGCAGACTTTACTTTTGATTCTTGAATGCAGGTAGTAGAATCCTCCATGTGAGTAGAATCCTCTAGTTAGCAGAATCCTCCATTTTGCAATGCAAAAGTAGTGGAAATATGTAGGCAGAGTTAGAGGCCCCCTTTTGTTGTAATACTTTGAATGCATTATACCCTCTATAACCCCCAAACAGTCCTGTTTCTGTTCTATGTTGCTTGTAAAGAAAATAAAAGAAGCCCATTTACCCTTCCCTCTACATACAATGTCCATCACTAAGTCCACTCCTAGATCCATAGAAAAATTGCCAAGACCTGGATTAAACTACAACTATATGATCATTCACCTCAGAGTAATTCCCACTAAATTTGATGGGCTTGACTTATGAGTAAAGACACCTAGAATCAAACTGCATATGTCTTAAATATTTATATATCTCTTTATATAAGATGATACATTATGAATATCAAACACAAGTTTGAAGTCCATTCAAGAGTTGTTCTTCCGAGACAACTTCTTGTAGCAGGCCAGAAGTCAGACATCTGGACAGAAGGCTAGTGTCACAGAGGATAGAGAGATAATAAAATAAGCTTCCTGAAGCAGTTTAACCATTTCCTCATAAAAATCAAATCATCTCTTGATAAGCAGAAACATAAAGGCATTGAAAGAAGTCCATCTGTCACCAGGATCCAAAAAGAGCAGCCTTGCTGGATCAAACTAAGAGTTCAACTAGTCAAGGTGAGGCCGGGATCTGACCCACCCTTGGACCTTTTAGACACTCCTCTCACTGAACTCTTAACCAGACTCTACCCAAACCTGTCGGAACTCGTGTACAGTGGTATATTCTCTCTGCCATTGCAACCACACATTCTTTTGTACGTGGCTGTGTATTATAGAGAAATTCTATTCAGTGCTGTATTGCTTTTGTAAATCATATGCCAAACATTCTCTAATAAAAAGTCATTCTGTTGCCAATACTGACCAGATGCCTCAGGGCAGCCCACAAACAGGGAAGGAGAACAGCAGCTCTCCCAAGTTTGTCTCAGAATCTGGCATGCAACAGTATACTTCCTCCAGTGTCAAGGTTCTATTTACCTTTTGTGGTGAATAGCTACAAGGATAACATTTGGGGAAAGTAATCAGCTGAATACATTCTTTAATATATGATCTAGCTACAATCACTACCTACAACAATGAACTGAAAATATGTAATTAGCTAGGGGACACTGGTTTTGTCAAAACAGCTACAAAACTATGCTGCTTAGACACCAGGATTTGGTCAATCTTAGGTGCCAGGGAGCCATGGCACCTACAAGTTGAACTGTGGCACCTAGAGGTAGAGTTATTTAATAAAATATTTGTTAAAGGGGATAAAAAGAAATCCATTTACCTCCCCACACCTGCTTCAATACAATGTCCATCATTGTTGTGGCAGTCCATCAATGGCCCTCTTCAGATATTAGGGGAAATGACAGCGTAAACACTTAAACATGCCAAAGCATCAAGTTGGAAATCCTGTCCCAGCCCATCACTCACTGCCCACTCTATGCTGCTCATGGGTATGCCGATGTTTATCTGAAGAGGTGAATACAGTATCTGTGTCAGCAGGTGTGTCTGTGATTGGGAGGCTCAAGAGCCTAAGCATACCACTCATGAAAGCGCCTGCCATCATGGATACAGTATTCATCTATTCAGATGAATGTCAGCATATCCATGAGCAGCACAGAAGAGGTGGTGTATGTCAAGCTGGAATTTCCGATACAGTTTTGGTACATGTAAGTGTGTATTACGTTTCCCCTAACAACTGAAGATGGCTGCCAAGTCCAGTAATTTTGCCAAGTGTCCATTGTCTGGCTTCTAAATTTTTGGACTGACTTCTAGATCCAAAGAAAATTTGTCAAGGCCTAGTCTACACAGCAAACTTTAATTCACAGACTCTACATTATATGGCCAGTTGGCTACCATTATTGTATTATCAGCAATAATTACATAGCAGTAAACATTACAGAGCCACTTTCGGGACCGAGCCATTGAGATATCAGCACTTTCAGCAGAATGCCTCCATAACAATGGACTATTTATTTATTTATCGTATTCTTATACCTCCCTTGTGAAGGAATGAGGCTGAACCTCCTCTTTTTGTATATCAGATTTCTGTATTGCAATTGCTTTGCTTACTCCCTATGTTAGAGAGCTGTGCAGGGGTCAAATGTTCACAGCTCCAGTTCTACGGTTTGGGTTTGGAGGGAGAAGAATTGTACTGGTTTAATTTTGGAGGGAGGAGAGGTTTGATTTGATTGGGTGCGTTCTTTAAAAATGGAGAACTTGAGTTGTTTTGATTGGTTTGTTTGAAAAAAATTGGCTGCCTTCAGCAGAGTTTTAGTGCAAGTTGGAGTGCTGAAGAGAGCTCAAGTGAAGGAGTTCAAGGAATGCAAGTTGTGGTCACAGTCAGAGAGAATCAGAGCTGGTGCTGGAAAGAGAACTGAGAAATCACTGGGAGAGTTGTAAGTTTCTGGATGACTGATTCACTCCTAAAGCAGCCAAAGGAACAGTCTGGGATTGAACCCACACAGAACTGGGAAGGAAGAGCAGGATCTGAGGCTGAGCAAGGGACAAGCCAGGCTTGATGCAGAAGCTGACTAGAAGTGATTGCAAGGGGCCTCTGAGTTAGGGCCCAGCATTAGCACAGGAAAGATTGGATGAGTTATTTTATTTATTCCTTGTACTCATATGGTTGCTGTTTAGATTTTCCAAAAGAACTATTTGAGTTGAACTATTTTAAAGTAAAGTTTTCTTGTTTAGAAGTAAAAAATTGTAGCTTCTTGTTTCCCCACCCCACGCTTCGAAGCTTTTCCACCCTACCTAACTTTGAATAAGACGGAGGTTTGGAAAGCTGTTTTAGTAGACACAGTCAGAAAAAGTCTACTTGGTGGCAGTGGGAAGCTTAAGATCATGGGGCTGGTTGAGACCGGACTGTGATACGTGGTGGGCAGCACGGTGGGATCCGTGACAGCCCTATATAAAATCTCAGGGTGATTTACAATTTAAAACAAACAACTAAAACCTAAAAATCACATACAAATTGAAATTACTACCAATAAAACTTTAAAACATCATAATAAAACGGTGTATTTTCAAAAGTACTATGTACTCAACTTGTGGATACAGAAGTTTGTTTTTCCCCAATTACTACTACAAATATTTATATACTGCTCTTCAACCAAAGTTTACATAGAGAAAGAAATAATTCATAAAAATTCTTAAACAGAAGTCTCCACCAAGTCAACTACTAAGTAATCATTACTGTGAAGATTGCACATCACTATTACAAATAAATTGTAATTATTATTTGATATTAACACACTAACAGCAGAGTCACTCAAATTCCTTTCAGGAAAGAACTCAAAAGAGCAGCAGGGGGAAATCAGCAAATATGGAACATAAGCACAGCCCTGCTGGACCTATCTAGGTCCAAGACCTATCTATAAGATAGGACCAAGACCTATCTAGTCCAGTATCTTGTTTCTCATACAGAGGTCCACCATATAAGGTCCACTATAAGATAGGACCAAGACCTATCTAGTCCAGTATCTTGTTTCTCATACAGAGGTCCACCAAATGCCTCTGAGAAGCCCACAGGCTTACACTGAATCATATTTGCCATTTTGTCGCCCACTGCTCCAGTTTGGAGAGATCCTTTTGGAGCACCTCACAACGTGTTTTTGATTTCACTAGTTTTTGATTTCACTAATAGTTTAGTGTCATCTGCAAGTTTGGCCACTTCACTGGTTTTCCCAACTTCTAGATGGTTTATGAACAAGCTAAAGAGCACTGGTCACAATACAGAGCCCTGGGGGATCTCACCCACATTGTGAAAACTGTCAATTTATTCCTACCCTCTGTTTCCTGTCCTTCAAACAGTTACTAATCCACAATTGAACCTGTCCCCTTATCCCATGACTTAGGACTGCTTCACACATGTTCATCCCTTGATTTCTCATACACTGAAGCACCTATATAGGAGAAATATAGCAATATACAGCAGCAATATAGGAAAATGCTGAAAGGCATCATTTCATACTGCATGAGTGATGGCAATGGTAAACCACTCCTGTATTCTACCAAAGAAAAACCACAGGGCTCTGTAGTCGCCAGGAGTCAACACTGACTCGAGGGCACATTTATTTCACCTTTTTACCTTCCTTCCCAGCATGGGAAGGAAACCCAGTGGAAGCGAGGGTCACAGAATGCTCTGCCAATGCTGGCTGTAGAGAACCCTGGGCAGCCTCTCATCAGATATGAGACAGCAACACACTTTGCACAGTGCAGTATTTGGGCTTGGAAGGCAGGGAGTAGTAGGACAATAGCAGCACTGGCTCCCACCCAGGGCCAACACCAACAACTGGGGTGGGAGGCAGGGTGTGTGGGGTACATTCTACCACCCTGCAAAAGCACACCTGAAGCAATGACCTCAGTTCATCTCATGCAAGGGCTACCCTTTCTGTCTACAGTGTCAAACCCCATTCATCAATGCATGCTACAATAATTATGAGATGAGCATGTATGTTTAGATCTTTGCATGTGGGAACCAACATGCTTTTCATTCATTTTAATTGTTCTTTCCCTACAGGTTTCATGTCTTGTTTCGGGATTGTGAGGCGATTGGCAATTATTATTTTTTAAGTGTACCAACGTAGCACAATAGTAGATGTAATATACATACACTACAAATTGAAAACCTGTGAGGACTCATGATGATGGGCCAAAGTAAGCAGCTGAGAAGTCCCACTGCAGACTGCTGAGCTCCAGGTCTAGATGAGCAGCTTCCTACTCATATATCCTTGACCCTCAGCATCATCATTATTAAAATATTTTAATTATACCCTGCCCCTTCAGTGCACTACTGCTCAGGGCATCTCACAACATTAATAAAATGATACACTATAGAACAAAAAATTAATACAATTAAAAGATTGGCCAAAACCACAATTAAAATGACAAATTTTTAAAATCTGAAATTAAACATTATCAACAGTTAAATACTAAGAAAGCCACCAGTTAAAATATTAAAACCCTCCCTTAAAAAAGTGTCTTCAGTTTTTTCTTTAAAATACTGAGGTGCAGAACATAGGCAAACTCTTCCAGGAGTGCATTCCAAAGTCAAGGGGTCGCAACCGAAAAGGCCTTGTTTCTAGCACCTGCCACTTGGATCTCTCTCAGTGGCAGGGCCATGAGTAGGACCTAAGACAACAAATGGAAGGCCATGGCAGGTTCATATGGGCAAATATGGTCTAACAGGTACCTTGGCCCCAAAATACTTAGGGCTTTAGAGGTCAAGACTAGCAACTTGAATCTAGCCCAGAAGCAGACTGGTAACCAATACAGTCACCACAGGATGGGTGTAACACTCATGAAGCGACTTGCACCCATGAGCATCCTAGCAGCAGCATTCTGGACCAGCTGAAGCTTCCAAACTGTCTTCAAGGGCAGCCCCACAGAGCACATTACAATTGTCCTATTTAGCTGTCACCAAAGCATGAGCGACTGAGGTAAGGTCCAACTTCTCCAAATAGGCTTGCAGCTAAAGTACCAGCCATAGCTATTAAAAAGCACCTCTACAAACCTCCATCACCTGTGCCTCCAAGGACAGTGTCAGGTCCAGAAGCACCCCCAATCTGCAGACTTTGTCTTTCAGAGCAAGTGTTCACCTATCTGGTTCAGGGGGCCAGATTTACCTCACTACTCAGATAATTAGTTTTACCAACCCAGAGAACTTCCATCTTATCTGAATTAAGTTTCAGCTTCTTTACTCCCAACTTGCCAGAACAGCCTACAAACCTTACAGTCCTACAGAGCTGACTGCTAGGGTACAGAGCTAGAAGAGCAGAAAACTGTTCATCTAGTCCTAAATATGAGGGACGCCATGCAGGAAGAGGAGTATGTTTACCTCCCTCACTCATGCTAGATGGAAAAATTGGAGTTGAAGCATGTGCTTCACATCACACATCAACGATGTTTTCAGACCACATTCACACCCCATTCCAAAATCCTTTACAGTGTCATAGGCTCTGCTGAGATGCCCACTTCACAACTGAAAAAAGTCCTAGGGCAAGGAGGCATTAAATTAGAAATTGCTTTTCTTCTGACCTCAATATATCTTTCCTCCCAAGGACTTTTAGCTTTCAATGGATCAGCGCCCTTAATAACTTACAACACCCTGGATGGAGAGAGAGTGAAACAGCAGATGCATCCATGATCCTAATCTCACCATTTCCAGTATGGGTAGACAGAAGTTTGAGCATGCCAATTCCAATCCGCCCTACACTCAATTGCCCTCAACAGTCTATGGCTCCTGGGAGGCAATTGAGCATGCTTGGTCCACACTAGGTCCATTCTTAAGTGGCTTTCTTCTAAACTATTTTTTTCTGCATGCTTGTGGAGTTCCTTGGGTATGCAGAAAAACTGCTTGGGGGTGGGGGGTAGACATTGAATCAAGCGACTAGCTATTAGTATACTTTCTATGTATATATAGCTACTTAAAGTATATTTTGTATTTGTATATAGCCACCAGCCTATGCGTTTTCAGGTTAACAGGGCTGAATACTTTTAACATTTCACAAATGATAACTCTTGTGTATGCGATTACCACTACTTTCACACCAAGATTGCTATCTGCACTTCAGGTATAATACTGGGCTACTGGCAGAATTGCTGTTAAGGACGAATGAAATGATCTACATGAAGCACTTAACACTTAAAAGCACTACACAAACACTAAGAATTATGGCTACAAGGGGAAACGCGAATAAGCACATGGGACGCATAGCACTTGCACTCGTTTGTGGTGGGGGTTACTTAAGAAACAACGTTTTTGATAACTATTTTTATGCAGCTCAACCTCACATGGAAGCCCACGAGAAGGAGGACGGGGGTGGGTGGGGGGGGAGGAGATATTTCAAGATAGGCGACAACAATACATCTGCTAAGCAGACGTTCCCGCTTGACCCAACCATCCCGTAGCGCGCGCTCAGGCGAAACCTCGCGAGAGCGAGACACCTTTCCTAGGCCCGGCCTTGTTTTGCAATGCGGTCAAGCTCAGCCACGGGCTTGTTTCGTCAAGCTACCACATAAACCTCGGGCCCAGCGGCCTCTCCTCTGACCTTCTCTTCAGTGCAGGACACGATTATAGACGGGTACTTGCGGCTCAGCCATCGGAAAAATGCTGGAACCCCCATTGGCCGCCCCCACTGCTCGGACCCTCCGAGCGATAAGCGAAGTAGTCGCGCTGACGGCAAAAAACCCTAACACTTCCGGGTTACTAGGTCACGCCTAACACAAGGCGAAAAGGAAGACGTCTATAGCCTGAGCACCGGGACTTCTTCGCTCATGTGACTTGTAACGCAGCTGCTCCATCTTTGGAACTGGTCAAAGCATGCGCACAGCTGGAAACGGAGTTTTTATAGCCGCCATCTTTGAAGCTATTGAGAGCATGCGCATTGCGAAAAAACAGACTGAAGGGCTGCTGCGTGTTTGAGCCGTAAGGCCGAGTCAGTTTAGAAAAGAGAGTGATAGCACTTTAGCTTTTGTGGGTAGCTAGATTGAACGCCAGCAATCAAAACGTTTCAGTAGACTTCGTGAGGGGGAAAGAAGCGGGGCGGCGGGGACACGTTCAGTTATTTATGAAAAAGTATATCAGTAATTAATCCCACCGGCTGGTTTGGTAGTGACTGCGACCGAGCCTTCTCTGTGGCTGCCCCCAGGTCTTTGGATTGCACTCCCTGTCAAAATAAGAGCTTCTCCATCTCTGATTGCTTTTAAAAGACTCATCTGTTTGCTCAAGCTATTGAAATTTTAAACTGTTTTGTTTTAATTCTGTTTTATATTTGTTGTATTTTGGATTGCGTACACTGCTTTGAGATACACATCAGGTGGCATATAAATATAATATTTAACATATATTCAGGTTCTTCTATTGAAAAATTGTTTTGTCTTCATTCCAAGGAGGGTACAATCTCGTCATATATATACACATTTAGTATTCTCTGTTTGATATTTGAATACGCTAATCGCACTATTCAGAGGATTGATTAATTAATCAATCCCACAGCAAGACATGGAGTTTTGCACTCCTTTAAGGGGGAATTGTTTTAGAAAGAGAATGGGCATGAACCACTCAGTTAAAGCACTTTTACGTCCTGTTAATTTCAATGGGAGCTATTTTATTTATTGTATTTAATATATTTCTGTACCGCCCAAAACCCAAGTTCTTTGGCATGTTTTTTATTGACTGAAATGTGAAATGCAATTCTATGCTTGTTTACTTAGAAGTAAATTCCACTGTATTCAAATAAGGCTTACTTCCAGGTGAGTGTGCATAGGACTACAACCTTAAAAGTGCTCAACTCTGATTTAATTTTTATATTATATTATTATATATAACCATTTATAAAAGCTGTTTAAAGTCATAACAATGGTGAAGAAATAGAAAAGAGCTCTTGGAAAGACAACAGTATCAATACATATTATATTTGAGCCCCTGGTGGCGCAGTGGTAAAACTGCTGCCCTGTAACCAGAAGGTTACAAGTTCAATCCTGACCAGGGGCTCAAGGTTGACTCAGCCTTCCATCCTTCCGAGGTCGGTAAAATGAGTACCCAGAATGTTGGGGGCAATATGCTAAATCATTGTAAACCGCTTAGAGAGCTCCGGCTATAGAGCGGTATATAAATGTAAGTGCTATTGCTATTTGTGGTTTTCTTTGGTAGAATACAGGAGGCGTTTACCATTGCCTCTTTCTGCTGCGGCAGTATGAGATTATGCCTTTCAGCATCTTCCTATATTGCTGCTGCCCAATATAATACCAGCAGGGATTTGAACCAGTAACCTTCTGCTTGTTAGTCAAGCATTTCCCCATTGCGCCACTTCAGGTGGCTATGTATTTGTACTACACTGCCCTTTATTTTGTTCTGTGGGAAGCACACTGTAAAATTTTAATAAAATGTTATGTCACCTGGAGGTCAAGAAGATACTCCAGCTTGTACCAATACTGGAAAACATGGGAATCACAGCATGTGCATTCATCTGGGGTTTCTTGGGATACTTTATTGTGATCCACCTTGAGCTTAACCTGGTTATGGGAAGGTAGCATAGAAATATTTATATCAAACCAAACTTGTGATGGGGTTGTCTACAAAACTAGAAGTGTTTGAAAATAACTTTTGTACACAATAGACCATACTTCCAACTTTTTCTGGCAAATTATGCAAGTATGTATTTTAATTACTACAGTGTGGTATATTGATTTATTTATTCAGATAGAAATTTCAAGAGGGGAAAAGCTAATCTTTATTCATCAGCACATGCACAATGTTATTTTATTTATTTTATTTTTATATTTTATATCCCACTCTTCCTTCAAGGAGCCCAGAGTGGTGTACTACATACTTAGGTTTCTCCTCACAACCACCCTGTGAAGTAGGTTAGGCTGAGAGAGAAGTGACTGGCCCAGAGTCACCCAGCAAGTATCATGGCTGAATGGGGATTTGAACTCAGGTCTCCCAGGTCCTAGTCCAGCACTCTAACCACTACACCACACTGGTTATGTATGTGGTGGAACATAATTGCTCAGTTGTGCAAGTGCAAACATTGCACAAACTGAGTTGCATGTCTGTGCAGCTATTATATATAATGGCTGCACTACTGTGCAGCTTGCACAGTTTGTGCTTGCACAAAGGTGTTCTTGTGCAACTGCATAAATATTACATTCCATCATATAATGTTGCACAGTATGTTGATTGAACGATTAAGTGCCGTCAAGTTGGTGTCGACTCTTAGTATGTTAGCCATTGCAATTATGTGACTGACTTCAACACTAATTCCAAAATATTAGTCGTGTGACATACCATAACCTTAACCAGTCTTTTAGAACTGAGTGTTTCTTAATATAGTTGGCATTCCTCCTACCTAGTTCAAACTGCAGTCCTAAACACACATCCCAGGAAACAATTCCCATGGGCTTTGCTGATATTTCTGGGCAAACATGCTCAGGATCAAGCTGAAAGTTATGGAGATTTCTCCTCAGACTAACTTCAGTTGAAACACTTAAACAGGGAATACACAATGTTCATGGTATTACAGGGGGAAGAGGAGGCACTGCTGATCCATTCACTAGTTTTACTTTCCAAACTGGGTCCACATTATGGGGAGACTAGGGATGTAACATTTCTGGAGATTTTGAAGCCGTGTGTGCGCGCGTATTGTTTCTGTGTGAGTGTGTGTGTGAGAGAGAAACACACACCCCCACGGAATCTACTTATCTTTGTATTGTATTTAAACTTGCATTACTCTTTTAAAGACCCAAGATGAACTATATAACTCCTTTTACATAAGAGTTTTCTTTTTAAAAACAAAGCAGTTATACTTTTACATTTCATAACTGTAAAGCTAAAGTGTGCCGTTGAGTAGGTGTCGACTCTTGGTGACCACCCTGTGGTTGTCTTTGGTAGAATACAGGAGGGATTTACCATTGCCTCCTCCCACGCAATATGAGATGATGCCTTTCAACATTTTCCTATATCACTGCTACCCGATATAGGTACCAGCAGGGATTGAACCAGCAACCTCATTACTGTACCAAATAATTACAAGTATATACTGTGCTAGAGACCACCAGCCTGCAAACTGCTACAGTCTGAGGAACTGTATTTGAACAGTCTTCTTCTGAGGCTTTGGTGCCCACAAAAAGCCACTTGCAGCATCTGCCCCTGTTGACTTTATTTTAACTCCACACAAGCAAGCAGGACAATAGACTGCTTGTTTCCCTGAAAGAAGATGAAACATGTCACAGTTCTTTGAGGTGAGAGAATACCCCCAAGAGGGGGCGGGAGGCCAAATCAGCTTTCCATATCAAAGAGAAAGACAGGCTAGAGAACTAAGGAAGGGGCAAGGCTGTGTTCCTCTAACAAAAATGACAGTGTGTCCTGTGAGGGGCAAAATGTATCTTGGAACGGAAAGTTGTAGTTTCTGTTAGAGGTGTGCATGGAACTGCCACCTGCCAGTTCGAAGGTGGGGAAAATATTTTTAAAGACGAGGGAGGGTGCTCTTGCCCCTCCTGCCGCATTTCCCCTGCTGGCACTGCCTATTAAAAAGGTCTGGCGGGGCAGCAACATACCTCCTTGCTGCCCCAGTGCCTGCTCGGACCAGAAGTGCACGCACAATGTGCACACCAGGCACTTCTGTGAAAGGGTCTCCGAACCAGTTCATGCACATCCCTAGTTTCTGTATCTAATATTTCTCATTGTCTTACATAACACATCTTCATATTATATAGTACAAATTAGACAGCATTTGGAAAGGACAATGGGCAAAAAGCGATAATATTTTAACACCATGCCTCATGAAGTGTTTCATGCATAATTCTTATAGAGAAAATATCTCATAAGAAGCTTCACCCCTGCCCTCTGAAACGGGGAGATTTCAAAATTTCCTGTCTCTGGTCTTGGGGGTAAAAAAGAGTTTTTTCCCCCCTGGACCTTCACATCTTTAATGGAGAGGAATTCTGTATTACAGAACAGAACAATGTGGAACATTAAGTATTGTATACATTTAGTTGAGTTTAAGTTTTATTGTTGTAACCACAGGCGATAACACACAACATATTTGTATTAAATAACTAGAGCCAGCACTGTAATGCTACCTCCAACATTAACTGCTGGCATGGGCAGAATATCTGTATAAATCAGTTGCCTCTGGAATACTGTTTGAACAGAATCTCACACCCTTAACATTTCTCTCCTGGTGCTCTAAATATCCTCTTTGAGCAGGAGTGAGTTGAAACTTTGAGCATTGATTGCAAATGTATTTTTCTAGAGCGTTTTCTAGTGTTGGTTCATTTTTGTAATGACTTATCCCGTGCTACAGCCCATGATTGCAAAACCACACTGCACAATTTATTTATTTATTTATATTTATTTTATTTATTCTGTTTCTATACCGCCCTTCCAAAAATGGCTCAGGGCGGTTCACACAGAGAAATAACAAATAAATAAGATAAACAAAATGGATCCCTGTCCCCAAAGGGCTCAGAATCTAAAAAGAAACGTAAGACAGACACCAGAAACAGTCACTGGGAGTACTGTGCTGGGGGTGGATAGGGCCAGTTACTCTCCCTCTGCTAAATAAAGAGAATCACCACATTAAAAGGTGCCTCTTTGCCAAGTTAGCAGGGATTTAATTTAACAAATTAAAATAGTCTTCTGAGTCTAACATCCCTATTGCACACCAAGGTTCACAGCTTGTGGGGGTCCCATCCACTATTATACAATGCTGAAGGCTCTTTTGCACCTGTGTCATGCTATATTCCTTTCCTTCTCCCTGTTCTCCTCTCCCAGGGCATGCTATGCCTACCTTGCCACAGTTCCATCCCTGGGCCAGAATGAGTTGATGGACACTACCCCTCTTCCCTCTCCCTACTGGGCATGCTCTGCCTCTCTCCGCCCATCCATCGCTCACTGCCATTGTAGCAGCATGAATCCAGAATGCTGGACTAGGACCAGGGAGACCTGAGTTCAAATTCCCATTCAGCCATGAGACTTGCTGGGTGACTCTGGGCCAGTCACTTCTCTCTCAGCCTAACCTACTTCACAGGGTTGTTGTGAGGAGAAACTTAAGTATGAGAAATGATATCAGTTACTCTTTGGCTGCTGCTGGCTCCCCAATAGCACTCTGGGCTCCTTGGAGGAAGAGCGGGATATAAAATGATGATAATCATACAAATAAAATTAAATAATAATATAATACTGCTGTGCTGTTGCCCTAGAGGCAGCCACTGCCTCACTCACCCACTGTTCTCTAGTCATAGGTGCCTTTCCAGCAGAGTACAGCTGGCTGGCTCATCCACCTATATCAGTTACTCTCTGGCTGCTGCTGCTGGCTCCCCAGCAGCACTACACTTGTCCACTTTGTCTCTGTGCTGGAGAGACAGCAGCAACCAGACAGCAATGTCTGAGTAAGCCAACAGGCTGCTGCAGGAGCATAGCAAGAGACCCTGGCGGATAGTAGCCAGATGCCTACAACAGTGGCAGTGAATGATGGATAGGCAGGTAGTCCCGAGCACACCTGGGAGGGGGAGGCAAGAGGGAAGAGGGGCATTATCGGCGGGGGGGTGGGGGATGAGGCGAGGCTGCTGAGGTGAGGCAGCAAATTTCTCCCTGATTCAGGTGAGGGCTGAGAGTTTAAAAAGATGGAGCGAAATTTTGTTTGTTCTAATTGGAAACTGAATAAGAGAGTTTTGAGAGGGTTGAGAGTCAAGAGTCCTGGAAGTCAGGGAGAAGTCAAGCAAGTCTGCTGGAACAAGTCAGAGCTGGAGTTTGCAGAAGAAGCAGACTTCTGGAAGAGTCTGCTTGGAGGCAAGTCAATAGAAGAAAGTCCTGGAAGTCAGAATTAAATCAAGTCTGCTGGAGGCAGAGCTGTAGGTTTCAGAAAAAGCAAATAAGTCTGGAAGTCTGCTAGAGTGAATCAAGGAAAGCAGAAAGTGAGCAGCCAGCAAGAAGAGAAGCCTAGCTGAAATCACTAGAAGAAAAGGAAGAGCCAGGCTGGATTGAGCCCCAGACCTGTGCTGTAATCAGAACAAGAGACTATCCTGCAAGCCAGAAGCAGGAAAGAAAGCACAGAGGATTCTGAGGAGGGAGCAGTATAGAGTCAGGCAGTAATTGCCTTTTTTCAATTTTTATTTTCTCTGACCTGCTCTGTTAGTAACTGTATTGAAACTGCATTTTTGCTGTAAAAGTATTTTTTTTAATTGAACTGATTTTTCCCCCTAAAAAGTAAACATTCTGGTTATATATATAAAAAAATTTCGAGGCTTGTTGATTGATCTCCACCCCACGCATATAAAGCCTTTCCACACTAGTAGAGTTTGGGGTTTTGGAATTTTTTTGAAGGCCTGTTGTAGTGGACCCAGCCATACCAAAAGTCCACTTGGTGGCAGCAGTAAAAGAGTTAAAAGAAATAGAGGGCTGTTCCACCACACATGCTGGCAGCAGTGGGATCTGTCACCCATTGTAGTGAAGTGGGATAGCTGTTCCTCCACACACCTCTATAGAGAAGAACTTGCTGAAGAAGAATCAACATGGTTCTACCTCAGTAACCTTCTAGAGTTCTTTGAATATCAACAGCCATTTGGATAGAGGTGATCCAGTTCTCTGTAGACTTCTGATTTCAAAATGTTGTTGACAAAGTCCCTGACCAAAGGCTCTTGAGTAAACTTAGCAGTTGTAAACTTAGCAATCATGAGATAAAAGGACAAATCCTTGTATCAATTGATAACTGGTTAAAGACCAGGATGCAGAAGGTAGGAAGAAATGGAAAATTGTTGTATGGAAGCAAGTAAGAAGTGATGCTCCAGTATTGATTGTGATGCTTCTTAACTTGTACATTAATGATATTGGTTTAGTGATAAGCAGCAGCATGGTGGCCAAAATTTTAAATTATATCAAACTCTCCAGGGTGGTTAAAAGCAAAATGGACTTTCTTCCTTTCTTTTCCTTTTCTTTTTTTTACACACTACAATAGACAAACATGGTTATCTTTTCAGAATTGGTTAAACAATTGCAAAAATTTGATTTCCTCAGTATAGGATTTGGAATGGGAAAGTGGAAATAGAATAAACTTAATACAACACAGTTGGTAAATCACTAACTTTCAGAATTGGTTAAACAATTGCAGAAATTGCAATGCTAGATTTCAGTTAAAGGTGAGAGAGGCAGGAGAGGGTTAAATAAATAAATAAATACATACATACATACATACATACATACAACATGTTGCCAACTAATTGGCTGTTATGCTCTGCAGATTAAAGCTCAGTGTTCTGGAGAAGAGAGTGTGTTGGGATTTGGAAGTAATGCGTGAAAGATGGTCCATAAAGTATGTCATACCTTCAGAGGCACTTTAACCATCTCATTCTCCCTTGTCACACTTTGTCTCAGTTTAACCAATATCCTATTCCCTCCTTTGTCACAACTTTGTTACCCTGAAAGGTGACAGAAGTCTAGATCACTGGCCCAATTATAGATAAGAAGATCTCCTTAGGAGAGCATTTTCCAAGAAAGGGACGCTCTTAATTTATTTTTAATTTTTTTTATTTAAAACATTTATATACTGCCCAAAATGCAAGTCCCTGAGCAGTTTACAACAGAACAATAAAAACAGATAAAAATATTAAAACATTACAACAATTAAAAATTAAAATGTTAAAACTATTAAAAACACAATTAAAACAATATCTAATTAAAAGCCTGGGTGAACAAATGAGTCTTGACTGCCTTTTTAAAGGTTGTAAGAGATGGGGAGGCTCTTATTTCAGCAGGAAGCATGTTCCAAAGCCTCGGGGCAGCAACGGAGTAGGCCCATTCCTGAGTAGCCACCCGATGAGCCAGGGGCAACTGCAAACAAACCCCCAGATGATCTCAATGGGCAGTGTGGTTCATAGCAAAGAAGACATTCTCTTAAATACCCAGGGCCTGTTTAGGGCTTTATATGTTATAACCAAAACCTTGTATTTTGGCCGGAAACTTATTGGCAACCAGTGTAGACCTTTTAAGATAGGAATGATATGGTCTCTCCTAGATGACCCAGAGACCAACCTGGCTGCCGCATTCTGGACCAACTGCAGTTTCTGGACTATGTACAAAGGTAGCCCCACACAGAGCACATTGCAGTAATCCAGTCTGGTGTTGACCAGCAAATGTACTACTGTTCTGAGGTCATTGATCTCAAGAAATGGATGCAGCTGGTATATCAGCTGAAGCTGATAAAAAGCACCTCTGGCCACTGCCTCAACCTGGGACCACTGCCTCAACCAGGGAGAGGTTTGTCCAGAAGCACCCCCCCAGACTGTGTACCTGTTCCTTAGAGCCAATCTGTTTTGATCACATTGTTTGCTCTGTGAGTATGTACACACACGTGCATGTATGTAAGCAAATGGCAGGCATTTTTATTTAATTATGGATTTCTATATTTGCCTTTCAAATACACATTTACCAAGTCAGTTTACAGAAAAGCTCTACTGCGGTCCTGATCCAGATCAGGACTCCCCTCATGATTATTTGTCCTGGGAGGGAAGCTGCCATCTATGTCAATTCACCAGTGCTCTGTCCCTGGGGTCAATAGCAGCTGTGCTCCCCCTCAAGCCAGATCAAGACCCCAGTGGGATGAAGGGTTAATTTATCCCTTCCCTCCCTATAATGGTCCCAGAACAGATTGGGATATTCTGTAACTGCTGTCTGCACACAAAAGAAGAACATGTAAACACTAATCAAGTACCATCTAGTGATCAAAGTCAAATCTTATTTAACAAGTTGAGATTGCACTGGTCAACATGAGCTTAGGCTGAAATGGATTTAAGAACTGTTCTGACTCTTCCCTCTCCTAATTGCCAATCAAGGCAACTAAATGGAACCCGTCTTCAAGTTCTAAATGGAGACCGCCATCCATTTTGCATAGGGAGAAAAAGAAAAATCCAGTCTTCCTACCCTTTTCAGATGGTGCCAGTTCTATGCTCTTCAAGGCTTCCCCTAATCTTCTATTCTGATCAGTATGATTGCACTATTTTTGGACTGCCTGGAACCTCTGGAGTCAGGGTGTATATAAATTAAAGAAATAATAATTATTATGGAATCTTAGACCAGTTTGTAGTTTCCTCAATTAAATAAGAGGGAAGAGAGGAGTAATTTAAGAATCCCAAAAACTGGGCAGGAATTTCTTCCTTGGGTCTGACTGGCTTGTGATTTTGCTGTATTTTAATAAACGTAGATTCCACAGCTTGTGACCCATTAGGTCAAATGCAATTTGTCAACTATGTATGACAGTCAGCCTGTTTTTACTCTCTGCCTGAAACTACAAAAGGCAGCAGAGGTTAAAGCCTGCCTAGGGGCACTAGGCAAGCTACAGAGAACATCTAGTGGACTGCATTCAGCTCAGTGGGTCACAAATATGTAGGCCTATATTACTATATATTGTACTTGGGCACATTTCCCATACTATACCATGGTTCCTTCTAAAGGAGACCCAGTCGTATTACTTAGACATGTCAGACTTCCCGTTAGAATACTTGGTGATGGAAAGTCTTGCCTTGGTGCAAAGTTTGGCCTAGATGCTCTCAGGTCCTCACACAGCTCTTACAATTCAATGGGTAGCCTGCAAGAAGCAAAGAAAGCACTCCTGTCCTTTTCAGACTGACAAGGTTCTACTAGATTTGCTAATAACAAATTCCAAAATATTAATTAAAACAGTACACAGGATGAAGTATTTTAAAAATATGACACAAATAGGAGTTTATTCAAATAAGTTGTCAAGGATGTGGTTTATTAAAGAAAAGGCATGACAACAAAAGCAATTGTACAAGATAAAATGTTGTGGATTATAGACTACTAGGCTGGGCCCATATATGCAAGTTTGATTTCTGAAACAATATAATTTATCCCCATATCCTAATTTCTACTTAAATTAATATTAAATGACATCTTACATGTAAACATGTGTAACAGTAGCCTGGTGGTCCTTGCAGAAAAAGAAAAGCCTCTTCCAGTGGAACAATCAGGAGCAGAAAAGAAGCAGAGGAGAGGATACACTTAATTATACGCCTGCCTTCAGTTTGCTTTATGAGTGACCAGTGAGGTATACATATACACACTAGTGGCTCCTCTTCTCCAAAATGCCCCATCCTGAAGCTGCGTTTCCTTAGGAAATGTAGGCATTTTGCATTGTGTACGTATGTGTAACCTTGACCTCATAGAAGTCATCAAATTCATCTTCATGTGAGCTATGCACTTGAGGACGCAAAGCTGCTTCAATATCGGAGTTGCTGTCATCAGAATCACCCCAGAAGGCTGGATAGTAAGGGAATGAGGGGCGGGGGGGGGGGGAGAGACTAAATATTTATCTTCTCCATCACTGATTAATATTATTTAAGATATTTATACAGTTTCTAACAGACCACAATTAGGTCATACCACAAAAATTAGAAGAAGCAATACGATAACTCCAAAATTTCACAGGTGAAAATAGGTACTTGTGTACTTACAATTAGTGATGTCACTGAGCTTTGTCATTATCTAGTTATGGATATGAATGTGGTGTGTTTTTATTGGGTCAATTCAAACCCTCTCTTGTTCTTCTCTGGTTCAGATTAAAGGGATAAGGGAGTGCCCCTTTAGTTAAGGCAAGTAGCAAAAAAGGCTTCCACCATTATAAGCTTCAAGATTGTATTGCTAATAAATATGTCCCTGCTAACTTGGCAAAGAGAAACCTTTTAATGTGGTGATTCTCTTTATTTAGCAGGGGGAGAGTAATTGGCCCTATCCACCGCCAGCACAGTACCTCCAGTGACTGTTGCTGGTGTCTATCTTATGTTTCTTTTTAGATTGTGAGCCCTTTGGGGACAAGGATCCATCTTATTTATTTATTATTTCTCTGCGTAAACCGCCCTGAACCATTTTTGGAAGGGTGGTATAGAAATCGAATAAATAATAAATAATTATGACATTTGTTGAGGTAATAACTTGAAACCTGGCATGCACAATCTACTTGATGAAGTTTATAAAATGTGCCTAATTTCAAAGCAAAATTAACACATGGACCCAAGCGCTATCCAGGCATTTTATATATTTCTTTCACATTTTGGTGAAAATGACTATGCCCTCTTGTCTAGGAAGGAGGTCTGTTTGGTGATGTTTCGAGCAGCAGCTCAAAAGTTATTAAGGTTTTCCTGTCCCATCATCGCCTATGGCAAGTTGCAGGCATCCTGCCTCCAATCCACTGCCCAAGGTTGTCACCTCACCTGCCTTACTGCTCGCCACTCCCTGCCTTGCCACCTGTCACCATTTGTCAGCCAGCCAGCCAGCGCAGGGCTAGGTGGCTGGACGGGTTCTTTTCTCTCTCACTCGCTTCAAGTGTGTCAGAAATAAAGGAACCCATCCAGCAACTGTGCTAGCTGACTGGGAAATGATGGTGGGTGGCAAGACGGGATGGGGGGCAAGATGCCTACAATTTGCCCAAGGTGCAGGTGCTACTTGAGGCCATTGCCTCACCTTGCCTCATTGGCCAGCCACCCCCAGATTGGAACACTTTCTCTATGGAGAAAAGGCTAAAGTGTTTGAGGGTTTCTAATTTATAAAGAAAAAACAAGGGGAGATATGATATGTTTATGCAGTTATGCACAGTGTGGAGAAAGCACTTTCCCCTCCCTCTTTTATGATATTAGAACCCAGAGTCACCCTATGACACTACATTCAGGACAGACAAAAAAACAACAAACAAACAAACAAACAAACAAAAAACAACCCAGAGAGAGAGAGATAACTTCTTCACATGATGCATAATTTATGTCTAGCCATCCCCGCTAATGTCATCTTGTGGCAATGACTTCCACAAGTGAATTGTGCATCATGTGAAAGAGTATACTTTTGCCAAAAGCTATTAGCCACAGCAGCTAGATGAAATCAGATACCAAGGAAGTTTCTCTCCAAATACTAGAATTGGGGGAGGCTATTGCCTTTAGGCCCTGCTTGTGGGCTTCTCAGAAGTATCTGGGTGGTCATTGCTGGAGCTTGGAAGCTGGACTAGATGAACCCTTGGCTTGATCAAGCAATATGTTCTCATAAGCCTTGTCAGAGGAAAAGGTCTTGGCAACCCTAACTACTCCTATCATACCATCATTTGTACTCACCTTTGGATTTTGTTGTTGTAGTTACCATTGCCATCTGGTTTGCCTCCCTATAAAAGAAAATATTAATTTAAAAATGTATTGACAATCTCATACATCAATATTCCTGCAACTGTACTCAGATGTATTTTGACACAGTTATGAAACAGATCACATGGCGTAAGAGAACAGATTTAACATTTATAAAATCAGTGGGCTAGCTTGAAAGCATCCTCACCATGTGAGTTGTAAGACAATTTCTGTAAGTTTACAGCACAGTTCAAATTCAAGCAGGGAAAATAAAGCTGTGAAGGATGCTTGCTTATTGGCTAGTACTTGTGACACTACCAACATACTTTCCCATTCCAATCTCCATGCAATTGTTCAACCCTTTTTGTGGTTCTTTATAATGTGAAGAAGGATAACAATATACACTGTTGTCAATATGACAATATATACAGTATTTGGAACGTCTTTTTAAAAAAGTGGACAGCCTTTCCGAAGAACAAGAGAAGTGGCAAGACTAACTTCTGAATCAGCATGTGACATGCGGAATATATGTGTGCAAGGCAAGTTGTGAACTATACTATGGGAGAAGGACCCACTGTGAGCAGTATTAAAATGTAATATCTTCACTCCAGCAACAGTTGGAAGCATAAGCCTGCAAATATTAGATGTATATTTCATAAGAACTTCCTTTAATTTGTACAAAACAGTAACTCTGAAGATCAGCTCCACCAGTACTGTAAAAGAGTGTTGAGAATTACTCTTAGCTGCTAAATTATATCCCTAAATTTCCTGACTGAACACACCTGAGCTAAGTTAACAGCCTAGGTCCTAATGTGCTTGAAACATGATTCAGAAGCTGAATCGTGGCACAATCCCTTTACAATCAAGGGCTTTACCAGCCGTTTTAACGTGGAGGATAGCAGGTCCATCCTTGTTCCTCCTCTACTCACTGCCATTGCTACACTCCCCCAGCTGCCCCTGTGCGGCACCGGCATGCAAATGGCCTCCATGCATGCTTGAGGTCAGCAACTATGCTGGTCCATAGCAACTATGCTGACCATGCAAATGGCTGCCATGCATGCACAGGGGCCATTTGCATGTCAGTGCCACATGGGGGTAGCTGGAGGAGAGTGCTGCTCATGTGTGTGGGATAGCTGAAGAGAGCGCCAGCAGTACAGCAATGACGGTGAGTGGAAGAGCAGCAGGGATGGACCTGCTCTTCTCGATGTTAAAGGGGCTGGGAAAGCCGTCAATTTTAAAGGGATTGTGCAACGATTTGGCTTCCGATTCACTACGGCACATCCCTGCTAAAACCTGTTAGAAGAAAACTCAATTCCTCTCCCCATGTGCTTAAATATCCTTATTCCCTGGTTGAATAAGTATTGACAGAACCCAACATTTGAGTTCCCATTGCCTCACCCCTGTAACTATTGCAGGCTTTCGGCTCCCTTTGATCTACCTTGATGCAAATGCAGTCACAATTCTGTTCCGCTAAATTAATGCTCTTATGTCTAGAGCATCACAGGCCCTTTTGAATCTGCCAAACAAACTGGAATCATTTTGATCTTTTGTGTATTGCATGTGTATTGTGTTGCCGCTGCTGCAAAATAACCTCACAAGGAGCCATGATGTAAGAGAATTAACTATTCTGTTAAGAGTCTTGTTATAAAGCACTGGAAAATGGACCTCCAACCTATTTTAGTATGAGAGATCTAATAAAGGAACGAGGATATTCTCTGACAAAGACTGCTCAAAGACAAATATGAAACATTTTGGTCAGGACACCAAAACTGCTTCAAGAGTATATCAGTCTGCAAACACTGGTTAATCATGACTAACTCCCATTCAAATTAATGGAACTTAAGTTCATCGTTGCTAGCTTGTCTAACTGATTTCAATGGTGTTTAGACTAACTATTCTGATGCTGCCCCTCAGCTTTAAAATCACAGTACATATTGGTCTGAATCAGGGTCCATAAAATATTGGTCTCTCAATAGCACTTCTATGGGGCACATTTTAAAGAACCTTAAAAGGCAAATTGAAATAGCCTGACTTCCACACAGGCCAATTCTCATGTTCTTTTAAAGGCCTTTTTACATGAGGAGAGCATGTACAAGCAAGAATAAAGCTGTTACTATGTTGTGGGAAGGGGGAAACCTTTTACTTTAGTGGGACTTCTTGTGTGAATAAAAAATCTCCTAAGGTATATCATTTGATCAGGTTTATGCTAAATATTTTTGAAATTTTATGTTTAAATGTTTAGTTTATGACTAATTTTAGTAATTATAAAAATACTGTTTTATTATTAACACTTTGAGTGTTTGGACTACAGCATTTCATACCTTTAAGGGCTAATTTAAGGATGACATTCAGTAATCCTTGTAACAGCCTTGTACAATATTATGCCCACTGCCTTAGTCAGTTATTTATCACAAAATAATTTGCTGATAGGAAAGGGTGCCAAGGCTGAGGGAATAGGGCCTTAAGGTGAGTTCTTCACTGAAGTGATCTGTATCTGGTCTGTAGGTCACACAACACTTTTACCTGCATGGACAGCCATGTGTGCAGAGCCCACTGTTTCACACAAAGCTCTCTGGAGAGGGAGGGGCCATAGATTTTAATAAAATGCACAGGCACATTAAAATGTTAGTTGAAGGAGAAAACAGGTGAGAAAGGCTCCTGACAGGCAATGTTTACATTTAGAAGCCAGAAATCCAATCAAGATCATGATCTGGCACTGTGTAGCTTCATAATTAAAGGTAAATAATCTCTCTATAAAAAGAATCTAGACAGAACATGGAAGAAGGCAAATTCAAATTTATAGAACAGTATTGTAGAACTACTTCTCCTGAGCAGGTTTACTACATACTGAATGTGAGACTTATGAAGTGAGATACAATTCAAACATTGCTTGTTCACAAGAAACTAGTAAAATATAAAAGTACATATACAGACTTTCTGCTAATTAATAAACATGGGGGGGAAAACTGGTACTTCTCCAAAATTAACAATCTGACATTTGATAAACATAAGTTCAGTTATTTAGGGTCAAGCTACATATTATGTGTAGCTGTGTATTCCTTTTCCCTATGAAAAACACCTGCAGGAGATTGGAATCTCGGGTGGAAAACTAGTGGAGGTGAGGGGCTGCTTGACTAGTGACTGGCAGGGCAAGTGTTAAGCATCTCCTCTCCCTGCTGCTCCTCCTTACAGATCTAGCTTTGAATGGGTACTTTTCTTTCTTCCATAGGAGAAAATGCTGGGGAAAAGAATTTGGCCCTTGGAGTCTCGCCAAATAATGGTTGTTCTTCGTTTTTCCCACTGCAAATTGTATCACAGCTTTTTCAAAGCAGTCTCCCAGATAGTGGCCCATTTGCATTAGGGACACTTAGTAGCAGGCCTGCTCTTTAAGGGTTGGTCTGTCATAGCTGAATCGTTAGCTGTTTTTAAGAGACTGGCAAGTTGTGCACTAGAGACTACATACAGTAACTGTTGCTGTACCTCCATCTATGTTGCTTGGACACAATGATCTGCCCCATCACTGCTTTTCCTGAGATGTTAGTTAATGAGCCCTCTTTCAATGGGGAAATATATCTATGTGGTTTTTAACCCCTTTTTATTTGAAGTCTGGGACATGCACATGGAGTGCTGCTGCACAGGTGCATGGAGCCACCTAAGATTCAAATCATGTTTTCCAAAATAGTTTACTGCATCTAGTTAGGCAGATTTTTATTAAATATTCTGATGACCATCCTCAGGAGTTCCTTCTGTGCTTAACCACAATTCTGACCAGCATTGGAGATAGAAGATAGTTTGAATTACCACCTTCTACAAATGGGGGCTGCAGATGGCACAGCATAGAGCAGGTCAAGAGCCCCCATCTTTGGCAAGCTACCATGGTATTGCAGAGAGGAAGACACCAGAGTTCTGCTGCCAGAGTCCCCAACTCAAGATCCTACTGGCTCATTCTTCCCCCTCTGAATCCAACAACTGAAATCCCAAGATGACTCTGTTTTGTACATTAATAATTGAAATCTGAAAATAGCATGTCCAAACCAAAGAATACCTTGCCACCCAGTACTCAAGTCACAGTGAGGATGTGGCTGCATGCAGGGGGCAATTTTTCCTTTCCCTCAAAGTCTGCTGTGCAGCTAGTCACAAGGACAATCATAGGGCTGGACATCATATTTTTAATCCTGGCATTTCTAGAATGCAAACACAGTGCATTCATATCAGAGCTGCACTCAGTTGTGGTCTTCCTTTTATTTGAATGTGGAGTTTTGGCAATTTTCTTAGAAAGCATCAACATTTCAGCTTGTTGCATGGAGTATCTCTGGAACATTTGCTCCCATCAAATCTGCAGAAGTCCAAATGAATCAATATGCTGATGACTGTAAAGTGGATGGTTTACCATAGCTATTTCTGAAGGACTTACCAGGGAACAAATGCTGGAGAGTATAAGCACACATGGCTAAGGAACTCTTTGGGAAGGGGTGGGTCACAGCCCATTAGTACAGCACAAGTCTCACGTGCAGAATGTCCAAAGTTTAATTCATGGAATCTCCAGATAGGACTGGGAGAGCACAGAGCTACATGAACTAATGGGCTGACAGTATAGGGCATGTTAAAAGCAGAGATGTAGCTACAATTGAACAAGGGCAACCCACCATCTCTTGCACCTCTTTGAAGATTAAGTGGGGGGGGCGGGCAGGGGCCCATTTTCACTTTTTGTTCCAGAGTGCACTTCAACCTTGCTATGCCTCTGGTTCATAGGCACCAATCAAAACGGCAGGGGTAGGGGGTAGGTGTCATATATGCTGGCCAAGTCATAATGAAGTAAAACGAATGGAGAGTGACAGAACCAAAAGGTAAAGTTGCACATCATCACAGGCAACCTCACAATATACACTCCAGGGGCGGAGCCACCATTGGGCCAATGGGTTCAAAGAACCCGGGCCGCTGACCAATCAGGGGCCGCAAGAGCGGCCCCGACACGCCCCCCGTGTCTGACGTCAGACGCAGGGAGGCTAGTTTAGCTCCCAAGCGGGGGCCGCACGGCCCCTTCAGGAGCTACTTAGGCTGGGCTTCGTTTGCTGCGCTCAACCAGGAGCGGCTCTTCCCTGCCTGCCGAAGGGGCCGCACTCCACATGTAGCCTACGCGTGAGGAGAGAAACTTGGTAGTGTGCTGCTGAGCAATCAAACTTGAGGCATGTTTGCACCAGAGTAAGACACTTTTCCAACCGCCCCACCTTTCCTGAGTTGTAAATCCACTCAAAAAGGCTGATTAAAATTGTAAAGGACCAAAAAGAAAAATAACCTTTATTCAAAATACTACAGACTGCTTCAGTCTGGGGCTCGCTTTCTCTCAGCTTCAGTTACAGATAAGATTAAAAAAAAGAAACACACCATACTTTCAAGAATAATTCAAAAAGAGCACTCCAGTTGATAGTTGGAGTGGTACACTTTAAAATCTTGCTTACCCAGTTGCAAAGATAATTCAAAAAGCACCCCCAGTTGCCAGGAACCTTTAAAAGCACCTTTATAGGGTACAGAGATTTCTACAGAGCCCTGGGTGGATAAAAGGGCTCAGGCTAGGGTTTCTTAGAAGGTTATGTTACAAAATAAAACACAACAAACAGGCTTCTGCCTGAGGGGCATGGCCAAGTAGGAATTTCAAGTCTTGATCTCCACTGCATATGAGCAGATTTCAGCAAAACAAAAAATGCCAACTTGTAATCATTTTTTGGTGAGAACTGAAATATATATTTAGGAGTCAACCCTATTCCTCCCAACCACTTCTCCATTACTTTTCCATAACTGTTTATGGCCCTATGAAAATATTAAAATATTCATTTTGTTACATGGGATATAATTATCCTCCTGCCAATTGGAATCAGGCACTGTTCTTGTGCTGATAGATAAATAGCCCAAAGTCATTGTCAACAGAGAAGATTTCTTTCCTCAGCTTAGATTTGTAATTGCTTCATTGTTATAATTTGGAAAGCAAATTGGACAGAAGCACTAAATAATGACAAATGAGAGTTTAATTCCCTCAGTGTTTGTGGGCTGGGGATCCAGAAATTCATATATTAGTTAGATTTTAAATTGATAGCAACCTTATGTTATTATAAATGAAAATATTCAAGTGAAATAACCCATTATTAGCATTATATCAAGATCTCTACAGATTTGCTAGAAAAAATTGCAAAGAAATGCCACTTTTGTTATTAAATGACTGCATGGTTCATGGGTAAAAATGTGAAGAGATTCACATCAAGATGGCACAGTATCACCAGAACTCTCATAGCAATCTTTAAGTATTTTACAGTCCACTCCAGAAACTAAAGGTCATTATTTTAACTGAAGCTGTTTTAATTCCGCTAATATTTATATCACTAACCTCATTTATACTGGATGAAACTGACTTTAAAATCAAGCACTCTGACTTAAATAGGTTTATGGGTCAGCGGTCAGTATGAAAAGATGCGCATCTATTTGCACAAAAATGGGGGGCAGGGGCAGAATAACTTAGATGCATACAGTAAAATAAAACACCGATATATTCAATATATTAAAAGTATGATATTATGACAAAGAGGAGAGGTGCATACCTCCATTTTCCATTCCCCAAGTTCTCCAAAGGACCAGGCTAGTGAGCACATTGCTACTCCAAATCCCATACCAGGTTCTCTCTTCTTCCCACATCATCTCAAGAAGAAACTTCACTGTTCTTTCCTCTAATTCTTCAGCATCCAATTGAGGGCAGTTGCCTCCTGTTGCTTTCTCACAAGTGGAAAGCATGGTTGGTTACCCAAGCCTCAGCCCCTTCCTTCTTCTACAGGCTGCCTCTTCCACAGCATCAGCCCAATCTCACCTAAAACAAGCTTGTGACTTTTTAAAAAGCCACCATCTGACTGTCACACTTCTTGCTTCCCATCTCACTTCCTGCCCCCTCTTTCCACTTTTAGGTAAACCCAAAGCCATCCAGTGCCAATCAATGTCATCACTTCAGGATGTCTGATGCTGCATTGTACAAAGCAGCCTCCTTGCTGGACCAGGGTCGGGGCGAAGCAGATAAGAACCAAACCTTCTAAATGAGATCATTGTAATTTCTGCAACATAAATAATTCAATACTCAGATATTCAAAGAAGTTCCTTTAGGGGTAGCGGAAAGAGCTTTGCTCTAACCCTGGAGAGAAAAGCAAGGAAGACTATTTATCCAGCAAGCCACTAGAGAAAAAGTGAAAGAGGGGTGAAAGAGATAATATATAAATAGTATCGTATACATGGTACTGCAGAAGCCTCACTTCTTAAGCTACTTCAACAACAAAAAAGGCATAATTCTGCTACTTGAGTGGTTGTTTGGTACTCCAGTGAAACAGCAGTGCATTCCACAGCACTGCAGGTATTCTAGATTTTCAGAAGATACACTTAAGACAGAGAACTGTCTGTGTTAGCCTGCATTGAATGTCAACCATTGATTTTAAGCAGCATGTGTTTGGTTTTTTTTAAATTGTATTTTAAATTGATATTATTAAAGTTTGAATTATTCACTTTGTAAACTGCTTGCACACTTTGTTGGGAAGGGTAGTTTAAAAAAGAATTAATGGTTAACATCCAGACTAACTTTTCTCATTGATTTGCATGATGCCAAGCTGGATGTTGCCCAGTGTCTCTTTTGTGGGTAACTCTTTAGTAGGTGGCAATTCAACAGGATCCCTATTTGTAGGATTAGTTACATGGTTTGTTTGTCGGTTTTTCCGCTCCCCATAAATGACATCATATCTGATCAGATGCTCCTTAGGAAAATGGGCATCCCAGAACATCTCATTGTTCTCATGAGAAACCTATACACAGGACAGGAAGCCACACAGTCCAGACAGAACATGGTAAAACAGACTGGTTCCAGATCGGCAAAGGAGTAAGACAAGGCTGTCTGCTTTCTCCTTCTTTATTCAGCTTATATGCTGAACATATACTGAGAGAAGCTGGATTGGAAGAAGATGAGCATGGTTTTAAAGTTGGAGGAAGAAACATCAATAACCTGCGCTACGCTGATGACACCACTCTAATAGCTGAGAATGCAGATGATTTGAAAGCTCTAGTGATGAAAGTCAAGGAGCACAGTGAAAAAATGGGACGATGACTAAATGTAAAGAAGACTAAACTAATGACAACCAGCCTCAGAATTGATACTTGTATTTATTTATTATTTGTTTAACATATTTTATACCACCACAAACTTATGTCTCTGGGTGGTTTACAACAAAACAAAATAAATAACAGAAAAAATTAAAACATTAGTTAAAATAAATGACAACAAAGAAGTTAAAACATTACAACAATTTAAAATTAAAAAAAAATGTTTTAAAACAATGCTAAAACTATTAAAAATTAAAGGCCTGTTTGAAGAGATGCATCTTTAAAGATTTTTTTAAAAAATTGTTAAAGATGGAGAGGCTCTTATTTCAGCAGGAAGCACATTCCAAAGCTTCAGGGCAGCAGCGGAGAAGGCCCATCCCCGAGTAGCCACCAGACAAGCCAGTGGCAAATGTAGCTGGACCTCTCTGGATGATCTCAGTAGGCACTGGGGTTCATGACGAAGAAGACGTTCTCTTAAATACCCAGGGTCCAAGCCATTTTAGGGTTGGTTTATAGGTTATAACCAGCACCTTGTATTTTGCCCAGAAACTTACTGGCAGCCAGTGCAGCTCTTTCAATACAGGAGTAATATGGTCTTCCTAGATGACCCAGAGACCAATCTGGCTGCCACATGATGAACCAGCTGTAATTTCTGGACTACAAAGGCAGCCCCACATAGAGCACATTGCAGTAATCCAGTCTGGAGATTACCAGCGTATGTACCACTGTTCTGAGGTCATTTATCTCAAAAAATGGTCGCAGCTGGCATATTAGTCGAAGCTGATAGAAGGTACTCCTGGCTCATCCTCATTTCTTCTGCTTCTCCTACGTTCTGTACTGGTTCACCCCCCTTGTTCTCTGTCCTGGCTCACCTCTCTACCTTGGCTCCACCCTCCAGGTCAGAGACTGGTGTTGATGCCGCTGCTCTTCCCCCCTCACCTTCTAGGTATGTGCAGTTTTGCTAGCCCCTGTGCCTCAAAGCTGCACACTTGTCCCAGCACCAAAAGCAGGCAAGCTTGAGTCCTGGAAGGGGAGCACAGCAGTGCCAGTGAGAGACGAGGCAAAACTGGAAGCAGCACATGCTGCCAGAGACCGCAAGAAGCAGTGTGTACCAGTCCAGGACAAAGACAGAGTGCACACTGCTTGATGCAATTTCCTCCCTCCCGCAAGGAAGTCCTTAGGACCCAATAGGAACAGACAGGTATTCTTGATGCTCACCAACACAATTTATTGGGCTTGTACAAAGTTCCTGGTGGTGGTTATCATCACCCCTCCCTAGCCCTTCAACACCCAGTAGGATGCTTGTTCTCTCACCCTGTTCCCCGCCACATGTCTGTCAGGCCTCCCATATCTCAGGTGGACGGTCTCTGCTCTTCTTCCAGCCTCAGGGAAGGCTTTGCTCTCACTCCACATAATCTCTTGGCTATCTCCTGTTGTAGCAGGTACCCAGCTTTTTCCAGCTCTGCCACCATTGCACATCTTGTTGGCCTTCTTATGTACTGGTGAGGAGAGGGTGGTGCCCAGGCCTTGCCTCTGGATTCCAGGGGGGATGGGTACATCACCTGACCTGTGGGCTCTCCGGCAGTCATAAGCTTAGTCCCACAATGCCCCTAAAAACATGAAGCTTGGATTTGAAACAGATGCTTGAGAGAGTGTGTAACAGATACACTTCTCAGAGATATGGAACTAGGAGTGTGCACGGAACCGCGGAGCTGCGGTCCAGCACTGGGGTGGGGGGTTCCTTTAAGGGCAGGGGAGGGTTTACTTACCCCTCCCGCCATTTCCCCCCTCCAGCACGTGTATTCTCATTAGTAATTGGGGCGGCAGGATACCTCCCGGCTGCCCCTTTCCCCACTTGGCTTCAAAACGCTTCAAGAAGACATTTGCGCGTGCGCATGTTGCGTGCTTCACATCTCCGTGACGTGCACGCGCGTGCAGCCACACACATGCGTGCACGTCGCGGAGACGTGAAGCGTGTGCGCGACGTGCAGCCAAGCGGGGAAAGGGGCAGCTGGGAGATATCCTGCCGCCCCAATTACTAATGAGAATATGCGCACCGGAAGAGGGAAAGTGGTGGGAGGGGTAAGTAAACCCTCCCCCACCCTTAAAGGAACCCCCCACCCCAATCCATCTGAACCCCAAACCGCCCCTGTCCGGACCGGTCCAGAGGCCTGTAGAATGGCCTCCAGACCGATCCGGGCACATCACTACATGGAACTGCCAACATCTCCATGTTGAATGTACACCTGAGTTTGCTGCTACATAATATGTGAAACAGCCTGCACAGGGACAGAGACCTTTGCCTATTTCTACATAAAGTAGTAAAAGGAACAGAATTCTCTATCTAAAGTTACTTAGTCTCACTATCAGCTTAGGAGTCCTCCATCCAACTTGGATTACAGTAACATCTGAAACACAAGATTTCCACAAGGTATCCGTTCTGCTGGGAAATGAGTCAGTGATCAATCTCAGTTGTATGGTAGGAGATGTACTGTGCTATCAAGATACAATGCTAAAATTTCAATAACTTTGTTTCCTATGCTTTGGCTAAAACTTTTATCATTTCCAAAGATGACAGGAGAGTCACTCTTATCATAATTATCAACTTTCATCACATGAATCTTATCTGTGGATCTCATGAACATTTGTTGATGCAACAAGGGTGTTCAATGAACTATGCAATTATGGGGTTGATTGACTGAATAAGTGCCGTCAAGTTGTTGTCAACTCTTAGCAACCACATAGATAGATTATCTCCAGGGTGATCTGTCTTCAACATGGCCTTTAAGGTCTCTCAGTGGTGCATTCATTGCTGTTGTAATCGAGTCCATCCACCTCGAGTCTCATCACCTGGTTATCCCAAAGTAGTACAAGATCAGGGAATAACCTAAAACTGCAAACCTGCACCTTAAAGAGGAGTGCAGCCCCATGTGATGCAGCTGCACAATCTATATGTAGAACAACTTACTTTCTAACAGTACTTTCTGTTTTATCTGGATTAAGTTTCATTTCATTTTTATTTAGTTTTACATGTATATCCTACTCTTCCTCCAAGGAGACCAGATGCTGGTTATTTTTATCCCCCCGCAACAACCCCGTGAGATAGGTTAAGCTGAGAGATGACTGGCCCAGAGTCACCCAGTGAGTTTCATGAGCTATCTATGACTTAGTAAAGAGCCTGACTCCAGTATACCTAAGCCTGTGCATATCCTAGAAATGTTGACATTCAGCAGATAAGTGCAGAACAGAACCACCTGTATACATTTATCTTGTTCTGCATAACTACAAAGTGTTTATTCTGCTCAAGGAGCACAGTGAAAAAATGGGACTACGACTAAATGTAAAGACATCTGAACTAATCATAACGGGTACAGCAACCAGCCTCAGAACTGATAATGAAGACATGGAAGTGGCGGACATCTTCTGCCTTTTAGGATCAACCATCAACAGTAAAGGATCCAGCAGTCAAGAAATAGCACTTGGTAGGGTTGCAATGAAGGCCTTGGAAAGGATATTTAGATGCTGTGATATGTCTACACCTACAAAGATTAGAATTGTTTGGACGATTGTTTTTCCCGTGACACTCTATGGATGTGAAAGTTGGACTTTGAAGAAGCAAGACAGAAAAAGTACTGATGCTTTTGAACTCTGGCGCTGGAGAAGACATTTGAGGATACCATGGACAGCCAGGAAAACAAATAGATCATAGAACAAATCAATCCAGAACTTTCACTCGAGGCACAAATGACCAGGCTCAAACTATCAGACTTTGGACACATTATGCAAAGACCCAGCTTCCTTGAGAAGTCTATAACGCTGGGGAAAGTTGAAGGAAAGAGAAGAAGACAACGACCAGCAGCAAGGTGGATGGACTCGATTACGACAGCAATGAATGCACCACTGAGAGATCTTAAAGGCTATGTTGAAGACAGACCATCCTGGAGGTAATCTATCTATGTGGTTGCTAAGAGTCAACACTAACTTGATGGCAATTAATCAATCAATCAATCAAAAGGAAGAGAGGCACAGAAATTAAGGGAGGTACAGAAGAAGGGACCCCTTAGAAGGAAACCTTTCCATGAATGATGAACTCATATCCCCTTACACAGGAGATATTCCTCCAGGAGGTGGGAGCCTCCAAGTAGTTGGCAATTCGATCATTAGGAGTATAAAGATGGGTCTGTGACCCACATGTAGACCTCAAGGTAACTTGCCTCTCTGGTGCAAAGGCTGCAGATGCCACACTGCATCTAGACAGGCAGGGAGGGGAGGAGTCAGCTGTCGTGGTGCATGTCAGCACCAACCATGTTGGGAAATGCAGTCAGGAGGTCCTGGAAGCCAAATTTAGACTGTAGGCAGCATATTGAGGTCCAGGACCTCGAAGATAGCATTCTCAGAAATGCTACCTGTTCCACGTGCAGGGCCAGTGAGACAGGTGGAGCTGAGGGATCTCAATGTGTGGATAAGGCAGTGGTGCCAGGAGAAGGAGTTTAGATTTGTTAGGCGCAGGAATACATTTTGGGACAAGACAAGCCTGTATAAAAGAGATGGGCTCCTTACGGTGCAAGGGTGTCAGTGCTTCAGATAAAACATAAGGGAACATAATAGAACCAGGTAAAGTGCAGACAGGTGGATGTGCTAGCTGGTCAAAAAGATGAATTGGCCATAAGAAAGAATTGCACTGTATAGGTGCTTATATGCCAATGCCAGAAGTTTCCAAGCTAAGATGGGTGAGATGGATTGCTTGGTTGCCAGAGGCGTATCTAGGGAAAATAGCGCCTAGGGCAAGCATTGAAATTGCGCCGCCTGTCCAAACATCTGACACCCATCTTTCAGATAACTTTACCATAATATCCGCTGAAAAATGCAAGTCTGAAGGTCACATACAAGTCACATATCTGAATATGTGTACAGTGACTTATGTTATATATATATATTTAAAAAAAATTACCTGTAGCCCCTTTGGGGGGCTTCCTAAAGGCCATGGCTGGGGTCTGCAAAGGTCCCCTCCTCCCCCCTGCTGGCCTCTAGGGCCTCACAGGAACCATTTGAGCATGTGCAGTGGCCATTTTTTAAAAATCTTTTTTAAAATGGCAGCTGAAAACAAAATGGCCACCATGCATGCTCAAGTGGCCTCTGTGAGGCCTGGTATGGCCTAGGGCCTCACAGAGGCCATTTGAGCATGCACGGTGGCCATTTTGTTTTTGGCAGGCTTTTTTTTTTTTTTTTTAATTAATTTTAAGAAATGGCGCCCCCTTCAAGTGGCGCCCGGGGCACGTGCCCTGCCTGCCCCACCCTAGATACACCCCTGCTGGTTGCTAATGAAAACATAGATATAGTGGGCATAACAGAAACATGGTGGAACAGTGAGAAACTGTGGGACACTGTTTTTCCTGGTTATAAACTCTATAGTAAAGACAGGGAGGGATGAATTGGGGGGTTGAGTCACACTGTAAAAATGGGTGGAGTAGCATTGTTAAAGATGGGATAGAATCTAACAAGCTAGAAAACCTAGGAAACCAGAGTGTTCCAAAGAAACACTATGGGTGACAATTTGGGATATGCACAAACTGTTTCATGCACTCCCAGGAGGTGGAGGTGGGGGCCTTTAAGGAGAAGGGAGGGTGCCCTTACCTGCCCCGCCTCTTTTCCATCGCTGGTGCTCTCCCCAAAAGTGTTGCAGCAGGGCTGCAGCATACCTCCCTGCAGCCCTGGTCAGTGTCGTTTCAGGAAGATAAGGGCACCCTCCCACACTCCGGGAAGAGCACTGGTGGGGAGGAAGCAGTGGAGCAGGTAAAGGTACCCTCCCTGCCCTTTAAAGGTCCTCCCACCTTCGAACTGGCTTAAATACCAGATTTCCGAACCATTTCGGCGCTCCAGAATAGGAGCGCCAAACCAGTTTGTGCACATCCCTAGTGACAATACAAGGCCTGAAAAGGAATGTGCTACTAGGAATGTCCTACTGTCCTCTGGATCAAAAGGCTGAGTGACTGGGAGTTGGAGAAGCAAGTCAGGGAGGCATCAAAGAGAGACAGAGCTGTAATAATTTATTGTTCATTAAAACAATCCCAAGGTGGTTCACACAAAAAAATTTAATAGACTATAAAAATTACACAATTAAAATATTAAGCTAAAAATATAAAAGGTGGTCCATCAGATATCCAGGGCCCAAACCATTAAGGGCTTTAAAGGTCAAACCAGTACCTGTAATAATGGGTGGCTTCAATTACCCACACATAAACTAGGCAAATTCACATGCGGTTATTGACAGAGATGCCAAATTTCTAGATACGCTGAATGACTATGCCCTAGAACAGCTGGTCATGGAAGCATCTGGAGAGAAGGTGACCTTGGACTTAATCCTGAGTGATGTACAGGACCTAGTACGAGATGTCAGTGTCAGTGTTGTGGAACCTTTAAGGAACAGTGATCATAATGTGATCAAATTAAGCATGTATGTGAGGAGAGAATCGCCAAGCAAGTCTAACACAGACACTTTGAATTTCAGAAGAGGAAACTTCTCTAAAATGAGGAGTTTGGTGAAAAGAAAACTGAAAGGAAAAATCAGGAGAATCACTTCACTCCAGAATGCATGGAGTTTATTTAAAACCACAATAATAGAAGCCCAGTTTGAATGTATACCCAAAAGGAGGAAAGGTACCACCAAGTCTGGGAGGATGCCAGTATGGCTAACAAAGTAATGTCGAAGAAGCTATAAAGGGGAAGATGACTTCCTTCAGATATTAGAATGCCTGCCCAAATGAAGAGAACAGAAAGAAATACAAACTCTGGCAAAAGAAATGCAAGGAGACAATAAGGGATAAGAGGAACATTTAGCTAAAGGCATCAAGGGGAATGACAAGCAGCAAAACTTCTTTAAATAAGTGTCCTGCTTAAAAAAGCAGGAAACCTGCCGGGGAGGTAGTTGGACCATTAAGATGATGAGGGAGTGAAAGGGATTATTAAGGAGGATATGGAGATTGCAGAGAAGCTGAATGAGTTTTTTGCATCTGTCTTCATGGCAGAGGATACTGAACATTGTATACCTGCGACTGAACTGAGGTTCTCAGGGACAGAGGCTGAATAACTGAGTCAGATAGAGATGATGAGAGATAACGTTTTAAACTGTCTGGAAAAATTAAAAATTAACAAATCGCGAGGGTCAGATGGCATCCACCTGAGAGTCCTTAAAGAACTCAAATGATAAATTGCTGACTTCCTTGCAAAAATATATAACTTGTTCCTACAATCAGGCTCCGTACTGGAGGATTGGAAAGTAGTCAATGTAACGCCGATTTTCAAAAAGGGATCCAGGAAATTACAGGCCAGTAAGCTTAATGTCTCGTCCGGGCAAATTGATTGAAAGCATTCTTAAGGATCAAGTTGTTAAGCACATAGAAGAACAGGCCCTGCTGAAGTAGAACCAGCATGGCTTCTACAAAGGTAAATCTTACCTCACCAACCTTTTGGACTTCTTTGTGAGTATCAACAGTCATGTGGATAAGAGTGATCCAGTCGACACAGTATACTTGGATTTCCAAAAAGCTTTCGAAAAAGTTGCTCATCAAAGACTCTTGAGGAAACCTAGCAGTCATGGGATAAGGGACAGGTCCATGTGTGGATTGGTAGGATAGGAAATAGAGTGTAGGTAAAAATGGAACAATTTTCTAATTGGAGGGGAGTAAGAAGTAGTGTCCTTCAGGGATCTGTACTAGGACCAGTGCTTTTTAATTTATTCATAAATGATCTAGAAGGTGGGGTAAGCAGCAAGGTGGCCCAATTTGCAGATGACAATAAACTATTTAGGGTAGTGAAATCCAAAAGAGATTGCAAGGAGTTCCAAAAAGATCTCTCCATACTAGGGGAGTGGGCAACAAAATGGCAAATGCGGATCAGTGTCAGCAAGTATAAAGTGATGCATATTGGGGCACAAAACCCCTAACTTCACATATATGCCAATTGGGTCTGAGCTATTGGTGACTGACCAGGAGAGAGGTCTTGGGGTTGGGGGTGTAGTGGACAGCTCTATGAAACTGTCAACTCAATGTGCGGCAGCTATGAAAAAGGCCAATTCCATGCTTTGGATCATTAGGAAGGGGATTGAAAATAAAGCTGCTAATATCATAATGCCCTTATACAAATCTATTGTGCAGCCACATTTGGAGCACTGTGGTCACCATACCTCAAAAGGGACATTATAAAACCAGAGAAGGCGCAGAAGAGGACAACCAAGATGATCAGCGGCCTAGAACACCTTCCTTAAAAGGTAAGGCTACAATTCCTGGGGCTTTTAATGAAGTATAGTGTGGAGTGGATAGAGAGAATTTTTTCTCTCTGTGTCATAACACAAGAACCAGGGGTCATCCTTTGAAACTGATTGCCAGGAAATTTAGGACCAACAAAAGGAAGTACTTTTTCACACAATGCATAATGCAGTTCAGTGTCAGCAAATGTAAAGTGATGCATATTGGAGCAAAACTCTCCAACTTCACATATACGCTGATGGGGTCTGAGCTGTTGATGACTGACCAGGAGAGAGATCTTGGGGTTGTGATGGACAGCTTGTCTAAAAAAGACCACCCCACCCCCGCCATAATGCTAGAAACAGGGGTCATTTCATAAAACTGACTGCCAATAAATTTTGGTCCAATAAAAGGAAGTATTTTTTCACACAACACATAATTAACCTATGGAATTCTCTGCCACAAGATGTGGTGACAGCTACCACCCTGGATGGCTTTAAGAAGTGCTTAAAGAAATTCATGGCAGACAAGTCTATCAATGGATACTAGTCTTTTGGCTATAGGCCACCTCCAACCTAAGAGGCAAATACCTCTAAATACCAGTTGCAAGGGAGCAATAACAGGAGAGAGGGCATGCCCTCAGTTCTTGCCTATAGGCTTCCCAGAGGCATCTAGTGGGTCACTGTGTGAAACAGGATGCTGGACTAGATAGATCTTGGGTCTGATTCAGCTGGGCTGTTCATATGTTTGGAAGGAAGGAAGGAACTAAATAAAGGAACTTTGGGGCTTGTGGGCATGGAGCTGCAGTAAGAAAGCCCCAAAGATGGGAACATTTGAATTTTACATTATAATTTGAATTAGTAAGAGGGGGAAATAATCTTTAAAATTATTCAGGAATAAATGTCTGTCCCCTGCCCCGCCCCCTGAAAAAAATTATACAATTATGCAATACAGAAAGATAATACTTTTAATAGTCACATTCCTAAGCTTTGTGGTATACTTTATTTATATTAAAAAATGTGGTCTCTTTTCCACAAACCCTAACAATTAGGACAGAAAAATGGAATAAGGAACCACAATGATTACATTAAATAATTTATATTATTATATAATGCAAATTACATGTAAATTAATTTGGTTTGAAGCAAGGCTAAGAATTAAAGCTGCTGTAATTTAGCAAAGAAACAGTGACCCCCAATGGCCATTGTGACTGTCTGCAAAGACTCAGCTAAGGCACTTATTAGAGGCACGTTCATCAATAGATGCCTTAAACATTACAATTTGAAGTAATTAACACAGACAACCATCACTGATAACCAGCGATTTACTCAAGTGAACAAAACATTTTGAAAATTACCTTCTGCTTAAGCAACAAAATTGAAGACAGCTTACTTCTGGAATCCAGCCTAAAGTCAACAATGCACATTAATTGTACACAATGTACGATTAATGTATCTGCATTTTGGTTTCCAATATAGCTTTAACCTTCAATAATTTTGAAATCTAGCAAAGCAAAGACACCTAAGAAAAAGACATTACATCTAGCCAAAATTGCAACAATAAAATGCTACTGACCTCCACTGGCTGATTGTATTGCTACAGAACTACAAAATGCCACACACATTGCCTAGGGGCTGTTGGTTTGGCGATTAAGCACAGCTAATGATATCCTTCTCTCCAAATAATTTTCTTTATTTTAAACACACTTTGTTGCCTCTGAGAATATAGTAAAAACTTGAAATAAAAAAAGTTAATCTCCTCGTTGAAGCATATTTATATTGAACTGTAGAAATCTTGCGAGAAAATGATTTTAAGCGAAAGGACAAGCGGGTAATATTTGCTGGTGAAGAAAGAGGAAGCTGTGGCATGCACCTCCGAACAAAAGAGAACAAGTGGCCTTCAATCGGAGAGCAGCTCCCTATTAAGGCTCACTCCTTCGTACATTATGCCTTTCATCCCCACTCAACCACAAAATGATTTTGCTGTAGGACACACAATGGTGCAAAAAGATTTACATTGAAAGAATCTTTAATAATAAACTGTTGCAGGTCTGCCTACTTCCCCCATGATTTATAATACAATAAACATTGGATTCTATTAAGTCTCATGCACTGAAGTTGCACTGGAAAAAAGAACGAATATGAAAGCACTCAATTCTTCCCATCTCCAGTGCCATAATAGTGAAATGAGCATGGATAAATGTGCTAAGAGTATCTCTTTGCATCTTTTATATCTGGTGTGTATTAATCTGTAAAGCTTATTAAGAAAGTCATTGCTATGCAAAGCAGCACCCAATCTCTTTCTCTTGCTTTTCAACAGAGTGCAGTGTTTAGCCAATAGGACTTGTCCGCTGCCCCTCATTCTGCATTCATAACATGCAACATTTGCACAATGTATCTCTCAAAGACTGCTGAATAGAAAGCCTTAATACTCATGTAAACAACTGCAAACCAATTACTTAATGAATCAGGCCCACGCATAATGAGGTGCCAGACAAAGAGCTATAAATGCATTTTTGCGCCCAAGCCTCTGCTTTAAAGTAAAATCCCTCAGCTGTAGTTTGGGCTTAACTAGCACATCATAATTATTGTCTGTAGGACATCAGAGGAAGCCATTTTTTTTATTTAGGTCCATCAGGGTATTTTTCGAGGTCACTCATCAGCTCAGTGACTAAACATTGCGGGGGGGGGGGGGAATTAAAAGTACCACAGTGGTACTAGACGGTTATGTTTATTTTCAAGTACTGGGTTTCAAGACCACTTGTAAAAGCAATAAAGCGCAAGAAGTGACTACAATAAGTGGAATCCTTAGACAGCAACCTCTAAGAAATTTCACTAGGTCCCAATTGCAAATAAGCACCTGTGCCATTTCCCATTCTTTCACACTTTATTCCTGCATTGTGCTTGTAAACATCTTTCTAAGATGGATGTCAAGTGTAAAGCATTAAGTATTACTAACCAATTTGGTTCAAAAGGGCATTTTATTTCCGAGTTATTCAGAAATCTAAAATGCACAGCATTTATTTATTAATAACAAATACTTCATACTGTACCATGAAATGTATTCTCTCAAGAGACTGAGGGCACAAAATCATATGGTGCAGTAAATAATTCCCAAAAATCTATCTGCCATGCATATGAATTTTCAGAAAATAATTTCAGTGATACGGATTTTGCATTGTATGGGAATCATTTCAGATATGCTAGAAACTGCTAGCTCATATTATAATGCAAACCATGCCCTCCAGAACATTTTTTTTAAAATGCTTGTGATATTTATACATATGCCTGTTCTTCTATACAAGACATACAAAATGAGATTTTGAAATTAAAGGCCTGATTATTCTTCCATTAAAGTTGCTGAAGGGCAAAATCTAGGGAAATGATTACACAATCTGCTTCTGACCAAATAATTGCTAAAAGCTACTTTGAATTTTGAGGCACCAAATATTATTCCCTCAAATTATTATTCCCTCAAACAGCAACTACCTTGGGAAAATGGGATTTTAACAATAATTTGTTAAAAGGAGATTATTTTCCAGCCCCACCTCCTGAAATTCAGATATAGGTGCTGGTTTTACAGCTCTTACTAGCAAATTATCCTTGTTCTCTGGAAATCAGGATTTCATAATCAGAAATTTTAAGAATGTTATAGGATAAAAAAATACAATATATATGCATGAGTATTCCTACATAGTGAAAGGCATTATCACACTGTAATTGTGTGCACACACACACAGGTATCATAACATAGGCATCTAAATGTCAGTTTCTAAGAAGGAGCCACATAAGTAAGTATAAGCAAGCCATGGAAGTGCTTTAACAAAATTATACACCACTCTAAAGCCATTCCAAAACCACATGATTGTTTACTATGCTTTATTTTCTATTACTGCTTGATTGCTAGTAATTTAATTCATGCTGCTAACAGGGGAAAAAGTGTAACTGTTACTCAAAGAACTGAAAAAAGATAAATTACACCCCGTTAGGAAAAAGCGAGGACGTTAATTAAATGCTCTCAATTTGAAAATACAAAGAAGAAAGTAACAAATAATCTAGTATCAAATACTCCTTTCAGAGGACACAAAAATAGGTATTGAGCTGAAGCTCATTTACATCTCAACTACATCCAGAAGATGACACACCACTTTATTTCTTCAAGACTTTATGTTTTACGTCTGCCCTTTTCCTGACAACTTCCATTGTCTGGTCTCTAAGTAGTCCTACTGAGAGCAGCTGTACACGCTAATTTGTGGTTCACTGAGATGTCAATTGAGTCTTAAAATGAGAAAACAACAGCTGCAAAACAATACCTGGCTTTAGTGCAAATATTTTCTAAGGTGTATGAAATTGTAAGTTGTTGTTTTAGAGAAACACAAATCTGAACCTTAGCCCTAGGATCAAAATATTGTTGCCAAAGCACCATTCACTTTCAAGAGGCATTTCTTGCTAGCTCAAAACTATTTAGGAATGAAGCGCTTTAATGACTTTACCTTGACAAAGGGCTTCTTCTTTCCAGAGACGAACAGCTAGCTTCTGAACTGGTTCCATTGGTTTTCTGTTCTTTTAAATCACTGCCATCAACATTCAAACCTATAATAATGGATAAACACCATACACTTTTAATTAGTAGTTGCCTAAGTTATATTAAGACAGCTACATACAGTAACTTCTGACCCAAAGAAACCAGTGGAAATAGACACTATATGGGTAGCAGGGAAAACAGTATGTTGCATTATTTATTTTGAATAACCCTATTTGTTAAAATTGTTTAGTAGAGCACAACAAGAAAATCCCATAACCTTTTCCAGTGCTTCTGGGGAAAGACCCAGTATATGCAATGTATTCTTAATACATGGCAACAGCTTGTAGAGAACAAGACCGAAGTTTTAATAGAATTCTGACAAGATTTTATTTTTTTCCATTAACAAAACAAACTCCTCATAAAACCCATACCGAAAAATACATTATAGGGCATCATTTCTTTTAATGTATAGCAGACTAATTATACACACACACATACATATACATATATATGGTGTTACAAATATCCATCAATACATACTGCCATTGCCTTTTCTTCAATATATTATGTTTTCTGCCCTGCTGTTCAGAACAATATTACTCTATGTATACCATTTAATGTTCAGTTGCTTCCAACTCCTGAACCTTTTACACGTCTGTGACCTACACAGTCACAGACCAGCTGAAACCCTTTAAACAAACTTTCAAATGGCAAAAATGTGCATAAAATGTGCTACTGATCTGAGTTCATATTGTGTCCCTTAATAAATATACAGCAACTATTGGGATCATCTTGGACTAATGGCTCTGGAAAAATGAAGATGTGAAGCTTTCCAGGTAGGAAAATTGGAGGTGGGGGAGCAATGCATGCTTAAAATATAAGACTTTGAGGCTCTTCTCACATGAAGGCAAAACCAGGCTAGAGAAGCCCAGCCCAGTTTTGTCTGCATGTGAGAACCACAACTCCACGGCAGCAAACCCATAAGGGAGCTCCGGCTATCAGCCCAGGTTAAGGGGGCAAATGAGCCATTAGCCCAGGCTAACAGATCATGTGTCGGTGCAGCGCATCTCTGTGCTGCACCCACACACCAGAAGCCTCCCAACCAGCACCACAATACTAGAGGTGTGCACGGAACTGTGGTCCGGCACTGGGGTGGGGGTTCCTTTAAGGGCGGGGGGAGGTTGTACTTACCCCTCCCGCTGCTTTCCCCCCTCCGGCGCATGTATTTTAGTCAGCAATTGGGGTGGCAGGATACCTCCCTGCCGCCGCTTCCCCCGCTCAGCTGCAAAAGGCTTCAGGAAGCCTTGTGTGCGTGCGTGCAACGTGCGCGCGGCCACGCACACACATCGTGGAGACATGACACACACAGTCCACCCAAACCGCCCATGTCCAGACTGGTCCGGAGGCCTGCAGAATGGCCTCTGGACCGGTCCGTGCACATCATTACACAATACTTCCCATAATGAACCACACACTTGTGCAGTGTATTATGGGAGTTCCAGGGGCCTCTCTGCCGCCAGCAGAAGCCAACAATTGTCTGGGCAGGCAATCCGACCACCCAGGAAAACAAGAGGATAATCTGCAAGGCAAGTAAGCTTTTCGCGGCTTCCTCTCCTCACCCCTTCGAGCCCTTCTCACAGATCATTGTTCTCTTCAAGCATTCTCATAGCACCAGGCATATGCATAGAGGCCATCTTAATTTTATAGATAGATAGATAGACACACATATACACACACTAACAGCCCTGCTGGATCATGCACAAGGCCCATCTAGTCCAGCATCCTGTTTCACACAGTGGACCACCCGATGCCTCTGAGAAGCCCACAGGCAAGAGGTATGTGCATGCCCTCTCTCCTGCTGTTGCTCCCCTGCAACTGGTATTGAGAGGCATCGTGTCTCTGAGGCTGGAGATGGCCCACAGCCACCAGACTAGTAGCCATTGATAGACCTGTCCCCCATGAACTTGTCTAAGCCCCTTTTAAAGCCATCCAAACGGGTGGTCACCTCCACATCCCATGGCAAAGAATTCCATAGATTGTGTGCTATGTGAAAAAGTATTTCTTCTTGTCAGTCCTAAATTTCCCGATCTTCAATTTCATGGGGTGACCCCTGGTTCTAGGGTTGTGAGAGAGGGAGAGAAATTTATCTCTGTCCACCCTCTCCACTCCATGCATAATTTTATACACCTTGATCATGTCTCCCCCTAGTCGCCTCTTTTCCAAGGTAAAGAGCCACAGATGCTGTAGCCTTGCCTCATATGGAAGGTGCTCCAGGCCCCTGATCATTTTGATTGCCCTCTTCTGCACCTTTTCCAGTTCTACAATATCCTTCTTAAGATACAGTGACCACAGCTGTATGCAGTACTCCAGATGTGGCAGCACCATAGATTTGTATAAGGGCATCATAATATTAACATTTTTATTTTCAACCCCTTTCCAAAGGATTCCTAGCATGGAATTAGCCTTTTTCACAGCTGCTAAGCACCAAGTTGACACTTTCAATGAGCTGTCCACCATGACCCCAAGTTCTCTCTCCTGGTCAGTCACCGACAGCACAGATCCCATCAGCATATATGTGAAGTTGGTGATTTTTGCCCCAATGTTCATCACTTTACACTTGCTTAAATTAAACCGCATTTGCCATTTTGTCGCCCACTGCCCCAGTTTGGAGATATCTTTTTGGAGCTCCTCACAATCATTTGTGGATTTCACTACCCTAAATAGTTTAGTGTCATCTGAATGTTTGGCCACTTTGCTGGTCACCCCAACTTCTAGATAGTTTATGAACAAGTTAAAGAGCACTGTCCCAGTACCGATCCCTGGGGGACCCCACTTTCTACCTACCTCCATTGTGAAAACTGTCAATTTCCCCCTACTCTCTGTTTCCTATCCTTCAACCAGTTACCGATCCACACATTAACCTGTCCCCTTATCCCATGACTGCTAAGTTTACTCAAGATCCTTTGGTGGGGAACTTTATCAAAAACTTTTTGGAAGTTCAAGTATACTATGTCAACCGGATCACCTTTATCCAAATGCCTGTTGACATTCTCAAATAACTCAAAAAGGTCAGTGAGGCAAGACTTTCCCTTGTAGAAACCACGGTGGTTCTCCTTCAGTAAAGCCTTTTCTTCTATATGTTTAACAATTTTGTCCTTAAGTATGCTCTCCATCAATTTACCCGGCACCAAAATTAAGTTGACCGGCCTGTAATTTCCCGGATTCCACCCCCCCCCCGATTCCTTTTTGAAAATTAGTGTCAAACATTGGCTACTTCCCAGTCCTCTGGTACAGAGCCTGATTGTAGGGACAAGTTATATATTTTTGCTAGGAGATTGGCAATTTCACATTTGAGTTCCTTCAGAACTCTTGGGTGGATGCCATCTGGCCTTGGCTATTTGTTAATTTTTAGTTTTTCAAGACAGTTTAAAACATCTTCCCTTGTCACCTCAAACTGGCCCAGTTCTTCAAATTCAGTTCTGGAGAGGGTATATGGTTAGTATCCTCTGCCATGAAGACAGATGCAAAGAACTCATTCAGCTACTCTGCAATCTCCTTATCCTCATTGTTTAAAGTGTGTGTGTGTGTGTGTGTGTGTGTGTGTGTGTGTGTGTGTAAATAATATTTAAACATTATCAGACATCCAATGAGAGGATACCTTAAGGTTGCAAGTCTAGACAAATACACTAAGAAGCAAGCCTCAGAGAACACAATGGAACAAACATCAGGTTCAAAAAGATATAGAAAGTCAAATATTTCAAAGGCAATTTAATAGTGAAACAATGTGCTCAAAGCTGATCTTTCAAAATGCATTTTTTCTACATGCTTTTATTGCCATAGTCAAATGCAAGTATGCAGCATGAAAATATGGCTGTACTTGTTCCATGTAACACAGCAAGGAATTTAAGAGTATGTGTAGAATTGATTGGTTGATAGGAAGTTTTCTTAACTGCTGTTTTCAGAATTAGCAACTCTATTACTATTTGTTTGTTTATTTGTTATTTGATTTCTATACTGCCCTTCCAAAAATGGCTCAGAGAAATAATAAATAAATAAGATGGATCCCCGTCCCCAAAGGGCTCACAATCTAAAAAGAAACATAAGATAGACACCAGCAACAGTCTCTGAGATACTGTGCTGGGGGTGGATAGGGCCAGTTGCTCTCTCCCTGTTAAATAAAAGAGAATCACGATGTTAAAAGCTGCCTGTTTGCCAAGTTAGTAGGGGTTACTAGTCCTACAATTGTCTTGATTTTATTTGCTGAGTTACAGTTTTAGGGAGGGGCCATAGTGGTAGATCACATCTTTATGTAAGGAGGTCTCAGGCACAATGCTTGGCACCTCCAGTTAGAAGAAGGTTAGAACAGGACTAGAAAAGGCTTCAGCCTGAGACTCTGAAGAACCACTTGCAGAGCATCTCTCCTTCTAGTTTAAGGGTGGGGGGGAAGCAGTACAATACCAATAGTACAGTTAAATAAGTTTGGCTTTCAACAGCTAACCCCAGCTGTTGAAAGCCAAACAAGGCTTTCTAAGCCATACTTTCAAAACACAAACAGGCTTAAGTTTTGACAGAGCTCTAGAAGAAGGCATCCACTCAAAATGCCTCTCTGTCCCTGTGTTTTCTTCAAACTCTCAGTCCCTGTGTTTTTTTCAAACCTATTGCACTCACAGTATAGTCAATGTGGTATTCTAATTGAGAACCACAAAGGGATTTGATGAAGCATAAGAGAGAGGGCAGTCTCTGAGATGTGTATGACCCACACATTTATGTGCTACACAGGTCAAATGTGCTTGGAAATCAAATGATAAGCCATGTTGACATTTCAGCAGGACCCGCCATAGATTTTAGGGAGCTAATTAAACCACCCTCCATGAGCCCCCATCCTACTTCCATGAGCATTGAAACAGAGTTGCTCTACCTCCACATGAAAACTATGAGCTCAGAAGTGGTCTTGGGCAGGGGCGGAGCCACCATTGGGCGAACAGGTTCAAAGAACATGGGCCGCCACCGATCAGAGGCCATGAGCGTGGCCCCAGACACACACACACCCCACATTTGACGTCACACACAGGGCCAGGGGGCTGCGGCCGCACATGGGCCGCCACCAGCCTCTCTACACTCCTGGTCTCGGGCATCAACAGTGAGCCCTTCTGAGGGCCGTTAGTAGTTGCCCAGTGATGTCAACTCCTGATGCCAGAAAAGTCTACATTTTGCATGTTGGAATCTTGATTTATTTAAACATGTGTTTGTAATGTACTCTTTGTGACCTAAATCCACTGTTCCCTCTAAGGCGTGCACACATGCGCGCGCTCACAAGTTTTCTGATGTCTGCTCAGTTAATTTTAGATCAGCTCGAATTAGGAAGGCCCCACTCTGAATGCATATGTGCTCACACTGCCTTGATACTGCCGCCCAGAACAAAAGTCATTCCGCACAGAGATGAAAAGAATTAGAGGGACCACTGCCTACATCTGATCTGTCATGAGGCGGATTGCCCCATTGTGCACCAACTTAAGCTTCCAGAGATTATGGTCAGCCACACACACACACACACACACACACACACACACAGAGCGCATGTTACAGTAGTATAGCCTTGAGATTACAAAGCCATGAATTATGGCTTCTACATAGACATGGTATTGTTCCTTAGTATATTAAATAGCTTGAGTATACTAGAGATATTCATGACAACTGGCAACACTCTTGTGCAATTCCCATTCATTTAAATGTGGACTGTGCAGGAGAACTTCCGAATAATTTATTTAACAAATATGTTAAATAAATTAAATAAATAATAAATTGGGCCCCTTAAGATTATTTTTGCAGATATAGCCTCCTTGATCTAAATCAATGAAGTCAAGGCCTTTGCTTCTAATAGATAGTGCCTGCCCAAGTCAATTTATATTCTGTTCTGAAGGCTGGGCATGCCTATACTTGTGTTCTGTGCTGAGCTTGTGGTGAGGTAGTAGCATGAGCTCTGAAATAAGTGTGCTGAGACTGACAGAAAGGAAGAAAGCTATGTGGAGCTGAACTGGATACCTTGGCCCACTGGAATATGGTTAAACTTACTTATTTATTTGTATACCACCCACTACTGAAGGTTCTAGGCCATTTACAACAATAAAACAAACCAAGAAAGTTTAACAATTAAAACATAGAAAAAGATCAAATTAAAATACCATAAAAACTTAGGATCCATAAACTTAGGATCTACAGTCCATTGATCTCCTTTTCACAGGAACCAACATAGGCAAAAGCCTAGGGTATACCTGAGAGTGCCCCCAGAATGTCTCTTCAGAAGCTACCAAATAGCATGCTGCCTCTTATTATTTATTTATTTAAAATATGTATACCCTGCCCCTCCAGGACACTACTGCACTTCATGCCCTTGGCTGCATATCCACATCAGAATGGTTCCATACTGAGGCACCAACAAGCATGATTCTCTGCAACAGGGAGGAGCATGAAACCAAGGTGGAATCTCCTGAGGCAAGTCTCAGCACAACAATGGTAATGCCTGGCTTTAGTTGTTTAAAATGCATAGTTTCATATGAGATGTCTAATGCCACTCAGAGTGGTGTTGGCTTGTATTAGATATTCCAGTGTACAAGCATGTTGCACGATTAGTGTTGTGGCAGTCTGAAGCTTCAGCTTATACTATCATAACCATGTAATGAAAGGAAATTCCACAGTCTGGCAATTTCAACTGTCGTGTGAATGTCAGAAAGCATGGCCAATCAAATCCTTGTTCTTTCTCTTGCAAAGTGTGAAGTCACCTCTCCATATGACCTTGCTTGTTTCTGTGAATAAAATCCTTTGGTGCTCTCTGAATGCACAATAGTGGAAATGTTGGACAAAATGTAGGGGGGGAGGGGGGGTGCTGATGCTATCCTGACTAAAGCTGCATGAATTCAGTCAAAGGATGCAAGCCCGTTGGCCATTTGCATGGTGATGCTGAACAGGGCTGCAAGGAGGAATGCTGCAGCCCCATGCCCATGCTTTTGGGGAGAACGCCAGTGGGGGGAAAGCGGTGGGGCAAGGATGGACAGGTAGGAGGCACCCTCCCTGCCCCTTATAGCAATCCCACCGCCCTCCCAAGAGTTGCAGAACCAGTTTGATGCACTTCCCTAAAGAGAGTCAAGCACCTCTTATGCTAAAGTCTCGAAAGACATGCAAACACATAGAAAGGAAATGCCCATTAAAAACAGGACCAGGAAAGAAATAAGACTGCGAGCCAAAAGACCACAAAATACTTTGCAATGCAAATATAATGACACGGTCTGATGAAAGTTAAAGCACGTTTAAGACTCATTGATTTCAATGGGACAGTTTAAGTACATGTTTAACTTTATCTCACTGTAACCAATTTGATCTGAAAATGCTTAACTTCCTGGCCAGATCATGCCTGAAATTTCAACAATACGATCTTAAAAGAAGGAGGAAAGCCCTCAATGAATTTGGTTAGCTAATTGATTAAATAGTAAAAAACAAACCATTAGAAAGGTCAAATTGATGTGTTCTTTGCACATGGCCACCGTTTAAATATCTCAGTATCTGTAGTATTTTGTCATGAATATTATTTTCTGTTTGCTGTATACCACCTCTCTACTAAAACTATATATAGTGGCTAGTAAGTCAATCAGATAGAAAAATATGGCTTCCCAGTTCCCGTTCATAAGATGGGCTAGTAAGAAATCAGCCACTGTTCATACTAAAACTTTTTATAACATCACTCTCTAATAGAATTATACCAAGAAACTGAATAAGATTATGACAAATATTTATATACTGCTTTTCAACAAAGGTTCCCAAAGCAGTTTACAGATAGATAGATAGATAGATAGATAGATAGATAGATAGATAGATAGGCTCCCTTTTCACAAAGGGCTCACAATCAAAAAAAGAAACATGAAATAGACACCAGCAACAGCCATGGCAGGGATGCTGTGCTGGGGATGGATAAGGCTTGTCCTCTTAGCTGAGCAGGGTCCACCCTGGTTGTATATGAATGGAAGATCTGATGTGTGAGCACTGTAAGATATTCACCTTAAGGGATGGAGCCTTTCTGGGAAGAGCAGAAGGTTCCAGGTTCCCTCCCTGGCAACTCCAAGATAGGACTGAGAGAGATTCCTACCAGCAACCTTGGAGAAGCTGCTGCCGGTCTGTGTAGACAATACTGAACTAGATGGACCTATGGTCTGACTCAGTATATGGCAGCTTCCTATGTTCCCAAGGCCAGTTGCTCTCCCCCTGCTAAATAATAAACATTTGAAGCTTCTACTAGAATAAACTTACGATGAAGAGAGCTGGTCTTGAGGTAGCAAGCATGACTTGTCCCCTTAGCTAAGCAGGGTCCATCCTGATTGCATATGAACAGGGGACTTGATGTGTGAGCACTGTAAGATCACTGGTGGATTAAAGGAGAGGCAGTAGAAGCAACTGCCTATGGTGGCAAAATTCCCTCAGTGGCAAATTTTGGTCTGGGGGGGATTAAATTTTTTTTGGGGGGGGGGAGTTCAAATCTGTGTTTTAACTTTAAAACCACTGCCACGCTGCAGCATGGTGGAGAAGAGGGCGGCGATACCCCTCCTTACCTAAGCCCGCCTAGCTCCCAAATGACAGCTATCGCCCATATGTGCAAAAAGGCCTGAAATCAGGTGATAGCTGTCATTTGGGAGGTAGGCAGGCTTGGGTAAGGAGGAGTATCGCCACCCTCTCTGCTGCCACGCCGCCGCACTACTGTGCAGCGATTTAACCCCCCCCCCCTTTGCCGCTGGGGTGGCAAATCTTTGGCTGCCTACAGGCGGCAAAGAGCTTAATCTGCCCCGTGTAAGATATTCCCCTTAGGGAACGGAGCCGCTCTGGGAAGAGCAGAAGGTTTCAAGTTCCCTCCCTGGCTTCTCCAAGATAGGGCTGAGAGAGATTCCTGCCTGCTACCTTGGAGAAACCACTGCCGGTCTGTGTAGACAATACTGAGCTAGATGGACCTATGGTCTGACTCAGTATATGGCAGCTTCCTATGTTCCTATGATGCCTCTAGTAGTTCACATAATGCAGAAAAGCCTAAGAGCATTTTATCTGTGAAGTTAAAATGGAGACCTTGATAGGAAACATGGCATGTGAGGAACATTCATAGGGCAATTTGCTCATTAATGATGACCCCAAAAGAAAATAAAAAGGCATGTGTGTCTTTTTATGCATCATTATGATGAAATGAAGGTGGCCTTATAATGGTTTCCTTATCTGTTCCAAAACTGGATAAACAAAGTGTGGTCTGGTTGCAATCACCCTCTCTGCAGACACTCATTTTGCACTGTTATGTTTAATTGTTCGTTAGAACTGTAGTATTACTGATGGCATGTCATCCCAAAAGTACTTGTGTTATGTGAGATCTTCACATTTATAAATATATAGAGAACACAGATGCAACACAAACATGAGAATGGTCTTGAACTCCATCTCTTTAACTTCTGTTGAAACACTACTACTATTATTATTATTATTATTATTATTATTATTAAATAATAATAACACAATACACCAGATATAACTGTAGTCAAGAAGAAAGAAAAACAAGTCAAAATAATCGACATAGCAATACCAGGGGATAGCAGAATAGAAGAAAAAGAAATAGAAAAAATCACCAAATACAAAGATCTACAAATTGAAATTGAAAGGCTGTGGCAGAAAAAGACCAAAATAATCCCAGTGGTCATTGGCGCAGTTACAAAAGACCTTGAAGAGCACCTCAACACCATAGGGGCCACAGAAATCACCATCAGCCAATTACAAAAAGCAGCTTTACTGGGAACAGCCTATATTCTGTGACAATATCTATAACAACAGCAACAACACTGACAATAAAATTCTGGCATCCCAGGTCCTTGGGAAGGACTCGATGTCTGGATAAAACAAACCAGTCAATAACACCTGTCTGACTGTGTAAAATAATAATAATAATAATAATAATTTTTAAAAGCAACAAAAATAATACCAAATTATTTATACCAAATCATACCAAATATATACCTTATACCAAATCAGGCCAGTATTGTCTATTCTGACTGGAACAGCTCTTTCAGGTCTCACACAGAGGTCTTCCCAGTCCTGTTACCTGGAGAAGATGGAGACTGAACCTGGGATCTTCTACATGCAAACAATAAGGCAATTCTCACGACACAAGCTGCCTTGGTTACCTCAGGCAGCTTGTGTCGCCTGGAGTGCTGAGAACCTTCTGCTCCTAGCCGCTCCAGTCGAGGGTAGCCTGCCTTTTTAACCCAGCACTTTACCAAGGTAGAAGGACCTCGGCAGGCAATCATCTGGGCAATCACTGCCGGGTAGCTGGGCTTCTCTCTAGGCTGCTGCCATTTCGGGCAGCGAAAGTGCAGTGGCTACTCTACTGAGAGCAGCCACTGCACTGCTGGGGCAGGTCACACTGGGATGCGGGAGGACTTCCTCCTCCGGATCCCAGCTCTGGACTCCACCGTGCCACCGCTTGTCCGGGCATGTGGCGGAGGCCAAGTTATCTGCAGGGGAAATCAGGCAGGCTCCTGCCTTCCCCCCAGCCCTTCCAAGCACGCGGCTTGGGAGGTTGTGTGCACAACCTCAGTGTGTTCTATCACTAAGTTAGGGTCCCAGTGATCTTCTGATGCATCATTCAAGAAACAGTCTATTAACATCATCAACTCCGAGGCTCTCTACTATTGCAGAGCTATTAGCTGGTAAAGAACACAGACACTATTTATGTCACTATAATGACACTAAATGGAGCCAAACTGCTCATATCACTTGCATCTATAACATTAATGTGTTCTGCATTAAAAGTGGAGAACAGCTTTGCCTGCTGGCCTGCAGCTAGTATCACGGTTTTTCAGTATTATTATTATTTTGTATTTGGGCATTTTATTTAGCATCTATCTATCTATCTATATCTCCTGTATTATTTTCATTGGAGAGGAAAAGCAGTAAAACAATAAATTAAAAGTAATTAAAGAGATTACCAATCCCACTTACTGACATGAACAGGAGCTTCCCCATCCCCTAGATTCACTGTCACCAAATAACATATTGTGCACAGAGAAAACTCATATCATACGACGTGAGTTTCTGACATCTTCATAATGCCACATGTAACCATTAATACATTGTAGGGGTGTGCACGGAACCGGTCCGGCACTGGGGTGGGGGGGTTCCAATAAAAACAGGGGGGGCTCTACTCACCCCTTCCAGTAAAAAAACGTATTTCTTGTACTAATTGGGCGGCAGGGTGCCGCCCGCTTCAATCTCCTGGCGCGGGCTCCTCGTATCCATCGGGGCGGCAGGATCGCTCCCAGTCCCTGCCGCCCCCTTCAAGTTAAGTCCCCCTCGGCTGGCGGCCGCCCCCTGAAGTTCCCCAGAGGTCCCCCGCCACCCCCTTCTTTCCCAAACTACCCCCATTACCAGAGGACGGCAGGAGAACTCCCTGCTGTCCCCTTCCCCCTTGCCGGCTGGGCTGCAAATGGCTTCTAGGAAGCCTTTCGCGCGCGCGTGCGCGAAAGGCTTCCTAGAAGCCATTTGCAGCCCAGCCGGCAAGGCGAGCGGACGGCAGGGAGTTCTCCCGCCGCCCGCTCGCTAAAGTAAGCGCTTACTTTAGCGAGCGGGCGGCGGGAGAACTCCCTGCCGTCCGCTCGCCTTGCCGGCTGGGCTGCAAATGGCTTCCTAGAAGCCATTTGCAGCCCAGCCGGCAAGGGGGAAGGGGACGGCAGGGAGTTCTCCTGCCGTCCTCTGGTAATGGGGGTAGTTTTGGAAAGAAGGGGGTGGCGGGGGACCTCTGGGGAACTTCAGGGGGCGGCCGCCAGCCAAGGGGGACTTAACTTGAAGGGGGCGGCAGGGACTGGGAGCGATCCTGCCGCCCCGATGGATACGAGGAGCCCGCGCCAGGAGATTGAAGCGGGCGGCACCCTGCCGCCCAATTAGTACAAGAAATACGTTTTTTTACTGGAAGGGGTGAGTAGAGCCCCCCCTGTTTTTATTGGAACCCCCCCACCCGAACCAAAACCACCCCGTGCCCGGACCGGTCTGGAGGCCTTTAGAATGGCCTCCGAACTGGTCCATGCACATGACTAATACATTGGAAAGCCACACCATGAGATACGTAGATGTATGTACATTGCACAGCCAGTCAGTCTTCCACTACGAGTAACACAAGTGTTTGCTGCTACATCTGAGCTGCTTAGGTCTTCTACTGCTACAAATCAGTGGCTGATATCCTTACTAATGAAGCACATGCATAAGGAAGGACTCCACAGTTGCAATGGGGGCCCATGCACAACTCCTCCAGTCTCTCTATGTGCACACTGTTGTGCAAGTAGGTGAAATTTCCCAGCTCTTCTCACACTCCAGAAGCAATCTGTAAGAGAGAAAACACATTGCTCACCCTTGGCATCATGTCTTCTCTCTTACAGATCATTCCGGAGTGCAGGCAGAAAGCTTCACTGCTTGCACCATAGCATGTGTGCAGAGGGACTGGGGGAGTGGCAGGTGGGTCCCCATCACAGCCCCACAGTCCCTTCTTGTGCCTGCTCTTCATTGGCTGGGATGTCAGTCAGTGTTTCTGTCCTTGGAATGTTCATGATTAAGAGGTCTCCTACAAAACAGGGCTGAGTCAACCAGAAGAACTTTGAACGGTTGAAATAAACATCAGTTTGAGCAAACTGAATGCTGAAAAAAGTGCAGTCTTCAACAAAAACAAAGCACACTTAAGGAAGCCACAACCTCTAGAATAAGTTCTTCATAGTCATTTATTCAGCAGCCTAACAACAGTATTTACCGTATTTTACGGACTATAAGACGCTATGGACTATAAGACGCACCTTAATTTTAATCCAGTTTTTCAGAGTTTTAACATATTAAACTGTTAAAACATATAAGACGCTCCTGAATTTTGGCGGATATTTTTCGAGGAAAAAAGTGAGTCTTATAGTCCATAAAATACGGTATTGAAGATTCCTGTAGTAATTTTGCTTTTATGGATAACTTTCTATCCAGAAGCCGAAACGTTTTGCAACAGTTTTCATGTAGGCCAATACAAAGTATTTGGAAACTACTTTGGCTTATGTATGACTGATGGACTTACTAATGTTTCAATATTCTATACATTTTAGAAGACAGAATGTGATCTTTGTATATTATTTTATTATTCACAATATCTTTAGGTGTACATACTACCACTTACAGATTGTCTTACAGTCAAAAATTCTTCCAGCAATGCTTAATAATTTAGGTAAGCAAGAAATCATAGGAGGAACATAGGAGGCTGCCATATACTGAGTCAGACCATTGGTCCATCTAGCTCAGTATTGTCTACACAGACTGGCAGAGGCTTCTCCAAGGTTGCAGGCAGGAATCTCTCTCAGCCCTATCTTGGAGAAGCCAGGGAGGGAACTTGGAACCTTCTACTCTTCCCAGAGCGGCTCCATCCCCTGTGGAATATTTTATAGTGCTCACACATCTAGTCCCCCTTTCATATGCAACCAGGGCAGACCCTGCTTAGCTAAGGGGACAAGTCATGCTTGCTCCCACAAGACCAGCTCTCCTCCCTAAGACCAACTCTCATCCAATGAAGCTATTCACAAGTTCTATCTTGGAGATGCCAGGGAGGGAACTTGGAACCTTCTACTCTTCCCAGAGCGGCTCCATCCCCTGAGGGGAATATCTTATAGTGCTCACACATCTAGTCCCCATTTCATATGCAACCAGGGCAGACCCTGCTTAGCTAAGGGGACAAGTCATGCTTGCTCCCACAAGACCAGCTCTCCTCCCTAAGACCAACTCTCATACAATGAAGCTATTCACATGTTCAGGCAAAACGTGGCTAAGGAAGCCCAGACCAGTTTTGCCTCTGTGTGTGGGACTGGGCCTGATCCTGGGGGCACCTCACAGGCAAACCCACCTCCACAGCCACACTGTAAATCAAGGTTCGGAGAGTGAGTGCTCTCCTAACCCCGTTTCTCTGATTGTCTGCCAGCTATGGCTGCTTGCAGACTGTGGGGATCCTAGCCAGTTCTGGGAGGGGAGATCCCCATAATACATTGCACATTTTTGCAGTGCATTATGGGTGCTCTGGGGACTAGGGGTGGCATGTCCAAGCAACCCGGCCCCCCAAGCTACCGGAGGCAGCCAGTAATCGTCTGGGTGGGTACTATGCCTGCCAAAGATAGAGCCCTCAATCGTCTGTGGGGAGGTAAGCTTTTTAAGGCTTCTTCCCCGCTAACCCTCTTTCCCTTTATCACTGCTTGTGAGAAAGCTCTCATTATTGGGCAAGGAACATGTTCCAGCAGTTTAGGGCTGCTCTGTGTGTTATTTACTCAGACAAAAGCCTGTTCTTTTTATTTAATTTAACGTATTTATATACTGCCCATTACCAAAGTCTCTAGGCAGTTTACAAGAACAAAACAAACAAAAAAGATTAACACATTTAAAACATATATAAAGTCAAAACAATCAACAAAATTCAACTAAAAACATCAAGTGTACCACAAACAGCATATACCTCATAACACATGAACTGCAGTTCAAGTGTCATCTCCCCTACCCAAATCCAAATTACAACTTCAAATAAGCCATGCAATTTTAATTCTTCCTTCAGTATTTGGACAAGAACTCTTGTGGGAAGAGCAAGGAAAGGGGAATAGTGAATCACAGGAATAGACAGAAGAGATGGGGATTATTAAGTCAATAGCAAAGGGCAGACACTCAAGATTCGTTGCTTACTAATGGGCTATTTCATTTTAATAATCATTCAATGCGTTCCCACTCAGCTTGAATAATTAAGTCATATGCATATGCTGTCAACTTACAAATTTGTTCAGATCTTTACCAGAAATATTAAGCTCAATGTTTTGGCCCGTCTTTTTTGCCTTCTACTGTGTCCCACTATGGCAACAGACAATGTTAATTCTCACCATAGTTTCACCCATTATTGATCCATGGATGGAAGCAACCTTACATGTCTGGTTAAGTACTAGTTTTTCTTTACTGTTTTTGTTATCAAGGCTTCTGAAAACCCCTAGTACACTGAATCCTCTGGATCAGGGATTCTCAACGTTGGGTCCCCAGATGTTATTGGACTTCAATTCCCATAATCCCCAGCCCCAGTGGCCTTCATTTGGGGATTATGGGAGTTGAAGTGCAATAACATCTGGGGACCCAACATTGAGAATTCCTGCTCTGGATCATCCCTGCAAACATCTTCATAAGCATAACATTTTTTACTGAAGCATAACATTTTTTATTCTAGATGTGACACAAAGCAAGCTCAAATGGATAAGTGGAAAAACCTGAACACGATACATGTTATCATATATCAAGTATAGAATCAGAAAGCCAGCAAAAACAAAAACAAAAAAACCTAAGATGAATAGGAATGATCATGAAAGAAAAATAAAGAATCAGGAAGAGGAAGAATGATTTGTGTTATATTCGTCACTAGCACCATACTCCTTCCGTTCTCTGTTTAGAAAGCCTCTTCCAACAGCAGAACAGCCAAAGGATATGTCAGGCCATGTCCTTTGGTTATCACTTTCTAAAGGTTGTTTAGTGAACTCAGTCTCATTAAGAACCTTCAGATAAAACATTTCCAAGGCCAAAGCAGGAGCACCTAAGCCACCAGGGAGCCTCCCTCTCCCCCTTTTGTGTCCCCCTCACCCCAAAATCAAGTTAGAATTGTAGTGGTGTGGAAAGCTACACACATTTTATTCCAAAATGGGAAACCCTGTCTGTTGGACACTAGGTGGTGCTGCAGTTGAAGTGGATGAAAGCTACTTTACTTCTTAAATAAAATATAGGGAACCCATATCTGCTACTAGAAGCAAAACATCTAAATCCTTGAATCTTTCAAGTACTTCCAAGAAAGGGGTACTGCTGAGGGGTAACTAATCTGCATTAAAAAGATTGTGAGTGTGCCCCTTTAGATGGCAGTAGAAATGTCTATCCATTAGGTTTTCCAAATACTTTACATGGTAAAAGACAGCCCCACGATTGAATAATAATCAATTATTATTTGGATAGATGGAGGTGACAAAACCTCCTGCTTTCTCAACAAGGAAAATAATGTTAATTTTACTATTGCTAGGACTCATAGTATTCTCTACATGTGGCAGTTCAGCTCTTTCCTTCCAGCAGCAGCCCCTAACCACCACCACCCACCACCCCTGCCACAAAGACTTCCACTGGGGAACTACTCCATGAAAAACTCATGCTTCATAGACTGGGATTCTTCCTAGAAGAAGAAAAATCAGTCTCACAGTCACACTCACATACAGTGTGTGTTCATGGAAGCACTTTGCCCACACAAATCTCTCTGGATCCCTGCCTATAACAGAAAGACAGAAAGAAATTATCAAAACTAAATTATTCATATTCCCAATTTCTATTTAAACATGCAAGCTTTTCTAGTGATACACATGGATTTTTAAAGTTGGGGATGTAAATCTATCATCAGGCTATGAAATCAAGATTATGAAAAATGAGAACTCTATTGTATAGCTAACTGAAAATTACTCTTTCGTGCTTTTTCAAAACAGCAGTAAAGATCTAATCTCAAATAAGGAAGGAATCACAACATATAAAACTTAAGCACACCAGTATCTGTTCTGTTTCTGCTATTCAGATCCCCTGAAATCCAAGTGTTCCTTTAAAAAGCACAAGACACATAAATTGGTTTTTGCATGTCCAGTACCTGTAACTCATATGTAGTCTCACCTACACTAGAATGCACAAATTTACATTACAATTGCTATTTTCTGCTTCCTACTCTGTATTAGCAGCAATTGGTGCTATACACAAAAATAGCCTACAAGAGGCTCAAAGGCACTTTTAGGGTGCTTCCACACTAGCTGGTTTTCTCAGCAGTTGTCATATTTCATTCACTCAATTATTATGGGCAATCCAGATGATGTCTCTGAGAAAAAACAGGTTGCTCACCTGTAACATGATTTGTAAGTGATCCATAGACATTAATAAGCCTGGGTTCTGCGCCGGCACAGAGGAGAACTGGTCTTGTGGTAGCAAGCATGACTTATCCCCTTAGCTAAGTAAGATCCACCCTGGTTGCATATGCATGGGAGATTTGATGTGTGAGCACTGTAGGATATTCCCCCTTAAGGGATGGAGTTGCTCTGGGAAGAGTAGAAGGTTCCAGGTTCCAAGTTCCTGGCATCTCCAAGATAGGGCTGAGAGAGATTCCTGCCTGCAACCTTGGAGAAGCTGCTGTTAGTCTGTGTAGAAAATACTGGACCTATGGTCTAGCTCAGTATATGGCAGCTTTCTATGTTCCTGGGGGTGGAATATCCAAGCTCCTCACAGCACTCACGCACCATCCCTTGCACTTGGTGTGACCATTTATTTCAGCAGCTGGAGTGCCCTTCCTTTGGTTCCTGGATGACTGCCTCCATACGACAATCATCCTACTAAGTCTTCCAGAGAGCACAGGTAAGTCTTTATCTACTCACTTACTGCTGCAGGGAGGATGGGAGAGTCTTATGAATGTCTATGGATCACTTACATATCATAAGTTACAGGTGAGCAACCTGTTTATCTGTAGCATGTAGGGAGGGGCACAAACCTGTTCAGAGGCCCTTTTACGGGCCTTCAAACAGATTTGAACCAGCCCGAAATCAAATAAATAAATAAATAAATAAATAAATAAATAGTTTCACAAAGGGTAGTTCAGATGACTATGTTGCTGCCTTACAGATATCTTCCATTTGGATCCGTGAGGCATGTGCCACTGATGTTGCATAAGCTCTAGTAGAGTGAGCTCTAATTGTGTGTGGGAGTTCTATCTCTGAACCTTGTATGTTAAAGAGATTAGTTCTACCAGCCAATGGGATTGGTGTTGCCTTGTTATTGGATGGTCCTTTGACCTACCCTTATAGGCTACAAAAAGTTGTTTACTCTTACGTTAGCTATTAGTCCTATCTAAGTAAAACAGAAGTGACCTCCAAACAACCAATGAATGTAAAGATGTCTCTAGAGGCATTGTAGGGTTTCTGAAAAGTGGGTTTCTGAAAAGTGTAGGTAGCATGATATTCTGATTCAGATGGAAAATCTGACACCACCTTAGGATGGAGCAAAGGATCCATCTGCATGTGCAGCTTGTCAAGATAAAATTTTATCTATGGCGAGTCAGTTCTTAGAGGTGGCTCAGTCAGAGTCAAAAGAACCAATGAAACACTCTACTGTCCAACTGGTTGTCCAGCTGGAGGATATACATTATTTAACTCCTTCAGGAATCTTTTGCAATCCTGATGAGAAAACGCAGACCTTCCATCCCATCCAGGATATGGCTACCAAGTGGACCTTCAGGGAAACATTAGCCAAATCACTGCTTTTAAACTCATCAGATATAAAAGTACTTGTCTAATAGTCACATCCTCAGGAGTAAAACACTGTACACCTGCATACAACTGAAATCTCTTCCACTTGTAAGCATAATTATTAGGGATGTGTACAAATGAATTTTTTTGATTCGATTTGTGCCCAAAACAAATCACCCCTGATTTGTTTTGTATCCAAGACTACCCCCTCCAAATCACGCCCGATTCGATTTGTGTTTGCTTTGCTTTGATTCAGATTTGGACTGATTCGGACCACCCAACAAAGTCCTAGGGGCACCAAATTTGGGTGGTAGGTAAGTCCCCAATGGGTGCCCCCATCACCCAAATTTCAAGGTAGTGGGACACTTGGTTGATTTTTAATTATTTTTGTTTTATTTTACTGATTTTGAACATTTCCACCATAGGAAATAATGGGGATTCGAAGTTGCCATATCCTAACCCTAACACGGATCCCCAGCTTTCTTTCTTTTTTTAAAGCTAAGCTTTAGCAGAAGTGGAGTTGTAGAAGTGGAGTTACGGAGCAAAATGTGCAATAATTATTTTTCAAGTGTTTGGATTCTTTGATGTCTAATAACTTTTCCTCATAATGAATCTCTATGAGGAGTCATTGCACCCCTTCATTTCTTCTGTTCATTTTGACTGTCACTGGACAGTGCCAACTGTCAACTGCCATGTGCCAAATCTCAATTTGATTCAAATCAAATCGCATGTGATTCGATTTGTACCCGAATCTAGTCAATGAACCACAGAGGTGATTTATTTTGTCTCCAGATCACCCAAATCAGCTAGATTTGTGTACAAATCAATTTGTACCCAAATCAATTTGCACATCCCCAATAATTATGTCTAGTGAAGACCTTCCCTTCATTTAAAAGTATTCTACCTAGAAGCCGACTCCCCAAGCTGTCAGCTTTAGAGGTCTTAGATTTGAATGTAGAATTTTATCCCCATCCTGGGACAGTAGATCTAGACAGTGAAGCAGTAGCCTGTACCCGTGTGCTTATTATCGGAGCAGAAGCGGAAACCAAGCCACCAAGGGATCAACAGAATGCAGGACACATCCTCTTGGAGAACTCTGGCCACTACTCTGCCCAGCAGAGGATAAGGAGGAAACATGTAAAATACTCCATTCCTCCAGTTCCGTTGAAATGCATCCCCTGTTGGAGGTTTTATTATTCTTATTGCATAGAATTGCAGGCTTATGGTCCATGTCACTTCTATGCGATGCCTCCATTGAATGTTTTCCCAGACCTGCTCTGGAGCAATATTTGGGGCATTTTTTGTTCTGTTCTATTGCTAACAGGTCCAATATCAGATTCCTACAGCAGTTGAATATTTTTGTTATTTATTTCTTATGGATCTTCAATTTGTGGTGCTGCAAGCCCATTGCTGCCCTGCTTAAATTGTCTGCCAGAGTATTTCCTGTTCCCTTTATGTGCAGAGCATTCAGGTAAATCTGCCAAACTCTGCTCCAATTCCACAATTGCACACTGAGGGTGCAGAGCCATTGGGTGACCCTACCCTCTTGCCTGTTCAAGTAGGCAATGGCAGTTGTATTGTCTAGTTCTATCTGTACCACCCTCCCTTAAAGTAAGGGAAGGAAATATTTTAATAAGTGGAATACTGCTAACAGTTCCAGAAACTGTATGTAAAACTCCCCCATGTTTCCTGCATTTGGCAACCCCCACAGTGTGCCCCCCTATCCTGAGAGAGACACATCTGTTGCAGCCCTGGCAGTAGGAGTCGGAACCTTGAATTTAATCCCCTCCAGCAAGTTTCTGTCCATAGATCCAATGCTCTTTTTTTGTGTGTGTCCAAGATTGACCTAATGTACTGTACCCTTTTCACAGGGTCCAGATGTGACTTCTTCCAGTTTACCTGGATCCCCAGGTCTTCCAGGAGATGCAGTACATACTTTATCTGAGAACGTAATCCACTTTCCTCGCCTGCTGTCATGAGCCAATAGTTGAAGTATGGAAATATCGTAATTCCCTCCATTAGCAGATAAGCTATACTGAGCAGTACTAAGCGCATCCCATGCAGACTGTGCAGCCTTTGTAATGTCTGGGAACATAGGTAGAGCAACCGGTTGTGCAGAGTGAGAAGCTGCCATGAAGTCATAGACAGGGTCTTTAATTTCTGAAGTCTGCTTTTTAACTTCAGACGCAAAATTTCTCAGACACCTGCACATGATACACCTTCAACTCCTCAGTGGGGGAAATGGAAAGTCTAGACGGTACATTTTCATCCCAAGATGGGTCAGAAGGGTGTTTTGTTACTGCAGATTTACTATCCAAATCAGAGGAAGACGTATAGTCTTTCCCAGAGGAGAGTCTATCCTCCTCTTGAATTGCCTGAGCAGATGTATCTGAAACACATGTACCCTGCACATGGCTGGTCCCCCCAGAGATCACCAGCATGTCCTTAACAGGCATAGCATGAGTCTGTGAAACAGCCGTTAATGTAGGCAGAGACCCCAAGGAAACAGACCTTTGTGCCTTCCACAGATGGTAGTCATCATAGACATATGGCAAGCCTGGAGATATAGTGCATCAATATTCTTGAACTCTAGTTGGTTTTCTACTGCAGCTGTGGTGGTAAGAACAACCCAGTGATGCAGGTGAACTCCAGTAGCTGAAGCAGCTGCAGTGGTGCGAGCACTGTATAAAAGCCCTATGTGCATCACCCAATGCAGAGGCATGACCCAAATGCTGAGTGCTTCTTGGAGAGTAATGTTTATCTGGAGACACAGAAGGAGTCTTTGGAAATCGAGTAACATCCTCCTCAACACCATTGTCCACATCTAGTCCTTGATTTTAAAATCTTCTAAATGTCGAAGCCAATGGAGTGCCTTCAGTAGTTTCTAACAGAGAAAGCAAAGAAAGCAAAGAATGGGTAATAGCCTAATTTAGACCAACGGCTTCCCCCATCAGAATTTCTCTCTCAACATCGATGGAGAAGGGTGACCATGTGAACAAGACTCTGTTCCCATCAATGTTGATGGATCCAGCAATTGACACAAGTGTCTTGACGTAGTCACTGTCGACACTGGGTCCGAAGCCTGCTCCTTCAACACTGTAATTGACTAATCGAAATTGTAGATGCTTGCTGACGAAGGGTGCTTGATTGATGAAATTGAAGGTGCTTGTGGCTTAGTCGTCACAGCTGACTCTGATGTCAATATCTGCTTCAGCACTGGCAGTGGAGATGCCTGCCCCACTGTCCTTTGAACCCCTGAAGGCGATGGTGTTCAAAGAGTGGAATTTGATGGCAAGGCATCCGGTCTTCACTTCTGCAACAGTGACTTTGAAAGCAGTTCCTCATCCAAGGATCTTTTCTTTTTCTTGTTTCCTGTGGTAACTCCCAGAGGCAGAATCGTTCAAGACCTCCACTGGGAGTTTGAATACATGTTCCCGTGATATCAGTCCTGAAGCTGAAGTAGATGTCGATGGTTCAGTTGGTGTCAACACCAAGGTCGATACCAACAATGGAGGCTGAGGGGAGCGCGACATCAGTGTTTGGGGGTGGGGGACAAAGCGCTTGCTCATACAGAGCTGCTGGGTGTCAAAGTGCCCAAAATTTTACGAGAGACATGCAGATCCTGCAGATCCATGTGTTATGATCCTCACCTAAACAGAATGAATAGGAATCATACCGACCCATTGAGGGCAACTTTCCCCCACAATCCTCACACTTCTTAAAAGTTTTTCCAACGTCCATTGAGAAACTGGAAACCAAAAGCCACATCAAACCAGGAAAATAGTCCAAATCCGTCAACGAAAACCAATCAATTTAGCAATAAAAGTAGTCAGCAACCAGTCCAATAAGTCAAAAATGCTTCAGACAACTATCACTCTCCCGCTCCCCCTCACTCCCTCTCACCAGAACCAAATTCAACAGAGGAGCCCTAGACAACAAAGTGAACGCTTCAGTAGTCAGAAAAGAACTAAAGGAAGGGTGCTCTAACCACCAAAATAAACAGCCGCACCGAGCATGAGGGGCAGTGTATGAGCGTCGTGAGGAGCTTGGCTATTCCACCACAAGGTCCCGCCAAGTGCAGAACCCAGGCTTATGAATGCCCTATGGATCACACTACAGATCTGTTGCATCCCAGTGTTGTCCTCTCATCTGTTGTAAGATCTGGCTTCTGGCAATTGTTTCAATTATAAATGCAGAGTATAAATGCAACTGCAACACTAGCCTGCCGAGTTTAGACTCATGAAGTGCCATCTTATAGAGAAAGGCACTCTCTCTGGTAATCCTGACCTAAGCCATTCAGGGCGTTAAAGGTAATAACCAGCACTTTGTACTTTGCCTGGAAACATATTGGCAGTCAGTGTTTAAGAACAGGCATAATGTGCTCTCTCCGGGATACCCCAGAGACCAATCTGGCAGCCATATTTTGGACTAACTGAAGTTTCTGAGTTTATTATCATCTAATCCATTACTGCCTATAGGCAGGCATTTAAGGGGCTAACACCACTTCCTGTTATTGATGACAAAGAGAAATAGATTTGGGTGTCATCAACAACACCAAATATTGATATACTGCTTTTCAATAAAAGTTTCCAAAGCAGTTTACATAGGGAAATAAATAAATGTACATGCCCATCTGCAGAGGATCTTGGACAACACACTGTTTCTGGGCCTGTTCCAATCTGGGTTTAAATCTGGCTACGGGACTGAAACTGCCTTGGTTACATGTGTGAATGATCTACTCCAGGAACTAGACAGGAGGATTGTCCCTGTTGGTTCTGTGGTGGCACCAACTCTTGGAATGTCCTCCCCACAGAAGCACATATGGCCAGTCAACCTTCATCTTTTACAGTGTCTAGTTAAGAGGTCAAAACTCATTCTAAACAAAATATATCAAATCCATATTATCATAATAACACAGGAGAACATCATTACTCGCATGGCTTCCGTTCCTCACCTACTGCCACAAGCAATGGAACCACAAGTAACGAGTCATTATTACTATAGGGAAAGTGGGGTTAGGTTCCAAAGTGGAGAGGAAATGGGGGGAAATGTCCTCAAAACAGCAAAATAACTCAAAAAGGCTTACTGTGGCGTGCTCTGCAGGGTGCTTATGTGGCCAGGAATCCCCCCCCACGTGCCCAGGAATGCCCCGAAATGCGCCCCCCCCCAAACCATGAAGAATAACAGAAAATAGTTTTAAAAATCCACTTTTGGAAGAAGCCACAAAATGGCTCCCCGGAGACAAAATGGTGACTGGAAGTGACATCCGTGGTTACTTCCGGCCCTCTAGGAACCACGGATATGTGGGTTTCAACCCCTTTGTATCCGTGGATACTGAAAACGTGTGTCAATGAGACATCCTGCGATATGCGGAACTGCAAATAGCAGTTCCACAAATAACGAGGTTCTCTTGTATTTTGTTCACATACATACTACCAAGTTAAAAACTATTTCATCACTAAGGACATCAAAACATTTGATACTTTGTCTAGATTTATAGGTGGCATCCGTTTTTGAAAGAGAAATAGCTATGTCTAAACCTTTACAATTGATGTTGACCTCCAAGGTCTATATACCATTATGCTCTTTTTGTCAATGTACCTGTGAATCAGGACTTCGGTTACTTCTGAGAAAACTTCTGAAAATAATCATTAGCAGATTCTTGTCATTTCAGTAAAGCTTGGACAGGATAGTGTCCTATGTTATTTCGATTGTATTTATAGGGTTGCATACAAAGTTTTCCTTTGTCCAGAGGATAAATGAAAACTTTGTCCTCTGAACAAGAGAACTTTTCCTCCTTTTGGAGGAAAGGAATCTTTAGATACAACTAATAAGTAATCTGATACCTGGTAAAAAAACACTGGAAACCAACAGAACATATCTATGTGAATAACTTTCACTTCCACCCCCCCCCCAAAAATAGGGAGAGTGTACAACCTCCCCCTTTCCTGATATTTCATTGCAAACACTTTTCGCATTAAAAAATTCCAAACCAGTTATTTAAAGACGTATTCTTCAAGATTTCAGGGCTTTGTACGTATATCTATATATTAATATAAAAATATTTACATTTGCAACATGTTTCTTCTTTATAAAAGGAAGGAATTGCTCATTTATTTACTATAAATGGGCATCTATCAAACATGCCGATGTCTTCAGTATCTCTTGGCCAAAACTGCCAAATTATATTTGATATTCTTTATTTTTAAAAAATGACACAGCTGCCAGAAAGAAAGACCTTAACAGGTCCCAATGAAACCTTATTGCAAAATATTTTTAAATTACCAGAGTGCCTTTGTAACAGAGGCACAAACCCAGCTTCTTGTCTGGCACAATTTTCCCCCTGCTCTTATTCTAATGATACACATTCAATTACTACAGAAAAGAAAAGAGTCAAATCAGAAACATCTGTAGTTTGCCATATAATTACTGATTCTTCCCCATGGAGACTGACCTTTGTAACACCGATACCAAGACCTGAAAGGCTAAAATGACAGAGGATATTCACAAGGTTTTAAACGTATAACATGATTACAAGGAATTAAAATAGGCACTGTTATTTTCCATCTTGGTTTATGTTAACGTACGCGTGGACTTTATGATCTTATGTTTAATCTCTGTGCTCAGTATGTAGTAGCTGAATTTACTCACTATTAGGGGGATTCACAAGCTGCTGAAATGCAATGTTTTGATTATATAATAAAGTCAAACCTTGCATTTGAGGCTATTATGCAGCCATTACTTTTACCTGTAATAGGAATCTTTTCCACCAGGCTTTCTTCCTTGCTCTCATCTTCACACCAGCTTGTGACTTCTGTATGTGAACATACACAATAATGAAGCACATTTCAAAGTCACAGTGATCAGACCAGTTTGTTGTCTTTTAAAGCCCCATTCCCTTTAATTTTTCACTTTTGTTATCTCTTGTTTATTGATCTAAACTGTCCATTGCAGTTCTTTATAAAAGGACCCTACTGTGAACTTTAGTCAAATATGCTGCTAGCGTATTTCTGTGCAGCCGCAAAAAAAACCACACACACACAAAACAGTAAACCAGCCAAATACCTTGAATAGTTTGAGTCTTGAGACTTTTTCCATTTTTTACAGCGAGGATAACTTCACCGTATTGCCCATTAATCCAAAAGCAATATTTGATATACATAAAAACAACTGAGCGCAGTTAAATCACAGTCTCTATCTTTTATTGATAAAAAACTAGTAAGGAAACCTAAATGGGTTTGCTTATGTTTACTCTGCAAAGGAGCTTGTGCCCTAATTGCTTGTCTCTTTTGCCTTTGATGCAAGGACACACTGAGCAAGTCACCATGTCCTGCTCCTAAATCAAATCATTTCTTTAGCAAAACAAATCCATCTAACAGACTTTTTTCCCCTTTGACATTTGGAAAACCCAACATGACTTTTCTCAGTATGGGGCTTTCCCCCCCTAAGAATTGGGGAAGGGTGTATCTGTGCTTTCCCTGTACTAATACTTTAGAGGCACATTTGTTCCTAATGTACATTTCTTCAGTGTTTCCACAGAGAAGCACATTTAATAATGTATACCCACTTCTGTTGCATAATATAAGTTGTTATTAGTGGCCAACATTTGCACAATGTTCCACCTGTGCTTCCAGCCCACACAGGCTGCTGTTCATGTGAAAGCCAGCACCAGTGACAGGTTGTAGAACTACTTAAAACAGGGTGTGGACGCTTGCGTAATATTACTTCCATTTAAATACTTGTACACTGCGCTGACAACGGGTACAGCAACCAGCCTCAGAATTGACGATGAAGACATTGAAGTGGTGGATAGCTTCTCCCTTTTAGGATCGATAATCAACAGTAAGGGATCCAGCAATCAAGAAATACACCGCAGACTAGCACTTGGTAGGGTTGCAATGAAGTCCTTGGAAAGGATATTTAGATGCCATGACGTGTCTACACCTACAAAGATTAGAATCATTTGGAGAATGGTTTTCCCCATGACACTCTATGGATGCGAAAGCTGGACTTTGAAGAACAACAGGTTACTCACCTGTAGCTTTGGTTTTTCTAGTGGTCATCTGTACTTGTACACAAATGGGCTATGCGCCTGCGCAGAGACCTCGTCAGGACCTAACAAGCTCAATTCTCCTGCTTCGGGCCGGAACCCCTCCTCCAGGTGCTATATGTGGCTGCGCCACTCCTCATCCCCTCAGTCATGGAGTCCAGCTTCAGTAAACCCCACGGGGGGGACAGGAGGGCGTGTAGAAGTACAGATGACCACTAGAAGAACCAAAGTTACAGGTGAGTAACCTGTTGTTCTTCGACATGGTCTCTGTCTTCTACACAAATGAGCACATAACAAGCTAGCACCCAAGGAGGAGGAACGAACAAAAGCAAATATAATCTGCCAGAAATTTTTATTTCAGAAACAAGTACATCAACTGAAAATAGATTTCAGGACACTCCTGCCAAACACAGCATCATTCCGTGCCCTGGTATCAAATGCATAATGGTGGATAAATGAATGGGGCGAGGCCCAAGTAGCTGCCTGACATATAACGTCCAACGGGACCGCATGATCAAAGGCTACAGAGGCCGCCACGGACCTAACGGAATGTGCCTTAACTGTAGCAGGCAACTGCTTATGAGCCAATTGATAACGAAGTTCAACTGTGGAAACTATCCATCTAGACATGGACTGGGCCGAAACTTGTAGACCTTTACATGGCCCATCATATAGAATGAACAAGGAAGGAGTTTTCCTAATTCGGCAAACCTCTGAATTTAGAAGGATAACGCCCTTCAAACATCCAAACGGTGTAACCTTCTTTCCGCATCCAATTAAAGATTTGGAAAAAACACGGGCAAAGTGAGCAAGGCCGAACGGTGAAACATGGACACCACTGTAGGCAAGAATTGGACATCTGGCCATCTTGTCCTTATGGAACTGAAGGTATGGTTGATCAACCCTCAGGGCTCTCAACTCACTGACCCTCCTGGCAGAGGTAACGGCCACCAAAAAGGCAACTTTACAGGTCAGAAGACGAGCATCAATTGAATCCAGAGGCTCAAATGTCAGGTGTAGCAGGCTAGCCAATACCACTGACAGATCCCAGGAGCCTGACATGACAGGATCGTCTGGGAACATATGAGTCAAACCTTTCAGAAAACCTTTTACCACCAGATCTTTAAACCATGAAGCCCGGTCAGTGGAGGAATGTGCCACAATTGCAGCCAAATACACCTTAAGGGATGAAAGCTTTAAACCAGATTCCTTAAGGGACAACAGATAATTACATACATCTTGTACAGATGGATTAAAAGCATCAAACCCATGCAGGGAAGCGAAGGAACAGAAACGAGCCCATTTGTGATCATATGACTTCCGTGTGGACTGTTTTCTAGCAGCAACCAAAACTTCCTTAAGTCTCAATGGGAAGTCGGCAAGACCTTCCACGCCATCAGATGGAGGGATCGAACATCCAGGTGGAGCACCCATCCCTTCTCCTGTGACAGCAGGTCCAGCAGGGCAGCTAGGCACTTCCAATCCACTGCCAAGTGCTTCAGGGCTGGAAACCAAGGCCTTGTGGGCCACCACAGGGCTATCAGGATCACCCTGGGCCAATCCACCCTTTTTGTTCAGGACCCTCGGAATGAGGGGCAACAGGGGAAACACATACAGAAGACAGGACGAAGGCATCACCTAGAGAGCCCTCGCCCTCCCCTCCCCAGAACAATAGAGGGCACCTTGTGTATTGTCCCTGGAAGCAAATAGGTCCAGAGTGGGACTCTCCAATTTACAAATATGTCCCCAACACCCAGGTGTAATGCCCACTTGTGGGAGACCACTGTCATTCTGTTCAGAGTGTCCGCTTGGAAATTCAAGGAACCTTGTACATGAATCACCTAAGGCGTTACCGCATGTGCCATGCACCAATGCCAAAGGTCCAGAGACAGAAACAGAATGCTCGTCGAGGACGTGCTGCCTTGTCAATTGACGTAGGCTTTTGCCGTCATATTGTCTGTTTGTATTGTCACTGCGTGACCTCTGATCATGGATAAGAAGCCCCTGAGAGAGTTGAAAATGGCCAACAGCTCCTATAATTGATGTGGTGAGTCCTCTCCCTGGGGGATCAATGTCCACCCAGATGAAACCCGTCCAGGTGTGCCCCCCAACCGACCTCCAAGGCATCTGTCGTGACCACCCAACAGGATCAAGGGGCCTGAAAGGGAGTACCGACACTCCGGTGCCAAAATTCCATCTACCACTCTGCTGTCGCCCGTACCCATTGAGGGTATGTGTGCTCTCGATGGCCCTGATCCCAAAGGGGATCAAACACATCCAGAAACCATCTCTGAGTGATGCGCATCCAAAGACACGCTTGAGGCAGCACATATGGGGTAGCCGCCATGTGACCCAACAGGTGCTGTACTGAGTGCATAGTCTGTGGACCTCCGGCCAAGAAAGCCGCCACCAGCTTCCAGAGAGCATCTATGCGGCCTATTGGAAGGAAGACTTTTTCCAATATCGTGTCGAATATCAGCCCAATGAACTGAATCCGTCAGGTCGGTTCTGAGATTTTTTGAAATTTATTTGGAACCTCAGGTCCTGTAGGGTATGCACCACGATCTCGAGGGCTTCCAGTACTGCACTTCTGGTGCTCGCCTAGATGAGCCAATAATCTAGAGACGGTAGCACCTACAATCCTTGCTTCTTTAGGAAAGCCACCACCGGGGCCAGAATTTTGTAAAAACCCTTGGTGCCGTCATGAGGCCGAATGGCAAGGCCTTGGATTGATAGGGGATCCCCCGATCTGAAACTGCAGGAAGCGGCGATGCTGAGGGCGTATCAATACATGGTAATATGCATCTTGTAAGTCCAGGGAAACCATCCACATATTCTTTTCCAGGATGGTCATGATGGTCGGTACCGACAGCATTCGGAACCTCTTATAGACCAAATGTTTGTTCAGAGCCCTGAGGTCTAGACTAGGGTGCTGACCGCCATCCAATTTTGGCACAAGAAAGTACCGGGAATAGAACCCGGGGCTGTCTGGGTTAGTGACCTTCTCGATTGCATCCTTTGACAGGAGAGCAGCAACCTCCTGATCCAACTCTGGGGTGTATGGTGTCACCACAATGCCGGACACCGGCTGTGTCCCGCAAAACTCCAGGGCATAACCCAAATGAAAGATTGTAAGGATCCACTGGTCTGTAGTCACTTTGTCCCAGCTCACAGAGAATGGAGCTAGGTGAGCCCTGAAGCACCCCAAGTCATTGCTTCTTTTGGAAGGTATTCGGGCGCTGTTTCTGAAAGCTTACTGGGCTGGCTACCCAACTTGTATCATGACTGCAACTTGTTGCCCTGAAAGGACTGTCCCGAAGGCGACTGTTGCTGGGAAGGGGCCTTCTGTGGTTGATAAGGTGACCACTTGGCAGTTCTCTGCAGTTTGCTAGCTGGTGAAGCATATGACATGTGCTCCTGAACCTTCTGGAGCATATCATCAGTCTGTTCTGAAAAGAGGCTAGAGCCCTCAAAGGGCAGGTCCTCGACCCTAGCATGGGCCTCATAGTTCAGTCCTGATGAACTCAGCCAAGCATGTTGTTTGAATGCCACTGATGTGGCTATCACCTTAGCCGCACATTCCACTGAATGTCAGGCCAAATAAAGTCCCTGTTTTGCCACCTGAATGGCCTCACAGAAAAATGCTTTTGCTGGATCCCTCTTGTCCTATGGGAGGAGATCCAGAAAGGGACCCACCTTCTCCCACAAGAAGTGGTTATATTGGGCATTATAAGCCTGATAATTGGCTACCCTTAAGTGGAGGGCTAAGGCCGAATAAAGCCTCCTCCTGAAGGAGTCCAGTTTTCTGCCTTCTTTTTCGCTCTGTGCCGACTGGCTGTAACCTTTGGTCCTTTGCAAAGAATTTGCAATAGAATTTGGTGTCGGATGATTTTTCAAAAAGGTCGTATCATCCTATAGTTGCACCCGGTAAAAATTCTCTAAATGCCTGTTTGGCTAAGAAAGCATCGCTGGCTTCTTCCAGTGAGCCTGCATAACCTTTAATAATTCTGAGTTCAGGGACAAGGTGACCAGTACCTTGGTCTCCGAATCAAGAATGCTGAACAACGGGTCCAGTTCTCCCTTCTGCTGGTTACCGAGGCTCATGCCCAAGGCCGAAGCCATCTGGGCTACATAAGTGGAGTATAGCTTGAGGTCCTCCGACAGGGAGACAGGTTTTGAGTCAGACTGTATGTCGAGCGGGGACGAGCCCAGGGAAACAGCTTCAGAGTCCTGGGAGCTAGAATTGCTCTCATATTTGGGCTCCTGGGGTCTTGTGCCACAGGCATCGATCCCGAAGAGGAGCCGGGTTTGCTGCCCGGATTGTCCGGTATCGAAACGGAAAGTTCTTGGACAGGTACGGTAGCTGATGCACCACTGGAACCGAAGGGGGTGGTTTACAATGCTCATATCGATCCCTAGAGGGGTGTTGTGGCGAGTGGAACCATTGCCTTCCTTCTGAGTGTGAGGGGGGTTCAAGCCAACCCCTCATCATTACAGGTTTTCCATACGTGGAAAGGAAGAAACAAAATATTGTAAAGAAGCAGGGAGAAAACAACAAGAGGATAGCAAGATCCTACTCATTGCCGAGCTGCAGACTCCATGATGTTCACTGAAGCACAGGCAAAGAAAGACTGAGACCACGTCAAAGAAGCAAGATAGAAAAAGCATTGATGCTTTTGAACTTTGGTGTTGGAAAAACCTTTTGAGGATACCATGGTCAGCTAGGAAAACAAACAAATGGATTATAGAAGAAATCGATCCAGAATTTTCACTCGGCACAAATGACCAAGCTCAGACTATCATACTTCAGACATATTATGTGAAGACCCAGCTCCCTTGAGAAGTCTATAACACTGGGGAAAGTTGAAGGAAAGAGAAGAAGAGGACAACCAGCAGCAAGGTAGATGAATTATGACAGCAATGAATGCACCACTGAGAGACCTTAAAGGCCAAGTTGAAGACAGATCAGACGGCACTTAATCAATCACACTGTGCTCTTGCGCAACACTTCTGGGGCTAGAATTCACATGTGCAGCAATTCTGACAGGTTGGAAATATAGGTGTTGCCTTGAGCAAAATGTCGGCCATTATTTTTATATTTGTAGCCTTCCTTTCCAGAAAATTATATCCAAGGCTATTAACAATTTATGAAATAGTAAACCTATGCACACTTACTAGGGAGCAGGCTTGTGCTATTGGGAATATCAGAACTCCTGATAGCACCATTCCCTCCTACAGCCGGGGGGGTGGGGGTGGGGGAGCTGATCACGAGGCAATTGCCAGATAGTACGTGGGGGGATTCCTGGGAGAAGCTCTGGAAGGAACTACAGTCCCCAGGCAGCCCACACTTTTATCCAGCCTCCCCATGCTAATTCCCATCTTCTCCACAGATGCTCCCAGCATTCTTCCCACCCACCTAGCCTTCCCCACATGAGTGCTGGGTCAGGATTTAAAGAACCACCACCGTACTACCTGAGGCAATCGCCCCACGACTGGCTACCTTCCCATCAGGGGCGGAGGTGGGGGGGGGAGAGGGAATGGCAGTACCAGGAGTTCTGATACTCCCAACAGCACAGGCCTACTAGGGAGTACATCTCATTGCAGTCAGTGGCACTTGCTTCTGAGTAAACATACTTAGGGCTTCAAAAATAGAGTAAACATGCCTAGCCACATTCATAATGGGACAACACATAATTGCATTTCTAATTTAGACTGGAAACAGTAAAGGTGTCAATAAGGTAGAAGTAATTACAACTGTTAAGCTACAGACAAAAGCAGCTTCCTCAAATACAACTAAACACACACACACCTATTCACACCAGAGGTTTAGGCCTCCACAGCACATGGAGAACATTTAAAGAGAAAGGTCCCTTCAACTATACAGAACATTCCACATATAGAATTCTGTATCTAAATAAGTGTAATGAATAGCAACTCCATATATCCTACAGAGCCATATCCCTCTAAACACCCATATGCCCACTATAGCTACTAGTCTGGGGCAAATACCTCCTTACGTATGCAAACACATTCTAAGGCACTGAATGTTACAATAAACTGAACATGCATCCTTTAAGAATATTACCTTGTTCCTTTGCACTATTATTGCCAAGCCATTGTGCATATTTCTCTTGCTTTATTTTGCTATTGTCTGATTGCAAATTACAAGATGTTTTGTTGCTACAAGCAAGTGACCTGTCTTCATATTTTTCTGGAAAGCTCTCTTTCAATAACGCCTACAGCATTAGGGAGGGAAAACATTACTATAATAAAAACAACTACATGAATATTCCCTTTTAAAACTCTTGTTAAGACAAGAAAAGCTTAAGAAATTGCTATGTTACCATACTATTTAGCAGTATTATAATCATAAATATATAATTAAACACATTCTCAATTTTAAAAGATCAGCACTAGTTCCCTCAGACTTCACCTTGATATATTTTGAACAGAAGCAATGAGTTTGTGTGTTTCGAGTACATTTTATTACATTGCTACTTCATCAGCATTCTGGAAATGCAAACTATGACTGCCAATCTGCCTCCTGAAGGGATCTTTCAGAAAGCACTTTTTTTTCCTCACCTCAACCCCAATCAATGACTTTCTTTAATCAGAATGCTTATGTTTTGTGTCTGTAAAACCTTTGCTGCCAAGTGATGTTTTATTATAGAGCCTGACCAACCATGAGTGGATTGGATAACTCTGGTCCCCAGATGAGTGTCTGGAGAACAGATAGTCTCTGAGAATATAGAAGTGGGTCATCCCTGATATATGCAAATTATTATGACTACAATCAAACACACACTTACTTGACAGTAAGCCCAACTGAACTAGGCAGGTCTTACTTCCAAGTAAATATGTATAGGATCTTCCTTTAAGACAGACAGACCGACACCCCCACCGCTCCTGACTTTTTAAACCAGATACTCATCCCAGATTATCACGGCAGCATGAGATAAAAAGTAGTAATATACTCTATATTCTGCCTTCAAGCTGATACTATCTGGAGAAAGCTCTCAGAAAAAATATCCTTCTTAAAAGGTGTTTGTATCTTGTTAATATTGGATCTGTTAGGTGCTTGCTGAAAGGTAAGGGTCTTTTGTCATTTAACTGATGATTGCTTCTTAGACTATGAATGCACTCACCACTATTCAGAATCTCTAAATGCCAGAAAAAAGACTAATCATATTAGCAGCAATGAAATGAGTACTGACCAGGCCTCCTTGTTCATGTCTCTCCAAAACCACTAAGGTACCAAACAGATCTTCTGCTTCTTGTCCAAGTAAAACATGGTGCTTTTGCAAAAATAAGGCATGCTTGCTAAAACGTTCCCATATCATAGCAAAGTAAGGTGGCAATCCAGATCTACAGAAAATTAAAAGTAAATATGATAGGCAAAACAGACTGTAGCAATACAAAATGAAAAGTAGCTATTTTGGAAGCTATTGTGGATCTTCAAGGGAGGTTTGTCAGAGGGTGCCTCCGGCTCTAGACGACTCAAAGGAGAGCCTTCTCTGTGCTCCAGAGCTGTGGAACTAAATGCATTCCAAGTTATAGGCATTGAACGTACAAACAAACCTTTGGAACACAACCTGTTTGTAAGTTAGGGACTTCTGTACTGCTTCAGCTTCAGATTTGATTTTACATACCTTTGACAAAACAGATATAAAAATGCAGAGCATCCTCATCCCTACTCTTTTCCTAAATCTGCCTTACCACCAATCTAAGTACACATGATAACATGTGTATCTAGTAGCCCTTACTAACTGCATAATTGGTAAAGTATCTCCACATCACTATCATCATGATGGAGAGGTCTGTTTATATCTGTTTTGTCACAAGAGGAGAGCTGGTCTTGTAGTAGCAAGCATGACTTGTCCCCATAGCTAAGCAGGGTCTGCCCTGGTTGCACATGAATGGGAGACTTGATGTGTGAGCACTGCAAGATATTCCCCTCAGGGGATGAAGCCGCTCTGGGAAGAGTAGAAGGTTTCAAGTTCCCTCCCTGGCTTCTCCAAGATAGGGCTGAGAGAGATTCCTGCCTGTAACCTTGGAGATGCCACTGCCAGTCTGTGAAGACAATACTGAGCTAGATAGACCAATGGTCTGACTCAGTATATGGCAGTTGCCTATGTTCCTAGAGGTCTAGTTATGGCTGCCTGCCACCGGCTTGTCTGGTGGTGACCCGGGAGCCTTCTCTGTGGTTGCCCCAGGGCTTTGGAATGCACTTCCTGTCAAAATAAGAGTTTCTCCATCTCCGACTGCTTTTAAAAAGGCCCTTAAGACACACCTGTTTTCTTATGCTTTTAATTAAAATGAATTTTAAACTGTTTAATTATTTTATTCTGTGAAATAATATGTGTTTATGTGTTTTAATTCTCTTTTTATATTGTATTTTGGATTATGTACACTGCCTAGAGATACATATAACAGGTAGTATAGGAAGGAAGGAAGGAAGGAAGGAAGGAATAAAACACATATAGAGTTCAATTCTAGGAAGCCTTTGAAGAATAGAAGTTCTCAGATTGATAAACAGACCAACACCACTTTTTGGTTTTCCTTTGTTCTTATTCTGTACACAGACTGTACTGTCTGGAGATCCCACCTCCTCCTTCATCACAATGAAACAGAGAGGAGATTGATCCTTACTTTTGGAGCCAAAGAGGTCAGTACTGTAGTAAAAGTAAAGTGTGCCATCAAGTCGATTTCGACTCTGGGTGACCACAGAGCTCTGTGGTTTTCTTTTGGTAGAATAAAGGAGGGGTTTACCATTGCCTCTGCCTGCACAGTATGAGATGATGCCTTTCAGCATCTTCCTATATCGCTGCTGCCCAATATAGTACCAGCAGGGATTCGAACTGGCAACCTTCTGCATGTTAGTCAAGCATTTCCCCATTGGAGTCTTTTTTTGCATGAAGACCCCAGTTTCGATCTTTATCATCTCCAGGTAGCGAGATTGGATTGGCCTGTCTGAAACCATAGAGAGCTGCTGCTACTCAGAGCAGGCAATACTGGTCCAGATCAGGGCTGCACAACTCAAATGTCCCAGTGCGCTTGGCGGCAGCAGAACAAAAAGTTTACTGGTGAGATCCTCTTTCTTCATTTGGTGTTGAAAGGAGGGAAGACAATTGCAGCACTAAAGCAAGTTATTGTTTGGCAGCTTTTTCTCTTTAGGGGTTGGCTTGCCTGCAGGCCAGCAAAAGGCCTCCAAGGGCTGGATCCAGCCTGTGGGCTGTATGTTGTGCAGGCTTGGTCTACATTGACTGAAGATCTGATTCAGTATAAGGCACTTCATGTGGTCATATTAAGTATGTAAGGCACAACCATTATGAGATTTATAAATTAAAAATCAGCCCCTTGGATTGTGCCCAGAAGCAAATAAGATAATAAATTCGGGGTGATCCTAAGGCACTAAGGTATTTTGTTTTCTGCAATTCCATTGTATTAGGCAGCCAATCTCAGTTAAATACTAGTTGCAGTTTCCAGATGGTCACAGGGGAATCCCAAAGAAAGTGTGCATATTACAGTATTTAAACCTGAAAGTTATGAATGCCTGAATAATTGTTGCTAGATCCCCATCTCAGAAAAGGAGTTGCAGACCTATCACCAGAGAGCACTGATAAAAAAGCACATCCTTGCAACCTGAAGTATATGATGGAAGGTGGATAGGAAGGTATCATAATATGACTGTCAAACAAGCAAGCAAAGAATAACTCAAGGGAAGCCTTACTCCCCTATCCCTAACTAGCACTGGTTTGGAAATTCAGATTTATCCACTCTTTTCTAGAGAAGTGGAGCAAAGTACTGTCTGTCTCCTACACTCCAGGAGCTGACTTCTCGGAGGCTAGGCACATGCTTTTCATAGAGAAACACACAGTTATTGTTCAAGACGTCCTTTAAAATATTCTTCAATGGTACATTTTGAACTGTGAAATCATATACCTGAACTTTCAAATGTATGAGTTCCCTCTTGAAATTCTTGGGTTTCAGTATTAGCCATGCATTCTTATAGGTCACGTGCAAGTCTTAACAATGATCATACCTGATTTGCTTTTCATTGAGTGTTCCACTTTTGTCATTAAGCATTTTCTCTGGTAGAAAGCATCCATTCAATGCACTGTGCAATAATCTCTGAAGCTGATGAAGGACAAGTGCTTCACATACCTCAAGGTATTCTTGTTCTAATCTGCCAGTTTGATTACAGAGGCTATGAAATAAAAACAAGTACTTAATGAAATGTTTACTTAAGCCAATTATAACCAGTTATACACTATTCTTCTCCATTGAATTTACTAGTTCTCATGGCATATGGATCAATCTTGAACTGTAATAAACAATCAGACCTGGAAGAGATCAAATGTCATCTAGATCAACCCTTTCAGTTGTAGACTATTGAGGTCAAGAAAAGTCATTTCCCCAACCCTCAACACACTAGCAAGTTGACTTTTCCCCCTGGTGCCTGTCATAACTAGAGACAGGATGTTCAAATCGGATGGGCAAGCACTCCCAATTAAGTTTCCTTTAGGGAAGAATTTGATTATACCTTTGGGAAAGACTAATGGAGGCTTTGAAGGAAAGGATCAGAGCTTTTGCTGGATCTGGGAGCAGACCAGTACAAGGATTTAAGAAAGGGCATGAATGCCCCCAACATTCTGAGTACCCAGAATGTTGGGGGCAATATGCTAAAATCATTGTAAACCGCTTAGAGAGCTCCGGCTATAGAGCGGTATATAAATGTAAGTGCTATTGCTATTGCTATTGCTATGATATAATCAGAGTGATGAAAGAGGTAATGATTTTGGCAGCAGAATGCTGGATGGAGGTGAGGGCGCTGAGGTGAGACAGAGAGGAGAAGGCTGCAGTAATTAAGGCAAGAGATAATCAGGGCATGAATTAGGGTTTTCACTGAGGGAGCAAAAAGGAAGGGCCACAATTTTGCAGTGTTATAGAACAAGATACAACATGATTTGACTACAAATTGGGTATGGAGAATAGAGAGGCGTCAAAGATAAAATCAAAGCTTTAAGTCCATTCAACTGGGTGGGCAGTGACATTGTCAATGTATAAGAAGAAAGTGTGAGGAGATGGGGCTTGGGAGGAAAAATGAGAAGTTATGTTTTGAATACATTGAGTTTGAGAGGATGATGAAACATCCAAGCAGAAATATCAGACAGAGGTATGGGACTGGATGGAGAAAGTTCTGGAATAGAGAGGTAGAGCTAGGTGTCCTCAGCATACAGGTGATACTGAAAGTAATAGATTTGATAAGATCCCCCAGAGATAGCAAGTAGAGAGAGAACATCAGAGAACCCAGAATAGATTTTTGAGAGAGCCCAGCACAGAGACAGGAGAGAAGGAATTTCTCCCTGTGGAAATATTTATTTATTATTTTATTTATTAAAAATATTTCTATACCACCCAAAATATCTCTGGGCCGTTTACAATTAAAATCATTTAACACATTAAATCAATTAACAACTAAAATCATTTAAAACATTAAAAACCCAATATTAAAAATTTAAAACCATGAATCTAATTAAAAGCCTAGGTGAATAAATGTGTCTTCAGTCCCTTTTAAAAAATTGCCAGAGATGGGGAGGCTCTTATTTCAACAGGGAGCGCATTCCAACAACCGGGGCAGCAACAGAGAAGGCCTGTCCCTGCGTAGCCGCCAAACGGGTTGGCGGCAACCTCAGGCAAACCTCTCCAGATTATCTTAACAGGTGGTGGGACTCATGGCGAAGAAGAGGTTCTCTTAAATACAAGAGAAATACAATCTTAGACAGAAATTATACAACATTTACTCGACCTTCAACTTTGGACTGTTGATATGTGTTACCTGTTGAACTGTTTTCTATCAAAGAAGTGGCAAAGAAGAGGAGGTTTTATCAATCTGATCTAATTTTAATTAAATGTTTGCAGTTTAATGAAAATTCCTTGGAAGCCCCCCTCCCTTACCAGTATTCATTCATTCAATCAATCAATCAATTTCTATATGCAAATCATTTTTAGCTAAAATTAAGTAAATGATTAGGGAGGGTTGTTATTTGTTAGCATTTTTTCTTCTTTTTTCATTCAAATATGTAATCATTTATAAGGATCATTATTAATTTTTGTTGTAGTTTGTTTTGGGAGGGGGCAGACTGGAGAGTACTTGATAGCTCCCCTCACCCCCAGCCACAGCCCCTCTCACCTCAGAGATCTCTCCACCCTCACCTGAGCTGCACTCCTGCTCCTCCATCCAGTTGCTTCCATCTCCCTCACCCCTCTTGGTTACTCCTCCACCCTCACTCCTCTTGGTCGCAACTGCAGCGTAGCAGGCGCTTATTGGCCATGCTGCAGCCCCCTATCCCCAGAGACCTCCCCACCCTCACCTGAGCCCCACTCCTGCTCCTCCCACAGGAGCAGCAGTGGTTGACCGGGCCCTTCCTCACCCCCTGCCCACTATCCATATGTGTGTGTGTGTTTACACACACACACACACACACACACACACACACACACCCCTCTCCTCTACAACCAAGAACATCTTCCAACCCTTAACAGCTGCATTCCAACTGACCTTAACCATCACAGGCTCCTCCTCCCTATCTGAATATGGAATCCCCACTGTCCAATCACCATGGTGCTTCTGCCCTCACAGGATCCTCCTCCTTATCTGCATATGGAATCTCCACTGCCCAATCACCATGGTGCTTCTGCTTGCGAACTCTCATGAGAGCTGCCACACACGGGATTAGCCACAGGTATGCCTTAGATAAATGTATATATAGATAACAATATCTACCTTATAACGGTTTCCAGTTCTGCTGCACTCACAGCTTTGCTCTGGTATAATGTCAAACATTCAGTTGTTTCACTGGTCACCAACTCTTCTATGAATGTCAGCACATGAGATAATCCTTCAAATGACAAGCATTCTCTAAAGAAATAAAAACAAATGCTATTTACAACCTATTAAAATGTTCATATTAAAAAAAGGAAAACATGAATCCAACTAGTATAAGAATAGCTTCCCGGGGCATCTGGAGGGCTACTGTAGAAAAATCAGGATGCTGAACTAGATGCTTGGATGCCAGGATCCTTGGGCCTGATCCAGCAACGCTCTTCTTAAGTATATAAGCATAAAGTATATACAGTAAAGCATACTTTAAAGCAAAGAGTTTGAATATTTTGCTCATTCTGCCTCTGCATGTAGTGTATAAGCTGTATGGTTTTTAAAATTAACACAAAAAATGTGTTGTGTTTCCATAGTACTGAGTATAAACAGCCATGGGAGCAATACCTCCATCTTAATGTGCATATTTTTAATATGACACACAGTTTTAAAAAGCTATAAAGCTTGAAATATGACAGATCATTCTCTAAAAATAAATATAAACCTATCTTCTCAAGCACCTATGGATATTTTCCACTTTGCTTCGAACTGATGCGGTTCTCATTTCTGAACTAAAAAGCATAACAGAAATGAATGCTGCATAAAAGTCACTTTCAACTTTCTTTAGCCTCAGAACATTCTCTTCTGTTACATAACATATTTAAGAGAACATCTTCTTCACCATGAACCCCACCATCTATTAAGATAGATTATTTTGAGAGGTTTGTCTGCGGTTGTCACCAACTCATTTGGTGGCTACTTGGAGACAGGCCTTGGACTTGGAATGCACTCCATGTTGAAATAAGAGCCTCCCCATCTCTGGCAACTTTTTAAAAGGCACAAAAGACACATTTATTCTCCCAGGCTTTTAATTAGATTTATGGTTTTAAATTTTTAATGTTGGTTTCAAATGATTTTAATGTTAATGGTTTTAAGGTTTAAATGATTTGAATTGTTTGATTTAGTTTTGATTTGAATTGTTAATTGGTTTTATTTAGATGTTAACTGCCCTGAGCCATTTTTGGAAGGGTGGTATATACAAAAAACATAAACACAAACACAAACATTACATGCATATGGCTAGAACTAGATGTTATGGCAGATATAAGGCTGCTGCTGAAACAAATGTGCCTAACTTCTCTTTACCATAATAACGCTACTAACCCCTGCTAACTTGGCAAAGAGGCACCTTTTAACATGGTGATTCTCTTTATTTAGCAGGGGGAAAGTAACTGGCCCTATACACCCCCAGCACGGTACCTCCAATGATTGTTGCTGGTGTCTATCTTATGTTTCTTTTAGATTGTGAGCCCTTTGGGGACAGGGATCCATCTTATTTATTTATTATTTCTCTGTGTAAACCGCCCTGAGCCATTTTTGGAAGGGCGATCTAGAAATCAAAATAAATGAATGAATGAATAAATAAATAAATAAAACTGCAATACTATGTAATCATGTTGTGAGTGTCCTTGCCCCACACGCAGCAATCCCCCACATGCAGCTTCACACTGAGCAGAGGCACGGAAAATTCACAGCATAAAGATATCACCACATATACTAAGCATTCCCAAGTAATATGGGAAGAGGAGAAGGAGACAAGGGTGCTGCTGTTTTCAGTCGCAGTCCTGCATCTGTGGGAATTTCTAGTTCCAGCATCAGTTTAACAGTGGTGCTTGCAGGAGGACATTTTATGGATCTAGTGCTCTGCAAAGCTGTGCTACCACTAGCAGAAAAAGAACCACCCGAATGTATGCTGCGCAAGGAATTCTCATTTGTACATACAGGAAGACCTCGATATTCACGGGGATTCCATTCCACAGTTGTACCGCAGAGATGAAACCCACAAATTCGCGGGGGGTAGGTTTTCAGTCGGCTGAAAATGCTTCAAAATTGCCAAAAATTGGCCAATTTCCAGGGGGAAACATGGGAGGGATCTCCTTACCGTGTTTTGTTGTTCCCCCTGAATCATGCGGTGCTCCTGGAATGCCCCCAAATCAGCCAAAAATTGCCATTTTTAAAAATTATGATTGTTTTAAAACAGGCGCCATTTTGTGGCTCCAACAAATAAAATGGTGGCAGGAAATGACTTCCATGGTCATTTCCGGCCACTTCCAACCTACAGATATGCGAGGCTGACGTGTCCCCCCACCCCGTGTATGCCGAGGTTAGGTGTCTTTTTCCCGTCCATTGATACACAAATTCACAGATAATGAATCCGTGGGTAACGCGGTCATCCTGTATATGGGCTTGTGCCAGAGGTTGTACTAGTGCGAAAACTAGTGCGTGACTGTGCACTATGTCCTTGCACTAGCGCAAGAGCATTTATACTATGTAATCTGGACTGTTGGGGCAGCCCCTCCCCCAACCTCCCCAGGAGTATAGAAAGACCAGTGTTCCCTGAGAGGAAGGCAAGAAAGGAGGCACCCAGACCAGGGAGCTCTTGTCCTCAGCTCCTGAAAAGACCAACAGCCTGAGGCAATGTTTCATTAAGCTGTTATTTGCTTCTTTCAATATTGTAAACCACTTTGGGTGCCTTTGTCAAGGCAGAAAGGCGGTATAAAAATGTAGTAAGTAAATAAATAAATAAATAAATAAATAAATAAATTTTGTCCTGATATAATTATTAAATAATATGAACTGTTTTTATTAGACTATTCTAGGATAAGACTTATTTAGTTTATTTTTTTAAAAAAACCCTCCAAAAACAGAAATTGCATAACTCATCATTAGAGGAGTTAAATGGATTTCAAGCACACGTTTGAACAAAGAAGCAATGAAGTTCTTCGCATAAGCAGCCCTACCAAGGCTTGGGCAGTTCTACCTAGGTAGGGCTGCTCATGTGACATGCTGGGATCAGGACCGATCCCGGTGCTGCCTCCCAGGGTACACTGGGATTTTTACCTGGTGTTTTACCTGAGTTAAAGGTGCAAGTGCACCCCTTTACCCAGGTCCAGGGTCATGTGTGTGCAGACACAGAGCAAGGCACCTAGAGCACCCAGCTTGAGGGGAAATTCCTCAATATACCACACTCCTTATGCGGTACACTTAGGGATATCTGGAGGCCAGGTTGCATTTTCCCAGCCTCCAGAATTCAATGCTGCCCATAGCAGCACAGATCATGTGGGCACGCGAACCACACATCCCACACATGGATCGAGATCGTCTGTGGGGGAAGGTAAGCTCGGTCTTGCCTTCCCCCTGCATCCTCCTCACCTGCTGAAAATGGTCTGGAGAATGACCTTAATGAGCATTTAGCCTGTTTTAAATCTAAATCCAGGACTCTACCAATATATACGCACTACACACACACACACTTATTTTCCCTACAGCTATATCAATGGAAAATGCCAGTGACTGCCCACAGATATAAAACTCAGCTGAGATCTAGGGGAAGTTTGTAGTAAAATGATACTTCTATAATGATGCAAATTAAGATTTAAGCAATTTAACAATGGGGCATTGCTAATCCTTTTACAGAGGTGTAAATAGCCATTCAGTTTTTTTATTTCAGACAGCCTTCTTTGTTCTGACATTCAGCAGCAGAGCCCCACAAAGCAAACACACAGCTGGGCTATAAACCTTACAGCAGCAGCAACATTCAATAACTTCATCAAAGTTTGGTTTAAAAAAAAAAAACTTATTTACAGCATTAATGTGTATTATGGATTACCCTCATGAAGCTGTAACATGTTATCCCAAATTGCTAAACAGTACAGCAATGTACTTCCACAACAGTGACTGAGAACAGTGCAAAATGAAGATGGTGCGGGAGTGAAGTTTTCAAGTTTAGACTTAACACACATCCAACCAGTGAGAACACACAAGCAGTTCAACAGAGCTTTTCATCGCGCTGAAGTCTTACAAAATCTCTATTTCAGCTAGCTCATTCCCTATTGTGCTCCTCCCTCTGGGTGGTCTTTCCAGGGTGCCACTTGAAGGGAATACATTAATAAAAAGGAGGGGAAGGAAGGGACATATAAATAAAGAAAAGCAAAATGGATGACATGATGCAGCAGGCTATGGATCAGGGGTCAGCAAACAAGGGGTCTTTCTCTTTTACAGGTTGCTTCCTGGAAACAGTCTGATTAAGCTGACAGCTTGAATTATGTGTTACATTTTGTAATGCACAATCCATCTGTGCTAAGTCCTCTTGAATGCAGCTGAAGCAGCACAAGCAAAGGTCCCTGCCTTGTTCCTTCTTAAACATGAGTTTGAAATACTCATTATCTTCCTAAGTGCTAAAACTAAGAGGCTGGACTTTTTAAGGCTCTAAAAATGAAGCACAGGTTAGTTATGGGAACTGGCAAAGCACAGGGCAAGCTTTTTAGCCCCAGTTCAGCAATACTGACATATGCACATTTTGCAACACCCTGTATTATTCAATATCTTACTTGCTGTGTCAGTAGTAGTTATGGGTTGACAACCACAAGACAGTACTATTTAGACATCTTGTGGAAAGCTCAGTCTGAGCACAAAAACTGAAATCTGTGGAAGAAAAAAACCTGGATGTTTCACTGGTGGAACCTAAAGATGTGTGCGTTGCAATGGCACAGTGAACAAAGCAGAAACAGAAAATGTAAATGTGGTTTATGTCAGTGAGAACTAAGCAGCCTAATTGTGCATAGGGGGTAAAACCTTAAAGAGTTTTTAAAAAGATACACAATATAGCAAATTATGTATAAAATCATCTCCATTTATTTATAATAGAACAGCACTTGAACTAAACACACACAATATAATTTTAAAAGGAGTTAGGACTGGTAATCTTATATCTATTTATTTAGGCAGATATACATATAAAATATATATTTTCCAAATTTAATGTCTGGAAAGCATGAAATGCCAAATAAGCTAGAACACTTAAGATGATCATTGTGTATCACAGAGGTTGCAAAGACAGTTTGTGTACAAATAGCTAATTACACTAAAAATAAAAAACCTAGCATAGCTGAATCAAATACCTGGCTTCTTATTGATTGATTGATTGATTGATTGATTGATTGATTGAATTTATATACCGCCTAGTATAAAAATCTCTTCTCTTAAACCACAGTTTACAGTAGGGATGAGCATGAACAGGTTTAGTGCTTCCTTCCTGGAGCACTGGACCTGTTCGAATGCTGGTTTTCGAGCCAGATTGATGGGCAGCAGGGGGGTGCCTTTAAAGAACAGATAAGGTGCTCCTTACCTGTCTGCCCCCTCCCCTCTGTTCTCCCGCTGGAGCTTGAGTTTGAAAGAGACGCTCAAGTTTGCAGCGTTCCTTCCTGCAGCCCTGATCTACATAGGCACACACACAGCCAGGGCGCACGTAAAACCAGCCATTTGCATGGTCAGCATACCACGCAACAGGTAAGGAGCACCCCCTGCACCGCACCAGGGAGTCCACGAACTGTTCATGCACATCCCTAGTTTACTGTGTAGTCAGAATTCAGAAACTGTGGTTTAAGCAATTCCAGAACAGAATATCAAACCAGGATCAATATCCTGGTTTGTCAGGATTACGTAAACCTCTGTTTAAGCAATCCGAGTTTGGATGTCATGGGAAACTGTGGGTTAAAAAATAAATAAATCATGAAGTGTTTAATTCCGCTAGGTGGTCAAAGAGACTAGCAAAGGGGACATGCATGTGCGTATCAGCTTGTTCACGATCCAACAAACTACTAATATTGCGTCTCCTGAACTACTATCGATTGCATCTTCTGGCATAAACAAAGATACCTGAAAAAAGCAACTTTCCTAAGACAGTGGATAACATCCAAACTAAGCTATTAATGACAAAGTCCCACTAAAATTAACAAGACTTAGGTTAGTCTTGGCTAATTCATCTTATTGATTACAATTGTATTTAGTCATGACTTGTTCCTGATGTTGCTCCTTGTGGTGGTGGACAACTAATGGTCCAAACTACCACAAAAAGCCTGGGGGGGGGCGGAATTGGAGAAGCAGGAAGAAGATGAAGAGCAATAGGAACAATTATGAGTGCAAACTTGCAAAGAAATCTGACACCTGCCCGCACTGGGCTATGGACAGTCAGGAGAATAACGAAGCTGCAAGAGAAAATTCCATTGGAAATGGATTGAGTTGAAACAAATATATTATGCTAGAGCTTGCAGGACACAGGCAGGACTAGGAGGGGAGGCAGAGAAAATGAGAATAGGCAAGAAAGCTGGGGTGCTGGTAGCTGAAAGACATCACAGAGAAGTCTTCATACAAGGCAAGAATCTAGCTGTTGCCTGGGCAAGGATCCCGGCTTAAGTCAGACACAGTAATAAATGAAACCAAGAAATCAATAAGTTACCTAGATGGATAGTGCTGTGCTAGAACCCAAGAGAGTAATGCAGATGTTTCAGCCCTCTCTCTGCCACCTCACATGGCTTACCACAAGGGACAGTAGAACAGCACACCCATTGCTCTCAACAGCACCTCATCATCTACCAGTATAAATCTGCAACGTCAAGGGCAGAGCTTTGCTTGATCGTCTTATGGAGAAAGCAGGTTAAAACTGCTTGAGGATCAGAAAGGAGCGGCAAAACCTTTCAAAAAGGTTGTCCACACCTACATTAGATTGTCAGTAGAAATAATGCTCCAAAAGCAATAGCAGCTGAAAGGAAAGACGACACAAATGGCTTTGTTTTACCTTATTGCAAGACTAGCAGATGAACCTTCATTTGAGATATGACATATTGTTTCTGAACACTGATGTTCTTCTTTAGGAAGGACTTCCTTGTCCTTCCTATTGGAAGGACTTCCTGATGTTAAGTCCCTCTTGTCGTCTATATCCTGGACACTTTGCTGTAGCTTTAATGGATCCATTTCTTCATCCTCCTCACTCAAAGAAACAGTAAGGTCACTGCTTTCATCAAAACTTTCATCTTCCTCCTTCTCTTGTGTATCTCTGTCTAGCTGCAGGCCATCTTCCTGAACTGTAAACAAAAACTGAATAACGTTATTTGTACATTTAAAGAATGACAGCATGGATTTATTACCTTATGTTGCAAGACCTAAAAAATGCATTTCAAAACAAACAGCCCAACAAGATGACACGGATGATAATGTTAGTTATCACAGACCATAGGGGTTATCAAATTTTAAACTATCGTCTTTCAAAAATAAATAAATTCAAACATGACATACAGAAAATCAACATAATAAAAGGTTAGAAAGCTAGATAAGAAATCTAAAAACAAAGGGTCAGTTTAGATGTGACCTTAATTAAATTTAACCTTAATTAAATTTGGCTAAGGTTTATGAAACAGAGTTGCAGATGATCATCAATCTTGGCTTGTTTATCTAAACCAGATGTTTCCAATAGGGAGCATCAGGACCCCTAAGGGTACCCCAGGGTACTGAGAGTCCTCCTGCCTCACCACTCTACAGCCACACAATTTGTTTCCCATCTGAGGAGCACATGAAACAGTTGTATTGAAATTAATGGGACAAGTTTACTTGTCCTATTAATTTCAGTGGGCGTACTTATGAGTAATATAGTCTGGATGTTAGCTGTAACCAGAATAGCCTGTCTCATAACTGTAACATTGAAATGTGTGTGTCTAGCTATCTATATTTGTAGTGTTAGAAATATATGCACTAAACACACTACCTGACATGAAGGTTTGAGAGAAAAGGGGTACATTTGTTTAAAAAGGTTGGGAACCCCTACTCTAAACAATGGTTTCTAAGTGGCCTGTCCATTGTCTTCACCACCCATGAAGGGCCTCATATGCAATCCCAGGCCTTGTCCAGTCACTCATATGCAATCCCAAGCCCTTGTCCAGTCACTCACTTTCCAGTTATTGGTCCCAATTACAAACGGGGTGGGCTTACCTGGAACAAGCTTCCTTGGTTCTTTCAGCTCACTTTCAGAGTTCTCCAGATGCTCTCTGCTCCCTACAGAAGGGAAAGCAGCTGTAGTGCTAATCCTCTTATCCCTAAACTGAAGTCTCTCACCAAGCACAGAACCATTTCTTACCTGATCCTAGGCTAGCGGAAAGCAACGTTAATTCCTATTGGGGAAAGCTGAGGGATATTGAAAGGAGCCAAAAGTGGAAGTGAAGTAATGGTGGGACAGAATTAACTAGAAGTCAATTATCTAGGTTTAGATGATGGGAGGAGATAGGCAAAATAGCGCCTTTTTAGGAAGCGGAAGCAAGGCAACCTGACAGTGATAGCATACCTGAGCAAAGGGAAGACAGAGTGACACTCAGTGAAGGGAAAGTTGTATGGGTGGAAGGGGAAACTGAGGGAAATGTCCTTTTTCAGGAAAAAAAACCATGTGTGTGTGTTTTTTAAAAATGGGGGGTTGAGGGACCTAGTTTGTTCTGGTTTTATTCCAGGCCATCACACCTCTAATCGTGGCTATAAATAAACCACAGTTAATGCCATGGTGTGGGTTCAGAGGATAAAACTAACTTAGATTACATAAAATAAACTGAGGTTCCGTGTGACTGACATCTGAACCGACTCAAAGTATAAACAGAATATAAGTATTAATCATCTCACAACCTTCTTAAATAATGTTTCTAAAACTTATACTATTAAAAGACTCTTTCCTTTTTGCCTGCTGGGGTAATTTCCACCAGGACTTGCCACTCCCAAATTACACCAACAATCAACTGTCAGGTAGCAGGAGGAAAGGATGAGACCAAAAGGCCTCTTTCACTGACCTGCTTTGACCTATTTGTATATTATATACTTTTCTGTGTTAGTAACCTACACTAAAATCCTGACTAATGAAGCACTTGCAGAAGGACATTGCGCTAACACAAAGCTGTTGCGCTAGCTACTTGCACTACATCTGGAGTTTGCATTCTAGACTAGTATTGTGCTACCATAAGCATGCTTACACTTGTGCAACAGCATGCAGCCACAGCACATCTCATTGGTTTTAAAAGGATCTTTTGTACAAATTGTGCACACATCTGGTTTTTAGTGTACCATATGATTCTCTTGTGCTACTGCAATTTTTTTTCATTATGCAAGTACTTCATTAGGCAGAAAGTTAGTCAAAATATACATATTAATAAATATGAGGAATATGTGTGCAATTGAAGTTATAGATATCTACTGCTGATCTCTACCTCAAACTAAAAAAATAACAAAGAACAGTGCTAAAACATGTAATCAAGAAGCTCTGATAAAAAAGATCAGTTACACTTCTGGAGTCTCATTTAATTTAATTTAAAAACTACAAACATATCTCATAAATAATACGGAAAGAAACTGAAACGAGTCCAACATCCATCCCTGGATAAAATACAGATCTCAGATCAGACATGGTGGATCTTTGAAGAGGCCAATTAGAGATATATTTGAACTGAACTGCCCCGTTAAAAGTGCTCAAGTTATTTTATTTTATTTTGGTTTCCTATATCCTTTGAAAGAGACAGCTACAACAGAAAACAATGCTTGTTTGCCAGAACAAGGGGGAAAAACTCCTATAAAGTTGCACTCAAATGGAGCATATAAGTGACACAGAACAAAAGTCTCTTGCATGAAGTCTCACCTCAGGAGCTCAGGCAGTAAACCATATTGAATGCAAGCAGTGGATACTCCCAAACTGCATCTCTGTCCTCCTTGTACTTAAAGCACTACCACTTCTTTTGCATTCATAGATCTTACAGTGATGTGTACCACTATAAAAATCCCACTAGACAGGAGGCGAGCCTCCTCCTCCCTCAGCAAGACCATCACAGTAGAAGAGCATCCCCCAGCAACATCATAACTATACCTGGGATTTTTTCTCTTGAGTGCTCATTGCCAGAAACAAGCTGCTCAGGGCAAAACATCAGTGAGATTGGCCGTTTAGATCTCTGTTCATTTAGTACAGAGTGCTCGTGTGACAGTATTTTCTCCACGGATCTGCAGAAACTGTCACTTTGAAAACCGGTAGTTCTGTTCTCAGGACTTAATCTTCCATGTAACAGGGAGTTAAGTTCAGGAGACATTTTGCTTTCCACAAAATTACTACTGCAATTATTTGTCTTGCTTTCTACTGTTAAACAGCAAGTTATTCCATTCCCACATGATACATGGGATGTGACTGGCATTTCTTCACCCATCGGCAGATATGTCTTCCCATCTATTTTGTCAGACTTATTTGAGCACTGTAGATCACTATTAGTTTGTACTACACAGCTGTCTGTCACATAACTACTCTGTGATGGCTGTCTATGTGAATGTGGGTCAGAAATTGAAAAGCTCTTTGTGAGCTGGGAAGATTTCTGCGGCGCACTGAAATCTTCAGCGCTTGAGACAGCTGACATTTGGCGGCCCATAAAGATTGTTGCTGTGCGATACAGTCCTCTTGACATGGCTGTCCTGGTGTTAATTCCTGCCTGTCTTGCTTCTGGCACCATCTGAAAAACAGTTTGAAATCAGAGTAATTTTTCATCATTGTAGATGTAGAGTTTTTTAAAATGATGTCCTTGGACTGGGGGAACAATGTGCTATTCTTTTTAAATATACTGTTTCTTCACCTGAAAGATTCTCTAGGCCTAAGGCAGACATGTAATGTGGACATTTTACCCAGAAGGTTTCTTATGCAAGCCCCGATGAAATGAATGGGAAGCATACAGTTTACATTCATTTCAATGGGCTTTGCACAGGAGAATGTCCAAGTGGATTGTGTCAAACTCTTTTGTAAAATTCAAGTACACACTCCTGAATGTTGCAAAGTACTTTGTGCTTAGGTATCCTCAAGTCACACTAAAATCAGTAAAGATGGAGACACTTAATAATTGTGAACAAACAAAAAACCCAAACAATATAGAAGGCTACAGAGAGTAACTTGCTATCAAACTTAGCAAATAACCTAAGATTATTTGCTACAAGGCTTATCTAAAGTTAAATCACTGGCTTTATTATTTATTTATTTATTTATTTGGAAAACTTTACCCTCCCTTTCTAATCAGAGAAAGCTCAAGGCAATTTACATGAACAAATAGAGCCAAACAAATACACATCAACAGCAACCGAGAATTAAAAAACACCAGCATTAATATGAAAAGCAGCAATGACACAAAAACAACAAAGAGAACCAAGCAACAAACACACCTCAGAAACTAACTCAAGGCTTGGCAAAACAGCCAGGTCTTTAATGGTTGCCAAACAGGGTTGAGAGCAAAACGGATTTCCCAGGTGTCCTAAGAGTCACCACTGATTAGGACCCCTCTCATTTTACTACCAATCAAGCTTCTACAGGTGGTGAAATGCACAGGCTCTCCCTGGTTGATCCTGATGTGGGGGAGCGGGAGACAGTCCCAAGTCCCAACTACAGAAAAACTTTCCTGATTATTTCAATAGGCAGTGGGGTTCATGGAGAAGAAGACATTCTCTTAAATATGTAGCCAGCTAAATGCTGCCATGGCCAGAGAGACCTGGAACTGACTGTGCACATAGCTCTCTGTCTCCATTTTGAATCTGAGAAATTCAATTGTATCTACTTTTAGCCCAAGTCAAAGAAAGAGATTATGAGGACAGAGTACTGCAAGCCTGATGGAATATCTAGGTGTTTCAGACTCAAAGCAAAAGGACCTACCGGGACAAAAGGCTATTATATTTTATATTAATTTATTGTTGTTGTTGTTGTGTTATTTTGTTATTGTTATCATCATCATCCAGCTTAAGGCCAACTGAAATGAATGACAGGCTGTGTCCTTGCACCAAACCCATTCATTTCAACGGGATTTGTACAGAACTTGCCAGTGGATTTTGTCAAACTCTAAATGTTCAAATACTGGTAGATATATATCTGTTCACTTCCACTGAGTCACTGAGTCAAGCAATATATTGACCATTTAGTAGCTGGTAGCTAGGGGAGAGGGACCCCGTGTTCACCGTCTCTGGCGACCCCTCAGAGTGAGGGATATACTGAAGAAAATAGGGAGGGGTGGTGTTGGGGGGCCCTCAGAAGCTGGGGGGACTGGGTTCTTTGAACTCATCTGCTCAGTTATAGCTACAATCCTGACTATTAGTAATCGGAAGATTGTGTAGTTTTAAATTTACATGAAAATGCACAGCTTGGCACCATCCACCAGCTATTGGACCAATGGCTACTGACAGTCTATGCCACCTTCCAGTAATAAGATCATCAGTGAAAGGAACACAAAAACATTATGTCCCCACTTACTGGCCAGGGGACTAACAGCTGCTGGGAGCTTATACTGCCCTCTCTCTCATCACAAATGCTATCTGAACTACCCTGCGTTGTGTAAAAGGCTCTGACTACTTGGGAGTTGTTTATAAAATTAACAGGGGGGGAACTATTTCTTAGGTGTCCCCCCGCCTGCTGTTTTTAATGTTACATTTTAACTACAGTGTAAGTGCCCTGAATCTTATAGATGGGAAAGGACATACGTATTGGCCAGGATTAAAAGGGTTGTGCACAGGATTTCCATGAGAGCAAAGAATTTTCCAGCTTTCCAGAAGCCTTTCCCATACTCCCTGCTGTGTCCCTGTACTGCATAATGTGCTTCTCTGGAGGGTTTCCAACTCTCAGGAGCAGTTTTTCTTGGGGTGGGAGAGGCTTCAGGAAAGCTAGGAAATTATATGCTCCCCAAAACCCCATGAAGCCTGCTGAAAGCACTTTCACACATTCTTGGGGCTGTTAGAATCCCAGCTGTTATGTATATAGCATCATTGTTGGACATGGTGCTTTACAGAAGGTAAGAAAAAACATAATGAACACACATCCATGACAAGAATTTACTTTGTAGCGGTACGGCAGAGTTTCTAGTATCCAGGTAGTTATAAAACTAGAGCAGAAAAGGAATGTTTTCTTGAGATCAGAAACTCATGACAAACATTATCATACCCCCTTTTTTAAAAAAAAGCACAGGAAAAGTTAGTATTTCAGAACTCTAACTATATCGTTTCATCTGAACTAAATGCAATTCATACACTGTTGAAGGCCTACTTATATAGGTCAAGGTTGGGGAGGCTCATTGCTCTGTGTATTAGGAAGAATGGCCTAAATTCAATGTTTTTTTCACTTTTTAAATCTACAGCAGGGGAAAACATCTATAAACTCAGATTAACGTCTGCTAACGCAATGAAGAAAGAAAAATGAAAACCTTCCTCCTACTATTAAAACACACACACACAAAATAGTGTCGCCTCTGTTTCTTTTCTGATAAGAGTCTTAAATACCAAACAGTTAAATGCATAATAACATTTACTGGCAGCAAGACAGCCTGCTTAGCTGATACATAAAGCAGGTAAAAGGAGGAAAAGTTAATTTCTTGGCTGAATGATTCCATCGGTAGCTATAGGGCAAACTAGAAAGTCTTTTAGTAAAGTAGCAGTTGATTCTTCTATCAATCTGCAGCACACATACTCTTCCAAGGAATGCATTAAATATGAAAATCATATCCTGTTATCATCTGTTTCCAGCTTTCAGCCCAGTAAGCTTTCCTTAATGAATGCTGTAGCCTAAGGGACAAGCATGCTGTTGGCTTTTCTGAATAATGGAGTGATGCTACCCATTTTGGCTTATTACAATATCGACTAGCTGAGGGGGTTTCACACATAGTCACAAGTGACTACTCTTGCCAGCATGCTCCAAGTTATTACAAGATGTTTTTAGACATTTCATCTAAAAGAGCTTTCCTGCTTTTAGGGAAGAAAAACAGCTCTGGTCTTGAACTGTATCATTTATATGGAGATAGGAGGAGGGATTAGAAGCCTGCATTACTGCAGATATATAGCGGAATATATTTAAGTATTCCTTGTCAGCCTTTGTCTGCAGCTTAGATATGCAATCTTTTCTTTGGGGGGAGAAACTTCTCTTGGGGGGAAAGATCAAAATGTACAAAATTATAAATGCTACATACTGTGTTTTGGCTGTAAGTTTAAAGATTTTGCTACACTTTTTTGAGTTTAACACATAAGAATACTAGATGAACTGTATATAAGCAGAAGCAGGAGCTATTCTTCCCACTTTCTAATTACACAATGAAAGGGTTTGCTTTTTCAGCAGTGTTGCACAGTTTAAACTGCATAGTGGAAATAACCATACAAGAGTTTGGCAACAAGTTTTCCTTTTAACTAAATAAAATAAAATCCACGAAAAGCTTCTCAATTAATAAAGATTACAGGTACGATCCAGCCAGAGCTAAAGACTTCTAAGTCCTGTTGATTTAAATAGGAGGGTCTTAAAGACAACTCTCCCATTGAGATCAATAGGCTTTATCGTGAGTGTTAAGCACTGGCTGGATGTGTTTTACATGCTTTAAACATCTGTTTTCTTACCTGCTGTTTAACATAATATTTCTCATCACCTTTTAATGTACTATTTTTCTGAAATGTCAGCCTGCTTTCAATTTCTTGTTCATATTCTGCCTAATATAGAGAGAAATGTTATACATTAAAATTAAGATTAAACCAATTTAATTTACACAAGTTACAAGGCAAGGTTAATCAGGTATACATGTCTCAAATTTCAACAGAAGAGGAGAGGTAAGATATTAATTTTCAACTCTCCCATTCAAATCAGTGGGACTTTCAAGTGTCTTACTTTTGCGAGATTGCACTCACATATAAATACAATTGTATAGTATATGCAATAATACAGATAAACACATTTATTTTGTTTTTGAAAAGAAATGGCGTCAGCACTTTGAACAGGGGAACGATATTATCAACTTCCAAACAGGTATAGCATAATGGTTCCAAAATTCAAACATTTGTTATGCAAATTGTTTTCATTTTCCTCCAAAACCTAGTACGCTGACTTGTATGATATTTCTTTCCTTTCCCCATTTCCCCTTCATGTATGAGCAACCATATACCATACAGCCATATTCATTACGACCTTACTATATATTAGGTTGTCTTGCTATCCTTTATCTGTTTAAGGAAAACGTTTTAGAACTTTTAATACCATTTCCTGATCCTGCCACCCACATACAAACCTCACTGCAAGACAGTTTCATAGGATTTCTCTTTCAAATGGCACATGTAACCAGCTATTCTCGGCCGGGGTGGGGGGTGGGCGGGATTCAGGTAAAGATTGTCCTTGCAAGGTACTTACAAAAGGTTAAGAACTATGAACTAGACATCAAAATGAATCCCAACAAAGAGTTGGGAGACACGAAACAAAGGAGGATGAGGTCAGGTTCAAAGGCACACAGCCCACCAATCAAACAACTTCATATAGAGTATCAATAAATGGAAGACATCAAAGCAAAATAAAGAGCACAGCAGGGCCAGCATCCATTAGGCTAGGGCTGCACAACATTGGTCCTCCATCTGATGTTAGACTACAGCTCCGATCGTCCCTCACTATTGGCCACTGTGGCTGGGGAAGATGGGAATTGTAGTGCAACAGCAGATGGAGGACCAATGTTGTGCAGCCCTGCATCCCAGAATGCTTCAACAGCTAGGATTAAAAATAAATAAAAGATCACATACTACCAAAAAACAAACAAAAAACCACCCTACCTCAAAGCCAAAAATTTGTAATGGAAGAGTTGAGTGATTTTTTTATTCCTTTAGATCCAGTTTTATTGGTTATAGAACCAAGACATCACCACAAGATTACCGCAAGAGAATTCAATGCACTTTGTGCCCTCAGCCCTCCATCATTTCCAAAGCTACAGGGACACGTTGGGTCAACACTTAATTCTAAGAAAGGATTTTAGGACTAATTGATATCTGAAATCTCAAAGTCCTCAGTATGTTTTTATCACCATTCAAATTCAGATTTTATTAATTACAGTACAGAATGGATTACCTTCAGCTTCTGAAGGGACTCTGAACTTGAACCAAGCTTCCGAATATGCGCTTCAATGAAATCGAATTCCTTCAACAAATTTTGGTTTCGGAGCAGAGATTTCTTCTGACGCTCACATATTTCTTTTAAGTACTTTTTAAGCTTCGTGTATTTAGTTCTACACAAGATAAAAACAAAGATACACAAGGAAAAACAAACACATGCTGCAAAAAGGGTATATAGTTATGAAATCTGTTTTTAAAAGACAAATGTTGGTTGCACATAGGACTCTCTCAGAAACCCTGTCCAAAACCATTCTTAGAAAAGTCAGTGGAGAAAGAATTCCAATATACCATTAATTGTGTGATTTTCACTTTAAAAATACTTATCAATTTCCTCAACAAAATGTTCACAGCTACAATTAAGAAAATAAAATGCCTATGTAAAATAAGGGCCATAGCTTGATTCACTCCAAGTGCATGGTTAAAAGTATTCTCACAAGGCCCAGTAGAGGCCTCTTTCTCCCCACTGCCCGCCACTGATGTGTATACAAATAGCACAAAGAGTACTGTAGGGAAAAGCAAGTCCATCTCTGTGCCATTCAAGTTGCTCCTGCTCTAGGGCACAAGTAACTTTTATGCTGCAAAAGAAGTGGCACCCACACTTGAACTGGTTTGCATTCCTAAGATTTTTGTTACAAGCTGCTGTGACAAGTTAATTGCATATAAATCCAGTTTCAAATATGATAATATCTGTATACTTGGTTGCTTAGCTTAGAAATTTCCCTACAACTTTGCAGGTTCATTCATTTCCACTTCTCAGTAAAAAGGACTCTACTGAAATAATACATATTTTTAACGGTTTCATCTTATCTTATTCCAAGGTTCTGGGTAATTTCATACACATCTATAATTTTAGCCCTATTCAGACGTTTCAGACAGTGTCCACATGTACAAATCTGTATGCACATATAGTTATTAACACGTTATGTTGAATGAATGTATAGCAATACACTTCCTTTCTGTATCATGCATTTGAAGGACCTGTACCAAGGCTGGCTTTTAAAAAGGACCAACACATTAATACAGAAATATGTACAAGTGTAAAGACATGGATGTACAATGTAAGGTCTGATAGGGCTTTTATTTTAAAAGGGGGAAGGGAAAGAACAGTTATTACTAGACACACTGTATATGCAGAATGAGATTATTTTAAAAACAAGGAAATATAAAAGAATAATAAGAGTTTGAAGTTATCCTCCCACCACCACCACTGCCCATAGACTTCCATTACCAGTTTCCACTCAAAGAAATAACTGTTTCCCATAAATGTATTTATTTATTTATTGAATTTATGTACCACTTAATATAGAAATTGCTAGGCAGTGTACAGAATTAAAACATAATGTAAAATATAAAACATTTAAAATTCATAAAAAGATAAAATAGATTACAAAAAACATTAAAATTGAAAAATTTGGTTTCAGTTAAAAGCCTGGGAAAATAGCTACGTCTTCAGGGTCCTCCTAAAAACAAACAGAGAAGGAGATGCTCTTATTTCAGCAGGGAGCGCATTCCAAAGTCCAGAGACCAATCTATCTGCTGCATTCTGTACCAGCTGTAGTTTCCGAACTACATACAAAGGCAGCCCCATGTAGGGTGCATACAGTAGTCAAGCCTAGAAGTTACCAGCATATATACCACTGTTCTAAGGTCATTTTAAGGGCTGCCTCTGTACACAGTTCAGAAACTGCAGTTAGTACAGAATGCAGCAGCCAGGTTGGTCTCTAGGGTTGCCCGAAGAGATTATATTACACCCATTTTAAAAGAACTACACTGGCTGCCAATAAGTTTCCAGACAAAATACAAAGTGCTGATTATTATCTATAAAGCCCTAAATGGCTTGGATCCAAGGTATTTAAGTGAGCACCGCCTTCTTCATCAACCACACCGCCTGTTAAGATCATCTAGGGAGGTTCAATTGAGGTTGCCACCGGCTCAGTTGGTGGCAACTCGAAACCGGGCCTTTTCTAAAGTTGCCCCCAGACTCTGAAACATGCTTCCTAATGAAATTAGAGTTTCCCCTTCTCGGAATGTTTTTAAGAAGGATCTTAAAACATACCTATTTAGTCAGGCTTTCAGTTTATAGTTTTAAAGCTTCAGTTTTAGAGTTTTTATTGTATTTTAAACTGTTTTAATTATGTTAATGTTTTAATGGTTTTATATTGCGAACCGCCTAGGGACATTTTTGTACAGGGAGGTATATAAATGTACTAAATAAATAGAATAAATAATAATACTTTTCTCTAGATCTTCACTGCTCTCTCAGCCCCAAATCTTCCCTCTGGTTTATTTTTATTTCTATTTATTTATTTATTACATTTATATCCCGCTCTTCCTCCAAGGAGCCCAGACCTGTGCACATAGTTAAGTTTCCCCTCACAACTCTGTGAAGTAGGTTAGGCTGAGAGAGAAGTGACTGGCCCAGAGTCACCCAGCAAGTATCATGGCTGAATGGAGATTTGAACTCAGGTCTCCCCAGTCCTAGTCCAGCACTCTAACCACTACACCAAGCTGTGTTAGCCTGCTGCAAAAAAAAAAAAAGAACAAAATATTGTGGTTCCGTAAAGATTAATGATTGATTGTGGCACAAAATATAAAGATTCTGCCACAAGCTAGGGTCTCATGGTGCCTTAAAGACTATTTATTTATTTATTAAATTTATACCCTGCCCAAGCTTACGTCTCTGGGCGGCTAACAACAATTAAAACACATATAAAAGTTAAAACAGTCAAACATAACACATATAAAAGTTAAACAATACAATAATTGAAATGGTTCATGTGTTCCTTACAAAGCCTATCCTGGCCCTTCTCCCCCACTCACTTGCCCTCCCTCTCTCTCCCCTTTCCCTCCGCTCTCTATGCCTCTGTGCTACCCTTGGCAAAGCCTACTCACAACTATCAACGTTTTGTAAATGAAGTCATTACGCTTGTACCCCTGTTCTCATCTCCTGGATAACAGTGCTTTCATTCAAACATTTCCAAAACAGCAAGTGCCTCTTGACACCATCCATTGGCAGCCTTCAGTTGGAGGTACTGCTAGAAAGAGAAGCATGCAGCCACCAGCAGCTGTTGGTCCTCTGGCTGGGAGGCAATTGTTGTGGCATGCCATGGCCTCCAAGGGCATGTTGGCAGCTTACCACTGCCACACAATAAGAAATGGAGCTGCATATGTCTGCATGCATATGCAGGGAAGCTCTGGCTTCAAACACCCCATGGCCCCCTGTTGCTAGGACGTATTGTTTTGGGGCTACAAGCAGCACCTCACCATGTGATTTGGAACTGCAGGCTTGCAGTCTCCATCTTGGCTATGAGCTCATGAGACTGTGAACTCCGCACATGCTCATATTGGGCAAAGCTCTTAAGTTGGTCACTTAGCACGGGCAAACATGGGGTAACTGTTACCCTAGGCCAGTACAGAAAGCGACTGCAAGATATAACCCTATGGTCCCTCTCTGTATAGAGAAGGAAGCCGGCTGAGCACTTCCTTCATCAAGTTAAGGAGAGAGACTATTTCTCAATAGAATAGTAAAACTCCCTTTCTTTGCATAAAGGATTAGTTTCACTAATCATATTCACCATGAATTCAGGTAAGGCTGAAGCACATCCACCCAACTACTGCTGCACTAATGGTCTGTCACAGACCAGAGGGAATGGCCGTTAGTTTAAAAAGAATCACTATCTCCCCACCTGTAAGGTCTTCCTGGTGTGCCATATAAGCCTTGAGCTCGCCCATTCACTCCAGCCCATACAAGTTGTTCAAACCATTTCACTTTATTGTTCATTGAGATAACATCTACCAGTGAGCAAATCAAGCAATATTAATTCTTTTGTCAACCATGGATGTCAGCCCCAAAAGCAAGGAGGTGTGACCCGTGGATGGCTTGTGGATTTTGCCTATTTCTACCCCAAACACCAACAAATAGTGTGTGTGTGCTTTAACACAGCTACAGGTACCAGGTACTACAGGTACAGTACCATCAGCTACAGGTTTTACTTCAGTCTTGATTCCAACTCAGATCCCAGTCTCCAGTTTGTACTTCTCTCCAGACCCAAACCATACACCATGCTTGGCTGCCCTAGAGAACTGAACCCTAGAGACCCAGCCACCTCTGGACTTTTCTTGGAACCAGACACTATCCTGGTTTCCCGGCTTGTGAGTGGCACGCTTGCCTCTCCTTTCCCCTGCTTTCCTACCTTGTCCCTGAGAGGAGACCCGCCAATGCACACTACCCTGCAAGTGTAACTGACACACCACCAGATATTGGATTACTGTAGGTATTACTAATTGCCTATCTTCCTAAATCTCCTTGCCCCCTCTCTTTAAGTCTAAACCTGCTCTTCAGGCCCTTTTGCTAGCCAGCCCTGAGCTGATTCTGTAATACATTAATAATTACTAAGCTAAAATGCCTCTTGGGAAGATTCCAAATTAGCACTATTAGTTAATATCTTATTCCCTCCTTAAACAATTTTTCTCTTCCTGTACCCTCAAATCCCTAAATAAATCTGATTGCATCACATTCCATCTCCTCCTCAATTTCCAAATTGACCAAAACTTTGCACCAAAACTTTGCACAAATTGATACTCTAACAGACTGTTCACTAGAGTTTTGCTGATTCCCCACACAAGCCCAAAACAGTATTGGGGCATTCCTCCAACAGTCCAGAACAGTCCTGTTAACACCCCACCCCAAGAACTCCCCAGAGTAAATAGCTCCAAAAGATGGAATCTGGCATCACTCAGGCAGATGATGTGTGAATAAGTGGAAGAAGATTTCAGTCCAGGGCCGTAGCTACAGTTAGTCCTGGCCCCTTTACTAGATTTTCAACTTGTATTAATTTTTAAAAATAATTATCTCTCTGGCTTTTCACTCTCGGAGATATAAGGAAAAGCATAGCAGCACTAATTGCTCAGCAAGATGCAAGCCTGTTCCTGCCTTTTGGTGTTCTAGCTACCGAGTACAGACATACTGGGATAACTGCTAACACTCAACAATTTTTAAATGTTTCCGTAATTACTGGAGCTCCTTGACCCTCAAGCCAGGCTTTGAGAATCCTGCTGTATCTCAGAAGTGTGGGGAGGGAGTTAAGACACCCTATTCCTCCTTCACTAACCTGGGAGAGAGGACTGGCTCCTCACCGGGAGACACAAGCCCCACTGCCACCTGTCTCTACTGACCTTCCACATCACTGGTGTAGGCTCCTCTAAACATCCCAGCACAGGTGGGACACTCTCCCGGAACCCACCTTGCTTCCTGTCCTGCCCCTGCTGCATTTCCCCCAATTGTTTGCTGCCCCGATAGCTCCGGAGTTCCGCCCCTCTGGGCTGCAGCTGCTTCCATCTCCGCTGGACCCTCCCCTTCCGGCTGCTCCATCCAGTGGCATTCCAATGCTGGGGCAGGGGCTCCATTCAGAGCAGCCAGGAAGCTGTGTGCCAGGCCAGCCCTGCCCAGGTGCAGGCCCATTGCTCGCCATCCTCCTGGCCCATCCTGACATCAAGGCTGGGCAATCACCACAAGCCCACGTCACAAGCCCAATCCCAATGACGCCACAAGCCTGTTCCCGATGGCGCCCTGCCCGTCGCCCAACCGGAGGAACAGGCCGTGCAGTCATGTGCTGGCATGAGGTCTTGACAGTTACAAAATTCAATTTTACTATATCAATATTTAATCCAATAAAATAATTTAATATGTTTAATAATTAAACATATCAGGCTACGCGGGGATGTAGCAAGGTTCGAGTGCACCCTGGGACAAAAAGTAAAAATGGGCCTTTACCCCTCCCCACCGTATTGTTTTCACAATGTGAATTCATATTGTGGAGAATTCACAATTCTCCACAAGGTGGAGAGCAAAGAGCAAGTTGTCACCCAGCCAACGGGCCCTCCCTCAAGGGCCCAGGGACATTTGTCCCCCACCCGCTTGTTCAATTGTAGCTATGTCCCTGGGGTTGTCTACATTCAGGTTTCAGCTGTTCTGCATCAAATCTCTCTCTTTCACCCCAAGGGTAACCTTGGACCCCTTCGCCAAAAAAAACCCTAAGGTGATCAGCAGCAGCCAGTGGGAGGATGTTGTGCTGGGGTTCGGCCACTTGTTCTCCCCCTGCTAAGTAAGAGAATGATCACTTTAAAAAGTGCCCCTTTGTTCAGCTACAAGGGCCTCCCTTTCCCCTCTGCTCTTTCCTTCCTTTGTTCTGGTTTTCAGTATATATTGCAGGTTTCTCTGCCCAGCAGACTTAACCATTTAGTATTAAGTTTAGAGGACAACACCACAATATCTTTTACATATGTCGGCCAGTATTGTAGTGTAATTATTAAATCAATTTCAAAATTTAAACATGGCAGTATAAAGTTCTAAGTCAAAATTTCCTAATTGCATCATATTACATAAGAATTACATAATATAATGTATTAAATATTAAATCTCTTATTAAAACAAATACAAGTCCTGTTGAAATATTCTTACCTGCAAGTATCAGATTTACTGTATTCCAGCATTTTTCTTTCCAACTCCATCCTCTTTGCTTCACTGAAAAACAATACAGAATGATCAAATTGCTGTACAAATGGAACTCTATAAGTTGCTTTAGAGTAAAGACATGTTGTTCTGGAAAGAACTATTCTGCCTACTCTCCTTTCACTATAATCTTAATTGATAATTCACAAGTTAGCCCACTTCAGCTAACTTGTGAACATTGGAAGCACAAGTGGGATAACTTGTGGACCACCTAACCGATTTGGACCAAATTTGTTGCAGTAGTAGTGAGTGACACAAAAGGACACCTCAACAGTGTCATTTGTGATGATGTCATCCACCCCAATTCAAGATGGTGGACACGTAAATGTTTGAGGCACAGTCCCAGTCCCTAATGGTAATAAAAGGATGAGCCTGGAAGCTGCACTACACTGTAACAACATGTTTTGCCCCATATTTCTGCAGAAAAGGAGGCAGGGAAAGGATAATGTGAACCAGCTTTATTCTTCCAGAAGATCAGCAGTATTTTGTGGCACCTTAAAAACTAACATACTGATTGCAGCATAAGCTTTAATGGAATAGAGCCCATTTCAGTTTTATCCCATAAACCTGGAACAGAGAGCCAAGGGTTCAGATGCAATCTCTGCTCTGGGTTCTTTGTGTAGCTTTGAGCAAGTCATCAGTTTCTCCTTTATAAAATGGTAACACCCTTGCTCACATTACACCCTAAACCATATCAAGGTCTATTTCCTTACCTTTCTACCCCAGTTGTTTGCTACCACTTTTGTCACTACTACCACCATCCCTTCCTGTCACCTCTCCAGTACTTCCAAGTCACTGTCACATCTCACTGAGACAGAAGGCACTGGTTCTAAATCTGCTCTTTCAAGTAATCAGCATTCGATTAATTAAGATTCCATTAATATCAATGAAGCTTCTTCACCACTGACAACCAGCTGTGAATGCTACATGACTTGGTGGACCTAATCTGCACCTAACACCAGGACTTACCTTTAACTGCCAAACTACACAAGACTTCCATTATTGTATCTTCTGGCATCTTTTGTAAAGCCTAAAAGTGGCTGCAAGAGAGGGATCACTAATGAAGCCACTATGTCAGGACCTTGGTGAGGTCTCCTCTACTGGGAACAAAGAAAACCCAGCCCCTGCAGGAGCCTCTAGCATCAACCAAGATCTCGGAGGAAAGACATAGAAGGACAGCTGAGACTTGCCTCAAGTAACCAGGATATCAGGGGACCCCACACAGCCCCATCTGTATCCCTGGCACCACTCTAAACGTTCATTATCCCCAGCACCCCAAGAGCCTGGACCACTACCAGATCTGGACCACTACCAGATCAGGGCCAAGGTCCAAAACCGGTGGAAGCAGGCGCATGGCTACCATGGAGCACAGGGGACAGCCATCCTCTGGGTGCTACTGCCCTGAGCACTTCTGGGGGCCATCTCTGCATCCTGTCCTAGCTTCTGCTTCATCCTTGACCTTCAAACCAGACTCAATTTGCCTCCCTCGGGCTATAGGCATGGATACACCAGCCTATTGTTCTGCTCAGCAACAGCATTTCACTTGGGAACTGCTAGTCTGTATTGTCTTTTAAACCTTTAACCATTATGTTGTACTCACAGTTGCAGTAATGAATAAGTGGATTTAAAAAGAAAAAAAATTTCAGTATAGACACTTAATGGGTTATGCGAAGGCCATCAATATCAAATACAAGATAGGGTATGATCAGAGTGGTTTCTCCCTTCCCATTTCTGAGCCCCCACTCTCCTCTCCTCTCCCCTCCCACTCCTCACACACACAGCTAATATGCACCTTTTATACATCAAGATATGATTGTTTAGTGAAAAGGGAGATTTTGTGAGCAAACAAAATTGCCATGGGTAATTAAAAGAGAAACTAATGGGTGGCCTTTGCCAGGGTCCTTCTGTACCCCTCCTGATTATTTTTATTTTTTAGCATTTGTACTCTGTACAGAATGTCCGATCTACAAAAAGATTAATGATTCAGTCTCTCCAATTTGTGGATTCACTATCATTATGACTGTTTTTTTAAACAGATGTTGAGTGCTTAAACACTTTAACTGAAGCATTTTTCATGTACAATTGCCTTATTTATCAAGCATTCTTCTAGAGAAAGAAACAGCAGAGGTTGGGGGGTTTCACAGGTGGAATTAGCTTGTGAAGGTTGAGCCTTGACCTTTGTGGAAGGGTATCAGTCACTCTTGGCAGACCTTACTTGTCTTACCTGAAAGTCCTTTATTCTCTTACAAAACACTTTTCACCTCACTATTTGCATAGCATCCCAGGCCCTACTCTGCCATCACTAAGCAATGAACTCCATACAGCATTACTACACCACACATAAAAATACCTCCCTGTTTATTGTAAATAGGTAACAACAATAGAAGCATTGTGTGGAAAAGGGCAAACTATCTACCACAGTAATACGTAGAGGGTAATTTCAAGGGTAACTGAATCACCCAAATTACTTCAATAACTGTAGCCAAGAGCAAATGTTTAAGTTAATGATAATATCTATACTCAAAGGCAAGAGGTATGACCTACTATATTTAGGTCACATTTAAAGAAAAACTTGAATTATAGATACAGTCTGAAACATTCAAAATGCTTAAGTAACATAACCATCTTTTTTAAAAAAATTCCTTTCTGCACTTAGTGCAATATTATGCAGATTCAGCCCAGTGCACAAATCCTCAACAAGCAACTCTTTTCATGGGCGGGTTCTGAAACCAATAACAGCTTTGGCCAATTTCTGAACCACTCGCTATTCCTCCACCAACACTGATCTTCCACCAGACGGAGGGAAAAGACCATCTGCATCATACTTCTGAGGACAATAAACTTCCATGTCTTGCTTAGACACAGAAACAAGTTGACCAATGCCAAGCAACTGGGTCAATTGCTAATCTTCCTGTCAAAACGTTGCAATGGGCAAGTTCAGACATCACACACAACCACAGTTAAATCCTGATTCCATGCAATGTTCTCGAGCCTTGGGAGAACTTGGTCCCCTCTCCCCTCGCCATGTAAGCTACAACAGCCTTCTACTTCCAATTGAGGTTAAACACAAACCAAGATCTGTAGTAACATCTGAACCAATTAATTTTGGTTTATTCTAACCAAATTCCCTAAAATAAACCTAGATCTGAAATGTGCTTCAAACCCTTCAGTTCAGTTATTGTAGGGAAGTTGATTAGAATAAACCAGGACTGGTCAGTTTGAACGTCACAACTGAACTTGGTTTGTGTTTACCCTCCATTGAAAACAGAATTCTGTTGCAGGCAGGGGAGGAGGAAGTGCATACTTCAGAAGTTCAGATGTCACATGGAACCAATATTTTAACCATGGTTCCATGAGACATCTGACTTGTTGAATCTCTTGTGGCTTTCCTAAATTGTTACACTCCTCTTGCTATGGTCACCTAATATATCTGCTAATCCCACACAGAAAATTTTTCTCACTTATCCTGTTACATTTTATTTATTCCTGCCTATTCAGAGCACTCCTGAAGTTTTCAAAGATTTAAATGAACCATTATTAAGAAGCTGATGAGCCTGTCCTTCCTATATGTTATGCTCTTAAGAGTGTATCATCATTATAATACAGCAGTTTGCAAAACATAAAGCTTCTCAACTCTGACTTGTTTGTTCCTTGATTTCATGTGTATTAACAAACAATTTACAGTTTCATTCACACAGTGCAGAATATTAAGCAAGCAAGATAAAAGAGGAGTCATACAGTACATGCCTCAGCATGTTTAAAGGTAAAGTTCCGCCATTGACTCCTGGCAACCACAGAGCCATGTGGTTTTCTTTGGTAGAATACAGGAGGGGTTTACCATTGCCGTCTCCCGTGCAGTAGGAGGTGATGCCTTTCAACATCTTCCTATATCGCTGCTGCCTGATATAGGTGTTTCCCATAATCTGGGGAATATACCAGAGGGGATTTGAATAGGCAACCTCTTGCTCACTAGGCAAGTTACTTCCCCACTGCACCATGTTTATGCAGAAGTGAACACCATAATGATATCATCCACCTCGATTCAAGATGGCAAACATCTGAACTTTAGAGGTATAACTGAGAACTGATTTAGACCAAATTTGATACAGCTGTATGGACACATAGGAACACCTCAAATGCATCGTTTGTGATGATGTCATCCACCCCAATTCAAGATGGCAGATGCTTGAATATTTGAGGCATGAGCGGGCTAACTTGTGAACTGCCTAACTGATTTGGACCAAATTTAGTCCAGTTGTAGGGACAATGAAAGAAAGGTAGGCAGGTTAATTCTTACTATAACAACTTGTTAAGTATTTATACATTATTTTTAAAGCAGAGATCTAAAATTGTCAAATGCATACAGGCATTTGAAACATATATATAATACAGATACACTTATTAGAGGGCAGAGTTTGGCTGTGACTCTCTATAGAAGGAAAACTTTGTATACCTTGAATTCATTATGTGTAATTTTTTAAACTGCAATCTACTTTGAGCTTCCACAGAGAAGCAGAAGATAAGTATGAGAATAAATGAAATAAAATTCTTTATGGTGGCAATACATCTACGCCTGTCGCTATGGACAAAAGCAGTATATACACCTGTCAAACTGGACACTATCATTTGCTGCAAATCTATCCCAGCTCATATCTTGGGACAGAATTCCTTTAAACAAGTATTTCATTGTAAACGTCTGAAAACTAGCAGATTCTTGACAGCCTTGTAGACCTCTACTTTGTAGAAAACTGAAGAAGCCATCCCCATTGAAGATTTCTCTGAAGTAAGCAATACAGTCACTTCTTCGATCTTTCATACAGACGAGTTTCCTTTCATATATTCAACTGGCAGTGTTGGCAGTTGATATAAAGGTGACCCTTCCCCAAATTTCTCAAAGAAATCCTAGCCCACATTGTATAATGTTAAGCTTCGCACTAGACTATGCCTCTTGCATCCAACTCTGCTGTTTTAAATGCTTCACACAGCTGATGAAGTGGAGGGTAGCCTACTTTATGCTATAATAAATTTGCCAGTTTTTGAGGTGCCACAAGACTTTGTGGCTGACATACCGTGCAATGCTCTGGGTGTTTTTAGCACAATGCAGACACTGCTACATCCTTCTAGCGCAAACTGCAAAAGTGCAAATGCTGAAATTATACAATGGAACTTGTGCAATCACACAGCCACTGGAAATAACAGCTGTGCAATTGCAGAAATCCCTTGCACAATGTTGGCATTTTCACAAGTACATGCTCTTGCACCTTGCATTAGGAAGATGCCACAGAGCCCATGTTGTACTAAATGCATGTCATGGAGCGCTGCACAATAGTCTTTGTTGTTTTATTCTAACAGTGTGATCCTACCCATGAATTAGGGCCACTGAGTGAGGACATGATCATGCCTAACCCCACCCCCCACCGGTACAGCATAATACAATGAGGTCAGGAGAAAAACCCAATGTAGTTTGTATTTATTTATTTAATTATTCATTCATTCATTCATTCGATTTCTATACCGCCCTTCCAAAAATGGCTCAGGGCGGTCTACACAGAGAAATAATAAATAAATAAATAAGATGGATCCCTGTTCCCAAAGGGCTCACAATCTAAAAAGAAACATAAGACAGACACCAGCAACAGTCACTGGAGGTACTGTGCTGGTGGTGGATAGGGCCAGTTACTCTCCCCCTGCTAAATAAAGAGAATCACCACATTAAAAGGTGCCTCTTTGCCAAGATAGCAGGGCTCCTTGCACCAATGGGAAGAAATATCCTTGCTCCAATAGGAGGAAACTGCCAAATAACCATAAAATAAGCAGCACTCTAACAGTGCAAGGACATAGGAAAACTAGGACATTGCAGGGGAGAAGCCGTTAGGTAGAATCCTTCGCTCAGTCAGGAATCAGTCTTGCCTCCACCACAAAATTGGTACAATATTCTTTTTAGCATGTGAGCCCTGTCAGGACAAGGAACTGTCTTCTTTAATTTTTATTTATTTTTCTATGTAAACTGCTTTGAGGAAATTTGTGGGAAAGCTGTACATAAATATTCATTGTAGTTGTATTATGCTGCAAAACAGGTGGCACTCTCTTTGGAGTCAATGACGAATCCCAAGTAGATGACTCAGATTTTTGGAAAATGTGGATGGTGAGGGCATTTTGGAGGAGTCAGTAGCAATCAGGTGCTCCTTAATGGGGTGGGGGAGAGTCCTGTATTCAACAGTATCTAGGATGCCACATTTTAAGCCCCATGGTTCAATTACCATCCTGGGGAAAGGCTGCAATTTTTCAGAAACTGCTATATTTATAAAGGAACTTGAGATTTGCAGCCCTAAGAAGTTTTGAATCACCACAATATACACCCGCACAACTGGAAGACTGCCACTTTTAAGCTGGATCACAATCGTCCCCAGGCCAGTGCTTCATTTTGAAGCAAGTCACTCGCAAACATGCTTCCCCCTACACCTACAGTTACCAGTATTTGTGAAATGATTAAGAAACTAGTGTGTGTACTCCAAAGTAAGCTTCGGGGCACATCCTACACTCACACAACTGCAAGACAGTATTTATTGATTTAACACATTTCTATACCACCACATACGCAAGTCCCTGGGCGGTTCACAATCTTGTAGTACCCTACCAGTTGCCCTAGCACCATATCCAGCCCAATGCTTCATTTGTGTGCAAGTCACACTCAAGTATGCTGCCTTCATGCCAATAATTTCCAATATCCATAAAATGAATGCAGGTAATTGTACGTACCAAAATAAACCTTGGGCTCCCCCAATGGCACACCTACAATACCAGGAGACTGTTCTCTACAAGGTTATCCAGCATTGTTATCTGGCCCAATGCTTTGTTTTTTGCAAACCATTATCAAACATTCTTGCCCTGTATCCATCTTGGAAAGCACATGTATAAATGAAAAAAGAATTAGAGGTGTTCACTGCAAATAAAGCTCTAGCCCACCCCAGTCATCTACACAAGTGGGAAACTGTCACCTTTGAGATGTCTTACCTTCTCCACCCTATATGATTTGGTGCTGCTGCCATCACAAGAAGTTTTCTCTATAACAGACAGCCTTTATGATCAGACAGCGCATGTTGGCATGAGCAGCAGTCAAACTGTGGGGATATAAATTCTGGCCACCTAGATTTCCAAATTCAGCCTATTGTTTCCATTAAGGCTTAAGCCCATAATCATTTATATATACATTTTTCAAGTAGGAACAGCATGCTTAAGAATGGCTTGTGCAAAAATAAAACCCTGGGCCTTAAGTGATGCTAGGGTACTTGGAAGGTAACAGTCTCTTCACTGTGTTGTGTAAGATTTGGAGAGGCCCATATCACTTATTGGGGGGGGGACTCTGTCCCCCCACAGTTTCTTGTTCCTTCATACATATATTTTCAAAGTTTGTTGTGGGGGACAACACACTTGAGTGTGACCTGAGCATAAATGAAGTTTTTGGGTGGAAATTATTCAAGGGCATCTTGATAGGATACTGAGGTCATTTACACAACCTTCAAGTCAGGTGGGAAGAGAAGGCAGGAAAACATCTACCTTCCCCCCAGATGATCCTCAGTCTGCTTCTGGCCAAGGGGCTCACGGACCCACACAAGCAGCTCTCTTGGGAGCCATGCAGCCATCTGTAGGTCAGGGAAAAATAGCCCAGCCTCCAGAAATCCTTAAATGCACTGCACAAGGAGCCTAGGAACATAGGAAGCTGCCATATATTGAGTCAGACCACAGCTCCATCTAGCTCAGTATTGTCTTCACAGACTGGCAGCGGTTTCTCCAAGGCTGCAGGCAGGAATCTCTCCCAGCCCTATCTTGGAGAAGCCAGGGAGGGAACTTGGAACCTAGATGCTCTTCCCAGAGTGGCTCCATCCCCTGAGAGGAATATCTTAAAGTGCTCACACTTCTAGTCTCCCAGTCATATGCAACCAGGGCAGACCCTGCTTAGCTAAGGGGACAAGTCATGCTTGCTACCACAAGACCAGCTCTCCTCTCCTGAGCAGACACATGACCGGGGACCCAGGGGTAAGGGCGCACTTGCATCATTCTACCTGGGTAAAAGCTGGGGTTAAAACCATGGGCTACCCAGAGAGGCAGAGCCAGGATTGGCCACAATCCCAGCGCTTCACATGAGCAGCCCTAACCAGATAGGGCTGCCTAAATCTGGGTAGGGGCTGCTTGTGTGAAGAGCCTCACTGTCTCACAATTATGAGGGTGTATGATGGGAGGGGGGGGAATGCTCATCTTGAGAAGCATACACCCAGTTCCGTATTTGTGTCATGTTGACTGATGGGGGAAGCATTTTTGCACATTTTTTAAAAAATTTATTACATTTATATTCTGCTCTTTTTCCAAAGAGCCCAGAGTGGTGTACATGACTATACGTGACTGGCCCAGAGTTACCCAGTGAGTTTCGTGGTTGAATGGGGATTTGAACTTGGGCCTCCCTGGTCCTAGTCCAATACTTGTAACACCCCTTAGGCTGCACCAAAACAAAGCACTAAACAGGACATGGTGTTAGAGCAGCTCATAACTGACAGTCTTTCACTAGTATGGCTGTATGGTTCGGGGTAGCTCAAAACTTATTTTAGGCTGCAAGACCCAAGTTCCTAACTCAATTACATGTATAGCAATTGTGCCTTGATCCCTACACCACCAAGGGAACTCCCAAGCAGAAGGAGTTATCAGCCTGATTTCTACTGCACTGTAGGACCACCTTTATAATGGTTGGAGACAGAAGCTGCTACTCATCAGCACACATACCCGAGGAACCAACAGGGGCCTGGCTAGCTCTAGGTACAACAGTTACTTCGGGTTTCTGAATTTCTCTGACCAGAAAGCAGTCGAGTCCATCTTGTCTTCAACTATGCCTCTTTTTTCCTGTCCATTGACCCTCATCCACATGATCTGTTACTTGACTGCTTACTTGCCCTTGACCATATCTTCTGCCTCTGGCCTTCCAATTCTTGTTCACCTAATCCAATAGCTGATCACCAGTCACTTTTTGCAATGGCTTTACCTCCAGTCTCTTGATCTCTGTCTGCCTGGGAAGAAATTGGATCCCAACCCATTCTGACACTTCTCTCCTCAGGTAGTGAAGAAACTGTATAGTGAAATAACAATCCTCCCTTATTAAACAGGAGACAGCAATGGCCTCACATAAAAGACACACTGTTATCTGATTATCATAAACCGCTGAATACAGGCGAGTTCCAGTGAAAACAACAGATAGCATTGCCACTTTCACTGGTCAAATTCACACACTCCATTCCACCCACTGGTGGTCAAAATCTCAGGACACATTTTTCCTTGCACAATAAAACCCAGGGCATATTGGGGTGACCGTATGGAAACTAGAGAACCACTACAACTCCCTATTTAGTATGGTTGAATATTGTTCCCATGACCACAATATACCCCTTAGTCCTCTTAGTGAGAAAGTGGGGTACTAGATTAAGGCATATTAAATAAAAGAGCATTTAACTGCAATAGATAGTTCCTGGGACTACATTTGTGAGTGAGAAAAGTGCTATCACTCATTTCTAGCTACAACCTGCAGTCTACAATAAAGTATCTACACAAGTAGTAAGGATAAGTAGGAAGCCAACATTTCTTCCATGGAATTACGGCCTTTTTATTCTAGAAGACCAGTTGTATCTTTCCAGAGTGCACGATGAACAGTCATGTAATAAATGCAACACTACCCACAGAGATGAAGCGATGGGGATAAAAGGTGCCACTGTGCCTCTAAGCTCTACAAAGGTATAGCAGCCCTGCAGTAACAAGGAGGCTAAACCCATATTCCCCATATTTGACACATAATGCTGTTCAATGAAAGTGGAGATGATTAGCAGACAAAAAATTACCACTCCTTGTTATTCATGTAAGCTGCCTATCAGATCTCTCTCTCTCACACACACACACTCACACACACACACACACACACACACACGGAAAGTGGTTCTTCATCCACTTCAAAGCACACAGTCTAAAATCCTGCCACTGAGGAGGTAGCAAGGGGAAGAGGAAAAGTTCTAATAACTCCAACTGGGGCTGCACAAAATTAGGTGAACAAGAGGTGTTCCAGGACAATTATCTAGACCCATTTCAGACTGGCTTTCGGGTGGGCTATGGGGTGGAGACTGCCTTGGTTGGCCTGATGGATGATCTCCAATTGGGAATTGACAGAGGAAGTGCAACTCTGTTGGTCCTTTTGGACCTCTTGGCGGCTTTCAGTACTATCGACCATAGTACCCTTCTGGAGCGTCTGAGTGGGTGGGAGGCACTGCTTTACTGTGGTAAAGTCTTATCTCTCGAGCAGATTCTAGATGGTGACCCTCGGGGACTGTTCTTCAAAAACTGAACTTCGGTATGGTGTCCCTCAGGTCTCCATATTATCTCAGATGTTGTTTAACATCTACAGGAAATGACTGGGATTGATCATCAGGAGATTTGGTGCAGGGTGTTATCAGTATGCTGATGACACCCAAATCTATTTCTCCATGTTAACATCATCAGGAGAAGGCATAGCCTCCCTAAATGCCTGCCTGGAGGCAGTGATGGGCTGGATGAGAGGCTGAGGCTGAATCCAGATAAGACGGAGATACTTATTGTGCGGGGTCAGAACTAGGGAGATGGTTTTGATCTGCCAGTTCTGGATGGGGTCACACATCCCCAGAAGGAACAGGTACGCAGTCTGGTGGTGCTTCTGGACACAAAACTCTCCCTGGTGTCCCAGGTTGAGACACTGGCCAGAGGTGCCTTTTATCAGCTTCAGCTGATACGCCAGCTGCATCTGTTTCTTGAGATAAATGACATCAGAACAGTAGTATATCTGCTGGTCACCTCCAGACTTGTCTACTGCAATGCACTCTATGTGGGGCTGCCTTTGTACGTAGTCCAGAAACTGCAGTTGGTCCAGAATGCGGCAGCCAGGTTGGTCTTTGGGTCATCTAGGAGAGACCATATCACTCCTATCTTAAAAGATCTACACTGGTTGCCGATAAGCTTCTGGACAAAGTACAAGGTTTTGGTTATAACCTATAAAGCCCTAAACAGCTTGGGCCCTGGGTATTTAAGAGAATGCCTTCTTCTCTATGAACCACACTGCCCATTGAGCTCATCTGGAGAGGTTCATCTGCAGTTGAAGTGGCTACTAGGAGACGGGCCTTATCCATTGCTGCCCTGAGGCTTTGGAACATGCTTCCTGTTGAAATAGGAACCTCCCCATCTCTTAGAACTTTTAAAAAGACAGTCAAGATGCATTTGTTCACTCAGGCTTTTAATTAGATATTGTTTTAATTGCATTTTTAATAGTTTTAATGTTTTAAATTTTAATTGTTGAAATGTTTTATTCTTTTTATTGGTTGTTTTTATTGTATTGTTGTAAACTGCCCAGAGATATGGATAAACACATTAAAAGTGGGTGTGTATGGCTGGATAGGTAATTAGGCAAAATGAAAGGTGCCTTGTAGTCTGTGGACAGGTCAAACAGTTACTTCAGGCAATCTGTCAAAGTGTCACTCATGCACTGGTTGTCATACTGTACTCTCTCAAGTTCCTTGAGTATGTAACCCCTTACCTGCTCCCACGCTGGCTTCCCTCACAGGCACAGCTTGATTGTGCATGTGTACTGAGTTGAGGCACACCATGGGATTGTTTCAGCCATCAGTGTGCATCAATTGGTACCTGCACATGGGTAACTTGTTGGTGCACAACATTATTGTGCTTGGAGAATGGCAGCAAAGTCAGTAGGCTCACCGGGCGAGTGTCTGTTGGCATTATACTGTTTTGTTTCTGCAGCTGTTGTTTATTGTGGATTCTGCTGCTGGGCATGCATAGGATTGTAAAGATTTTACTCCACTATGAGTCCTGGCATAGTGACCACTGGCATTGTAGTCCGACAGGATTGGCCCATCAGTTTCAAAGAGAGGAATACAGAGACACATAGAGGCTGTTCTCACACGCAACCTAACCGAGGCTAAAGAAGCCAAGCCTGGGTTAGGCGGAACATGAGAACCACCAGGATCAGGCCTGATTCCAGTGGGGCAGCGCCGCCTAGCCTCGCTTTGTAGCCCAACTGTTAATGCTCCCTTGGCCCAGGCTATAGGCTCATGTGTTCATTGGGGCTGTTTAGCCACAGCAAACAAAGAGACAGGAGGCTACAGCACCTGTCTCCTAGGGAAATCCCTCAATGCATTGTGTGTGTCATGCAGTGCATTATGGAATCTCCAGAGGTCTCTGGAGACATAGTGCATTGTGCGAGTCCCAGCCTCCAGAGCTCTGCAATGCGGGCACATAGTGTGGATCATCTGGGAGCATGCTCCCAGAAACAGGCAGTCATCAACTGGGGGGAAGGAGAGTGTAACCAACCTCCCCCGCTGCCCCACCAACCTGGTTGTGTGAACGACCACAATTTTTTTTTTTAAATGGTTGTTGATCTCTCCTGGCTCAAGAGTGGAACTCCATATCCAAGTAACAGGCAAGAAATTACATTTTACTTTTTTCCCCCAATGACAGCATTTTCATTTTCCTCACAAGTATTCTACCTACTTTATCTCCCACTCATAGTGCCTGTTTGACCCTGTTAAGAATAAATTCAGTCAGAGTGGATATGCATTTATTGTATTCATATTTACTGTGGTGAGAGTGTGAAGTGAATCTCTTTTGAGGTCCTTTTCTAATTTATTTTTAAAAATCTATAATGAGGAAGACATTTCACAATGCTCACTCACTATGCATCCAAGTGGCAGTCATCTTGAAAAAGATCCAGCTAATTTTGGAAATGCATCAATGGGATCTGTTAGAGTGATTCAACTGTGGTCTTGGCCCCAAAATGAAGAAAGGCATTATCTCATTCAAACTCATCAGTGTCTTCCATGGCTCTTTCTTCTCCAAAAGCAATGCAACCACTTGATCAGAGCCTTACAGTAGAATGCTTTCAAAAGGCTGCTTATCTGCATAAAGCGCTCTCATTCACTCATTCATTGATTGCCCCTTCCCTACTCAAACAGGCTGGACCCAGGGAAGAAGTCACCTCACCATTCTTGATAGATTTGTCCAGTTTTCACAGCAGGCTTCATCTTACAAGTTACCATCATAGCATGTGATATGGGCACGACCCCATTTAAAAGGGGCCACAGCAATAACTCAAACAGTGATGTCATAGTTTATGGCATTATCTGGGCCAGGTTGCCACTTACCTTTGAGTGAAACATGTAAAGCAAAACCTATACCAGTTCACAAGCACACACAGTTTGGCAACTGGAACTGAGACAAGGAAGCTGATGCATAGGCTACAGGATAACAACAGGGGCACAACGGTGCAGTAGTCAATTATATCAAGGCACATATAAACTGCAAGACAACAGAGCACAGACCTACCTAACCTAACCCTATACTTGTATAAAGGTAAAGTGTGCCGCCAAGTAGATTTCGACTCCTGGTGCCCACAGAGCCCTGTGGTTTTCTTTGGTAGAGTACAGGAAGGGTTTACCATTGCCTCCTCCTGTGTAGTAGGAGACGATGCCTTTCAGCATCTTCCTATATCACTGCTGCCTGGTACCAGCAGGAATTCAAACCAGCAACCCTCTACTTATTAGTCAAGTATTTCCCTGCTGCTGCGCCAGGAAATAGAGGGAAGGCAATGAATACCATCAGTGGAAATGAAACAGAAAATCTTCATAATCAAGGGGAAAGTCCAACTTAAAATATGACTTTAAATCAAGCTTCCCATTTGTAGTTTTCCTAAACAAAAGTGCATGTTAACTGCTTTATATAACCATTAAAATATGTTGACTGATAACTACATAGAACCTTTATTCTACCCCAAGGAATTACGATTTAACCAAATACAAATGTCTTAAACCCTTCCTCAGGATTTTAAAAAAGAATTGAAAACTCATCTTTTTAGAGAGGTTTTTAATGTTTTATCTACAACTATGTCTGGTGGGTTTTATACTTTCAGTTTTTAAATTTGGTTTTAGCAGGGTCCTTTAAAAATTTTTACTATTATTATATCACTATTTCTTGTGAGCTACCCTAAGCAGTATGGACAGTAGGGGCAGTATGGATTGGAGGGAAAGGACATAAATATTTTAAATCAATAAGAAATTACTTAAACCGGGGATGCCCAACTTCATCGCTCCAGCTGTTCAACAGCTCCAGCTGTTGTTGGACTACAATTCCCATTATCCCCAGCAGCAGTGGCCAATGGTCAGAGAAGATGAGACTTGCAGTCCAATTGGAGTGATGGAGTTGAGCAACCCTATATCAAACAGCAAGCTTATCTCCTTTGATCAAAGGCAGGAAAATAAACAGCAGAATAACTGATACATAGTGCAGTGGTTAGAATGTATGACTAGAATCAGGTTTACATAACCCATTTCACCATGGAGGTCAGTGGATGATCTTGGGCCAGGTACCATCTCTAAGCCTAACCCACCTCACAGGGTTGTTATAAGGATAACACTGGAGTGGAGAGAGGACTATGCACTGTTGCCTTGAGCCCCATGGTGGAATGATGGATAAAAATGTAAACAAATAAAAATAAAAATAACAAATTAAATGAGTTTTTTTACATTTCTTTAATGTGTAAAATAGAATAAAATAAATGACAACATATCTTACTATCAAACAGCAATTCAGCACACCCACAGGTGCTTAAAGAACAGTTAGCGATGAATGTTATACAGACAGCTATAGGGGTTTCATCAGGAGAGCAGGTAGGGGGAGAACTGAAGAATGAGTAAGAAGGGATAGTTATAAATTCCCAATGGCTCAATCTAGGAAAAATAAATTTAAGAGAGGATTACTCTACTTAAAGTTCCTTATGTGGCTGATATTTATTAATTTTTTTATTTATACTTATATCTCGCTCTTCCTCCGAGGAGCTCAGAGGAATATGGTTATTTTTATCCTCACAACAACGCTGTGAGGTAGGTTAGGCTGAGAGATACATGACTGGCCCAGAGTTACCCAGTGAGTTTCATGATTGAATGGGGATTCAAACCTGGGTCTTCCCGGTCCTAGTCCAACACTCTAACCACTACACTATGCTGGCTATATTTATGTGACAAACACAAAAGATCCTGCAAGTCAGCTATTGAGGGGGATATTGTGGTGATTGAAACAATATTCAACCATCCTAAGTATGGAGTTGTAGTGGTTCTCTGGTTTCTGTATGATCACCTCAAGGTGCCCTCAATGTTTTATTCTGCAAGGAAAATAAAGCCACTCATTTCCCCCTCCTTCCTTTTCTCCTATCCTTGGATTGGTTGCTTCACCTTGGATTGGTTGCTTCACCTTGACTGTTTCCAGCTGCTTGAAATAGAGCATTGATAATGGTGTTTGCACACCAAAAAACGTTTGTTCGGTTTTGGAAGATCTGTCATATTTTATTTTATTCTATTTTACACATTAAAGAGGTCTAAAACACTTGTTTGGAGAACAGAAATTTGCACATATCACCATTATAGTCTTATTTAAAAATCAAATGAACAGAAGAACTACAGATAATACGTATCGAAACACAAGATATGAAAAATTAGAAATTTTAAAGTGCATACATCAAAATATTTATCTCAGAATCATTAGGCAAGGACAAATACCTATTCTTACTATTTCTGGAAACAGTATGTGATGCATAGCTTATTCACCAGATAGTTTAGGGACGTTAGGTCAGCACTGGGCCTAATCTCCAAAATCAGGGATGTTCAACTGGCAGCACCTGAAACAATTATATATGCCCTCTATCAGCGCAACCAAATTTAAACTGTGATGCTTTTTTTTAAATTTTCACGTATAAGGAAAAGGAAACAATTTTTCATGCTGTAAGAAACAAGGGATATTTCACACTTCATTTATACATCTCTATTTTATTTTATTTATTTATTTATTTATTTCCACCATTATTATTATATTAGATATTGTCTAACAAGCACTCATTACTATGAAGCCCTTACCGACAGATGGCGCCAATTGTACTATACAGCCTGACTATCTATGACGGGTGCATTTGTGCAGTGAAATATACTTCTGCCTCCTGGACCACTGTCTCAAGAAAGGTGGTCTCTCCAAATATAGACCCGCCTTGGGGTTGTTTTTAACGAAAGGCGGTATATAAATCTAACAATAAATAAAATAGAAGCTTGGCATCCTTGTCCTAAACCATGATTAGAAGAAACAAACTGTGCTGCAGGCTTTCTCCCTCTCCCCATGTGATTTCCTCCTTCCCTTCCATCATTTGCTTTGACCATAGTGTAGTGAGGGTCTAAAATGTGGTGAGAAACCTGATGTGGCAGAGTTGCTGAACCTAAGCAGGCACAGACTGGCAACCTGGATAGCAGACCCATGTAGATGAAGGACAATAAATACATAATTCAAAGACACTGTACAATGTTACATCTGCATCAGCACTATCAGTGCTCAACACTAACCACATTCCTTTATAACCAGGGTTTACAACCCACTTTAAACTCTAGTTTCCAGAACAATCCTAGTTAGCATTAACCATGCTTAGCATCAATAAAAACAAAAATGCTACACCACAGAAGTGAGTGGAGAAATTGTGCTGGAAAGGGGAGGAAGAGAGAGCAAGTTATTGGCATGCTTCCAACTGGGAATATTATATCTGTCTATGCCTTAGTCTTTCCTCCTGATTTATTTAAGACTGCATTAGGATGGAATCTACAAACAGAGGGGGTTTGTAGTACTATGGAGGCGCTGTAAGAAAAGGCAGTTCTGGGGAACACTTGAGAAGTTCCAGCTCAGAGCATGTCCCTTCCCACTGTGTCTCCTGCTTCTTCCAAATAAGGTTAGGGGTGGTGACACGGGGAGACAGGCAGGCTGTCACGCCCTCGATATCAGACAGCAAGGAGGAAGGGGAAGCTGTCAACTTTCTAGGCGATGCAGGAGTGTCTGATGGGCAGAGCACGGCTGTCAGTGTTCATGAAACAGCTGAGGCTAGTTTGGAAGGGATTCAGAACAGGCACAACAACCTGAGGCAGCAGAAATCGTGAAAGACCAATCTGAAGAAGAACTATGCAACCAGCCCCCGCTAACTCCACAACAGTGGCGTGTCACGAGACGCAGGGATCAACTGGAGACTATTAGGAGAAGCAAATGCCTGTTGCAGAGGGCTGATAAGCCTTGAATTCCTGCCAGCTGGGAGCTCTCGGCTTGCACTATAAATCACGTCACCAGTCTTCTACTCACTGCTGAAAAGCAACATTCATCATCCCTTGTGTCAACAGCATGCAGCCAAGTCTGGTCAAGACGAACTTCCCGAGCCGTATCCAGTTTCAGCAGCTTCGCTTTGTCTCGTGATCTTCCCTGGCAGTCGGCCAGACCTTGACACAGGCAGCCCATAGGTCTGTGGCACGCAGCCAAAAAATGGGGGCACATGCTGCTTGTGTTCAGTGCTAATAACACCAATGGTTGGTAAGTAAATTCAATATTCATAACTTAAGAAGCTGCAGGGCTTCAACAGTTAGAGGCAAAAGATTGTCCAGGCAAGCTCAGTGGATTATTCTGATGATGTGAAGGATGGTACCTCCTAGAGTCACAGGTGAAATCTCAACATCTGTGATGATTTGCTAGTCCCTGGTAGGGATGCTCACAAACCTGTTTGGAGGCCCTTTTACAGGCCTCCAAACAGGTTCAAACACAGGGCCGGTTCGAAGTTCGAAGGCCCCAGGGGTTGGCGCTTTAAGGGCGGGGGAGGGTGCACTCACCCCTCCTGCCACTTTCCCCCCACCAGCGCCGTTTGTTCCTAAAAACCTTAGGGGTGACAGCATATCCCCCTGCCACCCTGTTGCCCTCATCAGCTGGAAGTACCAGGCACGCATGTGCCTGTCATGCACATGCGCATGCAACAGGCACATGGGCACACACGCACCTGGTACTTCCGGCCACTTACAGCCAATGAGGGCAACGGGGTGGTAGGGAGGTACGATGCCGCCCCAAAGGTTTTTAGGAACAAACGGCACTGGTAGGGGAAAAGCGGTAGGAGGGGTGAGTGCATCCTCCCCTGCCCTTAAGGAGACATCTCCACCACCTTCAGACCGCGGAGGCATGGTTCTGTGCACATCCCTAGTCCCTGGCTCACAGTATTGTGTCCATAATAAATATAGTACATGATCTATGCTTGACATCACAAGGCATTTTTAAACCCAGAATTCCTCCTTTACACAGAAAATGAGCATTTAACTCATGTTTGACACTGGGTCTTGTGTTCCACAGAGGGTAAATGATTCTGATTTTAAAAGATTATAACTGTAGGACTTTATTTTAATGTTTATATTATATTCAGATTTCATTTTAAACCACCTTTTATTTCAAGAAAGAAAGAAAAGCTTACTTTAACTTTTTACAAGTTCTTGTAATAAAAGTAGTTTCCCAGTTTTTAAAGATCTGCTGAAAGATACCTTTTCACTTGATTAATATAAATGACTTATTTCAGCCCTAATAGCATAACATGTTTCCTAGGAGTAACAAATTCTCTCCCAAACAGAAGCCATAAGTATTTGATTTTAAAAATAGAATAAATTCTCATAGAAAATTACTCTAAAAGTTTGAGCATACTTTTAACCAACAAGGTTTTTCATAAAATATTTGTCAATTTCATATTCTTGCACTGTTTTAACAACAATCTCTGCTGTACTGTGACCCATGTAGGATTAAATCCTCTTGTAGGATTGAACTGGATCACTTTCAGTTTGTTACTTCTGAGGATGTGGACAAACTGCTTTGGACTGTACACCCTACCACCTGTTCTCTTGACCATTGCCCAACTTGGTTTATTTCATCCGGCAGTCATATTATCAGAGAGGGTCTGGTAAATATCATAAATGCTTCTCTGAGGGAGGGCAGCATGCCTCCTTGTCTTAAGGAGGCTATTATTAGACCTTATTTGAAGAAACGTGCATTGGATCCCTCAGAGTTAGCTAATTACAGACTAGTTGGTTGGGCAACGTGATTGAGCGAGTGGTTGCTTCTCAGCTCCAGGCAGTTTTGGATGACACTGAATATTTAGATCCCTTCCAAACTGGCTTTCGGGTGGGCAATGGGTCTGAGACTGCCTTGGTTGGCCTGATGGATGATCTCCAATAGGCGACCGACAGAGGGAGTGTGACTCTGCTGATCCTTTTGGATCTCTCCGTGGCTTCCGATACCATTGACCATGGTATCCTTCTGGGTCGCTTCAAGAAGATGGTATTGGATGGCACAATTTCACGGTGGTTCTGTTCCTACCTCTCTGGAAGATTCCAGATGGTGTCACTTGGAGACTGTTGTTCTGAAAAACGAGAGCTAAAGTGTGGTGTTCCACAAGGCTCCATACTGTCTCCAATGTTTTTTAACATCTACATGAAACCGCTGAGATCATCAGGAAGTTTGGTCTGGTATGCTATCAATATGATGATGACACCCAGATCTATTTCTCCACACCAACTTCATCAGGAAATGGCATGGCCCCCCCAAGTGCCTGCCTCGGGGATGATATTGAATCCAGACAAGGCGGAGGTACTGTCTGTAGGGAGTCGGGATCTGAGAAATGGTTTAGATCTGTCTGTTCTGGATGGGGTTACACTCCCCATAAAAGATCAGGTTCGTAGTCTGGGAGTGCTCCTGGATCCCAAACTCTCCCTGGTTTCTCATGTTGAGGCTGTGGCCAGGAGTGCTTTTTTTATCAGCTTCGGTGGATACGCCAGATACAACCATTTCTGGATATAATTGACCTTAAAATGGTGGTACATATGCTGCTGGTAACCACTAGGCTTGACTACTGTAATGCACTCTACATGGGGCTGCCTTTGTACGTAGTTCAGAAACAGCAATCGGTACAGAATGAGGCAGCCAGATTGGACTCTGGGTTTACCCGAAGAGATCATATAACACTGATTCTAAAAGAACTGCATTGGCTGCCGATATGTTTCTGAACAAAATACAAAGTGCTGGTTATTGCCTATAAAGCCCTTAGCGGCTTAGGTCCAGGGTACTTAAGAGAGTGCCTTCTCAGTTGTGAACCCTGTTGCCTATTAAGATCATCTGGAGAGGTCCGTTTATGATTGCTGCCAATTCATTTGGTGGCAACTTGGGACCGGGCCTTCTCTGTGGCTGCCCCAGGGCTTTGGAATGTGCTCCCTGCTGAAATAAGTGCATCTCCTCTGTTTGTTTTTAGGAGGACCCTGAAGACGTACCTGTTTTCCCAGGCTTTTAACTGAAATCTAATTTTTAAATTTTAATGTGTTTTTAATCTATTGTGATTTTTATCTGTTTTATTAATTTTAAATGTTTTATATCTTATATTATGTTTTAATCTGTACACTGCCTACAGATTTCTATATTAGGCGGTATAGAAATTTAAGAAAGAAAGAAAGAAAGAAAGATATACAACATTCCACAAGTAAATCACATAGCATAGTCTTTATTTCGGGTCTTTGACCAGCATAACAGCAAAATAGACAAAAACGGTTCAATCTACCAAGCAAATCCATCCAGTTACCAGTTAACACCTGACTTGATCCTTAAAAGGTCATGCCAACCAAAATATATATAATACCCAACAACAATATTTAGAAACAGTATTATTACATTTTTAATATGTTCACTAATACTATGCTGGGCAGTATCCCATTTGGCAAAAGCCATCCTTTAAAGTGTGAGGCTGCAAAGAATTCAAATAAAACAGATGGGGACGGAGCAGAACCGCATAAAGAGCAGACGGGAGGCTGTGCCAGCAGGTCAAAGAGTCAAAGGAATAGCATACATCAGGGGAAAGATTCAGTGTATAGGTGCTTGTATGCCAATGCCAGAAGCCTCCGAGCCAAGATGGGTGAGCTGGAGTGCTTGGTTGCTAATGCAGAAATAGACATAGTGGGCATAACAGAAACATGGTGGAACAGTGAGAACCGGTGGGACACTGTTATCCCTGGGTATAAACTCTATAGAAAGGACAGGGAGGGGCACCATGGATGAGGGGTAGCACTGTATGTTAAAGAAGGGATAGAATCTAACAAGCTAGAAAACCTAAGTGGACTGGAGTCCTCCACAGAAACCCTGTGGGTGACTATACAAGGCCGGAAAGGAATCGTGCTACTGGGGACATGCTATCGCCCTCCGGATCAAAATGCCGACAGTGACTGGGAGTTGCAGGAGGAAATCAGGGAGGCATCAAGGAGAGGCAGGGCTGTAATTATGGGTGATTTCAACTACCCACACATAGACTGGGTAAATTCACATTCAAGTCAGGACAAAAAGGTCAAATTTCTAGATACGCTAAATGACTGTGCCTTAGAACAGTTGGTCATGGAACCGACCAGAGAGAAGGCGACCTTGGATCTAATACTGAGTGACACCAAGGACCTGGTGTGTGATGTCAGTGTCATCGACCCTTTAGGGAACAGTGACCACAGTGCCATCAAATTCAGCATACATGCGGGGAGAGAATCACCAAGGATGTCAAACACAGACATTTTAAATTTCAAAAGAGGAAACTTCTCCAAAATGAGGAGTACGGTGAAAAGAAAGCTGAGGAGGGAAATCAGGAGAGTCACTTCGCTCCAGAGTGCATGGCATTTACTCAAAACCACAATGCTAGAAGCCCAGTTAGATTGTATACCCAAAAGGAGGAAAGGTACCACTAAGTCCAGGAGAATGCCAGCATGGCTAACGGGTACCGTCAAGGAAGCCATAAAAGGGAAGAAGACTTCCTTCCAAAATTGGAAGGCCTGTCCAAACGAAAAGAACAGAAAGGAACACAAACTCTGGCAAAAGAAATGCAAGGTGACAATAAGGGAGGCAAAAAGAGAGTTTGAGGAACATTTAGCCAAAAGTATCAAGGGGAATAACAATAACTTCTTTAAGTACATCAGAAGCAGGAAACCTGCCAGGGAGGCGGTTGGGCCATTAGACAACGAGGGAGTGAAAGGGATTATTAAGGAGGATATGGAGGTTGCAGAGAAACTGAATGAGTTCTTTGCGTCTGTCTTCACGGCAAAGGATACTGAGCATATACCTATTCCTGAACCAGGCTTTTTAGGGATGGAGGCTAGAGAGCTGAGTCTGATAGAAGTGACAAGGGATGATGTTCTAAACTGTCTGGAAAAACTGAAAGCTAACAAATCACCAGGCCTGGATGGCATCCATCCAAGACTCCTCAAAGAACTCAAATGTGAAATTGCCGACCTCCTTGCTAAAATATATCACTTATCCCTGAAATCGGGCTCTGTACCAGAGGACTGGAGAGTAGCAAATGTAACACCGATTTTCAAATAGGGATCCAGGGGCGATCCGGGAAATTACAGGCCGGTTAGCCTAACGTCCGTTCTAGGCAAATTGATGGAAAGCATCCTCAAGGATAAAATTGTAAAGCACCTAGAAGAACAGGCCCTGCTGGGAGTGAGCCAGCATGGCTTCCGCAAAGGTAAATCTTGCCTCACCAACCTTTTGGACTTCTTTGAGAGTGTCAACAAGTATGTGGATAAAGGTGATCCAGTTGACATAGTCTACCTGGACTTCCAAATGCTTTTGACAAAGTTCCTCATCAAAGACTCCTGAGGAAACTTAGCTGTCATGGATTAAAGGGACAAGTACATGTGTGGATTGCTAACTGGCTGAGAGACAGAAAACAGAGGGTAGGTATAAATGGAGAGTTTTCACAATGGAGGGAAGTAAGAAGTGGGGTCCCCCAGGGATCTGTACTGGGACCAGTGCTTTTTAATTTATTCATAAATGATCTAGAAGCAGGGGTAAGCAGCGATGTGGCCAAATTTGCAGATGATACCAAACTCTTCCAGGTAGTGAAATCCCAAATGGATTGTGAGCAGCTCCAAAAGGATCTCTCCAAACTGGGGGAGTGGGTGACAAAATGGCAAATGCGGTTCAATGTTAGCAAGTGTAAAGTGATGCACATTGGGATGAAAAACCCCAACTTCAAGTATATGCTGATGGGATCTGAGCTGTCGGTGACGGACCAGGAAAGGGATCTTGGGGTTGTGGTTGACAGCTCATTGAAAGTGTCTATTCAATGTGCAACAGCTGTGAAAAAGGCAAATTCCATGCTAGGGATCATTAGGAAGGGGATTGAAAATAAAACGGCTAACATTATAATGCCCTTATACAAAACAATGGTGCGACCACACTTGGAGTACTGCATACAATTCTGGTCACCACATCTTAAAAAGGACATTGTTGAACTGGAGAAGGTACAGAAGAGGGCAACCAAGATGATCAGGGGCCTAGAGCACTTTCCTTATGAGGCAAGACTACAACACCTGGGGCTTTTTAGTTTAGAAAAGACAACTGCGGGGAGACATGATAGAGGTCTATAAAATCATGCATGGTGTGGAGAAAGTGGAGAGAGAGAGATTCTTTTCCCTCTTACACAACACTAGAACCAGGGGTCACTCCATGAAATTGATTGCCAGGAGGTCTAGGACTAACAAACGAAAGTACTTTTTCACACAACGCGTGATCCACTTGTGGAACTCTCTGTCACAGGATGTGGTGACGGCCAACAACCTGCATGGCTTTAAGAGGGGTTTGGATGACTTCATGGAGGAGAGGTCTATCAATGGCTACTAGTCAGAGGGCTGTGGGCCACCTCCAGCCTCAAGGGTGTGCCTCTGAGTACCAATTGCAGGGGAGTAATGGCAGGAGAGAGGGCACACCCTCAACTCCTGCCTGTGGCTTCCAGCTGCATCTGGTGGGCCACTGTGCGAAACAGGATGCTGGACTAGATGGGCCTTGAGCCTGATCCAGCAGGGCTGTTCTTATGTTCTTATGCTAGGATAAAAAGCATATTTCAACCACCCAGTAGGTTCACATGCTCTACTGGGTGGGCGGGCAGGTGGGGGGGAAGGCTTCCCAAACTTTGCCTTCCCTCCAGACGATTGTTGCTTTGTTGGTGGGAGCGCACACCACGCTCCCACACGATTAGCTCTGCTCCATGAAGCACGGAGCAGGGCAGAATGACTTGAGGCCAGGCCTCATTGCCCCGGTGGCCTCTGGGAAGCCCACAATGCACCACTCTACACACACGCTGCATTGGGGGATTACCCCAAGATGGGCGCTCTAGATGCCTGTCTCTGTGTCCAGCCGGGTTGGAAGCAGCCCATGCTTGCCCATGAGCAAGTAGCCGGGGGTTAGGCAGCACTTGCTCCCTTAACCTTGGCTAACAGCCGGGGTAAATAGCAGGGCTAGGAGGCACTGCCCTTTGGCAGTTCTCACGTGCAGCCTAACCCGGGCTGGGCATCCCTAGCCCATGTTCAGCTGCGCATGTGAGAACAGCCTCAGAATGTTCTAGAATACATAGCAGCTTGCATGTAGGCAATTGTATTCATGGATAGCAATCGGCAAATTTTGAACATAAATATTAAAACCTGCCTGCACTTTAACTCTCAAGTACTTGGGCCACATATAAATTTCGGTCACTTTTTTTCCAGTAGTGTCACATCAACACAACCCAAATACAGCACACTCTGAAGTATTAGCTAAATTTGTGGGAAAGTGTATGTAAGGGGAAGGTAGTTTTACATTCAACCATGAAATACCACGAAATTCAGAACTTGCAGAAATAATTCCAGGGGCAGCCCAATATGGAGCTTTTTACCAGGACGATCATATTTACAAGAACGTGTTCTTCATCACAGCGCATGGCCCAGTTTTGAATATAATTGCCTTAGAAGATTACCAATGCTTCTAGATCAGCATTTCACTCCCAGGAGCAGCAAACTAGCCACCAGTGGGAGCTCATAACCAGGACATAAAAGAGATGGTCTTCCCCTATTGCTTGCCCCCTAAATCAAGTATTCAAAGGTAAACTGACTCTATATATGGAAATTCATTTAGCTGCCATAGGAATATAGGAAGCTGCCATAGGAATATAGGAAGCTGCCATATACTGAGTCAGACCATAGGTTCATCTAGCTCAGTATTGTCTACACAGACTGGCAGCGGCTTCTCCAAGGTTGTAGGCAGAAATCTTTCTCAGCCCTATCTTGGAGATGCCAGGGAGGGAACTTAGAACCCTCTGCTCTTCCCAGAGCGGCTCCATCCCCTAAGGGGAGTATCTTACAGTGCTCAAACATCAAGTCTCCCATTCATATACAACCAGGGCAGACCCTGCTTAGCTAAGGGGACAAGTCATGCTTGCTACCACAAGACAGGCAATCCTCTCCTGTCACAGCCAACACTGTCCTCCATGCACTTATCTAAACCTTTCTTTAAAGTCATCAGAGGCAATCTATACATTAAACAGAATGAGGTGAGAGACCACATTTGCATATATGAATGTCAGACCACATTCATCCATATAAATCTGCCAGGGTCCTCTGCTCATCATCTCAGGCCCTGCTCATGGCCCCGCCACTAAAAGAGATCTGGGTGGCAAGGACTAGAGACAGGGCCTTTTTGGTTGTGGCCCCTCAGCTTTGGAACACCCTCCCTGAGTGTTTTTTAAAAACAACTGAAACATCTTTTTAAAGAAGCTTTTTAATGTTCCATCTTTGGTTATATTTGGTAGGTTATTTCATTTTTATAATTGTTTTTAGCTTTTTAAATAACTTTTAATTTGAAACAGCAATGCTAATTCTGATTGTGGTTTTAGCCTAGACTTCTAACTTACATTGTATCTATTTTACTGTTGTGAGCTGCCCCAAGCAATAGTATGCTGGAGGAGCGGGGTATAAATATTTTAAAGAAATAAAAATAAATTTGAAGATCATCATTTTGCATAATTCAGCATGTGAGAGTTCCCTGCATGTAGTAAACTAGCATATCCAAAAGAAAGGTGATATGCTAGCTTACTACATGCAGTGAGATTCACATGATAGTGGGCCATTCAAAGATATTATCCTTTCACCTGCAGTCTAATATACTTCAGCTCGTTGCCCCATTCTTCCTGATCTACAGATTGGCTGCAACGTGATGTATAAAAACCTCAACAAACTTTAGCAGCAGAATCCTGAGATGTCAGATTGGGCTGTTTCACTTCATATACTGCTTCACATACCATTTTTGAAAACTCCACTACATTAACTCCAGTTAAAGCTCCATATAAGTTTAAAACACAACAAAAACAAACATATACAACAACAACAACAAAATGTTTATATACGCTTTTCAACAAAAGTTTCCAAAGCAGTTTACATAGAGAAACAATAAATAAATAAGATGGCTCCCTGTCCCCAAAGGGCTCACAATCTCAAAAGAAACTTAAGACAGACACCAGCAACAGTCACTGGAGGAATACTGGGCTGGGAGTGGATAGAGTCAGCTACCGTACTCTCCCCCTGCTAAATAAAGAGAATCACCACGTTAAAAAGGTGCCTCTATGCGGTTCTAGCCCAATCTGCTCTCTGTATGGTAACTTTCTATTTAAACTGCAGGTAACTCTTTATTCAAACGTTTCATGTACACCATCTTCAGGCTTAAGATGGACAGTCTATTCTGCACACATATGGCTAGGACCATTACTACTTCCTGTATCGTGAGTCAGCAGGCAGAAAGCATCCTCCCCACCACCGCATAGTATCCCAATGGCTTCCTACAGGAGCACTTATAATCATTTTACAGGGAGTTCAATGCAGACTCTGCATCTCTGTCCTAAACAACCCCGCTGCAGGCCCTCTACTTCCTTGGAGTACATGATTTATTTAACCCCGCGCAACCCCGAATTCCTTCATCAGCCACCCACCCACCCACCCTCTTCCCTCTCTCACAGACGAGCCCTGCGGGATGCTGCTGCTCCTTGCCCTAACCTGACCGGTCGTGTACCACCAACAGGACGCGCAGGCCCCGCCCCCAGAGGCACCAATCGTTCTGGACTATACCAACTTGGGGCGGAAGGAAAGAAACCCGTTAAGGCGAGCCGTACCATTTTTCCCGAGGCGAAAGACTGAAGGGACTGACAGTGTGCCGATCTCACCTGTCCCTAAGCTGCACCTGAAGGCGACAAAGCTGCTGATCATAACCACAATCGCCGTTGCTGCAGTCAGCCGCCAAGGGAGTCCGGGCGCTACACATGCCACCGACACCGAACAAGCACGGCCAACAGGCCGACCCACCGTTGTTTATTTTTCGGGGTTTCTATGCTACAAAATCTGTTCCCGACATGCACCACGACCAGCTCTTGTCTCTCCTCCCTGCAAGCCAATCGCTAGCCAGAAAAGGAGGGGAAGTCACGCCCTTCGTCCCCCCATCAGAATTGAAGAGGAGGGAGAAGAAGATGATGGACCTATCCGCTCATACCCTAGTCTAATGCATCTTTACTCGGAAGGAAGGAAATCTCGTTGAACCCGATGAGGATTGATCCCAGATAAGTATGCTGGATCCTGAGTACAATGACGCAGAAGCAGTTTCCACTTCAGTTCTAAAAAGTGTGCTATAGAACTGTAGTCTTTTTAAGTGTGTGTTTCCGTTTCTCAATCAGTGGCGGTGGTGGGTGTGGGATTGAGGGGCACAGAAGGGGCAAAGTCCATTTATGGGTGGGCAAGCTGTGTCCCATTCCCACCTGTTGGATTTTTGAAACAGAAAAGGGGAAGGCAGGAAGAGCAAACTACTGTCGAGGCGGGGCAGTTGCCCCCCTCAAATTCTTCAATCTGGCTGCATCACCTTGATTATTCATTTAGCATGCAGCCGGATTTCCTGTTTGTTTACTCGGAAGCATGGAGTAAACCAGGGAGAGCAATGGCACTTCCTCCCAGCTAAATGTGCGTAGGATTGCTGACTAATGCATGGAATAGTGTTTCCAGTTATTTTTTTCTTAGCTGTATCTTAAAAAAATCTCATTATAATAATAAAATCAGCCCCCAGAAATCCAGAACAAGGAATGCTCTTAGCTGGACAGAGCCACATCTCAATGAAAAACAGAAATGAAAGAAGTTGAATCTGAGCTAATTTATTCTCACTAAAGACTTGCATGGCATAACGAGATTCTGCTATTTATTGTTAATGTTCCATAGAAGTCTCATTTTTTTTTAACATTTGTGGTATTTCAGAAATTTTGAAACTGAGAAGCTGTTGTTATTGAGCCTCAAAAATTGTAATTATTCATTCTGGCAATTAGCACACAATACCTCTGAGGAACTGAAAATAAAATGTTGAAGGTTATGCCAGACGTGATCTCGCCATAGCTGAAATTCAGGAAGTTTGAAATGGAAATGTATACATAAATGTTATTACGCAGTGCAGTAGCATAGGCTGCATAGCAAGTGCATGGAACACATTAGGAGATGACAAAAATCATTGTACCTCTCCCCTTGGGCTTGGCACTATCAGACATATACAAAAAGGACCTAGTTACATGTTACAGAGATAGATATCCATATCCCCTTCACTCCGATGCATCTGCCTAGTTGTTGTGCCATGAAGTCGGTGAAGAGGAAAGTGAAGAATGAGCTGTTGCCCAGCCAGCAGACACCCCCACCCCCCAGGGATCCAGGGATATTTGCCCCACCTTATTCAATTATAGCTATGCCCCTGTAATTACTTCATGTATCTGCAAGTGGGCTCTGGCCCATGAAACCTGCCACAATAAATGCGTTTGAAAAACTCTTGTTTTTGCTGCAGCAAACTAGCATGGCTACATTCTTGTATATTGCTTAGTGGTATAGAACAATCTCACATAAATAGCAAACAGTGTAAAGATGGATTAAATTCAGTTTTAAACAGTGATGTTAATAGCCCAATTTTAGTCTTTACTGAGAGGTAAATTCCACTGAAATCAATGGAACACTCCTCAAGAAACATAGTTCAGATTGGACAATATTTCCATTTTTTAATCCTGGCAGAGATTCTGTGCTCTAAATAGCTGAGTAATAGGCAGAAATTATACATGTCACTTTTGCCACCAATGTATCTGCATGTCTGGAAAGGTTTTTAGAGAGCATCCATTGCTGTCAATAAACTCTTGTATAAAGTAAAGTAAATGTGTACCGTCTAGTTAGTGTCAACTCCTGGCAACCACAGAGCCATGTGGGGTTTACCATCGCCATCTTCCATGCAGAATGAGATTATGCCTTTCAGCATCTCCCTATATCTCTGCTGCCCGATATAGATGTTTCCCATAGTCTGAGAAACATACCAGTGGGGATTCAAACCGGCAACCTCTTGCTCCCTAGGCAAATTACCTTCCCCGCTGTGCCATTAGGTGGCTGATATCTTCCTAGTAACATTTGGTAAAAGAAAGACAACATGAAATCATCACAGTCAAAAATTTTCACTGCTACTCCAGTTCATTGACTGCCACTTACAGAGAGAAGGGAAATGATGAATATGATTCCATCACATCACATGTTTCTTTTCTCAAATGTTACTAGAGAGATGTGGGGGCAGAGAAAAATACAGATCAGTGGTATCCATGTACCTTCATATTGTGCAGTTAGATCCCAGGTTTCAGTACAAATAGCTGCTGCAGGAGATAAGGATACCTCTCTAGGATAGTGTGAGGTGGAGATTAAAGAATGGAGAGGACTGTTGAGAATACATTGTTCCTCAGAACATTGGGAGCTTTGACACCTCTATACAAGTGCAAAGAAAATTAAATGAATCTTAATTCAGATAGTAGTCAGACATTCATTTTGGAACTTTGAGCATCTGTGGAGCTTCTTATTTTGCAACTGGTTTCATGTATTTAATACTCAATGTCCAAAGTGCAGAATAAATCAGAAAGATCTACTACTCCCGACCAACTAGAGCATCTGGCTGGCCACTATTAGAAACAGTATGCTGGAGAGAAATTCTGGATCTGATCCTAAAAGGCAATTCATATGTTCTTAACAGCATCCCCCAGCATTACTGGAAGAAGAAAAAGTAGTAAAAGAACCCACCACCTCTTAATTTGTTACTACATGTTGTGAATTTGTTTCCAGCTCCGTTGCATTGCTCGTCACCTATGCTTGTCCACAGCTGGCCACAATATTACCGAAGCTGCACTGGATCTTTAGAGAAAACCACACACTTAATGGACACAGCATATCTCTGATCCACAAGGCTGGCTGGCAAGTTAAACTGCATAGCCGATATATAGTGTGCAGCCCAAGACAGAATAGCCCAAGATAGAACTACTACAGCCCAAGATAGAATAGATGTAACAAATGAGAAGAAAGCCACTCTCCTTTCCAAAAAGTCTAGATTGTGGACTTGCAGACAGTGACAGCCCCCATCAAACCTAAGTGCGGCCCCCTGACTAATTGTTTATTACACCTGTCTGTAGCTTCGTGCACAGTCCCCCTGGCACCATTCGGAGATTACCATTCCCACCATGCAATGCTATGTTTTGTCCAGTGCTGGTGGAGTTCCTTTAAGGGAATGGACCTTCTTGAAACCTGCACCACCTTGGAAGGTGCGCACAGAGCGCTGGGATGTTTAGCCCTTCCCAGCATTTTCCTAACAGAGCTCTTATGAGAGGGCACCATCTCTCCTAAAGGGTCCTCCCAGCACTGAAAAAAATGCAGCAGTGGACAGAGGTCAGCTCAGTAGTGTACAGAGGTCAGCACAGTGGGAAATGGCTCTTGCATTGAAGGTTTTTTGCCAAAGTGGCCCCTGCTTGAAAAATAGCGACCATCACTGCCACAGAGCCATGCTCCATGACACAAGCAGCAGCTACCAAATGCCATTTGCACAAGACTGGACAAATGCATACAAGGCATGCACAAAGGCATGACCAAGAAGTAGTCACCATGAGACCACAATGCCTAACACTGCCTAGGGTGTGTGTAGATGTGTTATACCTATTCAAGTTGCTACTAGTTTTCTATTGGCCATCCCATTTCCTTTTCCTTTGGAAAAGAACCTTCTGTTCAAGATAAAAGAAATCTGCTTCCTTCTGGACTTCCACAGTAAAAAGCCCATTAATTCCATGGAGGAGATTCTACTCAAATGCTACCAAGCATCTGGATAAAGACTGTACTAGCCTTTGAATGTTCCTAGTTCTATTGGATCTGTATACTCATCCACAAAAGTTCCCATAGCAAACTCCCTACTCTGTGTTTTTTGTTTTGGTTGCCAAACTACCTGTTTTCACAAACTGCTTGATTATTTTGTCCTGGGATATACTTTTTCCCAAACTCCTTTCTGAAACTCCTTTTCAGAAGGAAAGGAAAGAGTTCAGTCTATGCAAGGAATATAGAGTAGGAGTTTGGTTTATAGATCTAATTATTTTTTATTCCAAAATCCAGATTAGAGTTCAAGAATCTCATCTAAAATCTAATAACTTTGATGTGTCATTTGTCCAGGCTGCTGGAACAAATGATCAATGTGTATTTGGTCTAGATTTTGGAGAGAAACAATTTTGACCAATGCATCAATGTTCAATATTGTTTCATGGGCATTATTTCACCAGAAAGTCTGGTGTGCCTTGAAGTGACAATTCAATCAACGTATCTGAGAAGAGTGTATGCTGTTCATTTCAATGGGGACTGCACAGCAAAACTTCCCAGTGGATTGAGCCTGATAGGTAAAGTCTTTGCTGCTCTCATTGGCACTAAAAAAATCTGCCTTCCAAGGTGGCAACCTTACCTTACCTAATGATAGGGCTGTCTTGGAACTATGAGGTGGAATCAATAAATAAGGTGAATTTGCATTTCCCCCCCTCCATAAACATATGCACCCATTATGTACTCATTACTACAGAACCTGTTACTGCATACCTGAACATGTAGTACTCATTTTTGTATACAGTTGGCAATATTTTCACTCACAGTTTTCAAAAGGCAGCACCTCTGTCAGATTGCACCACAGTTGAACATCAAAGTGCCAGTCAGTGAAGCTATTCCCACAATGAGTAGAAAGCAGGCTAAGGGAACCTAGCCTGCTTTCTACTGATCGTTGGAACCACCAGGCTCGTGGGTGAGCCCGGTGGTTCCAAGGTGGCTAGCCTGCCTAATTCCCCCTCCCCTTAAATAAGGTTAATGGGGCGAGTGCTCCGTTAACCTCATTTTTTTACTCGTGTGCCGCCGCAGTGTGCGGTGACACATGACTACACTCCCAACCAGGAGGCTGCCTCGGGGGTCTCTCCAGAATGCTCCATGTGCTCGCACAGGGCATCTAGGTACTTCCAGGGGCCGCGCAGGCCCCGATCCCCGCAGCCCCCACCAGCTCCTTGATGGAGCTGGCAGTCATGTGGGTGGCCGATCTGGCCGCCCAGGGCTTGGAGGCTGCTCATCTGTGGGGAGAGCAGGCCAAGTCTGCTTTCCCCACAGACCCGCCAGAAGCTCTTCTCACTGATTGTGAGAAGAGCTTCAGTGTGTAATTGGGAATGGGGCTATTGCTCAGTATCTGGTTTGCATAGAGTATCTGCTTTGCATGCAGAAGGCCCCAGCTTTAATCCCTGGCATCTCCAGGTAGGGCTGGGAAAGACTCCTTCCTGATATCCTGGAGAGTTGCTGCCAATCATGAGTAGACAATACTGAGCTAGATGGGCCAATGGACTTGGTATAAGGTAGTTTCCTATATCCCAATTATTTTTACTGTCAGAAGGTGTTAAGCCAAGTGAAATTTACTGTAGAATGTGTGCACAATATGAGAACAGTTGTTCATCATCAAAAACCATATACAAGTGGTGTGAACTCTTCAGAAACTGTCACACAAGTGTAGTGGATGAACATCAACCTGGTAGACTGGTGCATAAATGCCATACATAATTGACTACACTCTTATCCAATATTTTCTCTCTCTGATGGAATCAAAAAGCTTGTCAGTCACTGGAATAAATGTGTTAAGATAGGTGGTGGTTACACTGAAAAATAGTGCATGTTCGTGTTTCTGGAATAAACAGTTTTTATGCTATACTTCAATTTCCCTTATTCATTGACTCCCCCTTGCAAAAAGTACTTTTAAGGCAATGATAACAAAGAGAAGATTGGCTGCAAATAACACAGAAAGTCAGTACAAAAGGGGCAATCTGAAAACTATATTTTCTGCTGTACCAAGAGTTAGTGGCTTTGGGGTATAACCCGGAAATTCTATCACTCCACAGGTTTGCAAAATTGGGATTTGCATAAATTCAACTGTGATCTAAATTTTTCTTTTTAAAAGCATGTTTGTGACTTTCCTTGATTTTGATGTGCAACTAGAAATTCAGCTAAACCTTCCACACCAATCAGGACACAACTGAATATATTTTCATCCCCCCTCCCCAACGTTAAACTGATAATGCTTGCCCTGATCGCTATTTAAAAGATATACAGCAAATTTACATAATGCCCATATAAGACTTTTGTTAATGAATCAAGTCCTAAATGAAGAGCACTATAAATACATTAGTAATCAAAGAGCAAATAAGACCAGTGAACATATCTCTGCAGAGCAGTTGTGGGGATCCATTTTGTACTGTCAGTGTCAATGCATGGAAAACAGTCTTAATTAACATGTTGAATTTAATGTTTAAATTTTAATAAATTTAAATGCAGTGAAATGCTTTCATTCTGGGTTACATTTCCTTGAAACTAGTAATTACTTTCTTCTGATGTACAAACACCAACTATGCTGTGCTATTGAAAAAATATGTATTTTGCATACTACAGTATCTGTCAGATGAGCTCTTGCAATTCTGGGTTCAGAAGAAGCTTATGGTAAAAGCTGCAAGTGTTAAAACTTGAAGAACAAGGCTATATTAGTTTTAATCTTCAGATGTTTTGTAAGAATCTTAGGGACTGAGCGAAATAAATCATCCTCTGAAAAGATATTCATCCATTTCAGAATAAGTTTGCAGCTGCTGTTTAAGAACTAAAGCCAGTTCATTTTCAGAAATACCCATTCAGATAGTTGTGCAACATGCAAAGACTGAACCAATCACACAATCAGGCTAGAAAAAAGACTGTTTTTAAATCCTTTGTTCCGCACACACAGTAGACCAGAACTTTCCAGACTGCCCAATCAATCCTTTTCCAAGCAGAAAGTCACCCTTCTGATTGATTGAATCCTCCAAGGAGTTCAGAGTAAGATACATAAGACTACCACATCTTATCCTCAAAACAACCCTGTGAATGAATTTAGGCTGGAAGACAATGACATGTAGAAGGCCATCTGACTGGCTAAGAGGGGATTTGAATCCAAGTCTTAACAGGTTATACATTCTAGACACTACTTTACATTGATTATGCTTTGTTTTGCAGGGAGCTGAGAACCCATCTTGCTCTCACTAATAAAAGTTGATACTAGAGTTGCAACAGGATTTCATGGAATGCAAAATTTTAAGGCACTTTTTCAGATGCCTGCCTAGAAGAACTATTTGAGGGAAGCAAAAGGAATGTTGATATGGCTAGAATAACTTTCAGGAAGGGTTCAGAAACATCCCTACCTGGGACCCTGACAAAACACTGATGGAGGTCTTTAGCCAAGCTATGCTGCGGTTGTCATTGGCCTCTCACCAGCACTGAAAGTCCTCCCTTTGGGGAGTCTGGAATTAGTAAGGAAACCTTCTGTCAAAAGGCAAAGATAATATGGCCTGGGCCTAACATCATAATTGAATTTCTCTCAAACTCGAATTGAACTACTAATTCAGGCCAAGCCCTAACAGCAGTAATTCTGTTAGGGACCATAAACACCCAAAGGCTTTTGCCAAATGTGGCTACCACGAGCAGGTAAGCAGATTACACAAAAACATTTTTCAGAAGATGGATTCCAAAAGAAAATCTTTTAAACATTTTGTTTTTTCTAAAAGTGGCAGCTGTATTGGATTTTGTGAGCAGTTCTATTTCGTTTCTGCTGCCAGGGGCATTTGCCTGCATCAGGCCCCAACCTACAGCTCTTCAGCTGTTGTTGTCCTACAGCTCCCATCACTCCCGGTCACAGTAGGCAGTGGCAGTGGGCCAGCATCTGTGCAAGAGCCACAGTTAGACCCAACCCTACCCCCTGGCCTGTATAGCTTACAACCAGACATGCATGAAAATCCCTAGAAAAGACAGGTGCCTTATTTTTCTCTCTCCCCGTGTGTCCTGTTTCTATATGTGGATGAGCATAAAATCAGCATAGGCTAAAACTCTCCCACTTGTGTGGGCTAGGGATGTGCACGGAACTGTGTCTCTGCAGTTCGAAGGCAGCGGGGGTGCCTCTTTAAGGGCGGGGGAGGGTGCACTCACCCCTCCCACCACTTTCCCCCTGCCAGCACTAGTTCCCAGTAAAAACTTTCAGGGCAGCAGCATACCTCCCTGCCGCCCCTTCCCCGTCCTCAGATGGAAATGGCTGGAAGTACCGGGAGCACATGCGCCCATTGCATGCATGCACGCACATGGCAGACGGCATGTGCACTCGACGGGCGCCCAGTACTTCCAGACGGGGATGGGGCGGCATGGAGATATGCTGCCGCCCCGCAGGTTATTACTGGGATGGAGTGCCGGTGGGGGGAAAGTGACGGGAGAGGTGAGTGCACCCTCCCACCACCCTTAAAGCGCTTCCCCGGGGCCTTCAAACTGGCCCCGGGGTTCATGCACATCCCTAGGTGTGGGCTGTGGGGATTGAATGTCCTTCAGGAAGGTATCTGTTTCCTGAAATAAGCCAAAGGAAGAATTCAAAAGGAGAATTTCATCAAACATAATCAAGGTTAATCTACAAGAAACCTGGGGCTAAATGTGGGAGAATGTGGGTCAATGAGGAGAGGACCCACACCAGATTGCTTCCAACTTCACATGTGGGCCTTTTCATATACATTATTACAATTAAGAAAAACATAGAACTTGCATGTAGGTTGTTGCATTTGACAACTGTGTTTGTGAATTTTGCAGTGTGTACACATGTATTCAGTCATTACATGTTGCTATCTGGATGTGGATTTTGTGGGTTCCATAAATTTTCCTACCAGAAAAGGTATATGGCACTCACGGGACCCACACACAGATAACATCATCTGGGGAGGTCTGGTTACAGTTACCACCAGCTCATTTGGTGGCAACCTGGGACCGGGCCTTCTCCAGGGCTGCCCCAAGGCTCTGGAATGCACTCCCTGTCAAAATAAGAGTTTCTCCATCTCTGGCTGCATTTAAAAAGACCCTCATGCATCTGTTTTCTCAGGCTTTTTGTTAAAAAATAATCCTAAACTGTTTTAAATGTTTTTACTTTGTAAAACTGCTTATTATTCTTTATTTCTGACTGTTGTGTTTTTAAAACATGTACACTGCCTAGCGATGCACATATCAGGTGGTATATAAATAGGATAAATAAAATTTCAAGATGGATCTGGGGCCTCTGCACCGAAAAACAAATACTAAGGAGTTTTGATAAACCTAGTAAATTCTTAGGAGGGTCGTTTGCATTGCTAGCTGGTGCAAGGAGAACCTTTCTTATGAGATACACACATGAAGAATCACACAATATCAGTTTATTGTTATATTCAGGGGTCAAGAAATGTTAGCTCTGTTCACCAGCCAGATACAAAATTTTTACTTGTCGAGCTATGATGGTACATTGCTTGTCAGGATTTTTTATTCGTCAGGCATCATTTTTCACTCATCCCAGACAAGTAGACAAGTGGATTTCCCGAGCCCTGAATATCTTCCATTTTGGTGCTTCTTGGCACTGCAGTATAGATGATTAAACATCTTTAGAAAGCTTACTCGATTTAAACAGTGCATACAGTTTAAAGAGAATTTTTCTATATCAAATCAGATTTTACTTGAAAAAGATATCAATAGAATTATGTCCTGTATTATTGCATTGCAGAGGAATCTGAAATTGGATCTACCAGGAAAAAACTGGGACTATTCTGTAAAGATTCTAAATTCCCTTTATGTCTCACCATGAGGGAATTGCTTTAAGATGATGTCACAATAGCACCCTATACACTGGAAATTACATAACATTTAATTTATGTTTATTTATTATTTATTTAAAATATTTATACCCCGCCCCTCCAGTGCACTACTGCTCGGGGTGGCTCACAACAATAAGATAGACACAGATACAATAAAAGTAATAAAATTAACTAAATTAAAAAAAGAAAAAGAAAAGTCAGATTAAAAACCACAATCATTATTAGGTTCAAATTAACACTGAAAATTATAAAAAGCTAAAGAACCTACCAGATATAACAAAATAATAATGGAACATTAAAAATCCTCCTTAAAAAGGTGCGTTTTAAGATGTATTTTAAAAACACTGAGAGAGGGAGCATGGCGAAGCTCTTCAGGGAGGGCGTTCCAAAGCTGAGGAGCCACAACTGAAAAGGCACTGTCTCTAGTCCCCGCCAACTGGATCTCTGTTAGTAGCGAGGCCATGAGCAGGGCCTGAGATGATGAGCGGAGGGCCCTGGCAACTTCATATATGCGAATGTGGTCTGACAGGTACCCCGGTCACATATCATTTATGTTATGATTGAACACAGATGTTGGTCTTGTATAGCAGTGAAAGGAGATACAATGCATCTGTGGTGAGAATGTAAGCTAAGAAGTTCAGGAGAATGGACACTGAAACTATCAGAACAATACTAGGATCTTCTATGCCAAACTATCCTGTGATCTGCTTGTTAAGTGATATGGAGGACTGTGTAATTGGAACGAAGCAAGAGGTTGTCTTAAATCTCCTTGTAACAGCCAGACTGTCATATGCAAGATACTGGTAGACAAGCACTGTAGCATTTTTTTAAAAAGGGGGATAGTAGACAAATTTCAGAACTATCAAAGTGGTAAAATAATTGCATATAAATCTCAAATAAAAGGCAATGGCTAACATCGAGACTAAGTTACTCAATAGTACTATTCAGGAGTTCCTCTAACGAACTAATAAATTTCAGTAGGGAATGTACTCTAGTAAATGTAGGATGTCAGTCACTAAATGCCCAGAAAGCATATGTGATGGATGGTGGGCCCCTGTTCTACATTTTATAAACCAGAGAAGCATGAGAACAGGAAATATAAGTACATCATTGACCATAACGATATGAATGCTACATTGTGCTGTACATAAAATATGATAAATAGTTCAATTAGTTTTGAATATATTGTTACAAAGACTCTCACCTGAGCACTGAGAAGTTCCAGGCAGAGAGCTACCCAGATTCTGCCTTCCTTGGGAGGAGAGATTACTGGAGGCTTGTGGTGTCTTTGTACTATTTGGTTTATATACAAACACATGGGCTGAGCATCAGCCAGAGGCAAGTGTCAGTGCACTCTTACAAACCAGCAGCAGATCCTTCAGAGAAACACTCCGGTGCATTAAGGTGCCTTCCATCAGCTTTCAGCTCTTGTTTGCTTTCTTAGAATCCCTGTTTAGTTTGTGTTGGTGTACATCCATATGTCTCAAAGCCGCTCCTTTTCTTACACTGACACATCAGCCCCTCCAATCAGGTGGAGAGTAGGGTGTGTTGCTTTGCAAGCTTTGATAACTTTCTGCCTCCCAGAACATGCCAGAGCCATTTCTCAACCATCAACTCACATAAAGTGGTCTTCATTCTTAGCCACACAATAAGTCCACTGATGAGTCATGGTGAGGCAGACTGGCATAAGTGGCAAAGCATCACCTTAGGACAGAATTATAGTCAGAGGCCACTTATATTATCATATTTCAAGCTAGTAGCAATTGTGTGTGTGTATTTATTTATTTTTAACATATTTTTATACTGCCCAAAACTTACATCTCTGGGCGGTTTACAACAAAAAATAACAGAAAAATTAAAACATTCGTTAAAATGATTTATGATAAAGTTGCTTACACAGACTCATGTAACTGTGTTGATATAAAAATTTCAGCAGCATAAAAGAACCCTTGCTTAGTGCAGTGAGAAGAATCGTTTGCTTCTCTACATGTTCCCATAGTAACTGAAACGAGTGATGAACATAAGGCGACCATAATCCCATGCAAACACAGTATGGACTTTGCACATACACAGAATTGTCCCTTTCCCTCCAAATTAAAAAATACAAGACATTTAGCATCTATTCTTAGGAAGGTTGGTTTTTTTTCTTTAATGTGTATGGTTATACACAATATCAACACTACCTTGGTGTAAGTCAAATGCAGTCAACCAGCCATACAGTGGCTCTCTGGGGCTTCATGAATCAACTGTTTCTGCTAACTGTTCAAGACTGCAGAAGCTCAGGCTGCAACTAGATGAAATGCAAGAGACCAATGATCAGGATTTCCTATGTGCACACATGCACAGGTGTGTGTTCTTAAATTTGAAAGTAGCCATACGAATCAGATCAGAATCATAGTGCTGCCAGAATCAGGATCTCCCACTTTGAAGTGAAAAGAAAATTCAAGTCAGCAAGGAAGAGCTAATTGGATCAGGAAAGTAATGTTGAGAGAGAGAGAGGTGTGTTCGATAAGAACATATGAACAGGCCCAAGACCCATCTAGACCAGCATCCTGTTTCACATAGTGGACTGCCAGATGCTTTTGGGAAGCTCACAGGCAAGAGATCAAGGCATGCCCTCTCTCTGCTATTGCTCCCCTGCAACTTTTAGAAGCTTTTAAATTCAGAAGCATCCTGCCTCTGAGCCTGGAGATAGTCTATAGCCATCAAGACCAGCAGCCATAGCATCAGCGCATCCTATGGCAGAGAATTCCAGTTTAATTATGCATTGTGTGAAAAAGAACTTCCTTTTGTTGGTCCTAAATTTCCTGGCATGTGCTCCATGCGTGGATTCTTGCAGCAATTTCATGAGGTGGCTGAGAGCAGGTAAGGACCTGCTCTCCTCTTTTTAAAAGATCCCACTTGCCGCTCTCCTCCGTGCCAAACCAGTGCACAGATCTCGGTTCATGCACACCTACCTCTACATGGGATGACCCCTGATTCTAGTGCTATGAAAGAGGGAGAAAAAAAATTTTCTCCCCACACAAAATATAATTTTATAGGTCTCTATCATGTCTCACCTTAGTTACCTTTTTAGCCTACTTTCCTTAAAGAAAGTAAACTTATGAAATCGTTCGTGTGTGTGTGTGTGTGTGTGTGTGTGTGTGTGTGTGTGTGTCTCCCTCTAGCAACTTCACAATGCCTGGACCAATATGAACCAAATTGGGTGCAGTAGGAGGCTCACATAGAGACACCTTAATGGTGTAATTTGTGATGTCATCCACCCCAATTCAAGTCGGTGGACCCATAAATGTTTGAGGCGCAAGTGGGCTAACTTGTGAACCACCTAACCAATTTGAAACAAATTTGCTACAGCTGTAGAGACACATAGGGACACCTCAATGTCATAGTTTGTGATTATATCCACCCCAGTTCAAGATGGCGGACACATGAACGGTTGAGGCACAAGTGGGCAAACCTGTGGACTGCTTAACTGGTTTGAACCAGATTTGGAACAGTTGTAGTGAGTGACACATAGCAACACCTCAGTGATATAGTTTGTGATGATGTCATCCACCCCAATTCAAGATGGCAGAGGTGTGAACATTTAAGGATGAAGTGGGCTAACTTGTGAGGATGGTAATTATCAATTAAAATTATAGTGAAAGGAAAATAGGCAGATTAGTTCTTACCAGAACAACATGTTTCAAAACTAAAAAGCCCCAGATGTCATAGCCTTGTCTCTCAAGGAAGGTTCTCTAGGCCCCTGATCATCTTGGTTGCCCTCTTCTGCACTTTTTCCAGTTCTATAATTTCCTTTATGAGACATGGTGACCAGAACTGTGCACAGCACTCCAAGGTGGAGGAGGTGGAGCATTAACTCTCCAGCATTAACCCTCAAAGATAGATTTTTCATACACTTTGTTTCATTTACCATAAGAGACACTCTTATGTGTCTTAAGTGCATTTAACAGTCTGATCTCATACAGAGGTAGGTGTGCCTAAGCGAAACAAGTGAACTTAAACAACTTTTCAGACCATGCTTCTCATTGATTTTGATGGGAGAGTGAAGCATGCACTTTATTCTGGTTTTGGTTAGGGGTTGTTTTAAAAGAAAAAATGTGACCATAAGGATCTAGATTGGTTATCTAACCCCAAATAATGGTTTGGTGGTGCAGAAACAGGTTCTGTGCTCACATTCTTCAAGTAATGGATTGCTTCCTGTTTTGCAACAAACTGTAGCTTGCCACTACATCCAAACTAGAAGACTACGGTATGCAGTTGTCCTCCAAACTTGGACTATAAAAGACTTCAGTCCATAGTTTGCAATCCTGGTTTGGAGGACAAGCACAAACCATAGTTTGTTCAAATGCAATGACAAGTTATGGTTTCCTGCAAACTAGGAAGTAACAATCACAAGGGGAGAAGGGAGCATATGAGTCCAAGATTTTGTCCCTGCTGCACCAAGTCATGGCTTGGTATGACATGGAAACCAACCCTCTATTTGAATTATATGATTTACCATAGATATGCTATATCACATACTGTTTGGTTTTCTTAACAAAATACTTCCTTGTGTTGACAGAGATGTGATGTGAAAAAGTTTGTGGTTTTGTTTGTTTTTTTAAATCTCAAACTCCACCCTTGAAAAAAGATTTGACTTTTCTGATTAATGGAGCCTTTTATCCAGAAAGATAATGTGTTTCCTGAATATGGATTGCTCTTGTACAATGAGACTATCAGGACTATGAATAATAGTCAATATGATAACAGCATCAATAAATTACCCTATATATGACTAGATTATTCTCTAAAGTGTGAAGTGTCTCAAGTTCTTTGTGTTTATATTATCTGTAATTGTCTGCCACTTCTTACCAGGTTGATATAAGTGCACCAAGCTTAGTGCACCAAGGATATGAAACATAAGAAGTGCTTGGATTTAACTTGAAATTTAGCTGTAAAGTGAATGCAAAAAAGGAGAACAAGCAGTAGCCCTGTCCTTTGTGAGTCACCCCAGGCAGTATTGCACTGGAGGGCCAGGATATAAATATTTTTTTTAAATAAATAATCTCCCCCACCTCCACTTGAATTATTTATTACCTGCAGCTTTGTGTGTAGAGTCTTCCATCTGCTGCCTGGAATCCAGAAGTAAATCAGGCTCCCACCTGCAGTTTTCCTTTGGGCACCATTCTGAGCTTCTACCTTCTCTACAGCTGCTGCTAACACCAGGTCCAATTCAAGGTGCTGGTTTTGACCTTTAAAGACCTTAATGGTTTGGGACCTGGATACCTGAGGAACTGCCTGCTCCCAAAGGTTGCTGCCCACTTGACGAGGCCATATGGGGGGGCTCTACTTCAGGTGCCGACAATGAGGGAGGCTCAGCTGTCGTGCATGTGGGACAAGGCCTTCTCAGTTGTTGCCCCCAGACTCTGGAATGCTCTCCTGGTGGCCATTCGCTCCTCAATCCCCATCACAGTTTTTAGAAAGTGTGTGAAATTTTATTTTACCCAGGCTTTTATATTATTGTTCCTGTTGCTGCTGCTTTGTATCTTTTATGGTTATATTGCACTTGTTTTTAATCTTTTAATCAGATCTGTATTTTTATATTCTAGCTGATATTTGATTGTGTAATTTAATTTTTGTGTGAACTGCCTAGAGATTGTTTTTAATGAAAGGCGGTATAGAAATTTAACAATAAATAAATAGCAGAAGAACAGTCATTAGCCACCCAAAAGGGAAGAATGGGTCTTCACTCTCTCTGATTTTGTCACAATTGAGCAGGGCCTCAGTCCTGAATGCCCCCTTTTAAAGTGAAAAATATTCTCACTGAATTATGAAGGATACATCCTCAGGGCTCCAGTCTGACATTTTCTCCTCCATGCATTAGCTCATTAACCCTAAGTCAGATTGACCTTGATATGTTGCCTGTACTCAGTCGTGGCTGGACAGTAAGGGCAGGAGGGGCAGTGCCCCTCCAAACAAAAACAAACAAGCTAAAGGCTCAGACTTACCAGTAGCCAGGAAAACCTTCAGAGCAGGGAGCTTCTTTCAGCCCCTCCTCCCCTGACTGTAATTTGTTTTGGCCTTACTGGCTGGAATAGTTGCTACTCAAGCTGCTCCAGCCAATCTGATTCCTAGGGGGCTCCTCTTAGCACTGCCCCCAGGAAGAACTACAATAATGGGTTAAAATGCACTTCCTGGTTGCTTCAGGGAGTATATTTTTAATACATTTCCCCCCTTCTTCCTGGAGCCAGTGTCAGGAGGAGCTCCCTAGGAATCAGATGGAATGGAGCAGCTTGTGTAGCAGCTGTTCTAGCCAGCAAGACCAAAAGAGGGAGTTTCAGACAGGGGAGAAGGGGCTGGAGGAAACCCTCTGTTCTGGAGGATTCCCTGGCTGCTGGTAAGTGATATTTTGTTTGTTTGGTGAGAAGGAGGGAGGATGGATGCAATCCCTGCTTTCTCCTTTCTGTCCCTCTTTCTGCCTTTTGCCCTTCCTCAGGGGCATAACTATAATAGGGCAAGAAGAGACAGTTGTCTGGGGGCCCACTGCCTTGAGCCCCCCCCGAGGCAAGTCACATGACTGACTCCCCCAGCCACACACCCGCCCGGGCTTCCTTCATTTGTATTCATCCTCCAAAACTGATGTGAGTGTTAAGACTTGGAGCTACCAGAACAGCATGTCTTTCTCTAGTACCATTAAATGACTTGCATCGTCCACAATTTACAAAACAATTTTTATGCTTTTTGTTACCACTGTTCAGCTTCATTTAAGATTTCTTTACTTCATGAGCTGCGCTTCAGTGAGAGAGGGGCCCATTTTAAAATCTTGTCTCTGGGCCCACTCCAACCTTGCTACGCCCCTGCCCTTCCTTTCTGCTTTCTGCCTTTCCCCTTGCTTTTTGTCGTGGCTTTTTTGCTTTCTGCCTCCCCCCACCCCACCCCACCAAATCAGTTTTCTACTTTTGCCCTGCTTTTCTGCTCTTTCTGTTTTCCTCAAGCTAGGAGGCCTAGTGTGGAGGAAAGGGGGAAAGCCCATTGGTGTGGAGGAAGGGGGGGTAGGTTTCTGCCTCGGTGACCAGGTTCTCCCCTGCTCCTCCCCACCCCCCCGCTCCGATGCCCACCAGCCACTACTGCCTCTACTTAGAATGGAGTTTAAGTAGAAAGCTGTGCAAAGTGGTTAAAAAAAAATCTATTGGCGGATCAACTTATGTTTGAGAACTGCTGGGCCAGAGAGCAATTAACATGGGGTACAATCCAAGCAAAGTTAAGCAATTTTAGATTACATTGTTTTCAGGAGGAGAGTTAATCAATTTCTGTTAAGCATGTTTTCCATACCATCTAAAAATACCTGTAGATTATATTGCTAAACATGTCCACTCAAGACATTTTAGAATACATTTTCTGCATGAAAATTATGAAACTACTCCCCACCCCCATATACTGTATATTTAGTTTAGGGCTTTAGTGAAACAAACATAGCACAACACAGCAAAAATAACTGTGTGTATGTATGATACAGAGAGAGAGAGAGAGTATTTGCAGATTTAATTTACTTTTCTAGGGAGATAAAAAGAAAGGGGAATAGAAAAGATAATTTGCTAATCCTCTGTATCATAGGCTCTTATTCTGACCCTTATCTCCTTTTTTACATACTATTCCGACAATCAGGCTGACCTTCCAGAGAGAGATCCAGAACAGTTGCCCTGGAATATTTCCCCCCTAGAATTGGAGCATATAAGTGATGGGGGCAGGGTGTGATTTGGAATTGTGTTTCTTCTTCACACCAGTGTTTTTGAGAGCACTGTGCCTAGCTACCAAAAAAAAAGAAGCAGCGTGATTCTTCAACAAAATTGGAATCTGATCACTTTCACTCAAGCTCTGTTAACTTCTATTTTGAATTATTGCAACATGCTATTCTTTACTGTGATTTGTATAGTGAACCCTGTTTAAGACTTATATCTCCTATGTTAGATAATTTGCCTGGCCGGTCTGATGAATTTTATTTAAATTATCTTTTAACTAATGTGGACACTGATAGTATCTCTGTTGTGGCCAGGTTTTGTTATATTATTTGTAAAATATGTACTGGTTTATTGTAAATGTTTGCTGGTCAACGGCCAAATAAACTTATATCTATCTTATTGCAACATGCTGTATGGAGGCTGCTTCTGAAGATGGTCCAGAAGCTTCCACTGGTAGAGAATGCTGAGATCCAGGTAGATCAGGTGGAGAACATTCCTTTCTGGAATTTGGACATAACTGTCCTGGTTGCCTATTAGCTTCTGCAATCAATTCAAAATTCTGATGTTTCAAAGCCCTACACAGCCTGAACTTGTCTTATCTTGAGGATCACTTTCTCCCCATAAACCACCTCCTCTTCATCCTTTCAGGTCATCTGCGGAGGCACTGCTTTTGTGAAGCAAGGGTTGCAACAATCAGAATTAGATGATTTTGTCCCAAGGGGACAAGTACATATGTAGATTGATAACTAACTGGTTGAAGGACAGGAAACAGAGGATAGGACTAAATGGAGAGTTTTCACAATGAAAGTAAGTGGGTTCCCCCAGGGATCTGTACTGGGACGGGTGCTTTTTAATTTATTCATAAATGATCTAGAAGTAGGGGTAAGCAGTGAGGAGGCCAGATTTGCAGATGATACCAAACTCTTTCAGGTAGTGAAATCCAAAACAGATTTTGAGGAGCTTCAAAAGGATCTCTCCAAACTAGGGGAGTGGGCAACAAAATAGCAAATGTGGTTCAGTTTTGGCAAGTGTAAAGTGATGCACATTGGGACAAAAAAACCCCCTAAATTCAAGTATATGTTGATGGGATTTGAGCTGTCGATGACTGATCAAGAGAGGGAACTTGGGGTCGTGGTGGACAGCTGAGTGTTGACTTAATGTGCGGCAGCTGTGAAAAAGGCCAGTTCCATGCTAGAGATCATTAGGAAGGGGGTTGAAAATAAAACTGCTAATATTATAATTCCCTTATACAAAACGATGGTGCAACCACACCTGGAGTACTGTGTACAATTCTGGTCACCACATCTAAAAAAGGACATTGTATAACTGGAAAAGGTGCAGAAGAGGGCAACCAAGATGATCAGGGGCCTAGAGCACCTTTCTTGTGAGGCAAGGCTACAACACCTGGGGCTATTTAGTTTAGAAAAAAAGATGACTGCAGGGAGACATGATAGAGGTCTAGAAAATCATGCATGGAGTGGAGAAAGTGGATAGAGAGAAATGCTTCTCCCTCTCCCATAACACTAGAACCAGGGGTCATCCCATGAAATTGATTGCCAGGAAATTTAGGACCAGCAAACAGAAGTATTTTTTCACACAACGCATAACCAACTTGTGGAATTCTCTGCCACAAGATGTGGTCACAGCCAAAAACCTGGATGGCTTTAAGAGGGGTTTGGATAACTTCATGGAGGAGAGGTCTATCAATGGCTACTAGTTGGAGGGCTATAGGCTACCTCCAGCCTCAAAGGCAGGATGCCTCCCCTTGCAGGGGAGTAACAGCAGGAGGGAGAGCATGCTCTGAACTCCTGCCTGTAGGCTTCCAGTAGCATCTGGTGGGACACAGTGTGAAACAGGATGCTGGACTAGATGGTCCTTGGGCCAGGTCCAGCAGGGCTGTTCTTATGTTCTTAAATGGTTCATCTTCTAGTCCAACATCCTGTGCCACATAGAGACCAACCAAATTCTTCCAGGAAACCCACAATTCCCTTATAATCTTGGTTGCCCTTTTCTGCATCTTTTTTTTGGCTATACAATAGGTATTGTGAGACAAGGCTACCAGAACCGTATACACTATTCCAAATGTGACTGCACCATAGACTTGAATAAGGGCATTACAATATTGGAATTTTTGTTTTCTAGCTCTTTCCTAATAATCCCCAGCATGGAATTTGATCTTTTACAGCTGCCACATGCTGAGCTGATGTTTTCATTAAGCTATCCACCACAGCCCCAAGGTTTCCTGGTAAATCACTATTAGTTTAGACCACATCAGTCTATATGTGAAATTGAGGGCATGAGTTGCCCCAGTGTTCATCACTTTATACTTATGTACACTGAATTATATTTCATATGCTGTTACTCAGTTTGGAGATATCCTTTTGGAGTTCTTCAGAATCCACTCGGGTTTTCACCATCCTGAATAATTTGGTGTCATCTGGAAACTTGGCTGGTTAACTTGCTCACTCCTAACTCCAGATATTTATGAACAAATTCAATAATATTGGTCCCCCCCCAATAGCAATCCTTAGGATAACTCATTTCTTTCTTCCTTTTTTGTGAGAACTGTCCATTTACTTCTACTCTCTGCTTTTTGTTTATTAACAACTATATGTCCAGTCTTCATCACAGACATAAAGAAGTGAGATTTAAAAATGGGTAGTGGAGGGCAGGGGAGCTTCTTCCTACTAATTATCATAGGTTCAGAGACACTAGAAACAGTTACAGCTTTTATTTAATATTATCAGTTGTGGTGTGAGTTGTGACAGCATCCCTGGAAATAGGATTACCTTTTTTTTTCCTTTTTTGTGTGTGGGGCCCTTATGCCTTTGAAAGATGCTTAATTAAGAGCCAAGTCAGATGTCAGAGTCAACTGCCTGTTTGTTAAACACTTCCTTGTCCCATTCACCTATAAAATGGAGATGGGGGTCTAGTGTTTATACCAAAAGGAACGCATGGCAGAGGCCAGCAAAACCCAGCCACTTACCTCACTGCACCCTGCTGCTCCTAAGCAGTTTTTTTTCCCCCCTGGCCTAGTTCTAATACTGAAAGTGATCTGGACTGAGAGAAATTAAGTAAAGCAGTTGGGTGCAGTGAACTAAGAGGGGTGGGTTTTGCTCTCTTCTCCTACACACTCCTTTGGCTGTAAAAGTGTACACACACACACACACACACACACACACACACACACACACACACACCTGCTTTATAGGCAAACAGAGCAAGCATGTTTTTAACAAATACATGGTTCCCTGGAATTTGACAGATGATAATGATAGCCACTGTTTCCCCTGGGTTGCATCTTCACTGGGAACACTACCCCGCTCTATTTCTATTTGTCATGGACTTTTTGAGATCTGTGAGGGAAAGGGGGACAGCCCTAAATAAGAACAACTGGTTTCCTACTGCTGTTGCTGCCACTGCCGCCTTCTGTGATCTTCATGGCACCAGGTGAGGAACATCCTTGCTGAACATCCTTCCTGTGAGCATTGGAACCTACTTGTGGAGAGAGAAGGGAGGCTTGGCAAGAATACAATGCAGTGGTCCACAGCTGCAACAGACTGTACCTATTACCAGATGTGCATTAGGGTTGGGTGAATGAGTAACTGCAAAAGGTTACAGCCGTCTTCAAAAGTAGTGAAGGTATCATGAAGCAGTTGTACCAATCAATTACCCAACTGAGGATAAACAACTAAGAGTCTCATGACACCTTAAAAATTAAGACACCTGCTACAACACAGTTTTCATTAAATAATACATGTGTTAGTCTTTGAGATGCCACAGAACTCACTGTTGCTTTTGCTATAACAGGGATAACACAGCTATCTCCTCCTGCTAGAATCTGTTACCAAACAAGGATTGGAATGGTTCAGTCAAAGTCAATCATGTCTAGCCCTCCAGTAAAATCAATGAGACTTTAAGATGCTTAGCTTTAGCTAGATTATGTTCATACTTTTCTTTCTCTTCTATGAAAACATTTCCCTTTCTGTTCATGTTAATCTTGCTGCCCTATCACTTTCATTGTGTGTCTCTTGGCCTGTGTTATCCAACAAGAAAAATAACCATTTCCAATCATAGAATCTAAGAATCATTGGAAGAGATCAAGTGGATCCATTATTAATAAAACACCATCCATCACACTTTTGAATTAAAAATAAACATTCTAAACTTTCAAGATGAGATTACTTTTCAAAATGGGGTGGGATTAGATCTGTAGGACTAGGAGAAGTAAGGAGGGAGATTAAAATAAATTAATAACACTGAACATTGGTAGAACTTATTCCAAGATTCACTTTCATTATTTAGGTAATCCTTATAACAACCCTGCAAGATAGGCCAGTACTATAGCATAATACTACAGATAGGGTAGAACTGAAAAAAATACCCGAGGATCTTAGTGACCCGGCTTAGATGAGATTTTCCTGGTTGAGCTACAACAGTACCAGCTTTGATTAAATAGTTCACTAGCCCAAACTTGTTTTGATGCTGTGCTGCCATAACATTTAAGAAAAGGTGAAACTGAAACACCTACAAATGACAATCTTGTTGCTTAAGTGACAGACATATATAGTGTGTATGACTTAGTCTCCCACAACCCTCTTCTGCCATCCTTGATCACATGAGAGTCAAGAGTGACAATACTCTATGGACAGTAGACTTCACAGATGAACTGCAGTAGATGGTGTGAAGATTCTCCTCTAATCCTTACCATATGTTCTTGACTAGTGGAAATAATATCTTGTCTGCTTAGAATAAAATATCATCTGGATAGTAGTGTATTTAGTTCATACAAATATACTAGTATTATCTGCCTCTGTGTTGCACTGCATATTTTTTAATAGAGAAGAAATTCATTAAATAGACAATAAGCAAGCAACTAGCTCTCAGCCTCAAGCCTCCCCCTCCCCACTCATTTGCAATATGGAGATAATAGACCTGCCCTACTTTACACGATGTTCAAGGATTACTAGAATAATGTGTGTGAAGAGCTTTAGGCTTTACCCCTACCAACACCAAAAAGGAAGGAAGGAAGAAGAAGAACAAAAAGCTATATACATGATAAGTATTATTATCATTATTAAGAGGGCTATAAAGGGACACGTGTACAAATCCACATACTGGACCGCAGTGGGGGTGAGGGGAGGCGGGGTCCTCTCCAGCAAAAGAAGATGAACAAATTGAAAGTTACCTGTGAAGAAGGTTGGAAGAGAACAATCCAAACATTATTAAAGATAAAGGGTACAGGCAGCTCATCCATACTGTCTTGAGGTGTTAAGCAGTCTTTTGGGGCATCTGTAATCGTTTTAGCCCTGCATCATCACAAAATAATCCCGGTTTACAACAGACAGGGGAAAGACAATAAGATACACCCTCTTAAAATCTAACAGTGGATGATTAATTAAATGCCTGATGGTATAATACCAATTCTAATTCAATTATAGAGATTTTGGAAACTTCCTTTCTGGAGACCGAAAAATTTTGTGCAGCAGGGTGAAGCTGGGCTACTGGGAGTCAAGGTGGTAGGTCTATGCGCCGTGAAGGATGCTTGAGGTCGCTCGGGCAGGGCTTTCTGCTTGGTGAGACATACCCTTTGGCGAATCTTGCCCAGCCAGAGAAGCCAGCAGGGGAAATCTGGGGCCATATCCCTGGCCAGAGCAAGTACCTTTTTACTAGAAAGGAGGGAAGAAGGGACAGGACTGCGAGTGAGCACCCCTCTTTTCCTGAATTCAGCTGGGGCGTTCCGTATTTTCAGCCAAGGTGCGTTTTTATTGCGCCATCTAGCCCCTGAAAATCTGATAATCCCTGGAAAGGCAGCTTCAGGACGGGGCGCTGGAAGGGCTCAGAAATGTGTGCGCATCTATGAAGAGGAGTAGTAGTTCAGAAGTGAGACTAAGCTGGGGAATATTAGCAAGCACAATTTGAAACTTATCTAGTTATTTATTCCGCCTATGTACAAAGCGCTTTACAGAATACCGTAGGCAAAAAAGCAGGTCCCTGCCCGCAAGAGCTTACCATCTAAATTGCAACAGAATGGAGGCTAAAGAGAGGAGAGGCAAAGACAACAGGGGATGATTACGCGCAAATGCATTTACACGTATTGGGCTTTGTTTGGACTAAGGAGTTAAGCCAAAGGCTCCACAAAAGAGGTAGGTACCGCAGCCTCTCCCGCGTTTTGCATGCTGTCAGTGGAGTGGATTGTCCAAAGGGCGGGGGGGTGGTGGACCTTTGGCCCCTCTCCCCCCCCTTCTCGTTCTCCGCTCCCGCTGGGGTCGCCTTCAGGGCTCCCTGCCCTGTTCCCAAGGAGATCGCCAATGTGGTCTCGAAATGCCAGGTCAATCTTTGGCTGACATTTTGCGGAGAGCTTTGGGGATGCATGCCTTACTACAAAGACCTTCCCGAGGCTCTCCATTAGTGAGTGCAGATGAACGCCAAGAGTCTTCTGCTTCATCTTCGATGTTCAGTAAAAGATACATTTTGTTTAAAAGCAGGCAGGGAAAATTAGCCCAGACGGAGAGACAAGGGGGGAAGCAGCAATCGCAGCGTTGTGTCTCCGCAAGCAAAACTGTTTTTGCCTCCGGCTTTGATGCCCATAGCTTTCCGGGAATGGTCAAATTCGCGTTTTAATCCTTCCCGTTGAAATGGTGATTAATGGGGCGGGGGAGTGCAGCCTAGCCATAATCATTTGATGGTGCTCGTTTTCTGTTAATAAATGTTGAAGTTTAGGGTGCCACATACCGTCCCCCCTCATCGCTTTTGGTGTGCTGAGGTTATTCATTCCGGTGTGAGTTGATTCAGGTAGGTAGGTTCCTTTGCTTTTTACAGCTTCTGGTGTGATTTCTTCTCTCTGGATTGCTTTTCGTTTTGTTTCGATTTGATTTTAGTCCAACAATGTCATCATTACAAAGCGCCATGCACACTGGCGGAGCTATATACATCATCATAATAATTTTAAAAAGGTAATTCAGCTGGAACAGAGCACTTCCAATGTAAACTGACTGGCACCTCATCTAAAACCACCCCTTGGAATATAGTCCCATGCTCTTCAATGTTATTTACTCCCAGGTAGATGTGTCTTTCGGATCTCGGCCTTATTTAGATGGTAGCTGCCATTTTCTACAAACACTTCCGCTTAGAAAAAGTTGTAGGAGGAGTTCGTCTCTGTTTAAGACATTAACTTCCTGCATTAAAAGTAGTTACCTTTTCGAGATTCGCCTCCCCCCCTTTTAACTCGTACTGACAGCCTGATTTTCTTGGGAAATAAGCCCAATGGGAATCGATGGGGACCTGTTTCCAAATCCCCCTGTTTAGGATCAGGCGTAGGAAAATGAATGCTAGAATAACCAGCAACAACCCACAGCTTTCCCTAACGATGCTCAGAAGAAGGCTAAAGGAGTTTATTCCAGCTTATAGTGTGTTTTATGCTTAATAGGGATTACTTTCAAATATAAATAGGTTAGAATCCAGAGAGGGGCAAGGATAGGATATCTGAGAACAAGAGCAACTTGGCGGTGCACTTGTAGTGAGAGCTGAAAACACTTTGGAACCTCACAGGGTATATAGAATGTGAAAAGGCACCCCAGTGCCCTTGAGGGAGAAAAGTACGTCAGTGGTAAGATAATGCAGGGCACTGGATGTGGGCGCAGGCATTTAATTCATAGGGTTTAGTTTCCTCATCCACCGGTGTGGATTCTAGTTGGAAAACATGCACAAGTGACAAAGGTACCATAATAAATATATGCAGATAAATCCAAGAGTACCATCCAGCGGGAAGTTCTCCTGCACAAACGCCATTGAAATGAATGGCCGTGGAAGAAGAGCAGTTCCTATTAATGTCAATTGAGTTCATGCAGAAGGGCTTCTCTTGCACCAGCTCATTTCTCTAGTCATTGGAATTTCGAAAATTATAATTTATTTGGTGTAGGAATGTGTGTGTGTGCGGCACACACACACAGTCCATAAAAACTTTATAATATATTGTAAATCAGGCCAAAAGTGATACAACTTTTTTAGTGTGTGTGTTTATATTCCAACAGTCAGAAATGTCTGTTGACATCCACATGAGGATTCTGACAATCTTGACCTCTTTTTTTTGTAAGTTCAAAAAAGAGAAGAAATACAAGAAAATGTTGCCATATATATCTAAGTGTGACTGTCAACAGTCAACAGTGTTGCGTCTGAAAAACATACATCCAGACCCTTTCAAAATCAAACTCCCAAAGTACTCCTAGCCTGGAATCACTAAATCTCTTGCAGTGATTGCCATGATGAAAAGAAACAATATAAGGGGCTAATTATCCCAAATAAGGGAGAAAGAAACCCAAAATGGAAACTAAAAAAAATAAAATAAACATAGTTCTAAAATTCTCCGATAAGTATACTGAGGTAATTGCATGAGAAGCGTCTGAATTATTAAGAAAGTCTCTTTCTAAATATGACGTACGGATCATTAAAGTGTAATCTATAAAAACAAACACAGATTGCTGAAAATGTGGACAGCTCCTCGTTCCTCTCTAGACTAGTCAGTCACACGGGCTTGGTCCGCTGTTTTCTATAGTCCATATTTGAAAGTGTTGCCTGGAGGAGAAAAATCACTAGCAAAACAAACCTGATCTATATTCCAGTTAAGCTGAAATACTAAACTCAGAGTCTACTATTCAACTGGATTATCGTTGGAGCTGTAAATAAATATATATTTTAATAGCAGCACAAATTGAGAACCAGCGTTGTGAAACCATATACCATGATTTTGCCTAAATCGTGTATATAACTTTTAATTAGTTGTAATCACTGCATTCTTCTTTAAATTCACTGTACAAATTGCTCTGAGCTTTGTTGAGTGCCCGTGCCTGTGAGTATTGGAAAGTGCAGAGAGACATTCTGCAGAGACCAGAAAAACGCCACTATAGGAGCATTTCTTTCTCAAGCGAAAGATAAACTATTGTGCATAAAACTATTGGGTAGTGTGTGAAGCAAAGACTAGAACCATAATCTATATTTAGCTCCCCCAAACAAGCAAATAATATTCAGGTTTAAGAAGGCAGTTTGAAGCTTCTTATTCTTATTCTTCTTATTATTATATAAAAATATGAAATAAAATTCAGGATGAAGGGCCACCGGTTTGGAATTTCATATAGGAAAATGTGTTCTTATAAGGAAATACGTCTCTTCATCTTTGGATTCATTTCAACCATTCATAGTTTTTTGACCGAGTGAATTCCGTCCTCTCCAGCTTTTTGCTGGTCACAGAACAGGAAAGCATCGTATTTGTTGACAACTTTTAAATCTAAAGCGGCTTGAGAAGTTTTCAGCGAATGACAAGGGAAACTTGGGTCTCCAGTCTCCCTTTAAGTGAAATAACTATAGAACTCGTCAGATGCGTTCACCAAGAGGAAATCATACAGGCTGGGCAGAGAAGTCAGGGAATCGATTTAACTTGCTAAAATGTGGCTGGGGTCTCTTTTTGTATCATCATTATTACAGATTTTCAACCCACCGCACACGCACACTTTCTTTTCTCTCTACCTCCCCCCTTCAGCACAGCTGCAGAATGCCGTTTAAGGCCAAGATTGGGGATAATGGAAATATCATCAGGAGACAATTACCCCTTTCAGAGTATTCACTTCTCCTCACAGACACTGTTATTTCAGAAATAGGATCATTTGATTTCATATTGCACTAAATAATACCCAGCCGTCTCAAATTGCCAGCTTCTGAAAAGCCACCCCTCGGAATAAAATTGCGGGAGCCTCGCGGGTTTTTCGTTGCTCCCGCTTTTAGGCAGACTTTTAAGAGGAAAGCGCGCGCTAATCCCGCGCAAAAGGAGAGGCGCGAGCCCTTGGGCGCAATTTTTTCACCGGGAAGGCATCCTCCGGAAGCCATTTCTAGAGGAGACCTTTATAAGTGGCACATTTGCTCCCAGTAGTCTGCAGGAGGGGCCCAAAGCTATCATTTGGGCTGAAGAGAAAAAAGGCGGGAGAAAAGGAGGCTGCGGAGCGGACTGGGAGAGGCAAGCGCGCGCTGGCTCTCTCTCCCTCACTGTAACGCGCAATCCGCAATCCTCCTCCTCCTCCTCCTCGACACTTTTTCTGCGCGCGGCTCGCATTGGCCGAGAGAGAGAGAACAGAAGCCGCAAGCACACACATACCGCCGCCGGCGCAGCTGGTTGGTTTCGTCGTGCGGGTGGCGCGTGGGCGGCCTGGTAGGATTTCTCTGCCAAGAGCGTCTAGCCCGCGCTCTGTGATGTTAGGCAGGCTTGGCTGTGTCTGGCTTCGCTCGGTGGGTTCGCCTCCGCAAAGAAAGGCGCCGCCGCCGTCGGTCCTTCCTTTCCTTCCTCTCCTCCTCTCGCCGTTTCTGCTCCTTCCCTGGAAAAGGAAACATGTGCGCTTCCCCTCCCGAGACACATACGCCGCCGCCTGGGTGACATTTCTGAGGCAGATAAGCGGCGCTCAGCGACGTGCCGAATGCCCCCGCCCCGCCGCCCAGTAGATTCTTTTCCGCCTTGGCGTTGTTTCTTCTGCTCCGCCGGCGAGCCCAAACCAAGCGCAGGCAGGGTAGTTCAGAGGTGCTTCTGCCGGTTTTAGCCTCACAGACTTGTAACACTTTGTCTTAGCGTTACCCCCTGGATTACTAATTAGATGGGGAAAACAAAACAGGAAGGAAACCAGGCGTCTGGAGTGTGTGTGTGTGTGTGTGTGTGTGTGTGTTTCCCCTGCTCAAGAGGTAAAGACGAGGACGCTGCTGGCCAAGCGTTTGCAGTGACTTGAGATACTCAGGTAGTCTCCGACGTATTAGGCAATACAAAGACACTTCCCGCGGCATCCGAAACAAGCAAGCCACACTGAATCAATAGGATTTACTCCCTTGTAAGTGTGCTTAAGATGGAAGCTTTAACACGGAAATAAGTTCCACTAAAATAAATGGATATGCTTCCGAGAAGACTGATTAAGGACTACGCTAAAATACATTTGGTTCAACTGGGGATTTTTAAGGTTGCAATCCCATGAACATTTATTTGGGAGCAAATCCCACTGAACTCTTTATTGAGACTTGTTTCCTAGTAAACATGCATAGGATTCGGCTACACAGTTCCCAGTGTTTAGCTCAGCCCACGCGATCTGTTGGATTTCCTCTCTAGTCTCTACCTCCACCATGAGTCAAAGAAGTATTTTAACTAATTCCCATTGGTGTAAATGGGACAATGAATGGAGAGATTAGTACTACATGCATAGCTTTCCCACTGAAAAACAGTGATTTGAGTTCAGTCCTAAATATGTTTACCCATAAACCAAATATACTTCACATCGTTCAACTCTCTTGTCAGACCGATTTCTGGGCATTTTAATAAGGACACTGATAAACCTGAATGTGTTCAGAGAAGAGAATAAAGACTGAGAGGGACCTAAAAACCCAGTCCTATAAAAAAAAGTCGAGTATTTTTAACCAGGAGAAAAGAAGACCAAGGGGAGATATGATACTTGTCTTCAAATATATGTCACATGAAATAATTGGGCTTGTTGTGGGTTGCTCCTGAGAGCAAGATTAGAACCAAAGGGTTGAAATTACAATTAAGCAATTTGTTTCAGGCTAGACAATAGGAGGAATATCCTAACGTAAAAGCTGTTCTAGAACAGTCTGCATCATAGAGGCTGGACTCTCCTTTGCTAGAGGTTTTCAGAGACTGGACCACCATCTATCACTGATGCTGAAGCAGTGAGTGGGTTGGATTAGACAGTCTCCAAGGTCTCTTCCAACTCCATATGATTCTATTATTCTAAGTCCCACTGAACAGATTTGATTAAGTGAAGTTGGTGTTGATTCTTAGCAACCACATAGATGGTTTCTCTACAGGATAATCTCTCTTCAACTTGGCCTTTAAGGTCTCTCAGTGCTGAGAGACCTTAAGTGCTGAGAGACATTCATTGCTCTCCTAATCGAGTTCATCCACCTTGCTGCTGGTCATCCTCTTCTTCTCTTTCCTTCAACATTTCCCAGCATTATGGACTTCTCAAGGGAGCTGGGCTTTCAGATAATGCGTCCGAAGTATGATAGTTTGAGCCTGGTAATTTGTGAACAGAACAAAGCAATGAGATCATTCCTAATAAGCATGCTTAGAATTTCAACCTTCAAACTGCTTGACTTTTGCTGGATAGTACCCATGGAAGCAAGTCTTCTAGTCACAATCCAGCCATCAATAGGTCTTATTTCCAATCAAAACAGCAGTCTATTCACATATAGATGGGAATGCATCCTGTTGAACACAGGAGGACTCTGCATATCCACTTGGGTTTTACACAAGTACTCAATTGTCCTTGCTTAAATTTTGCTCTTGTATTTTCACTGCTTCCTATTAGATGGTGCTGGCTCTTGGTCTTTTTTCTAAATTCCTTTGTGAAACCATTTCCTCCCTCTTAGGGTGTTCAGTGGGATCCCTTGCCCACAAATGAAGTAATTACCATAATTTGTCACTACCCAAATTGCATATTTAGTGTCACCAGCACCAATCAGGATGCGCCTTTCTTTTCTCCCCCCACACCCGCCACAAGGGTGGGCAGGGTCTAGCCCTGCCCCAACCAATCAGAAATCAGAATCACTTACAGGCACTTGTTCTGACCAACAGCCAGCAAAGAAGGCGAGCACAATCATTTGATTTCCCAGGATCATTTTAGGCAGGCTGAGCAGACTCTTTGAAGATATTTATGCAAAATGGGAGCATGGCCTGCAAGCAAATGGAGTTCAAAACAGGTAGGAGTCCTGACTACCTTTCTCCAGAGGGAAGCCAGCTCTTTTCTCCTCACTCAGAACCACAACCAAGCCTTCAGGAGGCACTGGATTTCTCCAGAGTTTGCTGAGAGCCCTTTTCCTTTCCTTTTAAAAAATGCCACTAGCAAATCTTGGCAACATTCACAGATCTAGAGAAGCGGGGAGTGGGATATGGTGGATTTACACTTCCTCTCAGTAGTTCTTTTACTAACAAGTAAACAGCCCCCCCACCCTTCCTTCTTCTGGGACTTTAAGGAAAGCCTGTTGGTAGCTCCTTTATCTTTCTCTTACTCTCTTTCCTCTCTTGAGGATGAAAGAGAAATAGTGAGTTATGGTTTCCAAATAAAACAAGGCATTTTAACTGAAATTGCTAATTGGACAATTTCAAACTTATCTTGTCTGAAATATGTGTCTTTAATACAGAAATGCTTGTTTTTATTTTTTAAGAATTCTGAGATTATTGCTTTCTATTTATAGACAACCAACAGGCACAGTTTGGAAAGCAGGCCCGTCCAAAATAGTCAAGTAGCTCCACCACTCTATAGTCCTTATGCCAGGTTTTTTGTGGTGTTTGGTTATTTTGTGTTTTACCTTTGGGTGTGGGGAGTGGTAATAGTATTGAAAGGAGAGGTTGTCCACATAAATTCCTGGACAGGTTTGTAGCTTAATTTTCAAATCTGATAAAAGACCTCAAGTAAATGTTGCCCAGAACTGTAGGCAATTCCATACAGTTTATTCCAAGTAAAACCTAACGAACTCATTGGGGGTTACTCCCAAGTAACTGCTGTTTATATTGTGAGAAAGGGAGAAATAAGGCTTGCTTAAAAAACAAACAAACACCAAAGTATCTATGTGCATATTTGTGAGAAGAAAGGAAAGTAGTGGGCTCTGTGTGCAGCCAAATACATTGTGGTATTTTCAAGAAGAGTAAAACTTGTGTGTATGCAGGTGCTACCTGCAAAAAGACACTTAAGACTCCAACAACAACAGCTTCAGTAGATCTTGATGCTTGGTCCTCCATGGAGTGGGGAGGAGGGGGGGATGGAGGCAATGCTGATAGAAAGTATGGAGCTACTGAGGGGAAGAAGTGGCATGGGGACGAGAGAGGGCATTGCTACTTTCCACACTGGCACCCACAATTGAAGAGGCTAGGGGCATGATTCCTTCACTCACAGCCAACCAAGTGACAAATTTAGCACTAAACAGCCAGCTGCCAAGTGTTGGTTTGAATGATGGAGATTTGGGTTGAGACAAGAAAACAAGTTTACAGATTGGCAAAAACCATGGGCTGGTGATTACTCTTCCACTGATTAGGGTTGTTGAACCTGCCTACAATTAGCCCCGCCTATGGTTACCCCTGCCTCCCTCCCCTCCTTTCTGCCCCCTCCCCCAGCCCTAAGACGCAGCAGCCACCACTGCTATTCACTGTATAGTTATGGATGACCCGGCAATTCTAGTCCGTATCAGTGACTGTAAATACACATTCAGGCAGTGATTATTGTTATGAAGCACACGCATTTGAATGACCTTATGTATCATTTCATCAGTTACACCTTCTCCTAATTACTGTCTGTCCTCTGTTTTAACCATCTGCCCTGCCCATCCTGGACTAGATGTATCGGTGCCATCCTACCTAACTCTACTAAAGTAATCCATTATCCCGCAGACAACAGTGTGAGGTTGGGACGTTCCCTTCATAAGCGTTCAACTTCGAGAAATCCAACATCACTCATTGTCCTTAAGATCACTATCATTACTCTGATTCATATTAGGGTTTTATTTTCTACATCTTTGGTACCCACTTGGTCGTTTAAAGATGAGCGCAGGATCTATTTATTCATTGAATTCATTGAAGTAATTGCCACAGAAACGCGCATGTGTGCAGTTTGGTTTCTTGATTGAGTTAAGACTGATATCCCAACCTCAGCCTCCATGCTTGCGGTGGCGTGCCATACAAAATAACATTTAAAAACAGGGCCCAGGAGTTTTCTCAGGGCATCCAGGAGTTTTCCTCAAACCTCATTGGAATCAGTGAAAGTGGCTTACCTACTCTTGCTTGGTTCCGCTCAAATTAGGCTTGCTTAGGCGAATTCCCCCATGTATTGGGTTCAATGTACCACGTCTCCTATTTATTTCGGTGAGCCTTGCAAGATTTTGTCAGGTAAAATATCAGGACAAATATGGATCGTTAACCGGGTTTCCTTCAGCGTACTGGTGGCCAAGGTCTTAAGGAACTGTTTATATAAGGTAATTCTGGATATTGCTTTAGAATAACTTCCCAAAGACTACATTTTGCATCCGTTAGTGATTGATTATCAATGTCATCATTACAGATAATCATCATGACATCACTACTACACCACACTTAAATATACCCAAACACCATTTGGGAAACTATAGGTTTTAACAAGTTTATTAGGCCTGCCACTGATTAAATAATTTTAAATTGATTAATCATTTGCCTTCATCTGATTAATCAATTAATTTAAATACATTTGCACAATCAGGAAACATTAATGTAAATGCCCTTTTGAGATATTAGAGGAAGTGTGAGATAATGTTTACCATTTAGAAAACAAAAGGTATGTTTAACATTTTCTTTTTCATTCCTTAATACAACAGAACCCCAAAAGCAAAATAACATCAACAATGTCCTTATCTATGAATCCCACCTATTACAATGTGGTCTCTCCAGGTTATCAGTGTTAACAGGCTACTTCTATAAATGTTTGCTTGTAAGCAAGCCCATTTAGTTCAATGGGCTTCTTCCCAAATAAATATGCATAGGATTGTAGCCTACAACTGCAGTCCTATACACACCTGGTGCCTGAAATCAGAAGGCCTTGCTTCATAGCAGCCAAATTTAGGATTGGACTGCAGAGCTTTAAACTGATTAATCTAGAGATTAAAGTAGTTAATTCTATTCTGAATCAATCATTAGTTAAATTTAAGCAAGTCCCTTAATGGATATGCCATAAGCATTCTAACCAGACCGGGATGCGGTGAGGATGAGTAGAGGGATATTTTAAGCAAGCCTTCCGTTTTGGAGAATGCGCTTCTCTGTGAAAACTGGACATGTGAGACTGGAGACCTGTTCCAAGCGCAGATTTGCACGTTTGCACATCAGCAGGAGCTTTCCAGTTCCTTGCCAACGGGTTTGTCATAAACCCTCAGCAGACTGACAGTCTTGCTTCAAGATAATAAAAATCATCAGCCTGTCCGTTGGTCCCCGTTCTCCAATACACAGAGTATTTGGATCTAAACAAATCAGCGCCCACAATCCTGCCCACTGAGTTCAATAGGACTTGCATCCAGGTACGCCGACACTTCTTTCATTTGCACATTTATTTGAAAATAAATCCTATGGATAGGATCTCACAGTACTCTGATCTAACCTGTTTCAGAACTGGGCATCTCATCATCACATTTTAATCTTTCCTCCAACGAGCTCAGGACAGCCTACAGATAATTTTTCCACGTCCCGCCTTTATCCCCACAACAACCTTGTGAGGCGAGTTAGATTCGGCTGACTGATTAGCCAATGAGCTTCACGGTTGAGTGGAGATTTGAACCTAGGAGCCCCAGGTCCCTCCAAGGCCAACTCTCAGTCTCTTACTCCCTGGTGTTTTAAATCCACAAAGCAAGTGTAATGCATACTTGGGAATTCCTCACACTGAAGGCACCTGTGTTAAGTGAACTTGAGTATGCACTGTTGTCAATAATATAAAATGTGCCTTACTGGATCAGAACAAAGTCCCAATACTGCAGCATGATTTGCAAGCATCCAGCAGGTCCACCGGACATTAGCCAATAGCTATTGCCTACCCACCCCTGCACAATACCACTGGTTCTTAGTGCTTGGTCATTCATTTACTTACCTGAACCTGTCTATAATGACTAGGAAGGAAGGTGCATGCCTGTTTCAGCACACCAACTCTTTCCAAAGGGATACATCTTGCAGAATCAAATCTGGGTGATGAGAATTCGAGCTCAATCACATACTTGAATTACTTATTACTTAAGCTAACACGTCAGAGCGAAGGCTAGACTAGCCCGATCCTCTGCATGTTTACTCGGAAGTAAGTCCTGCACCAAAGGCTCTGAAATTCTGAATCTCCTAACTCCCTGGTGCCAGTTTCTTTTCGCGAACTAATGATGATAATAAATTAGATTGCGACAGCACTTTAGAGTGTTCTGAGGGCTTCCAGTATATTATCTTGTCGCAGACCTCCTTGCAACTACCCTGTAAGGTAGGTCAATGTTATTTCAGCATTGCCGATAGAATGCTGAGGCTGAGAAAATAGTGGCTTGCCTAAGGCCTCCTAAGGGACTTCAGGCAGAGGAGAGGTTTTAGCCGAGATTTCCAGATTTATAGCGGAGTCTATTTCCAGCTAAGTGACACCAGCTAACTACATCTAATGTTTTTTAGATTTGCATCGAGATGCAAATAACGCCTAAAGCGACAGTAAACAGGTTCGCAGGTGATTGTCAGTTCGCATTTATCTGGAGCGAGGGATACAATAAACATCTTCTTCTTCCTTGTTTTTCATTTAAAAGCCCAGGCTGACAAACGCCCGAATCTAACAGCGCTGCGGCCACATTGCATTCTCTGACCATTGCATTCTCCACGTCCTCCTGAAAGAACAAAGAAAACCACGGTAGTACTGAAATAAGAATCAAACATCTTTTAGGAAAGTCCAACCTGCACTGATATTTGATGATTCGGTGCAAGGAACTGTTTTCCCCCGCAAGACAACTGTTGATGGCAAGTGATGAGCCATTGATTTCCATTCAGCTCCTTTCCGGGTAAGGGCCTTGAAGGTCCTTTACAACGTGCTCGGGCTTTGCGATTACAACAGCAGGCGTAATCATACTCCTAGTAGTATGATTCATGTGATATCCGAGCCATTAAAAAAAAAAAAAAAAAGCAGAGGGAGCTTCTGTAAAGGGTTTGTGACAAAGCTGCAGTGCGGACAGACGTCTTTTGCTTTTATCCCCCTGAACTTGAAATAAACTACTCTGGTCCTGGCATGCTAACATCCCATTAAGCACTGGCTCACGTGCACAATAACTTGATTTCTCTACACGTGATGTCTTCTAGCTGAATGTGTTATTATGTGGTTACAACTGAAAACCACTGCGTTTGAACTGAACCGTGCTGTTAGATTTGCGATGGCTTATTCAGTCTGTCATGTATGCATGGCGAACCATGCATACATGACTTTTGCTTTCGACAAGTTTGGTTCCAACTACGTCTGTTTCGGATTCCAGCAGTGCAGCCTGATCCTGTTCTTGTTTACCCGGAAATGTCTCCTCGAGCTCAGAGAGAGTAGAAAGTGCTCATAGGATCGCAATGTCAACAAAGCACTCTTCTTTCACCAGAGTTCTATTGAAGCCAGGATAGCATACTTGAAGGCTTCCCAAGGTAAAAAAACAAATGAAAAACAACCCTCTCTGAAAGGAGAAAGTAGCAAGGGAACAGCGCCCTCTCTAGGATGCTCAGCTTCTACATTCTCAATGCTAAATATGCAAGGGAGACATACTGCAGAAGTAAGGGGATTACCTGACTTAGACTGGGAACAATTAACAAACTAAGTGTGAATATTCATCTAGATAGCAATTTACATCCAGTCTAAGTAGGGACTCATGAGTAATTTAGTCTGGTTGTCAGCCAACATCTGCTTTCTGTGCCCATTCAAGGAGTTCCCTCCCCTCTCCCCTTGCCACAGTGCGGATGAGGTTGCCCACTTCCTCTGGGTTGCCACCCCGTTTGGAATGCACTTCCTATCCACTGCCTTGAGTGGGGCATCCTTTATAGCTGGAACTATTCTTGGATATGCAAGTTGTGATCTGGGAATACTTTACCGCTAAATCAGTGTGATGTGCTTAAAACAGTGTAGGACAAACTATTTTCTGCCAAATGATATACCCGATTTGGCATCAAAGCTGAAACTGATTTATTATAATCATAAGGGTATGCCTACAATAAGATGAGACTCCCATCATAGTCTACAATATGAATGGACATTTCATCTTTATATCAATACAATATATCAAAACACACGGGTGAGGTGGTGTGAATCTACGAAATATCTACACACACAAAGGCGCGCGCAGCCATAGAGATATTTAAGATCTCCACACACGCTTATTTATCATCAGCGGCCTCTACTTGGTAGCGGAGCACACTCATGCTGATTGCATCTTGTATTAATTTGACTGGGAAGCACGTTCATTTGTGCCTCGCATTGTACCATGGCATATTTACTGCTATGGCTTGGGTTGTTTGATATTTTGGTCTCACAGCCCCAAATAACAAAAATAAAAATCTGTTTCTTTCCACCCTTTCTGTTCAGAGGGTCCCCATACTAACTTCTGCATCTGAATCACGCTCTGGCCCAGAAAGCTTCTGCCACAAATGTGTTGGTTTTCTGGAATACTTCACAGTTTTTGCTGCAACAGACTAAGCAGCTACCTCTACATTATTATTTGTCTTGGCAATGTCACTACGTCCCTTTTCTAGGACGGGTCACCTGACACACTGCCACTATGCATCGGAAGGAGACTCGCGGAAGATTCCCCACCCCCTCCCCTTTCCAGAAAAGAAAAGGGGCGGGGGGGTGCGTGTGTGATTCTTACAGCGAATAAAAAGAGAGAGGTTGGGGCAGAGACTTGGATTAACTTTCATCTGACCTGCAACCTCAGTTGAAGCGAAACATGAGGATTTAATGCCGTTTATGATGGGCATGGTAGAGCAAAAAATGCAGCCCGACCCCATCGAATTCAATGGGACTACCTCCCAACTAAGTGTATGGGATTTCAGCCTTAAACACCGTTGCTCTACCAATTTCAGTTTATGTATGTGTGACTACAGCAAAATGAGTCACTGGGAATAAACGTTGCTTAATTTTGCCTGGATCGTGCCCAACAATCCTCCCTTCTAATAAAGCGGCTATGTATGTTCATGCGGAAGTATCTCATCTTGAACCGAGTGGGGCTGACTTCCGAGTAAACAGGGTAAGATCGGGCTGCCTAGGTTCTTAGGTCGCCAGTTGTTAAGTTCGATTCTAGGCATATTTACTCGGAAATCAGTCCAAAGGATTTCAGTGGGATTTTCTCCGAAATAAAAGTGCAGCTTTAGTGGGCTGGAAAATCCAGTTTTGTTTTTTTCCTGTTTAAGGAAAGCGGTGGATCCATTTGTGAGTGTAGATGTTCACGCTGCTGAGATACTACGTTCACTTGCTTAGGAGTTAGTCCCATGGAACACAGTGCGACTGAGCTCCGAAGAAATATTTTATTTATTAATTATTTATTTGATTTATACACCGCCCTTCTGTTGCTGTGTTTTATTTTCAGAGCGCCATCATCAATCTGCACGGCTCTTGACAGAGTACCAGCACAGAGCCGTAGCTAGGGGATGGGGGGCGTTTTCGCCCCTCTCGCCGTGGCCCCTTGGAGTGAGGGAGATAATGAAGGGGTGGAGCTGGGCGGCCCTTAGGGGCCCCAACCCACCCGCTCAATTAGAGTTACACCCCTGTACCAACCAGTTGTCAAGACCTTGCCCCGAGGAGCTTACTCTCCCTCTCTTCGTGGGGCCGGCCTGCTTCTTCGGCTGCGTGGCGATCCACGTCTGTGAGCCTTCGCGACTGCGGGGCTCTTTAAGCAGGATCCTTTTCCAACAGACGCTAATCAAGTAATTTCCCCATCCCAGCCCCATCAAATTGCTCTTTAGCTGTTGAACTGTGGAGTTTTGCTCCGCTTTTCTCATGCTAATCACCCCCATTCAGCAGCTCTCTTTGAGGCTATTTGTAGTGGAATAAATCTCCTTGTTTGCCTGCCGCATGATTAATTGATATTGTAGTATAGCTTTTGTTGGGAGGGGGGGCGGCGGCTGCGGAGAGCTGAAAAGGCAGCGCAACACAGCTCGGCGAAGGCGCTGGAGAGACATCATTGCGCCGTCGAGGTCTCCCAAAGGTCGTCGTCGGAGGGAATAGACGGGTCGCATTTATTTGGTCCTATTTATTTACTCCTTATTAGAAAATGCGATAAAGGGGTGGGGGGATCAAACCAAATGCGGGGGCGGGGGGCTAACAATAAACCCATCTCTCTTTTCCCTCTTCTGGCTTACTTGATGAAAAATAGCCCTTTCCCAAAGACCGTCCTAATTGAATTTCATGCGGCCTGGGATTTATGACGCCCGTTTTCCTTAAACACACACACACACACACACACACACACACACACACACAATCAAAACAAGTGTGTGTGTGTGTGTTTGAGTTTGGGGTCGGGGGGATAGCCTAAAAGCCTTGGCCTTGGCCAATTTGCCTTTTTCGAAAAATCATTTCCCTGTGTAATAAAAAGCATCCACAATAAAAGGAGGCTGGGAAGGGGAAATAAAGAGGAAGAAGACACAGAATATTTACTTGTCATTCATTTGGAGGGTGTTGAGGGGGGGGAGTAACGGCAGGATGCAGCGGCAGGATGCAGCGGGGAGTTCTCTTAGGCAAGTCCCATTTAAATGTAGGGGAGCTGCGCAAGAGCATGTCCTGCCTTAGTAAAGCGATGGGCCGAGTTCGACGTTGCTCAGGAGGAAATGGACCCCATCAGGTCCTCAGCTCGTAGTCCCGGACGAGGCGTGCTGTTCGCCGGCTTCAGAAAGAGCCTGCGAACGTCTCTCCAACACAGATACCCGGCCCGGGTCTTGCTCATTCAGACATGCCCAAGAAATCCCGGTGGTTGTCAATGGCCGCTGTTAGTTCGTTTTTGCAGGGGAGGCGGAACGGGGAGCCGTCCAGGTTTCCTTTGGCCAGGGCTGAAGTCCTTTTAGTCCCCGCAGATGCACAACTATTTAAGCTCACTCTCGCCCAGCATCGCTTCCTCTCCGGCCACCACGGACGGAACACATCTTGCTTCCCAAACCACATAATTGCGGCTTGGCGCTTCAATTAAACAATCCCAATCTCTTGCTTCTGGCTTCATTGCAAATATTTTCCTTTTTTTAGAAGAAGGAGAAGGAGGAGAAGAAACTGTTTTCCCTTCTTTCTTCTTCCTCTGTGCAGGGTAATTGATAGGCTCTAGGAGAGGTCAGGATTAGCATAAGAATTAAGAGCAGTAAATTAATTTAATATTCCATGCACATCTTCAATTATTCCTCCAGACCTTTGTCTCCGCGGCTGGCAGCGAGAAGGTTCAGCTGCTCTTCAGCCAAACAACATCTGTGCAGTTAATAATTTGATAAATAGCTCATACAAATAGTTTCTGAATTATCTGCCAAGCCGGGACTATTCAGAGTTGAAACGTTTGGCAAGGCCTCCAGCGCGAAGGCTCGCCTGCCGCTGCGTACTAACCTCCGTTCCTGGGGTGATGTAGTTGCCCGGGCAGGCGTCTTTCTCCCGTATCTTTTCATCTTGGTAATCAGCGACTTCCAACAAAAGCCCGGGAGTGCTGGCAAGACTGTGCCAAATAATCAATGACCAGCAATTAATAACAAGGGTGGACCGTGGGCTGTTTGGGGGCTTAATTCAAGATGCTGACAGACCATGGGGGAAGGGAGGGGGAAGGCAGGTCAGTGGCGGCGGGTGCGGGTGGGAGAGAAGGAAGCGGGTCTTAAAATGCTTCTCAGGGGACTTGGGGTCCAGGCCCCATTGAAAAGAATGGAAGCAGCCTATCCAGAGCAGTCCTGGCCCGGTGAAACAATCCTGGCGGGACTGAGTGCCCCAAGTGCCGGTTATCTCAATATCCAGTCAGTGATGTTTGGGGATCGGGCCGTAGCTCAGCGACAGAACCACCACCACAACAAATACTTATATATCGCTTTTTAACAAAAGTGTCCAAAGTGAATGGATGAATAGAGAATGGATGGATGAATAAGATGGCTCCCTGTCCCCAGAGGGCTCACAATCTCAAAAGGAACGGAAGATACACACCAGCAACAGTCACTGGAGGGGAACTGTATTGGGGGTGGATAGGGCCAGTTGCTCTCCCCCTGCTAAATAAAGAGAATCGCCATAGCAAAAAGGTGCCTCTTAATCCACTTAACAGAGGTATTGGTAACAACACCTGCTTTGCCTGCAGAGGGTCCAGGGTTTAATCCCTGGCATTTTCAGGTAGGGCTGCAAAAGACCCTTACCTGAAACCTTGGAAAGCTGCTGCCAGTCAGTGTAGACAATGCTGAGCTAGATGGACCAAGGGTCTGACTCGGTGTCAGGCAGCTTCCTCTGTTCCTAAAAGAGCTATCCCATACAAAAATGAGGTCATTTCCCCTCTGCTCACCTCAAATGCAATGGATGTATGTCAAAAATAACTTATTGTGGGCGGGAAGTTCTAGACCTGAAACAGGTTACAGGAAGCTGCTTTCTGTTGAGTCCATCTAGCGCAGTGCGTACACTGACTGGCAGGGCTCTTTCCCAGTTGTTTTCCTGGAGATGCCAGGGATTGAACTGGGGAACGTTTGTAGATATTTGCTGTACCACCGAATCCCTTCCCAATTTTGTCAGCAAATTCAGTTCTGTTCAATTTGACTTAATAGAGGCTTTCCCATTAAAGGTGTTAGAAAGGTTGTTTAGAAAGGTAGCAGGATCACCAGTGACTGCTCTGGTGAATGGGCCACTGTTTATATATATTTGAGTCCTATGTAGAAATGTGACAGACCTACGGCTACCCTTTGGACCCACTGTTTACAAACCCTTTCCTCTGTACCCATCTCTCTCTCTCTGTGTGTGTATGTATATATATACAGGTGAAACTCGGAAAATTAGAATATCGTGCAAAAGTCCATTAATTTCAGCAATGCAAATTAAAAGGTGAAACTGATATATGAGACAGACGCATTACATGCAAAGCGAAGATAAGTCAAGCCTTAATTTGTTATAATTGTGATGATCATGGCGTACAGCTCATGAAAACCCCAAATCCACAATCTCAGAAAATTAGAATATTACATGGAACCAAGAAGACAAGGATTGAAGAAAAGAACAATATCGGACCTCTGAAAAGTATACAGTGTACTGTGCTTGATTGGCCAGCAAACTCGCCTGACCTGACCCCATAGAGAATCTATGGGGCATTGCCAAGAGAAGGATGAGAGACATGAGACCAAACAATGCAGAATTGCTGAAGGCCGCTAATGAAGCATCCTGGTCTTCCATAATACCTCATCAGTGCCACAGGCTGATAGCATCCATGCCACGCCGCATTGAGGCAGTAATTGCTGCAAAAGGGGCCCAGACCACGTACTGAATACATATGCATGCTTATACTTTTCAGAGGTCTGATATTGTTCTATTCTTCAATCCTTGTCTTCTTGGTTCCATGTAATATTCTAATTTTCTGAGATTGTGGATTTGGGGTTTTCATGAGCTGTACGCCATGATCATCACAATTATAACAAATTAAGGCTTGACTTATCTTGCTTTGCATGTAATGCGTCTGTCTCATATATCAGTTTCACCTTTTAATTTGCATTACTGAAATTAATGGACTTTTGCACAATATTCTAATTTTCCGAGTTTCACCTGTATGTGTGTGTGTGTGTGTGTGTGTGTGTGTAATCAATCTGCCAAGTGTGGATGGATGCATCTGACAAAATGGACTCTAGTGCCACAAAGCTCATAGAAAAGAAAAATTTAAGGTGCAATTTTTGCTTCATCCGACTAACATACCTTCCTGTCTGAAATCCACAGATGTTAATGAGCCACTGCAGATGAAACATCTGTCAAAATTTTCCTATCACCTTCAATGCCAGGCCTTGGAAAGGGCTCCCTTCACACATACACCTGTGAGATTCCAAGAACTGGGTAATCAAGTGATGAGAAAAATCAAGTGATGAGAAACCAGTCATATACGTACATATATGTATGAACTTCCCCCATTTTTACAAGGAAGTCATCCTACTTTGTGCCCCAACTACAGAAGCTACCACATGTGAGTCTTCACATTTTTCAAGGTTTCAAGACCCATATGTGGGTCTTCTTATATTTAAAGGAAAGACTATGGGTTTAGTTCCTTCACTTTCCTTCTATACTTGTTCTTCAAAATCTGTAATGCGGTTTAAGAGAGGAACTCATGGCTGGTTCACACATGCATATTCACCATTTGATAACTGCAACATCAAATGGTGGCTTGCATGTGTGAATGAGTAATCACAAATACACCATCACAGCTAAGGCTTCCATGTAACCTTCCATGGCTTGCGGAAAGGTTACCTCAAGAGTTGTCTTCTCCCACATGAACCTCCTTGGACATTAAGATCATCCTCAGAGGTTCTTCTTTCAATCCTGTTGCCTTTGGAGATGAGCCAGATGGTGACCTGAGACAGGGCTTTTTCAGCGGTGATGCTCTGATCCTGTAACATTTTCCCAAGGGAACGTTCCCCTCGCCCCCACCGGCACCAAGTTCAATGCCTTTTCAGCACCAGGCAAAGGCCTTTTGATAAGGCTTTTTAAAGAGCTGCAACTCGTTTGCTCTTTTAAGCTGGCCTGGTACTGATATGATCTGGCTGCTCTGTTAATTTTTACTGTATCATCAGTTATATAGTACTTAAGTGATATGCATGCACATTACAAGTGATGCAAACTAGCCCTTAATGAACCCTGACTCAATACATTAATATAGGCTAATTAATATTTCCATTGTGAAACCAGCAAAGAATCTTGTATATGATCTTATGAAGATTAAGTTTTATCTGACAAAAGCTTTTGTGGTCTACCGTCCACTATACTACAGATGTTCAGATGATACTACATCCAGCAATATGGCTTAGTCCATGAAAACCTATGTTACAATAAATCTGTTAGTCACTGAAGGTATCACAAGATACATTCCGCCCTACAACAAATTAACATGGCAACCCCTCCTGAAACTGTTCCATAGTAAAAGTATAATTTAAAGTATGATTTCATAGTAAATTGGGAACAATTTATCTGCAATCTTATGCCCATTTACCTAGGAGTAAGCTTCACTGAACACAGTGTGACTTGCTTCCTAGTAATTCTATACAGAATTGGACTGTAAGTACTTTTAAAGCCCATGAAGTTTAATGGAAGAGAGTTAAGCATGTGCTTAATCAGTGAGGCCCAACGCTCTTATTTTTGGCTAGATCACCTCCTGAATTTCTATTTTAATATTTTGTTTAATTCTGTGACTACATTAGATGTACACAAGAGAGCCATTTCTTTCCCTCTTAACAATGGCACTGCCTAGACAGATACTTGGAAGTCATTGAAAACTACACCAGAGTTCAGAGTAGTCTTGAATAAGAAGTAAATAAACTGGATGTCCTTGCACTTTAATGAGAACATGGTAGTGCTGATCCTTAAATGCTGGCAAACATTCTTCAAGCTAAGACCCTAATAACAAACCACTTCCCAGACCTCTTTTAAAAGATCATACTGTCAGGCATGTGGTTGAATGAGAGAAACCTAGCTTATTAGAGCTGGGTGAATATCACAAAACAAAAAATTGCCAGGAGTGTTCACTTGAATTCAGGATGATGTCCTCAATCTCTCTTTTGTATTGGCTTACTGCAGACATTTGAGGGGGGAAAGTTCTCGTTGTGCAGCTCTCAGAGAAATCAAAATTTGAGCTCTTTAGCTTGAGTGCAATATTTGGGCGAGAAGTAAGAGATTTCATGGAGAATGGGACACAGGATGACCCAACAGTGGGCTAAATCTCCCCAAAGTCCTTCTCCAAAGCCTCAGTACACAGGCAATTAAAAAAAGAGAGGAAAGGCCCTGACCTACCTCCTTACAAGCAGCCCTGACAATTTAATTCAGTTGCTTTGTCACTATAAAGTGGTAGTTATATGTGAGAGCTGAAGTCAGTTAATAAATTTTGCAGTGGGCCTGCTTTTCTAGTAATAATTGGAACTTCACTGAAGGACAATTTTAGTGAATTCCATGTTTATATTTAACAACTTCCTGACCACACTAGAACTGAATTGCAGCACATTGAGTGCCTCTGCTGAACCTGATGGAGCCTCATCCGTCTCGTTTGTCTCTACTCATATATGGTGTGTCTGTACTCAAAATTCATATATGGCGTGTCTATACTCAAAACATGTATAAAAAATGTTCATCGTTTGTCTTTTTGTTTGAAGTTTTTGATATATTTATTTAATTTATTTACTTATTTAATGAATTTGTATACTGCCTACTACTGAAGTCTCCAGGTGGTTTACAGCACAAAACAAACAAAAACAAAACAAGAATGTAACAGTTGAAACATATAAAAACCAGATTAAAATATCCATAGAAACACCAACTAACTAAAAAGCTTGACTGAAGAGATGTGACTTTAGTTGTTTCCTAAAGGCCAACAGGGATGGAGCAGTTCTAATCTCAGCAGGAAGTGTGTTCCATAGCTCTGGGGCAACTACAGAGAAGGCACGCCATTGAGTCGCCACCAGATGAGCTGGTGGCACCCTCAGACAAACCTCCCCTATAGACACCAACTTATATAGACACCAACTTATGGTAAGATATAGATACCAACTTGTGGTAATTATGTTTTTAAAAACGTTTGCCCACAATTTTACTCATAAGGAAAACAAACACATTTCTAAGTTGTAAGAAATATATTCCATACTTTAATATTCCATCTCCCATTTGGACTGTGTCCAGGGCTTCTCAACCTGTGGGTCCCCAGATGTAATTAGACTTCAACTCCCATAATTCCCAACCAAAGGCCATTGGGGCTGGGGATTATGGGAGCTGAAGTCCAATAACATCTGGGGACCCACACGTTGAGAAGCCCTGGGTATACAGTCATAACTATGAGTACCTGTTGGCAGAGCTGTCTCTGGCTTGTGTGGGACACTGTACAATGAATGCATATTTTTCCAGTTCCACCGGTGCCTGCTGCTGTGCTGCAGCATGAGGTCCTCAGAGGGCAGGGGGCCTAGGCTACCAGCCTTGTGTGCAAGGCTGAAAAGCAAATAATGGGGGAGATCTTCAGCTTCTCCTGAGTTGTATCTGGCAGCCTGTGCCTTGACAACATTGGAACACATTTGCAGAAGACCAATGAAAGTTTTATGTCTGAATTATGGAACTGCTGACTGCATCAACTGAATGTTCATCTGACTGAACTTTTGTACAATCAGTATGATGATGTTTGAAAGCAAATGAATAATTTAAAAAAACCCAATTTAGGGTATTATGCAGCTGAAGTGAAGCAAACTTAAGTCCCACTGGTTTTAATGGGAGGAAATTAAGCAGACAATAAAGTTTCCCATTGAAATCTACAGGACATAAATATGCCTAGCTTGGGTCAAATCATGCTTATGTTTAATTCCTCTAGCAAACACATTTATGACAAATTACATTACTACAACAACAACTGCCACCACCACTAATCAGCTGAAGTGTTAGAAGAAGGCACTGTTCTAGCTGGATGAGTAATTCTGTCAGTCTCTTTCCAGATAACTGAATCTGTATCTATTGCCTCAAGGGCAGTTTTAATATTGGTTTTCATCTGCCTCAAGGTCTTGTATTTCCACCTCATTCCAGAATCTGCCTCTCATGTCTTCTCTCATCCATCCTAATTATATTCCCATTTCTCTCTTTGCTCCCTTACTCATCAGGTCCTTTGAAGAAGTGCTTCTGATTGTGTCTTCTGCATCACGTTTTGTATACCTCAAATATTTTCCTTATCATGTTGTTTTGCAAAAATAAATGTTCTTTCTGCCCACGATTCACATCCATAACTAAAGGCTTGCTGAATAATTGTATTATAAAAGTAGATCTCAAGGTTTCTAGAGGTATTCTGGAGGTTAATGTCAACTTAGCTAGGCTTAAAAGGCATATATTAGCACTGTTTTGTTATGCAGTTGTCCTTAGTCATTATTGTTCTTAGAAATCTGAATTTTTTTCAAGGCCACTGAGCTTTAGAAAATGAATTGGGCAAGCACAGAACCTCCAATGTGCTGGTAGGAAGGGAAGTGGTTTTGGCGAATATACCATAAAATCCTACACTTAAGATAAATGAGAGCTACTTCTGTGTAATGGTAATTAGGACTGAAATGAAAGGACATTTTTTACACTGTCCAAAAAAATGGTGTGATGGTAATCCCCTCTTTACTGGGGATATTGGGAATTATAGTTTATTGCTTGGTGATGATGCTGATGATTCTTTGTTAGAGCCCCCTAGCGCTTCTCACAGAACTACACCCACCAGAATTATCTGGGTGAGGAATGACTATTGTGCCAGTATAAACCTACAGCATAGATAAGAGAATCCAGTGCTTCTAGCAACAGTTATGACCATGATGTAACCCCTGGCCATTCACGAAATTGAAAGAATAAAAAACAATCATATCAAAGGAGCAAATAGAAACAACAAAAACAGAGCAGAAGAAAACCAGATAAAACCACAGCAGATAATAAATTCAGCACTAAATGTAACATACCAAGCAATCTGTGCTCTGGTTGCCTGCAGGTTAGACTGTTACGTGTTTTACCTGGGCCTACTTTTGAAGACCACTTGGGAACTGTGGTTAATCCAAAACACAGCAGCTAGGTTGCTAACTGACCAGTCATTGGGAACATGTCTTGACAGTGATTAAATGGCTCCACCCAATTCATTTTGAAGCACAATCTGTCAAGCCTGTCTCTTGTCCAGAAGGTGCAGCAGCCTCAACTGGTAAAAGGCACTGTGCCACTGATACCATGAGCCTCCAGTGACAAAGCTGGCTCTATGAGCACCCCAGACTGGAATCTGATCATTTAGAGGAAGTGTAACCCATCCTGAAAAGGCTGGACACCACCTCCCTGAGCAGAAGAACCACCCACCAACAGTACTTTCATTTTTATCAAGGCTGAGCTTCAGTTATTTGAGCCTCATCCACTATATTACTGATAGCAGAAAATGGTTTCTACTGCCTCACCTGAATCAGATGTAAAAGAGATCTTCATCAGTATGATGATGACACCCTATATCAAAGTCCAGATGATTTCACTCAGTGTAATGTAAAATTTAAAAAGCAGAGGAGATCAGATGGAACCCTGTACATACAGGAGTTTCCCAGCACCACCTTTTGGAATCTCCCTCCAGATAGGACAGCAACTACTAAAACACCGTGCCCCTAGTCCCCAACTCAGACAGCCTATCCAGAAGGAGACTGTGGAATTAAACACTCTGAGAGGTCTGGGAGTATTAGCAGGATTGCACTCCCTCTGGTCTCCCATTTATCAGGACAGTTTCTTGTTCTTGTTCTTTTTAAATTTTTTATTTAAAATCACCAGACACCATTACAATACATTTATGAAAACCATCTTTAAAAAGCAAAGAAAAAAGAGTCCCAAACCTATGACTACAAAACAGTAGATATATCACACTCTGCAACGTCATTCTTGGTCATTATATCGGGACAGTTTCTGTGCCCAAACCAGGCCTGAAACCAGACTGAAATTAGGCCACTTAATCAGTCTTGCATAAGACTCTGGCTGCATGGCAATCACTTGCTTGAGCACTTTCCACAAGAGGACAATATATTCACAACCAGCCAATAGATATTGCAGTTTTCAGGACAGTGGTGACTCAAGATCTCTGTGTGCCTGTGGCAGGAGGCCAAATGTTCCCCCCACCCACCTCTGCATGCAAACTTCCCCTCTTTTTAACCAGGACCAGAAGAGCATCTTGCCATCTCACTGGTGCCCCAATAATCAGCTGCCTGAGGCAATCGCCTCACCTTGCCTCATGAAAGGGCTTCAGGGCACAAGGAGGACTTGCAAAATATACACTTCAAACATTTTTAAAGCACGTCATATACATTACCTGCTTGTGATTCTTACAACAACCTCATAAAGTAGGTTAGCAGTTAACATTCCACATATTGCAGATGGTGGGCTGAGGCTGTGTGTGTGTGTGTGTGTGTGTGTGTGTGTGTGAGAGAGAGAGAGAGAGAGAGAGAGAGAGAGAGAGAGAGAGAGAGAGTTGCTAAAAGCCACCGAGGTCTGAACCAAGACTTCTGAGCTATAGATTCTTCCCCCTCAGTGACAAAGTATGTTGCTCATTTACTGGCTGGGGGGAAGTATTCAAAGTAGTAATTTAAAAATTTATCCATTTAATCCCAGTGTCAGTCAGTATCTTTTAACTGACATTGCCTTACTCCCTTTCACCTGATTTCTACTTTGGGAGGAGATCTGAAGAGTTGTGTGTCTTTGTCCTCCTCATTCTAGAGATAAACAGAATCAGCAGAATCAATTTTCGACCTGATCTCCAGCATCTCCTCCAACATCTTGCTATTGTGGGAATAGACTGGAGGTGCCTCCATGGACTTTGGATGGTGAGAGCAGATTCATGTGTGTGACAGATTCCCATCTGCAGTCCACCTTATCTGTGTTCAGGGCCATGTGCCACTGTGTTCAGTGTTATTCCAACAATGCTGTAACTATTCTAACTTGAGATGTTTAAAAATAAAACGTTGTGTTAACATGCAATGAATAATACATTATTTATAATCTTGGCTTGTTATGGATATTATCATTTGTTATAGTATGTTACATGCTATAACATCCTATGTTACTTTATTATATAGAAAGACCTTGGTTTTGCTTTGAAAATAAACTGAACTCTCTGATTCAGATTTACCTCCCCACAAACCTATAAACTCACCATTAAAAATCAACTCTAAATTAATTCTGCTGTGGGTGCATTAAAAAAACTCATTTATTTAAATATTTTTGATTGTTTGTTTTAGAGTTCTTTTCCTTCCCTTGGATGTCTTGCAGTTATATGGATCTGTCTAGGCACTAAATGTTAGGAACATAGGCAGCAGCCATATACTAAGTCAGACCATTGGGCCATCTAGCCCAGTACTGTGTACAATACTGGCAGTGGCTTCTCCAAAGTTGCAGGCACATTTTGACCTGCATATGCAAGACAATGGTGGACAAGTGTCCCAAACTTGTTCTTTTATAGATCTTTTGCTGTTCAGACTTGCTTAGTCATTTAGAATTATACAGATTGAAAAATGTTTTTAGGGCTAAATCACATGGGCTGCTAGCCTAACTAAATTACTCCTGAGTAGTGCTATTGAAATTAAGTAGTCCTTTAGAGTAACTCCTGAGTAGCACTGTTTAGCTGCTTCCTGCCCCCTTCACTGCGTTCGCGGCAATACCAGGTGAGCAGGGGACGGAGTTGCGGGCTTAGCTCAGGAAGCAGGCATGCAGGCCTCCATACTGGTCCCCCGTCAAATGTTGTGGGTGGACCAACCAGAGAACAAGAACGCCTACATAAGCAGCCAGCTCTGTTCAGTTTGTTCTCAGTTGCTCTGCGGGCAGACACTCTCCCATCCATCCCTTGACTCAGTGAGGGGTATTCCGGTCGCCTTTTGGGGCCAAGTAGGATTTTTTTTAGTGTCAGCGGATTGGCTATGTTTGGGGACTTTTTTTTTGCCTACTTCTCACTAACTTTGTTAAGGTTGTCACTGGGTTGTTTGGTCACTTTGCAGATGAAGTGGGTCGGGGTAGGTTAATTTGTAATTATTTATAATTATTTTGCCTCGTAGTAGAGATAAGGTTCAGACAAGTTCTGAGTCTGAGCCGAATCAAAGCCTGGTCCTTTGCCCTTCTGTGGGCATACCTCCTATAAGATTGACCAACATAGGGGATACTCACATTTTAGTTCAATTCCTCATTGCAGGTTTGTAATTTATTCAATAAAGTGGTCCTAGTTTCTTCCAGCTACGTGTATCCTGTCTTTATTTGGGTCTGGGTTCACAAAACTTTACCCAGGTGTCAGCCATGATCAAGAGAATGCTTTGATGTAGCTGTGTCTCAGCTGTGGTCCCATTCTGCAGACAAATGTTGGCAAGGCGAGGTAGGTTGTACTACCATAGACAACTCTGTGAGACAAGTTGAGAGGAGAGCTGGTCCACCCTGGTTGCATATGAATGAAGTGTGAGCACTGTAAGATATTCCCCTTTGGGGATGGAGCCACTCTGGGAAGAGCAGAAGGTTTCAAGTTCTCTCCATAGCATCTCCAAGATAGGGCTGAGAGAGATTCCTGCCTGCAACCTTGGAGAAGACGCTGCCAGTCTGTGAAGACAATACTGAGCTAGATAGACCAATGGTCTGACTCAGTATATGGCAGCTTCCTATGTTCCTAAGTTGATCTGACAATAGTCAGAGGTAGACTGAGTCCAACCCAGGCAAAGTTTTCCACATTAAACGGAATCCCAGATTTTGCCCCAGAAAAGTGAAGAGTGAGCTGTCACCTAGTCAGGGTCCTCAGAGGCCCTGGGATCACCCAGTCAGGGTCCTCAGGAGCCCTGGGATCCCACTATGTCTCTTCTCTGAGGGTGGTATTTTGTGGGGCTCAGGGTTCCTCCTACTTTTTTTCATCTAAGTGCAGAATGAGTTTTGTTTGGGCAATGGTATCAAGGCAATGTGCACACATGTGCATTAAGAATGGGATCTTCTTGATTCAACTTGAGCAGGATCTAAAATTAACTGAGCGGACATTACAAAAATTACACACAAACACACACACACATACACCTTAGAGGGAACACTGCTCCAGCTCTGAAGCTTTTTCAGGTTTTGGCCGAGTGTTCATCATGCCTCCTTAGGGTCAGACGAAGAGTCACTAGCCAGGAGTCATTGCAGTTGTACCATTTTAGACCACATCTGAGAGGTCACATATTTGAACGCTCCCCTATATAAAATAATTTATATGCACACAGCATGGCAGGGAGAAGCACACTAGCAAGTTAGTTTTTAAATGTGTAGGAAGGGTGGGGGTGGGGTTCAGAGGCAATTCCATCTTTCTTAGGCCCTAATATGCAGAAGTGGGTGTGTATTTCAGGGTAGGGGTGTGCAGAACTGATTCGAATTGAACCTGGTTCAATTCAAAACAGCCTGGTTTGAGTGGTTTGAGCTTGAATAGGACCAGCCCCCAAAAGAGGGGGCTGGCCTGAGTTTGAACCAAACTGGGCACGGTTCAAATCGAACTAGTTCGGCCCGGTTTGGCCAGTTCAATTGCCTTGCTTGTAAAGGGGAATCTGGTATGGCTGGCCACAGTGAGTGTGGGAGCACCAGTGTCCTTACCGGATTCCCCTTTACAAGCAAGGAAACCAAACTGGGTCGATCCTGGCTGAACGGGTTTGACCCAGTTCGACAGCATGAACCCAACCACTACTGGTTCTAATGAACCGGTTCATGGTCCAGGCAGTCTGGTTCAAATTCAGTTAAAATTGCGGAGGGACAAGCATAAGGGAAGCTCCAAGTCCCCTCTTGTCAGTCAGCCCAGGAAGGAAGGTAAGAAACTCTTACTCTAGTAGTCTTAAATGATCCTGTTGACCAGGAATGAGGCCTCTTCAGCCTGCTCATGAGTAAAGGACTGCTTGTGAGGAAGGCCTATGCACGAGCAAGACAAAGAAGGCAGGAAATGGGCATGATTGGAGAGCCCTGTAGAAAAAGCACCAAGAACACCTGAGGAAGTAGGAGCTGTGTGACTTTCTATGGTCAAAGGGGAGGATCAAACTGGATGCAGGATATATAACTAGGATCTCTCTCTTTTTAAATGTTGGGGGTGGATAGATTTCAGACTCTGGCACAAACAGATAATCCTCCCCCTACATTTCCCTAGTTGAAATTGCACCCCAAAGCTGCACTGTGGAGAAAAACATACAGACACCCATATGGGCACCTCTGTGTCCCCCATAGATTCTCAAGATAGCAGCTTGAGGTGATTTCAACCAGGAAAAATGGCACAGGGAGGAATGGTTAACCTCCCTCCCCCAGGTTCAGTCACCATCTGAAGCTGCTCCTTGCAGATGTTTTTTGAAATAAATGTAATACATTTCCAAAGTGAGAAATTCAGTTCACAGATCTCCTGTGTCATGTCCTGTATGGTCCACAAAGGACAAGGAACTGGGTGATATCTAGGGATGTGCATAGAACTGGGTGTGTGTGCGAAGGGGTGGGGGGGTAGGACTTTAAGGGTGGGGGAAGGTGCAATTACCCCTCCCCCACCCCCCACCCCCGCTGGTGCTGGAGTTTTGTAAAATCCCTTGGGGCGGCAGCATAGTTCCTTGCCGCCCCTTCTTCTTCTTTGGCCAGAAGTGGCCAGAAGTACCAGGCGTGCATGTGTATGCTGGGCGTGCGCTTGCGCAAGTCAGACCAGCGTGTGCACCCAGTACTTCCAGCCACTTCCGGCCAAAGAAGAAGAAGGGGCAGCAGGGAGGTATGCTGCCGCCCCGAGGGATTTTACAAAACACCAGCGCTAGTGGGGGGAAAGCGGGGGGAGGGGTAAGTGCATTCTCCCCGGCCCTTAAAGTCCTACCCCCACCGAATGTTTGAACCGGCCAGTCTTCAAACTTGTTCAGAGGTCCGTAAAAGGGCCTCTGAACAGATCCGTATACATCCCTACAGGGTTGGATTGGGTCCAGAGAGGAGATTTTAAAATGCCCCCCCCCAAGTCCAAGGCCTCCGCACACCTCAAGCCCCCAGGGATTTAAGTCTGATATTTCAAAATAAGAATGCTGCCTGGAAATACATCTCACTGAATACACACACGCACACTTCACAATATATAGTGATACACATTGAGTACTATATATTTGTGCCACTTTTAATGCCTAGAACACACTAGAAACACTAATTATTAAAATGGGACCCTTGCAGCAAATTAGCAAAGGCGACTTTCAACCATGTAGTGTGAGCCTATGTATGTTTTCTCAGAATTCTGAACAAATTCAGTCAAGTTTGATTGCAGGAGGTTTTTCACATGGGGCTTTTAAAGCCCTTTAACACACATCTCCTCTGGAATGGAGGTGCTGCATTCACATGTTGGCCAGATTTACCCTGAAGTCCCTGCGAGTTATTGGGGAGCAGTTCACACGCATTTCAGGTTTTTCACTGCTCGTTAGGGTGTAGCTTGATTTATATCCACCCAGTGTTAAAACAAAACAAAACTGTTTTGCATTGGTTCTTCGGGACAACTTCAGTTTTGCAGTAAAGCCTCACAGTAAACTTGCAGGAAAGCCTGCTGAGTGTAAAAGTCCCAGGTAAGTGTGTGGAGAATTACAGTCTCAGGCAGCAAAACGAACCACATTTAGCTGGAAGTATATTTCACTGAAACCTAAAGGACTTACTAGCAAGAAGAGCATGTCTACTTAAAAATAAACTCCATTGCATTCAACTGTCTGAGATCCTACCCTGGTAAGTGCATATAGGATTGCACATGCTCAGGCATGTAAACCAAACCAAACTAATTTCTGCTCCCAGCATATTTTGCTCCCTCTAGGAGACCAGTAAGTCCCACTGAAGCAAGGAAGATAGGTGGGGAGAAATAGAGAAAAGAGCAAGAATTAGCACCATTCCTCAGGTGAAAAAGAGGGGTGGGGGGAGAATGAGGAATTTGCCTCTTCTTGGTAAAATTTTAAGATAGATGAGACATGCTGGGGCTCAAGGAGTTACGCTTGAGTTATGCCCTAGTCTGTCCAAAAAGTCATTCTCCCTGCTCCCCAATGTAGAAGTAGGGCTGGTTGTGGTCTCTCACTGTACTGAGATAAAAACCACTCTCTGCAGGTGCTCAGAAGCAGGGTCATCCCTAGTGGGGTGCAGGGCTGGGGGGCAAATCAGCATGCCCAGGGCCTCCTTAACATTTCATATCATTACACAATAATACTGACTGATGGCATACAATGTAAATAGTGTGAGTGAGGTTTTTGGACATGCCCAACCAGCTTGGCATTTCTAAAGAAAAATAAAATAAAATAAAAGCACAACACATGCTTCACAGTTCTCACTCAGACCTTCTGGGTTGCAAAACAACTTGAACATAAGTGTATTTATGAATGAATGAATGAATGAATGAATATTGTTTGTTCCAGAAGTTTTTGTAATTTTCTGCCATGAAACAAGCCACCTATAGGACTTTTTAGATAGTTAAAAAAAGCCAGCAAATTTTCCAGTCTGTTTTAAATTAAATATTTAGAGACTTCTCAGTCTCTCCCCTCATATCAAAGCCTTACAGCAAGCAAGCAGATCCCTATATAGTGGGGTGGGGGATAACTACAAAAAGGAATTCACATTCTACCTCCATTCTGGCAAAGACTGGGCTGGCTGGCCTGGGCAGAGGGTCTGCAGAGAACTGTGGTGGTAAGGGCAGCCAGCGCTGGTCACTCTGCCTGCCTGCCTCCTTCCTTCCTTCCTTGCTGCCTGCCGGCACTCGAGTTCAGGCTTCAGGGAAGCCTGCAGGGAGGCCTCTCTGGAAGCCCCACGCACCTGCCGATCAGCTGAGAGGTAGAGAGAGAAGGAGCTCTAGCAGCTTGCAGGCTGCTTAGATTGCCGGCCAGGAGGGCAAGCAGGAGAGAGGGCGAACAGGGCAAGGGGGACTGGCTGAGTAAGGGGACTTGGGGCTGGGTGGGTGGGCAATGGGGAGTCCTGAGACATGTCTCGGGGGGGGGCTTGAGGCAATGGGGCCCCCAGACAACTGTCTCCCTATGCCTGATCATAATTACGCCCATGCATCCCTAGTAATAACAACAGCCTCTCTCCAGCAGAAGCCAAATGAGCTTGGAGCTTGCCACACCTATCTTCCCCACAAAGGGAGTTTTTGTTGTTGGTTGATTGGGATTATCCCCTGCTTACTGAGCAAAGAAACACCTTTTAAAAATGGTGATTCTCAGATTCTCATCCATTTAGCTGGGGGACAGCAACTGTCCCTTTCCATTTCCCGCACAGCATCCGTCCAGTGGCTGTTGCTGGTGTCTATCTTATGTTTCTTTTTCAGATTGTGAGCCCTTTGGGGACAGGCAGTCATTTTATGTATTTATTTATATCTATGTAAACGCCTTTTGGAGCTTTTGTTGAAAAGCGGTATATAAATATTCATCGTATTCATATTTTTGTCAAAACTAGACAAACTGAAAATACTTTTTAAATCATGGTGACATTGCAAAACACAAGAATTTGAAAAAAACACATTGCAAAACACAGGAATAACTGAGGAATTTGGAACTGTTGCAAAGTAAAAAATAAAAATAATAATGTCACAGCCTACTTTGACACAGCCCAATGTAAACCTCAACCATCATATAAATATGAACACTTTTAATTCCATCCATATACTTTTCTAAATGGAACAATGTCTTCAGGAAATGTACACCAAGATGGGTTAAGTTTCCATGGATACAGCTGAATATTTCGTTAAGTTTTGTGATGGCTGACAGATGTAGTGGAAAACACTAGACAGTGTGATCTTGATTAGGTTCTTTCTGGGGAATGAATATCTATTATTATTATTTTTAAATGTACTGAATTTAAAGTTTGCAAATAGAAAAAAAGATATTCCTCTAATTCAGCATTGTACTGCACTATAGTTTAAGGATATGTTTCACAGCAATATGCTTTTTAAATTATAAATATGTTGACAATGCATATAGAAACACCAAATTCTTCAAAATATAGTTGCCTTGGGGTTACCAGTCAGGAAAAGTGGAGTATAAATCCATTAAATAAATAAAACAGATATATACTAATTTAATTGCTGTTGTGAAAACAGGCCATCAAATATAGAGGGAAGAAACAAGATTTTAAAGACTATAAGGATCAAGAAGTACTGTAATGAGCAAGGCGGGGCAGTGAAACTGAGTTTAAATAAGACTCATGTTTTTAGTCTAAGGCCTGGGTAAAGAGGAGACCAAGCAAGTGACAGGAGGGGGCTGGTTACAGTGCCAATAGAAGTTAAAATAGCCATATATCAATTTTCAATTTCAATTTACTATGGTCAATGACCAGCATAAAATGCACATCACATTTATTACACATCACATACATTAAAATATGCATTACATCTTTTTACTAGCATGTACATACAATAACCTAAAAATCAGCACTTGGACCGTTAGCATCTTACGTAATTTTAACACAATATGTACAGCAGCATCTCTCTCTTTCTGTGTGTGTGTGTGTAAATGAAGTCTAGTGAAGAGATGATGTAACTTGAGCAGAAAAGTCTGAAAAGGGGACATTTTTTCCTATCAACTTCCTCCATGAAATCTACCAGAACAGGAGACAGAAGCAAGCTGAGCCATATCTTTAGCACAACACAGGGTGTGTAACACTCTTCAGTCATCCTCATAACCTGTGATTTGCACTATCTAGCCGGAGAATGCAAGTTGTGTTCATGGGTGCCATGCAAATGCACTAATGAGTAAAACACCAGACCCTATGCGGCCAGTTTTTTCTAGTCTTCTTTACATCATTAACAAACACCTGTGTCTTATGAAGCATTATTATCTCAATTTTATAAAGGCCTAATTAAGACACAGATTGACTTGTCCACAATCATACGTTAATTACTGAAACCAGGAATAAAAACATTTCAAACTCTGCCATTTTACTTATTATTCCAGCTACTGCATAAAACTAACTGTGGCTCTGATTCACATTTGAGATTCCCTCATAAAACACAGGAAAAATTAAGTGCAAAAATCTTCAGCTATATAGTCCATCGTTATGAACAGTACTCTTTCTTTGTATGGCCAGGCTATGTACCTTATAACAATTACTTTCATTGCCTGATCAAACTTGCTGTCATGACCTCAACAGCTTTGCTTGGGAGTACAAGGTATATGACGTAGATAATTAGTGTTTAATTGAGCCTAGATGACCCAACAATCCTTTCAACTTGTCAAAATCTACCGGTACTAAAGTCCAAAACGATAGCCCCAGAGAGCCTCAAAGGAATAGCAATCTGCCGATCTTCAAATCAATCATAATTTTCAATTCTATGCAAGTCAATCTTTACAGCATTTTTTCAGCTTGGACCTGGAACTTGATTCCAGGGAGCGATAAAGTGCTTTCACCTTTCCGCTGGCAAGATTATACACTGAAAGATGTTTTTGGCCTGGGATCAGGTCTTAGACACATATTTTCACTGGGCCAGCAATATGACCCCTAGTATTCCTAAAGGAACTGAATAATGCCGGTATGTTCAATTATCCCTATAAGAAAAAGATCCGACATCAGTGTCAATGAAAAATTTCCTCACAGCAAGAAAGCAGCCCAGGGTTTACAAAAGCTGAACATGAAAAGCAAAACATAAAAAATATAACTTGGAAATAAATTGGATGTCTTTATTCCTGTGTACTCTTGATACATGTGGCATTCATAACTCTACAGACCTTTTGCTTGATTCAATCACTGTGTGGATTATTGAACATGAGTTGTTCCATTGAACAACTTGTCCACTGAGTAAAGAATTATTAGTTTTTTAAACAGTTGCAATTTAAGCAACTGAACAATTAAATAAGTTTTCATATTACCAAAACCACAATTTTTTTGTAATATGAACATAAAGTTAAATTAATGTTCGTATTACCAAATAGCAAAAATCAGTAGTTTGAGATACTAATGTGAGAAAACCTACAATCTGAAAAAAACAAAACACAAACTATCACTCCTTATTTTTAGGAGGGAAAGGCTATCAAGAGTAACATAATAGCAAAATAGCCTTACAAATAAGCAAGTGTGCCCTTGGTCCTCGGTTCCACCATATAAAATTTAAGTTCATTGATTAAAATTTGTACCTCATCAAAGAATCAGCTTTATTGATTAATCTATCAATTTAAACCTTGCTTAAAAAAAACAACCAAAATATGGTCACCCTTTGCAGAACTCATTTAACACTAATCAAAATGAAAGTTGATAATTGCAAGGTACTGGTTTACAATGAAATTTTGCGCCAAGAGATTTTGCAGCCCTCTCAGAAGTGGAGCAATATTACCTATTAACTAATGCTTGCAAGCTGTGCTCATTGCAACATTCTTAATCAAGGATTATTTTTTTAAAGTCATGGGAAACAAACATTCTAAGCTGTGCCTCTATGGGGGAATGCTCATAAAAATGTGTTTGTGCTGTCTTTTCCATGGCTACAGGTTAGAGAGCCAAGCTCATGAGATGTACACACTACACTGTAACTTGCTTTCATAAGGGGACTTAGCAATACACACATCATAAGGTGTAGGTAGAGTTTGTGTGAAAAGAAGGCCTGTATACTACAGTGTCTCCTGAGGCATTGCAATGTGTGCTCTGAGCTTTGTTTTTCCACTATGAGTGAACGGCAACCATTCAATCATATGGGGGGAAGTAAAGAGGAGCACTTGGGGATACTACTGGAGTGAGGCTAAACCTTCCCCTATTGTCCCTATTGTCCCTGTGTTGAGGGTCAGGCTTTGCTCTGTCCCTCTCAATTTCATTTTCATGCAGCTCATTTACGTTGTCCCACAAGTATCTTAAAGGTATCTAGTAAGAATTGCACCAGCCTGAATTTGCATGCCCCATCCCTTCATCTACATATATCTGCTTTGGGGTCTGTTACTCAATCGCCCTATTCACATGTCCAATCTGTGTACATTGCACATGCAATTATTCAGACAATGGCCACCTTCAGATGTAACATGAAACTGGAGTAGCAAGGGCCTCTGCTTAGAATTTGTGTATGTCTGAATGTGTGCAACTGCCGTTCCCACTGAAAACAGTTCCATGGTCTCCCTCTCCAGACTGATTTGTATCTTCAGTTTGTAGTGAGTTTTGCTACCCGTACTTCCAGGTTAGCAGTGCAAGCGTTAGGTCTGAACGTGGCACCGCAGTCTTGATGTTCGGTAACTGGAGGTTTAGGGAGGAAGCTCCTCCCTCATTCCAGCTGCTATTGGCTGCCGGGGCTGTCCTTCAGTGAAGAAAGAAGCCCAGGTAGCAAGTTCCCCCTCCCTCTCTGCAGTCTCACTGACTGCAGAGAAGGAGCTCTCCGTTATGTCCGAATTCAGATGGGAGCGCGGGCAGAGCGGGGAGTGGAACTGTGGGTCCATTGGACCTATGGTTCCATGTGAATGTGGCCATTATGTTCAAAATATGTACAATAGTACACTGCCCATCTATGCCATACACTTTAGGAGACCTGTGCCCAAGTTCACTTTTAAAATGAATGCATGTACATTCACACAAAAACATACACATGTGTACACACACCTGCATGTCCCCATAACACAATGTCTAAATAAAGCGAAAGTGATACTAGAATGTGACAAAACTCTGGAAAGACAGCTAGCTTTTATATACATAGAACGACTGCAACTAACAGCAAGCATGAGTGAGGGCAAGCAGAGGCGTATCTAGGGGAAACAGCACCAAGGGCAAGCACTGAAATTGCGCCCTCCTGTCCAAGCATCTGACACCCATCTTTCAGATAACTTTACCATAATATCATCTGAAAAATACAAGTCAGGCTTGTTAATCTTTTAATATTTCAAAAACTATTTAGCAGTGGACTTAGCCAGACCAAAAAATGCTGGAAAACTACAAATTTCAGTATGCTGGGGCTCATGAAATACCCAAATACTATGTGGAGGTGTACTTGGAAAACTAAACAGAAGTGCCTGTCGAATTCTCTGCTATGCATTGTAGCATCACCATGACATAAGTTTTAAAAATAAATGGAGAATTTGACCTTTTCCCAGATACTCTGAAAATAATTAAAGGATATGCAGAGTAAACTGTGTCACTGCTTGGAATATATTCTAGTCTTTCAGAAAGACAGTTAAAATGAGAGAAAGAAAGCAAGAAACTCCCACTGGGCCTTAATATTAAGGCTTTCACACTGATTCAAAGACAAACTCACCATTAATAGCCATAGTATTAAGACATCACATTTAACTCACTTATCACAAGAAGCAAAGTAAGAGCAAATGAATACAATCCTAGGTCATAAGCATCAGCTCAGTATTCACAAACCCTGATTCTCTGTACATAGTGCCAATCTGAATATGTGTACAGTGTCTTATATTATATTAATTTTTTAAATTTTTTTTACCTGTAGCCCCTTTGGAGGGCTTCCTAAAGGCTGTGGGGGGCGGTTGCAAAGGTTCCCCCTCCCACCACTGGCCTCTAGGGCCTTGCAGGTACCATTTGAGCATGTGCAGTGGCCATTTTTAAAAATAATTTTTTTAAAAAAAATGGCCACTGAAAACAAAATGGCCACCGCACATGCTCAAATGGCCTCTGCGATGCCTGGCATGACCTAGGGCCTGGCATGACGGTGGCCATTTTGTTTTCAGAAGCCATTTTTAATTTTTTTTTACATTTTACAAAATGGCGCCCCCCTTCAAGTGGCGCCCGGGGCACGTGCCCTGCCTGCCCTACCCTAGATACGCCCCTGAGGGCAAGGTCATTTATGCACTAATCACAGCTGAAGGTGCAGTTTCCCATTATGTGTGCTCAGCACCACACTTTTAAAAAAAGGAAACAAAATGCAGATTCCCAATTGATTTAAGTAACATACTAAAAAATGAATGCAAACGTGCATGTCCAAAACCATCCTAATTTACCTTATCAAAGATGCTGTTGGCTGTATCAGCAGCTGACTTGGAGTATTTCCTGTTGGCTACTTCACACATGCTTCCTGAACATGGAAGTATGCAGTCAAACGCAAAGACCAAACTCATGGCTGTTCATTGCACCATGTACATGGGGAGCTGATTGTTCATTGTGGCCTGCCCAAATGTGTACACAGTAAGATAGCGATGCATTGCAATTAAAGAGCACATTCTGCATGATCAGCCTATAACTGGGCAAAGAGGCACCCCCTGCTAACTGGGCAAAGAGGCACCTTTTACCTCTTTATTTAGCAGGGGGAGAGTAACTGGCCCTATCCACCCCCAGCACAGTACTTCCAGTGACTGTTGCTGGTATCTATCTTAGGTTTCTTTTTAGAATGTGAGCCCTTTGGGGACAGGGTTCCATCTTATTTGTTTGTTATCTCTCTTTGTAAACCGCTTTGAGCCATTTTTGGAAGGGCGGTATAGAAATCGAATTAATAATAATAATAATAATAATAATAATAATATTCCATGAGTATAATTTCTGTAATTCCTAGAACACCTGTAGAGTAGCTCAACACAGTTATCTTCATTTTGCAACACAAGCAGACTCAGACTGGCCCACAGAGCAAAAGGGCATATTTCCGGTGTGCCCCACCCACGGGGTGCCCCTGCGCTCCGACTCCCACCCTTAATCACTCATTCTGCTCAAAACCTGGTGCCCTCCCACATACATCCCACCACCCTCTTAGTGCCCCCAGTCCGGCCCTGAAAACAAGGGTTGAAGCTGAGAGAGAATGGCTTGCCTAAGTCCATACCAAATTCATGACAGAAGCGGAGGACTTTCCAATTCACAAAATGCATACTTAACCACTAATTAACCACCAGCTTTTAGAGGTAAAACTCTCAAAGGTATGAGTTGCTCAGGAAAAAAAATAAGGCTTAACCCCTCAAGGGACACATGTACAGCCTCTGGTTCATTCAAATGTTGTCCTCTTTGCCCCAGGGGTGTAGCAAGGTTGGAGTGGGCCCAGAGACAAGATTTTAAAATGCCCCCCCCCCTCACTGAAGCTTAGCTCATGAAGTAAAGAAATCTTAAATGAGGCTGAATAGTGGTAACAAAAAGCTTGTGTGTGTGTGTGTGTGTGTGTGTGTGTATGACCTATGTGCCACAATAGAACATCAGCCTAAATTATTTTTAAAAAGATTTTGTTAATTGTGGGTGATGCAAGTCATTTAATGGTACTAGAGAAAGACATGCTGTTCTGGTAGCTGCAGGTCTTAACATTCACATCAATTTCAGAGAATGAATACAACTGAAGGAAGCCTGGGCGGGTGCGTGGCTGGGGGAGTCAGTCATGTGACTTGTCTCGGGGGGGGGGCTCCCCAAGGCAGTGGGCCCCAGACAACTGTCTCCCCTTGCCCTATTATAGTTATGCCCCTGCTTTGCCCCCACCCCCATGCTTCAAGTGTGCTGTCGGATTTGTTTGTTTCCAGCTGCAATACGTATTCATGCCCCAACATTTGTCTGGGGAAAAAATCTGATTATACTTTTTGCTGTTACATTTTTAAAACTGCTCTGAGAAGATGGGGGATGTGGCTTCATGAGTCAGCCAATCAGCAATGCACACAGTCCTGCTTGCAGAAAGGTGGAGCCACAGCACAAGCTCCTCCTATGTGGCCTAGAGCATTGAATATTACCTTTGCAATATGGGGATGGTATTGTGTCCTATTGCATGATGTTATCATGGAAGGTGTTGTTTAGAGTGTAAGCTCTCAGTGGGCTGGAACCTGTCTTCTGCTTATGTTACTAGGGAGTAACACAAGTACAGGGATAATGTTATAAAACTCTACCACCACCAGAACCACCAACACCACTACTGGCTTCCAGTCCAAGTAAAATTAAACATGCATTTAGTAGATAGTGCAATCTTCAAGGAGTGGGGGAGCCCACAAAGGCAGAAGGGGGAAATCCATTCCCTGTGTGGTAAATTATCAAACCTTTAGAAGTAAGCAACCAGCAGCTTGGGGAGATGGTGGGGGTGGGGGTTGGTTGTTTCTCTGATTTCTTCCCTGCCAGTAAATCATTGGCCTTGCACGGCTTTTCAGGAGCTGTGCCTGAATAAAATATGACAGGTCTCTCTCGTAGGGCCGATATGTGTGGCTCTGTAACAAGTCCCATTACTCTCTCGCCATGCATACTGACTGCAAATTGTGTAGGTTATCATGAGACACCATAAAAAAAAAAAATTCCTTCCCCCAACTGATTATGAACCTCATGCATAGCAAATGACGGCACAATAACGCTCCCGATTTCCTGTAGCGGAGGTAAGAAAACAAATTTACACACTGACAGGCTAATGGATACTTTCCCAAAGAGCGGTTAGAAAGAAGTAGTAAATGGGACTGCGCTGATGCAGGGCAGCAGACCCGGTCAAGGATCAAGACACCCAGCAACATATCGGATAACACATAATTGGCAGGTCACATCCAAATGAGTGCAGCCGTGCATCATGTGGACGGCTTTTGCCAGCGATAAAGACACTTGTAAACAATTCAGTCACTGAACATGGCAATAATATGTTGATCCAGCATGTAATGAGGTGTTCCTGGAATCAATAAACTAGTCATGAAGAGCAGGGAGCAAGGTCAGTGTCTGCCTGTTTGATGACCTTTCCTTTCCAGTAAGGACATCATATACTCTGAAGAGGCCTTTTTCTCATATTGCAGGAAAGCACCCGAGTGTCAGAACTTTCATTCGCAGCAAGCAAATGAACAAGCAGGCTCTGCATGCTAATGAAGTCCAGGCTATTTCCCACCTTTTCATCTGCACATTATGCTCTTGACTTTGGAGAAGGTGGGAATTAGGTTGGACCCTGATGTCAGGCTGCCTGATGGCTCGGCTCCGGGAAAACTGGTAATTGAAGCTGATGACTGATGCGGAGGAGGCCTGAATTTGGAAATAAACAGTTTCAAGCACTGCATGTCATTTCTAGAGAGACTGCTGAGTGAATGGAAATGAGCTGTGTCCCTTGAATCTAATGCAGTTTCTCAGCAGGAAAATCGCCATCTTTTAGGCAACAATGCCCGTCATTAAGATTTAAATGTTTGGGTGATAATGTAAGGAATAGCTTCTGCTTTGACAAACAGCACTTATGTAAATTCCCTTCAATTCCAAGATCTGCATTTAATCCACACCCAAGAAGAGAGCACTGTTTTGGAAGAAGAAAAACCTCTAAATATCCTGCCTTGGAAGCAAAAGAAAACAGTGACATTATTAGCCATCTCATCAGCAGAGAATGCAGTCTTTGTACCTCAGAAAAAAGGGAACACACAGTGAGTGAGTGAGAGAGAGAGAGAGAGAGAGAAAACACTTGTTCTGTTGGGTCACAGTTTTTATTAAAATTCTTAATGCTTCTTTTTCAATCTATGCTCCATACACACTCCACACACTGATTTATGGGTAGGTATGCATATCTGGGGCCATATCTACAATGGAGCTGCTTGGACTTGCATGAGCTGAGGATCAGGCCATTGAACCTAAAGGCTACAGCAGAACACTAATCTCTGAAGACTGTTTCTTGATCCTTGAAACCTAGTGCTCTCTGACTAGGGAATGGATTATATTATCTGTCAGCTGTCTCAAAATACACACTGGAAATGTCATAAACTGTTTTTAAATCTTATCTGATCATGTGAAACTAAATCTAATGACTAGCTCCTTTATGCAGAAAAAGAGAGAGTGTAATCCTAGCCCAATTTATAATAGAGATTTGGAAATTCTCCTTCCAAGGTAACTATTATTCATGAGTGGATACTTTTTCTTCTGTAAGAACTTACTAGTATGAAAGCATTTATCTACTTGAATAATTGCCAATTAGCTGTTTTTGGCAGCCTCCAGAGTAGTGTGAGGCTTCTCTTCACAGAGGAAATTGTATGATCAGACCCTGTTAAAAGCCAGCTCCTGATAACACAGCTGACACGTGAATCCAGTATTGACATTGTGCGATTCTTGTTTTACAACAGGGTGACACCATGGACTTCTATAGAATCTAACTGGCATGAAATTAAAGTGATTACATGGTAAATTAGGCCTATAGTTGCCTGGCCAAGAGGCGCATCATTTAAGAGACTGCACACCCAGCACAGTGGGGCTAGTGAACAAAACGGTGATTTCAGTGGAAGCTGGAGCACATTCAAATGTATTGTCCGGTATTCTGAAGGTTTAATAAAGTTAAGTAGGAATTTAATTGTTAATAAGACTGGAGAAGTGCAGTGGTTTGCATTGTCATTTGCTCCATTGTCACGTTCTTTTATGTTCTGGACATCTCAGAATTTTAAATATTTTGGCCATGATCCAGCATAGAGTAAGTCAATTGAAAACAATGGCTAAAGTGTGCTTAACTCAGTGCCGGTATGCGGCCTTTGTATTTAGTTTTAGAACATCAGTGTGTGTGTTGTATAATGCAGTGGTACTGTTTATGTGGACTAGTTCATTCACTTTCATGGAAGGGCAGCCCTGCTGAAAGTGGGGAAGTCTGGATGGTGGAGGGAGCTCCATTTGTTCATCTGGAGACCTTGAATCCATGAGGAATTGGATCACAGCAACCCCAACCACTACATTTGGTGCATTTTCTAGCTGCACAAATTCTACCCCATGGTAAACCACATTGTTCCCCATTCAAGATTTATCCTTCTTTGTTATCTGCTTGTTAGTGGAATGACTATAGACCCCTGGTTCTGTCAGCATGCAAGATGCAAGCACTATGTTCAGAAGTACTGCATAAGTCATGTCAACTTTTGTTGTCATCCTGCTAGATAGATCTTTCAAGAGCAAGTATTTGACTGGGAATTTTCTGTAACAACATGTAGGTCATCCATGTATTTTCTGAGACAGAACTAAGGTCAGGTGCGAGACAGTGTGTTGTATGTACAACTATCCAGACATACACAAATTACTGTTGGAAAGTGCAAATTGACAGGAATTGGAAGTATCTCAATGAAAGCCACATATCTCATTACAGTGGATTCCAATTGCTCAAAGGATGCTCTAATAAGCTGTCAGCATTTTGCTAAAGTGGACTTATTCTACTATAGCTTTTTAAATATACACTGGCTTCTAGTTTCACAAAACAATTTTTGTTAACCTACATGTTGATAAACAAAAACTATCTAAATTCTGAAGAAGAAAAAATAAAAGTTGGTCTTAGTTGTAATCAGCACCCCGCTCCCAGTACTGTGCTCCCAATATTTTCTCTGAAATGAAAACCTGTAATGATTTCACTGAGATAGCCTTCTTTACTTATCATGAATCTATATCTTTCAAATGTATGAATCACTGAATTAAAACAGTGTTCTCCCCTGTTGAATGGAAAACAAATTTATCCAGTTTCTGAAGATGTTTGTTATGTAATTGAATATCATGCAAAAGAAGTGAAACAAATGGATATGGATCCATTCATAATGACAGTGATTCATTAAGGGGAAGCAGTGATAGTCACTTGGGGGAAATAACTGACAAGGACTACAAACCCAATCTATTAAAGTGAGAGTTTGCCACTGATTTCTGTAGGAGAAGGGAATTAAATTTACTTTTATATTTAGCAGGAAACATGAACAATAAATATCAACAGCAAACACCCCCCCTTTCATTTTGTTTGATGAGCACTGCTAAACATATAAATAAGATTTAAATGAGAAATGATGATAGAAACGCTACATCCCCCTCCTGAAAATTTTGTTAAATGTATTTTAATAAAAAAAACATTTGGGAACTCCAAAAAGAGTTGATTTTTCAGAATATATGCATATAGGATCCAAAATCCAGTGACCTCTACATGCAACATAAACATAAGTACTGTAATATAGAAGATGTCATTCTACAACCTTTACTCGCCTCAACAAGAATTTTTGAGGACATTTTAACACCTGTGTGGCATAAAACAACATTTCTCAAAAGCATACAGTAGGAATTTTTCACTTGAATAAGAGCTTGCTACCTCTGGAGTATGTTTGCGTCTGCCTCCCAAGTCCTGCAGGTTTCTGTGATGATGGTATTAGAGTTTCTGTTATGATTGTAGTGCAGTTGCCAGAAGCATATTCATTCTATACAGTAAGCCTATTGACTTTAGGAGGTCTGCTACACATCTCTTGCTTTCATTCTGGGTGAATGGACCGATAGCAACATTCAGTATTTCAGTGTGGGGAATGTGATCTTCCTATATTTATTTAAAGGCAGCAACTTATATTTTTTTAAAAACTGTGGTGCACACAGCACACTAAAAACACAATAGCAGCAGCATTGCAGCAGCAGCAATGTTAATACATGCCTTTAAACATCAAATAATAAAGATTTCATATTTAATAGTTCCCCTTTCAGATTTCAAAATCTTTTTGTTTATCTTTCATGGACTACCAGTCATTAAATGCTGTAGCTATTGGAACAGTTTGCTCTGCTATTTATTTTCCTTCAAAGAAGTTTTCAGCCACTGGGCTTTGAATTCCCACCCCCAGCCCCTGATAATTTTATACTGTTTAAGTTGTCAGATCTCTGTTTTGTTTTTGCCACATCCATATTGTAAATGGAAGCGAAATGCATTTGATATTTGCATCAGGAAAAAAAACCCACAAGTCTATACATCAGTGGGTCTTTGAGGCTTGTACTGAACAACACATATTTCAGGGCAAAATCTGTACAAGGTTTTGAATGGGAGAGCCTTTTTACTTTTGTCCATCACGTACACAAAAACCTCTTCATGGTCCCCAAACTTCATTAATAATGTCCTTCTCTATGCTAATACAATCAGAACATTATGCAGACTGTTTATATTTCTTTACAGCCTGAACAGTCTGATGACACGAATCAGCCATTAGCGATGCACATGGAGGAGTCGCCACTAATTGTGCAGAATGTAATTAGTGATTATGTAATATCTAAGCTCTTGCAACTGTCATTAATGTCCACTATTCACCAGAGATAGTTCTTACTGAATTAGAGAATGATTACTGCATGCTAAATCTACTTAATCATAAATATGCTAATTAACACTGGATGCACTTTAGCCAGTGGTTAAAAGCACTAGTCACCTCAAGGAAAAAAATTGCAGCACACCACCATCTAAATGGCATGCAATGAATTTTCCTTTAAAAGGTAAATGTAGCTAATTAAATGGTTTCGTAGAATCTAAGGCAGGACTATTGACTACTGCAACCTAAGTAAACCTCTTCTGTAATCGATATTGTTAGGTGCTAGTTAAGAGCAGAAATGTGTTCTTGCCATCCAGTTTGGGCTTAGAGGGGCAACATCTCAGCTTCTGGTGCTACACAGGGCATTTTCCAAAATCCCCATCAAATGAGGTACGGAAGAATAATGTGTTTGAAGTCAATTGTTTTGACTGTATTCTTTAGGAAACAACATACAAAACAGCTAATAAATGCATACAGATAGAACAGTCTTCCCTATAATTTTGCTCCTTCTTTTTAAAAAGATTAATTTATACGGAGTCAGATTTTAAATGCTATATACCAAATGAATAGAACAAATGCAACAATAATCCAGTTTTTGAAACCTTTCCCCAGTGCCTACATTATTTAATGTATTCTGGTTTTCTGTATAAAAAAGATATAGCTGTCATGAACCCCTAGGATAATACCAGCTTGTGATTTATGACAATTCTTCCTGCTTATATATTTTGTATAAATATAAACACTCCTGCATGTATCACACAGCACTCACTCATAATCAAAAGATGCACAGGCTATTAAAAAAAGTGTTTTCCGAGTAACATATTTAAAAATCAGCATATACAATTGAATAACTCATACAACAGCACAAAATAAGTCATTGTAACAAACATACTAGAAAGAAAATTAACAGCCCAATGAAATACCTACCATTCTTTTATCCTCAGGCAAGAATAGCAAACAAAGAGCACAACCGATCAGGAAGTTCTCTTGCGTAAGCCCCATCAAAATAAATGGGAGGTTTGAAATAGAACTTCCCAGTGGATTGTGCCCAGTATAATTCTACAGAATTGTAACCTTTAAAAAAAAAAAAAAAGTCAGGATGGGGAGAGGAGGAGAATAAGGCATGAAATAAGAAAATGCTATAATTTACTTGGGCAGATTTAACCTTTGCAGCTGAAGATGAGATTCCAAGTGTCCTTGGAATGTCTGTGGAGGTGATAAATATTCTACTGGGCTGCATAAATGGATGAGAAACTTTTCATGTCAACAAAGGCCAGAGCTTTGGCTAGTCACCTCTGCTTCTACCCACCAAGTTCATTCAGCAAGACTCAAAGGGAGGCCTAGCAACTGCCAGGACTGAACCTGTGTGTAGAACATTACAAAAGTTAAGCACTTCCACAGTCAGTAAACACCACATCTTTCATTTGAACTAGACTTCTGTGGAATTTAATGAATAACGTGCACCATGGGCCTCTCTTTGCCCCAGATATAAGCAGGTGCACCTTTTACATTCTTACACAAAGGCATCAGATTTCCATCTCCACTTGCCCTTGCTGAGCAACAGCAAAGTGAGGGTAGAGTAAGGCCCCATGCCATTACCAGTAGCATTGCACACTGAGAGTAGAGGCCGGGGCAGCTGGATGCTGCTGGCCAATCAGCAGCGGAGTGCCTGGACAGTGCTAATTCCAGCCGCCTCTGCTTCTCCCTTTTGAGAAGTGGGGCTTCTGCTTAGACACCAGTAAGAGTGTAGGTTCTCCTCTACCCCCTGAGTACTGCCTCCTGTCCCACCTCACCAGCAGTTGGAGAATGGAAGGTACAACCAATTATCTCGGCTGCCAACTTAGCAACCAGAGGAGCAATGGGAAGGCTGTGTGTTCTCCATCATAGGAGCCAACTGTAACTATCCTGTCTACAGCCTTGCCAAGCTAAAACAGCACCAGTGAGGGTGATGGAGCACAGTTGGTCATGAATGTATACGTGAGGAGTGAGGAGCATGGTCACCTGTGCTGGCCCAGCTCCTGACCTCCATGCATTCAAGAGTCCCACACCATTTGTACAAAGCTTGTGCACATACCTTGTGATTGACACATTCAATTAATCCAGGGTATGGATTGTCATTCAGAAGTCTATATATGAAGCTCTGCAAATAGGTCCTTTGAATGTGTGGAGGTCAGGCCCTGTGCCAAAGCGCATGATAACAACCCTCCTTCTATTCATTTCTACATGGATGAATTCAGGAACAGGGTTGGGGTCCACTGGGACAGTAAAAAATGGATATAGGCAAGTAGCTGGACGAGCATACAGGAGATGTGGCTTGATGGCATGGACCAGGCAACACGAAAAGCATCCTGGTGCATAAGCAAGGCAGGCAGTTTGCAGAGTGAGACCATTGGTTCATGTATTAGTCACTATCAGGGCTGATCCACTAAGCAGGGATGGGTGAGGTGACTGCATCAGGTACTGAATTGGTCACCTTCACTAACCCACTGCCTCCAGTCACCTCACCTGCCCTCCTCACCAAACGTCATCTGATGGTGGTGTACATGCATGTACGCGTGCCAGCTGCCGCCGCCACCACCTCCTCCTCGTCCTGTCTCCTGCCTTTTCAAAAAGGGTGGAGAAACAGAATGGCAGGAAGTGTCCTTAGATCACTTTCGGCTACTTTGGATGGTAAATCCTCTGCCTTTTGAAAAGGCAGGATGGGACAAGAGACAGGAGCAATGTCAGTAGCTGTTGCCACCACAACTACTAGATATGGTAAGGGGAGTTGTGGCGGGAGGGGAAAGGCATTAGGGGAACCTGGGGGTGGAGGGAATAAAGACAGGGAAGGAAGGCATCAGTGCAGTATGAGTATTGGTAGAGTTTGGGGCAAGTTCAGGTGGGGTGGAGAACCTGTTTTTCAGGAATGGGGAAGGGGATCGAGGCTGTGTGGGAAAGAGGGTAAGTAGTGGGGTTTGGGGCATTTTTGCACACTGCGGGGACAAGAGCAGCTGCTTGCCAGCTCATCTCAAATATTGTTGGAGCTTGGGCCAGGCCTAGCCACTCTGATTGACAGTGGCAATGCACTCTTCCCAGGACATGCATTCCTTCTTGGGCAGGAGTGTAGTGGAGGGGAGAGGCACAGGGACAGAGTGCCGGTACGTCTCGGCTTCTCTGGCTGTTGGGGTGGGCATGGCCATGGGGGCTGTCATGGAGAGCGCCTGCACTTCTGAATTTGCAACTACATCACTACTCTTGGGCCACCAGTGTGCTGCTTCTTTGGTAAGCTTAAGCTCTGTAATTCAAGGGCTAGATCCAGGCCTGAACCATATCACCAGACCTCACAGACCAACCCCAGTTCTTCAAGTCTTGGCCTCTGACAACTTATCTTCAATGTAAGGACTCTGCTTACTCTCCTGGCTTGTTTTCCCAATCCCCCCGTCTCCTGCTTTGTAGGAGATGGGGTACCTACCCCCCAGCACATTACCTCCAGTGACTGTTGCTGGTATCTATTTTATGTTTCTTTTTAGACTGTGAGCCCTTTGGAGACAGGGATCCATTTTATTTATTATTTCTCTATGTACACTTTGTAAACACTCCCCCGGAAGGAGCAGGTACGCAGCTTGGGGGTACTCCTGGATCCAGGCCTCACTCTGGTATATTAGGTGAAGGCTGTGGCCAGGAGTGTTTTTTATCAGCTTAGGCTGATTCGACAGCTGCGTCCATTCCTAGAGGATGACCTCAGAACAGTGGTGCACCAGCTGGTAACCTCCAGGCTTGACTACTGTAATGCGCTCTATGTGGGGCTGCCTTTGTACGTAGTTCGGAAACTTCAGTTAGTTCAAAATGCAGCAGCAAGGCTGGTCTCTGGGGCAACCCGGAGAGACCATATTATGCCTGTTTTGAAACAGCTGCACTGGCTGCCGATATGTTTCCGAGCAAAATACAAAGTGCTGGTTATTACCTTTAAAGCTCTGAACGGCTTAGGTCCAGGTTACCTTAGAGACGAGAGTGCCTTCTTCAGTCTGATCCCCACCACACACTAAGATCATCTGAGGAGGTCCGGCTTCAGTTGCCACCGGCTCGGCTCGTGGCGACTCAGAGGCGGGCCTTCTCTGTAGCTGCTCCTGGACTGTGGAATGCGCTCCCTGCAGACATCCATAATTTGAATTCTGTATTGGAATTTAGGAGCCCTAAAGACCTACCTGTTTGGCCTGGCCTTCCAGTGCTCTTAAATTGTTTTAAAGGGTCTTTAATGTATTGGGTTTTTATAAGGTTTTGAATTGTTTTATTTTTTAGCTCCTTTATTGTATTTTTAAAAAAATTATGCCCGGTCATTGATTGATTTTAACTGTTTTATGATGTTTGTGAACCACCCTGAACTATTTTGTAAGAGTGGTCTAAAAATCGAATAAATAAATAAATAAACTGCTTTGGAAACTTTTGTTGAAAAGTGGTATATGAATATTTGTTGTTGTATTCCCAGAAAGCCCTGCCTGACTTGACCTCACAGCTGCTTCTGGCCTATGTACTTATTTATCTACCCCAGTACTGCTGCCTTGATCTCAGTACCCACCTTTTCCTGACTAAGCCTTTGCTGATGGCTCCTCAGTCTCTGAACTGCCTTCTCCAGAACTTGACCTGACCTTTTTTGGATCACGGCCCTCTCCCCGATCCTGACTGGGTCAGGGACCCCTCTGAAGCCCAACAGAGACTACAAAGTTCTCCTCATATACTCTGATGTTCTCCTATGACTGTATGTGCCCTGATGTGGGAGGCTTGGGTTCCAGTCCTAATGGCTCACCTAACATTATTGTTGCCAGTAGGATACTCAAAAGGCTGGCTTTTCTTGTTGTCAGCTCAGGCATTTGATTAAAATCCTCTAAACAGGGTTTTAATCCTTACTCTTGGGAAGCCTGGACTGATGGGTACTATGTATGTATGTATGTATTTATTTATTTACATTTATATCCCGCTCTTCCTCCAAGGAGCCCAGAGCGGTGTACTACATACTTGAGTTTCTCTTTCACAACAACCCTGTGAAGTACGTTAGGCTGAGAGAGAAGTGACTGGCCCAGAGTCACCCAGCTAGTCTCACGGCTGAATGGGGATTTGAACCTGGGTCTCCCAGGTCCTAGTCTAGCACTCTAACCACTACACCACGCTGGCTCTTACCACGCTGGCTCTATGTACAAGCATATGTCATAGGGCACATGCTATGTGCTTTTCTAGCAGCCTGCTTTTGGCATTTTATATGGGAGAGGATCATGGAATTGATTTAGAGATGTCATCCCAGTGCATCTGATGTTGCTGCATACAGATTGTGCCTTCCATGCATGGCGAATGTGGGGCTTCAGTGAGCTTCATGACCGCTGGCTGGTAGCGTAGCTGCCAAGGGCTCTGTGGGCGTGGCCACTGTAGCAAAGTTGCCTCTTTTTCTAATGTGATCATGCTTTTGATTTTGCTGCTAGGACAACATAGAATTCTAACTAGATTGCACCAGGATAGGCCCTGGGGCAGGACGACAGGCCCTTTAAAAACAACCCCCTCACCCACTTTGTTCAAGGGCTGTTAATAAAAACAAACACCCCACCCATACTTCTTAAAGCCTGACCATTGAATTGCCATCTTAAAGAAGTATGGGTGGGGTGCCAGAACATGGGAGTATCACCAGAAAACATCTATGCTGAGACTCTGATGGACCTCTAAGAGAAAAGAGTGCCAGAATTGTTGGAAGTCATCGAGAATGCCCCCCTACCTGCCATTGCCATTAAAATCAGGGGCATGGATGGCACAGGCAAATAGATGGATTTAGTCTTAACAACCAGGATGGTTCAAACAAAAGAAGAGAGTCTGCATTACAGTCCAGATGTGGAAGGTGCTTCAGGTTGCTTAATATGCACACACACATGACAGGAACTGGCATAGAACTCGTACTGACAGTTCCAAAGCTGGCTTCCAGCAGTGAGTATGCATGCATTCTAGGGAATAATAATAAACAACATTTATAAAGGCCTAGGAGACGTTATCAGGTTCTTTAGGGTCCAGATTGTCATTCACAGCATCCTGCTTCATCCCAGATAAAGTACTAGGCAATCTTTTGGGAAAGTATGTTCTTAATAGGGCAAAGAAGCCAGCCTACCAGTTACTTCTGCATATTTCAACATACAGCTTGTCACTGAGATTAGTAATGCAGGGAATTTGCAATTTGTCAGCATTTGTAGTGGTACAGCAGAGTGTGGAATGGGCAGTAGTGGCCTGTGGCAAACGTATCTTTCCTAATAGGGATAGAAGACTGGCACCTGTTTTGATTAGATGTGAAAGGATTTTGCAGAAGGAACTGTTGTGTCTGTGATGGAGACTTAGTTGAGAGGAGTAGGGAACTGCAAGGACATGTGTAGTAATTGGAGGACATGCGGGTGAAAAGGTCTAGCAGAAAGTTGTAGAAGAGAGAGGTGTAGCTTAAGAACTTAATCAATGGTCCTAATACTTGCCCCCTCTATCAAAACTAGTGATTTATTCCTGTGAAAAATCATGGGCATGGCCCCTGGGCATCTATTGGTTGGAGAGTTTGGTCTTCCAACCATTTTATGTTTGACGGTTTTCATTTAGACAGTGCCTTTTGCATTTTCAAAGCAATCCACACTCTTTATCAGAACTGGTTATAATATCCCTGTAAGATACCCCTGCTAACTCAGCAAAGAGGCAACTTTGTAACGTGGTGATTCTCTTTATTTAATGGGGTGGGGGGAGTAACTGGCCCTATGGGTGGCCGCAGCACAGTACCTCCAGTGACTGTTGCTGGTGTCTAGCTTATGTTTCTTTTTAGATTGTGAGCTCTTTGGGGACAGGGATCCATCTTATTTATTTATTATTTCTCTGTGTAAGCTGCCCTGCGCCATTTTTGGAAGGGCAGTATAGAAATCGAATGAATGAATGAAAATAGATAACTATCATTACCCACCACTACTGTCCCCCTTGTAAAAGGGGAATTGAGAGACAGTGGCTTGCCTAAAGCTGTTTAGTAAACTCTTGGCTTAGGTGAGATTTTAACTAGGGGCTTCCCATTTTACCTGCTTAGCCACTTTAGTGCATACGCCTTTCACTGAACACCTTACAAGTTCCCAGATGTTTGCTAATACTAACCCTTAAAGCATAGTCCTGTGTCCCCACCACCACTCTGGGATTAAGCCTGTTGAGTTCAGCATGACTATTTACTTCTGAGTAAACTTCTGAGTAGCAAGGTTGGAGTGGGCCCAGAGACAAGATTTTAAAATGCCTCCCCACCCACTGAAGCTCAGCTCATGAAGTAAAGAAATCTTAAATGAGGCTGAATAGTGGTAACAAAAAGAAAAGCATACTAAAAGTTATTTACACACACACACACACACACACACACACACACACACACACACACCCTATGTGCCACAATTGAACATCATCCTAAATTATCTTTAAAAAGGTTTTGTAAATTGTGGACGATGCAAGTCATTTAATGGTACTAGAGAAAGACATGCTGTTCTGGTAGCTCCAGGTCTTAACACTCACATCAGTTTCAAAGGATGAATACAACTGAAGGAAGCCTGGGCGGGTGTGTGGCTGGGGGAGTCAGTCATGTGACTTGTCTCTGGGGGGCCCCCAAGGCAGTGGGCCCCCAGACAACTGTCTCCCCTTGCCTTATTATAGTTACACCCCGGGTACTCAGGAATGGGCCATAAAAGTATTTGTCGTGTTTCTAAAATTGTATCAATGCAATTGTTGTTGGTACACATGGCAAGCTCAACAAGGTCAGTTGAAGGAATTGAGCTGATACCAATGTGAGTTGAACTGCAGTCAGTCAACAATATATAGGTCACATATGCAATAGATTTTGTATTCATATTCATTTTTAATGAAAATTTCAGAAAGATTCATTGTGAGTCAGCTCAGTATGCATGAGTGACAACTACATAATCCATGGATTTAGCAGTTCCTATTTATTCACTTTCAAAAAGGAGTCATTGCACTTGAAGGAATCGTAAATGAACCCATGTCTTATTAGGTTCCTAAATAAAGACCAGATCCTGAAGCTGACTTGGGGGATTACTTTCAATCAACATGATAAATAGTATGGGACCTGACCTTGCAAATGCTTACTCACTTGAACAAGGTTCTCCAAGATCAACTCTGTGTACTTTAAACTGTCCTGGTACATGCTGGTGTTCTGTAATTATCTGCTAAGTGGAATGGTGCTGTGTTTCAGCTCTAGACATCCATATGAGGTTGTGTTCATCCATAGATCACAAAGTATTTCACATGTATCTATGGTGTGTGTGTGTGTTAAAAAAATAATTATATATATATAGAGAGAGAGAGAGCGCATCTGTTTAAAATAAGAGTTAAGCTGCTTAACATTTTCACTCATGTTCTGAAAAGGATGAAAGTTGCAAGTTAAGATGGTTACTATAACGTCTGCACTATGTAAGCAGGAAAGACTTTGTACAGTTTCATATGTTAGGCATTACAAATGAGGCTCCATGCACCCACACCAGTAGCCGCTGGTGAGCACTGGAGGAAAGGGGGCAGGAGAGAACCCAGTCACCAAGGCAGGATTCTCCCTGCTCCTGTGCTGCTCCACACCAAGCGGGCTTGGGTACTGTCATCCCTCACCAATCGCAAGGGTTCCGTTCTGGGAAAACCTCATGGTTGGCGAATTCACGGATGGAGAACCATTGAAATCAATGGCAAACAGGGAGTTAGGGGAATTGCGGTCATGAAAGGACCTCAGAGTACAGTGAAAAATGGGGGGGATCCCTCCAAGTCACCAAGAGTCAGTAAGAGGAATGAAAGGGACCCCCCAAAATGACCCCATATCCCCCCAAATGACCCCTGACCTCCCCAATGATCCCAACCCTCCAAATGACCCCCCAAATTGCAGCACCCCCCAAATTGCAAAAAAATCTCACCAACCCACAGATACTCTGGTTGCAGTTGGTGAGACCTGCCACAGTTTCCCGGTCACGGATACTGAAAACCGCAATTGGGAAATCCACGGTTGGCAAGGGAGAATAGTATTTACCCACACCTTCAAGCATGGAGGAAAAGCGAAGGGGGAAAGAAGCAGGAAAGCAGGGGCAAAAGGCAAAACACAGCAATGTTTGTGTGGGGGGGAAGAGAAGGCAGAAAGCAGAAAAGCCAAGGGCAAAAAGCAAAAGCAAAAGGCAGAAAGTGGGACAGGAGGGGGAAAGCAGAGATTACATCCCCCCCTCCCACCAAACAAAACAAGCTAGGAGAAGATCAGACTTAGTGGCATCCAGGAATGCTCCAGAGCAGAGAACCTTTTGCTCTTACTGCCTGCAGCAACTGCTACTCATGATGCTCCAGCCAGTCTGAGTCCTAAGGGCCTCCTCCTGGCATTGCCCCCAGGAAGAACTAAAATAATGGGTAAAAAAATACACTTCCTGGTTGCTTCAGGGAGTATATTTTTAACATGTCTTCCCCTTCTTCCTGGGGGCAGTGCCAGGAGGAGTGCCCTAGGAATTAGGCTGTCTGGAGCAGCTGGAGTAGTAGCTGTTCTAGCCAGTAAGAAGTTACAGGCAGGGGAGGAGGGGCTGCAGAAGGCTTCCTGCTCCGGAGGGTTCCCTGGCTGCCTTCAAGTCTGAACTTTTACTAGCTTGTTTGTTTTTGTTTGGGGGGGGGCACAGCCCCCTACTGTCTTTAATGAGCAGCTACCACTGTCCTACATCTATCTATCTATCTATCTATCTATCTATCTATCTATCTATCATATTTTCATACTGCCCAAAACCTACGCCTCTGGGAGATTTACAACAAAACAAAATTGACAACAGACAAATTACAACATTAGTTAAAAATAAATGACAGCAGCAAAGGTTAACACATTACAAAAATTTAAATTTTTAAAACAACATTTTTTTAAAAAAAGTTAAAACTATTAAAACCGTATTTAATTAAAAGCCTGGCTGAACAGATGCGTCTTTAAAGATATGTCTGACAACTTTAGAGATGGGGAGACTCTTATTTCAGCAGGGAGCGCATCCCAAAACTTCAGGAAAGCAGCGCAGGCCTGCCCCCCAAGCAGTCACCAGATGAGCCGGTGGCAACTGCAGACAGACCTCTCCGGATGATCTCAGTGGGCGGTGGGGTTTGTGACAAAGAAGACATTCTCTTAAATACCCAGGGCCCAAGCCATTTAGGGCTTTATAGGTTATAACCAGCACCTTGTATTTTGCCTGGAAACATATCGGCAGCCAGTGTAGCTCTTTCAATACGGAAATAATATGGTCTCTCCGAGATGATCCAGAGACTAACCTGGCTGCCACATTCTGGACCAACTGCAGTTTCCAGACAAAGGCAGCCCCACATAGAGCACATTGTAGTAATCTAGCCTAGAGGTTACCAGCATATGTACCACTGTTCTGATGTTATTTATCTCAAGAAATGGATGTAGCTGACATATCAGCCAAAGCTGATATGAATCTGATATGATATGAAGGCACCTCTGGCAACTGCCTCAACCTGGGACACCAGGGAGAGGCTTGGATCCAGAAGCACCCCCAGACTGCCTACCTGTTCCTTCTGGGGAAGTGTGACCCCATCCAGAACAAGCAAATCAAACTCATCTCCTGAGTTTCAACCCCGCACAATGAGTACCTCTGTCTTATCAGTCTGTTTGTTATCCCTCATCCAACCCATCACCGCCTCCAGGCAGGGATTTAGGGAGGTTATGCCCTCTCCCGATGATGTTGACATGGAGAAATAGATTTGGATGTCATCAGCAAACTGATAGCACCCAGCACCAAATTTCCTGATGATCTCTCCCAGCAGTTTCATGCAGATGTTAAACAACATTAGAGACAATACGGAGCCCTGAGGAACAGCATACAGAAGTTCAGATTTTGAAGAACAACAGTCTCCAAGAGACCTGCCCGAGAAGTAGGAGTGGGACCACTTTAGTCTTTTAAGTGAACATTGGGGTGGAAAGGGCAAACATTCAATGTGTGTGCCTTCTCCACTCACTTTCTAGAGATATACTTGGATTTCTGCCTGATGACCACTGTTTCTGCAAAATGGCGTTTTTGGGAAACACTTTAAGGCTGTTCACATGAGCAGGCTTGTGCAGCCCTACCTATACACGAGGGCTGCTTGTGTGAGGTGCCGAGAACAATGCTGACCCCAGTACTGCCCTGCTGGGTAGCCTGGGGTCCTCCCCCCTGACTTTTACTTCACATACGCCCTCTTACCTCATTCCCCAGTTGTGTGTGTGCTGCAGGCAGCCTGAGCAGACACAAAGCCTGGTGCCTAGAGTGCCCTGCTAATGGGGAAATCTCCCACTACACCACGCTCCTCACATAGTGTACTGTGGGATTTCCAGAGGCCAGGCTGCATCTTCCTGGCCTCCAGAATGCTGCACTGCTCACCACAGTGGTGCTCATCTGAGAGTGTGGTGCAGCGAGCGGGCTGGCCGCATTGCTCGTGTGGTGGAAGGCAGGAAATTCAACATGTTCACTCCTGCCTTCAACATGATCACTCCTGCCTTCCCCACTAGCCTTCTCTTGCTCCAAGAAAAGCAGGCCATGTGTATGACCTCTCTGTCTTGGAGAGGTGTGTCACGCAAAAATTCGTCAGGTGCATCTCTCTAACAAATGACTGAGGAAGATGTACATGTTGAATTTCTGCATGGACATCTCTCTCTCTAGCCAATGTTGAGCTGAAAGACAAAGTTGGGGTGCATGGAGCCTAAATTTTAAAACCAGCATATGTGAGAGCATACAAAGGCTTTACTGTTCACAGAAATTAAGGTGGCCATCTTAACTTGCCATTTCTACCTTCTTTTTTAGTATGAGTGAAAACTGTTTGCACCTTCACTCTCATCTCAAACTGAAAGAGTTTTGATCTTTTAATTTATTTGTTCCTTGAAAAAACACTAAATCATGTGATGCCTGTGTGTGTGTGTACGTGTGTTACAGTTGTACCTCTATAATTCTACAGCATTTTGTCCCATGGTCCCTCCTTAGAGTATCCTGGTGGTATGAGAGGCATTGCAAACCTGTGCAAGAAGCTTTCCAACACAGTAGCCGGGCTTAGGAGGGGCAAGGAGGCTATGCACAGGGTCTGAAGGAAATGTTCTTGGCTTCCTTCACAGGGCCTGAAGGCTAAGTTCAGCTCGGAGCCATAGGGAGCGGAGACAAGTTTGGAAAAACATGTCTGGCTCCATTCATTTACTCTTCTGGTAGCAAAAGACTCAGTCAGTTGTAAATAGGAGAGCAGGGAATGGATGAATGAAGAATTTTCCACTTTCATCTCCTTAACATTCTTTTCATCATTGAGGTTGTTGCTGAGGTAGTGAGTGGAGCAATGGGTGGACACCTCCGCTTGGGTTGTGGATGGCAATAGATGGGCAGAAGAGTAGAAAAATCTGTTCCCCCTGCTTCTCTACCCACCCATCAAACTTGTGCAGATGGAAAAATGGAGCTATGCATCTCAGTGCTGGCTGAGTTCTTAGTGGCTTCAATTGAATTCTGTGGGACAGAGCACACAGGTTTTGATCTGGGAAACTGTTGCGAGTGAGCAAAACTCATTCCTAGTTCCAGACATAGTGAATGTGCATGAAACTTGTTCGAATAATTTTGACATCGCCCAAAGTCAAATTGAATTTGGTCAAATCGATTCAAATCAATTTGAATTCGATTCTAAATCAATTTGAGCGAATTTCGTGCACATCCCTACCAGGCATGGAACTCAGGGCCATATTTAGTCCCCATCACTAGTGATGTTCTTGCATGCTAATCAATGCACTACATTGGGGATAACGTAGAGAAGGAAAAACCTACCCACCACACCTCACACTGAATGCCCAGCCATCACAGATGAGGAGTCCACAAAAGGAAGCAATATTTACATCCTGAAGACTGCTGAAGTGTTGCTGAGCAAAGAACAATGTTTCCAGTGTTTCTTCCCTCACTAAACACTCAAGACCTAGGCTCAAAAGAGAAGGAGGGAATGGGGAGCATAATTATTACTAAGCACATTTCATTTTAACCTGTTTTCCTAAACTTTACATGGCCTTTTTGTGCTGGTGTGCAGCCAGCTTCCCAGATGGTGTAAGTCTCTGGAGTTCCATTGGACAACTTTGAAGGTACATAATGCGATTTACATCACTAGTGTCTGCAAGCCCTGGTGACCTCTAGGACGCATCTTGATTCATATGCAGTGCCATCTGGGTAAACATCTCCTATTTCATCTTGTCCTAATCCACCAATGAATGAAACAAAAAGCCTGGTTAGCTTAAGCCCAAATAGGATCTTCTTTTGGCCTTTTGCATAGGCTTAACTTCAATGGTTTAAAAATCATATCAGATTCATGTTTTTTTGCCCATTGCTTGATTTAGCTAAAGAAAAACATAAAGTACTGCCTCACTTTAAGAACAGAGTTTCAAATAAACCCTTTTGGGGGGGGAGGGGGATGGGTTTGAGAATGGTGAAATTAATCATGTGGAAAAATCCACTGGAAAAGAAATTGCTCCCTTTGGCTTGACTGAGAGCCTGGCTGATCTGTAAAAGCTTTTCCATTGTCTCAGCATGCCCCCAACTGGCAGATGGGCTGAAGGAATTCAGAAAGCAACGAGCATTGTCTAGTGCTGTTCTAGACTTTACATAGAATATTTGCAAGATGTACACACAGGAAAACTACCTAAATATAAAGGCCACATTGGGCATTCTTTCTTATTATTTAATGCCAATTCCAGATTAGGATCTATTCTGGTGAAACACTAACTTCTTTTCGCATAGTTCAGAGCACCATGGTTTTCAAAGGTGTATCTCAAATTTCAGTTCTGTTTTCTTGGAAAGAAATAATCATAACCCAAAATGTATTGTTTAACTAAAGGGCATCATAGTGGAAGGACATCACATAGCAAAAGTGGGGAGGGTACAACATCAGTCCAGGCAGGACAGTGGAATAACTTCAGAATCCTGCTTCTTGTTGAGATTTTTAAAAATTCCAAAATGTAGCAGATGCAGCCCTGGCCTGGATCAGGAAAAGCTGTGCATCAACCCAGCATGAAACAAGGATTTTATGTCCCCAGATCTTGAAGGCTCAAAGCCTATCAGTATGCCTGAACATGACAAAGAGACAGGCCTAGCCAACTCACCGCACAAAATGGTGACAATAGTGCAGAGGTACTGTGAGTCCCTTAACTGAGGAAGTGTCTGTGGTCACGATGGGGCAGCTGGCCTCCTACAGAAAAGAAAAGAAAGTGGAGTGGGCTCTTATAATACGCTCAATTAGGCACCATTTAATAAGACACTGGCAAAGTGTAATGAGGTGGCAGCCATGCCTGCTTAGGCATCGGGGACTGATATTTATTTATTTATTCGATTTTTATACTGCCCTTCCGAAAAGGCTCAGGGTGGTTTAAAATTAAAAACAGAAACCATTAAAACCAATAACAATTAAAACAGAGATATAAATATTAACACCAATTTTAAAAACATCTTAAAAAACAATTAAACTAGCATAACAATTAAAACCCCCCAAATCAGGTTGGCATTAAAACAATTAAAACTAATTAAAAACTTTACAGTAAGAGATAGTTGCTGAAAAATTATGTAATCCTCCTCATAAGAAATGAGGATTTAAAAAGCAAACTCAAAGATATGAACATGTGAAAAACCTTGGGGAGAAACATGACTCCATTTTCAGTGGGCTGAATGGTGAAGTGATGCAGGTCTTTGAAACAGACATGGAGGGGGCCCACTGGCCACTACCTCCCATCCCTTGCAAGAGAACGAAGGACATTGTCATTACATAATCTAATTATGGGGTGGGTGGGTGGGTGGGTGGGTGTCTGTTCATCTGTTCCCAGATCCCCCAACTGCAAAGCATTACTGATAATGAGAAGCCAGTCCTGATGACATATCACCAAAAATCCTCCACAGGAAAAAAGGTCCTTCAAAGATCCTTCCACAGGTGCAACCAGAACTGGTGGGAACCAGAGACAGCTGTGTCTTGTTTGGCGCCTTCCTTCCCTCGCTCATTAGGATGAGCTGCTAATGTGTAAAGGACAATATATGGTTCATTCATACACAACACCAAATAAGTGGGGGACATTTCTGAAGGCATTCAAGCAGGAGATTCTTGAGATGCAAATTGAGCAAAGAGGCACCTCTTAAAAATGGTGATTCTCTTTATTTAGTAGGGGAAGTGCAACTGGCCCTATCCACCTCCAACACAGCATCCCTCCAGGGGCTGTTGCTGGCATGTTTCTTTTAAGGATTGTGAGCTCTTTGGGGACAGGGGGCCTTTCTTAATTAATTAATTAATTAATTAATTAATTAGTAAACCGCTCTGGGAACTTTTTGTTGAAAAGCAGTATTTAAATATTCACGGTATTCATATTCGAAGTGGATTCTACAATAGTTATATCAGAGATTCTAACAATCAGACATAAATAAGGCTCTCCAGAAACAGAAAGAACAGGTTCCCAAGAAAATCAGCATTCTCCTAACAATTGTAGACCTATGACTTAGCTTATGAAGAGACCCACACTGGAGATGATGTTCTACTGTTCTGCTCAATCCACTGGCATCTGCAGGGAAAGATACTTTTTGTGACTAATCATCACTCTCATAGAGCACAACAATGAGTATGCTTGCAATAGGATCCCTTCTTCTTCTCATGAGACATCTGGGTCCTGGCAGGGGGCTGCATCTTCATTGCTGAGGCAACCAAACCATGGCATTCCTCAACCCTTTACAGGGCTGAAACAACAATATCACAGTAACTGGCCACTTACAGGAAGAGCTCCTTTTCCTTTATCCTTTGTACGGATGTGCATGAACCGATCCGGCATTCAGCCAGTTCAGTGGCGGGGGGGTTACCTTTAAGGAGCAGGGAGGGTACCATTAACCACCACCCCTGCACACTGTGTTTCCCCCATTTGGATGATGCCAGAACTGGTGCTGCAGGGCTGCTGTGTACCTCCTTGCAGCCCTGTTCAGTGGCATACCAGAAGTGGCCGGTGCACATGTGCACATCACGCACGAGGACTGGTCACTTCTAGTATGCTACTGAACGAGGCTGCAAGGAGGGATGCAGCAGCCCCGCGGCACCAATTTTGGTGGCTGAACCGGCGGGGGAAACATGGCGGGAGGGTAAGGCCACTTTCCCTGCTCCTTTAATGAAACACCCCTCCCCCACCGAACTGGCCAAACACAGGAACATGCACATCCCTACTTCTTTGTGAGTGACTGTGACTGGCAGTTTGGGGTAGCGTGAGTCAGCTGGGCACTTCCAGCCTGTCCCATGAACAGAGAGTTCTAGCCAATAGGATAAAGCCAGCACTTTGATTTATGCCCAGAAAATAGGTTGGTAAAAACTGAAAGACGCCCATTGGCTGTGATTCTCTATGGGTGCAGAGTGGCCATGTGCTCAGATTTTGGCACCTCTATATATACTTTGCAATGGAAATTAGAGTGGAAAACCAGATCAGTTTTATATCAGAAGTGCCAATAAGCTAGAGGTGTGCATGAAACCGATTTTGCATTTTGTTTCAAGCTCGAAATGAAATGCAAAATTCTCAAAATATTTCATTGAAACAGCAGCCAAGACAGATGTTTCAACAAAACAAACTCAAAACGTTTCGAGAGTTTCAGTCATAGGGAACAGTGGGGAAATCGAAACACCCCATTGTTCACCATGAGTAGTTCCTAGGGACACCAAAGTGGGTTGTGCAGTAGGATATGATCCTTACTTCTTAGCATTGCAACAGCTGCCACAGCAGCACACTTAGAAGCAAGCATAGCAATAAGCTCAACTAAAGTAACTTCAGCCACATGTTGACCGAGTACACTTTGCAATGCAGATTGTAGAGCAGTGCGTGAAGAACAAGTTAATTATCACAGCAATCACCAAGAAATATTACACACACACACACACCTGCCACTGTCCATATCTTGCCACAACACTATCTCAGAAACAAAGAAACAAAACAAACCACAACTCAAGGAAGGAAGGCACCCAAGTTCTGCCTTTGTCAATCTGAGAACCAAGAAAACCACATAGTTACAGCAGCAACAGCATAGCATATTATACTCAGTGCAGACTGGAAAACCACAAAATCAAACCTTCCTTCCTTCCATCCTGCCTGCCACAGAGAGACAGCAGATGCGGTGTTGGTGGCCATTGATTGCCAGGTGGAGGGATGGCTGTCCGAGCAACTAAACCTTCACTGAGGGTTCATGGTGATTGACAATGCTCTTAACATAGTTAATGCAGCCGAGCAGCTTCAGCTTGTGTCCATTGGTTGTGTGATGCACACTCTGAACCTGGTTGTGTGGGATACGTTTGGCCTTTCTGGGGCTAAGGTCAGGCGAAGCATCCCTGCTGTAGGAGCGTGCACGGAACCGATCCGGGGCTATGTAAGAGGCCTCTGGACCGATTTGGAATTCGGCCGGTCCGGCAGGGGTAGGGTGGGGAGTGTGGCTTTAAGGGCGGGGAGGGTAGCCCTCGACTTTTACGCAAAGTTTTTGGGGCGGCAGAGTTCCTCCCTGCCACCCCTGCCCCCATCGTTGTCTGGAATGCCCCCATCGTTGTCTTGAACAAGGAGAACTTGACGCCACGGATGTGCCCATCGTGGTATGTGCCTGCTGCCGCACACCACATACGTCACAGACAACGTGTGACGTATGCGACGTGTGCGGCAGCAGGCGCATGCGTGGGACCAAGTTCTCCTTGTTCAAGACAAGGATGGGGGCATTCCAGACAACGATGGGGGCATTCCAGACAACGATGGGGGCATTCCAGACAACGATGGGGGCAGGGGCGGCAGGCAGGAATTCTGCCACCCCAAAAACTTTCCGTAAAAGTCGAGCGCTGGAAGGGGGAAAACGAGCGGCGGGAGGGGTAAGTACTACCCCCCCACCCTTAAAGCCACACTCCCCCCAGTGCCGGACCATGCCTCCGCGGTTCTGTGCACAGCCCTACCCTGCTCGAGGCACTGAGCACCAGTCTGCTACTGCCACGGCTGCTTTTGTGGGAAGGAGCCACAAGATAGCAGCTTACTTCCACTGGACCGAAAAGGGTAGGCAGATGCTCAAGAAGCAGCAGCTTGAGCTCCACCTACATGAACACCTGATCCCTCAGGATGTTCCAACCTGGTGGAACTCCACCTTTCTCTTGCTCTGGCGCCTGCAGGAGCACACACCCCAGACATCTTGAGGATTTAAAAATTCAAGCCTTAACTCTGATGGGGGTGGGGGAGAAGAAGCGTCTTTAAGGTTCAAGGCTCAAGGTTGACTCAGCCTTCCATCCTTCCGAGGTCGGTAAAATGAGTACCCAGAATGTTGGGGGCAATATGCTAAAAACCATTGTAAACCGCTTAGAGAGCTCCGGCTATAGAGCGGTATATAAATGTAAGTGCTATTGCTATTGCTATTTAAGATGGGCATTTTCAAATGGGGTCAGAGTGGTCTATTTATGCTGTGTGTGCCACACACAGTGCTCTCTATAGCACTGTAGTGCACATTCAGAAGCTAGAAAAACTAAATCCCCCCAAATAAAGAAGTGGGCTTTATTGGGGTGGGGGATTGTTCAGAGGGAAGTGAGCAACAATGGGTTAAATCTAAGGGAAGAGAAAAGGGATTACTGTGGCCTGTCTACTAACCCGCCCCTCTTTCCTACAGTGCTATGTACCTTTCTAGTATCTAATCCCTTCCCCATATTAGCCCTATTTAGAAAAATCTAACCTGACCAAGGTTGGGGTACTTACCTTCTTGTATCTTCTGCTGGAATCTGGTCAGGTGCCACCCTCAGAGGCACTTGGGCTAAGCACACTGAGACTCAACAGCTGGGGATAGGGCAGGTGGGTGCCAGGCGGGTGGGCACCCAAACCACTCACTCACCTGAAAAGGAAAAAAAGGAAAAGGCACACGGCAGCAGCAGCAAAGGTGGTGCAGCTTAGGACTGCAAAAGCAAAATATGTCAGCATTGCACCCCAGCTATTAAAGCCACTGAGGGCTGGTTACAAGAAGAAGAAAACACCCAACCACACATCAGCACCCAGTTAAAATAAGTGTGACTGCTGATACAATTAACAACAAATAGAAAAAAATAAAAATAAAATAAAATAAAAAGGAAGAGAAAGAGGATAAGCCACAGGCACTCTCTCTCCCTCTCTCCACACAGGTAGGCCCTGGTCCACCCATCTCAGTCTGTGCAGCTGAACCTTCCTTCTTTGAGAGGCACACTGTAAGGCAGCTCTCTGGCCTCCTAGTCCCTTAAATACATTTTGAATATCTCTCCTTTGGCTCCCCCTCCCTACCCCAGCCAATGGGGGCAGAGTTGCCCATGACAACACTTGATTTGGGTGGTAATAAGCCAACCAAGAAGCAAGGAGATCACAAGCCAATCGGAAGCCAATACCAGAAAACCAATCAGCAAGTTGAAAAACAGGCCTCCAAAATGGCACTCAAAACATTTTAAGCTGAAAAGGGGTTGTTTGGTTTCGAGCTTGAAATAGGCCCTTTATTCTAAGGGTGTTTTATTGCAAGCTTGAAACATTCGAAACATTTGAGCTCAAAATGTTTTGCACATCCCTACAATAAGCACTTCTAGTCAAAAGCTTTCTCCTGTAAGCAGGCCCATTTAATTGTTTATAACAATAATGTGTAACACCAGCCAATCAGCCAGAGATACAAGAGCTGCTGAGCAATAATCTCATGGGCCTGAAACCTGGGGTGGGATTACGGACTGCCTAGTCCTGCCCACTCTAAACTGCGGCCCTTAGGGTAGTTTTATTCACTTGTTTTCCTTATCATTTCCCTCTTCTTTGTGCTTTCATTTCCTTTCTCTGTTTTACATCATGAACCTTCATATCAGGGCTTTTAATACTTGCATAAATCTGTCACCCACTCAGAGTCCTTGGGAAATGGGTGTGCTATACATCTAAATAAATGCATAGCAGCAGAACAACTCCTACACACCTTATTTGTGAATAATGCTGCCAGCCTGTGGGACTACTTCAGAGAGTTCAGTGAGCAGGCATCGGCAGAGAGCATAAGCCTATAATGCCATCGAAGCATGCCGGAGATGAAATTGTAAGGAGCAAGGTCAAAGTTCAAGTGCTACCAGCACCTGAGAAGTGTGTCTATGACACAGTGATCACACACCCTGAAGTATGTCAGTGTGCATATAAAATGCTTTTTTCGGCATAATAATTATGGATGATGTTTTCATTAATGAGCTGAAACCAATGCAGGACCAGGCTCACAATTACGCAGTTTGGGAGCTTCCTTAGTGAGGCTGATTGCAACATCAATCAAAGCAATTATCAGTTGTGAGGTGGAGCCTGTCACACATTGGTTTGCCAAATTCTTCCTCAGATAATCTTAAGTGCCCTACGGCCACAAGGAGCTTTTGTTCTGATCCATCAGAGATGGAAGAAGCAGACTTGCTTGGTGCCAGAATCTTTCATGGATACCATCGTTTCAATGCAGCAGAATGTTTGGGGTTCCTCTGAGGACCATGCATTGTAAAATGTCAAAAGAGGTGGGGAGGAGCGTGCACTGAGAAGCCCTATAGCAATGGCAACAGTGCTAACCCCTGCTAACTTAGGAAAGAGGCACCTTTTAACGTGGTGATTCTCTTTATTGAGCAGGGGAGAAGTAACTGGCCCTATTCACTCCCAGCACAGGACCTCCAGTGACTGTTGCTGGTGTCTATCTGGTGTTTCATTTTAGATTGTGAGCTCTTTGGGGACAGGGAGCCATCTTATTTATTTATTATTTCTCTGTGTAAACCACCTTGAGCCATTTTTGGAAAGGCAGTATAGAAATCGGATTAACAACAACAACAACAACGACAACAACAACAGTGGGTGGGTGAGATAGGGTCAAATACTTGGAAAACTCATAGAACTGCATTTGTTGTGCATAGGTGATCAGACTATGTCAAGGCAGTGGCATATTATGACCAGTAGGAGAAGGGAACTATGAGGGCCAGTGTGTACCACCTGAGGTTAAAAAAGCGGGGTGGAGGTAGGGGCTGAGATCTGAACTCTTGCTTAACAGGATGCACTTAAATCCCAGCTAGCTGAGATTCTTCCAGCAGTCAAGGCTTAAACATGTGTGCTTGAAACAGAGCTTGCTGAGTATTGGGGAGGGGGGATTATCCACCATCCATTCCACGCCCAGTTTCATTGAAGCTGCCCTGTTCTGTTCAGGGTCAGCTGCATGGTCCTCACAAAGATCATTAGTACTCAGCAAGCACATGCAAGGAAGTGATTGTGTTATATGAAAGAAGCAAGTGGACACCTGCCTAAACAAATCTCATTTGGCTCCTGTGCACATTTTTTATTTGGAGAGGGAAGGGGACAGAAAACTGGTGGCCAGTACAGAAGCAAACTTGCTCAGCTTGGGAAGTTCCTGGCCTAAATGGGTGGCCATAGCGTCTGCTGTGGGAGCAACAATTATTACTAGGTTTCTTTCCTGTGGCTTGCATTGGGGACAGGATAAGGGGAGGCTCTTCTACAAATTATAATGGGCCTCCAGTTGTGTATGCATGCAGATCTATTATATATCTGAAGAAATTTGGTGTGTGGTTTTTTTAAGCATGTTTGTTTCTGCAAAATAAAGTCATATTTCCCAATGACCTACAGATACCAAATTTTGCATACACAACCCTGCCACTGAAATTAGCAGAATGCACAACTTTTTACACTGGAATATGTTTGAAGACATGTGTTTTTTTAAAAAAAAAAATTGGTGTTTTTTAAAGCACAACTGAATTAATCATCATATTTTAACTGTTATTGTTCTCAACAGATCCTTAATACTCAATAATCAAATCAGTAATTCCAAAATGCCACAATGCCCAAGAAAAGCAGATCTTTCTCATATTCAAATTTACTATGAGTCAAATTTATGATATGGTCATTATACCATAAAATGAATAATGTTTGAAGATGAAATCCTACAAATTTAAAACTGTTCTTTTACTTCCCTTTTGCAAGCACATTAATCTTCACCCAGAGCCATGATTTTTTACACATGAGTACAACTTTCTACTTCCAAGTGTGTATGCCACTCAAGGCACCCAAGTCCCACTCCCAAAGACTGGATGTCACCCAACATTTTCAAGCCACAGAACCCACAATAATTTAACATTTCACTCCAGGAGTGTGCAACGGTGAGCCCCACATCCCAAGCATGGCGCCTTGTGTGACTGCACGACTCACTGAGAATGTGAGCTATTAGCAAAGAAAAATTTCAAACCCATACTAATTAGGATCCATACTCCAACATCTCAGTTCTCAGCATTTCAGCTGAAAGAACACACTGTGACTGATCTGAAGGCAAACTGGTAGCTCGTCAAGCTACCTTGCTACACCCCTGCTAACTTGGCAAGAGGCACCTTTTAATGTGGTGATTCTCTTTATTTAGCAGGGGGAGAGTAACTGGTCCTATCCACCCCAGCACAGCACCTCCAGTGACTGTTGCTGGTGTCTATCTTGTGTTTCTTTTTAGATTGTGAGCCCTTTGGGGACAGGGATCCATCTTATTTATATATTATTTCTCTGTGTAAACCACCCTGAGCCATTTTTGGATGGGCGGTATAGGAATCGAATTAATAATAATAATAATAATAATAATAAATAATTTACTATGAGTCAAATTTACGATATTTTCTAACTCTCCTGATGTATTCACTTCCAATTTTTCTTTTAACTTCAGTGTGTGCGATGTCCAGGCTGATAACATCGCACACACTGAAGTTAAAAGAAAAATTGGAAGTGAATACATCAGGAGAGTTAGAAAAATCCTCAAGTCCAAACTCAACGGTGGGAACACCATACAAGCCATAAACACCTGGGCTATACCTGTTATCAGATACACTGCAGGAATTATAGACTGGACCCAGGCAGAGCTAGAGATGCTAGATCATAAGACCAGGAAAATCATGACCATCAATCATGCTCTGCACCCCCGCAGTGATGTAGATAGGCTCTACCTCCTTCGCAGCTCAGGTGGAAGAGGAATGCTGCAAGTCCATCAAACAGCAGAGGAGGAGAAAAAAGGCCTTGAAGAATATATCAAGGACAGTGAAGAAGATGCATTTAAAATGGTCAAGAACGTGAAACTATTCAACACCAATGAAAGAAAGCAGGCCTACAAGAAAGAACAAGTCAAGAACCGAGCAGAAAGATGGAGAAATAAGCCCCTGCATGGTCAATATTTGCACAATATAAGTGGAAAATCAGACATCACCAAGACCTGGCAATGGATTAAGAACGGCAACTTGAAGAAAGAAACAGAGGGTTTAATACTGGCTGCACAAGAACAGGCACTAAGAACAAATGCAATAAGAGCAAAGGTCGAAAAATCAACCACAAACAGCAAGTGCCGCCTTTGTAGGGAAGCAGATGAAACAGTGGACCACCTGATCAGCTGTTGTAAGAAGATCGCACAGACTGACTACAAACAAAGGCATGACAGAGTAGCAGGGATGATACACTGGAACATCTGCAGAAAATACAAGCTACCTGTAGCCAAGAAATGGTGGGACCATGGAATTGAAAAAGTTGAAGAAAATGAAGATGTAAAGGTATTATGGGACTTCCGACTACAAACAGACAAACATCTGCCACACAATACACCAGATATAACTGTAGTCGAGAAGAAAGAAAAACAAGTCAAAATAATCGACATAGCAATACCAGGGGATAGCAGAATAGAAGAAAAAGAAATAGAAAAAATCACAAAATACAAAGATCTACAAATTGAGATTGAAAGGCTGTGGCAGAAAAAGACTCAAATAATCCCAGTGGTAATTGGCGCTCTGGGTGCAGTTCCAAAAGACCTTGAAGAGCACCTCAACACCATAGGGGCCACAGAAATCACCATCAGCCAATTACAAAAAGCAGCTTTACTGGGAACAGCCTATATTTTGCGACGATATCTATAATAACCAACAGTATTGATGATAAAATTCAGCCATCCCAGGTCCTTGGGAAGGACTTGATGTCTGGATAAAACAAACCAGTCAACAACACCTGTCTGACTGTGTAAACAAGAAATAATAATTATTATTATTCTACAGGCCAGTCACCCACAATCATAAATCACATCTTTTGCTTGGTTTCTTGTCAACTGTCCTGGGCACAGATTTCCTGGGTACACACAATACTGTCTTCTATCCATCCAAGCCAAACACAGATGACAGTGCTTCCCTTTGAGAATGTGGTTGCATCTCTGGGGGTATAGCTGGCTTGTTGTGTCTCATAGTGCCTACATGTGTCAACCCCTTGCTCAAGAGAGCATCAGCCAGCTATCTAGAAAAATGTTATTCCTCACCACAACTCTCTAAGGGCAGGTTCAGAGGAACATTGTCCTGCACACATGAAAACCTATGGTCTGTGGCAAGAACGCACCTGCCCTGAGGTCACTGGTGGATGAACTGATGCACTCTTGGCACATCCTTTAATCGCATGAGAGGGATACTCATCTGAATCACCCTTCTACATGTGCTTCAACATGCAGCCCCAAGTTCTTGTTCCATGGCTGTACATATTGCTGCACAACTTGCAGGCCTACTTGACTTTGTTGCAGCCCTCCAGCTGGCTTCTCAAGGTAACATTCCCTGTGAGTGGGTAGGATGTTTTTGCATTACAGCACCATCATATTTTCAGTCTGTTCTTCTTTGGTTTCCTTGGCAAGGGAAGCCTAGGAAACCTAGTAGCGGCTCATCAACTGCTGGTCAGACCCAGGAATGTACAGTAGCTGTACAGCAACTCTTGCACAAACAAGGTCCAAACAAGGTAATGGTTGCCAGCTTGGCAGTAACTCTTTTCTCTTCTCTCAGTGTGGTTTGTCATCCAATCTTAAATTTCTTGTGATGTCCTCAAATCGTCCCAGCTGCATTGTGGCAGAAATAGGAGGGCCCCAAATGTTTTGCCCACAGTCCTTGCAGTGCTTCATGAATGGCATGAAACACACCAGACAGGACTAGCAGGCCAAGATACGCTTTCAGTTCTATTAGGTCAAGGTGATTCCATCAGAACATAGGAAGCTCCTTCCTACTGAGTCAGACTGTAGGTCCATCTAGAGCAGCATTGTCTAATCTGACTGGTGGTGGCTCTCCAGGAGTTCAGTCAGTATTTGGATTCCTCCTTCAAGTTTCGTAATGGTACCTGCCCCTCTCTCTCAGTCTCAGATTGAAGAGGAGGAAATTGTTTCATTCACTGCCTCCTCCTGCTGGACTAAACTTATCTTGGTCTGGCTTCTCATTGGAGGACCCAGACCCCACCTCACCATTGTGCAGTAGGTGAGTGATAGACTGGTTGTAGACCACCATTTCTACTTGTCATGTAACCCATTATCTTGGTACCTTCACTGGCAAGTAAGTAAGGTTCAGCAGACTGTTCAGTGTCACACATCCCACCTATACAGTACATCATCTTGCTCTCTCCACCTGGAACCAAGCTCCAACCCCCACCCCTTCTGGGCTACAAATCAATAGGAGAAATGGGAAAAGACCAGAGATGTACTGTGGATGGTTGATCCACTGGTGCAAGGCTTACTGAAGGTGACACTTTGTGGTCTACATAGTGGGAGGGGCTGGTTTCATCTGTCCTAACTCAGGAGCAGTGCCTCAAGCTGGTTTTGAAACAATGAAGTGGTTCCCACGATCAGTGGGAGCCACCTGGGGAGGGTTAGCAGGGAGAGCAGGCTCAGCCCGCTCTCCCTGCACACGAGCTGGCAGCCTGCTCCAGGCGGCCAAAGCGGTCACCCACATGACTGTCAGCTCCGTTATGGAGCTGGCAGGTTCTGGGAGGATCGGGGGTCACGTGGCCCCCGGAAGCTCCAGCATGCTCTGCACAAGTGCGCAGGGCATGCTGGAGAGATCCCTGAGCCGGGAGGCTGCTTTTAAGCCTCCTGGTCGGGGGTCACGCATGATTAAAAAAACCTGGTTTGTGGAGCGCTCGGCCTCCACTAGCCTGATTTTCTCCCATCGTGTGAATAGCCTATCAGCATCAGGAGGAACAAAACTGAAGTTTCCAAAGAGAAAGAGGGTGTTCTCCCCCATCCCAAATGGTTTAACATGGGCATGAGATAGAAATTACCCCACCATAGATAGTCAATTTATTTCTGCGGTGGTTTTTCTCCCAATTGACTTATAATGAGAATTTGATAGAAACCACACCACCATTCATTCCTGGGGAGGCTTTTCTCCCAACTAACTTATAATGGGAATGAGATAGAAACCACCCCACCATAGGGATTCCATTCATTTCAGGGGTGGCTTTTCTCTCAATCGACTGACTGACTGACTGACCATATTTCTATACTGCTCAAACCCTGCATCTGGTTAACTTAACATAGGAATGGGATAAAAATCACCCCACCACAGAAAGCCCATTCATTCTTGGGGTGGTTTTTCCCCCAATTGACTTATGATGGGAATTGGATAGAAACCACCCCACCACAGGGATGCCATTCATTTCTGGGGTGGCTTCCCTCCCAATGGACTTAATATGGGAATGGGATAAAAATCATCCCATCATAGGGAGTCCATTCATTTTGGGGTAGTTTTCTACCTTGTGTCATACCTCTCTCTGTATAATTCGCTAAGACATACCCGTGGCTAATCCCATGCGTGGCAGCTCTCACGAGATTTCATGAGCGAGGGAAGGGGGAAAGGAAGGGGAGTGGCCAGCAAAAGGAAGCAGCGGCAGCAGCCACTGAGAGAAAGTGCTGCCCGGTGAGAGGAAGTGAAGCAGCACCCAGGCCGGCCGCTGGGCGGCAAGAGGAAGTGAAGCAGTGGCCAAGACGTCAGCTGGGCATCAAGAGGAAGTAGCAACCAGGCCTGCCACTGGGCAGCAAGAGAAAGCACTGCCCGGCGAGAAGAAGCAAAGTGGCAGCCAGGTTGGCTTCTGGGTAGCAAGAGGAAGCACTGCTCGGCGAGTGGAAGCAGCAGCCAGGCTGGCCGGCCAGCTACCAAGAAGAAGTGGCAGCCAGGGCGGGCGGGGGGGACAAACTGGGGCTGAAGGGAGGGGAGAGAATGAACTGGGGCTGAAGGGAGAGGGGAGAATGGGAGAATTAGGGACACAGATGCTCTGCGCCAGGTCACCTAGTTTTTATTAATAACATATATATCATAACCAGGGGCGGAGCCACCATTCGGCGAACGGGTTCAAAGATCCCAGGCCGCCAATGGAAAAGGCCGCCAAAGTCCCGCGGCTCGGGCTCCAGAGGAGCCTAGAGCGAACTCCCCCCTCCCACACCCAGGCCGCTGAGAGCCCGGGCGAACTATCTGCTAGTTATTTCAGGCAGCGCAGACTGCCTGATAGAATGTTTTCCCCTTCCTCTCCTTCTCTGGAGGGAGAGAAAGGGGAAAACGTCCTATCAGGCAGCCGATACTGCCTGAAATGATGAGCTGAGAGCTTGTTCAGGCTCTCAGTAGCCCAGGCCACACACCCTTTGTGTGTGTTTCCCCTTTCACTCCCTCTAGAGAGAGAGAGGAAGGGGAAAACGTTCTATTGGGCAGTCTGCGCTGCCTGAAATAACTAGCAGATAGTTCACCCAGGCTCTCTGCGGGCCTCAACTTTGGTGGATGGCTTCCAATCCACATGGAAGTGAAACAATCCTTACTTGGACTGTCCCCTTCCCACCTACTTTCCTTGGGTTACGAACAGGGCAGAACACTTATCAAACAGAGCTTTATTTATTTATTTATTTATTACATTTTATATCCCACTCTTCCTCCAGGAGCCCAGAGTGTACTCCTCACAACAACACTCACAAGTTTCTCCTCACAACAACCCTGTGGAGTAGGTTAGGCTGAGAGAGAAGTGACTGGCCCAGAGTCACCCAGCAAGTATCATGGCTGAATGGGGATTTGAACTCGGGTCTCCCCGATCCTAGTCCAGCACTCTAACCACTACACCACGCTGGCTCTGCATCGTAATGCATCATAATGGATGCAGAATGCCAAACTGACTTAGATAGGTCCCCAAACTTTCTTCTCTCTGATAGTCTAAGGTACATAATACTTGCGGGATATCTTATACAGCTATTAGTACCTAATCACAGAAGGGCCTTTGACCTGGCTTGCTGTGATGCCCTTCCCTCAACTGTCCTAGAAGGAAGATACAGGAAGATCCCATTCCTGGGACATCTGTGCCAGCAACATCTGTGACACAGGGCGAGTTGAAACTATCAAAGATGTCCTCCTTCACCGCCTATTCTACAGAGATTTACAAAGTTACATTATTCTCCTACTACTTGACAGGGGGCCAGGATGCTCAGGCCAATCCTATGTCTCCCTATTACTCTCAGACTGTAATCCTTCCATAACATACAACATTGTCAAGTTCTGCACGGCAATGCACAGAATTCACCGGGCTCTGACCGCCAGCAAGAACTAACCCTTCAGCTATTCAGCTGTCTCAGTTTATCTTTTAATATTTTACAGACAGATTTTAGCATTGCAGCAATTTTATAGCATGCAACTTTTAACAGCATCTTATAGATGTTAGCCCTACTGTGACTCTGCAGCCCTCATGCTACTGCTTTAGCAATTTTACAGTTCCTTTTCTGCTTTCGACAGTCACTCACAGATTTTAGCCTTACAGTAATCTAATCTTAATTTTATAGTAACCTCACAGTCCTTATGCTAATAGGCATAGACTCTATCATTTTAAACTGCTTTTAATTGCTCTTAACATCACCTGTTACATGCTCTGTTTACTTTATGCTAGTCTAAGACTGTAATAAAGAATGATTGAATCCCATAGATGCAGGCTTTGGGCGGTATATAAATATGTTAGTTAAATAAATAAATAAATAAATAAATAAATAAATAAATAAATAAATGGTTGTGAAGTTACCATGGGTGTGGGTAGACCCCATCAGATAATTTGCAAGCATTCTGATGAGTTGTTCATCAGAAAGTGAGGGGGGACTAAATGCAACCACCAGCTCTTACATGAAGAATCATGGCTAGTTCAACTCTGGAAGCACACAAATGCAGCCCTTGTGAAGCCTACCCTATTGTTACCTGGATGAAGGCAAATGTGTGCATGTATATATGCATATGTATATATATGTACACATACACACAGCACATAGTCTTAGATGACAGATTACCAAGGCTATATGTTAATTGCTAACTGGAAATGAATGGATTTGTCACACAACAAAGGTATTAATTGCTTGCCAAAGCCTTATGGGACATTATGTAGATTTGTAACTGCTGCTAGAGAAATAAACTCCTGTATCATTAGATAACAAAGAAAGAAATAGGTTATTTCCTTTTTGAAAGCTTCCAATTGCCTGATGTATTTGCTCAGTAGATTATTTTCTGTCATCTCAGTTAATTGAATTTCATCCATTGCTCTTAGAATTTTTCCTTTTCATAGAAGGTTAAAAAGTTCCAAGGAGTCACATTTTTGAACCTTGTCAATTTATCGCATAAACCAACTTGAGCTGCACAAAGTGTGCTGGAGTTATGTGGAAATGGAGTAACAAAAACTATAAAATAATTGCTTTTCAGTGTCTGGGTGAAACAGTGTTCAAACAATTGTTTGTAAACCATCGCTCTGCAACATGTCACCCAACTGAGAGACTGTAACGAGTACATAAAAGACTTCCACAGATACAGCCCCATCAATAAATTTTCCTTGGGAGTTCCATAAAGGACCCTGATGTTCCATAACTTTCATTTTTATTCGTTAGAAAAACAAATTTAAAACTCAACATTATGTTAAAGTTTAGCCACAATTTGATTTATGGCACAATCTTTAGCTTTCTACCTCTCCATGAAATACTGCCCACATTGAATTATTTCCATACCTGTACAGGATCAACATGGAATTTTTCACAATATGTTTAAAACAAACAAAAACAGTTGTAAAGCTTTAGTGCAATTACAACGAGCAGAAGATGTTTAACCTGATGGCTGTGTCAAGTAACTGGAGGAAATCTTTGCTCATTTAACAAGCTCCCTTCATCCCAAAATTCTGTTTTTAAAAGAGGTGTTTTTGAGAAGAGGGTTTCAATCTTAGGTCCAATAAATGCCCAATAGGTGTATGAATCATATTTTTTGTGACACCACAGCACAGCTGACACACTGACACTGAAATAACAACATGTCAGTTAGTCAATAAAAAAGCCAGAGAAGACTGACAGATTAGTTGCTCTTATCTCCCTGAATCAGCTCATAGTGCAGACTGAACTGAAGGTCAACATCTAGTGATTCTTCTGTGGTAAGAAAGTGTCTAGAGACTATGGATTTTCTGCTATGTAAGCTGCACTGTCCCTCATTGTTGGGCGACACAGGACCAATTTCAAAACCGTCAACGTGTATTATGGAAAACCTCCCATGAACAAAACCCCACATACAACATTTGTTGACATCACTCAGTCTTAACACCTCCCCCAGCCATCTGTGGCTGACAGCAGTTCTCCGCTTCAGGCAGCAAACAAACCCAAGGTACACTCAGAAGTGTTGCTTTCTTTCACTTCGCTACCATGCAGCCAGCTAAAGCATGCATAATGTCAGATATCAGAAGGAATGTTTGAGCAGTCCAGGTACTGATTTCCCAACTATTCTACAAGTAGAGGGGCAGAGGCTGCCAAAGAGAAAGGGAGAGGGACCCTTCCCATTTCCTGGGACACAACCCATGGTTCTGGTTTTGGAGTAGAGCCCCCAACTAGAAGCATATGGATGTGCACTCTGATCATGCCATAAGACATTGGCAGAGGCCCCATTTCATACTGGAGGTGGGAGCAGAGGAGCACCTAGTTAATTTTGGAGCCTGGACATAAAGGCCTTTGGAGGCCCCCCTCCCCTGCAAATTAAGCATCATCATGCTTGGACAGCCACCACACCATCCAGAACAGACTAAAGAGGATTTGGGGGCCCCAAGTCTGGGGTAAGAGTGCCTCTGGGTGGGAAGCCAAATTCAGCAAAGGCCCCCACATGAATATAATTAAGGTTGAGAGAGAGAGAATATTGCAATTATTTATTCTCTCATAGTAACAATAATACTCAGTCCTCCCGTTCTTTTCTTTTGGAAGCAAAGGGATTCATTCCTTTAGCATTCATGCATAGTACATAAACTCAGTGGTAAAACCAGTAAATTGCATGGGCCACAGGTATTGGTGCTTCAAGGACAATGTCATTTAGTCTGAAATATGGAGGGCGAGACTGCCCCTCTATACCTAAATGGCCTGAAAGTTACCCAAGCTATGGGTTTTCCTACTGACAGCAGAAATGGGAAATCAGAAGCATAAGACATTTATACTTCTGACATCTCCACTGCTTATGCATATCTGAATCAGTTCTCCCAATCCTATATTTTGTGACTGCACACTTGTTATTACACTGGAGAACACAGTGTACCCTCTAAAATATTAAAAAGATTATGGACCATTTAAAAACATTTCACCTAGATACAGAGTAAATTCTGATGATCTCAGGTCCAATGATTCAAGCTGTTCATTAGCAGCACAACCAATGGACTTTGACAAAGGATTATTGATCCATGAAGCAAATAATCTCACCTACTGTGTAAAACAGATCTGTAGGCATGACATGGACAGACACAGAGAACAGTATGCTGTGTGTGTGTGTTTCTCTTTGGTAATGCTTAGTAGCATTTTGCTACAAAACACAGGATAATGGTATTAAATGCCTGGAATGGTAACAGTGTCAAGATTCTCTGCTTTCTTAATTTATTGAACAAATATTCCAGTTAATTTAATAAACTTAAATCAGATGGGTGACTGTTGACATTCACCAGTGTCTCTATATTTCCAGACATTCACTAAGTTTATATGTTGCCCTACTCCCATAGGACTCAGGGCAGCTTACAAGCAATAACATACACAGCAACACAATTCCATTAAAATATATCTTACTTGTCAATAGTTAGAAGATGGGGCCACAGCTCAGTGGAAGAGCGCTCTCTGGCATCTCCAGATAGGGCTGGAAGAGGCTCCTTCCTGTAACCTTGGAAAGGCACTGCCAGTCAGTGTAGACAATACTGAGCTAGACAGACCAATGGTATAAAGGCATAAAGCAGCTTCCTGTGTTCCTGTAGTCACATGTGAATGCTGACATTCACCAAATTTCAGACTGTCAGAAGTGGAGTCTGGTCACTAGGAGCCATGCGTCTAGGACCAGGACTGGGAGAGTGAGGGAAATGCCAGATTACCTGTTGAACAGTCAATTGGGGGTCAGGGGCCGAGAGCCAGGAACACACCAAAAGTCAAGCCAAGTAGCAGTCAGGAGCCAGAGGATCAGAAGAGGAGCCAGGAGTCAAGAACAAGCAAAAGATCACACCAAACAGACCATCAAGAGAAGTAACAGGACCAGTTCAAGAGTGCTGTGATATTGAGACAAGGCCTGCCTCATCCTGGAAGCCTTTTATACTTCCTGCTACAAGGAAGGACCAATGAGTGATTCCATAGGGTGGGGCCTGTCCAGGGCTTCAGAACAAACACATAACTAGGGTAGAGGGAACTCATGTTCGTCCCTCTCCTTGGCAGCCCCTCATGCACACCAGCCACACCTCCTCCATGTGATGTCATATGCAGGGAGCATGGCCAGCACACATAAGAGCCATCACAGCCCTCAAAAGCTCATTTCCCAGCTGGCTTGGCTTTGCTGCTGGCTGGATATTTTCTTCATTCTCTCCCTCACTAGGAGGGACATCACCCAGAGTATGTGTAGAAGGGCCAGCTCTGTTCTCCAGAGTTCATTCCCAGATGGCCTCATTGCTGGCTGGGTGTTAAATACTAAGCCAGCAACAAAGCCTGCTGGGAATGAGGTCAGCTGGAGCTTGTGGGGAGGGGCAAGGGGTGAGCCAGACAGCTCCCAGGAGCTTAGTGGCTCGGGTTCTTTGAGTCTGCCCAATTGTAGCTCCACCCCTGCTTCAGAAGTCTAGGAGACTGCTTGCAATGTAGTAAGTTGTCATAAAGAGCAACAGTATGCAGGGCAGGCAGAGCATGCCACAGGGCAGAGACAAGCCATCTCCTGGAGCCTCAGGGCAGGCAGAGCATGCCACAGACATTCACAGTAACACAAAATACTTGGCCATTGCATTCTTTGAAACACATTGTACAACAAATAGTCTCCAGGAATCAAAGGAGCAGCTGAATGATATCACTGTGTGTTGAAACTGGATTAGCCAAATCTCTATCCATTAAGTAATATTAAGGACTCATTTTACACCATGACATGTGAAAACAAAACAAAAAAAGAGAGACTTCCAATATGAAGTAATCAGTCATCGACATCAGTCATCGACATAGTTTCCAAACTGCGGTTGTCATGAGAAGAAGTGAAACCCAAGTAGGACTATGCAAATGAAGCGGTAGGGCTGCCTCAGTTCTGAGTGCCTCCTATTAAGTTTCTGGGGCACAATGAATAGACTTGCATGGGATAATGTTGAGAGTGTGTAGAACAGGGTTGGCGTAAATGGTGGCCATGGTACTACAGCTGGCCATGCTCTTTACGCCAGACACAGATGACAGCATCAAGGGACTGGCCAGCTTGGCCACCTCCATCCAGGGCGGTCCTTTAGTAGGGTGAATCAGGACAGATGCCCCAAGCCCCGCGCCATCGGAGCTCTGTTCCTGGTCCCTTCCCCAAGGCTGCTGCTTCCCCATCTTTTCCCCATCACACAGCACTGCCTTACATTCTAGGCAGCCTGTGATGGGATGTTAAAGTGGACAGTAGCAGTGGCTGGTGAGGGATCTCTGGTGGATCTGTACTTTTAATTCTGTAGCACAGTCTGCCTAGAAAGTAAGGTAGCGCTTTGCAACTGAGGTGAGGAAGGAGGGGCTGTCCTAGCTGTGCCAAGGGCAAAAGTGGCGGCAGGTAGCACATACATGGAGATGAGGGAGGTGACTATCACATTCTCCTGGTTCAAATTGCAGCCAGTTCTCTAGCTCCCTGTTAACTTGGCAAAGAGGCACCTTTTAACGTGGTGATTCTCTTTATTTAGCAGGGGGAGAGTAACTGGCCCTCTCCACCCCCAGCACAGTACTTCCAGTGACTGTTGCTGGTGTCTATCTTATGTTTCTTTTAGATTGTGAGCCCTTTGGAGACAGAGATCCATCTTATTTATTTATTATTTCTCTGTGTAAGCTGCCCTGAGCCATTTTTGGAAGGGCAGTATAGAAATAGAATTAATAATAATAATAAATAATAATAAATAATTACTAATAGATGGAGGGATTGCTTTCTCTCTTGCAAGCCATCCACCTAGTGAACTGTCTGCAAGCTGGGCTCATAGAGCCTGACCAAGGGCACAGAAAAAGAAAAAGAGGTGGAATGATGATGTATGTTTTGGGCGGTATACAAATATGTTAAGTAAAATAAAGTAAAATGAAATTTAAAAGTGTGTGTGTGTGTGAGGGACATGGTGTCACACCCTCGATCTCAGATAGCGAGGAGAAAGGGGAAGCTGACAGCCTTTCAGCCGCTGTGGGGGTGCCTGAGGGGCAGAGCCCGGCTGTCAGTTCCCAAGAGATGGCTGAGGAAGGTCTGGCTGATGTTTCAGAGCAGGCACAGCAGTCTGAGGCAGCAGAGACAGCAACGGACAGACTAGAAGATGATCTGTGCAGGCAACCCCCACTAACTCCACAGCAAAGGCGTGTCACAAGATGAAAAGCACAGCTGGGAACTATCAGGAGGAGTAAACGCCTCTTGCAGAGGGCTGATAAGCCTTGAATCCCTGCCAGCTGAGAGTTATCAGCTTGGACTATAAAGCACATCAACAGCTTTCTGTTAGCCACTGGAAGACAACATTTGTCAACCCTTGGGTCGTGTTACATTTCTGCAGCCCAGTTTGTATTGTGGACTATCTTCCTGGACTTCCCTTCTAGGTGGCCAGATTGCTGACACATGGCTGGGGCCATGCTCATGTTTACATTTGCTCTGGGCCCCACTCCCCCATGGGATGGCCCTGCTTCCACTCCCCCTCCCCCTAATTGTTTCACCCACCAGCCTCTGAGCGCACAGGGATGACGGTATTTGAGGCGCTGTCTCCCTCTTCTCCCACCACTCAGCAGCATCGAAGCACTTAGGGATGGGAAATCCCATCCCTGCGCGTCCAGAAGCTAGTGAGCAGTGGGAGAAGGGAAATGGGGAAGGTAGTGTGTCAGGAAAACAGTGGGCAACCAGGGGAGTAGCAGGTAGGTGAAATGATGCCCACAGGTGGCAGAGAAGGATGCCAAACTTGCTGCCTTGGGGCACAGGCACCACCTGAGACAGTCACCTCACCTCTCTTCATTAGCAAGCCACCTTAGTGTAAAACTAGAAACTGCCCTTAGAAACTACAGTCACTCCCAGGCATCGTATAGGTTCCACCCCAGAGGTGGTTGTGAGTACATCCCTTTACTTTCTCCATAAAACTGAGTGGCTGGTCAGAGGTTTGTTTGTCCATATTTGGTATGTTCTGCTGAGTAGATCATGGAACCACATCATTCTTGTATCACCTCTGCCGACCCAGAGACTGGTACCCCAATCATTGTAATTGGGTTGATATTGTCAGGTACACCAAACATACATAAAGATTCATTGTGAATATACATGCTTAAAGATATCTGAAAAGATGTCCTCCTTCCATATATACTCCTCTCAATACAATGAGAAGCAATTTGCTGGAAGGTAATACAACTTTTTCATATAGAAGACAAAATAGAAGATAAAAGTAAAAATCCAAGAGGATCCAGTTTTCAGTGGAAAGAAAACACAAGTTGATCTTAGAATATATCAATGCTAATGATACACGAAGGAGACAAAATATTAAGAAAAGTTATTGCAAGCTTAAATGAAACTCCCCACCCCAAAAACAGCATACCGCTGATTGCCTGTATATCTAAATCATGTATCCATTAAGTGACCACATGCAAAGAGCTCTTTAACTTTCTCGTCCTCCCATCATGAACAGCAGAAAAGACTTTGGCACAGCCCTCACCATATGATGCACCACTTAGGATGCACCATTCATTCATTCATTCATTGCTACATTTCTACAATGCCTTTCATTAAAACAATCTCAAGGCAGTTCACACAAAAGTTAAAACTTGCTTTGTCAACTACTCTTTGACCCCTCCCACATACTGCAAGCTGCAATAGAAATTCTGACAGAAGTAGATCTTCTTATGCACCTTAGTTGCTCACTCCTATGCATGGAGTAGAAAGTAAGACCAAGCACCTAAGGTGCTCCAAGGGCATTGCTGGGGAGGAATTCTGTCTGAATCTCTGTTCACATTGGTGGAGGAGGGGATGGAAGAGCCCTTCACCTGTGTGTTTGAGGAAGCAATTGGGGTACATAAAGGGAAGGTTCTGAGAAAGACACTGTTGCTATTCATACTGGGGAGGAGAGAGTGAAAGAGCCCTTGGCCTGTGTCTCTGAGCCTACACAGACGAAAGTAGAGCAGAAGATACGTAATGACGGTTGAGTGGGGGAGGTTTTTATGGGAATCACACTGTATACCAGATGGGAAGGTTCTGGGGCAGAATTTCCATAAAACACTTGTGTGGGGTATTCAAAGCTTTTGAGCAAGTTCCAAGTGTGATCTTATTCTCTGTACACATGCTGCCTCAGACTTCCGTGTTGCTTTCTAGCATGATTTTACCCTCTATATGCATGCCAAGCAGGAACCTCACACGATTTCCGCAGTACTGCCTGCCAGCCAGCCAGCTCTTGCATTCCGAGAGTAACCCACCTTTTCTCCCAGTCACCACCACCAAAGTGTTCAGGCTCTCAAGCCACCAGTTATATATCCCAGATGCTCAGGATCTACCCAGAATATTTAGGTAGCAGGATGCAATGCAGCTTAACTGACCACATTATAATGAATACACAGAGCTATCTAACAACTCTCATCTGGGTGTGGGGGGGATTGCATCTTGGCTCCTCATTACTTTGGAGAAGAGCACCACTCAATAATGAAAGCTGATTGCCTTACCACCAAACGATTACCCAAATGATCAGCTCCTGACTTCAGAGCTGCTTGATTTTAAACACTTTGGAAAACCAGCTCCATTTTCTGCTTTAGTGAATAACAATTCTCCACACTGGCACATTAGAATAAATAAGCTCCAATTGTATTGCATTGTTATAAAAAGTTCCCAACTATTATAAAATAGTTTCTACCAGACCAGTTTTTCTCCATAGCTAGTCAAGTGGAATGATTCCTGACAATTGTTTGTGGCAGAAGAAATGTGCTCAGCCTTCTTACTTCAATCTCCTTATCAGAAATTTCTGATTTAACAAATGCCCTACAAGCAATTTGGGTGCCTTTGTTGTTAAATGATTAGGAGGCACTGAAGTAGACAAAGGCCAAATAAGAAGCCAGAATCCCCAGCTATGGAGAAGGATAGAAGCAATGAAGCAAATCACAGTAAGATGAAATGGAAAATCTGCAAAGCAGTAGCAAAACTTCTTAAAATCTCTCTCACAACATGCATATTATTCTGTGTGCATGTCACCATATGAAGCTGCCTGTGTGTGGAGGAACGAGGCCTAGACCTCTTGGGTTTCTGTAAATAAGCCCCTGTATTGTAAAGTGTATTAATATTCCCAAACCTTTTTTTAAATAGCCCTTGTATTATGAATGAATTATATATTGCATTAATATTCCTAAAACCTCTGCATTGTTGTAAATAGGATTTCTGTGCTTGCAAATCCCTAGTATGCATGGAGAAGGTGCAGGGTCAAAAGTTCATATTTGGTTTTCTGTAGATTGACAGTTGATTTCTGAAGGGAAAAGAGATTTTTTTAAATGGAGGGAATTTTTGTTTGTTCTGATTGGCTGGGCTGAGAAACTGTTGGGGCAAAAATGTACATATACAAAGAGAGTTTGAGAGAGGAGTGTCAGTCTGCTGGAGAGAGGGAGAGCTGCAGGTTGCAGAATAAAGAGAATGAGTCCAGAGCAGTCAAAGAGAGCAGTCCAGAGGAGTCAAAAGTGAGCAGTCAACAAGAAGAAGAATCTGTCTGTAGTGGAAACAGAAGAGAAGTTGTGAAAGAAACCTAGCTGAAATAACTGGAAGAAACGATTGAGCCCCAGACCTGTGCTGAAACCAGGACAAGAAGAGACTGCCCCCCAAGCCAGAAGCTTGGGCTGGGGGCGGGGAGGGGAGGAGTACAGAGTAGGGACTAGTATAGACCAGGGTAGTGATTGTGTTTTTCCAGCTTTTTATTTGCCCTGACATGCTCTGAAAGTAATTGTTTTTAGTTTGTATTTTTTTGCTGCAGAAGTAATGTTTTAATTGAACCAATTTTTATAAAAGTAAACTTTCTTGGTATGTAAAAAATAGAGGCTTGTTGATTTGTTTCTACCCCATGCCTATAAGCCTTTCTGCACTACTGGAATTTTTTGGTTTTGGTAACTTTTGAAGGGCTGTTGTAGTGGACTCATCCATACAAAAGATCTACTTGGTGGCTGTGGCATAAGGTTTGGAGGAACAGAGAGATGTTCCTCCACACTGTGTCAAATGGTTAGTCTAGCCAAAAACTACTCTGGCAACCAGAGGTGCTCCTACCCCTGGACTTTGGTGCCGAATTCCAGGGCCTCCACATCCCCTGAGGGCCCCCAAATTCTCTTTAGTCTCCTGGGTGTTGTTGTTTGTGTCCTCAAGAACCTATGTGTTAAAAATTGATGTTTAACTTGCCGGGGGGGGGGGGAGTGGGGCTCCAAAGGCCTTTGGGTCCAAAATTACTTAGGTGGACCTCTGCTGGCAACAGTCCTCCATGTCCTTTCCTAGTCTTGATGTCCAAGATTCTTTTAGCTGGAGATTAATCCTGGAATTTTCTATATGCAGCATGTGTTATATCTTTTACATCACACTTTAGGATGGCCAAAGTAGTTCATATCACTAATCCTTACAACAATCATGCAAGGTAGGTCAATATTATCTTCCCCATATTGCATCTTGGGCTGAGCTGGCTAATTTTGAGAGGTCAGAACTCAATCATGTGCAACACAATCCTATGTAAATACTTACAAGTCATTTTAATATGTTCAATGGGGTTTACTCCCCTGTAAGTGGGCACAGAATTCCAGGAACTTGAAATATGGGGTACATATTTACACTTAGTGAGTGCACCACACAAAGTCTACATGCAAGTGTCCCACCCCATATGTATGGTTTCATGTGGGTGCCCATTTTTGTTTGCTCCCTTGCACATAGAATGGAAGCTCTTTGGTGTGTCTATGCCTTTGTGTCTCTGCACTAGTGAGTATCTCTGCCAAAGTGTCTCCATTGCTGTGATTTTTGAGAATTTTCAAATTACCACCTGATGAGGTCATTCACATGACCTTTGAGAGCGCCAGGGAAGGTGGTGGGAATAAGGCAGGATAGCACCTACTCCCCCCCCCAGACGATTCAGCATGGTCCTGAGTAGTGCAGGTCATGTGCTCACATGACTGACTGCTTTTGCAAGCCATGCGGTGTTCTGGAGGCTGGGAAAATGCGCCCTGGCCTCCAGATATCCCACAATGCACCATGTGATGAGCTGCCCTCACTGAGGGATCCTGCCATGAGTCAAGAGCTCTAGGCGCCTGGCTCTGTCTGCCGGGTAAATATTCTGGGCTATCCAGGAGTGCAGCACCGGGATTGGCCCCAATCCCAGTGCTTCATACAAGCAGCTCTACCCAGGTAGGGCTGCCCAAGCCTGGGTAGGGCTGATCACGTGGCCTCAAAGTCTCACTGATAGGCCTAGGGTAAGTGATACTGACCAACCTTCCAGGGTTATTGTAATGATTATTGATATCAGGGCTGGAAAAGATTATACAGAGCCACTATCAGTCAGAGCAGATAGTGGCTAACATACTGCACAACATTATGTGTACCTTGCAATAGAACATTCACGCTGTTGCACTAAATGCAAGAATTGCACAACTGCATTTTTAAAATTGCATTTGTGCAAGAGCGCTCTTATGCAACTGTGCACATACTATGTTGCAAGGGCACATAACATTGTGCAGTGTATCAGCCAGTATTGGGCTAGACTAAGCCACAGTGTCCTTTGATCTTTTTAGGCAGCCATACAACTATAGTTCTGGTCCTTAACCTTCTCTTTATTATGGTAGCTCCTTGTAGGTGGTGAGAACTTGGTGGTGAGAACTTCTCCCCAAGTGTGAGTTGCTGCAGTCTGTAGGGAGACTGTGGGAACAGTAGTAGCAAGAGCCAAAGCTTATGCGTCACTCCTTGAAAATCTTGGGCTCATATAAAGCCAAAAAAAGAAATAAGAAGAAAAACCCTCCCAGATTGGTCAGTAATCAATCTCTCTCTCTCTCAGAAGGGGTCATTTGAATTCACTCCAACTGTCCTTATCTACCACGGACAGTCCCTTTTTACTATATCTGTCCCTATCTTGCCTTTGGGGAAGAAATTGGGGATGCCTTTTCAAAATATGTTTAGTATACATACACACATGCATTCGCATTCTTCAGTTTCAACCCCCGCCCCCCGGCAAGTTACCATAAATTTAATCTGAGTCAGATGAATGCATCATGAATCTAGTGTGCATTATTTCTCTGTGTAAACCGCCCGGAGCCATTTTTGGAAGGGCGGTATAGAAACTGAATAAATAAATATGTCCACAAAATACCTGTGTATTGCTCTCCTCCCATCACCCTATATAACTACCTTTGCAAACAGTAAACAAATAACTGAGTTGCAATTATTCTGTAACAGATCTAACCAGTTCCATTGTGAGACTAAGCATTGTATTAAACAGCCGCCATGTGTGTTAAAAAAAACACCCCTAACTATGTTGTGATCAGTTTATATACACATCCTGTTTCAGAAGCCAGTGTAGGATAAGCTGTTAGAGAATATATGAATACATAATACAGCAGCCAGAGAAAAACCAGGCCAGGAAATCCTATACTCCAATTATGCCACCATCCTGCTTTCCTGCCGTCAGCTTAATGGTATAACATAGTTGGGATCCTATATTATTTATTTATCACATTTGTACACCACCCCATACTTTCGTCTCTGAGCGGTTAACAATACTGGTCCAACACAAGATGAGAGGAGAAAAGAGCTTAAAATATAAAAGCTAGCGGTGGATCCTACCAGCCACACTCCCAGCATCCATGGCAAGACTGCCAGAATGCACCAATCATGGGGTGGCATGCCAGTGACACTTCCAGATGGGCTAGGCATGGAAGGGGCCAATCCATGCATTGCAACAGAGACATGCTCCCACGATGTCCACACATCAGATCACAGCCCTGGGCTTGTGGAAGGGCTACCTACAGAAATCAAAAAATGACAAAGAAAGTGTGACACAAACTGGACAGCGGCAGCAGCTCATGGTTTCTGGACCTGGACACATGGCTGGTATTGGCGAGTGAATGATTGTGCCAGAATAATTGTGGTGCCACCTGAGTGCTCCAGTCCCAGACTGGATTGCTTGCTGGGGCGAGAGTGCCTTGACTGGGGACAGTAGTTTTCTCTCCCCTGTGGAGAGTTGCAGTGGGACTCTATGTGCAGTGACTGTTTACTCTGCTCCATGTGGCCAGGCTGCAATCCTAAAAATCAAAAGGCCTCATAAAAGCCAGCAGCAGCCATGATTAGACTAGAGTGTCTGCCTGGCATTCACCAAGAGACAGCATGCTTACCCTGTGTCTCCTGTGTGGGAGACATTGCTATTAGCTGCTGTGAAAGAAGGAATGATAATGTTGGTTAATCAGTTTATAGCCAGAACACATTTGATAAGTGGAAGGGAGAGAGATTTGTGGCATTTGAGGCATGTCTTCCCCTCTCACTTTGCTTACTTGTGTTCTATGCACACTTACTTGAGAGTCAGCCTCATAGAATTAGTAAGATCAGGTTGCATATGGCAAAGAAGGAAACAGACAGATTTGAGTTAGGGACACATTCTAGCAGGGAATCCTTTGGTATAAAAGAGAACATCTGCAGATGTTTTATATGGAGACACACCCTGGGTCCATTTGGTTTAGAATATATTTATTTAAAATCTTTAGGAGTGCCCAAAGTGGGTAATAATCAAAAGTTTAAATAATAATTTAACAATTACCATGATTATCTTCTCTGACTGGAACAGCTGTCCAGGGATCTGAGTAGGGGTCTTTCCCAGCCTTGCTACTCAAGATCTTTTGTCACAGGAGGACATACCAAGAATTGAACCTAGAAAAAAGCAGGTACTCTGCCACTGAGCGATGGCCTCGCCTTTCATAGTAGACTATACCCTGTATCTTAATTAGTTGCTGGCAAGGGGAGTGCCATTTGGATTTTTTGCCTCAGGCACAAAAGTGTATTGAACTGGCCCTGCTCTGTTGAAAGGCCTATGCATAGGGTCACCATCTTGTTTTCCAGGCCCTGCCTGCTACTTGAGCTTTCAACAGTGCCGTGTAGCAGGTGACACTTTTCCTGGTGAAAAGACAGTGATGGGAAGAGTGTCACCTGTTAAATGTCTGTGTGTCAAGACTGCTGTTAAGAGTCACAAAGCCAGTTAAAAAATATAAATACGGAAGGAAGGGAAGGGGTGAGGCAGCAGCCATATTTGTGCATGTCCCCCTACAGAAAGCAGATGTAAATAAGGTTGAAGGAAGGCAATCAAGTAAGGGGCAAATAACAGCAGCTCCCTCCCTGAGTCTTGGAGCACTAGTCAAGCAGCTCTTGCAGCCCAGCTGAAAATGATGGACACATCCTTATTTGTAAGTATTTAATGTTTCTTAGGAGGCACTTCTCAAAGAAATTGGTATGTAATGGCAGCACTCACTGGAAAAACAGGCCGATTAGAAAATGCACTAACTTATCTGGTATTCATTTGAAAAGTAAATGGATGCAAGCAAAGGTGAGAGTTCACTACCAATTCAAATATTTTTGCTTTAACAGGCTCTAGCACTCCTGCTTTAATTCAAGCAGAAACACAAGTATGAATAATCAAAGTGGATGATGCTCATATAAAAAAAAAAACCCTTTGTGCTTTTGCACCATTTCCAATGGCCATTGAAGCTTAATGGCACAAAATTTACATTCTTCCCTTTAATTTGTATTCCGTTCCTTCCTTCCGAGTGATGTGATTGTGATTTTTCTCTTGCCTGCCGTATTATTTTGATGCAAATGTTATGTTACGTGTTGCTCCAGTCCAATTTCCTGCCTTGCTTCAACCAGCGAACCCCCACCCCCCGCACATAGACGGGGAAATAGTGCAAAAATTGGGGTCATCGAAATAAGTTCCTCAACTCCTGCTTCTAATTAAGGAAAAACAAGGCAGGGATCTTGAAACACTCTGAAAAGCATGAAAAGGAATCATCATTATATATAAAGTTGCAAGCTGAAGGCACCATCCTCCCGCCCGCTCGCGGAATCCAAATTCTGTTTGTAATGCGCTTGGAAAGTCCCTTTGGCTGGCTTCTAATCACCCAGGGACGGGCTGCTTTATTGAGATGCATCGGGGTTTCACGCCAAAGCCTGCGAACGGAAGGCCCCGAGGGTGCCCACTGCCATGTAATGTATGCGGCAGCTAATTTAGCGTCCTGTGACTAATTTCCATTTCTTGTGCTCAGAGTTGGCTTGCTAATTACAGGGATGTTGTCTTAACATTCGTTAATTACATTTGCCTGCTTTTCTAGCAGGCAACGGAGCAAATGAAGGAGGCCGCGCGCTGTGGAGGCTCTCCAAGGCAGCAGAAGTGCCAGGAGAAGGAAGAAGAAAAAGGCGAATGGCGGCTTCACGCAGCCTCCCAAGCTTTGATCGCGGTCCGCTCCGATGTAGCCGGCCCGAAAGGGACGGTGCATAATTAGATTGACGGCCCTAATGAGGAACCGAACTGGACTATGCAGCACAGGCGTCGCAGCGCTCTGAAACTCTGGCGCTGAGCCGTGCGGCGCTCGCAAGAGAGCCTGGGTATAAAGCTCTGTGTGTGTGTGTGTGTGTGCGCGCGCGCACCCGCCCTCCGCGTCTCAGGAGCCTCTCCGGCAGCCGCAATAAAGTCCCGCTGGAGAAGCCCCGGCGGACAGCTCTTCCTTCCTGCTTGCAGCCTCCCTTTTCTAAGGCTACTCCTTTAACCTAGCGCTCTGAGCAGCCGGGTGTGGGTGGGTGTGCGCGCGCGGGCGCGCCAGCCAGAAACCACCAGTTCTTTCCTATCCATTCCCGCTATAAACCAATTGAACGAGCAGCAAGCAACACAATTCTTTTATTGGGACCAACTAAAGCCACAGTAGTAAGCTAGCTTTTGCGTCTCACAGAACTTCTCCCTTGACTCAGTGTTAAATTAAGAAGAAAGACGGGGGTGGGGGTGGGGAAGAAGTTATTGCCGAAAGGGGGCATGGCAAAGAAACTCGTCTGCAGTCTGTGGCGATCTTAAGGTTCAGGAAGTTCTTGCAGACTGATTAGCTACAAAAGATCTCAGACTGCACCAAAGCACATTGGGGCAAAGAAGCAATGGCGACTCTCCCTTAGAAATATAGTCGCGACTCTCCCTTTGAAATATAGTGGTTATATTGCTGCTTATTCGGCTCACCTTCGTGCAGAATGTTGGGTAATTTTGTGTAGCCCCTTTGCAGATGGTCCATTTCCCAAACATGCAGATTGCTCGATCAAACAGCATCTCGATCAAACAGCATCTCCTGAACTGGAAAGGGACTTGGTAAAAGCCGGAATGGAATCCAATGGGTTGAAACGACCTCTTAAAAATCAAACTGGATCCTAAAACAAGTGGGATGTGTTAGAGACACTGGATAACAATATTTTAGCACTGAAATATTTCCAATATTACACAAGGACAAAAATGGAACGTAACAGCACAGCATCCTACAGCCCAGGTTATTGCACTTTTATTAACCCCTTCACAGCTGGAACAGTGCAAAAAAACCTAATATTGCAGCATTGAAATATTTTTGATAATACACTTGTATTAAACCCTACCATGCCAAAAATGGACTGGAATGATGCAACCAGCTGAAATAGTCTGGAACGCTGGAATGGGCTGCTGGAGAATTGTAGCACTGACCTATTTCCAAGATTACACTTTTATTAATAGTTCCAATGCCAAAAATTGATTGGAATGGTGCAATGGCCTGAAAAACCCAGAATGGCCCCCAAATTGTCAAGCTGCATCCCAAAAACGGTGGAATGGGCTGCAGACACTGGAGAAGAATATTGCAGAGCTAAAATATTTCTAACCTTGCAATTTTATGAATCCCTTCAGTGCCAAAAATAGACTAGAATGGCACAATGGCCTGAAACAGCCCAGAACAGCACCTAACTGTCTTACAACCAATTTTTTTATTTTATGACAAGTGCTATATACTTTTATACGCTATGGATCTATCTACAAATAAGGAATGCATGCTTTTATAGATTTCAAAGCTCTTTAATTATTCCAAAGATATAACATATTAGTAGCTGAAGCCACATTCTTTTGTAAACATGAACCAAGGAATATAACTAGAATGTTGTCAGCAACTACTTTTTTGTGCTGAAAAAATTGTTTACTCTTAGCATTATTAAAAACAAAGCATTTCTAATTCTCTTCTGTTAGCATCACTACTAAGTTCCATCATAATGAAGGGTGTGTAAAAGAAAAGAGTGTAGCCTTCTTTTAACATTTGTTCCTTTCATCACTTATGTCAGTCACCACAGTTTGGAACATCTGTATATTCTGCAAAGCGCTTCAGTTATCTCAAGACAGGACAGATGATACCAGTCCTGATACATATCTTGGCAAAGGACTATTGTGTCCTCCTTTGGTTTTTTGCACAGTTTTCCCATTAAGCACAAGGACCAGACAGAAATTTGATGAGGACTCTTGAGGTGCATTTCTGGAAACGGCTGTCTTGAAATTGGTTCTGACTTTCCCCTTTATTTCCTACTTTGTTTTGTGCAGCTTTCCCTGTGAAAAATTTGGCTGTGGAAGAAATGATTTGTGTCTGAGCACCTCAGTAACAATCTATTGTTTTGGAGATGCAGCTTGACAACTGGGGGGCTGTTCTGGGCTGTTTCAGGCCATTGTGCCATTCCGGGCCATTTTTGGCACTGAAGGGATTAATAAAATTGTAACTGCTAACTTGGCAACGAGGCACCTTTTAACATGGTGATTCTCTTTTATTTAGCAGGGGGAGAGTAACTGGCCCTATCCACCCCCAACACTGTACCTCCAGTGACAGGCGGCTGTGGCATTCCGGTACATTTTTGGCACTGAAGGGTTCATAAAAGTGCACAATTGGAAATATTTCAGTGCTACAATATCAGCAGCAGTGTTAGCAGCCCATTCAAATGTTTTGGGAATGCAGCCTGACTGTTAGGGGGCAGTTCCGGGCTGTTTCAAGCCATTCTGACTCTGAAGGGGTTAATAAAAGTGCCATGGCCCAGGCTTTTGCACAGTGTTCCAGGCTGTTCTGGTCCATTTTGGGCTCTGAAGGGGTTAATAAAAGTGTAATATTGGAAATAAGTGCTAAAATATTGTTCTGTGATGCCTCCAACACATCCCTCTGGTTCTGGGATTCAGTTTGATTTTTAAAGGGTCTTTCCTGTTGGAGATCCAGCTCCAGATGACATCCACTTTTTGCACCAGTAATCCTAATGACCACTAGGGGCATTGGGAGCAGAGATAGATAGTTAGGGTCTCCTTCTCTTTCCTGTTCATCTCTGCCTCTATGACCCCTCTATGGATAGAATGTACTCAGGAACATCCTGGGATTGACTTTCTTCTTCTTCCGAGAATGCATCTAGCTCTCCCTCTGAGCACCATGCCTCTGTAGGTCTCTCTCTGTCCACCATGTAGCCAGTGGTTAGATGGTTAGATATAGGTCTTTCCTATCATCATTGACTTCTGAATAAAGTAGATTAGTTTAACCTTACACGGATCTCCATGCTTATCATTTACAAGCTGTTGCTCCTGTTAACTTCTGCTGTAATGGGAGTGAGTTAGCTCCTGAAATACTCTGCTGTATAAATAATTATCCCCAACAGTTCCACTTCGTTCTGGCGTGTACCAGCTTTCACCCAGACCCAACTGGAAAACTGCACTGCACTGAGGCCCTGCATACACCAGACTTTCCTCTGGAGTTTTGATTTTCCCCCTTTTGTTTTGATTTTATTCCTGACCCTGAGCTGCACATTACACAGAATGGGGCGACAGAATTCTGCACTATACCATTCAGATTGCAGGTGGTGGAGTCATATTTAGAACGCTCTCTCATGTAAAAAGCTGTCTGTATCTAGTAAATTAATACATCAAGTAAAAGCCACTTTCTCTATTTAGTTTCACATCCAGTTTATTGGAGAGTTAGAAAGAAATTTGACAGGTGACCCTTTACATGTCGTGGAGATAAGTGATGGGAAGAACTTCACCTTCTACATTTCTGTGCATGAGGCTGCTTATTAAAGACACAGGAGCAAGACTAGTTCTCCCCCACCCCCATCCCTGTTTTAGTGGAACCTAGTTTAAATTTTAGCCATTGGGGTTTTCAGCATGGGGACTCATGAGTGCCTCTGAACACGTACAGAGTGTTCTTTCCACAACACAGCATTATCACAGCCAACTCTCAAGCAGCAGGGATGAGGAATAAGAGATTTGGGGCAGAGGCTGTGTTGATTTAGGTTCCATTATCTCTTTAAAAATTAAGTTATATAACACCAGGCCTACACAACATGTGACCCACCCAGCACAACATATCCTCCAGCCATGTAATGTGATCTACCCTACCAGGTGCTTGGCAACCCTCCCTCATTTTGCAGTCCTAAACAGGCAGCAAAGTCAAGAGGTTTAGTAAGCATTGCAGGAGCGGTGAGAGAACATCAACCTCCCTCCGAGGCAGAGCCCCAAGGACTCCATCACAACCAAGACTGCCCTCTGGTCCCGGCCTAGCCCACTCTGCAGCACCTTTCCCAATGGTTATCATGGGCAGAGCTGTCCCTCACACGGGGTGCCTGGCTGGGGGTGAAGCAGCATGTGTGGGGCCTTCTTAACATTTCATATCATTACAGACTCATACTGATTGATGACATACAGTGTAAATCGTGTGAGTGAGGTTTTTGGATATGTCCAACCAGCTTGGACATATAGCACATTTCTAAAGAAAATAAAAATAAAAGCACAGCACATGCTTCACAGTTCTCACTCAGACCTTCTCTCTCTCTCTCTAGAAATATATACAGTTTGTTTATTCCAGAAGTTTTTGTATTTTCTGCCATGAAACAAGCCACTTATAGGACTTTTTGATGGGGTTTTTTAAAATTCAAAAAAATATTAAAAACCAACAATTTGTCCAATCCACTCCAATTTAAATATAATTCAATTCAATTCCTTTATTATGATCACAGACCAGCATATTTAAATATACATAGTCCTCCCCCCCTGCCTTACATCTCTGCTCAATACCAAAGCCCTATACCAAGTCATTCCAGGTGATCTAAAGACTGGGGTAGAAAGGGGGATGTTTTACACTTTTTAATGGAGGTGACAGGCAGATTCTTCCATATGGGGGTGGAATGATGGTCTAAGGGGGGGGGGGCTTCAGTTCCAGACATTTTTGTAATTTTCTGCCATGAAACAAGGACTTTTTTGTATGGAGTTAAAAAAAAATTAAAACCCAATAAATTCCCCAATCTGTTTCAAATTAAATATTCAGAGTCTTTCCAATCTGCCCTACATTTGTGCCAAATATAAAAGCCTTATGGCAACCCAATCCCTAAATATTTAAGGGAGGGGAAACAAGCACAAAAATGAAATCACATTATACCTCCATTACTAAGCCTGAGGAGTCCAACTGTTGGCAGGCAAAGGCTGAGCTGGGCAGGGCAGGGCAGAGGGTCTGCACAGAGCTGTGTTGGGCAAGAGCAACCAGCGCTGGCCACTCTGCTTCCTTCCTTCCTTGCAGCAGGCAGCAGGCAGCCTGCCTGCCAGCCAGCCAGCCCTGGAGAGCTTCAGGCTTTAGCAAAGCTCGAGAGGCCTCTCTGGAAGCCCTGCCCACCCACCAAATGGCTGAGAGGCGGAAAGGGAAGGAGCTGTAACAGCTTGCCTGGAGGGAGCCTTTCAATCGCAGGCAGGCCTGAGCTGCATGTGCGTGCACACACACACACACACACACACACACACACACACACACACACACAAACAGTCAGCTCTCAGCAGGGTTGAGTGGGGAAATATAAATTTCTGGGACTGTGAGAGAGAGCAGGGCAGGCTGCAGTGTGCCCAGAGCAGGGCCAGTGACAGCGTGGGGTTGGGGGCGATTGCCCTGGTCGCCCCACCCTAAGAACAATATTGGCCATTGGAAATTGGTGTTGCTGCTGCAGAGAAAGAGCATCCCAGGTGCAGAGAGCCAGCATCTGCCTTTGTCCTGGGCAGAGCTCTAGAGGCATACTAAAATAATCATTCCTGGAAACAAGCTTAAATAACAAAACAAAAAACTTGTAAGCCCTTTGGGGAATTTTAGAAAGTCTGCTGTAAGGCACTCTGAACCCATGGGATAGTCTGGGATGGGCCCATAGTGGGCTGCCATACATGGGTGGTGGGCAAAACAAGTCACAAGTTGTGTAGGCCTGTTGTGGGAGATGCGGATATCTAACTAGATGTGCACACAGAGCCTTAATAAAGAGGCGTGCTTTCAACCAGAAGTGTCTCTAATTTCACCCCAAACAGTTGCAGGGCCCACAATCCTGATTAGGCCTACGCCTATGGCAGAAGGTAATTTCCCCCCTCACACAGTTTCCCCACCAACAATCCTCCCAGTGGCTATTTGCAGAAAACAGTTGCTTGAGGAGCAGTCTTTAATGGGAAAGAGTTAACCTCCCCAAAAGGTGCAGTCCCAGACAGTTCTGGCCTCCTCACAGGTGTTTGGGGTTTTTTAAAAAAAGGCACTTACCATTGGAAGCATGCCTTTTTAGTGGTATGCTCCCATTTGCATGCACAACTAGTTTAACACTTAGGCCCAGATGGAGCTGCTAGCAATCACTAGTGCAGAACAAAAGTACACTACAATTACACACTGATGTGTATATGTTTCTGTTATATCTGTATGCTATTTGTACATGGCTCATCAACAGAGGCTTCTATACCATTTGAACAGACAGCCACACTCATAAACTCTCTCTCAGATTCTAGCTTTAATCTGAACTCTATTAAAAATGTTTAGGCTAATGGAGGAAAGGCAGTTAACTAAATGCAATGGAAGCAACTTGCCCAGTTTTCATGAGACTTGGCTTGAGAATGGTGCATGCACAATGGATTTTCTTTTTTCATGCATAAATACTTTCAAATGCCAAGGACAGCAGCAATAAGCAAAAGGACAGCACTGAACAATGGACATGCAAACAAACTCCTTGTATTCAAGCCCTGGGCAGAGATTTCCAGCTCCATGCTTCCTTTCACATCAAAACAAGTTGGGGGAGGGCAACAGAAAAGAAAGGCACTGCTGTTTTCAGATGGGGGACTGTACAGCTGTCATTAATAGGCCCAGACAACATTGTCCCAACAAGTGCTTCCGTTGTGGGGGAAATCACAGTTCTTCAGCACCCCAACCACTAAATAAATTATTCCTGCCTCAACAATTGTAACTATTCCTGAACCAATATTTCATGGAAACACCACCTGTGGACAGCTTTTGGATGGTACCTATGCCCTTGCTCTGAGCCACATCAGAAGTCCCTCCTACATCTACCTATGCAATTCAGAAGGTCCCTCTATTTTTAAAAAAAAATCCCCCCCCACTTTGAAAGGCTGTGATTCTTCTCTCCAGAGCTAGAATGCAAATCTCTTATAATATCCAAACATGCATAAGTGTATGCCCACACAAACACTCATTGCATTCCTTATCCTTACCATTAAATCTGTCTATCATCCAGCTCTTCTTTCTGCTCCCCCATCCATCATATATACCTATCCATGACTACTCTCCTGAGCACTGCCCAAAGGTCTCCTGCCCACCTGGGCTTATTCTCCCTTGCTGCCTCCTATGTCTAGAACTTCTTCCCAGGACACCTCTGTGATGTCACCTCTTTCTTTCCTACTTTTAAACCCTTGCTTAAAAATAACATTTTCCATGAAGCCTATCAATTAACTTCTCAGGCGCATCCCCACCAGAACTTACAATTTCATACATGTATTTGCATTTGTTCCTACTCATCCCTTGTCCTCTCAGTTACCTTGGTTTTCTCCCTCCCACTGCTGGTAATAGGAAGCACTTTGGGGGTGCAGTTTTGAAAGGCCCGAAATCTTTGTACTCACATAATTAGGATCAAGAGGTTCTGCTGCCCCATTTATAAACCAGCTTCTGACTTAGAAGCAAGTTGTTGAGCTGTTTCAGATCATGACTTGGACCGGCAGCAGCCAGCCTCAGGCAGAGGGTCTTTCCTGGGCTCTGAAGCTTGAGATCTTTTAATGAGAAATGGCAGGGATTGAACTGGGGGCCTTCTGCATGCAAGGAAGTGTGCTCTTCTACTGAGCTATGCTCCCTTGAGGTACTTTCCTGTAGCTAGAGGACGTAAAATGCCCATTTGGGTGCAATCGTTCAAGAAGCAGTTGGAGTCAGTGTAAAACTAAGAACATGACAAAATAAGAAATCTATTGTCATGTTCTGGTGTTGACTTTAAATCCAGAAATTAGGAGAAAGATACCTCTGGAAGGCAGTACAAATTGTGTGTGTGTGTGTGTGTGTGTGAACAGTTGCTGTTTTGGACTGCAAAAGCCACACTTTTTGTGACAGCCTGTCACAAAATGATAGGCTGTTCTTTGGCCTGTCATTTTGACTGCCAGGGATCAATACAAGAATCTACACTGGCACAACATTCAGGTGGTTTGTGCGTGTTAGGTGTGCTTTCTTTCAACAGAAAAGATAGTTGTTTGTAGCTTGCTGACAAATCCTCCCCCCCTGGCCCCGGGAGGAGGGGGGACATAACACAGGTAAAAGCTATTAAGCCCACTGTTCCACCAAGTACAGCTAGGCAGCATTGGCCAAGGAAATCCTGAGGAGTCACTTTAATTTGTAGCAAGATAACAATATGGACAGATATATTGACTTTCAGTTATATGGACAGTTATAGCATTCTATGACACGTAAAATTTCCATTCTTTCAATATATGCAAATCTTTTTCTTTTTCTTTTTTTTTTTAAGGGAGGGGTGTAGCATAAAATGGAAAAGTGACATCCAAACTAAGCAAGCACTAGTACTGAGAAGTGGCAGTACTCCTGATGGCTTTGACTAACTCAGCAGCAGCTATCACACAGGGGAGTGGATTTCAATGGCCTCCTCATGCAAGTGCTGGTGTGCCATAAGTTGGGAACCTTTTGGAGCACCACCACTTTTCACGTGGCAGCACCAGCACTTTCTGAGTATGGATGCTGGCCATTATTTTCAAGCATACAAACATACAGTTTGAGAAGCTAGTAGATGGTGCTTTCTTTTGGTCACTATCTAAAACATATACCATAATCCATAAATTGGAAAATGCAAATTCTGCATAGTACCGTATACCTTAACAAGGAACTGATGTCTGTACATATAGATATTTCAGATGAGGTGTAGTAGTATTTGTTTCCAAAAGGTTCCCTGTTTCCTGTATCCTTATGATTGAGAGGAAATGGTTTCACACTTGACACCATGGAAAATAATTAAGATCTAGATAACAGAACAAGAAGTTGCTGGCCAACTTTTATCATATGTGGTAACAGTGCAATAGGGCAGTTAGATTCTGGAACATGGATATACACAACAATAAATGACATTTATTGTTTATATTCATTTATTGTCAGATCCTGCATTGCATCACCTTAACTATGCAAAACCAGTGACTCCACCAAATGTACAAGGAGTAACCAGAGCAAGGTGGAGATTTGCCCCAAAATGGACAAATCAATTTAAACTAATGAGAGAGCAGTTAAACAAAATCATGGCTGTAATTAGTTTAGTAAAAGTTACAGAATATCACAGATGTAGCAATAATAATTATAAAACGACAGTCTGGAATCCTGCTGTGGTGAATATTCATAGCACTTTTGGATATCGCATTGTTATGAGCATGCAGAATCTTATATTGGAATACATAAATGCCTTGATATGTGATTTCTATATCTTTGCCTTTATGTTTTATCATTTCCAGCTTTTTGGGGTGTACGTTACACTTTTAAAAAGAAAAGAAAATAACATTCTGAAGAAGTTCATTTCCTCATGTCTATGGTCTTGAAAGCCAGTGAGCCAGGAATAAGGTTGCTATCCTAAGCATGTTGATGTGGAAACAGGCTCCACTGAAATTAATGGGATTTGCCTTCTGCATGGTCGTTTCAGGCTCCCATCCAGTGTATATTGCCAAAAACAGGCATTCATATAAGGGCATCACTTGCTCTTAAGAAATCCCCAGCTCTGGCAATGTCTCAAGATTTGCAATAATAAAAGCCTCCACCTTTTCCCATAGCCAGTTGTGCATGCCTGCCTTGCCCCCCTCATTAGCAATCTATTTGTCCCCTCTTGAAAGTCTGCTGTGAAAAACAAGTCACACTCTCAATGGGACCATTGAGCAAACACGAGGCTCTCAATGGGGCTTTGTTGGAGAGAAAGTGTGAATAGTGTCCTTTGGATCTGGAGGAACTGGCCCACACGCCCCTCGTGATCAGCAATTGTTCCTGCCTATTAATAAATCTGCTTTAGCAATGCCTCTCTTTAAGCGTGTGCGTGCGCACACACACACACACACACACACACACACACAGAGTGGCGGAGAGATTTTGTAGCTGGCCTAATATAGACTGGTTGTCCCCCCAACAGCCTTAAATACTTGAAACCAAGGGTTGCTTTCCACATGAAATGTAACAAAAGCATGTGCACTGAATATACACCATGAATTTAAAACAAAAAGGCACATGTTTATTTTATGGCAGTCATGTTGTGTTTTTTTGCTGTGTGCACTCAAGGTGATGCTGTACAGGGCTGGACAGATTTCTGTGCCCATCTGGGCAAGAGACCCAAAGTGACTTTGCCCCCTCCAGGTAAAAACCTACAGCAACCTTCCTGGGATAATAAGAGAACTGCTCTTCCCCAGGAAGATCAGTGGACTGGTTCACTTCCACAATCTTTAACCTAGCCACCAGCTGACCCTTAATCCACTATATCCCATAAAAGCAACAGGATGTATTAGGGCTTGTTCTGGATCTTCAGACAGCTATACGGCCTGGGCAGCTGTCTGCTTTTGCTGAATATGCCACAATGGTTTACATGTATTATGTATGCTTTTTCTTTCCAAAGTAGCAATATCCATGAAACACATTAGTTATGATTCAATGCAGAATCCAAGCATGCTAAAGTCTATTCAACTCATTGGAGTTAAAAGCACTTAACACTGTGTTGGACTGTGGCAATCATATGTGAAAATAGTCCCAAATCCAACTGATGCAGAAGAGGACAACCAAGATGATCAGGCGCCTGGCGCACCTTCCTTATGAGGCTAGGCTACAGTATCTGGGGCTCTTTACTTTGGAAAAGAGGCAACTAAGGGGAGACATGATTGAGGTATATAAAATTATGCATGGAATGGAGTGAGTGGAAAGAGAGAAATTTTCCTCCCTCTCTCACAACACTAGAACCAGGGGTCATCCCATGAAACTGAAGGTCAGGAAATTTAGGACTAACAGTACTTTTTCACACAGCACATAATTAATGTATGGAATTCTTTGCCATGGGATGTGGTGATGGCCACCAGCTTGGATAGCTTTAAAAGGGGCTCTGGGGGTCTTTTATCACACATCTGAGGTCTCTGGGGGCCTTTTAGTGTGGCTGGTTCTCATTACACCTCAGTAATGTGTGCTTACAAAAATTAATACTAAAACAGAGCAAAAAACATGAAGTACAAACTAATAATTAAGCAGCACAAAAACAAATAACCAGGGAGCAGTCAATAGGTTAAAAAAAAAAAAACCTGCAGAAACAGCTCAGAGATACCCAAATAGCATCTGAAAGAGTACACAGTCTTGGCCTAATGGCAACAGACCAACATAAAAGGAGGGAAGCAAACTTTCCCTAGGAGGAAGTTTGGTGCCACTTCTGAAATGCCCTGTTCTAGGTAATTCTCCATTATATTCCAGGTGGCAGAGGGACGAGAAGCAGGTGGGCATTTATGGTTAAAAAGTGGTCCTTAAGGTATCCTAAAGGTAACGTTGTGTTGTCGAGTCGGTGTCGACTCCTGGTGACCACAGAGCCATATAGTTTTCTTTGGTATAATACAGGAGGGGTTTACCATTGCCATATCCCAAACAGTATGAGATATATATAGGTGTTTACCAGCAGGGCTCTGAACCAGCAACCTCTTGCTCCCTAGGCAAGTTACTTCCCAGCTGCACCATTAGGTATCCTAGACCCATATTATTTAGAGCTATTGAACTAGGCAAACAAGCCCACTGGAAGCTAGTTTAGCTGTTTTGAAATGAGCAAATGTTCCCAGAACCCCACCACAGTAAATTTATTTTATTGTTCCATTTATAATATGGTGGGTGCATATTGAACAAATTGTAGCTTCTGAGAACCTTTCAAGGGTATGGGAAGTTATTACCAGAAGTGGTCATATCAGGTGGCCTTCTCACATGATCATTGATGATAATGGTAACTGAATAGCCTGTGAAGCAGCTATGCAAAGCAGTTCACATGCTACACAAGTATCAGATCAGGTCAAAACCAGCCTAAGACTATCACCTGCCACTTCAACCCAGTTGGTTTTGCATCAGCAAATAATCTCTCACAAATCTTAATTAAGAGAAGTTATTTAGAGCAATACCCATTCCCTAAAATAACGGCACATCTGTACACAGAAAATGTTTTGGTGATTATTATTCAGACAAAAGCATACAAAGGCACACACCAGTCTTTCATCTCTGGTTTTCACTGTAAAGACAGCACACAGCATACCTTGGTTTCCTGCCCCCATCCCACCCTTCTCGTGTTTATTGTTATTGTCAGAGATAACAATTCTCTCCTAAATCACCTTTTAAAAAAGAACCAGTAGCATCAATATAGTTGTGCTGCTTTTCACATTTTAAACATAGCTAGGAACATGATACCTCTGCCGACCTTAATGTTTATACACTGAAATAATTCATCCATTTAAAACTATTACACAGATAATCACTTCCTTGAAATCATGTCAGTACTCATCTACAATAAAAAAGATTTCTTTCAAAGGACTCTTAGGTAAATGGGCTCAGTGCTACTTTCTGTATCATGCAGGTCAATTTAATTCCGCTCTATACTCGCTACACAGCTAAACAATTGCTTTTCACAAACTAGAGAGCAGAGTAAATGCAGTTTGTAATATCCATCTAGAGGTGGCCTTGAACACTCTCCTTAATAAAAAGCTTGACACCTGAAATTCTGCCTCTTTATTCATTCTCTACCAAAGAGTTAGTCAAGATTTCAGAAAATTAATGTTGTATTAATGGTAATAAGAACCAAATGAATGGCATCAGATATTTAAAATGCCATGAATGCCATCTCTTTTCAACACTCCCCTTTGCTGCATCTCCATGTGCAGGTTTTATAAATGCTCAGCTGAATAACCTGGAAGTTTTTCACAAGGGCTTTTAAAGGCCTTTAACTTGCATCTCCTCCGGAATGGAGGAGGTACATTAACATATCAGCCAGATTTACCCCAAAATCTTTGCGAGTTATTGGGGAGCAGTTCACACACAATTCGGGTTTTTCACTGCGCATTCAAGTGTAGCCCGATTTATATCCGGGGTTTAAAAAATCCACTATTTTTGTCGTTTTTTTGGGACAACTTTGAGTTTGCAGTAAAGCCTCCCAGTAAACTCTCAGTAAAGTCTGCTGTGTGTAAAAGTCCCTGGAGGCCTAGCAATCCAGCAAGGCCCCTGGTCCCAAAAGATTTCAGACGATACATAGGAAAGCTAATCAGTTGAAAGAAAGCTGCAAGCCAGAGGAGAATTTACAGCTGGTATGTATTCATCTGTCAGGGCAGGTAGGCAACCGACTATCTGATCAGACAATTTAGCAGGGAAACTGTCACACTTACCAGCAGGTACACAGTGAGACTGAGAGTAGCACAGTCTGTACTTCAGCAACAAGTTGCACATACTAATGAGCCATGCCAGGGTAAGCAGTTTTATAGGATCGGGTGATACATTATTCATCTTTTGAGTCACCTGATTCCTTCTAAACTGGTGGTAGCAATACAATCCTCTGGCCATCCCTGGTGGTAGTGCTGAATTTAGCAGGAATAAAGAAAGTAGCTCCATTCTCTGGCAAACTGCTAGGGTGGTGCAGAGAGCACAATCCCAGAATGCCCAGTTCATGACCCCTGACACTCTATATTGCTTTAGATCAGGTGCCAAATGCATTACCTGGTGAGTGTAGGGATTATAGGACTGCGTAATCTCTGCAGAGGTTGTGGGCTGGTTCAGATGTTCTATTCATGGAGTCTGCTAGATCCAAACAGCTTTTAATTTGCCCTTTGAGAGCTTTTGGCTGAATTGGAAAGCTCTTCTGTCAATGTCCTAGGAATGTGCAAAAAGTTTCAAGCTCGGAAAGAGCTGTTTCAAGTGTTTTGAGCTCGAAACAACACACCCTTAAAATAAAGGGCCTGTTTCAAGCTCAAAATAGAATTACGCTGTTCTGAGTGAAACATTTCAACCACTATTTTGGAGGCCTGTTTTCCATTGCTGCATGGTTTTCTGGCACTGGCTTCCGATTGGCTTGCGACCCCCTTGCTTCTTGGTTGGCTTGTTATCATACAAATCAAGTGTTGTCATAAGCAAGTGTGCCCCCATTGGCTGGGGGAAGGAGGAGGGAAGGGGAAACATTTCAGTAATCCTATGTACACTTACTTGGGGGGAAGCAAGTGCTAAAGGAGTATCTGGTAGGTTCTTTGGTTTTTATGGTTCTCAGTTTGTAATTGGAAACTTAATTAAAAAAATATTTAAATGTGGTTTTAGCCTAGTATTTTAATATAACTTTTTTAACTTTATTAGTCTTATTTTACATTGTATCTTTTTTATTAATGTTGCGAGCCGCCCTGAGCAGTAGTGTATTGGAGGGGCAGGGTATAAACAATGGCAGATTAAAGAATAGGCAGTAGATGCCGCTGCCTACGGTGGCAAAATTCCCCCAGCGGCAAATCTGGGAAATGTTTAGTTAAATGTGATGACGTCTAGTTGTTGTTGTTGTTGTTTTAAACCTTTAAAATTGCCCCTGCACACAGCAGCAGCACAGCGACAAGAGCTCCTCGTGTGTACCCACCTGCCTCCTTAGGATGGTGTATGTGGCTGGCAGGATGGCAATGTGTGCAGCCACGCAGCTGCATTGGTGGTGGTCCGTTGGAAAGGGCAGGCGGTGAGTGATCTGTGCTCCTAACTCCAGCCTGCCTACCTCCCAAATGAAAGAGATCACCTGAATTTGGGCCTTTCTGCGCATGCACATGCATGCTCAAAGAGGTCCAAAATGGGGCAATCTCTTTCATTTGGGAGGTAGGTGGGCTGGAGTTAGGAGCATGAATCACTCGCCTCCTGCCCTCTCAGGACCGCCGCCAAGGCCGCTGCGCAGCTGCACACATTGCCATCCTGCCAGCCACATACACCATCCCAAGGAGGCAGGTGGGTACACACGAGGAGCTCTTTTCACCGTGCTGCTGCTGTGTGCAGCGGCAATTTTAAAGGTAGAAAAATTGATACTAAACTCCACTGCCATGCTAACTTGAAAAGGCAAGGGTAACCCTTGCCGCTCTAGGGCGGCAAATCTTTGGCTGCCTACTGGCAGCAAAGACCTTAATCTGCCCCTGGGTATAAATATTTTAGATAGATAGATAGATAGATAGATAGATAGATAGATCCCAGCAGTAAATATTCTGTATATCTAAGGTGTACAAAAATTGCACATGCTTACAAATCTCCTGATGCCAGTAGCAATACATCTGTTGCTGGTAATACCCAGCAATACAATACAGAAGCCAACTATATCACAAGCAAAAAGCAAGAACAAAAGTGCATAACTAGCTCAGCCACAGATTACACATTAAGACACATGTACAATACACTTTTAATATATACAGCAATTGTTAAGGAACTAAGGAATTGTTTTATGTTCTAGAAATGTAAAACAATTCTAGGAAAAAAACAGTCGTTGCATTTAACAGATAGGGGCAACACTGAGGATGAGAGTTCCTAGTAGCAAGGATGATCAAAGAATCCCAGACAAAATTCAAAACCCATGCTCAAGTAGGTGGCCCAAGCCACAGATCAAATGAATACATAGCAGAGAATTTAAAACGTATGCAACAAAACAGCTTCAGCTTAGGCTGATACGCCAGCTGTATCCATTTCTCAAGATAAATGACCTCAGAACAGTGGTACATATACTGGTAACCTCCAGACTTGACTTCTGCAATGTGCTGTATATGGGGCTGCCTTTGTATGTAGTCTGGAAACTGAAGTTGGCACAGAATACAGCAGCCAGGTTGGGCTCTGGGTCATCTTGGAGAGAACATATTACTCCTGTGTTGAAAGAGCTACACTGGCTGCCTATAAGTTTCTGGGCAAAATACAAGGTGCTGGTTACAACCAGGGCCGGACTGGGGACACTGAGAGGGTGGTGGAATGTATGTGGGGATGGTGCCAGGTTTTTAGCAGAATGGGTACTTAAGGGTGGGAGTATTTACTGCTGCCGAGTGCGGCGGGGCGCAGGGGCACCCTGTGGGTAAGGTGCACCAGGAATATGCCCTGTTGCCCTTTGGGCCAGTCCAACCCTGGCCCTAAACAGCTTAGGCCTTGGGTATTTAAGAGTAGGTCTTCTTCACTACAACTGCCACCCCCCTTTGAGATCATCTGGAGAAGTTTGTCTATAGTTGCCACCGGCTCGTCTGGCCGCTACTCAAGGACGGGCCTTCTCCATTGTTGCCCTGAGGCTATGGAATGTGCGCCCTGCTGAAATAAGAGCCTCCCCTTCTCTGACAACTTTTTAAAAGGCTGTTAAGACACATTTGTTCACCCAGGCTTTTGATTAGATTTACAATTTTTAATAGTTTTTAACCGATTTAACATTGTGTTAAATTGTAAATTGTTTTAATTCTATTTTAATTTGTACTGGGTTTTATTGTAAACTGCCCAGACACACAAGTTTTGGGTGGGATATAAATTTGTTAGATAGATAGATAGATAGATAGATAGATAGATAGATAGGTAGGTAGGTAGATAGATAGAAAACAGAATGCACAAGGAAGTGAGCTGGCTCTTTCCCAGATATACCCTCTCTCATACATAGGTTGTTGTGAACTATACCTGGTTTCGCACTCTGTACATGCTCAGAGGGAAAGAGGCAAAGTCACATCATACACAAACTGAGTTGGTTCTTGGAGATGGTGACCATGTAGGATCTGGGAGCGCAAACAGAGATAGAGAGAGACACACTCAGAAAGTTCAATGGGCTTTATTATAAAGAGTTGCTCATCAGGACAAAATAATCCACATTAAAAACATGTTTCCGATTCAAGGTGTAGTGTAATGTGCCTAACTAACATATGTGTGTGCATTAAATCTTCCTAAAGCCTAATACAATTCAGATACAGGCAGAAAAGGGGCGGGGAGGTCGACTGAGGGCTGGCATGGTTTGGGGGAGATTCAGGAATTAGTAGGGGGACGAGGGGAAGGGAGAAGGAGAAGGGGAAGGGATGAAGGAATTCCAGGCTTGTAGAGACAGCATATTTACCAGGAAGAGACTTGATAGCGCAGGATCTTTCAGCAGAAGGAGTGAGGCCTTTGGCAGGAGACAGGAGCATTCGCAGTTGCTCAGATCACGGCTGAGAGCCAGAGCACCATGGCTAGTCTTGACTTCTCACTACACAGTAGTGAGGAACAGACAGTTCCTGTCCATGGACAGAATTCCTGCTTGTTGCCCTGCGGCTTAGCAGCAAACTCTGGGATGGCTTGTGTGAGCAGGACTGCCAGTAGGCATAAGCACTGCTGACTCTCTGTCTAGTAGCCTCATTCTTTATAGTATATTTTCCTTTGATCTATTCAAAGAATCTATTCAAATCTCATCTTTTCCTGGGTCCTCAAAAAGGTGACAACTTGCTGCTACCTTCTGGACAATGTCTTTTAATTATTCAGGATATTGGCCAGATTAAGAGAAGTCTGAATCTCATCTTCTGTAAACTGTGCGCTTAGGAAGCGGGGGGGGGGGGGGACAAGTGTTAGTAGAAAGACTAAATCTACAGGTGTTGTCCGAGGGTGGAATTTCTATAGACAGCAACTGAATGATCCCCTTTGGGCATAGCGGAGCAATCATTGACAAAGATTAACATAGATTTTTTGCAACAGAAAAGAGGAGTTCAGCCCCTGGCCTTTTCCACAGACATTATCTGGTGGTCAGTTGCATTTTAGCATATTGATATAGCTCAGGCCCGGCCCTTTGTGTTTTCTTAAGTATCCAGTTCACAATGCAATGCTGGAATGCCTCTCCCTTCGCAGAGCAGGCAGGTCACCCAGAGTTCAGGTGTGATTTCATTTCTTAATATAAAATGAAATCAGACACAGGCCTATATTCCAGGCCTATATTCCACAAACTTCTGAGTGGTACATTACAAGGTCCGTACCCAGCACTGTCCCTTTCCATCTCTGTCATAGAGGCCCCTTCTCTCCCTCTCTCAGTCTCTCTCACACAGAGACATATCCCACTTAGCAGTTGTCTTCTATTCACTGCTCTGGAGCCCCTGCTGAGCCAAGTGCAGGAACATGAGTCAAAGCAGTGAGTGAGCCTGGCATGTGGGCACGCATTGATTGATGCCCAGCACCAGTACTCAGGACAAGTGGGCTAGACCAGGCTGCCTCTGCCACCACTGCTTTTAGCCCACTGCTGGCCCAGCTGGTATGAGACTTGGCCAGCACCACAAGAACAGCAATAGTACTGTCAGCTGCTGCCTGAAGTCAAGCTAGCTCAAGATGGAACCACTACCATGTCCTCTGACCTCTTCCCTTTGAAATTTTGCACATGGGCACTTAAACACTTCCAGCACCTCCTTTCTTCATAATATGCATGCATGCCCAAAGCATGTACATGCAAACTAAAAATAAATAATAGAGGAAAACCAGAGAAAAGGGAAAACTCCCTGCCACTCTGAGTTGCCCATTATTAACTCCCCCATCTAGCAACTGGCCAAAACAAAAAAATAACAATAAATAAATAAAAATCAAAGCATCCAGATTTGTGAAAAACTTCTTGCTTGGCAACCCTACTCCTCACTCAGTACTCCATTTTCCCAGCCCTGCTAGCTGAGGTTGAAATGATACATTGGCTGAATTCAGTTTCGTCTTACATCTGTAGTTAAATGGGGCAGAGGTTGGAACTCCATTATGTCCGAACTCGTGCAACTGCGTTTTTGAACAAAAAACTCAAAACACCTGGTTTGCCTCACCAAACTCTAATTTGACCCTTTAGTTAGCAGTAAGCTTCACCACCGAGACATCAGATTTGGCTGTCCAAGCATTACATCCAAACCCAGATGCCATAACTGCAGTTGCGTGCTGTTTTTTAAACAGCAATCATAGAGATGGCAGTGCAGACTTGCCTGAGATTGCATCCGCTCTATGCCTGTGGCTCGTCTCGCTGGCCTCCTCTCTGAGCACTAGCCCCTTCTGTCACCAATCCCAGCAACACGGATGCTGCTATGTCCCATCCCAAGCTTGTCAGCCCTTCAGGCGGCAAACTCACTCAGGGGCATCCCCTTTTCCCACTCCATCTCTTGCTCCTCCTTCCTGGCAAGCAGGAGGGAAAGGGGATGGGATGACAGGGTGGACATAAAGTGCTTTGCTCCTGAAGAATAAATGTATGTTCACAAACACAAACACTCCAGGTGGCAACATAAGCAGGGCACCCCATCACAGGACAGGAACAGATGGCTGGGGGTGTGTACTTGGGGTCAGGTTTAAAATGCAGCCCCAGCCAGGGATTCTTGAGTAGCCAATTTCTATTTTTTTCCACAAAAGGGTTGGGGAAGGCAGGGCAGCCCCTTCCCCTTGAGAGTACCTGTGCAGTCCCTAGGCTTACTTATGGGAAGTGCCGGGCAGCAGGAACAGCACTGCCGACACTGAGAAGGAAGACTCTTCATATGTGATGATGACAGATGCTGATCCCGAGCAGACCGCTCACTCACGAGAGTGTAAGACCATGGGGACACCCTCTCACAACTGATGAGAAGAACTATCTGTGGGGACAGGGCAGGGTTGTCGGCCACAATCTCTAATCATGTGTGATGCTAAAACAACCCCTTCTCCCAAGGACAGCTTTCTCACGAGAGTGTCAAGCCATGGGGACACCCCCTCAGAACTCATAAGAAGAACTGTCTGTGCAGAGTGTTTTGGAGGAATTCATGGAATACTGAGGAAAAGCAATTTGTTTAGGTTCCCTCCCTCCACTTAAAATGTAAAGGTTTAAATATCACACTCAGAATTTTTGGATGGAGTTGAATATCAATCAATCAGTAAATGAATGAATGAATGAATGATCAGGTTGTTTCCCATAGGTTCCAGGGGAATTCTAAAATTCTGAATTCTAAAATTCAGGCTTTGGTGGACCTAACAGGGAAAAGAATTACAGATCTGGAGCAGAATCATGAAGTCCTTGCTAGAGACCACTGTTGCTAGTATGTGTTTTCAAGCTGTGCAGTTATAAACTCTGTGTCCCCGCACAAACTATTATGCACATTTGCTGTGTGTACTGCAAGTATGTGTGCATGACCTTTTGTGGGTGGGGTGGGGTGGGATGAGGCACAGTGCAATGAATGTGTGTTCAAATATCTGTGGCTGTGGTGACACTGAGGATGAATGTGTGGGAACAGAACACATGAGGTTCTGGGAGATATGTAATGCCTTCCTCTCAGCATGGAAGATAAATATTGCCTTACTGGGTTGAACCAAGGTCCGTCTAACCAGTCCACTGTTATGTCTCTTAGTGTAGGCAGCCAGATGCTTTTGGACGCTGACAGGCAGGGTGTGATATAATAGCCGGGCCGCATTGCCTGCCCTCATCAGGCGGCCATCAGTGGGCTAAGGACATAAAGAAGCAGAAGAGAATGACTTCTGGCTGGAGCCTCATCCACGGATTCCCAAGAGAAGCCTGGCACGTATCCCCCTCATGGAGCGAAGTGCCCGGTTGTGCTTGCCATGCCAGAGCAGGCACACCCTTTCCCTAATCATTTCCCAACATGAAAATGGCTCCATTGTCATTACAGTGCTGAGATTGAATTCGCCTCATCAAAGCGGAGGGTGACAGGTGCCTCAATAGGCTAGTGCCAAGCGCGGAGGCAAGGAGATTAGCAGGCCACTGATATCATTATTTCCGCCTATCACAGATTCGGCAGGGAGGCAATTGTAATTTCTGGGTTTATTAGTCTGCATTCGGAGGAAAAAAACCAGCGATAAACCTCAGTGTGACAGCCAGGCATTTGTGCAGCAAGTGCTGTCATAGCGACACTTACAAAATGCCAATGCGGTTGTGTCCTCCTAATCCCCCCTAATGGAGGTTAAAGCACCGCGCAAAAAGCACTCTTATCAACGATCAGGGCACTAATTTGCATTTTTAACTTCAACACAGGAAGTAAGGAATCTTCTGTGCAGTTTGGGCAATTAATGTTACATTGGAGTAATTCAGATATCATACTCGGCAGAAATCAGTCAGGCTACCTCCACCTTCCCCATTGCCTGCAGAAATAACACGGAGAGCTGCACGGATGATGTCTGCTCCATCTCCAGTGACTCCCCAAATGCTCCATACCTAATGGGGAGCTGACTAAATGTTCTATACCTAGTAGGGAGCTGGCCACACTTCTGTTTTAACAGCCACATTTAAATCACCTCTGAACAGTCTGAAGAGCCGTGCTAGAAACTCTCAGCACAGAGAGGCAGATAGCAGAGGCGCTCTCTGCCTGATGAGCCAACGTGCAGGGCTCTGGAAGCACTTCGCCTGCTGGGCGCCGGGCAGGTACAATGTTTTGTACTGCATGACTAAAACAGGGAAGGGGAAGGGGGATGTGTGAGAAGGTTTCCATTTGCAGGCACTGGTGATGGCTTAAGGTGTCTTGGACTCTCCCTGCCCTCTCATCTGCATATTTTAAGTCAATACAAATTGTAGTAGTTACACCTATGACTGTTCTTAACGATATCCATCTCTCTCTCTCTCTCTCTCTCTCTCTCTCTCTCTCTCTCTCTCTCTCTCTCATATGTGTGTGTGGTAAACTGTTACTTTCCCCCTTTATTTAAATAAGAGACCAATTAAGATGACTGTGTAATTCAATTCTTGAGTGACTGCCAATGAATTCAATTTCTTTCAGGTCAATGAATATAATGTGAAGTCATTAACTAAAAGGTCAGGGACTGCATATAAAATATACAAACATGACACAGGCAGCCATAATTAGTACACACGTCACATGTACCGTTGTTTCGACATATGGTGTTGAAAATCTTAACAGGATTAGATGATAATAAATGTTTGGCTCTCTGTGCCTGACTGAAATTGGTTTTAAAAAATAGCCCCATGTCACATTCCCAAACCAATGACAATTCAGCAGAGTATGCAGTGCTTTTTAGTGGAGCTCCTGAAAAGCTTATCAGGAGTTTTTCAGTTAGAAGATCAGTAATAGTGGACAAGCTTCTGTGAAAGATAGCTCATCTGCCATTATCGGTCTTGTCCTACGATATGTCGCCTCTTGGGATTGTTAGGTACATTCTAGGCTCTTGCCCTGTATGGAGCATGTGCCATAGAAGGTCTCCTAAAATCTCCTGTAATGTGTAGGGTTCCATTGACAGATCTGAGAAAAGGATTCCCTAAGGGCAAAAGGTTTGAAAACTACTTTGGTGCGCAGTGAGGAAATGACTTGATTAGCAAGCCAGAGGTTGCTGGTTCGCATCCCCGCTGGTATGTTTCCCAGACTATGGGAAACACCTATATCAGGCAGCAGAGATATGGGAATGCGCTGAAAGGCATCATCTCATACTGTGCGGGTGATGGCAATGGTAAACCCCTTCTGTATTTTACCAAAAGACAACCACAGGGCTCTGTGGTCGCCAGGAGTCGGCACCGACTCGACAGCACACTTTACTCTACTTTACACAACAGCATTCTTCTTCAGTGAAAGAATGTTACATACTTTGGAGGCCCGGTTTATTTCAGATATCCCCCTTTTGGCAGTCTGAATGAGAACACAATGAAGTCCAGTTGGCAATGTCTCTCCTGTTTGGATGTGCCAGATAGCAGGCCAGCTCCAGGATTGGGGTACCCTCTGCAGGATAGTCTTTGTGAGCCCCTCTTCTCTCCCCCTCCTGGGGACAATTGGGCCCAGCCTACAACTGGAAGCTGCCAGCTGGGTAGGCCCTCAGTTCCTTACCTGTACAGGTGCTGCATCATGCATGGTCACAACATGGCACTCTCCTCTATGCCCTTTCTTCCTTTTTGTCCTTTTCAACATTGAATAAGTGAACAGCCACATATCCTCTTTCTCCTCCTTGTCTACTCAGAATTCAAAAAGAAAGATGAAAAGGTGCTTGTGGGGGTGGGGGGAGGAGAGGAGAGAGCCATGCAACAGAGGGAGGGAAGCTTGCCTGCCCAGCCACCATTGTGTGACACAAGACCCACGCACCTGCCAAATAAAGGTGAGGTCTGATACCAGCTGGTAGCTGCTGATTGGTGACTAGGCCAATCCTTCCTGTGGGGCCCCAGGGGACAAGGCTGGTGTCAGTGGTAGGCTTCTCCAGGGCACTGGGCTCCTGGCAGCTCTCTGAGAATCCAAAGGTTCTCCAACACAAGTTACATTGGTATGAATGGTCGCTGTACAAGAAAAGCTTGCACCTGGCCTGGGTTCGCCTGATAGGTTGGGTGAGAGCTATGTCTGTTGAGCTTTTAAACCTTTGGCCCTTATAAAGGGGAGCAACACTGGGGGTGCAGTCACTATCATGGCCCACCAGTGGGTGTGCCATCTGCAGGCGGCCACCTAAGGGGACTGGACTTTGGTGGCGGCCTTTGGGGGTGGGACTGAGGGATGGGGCCAAATGTTTTGTTTTGGATTCCTAAGAAGATTCCTGCTGACCACAGTATTATTGTTGCCTAGTAATTGGTTTGGCCTGGTACAGGTATGTGTCTTGGGTTGTCCAGAGATGGGGAGGCGGGAGACAACTCTGGGGCAGCTATTCCAGTGGTGGTGGGAAATTGATGAAGATATGGCACTGGCAGTTCAGCAGGCTGTTACAGGGGAAAGGAACTCTGAAATGTAATTGCTATTTCCCCTTCTAGCAAGCCTACCAGCTCTTTAGTAGGCCTACCAGCTCTTGGAGAGCAGTGCCAATTACTCACATTACTTTGTAATGTCAGGCTGGTCCAAAATAAGTCTGAGATCACCCATGACTTGATTGTGAATGAAGGAGCCAACCTGGTATGCATTACAAAGACCTGACTGGGAGAGGCTAGTGGTCCAGTTTGGTCCCAGCTTCCCCTGGTGGGATGCTCCACGGTGGAGCAGGTGAAAGGATGTGGGCGGGGAGATGGGGTAGCTGTGGTCTATAAGTATGCCATCTCCCTTACCAAGATCCTTATCAGGCAGTTTTGGCCTACATTGAATGTGTATACCTAAACCTAGGGACCAAGGATAGTCTGGGACTTCTGTAGCTGTACTCATCACCCCGCAGCCCAACAGAGTTCCTAACTGAGCTGATGGATCTGGTTGCAAAGTTGGCATTGGAGTTGTTGGTGGTGGGGGACTTCAATGTTCATTTTGGAATTGGGTTGTCAGGAGCAGCTCAAGAGTTCATAGCAGCTTAGGCAATTATGGGCCCAACTCAACTGGTCTCTGGAATGACATATGATGCTGGTCACACACTCGATTTGGACATTTGCTCTGATCAGGGTGGTGTTCCATGGGTGGGGACTCCTGTCATCTCTCCATTGTCATGGGTGGACCACCATCTGCTTATGGTAGGACTTGCAACCACAACCCACCTTTGCAGGGTGAAGGACCTATTAGGTTGAGAAGGTTATTGGATCAAGTAGGATCCCAAAAAGCCCTGGAAGGGTTTAGAATTGGCTCTGTCGATGATTCTGTCAATGCTCTGGTGCAAACATGGAATAAGGAACTCACTAAAGCAGGAGACGTAATCACTCCTAAGTGTCCTCTCTGACCTGCTTCAAAGTCAGTTCAGTGGTATTCAGAAGAACTACAGGAGTTCAAGTGGCAAGGTAGACGACTAGAACGCAAGTGGAGGAAGACTCAGAGGTGTCCAACAACTCGTCTTATAGGATTAGATTGGATCACTTTCAGTTTGAGACTCCTGAGGATGTGGACAAGCTGCTTCAGACTGTACGTCCTACAACCTATTCTCTTGACCCTTGCCCAACTTGGCTTATTTCATCTGGTAATTATATTATCAGAGAGGGTCTGGTAAATATTATAAATGTTTCTCTAAGGGAGGGCAGCATGCCTCCTTGAGGCTATTCTCACGATCGGCCAAAAGCGGGCTCCTAGTCTGCTTTTGGCCTATTGTGTGCTGCAACGGGAGCTGTGTGGCTCCTGGCAGCAAACCTCCCAAAGTACCCCTCTCCTTAGACGGGGTTAATGGAGTGAGCGCTCTGTTAGCCTCATCTATTTGAATGTATGTTGCCATGGCGCGCAGCAACACACGAGCAGACCCCTGACCGGGAGGCTGCAAGACCCCCGCAGCCCCTGCCGGTTCCGTGATGGAGCTGGCAGAAAGCCAGACTGCTTTCTGATCATCTGCGGGGACAGTGGGCTAAGCCCTCCCCGCAGACCCAGAAGAAGCTCTGCTCATTCATTGTGAGAAGAGCTTCCTTGTCTTAAGAAGGCTATTATTAGACCTTATTTGTGGAAACCTTCATTGGATCCCTAAAAGTTAGCTGATTACAGACCCGTTTCCAATCTTCCATGGTTGGCTAGGATGATTGAGTGGGTGGTGGCCTCTCATCTTCAGGCAGTTTTGGATGATACAGATTATCTAGACCTATTTCAAACCGGCTTTCAAGCAGGCTATGGGGTTGAGACTGCCTTGGTCAGCTTGATGGATGATCTCCATTTAGATACTGAAAGAGGAAATGCAACTCTGCTGATCCTTTTGGATTTCTCATCGGCTTTCAATACCATCAACCATGGTATCCTTCTGGATCGCCTGAGGGAGGTGAGATTGGTTGGCACTGTTTTACAATGGGTCTATTCCTACCTCTCTGGTAGATTCCAGATGGTGTCACTTGGAGACTGTTGTGCTGCAAAGTGGGAGTTAATGTATGGAGGTTCCATACTGTCTCCTGAAACATGAAACCGCTCGGAGAGATCATCAGGAGTTTTGGTGCAGGGTATTATCAATATGCTGATGACACCCAAATCTATTTCTTCATATGACCTCATTAGAAAATGGTATAACTTCCCTAAATGCCTGCCTGGAGGCGGTAATGGGCTGGATGAGGATAACAAACTGAATCCAAAAAAGATGGAGGTACTTACTGTGGGGGGTCTGGACCAAAGATGGCTTAGATTTGCCTGATCTGGTTGGCATTATACTCCCCCCAAAAGAACAAGTATGTAGCTTTGGAGTGCTCCTAGATCCAAAACTATTTGGTTGAGGCAGTGGCCAGGAGTGCTTTTTATCAGTTTCAACTGATATATCAGCTATGCCCATTTTGGGTGGTAAATGATCTTAAAACAGTGGTGCATATGCTGATTACTGTAATGCACTCTACTTGGGGCTGCTTTTTTACATAGTCTGAAAACTACAATTGGTACAGAATGCAGCAGCCAGACTGGTCTCTGGGACAACCCGAAGGGATCATGTAACACTGATTTTTTAAAAACTGCACAGGCTGCCAATATGTTTCCAAGCGAAAGACAAAGTGCTGAGTATTAGGTATAAAGCCCTCAATGGCTTCAGTCTAGGATACCTAAGAGAACACCTTTTTTGTCATGAACCCTGCCACCTATTAAGATCTGGGGAGGTCTAGTTATGGTTGCCACTAGCTGGTTTGGTGGTGACTCGGGACTGGGCCTTTTCTGTGGCTACCCCGGGGCTTTGGAATATGCTCCATGTCAAAATAAGAGCATCTCCATCTCTGATTGCTTTTAAAAAGACCCTCAAGACACACGTTTTCTCCGGCTTCTAATTGAAATTAAAACTGTTTGTTTTTATCTTGTGAAATTGTTTTAACTGTTTTTATTCTGTGAAATTGTGTTAATTGCTTTTTCTCAGCTTTATCATTGTTGGGTTTTAAATTGTGTACACTGCCTAGAGACACACATATCAGGTGGCATATAAATATGATAAATATTTTATCATATGGTTAATGTCTCCAATCTCCCTTGGTTGGGCAAGGTGATTGAGAGGGTGGTGGCAAACTAGCTCCAGGCAGTTTGGAAGGAAACTGATTATCTAGACTGGCCTGATGGATGACCTTTACCGGGGAATCAACAGAGGGAGAGTGACTCAGCTGGTTCTTCTGGATCTCTCGATGGCGTTTGATACCATCGACCAGGGTATCCGTCTGGATCATCTGGGGAAGGTGGGGATAGGGGGCACTGCTTTGCAGTGATTCTGCTCCTATCTCTCGGGTAGTGTCACGAACTCACTTGACAGAAGATGCTGGCCAGAAATATATGACACAATAGCCAGTAGCTCAAGTTTCAGTTTTACTGCTAAATAACCGCCCAGAGATGTAAGTTTTGGGTGGTATACAAATATGTAAAATTAAAAATAAAAATAATAATTAATAAATAGTCAGGTTAAACAGTCTCACAAGGCTTGGCAAAGAAGCACCTTTTAACATGGTGATTCTCTTTATTTAGCAGGGGTGAGTAACTGGCCCTATCCACCCCCAGCACAGTACCCTGCAGTGACTGTTGCTGGTGTCTATCTTATGTTTCTTTTTAGACTTTGAGCCCTTTGGGGAGAGGGAGCCATCTTATTTATTTATTATGTCTCTATGTAAATTTCCCTGAGCCATTTTTTGGAAGAGCGGTATAGAAATCGAATGAATGAATGAATGAATGAATGAATGAATGAATGAATGAATACAGAAGTGAGAAGCCCAAATTCCAAAGTCACAATCTCTCTGACAAAAGCCCAAAGCCGATTTGACGTGTTGTTTCCAGCAGTTTGTTCAAGGCACAGGCTGCCCAATTTATAGTCAGCAGCCACATGCACTTAATCAACACTCCACCCCCACCAACTGCCATAGAGTCAATCTGGCTCCTGCTGTCTTCTTGCCAGTCAACTACTCTGTAATTCCCTCACCTACTGATGATGTTTTTCCTATCTGCGTCCTCGAGGAGATAGTGGCCATTCAAACTCTGGCTCAGATCTTGACCCTTCTCTCCAAAGATCACCCGGCCTTGCCCTAGTCTGTCTCAATTACCTCCCCATTCACATCACAGGCCTGCTCCTCCTCAGGCACCTCCCCACTTTCTAGTAAGTTGCCTGCCCCCCCATCTCTCCAATGTCCTCAAGTGGGGGCATGACAGGTAGATTCCAGATGGTGGAGTTTGGTGACAACTGCTCCTCAAAACAGGAGCTGTTATATGGAGTCCCTCAGGGCTCCATTCTGTCACCAATACTTTTTAATATCTACATGAAACCGCTGGGTGAAGTCATCAGGAGATTTGGAGCTGGGTGTTATCAATATGCTGATGACACCCAAATCTACTTCTCCTTTTCATCTTCATCATCAGGAAATGACATTCATTCCCTAAATGTCTGCCTACAGGCGGTAATGGGCTGGATGAAGGATAATAAATTGAAACTGAATCCAAGCAAGATGGAGGTGCTCATTGTAGGGGTTCAGAATCTGAAGGATGAGTTAGATCTTCCTGTGCTGGATGGGGTTGCACTTCCCCAGAAGGAGCAGGTACACAGCTTGAGAGTACAATGTAAGTGCTATTGCTACTCCTGGACTCGGGCCTCACCCTAGTATCTCAGGTGGAGACCATGGCCAGGAGTGTTTTTTATCAGCTTCGGCTGATTCGACAGTTGCACCCATTCCTTGAAGAGGGTGACCTCAAAACAGTGGTGCATCAGCTGGTGACCTCTAGGCTTGACTATTGCAATGCGCTCTACATGGGGCTGCCCTTGTACATAGTTTGGAAACCTCAGTTAGTTTAAAATACGGCAGCCAAATTGGTCTCTGGGGAAACCTGGAGAGACCATATTATGCCTGTTATGAAACAGTTACACTGGCTGCCGATATGTTTCCGGGCAAAATACAAAGTGCTGGTTATTACCTTTAAAGCCCTGAATGGCTTAGGTCCGAGTTATCTTATAGAGCATCTTCTTCTGCACGATCTCCATCACTCATTAACGTCATCTGAGGAGGTCCTTCTTCAGTTACCACCAGCACGTCTGGTGGTGACTCAGAGGCGGGATTTCTCTGTAGCCGTTCCTGGGCTGTGGGATGCACTCCCGGCAGAAATCCGTAATCTGAGTTCATTATTGGCCTTCAGGAGAGCCCTTAAAACCTATCTGTTTGGCCTGGCCTTCCAGGGTTTTAAAACTGTTTTTAAATTGTAAATGTTTGGCCTGGTTTTCCAGGGTTTTAAAAAACTGCTTTAATTGTTTTGATTGTTAATGGTTTTATGTTGTTTTTATAGTTTTGGATTTTAACTGTTAATTAATTTTAGTTGTTTTTGTTTTAACGTAAACTGCCCTGAGCCACTTTTGAAAGGGCGGTATAGAAATGAAATGAAATGAATAAACAAACAAACCTCCATGAGATGTTGTTGTTGGCAATATACAAATATGCTAAATAAATATTATGCTAAACAGATATTGTGAACAATACACAGAAAACAAAATGGGGAAAAAATCTTTAGGAATAGCTTCAATCAGAGTTGGCATCCCTGGATACCAAAGAGGTGCACAAGTCACACATCCACAAGTTAAAGAGATGCAAGTGCACTGTAAGCCATTAGTGCCTCAAGACACAGGTTATTTGTAACCCCCCTCCCCTGTTTATATACAGCCTAGAGGTGGGCACAAAAAAGCCACAGGTAAGAGCTGTTTACGTCCTGTTGCTATCAGTGAGAGAGACCGAAGTGCATGCTTAACTCTCACTCTAAAATCAATGGGACCTAGAAGTGCTTAATGTAGGTTGGATCATGTCCACATTTTACAGCTTACTGGTCTCAGCTCAAAAAGATGTCACCAACTGTTCCCCAAGAAAGAGGAAAATGAATTTCTAGTAGCGAATTAAATTTTCGGAACATAGTTGGGCACAAAACAGTAACAAATTGTGACCGAGACAATTTGAGCATTATCAACATTAAATTGGGGGCTCCTTGCTCAAATGTGGGCATTGCAAAGTTACGGCTTTGGACAAAGTCCCAATGAGAATTCAGCCATTTTCGATTTAAGAATTTTGTTACATTGCACATCTTGGAAAAGATGCCCTCCTGGTTTGGGCAACAGCACAGAAAGAATAGTGTAATGCAGCTATTGCCTCTTACAATTTGCTGCCCTCTCACAAATTAACACCACCCACATTGCACAGCTGAAAACAAAGAAATAAAAGCCGAGACATCCATTCAAGGGAATACAGTGCTGTCAGCATGCCAGTAAATCAAAACAACAGCTAGGACAATAAATTACCATTTGTTTGGCAACACTGTTCATCCATCACTGCCTTCAGCACCAGATGACTTGGCTGACTTGTGCTTCAGCAAAGCTATAGACAAATGTTTTTGGTAGAAAAATGGGAGGACATTTTAGGAGCTGTTTCACTCTTTTTCTGATATATTATTGCTCCTGTCATCCATGTAATGTAGTAGTTAAGACACTGCTCAAATCCTACCAGTGCCACAAACTTACTATGTGGTTTTAGGCAATTCATGCTTTTTCAGCCTCTCCATCTGCAATATGGGAGTACTGTATAAAAATGCTGACCTATCCTGTAGTGTAATTGTAAGTTTTAGGGAGATAATGTAAGTACAGCATTTTGAACATCAAGGTGCTGTATAAATGTTGTTATGTTAAAGTTAATGAGACCCAGCTGAAAAATTAACTACAAGTAGCAGCCACAAAAGCAAAGAAGCCTGAACGGACATACCAAAGAGGTGGTGTGTGTGTCAGACTTCAGTATAATTGGTACTACAACAATGATCAGATTTCATAAGGCCAGAAGAGAGTTCCCTAGATGGGAGCTTCGAAGTCACTTACCTGGGCATAGCCATCAAGGCTCCACAGGCTCTACAATGACAAATTCAAGGAGGATTGGTCTACCAACAATGATTAGCCACAATATCTAATAGCTCCTCCATGTTCAGAGGCAGAGTACTAGCTGCTAAAGACAAACAATGGGGGAGGGCACTTGTCTTCATACACTGTGAACTTGCCAGTAATATCTGGGGTGGCCGCTGTTGGAAACAGGATGCTGGACTAGTAGATGGACACTTGGCCTGATCCAGCAGGGCTCTGCTTGTATTTATTTATTCATTCATTCAATTTCTATACCACCCTTCCAAAAATGGCACAGAGAAATAACAAATAAATAAGATATTTATTTGTTTATTTTATTTATAAATTTAATAACAATTATAACAATTATTTATTAATAAACAATTATAAATTGCTTATTTGTTTATTTTATTTATAAATTTCTGTGTTCTTAATGCATAGACATACTTTCCATAAATGCAGGCCTCTTCATTTTCACCAGTGTTGTGATGGTAAATCTGAATCCAGTGAACAGAACAACAGCAGCAACATATGTGATCACAGTAATCCTTTCAACAACTGTGTAAAATATGCAGAATGATGATCTTCATTAGACAGGTAGAAATGAGGCAAATCAGGCTGAAAAGTGGCTTGCTTGAGACCATTCAGAGAATCCAAGGTGATATTCGAACCAAGATCTTCCTTACTCATAGCTCGTAACCAAGTACACAAATGCAGGAGCTTTGTATGTTCATTGAAGTATTAACATTTGGGGGGAAAACCCTGGACCAGGCTACAGTTAATTAATATTATAGCCATCTTCAAAAATATATGCATAGAAGTCTAGAGCACAATAAAAAAGAGTCACCTGTTAGCCTTTCAAACATATCAGATTTAGCAGTCATCCTCATGTTATTCTTCTTCAGAACCCAATTAGTCCAGTCCTAATCTGGAATTTGAATCCCATACCCTCCAACACTTCACCAATGAAAATAGTGACATGCTTATGAATGCACAGGAGGGGGTGGGGGTGACTAAACAATTTGGGAAGAGTGGTGTACAATGTAGGGAGTGTGGTTTACAGTTTTGACAACAAGTGTGTAAAGGGGGTGTGGTTTACTGTTTTGATTCCAGATTACCAAAGCAGATCTAATTCAAGAGCAGACTCTTACACTTAAGCTATTTTAGCTTTTTAAAAAAATCTGATAGACTATGAAATCCTGCTTTTAAGGCAAGATCAAGTTTGGAGGCTACACTCTCCAGTCTACAGTCCCTGAAGCTGCTTGCTGAGATTAAATTGCAGCATGTTTGAACCAGAAATCTTATGCACTGTGGCTGGGATTTCATCTAAGGAACTACATGGGTCTGGGCCTGCTCAGTCCTCAGGCCACTTCATATGGTTGGCAGGCAGTAAAAAGCCCCAGGATTGATTAGGCCTAGTATAATTTATTTATCTATTATTTGCCAAAACATATGTGGAATCATTAGGAAAGAGATTGTAAATAAAACTGCTAGTATTATAATGCCCTCATACAAAACTATGGTGCGGCCACACCTGGAGTACTGCATACAGTTCTGGTCATCATACCTAAGAAAGGATATTATAGAACTGGAGAAGGTACATAAGAGGATAACCAAGATGATTGAGGGCCTAGAGTACCTTCATTACGAGGCAAGGCTACAACACCTGGAGCTTTTTAGTTTAGATAAAAGATGGTTGCGGGGAGACATGATAGAGGTCTATAAAATCATGCATGATGTGGAGAAAGTGGATAGAGAGAAATTTTTATCCCTCTCTCATAACACTAGAACTAGGCGTCATCCCATGAAACTGATTGACAAGAAATTTAGGACCGACAAAAGGAAGTACTTTTTCACACAACGCATAATCGACTATGGAATTTCCTGCCACAAGATGTGGTGATAGCCACCAGCCTGGATGGCTTTAAGAGAGGTTTAAATAAATTCATGTAGGACAGGTCTACCAATGGTTACTAGTCTAGGGGCTTTAGGCCACCTCCAGCCTCAGAGACAAGATGCCTCTAAATATCAGTTGCAGGGGAGTAACAGCAGGAGAGAGGGCATGTCCTCAGCTTTTGCCTATGGGCTTCCCAGAGGCATCTGGTGGGCCTTATCCAGCAAGGCTGTACTTATGTTCTTAATAACCAAGACAACTAAAAACAATACACACATTTTAAAATTACTTAAAATCAAGGTGCTGGTTATAACCAATAAAGCCCTAAACAGCTTAGGCCCTGGGTATTTCAGAGAATGCCTTCAGTGAAAACTGGTACAAATCATTTAATGCTTTGCAATTTTCCTGTCTTTCTTTAGTACTTGTGTTACACCTTTGTCATCTAACTGTCCTATTGCCTTTTTGACGGGTTTCCTGGACATTGTGTATCTTAAAGAAAATATTATTTTTTGTTCCTTTAGAATTTGTGGTCAAATCACAATCACTTTAATGTCAGTTTTGACAATGTAATTATACTTGATAATAATGTAAATGTAAAACTTCCTTAAAAGTCAAAAGAAAAATCTCTAAAAATGAGAAGATTAGTTTATCTAGGCATGTTCTCATTCACATACAGGCAAACCTTATTACTCGTGGGGGGTTTCCGTTCCTCGCATACTACCACAAGTAATGAAACCATGAGTAACAAGGCATTATGCCTATGGGGACAGGGCAGTTATGTTTCAGAATGGACCAAAAGGGTGGGGTGGGGGGGAAGGAAAAAGTAATTGAAACTGTTTACTTATTCCATGTGCTTAGGAATGCCCCCCCCATCTGCAAAATGCCCCCCAGACCTTGGAAAATCATGGGGGAAATGTTTGGTTTTTTAAAAAGAAAAAAGCCACAAAATGGCTTCTCCCGTCTCCTCCTGACAAGATGGTGGTCGGAAGTGACCTTCACAATCAGGCCTTCTAGGAACTGCAGATATGTGGGTTTTAACCCTTTCGTGTCCAAGGATAATGAAACCAGGTCTCAATTAGACAACCACAATTACGTGAAACAGCGGATATAGAGCTGGCACACATTTGTTTGTTTGAAATATATATTGCCTGACTCCAAGGCTCTAGGTGGTTCACAAAAGTAAATACAATAAATCAGAACAAAACAACCATTGAAACAATTTAGTTTAGTAACATTCACAGGTTACTAAAAGCCAGGCTAAAAGATGCATCTTAAGGGGTCTTTTAAAGGCGGGTAAAGATGTTGAATCACGAACGGCTATAGGGAGCACATTCCAGAGCTCAGGAGCGACTACAGAGAAGGCCTGTTTTCGAGTCACCGCCAGGCAAGCTGGCAGCCTCTGGAAACAGACATCGCTCGAGGACCTTAATGTATAATGAGGTTTGCCTATACATGCTGATTTTGACAGTCACCATTTTCATACCTTCAGCAATATTTACCTGTTGCACCAAATCCTCAGTATAATTTAAGATTAAATATCACTTCTTGTCAGTTCCATGACTAACTGCTTGAAGGCACAAGGACTTACTGCATTTAGAAATGTTCTCTTAAGACCACAATATATTTAACCAGACAAATTTTAGAGAAATTAAAATCGCCCACTACTACCACTTTGTAAATCTACCCCTGATTACTCTTTTGCATCTCAAAATTACCATCAGAAATTTGGTAATTTATTTATTTATATATTTGACCCATTTTTATACCGCTCCAAATACAAGTTCTCTGGGAAGTTTACAAGAAGACAATAAAAACAACCAATAAAAAGATTAAAACATTTCAACAATTAAAATTTAAAACATTAAAACTATTAAAACACAATTAAAACACAATTAAAACACTATCTAATTAAAAGCCTGGGTGAACGAATGCATCTTGAGTGCCTTTTAAAAAGTTGTAAGAGATGGGGAGGCTCTTATTTCAGCAGGAAGTGTGTTCTAAAGTCTCAGGGCAGCAATGGAGAAGGCCCGTCCCCGAGTAGCCACCAGACAAGCCGGTACCAACTGCAGATGAACCTCTCCAGATGATCTCATTATTAAGTGCTTTTATTAGTATCATAGGTAGAAATAGAAAGGTTACATGATCTCAATAGGCGGTGTGTTTCATAGCAAATAAGACATTTTCTTAAATACTCATGGCCCAAGCTGTTTAGGGCTTTATGGTTTTAACCAAAACCTTGTACTCTGCTGGGAAATGTATCGGCAGCCACTGTAGATATTTTAAGATAGGAGCGATATGATCTCTCTGAGATGACCCAGAGACCAACCTGGCTGCCGCATTCTGGACCAACTGCAGGTTCCATACTACGTACAAAGGCAGCCCCACATAGAGCGCATTGCAGTAGTCAAGTCTGGAGGTGACAAGCAGATGTGCTACTGTTCTGAGGTCATTTATCTCAAGAAACAGACACAGCTGGCGTATCAGCCAAAGCTGATAAAAGTCACCTCTGACCACTGCCTCAACCTGAGACACCGGGAAAGATTTGTGTCCAGAAGCACCCCCAGACTGTGTAACTGTTCCTTCTGGGGATGTGTGACCCCATTCAGAACTGGAAGATCATAATCATCTCCCTAGTTCCAACCCTGCACAATAAGTACCTCCGTCTTCTCTGAATTCAGCCTCAGCCTGTTACCTCTCATCCATCCCATTACTGCCTGTAGCCAGACATTTAGGGAATGAATGTCATTTCCTGATGATGAAGAGAAGAAGATTTGAGTGTCATTAGTATACTGATAACACCCTGCTCCAAATCTCCTGATGATCTTTCCCAGCGGTTTCATGTAGATGTTAAACAACATCGGAGACAATATGGAGTCCTGAGGGACACCATACCGAAGTTCAGTTTCTGAAGAACAACAGTCCCCGAGGGACACCATCTGGAATCTGCCTATGAGGTAGGAGTAGAACCACTGCGAAGCAACACCTCCCACCCCCAACCCCCTCAGACGCTCCAGAAGGATACTATGGTTGATAGTATTGAAGGCTGCTGAAAGGTCCAAAAGGACCAACAGAGTCACACTTCCTCTGTCAGTTGCCATTGGAGATCATCCATCAGGCCAACCAAGGCAGTCTCAACCTCATAGCCCACCTGAAAGCCAGTCTGAAATGGGTCTAGATAATCAGTTTCATCCAAGACTGCCTGGAGTTAGGAAGCCACCACCCTCTCAATTACCTTGCCCAGCCACGGAAGGTTGGAGACAGGCCTATAGTTGCTCAACTCTGAGGGATCCAAGGTAGGCTTCTTCAGAAGTGGTCTAATAATTGCCTCCTTAAGGCAAAAAGGCATCCTGCCCTCTCTCAAAGAAGCATTTATGATCTCTACTAGCCTTCTACAATAACCTCCCTGCCAGATAGTATTAGCCATGTCGGGCAAGGGTCAAGAGAACATGTGGTAGGCTGCATCACTCCAAGCAGCTTGTCCACATCCTCACGGGTCACAAACTGAATGGATCCAGCCTAACCACAAAAGAGGAGTTGCTGGACACCTCCAGTTCAGACACTGCAGTAATTGTGGGGTCTAAACAAAGTCAGCCAGAATACAAGAGATTTTATCCACAAAGAAATAATTAAACACGTCACAGCGGGTAATAGATGGTTCCAAACTCTGATTCAAAGGAGGAGGGACACTCAGTAGCCCTCTCAGAATCCTGAACAACTCCGCTGGACATGAACTTGCGGATGTAATACGGGCCGAAAAGAATAGCTTCTTTGCCACCTGTATTGCCAGAGAGCATAGGTCTTCAAGTGTGCTCTATGTTGTAATCTGTCGGATTCGAGTCGAGTCTTTCTCCACTTGCACTCCAGTCATCTACCTTGCCGCTTCAGCCTCTGTAGTTCTTCCGTATACTGAGGGGACAATTTTGAAGCGGGTCAGAGAGGACGCTTAGGTGCGAACATGTCTACTGCCCTGGTGAGCTTGCTATTCCAGTTCTTCACCAGGGCATCAACAGGATCACCAGCAAAGCCAACATTAAATCCCTCCAAGGCTTCTTGGAACCCTATTGGATCCAATAACCTTCTCGGGTGGACCATTCTAATGGGCCCCTCACCTCTGCGAAGGTGGGGTGTGACTGTGAGTCCCACAGGAGTCTCCACCCATGGAACATCACCCTGATCAGAGTGAAAGACTAGATCAAGCGTGTGACCTGCAATGTGTGTCGGTCCCAAGACCCTTTGGCATAAGCCCATAGTTGTCATGGCTGCTATGAACTCCTAAGCTGCCCCAGACAAATTGGCCCCAAAGTGGACATTGAATGCCATCCTACTGGTGAACCTCTGGATGTTTCATCAGTTTCAGTTTACTGATGGTGATAGTACATAAATAGCAAATATAATAATCACCTTAATTGAGCAAGGATGATGTGTACATAGAAGCAGGTTTCTGTCGTCTATCCCTTGGTGAACCATGAGTGCAAATCTGTGCTGCATGTGCTGTTCCTAAGCCTGAGAAGTCCCATCTAGCTACCAGGCATCAAAGCCAGCACTCCTAAACAAGTGATTGATGGGAACAGTAGGTGCTGAAGAGTGAGTAATGTCACTTGGCTACATGTCCAATATATGTACAGCTGGACAGCAGCCCAAAAGTAGTTCAAATACATGGTTAGTGTAGAAAAATGTAGAGATCTGACAACATTTTATTCTTCTCCGTTGTTCCTAATGTTTCCATTCATGGCATATACATTAAATGGAATTAAATGGGGGCAGCAGTTCAGTCTTTTTGTTGCATGCTTTATAATTTTTGTCTGTTACAATTCTGCTAAACATCTAGCTGTCCCTGCATCTTTGGTATTGCTGCCATCAATTTACCCATCCATTCATCTATTCTCTCTTTCAGGGGTTCTAAAATACTACATCCCAGTGTTCATATGATAGGCTACCCAATTACAACCTCCAGGGGTGTAGCTAGGGGCCTGTGTCCCGGTGGCCTCTCAGAGTGAGGGAGATAATGAAGAAAATAGGAAGAGGTGGAGCTGGGGGCCCCTCAGGAGTTGGGGCCCCCAGGTTCTTTGAATCCATCCACTCCATTATAGCTACACCCCTGACTACCTCACAGGGTGGTTGTGAGGATAAACATAACCATGTACACTGCTCTGTGCTCCTTGAAGAAAGAGCAGGATATAAATGTTTTAAAATATGATCAAGATTTTTATCAAGATTTTTATTATCATTTTATATGATCAAGATTTTTATCAAGATTTTTTATTATAAAATCAAGATTTTAACTTATCATATTATGCACCATCCATATGAACAAACAATAAAGGTCAGCCTTTACCGAAAAATCTCGGAGCTGGAGATCATCCAAGGCAGAAGTATTGCCTTCGCAGTGCAGACAAGGAAAAGCGGTATGGAATCTTGCAGTATCTTTGCCATACAAAGAAGCTGTGTGCCAACTGGGATTCAAATTCAGATTTCCCAGTCTCTTAAACATGAGAGCCCCATTCATTTGTTCACCATCCAAGGATGGATGGCAAATGCATGCATGGGATGAGCAGGAGTGTGCCAGCTAGCCATACTATCATTTTGGAGCCTGTACAAATGTTACACCAGTCCAACAGCCCCCAATGAATGCTCACACACTTATTGTGTTGTTATACCTGAAATGCGGATTTGTAGAAGGTCACTGGGCAATTTGTTTGTTTGTTTTTAAACCACCATTTTTCAAATAATGCAAGGAGCTGCTATGAACTCGTATGTCCCAATTTCACATATTCCTTTCAGACATGAAAAAGCAAATATTTAGCAATTTAAAAATCTGCACTGGATCTTGCCATCCTGTCATGACTGAAGCATGACTGGCCTACACAGAATACTCTGTGAAGCCCCAATGAGATGTTAAGCCTTTAAATAATGAAGGTACCCACAGCTTCCTTCAAAAGACCATAAAGTAGTAGGTAAAACACTTCCTCCACATCTCCTTAATTTTCTTCCTCTCAATTACAGTGCCATAACATGTGCTTTTCATTACATGTCTGCTGTACCTCTTTCATACTTCAGTAGTAGATTGGTGGTAGTTGTTCTTAGGTTACCTCCTATTCTTTATCTAAAGCAGAATGTCTGCCTCACTGCTTACTTTTGGCTGTTCTCTCCTTCTGATTTCCATGTGCAGCGTTTGGGAAGTGGGTTTTGAGAAATGAATGCAAAAGCTTCCCTGCACCTAACTATATAAAAGGGGGGAAGTGCCAGCTGCCAATAGTCTCAGAAGCTTGTATTGAAGCATTCCTATCTGAGAGGCCCCCCAGACCCACAGCTCTCCATTGGGCTGTACCACTTCAGATTGCAGGTGGGGAAAATTGCATAAATGAGTGAATGATCCCCCATATATAAATTGCCCTGGACACTGATGTCTAACATGTCAAAGAAGAGTTTTAATCTATATCCTGGCCTTAGCCCTAGCACACTCGTTTTCTATGTTTTGCTTTATAGAATTTATTTGAGTGAGTACTCATGCAATCTATCTGCTGCAGTCTGACACAATTCCATTCAAAAACACATAAGGAACCTCTTTCCCAGAAAAGCCTCCAACTGCCAAATGATATTAATATTGGGGAGCAAACAAATAGGGAGCTGCCATTTTGTATGAGAGCCCAAGTTTCTTGGGTCCTACAACTCTCTGTTGGAAAGTGATCAAACTCTGCTGCTCACTGACATTGCCTTTTGTAGAGACATTTATCTGGACAAACAATATCATCTGATGCCTATTCAGAAATTTCAATGTCTGCAGCATCTTGACCAAAGTTTAACTTTTCAAGTTAGGTGAAGATGTGCAACTGAGTTCTAGGAGTGCTTTGTATGTATTTCAGGATGGTCTTTATTTCCCCAAACCTTCATCTTTTGTTTCCTACTTTTATGACCACTTCTTTGTCCATGGAGCATTCAGTTAGCAAAGAATCCTACAATCCCTATTGACAGGCAGTTTTACTGTTTGTTAATATTTCCCACACCTTCTGAAGAGAATTCTCTTAAGGCAGCAATTTCAGACATGTTAAACAAATTAACAATACAATAATCTACTAAAACAGCAATTAAAACAAGGAGGTGGGGGCCCACCATCAGCAGAACAAACAAAACTCCACATGAGGTCAATAATTAAAACTCAAATGGCATTTTTAGAAAACAGCCTGGGGAAATAAGATTTTTGCCTGGTACTAGAAGTCACGAGAGGGAGGGAAGCCCACAACCGGGTTTCCTCAGCCAAAAAGGCCCTCCCTGTAATGGCCAAGTGCCTGACTTCAGAAGATGGAGGAACCAAGAGAAAAACCTGAGCCTCCAGCAATGATCTTAACCACTGGCAATATCTGTGAGGAAAATATGGTCTTTTGGGTACCCAGGTCCTAATCTTTAAAAGGCTTTAAAGGTAAGAAACCAAAAATATGAACTATGCTTGGAAATGGTTGGAGATATTTTAAATGAAGATGTTTCAAAACTGGCATGATGTCTCCTCAGTTTTTGCCTACTTCAAAGGCAGCACCACATATAACACATTGCAGTAATCAGCCATGGAGGTTCCCAGTCCATGGATTATTGTGGCCAGGCTATCTTTCTCCAAGAGAGACCACAGCTGATGAAAACACCTCCATGGTCAGAGAGGCCACCCACAAATCGGATCTGTCTTGTCAAGGTTGAACTTCAGCCTATTGGCCCTCATGCAGTCCATCATTGATCCCAGACACTTTTTCATCAGCTAACCTGAACCAGATGAAAATGATAAATAGGTATAATCAGTAAACTGATATTACCTCACTCCAAACCTTCAGGTAACCAGATTACTTCACCAAGCAGTTTCATATAGATGCTTAAATGCATGAGGGACAAGATGGAGCCTTGAAAGTGAGAGAAGAGCCATTATAGAATGTTGTATCCAGCCACTAATCCTGACAGCCTCTTTGGCGGGTGCTGGTGGCCTCCATCAACCTGAATGAATTGTTTACTGGGCCTATATTCAGCCAAAGCAGAATACTCTGCACAGTCTCCCTGACACATGCAGAGATGACTGTTCTCACCATGCACAGCACTGGAGCTCCTTTAAAGGAAATTGAGACTTGCATCCTTGTACCATCTTGGAAGACATGCACAGAGTGCTGGGAAATCCTCCCCAGTGCTTTCCTTCTAGAGCTCTGGAGACGGCTCCATCTCTTTCTTAAAGGGCCCTTCCAGCACCAGGAAAAGCACAAGACTGTGCAGAGGTCAGCACAGTGGGAAATGGCTCTCATGTTGAAGGTGTGTTGCCAAAGTTGCCCCCCTTTTAAAAAATAGTAAAGATAACTGGTTTAGAGAATCGAGTTGAAGCAATTGACATCTATAGATTTTGCAATTTGTTATGATTGCAGTGGATGCATATTATTACCATATTCATCAGTTATATGAAGTTATAATATGCAGTTAAGCATATTATTAGCTCAACTCATACTACAAATATTGGTGAGCGTTGTGATCCGGGATAAAAGGTAGACTCCATAATTTGCCAAAATTCTTGTAATATGCTACTAGTACTTAGGAGCGGCCAGTGCAGGCGCCGCCAGGGGTGTGTGTATGTGTGGTGAGAGGCACTTTTAAGCACAAATTAATATGTGCTTACCTCCAGCTGCAGCTGCAGCTGCAAACTGCTCTGAACAGCAGCACGCTGCCTGGCACTTCCTGCAGCAGCGGATCGGCTCCGACACGCATTTGGCTTCCGCGGAGCCCATCCCCCACCGGTGGCCAGGAGAGTGGTGGAGCCAATCCACCGCTGCATGGAATGCCAGACAGTGCACTGCTGCTTGGAGTAGTTTGCAGCTGCAGGTAAGCACCTATTAATTTGTGCTTAAAGGCGCCTCTTGTGGCTCGCCACCGCCCCCTCCCGGCGGTGCCCACACCGGCCACTCCTGCTAGTACTCCAAGATCAGTGATAAATGTGGGTGAGAAGTTTTGCAGGAAGTCCATTCATGATTAAACAGTACATCTCAAAACCCCTCAAGGGCTGGATGCTCTTTGGACACTGCTGGACAGATTTTGTGCTGTGGTTGGCTTTGTAACTAAAAGCAAATTAATAAGAATCTGGGGATGACAAATGTAAATTTTGCTCATTTTCCTCCTCTTTTATTATTAGTGGCTGACATCCAGACTAAAGTTCTGCATGTTGAAAAGGTTTTGCACACCCAATGGGGGACAATCTCCCTTCCCTCTGCAGCCTCCTGAAAATGCATCCCTAGGGGTTCCGCAACTCTCAGGGACTTATTTCTGGGCAGCACAGTGCATCATAGAGGAAAGGGGAGACCGAGGAGAATCCCTGCTCTCTTATATGCATGTGAAACCTTTTGGGCTATGTAACCTTAGTCTGGATGTCGGCCTTTGTTTGTTTTGTTTCTGGCAAATGAACAGAGAGCAAAAAGTAGAAATAAATGGACTATACTTACAATGGAAGCAAGTAAGATGTGGCGTCCCCCAAGAATCTGTATTAGGAGTGATGCTTTTTAATTTGTTCATAAATAATTTGGAGTTAGGGGTGAGTAGTGAGGTAGCCAAGTTTGTGGACAACACTAAATTATTCAGAGTGGTTTTTTTAAATACTCTTAAGTGGCATATAAATGTTGTATTAAATACGTCAACAAACAAATGATACCAATGGCAGCAATAATAAAGGCGTGGATTTTGTTTCTTCCTTCTGCAAATACCCCACTCTATCCATTATCTATCATTAAAAAAGACTTGCATTTCTCTAGCAGAGCATATTTTGCTCCTATCACAAACATACACAGGTAATAAGAGGGTACATTGATAAGCTATATCTTTGAAAGAAAAAAGAACTGCATACCACTAGGGATGTGCTCAAACCATGGTTTGAGCACATTTCAGCATTGGGGCCTAGGAGCTTTAAGAAAGAGGAGAGCAGGTCCTTACCTGCTCTCTGCTGCCCTGTGCAGTTTCCTGCTGTTTCTCACACTGGCCAACCAGATGCCCCTGGAGAGCACAGAAACAGGAACAGAAAAATTGAATAGCCCTCTCCCACTGGTGCTTCCCAGCAACTGGTATTCAGAGGCTCTGCACCCAGAAGAGGTACCATATGGTCATAATGACTAACAGCTACACTTTTCCTCCATGAATTTGTCTAATCCCATTTAACATCACTTTATTTATTTTTTATTTATTTATTTTTGCATTTTTATACCGCCTTTCGTTAAAATATAGCCCCAAGGCGGGGCTATAAACTTAAAGGCGGGGCTATAAACTCCCACTTAAAGTGTGAAGTCGATTTTGACTCCTGGCACCCACAGAGCCCTGTGGTTTTCTTTTGGTAGAATACAGGAGGGGTTTACCATTACCTCCTGCACTTTATGCGATGATGCCTTTCAGAAGCTTCCTATATCGCTGCTGCCCGATACAGTACCAGAAGGGATTCGAATCGGCAACCTTCTGCTTGTTAGTCAAGTATTTCCCTGTTGCGCCACTTATGGTGTTTTAACATCACTAGGTAGCAGTGAATTCTGTACGTTAATTAGGCACTGTGTGAATGAGTTTTTCGTTTTGTCTGTTTAGACTCTCCAGACACCTGTCAATGAGCTTATTGGGTTGGCTCTGGGTTCTAGTGTTATAGCAATAGCAATAGCAATAGCACTTACATTTATATACCGCTCTATAGCCAGAGCTCTCTAAGCGGTTTACAATGATTTTAGCATATTGCCCCCAACATTCTGGGTACTCATTTTACCGACCTCGGAAGGATGGAAGGCTGAGTCAACCTTGAGCCCCTGGTCAGGATCGAACTTGTAACCTTCTGGTTACAGGGCAGCAGTTTTACCACTGCGCCACCAGGGGCTCTTTACCACTGCACCACCAGGGGCAGGGTATAGGGCAGTTATAGGATAGCAAGAAAAACTTCTTCTTATTTAATTTGGCTACACTATGCATAATTTTATAAATCTCCATCATGTCCCCCTTCAGTCACCTTTTTCTAAACTAAAAAGCCCCAAATGCATTAGCCTCCCTTTGTAGGGAACATGCTCCCGGTCCCTGATCACGGGAGACTTACTAATGAGGCAAGGTGAGATGACAGCCTTAAGTGGCACCTGTGCCTCAGAGTGGCAAGTACTGGCATCTTGCTTCAACCCTATGGCCCATGGGTGTCACCTCGTCCGCCTGCTGCCCCCCATGCCCCCTGCTGCTTTCCCTTTAAAACCCATCCATCCCTGTGCATTCAGAAGTGACAGTGGTAGGAGAATGGGGAAGCATTGCCTTCTCTCAACAGTGTAACATCTCAGCATGCAGGGATGGATGGAAACCTCATCCATCCGTACACACTCAGAAGCTACAGCAGTGCAAGAAGGGCAAGGTGGCATGTGAGAGAGATGGGTGGAGCAGGCCCAGCCCCTTGACATCAGAGGGCATGGTGAGCAGCGCTTAAGCCAGCACTGCCCCTGATCATTTTGGTTGCCCCCTTCTTAACTGTTTCCAACTCTACAATATCCTTTTTCAGATGTGGCAACCACAATGGTACTCAATATTCCAAATGTGGCTGCACCATAGGTTTGCTTAAAGGCATTACAATATTGGAAGTTTCATTTTCAGTCTTTCTCCTAATGGTCTTTAGCATGGTGACCACCTCTTTCACAGCTGCCACACACTGGGTTGGTGTTTTCATTGAACTGTTCAGCACAACCCCAAGATCTTTCTCCTGGTTAGTCACCCCAGTTCAGACCCCCATCAGTGTATATGTGAAATTATAATTATTTGCTAGTTATTCAGCATTTCATACTTATTTACACTGAATTGCATTTGCCATTTGGTTGCCCATTCACCCAGATTAGAGAGAACCTTTTATAGCTCTTTGCAATTTGCTCTGGTTATCACCAAGGAGAAGGAGAGTTGTGCTCATGCAAGGACCCCTTCCATTTGCACAAGGACCCCTTTGAGAGAACACGTCTCCATCCACTTGCAGAAGGAGCATCCATCAATGCAAACTACTGTAACAAAGGTCTCGATGTCACCCAATCTATCCTGCTACTGTGCCCAAAGTTTTGGTGCCACCAAATCTCTAATCATATTTATCCTTCTAACTATAACTTCCACACACATGTGCCATCCAGATGAATCTGCTTAGTCCAGATTTCAGGATGTTTCAATGGGAAAGTAAAAATATAATGCATTGTACCAAAAAAGGAGATAATTTCAGATGATTCAAGAAGTGAACTAGCAAGAAAGCAAAGAATGCTTAGGGTCATTTGCAAGTCTGAACTGCGAGATAATACTCCAAACACCCTACAATATTTTTTCTTTCCAAATCAGCTGCAAACCAGAGGAAAAGAAGTGGTAATGAATGAGCACAAAGATCCTGCAGAAGTTAAACAGTTAACATTTTAAAATTACTGCAAAACTTTAAAGTGCTTTAAAAACTATGTACAAATGTAGTGTCAGAGACTAATGCTGAATGAAATGGAAGTTTCTGTTTAAATTTTTAAATATATTTTCTGTCTAGGATTATAGTTTCATCTACAAGCCCAAGTGCTTTCCCTTTAAATACCTCTATTATTCCTGTGCTGTTGCTGCTGCCCTTCTTGTTATACTGTGAGCAGCTACCACTAAAATGATACAATAGGACGAATCAATAGCACACAGATAAATCAGTGCAGTAAACTTTGTACACTCAACAAGTCCTCTTTACAGACAATTAGGGCCAAAAGATAAATATTGACACATTAGACTATTTCCTCAAATTTGTTTTTGTTGATTGCCTGAGCAATCTGATGGGGGCAAAAATCCACTTTTCTGATGGTGGAGATTGCTTGGCTAATAGAAACAAATAAAGTAAAAGCTTTTGTCCACAATGGGTTAGGCACATCTATTGTTGGGAGGTACTAATCGGATTAAATTGGCTCCTGGTTCCATTGTTAGGAGGCTAACTCATTCCAAAAAATGTTCACATCTCAAGGAGATGTGTCCTGGTTGTTTTCTCACTATTTAAATCTGATGGAAAGATATAACGGAGAGCTTAAGATTGTAACTGGGCCCGTTACATAGTAAAATGTACACACTGCAATTAAGCTCGTCCATGGAAGATAACACAAGATATGTGAACAGCTATTTCCTTGCCTCATTTTCTTCATTGATAATAGGCCGTGAAGAGTGGGTGAGTGGGGTGGGGGGCAGGGGAGACAAAGTAACAGTGGATATATAAATTTATATATGGCGCGCGCGCACACACACACACACACAGAGCTTCCTAACAGTCCTGTTGTCATTCTGTCAAAATATCATTTAAAAATGTTAATGGAGTAAGGGTAAATTGTTCCATTTTCTGTTTTGGGTTGTTTTCTATTAGCATTTTAATATATATCTGTTAAATAGTTCCCCCTAAAAGAAACAAACACATTTATGCAGGGGATAATTTTTTGTTAACCTTAATAGGCAGCAGCCTTAAATAATGTCACTCATCTTTCCATTTGGACTTGAGCCTGTGAGTCAGGAGGTGCAATTTTTTTAATTTTTTTATTTTTTGCCTACAGTCTGATAATTTTCAAAGCTATTGGCAACCTGGGAATTTTCTTTCCTTATCACTAGGGCTCAGCTAACTTCACTAACACTAATCAGAGCTGGAATCATTCATTCAAGGATTGCATGATCATGTTTTTCTTTAGCAGTGACAGCTGCCTGAGCTACATTAGCAATGCAGATGAGTCAGCCTAATAGGTTAATGCAGAACACGCGAAAATTAGGTTTAATCCCCAGTGAAATAATCTAACATTTTCACATTTCTTGATGTTAGGATAGAGACATTGGTGGTGACTCAATTAGGTGTAATGTAGATCAAAGCAAATTTACCTTCTGGCGGAACCTTCCCAATAGTTTAGACAGCCGAATATAAGGGTTCTATTTTATACTAATTGGTGAAGGCTGTAGGGGAAATTATACTAAAAGTACAGGTACAGCAAGAATTGATTTCTGGTTTAAACACAATTGAAGAATTTTGTAAATGTGTCAATGTATGCTATTTAGTAAAAAAGGAAATAAAAACTGTTTTCTGTCTGACACAGCTAGAAATATTTACATCAGTGCTTTAAAATTAACAGATTTAGAGCCGTATCCCCCCCCCCCCAACATAACCTATTTATTTAGAGAAATATCACCACTGGGGTTTGAAAAGGCCCCCTTAATTATACAGGAACCATAAAGGAGAGGGGCAGTAGTGTGTGTAGCTAATGTTTTCATTCTTGGGGAATAACATATCAAACACCCATCTCCTTCAGCTGTAAAGGGGAAAAAAAATTACAAGCCCTCCGTTGTTATATATATATATATATATATATATATATATATATATATATATATATATATATAGCCTTGACATCTTAATTCTTAATCCTTGTGTGTGGTCAAATCAGTCTACTATAGACAACCAATCAAGCAATTATTCCTAAATTATATTTGCCCAGCTCACATTGATTGGTTATTCTTTTCTTATTGAGTAAGCTCATTAATTCTGAGCAGCTTGCTTATTATGCTTTCCACATCATTTTCTTTCTGAGCCTATCTCCGCTCACCAGCCTGCTGATGTTTCAAGATGCCATACAGGGGGAAAAAAGGGCCCAGTGATCTATTGCATTGTCTCTTCCAGCAATTACAATTCACATTGCTGATTAACTTTGATGTGAAAACTAATGAGATAAGGCAAGTTATCAAGGCGGACCTGATCGTCATCTCATTTATACAGCATTTGCCATCGGTGAATGACAAAAACTAATGAAGATGTATCTGACAGCAGGCCGAGCCAAGACAGAATTTCGTTTCTCATCAGCAAGTGCTTTGCTTCTTACTCATCAGTCTATCTGAAACATGTTGAAATTAGCTTAATAATGAAAACACTTCATCTAAACGGGTGAATGTTTACATTAAAATAACTACATGATAAATAGATGTGAAAGATTTTTTATGCGCTCCTGAGTTTAAACAATAGAGTCAAAATGTTCACTTAGCATTCCTCAGACTGTGGAGTTTCCCCCCCCCCCCACCCCAGTTGCAATTTATACCTGCTACAACTCAGCTCTCCTTAGTTATATAAAATTTTGGGTCTATATTTTTCCCAATAGTAGTGCCAGTATTACTTTAATTATTTATTCCAACAAAACAGGATAAGCAGGAAATAAAAATTGTCTGAGGACTGGTTATTCCCCACCCTGCCCCACAATAGAGTGTGGAAAAATCTAGTGACTGTATTGATTTCCAGATTGGTTGTTTGTTCTTAGCCATACTATACATTTCTTAGATTATGCTAATTTTTTACCTTCTGAGTGCATGTTTAGGACAATTCTCTTTTCTTTTTCTACTCTTTTTTTAAATGTATAAAAATGTGACATTGCATAATATCCTCTGAGAGCTTACTGTGCTGATCTGTGTGTGAGACCATGGGAGTGCATATATTTGTATATAACAAAGCAATCAGACATCGGGCAATGCTAGTCATGTAAGTAAATATTATAAAATATCCAGACCAACATCTTGCTTCCAAAAGTTTGATGCAGTAATACCACCTACCATAGAACAATGTCCTAATAAAACTTAAAAGCCACCTCAGTAATTCCTGTCTTTTAATATTTGGACTTCAACATTTGGACTTCAACATCTTTATTTATGAGATGTTATTTCATATAGCTGTTATAGAGATCCCAGTATTTATATAATGGTACACATATCTGTTGCAGAGATCCCAGAATCTCTAAATACTTTCCAGCAACAATTTTGTATCTGGAACAAAAACATTATCAATATTTCTACCAGTGGTATCCTTTCCTTAGTCTGATAACAGATTGGTTTGGTTTTTTGTTTATTACTACTACTACTACTGTTGTTGTTGTTGTTGTTTTTGTCGTTAGGATTTTACCAAAGCTCACTTTTAAAATTTTTATAAATAATTTGTGTTGACATCTTTGGTTTTTAAGAGATTATATTTATTGCTATGATTTCCCTCTTTTGCCATTCCATACTGCCAAGTTCTTATGCAAAATCCACATTTCCAGTTAGAGCAATGCATATATTTGAGCGAATAAGGCAGTGCAGCAACTTTAAATACCGATCACATCCAGTGCTAGCCAAATGCCTTGATCCTAGACACATTTACCTCAAATCAACTTCAAGGAAGACTAATTCCTAGAAATGGCATTTACAGTTCTAGCTACAAATCTCAGAAGACACAGATAGTATAATAATTTAATTTTTCTACAAACCCTAAATATTAAGCTTTAAAAATAATATCTGTGTGAAAACGTAAAAAATGTGATAACAATGTTAACCTATGTTTAAACTTCTGAGTTTTAGTGCTCAGAGTCAAGAAACCTTGGGGAGGGGGTTGTAAACCAACCTGGAGATTCTTCTTGAGCTTAGAGTATCACCCTAGACAATTATTTATCATCCTTATAACAATGGAGACCTATATTTTAAGTGTGTCTGAGTTCCAAAATGAGACACAATATCCCCCCACCATCCCGCAAACTAACATTTCATTTTCAGACTGCTGAGACAAAACTGTCTGCATCTTGAGAAAGTTAAAAGAAAATCTTGTTTTAAAGCTGTGGCAACAAATTGCTACTCCAGTGCTGGATTAAATTTAAAAGCTCTTCACATGGCTGAAGATAAATCCTATATATTAGAGGAAACCATAAAAGCACTTGCTGAAGAGACAAGGCACAAGTGGAGAATTGACCCCTTACGTTTCTTTTAAATGGTCTACTAAATTTTATAATTTGTTTCAGGATGTAGGGTGAAGGCTGCATTTCCCATGCTACCCTCTCCCACCAATATTCAGAAATGTGATGCCAGAGAGTGCTTTTTAAGTAACAGAGTGAAATCTGTTTTCCACAATGCATGCACTTCATTAAATGAAAACATCCCAATGTTTTCTTTGTCAAATTAACTTCTAGGTTCACATGGGATCTATGCTCAGACTGTATTGTTTATTTAAATATTTTGTGGCAAGCTTGGGATAAGGCAGGAGACGAGTTGTGTTCAGCTTTGCTTTCTTCATACATGCACAACCTCTTTGCCCAACCTCGGCAAGTCACTATTTGATTACAGTTGTCTCGCTATTAAATTAAATGGGAATGTTATTCTTTCAATGCATATCTAAGCATAAATCTGTATGGATAATTTATCAAATATTTTCCTTACTGAGTTTTAATAGTTATTTATGCTAGCATCCATAAGTGCTGTTTCTCTTCCCTTCTTTCCATCCTCTGTCCCTCTTCTCCATCTTAATAATTACTGACAACTGAATAATTTGTGTATACCAAAAGGTCTCACCTTCATGTATTTCAGCAGTTCTGCTCAAGGAAACACAACCATAATAAGACTGACTTGAGATCCCTTCTTCACAAGGTCATTAGGCGCTAGCCTTTAAAATGTGTATGTGTGGGGGTGGGTGGGTGAAACTGTACATTATACCTAAATAATAACAAGGTTACAGCCTCATCTCCAAGAATATGGAATGTTGATTGCAAAAAGCAGCTAATCCAAGAGCAGCTTTGGAAGAAGATTGGGGGGGTGGGTGGAATTATGTATACACTTCATACTTTAAAATGCTCATTTACATATACAATGGCCAGGATTAATCCTCTGCTAATACAACTGCTTTCATATTATTTTTCCTAATTATCTTCTAAGTTTCCTGCCTAGCAGCTTTTTTTCATTTTTTCTCTTCTCTTCTGCATTTTTTTAAAAGTATCAAGTCCTTTATTATCTGACTTTTAACACTACACAACAAGTCATTACTAACCAATGCAATTTTCTTGCTTAGAAATGTGCTGAAAGGATTATGCCTTGATACTCAACTCCTTACACACAGAGTGAGAGCCCAAGTAGCTGGTAGCTTCCATTTTGATACTGAATTCAAAATGAATGATGAAAAAGAAAATGAGTTGGAATATATTGGCTGGGGTCCAAATTTTTAAAAATTGCTGATAATTAATATAACCAGCAATGTTATTGCAGAATTTCCCTGTACTCATATTTGGATCTTTTGGAAAGCTGAAGCAAATAGATCTCTAATTCCTTGTTCAAAATGACACTTAACAGAAACATGAAACTGTAGCTATATCTTAATTTTAGCATTACAAAATTGTTGAATTTAATTCCAGTTAGAAAGTAGCTGCCAAACTACTATTCTAAGAAGTCATCCTTGCAAATATATTATTAGGCAATGATTGCGGTGTGTGTGGGGGGATGTAATCCTACTGTGTATAGGGGGGAGTGTGTGTGTTTGTGTGTGTGCGTGCATGTGCAGGGGTTTTTTTTCCCCCAGGCAAGAGTAATGTTTTATTTAAAATAGTTACAGTGTGCCTTTTGATTTAGAGTTTAAAGTAAATAATATTTGTACATCTAAAACATACTCAAGACAAATGAAAAGCCTCTAGATGCTTTTGTATGAGATGTTGAAGAGCTCTACAAACTTAAAAGCACAACCTCAATTAAGCCCATCTTCATCTGGAAAAAAAAATTAGCAACTGAAAGCTGAATATATTAGATAATGCACACTTGCAGAAGAGCATTCTCTTAGGGAAAAAAATTCTTGATAACCAACCTAACGCCAGCCTAAGAGTTGCTCGATGCTAATTTTGTTTGAAACTGTCTAACTAACTCTGAATAGCTATCCATATTCAACAAAGGCATAATTAATGGCAACCTTTTCTTCCGCTTATAAGACATCATAACAAGTAGGAAAGTACAAAAAGATTTTTATAGTAACTAATTTAAGGACAAAGGGTTGACCTCTAGCATTTCATTAAATAAACTGAGTGAATAAAAGGAGACTGGCAGCATTCATCCTTGTTCAATTCAAGCAGTCGATTTCAAAATGCTAATCATAATCTGCAGATGTTGGAGGCTGATTTTTTTCCCCTTCAAATATAATTTGTTTAATTTAAGAACATCAGACATTTGAATTTTAAATAAAATCAAAACCCAATTTTAAGCACAGGCAGAAGTTATTCATGGTACAGAGAAGGTCTCCAGGTTAGCTTTCTTCCTTTCGAGTGTTTAAAATTATTATTGTAAACCATTAATTTCTTATATTATTTCTAAAACCTTTTAATGGAGAAGTTCTATTAGGAAACACACACACACACACACACGGATTACCATGCCAAGTAAGTGCCAATGTGTTTAGAACCTTATACTGAGCGGGGTGGAGGAAGCAGCTATCTAACTCAGAGATATCCCATTCAGAGATGTAGCCATAAACTTGGCCAGGCACTCCTGATTACAATCTATAATTTACTCTAAGGGCCACTTCACACATGATGTCTTTTCTACACAGAGATGTGTGCAGGGTTTTCTCCGCTCCCATACTTCTGGCACTACACAAGTGACAGCATACAGGGCTAGGCACATCTTAGTGAACCGAGATGATCTTGGTAAGAAACACTTTACGTGGCCTGAAAACTAAATACGTACAGTTGTTCCATGTTTATGAGAACTGTGTCATCACACGGTACCCTTTTATTTATTCAGTTTCTTTCTTTATATCATTTTTTCTTCTGCTTTCCCATAGCAGTGCCCAGAATGATGTCTTTTCACACTGATGGGTCTGCTACTGAGGAACCCCTGTGTAGTGTAGAAGGTTCTGAAGGAAATTCTCAGGTGCATAGTCAGCCCATGCTGAGCACTGGACAGCAGGGGCGTAAGTATAATAGGGCAAAGGGAGACAGTTGTCTGGGGGCCCACTGCCTTGGGGGGCCCCCCAGAGGCAAGTCACATGGCTGACTCCCCCAGCCACACACCCGCCCGGGCTTCCTTCAGTTGTTTTCATCCTCCGAAATTGATGTGAGTTTTAAGACCTGGAGCTCCCAGAACAGCATGTCTTTCTCTAGCACCATTAAATGACTTGCATCGTCCACAATTTACAAAACCTTAAAAAATAATAATTTAGGATTATGTTCTATTGTGGCACATAGGAGATAGAGAGATAGAGAGATAGATTTTATTATGCTTTTTGTTACCACTATTCAGCCTCATTTAAGATTTCTTTACTTCATGAGCTGAGTGAGCTTCAGTGAGCGGGGGCCCATTTTAAAATCTTGTCTCTGGGCCAACTCCAACCTTGCTACGCCCCTGCTGGACAGGCCTATCATTATCTTGTATTAACTAAGACCGCTCCTGCAGCTGTGCATTCCAGGGGAAGATCAACAGTGAGGGGAAAGCACTTCTGACATGCTCAGAGGCATTTTATTGTTACTTCACATATTCAAGAACTCAGCCTTGATATTTAAAACATATTCCTGGGCTCCTGAGCCCTGGCAGAGATTTGGGTTGCTGATTTGTTGTATTGTACTGGATAAGAAAAGACATTACCTCAGAGAGCCAGAGTAAATTGCTCATGAGTGGTCCCACTGAAATTAATGGGACAAGTTAGTCATGCTTAACATGCCTCATTAATTACAATAGAATTACTCATGAGTAATTTAGGTTTTTAGGCGTAGTCATTGGTTAGAACATAAGAACAGCCCTGCTGGATCAGGCCCAAGGCCCATCTAGTCCAGCATCCTGTTTCACACAGTAGCCCACCAAATGCCACTGGAAGCCTACAGCAGGAGTTGAGGGCATGCCCTCTCTCCTGCTGTTACTCCCCTGCAACTGGTACTCAGAGGCATTCTGCCTTTGAGGCTGGAAGTGGCCTATAGCCCTCCGAATAGAAGCCATTGATAGATCTCCATGAAGTTATCCAAATGCCTCTTAAAGCCATCCAGGTTGACAGCGTCATCAGTAGAGCACTTGCAGCTTTATATAAATCACAGTGTGCATGGACAGGATTTAATTAAACAAACTTATTTTTATATTATAGCACATATATAAATAAATGTTGATGGTTGTTTTACTAGACGTTAAAAACATGGACATGTTTTTGTTACTGAACAGGAACATGGTCAGCCTTTGAGGTTGCAGGAGCATGCAAGTACCCTGGAATGGTGTGCAGTGAGAGTCACACAGATCTTTTGCAGCATGCCCTTACGGAAACACCACACCCACACCTGCCCTATTCCATTGTGGAGATGGGGTAGTTGTCATTTGGAGGCAGGCTGGCTACTGATTGGGCAGTAGCTGCTCATTAATGTTTACATTTTATGCCTATCATCTCCTGCCTCTTAAGCTGGAGATGGGAGACGGAGGCATTCTAACACTCAGTGCAAATGTATCGGGTGAGTTACCAATTAAAGGGGAGAAAGAGCTGGCATGAATGAGGAGAAGAACAGGACTTTCTTTCTTTTTTTAAGGGTCAGAGAGGGAACTTGTCTTTCACCCCCACCCCCGGCTAGGGAACATATTGTGGGGGTGGGGAGTGGGGTGAGATGCAGAGAAGAAAATGAATTTGAGAGGAATGTGGAGTAAATGAATGTGGGGGAAGAAATCATTTTTGGAAGGAAAAATGGTTTGGGAATGAATATGGGAAGAAAACTAATCTGTAAAGTGAGGAAATAGGTACATGTCGGGGAGTGGAGTGGTAATTGGGTTTGGCCCTTGTATGTCAGACTGAGGTCCAGCTATTGCAGCATTCTGTAACAGCATTTAGCCAGATGTTTCTGGGAAGTTCACAAGCAGAACATGAAGGGAGTGGCCTTCCTCTGTTGTTTGTCCCTCGCATCCAGTATTCTAAGGTGTACTGTCTTTCTACATGGAGCGGAGGTGTCATCTGGCTAATAACCATTTATAGACTTATCCTTTATGAATTTGGCAAATCCTTTTAAAGTCAGGGCAGCAATATAGGGTGCCTCTATAGTGAAACGTGATCCAGAATCGGAATCAAAGAGAAGGTGGAGTCAACATTCTTCATATGGCAAATGCAAAAGAGAGAAATGAAACTTAAAAAAAGAGGTGAATTTTTGTTCCAATATAATTCACGAAGGCTGTTCTGTATTCTTCAAGAAACAAAAGTAGTTAGTGAATAACATACAGATTAACCCAGTATGCCTCGCTCTTCCACTTGGTGAGAGGAGAGGGGTGATTTTCAGCAACCTCTCCTTCCCTCTGCTGCTGCCTCTTAGGGGGCACTCACGGAGATAGTTCCAGGAGGCACAGGCAACAGCAGAGAAAAAGCAGGGAGGGGTTTGCTGAACATCTCCCCACCTCCCATCCCGTCTGAAGGAAAACCCTGGCATGCCAGCACAGGATTAGTCTGGATGTTGGCCTACTCTCTCTATATGTTTGCATCCTTGATCCCTCTTCTTGTTTGACAGCAACACTGAAGGAGACTGTTGTGTGACCATTCTGAAGAGTCTTCACTAGATCCTCTTGGACCTGAATAACAATCAGATGGTTTTGCATTTTCTATACTTTGCAAGGTGTTTGACTGTATGGTGGCAGCCAGAATTAGAATGGATGAGGCTGATTATCTGGATCATTAAAAAAACAAAAAACAAAACATTTCAATCCAGCTTCTGACTTGGTGTAAGAAGTGAAACTGCTTTGATCATCCTAGTGGGGATCTGTGCCAGGAAATAGATTGAGGGAACACATCCATCAAGTCATACCATTAAACATTTGGATTCAGTTCTGGTTTAGGTTCATCAGTATTTGTTTAACTCTCCAGTGCAGTTCTGGTTCAGAAACTGATTTTTAAAAGTTCAGATCCATTAACCATTTTTGAATTGATTTAGATGCATGGAGAATAATTGACTTTTATTAGAGAATATTTAGCATATGGTTTATAAAAGCAACAGTGAATAGAATTTCCCGATAAAACACGGCCGCATACTAACGAATGTGTGGTTGCAATGGTAGAAAGAATATAGCACAGTATGTGAGTTCCTATGGGTTTGGGTAGAGTCCGGTTAAAAGAGTTCAGTGAGAGGAATGTCCAAAAGGTCCAAGGGAGGGACAGATCCCAGCCTCACCTTGCGTGTGGCCAGCAGGGCCGTGCCAGTCATCTTCTGCCAACTGCAGCCTCTGGGCGTGGGTCCTTGATGGCGGAGGGTCTTCTCCAGGTCCAGGGGGTCCTCCAGGGGTGTTGTCAGCAGGAGTTCCTGGCATGGTCAGCCGCTGTGCTGGCATGGTTCATTTAGCATGCCGATATGTTATAGATCACGTTCCCGAGGTGGGAGGGGAGGTTACATACATACATACATGCAGGTCAAGACAGCCATAAGAAGATAAGTGTCCATCTGAGTTAGTCGCGAGCTGCAAGGCATCGCCAATGTATGTAAGTCCTCCGGTTCCACATGTATGTGAATCTGGACAGAGTCCAGGGTAGAGTCCAAGCCAGAAGAGCGGGGGAACCCGGTCTCAACTTGTGGGTGGGAGGTGGCACATCATCCGGGGTGTCCTCTGGGGGTTTCCAGGTGGTCTGGTATCCTCCTGCAGGGGAAAAAAGAAATCTCATTGGGCTTGTCCGCAGCTCTGGTGGAGCTCCTCCTTACCAGGGTAGGGTGGAGTGTGTGGTGGCTTGCCCCTCATGGGCGTAGCAGGGCAAGCCGTAGGTGTCTCCCATCCTCTGGGTTTTGGGAGGGCGAGCCATTTCCCCGTAGGATGTGGTGGCTTGCCCCCTGTGGGCTAGCCCCCGTGGGTGTAGTGGGGCAAGCCGTAGGTGGCTTCCCTCCTCTGGGTTTGGGAGGGTGAGCCATTTGCCCGTGGGATGTGGTGGCTTGCCCCCTGTGGTCGTAGCGGGGCAAGCCATGGGTGGCTCTCCTCCCTTGGGTTTTGGGAGGGTGAGCCGTTTCCCCCTGGGATGTGGTGGCTTGCCCCCTGTGGGCGTAGCGGGGCAAGCCATAGGTGGCTCCCCTCCTCTGGGTTTAGGAGGGCAAGCTGTTCCATTCAAACTCTCTTGCTTCCAGTATAACTCTGTAACAAGAGTACAATGACTTTTTAATTTTAAAAAAACTATTTGTTTTTGAATGTTTATAAAAGGTCTTATGAACAAAACACATATAACAGGGTAAAAAAACATGAAGATAAAACGCTAATTTTGAATTAGCATTTTAAACCTTGCATGTTTAGGGGTTCAGCTCTGGTTTACATCCAAGGCAATGAAGAGGTTTGATTGATTGATTGATTGATTGATTGATTGAATTTATATACTGCCTAGTATAAAAATCTCAAGGTGGTTCCAGTTTTAGGTTCAGTTCTGGTTCATTAAAAAAAAGGCTCATCACATCAGGTGCCTCTCCCTGAGTGTATTCCTGTTGATTCTTCAACACTTCTCAGCAGCTTTCAATACCATTGACCTTAGTGTCCATTCGGGGTGCCTCATTGGAATGGGCTGCACTGTAATTCAGTGGCTCCATTCATTCCTCAAGGGTCACTCACACAAGGTGGTGATGCTGCTTGATCCTGTAGTCGTTGGCTTACTTCTTGCTCCTGTCTACTTACATCTTGTCTCCCATGCTGCTAAACATCTACATAAACATCTGGGTGAAGACATCTGGAGATTTGGGTTGAGGAGTCATCAGTATACCTATCAATAGATACCCAGCTCTATCTCCCTTTCCCACCAAACCTGAGGGAGGCAGAGGAAGTTGAGTTGTAGCCTGAGTGCAGGTAAACAAGCAGAGACTTCAGCCAGATAAAATGACCATGCTAAACTGGTTGGGAGCAGTGCTGATCTGGAAGTAGGGATCAGTCCTGTTTGGATGGAGTTGTACTCCCTTTGTTCATTGATGCCCAGGTGGCAGTAGTGGCTGAAAATGTCTCTTTTCAGCCTTGGATGGTTCACCATTGACCACCTTCCTGGAATAAAACACATCTGGTCATAGTCATTCATTCCTTAGTAACATACAGATTGGACTATTGTAACACACTCTACATAAAGCTGACTTTGAAGAGTATTGGTAACTTCAATTAGTGCAAAAGGCAACCATCAGAGTATTAACTAAAACGTGAGACTTGCTGGAGTGTATAACACCAACCTTGTTCCAACTTCATTGAGTACCAATTTGTTTCCAGGTGAATTCAGACTGCTGTTTCTGGCCATTAAAGCCCTAAATGGCCTCAAACCAGGAAGTCAAAGCTAATCAATTCCAATATGTGCTTACCCAAACACTAAGATTAACAACTTAGCCCATTGTCTCATCTATTCTCCAAGGCATGCTGATGGGTTGGCATGATAGACAGGACCTTTTCAGGCATAGCACAATCGCTGTGGAATGTTGTCCTCCACAGAGGTGAACTTAGGTAATTTTGGAGCCTAGACCTAAAAGCCTCCCCCACACACACATTGCGCTGCCACCTCCACCACAAGATAAGCTGCAATGCACTGTTTTTTTACACTAGGGAAAGCTGGAAACTCTTTTTTTTTTTTTTTGGTAGAAGAAATTTTGAATAAGATACTTCCCACTGACCTGCAGATACCAAATTTTACACAGACAATCCTACCACTTCAATTAGCTGAATGTACTAATCACTCACCCACTCAATCACTGTTACCTATTGCTGCTCTCTGGACTGGACTGGTCTGGTGGTGGTTCTCTGTTGGTCTGGGGTGTGTGTGCACGATGGCAAGGAAGGGAGGCACCTGCTGGATGGCTGGCTCGTTGCAGGTGTTTGCCTGGCACTACTGTTTACCTGCAGTCACCGCTCAGCCCGGGGTGGGGTGGGGGTGTCTCTCCCTCACTCTCCATGGCCCTCCAGGTTCCCTTTGAAAACCTCTGATGAAGGAGAGTCCTTTCTCGCATGAGTTTCAATACACATTTCTCTTCCAGAGAGTCTGTGTTTCCGTTTTCCTTTTCCTTTTTGTTTCTTAAAAGCAAGCTCCTAATCCATTCTGCCTGAGGAAATATTAGAATGGAGATGGGAAGGGAGAGCAGATTACCAATAGTCAGGAGACCCTGCAAGTCCACTCTCTCTCTCTCTCTCTCTCTCTGGAGCTTGGTGCTCATTCGCAGCGGCTTCTGCTCGCACACTGCCTCGCCTCATGTTGCATGCAACACAAGTGCTGTGAGTCAAGTTACGTGCATCACATCACATGTGTCACGTCACTGTGACTGTGCAGGCAGTGCAGGCCCAGCCACACTTGGCTCTGAGTGGCCCACCCGCTGTGCAATAAAAGATAGGATGGGTGAGCTGCATCGGCCAGTGGGCGGACTGCATTGGTGGGTGCCTGGTGCTGGTTGCACAGCGCAGGTCCCTGGTGGGACCTCCCCCCTGTGGAAGAGGTGGGGTGGGAGTGTGGCCAGCCACCAGGAAAGAAAGCAGCGGTGATGGGTGGAATAAAATGGCGACAGCTGGGGGGGCAGCGATGGGGTGTGTGTGGGCGGGAGAGAAAATGGTAATGGGGGTGGGTGCAGGGGCGTATCTAGGGTGGGGCAGGCAGGGCACATGCCCCAGGTGCCACTTGAAGGGAGAGCGCCATTTTTTAAAATTAATTTTTTTAATGGCCACTAAAAACAAAATGGCCACCGTGCATGCTCAAATGGCCTCTGTGAGGCCCTAGGCCATGCCAGGCCTCACAGAGGCCATTTGAGCATGTGTTGTAAATTATTTTTAAAAATGGCCACCAAACATGCTCAAATGGTCCCTGTGAGGCCCTAGAGGCCAGCGGGGGGAGGGAGAACCCTTGCAGACCCTCCCCGCCACAACCTTTAGGAAACCCCCCAAAGGGGATACAGGTAAAAAAAAATTAATTTAATATAATATAAGTCACTGTACACTATTCAGACTGGTACTATGTACAGAGAATCAGGGCTTGTGCATACTAAGCTGAATCTTATAAGTTAGGATTGTATTCATTTGCTCTTACTTTGCTTCTTGTGATAAGCGAGTTAAATGTGATGTCTTAATAATATGGCTATTAATGGTGAGTTTGTCTTTGAATCAGTGTGAAATCCTTAGTATTAAGGCCCACTGAGAGTTTCTTGCTTTCTTTCTCTCATTTTAACTGTCTTTCTGAAATACTAGAATATATTCCAAGCAGTGACACAGTTCACTCTGCATATCCTTTAATTATTTTCAGAGTATCTGGGAAAAGGTCAAATTCTCCATTTATTTTTAAAACTTATGTAATAGTGATGCTACAATGCATAGTAGAGAATTAGACATGCACTTCTGTTTAGTTTTCCAAGTACACCTCCACATAGTATTTTGGTTTTTCATGAGCCCCAGCATACTGAAATTTGTAGTTTTCCAGCATTTTTTGGTCTGGCTACGTCCACTGCTAAATAGTTTTTGAAAGATTAAAAGATTAACAAGCTTGACTTGGATTTTTCAGCTGATATTATGGTAAAGATATCTGAAAGATGGGTGTCAGATGTTTGGACAGTGTTTGACAAGCAATTTCAGTGCTTGCCCTAGGTGCTATTTTCTCTAGATACGCCTCTGGGTGGGTGGCCAGTGGGGGGGGGGATGGGGATGGGCAGGTGGCCAGTGGCCAGCTAGTGAGGGAAGAAAATGGAGGCTGCAGAAAACTAGGGGCACAGATGCTCTGCGCCTGGCCCAGCTAGTTATTTATTATTTCTCTATGTAAACCGCTCTGGAATCTTTTGTTGAAAAGCAATATACAAATATTTGTACTAGTAGTAGTAGTAGTAGTAGTACTAGTATTATCTGCATTGGTTCTCAGAGAGGCTGTTGGCCTGCAGCTCTATCTAGCAAGCCCTGGGGACAAGAAGAATCAGCTACAGATGTGAGGGCTCATGGCCCTTTAAGAGGTTCACCACTGGAATTATGTATTGGCAGGATTCAGACCACTGAAAGCAACCCCCGCCCCCCAAAAGAGAGAGTGGCTCATCAGGGTCCCTCCTGCAGAACAGCATATAAGGCAGCCAGCTCATTCTACCAGGAGGAGGAAGCAGCAAATCTCTCTCTGCAGAAAGGAATACTAGAGGGCTAGAGAAAGCCGAAGGGCAGCAAGAAGCTGTAGGGCAGAAAAATGTCTCTCTGAGCCTAGAGGAAAAGAGAGAGAAAGAAAAGTAACAAACAGCTTATACACTCAAGAGTGGGTTTTAAAAAAATTAATTAATTAAACATATTTTTATATGGTTAATGCCAGAGAACAGACTGGAGCTTGCAGGAAGACTATCTGGCTTGGAGTGCAGTACAGCAACTCCAGGGAGAAAAGGAGGGGCAACCAGTGGAGTAACTAGGGAAAACGGCACCCAGGGCAAGCACTGAAATTGCGCCCCCCCGCCACCCCCCCCAACATACATCTGACTTACACACGTTTCAGAAAACTTTTATTTAAAAATTTTTTAAAATTACAAAAATTACCAATATCATACATGTGGTCAAGCTCCTATCTACCACTTCAGATTTATTTTTTTAAACTATCCAAATTGTGGGGCTATCATTAATTTGTTTGGATAGCTCAGGATAAAATGCTGGAAAATGACAAATTTCAGTATGCTGGGGCTCATGAAATCCCCAAATATTATGCGGAGTTGTACTTGGAAAAACTAAAAGAAGTGCCTGTCTAATTCTCTGCTATGCATTGTAGCATCACAATTACATAAGTTTTAAAAATAAATGGAGAATTTGACTTTTCCCAGATACTCTGAAAATAATTAAATGATATGCAGAGTAAACTGTGTCACTGCTTGGAATATATTCTAGTATTTCAGAAAGACAGTAAAAATGAGAGAAAGAGCAAGAAACTCCCAGTGGGCCTTAATACTAAGGATTTCACACTGATTCAGAGACAAACTGACCATTAATTGCCATATTATTAAGACATCACATTTAACTCACTTATCACAAGAAGCAAAGTAAGAGCAAATGGATACAATCTTAGCTCATAAACTTCAGCTCAGTATTCACAAGCCCTTATTCTCTGTACATAGTGCCAATCTGAATATGTGTACAGTGACATATTATATTAATTTTTTTAAAAAATTACCTGTAGCCCCTTCGGGGGACATCTTAAAGGCTGTGGGGGGTCTGCAAAGTTTCCCCCTCCTCCCACTGGCCTCTAGGGCCTCACAGGCACCATTTGAGCATGTGTGGTGGTCATTAAAAAAAAATTTTTTTTAAAAAAAATGGCCGCTGAAAACAAAATGGCCACTGTGCATGCTCAAATGGCCTTTGCGAGGTGTGGCATGCCCTAGGGCCTCACAGAGGCCATTTGAGCATGCCCAGTGGCCATTTTGTTTTTGGTGGCCATTTTTTAAATTATTTAATTTTAAGAAATTGCGCCCCCCCCCTTCAAGTGGCGCCCAGGGCACATGCCCCCCTGCCCCCCCTATAGATACGCCCCTGGGGGCAACAAAGGACAAGAGAAAAGAAGTAGTAACCTGTTCTGGTGGGGGATACAAGAAGCCTGCAACCCTACCAAGCTGAAGAGTGAACTGTAGCTCTGGATGTGTTAAGTGATAATAAAGAGAGAACTAACAGAACTGCAAGTGTTGCAGCTGCATTTTTTTGTTTTGCCTTGCCCCCGCCCCTCCTCCACCTGCCAGATGACATTGAATAATCCTCCTGGGAGGAAGGCGAGATAATGGAGGCATACTTCTGAATAACTAAATTAACCCTAAGTTCAGAGTTGCATCATCCTAACTGAGAAAAGGATAAACAAAGCACAAAGTGACTGATTTGTCGTATTTGATGAAATCCCAATGAAATCAGTGTGATCATAAAACTATTCCCTTGATCTAGCATGAGGCCTCTTCATAAGCAAGAGCCTGCTTATAAGTAAGGGCTGAATCATGAAGCAAGGGAACCAGGAAATGGGTGTAGCTGAAGAGATGCAGGTACACATTGGGCCCACTCAGATGACATGATTGTTAATATCCCTATAGTACTTCAGACAGATCCTGCATGAGGATCAAAACTGGTCGTTTGAAGTTGTCTGAAAAACAAGTGCTTCAGTTACTGAGGGAGTTGCAAAGAAAATATTTTTATGACCCAGTCACTGTCTTCTGAGGTTCTATGGTCTTCCATCCCTCTTCCAGAATCTTCTTCAGGTCCATGTGGCACAAACTGAGAACTTGCGTTTTGGGCGGTATAAAAAAGTTGTAAGTACACAGCAAGCTTCAAGGGTACACTTCAGCCTTGTTTGTCCTGATCTAGCTTCTGGGGCTGCAACTAACATAACCCCAAATCAGAAAACTGGGCATAGCACCAATATGCCATTCAAGACTGGAAGTGTGGGTAGAAGTTTGGAGTTAGGTCCCACTCCTGAAACTCGCTGCTCTTCAACCAACTGAGCGATGCCATAGATGATTAACTCATCAAAACCAAGAACGTGCTTTCTGTTCTTGCTGCCTGCGTGATTGCCGGACTGGGTCTTTAGTTTCAGGAATACATAAAAATGTGACTTTTCATTTTTTATTTTTTTTTGCTGTGTGTTTTAATGCACACCTTTGTTGCTTTATGACTGTTATTGTTTTTATTGCTTTTATGTTTGTCAGTAGTTTTTATTATTTTAGCTTTGGAAAGTGTCTTGTGAATGGACCTGTGGAAATATTTTGACCAGCAGCATAGCTATAACTGAGCGGATGGGTTCAAAGAACTCGGGCTCCCCAGCTCCTGAAAATGGCCATGACTTTGGTAACGTAATGGGAAATCTAAGAATAAAACTAGTTCCATGTTAGAATGATGAAGGGAAAACATTTTCCCCTTCCTTGCCCTCCACTCAGATCAGCCACTGCCCTGTCAGGGCATCTCTCAAAGGAACACTGGGAACTGTAGTTTTGAGACGAGGCAGAAAATGATCTGTCAGAGATCTGTAATCTGCCCTCAAAATTGCAGTTCTACACAACTCAATATAGTTCTTTTCACAAATGGCTATTTTTAGGAGTAGCCACCACTGTTCATGATAGCAGACTAGGGCTAAGGTGAATGTTTGCAGTGTTCAGTTTTCATCCCCAAAATGGTTGTTCAGAGGGCTGGAACTATTATTTGCTGTATATGTCGAGCCTCTTGGAATGAATAAATATTTGCTTGGTGGGGGGAGGGGACTGGTGTTCATTTAGCTCAGTATTTTCCCTAATGCACCAGACAGTCATTTATGAGAAGCCCTGTTCACAAGGGAAGATGGGGAGTTATGGGAGCCACAGGAACAGTGTTCCCTGTAACAGGGATTCCCAGATGTTGTTGTCTACAACTCCCAGAATCCCCACGCAAAAGCCATTGCAGCTGGGGATTCTGGGAGTTGTAGTCAACAACATCTGGGAATCCCTGTTAGAAGGAACACTGCACAGGAACCCGCACTCTTGGAGCTGCTGTTGAGGAAGAGACTACTGCCATTCTATTTTCAGTCATGGCTTTGGTTAAAGTCATTCACGGTTCAGCACTGCCACCAGGAGAGCACAGAATTAGCAGAGCAATGTTGTGTGAGGGTGATGACACACCAGGGAGTTATGTCACTGAGTGTTGCTCTATAGAGTCACATGGGACAATACAGCAAATCACATGAGATGCCAGTAAGTATCAACATGTACATAGCATGTACATGTATCAGCCCTGATAATGGAGAGGAGAGCTGGTCATGCTGGTCAAGCATGACTTGTCCCCTTAGCTAAGCAGGGTCTGCCCTGGTTGCATATGAATGGGAGACTTGATGTGTAAACACTGTAAGATATTCCCCCCAGGGGATAGAGCCGCTCTGGGAAGAGCAGAAGGTTTCAAGTGCCCTCCCTGGCTTCTCCACGATAGGGCTAAGAGGGATTCCTGCCTGCAACCTTGGAGAAGCAGCTGCCAGTTTGTGAAGACAATACTTAGCTAGATAGACCAATGGTCTGACTCTGTTTATTTGTTTGTTCGATTTCTATACCGCCCTTCCAAAAATGGCTCAGGACAGTTTACACAGAGAAATAACAAATAAATAAGATGGATCCCTGTCCCTAAAGGGCTCACTACCTAAAAGAAACAAGCTAGACACCAGCAACAGTCACTGGAGGTACTGTGCTGGGGGTGGATAGGGCCAGTTACTCTCCCCCTGCTAACTTGGCAAAGAGGCACCTTTTAATATGGTGATTCTCTTTATTTAGCAGGGGGAGAGTAACTGGCCCTATCCACCCCCAGCACAGTACTTCCAGTGACTGTTGCTGGTGTCTGTCTTACGTTTCTTTTTAGATTGTGAGCCTTTGGGGACTGGGAGCCATTTTGTTTATCTTATTTATTTGTTATTTCTTTGTGTGAACTGCCCTGAGCCATTTTTGGAAGGGCGGTATAGAAATCGAATAAATAAATAAATAAATAAATAAACAAACAGAATCACCACGTTAAAAGGTGCCTCTTTGCCAAGTTAGCAGGGGAGCTACATGGCAGCTTCCTATGTTCCTCTCTAACTGATTAGAGGCACCTTTTAAAATGGTGGCTCTCTTACATGTCGCAGAAGGAGAGCACCTGTCCCAGCCTAGCATAGAGCTTCCCCAGTGGCTGTGGCTGTTGACTTCTTTGCATTTAGTAGTGGAAGCTTCTATTTATGTGCTCATATTGATGTGCTCTAGTGAAGGCTCATGCAGTAAACTCCAAAGGTGCACAAACATTTCAAAAAGACCCAAAACAAAGCTGGTGTTTTTTTTTAAAAGAAGATGAAAAACAAAAAAAGCAGTAGGTACTTTGGAACAGTCCTAATGTATACAGAATGAGAGTAACTGACTGATAGTGTGCAGTATGCATAAGGGCAAATGGCATCTATACTTCCTTTGCATCTACCTTAGTAATGATCTTCAATGGATGTGTGCCTTTTATGCCCCAGTTGCAAATTATCCTTAAAATCAGCCAGGAAGCCAGTGCCAGCCCAAGCAGGGGCCTAGCAAAGTTGGAGTGGGCCCAGAGACAAGATTTTAAAATGCCCCCTCTTCACTGAAGCTCAGCTCGTGAAGTAAATAAATCTTAAATGAGGCTGAACAGTGGTAACAAAAAGCATAGTAAAAATTATATCTATATCTATACAGACACACACACATATATGTATATGTATATGTATATGTATATGTATATGTATATGTATATGTATATGTATATGTATATGTATATGTATATGTATATAACCTATGTTCCCCAATAGAACATCATCCTAAAATTTATTTTAAAGGTTTTGTAAATTGTGGGCGATGCAAGTCATTTAATGGTACTAGAGAAAGACATGCTATTCTGGTAGCTCCAGGTCTTAACACTCACATCAATTTCGGAGGATGAATACAACTGAAGGAAGCCTGGGCCAGTGCGTGGCTGGGGGAGTCAGTCATGTGAATTGCCTCTGCCCCCCCCAGGCAGTGGGCCCCCAGACAACTGTCTCCCCTTGCCCTATTATAGTTACGCCACTGAGTCCAAGTCATTTGTATGACAGGCACCCCTTTCCTTTTATTTCCTTTCTTTTATCATGCCCCTCCCCACTTCCTTCCTCCTTTCACATCTCTCCTCTTCCCTTCACTTTTAAAATTTCATTTCCACCCTCCTTATATCTGCATGAAGGAGCAAATATGAACTTAAGGATTTCCATTTGGTTCTATCGCTATTGCATGTAGTAGGGATACTAAGCAAGTCCACTTACAAGTGAGTGAGTAAGTAAGCATGTGTGACAAATCCACTGACTGAAGCGGCCCATGTCATCTGCTACGTGGCAAGGCTCACCTTGCAGGTGACAGACCAAGGTGTGCATGCAGGGTGCCAATTAATCCCCTTGAAAACACCTGATTTATATTTTACAGTTCATTTGATGCACCATGTGAATCTATTTTTGTTACGTGCTAGGAAGAATGAAAGGTGCAGAATTTTACTGAGCTACCTTGGTACAACTATCTAAATCAGATCCATTATGGCTGGCTTGATTTAGGTAACATGTAATTATTTTAAAGGAGTGAATGTTTTTGACTATCACTGCTTATATCTGAAAAACCTTTGCTGATACATTTTGGAAGGAGAATGACAAACTATAGAAAGTGAGGCAGATCAACATATTGGCATTCTTTGAAATCAAAGAGTGCCATCATGCAGTTGAGAAACAACGAGCAATTCATGCTCTAATATTAATACTAGCTTCCTAATACCACAAGGCGCTCTTCAAGGAAAGGGCTTTTAATAAAGAACAACTCCAAACTATGCACAACAAATTAATTCTGATCACATCTTTGTATCCTTTCGGAGTCAAAGCTGAAGTCCGCCCCTTCCGTCAGCTGTTGACTTTCTGAGTGTCTCAGACAGCTGTGCGTCTGTCTATAGCTCCCTCAAATGACTTGTCTTGCTCTGATTTTTTTTTTTTTTTAAATATAAGACTGCTGACTTGTAATGGGGCTTCCTGACAAAGGCTCCACTTTGAGTCGGATGTGTGCTAGGCTCCAAGCCAGGATGCAGGAGGAGATCAGGGGCCAGGACCAGGCAGTGCAATCCTCCAGAACGGCCTCTTTAAAACCATGTCACGCTCGTGTGACAACTGCTCCTCTGTGCTTGTTTGAACTGTCCCTCCCAATTAGTGGTAATAAGTGACTCTGTAAAGATGAGCAAACACAGTGCATTCATTAGCTCCCTGCCAACCTCAACCCTTTCTTTCCCCCCACCCCCACCCTCTCCCCTTCTTCATGGCCAATCAGTGCCAGAAATCCTCCAGGGGCTCTGCTCGGCTCATAGTTGGAGAAAGCTAAGCGCAGCTCGTTTGGCTTGAACAAGTGCTGGCAAAAGGCAAATTAATGACAAGAGTTGGCTTGAAATTATTTTATTCTGTCCTTCGGCTGAAGGATTGTCTTATTCTCTGAGTGAAAATATGCCCAGATCAATAAGCTGAAGCTTAAGAGCAAGAAAGGCATGCTCCAGCCCCATTTATTTAATCCACTTTTTGGTACAAAAGGAGCACATAATTTACAGGACAGGAATTGCTAAGCTGCTTCAGAGCAAGAACTAATAACAAGTTCTGGGAAGCCTGTGCAGCCATCCATCTCCTGCTTGGACTACAAGCCATTGCGTTCTCCACTCACTATCTCAGGCATGGTGAAAATGGCTCACAATGTGCCCCACAATGGACTTGCCATCTCTGTCAAACAGAGGTGAGGAGCATTGCCCAGAGTTCCAACCAAGCAGGCAACTTCAAATCATTGCTATGAGCAAAAGAAAGCACAATCAACACAAGGAGTTCAACAGAGGAGATGAACATTGGGACAACACTTTTCCATGTGCCACTTAACAGCCTATTCTTGTATTAGAAAATGCCAGTGCACTGATGAACAGAGTGCGGTTGTAGGGGTTGGACATTCCTTGAAGAAACAAAGATCCTGAAGGTTTGTGTGATTATGGGCCTCATCTAGTTATCTATTGGTGCTGGCCCAAAAAGCACACAGTTGGAGGTGCCAGTGTTGATGTGAAGAAACAGCACTTGCTTTTATGCTAGAAACAAACAATTTGCAACCCAAGATTCCAGTCTAGCATCTTTCCTGCCCCATAGCAGAGCTCCTGTGTCACTAACTTCTATTACTTCTAACTTCTGCTACTTCTAACTATGTCACTAACTTCTATTACTAACCCATCTTATGGTATCTGGATTCCTTCTATTGATCCCAAGCACAACATATAAATAGAGAGAACCTCAGGTCTGGCCTAAATTGAAAATAAATGTAAAGTGCATTAGTGCTTATGTGCACTATTGTTAGTGCATTCTGATATACACACCACCAAGCACTGGAATTCGCCATGATCTTTAACAAGTCTATTATTCACTGTCTTAAATTCCAGTGTTTGGTGGTATATAAAAGAATGTGGTGTATATATAAGAAATGAAGAATTTATTATTCATTTGAACTGCATAGCCCTTAACAGTGCTAATTTTGCAAGAATTATTGTTCCTAACTCCAAGGACATATCTATATTGAAATCAGTTTCACATCAGTTTACCTATTGTAGCTTCCTCCCAAAGAATTCTGGGAACAGTAGGTTGTTGGAGGTGCTGATAATTATCTATTACAATTTCCAGGGTTCCTGGGGAGATGGAATGACTATTGAACCACTTTAAGTCCATATTCCAGATATGCCTAGTCAGTATCCATAACTTATTCTATGTCCATGATTTTATATCATCAGTGCCTGAAGGAACTATAATATAGTTCACTGCCATTTAGTCATTATTTACTACCCTTACCCAAGTAAGAGAGGAAAGCTGATTTAGGAGAGGAGAACTGATCTTGTGGTAGCAAGGGTCTGCCCTGGTTGCATATTAATGGGAGACTTGATGTGTGAGCACTGTCAGATATTCCCCTCAGGAGATGGAGCTGCCACTCTGGGAAGAGCAGAAGGTTTCAGGTTCCCTCCCTGGCTTCTCCACGATAGGGCTGAGAGAGATTCCTGCCTGCAACCTTGGAGAAGCCGCTGCCAGTCTGTGAAGACAATATTGAGCTAGATCGACCAATGGTCTGACTCAGTATATGGTAGCTTCCTATGTTCCTGATTATGCTGGTCTATGACCAAAATAAAAACTGAACTGAACTATGTCCCTAAGTGCAGAAGAAATGTTGAATGTAAGTGGGGAAAAGAGGCACAATGCCTACACCTAGGTTAGAACATGATGACGATGGTTTTATGTATGACATTTCCACTTACAAACCACTTTACAAACATTATCACAGTAATAGACACACAATAGTCTGTACAGTAGGGCGATATTATTGCTCCGATTCTGCAGAAGGAAAGAGGGTAACTTAAGAGACTGATGAATAATGGTTTATCTAAGACCACCCAATGAGTTTGTGACTAAGGTGAGATTTGAACCACAGACTTCCCATCTCACACTCCAAGAAACAGTGCTACACCAGCACTCATGCCCCATTGTCTTTCTTACTCTCAGTTCCTTAGATATATTAGACATATTTCTTATAATGTTGTCAGTGTTGAGGGCAAAGGGTAGACCAGCCATGACAATCGAGTGGAACATGATGAGAAGGGGGCTGTTAATTCTGTTCTTGATTTCCATTATGTGCTATTAAGATGCCAGTTTCAAATTGTTTGATGGTTCTCTCTTTGGCTATATATTGATCAACAATCATCAAATGCTATTGTACATCATCATTTTTTCAATACTTGTGCATGCAGAAATCAGCATTTCAATTCTAAATATACTATGTGAAGATGCACTACAGTAACAATAATTCTCAGAGGGTTTGCACAAATGTCAGCAGAACCGTCCCTGAATCAAATTTATTGGCTGGTGGAGACCTTAACAATTTTACACAGAGACTGATAAGGCCAGCTGAGACTTCCTTTCAATACTATGTGATTTACAGCCCCTGTAGAACTCTCATTGTGTTTTTAGAATATGTAAACAGTTTCTCAGAATGAAATATAATACCATACCCAAATAGTAACATTTTCAATTTATACCATTTAATCTGAAAAATGTACATTACTTTAATTAAATAGTACCATATATATTTGTAAAAGCCTACGTACAGTTTAATTCCCACCATGACAGGCCAAAACAACATGCTTGACCTGGAATCAGACTTTTTCATGAGTAGTGGCATGTTCTGAACACAGGCCAGCTTGCAAGTTGCCAGTAAGTGAAGAAAGAGAGTGGGGAAATGGGTGAATCAGAGACCATATATAAAAGGTAGAGAAAGAGGGAGGCCAAGGAGGGCAGAGCTTTGGGACTCCCCATGGTTAGAGAGGAGCCTTGGAGGAGACAGAACAAGATAACCAGAACCCCCTTCCCTGCTACTAAGGCTAAATGGCCTTGAGGCAGCCCCCACCTGCCCTGCCCCATGCCCATTCTCATATCAGCTATCCCCATTTTAGCTATAAAGGAATATAAAGGCAAATTTCAGCAGTAAAGGGAAGTCTTTTCAGTCTGCAGCTTAGGGCTCGGGTCAGCCTACTAATACTGTCATCCTATTAGCATTCTGGTCCCCACCCCCCACCCCCAGCTTTGAATAAGATAGAACATCATTTTATATATACCATAAAACTGAAAAATAGATGCACCCATCTTTCTTTCTTTCTTTCTTTCTTTCTTTCTTTCTTTCTTTCTTTCTTTCTTTCTTTCTTTCTTTCTTTCTTTCTTTCTTTCTCCCTCCCTCCCTCCCTCCCTTTAATTGCTGATTTTTGCACACATTTTAAAAGATGTGTCATTTGCATTTTATTCGATACAATATCTGCTTCTTTATCTAATCAATTGTTGTGGTTTTCTAAGCCCCAAAGGATACAGTCTTTTGATTTTTCACCCCACATATAAACGATTTCCCAAACCTGCAGGAGAGTCATTTCAATTAGTGCAAAGCTGATCATTAGCTAACTAATAAGGACTAATTTTCTATCACAATTATTTCCTAATTAAATCCCAAACTGAGATTTCTAACCCAGATGGTCAGTGATGCTACAGATTTGTTTAAATTTCTTAGCCCAGTAACAAACTGCTAATTAGGTTTTGTAAATACATCAATTCCCTTGTGATTCAGTTAATAGTATTGCATGCTGCCAGTTTATTAGCGCATTAATTGTGACAGGCTTTACTTGGTCTGACATATAATCCACTTATCACACACTAGTACTAAAGAGATTATACATGAAATCATAAATGAAGCCTTCCCTGTAATTCAGAAGTACTGTGGTCAATGTTTGACGTCACACTTAAGGAATATTCTGTTCCTGTATTATTTCTGCAATTGCTTCAGATAGCAATTTTATCGGTTCTGTATTCTTTCTCTCTCTCCCCCCCTCCGCCAATAGATTGTTTGATGCTCCCCACTTCCCTGAGCGATAAGAAGCTCAAAGGGCACCCCTTTACAGGGTCAGCTTTGGGATGAAAGAGGACAGGGGTCTTATGAGATTCTTGTAACATCTGTTTATTTACAAATATACAAATTGATATGAGAGCAGGCAGCCACCCAAACAGGCAATTCTACCCTTGAAACAGCAGCAGTTTCCACCAAAGCAACAGCACCCCCTTGCTCCTCAAGGCTGCCCCATAAAGGGTTAAATACCCTCCCCACATGTCTCATCCACATGTCTAATCCTGATCAGGATTAGAGCGTCAGCCCTAATCCTGAGCAGGAGTGTCCAGAGCTACTAAATATAAGCACATATTGCCAAACTATGCATTTAATGTAATGTGTACTTTGGCCCTAAAACTTTTCTCTCCCCCCGCCCGCTACTTTGAACAAGAGACACAAATCCACCTCTCAAGGACACTGTACAACAACCGCACTTTCTGTACCGCCTGAACAGGACTTTGAAGAGCAACTGAAATGCTGCTGTTTTGCTCCTAAATCCCATAGGCTGTGATGTCCTATTCTGAGCCTCAAGGAGTCTCAGAATACCCTTAGTCTTCATTCAAGCATACCTGAGACAAGACCGAGACAAGGGACCCCAGCTGTGTGTTGGTATAATTGAAGAGATCTGCTTTCTCCTGGGCAGGATGAAGGATTTGGGTCTCTGAAACCAGGTACCAGTATTAGTCTAATAGACAAAGCCTAGGAAGCTCCCATCATTCAGTTCCTTCTGCTCCAGTTGAGGTGGTCTCTGTTAGAAGAGAGGATTCTAAAACATTGCTCTTAGCGCTGCAGTAACTGCTTCTGGACACTAGAGGCATGAAGAGATGTTAATAGGTCTGTCTTGGCCAGTTAAGAGTCAGTTAGAACTGTTCAGTTGTTGAAGGCTAGTGCCTTTTTGGGTAGGTTGTTCACTGGCTCTCTCTTAGTATGTGATGTTTTCATTTCTTAATACATATTGATATGTTTTTTGAACTCAACCTAATGTCTCCAGTTAATAGCCACATTTGCATATAATGTGTAACCACAGTTAAATGGGGCAGAGGTTGGAATTTGTGAACATCTGAATGTGTGAAACATCTGGATGCGGCAAAGGCTACTTGCGGTTTCCCTCGCCAAACTCCAATTTGAACCTTTGGCTTGTAGTGAATTTTGCTGCCCCAACCTGAGGTTTTGAGGCAGCAGTCTTACTTCTAAACTGCTGTTTCTGGAACTGTAACCATAGAGAGGGTGGCCCAGACCCGCCCGAGATTGAACCCGCTCCAGGCCTGTGGTGCTTCTCACTGGCCACCTCTCCAAGCACTTGCCCCACCCCCATCTACAATCTAATAAAGTAGTTGTCCAGCAACAGGTATGTCAGCATGTCCCATTCCAAGCTTCCAAGTCTGTCAAATGGGAAAGTCTTAAGGAGGCATTTCCTGCTTCCATTCTGTCCCTCTTCTGGCAGTCAGGAGAGAAAGGGGATGGGATGGCAAGACAGCCACTATGTGGTTTGTGCTCCGAAAATGAAGTGATAAATATGTATGTTCACAAGCACATGTAGTCATAGTAGCAATGTAAATTGGGCAACCCCATTAGATCACCGGGATGGCAATATATGGTAAGGCAGCAATACCCAGGGTCAGGTTTAAAGGGCAGCCCTGAACAGGAGTTCTTGAATGGCTCAGCCTCCCCTCCCTCTAAAGAGTTAACAGGGAGTGAACTCTCAGTTGACAGGCTGGTGAACTACAGGGCAGCCAATCAGTACACTAAGTGAGTGGGACCTAGAGAGTGGTTGCTGGGAATTCTGGGAACAAGAAGGGTGGTCTTTGTTGGAGAGAAGCGAGTGCAGAAAGGCTTAGTGAGGGGCAATGGAGTTTTGCTCCCTCATGGTTGAAGCCAGCGTGGAGGCTTCTCTCATGGAATAACTCTGCAAATCCATAAAAGAAAGAATTGCATGAAGCTTGATTCTCATCGGGAATTGGGTCAGTTCAAGGAAAAGGGAATTCAGTATAGGGAATAGTTTGTTTAGTCAGACTGTGTGTTAGGAACTTATTTTTCTTTGTATGTGTGTGCTTTTGCATATTACTGATACTGTTTTATTATTGTTTACCTGTAATATAATTTTAAAAAGAAACACTAGCCTATGCCCACCCTACCTAGGGCATTACAAAAGACTCTATAAACATTTAAGCGTGCCTTAAGACAACTTATTTCTGTAATCCTAATAAGTATTCTTAACTGTATCTAAAAGTTGAGAAAGCCTCAAACAGAAACAGTCTGTAGTAATTGAATAAAACTGGGTTTTAAAAAGTTCTTTTCTTTTTAGAAGCCTCTCCGAGTTGGTTTTTAATTCAGGAAAAGGCGGGGTGGGGGGCAAAGGGGGATTTTTCTGGTGCAGACATGTCCTCAAATGTTCAGCAGCTATCAGTTTTCTCACCATGTGTAGGCTTGCACGTGGAAGATTTTTGTACCTGTCCAAGAGCCAAATTAAGAGAGTTTTTCTTTCTGGGTTATCTCACCCCAAGCCCAGATAGTTTCTGTAAACAAAAGCGGTGGCAGTGGCAGCATTTTGAACCTACCGATAATACAGAATAGTTTTAGGAGAGGCCTAGCCAGGCAGCTCAGCAGGGATGATTCAGCATTTCTTTTCCTCACGTGAGCTTGCTCTGAGACAAAAGCTTTAATTCGCTACAGGCTCAGGTCTGTTTTTATTTATTTATTTATTTATTCCATAATGATGTTGGGGAAGGGGGGCTCAGCCCCTTTCCCTTGGATGAATGCATGTACTCCCTAGGCTTATTCATGAGAAGGGCAGGGCAGCAGGATCAGCATTGCCTCCAGTTAAAGGAGCAATTCTACATGTATGATGAATGACGCTGCTCCTGAGAGGATCGCTCTCTCATGAGAATGAACCTCACTCATAATGTGTGATGAAAGCCCTTCTCCCATAGTCCGCTCTCTCATGAGAGTGTTAGGCCATGGAGACAGGAATGCAGGCCCGACGGCAGTAGCTGCCCAGCTTGGTTGCTCCGCACAGGCAAGCTGCAGGCATGGGCACCCTGGCAGCACTTCTCTGTCTTGGTGACTGCCATGAAGAAGCAGTCAAACCAGGCCCTCTGCCAGCCCATCCACCCATTTGAATATGCCCATCTTTATTTTTGCCCGGAACTGACCCCACTCTCCTGGGGTCATAGATAACCAGGGCTCTCCTCTCCTGTGATTCCCCACAGCAGCAGGTCTGCATAAGCTGCAATGCTGGTCTGAACCCAGGAGATTTGAACGAGAGTAAAGATCTGTCCCCAGTCTCGATGTTTCCCCAGTCTGCCCGCCTGGCAACGTTCAGACACATGGAGTGTCAAAATCTCCTTTAGGTGTGTCAAAGTGTTCCCTGGAGAGGAGAGGGTTACTATGCATAAGTGATATCATTAACCAGAGAGAACGGGGGGCCCACTTTGAATGGCTCAACACATGAGCATGCAGTCTGATGGAAGACTGAAGGTTGTCGAGCCTAAGGTCCTGCCCAGTAGACTGGCCCGCCCTCTCATGAGAGAGATAAGCCTATGGCATCAAGCTGCCATGGGGGGCATGAGTGTGGGTTGGTCTCCATGGACGGCTTTCCCAGGGTAAGCCATCACATCCTTGGTCACAGTGGGCCAGGCCCCAGGATCCTTTGCCCTCCCTCAGGGGCGGAGCCACCATTGGGCCAACGGGTTCAAAGAACCCAGGCCACTGACCAACCAGTGGCATCAGATACGGGGGCGGTAGTTTAGCTCCCGAGCGGGGGGCTGCTCTGCCCTTCAGGAGCTAAACTAAGGCTGTTGCTGCGTTTGCAGCACCAGCCAGGAGCGGCTCTTCCCTGCAAAGGCAGGGAAGAGTCACTCCTGGCTGCGCGCTGTGAACACAGCGCCAGCCTAACTAGGTCCTTGAGGGGCCATGCGGCCCCTTCAAGAGCTAAAAGACTGGCACTGCCTTTGCAACGCAGCCCAGGAGTGGCTCTTCCCTGCAGGGAAGAGCTGCTCCTGGGCTGCGCTGCAGCGCCAGCCTTCATTTAACTGCCAAAGGGGCCGCGCGGCCCCTTTGGCAGTTGAGGGCAACTCTGTCTGCTCTGCAGTGCCGAACGGAGCCTCAAGGCTCCGTTTGGCCAGACCACGCCCCCGCGTCTGACGTCAGATGTGGGGGCGGGATTAGCGGCTGACGTCAGATGTGGGGGCGGGGTTAGTGGGGCTGCCACAGCGGCCTCACACAAGCCACCAGCGGTCCCGCTCCGCCACTGCCCTCCCTCATATACATATCTCCTCCTAGTAAGTCATCATGTTCCTTTCCCTTTCCGGAGTAACAGAAAAATAGTGCCCCTCAGCACACACACTCACACACACACACAACCCAGAGTGCTTGTGTGAGACTGTTTTGTTGCAGGGCTCTTACAAGGGTGGTAGTGCAATTGCTGTCAGAGGAAGGGCTTGCATAAGGCATTTAAAGGAATTTAAATGCCCTTTCCCTGCTGAGGGTGGGCGGTCCATCTAGGGGCGTAGCTAGGGGAGAGGGAGCCTGTGTTCATCCCTCTCTCTGGCGGCCCCCCAGAGTGTGGGAGATAATGAACCCTTTCGCTCAATTATAGCTACACTCCTGGGTCCATCCCAAAAAGGCATGATTGCACTTGGCACGCTCCCTTGAAGATCGTGGCCAAAGGCTGTGACCCTGGAGACTTCCTGGCATCGTAGCAATAGCAATAGCAATAGCACTTACATTTATATACCGCTCTATAGCCGGAGCTCTCTAAGCGGTTTACAATGATTTAGCATATTGCCCCCAACATTCTGGGTACTCATTTTACCGACCTCGGAAGGATGGAAGGCTGAGTCAACCTTGAGCCCCTGGTCAGGATTTAACTTGTAACCTTCTGGTTACAGGGCAGCAGTTTTACCACTGCGCCACCAGGGGCTCATCTTGCTTGCAGTTTGGTGATGTGAGTGCTATGGAGCTTGCTGGATGCGGCCCTGGTGGACCAGGAAGAGGGAGGAGTCCCCCCGCCCTGAAAATTGAGGTTGCCAGGCTGCAGTTTGACAGATGTCTGAAATGTGATTCATGGTTAGAAAAATTAACTGTGGGTTCAGCAACCTCCAGCTTCATGTTATGTTTGAATGTGGCCAGTCTCTTGGGCTGAACTTCTTAACCACCAGAGCATACTTTGCTATGTGAGGGCTGTAATGTTTCTCCTCACACCCTTCAACAGTCCCTTGCTCCCCAACTGCCCCCATAGAGCTAGCTAAAGACCATCTTCCTCCAACGGGATGAGAGAAGGGACAGGCACAGCCTCTCAGGCTGTGCAACATGAAAAGATTTAGCTCTTGAAAAAATCTTTTTGTTGCTCTACTTTGCTGCTTTGTTATATAGCTTTTAATGGATGGGTATGGTTTTAATGCTTTTATGTAAACCACTTTGGAAGTTCACCTAAAAATGGTGTATAAATGGAAAACATTAAAAATAATCATCATAAACTTCTTTTGAAATTCCTCGCAGTTTAAAAAACAAACTGTTACAAGTCAAGGACAACTGCTGTTCAAGGAACACAAGTTTAAAACTTCCTTGTTTGGGCACTCTTTTTAAAAAATGTGATCCTTGTGATCCAAATCTTATTATGCTCTCAATATACACAGTGCTTTAACAGCCCTGCCGGATCAGTGGCCCACCAGACGCCTCTGAGAAACCCACAGACAAGAGGTGAGGGCATGCCTCACCTCTCTCTTGCTGTTGCTCTTGTTTTTGCTCCCTTTGTGGTAGCAAGCATGAATTGTCCCCTTTGCTAAGCAGGGTCTGCCCTGGTTGCATTTTAGTGGGAGACTTCATGTGAGCACTGTAAGACATTCCCCTTAGGGGATGGGGCTGCTCTAAGAAGGATCCACGTTCCATACCTGGCATCTCCAAGCTAGGGCTGAGAGCGATTCCTGCCTGCAATCTTGGAGACGCCACTGCCAGTCAATACTGCACTAGATGGACCAATGGTCTGACTCAGTATATGTCAGCTTCCTATGTTTCTATGTTCCTAGCTGGTATTTAGAGGCATCTTGCCTCCGAGGCTGGAGATAGCCTATAGCCACCCAATTTACACCAGGACTATCTCTAGCTTTTGTGGGGCTGAAAATAGTTTGCTAGTGCATGGTTGCATGGGGAAGCAATATGGTTCCAGTCCGGTTGTAACGAGAAGATTCTGTTGCTGTGCTGCGCTGTGCAGGGCCCATAGACATGGGGCCCTGCCTGGACAACCGCCCCCAGCCCTGCTTCATGGTCTGCCTTCAGATAGCCCTGCTTGCTGCTTCACAGTCTAACTAGCAAAACAAGGGACTTAGAATCTAAATATTAATAGTTGGGGAGAAGTTGGGCTGAACTTTGGTGTTCCAATTGATAGAGGGTACTGGAGGTGATATTAGTGGTATTAGTCTTCATTGTTTCCTTCATATTACAACTGCCCCCCTTTGTATGCACAATACTGCATGTAGTGGGTGGAAAGTGGCAAGCAGTGTTTGGGGGTCAAAGGGCAGCAGGGACACTGCACTTCATCACCAGAAATGGATTGGTGGTCGTGATTCACTAATATGCCTAGCCCTGATTTCATTAGAGACATGTTCATGTTTAAAAGCCAGCAAGCGGCTCATTGTATTGTATTTTACTCACTCTCTTATTACATGCATGTTAACCTGCCACATAGAATGCATAGCTAAAGAATCTTAACTGTAATCATTCCAGTTGAGGGCCTGGAAACCAGGGACTAAACGATAGATAACTCCAAGTGGCAAGATTATGTAAACATTGCAGAGTTTTAAGGGGTGGGGGAGGGATTATATTAAAATATCAATAACTTTGATTGTATATTATACTTATGTTAAACAGAATCATAGTGGACTACGGATTAGGTGCAGAAGAATCCACTACAGTTACTACTACTACTACTACTACTACTACTACTACTACTACTAAATCTAATATAATATATCTATAATATAAAGCTGCTTGGGCCTTACTCACTCACTGACATAAAACTCCCATACCAAACCACAAAAGATAGAAACATGCTCTTTCCACAGGGAGGTTCCAGGCCCCACCCCAAAAAACTAATAATCCCAGGAAAATTCATTAATGTTCCAGAAAATGCAGGAACACTCTCCCACTGGGAAAGCAGGAAATAGGCATAGGGTGAGAACAAATTTTGGCAGTTTCCTTGAGTACTTTTACACACAGAAAGTCTGGGCTTTCTGGTACAGGAGGCATGCTTGCAAACCAAGCCCTTTGCTTTGTTGGTCACCTCTGGAATGCCTAAATGTATAGAAACTCCAGCACATTCTATGTGGTGGTCGGAAGCATGCTATAAGTGTGCAAATACTCCAAGAAATTGAAAATGTAGTAGAAGGAGGGGGAGGGGGAGGTGAGGGGAGGTCACTCACAGGAACAGCTTTTGTCATCATTTATTTTTTAAAACCCACTAGCCATAATGTCTATGGCTGGTTTTTGCAGGGTGAATTGGGGTTTGCTTTAGCCTATTTTGGTACCAGCACAAATCAAATGTCACCACTTAGTATACATTTCTTGGTGCTCTGTAGCAGGAGTATCAGGATATACAGTTAGGTTATGATGATGGAGGAGGAGGAGGAGGAGAGCAAGGAATAACACCAACACCATAATGTTGGAGGTATCTGAGCAGCAAGGAATTAGTTTATTATTAAATCCATATTTGATAAGAATAAAAGAGAACCATAGTGATATGAGGCTTTTGACCTATCCTTTCTCGGAACTGAAAACAAAAGCCATTATTTTTACATTGCTAATCATAGGCCGCGTTCAGATGTCACGAGAAACCTGAGGCAAACTCATCTCAGGTCCCCCCCCCCCATGATAGTCGGAGTCATGGTTCCAGGACCCAACCACTGCTCTGATTCCCATCCCCAGCTTCTAGATGAACCCTCGGTTGTAAGTAAGGTTAGCTTACCAAACTGAGGATCTGGAGGCTGGAGCATGTCATCTGGTTTGTGCAACTTGCCCAAACTGGAATTAGGGGAGGAAGCTCCTCCCGCTGCTTGAACTCCATTGGCTGGCGCAGCTTTCCTTCCTGGGTCCCAGAAAGCCCATGCAGCCAGTTCCTGCGCCCTTCCAGGCTTGGCGAACGCAGCTCCGGCTTGTCTGGGAGCGTGTCTGGGGACGGGGTAGAGAACCGCAGGTTCACTGAACCCATGGTTCGTAACCACGTCCGAATGGGGCAATAATGTTGTATCTGTATCCGAATTCTTTATCATAATTGTCATCCCAGGTTCAGGTGGCAGTTCTGATGCATCAGTTTCATCACTGTTGCAGCATTTGTAGCTGATGTATTCTTTCCAATTGCTTACCCTGGGCTACCATAACTGGCAATGTATAACAGATCAGAAACTTGATGTATCATAAAATTATTATTCCTGAACCTCAGATGTGTTGCTAGACAAAGGCAAACTTCCCTAAACTGACAAGAAGAAGCCTCATTAATTGTGTTTTAAAATTCCACTTGTTATGCACAGTAGGTAATAAATTCTAAGCAAAGCAGATGTTCTAATTTTTTAAAACCATTAAGTTGTGCGTCTGATACACAATGGGGAGGAGCTGTCTAGGGTGCACATAAGGCACTCCTTGAGATATGAAACATTCCCACTCTTGTACATCTGGGTCAGACTTGCATCTCCTCTCTTAGAAGATAGTTTATGAACCCAGTGAATAGCAATTTATATATAAATATACATGTAGAACATAAACACACACAACACATATGGAGAGAATAAATAACAACTGTGAATTAAATACACTAAATGAGTTTGTTAACATTATAATAAACCACAAGATCAATATCAGAGAGTGCTGGGTTGCCACTTAATGTGTCAAAATCTATTGGAGACTTTCTGCCCAAAGTATATCTGCTCCACTGTTGCAGCTGGTTAGAGAAACTAAGAAAGTGTACAGCCATGCTCCCCTCCCATTCGCCACTGACACATCCATAGCCTTGGAATGCACAGAAAGATGCTTCAGGCTGCAGTCCAATGCACACTTAATTGGGAATAAGCACGTTCTAACTCAGTGCTCCTACTTCCAAGTAAAATTGCATGGACTGTTAAGGCTGGAACTATATATTACAGCTAACAAATGTCTGCCACTGAAAGTAGTAGCCCTGTTACCATTTTGTAAAGGAAAAACACATAACAATGGCATCTCTCATTGGGTTTATTTAATTTTTTTAAACACTGTAGCAGATTAAAGCCTTTGTCTCAGAACAAGCTCATGTGAGCATGGATGAAATAAATAAATAAAATAAACCCAATGAGAGATGCCATTGGATGAGGAGATACAAATGTCCATTGGACAAGGGGATGCAAATGGACGAGGGGGTGCAAATTGGACAAGGGGGTGCAGATGTCCATTGGATGAGGGGGTGCAAATGTCCCTGGGCCTGGAGGGTCAAGGGGCCCAAAAGGCCACCGCCGCCCCACCCCTGTGCACCCCTGCACTCCCCCCACTACCATTTCCCATTTAGCCTTGGCGGTGGTGGCGACAGGCAAAATTCTCCCCCCTCCCTGGCTGGCATGTGTGGGCCTCCCCATTCTGTGGCCAGCATGCCAGCTTCTCTCACACCTGCATGCGAGCCTCCTCATTGAGTAGGGAGAGCGTTGCATTCCATGCCATCATGACATGCAACACTCTCTGTACTCAATGGGGAAGCCTAAATGGATGCAAGAGAGAAGCCGGCACACCAGCCAGAGAATAGGGAGGCCCGCATGCACCATCCGGGAAGAAGCTGGTGCACCGAGAAGCCCGCCTGCCAGCTGCCACCACAGGTAAATGGGAAGGAAGTGTGGTGGGGCAGGGCTGGAAAGTAGGGGCCGTGGCTTCAGAGCTGGGGCACATGGGGAGCCCCGAAAACAACTTTTTCCCTGGGGCACTAGGAGTTTCCCTATGCCACTGCACGTGAGGGAAAGAAACACGTGAGGTTCTTTGTTAGAAGAAGCACCTCCAGCCTAGCTTGTTCTAAAAATGAACTTCCTTCTTCCTGGTAACGGCTCTCTAGGTCCCACACAACTGGTGTGCTGATTGGCGAGCCCTGGAGTTTACCAGCCTGTCAGTCAAGACAGGGTTCACTTCTGGTTAACTCTTTAGAGGGAGGAGATGCTGATCACTACAAATACATTTATATTCCACCCAAACCTTATGTCTCTGGGTGGTTTACAATACAATACAATACCCAGTACAAATTAAAACAAAATTAAAATGTTAAAACCTAAAAATAATTAATTTAACACAATGTTAAAAACTGTAAGTCTAATTAAAAGCCTGGGTGAACAAATGTGTCTTAACCACCTTCTTAAAAGTTGTTAGAGATGGGGAGGCTCTTATTTCAGCAGGGAGCGCATTCCAAAGCCTCTGAGCAGCAACGGAGAAGACTTGTCCCTGAGTAGCCAGATGAGCCAGTGGCAATTACAGACGAACCTCTCCAGATGACCTCAATGGGTGGCGGAGCTCATGGAGAAGATGACATTATCTTAAATACCCAGGTCCTAAGCTGTTTATGGCTTTATAGGTTATAACCTATTTCGTTTTGGGTGGTATAAAAATATGTTAAATAAAATAAAATAAACCTTTAAAAAGGCAGTCAAAACACATTTGTTCACCCCGGCTTTTAATTAGATACTGTTTTAATAGTTTGATGGGTTTTAATAGTTTTATCATTGTTTTAAATTTTAAATTGTAATGTTTTAATCTTTTTACTTGTTTTTATTGTTTTGTTGTAACCGCCCAGAGACTTGCATTTTGGGCGGTATACAAATATGTTAAATAAATGGATGGATGGATGGATGTCTGGCTGGCTGGATGAATATCCAGCACCTTGTATTTTGCCCGGAAACTTATCAGTAGCCAGAATAGGAATTATATGATCTCTCCCAGATGGCCCAGAGACCAACCTGGCAGCTGCATTCTGTACCAACTGCAGTTTCCGGACTATGTACAAAGGGAGCCCCATGTAAAGCACATTGCAGTAGTCAAGTCTGGAGGTTACCAGCATAAGTACCACTGTTCTGAGGCTGTTTATCTTGACTGTTTATTAACGGACGCTGCTGGTGGCGTCTACAAGTTTCCTCACCATTATACATAGCAGTCAATGAAGTAGAGCACTGATAGGGAAAACACACAATGTATGGCATCATGAAAGGAAGGAAAGGTTGTGCCTTCAAGTCAGTGTCGACTCCTGGAGACCACAGAGCCATGTGGTTTTCTTGGAAGAATAAAGGAGGGGTTTACCATTGCCTCCCCCCATGCAGTATGAGATGATGCCTTTCAGCACCTTCCTGTATTGCTGCTGCCCAATATAGAAGTTTCCCATAGTTTGGGAAACACACCAGTGGGGATTTGAACCAACAGCCTCCTGCTCTTTCGGCAGGATACTTCCCCAATGCGCCATTAGGTGGCTGGTCATACATCACCCTTTTCTTTTGCTAGATATTCTGTGGGGGAGAGGAAGAGGAGGAGACACCACCAGGCTACGGCTTTCAGTGGTAGCCACACCTTAGCCACTAAGTGCTATTTCTGTTTAAGTCTGGTAGGGTGCTGCTAGCCAAAACACAGTTGAAAATGGGGTGTCTCTGTCCTCCAATCCAAATTTAAAATGTAATTTTCTGACTTGGGAGGTGGGCTAGACTTGCTATCCAACTTGTGACACATCAATCCAATCCCGATCTTTAAAGCACTTCTTAGACTGTCAGTCAAAAACATTATCTTCCTAGTAACAAATCAAATAAAATCATAAGAGTGTGTTAAAGGATGTCATAATCAAAGCTCTCCTGTGGCTTTGTGATATCTCACAGAGGCCATAACTTGCCTTTAAGGACACCGCCATAAAATTGCCTTGAATCAAACATGCTTAGATAGCCCAGCCAACTAATGCAGGGTCCCAAGGCATCACCTGCTGTGCATTAGAGATTATTTTTAATGACTTTCCAGTTCCATCCCACTTGCCGGAATAAGGGTGCAAAGACATTCGAATCATAGGTGGCCCTACTCAGCCACTCCAGCAAGGCATCCCTGAGCTCTTGCTGAAACGTTTGCTGCATTTTTGGTAACCAAGACAATCGCTGCTCATGCCTCACAGTTTCAACCGGTTTGCCTGCAGAACCAAATATGAATATTAAAAATGTGGGAAATGAGTGTTTCAAAATATTATGAGATTGATGTTGCACTCTCTTAGTTGCTGCTCATTCCCTCTTGTGTTCAGACAGTTGTCCCCATAGGATCTCTTTAGCCTGGCCCTTAGGATGAGGCTTCCCACAATGCTCATGGAGAAGGAGGCAGAGACAAAGAAAAAGACTGAGGAAGGGCAGGGGCTTTAAAATTATGTGGATATATCATTTTGAGCTCAAGGATACTAAGGCTGGACATGATTACCTTGATGCCTGTTGGTCCTCTGTAGCCTCATGGTTGATTTCAAACTATTCTCCGCAACCAGACATTGTCAAAGACTGTACCCCTTGAATTTCATGGCCATTTGACTTCGTTGTTCACACAGTGGCGCACCTAGGGCAAAGAGGAGCCTTCGGTGGGGCCCCCACGCCACAAGCCCCTCCCCCCATTAATTTTTTTAACCTGCTGCTGCCTCCACTGGTGCTCCTGTCTTGGGGAGGCTCCAAATGATCAGGGGGGCCTCCCCAGGGCCCCGCTGCTGCATCGCTTCTCCATGCCTGCCTTGCTGCTGCCCTGCACCCACCGCTGCCCCGCCAAGATTTGTCATCCTCACCACCAGGGCCGAGCAGAGCAGGCCTCCCCTTGGTGGTGGTGGCGGCGGCAGCAGGCTGCCTCTCCACTACCAGCAAGCAGTTGGTGCACTGGCAGCCCCACCAGCAGCAGAAGCACTTGTGGCCCTTCAGGGAGGACACGATGCCATGGTTGCGGCAGCGCACACACTTGGGCATGCAGCTCAGCTTGCGAGTCTGCTGCTCCCCAACGGCCACTGCTCTCTCCACCCCGGGGGCAGAGCTGGTCTTGTGGTAGCAAGCATGACTTGTCCCCATAGCTAAGCAGGGTCTGCCCTGGTTGCATCTGAATGGGAGACTTGATGTGTGCTGCAAGATATTCCCCTCAGGGGATGGAGCCGCTCTGGGAAGAGCAGAAGGTTTCAGGTTCCCTCCCTGGCTTCTCCAAGATAGGGCTGAGAGAGATTCCTGCCTGCAACCTTGGAGAAGCTGCTGCCAGTCTGTGAAGACAATACTGAGCTAGATGGACCTATGGTCTGACTCAGTATATGGCAGTTTCCTATGTTCCTATGGAGCAGGAGGCTGCTGCTGCTGTGCCATAGCCTGAGAACCCCGCCGGCTGACCCCTCCTCCTCCTCCTCCTCCTCCTCCTAATCTCCACCTCCCGCCCCATCCTTCTCCTCCTCCTCCTCCTCCTGCTCTTCAGCCTCCTCTCCCAGGCAGGGTTGTGGTAGCTGCTGCTGTTGCAAATATTGGCATGGCAGCAGCAGGGCAGGCATGGGGCTGCAGCTGGGAAAGTGCAAGGCAGTGATGCAGGAGGCCCTCCAGACAGAGGAGGCCACAGACCTGATCCCCAAGGCCCATGGCTAAATCCGCCTCTATGTTCACAATTATTTTCCTTTCTTTTTCTCTATACCCATATATATTATATTATATTATATTCCTGTATCTGATGAAGTTGAGCTGTATTGTATGAAAGGTTATGAAACAAGAAAGGTGCCTCAAAACTCTACTACATACTAACACAGCTACCCTTGGGGAGTGGGTTTTCTTGACTATTTGTATTGTTTTTTACTGTTGTTTCAGCTATGCTGTACGATAAGCAATAAGTTTATGCTTATTGCTTATTGTTTGCAATTGAATTTGTGTAAGCTGTCTCGAAAAAGGTAGAGTATACAGGGAGGGAGGGAGGGAGGGAGGGAGGAAGGAAGGAATTTCCAGGCTCCTTTGCTGAATTTCTAGTTTGAAAATTTGAAGGCCCTATCCTTTATATTTATGAAAACCTAAGAAAAAGCCTCCAGGCAACTGTTTAGTAAGAAGTAAACCTCCTCCCACCTTCCAGTATCTTGTCCAATTAATGCAAAGATATCCAGGTGACTGATAGACTCTTGTAAGTTATTTAATACTATTTATTTAAGTTATTTAATGACATATTATTGATTTGAATGGAACTTTATAAATCCATTACAATAATTTGTACAGAGACAGCTAACAAGATGATAATATTGCTGGTTCAATATATTAAGGCCCAGTTTACACATGCAAGAATTATGGTGTTGGTGAATCTACTAATGAGGCAAATTTAACCATGTCAGCCCATATAAGAAAAAGGAGCTGTAGGAAACTCAGAGGCCGCTATATGCCACTGTAAGGTATTACTACTGCAAGAAATTAGCACAAATTTCTACACAGTAGATGCCTCAGACAGAGAAAACCACTCTCAAAGCAGCAATGTCCGATCATATAGGAAGACGCTGCCAGATCTGAATGAATCAGCATGGTTCATTACCAGAGCTGTATGTGCCCCTCTGCCAGTGCCTGGATCCCAAACCACATCAGTAAATATCTGGGAAGGAATGTGGGATGGGCAGATCACATGGGAAATAACCACCTACGTCACCACCTCCCCCCTGATATCTGTGGCACTTTGGTGGCACTGACTTACTACATGATACATCCACCCCATTTGATTCCTTTATTCATATGCTGCCATTGTGATGCAGGATCCACTTTAAAGCACCAGAGGGCAGCTGGGAGGGCTTCCTTATGCAGAGAGCTCTACGAGAAGGGCAACCACCGAAAGTCCTGCTTCTTAGAACTGCCTTTTAAGTATCTGAAACCGAAGGCTCCATCTGATAATTTAAGCATATGGAAAGATTCATATGGGAGTAGTCGTGCCTTTAGGTACCCTAGATCCATGCTGTTTGGGGCTTGAGTGCTTTACAAGGTTGATGTATTTGTAAAGCCAGCGTGGTGTAGTGGCTAGAGTGCTGGACTAGGACCGGGGAGACCTGAGTTCAAATCCCCATTCAGCCATGAAACTAGCTGGGTGACTCTGGGCCAGTCACTTCTCTCTCAGCCTAACCTACTTCACAGGGTTGTTGTGAGGGGAAACTCAAGTATGTAGTACACCGCTCTGGGCTCCTTGGAGGAAGAGCGGGATATAAATGTAAATAACAATAATAATAACAACAGCAGCAGCAGCAACAACAACATTGACAATAAAATTCTGGCATCCCAGGTCCTTGGGAAGGACTCGATGTCTGGATAAAACAAACCAGTCAATAACACCTGTCTGACTGTGTAAAATAATAATAATAATAATAATAAAGAAAGTGCAGGAATGGGGTGAGCACTCTGATTAGAGGGGCTCAAAATGCTGCTCCTTGGCACGAGCCATTTCATGTCAGTGCTCAGATTGCTCTGCAAAATAGTCCATGAATGCATTCTCTTCCCCTCCCCTGCCAGACCACTCCTCTTCAAAGGAAAAAAAAAACCATTACAGTTGCAAAGGGGTAACCTGTGGCAGGAGGAGCCTAGCAGGCTGGACTGCTGACTGGCTGGCTCCCAATCTTGAAATAATAGTTCTGAGCATAAAAAAGAACTGTAAAGAAATGTAAACTGCAGCCATCTAATGGTGGGAACTGGTACTGCATGGTGAGAAAATCCAAGATGCATTGGGGAGAAGGAATGGCATGAATTAGCACTGGGCAAAGGGGCATATGCTCCAAATTTGGCTGGGTATCCCAAACCACTTACTTGCTTGCTGACCCCCACCACCAACCTTGTTTGGATGAAGAAGGAGCAAGTGATGGAGCAAATTAAAAATTCCATCCTCTGCCACTGAGCCTCCATCTTTGTGCTCAGGGCTAGCTTTTTTTTGGTCCACCCTCAACGGTATGCCCCCTCAATGGTTGGGGCAGTGGAACAGCCCAGGAGGAGGTGGCTGACATACAGAGCAAGGATGCACTGGTGCAGTGTGAGAGCAGCCTAACAGAACTTTGCAACAAATTGTACCAATGCAGTGGAGTGGGCACAATTTGTGACATCCTCCCCTTCCCCAGGAAGCCCTCTGTGCCACCCAAAATGATGTCCTGGAGGGCTACACAACCCTCAGGGACACATTTTCAGATGGCATAGAGGGCTTCTTGGGGAAGGCAAGGGTGAAATCCATTGCCTCTTCCCTGTCACACTGGTGCAGTTAGTTGGGAAATTCTGTTCAGCTGCTATCTCGCTGCATTGGTGTATGCTTGCACAGCAGCAAAAATGCCATGGCAGAGAGAGAGAGAGAGAGAGAGAGAGAGAGAGAGAGAGAGAGAGATATGCACAGTATCCAGAGGTGCTCTTACCCCTGGACTTCGGGGCCAAAGTCCAGGGCCTCCACAGCCCCTGGGGCTGTGGTGATGCTTAATTTGCAGGGGAGGGGGCCCCCTCCAAAGGCCTTTAGGTCCAGGCTCCAAAATTACCTAGGTGCACCTTTTACAGTAACTCTCCCCCAAATTTTATGTGATGGCAAGGCCATTGCCAGGGGCATAGCTTGGGGAGAAGGGGGTCCATGTTCACCCCTCTCCCTGGTGGCTCTTTGGAGTAAGGGAGATAATGTAGAAAATAGGGAGGGTGGAGCTGGGGGGCCCTCATGAGCTGAGGGCCCCATCTGTTCAATTACAGAAACACCCCTGGCCACTGCAAAAAGGGATTGCAAAGTGGAGGGAAATTTGAGAATAAAGTAAGTAGTGTGGGTCAGTCAGAAATCCAATCCTAATAAGACCTTGGCATGCCCTTGCCATGCCAGATATAACAAGGATATACTGGTAAGTTATGATTTCAAAAACTGGAGGATAGGGATACGTGGTACCTGTTAGATTTGGGCTGGTTAGACAAGTTCGAACCCAGACTGGATGGGCCCCCGAAAAGAGGGGGGGGCCAGTCCAGGTTCGAACCGAACCAAGCCTGGTTCGACTTCAACCAGTTCAAACCAGTTTGATAGTTAGAAAGTTGAGGAGGCTGCCATTTTGTCTGGTGTGTTTACAAGTTGTCTCCTTTGCTGATTGGTTTTCTGCCACTGCCTTCCGATTGCCTAGCGATCTCCTTCTGGTTGGCTTGTTATCATTCAAATCTGAGTGTTGCCAGGGAAACTCTGCCCCCATTGGCTGGGGGGAGAAGGATGAGGGAGCTAAAAGGAGGGAGTTTCAAAGTGTATTTAAAGCCAGACAGTGCCTGCCTGGCTTCACTCTGCCTCTGGATTCTGGAGGAAGAGAACTGCCTTGTTTTGCGGCATCGCTGCTGCCTTGCCTGACCTGCTGCTGTTGCCTGCCTCCCGGCTTTGGCTGGGCCCCTGTCCTGCCCTGCTGGGTCTGCTCTGCCTAACCCCTGCTCTGCGGCTGCTGCTGGATCACCTTGCTGTTGCAAGCTAAACCAGGGCCCAGCCAATCTGGGGTCAACTTATTCCAGACACGAAGAGAAGAAAGACGACTTCTTGTCAGAGGGAAGTATGTGGTTTTATTTTCTCAGGACTGTTTATAATATGCTTGCAGTCCTATTGCTGACTATCTGGTTTAATCTTAGATGGAGAAAGGCAGAACTTTGGGTGCCTGTCTTACCTGAGTTGTGGTGGTTGGGTTTGTTTGTGAGATAAGTTGGTGAGAAATGGACAGTGGCAGTGTGAGATTTCTTGGTAACTGCTGTGAGCACCATGTCTGGCCTTGTGCTTCGTGCACTGCTCTGGTCTGGTGACTCTGCTCTGCAATCTGGTCCAGCAAGGTGCACTATCTTAAAATGTGGCTGGACTGGAAGTTGCTCTCTGGTGGTCTGCTCTGTCTGTAATCTGCGTTGCAAGGTCAGGTGTACTCAGTCAAAATGTGGCTGAAGCTGAAGAGGTTATGCTAGTTGAGCACAGCTTATGGCTATGCTTGCAAAGGCTGCTGTTGCTGTTGCAATGGAGTCATCACTGTGAGTGTGTCAGTGTGTGAGAGAGCAACTTGTGCCAATGATGCAGCGTGGGCACCTGGCACAGTGGCTGGCAGAGTCTGGCTCAGTGATTCTTTTTTTGACTGTGTTTTGCACACCATGTGTTGTGTTCTGTGCTGGGAGATTCTCTTTTCACTTGTGTGGCGGTGCACTGTTTTGCCAATAGGGAATAAAGGGGGACACCAAAGCAGGTTGGGTGGTAGGGTATGATGGGTGCTACCTAACCCGCAAAACAATCGGGGAATTGGATTATTTTCATTCTGGATTTTTTTTCTGGATCAGTAGGTCAGCCCTAACTTAAGGGTGACCTACTGACCCAGAAAATATTCAAAAAACCATTAAAACTCACCCGATCACCTGATAGTTTTGCGGGTTGGGTGGTTGGTAGTACCCATCATGCTCTAGCACCCAACTCACTTTGGTGTCCCTGCTACCCATGGGGAATAATGGGCTTGTTCAAGTCCACCATTATACCCTATGGGTGAACTGGTTTGAATCATTTCAAATTCGAACCAAACCAGTGGTCTGTTCGATCGAACCAGTTCTTGAACCTGCAGTCTGGTTCGAATTTGAACTGTACAATGGAAATTGGTTCTGTACATATCCCTACTGGAAGAGAGTATTGGATTACTTTGGAGAACATGAAAAAGTCTAATTATCAAAATGTGGGGTTGGCTGTGGCCGTGAGCCAGGCCCTGTGTGCCTGAGCCCTGGATCTTTTAAGTACTTATCAACTCCCTGAATCAGATGCATGTTGGGTGATGGTTCATTATATGGCAAATTGAGCCAATTTATAATATCTGAAGCAACAAACACATATTTGGAGCACTTTTACCTGTTCTCTAGCCATCCTTAGAAAGAGTCTGGGTCATGGAAGCTCAGGGCTGCAGCTCTTGGCAACAAGGAAATTTCTTATTATAAGGGGGTGTCTGTTTTGTTTTGTTTTTGTCCTGGGAAGTTCTGTGGTCAACAGGTTTGTTTAGCTTTAATAGGAAATAATAGTTTTGAGTGTGCTTGGAATGGTTATGTCAAACTTTAGAGTCTACTGGTCAACATGCAAGCCTGTCTCCCTGCCTAGTAGTGAGATGGACTTTGTTCAATTAGTGCCTACTTTCATCTCATAGACTTGGAACAGAATGCATTTAATAGAATGGATGCCAATGCATTTAATAGAATGGATAGAATATGTCTCTGAAATATTCTCTTCAATTATAATTAATGCATTGGCGAATATTCTTTTCCAGGTCTAGAAAGTAGGGATGTGCACCGAACCGTGGAGCTGCAGTCCAACTCTGGTGGGGGTGGCTCTTTAAGGGTGGGGGAGGATGCACTTACCCCTCCCACCGCTTTCCCCCTGCCGGCGCTCCCCAAAATTTCCCCAAATCCATGGGGCGGCAGCATACCTCCCTGCCGCCTCTTCCCCCGTTTTTGGCTGGAAATGGGGAAGTACCATGTGTGTGTGCCCGCTGTTGCGCCCGCACGCCTGCTGTGCACATCACATGTCACGCACGCACGTCACGTGATGTGTGAGCATGATGTGTGAGTGTGACATGCGAGCGTGACATGCAACGTGCCCAGCATAATGAACCATCACCCAACATGCATCTGATTCAGGGAGTTGATAAGTACTTAAAAGATCCAGGGCTCAGGCACACAGGGCCTGGCTCAGGGCCACAGCCCTCTGAGAATGTTTGAGTACTTACAAGCAATGCCTGCAAAGCCCAGGTGACTGATGAGTCCAGTGGGAGATTGTCCATCCATTCCTGTGAAAACGTATTGGAAAGGAGACATGGTGATCTTGTAACAGCTGAGTCAATTTTTTTTACAGATATATATGCAGAGAAGATGGGAAGCAAGTATGCACACAGGCAGGCAGTGTTGCACTGCTACTGCCCTCAGATAACATGATAGTACCCTGGCAACCCTACAAAGTTAGTTTCCATCCCCAAACTCCGTCTCTTTTCTTTTACCAAAGTCATCAATCTGTCTTTCTTTCCTTTTCTGTCTTCCTTTACCACCCAGACTGGGTGCCTTTTTATAAACAAGGCAGCTTAATAGCCTATCACACATCAGTAACAAGAAAAAAGCCACTCTGTATGACCAAAGAGCATACAACATTAATGTTTGCAACACAAATTATCACTGATGCCTGTTAAAATACAAACCTGCATATAGCCCACGATCCATCTCTTTTCAGTCAGCATCCCCAGAAATGTGACACAGCCAGTAATGGTGATGAAAAAACTGAATGTTTATTATAGGAATTGTGCATAATTTTTTAACATATGTGGTCAAACATGGATTTCTCTTTGAAGGAAAGTTACAATAGTGGGTTATTAATTTTAATTCTTCTTAAATACTTCAGAACATTCTTTCTACAGTCCTGAAAAACACAACTGGATATAGCTATGCAGAAATTCTGAAAGAGGTTTTCTTAAATACCAAATTATTTCAGCAAGCATCATGTTCTTTCCTCAAATAGACGTTTTGACATATTTAAACAACTATTAAGCAACATATTGTCAGGTATCCAGTTACTAATATTAGTAGCAGATTATGCTATAAATGATGTTTTAATTCTTTAAAAGGAACTTTAACCATGAAAATCCACATAATGGTTTTCTTGGTTAAAAGAAAAAATATAGGGAGAAATTATTGTTCTCCTGAGAAGAAAGGCAGAATTCTTTGTTAGTGAAAGGCATGATTTTAATAAAAGAAAACACACAAGAAGAAAATTAAGAGATATATCTGCCCGATTTTAGACTCTGCAACTCATGCAAACCGGCAAGGCTGGTTGGACTTGACATTATTTCTTGTACAGAATTTTCTAATTCTCACAAGTTGATAAGATGGGACGATACAAAATTATCACGTATGAATAAGCTTGTATGTCAGTTGCTACCTGGCCCATGAGTTGTAGCATTGTCTTTTAACACATTTGTAAAATACACTTGCAGAGCTGCAGAATAACTGAAAGCATAGATCCTTAGCTGGTGTACAATGATATGTCATTGGGCTTACAGTATATATGGATGTTCAAGTACTGATTGCTGTGTAGTTGCTGAAGTACTTCAATGAAACAGTGTGACACTATTAAACAAACCAAGCATAAGGCCCAGTTCTTATGAACTGGGCTTTAATTCACTGGAAGTAGTGGGAGATGGAGTCTATTCTACTTCCTTTCTTGCAACAACTTGTTTTCTTACCCTCACCTGATCAGGCCCCACACATTACAGATCAGCAAACTCAGGTTTGAAGTTGCCACTGGTGAATGCCAGATAGTGTGCAATCTCATACACATTTATCTGGCAACAAGCCTTACGGCTGGCAGTGTGCTAACTTTCAAGGACCTCATATATGGAAAATTTCAACGTTTTAAATACACATTTATTTTTTTAGAAAGATACCTGCAACTATTTTTTTTAAAAAAAAGAGTGAAGGCAGTGCTAGGCAGTGATCAGTCCATGTAGTCAGCTGCCTCGGGTTAGGGAGTCTTCAGAGTCGTTCCCTGCAGGCTTGATGGACAGGGCACGTGTGGGGAAGGAGATCAGGAAAGGATGTTCACTTCTTTCCTCTCCTCACACACTGCCCCGCCCTCCTCACACACTACCCCTGCAGGGCAACTACTTTGAAGGCTTTCTGCTTCTGGACAGCTTTGACTAACTGGGCAAAATAAACACTTTTTTAATGTGGTGATTCTCTTTATTTAGCAGGGGGAGAGTAATTGACCCTATCCACCCCCTGCACAGTACCTCCAGTGACTGTCTTATGTTTCTTTTTAGATTCTGAGCACTTCGGGGATAGGGATCCATCTTATTTATTTATTACTTCTCTGTGTAAACCACTTTGGAAACGTTTGTTGAAAAGCGGTATATTTGTTGTTGTTGTTGACTACATCAACGGATCTCTGCCCATCATTCATTCATTGATTTTAGCATGCAGGTGTGTGGCCAGCCCATGATTTTTATTTTTTATTTTTAAACCATATATAAATCACATGTCCGTTTATACAGTCAAAAATAAAATTTGTCAATGTACCTTAAAAAAAAAAAAGCAAAGCTGACCCTGCCTGGAAAATTCATTTTAAGAGAAAGTCAACATGTGGCAAAGACATCCCACCAGGCTTGTCCTAATGTTTTTACTGTGAAGAAATGTGGACTAGGTTAGTTACCAACTGAGGGATAAGCAGGCAAGATAGGGTTAAGCTGCCAGAAACATACGCCTGTTATCACACATGCGCATTCACTCAAATCCAAAGTGGCTTATGGGAGAGAAGAGAAATAACTGAAGTCTTTTTCCCACACAGCCTGACATTCCCTGAAAAGAAGCATACAAACCTTGTATGGATATCTGTCAAGGAAAAATCCTCACTAAATAAAGCTGTCAGTCATCCTTGTTGGACAAAACATAGGACAGAACGGATTACATCAGTAAAACTCTAATAAAGAACTAGGGTAATACAAGTGATGCTCCAATGTTCTCACCAGTTGCACACTCATCAGACTCCTTCCTACCCCTCTTGTTGGCCTTTTAAGGAAAACTGTTCTCATCCTCTTGGCCAAAGATTAGGATTCCACTGTGGAAGCAGGAGCTATTTCTGGCTGCCTTTGTCAAGACAGACATCTTTACCTACTAACACTTTCCAGGAGCAGTGATGCTGCCCCACCATGTTCCAGAACACATGTGACTATTCCTAAGGCGCACCTACAGCTCTGGTTAACTAAGTGGTTCTTCATAGTGACTCTTCTTAGAATGGATCCCTGTGCTAGGATTGTTTTTAAAGAAGGAGTTTACTGTTGGATCTATGCAAGTCACATTGTTCTAAACTATTAAGAGATATTTTAAAAAATAACATAGCCACAACATATGCTAATAAAATACATTGCCTTTTTTGCAAGTTAGTCTTAAATACCTTCAGTGTGCCTTGCTGTGAATCCTTCAGTGTGCCTTGCTGTGAATCCCTACTCCTACCACATCCATCTCCTCCCTGCTTCCATCACTGCCTCCCTGCCTGAATCCCTTCCTCTACAATGTACCTCCAGTTAAAAAAATTCCTCGGAAGTGGAAGTGACTGTTGTCTGTCATTTTCTTTCAGTGTAGAAGATGCTTTTGAAACAAGCAGGAAGCAAAAGATCTCTCCCCTATCCCATGCTACCACAACTGGAAATTATATTCTTGGAAAAAATATTTTGTTTATTTCATGGTCTTCTACATTGAAGGAAAATGGCACAGAGTTAGAAGAAGCTCACTGGTTAACTTTTGAGGGTGTGTGTGTGTGGTGTTGTTTTTTTTTAAAATGAGGTTCATAGAATGTTTTAGAAAATTAATTATATATATATATATATATATATATATATATATATATATATATATCTATCTCTCTCTCTCTCTCTCTCAAGACTCTCAGGTACATCAGTTTTTACTGCAATATGCATTTAGCCCAGAGGTGCACAACTCAAATGCCCTGGTGGGCTGAAAGCAACTGTGACTTGGCGTGTGGGAGCCGAGGTCAATTTTTAGGGTGCAATTTTAAATTAAATTATTTAATTTAATTGGGAGCCAGCGGGGGAAGCAAGCGGGGAAAATGTAAGCCATGTGGAGGGCCCAGGAGCCAGGGGGAGGTGAGTGGCGGTGCCTTTGCTGCCACAGCAGCCACAGCATGCCACTGCTCTTGCTGCCAGCCTTTGGGATTTGAGTGGTGGCAGTGGCTGCAGGGGTGCATGGATGGTAAGACCCTTCAGAGGGAGGGCAGCCACAGCATGCAGCTCAGGTAAATAATTAATGGCGGTTGAACTGAGAGGGAAATGGCCCTGTGGGTCAAGAACAAATGACTCGCGGGCTGGATCCGGACTGTGGGCCATATGTTGAGCAGGCCTGATTTAGCCTGATATTCTTCTATTTAAGAAAAACATTCAGTGTAACAGTTTATTATAGCAATATGCTTGGTTGAAACCAACAAGACTTAAATGCAGGATTGCACCCTGATTGACTGAGTGTTGACAGTCACAGAAAGAAGATATGCTAGTGAATTTATAATAAGCAAGTATGAATGTATAACGATACATTCCATTGGTTCAGAAATCTTGACATTGTAAGATCAAAAACAAATTAATGCTTGTTTCTCATGTTTTCATTTTAAATTGCAAGAATGTCTTCTCCTGTGACATAATATGCTTTAATTGCCTACGTTTAGTCATTCAGGATGCAATCCTGCTCTAAAACAAAATATTCACAAAGTCTTGTTGATTTCCACAAAGATCAAACATGCATCGTTGAGTTCAGGACTGAAGTCTTCCCTGCATTATTTGAAAGGGCACAGCCTACCTGGAAGATTTCCTGCACAAGCCCAGCTGAAATGGTTGGGAGTTGTGCAAGAGTGCTCTTCATTTCAAAAGCAAAGCCCTTATGCAGCTCCCATTTATTTTGATGGGCTTGTACAGAAGACATTCCTGCCCATTTTCTTCGGAATTCTCACTCTTCATCTTTCTGAGGGGAAGTGTGTGCATGTGGAGCATTCGATCCTGAGGAAAATACAAATGAATGTATTTTATTTTAAAAAAAATTAAGCACCCTTGTTCTGTGAAAATATTACAACAGTTCCGCATTGCTTAATCAGGGATAATATGCATATTGCTCAGAGCGGAAGAATATGGAACACTCATGTCAATATAATTGACTGAAAACCAGCACAGATCCTTTAAAAAGTGATCACTCCCTATATTTTAATCTGATTTGTCTCCAAACCCATATTGTCTCCCTTAAATTATGTTTGAAGTGCCACTTCTGCAAGGTCATTATTAATGAACTATGAGGCTCTCATTTTGCACGGTAGACCAAAAGATACAAACACACGAAGTAACTTCAAGTTTTACCCCTGAGCTGAAAGTTAATCTAAATTCAAGAACAAAAGTATTCATATTTGTCCTTGTATGTCAAGGATTACTACTATTGAAAGTGTTTTCCATTATCTGCTTGTCACTTTCTGAGCTTCTTAATCTCTTTCTTTCTCTTATTCAATGGCTGCTCTTGCTTTCTTTCCCACTGCCAAAGTAGTCCTTTTTCCCTTCTCGGGGTGGTGTGTGTGTGTGTGTGTGTGTGCGCCTCACTCCCTTTTAATGCTTCCAAAGTTAAAAGGACTAGGCTCAGCCTGGCCACCTGGGCATAGCAATGGAGCTTACACTCAGGTCTGGCTCCCAGCCAGTTGCCAGCTGTGACATTGTATGCAAGCAACTTACTTAATTCCATGCACTGGGATTGTACTGGTTCTGTTTACAACAACCTCTTGTCCCTGCTATGTCCAAACTCAATTGTCCCCAACGTTCCTTGTTTAATACTGTTTTGCAAATTATTAAGCACTGGAAGTCTATTAATCACAGTTCATGCCCTGTGCAAGCCCACACAACGAAGGGAGAGGACGGCGAAGGCAGGATATGTTCAGATCCCTGAAAGAGCTTGGATGGTGGTCCATTCAGATCCCTAACGAGATCATTAATGCTAACTAAATACAAACCTGACCCCACGACCCCCTGGGAAATTATGTGGGACCAGTGCAAGACATTAATATGTATCCCAGCCCCCTGAATCCCTTGATAGGCTGAACGCTAAACCTGTGATCAAAAGAGGCCTAATCACTGCTCTGATTGTAGTAAACCAAGCCGGACACAGAGTTGTCTGAATCCTCAATAGCTATTGCAGTGCCACCCCCACAATCTTCCCCCTGCTTCCAGGCTTCTGCATCAGCGAATTGCAAAGAGCCCCAGCTTTTCAGTGCATTTGACACACTGTGTCTAGTTTCTGGGACCACCTGGTAGGCTCATTTTAACATGACACCAGTCCAGCACTCCCACTTCGTCCTCCACTCTCCCACACAGCCGAAAGGCAGCGGAATTCCTCAATTCACCGGCCAACTGGAATAGTTCAAATTAAAACAAACAAACAAAAAACCATAACACAGACTATGGAATAAAGGAATACGTGATTTTATTCTTTGTGGTGACACCTGGGATAAAAGAAAGAAGGGGGATGGGGAACAGGCCAGACATTGATGAGGCCCCAGCCTTTTGTAGCATAAAATGTACACCTTTTCATGTTTGTTTGCTTGCTCACTCACAGCAGTCTGCTAACCCATCCATAAAGACGAAGCATCACAAATTTTACATGAAACAGCATGACAAACCAGACTTTTCTTGCTTACTTAAAGAAGAATAAACAGTCTCTAGCATATGAATGGGCTTTGCTCCTGTTCACTCTCACTCTTCAACACCATGCTTTCACTGAAGAAAATAAGACAAGTTTTGCAACACTGTTAGTACAATAACTCTACCATTACCATTTCTCTAAGTGTTTCAACAAAAGATGGATCCTATGTTTTTAAAAAAGCAATTTTTCAAAAGCATGACAAAAATCATGCTACCATTTCTGACATCGCTAAGGCATCCTGAAGGAATTTTAGTTGCCTTATCCTGACCACAGTCCCATCTTGCCCAGGACTTGTCTAACCGGACTGGAAGTGCTGTCCAAAGGTTTTCACAGCTCTGCAACTGGAGATAGTTTTAAGTGGAGATTCCAGGGATTGAACCTGGAATTTTGTGCACGCAAAACTACACTCCACCACTGAGCTGTTTTGAACATTTCAGCATTCTAAATAAAAAGGCTGAAATCTCCCTGCTCATAGGGATGTGCAAGTCAATTCGAGTACAAAACAATATGTACCCAAATCTACCTGTTTGGGGCAATTTGTGGACTAAACAAATCACCCCTGTGCTAGCTGGCCAGATTCGGGTCCAAAACATTTCTCCATGTGATAATGGACCTCTGCACACTGACTACCTTTTGGATCAACGGTGTGCTGCATGATGGGAAAACTCACAGCCAGATCCTAGGGCTGCGTATAGAGTACCTCTTAATGGACTGAGGTCATGTGTACATTGCTAGATAAAAGGTCAACTTTAGGATTATGTAAGTATGATAATATAGCAATATATATGCACATTCACCCAACTAAGTATAACATACAATTCTATCTAAATTCCTTAAAACATAATATAAGAAAACCTTCCTGTGAATCTCACTTACATAATACAGTGAGTTCCATTAATGTGTATTTCTATTTTATAACATAGATTTAAAGCCATCATATTTTGCAGACATTTTTAGTTCTGAAGAATGATTTTGCATATTCCATTCATTGCAGTGAATGGAAACCATACACTGAAGTGTTCCTCTCTCTAATGACTTCATGAGCTTCTTCATTGTTAGTGTTTCTGGTACTTCAGGAAACAGAAGAGTTTCTACATTCTTTCCAAAAGAGGAAATAGACCACCTATGCAAAGGGTTTATGGGTAGGGCTCTTGATTAAGTGAACAAGGAAGACCACATACACATGAACTCCCCATGAGTGTCTGAGTTTTGGATGAGGTGGTATCTTTGTTTGTTTTGTTTTTAAAGTAAGGTGTGCCATCGAGTCGGTGTCAACTCCTGGCGACCACAGAGCCCTGTGGTTGTCTTTGGCAGAATACAGGAGGGGTTTACCATTGCCACACAGTATGAGATGATGCCTTTCAGCATCTTCCTATATCGCTTCTGCCCGACATAGGTGTTTCCCATAGCCTGGGAAACATACCAGTGGGGATTCAAACTGGCAACCTCTGGCTTGATAATCAAGTCATTTCCCTGCTGCACCATTAGGTGGCTTATGTTTTATCTTTAGCCCTGTTCATATTCGCAAATGGGATCCTGCATGTGTAGAGTGGGGTAGCAGATGAAATGAGCCCTATACTCGCTGACTCTTCTACATGGAGCCTATGCATATAGAAGTTGTTTGTGCATAGGCTCTGTGCAGAAAAGCAACTAAATACTTTCTGCCATGTGTTCTTTATCCCTGTTTGGTCAGCTATGTCATGTACAGGGTTTTTATGTATGTGCATGACATTATTTTGTAGTCTACAACTCTTGTAATACTGTACATTTGGAAAACCTGGTCCTCTCAAAACCTATATGCTTTTTAAGAGTCACTTTTCACTAGTGATTTCTCCATCCCATTCTAAAGAACCTGATGTTGAGTATGCTACTAGGGTTTGTTGGTTTGTTTTAAAAAACTGGGTGCATTAACCTGCTGGACAATGAAAAAGAGAACAGATGCCTTTTTCTGTCAGTCAGTCACTAAATGCCAGCCCTTATAACCTAATATCAGGGGAGAGCTACACACACCGTTTAATATATAACTAGAATATATTTTCTGCTAAAAACCATACACATTTTTGACAAACTGTCTATTATATTTAAAAGTGTTTTGTGCTGATATTAAGAATTATATTGATGCCCATGTAGAAAATATGCCCAAACTTCCTGATGTCAATAAACAAACGGTATTTAACTATTTGCTTCATTAGTACAGTAGCTGAATGCAACCATTCTTCTATTTCCAAGTTACTGTCTGCAACAAGGTCCCTCTGATGCATTCCATCTAGTACTTAGTGTTTTTCCTCTTACACTCACCTCTCTCTCACCTATACTTTAAGCACAGAGTGTAACACAATCCACTACAACTAAAGACTCAGCTGAGAGTCAGATTAAAATTATCCTCGTCTGCCCTGACCTCTTTTCTCTGCAGGTGAGAGTGTCCCCCTTCACAAGCTAAATGAAGCAGAAATGATGAAGTGTTTGTTTTCCCTGACTTTTCCTCAGCCTGTCAGTAAATTTACAGGCACGAATATGGAGTGTTAATTTAATGTTCCCACTGAGCATCTCATTGTCAACAAAGGCTTCAAACCATAGCAGAGGAAAAGGTTAGCTCATGCAGAAAATGACCCTTATGGCTTGATTGCCTTGTGGTCCAGACTAACAGCAAGTAAAAAGCGGAAGGCTTTGACTTCCAGCGCCATGCATTTGATGGTCGTAAATGAAAGCTCTCTACCTTCGCTCAAATAAAGAGACACCGGTAATGCTCACTTATTTATTATCTTTGCAGGTAATCCTTGGGAAAATAGTCCAGTCTTTGCACACTTTCACTAATTTGTCTTAAGTCAAAACATAAACCTTTCATTATCAACACCTTAAGCAAAATCATATGTCTCTCAAAACGTTATTTAAAACACCACAAATGATGGCATGGCCAGGAAATTGCTTTCTTTACCTGACTTTTTGCATCCCGGAGATCTCTGTTGTCAAGTTGCGCAGAACATCCTGCTGGAAAGAGTTAAGTTCAGATAAACAGGCAACAGGCATTTCTCCCCTTTAAGGGAGAATAAAATATTTACACAGTTGAATGTGTGTGTGTGTATGTATACACACACACACCAGGCTGGCAATCTGAAGTGTCCTTTAAAAGAAATATAAAACCCTGGTGTAATGTATGGTGCTTGGGCTGATAGGAGGGCCTTCTCTGTAACCACCACTCTTCTTTGGAGCACCCTCCCCTCCAGATTCGTTCAGCCTCCTCCTTCGTGGCTTTAAAGGCCCTTCTTAAGACCTACCTTTTTCTCCAGGCTTTTGCCCTTTAATTTTTTTCAAATGGTTGTTATTGTTATTGTTGTTGTTGTTCGCCACCTAGAGTCTTTGGAGGAGGAGGTATACAAGAAATTTTTAAAAAACAAACTCATTCAGTGTAAATCATTAGATTTTAAAAACCCATGGCTGAAATGCAAGCATAGATTTTTCCTACAGAGAAATAGCAAATATTTTATTGAGCGGGGGCAGGACTAAAATTTCATGAGGTCAAATAAATCTGGAAGATATCAGTAATATCTTTTTTACTGGTCCAACTTAAATTGGCAAGAAAGTTTAACTATGTTTCATTAAATGTGTGGCTGCTGCTGGAAAGGGCAATTGCATTTTTAATTCCCGCTGTAATTGCTACACCAATTTATCTGCATTTTGGCTTTATGTATGATGGGTTTTCCATCCCACATCACTGGCAGCTAGTAGGGGGTGGAGAAATTACAATGTCATGATGTCAGGGCATGGGTCAGTGGTCCTAGACATTACAAATAAGATGTTTGTGACTCTTTTATCTATTTCCAAAAGAGCAGGAAATGTTATCCTTATGGATGGATGACGGGAGCATCTGTGGGTGAGTGTGTAGTGCCAGCAGACTCGGGGTTGCAGAGAGATATGTATGTTTTCAAAAATTTGGGGATGGGGGCTCTAAGGGGATCAACCCCTCCACAACTGCCCCATGTTAGTTGAAGTTTTTGGGCAGAGTGTACTTAACAGACAAGCAGGAGGACAAACCTAATGGAACTCTGTGGCAAGGGGTGGGGAAAGAGGGCTTGAACAAAAAGAGCGGGAAATTTCTCAGCTTGAGGAATACTCCCTCAAGACAGTCAGAAGCACTTCTGCTTCTGGGGGAGAAAGGTATTTAAAACCCTTTTCTTTGCTCACCAGACATTTCACGATTTTGTGTTTCTGAGGGGAAAGGGGCTGGAGAAGGAGCTGGGACTGAACACCAGTGCCTCACCCCCCACAAAATAGAAAAACTAAAATTTGCATATGAAGTAAGACCCAAGTTACAGCAAGAAGTGCTGTCTGTTGCTAACGCTTGTTTTTCAATCATGCTCAGCCACAGGCTCTGATAACACATTCAGGGGAAACATGGCGACCTTTTGTTGCAGGGCCATACTTGTTAAATGTAAAACAGGCATTTTCAGTGTCTTAAAGACACATCTAGATGGGGTATTCAGTCCAGAATTGTTGCACCTTGTTCACACAGTCTTTATAGGAGGTTCAGAAGACATCATCACCCATCTGTTGTCCAGCAGCAACTCCACCCACCACTGGCACGGGGGCAGGGGGCAGGAGGCCTGCTTGGCTCAAACCCCCGGCCGTGCACATGGTGGCTAAAATTACAGAAAAGCCGCAGTTCGGTGCGGTGGGACCTCGCGGTGGCAAGGGGGACCTCATGGCAGCGGGAGCAGGGGGCTTGCAGCAGTGAGGAGAGCCTCATGGCAGTGGGGGCCTTGCAGCAGTGCGGGGGCCTTGCAGTGGGTGCGGTCCAGGTGTCAAAATCACCTAGGTGTGTCACTTATATCAACTAGGATAAAATACTGGAACTGGACTATAATATGGCAAGTAATTTTGTGGATAACACCAAGGAACAGCAATTTGTGGTACAGTTGAAGGAAGGCACTGGTAGGACAGCATTCTTAATTTGCCATAGGTCAATACATGTGCGGCCTGTTCCTTTTTCACTGGACGCTGATGGAGAAATTCCAGGGATTCTGGGTTCGTTTAATGAGCAGATACCCTCACCATCTATCAGGTTCAAGCTTTTATTTATCATGACATGCTGGGTGTCTCTCTTCCAAGTGCACACACTCAGGCTTTTGGCAAGAGTCTTTCATGCTGTTTACAGACTATAGGATTGAGTAAAGAGCCTATCAAAGGCCAGTGTTTCATGGTATACACCAATCATACTATTACAAGCAGAATAAAGTTTAGCCATTGTAGACAAGGTGAACCAGTTACAAGGCAGAAACCAGCAATAATGCACCAATCAGCTTTAACTGTGCTTATGCCTAGTCAGGCAGGGCAAGCTATGATCAACAGGTGATTACCTCTACTCAGGCAGGGCAGAATATTGTTTCCAAGAAAAGAGGCCCTTGTAATGGCAGGGTACAGAAACTAGTGACTTTTAGGGCTTATATATGTAATACAGCTAGGTGAAAGGGGATAGTGGAATTTTCCTTCATCAATGCCTGCCACATTTGGACAACATCCAGTAGACTCAGTCTCAGGAACCTCCCCACACTCAGGTACAGGAGAAGATTCCAGCCTTTCTACACCTTCTTCAGGTAAATCATAGGTTGATCTGCAGTTTTGGAAAGGTCAGGGATGGCAGGAGTAAGCTCTGGTTCATCAGGAGGGGGAAAAAGATTTGTGCATTTGGGCCAAGAGTGCCCACTATGTGCTCTGTATTTTGTAGGGGGGCATAATATAGATCAGGGATTCTCAAAGCTGGATCCCCAGATCTTATTGAACTTCAACTTCCACAATCCCCTGCCCCAGGGGCCTTTGGTTGGGGATTATGGGACTTGAAGTCCAATAACATCTGGGGACCCAACATTCAGAATCCCTGATATAGGTGATCTTCATCATCTGAAGAGTTGGAGTCAGTGTCCGACTCACTGGATCTGGGATACATACTACACTTGTGGTGTTTTGATTTCTTGTGTAATATATGAGTGATTGAAGCTTTACTCCAGTGATAAAAAGTGGCAAGGATGTAACAAATTACGATGAAGGACCCAAATGTCCCCATTGCCATTTTCCTCTCACAGTGCATACACAGGGTCATCACCTTCCCTCTGGAGCATGACATGTATTTTGTCTTCCCAATAAGCTCTCAGTTTTCCAGGGCCTCCTCTTCTAGAAATATTCCAAACTAGCACCTTGTTTCCTGGCACAAGGATAGTACCATGTACCCCCTAGTAATAAGAGTATTTTCCCTGGAGAGACATTTGAAAATCCTGTGATGCCAATTCGTATGATTACTTCATCTGTTGTTTCCATCTGTCTATATAAGTAATGTGGTTTTTTGATGAGGATTCAGTGCTTGGTGAAAACCCAAATGTAATGTCTATTAGTAAGTGTGACAATCTCCCAACAACAAATAAAAGGGAGATAATCCAGTGGCTTCATGCTGTGTACAAGTGTAGGCATGGGTCACCTTGTTAAGGTAGTCTTTCCAACTGGCCTTTTGTTTCTCTGGCAAAGTGTGCAATTCATTCTTTCTACTTGACTGTTACCTTCAGAATGATATAGTGTAGTACGGGAGGAGCTGATGTTGCAATAATGCTGAAGTCTTCTGAAAAGATGATTTTCAAATTCTGATCATGATGTAGTCATTTGGGGAAACCAAATCTCAGAATAAAATCATTGAAGATTTTGTCCGCTGCTGTCCTCCCAGACTTATTGGCAGTAGGATATGCCTGCACAAATCTCGTAAAATGATCCACCATAACTAAGATATATTTATATCCTCCTTTACTTATGTCTAAATGCAAGAAATCAAACGACACTAACTCAAAAGGCTCTGAAGTAACAATATTCATTAGTGGGGCTTTAACAGAGCGATGAGATTTCTTTTGCTTGACACAACTGCAAATGTTGGTAATATAGTGTTCAATGTCTCTCTTCATGTGAGACCAATAGAATCATTTCCTAGCCAAGGCAAAGACCTGTTTACCACCAAGATGTCCCATGTCCTCATGCAGTTCATGATATACTAGGATCTTATATATTTTTTGGTAACACAAGTTGATTCCCTGACTTGTGCTTCTGATATAATAAGCCCTCAAAGTTCATACAATCAGTGCCATTCCCATAAAACAAGATTTCCCTTAGTATGGGCAGAGTTGGTGGGCTTGTGCTCCAAATTCTTATGCCATAGGATGTAAGAAATATCTGGATCTTCTTTCTCAGCTGCTCAGAGTTCTTCCTGAGAGATGGGATGAAGTGTACAGTCCACACCTTCCTTAAAATTGTCCACAACCACTGGACTGCAGGTCACAGCTGTCACCCAAGATACAGTGCCCCTTTCCTGCCTATCTGCAGCTTGTAAAATGGCACCCACAATATCAGTAGTTGTTTCTACAGTTGTCATGTAACTGTCCATATCAATAAGCATCCTATATAATGCATTAGCTTCCACATTTAATTTTCCTGGGTGATACTTTATGCTGCAATTAAAAACAACCAGTTCTCCTACCCATCGATGAGTTGTAGCATTGAGTCTTGCAGAAGTAAAAATATGTTAATGGGCTATTGTCACTGTACACTGTGAAAGAGGGGGCATAATAAAGATAGTCTCGGAACTTGTCTGTGACTGCCCACCTCAGTCAGGGCCAGAAACTCTAGTATCCCTGAGTACATATTTTTTTTCTCCTGCTGCTGTTAATGTCCTTGACCCATATCCAGTAACACAGAGTCAGTCTTCCTTTCGTTGACAGAGAACTGCACCAAACCCTTTGTTGGAGGCATCTACATTTAAAAGAAAGAGCAATGACATATCTAAGTATGCCATTACTGGGGGTTTCACTAGGTGGTCAATCAGCTCATTCAATACATGTTGATGATGTTCAGTCCAAGTGATTGGTTGTTCCCCAATGGGCTTTGGAACTTGTTCTGCCAGGGAGCAAACTGCCAAAGTGCCAGCAAGATCCATTCTGTAACCTTCAGCAGACACCACCATCTACAGTTAGTGTACTTCTCTTTTAAAGAGATTGTACTTAGAAGCTTTGAGTTTGATGCCATATTTCTGTAGCTGCTGTAACACCCTTCTCACATTCTCCACACGTTTCTCAAATGTTCCATTGTAAACTAGGACATCATCGAAATATAGAATGCAAATGTCATCCCCAAGTCCTTCTAGGCATACACCTCTGGAAAGCTGCAGATGCAGTAGTCAATCCAAATGGGATCTGGATCCACTCATATAGCCATCACTTATATAGGGAATGATGAAAGCAGTTGGGTGTCAATTTGTTCAGTGATGTAACAAAGTGATTCTGGGAATGGACTGCCATCTGATTTTGTCTTCCTGTTCAGTTCCTGATAGTCCACACAGAGACAGATACTCCTCTTGATATCTGGACCAATGGTTCTTCAAGGTACAGGTCCTCAGGCCACAATGTAGCTGGATCTGACTCAAACATTGTAGTCAGGCTTTCCTAGTGAGGCTGTACCCAACACTTCATATATATGGACTTTTCTTTACATCCCTTTTCCCTACCTTAAGGCCACATAATTGACCAGAATTGTTGCCTCTAATGAGGTTTACTAAAGTCTCTACTTTTCCAGTGTCAGCATGTGGGACCACAAGCTTCATTCTGATGAGGAAAACTGGACGTAGGTGCTTTCCTGGTTGAACTGCTTCTATGGTGTTTTACAACCTCCTCAATAACATTGTAACCAAAGATCACTTGCTTCATTTCATGTGAACTGACAAGCATAGGAGCAGCTTTCAGTTCCAGTTCACTGTCTCTACCCTTGGCCAAACAGGTGATGCCGTCCATGTGCTGGCTCAGTGCCTAGAGGCTGTCAGGACCTGGATGGGCCAAAACAAGCTCAGGCTCAATCCCTCCAAGACTAAGTTGCTCTTGTTCAGTTTGAGATCTGGCCAATTGCCGTGTGTGAGTTTATCTCTTGATGGGGTTGCTCTTCCCTTGAGAGAGACAGTTCGTGATGTGGGGGTCCTTCTGGACTCGTGGTTCTTGCTTGAACAGCAGGTGGAGGCCATGGCCAGGGGTGCCTTTGCCCAGCTTTGGCTGTTCGCCAGTTATGGCCTTTTCTCGAGTGGCAGGCCCTGGCAACAGTAACTCATGCCTATTACCTCTCGTTTGGATTACTGTAATGTGCTCTACCTAGGGTTACCTTTGAAAAGGCCCACCTCCTTATGGGTGGCTGTAGATTTGATAGTGTCACACCTCTTTTACGGTCATTGCACTGGTAGCCTGTTCACTTCTGGGTCCAATTCAACGTGCTGGTTCTCACCTACAAAACCATAATGGACTCAACACCTGTATATCTGTATATACAATGATTTGCTATTACAAGTTTAGGTAAAGCTTTTGTACTTTATGTTTTGCTGGTTGAATGACTGTAACAGTAAAGATTTAGATTTAGATTTAGATTACAAGTCTAGTCCAACTAGAAGTGATTATTTAAAAAGAATGTACCAAATTTGGAAAGAGAAGCATCCATATACAGAAATAACAGAACAAAGGCTAGCAGACCAGAGAAGATTCATAATAAGAAATAAAGTATTCACAGAAGCTGATCTGGAAGAACTACAAAGAGCAACACAGGTTCAAGATATGGAAGAAGAATTACCAACAACTGAAGAGGTTGCTCAGGCGCAGGTGGAGGAGATGTCAGAAATAGAGGATGTCACTGTTGCTGAACTGTTTCAAAATCAAAACCAGGCAACCTCCTCTCTACTTGCACTTCAAAAACCTGAATGGTGTTTAACAGAAAAGCAACAAGAACTAAAGCAAAAAATAACAGCACATGAACCAAACAACCACCAGGGTTCGACTTCCAGCTCTAAAAATAGTTGCCAAAAAACAATTTGCTCAGGCATTAAAAGATGTCAATGCTGCACTTGCAGAAATAACAACCAATAATTTGCAAGAAACAAACCAACTAAGGTACAGTGCAGAAACAATAATAACACAAGAGATCAGATATAAGATCAGTGGACCTGTAAAAAAAGAAAGTAGTACATCACCTAAATGGAAGATTAGATTAGAAAATAAATTGCCAGGCTTAGATCAGATACTAGTAAATTGAAAGATATGAAAGACAAGAAGCTGAAGAATGAAAACACCAAACAGTATCTGATCCAAAAATACCATCTAGATTCAAGGAAAATTTGAGAAGTCATGGAAATAATAAAGCAGCAGATAAGAGCAGTGTCAAGGAAGATTAGCAGATACAAAGCCAGAATTACACAACACAGGCAGAACCTCCAATTCCAGTCGAATCAGAAATGTTTCTACCAAAGCACAGAAGGAGAAACTGCAAGAAACCTAGAAACACCAAATAAAGAAGAAACAGTGCAATTCTGGGGGAAATTATGGGACAATCCAAAAGATTATAATAAAAAAGCAGGCTGGGTAAAAGAGGTCAAAAATGCAACCCAGAAATGTAAGATCTAATAATAACACCAGAATTAATAAGTGAAAGAGCAAAGAAAATTAAAAATTGGACCACACCAGGCGATGATGAACTGCATGGCTTTTGGCTTAAACACCTAACAAGCCTTCATAATCAACTATCAAAACACTTCAATCACATTTTGCAAGGAGGTGATATTGAACAACGGTTAACAACTGGGAAAACTCATCTCATCATGAAAGACCCAGCAAAAGGTGCAGTTCCAAGTAATTATAGACAGATTAACCTGCCTGCCAACCATGTTCACATTATTAACTGGAATAATAGCAGATGAAGTGATGCAACACTTATTAACTAATAAGCAGCTTCCAGTTGAACAGAAAGGAAATTGCCCGGACACCAGAGGCACAAAAGACCAGCTGCTGATTGACAAAATGATTTCAGAAAATTGCAAGAGAAGAAAAACAAATCTAAGTGTTGCATGGATTGACTACAAGAAGGCCTTTGACTCATTGCCTCATACATGGATACTAAAATGTTTAGAAACAACTGGTGTCAGCAAAAACATTCATATTCATATATATATATATATGCAATGAGCATGTGGAATACGCAGTTAACAATCAATGGCGAGACACTTGGACAGGTTAGCATTAGAAGAAGTATTTCCCAAGGGGACTCACTAACCCCTCTGTTGTTTGTAATCGCCATGACTCCACTTTCACAAATACTAAACAAAACAGGCCTCGGATACCAAACATCTAAAACATCAAGTAAAATAAACTATCTGCTGTTCATGGATGATTTGAAGTTGTATGGAAAGTCCCATTCAGAAATCGAATCACTGCTAAACACTGTCCGTATATTCAGTAGTGATATAGCAATGGAGTTTGGACTGGGCAGGTGTGCTGCATTAATAATGAACAGAGAAAAATAACAAAAACAGAAGGAATAAAACTGCCCAATGGAAGCAACATCAAGAAACTGGAAGAGAAAGAACATTATAAATACTTGGGCATTCTCCAGGCTGATAACATCGCACATAGTTAAAAGAAAAATCGGAAGTGAATACATCAGGAGAATTAGAAAAATCCTAAAGTCCAAACTCAATGGTGGGAACACCATACAAGCCATAAACACCTGGCTATACCTGTTATCAGATACATTGCAGGAATAATAGACTGGACCCAGGCAGAGCTAGAGATGCTAGATGGTAAGACCAGGAAAATGATGACCATCAATCATGCTCTGCACCCCCGCAGTGATGTAGGTAGGCTCTACCTCCCTCGCAGCTCAGGTGGAAGAGGAATGCTGCAAGTCCATCAAACAGTAGAAGAGGAGAAAAGAGGCCTTGAAGAATATATCAAGGACAGTGAAGAAGATGCACTTAAAATGGTCAATAATGAGAAACTATTAAACACCAATGAAACAAAGAACAAGTCAAGAACCAAGCAGAAAAATGGAAAAATAAGCCACTGCATGGTCAATATTTGCACAATATAACTGAAAAATCAAACATCACCAAGACCTGGCAATGGCTTAAGAATGGCAACTTGAAGAAAGAAACAGAGGGTTTAATACTGGCTGCACAAGAACAAGCACTAAGAACAAATTCAATCAGAGCAAAGGTCGAAACATCAACAACAAACAGCGAGTGCTGCCTTTGTAAAGAAGCAGATGAAACAGTGGACCACCTAATCAGCTGTTATTGGGTTGTTATTGGTATTGTTGTTGTACATCACCTAGAGTCTTTGTAGGAGGAGGTATATAAGAAAATTTTAATAAATAAATAATAAATAAATATTTTGTACAAGGGCTGGAACATACTTTAAGCCAGAGTTTGCTTCTTGTGAGGCAAACAGCCTACCCATTAGTAGGACTAGGAAATCCAGGTGTGTTTCCTGGGGTTTTTGCACTGCTTTTGATGAGGATATAACTCCATTGCAACTTTTTCCTGGTGGTAGGATCTCATAATGTGTCTCAGTTTTGCTAGGCTGAAATCTCTTTCCCCTCCAGATAGCTTCTGAGGCCATCTGGGAAATAGCCTAAGTGCAGGGGAAATAGCCGTAATTACAGCTTCTGTGATTTCTGTCTCACTGTAACCCTTTTGGACTCTACCTTCAATCTGACAGACCAAGCTGGTGAAACTCAGTCTGTCCTTTTGCTGAGGGTTGCCTATCTGCCCATTTACTTTAAATATTTCCTCTGTTTTGGTTCCACTCTCCTCCAAAAATTGGTTTTCTCTCCAAAAAGTTTCCTCCATTTCCCCCCACCCCCACCCCTGGAACTGGTCTTCTAATAGTTTTACTTTCTCAATATATTGCTTCTGTAGTCCTTTCTCTTTAGTTACAGTTCTGAACTCCTCAATCTGATCTTTCACTTTCAATAATATGGATAGGCCCTCATTTTCTAATTCTCCTTGTTCAGCACTTTTCAAATGTTGCGCTGCACATTTGAATGAAGCAAAGTGGCTCTTGCTTGCGATCTTAGAACGACTTTGCCCAGAAATGCTCCAGGAGTCACACACTTCTTTTAACTGCTCCTCCTGCAGTTGATACAAAGTCCTTCCACCTTCATAAGCAGGCCTTCTAAATCATTACCAGCCATGATGCCTCTTCCCTGTGCAGAGGCACAAGGCCCCTCTTACTGCATTAGTCTTCAGAAATTCCCCCTTGTAGTACTTGGTCCTCCAGAACTGTATAAGCTCATCTCTTGGGGGTGAAGTCTATTAAATTCACCCTCCTAGCTGGCTCACCAAAATGTACACCACCATGCAAGGAGATTGTGGGGGGAAATCAAACCTTTATGGCTTCACAGGTCAGAAGATACTTTTACAAGCTTGTTGCTCTCTGTTAGGGATGTGCACGAACCTGTTCGGAAGCCCTTTTATGGGCCTCCGGACAGGTTTGAACACTGGGCAGTTTGAAAGGTTCAAAGGCAGAGGGCATAACTTGAAGGGCAGGGGAGGGATGCACTCCCCACCACCACCACGTTTCCCCCACCAGCGGGAGAAAAAAAACAGTCCGGCTTAAAAACTGGTCCCGCGGGGCGGCAGCATACCTCCCTGCCACCCCCTCCTCTCCGGAAGTGATTGAAAGTAGCCTGTGTGCACATCATGCGTGCATCGAGCGTGACATGCATGCACATTCCCTCCATTTGCACTTACACAGGCTACTTCCAGTCACTTCCAGTCTGAGGAGAGGATGGGGTGGCAGGGAGGTACACTGCCGCCCTGCCTGACCAGTTTTAAAGTGAGCGCTGGCAGGAGAAACGTGGGGGGGGGTGTTAAGTGCACCCTCCCCACCCTTAAAGTTATCCTCCCCTCTGAACTGGCCCCCACTGGTTCCATACACATCCCTACTCTCTGTCTAGGCTAACACTAGAACTATTCTGGAGTATCCCCCTCCCTTTCTCCAGAGTTCCAGTAGGCTTTCCTTTTTAAAGTGACAATACCATATCAACAATAAATACCAACAAAGCCTTTACGAAACTGGATTGCATTTTAATTCCTTTCACATCAACACCCTTTCCCATGTGGTAATTATTTCTCATGGTCATTGTTATGGGCAGGTCCATCCTTCTAACTTTCCTGATCACTCCTAAACTAAACCTGCCCTGTGTTGCAAAAGAAAGCTTTTGTTGGCATTAGGAAATTCAGTGTTAATACATTAGGTCCATCCTTTCGAGGTTTATTTTAAAATCTTAAAAGGTAGAACAAGAATCTTAAAAAAAAAAACACTACTTGAAGGATTTGGCTTTCAATGTTTTATCTTTACTTTGAAGGCTAAGCATGTATTTCTCTTCAGAAAGAAAGCTGAGGTTCTTGTGATCTTTCTAAACACAAGGAAAATAAAGAGGGAAATTTCCAAAGGATCCTATGGCCAATAATTAATTCACAATAGATGGTATTTGCAAGTAAGGCATGTCACTTGCCTCTTTGAATTCAAGACTAAAACCTTGAAACCTGAGACCTGGAAAACCTAGGCCACAATCTTACACAGAGTTTAGGTCTAAATTCATTTAAATAAATGGTTTTAAGCATGTCTAACTCTCTACTTCATTGCATTCTTAATAAGTAATGTTTCCTGGTGAACAAATTATATTCTGTACTTAACCACTACCATGATTTCCTTTCATTTATGGATTGCATTGTCATTTGCACTTCAGAATTATCATGCACACATTATAAACTGGATTGCATTTAGAAATACATGCTGCAATTGACAAATGTTATACACAAAACATCCTCCTTTCTTTGGTAATCATTTGCCAGTTAAATTGTCAGTGAACAGGACTCATTTTGAAAGCAGTGGTTCATTCTGTACAGTCCTTTCTTAACACAATTTTCAGCCTGCAATTTAGATGATAGGAAAATTACAACCTTTCTGAGCTATATTTTGCAATATAAATGTTATTGCAATTAAGCCAATGAGAAACCCCCACAACACACAAAGCTTCCCCCCCACACACACCTTATTATTTCCTTAAAATTCATTGGGTCAAAATGTGGAGGAAAAGGGGCAAATGAATTTACATTAGCAGAGTATGCTTGCAAATAACAATAAATCAAAATCAACAGAGAAACACAGTTGGCAGGCTAGCGTTTTGGGAATTTTAAAACAAAACAAACAAGCTATTTTCTTTGGGTATGCATGAATGAGGACAGACATTATCTGAATTTTAAAATAGGACTTGAAAGGCAGCAGAGAGCAAGGAATCCTGGCAGCTGATGAAATAAGGAAGGAAACTGCCCTTCATACAGTTCTTCACCCATACTTCCAAATTAGTTTGTGTCACCTCCTTACTCCATTTGTCTTCTTGCTTAATATTCACAATAACCCTTCATATGGATCCTAATTTCAGTAGATTGTACATTTGCTTATATCTCACTCAGATCTCTTGTTAAGACCAGTTTTTCCCTATACTGCTGCACTTAACTCCAGTTCCTTGTAGCCAAATGCATGCTAATTTATGGTCATGTATACAGAGGCGTATCTAGGGAAAATAGCGCCTAGGGCAAGCACTGAAATAGCGCCCCCTGTCCAAACATCTGACACCCATCTTTCAGATAACTTTACTATAATATCAGCTGAAAAATATAAGTCAAGCTCATTAATCTTTTAAAATTTCAAAAACTATTTAGCAGTGGACGTAGCCAGACCAAAAAATGCTGGAAAACTACAAATTTCAGTATGCTGGGGCTCATGAAATACCCAAATACTATCTGGAGGTGTACTTGGAAAACTAAACAGAAGTGCCTGTCTAATTCTCTACTATGCATCTACTAGCATCACTATTACATAAGTTTTAAAAATAAATGGAGAATTTGACTTTTCCCAGATACTCTGAAAATAATTAAAGGATATGCAGAGTAAACTGTGTCACTGCTTGGAATTTATTCTAGTATTTCAGAAAGACAGTTAAAATGAGAGAAAGAGAGCAAGAAATTCCCAGTGGGCCTTAATACTAAGGATTTCACACTGATTCAAAGACAAACTCACCATTAATAACCATATTTTTAAGACACCACATTTAACTCACTTATCATAAGAAGCAAAGTAAGAGCTTCAGCTCAGTATTCACAAGCCCTGATTCTCTGTACATAGTGCCAAACTGAATATGTGTACAGTGACTTATATTATATTAAATTATTATTTTTTACCTGTAGCCCCTTTGGGGCGCTTCCTATAGGCTGTGTGTGTGGGGGGGGTGTCTGCAAAGGTTACCCCTCCCATTGTTGGCCTCTAGGGCCTCGCAGAGACCATTTGAGCATGTGCAGTGGCTATTATTTAATGGCCACTGAAAACAAAATGGCCACCACGCATGCTCAAATGGCCTCTGCAGGCCTGGCATGACCTAGGGCCTCACAGAGGCCATTTGAACATGTGCAGTGGCCATTTTGTTTTTGGTGGCCATTTGAAAAAAAAATTAATTTTAAGAATTTGCACCCCCTTCAAGTGGTGCCCAGGGCACGTGCCCTGCCTGCCCTACCCTAGATACGCCCCTGCATGTATATAATAAGAAGCCACCTAATGGCTCAGTGGGAAATGACGTGACTAGCAAGCCAGAGGTTGCTGGTTCAAATCCCCGCAGGTACGTTTCCCAGACTATGTTTACCAGACTATGAAAAACACCTATATCGGGCAGCAGCGATATAGGAAAATGCTGAAAGGCATCATCTCATACTGCACGGGAAATGACAATGGTAAACTTCTTCTGTATTCTACCAAAGACAACCACACGACTCTGTGGTCACCAGGAGTCGACACCGATTCGACAGTGCACTTTACCTTTATATCATAATAGCTATAGAATGAGATCAAATTTTGCATTTGACATATTATTTCTAGGGGAAATGAAAGATTCAAAGACTTGACAGGTTAAAAGTGCACTCCTTTTCAGCTTTCAAATAATCCAAAATAGTTCATAATTTGCTTTCGTGTTGAAACAGCAGAGAACTTCCATATCTTCCTCTCATATTATCCTCAAAATACTTTATTTGCCTTAATCAAAGAGAAGGCTTTTCCCAAGTTCTTTGATGTTAGAATTTGGGTCGTGTGAAGGAACGAGGCCTAGACTGCTTGGATTTCTGTAAATAAGCCCCTATATTGTTATTAATATACCAAAACCTCTTCTTGTAAATAAAGGAAAAGTGTCCTGTGGAGTTGGTGTTGACTCCCGGCGACCACAGAGCCATGTGGTTGTCTTTGGTAGAATACAGGAGGGGGTTACCATTGCCATCTCCTGCCCTGATAAATGAGTTGTATTATATTATATTCCCAAAACTTCATAATTATAAATAGGATTTTGTGGTTGCAAATCTCTGTACATGGAGAAGGCTGGCAGGTCCAAAAGTTCATTCTTGTTTCACTTTTGGTTTAGCATTTTGATAGTTGTTTTTTTGGGGGGGAGGGGGAGAGATTTTTAAAAACGGAGGGAATTTTTGTTTCTTCTAACTGGATGGCTTAAAAAACTGATGGGCCAGAGAAACTCTATATTTCTCTGTATATTAGAGTGGGAGTGTTTAGGTAGGGAGTGTTTTAGAGAGTGAAGTCAACAGAGTCCTGAGAGACAGAGGCCTGAAGATGGAGAAGTCAAGAGTCTGCTGGAGAGAGTCAGAGCTGAAGGTTGAAGAAGACAGAGTCCTGGAAGTCAGTCTGCTGGAGCAGGGGCGTAACAAGGTTGGACTGGGCCCAGAGACAAGATTTTAAAATGGGCCCCCCCTCACTGAAGCTCAGCTCATGAAGTAAAGAAATCTTAAATTATTGTGGACGATGCAAGTCATATAATGGTACTAGAGAAAGACATGCTGTTCTGGTAGCTCCAGGTCTTAACACTCACATCAATTTCGGAGGATGAATACCACTGAAGGAAGCCCGGGCGGGTGTGCGGCTGGGGGAGTCAGTCATGTGATTTGCCTCTGGGGGGCCCCCCAAGGCAGTGGGCCCCCAGACAACTGTCTCCCCTTGCCCTATTATAGTTACGCCCCTGTGCTGGAGGAGAAACCAGTTGAAATCACTAAGAAGAAAAAGAAGAGCCAGGCTGGATTGAGCCCCAGACCTGTGCTGTAATCAGAACCACCCAGCAAGCTAGAAGCTGACAAGGAAACACAGCGGACTTTGGGTGGGGATCAGTATAGGGTCTGGTAAAGGTAAAGTCTGCCGTCGAGTCGGTGTCAACTCCTGGAGACCACAGAACCCTGTGGTTATCTTTGGTAGGGAGGGGTTTACCATTGCCTCCTCCATTTTTCCAGGGTCCCCCCCCACCCGCTGACCTGATCTGTCAGCTGTTTTGAATTTGAATTTATTTATTTTATGCCTGCAGAGCCCCGTTAGGTTCCACACACCGCTCGTGTGGAGAGCCTCCTTGAATGCCATTAAATTATCTTGGGCCACAGCTATATCCTTTAATTGGAGCTGCATAGAACACTGCTGACACCCACAAATATTAGTTTTGTTCTAAATTTCCCACAGGCTGGTTTTATTAACTGAGCCATGGCTCGTAACGTTCAGAGACAGTAAACAACTAGTGTTCTCATTTTGACTCCTGAATCTTTTAAAATATTTATGACTTTTAAAATAATTTCTTCTTCTTCTTCTTCTTCTTCTTCTTCTTCTTCTTCTTCTTCTTCTTCTTCTTCTTCTTCTTCTTCTTCTTCTTCTTCTTCTTCTTCTTCTTCTTCATGATGTCTCCATTTATCTCCCTTTGTGTCTTCTTTCTAGGACCTCAGCCCTTCTCTGAATTCACCCAGCAAGTCATTTCTCTCTCCCCACCCCCACCAGTCCTGAATTCCTGGTGAGGATATATTATAGAGGTGTACGTATGCATTCTAATCCTTTCCATACTATTTTCCATTGCATTCTTTATACATTGCAACTCCCTGTTTGGACCTTCTAGCAACATAAGGAAGAAGTAATTACAAAAGCTTGTAGTTTTTTTTTTAAAAAAAGTCCCTTTACAATGGATACAAAGAAGTGTCTGGAGCTATCCAGCACTCTAAAGAAACAATTATAGCATCTTTCTGAGGCAAACACACAAAAATTAGATTACCTGGCATTCTTAAAACAGAAAAAAATGGGTGCTCTGTTGCCCTATAGTTTGTAGCAATAGCAAAACACATATGAAAGAAGGCTTTCAATTATGGTTCTTTGTTTTATATCCAGGACTAGCATGCATATTCTCATACCTTTGCTGTAACAATGTTTTGTTTAAACAAATGTTTACATTAAATGTAATGACTTCCCATGGAAATATGTCAGCCACTTTGAGCACACTAGCATAGACTGTATACACAAAAAAGATCTAGGTCTGTCCATCAATCAGATAGTACGATATAAGACGGCCTCACATTTCTTTATATGCTGGCAGCTTTTATGGAGATCAGATGATCTTTGAGAACATATACCAGAACCAAAAGCAATGGGATAAATGGCTCAGATGGGCAAAATGTGTTTTTAAATGATCAGAAATCTTAATTAGTGAAATTGATTACACAGGCTGATAGCCTGACTTACTAAGAGAATGCAGAAGGACATTACACGAGCATAAAGCTGTTGCACTAGCTACTTGCACTAAGTCAGGAGCTTGCATTGCAGACTACTGCGGTACAACTGCAAGTATCTTCTTGTGGTAGCCCAACTTTGTAATACCCGCACTTTGTTAGTCAGGATGTCAACCACAGACTGGATCTTAATCTTTGTGCTTCTAGAAGTTCTAGGTCATTTGAGAATCCACTTAAATACATACAGATGTTCTCCGCAAAAGGACAAATACAAAATAGGACTATGTATGTAACTATAATTCTTTGCAGCTTTGCCCTGTGATAACAGTATTATTTGTTGTTGTTGATTGCAGGGTTTTAAAAAATCTTATCCTTCCTTTAAAGAGCTCTGGGTGGTCTTTACATTTTAGTAAAAAGTATAGAATTAGTGTGACATGACAGAAATCACTCAATGTTTAAACTGAACAAGAGATGTGATGATGAATTAATCTGGAAAATAAAGTGTATCATATCAAAATGTTTTCCAAATTGCCATGAGGATAAGGAAAGCTTTGTGAAGACAGAAATAAAGCTGGGAGAAGACTGCTAACGAGACTGCACTCCCATTATTGTAATTTACTGTGTACTCTCTCTGACACACCCAGATACAATGAACCCTGGGGACTCTATCAGTGGTGAACATACTATATTGTCACACTACTATCGATCCATCTGTCTGCTTACTTACTTGCTTTCCTAACAGTTCAGAGCCAAACTAGATGTGATACTGGTCATATAATAAGTCCTGGCATGCATACTTTGTTGCATGTTAATATGAGACCCACATCTAAATTTGGATCATGGGGGTGGTGTCGGTGAGCATTGTTCTCTCTAATTTTTTGCATCTGTGTGTGGAATGAGTTTTGTTCTGGGCAGCGGAATCAAGGCAGTGTGTGTGCACACGTACTCAGAGTGGGAACTTCCTGATTCAACCTGAGTGGGATATAAAATGAATTGAGCAGACATCCAAAAATGTGTGAGTGCATGCGCATGTGCACACCTTAGAGGGGACACTGGTGGTGAGAAACACTTGTTTAAGGAGCAAACATGAGGGCCCCAATCTGGTTTGGGACCATGGCCGGGATTGGGTTAAAGCCCTCTACCATTGTCTGGAGCTGGATTGGGTCCCTGTAGACGTGCTATGTACACAAACAAAAGCAAACATGCCAGGGCTAATGACAGGATTACTGTCATGTCTAGTTTGGCCTTTGTTTACATTTCATACTAGAATCAGTCCCATCATAAGTCAAAGAATACTGAGATACCATCATGTGATGGGACAATTCCCATTCCTTTTTTCTGAAGGGCCTCTATTGTATGTATCATCATCATCATCATCATAAGTAACAACAACACACTATTTTATTTTAATTAATTAATTAATCTATTCTATACCCTTTATACTCTCATCTCTGAAAAGGGAGAGACCAGGAGCAGAACATTAGATTATAAAAGATGTAAAGTGGATCTTTCCAAGTGGCATATTAAATATATATGTGTGAGAAATATTTGTAAGCTGTATGTTCATGAAAAAATACATACATCAGTTTTTTCATTGAAAGAAACATACCCAGTTTATTTTAATTATTGTTACTATTTTATTCAAGGAGAGATGGCCTTGAAGAATCTTCAAGTACCAACTAATGAATTGTCAACCACAGAAATAATAAAAAATATATAGCCATTGACAGATACATTGGGGAAAGCATGAACCAATCTTTTTGTAAAAGCAAATAGTTCAGCTTATTTCTGAACCAGTTCCACAGCTTCTGCTCTAGACTCCTGCCAACAATAATAGCACCATGAGGAAAACAAATAAAAACAACCCTGACAAGGAATCTTGAAAAATAAGAGACAGAAGTTGCTATAATTCTGAGTCCTTTGCATGTACTATAGATAATCACAGAATAGCTCTTGTGCACAAATTAATGCTGAGGACAAAACATATGGTGATTTGTTAGAAAGCATGTGTACTTAGGCCTTGAAGACCAGCACAGTGTACAATAATACTGCCATTAAAAAAAATCAGCAAATGGAAACTAAAAATCATTTTTCATAATTCTGTTGGACATGTTTTTATCTGAGTCCAGAGTCCAGAAAAGAATAGTTTCCTGGATATTCCATTAGCAAAATTGCTCTCATGACTGTCAGCTGGAGTCACGGGAACCACCAAAGGATAGATCAGAGCTTGGAGTCAGGACTGGGAGAACCCCACAGAAGACCAGCAGCAAGAGAGCCAACCAGAAAGCAAGATCAGGAAACATAGTGAGAGCCAAGATCAAAGCTGAAGGTCAAACCAAAGTGAGAAACAGGAACCAGGTGTGGAAGACGAGCCAAAATTGAACTGAAGCCAGGGATCAAGCCAAATGAAGCCAAGCAGGAACCAAGATCAGAAAGCACTATATTCCAAAAATCTAGGAAACACGGAAACTGAGGTAAATTCTGAGCCAAGACAGGAAGCCCTTTCATCTTCCTGTCCTGGAAGGATCCAATAAGCAGCCTGGTTGGGCAGGGTCAGACCAGGTCTGGAGCAGTGGCCCCTCTGATTTTTTTCATCTCTGTGCCGTATGAGTTCTGTTCTGGGCAGCAGTATCAAGTCTGTGTGTGTGACTTCAGAGTGGGGCCATCCTGATTCAACCTGAGCGGTATCTAAAATGAACTGAATGGGCATCCAAAAACGTGTGAGCATGCGCACAAGTGCATGCCGTAGAGAGAACAGTGGTCTGGAGTACTCCCTGCTAGGAGTGTGCAGGTTCGACTTGACCCCAGACTGAAGGTGCGTTTGGAGGTGCGTCAAGCCATTCTTTAAAACAAAAATTTTCTTCTTTTTTTAACTTACCCCCTCCGGGGGCTTCTCTGAGGTGGAGGGGTGACCATGGAGGTTCCCTCTCCCCCTCCAGCCTTCCTTTATGCAAAAATTGCCTGGTTTGGGTGGTCTTTTGCCCTTTCCGGGCCTATTCCCCCACGCGGCAGACATTTTGGAGGCTGCTGTGCATGTGTAGTGGGACCCTGCATGGCTGAGTCAGGCCACACAGGGTCCCACTGTGCATCTCGGAGAAGCCCACAGAGGGGGTATATTAATGATTTTTTTTTAATTAAGTTTGATGAACCTCCCCACACCAGACCAAATGGGGTGTTCGATGGGGGGCAAAACCAAACTGGCTTGGTTCGGGTTGGATCTGGTTTGAACTTGAACCTAACTGGGCTAGGCGGTTTTGTGCACACCTCTACTCCCTGCTCTGACAAAACTTCAGCTCAGTCCAAATGGGGCAGCACTATCAGGTTCTCACATTCCCAATCCATTTAGTTCCTATGAAATAAAAAGGAGGGTAGGGGTGACTGAAACTGTTATGTATGCCAGGGGGTTCTGTGTTGTTTAGTTGTGCTTTTGTTCCTCTGCAGCTCCTGTAATTTTTCGGGAGCTGTGTTGGGTGGAGCTTCTGCACATCCTAAGTGTATCAATAAAGAGCTCTTGTGTTGTGTGCTTCCTCCATTTTTCCTGCTACCAACACAGCAGAAACCTACAAATTATCAGGGAAACTGGGATAAACCCGCCTTGGCTTCTCCTTGGCTTTGGCATCCTCCATTCTGCCTCTAGACCCCATGCTTTTTCTTTCTCCTGACTCTGCCTCTTGCTTCAGTGGCCCCCTTTCCTCACACATACCCCTGTCTTTTCCTTTGCTTTCCCCCACTTTCTGAACATGCTTCCCCAAGTTATCCTCTCTTCTGTCCCTTTAGGCCCTGTTTTCTCCTCACTTAAGGGCCAAATCAGATAAGAAACACAAATTTATGACCGACTCCCTCAATATTTCCATTTTTCCTAAAAGCAGTTGCAGAGGATTTCAAAATTCAATGTAGTAATGCCAGGGTGTGTGTATGTTATCCCTCTATTTCCCTCGATTAAAATTGCCTCACTAGCTTCTATAATTTTGCCTTAAAATATACCTGTTTGCTTTTTGTGCACAATGACATGTTTTGCAATGGTACTTTTAAATTCTCCTTTAATGTCTGTTTTGTTGAGCAGGCAGGTGGTTCTTTTGTGACTGCAAAACTGCCGTTAGCTCCCAGGGGATGAAACATGATTAAATTGAAATTTAGACCCTTAGGTAGTTTGGCAGTCATGATTTTGTTGACCTGTCTGTATGTTGGTGCATTCTTCTATTTTTAAGAATAGAAGAATCTATTCTTCATTTTATTTCACTGGAAAAAAAGTGTATTTTTAAAAATTCTTGGGGGAGTGTGTGTGTGTGTGTGTGGATAGATAGATAGATAGATAGATAGATAGATAGATAGATAGATAGATAGATAGATAGATAGGAGAGAGAATAACATTAATTGGCATGAAAATTGATTAATGGGTTGATTGGTGCTGTCACAAATATGGTGAAGCCTAAATATCCAGTCATTCTCCCTGTAGCTTTCATGGTTTTTAGAGCGTACAGTCATTTGTGGGGGGTGAGAGTTGTTTGAGGTGGTAGGTCACAGAAGGACCAAATCTAGGCTATTACTTTCTCCCTTCCTCTGACCATTGCAGTTGTGTCTTGATCACCTGGATTCATGAAGCAGCTCAGCACCTTCCTTCCCACCAAACTATCCAACAAGGGTGATCCCAGTCGCACGGCTCACATGCCCACATGACTGGTGCTGCCGTGAGACACATGGCATTTTGGAGGCCAGGAAAATGTGTCCTGGCCTCCAGATATCTCATGAAGTACCACAGGAGCAAGATTCTCCCATGAGATGGTTGCTCTAGGTGCCAGCTCTGTGTCTGCTCAGGCTGTGTGTACCTACCTGGGTAAAAAGTAGGTGCCTAGAGTCATTTGGATGGGGTGGTATATAATTGTAACGAATAAATAATAAATACATTAAATAAAATAAAAGGGCGCTCTTGTGGCCTTCTACCCGTGTAAAAGGTCAGGTTAAATTCCCAGGCTACCCAGGGAGGCAGTGCCAGGATTGGCGCTTCACACAGGCAACCCTGCCCAGGTTATTTTCTTAGCACTTGGTAGGTTTGAATACTAGGGGAAATATGTGTCTGTAAAGCTTGCAAAGCAAAATTAAGTTGTTCTTTTCCTTCTTTTCGTCTGCTGGACTTGGGATACTTGGGGAGTTCAAACAGAAATGAATGGTGTTTCAGGATCTTTCAGTGTTCCTGATCTTAATAGGGGGGCAACAGGCAGCAAATAACAACAATGATTATTTTCAGATGTTATCACAGATCACTGTAAGTTTAGATAATTAACCTATAGAAGGGAAGGGGAGGCACAGAAGTTTTGAAAAAATCTACACACCTGAAAGAGAATAATGCTTATTACACCAGAAATGAACTTGCACTGCATTCAGACATACAATTCAGGTATCATAGCTGAAAACCACATCAGGAATCATATCAGGAGTTGGCCGAGTCAGGCTCTGGCCAAAGGCCCAGGACCATAAGAGGGCCAATGTCCCAGTCTGAGGACCCTCCCAGTGCTCAGCTCAGTTGAAAGTCCAAAGCAATCCAGCTGCTCTGACCACTGTTGTTGTTTTAAAACACACACACACACACACACACACAAAAACCAATGCAATGCACTTGTCCCATTGTTGCGCAGTTATAATGCAGCAATGGGTTGCGAACATTGCATTGTTGTTTTTAAAAAAATGGTGGTGGCCGCCATAGAACACTGCACCACTGCCGCTCTTGCCCAGCCATCAGAGGTGTCACAGGGGCCCTAATTATGATCTTTGCCCCAGAACCACCACCCCAGCCCATCACTACCTACCCAGCACCAACCCTGAGAATGGTACCCATATTTGGAGCAAAAACAAGTCTTGTGGCACCTTAAAGACTAACAAATCTATTATTATATAAACTTTCATAGATTAGAATCAATGGCATCAAATGCACGAAGTGTTATCCTCACTTGAAAGGTATATATCTATAAATGGGCTTGAAGTAAGTCAATTAATTACATTAGTGCTTTTGGATCAGGCCAAATGTGTGTATAGGATGTAAGGCATTGGAATCTTTTGCCCTGCTCCAGCAAGGGCAATTCAAGCAAAGGGTATATGGATTGCCCTTCTGGAGCCAATTTCATGTACGCCAAAGGGTGAGGCAGACAGATGGGAAAAGACACATACTGTACCTGAACATATAAATGTGATCTTCTTGTAATACATGCACAACACAAAGTAATGGCCAAGGATGCAGTCATCAGCTCGGTAACACTAATAATCTCATGTGGGTGAGTGTAACTGAATTCAAGAACCTCCTCCTATCCAACAGGTATCCTGCAGTGTCAGAACTGGTAGTACCAATAACCAGTTCAGCAGTGGAAATCCTTACATCATGTAGCGGCAGCATCTACACCCAGGGCCGGATTAAGCTAGTGTGGGGCCTGTAGCATATGTTATAAAGGGGCCCTAAATTTTAAAAAATGCACATAAATATTAAAACATAAATTATTTACTTGCATAGTAAAGTAATTCAGTTTTTTCATTTGCTGTATTTTGGAGCATGAGGACCAAGCCACAAACTCACACTTACTGCAACAACATTTATATACCGTTTTTCAATCATAATTCTCAAAGTGGTTTACATAGAAAAATAAAGAGTGGATAGATGATTCTCTGTCTCCAAAGGGCTCACACTCTAAAAAGAAAAATGTGGTAGGTACCAGCAACAGCCACTGGACGAATGCTGTGCTGGGCCTTCTCTTAAAAGGCACATTTAGCGCAAAAGGGATATTTTATCTAACATGGACCAGATAAAACAGGTAAAGTTTTAACTTTAATTCCCGGTTGGAAGCCGGGCATGCAGGGCCCTCGAAAACGTGGGGCCCATAGCAAATGCTACATTTGCTACTACGTTAATCCACCATAGTCCACACCACATGTATCTGTGCGTGAACTACTCTGTGGGAAGGCCCTGGATTGAAACAACAAAAGCTGGGATATAAATTAATCCAAGGTTCTTCCATAGACTTTATGCCTTTGGAGATTTCATATGTTGTTTTATTACTGTGTTAACTGCTGTTGTATGCTGTTTAAACTGCTGTTGCTTTTGCTCTGTTATTTGTTGTTTTTATTATTATTTTTCTTTTTTGTATGCCACTGTGTTGGTGTATTATCAAAAAGCAGTCTAGAAATTGTCTAAATAAATAAATGTACATCCTCATAATCTATAAATGTAATCAGTGCTCTCTGTTTCATGGGCTCTGTCTTATGTACAATTTTCAACTAAATTACATGTGATGGTAACTCTGACAGTACCATGGCTCGGCTGCAATGAAAGCAACTTCATAAGATGCTACTTGATCAGCTACATCTCATCTGTCATTCCATTTTTAAAAATCATACTACCAATAAAAGCAATGTGTAAAAAGCAAACGCCTTTAGGAATGGTCATATAAATTATTCTTTAATAATAATAATTAGGGCTGCAATCAGGCTCATCCATTGATCAACTAAATGGAGATCAATGATGCTATATTAATAATGATATCTGTCATTCAATAATTAATGGGAAATATTTCAATGTAGTGATTGACTAAGACTGAGCTACAGATTAGGAGAGCCCAATCTGAATCTCTCTCATTCTCAGCACACACTGCCTGCCCTTGCAACATGGGGATAATAACCTTGACTTACCTTTCAGGGCTGTTATAAGCATTGCAAAAAATGTAAATGAAGCACTTGGAACACTCTGAAGTGCTGAAAAAATGTGAAGTATTAATCAATCAATCAATCAATCAATCATTAATGTTACTTATTAATTAATAACAAAGACAATAATATATGTATATACCAATCATATGTATGTTTACTCCACTGTGTAAGCTCCACTGTGTACAATGTGATTTACTTCTAATTAAGTGCCCATAGAATTGTATCCCAAGTTGATCAATTGGTGTGGGCCAATTTTCATCAGTGAGGTTGAGTATTAAAAGTACACAAGTTTTCATTGTATAGCTCTTTAGGTTCTGATCCTGTATTTGGGAATTAAAGAGAAAATAATAAAGATGGACTCTCCTTCCAACAATGAGTTTTGTTTATTCAATTATAACAAAGCTCTCTTTAGTACAGAAAAAAGTATCTCTATTGAGTTTTTAGTTATCAGTTGATTTATATTTAATTGAGTACGGAATTAATTAAAGGGGAGATAAATAATCAATTAAATATTTGTTAATTGTTTGACAGTCATAATTGTAATTCATGAGCAATACAGGAATCTTCCCATGTAAGAACTTTGCAATAACCCAATATTCTCTTTTCAGTGTGCAGTTCTTGACTATTAGGTTTGGGTACACAGAAGCTGACATTGCAACATTATATATAGCAAATCCATATTTTTGATGAGTTCTGATAATCAAGAAAAAATCAGAATCTCTGCAAACAATTTTCACTTAAGGGCCTTCTTCTGAAGGATGTCTGTTTACTATAAGCCATGCGTTTTATTTCTTCCTCCTGTTTTGGATTATATACAATGTAGTACATTTGCAAATGTTTCAACTAAACAAATTTAGCTCCTGTTCTGCTTGACATTCCTTGTTAGATTTATTACTTTATTTCAAAAACATATTTTAATAGAGCATGCATGCCTGTTCCACAGCAGGGAATAATCACAAGGTTCCAGACTCAGCAAAAGACTCACAGATGTAGCAAAATTAATATGGGTAAGAGCAAAAAAACTGTTAATGATCAAAAAGCAGCTACTGCAGGTTCAACAACAAAGTCTAGAGGAGATAAGTCTATATGTATGCCACTATATAAAAAGTGATTATTCAGCCATTCATGGGAACTGAGCGATTGATTTCAGTAACAAAGACCCCTATCTAAATTTCAGTGTTTTCTAGAATGGGAAAATTGATTTTTAAAAATAAAAATAAATCCTTGAACATTCAATCAGGGTAAGAAACTTAATGCAGCTTTAAAAAATCTGCAATAAATTAAACATATACAAATTTATTTTGTATATTGTTGTTTTCTGAATTTAAAGTAAAACAGTGGAATTTAACAAAAGGTGAGACAGTGACCATTGACTTTCCCCTTATAATACATACTTTATTCATTAAAGAAATATTTAAATACAGAGGAATTATCATGAATTCTATAGAAAATGATAGACACTCTAGTCAAAAGGTATTTATCTAATTATTTAGTAGTGTTTAGTTTATTTTGGAAGATGTTTTTATTGTGGAAAAATAACAGTGGAAAATGAAAGACTGAAAAAGTAAGCCTACAATATATGATTATTGCAGCCTCGGATGACAAAAGTTATTTATTTATTTATTCATTCATTCATTTATTTATTTATTTTATTTCTATACCGCCCTTCCAAAAATGTCTCAGAGCGGTTTAGACAGAGAAATAATAAATAAATATAAGAAAATGGATCCCTGTCCCCAAAGGGCTCACAATCTAAAAGGACACATAAGATAGACACCAGCAACAGTCACTGGAGGTACTGTGCTGGGGGTGGATAGGGCCAGTTACTCTCCCCCTGCTAAATAAAGGGATTCACCACGCTAAAAGGTGCCTCTTTGCCAACTTATCAGTTAATTATTAACTAATAATTAAATAAATACAGTTAATAAATAAATAGTTAAATACAATGCAAGGGGGAAATTCATATTACATGTATGTTTTACATTAGCAGGAGGTAAGTAAATTATAAGATGAAAGGAAACAGGAGAGGAGAGCTGGTCTTGTGGAAGTAAGCATGACTTGTCCCCTTAGCTCAGCAGGGTCTGCCCTGGTTGCATATGAATGGGAGACTAGAAGTGTGAGCACTGTGAGATATTCCCCTCAAGGGATGGAGCCGCTCTGGGAAGAGCAGAAAGTTTCAAGTTCCACCTCTGGCTTCTCTAAGATAGGGCTGAGAGAGATTCCTGCCTGCAAACTTGGAGAAGCCGCTGCCAGTCTGTGTAGACAATACTGAGCTAGATGGACCTATGGTCTGACTCAGTATATGGCAGCTGCCTATGTTCCCATTGGGCACACTCCATATGCATTTTTAAGCTGCATTGATTCCAACAAGAGAAAGTCCATGTACTTAAATTGCCTATATTGTTTCTGTTTTATTAATGTTGTAAGCCACCGCGAGCAATAGTGCACTGAAGAAGTGGGGTATAAATATTGTTAATGAATTATAATTAAATCACTCCTCCTGATCAATCATTTCTATTCTAATTCCCATTCTTATTGCACCAGTATTTGAAGTATAATATAATCAATTATCATTAATATAGAAATTTTCCAGGGTCTGATTGTTGTATCAAACCCTGGAAAAAAGAATAGATAGGAACGATAAGGTTCTTTCCCTGTAGGACTGTAACCAGCTGCACAGGCAGCTGAAGAACATCATTACCAAGGACAGTTTAAGCAATTCTGGAAAGAATGACGCTCCATCTTATTACTTTTATTGGGATAGGATGAAGTGAGAAGATATGATGGTGTTGCAGAGTGTGTGAGCTGTGAATCAGGAAGTCCCTGTGATTCAAAACTCCTCTCAGCCACAAACTCATAAGGTGACTTGTATGGAATGACCAGAACTGTGATTCTTCCTAGGTCCCAGAGAGGACCAGGAACTCAGGTGACAGAGAGATAAATAAAGAAGCCCTCTCTTGTGAGGAGCAACTAAAATGGTGACTGGTTTTCCTCTAGCCTAAGGGCCAAACTACACTGTATGTTAATGACTGCATTATTAAGAAGTGTGCCACTTAAGACTGGCAAAGAAATTACCAGTCTGCAGCATGTGTAATCATAATGCAATTAATGCCATCTGTTATTTGGTCATTGGGCAAGTTGCTATTCTCCCATCCTTACCACCTCCAATCTGCAATATGGGGTGAATAATTCTGGGCTACTTTACAAGGTTGTAAGGACTGTACTATAATAGCCAGTAAGGATGTAATTTATGTGAAGCACAATGAATATCCAATGTCAAATATTGTTAATATCACAAATTGAATTATACACAGCAATAATGTTCACAAATCTAAAAGAATTATTAGACTTCACAAATTTCAGGCACATCACAGGCAAAGAAAGAGCTCTGGAACTTAAAAAAACACATAAGCACACACTTAACATGCTTATCTTTGTGGGCTCAACATTTTTCCTGAAAGAGTAGAAAAAAGTGTGTGTGTGTGTGTGTGTGTGTGTGTGTGTATAGTTAATCTATTATACCCCATAATGATATTATGGGGTATAATGGGTTAACTAATAATCTTATGATATTTGAAGTGAATGATAAACAAATATCTATCTATCTATCTATCTATCTATCTATCTATCTATCTATCTATCTATCAGAACATGCAACAAAAATATTTTATATCTGTGGTAAAAGTGATATGTTTGAAGGCATTGTAGATTACAATATGGAAAAATCCATTAATTAAAAAAAATTAAATTGAAAAAAATGCTTGTAGGCATGTGTGATTTGTACAATTATGTTCACACTGCTAAGCGCTGGATTTCAATTTGTTGTTATTCTGTGAGAAGTTTTCATCTTTTTTATTTTGTCTCTTCAGTATTTAATAATATTCTATTTCAAACCACAGGTCATTTCTTCTGTCTCTGATATCACCCACATTTTATAGCTCAGATGAAACTTGTTTGCATCCAAACCGCTTTTATCTTGGATTTTTGGATCTATTTATAGGCAGGGTCACCATAGTCATTTACAAGTGACAGTTCGTGTTGGCTATACAAAGCAGCTGCTACAGCTGTGTTTGCACACCTGCATGCTCAGTGCCAGTGCATTGAAGAAAAATCTTGCTTGCTAACCCATAATGCCGCCACATGAGCTAGAATATCCTATGAAAATGCCCCCAAAGCAGCAGGGGCAACGAATGAGGCAATGTGGCTTGGAATTTCCCTCTGCTGGGAGCTAGAAGAAAGGAAGGGTGGACAAATACGCTAAGGACCAACACATGAGTGTAGTCTGAAGCCTGTAATTTACATAATTATATTCTACAAGCTAGAGTCAAATACTGTCAAACCAACTCTCATCATGAGGTTTTACTATGCACTTTGGCAAATCTATAACAAATCATGCCAGTTAGAAGTGATGGTAACAGTGCTGTATGTTTAAGCAGAGATTTTCCCCAATAATGTAGAAATACTGAGAATAGGAGCATCTAATTTTAACAGCAAAAGGAGAATGTGGGTGATAAATACAGAACCACCACCCCCAACCAACTCCAGCTATTTTTGTCCTTGTTGTTTTTCTCCTCCAGCACTTTTTCTTCTCACCTCAGTTCTAATACCAGTAGTGACATACTCAGCTGAGTGAAAAGTGCTTGTGGAGAGAGGCTGTGGGGGTCTGGCCCAGAGGCGAGAGCAATGAGAATTCAGAAAAGCCATTTTATTCAATCTATCGTGTGTGGGGAAGAAGGAGAAAGGCATCACAGTAGCAGACTCTTCAACCCAGGCCGATGCTGGGTTGAGCATTGGAAAATCTATAAAAAATCATGCCATCAGACGATCCTTGGGGGATCAAACAAATCAAACAAATCATTGAAATCAAATATTTGAAATCAAACAAATCATTGTTTGAGCATCAGAAAAGAGCCTACACATATACTGTACAAGTGTATGCACATAGGCTTGCTTCTCACTTTTAAATGATCCTATTAATATAGGGTGAGGCAGAACCTGCCACCCTACCTGCCACTCTACCTGCTTGCACTTCCATTCTACTCAACGAGAACGTTTGTAAGGAGCCAGTCCTCATAATTAGCTTCTGAGCTCTTGTAGCACGACATAGCTAGGGCTTGAATAGAGTGAACGTGAATTTCAATATAACTATATATAACTATATAACTATAATTATATATATAGTGGGGAGGGAGGTTGGTTTCTAGATGCCTCTACCTGGGAACCACAGAAAACATTAATGCAAGTTGTTAGCCAAGCTCCTCTCACTGGATGTCCTCATGGGAATCTGGGGCTGGCAAAATAGCTCTTCACCTGGGACTAGAGACGCTGCAAATTTTGCATAAAGCAAAGTTTCAGGTAAATGTCCAGGAGCCTGCTTGGGAGAAACACGTGCACAACTGAGAGGAAATAAACAGAGTTTTGACAAAACTAGTGAAATTTCTCAAGAGGTTCCACATATCCTTGATAAATCCTTCCCTTCACTCACTTTTTATGATGCGTTTCTACTTTCAAAGCACAGAGCTACCTACTAATCGGAAAAATGACCATGTTAATGTACTATTGAGGCTGGTCTCACACACAGCCTAACCTGGGCTAGGGACGCCCAGCCTGGGTTAGGCTGCATGTGAGAACCACCAGGATCAGGCCCAATCCTGGCAGGCCAGCACCTCCTAGTCCGGCTTTTAAGGGGGCTCCCTTACCCTCGGCTACCTGCTTATGTGCGAGCACATGCTGCTTCCAGCTCAGCCACATACAGAGACGAGTGGCTAGGGCACCCATCTCTTGGGGGAAGCCCCCAGTGCAGTGCACATGTTATGTGCACTGAAGACAAGAAGTCCCAGCCTCAGATTAATCTGCATGGAACAGGGCTGATGGTGTGGGTGTGTGTTCCCACTGAGCAGCAAAGGATCGTCTGGGGGGAAGACAAAGTTTGGGAAGCCTTCCCCCCTGCCAGCTTGCCTGCCTGGTAGGTCATGTGAATGGCCCCATTGTATAGCAACCAGAATAAAGTGTTTTGCACAACCACGGGTCTTGCGGACAGTCTGCTTTTCTCCTTTTCCCCATATTGTTTTTCTCATGCACTGTGATGTGAATGAACATGTGCTTTTTAATCTGATTTTTTTACTTTTTAAAATGCTGCCAAATGACTGGGTCCTTCTGCTCCATGGAAACAGGGAAGCATATTTACCTTGGAAGCAATCAACCTGGAAGGTCTCCTGCACCAGCCCCACTGAAATGAATGAGAGCTGTGCAAAAGCACAGTGCTTTTGTAGTTGTTTTAGAATAGGGATGGCTACACTGTGAACCATGTCCAGCCCCCTGAAACAATCCTAATTGGCTCCTGGCAACCCTCCTAAATTTTGAACAAGGTGTGGTAATATGTATCTGATACCTTCATTCCTAGGGAAGAAATTTGTTTTCAGAAGTTGAAAGTCACAGATCTTCCGATCTTTAATGTTACATCTCTTTACAGATTTCATACGTGGAACTTCAAGAATGCCTGAGCACCACTGCCCCATAACCATGAGGCCCTTACTGGCTTTATGCTAAAGGCTTGCCACCTGAGAAGGGGCTAGGATGTATAACAAAATAGATATCTGGGCACCAGAGCACTATCTGGACAATACGGTGGCATCCAAGAATCCAGGCTGGTTACCTGTAACTATAGTTTGCACTTTCTTAACTTTTCATCAAAATGGAACATCACAGTGCACGATGTCCATGAACAGCTATGCACTTAATGTAGCAAAATATACCTACATACTCTAAATATTTCTGCCCTGTGTTGTGCCCCAGGTTAGATTCTCATAATTCTAAAATGATGATCAACAACAGCTTTTAAAAAGACAAGGAATGTTAAGCAACACCTATCTTTTGTATGCTGCGTATATTATGAAGACATAAACCAACATGCTACAGTCCTATGATCTGCCAGCTGACTTTCCAACAACAGATGTCAGCTCACTGTGGGAACACAGATCTCTTGTTATCAATGAGGCAGATGCATGAATCAGGTAGGCTTATTAGCAACTCTGTAACCATCTTAGAAGAAATTAATCAATTAGATAGGAACCCATATGTGTGGGAGAGGGACTTCTGAGATATAAAAATGGTTTTATTTTGTCAAAGCATTAAGTGATTTTTTAAAAAAGAAACACCAGAGTTGCTTTTCAGTAGATAGTAGTTGCTTTCTTCATCCCAAAATTAACAAAAAAGCAGATATATATTTTTATCAGACTAGTTACTGATGGGAAAGGAGTTTGGAAGCTTTTGAGTTACACCAAATTTTTCATCAAGAAGAAATGATGCATTGTTTTAAAAAGAGATTTTCTGTAGCCCAAACACTCATTTTAGTGGGATGTGTGTCATCTCAAAAAAAACCTCACCTCAAAGTCATGCCAAATGCCATCTCAAGACAAAGAAAAAACGGGGTTCACGGAATGAAGGAAAGGAGAGCAAAAAAAACCCTGTGAACAAAAAATAAATAAATAATAAACAGCTCTCAACACACAGTGTTGAAATGCTATCTCAAGCATTTTATCTGGCAAAAGATACTGAAATCAAGAGAACAAGCACTGTGGGCATAATTCACTAAGGACTTCTGTAGCAAAAACCCAGTTTCTTTCCATGAGATGTGTGGCACCAGGGCTAACAGGCAGAGGTGCACTTAGGTAATTTTGGAGTCTGAACCTAAAGACGTTTGGACACACGCCCCCCCCCCCCCCACTGGAGGCCGTCCCTCCTCACCACTGCAAGTTAAACATCATCCCCCTACACACACACCGTGACAAAAACAGTATTTTTAACACATGGGTTCTTGAGGGCCAAACATCTACTGAACGCACAAGTATGTAAGAAATGAATATTTATGCAAATATGTAGTAGCAGAAATATTTCAACATGCAATTGTGGAGGCCCTGGACTTCAGCCCTGAAGTCCAGGGGTAGGAGCACCACTGCTAACAGGTCCTGTAACCCTTACATCCTGATCTAGAAAAAATATATTTATCATTTTTCCTCACCAGGACAGTCTTGTGGAAATATTCACAAGACTGTGAGATTGTTCACATGACTGGGCAGGCAGGGCAGCGGGTGGGTGGTGGGGAGAGAGTCTGGTTTAACTCACCTTCCCCCAAGATGACTGCTCCAATGTTGCTGGGAGCATGGAGCGTGCTCCACAATGAAGAAGTGTGGAGCTCCGGGGGCTGGGATGGTGTGTCCCAACCTCCAGAGATCCCACAATGCACAATGTGACCCACGTGATGAACTGGAGGATTCCCACAGGAGATGTGTGCTCTAGGCACCCATATCTAAATGCAGCCCCAGCGAACATACGATCTGGTAGCCTGGGTTAAGGAAGCACTTGTTCCTTTAACCTTGGCTAACAGCCGGGCTACAAAGCAGGGCTAGGTTGCCCCACTGGGATTGGGCCCAATCCTGGTGGTTCTCACGTACAGCCTAACCCAGGCTGGGCTTCCCTAGCCTGGGTTAAGCTGTGTGTGAGAACAGCCTCTGTAACTATGAATAAGATTGCAAACTAAATGTTTACTCTCTTGCAGTGAAAAACAGAAAAATTTTCTTATGTTTCTATAAAACATAGAAACTGGTAAAGAGGTACTCTTTTAAAGGATGTCTCTCTTATATTTGGCAAGGGGAAACTAACTCTCCCAATTCAGCCCAGAATCTTTCCAGTGGCTGTTTCTGGTGTGGTGTGGTTTGGTGTATTGAGTTGTAGGGGTGTGTTTGTGTGTGCGGGAGAGAGAGAGAGAGAGAGAGAGAGAGAGAGAGAGAGAGGACCCAGGATCTGGGATCCTTCCCTTCACTTGAGGTATGAGGTGGAGAGTTCAGGAGATGAGATATGGGTCAGGATCTAGCCAGGATCCAGACCCTGAGAGACCCCTTGCTACTGGGAGAATGAGAGGAACCTGAGCCAATGGCTCCACCTCCAACTCTGAGGAGTCCCCTGATGACCTGCCAGTCATAGTGGCTGTGGCTAATCCACCCTGTCTAGATAGCAAATATAAAAGCCAACCACCTTCTAAACTTGGCTAGAGCAACCTTGTCTCGTGCTGCAGTACTCAGTTCTGTTACTTTTGCTCTGGCTGAAGTTCGGGCTCTTGGAGCTGTCTGTGGTTAGATGCTGTTGTGGAGACCCTGGTTCAGTATGGGATAGTGTGTTTAGACTGTGAACCCTTCTTAGGACTATCTTTTGGAATGTGAACCACTTGAAAATCCTTTGACTGGAAAATGGTATATAAATATTTTAAATAGCTATAACAACATCATACAGGATATTTGCACTACTGACTTAAAGTGGTTTGGTAGTTATGCCCACTTCTTAGGAAATTTTGGAAAATGTAGCTCTGCGAAGAAGGCTAGAATTCTTGAATAGAACATTCTTAGCAGTTTATCAAAGTAGAATTCCAAGGATTCTTTGGAGGAAGCTGAGAAGGTTAAAACAGTATCACACTAATATACATTTGTAGTATAGAGAGTGCCATTTAGGCCAGGATAACTTATTATTTATGTTTCACTGAAAGCACATGATTCCAACGTATGTTAAACACATACACATGATTCCTGACAACTATCAAACTATTACTTTATTTTTAAGAAACATGGAACTGAGGGAGCTGTTCCCAAGCACCTGGCTCCATTAGGGCTTAACATAGATTGGGATCAAGGACCAATTTCACTCACTACATATGTTTCATGACTAAAGTACAAATGCAAGAGGATTCCAAAGCTGAGGGTAAACTGACTCTGCTTTGAGATCGAAAGCTTTTCTGGAGTTCACACATTGAAGGAGACCAGAAAAGGTAACATACGCACATACACGTCTATGAATGAACAAGTTCTAAACTTCTTTTTGTAAATAAGATTTCATGTTGTAAATTGCCTTGCTATTCACTGTATTAAGAAAGAGTAAGTTGGGGTCAAAAGTTTGAGGCTCCTGCTCTGTAGTTCTATTTTTGAGGGAGAACAGTTTGACAGTTTGAAGTTTGGAGGGAAAGGGAGGTTTAGTTTTATTGGTTATGTTTTGAAAAATGGAGGGAACTTAAGTTGTGTTAATTGGTTTGTTTGGAGAAGGGAGGGAAATTTGTGTATATAAGGAGGCTTCTTTCAGCAGAGTTTTAGTGCAAAGTGCAGAGTCAGAAAATGAAAGTGGGAGCCTATTCCCACGATCACTAGAAAGAGGGCTAAGGGAGCCTAGCCCACTTTCTAGTGAGCATCGGAACCGCCAGGCTTGCGGGCGAGCCCGCTGGTTCCACAGCGGCTAGCCCACCTAATTCTCCCTCCCCTTAAACAAAGTTCATGGAGCGAGTGCTCCATTAACCTTTAAAAAAAAAAAAATCGTGTGCTGCCGTGGCACTAGAAGGCAACAACAAGCCTCCCAGCCTTGGGTGTCCCCCCAGAATGCCCCTTGCACTTGTGCAGGGCATCCTGGGACTTCCAGGGGCCAGGTGGCCCCTGATCCCCACAGCCCCCACCAGCTCCGTGACGGAGCCGGTAGCCGTGTGGGCGGCCTCTGGCCATCCAGGGCTTCATGACTGATCGTATGTGGGGAGAGCAGGCTAAGCCTACTCTCCCCACTGAACCCTCCCAGGCTCTACACACCGCTCATGTGTAGAGCCTCTGTCTGTTGGGAAAGGAGTTTCAAGGATACAAGTTAGAGTGCTAGAAGAAGAGTCAAAAAGAATACTGTACAGGAAGAGTCCAAGTGAAAGAACTGCTGGCAGAGAATGGAATCTCCCTGTAGAGCTAAAATCACTTACAATCAAGAAGAAACAGTCTGGGGCTAAAAACCCTAGAACTGTTAAGAGCAGGACCTGAGGCTGAACAAGGGACAAGCTGGGTTGCTGGAAAAACTGAATTGACTGTAGAGGACTCTGATTTAGGGGCCAGTGTTAGACTGGTCAGTTTGGATGAGTTTTGATCACATTTCATTTTCCTTATGCTCATTTGGTTGCTGTTTTGAACCAAACTTTTCAAAGAAACTATTGGGTTAAGCTGAGCTATTTTTAAAGTAAAAATGTAAAAACAGTAGCTTCTGTATGTTTTCTCCACCCCGCACCTAAAGCCTTTACCACTATACTAAAGTTGTATTTTGGTTTTGATACAACAAAGGTTGGAGAGGCTGCTGTAGTAGACTCAGCCATAGCCTAAAGGTCTCTTTGGTGGCAGTGGTAAAACTCAAAAGACACAGGGCCGTGACAAATGGTAGCAGCATGGTGCGATCTGTGACAACCACCACTGCCACTCTGCTGCTCTGAGGTACAGTCAGGGCCATGAGGCAACCTGAGGAAGTCATCTCAGGTGGCAAATTATCAGGTAGGTGGCAGCTGCCCATCCCTCTGCATGTGGGAAAGGTTACAGAGCAGCTCTTTGCACGTTTCATGTATTGCCTCCACAAGCCAAGCAATGGTGGGGGACAGAGAAGGAGGATGTGGTGGAGGCAGTGGCAGTGTTGGGCAGATGAGGAAATTGGAAGCGGTGGGACAGTGTTTAATGCCTCACTTCAGGTGTGGAAAGGTCTCGGACTGCGTCTGGATAGAGTTGTCAACTGACTTTTATATGTAATTGGCTGTTACTGGCCTAACAGTCTAGCAGGCAACTAGTATTCACATTGTAAAGTCAGTGGCTGATATAATGCGCAAACCTCTGTGCATATCGTAACACTATGGGTGCACAGTTACGCAAAATGCACTCTTATGCACACACCAAAATTGCACAAATGTGGTTGCTTGATAGTACGACCATTGGAAATCATGGCCATATCACATAACTGCAGTTGCATAATTTTTGCATGTTGCATTACAATGTGCACAGAAGTTTGTACAGTATGTCAATCAATAAACTTCAGAGACAGCTTGACAAATATATTCTGCTACTGATACTGACCTCCTTCATCAACCCACTATGATCTCCCCATTATCCTCCATTGGCTTTGCCCAAGGCCTACCAGATCCTGATCAGGCTATTCTCAGACTCCCTCCCAGGCTTGTCCTTTTCCAGTCCTGTTCTTCCCATCATTTGCCAGATTCTAGTAGGTCTCACCCATGACCCACTTGATTTCACAAGAGCCTGATCCCACTTTTAACAGATTTCAATGATTATGTATTTGTAACAACTAAGAAAAATAGTTTAGTTTATTTTAAAGCAAAAACAGAACTAAAATGGATGGCAATTCATTTGTTCCCATGGCCATTCATTTCAAAACAAATGGAAACGCATACAAAAGAAAGGCATTCATTTCTGTTCATGCCCCAAATGACTGCATTTGACTAGTTTGTCCAGTCTGACTCTGACATAAAACATTTTTTCACAGGAAATTGTGCTATTTAGGTCTCTTAGCTGAAACCCAGGGAGCATATCAGTAAACTGGAGGAAGATGGCCAGCACATTCTGAAAGAACACAGAAATCACTTTCTGCTTTGAGGATGTGAGCTTCAATCCTAATTCATTATTTTCCCAAATTGCTATTCTTTAATCTTACAAATAAGTATCAAAGAGGTTTTATCACAATATGGGCCTGAAGCCCAGGTCTTTTGTATGCCAACCCAATGGCTTGAATGTCCCTTATCACTCTGTTAACAGTACTACAGTTTCAAGCACCTGCTCATCTTAAAGGGAGAACCGTACAATAACAAGTTCTGTTCTCCTCAAACAACAAAATAAAATCAAGGTAGCAATCTTATGCACATTTACAAGTCCCATCAGCCCAGTTGGACTTGTTTCTGAGTAAATGTGCATGGGACTGGCTAAAAGTTAAGTGATTGTTCCTGTGGCTCAAGTGCTTATACCTTGAGAGTCAGTCTTATTTGCACTGCTGTAAATCCTTGCTGATAAACAATCAACCTATGGGTGCTACACCACTATGCAGGGCAACTGTGCATCACAAATGAGCCAATGCTCATCCGAACTGGGGATCTAAGTTGCTGAACAACATGATTGCCAGTGTAAACATACCACAGAGGTTTGCAGTATCAGAGTAGGGTATTTCTCCACCACACCATTTCTTTTGTAATGGTAATGTTATCCCTCCACAAAATCCACCTTTTCTGTGTAGCCTTTAGCACTGCCCCCTATTCTCCATTTTTCTAAAAACTAAGCCTAAGTATTCACAACTGAAATACTTGCATATTCTTTCCCTTTTTATCCCTGCCTCAGTTTCCATTCCCTTCCAATGTAGTCTACCTTGTGTCAAAGTATGAGATTGTAAGATCCTCAGGGAAGGGACCTATCGGCTCTCATATTCTGGAAAGTGCCATTCACATTGATCATGCTAAAAACTGTCTCTCACATACAACCTTCAGTGCTAATTTGCTACCTTTAAACAACATTGTGTGCATACTCATGACCTAAAATGGCATCAAAATGTAACTTGGGAAAGGTAATATTGATCTACTGTTAACAAACCTGTCTGTAGCATGCGGATTTGCTAAGAAGAACTTCCTGCAGTCTAACACATCCTCCGGCAACTCATTATAGGGCCTGCTAAAAATAGGTTTGGGTGAAAGAAACTGCATACTCTGAGAGTGAAAAAAAACTAAAATCTCAGATTTGGAAGCACTAGGATATCAGTGCTTGGTTTCAGAAACTAATCAGCACATTCCGCATTCCACCATATTTCCTTTTTGCTCAATGGAAGAAGACATGGGTAAGTAGACCTAAACATTGCACAGAAGACAAGCCCACAGTTGTGCTTTAAAAACTAAAAAAGAATGATTGCTTTTTATAAGACATAGACTTATATTTTGAAGGCTGATTAGAAAAAAACACACAGAAGCTCCATCTTTCATATAAGTTCACAGGGTAGAAGATTTGGAGGTTTTCGCTGTTAAGCAGCAGATGGAGAAGCATGGGTATCGCATTGCAATCCCAGCATGTATTCCTCTACTCTGGAAGAGGAGCAGCAGGGCTGGTGTGGAAAGCTGCCCTTTTTCAAGTTTGAAGCATTCATCCTATCCTTCCACTGACACTAAGACACTAAGAATGTGTCTCTTGCACAGAAGGAACCACAGTAAGCCCACTCCAGGCCCATCTGAAGCCACAGTTCACAGAGAATATAATTTGTGTTAATTAAAACCAACCTAGCATTGTAGGTTAAAATTGTTCCCTGGGTGGCAAAATATTTTTAATTTAAATGATATTTTTATTAACTTCATTGAAGCTGTTAGCCAGCTTAGCAGCCGCTTTAACATGTATAGTTTTCTTTTCCCACTAGATTGCCCATTAATCCTATCGAGGAATTAGCTTGGGCGGGAAAGAACAGACTAAGACAGGTAGTGCCTGGCAATTATGATCCCAGGGGCTAACAGGAATGTAAAATTCTAGGCACCTGCTAACTGGAGATTATGTTTGGCAGCTGGGTCTGAGTTTGGGTATAAGGTGCTTAAGCCCAAGTAAGAGTAGAAATCAGAGTTCTCCCCCACTTGCTGGCTACCTCTTTTCTGATCCAGATCGGGGCTCCCATGTGGCTGATGTTTACTAATAGCACACAGCCTAGGTCATTACCTTCTCCTCCCCTCCACCATACTCAGCAAGAATGAGCACACGGAAGCTTCCCAAGCTCTTAAACTGAAGTAGGCAAAGCTGGACTTACTTCCACGGTATACCCTTTTCTTCTTATTTCCATTTGCTCCATGACCCAGACTTGATGTGTGAGCACTGCAAGATATTCCCCTCAGGGGATGGAGCTGCTCTGGGAAGAGCAGAAGGTTTCAAAGTTCCCTCCCTGGCTTCTCCAAGATAGAGCTGAGAGAGATTCCTGCCTGCAACCTTTGAGAAGCCGCTGCCAGTCTGTGAAGACAATACTGAGCTAGATAGACCAATGGTCTGACTCAGTATATGGCAGTTTCCTATGTTCCTATGAGTGTCCTGTCATCGGCCTTCAAATACATTACTTCTCCAAAAAGGCCAGTTGGCACTAGATCTTGAAAGGGGAAAAGATGGTGGCAACAGCTTCTCAAAGTTCTTTGGGCTCAGGCCACTCAAGATATAAAAACCAGCACTTTGAATTGTCTTCAGAAGTTTAATATAATCATCCGTAACTTTTGAACTGATATCATATATGATGGTAAATAATGCTAAATAAGGTGTGTAGGAGATTCTAGGGTCTGGTTCTAGGGTCTGGTCTGGTCAGGCCAGATGAGTTACAAAATGCTGGATCTCTTTCAGAAACGGACATAATTTCAAAATCTCATATGAAACGAAGTCAATTTAATAGAAGGCTAAAACTCAACAGTGGCTAAAACCCTGTGACCCACTTGTGTGGCAGAAACACAACATTACATAATCATTACATATGATTGTCTCTACTGCTGCTGCTTTGTATTTTTATGGTTATATTGTGCTTGGGTTTTTAATTTTTTAAAATCAGATCTGTATTTTTATAACCTAGCTTCATATATTAATTTTGTAATTTTTATGGTCTTGTGTTAACTTTTGTGTGAACCGGCTTGAGATTGTTTTAATGAAAGGCAGTATAGAAATTTAACAATAAATAAATGTAAATCAATAAGGTTGCAGACTTATAATTGCTCTATGCAGAATAGTGTACATTTCTGCCCTATGCAGGGACTTTTCTATGAGACAATTTTCTAGCAGCACCTTAGGACACAACATTAAATGAATGGGATTTGTGTATATGTTTGAATTAATGCTATTTGTATGAGGAATGTATAAAAAGGTTGGTCATTACTGGGCATTGTGGAGAGTGTGCACATAGAATGGGAACTTGTGTATACTGTCCAGCCAACATCCCAACCTCCAGTTGACCATGAATGTGCATAATATCCAAGTGGAGAATAATGGTTAAGCAATATGTGACTATCCTGCGGATAGATGAAAGTTCTGCATATTCTGGGGACCCTAGAGAGAAATAACACATTTTCACTTCCTGCCTCTTGCTGGAAATTGATATTTTAAAGCTATTTAAATGTAAGCTGTAGGAGATCTCAAAAGTTACAATCTGCAGAAATGCAACCAATTTGCAACATATAGGCAATATGCAACCTATTTTAGGAGAATATAAAGACAATGGCGGACATCCTAAATAACAAAGCATGCATGTTAGGAGGCTCTGTGGGACTCAATGGGGGCCCACGTGCAACTCCCCCAGCCCTCCTCCATGAACCCCTTTATGCCAGTGGATCAAACTTTCAAGCTCTGCCTGCTCTCTCCAGAAGCACTCTGTAAGAAAGGAAACACATTGCTGACCCTCACTTCCAGACAACAAGCAGAGTTCAGAAGTCCAGCTTGATGCTCACTGGCACAACGGTGTGCAAGGAGGAGGATTGGGGGAGTTGTGTGTAGGCCCAATCACATCCCTGCAGAGGCTCCTAAACCATGCATTTTGTAAGAATGCAAGCCACTGAACAGTTTGATGTTCTCCTTCTTGGCAAACTTGAACATTAATAGTTCATAGATTAGTATTGTTCTTCCAGTCATATTTTCTAATTAAGTTTTCTTTCTTTTTAATTAACGTCACTTAATTGCATGGGCTGTAGTCATCTGCCAAAGGACACATAATCTGCTACCACAGCAACAAAATATTGCAGCTTGAATGTTGTATTTCAACAACAAAAGCGCTGCCTGGCAGACAGAGTTCTGGATCCCAGTCAGCAAATAAGCAATTGGTTGAATGTAAAAGACAATTAACTAGGGAGACTTTAATTCCAACACTTAGATCAGTGACCAGTGAGCAGTTTCTGCTGGAAAGATTATTGATGGTTGACGATCTGATCACATGATGCTCTGTTACATGAATTCTGGTTGTAAGTCCAAGCAGCCAGTGTGTTGTGGTGGTTAGAGTGTTGTTGAGGATAAAGGCGTGCCAAGATCACCGAGCTTCTTCAAGAAAGGGTGCTGTAAAAACTTCGTAATGAAATAGACTAGGGTTTCATTGAGCTGAGGGATACAAGTTCTCCTTTGGGGAGTAAGAGTGTGCATGCATTCAAAAGGAAATTTTATCTGAACCAGTACAAGTGACTTCTATTTGACAAAACAGAAATGAGACAACATACAGTTGTTCTTATAAGGTGTATGTTTTTATTTCTGTTGTGGAAATAGTGTCCCCACTATAGATGGAACCCTGAGGCTAAGAAGTAAGCAAAAGCAGAGCACTTTTGTATCTCAGATGGCTCCATCTCTGTTCTTGAGAGGAGATCCACTAACTTCCACACCCAGACCAAGTATTCATTTGCCATTGCAGGTGCTGCTGCATTCTGAGTATCCTTGACAAATTCAGAAACCTGAACAGAATAAATGATATTCCCATCATCTTTGTTCACAAAAGTATTTTGAACTAGCTTAAAAGGACAATAAAAATCTTTAATAAAGTCAAAATTATGGAGTTTATCCAGTTGCTTCTTGGAATCTATCCTTTAAATAAAATCTTGATAATTTGGCAGCCACATTGAGTTGGAATTTCTTCTGTGAACAGAAGACACTTCCACTCATGTGATTTTCACTAATCCTCTCTTATGTCTGCAGTCCCAGGCACCCAAAGATCCACTTCTGAGGGCTGGGGGATCTTCTGGAACAGGATGTTATGTTGCGTAGCAGACTGCAGCAGGCAGGGAGAATTATTAAAAATCTCACCTCCCTTTTGTGCAGACATGCCTTCAATTTGTGAAATTGAGTCTTTATGATGCTCTTAGACTTTGGGATGTGAGTTGCCTTGGGTGCTTTCAAAGGAAACCGGAACTTCCTATTCAAATGAATAAATAGGAAGAATTGCAGAATTGCTTTTTTCATATTCCTTGCTGTTGGCTCCCATTTACGGTACTGTTGCTCCATAAGTGGTAGAGATGGCCTTGTTTGAGGTTGCTGAGTATTAAGGATAAAAAGCCTACATTAAAATAATAAAGGCTGCCCAAGGTGTGTCTGTGTGTGTGTATGTTTAGTGTTTCGCCAGTATTTGTCACTGTCATCCACAACAAGCCCACAGCTTACCCCATGACAATTTTTAGGAATTTTAACCCTTCCCTATGTTTGACACACACCCTTATTACTAATCAATTAAGATGAAGCACTGGGAAGAGCAATGGGTGTGGGTGTGGGTGCAGATACAAGGGGTGGGGGAATGACTACTAAGGCAAAGCGCCAAGAAACAATCATAATACATGGCCTGTTTGAGCCTCACCCCTAACTTTACCGAAGGAGGCTTGCTTCTTCTGTGAGGCTACAAAAAGCAGGCAACAACAGTCAGAGAGGAAACCAAAAAGCAGGCAACAACAGTCAGAGAGGAAACCAGTCCCTGGACTAGTGTGCGGGTGGATAGTGAATATCTTGAACCAAATGATGTATCTCCTGCACCCCCTACTGGATAAAATGTTATATATATGATCCAACATTTCATGGAGGAAAACAGGTTTGCTTTTGTGTGCACTGCACCCCTATTCCCACTCTAAAAGGATCACAGCCCAAGCCTCTCCACACTGTTGCAGAGACGGAGGGTTCTCCTCAGCCTGCATTATGCTGTATTCTGTCATCCTCTAAAACCATTTGTATTGCTGTGATTAAAAAATAAAGATGTTCATTCTTTGGGGTAATTATATACTTTTTAAAAAATGTGCTGTAATGTTATTAGCTGTTCGAAAGGAACCTTGCCACCTGCAGCAAGTGAAATGGCAGCCTGTGTACCACAGGCTTAGTGGTCCACTGGCATGCTTGTGCATCAGACACAAGATGCATCCACCCCCCTCAGATAGTTAATGTCTAAGAACACCGCAGGTGAACAGGCTAAAACAAAGCTGCTCAACTTCAGATGCAGATGTTGGCCTACAACTCCCATAATCCCTGGTTATTGGCCACTGTGGCTGGAGAATATGGGAGTTGTAGTTTAAAAAACAGCTGGGGGGCCAAAGTTGAGTAGGCCTGGGCTGAAACCTGCAACTCACACTAATGCCCTTTTAAAAAGGCACCCACAAAAGACCAATTAGGGACAGTGATTTACTCAACTGGTCAGGTGCTAAAAACCAGAGCTGAAAATACTGTATTAAGCCAACATCCAGGATGATGTAGAGTTCAAAACTGTATCATCTTACTGAAATGATGACACCTGGTGGTGATGAAGTGTGTTCGTGTTTTCCTGAGATGATGACACCTGGTGGATGTTCAGTGTTTTAGTACACATCTGAACATTTCCAAACTAATGCAACGAAACCTATTACCAGACAGAAAGGAAGGCAAAGGAAACATATAGGATAGCTGACTTTGGCAGTGTAGTAGAAACCTTGCAGCATAATGGGTTTCAAAATGAACTGTAAATAGCCTAGGAAATACATCATATCCAGCAAAGCATATGGCCAAGTTCTTACCATTTTCTCTCTGTATCACCTAGGGAAGGTAGTGCACTAACGTGAATGCATTACTCTAAGTGTTCAGCTGTAGATCTCATTTTCCGAGATGACCTGAGAGGCTCTGAAAACAAATCAGATAATGCTCATAATTTAATGGAAAGAAATGAGCAATATAGCTTTGTTGGGGCTTTGGCATTCAAAGCCTTCATAAATTTCCAGAACAGATTTCCTTTTTTTGTCAGGTCATCCCATGCTGAACCAAAGTTAACATCTAAGACCCATCTAAGAACATCTAAGAAGATACTCAGTATAGTAAGTACTTCATCAAACTGCTGTCCAAATAAGAACACAAACACCGATTCCAGACAAATCCATCATATATTTGTGTGAGATTTAGTTGCAAAAGCAGAGCCTTGCAACATGGGCTGCTCCTTAGTGCTTAATCTCTAAATCGGTAATTTCTAGAAGTGAAGCCTGTATACAGCAGCCTTGGAAGGTCTTGCTGTAATCAGGGGCATCATTAGGGGGTGGCCCGTGGGGCACAGGCCTCCAGTAAATTGCTCAGAGCCCCAAATCTCATCATCAGCCACCTCCCTCCTCCATGACCTCTCCCAGAAAGGAAGTGCTGCAGTGGAGGCACCTGCGCAGAGCATGGGAGGGAGAGGGAGCTCCTAGCCTCACCTAGCTCTCTGCCGCTTCCACCTTCATAGCTGCTGCATGATATGATGTTAGATGTTATGATATTAGAGACTTTAAAAATCATACATAATTATTCTTGGAAGGGCTAGGACTGAGTTTAACTCTCAAAGGGGGGACTGTGGGCCTGGACTTTTAAAGTACTTAGCAAAATGCCTTGCTGTAATCCCAAATGTGAAATTAGGGGAAGGCACTCTCTAAATGGTTATGGTCCAAGACACCTCCTTCTTCTTTCTGTTCCAGGGTTGAGCCTTGGCAATACAACAGGTAAACTTGGGTAAATCCTAGCATCAATTGATCATTGGTCCTTGCACCAGGACAGTTCCACTAGCAGCATAGGCATCCATCAGACTTTTTCCGGTGGGTGGGAGCAAAGGCTAAAATCCTATAGCCACTTGATTCATACTATGAATCCTATACCCCCATTTAATTCAATGGGGCTGGCTTAATTGGGGGCGGGGAGCAATGGCTTCTCCCCGTGAATGCCCATGAGTAGCAGTAGGTTCTTTCAAAGGAATCTAAATGCAGAGTTGCAATCCTAATAAATAGTAATAATAATGGCTGTCATCCAGAGGAGCCTAACACAGGCACTCCTAACAGAAGTAACCACACAGTACTAGCCTCAGTGCTACTCCACCCTGAAGCATGTGCGGTCTTGTTCTTGCACAAGAGCACCATAATCCTTCTCAGGATTCTTGTGGACCTCAGAATTGCCATGGAGGGAGTTTTTATAGCATTCTTGTCTTTCCCTGACCTAGCTCTTGTTCAGCTATTTACCCTTCTTAGTTTTAAGAAGAGGACTACACAGGGAGCAGAATGAGTTAGTTTGACTCCACCCCTTTCTCCCCCCACTTCCTCTTCTTTCCTCTTTCCTCTTCTTTCCTCTCCCTCTCCTAATAATTTTCCTTTCCCCCTCTCTTTCTTAGGTGTTTCTCTTGGCATTGCCTGATGGCCATGCTCATATTCTTGCCTTCAAACTGAGGGGTCCTCTGTGATTAGTATCCTGCTCCCAATCTTCCCAGGCTTTCTGCCTTGTCTTCTGACTCCACTAAGGGTTCCCTGTTGCTTCTGGTTTTTTAGGGCAGGCCCTGTTGTGACCACCTAACAAGCGCAAATGATCTTGGTGCTTGCCCATGCTCTGGAAGTGAGGAAATATATTAGAGAGGAAATATGTCATTTGACCATCAGCTATGTGCTCCTCTCCAAAAGAATACTTCCGGAGGACAGGCAAACCCTACAAAGTATTTGCAGCCTTGTGCAGGACTGTCCATGCTTCAGGGAGAGTGCTGCAGATTAGTGCCAAGACTAGTGCTTTGTGGGCGCTTAGGCTGATCTTGATGTCAGTCACAAATAAAATAAAATAAAAATAAGAAATTGCATATTTCAAAGCATTTCACATATGTTATATTCACGATCCTTATTACAGCCTTTACAGCAGCTCAGTATTATTCTTCCAGTGTGGTAGGTATGAACCTGGGACTGACAGAATCTGGCTTGTTAAAGGACATCTAGTGTGTTCATATGCTGAGGTAAGATTTGAAGTCTGGACTGTCCAGCTCACATTCTTAGTCAGTACAGTACACCAGCCATTCACAGTGAAGACTCTTGGCATGGTAGTTCTCTCATAAATGTTAAAGTGGTCACTCAAACATTGCACTTAAAAAACAAAATTATTCAAATAAAATGCATCTGAACATCTTTAATTTTCATAATTCATCTAGTTTGCAAGAATTGCATTTTCAAGTGCTTCAGATTCTCAAGGAGTTGTGTTCCAAGGGAGGAAGAGAGAGATAATACTCATGATGATACAGAGCAGGGGACTATAGGAGCTGGGATTTCCATCTCTTTTTAATTGAACCGACCCAGTCCTCCTCCCCTAATTTTGAAGCTTGTGGCAGAAACTGACCACATTCTTTCTAGTTGTTCTCCATAACTTTATGGGTAAATAAGAAACGAGCATACAAAGAAGCATTTAGAAAATTCTTCTACAAGTTCCAAAGGCTTGAGTAAGCCAAACATAATAGCCAGAGATACATCTTCAAATACTAGTCTTGGGATCTAGTATTGGAGTATTATAGGGTAGCCAACATTTGGCTTAAAATGCTACCCTCTGTACCCCCAGCTATAACTAGGGAGTGTAGATAAGGCATATACTCTCAAATGTGGATAGATGCTAGTGGAATCTGGCTGGGTATTAGTGGAGCATAGTAAAATCTGGTGGGTCATGCACAGAACTAGAGTGTGATATGGTGGATGGGTATGGCACCAAGGCAGAATGTTCTGGATCAGGAATGGAATCTGACAGTCATGGGCAGTCTGGTGGTCCACGGGGTTAGCTGAATAACACAATGTTGCTGTTGTTTTGACTTTGAATTCTACCAGTTTTTCAGAACACTTTGTTTATTTTGTTTATTTATTTATTTCATCCTTATACTGCCATATCCAAAGGCTTTGGATGGTAGTTTACCTAACTTGTTGTTTCCCAGAACATGATTTGACTGGATGTAACACTTAAGAAACAGACTGGATAACTCTAGAGAAATGAAATGGCATTATCACTCATCATACTGGATCCCTCCTTGCTGTTGTTCTGTTACCTGTACTTCCCACCTGAAGCTCATCGACTGCATAAAAACTCTTTGAAAAACTAAGTAAAATAACACCCTGGACTTTGCTCTGTTAAGCAGGAGGCCCAAGAAAGGGAAGCACAGTGGGAGAGCAGTAAAGCACCAGCTGTCAACGGGTGGGAAAAGCAAGCTTGAAATAGAAATGACTTTGGAGCCAGGTCTGCTTCAACCTTTCAGATAAAAAACTGTAAGTAGCAAACAAATAAAGTTGTCACCGTGTGTCTCACATACACAGAGAGAGAGAGCGCGCGCGCACACACACTCTAACACTAACACTTCTAGTATTAAGGCTGTGTTACACAGCAAAAGACACAATTTTAACTTTTAGCAGAAAAATCATCCAAAGAAAAGGAGGCAGAAGAGTAATCAGGCATTCTTTTTCCCCAGTGAGTTACAGCTTGTACGCCCTGGTTGTATAAACACATTATTTAGATATAAATCCCATTTAAATCAATAGAAGCACTTCCATGTAACATGTTAGAAACTGGGGAGACAGGGTCTCATAGAGAACCCCTTGGAAAATTTTATCTGAACATCTTTTTTTAAAATCACATTATCAGCTATTTGGTTAAATAAAAGCAGAAGCTTTTGCAGTCATCTTAGTAAAAGGTTAAAAAGCAAGTAAGAAGCACATGTTGTGCTAAATCCAGGTTTTGTATCAATTCAGTTGATCATTGTTGATGTGGGAAAATAGCTTCAAGGTGATTTCTTCCCCATATGATTGAGTGGCCTTGGGCATATGCCCCCAAAGGATAATGTTGCTGTTATTAGACATGAATGTGGTAAATAGCAGACTTTCCGTATAGGGGAGGGGAAATGTGAACTTTCAGTGATTGTCTGCCCTCAAGTGGTCAGATTACTCAGTCAACTTGTAAGTTGCTGCTATCTCAGGAACCACCTTTATGAAACTGACAAGTGTGTGTGTGCGGGGGGGGGGGGACCCACAAACAAAAAAACAAAACTCCACAACAACACAGTTGATATAGTGCATGTCCCTACCATCCAGCACACAACCAAACTAGGTAATATAAATTAGCACCACTGAAGTCATAGTTCACCATCCTGCAGTTTAGATTGGTAACTTAACTCCCAAGCATGCATGTGCTGTATTTTCAGACTGCCTTTCAAATAGCTGGAGCTCTTGAATAGGTTGAAGCATAAGTGAAGGGCAATGGATGCAAGCCTTAATACACAAGTGTTTCAATTTCAAATCATACTCCTGGTAATCCATTTGGAGATGTAGAGTTGCAACAGAATTTCACAGTACTGGCAAACTTGTCCATGGTCAATTACAATTGTGTTTGCGAGTGCTAACTATAGACCAAACATTTTGCCCTCTCTCCCTTTACTTTTATGATTTCTCCTATTTATGGGTTATTGTTAATAACAGCACAAAACTGTTTTTTATTTTCTTCTGTTCACTGCCACCTTGTGGCTGTGCAGTAGAATTCCAAGCAGTGTTGGAAATTTTCAATATTCTCTTGCAAATGGAGCTCCTCACAGATGGTTTCAGCTTGCTTCATTTTAAAGGGGTTTTAATAGAAATGTACATAAATATATACACACGTATTTGATGGAAATATACACTCACACAATGTGTGTGTATTGTATACCTACAGTTTACAGCACACACACATACAATACACACACATACAATGCCAGGTTTCTCAGCTCTCCTGTTTCGTTGTCTTTTTTATGGCTAGTATTTTGGAGTTCTATGGTTTTTATTGTTTGATGGATTTTAAGGTTTTATATATAATTTTTATGGAATGTTATTGAGTGTTGACTTTTGTAAATCACCTTGATATGCTTTATGAAAGGCAATATAAAAATTGAACAATCAATACATACATCTTATCAATAAATCTTTCTTTCTTTCTTTTTTGCAGCAAATAGCAGCTTTGTGGGGAGTGATTTCTGGTGGAAAAATAAAGCATGGGAAACCCTCCCTGCCCCCATCCACTGCAACACGCACACAATACAGCAACACATAAACACTGCAGTCCTGATCTGGAGACTCCATGACTGTTTGTTTTTGTTAAAGATAGAGACTGAAGAGAAGGACTTCAGCACACCTTTTTGCAACAAGTTTGGTCCCCAGAGGATCACAAGGCCCTAGGTATAGAAGGGTTAGTTCCCTTAGAGGTATGGTTCTCAGTCTCTACCGGACTTGTGGAGATAAAGAATTTTAATTTTGAAAAGAGTACCCAATAAAAAAGACACAAATATAGGTGTTAAACATTTGGCCAGCAAAATAGACTTGATTTGATTGATACAATCAAATAATTTTTCTCATAAGGGCTGTTAAACAAAATAAGACTCTAGACTATGGTGTACATAAAGAACTTTTAAAGCCCATTGTATATATAAGAAACTTATTTACATTTGTTTCAGGTGACACACATGTGGTTATATCTGATTGATGATGGAGTTCACAATAACTCCATTTCTTTCATGAGATTGGCTCGCTCTGTTTATTTAAAAGCAAAGCATAACTTTAAAACATACAACAAATGCACAGACACCATTTGTACATGTATTTAGCACTTGCATATCCATACCTTATTGACTGGTGAGCTAACTGGGTAGCAATTTACTTAAAAATAATTTTGATTCAGGACAATGTGAGTTAGATCTTGATGTCATCTCTTTTGCTGCTACTGGAAGACACTGGTAAGCAAGTGTTCTCTTTAATTGGGAACACTTTGATATAAAAGGAGTTAATGTTCTTTTTGTTTTAAACTCAGAATACTTTTGATGTTAGACAAGATAAGACCTTACTCATTAAAGCAGGCCTGGATTGTGCATATTTGTGATTTCAATTCCTTGAGGATACCTGCTGTGCTTCTGAACATGCACATCCTAATTAATGCCTTCAAGATTACAATTGCTTTGACTAGGAAAGTTTCAAGACACTGCTGCCCTCAGTACAAGCAGATGCTTTGAAGTCACAAGGTTACTTTCATGTATTGAAGGACAAGCCAAAAAGGGAATATCCAGGTGATTTGGACATGGTTCTGCTCTTCTACATTAACTTATGCCCATGGAATCAGTGCACCTGCCTTGTAACATTTGGAGCTACCTAAAGCTACTGGCCTGTATCCAGACTAGGGTTATGATGGTATAATGCTGTTGCACTCACTTTAGGATGTTGCTCATTGATATTGTACAAAGAAAGGAAACTTTGTTCCAGTCTAGTTGACAATTAGCTGATGTTGACATGTTGCACAAACATTATACAGACTGTGTTTGTCCAAGAGAAGATCTTCCACAGGTGCTTATGCAACATTGCAGAGCACCACAAACCACCTAGAGTTGTGTATCTTCTCTCATTATGCTAGTACAACATTAGTCTGGATGTAAGCCATTCTGTGTAATCCAGCAAAAGTAAAGCGCCATTAATTCCCATGAAAGCCATTAATTGTGCACTTTGATTCTGGTGACTTCACTAGGAGACAGGCAACTCTCACAGTTAGGCAACTTTCACTGAGTTATAGGCATTGGCTGTGATCTTTTTAACATGGCTTTAAAGAGTAAGTAAAGTGTGCCGTCGAGTCTATTTTGACTCCTGGCACCCACAGAGCCCAGTGGTTTTCTTTGTTAGAATACAGGAGGGCTTTACCATTGCCTCCTCTCGTGCAGTATGAGATTATGCCTTTCAGCATCTTCCTATATCACTGCTGCCCAATATAGTACCAGCAGGGATTCATACCGGCAACCTTCTGCTTGTTAGTCAAGCATTTCCCCACTGCACCACTTAAGGTGGATATCTATATAATCTTTCCAAAACTATGCCAGCAAATATGGAGAATGGCACAATGGCCAACAGATTGGAAGAGGTCAGTCTACATACCCATATCAAAGAAAGGAGACTTAGATTGCACAAACCATTGCACAGGATCCTTAATTTCACATGCTAGCAAAATAATGCTCAGAATCATCCAATGCAGATTAGGGTCCTGCGTGGAAATGGAAATGCCAGATGTTCAAGATGGTTTCATAAAAGGCTGAGGATCAAGATATATCATTGCTGATGCACGCTGGATTATTTAGAAAGCCAAAGAACACCAAAAAGAAGTCGATATGTGCTTTATTGACTACATAAAAGCCTTCGATTGCATCGACCATGTCAAGTTGTCGAATATCCTTAGGAAAGTGGGCATCCCAGAACATCTCATTGTTCTCATGAGAAACCTATACATAGGACAGGAAGCCACAGTCCAGATGGAACATGGTTAAAAAGAGTGGTTCCATATCGGCAAAGGTGTAAGACAAGGTTGAATCCTTTCTCCTTATTTATTCAGTTTATACGCTGAACAAATACTGAGAGAAGCTGGATTGGAAGAAGATGAGCGTGATTTTAAAGTTGGAGGAAGAAACATCAATAACCTGCACTACGCTGATGACACCACTCTGATAGCTGAGAATGTGGATGATCTGCAAGCTCTAGTAATGAAAGTCAAGGGGCACAGTGAAAAAATGAGACTAGAATTAAATGTCAAGAAGACTAAACTAATGACAACAGGTACAGCAACCAGCCTCAGAATTGACAATGAAGACACTGAAGTGGTGGATAGCTTCTGCCTTTTAGGACCAACCATCAACAGTAAAGGATCCAGCAGTCAATAAATACGCTGCCGACTAGCACTTGGTAGGGTTGCAGTGAGGGACTTGGAAAAGATATTTAGATGCTGTGACATGTCTATACCTACAACGATTAGAATCGTTAAGACAATGGTTATTCCCGTGACACTCTATGGATGCGGAAGCTGGACTTTGAAGAAGCAAGATAGAAAAAGCATTGATGCTTTTGAACTTTGGTGCTGGAGTAGATTTCTGAGGATACCATGGAAAGCTGGGAAAACAAACAAATGGATCATAGAACAAATCAATCCAGAATTTTCACTCGAGACACAAATGACCAGGCTCAAACTATCATACTTGGAGCACATTATGCAACGTGCACATTCTCAGCTCCCTTGAGAAGTCCACAATTCTGGGGAAAGTTGAAGGAAAGAAAAGAGGATGACCAGCAGCAAGGTGGATGAACTCGATTACAACGGTAATGAATGCACCACTAAGAGACCTTAAATGCCAAGTTGAAGATAGATAATCTGGAGATTATCTATCTATGTGGTCACTAGGAGTCGACACCGACTTGACGGCATTTAATCAATCATTCATTTCCAAAAGAGCTAAAAATGTTATGATCCTAATGGAGGGAGAACCAGAGTGCCTGTGGGCAAGTGAGTGTAGTATATATGTCCTGTCTCTTTAAAACTAGGTTGTGTTTAGTTGGGTGTGGCTTAGCTTTCTGTTTTCTAAGGGCAAGCTGCCCAGAGTTTGTTGCAGCCTTGTCTAAATAAAGAAGGATTCTAAACCTACTTTGTCTTCTGCTCCTTCAGGCCCAAGGTCAGGCCAACAAAATGACTGGTTGTGAGTATGCCTAACAAGCTTACCAAGCGGAAGATACTACATGGTGTCAGAAGTGGGCCAGCACCTTTAGCAAGCTTGATGTATTCTGCCTAGACTTGGAGAAACATGATAATAATTGAAGTTTTTAAGCCACTTTCTGTGTTATGTTTGTCTGGCAACATGGGGGGTAATTGGAGAAGATGGGAACAAAAGTTTTGTCTGTATCTGACTGTGACTAATTAAGAGGATAAACCAGATGAGTATAAGATTGCAGTTCTTCTGCATTGATAAGGCATTGAAACTATATAACAACATGTAGGATGTTTATGTAGATTCTGCCAGGAAGACCTTAGAAGAAGCCTTGAGAGCTTTTAGAACTTATTGTGAGCCAAAGAAAAAGCCAGTGTGTGAATATTATCAATTCTGGAAGATCAAATATGTTGAAGCAGAGGGAATTGATAGTTTTGTTACCCAGTTAAGAAGTAAAGCACAAGATAGTGAGTTTGGAGCCTCAGAAGACCTGATGATAAGAGCTAAAATTGTTTTCAGTATTCCTGATTGCAAACTCAATGAAAAATTGTTAGGGCATTCAGATCTTATGCTCTCTCAAGCAATAGATGTTTGCAGTTCTCAAGCCCTTAGTCATGCACAAGCACTTGTGATGGCCACTGAGACTCTGATGCCCATGCATGTAGTAAGCCAGAAGGAAATGCAAGCCCCTTTATTGCAGAAGGCAAGGAAGCCTTCAGTAAAGTAAATAGCTTGAAGAGACAAGCTTTCAACAATGAATTATTCTTGCAACAGGTTTGGAGGCATGCATAACCCCCCAAGCTACAAGGGAGTCACCATGGTTCACTGCTGTTGCCAAAGCAGGTGTGACTGTGTCATGTAAACTTTATACTGGAGCCGAGACAAATACCATATCTCCTCTGTACCATCAAGTGTGCAGAGAGTACCAGTGGATATGATCCCGGTGGCCTTTGGGGGAGCCAGGATCAAGCCTAGGGGCACAATTACAACATGTTGCAAGGCTAGTTCTCATGACACAACTTTAACATTTTATATCACCAGAGATGATGAACCACCTTTATTAGGAAGGCAAGCCTGCATTGCACTTCATTTTGTAAGGAAAGTGCATAAAGTGACTCCTATAGAGGCCACTAAGGATGACCTGTTGAAGACATACTTTGATGTTTTTGAGGGGCTTGGTCAGTTCCCAGGATCTTTTCACATTTATGTAAATCTTCAGATACCGCCAGTGATTCATGGGTGTTGGAAGATTCCATATACTATACTATATCATATTTAAAGATACAATAGATCATCTGGATATTTCTAAGGTTATTTCTAAGGTTACAAAGCCAACATCATGGGTCAATAACCTTGTCAAAACTCAAAAAAAGGATGGCTCACTTCACCTTTGTCTTGATCCTAGAGATTTGAACAAGGCTATTAAAAGGCAACATTTCTCTATCCCAACTATAGAAGATGTACAGAGGAATTTTGCAGGAAAAAGGGTTGGGTTTTTTTTTACAATTTTAGTTGAAAAAGATGGTTATTGGCAGGTCCAGCTAGACAAAGGGGCTATACACACGATCTGCAAAAATCGGGCTAGGAGAGCCTAGCCCGATTTTTGCAGATCATAAGAACCACCAGGCTCAGCTGCAAGCCCGGTGGTTCTAGAGTGGGTAACCTGCCCAAGAACCTCTGCCCTAAAACCAGGTTTGCGGAGCAAGTGCTCTGCAAACCTGGTTTTCTAGATTGTGAGTAACCGCAGCTTGGCTTTGTGCTGCGCCTACTCATGAGGAGACCCCCGGAGGGGAGGTGAAGAGCCGTCTCCCAGCTCCAGGGGTCTCTCCAGCATGCCCTGCGCGCTCACGCAGGACATGCTTGAGCTTGTGGGGGCCAATCGGCCCCTGATCCCCCAGCCCCTGCCAGCTCCGTCATGGAACCGGCAATCGTGTGGGCAGCCGATCTGGCCGCCCAGGGCTCCCTCACCGCCCCAAACTGGGTCTCACTGATCGTGAGACCCGGCTCAAAGAGTCTTCTGAACTGTTTACATTCAATACTCCATGGGGTTGTTACCATTTTAATAGGCTACCCTTTTGAATTAAATCAGCAAGTGAAGTTTTCCGGCAGAAAAACTATGAGTGTGTTGGTGATATATTGCGGGTGCACATTACAGGTGAAACTCGGAAAATTAGAATATCGTACAAAAGTCCATTAATTTCAGTAATGCAAATTAAAAGGTGAAACTGATATATGAGACAGACGCATTACATGCAAAGCGAGATAAGTCAAGCCTTAATTTGTTATAATTGTGATGATCATGGCGTACAGCTCATGAAAACCCCAAATCCACAATCTCAGAAAATTAGAATATTACATGGAACCAAGAAGACAAGGATTGAAGAATACAACAATATCGGACCTCTGAAAAGTATACAGTGTACTGTGCTTGATTGGCCAGCAAACTCGCCTGACCTGACCCCATAGAGAACCTATGGGGCATTGCCAAGAGAAGGATGAGAGACATGAGACCAAACAATGCAGAATTGCTGAAGGCCGCTAATGAAGCATCCTGGTCTTCCATAATACCTCATCAGTGCCACAGGCTGATAGCATCCATGCCACGCCACATTGAGGCAGTAATTGCTGCAAAAGGGGCCCAAACCAAGTACTGAATACATATGCATGCTTATACTTTTCAGAGGTCCGATATGGTTCTATTCTTCAATCCTTGTCTTCTTGGTTCCATGTAATATTCTAATTTTCTGAGATTGTGGATTTGGGGTTTTCATGAGCTGTACACCATGATCATCACAATTATAACAAATTAAGGCTTGACTTATCTCGCTTTGCATGTAATGCGTCTGTCTCATATATCAGTTTCACCTTTTAATTTGCATTACTGAAATTAATGGACTTTTGCACGATATTCTAATTTTCCGAGTTTCACCTGTATAGCAGATGACATGATAATATCATCTTCAACAAAGGCAGAACATGATGCAGTTCTTAAACAGGTTTTGACATGAGCATGCCAAAGAGAGGTATAAAGTTCAATCCAACCAAAGTCCAGTATTTGGTTGATAAAGTCATTGGGACATGTTTTATCAAAAGACGGTGTGCAGCCTGATGATGACAAAGTGCAAGCAATAAGACAAATGCCTTCACCAGTAGATAAGAAGGGTTTTCAGAGACTTTTGGGGATAATACACAATATCTTTCTCAGTGTATTCCTAACAAATCGGCTCTGACAGCCCCCTTGAGTAGGGGTGTGCAAACTGGCTTGATGTTGAGCCAGTTCAACATCGAACTGGTTCGGTTCGATGGTTTGGGGTCGAACCAAACCATCCCCTGTTCGGTCCGACCCCGGACCGAACACACACCTCCCCGAATGTTTGGGGGGTTCGTGGAACTTTTTATGTAAATAATAATATTTTTTTTTACTTTATCCCCCTCTGGAGAGTTCTTGGAGGCAGTGAGGGGGCCCAAGAACTGGGGTGGCTGCTGCACTACACTTAGCAGCAGCAGCAGCAGCAGCAGCAGCAAACAAGCAGCAGTGGCAGAGGGTAAATGCCTGGCTTTTCTGGAGCACAGTGCTTGGCCAGCGGCTCCCAACCTCCCCCTGCCCTCTCCCTCTCTCTCTTTGTACGGTGAATATTTATATAATGCTTTCCAACAAAAGTTCCCAGAGAGAAACTGCTTTCGGAACTTTTGTTGCAAAGCGGTATATAAATATTCATCATATTTGTATGTAGTGCACAGACGGCTCTGCTGCAGGAGTGCTGGCGGCATCATCAGGGGGCAGGGCTTGGTGATGTCAGAGACAGGGGTGGGGCTTGGGGGGCACTGGGGACTATTTTGGCCAAGGGCACCAAAACCCTTTGAGCCGGCCCTGCCCTTGGGAGCCCTTTTACAGAAGGATGTTATTTGGCAATGGGTCTTAGTTCATCAACAAGCCTTTGATAATCTGAAGTCAGTGATTGCAATGGCCCCACTGTTTCAATATTTTTACCCTAAGGAACAATTATATGTTCAGGCAGATGCATCCAAAGATGCCTTGGGTGCATGTCTGTTTCAGAAAGACCAGCCCATTGCATATGTCTCGAGGGCCATGACCATGACTGAAAAGAATTATGCACAAATTGAGAAGGAACTCTTGGCTATTGTCTTTGCTATGAGAAAGCTTCATCAATATCTGTTTGGTGTACTGGTTCTTGTTCATTTGGACTATAAACCCTTGGAAGCCATATTTCCTAAACCCATTGGACAAGCTCCAGCTAGACTACAACGGATGCTATTGCAGCTTCAAAAATATGACATTCATATTATTATAGTATATAGTATATACTATATAGTATATACTATATTATTATAGTATATAGTATAGTATATAGTTATAGTATATAACTATATCATAGTATAGCAGATACATTGTCGAGAGCAGCTCCATCCATCTCGTCGAATGATGATGTAGATCTAGATGAGAAGGTTGTTTATGGGCTTAAAGGGACTGATCATATTGGTGACCCGTTACTCCATCAGTTGCAAGAGTGTCCTAATGTTGACCCAATTCTTCAAGGTCTTAAGGTTCAGCATTTCATTGGCTGGCCACAGAAGCAGAAACAAGTTAAGCCTGAGCTCAGAGTGTCTTGGCCCTTGAGGGATCCTTCTCCTCTCCTTGTTACTTAACTCGGCTGCATTCAACATGGGAGAGGGGCTGCTAAGTGGGATATTTGCACTTGAAGAGGGACTCAGCTTGTTACTTAACTTGGCAGAGGGGCTCACCCTGTACTGTATTACGCTGCACTTGGGTGCAGGGACTGCTGCATCTTCTTCTCACTCTGGCCTCTTGAGGGGTGGGCTCCTCACAACTCCAAATCATGTTTGTTACTAGTCATCAGGGTGGATAAAAATCAATGATTTTTTAAAAAAAAAATCAAAAAATCGGATTTTTTTTATTTAAATCAGATTTTTTTGATTTAAATTGGATTTTTTAAAATAAATTGCTTTTTAAGGAAAATATATTACCATCCAAAGGTTATTCCATCATGAAATAAAGATTAGTTTTTTAATTATGTAGAATAAGGCTGTATATGTTTAATTTTTTTGGTAAATAAATTCCATTAATCCATTCACAATGTCATGCTCTTCCAGAGGTTTTTGTAAGATTATTGGGCAGTTTCTCTGCCTACAAGATATTATCACAGATGCTTGGTTTACTTTTGCAGTTCTCAAAACTGAATTTGACTCAGCAGAGATCACATGCCTCTTCTTCACAGCAAAAATGTTATGACATGAACAGAGTTGAGAAAAAGACCTTAATCCTATTGTTCTACAAACCTATGAATACAGAATCAACCTCTTCAGTGCTAAGTTTCAAGAAGTTCAGTGAAATAGAATAGAAACAATATTTTTCTGATTGTTTGGAGTGGAATAGATCTGCACAAGAAGAAAGTGAAACTAAGTGTGAGGAGGGGCAAGCAGACAAGCAGTACAAAATGAAAGTGAAACTTTCTGAGCACAATACTGCATAGCCACAGACAGACAAGTCTTTGGATCTTTTTGTGTGTATGACCTGAGGTTTATCACATTCTTTCCTTGGAGGAAAAAACCTATAATGGCAGCAGGCCGTAAAAGAGACCCAGTTTGGCAATATTTTAATGAAGTTCCTTTACCTATCGGTAAGGCAGGCATGCGTGCAAAATGCAAACACTGCAACAAAGAAATGCAAGGCCTGGTGGCCCGAATGGGGCAACATCATGAGAAGTGCTGTGATGAAGACGACCAAAGAAACACATTTGAACAGGCAGGATCTTCAGGTTGGTAAACATTTTTATTGAATCATATAATATTTCTAAAGACTGCCTTGAACTGTCATGTTTGAGCAAAATTATATTTGTTATTATTACTGCATGTTACTGTCATTTGGTACAGTTATGAAGAAAAGCAAATATTCCTTTTGGGGCAGTGCTGTGTATAATAAGCAGAAATTGTATAAACAATAAAATAACAGCATTGACTTTTTTGTTTAGGGGAATTCATGGATTCTGGAAACTATCCACCTTCAAGATCACCATCCTCCTGTTCTACAGTTTCAGAGTTATCCATCCAGGATAGTGCTTCATTAGCATCATCATCAGACACCCACAGCCACATATCACTATCACCTAAAAGAAAGAAAAAATCTTTCCCTCCTGGAACCACCATAGATAAGTTTGTGATAAAAACTAGCAGATTAGAAAAAGAGTTAATTGATGAAAAAATTGCCCTGTTTGTTTATGCAACGAACTCTTCTTTCCGTCTGACTAAGAACCCACATTTCATTAATATGGTTCAGTCACTGAGACCAGGATACAGTCCACCCAGCAGAGCAGACGTTGCAGGGGAACTGCTGGATAAAGTGTATGACAGAGAAATGGAGCAATGTGCAACAGCTCTGGAGGGTAGAATTGTTAACCTAAGTATTGATGGGTGGAGTAATGTCCACAATGATCCTATTGTATGTGCTTGTATAACAACAGAAGAAGGGAAAGTCTTCCTTGCACAAACAACTGATACGTCAGGAAATGCACACACAGCAGAATACTTACAAGAAGTGGCAGTAAAAGCTATAATAACATGTGAACAAAAATTCAAATGTCTAGTACGCAGTTTGGTCACAGACAATGCTGCAAATGTATCCAAGATGAGAAGAAATTTAGAAGAGCAGGAAGGGAATACAAAGCTAATAACATATGGTTGCAGTGCTCATTTGCTGCACCTCTTAGCCAAAGACTTAAGTGTTCCAGAAATAAAGACTAATGTTGTTGAAATTGCTAAATACTTCCGTAACAATCACTTTGCTGCAGCAGCTCTGAAAAGGATGGGTGGAACCAAGCTAACGCTCCCACAAGATGTTAGATGGAACTCTGTGGTGGACTGTTTTGAGCAGTATATCAAGAACTGGCCTATTCTGATGACAGTTTGTGAACAAAATCGAGATAAAATAGATGGCACTGTCACGGCCAAAATCCTCAACATTGGGCTTAAGAGAAATGTCGAACATATGCTGAGCATCCTGAAACCCATCTCTGAATCTTTAAACAAAATACAGAAAAATAGCTGTTTTATTGCTGATGCTGTTGAAATTTGGAAGGAACTGAGTGAACACTTAAAAACAGAACTACACATGGACAGAATTAAATTACAAGCATTAAAAAAACGAATGGGACAAGTACTGTCTCCAGCTCATTTTTTGGCAAATATTGTCAATATCCAGTACCAGGGTCAAAACTTAAGTGCTGAGGAAGAGGAGTTAGCTATGACATGGGTATCCAGCAATCATCCATATGTAATGCCAACTATAATAAACTTCAAAGCTAAGGGGGAACCATTCAAGAAATATATGTTTGCTGAAGATATTTTAAAGAAAGTCACACCAGTGAACTGGTGGAAGTCACTTAAGCACTTGGATTTAGAGACTGTTCAAGTAATGATTTCACTTTTAACAGCAGTAGCTTCTTCTGCAGGCATTGAAAGAATATTCTCTTCCTTTGGACTCATTCATTCTAAATTGAGAAATCGTTTGGGACCCGATAAAGCAGGAAAGCTTGTTTTTCTTTTCCAGATTATGAGCAAAGAAGAAGATGAAGATGATGAGTGAGCTACAGAGGACAGTATTTAAGTTTTTCATGTGTAGGCTGGGCTGACAGTCTAAGTTTCTTAAAATATATATATTTTGTTTAGCCAAATTAGTTAACAAACATGGATGTTTGTTTAAGCAAATAACATATGCTGTAATGTTATTGTTTCAGTTGAATAAATCTATTTAAATTGTTATTATTAAGGTAATGATTATTTTTCTCCTTCCTAAGTACAACAGAAAAGTTGTCCAAATATGAATGATTAACCTATTAAACTGGGGATAAAAAAACTAATATGAAAAGTTGTTATTCTAAAAATCTTCATCTACGTGCATATTAAAGTTATACCAGCAAGAATTAGTCTTTATGTAGAAAACTATGATTTAAATCAAGCCTTACTGACTAGTGATTTAAATCGTGACTTAAATCATGAATTAAATCAGTTTGATTTAAATCAAATCCACCCTGCTAGTCATGAGATGAACAGTGCAGTTGAGCTGCATGTAACAGGGTGTATGGAGATGGATAAAAAGGCCTGTTGCAACCAAAAGCAGCAGGCAAAGCCATTCAAACAAATGAACAAGAGGAACGTGTAGCTGGTTGGGATTGGCCAAAATGAAAGGCAGAAAGAGGTCAGTTGAGACAGGCAGCTATCTGATAGTGATTATTGCATCACTCCCTCTGCTTGGCCACAGCTCTTGATTGCCTTGAGAGTGTCTCTTCTCATCCCTTTATCCTGCATATCCATGGCCAAGGATTGAAGCAGGGTCATCTTCTGCATTGTTCCACTGTTATGCCACTGTGCTACTGCTCCTTTAGTACTAGACTAAATTATTGGAATCATTTCATGTGTGGCTCTAAGCAGTGATGGAAGGAGGTATGGCATGGGTCAGACCCCCAGGAGACTACAAAGGCTCCATCATGAGCTGTGTTGCTCTGTGGAGTTCACTGTCTACCCCTTTCTCTTCTAAAAATATTGTTGTCAGCCAGACCCCCCAAAAGGTGGGCTTTTGGAAGTTGCATTTCCATAGACTTGGGGTGGTCCTCGGAAACCCATTCCCCCACATTTATCTTTGCTGTGTTCCTCCCTACTTAACTGTGGACAGTGCTCAGTGCTGCCTTCTGTGAGCTTGCTGTTAGCTTCAGTTCTTGCTTTTACATGTGGCGGCTTCTTTGCAAATCGTTTGTTCCCCTTACACAGACAATGGACTCAAGCCAACAGTGGGGCATGAATCTTTCTTCGTTGAGGAAACAGGGATAGGTTCTCCAAGCAATAGACTGTGGAGGCTGTTGACTCTAGGGCCACATTCTATCTACCCATGATGTAGCCTTTGGTGTTTTTCTGGCAAAAGGACTGTGGTCTTTGCTTGAGCTGCTATGGGATTCAAACCTCTGCCTGAAGTTATAAGCTGCTTCCCACCTGACCTGAAGATCTGCAGCATTTGAGGCACTAATGGAGGCATGGCAAACTTTTTCTGGCAGCATAGTTGTGCATTAGAACATAAGAACAGCCCTGCTGGATCAGGCCCAAGGCCCATCTAGTCCAGTATCCTGTTTCGCACAGTGGCCCACCAGATGCCGCTGGAAGATACAGGCAGGAGTTGAGGGCATTCCCTCTATCCTGCTGTTACTCCCCTGCAACTGGTACTTAGAGGCATCCTGCCTTTGAGGCTGGAGGTGGCCCACAGCCCTCCGACTAGTTGCTGTTGATAGACCTCTCCTCCATGAAGTTATCCAAACCCTTCTTAAAGCCATCCAGGTTGTTGACTGTCACCACATCTTGTGGCAGAGAATTCCACAAGTGGATTATGCATTGTGTGAAAAAGTGCTTCCATTTGAAAAAGTACTTCCATTGTGTATGAAATGGGTTGAGTTATACACCAAAGCACTCCATCCTGCTGCTGCTACTTGCTTATTGATGCCTTTCCTACAGAGGCAATAAGAAAGCATCACAGGCAGTGATGTTGGAGCTGGTGTGTGGTGATGATATTGCTAAGGTCTCTGTGGAAGAGGCTGTCACCATTGCTGTGTTGGGTCTCTTGTTGTGCTTTTGGCATTGTTGCTAGCAGAGCATAGGGTAGAAGCTAGTTATCTCAGGCTAAATTTTTCCGGACTGTCTCTTAGCCTCTGTACTTCCCCAGCTTTGCTTTATTTTATTTTATTTTATTTTTTTACATTTATATCCCACTCTTCCTCCAAGAAGCCCAGAGCCCAGGGTTGTTGTAAGGAGAAATACTTAAATTTCTCCTCACAACAACCCTGTGAAGTAGGTTAGGCTGAGAGAGAAGTGACTGGCCCAGAGTCACCCAGCAAGTATCATGGTTGAATGGGGATTTGAACTCGGGTCTCCCCGGTCCTAGTCCAGCACTCTAACCACTAGAAATAAGCAGAAATCGCCAGAATGTTGAAGATCATGGGGAAGCCTGTATACAGGAGCTGTTGAATTGGGGCAGTGTAGAAACTGAAAAATGTGAAATAATCTGTGAGGATCACCTTTGATTTGATATACACCCATACAATGCATGCAGAATTGAATAATGAAGGGGAAGGGGGCAGAGTCCATTTGCATGCTGCTTTACCACCCCTTAGGCGACAACAAAGAGATGATTCGTGGACAGTGTTGATTAAACCAGGTACCTCTCTGAGGGGACGGAAACTGGTTCCCAGCATCTGCTTCTGCTGTAATCAGCTCTCAGATCTGACAGCACTGATAAGCTGCTCAGTGGGAGAGAAGGCCTCTCTGTGAAATTGGGTTCTGTAGGAATTTAGAGATCAGGTTCTCTAAGGATAAGATACTATCCCTAATTTAAAACTCTTCCTCGAAACCTTTTGCTTAACTCCTTAATCCCCATTCTCAGCTATAAACACAGTTTAAGTACATGTAACTGTGTTTGTCCACATTCATCCGTTGCTACCCATAGCTATCCTTGCCTCCCTCGGTTGTTTCACCATTCTCTGTCTAAGGCACAAATTGCTCAATGTCCAGTTTGGTGATAAATTCTTGCTGAGGGAAGCTTCTTTTGGAGGAACCTGCTGATCTTCTCCTGCCCTCCAGACTCTCTCCACCTTTCCTGGGTAGAGCCCTGCTCGAACTAGATCCAACTTAGATTAGAATTAGGAAGAACTGGGACTAAAACAGCATGCACTGCATGTCAAGTTATTCCCGAGAAGAGATTAGACTAGAATGGATGCTGAACAGAAAACAGGGCCCTTCCACTCCGTTTGCAGTCTGCTCCCAGCCAACAATACATGCATCCTGTCCTCTCTAAGGCTGCTATCTAGTAACTCTGATGCAGCACAGTTTTATTTTTTGCCTTCAGCTTTCTGCAGTGCTCCTGCTCGCATAATTTCCCAACCATGCCTTCCACTGATTTGCTGATTAAATAGCAACATTTTAAATTAATGTTATTGAGTTGTATATACAAATATGAAACACAACATATACCATACTATCCCCCCCCGCAACGCTCCCCCTTTATAACACTTTAGATGTATACATACACAGAGGAAAGAAACAAAGAACACCCCCCACACACACACACACACTTTACAGAGGAAGAGATATGACCTACTTGATAGAAATTTCCCTTTCTCTGGTGCCATAAAAAGTGCCAATGCTTTAAGCTGATATTTCAAAAACACTAATTCAAACATGCAGATACAATAAACTCAAAGCAGCGATTTCAGTAGTCATGGAAGGTGCTATAGGTCTTTTTCTTTTTGTTTTTGGTCCCTCCTGATTTGATTAGGAAATATTTTAGAAGTTTAGTGCTCCAAACACGGTGTAAACTTCAAGTGATTCTTTTACCCCCAAGTCAAGCTGCCAGCCAAGCTTTATTGGTGGGATCCCTTACCATGCATAATACCCTCTCTCCATCAGTACCAACTCTCTTAATTACTGTTGGCCAAACTAAACTAAACTAACCCTTGCTAACTTGGCAAAGAGGCACCTTTTAACGTGGTGGTTCTCTTTATTTAGCAGGGGGAGAGTAACTGGCCCTATCTACCCCCAGCACAGTACCTCCAGTGACTGTTGCTGGTGTCTATCTTATGTTTCTTTTTAGATTGTGAGCCCTTTGGGGACAGGGTTCCGTCTTATTTGTTTGTTGTTTCTCTGTGTAAACCGCCTTGAGCCATTTTTGGGAGGGCGGTATAGAAATCGAATAAATAATAATAATAAATAAACATTATATAGGAAACCCGATATTGGCTCTTTCAACTTTTTGATTTTTACTTAAAAACTGTGTAGAAATCCAAATTTGACTGGAGCAATGGTTCTGGAGGAAGGGGTTGTTTACCCTTACCTTTATGTGTCATTTTGCTGATCTGAATTGCTCCCACAGCTGCTATTGGTCCCTCTGGGGAAAACATAGGTGCCTATATCTCCATCCTCACCCCACCCACAGTCCTAATAGCCATTTTAGATAGATAAGATAGCTCAGGAGGAATAGGTTTTTTAAAAAACCCTCCCTCGGGGGTGCTGTCTTATTCAAATTTTGAGGCCCCATAGTTGCTTCTAAATATCAATTAGGGACTAGAGACAGGGCTTTTTCAGTTGTGGCCCCTTGGCTTTGGAATGCCCTCTCTGAAGAGCTTTGCCATGCTCCCTCCTTCAGTGTTTTTTAAAAACATCTTAAAACACACCTTTTTAAGGAGGCTTTTTAATGCTCCATTTAAAAAAATTATATCTGGTAGGTTCTTTAGCTTTTTATAATTTTCAGTATTTAGCTTTTAAAATAACCTTTAATTTGAACCCAATAATGATTGTGGTTTTTAATCTGATAACTTTTTTGTTTAATTTAGTTAATTTTATTACTTTTATTGTATCTTGTATCTATTTTAAAGATTTGAGCCGCCCCGAGCAGTAGTGCACTGGAGGGGCGGGGTATAAATATTTTAAATAAATAAACAAACAATAACACCAACAACAGGGAAGATCTGATCTTGTAATATAGAGATCTGTGTATTGGTACACTGGAAATGGAAAACAGATAAACTTTTTGTATGGTAGCAGCTCCCTCTTCTGGTAACATTGAGGTATATATTACTAACTCTGTAAGGAAACATATTGGTATATACATTACAATACTACCTCCACAATGGAAACAGTCAACTACTAAACAGTCATACATCTGCGTCACTCGAACTTTAATTTTAGATAATCATGGAAGACCTTTTCTCCTCCAACAGACTTTTGAGATTTTTCGGAACTGTGAATTAGTTTTTAGATGGCATATAAGATGGCGTTCTTTTCTTCTTTTTTTGTTTTGTTGCAAATTTATTTGTATTCATATTTTATCAGGATTTTATTGTTGCTATACTACTTTGAGGGCCTTAGTGGCATGCTTTTTTGTTTTGTATTTTGATTTTTAAACCTGCACTTGTGTGTTGAAGGGTGGGATACAAATCTATTAAATAAAATTTAAGAATGATATTTTTAATGCAGGACAGGACTGATAGTTTGCACAAGTTTTAAGACACCAATTCTTCCTTCACAAAAATATAGACAATCTTGATAAGCTTTCCACTTATTACTGTACATCTGGACAATGCACCTGAAAAGATGAACAGCTCATAAAAATTATGTACCGGCAACACATAGGTCAAGCTCAACTCTGGGCAGGTCCTGACGACCAGCAGCAAGTAAGGTTAGTGTGAAACCCCCAGTTCCTGAGTGTGTGCTTCCAGTACAAGCTGCTATTTCTGCCCCTTTCATGTGGTGCAAACCCACCAATGTTGTGTTGCAAGCCACAATTTCCTCTGCCACCTGCCATCCAACATCAAATCTTGGCTACAGATGTCAAATGGTGAAGGGAAGTGTGGCTTGGTTATTCAGCATAGGCGAGTTTGCATAACACAAGGGGCAGAAGAACCAGCATGTACGTGCTGGGAACTGACAGTTTGTGCTAACCTTACTTGCTGCCGGTTATCAAAATCCACTGTCTGAGGCACCTCTCTTTCAGATGGGCCAGTAATTCTCTCAGACAGAATCTCATGGAAAATGCCCCTAGGGGGACATTAGGGTGGGAAAATGCAACATTTTATTGCAGCTCTTGCAGACATCTAATTTCAGACTTGGGTTTGAACAGATATGAGCCTTTGTGTCTGCAGTGCATCTGAAGAGTTGAAACAAGAGGAGGCATATTTGAATGAGCCAGATAATTAGGGAAGAAGAGAATCGCTATGTCCTCTCCTTCGGGTGGCCAGGACCTAATAGGGAAAAGGTAGTTGGGTTGCAAGGCAGCGTAGAGGAAGTGGGTGGCATAATTTTGGTTTCCCCCTCTTTGAGACATGCATATCTCAGAAAAATGTTAAGGGGTAAGTAAATTAAATTAAGATTACAGGCCTGAATTCCAGATCCAGCCACAACATTTATCATTTTATTGCCACAACAAAATTCAAGGGTTCTCCAGTTTTAGGTTCCTGTTGGAGCATGAAATATCAGCAGGTGGTGGACAAAACTATGAGTCCTGGATGCTTTTCTCAGCCCCTTCACAGGCTCTACTGAGGACAAAAGCTTTGATCCTAGCATGCAAGAGGGCCAAAGCTATCATAAGGAGTCCCATTCGCAGGCTCTTCTTCATTAGCAGGAACTTTTACACACATGGCTTTTAGTTCACATCTCCTCTGGAATGGAGGGTGTGAGTCCACATATCAGCTGGATTTACCCCGAAGTCACTGTGGACTATCAGGGACCATTTCAGACATGGCTCTGTTTCCCCCCCCCCCCCCAATTTATGGCTGCACATTCTGGCTTAGCCCAAGTTCTGTCTGGGATTTTTAAAAATCCTCTAATTGTGGTGTCTTTTTTGGGGGGTGGGATGACGTTTCTGGTCTGCCCTGACACTTATTTGTGATGTGTGAAGGGGCCATTGCCGATAACTGGCCTTTTTTCAAACATGCACTTTCATGATTTTTAAAATCATGAAATCATGCTGGGTGGATTTCCAGAACTCCAAGTGTCAGCAGAGGGCTCTGCTTGGCAATTTGTCTCGCTGACCTTCCATAACAGGAGTTTGACAGAATCTTTGCCCCCATGAGCTGCCTGCTCTTTTCATGGCTCTTTTTCTGAAGCTGACTGGGACAACCAGCAGGCAGGGGAGACCAATTTCCTCACTGGGAAAGAGGCAGGAAAAGAGTTAGCCGAAGCTTGATTTTGTAGGTCTGGCAAGTGTGACAACACTGAGATGAATCACCTTAGCTAATGAATTATGTCCTGGATTGCATGGAAGGAAGTCAGGCTGGAAAGCACTTAAAAGGGATCAGGACAGGTTGGGTGAAATTCTTAATAGATTTAGATAGGTCATGTTTGGACAGATACCTGGGCTTCTCCGAGGCTAGCTGGATTCCAGCAACGGGTCCTTCGTGCAATGAGCACCCCTCCTTCCCTTTCCCTTCCCCCCCTTTCTCTCTCACCTGCCTTCCTGCACCATTTGAGGAATGCAAAATGCAGGCTTCTCCTGCTGTTCCAAGCCTTCATGCTTTCCACCCCTCTGATTAACGGGGCAGGGACATGAGCAGAATGTTCTTCAGTGCAAATGCCCTGGCCACAGGATTCGTGCATGCCATTGCGACTTGTGCATAAGAACTTTCCACTGGATTGAACCTTTGAGATGGTATCCCACACTCCATGCCTATACTACTTGGGAGCTGATCCCATTGTCTGTAGTCCCAAGAAAGATGCATTCAATTGGAGTGCTCCCATTCAATTGGAGTGCTCCCATTCAATTGGAGTGCTCCCATTCGGTTTAATTGAGCTGGAGGCGGATAACTTCTCAGTAGATTGCACCCGAGGTCCAATATCTTTCTTTTTTCCAAGAGGGAGGGAGGAAAATTAGTATTCCTCAGGGTGGATTTGATTTAAATCAAACTGATTTAAATCACGATTTAAATCACGATTTAAATCACTAGCAGGGTGGATAAAAATCAAAAAAATCTGATTTAAATTTAAAAAATCCAATTTAAATAAAAAAAATCAGATTTTTTTTATTTAAATCGGATTTTTTTGATTTTTATCCACCCTGCTAGTGATTTAAATCGTGATTTAAATCAGTTTGATTTAAATCAAATCCACCCTGGTATTCCTTGCAAAAAAGAATAGAAATCCTTCTCTGGGAGCCTGCTGCAAGAGAGGTCTTACTCTATATTGGAGTAACCTCCTCTAGATGTGCTATTCTGAGTTGTAGTTATCAGATTCCCCTACCCCTAAAGAGTCAACAATGAGCGTGGTTTTTAAAGTTGGAGGAGGAAACATCAATAACGTGTGCTACGCTGATGACACCACTCTGATAGCTGAGAATGCGGATGATCTGCAAGCTCTAGTAATGAAAGTCAAGGAGCACAGTGAAAAAATGGGACTACAACTAAATGTAAATAAGACTAAACTAATGACAGCGGGTACAACAACCAGCCTCAGAATTGACAATGAAGACATTGAAGTGGTGGATAGCTTCGGCCTTTTAGGATCAACTGTCAACGGTAAAGGATCCAGCAGTCAAGAAATACGCTGCAGACCAGCACTTGGTAAGGTTGCAATGAAGGCCCTGGAAAGGATATTTAGATCATAGAACAAATAAATCCAGAATCAATCCTTTAAATTTTTCTTATTTTTATGTTAGTTCTCCTCATTTTTTAATTTCTCTTCTGTACTCCAGGGCCCCCTGGCGATTGGCTATTGTTGGAGATGCCTTTTTTACTGATGGGAGAAATGGACAGATTATTTCAACAGTGACTGGCGTTGGGAATTATAGTGGGAGGAGGAGGTTCTGTTCTTCTAAGGGGGGGAAGTCATACCACTTGAGGCGGGCTCTCTCCTTTGTCCCCTCCTCCTCTCCTTCCAGTCCTCGTGATCAGATTGTAGCCACCCATGGTCTCAGGATGCTGTTGTTTAATGCCAGATCTGTCTGTAATAAATTTCTTCCATCTTTGATCCCCTTTTAGATGAACAGGCAGATTTGGCTTGCATCACTGAGACCTGGTTAGATCCGGATGGGGGTGTTCCCCTCACTGAGATGTGTCTACCTGGCTTCTCTGTGTTTCATCATCCCCGAGGTCACGGTCGGAGAGGTGGTGTCGCGATGATTTTTAAATAAGATCTTATGTTGATCAGGGGCCCTATCCCACAGGTGACGGGGTGCGAATGTCTTTCTATAAGTCTGGGTCGACATGACAAACTTGGGCTTCTCCTGGTTTATTGACCTCCTTGTTGTCCATCTGCTACACTTTCCGAGCTCCTTGATTTGGTTTCAGGCCTGGTGATCATGACCCCTAGACTTATGGTTCTGGGGGATTTTAATCTTCCAGCTTCTGATTGGGGTCATAGATGGTTCGGGAGTTCATGAGTTCTATGGCTACCATGGGCTTGTCTCAGATCATTTCGGGCCCGACTCATGTGGGTGGACATACCTTGGACTTGGTTTATCTTTCGGGGCAATGGCAGGCAGATCTGGTCATGGAAAATATTGTCATCTCTCCCCTGCCATGGTCCGATCATTTTCTGATTAATATGCAGATTGCAGCGGCCCCCTGTCTCTACCGGGACAGCTCTACAACACGGATGGTCCACCCCAGGCACCTCATGGATCCTGTCGGATTCCAGGAGGCTCTGGGGACATTCCTTGCAATATGGTAGGCGTTTCTCCATCACAGCTCGTGAAATCTTGGAACATCGAGGCCACGAAGGAGTTAGATGAAATTGCTCCCAAGCATCCTCTTATGGTCCGTGGATCCCGGCTCCCTTGGTTCTCTGAGGAGCTTAGGGAGATGAAACAGACCAAAAGATGCTTGGAACGCCGTTGGAGGAAAGCTGGTGCCGAAGATGACCGAATACGACTACTTGCCTATATTCAGGAATATTCTAGGACGATAAGATTGGCGAAATCCCACTATTTCTCCGCTCTTATCGCATCAGCTGACTCTCGTCCAGCGGCCTTATTTCGGATTACCTGCTCCCTTCTTAGGAGAGAGGAGCCGGTAGATGTTCTATCTGGCCGCTGTGATCAATTTGCTCAGTTCTTTGCTGATAAAGTCACCCACCTTCGGCTAGAGTTGGACTGTACTTCTGTAGGATCTGATCAGATAGAGGAGATTCTGCCCTGTGATGTTATATGGGACACTTTTGAGTTGGTCGAGGATATGGACACGATTCTCTTGGGTATGGGTGCGGCAACATGTTGCTTGGACCCCTGTCCCTCCTGGCTGGTTAGAACAGCTGGTGGGAATGTTAATTTTTGGCTATGGGAGTTGGTTAACTTCTCATTACGTGAGGATTTCATACCAGCAGCCCTTAAAGAGGTGATAGTTCGCCTTCACTTGAAGAAACCCTCTCTGGACCCACCCTGATGTCCTTGACAACTATAGGCCGATCTCCAACCTCCCTTTTGTAGCGAAGGTGTTAGAGAGGGTTGTATGTGCCCAGCTTGAGAGGGTCTAAGAGGAAAATGGCTATCTTAATTCTTATCAGTCAGGTTTCAGGCCTCTGCATAGCACAGAGACAGCATTGCTTGCTCTGGTAGATGACCTTCTTCAGGACCTTGATGAGGGTCGTGTCCCTCTCCTGGTCCTTCTCGATCTCTCAGCGGCTTTTGACACTATCAATCATGCTATCCTCCTTGACTGCCTGCGTGGGTTGGTTATTGGGGGCACTGTCTTACAGTGGTTCCGTTCTTACCTTAGCGGGCATGTCCAGTCGGTATACATTGAGGACAGATGCTCTGACCCATGGCCACTCCTTTATGGAGTTCCCCAGGGTTCAGTTCTTGCCCCTGTCCTCTTTAACATCTATATGGAGCGGCTGGGTCAGGTCATTTCCCAGTTTGGGGTGAGATTTCATCAGTATGCTGATGATGCTCAGCTGTATTTGCCATCCCAGACCATTCTGGAGATGCTGTTTCTGTGCTTACTTGATGCCTGGAAGCTGTTAAGGTCTGGATGAAACGAAATAAACTCAGACTGAATCCCACCAAGACTGAACTACTTCTACTCAACCCTCGTACCGGGCAACAGCTGGATGTGAACTTTGTTTTAGATGGGGTGGCGCTGCCCCCGAAGGAGCTTGTATGTGACTTGGGGGTCCTTTTGGATTCGCACCTCCTGCTTGAACAGCAGGTGGAGGCTGCAGCCAGAAGTGCCTTTGCCCAGCTCCATCTGATTTGTCAATTATGCCCTTACCTTGATCGGCAAGCATTAATGACAGTGACCTGTGCCCTTGTTATCTCCTGCCTAGATTATTGTAATGCCCTCTATCTAGGGTTACCTTTGAGGACGATCGGAAAGCTACAATGGGTCCAGAATGCAGCGGCTCGTTTACTTATGGGTGCCAGGAAATATGACAGGGTAACACCTCTCCTGCAGTCATTGCACTGGTTGCCTATTCGCTACCAAGTTCAATTTAAGGTCCTGGTTTTGAGCTTCAAAACCTTGCGGGGTTTGGCACCTGTTTACCTACAGACCCGCCTCTCCCATCCAATTACATCCCATCTGGTCAGATGGCCCTTTTATCGGTCCCCAATTTCCGAGAGGTTCGGGGTGCTAGAACCCGTGAAAGGGCCTTCTCGGTTGCCGGCCCACTTCTCTGGAATTCCCTTCCCCTGCAGATTCGTTTGGCTCCTTCTTTGTCGATTTTTAAATCCTTATTGAAGACTTTTCTTTTTCGCCAGACTTTTAGCCTGTAGTTTATCTATTCCCCACCCCCACCCCTGTTAGTTATTTTAGTTTTATTTAGAATGTAATTTTAATGCTGTCTTGTTTTGCATGTTTTTGTACACTGCCCAGAGTCTTCAGAGTGGGTGGTATATCAAATGTTTCAAATAAATAAATAAACAAACAAATTTTCACTTGAGTCACAAATGACCAGGCTCAAACTATCATACTTCGGACACATTATGCAAAGATCCAGCTCCAAGTCTACAATGCTGGGGAGAGTTGAAGGAAAGAGAAGAAGAGGATGACCAGCAGCAAAGTGGATGGACTCAATTATGACAGCAATGAATGCACCACTGAGAGACCTTAAAGGCTAAGTGGAAGACACATCATCTGGAGAGAATCTATCTATGTGGTTGCTAAGAGTTGACACCGACTTGACAGCACTTAATCAAAGAGTTAACTGGAAGTGAACCCTGTCTTAATGGACAGGCTGGTAAACTCCAGGGCTCAGACAATCAGCATACCAGGTGGGTGGGACCTAGAGAGCTGTTGTGAGGAAGAAGGAAGTTTCTTTGTTAGAAAAGAAGCTAGGCTGGTGGTGCTCAGAGGAGGACATGTGGCCATGGAGACTGGCATTAGGAGAATGACTCTGCAGATCCTTGAAAGATAGGAGGGCAGGAAGCTTGAATTCTCATCTGGAGTTTGGTGAGTTCAAGGAAAGGAAGCCTGGGCTTTGGCTTCAGGAATATTAATTTAGGGAAAGGTTTGGTTAGTCAGACTTTGTGTTAGAAACTTTGTGTGTGTGTTTGTGTGTGCTTTTGCATAGTCCTGATACAGTTTTATTATAGTTTTCCTGCAACATAATTGAAATAAGAAACACTAGCCTATGCCCTTCCTACCTAGGGCATTGCAAAAGACTCTATAAACATTTAAATGTGCCTAAGACAAGTTATTTTTGTAATCTACTAAGTATTCTTAACTGTATCTAAGAAAGCTAGAAAGCCTCAGATGAAAGCCATCTGCAGTAATTGAATAAAACTGTTTTACTGAATTAAAAAAAAACCTGAATAAAACTGATGGCAACTCTTATTTATTTCAACTCATACACTCTGTGGTGGTTAATGGCATCTTATCTGATCTTTGGGACCCCACACTGGGGTGCCTTTTGTCACAGCTTCAGGTTGGCCTTTCCCTTGGTGCCCATCTCATTCTAACCTCTGGCAGTTGTGTGGCCCAGATGCTTTTTCCTCCTGCCAGTCAAAAGGAGATTTCCCATTAGTACAGGTAGCTGGCACCCTCCCCATTCCACTCTCTGGCTGTACCATTGTTCTCCAGATGAAGGGGTGTGAGGGGCATGGGTCGCACTCACCCACAGGTCTCAAGTGTTGTGAATTTATTTATTTATAGTTCAGTTTCTATACCGTCTTTTATAAAACCCATCCCAAGATGGTTTACAAAAATTAAAATACAATAAAACTCCATAAAAAGCACATTAAATAATTAAAATCAGGTGTCAGCACTGGAGAGCTTCCATTGACTGTTCCTTAACTGTGGGTGCCCTATAGGCCTGCCAGCCACTCTCACACCAAGGCAAAAGTAGTTGTGATAAGGCCTGTCTCCACCAAAAAGCTGGAGCACAAGTCAAAGCTGTGTAAAGGTGCTTCTGGTCGCAGCAGCCACTTGTCTACAGGAGTAATGCCAGGTCCAGGAGAACCCCCAACCCCTCCTACTTGCTATGGGCTATAACAAGGTAAAAATGGCCATCAAACAGAGGATTTTGGACACTGAGTATAAGGCTGACCTTGGCAGGACACTAGGCTTCCTGTCCTCGGAAAGACTGATTCACTGTCTCCCCTGCTGCTTACTTGACAAAGCTGACACAGAAGTAACACTAAAACTTGAATCACCTGTTCCTAACTCTGTGATGTGGTCTTGAAGGATAACATGGTCAATAGTATTAAACATTGCTGAGATGTCCAAAAGAACCAACCAGAATGCACTCCCTCTGTGCAGTTTCCAGCATAAGTTGTCCATCTGGGTGACCAAGGTAGTTTCAGTGCCAAAACACAGGTGGAAGCCAGATTGAAATGGGTCGAGATAATTCACTTCATCCAAGGCCCTCTGCAGCTGGAATACCACCACACCCTGTGTCATTCTTATATTGTTGTTCTGCCTTGTATATCTTACAAAAGATTTTAATGAAAAGGCAAAAATAGGCACAGGAACAACCCTGGTAGATTTCATGTTTTATCCAAAACTCATCTTATTAAGTTGTTGGTTAATTAGAAGCTTTGGGGTTATGTGTATTAGGGATGTACAGGTTTGATGTTCGGGAAGTTCAACGTCGAATCTGTTCGGTTCAAAGGTTCGGGGTTGAACCGAACCATTTCCTGTCCGGTCCGACACCGGACTGAACACACACACACACGAATGTTCGGAGGGTGGGGTTGTGAACATTCGTGAAGGTGTTTTAAAAAAAAAATACAAAAAAAGTGTTTTGCATTATCCCCCTCAGGGGAGTTCCTGGAGGCGGCCGGCAGGGGGGTGGGAAGATTCCCCCACCCACCCCCAGCTCTCTCTATGAGCCCATCTAGCCAGTTCGGCCGGCTCTTCGGCCGATATTTGGCCTTCTCCCCTCAGTGCGGCGGTCATTTTGGAGGCTGTGCGCCTGCGCAATTGGCCTCTGTGAGGCCTGGGCCATGCAGAGGCCAATTGTGCAGGCATGCGGCCTCAAAAATGGCCGCCACGCCGAGGGGAGAAGTCCTAAAACCAGCCAAAGAGCTGAGTGGACTATAAAGAGAGCCACAGGGGGGAAGGGGGAACCTCTGTGGACCCCCACCGCTGCTGCCTTCTCCAGGAGCTCTCCCAAGGGGGAGTAAGTTTTTTGGTTTTTGTTTTACAAAAAAAAATTGTGAACTACAACCCCCGGACCAAGCCGAGCCGGGCAGGCAGTTTCGATTGGGTGCCGGACCAAACTGGCCCAGTCAGGTTCGAATCTGGTCTGGATTTGAACCGAACTGGGCCAGCTGGTTCCATGCACATCCCTAATGTGTACTATGTCTACTCATTTACTTAACATTTCTCCATAATCATAAGCTCCAAGACATTGGTTTGTTTGTTTGTTTTAAACCTACTCCAGTCTGTCAAAGGTTTTTCTGACATCTACAAAATTTGTTGACTATTTATTTGCAAAAGGTTCCTCTAAATGTTCTGTGATTCAACTTTTCTATCTTTTCTTTATATGGAGGAATAGTTGTCTATCCCACCGCTTGCCACTGCATGTGGAGGATCCACTCTGCCGCTAGTACGAGACATGGATTTCCCTGACAATTAGCCATTTAACCACTGCCACCAAGTAGACTTTTGTGCTGAGTCTATGACAACAGCCTTTCAACCTTCTGTTGCAAAAACAAACTTTGGTAGGGTAGTTAGGCCTATAGGCTTGTGGTGGAAAAAACCAGAAGCTACAATTTTCCTTCAGATATAAACAATAAATTTTACTAATTTTACAATTAGCCATTTAACCACTGCCACCAAGTAGACTTTTGTGCTGAATCTATGACAACAGCCTTTCAACCTTCTGTTGCAAAAACAAACTTTGGTAGGGCGGTAAGGCCTATAGGCTTGTGGTGGGGAAAAACAGAAGCTACAATTTTCCTTCAGATATAACCAATAAATTTTACTTTGTAATTAGTTCAATTAAAAGTTGTTTCACAACCAAAAAACATCAACCAAAACAGCACAAGGAACAAACAAAATGTGGTCAAAAAGCATCCACTAACCTGACTTTCACTGAGCCCTTAGAGTCCTTGATGATCACTTTTAGCAACTCATAGTTCATTCTCAGATCTTGTTCTTTCCAGTCCTTAGTGATTTCCTTTCTGCAGAGATTTCACCTCTCTTCCAGTGATTTTAACAGCCCTGTGCCAGCAATTCTTCAGTTCTGCAGTCTCTCACCAGACTCCAACTTTTTCAGCGTGGGCTGCAGCTTCAACTAACTCTTGGACTCTATTCTTCAATTCCAACTCTTCTGACTTTCTCCGGGACTCTTTCTCTCAAAGCTTCCAACTCTTTCCAGCTCCAGCTTCAACTCTAATTAACTTTCTGCTAAAGCAGACTCCTATACAAGGGTGTAGCAATGCCGCCGCTGGCCTGTGCTCAGCTGCTGCCACCCACCCACAACACCCTAGCCTTGCACAGCTCAGTTTTTGAAAAGCATCAGCCAGTGCTGGGTTCCCAGTCTGGCCGAGAGCATGTCTCCCTGCCTTTACAAACAGGAAAGGCTCTCCCTGCCACCACTGCAAAGGTGGCGCTGACTCTAATTTACTCGCAAATGGGGCACACAGCCCCGCTTGCGAACCCTAGCATGCCCCCTTCACGTCTGTCATCAGACACAGGGGCATGGCTGAGGGACCCGGCATGGCCCCCAGGTGGGCCTGGGTTCTTGGGGGGTGGGAACCCTGCACAATGGTGGTTCAGCCCCTGCTTTGATATGTCCCAACAGTTAGTTTTAAACAATCTAATCCATATAACACAAAGTTCCCTCCATTTTTCAAAATGTTTCTTCCCTCCGAAACCAAACTGACAAACTTACATTTTATATGTGAAACTAAAATAATATAGCAGGCATGAACTCTTGACCCTGTCAGCATTGTTTGCAAGCATATTAATACAGAAATCCTATTTACAATAATGAAGAGGCTTGTGCATATTAATACAATTTACAATTCAATACAAGGGTTTATTTTACAAAAACCAAGAGGTTTAGGCCTCATTCTTCCACACTTTAAGATGACACATTTTAATTGCATTCCTTTTGGTAAAGAATCAACAGAAATGCACAAGGCCAGGCTGAGAACTTCAAGCAGCCTTCTTATTTTCTGTGCTCCTATTGATACATGGTATTTACTTGTTATACTATAGTTATATAGTCGGTGCTTTTTTTCTCCTTTTTTTTTTTGGAGTATTTTTATTGAAGGCTTCTGCTTAGTGTGTTTGTTCTTCACCCGGCAATCCAGATATTCAGTTATTTGATCCTGAGAGCAGCAAACTGCTGAGAAAGAAATAACACCCTGAGGCAACAGTTGATTGCTCTGCTTTCATTATACAGTGCAAAGTCCTCACACTTCTCAAGAAAGAAAGAAATCAAGGAAATCATCCATATATGTCCTGAGTAGACCCAATTTCAAGAATGTGCATCTAATAAACTCTTTTTGTGCTTCAAATGTATGTTTTTCCTAACCAGACCTATAGGAAGAAGGGGAAGATTAAACAAGATGTTCTATTTAATGAGCCATCTTTTCAAAGTAGCTTCTGACTGGACAGAATCACTGAAGCTTGGCAAACAAGTGGATAGAACACCAGTGAGCAGGAGGAAAGGTAGCCAACCCTTGGGAATGGGAAGCAGGCCCATAGCCAGCCAAAAGGTCTTCGGAGGGAATCACAAAAGTTTATTGCGGGGAGGGTTTATGGCCTTTTTAAAACAATTTGCCGCATGGGACACATATTGAAGTAGTGCAAAAGTAAACAGAAATTGCAATTTTTTGAATCACTGTCTAATAAATTCAATACAATTTAACATTTCACAGTATGTTGTGATTTCACATTTCACTCCCCCTTCTGTCTCTCAAGAATCCAAAAGCACATTTTTGCCTTTAGTAATAGATATAAAAAGAAAACTTTGGTAAATGACATTTTTCTTAATACACTATTGCAGTGTTGAACTTGAGCACAGTAGCACTTAAGGTTTAATTAAAGCATATTAAAACATCTAGAAGTTTGTTGTAATCTCAGCTGCTCCCCTCCCCTATGTGATTTATGCATGAGCTATTATAAACACAGAGCAAAAGATTTTTAAGCCGCTAGTTCATTTGAAGAAAACCATATGGGACCAGATAACCATTTTTCATATCTTGGAGTGGGTAATTACTGCTTTGGGACCTTTTTTTTTTTTTTAAGTGATGTTTGTGTATAAAGAAAGAAAGGCAGAGGCGGGAGGCTATCCAGTTAAACCAGTTTAAAATTAGCAAACACTCTTCCCCAACCCTCAAGTATTGTAAGCCATTCTGGGAGCAAGGAATATTTTCTAAAATGCCCTGCTATATATACCATTTTGAGAACTTGTTTGGTTGAAAAATGATTGAATATATTTTCAACCACCACCACCACCACAGAGCAACCAATAAACCACCCTCCACCCCGCCATACTTCCTGCTCTTTCCTTTCCACGGAGAGGGCAATGAGTCATTGCAAGTTCCAAGGGGAAGATCACATGGGTCAGGACTTTGAGGGAAGAACCAATTCATTTAAAATCATTTTTTAAAAGTTAAAAATATATTGGGTACAAACAAGGGCTGGGGGGGGGGGACACAGACACACAAAGGGAGGCTTTTAATTGGGATAGAATCTCTCTCTACACACAAACACACACACGGTTCCAAAATGTGGGGAGTAGGGAAAAAACATTGGCTTCTGAGGGGAAATCTCTCTCTCACGCACGCACGCACATGTTGTTTGTTTGACTTTCCTTTTTATTTGAGCGCAACAGACTGCTAGATTCCAGTTCCTTCACTTAGCAACTTCATTAAATTGTCGAGTGGGGGAGGAGCACAAGACAAGGAGGACCAATCAGAGGCTGCTGGTGCTGGGGCAGTGGTGATTTTTAACCCTTTGCAGCTGTTGTCCTCCTGACTGAAAAAAGAGAAATTGGGAATCACAGAGAACTTGGATTGGGAGGACTGCAGCTGGGGGGGGGGTAGATAAACTTTTTGGGTGGAATGCCACCCCCTGGCCACGGATCTGTTGGGAAGAAGTATCTTGAGTGAGGAGAGGAAGAGAAACAGAGTTACAGATATGGATACCAATGCACTCAGATGTGACCAGCTCTCAGGGGGATCACACAACATTGTCCAACTGGCTATAAAGTACAATTGAAGAAACGATGAAGCAGCAGCACACAGCCAAGAATACTGGAGGACTGGGGTGGACATTTGCACCAACTTTCTCCCCCTCCCCGTACGCTTCTACTGTGGTTACTGTAGCTTCAAACAAGAGCAAATGGGGCTCATTAAATAGCTTAGTCCGGTCTCCAGAGGAGGAAAAGTGTCTTGAATCAAACTCGATTCAAACTGCGCAGGCGTGCTGGAGTGCCTCGCAGTTCCCAAGGGCTGCTGGGCCAGATGGTCAGGCTCAGCGGCCACTCCCACCCCACAGTGGGATGCTCGGCTCACCCCCCACCCCCTGACTGCACACATGGAATCTAGAATTATTTTAAAGATCAGTGGTTTGGCAGTGGGGCGGGTGGGCAGGCAGTGGTGGCAAGAGGCAAGACAAAAACATACGCATCATATTTGGGCCCCGGGACCCCTTCCGGATTGTCAGACCCCAGTAATTTGTACCGGCTTGCTCACCCCTCTCATCGGCCCTGCATATGCTTTATGCGATGGAAGAGGATCAAGATTTTGACTTTGAGTTAACTACTGAGTCCCTTCCAGGATAGCTCCTGGTAACATGTGTTAAGATTTCTAATTTAGTCATGTCACTTAAGGCTTGGAAGGCCCCCCAGGAAATTATTTTTTACTGCTCCAGCTCATAAAGAACAGCCTTGAATGGTAGGCTCCTGTTTTAGCTTCGCTGTTCACGTATATAGATCGGACTGCACACATACCCAAAGACTGGGACACAGCTATCATAATCCCTATCTACAAAAAGGGCAAGAGGGACCTACCTGCAAACTATTGCCCTATAAGTCTCCTGAGCATTATAAGTAAGATTTATGTAAGACATTTATGCAAGATTTATGCAAGAAGCTGTTAGACTGGTTTGACTCTGAAGATATCCTTGCATCAGGACAGGCAGGTTTTAGAGCTGGCCACTCTCCTATAGTCCAGGCTCTGATTTTGCTACAGTTGGTAGAAAAATACACCTCAAGATATAAGACGGCCCATTATGTAGCATTTGTTGATTTTAAGTTTGTCTTTGATCTTACATCAAGGGAAACTTTATGGCGTAAACTGAAAGCTTTCACAGCTGATCGCTGTTTACTTCTTCTCATCTATAGTTTGTATCAGAAAACCTGTTTGAAAGTAAGGTGCTTCGAGAAGGTCATTTCTCCAAGGGAATTTTAACATATAGAGGCATGAAACAAGGTTGTATTTTAGCACCGCTCTTGTTTAACTTTTATATAAATTATCTTGTTGCCTTCTTAGTTAATTCTGATTTCCACCCTCCAAAACTGGCCTCCATACCTGTATCAATACTCCTTTATGCAGATGATGCTGAAATTCTATCCCAAACACTTATTGGCTTGAGAATGGCAATTAATGATCTTGCTCTTTATTGCAAGGAGCATGCCCTACAGATTAACTATACCACAACCAAGATCGTGAGGTTTGCAAAGTGCCCAAGGACACTGGCTTGGTCTATCGATTAGATGCAGGATTGTGCAAGTCAGTTGTTCCAAGTATTTAGGTACAGTTTTTCAATCTTCTGAGTATGTGCTTCAAAATGTGTTCATATGTCTACATCAGCCATTTTGGCTTTTTTCTACTCTAGAGAGACCTGTTTTATTCCTGCTGTAATAAGGCTGTTTGATTCCAAAGTCCTGGCTCAGCTGCTATATGTTGCCCAACTTGGTCCATACTCCAATTTCTTAGTATTGGAAGCAGTACAATCTAAATTCCTTAGGAAGTTGTTCCAAACAGCTCACGGTATCTCCAATGCCGTCTTCTCAGGGTAGAATCCAAGATTTGGCTTTCTATATTTAAGGTCTGGCTTAAGTCAAATCTCTGACCCCTGGGGCTGACACTGTGGATGCTGGTGGATAAATTAACTTCTAAATGGGAATGCTTACTTAAGCAGAAGTTGCTTGCTTATGGACTATCACTGCAAGCATTAATAGTCATGGGCTTTGATCAGGCCAGATCACCAAAGTTGCTGCTTTACCAAAGAGTATTGGATGTTGGATGGCATACTGATCAAAGCCTTATCCCAAGGGGAGTAGTGTTGGGAAATCAAATCTTTATACACCCTGCAGAAATCTTAACCAGATCACAATAGCTAGGTATTGCAGGGTGTGTACACAGGCATGGTTCAATGTACTGCACACTGCAGTGCTTGAAGGCAGATTTAACAAAGTCCTATTTTTGGAGCGATTTTACCCCTGCAACTCAGGAGCCTTTATTTATGCATTCATTCATTCATTCATTTATTTATCATTTTTAATACCACCCAAAACTTATGTCTCTGGGCGGTTTACAACAATATTGTTTCAACCATTAAAACAATAGCGCTCATGTTATTGTAGTTTTTACAGGGACATTCCTAGTGTGCATATGACTCCACATTTATCAAATCCTCCAGGCTGTTCTTAAGATTTTTACATATGTTATCTTTTATTGGATCATGATTATAAGATTTCTTATGTAGTTGCAAAGTTCTGCCTAATTGCCAGTAAAATCTGTAAGATCATGTTATGTAGTTGAATAGTCAAATATTTATATCAACTGAAGACAGTTATTATAAACTGAGTTGAGGTTCTTTTTTCTTTTTGAAGAATGTCTTTATGAATCTTACATATCTATTTCTCTCTGTATTTTTGGTGGTCAGTAACCATCGCCCAGTTTTTCTGTTTGCCTTAAAGGAATGCACACCTCTGTAGACTAGCCCATGGACTGAAACATGAGAGAGAGTTCTGTAGAACACACAGAACAGATATGACACCTCTGTATGAAAGGATCATTCTGAAATGTTTGTGAGCCAGTAATGTTAAACTGTAGTAAAGTTAAAAAATAACTGCAGAACTTTTCAAAATGTAAGATAACATAGAGAATGTCATTGCAGATACGATATGGAAAATCTTTTCACATTTTTCTGATATTACATTTTGAGTTTGGATAACATTGGGAATTAAAGATTTAGTGGCCAGACCTTCCTTCCTTCCTTCCTTCCTTTCTTGGCTGTTATGTGCCAAGTGAATGTCTGTGTTTAAATATTTAAGCTCATAATAATGAAATTTAATTTTGTAAGATTGAGCAATATTCAAAACATTTATTTCTTTTCTTATCAACTATATTTAAAGTAGTTCACACAGATTTAAATATTTAAAAAACAAAAAAGCACTAAAACAGCACAATAACTGCAGACATATATTGATTACATTAACAATAATAAGACACAATGTCAGTTAAGCAACTTTCTAATCTTTTATTTCATGTTATTTCTAAAAATATAAATAAAAACAATATTTTATTTATTTTGATTTCTTATACAATGTATAGAATGCAATTGTACAAACTATACCCAAGGCACTGGACAATTTAAAAAGCTCAAAACCAAAACACCCTTGATCTGATTGCTGATTTTTGAATATTGTTTTACATTAGCTAACTTATAATTATGTTTTGTTTCATGTTTATTTAAAGTATTTTAGCATGTTGAATTTATTTGCTTCTTGTTTGGTTTTATTATATACTGCTTTGGGCACAATATCATGGAGATCAAATTCAGCATACATGCGGGGAGAGAATCACCAAGGAAGTCTAACACAGACATTTTGAATTTCAGAAGAGGAAACTTCTCCAAAATGAGGAGTATGGTGAAAAGAAAGCTGACGGGGAAAATCAGGAGAGTCACTTCGCTCCAGAATGCATGGAGTTCACTCAAAACCACAACACTAGAAGCCCAGTTAGATTGTATACTCAAAAGGAAGAAAGGTACTACTAAGTCCAGGAGGATGCCAGCATGGCTAACAGGTACCGTCAAGGAAGCCATAAAAGGGAAGAAGACTTCCTTCCGAAATTGGAAGGCCTGTCCAAATGAAGAGAACAGAAAGGAACACAAACTCTGGCAAAAGAAATGTAAAGCAACAATAAGGGAGGCGAAAAGAGAGTCTGAGGAACATTTAACTAACAGTATCAAGGGGAATAACAGAAACTTCTTTTAATACATCAGAATCAGGAAACCTGCCAGGGAGGTGGTTGGACCATTAGACAATGAGGGAGTGAAAGGGATTAGTAAGAAGGACATGGAGGTTGCAGAGAAGCTAAATGAGTTCTTTGCATCCGTCTTCATGGCAGAGGATACTAAGCATATACCTGTTCCTGAACCAGGCTTTTTGGGGATGGAGGCTAAAGAACTGAGTCAGATAGAAGTGACAAGAAATGATGTTCTATACTGTCTGGAAAAACTGAAAACTAGCAAATTGCCATGGCTGGATGGCGTCCGTCCAAGAGTCCTCAAAGAACTCAAATGTGAAATTGCCGACCCTCTTGCTAAAATATATAACTTATCCCTACAATCAGGCTCTGTACTCTGTACTCAGGACTGGAAAGTAGCAGGGGTTATCCCATGAAATTGACTGCCAGGAAATCTAGGACCAACAAATGAAAATACTTTTTCACATAGCGCATAATCGACTTGTGGAATTCTCTGCCACAAGATGTGGTGACAGCCATCAACCTGGGTGGCTTTAAGAAGGGCTTGGAAAACTTCGTGGAGAGGTCTATCATCGGCTACTAGTTGGAGGGCTATAGGCCACCTCCAGCCTCAAAGGCAGGATGCCTCTGAGTACCAGTTGCAGGGGAGTAACGGCAGGATGGAGGGCATGGCCTCAGCTCCTGCCTGTAGGCTTCCAATGGCATCTGGTGGGCCACTGTGTGAAACAGGATGCTGGACTTATGTTCTTTAAGTTCTTATCACTGACTCAATCTCTTTTGTGAAGTGGGAGAAGGCACCTCCCGGAGCCTTATCTGTGTTCTTCCTGCTGAGTTCATTGATGCATTAGCTTGCTGCTATCTTTTGCAAAAGGAGGAGATGATGAGCGAGTTCACTCTGAGTGCAGAGTGACCTTGGCAGAGAGTTAACTTGCTTTAGTTAACTTTTGGGGTCTACTTAGGGTTTCCCAGCATAGGGAGGGCGTGCACCTGCTCCCCTTTCCAATTTGCATGCTAGGAGCCAAATCTAGGGGCGACTGGCCCACTGTCAACTAAGTGACCTGTCCCCATGTGCCATAAATGGAGAACTCATAATGCTGTGAGGCTCCTGAGCATGTAAAGAGTGAGATCTCCAAGTCTGGAGACTCAAACACAAACAAGGTTGCTCCTGGAAGCCAGCAGAAAAGCACTGCTCGCAACAAGTGAGGAACTGTGTTTCATTCTGTATCTCACTTACTTTGATAGGATAGTTTGGGCATCTAATACAACAGATGCCAGAATTATTTCCAAGGCTATCAAGACTGAAACTACTATGTAAGTTAAGTATTATACTACAAATTGAGCAAAGAGGCACCTTTTAAAAGTGGTGATTCTCTTCATTTAACAGGGGGAGAGCAACTGGTCCTATCCAATCCCAGTACAGCATCCTTCCAGTGGTTGCTTCTGGTGTCTATCCTATGTTTCTTTATTAGAGTGTGAGCCCTTTGGGGACAGGGAGCAATATAATTTATTATTTTTATATATATCTATGTAAATTTCTTTGGGAACTTTTGTTGAAAAGCAGTATATAAATTTTCATCATCCTTCGTCTTATTTATTTTACCAAACACTAATGTGTGGAGGAGGAACAGATCTCTCTCATTGCATTTCGTTTAGCTTGTAATTAGTTGACTGAGGATCTGTAAGCAGGACCTATTTAACGTTTCATTTTTAGACAGTTTCTAGTGGTTTTAGGTACTTTACAAATAATTATCTATCTATCTATCTATCTATCTATCTATCTATCTATCTATCTATCATATTTTTACTACATCCAAAACTTACGTCTCTGGGTGGTTTACAACGAGATTAAAAGTAAAACATTAATTAAAAACAAAAACAAAAAATTTAAAAGCAAGAAATTTAAAACACAATTTAAAATTTTAAAACAATATTCCAAAAACAACATTAAAACAATCAAAACAATATCATTTAAAAGTCTGTGTGAAGAAATGCATCTTTAGAGACTTTTAAAAAGATGTCAGAGATGGGGAGGCTCTTATTTCACTAGGGAGCGCATTCCAAAGCCTTGGGGCAGCAACGGAGAAGGCCCATCCCTGAGTAGCCACCACCAGATGAGCTGGTGGCAAATGCAGACGGACCTCTCCTGATGATCTCAATGTTGGAGATGAACTTCCAGTGCATCGACCTTTTGCACCAACTGTCCTAATGACCACTGGGGCATTGGGAGTAGAGACAGTGAGTCAGGGTCTCCCTATCTGTCCCTACTCTGTGACCCCTGAACTGACTCTGCAGCACTTCCTGTGCTGAGTAACAATCCTTCCTTTCTTCCTAGAGAGCAGATGGAAACATCTCTCTCTCTCTCTCTCCTTACCTATCCATTATGTTGTCCTTTACATTAGATATAGGTCTTTCCTATCTAAGTGTATTTAACCAATAAATATTTCGTATTTAGTCATACAAGGATCTCCACGTGTTTTCTCTAAATAGCTGAAATATCCAAACCATCCTCTGCTACCTACTCTGTAACTGGAGTGTGTGCTCATTCCTTAGTGCTCTGCTGTTTTACCGATTGTGGGTAAAAATCAACAACCTCTAACACTCAATGGGCGGTGGGGTTCATAACAAAGAAGGTGTTCTCTTAAAAACCCAGGGTCCAAGCTGTTTAGGGCTTTATAGGTTATGACCAACACCTTGTATTTTGTCCGGAAACATTTTGGCAGCTAGTATAACTCCTTCAATACGGGAGTAATATGGTCTCTCCTGGATGACCCAGAGACCTGCCTGGCTGCTGCATTCTGGACCAACTGTAGTTTCCAGACTACGTACAAGGGCAGCCCTACATAGAGCCCATTGCAGTAATCCAGTCTGGAGGTTACCAGCAGATGTACCACTGTTTTGAGGTCGTCTAACTCAAGAAACGGACATAGCTGGCGTATCAGCCGAAGCTGATAAAAGGCACCTCTGGCTGCTGACTTGGATCCAAAAGCACCCCTAGACTGCGTAAAATAATGCAGTTTGTGGCATATGGGTACTATCTCTTTAAGAATAAATACAGTTTATATAAGGTTTTCCTTCAGAACGGTGTGGGTGGAGTTTGTCTAGGATTCTGTCCTGGTCTTGTGTCTATAGTGTTTTCCTGATTGTTCTTGTTGAATTGCCTGTTGTAGCAAACCTAGTGTGCCAGTCACTTTTACCCCCAGAAACCTTTGAGGAAGGACATCATCCGCAAAATGAGTACACCCAAGGGACCTACAGTCATAGAAGACATCACACTGTTAGGCCTTCAGAAAGAACCTAATGGATTATTTAGGCCAGACCGCAACCTGAAAGAGAATATTTCCCCAGTTAATTTGCCATAGCCACCACAGAGCTCTCTGTGTGTAAGTATATATTTATTGCATTTTTGCCTCCATAATTAACAGAAGAAATACGTTGTAAGACGTTTTCAATTTACTCTCTCTCTCTCTCATAGGATTTCACTGCAGAACAGACAAGGATTTCTTCTCAGATGCACAAGAGATCATAACATATGTGGAGTACCAAAGTTATCAGCCTCTTGGCCATACAAGGATTCATTATAAATTCTGTAAAAGGACAAAAAATAGAACTGACGAAAGTCCCAGTCTTATGGCTTACAATTCTTACCCTTGTCTTGACAATACCTCTTTCATAATAAACTCAACTGTGAGTTCATTTTGTGATTTCTAGCCTCACATCATCGCTTTGCTGAGCAGCAAGCCACAATAATCCTAAGTAGCAGTGGAACATGATATAGTATATGAGAAAACAGTCCTTATTACTATATACGCCTCTGCCTCAGTCCACTAAGGTGCTTTATAAAGCACACCACGTACAACTGAGGTGTCTCATTTATTCTTTTCATCACCCAAGAGTTTACCCTCCAAAGGATGCTAAATTGTCTTTCTGCAGTGGCAATACTTATTGGTATTAAAGCCCAAACTATTGATGCTGCATTAATGCTGAGGTAAGACTTGAGGTTTAGTTAGTGCTAAAGTACATTTGCACTGAGCTTCACAAGAAATGGGACATGCATTTATTTGCCATGTCAGCTCTATTGCCAGGAATTTTGAACAATTCCTGACAATACAATTTATCACTTGTTTAAATTACAGTGAAGGGCAAATTCAAACATGAAGCTTCTGACATGATATAATCTTGTCATGTGATGGAGAATTTGCAAACATGTTTGCATGCATAAGGCTCCTGGTTCTGTCCCATTCCCTGGCATTTCCAGGTAGAGTTGGGAAAAATCCCTGTTTGTAACCTTGAAGAGCTACTGTCAGTCAAGGATTGCTAGCACTTCCAAGCAAGCAAGACTGCTCTGGTGCAAACTCTGAGGTAGTAGTCACATGGGAGAGAACTGTGTCACATCAGATGCTGCATGTCTGAAAGGACTTGAACAGAAATACCTGTACAATTTTGCTGCATATCTGTAATGCCTTCCTAATATTACTGGAACACCCACTATGCCAGAGGCATAGCAAGGTTGGAGTGGGCCCAGAGACGAGATTTTATAATGGGCCCCCCACCTCAGGCACGGCTCGTGAACGCGCCTCCGAGGTGGGGTGGCGGGCAGCTTCTTTAAGGTAAACGGAGCCAGTGCTCCGTGCTGCCCAGCAGCCCACACAGAGGGGAATCACCTCTGCCACTCACCTGGCTCCAGCGGAGGCAGCACGGAGCACCGGCTCCATTTACCTTAAAGAAGCCGCCCGCTGCCCCCCTGGAGGAGAGTTCACGAGCAGCACCTGCCCCACCTCACTGAAGCTCAGCTCATGAAATAAAGAAATCTTAAATGAGGCTGAATAATGGTAACAAAAAGCATAGTAAAATTTTATCTAATCTATCTATCTATCTATCTGTCTGTCTGTCTGTCTGTCTGTCTGTCTGTCTGTCTATCTATCTATCTATCCTATATGCAACAATAGAACATCATCCTAGTTTTTTGTTTTTAAGGTTTTGTAAATTGTGGACGATTCAAGTCATTTAATGGTACTAGAGAAAGACATGCTGTTCTGGTAGCTCCAGGTCTTAATACTCACATCAATTTCGGAGGATGAATACAACTGAAGGAAGCCCGGGCAGGTGCGCAGCTGGAGGAGTCAGTCATGTGGCTTACCTCTGGGGGGCCCCCAAGGACAGTGGACCCCCCAGACAACTGTCTCCCCTTGCCCTATTATAGTTACACTTGTGCACTATGCATTCAGGGGTAAATTCAGTTTCATGGCTGACCCAAGCACTTACTCACTCGAGTCTGTGTTTCCTGGTTTGTTTTCTCCAAGTAAAATGTCATACTTGTTGCCACCACCATTTTACTATTTTCAAGCTTTTGTAAAGCAAAAATGTATATATAGAGAGAGAGTATGAGAGAGTTAGTCAGTCAGAGCTGGAGCTGGAAAGAGCTGAGTTTGGAAGTTTTGAGAGAAAGAGTCCTGGAGAAAGTCAGAAGAGTTGGGATTGAAGAAGAGAGTCCAAGAGTTAGTGGAAGCTGAAGTCCAATCTGAAAAAGGTGGAGTCAGTTGGCATCTGGTGAGAGACTACAGACCTGAAGAACTGCTGGCACACGGCTGTTAAAATCTCTGGAAGAGAGGTGAAATCTCTGCAGAAAGGAAGTCACTAAGGAAGGGAAAAAACTAGACCTGAGGTTGAACTATGTGTTGCTAAAGGTGATCGTCAAGGACTCTTAGGGCTCAGTGAAAGTCAGGTTAGTGGATGCGTTTTTGACTACATTTTGTTTGTTCCTTATGCTCTTTTGGTTGATTTTTTTTGTTTTTGTACTGAACTTGTGAAATAATTTTTAATTGAACTAATTACAAAGTAAAATTTCTTGTTTATGTCTGAAGGAAAATTGTAGCTTCTGTTTACTGCACCCCAGGCCTATAGGCCTCACCAACCGGTTGTTTTTGCAACAGAAATTTGAAAGGTTGTTATGGTAGACTTCGCCTAGAGCACAAAAGTCTACTTGGTGGCAGCAGTTAAGCGGGCAATTGTCAGGGAGATCTGTGTCTTGTGTTAGCAGCTGAGCGGATCCTCCACAATGAACAGCAGCCTTCTTCTAGTGTCTTCTTTGTTGGGAAAGCATTTTTCCGCCATAGCTGCTTTGCTTCCAGCTTCCACAAAAGGGGAAATGCTCTACTAGCAGAAGCATTACTGCAGGGCATAACAGGCAGATTCAGGGGCCTAGCCCTACAGATATTTTTGAACTGAATCCATTGGAAGCTGTGCTTATCCCAAGGCAGTGTTGGTAGTGGAAGCAGCTTGAACTTGTTTTGATTCAGCCTCAGCTTTGGGGAGCAGGCAAAGATGGTAGCAAAATATTTAGGCATTAAAACATTTGTATTCACTTTTCAGTTTCACTATATAGAACCTCCAAGGTGGCTTACAATATAAATAAAACTTTTAGTTTTTATTTGTTATTATTATTGTGTTATGATCTGTGCAAGTCACTCTCAGGGTTTCATACTGAGGCAAAAGAGTGGGATACAAATGATAATATCTAATAAAAACAAAACAGTAAAATAAAGCCACATGCAGCAACCATGGCAGGCAAATAGGAGTCTGTTAGTGGCTGACATATCTAAATAACAAGAAGTTCTGGTAAGACCTAATCTGCCTACTTTCCTTTCACTATAATCTTAATTGATTACCATCTTCACAATTTAGCCTACTTCTGCCTCAAATTTTCACATATCTGCCTCAAATGTTCACATATCTTGAACTGGGGTGGATAACATCATCACAAACTATGTCATTGAGGTGTCCTATGTGTCAATACAACTTTATCAAATTTGTTCAAAATCAGTTAGGCAGTTCACAAGTTAGTCCACTTCCACCTCAAACATTCATGCATCCACCACCTTGAATTGGGGTGGATTACATCAACACAAACTACACTGTTGAGGTGCCTCTCTGTGTCCCTACAATTGTACCAAATTTGGTCCAAATATGTTCCCACTTCTAGGGGTGTGCACTGAAAATCTGGTTCAGTTCGAGTAGAACCAGACTCTAACTGAACCGGTCTGGTCTGGTTCTGTGTACACTAGAGCTGGGTTGGGCCCGGCTCGGGGGGAGGGAGAAGGAACAATCCCCCCCAAATGGAATTACCACCATTGTGGGGCTTCGGGGTGGTGGTGACACAGCCATGGGAGGGTATCCTGAAGTCTCGCCTCCTCCAGTCTCAAACTGCCCTTTTTGGGCCAGGCCTCTGTGTGCTGGCAGCAGCCATTTTGGAGGCCAGTGCACATGCACAAAGGCCTTGAAAATGGCCACCACCAGCGCACAGAGGCCCAGAATGGCCTGAAAATGGCCTGAAATTGACAGTTGGTGACTGAGGGAGGCTGTTGGAGGAGAGACCTCAGGAGACATCCCCCGTGGCCAAGGAAGCACCCCCCCCAAAGCCCCATAATGGCGGTAAATTCACCACTTTTGGGGGGGACTCCAAACTGGCTGTGGACTGGACTGATGGGGTCAGTCTGGCTGAAGGGTGAGCCCTCGAGTTGGGCCAGTTTGAGTGCGAGCCTGCTTGACCTCGAGCCGGCTCACATGTCCCTACCCACTTCAGCCTCAAACGTTCATGCATCCACCATCTTGAATTGGGTTGGATGACATAAATTATTATGTTGTTCTAGGTGATTATGTCATTTGACACCTTTTGAGGTGTCTCTATGTGCCCCTACAACTGTACCAAATTTGGTTCAAATTGATTAGGCAGTTCATAAGTTAGCCTACTTGCGCCTCAACATTCATGCATTTGCCATCTTGAACAAACTATGCCATTGAGAAGTCCCTATGTGTCCCTACAACTGTACCAACTTCGGTTCGAATTGGACCAGGTATTGTGAAGTTGATAGGGACACACACACAGAGACATGCACATGGGCACACCAACAGAAAGCTGTGTGATCTTTCCTTAAGGAAAGTAGGCTGAAAAAACCTTTTAGCTGCCATCTGAAAGTGGATAGGGATGAGGCTAGCTAGCTCTCATATTACAAAGAGCTTCATAATCTGGGTGCTATTACCAAAGGAGTCCTGTCTCTTGTGCCCACCAACCAATAATGGTGAGACACAGAGCAGCCTCTTCGATTGTGATGTGTGGAGCCAGATTCATAATTTTTAATTGATTGCTTTATTGTTGATAGTTGTATATGATTATAAGCCACTCTGAGGGCCCTTAGTGGTAGAAAATGTGGAATAAAAATGATTGTAATAAATCTGGTTTACACATAAATAGGCTGAGATAGACCTCCAGGACAGGTATCCAGGTCCAAGTTAAAACCAGCACTTTGAACAGAAGCCCAGAAACAAAGTGGAGGCCAATGAAGTTGTTGCGAGGTAGGTGTAATGTGCTTTAAAAAGCCTTTCCCAGAATATATATTATTAATAAAATCTTCTGTTACAGTAAGCAGGAATCATCCTTTCATTATATAGGCACAGTAGAGCCAGTATAGTGTAGATGAGGAGTTGGTTCTACATTGCTCTGAATATTCAGTTCAGTTCAGTTTATTGTGATCTTTGATCAAATACACAATCCAGATCAAATAAAATAAACCTTGAGGGTAGATACCAATATAAACATATACAAGCATATACACATGTAGAATTTGCTGCATAGGAGATTGAGATAAAAGAGTATAGGATAAAACAAAATTTAAAAGAAAGAAAAAGGAGGGATGATTAAAATAGACCATTTTTGATACACCGTGAGCAGATTTTAATTTAAGCCGTACAGAATTTGGCTACTGTGTGCGAGACATAAGTGTGTTTATCAGAAAGAAATAAGTTTTTATAAAATTCATCTGAATTGTCACGGTATCTAAGAAGGAGAGAAGCAATATATTTTGGAAATGGCAAGCGAGCAAGTTCTAACAAATTTGTAACCTTCCCCCCAAACCTCCATAGGATCCTATGGAGGGGGGGGGAGTTAAACATGAGTTTAAAACCACCCGCTTTCCCATTTCTTTTGTGGGTGGTAGGTAGCACCCATCATGCCCTACCACACAACCCACTTTGGTGTCCATAGAAGCTACCCATGGGGAACAATGAGGTGTTGCTGGTTTCCCCATTGTTCCCTATGGCTGAAACACATTTCAAGTTTGTTTCATCAAAACAGGTGGCTCGACCTGTTTTGGGCCGTTTGTGTTTCCTTTTCAGCCTAGGAACTACCCATGGGGAACAATGGGGGTGTTGCAGGTTTCCCCACTGTTCCTTATGGCCAGAACAAGCTGCACTCACAAAGTGCTCATGACAAGTTTTGCATTGCAATTTGCAGTGCATTTTACAACCCTGCCTTGAAAAACACTGCAGAGCAGAACAGTAGCACACAGTAACAGGGAATCTGTCCCTCCCAACACAGAACACACATTTCAAACACAGTCCAAAAATGGCCGGAAAAGAATCACTGACCCAGAATCCACTGCCAGCTACAGTGCCTGCGCTGCATAACATCATTGGCACAAGTTGCTCTCTCACACACAATTATGACTGCTTATGTTACTTCCTGGCATTGAAACAGCTGAATAAGCTTCTCATATTTCTGGCAGCCTGATTTGTACTTATAGCCAGACATGATGACAGAACATGTATATAACTTCATTGTATGCAAGTGACACATTTCTTTAGACACTGCTTCCCATCCCTAAGATTGTGTGTCAGATTTGCTATGCACTCTAGAAATTAATTAATTTGCTCCGATCTGTTCTGAGCCTGTCAGTCTTAGCAGCTGCAGCTCCCATTGTCTATGATCTGCATATCCCAAATTATGATGATGCTTGTCTCCCCCTCCCAGTGGCAACACCAGGAAAAAGGGGGGGGAGACACACAGGGAACAAAGGGCATTTATGGGTGGATGAGCTGTGTCCCACATATCATATCTCTGAAACAGAAATGGAGGGCAGGTGGGGGGACAACTACTTGTCTGATGGGCCCCTGCCCCTGTGAAGCCGGCCTTGCACCCTTCTACTGTTGGTTGGATGATATACCATGTGGGCACCTCCTGCCTGAACGTGGGACATGCCTGCAAGAACTACAGTAAGTAAGTAATACATTTATTGTTACGATCACTGGTCACAACATAACATGACATAGCAGAACATAAAATCTCTCTATATATAATTCTCTTAGACGTACCCATCGCTAATCCTATGCATGGCAGCTATTGCAAGAGTTCATGAGCGAGGGGAGGGGGAGAGGAAAGCGATAGCGGCAGAGAACATAAGGTCAACAGACAAGCCAGTGAACAGGCAGGGAGAGAAAGTGACGGCAGCGGGGTGGGGGAGAGAAAGCAGTGATGGTGGGGGAAAGAGAAAGTGGCGGCAGGGGGAAGAGAAAGTGGCAGTGGGAGGGAAGAGAGCAGTGGCGAGGGGAAGAGACCGGAAGGGGGAGGAGAGAAAATGGCGGTGGGGGAAGAGAAAGCAGTGGCAGCGGGGGAGGGGAAAGAAAGTGGCAATGGGGGGAAAGAGAAAGCAGCAGCGGCAGTGGGAAGAAAGTGTTGGGCTGGAAAACACGGCCGGCCAGAGAGAAAAATCATTGGAGGGGGGAAGAGGAGGAGGAGGGCTGAGAGCAAGCAGCCGAGAACGAGGGAGGGGGGCTGAGAATGAGGGAGAACTAGAGGCGTAGATGCTTTGCAAGCGGGCAGGCTAGTATAACATAAAAGACTAACAAGAAAGAACTCAGCATACCATAGAATTACTTAAGCAGTCTACCAATGCTACAATTAGGACAATGCTATACTAAAATCAGTGCTACAATTTAGGACAGAGCATAGCAGCTATATATTTCCTTTTGGATTTAAAAGAAAGTAAAGTGAAAGTGGTACCTTAACAGCTGACATATGGAAACACATAGGCAAGATGATAAGTCAAACATTCTGCATTTGAACCCTTAAATTTATCTATAATCTGTCCCAGCATTTTTTCTCTGATCACAGCATAGATGGGACAGTATAAAACATGGTGGATGAGCCCCTGGTGGTGCAGTGGTAAAACTGCTGCCCTGTAACCAGAAGGTTACAAGTTCGATCCTGACCAGGGGCTCAAGGTTGACTCAGCCTTCCATCCTTCCGAGGTCGGTAAAATGAGTACCCAGAATGTTGGGGGCAATATGCTAAATCATTGTAAACCGCTTAGAGAGCTCCGGCTATAAAGCGGTATATAAATGTAAGTGCTATTGCTATTGCTATTGCTATTGCTATAATATCCTCCACTTGGCCAGCACCACAGGGGCAAAGATGCTGTTCCACTGGAGGATCTCCCTTCAAGATATACCATGGATATAGTTTGGAAGCGTAACATTGTGAAAGCCTTTCTCAGTAATGCACGGGCAACATTAGCCAGATACTGTGAGAAATTTCTGTGTCTCTTATAATAGCGGCACCAGAGTGAGAACTTTGAAGACTGCACTGCAGCAGTATCTCTACTGGCAGCCCATTCAAGGAGCTGATCTCTAACATTTTCTCTGCTCTAAGATCTAAGTTCCCCCACTGAAGGCAGGGAGTAAAACTGTAGGATATAAGGAAGAAGCTTGGTCCATTGATTCCCACCCACAAAATGTGAATAACAAAATTTGACTTCATGATGTTCTGGGAGGCTGTCTTAGCTTCTTGAAATGTCTTAGCAATCCTAGAAGGACTCTAATGGAGACGGAAGGTAATCCTACCTTCATTCTTAAATAAGCAACAGGAATGCCCTGGGGCATTCTTCCTTAGAAGATCCAAAATCTTCCAAAATCTTCCTTTCCAAAATCTTCCTTAGGAAATTGTTCTGGACTATTTCCGCAAGAACTACAGGATTCTGGTACTTCTATGTCTAGAATGACACTTGTGCATGCTGTCTTAATCTCGCCCTCCCTCCCTGTTCTAGAGGAGGGCCCAGATTGTCAACACAATATTCAGATCAGACACCACTCAGTGCCAGATCAGTTCCTTAAGATTTGGCACAGATAATATTTTGATAGTTAGTCCTCTTGGCATCCACCAGGCTGGTGGCTACTGATGAATTAGCTTTTTTGGTAGTGTCCTCTAAGCTCTGGAACCAAGATAGACCTAGCAGCCTGTCCCTTTTAAGAGGGCAGTGAAAGGCATCATCTCATACTGTGCAGGAGATGGCAATGGCTTTTTCACACAACGCATAATCAAATTGTGGAATTCTCTGCCACGAGATGTGGTGACAGCCAACAACCTGGATGGCTTTAAGAGGGGTTTGGATAACTTCATGGAGGAGAGGTCTATCATCGGCTACTAGTCGGAGGGCTGTGGGCCACCTCCAGCCTCAAAGGCAGGATGCCTATAAGTACCAGTTGCAGGGGAGTAACAGCGGGAGAGAGGGCATGCCCTCAACTCCTGCCTGTGGCTTCCAGTGGCATCTGGTGGGCCACTGTGTGAAACAGGATGCTGGACTAGATGGGCCTTGGGCCTGATCCAGCAGGGCTGTTCTGGTAAACCTCTCCTATATTCTACAGAAGGAAATCACGTGATTCTGTGGTCGCCAGGAGTCAACAACGACTCAATGGCACACTTTATCTTTAAGTTTTAAGCTTGTTTAGGCAGGTTACATTTTGAATTGCCAGCTGATTGGTTTTAACTTGCATCCTCTGCTGTATTTTGTTGTTTTATGATTTGATATTGCATTTTACAGTCTTTATTCTTTGCATCTCACTTTGAGAATCTCCAGTGGAAAGTAGGATATAAATTATCTAAATAAGTAAAGTAAAAAATAATTATAACTGGTGGCAATAACTCCATGTAAGAGCATCAGGGACAAACTTGGCTTTTTTGGTTGTTTTGTTCTTGAATTTCCAGTTATACAAAAATAGGTGAACTTTCCCTAACCTTTTTGTTTTTATGCATGAGGTTTTTCAGTTTTATTGGACAGGTCATCTGCACTCAGTCATGATGAGACTGTTGAAATTTCAGAGTTTTTGATATTTTGTAAGCAACCTCCTAGTGAGCTGGATGGATTCAGCTGAGGTTTCTAAATACCTTTCCTGAATATGAAGTTTATGGACTGTCACTGTTTACAGTATGTAGATAATAAGTACAGTTATCATGAAGGACTCTGTGATAAAAAATTATATCCAGGACTTTGCTAATTCATTCTGATCCAAACAGCACATATTAAAATACTATATGTTGTTGAATCAATACAGAACCATTTATTTGATTAATAAAATAATTTCAAATGTGTTATCTTGTTTCATTGGCTACATATCCATTCCTGGGCTGAAATTAAATTGGTGTTTTTGACCTTAGTGTATTTGGGGCTGAATGCTCACCTCCATGCATATGGACTGCCTGTGCACTTACAGCTGAAAACAAGTTACAAGCGATACTTTGCTGTTTCAGTAAATTAAGAAAAATGCTGATTCCAAAAAGGAAACATAGTTCATGGTGATGACACATAGTATTGTCTGCCTATACAATGCTCCATGGTTCCATGCTTATAAAGATGTCTACTGGTGCATCTGTTGTCTCTTCCTGTCTTTACTGCAAGAACAGGAAATATTCAAGCAAAAACATAAAGCAGAAATAATTAGCTGTGTATGATAACCCCACAACCTTTCACTTGGGAAAAATCCATTCTCCCATTGACTCTTCCTTCTAGATAACAGAATAATTTAGAATATGTATATGCTGCTTTTCAACAAGTTATCAACATAGTTTATATAGCAAAGGAATAAAGAATGTGGTTACATGTTCAAGGAACTCACAATCTTAAAAAGACAAGAGACACATCAGCAAACAGTCACTGGCAGAGACTTCATGCTGGGCTAAATAGGGATAGTTACTCTCTCCCTCCTAAATTTAAGATAGCCACCACTTTAAAAGGTACCTCTTTGTCCTGTCAGCAGGAGTCAAGAAGGGGTCAGAGAAGGCAGAAAATACAGCAAGGCTGACTTTTTTGTGATATAAACAACAACAATAAACTTTATTTGTTAGCCACCCCATAACAAATTGTTCTCTGGGTAGCTCACAACAGAGGATTAAAACATGCAATAAAAACACATAACACTTTAAGTCATAAGACAAAAAAGGTGAAAAGAAAATACAAAATACAATACAAACTAATTTTAAAATAAGTCAAAAATCAGATCAAATCTGAAAATCAGAATTTAAACGGCCTGGGTGAACAAAACGGTCTTTAACTGGCACCTGAGTGAACAAAGTGATGAAGCCAGGAGAACCTAACTGGGAAGGCTATTCCATAAATGGGGTGCAACCAGTGAAAAGACCCTTTCCCTGGTAGCCATCTGCCTCACCTCGTTTGGGGCACCCAGAGGAGGGCCTCCGAAGAAGATTTTAAGGTTCGGGTTCGGACATATGGGGCAAGGTGCTTTCTCAGGTAACCCGGTCCCAACCCATTTAGGGCTTTAAAGGTTAAAACCAGCACTTTGAATTGGGCCCAGAAATGGACTGGGAGCCAGTGCAGCTGACGAAGCACTGGCATAATATGATCAAAATGTCCAGTCCCAGTTCATAATCTTGCATCCCTATTTTGTACCAGCTGCAGTTTCCAGACCGTTTTCAAAGGCAGCCCCATGTACAACACATTGCAGTAATCTAAGCGAGAGGTTACTGGACCATGAGTAATACCTTATTATTAAGAATATGAATATGCTGCTTTTCAACAAATTTCTCAAAGTGGTTTAAATAGCAAAGCTATGATACATCGCAAAGCTATTTTTTTAAAAATGGATCCCTGTTCCCAACATCTAAAACTAAATACATGGTGGAGACCAGTGACATCCATTGGAAGGATGCTGCACTAGGGATGGATAGGGACACTTGTTATGTCTCGGATAAATATAAGAGAGTAAAGGTAAAGTGTGCCGTTGAGTCAGTGTCAACTTCTGGCAGCCACAGAGCCCTGTGGTTGTCTTTGGCAGTGGCGCTCTTACTCCTGGACTTTGGGGCCAAAGTCCAGGGCCTCCACATCCCCTAGGGGCCCCCCCATCTTCTTTCGTCTGTCCTGGGTGGTGTGATCGCCACTGGATTGCACTGCACTGAGCGGCTGAGTGGGATTATGACCTGTGCCAGGTGCCTTAGAAACAGAGGCAGGGAGTGGGGAAAGAATAGGGGGATGATGCTTAATGGGCGGGGGGGGGGGCTCCAAAGGCCTTTAGGTCCAGGCTTCAAAATTACCTAGGTTCCCCTCTGGTCTTTGGTAGAATACAAGAGGGGTTTACCATTGCCATTGTCTGAGAAACAACCACCACTTAAAAGGTGTCTCTTTGCCCAGTTAGGAGGAATTTCCTCCTCTCATACCTATTTGTATCCTTGGAAAATGCTTCTTGCACAATATTTCTGTTCTGTGCCAAGATCACATGGGTGGTCTGTGACTATGAGAATGAGGGAAAAGGAAGAAGGGAACACCCACTTGCAGAATTGTACAGCTTGAGGGGCACTCAGTAGAGGAAAGTGTGGAAGTGAAGGGGGTTTGTCTTTTGGTACCTTGGTTAATGGCTCTGAGCTGTGGTGAGAATGGGGAGGAGCAATAGCTGGTTGGCATTCCCAAGGAAATGGGAATAGGTCGTCACATCTCCTGAACTTGTTAACTTGTAGAGCCATGCACCCATGTAAACTATACATGTATGCCAAACTTGAGAGAATTTACTGAAAACCAAACTTGCAAGTGTGGATAACTTGTAAGTGCGGATAACAAATGGACTACAGTGGCAAGATAATAAATCAGAAATCATCCACAATCTGATTATGGATGAAGGGGCCAACCTGGTATGTATCACAAATACTTGGTTGTGGGAGGCTGGCGGCCTAGTTTGGTCCCAGCTTCTCCTCCAGGGTACTCTGTTGATGAGCAGTGAGAGGATGCGTGCAGGGAGGTGGAGTGGCTGTCATCTATAAGAATAACATCTCTCTTACCAGAATCCCTCTTGAAGAGTCGGACCATATCAAATGTGTGTACTTATGTTTGGGGATCAGGAATAGACTGGGATTTTTGTTGGTGTACCGATCACCCCGCTGCCCAACAGAGTCCTTAATTGAGCAGACGGCCTTGATCTCAGATTTGGTATTGGAGTCTCCCAGGCTTTTGGTGGTGGGGGACTTGAATGTTTATTTCTATTTTATTTATTTATTTTTTACATTTATATCTTGCTTTTCCTCCGAGGAGCTCAGAGCACTGTACATGCTTATTTTTATCCTCACAACAACCCTGTGAGGTGTGTTAGGCTGAGAGATATATGGCTGGCCCAGAGTCACCCAGTAAGTTTCATGGTTGGATGGGGATTCGAACTTGGGTCTTCCTGGTCCTAGTCCAACATGCTGGCCCTCCTATGCTATGCTGGCTCTCCGTTCACTTCGAGACCAATTTGCCTGAGGAGGCTCAGAGTTCATAGCGGCCATGACAACTACGGGCCTATTCCAAGTGGTCTCGGGATCTACGCATGTTGCTGGACACATGCTTGATCTAGAGCCAGGTCTCATGATCAGTGAGACCCAGTTTTTATGAGTGTACGGGGAGAGCAGGCTAAGCCCGCTCTCCCTGCACATGAGCAGGGAGGGAGCCCTGGGCGGCCGGATTGGCCGCCCACACGATTGCCGGCTCTGTGACAGAGCCGGTGGGGGCTGGGGGGAGCAGGGACCAATTGGCCCCCGGAAGCTCCAGCATGCCCTGCGTGAGCGTGCAGGGCATGCTGGCAAGACCCCTGGAGCCGGGAGGCAGTTTTTCGCCTCCCCACTGGGGGTCTCCTCATGAGTCGTCATGGTGCGGAGCCGCACCGCGGCTACTCACGATCAGGAAGCCCGGGTTTGCGGAGCACTGACTCTGCAAACCCGGGCTAAGGGGAGGGCTACAAAAGCAGGCTAGCCTGTGAGCCCGGTGATTTACATGATCAGCAAAAATCGGGCTAGGCTCTCCTTGCCCGATTTTTGCTGATCGTGAGAATAGCCCCCTGGTCTTTTATTCTGTTCAGATTGATGTTCTGTGGGTGGGGACTCGCTATTGTCATGTACTGACCACCATCTGGTTAAGGTTGGACTCACAATCAAGTCCCACCCCTCAGGAGTGAGGGGCCTATTAGGATGGTCCACCTGAGGAAGTTATTGGATCCAATAGGATTCCAAGAAGCCTTGGAAGGATTTAGTGTTGGCTCTGCTGGTGATTCTGTGGATGCCCTGGTGGAGAACTGGAACAACAAACTCACCGTCAGTAGATATGATCGCTCCTAAGCACCCTCTCCAACCCGCTTAAAAATTGGCCCCTTGGTATACAGAAGGACTATGGGAGCAGAAGTGGCAAGGTAGACTACTGGAGCACTAGTGGAGAAAAACTCGACTCGAATCCAACAGATTACAACATAAGAGTGCATTTGAAGACCTATGCTCAGGCAATACATGCAAAGAAGCGATTATTTTCTGCTCATATTGCATCCGCAAGCTCACGTCCAATCAAGTTGTTTAAGGTTGTGAGAGGGCTAGTACATGCCTCTCCTCCCTTGAATAAGAATTTGGAACAATTGATTACCCATTGTGACATTTTTAATGAGTTCTTTGTGGATATAATCTCTCATATTAGGGCCAACATAGACTTAGACCCCCCACAATTATTGTAGAGTTGAATCTGGAGGTGTCCAGCAACTCCTCTTATGTGGTTAGGCTGGATCAGTTTCAGTTTGTCACTCCTGATGATGTAGATAAGATGCTTGGAATTCACTCCAACTTCGTTGGACTATTCATATCTCCTCCACAGCTGGAAGCTACTGATCTGGAAGTTGCCAGATTATGTAACTTTTACCAGCATGGATACTTTATCGACCTAGAGGCTATAGGGGAAATTCTGGATCCTCTGCACTGTACATGGCTACATCTTTTACAGAGCAGATCCATTATATCCACTCCAGAAATAACAGCACAAGTCAACAAACAAAATTCAAAGTTCTGGTTTTGGAAGCCAAATTCCAAAACTATATGAGCTGATCATAAACCACACATTTAATCCACTACCTAGCCTTAAAGTTTCTTGGTAAAATGACTTCAAACAGGAAATTAAAGATCAGGAATGGCTGAACATATGGAAATGCAAGCCAGTCCAAATGAAGGAGAACTTATTAAAAAATTTCCATCGATGGTAACTAACTCCAGTAAAATTAGCATACATCCATAAAGAACATTTTCCACTTTGCTGGCGTGGGTGTGGGATGAAGAGAACCTATTTTCATCTTTGGTGGTCCTGCCCCAAGGTCTTACACTTTTGGACAGAGGTATTCAGAGAGATGAGTAAAATCACAAATCAGAAAATAAGATTATGCCCTTCACATGGCTGAGATTGGCCAATGAGGGAAGGAGGCGGGCTGATAGGGTCCTGGCCGCCTCCATTTTCATTCAGTTGCTCTGCAGCTTGGCAGGAGGAGGGATTGCTGCTGCGAGCCCCCCTGCTGCCACGTGGACCAGCGAGCACATCTGAGCGGTGGCAGGGTGAGCATTTGGGCAGTGGGGGGAGAAGCAGCAATGAGAGGAGGAGGAACGGCAGGGCCCATACGGAACAGCTTAGACGTGGCGGTAATGAAGGGAGAAGTGGCTGGCTTGTAGCCCCTTGGTGAGATCGTTCTGTTCCATTTCCTTATCTTACACCCCCCTGCCACTCTTGCGGCCTACCTGGCTGCATGTACCTGACCCAGCCACAATTGGACCTCCTTGCTTTTCCGGTTGTGATTGCGCCTCCTGGTCTCCTGGCCATTGTGGCCTCCTAGACTCTCTTACTCTCCAGCAGTAGTCCTCTCCTGCGTGGCGATGTGGATGGGCCGGATAGGGCACCATTGTTGCCGCTGAGGCCACGGTGGCAGCGGGGAAGGGGAAGCAGCGGGTCGTCCAGGCCCTGAGTGGAAGTCCCCCCACCGCCCTATTATCCCTACCGCACGCGGTTGTTGCATGGATGACTTACTGCGGCTCAAGTTTTCAACTTCCAAAGGCTACACAGACCGATTTGTATTCTTAGATTTTAATGTGGAGTCTTTATTCTTTAGGAGTCTTTATGCTTTAAGCAGTTCATCCAGTATCAAGCTGTCTAATGTAACCATTAATCAACTGTGTGCATCTCAATTGAAACCAATTAAAAATATCACTAAATGAACAGCACATGGCAAAAGTAGCTTCAGTGTTTGAATACATTATCAGCTTTCCCCTCATTTTCATCTAAGATGTTTATTACCCTGAGAAGAAGGATGGACTTCCTTGGCCATCACATCAAACTAGTCTGGACAACTTGCATTATTTCAGCTGTAGAATCATTTTCTTTTGGTTGGGGTAGGTGGGACAGCATACTTTAGTTGTCTTAGCACTACATAACCAGATCCCCATGTATCTATCAGCCTAATCTACAGGTATCTCACGGAGTTGTGAGGATATAAAGGTAATAAATTACATTAATTAATTAAATAAGGCAAGCAGCATTTAGAATTCACTGCTATTAAAGGCAGCTACAGTTTAGTCTTGTAGGCTGACGCATATTCAAAGTCCATGTATCTCTTAATAATTGGCTCGGATTAATCCATCTCCCTCACATACAACAGGCAGAGCAATTAAGCTTCAAAACAGGAAGGCTCATGAAGTAATGGTTGACCAGGTTAGGTCCATAGTTCTTTAAAGCTGTTATTTGAGTTGGACTCAAGTGATATGTTTATGAACATAAACCAAGAACAAGTAGCCTTTGCTTTCTAGTGGAATGCATAATGAACATGTCCTAAGCTGTTGCAGAAGTACTTCAACTTGGCTGCCTTCTTCTCTGGTGCAGGTTTTCCACATAAGTGAGAGTTCTTGGGTATCTTCACAGCCTTCTGGCATGCTTCAGGAGCCATGATGTACTCTAATCCTGTGGTTAGGAGGGCATCAAGCAACGGCTCTGGGGACCTGCAATCAACTTTGTCTTCAGCCAATACTAGCGGGACTAGTTGTGGGGTGGCTTTTAGCTGGGATCCCCAACCTTTTGAGTGCAGTCCGGTCATTCTCTCTTTCGTTTGGGAGGCGCCCATGTCCTTCGCCTCTATTTTCTTCAGGCTGTGAATCTCTTGGCTGTTGTGTTCCCTTATGTGCAATATTCAGGGCTTCACCAGGACGGAAGCCAACTTCTCCGTGCATGAACCCCTCCTGGAGCAGTGGTCAGCTTAGTTTTTCATTCCATTCTCTAGCAAAGGATCCATACATGCTGTTTTGCAGTTGGTACACAAGCCTCTCTTTTCCAGGTTCTTCAAAGCCTGGGGTGGCTGCATATAGGGGTCTTCTCCCATTTCCAGGTAGGGAGGCAGGCTTGCATCCAAGTGGTCAAGGTGCTGCTTTTGGCTACTAACCTTGCCTTATAGCACAGTCCATCCACTTCTGCATTTTGTCGGGTTAAGGACCCACATGCATCCTGCAGCCTTTCTTCCAGCAGGTAGTACCACAGGGGTTGCCATGAGCAGGGTCACCCAATTTAGTGCATTCCCCGGGTTCTACGTGATCAAATTAGGGATGTGTGAAACATTTCGGGTACAAAACGTTTCGCCCCGCTTTTGTCATAGGAGAGTGCGGGTGTGGGGTGGGTAGATTGAGTAATGGTGTTTGGCTGGAGCGCTATTTGGGGTGGGGTGGGGTCAAGGAACAGCCCTTCAGGGGTTTTGCAGCCCGGAGAGCTGGGAATGGCCCCTGCTTGGGGGGTGTCTTGACTCACCAACTCAGAGTTTTGGTGGCTTGAGGGTGGGTCAGATTGCCCCCCCACCCCACACAGAGAAAAGCCTTGGGGTGACAGGAAGCCAGGACCTGGCGCCTGACTGAATCAGTATCTGGCCCTTTGCCCTGGTATGGGACGGCCATCCCTAGGAGGCAGTCCCACACGGGAGGAGTACCTGCACTCTGGTTACTTAGGTACTTCGTTGCAAGTCTTATTCTGCTATTCATTAATACAGTGGCCGTATTTTACTCTAACTATACGTGTCCTGTCTTCCTTGGGGCTGGGGGTGCAAAGGCTTTTTATAGAGTTTTTCCCCCTGCAAGGAGGGAGAAAGGAGAGAAAACTCAAATACAAAGGAGACAGTGGGAAAGGTTTCAGTGCAGAAACTAAATCAGGGGTCTCAAACTGCAGCCCTCCAGCTGTTGATGGACTGCAACTTCCATCATCCCTAGTCAAAATGGCCAATAGCCAGGAATGATGGAAACTGTATGCCAACATCTGAAGGAGGGCCTCTATTTGAGACCCCTGTTCTAGATGAAATGTGTGAATTGGGTGAAGGGCTCTATCATACAGTATTTAATTAGCTGTCTAGACATTTGTCTAGATGGCATGGTAGGGTGGGGCTGTTCAAGTTCTCAGAAATGTTCAAAACTCCTAGTTAGCTTTGTTGGAACTGGCCTCATTAGGTACATAAGGAATTCTTGCTTAACGAATTCTGCTTTCCAAATGCAGTTTACAACACCTCAAATTGGCAGGATAAAGCAGTTCTGACCCATCTAAAGGCTACTTCCCTCTTGGCACCAAATGCCCACCGATGCATGGAATTAGCCTTGCTTAGGTCAGAGGCCAGTTTCCAAGATGGGAACAGTGGTGGGGGGAGGCTGTCTGGCGATTGCTTTGGTCTAACATTTTACATTCTGAAAGGCAAGTTTATGATCTACTAGGAGCCTGGGTTTCTGTAGTGGTCCCAGAGCTCTGAAATGCACTTACTTGAGAAGTTTATGTATCTTCCTCTTTGGCTTCTTTTTGGGAACATGTTGAGACAGAGAGGGCAGACTTAAGGCTCCTGGGAGCTGGGAACTACTAGCACAAAATAGCAGCGTTGACTCAATCACAAAATGGTGGCTTGGGGAGGTGGAGCAAGTCACAGGATGGTTGCTTGCCCAAAAATTTACATTGTCAGGAAAAGGGATTTTAACATCAACACCCTTGAATTCCTGGAGCATTTTGGTGTAGGGTAGGAAGGGAACAAGAGAGGTAGCTTTGCAAGAGAAGAAATGGGAGAAATTTTCAGGAAAGTAAAAGCAACCCTGGTCACTCAAAGAGATAGAGAGATTAAACATAGTACAACTATGCCCCCATTCAGCCAGCCAATCAGATTTGCAGAATGGAAGGGAGGGAGGGAGAAGCAAACCCAAACACCTGGAGAGCTACTTCAAACAAGCCCAAGAGTAACAACAAAAATATTTATATACCACTTTTCAACAAAAGTTTCCAAAGCAGTTTACATCGAGAAATAATAAATAAAAATAAAGATGGAACTCTGTATCCAAAGGGCTCACAATCTAAAAAAAAAAAAAAGCTCTTGAGCTACCTAATGCCTGCCTCGGGTTTAAGGCATACTTGTTCTGTTGGATTTTTGAAATGGATAGGCAGTATTACACTGCAAAAGCAACAGTGACACTATAAGGCCATTCACACAATCAAAACTTGTGTTCTACCCGGTTTGGGAGCTGTGTGTTAGGGATGTACACGAACTGGTTCGGCGTTCTATTCTGAGAACGTCTAACCGGTTTGGAAACCCCACGTTCAAATTGGTTCGAACGCCGGAGTGGTGGTGGTGTTCCACTTTAAGATGCAGGGAGGGTGCCCTTATCTCCCCAGCTGTGCCTCCCCCTCTGGCGCTGCTTCAAAAAACCTCTGGTGCAGGGCGGCTGTATACCCTCTTGCCACCCCGGTCAGTGTAAAACTGGAAGTGCATGTCATGCATGTCTACTTCCGGTTTTACGCTGACTAGGGTGGCAAAAGGGTATATAGCCGCCCCTTGCCAGTGGTTTTTGAAGCAGCACCAGAGGGGCAAGTGGGGCGGGGGAGGTAAGGGCACCCTCCCCGTGCCTTAAAGAGACCTCCCCTGCCTCCCAGGTGTGCACAGAACTGGTGCTGTGCACACCCCTACAGTCTGTGCTACCCGTTTTCGGTTCTGTGTAATCAAGGTAGGAAGAAAACCTGGGTAGCATTGCCTCCTACCTTGCTTCCACACAACTGAAAATTAAAACACACAGAGCTCCCAAACACAGGTAGAAAAGTTTATGATTGTGTGAATGACCTCAATGTATGCTCACTCAGAAGTCCGCCCCACTGTGCTAATCCCACTTGCATAGGGTTGCAGCTTTACACTCTCAAAATTCAAATGATATTTATTGAATGTTTTGCACTTTATCTTATTCACTATCTTATGTGCATATGTTGAAATGTGGTTTATAAATACTGTTAATAAGTGTTTAATGTAATTAATGGGTTCCTTAGGTCTAATCCATTAGAGATAGATGACTCAACAGTCAAAAATACATGCAGATAAGCATTAACATCTGAATACATTCATGGCAACTCAGGAGCCATTTGAATATAGTATAGACATTAGCTTTTATTTTCTGGGTGCTTAGAAAACATAGCAGTCTGACTGTTACGTGCACAGATGCTACAAAACATACAGTCTTACTAAATTTACTTTTTTGGTGTTAAAAACCCTAGACAAGTTTCTCAGGATGTATCAACGTATATACTATGAACACACACACACAATGCTAATAATAGTTGTCATGCCAAGGTTAGTTTAGCACTTTCAGCCACTCAAATGGCTAAACTAACCTGGTTGTGGAGCTACTTTACTCCACCCTTTAATGTTCACGAGCAAAATTAGTTGATGCTCCAAAGTTCAATCTGAATTATCAGTTTGGCACCCGTGGTTGCCTTTTCTGTTTTTTGGAAGCAGGATAGTCAGAGAGCTCTTTCTCATGAGCAGTGAAAAGGGCTTGAGGGCGGGCTGCGGGGAAGGCTGGTTAAACTTACCTTCCCTGCAGGTGATTGCTGCGCCATTGCTGGGCACTCTCCCTGCTTGCCCAGATGATTCCCCACTGACCCAGGCAGCAGGCAAGGGCCAGAGGCCGGGATGTGTAACCCCAGCCCCTAGAAATCCCATAATACACCACACAAGTGCATGGTACATTATGGGGATCCCCCTCCCATCCCTGAGATCTCCACAGTCATAAGAACATAACAACAGCCCTGCTGGATCAGGCCCAAGGCCCATCTAGTCCAGCATCCTGTTTCACACAGTGGCCCACCAGATGCCACTGGAAGGCTACAGACAGGAGTTGAGGGCATGCCCTCTCTCCTGCTGTCAATCCCCTGAAACAGGTACTCAGGGGCATCCTGCCTCTGAAGCTGGAAGTGGCCTTTAGCCCTCCAACTAGTAACTGTTGATAGACCTCTCCTCCATGAAGTTATCCAAGCCCCTCTTAAAGCCATCCAAACTAGTAGCCAACAGCACATCTTGTGGCAGAGAATTCCACAAGTTGATTATGCGTTGTATGAAAAAGTACTTCTGTTTGTTGGAACTAAATTTCTTGGCAACCAGTTTCATGGGATGACCCCTGGTTCTAGTGTTATGTGTGTGAGAGTAATTTCTCTCTATCCACTTTCTCAACACCATGCATGATTTTATAGACCTCTATCATGTATCCACACAGTCGTCTTTTTTCTAAACTAAATAGCCCCAGTTGTTGTAGCCTTGCCTCATAAGGAAGGTGTTCTAGGCCCCTGATCATCTTGGTTGCCCTCTTCTGAACTTTTTGTATGCAGTAATCCAGGTGTGGCCACACCATAGTTTTCTATAAGGGCATTATAATATTAGCAGTTTTATTTTCAGTCCCCTTCCTAATGATCCCTAGCATGGAATTGGCCTTTTTTACAGCTGCCACACATTTAGTCGACACATTTAGATGACCCCAAGATTCCTCTCCTGGTCAGTCACCAACAGCTCAGACCCCATCAGCGTATACTTGAAGTTGGGAATTTTTGTCCCGATGTGCATCACTTTACACTTTCCATTTTGTCACCCACTCACCCAGTTTGGAGAGATCCTTTTGGAGCTCCTCACAATCTCTTTTGGATTTCACTACCCAAAAGACTTTTTGGAAGTCAAGGTATATAATATCAACTGGACTACCTTGAGCCACAAACTTGTTGACACTCTCAAAGAACTCCAAAAGGTTTGTTAGGCAAGATTTACCTTTGCAGAAACCATGCAGGTTCTCTCTCAGCAGGACCTGTTGTTCTATGTGCTTTACAATTTTGTCCTTGAGGATGCTTTCCATCAATTTGCCTGGAATAGACTTTAAGCTAACTGGCCTGTAATTTTCCAGATCACCGCTGGATCCCTTTTTGAAAATGGGTGTTACATTTGCTACTGTACTTTCCAGTCCTCCAGTACAGAGAACGATTGTAGGGATAAGTTATATATTTTTTCAAGGAGGTCGGCTATTTCACATTTGAGTTCTTTGAGGACTTGGATGGATGCCATCTGGCCCTGGTGATTTGCTAGTTGTCAATTTTTCCAGACAGTTTAGAACATCATCTCTTGTCACTTCTATCTGACTCAGTTCTTTAGCCTTCATCCCGGAAATGTCTGGCTCAGGAACAGGTATATGCTCAGTATCCTCTGCCATGAAGACGGACGCAAAGAACTCATTTAGCTACTCTGCAACCTCCATATCCTCCTTTCATTCCCTCATTGTCTAATGGTCCAAACACCTCCTTGGCAGTTTTCCTGCACCTGATATATTTAAAGAAGTTTTTTATTCCCCTTGATGCTTTTAGCTAAATGTTCCTCAAACTCTTTTTTCGTCTCCTTGATTGTCACCTTGCATTTCTTTGGCCAGAGTTTGTGTTCATTTGGACAGGCCTTCCAATTTTGGAAGGAAATCTTCTTCTCTTTTGTGGCTTCCAATCCTTGACTTTACCTGTTAGCCATACTGGCATCCTCCTGGACTTAGTGGTACCTTTCCTCCTTTTGGATATACAATCTAACTGGGCTTCTAGTATTGTGGTTTTGAGTAAACTTCGCGCATTGTGGAGTGAAGTGACTCTCCTGATTTTCTCTTTCAGCTTTCTTTTCACCATACTCCTCATTTTGGAGAGGTTTCCTCTTCTGAAATTCAAAGTGTCTGTGTTAGACTTCCTTGGTGATTCTCTCCCCACATGTATGCTGAATTTGATTGCACTATGGTCACTCTTCTCTAAAGGGTTGATGACACTGACATCATGCACTAGGTCCTGGGTATCACTCAGGATTAAGTTCAAGGTCGCCTTCTCTCTGGTTGATTCCAAGACCTTCTGTTCTAGGGCACAGTCATTCAACATATCTAGAAATTTAACATCTTTGTCATTACCTGACTGTGAATTTACCCAGTCTATGTGTGGGTGATTGAAGTTACCCATTATTACTGACCTGCCTCTCCTTGAAGCCTCCCTGATTCCCTTCTGCCAGTCACTGTTAGCATTTTGATCTGGAGGGCAATAGCACATCCCCAGTAGCACATTTCCTTTCAGGCCTTGTATTGTCACCCACAAGGTTTCTGTGGACTCTGGTCCACCTAGGTTTTCTACCTTGTTAGATTCTATCCCTTTTTAACATACAGTGCTACTGCACCTCCAAGAGGCCCCTCCCTGTCCTTCCTATAGCGTCTATATCCAAGGATAACAGTGTCCCACTGGTTCTCACTGTTCCACCATATTTCTGTTATGCCCACTATATCTACTTCTGTGTTAGCAACCAAGCATTCCAGGTTGCCCATCTTGGCTTGGAGGCTTCTGGCATTGGCATATAAGCACCTATACGCTGAATTTCTTATCTGGTGTATGCTATTTTTCTTTTGGCTCTTTGACTAGCTAGCATAGACTCCTGCCTGCTCTTTATGTGGTTCTGCTCTGTCCCATTCTATTTTATCTGAATCCTTTATAGAGATGTGCCCGGACCGGTCTGGAAGCCATTGTAAAGGCCTCCGAACCGGTCCGATCTGGTCCGGACCTGGGCGGTTCGGTTCGGGGGGGTTGCTTTAAGAGCGGGGGAGGGTTTACTTACCCCTCCTGCCGCTTTCCCGCTCTGGCCCCCGTAATTGTAGTAGTAATCGGGGCGGCAGGATACCTCCCTGCCGCCCCTTCACCCCTTTCGCTCTTCAAACCAAGCAGGAGTCCTGTGCGTGCACACGCACTTCACAGAGACCTCCCTGCCGCCCCTTCGCCCTTTCGCTATTCAAAGCATAGTAGAAGGGGCGGCAGGGAGGTCTCTGTGAAGTAGCACAGGACTCCTGCTTGGTTTGAAGAGCGAAAGGGGCGAAGGGGCGGCAGGGAGGTATCCTGCCGGCCCGATTACTACTACAATTACGGGGGCCAGAGCGGGAAAGTGGCGGGAGGGGTAAGTAAACCCTCCCCCGCTCTTAAAGCAACCGCCACCCCAGCGCCTGACTGCAGTTTGGCGGTTCCATGCACACCCCTAATCCTTTACACCCTTGCACTTTAAAGGATGGCGTCTGCCGAACCGGATACTTCCAAGCTCCTGTCGGCTGTTCCCCAGGTGTCATTTTAAAAGCTGTTCTCCAAACTTTTTTATTTTAAGCACCAGCAGTCTGGTTCCTTCTTGGTTCAAGTGCAGTCCATCCCTTTTGTACGGGCCTTGCTTGCTCCAAAATGTATCCCAGTGCCTAACAAATCTAAACCCCTCCTCCGGGCACCAATGTCTCATCCACGCATTGAGACCCCTCAGCTCTGCCTGTCTCACTGTCCCTGCACGTGGAATGGGTAGCATTTTGGAGAATGCTACCTTGGAATGCTACCTGGACTTCAATAAACAAAACCATGTACACCACTCTGAGCTCCTCGGAGGAAAAAGCGGGATATAAATGTAACAAATAAATAAAATATGCTACCTAGCAGCCTAAATCTGGCTTCCAGGACCTCCCGACTACATTTCCCCACATTGTTGGTGCTAACGTGCACTAACAACGTGGTATCTCTAAGATAGGCTGAGAGAGACTCCTTCTTGAAACCTTGGAGAAGCTGCTGCCAATCTGTGCAAACAATACTGAGCTAGATGGGCCAATGGTCTGATTTGGAATATGGCAGCTGCCTATGTTCCTACCTGCTGCCTTTGTGTTTGGAATTTTGCCATCTAATATGTTTTTTAAAATATCACAATACCCATTTTATGTACTGAAGATAATGCTGAGATACATTTCTTATTAACAACAGTGAGCTTGAGCTCTAGTAACAAAAAGGTTGTCTTCAAACTGGGGCAAACAAAAGCAGATTTTCCTTTACTTGTCCACTGCATGTAAATACTTACTTTCTGCCAAGGCATTCAAGGTAGTTTCCAATGAATACTGAAACAAATAATGAGGTCAATCACACAATCAGAAACTGTGTTCTACCCTGGTTTGGGAGCTGTGTCTCCTTTCAGTTTTCGAGTGTGTGGAAGCAAGGTAGGAGGAAAGCCTAGGTAGAAGTGATTGTATGGAAGCAAGGTAGGAGGCAATGCTGTCCAGGTTTTTCTCCTACCTTGCTTCACCACAATCACTTCTACCCAGGTTTTCCTCTTACCTTGTTTCCACACAACCAAAAACTGAGAGCACGCATAGCTCCCAAACCCGGATACAACAGTTTTTGATTGTGTGAATGACCTCAAAATTTAAAAAAGAAAACAGACTCGTCTCAGGCCACAGGTATTCTCTTCAGGAGTGTATGGCCTTAGTTTCTGGGCCTGCATTTCACATCTGCACCTTAATAATGGGATTCCGTGGGTGAGGAACAGCAAATCTGGAACAAACCAGTAATGAGTTTCAGTCTTGTGATAACTTCTAGATATGGTTCAAAAGGATTTCAATGTGTGCATGTAACTGGAACACACACACACATATGTTGCCATAAAGTTAGCATTTGCTCAAGAATTCATGTGTTGCCTATATATTTTTACATTTCTTTAAAACAGTCTATTGCTTCCCTGTTTCTGGAAATTGACACACACTTCATGTTTATTTTCTATGCAGTCGATGGCAATGTGACAAGTAAGAAATGTTCATTTTCATTTTATTCTCACACTGCTTAGAAAAATGTCACTATTTTCTCTCTGTTGGTAAATAAGGAGGCCATTCACACAATCAAAAATGGTGTTCTACACGGGTTTGAGAACTGTGTGTGCTCCAAATTTTTGATTGTGTGGCGAGGTAGGAGGAATAGCTCCCCAAGTTTTCTTCCTACTTCACTCCCACAAACCTGGGTAGAGCACAGTTTTTGATTGTATGAATGACTTCAAGTTTTAACTGGGTCTTGCCTGTATCTTCCTCAGTTGAAACATGTGTGTGTAGTCTGGAACATACTGGGTCATAGTGTTGCTGACCGCACAAATGGCACCTGTGCATGCGCAGATGCTGTGTGCATGCCAGCACCGCTCATGGGCAGTGTTCTCTCTAATTTTCTTCATCTTTGTGTGGAATGAATTTTGTTCTGGGTGGCAGTATCAAGGCAGTGTGTGGCCACTTGCATTCAGAGTGGGGCATTCCCGATTCAACCTGAGCAGGATCTAAAATTAACTGAGCAGACATAAAAAAACTTATGAGCACAAACACATGCACACGTCTTAGAGGGCACACTGCTCATGGGTTATTGGGATGAGCACCACTGCAGCACGAATCCTGGTCTCCTAAGGACCTGCTCTCTTCTTTTTTAAAGATCCCACTCGCTGCCCTTGCGCGGCGCCAGATCAGTGCACGAACCTCAGTTCATGCACATCCCTAGCAGTTAGTTTTATTTCTCTTACTAGATCTGCCTTTAAGCAATTTAGCTTGTCAGTCAATAATCCCAGTGGAGATTATAAGAGCTCCCAGCCAACCACCTCTGCTCATGGCTTCATCCAGGATAATTACTAGCTATTATGATGTCATTTTATTTACTTACTTAAATTATGTATTAGTTGTGATGTACATAAAAAAATTGAAACCAAACATTTATAACCAGCAAAACTGGTGAATAGTATCAAACCTAAAAATCCTTAACACAATGAATCAAAAATTGAAGCTAATAATCATCAATCAAAAGCCTTCTTAAAAAAGAGAAGTTTTAACTTGGCATCATTACTGATGCCCTATTTAAGTGCATCCAAGAGATTCTGACAAGTTAAGAACAAAGGAGCCCAGTTCCACTCTATTTTCAGCCCTAAAGCTATCATAAATATTTGATGTGTAAACCTTCAATGCCTAGCTGTCTACCAGATAAGACTATATATAGTGATCAGTGATTCTCCCCCGCTGCCCTTTCCCTTCTTGAGGGGAAAAAAAACCCTTCCACTTACAAACTACCCACTGATTAATATACAGGCTGCTATCACCTTTTCATCTTGACCTTCTAAGAGGCAGGCCAGAGGTTGCATTCACTACAGGGATCAGTATCTCCATGCAAATATAACATCTGACTCAACCCTCTGTCATACAACATTCCCACAGCTTTTGTGAGAAACATCTATCCAGGTGTCTAAAGGGATATTAACACAGACATAATGTCCTCATCCAGAAGGCTGTGTGCAATGTATTGCACTCTACACTCTACCTGTGGGCTTCCGCATTCACATCAGTGGAAGGAAATAGATCTGTGCCTTTTGTGTGCAGAACTACCCACTTTTTGAAGTAAATGGTGAGCTGTGTGTAAACTCTCTGTGGGACCTGTGTGGGATTGAGTACATAGGAAACTGCCATATACTGAGTCAGACCATTGGTCCATCTAGCTCAGTATTGTCTTTACAGATTGGTTGCAGGCAGAAATCTCTCTCAGCCCTATCTTGGAGAAGCCAAGGAGGGAACTTGAAACCTGCTGCTCTTCCCAGAGTAGCTCCATTCCCTGAGGGGAATATCTTACAGTGCTCACACTTCTAGTCTCCCTTTCATATGCAACCAGGGTGGACCCTGCTTAGCTAAGGGGACAAGTCATGCTTGCTATCACAAGACCAGCTCTCCTCTCCTGAGTACAACAGACTGGTATTGAGGATAACAAGAATAAGGTAGATACTGCAGAATTCAAGACCAAATTTGCTCAAATACAAAAGGATTTGACTACATTTTCAGAATAAATTAAATAATTAAAATTCAGAACTATTTTATGGAATAAAGTGGACTATAAAAATAAAAGGATTTATCCTTGGCTTTATAGACAAACTAGACATTATAAAAAACAAGTTTCATTTGCAGAATCTGAAGAAACATCTAATTTGCCTCATTAAACTACATCTTCTACACAAAACAGAACTGTTTCTCCATGTTCCAGGTCCAGCTCATCTTTTTTAGAGTCAACAAGGGAGGTACGACCCCAAAGAAGCATCCTGGCCCAAAGAGGCCAGAAACAACTCCCGGATACTTAATTGCTTTCAAACCAAGAACAAAAGGAGACTTTAATTTACAATTTATCAGATATCACTCTTTCTGAAGCACAATGTACAGAAAAGGTTCCTAAAAACCTTAGAAAGGTTTATCTTTGGTACTCACTCCTAGATATGACCCCTTATAGATGTAGATTTTTAAAACATAGATTTATAGGAGCTTTACATCTTGGGATTTTTAAAAGGATCACATTATAAGTAATATCACTTTGTATACTCCCTTTTAACCCGTTTCTACGTTTACTGCTGTTAGCGTTTTATGTCTTGCAGTACACATGTATTAAAAAAAATGGTGCTGAAAGAACTAGACTATCTTTCCGTTGTCCAATATTACTCAGTAAGAAAAATCAGCTTTAGAACAGTTGTCTAATAATCAATCCATAATCATTAAACCAGCTGATAAGGGTGGAGCCATAGTCATTCAAAATAGAAAAGATTATGAACAAGAAGTTTACCATCAATTAAGTGACTCTAGTTTTTATTCTTCATGTCCTAAGTATTCCACTTCAGATCTCAGTACTTCTGTACATCTCTCTCTGGAAGAGGGTTTATCTCAAGGGTATATCACTCATGCTGAATATGGGTACTTGTTGAATAGTGAATCCTGTGTTCCCGTTTTCCCAAGATTCACAAAAAAATATAAAATCCCTCAGGTAGACACATCATTTCTAAGTGCAAGAACCATTATCTAAGTATGTGGATTACTCTCTTAAGCCTTTTGTCACACAATTGTCATATTATATTTGAGACTCTATGGAATTTATGAATAAACCTGAACAGGTAGATAATATTCCCGATGGAGCCACTATGGCCACTCTGGATGTTTCTTCTTTATATAACAGCATTCTGTTGGATGAGGCCATGCTGGTACAGAGAATACCCTAAATCTTAGAAATGAATGTAGGCCACCTACTCTTTTCATTCTGGTATTGGCTGAAATTGTCTTAAGAACCATTTTTCCCTACAACAAATTTTTTTTTGGGGGGGGGGGAGATTAAAGGGTTCTCCCATTGCCCCAGAGGCAATTTATTTATGGGATCTTTTGATTCCAAGTATATTTATCATATCAATAATCCTTTTTCTGATCTTATTTGATTTTGGTGCCATTTCTTTGATATTTTCTTTTTTTGGAAGGGCAACTTGCAACAACTTCATGGATTTCACTCATGTCATAGACATACCATTATCTAGTTTGTTCTACAGGCTGATTTTTTCATTCTTTAGATGTGCGGTCAAAAGGTCTGGTCCACAGATATTTATGAGATTTATATACCGTCCTTCCAAAAATGGTTCAGGGCAGTTTACATCAAAAAGGATACACAACTCTCTGTATATAAAGCCCACAGATTGTAACACCATGCTCAGATATGATGACATGTCTAGACATGTCAGACATAATTTACCTTTTTTTTTTTTTTTTTGAGGGAAGAAGGCAATGGTAAACCACTCCTGTATTCTACCAAGAAAACCACATGGCTCTGTGGTTGCCAGGGGTCAACACCGACTCGACGGCACAACTTTCCTTCCCGCCTCCCTTATTTTTAAGAGTCAAACGGAAATGCTCTTTAGAATGGGATTTTCTTGCAGAATCAGACAAGTTACAGGGAGACCTTATGCACAGAGGTTACCCCCTATCAGGGGCGTAACAAGGCTGGAGTGGGCCCAGAGACAAAATTTTTAAATGGGCCCCTCGCTGATACACAGACACACACACACACACTTCACGTGTGACTTGCCTCTGGGGGGGGGGGCTTGAGGTGTGGGGGCCCCCAGGCAGCCACCTCCCCTTGCCTAATAGTAGTTATGCCCCTGCCTCCACATATAGGGCAGAGATGACCAACTATGGCTCTCCAGCTACGGTTGGACTACAGTTCCCATCAACCTCAGAGGTGCATCTGGGGATGATGGGAGTTATGGTCCAACAACAGGAGTGCCCCAGATTGGACATTCCTCTAGCAGGGCCAGATTGGACATTCCTCTAGCAGGACCCAGTTTGGGCTCACTACCAAATGAGCCGATGGTAACAGCAACCAGTCCTCTACCGATGATCTTTATGTAAAAGAAGGCACTCTCTTAAATATCCTAGGTCCAAGCTGTTCAGGGCTTTATAGGAAATAACCAACCCTTTGAATTTTGTTGGAAATGAATTGGCAGCCAGTGTAGTTCTTGTAAAATAGGAGGGATGTAGTTTCTCTGTGTAGTCCCGGAGACCAGCCTGGCTGCTGCATTCTGCACCATTGGCAGTTTCCGGACTATGTACAAAGGCAGCCCTACATAGAGTGTGCATTGCAGTAGTTAAGCCTGAATGCTATCAGGGTGCTTTCCAGACTAGCCGTTCAAAAGCGGCTAAATGCCTTGTTCAGGCAAATCGCAGTCAAAATGTAAAACCTGCATGGGGGGCAGTCTCGTGAAAACTAACAACCTGGAAAAATGACACCTTTTTAAATGCTAGATAAATGACGCCATAGCACTAAATTGCAGTGATTAAATCCGAAGCAAGGCATCCAGCATATGAATGGCACCCTGCAGTCAGCGTCTGGACTGTGGTGTCACAACACAGGAAGTGTGGAAGCACACTTCAGATATAAGTCCTGATCCCGTTTTAGGGTCTAACCTGGAAAGCACCCTGAATATGCACCACTGTTTTCAGGTCTATCTCCAGAAATGGACTTAGCTGCTTTATCAGCCAAAGCTGATAAAAAGCACTCGTGGGTGCTTTCCAGACTAAACCCTACAATGGGGTCAGGACGTATCTCAGAAGTGTGCTTCCACACTTCCTGCGTTGTGACACCGCAGTCCCTGTGTGGACAGCAGGGTGCCATTCACATTTCCAATGCCTTGTGAATTTAATCGCTGCGATATAGAGCTAGGATGTCATACATGCAGTGTTTAAAAGTTCCTGATTTGGGGGGTTGTTAGTTGCTGCGAGACTGCTCCCCCTGCTGTTTACGTTCCAAATGCAACTTGCCCGAAAGGAGGCATTTTGCTGCTGTTCTAGCAGCTAGTCCTGAAAGCAACCTGGCCATTGCCTCCATGTAATATATCCACATTAGCAAACAGGGCCACACGACCAGTGGTGAGGATGCATGATCTGGAGGTCCCTAATTTGATTCTCACTTCTGCTGTGAATTCTCTGGGTGCCTGTAGGCATATTTCCTCAGCAGGGGTGCAGTTGTAGTTGAACAAGGCACGGTGGTGGTGGGGATGTCCCTGGGCCCCTGAGGGTGGTGGATTCCACTGGCTAGGAGACAACTCACTCTTCCCCCTCCCACATCCCCAACTCACTGGCATGCTGTTGTCTCCTGATTGAAGGACATCTTCAAAAAAGAGGGCTTCCATCCAGGAGGTATTTATATTGATAGCAGGCAGATATGTTTGTTGTTTTTTTAAACTGGAGCCAGGGAAATGCACACATGCAAGTAGAAGTGAGAGAAAGGGGATGTCAAGAATGTTTTGTTTCTCTTTCTCCTCAGTTATTGTTGTTGTTGTTTAATAATAATAATAATAATAATAATAATAATAATAATAATAATAATATTTACATTTATATCCCACTCTTCCTCCAAGGAGCCCAGAGCGGTGTACTACATACTTGAGTTTCTCTTTCACAACAACCCTGTGAAGTAGGTTAGGCTGAGAGAGAAGTGACTGGCCCAGAGTCACCCAGCTAGTTTCATGGCTGAATGGGGATTTGAACTTGGGTCTCCCCGGTCCTAGTCCAGCACTTAGTCCAGCACCTAGTCCGGTCCTAGTCCAGCACTACACCACGCTGGCCCTTTCTCTGCCTTAGCCCAGCCCCGTCACAAACAGTCCTGTTATGCTACCGTATTATAGTCCAAGTTGTAAGAATCTCCTTTTCTGCTGTGTACCTGGGTTCAGGAAAACGTGAGTGTGCCAGGGAGCCCTCCCTCACTTCCTGTGGTGGTCCATGAGCCTTGGGACAGGTGGGGTGGTGGGAAAAGGAGCAGCGGACTTTAAAAATGGGGGACTCATTGCCAGCAACACCAGAAGGGTGGGCTGGCACTTGAGCCTACATTCCATACTCTCCTCTAGACCTATGCTATGCCCTCCAGCTGGCCAATGGGCATGCACAGCCACACCCCTGGCTCTCCTTGAAGACAGAGACAAATGCCAAACCCAAGGAAAGCATCTGCCCATGATTTGGAATGCTGGCTGCCAGATTTTCCAGACCATGGAAAGAAACTCCCCCAGATATAGCAACGCATAAGCCTCTGCAGACAAATACTGGACTTGGGAAGAGCACACTATGGAGCAGGTTGGCATAGTGGGTGGGTGGGGGTATCTGGTGGATACCTGTACCCTTTGTACCTGGGTGCACTGTAGCTGTGTACAGTAGCGACTGAAGAGGGCTCAAATCTTACACATGTACTCTGGTAAGTTACACCTTGGTCAATGGCTATCTATATCTATAACCCTAACCCCTGATAACTGGGCAAAGAGGCACCTTTTAGCATGGATTCTCTTTATTTAGCAGGGGGAGAGTAACTGGCCCTATCCACCCCCAGCACAGTACCTCCAGTGACTGTTGCTGGTGTCTAGCTTTTGTTTCTTTTTATATTGTGAGCCCTATGGGGACAGGGGTCCATCTTATTTGTTGGTTGTTTCTCTGTGTAAACCACCCTGAACCATTTTTTGGAGGGCCGGTATAGGAATTGAATGAATGAATGAATGAATAAATAAATAAATAAATCTATTAACCGTATAGGAAAGAAATCAGGAACAAATGAAAAATCTGCCATTTGTCATATTTTTAAAAACTGGATGTTTACATTTTAGTGTTCATAACTTGCAAGATTCCCCCTTTTTAGCCTACGTTCCAGTAGGCTTATGTGCTCACCCAGCGCGTTCTCTCTCTCTCTGTCTCTCTCTCTCTCAACTTGGCAGTGCCTGGAACAATATAAAACAAATTGAGTTCAGTTGTAGGGACCCATAGGGGGGCACCTCACCAGCGTAATTTGTGATATCAACCACCCCAGTTCAAGATGGCGGATGCGTATATGTTTGAAGTGCAAGTGAGCTAACTTATGAACTGCCCCAGATGGTATAAAGATATGATAAATAAATACAATATTTTAAAATTTGTATTTTATACTTGTGTTTCTCAATGCTTTGGGGAAACTACCTGCTTTTTAAGCAAGCCTCACTGGTCTTTTTCAAACTCTTAGTTCTCTTTCTGACATCACCCTCTATGACATCACCTAACTGTCCTTTTAACTGTCAACTGCTCAGAGGTTTCTTGGGAGTCAGTTTCTGCTCTTTCTGAAGCAGTTTCTGGGATCTGGGAGAGGAGCTGCTTCCTCTCTTCTCTGCTTTCCTCTGACAGGGTTAGCAGAACGTTTACTCTCCAGATGCAGTTAAAGGCTTCAAGGACCCCAACAGGCAACTCCTGGGCACTTTCAGCATCCTGCCAGGGGAGTCGTGCTCATCATGATGGAAGGGGCTTCTCTTCTGTGCTGTGGCCCACTTCATCCAGTGGTGAGTTTCAAGGGAGCCCTGCCCTCCCTCTACTCCCTTTGGAGGAGACTAAGGGGGTTTCTATAAAACTTGCTTTATCTGCTAATAGCGGGACCCCTGTTACCGGGCCTAGAGTTGCCTTTGAATGTCAAGACTCTTCTATTGGGCACATGGAGAGCAATTGTCTCTATTCAGTCCAGCACAGTCTCCCTTCCAGGGTCTCCCTTATGCCAAAATCAGCCCTGCTGACTGGGCAAAGAGGTACCTTTGTGGGTAGTTTTCAATTTCATATTTAGTGGTGGGGCAGGTTGGGGGGGAAGCAACTGTCCCTATTCAATGCCTTGGCTGTTGATGGTGTCATGTGTGGGGGTGTAAAGTGTGCCGTCGAGTTGGTGTCTTTGTGGTTGTCTTTGGTAGGTGTTTATCATTGCCATCCTCCGTGCAGTGTGAGACGATGCCTTTCAGCATCTCCTATATCACTGCTGCCCGATCTAGATGTTTCTCATAGTCTGGGGAATATACCAGCGGGGATTCGATCCGGCAACCTCTGGCTTGCTAGTCAAGTCATTTCCCTGCTGCTCCATTAAGTGGCTACTGTGAGTCCTTCTTGTGGCACACAGTTTGGACTTCACCCCTGCCCACTGAGCAAAGCACCACTTTGTAAAGTGGTGACTCTCTTCTATTTAGCAGGATGGGGAGCAACTGTCCCCTAATCAACTCAACATAGCATCCTTCTGGGGCTATTGCTGGTCTCTCTGCTGTGCTGCTGCATAGATTGTGTCCCAATTTCCTTCTGGACAGGGAACTCTCTTCTCATTCCTTTGGCAATGTAAATCACATTGAGAATCCTTTTTGGTTGAAAATAGCCTATCAACATTTGTAATATTTGTGGATCGTGAGTGTGACTGGAAAGAGTTACAAAGTCACACAGTCCCTCCTCCCTGCTTGTGTGCCAGGCTGCACATCACCCATTCCCGGGAACTGTGAGTTAACTGCTTACACAACTGGATGTATCTGTTTTTCCCCTCTATCTATAGAAACAGAGGCACCAAAACAGGACCATGAAAGATTTGGGGGACAAGTGGTGTTTCCTTTGATCAATCTGGTGTAAGGTCAAGATGCGTAAAGATAAAGCGGGATCCGGCAAGGAAAGAAGGTGTAGTAGTCAAGAAGAGAAGAGGTGTATCTGGGGAGGGGAGCGGGTACAAGAAAAAGAGACCCTAACTGGGTAACAGAAGGGAAAAGACATAGCTGGGTTGTGGGGTGGATGACAAGAGAAGAAAAGCCCACTGGGCAGGAACAGTCAGTGAGGGCTTGGGAGCAACCAAGCCAATGCAGTTACTTGCTTAGGAGGGATCTTTACTAGGGATGTGCATTTCGTTTCGGGCACAGATCGTTCTGTGCCCGAAACAATGAATTTTGGGTGATTCGGAGCCGATCCGAATCACCCCTGAGGACCCCCGAAATTTTCTGTGCCCGATCCGAATCACCCCGATTTCGTGAAAAAAAATTCGGGTGATTCGTACCTCTGTGGGCATGTCTGCAGCCTCCATTTTGTGGCTGCAGAATTGCCTTCTTCTTCCTCCTCCATTTTCATTCTGACAGCTCTTTGAATTTCCCGCCTTTTTTTCTCCATTGACTTCAATGCAAAAAAAATTTCCCATTCACCTCCATTGAAAATAAAAGTTCCTACCTGCAGAGGAAAATGACCAAATAAGGTTTGGATAGTAAATCACACCCTCCCATTGGCCAGGTACAGGTGGAGGTAGGGTCAAGGGTGGGGGTGATTTTTGGAGGGCTTTGCAGGAGGGTATTTAAGGGGCCACCAGTAGCCATTTTCTTCCTTTCTGCTGCCTTGCGTGGGAGAAGAGACACAAGAGAGAGATCTGCTGCCTTGCTTAGTAAGTCTTGCCTCCATTTTGATTTTGGATTTTTGTGGGTGCTGTTTTTCTGCATTTACGCCAGTGCTCTGCCTTGTTGGTTGGTTTTCTGCTTTATTTAAGCAAGTTTTTAAATAAAGAGAGAAGAGGGTGGAAATGTTTTTTTAAAGAAACCTCTGCCTTGCAGAGGTTTCCCACTGCTCATTTTTAAATCCTTGTTGGGGCTAGAAGAGGGGGAGAATTATTATTTTTTAAGGAAACCTCTTCCTTTCAGGGGCAAACCGCTTTTCAATTTTTAATCCATTTTTGGATTAAAAGAGGGTGAGATTTTTTTTAAAAAAGAAACCTCTGCCTTGCAGAGGCAAACCCTCTGCTCATTTTTTAATCCTTGTTGGGGCTAGAAGAGGGGGAGATTTTTTTTAAGGAAAGGAAACCTCTTCCTTGCAGAGCAAACCTCTTCTCATTTTTTTAAATCCTTTTTTGTGCAGAGAAGAGGAATAGATTTTAGATTTTTTTTTAAACATCTGACTGGCTGCAAGCATTGCCAGCCTGCAGCCCTTGGTGGGAAAGGAGGGGTTTTTTTCTCCTTTTGAATCCCCCACCCTATTTTTTGCCAAACCACTTTTTTTGGCAATTTTTTTCTGCGGAGAGTCACTGCTGCCTGTCCCTGCCTGCCTGCCTGCACTCCAGGCCCGCCTGTGTGACCACCAGACCAGACCCTCAGAGGTGGACGCCAGAGACCCGGCGTTGGAGAAGCCTACACCTGAGTGAGATTGGCCCAGCCATTTATATTTTACACACGCACACAACACACAGACACACGCACGTCACACACGGCGTTCTAATCTGTAGTGTTCCGTTCCTTTAACTGTGCGTTTAGGGTTTATTAATGTTTCCCTGTTTTTAGGTTTTTGGGGTTTTCACTTTTCTCTATAAGTGTTGTGTGATAGTTGTAAGATTGGGTTTTAAATAAATAGTGTTTTAAATAAATAGGGTTTTAAAGTGTTGTGATAGTTGTAAGATTGGGTTTTAAATAAATAGTGTTTTAAATAAATAGGGTTTTAAATAACTAGGGTTTGTGTGTAGCCTTCTCCGGTAGCTAGCTATTAGGAGGAGGTTCAACTGTAGAGTAGCAGTAGACTGTAAGAGTGGCCTGGCCTAGTAGTGCTGCAACTTTATATTTCTGTTGCTGCTTTCGTGTATTTTGCAGAAATATTTTTTAAGGGCCTAGTCTGCCCACTTTTCCATCTTGTTTGCCTGTGAAATTGACACAGAGATAATTTTTTGAAACATTTTTGTAACTGCGTGTTACTTTCAGACCACAGAGAGAGTAACTTTCCCCTGTGGTGGAGTGCGTTCGATACATTAGATAACAACAACACAAGTTACTTGCAACAAATAAATTCTCCAGTCCATTCCATTCAAAGTGACCAACAGTCAGAGAAAGATAATATAACTAAACTTACTTTCACTTCTACTGACTAAGTGCACTGCACACTGTGTGCGCAAGGCTCCAGCCTTAAATAACTCCTCCTGCACCTGTGCACTGCACAGCAGCTGAGCTAGTATCTTAATTTTTAATTTTTATATTTTTTTGTTGCACAGCCTGCTTCTGTTGTATCGCGCATCAAGTAACTCCCACTGTCTCCCAGTCCCTCTGTGACTGGCTGTGTCGTGATACATTCATTGCACGGCAACTTCTGACTGGGATCTTGCAGCAACAGCATTTGTGCCAACAACAACAAGCCTTAAGCAAGGAGGCATTGTAATGTCACCGGCGCCGCAGCACATCCACTGTTTTTCTGGCCCTCTAGTATACCTGCTGCCCCCTGAGACAACTACCCCTTCTTCACATTTTGAAATTTTTAAAAAAGTTTTAAAAAGCAATGGTTGGGAGGACAGCAGGAAAAGGGAGGGCGCAAGTAAGTGGGAGGCTTGTCTTCCCTACAGCTGGTCGTGGCAGGGGGCGGCAAGAGGGGCCTACTCCTCAAGTCACCCCCGGCCCTGCTTCGGCGCGCAGGCTTGACTTCTGCTCGGGTCAGCCTGGCCCTATGCCAGGGCCTGCGGCCAGGCAGGATTTAGTGGGGGGGGGCCTCCAAGATTGCCAGGGAAGAAGATCTTCCTGTGGCAGCTGAGGAGGTGGTGCTGGTGGAGGAGGTTGGCAGTCCAGCCAGATCCACCTTGCGGACCCCCCAAACGGTCACTATGGGGGTTGGTGGGGGGCTCAGTCTGGCATCTGAGGGGGCTCAGGAGGAGGGAAGATCTTCTCCTGCCCCTGGGCCTTCCCATGCCAGCGCTGAGGGCATCGGTGGTGGTATGCCCGAGAAGGAACCAGCAAAAGTTCCACCAACAAAGCGACCTCGTGTCACTGGGGAGTCTGGCAGTGTGGTCTGGGATCACTTTGAGCTTAGCCCTGGTGATCCCACCCATGCTGTGTGCACCCACTGCAAGGCACTGGTCAGCAGAGGCAGGGACCCTATGCACTTCACAACCTCGGGGCTGTGGTCGCACATGCGTCGGCGGCACCCAGGTGTGGAGACCTCTGCTGGCACTGGCAGTAGGCCTGGTGCCTCACCTGGTAGCAGAAGCAGTAGTAGTGACAGCAGCAGCAAGCGGCCAGCGGCTCCTGCCCACAGGCAGGAAAAGCTGACCGATCATCAGTGGGTGCAATCTCTTGGGAAGCGGTCTGATCGTCCAAAGCCTCATCTCGTGACTCGGGCCATTGGTGAGATGATCACTCTTGATGACCAGCCGTTCTCCATTGTCGACAATGTCGGCTTCCGGCGTCTGCTCCAGCTGCTTTCTCCGGAGTACAAGATCCCCTTAAGGACCACTTTCAGCAGGAGGGTGGTCCCCTCCCTGTACCGTGCGTGCAGGGGGGCCGTGTTGGCCAAGCTGCGTGCAGCTGGGCCAAACACCAGTGTGCATTTCACTGCGGATATCTGGACTAGCCGCAGTGGGCTGCACACTGCCTTCATGTCCCTGACAGCCCATTGGTGGGGGCATGGGGGTGAGGGGGCATCTGGCGCTGCTGGTGCTGTATCCAGCTCCTCCCATGCATGCACGCCTTCTTGGGCAGTGTTGCATGTGGAGGCGATGGACACAGACCACACTTCAGATGAGTTGGCTGCCGTCATGGAGCGGCAGGTGGGGGCGTGGCTGGCTGGGGAGCCAACCCTCCGCCGAGGCTTCGTGGTGACGGACAACGCAGCCAACATCACCAAGGCTGCTAGGTGGGTTTACGGTGTGAACATCGCTTGCGCTGCGCACACCTTGAACCTCGTAGTGAAGGGTGTGCTTGGCCTCAAGGAGGCGCCAAAGAAGGCCAAGGAGCACCAGCGTGTTCGGGGCTCTTCTAGTAGTTTAGGTCAGAATCCTGCTGCTCCCGTGGCCGCCCTGGTGGAGTGTTGCAGCCAGGTAGCGGGCCACTTCCACCGGAGTGAAAAGGCAAGGCGCCAGCTCAAGGCCAGACAGATCGAGCTGGGCCTGCCTGAACACCAAATCCCCCAGGATGTTCCTACCCGGTGGAACTCCACTTTTCTCTTGCTCCGGCGCATGCATGAGCAAGAGGGAGCACTCAACAGCCTGGGGACGCGTGGTTGCTTGGATCTGTGCAAGTCTCTCTATGATGACTGGCCGGTGATCCGCGAGCTGGTCTTAGTACTAGAGCCGTTCTATTCTGCTACGAACGACTTGTGTACTCAGACCGCCACGCTGAGCCTGGCTTTGCCCACTGCTATTCTCCTGGAAAAGGCAATGAGCGATCTCCAGACCACTCTGACCACTGGGGTTGCGATTGCCCTGGCAGGTCGGTTGAGGACTGGGGTAGTTGAGCGGCTCAAGACACCATGGGCTGCATCTGCATGGCATGTCCTGGCATGCATTTGTGACCCAAGGATGAAGGGCAGCGCTGTGCCTCCTGGCGAGCTGCCCAGGTGGAGGGACCTCCTGGTCGAACACGTGAAGCGTGAAGAGGAAAGGAGGCTAGGGATAGGTGATGCAGCAGACGACGACTAGGAGGAGGGGTCTTGGTCGCAGGCTGGCACTGCGCATCCCACCCCCAGCAGCAGCAGCAGCAGCACTGCCACCCCCCCACTTCTTCCCAGTCCAGCGGCGTGGTTTCTCTGGCAGTGGGACCAGCAGAGCAGCCAGTGCGACCTCGAACCACCACCCGGTGGCTCAGGGGCTATGCTAGTCTCATGCCGGGGAGATGGGAGGAGCCTGTCCCTCGCCCCAGCCGTGCTGAGCAGACTGTTCTGCAGTACCTGGAGGAGGCGACGGAAGACGAGGAGAGTGAGCCGTTCCCCTTTTGGGCAACGCGTTGCAAAGTCTGGCCGGACTTGGCGTCCGTTGCTGTCCGGTTTCTCTCTTGCCCGCCAACCAGCGTCTCGAGCGAGAGGTTGTTCTCCATGGCCGGGGACGTGGTGACTCCTCTGCGCTCACGCCTGGATGCTGAGTTGGTCGAGCAGCTCATCTTCTTGAAGGCCAACCTCCCCCTGCTGGGCTACCCTGAACTGGCCGTGGAGGGCGAGTGACTCGCGTCACCCCCCCCCATGCAGCGCCTCCCACGCCACGGCAGTTCATCCCGGCCAGAAGATGTGTCACAGTCCATCCCTCTAAGACCACCCTGCCACTAAAACATGCCCCTTAGTGCTGCTGGCACATCCAGACACGCATGCATACACAGGCACCGCTGCACTGTCAGCCTGGGATGGTGGACTGCCAGGTGAGTGCTCCCAGCATGAGGGAGGGGTTACCACAGATGTGGCAGAGAGAGACTACAACTCCCATTTCCCACTGTCCCGATGGCTGGCCACCATCAAGACTAGGGACAATGGGAGCTGTAGTCGCTGTCTCTGCAGAAGAAATCTGTGGTGCCCCCCCCCCGATGCTGGGAGCACCCACTTGCCCAGTGCTGAAGGCTGGGCCGTAGGGCAGCGCACCATCCATCCACAACCTCAGAGACAGGCTGCTGCATGTGCGTGTGGGGGGGGCACAGTCAGGATTGGAAGGGACATCCCTGGGGGAGAGTAGTGCCTCTGTGCAATGGGCCTGTGCCTCCTGGCGAGGGGGGCACACACACTGTCACTGAGAGGGCTTGCTGCTAATTGCTAGCTTTTGCTTGCCTGCTAAAACTGTCATCATTGCTTCCTCCCATGAACAATTGCATTGAAGCTGAAATCTAAAAAACGTCTGTCTGCTGCGTTTCTCTATGTGATGTGCTTATTTCTGATTTTGGCTTGCTGGTCAGGTGATGTTCTTTCTTAACCTTCATGCTCTCCTCTGTTCAAATCCAAATATGTGGTTTGCCTTGGTCTACTGAGCTATTAGGTTGTTGCCGCCGCCGCTGAGTGAGATGGTCTGCTCTGCTGCTGCCTGCTTTTTCTGGCCACAATGGGAGTAGTACTACTGCTGTGCCTGAAGCGGCACACACACACACACATGCACCCCCCCTCCCCTCCCCTCCCCTCCCCTCCCCTCCCCTCCCCCCAAAAAGCTGTGTCGCCAATGATGAGCTTGATGCTGGTGCAGCCCTCACACAAATGTCTGTCTCACGCAGACAGAGAGAGCACACATTGCAACCTGAGGCAACACAGCCCTTTCAGCCCTAACCCTCTTGCAGAGTGAGTGAGCAGCACACCCGCACAGTGCACACACACAGGGGAATAAAGGCATCTAGACTCCAAACTAGTGGTAATGTTGTATCATGTGATTGCACACAGTCTTTCTGCCCAGTATCTGCGGTATGCATTGGGATGCAATCCGAAAAAGCCTGCAAATTCTAGCTTGCTTTGTTGCAGAGACCTCTTTGTGGTGTGTGGTGTTGTTGTGTGATGTGGTGTGGTGTGGTGTGGCCGCGTGGGGCCTGGTAAAGGACAGGACAGGTGCAATTCACTGTGCCTGTGCGTGTGTGTGGGGAGATGTATTATGTTTCCAAATGAAGATCGGGTCATGTTTGAGAGTTGATTGACAGCATTTTATTTGAAGATTGTGCTTGCCCATACATAGATGCGGCGATCTCATGCCACAGAGTCAGACAGGAAAAGAAATGTCCAGAGACATGTGCGTGCTGCCATTCTCTTATCTGCCATCATCATCCGTTACTCTTCAAAGCTGTGTGGGCTAGGAGGGGGCAACAACAACTTGCCAAGCCTTGCTGCTCCACTTGCGGAGTGTTGTTGTCTTGCGTGCGTCCTCCACATGCTATGCGTGTTCCCTCCTGGCTGTGCCTGGCTGTTTACTGTAGTGGGCCAAAAAAGTTTGGATGAGGTGAGGTTCAGGGCAGGGCACTGTTGCTGGACTTGGAGTGGGATATGGGGCAGCAGAGTGGGGTGGGGCATGGTGGTAGTGCCTAATGGGTGTAGGCTGCCACCCCAATTTCAGGGGGGTGGGACAGAGGGCTGATTTTTTGTGAATTTCTGAAGTTTTTTGTCTTTGGGGCAGATGGGGGGGCAGAAAGTGGATCTGCCCCAAAAGAGTGGGGTGGGGTGGTGGTGCCTAATGGGTGTAGGCTCCCACCCCAATTTCAGGGGGGTGGGACAGAGGGCTGATTTTTTGTGAATTTCTGAAGTTTTTGTGTCTTTGGGGCAGATGGGGGGGCAGAAAGTGTATCTGCCCCAAAAGAGTGGGGTGGGGTGGTGGTGCCTAATGGGTGTAGGCTGCCACCCCAATTTCAGGGGGGTGGGACAAAGGGCTGATTTTTTGTGAATTTCTGAAGTTTTTGTGTCTTTGGGGCAGATGGGGGGGCAGAAAGTGGATCTGCCCCAAAAGAGTGGGGTGGGGTGGTAGTGCCTAATGGGTGTAGGCTGCCACCCCAATTTCAGGGGGATCAGACAAAGGGCTGATTTTTTGTGAATTTCTGAGGGTTTTCTTGGGTGCAGCAGAGTGCTAGATTGATTCATTCCCATACTCGTCATAGTAATAAAGGAGAGAGTGAGAGAAAGTGAGAGTGTTAGGGTCATTTAGAGTTGAGAGTACTATGCTGCTTGATGAATGAATAAATGAATCTAGCACTCTGCACCTAAGAAAACCCTCAGAAATTCACAAAAAATCAGCCCTTTCTCCCACCCCCCTGAAATTGGGGTGGCAGCCTACACCCATTAGGCACTACCACTCCACCCCACTCTTTTGGGGCAGATCCACTTTCTGCCCCCCCCATCTGCCCCAAAGACACAAAAACTTCAGAAATTCACAAAAAATCAGCCCTTTGTCCCACCCCCCTGAAATTGGGGTGGCAGCCTACACCCATTAGGCACCACCATCCCACCCCACTCTTTTGGGGCAGATCCACTTTCTGCCCCCCCATCTGCCCCAAAGACACAAAAACTTCAGAAATTCACAAAAAATCAGCCCTTTGTCCCACCCCCCTGAAATTGGGGTGGCAGCCTACACCCATTAGGCACTACCACCCCACCCCACTCTTTTGGCTCCAGGGTCCTTTTTGCTGATCCGAATCGATTCAGATTCAGATTAAATCCGAATCCGAAACGAATCGGGGGTGATTCGGGTCAGCAAAATTTGGGCACAGAACAGAACAAGGGTGATTCAGCTCGGGTCCCGAGCCGAATCATCGAAAACCCGAAATGCACACCCCTAATCTTTACAGCTTCCTCAGAAGAACCAAAAACCGCCATTTTCTCTGAGAAGAAGGGAGAAGCTCTCCTTCCTCCTGCTGTAGCCTCCTGTCTTCCCTGATAGGTCAGAAAAGGTGCCAGATAAGATATTCTGTCTTCTGGTTGTTTGGGGGCTACATGACTCGGCGTCTTCTTCTTGACCAGGAGCTCCAGGCAGCACTTGGGCTGAGCAGAAACTGGCACCTAACAGCTAGTGGGGTGGGCAGTTGGGCACCCATCCACCCAAACACTAAAAGAAAAAGCTTGCAAAATAACATAAATAAATCCTGGAGACACCTGGGGAAAAGAGAGAGGCTGGCAGGTTGGGCAACCACAGCTTACAAAAACAAAAATTGCCCAAGCACACAGCAGCAGACAGCAAGGGGCTGCCAAAGGGGAAGGTGGGGAGAACTCTCAGCATCCTTGTTATCAAAGGCACTGAGGGCTGTTACATGTCAGAAGTGGAGGGGGGGGGGAGCCACAAAGAAACAGAATTTAAACCCACAGCAGCACCCAGTTAAACCCACTACCACTAGGGCTGCTGGTACAATTTTTAAAATAATAGTAAAATAAGCAGCTGGTAAGGAAAATAAAAAGAGAGCAAGACAGACACTGGCACAGTCTCTCTGCCACCACTCTCTGCTCTGCTGCAGTCTTCCTCCTCTGATATCCTCTAAGAGTGTGGCTCTCTCTGTCGAGCAGCCCCTTAAATACACTTTGAAACTCCCTCCTTTTGGCTCCCCCTCCCTCCCCCCAGCCAGTGGGAGCACAGTGGCCCCTGACAACACTTGATTTTGTATGATGACAAGCCAACCAAGGAACAAGGAGATCACAAGCCAATTGGAAGGCAATGCCAGAAAACCAACAAGAAAGGGGAAAACACTAAAACAGCCCTCCAAAATGGCACCCACAATCGCTGCTCAAAACAGCAAACCCACTTGCCACAAAACTGGTTGGTTCTGGGTTAATCTCAAAGAAGACCCCTTTTTGTAGGGTGTTCTCTGGTGAGAATGAACTGCTTGAAATGCCCTGTTTCACAGCGAACCTTTTCCTGGGTGTTCTGCACATCCCTAGTTAAAACTAAACGTCATTAAGAAAATAAGTCATTTAAGTAGCAGGTCCACAGATGTAATGCTGAAAGTGGTGAGTGAGAGTCCTAGAAAGAGGGACAGTTTTCCCAGTGTCTAAGTACTGTAGACCTTTTCTGCTTCATCATTTCAGCTGATATGTTAAATTGTGTAAGTCTGTCCCTAATTGGTTGCTGTTTTATTTTGGTATTTGATCTTGGTTTTATTTGAGAAACTGCTTAGATTGTAATAATGGATAGTACCTAGATGTAATCAAAAGCTTTCTCTGTTTTGTCATTTTCCTACATATATGCCAGAAGGACCAGGCTGCCCATATACTACTTCCCTGCCCTGAGGAAAATCCCATTATCCACTTCAAAATGAAATTTGACACCATTGAATAGCACTAGTTCAGAAATAAGAATAGTCTATATATTAACTTTGGTATTTCAGGAGATAATGATGAGAGGCTGGCATTTCAGGAGGACCTCCCCACTTCTGCAGCCAGAACCAGGACAGTCCCACCCACCCCCTTCTGCAGCCGGAACCGGGGCTGTCCCGCACCCCCCTTCTGCAGCCGGAACCGGGGCTGTCCCACACACCCCTTCTGCAGCCAGAACCGGGGCTGTCCCGCACCCCCACTTCTGCACCCCCCCTCCAGCTCTGGGCCAGTCCTGCCTCCTTCCTGCAACTGGCCACAGTTTAGTCCTGCCCCCGCCCTTGATTTCCCTCAGGGTAGGGATTAAATGGCTCGCCAATAAACGAGGAGAACTCCTGTAGAAGTAACTACAGCCAGTGAATGCAAGAGAAATGCAGATCTCAGGAGGGTGGGGCAGCTCTAGATGGAGCATCCCAAGAGTGGAAAATGCTGTTGAGATCAACGCTATTTTACCCAAGGACTTGCCTCACTCCTGAACCATGGTTAAAGTCAGTATCAGTTACTGGTTTTGTATTTTTGTTTTTGAATTGCTCAGTTCCTTTCCCCGTTTTCCCCAATTTGGGTGCAAATTCATGGTGAACCTGATTTGGGGATGGATCCTAAGAAGTCTTGGATGTGGGTGTGTCTAGGGAACAAAGGGGCTATGCAGAAGGGATTGGCTGCATCCCAGCTCTAATTCTGTGGAGGGCTGGAGAAGACAAGAGCTGGACCAAGCCAGGATGGATGGGGAGCTTGGGAGGGGAGAGTGCCAGTGGAGGTGGGGCAGCCCTACTGGACTCCATGGGACACTGGTGTGCTGTCCTCCACTGCTTCCATTTATATATAAGGTGGGGGGTCTTAGGTTGATGGTAAGCCTTTCATTTCATATATATTTAAAATGTTTCTATCTTTTATATTCAAACTGCGCTTTGTTAGGACCCTCTGGGGTGGTGTGCAGCCCATCGGACCCCTTGCAGGGTGTGGCGCATTCTTGTAATTCATTTCAGTAGATCCCAGTTATTAATTCCAAAGTGGGACTTCCCCCAATTTCTGGGAAGATAAAGCACCCCATTCAGGGCCAGTGCAAGCACCTTTCCACTGCTGGGCGCTTTCCAGATTACAGTTACAACCTCCGTAAAATGCTTCAGCTTGGGATCGATTTGACAACGTAATGAAAGGGTGTTGCTCAAGTCTACCAGCAGGGGCAGCAGTCTTTTCTAGTTTGCCCCAAACTCCCTAAAATGGAAAAATACTGCAATTTTTTTACCATGTTTCAGGACTGTAAGAAAGCAATAAAATCCGAAAGAAGGCATTGGAAATGTGAATGACACCTTGCTGATAGCACAGAGACTGTGATGTCAATGCACAGGCAATACAGTAGCACACTTTGCAGATCCGTAGTGGCACTGTGATAAGGGTTAATCTGGAAAGCGCCCAGCCTGACCTGCGCAACTAACTCCTGGCAGCTGAACAAGCTTGAGCCTGAGTGTTTTCTTATAGGAAGCACATGGCTAAATCTCTAAACAGAAATACTACTGGCCAGGCAAAAGAAGGGGAAAGGGGTGGTGAGGGAGGGGAAGGAAGAAGGGGGGGAACCTACTTGGCAAGAGAAGGGGGGAAGTGTCTTGTGGGCGGGGGGGAGGGTACAAGAAAAAGAGAACCTCACTGGGCAACAGGAGGGGAAAGGCTCACTGGGCAGGAACAGTCAGAAGGGGCTTGAGGGGAGCAACCAAGCCCATGCAGACACTTGCTAAGAAGCAATCTGTACAGCTTCCTCAGAAGAACCACAGACAGCCATTTTCTCTGAGAAGAAGGGAGCTTGCTTCAACCCCTCCTTCCTCCTACTGCAGCCTCCTGTCTTCCCCGATTGGCCAGGGAAGATGGGAAGCCATCTTCTGATTGTTTGGGGGAGTCTGACCAGGAGCTCCAGGTGGCACTTGGGCAGAGCAGACACTGGCACTCAACAGCTGGGGGGAGGGCAGGTGGGCATCCCTCCTACCCCAAACGTCAAGCTATCCTGTCTACCCAAGCACTGCCCACCTCCCAGAGGAAAAATGTAAAAGTCAATCAATCAATCAATCAAATACAGGCTGTGGCAGTCAGCCTGGTAGTTGTTTCTCCTGGGGTGAGGGGGTGGGCAATGCTTAGGGGAGTACCGAAACAATCAGACAGGATAGCTTGACTGGCACCTCTTCTGGCCAACCATGGAAGAGAAGCAGCTACAGCCACAGGGAGAAGGGGCTAAGCAAGTTCCCTTCTCTTCAGAGAAAATGGCACTTTCGCGCTCTTCCGATTAAGCTGTAAGTTTCCCTTCCTAACAAGAGCGTTAGTTTGCGGGGGGAAGGGGGGGACACAGCCTCCATGCCCTTACTCAGCAGCCCCCAGTAAGCACAGCAGACAGCCAAAGCCAGGAGAAAAGCCACAGAGGATCTAGTGATGGCCCACCTGAGACTCTCCAGCTGTTGTTGGACTACAATTCTCATCATCCATAGCTGCTGGTGGAGGGACTACAGCTCCCATCACCCCATCATAAGAAATGGGAGCCGGGGATGATAGAAGCAGTAGTCCAATCATCTCCAGCCACCACGTATTGTGGTAGGAGGTTATTGGAACTGTAGTCCCTACAACAGCAGCGGGGGTGATGGGAGTTGTAGTCCAATGACAGCTAGAGAGCCTCAGGTTGGCCACCCCTGCAATAATTAATATAGTCTGCTGGTGCAGAACCCCATGTGTTTATGAAGAAAACCCAACACATTTTGGGCAGCAGCTCTTTGGCAGGGGACTGGATAAAGACATCAACATGAAATCAAGGTAGTTGAAACTGAGGGTCATTGAGAAAATGACATTTAAGTCATAGCAGATCCGCCAATCTGAAGCTCACACTTGTTATCTTTGCCTTCTCTCTCCATCCTACCAGCAAAGGAGCACTTCCCGGAATCCCACTTGGCATTGTTATCGAGGTAAATGCAGAGGGCGACCTCAGCCAGGTCAGTACACATCAACACTGACAAATCTCCCCTCGTGGGTGAAAGGAATTGTGTGCAGGAAGAGGTTGAGGAGATCAAGCCCGCACCAGATTCCCATTCCCTTTCTGGCTAGGTTCCCCAAAGCCTCAAGTCTATTCAAGGTGTTGGGAGAAGTCCAAAGGATCCTTCTGTGTGGAAGGGAGGATACTTCTCCATTCAGAGGAGTTTTGCCTTCACCTCTGAGGCAAAAACCACCCCCTTAACAGGGAGGCATGGTTGCACCGCAATGCTTCACCCCAGGAGTGGAAGCCACACCTTCATTTACAGAACTCCTTTCAAACTAGTTTCTATAGTTGTGGCCTGAGTTTGCAACTCTTCTCTCTGCCCCATCTCTTGATTCGGAGCCTGGGTGCAAGACCACATCTTCTCCTAGCACTGCATGCAGTGTGGGGTGCTGGTTTTTTGCATCCATTCCTGACAGGGTATAAGAAACAAGCCTGGGAAACACAGTGGACCATGCTGTGACAGCATCCTTGGTAGGGATGTTCCTGAATCGGCACATCTGAACCAGGCGAATCGTTTCGGTGCCTCTCTAATGAGGTGCCAAAATGATGTGAGCACATCCCTTATCCTCGGTCCATAGGGCCATCCAGAGGGATGAGGACATGCTAATGAAAGCAGTCCCCAACCTCTGCTGGCTTTCTGCAGGAACACCTTGGCATCCGCTCACCCCACTGGGTAACAGTGTGGGATTAGCTGGCCGCCTTTTGGGGCCGAGTAGGAATTTTCCCCATCCACCCAGATTGGCCTGGAGGTGGCTGGTTTTTTGCCTACTCTACACTGTTGCACTGGTAGGGGTTTTTGATCTGGCCCATGTTAGGAGCGGTGCCTTTAAATAGAGTAGCCCCTTGGTCACCAGCACCATGATGGCAGGTCAGAGGAGGGGATACGGTGCTGCACCCTAGGGGTGGCAGCTCCACTGTGGCTTGGCTACATTGCAGCTCTCTGTTGAAACTAGGTTAATAAAGTTATCGCCCTAGTTTTAATCCATTTCCTGTGTTGTGTCATTTATTTGGGGGTATGGGTGCAAAGGAACCTCATGACAGAGCTCTTGCAAGATGTTCTCAAGTAGGCCTGAGCAGGATCTCTAGAGCCACAAAGATAAGCTTTGCAAAGAGGCAGGATCCACAAATCCATGAGAAGCAGGATTGCTCATTCTGCCCTAGCAGCACTCTGGGAGCCAGCCCTACCCTCCAAATCCTCCAAAGAAGAGGCTGGTTCATACACTCACACAATTCAGTGGCAAAGCTCTGCATCCAGGCTGCAGGTTGAAGATGGGATTTTAAAATAATAATTTTAAGGGAACTTTCTGGGTGTGGAAACCTAGCATGTTGGGGAGAAGGATCCAACACAGGTGTGCAGACAGAGGGAAAGCTTGACGAGCAACGCATTCATTTTGTGAGTAGATACGGGTTGTTAAGTTTGGCGGTGAGGGGACAGTAAATTGTGGGGGGAACTCCTCAATTGGCTGGGGTGATGTGCACCCTTGGTTCAATGTAATCATTTCCCTAAATTGTTATCTTTCTCTGTGTGGTGACCTTTCGTGGGGAGGATCACACAAATCACACACCTGCAGCTTGAAGTGACACAGTCTTCTAAAACGTAACTGCCTGGTTTTGCTGAATGTTTAAATGGGCAAATATTATCAGAAGACTGTGAGCACTGCAGAAAGAAAGAATCTGGTGATTACTAATAGGAGCCAGCATGAATGTGTCAAGAACAAGTCATGCCAGAGTAATCTCCCCTCCTTTTTCAACGGAGTTCCTAGTTTAGTAGAGCATGGAGATGCTGCAGCCATTGTTGTGTGTCTTGATTTCTTCTACAAAGCCTTTGACACAGCCCCCACAATATCCTTTTTTTATTTCTGTGGAGGATATGGCCCAAACCTCCATTTTGTTGTACGTGTGCTTGTTCTTCATTTTGATATGTTTAAAATGGCGGCCTGACCCCCATCTCATGTTAGAGTTCCTTCTACAAAAGGTTAAGCAAACTTGGCCTTTTATCCATCTCAGGTTTGTTTTTTCTGTCTGGAGGTCATTATGTTCCATCTGGTTTGTATTTGCCATGATTGGCTAATCCAGAGGAGGTGGGCAGTTTCGGGGATAAAAAAGGAGAACTGGAACAGCTACAGCTAGGAAGCAGTAAGAGCAGTTGATTCACAAAAGCCCAATTCAGATGTTATGCTGTATGAGTGTACAGATGTGTGGTACAGATGTGACTGAGTTCCTGGATATAGTGAACCTGGATACAGGCCCTTGGTACAGAAAGGAAGTGTAATTCTGCACCTGCATTCAATGTAACATGTGAATGACAGTGCCTGTGTACAAATCTGTACCTGTGTATACTGTACACTCGTCGTACCAGTGCTGAACATCACATGTGAATGGGCCTAAAGAAGAGAGCTGAACATTGCACAGAAGAATTGGATCACTCTCAGAACAACCAGAGGAAAAGACAACAGCAAGATCAGACAAAGCAGTGCCGAGCAGAGAGACAGGCTGACTAAGAGCTGCTGGTGAGATTCTATTTGGGCCAGCATAGAATAGAAGATAATCACGGCATGTGCTTATCCCATTATCATTTTTCTCCTTACTCTTATGGTTATTGTTCTTAAAACACTACAAATGCTATTGTTTGAACTGCCCCCCCTCCTTTCAAGTAAAAACTGCACCTTTGATTCAATTCTTGAGTACTCTGTATCCCTTAGATGTCACAACACTCTACCTAGAGAGAGAGGGATGGAGAACTGGTAGGCTGTTTAGTGCAGACAGCCAGGAAAAACAAACAATTCCAATTGGCAGTGGCATATCTAGGGTGGGGCAGGCAGGGCACGTGCCCCGGGCACCACTTGAAGGGGGGAAGCCATTTTTTAAAATTAAATTTTTTAAAAAATGGCTGCTGAAAACAAAATGGCCACCACACATGCTCAAATGGCCTTAGTATATTAAGGCCCTTAATCCTTAGTATTAAGTATTGGTAGTTTCTGAAATACTAGAATATATTCCAAGCAGTGACACAGTTTACTCTGCATATCCTTTAATTATTTTCAGAGTATCTGGGAAAAGTCAAATTCTCCATTTATTTTTAAAACTTATGTAATAGTGATGCTACAATGCATAGTGCATTACTTACAATGCTTACCCCTGCTAACTGGATAAAGAGGCACCTTTTACCGTGGTGATTCTCTTTATTTAACAGAGGGAGAGTAACTGGCCCTATCCACCCCCAGCACAGTACTTCCAGTGACTGTTGCTGGTGTGTGTCCTATGTTTCTTTTTAGAATGTGAGCCCTTTGGGGACAGGGAGCCATCTTATTTGTTTTATTTCTCTTTGTAAACCGCCCTGAGCCATTTTTGGAAGGGCGGTCTAGAAATCGAATTAATAATAATAATAATAATAATAGTAGTAGTAGTAGTAGTAGAGAATTAGACAGGCACTTCTGTTTAGTTTTCCAAGTACACCTCCACATAGTATTTGTGTATTTCATAAGCCCCAGCATACTGAAATTTGTAATTTTCCAGCATTTTTTGGTCTGGCTACGTCCACTGCTAAATAGTTTTTGAAATATTAAAAGATTAATGAGCTTGACTTGTATTTTTGAGCTGATATTATGGTAAAGTTATCTGAAATATGGGTGTCAGATGTTTGGACAGGGGGCACAATTTCAGTGCTTGCCCTGGGCGCTATTTTCCCTAGATACGCCTCTGCCAATTGGTGGCAGCAATAGCAATAGCAATAGCACTTACATTTATATACCGCTTTATAGCCGGAGCTCTCTAAGTGGTTTACAATGATTTAGCATATTGCCCCCAACATTCTGGGTACTCATTTTACCGACCTCGGAAGGATGGAAGGCTGAGTCAACCTTGAGCCCCTGGTCAGGATCGAACTTGTAACCTTCTGGTTACAGGGCGGCAGTTTTACCACTGCGCCACCAGGGGCAATAAAGCTTATCAGATCACGGGGCTGGTTGCGAAGTTTCAATAGCCACTCTCCTTGCTTCTCTGCTGATGCGCAGGGAAGTTTAAAGAAGCAGCACCAAAGGCAAGAGTGGATGGAATAGCCTGTGCCTCTCACACCACTTCTTTATGTCTGGATAACCAGAAGAGGACAGAGTAGAGCCAGGAGTTGAGCAGAAGGAAACACAGGACAGCTTGCCAAACAGGTCAAATGATGGTAAGAGGGAAAGCACATGCCAACACCTGGTGAGGGACCTGGCATATAGGGGTCTGCATACCAATGCCAGAAGCCTCCGAGCCAAGATGCGTGAGCTAGAGTACTTGGTTACTAATGAAAACATAGATATAGTGGGTGTAACAGAAACCTGGTGGAGTGGTGAGAACCAGTGGGACACAATTATTCCTGGATATAAACTCTATAGAAGGGTCAGGGAGGGGAGGGTTGGGGGAGGAGTGGCACTGTATATCAAAGGGATAGATTCCAATAAGTTCGAAAACCTAGGTGGACCAGAGTCCTCCACAGAATCATTATAGCTAACATTACAAGGACTGAAAGGAAATGTGTTACTAGGGACGTGTTAACGCCCTCTGGATCAAAGCGCTGAGAGTGACCTGGAGTTGGACAAACAAGAGAGGTGTCAAAGAGAGACAGGGCAGTAATAATGGGCGACTTCAACTACCCACACATAGCCTGGGTAAATTCACATACAGGTAATGACAGAGAGTCCAGATTTCTAGATGTGCTAAATGACTGTGCCTTAGAACAGGTAGTTGCGGAACCAACCAGAGAGATGGTGACTTTGAATTTAATCCTGTGTGGTGCTCAGGATCTGGTGCGAGATGTCAGAATTGCAGAACCATTGGGTAGCAGTGACCATAGTGTGATCCAATTCAGCATATATGTGAGTGGTGAATTGTCAAGAAAGTCCAACACTGATGTGTTGGACTTCAGAAGAGGAAACTTCTCAAAAATGAGGGGAATGGTAAAAAGGAAGTTGAAAGGGAAAGTCAGGTGGGTCAAATCACTCCAGAAGGCATGGAACTAATTTAAAACCACAGTACTAGAAGCATAGTTGGAATATATAACAAGAAGGAGGAAAGGTACCACCAAGTCCAGGAGGATGCCAGCATGGTTAACAAGTCAGGGAAGCTCTAAAAGGGAAGAAGACTTCCTTCAGAAAATGGAAGTCCTGCCCAAATGAAGAAAACAGGAAGGAACATAAACTCTGGCAAAAGAAATGCAAGGACACAGTAAGTGGTGCAAAGAGAGAGTTTGAGGAGCATATAGCTAGAAGTGTCAAGGGGAATAACAAAAACTTATTTAAATATATCAGACATAGAAAACCTGCCAGGGAGGCGGTTGGACCCTCCGATGATGAGGGTGTGAAAGAGATTAGTCAGGAGGGTAAGGAGATTGCAGAGAAGCTGAATGAGTTCTTTGCATCTGTCTTCACGGCACTGACCATATACCCTCTCCAGAATTGAGTTTTTCAGGTTTAGTGGCTGAGGAATTGGGTGAATTAGATGTGACAAGGGAGGATGTTCTAAATGTTGGAAAGTTAAAGGACTTTGCGCTGTCTCTTGCCTCAGACAGTGGAGGACAGACTAGTAAGTCAGAGGGCTAGAGGGTCAAGATATTTGTCATCCCTTCTCCACTGCCCTGATGCTATCCCTTTGAAATGTAGATTGCTAATCTCAGGGGATTCAATTTCCTTCCTCCTTCTCTCTCTCTTGCTACCTGGCCGTTTACCTTGCAACATGGCAAGTCTCTTGCCCTGCACCATATGTGCAGAGAAGATGGAGAATCCATCTGCATCCACTTAGATAGATAGATTAGAGATCCTAAATCCTCACTTTCCTATCTAGAATGGAGTTCCTTAATAAATGCCTTTTATATTGATTTGAAACTATGAATTGGCTCCAAGTTACTTTACTCTCAGCACACACGCATGCCTAACTTATCTACCGCTGTGTTTGTGCCTCTGTGCACTCTGCTATATTGAGAAAGCGATTCTCTCACCACAGAGAATTTCCAACACTAAACAGTCTTAAAAAGCTAAAAATTAACAAATAGTCAGGGCCAGATGGCATCTACCCAAGAGTTCTGAAGGAACTCAAATATGAAATTGCCAATCTCCTAGCAAAAATATATAACTTATCCCTACAATCAGGCTCTGTACCAGAGGAATGGAAAGTAGCCAATGTGACTCCAATTTTCAAGAAGGGATCCAGGCAGAATCCAGGAAATTACTGGCCAGTCACCTTATCTTCAGTGCTGAGTAAATTGTTGGAAAACATACTTAAGGACAAAATGGTTAAGCATAAAGAAGAACAGGCCTTGTCGAAGGAGAACCAGCATGGCTTCTGCAAGGGAAAGTCTTGCTTCACTAGCCTTTTGGAGTTCTTTGAGAGAGTCAACAAGCATGTGGATAAAAGGTGATCTCATTGACATAGTATACTTAGACTTCCAAAAAGCTTTTGATAAAGTTCCCCATCAAAGGCTCTTGAGTAAACTTAGCAGTCATGGAATAAGGGGACAGGTTCATGTGTGGATCGGTAACTGGTTGAAGGACAGGAAACAGAGCGTAGGAATAAATGGGCAGTTTTCACAATGGAGGGAGGTAGGAAGTGGGGTCCCCCAGGGATCAATACTGGGACCAGTGCTCTTTAATTTGTTCATAAACGATCTAGATGTTCAGTGGATGACCAGTGAAGTGGCCAAATTTCCAGATGACACTAAACTATTTAGGGTAGTGAAATCCACAACAGATTGTGAGGAACTCCAAAAAGATATCTCCAAACTGGGTGAGTGGGTGACAAAGTGGCAAATTCAGTTCAATGTTGGCAAGTGTAAAGAGATGCACATTGGGGCAAAAACCCACCAACTTCACCTATATACTGATGGGATCTGAGCTGTTGGTGACTGACCAGGAAAGAGATTTTGGGATTGTGGTGGACAGCTCATTGAAAGTGCCATCTCAGTGCGTGGCAGCTGTGAGAAAAGCTAATTCCATGCTAGAAATCATTAGGAGGGGGATTGAGAAGAAAACTTCTAATATTATAATGCTCTTATACAAATCTATGGTGTGGCCACATCTTGAGTACTGTGTACAGCTTTGGTCACCATATCTTAAGAAGGATACTGTAGAACTGGAAAAGGTGCAGAAGAGGGAAACCAAAATGATCAGGGGCCTGGAGCACTTTCCTTATGAGGCAAGGCTACAGCATCTGGGGCTCTTCACCTTGGAAAAGAGGCGACTAAGGAGATACATGATCTAAGTGTATAAAATTATGCATGGAGTTGAGAGGGTAGATAGAGAGAAATTGTTCTCCCACTCTCACAACACTAGAACCAGAGTAGCCGTGACCATCATGTGATCCAATTCAACATATATGTGAGTGGAGAATTGTCAAGGAAGTCCAACACCCATGAAACTGAAGGTTGGGAAATTTAGGACAGACAAGCGGAAGTACTTTTTCACACAGTGCATAATTAATCTATGGAATTCCTTGCTATGGGATGTGGTGATAGCCAGAAGCTGTGATGGCTTTAAAAAGGGCTTAGACAGATTCATGGAGGACAGGCTACATCATATGATGAGTTCAAACAAGCTGTATACAAAAGATGTAAAATAGGACCTGAATTTTTAAGGAAAACTGCAGCCTAAACCACGGAAGTCTTATATTGAATTTGTACCCAGTTATTGCATTTGTTGAAGAAGAGTAGACACCCTGGATAAAATGGCTGAATTAATTGTGAATGCTCGATTTGATTGTCAGCAACGCCAAGAGTATAAATAAAAATAAAATATTTGGCACCAGAAGCAGTTAAAATAAAAATAAGATTTGGCACCAGAAAATAAAAATAAAAGACTTGGCAACAGAAACAGTTAGAGAGCAACTTAGCTGATCAATTGGTGCTTAATAGGGAAGAATCGTCTTTTAGATATGGCAAATCTGAGGTAAACAGAAAGTCAAACTGCTCTGGTTCAACAGAAAAACTAGTAAGTAAACAGGAAAAATCCTTTACCAATGAAAAGTTTGGGGTTCAGAAACCTTTTCTAAGGAGAAAAGACAGTGATACAAAATGCTTCAAATGTGGGGAAAGGGGGCATATGAAAGCTGATTGTTATTTTAGAAAATCTGCTCATGAAATGAAACCTGAACCACAAACAGAGATACCTCACTAAATTAGAGAGTGGTGTTCACAAGTGCAGGGTCAGCAGTATTGCTAACTGTGAGGAGGTAAATGATCATCTAAGAGAACCTATATTGGTGGGTCAGCAAACTATTTTAGAAATGATTGATACAGGCACTACTAAAGACACATTTGACTTCCTGCAAACAAATTCACTTTTCTTTTTAAAAAAGAATTCTTCTGCCAAATTTGTTTCACTTCTGGAAACACATATAGGATTGTAACTGGTATAGTTGTGTTTACTGGTTCAATCAGTATATCTTTTCTTCCACATCAACCAGCCCATATCCTGAGATCAACTTCATAGGCTTTCCGCAAAGTGCCCCCATTATCTGAGGTAGGGCAGGTGGTGACTGGAGAGAGGATCTTCTCAGCTGAATTCCACCTATGGAATTCCCTTCCCAGGGAGACTTACCTGGTGTGCATCTTATTATTCTTTTTGTGCCAGGCAAATACATGTTATTCTCCCTGATTTTTAAAATTTGAACTGCAGTTTTAATTGTTTTTTGGACATTTGTATTTTAAAATTGTAATTGCATTGCTCTGTTATTCCACAACCACCCCTTTGTAAATCACCTGGAAATTTGACTGCTTAAAAATCCCTTTAAATCCCTCTTTGTAGCTTAAAAATCTCTTTAAATAAAAGCATACATAAATACAATTTGCCATTGTGTTCTGCATTGTGTGAATAGAATTCACAGAATTCTAGTATGCCTTGGACAAGATGTGTTGGTTGCAGCAATCAAGTGGATGAATCAAGTGGCTGTGAATCTGTCCTACAAGTAACATAAAGAAAAAGAAACATGATGCTGCTGAACATAAGCAGTCTTAGGTCATGAATTAAAACAATTAGTATCCTAACAACAAAATATAATGGGGCTATTCTCATGATCAGGCAAAATCGGGCTAGGGGAGCAGGGGCATAGCAAGGTTGGAGTGGGCCCAGAGATGAGATTTTGAAATCCTCACCCCCCAAGTCCAGGGCCTCCGCACACCCCAGGCCCCCAAGGATTTAAGTCTGATATTTCAAAATAAGTATGCTGCCTAGAAATACATTTCAGTGAATACACACACACACACTTCACAATATATAGTGATATATATTGAATACTATATATTTGTGCTACTTTTAATGCCTAGAACACACTAGAAACACTAATTATTAAAATGGGACCCTCACTGCAGATTAGCAAAGGAGACTTTCAACGATGCAGGGAGAGCCTATGTATGTTTTCTTAGAATTTTGAACAAATTCAGTAAAGTTTGATGGCAGGAGGATTTTCACAGGAGGCTTTTAAAGCCCTTTAACACACATCTCCTCTGGAATGGAGGTGCTGCATTCACATGTTGGCCAGATTGAAGTCCCTGCGAGTTATTGGGGAGCAGTTCACACACAAGAAAAATAAAATAAAATAAAAGCACCACACATGCTTCACAGTTCTCACTCAGACCTTCTGGGTTGCAAAACAACTTGAGCATAAGTGCATTTATAAATGAACAAGTGTTTTTTAGCCCGTTGAAATAATGGGCACTAGTAGGGGAGAGTTGCGCCGCCGCCGCCTCCAAGAGTCCCGCCCGCCCCCGCCGTCTGTACCGTCCTCCTCTGCGCCTCGGCCAGCTTCCCCCGCCGCCTCTTCCCTCCGGCCGTCTTCGGCGTTGCGGCCAGGCCTCGGCCACGGCTCTGATGTGAATACCCGGCTCGACTTGGGTCCGCATTTTAGCCAATCAAACAGACTCAAGGGAATCAATCAGAGGCTTTATTGCTTCGCGATAGCAAGGTACCCAATGCAGCTCACGCTTCACATTGAATACAATGAGTTACAGCTAGAGATGTTCTTTTATACAAACAACAACATGAATGCAAAAAGGCCTTGGCCAGCTTCCCCCGCCGCCTCTTCCCCCCGCCTGGCTTCGCGGCGGCCGCTTCTCCTCGGCCGCCACTTCTTCTCCCGGCCATCATGGCTGCCTGGTTGCCGCGGTCATGTCTCCCTCGGCGTGTTCTGGGCATGCGCGGAGCGCATGCCCAGAACAGCCAAGGGAGACACGGACGCACGGCAGGCATTTGACACAGGCGCACACTTAGGCTTTTATTATAGAGGATGAATGAATAAATACATACAATATTGTTTATTTCAGAAGTTTTTATAATTTTCTGTCATGAAACAAGCCACTTATAGGACTTTTTAGATAGTTTTTTTTTAAGCCAGCAAATTTTCCCAGCTGTTTTAAATTAAATATTCAGAGACTTCTCTGTCTCTCCCCACTCCCTATCAAAGCTTTATGGCAAGCAGATCCCTATATATGGGTGGGTGTGTGTGACCACAAAAAGGACTTCACATTCTACCTGGCAAATGCTGGGCTGGGCAGAAGGTCTGCTGCAGAGAGCTGTGGGGGCCACTCTGCCTGCCTGCCACTGCCTGCTTCCTTCCTTCCTTGGGGCCTCCCTGCAAGCCTACTCCAGTTCAGGCTTCACTGAGGCCTACACGGAGGCCTCCCTGGAAGCCCCGCCCACCAGCTGATTGGCAGGGAGAAAAGGAGTTCTTTGCAGGCAGCTTGCCTAATGCTTAGATTGCCTGCCAGGAGAACAAGCGGGAGAGAGGGCGAACAGGGCAAGTGGCTGAGGGGACCTGGGACTGGGCAGGGGGCAATGGGGAGTCATGTGAGGTGTCTCTGGGGGGCCCCCCAAGGCAGTGGGGCCCCCAGGCAACCACCTCCCCTTGCCTAATAGTATTTACGCCCCTGCCCCCTATCAGTTACACAAGCTGGAGTTAGAGCCACTCATCAATGAGACATGTATGCATCAGAAATCTAGTTCTGATAATTGCAGCAAAGTAGTATGTACTCTTTCATTTAACCATATAGCCACCAGGCTTACAAAGGCAGTTTGGTCTCGGATATTCCTGGCTGTCAGTCTGAACCTATCATTTCCTTTAGTCATACAAGAAACATTTCTAATTGGCTTGTCTGAAGCGATACCTCCCTTTCCATAAAACAGTACATTCCAATATTTGGATCTACTCTCCCCCAAGGATGTTTTCCTTGTAGAAATTGTGTATACTGTCACTATACTATGTTGTTCATTGTTCCTGTCATTTATTTTATGTTGGTAAAACTACTAGAACTCTAAAAAAAAAGAGGATGGGTGAACATTTATCAAACATAAAAATACCAAAGCAGCATTGAGGACCTTTATTTTATAGCATCAATATAATTTCTGTATGGTCAGCAATGTATTTTTGTTGCATTCACATTTTTACTTGGTTTTACCATGGATAGCTCATTCCGTCTTAGTAATAAAGTCTTTGTACCTTGTAAACCTGCATTGTAAGGGTTGAATTAGCTTCATTGTGTGTCATTCATGACTAGCTATTTTACTAATTAGTCCATGCAACTGTGGTAATGGACAACAGATACAATATGACTTAAACAATATGACTTTTTCTTCACTGAATAGCTAAGCTGTTGTGTATTGTGCCTTGTAAACCACTGTGAGTTAGTGTTCATGTTTTACTCTTTCGTAGTTCTTGTACTTGAGTTTTATTTTTCCATATCAAACTGAGTAAAGCTGTTTTGTTTTTTGTATGTGGGCTAGTCCCCTTTACGTGTTGTGTTTATCTTGGGTTAGTCAGTTTGTTTAAATCTGCCAGTTTGTAAGAAACTATTAATGTGGTTTAGTTTAAATCTTTGCTATACTGCTATCTTAGTTTCTTAAACTATTCATTACCAGCTCTTGTCTTTGCACTTGAGGTTTATCTTGTTCCCTTTTTATAAGGTCATAATTATGCCTTATTTTTCTCTACCTTAATAGTTTTTTTTAATTCCTTCATTGTTATGTTTTACATGCTGTAATTTCCTGAAGAGTTCTACTCAAAACATGTGGGAATCAGATCTACTCTTTAATAAACTACTATCGGACCATACCTGTTTCCTTCCTATCAAGTTCTTCTACCTGCAAATAGAAGCTGGTTCAGACTGTTCAGAAAAATCCTGTTCAGGATCAAGACTGTTAAGAAAAATCTTGCCATATAAGATATTTAAACCAAATTGCATTGGATAAAGCATCTGAAGTATTTGGGTCAAAAATAGATATTTCCCACAATATAGTGGGAAGGTAAAGGAAAGGAAAGGTTCAGTGTCAACTCCTGACTACTTAACTGAATATAGCTTTATCCTGAAGTACCAATGAAATAAATGAGACCTAATTCCAAGTAAGAAAACACAGGACTGCAACTTCAGATATAATTTTGCATGTTTAATTACCAAGCACACTACAAAGTTGAAAAGAAATTTGTACACCGGCTAGAGATTTATATATCAGGCGTCATAATAATAGGATAAGCAAAGTTCAGAGACCAATTTCCCCAAGGTGTTAGGGAAAACATACATATCTAGTATGTGAAGACAGTACTGAGCTAGATAGACCAATGGTCTGACTCAGTATATGGCAGCTTCCTATGTTTCTAGCGCATATTAGCTAAAGTTTTAGATGCATTTCAGTTAAGTGCCATACATTATTTATCCATTATTATAACTGTTAAACAAGACCTTCCCTGCAGGCTCACAACCTAGGTATGCCAAAACACAATGACGGAAACAGGAAGTCTACGAATGAAACGGGCACAGCCGAAGGCCAGGACTCAGGAGAACACACAGGAGAAGCCGCCACCACCAGCACGCAAGACCTCCGCAAGCCGGCTGCCAAGACTACACCTCCGAGCATGCCCCGCGCCCACATAGTTCTAAAATGGCCGCCCTCCCAGCACCCTGGACTTTGTAGTTCTAAGAGAGACAGATGCGCTACCATCAGATGGGGCTGAAGCGAGGCGGGCATTTGTTGGTTCCTCCTTTGTGCCTTTTCCCCTTCCCGTGCCGCGAGCCTGAAAGAAGGAGATCGGGGGGACAGCCACAGCCCGCGCCTCGTTATCCCGCGCGGCGGCAAGGCCGAGAGAAGGCGGCGCTTTTGTCCCCATTCCCCCAGGCCCCAGCAGCGGGTGCTGCCCGGCCGTGGTCACCCGCCACGCCCCGCCCAGTCGCCGCGGCAGCGCCCGCCCCCTTCCCGAGGGAGCTTTCGCAGCAGCAGCCGCCTCCCCCCCCACCCCACTGAGCGCCTGTCTCAGCTCGTGTCCTCCTAGGCGGGCAGTGGTGGAAGAGGAGAGGAAGGAGGACCTTTGGCTCGCGGGGCTGCCCCCGCCCTTGCCCTTCAGACCCCGTGGCGGCGGGAGTCTTTGGCCGGGTGGGCGGTGGCGGTAGCCGCAGCAGCAGCAGCAGCAGCTCCAGCACTAATTCACATAAACCCTCAAGATGTTCTCGCGGAGGGGTCACGCCGATGTCAAGAAGTCCACGCAAAAGGCGCTGGACCCGCGGAAGGACGTCCTCACTCGCCTCAAACATCTCAAGGCACTAATGGGTGAGTGGACAGCGGAGGGAGCGGGCAAGCCTGTGACGCCTCCACCCTCGTCCTCCAGTGGGAGACCAGAGCCCGCCCGTCTTCTCGCGTGTGGGTGTAGCGGGTGAATTTATAGGGGATGGGGTCGGGCGGAGGGGCTTTCCTGGACGGCAGCTTCAGGCCCAGGGCACGGATGCTGCGGGGCGGGGGGGATCGTAACGTAGCTGAAAAGACGGAGAGGTTCGCGTGTTTGGGTCTCGCCTAGTTTTTGCCATGAGCTCGCAAGGTGTCTTTCTCTTTCTCTCCGTCTCACCCCTCCCTCCCCCGCGCCTTTGGGGATAACAAACCTGACCCATCTACAGGGCTGTTGCAAGGGGTGTGAGATTGCGCACCCCAAGTGCTTTGAATCCTCAGAAGTGTGATATGTGTGCGAAGAGAGATAATAATACATTATTCACGCTAGCAGCCAGCTTCGCCTCAGGTTGCCGCCGGCATTCCCGCTGCTGTTTCTGGCATGCCAGCAGGCTTCATGTCTGCACCTCCTCTTCTGGTCTTGCCTTTTGCCCCATCTTCACTTACCTTTTGCTCTAAAAACAACTACAAAAATCTCGTCTTTAGCCTGCCAAAGCAGGTTAGGTGAGTGGGAGGGAGGGAGGGGAACTGCTCCAAGCACGCTGTAACGGGAGGGTTGGAGGATAGGACAGAGCTAGTTCTAGGCGGAACAGAAAGAGAAGGCAGGTGTGTTCATTGCAAGCAAGGAACAAAGTGATCTGATGGTTGATACCCCCCACCCTCAACACTCAAAAAGTTGCTGTCTTCTGAAATTATTCTGTGCTAGCCTTAAAAGGGGGAGGACTTTTGTTTTTAATGATAAAGCGAGTCCTTTGTGATGTTATCTTATGTTGCTGGTAGCCTGAAGGCTTGGTAACTGTGTGGACTCTCTGGGACCTGTGTGGGATTGAACCATTATTCATAGAAACATTGTAGATTCTGAAATTGGTGCTGTCTGGGTGGTGGTGAGCTCAGCTGGGGAGAGAGGATGGCTGTTGAGTAAAATCAACATCTACTTCACCCAACTTTATCACTCTTCTGTAAATAAACAGAATACTGATCTTCCAGGAAGCTGTACAAGATAATGGCCTAGTTCTCCCTGAGTTTGGGCTGTGTCACTTTGGACTGCAGGTGGGGATCCAGATAATCACCTCCCCTGCCACCCAAATCTCTGCACATAGAAAACTAGATGTTGAGAAGGAGGCTAAGCTAGCTGTGTGTGCACATACATGGAAGAGTTTGATCTCTTGAGCCCCCACCTGCAGACTGAAGTGCAGCCCAGATACAAGTTTAGCACTTCAGTGAGAAGTAGGACAATATCTAGCTGGAGTGATTGTCACTAGTTTGCTTATTTCTGTGAGTTTATTTTAAATATTGTGTACATAGCAAATAAGGAAGAAAAGATTTATCTCTGCGTCTCTTGAAATATGCACTGTGAAGATCCTGTGATTAAATTTCATAACATCTTTTGTTCTTAGTGTATAGCTGTTTCCAAAAGTTCCAGGAAGCCCTTGATAAAAGGAACTGCTGAAGAGGAATTTCAAAGCTATGCATTATATCTTGTGGCTCCAGTTCTCTGAAAGAAGAGAACTTACTCAAATATACATTGGCTATTTTCTCTATAGGCCAAAGCATTCTAAGCTTTGAAGATGGCAATATCCTATAGCTAACTTGTTTTAAATTGTTGTTAAACCAGGAATGTACAAGCAAGTTCTTGGGTTTATAGGTAGTAATATCCCCTTAACTATCTACTGAATACATAAGGCTATATAGCAACTAGACCAAGCCAGTGATTAATTATACATGTTTCTCCATTGCTCAGAGATGGAGAAATCTTTAAACTTATATTCACTTATATTTAAACTTATATTCATAGTTATATGTGATAACTGTATGGATTTTTTAAAAAGTAGTGTTATAATGAAATATATAACACTGTATGGATTTTGTGTCTCCCAGCTCTATACATCCCAGCAAAAGTGTGAATCATGACCAAAGTAGCTATAATATTGCATTACTAAACTGGTTTAATAGATATTGATGGCCATAACTTGGTGAATTGATCCTGTCCTTTTAGTGAACTAGTTTTCACTGGTCTCAGTCATAATGTGTGAATACTATGCCCATTGTATGTACAATCTGTACAGTGTAGACATATATAGATCTATACACATGTACAGTTCTTCATACGTTCAGCACAAGTACAGCAGTACACTTCTTACGTGTAGCATGCGTTTGAGGGTTCTGTAAGCAGGTACACTTTTAAAATGAACACATGATCTGTCATTTACATAAACACATGTAAAGACTAGGGATGTGCCCAGAACCGTTTGGTGCTCCATACTAGGAGTACTGAACCAGTTCTGGCAACTGACATTTGAACCAGTTCAGATGGGGCGGGGGGTGGCTTTTTAAGGGGCAGGGAAGGCACCGCCTACCTGCCAGCGCCCCCGCCGCTCCCTCCACCAGCACTCCTCTGACAAGCGGGCTTGTGGGGCTTCAGAGTACCTCCTTGCAGCCGGGATTGGCGTCTCCACTCAAATAGCCAACACATGTGCTCACGGCACGCATGCTTCTCTCCTAAGCCCTCTGCTTGTGTGTTAGAAAATGATCCGAGGGAAGAGAGGTGACCACAAATAATGGCTGGCTAGTGAGAGAAGCATAAATTTGTGAATCCCTAGTGTAATGTCTGAATAGGGCTAATGAGTGCTCTTGTTCTTGAAAGCATATACATTTATTTTTATTGATTTCAGGCTTGGTCTGAAGCTTTTTGGTAGGGATCCTTGTTAACTGATTTAAATTAAACATAAATATTAAAACACCATTTTTGACCCATGGCACCAAATGTCAGTGAGAACATAGAGGATTTGTTTCTAAAAGATGTTCAGACTTGAGCTTTGGCAAGTTATTAGGAGAAGGGAGTTTTGTAGTCAAGGTATAACCACAGAGAATTTCTTTGTGCTCCAACTGTCCTAACCTGTTATACATTTTTGAGGGGAAGATATGTATGAACTGTATTAGTTTCTCGAATGTTTGTTCTATCTTTTCTAAAGGGACATTTTGAAAATTCTTTCCTTTTGTGGAACATTGCATGTCTTTAATAGTTTTATCTTTTTCTGGTTAATTCAAGCCAATTAACATGTACAAGTTGGGAGATTATGTAAAAGTAGAATTGCGAAATGGTCAGGCCATGTACTCAGAAAGAGAAACTGTCAGTAAAACCATACAGGAGAACAAATGCTTCCTACCTTACTCTAATGGACTAAAAAGAGGAGTAATATATGAATTTTTATTTAGAAATATGCATGGTATTGCCATGAGCATCTTGAGAAGAAAAGGTTTTGTTTCTGAGTATTGGTTTGAATTAACCATAAACATTTGAGGTATATGTAAATAGTAATTCCCACACTGTGTCTGACAAGGGAACTGTTAGTATCAGGGTTAGTAACTGTTAGTAACAAGGTTGGAGTGGATCCTGGGTCAAAGTCAAAGCGAAGATGGCCCCCTGGCCCCATTGCCACCTTTTTCAGAGAGGCATGGAGTGGGGAGCCAGGAGCAAGATGTCACCCAGCCAGTAGGTCCCCCTACATCAGGGGCCCAGGGACATTTGTTCTCCCCCCACTTTGTCCAATTGTAGCTGGACCCTTGGTTAGTATGTCTCTGACAAACAAAAAAGGTTTCTGTGAGCCCAAAATATCCACCTACTTAAGAAATTGTCCATTGTGTCCCTGCTGTGCCACCCTCTTCTGAGGGTGGGTAATTCTGTGGTGTTGGTGCATGCAGTGTGGTTGAAGTGTCATTCTAGTACACCTGATGTAGAGATGCAGCCAAATTGCTCATCCTCAGCTGTCAATTGTATATCTCCATGGGTTGTTGCTCTCCACTTGCCTTCTTCTAATCAGGATGCACACCCAGCCAGAACAGTACTATGAGGAGTGGGTTTTTCTGATGGCAAATAATTCTCATTCACACTCTAAAAGTAAACTCTTCTAGGTATGAGATTAAGTGCATTCACCTTTCAGAAACTGTATTCTTTACCTATCAGAAGTTTGGATGTCATTGATGTGAGAACTGGGATCTTTCAAGCACATTAAAATATGTACACCAATTGAAATGTGCAAATGTAAACTGACAATTTGGTTGAATTTGATTGTGATACACTTGGCATCAAGAAAAAAGATTAATAGTTTATTTAGCAGTGCCACCATTGGAACTGAACAGTAGTTGAAAAACTGGCAACAAGGTATAATCAGACTTGTGGGATAGTCATTGACGAAGTTAGGGTCAAGAAACTGACCACTGTGATTACTATCGAGACGTGCTTGAGGACCTTGAACAGATATAGACTTATGAGCAATAAAACCATGTTCTTTTTTCAAATGTGGAGGAGGTTTGGTGGAAATACTCAGGTTATGCAAACTAATGGCCTGAATAAATCCATTTTCTTGGCTACATTTGGATGATGTTAGAACAAATTTGGAAAACCCTTTTAGATGATTAGTGTAAAGTAGATGATTTTTAGTTTAGTAACCAATGTGGATCTCAAGAAATTTTTTTTGCTAGACCAGACAAACTTGTTTCTTAGCAGAGTTAACTGGTTTAGAAGAAAAAAAGAGAATGTCAGCCTTTCAGCAAAATATTTCACCTAGTCTTATTTGACACTGAAGACAGAAGCTGTCAGTTTTCTCTTACTTGTCTTGCTTCTGACATGTTTGAAAAATTCTAGTTTTCTCTAGTTTGCAGTGTGTTTGGTACACCAACATATTTTAATTTAATTTAATCTGTTTATTTACTTATAAGATTTATGTGCTGCCATTCATCATAAATGAATTCATGGTGGCTTACAAAAATCATTTTAAAAAATTGAAGTAAGACAATCTCTAAAATTGTAAAAGTAAAGCATAAAACAGTCATTAAAACAAGGCAATTACAAATAAATATATATCAAATTTGGATATAAAAACATAGTGACCTGGCTGAGAGATTTCATTTCCCATAAGGTTCCTTTGTGGTTTTCATCTCCCAAAGGGGCTCACCAGCAAAAAGGTGGTGTCTCAAAGGGACACCAGTAAATAGCCATTGGAGAGATGCTATATTGGGTCAAATAGGGACAGTTATTATCTCCTTGCTAAACATAAGAGAACCACTACTTTGAAAGTTGCCTCCTGGTACAGGTTTCGTTGATGCATAGTAATCTCCTAGAAAAGTGTCTTATAGTTCTCCCCTGTGTCTCACCCAAATGCTGTTTGGGAGCTAGCATCCTCTCCATGAAGCAAAGTGCAAACAGGAACTTGGAGTATCTACTCCATTAGTTCTTTCTTAGTCATCTTCTTAACCCAGAGGAAGTGCTATCTGCCTGCTTTTATGATAAGAGTGATGAATTATTCAGCCGGTTCTGTGTGTTCATGCAAGAACATTGAATCTTTTATCAGGGCATCTAATGGCCAGGGGTTGAACTTCAGTGTTTTGAGCAAACCTCTGTCTGTTTCTCTCTCTCACACACAATTTATTCCTGGCTCCATACTCTGCCCTCTCCATTCTCCTCCCTCCTTATCCACCCATATCATAGTACTTGCCAAAAAGTTAGAACAAAATACAATGGGAAAGACAAATTATCTAAGGTGTGACTTTTTCCTGTACAAACTACTTTTGGTAATTATTCTCATGGTGTGCAGTGACTTTGCATTCACGTATTTAAATTATTTATGTTAATAGTTAAATGTCTAGTTTTATTGTTAGCCAGCCTACTACTGTTAGGGCTGGCTAACAATTTATTTTAGCCTTTATTGTCAGTCAGTCTTACTACTGTTGTTTGACCAGGGCTTCCTGTAATTCTCCACAATTCTTTATGGGCATCATCCAGACATGTGTGAAGCACTCCAGAGTAAATCAGAAATCAACTGTTATCTTGCTGAGCTCCCCAGTCAGTCTTGGACTGGCCCACAGGGCATATTCCCGGTGCGCCCCACCCACAGGGAGCCCCTGCGCCCCACCGCACTCGGCAGCAGTGAATACTCTCACCATTCTGCTCAATACCCGGTGCCCTCCCCACATACATACCACTGCCCTCTCAGTGCCCTCAGTCTGGCTTTGTCCCCATTTACTTTATAAACTTGACCAATAGCTGATGAAAAGGACACTGCTGCAGTTATGCATACACTGTTGTTTTTTCAGTGAGTGTTTGTTTACCTGCTGGACCCTCAAGCTGATTTTTAAACTCAAGTGAGTTTAAAAAGCAGCTTTTTTGATTAATCGGGCAGCACTAATTTAGAAACTTTACATTTACTCAGTTCAGTGCATTTGAGTATCTTGGGATTGTTCCCATAGTAGCTTGCACCTGCTACAACTCATATCCTTGGTAGGTATCGATAAAACGTAGACAAATGTTTTTTCACTTAGTTGCCTACGAAGCACTGAAGCTTCTGGAAGGTAGGGGTTACTCTGTTCTTGTATCACAAGGCAAGTTGGTTGTAGCCGACTCTTCTTCAGGAAACGTTCAGTGGCTCAGTACATCAATGAATTGAGGTCAGCAGGCTTAGCCAAATGCCATGCCAGTGGAGACACCTGCATAGGTGTATTTTGGTAGTGCACACCTCTAGCCCCATTGGCCACAGAGTCATGAAAGCAGGGAGTTAAATTATACTAGAATCTTTTATTTGCACAATTAGTAACATTATTTGAATGTTTATGTTGAACCCATCTTGAATAAGGGTTTGACTAAAAAGAAATATATATTGTGCTATATCCATTGATCTAAACCAGAATTAATAATACACGTATAAAACCAATATCTGGGAGGATGTATCTATATCTTGGATTTGCCTAGATTTCTGTACTGTGCTTTCTTCAGGAGCTAGAAAAGAGCAGGCAGGATGGAAGGCTGCAAGTCATACTGTGAATAAAATAGCCTAGTGGAGGAAGCTGCTTCTTTCGCCATTCTTTGTACGTAGAAGGTCTCAGGTTCAATCCCTAGCCTCTGTAAATAGGGCTGGAAAAGATCCCTGTCCCATGGTCAGTCAGTGTAAAACATAGTGATCTAGATCAGGCATTCTCTATGTTGGGTCCCCAGATGTTGTTGGACTTCAGCTCCCATAATCCCCAGCCCCAGTGGCCTTTGGTTGGGGTTTATGAGAGTTGAAGTCCAAAAACATCTGGGGACCCAAGGTTGAGAATCCCTGATCTAGATGAACAAATGGTCTGACTTGGGATTAATATGTTCCAATTTGGTAATATGCAGCCAGTCTCTAAGAGTTGTTGGAGAGATCTTTGCTTTGATGCTTGACATAAAGACTGATGCTTGACATAAACAATTACGTAGTAATTGTTAAGGAAATAATTTCCTACCAGCTAAGCTATATTTGTGGCGGTTAGGCCTGTAGGGTTCTAGCATTACAGAGTCAAATGTCCAGCTTGTTAACTTCAAGATACTAAGGCATGGAAAGGGGTGTGCACAAAACAAATTTTGCATTCAGTTCTGAACTCAGAACTGAACTCAAAATCCACGGATTGTTCCATTGGAATAACCGAGCAAGCCGGTTGTTTTGATGGAACAACTCCATTCTGAACAGAACATTCCGAGTGCCATTTTGGATTCCAAAATGGCACTTGGAATGGGAGTGTCATAGGCATGCTATCGAGACTCCGAGGATGAGGAGGAGACAGGCAGTGTGACAGCAGAGGAGGGAGTGCAGCAGCCTCAAAGCAAGAAGTTGCAGAGGCAAATGGGACCGACTCATGGGATGTTGAAAAAGAAAATTTAAGATGTTATCTTAAATTAGCTAGTTACCTGCTTAACCTTCCCTAACATGTTCTCAAGACTGTTTTTTCACTCATTCCCTGTTTATCTTGTGTGTTAATAGCAGAATGGCCAGGAAAATGGCAAAACAGTCCTCTTATTCTCTAAATGTGTGACTACTTTGCATTTGTGTGAGTGCACATGCACATGTGTTTAAAAGATTAATTAGAGGATTTTTTAAAAAATGGAATCATTCTGATCTACCCTCAAGGGCATTTTGCATTTTGGGTACTCTGGGAAGAGCAGACACAGCTGAGAAGGTGAGGAAGCCTTTCTAAACATCTAGCCTTTTCCCCTTCAAACAAACTAACAGGAAGAGGGGAGTTTTGCAGGGGCTGTTTCTCTTTAAGGGGTAGGTCTTAGTCTCTCTATCTCTGTGTGTGTTACTTGTTAGGGTTAAGATATCACAGGGCTAGGAGTTCTTAGGGTAACCTAAAGGTAGTGTTTGCTCAGTGGTGGGGGTGGAGTCAGCTAGGGCTGGGTGAGGCCCACATTCCTTTCCTGTGACTCACATCCTGTGTGACAGTTGGAAGGCTACTCTACATATGAGGTGAAGGCCCGAGAGCATAGCGAACAGGGATAGCAAACAGGACCTAGGAGTTTTGCAGGAGTTTAGCGGGAAGTGTGCAGTGGAGCCTGGAACAAGCCCCTGCGATCACAAGGATCACAAGGAGCCTGGTGGAGAAGAGAACTTAAGTATATATCCCTCCCTCGTATCCCTCATATTCTTGGGAAAGACTGTTTGGACAGTTAAATAGTTGACCATTACAGCTGAGACCTATCCTAATAAACTATCTAATAAACGGACAATAAGCTCCCTAAATACTGTAAACAGCCAACAAAAACAGTATGAAGATAGGTCAGCAGGGGAAGGGGCACTTCCCAGTGTATTGCACAGAGTGCCACATGTACGACTATTTGCACCATGGGCAGAAGTCATGGGTGTGTGCTCGGTGCAAGGAGCTCCTGGCTCTCAGGGAACAAATCCGTTCCCTCGAGACCAAGGTGGAGGATCTGGAGAAGCTCAGAGAGGCATGTGGACGAGACCTTCGGGGATGTGATAGAGGCATCCCACTCCAGGACTGGTAGCTCCTCTGCTGTCAGTGAGAATGAAGGTCTTGGGCAAGGAGGACATCGGTCTGAGGAAGAGGGAAATGCTCCTTTAGAAGGGACCCCTTCCGTGGATGATGAGCCCATATCCTCTCGCACAGGGGATACTCCTCTGGGGGGTGGGGGCCTCCTTGTAGTGGGTGATTCAATCATTAGAGGGATAGAGAGATGGGTTTGTGACCCGCGTGTTGACTGCACGGTGACTTGCCTGCCTGATGCGAAGGTTGCGGACATTACGCAGCGTCTAGACAGGCTCCTAGGCAGTGCTGGGGAGGAGACAGCTGTCGTGGTGCACGCCGGCACCAACGATGTGGGGAAATGCAGTCGGGAGGTCCTGGAAGCCAAATTTAGGCTGATAGGTAGCATTTTGAAGTCCAGGACCCCCAAGGTAGCATTCTCAGAAATAAGTACAAGTACAGTGAGACAGACAGAGCTGAGGGGCCTCAATGCGTGGATGAGACGTTGGTGCCGGGAGGAGGGGTTTAGATTTGTTAGGCACTGGGACACATTTTGGGGCAAGCAAGGCCTGTACAAAAGGGACGGGCTGCACTTGAACCAAGATGGAACCAGACTGCTGGCGCTTAAAATCAAAAAGGTTGCAGAGCAGCTTTTAAAATGACACCTGGGGAACAGCCGATGGGAGCTGGGCAGTATCCCGTTTGGCAAAAGCCATCCTTTAAAGTGTGAGGCTGCAAAGAATTCAGATAAAACAGAAGGGGACAGAGCAGAACCGCATAAAGAACAGACGGGAGCCTGTGCCAGCAGGTCAAAGAGTCAAAAGAATAGCATTCATCAGGGGAGAGATTCAGCATATAGGTGTTTATATGCCAATGCCAGAAGCCTCCGAGCCAAGATGGGTGAGCTGGAGTGCTTGGTTGCTAACGCAGAAATAGACATAGTGGGCATAACAGAAACATGGTGGAACAGTGAGAACCGGTGGGACACTATTATCCCTGGGTATAAACTCTATAGAAAGGACAGGGAGGGGCACCATGGAGGAGGGGTAGCACTGTATGTTAAAGAAGGGATAGAATCTAACAAGCTAGAAAACCTAAGTGGACTGGAGACCTCCACAAAAACCCTGTGGGTGACTATACAAGGCCGGAAAGGAAACGTGCTACTGGGGACGTGCTATCGCCCTCCGGATCAAAATGCCGACAGTGTCTGGGAGTTGCAGGAGGAAATCAGGGAGGTGTCAAGGAGAGGCAGGGCTGTAATTATGGGTGATTTCAACTACCCACACATAGACTGGGTAAATTCACATTGAAGTCAGGACAAAAAGGTCAAATTTCTAGATACGCTGAATGACTGTGCCCTAGAACAGTTGGTCATGGAACCGACCAGAGAGAAGGTGACCTTGGATCTAATCCTGAGTTACACCCAGGACCTGGTGCGTGATGTCAGTGTTATCGACCATTTAGGGAAAGTGACCACAGTGTCATCAATTTCAGCATACATGCGGGGAGAGAATCACCAAGGATGTCTAACACAGACATTTTGAATTTCAGAAGAGGAAACTTCTCCAAAATGAGGAGTATGGTGAAAAGAAAGCTGAGGGGGAAAATCAGGAGAGTCACTTCGCTCCAGAGTGCATGGAGTTTACTCAAAACCACAATACTAGAAGCCCAGTTAGATTGTATACCCAAAAGGAGGAAAGGTACCACTAAGCCCAGGAGGATGCCAGCATGGCTAGTGGGTACCATCAAGAAAGCCATAAAAGGGAAGAAGACTTCCTTCCGAAATTGGAAGGCCTGTCCAAACAAAGAGAACAGAAAGGAACACAAACTCTGGCAAAAGAAATGCAAGGTGACAATAAGGGAGGCAAAAAGAGAGTTTGAGGAACATTTAGCCAAAAGTATCAAGGGGAATAACAAAAACTTCTTTAAGTACATCAGAAGCAGGAAACCTGCCAGGGAGGCAGCTGGACCATTAGACAATGAGGGAGCAGGGTGGATTTGATTTAAATCAAACTGATTTAATTCACGATTTAAATCACGATTTAAATCACTAGTCAGTAAGGCTTAATTTAAATCATAGTTTTCTACATAAAGACTAATTCTTGCTGGTATAACTTTAATATGCAAGTAGATGAAGATTTTTAGAATAACAACTTTTCATATTAGTTTTTTTATCCCCAGTTTAATAGGTTAATCATTCATATTTGGACAACTTTTCTGTTGTACTTAGGAAGGAGAAAAATAATCATTACCTTAATAATAACAATTTAAATAGATTTATTCAACTGAAACAATAACATTACAGCATATGTTATTTGCTTAAACAAACATCCATGTTTGTTAACTAATTTGGCTAAACAAAATATATATATTTTAAGAAACTTAGACTGTCAGCCCAGCCTACACATGAAAAACTTAAATACTGTCCTCTGTAGCTCACTCGTCATCTTCATCTTCTTCTTTGTTCATAATCTGGAAAAGAAAAACAAGCTTTCCTGCTTTATCGGGTCCCAAACGATTTCTCAATTTAGAATGAATGAGTCCAAAGGAAGAGAATATTCTTTCAACGCCTGCAGAAGAAGCTACTGCTGTTAAAAGTGAAATCATTACTTGAACAGTCTCTAAATCCAAGTGCTTAAGTGACTTCCACCAGTTCACTGGTGTGACTTTCTTTAAAATATCTTCAGCAAACATATATTTCTTGAATGGTTCCCCCTTAGCTTTGAAGTTTATTATAGTTGGCATTACAGATGGATGATTGCTGGATACCCATGTCATAGCTAACTCCTCTTCCTTAGCACTTAAGTTTTGACCCTGGTACTGGATATTGACAATATTTGCCAAAAAATGAGCTGGAGACAGTACTTGTCCCATTCGTTTTTTTAATGCTTGTAATTTAATTCTGTCCATGTGTAGTTCTGTTTTTAAGTGTTCACTCAGTTCCTTCCAAATTTCAACACCATCAGCAATAAAACAGCTATTTTTCTGTATTTTGTTTAAAGATTCAGAGATGGGTTTCAGGATGCTCAGCATATGTTCGACATTTCTCTTAAGCCCAATGTTGAGGATTTTGGCCGTGACAGTGCCATCTATTTTATCTCGATTTTGTTCACAAACTGTCATCAGAATAGGCCAGTTCTTGATATACTGCTCAAAACAGTCCACCACAGAGTTCCATCTAACATCTTGTGGGAGCGTTAGCTTGGTTCCACCCATCCTTTTCAGAGCTGCTGCAGCAAAGTGATTGTTACGGAAGTATTTAGCAATTTCAACAACATTAGTCTTTATTTCTGGAACACTTAAGTCTTTGGCTAAGAGGTGCAGCAAATGAGCACTGCAACCATATGTTATTAGCTTTGTATTCCCTTCCTGCTCTTCTAAATTTCTTCTCATCTTGGATACATTTGCAGCATTGTCTGTGACCAAACTGCGTACTAGACATTTGAATTTTTGTTCACATGTTATTATAGCTTTTACTGCCACTTCTTGTAAGTATTCTGCTGTGTGTGCATTTCCTGACGTATCAGTTGTTTGTGCAAGGAAGACTTTCCCTTCTTCTGTTGTTATACAAGCACATACAATAGGATCATTGTGGACATTACTCCACCCATCAATACTTAGGTTAACAATTCTACCCTCCAGAGCTGTTGCACATTGCTCCATTTCTCTGTCATACACTTTATCCAGCAGTTCCCCTGCAACATCTGCTCTGCTGGGTGGACTGTATCCTGGTCTCAGTGACTGAACCATATTAATGAAATGTGGGTTCTTAGTCAGACGGAAAGAAGAGTTCGTTGCATAAACAAACAGGGCAATTTTTTCATCAATTAACTCTTTTTCTAATCTGCTAGTTTTTATCACAAACTTATCTATGGTGGTTCCAGGAGGGAAAGATTTTTTCTTTCTTTTAGGTGATAGTGATATGTGGCTGTGGGTGTCTGATGATGATGCTAATGAAGCACTATCCTGGATGGATAACTCTGAAACTGTAGAACAGGAGGATGGTGATCTTGAAGGTGGATAGTTTCCAGAATCCATGAATTCCCCTAAACAAAAAAGTCAATGCTGTTATTTTATTGTTTATACAATTTCTGCTTATTATACACAGCACTGCCCCAAAAGGAATATTTGCTTTTCTTCATAACTGTACCAAATGACAGTAACATGCAGTAATAATAACAAATATAATTTTGCTCAAACATGACAGTTCAAGGCAGTCTTTAGAAATATTATATGATTCAATAAAAATGTTTACCAACCTGAAGATCCTGCCTGTTCAAATGTGTTTCTTTGGTCGTCTTCATCACAGCACTTCTCATGATGTTGCCCCATTCGGGCCACCAGGCCTTGCATTTCTTTGTTGCAGTGTTTGCATTTTGCACGCATGCCTGCCTTACCGATAGGTAAAGGAACTTCATTAAAATATTGCCAAACTGGGTCTCTTTTACGGCCTGCTGCCATTATAGGTTTTTTCCTCCAAGGAAAGAATGTGATAAACCTCAGGTCATACACACAAAAAGATCCAAAGACTTGTCTGTCTGTGGCTATGCAGTATTGTGCTCAGAAAGTTTCACTTTCATTTTGTACTGCTTGTCTGCTTGCCCCTCCCTCCTCACACTTAGTTTCACTTTCTTCTTGTGCAGATCTATTCCACTCCAAACAATCAGAAAAATATTGTTTCTATTCTATTTCACTGAACTTCTTGAAACTTAGCACTGAAGAGGTTGATTCTGTATTCATAGGTTTGTAGAACAATAGGATTAAGGTCTTTTTCTCAACTCTGTTCATGTCATAACATTTTTGCTGTGAAGAAGAGGCATGTGATCTCTGCTGAGTCAAATTCAGTTTTGAGAACTGCAAAAGTAAACCAAGCATCTGTGATAATATCTTGTAGGCAGAGAAACTGCCCAATAATCTTACAAAAACCTCTGGAAGAGCATGACATTGTGAATGGATTAATGGAATTTATTTACCAAAAAAATTAAACATATACAGCCTTATTCTACATAATTAAAAAACTAATCTTTATTTCATGATGGAATAACCTTTGGATGGTAATATATTTTCCTTAAAAAGCATTTTATTTAAAAAAATCCGATTTAAATAAAAAAAATCCGATTTTTTTGATTTTTTAAAAAAAATCATTGATTTTTATCCACCCTGTGAGGGAGTGAAAGGGATTATTAAGGAGGATATGGAGGTTGCAGAGAAGCTGAATGAGTTCTTTGCATCTGTCTTCACGGCAGAGGATACTGAGCATATACCTGCTCAGAGAGCTGAACCAGGCTCTTTAGGGATGGAGGCTAGAGAGCTGAGTCAGATAGAAGTGACAAGGGATGATGTTCTAAACTGTCTGGAAAAACTGAAAGCTAACAAACCACCAGGGTCGGATGGCATCCATCCAAGAGTCCTCAAAGAACTCAAATGTGAAATTGCCAACCTCCTTGCCAAAATATTTAACTTATCCCTGAAATCGGGCTCTGTACCAGAGTACTGGAGAGTAGCAAATGTAACACTGATTTTCAAAAAGGGATCCAGGGGCAATCCGGGAAATTACAGGCCAGTTAGCCTAACGTCCGTTCCAGGCAAATTGATGGAAAGCATCCTCAAGGATAAAATTGTGAAGCACCTAGAAGAACAGGCCCTGCTGGGAGTGAGCCAGCATGGCTTCCACAAAGGTAAATCTTGCATCACCAACCTTTTGGAGTTCTTTGAGAGTGTCAACGAGTGTGTGGATCAGGGTGATCCAGTTGACATAGCATACCTGGACTTCCAAAAAGCTTTTGACAAAGTTCCTCATCAAAGACTCCTGAGGAAACTTAGCTGTCATGGGATAAAGGGACAAATACATGTGTGGATTGCTAACTGGTTGAAAGACAGGAAACAGAGGGTAGGTATAAATGGAGAGTTTTCACAATGGAGGGAAGTAAGAAGTGGGGTCCCCCAGGGATCTGTACTGGGACTGGTGCTTTTTAATTTATTCATAAATGATCTAGAAGCAGGGGTAAGCAGCGATGTGGCCAAATTTGCAGATGATACCAAACTCTTCCGGGTAGTGAAATCCCAAACGGATTGTGAGCAGCTCCAAAAGGATCTCTCCAAACTGGGGGAGTGGGCGACAAAATGGCAAATGCGGTTCAGTGTTAGCAAGTGTAAAGTGATGCACATTGGAACGAAAAACCCCAACTTCAAGTATATGCTGATGGGATCTGAGCTGTTGGTGACGGACCAGGAGAGGGATCTTGGGGTTGTGGTGGACAGCTTGTTGAAAGTGTCGACTCAATGTGCGGCAGCTGTGAAAAAGGCAAATTCCATGCTAGGGATCATTAGAAAGGGGATTGAAAATAAAACGGCTAACATTATAATGCCCTTATACAAAACTATGGTGCGACCACACTTGGAGTACTGCGTACAATTCTGGTCACCACATCTTAAAAAGGACATTATTGAACTGGAGAAAGTACAGAAGAGGGCAACCAAGATGATCAGGGGCCTAGAGCACCTTTCTTATGGGGAAAGACTACAACACGTGGGGCTTTTTAGTTTAGAAAAAAGACAGCTGCGGAGAGACATGATAGAGGTCTATCAAATCATGCATGGTGTGGAGAAAGTGGAGAGAGAGAGATTCTTTTCCCTCTCACACAACACTAGAACCAGGGGTCACTCCATGAAATTGATTGCCAGGAGGTCTAGGACCAAAAAACGGAAGCACTTTTTCACACAATGCGTGATCCACTTGTGGAACTCTCTGCCACAGGACGTGGTGACAGCCAACAACCTGGATGGCTTTAAGAGGGGTTTGGATGACTTCATGGAGGAGAGGTCTATCAATGGCTACTAGTCAGAGGGCTGTGGGCCACCTCCAGCCTCAGGGGCAGGGTGCCTCTGAATACCAGTTGCAGGGGAGTAATGGCAGGAGAGAGGGCACGCCCTCAACTCCTGTCTGTGGCTTCCAGCTGCATCTGGTGGGCCACTGTGCGAAACAGGATGCTGGACTAGATGGGCCTTGGGCCTGACCCAGCAGGGCTGTTCTTATGTTCTTATGGGTGTGTGTGTGTGTGTGTGCTGTTTTGATCCCTTGATAATATAGGTGTTCATCTACTTGTTTGTTCAAATTAGTTTGAGTAAATTTATATTTTACAAGCTATAAATTCAGCATCATTTAAGGTGGGTCTCATGAAATAAAAAGCTTTGTCTGCTTTAAATAAAAACACACACCCTGCATTAAGAGCACTAATACATCTTGAAGGAAAGGTAGTTCAGGGCAGGGGCGTAGTGATCATTGAGCAAGGGGGGCAATTGTCCCCATACCTGGGGAGGGGTCTGGGGGACCCCAAGGCTTCCCCTCAGCCAGGGCGAACCCTTGTCCCTTCCCACACCCAGCTGGTAAGCAAAGCTCTCGCTGGCTGGGAGTGCGAGGCACGCCCCTCTCATTTCCAGCTAGCATTTCAATGAAATGTTGGTTGGGGAGGGATGGACTCCCTCCCGGGAACTAGTCCCTCCCCTGCATCTGACATCAGATGTCAGAGGAGTGGGGCAGGTGCCAAGAATGGGGCTGTCACAGCCCCGGCAGAGTTTCATTTCCCTGTCAGCGATTCCACCAACTGCTGACAGGGGAAATGAAACTCTGCTGGGGCTGTGATAGCCCCGTATTTAGCACTGTCCCCGCCCCTTGTGTCTGATGGCAGATGCAGGGTGTGTGGCTTGGGGAGTGTGCATGGCTTGCACACATGAAGCAACACCCAGGGGGCGGGGGAGCCGTTGGTCAGACTTTGCCCCCCATCTCCCACCAAGTTCCCGACACCTTTGTTTCAGGGAATTGGATATGGTAGAAAGATGAGACAGCAGAGCATATTTGTTGTAGGCTTCAGCAGTATTTACTCTTAGGGCCTGCGTGTGGGGATTTTGTCATAGAGAGCCTTGGTAAATTTTACATTCAATTTTTTTTAATGCAAATACTGTGCCATCACTTGGTCCATGGTCTTGGTGCTCTTATTAAGGTAAAGTGTGCCGTAAAGTCGATTTTGACTCCTGTTGCCCACAGAGCCCTGTGGTTTTCTTTGGTAGAATATAGGAGGGGTTTGCCATTGCCTCCTCCCATGTAGTATGAGATTATGCTTTTCAGCATCTTCCTATATTGCTGCTGCCCGATATAGTACCAGCAGGGATTCGAACCAGCAACCTTCTGCTTGTTAGTCAAGCATTTCCCCACTGTGCCACTTAAGGTGGCTGGTGCTCTTATTAGCTTGTACAAAAACCATATAGGTTGGTTTTTCTGTGTAGTAGTGTTTGACAAGCAACAAACTTTGGCTGGCCCTGGTGGCCAACAAAAACTTTGTGGCTGCCAGGACCCTGCCCCTCCTCAAAAGAACAGGGTTTTATTCCTGACATGCTGTACCTCCAGTATGCAATGTGAGATCAGGGACATTCCCTCCTTCACTCCAAGCTTTAAACTGAGGGTCTGGGCTGAGGGATAATTCCTATCTTGTGATAGCAAGCATTAATTGTCCCCTTTGCTAAGCAGGGTCTGCCCTGGTTTACATTTGAATGAGAGGCATGTGTGAGCACTGTAAGATCCCCCTTAGGGGATGGGGTTGCTCAGCGAAAAGCACCTGCATGCTTGCATGCAGAAGGTTCTAAGTTCTCCCCTTGGCATCTCCAAGATAGGGCTGAGAGATATTCCTATCTTCGAAGATGGTGCTGGGGCTCAAAAGGGCTGTGTTTCTCTTAAAGGAGCCCCACCAGCACTGGGGAAAGTGCTGCACTTTGCAGTGGGTATGGGCACCTCTGCACAGTGCCAGGGAAGCTGTGCAGCATATTTGCTTCATCTGAAGCTTTGAACAGGCCTAACAATCAATTATATAGTAAAAAAAACCCTGCCAGTTTAAGACCAGAGTTAAGGCTATTTGTCCTGAAATGTTGGCAAAGCCTCCACAGGGCCAGGGGCAGTCACTCACAGTTTACCGGGGTGGGGGTTAACGGCAAGGTTGTGATGTTGAGGCCACCGGGGTAGGTCTCAGGTCAGGGCAGAGTGAAGGCTTGAGCAGGACTACCTATGAAGGCAGATACTAGGCAGCAGCAGGGTCTGGAGCCTAGTAATGGGTGGATACAGGAGTGATTTTTAAATTTAAATCAATAAAAATTTTAAAAGGTAACCAATGTTTCAAAAAAGAAATATGTGTTTGTATTCTTCTGTGGTGCCCAGTGAAATGGACATTGATATTTTTTTGGGCTCTAACTTACCCGGTTAGTTAGTAAATTTGTCAGATTGCCATAAGGACTTCTTGAATGGTCTCATGACAGAAAAGGAACTAGTGTGGATACTGTCAAAGGACTTCAAAATAATAATCCCTGGCAGTGATTCTTGATTATCACTAGAGGGCACCCCAGTTATAGCTTTGAACAGGCTTGACAGAAGCAAAGTATAGACCACAAGCAAGATGAAATCATGGATGAGCAGTAGCTGACAAGTCCTTCTCCCAGTATGAACCCTTTGGAAAATCTCCAAGATACCCCAAACCCACTATAGTATAACAGGAGCATAGGGCTCTGCCATCTAATTTTAATCCTGGGAAGGACTTTGACAGCTGAACTAAAACCAGATTGAGACAGTTATAGAAAACCTGAATTATCTGAGGGATCCAGGGTCTACTACTATGCATTCTATCACCTTGCCAAAGAATATCATATAGGCCGATAACTTCCTAGAATTTCTGGGTCGAGGGAGCATTTGTTTCAGAAGCAGGCGAATTACTGCTTTCAAAACTGCTACCAGAAACATTTTCTATCTCTTGACAAAGGGGACCAGCCTTTCCTGGCAAGATGTAACTAGCCAAGATAGGCAGATCTGAGCAGATAACTGACTGGATATTTAACAAGCATCCTGTTGGCATCCTTGGGTGATATCCAAAATTGATCCAAGAAGTACAACAAGCAGATGTCTGTTCCAGTCCAGAAAAACGTTATGATTTTCTACAGACTGAGCACCATGCTGTGATTTTATTATTTATTTAAAACACACCACTTTTCCAATCATTTATGGTGATTGTAGGTTGGATTAGTCTGAAAGGTCATTGGGCCCAATCTCATGTTGCAGAGCAGCATAAATCACACTTAACCTGTGCATTGATCATCCCACGTGGTCTAAGCCACAGTATAGACAGGGAGAGAACCAATACACTGCAGTAAGGCATCTGAAGAGGAAATAGCTCCAGAAGATTCAGACCAGGGAACCAAGCTTTATGTTAATTGGAAAGCATAGATGTGGTTGTGGGAAACCAGAATGCAATCATCTTTCTTTTCCTTGCTCACTGAAAAGGGCTTGGATACTGCCCCTCCCCACAGGTGATAAATGTTGTGACAGTGCTGACTGATTGAGTACTATGCCTGTGATTTTTGATCCAGTGTAGGGAATTCTCAGTGCTGAATGCAGAGATCCAGCCCTGGGAATGCTTTTACAAAGCACAATTTTTGTGTGCATAGTTCCTGTTGTAGGAGGAAATGTGCCCATGGTGTTGAGCTTATGGCTTGCTTCAGACAATCCAACAAGCCAAGGTTTGGATTGTGAAGGCAAGCTAAAGGAGTGCTGAGCCCGTGTGTTCCCTCAGCTTGGGCACAGATTTGTAACGGAGGAATCCTCATTTGTTAAGCCACAGTTCTCTGTATTGTTTGAACCTGGGAACTGTGGTTTAACTGCAGTTTACAAACCAAGGCATGAAACTGGAATTAGCAAAGTGAGAAAGGTGCACACAGGCTTGGCATTTCTTTGACTTGCTTTCACAGGTTAACAAACTATGATTTGTTGGATCATCAGGACTGGAATGCATCACCCTTGCTAGGTGGGAGTGCTTAAGAGAATTCACGGAACTCACGGAACCATGAAGGAGAAAAATAAACCCAACCCATGAACAGAATGCTCACCACTCTAAATTAATAATAAAAGTAACATTGAAGTATATACTAAACTTAATGTAAAGTTTAATCAAAACAACCACTGTGTAACCAAAAACCAGTACACATGCAGTAAACTGTATGACTGGAAACATCCTATACAGAAAAATCAACCAGCCAGACATCTGTAACCAAATGTATAAACAATAAAATGCAACACACATATAAAGACGTTTAGTTATAAACTCCATTAGAGAACCCAAGGTCTTTTAGACCCCTAAAAGACCTTGAGTTCTCTAATGGAGTTTACAACTAAACATTGTTATATGTGTGTCGCATTTTATTGTTTATACATGTTGGTTACAGATGTCTGGCTGGTTGATTTTTCTGTATAGGATGTTTCCAGTCATACAGTTTACTGCATGTGTACTGGTTTTTGGTTACACAGTGGTTGTTTTGATTAAACTTTACATTAAGTTTAGTATATACTTCAATGTTACTTTTATTATTAATTTAGAGTGGTGAGCATTCTGTTCATGGCAGGGTGGATTTGATTTAAATCACTAGCAGGGTGGATAAAAATCAATGATTTTTTTTAAAAAATAAAAAAATGGATTTTTTTGATTTAAATCGGATTTTTTTGATTTTTTTTAAAAAATCATTGATTTTTATCCACCCTGCTAGTGATTTAAATCGTGATTTAAATCATGATTTAAATCAGTTTGATTTAAATCAAATCCACCCTGGTTCATGGGTTGGGTTTGTTTTTCTCCTAGATGGGAGTGCTTGGCATAAATAGAAATAACCTCTATTTATGCCAAAATAATTACACAGAATAATCACACAGAATAGCAGTACTTCTATTTATCCAGGCATCTGGGTGTCCATTTTGATGTCTGGGTAAGCCTTGAAAATAAGTTCTTAGAATTACAAACCTTTATTCACCTGCCTACACGTGTATAATCATGTAAGTTATTTATGGTATTTCAGCAACCTGAAAGAAAGAAGTTATGAGTTCTTTTCCAGTTTACAGAAGTTTCCTGCTCAGTTGCCTGGAGGAATTCTTTACTTCTCTTATTCAACCAGGCAAGTGACTGGGTCTATTAACATGAGCGCGCATGAGGTTGGGGTAGGGGTCAGGCTTCAACCTACCTTCCCGTAAACGACCGCTCTGAGCCCCTGTGGTGCGCAAGCCACTTGTTCATACAACCAGTGCTGCTGGGAGCAGGGCAGGTAAACAGAGGCCAGGACTCATTGTCCTAGCCTCCGAGAATCCCACAGTACACCGAGCTGCAGTGCACTGGGAGATTCTCCCAGGGGATGGGTGCTTTAGGTGCCTGTCTCTGTGTCACTATGAGCTGCAAGCAGCTTGTGCTGGACCACAATCCCGGGACCTGGGTTAAGGGCACGTTTGCACCCTTAACCTCGGCTAAGAACCAGGCTTTGGCACTGGGTTTAGTGCTGCAGCACCGCTGGGATCCATGCAGTTCTCACAGCCTAGGCTTGGCTGCTTATGATAACAGTCTTACGATGTACTAATTCTGGGAAAGCTGTGCGTGGCCTATAACGAAACCCAACCTTCTTATGTTTGAATAATATGATGAGGTATAAAGTTTGGACTGTAGGATCTGAAGTGATACTGCCTTCCAGGAAAAATACTAAAGGAAAGTTTGTGCCATCGAGTTGACTCCTGGCGACCACAGAGCCTTGTGGTTTTCTTGGTAGAATACAGGAGGGGTTTACCATTGCCACCTCCCATGCAGTCTGAGATGATGCCTTTCAGCATCTTCCTATATCACTGCTGCCCAGTATAGGTGTTTCCCATAGTCTGGGAAATATACTAGTGGGGATTCGAACTGACAACCTCTTGCTCCCTAGGCAAGTTGCTTCCCCGCTGTGCCATTAGGTGGCTTAGGTAACAATTATTTTATTAAGAGATTGCAAAGAGATCATGTGTCTCTCATTCTGTGGCTGCACTTCTAAATCAGTTATGTATGTTTGACTTCCAAACAATTTGAACACTTCTACCAGATCTGTAAACTAGCCATTATATCTCTTGCCACTTCTAGTATAGTATTCTCTTTCTGCTGCCTTTTATATTTTTGTGGAGATTTTAATGCTAAATGTGAATGTCGACAATACTAACCCCTTCTCACATATTTCTCTTTTTTAACAAAAAAAACTCTTTCAGATGCCGTGGATGGAAGTGAGCTTAAGCAGTTTTTTGAGATTAACTATTCTCAAATTTATTTTATCTTCTATGAAAATTTCATAACACTGGAAACTAGCTTGAAACAAAAAGGTAAGCATTTTTAGATGTATCGTTCACCCTCAAATAGTGAAAGCTTTTAAGTTGCTTATTAGTGTCCAATATGAACTTTGTTCCAGATCTAGAAAGCAACTTCTCTGTCCACACCAAATATGTTCATTAACTAAATAGACAGTTGTATGCCAAAACAAAACGCTAAGAATTTGGAAAGTTCAGCAAATCTGATATGCCTTGGTTGGATATCTTTGGTTTGCTCTCAATAATTGGCTGTCTTTGCAAGTAGTTTGACCAGGCACGTGTCCCACTTAATCAATCTAGTCTGGGAAATGCTTACATTTTAAAAGAACATGTGGGGCTATTTGTAGAAAGGGTATATAGCCTTGAGTAAGTTGAGAAGATAACAGAGCTCTCCCCCTCCCCCAGTTTTCTGACATGATGCTCTCAAGTTGTTAGAGCTTTTTGCTTTGAAAAAAGGGAGAACAATGCGTGGGTGAGATGATGGTGTTAGGAAGAAGGATTTAAGTTAATTAAGTGCTGGGAAACACTTATCTCAGAATGTTCTAAGTCTGTACAAAGGGATAGGTTCCACTTGAACTAGATTGCAACCAGACTGTTTCCACTTAATATCAAAAAGGTCAGAGAGCAGCTTTTAAACTGATTTTGTGGGAAAAACCAAGTGGGATCATCCAGTTTGCAATGCCTTGTCCTTAAGGGATCATAGTGTAAATTTTCCAGATTGCTTATGTAGGGTAAAACTTGAAAACAAGCATCTAGAAAGATGTGGGAGAAATCCTGGAGAAAATGTACGTTCAAAGGGTGTTTGGAGAGGGATACAATAATGCAGTAGGTATCTAAAAGGTGTCAAAAGCCTCCAAGTTTAGATGTCAGAGCTGAAGTGTTAGGTAAAGTGTGCAATAGAGTCGGTTTTGACTGCTGGTGACCACAGAGCCCTGTGGTTGTCTTTGGTAGAATACAGGAGGGGTTTACCATTGCCATCTCCCGTGCAGTATGAGATGATGCCTTTCAGCAACTTCCTATATTGCTGCTGCCTGATATAAGTGTTTCCCATAGTCTGGGAAACATTCCAGCGGGGATTCAAACCGGCAACCTCTGGCTTGATAATCAAGTCATTTCCCCGCTGTGCCATTAGGTGGCTGAAGTGATTAATACTTAGTACTAAATAGGCACATAGATGCAGTGAGTATATTTGAAATGGAGATACAGGTGGACCTTGTCATCCACAGAATGTCGGGAAAAAGACACCTGACCTCAGCACATGCTTTGGGCCAAGTAGAATTTTTTGGGGTCACATTTTATTGGCTCTGGTGTGGTCTTTTTTCCACCTACTTCTCACTGACTCTAATTGTTAGGTTGTCATTGTTGTATGTTTGGTCACTTTGCAGGTGAGTGCAGGTTGGGGTAGGTTGTCTAAGTTTAGTGTCTGACTGGAGGACCATTTAAAGCGAGTAGGCAAGCTGAGGGACAGCCCTTGCAGATTTTGCAGCCCTTGGGCTGGGATCTGCCCCTGCTCGGAAGCTGACACATTCAGAGTTGTGTGGCCTGGGTGGGGTAAGGGCTGGTTGGCCTCCCCTCAGCAGGGTTAAAACCTCACGGTTGTGATGACGTCCGGACTTGGCGCCGGGCTGAATCAACAGCCAATCCTTCTCCCTTTGTTGGGCAGCCCTCCTCATGAGACTGACTCACAGAGAGGGTACCCACACTCTAATTGTAAATACCTCATTGCAGGTTATTGTAATTAATTAATAAAAGTGGCACTAGTTCATCCAATCACATGTGTCGTGTTGTGGAGACTGGGTGTGCAATGAAGAATTATGCCTTGGAACAGATGGTCATGGAAGTGGAAACATAGGAGACTGCCATATACTGAGTCAGACCATTGGTCTATCTAGCTCAGTATTGTCTTCACAGACTGGTAGCGGCTTCTCCAAGGTTGCAGGCAGGAATCTCTCTCAGCCCTATCTTGGAGAAGCCAGGGAGGGAACTTGAAACTTTCTGCTCTTCTCAGAGCGGCTTCATCCCCTGAGGGGAATATCTTGCAGTGCTCACACTTCTAGTCTCCCTTTCATATGCAACCAGGGCAGACCCTGCTTAGCTATGGGGACAAGTCATGCTTGCTACCAAGTGTTGTTGACTTACCTAGAAACAAAGCCCACAGTGCATGCTATCAAATTCAATATATATGCATGGAAAATTGCCCAGAAAGTCAAGCATGGTCAGATTTAATTTCAAAAAGGAAAATTTGTAGATTGGTGCTCAACTTTATTTGTGAGTAACATCTTGTGTGAGGGTGCAGCTTGGATCAAGGTGTGGGGGTAGGGGGAATTTTACTCTTTACTTCCATGGCATTTCCCCAACAAAAATAGCATTCCTGAAGCAGCTATTTAATTCTGAAAGTGTAATTATAGTTGCTTTGCACGTGTGATGTTTGGCAGGAAAACGACATAGAAGTGAAGGGTGAAAAAACTCTCACCTACATGCTGTGGTCGTGATATGAGCTGTGCCCCCACACGCCTGCTACTTGCAAGTAAAGTTCAGCACCTAACTATTGCAGATACATTTAATTTCACATGTATCTTCGCCCTCTAAAATGAGTGGATTAGTTAATTTAAAAGAAAGTTGAAGGGGAGAGTGAAGAGAGTTGCATCTCTCCAAGGATGTTTGAAGATTATTTAAAACTCCAATTACAGATACTCAGCTGGAATGTATACCACAGATTAGGAAGCGTACCAGCTAGTCCAGGAGGATGTTAATAAGGTTAATGAGCTGAATCAAGGGAGCTACACAGGGTAAGAAAGCTTCCTTTTAAAAGCAAGTCTAGCCCAAATGGAAAGGGGGCAAGTGGGAAAGGAGCACATACTGTAGCAAAATAAATGTAAGCGAATGGGGGGGGAGTACGAGGAGCATATTGCTAAACGCTGTAAAGAGAAGTAACAAAAACTTGTTTCAATGTAAATATTAAGCTGGTCTAAGGACCATAATAAATTTACTTACTTACTATTTCAATGTTTCAAAAACATGAAACCAGACACAGGTGACAGGATCATTAGGCAACTCAATCTGCTGTAGTTTTTGTGCCTCTTAGCATATGAAATCCCAGATAAGGGTTTATAGAACCGGTTCAAATCAAACCAGGTCCAATTTGAACTGGCCTGGTTCGACTGGTTTGAGCTTGAACCGGACTGCCCCCTGTGTTTGGTCTGAACACAGACTGCCGGTCTGTGTTCAGCTCGAACCAGTTCAGCCTGGCTTGACCCAGTTCGAGGGGCTTGTAAAGGAGAATCTAGTGAGGAATCCCCTTTACAAGCAAAGGGGCCTCCTTTTCTACCTCTAAAGGGGTTAAAAGGGTGGGTGGGCAAGAGGGCACCTTACCGCCGTTGGTGGGGCGTAGTGTTCCCTCTAAGGTGTGCGAACATGTGTGCACACATAATTTTTTTTATGTCCATTCTTAATTTTAGATCCTGCTTAGGATTAATCAGGAAGGTCCCACTCTGAATATACGTGTGCACACACTGCTTTGATAGCGCTGCCCAGAACAAGCCTCATTCCGCACACAGATGAAAAAAATTAGAACCCTGGCAGGGTGGTGGCTCCTTGGCGGCCACCCCTCTAGGCCCTGATGGCACTTCTCTCAGCAGTTCAGGCTGGCAGTGGCCTGGTTCCGTCCTCTGTGCATGTGTGAAGGTCATACAAAGGGCCTCTGCGCATATGCGGATGCAGGAACTGGGCTGTCATTGGCCCATGCTGCTGCAGGGGGGAGTGCTAGAGGGGTCGCCAGGCTGCTGGCCTTAAGATGCCCTCTCGCTTGCCCTTTGAACCACGTTAGAGGTAGGAATCCTCTTTTCTTTACAAGCATAGCCCCTCAAGTTGGGCCAAACTGGTTCAGCCTCATGAACTGAACCACTGGCTGGTTCCAACAAACTAGTTCATGGACCAGCGGTTTGGTTCAAATTTGAACAGAGCTACTGAGAATGGTTCCGTGCGCACCCCTAATCCTGGCCTCTGAACTGGGGTTAGGAGTGCTTTAAATAGCAATAATCATTCAAGAAATAATAGTGATGTGAATTAGCAGGTAGTGCTGGGTTCAAGGCTTCCAGTAAATTCTGACTGATACAGGTTTTTTAAAAAAAAGCATACTTAATGTACCAACTAAATGCTTTCAAAATAAAAAAAGCATAGTTTCCTAGTCTCAGTTTTTACTGTACAGTACCTTGAGAGTGTACATACACCACAGGCATTTTAAACAGTATAAAGACTTCATTGGAGCCAACTACAGATGTGCAATCAATTTTTGAAACTGAGCTCTAATGTAGTATGGGTTGCTTGGCTTTCCAATCTAAGGGCTATTCATATCTCCAAGTTTTCTAGCCTCTGCATCTCTCTTCACACCTCCTACATGCACAGCCTCCTTTGCTCCTTCATACCCACTCTTTATTCTGTTCATCAGTCCACTTCTTCAACTGTACACCCTTCTGTTCCTAAAACAAAGCTTAGCTCAGGCCAGTTTGTAGGCTTTAAGCTGAAGTATTTTTTTTAAAAAAAATGTTCCAAGCAGAAATCTAGATTTATTACTGTGTGTTGACAGTACAACAGCTCTCCTCCATAATACTCCAGGGGCCAAGCACTTGTATAAACTATATATACACTATATACATGTGAATTCTGAATCATCATTATGAGAAACTTAGATAATTTCTGTTTATGAGCTGATTCATGACTGCACTGAATGTAAAAGCTGTAACTCCTTTGAGATTTTATTATATTGGTGCATACTACAGTCTTAATCGTTAATGACAAGAAACATTATTTTCCCCCACAGGAAATAAATCACAAAGGGAGGAGCTGGACTCTATTCTCTTTCTTTTTGAAGTAAGTTATAACATTTCAGTATTTACTCATTATAGATCTTTCACAGTGCTTACAGATATGTTCTCTTTCTAGCAAACTTTTATCTTCCCCTAATCAGCACACTGAGATTGCTTTATGAATATTTGACACTACTTGAGAAGCCATCCCTTGATCTGATAAATTGTAGGGATGTGAACAAAATGGATTTTGTGTTTTGTTTTGAGCTCGAAACAAAATGCAGACAGTGAAAATGTTCCGAGTCGAAACGTTTCACACATTCCTAGTAAATTCTGACAACTTTTGGCCAGTCTGCCATTCTTTGACAAGGTGCTCCAGAAGTGGTGGTGACCCAGCTCCAAGGATTCCTGGATGAAACAAACTGTCTTAACCCATTTCAGTCTGGCTTTCATCTTAGTTTTGGAACTGAAACTGCCTTGGTTACTCCATGCTTATGCTTGGAGCTGTGCAGAGGGAGTACATCTCTATTGGTTCTGCTGCATCTCTCAGTAACTTTTGACAACATTGACTGTGGTATCCTTCTGTCTTGTGGGGATGAAGTTAGAAGGCTGTGTGTGTGTGGTGTTCTTTTCAGTGGTTCCATTCCTTTGTTCCAGCAAGTAGTGCTGGGAGAATCATGCTGAATCATCATCATGATTCATCATGAATCATCATGGCCACTAGTTTATGGCATTCTGCAGAGTTCTGTTTGGACCCTCATGCTATTTAACATCCATATGAAACTACTGAGGGAAGTCATCCAAGGGTTTGCTGTTGGTTGCCACCAATATGCAGCTGATAAAGGTAAAGTGACCCCTCGAGTTGGTGTCAACTTCTGGCGACCACAGCCCTGTGGTTTTTCTTTGGTAGAATACTGGAGGGGTTTACATTGCCACCTCCCGCGCAGTATGAGATGATGCCTTTCAGCATCTTCCTGTATCTCTGCTGCCCAACATAGGTGCTTCCCATAGTCTGGGATACCAGTGAAAATTTGAACAGGCAGCCTCATGCTTGCTAGGCAAGTCATTTCCCGCTGCACCATTAGGTGGCTGTCATGCAGCTGATACCTAGCTTTATATAACTGTGACAGCCAGAGATGCAGTAGATGTAGTGTTTGGAGGCCCTGAGGGGTTAAATGTGGGTTAACAAACTGAAATTGAATCCAGGCAAGACAGAGGCTCTTCTGATCAGGAGAACTGCTGCTTCGGGGTTGGTGTACTAGCCTGTTCTTGATGTGATAGCACCTGCCTTGAAGGAGCAGTTCTGGAGTTTGAGAATCCTCCTTGAACCAGCATTATACCTGGATGTAGTGGTGTGCACGGAACCGCCTACTGCGGTCTGGCACTGGGGTGGAGGGGTACCTTTAAGGGCGGCGGGAGGGTTTACTTACCCCTCCCGCCGCTTTTCTGCTTGCTGCCGTAATCCTAAGTGTAATTGGGGAGGCAGGATACCTCCCTGCCGCCCCTTCCTCGATGTTGCTGGGAAAACTCCCAGCAGTCCTTTGCGCACGCAAAGGACTGCTGGGAGTTTTCCCAGCAACATCGAGGAGGGGGCGGCAGGGAGGTATCCTGCCTCCCCAATTACACTTAGGATTACGGCGGCAAGCAGAAAAGTGGCGGGAGGGGTAAGTAAACCCTCCCGCCGCCCTTAAAGGTACCCCCCCACCCGAACCGGACCGCCCAGGTCCGGACCGGTCCGGAGGCTATTTCAATGGCCTCCGGACCGGTCCGGGCCCATCCCTACCTGGATGCCCATGTGTCTGCTGTGGCTCAGTGGGTTGTTGCTCAGCTTCAATTGGTGCGCCACTTGCACCTGTTCTTGAATCAGTCGGACTGGCTAGAGCAGGGCTGCACAACTTCGGCTCTCCAGCTGTTTTTGGACTACAGCTCCCATAAACCCCAGCCACAGTGTCCAGTATCCAGGGATTATGCAAATTGTAGGCCAATGTCTGCAGGAGAACCAAAGATGTGCAGCCCTGAACTAGAGTGAGCCATGCTTTTGCGGCATCTAGGTTGGATTACTGTAATGCATTTTATGTGAGTCTGCCCATGAAGACCCTTCAGAAGCTCTCGTCCAAAATGGAACTTGACAAAGTTTAGATTCATGGACCATATAATAACCAGTCTTACAGAAGCTGCATTGCTTACCAGGAGCAATTCAAGGTACTGGTGATTGCTTTTAAAGCTCTTCATAGTTTTAAACCATGGTAGCTGAAGGATTGCCATCTCCTGCATGAATCTGACCAGAGATGGCCTCCTGCATTTGACAACCTTGCAGGGTAAGGCTTTCTCTGTTGTGGTCCCCACCCTTTGCAATGCTCTCCCAAGCAAGGCTCAGTTGGCTCCCTTTCCCCCGTTATAGTCAGCTAGTACAGGCTGTTTTATTTAGAACAATGCTGGAGGAAGAGTTGTGATGAATCTGACCGAACATGGTCTAGAGCCCATTTTAGGAACTATTCCGTGGTGGTGGGGAGGCATTGCTCCAGACATCCTCCCAGTTAATGGGGTGAACCATCTACAGCCCATTGTTATCATTTTGCATGTCACTTTGCAGATAGTTGCTCGCATTTGTGCTGGTTTGGACTTCAGGCAGTTCTGGCAGACGTGCGTCAGGTACCATCTGGTCCTATTGTGCTGGATTCTTTTCAGTTAGTGCAGCCTAGGATATGGACAAGATCCTGAACAGTGTGCGGGCAACATCATATGCTCTTCCCCTTGCCCCTCATGGCTAATAAAATCTGTCAGGGAGGATAGAGGCAGATGGTTGGAGGCTATAATTAATGTTTCATTAAGGGAGGGCAAGATACCACCATGCCTTAAGGAGGCGATAGTAAGACCATTATTGAAAAAGCCCTTCCTCAGTCCCTCCAACCTGGATAACTATAGACCTGTTTCTTATCTTCTCTTTTTGGGCAAGGTGATAAGAGCGTGTGGTGGCGTCTCAGCTGCAGGGGGATTTGGATGAAACCGATTATCTAGAAACTTTTTGTTACTCCAGCAGATGACCTACACTGGGAATTAGTTAGGGGGAGTGTGTCCCTGTTGGTTCTGTTGGACCTCTCAGTGGCATTCGATACCATTGACCATGGCATCCTTCTGGACTGCCTCTCAAGTAAGGGCCTTGGAGGCACTGCTTTGGAGTGGCTTCGGTCCTTTCTGGGGAGGGGGGGAGGATTCTAGGGGGACTACTGCTCGGCTCATTGGCTGTTGGCTTGTGGGGTCTCGCAGGGTTCGGTTTTGCCCCCATGCTGTTTAATATGTACATGAAAGTGCTGGGAGAGGTTATCTAGGATTTGGACTGAATTGTCAGCAATATGCAGATAACACTCAGCTTGTCACCTGATCCTAGGGAGTCAGTAGATGTCCTGAATCAGGGGCTGGAGGCAATGATGGGTTTGATGTGGGCTAATAAACAGATTGAATCCAGGCAAGACAGAGGTGCAGTTGGTCAGTAGGAGAGCCAACTGGGATGAGGGGATTTGACCAGTTCTGGATGGGGTTGCATTCTCCTTGTAAAAGCAGGTGCACAGCTTGGGGGTATTGCTGGACTCAGCTCTGCTCTTGGAAGCTCAGGTGGAGGCGGTGGCCAGGGGTGCCTTTTCATGGCTTCAGCTAGTGTGCCAGCTGCATCCCCAAAGAAACAAAAGCAAAGTGTGCCAAAAGTAAGGCACTTCTATATCTCTCTAGTGCCATTCAGGCACTACATAGAGCCCTTGGAAAAGGCAGCAAGGCAAAACAAATAATTTTATTTTATTTACAATATTTGTGTTTTTTCAACAGACAACTAGGTCAAAGAAGCTTACATAATAAAAATAGTTATCAAAAATCCTAATGCAAAGTTGAATTTTTTAAAAAGAACTATAGCTATTATAAAAGTAAACTCAGAAATAATTTGGGATATTAACACAAAATGATGATAGATTCAGACTAAACAAGGATTGACACAGGCATAAACATATAGCCTACCCAGTGTGGATGAGATTCTCTCTGCCATCTCACATTAGTAACGAACATATGAAGCGTAGTGCAGTGAGCCGTCTAACTCCACCTCACACTCTCAGTGTAATCACTGAAGCACAACAGGTCCTAGATACCCAGTCAAATTTGTTTTACACTCAGTTACAAATTGAGGGAGTGAGCAATCCACCCATCACTATTTAGAATATTTATTAAAAGATTTATATCCTGCACCTTCGTAAGTTCCAAGGTGGCTTACAATATTTAAAACTATTTATTTGTTTATTTGTTCAATTTTTATACCACCTTTCATTAAAACAAACTCAAGGCAGTTTACAAAACATTGAACACAGTAGACTATAAAAATTACACAATAAAAATATTAAAATGGAATATAAAAATACGAAGTGTAAAAAACATACACAATATAACCATAAGATACAAGGCAGCTGTAACAAAAAATATTCATCTAAAATCCTGGGTAAAAAGCCAAGATTTTACTTGCTTTCTAAAAATTGTGATGGACACTGAGGAGCGGATGCCCACTGGGAGAGCATTCCAGAGTCTTGGGGCAACAACTGAGAAGGCCCTGTCCTGTGTGCATGACAGCCAAGCCTCCTTCATTGTCGGCACATGGAGCAGGGCCTCCTCTGATGACACGAGGGCCGTGTCCCTCTCTTGGTCCTTTTAGATCTCTCAGCGGCTTTTGACGCTATTGATCATGCTATCCTTCTTGACTGCCTACATGGGTTGGGTATCGGGGGCACTGTTCTACAGTGGTTCCATTCATACCTTAGCGGATGTGTCCAGTCGGTATGCATTGAGGACAGGTGTTCTGACCCATGGCCACTCCTTTATGGAGGTCCCCAGGGTTCAGTTCTTACCCCTATCCTTTTTAACATCTATGTGAAGCCGCTGGGTCAGGTCATTCGCCAGTTTGGGGTGAGATTCCATCAGTACGCTGATAATACTCAGCTATATATTGCCATCCCAGACCATCCTGGGGATGCTGTTTCTGTTCTCGCTCAATGTCTGGAAGCTGTTAAGAACTGGATGACTCAAAATAAGTTCAGATTAAACCACACTAAAACTGAGCTGCTCTTATCCAGCCCTCGTAATGGTCAACAGTTGGATCTAAACCGTTTTTTAGATGGGGTGGCGCTACCCCCAAAGGAGCTTGTCCGTGACTTGGGAGTTCTTTTGGACTCGCGCCTCCTGCTTGAACAGCAGGTGGAGACTGTGGCAAGAAGTGCATTTGCCAAGCTTCATCTGGTTCACCAATAACGCCCTTATCTTGATCAGCAGGCACTAATGACAGTGACTCATGCCCTTGTTATCTCCCGCTTAGATGACTGCAACACACTTTACCTAGGGTTACCTTTGAAGACAATCGGAAAGCTTCAGTGGGTCCAGAATGCAGCGGCTTGCCTGATTATGGGTGCCAAAAGATATGATAGGGTAACACCTCTCCTGCAGTCGCTGCACTGGTTACCCATTCGCTTCCAAATTCAATTCAAAGTTCTGGTTCTTACCTTCAAGCCTTGTGGGGCTTGGCGCCTGTTTACCTACAGAATCACCTCTCCCATCCAGTTACATCCCGTCCTGTTAGATCATTTCAGATGACCCTTTTGTTGGTCCCTGATTTTCAAGAGGTTTGGAGTTCTAGGACCCACGAAAGGGCTTTTTCGGTTGCTGCCCCACTTCTTTGAAATTCTTTTCCCCTTCAGATTCATCTAGCTCCCTCTTTATTGGTCTTTAAATCCTTACTGAAGACCTTTCTTTTCTGCCGGGCATTTGCCCTGTAGTTTACTCCATTTTCTTTCCATTATCTATTCTAGTTTGTAATTTTTAGTGTAATTTTTGATTGTAGTATTTAATGTTACTTTATTTACATGTTATTGTACACCACCCGGAGTCTTTGGAGTGGGCGGTATATTAAATGCTTCTAATAAATAAATAAATGATCATCAAGCGAGCAGGCAGTCTCTCAGGTATCCAGGGCCCAAACCGTTAAGGGCTTTAAAGGTCAAAACCAGCACCTTGAATTGGTCCCAGAAACAAATTGGCACTTTGAAAGAGCTAGCCAATGTAGTTCTTTCAAAATGTTAACTTGCTAAATAGGATTAGTAAAGCTTGGTATCTGGAGTCAGAGCTAAACTGCAACCCAGCTTAGTAAACACATTTTACAAAACATTTGCATAATTACTGTACCTTTTAGAACACTTGCTCCTGTGTGAGGAATATTTGATAAAATCTCTCACATTAGCTTTCAGTATCTAAGGGGTCAGAGATAAGGAATGCTTTACATAAAAATATTTGTATAAGGGACCTATCCCTCAGCCCACATGTCTATTCTGTTAATGATGATAGACGAGGCAGTCTTTTGGGTAATGGATTGCCCGTTGATTGCTTCTGCCAGCCCACTAACTCCCCCAAACCTCATGTGGCAGCAATGGTGGCTACCATTTTCTGACCTCAGTCTCTTTACCTTTGCCTGTTCCTGGCCTTTCTGAAAACCTAGAGAAGGGAGTGAAAGAGGGAGTGTGCTGGTATAGAGTAGTACTCTGCTTTCCTTGCTTCCTTGTCCACTCCTTTCCTTTTGCATTTGGAAGGTCAGAGGCAGCCAGCATACTCCTAGGTGTTGTAAGTGGGAGGGAGACTAACAGTCTGATGGTGGGAGTGGGAAGAGGGAGCCTTGTTATTTGAGGAAGGTGGGTGCATAGTGAGCTCTGCATGCTGCATGAAAGATCTGAGAAGGGGGTGGGATTGTAGATGGGAAAACTGGTGTATGGCATGCTCTGCCACACAAAGATGTTGAAACACAAGGTATAAATGTGTTAAATACATGAACTGTATACCTGTTAACCTAATTGATTAGCAGGTAGAAATAATGGAATTGAGAGGCACAGATAGATACAAGACTGCCACAGAACTGAGCTGTCCTGAATGTCCCATGTCTATTCTTGAAACTGCTATGTGGTAGTTTTGAACACAAATAGTAGTAGATTTAACCCATTCTTATGCTGACCATGACTTGAAGTACAGTAGCTGCCACATATGAATCTTCTCATTGCAGTGAGGCAGACAAGGTTTCCTGGGGATCTAACAGAAGATAAGGATAAAAGAATAGTAGTAGTAGTGTTTACCATTTATATAGCACTTTAGGGTGCTCAAAATACTTCACATGTTATCTCAGCAGCCCTTACAACAATTGTTTATGAAGGAATCCTAGGTTCACAAGTTGTGCAGTTTTAGGAAGGCAGAACCAATCCACCTGAACTGCTGTGTAGGAGTGTGCACGGAACTGTGGAGCTGCAGTCTGGCACTGGGGTGGGGGGTTCCTTTAAGGGCGGGGGAGGGTTTACCTACCCCTCCCGCCGCTTTCCCCCATCTGGCGCCCTATTTTCTTTGGTAATTGGGGTGGCAGGATACCTCCTTGCCGCCCCTTCTCCAGGCGCTTGGCTGCAGTGCAAAAGGCTTTTAGAAGCCTTTTGGGCCTGCACGCAATTTCTTTAGAAGCTTTTAAAAAAGCCTTTTGCAGCAAAGCGTTAGAAGGGGCGGCAGGAAGATATCCTCATGCTGCTGCCCCGATTACTGAAGAAAGTTCGGGTGCGCACGTAGCCTTTTGCACTAAGCGGGGGAAGGTAAGGAAGGAAGCGGGGGAAGGTGCATTCACTGCACCGATTATTAAAGAAATTGCGTGCGGGCCCAAAAGGCTTCTAAAAGCCTTTTGGACTGCAGCCAAGCACCGGGAGAAGGGGCGGCAGGGAGGTATCCTGCCACCCCAATTACTAAAGAAAATACGGCGCCGGACGGGGCAAAGCGGCGGGAGGGGTAAGTAAACCCTCCCCCGCCCTTAAAGGAACCCCGCCCCCCATCCACCTGAATCCAAACCGCCCATGTCCGGACCGGTCCGGAGGCCTTTAGAATGGCTTCCGGACCAGTCTGGGCACATCACTACTGCTGTGGACTTGCAGTAAAGCCCTGGTGATAATGCTTCGAATAGTCCTCCTATTCCCTGGAAGAGCTAGTCGGAACACAAACTAATAACTGATGTTCAATCTGTAACGCATGCTTCCAGAGCATGGGCAGGCTATTGGAAGCATTTGCATTCTTGTGCAAATACCCCAAACCACCAGGGCTTTACTGCAAGTCCACAGTTTGCAGTAGTGCAAGTAGATCAACCAAGAGCCCACAGCAGTGTTGGTGGATCAGCTCCACCCTCCTAACACTGTGCAACTTGTGGGCTGGTTATGGAGTTGAGCAGGTGGTACTCAAATTACAGGAGGGCCAGAGAGGGCCCAACCTCATTAGCTTTTGTACTGGCCCATTAGCTACTATTCTTAGAAGGTACAGAGGGAATGTAATTTGCCTCAGATTGGAGGTTGAGTGGGCTTGTGGGTTTATTTCCCACCCCTATAACTTGAGCACTAGGGTAGAGGGCTTTGGGAATTGCCTATAGCCTCTTACTAAGTGCACTTAGCCACTGCCACACCACCATGTTGAATTAGGTTTCTTAATCTTAGGTTATAAATAGTTTTTAAACCAATAAATTTTGGCACATACAGAATTGAAGCAACCTTAAATAGCATTCTAAATTAGTAAGACTGTTTAATCAGTTCCCCTTACATGTTGAGATGCTTCTGGATTGTTCATATATTAAAAACAATATAATCTGTTAACAAGTCAGCCCCTTGTACAAGTCAAGTTACACTGCAAATTATTCTTAGTCATGTACTAGGTCTAGAGGAGAAAAGGCTACAGATAAAACTAACAGATACCCTGTTGTGTTGCTTAGTAATACCTAATTTCTATTTCAAGTGTGTTAATGGATTTCCATATAAATGTAGTAAAACACAAAAAAGAATATTCAACACTATGGGGTATCTCAGGGTATTTTGTATTTCTTTATTCTGCAAATCTGAAGAAGAGTTCATTGCAGCATATGTTTAGATTAAATCAAATTACCTTCTTATAGTTAAACACAGTGGCCATTTGTATTTATCAATTCCAAGTGCAGCAAATCAAGATTCATCCATAGATTGTGGATTTGGTATCATGGGAAACTTATATCAGGCTGTTTTCATGCAGCTTGAATGTGTATAAACTATAAATATAAGTGGTAGTGTTGGATCTTGGGGTGGGGGAAGAATTAGAGAAAAACGTCAACCTCTTTGGCTTCTGCAAAGGCAAGTGTTGCCTCACTAACCTTTTGGAGTCCTTTGAGAGTGTCAACAGGCATGTGGATAGCGGTGATCTGGTTGTCATAGTATACTTGGATTTCCAAAAGATTTTCGAGAGAGTTCCTCACCAAAGGCTCTTGAGTAAACTTGCCAGTCATGGGATAAGGGACAGATTCATGTGTGAATCGGTAACTGGTTGAAGTACAGGAAACAGAGGGTAGGAATAAATGGACATTTTTCACAATGGAGGGAAGTAGGAAGTGGGGTCCTCCAGAGATCGGTACTGGGACCAGTACTCTTTAACTTTTTCATAAATGATCTAGAAGTTAGGGTAAACAGCAATGACACTAAACTATTTAGGGTAGTGATGTCCAAAACGGATTGTGAGGAGCTGAAAAAAGATCTCTCCAAATTGGGGGAGTGGGTGACAGAATGGGAAATGCAGTTCAGTGTAAACAAGTATAAAGTGATGCAAAAAACACCAACTACACATATACGCTGGTGGGACCTGAGTTGTGGTGACTGACTAGGAGAGAGATCCTGGGGTCGTGGTGCACAGCTCATTGAGAGTGTCGACTCAGTACATGGCAGCTGTGAAAAAGGCTAATTCCATGCTAAGAGTCATTAGGAAGAGAATTGAAAATAAAAATGCTAGTATTATAATGCCTTTATACAAATCTATAGTACGGCTACATCTGGAGTACTGCATACAGCTTTGGTCGCCGTATCTTAAGAAGGATACTGTAGAACTAGAAAAGGTACAGAAGAGGGGAACCAAGATAATCAGAGGTCTGGAGCACCTTCCTTATGAGGCTAGGCTAGCATCTGGGCTCTTTACCTTGGAAAAAAGGTGACTAAGGGGAGACATGATCGAGATGTATAAAGTTATGCATGGATTGGAGAGGGTGGACAGAGAAATTTCTCTCACACAACGCTAGAACCGGGGTCATCCCATGAAACTGAAGGTTGGGAAGTACTTTTCCACACAGCACATAATTTTTCACATAATTAATCTGTAGAATTCTTTGCCAAGGGATGTGGTGGTGATCACCAGCTTGGATGGCTTTAAAAGGATTTAAAAGGACATATTCATGGAGGACAGGTCTGTCAGGCTACTAGTCTGGTGGCTGTGGGCCACCTCCAGCCTCAGACGCATGATGTCTCTCAATACAAGTTGCAGGGGAGCAGCAGCAGGAGAGAGGGCATTCTCTCAGCTCTTGTTCTGTGGGCTTCTCAGAGGCATCTGGTGAGCCACTGTATGAAACAAGATGCTGTACTAGGTAGTCCATGGGCTGTTCAGTACGGCTATTCTTGTTGTTTTTATCAAATAACAAAGCACAGAATATCTTAAAAGGAAAAGCTGATGGACCATTTGTGGTTAGATATATAATAAAAAGCAAAGCACTATCAATGTGCTCCCATGCCTAAGGCTGGAGCAGATGACAGTGTAGGAGAAGAGCATAATGCAATATCTGGCAACATACACTTAAAATCCCAGACTTCAAGACTCCAGGGGAGGATGCTTTATAGTTGTTGAGTAGCCACCATACATATCTGTCTGCGTAGCTTTGCTTTTGCCATTTACTATGCAGATTAAAGAAGTGGTTGCAGACCATAATAGGTAATGGGAAGAAATGTATGTTTTGGATATTAGTATTCAATCTATTGAAGAATTATGCAATTAATGTTTATAAATAAACAGCTCTGAAGGAAAATACACTTATATATGACATATGTATTTATAATAGCAATGGCCAGTTGTGGATAGCTTTAAACAGTGTTGTAAATGTCAGAGGTAGAATTTCTACTAAACATTGTTGTACTATAGACAAATAGGCCTTTTCCAGGTCAACAGAAAACTCAACAATGAAAGAAACTATTTGACAGTGCTGAATTGTACCCCCTATGTTTGCAATTGAGTAACAAACTGGGATACTGAGCTGCCATTCTTTCAGTATGGTATAAATACATTTTCTTGTTTCCTGTAGAGAATATTACAACTATTACCAGAAAGAATTTTCTGCCGATGGCATTTTCACAGCATAGGTAAGCTTGCATGAATATCTGGCTTTATTTTTGCTACTAATTTTTAGTTTTACTGTGAGGGATTGGCCTCAGCTGGCCCTCAGTCTATTTACTTGCTGCCACCAGTTTAAGATTTTTAGTGGTTTTTTCCTGGTTCCATTCCTAGTTGCTGAAACTTGTATCTCAAAAATAACTCAGCTGGTAGTGTGGTAAATCAATAGGGCGAGTAGCATGAGGTGGGAACAAAAGTCACTATTAAAATAGTGAAAGAAAAAATAAGTTTACTGGAAAAAATATTCAAAAATCCAAAACAGTACAGGAGCAAACAGGGGGAAATTCAGTCAGGCAAGAGTACAATGTAACTATAGAAAAAACTTGCTAGCCTTCTAAGGCCTAGCAGGTATGGATGTGCACAGATCCGCGGAGCTGTGGTCCGGCACTGGGGTGGGGGTTCCTTTAAGGGCGGGTGGAGGGTGTACTTACCTCTCCCGCCGCTTTTCCCCGGCCAGCGCACGTTTTTTAGGAAGCATTTGGGGCGGCAGGATACCTCCCTGCCGTCCTTTCCCCCTCTCGGCTGCAAAAGGCTTTAAAAAGCATTTTGCGTGTGCGCACGTTGTGCACTTCCATCATGTCTCCACGATGCGCGCGCGCAAAAGGCTTTCTGAAGCCCTTTGCAGCCGAGAGGGGGAAGGGGCAGCAGGCAGGTATCCTGCCGCCCCAAATGCTTCCTAAAAAACGCGCGCTGGTGGGGGAAAAGCGGTGGGAGGGGTAAGTACATCCTCCCCCTGCCCTTAAAGGAACCCCCACCCCGGCGTGCGAACCTCGAGACAAGAACAGCCCCAAGAACAGTCCGGTCCGGACGCCTGTAGAATGGTCTCCGGGCCAGTCTGTGCACATCACTACTAGCAGGTTCTAGTAGGCCCAGCTCCCTCATTGCTAATTCTCCAGCAGCTTCAGCCCGTCGTCCTCAGTCTTCCAATCTTCCAGCTTCTCAGCTCACACAGCAGTCTGCTTCTTCTTCTCTCCAACCCTCTTTTTATACACTTCTTCTCCCTCCCACCCCACAGAGGTGTATACCAACCGATTGTGATTATTCCTACCTCAGGCAACCAGAACCTTCTCTCTCTTCCTGGAGACAACCAATCAGATCACTAAATACATTCCCTCCAAAACCCAGCAGCAACACAACTCTTTACCTCAGACTTGGCTGTCACAGGTTGCAATCTTTTAATCCCCACAAAGCTTTATAGAACCAGAGGGAATATAGAACAAACCAATACAAATAAAATAATTTGCAAAACATAAAAGGGAAGGAGGAGCCAATCCTTCAGTTACCAAGTTGGGATGCACTCCTTTGTCTTCCACTGAAGTCCTTGTAAGACTTCCAATAGATCTTAATGGAACTATATTGTTGTCTTTTCCATCCTTTCAGTGTTGCTAAACCTAACCAATACTATTAAAACATTTGCTGGAATGTAGGTGCATCACACTTTTGTTCAAGCTAAAATGAATAGCAGCAATGTTTTGTAAGTAAGTTGTAGTTTGTTTTAATAAGTAATCCAGTTTAGTTCAAGAGCATGAGATGGTTTGGGCAAATATCTGGTCATTGCAGAGGACGTACATGTATAACCTATGTTAACTGAGCAAAGACACACCTTTGAAACTGATATTGCTCTCATATTTGGCAGGGGGAGAGCAATTGTTCCTTATTAAGTCCAGCATAGCACACTCCAGGGGCTGTTGCTGATACGTCCCTTGTGTTTATATATTGAGTGTTCTGGGTTATTTTGTGTTTATATATTGAGCGTTCTGGGTTATTATTTTTTCATTTTCCTGTGTAAACCACTTTTGAGAACTCTTTTGCTGGAAAGTTGTATGCTGCATAAATAATATTAAAACATGTATAACAGAAGCTGCTGTATTACACAGCAACATCTGTTTTTATGCCTTGGAAGGACCCTGGAGTGCCTTTGAAATAATACCTTAAGTTAAGAATAAAAGAAATGTCTCTCTGTGTATAAAATATATATCCTGAGACAATATAAAGTGGCAAGATTTTATGGTGCCTTCCTTCATTCAGGAAACCCCACCCCACTTAAGGGCAGAGAACAGCAAGAGTATCTCACACTACCTTCTCCAAACTTCAGAAGGAGTGAGAAAAATACTGCCTCTTTCAAGCTCTTTGTATGTACTAGAGAACATGTACATGCTAGTACAGTACAGGTGAAACTCAAAAAATTAGAATATTGTGCAAAAGTTCATTAATTTCAGTAATGCAAATTAAAAGGTGAAACTGATATATGAGATAGACACATTACATGCAAAGCGAGATAAGTCAAGCCTTAATTTGTTATAATTGTGATGATCATGGCGTACAGCTCATGAGAACCCCAAATCCACAATCCCAGAAAATTAGAATATTACATGAAACCAATAAAACAAGGATTGTAAATAGAACAATATCGGACCTCTGAAAAGTATAAGCATGCATATGTATTCAGTACTTGGTTTGGGCCCCTTTTTGCAGCAATTACTGCCTCAATGCGGCGTGGCATGGATGCTATCAGCCTGTGGCACTGCTGAGGTGTTATGGAAGACCAGGATGCTTCAATAGCAGCCTTCAGCTCTTCTGCATTGTTTGGTCTCATGTCTCTCATCCTTCTCTTGGCAATGCCCCATAGATTCTCTATGGGGTTCAGGTCAGGCGAGTTTGCTGGCCAATCAAGCACAGTAATCCCATGGTCACTGAACCAGGTTTTGGTACTTTTGGCAGTGTGGGCAGGTGCCAAGTCCTGCTGGAAAATGAAGTCAGCATCCCCATACAGCTCGTCTGCGGAAGGAAGCATGAAGTGCTCCAAAATCTCCTGATAGACGGCTGCGTTGACCCTGGACTTAATGAAGCACAGTGGACCAACACCAGCAGATGACATGGCTCCCCAAATCAACACAGACTGTGGAAACTTCACACTGGACTTCAAGCATCTTGCATTGTATGCCTCTCCATTCTTCCTCCAGACTCTGGGTCCTTGGTGTCCAAATGAGATGCAAAAGTTGCTCTCATCAGAAAAGAGGACTTTGGACCACTGAGCAACAGACCAGTTCTTTTTTTCTTGAGCCCAGGTAAGACGCTTCTGACGTTGTTTGTTGTTCAGGAGCGGCTTGACAAGATGAATACGACATTTGAAGCCCATGTCCAGGATCCGTCTGTGTGTTGTGGCTCTTGATACACTAACTCCAGCCTCAGTCCACTCCTTGTGAAAGTCCCCAACACTTTTGAATGGCCTTTTCCTGACAATCCTCTCCAGGCTGCGGTCATCCCTGCTGCTTGTGCACCTTTTTCTTCCACACTTTCCCCTTCCACATAACTTTCTATTAATGTGCTTTGATACAGCACTTTGGGTTCATCCAACTTCTTTTGCAATTACCTTTTGAGGCTTTCCCTCCTTATGGAGGGTGTCAGTGATGGTTTTCTGCACAACTGTCAATTCAGCAGTCTTTCCCATGATTGTGATTCCTAATGAACCAGACTGAGAGACCATTTAAAGGCTCAGGAACCCTTTGCAGGTGTTATGGATTGATTAGCTGATTGGAGTGGGACACCTGGAGCCTAGACTGTTGAACCTTTTCACAATATTCTAATTTTCTAGGATTATGGATTTGGGGTTCTCATGAGCTGTACGCCATGATCATCACAATTATAACAAATTAAGGCTTGACTTATCTCGCTTTGCATGTAATGTGTCTATCTCATATATCAGTTTCACCTTTTAATTTGCATTACTGAAATTAATGAACTTTTGCACGATATTCTAATTTTTTGAGTTTCACCTGTACATAGTGGATGCAGAGAGAGGCAAAGTCTTCTCATGATGAGATATGAAGGAGAGAAACGGAGACCTCTGTTGTTTGCCTTCTCCATCCCAGTGAAAAGAAAAATACACTTTTTCCACAAGACGACTGTGCATACCTAAGGACTTAGTGGACGGAGGAAAAGGGAGGGGTCTTCTGGCAATAACCAACAAAGGCTGGCTAATAAGCCAAGCCAACATTTGTGAACCTTTATCAAGATTAGTCTATTCTCTTCTCACTTGGCAATATTTAAACCAGTAGGGCTGAGGTTTTTCAATTAATACTCTTTCTTCGATGTGGTCTCTGTCTTCTACACATATTGGCTATGCGCCTGTGCAGAGACCTCGTCAGAATCTAACAAGCTCGATTTCTCTTTCTTTGGGCAGGAACCCACCCCCTGCTGCTATATGCGGCTGCACCACTCCTCATCCCATCAGTTTTTCTTCGTCCACGCTTCAGCAAACATCGTGGAGTCTTCAGCTCGGCAATGAATAGGATCAAAGATATCCCTTGTTTTTCTCCTGGCTTATTCTTTCCTAACCTCTTATTTCTTCTTTCTTTGATTTTCATGTAGTGATGTTTTTTCTTTGGCGTTTTTATTTGATCGGTTTCCCCTTCCTGGAGTCCCGATCCTGTCTGGGATGGAGTGTGGTGATCGGCCAGCCTTTGAAGTGTATGCTGGGCACAAATAACTTTTTAAGAAGTGTGTCCGCTGCGGATCAAAGATCCCTTCCTCCAGTACGCACACCGAGTGCCTCTTTTGCTTGGGGGAAACCCACATTGTCAAGACCTGTCCACACTGCCAGAAGTTTACAAAACAGGCTTGCAGAAATAGGGCTTCTCGCTTGCACACAGCCCTGTGGGATTTGGCTCTGTTTGTCGGAAGCCTTGTCATTAAAACAGTCATTGAAAATGGCTGCATTGATATTGTCTGACCGTGCAATGTCTGCTGCTGTGGAGACTGAAAACCAGATACCGGTATTGACACCGTTGAATGCTCGGCCTTCAATGAATTCGAGTGAAAGGGCACACTCAGAGGAAATCCCTTCATATCAGCCTCCGGCGGCACAGAAGGCCTCCCTGAACTCTCGGGATCGTTGTCGAAGATTAAGAAGAAGAAGAAGCTGAAACTACATAGACAACTGCCGGCTGGTCAGCATCTCCCTCTGATCCCCCAAAAAGAAAAAGGTGGAAGATGCCCCGATATCAGAAGCTCCTGTGCCTAAGAAGACCAAGACGCCCTCGGATCATCCAGCACAAAAGTCATCAGTATCAACGTGCCCTGGTTCATCCGTAGCGGCAGAGCGTTCAACATGACCAACAAGTGGATGCGGTCCAGCAGAGCATTGGTCGTGATGGATGAACCGATGTATGCTTCATCTGAAGAAGCAGCCTACACTCCACCCAAGCCTGAAGAAGGTGCTTCGTGGTTGCCTAGGCGAAGATCGCCCCCTCGATGGCATCGAGAAGATCGCTCCTCATCTTATCGACAGGATATTCACTGGGAAAATCGGGATCGATATCGAGTTCTTGAGTATTGATCCGCTTTATTGGAAGCGGAGTCCTCCTATGGTGCTTGGCGCTGAGATGCTGAATACCAGCTGGACTATGGATTGTACTACTCAGACTATACCCAACCCGGAAGACCCTGTGTATGGACAGCCCGTGGCAATGAGGGCTTGGAGTGAGCCCCCCTTGCATTCTGAAGGGTGGCCACATTCCTGCTCACCACATCATTCCCTGCGGGATTGAGCTGACTGAAGTGAACCACTTCTGTCGGTACCAGCGTTCCGGTGAGAGTCTGTACCAGCCCAGAGGTTGCTTTTGGACCATCCAGCTTCGGTACCAGACAATCCCAGTAGCGCACCAGGCTCCCCTTCGGGTTCGATGTCCACAACACAAGACCAGCCAGTGCCTCCGCACCCTATGTATGAGAGCGATGATAGCTCTCCAGACTCTGAGGTTATTTCCATTGGGTTGTCCCCACTTGATAGCCATTCAGACTCTAAGCCTGTCTCTCCATTGGAGGATCTCAAACTGTACACGGCCTATGTGGCCTGTATGGCTTCAGCTTTGGGTGTAAACCTGGGCAACCAACAGAAAGGTGAGCTGGACCCATATCTAGCTTGATCGATTCAGAGGCTAAGGTACCAGGTGCCTTGCCCTTAAATCTGGCCTTGTTAAAGGTCATGAAAGCCCACTGGAAAAAACCTAATACACTCTCTCAACCAAACAGATGTCTAGAGAACTTCTACAGAGTGCAGTTCCAGGATGACATGGCATTCTCGAAAATCATCCCACTCCGAATTCAGTCGTCGTGGAGGCATCCTTACAGAGGACCAGAGGCCATAGCCAGTCGACACTGAGTGATGAGGAAGGCAAGAAATTGGACTCCTTTGGGAGAAGACATTATTCAGCTTCAGTCCTGCACTTGTGTGTGGCTAATTATTAGGCCTATAATGCCCAATATAATGACTTTTTGTGGAGAAAGGTGGGTCCTTTTCTGGATCTCCTCCCGTAAGACGAGGAATCCTGCAAAGATTTCTTCAAGTGACTTAACAAGAACTTTATTCAGCCCACCATTCAGTGGAGTGTGCTGCTGAGGTGATGGCCACATCTGTGGCATTGGTCATCTGGCCTACACTGTGAGGCCTGTGCCAGGGTGGAGGACCTGCCCTTTGAAGGCTCTAGCCTCTTCTCTGAACAAAAAGTCCAGAAGCTGAGGAGCACTGCACGTTCAATGTCATAGGCTTCACCGACTTGAAAACCACAGAAAACTGACCACTGACTGTGGTCACCTCATCGGTCACAGAGGACCCCGACCCAACATCCGTCACCCTCGGAATGGTCTTTTCAGGGTAACAAGTTCCCACTCAGATACAAGTCGGGAGGCCAGCCTGGTAAGCTGGCTTTCCAGAAACAACACTTGAGTGTTCCCCCAAAGAAGCAATGACTCAGGGTGCTTTGAGACTTGCTTGGCTGCGTTCTCGGTGAGTTTGGACAAAGTGACTACAGACCAGTGGGTCCTTACGGTTATACATTTGGGCTACGCTCTGCAGTTTTGCAGGTCATGGCCTGTGTCTAGGATTATGGTGACCCCTTGCAGTTGGATCAGGAGGTTGCCGCTCTCCTGGAAAAGGATGCGATTGAAAAAGTCTCCAACCCTGACAGCCCTGGGTTTTACTCCCGATATTTCCTTGTGCCAAAGCCAGATGGCGCTCAGCGTCCCATACTAGACTTGAGGGCTCTGAACAGACATTTGGTCTACAAAAGGTTCTGGATGCTTTCAGTACCAACCGTCATGACCATCCTAGACAGGAACGTGGATGGTCTCACTGGACCTAAAGGATGTGTACTATCATGTTTCAATACGCCCTCAGCATTGGTGCTTCCTGGAGTTCCAGATAGGGGGGATCCCCTATTAATTCAAGGCCTTGGCATTTGGTCTCATGACCGCACTGAGGGTCTTTACGAAATGTCTGGTGGTGTTGTTTCTGCAGGAGCAAGGTTTACAGGTGCTGCCATAGCTAGATGATTGGCTAATTGTGGCAAGCACCGGATGGGCAATTCTGGACACCCTCGGGATCGTGATAGATACTCTACAGGAGTTGGGCTTCCAGATAAACATCAAAAAATCTCAACTGGAGCCTACCTGTCGAATTCAGTTCATTGGGCTGATATTCGACATGACCTTGGAAAAAGTCTTCCTCCCAATGGGCTGCATTGTAACTCTCCAGAGATTAGCTGCCGCTTTCCTAGCCAGGGGCCCATGTACCATGCTTTCCATATGCCTGTTGGCCACATGGCATCGAATACATACGCTCTACTTCAAGCACACCTTCAGATGCATGTCATTCAAAGATGGTTTTTGGACATGTTTAGTCCTCTTCGAGATCCAGACCATCTAGAACGCTCACCCCCTCCTTGGGTACGGGCGATGGCACAGTGGTGGACATAGTTTTGGCACTCTTTTCCAAACATCTCCAGGTTTGTTACGATGGACGGGTCGGAGCCCAGCGGGGGAGCTTACCTGGATGGGTTTCGTCTGAGTGAACATTGGTCCCCCGCGGAGCGGACTCGGCACATCAGTTATTTAGAGCTGTTGGCCATTTTCAACTCGCTCAAAGGCTTCCTGCCCCTGCTGGGGGGGGGGTCATTCGGTGCTGATACAGAAAAATACGACAGCGAAAGCCTATATCAATCGCCAGGGCAGCACGTCCTCGAGGAGCCTTCTGTTTCTGGCTCTGGACCTGTGGCATTGGTGCCTGGCACACGGGGTATCACCTCAGGCGGTCCACATCCAAGGTGTACTGAGTGTTCTTGCAGACACTCTGAGCAGGATGATTGTGGTCTCCCATGATTGGGAGCTACATCAGGGTGTTCTGAAGGGCATATTTGGGAATTGGGGAGTTCCAACTCTGGACCTGTTTGCTTCCCAGGACAATACACAGTGTGCCCTCTATTGCTCCAGGGGAGGAGAGGGCGAGAGTTCTCTGGGAGATGCCTTTGTCCGGTCTTGGATGGGCCCTCTTCAATATGTGTTTCCTCCATTTCCTCTCCTTCCGAAGGTCTTGCGCAAACTGAGGGTGGATCAGGCCAGGGCAATCCTGATAGCCCCGTGGTGGCCCAAGAGGCTTTGATTTCCGACCCTGAAGCGCATGGCGCTGGACTGGCAACGTCTACCTGTCCTGCCGAACTTGTTGTCTCAGGAACAGGGACGGGTGCTACACCCGGATGTTCAGTCCCTCCACTTGACTGCATGGCGGGTCCTGCTAACTTCTCCTTGAGACTGAAAGAGGTGTTGGTGGCTGCTAGGAAGCAATCCACGAGAAAGTTGTATGATTACGAATGGACTCGTTTCACGTCCTTTGCTTCCCTGAAGGGTTTGATGCATTTAATCCATCTGTACAACTATCTGTTGTCCTTTAAGGAGTCTGGGTCGAAACTGGCATCCCTTAAGGTATATTTGGCTGCCATTGTGGCATGTTCTCCCTCTGACCTGCCTTCTTGGAAAATCCAGTGGTTAAAAGTTTCCTGAAGGGTCTGAAACACTTGTTCCTGGATGATCCGATCATGTCGCTGACCTGGGACCTGTCTGTGGTATTGGCTGGTCTTCTACGACCGCCCTTTGAGCTCTTGACTTTGACCCTCATCTCTTGACCTGGAAGGTCACCTTTTTGGTGGCCATTACGTCCGCTAGGAGGGTAAGTGAGTTGAGGGCTGACCAACTGTACCTGCAGTTCCATAAAGACAAGGTAGTATTCAGGATGGATGTCAAATTCCTACCAAAGATGGTGTCCATGTTTCACCGCTCGTCCCCACTCATGTTACCCGTGTTCTTTCCAAATCCTTCATCGGATGTGGAGAAATGGGTACACCATTTGGATGTTCAAAGGACCTTGTCCTCCTACGTTCAGCGATCTGCTGAGTGCAGAAAGTCTCCCTCCTTTTTTCTTCTATGCGATGGGCCGCGTAAAGGGCTCCAAGTCTCTGCCTAATCTATGTCCAGGTGGATAGTCTCCAGAATTGAACTTTGTTATCAATTGGCCCATAAGCAGTTGCCTGATACTGTGAAGGCACACTCTGTTAGGTCCGTGGCGGCCTCTGTGGCCTTTGATTGTGCAGTCCTGTTGGACACTATATGTCAGGCAGCTACTTGGGCTTCACCCCATTCATTCATTCAGCATTATGCTATTGATGTTAGAGCTTGTAATGATGCTGTATTTGGCAGGAGTGTTCTGCAATCTATTTTCAGTTGATTTCGCTTGCCCTGAAATAAATTCTTTGTTGCTGTTTACATGTTGCCTCTGTTTCTTCCCTCCTTGGGTGTTTGCTTGTTATGTGCCCATATGTATAGAAGACACAACAAAGAACTACAGGTTACTCACCTCTAACGTTGGTTCTTCTAGTAGTCATCTGTGCATCTATACGCCCTCCCATCCTCTCCGCAGGGTTCGCTGAAGCTGGACTTCGTGACTGAGGGGATGAGGAATGGCGCAGCCGCATATAGTTGCTGGGGGCGGAATTCCTACCCAAAGCAGGAGAAATCGAGCTTATTAGATTCCGATGAGGCCTCTGTGTAGGCACATAGCCCATATGTGTAGAAGTACAGATGACCACTAGAAGTACAGATGACCACTAGAAGAACCAACGTTACAGGTGAGTAACCTGTGGTTATGCTTAGTTTACAGTGTATATGCAGTTTAGATAGGTTAATAAAGTAGAAATTAAGTGATTAATGGCTCATAGGATTGGTTTCTTAAACTTGAGGTGGGAGCCCTTGTGAAAGAGAGAACAAATTAATATTCTGGATCTTATGTCTACTAATCCCCCCCCCCCTTTCTAGGATGCTGTTGCAATAATAGGACTGTTGGTATAGGAAAATCTGCTAAAATATTTAGGAAGCTATTCCGTTAAATGAATAAACACAGGCCTCATTCTCACAAGCAGCAGTTGAGGTGGTAAACCTGTTTCTGAGCTGTACCATTTCAGATTGTAGATGGGAAGCTCATAATGAGAAGCTGTCTGTTACAGAAATAAGACGTTTCCTGTATATACACACATGGACAAATTTGTTGGTACACTTACAACTCATTGAAAAAGTGTTTTATGCCTCCTGAAAAGCGATTACATGAAAAGCAATTGTCCCATGTATACCTGCATGCCTTTGATATGTCATCGAGTAAAGCAAAGCAAGTGTGAAAAGAGATAAAGTATTGCTTATTCTACAAAGATATTCTAAAATGGCCTGGACACATTTGTTGGTACCCCTAGAAAAGATCATAAATAATTGGGTTAGAGTGATTTTTCAAATTAGCTGTTTTCTTTAATTAGTATCACATATGTCTCCAGTTGTACAGTCAGCCTATTGAAATAGAGAAAAGTAGTCACTCTGCCGTTTGGTATCATTGTGTGTCCCACAATGAACATGGACCAGAGAAAGCAAAGGAGAGAGTTGTCTGAGGAGATCAGAAAGAAAATGATAGACAAGCATGTTAAAGGCAAAGGCTATAAGACCATCTCTAAGCAGTTTGACGTTCCTGTGACAACAGTTGCAAATGTTATTAAGAAGTTCAAGGTCTATGGAACTGTAGCCAACCTCCCTGGACGTGGCCGCAAGAGGAAAATCGACCCCAGAATGGGCAGAAGGATAGTGAGAATGGTAGACAAAAAGCCAAGGACAACTTTCAAAGAGATACAAGCTGAATTCCAAGGTCAAGGTCCATCAATGTCTGATCTTACCATCCGTTGCTTTTTGAGTGACATTGGACTCAATGGAAGAAGACCAGGAGGACTCCACTGTTGAAAGAAAAACTTAAAAAAGCCAGACTGGAATTTGCTAAAATGCATATTGACAAGCCACAGTGCTTCTGGGAGAATTTCCTTTGGACAGATGAGACAAAACTGGAGCTTTTTGGCAAGTCACATCAGCTCTATGTCCACAGACGAAAAAATGAAGCTTTCAAAGATAAGAACACCATACCTACTGTGAAACATGGAGGAGGCTCGGTTATGTTTTGGGGCTGCTTTGCTGTGTCTGGCATGGGGTGCCTTGAGTCTGTGCAGGGAACAATGAAATCTCAAGACTGTCAAGACATTCTGGAGCGAAACATACTGCCCAGTGTCAGAAAGCTCTGTCTCAGCCGCAGGTCATGGATCCTCCAACAGAATAATGACCCAAAACACACAGCTAAAAGCACCCAAGAACGGCTAAGAACAAAACATTATTCTGAAGTGGCTTTCTATGAGCCCTGCTTTGAATCCTATCAAACATCTATGGAAAGAACTGAAACATGCAGTCTGGAGAAGGCACCCTTCAAACCTGACACAGCTGGAGCAGTTTGCTCAGGAAGAGTGGGCCAAACTACCTGTTGACAGGTGCAGAAGTCTCATGGAAAGCTACAGGAATTGCTTGTTTGCAGTGATTGCCTCTAAAGGTTGTGCATTAAAATATTAGGTTAAGGGTCCCATCATTTTTGTCCATGCCATTTTCATTTGTGTTATTATTTGAAATATTCTGTTGCATCAAAACTCTAAAGCAAAGTCTGATTTTTGTTAAATGCGGAATAAACAGTGCCAATTACTTTTGTCAGTTTCAAGTTATTTCAGAGACAATTGTGGGTTCTTCTTTTTTTGTGGAGAGGTACCAACACATTTGTCCATGTGTGTAGAAACCCAGATGTTGGGAATAAGGGTTCTGTCCTAGCTTTCCCCCTTGACATCTAGTTTTCCATGTACAGGGATTTCTGGCTTGCTTTTTTGGTACAGAGGAGCATTCCATCAGGCAAGTGCCCATCTTCAGTCTGAAACAGGTTTGATGCCTCATCTGCTGCTTTTGACAATTAGGTCTACCTTGTAAGTATATCTGGGTGTTTGCTTTTGAGTCAGCTGGTTTAGGGTTAAAGTGTTATACATTTGTTGATATATTTTGGAAAATTTCTAATATGTCTTTCCTCACTTCAGGGTCAGTTTTGAAGAAACTTTTGCACACTGGAAACTGTCTTAAGGTATTATCTTTTGTTTGCAATCCATTACTTATGTAAATACATTTTGTATATTTTTTGCTTGTTATAAGCCTATGGCTGGTTAATTCAAATCAATGTGAAATTCAGTTCTACCACCTCCACTGCTGCTTGGCCCTTGTTGCCAGGTCACACTACAGTGAAAGTAGAAATATCTCAAGGACTCTTTTCCTTGCTTGCCCATTTTCTTCATGGTAATAGTCCTTGGACATTCTTGTCTCTAGTCAATATATGTAGTTTTGCTTCAGTTCTGCTTTCTCTCTCACTCCTCTCTTCAGCTACGTCTCTGCCACCCATTGATCTTTATTGTGATTCAAAAAATGTTTCTCTAGGTCCATGCTTTTCAGGCAGTTGCTTATGTACTCTCTTATTTTAGCCATACTCTCCAGACCAGACTCCCTAACCCTCATCTTTCTGCCCATCACATATAGCTCCTCCTTGTGTTAAGTGATAGGAATTTTTAAAGACTTCCTCTCTGATTAACCCCCATTTGCCTCAATTTGCTGTGTCTTCTACCCTTTTCCTCAAGCTTCATTCTCCACCAGTCCTTTGTATTTTTCAGTCAATTCCCTGTGCTGAACCCTTTCTTCCACTCTCAGCATACCTACCTCTTTGGATCTCTTCCCATTTCTCTGCCACACCCTTTGAGGTTTTAACTAAGCTGATTGACAGCTTTCCTTTCCTTCGCAGAAGTTGTACTGCAGTTCCTTGAACAACTCAGATGACTGGTGTCAGAGCCTTCAGTATCAGAATAAATATTTTTATGCAAATGTCTGTTGTGAAAATCTAACTGCAGTTTATAGTTGTAATTGAAATATTGCTAGGAATATCCTTGAGCAAACTTGCTCCTATCTGTGGTGAAATTCAGCTCCCTATAGCAATATTTGGTACAACAGATTTTCTCTCTGCTGGTGTAGGAGGGTACCTATTGAGGGTTATCTCCACCCAAATGCTCCATAGGAAGGACTATCTCAGCAACTGCTGATTCTACTTTCACTTTATAACTAAAAAATTTATTCAGTTTTTCTCTTCCTCTGTGCTGAATTCTCCCCTGTTGGGCAGTCTTCCTCATCTTCCCATCTTCAATCCTTTCCATTCTTTAATATTAAAAAACCTCTTTAGTTTATCCTACTCTCTATTTTGCAATAGCCCCTGTCCAGCCCAGACAAGTGAATATTTTGGTTTTTCGGGCAGAAGGAAGGCAGAAGGCTTTCCCGCCCAAACACTTTGATTCTAGGAAGCTGACTGATTCAGCCTCTAGAGGGAGCACTTTGAGTGCCACTAGATCCTCATTGGTTTCAACCTTCACCTCTAACCCAGAAGAGATTTCTTCAATTACCTCAGGCTCTGGTCATGTTTCTCAGCATCACAGGCTGCTGGCACAGAGAGAGATGAGGCTATTGGCAAAAAGGATGAAGAGAACTTCTAAAGAACAGGAAAGGAGCTCAGGCTTTAGCATTCATGCCTCCTCCAGAGCACCTGCCACTGCACACTTCACTGCTGGTGTGGCCCAGGAACTCTGACAGCCAGCAAACACCAGCCTCAGAACTTCCAGCCAGGTCTGAAAAGATGCTCCCAATGCCTCTTCCAGCCCCAGCGCATCAAAGTATTTAGCTTGTTTAAGATTAATAGCTTGACTCCATAAGTATAAACCCTGCTTAATCCATGCACCTTCTTGTTGAACTTCTATATCCAGGACACGTTGCTTAACTAACTTCCTGGCTTGCTCAGTTCCTACAATATGCAAATCCTCTACAGAGAGGCCAAAAAAAGAAAATTTACTCAACACAGCTCGTTTCCAGCTAGAATTAAAACCATCATTCATAGCCAAAGAGGCTAAACCTGCCTGTCCAAAACTCAATTTTAACCAAAATTGAAAAATACAGCACCAGTATAAGGATTCCAGCCTAATAAGCCCAACTTCTCTTCTGATGACAGCATTCGGAGCACAACACGGTACCTGCAAAATGCATCTAATAAACTTAGTCTTGATAGTCTCCAGTAGGGCAAAATTACTTGCAGGTCCCAGTTGGACTCCATATAAGAGCAAAGGCAGTACTTTGGCTGTAAAAAAGTCTCACTGTCGTGGGTATAAAAGCAGCACCATGTGTAAAATGATAAGATTTGATCTTTGGGGCGATTGTGTGCTGCAATGGGAGCCACATGGTTCCCGGCAGCTAGCTGCCCTAAATACTCCCCTTAGCCGAGGTTAACGGAGCGAGCGTTCTGTTAACCTCATCTTTTTCTCGTGTGTTGCCATGGTGTGTGGCAACACACTAGTAGACCCCTGCTCAGGGGTCTCTTCAGGATGCTCCACACACTTGCCCCTGATCCCCAGAGCCGGCAGTTGTGTGGGAGGCCGATCTGGCCGCCCCAGGCTGCCTTTTAATCACCTGCAGGGAGAGTGGGCTAAGCCAGCTCTCCCCGCAAACCCCCTTACGGCTTCTCTCCCTGATCGTGAGACTCATCTCCTTGCCTTCCAGCATCTGATATCAGGAACCCATGTTCTGATCCAGGCAGACAACGCATCAGCCAAAGCACATATAAATCGCCAGGCAGGAACAGGCCGAGGTTACTTCATCAGGAGGCATCAGAGATTTTAAATGGGCAGAGAAATGCCTCACCTCCATAACAGCCCATCATGTCGGCGAGATTCTCAATATCTTGCAGACGTGAGATTCTCAATACGAAGGAGGACTGGCTGAGCCACCAGGAATTGCACCCAGCACAGTGCACCCCTCAACACACAAGTTTTCTAGTGGGTTGTTGACCAGCTGGGAAATACATGACCCTGACCTCTAATCAGTCCCCTCTGTTCCTCTCTTTGCTTTGTGTGTATTAACCCCCTTCCCCCAATCTCACTTCCCTAAGTGGAGAGATATGGGTTCTGGTTTCCCTTGAAGGAGAGATTGTTGGAGGCTTATGGTATCATTGTAATATCTGGTTTAGTCACAAATTGAATAAACAAGTTGAACATTTAATTGAACAAGTTGAGCATTTAATGGAGTTGAACCCAGAGAGAGAAGCTCTGCATGTTACAGTGCTTCAGCTTTCTTGATAGCAGATGCATTACAGACTCTCCAAAAACCCTATCTGTTTCACAACTAGTCTGCAGCTGCTGTTTCCTTACTTGTTTAAATAAACACACACACTTCTGGCTGGCAGGAGGGAGGGAGGAGGGAAGATTTACATTACACTCTTGCCTCAGCCTCTTTGTGACAAATCCAGAACTCAGCCTTAGATAGATCAGGAGAGCCAGCCAGAACGTCTGAGGCTTTCATTTCTTCTCCCCAGTGCTCTGAATAAGTGCATATTCCACCTTTTGTTGTTTAATGGATTCAGCCATCTAGGCATACTCTGAATCTCTTTTTCACAAAAGAGATTCAGAGTACAGTACAGTAAAGCGACACTTTTAGACATGCAAGTCAGAACCCATGGTTGACATGTTGTGCAGCATAGAAGGTGGAGTAAGCGCTGCTAGACATGTGCACGGTCCGGAGCAGTCCGGACCGGCACTGAAGGGGGGCCTTCCTTTTAGGGTGGGGAGGGCTTGCTTACCCCTCCCGCCTCTTTGCCCCCACCAGCGCCCGTATTTAACAGAATAACGGGGTGCTGGAAACCAGCGGCCCCCCCCGCCGGGAGCAGATTTAGCCCAAAAACTACCTAACGAGAGGAGCTACTGAACAGAGCTCCTCTCGCTAGGAAGTCCTGCAGCATACTGAAGCTTTGCGCACGCGCGCATGCGCGCGCCACAAAGGACGCCGATCGCTGGAGGCCTGGTCTACCCGCCGGGAAAAGGCCAGGTAGACCGGGCCTCTGGCGATCGGCGTCCTTTGCGGTGCGCACATGCACGCACGCGCAAAGCTTCAGTATGCTGCAGGACTTCCTAGCGAGAGGAGCTCTGTTCGGTAGCTCCTCTCATTATTTACAAAGCATCGGGTGAGGACTCGGGCGGGCGGGCGGCTGGGAGGGAGGGAGGGAGAGCTGGCGGACGGCGGCGGCGGCAGTGGTATCGGTAGTTTTTGGGCTAAATCTGCTTGCGGCGGGGGGGCGGCTGGTTTCCAGCGCCCCGTTATTCTGTTAAATACGGGTGCTGGAGGGGGGAAAGAGGTGGGAGGGGTAAGCAAGCCCTCCTGCCCTTAAAGACATACCCCCCACCCATACCCGAACCAGCCAGGACCGAACTGGTCCGGCAGTTCGGCCATTCTTTAGAATGGCTGCCGGACCGGTTCGGACACACCCCTAAGCGCTGCCCAAGCAGAGAGGCTACTGCAGAACTCAGCCAAAGGTTTGTCCTGCAACCGAGCACATGTAGTGGAGGGAGCAATTCAGAAGGGGTGTGTCACCTTTTGCTAGGCAGCTTTTGCATCATTTCAGTCTCTGTACAACACTGCTGCTTCACCAAAGCAGAGGCCAGTTTCCTCTTGGCATCAACTGCTTGTCCATACTCTGTATCCATTGTTTTCCATAGAAACCCAGAGTTTCTTAAAAGGGGGACTGAGGAGGGAAGGGACTGTTTGCTAACCATTATACAAACATTGGTGTGTAAACCTTGAATGTAGCCAGGAGAACTAAGCAAGATGCTTTATTACGATACGTTTTGCCCTCTGTTCCTCCCCACTGAAATAATTCCATATTAGAGTCCTTCAGCACAAAGGCAGGATATATTTGAACAAATAAAAGGCCAGCAATAGATCAATTTTGCATGCTTTGTTTGTTTTTTACAGAGCTTAACAAAGGTGGCAGAACAAAGGTTCCCTGTGCTAGAGCAATATGATACCAACATGTTTTCAGCCACACCAGTTTCACATGTATGGCTTGTGGTCTGAAGCAGAGACTGGTTGAGATTAGACTGTTCAGAGCCTGTTCATACTTATACAGTGTCTTCTCAAGCACTATATATAGTATTCCACTTCAGTTTCATTTTTCAGTAGCCCCCCTGCCCAATACTATAGTGTGAAAACCCACAATAGTTTAAATACTTGCTTTCACCTGCTGTAGAAACAGGATATTTCTCCCTAAAGTAATGGTGGTGCCAGCATGCTGAATATTGCAGAGTTTTGTAAAATAGGTAGAAATAGCATTCTTGGGTCCTTGGCAGATGTAGCAAACCAACTTGCAGTGCTGGTGAGGTGACTCTTGCTGTAGGAACTCCCCAACAGGTTTCAAGTAAGATAAGTCATGCTGATGTAAACAAATCCATAAATCATGTTGATGTAAACAAATCCATTAGCTTGGAATACAGAAGTAAATTGCATTTGAACAAATTTCAGATGCATAAAAAGGATCTTGTTTGTAATTTAAAGTGTGATAAGAAGCAGGGAACATAGGAAGCTGCCATATGTTGAGTCAGACCATAGGTCTATCTAGCTCAGTGTTGTCTACTCAGACTGGCAGCAGCTTCTCCAAGGTTGCAGGCAGGAATCTCTCTCAGCCCTGTCTTGGAGATGCCAGGGAGGAAACTTGGAACCTTCTACTCTTTCCAGAGCAGCTCTACCCCTGATCGGTACTCACACATCAAGTTTCCCATTCATATGCAACCAGGGCGGACCTTGCTTAGCTAAGGCGACAAGTCATGTTTGCTACCACAAGACCAGCTCTCTTCTCCTTCAATGATCTTTACAATGATCTTTACAAAGGTATCAATGATCTTTACAAAAAAGTTAGGAACAAGCAGATGCACTGTAAGCCATCTGGCATAGTCAGCTATGATTGGCATAGAGCCTGAGCATGATATGGGAATGAAGACAACACAGCAGTAAATCAAGGTTAAAAGGAGTGTTGTGGTTTGTTATACCAGCATAAGGAATGACCTAGAAATAAATAGTCTTGAGCCTTGAGTTAATTAAATGTATGATTGTACTGCTGTGTTCTTCTTTCTACCAGTGTTTGAGCAATCACTTGACTCAATTCCAGTTGTTTTCGTTGTCTTCTCTGTCAAAGTACATGTATATTCAGTGGATGTTTTTGGAATATTACGAGCTGGTGTAGGGTGCAATGGTTCCTGCATCCATTGCTACCATTTATCTTCTGTAGTTCTCTCTTATTATATATATTCCCTTTGTTAACAGGGGAATGAATGTTTTAGGCATGGGGTGTTACTTCAGTAGAGAAAGTCCAAATATTTTAAAAATAAAGAAGATTTATTATTTCACAAAGAAAGAAAAACAAACAAAAGATTGTCCTTTCCAATAAACGCACAGTTCAACTCACAAACAATTTCTGTCTGTCAGTCAGAATCGATTTCTGTCAGCTTCCTTATTGGCAGGTAACTTCCAACTGACTCTACAGCATACACCTATAGAACGTCTTCTGTCAGTCCAAGTAGCTGGCAAGAGTTGCCATGCTTAACTCCCTTAACAAGGCCTGCTCAACCTTGCCCCCCCCCCAGCTGTTTTGGGGCTACAATTCCCATAATCCCCAGCCACAGTGGCCAATAGCAAGGGATTATGGGAGTTGTAGGCCAACATCAGCAGGTCTGCCCTAGACCAAACAACATACAAACACATAAATGATTATTAACTAGTCAGTTCTTCACATAGGATAAGAAAAAAGCAGGTGTATAGTAACTGAAGCTAACCTAATTACATCATTATTGCTAGGGAGCTGAACAGTCTGCATTGCGAAGCGCTCCAGTAAAGTTTGCTTCAATTCCTCTCAAGCAGGCATCCCTAACCACAAATTGTTCTCTAATCTGTTGCCAAGAGTTATGTCCTTCACAAACCCTGTTTATCTGAATCCAAGACTAGAAAGCTCTTCCCACGATCAAGTGGGAAGGGATACTCTGTTATGCAGGGAGGAAGCTTGAAAGTGCTTACCTCCCCACAGACTATCAAACGGAACTCCTGGGTGGGTGGATTGCTCTCCCAGACAAGCGACGGCTTCGCTCGGGCACTCCTGTGCCCGGCCACAGCTCGTCCAGCAGCTCCCGGGGTCGGATGAAGGGAAGCACCACCGTATGGTGCCCCACTCCCTGGAGCACCCATAATGTACCGCACAAGTGCACGGTGCACTCCAGGAGTACCCCCACCCCCAAGTGTGTCCGCTGCGGCTTCAAGCATCTGCTGCAGACACACTTTCAGAAAAATGGGATTAGTGGAGAGCACGTTTGGCTAACCTTGTTTGTGGGGTCCTTAATCCCACAAATCTCTTAATCTCTTGCTCTGGAATTGTGCAAGATTACATATGCATGGTAATGGAAGGCGATGATGGTTTCATTTCTGTCCTGGTGACTTTGGTTTGGTTTGATTCTCATGTTACTTTCTATGGTAAAACCTCTACAAAGATATTATACCTCCATAATGTTGTTTGATAAGTATTACTTTTGGGTGTGTCTTTGGATAGTGAAAGCTTATATTTACTATAGGGGATAGATAGTTGGACTGGATTTTGCCACATCACAAACTAGTAGAACTCCCTGTTCCTTTGGAGTGCTTGAAAACAATCTAGAAGGCACTTATAGGGTTAGTTGATCTAAGTAATCCAGGAGTTGATGGCTCTACACTTGATACTCAGGTTCTGACCTATTCTGCTGGTTGTATCATTACTTAAGGTTTGAGATAGTATGCTTAGTTTTTGCATCAAAGATCCATAGGAGCCTTCCAAATACATGGACTAATCTTAGTCATAGATTTATATCTGCCAATTACATATACTGAGTTCAGATGATCCTCCATCCCTACTGTGTTTTGCTTTATTGGTAATGTGCTGCAGACTTGCATATCCATCTTTTCCTCTCTCCTACAAAGATTCATTCCTACACTATAAACATAGGCCACATTAACACAAAATGGCAAATCCTGGGTAGACAAACCCAAGGTTAACTTTTGTAACTGTGAATTGCATCACAGACATTTGTCCAACCATGGCACAGCAACCTATGATTTCAGGGCAGGGGAGCCATTCCCTGTTCCTGGTCCTCCAAGGCCACATCCCAGCAATCTCAGTAGCGCTCATGTTGCCAGACTGAGCAAGGCATCAGAACATCTGCAGGGTGGCAGCCATTGGCTATGATCTTCAAGGGGGTGTGCCGAGTGTGATTGTGCCTTTTTGGAATGGACCACCTGCCCTTGGCAGGGAGAGGACATTTAAATCACTTTAAAAGGCAGGCAAGCCCTTCTCTTGACAGCAGTTGCACCACCATCCTCATAAGAGTCCCACAGCAAAACAGTCTTGCACAAGCACAATTACTGGCAATGGGGGGATGCGGAGGGGCACTATTTTTCTGTTACTCTTCTTAGGAGAGAATATATATATGAGGGAGGGCAAAGGATCCTGGTCCACTGTGACCAAGGATGCTCTTGTGATGGCAGACCCGGGCAAAGCAGTCCAAGAACACCTAAGCATGCTCCTGTCCCCATGTCAGCTTGCCGACTGGGGATTAGCCCTCTCATGAGAGGGCCAGTCCACTGGGGAGCACCAGAGGTTTCATACACTTCAGGCCTCCATTGGACTGTACTTTCATGAGGTAGACCATCCAAATCAAGGGGTCCCCACTTGTGTACATAATAGAACTTGTACACCATGACCCTCTCCTCTCCAGGCAACCCTTTCATATTCCCAAGGAGTAGTGGCCACTCCATGTGTCCGAGTGGTACTGGGTGGGCAGACTAGGGTAACACCGGGATGAGGGATGGATCTTTACTTTCATTCAGATTTCCCAGGATTGGACCGGTGTTGCAGCATGTGCAGATTGGCCCCCACGGGGAATCATGATAGAGGAGAGCCCCCCATTATTAGTGATCCCTGGAAAGTAGGTGGCCGTACCAGGCAAAACCAAACATGGATATGTGTCAGTGGACAACTGGACTGGCAGGGGGACTGCTTGGACTGCTCCTTCACAGCAGTTGCAAGTTCTTGGGAGAGGCAGACAATGAGAAGCGCAACAGACAGAGTGGGTGCGTTTCTGGGTGAGTCTGGGCCACTCTCTCTATGATTTTGGTTCCAGAAACAGAGCGAAACCCCAGTTATGGCGGAATCTGCATTTGGACATAATGCTGCTGCCGTCAAACCTCAGACTGGAGCAGCGAAATTCACTACAAACCGAAGGTTCAAATTTGGAGCTTGGCAAGGAAAACTTCAGGTTGCTTTTGCTGCAAAATCGCAGATTCACGCATTTGGGACTATGTTAATTCCAACCTCTGCCCCATTCAACTCTGGTTTGGCATTATGTGCAAGTGGGGCCATAGTGTGCCATGACATCTGAATCATGCTAACTGGTTAGCGCTAACCTCCAAACTGTGGTTTGCAAACATTATTCAAACCATAGTTTGGAGGATAGTACAAACCATAGTTTGATTCAGGCATAATGAAAAACCCTGGTTACATAGGAAGCAGCCTTATGCCGAGTCAGACCACTGGCCCATCTAGCTCAGTATTATCTACACAGTGGTTTCTCCAAGGTTACAAGCAGGAGTCTCTCTCAGCCCTATCTTGGAGGTGCCAGGAGGGAACTTGGAACCTTCTGTATGTAAGCATGCAGATACTCTTCCCAGAGTGGCTCCATCCAGTAGGCGAAATATGTTACAGTGCTCACATTTCATATCCCATTCAAATGCAAGCTAAGGTAAACCCTGCTTAGCAAAGGGGGCAATTGATGCTTGCTTCCACAAGGTTATCATAACCTGGAAATATATTCTCCCTTCTATAGCACTTTTCATAGTGCATGATAGGGGTGTGCACGGACCAAGGTTCGTGATTCGGACTGAACCTTGGTTCCATGAACCGGTCCTGCCCAGGTCAGCCCAAATGCAATTCAAGGGCTGGTGATGATGGTGCTGTGAGGACAGGTGGTGAGTAGCACATTAAAAATTAAATAAGCAGGTCTTTACTGGCTTTATCACCACTCCAGGCAGCTTCCTACTGTGGTGGAACTGACCGCGCCACCACATCAGGAAGCTTCCTGGAGTGGTGGTAAAGCCGGTAAGGACCTGCTTATTTACTTGTAAAGGTACGGCTCGCTGGTGCCTTCCTCACCAGCCCTCGAACCACCAGACTCGAACCACAGTTGGGGTGGACTGGTTCGCAGAGCCAAGGTTCAGTCCGAATTCAGGCTGGACCATGAACCTCGGTCTGTGCACACTCTTAATGCACAATTGATCTCAAACTGGTAGGCATGCAAAAACATGTAATCTAGATATCATACAGTCAATGATATCTTGTGAGGGAACTGTAACTTGAGGTTGAACATCAATTGTCAAGTAAAATTAACCATTGATAGGAAGCAAGTAATTGATGTCATCGCACTTCATTTTATAAATATTGAACAAGCAATCAAGAAAAACAATGTAATGTGTAAAAAGGAGGAGCATAAGCACTGTCATGGCTCATTGATAAACAAGAGATATTCTGGTTTTGTGCTGTGATACCCTTTCATGTTAAGGCAATAAAAATTAAGCATTTTATCAATATAGTGAGGCAATTTCTTATTTTTTCGGTATTATACTTTCTAAATTTTGCTGGTCAATGACCGAATAAACTTATATCTATATATCTTTTCTAAAACTGTGTTTCCTTTCTAGATAAGATGTGAAGGAATCAGGTTATTTCTCCTCTGGCTGCAAGCTCTCCAGACAAATTGTGCAGAAGAGCAACTGTTAACATTTGCTTGCCTTGTACCTGGTTTCCCTGCCGTGATGTCCTCAAGAGGTCCATGTACACTGGATACCCTCCTTAGTGCTCCTCCCAGTCTGCCAGATGGTTAGATTTTGCTCTTACCAGATTTCCCCACAAATTTCTGGAGGAAAATATTACTGATGAGATATTAGTAAGGCTTCCATCCTAGCAAATAGATCTTATTTGATCACATAAATTTTAATTGATTAAATCTGCATAAATCTGCATATGAGAAAAACAGTATTTTAAAAGGAAACATACTTCTATTTTAGATAATACACACACATTATAGCAGGAATAATCTTAGAGGAGATATTCTCCCTTCTCTGTTTCATTGGAAGATCTGCTTTTTCTAAGACAGTAGAATAGTTAACACAGTCAGTAATTGGATAGGACACTTGTCTTATCCAATTTTGGAGCTCTGTGTGCCCCCAAATTTCAGCCGTGTTCGAGCAAACAAATAGGTAGGAGAAGAGGGGAGTGACTGTGTGAGAGAAGAAATAAGTAGAACAGATTTCCCTCCTACCTTGTTAAAAGTGCTGAGTATGTGAGAAAAGGATGGCACTGCCCTACCTAGCTCCTGCTGATCACCTCACATGATCACCCCCACCTAGTTGTTTGCATTTGTACCCCAATCCTCACCCCATATGTACTCCCATCCTATTATACTTGTACCCCAGACTTTCTCCAAGTTGCTTAGGGTGACACACATTGTTCTCTCCCCCTCCTGTTCTCTCCCCCTCCTGTTTAACCTTAAACAACCTGTGCGGTTGACTGACCCAAAGTCACCCAGTGAATTTCATTGCTAAGTGGGAAGATTTGAATCTAGTTCTTCCTAGTCCTAGTATCTGTAGTAGTATATAATCACTAGGAAAGGAAAAGGGACATTTTAGAAACTTCCCCTCTTGCTATATAGTAATAAAGCCCTTTAATTCAGGGCTAGCAGGAAACCCTGAATCTAGCCCTTTAGCACTACATAGCATAGCATGTGAAGTTTTTAGGGGAGTGAGAAAGCAAAAAGGTGCTTTTCCTCTCCTACATCCTGTTTCTACCCCCTTCACACCCCCAGCCATGAACCCCAAAATAGCACAACAAAGCTTATGTTCCAGGTGGGCTGGAACTCTGAACAGGAACACTCCAGGGAGAGGCTTTAGTTATTCTACAGTATTTTGTTGAAGGCCCTCAGTTGTTTTAAAAATAATTTTTAAAGTTTATTCCTCAATTATTTGGGGTACTTTTTAGTCAGTCAAAATGTTTTTAACCAGTTACCTCAATTAACTATATATTGTAGCTCTAACTTTCATACATCTTTGTAGAAAGATAGAATGTGTCAAATTGTATTCTCTCTCTAGATTAGACTATTCAGGCCAGTAGTTTTCACGGGGACTGTGCTAAATCAGGCAGACTGTTGCTGGTTGTAGTAACCATATCTTCCTGTATCCTTTTATCTCTTATTTCCCAAAATAGTTTATTTATTTAGATTAGATAGTCCTCCCTCTCATGTGGAGTATATCCTATTCCCATTCACATGCTTGATGTAAGGTGCAGTCCTTCAATGTCAATTGTGTGGCTGTTTTTTGAAGGCCATTTTGAACTGGTATCTTTGTGTAGCTTCTGAGTAGCTGGTGGTATTGCAAGCCAGTCCCACAAATATAGCACTGCTGGACTGCTCTGTTCTAGTTGATCACTAGGCTGAGTTCTAAAGTTCTGGTGCTAATTGGATATAGAGCTTGTAATGAAAAATACAGTATGTGGGTGTATATACATACACAATATTAGAGCGGGGGAGAGATGTGGTAGAAGCTTAAATGTGATCTTGGTTGTGGATGCAATATAATTAGCAAGTGCACCTATTGACAGTTAACTCTAGTGGGTGATGGACTCTTAGTCTAGTACAATTTATATTATGAATAAATTTCAGGTGCTTATGTCACTGTGTGTGAAATCTTGCACAAACTAGAAGTTATGTTAAATACAGACATCATTCTTGTGGGTGGGTGTTTTTAAAAAGTAAAATAGCAACTGCAGGGAGATGGGCTGCTTACCGAGATCTGGGCTGTGGCACACAGAAGGAGGCCTTTAACTCTTTCCTGTCAGATTCCCAAAGTTTCCATTGGCGCCACTGGAAGCTTCCCTCCCAGGGCTAATAGCTTTGGGGGTGTAATTTTCATTAGGAACAAAATGGGAAAGGGTTAAATAATCACTCCCTGTGCATCATGGTCTTGATTCTTATTTTTCCCTTCCATTGCCCCTATTTAACTTTAAAAAACCGGGAGTCCAAACTATGTGTTTCTTAATAACGAGCTTGACCCAAAGTATCCATTTCTCTTTCTGCTTTAGCAAAGATTTTTCCTGAGGAAATAGCCCCACTTTTACCACATGCTTCTGGTGAAAAGATTGCTGAGGACCCTACTTGCTACTTTCTTCAGATATTGTTAAAATATATGGTTATCCAGGTGAGCATAAATCTTGCAAATCTCTTTAATTACCATCAGTTAACTTAATCATACATTTACTTGCCACGTAGTATTTAAGAGGCACAAGCTTACAATTTCATACCATAATGCAAAACAGCCATGTTGTATGTTGTTTATGTTGTTTTTGAGGGGAATGCATCTGTAATTTGAAGCCTGGGATATTTACTGATCTGGATAGTGATCCCATGAGGGGGAAGATGGAGAGAGTGATCTGGCTGGGCTAGCAGCTGATGACACCTCCTCCTCTGCTGCCACAGGAAGAAGAGCTTCTTCCTTGACGGGAGGATCTCCTTACTACTTCTACCTCAGCTGCCATAGGTGGCTGCACTGCGGGCTTGGGGGGGGCTTTTTTTTAAGGGGACTGAGCAACAATGGGGCAAGTTGAAGGGAAGGGAAGGCAAAGATCATAGTATTACTGTGATTTGTCTAACCCAAACAAACCCCTCTTGTTCTACTACTATCTAATCCCTCCCTTCCCCTAGCTAGGCCCTATTTAAAGAACTCTAATAACCTGACCTGGGTGGGGGGAGGCTCTCACCTTCTGGTGTCTTGAGCTGGGGGCTTCTGTTCTGGTTTCTTCAGCTGGAGCCTGCCAGGTGTTGCTCTTGGAGGCACTCTGGGCCAAGCAGGCACCAGGACTCAAAAGCTGGGGGGAGGGGAGATGAGCACCAGCCAGACAACACCCATCCATCCAAACTAGCAAAACAACAACAACAACACACAGAAAATAAAAGGGAAACACAGAGTGCCTGGCAGGCTGGGCACCAGCTAGAACACACCAGTAGGCACACAGACGGCAGCAATAAAGATGCAGCTTGGGGATGCAAAAGGGAAAGGGGGGTAGCACAGCACCCCAGTTATTAAAGCCACTGGGGGCTACAAGCAAGAAGGAAAAATGCACAGAAGGGGAAAAAGTTCAAAGCAGCACCCAGTTAAAGCCACTGGGGTTGCAGGTGCAATTTTTTAAAAAATAGATGGGAGGGGGAACCAGCACAGCACCCCAGTTAAGGCCACTGGGGGCTGGCTACAAGCAGCAATAAGAAATTTAAGTTTAAAAAAATTCCAAGCAGCACCCAATTAAAGCAACTGGGGGCTGCTGATACAATTTTAAAAAAAATTAGAAAAAGAAAATAAAAACAACTGCAAATAAAAGAAATTTTTAAAAAGAGAGAGGCAGATAAGCCAGCACACATTCTCTGTGTCTTTCTCCACTCACTGGACCAGGCAGGCAGGGTTGGCCCAGACCACCACCACTCTGCTCTCGCTGCCGCCACCGCTGCTGCAGTCTTTCTCTGATTATCCTTCTCTCTTGAGGCACAAATGGATCTGTCTGTCTGCCTCCATTAGCAGCCCCTTAAATACATTTTGAAAATCTCTCCTTTGGCCTCCGCCTCCCTACTCCCTCCCCCCAGCCAATGGGAGAACCGTTGCCTATGACTACACTTGATTTGAATAATAACAAGCCAACCAAGAAGCAAGGAGTTCTGAAGCCAATCAGCAAGTGAAAAACAGCCCTCCAAATGGTGCTTGCAACTCCAGTCTTTGAGTTAGTCAAGCTTGAATCAGGGCTGATTTGATTTGAACTTGAATCAGGCCATTTATTTTAGGGGCAATTCAATTTGAGTTTGAGTCACTCGAATCACCCTGATTCAAGCTCAGATCAATTCAACTCGAATTGATTTGCACATCTCTAGTGTGTACCAATTGTTTATCAAGTCTGAATGTCCACACAGAGTGGAGTTTTCAGTGACTTTCTCTAGAGTTTCATCAGGCAATGTTTTATGTGTGTTGAATTGTTATCACCCTAGATAGGTGGTAATAGAAATGGAATTAAATAATAATGTGCATGTGAATGTTTCATTGGAGGTCTTTTTCAATTTTTGTGAAACTTCTTTCTTAATTCTGGTGAAGGCTGCAAGCTTGGAATGGAAGAATAAGGAGAACCATGATACTGGTTTTAAATTTCTCTTTGCCTTGTTCAGAAAGTATTATCTTCCGCATTTATTTCCATCTTTTACAAGACTAACCAACCTGTATAAACCTGTGCTTGGTAAGTAATTACTTCATTTTCAGTTGTTTGAATAATGTACAAAACAACCTGTGCTTGTTTTTTCTGTTTATGCTGCAGAAGAAATGTTTTAATTATCAAGGTTTAAATTTGCCTCTTTACACAAATCTGAACATATTTTCTTTTTGCCAAGCTACACATTACTCAGTTCCAACTTAACAACCTGAATCTAAACACATTCACCCTGATCCAGAAAACCATGGAAATGGCAGGTTATTCACTAGGTGACCTTAGGCAGGTCACTATTCTTTCAGTTTCAACCCCCCTCCCCCAATAATGTGGTAATGATACAATACTGACCTACTTTACAGGATTATCATCAGGTTTGAAACAATATAACGTATATGAAGCTCCTTGAATGCTGAAAATTTTATACAGATGCATAATATTATTGTCAAATATGCGTTTCAGAAATGTAGGGCCTATTTCAAGCAAAATGACACTGTTCTGCTGCTGCAAGAAGCTGCAGGCACCCATTCTAAAACAGATCCTAAAGCATTCCTACCTTAGCATGGCCTGAGAAAGGGTGCTCTGCCCCTTGGCACAGCTTTCTCCACTGTAGTAACACTTTTCATACTGCTAGTTGCTGGATGAGAGTCCCTCCCCCCACTCGCCAACTTTTGCATAACCTAGCCACCTAATGGCGCAGCAGGGAAATGTTTGACTAACAAGCAGAATTTTGCCGGTTCGAATCCCCTCTGGTACTATATTGGGCAGCAGCGATATAGGAAGATGCTGAAAGGCATCATCTCATACAGCGTGAGAGGTGGCAATGGTAAACACCCTCTGTATTCTACCAAAAGAAAAGCACAGGGCTCTGTGGGCTCCAGGAGCTGAAATCAAACTGACAGCACACTTTACCTTTATCCAGCAATGGGATGGGACACCTTGCTTATTCATACATGGCTATGTATAAGCAACTCTGTTGAATCCAGCAGAAGCTTGCTTCCAAATTTTGTTTTTGTTGTTACAGGATTTAAGGCCTGTCAGAAAGTATGCTGTGCTACTGTTTGTTGGAAGCAAGAGTTGTTTCTAACAGAATTGCACTTGGAATATGAGTTGTTCAGTCTGTTGGCAGGCTGTGGACTGCTATTGTGTTACTGACAACATGGATTGTGCTCAAAAATGTCTCAAAAGGGTGACTTCACTGTTCACAGGGCTATAAAGAAATCGCTGTCATTTTTCTGTGCTCCAGCAGGTAAAGAATTGCTAGGAGAACTGACAGTAGGGCCTGCTGGAATGCTGGTATATCCCAGGAGGATTGTTAAGAGTTCTCACTTTTTCCATTCTCAGCAGTTCCATTCTCAAGAGACATAAGTTTTGGGTGGTATATAAATATGATTTTAAAAAACCCACACAAACAGTTAATGGCAACGATTAAAAGGAATCTTATGGTGTTACTTGGGGCTGGAGCAAACTAAGGAGTATTTGTGAGAGAAGCACTTCTGAACCTGCACAGAGCCTCAGGGAACATTCTAAGCTTCTCTTCAGGATTTTTGGCTGGAGCCCTGGCCCCTTGAGCATCCATGATGTAGCATAGCTCATGCCACTCTCCTCAGTTCTTCATTGACCACTGCACCTGTAGCCCTGTTGAGAACGCTTTGTCTTTCACCTCAACCTTTCTTTGCCTGTGGAGAGAAAAGACCAAGTGAAGTTGTTTACTTTTTGTTTTTATTTTCCCTTTCCTCTAAAATAAATTTTTTGCTCTGAGTTGTGCATTTTACTTTACTTCATAGAAATTTTGTTTTGTTTTGTCTGCTTCTCCTTCACCCCCTTCTCTGGGAAAGAAGCACCTCTTCACTCAGATAGACATCTTATGGCCAACAATATTATTTTCAAGATGTGTACCTTCTAAGCTTCCCTCCATTCGTGGACATCAGCAGTGTTTTCTCTGTTTTGGTGAGGGGCATATTGTTGAATTATGCCAACATTGCCTAAAGTTTACCAAATAGGCAAGGTGAAATTGGGCCTCCTGTTTCTGAGCTCTTATAGTATGTAGGAGTGAGCATTGTCAGCTACTACACCCCCCAGCACAGAAGGAACAATCTCTGCAATCCCATTTTGAAGATATGCAGTCATCTACTGACGCTCCACCTTTGAATCCAGAACTCTCGATACTGACTGCTTTGGTACCAATAGGAAGATAGGAAGCTGTCTTATACTAAGACAGGCCTTTGATCTATCAAGCGGGTTGCAAAAGAGGCTCCTTTTTCTGCTCCTGGAAGAAGGATGTGCTGTACTTATTTCCATCCTACTACCAAGGTTTATCCAAAAGATCAAGAGAGACAAGGCATCTTACATTCTAATCTCCCTCGGTAGTCATGCAAGCTGTGGTATCCCAACCTACTGCAACTATCCTGGGGGACTAAACTATAACTTCTGTCAATCCACATCTACTTTTGTTGCACTATGGTCAAAAACTCCATCCAGACACAGCCATTTTCCACTTGGACCACTTTAAGGATACGACAATGGCTACTTTTAAACCCTGAAATGCAAACAATTTTACAAGCATCCAAAAAACCATCCACCCGCAAATAGTAGATTGCTAATTGGGTATGTTTCAATACCTTTGCAGTGGTGTGTAACACCTCCCTGTCTTTCCAGTGGCTCAGCGTGGTTCTGTGTTATCTGCACCATCATAGAGAGGCAGGTCTCGCTTTGCCCTCACTAAGGGTCCACCTGGCAGTCATACTGGCCATGTTCCATGCTTTAAAAGTCCCACTTTACCAATGAAACTGTTGAGTGGTTTTTCAAAGGTTTGGAAGGAACTCATCTGTCCATCCCTAAAAACCTTCACTTGTGGGATTTACCCATTGTCTTAACCAGTTGATGGGAAAGCTGTTCAAACCACTCATTGTCTGTTCTGTGATTGCTCTCCCTTAAAATGTCATTTTTGGTGGCTATCACTTCAGGATGCAGCATAAGAGAACCAAGAGTCCTATTCTTTAATTCTCCTAATATTCATTTCCATCCTGAAAAGATGGTACTCTGAACTTTCTTTGCAAAGTGGTTAGCAGCTTTCACGCCACATAAGACAGTGCACTACCTGTTTATTACCCATACCCTTCCTCTATTGAAGAGAGGGCACTATGCTCTCTGGATATAAAAAGAGCACTCTCCTTCTATTTGCATAGAACAGTCTCTACATCCATGTCTTTTGCCTGAGGAGTTTCTGTCTCAGATTTTTGCAGAGTTATCACATGGGCGCAACCCTCTTTGTTTGTTTGTAAAGTGTCACATTCTAATGCAATCTTTGGGCAAGTGGTCTTGCACTCATTATTTTCATAGTCAGCTGCTCCTATCATCCAGATAGGTTAGCTTGCTAATCTTCCAGGAGTGTGGAGGGCACAGAGACCATGAAGAACAGGTAGTTGTGGCACTTTGAACTGAGGTACATAGTGAGAGCCATGCTCACATTGTGAATGCTTGAGGGGTTGGGTCTTCTGCCAAAAATCTGGAGGAATTTTTTTTAGAATGTCCCTGAAGGCTCTGTGCAGGTGTAGAAGGAACCCAGAAGTGTGCAGGCACAGGTGATCACTTGAAGAAGTGCAGTTGGAGGTAAGCAACCTACAGTTTATCAACTCCTGTCTTCCTGTTGCCCCTAATCGTCCTTATGCCTTGAAGACATCAGATGACTCCTGACAGATCCCTCCTAACCCCCTTTAAAATTGCTTTCAACTCCCCTGTGGGCCCAAAACTACAGTTTGAGAACCTCTGCTCTAAGTAAATATGTTAGGGTCAGTATTTGTTTTATAGCCAGATTCTTCAAATGCTTACTTGGAAGGAGGAGAGCTGGTCTTGTGGTAACAAGCATGAATTGTCCTCTTTGCTAAGTGGGGTTTCCCCTGGTTGGCATTTGAATGGAAGACTACATGTGTGAGCTCTGTAAGATATTCCCCTTAGGGGATGGGGCTGCTCTGAGAAGAGCATCTGAGGTCCCACGTTCCCTCCCTGGCATCTCCAAGATAGGGCTGAGAGAGACTCCTGCCCACAACCTTGGGGAAGCTGCTGCCAGTCTCTGTAGACAATACTGAGCTAGATGGACCAGTGTTCCGACTCGGTAGAAGGCAGTTTCCTACATTCCTAAGCAAGTCTTACTGATGGTGTGAATTACTCCCAGTTATGTATACCTAGGATTGCACACTTTGTAACTTTTTATTGTGATATGTGTTGGCCATGGATCATAATAAAAGTTTGATTGATTGATTGGATTTTGTATCTTAAATATGCATATTCTTAGCAACACGAAGTAAAATGCTGCATGACTGACTAAACACTAATATAAAAAAATCCTAGTCATATGCTATGAATACAATGACTGACTTTTGCCAATTTGTGAAATTATTTTCTCAATTTAGTTTTATTTAGGATATACAGTGACTCTTCTTTTAAGTTTCAATGATCTTTTCTGCACATTCCGTCTGGAGGAAGAAAAACAAATCTTTGTGTTTTGTGTGTGTATAGTGTTAAATCATTATTTTTTAAAAAAATATTGGACATTGTGTAAGTATTAAAAGATATTGCTTACTCTGAGAAAGCTGATTTCATTGTTTCCACTGAGTGGAGAGGTTACGTCCTAAACTTTTGTTCATAAGGTCAGGGTTTTAGAAATTGAATTTCCTGTTTTGTGTTTTGCAGACATCCCTGGCCTCCGACCCAAACCAGCATATGTTAGTGCAACTTGTAACAATGAAAACTTTTATAGCACAAAAATACCATACATGGCTGCTCGTGTAGCCTTTATAAAATGGCTTGTAAACTTTTTTCTGGAAAAGAAGTACTTCACAGCAACACAGAATTCTAAAAATGGAGGAGAAGTCCTGCCCAGAATCATTCAAGTATGTTCTAAATTGTTCTTATATTAGTATTTCTAAAAAAGTATCAAATCAGTATTTCATAACTCAAGCAATATTAAGTAAATTGTAGTTTTTAAACGGGCTTTCAATACCATATTTCACTCATTTTAAATACTTTGTATTTTGGGATTTATTTCTAGGAATAATGATTGTCTTAAATTTTTATTTAGTAAGGGATTTTATTTTATTATTTACTCACATTTATATCCCACTTTTCCATCCATTTTCTTGATGACTTTTCCATCAAGGACTACATGGTTGTGTTTATCCTCAGAACAAGCTTGTGAGGTAGGTTAGGCTTAGAGATTACATGACTGGCCCAGAGTCACACAGTGAGTTTGAAGACTGAATGGGAATTTGAACCTGGGTCTCCTGCATTCTAACCATTACACCACCCTGGCTCTCTGATGTTTTAAATATACCTTTATAGGTGAATTTAGGCAAATGTAGCTTAAACTGGTCTAGAATACTTCCCCCCCTGTTGGTTTTTTGGAGACATGTTTGTGAGACAGTGATAGTCTTGTAACTAGATCCTAATATATAGATTCAATGTACTTTTGAGCAAACCATTTATTTATACATGGAAATATCTGAATGCTTTGTGGATACCTCCATGGCCAAGCATTTTTGTGAAAATGTGTGAAATACTAGCCAGAGTGAATGGAAGGATATAGTTAATTGTAGATTATCTGGGGCGTGATCTGTTGAATCCATTAGAATGGGTTCTGTGCTTGCGCTGAACCCATTCTAATGGATGTCAGCAGATCACTACCAGACCATCAGTTACAGGTGAGCAACATTTTTATCTGGGGCATGATCCGTTGAATTCATTAGGATGGGTTCTGTGCAGGTGCAGAACCCATTCTGATGGATGTCAACTGATCACTATCAGATCATCAGTTACAGGTGAGCAACCTGCTTTTCATAGTTGTGCTGTTTTATAGTGAGGTTGCATTATAAGAACATATTCATTACACGAGAAATAATAAAGTTTACTTCTTGGTATTGTCTCAGAAGTAATGTGTAATTTGGGAGATAATTAATTTGATAGCAACTCAAGTTCTACTCCAGTTCGTTGTTATGTCAGGATTCCCTGAACGTTAATCCAGATCTTCAAAGCAAATTTCTACAACTTTTCAATTGTCTTGTCTCCTTGGAAGTATTTTCCACGATCTAATGGCAACTTAAACTAATTTTATCCTGTTCTCTCAAGCCCAGAATTGATGGTTGAGCAAGGCTACCACTTTACTCAAGATATAAGTACAGTGAAAATGATTTGAAAGATCTCTTGTTGCCCTAATTGTGCATGTACTTCTTTAATGGCCTGGAGGAAGCTCTGAAAAAGTTGTACTGCCCATTTCTAATTTGGCAGGGGGCGGAAATGTTCACCCTACGTCAGGCAGGCACGCGCGCCTGTTGGGCACACGCGCGCCAGCTACTTCCAGCCGGAGAGCAAACAGGGTGGCAGGGACATACGCTGCCGCCACGTAGGACTTGGGAAATACTGGGCGGGCGCCAGTGGGGGAAAAGTGGAGGGAGGGGTAAGTGTACCCTCCCCTGCCCTTAAAGTGCTACCCTGCTGCCATTGAGCCACCCGCATGTGGTTCTGTGCACATCCTTACACCCTACATGTAATCCCTGCATCAGCTTTATAGCTGTGTTCATTGGGTTTTTGTAAGGTAAAGGATGAACATATATGTATTTATATATTTTCCCTGCTCCTTTCTCTACATGCAAAGGGTTCCCCATAAGGGCATAATTTCTGTTTCTTCTCCTTGCTTTGATGTGCATAGACACTTCGTCACATCATTACAGAGGAAAGGAGGCCTGTGAAAACCTATATCCATATCTAGCCCTTTCTCCTTTGTTCATTTGTTCCAAGGATTATTTTCTCTTCCTAAAGCAAAGTTCCTTACAAGTTGCATCCTATTTAGTTACTGCTAACAGTGAGTGTCAAAATGCACAAGATTTTAATGAGTGAAATACAGCTACAAAGGTCCATTGTAACATGTAACATTGGACCTCCAATTCCCAGTAGTACGCTGAGTGTCTGTGCATGCATGTTGAGAGATAGGAAAGCATGATTCTGTTATATTCCATGTTTATATAGCCTTCTGCCCAAAGATTCTGTGCCTACTCAGTAAAGGATTGTATCCTATATATTTCTCAAAATGCAAACACTCTGTCTAGTGTACAAGGGACAGGCAGGATTGGAGGTGATCCAGCATTTGTATGTATGCATGCAAGATAAGTTTTGAAATTATAACCATTGTTAGGAATGTAAAGTGTTGTGTTTAAAACAAACAAACAAACAAACAAACAAACAGACAGACAAAAAAACCCTGTAGTTGAACTGAGTACATCTGTGTACTCAGTCATCACTGATGATTGGGGCAGCTCCTATTCTCAATAGCTAAATCAACTTACTAGAGAAAAATTTGCAAGACAATACTGCCCTCTGTCCAGTCCCTTAAGGAACTACACTTTGATAGACATTGGTGCCCAGAATGGGGAAGGGGAATTGTGTTTCCACATAAAGTCACAAAGTACTGTGATGTGAACCTACACACCAAATCAGGTGCACAGCTCAAAGAGAGTAGTATTACAACCACCAGAAATGCTTTTAACCTCCAAAATATGCAACTATTCAAACTGATTGAATCCGTTTTTTATGTGCAGATAGAGCTGCTTTTGATATTTTTGACGGTTGATTTAAAAAGCTGTGGCTTTCATGGTTACTGTTTATTACTGGATATCTAATATGCATGTCTAGTGGTGAAACTGCTAAAGTAAATGTTTTAATTTCAGCTTGATTCCCTGTTCTTTTTCTGTGAACCCTCCAGAAAAAGGAAATAAGTAAATTAGAAAAATATGCATTTTACTCTCCAAAAATATTTCACTACTATGTTCTTTATCTCAAATGTTGGTTAATTTAAATTTGAGTGTGATTGTGTTGTTTGAATTTGGTTCATTTAGCAACTGTTAATTGGTAGTAATTAGAACCTGATTAAATTTTCTTATTATGGTACATACATAAATTCATAATCTCCCTTCTCTCTCCCTCCTTCTCCACCCTTATACTGAAGACGGTGGGCGGTGCAATACAAGATAAAAATCCTGAAATGGAGAACAATGTCCCATCTGATCAGGAGAAAAGCCATTCAAACAATAGCATGCTGTATGAAAGGAAGTTAAGCAATTCCAGCTTTTGTAACATCGAAGAACAACACCGTGCAGTGTATGAGATGGTGCAGCAAATTCTTTTGTCTACACGAGGTTATGTCAACTTTGTCAATGAAGTATTTCGTCAGGTAAGTATGTCTAAAGCCACCTAATGGCACAGCGGAGAAGTAACCTGGCTAGAGAGCAGGAGGCTGTTGGTTCAAATCCCCGCTGGTGTGTATTCCCAGAATATGGGGAAACTCCTATATCTGGCAGCAGTGATATAGGAAGGTGCTGGAAGGCATCATCACATACTGCGCAGGAGATGGCAATAATAATCCACCTCCCCCACCCCCAGTATTCTAACGACACCAGGAGTTGAGTAGTGTGCATGGTTCGGTTCGGGCACAATTGAAAAGACCTCCGGACTGGTTCGGCATTCCGGCGGTCCAGATGTTCAGAAGGGCGGGGGAGTCTCTCTTTAAGGGTGGTGGTGGTAGTACTTACCCCCCCCCACCGCTCTTCCCCCTCTAGCACTGGTGCTTTAAAAAATCTTCTTGGGGCGGCAGAGTTCCTCCCTGCTGCCCCTGCCCCCGTCATCGTTCGTCAAGCCTGCAACGGAGAAGAGCTAGCGGTGCGCATGCGCCCTTCGCAGCGCACATGCTCATCTCCACCGCTGGCGCGCGCATGCCACACACATGTGGTGTGCGCGCGCCAGCGGCGGAGACGAGTGTGCGGGCCGCGAAGGACGCATGCGCGCCGCTAGCTTTTCTCCGTTGCAGGCTTGACGAACGACGACGGGGGCAGGGGCGGCAGGGAGGAACTCTGCCGCTCCAAGAAGATTTTTAAAAGCACCAGCGCCAGAGGGGGAAGAGCGGCGGGGGGGTATGTACTACCCCCCCCTTAAAGAGAGACTCCCCCCAGTGCCGGACCACGCTTCTGTGGTTCCGTGCACATCCCTAGAGTTGACACCAACTTGACGGCACAACCTTTCCTTACCTTTAAGTGTCTAAGGACAAAGGATATTTCCAGACAGAGAGGTTTTTTTGTAGAAAGTTGAGTGAGCTTGTGCAATAACTGCTTGCAGAAGTTAATCTTGAGCTATCTGCACCTAGCAATTCTTGTGCTTCTTAATTCTGCTATTTTCTTTCTGCACCTAGGCAGACATTGCAGGTTGCAGCCCCTCTTTGTCCCTCCCAATTTCACCATTCCCTAAGGTGATTAATGTGTGTTTGAATAAAAAGCAACAGATTTTATTCTGTTATTTAATTTTTGTTGTTGTACAATAGCGCAGTTCTGTTTTACTGTACTTCTGGCTTACTGAAATTCTTCAGAGTTTCCCACCAACAGACAGACAGACACACCCCTCTTGAAACACCCATGGTTGCTGAGGTCTTAAACTTTTTCCTGGAATCTCACTGAATTGTTTGAAATTAATGGAGCTTGCTTCTAAGGAGGCATGCATTAATTGTCCTGCTGGGATCACCATTTCATCTCTTTTATTTATTTTTTAATCTTAAATTCCTGCAGTTTTGATTACTGCGTGCGGTTGAGTGAGAATAAGTTCTATAGTATGTGTATATATATATGTGTGTGTGTGTGTGTGTGTGTGTGTGTGTGTGTGTACAAACACTTGTGTATATATATATATAAACACTTGTGGCGGGGAACTGAATAAGGGAGTGGAGGAGGAGGAGGATTATTTGGTGTTGCAATCTTAGGAAAAGAGCATGGAGGGTGTTAAACAATAGGAAATCTCTAAAAATCTTATAGCCACTTTTTTTTTTTTTTTGGTCACAATGGAATGAAAACTGGATGCAAGGTAGACCCTTGTGAGGTCATTGTACTATAGAATTTTTTACCAAAACTCAAAGAGTTTTGATCCAGCCACATGTTAAAGTTGTGAAGTTTGACTTTTGGTCATTTAAAACAGAGGAATGAGATTAAACAATGTAGCCCACAGCCACTCCTTTGAAGTGACTAAGTCTATCTCCTAGTTCTCTGCAACACTGAATAAAGAACAATAGCAACAATCATTTGGAGGGATGCAACAGAGATGTGGGGTTGGGGTGGGGGGTTTGGAGAAAGATAGAAGGCTAAATATTGTAAACTGCCCAGACACATGAGTTTTGGGTGGTACAGATGTGAAATGAATAAAATAAATAAATAAATGGGGGAGAGGGATAAAACTTTCTTCTAGAGCAGTAGTTCCCAACCTGGGTTCCTCCAGATGTTGCTGAGCTATAACTCCCATCATTCCCAGCTACATTTTATTATGGCTGGGGATGATGGGAGTTGTAGTTCAGCAACATCTGGAGGAACCCCAGTCCGGAACCTCTGCTCTAGAGTGCTATTCTGCAAGAACAGTTAAATCAAATCAAATCAAATGGGATGAAAGATCATAATGTTGATTAACTGGTCTGGGAGAGTAAAAATGGATCACACAAAGTGAGAACTGGAAGAAAGGTGCACTCAGATGTGGAAGTGAGGGGACTTGTGGGGGTATACCCTTAGGAGCCAATCCTCCCATATATCACCACCTATTCAGGTAAGTGCTCCTCTACGGGTTGCACTGTGACCATTCACCTTTTCCTTCTTGTACAAAATTTTGCCCTGTGTATTCAAGTTAGAGGAAAATGGTATTGAAAAAAATGCTTTTACTTTTTCATGGATATGATGGTCACTTATGATTTTAAAAATAAATTAAAATCTGAAAGGGCTGTATATAATCTGAACTCCCAACAACATCACCTGTAGGGTTAGAAGTGAAGAAGGTAGAATATACTGTATATCTGGAAAGTTCCCCCAAAAGCTAATGGATTAGGATAATAGATGGAAGGAACATGGCTAGGATGCCCTCTTCTGATATACAGATGAATTATGGTCAAAACAGCAGTGCTGTGACACTTTCTTTCTTTCTTTCTTTCTTTGTGCGATTTATATATTGCTTTTCATTAAAATAATCTCAAAGCAGTTTACAAGATAATTAAAACAATGCATAATTAAAAAAATAAAAGTACAAATAATATAAATATAAAAATAATATCTCTATTTAAAAATTTAAAAACCCATTTAAAACAATAATACATAAAATGCAAAGCAGGAGCAGTAAAAACAATACTTTCATTTAAAAGCCTGGGTGAAGTGCCATATCTTTACTTGTTTCCAAAAAACTGTCATGGGGACTGAGAAGTGGATACCAGCCGGGAGAGCATTCCAAAACCTGGGAGCAATGACTGAGACGGCCCTTTCCCACTTTAAAGGTTTAGAAAATTGTTACACAGAAAAAACAGGTTGCTTACCTGTAATTGATGATCTGGTAGTGATCCATTGCATTCATAATAGTGGATTCTGTGCCTGTGCAGGATTATTCGGGCAGAATTGGTTAGCTCCTTGTGGCGCCCTGCACATGGTGCGGTTCCATTATTTTCGGCAGTTAGGCCCTTCTCTTCTCAGTTCCTTGAAGACCGTCATGAAGACATTTTTATGTTACGGTGCAATAAGTCTGTTCTCTCCCTCCTCCCTTTAACTGCAGTGAGGTAGGCTTGTTGGGTCTTATGAATACAACGGATCACTACCAGATCATCAGTTACAGGTAAGCAACCTGTTTATCTGGATCATGAACCGTTGCATTCATAATAGTGGGTGACTGACCAGCTGTCAGTTGAGTAGATGCAGAATTTAAGAAATTGTATACTGGGTAATCCTGCGTTTGTTTCTTGAGCTCCAAACCCAGAGCCTTAGCCATCTCCAATATCTGATGGTGGTAAGAACACATCTTCTCATTTGGAGATATTTGTCCTGGGGCGTATCTAGGGTAGGGCAGACAGGGCACGTGCCCTGGGCACCACTTGAAGGGGGCGCCATTTTTTAAAATTAAAAAAATGGCTGCTGAAAACAAAATAGCCACTGCGCATGCTCAAATTGCCTCTGTGAGGCCCTAGGCCATGCCAGGCCTTGCAGTGGCCATTTGAGCATGCACGGCAGCCATTTTGTTTTCAGCAGCCATTTCTAAAATATATATTTTTTTAAAAAATGGCCACCGCACATGCTCAAATGGTCCCTGAGAGGCCCTAGAGGCCAGCGGGGGGAGAGGGAACCTTTGCAGACCCCCCCCCACGGCCTTTAGGAAGCCCCCAGAAGGGGCTACAGGTATTTTTTTTAAAATTAATATAATATAAGTCACTACACATATTCAGTTTGGCACTATGTACAGAGAATCAGGGCTTGTGAATACTGAGCTGAAGCTTATGAGCTAGAATTGTATTCATTTGCTCTTACTTTGCTTCTTGTGATAAGTGAGTTAAATGTGATGTCTTAATAATATGGCTATTAATGGTGAGTTTGTATTTGAATCAGTGTGAAATCCTTAGTATTAAGGCCCACTGGGAGTTTCTTGCTCTCTTTCTCTCATTTTAACTGTCTTTCTGAAATACTAGAATATATTCCAAGCAGTGACACAGTTTACTCTGCATATCCTTTAATTATTTTCAGAGTATCTGGGAAAAGTTAAATTCTCCATTTATTTTTTAAAACTTATGTAATAGTGATGCTACAACGCATAGTAGAGAATTAGACAGGCACTTCTGTTTAGTTTTCCAAATACACCTCCACATAGTATTTGGGTACTTCATGAGCCCCAGCATACTGAAATTTGTAGTTTTCCGGCATTTTTTGGTCTGGCTACGTCCACTGCTAAATAGTTTTTGAAATATTAAAAGATTAATGAGCTTGACTTGTATTTTTGAGCTGATATTATGGTAAAGTTATCTGAAAGATGGGTGTCAGATGTTTGGACAGGGGGCGCAATTTCAGTGCTTGCCCTAGGTGCTATTTTCCCTAGATACGCCTCTGATTTGTCCCCAGTACAATCTTCACTGGTGGATCATCAGGGTGTTTGGATGACGCAGAACTTGCCGTTGAGGTATCTGATTCATAATCATCTGTTTGGCCTGTCGTTTCCTCTTGAGTGGTTGTGGTCATTTTTGGTTTGGGTGCAAATTGAGTCTGAGTTGTTGCAGAAGTTGTTGATTGTACTACCATTTGAGTAGGTTGAGTCCTTACTAGTGGATCATGAAGCTTATCCACTGTCTATGTAGCCATAGGAGTGCACTGCCTAGGGAGTGCTGGCACCTCCTGAGCTTGTGGTGTGGCCCTTTCTCTAGGTGGAGTGATCTGTGTCAACATCATATTGGTGGTTTGTCAATGGGCCTTCCAGAGCTTATATTCATAGTAATCATATGGAAGCCCCAGTGACCGAGGCTGTGTGTGTGTTCTGTTGTCTCCTCCAGCCCCAGACATTAAGCCGTGTGCCATAGTGTAATCCCTTGGCATTCTCCAAGTATGTCCAGTCACGCCCTGCACAGCAGACAACATGCTTACTGTCGTGTGTGGTTGCAGTGGATGGAATGCTGCGGAGATCAGTGTTGTCTGAAATTGAGGTCATGGAGACATCCCCGGTGTGTTTGGGAATGAGGCATCATCCAGATCCCCATCATTGTCTAAGCCCTGAGTAATAAAGCCTTGAAATGTAGAAGCAGATGGTGTGCTTTCACTGGAACCTAGGAGATGCATTAGACTTCAAGCATCTCCGGGCCCCAGAGCCTTTTCCATGTCATCGGTATGATGATCGATATTGAGGGTTACCAGCGAGTGGGAAGCAGAAGTTGTGTCCTGGTCTCTCAGTGCTGAGGGAGATGGGGATTGCGCCGTTGTCGGTGCCGGAGACAAAGACTTGATGCGGAGGCATCATCGTAGATGTTCTCCAGTGTCGTGGGGTAAATGTGTCCCCAGTGTCGGGTCCGTTTTGAGGTTGGGGTGGAGAGCCAGAGATGTTGATCCTGAGGAGAAATCCCTGATACTGTTTGCAATCCCAAAGGGGACGGTGTCAAGCAAGCCGTCTCCGATGTTGAAGTGGTCTTGGGCTTCAAGCTCTTGTCACGGTGTTTCTTAGGAGGTGGTTCGTCATTGACATTGTGCCCCTTGCGTTTCGATTTGTGCTTCCTTTGATGTACTCTCAGACGGGGGCTTAGGCTGCTTGAAGTGTAGAGCCAATGTCGGAGCTCCCATTGTCAAGGATTGAGACTGCCTCTTTGACGCAGTCCTCAACACCAATATCGACATGGTACTTGAGGTTTACGGTATGGGTGTTTCCACTGGAGACCATGGCATTGGAGTTCCTGGTCTCATTACATCCTCATATATTGCAGCCCTCAAATGGAGCGCTCGGTTCTTCTTAGTGATCTCTGTGCATCACACATGGGTTTGCGCCTGCGCAGAACCACCATTCGGAAACTTCTAGATCTTTACCATATTAGGAAAAATGAGTGAGAAGCCCAACTTCCCTATCCGACAGACTACCACACTCCCTCAGTCTTTCATTGACTGTCACAGTAGCTACACTTCTGGTTATCTTCTCCAGCTTTGCCACTGTTTTGTGAACTATTTGTTGATTACTAGGACTTGTTCCCCTATCTGTTTATTTCTTTGTTTTTTCCTGTTTATTTCCTTATATTTCCTCCTGTTCATTTTGCGTTTTGATTTATATCTGGTTATCTCCCTTTCGTTTTCCCTCACTTGGCCACTTATGGCCACAAAGGTCTCTTTTAAAAAGTGCTCGCAGTGCTCTGTGAAGCTTCCCTCCTCCGATGGACACTCCTTGTACCTGGTGTGTTTGGGAGAGGCACATCGCACGGATTTGTGTGTGATTTGCTGAGGCTTCAAGAAGCAAGCCTGTCGTATTCAGGCTGCCTGCCTTCAGGTGTACTTGTGGGAAAGGGTGCTTTCTAATAGCTTCTCTGTGGCTGGAACGTCGGATACTCTAGTGCCTGCCTCACTCTTCCCCCCTTAGTTGGGAGAGTTGGAGTTGAGAGTGGCAATGCAGGCGGCTCACGAAGCACCCATTATCCTGCACGCAGCACTGGCATTTCCCCTTGCTCCCCTTGCCCTCTTGAGACCGAACATACTGGTACCAAAGACGCCTCTCCTACCCCTTGTGGAGGCTGCGGTCCCAGCTGTTCTTCCTCCCACCACCACCAGTCTGCTGCTGAGTGAAGAGTCTTTGTTGCCAACGTCCTCTTGTGCTAAGAAAGGTCTTGTGAGACCCAAGAAGGGGTGGAGCTTATCTTCGGACCAACAGGCAAAACATTGAAGGCAGTGAAACGGACTGCTGCTCCCTTGCCCACGGGATGGAGCTTGGTGCCGATGTCAGAAGAAGAAAAAGAAGGCTAAAGGGCTGGTGCCCTCTGCCCCACCTGCAGAGCAGACGCAGGGGGGAAGGAAAAAGAAAACCAAGCACTTAAATCCTCCAGCTGTGCCTGCTTCACTTCTGCCTCTACCTGTGGACGCTAATGACCTTGACTCTAATCCTGAGACACAAGCCTCCAGAAATGACCTGATTAGCCCAACTCGACGCCTAGATCTAGGGCTTCGAGAAGTAGAAGCCCAAGTAGTTAATCTAGAAGATCTAGACAAGAGACGGAGGAGCTGCTCTCGGGGCTGGTCTTCCTCACCTAAGAGGTGTCACTATTCACCTGGGGCGCACCCTTACAAGCTATCCTCGGATGAGGATTCGTCTCAGGGAGGTGATGATCCAGATGTGTCCTATGAGGGTCCTTTTCAGCATTATCAATTCCCAAGGAGGCATTACCTGCCATTCTGTGACTACTGTGCACCTGAACACCACTATCCTTCCTTTCGTGCTCACTTACGTTATGGGTATAAGGAGGGACTGTACTTTGACTCTTATTATAAGCCTTGCGGTGCCCACCACAGGACTAGATCCCGATACAGATCGAACTCTGCATCCCCCGACTGTCCCAGATCACGCTCCAGGTCTCAACATAGATTGGATCAGCCCGATGCACCGGGGATTCCTCAGCGACCAGCACAGTCACCTGCTGTACCACTTGTAGACCAATGGGCTCCGCAGTCCCCTCCATTGCAGGTCCTTCAGCCACCACAAGTCCCTGTGCCCAAGGACCCAGGGGATTCTGCAGAGGACACCAAGGGGTCAGAGTTTGAAGTGGCACCTGATACACCGCCAGGGATGGAGGACAGTGCTCAGGAACTAGTATAGGATCCTTCAGAGGACTCCTAGCATTACATGGAACAATTGGTCTGAATGGCCACTTGGTTGGGCCTTGCTGTTCACCAACAGGCGGATCAACTAGAGGATCCCATTTTCCAGCTTAAACTGAGTCTCATGTCTCAGTGGCGTTGCCACTGATTTCAACCCTGGCCCAAGTAATCAAAGTGTCCTGGGAAAAACCAGCTTCCGTTTCTGCCACCTCCAAGAAACTAGAGAATATGTACAGGGTGCAACCCAAGGACATGGCATTCCTGACAAAGCACCCGGTTCCGAATTCAGTGGTAGTGGAATAGGCCCAATCTCGCAAACGCTCGCTTACCGCTCCGGTGGATAGGGAGGGCAGAAGGATGGACTTCCTGGGCAAGAGGGTATATTCTACAGCTAGCTTGTTAGTGCGAGTGGCAAATCAACAAGCATGTTGGGCACGTTATCAGCATTTTCTTTCAGAGAAATTGGCACCCTTTCTTCAGCAACTCCAGCAGGAACAGAAGGATGCTGCGTTCTGTTTTCTAAATGAGGGCTTCCGAGTAGTGAAGCAGCAACTGCATTCTTCAAGGCATTTTGTGGATTGTGGTTCTTGCGCCATGGCATCTGCAGTGTCCTTGCAGAGGCATGCATGGCTGCGTTCTTCTCTGTCCCAAGAGGCTAGAATGTGCATAGAAGACTTGCCATTTGACGGGCAGCAAGGACTGATGACATGCTTGAGAGGGTGCAAAAGCTACGCACAACTGCGAAGTCAATGGGGTTTTCTCAGCAGGCTTCCTCTTCCTCAGCATCGACTAGGCGTAAGCCTTGGCTACTATCAGCCTAAGCAATCCTCATATTATTCAGGGGACTCCTTTTGTCAGCAGCACCGCTTACAGCAGCGCAGAGTACCCAACTTTGGCACAACTTCGAAGACCCAGTCTGCCCTTAAATTGAGGCCATCCTTCTCCAAATGACAATGATGGCCCTCCTCGCTTACCTCTGTCTGCCTTCTGCCAAACCTGGAGCGACATAACATCAGATTCTTGGGTCCTGGCCATTGTGAGGAATGGTACAGGATAGAATTCAACTCCTTAACCCCCATTCTTGGGTATTGTTACAATACCCCCATCTCGTGCCCTGCTGGAGGAAGTTGCATCCCTCCTAAGGAAAGGGGCCATTCGAAAGGTTCACTGCAATGAGACTTTGGGCATCTATTCCCAATACTTCACAGTCCCCAAGAGGGATGGAGGTCTGAGGCCTATCCTCGACTTACGGGGTGTAAATTACTTTGTGACATACAGACGGTTTCGCATGGTGACCATCCCTATGATCCTCCATCTCCTCTTCCCAGGTGCTTGGTTCGCTTCCATCGATTTAAGGGACGCCTATTTTCATATTTCCATTGTGCCTCACCATCGCAAATATTTAAAGTTCCGTGTGGGCCCCCAAACATACCAGTAATCCGCCCTCCCCTTCAGCCTGGCCTCTGCTCTCATGTATTTACCAAATGCATGGCGGTGGTGGCAGCCCACCTTTGACTGCGGAGGGTGATGGTCTATCCATATACAGTGGTCCCTCGACTTACGAACTACTCGACATAAGTATTTTTCGAGTTACAAACGGCAGTTTTAGATCCAGTTTTAGATGTGGTTTTTTCGACTTACAAATTTTTAGATGGGGTTTCCTCGACTTACGAATTTTACATGCGGTTTCCTTGACTTGCCTGCCTGTTTACTGCCTGTTTATTCTTGAAAAGAAATGTTCCTGTGCAGTTTGCAAGCCTTACTGGGGGTCTGGGTCTTTTTTCTAGGCTCCGGAACGCATTAATCCGTTCCCAATGCATTCCTATGGGAAACCGCTTTTCGACTTACGAACTTTTCGACTTACAAATGTGCATTCGGAACGGATTAATTGCGTAAGTAGAGGGACCACTGTATAGACAACTGGCTTCTCGTAGCTCCCATAAGAAGGCAACTAGTGGGGGATATAGAATTGGCCCTTTGTCTGCTTCGGAGACTGGGACTGCAGGTCAATAAGGAAAAGTCAAAGTTAATGCCAAAACAGTCCATAGAGTTTCTAGGCACTATTTTGGACTCAAGAACCTCTCTTGCCACTCTGCCTCGACACAGGGTCATCTCAATTTTGCAAGCAGCACAAACTTTCTGCACGTTGCGGATACACAGGGCAAGGTTTGCACAGCAGCTCCTGGGCCTGATGGCATCATCTACAGTGGTGCTTCCTCAGGCTGATCTTTGGACTCTACAGGCCTGGTTCCTGGTCAGTTTCAAGCCCCAGTTTCACTCCCAACAGAGACTGCTGACAGCTCCACACAGAGTGCAGAGAGCAGCTTCCTGGTGAACAAGGGTCTCCAACCTGTCACAAGGGACACAGTTTTGGAGGCCGCCCCCCACCCTCACTATCACCACAGATGCCTCTAGCATGGTGTGGAGAGTGCACTTCAGGGACCTAAGGGTCTCTGGGCATTGGTTGAGGATAGAAAGACAACATCATATCAATTATCTGGAGCTCATGGCAATGTTCCGGGCTCTCAGGACCTTTCGACATTGGATAGCAGGGTACCCTGTACTACTTCTTATGGAAACACTATGGCTCAGTCTTATGTGAACAGACAAGGAGAGACAGCCTCTCAGTCCCTACTAAGTCTAGCGATGCAGCTGTGACTGTGGTGCCTGGATTGGAAAATTTGGCCGTTGGCACTACACATCCAAGGGAAAGTCAACACCCTAGTGGATGTGCTGAGCCACCAGAAATCCCTCTCGCACGAGTGGCATCTGGATTGGGAGATACTATGCAAAATCTTTCAGAAGTGGAGAACTCCGTGTCTGGATGTATTTGCATAAATCCGGAATACTCAGTGTGCGAGATTTTGCAGCAGAGCTGGGATGGATTCGAGGTCAGAAGGGGATGCATTCCTCCTGCATTGGGGCAGCCAGCTTCTGTATATCTTTCCCCTTTTCTTCTGATACGAAGGGTCCTCCAGAAAATAATTGAGGATGGGGTCAGATGCATCCTGATAGCGCCATGGTGGCTCAGGCAACCCTGGTTCACTAAGCTTCTCCAGCTATCACAAAGGATTTACCAGCGTCTACTGTCAGTGCCATATCTGTTGACAGGGGTCGGGGGCCATCGTCTCCACCCAGATGTGGAGTCACTACATCTAACAGCATGGTGGATACAACCACAGCTGTGTTCAGTGACCAAGTGCAAGCTGTCTTGATAGCGGCGAGAAAGCCTTCTATCCTGAGATCTTGCGCAGCCAAATGGACTTGCTTCTTGAAATTTGTGCATAGCAAGGGTTGTTCTGCAACTGAGGCTACTTTATCAATGATTTTGGAGTATCTGTTGTCTCTGAAAGACAGTGGGCTGTCATATTCTTTGTTAAAGGTTCATTTGGTATTCTACATCTGGCTTGTTCTCACACGTTAGTTAAAATATTTTTGAAAAGAATGCGCCATTTGTTTCCCCGTGCTCCCAAGTGTGCACATCCTCGGAACCTGTTACTGGTTTTGAGGCAGCTAACGAAGGCTCCCTTTGAGCCTTTAGTTACATGTGACCTGAAATTGTTATCTTTAAAAACTGTTTTTCTAACTGCAATTACTTCAGCAAAAAGAGTGAGTGAATTGAGAGCACTGCGCTCTGATTATCCCTATTTGGTGTTCCATTACAATAGGGTTGTGTTACGACCTGATGTTTCCTTTTTGCCTAAAGTTGTTTCCGAGTTTCACCTGTTGCAGGAGTTTTTCTTTACCTACCGTCTTCCCTATGCCAGCCACAGATGGGGAGCGTGTGTATCACTCTCTGGATGTCAGAAGGGCCCTTGCTTTCTTTGTAGACAGAACTCGATTGTTCTGCAGGGCAAAATCATTGTTTGTCTCATAATATTTGGATTCCTCTAAGGGTTTACCTGTTTCATCTCAGAGGATTTCTGCATGGGTCAAGGATACTATTTCCTTAGTGTATCGACTAGCCTCTGAACCCTTACCTGCCCCAGTTAGGGCGCACTCCACATGGGCAATGGTTACCTCTGTAGCGTTTTATAAGGGTCTTTCTATGGCTGATGTTTGTAAGGCCACTACATGGTCGCGTCCAACCACTTTCATCCGACATTATGCGTTGGATGTCCATTCAAAGTCTCATGCAAGATTTGGTGCCTCTGTTCTGTTTGTATTAAGAAATAAAGTTTTTTCTTGCACCCTTTCTCCTGAGATTTTTGTGTCTCTCTCCTGGGTCTAAGCTGCACCCTCCAACCAAGTTTCTTTAGTTTGCTATTATCCCATGTGTGATGCACAGAGACCATGAAGAAGAAGGGCAGGTTTCTCACCTGTAACTGTAGTTCTTCGAGTGGTCTTCTGTGTATTCACACAACCCGTCCTTCCTCCCCACTGCAGCATATATGGGTTTTATTATCTGAGATGGTCGCTCTGACTGAGGGAGTGTGGTAGTCTGTTGGATAGGGGGAGCTGGGCTTCTCGCTCTCTTTTCCTAATATGGTAACACTCTAGAAGTTTCTGAATGGTGGCTCTGCGCGGGAGCAAACCCATGTGTGAATGCATAGAAGACCACTCAAAGAACTACAGTTACAGGTGAGAACCCTGCCCTTCTTTCTTATTTGGAGCGAAAACGTCAAACAAATTTTCCAAGTAGGGGTATTATGGCCTTCGCCCAAACACAGCAAGCACAAATCATGGTCATCTGCTGATGGGAGTTTTCCCTTACAGCACTGGCACTTTTAAAAAGTATTTTTCTTCGCCATTTTTAAAAGTACTTATGTCTTAGCCAAAAGAAGCATCAGTGGCACTGTTCCCTCTAACAGGGATTCCCAGATGTTGTTCACTACAACTTCCAGCATCCTCAGCTGCAGGCTGAGGATTCTGGGAATTGTAGTCAACAACATCTAGGAATCCCTGTTAAGAGGGAACAGTGGTCGGCAGTCTGGGTCAAAGCCATTTTTTCCAATCTGTCATCTTTAGTTTAATCCGTCTAGAAATATCGTCGTCTAGTGTAACCATAGTCAAGCGGGGTAAATTACACTAAACATTTTGTCCTTTTTTTCTAGAAAATGTTCGATTCTGAGGAGCTGTGTAGCCGAGGTACTGATGCAAAGGCAGTCAGAAAAGAACTGAGGGGAGAAGCGCCTAACTGGCAAAAATAATGGAACTGCACCATGTGCAGAGAGCAGGTCTAGGTGCCACGAGGAGCTAACAAATTCTGCCCGAATGGTCCTGCACAGGCGCAGAATCCACTATTATGAATGCAATGGATCATGATCCAGATCTTTCATTGACTATAGCCCACTTCATCAGATCCCATCTGATGACATGGACTGTAGTCGTCAAAAGTGTATTGTTAGGTTATTCGTGCTTCTATCACATAATGTTCATATTATTGCATACTCTTTTTTAAAATTTAAAGTGGTTATTTGCACATTGGCTGTGTGAGTTGAAGTGGTGGGGTGCAGTGGGCCTAGACAAATATCATCTTGTGCTCGATTTTTGGTGGGGTAGATTCTGTTCTATATGATAGAAGATATAACGAAAGATGGCTGACATAATTGATCTATAATGTACTTTCAATTCCTATAAATATGCTTTATTTCCATGATGTATTAATAAAGCTTACTGTTCACATTTTAGGCTTTTTTACTACCTTCATCAGAGATATCTTTAACCGAAAAAGTAGTGAAGGTATATAGGAAGTGGATACTGCAGGAGAAGCCTGTGTTCATGGAAGAACCAGATATGAAGGAAACTGTCCAAGATGAGGATGGCATCTTGGATCATTCGACAACAGAGACAGACAGCAAACATGTATGGTGCTAGTCATTACTAAATAGGTAGAACATTTATAATGTGTATTAATTGGGATTTATAAACCATTGTATTTTGTTTATTTAGAATGTTTATATATCAATTTTCAACAACAACAAAATTACCAAGCAGTGTACATAGCAGATAAATGAAAAAATTGTTATTGTTTGCTCATGTAACAGGGGTTGAACTTTGAAGATTGCCCAATATAGCACTAATAGAATACTGCAAACATAATTCAATTTGTAAGTTTTCATCCAACCACCTGCTACTAATTGCGCACCTATTCCCCTTCTCTACCATTGCTACCCACTCCTACACACCAGGAACCTTCTGCAGCCCCATCTATTGAATTGAAAGCAGTGCTAACTAGCACTTATGGGCTTGATGATGATTATTTTTTTAAATCAACATGATCCTGTTGTCTTATGTTCAGAACACTGAAGTTTTAGGATTGAACAATTGAGATAATGTGTTGTTGCGAACAGGAAAATAACATGATTATGATTGAGGGTTTTCCTTTATTCAGCTGGAGTAATTGTGAGGCAACCTTTTAAGCTTCCTTAGGTCTCAAATGCTAACATGGTCTGGGTACCCCCTACCTTCTAAAAAGGGAAATTAAACAAGTTTAGAAGTTTTGTTGTGCAAGGAGGTGAAAGGTGACTTTGCTGATTCTCCCTGTCCTCTACAGCCCCATGAAAACCTGCTCCTGAGGGTCTCTCAACCCACATGAACAGATTTTTAGGGGGCTGCAATGAGAACAGGGAATTGATGAAAATTAGTCCTCTTCCTTTACACAATGGAACTCCTTCAGCTTGTGCAAGTCATTCTTGGGATCCAACCCCTAGTTTGGCTATAATAGTACTTTATGGGGGGGGGGTTGCACGCACACACACACACGAAAGCACAGTTGTGTTCTCAGATTTCTTAGTATTACATACAGAAAAAAATAACCAAATAACTAACATTCCACATCTGGAATATATAAATTTAGAATCTTGCCTATCACAGTTATTCAGATCTTACCTACCACATTATCAATCTGGAAGAAATACATATGTATTTGTCTGCTTTTAAATTTAATTATATGAATCTTCACCTCATTGATTTAGTGTTGAAACATGACATTTTATAATACCAGTCCGCTCTGTTTTTAGTCAAAAAAGTTCTATTAAGTGGTATTGGGACTGTCCCTTCATAGCTTTTTAAAGTGAATACTTGTAGTCCCATTTACTGAGACAGACTGGATTATTTTCTTAAATTTAGGACGTCCAAATTGTGACAGGAGCCACAATGTTGAGTACATTACCATACTGAAAATGTCAGAAGACTGCAACTAATTTGCAACTCACAACATGAACATAATTTCCCTGAAGTGCACACACAACTTCATTCAAATTTAATATATAGCCAGTGGATGGGGTGAACATCTTTAAAACCATTTATATGATGCTAATATAAGATTAGATGAAGTAAATTTTATTGAAGTTTTGCAGATGTTGTGTCAGAGATCTTTTATATGGTTTACAGCACTGAAAGTATGTATTAATTAGTGCATGTACAATCACCAAAGGAAATTATATTGTTTTAATATAATGTCCATGCAGATAGCTGCAGCATTCCAACAGAAATCTCCTGCTGTAGAATTTCTTAAGCCCAAATGTTCAAAACATATTTTCAGTTCTAAAACTGGAAGCTAATATTTTTATCTAGTTTGTACTTGCTTAAGATCTAGTCATGTTGATTGACATTCAGACTACCAAAGCTTATGCGTAAATAGCACCTTCGGGCATGCAGCAGGACTATCCCCACAGCTCTGTCAGTTCTTGTATGTGTAAGTATTTATGCAACAGAGTCAGTGGTTGCTTCTCCAGAGTGCCCTGCTTTAACCCCAAAGCCCTTTGTGGCAGCAGGAACACATTGCTGCCCTGGCTGTGTTGCACAAAAACTTGCCCTTAAGGGAATTGATGTAGTTCTGGGGGTGGACCTGATAAATGCTCAATAGTGCTGTTTCTGGGCATGCTTTGGTAGTCTGGATGTCACCCAGTGTCTCCAATTCTTAACTTATTTATGTGCATATAAGAACCAGTTTAAGTTGTCAGAGCCCTCAAATTTTTCCCTGTAGTGGGAAATGTGCATGAATGAAAGTGACAATAGTTGCACTGTCTCTAAATAACACTGATTTTATTGGAGATTACATCCTACGTGAGCATGTTCAGAATTGAAACAAGTAAAGATGATCAAGTTCTTGAAAGGTTGGAGGGCCTCACAAGCACTTTGTGGGGCGGTGGGGGGGGTGGTTGGAGGACCTCACAAATACTTTGGGAGCTGTTTCTACTTAATGAGCTTAACTATGGTATGGCTTTTCTATTTCCATGGCATTTAAATATTTTTCTTTATAAAGATATCCTATCTTAAACAATAATATTGACTAATTATTTTTGGAAGCTTTCATCTGGCCACTCTGGACATAAAAGATCCTCCAGTTGGGGAAGAACACACTCCTTCTCTAGTGCTGTTAGCAGAGGATGTATATTAGAAGATGAAAACAAGAATGTTAAAGCAGGTGTTCAAGCAACACTACAGGTAAAATATATGGAAAGAGCTGAAGATTCATACTGAACTGGGGTTTTCTATCTTCCATTATTATTGGCTTATTTGGGGGTTTGAAGGTGAATGCTTTGGGCAGTACTGAATATGCAACTTTTATTCTTTTTTGTAGTACTAATATAATAAACATAAGACAAAAACCCACATATGGAATCTGGCAACCTTAAATATAACCAAAAGGCTATAAATTTCTTGGGCCACACTTTGTTTTAAGCTACTAAAAGCATGGGTATATATAAAGTTATTTAGCTGGAAAAATATAATTACTTGGAATGGAATGGTAGTGACTGATAAAGGACACTTTTCCTGGATAGTCTTTCATCAACATACTCATCAACATACTGTTTCTTTAAAGAATGTCACCTTGATTACTTGGTACTTCCTATATGGGGACCAAAACACAAACAATTCTATATTATAATACTGTGAAATGTTTTGACATTTCTCAGTTGGAGTTCTGTTCCATAGGCTTTGAATACTAGTATGTTAATCAGCCCCACTGTTATGATTGGAATAGCACATGAAACCCATGGGGGGGGGGAGCAAACCACTGTCTCTCATTGTTTGAAACTTTCAAAATGGGCACATCAAAGCCATTCAGCCAGACTCCAAGACACTCTGTGAAAGAAAGCCCTGCAAGTGATGGGTATGGACCATCAATCAGGGTTAATGTGTATATTAGGAAACCCGATGGTTGACGAGAGCCTCTATTTTTCCTGATTGCAAATAAAATATTTCCTGACCTCTCCTTCCTGATCAAGCACCACCAAACACTTCAAGTGCTACCACCAGTAGGGAGTAATGGGAGGTTCAGAATCTGTATCAAATTAGTTTGATATTGTGTATTTTTAGTTAGTTGGCTGTTTAAAACAGTGCTTTGTAACTACCAAAAAAAAAAAAGGTAGACTATTTTTCATAAAAATGGTGCTATTGTTGACTTACTGGCTCTGTGGGGAAGTGTAAAAAGTAAAAACTGTACATGTTTTTAAAATCATAGTAAAATACTTTAAGAGAGAAAATACTTTATACATATGGAACAATCCAAGACCTGCTCAGCTTGCAGAACCGGGCACATGCAGGAACTATTGTAGAGAAATTACTTATCCTCTGTACAGGAAGCAACTTTAACTGAGAAATAAGAGACTAACAGTCTGTTATGCAGAGAGAGGGAGAACCTCTCAATTTGAATTCAAGATAGCAAGTGAGGAGGAGACAAACACAGCAACTCCACCCCCAAGCCAGTATACAGACACATTCAAATATATACAAGCATGCCCCACACAAAGAACTGACATAATGTCCATGGCATAATCCCAACAGGAACTTCCCTGATCTCTTCTAGGAAATGAAATGCTGCACAGAGAATGGTTTTGTGATTCTCCTGCAACCATGCATCCTGCAAGTCTTAAAAAAAAATGGCACTGGGTAGTCCTTTTGTTTCCTGATGGATATATTTACAGGGCCATGCTCTGTTTTGGCTTTTGCCATGAAATGATTACAAAAGTGGTGCACTGTTTGTGGGGGGAAATGGTTCTGTGGCTACACTCCCCATGTTTGAACACTACAAGTGTTTGAAGAGGGAATAATTTAACATTTGAATGTAGTTGTTGGTTACTTATCTTCACCCCCACCCCTTTCATTTATAATCTTTTAAGGTATTTTTGACAAACTCTGCAAATGTATTTTTACTGGAACCATGTACTGAAATACCTGCACTCCTGAAGGAGCACATCGATGCTTGCAAAGCAGTTCTGAGTATATTTAGGCGCATGATAATGGAACTTCCAATGAATAAAAAGACCTGGTAAGTTTTTAATGTCTCCTTCACATTTAGGTGTAATAAACAGAGCTGTGCAATAAAAATGAAGAGGGGCCTAAACTATTCTGTGTTGCACATTTCAATGTTTAAAAGTATCTATATGAATTTATAAAACTAGCAGTTTTATAAATACTTCTAGTAAAATATTGAATATGTTAAATAATATCATATTTTAGTAGTTATACACTCTCTGAAATGCAATACAAAGAAATAAGTTTAGTTGAAAATTTTATTTATGTGTTACATTTATATACCACCCTTCATCTTATGACATCAGGGTGGAGAACAACAAATTAAGAACAACAAACTAATAAAACCATCCTAAAATTTCAATAAAAATACATTAAAAATCAACAAACACAGCTACAACCAATTAGAAACCAATTGTATTTACCACTGGGATGGGAGAACAGCTACTCATTGACCAAAAGCTTGAATAAAAGAGGTAGTCTTCAGTCTCCTCCGAAAATTTTCACATGATAGTTACAATAAGCACAAGTGTTTGCAGCCCTTTTTTTAAATGAAAGAGAAAGAGTGTACTTTGCACTGCTTGATCAACAGGTTTCCTTCTCACAATAAAGGATGTGAAACCTGTATATATCCGCCTTGGTATGAACTTGGAACTCTAGATCTCAGCTAATGTATGAGCCTAGCAATGTTGGGACTGCTGACAATAATAATGGATTACTTAACTTGGCATGCTGCACAGATTTCAAATCTTACTGAGATCATAAGACTTGCAAGCTATAGCACAGAAATGCATGTAAACTAGTTACCTGCTTGTTTGTTTTAGGGAGCAGAAACCATAATATAAATATTGATAGGTTGTAGCATGAGTAGTGTTCCCCAACTCTTCCTCCCTTAGGCAGCTCTCTGAACACTCCCCCTCCTCAAAAGCCACCCCTAGTGGCCATAGATTCACAATATATGAAAATATAAGATTTCCAGAAGATAAAAGGATGAATGAGAAATTGTCTTCCATTATTGATTATGCTCACTTTAATTTGCACAAGAACAAGATTACATCTTTAATTACAGAGGGGAAAAGCTGGATGTATTACTGATTTCTCCCCTGTCCTTCTCCTACAAAATCCAAATATTTACTATATAGTTCATCATCGTGGTCTCTGTTGTTCACACTGATAGACTTCAGGCATGTACTGAAGTCCATTTGAGATCCTTCTAAAGTTCTCTCTTGTGTCTAGCTTTTTGGCATGAACTCCACCCCCGTCTGGTGACATCACGCTCTCCTTCCTTTAGTTCTTCATTGTCCACCACCGCGTTTGCAGCTCTGGCTCAAGGTTCCTTCATTTTGGCTCACTGTGAGGGGGAGAAACCTCTTCTATTACTCTTTATTTCATAGTTGTATTGTAGCTTTACCTCCTTTCTTACCAGTTACTTCTACTCTTTGGTGTTTTGCATTGATCTCTGTAGGGGTACATGGTCACTCACAACTGGGTCTTCTGCACCTGTGCAGTAAGACACGGAACACTCTTTAGCTCTGTTTAGGTGCACGCTGGCCCTTTAAGGTGTAGGGATATTGGAGCCTTCAAAGGGTGTCTGTAGTACCAGCAGTAGAGCACCTACCTCTACAGTTCCTTCTCATTCACTGCTCGCACTGCATCGGGAAGGATCTGCTCCTGTTTTCCCTCGGTTTTCTGTAAGAGATTAGAAACTGTTTTTGACTGATATCTGGTTTTGACCTTGGGCTGTTTTTCAGACTATTCTCTGCTTCTTGTTCTGGACTGTTTCTAACTCTGATTTTAGGTTTTGATCTTGGACTGTTTCTTGACTCTTTTCTGCCTGCTGTTTGGACTGTAATCTGACTCTGATTTTTAGACAGACCTTGGATTGTTTTGGATTTCACTATGTCTACCTCTAAAAGTTTCAAGTGCTGCTCAGCCTACAAAAGCACTATGCCCTCCACTGATGGGCACACTGACTGCCTAATTTGTCTGGGAGAGTCACATAACACCAGCCCCCGTAAAGTGTGTCTTTCTTTTAAGAAGAAAACATGACTGAGCTGAGACCTCTGATTAAAAGTGTCCCTGCATGAAAACATACTTAGACCGGGAACGCCAAGACCGAGCTTGCTTTCACCTCCACAAATTGCAGTGTCTGGTAGGTTGGCATCCTCTGTGTCAATCTTGACACCACGCCTTTGACAACCACACCCTCGGCGTCGGCAGACTCCTTCAAGAAGCCCTTGGATAGAGGGCGGGAAAAGCATAAACATTGGCATCACCATGATCGCACAGCATCTTTGGAGCCCCACAAAAAGAAAGAGAAGCATGGCTCCTCGGGGGCATCCAACAAGGCAAAATCGACTTTGTCTGTGTCAGCCTCAGTATTGGGATTGGTGCTGAAGGCTTCAACCTCAGTGCCGGCGAAGACACCTTCTCCGGCGTCGACGCAGCCCGCAACATCCTTTTTGCCTCACCCGGCATCAACTTCTTCGACACTGAGACCATTGACCACGGCCACTTCACTGTTGACCTGACCTCGATGCTGGAACGCACAACATCGACTGCTTCAGGGGAGACATCATTGATCCTAAAGTGCTTGACGCCAGTGGCGTTGAGTATACAAGCCTCACTGTCAGCGCCGTTGACATTGGCTCATACCCAAATTTTCACAACAGATTATCTGAATAGATCACCAGTTCGTTTGATATTGGCATCACCAATAGTGATTTCACATACATCAGTGCCAGTCCAGTCGCCACACTGTTTGTCAGAAACCCCAGCTACACCATCTCTGAATTCCCTGTCTCTTCAAATCTTACTGCACCAAAAATTTGAGCATCTTAGGTTCTGCAAACTCAACTCTTTCGGGGTCTTCCTTCAAGGGTTTCACCCTGTCGCAGGGCCTTGATGTAGAAGAGCCTGATTCTCCTATGCCAGTTCCTAAGATTCCTATAGGTGGTCTCTCCACTCAGACACCACAATGCTCTTCAGCACTACCCTTTAGGGAACACTTACATTTTTCGGCTTCGCAGGCTCAGTGTGATCCTACGGATTATTATAGTTCGCCAGGAGCTTCACCTTAGGCACAGTGAACATTCTTGTGCATGCACTCTTTATGGATCTCCAGCGCTGTCTTATGACTTTGAGTAATATCGGCTTTGGGAAATGATGTGTTTGAGGGAACCCCTACTGGATCTGGAACATGTTTTTCCTGTTGATCCATTTAAGGTACCTGCTGTTCCACCGGTGCCTTTGGGGCCTTCCACGCCATTACCGAGAGTACCACCACCGACCCCAGTTCAACTGGCCCTACCTTCTCCTAAACCCCCACATGTTTTTGGTCAGTGATTCCTGCTCCACCAACACTTCCTGAACTGGTATTTCCACCATTGGTTCCGGAGTCGCTGGCTACACCACTCCTTCCAGGTCCTCCTGATCCTCTTCCTCTGGAGCCGGATTCAGATGATGGATAATCATATGCCTCTGAGCTGGAATCAGATGTTTCAGAACTGCATGTGGGAACGTCACTGGATGATAATGTGGGTAAAAGGCCTTTGGATTCCCCATCAGAAGAAACCAAGTCTTACCATGCCCAAGTTCAAGAGATGGCTAGGGCCTTAGCCCTGGAAATCTCTCTGCCAGAAGTTATGGATCTGGATCGAGATCCGTCGACAGCCATAAGAATGGGTTCTGCGCCTGCGCAGGAATCCCTGCGGTAGCCATGCCTCAGCTTGTCGAGGCGTCCAAGCCCCGCCCACACGCAGCGCGTGCTATTTAAGAGCGGGGCTGGGCGCCATGTTCCTCAGTTCTTCTCTGACCGCCTTCGCGCGTGGACCTCGGTCTGCCGCCTCTTCGTCGGAAAGTTACCTCAGTATTCTCTTCAGAGACTATTTCTTTTTCTCGGACTGATCACTTCGTGTATGACCCTCTTTTTCTGGCTGACGGACTCCTCTAAAGTTGACAAGGAACGGCTACCGACAAACGACTGGCTTGATGCAGACTGGACTTGACTTCCCTGTCGTCGCGCTATGGCGGACGATAAAAAGTCTTTTAAGAGGTGTAAGGGTTGCGATGCAAAGCTCCCTTCCAAAGACCTCCATGAATTATGCCTTATGTGCCTGGGCGAGGAACATAATGTTTCAACTTCTGCCAGAAGTTATGGTTACGGATCCGGTATATAGGTATTTGTCAGTCTCATCTGTGGCACACCCCACGTGTGCACACCTGACCTGATGGCACCCTGACCTGATACAGCCACCGAGTGCAGATTCAGACAGTCAAATCCTACCTGAACAGAGAGGGGGGCATGGGCTCGAGAACCCTTCTCTGTCTCACTCTCAGAATCTGCTACTGGGCAGTTGTTCACGACTTAGAACTTTCAGCCATCCACATTGAAGGACGTTCAAATGCCTTAGCAGACTCCCTCAGTTGGGCATCTGTTCCAACGGTACACCGGTTCCAATGGACCCTACACCGACCAGTCCTTCTGGACGTGTTCCAATGGTGGCTTTGTCTTGCAAACCAACCCTCAGTGCTTCCGGTACTGCTCCCGAATGGGGATAGGCCATTAGTCTCTGGGCGATGCCTTCACTCTCTGCTGGAAGGGGATCGTCTTCTTCCTTTTCCCACTGATCCCTCTGATACCGAGGGCACTACACAAACTAAGGAATGAGCCCACAAAAGCCATCCTGGTGGCACCATACTGGCCACACAAAATGTGGTTTCCAGTCCTAATATCTCTGACCCAGGACAGTCCAGTACATCTCCAAAGCCTGCCGAACTCACTCTCCCAGAACAAAGGGTCTCTGTGTTACCCTGACCTGATATAGCTGCACCTGTCAGCCTGGATCCTCTCTTTGATGTAGAACCACACCTACAAGTGGCTCTGCAGGCTGCCCGGAAGCCCTCCACGTGATGAACCTATGACCACAAATGGAGGTGTTTCAAGGAATTTGAAAAATCCAAGGTTGATGACCCCTACGGGCCGTTAATCCCCTTTCTCCTAGACTGTCTATTCCACTTGAAGACAACTGGACTCTCCATATCTTCACTGAGAGTACATTTGGCAGCGCTATTGGCACAGTTTATGCTGAGGGGCAGGGAATCCCCTTTTTCAAACCGAGTGGTCAAAAGGTTTCTTAAGGGCCTGGTCAACCTGTACCCTGATGCCCCTTTCATGTTCCCCTGGTGGGACCTTCCCTTTGTGCTTACCCAGTTAGTGCAAAAACCCTTCGAGCCCCTGGCTACATGGGATCTCCATCTACTTACCTGGAAAACTGCCTGGTGGCAGTTACGTCGGCTCAACGGGTGAGCGAACTAAGGACCCTGCGAGTGGACCCCCTGTACCTATTCTTTCACTAAGATAAGGTCCAACTGGCTCCTGATGTTAACTTTCTCCCCAAAGTGGTGAGTGCCTTCCACAGGTCACAAGTTTTGTTTCTCCTGGTTTTCTTTCCAAACCCAACTTCCCAAGTGGAAAGAACACTTCACTGCCTGGATATACGCTGCTGCTTGGCTTTCTACAAGGACAGAACAGAACAAATCAGACAAATAAAGGCCCTATTTGTATCTTATGCTCCCAGGACACTAGGCTCACAGCCAGCCACACAATCTATAGCCAGGTGAGTTGTGAGTATCATCACCTGGGCCTACGAACTGATGGGTAAAGACTCGTCGAGGTCTGTCAGAGCCCACTCCACAAGAGCGATATCCATGTTCACTGTTTTTGACACAAACGTCCCGATTGATGTCATGTGTAGAGCAGCCACTTGGGCTACTCTGCACACATTCGTCACACATTACGAGTTGGACCTACGCTCCAGGTGAGATGCTGAGTTTGGGAGAGCTGTGTTGCATTCCATCTTCCAGTGACTGTGGGCCCACCGGCAGGTAGGTGAGCTTGTGATTCATCCATCAGTGTGAACAACAGAGACCACAACAATGAACAACAGTTTGCTTACCTGTCAACCAAGTTCATCTATTGGTCATCTGTTCGTTCACACACCCTTCCCTTCCTCCCCACTGCAGTCTCTTCCAGATTGGTGGACACTTGAATTGAGGGAAGGAGGGTGTGATATCACCAGGAGGGGGAAGAGCTACCACCAAAAAGCTAGACACAAGAGAGAGCTTTAGAAGGATCCTGAATGGACTTCAGCGCATGCATTCTTCAACAGATGACCACTAGATGAACTTCATTTACAGGTAAGCAACATGTTGTTCCATGTAATAGATTAGACTAAAAAAACACACACAAATATGAGTGTGTAATTTAAACACAAAATATTGCATAAAGATCACAACTGATCTTCGATGGCCCCCACATATCCCCCCTTTGTTCTACCTCCAAAATCTCTTTTTAAGAACATTGGCCCAAAACAATTCTCATCTCTGGTTTTGCTTCTGCTTTTTTCAAAAACAAGAGACACTTTTTTCTGCTAATGATTGGTTACCCCTATTGAAGAGTTCTGTGTCAGTGTTTTTATTATGTTGCCTTTTGATTATGTTGTAGTGTAAAGATCATTTTGTGAGGGCATAGGGTCACAAGATCATTTTGTGAGGGCATAGAATTAGAGAGCCGATTCCCAGCTAGATAACAAATTGGGGTTTTTAAATTTTTCATATATATAAATCATATTTCATAATTTTATTTTAAATGTGTGTGCTCTATTTTCTTCTAGGGAGCAAATGCTACAAATTCTTCTCAGGATAACAGAAGCTGTCATGCACAAACCAAAAGATAACCAAATTAAGGATATGTTTGCTCAAAGTTTAGCTGGATTGCTATTCCGGGTATGTCTCATTCTTTATAGAGGGAATGTGAAAAAGAAACCACTTATGTACTAATACACTTATTTTATAGTAGTAATTTTTAGAAAGATGAAAAGCAAAATGCAGCAGTGTGGTTGGAGATAATTGGTTTTTCCAGAATAAATTTCATGTCCTTGTCAAAAGGATATAGAATGGTTTTACTTACCGTGTTTCCCCGAAAATAAGACAGTGTCTTATATTAATTTTAGCCCCCCAAAATGCACTAGGGCATATTAGCGGTACATCAGAAATTACTGCTAGGTCTTACTTTCGGGGTAGGTCTTACTTTCGGGGAAACAGGGTAAGACTGCTAAATGACAAGAGTAGAAACTCCTGGATTTTTACAGTCATCATTCAGGAGTGATGAAAATGGCTACACTTGCTGTTTGTGGTAGAATCATAGGAACATAGGAAACTGCCATATATTGAGTCAGACCATTGGTCTATCTAGCTCAGTGTTGTCTTCACAGACTGGCTGTGGCTTCTCCGAGGTTGAAGGCAGGAATCTCTCTCAGCCCTATCTTGGAGAAGCCAGGGAGGGAACTTGAAACCTTCTGCTCTTCCCAGAGCGGCTTCATCCCCTGAGGGGAATATCTTGCAGTGCTCACACATCAAGTCTCCCATTCAGATGCAACCAGGGCAGACCCTGCATAGCTGTGGGGACAAGTCATGCTTGCTACCACAAGACCAGCTCTCCTCTCCTAAATCAAATCAAATGATACATTTGCAATATGGATTGGCATTTCTACTGTGACCGATCTTTTGTGTGTGTATTTCCTTTTCTCTAGAAATCAACAGGTTTCAAATTCTAGATGGGGAGTCATTTTGTTCCTCCTTTCTTGTCTCCCCATCACAGACTCTTATCGTGGCTTGGGTCCGAGCAAATCTGAGTGTTTATATTTCTCGAGAACTCTGGGATGAATTGCTGCGTGTACTGTCATCCCTTACTGACTGGGAAGAGCTAATAACTGAATGGGCTAACATTATGGATTCTCTAACATCTGTTTTAGCGAGAACAGTGTATGGTGTTGAAATGACCAGTTTGCCACTGGATAAGTTAAGTGAGCAAAAAGAGAAAATACAAAGAGGAAAAGGTAAATCTTGTTTCAATGACAATTGTTTCAATTGTGTGTTTTTAAACTTTTGGAGGCTTTAGGTTTGGCCGGCTGTGTCAAGGGAAAAAAGATTATTTTGTCTGTTGCCCTTTCCAAAGCCCAGCGCTCTTTGATTTCTCTAGTGTTGACCTCCGTTCTGTAAGCCAGCTATTGCTGTTACTAAGCCTACATGCTCCTACTGTTGTGCCCAGCTCCAAAAGAGAAGCATTTCAAATTCATACATTAATGAACTGGTTACCATTTTATCTTCTTTATATATAAAAGGCTTAGGTGGTGCCTGGCAAATGGTGTGTGACAAGCCCCACCCACACAGTGCTTTACCAATCGGTGGTAACGGATCAGGAACACCCTGGTGGATTTAGGCAGGGCAGTGGGAACAGGGGCTCACTTAGGTCATTTTGGCACCTGGACCACCTCAGGGGGGAAGCCCCCAGACGTGAGGTCCCCCCTTGGTGCAACCCCCCCCCAAACCTACTTTTAGAGGCCTCCTGCAGCCTCCCCACTGAACTTCCCTTAAAAAAATTTTTTTTTCAGCCACTGTGTGGCTGAGGGGTAGCTGCCAGGGGTGTGTGTGTGAGCCCAGCCGTCGTCCCCCCCCCCCCCGTGGCAGCAGCGACCACTGGAGCCTGGGTGACCTGCCATTTGGCCCAGTGTATCTAACTAACTGCGAGGTGCCCCTGTGCAGTTGTGAGAGATTGTCACAATCCTGGCTTGTGGGTGTAGGAGGAGCCCTCCCTGGACCTCAGAGGCTATCTGTCTATCTATCTATCCATCTATCTATCTATCTATCTATCTATTATTTAAGAAAATTTATACCGCCCTTCCAAAAGGCCTGGGTTCCCAAGGTCCGGGGCTTAGAGTGCCACGGATCGGGAATTCCATATGCAGATAGGAAAGAGGAGCCTGTGATGGTTAAGGTCAGTTGGAATGCAGCTATTACTGGGGGGAAGATTGTAGAGGAGAGAAGAATCTATATAAAAGGATAGTGGGCAGGGGTCTGCAAAGAGAGGGGTTGTGAGGGAGGAAAGATCCCCTTCAGGAGAGGGAGGCTGCCACTGTGCAAATTAGATGAGAAAACAAGATGAACTAGATTAGTTAACTCAGGAAGGAAGAGAGACAGAGAAAGAAAGAAAGAAAGAAAGAAAGAAAGAAAGAAAGAAAGAAAGAAAGAAAGAAAGAAAGAAGAGAGGGGAAGAAAGACAGAGAGGAAGAGTGAGCGGAGGGAGAGAGCACAAGAAGGGAGAGGAAAAGAGAAAGAAGCAACCAAGAGGGGTGAGGGGGATGGAAGCAATGTGATGGAGGAGGAGGAGCAGCAGAGGCACAGCTCAAGTGAGGGTGAGGAGCAGGAGCACAGCTCTGAGGTGAGGGGGCTGTGGCAGGGGTGAGGGGAGCAATCAAGTACTAGCACGCATATGCTTTGCGCAGGTTAAGCTAGTATGACTTAATTTTCATTCTGTAATTGGTATTATGTGACTCAGAGAAAATGAGTTCAGGAAAAAAATAGGCATATACAAAATAGTGCTTTTGAGCAGAGCCACTTTGGATTCTCCAGTATTAATAGAATTAAAAGACTTCATGCAAAATTAGGTGACTTCCAGATTTCTTGAATTTGATCAACAGCCAACTAAACCTGAAATCATCAGAATACCAATCTTAAAAGCTTTTGGAGTAAGAGTTGATTATATGTAGCCTTCATAAATACAAAAACAGGGCAGCCTCCAGGTTTCATGAGGCCTTTTGCAAACTTCTCTCTGTGGGCGCCCTCCTACCTGGGTGGGCACGATAATCACATAAGAGTTATGGACACAAAGGTGGTTTCAGGAATCATGGTAGCTCTTCCGAAGGACCCTGGGCCTTCAGCAGCTGCCCAACAACACTAATCCCTGTCACTGTCCCAGTACCAAAATACAGTATCTTCAGATTGACTGCAAGCAAATAGTGTGTATGTTACTTACCCATAAGTCTTGGAAACTTATGGCTGGAACTTATGTCAGTTCTATATCAATCAGTATGTTCAAATTAACTGCATAAAGTGAGCGAATAAATAGTTTAGCCACCTGCTGATACACCCATTGCACTTTCCTGATGCTGTAATGCTCTGTGTGCAAGCGGAAGTCCTAAACTTGAAATCTTATGTGGATTGTCATGAGTTGAGAGACTCTTCATACACCGTTGTACAAAGTGAAGTTCCTCTTTCCCTATTCTTGTCTTCCTAAAAGCTAATAGAATTTGAGTTGAGACTCTCCAGCATCTATGAGCAATTTTTCTTCTGACACATTAAAATATAAGTGAAGAGTTAACCTTATTGCATGTCCTCATTCAAGTAACTATCATTTGAAGTCTCTTAGGTTTACCCACATTTACTATATAACTCTTGAGATGAGCTATTTTCAAAAAGAACAATTCTTAGAGGACTACTGTCGATAATTGGAAAAATTCTAATGTATGGAAATCTGGGAGATCATGTAATGAGATTGGCTAAAGAATTATGCAGTTTCCAAAAGTAATTTGAAGGGCCCCCCACTTTTAAAAATTGATTTTTTATTTTATTTTGTGTTTTCAGAAGTTATCAGTTTGTATAGCTGAGAGGACTATAGCAGTTCTTTTATTAACTGTGCCATGTTTGTGTTTTCATTCTTTCTCCTCCATATATTTTGTTTTAAAATCTAGGGCTATGAAATCTAAAAGTTTTGAAGATTTTTGTTTTTGTTTTAACCAACTGATTAACATAAATAATCTTGTCGGTGTACGTGATATTTTTAAACTGGTTAATGGGTACACATTTTTTCAACAAAATAGACATGCAAATAATAATGGGCAAAGTCCACTGGGAAGTTTCCCGGAACAAACTCCATTGAAATGTATGGGAGCTATTCTTTTATATAGCTCTCATTCATTTCAGCATGATTTATGCTGGATAACTCTATGATAGATTTTTAAATTTATATTCTACCTTGGTTTTGTCATGAAAATCAAGATGGCGTACATGCGGTTCTCAAGCAGTCATCCATCCATCCATCCAGGCACTTACCAGACTTAGCCCTGCTCAGCTTCAGCAAGGTGAATATCATGTGCTCTCAGACTATGCCCTAAAACTTATAATCTCTGTAGGGATCCATGGGCCCTCACAACTGGGTTTTCTGCGCCTGTGTAGGAGGCCCGAGGAGGAATCTATAGCTCCGTTTAGGTGCTCTTCGACCCTTTAAGGCATAGTTATACCGGAGCCTACAAAGCTGGCTGTAGAGCGCCTCCCTCTTCTGTTCCTTCTTGTCCACTGTTTGTGCTGACTCGTGAAGGACCTGGCTCCTGATCCCTCATTCCTGTGAGAAAGTGAATATTGTTGTTTGGATTGTTTTCTTGGTTTTGACTTGGCCTGTTTTCTGACAACTCTTTATCTGACCTTTTCTGTGCTTGACCTGGACTGTATTTTGGACTATTCTTCTTTCTCTCGGATTTACTGTTCTATTTGGATTGTTTGACTCTGACTGTTTTTGATTACTCTCTTGGCTTGTGTTCTGGACTTGGTGTTCCGACTCTGATTTGGCTGACCTTGGATAGTTTTTTTGGACTTGGCTATCTCTGCTCCTAAAAGTTTTTAAAGATGTGTGACCTGCAGAGGCACTATGCTCTCTTCTGACGGCCATGCTGACTGCTCTATATGTTTGAGGGATAGTCATAATACCTGCAAGGTCTGTTTGTCATTTAAGAAAAAGACCCGTTTAAGCAGGGAATTATGGCTGAAGGCCTCTTTGTATTAAAATATTCTCTGTCCAGGGACTCCGAGGCTGAGCCCAACATTGCTGCTGAAATCTGAGATGTCTACCCTCTCAGCGCCTGCCTTGGCGCCGACCTGTCAACGTCCACTGCTTCTGTAAGCATGGAATTTAGAAAGCCCTTGGAAAGAGGCCGAGAGCACTCCTGAAAACACTAAGGACGACTGGCACCGCTCGTTTACGGGAGAGCTGCAAAATAAGTGTGAAAAGTGTGCTTCAACCTCGACACTGGCCTCTACGCTCTCTGTTTTGCCAAAGTTGCACTCGGTGCCAGGCTCAGTGCCTAAGCCTCTGACTTCGTCTTCTGCCAAGTCCCCGTCACCTACCATGGTGCAGCCAGCCACCTCTTTTTCTCCTCGACCTTCTTCCTCTTCCAAGTCTTTGATCAGCTTTGGTTCCCGCTCCCTCGAAGTCAAGGAACCTAAGCATTCCAGGACATCCATTGACATCAGCACGCTCAACATTGACCCCATTGGTGTCAACTCCTACTCCTCTGACTCAGAGGCGTTCTACGTCTTCAACGCCTATGCCGCATCTTTCGGTGTCGACTTCTGCTGCGAGGAGCTTTCCTCCGCTGACTTGGTGACTTTAGCCCCAATGTCGACAGCACCCATGATGTCATTGGCACCACCTGTGCCAGCTTCTCCCAGCACCACTGCAACTGCTTTCCATCTCTCACCTGTTCATTTGGGGCCGCCTTCATCCATCGTCATCTCCCATGGTTTGATGGCTGCCCAGTCACCTCTCCGCCTTTCACTGCTGCAGCCTGCTATACCTTCTCTGGACTTTCGGGCTGTGGCAAACCTACTTCAGAGGAACTGGATCACCTACTCAGCTCTGCTAGCTCAATACCCTCAGGTTCTACTTTCAAAGGCTTTACCTTGTCCCAGGGTCTTGACACTTATGAATCCAGTTCATCTCAGCCTATTCCTAAGACCTCTATAGGTAGCCCATCCTCCTCAACACTAGCTTGCCCATCAGCTGTGCCCTGGAGGGAGCACTTCCACTTTTCAGCCTCTCATGTTCCTAGGGGCCCCCTGGACTATAGCAGCTCCCCAGAGGCCTTTGACCACCACATTTGAGGGCAAGGGAGTGTTTCCGCTCACACTCTCTTTACAATTTCCCAGCATTGCCATCTGACTTCAGAGAATGTAGACTGTGGAAATCGATGTGCCTCCAGGGGGCTCTTCCAACATCTCTTACTCTGGATCCTGCTGACCCTTTTAAATGTCCTGCCACACCGGCTACCCTTTTGAGGCCTGCTTTGCCAATGCTCAGGGCCCCACCGCCTACACCCGTGCTGCCAGTATTGCCTGCGCCTGAGCTCCCATCTGTGCCTGCGCCTTCTTGAGCTCCTGCTCCTCTGGAGGCCCTTGGTCCTTCAGCCCCTGTAATACTGTCTGTGCCTGGACAGCCTGTTCCTCCTGCAGTGCCTTGCCCCAGGACTCCATTGCCTGAGGATCCTGATACTGATGGGCAGTGTTCCCTCTAATTTTTATCACCAGTGACCGGAAAGAGTTTTGTTCTGGGCAGCACTATCAAGGCAATGTGCACACATAACACTCTCTCTCTCTCTCTCTCTCTCTCTCTCTCTCTCTCTCTCTCTCTCTCTCACACACACACACACACACACACACACACACACACACACACACACAATCATTTTTTAAAAAAAAAATTCCCCAGGCCTCCCAGAAAAAAATGTGCTGCACAATTTTTTAAAACCTTTTTTTACCCCACCTCTGGTGGCCCAGGCAACCTTGTTTCCCTCCTCTCCTTTGGCTATGCACGGATGCTTACCTTCACCTTCCACCTTGACAGGACATCCTTACAAGAGACGGGGGTCTGGTCCTAAACCATGCCCTTCAGACCCTCTCACTAACAGCGTGGAGGCTGAACTTTTAGACAAGGTGCTGTTAAATGAGAGAAAGTCCTCTACGAGACAGGACTATCTATGCAAATGGAAGCGTTTCACATCCTATGCATCTGTTCGGGGCTTTGACCTGCTTCAGGCTTTGATCCGCCAAATACTTCTCTACCTCGCCTCTCTCAAGTGTTTGAGGCTCTCCAATACCTCCCTTAAGGTTCATGTCGCTGTCATCTCGGCCTGCCACCTGGTCTGGGACAGCAAGTCAGCTTTTGTTCACCCTGACACTAAACGTTTTTTGAAAGGGATTAACAACCTGTACCCCCTGGAGTGGGCACCCGTTGAGCCTTGGAGTCTATCACTTGTGCTGTCCACGCTTACAGAGTCCCCCTTTGAACCCCTGTTGTCCTCTATGAAACTGCTGTGTCTAAAGACTGCCTTCCTTGTGGCCATTATGTCTGCAAGACATGTAAATGAACTTACAACTCTGAGGGCTGATTCCCCATATACTAAATTTTACCCGGACAAGGTGGTCCTGCATCTGGATCCTGCCTTTCACCCTAAGATCGTATTTGACTTTCACATAAACCAGGACATCGTGCTGCCTACATTCTTCTGTGGCCCATCTACACTCCTTGAACGTTCGTTCTGTGCATGCCCTGGATGTCACAAGGTGTCTCCTTTATTTTTTGAACCACACTAAGTCATTCAGGCAGTCAAACAAACTATTTGTCTCTTATATGGGGACAAGTAAAGGCCTTGCCATCTCAACACAAAGATTGTCCAACTGGCTGGTGCAACTGATTTTCTTCTGTTATAAGAAGCAAGACATTCATCTGCCCTCCAGAATTCAGGTGCATTCCACTAGGTTCATGGCTACCTCAGCTGCCCACATGTCAGGCATGTGAAGGATATTTACAGGGCAGCCACCTGGTCTTCAGACCTGCCCTTTGTCCGTCTCTACACTGTGGGCTTGCGTTTTGCTTCAAAGGCCAATTTTGGTTGGGCGGTTTTAAAGAAAGTACTATAACCTCTAGAACCCATCTCCCTTTTACAGGACCTAGTCACTCACCCAGTTGTGAGGGACCATGGATCCCTACAGAGATAAACAGGTTGCTTACCTGTAACTTCTCTGTGGGGATCCATGGTCACTCACAACACCCGCCTGACCGTCCCCTCTGCTAGCTTGACATGAACTATTTACTTACCTGTGCTGCTGTGGCTCGTCTGCTGTCTTCTTTATCTCTCAATGTCGTCAGTCCCTTCGCAGCGGCCAATTCAGGAACCGAAGGCTCTGCTATCACTACGCCTTAAAGGGACAGCAAGCACCTAAATGGAGCTATATATTCTTCTGCGGGCCGCCTGTGCAGGTGCAGAAGACCCAGTTGTGAGTGACCATGGATCCCCACAGAGATCATAAGTTACAGGTAAGCAGTCTTTGTTTTTGATGGCTGTACATCCCCTGAATCAAGAACCTGCTTGCCGTTTTAACACTACAACCTTCTTTATAAATAACAACTCCAATCTAAATGATATTAAGGGGTATTTATATCGTAGATCAATCAACTAATTAATCACACTAATTGAATGCATTTGTTCATTCTAAAATATGTTCATTTGGATCATTTTAAATATATTGGAATGATATTACCTCTATATCCCTCTTCTGAAAGGTGGTATTTTGGGACCTCAGAAGACAGCTGCAGTTGGAAGATCATTTTCTTTAAGCTGGAGAAATCATCCTGAAGTTGTGGAACCAATGAGGTTCAGGAGTGCTACTACCTCAGGAGTACCAGGAGTTGAGAAAGCAAGGAATATAGTGCGCCAAAGAGCAACAGGTTAGACACAGGCAATGTAATGTTCTAACTGTCTATCAGAAAATTAAGTCTTTCGTCTTTGTTTTTATAGTAACTGGAAAACATTTTCCCCAACCTGATATTGGATCCTTCACATGTTAGCTAGTCTCTAATCATTCTGTCTGTTTTTCTCATGGCTCCCCACATATGAGCCTGCACCTGTACATCTGTGATGCAGACAGAGCCTTCTTGAGGTCTGACAGCCCTTTTCTTTGGCTTGACATGAGTAAGAGAAGGGATCAAGTTCTTTCTGGGCTAATTTTCTTTGCCAGTGTAGATTTGAGGTGCCACTAGATCTTTGCTGTTCAGGTCAAGCGGGGATGGAAATCTTTTCAGTCAGTTGGTAAATTGAGTTTCAGACTTTGAGCACCCATTCCACTGCAGGACTTCTCTACATGATGCAAAAACATTATGGTGCAACAGGTTCTTAAACTGTATCGTATGTTGGTGGGAGAGAGAAACCCTGTCCACAAGAGTACTGAGATGGGGTTCTCATATCTCTGCATAAAAGTAATTGAGGGCACATTGGGCTTTGCCTACAGCCTTCTGGCAACAGCTCCAGGCTTGCTGTTGCAAGCCAATGTAGCAGACAAAATACTATAGACAAATCTCCATGCACATCTACACATCTAATTTACCCAACAGTAGGATTACATACCTTTTTATTAGTATGTATTATTATGTATTTTTTCCGAAAGTAAAATCTTAATACAGTTTCATTAACTCACTAGTCACCATTTTATTGGTACTTGTTCATGGCTGCAGTACATAGTAAGAGAGCCAGTGCGGTGGCTAAAAGTTTAAAGTGGCCAGTTAAAAAATTGCTTGGCTATGAACTCATTAAGTTACCTCTTGCTTCAAATTGACACAAATGGACCTTTCACAAATGGACAACTTGGTATAATGCAGCCACCAAGATGACATCTTTCAGACATTCCAACACAAAGTTTACTAAGTGGCTCATTAGCAAAGGAGGCAAATCACTTGCTCATAAACCTCTTGGTACATTCTGTCTGAGGAGAGGTTGAGAAATGAAATAATGGATGAGCCTGAAGCAATGTGGGAGAGAGGTGAAGGGAAAATTCACAGCAGCAGGGAGCCTGCTCTTTGGACAATAATCACCTTGTGACTTGAGATGCAACATTTTCCAGAAATGTTGAAGCCATGAGAAGAAACATATTTGAGCCCTGCCCCCCACTCCAAGAAGCAGAAATATTAGGAAGCATTGACAAAATGACCCTTCCCCCATTTCTTCTTCCTGTGGATGGGGGAGTGCATATAAGGATCTCTCTTAGCTATACTCAATAAATACTTATGCCACAATACATTTGTTAGTCTTTAAGTTGCTTAAGACTCTTCCATGTTTTCTGCTTTAACAGATTAAGATAGCCATCTCTCTGGAATAAGTCCTAAGAGTGTTGCTAGTTTAATAATTCTGTCAAATGCAATGGCAAAAATATTATCACTAGCTTTGAATCTTGGAGGAAGAAATGTGTAGCTATATGAATTGGCTGTAACAATATTATTTAATACTACTACTTTGCATTGGTAGGACAATTGTGAGTATTCAGAGTGCTTCACATAAATTAGCTTGTAATTCTTATTAGAAGATTCTACTAAAGTAGATCCATATTTTAAGATATAGGTATAACACTGCTTGAAAAATATTTCGTTCATTCTGGAACAGAAAATGTTTCAAAGGATTTCCCCCTTCCCCAATACTTTCTCATATGCCCAGTTTTTCCATTTCAGGCTTGGATGAGCAGAATATTTCCTCCTAAAAAACCTTTTATTTCCTCCCCCAAGGCCTTCTCTCCTCTCCATGCAACCATTCATCACCCTGAATTCAAGCAAGCCTTATTGCTCCCAAAACCAGCATGAGTGAAATTCCTTTTGGACATCAAACCTCTCTGACAAAAGCTGTTTTGAGCTGCATACAAACTGCCAGCCTCACCTTTATTCACTAAAGAACCACAATAATGCCCTTCCCAAATTCAGAGTGCATGGGAAGAATTGAAATAGGAGCACTGTCTCTGTAGAGAGAGTGGGCTTTCCCAAAGCTGTACAGACCAACTGTAGCTTACCCTTTAAGCACACAACCCTTCCAGTCAATTATAGAGAATCAAAATAGTTTAAAGAGATAAGTGGTGTAGTGGGGAGTGGAACAAAACTTCTAGGGGTTGTGTGTGTGTGTTTAAAGTTACATCTACTACTAGAAGTAGATGTAACTTCTACTACATCTACATCTAGTACAGGAGAGGAGAGCTGGTCTTGTGGTAGCAAGCATGACTTGTCCCCATAGCTAAGCAGGGTCTGCCCTGGTTGCATCTGAATGGAAGACTTGATGTGTGAGCACTGCAAGATATTCCCCTCAGGGGATGAAGCCGCTCTGGGAAGAGCAGAAGGTTTCAAGTTCCCTCCCTGGCTTCTCCAAGATAGGGCTGAGAGAGATTCCTGCCTGCAACCTTGGAGAAGCCGCTGCCAGTCTGTGAAGACAATACTGAGCTAGAGAGACCAATGGTCTGACTCAGTATATGGCAGTTTCCTATGTTCCTAAGTATTTACTAAAAATTTACCAAAGTGTTCTGTATAACCTTCTGCCAGGTCTAATTGGCTCTTGGTTATGCTGATAAAATCCTCATCTGGTAGAAGACTTGCTGGATAAGAAGAGACCTTAAACCAGTCTTTTAAAAAAATTGTGTGGGTGGTTCACATCATGTTTGGGCAAAGACTAGGGGCCATAGGAAGAGCCCACCAATTCCCCCATAGGATGTCACAATAATATCTCAAATTGTGACTTCAGGAACAATCTGGAATCTCCCTCTGCAGATGCTTTTCATGCTCTTCCTTTTGTTCCTGCCCACCATCACAAATGTTCAGTTTACCACTCTGCAAGCCTTTGTTCTAGGCAGGGATGGTTCTAAACCCCTTATGCTCCAAAGCAATCATAGTATCTTTCAAGATTTGAATTCAGCAGGACTGAGAGGTAAATGTGCCCACTCATTATATTGTATTCCTTAACTCGTTTGTTCTAATGGTACCTGATTACCAGATATAGGCCCAGTTTTCTGGTACTTATCCTGGTAAATGACTGCCTTTTTTGCCTTTTAGGAGAGTTAGTGTGTTAAAATGTCTTTACTGTGCACAAAGCTGTCCTAGGGTTGTCTTGCATATAGACAAACTTTTTCTGTTTTGTTTGCCTTGTGAACCGCCCAGAGATGTGAGGTTTGGGCGGTATAAAAATATGTTAAATAAATAAATGCAGCATTAAAAGATGTGACGTGGGCCATAGCTACCAGCATTGAAATGAACACAGGCTCTTGCATCTCCGGGGCTCTGCCATCTGCCCCTTACCTTCTCTCCACTTCTGCAACTTGCTGATGCAGCCACTATTTGTCTCCTCACCTCTTCTGCTTCAGAGCCAGTTCACACAGCAGTGGAGGGATGTTCCATGGCTTTTCTTCTCACTCAAACAAGGAGTGAGCCAGCTACAAAATGGAAGGCATGCATTGCCCTGATCCTAATCTGAGTACATATATGCTCTCCATTTTGTAACCGATCGTACAGCAGCTAAGAGTTCTATGGCTTCTCTCTTTGTTCAAGTGAGGAGAGAAACCGTGGAAGTGTCACGCCCTCGATCTCAGATAGCGAGGAGGAAGGGAAGGCTGACAGCCTTTCAGCCGATGCGGGGGTGCCTGAGGGGCAGAGCCCAGCTGTCAGTTCCCAAGAGATGGCTGAGGAAGGTCCGGCTGATGTTTCGGAGCAGGCATTGCAGTCTGGGGCAGCGGAGAGAGCGAGGGACAGACTGGAGGATGAGCTGTGCGGGCAGTCCCCACTGACTCTACAGCAACTGCATGTCACAAGGCGGAGAGCACAGCTGGAAACTATCAGGAGGAGTAAATGCCTCTTGCAAAGGGCTGATAAGCCTTGAATCCCTGCCAGCTGAGAGTTATCAGCTTGGACTATAAAGCACGTCAGCAGCTTTCTGTTAGCTGCTGGAAGACAACATTTGTCAACCCTCGTGTTGACAGCTTTCAGCCCGAGCCTGATATAAAGAACTATTCCGAGCCGTGTTACGTTTCTGCAGCCCAGTTTGTATTGTGGACTATCTTCCTGGACTTCTCTTCTGGGTGGCCAGATTGCTGACAGGAACCACCACCCCTGCATCACTTTGCAAACTGGCTACTGAGCAGCAGGGATGAGGAGCAGAGGAGCAGGAGGCAAGTGGCAGGGGGAGGAGCAACTGCAGGGGTAAATTTAAAAAATAAAGTAAAAATAAAGTGAAATATTTTCACAGCACCAAAATTTAAAGAGCCTCCCATAATGTTCATTTATTGAACACAAGCCCTTGTTGTCCTTGCTACATCCCTGGATGTGATCTTATGTTTAAATGCATTTTCTCTACACTTTAATCCTTGCATTCATGTCCCTGTCTTGCTGTTTCCTTTCTACTTCAGCACTGCTTCCTCTTCACTCTCTGTACTGGATATCTTGTTTCTAAATACTCTTGTTTGCATCACTGCATTTAGTGTGTAGATTGCTCACGCACTTGAGGCATTTTGATTGTTTTACCTGAAATATATCTCAGGAAGCCTCTGATACACTTTGTTGTATCAAGCAATATTGCCACATTTTTATGGCTGGCTCCCTTCTGGCTGGGTCCCTGCTGCATGACAGGCAAAACATTCAGCAGGTCAAGCTTTTCATCACTACATCTCAATGCTAGAAAAAGCTTCAGTTGTTGAATTTCTGCTTCTCATGGAACTACTACATCAAATGTTTCTACTTGCACAAACCTACTTCTACAAATCAGGTGAGGAAAGCTTCCAATTATAGTTCTCTGTTTGAGAAAAGGGGCTTACACTTTTAATAGAAGTCATAATTAAATATGAATATAAATAGAATCTAAAAATATTTTTTATTTATTATTGGAGTTATTTGGCCTGAAAACTGATATACAAATATCTCCCAAGGCTCAGTACAACCTATCTAGTGTGAGTTTCAACAAACTGATATATTTAAACAGTAACATCTTCAGTGAATAATACATAGTCTTGTAGATTACATACCTTATTGAATTCCTGTTGCGTTATTAACTGACAATATCAGAACAATAATGTATTGGGTTCATGGGAATTCATGCTTAAGAGATTTCTCAGTTGCTTTCCTCTTTAAAAAAAAAAGCAATATCCTATTAAAACAAAATATTTCACTACTGTTTTGATTTGACTTTTGTTAATTTATTTTTTCCTGGAAGCTAAGCGAAGCCAGTCTATCAGCAACTGTGCTCATCTCTATGAGGCTTTGCCAACCACTAAAAGTGTACCTCTTCTCCTTCATACTGTGAGCTCTCTCTTACCTGGTATCTCTTATGCTTACTACTCTCACACGCTTTCAGGTATGATATTTAAAGCTGTCATGTTTCTAAATATTCTGTATTTTTGCACTACCTTACGTATAAAATTCTGAACATCAGTATTTTATAGTATTGTACTTTGGATGAAAATGGTTGTGTTATATTGAAGTTCTACCCGAAAAGCAAACATCTATAATGTAAAATGCTAGATAGTGGCACAGCAGCTTCCATTCTTCAACAGTCTTTGAGGCAAGATGACAAGGGAAGGAAAGAAAATGTTAAAGGAGTATAGGTGAGCAGAGGCTGAATGGATTTTTTTGCATCTGCCTTCTCTACAGAAGATACAGGACAAACACCTATACCTCAAATAACCGTCACAGGGAGGGAATCTGAAGAACTAAATCAAAAGTGACAAGATGATGATCTAGGGCATATTGAAAAAATTAACACCTCTGTGACCAGATGACATACTCCTTAGAGTTCTTAAAGAACTTAATTGTCAAATTACTAATCTTCTAGCAAAAAATATCCTTAAATCAGACTCTTTGCCAGAGAACTAGAAGGAAGCCTGTGTAACAGCAATTTTAAACAGGGATCCAGGGAGGATCCAGGGGAATTACAGGCTTGTTAGCTTAGTATTTGTCCCGGGTAAATTGGTGGAAAGCATAATTAAAGATAAAATAATTAAACATAAAGAAGATCAAACCTTGCTGAAGGAGAATCAGCATGGGTTCTTTGAAAGTAAATTCTGCTTTACTAAATTTGTAGACTTTTTTGAAAATGTCAGCAGCCATGTGGTTGAAGGTGATCTGGTTGACATTAGATAGATCTTATTATGGTAGTTGACCAGAAACAGTTCAAAATTAAAGTTCATAGTAGGCATATAGTCAGTACAGTCATTCTATCAAACTAACCTCATTTATTGACATTGTATACTTGGACTTTCTAAATGCTTTCGACAAAAGCCCTCATCAAAGGCGCCTGAGACCTTAGCAATCTTGGGATAAGAGGACAGGGTCCTTTTATGGATTGGTAAACTGGTTGAAGAACAGGAAGGAGATAGTAGAAATATACTGACAGTTTTAATAATGGAGGGAAATAAGAAGTGGGGTCCTCCTAGGATCTGTATTGTCGCTGGTGCTTTTTAAGCTATTTGTACATGATCTGGAGTTTCATGTAAACAGCAAAGTGGCCATGTCTATAGATGATATCAGACTATTCAGGCTGGTAAAAACCAAAACAGATTTTAAAGAGCTCCATATGGATCTCTTCAAATGGGGTGAATGGGTAACCTGATGATCCTTGACATGGTCCCAGTTGTGAATACAACTGGGATCTGTGCCTGTGCAGTACCCTTTTTGAAATGATTCATTCCAAAATGATTCATTCCGCACAGCGCTCTGGCTCTGTTCCCTTTTGAGCATGGTGATTGGAAAGGGCAGTTAGAGCATCACTATCCTTAGTTCCTTTCCCAACCACCACCCAGGTAACATTGGGTGGGGACACGGACAGTTTCTTTCTCTGGTATTTGTCAGTTTGTCACCTCAAGTTCCAGGAAAAAGTGAGAAAATGTTTTCATTGGTTTTTGCTCTCTTCACAGGGCACTTTTACTATTTGTTAATGACTGAAAAGAAAACTTATAAGAGGTGTGGGAAGTGTCAATCTGTTCTCCCCTGCTCAGATCGGCACACACTGTGCCTACTCTATTTGGGAGAAGAGCACAAAACTGATCTTTGCAACATTTGTTTATCTTTTTCAAAACAAATGAGGAAAAATAGAGAACTGTGCTTAAAAACGCTCTTTACAGTTTAGCTTTGTGCCCCTCCAGTTCTTCAGTGTTGACTCCGGCCAAAACCTCAACATTGACATAAATGCAGAAGGGAACCTTGGCCAAAACACTTCCACACTGAATATTGTTCTTCAATATTGAGGTTGGCTGGGATTTCCTAGGTCAATTACGTCCTTGACCTAGCAGTCCCAATATCAAAGGTTTTTATGTCGGGAACCTCGATGCCAATAGACTCTTTTGCGTCGGTGCCTAGGAACTAAGTCCTCTGTAACTTTGACACAAGATGCATACTCAGTATCCACAACCTATTCTAATAGGGGAGACCCTGATGACATGGTCATAGAGGTACCTAAAACACCCACATTGTCCCCTACTGCACACCACACAGAGCTACAAGGTGAACATCATAGACTTCTTCAATGGAAATCTGACCAGTCATGGCGTGGGCATGCTTTCTGCTACAGTCCCCTGCAACCTTTATCATCGCAGTGGTGTGCTCACAGCAGGGGGTATTTTTAATTTTGGAGAAGAGTCTGTTCAGTGTATTCTCTTGTCTCGCATTCTTCCTTTAGCATATGCCTGCATGGGAGCATTATGGTCAGCCTATGCGTGCCATGTGCTTTCAAGATACTGTCAGAGATGAGGAGGTCTTTATTCATCCTAGGGAGGTGTGCTCACGATTAGTGACATCACTTATGTGAACAACCAGTGGGGCACTGTGTCACAACTCTTGTGCAGTCTAACTCTGAAAATGTGGGACTAGCATATATAGTAAGGAGTTCATCCTGTAGCGATTCACTATAAGGGCACAGACAGTGCTGAAGCCAATACACTAAGCTGAGTGGTCCATCACTTGGATGCTCATGAATGCAGCCTTTCTATAGAATACCTTCAGATCATTTTCAACTTGTGGGGAATCCCAGATGTAGACTTGTTTGCCTTGGAAGACAATGCAAAATGTGCTCACTTCTGCTCAAGAGCAGGTGTAGATGCAGGATCTGTGGGAGATACTTTTCTCCTGTCATGGGGCAGGACTCTGTACTATTTTTATCCACTGCATCCACTGATTTTGCGTGTATTGAACAAGATACTGCACCATGGAATGGATTGTACCCTGATCACGCCAAACTGGCCTTGGCAGACATGGTACCTGACAATTCTGAGACTATTGAAAGGAAGGGAAAAGGCCTTGTCAGATCTTTCCATGCATGGCAGGAAAGTTCTTCATCCAGACATTCAGATGCTGATGGATCTGCGGCCAGTGAGGCCTTGTAAGAATAGATTTTATTTAATGAAAAGAAGGCTTCTACTAAGAAACTTTATGCTGCTAAATGGAAAAGGTTTTTCCTATATACAACAGTGCATTCTTTTCCCCATTCACAGCTACAGTCCTGCAAATCCATATCTATCTATCCAGTCTGAGATTGTCAGGATTATCTAACTCTTCACTTCGAGTACATTTAGCGGCAATTTCTAGCTGTCATGGTGGAGTTGACACTGGCACAGTTTTCTCTTGCTCTTTATCTAAAAATTTTCTGAAGGGGAGAATCTATATCCATCAGTCAGGAAGCCAGTCAGTCAATGGAGGTTATCTTTCGTTTTGGTAGGTCTTATGAAACGACCGTTTAAACCCCAGCTGCTACATTGCTTAAGTTCCTATCCATAAAGACGGCCTTCCTGATAGCAGTAACATCTGCACGTGGAGTTAGCGAGTTGAATGCTCTACATTCAGAAACACCCTGTGTTCGCTTCCACAAGGATAAGATTTGCGCTTTATTCCAAAAATCATACTAGTTTTCACACCAACCAGGTCATAGTGATTCACAGTATGATCTGGAGAAGTCATTACATACCTTAGATGTGTGTAGAGCCTTAGGCTTCTATCTAGATAGGACATGTCCTTTTTGAAAAGATACGGGTCTCTTTGTTTCCTATAGAGAGCATAAGAAAGGTAAAAAAATTACACGACAACGTCTGTCGCATTGGATTGTATCAGCCATAGCAGAAGCTTATAAGTGCCAGGATAAAGACCCACCTGGTGATATCAGGGCTCATTCTACTCGAGCCATAGCTTCTTCTGCTGCTATTCCTTCCGGCATGTCTATGGAAGAGTTTAAGAGAGCTGCCAGGTGGTCTTCTGAACACCTGTTTTATCAAGCACTACGCAATGGACCAACAATCCACATATGATGTTGCGTTTGGTAGGGGTGTCTTGAAGCAAATTCTAACATAGCTTACCATACAGATAAGTCCAAAGTCTGCCCACCTCCAGGGTTGAGCTTGGTAATTGCCCAGTTGTATGAATACAACCAGGATCACGTCAAAGATAAAACAGGTTGCTTAACTGTAACAGATGATCCTTGAGCGATCCAGGATATTCACACATCCCACCCATCATCACTGCTACTCTGGAGGATGGATTTTTGAGTTATATATGGCTTGTTCACTCACTTGTTTTCTCACTTACGTTATCCAGTTTTCTCAGTTACCTTATCCACTGTGTGTGTGTGTAATATCCCATTCCATGGCATAGTTACAGATTATTAAGCAGGTATACCAGTAATGATTTTAACAGTAGGGGTAGCATTTTAAAGATTTTATGAAAATTATAAAATATTAAAATAACATTGCAAACAGTAGAAAATAGCTAGTGTGACAAGCTATAAAACTTATATTATCCTATTCAGTGGAACACAGAGAGGAAACAATTCAAAACTGCAGTAACTTGAGAAAAAGTACATTGTCTGTGAGAGAGAAGGCACTTGGGACTAGGCAGCTATGTATTTAGCATGACTGAGGGAAACAAAGAACCTCCACAGAGAGAATATGATGATGGGGAGAGCCTAACCTCTTTAGGATCTACATATGGGCCCAAGGAAAAATTCACTAAGTACTCTAATATCCACAGCTTTTTACCTCATCCATTACTAGCCCCTTAAATACATTTTAAAAATCTCACCTTTGGCCTCCCCACTTCCTGCTTCCTAACCCTAACTCTCATCCTTTACATTATGGTTATATACATTATCCAAGACACTTGAGCCCCATTCAGATATTTTGAAAAGTGCTTCTGTTGCCGTGTGCAGGGGCATGAAGGGGGAGGAAGTCCCACCCCACCATGTCAATCACCCACATACTACACTGCACAGCGGGGCTTGTCTGAAGAATGAAGAGACCTAAGCTTGATGGCGGGCACATATGTGATTGCGAGGCTGGGTTGATCCAGCCTCACAATGATGGAAGTGCCCGCTATCACACTTGGGGCTCTTCCTTCTTCAGACAAGCCCCTCTGTAAGCGTGAGCAATGGGGCATGAGTGTGACTGACATGGTAGGGTGCGAGTTCCTCGTGTAGACAGCTGCAGCAGTGCAGTTTTAAACATCTGAATGGGGCTTGTGTTTTCACTATAAACTGATGAGAGGGAACACAATTTGCAGTGGAGGAAAAGTAGGCAAATTGGACTTAAACCTTTCCCTGCATGTCACTTGTGACCTGCAAATCATGACCCTTCCCATTGCTTTGCAGCAGAGAAGTGAAGACTGAGGCTCCCAGAACTATGTTTGCCAACGAACATATAGATTAATCCTAAATGATAATTAACTTTTTCAATATGTTTATTAATTGATAATGAGGGATTATTGATTATATGAATGTCACACCCCTTTATTCATGTTAGGCGCGGGCATTTGTAATTTATTTATGTTTGAAATACTTTTCTATCAATATCTATAGAAGTTGAAGAATATCCACAATCAGAAAATGGAACAGGAACTGAATACCAGCAATCAGAAAACTTAGCAGGAACCGAATATAATGGTCCATTTTTAGATCAGGAGCAATTAACTCGAAGCAGTAGCACCTCTGATATCAGAGACCAATGCAATTCTGATGTTTTTCAAGGTAATTTTGAAAAATAGGAACTATTTAAGTATATTCTTTTTAAGTGTCTTTGTGAGGAAGAATTCTATGAACTTATGGTCATGCCTATGGTCATGCCTAAGGTCCATTATGCATCAGTTGTCATGTTTTTATAGCTCTGCCCATTTTTTTTTACTATGCCTACTGTTTTGGTTGTATTATCTACAAGCAGCATCCTAGCATTTTTACAAGGAAATCTGATTTTTCATCAAAATGTTAGATATGTGACTTAAAGTAAAGATTAACAGACCTGCCAGATGTTAGTATTCTAAGCTGCAAATAAGACTGCCCTAGTGCTTCAGTGGTGTTCATTATTGAAATAAATAAATAATTAACAAAAATAACTTGTTCAGCCTATGAGGGGGGGAAAAGTAGTCTCAATTTACAAGCGTTACGAGTTTCTGCAAGGATGCCATGGAATTGGAGTTCCTTTTAAACAACTGTTTTCTTAAAAATCAATGGTCATATCACTTTAGATAATATTTCAAACCATAACAGAAGCACAACTGTACTGAATTAAAGTTAAGAATTGCCCTAAACATTTGATCTTTATTGAAAAGGAATATGGTAATTAATGTTTTAATTTGAAATTTAACCAACCTCTGCTATGGTACCAAAAATAGTTATCCCTTGAAAGTGTTCTGTCACCTTAATTTCAAAGAGGACTTAATTACTGTCAATTAGAAAAAAATCTGGTTATCTCGTTTTTAAAAATATAGGCTGTGTTTCATTTATATTTGGTTACTCTTTCCCCTTAATAATGCTTATGTAATCCAACTTTTTATACTGTTTAAGAGACTTGCCAAATATAGACATTCCCCTATAGTATTACTATGATTGCTCTGTGTGTGTGTGTGTGTGTGTGTGTGTGTGTGTGTGTTTTAGAAAGATGTTATTGTTAGTGTTGAGTTGTTAATTCTTGTATTTCTTGAATTTAGGATTTTAGTTCTTTTTTATTATTTTAAAATCTCCCTTTGCACTTCACAGTTAGAAAAACAGAGAGCTCACAAAACCTAACTTCAGATTCTAAATCTATTCAAGAAACAAAGGGAATTATGAACAAGGAAGATACATGCCAAGAAGTAAGTAAGCGTAATATGCATTGAAATCATATGTATTCCAGCAATATCTTATCTATCTATCAATCAATCAGTCTTTATTATGGTCATAGACCAGCACAGGATATAATACAGTAATACAATAAAATAGATTATGAAAATGAATGTTACATGTATCACTGAGATTGAGAGTGGTATAGCAATAAAAACGGAGGCACTAAAAAAATACAAAATATTTAAAATATACTACAAAGTGCAAACAAGGTAGCTAAAGTACATATAGACTAAAGGAAAGCATGAAACATATAATTAAAATAGTAAAGCGGCTAACTAAAATGGGTAATAGGATTTTAAAATCTGCTACATAAAATAAATAAAAAGTATATATGATACATATAATAGAAGGGCTAATATTAAAGATGATTGCATTTTATGAGTAGATAAAAGTGCATATATACTAAAAGAACTAGAAAATACTAAAAATGAAGGAAATACTAAAAATGAAGCTCTTATTTATCTATTATATATTTTGAAGAATTTGTTTGTATGTTTTTGTGTGAAATAAAGCCATTCTTCCCAATAGGGCTGTGCAAGAATCGAATTCTGCTATTCGATTAGAGATCGAATCTGCTGGCTTTGAATCTGGGTCTGTTCAATTTGTATTTGATTTGATTTGAATTCAGATTGATTCAGCTAAATTTTTTAGGGCACCAAAGTGGGTTGGCTTGCTGGGCACCATGGGTGCTACCCACAACCCAGCCCACATAGCTATTGGCCACTTGGTTGATTTTTGTAAATATTTTAAATTTTACAAGGCAGACTGACTAATTTTAAAAGGGAGACTTGGTCTACCTATTGGGTTCTATGGGTAGACCAGCTCTCCAGCAAGCCAGAGGGGGAAGAGCGGCGGAAGGGGTAAGTTCTACCCCCCCCCGCCCTTGAAGGGAGAACCCCCCCCCCTTGGTGCCGGTCTGAACCAGTCCGGACTGTGCACATCCCTACTGGAGAAATGGTCTACCAACTGGGCCTTTAGACTGGGGCATTCCAGGTCACTGACCTGGAATGACCAAGATTAAAAAAAAAAGCCAGAGATTACAGAGAAACTCACAGGGCTGGCAAATTAAAAATGGATACTTGAATCGCCGAATCAATTTAACCTCAAATCTGGTCAATACCCTCAAGAGGGATTTAATTCAAAGGTCGAATCACTCAAATTGACCATATTCGAGTCCAACCAATTCCGCCACAAATTGATTTGCAGATCCCTACTTTCCGATGAACTTACAAATATCAAATTTTGCATACAGAACCCTGCCACTTAAATTAGTTGAATGCACTACTTTTTACACTGGAATATGCTTGGGATTTATTTAAATATTATATTTAGAAGAAATTCTGAATTAATCAATAATGCATGAATGAATATTTTAAATAAGCCTGTGTTAATTTGAGATAATTTTAAAATAAAACCAATTTTATTTATTTATTTAACATAGTTTTATACCACCCAAAACTTAAGTCTTTGTGCGGTTTACAACAAGATAAAAATGAAAGTAAAACATTAGTTAAAAACAAAAACAAGTAATTTAAAAACAAGAAATTTAAAACACAACAATTTAAAATTTTAAAACAATATTCTAAAAACAACATTAAAACAATCAAAACAATATCAGTTAAAAACCTGGGTGAACAGATGTGTCTTTAAAGACTTTTAAAAAGTTGTCAGAGATGGGGAGGCTCTTATTTCACTAGGGAGTACATTCCAAAGCCTCGGGGCAGCAACGGAGAAGGCCCATCCCTGAGTAGCCACCAGATGAGCCAGTGGCAAATGCAGACGGACCTCTCCTGATGATCTCAACAGGAGGTAGGGTTCATGATGAAGAAGATGTTCCCTTAAATACCAAGGGCCCAAGGTGTTTAGGGCTTTATAGGTTATGACCAACACTTTGTATTTTGCCTGGAAACAATCTTGATCTATGATTTTTTTTTTCTTGAAATGTTTTCAGGTGGGCAATTGTCCAAATGAATTAGATTTCAGAGCAGACATGCAGCAGTCACATGGAAGTCACAAAGAAAAAGAAAAGAGTGAGTTATATGTTTATTGGTTACTTTGATGCTGGTCTTGGACTGTAACAAATAAATCTAATCTAATCTTGGTTACTTTGTTGGAGATATTTAGGGTTACTATGCTGATGTCACTAATTGTGCTTGTAATACGTACCTTATTCTCACTCTCTTAATAAATTATTATTCTTTGAAGAATCCTTTAGACTACTGAAAACATCTTTTTTTCCCCCTCCCCATGTAGGTGAAAGTGTTACTAGTGATACATCCATTGGATACAATAATGAAGTAGACATCACTTTGAGTCCCTGGCAAGTATGTGAAGAAAATAATTACATCAGCATGCCAGCTGATATTTCCGTTGACACAGATGCACAGCACTGGTTGAATTTGAGTCCGTCAGATGCTACAAATATGACAGGTATCTGTGTTCAAGAAAATGTGTGTGAATATGTTTGGGTGTGTGCACTGCTCACAGACGTCTTATATTAATTCTTGATTGCATAAGGTTTCATAAACTGCACAACCATACTCTTTGGGACAGGAGTTTGTGTTGCTTGCCCTGAGCTTACACTGATGATAAACTATAAATCTTAACAAATAAAAACTGGAGAAAAGTAAACTTGATTAGACTTTCTCTAGTCCCAGTAGCACTCTTCTACTCGAGAAAGTTAACTGGAAAAACTGCTGTCCCTTCTGCATGACAGACTTGTAGATAAAAGGAAGGATTTGACACACTTTTAATTCTTCCAAATCAATTTCCAACCCCCTCTCTGAATTTGACTCTGTCCTGTCTAGATTCACTAAGATGGTACACCCAACCTTTTAGCCAGGTTGGGAGGGCTGCAGGGAAAGGCAGGAGTGCTCCTACCTTCTCCCCAGATGATCTTTTCTTTGTAGGTCACATGGTTCACATGCCAACATGGTTGGCATCCTGGAGGCTGGGATAACACAGCTTGGCCTCCAGATGTCTCTAAATGGACTGTGTGAGGAGTGTGGTCCCTAAGGCTAACCAGTGGGGCAGTGCCAGGATCAGCTGCAATCCCAGTGCTTCACACGAGCAGCCCTACCCTGGTAAGACTGCTCGTGTGAACAGCCTCATTCTGTTCCCAGACATGGACAGCAGGAGTGGATCAAATAAGTATCCTGCTAGGAAGAAGGATAGCCACAGTGTAACTTCCCATCGCTTTCCCCATTGAGCACTTAAGAGAGGGCACTGAGAAAAAGCCTAGTACTGTGTAGAAGTCAGTACAGTGGGAGATGACTCTCACATTGAAGTTTGGGGGAGGGGGGTTGCTAAAGTGGCCCCCACTTGAAAATAGTGAAGCTGCTCTCTGGCCCGGTTCAGATATGGTTTAGTGCTACCTGAATGAACCTCATAGAGCTATGGACTCACATGCTCCCTGCTCCTCTCTTGCATGTGCAAGAGGAGGAAAATGAAAGCTTTTGCTTTCATTTTAGAACAAACTGATTTGTTGTGGTTTGTAGTTAGAAGACACCACATTTCTCTTAAATGTATATGTAGCATGGAACTGTGGGTTACATGTAACATGTAACCAAAAGCCTTCATTCTCCTACATTTGTACATGTCAGAGTGTGGAAGGGAGATTTTGTGGCTCTAGGACTAATTCCAGAATCTCTAAATCATGGTATAGTATTAACATCTTGACTAGGCCCATGTAAAGTGGTTTCTAAAGTTTGTCATAGAAATAAACTTCTTCTCCGGACTGAGTAGGAACTATATATAGAAGGTTTCTTCTGTTTGGTGGTTTATTTAATTTCCTATCTGTTTGCATTAATTTTCCTGACAAACTGTTCTTCTAGACACTTTCATAAGAAGGAATGCAATAATAGGTGAAAGCGCTCAGATATTTGGTTCTGGAGAGATTAAGGTTAGGGAAATCCTGCTCTCCCTCCCCACCCAAAAAGGCTATTTGGTGCCAATGGTAGGTTCCCTCCAGAGACAAATCTCAGCTTCACGGTGGTAAGGATTTTTATTGGGGTTATAGTACAAAGGGAAAGGTTAACCTCCTTGAATGGGCCTCCCCATGGCTACTGTTTACAACTTTTAAAACAACCACATAGATCCAACCTATCTATTTAACATAACATGTACTTTGGTCCTAAGATATAACCTTAGTACCGTAACTGTTTGTGATATGTTGTTTCTAGAGCACTAGAGGGTGCTGAATACCCATTAATCAGCCTCTGGGTTGGAGAAATTCAATAATGAATGAATACATCAGTAGAAATCTATTGAGAATCTTCAGGTTTTCCTATGTGTTCTTTTTTTTAGTAAATAACTTGTTTTAACTGTGATTAAATCAATCTATTTATTTATTTACTTACTTACTTACTTACTTACTTACTTACATACATACATTTTCTTGTATACTGCCTTCTCCAAAGACTAGGCGGTGAACAACAATAATACCAATAACAATTAATTAATTATAATTAAAGGTCAAATGCCTGGCAAAACAGGTGGGTCTTAAGAAGGCACTTAAAAGCAGCCAGGGAGGGGGCTGAACAAATCTGGGGAGGGAGTGTTCAAAAGAAGAGGGGTGGCCACAGAGAAGGCCCTCCTACGGGCCCAGGCACCACACACTACACCAAGGCCTGGGACACTAAGGAGGGCCAGCTGAGAAGGCCTCACAGGCCAGGATACAATGGGCTGAGAGAGGCGATCCTGGAGATATACAGGTGTTAAGCCCATACGGGTTTTGTAGGTAAGAACCAACACTTTGAATCGGACCTAGAAGCGAACAGGCAACCAGTTTAGCAACTGTAAAAGGGGTGTGACACTATCAAATTTATGCCACTTATAAGGAGGCGGGCCGCTGCATTCTGGACTAGCTGAAGCTTCCGAATTGTTTTCAAAGGCAATCCAAGGTAGAACACATTATGGTAAACCAAACAAGAGGTAACAAAGGCATGAGTTACTGTTGCCAGGGCCTGCTGGTCGAGAAAAGGCCGTAACTGGTGAACCCTTGGCACAGCCTCTACCTGCTGTTCAAGCAGGAACCGTGAGTCCAGAATGACCCCCTTTTACCTTTTTATATATCTGTGGCTTTTCAGACTAGGAGAAGTTGACACTCTTATTTGTGTCATGAGGTAACATCATTTGTTCTAAAATCACATTAATTCAGTTTGTGCCAAATTTCTCAGAAGTAGTATTGGGAAGAAAATGTGCTGATGTAGAGATTTATACAATTTGAGAAAAGATTATATAATATTGCATTGTAGGAATGAATTCTTCATATTTTAGTTACAAATGTTAAACATACTAGGCAACATCCAGACATGTTAGTCACGATTAAGCATCACTGAAATCAATAAGACAAGTTAGTCATAATTAATGTAAATCCTATTAATTTCAGCTGGGCTTAGTTGTTAAAGTGGGGGTTCTGATAAGCATATCGAAAACATGTTTTTTTCTGGAACTGATAGGAAGGGTCCTTTTAGAATTTTGTACTCTCAAGGACCCTTTCCTATAGGTTCTGGAATTACTGCCAATAATACCAATATGGGTACTATTGGCCCAATATGCTTATCAGATTTATCCAACTGCACAGGCCTAGGAGGGACATTTTGAAGGGTAATTGTCATCCTACCTTAAAAACATAAGGGCAGCCTTGTTGGATCAGGCCCATTCCATAGATTAATTATTCACTGTATGAAAAAGGGCTTCCTTTTGTTAGTCCTATATTTCCTGGCAATTAGTTTCATGGGATAATCCCTGGATCTGGATCATGATCCGTTGCACTTATAAAAGTGGGGTACTGTGCCTTTGCGGGACCATTTGGGCAGAATTGACTAACTCCTCTATGTGCCTTGCACATGGTGCATTCCATTGATGTGGAGAAAGCACAATTAGTTTGATTTAATCCTTTTGACTTGGACCAGATTTCACCAATCTTACTCTAAAAGTTTAAAACAAAACAAAAACAAAAACCACGAACGGAAATTTCAGCAACGACCTCAGATAATACGATGGATTAACTCGGATCGGACTTTTGATGATGACACTTGAGTATCCCTAAATTATTCTTTTATTCACTATGGATAAAAAGAAAACGTTTGAACAGTGTCTCTGCTGTAATGCGAAACTTCCCTCAGTGGATGACCACAACCTCTGTCTCCTCTGCTTAGGTGAGGAGCACAATACTTCTACTTGTGAAATATGCCTGGCTTTTTCTCACCAAAGAATAGAGCCCTACGTTTGCAGGCAGCTATCTATGATGATGTGCTACATACACACCAGCATCCCCACTTTTGATGGAAGCAGCCCAAACCCTCTTGGACATATTGCCGATTCAGATCAATGGCGGGGTTTTTACTCTAGTTATTTCCAGGCTCCAAAGCAGAATGAGGGTCTACAACCAATCATGGATCTGCAGTGGTTGAACCTTCACATGGATGTGCGCAAGTTTTGTATGATGACATTGCAAAGCATCCTTCTTCTCTTTCACACGGAGGAATGTTTTACGACATTGTATCTCCAAGATGGGTACTTCCACATAGGGATCCAAAACAACCACAGGAAGTACCTCAGGTGGGGGACCAGATCTATCACTACAATTTACTTAAATTTGGTCTAGCAATATCGCCCTGTGTGTTTACCAAATGCATGGCCATGATAATAGCACATTTTCGGTCATGAGGGCTGATGGTCTCTCCATAGCTCCACAACGTGCTCCTGGTAGAAAGACAAAGAGACAAGTTAGCTTCACATGTCTCGACAGTCCTCAGTTTGCTCGAAGACCTGAGCAAACAGATCATGATCCAGACCTGGGCATCCAGATCAATTGGACAAAATCCAGTCTGGAGCCAGTGAAACGGATAGACTACATAGGTGCAGTACTGGATGCAGAAGCACAAAGGGCTTTCCTGTCCAAGGACCACTACTTATGTATCACGGCCATAGTAGCTACCTTTGTAGCCCAGCCCAGACAAAAGGCACGGGAGATGCAAAGAGATTGCACCTCCACTGTACGTTATGCCAAACTACAACTCAGACGCCTTCCACTATGGTTTCTATCGGTATTCCAGCAGAATGTTGAATGTTGACAGTGCTCACAAGCTGCTGGCAATCCCTTATCCAGTTCTACTTTCCCTTTGGTGGTGGACAGAGGGAGGCAACGATGTCAGGTGTACCCTTCCAGGTGCCTCAACCAACAGCCTTGGTCACAACAGATGCTTCTTTGCAGGGCTGGTGATCCCACTGCGGGGATCTCAGAGTGCAAGGTTAGTGGTCTCTACACCAGCACCAACTGCACATAAACCTTTTAGAACTGCTTGCAGTCTTTCAAGCGCTAAAGTCCTTCCAGCCATTCCTGACGGGCAAAATGGTTCAGATCAATTTAGACAACACGGCAATTGTGTATTTAAACTGCCAGGATGGAATGGTGTCCCATACCCTTTGCATGCTACGCCTGCAGATTTGGAACTGGAGCATAGCACAACAGATTACATTGACAGCCATTCACATCAAAGGAGTAGAGAACACTTTAGTGGATCTCCTAAGCAGGTCATAACTCTACCAGCAACAACATGAATGTGAAGTCAACTTGGAATACCTCCAGGTGCTGTTCAGAGACTGGTGCACCCTGGAGATGGACCTGTTTGCAACATCCACGAACAAGAAGTGCTCCCAGTTTTGCTCGAGAGCCAGCATCGGCCACAACTCGAGAGGGGATGCCTTCCAATACAGTTGGGGTCAGAGATTTCTCTACATTCTCCCCACCTCCTTCACCACCACCTTTAGCTTCTTTTGAACAGGATACTGGCAAAGGTACTAGAAGAACTTGCAAATAACATATTGATTGCTCCATGATGGCCATGGCACCCATGGTTTCAGCAGGCACTCAAACTGTCACTGCCATCCTTGGAAGAGTTGCCACCATCGGCTACCTTAACACGAGGATCTCTTAATACAGGAGAGTAGGCAAATCTGCCCCCCCCCCATTTGAAAATGCTAAGCATGACTACCTGTAGGATAGGCTGCTGAATTACATACTCCTGAACGACAAGAAGAAATCAACTCATATTAACTACGACAGCAAGTGGAAGCGCTTCAGTATATATGCACAAAAACATGACATGTTGCCTCATGCTGCATCTATTTAACAAGTGTTACTGTACCTCATGGATCTGAAGCAGCAGAAGTTGGCCAGTGTTTCCATAAAAGTCCATCTGGCAGCCATTTCTGCCCACCATTCCGGCTGGGACAGAAAGTCAGTTTTCTCACACCCAGAGTCCAAAAGATCCATGAAAGGGTTGAACAAGCTCTACCCACCGATTAGGCAGCTCTCCGAACAACGGAGTCTCTCTCTTATTCTATCAGCCTTAATGGAACCCCCCTTTGAGCCTATGGCAGCAGCTCAACCTAAACTTGTGACTTTGAAAATGGCCTTTCTATTGGCCATAACATCAGCTCGGAGAGAGGGCAAACTGAATGCCCCACACATTGATGTTCCTTATACGAAGTTCCATCCAGACAAAGTAGTGCTTTGCCTGGACCCAGATTTCAAGCCTAAAATTGTTACAGACTTTCACATTAACAGTGACTTTGTCTTACCTACCTTCTTCTGGAATCACACGACGGCCCTAGAACAGTCATTACATTCCCTGGATGACCGTCGTGCACTTCTGTTCTATCTGCAACTGACCAAACCCTATAGAAAGACAAAACACCTCTTTGTAGGTTACAAAGGCAAAGTAAAGGGTTGCCACATTTCGAGACAAAGCCTTTCCCACTCGATAGTGGAATTGATCGTCATGATGTACAAATACCAGAAGGTGGAGCCTTCGAAATCTGTGTGGGCTCACTCCACTAGAGCTTATGCTACCTCCGTTGCCCACTTGGCTGGCATTAACCTCAGAGACATCTGCATGGCAGTGACTTGATCCTCTGAGCATACCTCCCTGAAGCATTACACATTGGACCTTCGCTCTGCAGCACAGGCCAATTTCAGGTGTGCTAAAAATGGTCTTAGCACTCATAAGAGTGGGTGATTAATGTGCTCTCCTGTAACTCTTGATCTGGAAGTGATCCGTTGCAATCATAAGACCCTCCCACTGGCCTCACTGCAGTATGAGAAGTGACAAATCATACATTTACAGAGCATAAAGTACAACTCACCTTGTTGGACACTACAAGCAATGACTGAGTCCAAATGTCGGTACTTCAGGAACTAAGCGCCTGCCCAAATCAACAGAATGCACCATGTGCAAGGGGCGGGGCAAGGCGGATCGAGGAACTAGTCGATTCCTCCTGAATGGTTCCACGCAGGTGCAGTACCCCATGCTTATGACTGCAACGGATCTCTTCCAGATCAAGGGTTACATGTGAGCAATGTGTTTTTTTAGTGTTGAGAGAGTATCTTTCTCAGCAACAAGAATTTATAGTAAGTAAAAATTTCCATTTTCCTTCAGGTGCTCTCCTTACTTGTTAGTAAAGCTGTAGCATGGCTTCATCCAGAATATGTTTTGTGTGTCTTGTATGAGATTTTCACACTTCAGTATGACAAGAAACAAACTGGTTTAGCCCCCAACTTGTTTGTGTCTTAAGCACACTTGTTTTGTTTTGTTTTGTTTTTTACTTCTCCTTACATAAATGAGTAGTGGTTGGGGTGGGGGGACTAAAACATTGCACTTGGAGATGCTGCAATGAGTCAAAGTACTCAATGCCCTGTACTCCTGGCACAGGGTGACCCAGCCTGCATTGCAAGGATCTTGTACAGGGGGGTAGAATGTATTTGTTCATAGAGCATACTAAGATGCAGTTTCCGCCACCTCACCTGCTTGTGCACTCTGCTGCTGTGATATATAGGCCCTTCCTTTGTTCACACTTGTGCATGTTTTAGTCATTAGTACAATTTTCTCTTCCAGACAGCAGTGAGTTCCTTGCTGATGACTGCAGTATAATTGCTGGAGGGAATCTTATAGGCTGGCATTCTGATTCTGCTGCTGTGTTATGGCGAAGAATATTGGGAATTCTTGGAGATGTGAACAATATCCAGTCTCCTAAAATACATGCCCAAGTTTTTGAATATCTCTACGAACTGTGGTACAAATTAGCAAAGGTAAGGTTGAATCTAATTTGTCTGAGAAAAGGTTAGTAGAGTAATGGTACTCGGGGCCTTGGATTTCACCTGAAGTTGGGTGTGGTAGCTCTCCCTCTAAACTCAGATATGCAGTCTGGGGGTATTCTTTGATACACATCTGGCCATAGATGCCCAGGTGGCAGCAGTGGCAAGGGTTGCCTTTGCCTATGTTCGACAGGTGCATTAAACTGTATCACACTTATCCTGCATCAGTTGCCATAGCTTCTGATTACTTTCTGGGCACAATTCAAAGTGATCGTTATTACTTTTAAAGCCCTAAACTACTTGGACCCCAAGTACCTGAACGACCATCTCTCTCCTAAATGAGCCTGCCTGTGCTTAGGAGTCATCTGAAGAGCCCTTTCTATGTGTTCTGCCTTTGTTGAGGGACATTTGGTGGGCATCTAGAGGTCCTTTTGTTAGCAGCAGGAAGGTTATGGAACCCCTTGCCTTAAGAGGCTCAGTGTGTGCCAATTGTTTTTTGCTTCCACCAACAGATGAAAACCCATCCCTTTTAAAGTGGCCTTTTGTTAGTATGAATTTCTGTATCATTTTAGTGAATGCTGCCTTCTGTGATTTTATGGTTTTTTGTTTTAGATTCTTATAAGTTGCCTTGTGCATTTTTGAAAAGTTGGGATATAAATATTTTAAATAAATAGTGTTAGCTGTGAACATAGACCAAGTAACAAGTACTTGTAGTGGCTAGAGTGTGGGACTAGGACCGGGGAAACCAGAGTTCAAATCCCCATTCAGCCATGATACTAGCTGGGTGACTCTGGGCCAGTCACTTCTCTCTCAGCCTAACCTACTTCACAGAGTTGTTGTGAGGGGAAACTTAACTATGTGCACTGGTCTGGGCTCCTTGGAGGAAGAGCGGGATATAAAATGTAAGTGAATGAATGAATGAATAAATAAATAAATAAATAACACAATTAACCATACATTCACTCTAAGCACTTTAATAACACCTCTTACATTAACCCCTTTTTTCCAAATAAGCAACAGAGCTGTAGTTAAAATTTTAACATCAATGTAGACTGGTTATGTTGAGCAAGCTGTGTCCTAAATATCTGAAATACATTTTCAATAGTCCCCCAAACATAATTGTATCCTCTCTCAAGAATTCCTTGTTGCTACAATTGTTCTATGTACTTTAAAATAGGGGGAAGAGCAATGCATGAGTGAAATGCTCAACTAATTGGATTACAATAACAAATTCCCTACCAATAAGAAATTGAAATAAACAATTACCCCAGTGTACTGTGTGTCTCCAAGTGCAGAGCTCAAGCATCAGTCTTCTGGGTACAGAACAAGCTTTTAACACAAGCCCCCTACCCCCCAGGACAGTAATTGGTGTCGGTTAACACCCTTTGTTTATGTTTCTTATGTTTCTGGCAGTCTGATTTTTTTTCTAACTGGACATGACACTGACATGTGTGTATATTAATAATACCAGATGGCAAGTGTCCTTTAGACACTGCTCCTTCTAGAGCATTGCTCCTTCTAGAGCTTTAGACACTTTTGGCGACCAGAGGCTTAACTCATTTACTCACATATATTTTGGGGCCTGTAAATCCACTCCCATTGTCCTTGGGATCTCAGTGTCCATGATTATAATGGTCCCTCTTCCCAGTTGGCTGCAACACCCTGTTGGCTCCTCCTTCCTATGAATAGGAATTGCCAGCAGAGACTAAGGGACTCTGGTACTTGTTCTTGAGAGATCAAGGTCCTCTAAAGGGGAACACACATTTCTGTCCCCCAAACTACCACATTACTACAGTTGCCTGGAAGACCTCGATATTTGCAGGGGTTCTGTTCAATGGTACAACCACGGATAGGGAAAATGGTTAAGCAACATGGATGTGGGGGGAAGCTGCGTACCATCTCAGCTGTTCCCCCTGAGTTGCGCTGTGCCCCCGAATGCCTTCAAATCAGCCAAAATTCACCATTTTTAAAAAAATGGAGCCATTTTGAGGCTCCGAAACACAACAACAACAACCCCAACCCGCAGCTACACAAGCTTGGCGTGCCCCCATACCCCGTATGCCAAGGTCGGGTGTCCTTTACCCAATCACGGATCCACGGATAACGAATCCATGGATATTGAGGTCTGCCTTTACAAGCACATGTATTCTCTCTCTCCCTCTCTCTGCGTCTCTCCCTCTCTGTGTCTCTCCATTCTAAAGGAGGGCCTAGGCTAATAGCTCCCTATTCAGAATGTTGCTTGTTCAGCTTCCACAAATGTTACAAGATTTGAATGGTCTGTATAGATACAGGGAAATGTTTTTCCTGAAACTCCCTCAAACATAACCTACAATTTAGCCTCAATTTTTTACTTGGGGCAGTGGGCTTGCTGTTCAGATTTGTGGAGGAAGGCCTAAGGGCTTGAATGAGTTACCCTTTACCCTGCTTATTCCCTAGCAGGTGAGCACTTAGTAGAACCTGTTTTATGTAGGGCTTTACAATAACTCCTCCAGTTTCAGGACCATACCTATCATAGAACAGTGATAAGAAATGGGGGAAATCTGGTCAGCAATGAGGAAGAATGTAACTAATGTTCCTTTGGCATCATATAGTGAAGGAAGAGTGTGACTGGAGTGTCACTGGTACAAATTGCTTCATTTCAGAATCTTTCCCATGTAATCAAGAGCTTTGTTGAGTTTGGGGGTTTGCAAAAGGCTGCCTGAAAAACTGTTAGAACCTATGCTTTATATTTAAAAGGGTAGCAAGAAAATTGCTATTCATTTTAATGCTTTAAGATTTTGCATGTTTTACTGATTAGTTTGGTGTTTGTTTTTATTATTGTTGGTATTTAGATAAGAGACAATCTTGCTATCAGTCTGGATAATCAGTCTACTCCCTCTCCTCCTGTTTTAATTCCACCACTCAGAATATTTGCATCATGGCTGTTCAAAGTGAGTTTGAAATTTATAATGTTAATTATGAAGCTTAATAATATTTTTTCTGTTATAGAAAGAGATATGTGTATCCATCAAATGTATTTAACTTACTCTATATTCATAGATTCTATATTCATAGACCTGGATAAACTAATTTCTCTGAATTTAGTGTAGTGATTTTGACATTGTCATAATATTCCAGACAACATTTACCCATAGAATAAAAATTACAAGGCACAATCCAGTTAAAGATAAAGGTTTATACCCTGACTGGTCAGAAAAGAGTGTTCATCAATGGTTCTTCATCAAACTGGAAGGTAGGGATGTGCACAAACTGAGGTTCATGAACTGGTTTGGTGCTGTGGGGAGGGGAGTAGGGAGCAGGATCTTTTAAAAAAGAGAGAGTGAGAGAGCAGGTCCTTACCTGCTTTCTGCTGCCACATGCAGCTTCCTGCTATGGCGCCGCTTGTCCCAAGAACCTGCACGTGGCACCAGCATTCACGTGGTGTAGACAGCAACACCTTGCTATCCATGCAAATGGCGCCTGCACATGTGTGGACACCATGTGTGTTCTGGCACCATGTGCAGGTTCTTGAGACAAGTGCCTCTGCAACATGAAGCTGCACGCTGCAGCAGAGAGAAGGTGTGGATCTGCTCTCCTTTAAAAAAAAAGATCCCGCTCCCTGCTTCCCTCTCCATGGCACTGAACCAGTGCACGAACCTCTGTTCGTGCACATCCCTACTGGAAGGAGGTGTTGAGTAAGATGCCACAGGGTTCTATCTTGGGCTTGGTACTCTTCAGCACAATCTGCCCAAGGACCTTTTGTATAGGGCAGTATATAAATGCACTAATAAACAAATAAATTCTGCACAAATGATATTTTAATTTACAAATTAATCTTTCTGCATGCCTATGAAGTCTCTGGAGTATGCAGGTATAACCAGTATTTAACCTCTTTTAAAAAGCGGTTTGTCTTAAATTCAGATTAGTCTTCAAAGCAGAGTCTGCTCCCTGTTTCTGTGACAGAGAAGGGGAAATGCCTCTTCCAAGGTGGCACCATCCAAGGTTTTTTTAATATTCTTAAGTGGGCAGCAGATTTTTATAAAGACTTTTATTATTTTTAGTATAAGGCAGGGGCGTAACTATAATGGGGCAAGGGGAGACAGTTGTCTGGGGGCCCACTGCCTTGCCCCCCCGAGGCAAGTCACATGACTGACTCCCCCAGCTGTGCACCTGCCCGGGCTTCCTTCAGTTGTATCCATCCTCCAAAATTGATGTTTTAAGACCTGGAGCTACCAGAACAGCATGTCTTTATCTAGTACCATTACATGACTTGCATCGTCCACAATTTACAAAACCTTTTAAAAAATAATTTAGGATGATGGTGTGTGTGTGTGTGTGTGTGTGTTTATTTTAATATGCTTTTTGTTACCACTATTCAGCCTCATTTAAGATTTCTTTACTTCATGAGCTGAGCTTCAGTGAGTGGGTGTGGGGGCATTTTAAAATCTTGTCTCTGGGCCCACGCCAACCTTGCCACGCCCCTGGTATAAGGAGCACCTTTTAATGAGATAAACACAATTTAATCTATAAATCTGATTGATCAACTGCATGAAAAATTGCATCCCTAATTTCTTTTGATTGCATCCCTAATATCTTTGGATGTGCCTGAATTTGATTTCCTAGAACGGTCACTTATATTCAATAGTTCTTCCTTTTGCCCCAAATTGTTTACAGTTTTTACTGAACTGCAAAACTTTAAAATAACCTCTTGAAACATATTACTTTTCATACAGAGAGGAGTAATGACCACCAGAATTAAATAAGGTTGAAAAGGTATATTTCAGCTTTGTTCTTGATTTGTGTGAGCTTCTTCAGGAACAAATACCTACCTGGGTGTAAAGGAGTGAGGTGGTGTTAACCAGTCTGTGCTGAAATGTAACTGTAAACCGCCTTCATGATTATGCTTCTCTCAAAGTGGGGGAAATTAGCTTCAAATGGGTGCAGACCATCCATTAGCTATATAGGTGGCCCTCATTATCTGCAGTCCTGGCACCCGTGATTTTATTTATCCGTGGTTGGATCATAACGACTCATTTCCGTTATTTTGGGGGCAAAAATAGGGTTATTTTCACCTATCTGCAGTTCTTGAGTAACCAGAAATGACTTCTGATGTCATTTCCTGCTGCCATTTTGTAGTGCTGAGCCATTTTGTGGCTCTTTTCTGCCCCCCCCCCAAAAAAAAACCCTCAAAAAAGAACAAACATTGGAGGATTTGGAAATCCTCCAATGAGGAGGAGCCTTTTGGAAGGGCGGTATAAATTTTTTAATAATAAATAATGGGGGGGGGGCATTGCTGGAGAGCAAGGTACTGTGTTTATTTCTTCTCCCCCCTGCTTTATCTTGTGATTTTCAGCATACTTCAGTGGGCTTAGGAACCTAACCCTCCTCCCCATCCCCATAGGGTTAAGGTCTCTTTTATTCATGGTTTCAGTATCCACAGAAATAGGCAGGGATGGAACTCCCACGAATAAAGAGGGCCTTGTGTATTAACTTTAAAGTACTTTGGGGAAATTGGTCACAGCGTGGACACAGAAAGGACAAAAGAAAATAGACACATGCCTTGAAAACAAAGAGTTGCTTTATTGAGAGATAATATAGTTACAGAAAGTAAAAGGAGGGTGGTTAAAATAGAGACCTCACTTATGACAGTCTTCCTATAACTTTGTTTGGCAGACTCTCTGGAGATGGCTCATTCACCAGGTCATAATGCTAGGAAACAGAGGTTTGAGGATGAAAGAAAGAGTAAAGCCATTTTTCATAACTACCTGCTCTAGCTGGGTTGCTCCATATAAAGCATGAATGTTGAGTATTGATTAGATTATGTTATGGGTGTTTTCTCCTGTGTGCTCTATAAACAAAAGAAAAATTTCACAAACGATTGCTAAAAGCAACCACTTGAATGGATGAGAGGGGAGATATATTGTACTCTCTGGCATTACTCACCCAGTTTCATTAACAGTGGGGAGGAAACAAGTTGAGAAGTTCAACTTAGCCTTGGGACTTCTTATCAACATATATTCATAATGGAGGAAGAGAGACAGGCATCTACTTGACAAGGTTGTCTTGAACTAATCTCTTTCCTCTTTGTGTTTTTGATATATATATTCATCTTCTGATATATTTAGTAACTACAACTGTTTTATAAAAAAACTTTGCTCTTTTTTAGGCTACAACCTTACCGGATGAATATAAAGAAGGGAAGCTATGCGCATACAAATTGATCTGTGCCATGATGACCAGGCGCCAAGATGTTGTGCCAAATCCTGACTTCCTGGTGCATTTTTATCTTGTCATGCACATTGGCTTAACTAGTAAAGATCAGGTACAAATGTGATAGTTCTGTTTTAAAATTAAATTATATTAATTTAATACACTTTCAATTTTTTTCAGTTATTGCAGGCTGACTAATCAAGATGTCTCCATTTTAAAAAAAAGACATTGTCTGATATTCTGATTATATTTATTTGAGGGAATTCCCATTGAAAATAAAAGGAATAGATGGCCATGGCTAACTTATTTTAATTTTAATAGAACTTCCTTGAGTAAATATAATCAGGATATCTCCTTTGATCTGAAATGAATTTAGACTAATATATTCTATTATCACAGTAATTTTTATTCACATGGCATTTTAGGTTAAAAAAATTAGTTCGGTCTTTTAAAATGGCTCCTATGTGATGTTTCTATCATCAGTTATTTATTATTTATTTATTTAAAATATTTATACCCCACCCCTCCAGTACACTACTGCTTGGGGCGGCTCATAACAATAAAATAGATACAATATACAATAAAATTAACCAAATTAAGTAAACAAGTTAAAAGTCAGGTTAAAAACCACAATCAGTATTAAATTTCAAATTATGTATTTTTTTATTTATAAATGTATAAATTTATTATTTATTTATAAATTAAAAGTTATTTTAAAAGTTAAAAATTGAGAATTATAAAAACTAAAGAACCTACCAGATACAACCAAAGATGGAACATTAAAAAGCCTCTTTTAAAAGATGTGTTTTAAGTTGTTTTTTAAAAACACTTAGGGAGGGAGCATGGCGAAGCTCTTTGGGGAGGGCGTTCCAAAGCCAAGGGGCCGCAACCAAAAAGGCTCTGTCTCTAGTCCCTTCCAACCGGATCTCTGTTAATGGCAGGGCCATGAGCAGGGCCTGAGACGATGAACGGAGGGCCATAAGGGAGATTGAGGTCCTACAGATACGTTTGCTTAGCCTGAACTATGACTTGCACGATGTGCAGAACTTATTCAGCCCAGAATAGCATCGATTGTCTGGTGTGATGTGGTGTGTGTGTGTGAGAGTGTGTCAATCAGTCAGTCCTTTTGGGAAAGAGAACCATTTTCTCATACTTTTTGCTATGTAAACTGCTTGTCAGACTTTTGTTAGTGAAAAGCCATTTAATAGTGGATTTTAATAATAAATAAAAATATGTTTAATTATATATTTTTATTTGTGGCAATGACCCAGGAAGCTTTATATCTAAGTAACAGCAAATAGATGAAGGTATGGTAAAGGTAAGAGCCTGGTAATAAGTGGCACAGATTAGGTAGAAGAGGGTTAATAATGCAAAAATTATGAGATCGTAGCAATTCAAGAAAAGCTTTACAGAAAAAGTTAATTGTGGGAAAGCTAGTTGAAGGAGTTGCTGGCAGAAGTATATTGACTAGAGAGAGCAATCCAATCCCAGTATTGCCAATAGTATATTAGGGAAGTGAAAGTGAGAGGGGAACTGGGGACCAAGAGCAGAGGAGCTGTTCTGAAGTGCAATGGAGGAGGAAAGGAGATAAAATAAAAATGAGTGAAGAGTTCTACAGAGCATTGGAGAGGAGAAGATCAAGATGGAGAGGAGGAAGAGCAAAAGAAAGGTTAAGTCACTGAGTCCCCTGGTTTAGATGTAAACAGAAACCATGGTCTAGGAACTGTGGGCTCACACACTCTCCTGATCTCTTTCATGCATGAGAGAAGGGAAGTGATTATTTGCACTTTGAAATAAACCATAGTTCTTCAAGTTAATACGTAATGTGGAATTGAGGAATACTTCAGCAGTGAAACTTTCTCTTCCCTACTTTTGCACATATGTGAGCCCCCAGCTTGTAAAACTGTGTTCTTGAAGTAGAAAACAGGATCCAAACACCACTCTCAGATCTGTGGCCTAGAAGTCCCATTTCCCCCTATAAATTGTAATCTACTACTATGTTTTCCTGGTGCCAGTTTTGGAGGATAAACTATTGGAGGAGATCTGGTACTCATATTTAGAGAAAACATCAGTGACAGGGAGGGCTAACTAACATTACTTTAAAAAATTGTTTCTGTGGTGCCTTGAAGAACCATATCGGGGTAGGGGGAAGAGAAGGTAGAATACTTTGGTTTCAAATTAATAAACAAAATAATGGTTTCATGTTGTGTTTAAACAAAGCCTTAGACTAGCTCTTTAGAATGTGAAATTCTAGAGAAAAAATGGTCATGAAATAGTCTATATTTTTAGGGGTGGCTCCCCATTAAGTTGAAGTGAGGTGTTGGTCTCAGGCAGTAAGTGTACAATGGGCTGCTGAGCGTGGGGCCCCTATCCCACTCATAAGAACAGCCCTGCTGGATCAGGCCCAAGGCCCATCTAGTCTAGCATCCTGTTCACACAGTAGCCCACCAAATGCCGCTAGAAGCCCACAGGCGAAAGCTGAGGGCATGTCCTCTCTCCTGCTGTTACCCCCTGTAACTGGTACTCAGAGGCATCCTGCCTTTCAGACTGGAGGTGGCCCACAGTCCTCCGACTAATAGCCATTGATAGACTTCTCCTCCATGAAGATATCCAAACCCCTCTTAAAGCCATCCAGGTTGTTGACTGTCTCATGGCAGAGAATTCCACAAGCGGATTATTGTTGTGTGAAAAAGTACCTCCGGTTCCTGGTCCTAAATTTCCTGGCAATTAATTTCATGGGATGACCCCTGGAACATAGGAACATAGGAAACTGCCATATACTGAGTCAGACCATTGGTCTATCTAGCTCAGTATTGTCTTCACAGACTGGCAGTGGCTTCTCCAAGGTTGCAGGCAGGAATCTCTCTCAGCCCTATCTTGGAGAAGCCAGGGAGGGAACTTGAAACCTTCTGCTCTTCCCAGAGTGGCTCCATCCCCTGAGGGGAATATCTTGCAGTGCTCACACATCAAGTCTATCATTCATATGCAACCAGGGCAGACTCTGCTTAGCTATGGGGACAAGTCATGCTTGCTACCACAAGACCAGCTCTCCTCTGGTTCTAGTGTTATGTGAGAGGGAGAAGAATTTCTCTCTCTCCACTTTCTCCACACCATGCATGATTTTATAGACCTCTATCATGTCTCCCCGCAGTTGTCTTTTTTCTAAATTAAATAGCCCTAGGTGTTGTAGCCTTGCCTCATAAGGAAGGTGCTCTAGGCCCCTGATCATCTTGGTTGCCCTCTTCTGCATCTTTTCCAGTTCTACAATGTCCTGTTTTAGATGTGATGACCAGAATTGTACACAGTGCTCCAGGTGTGGCCGCACCATTGTTTTGTATGAGGGCATTATAATATTAGCAGTTTTATTTTCAGTCCCCTTTCTAATGATCCCTAGCATGGAATTGGCCTTTTTCACAGCTGCCACACATTGAATCGACATTTCCAACGAGCTGTCCAACACAACCCCAAGATCCCATCAACATATACTTGAAGTTGGGGTTTTTTTGTCCCAATGTGCATCACCTTACACTTGCCAACATTGAACCATGTTTGCCATTTTGTTGCCCACTCACCCAGTTTGGAGAGATCCTTTTGGAGCTCCTCACAGTCGGTTTTGGATTTCACTATCCGAAAGAGTTTGGTATCATCTGCAAATTTGGCCACCTCGCTGGTTACCCCTGCTTCTAGATCATTTATGAATAAATTAAAAAGCACCGGTCCCAATACAGATCCCTGCGGGACCCCACTTCTTACTTCCCTCCATTGTGAAAACTCTCCATTTATACCTACCCTCTGTTTCCTTGCCTACAACCAGATAGTAATCCATACATGTACTTGTCCCCTTATCCCATGACTGCTAAGTTTCTTCAGGAGTCTTTGATGAGGAACTTTGTCAAAAGCTTTTTGGAAGTCCAGGTATACTATGTCAGCTGGATCACCTTGATCCACACACTTGTTGACACTCTCAAAGAACTCCAAAAGGTTCATGAGGCAAGATTTACCTTTGCAGAAGCCATGCCGGTTCTCTCCCAGCAGGGCCTGTTCTTTTATGTGCTTTACAATTTTATCCTTGAGGATGCTTTTCATCAATTTGCCTGGAACGGACGTTAGGCTAACTGGCCTATAATTTCCCGGATCACCCCAGGATCCCTTTTTGAAAATCGGTGTTACATTGGCTACTTTCCAGTTCTCCGGTACAGAGCCTGATTTCAGGGATAAGTTATATGTTTTAGCAAGGAGGTTGGCAATTTCACATTTGAGTTCTTTGAGGACTCTTGGATGGATGCCATCCAGCCCTGGTGATTTGCTAGTTTTCAGTTTTTCCAGACAGTTTAGAACATAATCTCTCGTCACTTCTATCTGGCTCAGTTCTTTAGCCGCCATCCCCGAAAAGCCTGGTTCAGGAACAGGTATATGTTCAGTATCCTCTGCCATGAAGACAGATGCAAAGAACTCATTTAGCTTCTTTGCAACCTCCATATCCTCCTTAATAATCCCTTTCACTCCCTCATTGTCTAATGGTCCAACTGCCTCCCTGGCAGGTTTCCTGCTTCTGATGTATTTAAAGAAGTTTTTGTTATTCCCCTTGATGCTTTTAGCTAAATGTTCCTCAAACTCTCTTTTCGCCTCCCTTATTGTCACCTTGCATTTCTTTTGCCATAGTTTGTGTTCTTTTTTGTTCTCTTCATTTGGACAGGCCTTCCAATTTCGGAAGGAAGTCTTCTTCCCTTCCTTGACTTTACCTGTTAGTCATGCTGGCATCCTCCTGCACTTAGTGGTACCTTTCTCCTTTGGGGTATACAATCTAACTGGACTTCTAGTATTGTGGTTTTGAGTAAACTCCATGCATTCTGAAGTGAAGTGACTCTCCTGATTTTCCCTGTCAGCTTTCTTTTCACCATACTCCTCATTTTGGAGAAGTTTCCTCTTCTGAAGTTCAAAGTGTCTGTGTTAGACTTCCTTGGTGATTGTCTCCCCGCACGTATGCTGAATTTGATCACACTATGGTCACTGTTCCCTAAAGGGTTGATGACACTGCTATCACACACCAGGTCCTGGGTGCCACTCAGGATTAAGTCCAAGGTTGCCTTCTCTCTGGTTGGTTCCAAGACCAACTGTTCTAGGGCACAGTCATTTAGTGTATCTAGAAATTTGACCTCTTTGTCATGACCTGACTGTGAATTTACCCAGTCTATGTGTGGGTAATTGAAGTCACTCATTATTACTGCCTTGCCTCTCCTTGACACCTCCTTGATTTCTTCCTGCAACTCCCAGTCACTCCTCTCACCATCACCCCATTTGCCCACTGCCATCTCCTGCCTCATTTTCACTACTGCTGTGATCCTCACGCTTTACTGGCTCCAACCCCAGCCACCCAACATAGTGCTCGTGGGTTGGAATCCTAGTCGTAAATAACCACCCCTCTTCCCCCTTGGGCTTTTCTAGCAGCGTCACTAGCAGTGCCACCTGTCGACCAATTCTTGCAATTGTGATTAACCCACCCTTTTTCATACTACTGTTGTGGCAACTGAATTAATCACTAAATACAACTACTGGTTTACAGCTGGTGCTGCCAAAATTAAGCAAGCTCCCTGTTTGACATGAAGCTGGAGAATAATATTGCGGAAGAAAGAGAACAAACGTCTGCTGGTCTGGATTCTGTGTACAGCCAGTCAGATCACACCAGGGAAGCCCACAGTTTATTGCAGTCTGGAACAAGAGTCCTTGGTGCACACAAATGAATCCTTCTTTTGCTCTCTCTGAGTGTATGGTTCCTCCCACCTTTCTTATACCTCTTGGTGGCAGACTTGACCACAACTTTCATTGTGTGTTGAATGTAGGATTCTGAAAGAGAGAATTGTTTTTTGCTTTTGAATTTGAAAACTCAAACATGTAAAATGTAAATATACTACTTTGTTTAAATGTAACTAATTAAGAGGTTCAAGACCATCCATTTTTTAAAAAATCAGTTATTTCATAGATCTGATCTGTTGGAATCTAAGTGTGCTTTCCTGCAAATTATAAAAAAAAATAGCTAGCTCATTTTTCTTCTTGGTTCTTGAACAAAGTACATATTAGCTAAATGTTTAGTTTGGCTCTGCACAATCTCTCCCCCCCCCCCCCCAAAAAATTAAAAAATTAAAATTTGTTCCTAAAAGGTACTGATCAGGAAAGGGACCACAGAATTACGACTTCAACTCTTTCCCCTTATAACAAGGTTGGATGAAAATTGCACAGATCACCACAACTGCTATGTGCCTCAGATGGGAAGTTTCCATTGATGCAAATGGCACTAATTCCCTCTTGAGGCAAACAGCAGTTACAGAAAATTTTGTCAGGACCACTTTTCCCTATACACCATAGTCCCAGTCTGGACCGGCACTCCATGTGACTGCTATCTTTATAATTAATTCTCTTAGCCAGCCAGCGTGGGGATGTGGCAAGGCAATGCATGCTGGTGAGGGAGGCACCTGATTGGCTGGGCGCCAGTTGGCCCAGCTGTTGTGGGGAGGGGCCATCTCAGCTGCAGCCTTGGCTGGGAGGCGGGAGGCAGCGGGGATGGACTGGCCCTGGCCTGGTGCCAGAGGTGGTGAGTGGGCTTCTATATATTTAATTCTCTTTGGACGTGCGTGCCCAGGATTTGGCAGCGGAAATCTCGTGACATGCTGCGAGAGTTCTGAAGTGAAGAGGACTGAGGAGGAGAGGGGGAAGACAGTGCCGGTGGTGGCCGGCTGGCGGGCAGAGGGGGGGGAGAGAAAGTGACGGCAGGCAGCAGGCAGGGGGGAGAGAAAGGTGGCAGCAGGTGGGGGGGAGAAAAGCCGCGGCGGCAGGCAGACGGGAGGGAGAAAAACCAGCGGTGGCAGGGCCCCTCTTGGCGCCTGCCGCGGCTCTGTTGGGGGGGAGTAACGGGAGGGGAGGAGGGATGGAGAGTGCGGGGCCGGAGGGAAGGGGAAGAGAGGAGAGACCGGGCCGGGAGGAAGAGGGAGGGGAAAACAGCCAACCCCAAAGCGCCACACAGATGCTCTGTGCGGGGTCAACTAGTATTAACTAAAACATGTGCAGGACCAAATTTTATGTAATATGTAGCTTGGTTTCCAGTCTAGGTTTGAGTAAAAGAAAGGCAGTTTTCACGAATGCTTTTGTTAAATCTCCCTCCCCCGCCCCATCAGGGGCATACATTAATTGGACAAGGGGGGGTGACAAATGTCTCTGGGATCTGGGGGCCACCATGGTGCTCCATTACCCCTCCCGCACCCAGCCAATGAACAAAATTTTCACTGGCTGGGAGCGCGAGGTACACAGCCTTGTCCTCTCCCAGTCATCACTTTATTCACCACACCAGCTGGGTGTTCTTGCTCTCCTTCATTCTGAGAACATCCACCCTTCCTGGTCCTGGCCATTCCCCCTGCATCAGCATATGTGTGACACTAACACAGGGGTCACGATGAGCAGGTGCGCATGGTCGGGGGGACAGCAGCAGCCTAACCCTGGGCCACCAGCAAGCCCTGTCTCCTGCTTTTTGTGGTGCTCTTTTTGAATTTGTTGCATAAGGAATTAAAATGTCCACCTATTCAAGAAGCATTTCTTGGAATAGGTTTTGTTTGCCATCACCTTTCTGATTTTCTAGAATCACCAATATGACCACTCCAGGAAGCATTGCCCTCACTCTAAATCAGTTTTGTTTGCCTTCAGTGACATTAGCAGATAGTCATATTTGTCTATGTAGGGTTGTGACATCACTTTGGGATTACAATTTTCTAGATGAAGGAAAGAAAGCCCTAATATAGGGAGGGAAAAGTGGTGCTGAAGTAAGAGTGTGGGAACAGCAACTACAAATGGGCATGGGGGTGGGGGAGGAGAAGATAGTGATGACGTTTTCCACAAGAAAAAGTACACAAAGCATTTTACATAGCAAAAGGAAGGAGAAAATGGTTCCATGTCCCAGAGAGGCTCACAGTCTACAGGAAATGCAAGGGAGACACCAGCAGCAGCCACTAGAGAGATGGTGAGGCGAATCCCATGACCAGGAGAAACTGGGCTAAGGGAGACGAGCCTGGTTTTTCCTGGTCGTGTGCTGCAACGGGAGCTGTGCAACTCCTGGCAGCAAACCTCCCTAAGTGCCCTTCCCCTTAAACGAGGTTAGCGGAGCGCATGCTCCTCTAACTCCGTTTTTTCTACTGTGAGTCACCATGATGTGGCTCTGCGCCACGGCAACTCAAGAGGAGACCCCCTAACTGGGAAGCTGCAACAAGCATTCTGGGGATCTCCCCAGAATGTCCTGCGCACTTGCGCGAGACATGCTGGGACTTCTTGGGGCCAGGCAGCCCCCGATCCCTGCCGCCCCTACTGGCTCAGTGACGGAGCCGGTAATCAAGTGGGCGACCAATCTGGCCGCCCAGGGCAGGCTAGCCGCTCACGTGCGGGGAGAGCTGATTTGACCCACTCTCCCTGCCAAACTCCTTACAGCTCTCTACACTGCTCGTGTGGAGAGCATCACTATGTTTTTTTAGATTGTGAGCATTTTGGGGACAGGGGACCATCTTGTTTATGTATTATTTATTTTTCTATGTAAACCGCTTTAAGAAGCGGTTGAACTTTTGTTGTAGAGCAGTATATAAATATTTGTTGGAGCTGTAGTAGTATGTTAGGTTGAGTGTCCAGAGGTAATGCTTTAGAGGGAAACATTTATTGTCCCCTGGAAGCACTATTTCCCCCAAATCAAAACAATTGGTTAGGACCTATTTTCAGACACATTTCTGCCTGCATAATGGCTACGTACTATGAATGAGCAGGATTGTAGCTTCTCACCATATCCACGGAGCATTCCTTTCCCACCGAATGGTCACCTATGGTTGTAATGTTTGCACATTGCTTATAGATTTATCATTCCTGTATAATACTGTATGTCAGTTTTCAAGCACACAATTTGGTGTGTGGTGGTGTTTTGCAGACATTATTCCCATGCATGGTTGTGGGGCAGGAAGGTGTGATCTTACTTCCCCAACACCTAAAGCTTCTAAGTGACATTTAGTTCATCCTAACAAGCCATGGGCTTTCAAATATATTGCAAAACTACAGTATCTAGTATAGATGTAGGTAGTTGTGTTTAAAAGCATCTCTGTGAAGGAGACGTACTCAAACAGCATACTCTAGATGTCAATTCATAACCTTTGGACACTGGTGTAGTTTGAAATGGTCTGTCCTGTCACCTGACATTGGGATAGATGTAAGCTCCATGTTCCACGATTCCCTCCTCTTGCTTGTCAATTGTCTATAAGATGGCCACCCCCACCTCCTATCACAGAATGCATGGTGGTCTCTCAGTTCCTGAAGATGATTCAGAGGATACATCTGTTTCTTTCTTATTGCACAAGCTATTCACTTTTTTCTTTCTTGATATACTCTAGCAACACACTTCACGGTTAAGACAGCAATCCTGTGCAACCATTGCATCAATTCATTGCACCCCCAGGCCCCAATGAAGACAGGACACGCTTAGTTGGAGTAAATAAGGCCACTTTATTATTGTACAGCGATAACAAATTTGCTACGAGGTCCCTAACTAATCAGAGTGCGGGTACTCCTCCCATATGGTGGCCCCTTCTAGTGAGGGGCATCCAACATCAGGCTGAAGGTTCAGGTCCTGATTCGGTCAGGCTCCATGTCCTGACCTCCTCTCACCGCAAGGCTTCCCCCACTGAGGGGGAGGCGACCCACCCCAAACCCAAGCCGCCAAAGCTCTGAGCCGGTGAGTCACGCCACCCCCCGAGTGGGGGCTATTCCCATTCTCTGGGCTGGCAAAACCCTGAAGGGATGTTCCTTGACCCCCCCCCCCGGTCACCCAAACTGGCCATCCAGCCAAACACTGATCCTGAATCTACCTAACCAACACACACACTCTCCTGCCAAAAGAAGTGGGGCAAACCTCTGTTTAGCCTCACTTCCCCCACCCAGCTAGCACTTCCTGAAGACCACATTGCAATTCCTGGAGGAACAATTCATTCCCCCAGTCGGAGAGATGCACTTCGTCCCCACTGTAAGTTAGTTATAAGTTTATTCGGTCATTGACCAGCAAACATTTACAATAAACCAGTACATATTTTACAAATAATATAACAAAACTTGGCCATAACAGAAATAATATCACTGTCCTCATTAATTAAAAGATAATTTAAATAAAATTCATCAGACCGGCCTGGCAAATTGTCTAACATAGAAGATAAAAGTCTTAAACAGGGTTCCCTATAAAAATCACAATAAAGAATAACATGCGAGGTGGATTCTATAACCCCTTTGCCACATGGGCAAAGACGTAAAAATAGTGGGACTCCCTTGAACCTGCCATCCAATACTGCTGTAGGAAGAACATTTAAACATGCTAAAGTGAGGGCTCGTCTAAATTTAGGGACAAGCACCACATCAAGATATTTAGCTGGTTTAAGATTAATAGCTTGACACCCTAAGTATAAACCCTGCTTGAGCCATACACCTTCTTGTTGAACTTCTGTATCCAGGACACGTTGCTTAACCGTCCCCACTGTACAGCGCTGCATCCTGCACCTGTATGTCAGGATGCTGTATAACTGCCCCGCCCAAAGCAGTGACCGCTCTCCCAACCTTCCTATTTACTTTCTTACGTGCCCTATCGAAGCACAAGGGGCCCCACTGGCCCCTCCAACTCATCCTCGGAAGCAGGTTAGACCAAACCAACCGCATATCCGGCCATTAGGCGGCTAGGCCCTGTAAATCTTTGACTGCCTGCAGAATCAGGGCCTTGCCCTGTAGCAAAGCCAGGTCATTGTCAAAGCCAGGTGAATGACCAAGACATGTGGTGTCCCCCTTGCAGCTGCATACTCATCTAGAAGTGGAAGGAAAAGGTTCCATAGCATCCCTCGGCGCCCCATCCATTCCACTTCCGCCACTCCTGCAAGGCCCAACTGGGAACCAATGTTGATCTACCAAGCCTGTTGACTGGCCCCAAACAGATAGTTTGTGCCCATAGATGAGTTCCCGCAAGGGGAAAGGGAGCCGCAGACTCTATGCAAGACAAAACAGAGTGTTACTTCTACCTGCTCTCACTGCTGCAGCGGGTATATGTAGCAGCTGTAGGCGGATGAATGCCACCTCCCCAACTCCCAGATACGGCTCTCAGGCAGCCCCGCCGCCGCAGGTGCTGGAAGGAGTGGGTATCATACGCTCTCAGGTCAAGGCCCGCCTTCCTCAAAGCCTTCTTCACCAGAGTCCAGAATTGGAAGCGTGTCAGGGGCGCCGTGTCCGCATAACGGAACAGCTGGCTGTCACCCTCCCCACACATGGCCAGGTAAGCTTGCACGGCCCATACTGGGCAAAGTCCCGGGTTAAACCCCTCGGCCAGGGTGATGGTAGCGCCCCTGCCTTTCTGGTCGTACTTTGCCCGACACAGGTACACCACCCTGTCCCTTTCCAACCAGGTGTCCTTGTACTGCAGGGCCTGGGCCAACACATCAGACCTGGAAGCGGCGACCAGCTAACTGCCTCGCACCAAAGAAGGCCACTAGGCAGGAGGCCTTAAGCAGCCGGACCTCAAAGTTGGAAAAAATATATATATTTAAAGTGTGATAGCAGCTGTTGCAGGGTTGTTGGAGCCAGGGGGACCCTTGGATCTGGGTATGAGGGGGACGCCCGCATCCATCCCTCCAGCATTTTGTGCACCCAGAATTCAGCAGTGGAGTCCATGTACCCTCCCAGTTTCGACTGGAAAGCAAGGGCTGCCCGCCTGCCCCCGATGGACCCCAGAGCCAAGCCCCATCCATCTAGGTGGATACTATAGAGCAGCACATGCTCCATCAGGAGAGGCCATAGGTCATCCAGCCCTGATGCTGCCCTGAACACGTGGAACTGACGGACTACTGCTGCATAGCACACTCTTGTGCTAGGTGCCAAGGATAGGTGAATGGCCTCCTCGACCTCTAGAATCCAAGGCTCCATAGGTGGCGGGAAAGATTTCGGGTAGCTTCCTGGCTGCTGGGGTGAGGGTTCGAAAGCGCTTCTCCTATATCCGAGACAGCACATCTGCGATGCTGTTATCCAGCCCAGGCACGTGTCGTGCAGCAAAAAGAATGTTGTGGCATAGGCATTGCAGTGTGAAGCAACGAGTTGGTCACCTGCACTGTGGCCATGTTATCACACCAGAACTGAACGGCCTGATCTTTGAAATCCCTGGCACTGCTATGACTATTGGGAAGAACTAGAGGAATGCCATATCCTCAGTCACTCCCATTCTATCCCAACCCAGGGGCCACCTGGCAGCACATCACCTCCCCCGGAAGAAGAGCCCAAAACCGTGCCCGCCTGCTGTGTCATGCAGCTCAGCCTCCAGCAAGAATTTTGAGTGCCAGAGGGAGATGCCATTGAAGTCCTTTAGGAATTCCACCCACATCCTGGCACCCTCCCTAGCTCGTGAGTCACCTGCACCCGGTGATGAGGGGCTCTAAGCCCTCTAGTAGTATCACAGAGCCTCCTGAGAAAGGCATGCCTGGGAGCAATCACCCTGCATGTGAAGTTCAAGTGTTCCACTGTGACCTGCAGCTCCCTCAAAGTGACCTTCCTGGTGTCCAACAGCTGCCCCAGGCACTGTCCAAGGCCAGGACCTTTTCTGCTGGCAACCGGCAGCACTGGACCACTTTATCTATTTCAGTTCCAAGGAAGGCCAGCTGAATAGTTGGGTCCTCAGTTTTTTCCAACGCCAGTGGTACCACCAGCTTTTGCACCAAATGATGGAAAGTGCGCATAAGGTAGTCCACCACTGAGGCTAAGCCCGACCTTTCCCACACCGCCCATTCCAGAAAGGAACTGAAACGCTCAAAGGCGGAACAGGAGATGTAACACCCCATAGGCAGGGCCCTATCCTAGTAGTAACCAACCTCAAAGGCAAAACCCATGAGGTCAACGTCATCCAGGTGAACTGGCAGAAGCCTGAAGGCTGACTTGATGTCACACTTTCCCATCGACGCGCCCCTCCCCTGCGTCCAGACCATCTCCACTGCAGCTTCAAAAGTCGTGTACTTCACAGAACATAGCTGATGGGGTATAGAATCAATCACTGATCCGTCTGCAGGGAAGGAGAGGTGATGTATCAAGCGGTATTCCCCTTTGGCCTTCTTAGGCACCACCCCCAGGGGGGATACCCTAAAGTTGGGTAAGGGCGGCTCAGGGAAGGGCCCTAGCACCCGCCCTTCCCGAACTACCTTATCGATTTTGACCCTAACAATTTGTTCTAACCCCTTCACCGATCACAAATTCTCTGCCCAACAACCTACCCTATGACCCTGATAAGGGATCCGGAACCCCCATTGGAACCCTAAATAACCTCTATCCTGCACTACCAGGTAGTGCTGCAATAACTGCAGCAGGGGGCCCAACCTTATGGGACTAGGTCCCCTATGCCGGAGCAGGGGTTCCCCCTTTCCTGGCAGCAGACCCGTCTTTTGGGCCGGTGTGAAGCCAGTGGCTCCTTGTACAGATTTTGAAGGGGTGGGGCCCCCACAAATGGTGCAGGCATGCCAAAAGCAACACTGGCAGTGTGAGCACGCTCCCAAATATGTAAATTCCCAGCAAAGCTGGCAAAACTGACCTGCTGACCCATGCATCTGGCCCCTAGTGGATGCTGTAGTGGATTTCGCTATTAAGTGTCCACTGTCAGGGTACTCCCCATTCACTGGCCAGTTGGGGCCCATGATCCTCTACCAGAGTTGTTGGTAGTGACAATCTCAAGAGAGAGCCGGGTTCATGGCCAAATGCCTTCTAAACGACACGCCAAAATGGGCTCAAGCGGGCCCGCTGAACTCTGAGAAGGCATGATATATAATGTCTAGATACTTCACCCTAGATGTTCCCCGCACTGGCTGTTTCTGCAAAACCACCCCCATGTACACCATGTACCAGACCAGCCAGTTTGACCAGTTACGGTCAACCACCTTGTACCTGAGCCTTTCTTTGTCCTTCAAGTCTCCCTTGTCCCCGTCCCTGGGTTCCGTTTCCTGGAACAACAATGAGAACATATCCACATATTCATTCCTCCAAATTTTTTCCTTAGTGGCTAGTAGCAAGTGATTGCCCAGGGGCATAGACACCTCCCCCTGCGGGTAGTGCTCAATCTTATTGTTTGTTGCTACTGATTCCTTGCCTTTGGCTGCCTGCCCTGGGTCTGCGCTAGCTGCATTATTGCCCCCTCCCCACCATTTCAGCTCCCAAGTGTAAGCTGCTGCTGCTGGGCAGCCGGTTCTACCTTCTTATTTGTTGCCCCGGTAGTCCCTGTAACACTGGGGGCCGAGTAACCTGGTCTCACTGGCCATGCCGGCATTCCCCCCACCCAGACGCTGGCCAGGTGCCCAGCCCAAGGGGGATCGCACCAACCCCAGTCAGACTCACACCGAAAGATCCTACGTCTGCGTCTAAGGTGTTCCGATTGTGCGACCCCACAGGCCTGGCAGCATCTGTCGACCCTTTCACCTCCCCCTTGTCTTTCTCCAGCACATCCAGTCTTGCCTCAATGTTCCCTGCCTTCCTTGCACCCTTTCCCCCAACTGTCTTGGACCCCCACACTGAGGGGCCATCCTCTTGGACTCCAAAGCTTCCAAGTGGGACAAGATCCTTCCCATTACCAGCTGCCCTTCATTCTCTGAACCAGAGGAGGGTTTGGGATCTCTTGGCCTTGTTGGAGGCCGCTTAGGGGCGGAGGCCTTCCCCTTGCCCTTCTCCTTGCAGGGCCCTTTCTTTGATGGCATGACTCAGTAAGTCAAGAAAAGTCAGTAAATACCCCAGTAATGCAGCTATCCCGCAATGGGATAAATGGCCCACCAGTGAGCTGACCCAATGCCACCCCACTAGTTTATCAAATACTGCAATGAATTTAATATCTGCTCCCCAATGAATTTAATGAATGCCCCGAATGATTTGCTAAATGCCCCCCTTATGAATTCAAGAAATGCCCCTTTTTGTATTTATTGAATGCCCACAATGAAATGCCCCTTCATGAATTCATTGAATGCCCACCATGCTTTTAAAAAGACTTCAAATAAATACCCAAATTGTTTATTGGATGCCCCACCCAGTGAATTTAACAAATGCCCCCCAGTAAAAATGCTCCCCACTGAATTTGGTCCATGAAATCGATCAATGCTCCCAAATCAATCAATACCCCCAATCAAATCAATCAATGCTCCCCAGTCACAAAAACCAATGCTCCCCAATCAATCAATATTGATATCACCCCGGCCCAGAAAGGCCCTTAGCTGTTCGATCCCTCGCTGCACGTCTCCCTGGCCACCATGCTGATCCCTGGTCAGCCTGGAAGCACTGGTCCCCTACTGCTTGTGATCGGCCTGCCCACGTGGCCGATCACCCTGCTCAAATCCCATGTGCGCTCCCACTTGTGATCGGCCTGCCCCACGTGGCCGATCCTGAATGCTCCGTTCTGCTTCCATTCGGCCGGGAGGAAAGCCCCCACTCGTGATCAGCCTGCCCCACGTGGCCGATCTGAGTGCTTCATCCGGCTCCCGGCTGGCCGGGAGGAAAGCCCCCACTCGCGATCAGCCTGCCCCATGTGGCCAATCACTCTTCTTCCTCCCAGACTCCCAAGGTGCAGCCAACCAGCGCTGGATGAACTGCGCTCTCCACGCTGGCCGGGAACCCCGCACGTGGTCGCTGAGGAGCGACCGAAAAGCACTCCCTCCCCTTATCCAGCTGCCAAGAGACTGAGGAAGACGGTGGCTGCCGGGCAGTCTTCTCCCCACCCCCTTTCCTGATTGGCCAGCCCTGGCCATGTGGAGGGGGGGCCAAGATGGTGGCCACTGTGCCTGCCTCAGAGGCCAGAGGCACAACCCCATCCTCCACCTCACTGCGCGGGGGCGGGGAGCAGCATTTCTGATTTGAGAAATCACATTGTCCTGTTGATGCAAAAGTTGATCAGAATTGAAGGTTCTGGAATTCTGTACTTGAAAATGTCAGTTTCTAATGTGCTAATGTCCGAGTTATTCACATATTCTGCACATTTAATTCAAAGCTGCAATACAGTTCCCAACATTTAGAATCATTGGGATATTTAGTTACTGTAACAGGTTAAATAAAGTTTTATTTAGGCTTCATGTAAGCCTCCTAGTACGAACAAAAACATAGCACAAATAAAGAATGGGAGTAGACAAGGTGTACCAGAATTAAGAACTTGAAGTTTAGATAATTTATACGAGTAACCTTAAGCTACATGCTAAAGTGGAAAGCAGAAAAAATCGTGAATCTTACGGTTATGAAGATATTAAAAAGTTCTAGAACAACAAATATAGGTTGTAGAAGAGAAACTGAACTGGGAACATAAATATAAACCAGATAATTTGCCCAGAATAACACTTCTTTCAAATATATATATGTTTAAAATACTTAATTAATTTCTTGGGTATATTTAGTAAACTGATTTGTTAGCCATTTTAAAAGTTGAGCTTGTTTGGTTACTGTTTCATTCACTGATAATTCTTAATGCTTAATAGCAACAAAATATTTTACATTGTATAACTCACTTAAGTTGTGCAAGGTTTTCTAATGTTCTAAAAAAAAACCACCTTGCTACCACAGCTGCTGCTTAATTTAGATTTATATTTATATTTTCCTTTTTAAAAGGGAAAAGATGCTAAGCTCTCCAGTGACTGAAATTTCTCCTGTTCTACATAATTAAGGGAGGAATTAATCTGTGAAAATACCAGCTTGTTCCTGGTGAGGAACAACTGAGAATCTCTCTCTAAAGACAGATGGTAGACTATCTAGTTACATATATAAATGGCAATAGTTTGAGCAAAAATAGTCAAGGGGCATTTTTCTAACTAACCTTCTGTGAACTTGAAACAATTGAGAATACTTTTAAGTGATCTTGCAACATAATTTATTTTTTTTGCCAATACTTTGACAGAATTTATAGACATACAGAGTTAATCCATTTTACTGTGGCATAAATTGGATTTTTCCCTCCCGATCTCCCATTTATGACACTACAGTGGATCATTTTGAATACAGTGCATCATTTTGCAATAGTTCATAATGGTTCTTTCTGTCCTTTTCCTTAACAGCATCAACACTAAATTATACTGCTGCAATTATGTAAACAATGGAAATGTTTCCAGAACAAATCTCTCATTTTAAATTTTCATTTTGGGTAATTGTTGAATGATTTGGAACCATAATAATCCAAAATTATTTTACACATTTATAGATCAATTATGAAGGAGGTAAAGAGGGGGGAAAAACCTGTGTAAACTGTGAACCAGTTTTTGTTGCCATCACCATGTACTTTGCTTATTGCTTGTGCCTTCCCAGTTACTGTGTACCTAGCATTCAATTAAAATGATTGATTTACTAGGCTGTAAGCTGCTGAATGCCATTTACATTTATAGAACTGCACTTTGAAGGAAAGGAAACAACCTGGTATATTTGAACTACCTGATTTTTTGCAAGCTCACTGACATAAAACAGATGTTCTCATGTTGCTCTCTTGGAAGACCAAATCTCTTCCTAATATGCCAGTTCACCATATTTCTTCATGAAATGTAGGTATTGATCATTAGGTATCTGAAACATTTGATAGAAAAAACCTGTCAAAAATATTGGATTACCTTAAAACAGTATTAGTTAGTTACATAATGACAAAATAAATTTGAGCCACAAAGAATTATCTTTGAGAAATTTGAAATTGATGATATATGGACACTATGCACTTTCAACTAGAGATGTGCACAAATCTGATTTTGCTATTTGATTTGAGCTTGAATCAAATTGCAAAATCCTCGAATTGATTTGCCGAAACAGCAGCCAATCTAGCTGTTCCGGCGAATTGATTTGAGTGATTTGGTCATAGGGAACAGTGGGGAACACAGATAACCCCAATTGTTCCCCATGGGTAGGTCCTAGAGTGGGCATGATGGGTTCTACCTACCACCCAACCCACAAAAGAAATAGGCAAGTGGGCGATTAAAAACATTATTTTAACCTTTCTCCAAAACTCCCATAGGATCCTATGGAGGTTTGGGGAAAAGGTTAACAAAATAATTTTAAATTGCCTGCTTGCCCATTTCTTTTGTGGGTTAGGTGGTAGGTAGCAACCATCACACTGTACCACCCAACCCACTTTGCTGTCCCTAGGACCTACCCATGAGGAGCACTGTAATGTTTCAAGTTCTCCATGGTTCCCTGTGGCTGAAACAAGCAGAGTACATGATTGTTGCTTCCCTGCCTTGAAAAACACTGCAAAACAGAAGCACACAGTCCCTCCCAACACGGAACACCACATTTTGTCAAACACACAGTCCAGAAAAGCCCAAAAAATTATAAATGACCCAGAATCCGCTGCCAGCCGCAGTTCCTGCACTGCAGTAACATTGGGTAACATTGCAGTAACAAGTTGTTCTCTCACACAAAATTCATGACTCCCTACAACAGCTGCCACAATAGCACCCTTAGCTGCCAGCAAGTGTAGTCATAAGCTCAACTAGAACGTCTTCAGCCACATTTTGACTGAGTACATCTTGCAATGCAGAATGCAGAGAAGACCAGAGCAATGAGTGAAGCACAAGTTAGTCTCAAGGCCAGACATGGGGCTCATCTCACAGCAAAAACCAAGAAAATATTATACACACACACCTGAGCTCCCACACTGTTTCTTGCCACAACACCATCTCACAAAGAGACCAAACCACAACTCAAAGCAGGCAGGCAGGCACCCAAGTTTTTCTTTTGTCAATCTGAGATCCAGAAAAATCAGATACTTAATAATATAGCGGCAATAGCACAACATATTATATTCAGTGCTGAGAAAAGAAAACCATAAAATCAAAATCAAGGAATTCCTTGATTCCTTCCTTCCTCCTCTCCTGATGTATTCTCTTCAAAGGCACTCTAAAGCTCTCTTTGCTTCCCTTCCCCAGTCACTTTGAAAACGTTTTGAAATTACATCTTTTTTTGTTCTCCCTCCCTCCTCCCAGACAATGGGGGCCCAGTTGCACATGACAATACTTGATTTGTATGATAACAAGACAACCAAGAAGTGAAATCTCAAGCCAGTGCCACAAAACGACTGAACGGGGGGGGGAATCCCACCAGAATGGTGCTCAGATCACTCAAATTGATAGAGCTCGAATCAGGATTGCTTCGATTTGAACTTGAATTGGGCCCCTTATTTTAGGGGTGTTTTGTTTTGAGTTTGAATCACTCAAAATGGCCCAATTTGAATGTGAGTCAATTTGCACTCGAATCAATTTGCACATCTCTACTTTCAACTCTTGGAAGCAATTAGAATAAATCTGAAAATAATTAGTCATAGTGATCCAAAAGAAAATGGGAGTATTGCATTTTGCTCAGATGTTGCTAAGCCCAGTATGGATTTGCACAACTGACTTTATCCCTCTGGAAGGTCATATTTGAAGATTTCTTGTGAGGTAGATCTAGGTGGAACTGGGTGGATCCAATGTATACTCCCCACAATTGTATTGTCTATTTACCTTCACCATGAAACTGCAAGTTAATTTTGTGTTCAGAAAAACTTGTGTTCTAATCCTGATTTCTTGTATTAAGATAATTTGGGAATGCATTCTATACAATGCATTATTTCACAATCAGTGGTGCACCTAGGTAATTTTGGTGCCTGGTCTAAAGGCCTTTGGAGCCCACCCACCCCTCTGAAGGATCCAGTATTTAAGCAACTGAATTTTCAAGCATGTGAAGATGTACAAGACCCTTTATGCTGATATACAGTGCTTTTACTTTAATGTGCCACAGGGCTCTGTCTGTTTCTTCTTGTAACACAGCAACCCTTCTGCTCTGATTATCATCCTCTTCCACCCTGTGCTGCTCCTGTGCTTTAGATGTCAGCCAGTCCTCAGCACCAGTGTTCCCTCCAATTTCTTTCATCCATGTGCAGAATGAGTTTTGTTCTGGGTAGCAGTATCAAGGCAATGTGTACACATGTTGTGTGCCACTATAGATACAAGCGCATGTGTGCACACACACAAAGTCATCACAAATACAAAAGAAACAAAAATTGTATTTTACAGGTTTTTTCCCCTTACCTCTACTTCACATTTGCATGCAAGTATATCTCAACCAACTGATGCGGAACAGATTCAGTCTTGAACAAAAAATCTCTTCATCCCATTTAACACAGATTTACTATGGAGTAAATGTATGTAAGTTTCCATAGGTGCCCCTATGAAGAGCCACTATTGTATAGGGTTGTTTTTTTAGTTTATGCAAACCAATCTTAATAATGTTTAGCCACTCCACTACTTGTTTCATAGCTAAAATGAGGAGTTCAGTCTCCTTTGTCTCCTGCATTCAGTACCCCACACAGTTTAAAGCCAGTGTGGTTTGCTGGTTAGTGTTGGAAGAGAATTGGGAAGAATTGGGTTCAAATACTTGCATACTCAGCCAGGAAGCTCAGGGGATAACCTTAAACTAGGTCTTCCGTCTCATCCTAACCCACCTCAAAGGACTGTAGTAAAAATGAAAGCAGGAAGAAATAATCATACACACAGTACCTTGAGCCACTTAAAGGAAGGGCAGGATAAAAGTGTCATGACAAAACACATGTGCAAACATACGTGTGCAAACATATTTATTCTGACTTTTAGCCACATGACTCCAATCAATTCATCCCATTCAATGCTATTTATGCCAAACAGAAAGAGAAGTCATCTACTAGCAATCAGTTTAGACAATATATACCCACTAATTTGATTTCAAATCAGACAACAGGACAGCATACATGGAGTCACCCCAGTTTCTTAGGATTTTATAATAAGTAAGCATTTAACTTAATAATAATAATAAATAACAACTTATTAATGATAAGATAATTAATGATAAGAATATGATCTTGAGGATGTACCCACCATTTTCAAGGAGAACATCAGGAACCGCTTTGAAGTTCTAGACCTCATTGATAGGGAACCAGAAGAACTGTGGAATGAAATCAAAGAAGGATGAATGTGAAAAGAGACTGCCAAAGACCAAGAAACAGAAGAAAGCAAAATGGATGTCAGAACAGGTGATGGAAATTGCCGAGAAGAGAAGACAAATTCAAGAAAGATAAAGACCTCAGGAAGAAATTTAATAGGGAATTTCAGAAAGCTGTTGGAAGAGACAAGGAACAATACTATGGCGACAGCTGTAAAGACCTTGAGGATGGAAATAGACATAGAAAAATAAGGAACGTTTTCCAAAAGATCTCTGAACTCAGAAAGAGGTTCCAACCTCAAATTGGTATGTTAAGGGATGCCGAAGGACAGATAGTAACTGATTTGGAGAAGAGCAAACAGAGATGGAAGGATATGCTGAAAATCTGTACAGCAGAGATGTCAATATCCAAGATACTCTAGAAGATATTCCCTACTTGCAAGAACCTCTAGTACGGGAAGACGAAGTTAGATCAGCACCAGTAATTCCTCTAACCAGGATTCCCAGATGTTGTTGACTACAACTCCCATAATTCCCATCAAAAGCCATTGCAGCTGGGGATTCTGGGAGTTACAGTCAACAACATCTGGCAATCCTGATTAGAGGGAACACTGATCAGCACTCCAGTCATTACCAAGTCGAAAGGCTACAGGAACTGATGTAATAGCTACAGAAATATGGTGGGCAACAGAAGAAGAATCAGTCAAGACTTTAACCAAACTATGCCAGCAAATTTGGAGAATGACACAGTGGCCAACAGATTGGAAAAAGTCTGTCTACATATCCATATCAAAGAGAGGAGACCTAACAGATTGTGCATACCATCGCACAATATCCTTAATTTCCAATGCTAGCAAAATAATGCTCAGGATCATCCAATACAGATTGGATGGAAAGGGAAATGCTGGATGTTCAAGTTGGTTTCAGAAATGGCCGAGGAACAAGAGACATCATTGCTGATGCACACTGGATAATTGAGAAAGCCAAAGAATACCAGAAAGAAGTCAATATGTGCTTTATTGACTACAGAAAAGCCTTCGATTGTGTCAACCATGTCAAGTTGCGGAATATCCTTAGGAAAATGGGTGTCCCAGAACATCTCATTGTTCTCATGAAAAACTTATACACAGGACAGGAATCCACAGTCCAGATGGAACATGGTGAAACAGACTAGTTCCAGATTGGCAAAGGAGTAAAAGGCTGTATACTTTCTCCTTATTTATTCAACTTATATGCTGAACATATACTGAGAGAAGTTGGATTGGAAGAAGATGAGCGTGGTTTTAAAGTTGGAGGAAGAAACATCAATAACCTGTGCTACACTGATGACACCACTCTGATAGCTGAGAATGTGGATGATCTGCAAGCTCTAGTAATGAAAGAGGAGCACAGTGGAAAAAATGGGACTACAATTAAATGTCAAGAAGACTAAACTAATGACAACAGGTACAACAACCAGCCTCAGAACTGATAATCAAGACATTGAAGAGGTGGATAGCTTCTGCCTTTTAGGATTGACCATCAACAGTAAAGGATCCAGCAGTCAAGAAATATGCCGCAGACTAGCACTTAGTAGGGTTGCAATGAAGGCCTTGGAAAAGATATTTAGATTCCGTGACATGCCTACACCTACAAAGATTAGAATCGTTCAGACAATGGTTGTCTCCGTGACGCTCTATGGATGCGAAGGCTGGACTTTGAAGAAGCAAGATAGAAAGAGTATTGAAGCTTTTGAACTTTGGTGCTGGAGAATACTTTTGAGGATACCATGGACAGCCAGGAAAACAAACCAATGGATCATAAAACAAATCAATCCAGAATTATTATTATTATTATTATTTAATTTTTTAAAACATTTCTATCCCGCTCTTCCTCCAAGGAGCCCAGAGCAGTGTACTACATACTTGAGTTTCTCTTTCACAAAAACCCTGTGAAGTAGGTTAGGCTGAGAGAGAAGTGACTGGCCCAGAGTCACCCAGCTAGTTTTATAGCTGAATGGGGATTTGAACTCGGGTCTCCCCGGTCCTAGTCCAGCACTCTAACCACTACACCACACTGGCTCTCTCAAATTTTCATTCGAGGCACAAATGACCAAGCTCATGCTTCGGACACATTATGCGAAAACCCAGCTCCCTTGAGAAGTCTATAATGCTGGGGAAATTGAAGGAAAAAGAAGAAGAGGATGACCAGCAGCAAGGTGGATGGACTTGATTACTACACCATGAGAGACCTTAAAGGCCAAGCTGAAGACAAATCATCCTGGAGAGAATCTATCTATGTGGTCGCAAAGAGTTGACACCCACTTGACAGCACTAATGAAGCAAGCATTTAAAGGACAGGAGAGCAGTGTTCCCTCTAAGGCTTTTGCATGTGAGCATGCACACAAGTTTTTTTTAATGTCTGCTCAGCTAGTTTTAGATCCCACCCAGGTTGAATCAGGAAGGCCCCACTCGGAAGGCACGTGCATGCACGCTGCCTTGACACTGCCACCCAGAACAAAACTAATTTCCATACACAGATGTAAAAAATTAGGGAGAACACTGCAAAAAGGCAGCTTTAAAAATCCCCATCAACTGATTTGCAGTCTTATTTCATCATTTATTCAGCAGCTTTAGCCCCTTATCAAATAGATTACTCATCCTGCAAGATCCCAGTGTTTAACACCCCTACTCCACTGAACTGCTGCCTCTGTGTCCTTCCTTTTTCCCCCTTTGTTGTTGTGCCTGGCTGGCTCCCTCTTTACTTGCTAGTTTCTTCTTCATCCTACTTTCTCTCCTTCCCTCTCCTCCATTCACCATTTCATACCTTGCTTCCACCAACCCCCACCCTGCCCTCCTTAACTACCCCTTTCTCATCTCCCTGCTTTTTTCATTTGTTTTCTCAATTTACATACATTGCACTTGTTATCTTTATGACAATGCTTACTTTTAAAAATACCAGTTGTTTTTTTTACCTTCCTCACTCTTCTTATGTCACAGTAACAATGCAGCCCACACCCACCCATTTCTCATCACCTCTCCCTCTTTTTGCATTCCCCCCCATTCCACTTGTACTTCCAATGTTGCTTACTTTAAAAAACTGGTTTTTTTCCTTTACCTTCCTCATTCCTCCCCCCTCAGTCAGTCAACTCAGCAGTAACAATCAATGAAGCCAGCAGCCTCCAGGCAGGCAGGCAGCCAACTACTCCCTCTCATCACCGCTGCTGCTGCTGTGCTCTCTTATTAGTCTCAGTCTCTCCTCTTGTCAGATGGAGGAGTGAGTCTGCGCACAGCACACAGGCCCCAGCTGGGACCTGCTGCACTGCCTGGGAGGAAGGAAGTCAGGCAAGACGCAGGCTCTGTCGCCCACCCCTGGCTCCCGCATGCCCTTCAAAGAGACATCGGGGGCTGCCTTGTGACACTTCAGGGGGACAGTTGGAGGCCCCACAACAGGTCTTGGAGCACCCCATCTTGCCTTGCCACCAGGAGAAGCCACACTAACAGAGGGAGGCAGGCAGTTTGCCTGTTGCCTTGGCCACCCTGCCCCGCAAACTGCATGAAGACAGATGGGGGCTTGTGGCATTGGCAGGGGGACATTTGGAGGCCCCCCTACCAGCCACTGAGCCACCCGCCGCCACCACCACAGAGGAGGCCTGCTTGGCTTACCCCCACCCCATCCCGGCAAAGAACGAAAACACTTTAAAGTATAAAGAAAATGGCAAAGATCGGCGGGGCAGGCTTCTGGGGGGGGGCTGCAGGACATTTGGAGCCCCCACCCTGGACACGGACCAGCTCCCAAGGTCCAGGGGAAATAATGCCTCTGTTCACAATACTTTTAATGCAATCCCACATTGTATTTTAGCAATTTTATTTTGTTTTGTTTTTAAAAGTTAGATGCCATTATAATATGGGTTCTCAGTTCATTAGAAAACTTCAGACTTTGTTGTTACTGAGGTGGTCAATCTGTGTGTGGGCTCAGACTTAGCACAGAACCTTCATTTAAGCCCAGCTCCATGTGATCTCCCTCTGCTCCAGGAGCATGTGCTTCCCATTCCCATGTCAATGTCTACTCCCTTAGGTTAACTAAGGTTGGTAACTACATCCAAGCATACTTTCTTCAGAGAACCTAAGATATTAAACCAACCCTCACATTGAGCCAGTATAGTAGTTAGAGTGTTGGACTAAGACCGGTGAGACCCAAGTTCAATTCCCCATTCAGTCATGAAACACACTGGATTACTCTGGGCCAGTCACTTCTCTCTCAGCCTAATCTACCTTGCAGGATTGGTGTGAGGAGAAACAGAACCATGTATGTTTCTGGGTTCCATGGAAGAAGAGCAGGATATAAATGTAAAATAAAATTTTAAACAATCAGATCTTGGTTTCTATGAAGAAAATACCTAAGAATAAATTGAGATTGGTGAGTTCAGACTTTGCAACCAGTCTCAGCTTATCTTGACCTAGAAAGGAAGTAGACAGTCATGTGAAGATCGAAGGAGGGATCATGCGCTCCCAGGGCTGAGAAATATTGCATGGAGCTTGGCTTCAACTAAATTTCCATGCTACATCTGCACCTGACCTGTGTCTTGACTGTTTCTTGTCAACTTATAGTTTTGGGATTCACATGATTGAAAGCTCTTCCATACAAAACAAAGATCTCCTGCACATAAAGCATTAGATGTTGGGAAGAAAGATCCTAGCCTAGTCTAGCCTTAGAACTTATAAGAATGACCCTGCTGGATTAGGCCCAAGGCCCATCCAGTCCCGCATCCTGTTTCACACAGTAGCCCACCAGATTCCTCTGAGAAGCCCACAGGCAAGAGGTGAGGGCATGCCCTATCTCATGCTGTTGTTCCCCTGCAACTGGTATTTAGAGGGATCTTGCCTCTGAGCCTGGAGATAGCCTATAACCACCAGAGTAGTAGCCATGGATATACCTGTTCTCTGTGAATCTCTCTAAGCCCCTTTTAAAGCCATCAAAGCTAGTTGCCATCACCACTCCCCATAGTGGAGAGTTTCATAGATTAATTATGCACTGTGTGAAAAAGTACTTCCTTTTGTTGGTCCTAAAATTCCCAGCCTTCAGCTTCATGGGATGACCCCGGGTTTTAGTGTTGTGAGAGAGTGTTAATGGAACTGCCCTGTGGTGATTGACGAACACCCCTAAATGCATTCAGGCTTTTGTGTGGGGAATTAGCAAACTCGGGTGGAGCAGTCCCATGTCAGAATAATTTTTGTGCAATGTTCTGGTCCCAGGGAAATGAACTGACGGAGAGGTTGGTTGAAAATAAACTAAGATTTTATTTGGGGTTTAGGGGTACAATTAAAGCAATATTATTACTAAAAACACATTACAAAGATTAACTAGACACTTGCAAAGATGCAATTAGCTTGGTTTCCTAATTAAATGACTTCCAGGCTGGCTAGAGAAAAGACTTTAGAGAAATTGGTTTTTAAATTTAAGAAATTGCAGGGATAGGGAGAGCCCAGTGAGGCACAGTGATTATCATACAACCTTGTCCTTCCTTTTAGTGGCGAGTTGACCCTTATGGCTTAGGCACAACCAAAGGACCTCTTTCCTCAGGGATAGAACCAGGCAGCAGTGGAGAACCGAAAACAGCTCAGGGGTTAGGCAGCAAGGGTAAATCCAAAAAGTGTCTGTTTTCATGCAGCCAGCTTCTCTTAGCAGCGAGGTGGGCCTTGAGGCATTTTGGCATTACCGGCTGCTCCTTCTTCCTGAGGAGGGGAATTACGGTGGATCTCAAAAGGATCCATTGTCTTTGTTTGCTGTGCTTGAGTAAAATACAATGGCATGAATGGTCAAGAACAACCTGTCTGTGGGTGCAAGGACGGTATCTGTTAGGTTGGAAGGACCCAGTAAACCAATCAGTTATTTTAATGAGAGCACCTCTGAGTTCCTATTGCCCATTAGCTCTTTTGTGATGGGGAAGGGGTTGCATTTACAGTGCCTTATCACCTGCAGAGGTGATAGAATTAGCTTGTTTGAAGCAACTGCAGAGGAGGGGAAGTAAAAGGTCAATCTTCAGACAGAGAGACCTTGAAAGTGACGTTAACTCACAAGCTAACTCAGGTCTGCTTAGACCTTCCCTAATATAGGGAAAGGCGCAAGTCTAATCCCCTTTCAGTTGGCTTGGCAGCTGTTGAATCTGGAAGCAATCATCCCATTGCCTGCTAAGTTACCTGTCCCCAATATGCCAACAAACAGGGAGCCCACAATCCCGTGAGACTCCTGAGCATGTTAAGAGTGGGAACTACAAGCCTATAGTCCCAAACATAGGCAGAGGGGCTTCTGGGAGCCCACAGAATAGCAGTGCTGGCAACAAGAGGGAGAAATATTTCTCTCTGTCCACTCGCTCTACTCCATGCATAATTTATATACCTGTATCATGTCTCCCTGTAGTTGCTTCTTTTCCAAACTAAATAGCCCCAGATGCTGTAGCCTTGCCTCATAAGGAAGGTGCTCTAGGCCCTTGATTATCTTGGTTGCCCACCTCTGAACCTTTTCCAGTTTTGTCATTCTTAAGATACGGTGATCAGGACGGCATGCAGCACTCTAAATATGACCGCACCATATATTTGTATAAGAACATTATAATGCTAGCATTTTTATGTCCAATCCCCTTCCTAATAATCTCTAGCATGGAAATTGCCTTTTTCACAGCTGCCGCTCACTGATACAAGATCTCTCTCCTGGTCAGTTAGCAACAGCTCACACATACCCCATCAGTGTATATATGATGCCTTATCCTTGACATGCTAATTTTCGGTATGTAGGAGCATGCCTTGCCTTCAATCTAGTGTAGTCAAGAACCCAGTTTTGCTACTTCAGTAAGAACTAGACATCATACTAGAAAAGGGTAAGAATCAAAAAAACTGGTGTGAAACTAGAAGGAGGTAACAAGTATTCTAGAGTGGTTTGTCTTGGCCACTGGTGGTCAGCAGTCTTATTAATGAGGGAGAGATTTCTCATCTATAGGAAGATCGATCCTACTATAGGAAAGTAGAATTCTATATTGCAAAATATAAGTACAGTTTTTATATGTAATTATTTATAGCGTTATAAAAATGCACAAATATGATGTAGTTGACTGACATCCTGATTACCAAAGCAAGGATTCAGCAGGAAGCTTCCCCACTTACACAATGTGTGCCCCTCCTGCTCAATTTTCATTGATCTTATCTGCCTCCAGAAGTGCTCTGTGCCTTCGAAATATATGTGCCTGAGGTCTGTGCAACCCTCAGAGACCTATTTTTTATAAAGCACAGAGCACTTCTGCAGGCAGAAAAGATAAGAAAAAATCACTCCCCCTGTGTGTGTGCTGCAGAAGTGGGGAAGCCTCCTGCTATATCCTCACTTCCTTCATCAGAATCTAAGACATTGTATATGGAAATAGACAAGATTAATTTGGGGGTTTGGTTCTACCTTATATCTTATGTACAATGATAGTTGGAATAGTATGAGTTGCTACATTCACAATTCTTCCTTGTCTACCTGCATTGTAAGAATAGCTTTTGGCCCTTTTGACTTAATTGTATATATTGGAACCAAAATGAGCTTTCCACATGCACTTATTTACTAGTTATCGCATATCAGCATTCATGTCTATCATCTTGGCAAAAGTTAGCTACAAAATTAATGCTATAGAATAAGCATGTCTACCCAAGTCAATTGTGTAGCAACTTGGTCCAAAAATGCATACACATTTTAGAATTATCTCAACTACTCCTTTTAACTTTTATCCCCTGTTGTTGATTAAAGACTAAAATGTGAAGCACTAACGTTTTGGGAGTTCTCATAAATGTGTCTATTTGAACCTTTTTGTTGAGATTCCAGAACCTTTTTGTTGAGATTCACAAAGAGAGTTGAAAATGCAGTTTTTCTTTTGTTTGGTCACATGGAATTAACAAAAAATACAGCAAGGTTAACAGTTAGTACTTATTAATCTTTTAAAATCTACTCTGCTGCTTTTCATGCCAAGATTCATGAGTCTTTTTATTGTAGCATATGTCAACAGAGATGTAGCCCCATCTGCTGCTACATAGCTTGTTCAGATGCTAAACTCACAGCACAATGCTTACCTCTCTCAGTAATTACAGGTGTGCTGTAAGGAGCCCAATGCATTAATCAGCCCCTTAATTATGGAAAAGGTGGGTCTTTTGTTCTGCTTTCAGAAGAGGAGTTTACCAGCCACTTTATGGGCTCCAGTATCCATCTGCTCATTCTTTTAGAATGTTTGCATTGACTAATATTGCCTTTAAAATGTATCATGGGAAGTGATTAAAGCCAGTTTGAACATTAACCCAAGTAGTGTTTTCAAAGGTAAAAATGCTGTCTGCTGTGATGCTAAATTTTTTATTTACCTTTTAAACAATATTTGTGTAAAAACATCTATGACATCAGTTTATGATAGCAAAAGCTGTGTGTTTGTAACTGTCATGCTTGAGATGTATGGAACAGCAATTTCCTATGGTCTTTTAATATCTCCTAAATTTCAAAACTCATAAGTGGCAGTGTGGGTTGGGTGGAGGTCTTTTAATCACATATTCCCTTTTTCTTAGAAAAGGGGAAGCATGGGGTCCAAAACTATGGTTTTCATTTGATTGACATATCTTACTATCAAAACTGTAGTACTTTTGTGAGACGTTGTGACATTTACCAGCACTTTCTCACATTGTGCATTTCTCACATTGTACTGCAGCCCCCATGCATGGTGTCGGCACGCACATGGCCGTCTCATGCACAGGCTGCAGGGAACTGTGCTGCAGCCACACACGGCCTTTGCTAGAGTGAGCAGCACTCTTATAATGCTAATTATTGCAATACTCAATGTGTGGAGATGTGGTTGCAAGTGTATCATGGACTGCTTTTGTCTGGTGTTTATTATTGGTGATGATAAATAGTGTCTCTCCCCAATAAACACATGCCTGCCGTTCTATGAATATTTTTCCCTCTTTAAAAATGATGTAGTTTTAGGTTGTGTACTTCACTCCAGTGCTGAAGTACATATATCCCCTTGTTCAAGGAGAGGAAATCACAACAAAAACTTCTGCCAAACAGATGAATTCTCCTGTGTAGCAAGTCTGCCTCATACAATCTATTGCGTGAGGATAGGGTAGTGCTGCTGTTGTCCTTCAGAAAAGCAGCTAATGGAACAAAATTAAGACATTTAAAAATGAAAATTTCAACTTTTTATTCTTTCAGGATATTCTGAATACAGTCATAAGGCACTGCCCCCCTTCCTTTTTCTTCCTGGGCTTACCTGGCTTCACACTACTGATAGGAGACTTCATAACAGCCGCAGCCAGAGTTCTAAGTACAAACATGTTGGAGGTAAGTATGGCAATGCTCAATATCCATGTTCCCTTGAGAGTGCACAATTGTAAGCGAGGTTCAGATTTCTGTACTCTAACAGGTGTTGGCTCATTAGTGCAATGTGAAACTGGGCTCTTGGGGCAGACACCATGGCAGCTGATGTGTGAAATTGTAGGATAAGGTGACATCCTAGTATTGCAAAGGTGTTTCATCAAAAGGACAAAGTGTGAGAAATCATATCCTCACTAATACTGCAGCATATTTGCACTTTTAAAGCAAGGCTTAGATTTCAGAATGTCATTAGGTTTGTTTTTTTAACAATAAATGAATATTGCAAATGTCCTCCCTGCCTACATGCTGTAAAGGCTGGAACAATGGCAAGTGAGAGACCATTTTTAAAAAATAAATGATTATTGCATAGTACCTTAGATGTAGTAATGGTCGCATAAAATGTTGAAAACTAAGTGATTTGAAAAGGGATGATCTTACCCCTTATTTGTGTCCAGTATAAATATGTTTTTCTGATACAATTTGAAAAAGTAACTCTGCAGGAGTGTGTTTTAATAGCAATTTTCATGGTTTCCTAAAATTGCCATTCTGATCCATAGCTTGAGATGAATAACACATTTTATTATATTCAGATAGACTTCTATTGTATGTGTTAGAAAAATAATCATATTTGTTATTGAGCAAGAACCTGTAGATCTGGATCATGATCCGTTGCAGCCATAAGAATGAGTTCTGCGCCTGCGCAGGACCATTGGGGCAGAATTGACTAGCTCCTCAAAGTGCTAAACCCCGTCTCTTGCACACAGTGCATTTCCTCAGTTTGGGTGGGCTAGTGTTTTCTCCTCAGTTCCTTTCTGACCACCATTGGGTTGGAACCTCGGACAGTGAGCTCTTCAGACCAGAACAGGTAGGAAAAAAGTAAAAAAGATTAGTTTTCAATGTGTTATTCCCCAATCCCATTATGGGGGGGAGGACTTTAAACGCTGTGTTCGCTGCAGCGCTAAACTCTCGTCAGCGGACAATCATGACTTGTGTTTACTTTGCTTGGGGAATTAACACAACACCTCCACTTGTAAAATTTGTTTAACTCTCTCTCACCAAACAAGAAAGAATAGAGCACTATGGCTGAGGGCAGCTCTTTACAATGAGGCACTCTGTCCTGGCAGCCCAATGCCTAAAGCTCCAGTCAGTGCTCCCGTGCTGTGCAGTGTTGAAGTTGATGTTGAGCATGATACTGAAGCTGCGCCAGGAACTGCCACCGCACAGTCTAAATCCTCGAGCTGGGCTTCCACTGCAAGACTACCAGCACGTTTAAAGCACCAAAGCCACCTTCGGAGTCTTCCCATCAGAAAAACCATAACGGGTGCCGCTGCACAAGAAGCTCCGGGAGAAGAGTTCGAAGACTTCCACCAAGGCTACGTCCCATGTTACTCTTTCTCTGATGGCGCTCCAGTCAGTGCCCACGATGCCTCAGTCTCATCCTGCAACCCTTGATGTCGTGATCCTGGATTGTCCATCCACCATGGATTGACACCGAGCTTCTTCTCCGTCAGCTCTGCTTACTGGGAGGTTTCACCATTTACCCATGGAGGCTCGGCTTTGTCCCTGCAGTTCTGGTGAAATCGAAACCATTGCTCATGTTTTACTGAATTGTAGCTTTTATTGGGATATTAGGCACCGTTTGATTTTACCCCTATTAATCATCAGGGTCTCCAGGGAATCTAATCAGATTCCCTAGACACCCTGATGATTTTTTAGTTAAATTTTTACTTGAAGATAATGATTCCTCTATCTCCTATATTGTAGCAAAATTCTGTTATATAGCCATTAGAGTGTGCAGCTCCCTGACTGGTTCATAAGGGAGCTCGGACGGTTTATAAGAATGCTGCGATGACGACTTGATACTGCTCCAGTCACTACTGTGATATCTGTTTTCTGTCATAGTAATCTTTGTAATGTTTGGTTTTATATTTGGTCAATGACCGTAAATAAAATTTACTTTTCTTATACCCATGGCAGCCAAATCTGCATGGCAAATCCTAGAAACTTCTGCTCCAACCTCTAAGCGTCTGGAGAATCTATATAGGATTCAGGAGGACGAGCATGATTTCCTCTTTAAGCATCCCTCCCCCAATTCAATTGTGGTGGATTGCGCATCCTCCTCCAGATCTGGGATATGACACACTACCCCAGGGGACAAAGAGGGATGTAAGTTGAACATCCTAAGACAAAAAATTTATTCCACATCATGTCTGGCGATAAAAATCGCTAATTATACGGCCTGCTTTGCCAAATATACGCATTCCCTCTGGGATGATCTCTTTCAAAAATAAGCTAACCTTTTGCCAGAGGAGTTCTTGGCAAACATCCATACTAAAGTGACACTCCTCACTCATCAGCAGTCGGCCAATGCCAAACACTTAGCAGAGACAGAGTCTCGAACCCTAGCTGGTGTTATTGCACTGAGGAGGCATGCCTGGCTATGCTCTACTGCGCTGCAGCCCAACATGAGGGACAGAGTAGAAAATTTGCCCTTCAGTGGGAAGGGTCTTTCCTGTGAGACAATGGATACCACAATGGAATCCATTAAAACATCGAAGTCAGTGGCAAAAATGTTTTCAGCACATGCCCAATCATTCACACCTAAGTACCACCCAATATGGCTGGCAGCAATATTCATATAAACAAATGGACAAGATAGACTTCTGCAAAACTTACCATTTCGGAAGAAAGCCTTTCAACCAAATGTCCAGGGCTTCACAAGCTCAGTGTCCTAAACCTGCTGATTCTAACAGCATCTTTGATCAGAGGGTCAGTCCATTGATTCACCTCATGCAAGAGTCCCTACCATCGACTTTTCTCCAAAATACCATCTTAGCTACCTCCAACATCAGGCTGGCGAGTCACGTCTTCACATGGCGCAACATAACATCAGGCCGCTGGGTCCTTCGTATAGTCCAGACAGGCTATGCCATAGAGTTCAAGATCCCAACTGGAATTCAGTGGAATCAAGTACACGCCTGCATCCCCATTACTAATGGAGGAAGTTCAGTCTCTCTTGGACAAGGGGGCGATATTGCCTGTTGGGTGGACAGATCAGTGGCGAGGTTTTTACTCAAGCAAGATGGGTTTCTTATATCAAGCGAGACAGGGCCTTGAGACTAATCATGGACCTACAGTAGCTGAACCTTCATGTGGTTGTGTGCAAATTTCGCATGGTGATGTTGCAGAGCATCCTTCCTCTTCTCCATGGGGAGGAATGGTTTGCAATTTTGGATCTCCAGAATGCGTAATTCCACATCGGGAGCCAAGCCAACCACAGACAATACCTATGGTTTATAGTGGGTCATCATGTCTACCAGTACAATGTCCTGCCATTTGGACTGGCGGTGGTGCCCCATGTATTTACAGAGTGCATGGCCGTCATAGTGGCTCACCTTCGGGCACAAGGCATAACCATTTTTCCATACCTATATGACTGGCTTTTGATAGGAAGGCAAAGAACCAAGTTAGCTTTGCAGGTCTCAACCGTCATGAGTTTACTCAAGGATCTGGGCATTCAGGTCAACTGGTCAAAGTCCAGACTAGAGCCAGCCGAGCGCATGGACTACATAGGAGCGGTCCTCGATGCACAACTGCAACATGCATTTCTGCCTGAGGAGTGCTTCCTCCACATTAAGGCGCTGATGGTTTCACTCATGGGGCAGCCCAGACAAAAAGCCCATGAAGTACGAAAACTACTACTCATGGCATTGTGCAACTCCACTGTGCACTTCACCAAACTACATCTCTGATGTCTCCAACTTTGGTTTCTCTCCATTTTTCGTCCGAATGTGGACAATGTGCAGATACTACTAACAATTCCACCACCGAGCCTGGTGTCCCTACAGTGGTGGTCAAAACAGACCAATCTGCTGTCTGGCTTCCCCTTCCAGATACCCAAACTTTCTGCATGGCTGGTGACAGATGCGTTGTTACGGGGCTGGGGAGCCCATTGCAGAGATATTCGAGTTCAAGTCCTCTGGTCTCCAAGCCAACGCCAGATTCACATCAATTTCTTGGAGCTCCTGGCAGTGTTTCAGGCTCTCAAATCCTTTCAGTCATTCCTGACCGGCAAGCACGTCCAAGTCATCCTGGACAATACCACGGCGATCTCCTACTTAAATGGTCAAGGAAGGATGGTCTCCCTCTCCCTCTGCATGCTCAGTCTGCAAATTTGGAACTGGGCCATTCCATGGCAGATAGGCCTGTTTGCAACACATCAAAGGAGTAGAAAACACCCTGGCGGGCTACCTCAACAGGTCCTCACTTTATCTGCAGCAACATGAATGGGAAGTCAACCTCCAATACCTCCATTCATTGTTCCTTGCCTGGGATACACCAGAAATCTACCTGTTTACTACACCCATTAACAGGAAGTGCCCCCAGTACTGCTCGAGGGCAGGCATTGGCCGTGACTCCAGAGGGGATGCTTTCCAGTTTGACTGGGGTTGACAGTTTCTATAGATTTTTCCACCCTTCCTAAGCAGGGTACTAGTGAAAATCCTCCAGGAGTCTGCAGACTGCATATTGATTGCACCATGGTGGGCCTGGCAGCCATGGTTTCAACAGGCACTCACACTGTTTAAGGTCGCCACAGGTATCTGCCCCAACACGAGGATCTTCTCCTACAAGAAAGCCATGCCATCCCAACCTAAAAACTCTGAACTTGACTGTGGAGGATAAGCTCTTGACTGACATCCTCCTTAATGACCGAAAGAAAACTACTCATGTAAACAACAATAGCAAATGGAAGCGGTTCAGACTTTATGCTCAAAAACACGGTTTCCTGCCTAGTGCAGCTACTTCCCGAGAAGTCTTGCTCTACCTCACATCTCTGAAGCACAGTAACCTGGCCAATGTCTCCATCAAAGTTCACCTGGCTGCTATCTCTGCTTGCCATCCTGGATGGGACAGGAAAACTGTCTTCTCCCATCCGGACTCAAAGCAATACCTTAAGGGGTTAAACAACCTTTACCCACCTATCTGGCGGCCCACTGATCAATGGAACATATCCCTCATCCTTTCAGCCCTGACAGAGCCCCCATTTGAGCCCATGGCTATGGCACCTTCAAAACTTGTGACTCTCAATATGGCCTTTTTGTTAGCCATAACATTGGCTCGCCATGTCAGCAAGCTCAATGCACTATGTATAGTTGTCCCCTATGCAAAATTCCAGGAGGACAAAGTGGTGCTTCGCATGGACTCCAAATTCAGGCCCAAAGTAGTCACTGACTTCTACATTAATAGTGACATCGTCTTACCTACTTTCTTCCGGAATCCCACGACACCTCTCAAGCACTCGCTGCATTCCCTACATGTGAGACGTGCTCTCTTCTTCTACTTGAAACTGACCAAGCCATGTAGAAAGACAAAATGACTTTTTGTGAGTTACAAGGGTGATGTAAAAAGTTGCCAAATATCAAGACAGAGGCTCTTTCACCGGATCGTGGAGTTGATTTTTTTGGCTTACAAGCACCAAAAATTGGACCCTCCTAAGACTATACAGGCCCACTCTACTAGAGCTTATGCTAATTCTGCTGCCCACATAGCAGGAATCAGGCTCAGGGACATCTGCACAGCAGCCACCTGGTACTCTGAGCATACCTTTATGTTATTGTTATTTATTCATCACATTTATATACCGCCTAAACTTTCGTCTCTGGGCGGTAATACTTTGTCAGGCATTATGCCTTGGACCTTCACTCTGCAGCTCAGGCCAACTTCAGGAGGGGTGCGCTGAAAAGGGTCTTACCTTAGCACTACACCCACCTCCAGACTGACAGCTCATTAGTCACCACTCTTATGGCTGCAATAGATCACAATCCAGATAAACAGGTTGCTCACCTGTAACCAATGATCTGGTAGTGATCCGTTGCAGTCATAAGACCATCCCATTGCAGTATACGAAGTGTCAACATGTATGTTTCCAGAGTAAGAAAGAAAGAAAAGACACTGCTTACCTTGTGGACATGTACACTAATGCCATACGACATTTGGATTCCAATGTTGGTCCTCCAGGAACTGAGGAGAAAATGCTAGCCTGCCCAAACTGAGGAAACTCACCACGTGCAAGTGGCAGGGCTAAGCATTTTGAGGAACTAGTCAATTCTGCCCAAATGGTCCCGCGCAGGCGCAGAATTCATTCTTATGACTGCAGCGGATCACTACCAGATCATTGGTTAGAGTTGAGCAACCTGTTTTATTTATAAATACTGAAAAGGCATTTAGAATCTATCTCTTGATTATTCTTTTTGTTTCTAGATATGAATTTGTTTTCTGTGTGTTATCAATAATCTGCAGGAAACTATTTAAGAAACATGACGTAAAATCTGCAGCAAACCATTTAGAACCATCAAGTTTTGCAGTTGCATAAAATGACTTTTTTCTTACGCTCCAAAAATGTGGCTTTTAGAAATTGAAAAAGAATCCAAGATAGAGTACAATATCTGTACCAACACAAATAAGTTGGGGGTCATATTTCATGCTCTACTTCACAAGTTGGGAAATATTTCATGCTCTATATCTAGGGCAAGTGGCATGTGGACTGTAACTATATACCATTCATTGGGGTTTGCCTCTTATGTATGAGTATTTTCTTCACGGCTGTAACCCTTTAATTTTATGATAACGTGACAATGGGCACTGTAAACTCATCTTTTGCTAATTCGGGATAATGGGATAACTCCACACATTTATACACAGAGGTATTGATACACATAATGCTCTTAAGATATACAGTACCTTGTCTTATGAGCTTACATGATCTGTGCTGTAGAAATTACAGAATATAATCAAAATAATTAGCATTTATATGTGGTGCTAGCATGAAGCAACAGGACCAGTTTTTGTATCCGTTCTTGTGCTAAGGAGTGTCCCATCAAGAGCCATCTCACTGAGAAACATCTTCTGCAGTAGAATTCCTCTGTTTTGATTGCCGATACGAAGCGGTCTCTCTGTTGTGCACTATCTTTGTGTGTTATCTTTTTCCCATTTCTAGTTTGGTTTGTCAGGAAAGCCAGACGGGCTAGAAGTGTTGAAATAGGAGATATTTTGTTAAGAAGCTTTAAACTGGGCCTTGAGACCCCACCATCTGGAACTAGATTTGCAAGTGGCAGCTTAGTGCTGCTCCACATGTTAAGGAAAAGATGAGCACCGCATTTCCACAGGGTATTATCCACACTTTTTCATACAGATGAAACTCGAAAAATTAGAATATCGTGCAAAAGTTCATTAATTTCAGTAATGCAAATTAAAAGGTGAAACTGATATATGAGATAGACGCATTACATGCAAAGTGAGATAAGTCAAGCCTTAATTTGTTATAATTGTGATGATCATGGCGTACAGCTCATGAGAACCCCAAATCCACAATCCCAGAAAATTAGAATATTGTGAAAAGGTTCAACAGTCTAGGCTCCAGGTGTCCCATTCCAATCAGCTAATCAATCCATAACACCTGCAAAGGGTTCCTGAGCCTTTAAATGGTCTCTCAGTCTGGTTCATTAGGAATCACAATCATGGGAAAGACTGCTGACTTGACAGTTGTGCAGAAAACCATCATTGACACCCTCCATAAGGAGGGAAAGCCTCAAAAGGTAATTGCAAAAGAAGTTGGATGTTCCCAAAGTGCTGTATCAAAGCACATTAATAGAAAGTTATGTGGAAGGGGAAAGTGTGGAAGAAAAAGGTGCACAAGCAGCAGGGATGACCGCAGCCTGGAGAGGATTGTCAGGAAAAGGCCATTCAAAAGTGTTGGGGACTTTCACAAGGGAGTGGACTGAGGCTGGAGTTAGTGCATCAAGAGCCACCACACACAGACGGATCCTGGACATGGGCTTCAAATGTCGTATTCCTCTTGTCAAGCCGCTCCTGAACAACAAACAACGTCAGAAGCGTCTTACCTGGGCTCAAGAAAAAAAGAACTGGTCTGTTGCTCAGTGGTCCAAAGTCCTCTTTTCTGATGAGAGCAACTTTTGCATCTTATTTGGAAACCAAGGACCCAGAGTCTGGAGGAAGAATGGAGTGGCACACAATGCAAGATGCTTGGAGTCCAGTGTGAAGTTTCCACAGTCTGTGTTGATTTGAGGAGCCATGTCATCTGCTGGTGTTGGTCCACTGTGCTTCATTAAGTCCAGGGTCAACGCAGCCGTCTATCAGGAGATTTTGGAGCACTTCATGCTTCCTTCCGCAGACGAGCTGTATGGGGATGCTGACTTCATTTTCCAGCAGGACTTAGTACCTGCCCACACTGCCAAAAGTACCAAAACCTGGTTCAATGACCATGGGATTACTGTGCTTGATTGGCCTGCAAACTCGCCTGACCTGAACCCCATAGAGAATCTATGGGGCATTGCCACGAGAAGGATGAGAGACATGAGACCAAACAATGCAGAAGAGCTGAAGGCTGCTATTGAAGCATCCTGGTCTTCCATAACACCTCAGCAGTGCCACAGGCTGATAGCATCCATGCCACGCCGCATTAAGGCAGTAATTGCTGCAAAAGGGGCCCAAACCAAGTACTGAATACATATGCATGCTTATACTTTTCAGAGGTCCGATATTGTTCTATTTACAATCCTTGTTTTATTGGTTTCATGTAATATTCTAATTTTCTGGGATTGTGGATTTGGGGTTCTCATGAGCTGTACACCATGATCATCACAGTTATAACAAATTAAGGCTTGACTTCTCTCGCTTTGCATGTAATGCGTCTATCTCATATATCAGTTTCACCTTTTAATTTGCATTACTGAAATTAATGAACTTTTGCACAATATTCTAATTTTTCAAGTTTCACCTGTACAATGTTCATACAGTGTTTAAAGGGCAAATGTGTTCAGACACATGGAAAGCACATCTGGGAGCCTTGGCCAATCACCATTCCCAGGCCTTGTTTTCCATATGTTTGCATTGAGCTGTCTCTTCTCCGATTAGATAGATTTGATTCAAGTTACACCTGCCTAACCTTTGATTAGAGAGAAAACAGTGGCATACTTCAGACATATGAGAATCTACCTCTTCTTGTAATGTGTCCCTCACATGGGTACAATCTGTACCACTCATGTGTAGATGATATCACCAATCTACCTATTGCTCTGCATTAGGACCCCCCCCCCCCTTTTTTTTTTAAGAGAAAAAGAAGATTAGGGAAGGTTGGAAAATTTAGGAACGACAAGAAGTACTTTTTCACACAGCACATAATTAATCTATGGAATTCTTTGCCATGGGATGTGGTGATGGCCACTAGCTTGGGTGGGTTAAAAGGGGCTTAGATAAATTCATGGAGGACAGGTCTATCAATGGCTACTTGTCTGGTGCAGTATCCCTCTAAGGCGTGCGCACATGCATGTGCTCACAGGTTTTTTGATGTCCACTCAGTTAAATTTGGATCCTGCTCAGGTTGAATCAGGAAGGCCCCACTCTGAATGCACATGCACACACACTGCCTTGATATTGCTGCCCAGAACAAAACTCATTCTGCACACAGATGAAAAAAAGTAGAGAGAACACACGTCTGGTAGCTATGGGCCACCTCCAGCCTCAGAGGCATGATGCCTCTCAATACCAGTTGCAGGGGAGCAACAGCAAGAGAGAGGGCACGCCCTCAACTCCTGCCTGTGGGCTCGCCAGAGGCATCTAGTGGGTCCCTGTGTGAAAGAGGATGCTGGACTAGATGGGCCTTGGGCCTGATCCAGCAGGGCTGTTCTTATGTTCTTATATTAATAGATCTGACTGAGCAATCTTTTCTTGGCTCAAGCCCTGATGGCCACTCAGCCACTTTATCCAGATCTCTTTCAGTTTGTTTGACACCCAAACCCCTGATAAGCCCTTGAGTGTTAAGGACCTTATGGGAAAAGTCGACAAATATCTTCGACTAGTGATAGATACCTGCTAATGATGACACCAGCGAGCATAATCTGTCTCCTGCTCTCATCCATCATAGGGAAACTGTTCTCATCTCTGCACAGCGAACCACAAAAATGTTGACCAAAAAGTGGAAAAAGAGAGAGTGCCTTCAGCAAACTCTCTTGCTCCCTATGAAGAGTCTTCCATTTTTGTGCAATTTTTGTAAACAGTGCAAAACTGTTTACAAGATGGCAGGAGGTGTGGAGGAAAAGGGAACAGATCCTCATTGGTGAGGCAACCAGCCAAACAATACCTTGCACTGGGATGCATAATCCAAATAAGAATCTGAGATGGTTATTCCTTTGCGCTGCATTTCTGCACTGCACTTTTAATGGGATGCACATTTGGATGTCAGTGTGAGAGAATATTAACCCAGTTGCCGCTGCAGTATAGATAGGTTCCTTATTCTTCTTGACACACACCCCAGACAGAAGCAGTTTAGGAGAATAATGGGTGCAAACATATAGGGAAAAGACCACATAGGCAGGCAATATAGATGTTTTTCACAAATATTTTCAAACTCCCCTGAAATATGGAGCAGAATTCAAACTTGTTCCAGTAAGAGTCTACAGATAGAAATGCTCTGGGATTTTACTTTGATTTCATTTGTCTACAGAATCTGCTATTCTGATCTGTTTTTTCCTCCATGTGAAATAGAAAGACATGCAGCTTTTCAACCTTTTTCTGCTGCTATTTTCTAGAGTGCTTGGTGAAGATACATATTTGTGTTTCTACAGGCATCTGTCTTTTTTCTGAGTCTATTGTTATGTTGCTGGCCAACCATTGATTTGTTAGGCAGATTGCTTGTTAACAGCCCAGAAAGATCAGCTGATAAAAGCTAATGGTTAGGAGTCTTCTGTCTTGTGAAATTCCTACTAAAAATGTGTGTTGCCTTCTCAGCTCAGTAGCTGGTTACTCAGAGTACTTCTCTTTTGAGAATATTAGAGTGTTTTTTGATGGTATTAGTGATGTGGGGGTGATGTGAACCAGCTGCCACACTTCTCTCACTGCATCATTTGTAGGATAATTAAATGGAGCCTTCCTCTGCTGAAGCAATCTATCTATCTATCTATCTATCTATCTATCTATCTATCTATCTATCTATCTATCTATTTCTCCTAGGTGTGCCTGGGGAAAATGCGCCCCAGCAGCCCAGCTGATTGGCTGGGCTGTGGAGGCGCCTGATTGGCTGGCACAACCAGGAGGAGGAGAATTGGCCGGCCCACGCTGGCGGGCCTGGCCTGGCGACTGGTGGTGGCCACAGATTCTAGCGAGCACAGGTGGGGGGGAGACAGAGCGAGCGAGCGAGGCGCGCGGGGGAGAGACAGAGCGAGCGAGCGAGGTGCGCGGGGAGGGGGACACAGAGCGAGCGAGAGGCGCGCGGGGGTGAGACAGAGCGAGCGAGCGAGGCGCGCGGGGCGGGGGAGACAGAGCGAGCGAGCGAGGCGCGCGGGGAGGGGGACACAGAGCGAGCGAGAGGCGCGCGGGGGTGAGACAGCGCGGGGGGGAGAGGCGCGCGGGGGTGAGACAGCGCAAGGGGGAGAGGCGCACGGGGGTGAGACAGCGCGAGCGGGAGAGGCGGTGTGGGGGGGCAGAGCGAGTGAGAGAGCTGTGGGAGGACCAGCCAAACAAATTCTCCCAACTAACCCCAAAAAGGAAGTGAACTACCGCACAGATGCTCTGTGCGGGTTCAGCTAGTTATTTATCAAAAACCAAAACATATTTCAACAACTTTTTCAGTTCCTTTGCATATGCTGGCAATACTGCAGTTATCCTGTGTGTAACACAGCACTCTGCCAAAACAATTATCTATATTAAGTATATATATTTACTTGTTGCTTTCTTCTTAGGATTTTTGTTTGGTTGTGGCAGTCTTTTAACCACTGTGTCTAGAGAAGTCCATACATTCAGCTTACCTCAGGCAAATGATTGTTTTTTGAGTTATATCAGTTGTGTATGCCTTGCTTTGTAGCATAATTTCTTCCTTCATCTTTTATTCCTCTTGTTCAGAAACATGTCTTGTAGACTTCTGGGTGCCATATGATAACTGGACCATGGTATTAGTCTGTTGCTGCAGAAGAGTCTTGTGTCACAACACAAGACTCTAGCATTTTATTTTATTTTATTTTTTCCTGCAACAGACTAAGGTGGATACCCCTCAGGAAGTTCCTCCTTCACATGGGTGAATTCTGACAATGGTCAATTTAAACTTCTCAGTCTGAAGACTGAAACTGAGCACTGCCAGGGCCATGTGGGGTCGGATCTGTAAATGGTTAGATAAGAGGTGTCAGAGATGGCATAATTCAGATCACACTGAAGTCAATGTCCAGAGCAGTAAATAAAGATTAGAGGTTCCACGGCTAGGTGCATAGTTAGGTTAGTCAGAAGTCAGTGTCCAGAACAGAGATCTGAGGGGCAAGAGGCAGCTTTGTGGTCATTGCCAGACAGATGGTCGGGTTCTCAAAGGTGGCACTACAGAAAAAGGGAAGGAAAGGCATGGCAAGGTAATGGAGTCTATGCGGCCACTATAGCAATGAGTTACTCACATTGAGGAGCCAAGCGTGAAGATAATAGGCCCTTCTTTGCTCCCCAGATCACATGGTCCAGCTGGGCTGATGTGTTGGTGGAAGAGATATGGAATAGAATTAGAGGTATACTTCATTGTAGAACCTATTTAACACAAACCCATTTACTTCAGTCAGAATCTCCTTAGAGAAGCAGAAATCTGAAATCTGGATGATTTAGCAGAGTTTGACTCCACATGCAGGGTTTGGATTGGTCTCTGATCCACTTGCCCTGCTGTAGAAAATGTTCTTGGATTTTTACAATGGCAGTGTGTAGATCATTAATCTAGTATAACTGGACATGGTCAGCCCAAAAAAATTTCATTTCCTTGCAGTGGCGGCCCATGAACGCACTTCCGGGGGGGGGGGAGGTGACACCTTTAAGAATAAATTAATTTGGTGCTCACTTCCGCCACCAGGGCACCTGAACTCTATTCGGAGCCGCAATGTGCTGCCCAGCAGCCCCTACTACGGGGAAGTGCCTCCGTCACCCACCTGGCCGCTGGCGGGGGCTTGGCTCCATGGAAGCCAGGTGAGTGGCGGAGGCGCTTCCCTGCCGTAGGGGCTGCTGGGCAGCACGTTGCAGCTCTGAACAGTGTTCAGGTGCCGCCGTGGTGAAGGTGAGCACCGAATTAATTTACTATTAATGGTGCCTCCCGTCGCCCCCCCCCGAGGCGTGTTCACGGGCTGCCGCTCGTTCCTTGGATGCAGCTTCTATAACCTGATGATTGTATTTTGTGTCAAGTGAATAACTGCAGAAATTTTAAATTCATTTATCCTACGTTTGGCAATGAATCACTTCATTCATACACAGTTCATACAAGGCTCTTTTTCATGATCATGTGCCCAGATGATCCACTGCTGCCCCAGGCAGCACAGAGTTGTGGGGGCTGAGACACGTTGTCTTGGCCCCTGGAAATCCCCTTGAGGATATCCCCCCGGCAACAGGCAGGTGCCCCTCAGTGTCTCAGCGCCAGCTGAAAGCAGCCAGCACTGACACACAGTCAGTTAAACAGGTTTAAGGGAGCACTTGCTCCCTTAACTTAGTTTAACAGCCGGGCTTCATAGCTGGATCTGCCGCCTAGGTGCCACTGGGAGCCACGCAGCTCCCGGCGGTTCTCATGGGCAGCCAAGCCCAGGCTTGGCTACCTTAGCCCTGTCTTGGCAGCTTGTAAGAACAGCCTCACAGAGTACCAATCTGCATGAAGCCTCTAATTTAAAGGCCTTAACAGCTGTCTGCCCTAGTACTGGCTGATACCATACTACATGTAGCTTTGACCAGGACTAGGGCTACATTGGCCATTGGGAATCACTGCTTATAACACCAAAAAAGCATGTATGAACTATGAACAGTTTTAATTAATGCTGCCCAAGGAGAGATGTTCATGTTATAATTATTGACAATTTTCTGTTAACTGACAAGATTACATATACGTATTTTGGGTTGTTGTTTTTTGTTTGTAGGCTCCTCGTTTAGAAGCTCATACCATTCTAGGTTCTCTGGTTTGCTTCCCTAATCTCTACCAAGAAATCTCACTATTGCAACCCATTGCTGAAGCAGAAATCATCACAGGAACTGCAGATATCAAAGTAAATGTGTGCTTGTTTGTGTGTGTTAAAAATTTATACCCTGCCTTTCTTTAAAAAGAAAGAGAAAGCTACCCCTGTTAGCTTATCTGTATTGTAACGATGTGAAGATTTAAATTTACTGTCAGTTTGAATAAAATTTAATTATTTTTTAAGTGAAGTGAATTAATTCCTGTTAACGCTAATCTGTTTTCAAGTGAAAGGGGGCTTGATTCCTTCTTACTGAAATATTGAAATTTTAAGTAGACTTAAGTTAATGGACCAGTTCAAACTTTCCTATTACTTGATACCTGATCCTTTTAACTGGAGATACCAGGGGTTGAACCTGAGACCTTCTGTATGCAAAGCATGTGCTCGGACACTGAGCTATAACCATTCTTTAGAATTCTCTCCCCCCCCCCCCCGCCCCGCAAGTCCAAAGGGTAGTCTGAACATCTGCGATAGGACCTTCTCTTGGTCATTAAATAGGGCCAACTTGTGGCTTCTCCTGGGGAAGGTCTTCTCAGACCAGATTTGTTGTTTGAGCAGGGAACACTGAAGTACCCAGATTTTTGTGACCCCAACTCATTTGTTTTTCTTCTATCCTTTCTAAACACCGCTTTCCTCTGTATACCCGTCACTAAGTATAGACACACACAAAAATTGTTGGGGCATAGGAGTTTTATAGGTCCAGCATCTCCTCCAGGCTGAGGCAGCTTCAACATAAGAAGCTGCCTTATACTGAGTTAGCCTTTTGTTCCATTTTGGTCAGTATTTGTCTACTCTGACTGTCAGTGGTTCTCTGAGATTTCAGATAGGGTGCTTCCCAGGTCCACCTGAAGATGTCAGGAATTGAACCTGGGACCCTCTACATGCAAACATGTACTCCACCACTGATATAAAGCCTTTACCCAGCTTAAGCATATCTGTGGCCCCAATGGATGGCTGTGGCATTCATCTTTTCCCACCTCTGGTCAGGAGCAGGAATATGAAGTGCCAGTTCAGCTGCTGACATGAGTCTTCATTTCCCCCCTCACAATCTCCACATTCCTGCCACTTCCTCTGTTACCAAGGATCTTGCAGCTGGCCAGGAATGTCAGATGGAAGTCATCCTGGTTACTCCATAGGGGCCAAGGAGACAGGTTCCCAAACTTTCTTCAGTTGTCATTCTAGAGATTCTAAAGGATCTGTGTAATTCTGAGGAGGTTCTGGATGCAGTGTTATATTTCAAAATATCAAAGCTGCTGCCAATATAAATCAAGATGTAAAAGGATCCTGGAGTCCCTCCAGGATGGCTTACAGAAGTACCTCAGTACCACCACCTTGATTAGACAGGTTTCATAGTTAGGAGCACTGATTGTTAACCTATGCATCTTTCAGAAAGATGTTAAAACATATTATTCATTAACACCTAAGGTACCTCCTTTGTTTTTATAGGACTCGGAGACTAGTGCTTCTCTCCTCTTGCCCCAATTCAGCTCATTTGCAAAAGCAAATTTGCTAAAGCAATTGGCATAAATTAGACATTAGGCAGGAGCTAAAGTTTTACTTGGACAGAACTGAACATCTGAGATGTTTCCTACAATAAAGATTCTCTAGATTTAAAAAACAAACAAACATCAACTCTGGGTGGTTTAAACAATGTATCAACACAGCATATTAAGGTGTGGGGAAGAGTCATCCTCAGGATATATTTGCTCATTCCGTTTAAGAGGAAATAGTCTCAGTACCTTCTGAGGTAGATCTTTTATGGAAGAGGTCTGTAATTTTAGGTTTTAGTCACTTGAGAAGTAGGACCCCGTTTTAGAATCAAGAATGGGGGGATGTTACAATGTATGCAGTGTACTTAATGAGCTTCTGCACATCAGTTGTGATCCAATGTACTTACTTCATTCTATCCGTGTTATTTTATCTCACTGCATTATATTGAATTCTTCTGCAATATGTTTGTGGGAGGGACAATGTTTATTGTTACAATTTTTGTTGTTCTAGTGTTACCTCATAAATATTCTTTTGAAGAATGCTGCAGATGAACCAAGTGAAGCTTCAAGGTAAAATGAAGAATGAAACAGAATCTGTTATCTTGGGGAAATATAAATTATGTGGAAAGGTTCTTGCCAGATGTCTTTGAGGCTGAGCAGGATGGAAATGATGTATGCTTCTGCAGCTGAGATGCAATGGGAAGTACCTGGGAAGTGGGGTACAGCCAAAATGACCTCTTTTGTCCATGCAGTGTGGGAGGAAGAGATTCTGCCTCTATCACCATGGGTACAGTGGCTTCAGCATGGCAGCTCTAGTGGAAAGCACTGGTGCAATTTCACCAAATGTAGTTGCTATCATGTCTTCAACGTTGCTGTGTTTAGGATGAGACTACAGGTTATTTCTGAGTTCACCGATAACCTGGATCCTGTGTGTTGATGCCTTTTAACAATTCAGCTGAAGACTTTCACAGGACTAAAAAATGCTGGGTGGGGTGGGGGGAGTAATATGGTTTACTGAATTACATTTTTCTTGTTTTTGAAGGTGTTTAGCTCTTTGCTGTCTTGGACTTTGGCTATGTGAAGAACTAGTGCAATGTACAAACCATTCTCAAGTAAAGAATGTGATAAATGTTTTAGGTGTGACACTGAAGGTACTAGTATGGCATGGGTCTGTTTTGATTTGACTGTATACAAAGAGTGTTTAAAATACTTACATTTTAATTAAACATAAACTATCTGGAAGATACTCAATTTCAATTACAATTTTGTGAAACATCCAAAAGAAGTCTTATTCAGGCTGCATTGGAATTAACAATTTGATTACAATAGATGACCTGAGGAAAATTACTCAGAGTAGTCCCAATGAAATTAAATTTGTCCTTTTAATTTCAATAAGACTGCTTTGAGTAATTTTCCTCATCATATTAGCCAATATTTCTCAGTTTGCATCTTTTGTTTATGAAGAAACTGGTAGAAAAAGTATGGAATTACTTGACAATTAAAAAAAATGCGTTGGGCATTTTAAAATAGCTTTAGTATAAATATACTCTCAGGAAGAGTGCACAGAATTGTTAGAAGAACTGGAACCTTCTTGGGAGCACTTAAATACTTCCCTTCTTTTTTTAAAGCATGTGTTCAAAAGAGCTATATGGTGTTCAAAAGAACTATGTAGAAGCAGCAGTGGGCTATTTCTTGGAGTCTTTCCTTCATGGAGATGACCAAATGGAGCTAGAAAATATTATTTCCATTGGGTGTAACTGGAGCCACACATTTTAAGGGGCAAGGATTGAGATTAGGTCACATTCTAACATTACATCAAACATAGACTTGAGAAAAGTATATATGAACCCATTACCCCTACACATCTGAAGGTTTATGTAAATAGGGCTAATTGCAACAAAATGTATTTACAGTTATATTCTGTATATTGCCTTTGATCTTATTCCTTATTGACTTGTTTTTTCACTCCTGACAGTTTTCTAACAAACAGATAGCCCAGGTAGCATGTGATGTCTTCCAACTGTTGACGTCTTATTGGGAAAAACTTGAGAAATACAAATCTTTTCTACCCAGAAAAATTATTGAAGTATGTTTATTTCTGAAAATATTCCTAAAAGTCTGGTATAGTGTATGTAGCTATTAACTGAGATTTAGTAACTTATCCAGAATAGTTTCTTATTGAGAACCTTATCCTCACTCCTTTTTAATGAAATAAAAACATTCCTTAGAATACACGTGTACACACAATGAATGTACTTTATTTTATCAGCATTTAGGTGATCTGTTGTAGAGGTGTGCACGGAACCGCACCTCTGTGGTCCAGCACTGGGTAGGGCGGCTCTTTAATGGCAAGGGGGCTGTACTTACCACTCCCGCCACTTTCCCCCCACCGGCGAGCCTGTTTTTTAAAGAATTTGGGGTGGCAGGGTACCTCCCTGCCACCCCTTCCCCCGTTCCTCAGCAAACGGTTTCATAAACCCTGACTGCGCACGTCGCACATGCACATCACGTCTGTGCATCACATGCGTGTGTGCGTATGTCAGATGTGTGCACGTGCAACGTATGCACATGCTTTATGCACATGTATGCAAATGCTTTAAAAAACAGGCTCACCAGCGGGGGGAAAGCGGCAGGAGGGATAAGTACACCCTCACCCTCCCTTAAAGGTCTACCTCACTCTCCAGCATCAAGCCTCCAGACCGTTCCATGCACATCCCTAATCTGTTGACTAGTAATGTATGGAGATAAAGCTATATTTAAATTGCTGATTCTGCCATCAAAGTCTGATTTTGTTAGAATGAATTATGCAGCAGATTTATATGGTATGTGCTTAATCTGAGTGGCTGACATACCACACAAGGAAACATGGGTGGTTGGAGTACTGCCATACTACTGCGACTGTGGAAACACCAGTGATGGTGTTGTGCAACAAGGCAGTTCTGCTCCATCATAAAGTTGTGCAAATGCAGTTGCAGGATGCGGCACCCATTATTTCTAATGGGCATTACATCACACAACTGCTTTTGTGCAATGGAGCAGAATTACCTTGTTGTGCAATACTGTCAGCAGTGTTTCTGCAAACACAGCAGCACAAGTGTTACCCCAACCACCTGTGGTTTCTTGCATGGTATGTCAGCCACCATTCCTTGGGCTGAAATCTGGGAAACTTTGGCAGATTCCCCCCTCCTTTCTGTTGAGCAATAGATGGGAAGGAGAAGGTGTCATGTTATTCAGAGAGATGTTCGTATATACTTTATTACAAACAAGCAATTAAATTTTCATTGAATCTTTTGAATCAAGATAATTGTTTCTTTTTTGGGAAACAAGACATTTCTGTAAATGTATCATTCTGAAATTGGTTTTACGCAGATCCTTGTTGCCACCATTGCATTTCTGTTGCCTAGTGCAGAGTACTCCTCTGTGGAAAGTGATAAAAAGGTATGTGGTGATAAATTTCTTTTTGGTGGTCCTGATATTTGGCGATTTAATCTGAAACTGTTTTGAAACACTGTCACCCTGAGCCAACAGGAAGAAGGTGTTGCCTATCTGTATTTCCCAAGCTGAAAAATTCCATCCAGGATATGGGACTGTGCAGCCATAACCTCAGTCAAATTGGCTTGAATAGCTGACAGTCAATTGTAGCTGAAAGCAGGAGGGTGCATTTGTTCCTCCTTCAACCGCAAAATAGATTATCATCTTTTCAAGCAGTTTGACGTTATATGCTCAGAGTCCCAGCAACTAGGTCAGACTGCTAACCTCAGGGAAATGTATATGCAGCACCATGTGTGTTCCTTTGTTGGATCAGGGTTTTAGAATTTTTTGAGTAGAACTAATGCGGTCTGCATATTTCTGTTTAGTTTATAGTTTCATTATTACTTTGCTTGTTGGATTGGTCTGTAACTTTACCAGTGAAAATGCTGCTGGAGCCTATACTTACTTCTAGTCTTGAGGATCAATGTTCTTCTAAAGCTCCATTGCTTGATTACATCTATAGGGTAAGTATGAAGAAACATATCTAAATACTTAATTTCTCATGCTTAATTATACTGTGTTATGAACAGAGGTATAATGAAAACAGTGATAAAGTAGGGTGTTTTAGTACAACTGGGATGTTGTCTGCTTTTGCACTGCATTTGATTAAGGGTCTGTCCACAATAAATTCCAGGCTTTCCCACAAGTTGCCAGTACGATCTGACCAACTCTACACAGAGACCTATAGGAGTTTGCTCTTCTTCCGTCCATGTTTTAATTCTCTGGCTGCATGTTTTAATGCCTGGCTCAGGGTTGCTGTCTCAACACACAAGCTGTTTGTGGCAAAAAATAATGGCTCAAGTGCCAAGACAACCTTGGAAAGGAATGCCCATTCCTGGTTGGATAAGTTGCACACTTCCAAGCCATGCCTCCTTGCCAGGCCGTGGATGGCTGCCTTTTGCTCCTGCAAGAGAAGGATGGAGTTCCACTGGATTGGAATATCCTGAGAGATCAGGTGTTTAGGTAGGTGGAGCTCAAGCTGCTTCTCCTTGAGCATCCACCTACCCTTTTCACTCTGGTGGAAGAGAGCTGCTATCTTGTGGCACCTCTTCACAAGAGCAGCTGTGGTAGCAGCAGGATGGGGCCCAGCGCCTGTAGTGGGGATGTCTTGCCTGGCAACAGCCCAAGAAGGGCCAAGTGCATCCTGCACAACCAGATTCAGGGTGTGTACCACACAACAGATGGACACAAACTGATCCTCCTTGGCTGCCTTAGTAATGTAATGAGGGAGGAGAGCTGGTCTTGTGGTAGCAAGCATGACTTGTCCCCTTAGCTAAGCAGGGTCCACCCTGGTTGCGTATGAATGGGAGACTAAACATGTGAGCACTGTAAGATAGTCCTCTTAGGGGATGGAGCCGCTCTAGGCAGAGCATCTAGGTTCCAAGTTCCCTCCCTGGCATCTCGAAGATAGGGCTGACAGGGATTCCTGCCTGCAGCCTTGGAGAAGCCACTGCCAATCTGTGTAGACAATACTGAGCTAGATGGACCAATGGTCTGACACAGTATATGGCAACTTCCTATGTCCCTATGTTCCTAACCTTGACAGCATTGTCAGTGACCATGAACCTCCAGCGAAAATTGGCTGCCCAGACATCCATACCCCCACCTGACAATCCATGGCCATGAACAGCTCACCTGCCATGTGGTCAGTTTCAAATACCTCCATATGCAACACAGCCCACTTGTACCCTGCTGCATGGGAGGGTCTGGCCATGCCACCAGCAGCAGATGTCCCCTTGCTCTCCTATTCGCGCCAATGTGCCGTGAAGGACAGGAAAGCAGCATGCCTCCCCCTGGGACTGGTCCACAGATCCACAGTGAAGTGCATGGTGGTGTCAGACACTGCTGCATGCAGCAGCCCTGGTATGGCCTCCCTGTACACCTGGTACAGGGAGGGTATCACCCGCCTGCTGAAGGTGGTGCATGAGGGGATGTTGTAGTAGGGGGCAAGCAGTCGGAGCAGCCAGCGGAAGCAGGCATTCTCCACCACCTGGAATGGCTAGCCGTCCAAAGTGATCATCTCCCCAGTGGTCCAGGTGATGAGATTGAGGCTCTGGGCAACCAAACTGCTTGCCCATGGACTGCACCCACTGCACAGGCAGCAGGTGCCTTGCTGCTAACCAAGGACACACCAAGCCTATTGCTGCCAGCAGGAGTAGGGACCCCTGGGTGATGCTTTTGCAAGTGCTGCAGCATCCCCAATGTCGCAAGACGCTTGGGATCCTCCCCCCGCCCTACTGATCTGTGTCCCACAGTGGATGCAGGCAGCATGGTGTACGTCACCAGAGCTCAAAGTGGTCAAAGTGGCAGTGCTCAAAGTGGTCCCATGCCAGGCTGCTATCGGTCCGGGACTGTTTTGATGGTGGTGGTACTGGGGCTGCTGATTTGTTATGAGGGCCACCACCACCACTGCCCTCTGTCTGGGGCTGAGAAGGTCCAGGAACCATAGGTACTTCCTGCTGCTCCTCAGTCTCAGACTGGAGCGGGGGGAGTCACACTGCTAACGGGAATTGGGGAGGATGGAGAGAGCGATCTGGCTGGGCTAGCAGCTGATGGCACCTCCTCCTCTGCTGCTGCTGCCACAGGAAGAAGAGCTTCTTCCCTGGCAGGGGAGGGCCTTCTCACTACTTCTACCTCAGCTGCCAGAGGTGGCTACGCTGTGGGACCAGGCTCTTTCGGAAAGGAGAGCCTGTGCACAACCACATCAGTTAGGACAGTGATGACTCAGGCCCTTCTTGCCATCGCCCACCACAACCAGCAGCATCATGCCTTTCTCTGCATGCCACTCTGCTTCTGGCTCTAATTCGCAACCTGCCAGACATCTTGGGGTTTAAAAAAATTTAAGCCATAACTTTAATTGTGGGGGGAGAAGAAGCACCTTTAAGGGGTGTGTGGGCACATGTTAATGGGGTGTTTTAGGGGTGTTTATGCTCTGTGTGCCACTCAGCACTATCAATAGCACTATGTTGCACTTAGAGAAGTTATATAAATTAAATCTCCCCAAATAAAGTCACAGGTTTTATTTGGGGGGTGGGGCTTTTGGGGGGGTGGACCATGCAACAGTAGGGCGAGTCTAAGAGAAGAAGGAAAAGGGCAGGGGTTACTGTAGCCTGTCTAACCCAATCGCACCCCTCTTGTCCTAGAGTCCTAATCCCTCCCTTCCCCAAACTAGGCCCTATTAAAAGAACTCTAAGATCTGGATCATGATCCGTTGCATTCATAATGAATGGGTTCTGCACCTGCACAGGGACCTCGTGGATAGATTGACTAGCTCCTCGTGACGCCCCCACCTGCCCTGCATGTGCTTAGTGTTTCTGTTATTTTCGGCAGTTGGTGCATCCTCTTACTCAGTTTCTATTTGACTGCCTATGCGTCAACACCTCGTCCCCCTAACTCCTCGGTGTCAATACATTCTTTAGACAACAAGGTGAAAAATATTGCTGGATATTATTGGTTATCGACTAAAGGACTGCTTAAACGACAATTCTAACACTTTTCACACTGAACAAGGAGAAAGAGAAAATATGGAGCATGCTGTGGACTTGTTGGGCAGCACACGACACTTGCTGGTTTTCCACCAAAGGACTGTTAACAATTCTCAAGCTTAAACGGGGGGAAACTTGGAGGAAAAATTATTCTAGGGCGTGTCACTGGCTTGCCAAAGTGGCGTGACTCTTATCTCGGAATGCCATCAAAAACAACAATGAAAATGATGTTCAAGTGCAGTGTTGAATGCAGGGCAAAGTTGTCGTCAACAGACAACCATGACACATGCTTACTTTGCTTAGGAGAGCAACATAACCCATCATCTTGTAAAATGTGTTGCTCGTTTTCCAAGCAGATGCTGAAGAATCAAGCACTTAGACTATGAGCAGCTTTATATGATGAGACACTTCGACCTCCAGCGCCGAGACCGGTCTACCCGTCGACATCGGAATCTATGTCAAGCACTGTACCATGTGCAAGGGAAACTCCTCAGTTGGAATCTGCACATATGCAGTCTAAAACCGCCAAGGAACCAGAATTTAAATGTCCAGTTATGGTGTCGAAAAAAACACCATAAATATAAGAGGCACAGACATTCTTCTGATGAGGAAGAAGAGGATACCCTGTCCAAGAAACATCATAGTAAAACGGAGTCCAAAAGGTGTACGCCTTCACCTACTTTTTTGCAAGAAGAGCAGATGTCAAGATCGAGCAACTTGCCTTCACTGTCCACAGCAGGGTTGGAAAAAGAGCAGGAGTTTTCAGTACTGACCACGGTATCGGGCAGGGTCGCTATGGCATCTACATGGTCAACACCGGGAAAAATACTGTCCACTACCAGCGTCACCAAAATGGAAAGGAGAAGAACATTACTGCTGCTTGTACACCGATGCAATCACCGTCTACAATGACACCACCGTGTAACTATGATAGGGGAGATTATGTGGGGTTTGGAGAAGAGATTTCACAGGATGATGATGTCTCCTTAGACCCCCAAGTGGCGACAACATTGTTAACAGTTAGAATTGACAAACAGCACACTACCGGGATCCACTTTTCATGGCTTTTTGAGTGGAGGGCTCGATGTTGAACACAATACCGAAGAGGGGCCTCTCTTAGTACCGAAAGCACCATCAACCTCACCAATAAGGGTGTTTCCTACACCATCAAACCCAATACGACTAATGTGAGAACTAAACAGAGATATCAAGACTCATTTCTATTTACACCAGACCAATTGCAAGTTATGCAGCGCTAACATGGAAATCACACAACAATATGTGGCCACACAGGGTTTGATACCCTCAGATACCCGTCTGGAAGCATACAATTCAAACGAATTACACATACTTGTGGGTTTAAACACAGCCCAACAGTTTTATACTCAGCTTATTATGCAGAATACTAAATATGGAAAACCCAACAAGAAAATCAGTGTAACGTACAACAGGAGGAACAAATACGGGTGTGCACAGCATCAGCACCAATCACTATGCCAACAACAGTGCAGTCTGTAACATCTATCCCTTGCCAAACAATGTCACCTCAGACACAACCAATACAACCAGAACAACCTGGAGCCCCACAACCACAGGTGCCTTCTCAACCTAGAAAGGCAGTGAGAAAAAAAGCACACCCAGTAGTGTCCATGGTGAATGATGCTGATGAGGGATGATTTATCCAGCAGACTCAATGGAGACAGATTATGGCAGAGGGGATTATCCTGCTGATCCACCAGCAGAAGTACCTCCAAAAATTTAACTATCACCCTCAGTGGAATTAAAAGCTCATCATACTCAGATAAGAGAGATGGCTGGGGCATTGGGTTTGGAATTAAAACAGCCAGAGGTAGATCTGAAAGATCCAGTATACAGTATGATGGCTAAAGAAGATCACACCCAGTGGCACTTCCCATGCTTCCTGTAATTACTAGGGCAGCATAGTAAGTATGGGAGGTTTTACAGACGTCTGCCTCGACTTAAAAAAGATAAGAAGGATTATAGAATCCAAGAAGCGGAGAATACATGCCTAGTGCACCATCCAGTACCAAACTCCTTGGTGGTTGAATGTGCTACTTCTTCAAAAGGTGGACAGCAACATACAACTCCTGCTGAAAAGGAAGGGAGAAAAACTGATGTGTTAAGAAGAAAGATATATGCCACCTCAAGATTATCTATTAAAATAGCAAAGATATGGACATCATTTATGGGACATACTTTGCCAAGATTCAACCTTAATGTCACCGGAGGAATTTCAGGAAACATTTGCACAGACCTATGAAAAAACAACAGCTGTTACAATACAGCTGCTCAGCACATTTAAACATTTAGCAGAGACTGAATCAAGAGGCATGATGACTGCAGTAACCAGGAGCGTAACGATAGGGGGGGCAGGGGGGCACGTGCCCCAGGCGCCACTTGAAGGGGGCGCCAAAATGCCTGCCCCACCCCCACCCCCAAATTTTTTTTGTAAAATTTTTTTTTATTTTTTATTTTTAAAAATTACCCCCCGCATTCCATCAGCAGTGGGGCGCCACCGGGCGGGCCCGCTGCTCACCGCTGCCGCGCAGGACCGGAGCAGGCGGCGCCCGCACCACCACCTCACTCATACAGGCGCAAGGCAAGCCAGCGCACTCGTTGCAAGATCTCTGCGTCCGGACGGGTGGCAGGGGTGGCGGGCAGCTGCTCATGCCTGCACCATGACCACATGACTACTAGCAGCAACTGCTGCTGGGCCTTCGCGTCGTCATGTGCTGTTTGGTGCTTCGTGCTGCTTTTGCCCACCACCACTACACTGCCTGCCCTGCGCTGGCTGTTGCATTCGTCTTGATTGAATCCCAGTGAGTCAAAGTAACTGTAAGTAAACTGACTGCTGCTGCCCTGATATCTCATCACCGTGTGTGTCCCGTGCGCCCCGCCTGCAACAAGTCCCTTTCCCTTCCCCCTGCCTGCCTCGCTTGCTGCCTGCCTGACTAGCTCTTGCCCCCCGGCTTTCCCCCCTTCTGAACCACGACAGACGACACAAAAGAAGAGCTGGGAGAATTTGCTCCCTAACTCAAGCGGGCTGCTCGCGCGTGCTCTCCACCACCGTCGCCTCTGCCTTCTCTCTGCTGCTGGGCGGAAAAAAGGAAATGAAGACTCGCAGACCAGAGCAATGGCTTTTGCTGCTGTTGCTGATCTTTTTTCCTTCTTTCCCCCACCCTTTATTTGCCACTGCCGCCAGCCTCACCTCCTTTCCTGCTGCTGCTTAACTTTGCATTGCTTGGAGCTTCCCTCTGCCTCAGAAGCTCTCAGAATAAGAAAAGGGTTAACTAGTCTCTGCTTGGTGGTGGGGGAAGCATCTACGATTTCGCTGCCAGACATGCCCTCCAAGCAGGAGAAGGAGCCTAATTGGTCCCCTGCTGCATTCTTGAGTTCCTGGTCACTCTGCCTTTGAATAACTCCAGGAGCGGAGCTGAATGGAAATGTCTTGCAAACTAGCTGAAGTCTCCCTTGCTTCATCTTCAAGAAACGTAAAAAAATAGAACAAAACACCTAACTGGTGTGTGTGGGTGTGTGTGTGTGTGTGTGTGTGTGTGTGAGAGAGAGAGAGAGAGAGAGAGAGAGAGAGAGAGAGAGATCTGCCACCACACATATACTTGTTGTTGAAGACTCAGTTTGTGTGTGTATGATGTACTTGCTGGTGTGTTGAGTTTACTTTGAAGACTGCTTATAGGCTACTTATAGCTCTAATCTGGTGGTCTGTGTGTTTTTAAAAATCCTCTTGTCTTGACTTGACTGTAATGGCTTTAGTTTTTGATAAGTTGCTGGTCTTGTTACTGTAGTAGCAAGCATGCATTGTCCCATTTGCAAAGCAAATGTCTTCCCTGTTCTTCATTTGAAGCATTAAATTGCTCTTGGGGTATGGCTGAAAGATTCCTGGAAAAAGTAAACTTTATTGGGGGTGGGGCAGGCTTAAACTTTTCTGGCTTCCCATACAGCGAGTGCTGCTTCTGGTATATGTGTTTACTTTGTTTTTTCCTACGGAGAGACAATTTTCTAATAAAGTCCTTCTTTACTCTTTCACATTCCTACTTCATGTATGCAGAAATCTGAAAACACTTTCCCCACAAAAAAATCACATTGTCATATTGATTCATATAAAATATGGTTCTAAAGTTAAGACAACCCCCCAATTTCTAACAGCAGACTTGGAAAAAATCTATTTTTAGATTCAGGTAAATATGTTTGCTTGTTCCTGCAGGCTTACTCCATTTTTTTCTTCTAAATTTGTATGAGACTGCTATCCAATAGTATACAAAATCCTGAATATATACATTCTAAGAGACCCCACTAACTGAGCATCTTTAAAAGTTGTGATTCTCTATATATTTAGCATGGGGAGTGCATCTGACCCTATCCAGCGCCAGCATAGCATCTGTCCAGTGGCTGTTGCTGGTGTCTACCACGTTTCTTTTCAGAGTGTGAGCCCTTTGAAGACAGAGAATCATCTGTTTATCTAGTATTTGTTTTTCTATGTAAACCATTTTGAGAATGTTGATTGAACAATTGTATATAAATATTCGCTGTAATAGTAGCTGTGTGAGTTTGTGGCTTGGTCTCCTATATTCCAAAATTCTTACTTCCCCATACCTACCAAGACACTGAAGGGCTTATAAAATTCAGAACTGGTAGACACTCCATCCCAACACACAAAATCAGCACCTCATACATTTAACTTAAAATTACCTTAAATTAAGTGTCGTTGTTCTCAGTGGAAGGACTTCCTAGTCAGCCAGTATAGCTTTTAGGCAGCTTTGAGTCCTGTGCAGCGTTTTTTCCTAAGACCTTACTGTCTTGCCACCAAAGTAAGTGTTCTGCCCTCTGAACTCAATGAGGATTCAGAAGCAGTGGAAAACTCACTCCACTCCTTTTAGTTCATTTGTACTGGTAAGGCTTTCAACTTGATTTTCTCTTGATTTTTCACCTATGCAAGTGTATATTTGAGGTTTCTATGGGGAAATGCATTATTATTCAGAAATGAAAGCTAGTTTTAAATGTTCTGGCAGTGTGAGCTAATATTATGGTAAAAGACAAGTTTTCTGAAAGATGCGTGTCAGATGTTTGGATGGGGTGGGGTGGGGGGTGCAATTTCAGCGCTTGTCCTAGGCGCCATTTTCCCTAGTTACGCCTCTGGGTGTGTGTGCGTGTGTGTGTGTAGGATCTTGATTATGGAAGTTGGCCAAGTGTCAGGATGGGACAGGTGTCTTGTGTGTGTGCTGCAGTAGTATTTAGGAACATAGGAAGCTGCCATATACTGAGTCAGACCATTGGTCTATCTAGCTCAGTATTGTCTACCCAGTCTGGCAGCGGCTTCTCCAAGGTTGCAGGCAGGAGTCTCTTGCAGCCCTATCTTGGAGATGCTGCCATGGAGGGAACTTGGGACCTAGATGCTCTTCCCAGAGTGGCTCCATCTCCTGAGGGGAATATCTTCCAGTGCTCACACTTCTAGTCTCCCATTCAAATGCAAACCAGGGTGGACCCTGCTTAGCTAAGGGGACCAGTCATGCTTGCTACCACAAGACCAGCTCTCCTCCCCCACAACATAGAAGTATATACTGCATGTTGGCATCTGATGTAGGAATCTGCTTATGGTGGGCAAACATGTGTTACGTATGCACAGTATGGGGGGCGCAATTTCAGTGCTTGCCCCGGGCGCCGTTGTCCCTAGTTACGCCTCTGGCAGTAACACTACATCACCATGCATGGTTATGCTCCACCAACTTACAACAAGTTATGTGAGAAAGGGTGGAGCATTTGCCATATGATGGTCAACAATGGAGTCTTGGGGGGAAAACAAAATATACATCAAAGACTTTTATGGCATCAGCAGCCTAAAATGCAGCTACATCCCATTATCGAACATATGTCCGACAACAACATCGTGCCACATTTAGGCAACAGGAAAGAAAAGATTTCAGAAGGCAATACCGCCCCTATCAAAGGAATAAGGGTTTTGGACCAAAAAAAAGGGGGGGGGCAGAGTGACTTTTATTAGAGAATGTTTAGCATATGGTTTACAAAAGCAACAGTGAATAGAATTTCCCGATAAAACACGGCCGCGTACTAACGAATGTGTGGTTGCAATGGTAGAGAGAATATAGCACTGTATGCGAGTTCCTACAGGTTTGGATAGAGTCCGGTTAAAAGAGTTCCATGAGAGGAATGTCCAAAAGGTCCAAGGGAGGGACAGATCCCAGCCTCACCTTGCGTGTGGCCGGCAGGGCTGTGCCAGTCATCTTCTGCCAATTGCAGCCTCTGGGCGTGGGTCCTTGATGGCGGAGGGTCTTCTCCAGGTCCAGGGGTATTGTCAGCAGGAGTTCCTGGCATGGTCAGCCTCTGTGCTGGCATGGTGTGTTTAGCATGCTAATATGTTATAGATCACGTTCCCAAGGCAGGAGGTTACATACATACATACGTCAGACACCATCAGTTTGCGCATGAGCTTGGTATAGTGCTTGCCCACACCACAGGCTTTCAGAACTGGCTCGTTGGCGGGGTCCCAGCCCCCCAGGGCCCCAATCAGCAGGGCGTGGACGGAGACCTTATAGCCTTGCTCCCTGAGTGCCTGTGCGAGTGGGGCATACTTCTGGTGTTTCTTCTCTATGGCCTGCTTTCCGGTTTTCAAAAGAGATGGTGACATCAATCATGATGATTTTCTTCTTCTCCTCATCGCGGACTACGATGTCAGGCCGTAGCTGGCTGCCTGTCCCGGGCACGGCTCGGTTGACAGAAAGTGTGCCTTTGGAGGCGGAGATGGCCTTGGCCAGGCGGTACAGTACTGTGTTGTGCCGGTGCTGTCAAGCAGCTGAGTGGGGTGGGCAGCAGCACAGCACATGGGGTGGAGTTTCATTGGGGTGGCTGCAGCGGCGGCAGCGCTTGTCTCTTGTGCCTCTTGTCTTGATTACTCCATTCAGGGGGACCACATTGAGGCAAGCGTGATGTACAAAGCGCCACTCTGCAAAGCGCGTGAAGTCACCGCGGGACATGAAATGGTTGCTGGCGTCCCACTGAGAGTTGACTTCAAACACTTTCCCCTGGTCTGGTTTCCACTTCAGGTCATTGCAATATTTTTCACAGATCATCGATCTGAAGGTGCTCTCTAAGTACCTCCTGTCCCGGGCGGCAAACATCTTCAGTTCTGGGGGGTCTCCACGGATCAGCGCCACCTTCAGCTCTCTCTCTCCTCTATCCCAGGCCCACTGGCAGCCAATGCGTTTGTGCAGCCTCCTGGTGGCATTCCTGGCGTGGGTCCAGAGAGTGGCAAAGTCTCCTCCATCACGGCCAAACTCTCCCTCCAGGCATCCGCTCAGGTATGTGGTCAGGTCTTTCTCGGAAGGATCTCTGGCCAGTCTCTTCCGTGCTACATTGTTGAGGGCACCAAGGGCCACAGACCTGACAGAAGGCATGGGTGACAACGGACAGGTCACAGAGGTCCCCCATTCTAGGTGTTCCGGTGCCTCCTTGTTTCTGGGGCATGCGGAGGATGTCATTGGTGGCTCTTGGGGAGGCTCAGCCACTTCCTTAGCATGGCTGTGATGGCCCGGTTGACCCTGTTGAGTGGTACCTTGGCGACGGCTGAGCCTCTCAGGACGAAGGAGATTCTTGGGAGCAGGAAAGTGTTCAATGCGTCGATCTTCTGCCAGGGGGTGAGCAGTGAGGCGTCGAGCTTGTTGGCGTCTGCAACGATGGCCTGGATGGGGTCTGTTTTGCTCGGAAGCCAGTGGGCATCCCTAAGTGGCGATACGTCTCTCCATCCGTGAGGCCGGCCATGCTGTCTTCCTGGATGGTGAAGCAGGTTGGCAGGACTCTGTCTCGGAGACTCCCCTTGATGTGAAGTGAGGCACATTTCCTGGCATTGAATTTGAGGCCCATCCAGTCAGCAGCGACAGAGGCGGTGTCGAGCATGGCCTGGAGCTCCTCTGGTTTCTGCGACGAGCACCAGGTCATCCGCGTAGGCCAGCACACTGACCTTCTTGTTGTAGAGACGGAAGCCCATTGGCAATGTGGAGGAAGAGTGGCTCCATGGCCAGGTTGAAGATGATGGGGCTGAGCGGGCAGCCTTGCTTGATTCCCGAACGCAAGTTGATGTCTGGGGTTTCCCCTTCTGTTGCTCGCACGGTGGTGGTGCACCCCTCGTAGAGCTCCCGGATCAGGCCCAGGAATTCCTCTGGCATGCCAAACTCTGTCAGGGTGTCAAAGATGTGGCGGTGTGGGATGGATCCAAAGGCATTGGCGAGGTCCAGCCAGGCCACAGCGCACTGCTTCCTGGAGCGGCGGACAGTGTCCAGCACCGTTTGGAGGAGGAAGTTGTGCTCATAGCATCCTTCACAGCCCATGAAGCCCTTCTGTTGCGAGCTGATGGCATTACCTGCCAGGGCCCAGTCGGTTACCCGGGCAGTAATGCAGCTGGTGTACATCTTGTAGAGGGTGCTGCACAGAGAGATGGGGCACCAGTTGCTTGGGTCGGCAGGGTCGCCCTTCTTGTGGGCCAGGACAGTCATGGCCTTCTTCCAGGCAGTGGGCATGCGTCGGAAGCCGTTGAAGATGGCGGCCAGCATACAGCCATTGAAGATGGTGGCCAGCACCAGGCAGCCTGGGTCGCGTTGCTTCAGCAGGCTGTAGCGGATGCCGTCCTTTCTGGGGGCAGTGTTCTTGGCTCTTTGCAGTCTGGTGTTAACCTCTTGTGGGGTGAAGTCCACGGTCAGGGAGGCGTGCGTCACAAGGCGAGGCAGCTGGGGCAGGTTGTCAGCACGTGGGGTGTCTCTTCAGTCATCTCTGTCGAAAAGGTTGGTGAAGTAGTGGTGCAGGTCTCCGCCAGGGATGGTGCAGAAGGGGGAGGGACCTTCTAGGACCACTCTTACAGCCTTAGCTCTATTGAAGCAGTAGAGCTTCTGGATGCGTGATGTGGCTTGGGGGTCATAGTGGCACACTCTGTTCTGCCGCCCTCTCCTGCCCTCGCAGGTCTGGGGTTGTGGCGGCAGTGGGGCTCTGGGAGCAGCATGGGTGTGCCCGCCTCCCGGCCTCTCCTGTGGTCTGGCTGCCATCGAGAGTTCTTTGGTGAGTCTCTGGACAGCCCGCTCAAGGTCCTCAAAGGTGTTGGCCTCCCGCAGCCTGTCAATCCATACGGCCTGCCAAGCTGTTGCCAGGTTATCTGCTTTTGGTTGCTGTTCATCCTCGCCATTTGCTGCTGGTGGCTCCCCCTGCTGGTTGGCTTGTGGGACCTCTGGGGCTGCTTGGGTTGCAGCTGTGTGTTGCCGCCGCTGGGGTCTGTCGGGTTCTGCTGGGCCTTGATTGGTGTCAGGTTGTTTGGAGGCCACTGGTCCTTGTGGTGAGTCGCTTGCTGGAGCTGAAGTTGTCAGTTGACTGTGTTTCTGTCCTGGAGAGGTTCCTTCCTTCCGTGGCTTGGTGCGGGCTCCGCCAGTTGGAAGTGCAGGGTTGGTGGCTTTGGCAGGCTGTGCAGAGCTGCCAGCTGCTGAACTGGGCGAGGCAGAAGTTGGAGCCTGGGGCCCAGCATTTTGGGTGTGCTGGTTCTTGCAGGCCTTTGCAGCGATGGCAGCGATGGCGGTAGATTGCCTTTTGTCTGCTATGGGGGAGGGTTTGTTGAGCCCTCGAGTTAGAGTGCCGTCAGGGTGGAGCATGGCCGTTGCTGAGCTGTGGCTTTTGGTTAGCGAGGACACAGCTGGTGGTGAGCATTTTCTCTGTGGGATACGGCTCTTCTGTTTGGTGGTGCCGGTGGGGCTTCCAGTCGAGCATGAGGGTGTCGCAGTCTGGGCCATGGGAGTTGCCGATCTGCAGGTCTGGTTACACTCATTTGCTCATTCAGGGTGTCACCTTCCTGCTGGGACAAGCTGGCTATCTCCTGTATCTTGTGTAGAGCTAGGTCGTTGCTCTTCACCAGGGAGGCCCAGGAGGCTGGTCTCGCGTCACAGGTGTTGTGGTGCAATCTTACCTGATTCAGGGATTTAAAGGCAGCATTGCAGGCAGCTCAGGTGAAGCGTATGTCACATGTATGGTGGTACTGGATGTGTCGTATCAGGCCGTGGTACTGGGTGTATCTCTGGAGGAGGTTGCAGGTCAAGCAGCTGAGGTGTCCCTTCTGCAGGTAGATCAAGACCTCCGGGTTGGGCTTTGGCTGCTCCCCTGCAGCAGTCGGCAAGTCTGTAGGGGCAGCGAATGCTCTGCTCTCTCCTTTCTCGGGTCCTCCTCTTGTCCTCCCAGGTCCAGGAGGGGCGTCTGGGGGTGGTCAAGATGTGGCCCATCTTGTGCGTGTTGCTGGCCCATTGGTGGGTGCAGAGGGTCGGGCTTCGGGGAGCCTGGCGGTTGCTCCCTGGCCCTTACCCCTGGGGGCCACTCCAGCTGGAGCTCCCTCCACAGCGCACTCCCCAGGGGGGCACTTGTGAGGGGATGCTGGGGGGCATCTCTGCTGCTGCCTCCAGGATCTTCCCCAGGATGCAAGCCTGCTGGTCTTCCTTCTTCGGAGAGAATCCTCAGCATGTGGATGGTGTTTGCTAGTTGTCTCTCTTGGCTGGAGTGCTGAGAATTATCCTGTCTCTCTCGTGCACACACCTCTCTTCCAGTGCCATCTGTCACTGCTTTCTTGCCTTCGCTATCAAAGAAATAAGGGTTTTAGACAAAAACAAAGGGCCAGAGTACTAAACTAAATAGGGACCAAAATAAACAGACCTGTTGATGGCCAGATCCATCCACTGCAATTAATACTGAGGATACTTGTAACATCTCCCAGAGCACACAACATCAGCTTTGTGATTGCCAGCAACTCCATCAAGCTGGCAAGTCATGCTCAAGCAGGGCACCACATACCGTAGGACAGATGTCTGCGAATCGAAAACCTAGTTCAACAGATCACCTTAAAACTGCAACAACCAGCAGAAGTTATACAGCGGTTGATGGGTTTGATGCCATCATGCAATGCTACAGTGTGTTAAACACATCTGTGGATGCAGGCTCTGCAGATGTGGTATCTAAGGAACATCTGCCCCAATGTAGACAGCCAACGAAAGATGCTCACACTTCCTCAGAAGGTGTTGAACTCACTGCATTGGTGGACAGTTCATTCAAATCTACAGGCTGGAGTACCATATGAGCCCTTGATCCCCACACGATAGGTGGCAACAGATGCCTCCCTGTGGGGATGGGGTGCACATTGCAACAAACATCAACTGCAAGGACAGTGGACAAGGCACCAGAAACAAATGCATATAAACTACCTCGAATTACTAGCAGTGTTTATGGCGCTGAAGGCATTCAGACCACTGCTTCAAAAGAGAGTGGTGCAAATCCATCTGGATAATACAACAGCAATAGCGTATTTGAACAGACAGGGAGGCACAGTGTCTCTCTCACTCTGTCGGCTGAGTCTGCAGATATGGGAATAGTGCATAGTTTAAGAGATTCACCCTCTAGCGATCTACATAAAAGGTGTAGAAAATGTGCTGGCGGACAGTCTCATCTATATGTTTCGTCAGAATCAACACCATGAGTGGGAACTGAAAGACACATATCTAACAAAGGTCTTCAGCCGTTGGGGTCAACCATCGATAGACTTGTTTGCAACTGCTACAAACAAAAAGTGTCAGAGATACGCTCACCTGCGGGACTCGGCAAGGTGTCATTGGGCGATGCTTTTCAGCACATATGGAACAGAGGACTCCTTTACCTGTTCCCACCACAACCATTAATAAATTGGGTCTTGGTGCAAGTTTTGAGAGATAAGATGTCAGGAATACTAGTGACTCCATAGTGGCCCAGACAGCCATGGTTTGCTCCGCTTCTCAGATTCCCGAGGGGAGTGTGCTACAGATTCCCACTCTGACCAGACTTACTGGTTTGGGATGGAGGTGTCGTACAACATCCACAAATAAAAACACTACGGATAACAGTGTGGAGGGTCGGCTGTTAGATAAGATATTACTCAATAATAGAAGGCTCTCACTGAGAAATAATTATTACAATAAATGGAAAAGATTCAAAGTGTATGCTAAACAGCATGGTTTTCCCCCAAGGAAAGCCACATTGAGACAAGTCTTGCTATACATGACAACCTTAAAAATAAAGGGGTTGGCAAATGTGTGTCTCAGAGTACATTTAGCAGCTATTTCCTCAAAGCACACAGGATGGGATGGTGCAACAGTATTCTCCCACCCAGATTGCAAGAAGTTCTTAAAGGGACTAAAGCACTTGTATCCACCAGTTAAAAAACCAATGGAGCTTATCGCTAGTATTGTCATCACTAACGGAGCACCCATTTGAGCCTATAAGGGATGCATCTTTGCAAATGAAAACTTTGAAAACAGTCCTCTTAATTGCAATTACTACAGCAAGATGTGTGAGTAAACTGACTGCACTGAGAGCAGGCAGGCCATACCACCCAATTCTTTCCGCATAAAGTAATAATGCATATGGATCCACAATTCCGGACAAAAGTGCTGATGGAATTCCATTTAAATGAAGACATAACGCTTCCTGCCTTCTTTCAAAACCTGGAAACGACACTAGAGATGGTTGTGCATTCCTTGGATATACGGCACACATTGCTGTATTATCTAGAAGCCACAAAAGACATAAGAAAAACAGATTATTCATTGCATACAAGGGAAAGGCCAAAGGGCAGCCAATATTGAGACAAAGACTCGCCCAATGGTTAGTGCAACTGATCAGGCTAGCATATAAAAAGGGTAAGGATCCCACAAGTGCCATTCGGGCACATTCCACAAGAGCATACACATCTGCTGCTCATCTATCAGGAATCTTGATGGTTGAGATCTGCAAAGCTGCAACATGGTCATCTCAACAACCAGTCATAAAACATTATGCCTTTGACCTGTGTTTGGCAAAAGAAGCAGGCTTTGGGAGGACTGTGCTAAAGCGGTGTGCTAAAGAGTGTGCTGCCATAGCTTCAGGGTCTGCTGTGCCCGCAACCGGCTGCGAAGCTGGCTAATCAGCTATTCATTATGAATGCAATGGATCACGATCCAGATAAACAGGTTCCTCACCTGTAACTTATGATCTGGAAGTGATCCATTGTATTCATAAGACCCACCCAAACCTCCCCGCAACAATAGCAAAAAAAAACCCCTTACCATACAAGGACACTGAAAGATCGTCAAACGATGGTGGTCTGCAAGAAACTGAGTAAGAGGAAGCCCCAACTGCTGAAAATAATGGAAGCACGTGTAGGGCAGGTGGCGTCACAAGGAGCTAGTCAATCTCTCCGCGAGGTCCTGTGCAGGCACCAAACCCATTCATTATGAATACAATGGATCGCTTCCAGATCATAAGTTACAGGTAAGCAACCTGTTTTTCTAAGAATCAGACCAAGGCGGGGGGGACTCTCACCTTCCAGCATCTTGAGCTGGCAGCTTCCGTTCCAGTGTCTTCAGGTGTTGCTCTTGGAGGCACTCTGCACCAAACAAACATTGGGACTCGGTAGCTCTGGGGAGGGGAGGTGGGCATCAGTTAGTTACCCACCCATCCAGACAATTAAAACACAACAAGAACCTGGAAAAGTTGGTGGAGGGGGGGGGAGTTCAAAGCAGTGCTCAGTTAAAGCCACTTGGGGCTGCTGGTACAGATTTTTTTTAAAATAGGGGGGAATTTAATACAGCACCCCCGTTGTTAAAACCATTGGGGGCTGGATACAAGTAATAATAAGAAATTCAAATTTTAAAACAAAAATTCCAAGTAGCACCCAGTTAAAGCCACTGGTGGCTGCTGGTACAATTTTTTTAAAATAGAAAAAGAAAATAAAAGCAATTGCAAATTAAAAGGATACAAAAAATAGAGAGATAGACAAGCCCACATGCACTCGCTGTCTCTCTTTCCATTCACTGAGGCAGTCAAGCCCAGACCACCACCACCAATCTCTCAGTGCTGCAGGCTCTCTTTGATGATCCTTCTCTCCTGAGGCACAAATGGCTCTGTCTCTCTGCCTCCATTAGCAGTCTCTTAGATACATTTTGAAAATCCCTTCTTTGGCCTCCCCCTCCCTGCTCCCTCCCACCAGCCAATGGGGGCACAGTTGCCCCTGACAACATGTGATTTGAATGGTAACAAGCCAACCAAGAAGCAAGGAGATCTCAAGCCAGTCGAAAGCAAGTGCCAGTAAACCAATCAGCAAGGGGAAAACAGCCATCCAAAATGACATTTGCCACTTGAATCACTTGAATCAATCCAAGCTCAAATTGATTCAAGTTATTCGAGTAACAAGCACCATTTGGGATGGCTGTTCTTCCCTTTCTGATTAGGAATCAGCAAAAGAAAAATGGCCCTCCAAAATGGCGTTCACCGCTCAAATTGATTCGAGTGATTTTAGCACAATTCGGGGCAGATTCAATTCAAACCCAGATCAGGTCCTTTATTTTAGGTGCAATTCGATTCGAGTTCAAATCACACCAATTTGAGCTCGAATCTATTAGACTCAAATAGATTTGCACATCTCTAATTAACAGTCTCCACAAAAATAATATGGTTAACATAACTGAATGCAAGAGCTGGCTAGCATGTGGCACTGCCAAAATTGTGCAAAATTGGGAAACCTCATGGTATGAGGCCAGAACCCAACCAAGTGAACTTGTCTAGACTTCTGTGCTCAGACTTCAGAGCTTTTTTCAGGCAAGAAGGGAATTAGCGGTATTCAACATTATCTCCTGTGATTAGCAGGCAGTATGATCCCAGTATCTTTTGTCTGCTTCACTTCATCCTTCAGTTTCTAACTTTCTCTCCTAGCTCTAGTTCCAGTATCTGAGCTCAGGAATCCAGGGCTGGAGAATACCCTTACAAAAGGGAATTAAGTACAGTTGTGGCCCTGATACCAGGTCCATCAATGAATGTGTGCTCAACACAAAGCTACAGCCAATTATAGTCCCTTGACAAATATTTGTTTATTATGATGTATGCAAGCATGTGTTTATTGCATCCACCCTTTATATTTTAAGGGTACTTCAATTGTGAACTAGAAGTGGATTAAACTAATTGTCCATCTTGCTCAGCATCCTACTTTGCATGATAAAGGCCAATGTTCTGCTGTGTTTCCTTATGTGTATCATTAAAAATAAAAAACCTGAAAAGACTTCTGCTTCTAACAAATATAGGCCTGAGGTTCAGGCAGCCTGCTAGAACCTGCTTGAGGTGTGCATCATGACCAGAGACTCGGGGACCGCACTGGAAAGGAGTGACAGCCCAGTCAATGGGCTGTCTGTTGAAGAATAGTCTCTGTCATGTTTTTGTTGTACTCCTTTTATTTATTGTATTCTTTTCTATTTTTCTTTCAGGTTCTGCATAGTTGTATTCATGGTTCTAACACATATACACAGCAAAGCCATTATCTTTTAAGCCTGGCAGACCTTTCCAGTGATGACTATGATCCATTTTTGCCACTAGGAAATGTCAGAAATTCTGAACCCTTGCAGTTTCAGTCTTCTGCAGATTTAAACAATTTGCTTACTGTTGCTGAAGGTAACAATTAGCTTTAGCCAACCAGAAAACATTAACAGTTCGTTAGAGCTTTCTGTATGTGAAAAATACATGTTTTGCAAGAATAATGTCTTTAGTGCACGTACTACTAAGTGTTAGCCTGTATGCTTTATATATCTGAAGGCCAAAGAGAAAAAAAATGTAAAATACTTTCAAGCGCTGAACTAAATAATCTTAAAATGTCCTGCTATCGCCTTCTATTTTTAGTCAATAAAAGTATTATTAGCTGAATAATCTAGCCAATTACTAAACAAAATGTTGCCACCCTAACAAGCAACTATCATTATTCAGTGACAATAGCTAATGTTGCCTAACATTAGTGTGGTGATAAGAAATCTGCCAATCCTGAGCGTGCAAGTCCCTACTTCTAAATTAGCAGAAGCATCCAAGTATTTGGCTCAACTATTGTTGGCTACTAAATTGTTGTGGTTTTAATTAACTACATTACCTCCTTACTTAATTTTTTCAAAGCATTACAGCTTGTTCATCTTCTCCTCATAGAACACACTGTTAGGATCCAAGCCAATAGTTGTGAAGCAAAAGACACTTCTGTGTTTAAATAATGTACATATGTGTGAGCAAGAAATGTTCAGTAAATTACATTCTTGGAGAGTGAAAAGAAGGCTCTTAAATCAGCACACGTGCTTTTTGTGTGTGAATTATTTCATACTTTTTTTAACCTGCTGTGTGATCCATTAAGTGATATGCATCAGAAAACAGGGATTCAGCTTGAACAATGACATGAACAATAGAAACTGTTGCAGAAAGAGAGCAAAAGAAGCTCTAGCTGTCTGCATATTGTTTTGGTTTATAGCAGGGGCATAACTACTATTAGGCAAGGGGAGGCGGCTGCCTGGGGGCCCCCATGCCTTGAGGGGCCCTCCAGAGGCAAGTCACATGACTATACTGTGAAGTGTGTGTGTGTGTGTGTGTGTATCAGCGAGGGGCCCATCTCAAAATTTTGTCTCTGGGCCCACTCCAGGCTTGTTACGCCCCTGGTTTATAGTTTAATATTTCTGGCACAAGACTAGGACTCTAGCTAAATGAACATCCTTCTTTTTATACAGACATAGTTCTGAATTGATACACGCCAACAGTATCAGGCTAAAAATCAGTTTCCTCACTCAAAGTAGCTATCACCACATATTTATCATAATGAAGGTAAGGGTCTGCAGATTATACAACTGAAGGAATATTTAATACACGAACTCTCCAATCTCATAGTCCATCCTTATGTAACTATCATAGAACCCAGCAGCTTGAGGCTTATATAAATTTAGGCTCAAGCTTCTGAATAAAACCCAAAGCAAGACTAAGTTTAAACTATAAAAAGTTTTATTTACAGAAAACAGAAAACACAAAATCAGGAAGGCAAAATTAAGCTGGGAAATAATATTAGTGAAAATGCATTTTAGATTTTGTTTTTTCTACCTCTCAGATTTAAAATCTGCACCACAGCCTGAGGTATGAGGTAGCCTGAGGTGGTTAACAATAAAGCTCGGTACAAAATAAAACAAAAACCAACATAAAACCAACATTGGGGCAATAACCACCTCAGTCATCAAAACCTATAGACAACAGTTATTTAAGTTTAATTGGGTTTTGAAAGACCTATCCTGGAATATGACGGTTTTCACAAGTTGCTAGAAACTGTAAAGATAACTGGTCAGATGAGCTTCTCTAGGCAAGGAATTCGATAATTAGGACACCACTACTAAGAAAACCCTAGATCTTGTGTCTGCCTGCCACATCTCAAAGGTCACCTGACTAGTTATCTTATTTATGTGTTGTTTATTTTTCTAAACCACTTTGAGAACTTTGATTGAAGAGCGGTATATAAGTCTTCGTTGTTGTTGTAGTTGTAGTAGGTGCAAGAGCAGTTGTGATAAGGTTTCCACACAGGATCTTAAAGGCAAGGAGAAGGATGTTGAGGAGATATTCCTTCAGGTAACCAAGGCTCAGACAATTTAGGATTTTAAAGGTTGAAGTCAGCCCCACATAAAGCACATTACATTCATCTAAGGAACAGGTTAAAAAATAAGACCCACATCTAAGGCTATTTCAACACTAGATTTCTCTAGAATTGACCACAGTTTATTTGTTTTTTATGGAGAATACAGATGCCATCACTCCAAGCTGTTGCAATTCGGTGTTTTCCATGTTGCTGCCTGACTTGTTCCAGGCCTAACTTGTGATCTTTTAACTTAAATGGCAATTTCAGTACCAGACTGCCAATGTGTACTGGCAAAGAACTATTGAGGCTTCTCCCTGCTATTTTAATTGATTCCTCGCCCCTTTCTTTAAAAGTAGTTTCACTTCTCATCTTCTGCCTCTTTAATTAATTGACTTCCTGTTCACTTGCATGGCCGTGGCATTCCTCACTCAGCCCTTAATCAGTCCCTTTTCTGTGCAGCAGACTTGAGTTACTGGTTTCCTTTTAGCAACCAGAGCAATTGCTCATCATTTTTTCATTATATAAGAGGGATCAAGAGTAGTGGAAAATTTGCACTGACTGGAAGAGACTAAAATAAGCAGAAATTGTTCTGGGCCAGATCAGACGTCATGTGTAAATGTGGTTAAAACCTGATTTCTGTGTGTTGTCCTCAAGCCTGAGAAGCATGCCTCAGAAGAATTCTACTTCCAAATTAGGTTAGAAACCAACTGTTATCAATACAGGAGTCAATACAAAAACTTAAGAACAGCCCTGCTGGATCAGGGCCAAGGCCCATCTAATCCAGCGTCCTGTTTCACAGAGTGGCCCACCAGATGCCACTGGAAGCCTACAGGCAGGAGTTGAGGGCATGCCCTCTCTCCTGCTGTTACTCCCCTGCAACTGGTACTCAGAGGCATCCTGCCTTTGAGGCTGGAGGTGGCCTATAGCCCTCCGACTAGTAGCCGATGATAGACCTCTCCTCCATGAAGTTATCCAAACCCCTCTTAAAGCCATCCAGGTTGTTGGCTGTCACCACATCTTGTGGCAGAGAATTCTACAAGTTGATGATGTGTTGTGTGAAAAAGTAATGTTTGTTGGTCCAAAATTTCCTGGCAATCCATTTCATGGGATGACCCCTGGTTCTAGTGTTATGTGAGAAGGAGAAAAACATTTTTCTATCCTCTTTTTCCACACCATGAATGATTTTATAGACCTCTATCATGAAAGTTTGAATAAGAGTTTAGTAGAAACTATGTTTTAAATAAACAGATGAATTTTAGAAATGTTAGAACAAACCAGCAAACCTTAGAACAGAAATAAGAGTTGAAAAAGAACATAAAGGCTCAAAGATAACTCCCAAACTCCTAATAGCTGAGAAGGCTGAAGAGTGGTGTTGTCAGCTGAAAAAAGGTGAAAACTGAATTCTGTCTTCTACAGAGAGATAATGATCCAATATCTAGGCAAAGATTGCTGTAAGACCATTGGAAAAATTAGTAAGAACAGACGGAGAGCAAGAGGGAATAGTTCAAATGTCATCAGCATAAATGACATTGCAAATAAAAAAATCAGATTACCAAGAAGAATCATATAAAGAGTGAAAAGAAGGAAACCAAGAACTGAGCTTGGGGAAATTCCAATAAGCAGTTTCTCTGGCTGCAAAGAGGAAGCTAGTAATTAAAGCACCTAGCTCAGGAAACAGGAGTTTACTAACTATGGGCCAATTCAGGAATGTGGTACAAGAAGCAAGTGCTGTAATTAAAAGACCAGAAACAAAAACTGTTTTAAAGGAAAGAGAGGCAAGGAGGAAACTACACATTAAAGGGTTTGTTGCAGGGAGGGAAAGGACCTTTACTGAATAGGACTTCTGAGTAAACCCATCAGGATTTTGTCCATAGTGATGGACACTGCTGGGTTTTTATGGGAAATATAGTGTGATAGTAAGTGCTGGTTGGGAACCACCATTTTAATTCCACTTTCTCCTGACTCCAGAAACAGTACCTCCTTGATGTTAAATTACTGTAGTATGGAAGCAACTTTGGTTAATAGTTGCAAGAAAAATATTGATCAATTTTCTGGCAATTTAGTTGTCTAAGCTAGAGAGCAAAACATGCTTTTTGACTCATGGATTTCAAACAGATATTTCCCAAATTACAATTCAACCAAGCTATCAACAGACCAAGCATTGAGATAAGTGCTAATCCCACCCCCCACCCCTGGGCTCCTCTGAAATCTAGTTTGATTCCATGAGCATCCATCATACAACCAAAATACGTTCTTGCTTATTCTTTATAGATGACCTAACCATTGGTTATTATACAAAATAAAACAGTAATGTTTAAAATAATGTATCTATTTTAAAATAGACCTTCAGCTTGTTAAAAATAAGGACTTTAATTTTGAAAAGGTAAAAGCTCTCTAAATAGACTTTTTAGTGTGACATTTATTGAATTAGGTGCATATTTTGGTTTCATTTTTCTGATTTTTTGTTTTTGTTTTTCTTAATCAATTTCAGAAAGGAGGAGGAGGAGTTTGGAGTTAATACCTTTAACTGCACGAATGATTATGGCACATCTAGTAAACAATTTGGGTCAATATCCCCTCAATGGAGGACCTGCAGTTCTTCACAGCCTTATTTGTGAGAATCACAGCAACTCTTATGTGGAATCTTCTGAACTGTCTTCTGAAGTCTTCAGAAGCCCAAACTTACAGCTCTTTGTATTTAATGACAGTACTCTTATATCTTATCTTCAGATTCCTTCAGAAAAGGTGTTAGATGATGAACTTGTAAGAACTCTCTCAGAAGTAAGAGTAATTGTAAGAGATATCTCAGGAAAGTATTCATGGGATGGTGGGCTAATGCATGGACCATTAGCTGGCTGTCTATCAAATCAAAATAAAAGAAAATCCACTGAAGTACTGGACAATCATAAACAGAATTTTGAATCTCTAATAGACTCTGTTCAAATGTATGAAGGAGAAGATGCTCTTGATAAATTGCTAGAGAGGATTAGTAACAGTAGTCCTGAGTGCCTTTTACGTCCACAGCTGCAGTTAAACGAGCCTTCACCATCACCATTTGTCATGAGCTGTGACCAGGAGAATGATATCTTAGAAGCAATAATGCAACAGAGTTGCATAGAAAATGATTATGTAAATGGATGCAGTTTGAATCTTAGTATAAAAGTTGAAAGTCAGAAGCCACCAAGGCCTGCTCAGCCCCAAGCACCATTTCATTTATGCAGACTTTTGCTAAATGACTTAGGAATGAATTCCTGGGATAAAAGGTAAATACACAAAGTTTTATATTTACTGAACTCTTAGAAATAATGCCATTGGTTGGATGTAGCAGTTATCAGTTCCCCTGCTAACTAAGTAAGAGGTACCTTTTTAAAATGGTAATTCTCTTTATTTAGCAGGGGGAGAGCAACTGGCCCTATCCATCCGCAGCACAGCATCCCTCCAGTGGCTGTTGCTGAGGTCTATCTTATGTTTCTTTTTTAGATTGTGAGCCCTTTGGGGAAAATGAGCCATTTTATTTATTCATTTATTTATTTATTTATTTATTTATTTATTTATTTGGGAACTTTTGTTGAAAAGAATATAAATATTCGTCGTATTCATATTTATATATCACATGGAGCAATTGCTTTTTTTGTCCAACAGTGGTTAGTTTTTATATCTAAACCTTTCACTGATTCAACAAACAATGGTTTATTTTGGGCAGTCAAAACATGATCTAAACCCAAGGTTTGAAGTTGGGTCATAGTAACCCAATTTCTTTATATGCAGCTTTAAAAATAGGCAAAATTTGTCTATCCGTGGTTCCTGGGTGTCACAACACGGAGCCAATTTTGCAACATGGAGCCAATTTATGGCTTTTTTTAAAAAACACACACACACACAAAAAACCACCATTCCCCAAGAATTTTTGCAAAAATTTGGAGGATTTTCAGATGGGGGTAGGCTTTGCCTGAGAACTGGAGGCCTGGAGAGCAAGGTACTATGCTTTATTCCCTTTATTTCTGCTTTTTTTAAAAACCATTTTTAAACTCAAGGAATCTAACCCCCCAGTTCCCATCGACTCAAGGTTTCATTATTCACAGTTTCCGTACTTGCACCTATAGGCAAAAATTGGAAACACTGCAAATAACAAGGGCCATCTGTATTCTGGGCCAGCTCTACCAAATGAACAGAAACAAGCTCCCATAGCACCAGAGTAATACCCCCAAAATTGATTTGGTCGTTTGTATCCTGGACATGCAAATTAGATATGCATAAATAAGGAACATGAGTTCAAGTATGGTTCGGGTTTTTATTAAGCCAAGAAGCCGTGGTGGGTTAGTCTGGTGGGGATGTGTCTGAGAGAGCGAAAAAGTGGGTATGGAGTGGGGGCAGTAATATCACGGGTAGCGGTCAGAGGGAGGTATGGCGGTGGGAGTTGGGCAGGCCGTTACAGGGGAAATCGGTCCAGGCAATTGAGGCCTGTTCCTTTTTCCGGCCCTTCTCCCAACCCTCTGACCCCAGGGAGCTCTGAGAACACTCCCTCGAGGATTAGGGTGCTGCTGCTGAATGCCAGGTCAGTTAATGCAAAAACTTCTCTCATCCACGATTTGATTGTGGATGAGCGTGCTGACCTGGTATGTGTGACGGAGACCTGGTTGGATGCGCTGGGCGGGGTTGGTCTCTCGCAGCTCTGCCCTCCAGGTTTCCAGATCGTGCAACAGCCCCGCCTCGAGGGTCGGGGAGGAGGCGTTGCAGTCATCTTTCGAGAGACCCTCCCCATTTCCAGGTGCCCGGTCAGGCAATCTCAGAATTTTGAGTGTTTGTCCTTGAGGGTGGGCCTCCGAGAAAGGCTGGGGATTCTGCTGGTGTACCGACCACCCCACTGCACTTCAGTCTCCCTACCTGAGCTGGCAGGGGTGGTCTCGGAGGTGGCCTTGGATTCCCCCAGGCTTATTGTTTTGGGGGATTTCAATGTCCACGCTGAGGCCCCCCTAGTGCGTGCAGCTCAGGATTTCATGGCCTCCATGGCAACCATGGGCCTGTCTCAATTGGTATCAGGCCCTACCCACTTGGCGGGACACACTCTGGTTCTGGTTTTTGCCAACTGGGAAATAAATGATCTGGAGGTGGGGGAATTTGAGACCACTCCCTTGTCATGGACAGATCATTATCTGGTGGGGTTTAGTTTGACTGCTCCGTCTGCCCTCTGCAGGTGTGGTGGGCCGATTAAGATGGTCTGCCCCCGGAGGCTTATGGATCCGCTTGGATTCCAGACGGCCCTCGGGGAGTTTCCAGTGTCCAGAGCTGGTGACCCTGTTGAGGCCCTGGTTGATCTCTGGAATGGAGAGATGGTCCGGGCTGTTGACACGGTTGCTCCTAAATGCCCTCTCCGGCTTAGTAGAGCCCGATCTGCTCCTTGGTTTTCCTCGGAGCTTAGGGCGATGAAGCAACTCGGGCGACGGCTGGAACGATGCTGGAGGAAGAGTCGTCATGAATCCGACCGAACACGGGCTAGAGCCCATTTTAGGGACTACTCCGTGGTGGTGGTGGGGGCGGCGAAGAAATGCTTTTTCTCTGCCTCCATTGCGTCTGCTCAGTGCAGACAAACAGAGCTGTTTCGTGTGGTAAAAACCTTGACCACACATCCCCCCAGACAATGGGGGAGGAGTCATTTACAGCTCTTTGTAATCAGTTTGCCTGACACTTTGCAGATAAAGTCGCTCGCATCTGTGTTGACCTGGACTCCAGAGTTTTGGCAGTTCCGGCAGACGTGCCTCTGGTACCATCTGGTCCCGTTGTGTTGGATTCTTTTCAGTTGGTGCGGCCTGAGGATGTGGACAAGATCCTGGGCAGTGTGCAGGCGACTTCGTGCGCTCTTGACCCTTGCCCTTCATGGCTAATAAAAGCTGCCAGGGAGGGGACAGGCAGATGGCTGGAGGTGATCGTTAATGCTTCATTAAGGGAGGGCAGGATGCCATCGTGCCTCAAGGAGGCGGTGGTAAGACCACTATTTAAAAAGCCCTCCCTTGATCCCTCCAACCTGGATAACTATAGACCTGTGTCTAACCTTCCCTTTTTGGGCAAGGTGATGGAGCGTGTGGTGGCGTCCCATCTGCAGAGGGTCTTGGATGATACAGATTATCTGGACCCTTTTCAATCTGGCTTCCGCCCCGGGTATGGGACTGAGACTGCCTTGGTCGCTCTAGTGGATGACCTACGCCGGGAACTAGACAGGGGGAGTGCGTCCCTGTTGGTTCTGCTGGACCTCTCGGCGGCGTTCGATACCATCGACCATGGTATCCTTCTGGGCCGCCTCTCAAGTATGGGAATCGGAGGCACTATGTTGCAATGGTTCCGGTCCTTTCTTGGGGGGAGGGTCCAGAAGGTGGTGCTGGGGGACTACTGCTTGACCCCGTGGCCATTGGCCTGTGGGGTCCCGCAGGGATCGGTCTTGTCCCCCATGCTGTTGAACATCTACATGAAGCTGCTGGGAGAGGTCATCCAGGGATTTGGACTGAGCTGTCAGCAATATGCGGATGACACTCAGCTCTATCTCTCCTTGTCATCTGATCCTAGGGAGGCGGTGGATGTCCTGAATTGGGGTCTGGAGGCCGTGATGGGTTGGATGTGGGCTAACAAACTGAAATTGTATCTGGATAAGACGGAGGTACTGTTGGTCAGTAGGAGAGCCAATCTGGATGAGGAGATTTTACTGGTTCTGGATGGGGTTGCACTCCCCTTGAAGGAGCAAGTACGCAGCTTGGGGGTACTACTGGACCCGACTCTGCTTTTGGAAGCTCAGGTGGAGGCGGTGGCCAGGGGTGCCTTTTCACGGCTTCAGCTAGTGCGCCAGCTGCGTCCCTTTCTCGAGAAGGCAGATCTGGCCACGGTTACCAATGCCTTAGTCACGTCACGGCTGGATTACTGTAACACGCTCTACGTGGGGCTGCCCTTGAAGAATATCCGGAAACTTCAGCTAGTGCAAAACGCGGCAGCGAGGGTTTTATCCAGAGATGCCCATTGGGAACACATCACCCCCATTTTGAAAGAGTTGCACTGGCTGCCGGTTCATTTCCGGGTCCAATTCAAGGTGCTGGTTTTGACCTTTAAAGCCCTTAACGGTTTGGGCCCGGGCTATTTGAGGGACCGCCTGCTCCCAAGGGTTGCTGCCCGCTTGACAAGGACATCTGGGGAGGCTCTGCTCTGGGTGCCGACAATGAGAGAGGCCCGGCTGTCGTGCACTCAGGACAGGGCCTTCTCTGTTGCTGCTCCTAGACTCTGGAATGCTCTCCCAGTGGCCATTCGTTCCTCGGACTCCATCACGGCTTTTAGAAAGCTTGTAAAGACTTGGCTTTTTACCCAGGTTTTTACATAATCGTTTTTACTGCTGCTTCTGTGTGTTTTTACCTGTTGTATTGTTTTTATGCTTGTTTTTATATGTTTTTATATTTTTTAGCTTGATGTTTTTATTGCTTTTTATTGTATATTTTAACTTTTGTAAACCGCCTTGGGGTTGTCTTTTAACGAAAGGTGGTATATAAATGTAAAAGAAAGAAAGAAAGAAAGCCAACATGGTAGCACCACAGGATTCAAGAATCCTCAATTGCATCAGGTGATGTTAATGGTCATCTACTATGACACCGGGGCTTTAGAACCAGTTCAGGAGTCTCAGTGTCACTCTAGGATTTATTCTGTTGTTTTCATTGTTCCAGAGTAATTTGGAGATGATGCCAAAGCATGAATTAGGGTTAGAGAAGTAGATTAGTGGCAGCTGGAGGAAACTAGGGTACATATTTTTTTTTTAAGGTAATATCTTGGTGTTTGTTTTTCTCCCCAAAATTGAGAGATATAATGCTTTGTCATACATGTACCTGTTGCCTGTTTGAAAGATTAAAGTTAATATAATGCTTATGAAACATAAGACTTTTCCATCATAACTTGTGTTCTATATATCTGTAGAAAAAGCTTTCATCTACTGAAGAAAAATTCTAAATTGTTGAGAGAACTGAAAAATTTGGACTCTAGGCAGTGGTGAGTTCTACTTCGTAAATACTTTAATCTAGACTAATGCTAATATATACATTTACAGAAGAAGGCAAAATTATTTTATGCTTATGAAAACGAATATTTTGTTTTCCTTTGATTTTAATGTTATACTTTTTATTTTTCATAACTGCCCACCTAACCTTTATGTTTATACTGTTTTATCCAGTTTAACCAGAAAAGTTAGGTGGACAGTTATGAAAAATTCTATATGAGAAAAGATTTGACCCTTGGTTTTTTGGATTGGTTTTGTGTACCAACTTGAGGAAGGTCTGGAGTTTGCCTCTGTCACAGTTTGTTGCATCAAACAGGATGAAAACCTTAAAATGTGGGATTTGATGCAACACATCTACAGGTCTGTAACCAGGGTTTGGCTGATAAATACCTACATATCTAACATCCACCCCACTCCATCACCCATAGATCAAGGGAGAAAGTCATCCCTCCATGCTGTCTATCACTAACCTTCCTCTTTCCCCTGGAAACCTTTCTCCTGGCTCTACTCTTTTCTCCTTCTCCTTCCTCTCCTCACAGATTTTAACTGGTCTCCTCACAGATCTTAACTGGTAACATCTCTGCCTGTCTCTTTTCCCTGTTCCCTTACGCAGGTGCTGTCTTGCTATCTCTCCTGCCTCCCTAACAAATGCATTAATGGTCACTAGACTTCACTGCCACAAAAACAATACAATATGGATTTTAAGGCATCATCCTGAATATCTAGGAAAATATTGGCATTTAGAAAACATTGCCTTTTCATTTAGTCTATAACACCAGACACTTGTAAAAAATTAGGAATTTGGAGAAGAGGAAGATTAAAGTAGAATTGCATGCATAATCTGCTTTAGAATGCTACAATTGAAAACTTATTGCTGGAGGTTAGGGGCTAAATCTGGTGTGTTGAACAGAATTGGGATTTTTGTAAGGGACTTTATTTTGCACTACACAAAATAAATACTAACTAAATTCAGTGATCTTTGAGGTGATCCATATTCCCCCACAAAAAGAATTCTGTGCCTGCATAGTAACCCCTGCAGAAGAATTCCATAGCTCCATGAGGCGCTCTTCCGCTTTTCTAAATCGCATGTGTGGTGCAACCGTTCATTTTGGCAGGAGAGCGCCTTCTCCTCAGTTCCTTCTTGACTGCAGCAGCATTCACCTCGAGAAGGATTTGCTCCACTTGTTTTTCAGTTCCTAAGAAAAAGAAAATTGGATCGTTTATTTTGGTTGTGAACATATAGATGGTTTCTCAGTTTCTCCTTTGGATTTCATCTCAAATTTGGTTTTCTATAGTTCATTTTACTGGCTTTCAAACAACAGACTGTTTCAGGTTTCTCTTTCGCTTTTCATTTTGGTCACTGTTCTAATGGGCTCTAAAAAAGACTTTCCAGAAGAAGTGTGCGACCTGTAGAGGAACTCTACCTTCCTCTGACAAGCATGACGAGTGCTTGATTTGCCTGGGCGAATATCACAACGTGAGATACTGCAAAACCTGTTTGTCTTTTTCCAAGCAAACCCCGCAAATCAGAGAGTGTCTAAGGCAGGGTTGTTCAGCTTCAGCCTCCTACAGATGCTGGTCTACAATTCCCATAATCCCTGGCTATTGGCCATTGTGGCTGGGGATCACTGTTCCCTCTAAGGCGCGTGGCTGCATGCCCGCTCACAAAATTCCAGCCCCCCGTACAGCTATTTTTAGCAGGCACACAGTCTCTCTGCGCTGCTGCTGCCTTTGCCCGTCACCACAACATATCAGCTCCCCACACCTGCTGGACCACCACTGCCACCTCCTCCCACCTCTGGCTCTGCCTGGATTCTGTAGCTTTCGTTGCAAGTCTCTCAAGAGTCCAAAGTTTGCTCTTGCAAGCCTTCTGAAAAGATCCACAGTCAAAGGAGGACGACTGGCAGGCAGGCAGGCAGGAGAGGTGGTGGGGGTGGGTGAGGTGGGGGTGAGGGAGGGAGAGGTGTGTAACAAAATTGTTTGTAACACAGTTCGGGGGGGGATGTGGTGGTGGCAGCAGCAGGGAACTGGGATCCTGTACGGATTATCCCAATGGAACACTATTTTGGGATGGGACTTTTTTCATGTGGGTTCAGAGTTCTGGGAGGCATCTGGCTTTTATATGGAAATTCCCTTCCCCCTCTTCCCCTTTCCCAGCTTCCTAGTAATATCCATTGTCCCAATGGGAAGTTGGAGGGGAGGTTCTGAAATCTGCAGCATGCTTTGCTAGGTTACATGGACTCAGTACGTGCTTCAGCAGGTGAGGCAATAATGACGAGGAGAGAAGAGGGAGTGGGCTTGTCTCAGAGAGAGACACCACAAATGGCATATGCCACAGGTCTTGCTGGGTTTAAAAAGTATATCTGTTGGAGAGGGACTGCGTGTGTGCGTGTGTACACACACACACTGGTGGTCTGAGGAATGGTGTGGGAGTGGGTGAGGTTGGGTGGAGTGGGATGGGATGGGAAAGGTGGGTAAAAAGATGTGTGGATAAAGAACCCTACTGGGGACAGACTGCCTGTGTGTGAGTGTGTGCACATACTGGGTTGAGGGCTGGAGGGAGTGTGATGGGGTAGGGTTGGCAAAAACCAAATAAGGTAACAAAACATTTTTAATACACAAGTTTTGTTACACACAATTCCATCCATGTAAGTTGCACCCCAAGATTCCAACCACCAAAGTTGGAGATGTTTTACAAGAAACCCAAAGATCAGTGTCCTGTTTTGGACAAATTGTAAGAGCTTCTCTACAAGTAATACATAATTACAAATACAAGTAAAAGATAGTCAGTCTTACTTAACACTCTTCTTTAATAGTACATTGTAAGAAAAAAGAAAAGAATTGCTCATCATGCAGCCAAATCATTAACCCAGAAAAAATAATAACATGGCTTCCATCCACTCTGTTTATGGGATCTGATGGCAATTACAGAGGCTTTCACAAATAAACCAATAGGCTCAAAACAAAGCTGAGAAGAGAGGGATATACCATTTGGACAAGGCAGCTGGAGCAGGACTCTCAGTAAAAAAAAAAAAAGATAGAAAGGCACACAACACCCAAAATAAATACAGTACATAACATTTTTTTAAAAAGGCTACTCCCTTACCCATCTAACACGAAGTAATAAACTACATATAAATCATGACAAACTGAAGGAAAGATGTTGTGATGGGGTTGGGGAGGAAAGAAATGGCTGTGGGGCTGAAGGATTTTTTTGTTGTTGTGGGCAGAAATGGGCAGCCAAAAATACTGGAGAACTTAGAAAGTCGCTTATAGTGTTGGTCCATAACTATCATGCTGAGTTCTATTAAATACAAGACAGAGTTCTATTAAATCACAGGCAGTCAAAATCAATTGGTCAGGGCAGGGGCTATAGATTGTTTAATATTGCCACCATTTTTAAATTGTTTAAATATTGTATTTCCACCAATGGCAAAATACCATTGCTATTAAAACAGAAGACAGATAAAGGCAATTGACCAGCTGCTTCTAATGCAAAATCAAATATATTAACATAATGAGTCAAATAAGAGGCTAACATGACTGTCTCTTTCAGCTTTAATAAATGTAGATGAAGTTGTGGGTTCATGTCTACAAAAGATCAGAAACATAGCCACACTTAGCTGAAAACAGTTATTGTGAATTAAAAACTAGGGATGTGTGAAATGATTTGGGTACAAAACTATTTGTACCCGAATCTGGCTGATTCGGGTGCTTGGAGACAAAACAAATCACCTCTATCCTCAATTGCCCAGATTTGAGTACAAAACAAATCACCCCAGATTCAGACCCAAAAAGTTTGGAGATTTGGACCACCATTTTGTGCCCAAAGTGGGTGGGATGGTAGTGCCCAATTAGTGGAAGCTACCACCCAAATTTCAAAGAAATCAGACAAAGGAGTGATTTTTAAAGAATTTCAGAAGTCTTTAAGCTTTTTCCCCATAGGGAATAATGGGGAATTTCAGCAGCCCCATAACTCCACTTTGGGGGCACTAGGGTGGCCCAGAGAGGGGTGTGGTGTAGTCCACATAGGGTGCCAACCACTCCCAAACTCATATGCCCATGGGGCACTGAGTTTTGTTGTTTCTGAGATGTTCTTCTGAGAGTAGATTCTCTGGTAGGAAATGAGAGTTGATTCAATGACAAACTTTGAATCCACTCTCATTCCTGCCAGAGAATCTACTCTCAGAAGAACACCTCAGAAACAACAAAATGTTTAGGAGTGGTTGGCACCCTATGTGCACTACACCACACCCCTCTCTGGACCACCCTGGTGCCCCCCAAGTGGAGTTATGGGGCTGTTGAAATCCCCATAATTCCTTATGGGGGAAAAGCTTAAGACACACAAACTTCAGAAATTCTTTAAAAATCACCCCTCTGTCCAATTTCTTTGAAATTTGGGTGGTAGCATCCACCCATTGGGCACTACTACCCACCTCACTCTTTTGCCCCCTGGGACCCCTTTTTTGCCCTGAATCGATTCAGATTCAGAAAATTCGGGTAGAAATCGAATCTTGCGTGATTCGGGGGGGCAGATTCGAACACAAAACAAATTAGGGGTGATTTGATTTGGGTACAAATTGAAACAAAAAAAATCAATTAGTCCACATCCCTAATAAAAACTGTTGTAGAGTCCCTGTTTGGCATGCGGACGGTCCCAGATTTCCTCCCTGGCATCTCCAGGTAAGGCTGGGAGAAATTCCTGCCTGTAACCTTGGAGGATCTGCTTCCAGTCTGTATAGACAATACTGAGCTAGGTGGTCCCCGCAAGGATATTTCAAAAATATCCTTGTTTTATTATTGCCTTGTTTTTAGACTCATGGTCTTCTTCCTATATCTTCTGCCTTGTTTTTACATCGGCTTTGTTTTAGATTCTGCCTTGTGTTTGTTATACTTCAGTGTGAAGTGAAAGAAAGTAAAAATCCAGTTTTATAAATAGAATAGAATTGTAAAAATACACTTCTTTCCTTCTGTGTGTGTGTTTGTGTTGTAGCTATAGTGGTACATAATAATGCACACGTGTGCGCACACTGCCACCCAGAACAAAACTCATTTCGCTCACTGATGAAAAAATTAGAGGGAACACTGCTGGGGATTATGGGAGTTGTAGTCCAAAAATAAGTGGGGGGCCTAAGTTGAGCAGGCCTGGTCTAAGGGCAGCCTTATATATGAGTCTACAAAGAGACTGCCGACACTGATGCCGAGATCGCCATTACCATCGACTTAGGCATTATCTATGTCGACCGATCGTTATTGGGATCGAGGTCGACACCGGAGCACTTGCTGAGCTCAGTGACTAAGGTGCCTCAACCTGTAAGAGACAGAGGGGAGACAACATTCAAGAAACTTGAGGCCACTAGCAAGGATGGTCGGCATCAAAGGAAGAGAAAACACCAAAGAGGAGACTTCCGAAGCCCCACAAGCTTGAAGCAGCGCTGAACATTGATGTTGACAAATCAGCCATCAGGATCAACTCCTTCAGCAAAAGCTTTGACCTCAAAGCAATCTCCACATACATTGTAACCATCCACTGCCCAAGGCAACCGCCAGAGCTTTCAAAACCTCCGGACTCTGCAACACCCTTGATGTCGGGCTCAACGCCTGTGTTGACTTGGGTGCCAACAACAGCCACTAAAACTACACTGGCTGTATTGACATCATAGTTGACTCTACAATCAGCGTTGATGATCACCACGCCAACATCAATGGCCAAGACACAGGAAACCCCTTTTAAAAAGGGCAATTCCAATGTGTCTCCTATTTTGATAGATTTCTCTTCAGACCTCTCTCTGTTTCGCTTGGACTATGACGATGGCTCTGACTCAAGTGGAGGATGACATCCTTCCTGAGAGACATCCCCAAAAGTGCCTGACAAATCCACAGCATCTGTGATAGGGTTTATGCTTACCACTCTATCAGGCTCTACTTTTAGAGGATTCTCCATGCACGGGCTGGATGCAGATGAATCAGAGATTGTACAAGTTCCTAAAACACTCTCAGCTTTTCCTATGAGAATAACACCTCAGTGTTCTTCCTCATTCTTCCCTGGAGGAAAAGGTACCACTATTCTGCTCCACATTACTTGTCCATGACACGACCTATGGACTATTGGAGCTCTCCAGGAGCTTTAGACCTGGGCTACATAAGAGGTTGCAGACTTTACAGGGACCTTTATTATCTCCCATCACCTGGGCTTCCATATTATTTTGACCATTACAAGATGTGGAAGTCTATGAAACAGGAGTGATCCAGAAAGGGATACTACCCCTAAAGAACAGGGGCATTCAACCATACCTGCTACTGATTCTCCCTTCAAAAGACCTAATGTACCCCCTGAAAAGCAAAAGCAAAAGTTTGGTCTGGTCATACCCACCAGACCGAACCCGATCTGCAGGTTGTTCATCACTCTCCGTGAGCAGAAAAATCATCTGAAAAAGGGAAATAATATTTTTAAAAAAAAGATTTTTAAATGCTTTTATTAGTATTATAAGTAAAAACAGATAATGTTACATCTCTGAGATTCCAGCAAACATACATGTTTGCAAACAAGATCTTATCCACCATTTAAAAAACCCATTTATAAGAAGATACAAAAATAGTAATAGTAATACTATAAGTATATATATAGAGAGAGAGAGAGAGAGAGTAAGAGATATTTAATTGATTAGCCACACCAGATCTAAATCTAGGCATCCATATGGAATTTTGGACCTCCCAGGGAACCAGCTGGATTAAGAGAGGAGAACCAACCCTGCTGCATAGGTAATATAAGTAATTCAAACCTCCGCTGTGTTCTGCAGTAAAAATACCCATCCCAAAGATGTAACTATATTCTTTAGAGAAAAGTTAAATTTCCCCCACTACCAAGTCATCCTTCATCTGATCTAAGTCCTGTGTGAATGGAGAGAAAAGAAAAAAAGAGAAGGTGGGGGGGGGAATCGAAAAGTTATTCAGAGACTTCCAAAATCCTTAATCTAATGAAAAAAGAGTAAATTTTAAAAATTTTACCGTGTTTTTCAGTACTAAATAATAATTTTCTAAATGAGAAGAAAGATTTTTAAAAGTCATAAATCTTCTAATCTTTGTCGTCCCAGCTTCTGATGGGACCACCAGAATATTCTGATGGTGAATATAATTCTCCCTCTTCCTCTGAAGGAGAATCCATTCAAATTGAAAATCCCTTGGATCCCTCGCCGGAAGATAATTTTGCTAACCCACCCTCCAATTCACCTACTGAAGAAACAAAGTCCTATAGGATAGATAGAGGTGGCTGAAATGGCAAAAGTGTTGGGCTTAGAATTAAAGGCACCAACTCAGGAAGTCAAGGATCCTGTTCATGATTTTATAGCCAGTTACTCTTCATCGTAACTGGCATCTTTGCCTATGCTGCCCATTTTGGTGCATTTGGCAAAATCATCCTGGGACACACCATCAGCCTCTTCCAACATGGTACCAACCACCCCAGCTGGCTTATGCACTAGTTAAAGAGTTGGCTCACCTAGCAGTAAATGATGTTTTCCCAACTAAGTTATAAGATGGTGCATAATGAGAGATGGTTTTTGGAATGTTGTGCAGAAAGCTGGAGATGTCCCTAGCACACAGTATCTTTCTAATAATGAAAAGATACCTTTGCCCCCAGCCATTCCCAAGTTAGCCCCTTTCTCCTGGCTGGCTTTTACTTCTTTTCTCCGTAACATTTGAGTGTGTTGGGGAAAATATATATTCACATATTGTAAAAAAATAAATAATAAAACTTATCACTATTATATTAGCAAAAGTTAAACATCTACATGGAACTGCTGGGGAAAGGTGTCAAAAGGCTTGAGCTGCAATGTCATCAGTATGCAGATGACACCCAGCAGCCTTGGCTGCATCCCAAATAAATTACTGGAATGTCCTTATGGGACTGTCCTTGAAAACTATCCAGAAGTTAGAGCTAGTGCAAAATGGTGGCAGACAGGCTTGCAGCAGGAGTTTCTGGCAGATACCACATTAGTCCCATTGTTGGAGATGTCTGGTTTCATCTACAATGACTGCCAGGTGCCATTACCATGTCTCAAACCATTAGGGCTTTAAAGGTATCAGAAACTACCTATTTCTGTATGAATCTTCCTTCTATTAAGATCTTCTGGAAGGGCTCTGCTCCACATACCAATGCCCGCAGAGATGTGGCTGCTGTGCATGCAGGACAGGACCTTCGCAGTGTCTGCATCCAAGCTCTGGAATTCCCCCTCCCCCATAGGAGGTCTGGATTGCTTCATCCCTCTCTACCTTCCAGTGGGTGGTGAAAATAAGCTTGTTCCACTGGGCATTTCGGCTAGGAGGCTTTTAAGATGGCTTTTACTTATTTATACTTTATACTTATTTATATAACTATAGTATAACTATAGTTATAGTTATAGGCTTTTACTTATTTAGAGTTTTTATGCTTGTATTTTATAGTTTTTAAATTAGATTTGTTTTATATTTTTAGCTTAATATTTTAATTGTCTTTTTTATTGTATGTTTTTAACTTTTGTAAACCGCCTTGGGGTTGTTTTTAATGAAAGGCGGTATAGAAATTCAACAATAAATAAATAAATAAATAAATAAATAAATAAATAAATAAAAAATAAGATGGCTGCTCCTTCCTACCAGTTTCTTAATTATATGTGGTGTTGTTATTTTTAATTTTAACAACTGCTCACGTTTTACTGCATTGTGAATATTACAGAGACATAAGACGCCAACAAATTGCCCTACTTTTGATTAATTTTCTGGGTCGTGGAGAGGATTTCTATTTAAACTATTTGCTCACTAATCCTAATCCGGATGTTATTCATATCGTGACCAAATATTGTTATATAATATGCCAAATGCGTATAAATGTAGTCTGATTTTATATTATCATCTTATTATTGTTATTATCATTATTATTTTAATATTGTTGTATTGCTGGTCTACGACCGAAATAAAGTTTTACATTTACATATTTTTAATTTGTTTAAATGTGTTGTTTTTGTATTGTATGCCACTTAGAGGCTCTTGAAAAAGCAGCCTATAAAGTTGAAAATACGTTTGTGAATGTGATATGGGGGAATGGCTATGGTGGTAGATTCGAATTGCTGCCCATATTAGATTTTGTAAAAACAGTAAAAAGGCAATTATTGTAACAAGATATGACATTTGACTGCCAGATATAGAGAAGCAGCCTGTTACATTTGTGGTTAATCTATTTAGCAGTACATAGCTGAAAATTAGTATCATTTGACTCTACCTATAGCTTTTTCAGCTTCTCATGCTGACAAGAATATAACCTGATATTTTTATTAATTTTACTTTGTGTTTTTTTCCCATTTTAGCCGTGAAACTCATAAGATTGCAGTATTTTATATTGCTGAAGGACAAGAAGATAAATGTTCAATATTGTCCAATCCGAAAGGAAGCCAAGCATATGAAGATTTTGTTGCTGGACTAGGTTGGGAGGTAAATGCAAAACATTTAGTTTAGAACTACTAAAATCAATCCATGCTCATGATTTAATTGCAATATTTGGGGTGATATTGTAACTTCTTGCCAGTTTATATTGGCTGTTGATCCAGAAAGAGAGGAATGGGGGTATCTGCCTATTAGGGATATGCAAATCGATTCAAGGTTGAATCAGTTTGACTCAAAGCTGGTCGATTCAAGTGATTTTACCTCAACACGAATCTGCCCAGTCATCCCAGCTAAATCTGAACTTGAATTGAATCTTCCCAGATTTGATTTGAATCAATTTGAGATTCGGGTTTTCCTCATTCATTCCCCCGATTTCCAGCTTTCTTTTTTTTTTTAAAGCTAAGCTCTAGCCCTTGTAGAAGGCTAGAGTTATGGAGCAAAATGTGCGGTTACTATTTTTGAAGCTTTGGTGTATAATGACGTTTCCTCATAATGAATCCCTATGAGGATTCATTACACACCAAAGAGTCTAAACACTTTTTTAAAAATCCTTTAAAATGAACTGAGCACACCACTGCCTTGCGGGGGGGGGGGGATTAATGGCACCCCATGTGCCACCTACCTCCCAACTCACAAGCCAGTGAGATACTCAGTTTATATTTTAGGAATTTTTGAGGTGTTTAGACTCCTTGGTGTGTAATGACTTTCCACATAATGAATCCCTTTGAGGATTGATTACACACCAAAGAGTCTAAACAATTCAAAAATGCCTAAAAAATAAACTGAGTACCTCACTGGCTTCAGTTTTCCCTCTAAGGTATGCACACAGGCTTCAGTATTCCCTCTAAGGATATCTAAGTTTTTGGATGTCCGCTCAGTTAATTTTAGATCCCACTCAGGTTGAATCAGGAAGGCCCCATTCTGAATGCATGTGCTCACACGTAGCCTTTTTTTTTTTGCCCAAAACAAAACTCATTAAGTGCACAGATGGAAAAAATTAGAGAGAACACTGACTGGCTTGTGGGTTAGAGTGGTAGTTGGCACATGGGTGCCACTGATTCTCCCTCACTCGCAAGGCACACAGTTAGTTTTTTATGAATTTTTGAATTGCATAGACTCTTCGGTGTATAATAAATCCATATAGGGATTCATTATGAGGAAAAGTCATTATACATCAAAATCTAAATACTTCAAAAATAGTGACTGCACATTTTGTTCCGTCACTTCTACACAGGCTAGAGTGTAGCTTTAAAAAAAAACAAAAACCTGAAGCTGAGGATCCAGGTTAGAGTTGCTTCAAATCCCCATTATTCCCTATGGCACAAATACAAAAAATCACTAAAAACTAAAAAGAAAAAATTATTAAAAATCAACCGAGTGCCCCTCCACCTTGAAATCTGGATTTTAGGTGGCACCCATGGGGCCCCAGTTTGGTACCTCATGGACCTTTAAAAGTGGGTTGAATTGATTCAAATCCAAATCTTATCTGATCAGTTTGCAGATTCAAGTTTGCAGATTCAACCTCAAATCCAATCACAAAAATCAATCTGTGCACATTCCTACTGCCTATCCCTATAGCATGTGGTTTGACTGCTTTACTTGAATCATGTTGAAATGGTTTGCTCTGTTGACACCATTTGAGGTGTGCCTTGTGCCCTCTGTGGTAAACAATGTATTATTTTGGTTACTGTTGGTAGTGGGGTTGATGTGTGGTGAATCCCTCTCTGTGGCTCATATGTATTATGTTTTTGAAACACTCTGCTTGAAAATATTTTTAACTGCATCAATGTAACATAATGTTAAAATAACATAATGAAAAATGCAGATCCCTCCCCTGCAGAGCTTATGATCTAAATTATACTTGTAAAAGTAAATGTCCAAAGTAAATATGCCCTTGTACAGAGGGTCCCTAAAGTATACAGCTCTAACTGTAAATTTGTATAGACATAAGCAAGAGTACAACCAAATTTGTGATATCCTAGAGGCTGTTTTGTACAGCACACTGTAAAATATTAGGAAACCTCCTTAAACAAAAAATAATATTAAGGTGCTCCTCAGAAATCTGTGCTAAATAATATTAAAATTTACTTTCAGAAAAAAAAAAACCAACACCCCACTGTTTTTGTCAGAATTGTCATCAAATGCAAACTGTAAATTATTTACATGAAAATATCTCATTGATTTAGAAAGAACTTGGGTCGAACTATGTATTACAATAAATCCAGCATTAAAAATGGGCTTAAAAGGGAAAGTGTCTCTTAAAAGCAGCAGTGGACGGAGATTAATCTGGATCAGGACCAAAGTTTATGAGGAGCACATTCCCCATGTGCTGGTTTTTGTTTTTGTTTTTGTTTTTGTTTTTGTTCTGCTGAAAATTTATTTGAAGCAGCTATTTCCACTGGAAATGTCTTTTTGCAGCAAGTAACCACTTCAGTGCTTTTGGTAAGAAAATGTCACAGGGAAAACGGTAAGCCCATCCTTGTGCACTGTGGTCCCATTTCAGACTTCCCCTTCACACAGCTGCTTTTTGACCAAAAGAGAGAGAGAGGTACTTCTGCATTTAAACCCACGCCTTAATTTGTAGTTTGACTCTTTCTTTGGGTTAAATTTGCTTCAGATTGAGAATAAATTATTTCTTCTTTGCCCTCATTTAATTAAGGTTGATCTTTCAACTCACTGTGGATTTATGGGTGGTCTGCAGCGCAATGGCAGCACGGGGCAAACAGCACCATATTATGCTACTTCTACTGTGGAAGTGATTTTCCACGTATCAACACGAATGCCATCTGACTCAGATGACTCACTGACCAAAAAGGTAAACAACATTATGTATTATGTGCACTTTAAATGTATTTGTTCTGGAGCACAAAAATGTAAAGCATCATACAAGGCAATACAACATTCTGTGTGGAACCTGGATCATGCAAATTTGGTTCAGAGCATAAATACGAATACGTATGAAATAAAATGTCACATTCCGTAAGACCTAGGACAAAAACTTGCTCTAGCAGCCTACAAAAGTCTTCCCCGCCAACACATTAAAAAAAGTCACACTATGGCCAAGTTACAAATAAGTCTTTGATAGATGGTTTGATGAGCTGCGTTTTATATTTGTTTTACTTCCAAAGACCTCCCTCCAAGTGGCTTACTTTGGTTCCTAGCTGGTCTCCTATCCAGACAGCTTACAAATCAGACCTGCTTAGCTTCAGCATTAGAACTGGGGTTTACTTTTTGGAATGCATCTGCGTGGGAAGCCATCACAAGTTTGTCAGAGATTTCATGAACACCTTCTTGGTGAAAGGATATAGCTTTTGGGAGGGTCTCAGAACCTCTCTGAATGTAGTTATTCATATCTAGTTTTTCTATGATTTTTTTTTTTAAACTAAAGCAGCTGCCAGGGAGGGTTGATTGAAATCAAAGCGATTTAAATCATTGATTTAAATCATGATTTCAATTACCAAGAAAAAATTCCCATTTAATTCATTGATTTAAATAAAGTTTCCCACTAATACTTCTTCACATATTTCTTCAACAATGGTGCAAATAAGATAATGAAAATGTGTTACTCTATAACTTAATAGAGCATTTACAACACCTAAGAGGATATATTTTGTGTAATTTTAAAGATAATTTGATTTCTACTAATTTAGGAACTATGTACTGGATCTGCCTTGGTCCATACAAACAGTAATCCTACTATCCAGTCTATTTCTGTGCACATGTGTCTTTAGTCTGCTTTGAAGCAAAAAATAGCCCAGACATTTCCAGAACCAAGAGCTGATAGTCACTGGCTTGTGCCAGGCAAACCGAAGCCATTTTCATGAGAAGAAACTGAAATGAATGCCCATGTTTGCAAACTGCTCAAGTTCAAATCAGTCTTCAGACTGATTTTAACCCTGGAAGGGAAAGAAACAACTATATGGGAAAAGAGAGATTTGTTCCTATGTGCAGCTTTGGCGTCCAGGGAAGCATTATTTAGAAGCAGAAAATTAGCAACAAGGAAAGAATGAAGGTGCCCCACACTGGCTTCCCACAGGAGATTGTAGGTTGGGCGGCTGCTTTATAGAGATATGCCAGTCAATTCAAGTTTGAATCTATTTGAGCTCGAACCAGATGTTTCAAGTGATTCAAACTCAAAACAAAATGACCTTAAAATAAAAGCCCTGATTTGAGTTTGAATCAAAATGACCCTGATTCGAGTACCATTCTGGTGCAATTTTTCCCCTTGTTGATTGGTTTTCTGTCACTGGCTTCTGATTGGCTTAAGATTTCCTAGCTTCTTGGTTGGCTTGTTATCATACTAATCAAGTGTTGTCATGGGCAAATGTGCCCCCATGGGGGGGAGGGGAGGGTGTACACAGAACCAGAAAACTTGGTTCAGTTTGAGTAGAACTGGACTCAAACCGAACCGGGTCTGGTCTAGTTCTGTGAACACTAGAGCTCAGGAGGTGGTGGTGGTTGGCGGGGGCAGAATGGGGGACAGAAAAAAATGTTTAGCAAAAAAAATGGCAGATTTACTTCCATTGCGGGGCTTTGGGGTGCTACCATGGGGGGCTCTCCTCATGTTCCCCCTCCCCCCACTGGGGGCCCCCTGGTCATTTTCAGCTCCTTTGGGGCCATTTTGGCCCGTTACAGGCCTCTCTCTGGACTGGCGGTGGCCATTTTGGAGGCTGCCATACATGCTCACTGGCCATCTGCGTCGTAACAGGCAAAAAATGGCCAGAAACAGGCCAAAAACAACTGGGGGGAGGCAGGTGGAGAGAGGGGGAACATCAGGAGATGCACCCATGGCAGCACTGCCTGAAGCCCCGGAAGGGCGGTAAGTCTGCCATTTTTATTTTTATTTTTTGGTTAAAACAAATAAAACAACAACAACCCTGAACTGGCCCCAGTCCAGCAGGTTCAGCTCAACCTCAACCCCTCAAGCCAGACCAGTTAGAATGTGAGCCAACTGAACTCCGTGCTGGCTCGCACGTCTCTAGAACAATGATGGGGGAACAAAAACTGAGGAAATTGCAAAATGTTTTCAAAGGGCCTGCTTAGGGGAGCCAGAGAGTGCCCTTATTGTGCCCTTGAAGAGGATACATCAGGAGAGGAGTAAGGAATCAAGGAAATCCTTGATTTTGATTTTGTGGTTTTATTTTCTCGGCACTGAGTATAATGTCCTGTGCTATTGCTGCTATATTATTAAGTATCTGGTTTTCCTGGATCTCAAACCCAAGGAGTACTTGGATGCCTACCTGCCTGCCTGCCTTGAGTTGTGGTTTGGTCTTTTTGTGAGATGTTGTGGTGAAAAATAGACAGTGTGGCAGGTGTGTGTGTATGTAATATTTTCTTGGTGTTTGCTATAAAATTACCCCCATGTCTGGCCTTGAGACTAACTTGTGCCTCACTCACTGCCAGTGTTCCCTCTAAGGCATGCACAGATGCATACGCACAGAAGTTTGTTGATGTCCACTCAGTTAATGTTAGATCCCACTCAGGTTGAATCAGGAAGGCCCCACTCTGAATGCACATGCACACACACTGTCTTGATACTGCTGCCCAGTACAAAATTCATTCAGTGCACACACAGATGAAACAAATTAGAGGGAACACTTCTCAGTGCTCTGCTCTGCTCTGTATTCTGCACTGCAAGGTGTACTCAGTCCAAATGTGGCTGAAGACCGTGCTGTAGTTGAGCTTGTGGCTGTGCTTGCTGCTAAGGGTGCTAATGTGGCAGCTATTGTAATGCTAGGAAGTAAGGAGTCATAATTGTGTGTGAGAGAGCAACTTGCAGCACAGGCACTGTGGCTGGCAGTGCATTCTAGGTCAATTATCCTGTTTTTGCTTTTTTGGACGGTGTTTGAAAAAATGTGAAGTGTTCTGTGTAAGGAGGAACATATTCCTTTAATTGTGCGCTTCTAATCTGCAGTGCAAGGCAGGGTCGCAAAATATATTTCAAAATGCAATGCAAAACTTGTCATGTGCACTCTGTGAGTGGTTTGTTTTGGCCATGGGGAACAAAGGGGAACTCTAAACTCTCCTAGGGAGTGCAAAGTCGGTTGGGTAGTACGACGTGATAAGTGCTACCTACCACCCAACCCACAAAAGAAATGGGCAAGTGGGTTTTTTAAAAATAAAATAAAATAAAATAACCTTTCCCCAACCCCCCCCCCCAGGATCCTATGGATGTTTGGGGGAAAGATTAATTAACAATAATAATAATCACCCGCTTGCACATTTATTCATGGGCATCTCTAATGAATTAGGTAAGAGAAAATATCAAAGGAAAACCTATTAAATGTTTTTAAAATCTGATTACCATATTGTGGTATTTGCTATCAGGAGATATTTCAGCTCAGTCACTCATTCAGAAATTGTGCTTTGTTCATTCTTCATTTCTTGTATTTATTTAGCATGGGTGAGTGGGGGAACTCACCCCCATGAGCAAAGCACCCTCCATGAAAACTTCATTCCTAGAATATGGAGGAGGCCACTAAGGGAGAGGCAACCAAATGACTGAACTGACCCTCTAGTTAAGGGTATTTGCTGTAAGATAGCCGCCAGCCAAGATTGTGGAGTTCAGAAGTGGAGAATGATAGCCAGATTGCTGGTGTAAGGCCTCCTGGCTCCTCCTGAGATGGGAATATTAAAAAAGAGCTCCACAAGACATTGAGAATGCGGAGGTAGAGAGGCAAGGTAAATTTGCAGGTTGGCAGCCAGGGTGAACTGGCTGCTGTCATTTGTGACACTAGTTTAATAATATTGGGAACCTGCCAGTGAAGGTCTGTAGGCTGGGGTGGATACCCCTTCGCTTTAGCTAGGAGCATTATGAAAGCCTTTGTGTGTTGAGACTGATCTCTTGAAAAAGTTAGAGCAAGCATAATGACCCACTGCAACAATGAGTAGCATTTAAATTAGGACTGAGACGAGATACCATTGAGTAAGGGTATGCAGTGCACCTGAGCTGTGCGTAGGGGTGTGCATGGAACTGGCTGGCCCGGTTCAGTTCGAGTCCGGACCGTATTCGAACCAGACCGGGCCAATTTGGTCTGGCACCCCCTCGCACCCCACTTCCCAGTTCAGTTTGGTCAGGGGGTTGTGAACCTTTTTTTAAAAATAAAATAAAATAATTAATTTTTTACTTATTCCCTTCAGAGGAGATGTTGGAGGCATCAGGGGAGTCCGCAGAGGTTCCTCCTCCCCCCACCGGCCCCCCTTACAGCCCAAATTGGCCCATTTGGCTGGCTCTTCAGCCCGTTCGGGCCTACCCCCTCCAGTGTGGCAGACATTTTGGAGGCCGCCACGTCTGCAGTTGGCCTCTGTGTGACCCATGACGTAGAACCTGTTTGCACATCCCTAGCTGTGGGTACCTTGGGGCCATGCTTGCCGCCTCCCTCACCCCATAGGGTGCTCACCTCCACCTTTGCTGTCGCCTGCCGCCACCAAACTGTGCTCATTCCAACTTCATGCCAGTGCAGCCCTGATCCCAGCAAGAATAGGTGACCTCTTTAAGCATGCCTGTTCTTGCTGGCAATTGGGTTGAGCAGCCAGGTAGTGGGAGGTGAGTGGCAAGCAAGTGGGGCGAGCGTTGATCCAAAGAGGAGCCATGATTCAGATTTTGCTCCTAGGCCACCTCCAACTTTGCTGCTCCACTGGACTGAGCTAAACTTTGTTTGCAGGAGGATTGCTTTTCGAAAAGGGAGGCTAGGAAGCATTGCCCACACTCTGAATTGGCTTTGTGATGTTATCACTTAGCCAGATCTAACTGACAAAGTGTCATTGACATGATATCATCATACTGACTACATTATTCCTAATTTCTGGACTTATATCAGTAGTGTGAAGCAGCTTTTTTATTGTGGTTTTAAAAAAAAATAAGCATGCCAAAGCAGCTGCAAATTGGACAGGAAACTGAAACCATGCCAAAAGCTGAACAAGGCGGAAGAAGGAGAATTTGTAGAATTGTGCCAACTTTTGGCCAGCTTTATGTTTCAGTAAAGATGTCTCAAAATCTCCTTTTTGCCAATATCCTAGCTCTGTTGCCTTAAGCAGAAATATTGCGGTATCTTCACCTGAAACTCTAATAGATGTACCCTTTGAATTTTGGCATTATAGATGAAATGTTGGTCATTCCTTTATCCCATGACATTCTAGAACCAAGATATACTTCCTATCAGATGCTCCCCATGTATTTCATCATGTCCTCTGTCATGTTAAGTTCTAGCAGGAACTTTTAAATCCCATTTATGCAAGTGTGCAATAAGCCTTATGTCGCTCACCCAGGATTTATTTGGACCACTGTAGTCCTCCACTCACTTTGTGTATGCTATGAACACAAGGCAACTTGCATGCATGATTTTTTTTTCTGAGGAAAGCTTAGAAACTATCAGCATGCCTTCCATTGCCAGCACCTAGAACATGAGGCCCTCATCCCCCGAACGCTGTAATGCTACTGAGCAGCAGGCACCTGTGCCTAAAAGTATCACTGGAAAGGGAAAGTCTCTCCATATGCTGATGAAGAAAATATTATTCCCAGTTTGGAATTCATGTATCCAAATAAATTGGTTAAATCAAAGATGCTCCATAATGTGCTGATTTCGTCCCCTCATCTTTCAGATTGGCTTTTGAGCGGACTATGGGGTTGAGACTCCCTTGGTCAGCCTGATGGATAATCTCCAGTTGGGAATTGACAGAGGGAGTGTGACACTGTTGATCCTTTTGGATCTCTTGGCAGCTTTCAATACGATCTACCATAGTGTCCTTCTGGAGCATCTGAGTGGGGCTGGTGGTGGGAGGCACTGCTTTGTGATGGTTCTGCTCCTACCTTTTCGGAAGGTTCCAGATGGTGTTCCTTGGAGACTGTTGTTATTCAGAATCTGAAATTCCGTATCATGTCCCTCCGGGCTCCATATTGTGTCTGATGTTGTTTAACATCTACATGAAACTGCTGGGAGAGATCATCAGGAAATTCTTGTGCAGGGTGTTATCAGTATGCTGATGACACCCAAATCTATTTCTCCATGTCAACATCATTGGGAGAAGGCATAACCACCCTAAATGCCTGCTTAGAGACAGTAATGGGCTGGATGAGGGATAACAAATGGAGGCTTAATCCAAATAAGATGGAGGTACTTATTGTATGAAGTTGAAACTCGAGATATGATTTTGTCTACTTGTTCTGGATAGGGTCACACTTCCCCAGAAGGAACAGGTGCGCAGTCCGGAGGTGCATCTGGATCCCTACTTCTCTCTGGTGCCCCAGGTTGAGGTAGTAGCCAGAGGCGCCTTCTATCAGCTTCAGCTGATATGCCAGCTGCATCCATTTCTTGAGATAAATGACCTCAAAATGGTGGTACATATGCTGGTAACCTCCAGACCTGCACTCTATGTGGGGCTGCCTTTGTACATAGTCTGGAAACTGCAGTTAGTATAGAATGCAGCAACCAGATTGGTGTCTGGATCATCTCGAAAAGACCATATTGCCCCTGTATTGAAAGAACTACACTGGCTACCGATAAGTTTCTGGGCAAAATGCAAGCTGCTGGTTATAAAGCCTTAAACGGCTTAGGTATTTAAGAGAAGTATTTAAGAGGAGTATTTAAGAGAAGGTCTTCTTCACCATGATTCCCACCACCCATTAAGATCATCTGGAAAGGTTTGTCTACAGTTGCCACCGGCTTGTCTGGTGGCTACTCAGGGTTGGGCCTTCTCTGTTACTGCCCCAAGGCTTTGGACTGCATTTCCTGCTGAAATAAGAGCCTCTGACAACTTTTTAAAAGTCGATCCAGACATATCTGTACACCCAGGCCTTTAATTAGATTTACTATTTTAATGTTTTTAACCTTGTTTTAAGTTTTAAGTTGTTTTAATGTTTAAATTTTAATTGTGTTTTTATTTTAAACCTCTCAGAGATGCAAGTTTTGGGCAATAGAAATGTGTTAAATAAATAAATAATTTTAAAATTACTTTTGCTTTCTTTATTAGTACTTCTTTGTTTGCTGTTGAAGCCACTCCAATCCTCTTTTGCAGCTATCAAGCCAGAGAATTAAATTTCTCTCCACCCTACCAGCTACTTCTCCTGCAAAAGAAGTTATTACATTTTTCAGAAGAAGCATGCTGCATGTTGTACCTTCACCAGGAATATACCCTGAACCACAACATACCTTCCAGCAATTCATAGATTAAAGCAGGGACACTCTTGTGTGCATATAACATCCTTATTCTTAGGCCAAAGAACATAGCTTTAGCCTTACTCCATTCCACTAATATATGTTGCAGAATGCTCTTCTCTGCCAGCTACTGCTATACTCATTTACTCTGCAATACTCTATCCCAGTGTTTCTCAACATATTTGGAGTCATGAACTCCATGTACATTATTCATGCACAGTTTCCTGGACCAGCAGTTAGTAAGGGGTTGCTCCCCTCGCCCCCAGCCCTACGGAAGTGAAATGAACCTTATCCAGCAGCGAGGACTGCCTGGTAATGAGCTCCAGAGAGCTCCCTCCGGTCCCCGCTGGCCCAAATTTTTTTGGGGTGGTGGTGATTTTTATTAGTGATGCCTCACAGACCGGTACCCAACACCTTGCAGACCAGCACTGGTCCATGGACTGGTGGTTAAGAAACACTGCTCTATCTTTTCTTGGCTTCTGGTCTGACTATAAATGTTTCCTTTTAAAAAACTTTAATATTTAATTTCACAGTAGATCTTGTCATATGTATTATAGAATAGCTGCAACTCAAACGCATTCTGCAATATTTACTATCTTTTTCAGGGTGGGGAGGGAGGGATGAATGAATGGAAGGTAAGCTCATGAACTCTAATGCACATACTGACAAACATTTTAAGGATCTTCAAATCTTCAAACTCTTCCCCCAAAAACAAAATATGGACAGTTATTTACCAGGAAGAGATATTATAGAATAGGGACAGTTGGAAAATATGACACAAATCTCGACTTCACTTCTGAGTTAAAACTCTAGCATACAACATTGTAAAACTTCTTTTCAGAAGTCTGGTGACTGTAACCACCAATTGACATTTAGAATTTCAAAAATACTATTTAATTTTTGATTCTGAAAATCTTCAGTCAAAGGTATTTGGAAGTTGAAGCCCTGCTCCCTCCCCCAGCAGTTTTAAGATTGGGGTGTGTGGGGGTGTGTGTGTACACACACACACTATTCTGGGCATAATAAAAGCAGAATGCTGAACAACTTGTTCACTCGACAAACTCAATAGCATGACAGAAGGTCATACCACCTGCTGGCTAGAAAAGCTGCCTGTAAATGTGACCATTCTGCAGCAGGCGGAATATTTTGTGACCCACAGAACAAGACAGATGTCATAGTAATACCTAATTATTAGATATTTTATTTTCAGTGAAAAATAGTTGTACCCCCCACATGTCTTATCTAAAATAAGTGGACTTAACCATGGTGAGGAATGTCACTGTGTTGCTATAACATAAAATAATTAGGCACATGTTTTCTTAACTGTTATGAGCAATGTAGTACTGCTGCATGGCATTATGTTTAGAAGTCACATTTTTGTGCTGTTCATAAAATACTAAATTATGAACATCTGTAAAATGATTGTCATTTATTAAAGATTTGAAAAAAATATTTTTATGCTACCTTTTAGAGGTCAAAGTTTAAGCAGAAGTAATAGTAGTTTTTTCTTCTTCATTCTAAACATCTTGTAGCCGCAGTCAAAATGAATCATGGAAGCAATATCCTAATAGTTCCTTGTCAAAATTGTGAGTAGCTTTAAAAAAAAAAAATAGTTGTGAAGAGCTTCTCAGTTCAGAAGCCTGGTTACAACCCCCACTGAACTCTTGCTCCTTTACTCAAGAAATTCATTAGTTATAGCTAGATTAGATTTTTAGCAGCTAATCTAACTGCTGTAGGGGTTTGCAAAGTGGAGACAGAGCTGTGCTATTGGATTTGTTCAATTCATTTGACTCCAGGACTATAATTGCACTTATGTCTTACAAGGCTTTTTATAGCCTAAGGCTGGCTGGCAGCAGAAAACAAATTGGCAGTGAATACAGTAAGAATGAAAGGGAATGAAAGGCACACATTATCAGTCTCCAGGCAGTGCTGTTCTGGCAGGAAGTTTCTTGGTTAATTTACAAATAAAACTTCGATTTTAGGATGGGCACTCTGTCAGGCAGACAATGGGGATGTCAGGACTGGCCATTACTCAGTAAAAGTAGCAGCCATGCCTACCCAAAAGCAGAAGTTCTTCAATCATACAGACAACCCCTTTCTGGAGCCAGCTGGCTCTGTAATGCAATTAGTAGGAAAAGGAGGTCAGACTATTAGGTGTGTATACCATGACCACTGTCAGCATTGGTGTGTTGCTTGACAAGCAGGGAGCAGAATAGCTAAAACAGAGTGCCTAACACTATTTAATCTAATGACATATGCAGAATGACACATGACTAGGCTCCAAACATACAATTGTTTTTGTGAGACTTGGAAAATAATAATTTTCAGTAACTGACAGATATCTTCTGGTGCACAAATGGCAGTAGAGGAAATTGTTAGGGCATGGATGACAATAGTAAAATTCAAATTAGACTCTACATTGACTTTTGTCATATGATAATTCAGTTTACGCTAACCCTGAAACATCAGGCTGCATATAGCTAAAATGTAGGTAGATTTCATTTCTACTTTTAATATTACCCACAGTTCAGAAATTAAAGGCAAAATTCAGGTGTAATGCACCTGAATGTAATGTTCACGCAACATCCCCTAGCCTCAGGTATATGCACTTCCCTCTCCCGTTTGCACAAAATGAAGGATTCTGCTTCCAATCCTGGCTTTGAACAGACCAGGATCTCTTGTTATATCTGAACCTGATTATCTTCACTGATTCTAGCCAGAGTTTCTGAATAAACAAGGATCTGAAGCTAGGATAAAATATACCCCCAAAGAACATCTTTATAAAAAATTATCAGGTAACATGAGGCAATTACTAACTATCCCTGATTTGGTATCTTAAAGCAAAGATATAAATCTGAAGATGTGCTATTTTGTTCATAAATATTACTCTAAGAGTATTTATCCTGCAATATACACATGCATTTCTTTTATTTTTAAACCCTCACAAATATCTAAAGTAATTGGTTTGTTTTTTAAACCAAGTTGCTATTTTAAGTATTAAAATGTTTGTACTGTGCTTGGAATTGAAAAACTATCTAGTATATTGCTTAAGAATGTCAGAATTTTCTTAAGCGCCACTCTCCCCAACAGATCTTTTAGACTTCTCTAAAATGTTCCATGGAGGGAGATCTTGCATCTTTCTGGGGCAATTTGTTCAATTTTTTGGCTATTCCTAAGTGGGGAAGGAGGGTTTTGGTTAACCCCCTGCGCCTAGTCTTTTCTGTTTTAATGTGAACTCTTAGTTGTCTGAATTAACTATTGATCTCTATAAGGATCCATGGTCATTCACAACGGGGTCTTCTGCGCCTGCACAGTAGGCCCGCGGAAGAATCTTTAGCTCCGTTTAGGCGCTCCGGCCGTTTAAGGTGTAGTGATATCGGAGCCGTCAAAGGTTGTCCATAGAACAGACTGTAGCATGCCTCCCTCTTCAGTTCCTTCTTATCCAATGCTCATGTTGCCTCAGAAAGGATCTGCTCCTGTTTTCCAGCATTCTTGTAAGAGATTGAGATAATTATTTTTTGATCTTTCTGGATTTGACTCGGACTATTTTTTTACTATTCTCTCTGCTTACTACTTTGGACTGTGTTTTAACTGTTAATATAATTCACTTCAGCTTGGCTTTTCTGACCTCGGACTGTTTCTGGATTTGACTGCACTTCCGTTTGGCTTAGGCATTCTGTTTCTGATTTTTTGGCTGACTCTGGACCGTATTTGGACCTGACTATATCTGCCCCAAAGAGCATTAAGCACTGTGCGACATGTAAGGGAACTATGCCCTCCTCAGATGGACACTCTGATTTGTTTGGGGGACTCCCAGAGCACCAGTGCCTGTAAAGTAGGTCTGTCTTTTAAAAAGAAGACACGGTGACTGAGCCAAGAACCTAAAGGCATCTCTGTATGAAAATATCCTTTGCCCGAGAACACCAAGACCGAGCCCATGATCGCCGCCGAAGACTAGCCTGTCGGCAACAGCGACTTTGATGCCCACACTGTCGGCATCCATGCCCTTAGGTTCGACTGACACTTTTAAGAAGCCCATGGAAAGAGAGTACTAATGGCATAAGCATAAGCATGAACACCACCGTTCTTCACCAGGAGGAGCCCCACAGAAAGAAGGAAAAACACGCTTCCTTGGGGGCACCGAACGTGGCAACTTCTGTGCTGGCTAAGTTGAACTCGGCGTCAGACTTGGCGCCAAAAGTGTCAACCATGACCTTGGTGAAAACACCCTCTTCTTCTTTAGCTCAACCTGAGACATCGTTCTCCGCTCGACCCTCGTCTTCAAAGACCACTTCTTCAACTTCGTCAGCTTCAGGACACCCAAGTTTCTCTCCATCTGCATCAATGGGCTCCCGATTTGCAGTGCCGGCTCGCTTGACATCGACTCCTCTACCCTTGGCACCGAGACATTCAACGTCATCAACGCCAATGCCACACACTTAATTGGTGCCGGCTCGTGGTCTGACTTCGACATCGTCAGTGCCCTCAACCTCCTTCCAGGCATCGATGCCAGTGACCACTATGGATCACATTGTCTGTCTCGTGTTCGCTCAGCGCTGAACACGGATACCCATACCTATAGCTTTTTACCCATAGTTATTTCTCAACTTCTACACCAGTTCAGTCACCCTCTCATTGATCGCCAGAGCATCCAGTGACACATTCTTTGGATTCTCCAGTGTTCCAAAGCTTGCTGCATCAGGCGCTGGAGCGCCTCTTGGGATCTGCGAATTTGACTCCCATCAAGCTCTGCCTTTAAAAGGTTCACCCTCTCTCAAGGACTTGATACCAAGGAACCCGAATCACCCCTGTCAATACCTAAGATACTGACTGGTAGCTCATCTACCTCCACGCGCCCGTGTCCTTTGACTTTACCCTAGAGGGAACATTTTCATTTCTCAGCTTCCCATGTTCCTCACAATCCTCTGGACTATTACAATTCCCCAGGGGCCTTTGATTCACCACACCTCTTTTGTGCCCATTTTCCACCCCCAGCATACTACCTCCAGTGACTGTGCTGGTGTCTATCTTATGTTTATTTTTAGATTGTGAGCCCTTTGGAGACAGGGACCCATCTTATTTATTTATTATTTCTCTGTGTAAACTGCTTTGGAAACATTTGTTGAAAAGCAGTATATAAATTTTTTTTGTTCTTCTTGTTCTCTATATAGCTCACCAGCTTTGCCCTATGATTTTGAGGAGTACAAACTCTGGAAGCTCGTGCATCTCAGGGGAGCTTTGCTGGATCCATTGAGTGTCCCTCCCTCTGATATTTTCAAAAAGCCTGCTGTACCGCCTGTGCCTTCAAGCCCCTCCACACCGCTGCCCAGGGCTCTGCTGCCCACACCACTGCTGCTGGTGTTGCCTGCTCCTGAGCTGCCTTCTATTCCTGCTCGTCCTTTAACACCTGCTCCTCCAGTGATTCCTGGACCAGTGTGCCTTCCACTTCCAGCATCGCCATCTTTCCCCTCACAGCCTGTTCCTAGGGATCCTCTTCCTGAGGACCCTGATTCTGATGGGGAATCCTCAACTAAGCATGACCAAACACCTGACTGAGACAGAGTCAAAAATGCTGTCATGATCCATTGTACTTCGTTGCCGTGCCTGGCTCTGATCTACACCTCTGGAAGCAGGAATGAAGGAAAAGATAGAGAATCTCCTGTTTGATAAAAGGGATTATTTTTGAAGGACACTGATGACACAATGGAAAAACTTAAGAAATTGTGCTATACTACTAAGTCATTCATGCAGTCCCAGTCATCTACTTATCAGAGGTATCATCCTAATTTCAAACAGAGTTACCAACCTAGACCTTTCCAAAATAGGGGAGGTTACTGTGGAGGTTCTAAACCATGTTCAAGATGCCCCTTCCATCAGCGTCAGAAGGGCCAACACAAATCCAAATCTCAGGAACAATCTAAGCAGTTGTTTTAATGTCTCAGACCTGGAAGTGTCTCTCCCTGTTTCCCCAGCTGGCATCCCTCTCTCTCCCTTCCTGGCATCAGATAACAACAGATGCCTGGGTGTTATGCATAGTGACCAATGGTTGTGCTACTGAATTTGACTCTGTCACCACATCCTGTGGCAGAGAGTTCCACAAGTAGATCACATGTTGTGTGAAAAAGTACTTCCGTTTGTTGGTCCTAGACCTCCTGGCAATCAATTTCATGGAGTGACCCCTGGTTCTAGTGTTGTGTGAGAGGGAAAAGAATTTCTCTCTCTCCACTATCTCCACACCATGCATGATTTTATAGACCTCTATCATGTCTCCCTGCAGTCATCTTTTTTCTAAACTAAAAAGCCCCAGGTGTTGTAGTCTTGCCTCATAAGAAAGGTGCTCTGGGCCCCTGATCATCTTGGTTGCCCTCTTCTGTACCTTCTCCAGTTCAACAATGTCCTTTTTAAGATGTGGTAACCAGAATTGTACGCAGTACTCCAAGCGTGGTCGCACCATAGTTTTGTATAAGGGCATTATAATGTTACCCGTTTTATTTTCAATCCCCTTTCTAATGATCCCTAGCATGGAATTTGCCTTTTTCACAGCTGCCGCACATTGAGTCGACACTTTCAACGAGCTGTCCACCACAACCCCAAGATCCCTCTCCTGGTCTGTCACCGACAGCTCGGATCCCATCAGCATATACTTGAAGTTGGGGTTTTTCGTCCCAGTGTGCATCACTTTACACTTGCTAACATTGAACTGCATTTGCCATTTTGTCGCCCACTCCCCCAGTTTGGAGAGATCCTTTTGGGGCTCCTCACAATCCATTTTGGATTTCACTACCCAAAAGAGTTAGGTATCATCTGCAAATTTGGCCACATCGCTGCTTACCCCTGCTTCTAGATCATTTATGAATAAATTAAAAAGCACCGGTCCCAGTACAGATCCCTGGGGAACCCCACTTCTTACTTCCCTCCATTGTGAAAACTCTCCATTTATACCTACCCTCTGTTTCCTGTCTTTCAACCAGTTAGCAATCCACACATGTACTTGTCCCCTTATCCCATGACCACTAAGTTTCCTCAGGAGTCTTTGATGAGGGACTTTGTCAAAAGCTTTTTGGAAGTCCAGGTAGAGTATGTCAACAGGATCACCTTGATCCACACACTCATTGACACTCTCAAAGAAGTCCAAAAGGTTTGGGAGGCAAGATTGACCTTTGCGGAAGCCATGCTGGCTCACTCCCAGCAGGGCCTGTTCTTCTAGGTGCTTTACAATTTTATCCTTGAGGATGCTTTCCATCAATTTGCCTGGAACGGACGTTAGGCTAACTGGCCTGTAATTTCCTGGATCACCCCTGGATCCCTTTTTGAAAATTGGTGTTACATTTGCTACTCTCCAGTCCTCTGGTACAGAGCCCGATTTGAGGGATAAGTTAAATGTTTTAGCAAGGAGGTCGGCAATTTCACATTTGAGTTCTTTGAGGACTCTTGGATGGATGCCATCCGGCCCCAGTGATTTGTTAGCTTTCAGTTTTTCCAGACACTTTAGAACATCACGCCTTGTCACTTCTATCTGACTCAGCTCTCTAGCCTCCATCCCTAAAGAGCCTGGTTCAGGAACAGGTATATGTTCAGTATCCTCTGCCATGAAGACAGATGCAAAGAACTCATTCAGCTTCTCTGCAACCTCCATATCCTCCTTAATAATCACTTTCACTCCCTCATTGTCTAATGGTCCGGCTGCCTCCCTGGCAGGTTTCCTGCTTCTGATGTAGCAGTTTTTGTTATTCCCCTTGATACTTTTGGCTAAATGTTCCTCAAACTCTCTTTTTGCCTCCCTTATTGTCACCTTGCATTTCTTTTGCCAGAGTTTGTGTTCCTTTCTGTTCTCTTCATTTGGACAGGCCTTCCAATTTCGGAAGGAAGTCTTCTTCCCTTTTATGGCTTCCTTGATGGTACCCGTTAGCCATGCTGGCATCCTCCTGGACTTAGTGGTACCTTTCCTCCTTTTGGGTATACATTCTAACTGGCCTTCTGGTATTGTGGTTTTGAGTAAACTCCATGCACGCTGGAGCGAAGTGACTCTCCTGATTTCCCCCCTCAGCTTTCTTTTCACCATACTCCTCATTTTGGAGAAGTTTCCTCATCTGAAATTCAAAACGTCTGTGTTAGACATCCTTGGTGATTCTCTCCCCGCATGTATGCTGAATTTGATGGCACTGTGGCCACTGTTCAATGACACTGACGTCACGCACCAGGTCCTGGGTGTCACTCAGAATTAGATCCAGGGTCGCCTTCTCTCTGGTTGGTTCCATGACCAACTGTTCTAGGACACAATCATTTAGCGTAACTAGAAATCTGACCTCTTTGTCCTGACCTGACTGTGAATTTACCCAGTCTATGTGTGGGTAATTGAAATCACCCATAATTACAGCCCTGCCTCTCCTTGACACCTCCCTGATTTCCTCCTGCAACTCCCAGTCACTGTCGGCATTATGATCCGGAGGGCGATAGCACGTCCCCAGTAGCACGTTCCAGTTCCGGCCCTGTATAGTCCCCACAGGGTTTCTGTGGAGGACTCCAGTCCACCTAGGTTTTCTAGATTGTTAGATTCTATCCCTTCTTTAATATACAGTGCTACCCCACCTCAAAGGTGCTCCTCCCTGTCCTTTCTATAGAGTTTATACCCAGGGATAACAGTGTCCCACTGGTTCTCACTGTTCCACCATGTTCCACCATGTTTCTGTTATGCCCACTATATCTATTTCTGTGTTAGCAACCAAGCACTCCAGCTCACCCATCTTGGCTCGGAGGCTTCTGGCATTGGCATATAAGCACCTATATGCTGAATCTCTCACCTGATGTACGGTATCTTTCTTTTGACTCTTTGACCAGCTGGCACAGTCTCCCGTCTGCTCTTTATGCAATACCGCTCTGTCCCCTTCTGTTTTATCTGAATTCTTTGCAGCCTCACACTTTAAAGGATGGCTTTTGCCAAACGAGATACTGCCCAGCTCCCATCGGCTGTTCCCCAGGTGTCATTTTAAAAGCTGCTCTGCAACCTTTTTGATTTTAAGCACCAGCAGTCTGTTTCCATCTTGGTTGAAGTGCAGCCCGTCCCTTTTGTACAGGCCTTGCTTGCCCCAAAAAGTGTCCCAGTGCCTAGCAAATCTAAACCCCTCCTCCCGGCACCAACGTCTCATCCACGCATTGAAACCCCTCAGCTCTGCCTGTCTTACTGTACTTGCGTGTGTAACAGGTAGCATTTCTGAGAATGCTACCTTGGGGGTCCTGGACTTCAATATGCTACCTATCAGCCTAAATTTGGCTTCCAGGACCTCCCGAATGCATTTCCCCAAATCGTTGGTGCCGACGTGCACCACGACAGCTGTCTCCTCCCCAGCACTGCTTAGGAGCCTGTCTAGACGCTGTGTAATGTCCGCAACCTTCGCACCAGGCAGGCAAGTCACCATGCGGTCAACACACGGGTCACAAACCCATCTCTCTATCCCTCTTATGATCAAATCACCAACTACAAGGAGGCCCCCACCCCCCAGAGGAGTATCCCCTGTGCGAGAGGATATTGGCTCATCATCCATGGAAGGGGTCCCTTCTAAAGGAGCATTTCCCTCTTCTTCAGACCGCTGTCCTCCTTGCACGAGACCTTTATTCTCCCTGACAGCAGAGGAGCTACCAGCCCTGGAGTGGGATGCCTCTATCACATCCCCGAAGGTCTCGTCCACATGCCTCTCTGTCTCTCTGAGCTTCTTCAGATCCGCCACCTTGGTCTCAAGGGAACAGATTTGTTCCCTGAGAGCCAGGAGCTCCTTGCACCGAGCACACACCCATGACTTCTGCCCATGGGGCAAATAGTCATACATGTGGCACTCTGTGCAATAAACTGGGAAGTGCCCCTTCCCCTGCTGGCCTTCTATCTTCATACTGTTTTTGTTGGCTGTTTACAGTATTTAGGGAGCTTATTGTCCGTTTATTAGATAGTTTATTAGGATAGGTCTCAGCTGTAATGGTCAACGATTTAACTGTCCAAACAGCCTTTCCCAAGAATATGAGGGAAACGAGGGAGGGATATGTACTTACGTTCTCTTCTCCACCAGGCTCCTTGTGATCGCAGGGGCTTGTTCCAGGCTCCCCCGCACACCTCCCGCTAAACTCCTGCAAAACACCTACATCCTGTTTGCTATCCCTGTTTGCTATGCACTCGGGCCTTCACCTCATATGTAGAGTAGCCTTCCAACTGTCACACAGGATGTGTGTCAAAGGAAAGGAATGTGGGGCCTCTCCCAGCCCTAGCTGACTCCACCCCCTCCAGGCAGCCACTAAGTAAACACTGGAGTTAGGTAAGAACTCCTAGCCCTGTGATATCTTAACCCTAACAAGTAACCCTAACAATTAACACAGAAAGAGAGAGAGAGAGAGACTAAGACCTACCCCTTAAAGAGAAACAGCCCCTGCAAAACTCCCCTCTTCCTGTTATTTTGTTTGAAGGGGAAAAGGCTAGATGTTTAGAAAGGCTTGCTCACCTTCTCAGCTGTGTCTGCTCTTCCCAGTGCAGACACACTGTAGTTCCATTCGCCTTTGTTCCACATATTATGCCTTACAAATGGGTTCTTTGTTCCTATTCCTTGAATCCACTGTTTGCTTTGTGTGCTTCTTTAAATGTGGTCACCAAAGTGGATGCATTACTCCAGCCAAGGACTAATGAGTGCCAAGTATAGCAGTATCCATCTAATGTCTTCCATTTGATGGCTTTTGTTAATGCACATACTGCTGACATACTAAGCTTGTGACCTACAGATCCTCTTACCAATGCAACAGTCAGTGCCTCCCCACCACCGCATTTTCTTTTCTAATAAAACGTGACTCATTTCCCCCGTTTTTCCACATCTCGGAACTGAACTCTATAATCTTCACAATTCATCAGTTTTACTTCATATTTACTAAACATAACCATGTTATGAGTATGTGCCTGTTTGTTTGTTTGTTACATTTGTACACCACCCCAAACTTCAGTCCCTGGGAAGTTTACAGCAACATAAACAAATTAAAACAGAAATTAAACCTTAAAACAGTTCAAAACCACAGGTCTAGTTAAAAGGTTTGGGTGAATAAATGTGTCTTTAGAGGATTTTTTTAAGTTGTCAGAGATGGGAAAGCTCTTATTTCATCAGGAAGCTCATTCCAGAGTCTTGTGACAGCAACAGAGAAGGCCCGTCCCTGTGTATCCACCAGATTAGATGGTGGCAACTGCAGATGAACCCTCCAGGTGATCTCAATGGGCGAGAGAGCTCATAGTGAAGAAGACGGTCTCTTAAATACCCTGGGCCTAAGCTGTTTAGGGCTTTATAAGTTACTAGTGATTTGAGGCCCGTTAAATAATGGGCGCTAGTAGAGTTGTGCGCTCCGGGCCCCCCGCCACCATTCCCCCTTCCACCACCGCCAGCCTCCATGCCGCGGCCGGTCTCCCCGGCCGGGCAAGGGCCCCAAAGTCTCCCCCCCGCCCGGTTTCGGCGGCGCCGCCAGGCCTCGGTGGCATCTCCGCCACCACCTCAGCCGGCTTCCCCCGCCGCCTCTTCCCCCCGCCCGGCTTCGGCGGCGCAGCCAGGCCTCGGCCATGGCTCCGCCGCCGCCTCGGCCGCGCCGCGCCGCATCCTCTGGCCGAGGCGGCGGCTCTGCTGCTGCCTCGGCCAGCTTCCCCCGACGCCTCTTCCCTGGCTTCACGGGGCTTCCCCGGCTTCGCAGCGGCCGCTTCTGGCCTTTCCGCGGCCGGGCAAACAGCCCAACATGGCCGCCTGGTGCTGCGCTCCGCGCATGCCCAGAACAGCCGAGGGAGACACGGACGCATGCCAGGCATTTGACACGGGCGCACACTTAGCCTTTTATTATAGAGGATAACCAGCACCTTGTATTGTGCCCGGAAACATTGGTAGCCAGTGTTTTAATATAAGAGTAATATGGTCTCTCCAAGATGACCCAGAGACCAACCTGGCTGCTGCATTCTGCACCAACTGCAGTTTCTGGACAATGTACAAAGGCAGCCCCACAGAGAGTCCATTGCAGTAGACAAGTCTGGATGTTACCAGCATATGTATCACTGTTCTGAGGTCATTTATCTCAAGAAACGGATGCAGCTGACATATCAGCCAAAGCTGATAGAAAGCACCTCTGCCTTAACCTGAGATGCCAGGGAGAGATTTGGATCTAGGAGCACTGCCATACTGCTGTTTCTTCTGGGGAAGTATGACCCCATCCAGAACTGGCAGATCAAAATTATCTCCTGAGTTCTGACTCCACACAATAAGTACCTCTGTCTTATCTGGATTCAGTCTGTTATCCCTCATCCAGCCCATGACAGCCTCCAGCCAGGCACTTAGGGAGGTTATGCCTTCTCCTGATTACGCTGACATGGAGAAATATATTTGGGTGTCATTGTCACAAGCTCACTCGACGGAAGATGCTGGCCAGAAATATATGACACAATAGCCAGTAGCTCAAGTTTCAGGTTTACTGCTAAATACTCAGGTTTAACAGTCTCACCAGGAATACAGGAGTGAGAAGCCCAAATTCCAAAGTCACAATCTCTCCAACAAAAGCTCCAAGCAGATTTGACATGTTGTTTCTAGCAATTTGTTCAAGGCACAGGCTGCCCGATTTATGGTCAGCAGTCACGTGCACTTAATCAATACTCCACCCCCACCAGCTGCCATAGATTTAATCCGGCTCCTGCTGTCTTCTCGCCAGTTGACTACTCCTCCATAATTCCCTCACCTGCTGCTGATGTTTCCCCGTCTGCATCCTAAGGAGATAGTAGCCGTTCAAACACTGGCTCAGATCCTGTCTCTTGTCTCCAAAGATCACCCGGCCCTGCTGGCCCCTCCTGCACCAAACACTCGCCCTGGCCTGTCTCAGTTACCTCCCCATTCACATCACCAGCCTGCTCCTCCTCAGGCGCCTCCTCACTTTCTAGTAAGCCGCCTGCCTCCTACTCCTCACCAATGTCCTTGAGTGGGGGCATGACAAGTCATCAGCATACTGATAACACCCTACACCAGATCTCCCGATGATCTCTCCCAGCAGTTTCATGTAGAAGTTAAAAAGCATTGGAGGCAGTATGGAGCTCTGGGGGATGCGATACTTGTTTGTTTGTTTGTTTGTTTGTTTGTTTGTTTGTTTTATTCAGTTTCTATACCGCCCTTCCAAAAATGGCTCAGGGCGGTGTACACAGAGAAATAATAAGTAAATAAGATGGATCCCTGTCCCCAAAGGGCTCACAGTCTAAAAAGAAACATGAAATAGACACCAGTAACAGTCACTGCTGGTACTGTGCTGGGAATGGATAGGGCCAGTTACTCCCCCTTTGCTAAATCAAGAGAATCACCGCGTCAAAAGGTACCTCTTTACCAAATTAATATAAAAATTTTGAAAAACAATAGTCTACAAGCGACACCATCTGGAGGTAGGAGAGGAACCACTGCAAAGCATGCCTCCCACTCTCAGCCCCCTCAAACACTCCAGAAGGATATTATGGTTGATAATATCAAAAGCTGCTGAGAGATCTAAAAGGAATAACAGTGTCACACTCCCTCTGTCGATTCCCAACTAAAGATCATCCATCAGGCTGACCAAGGCAGTCTCCACCTGATAGCCCGCTTGAAAACCAGTTTGAAATGGGTCTAGATAAATAGTTTCCTCCAAGACTGCCTGGAGCTGGAAGGCTGCCACCCTACCTTTTCCAAACACAGAAGGTTGAAGACAGGCCTATAGTTGCTTAACTCTGAGGGATCCAATCCAGGCTTCTTCAGATGAGATCTAATGATTAAAAATATGATAAATAAAAATATAATAAACAATCAGACAAATAAATAAATAAATTACTGGCTCCTTAAGACAGAAAGGCATCCTGCCCTCCCACAGAGAAGCATATATAATATCTACCAGGCCTTCTACAACAGTTCCCCTGCCAGATACTATAAGCCATGTCGGACAAGGGTCAAGAGAACAGGTGGTAGACCACACCATTCCAAGCAGCTTATCCACATCATCAGGAGTCAAAAACTGAAACTGATGCAACCTAACTACAGAATAGGAGTTGCTGGACACTTCTGCATTAAACTCCAATAATTGTGGGATCTGAATCTGTCTTCCCGAATATGGGTGATTTTATTCACAGAGCTCTCATTAAAAAGTCACTGCGGATAGTTGATGCTTCCAAATTCTGATTCATGTGAGGAGGGGCATATACTAGCCCTCTCACAACCCTAAACAGCTCCTCCAGATCTTGAGGATGCAGTACAAGAAGAAAAGAATTGTTTCTTTGCCACATGTATTGCCTGACTATAGGTCTTCAAACATGCTCTGTGTTGTAATCTAATGGATTCAAGTCAAGTCTTTCTCCACTTGCGCTCCAGTCGTCTACCCTGCCGCTTCACTTCCATAGTTCTTCCATATACCAAGGGGCCAATTTTTGAAGCGGGCCAGAGAGGATTCTTAGGAGCAATCATGTCTACTACCCTGGTGAACTCACTGTTCCAGTTGTCCACCAGGGCATCAACAGAGTCACTGGCAGAGCCCACATTAAATCCTTCCAAGGCTTCTTGGAATTCTATTGGATCCAATAACCTTCTTGGGCAGGCCATCTTAATAGGCCCCTCACCTCTACAGAGGTGGGACATGGCTGTGAGTCCAACCTTAACTAGATGGTGGTCCGTCCATGACAAAGGGAAAATCACAGGAGTCCCCCATCCATGGAACACCACCCTGATCAGAGTAAAAGACCAGATCAAGCATGTGTCCAGCAACATGCGTCAATCCTGAGATCACTTGGATTAGGCCCATAGTTGTCATGACCTCCTGAGCCACCCCAGACAAATTGGTCTCAAAGTGAACATTGAAGTCCCCCACCACCATAAGCCTGGGAGACTCCAACACCAAACCCGAGACCAAGTCTGTCAGCTGAGTTAGGGATTCTGTTGGATAGCAGGGTGATTGGTATACCAACAGTCTATCCCTGAACCCTAAACTTAAGTACACACATTTGATATGGCCCAACATTTGGATCCTGGTAAGGGAGATGTTATTATAGACCACAGCCATTACACACACACACACACACACACACACACACACACACACACACACACACACCATCTATGTCCTCTCACCTTCCCCTCAACAGACTACCCTGGAGAGAGGACCAGACTGGGCCACCAGCCTCCCACAACCAGTTCTCTGTGATACATACTAAGTCATCCCCTTCATCCATAATCAGATCGTGGGTTATTTCTGATTTATTCTGCACCAACTTGGCATTAAAAAAGAGCAAGGTGAGGCTCTGTGGGTAGCTGGCACTGCTCCCCGAGGTCAAAGAGCTGACAGGACAACCGGAAAGGGAAATCGCTATTAGATTTCTGATTTTCCCTCCCCTGTAACAGCCTGCTAATCTGCCAACATTACTTCTTCTATTCCCCACCACCACCGGAATAGCTGCCCCACAATTAATGGACAGGAGAGGAGAGCTGGTCTTGTGGTAGCAAGCATGACTTGTTCCCTTAGCTAAGCAGGGTCTGTCCTGGTTGCATATGAATGGGAGACTTGATGTGTGAGCACTGTAAGATATTCCCCTTAGGGGATGGAGCCACTCTGGGAAGAGCAGAGGGTTCCAAGTTCCCTCCCTGGCAGCATCTCCAAGATAGGGCTGAGAGAGATTCCTTTCTTGGAGAAGCCACTGCCAGTCTGTGTAGACAATACTGAGCTAGATAGACCGATGGTCTGACTCAGTATATGGCAGCTTCCTATGTTCCTGTGACAACCACCACCCCCATCTCCAGACAAACCTACACATTGTAGGCTAACTTCACCCAAGGTTGTGATTTTTTGTCCCAGCAATTTATCACTGATTCTTCAAAGCCTTCAAAATCACAACCTTCAATAGGGTTTATGGGAAAGCCATCTTCTTGACTATTAGTATTTATTTTATAGCATTTTAGAACAACTTTTATTTTATATTTATTTTCCTCTTTCAAGTTGCAGAGTAGTTAACTGTCCAAACCTGAATGTCAAGTGAGCTTTTGTGGAATTGAACCTGGCCTTCTCATATCCCAGCTCAGCCCTTTGTCAGCTGTAGTAACACACTAACTCCCAGCTTTGATTGCTGCAAGGAAATGCAATTTCTTTAGCTAGAGTCCCACAAATATTTTCAATGAAAGAAGTTCCTTAGCTGCTTTTTCTTTAGCAGAGAACAGCCAACAATTTTCTCTGTTACAGCATATTTACTGTCAGCATTGTAATTCAATTTGTCAGACATAACTCTTCAAACTGTTTTTGTCATTCTGATTAATAGCAAGCCAATTTGCCATTGCAGCTTCGTCACTTGGGAAATGATGAGGTTCATGTTGTCTGGTCTGAACACACCAGGAATTATCGCAGGGGCATTATACCAACAGATTTTGGAGATGTTTTAATTATTATTTATCCAATGAAGAATCACATGTTTTTCATAGAGATCATGAAGAAACCAGAGGTATGTTTTGTTTTTGTTTTTTTTATAATTTCATTAGGTCTATCATACCCAGTGTTTGTTATGTGATAACAGTAATGTATTGTGTGATAACAAAAATGTACAATGAAATACACTTGTGAAGATAATGGGTTAATATGTGCTGTGCATACCTGTGTTCTAAAAAACAAATGTATACTTGGTATTTATTTGCCATATACTATGGATAGCATCCAAAGGAGCATTCATGTAATGGCATGAGCACAGGGTTCTTCCCCACCCCCTCCACATAGCAGCTTTCTGCGCCCCCAGAAAAGTCATTCCTGAAAGTTCAGAGTCCTTTGGCAAAGGTATGGCTATGACACAAGAGGCTGCAAGGTGAAGAGAGGGAATGCCCAGAAACTAGGTGAAGAGATCTTCACTCATGGAAAGTGCCTCCACCCCATTCCAGGGATTCCCCACTTGAAAGCAAAACACATAAAAGTAAAACAGCAGTAAACACAAATTGAACAATTATAAAACAGCAGCATGAGCTGCACCCTTAAAATGTCTAATCTCAAAAGGCCTGGGAAATTAAAATATCTTCATCAGCCTTCGGAAAACAGAAAGAGGACAGGCAAACCTCTTAGGAAAGAACATTCCAGAGTTCCATGGCTACTATGGAAAAAACCCTGCTCCTGATATGCTATAATTTCCAAAGCTTATTTAATTAAAATATTAGGCTTCAACCATGCATCCATTTACATATACTTTATGTTCCATTGGAACCTATTAGGCATGAATATACATATTGACTGACATGTAGACTAAGGAAGCACCAGAGCTTTGTAAGGAGCTCTAGTGCTGCAGCACTGCAAACTAACACAGCTCCACTGTTGCATGGGAGGGGAGATTTTCACCAATCTCTTATTCCCCTGAAGTGCTCCATGCAACCCAGAAGTAGGGGACATAGATGACCTCACCCCCAAACAAGCGCATGCTGCATTATTCTGGAATGCTGCAGCAGCACTGATGCTTTGTTGGTCAGCCACTAAATGCAGGATGATAGCCATAGCCTTGAACTTGTGGGTCATCTTAGGCATATGTGGGCAGAACTGATCTCTCCTTGTTGCTTACCTTTTCTTGCCCCAGGCGCCTGCTGCCTTTGACTCTTCTCCACAGTGTAAAAGATGATGTTATACATCCATATGAGCCTCTTTTCCCTGTGTTCAGCTGTTGTAGTTTTTGTACAGGTTGCACAGATTTTCAGTATCTATTTATCAAAATAGCCCTATGGCACTGTTCAGTATGGGGGGAATCATGCAGCTGCCTAATGTGCTTGAATATAATGCTGGACAGGCAAATTCTGGTCAGACGTCAACTCTTTTTTTACCCTGAGGCATTGGGGCACCATGGAAAAAGAAAATGTGGTACAGATTCAAGAGCACATGATGTATAGATGACTAAAGGGCAAATGCATTCAGAACAATATGCACCAGAACTGCACTAGAACAAAGCGTAGGTGTGTTCCTCACTGCGTCTTAGTAACTTGTCAAGATATATTTCTAAAATCAGTTTTACTTTTTCCACCCCTAAGAGTCTCTACCTCCACTTCCCCCCACAAGAAAAGAACAGCGCCCAGAGATGAAAGTTTGGGCGGTATATAAATGTGATAAACAAATAAATAAAAAGTGTGTATATCACAATCTCTCAATTTATTTATTACTTACATTGAAGTAAAGGAGTAAGTGCTGAAATATTACATCAATTAAAGTTATATTTTCTTTTTCCTTAAATATTTTCTTAAAACTAGTGTTTGGAAGTATAAACATCCTTCCAAAATGTGTGATTAAGAAGAAGGAAGTCTATTCTATTTATTTATTTTAACTGATGCCTGGTGTGTTAAAATAATCCATTCTGCAGAAAGAAAAATACCAAACTGGAAAATTGGTGTTAGTCTTCCATTTAAAATACAACCATTACAATGTAATAAAATTAATCCAGACAGTTCCAGGCCAAATGTGGCTGACCTTTTGTTCACCAGCTAGTGACCCTAAAGTGAATGAAAGGGGCTTGTAGAGAAATGACTGTTTGGCTTCAGTCCCTGGTATTTAAATCGTGTTCGCTAATCAAATGAAAAAGCTGTCCTGTCTCTGTCAGGTTCAGGATGCATGGTAGCATTTGGCCTTTTTTATACATAATGTTAGCCTTTTTGTTTGCATATAAGTAGAGACACCTGGAGCAATGTTAACATTAACCAATTTACTATTAATAGCGTCATTATATAAGAATCTCTGATCAGATAGTTGTTACTTTTGTTATATTGCTACAGCATGTATTGTGTTGATTTTTTTTTTTTATCCTCCTGCTTGGCAACCAGGCAATGATTTGCAAACTTTTTTGTCTTGATTAATTAACCAATATAATTATCTGGAACTGCGATGCAGTCTTTTGCTCAACAAAGCCTATGAGAGAAAACAATAGTAAGTCTGTTAGTATGAATGCATTCCACGCGTCACAGATGCATTAAGATATTCTAAACAATGAGACGAAAAGCTGCCTCCAAAAGCGGACAAAGAATGCCATGCAGACTCTACACACTGTGCATACCGCCAGGGACACACTGAGAGTTCCCTGGGACACAGATGCCTCGTTAGATTGCAGCTAGTCATCGGAGATTAATTCTCAGCCATTTGGTACAATAATTCACTCATTCACCAGCTTTTTAAACTATATTGCTTACTGTGGGAGATAAGTCTTTGTACTCAAATGGGTTATTTAAACTTGACTATTTTTTATTGAGTACAATGGCATTAATTATTTTTGCTTAATAATTAAAATGGAACAGAAGTGGCAGTGTGAGGAATATTAATTGTTTCATGATAATCTGAGAATGCTGAAGGTCAGTGGAAGACTTTTTTCTCTGTATTTTGTTAGACTCGAATTTGTTTAAGCTTGGTATGTTTCATCTGATTATTTTTCAAAAAGCAATACCATTTTCAACACCCAAAAATGTGTTAAGTAATTTTAAGGCCTGCAACAGCCATGAAACAGGTGACGTCCACCTAAAGTCACCTGAGGATTTTCTTTCTGGAGGGTGAAATCTTTCTTCTGGAAAGGCTCTTTCTAGGTCTCCTGGGACTGGGCAGATCTTCTGTGTTGTCTGCATGACATTCAGGCAGTATCCTATCAATTTAATTTACTTAGATAGATGTATCGCCCACTGTATCCCCAAAACCTCCAAATTTATTTTCACGTATCATGTACATCAAGGTGTAAAGAAAGCAATTATTGCTGACTTTATAGTAAATTAGATTACAGCAATCAGTTTGGAAAAAAATTGAAGTGGTTCTTCTCATTGTGGAATTCCAGGTACAAACATCAAATAACCTTAAACTGATACAGACATTATCATTTTATAAATATGAGTATACATATTAACAAACTTACACCCTGATTTTGTGTTTTGCTGCTGCAAGTGCAGCAGAGCATAAAATCAAGATGCTAGTCACTTTAAACTCTTATTCCAGCACTGAGAGTTGGCCCTATACCACCCGGCAGCAACAGCCTTCAGCAATTCTGTATTGACCCAGGAAAAATTCTGACAAATGCAAGCCGATCGCCGCCTCTCTAGCGTTCCTGCTCTACAGTGGCTGAGTCGCCTCGAGCCAAGGTGCCAGTGCCCTAGGCCTTAGGCTAAGGCGGCCACACATGTGGCCGACCTGTGAGAGTCCGCACTGTTAGGGGTGGAGTGCCAATCCCAGTTGAATGCCTCAGCAACTCCACTGCAATTGGAATGTTAATAAAAGTGGCCCGTTTCACCAAAAGTAACCGTGTCTGTGTCTCCTTGGGTCTGGGTGCAAAGCTGCATTCACATGATTAAAAATGCAAGTGAGATAGATCTACTCTATTTGCCTTAACAGGCAAATACATTACCTGTACAAGCCTTATGCTCTAAGTATATGGGTTACTGAACAAAGATGGACATTGGCTCCTAATAATTAGACATTGTATCTGTCTTTAAATACAGGCTTCATGTTTTTCTTGTTTAGGAGCTGATTTAGTTGCCTCCTCTACACTAAGCATGTGTTTGTGGAAAGAAATGTTACAAATAGGCAACTTCACTTGAATGTCTCTTGGGGAGTTGGATGTTGAAAACTGATTATTTTAAAAGCATTTTAAGCTTCTGGTTTCAATATGTAATATAATTAAAGTTTAATGAACTTCTAGTGCCGTGTGTGTGTGTGTGTGTGTGTGAGAGAGAGAGAGAGAGAGAGAGAGAGCGCGCGCGCATACATGGATATTTTATGGCTGTCACTCAATTAAATAAATTTTAGTTGATAAATTTTATGAGTTCTGTTTATTATTAAATATATATATAGGTAAAAATTATATTTGGAAGCAAGAAATATACTTGCTTTGTTTTTAGATGATGCATACATGGGTTTTAGCACTCCCTAAGTGAATGAAAAGGAAGAATGCCACTTAAGATGGTGCTTGCCATCTTCATTTTTAGACATATGTTCTTTTCTTCTGCAATTATTTATCAATAATTGTGATATGTAGAAAAGAAACACTGATTAAAAAGTTATAAAATTGGATACAAACAAATAAAGTGTGTGTCTGTGTGTGTGTGTGTGTGTGTGTGTGTTTGTAAATATCATCTTCTCTTAATTGGATAGCAATTCATCAAATTGATTACTCAGTTAAATATTGCAACCACAATACATTGAGATATATGTACGCACGTGCACACACTTTCTCTCTCTCAAGAATATTCCAGTGAAACAAGCTGTTCCATGGATAATGGCTAGTGAGGCTCTTCACACAAGCAGCCCGACCCAGGCTTGGGCAGTCCTACCTCGGTAGAGATGCTTTTGTGAAGCACCAGGATTGTTGATGATCCCAGCACTGCCTCTCCAGGTAGCCCAGGGTTTTTTCACGGGCTTTTAACTGGGTACAAGGGCATAAGCACGCCTTTGTACCCAGGACCCTGTACCCAGGTCCCTGGCTGTGTGTCTGCTTGGGCTAAAGGCAGCCCAAACAGACATGGAGCCGGGTGCCTAGAGTGCCTGGCTAAGGGGGTATCCCTAAATGCACTGCACTCCTTGCACAAAGCATTTAGAGATATCCTTCAGAATGATACACTACAAGGAGCAGAACGGCTCATGTGGGTATGCAAGATGTGCATCCCACACAAGGATACAGATCAGCTGCGGGGAAGGTAATATCAATCTTGCCTTCCTACCACGCCCAGCTAAAGAGGTCGTGAGAATGACCTTAATACTACTTTCAAATCTACAAAGCAAATATTTTGTGCTCTGGTGTACCTCTCAGATCAGTCCCATTGGAACCTTGGAGGCATGCTAATGTAAAACTATGCTTCTCCCATTATCCCCAAAGCTTCATGTTAAGTCTAGCTTCCCTTTTCTATTCATTAAGCCATTTATTTGATTGTTTAATTTGAATTTATCATCTGATCCCTCCAGAGCTGAGTTCAGGAAAGAATACTGTGGTCCTCCATCCCCAAGTTCAGTACAGTACAAGTGAGTTTAGAGGAAAGGCCACATATCTTTAGTTCTGTTTCACTAATACTCTGTACACAAAAGCATAGATTAGGTAGGCATTATGGGAGCATAGAAGCATGCTTGCATGCATACTTAGAGTGCTAGTCCTAAAGTAGTAATAGCATTTTGGAATCCAAAAGCTACTTCCTGCCGTGGCCAGTTGTCTGCCATCTAAAACTAGGTCATACTAGCATCTAAAATAAGGACCTTTCTGTGTACTAGAACAATCTGAGAACACAGGCACTTATACGCAGTTGTTTAAAGTTGTGAATATACACATATTTTATTTCAAGACTTGACATATTTTGCTACTGATAACTCTGGTGGAATACAGTTGTTGCAGGAAAACCAATAATATCTAGCACTGCCCCTACATTCATTGATATATATTGATCTCAAAATATAACAAGTCTATACAAAATATAACAAGTCTATACTTTTTTTTATTTTGGCAGGTGCCATTTTTTGGTCCATTATTTGATGGAGCAATAGTGACTTCAGAACTGCTCCCAAATCTTATACGGGCCACATGCATCAATGCCAGCAGAGCTGTGAAGTCCCTTATAACTCTCTATCAGAGCTTGTATCCTTTTCTGTGAGTCTGATTTGCTTCTAGTTCAGAATTGCGAATTACATCTGTTCTTCTCTTTGAGGTAAGTTTTAACTAGATTCTTTGTGCTGAAAAACATGAAGTATCTCTTAGTAAAATCAGCATTTTAAAAAAAATCATTAATGCTTAATTTTAAACTGAACAATTTGATGTGTAAAGTACAAGGGGTACAAGAACGTAGCAATGTATTTTGCTTTGCAACTCTCCCCTCTGAACTGGAAAGGTGGCATTGATAGTGGTTAGAGTGCTGGACTGGGACCGGGGAGACCCGAGTTCAAATCCCCATTCAGCCATGAAACTAGCTGGGTGACTCTGGGCCAGTCACTTCTCTCTCAGCCCAACCTACTTCACAGGGTTGTTGTGAAAGAGAAACTCAAGTATGTAGTACACTCTGGGCTCCTTGGAGGAAGAGCAGGATATAAATGTAAAAATAACAACAACAACAACTTGAAGTAAGGAACAGAGGGTTTAATACTGGCTGCACAAGAACAGGCACTAAGAACAAATGCAATAAGAGCAAAAGTAGAAAAGTCAACAACAAACAGCAAGTGCTGCCTTTGTAAAGAAGCAGATGAAACAGTGGACCACCTAATCAGCTGTTGTAAAAAGATCGCACAGACTGACTACAAACAAAGGCATGACAAGGTAGCAGGGATGATACACTGGAACATCTGCAAAGAATACAAGCTACCTGTAGCCAAAAATTGGTGGGACCATACAATTGAAAAAGTTGAAGAAAATGAAGATGTAAAAATATTATGGGACTTCTGACTACAAACAGACAAACATCTGCCACACAATACACCAAATATAACTGTAGTCAAGAAGAAAGAAAAACACGTTAAAATAATCGACATAGCAATACCAGGGGATAGCAGAATAGAAGAAAAAGAAATAGAAAAAAATCACCAAATACAAAGATCTACAAATTGAAATTGAAATGCTGTGGCAGAAAAAGACCAAAATAATCCCAGTGGTAATTGGCACCCTGGGTGCAGTTCCAAAAGACCTTGAAGAGCACCTCAACACCATAGGGACCACAGAAATCACCATAAGCTAATTACAAAAAGCAACTTTACTGGGAACAGCCTATATTTTGCGACGATATCTATAATAACGAACAGTATTGATGATAAAATTCAGCCATCCCAGGTCCTTGGGAAGGACTCGATGTCTGGATAAAACAAACCAGTCAATAACACCTGTCTGACTGTGTAAACAAGAAATAATAATAATATGAGTAGTAGAAAGGTAGAATTCTCAAAACAGGCATACCAGTTTCATTTTACAGTACAGTCTGTAATTTTACTCTTAACCTTTTTACTATTTGTGTAATAACTTGTGTCATGTGACTTTTGCAAGTTTGATGTAGATTTGACTCAAAGTGAGAGAATACATGTTTGAAGTAGAAATCAGAATGGGGTAGGGATAACGGAAAACAAGCCCACAAGCCCATGCTCGGGACAGTTCCAGGGGACTCGAGCTGTTACATATTATTGAATGTGGCACATTGATTTTCGAAGCTTCCTCCTTGTCCTACACCCTTTTGACTGTTACAAAAGGCTTATGATAGATCTACAAAACTTGTCACCCATTTCCATAGCCCATAGTTATAACCTGATGGGACTTAGACATAGCAGTCCCAGCTATGCAGGAAAAACAAGTGGTTTATCAAACCTCTGGGCAGGGCTGCTGGTGGGTTGCGTTTGACTTGATATATCACACGATCTTTCACAGCCAATTGGACTTGGAAACCTTGACTACATTATCTGAATTTGATGGTCTCTGTCTATTACCATTGCTTGGATGAGTTTGAGTTGTTATGATGTGAAGATGTAGGCAGAACTCTTGGAACTATGCAACTGATTTCCTGGATCCTTGCATATCATGGCTGTTGGTAGTTTGCCAGGGTACTGTGAAATTAGGGTTGACCAGTGCCATCAAATCCATTATACATTTGTCCTTGAATGTACTGGTCAAAGCCCATAATAAACTTTATCATTCTATTTGTCCTTGAAGTAGTTTCAAGGAGTAGTTTCATCAAGGAACCTGGGAGAAGGCCTCTCATGAAAATACCTTCACTTGATTATTGTGATATGGACTTGATTAATGTGACATGAGCAATTATCAGTCATTATCTGACTCCTCTTTTCTGGAAAAGTGTTCATCTCCAGATGGTCTTGGATGAAACTAACATGGGTCCAGATAATCAATATAGCTTCTGGTATGGGTATGGAATGAACTTCCTGGATTGCACCATTGGACAATTTTTTTCAGAAGATGCCTATTAATTCTCCCAGACTCATTAAGGCTTTCAATGCCATCATCCAAGGTATCCTTCTAGATTACTTTTTGGGTTCTGCTTGGCAGTGGTCCTGTGCGTACAGAACCACTATGTTCAAAATAGGCTCCAAAAGGTGGTCATAGAAGTCTGCTGCTATATCGTATGGGTGTTATATTGTAGGTGTTTCAAGGTTCCATTCTGTCTTCTACATTTGGTGTCATCTGTATTCCTCGTTGTATATCTCTGTTTCCTCAAACCCTGGTGAGGCACTGAAGTTTCTGAAAAGTTTCTGGAGTCAGTAATTTATTCATTCATTCATTCATTTGATTTTTATACTGCCCTTCCAAAAATGGCTCAGGGCAGTTTACACAGAGAAATAATAAATAAATAAGATGGATCCCTGTCCCCACAGGGCTCACAATCTAAAAAGAAACATAGATAGACACCAGCAACAGTCACTGGAGGTACTGTGCTGGGGGTGAATGAGGGCCAATAAACTGAACTGTCAGTCCAGAGAAAGTGTATTGAGCAGGGAGTGGATTAACAACCTGCTTTGTGTGGTGCACACTCCCCCTAAAAGTTCAGGCTCGCAGGTGTTAAGGGTGTACCTTAACCAAGCAGTAATACTTCCTCAGAAACTTCATATAGTGCAGAATTCAGTGGCTGGACTGCTAAGTGTGGCCGGTCCTTTGAACTATACAACACCAATTTTGCACCAGCTGTGTTGGTTTCCAGTTCGTTTCAATGAGATCGCCTATTCACTAGCAGAATCCAGGCTGTAGAATGCCCTGCCCTGGGAGATCTACCTCATGCCTACTGTCTCCTGCTTCTACTGTCAAGTGAAATCTCATGTTTTAAAGTTGGCATTTGATCTATATTTATTGGTCTTGTATTTGTCACCTTTGTGATATTGCTCACTGTCTCTCATTTGCTTTGTTAATTTAAGGAAGGCTTTTTTGGATTTTATTGTTATAGTGGTTGTGAGCCTCCTTGGGCATATTTTAAATAAATAAAAGAATACTTGGAAAAACCCCAAAGATTGGAGAATGCCGGTAATAATCCCAATATTTTAAAAAGGTAACAAGGGGGATCCGACTAATTATTGCTTAGTTAGTCTATTAAGCATTGTGAGCAAGTTATATGCAAGACATTTGAATTGGAAGTTCCAAGGGTGGATAGAGGCTGAAGGAATTTTAGGGGACAAACAAGCTGGATTTAGGGATTTCCACGATAGACCACGTGCTGGTGTTGAACCATCTGATAGGTAAATACACTTATAATCCTAAATCTGCTCTATATGTGGCTTTTACCACCTTCAAAGTTGCCTTTGATTCACTCTCAAGGACTGTCTTGTAGAAAAAAATTAGAGAGACCAATGTAGATCTATGTCTGCTTCTCCTTATTAAAAAAATGTATTTACCTCAAAAATAAAATTGTTAAGCATATAGAAGAATAGGCCCTGCTGAATGAGAACAAGCATGGCTTCTGCAAAGGTAAATCTTGCCTCACCAATCTTTTGGAGTTTTTTGAGAATGTCAGCAGGCATGTGGATAAAGCTGATCCACTTGAACTTTCAATAAGCTTTGGACAAAGTTCCTCATCAAAGACTCTTGAGAAAACTTAGCGGTCATGGGATAAGCGATCAGGTTCATGTGTGGATTGTTTGCTGAATTAAGGACAGAAAACAGAGGGGTAGGTATAAATGGACAGTTCTCTAAATGGAGGGAAATAAGAAGTGGCGTCCCCAAGGATCTGTACTGGGACCAGTGCTTTTTAGTTTATTCATACATGATCTAGAAGTTGGGGTAAGTGGTGCATATTGAGGCCAAAAAACCCCAACTTCACATATACACTGATGGGGTCTGAGCTGATGGTGGTTGACCAGGAGAGAGATCTTGGGGTTGTGATGAACAGCTTGTTGAAAGCATTGATACCAGGGGCATAGCTAGGGGAGAGGGGCCTGTGTTCGCCCCCTACCTGGCAGTCCCTCAATGAGGGAGATAATGAAGAAAAAGGGAGGGGTGGAGCTCAGAGGCCCTCAGGAGCTGGTAGGCCTGGGTTCTTTCAACCTATCTGCTCAATTATAGCTACACCCCTGGTCGACACAATGTGCAGCAGCTGTGAAAAAGGCCAATTCCATGCTTGGAATAATTAGGAAGGACGTTGAAAATAAAGCTGCTAAGCATAATGCCCTTATACAAATATATGGTGTGGCTACATTTGGAGTACTGTGTACAGTTCTAAAAGAACATTGTAGAACTGGAAAAGGTGCCGAAGAGGGCAACCAAGATAATCAGGGACCTAGTGCACCTTCCTTACAAGGTAAGGCTACAGCACCAGGGGCTTTTTAGTTTAGAAAAAAGTCTGAGGGACAACATGATAGAAATCTATAAAATTATGCATGGTGTGTTGAGAGAGTGGATAGAAAGAAATTTCTCTCTCTCACACTTAACACTAGAACCAGGGGGTCATCCCTTGAAACAGACTGCCAAGAAATGTAGGACTGACAAAAGGAAGTACTTTTTCATGCAACACATAATTAACCTATGGAATTCTCTGCCATAAGATGTGCTGACAGCTAGCAGCCTGGATGTCTTTAAGAAGGACTTAGATAAATTCATGCAGGACAAGTCTATCAATGGCTACTAACTAGTCTGAGGACTATAGGTCACCTCCAGCCTGAGGTGCAAGATGCCTCTGAATACCAGTTGCAGGGGAGCAACAGCAGGAGAGAGATCATGCCCTCAGCATTCGTAACCTGTAAAAATTCATAACCTGGGAAGCCTGTGGCATCTGGTGGGCCACTGTATGTAACAGGATGCCTAGATAGGCCTTGGGCCTGATCCAACAGGGCTGTTCTTGGGAAACATTTATAGTCAGACCAGAAGCCAAGAGGGGACAGAATATTGCAGTGTAAATAGGTACAGCAGTAGCTGGGAGAGAAGAGCCTTCCGCTATGTAGAATAGTGGAATGAGGTAGGGCTCAAACTATGATCTGGTTCGTGATCCGTTGAATCCATTAGAATGGGTTCTGCGCCTGCGCGGAAGCCTCTCGGTGTCTAGTTTTACAGCTCCTCTTTGGCGTCTGCGCCCCGCCCCACGTGACCACGTGGCTATTTAAGGCGGGAGGAAGTGCAGGCACCTCAGTTCCTTTGCGACCACCGTGGGGATCGGTTCACTCGGTTTCTACAGCTCCTCGTTTGGTTCCTTAATTCTTTCAAAAGTTCTACTATCTGACTTTCTGAACTTCTGACCTGAAATTCTTATTAAATCTTTTGCCTTGCGATTCTGCTTTGCCGCCTGATTGGACTGCTGTGCTGTGAATGACCCCGGACTGCTTAACGTTTCTGCCTACTCTAAAGCGTTTTGGTTTGGAAACATTCTCCGCTCTGCTACTTGGCTTTGACTTTGGACTGACTAATAGCCACATGTTTGTGAGTAACGGACTGGCTTCTGGTTATGGATACCCCGAAGGGAAAAAAGACTTTTAAACGTTGTGAAAAATGCAAGGCAAAATTGCCCTCACAGGATGCGCATAATCTGTGTTTGCTCTGTTTGGGTGAGGCACATTTTACATCCTCCTGTAGTATTTGCCATTCATTCTCTAAACAAACCCGGAGAAATCGAGAACTCTGTTTGAGGGCTATTTACGAAGATGTTTTGGCAGTGCCTTCCTCTGCTTCAAAGAAATCTCTGGCTCATGGCTCGGGGGCCCTGGCTTCAACCCAGTCTAAAACCCCGTTGCCCGCTAAAAAAACCCATAAATCCTCAAAAAGGTCGGGTGACAAAATGGCGTCTGCCGGAGAGCCCGCCAAAAAGACGCTGAAACAATCGGCATCGGAATCAACTCCGTCGCCAAAGGCTGTCCAAGATGTGATCCTCATGTCGGTATCAAAGCCCTCGACCCATCGACACCGACGCCACACACTGGGCCCTCGACTGTCTCGGCATTGACATCAACACTAGCTGAAACCTCAACGCTGAAGCCAATCTCAACACCCAGAGACACCTCGATATTGACAGCTGGGACCGCTACGTCGACATAGATCTCGATACCGATAGAGGCGTCGACATCGAAAATTGCGGCAGCGTTTTCTCCTCCAGTCCCAGCTCTGCCACTTCTGAGTCTTCGAGACTTACAACCGGCGCCGACCCCGATACGGTCCCCCTCGACATCGGGAGAGGGAGTCCAGCCCTCAGCATTGAATACACCGACAAATATTACTTTGGTAACTCCTCAATTCCGAGCTCCCCTGACATTCGTAGTTGAAGACGCCGACCTCTCAAATAATGGAGACACTGCTTTAGCAACCCAATCTCTTCTGACAATGCTGGATTCCACAGCAAACACTCCATCTACGTTTCCAGTTGTTCCTCGGCCGGACGAAGTCACTCCACAATTGCTATCCGCTACACAATTAGCCGCAGTGGCCCCATGGCACTCCTACGGGTTCTCTCATGCAGTTTCTCTGTCTAAGGAAACTGCGTTACCTGGAGCATCGTCACCTGGAATAGCCTATGATTACGAAGAGGATCAGATTTGGCGGTGAGCCATGTCTGCCCCTACATTCCCTCAAGCTACCACCAACCTGCCAATCCGACCACTCCATAGAGGGACTACCTCTCCTCTACAAAGGCGTGTGCTGTCCACTACGTCCACGCAGACTCTGCTGTCTACATCTACGCAATCGACACAAACCATGCAACAAGTTGCTACAGTGGCAGTCTAAACGGATGACCCACCCGTACCCCTCCCTCACCATCACCAGGGGGGGCCATCACCGGGGGGGCTCCTTCTCAACACTCTCCCTCAGAGCTTGCATCGGATGACAGTCATTATGGCTCTTCTGATTTTGAGTCTGACACAGAAACGGTCGAAGTTGATCCCTTGCCTGATGTGCTCAAAGTGCGTTTTTGTAAAACGTTACAGAAAGCAGGAGACCTCACGTGTCAGCAACTGAGCACTGCAAAACACTTAGCAGAGTCGGAATCTAGGTCCATCACCACTGCAATCACCCTCCACCGTCATGCCTGGTTCCGATCTGCATCCTTACACCAAGACATGAAGGACAAGATAGAGGGTCTACCATTCGATGGGAAAGGCCTGTTCTCAGAGGAGATGGATTCAACGATGGAGAAGATGAAGAAGTCAAAATTCACAGCCAAAACAATTATGTCTTCTGCCTCGACCTTGTACCCTAACAAGCAAAAAAACTACTACCGCCCCTGTGCATCCTACAAACCACAGGAATGCCAGGACTTCCAAAAAACCTACCAACCTTACAACAAACGCCCCGGACAACAAAAGGGTAGATATACCCCTACACGATGTGGGAAACAAACCGAGGGCAACAAACAGCGACCCTGAGATACAGGACAGCCCATCGCACCCTCTCTCTCTATTGCTCTCTCAGCCTCATTATCCCTCCCAAAACATCAAGGAGGTCGACCACCCGGCTCTCTCCATCAGCCGGCCGGTTCTATTAGCCAACAACAACATCAGATTGGCGTCATGCGCAAGCGTGGCACCACATAACATCAGACCGATGAGTTTTAAAGATTGTCACGTCGGGCTATGTGATAGAGTTCAAAAAACGCCCTCTATTCAGGGGCCTCCGATTCACGAAGGCAACACCTGCCTTACTACAAGAAGTGAAAGAACTTCTACACAAAAGAGCGATAGTCCCAGTGCGATGGGCAAAACGTCGGGAAGGATTTTACTCCCGATATTTCCAAATCCCGAAGAAACATGGCAGGATAAGACCGATCATGGACCTCAGGCATCTAAACAAATTTATCCAAGTGAAGAAGTATCGAATGACAACGCTACAGGACATCCTACCGCTGCTTCATCGGGAGCGGTGGCTTGTAACGTTAGACTTAAAAGATGCCTACTTTCATATAGGGATTTGACCAACCCACCAAAAGTACCTGAGGTTCACAGTAGGAACAGCGTTGTATCAATATCAAGTCCTACCATTCGGTCTGTGCACGGCCCCGCGTGTATTCACCAAATGCATGGCGGTGGTAGTGGCTCACTTAAGGACAAAGGGCCTGAAGCTGTTTCCATACTTAGACGACTGGCTCCTTGACATCCAGAGACAAAAAAGAATTGCTTTTGCAGATTCAATACATGATAGACCTTCTTCGAGGTCTGGGGATACAAATCAACTGGACAAAGTCTCACCTGACCCCAGTATCCACCATTTCATACATTGGAGCAGTACTAGATGCAAATGTGGGGAGGGCATTCTTGCCACAAGATCGCCACCAGACCATTGCACAAATAGTTCAAGAATTTCAACTCAATCCCGTACAAGCAGCGCGTCAGATACAACAGTTAACTAGGCCTGATGGCCTCCTGCAAGTCCACGGTACAATACACCCGATTGAAAATGCGGAAGCTTCAACTGTGGTTCCTGTCCTCTTTTTGCCTATGCAGAGACAGCCCAACAATGCAACTTCGTCTGCCTCTACCAATCATACGATCCCTCTCGTGGTGGATGAGGGACTTCAATTTACTCAGAGTAATGCCTTTTCAGACGCAGACCCCATCTGTGTGGGTCACAACAGATGCTTCGCTACAAGGTTGGGGAGGCCATTGCAATTCCACCATAGCACAGGGTCTGTGGACCCGACCTCAACGCCAGTTCCACATAAACTTCCTGGAGCTATTGGCGGTGTTCCAAGCCATGAAAGCCTTCCTCCCGATGCTAAGAGGCAGGGTCATACAGCTACAGATGGACAACACTACCACCATCGCCTACCTGAACAGACAGGGAGGAACAATCTCCAGGTCATTGTGTGCCCTGAGCATTCAAATCTGGCATTGGTGTATCAAAACCAGCATCACACCAATTGCCATCTACATCAAGGGCAAGGGCAACATACTGGCGGATGGCCTCAGTCGTTCATTCTCCATGGAAACCCGACACGAATGGGAACTGAACGATGCGTACCTCCACAAGATATTCCTTCTCTGGGGTCACCCGGAACTCAACTTATTTGCTACAGCGCGGAACACAAAATGCAAGCTGTATTGTTCGAGAGCGGGCCACAACCCCCAATCCTTGGGAGATGCCTTCCAGATGGACTGGTCAACGCAGTGGACCTACATGTTCCCACCATTGCTGCTGGTGAGCAGAGTGGTAGCTCGTCTTCTGATAGGCTGTGTAAAGTGCATCCTGGTGGTGGCCCCGCCAAGCATGGTTTCCACATCTACTCAAACTAGCTACGACTTATCAGAGGCGTCCGAACCGCCCAGACCTCCTGATTCAAGAAAACGGGCGCCTTCTACATCCGGAAGTGCTCACTCTACAACTAACAGCGTGGAAGATCGACTGTTGAAACGTATCATGCTAAATCAGCGTAAACCATCTATGAGAAAGAACTATGCTAGCAAATGGAAAAGATATGCCACCTACGCTTCTCACCATGCTTTCTGCCCTAAGGAGGCCTCAGTCCGTGCGGTCCTACTCTATCTGACCTCTTTGAAGTCAGCAAAGCTATCGAACGTGTCAATCAAAGTCCACCTAGCTGCGCTTTCTTCTCGGCACCCAGGCTGGGAGGGGAAAACAGTGTTCTCCCACCCTTCATGTAAGAGCTTCTTGAAAGGCCTCACTAATCTGTACCCTCCTGTCAAAAAGCCTCTTGAGCAATGGACTATCTCGCTGGTTCTCTCTGCGCTAACTGAACCACCCTTCGAACCCATGCGTTCCACAACGTTGAAGCTGGCATCCCTCAAGACAGCTTATCTAGTGGCTATCACCACAGCTCGAAGGGTGAGTGAACTCACAGCCCTTCACATGGATGTTCCTTATGCCCGGTTCTACCCGGATAAAGTTCTTCTCCGACTGGATCTCACTTTTTTGCCAAAGATTGTGTCAGACTTCCACATCAACCAAGACATAGTACTTCCGACCTTCTTTAAGTCACCAACCACTCCGTTGGAAAAAGCTCTGCATTCCCTGGATGTCCGAAGAGCTCTTCTCTTTTACCTCTCAAAGACTAAACCTTTTCGCTCATCGAAGAAACTATTTGTCGCCTATAAGGGGGCAAACAGGGGACAAGCGTTGTCCAGGCAGAGACTGTCCCACTGGATAGTCGGAGCCATCTGTCTGGCGTATTCGCTACAGAAGGTTCAGCCGCCAAAAACCATCAAAGCGCATTCCACAAGAGCTTATGGTGCCTCGGCTGCTCATCTGTCTGGCATATCTTTTCAGGACATTTGTAAGGCAGCAACTTGGTCTTCCGAACAACCTTTTGTGAAGCACTACGCTATAGACTTACGGTCTGCTGCGGAGGCAAATTTTGGGAGAAGTGTTCTCAAAAGGGTGCTGCAATAACTCTACTGTTTCCTCCTCCTTATGGAGCTAACTAAACACCCATTCTAATGGATTCAACGGATCACAAACCAAATAAACAGGTTGCTCACCTGTAACTGATTATCTGGTAGTGATCCGTTGACATCCATTAGACCCTCCCTAACCTCTCCTCCTTGGCCTGAGAATAAGGATGTTGTATATACACAAGAGTGTCCCTGTTTTCATCTATGTAAAACAAATTCTAGAAGTCTAATTTAAAAACCTGGACACATTGAACAAATGTGTCTTAACAGCCTTTTTATAGGTTGTCAGACATGAGGAAGCTCTTATTTCAGCAGGGAGCACATTCCAAAGTCTTAGGCTGGAAGCAGAGAAGGCCCATCCCTGAGTAGCCACCAGACGAGCTGATGGCAACTACATACAGATCTCTGCAGTTAGGTTCCTTAAGCTAAAACAAGGCCAAAAAAGCAGAAATAAGAATAAAGCACAATACCTTACTTTTCAGGTCTCTAGCTCCCCAGCAAGACTTCTCAAATCTTCCAAATTTTCATGAATACTTTTTTGGGAAAACTTGGTGGGGGAGATATCACAAAATGGCTCTGTGCTGCAAAATGGTGTCTGGAAATAACACTAGAAGTAATTTTCAACCAATCAGGAACTGCGGATAGGCAAATTCCACCTATTTTTCTGACCCATGGATAGAGAAACTGGGTCTCTAAGATCCAACCACAGATATTTGAAACTGTGATCTGCAAGTCCACAGATAACGAGGGCCACTTCTATTTATATTCATTGGGAAATTCTGCAACATGAATTAAATGATACATTGTTGGATTGCATTTAAAAAGTGAGCCAATAAAGCCTAAACATCCTTTTTGAGAAAAACATTTATATTTATGTGGAACATTGTCACAGTCAATAATTTTTTTACAAACAGCATACACTGTATTTGACATGGCATCTAATTTTGTCCCAAGTCTTTGTCAAGGGGAAAAGGGTGGAGTATAAGTTGCCATTTTTAGTTTCCAGTCAGTCTCCTGCAGCCGGAACCTACAAGGCATGTTGGAATAAGAGTCAGAATTTTTCAGCAGGGCCATACTGATCTCTGTAGTGTCCTGATGAGCATTACAGTTGCTCTAATAGGTGGTGCAAAGGAGTACTGACCTTCATTTTGAACTGCAGTTTGCCTGCTACTGTAGATCAATAGCTGAGCTGTCTGTCACTGCTGTTTGCCTTCCGTTCTCACAGCGAGAACATTCTCCAGGCAGCAATCAATAGCTGTAATCTGTTCCAGCCTGTAATGACATGTGAGGCTTTTAGGGTAGTATTAACATTGGATTTTTCTGTGTGCGCTATAGATTTGCAAAGATTTACTACAATTCATAGGTACTATAAAGGCCTTAGTATATCTCATAGATGAACAGGCAATTATATGCTGTTAGTCACTTTTGGTTTAGGTTCTGCTCAGTTTCAGATCCCTTTCAGGTCATATATGTAACCTGTAGACTGCAGGTTTAAAATGTATACTGTGTGTTTTGTTTCTCTGCCTTTATCTGTATTTTCTTCTTCTTTTTCTTTTCAGTCACTTCCAATGGTGCTGAGCTTCCCACAGATCCAGAAGGGAGTGTTTTCTTAAAACCTCCTTTCATAATGGAAGTTGGCTGTGTTACACTAGCAAAAGCAGCATTTTAAGTTTTGTTGCTATAGTCAAAGACCTTCAGTATTCAGATAAGTAGACAACCTTATTAGTAAACTTGACTCCCAAAACTCTTTTTACGAAAAGAGAATTTTTGGTAGAGTGTTATAATTCCAGTAGTTCCATTACTCATAAAATTCTAGTGGCCACACCAAAAATTATTACTTTATTATTTATTTATTATATTACATTTAGAAACCACCCCATCCAAAGTTTACTATGACCAGAAAGTCACATTTACATTGGCAAATGTGTGTTCTCAGGTTACCTCCATCTAGTAATACTTTAACACTTTTTTCTGCCCAACCATTTCTTGTATCTCACCAAATCTGCAAGATATTAAATACCCATGTTGCATTATACTTTGTCAAATCATCCCATGAAACTGAAGGCTGGGAAATTTATGGAATTCTATGGAATTTATGGAATTCTATGGAATTCTCTGCCATGGGATGTGGTGATGGCCACTAGCTTGGATGGCTTTAAAAGGGACTTAGACAAATTCATGGAGGACAGGTATATCAATGGCTGTTGGTCTGGTGACGATAGGCCACCTCATAGACAATATGCTTCTAAATACCAGTTGCAAGAGAGCAAAAAGCAGGAGAGAGGGCATGCCTTCACCTCTTGCCTATGAGCTTCTCAGAGGCATCTGGTGGGTCATTATGTGAAACAGGATGCTGGACTAGATAGGCTTTGGGCCTGATCCAGCAGGGCTGTTCTTATATGCGAATGTGCCATATACACACACCACAGTGATTCAGTGGTTCCATGTGATCAGCACTACACATCTCATTGTGGAATGTAGTTGTATAGCAAATGTGTGTGTATATATGGATCCAGCACATTTATTTAATTCATTTAAAATATCTATACTCTGTCTTTCCACCACAAGGTATTCAAGGTGGTCTGTGAATCTGAATATTTCACAGAAAATCTGATCAGGAATTTCAGATCATGATTTTCAGAGGATATTTTTAATGGGATTCAAAACCACTACCTTCCTTTGTCTCCCTCTATTTGCTTGTTTCTGCTGTGGATGTTTCTTTGTGTATTATTTTCTGTTCTTGCCACTTTGACCATTTCATTCCTTTGATTCATGAACTTCATTGGCTTCCACTCATCTTCCATATTAAATTTAAAATCCTTTCTCTCATCTTCAAATAGCTTCATTCACTCGCACCCCTTTATCTTTCATCTCTTCATCTGCATGTTTGCTCCCATTCTTTCCATTCGCCTGCTCCATGTCTCTTTGTTAAGCTGTACCTCTTTTCTGATCTAGTTGTTCTTTCTCTGTTTTGGATCCATATCTTCAGATTTTTTCCCCCAAGTTGATATTCATTCTGCTATTTTTCTTCTGTTCATAATTTGTTGTTTTTATTTCCCTTAGGCCAGTAGTTCCCAACCTATGGTCCACGGACCACTTGTGGTCCACAAGAATACTTCAGGTGGTCCCTGGGGGGAAAGAAAAGATAATGTAATAATATTATAATCTCAATGGTAGGCCCACTGTAATGAGTGCAATATGTTTGTGAGTGAGCATAATAAATTAGAAATAGCTGCGTTTTTAATACTCCTTAATACATATGTTTGACTTCTATTAGGCATGGCTTATATTTAAAATGTTTAGAGTGGCTTGCTTATGTGGTGGTCCACAAAAGCGATTGATAATGATGTAGTGGTTAGCATAAAGGAAAAGGTTAAGAACCACTGCCTTAGGCTCTCAGATTGCTCTTTTATTGTTGAGCCCTTTATCTGTATTACTCACATTGCCTTTTCCTACATGTAATGTACAGGAGAACCTCATTATCTACAGATTCATTATCCGCGGATTTGCGTAGCCACAGTTGGGAAAAAGACACTTGACCTCAGCATACACAGTGAGGGTAGAGATTTCAACCTTGCATATCTGTGGGTCAGAGGTGACTGGAAATGACCACGGAGGTCATTTCCGGCCACCATTTTGTTCATGGGAGCCACAAAATGGCTACCGCCTTAAAATAAAAACAAAAACCTGCAAATTTTAGCTGTTTTTGGCCGATTTGGGGGCACAGCACAACTTGGGCGGAGCAGCAAAGCACAGTAAGAAGCTCCCACCCATGCCCCCCCCACCCAGAAAATCAGCCGGGTTTTGACAATTTCAAAGCATTTTTGGCCAACCGGGAACCTAACCCCCACGAACACATTGACTTTAATGCCACAATATTGGCGGTTTCCATATCCGCAGTACAACTGTGGAATGGAACCCCTGTCAATATCAAGATCCTCCTGTACTTTATATTTATAGACAAGGCCCGTTTATAATGGGGGGGGGAGCATTTAGCTGTAGGTGCTATGCTTTAACGTGTTTTCAGTAATGTTGGGACCAGAGACAATTTCTTCATTAATGTAACCCCAAATCATTTAGTTGTAGGTGCTGTTTTTTAAAGTATTTTTCAGTAATGTTGGGACCAGAGATAATTTAGAGATAATTTCTTTATTAATGTAATCACAAGTGTTAGCATTCTCATATAGTACTTAAGCGTATGGTTTAGTAAGTCACATAAGTTGAATCCTCCTCCAATATTATTGTCGCTGTAATAGACCCCACTACGGATGTCATGCCTGATGGCAATGTCCATCTATATGAATCCAAAGTAATGGTTTGTAATCAGAAAAAAATGGGTAGACATCACAAATAGATTGATTTAAGTCTGTGGATGCCAATTTCCAGATTAGCTAAGTCATCCTCCATCCTCCATGATGCTGCATCCTCCTGCAGCATCCATCTCATGGATCATCACACCTGCATTCATAAAATTTAGATCAGATTGTAGGTTTGAGGCAGTGTTCTCGCCTAAGGCATGCGCATGTGTATGCATTCACATTTTTTTTATGTCCACTCAGTTAATTTTAGATCACACTCAGGTCGACTCAGGAAGGCCCCAGTCTAAATTCACATGTGTGCCTTGATTGATTGATTGATTGATTGATTAAGTTGATTCTTAGCAACCACATAAATTCTCTCCAGGATGATCTGTCTTCAACTTGGCCTTTAAGGTCTCTCATTGGTACATTCTTTGCTGTCGTAACTGAGTCCATCCACCTTGCTGCTGGTCATCCTCTTCTTCTCTTTCCTCCAACTTTCCTCAGCATTATAGACTTCTCAAGGGAGCTGGGTCTTCACATAACGTGTATAAAGTATGATAGTTTGAGCCTGCTCATTTGTGCCTCGAGTGAAAATTCTGGATTGATTTGTTCTATGATCCACTTTTTTGTTTTCCTATCTTGCTTCTTCAAAGTCCAGCTTTCGCATCCATAGAGTGTTATGGGGGAAACCATTGTCTGAACAATCCTAATCTTTGTAGGTGTAGACACGTCATGGCATCTAAATATCCTTTCCAAGGCCTTCATTGCAACCCTACCAAATGTTAGTCTGTGGCGTATTTCTTGACTGCTGGATCCTTTACTGTTGACAGTCGATCCTAAAAGACAGAAGCTGTCCACCACTTCAGTGTCTTCAGTGTCAATTCTGAGGCTGGTTACTGTACCTGTTGTCATTAGTTTAGTCTTCTTGACATTTATTTCTAGTCTCATTTTTTCACTGTGCTCCTTGACCTTCATTACTAGATCTTGCAGATCATCCACATTCTCAGCTATCAGAGTGGTGTCATCAGTGTAGCGCAAGTTATTGATGTTTCTTCCTCCAACTTCCACGTTCATCTTATTCCAATCCAGCTTCTTTCAGTATATGTTCAGCATATAAATTAAATAAAGAGGGAGAAAGTAGACAGTCTTGTCTTATTCCTTTGCCGATCTGAAACCAGTATGTATCATCATGTTCCGTCTGGACTGTGTCTTCCTGTCATGTGTATAGGTTTCTCACGAGAACAATGAGATGTTCTGGGATGCCCATTTTCCTAAGGGTATTCCACAACTTGACATGATCGATGCAATCGAAGGCTTTTATGTAGTCAATAAAGCACATATTGACTTATTTCTGGTATTCTTTGGCTTTCTCAATTATCCAGCGTGCATCAGCAATGATGTCTCTTGTTCCTCGGCCTTTTCTGAAACCAGCTTGAACATCCGGCATTTCCCTTTCCACGTAGGGCTCTAATCTGTGTTGAATGAGCCTGAGCATTATTTTGCTATAATGCCTTGATACTGCTACCCGAAACAAAATTCATTCCACACACAGATGAAAAATATTAGCGAGAACAATGGTTTGGAGTCTAACAAAACCTGAAGATTCTACAAATGTGTCAGTTGCTAACAGTGTGCATTGTAGTCCTTAAGTCCATCACTTTACATTTCCAGGGCCATTGTTTGTAATCTTGTTTAGTTTCTAACAATGCATATTGGAGGGTTTTTTCATAAATGATTATAAATTTGTAGTGTATGGGGTTAAAAATTATTTTGTGTGTAACTCCAAAAACCTCACTAATACTGCTCTGGGAATGTTATCATTGATATTTACAATCCAAAGCCTATAGTTCGATATGAATGTTATGGCTGTCGTTGCCATGGTACATGAGATATATGCGACAGGAGGATTATTGCTGGTCATTTTGGAAAATGGCACCCACAGACTTACATCACCTGTTAATTATGTCTACCAAAGCTCCCCATTACAAACCATGTCTTCTGCCTCATACATGTAGGAATTGCTGTCAGGCATGACATTTCTATGGAGGTTTGTTACAGGCAAAGGACTAGAACATGTATAACCTCCACATGAATTTTATGAATTCCAGTATGTGATTTGTGATTATTCAAGTGTCCTCCACACCAAGAGCCTCTGAAAGCAGGGGTGGAGCCACCATTGTACAGAAAGGTTCAAAGAACCCAGGACACCAATGAAAAGGTTCTTGGGGGCGTGGCTCGGGCTCCAGAGAAGCCCTGAATGAACTCCCCACTCCCGGGCTTCAGAAAGTCCCAAGCGAACTCTCCCCTGTCCTTTTCAGACAGCGCTTGCTGCCTGACAGCATGTATTTCCCTTTCTCTCTCTCTTCCAGAGCCCAAGCCATGCTACTGTGCGCGTGGCATCACGCACACAGGGCGTAACAAGAGAGGCCACCGGGTGGGGCCATACACAAGCTGAACACAATATAATTAAAATGTTTCTCTTGTTGAAGTAGGTCATGAAGCCTCATTGCAAAGGTAAGGAGCTGGTGCAAGATTCATGAACTTGTTTAGAGAGCTTCTGAATGCCCTGATGCACTGCAACCACTGTGGTCGTTACTAGTCACTACCACCTCTAGGTTTAGCCACTGCAGATTAGGGATGTACATGAACTGGTTCAGAGGTCCGGCACACACACCAGCCACTTCTGGTATGACACTGACTGGGGCTGCTGACTGGGGGAGGTACGCAGCAGCCCTGCGCCAGCGTTTTTGGAGACAGTGCTGGCGGGCAGGGGATAGGCACCCTCCCTCTGCTTAAAGGTAACTCCCCCCGCCTCCTGGGAGTGCACAAACCCATTCATGTTCATGCACATCCCTACTGCAGATACTACTGGTCCTTTACCAAAACCTTACAGCTATGAAATATAGTCAGCAAATTTCTGTTGCTCACACACAGTAAATGAAGCTTTGAGCTGATAGGCTGTCAAAAAACTTGAAAGAGTCTTCAAAAACTTGAAAAAGTTATCAATACGCAGATGACACCCAAATCTATTTCCCCATATCAACTTCATTAGGAGATGCTTAACTTCTCTAAATGATTACCTAGAATGAGTAATGGTCTGGATGAAGGAGAACAAACTGAAGTTGAATCCAAACAAGATGGGAGGTACTCACTGTGGGAGGTCGGAACTTGGGAAGTGGTTTAAATCTGCCTGTTCTGGATGGGGTTACACTCCCCCTGAAAGATCAGGATTGTAGTTTGGGAGTACTTCTAGACCCAAATCTCTCCATGATATCTCAAGTTTAGGCAGTGGCCAGGAGTGCTTTTATTAGCTTCTGCTGAAATGCCAGTTACATCCATTTCTCAAGATAAACTACCTTAAAATAGTGATACACATGCTGGTAACATCCAGACTTGACTACTGCAATGTGGCTGCCTTTGTATGTTGTTTGGAAACTGCTATTGGTGCAGAATGCGGCAGCCAGGGTCTCCAGGGCTACTTGAAGAGACCACATTACAAAGTTCTGGTTATTAATTATAAAGCCCTGAATAGCTTCGGCCTGGGGAGTTTAAGAGAGCACCTTCTTCTTCATGAATCCTGCTGCCTATTAAGATCATTGGGGAAGTCTGGTTGTGGTTGCTACCAACTGGTTTGGTGATGACCCCAAACCAGGCCTTCTCTTGGATTTCCCCAGTGCTCAACAAGAGATGGGGAGATTCTTATTTCATTTGGGAGTGTGTTCCAAATGAAATCAGAATCTCCTTGTCTCTAGTTATTTTTAAACAGTTTTTGAAAACACACCTGTTTTATCAGGCTTTTAGTTTGTTTGTTTTTTGCAAATTAAATTTTTATTAATTTTGACAATATTCTTATTAACATTCACAACAAATAAACAAATACGGACTTCCCGCTCACACCTCTTTGTGAATCATCAACTATAAAATTTACCTTTGCTATAATAATAATTCAAAACATAAATTTAAACCTTACAAACACAATTTTAATCTACCCAACCTGCTATTATTACTAAATTTCAAACCCTGCTGTAAAATCCATAGTAGGAAAATAGTTATTTAGATACAACAAGAATGGTTTCCAATCTTCTTTAAAGCATTCTAGATTTTGATCTCTTATCAGTACTGTAAGTTTTGCCATCTTCGTGTATTCCAAAATTTTTATCAGCCAATCTTCTTTTGAAGGGAGTTCATTGCTCTTCCATTTCTGTGCATATATTATTCTGGCAGCCGTAGAAGCGTACATAAAAAATGTTAAATCAGTTGCAGAAAATACTCCTTGTGTTATTCCCAGCAGGAAGGATTCTGGCTTCTTAGGAAATATCATTTTAAATATTTTCTTTAACTCATTATATATTATATCCCAATAGGCCTTAGCCTTCCTACAAGTCCACCACATATGGAAAAAGGTACCTTCAGAGTGTCCACATTTCCAACATTTGTTTGAAACATTTTTATACATTAATGCCAATTTTTTGTGTGTCAAATACCATCTATACATCATTTTGTAATAATTTTCTTTTAAAGCATAACATGCTGTAAATTTTAAATCAGTTTTCCATAATTTTTCCAAGGCTGCCATTTCTATATTGCACCCCACATCTTGAGCCCACTTTACCATAGTCATTTTAACCACTTCATCTCTTGTCTCCTCCAAAAGCAAAAGCTTGTACATTTTAGAAACTAACTTTTCATCATTTTCACATAGCTCCTTCTCAAATCTCGACATCTGATCTTCAAATCCAACTTTAAGATCCTTCTTATACATTTCATTTAGCTGGTGATACTGAAACCAATCTCTAACCAAATTTTGAACTTCAGTTAAACTCTTTAACTTACAGTCCTTTTCCTGAAAATATAACAAATCCCTGTAAGTAGCCCATTGCAATTGCATATTTACTTCTTTACGTGTTAAAGCTTCAATCGGAGATAACCATAACAGAGTTTTAGGTTCCAGCCAATTTTTATATTTTAACCATACCCTCATTAAACTCCTTCTCACATAATGATTCAAAAAATCTTTATGTATTTTACTTTTTTCATACCACAAATATGAATGCCATCCAAACCTTCTATCAAATCCCTCCAAATCAAGTATTCTAGAATTTCTTAATGTTATCCATTCTTTTAACCACGTCAGACAAACAGCATCAAAATACAACCTTAAGTCTGGTAGGGTAAGACCGCCTCTTTCCTTTGCATCTGTTAAATTCTTAAAATTAATTCTTGGTCTTTTCCCTTGCCAAACAAACTTAGTTATATCCTTCTGCCATTGCTTAAAACAAGTTAAAGTGTTAATTATAGGAATAGTCTGAAAAAGAAATAACATTTTAGGCAAGACATTCATTTTCACCACTGAGATTCTTCCCATTAAAGACAAATTCATATTAGACCATCTTTGTAGATCAATTTTCACTGTATTCTATATTTTAACATAATTATTTGAGAACAACAAAGAATTGTTATTTGTCAGCCAGACCCCCAGATATTTAATTTTCTTCTCCACTTTCAACTACTTATTTCAGAAAATCTGTCCTTAGATTTCTGATCCATATTTTTAGTCAAAACCTTCATTTTAGCCTTATTTATGTAAAATCCAGCCAATTGGCCAAATTGTTGTATTTTTTCCAAGAGTCTTCCAATCTTATCCATTGGATTTTCCAAAAAGAACACAACATCATCCGCAAAAGCTCTTAGTTTATAGTCTTGCTTCCCAATTTTAGGGCCTTGTAGTTGATCATCTTCTCTAATACTTCTACAAAGCACTTCTAGGACTAATATAAAAAGCAATGGAGAAAGTGGACATCATTGTCTAGTCCCTTTTTGTATTTTACAATCGTCTGATAGTTCCCCATTTACAATAATCGTAGCATATTGCTCCGAGTAAATTGTCTTAATTGCCCTAATAAAATTATTACCAACGGCCATTACATCTAATAGTCTCCACATAAACTGCCAAGAAACATTATCAAAAGCTTTCTCTGCATCCAAAAAAATCATTGCCATCTGTTTATCATTATGTTTTTCATAATACTCCAATACATTCAAAACTGTTCTCACATTATCTCTCAATTGTCTCTTTGGCAAGAAGCCAGCTTGATCCTCATGAATAAAAAATCTTAATATAACCTTCATTCTTCTTGCCAAAATGGCGGCAAAAAGTTTGTAATCATTATTTAAGAGTGAGATTGGTCTGTAATTTTTAACCTACGTTAAATCTTGATCCGGTTTTGGGATTACAGCAATATTTGCATACTTCCAGGAGTCCGGCATAATCCCTTTTTGCAAAATGTCATTCATAGTCCATTGCAAAGGCTGTGAAAATTGATCTTTAAATGATTTGTAGTACAAAGCTGACAATCCATCAGGTCCTGGGGCCTTATTAGCCTTGCTTTGATTTATTGCTTCTGTTATTTCCATTGTTGTTATCAGAGCATTCATAATTTCTATATGTTCCTTAGAGAGTTTTGGAATATTTTTGGTCCTAAGAAATTACTCAATTTTTGTATCTTCTACTATTTTACCTTTATATAATTCTGAGTAATATTTTAAAAATTCTCCTCTTATTTCCTTACCATCATAAGAAAGCCCATTTTTTGTAAGTATTTTAGATATGTAATTATTTTTTTCCCTCCGATCTAATTTTCCAAGCCAACAACTTCCCTGGTTTATTTGCGAACTCAAATGACCTTTGCTTAGCATACTTTAAATTCCGTTCAACTTCATTTGCTACTAACATAGAGAGTTGTTGTTGTAACATTTAGATAGCTTGAGTGATTGTCTTCTTATCTTTAGCCCATAATAATTCTCTTTCCTTTTTGGAAATCTGCATCAGTAATGTCTCTTTTTTCAATCCTCTCTGCTTTTTAAAATATGCATTTTGCTGTATAAAGAAACCTCTCATAACCGCTTTACCTGCATCCCAGATTATTTTATTGTCCATTCCTTGATTTAAATTCAATTCAAAGTAATCCTTTAACTTATTTTTAGCTTTCTCCACAACATCTGATTTTTTCAATAGGTACTCATTCAATCTCCAACGAAATGAAGCCATTCCTTTCTTCTTCCATGTAAAACAAATTGGATTGTGATCCGAAAAAGTCCTAGGTAAAATATCCATTCTTTTCATACATGGCATGATAGATTTAGATGTCCAAACCATATCTATCCTTGAGTGAGATTGATATCTTTCAGAGAAGTAGGTATATTCTTTTGCATTTGAATTTTTAATTCTCCACAAATCGTAAAGATCCATGTGTTCTGCTAAATCAAAAAATGCTTTAGGGAGTTTACCTTGTAGATTCCTTTCAGATATATCAGATATATCAGATTTTCTATCCAAAGATGTAGAGACAACATCATTAAAGTCTCCCAATACAATCAAATTAACATTCGATAACTCAGCCATCTTCTGTTCCAAATAATTATAAAATTCAACTTTCTTTTCGTTAGGAGCATAAATTCCAATTATCATCGTTTTAATTCCAGAAATTAAAATCTCCACGGCTAGTATCCTACCTTCTTCATCTTTAAAAATCAACTTGGGTTCGAATTGTTGTTTAACATAAAATACTAACCCTCTCTTTTTTTTTTCTTATCTGAGGAAACAAATTCCTGTCCTAGAGCCTTGTTAACCAAAAATTTTCTATCTTGCTTTCTAATGTGTGTCTCCTGTAAACACACAATGTCCAAATTTTGTTTTTTAAGAAAATGAAAAACTCTATTTCTTTTTGCTTTAGTATTTAACCCATTAACGTTCCAAGAAAGAATCCTGTGATCTCGTGATTTGTAATCCATCTGGTCTAATTAGAATTATGTGTTGAGGGAGCTGGTTGCTCAGGAGATAAAAATTTTTTGTATTTTCGCCAAAATTCTTGCGCTTTGAGGGGCTCAGTGAATCTATTCTTCTTGCCCTTGTAAAGGAAAGACACTCCCTCAGGTATTTCCCACCTGAAATGTATTCCGTTAGCATTCAAAGCATCTGTCAAAAATTTGTAATCCTTACGTTTCCTTAGAATTCTGGATGGTATTTCTTTCAAGATTTTTATCCGTTGAGTTTCAATAGTGAGGGCTGTGACAAAATGGGCTTGTATAATCCGCTCAGTGACTGATTTTGAACTAAATTGTACCAAACAGTCCTTAACTAATTTATTCCTTGTAGCAAAATCCGAATTTATGCAAAAAGCTACCTCAATCTGCACCTCCATCTCTTCACCTGGGATTCCCAAAAGTGATGCAAGCTCCTCCCCAAGTACTTTTTTGATGTCTTGACCAGATTTTTCTGGAATACCTCTAAATCTTAGAAATCTCTCTTTTTGTCTGAGTTCCAGCAGTGCCATTTGATCTAATAATTTTTCCTTGTCATCTCTTAAGGACCCCACATCATGCTCCAAAGTATCAACCCTTGTTTTAAATTCTTTATTGTCTTGTGCTTCAATGTTTGATGTTCTATCGTTTAATGTTTGTGTATCTTGTCTGATTTGTTGTATATTTTGCTTCACTTGCAACATATCACAACTAACTTGTTGAAGGGTAGTTGTATTTGTTTCCAGTAGCTTTTTCATGGCTAATAGTGTCTGATCCAAATCTGTAGACATTTTTGCTTCCCCCAAACCGGGACTTGGAAGGGAAAGTTTCCTAGGCTGTAAATGAGTTTGTATCTGACTTTGCTGAGGGTTTTTTTTTTTTTTGCATTTTGTGTCCTTGATGTCAAGAGAGAAAGTAAAAGCCTGTGGTTATTTTCCAAATAGAAACAGTTCCACACCACAGCTCATATATCTTATCACTAACTAACAATTGGATTTTCTCACAGTAGTGTGAAACGCCTCCTTGCTTTAATTGGCCAATTTAGTGATAGACATATTCAATGGCAAACAGCAAAACGCCTCTTCCATAAACTTTCTCAAACAGCAGTGAAAAGAGAAAAAATAGTAATTCCCACTAATATACTCTTTTTAAAGCCTTAAAGCTTTTAAACATCAGTTCAGTTCTTGAATTCAAACATTTAGCAAGAAGATTGAGTTTCCCTCCTTGATTTATAATCAGAAAAACTTACAGCCACGGTTTGAGTTCTGTGTCTTTCCAGCACAAGCAGGTGAAAATCCAGCAAATTGCCCTTAATCACGTTGAAAGGTGAGCTTCTTGAACTTTAAGTAATTAATTATATCCAAACCATAGAGATTAGATGCCAGCCGGCCTCAGTCAGAAAGATTTCCGATGAAGGAGTTAGCTTGATTGGACCCAGCCCACACCGCTCAACTTAAAACAGAACTGCGTTCTTCAACACAATTCTAAATTAAGGAGCCGGCTCAGGGGGAACTGTGGGCTATCTTTATCCAAACCCTTTAATCCAGGGTGGCGTGGGGGGGTTTGAAGCCTCAAACCCCCCTTAAATCACTCCTCCTCAGTCTCCCCTGTCGGGAAGCGTGCAGCCGCGTTAGCAATCCAGCCGGAAGTCTGTCAGGCTTTTAGTTTATGACATTTTAAATTTTTGTTTATGGTCATTTTAATGTGTTTTTACATTATTTTAAAGTTTTAGATCAGTTAAAATGTGAACTGCCCTGAAATTTTATGTAGGGCAGTATAAAAATACAATAAATAAATAAAATTGAAATAAAATTGAAAGTTCAAACTGAGGCTGCCTCTCTGAAAGCTAGGGAAGAAAATTTTTATGGATGCCAGCCTTGAACTGAGGAACTTCAGGTGGTTTGGACCCTTGATTTCTTTATAAATTTCATCTTCAACCTATATAAACCGAATAGGAGCTCAAATATTTTAATTAAAATATTAATACAAAACTAAAATAATCTGCTGAGACACTTGAATTTTAACCCCACAGACGTTTCTTAAAAGAGTTTTTTAAATGTTTCTGTAAACAAGTGTATTTATGCAAAAATAGCAGTTTACCACTTTCTGCTACCTCTGACCTTCAGTTCCTTCTCAACCATCTGGGTGTCAAGTATGAGTCTCTGCAAACGATGATCAGTGGATATGTTAGCTGGTAATTATGTCCTCTCCCACTATTTAGACTGCCAGAGGAAGAAGACCAACAAGAAGGGTGTTTTGTTAAGGACATATTGATTAGAACTGCACTGAATGTTCTCCTGTTTTGATTCTCGAGTCAAATGTAGTGCTTTTGTGGAAGCAGAAACATTACCAACAAAATTATAAATTGTGCAAATATTCACCTTCCGCTTGCAATCCTGTTCTCCATCTGCTGCTTTAATACTCCCCCTTCTCCCAGAATTGTCAAGTTTTCTTCTTCCTAGTAATAGTAATATGGGCAATTCTAACCAATGAAGGGTCACATAATATGTGGAATGAAGTCAAGACATTGTTCATTTGTTTCTATCTTTCATTTTGATCACATTAAAGAGATCCCAAACAAGACATAAAAACAATTGACAATAAAACCAGAAAATAAAAAAGCAAAACAGTGATCAATTACATTACTCATTTGTAGCTGTTGTATCTATGTAATGACATCTGTGGGCAAATTTAAGTGAATTCAGAACAAGGGCAATATTTCTTGAATTGGTGAACATTTTTGCAACAATTGCTGAAAAATCCCCCAAATGAAGTGTCCTTTTCAACACCACAAATGTTTGCAAAATTCATCCCCCTTTCAGCCAAGCCCAAATATTTACCCTGTTGCACCACCCTATCTCAGGATTTACTTTGGGAACAGTTATTGTAAGCACAGTTAAGTTGAAGTGAATTCTGGAAGATGTAGAATCAACCATTTTAAAACTAAAATACAACCATGTTATTTGCTACCCTCTGGTTTTTCTTCTTTGTATTAAACAGTGTCTACATGCTGATTAAAAGGATCATCCTTTTAGACTATCTTAATTTTCAACTAAAGTAACTATGGGATAATGAGTGCAAAGTCTAATAAATATTATTTGAGGCTATAATGCTTCCATGCTAAACTAGCACTAGATCTTGCTGTTGGGTGATTGAGTGTTCTTTTATTGTGCAGCAATCATTTTTTGTCGCTTTGGGATCTAAGGCAAAACATATTTCTTAGGTATAATAACAACAAGGTTGCTCAGCTATTTAAGGTGCTCACTCTCCATAACAGAGCAAAAGGTTTTAAATGAGATCATATCAAGTAAAATGCCTTCACATTTTTGTCAGAAATTGGAGTCAGATTTGTGCATATTTAGGGTGCAGTCTAATTAATGGCAAATTATTTTGTTTATCCTGAATCACCAAATCTGGCATTATCTAAGTTATTGCTGAAGAATTAACCATGCTGATACTGTCAGACTATAAAATACAGTCAATTACATACAATTGCAGAACAAGTTTTGATTATTTGCATCTATACCTGTAAATCTTTTTATAGCTATGAAAGCTGGTTTCATAGCTGAGTTTTGTTTGATTTTTGCATAATATTTTTATTTGACCTAACCCAACTAGTTCAAATTGTGTAACGTTGAAACAAACAAAATATGCATTTGTTTCAGCCTAAGTCTTGGTTAGGGCTTTTCAAGCTCTAGAATGTACCATCGGGGGGGCGCTTAGGAAAAGGAAAGATGCATTAAGTAAACCCAGAGGAACAAATCCTGAGTTTCTTAACCAGTATTTACCAGTTCTTTAGTGGTGTGAAATAATGCTTCATAAAAGGAAAATAAAATATTCAAATGTTGGGCTGTATGTACTGGTAAAATTAGTAAATTTGATATTTTTTCCCTTTTAAGGCTTGCTTTGTGGTTTAGCTCACATATTCTCATTAACATTCTAGCTCTGTATTGCCATTGCTTCTTGGTAGCTTACCAGCTGTTCCTGCTGCTAGTTACAATGTCTGATGTGTTCAGATCACTGGGTTCCTGTACTCACCACAGAGAAGAGACAGTCTTTCCATTGGGGATATCCACGTGTCTGCCTGTCAGCTATGGCACCGAATAAAGTAATAGGTCCTCGCATGGCATATGGTGTCTGGGTTCATACAAGATGCAAAACTATTCTGCCACTAATGCACAATGACTCATAGCATTGCTAATTTTTCTAACAAAAGCCTACTTCCACACCCACACTTTTAACCCCTCAGGCTAAAAAGCCTCAGCTTTGGAAATGGAAGGAGTTAGGTTCTTGGTCAAACTGTGAACTAAATGGTATGTGAAAGATTTTGCTATAAATTTGATTAAGTGAAACAATTTACACAGAAGGAAGGTGTAATTATTTTCTGTTCCAAATCATACTTGCATGTTAAGAGATCTATAGTTTACTAATAGATTGTTCCACAGAAACTAACAGAAGTAAGTCCCTGTCATTATAGTACTCTGGAAACTAATTCTCCATAAAGTAATACGTTATTTTAATAGCTGTGTAGAAAAGTTCATTTTGGCAAATGAAGCTTTCAGCTATGTTCATGAGTTTGTACTGAATAATCTTTTTGTTTTGTTTTTAACGGTCAGCTTTAGCTGTAGTGGAACATACAAAAGTTCATGTAACTATAGCTAAAATGACGTCTGAAGCATGGGGACACTTGCTGCAAAAATCAGGCCAGCCCAGCCATATAGGCAAACTAGGCAACCACTCTGGGTTCCAAATTCCAGGGATGTATGCCTCAGCTATGTAAATGGCTGGTGGGTAAGGGAGAGCCATTGTGTGTACTTTTGGAGGAGGCACACAGAGGCAATTCTTAGCAAGGCTGGTATTAGGGGTCACCATCACTGGGCATCTTCTGAGGCCTCAGAAGCACCCACTGCTGATCCTTAAGATCATCATCTGTGCTCACAGCATTAGTGGGGTGGCAGAGCAACACTTTTGGTGTCCACTCAGGTCGGAGATAGCCCATGAAGAGCATTTTGGCAAGGGCCACTTGAAACCAGGAGCCAGCTTTGTTTAACAGCTCCTTAGTTTTTTATTTTATTTATTGTTAAATTTATATACCACCTTTCATTAAAAACAATCACAAGGGTGGCATCTCATACAATATAGGGAACAGAATAGATAACTACCTTTTTTTCCATCCGTTGCCTGAACACATAGGGCTAATTATGTGTTAGTGAGGCCTGGAGCGCTGCCCTCTGTTTGTTTGTTTGTTTGTTTGTTTGTTTGTTTATGGATTATTACTGATCCTTGCCTCGCTGCTGATCCTTAGACAGTGGACACAATAGAAACAGAGTGTACCCCACCCATGTGTCCACTGTCTGCCTCACTAGGCAACCTCTACCTGACCTGAGAACAGCATATCCACTGCAGCTACCCATGCCTCTGCTTAGGTTGCTTGTCACTCTGTCTTTTGAAAAGGCAGGTGTGGGGAGCAGATTGGCAAGAAGTGTAGAGTCAACACTTCCTGTCACTCCATTCCCAACCCCCACCATTTCAAAAGTCTGGGGAAGTGAGAGATTAATTACCTCGGCAGATGTATTAGTGATGCCACTGCCAGTTAAGGAGACTTTGTGGGGGAAGCAATAGGTGGGGGTGGGAGGGAAAGAAAGAAATGGTTTCATAGTGCACAGATGGGGCTGTGGATTGGAAAGAGGAGAGAGGTCAAGACTGTGGGAGATGAGTTAAACCAGTTGTGTAGCATGTTCTTCATGCCATGGGGATGGGGGTGACAGTGGGGCTTGGGCTGAGCCCGTGAACGCAGTTCTAAATATGAACATGAGAAAAGAACTTTTGATTATTTAACGTGCCGTTGTTGTGCTGCTCAGTTTAAGTCGAGAAACTCTGAGGGGGTTGAGGTGTCAAAATTCACCTAAAGCAGCAAAAAACAAAACAAAACTGTGGTGCTCCTGTACTAAAATAATGCCATTTTCTTCTTTTCAAATAATGTGGAACAATGTTCTAACAGCCCTTTCAGTGTGGAGTAAACTGTTATTGTTCTTATACCCATTTCCAAGCAGTATTGGTGGTAATATATTGTACTTTTCTACAACTTAGAAGATTGTTTTCAGTTTGCTTCTGATATACTTTAGAAGCTCCGAGCAAATTAGGAATACCATTGTATACTTTGTATAATAATGCTAACAGAGGATAATATGATTGCAAACGTGTGTAATACTTCATTTGTTTTTATATTGATACGTACGGGGGCAGGGGGTGGAGTGGGAAACCGGTAAATGACCTTTAACTGCTTGGAAAAATTTTCTAGCTGTTTGATTATAGTGTTGTGTTCCTAAATATGGGAGTAGAAAAGAGCTTGCCATGCTTGTCTTATATGAGCCAATTATTTCAATTTCTGTATTTTTGTTGTCAGTGTTACATTGTAAGGGATCCAGTTGCTTTTAAGGGAATAAAGGCTGGTGAGAGAGTTCGAAGACTGTAAGCAAGAAGAAGGTTTCTGAATTTTTCTAGGCCTTCTCAGATCTAGAACTGAAAGTTAGCACCTTGCGTTGTCAGGTGGCAGTATTGCTTAATATGCTGTTATCTAAAACTGGATTGCTAGGCTTCCCAACCACCAACATTAAAATGCAAACTTGGTATACGAATAAGTTCACGTTTAAAATATGAAAGTTGCCAGTTCTTGTCATTTCTGTAGTCAGTGATGTTCAGATTATTAACTACAATTGGGGAGGGGAATGTTTACTAAAATTGTCAATCTTTACACGAAGTGCAAGAAGTTGTACAAATCTGTCAAGCTTCTTTCCCAGAGGTTAGGGTGGATTGTTTTATTCCTAATTAGGTTTTGCACTGCCTGTTGTTCTTTACGTTATCACGCTTGACATGTTACAATTATTATTCAGCCCATCTTATAGGTATCTCTAATTGTGATTGATGTGTAATCATTCATTTTATTGAGCTCATTAAGGTCCGCAAACCTCTGTACAACTTAGAGTAATTAGAATCCAGATAGCTATTCCATCTGTTCCACAAGCACTGTTTAATTAATGAACTCTTAATGTGTTCTGTGCCCTATAAAAGACATGTAGTATTTTTCCAATTGTTGAATAGGACTTGCATGCCACCATCTTATAATTTTGTTGTGTGTTTTTTAAAACCCTATAGTGGCATTCCTTCTCACCTCCCACTACAAAGCAATCTTGTTGTAGTAATTACATATTTACAGTAATGATTTGGGGGACTTTATTCATATAACATATAAATACGTGTATACTTGTATTATATAAATACTTTAATCTTATTTTTGGTGTTTTAAACTTCCCAATTGCTCTTGTTCTGAATGCTAATGAAGATAAGCAATATTCCTTTTCAGTTACACACACAGAACTGTGGCTGTGATGGTGCCAGTGTTGAAAAAACAAGCATTGCTAATAAGAGAGACTACATAAATAAATATTGAATATATATATATACACACACACACACATATATATATATATATATATATATATATATATATATATATATTTCTCCTGGGTGTGCCTTCGAATGTGCATCCCAGCTGCCCAGCTGATTGACTGGGCAGCGTAGGCGCCTGATTGGCTGGCGCACCCAGGAGAATTGGCCAGCGGCGGGCCAGAAGTGACCTTCTAAGTAGGGGAAGGGACAGTCTGAAAAACTGAGACAAACAGAGATGTTATTGGTCATATTGAAAAATTAACATCACCAGGACAAGATGGCAACTACCAAAGAGTTCTTAAGAAACTTAAATGTAAAATGACTGCTCTTCTGGCCAAAATTTGTAACTTGTCCCTAAAATTAGACTCTATACCAGCAGACTGGAAAGAAGCCAGTGTAACACCCAATTTTTTAAAAAAAGTGATCCAGAGGGTATCCCATATAGAAGTGTGTGTGTGTGTGTGTGTGTGTCTATCCCATATAGAAGAACAAGCCTTGCTGAATGAAAATCAGCATGGCTTTTGCTTCACTAACCTTTTAGAATTCTTTGAGTGTCAACAGGCATGTGTGGATAGAGATCTGGTTGACACTGTATATTTGTACTTTAAAAAGACATAATTTTATTTATTTAAAATATGTCCTGCTTTTCAACCTCAGTATGCTTACCTCTGATAGCTATAATAAACAATTTCCCCTCGACCCACCCCACAAAAGGTAGCCAGCACCGCTAAAATATATAATTATCCAACCAAGCATTAAAAAACTACAGTCAATAAGTAATTTTCCTTACTATTTCAGTTGTAATAAGTGTTGACTTTGTTTTATTTAAACACATCAACCTAGGCTCTATGTGTTTATACACTTTCCAGTCCCGTTGTTGAATCTCTATTTGAACAAGTGATTAATTGTTGGCTTTAAAGAGACTGAATGTGAATTTACTCTGTTTTTTAAACTTTGAAACTGTTGCTGGTTGTGCTACAGTGGTAAAATCTCTATATTTAATTCTCCTGGGTGTGCCAGGGAAAAATGCGTCCTGGCAGCCCAGCTGATTGGCTGGGCTGCGGAGCGCCTGATTGGCTGGCGCACCCAGGAGAACAGCGGCGGTGGCCATGGCTGGGGAGCCAGGCGGGCCCAGCCGCGGAGGCGAGGCGGCGGGCCAGGCCGCGGCAGCAGGCCAGGCCGCGGCAGCGGGCCTGGCCACGGCGGGCCAGCTAGAGGCACAGATGCTCTGTGCCCGGGCCCACTAGTAAAATTTAAAACTCTAGATCAGTTGCTGATAGCTTCAGAAGGCTACAAAAACCAACAATTAATCCCATTGTCCAAATGCAACATATTTTTGCCCCAATCCATTAAGAGTGATTTGTGAGCAGAGAAAAAGTTCCTTCTTGCAGATCTCTCCTGGTAATGGCAAATGGATACTGTGCAGAAGACTGGGGAAGACCTACATCCAGCAGCCGCAGTATATATCCACTGATCAGCACTGATATGTGAGGCACCTATTTTTTTTTTAAAGAAGTAGAAGAAAGCCCTAGTGAGCACCTGGTTCCTTGAATCAAGGCCATTAAATCTAAAACATTGTAGTGTCCAATATTATATATAAAAAGATGCTATTGTGGTATATTTTAAAATTATGAAAACTGAAATTTTGGATACTGTATCTTTAGTATAAAAAATTGCCAATTTATTTGAGTAGCTGAAAGGCTGCAATATCATATCTCTGCATGGTGCTTATTTTATTGTAGGCAAAGATGGCCTTGTACTGTGCATTCCCATTTGTTTCAGAAATGGAATTCAGTGCAGTTCATGAATAGATTGTCAGAAAGATTAAAGTGTGTGCCATGCCTTCTTCTTTTTTTAAACGGAAGGAGTGCCTTTGATGTGCTAATGTTCATTTTCACTCTTTGATTCAGAAATGCCAGTAATTGTTTTACTCTGAAGATTGTCTGCTTTGTATAGGCACATTTTGCTAGCCAAATTCTTGCTCAAGATAGGGAGAATATAAATAAGTGGGTCCTAGTTAATCTTGGAATTTGGTGGCACCAAATAATGGCCAACCCATGAAAATGAGAATCAAACAACACTGGAAATGGTTGTTAAATGAAATGTTGGGTTTAATTTAATTTAAACCCATTAATTAGCACATTAATTGAATAAACAAATATATTAACTGAAATGTCAGGATCTGAAAATATAAACTGTCATATAGCATTTATTTAATGTACTGGTTGATGGTCATAACAAATAATGAAATTCCATTTGAAAGAGAAGCTGGGCATTGTCCACATTTATGTTAGTCTTTTACAATGTACAATCCACATACAAAATGTATTGTATTTCAGAAAAACTGACCAGCCTTATTAAACTTTAGCTGATCTCCAAAAAGACAACCTCTCCCTATTTTACTACAGACACATTATTCTAGGAAGAACTACTAGTCTCCCTCTTGGCAAATGGCAATCTCAAACATAGACTGTAATACCTACATTACCTCTGAGTGTGCATTAAGAGTGGGGAAATAATTTAACTTACCTTGATTATGCATTCTAGAATGGTGGGTACAAGGAGGCAGTGTGATCAATGTTGGAGCACTAGCAAGGGCAGCTCCCAACTAACCCCCATTTCTGTTTCAGAAATCTAATATGTGAGACACAGCTCACCCACCCATAAATGCACTTTGCCCCTTCTGTGCCTTCCCTCAGTTTATTTCTGGTGACCCCAGAGGACACCAGCTGAAACTAATGACTCAAATACCTCTCTAGTTGCTATAGACTTGGTTCTACTACTGATATAGCTATAACTTTTGAACAAGACAAGGTAATTAAATTATTCATATTCAGTCTGATTATATTAAAGATAGATGATAATAATCCATATTCATTTTAAATCCACATACAATTCAATCCAAAGACAGTATATCAAGACAGTAAAAAAGTTCCAAGTATAGCCAGTCTTAGCAGCAATCATTTTCAAGTCAGTATCAAATCCATCCACTGTTTCAAAGTCAACAGTCCGATTAAAAATTGCTGTATGCATTTCAACACCTGTCTTCATCGGCAGCTGTTATAAAGTTTTCCAATCAGCCTCTTCAATCCATATTCACAAAGAGTCATCCATATCTTCTTCACCCACAGAAAATATCTTCAAATAAACTTTTAAAATGCTAGAAAATTCAAGCATAATGAAAGACGAATCTTTGTATTGGAACCAGATTCAAAGCTTTGATATTACCAGAGCATGTTTTTAGCCAAAGTGTACTTGAACACTTAAGTGGGGTTCAGTTTTCCAAGACTGCTTATTGAACTAAGGACTAGGAGAGCTGGTCTTGTGGGAGCAAGCATGACTTGTCCCTCTAGCTAAGCAGGGTCCACCCTGGTTGCATATGAATGGGAGACTAGAAGTGTGAGCTCTGTAAGATATTCCTCTCTGGGGATGGAACCACTCTGGGAAGAGCATCTAGGTTCCAAGTTTCCTCCCTGGCATCTCCAAAATAGGGCTGAGATAGATTCCTGCCTGCAACTGCTGCCAGAAGCCGCTGCCAGTCTGTGTAGACAATACTGAGCTAGATAGACCAATGGTCTGACTCAGTATATGGCAGCTCCCTATGTTCCCATAAACAGAATAGCACTAATTATATTTTGGGCCCAATAAATGATTTGGGGAGCAGAGCTTCAATTTCTAGTGTTTAGGAAGATGGGCTCCCCAAAAGAGCTGTGGAAGTTTTAGAAAAGTTGGCACCAGTGGCACACCTAGCTGATTTTGGCTCCTGGACCACTGCTGCCGCTGTGAGACCCAGCCACACTGAACCGCGGCATTTCTGTAATTTTAGCCGCCATGGGTGGGGGTGAGCCGAGCAGGCCTCCCCACCCCTTGGCGGTGGGCAGAGGGGCTGCTGGACCTGTCTTTCCGGCCCAGAGGCCCTCGAAAACTGCAAGGTGCATCTGTGCACTTCAGATAGATCATCGCAAGCCTGTGATGTCATGGGCTTGCGACAATCTGTTTGAACTGCGCAGACACGCCTCACAATTTTCAAGGGACGCTTGGCCGGACGGACAGGCTCAGCGGCCGCTCCGCCTGCCCCCGCCCCCACCATGGGCGGGAAGCCTGATCGGCTCACCCCCCACACCCGCACATGGCAGCTAAAATTATAGAAAAGGTGCGGTGTGGTGCAGCAATGGAGTGGGTGCGGGGTGACGGTAAGAGACCTCCTGGTCTTTTGAGGGGCCCCCTGACCTTGGAGGCCACAGACCTGGCCCCCAAAGTCTGGAGTTAAGAACACCTCTGGTTGGCACTATATTAACACAGCCCCCTATTCTAAACAGTGGTCTTCCTTTTACTATCTCTTTGTAAGTAATTAGTTAAAATGAGAGATGGTTTTGTTTAAAAACCAGCAAAACTTGCACATGTTGTTTCACCATTTTATTTTGATTAAAATGTGAAACCTGCTTAGTTGCACTTCACTATCCTATCATAGCATAAACTCCAGAGGTTTTATCTAGAGAGTTGAACAGGTGTTTATCATCATCATCATCATCATCATCATTATTTATTCCATTGAGAGAAACATAATCAATTCGGCATATGTGCTGGGTTGAGAGATTACTCTAGAGCTAGTAAAAGTTCAATACAGAAACATTTGCTATTTTAAATGTTGAGCTGAAAATGTCTTGTTAGATCAAGTAATTGTGAAACCAATATCAATAATGGCTTGTAGGTGGAGGGCAGTTGATATTTTTGTCTTCATTTATACCTGCTACACTCTGCATGCTTGCAAGGAATATTTTAATTTAATTGATTAAATGTATAAGAGTGTACAACAATTAACAAAACTCATACTGTGTTTAATGCATAAAAGATTTTCATGGGGTACTTGTTAACTTTAGAATGACTAGCCAATGTAATTGAAGTGCAGCCACCTGGTAGGGAGGTTTTGCAGTCAGCTGCCAAAGAAGGCACAGAATCAAGAGGACCAGGTGTTCTGTTATGCCTTTCGGATCATTACAGTGGAGTAAACAGCATGGGTTCACAGTATGGCTGGGAAGCTGGAAGCTGAAATTTTGTCTTTAAAAGTGACTCTTGTCTTTTAGTTTTTTCGACTCCCTTCTTTGTTGCATGTATACACATTGTGAACCTGAATCTCTAGCTAGACTGCTTTACACAATGTAAGAGAAAGCAACACTCAACCAAAAAAGATTTCTATGCAGCCAATAGCTCCAAACGACTTAACCAACCAAGTGAGCCAATTGTTTTAGGGGAGTGATGGCCAAGTGCAGTATTCTCAGGCTGTTTTATTTTCCAGGCAGTATGGAAGCCGACAGGGCTGTAACATCCTTATTTTTAAGAATAACAACTAAACATAACAACTAAACTTATGAAACCTTTATTCTGTGCTGGTCTGTCAGTCTTTGAGAGTCAGGTAAAATTGCTTCATAGACTAGGTCTGGCCTACTGGCTGCCTCTTGTCCACTGCTGCTCTAGGGAATATACAGGTGACCCTCGTTATCTGTAGGGGTTCTGTTCTCGCCTATAGGCACGAATACGGAAACCGCAAATAACAAAACCTTGAGTCAATAGGAATTGGGGGGTTAGGTTCCTAACCAAAAAAGGGGGGTAAAAAAGCAAGGGGAGCAGAAATAAGAAGAAAAGAACAATACCTTATTCTCCAAGTCTCCAGCAATGACCCCCCTCAAATTCCAAAAATGCTTGAATATTTACCACACAAACACACACAAAGCCACAAAATGGTTCTCTGTTGGAAAATGGTGGCCAGAAATGACATCAGAAGTCATTTCTGGCCACTCAAAACTGCAGATAGGTGAATTTAACCGGTGAGGAAGAGGAAGTGAAATGTGTGAGCACTGCAAGATATTCCCCTCAGGGGATGAAGCCGCTCTGGGAAGAGCAGAAGGTTTCAAGTTCCCTCCATGGCTTCTCCAAGATAGGGCTGAGAGAGATTCCTGCCTACAACCTTGGAGAAGCCGCTGCCAGTCTGTGTAGACAATTCTGAGCTAGATAGACCAATGGTCTGACTCAGTATATGGCAGTTTCCTATGTTCCTATGTTCTAAATAAATGCACCCAGCCTGGGAATGCATTCAGGAGGGCTCCAGAAATCTCCTCCAGAGATTGAGCAACACCCACATGCGTGTGATGTCATGTGCGTGGGCCATCTCATGCGGCCTATTGGCGGCCCAGGTTCTTTGATCGCTCCCACTCAATGGCAGTTCCACCCCTGGCTTAGTTATCCCAGAAAGAAAGAGAGAGAGAGAGAGAGAGAGTGTGTGTTTGTGTGTGTGTGTGTGTGTGTGTGTGTGTGTGTGTGTGTGTGTGTGTGTACACACACATTTCAATGTTACAGTTCCTGGCTTTCATCCAGACCAAGTTACTCATGAATACTCATTGAAATTAATAAGGCAAGTTAACTTGTCCCATTAATTTCAGTAAGACTGCTTATTAGTAACTTAGTGTGAATTTGAACCAATGACTAGAGTAGCTCATCTCATTACTATAAGTGTGTGTGTGTGTGTGTGTGTGTGTGTGTGTGTGTGTGTGTGTACGCGCGCACGCATATATGAGAGAGTTACATTTGGGGAGACAGGCTGTTCCAGTCACTGGCTTACATCCACACTAAGTTAATCATAAGCAGTCATTGAAATCGATGGGACAAGTTTACTTGCCTTATTGATTTCAATAGGAGTACTCATGAATAACTTAGCCTGTTTGTAAGCCAGTAGTCTGAATGTAAATCAGTGCTAATTTTCTGAAGCTTGTCAGTCAGACTGAGGGGAGGGTTATACTGAGCTTTAGCACATAACTGTTTTTCAAAACAAAAATTATGGGACTAGCCAAGAATATTTTCATTGAAAACATATTTTCTTTGGAGAGTGACATGACACACATCATCTGACAACACAATGAGGAAGAGGCAGCCTTATGACAATAGAGCAAACTATATCATTGCAGAACATGACCAGCAGCAGCTGTACATGCACTGATTTGTCTTCACTCTGCTTTCATTCTGGAACTTTGTAGTGAAGTCACATGCAGCCTCTTTATGACAATGGGGCCCTTTCAGCCTTGCTTGAGAATCAACACCTGCTTTGCACACAGACAACATTACAGGTGCCCAAGCTCCCTTAGTAAATTGCACATCGGTGAAGTTACCATGGGAAGGTGTAGACCCCAATTTTGCTGCCTAATTGAAAATCATAGATCCAGGGGCGTAGCAAGGTTGGAGTGGGCCCAGAGACAAGATTTTAAAATGCCCCCCCCCACTGAAGCTCAGCTCATGAAGTAAAGAAATCTTAAATGAGGCTGAATAGTGGTAGCAAAAAGCATAGTTATACACACACAGACACACACACACACACATACATACATACATATATACATACATACATACAAACAACCTACCAGTATGTGCTACAATAGAACAACATCCTGAATTATATTTTAAAAGGTTTTGTAAATTGTGGACAATGCAAGTCATTTAATGATACAAGAGAAAGACATGCTGTTCTGGTAGCTCCAGGTCTTAACACTCAAATCAGTTTCGGATGACGAATACAACTGAAGGAAGCCCGGGCGGGTGCATGGCTGGGGGAGTCAGTCATGTGACTAGCCGGGGGGGGCAAGGCAGTGGACCCCCAGACAACTGTCTCTCATTGCCCTATTATAGTTATGCCCCTGCACAGATCACTCTTAAGTTCTCACTTGTAGTGACTTACTGCTTTAAGCTTATTCATTCCCTCTGCATCATAGCAAACTTTCATTTGACAAAATGTCTGTTATATTTCTGTGATCTAATAAACCTGTTTTTAAAAACTCCCCTTTTCAGAGGGGGAGGGAAACTACGTGTGTGTGTGTGTGTGTGTGTGTGTTTAATAGCTTGTTGAGGGCAAGTGATTTGTGAAGCCTCTTCAAGAGCCCCGTTACTTACCATTTGAACCAAAAATATTTTCTAGAAGCATCACAGTACATAGGAACATAGGAAGCTGCCATATACTGAGCCAGACCATTGGTCTATCTAGCTCAGTATTGTCTTCACAGACTGGCAGTGGCTTCTCCAAGGTTGCAGGCAGGAACCTCTCTCAGCCCTATCTTGGAGAAGCCAGGGAGGGAACTTGAAACCTTCTGCTCTTCCCAGAGCGGCTTCATCCCCTGTGGGGAAGATCTTACAGTGCTCACACATCAAGTCTCCCATTCATATGCAACCAGGGCAGACCCTGCTTAGCTATGGGGACAAGTCATGCTTGCTACAACAAGATCAGCTCTCCTCTCCCAGAGGCATCTGGTGGACTACTGTAGGAAACAGTGTGCTGGAGCAGATAGGCCTTGGGCCTATCTTATGTTCTTATTCCTTATGTTCTTATTGCTGGAGCACATGTATTTTATTTAGTATTGTATGGGTAGGCAGTTGTACCCATGACCAGTGTCTTTTCCAAGAACAAAATTCCTTTCACAGCTCCTGTGCTTTCTCGATATCATCATTATTATTATCCAGTTAGTATCCAGAAATCATGACACATTTAGAACAACAATGACCTCATGTCACTGCCACTCTTAGATCTTCTTGCATAGTTTTCTGGCACTTAGGGTGGAATCCCCACCACCACCCACTCGTACATGAGAGAGAGATTAAGCAGCAGCTGATCTCGTGTAAGTCCCCTCCTTGTCAGTGGTTATTCCAAAATACACTGTCAAACGAGCCTGTGGTTACAGTTGCTACCGGCTCGTTTGATGGCGACTCAGATCCGGACTTTCTCTGTGGCTGCCCCAGGGCTTTGGAATATGCTCCCTGCATAAGAGCATCTCCTTGTCTGTTTTCAAGAAGACCCTCAAGACTCTCCTGTTCTTGCAAGCTTTTAATTAGAATTAATTTTAATAATTTGTTTTAATAACTGTTTTATATTTTTATTGTGTCTTGTGTATTTCAATGTTATTAAATTTTGTACACCGCCTAGAGATGTACATATTAGGCAATATAAAAATATAAAAAATAAATAATGGCATGACAGCATATCTGCACAAGTGGAAATTCCAGCCAGTGGAGTTCCCAAGATAGGGCAGATATGTGGGTGGGACAAGAAGGAACTGACACAAAATATGGTATTCCCTCCAGATTCCAGACACACACACACCCCCAATGATGGGATAACATTACACTAACTTTGGTATAAATTAAAAAGATCATCCATTTGAGCCCAATGGAGAGCAAAATAATGCTGCCCTGCCCTCCTTTTGCCTCAAAGGGCACTGTTTCCAGCCTGCTTGTGCTTTAGAAACTCATGCACCAAATGGCACGGTGGCACTATAAGCTTAGCTAGCAGACCTGGGTGGCCAGCAAGTGGGGAAGAGCCACAAGAAGACCACCTGCACCTGAGGGATACCTGACTAACCACCAATGAATGGGAAGCCCATGAGGTGATCAACACTGTGCCATCAAGCTACAGATCTCACATCATCGGATGCCTGTAGGCTATGTATGACCTCACTACCCTGCTTGCAGTTTACATGTGCTTCATTCTCATGTGTGTATTCCTTTGCATACTAGAAGCAAACAAATCTGCATGCTGCCAGATGTTCACTGAACTTATGTTGGGCTTCAGAAAACCAAAGATAATTGGACAGAGCTGGGTCAGGGGCAAATAAAGGGACACCTTGAAAAAATATCACTGTGGCATGGTTAATAAAAACCAAATTTACAATAAGAAAAAATATCAAGGTAAAAATATAGGGCACTCTTTTTGTTTTAAGGGCTCTGTGGAAGCTGGGGATGCATGCAGTTTCACTCAAAAGATAAAAAGCTCTGATAAAGATGGAGAAGTAGAGAACTATGATGGTGATGAAAGGATCTCAAAATATTTGTCCCCAAGACAGCCTTTGTTTGCATTAAGGAATGTTATGAGCACTGCAAAAATTAAAGTAGAACACAGTTTGGACAGGGCACTACATTAAGAGTGATATGTTAGAACCAAGCACAGGAAATTTGGGTAGTGGACATACCAAGCTTACCTGCAGCCTAAATGTGATTCACTGGCAAAACCGCTCACATTCCCTGTTCACAAGCTGGTTCCCTACATTTATTAATTAAGCAGTGTAACTTGAACAATGTTGCTCCCTTTTGAGAGAGTGCAAATTATAATAGAAAGACACTGGCTGACATCTTAACAAAATGCACATAGGATCTGTGGGTATGGGAGTTTCTCAAGACTCCTCAGTACATAGCCAAAGGTGTTCCAAGTTTCTGAGTGCTTGAATTATGCTGGGCATAATCTCCTATTCAATAATATTGTTTTCTTGTCTTGTAGCTGAAAAGTGTTCAACAACTAAAGACTAGCTGATGATACATATAATTCCAATAGTCTGATTGTTCTTACCTATATTTAGAATGTAGAATGTTTGTGTGGTACAAAGAGAGCAACTAATTGTTTGTTATATTGTTTATAAAATACCATGGTATCTCTTGAGCATTATCTGATTGCACTTATACTAACCACTTACAAAATTCCCCCAAAATTTTCTGTTACAGTTGCACAGCTGTGATAGCTACCGGACTATAACCAATAAGTGTACTTTGTGTTTTGAAGTTTCATATCTAAATCACTTAAAAGAAGATTGTTTACTTGTATGATATACTTGGCTCAGTCTTCTCATAGCTGTAAAATGATGATGAAATAATATCCATAGTCTTTTCAGTCCCTTGAATTCATTAGTCCAAGAGTTTTAGACTCTTTTTGAAATATTCTGTCATATTAATGTAATGTGATATTGCTTCTCTTAGAGCTTTTTGACGTTCATAAGAGAAACTCAGCAACTTTCTCCAGCTTTTAACTTTTACATATCCTATCCTATTGGCATAAATTGTTAGGCATTCAATGATCCCTCTAAAGGATCAGACCTGCCAGATTTCAGACAAAGAGTTCTCACTGTGCCATCAAATCGGTGCCTACTCCTGGCAACCACAGAGCCGTGTGGTTGTCTTTGGTAGAATACAGTAGGGGTTTACCATTGCCTCCTCCCGTACAGTATGAGATGATGCCTTTCAGCATCTTCCTATATCGCTGCTGCCCGATAGACTGGGAAACATACCAGCAGGGATTCGAACCGGCAACCTCTTGCTCCCTAGCCAAGTTACTTCCCTGCTGCACCATTAGGTGGTGTTCTCTCTCACTGTAGAGCCAGTTTATAGTGCACACAGCTAATATAAGCGTTGCATTGACTTCAGGGCAGAATATTTGTAGGAGAGCTGCTGCAGCAGTAGTGGCAGAAAGCAGGTCATCTGAAACTGCTGCTTAATCTGCTCCTCTGTGTTGGTTCACTGGCTCCTAAGTCATCGTCGTCCCTGCCCTGGCACAAGTACTGCTGCTGCTCCTCTACTCAGACTCTGCCTAGTGCCCACTGCTGCTCAGAAGCCAATACAAAGCTTCTCCTAGTCTTGCAAATCCAACCTTAATGTGTCAAATTGTATTGATTTGGCACAGAATGCCCCCCAGAATGTGTGTGATGTTTTTTATGTACCAGACTCATTCCTGCCATGACCAATGACAGTAAAAACAGTGGATATTAACTATCCTTAGATAGAGCTCTGGATCTTAGATGTCTATTGAAATTCTCATTCCATAGTGTCATAGCATAGAGCCAGCATAGCTTAGTGGTTAAAGTGTTGGACTAAGACTGGGAAAACCCAAGTTTGAATCCCCTTTCAACCATTAAACTCACTGGGTGAGTCTCGGCCAGTCATGTATCTCTCAGCCTAACCTACCTCACAGGGGTGTTGTGAGGATAAAAATAACCAAATAACCTCTGAGCTCCTTGGTGGAAGATGGGATACAAGTGTAAAAATAAATAAATAGGGTCAGTGTTAGATATCCAAAATAATTTCTTAGCCCTTTTCTTTGCATTTCCTTCACCATCATGTTGTTATATTAAGAGACTTCAGGAAACAATTTCTTCAAACTGTCTCTGGGAATATTTTATCACATTTAAAATGCAGAGATCCATGATCTCCTTTTCCTTTAAGCATTTTAACACATCTGTGGCTTAGATCACAAGTAAAAACATGTTGAGTCACCTCACTCTACTCCTTAGTGAATTTGTCTTTCTGTTATAGAAAACACCACATAAATTAGCAGTGTTTTGAGTCTCTTATGTAGAATAGCCAAACACCAGAATTGATTGAATTAAGGAAAAGGAGAATAACAGATGCTTAGGAAACCCTTGGCCTTGCTGCTGTTAGATCTAGCTAGAAGTCCCTATCTTTTGTTAGTGTGAGGGAAGTTGGATTTTCTTTGACTAGAAACATTCCCTGTTGGTGGTTAAAGAACCTGATAGATGTATGCAGGTATCTAAGCATTTGCTGATGTTGCATCTGATGATTTCCAATGACGTTGAGATGAAGTTCCTCTCAGTATTGTGTTCCGCTCAATATTATCTCAACATTCAATGTTGTCTTCTTCTGAAATACTATCATCTTTGTTTTATTTTAACTTGAATTAATTTTATAATCTTGCTGTCTTAACATGCAGTATTCAATAAAATGCATACAAGCAGCTCCTCCATTCATTATACCATGTGCTTCTGTGTTGGATGTGAGAGGCTTCTTTAAAAAAAAAAAAAGGATGTTATTAGGCACAGCATGAAAAGAATTTCCAGTTTATCTGCCACATTTGAACTGAGCCCACAAGCAGACTGCAGACTAGAAGGACCCGAGTGGAATTGAGAATGGATGGCAGGCCCACAGAGGTTCGCAGGCTCAGGTGGTTTTCAGCCATAAGTTTAGCTTAGCTCTTCCAGTAATTTGTCACGCCTTGGTCTTCTCCTGCTGCGCCAGCACGTGCCGGCTTAGTGTCAGAAAGTCTGTGCACCAGACGGCCACTCAGGCCTAACATCCTGCTGTTCAAGACCAGCGGCTTGCTGTGTCAGTGTGGAATAGAGAGCCCTGGCAACAGCCAAGTGCTGTGCGGAATAAGTATGTCCGTAATGAGATGTGAATGGCATCAGTCAGTCCCTTTTGAATAGGTTCTAGGCGTGTGCCTCCTCTCATAGAAAGTTTGGCAGCCTATTCATTAACAAGAGGCATCAGGAATTCAGCCCATAACAGTAAAGCAGCCTAGATGAGGGACTCAGGCCAGTTGCTTGTACTGTCAGGAATGGGTTTCAAAAGCAAAAAGTAAATAGAAATGTCAGCAGGTGCATTGTATATAATACTGCCCTCATGTTTAGTACGCCACTGTGATGACCAAAAAAAAGTTTATATGAGAAGATTTTTTTCAGCCCTTTCCATGATGTCTACAGTGGGAAAGGCTTGTGGGTGTCCTCATGGAGATGGTTGTCAGAGCATTTAATATTGCCCTGTGAAGGCTTCTGTTAGGCCTTATGTGCAATATACTGCTGCTAAGATTTGGCACTTCCTTTCTGTTCAGTAGTGGTAAAGCTACATAAAGCTACGCTATTTTTACACATTTCAAATGAACTAGGAAAACTTGGAAACTTAATTTAAACTGAGTGTCAGGAAATGACATGTCATACTGCCTATTTGAGTGTTTAATTCATAAAGTCATATATGAGATACTTTAATCCATTGTAGATTTGTTCAAAATGTTATCCTGTTGTTTGAAGTGCATGATTCACCTTCAAAGAAAACAGAAGCTGCACACAAAGAGAGAGATTTGCTCTCTCCACTGTGAAAAGCTACCACAAGCAGGGGTCCTATTAAGACAGCTGGAAAGTTGCTTCAGCTTGTTACGCTTGTAAGTTTTATTGGTGACTGGTTTTTGATTATGCATTTGAATGGTGTGTGTTCCAGGTTGCCGGGTTTTAATTAAAAGGCAATACTGTTGGTTTTAGATGCTTTATTGTCAGCATAATTAAGACTGAAGTGTACATACATTCTTTGGTTTTTTGAATTAGGATACATCATGAAATAAGAAATTTTGGATGCATCAAGCAAACCTTCCAAAACACTTTAAATGTGACTTTAACATACTTAGGAATTCTGATCAGTAATGATATATAATTCTTACTTTAAATAAATTAATCATTTTTCTCATCTTTTTTCTCCTAAAGTCAGCTTATATATATTATAGTTTAAGTAAAATGTACTTCTGTTAAGTGTACTGGCTATAACACTTGTTCTTTGTAATAATTATTGTTTTCATTTATCACTTATAGAGGTCTCTCAGAATCTGTTTGGAAACCATGAGCTTAGTACTATAGCTGAAAAATACTACATTTGTGTTAATAATGCCTATTTAGCTATCAGACATATGTTAATTATTGTAGTACGTGGCTTTGACTGTATATTTTGGCAACTACTGTATGGTTTTCTTTGTAAATTGCATGGACCAAATATAAGTTTGTTTGGGTTTCTGTAATAGTGGCTATGTATACATTTCCTTAACCTGCCTCCTACAGTTATGAAGAAAGAGCTCTGTATCTTGAAGCAATAATCCAGAATCACAAAGAAGTCATGACATTTGAGGATTTTGCTGCTCAGGTCTTCTCTCCCTCTCCCAGTTACTCCCTCAGTGGATGTGGTGAGTTTCAGCACGTTGTTTTTTTGTCATGATTTTAACCACTGAGAAGCACTTGAGCAGCAGATGTACACCTGTTTTTCACTGATAAATGGTTGCAAATTTAAGAAGAGCATTCTCCCTCTGAATTAGCTAATGAATATCAAAAGGAATGATGACATTCATTTTAATTTGTTTTGCATCAGAGCTGTTCACTCAGTTCCTTTCTTCAGCTATCCTGTTAACCCCTGAATCTAGCAAGGTTAATGAACTTTCTCTCACTAATGTGCTCTGGTTCATTCAGGAGTGTGGGCTTCTTGCTGAGCTGAGAATACGTTGTGCAAAAGCTATTCGTAAACCAGTGAATACTTATCGAAAAATAGTTCCTCACAGTAGAAGCCATTGCAACTAATGCTAAATGGGGATTATGCTTCTGCAATACTAGGACCAAGGATTAACAGTGGTGGTGGGAGGGGGGATTGTAAGGATGGTGTTTTTGTCAGGCAGTCGTGTGTGTGTGTGTGTGTGTGAGAGAGAGAGAGAGAGGGGGGGGAGGGAGAGAGAATATTCTATACATTAGAGCTTTTAAAGTTAATAAGAGAGGTTTATTTTAATTATTGTGTTCTTTTAGAAAAAACTTTATGAAATGCACTCTCAAGATTCCTTGCTCTTTCTTACAATCTGAATTGAGGCAAATGCATTTCATAATATAGATTCCTTTATCCCTTGTTTATATCCATTTTGTGAAACTGAGTCTTCCTAATGATATTATGATGCTGTGTTGGATTGTTTATCTCAAATGCTGGTGAATGTTTGGGTGCATCTGTTTTCTTTCTCTTACCCTAACTGACCAACAATCTTTATATCTGAACTAAAAAAATAACAGAAATTAAATTTACTGAAATGAATCACTTTACAAATAAAATCAGACACGCATCACTGTTTAACATTGCTGGCTTTAGTCCTTGAGCTTTCTGAGCTTTGTTAAGAGATAAGAGGTATATGCATGTACTTGTATTGGTCTCCAGTAGCAGCAGGCAGAAGGCTTTGGAGATAAGCAAGCTGGCAGAAGTAAAGAGAAACCAGTGCTATTTACATAATCACACCTCTGCTTCCTGGAGAGGCGTCAAGAGACAGGAATGGCCTCTATTGATCTTTGTTGAACTGGAATACTAAACAACATTAGAAAAGCTTATAAGTAAAGCTTTGATTAATGTTTTCTCTATTTAAAAAATCTGGAGCAGCTGTGAATTTAAATTCTATACGAACAGTGCCAAATTTGGACATATTTTTCAATCTATTTATAAAGTATTATTTTATTCTATTTTTGATATTATCAAGAGATCTAGCTGGGTTCTTAATAACAAATGATAATAATAACGGGATCTTACTAAATTTTAAAATGTTCAGCTCTAATGATCTTTACTGCTTTTTTCTTTATGCTACTTTGCTATATACAGAAGTTGGGCTTCAAAAAATAAAATAAAAAAGTTGGAAAATTGGACGCAGTTCACTAGGAAGCAGCCCCACACCTTGCTGGAAATGTATACAGGAACACACCTGTAGGCTTTGCACAATTCCTTTTTGTCGTGCTGTGGTTCAAGCAGAAGGTCCCTGTGGACTGGGCCCCAACTGCCTAAACTATTTGGAAAGCATATAGCCCAGAATTAGCAGCTGTTTCTATGCTTAGCTTAAATTGTGTTTACTTGTTGATTTAAAATAGTAATAGCCCGCACTTCCATTTTAAACAAAATTTCTAAGGAGGTTTATAATTTATAGTTACAACAAATAAAAAGTATACGAATTACAGAATGACTAAAAGAACAGCACAGATCAAAAGATCAGCAACATTAAACAGATTAAAAGACGTGGGCAAATATATTGGGAGAAGAAAAAAGATCTGGGCAAATAAAAGGGCCTTTGCCTGGTGTTGGAATGACTTGAGGTTTGGCACTAGACAAAGCTTCTTGAACGGAGGTGTTTCACAAATGGGGCACCACCACTGAAACTTCCATTTTCCTTGTTGCCATCCACGTTATCCCTGAAGGGCGGGGCTCTTGGAGAAGGAACTCTGAAAATGACAGCAGCATTCTGGTAGGCTCCGGATATTTTGGGCTTAAGCAATATAGGGTTTTCAGAGCAGCAGAGTTTTCCACAAAATGTTCAGGTGCAGGTTTTGAGCCTTCCCAAATCTGGCTGTATTTAAATTCAAGGTAAGACGAGACCACTGTATATCTTAAGGGCAATCATTAATTTTTCAGCTAAACACGAGTTGCCAATGTAAAATAACGAGGTTCAGTTGCCCAGTTTAATCCAACCCTACAAAATACTCATCCAAATGTGTGTGTGTACCTTACATAAGAACAACCCTGCTGCATCAAGCCAAAGGTCTATCTAGTCCAGCATCCTGTTCCACGCAGTGGCCCCCCAGATGCCTCCAAAAAGCCCACAGGCAGGGGGTGAGGGTTTACCCTCTCTCCTGCTGTTGCTCCCCTGCAATTGGTATTTAGCGGCATCTTGCCTCTGAGGCTGGAGGTGGTTAAAGCCACCAGACTAGTAGCCATTGATAGACCTGTCCTCCATGACTTTATCTAAGCCCCTTTTAAAGCCATCAAAGCTAGTGGCTATCACCACATCCTATGGCAGAGAATTCCATAGGTTAATTATGCACTGTGTGAAAAATTAACTCCAATGCGTTCTGGAGTGTGTTTACATATATTTAACCATTGAGTGCTAAACTGCATGGTAGAGCCTGCTTACATCAGATACATGTGCAAAATTGGGGCTTTGCATAGATGCATCAAAATGTCCATGCATAAAATGCATAGATGCATCAAAATGTCATTATGACACACATTAGTTTTTAGTGCTTTCACATTTGAGGAACACTTTCCAAGCCAACAAATTTATGAATAACACTTACTTTATTCTGTATCATTTTCTGTGTGGTCATCACCATCACATATTTATGAATACACACCTTCCTTCTCCCTCCATATTTCAATTTCATGTAAATTTAGGATTTTTACTTGTAGGTTTTTTGGCCTAGTATGCTTGATCAACTAGTATTAAGAGTGGGATACAACATCACATTTCTCTTATTACATAAGCAAATCAGTATTGTAAGATGAATGATACTCAGAGAGGCGGGTCTCACGATACGTGAGACCTGCTTTTTGCAAAGCTGCAGGGAGAGCAGGCTAAGCCCGTTCTCCCCGCATACAATCGGGCAGGGAGCCCTGGGTGGCCGTATCGGCCATCCACACGATTGCCAGCTCCGTGATGGAGCCGGTGGGGGCCGGGGAGCTCGGGGGGCTGCGCGGCCCCCCCAAGCCCCAGTATGCCCTGCGCAAGCGCACAGGGCATACTGGGGAGACCCCCGGAGCCGGGAGACGGCTTTTCACCTCCCGGTTGGGTCGCTGCAGCTACTCACGATCAGGGAGCCCGGTTTTGCGGAGCACTCGCTCCACAAACCCGGGCTAAGGGCAGGGACACTTAGGCGGGTTACCCGCCTAGGAACCACCGGGCTCGCAGCCGAGCCCGGTGGTTCCCACAATCGGGGAAAATCGGGCTAGGCTTTCCTAGCCCGATTTTTTCCGATCGTGAGAATAGCCCCAGATTCTCCCCACATGGATTGAAACTAATCTGGTTAACACTAATTGAGCCAATTATCAAATCTTTGTAGCCTGAACTGAAACAAAATCAAAACACCCTCAACTGTAACTGAACTACCGCACACGCGCGCACGCGCACACACACACACACACAATGACTTAACTACAACAAAGATATGCGCATTTTGTTCTGTTTGTTTGTTTCTGTTTTTGCTTAATGGCAAACCGGCCTGATTTACAGCAGCCCAGTTGATGGTCAGACCAGTCCGTGCACACCCGTTACATACTACACATATATTGACATAGGCATATGAATGTAAGCTTTGTTTTTAATGCACCTAAAATCACTAGATGTTCTATAAACATTAAAAATAAAACAGGTACTCTCTGCAGGCTTCTAATCTTAAAAGAAGAAGAAGAAGAATTAACTAGCATTGTGCATTTGTATGATTAATGTGCTGCTAATATTCTGAGGCTTTTAACATGTATGTTGTAAAGAAATATACAATTCTGTCCCACTTTTATTGCTCTATTATGAAGCAGCAATGGTACAATGTTGTGCTGCTTTCTATGGCTCTGGTTTTTTGGGGCCAGGCTTTTATGTGCCACCTTTTGCAGAAAGCCTCAGCACAACAGCTTACAACATATTTTAAAACACACTACAATGGCCAACATCCTGACTAACGCTGCTGTTGTTCTTGCTAGTTGCAACATGTGGCATGCCTCATACATTTTGCAGAGAATTTCTGCACCTGAGCATAATTTGGAAAATCTCTGTGATTTAGAACAGTTATACAATCATTTGCATTAGTTTAATTTTGTTTATGGTATAAGCACAGCATTATCACAGCCATGATACATACTACGGGTGTGCACAGACTGGTTGCGGCAGTTCGGTCAGAATTCGGAGGGAACTGTGTTTCTTGAACCAGTTCGGTCAAACACACTGGCTGGGCCGGTCAGGTCGACAAACTGGCTCAAAACAATTCACATTCGAAACACTTGAACCGGCCTGGTTTGCAGTGGCCCAGTTCATAGTTGGACCGATCCATGCATACCCCACAACATACTGCACATATATTGACATAGGCATATGAATGTAAGCTTACAGTATTTGACAGCTTAAAACCCATACTGGAAAACATGTTTTTAAAATCTAAGTTGCAGTTGATCCCTCAAAGGGTTAATTGAAATGGGCACACTTGACTGCTGAGAGGGCTGATCTAATCACAGCCATGTCCAAGTGCATCTGTTCAGTGTGAGGTCATTCACATGCATACTAATGATTTGGAAAATAAAGCATAATGCTCCAAAAAGATAGAGCTAATGCACTTCTTTGCAGAAAAAGCAAGGTACATGCTCAAGCGAAAAATTCCATCTCGTCGTCACCAAACTTAAGGGGAGAAATGATAAAATCCATGGCAAATGTTGCTGATAAGTGGCCTGCTTAATTTTACAGCATAGTCAAGTACCAGAGCTGTTTTTATGTCATTATGGAGACCACTTTCAAGGTTCACAGAACAATCATGCATGTTTTATGTAAACATTAAATATAAACATAAAATTTGATTGCCAGGTTGCTATATTTTTGTTTAATACATAACATAAAATGTTTATTCCCTTTTTATAGAATAATAAAGCAATGAAAGAACAAACCTATTTTAGTATATCTTGCATAATAACTTTACTCTTGGGATACTTAAAGACAGTGCTGCAACCAATCTTGTTTTAAATTATTATAGCAGGTTCTTAACTTGATTTTGCAAACAAAAATAATGTTTTGTTTTGCTAGCTATATTTGTAGTCTATCAGGCAGGTGTTGAACTTATGATGCATCTTCTAGTTTTTTGTACCCTGTGCAGTATGATCTGCAAACATCCAAGCAAGTTTTCTTCAGTAGTGTAAAGGCAATATGGGTATTTGTGGCCAATCAGGAAAGTGTTTCTTGCCCTGGACCTCCCCCAGGGTTGTTTAAAAATCCTCCAGTAGAGCTGCCACCAGTCTCCTCTGTTCTCCTAACATAAAGCCTGGAGAGCCCCTGGTGGCGCAGTGGTAAAACTGCCGCCCTGTAACCAGAAGGTTACAAGTTCGATCCTGACCAGGGGCTCAAGGTTGACTCAGCCTTCCATCCCTCCAAGGTCGGTAAAATGAGTACCCAGAATGTTGGGGGCAATATGCTAAAATCATTGTAAACCGCTTAGAGAGCTCCGGCTATAGAGCGGTATATAAATGTAAGTGCTATTGCTATTGCTACAAAAACCTTTTAAAGAGCATGTAGGCCAAGCAGGCACAAAGGGAGACAGGGTGGAGCACACTTTCAGCCCATATCAAGTTTAAAACAATCAAAATCTAGTTTAAGTAGATATATAAAGCAGGACATTTTACAGGCAAATAAGGCAAAATGGTTAAAATGCACAAGTGAGGTCCCTTTCTTCCTGTCTGGTGTTAGACAGGAGGCTCAGTAGATCTTAGGACTCAAGTTGCAGTTCAGAAACCAAAAGCTTGCGTCATGGTGAAATCTGCACACTCCTAGGAGCCATGCAGAATGGTCTTAGCTAACAAAGATGAACTGACATAAAAGTAATGTTTTGAAACAGCAACCTCGAGTGTCCCTCCAATGACAACCCCCAACTCTTCTAACTTAACGCAAAAGCTGATTGTTTCCTTTATAGGGCAAAGTTTGCAAATTTAGTGTCAGTGGGGAAAGAGGTAAAACCAGCTGCTAATTAAATTATTGTGGATGGGCAAAACATCCTAGGATCCAATGGTTCAGACACTTATTTCAAAAGCTAAAAGACTTTCTCTGTAGTGGCAGGTTTTCAAACAATAGGAGCAATCATTTGCATGAAGTTCTGGTGCCTAAGAGTACTTTAAGGCTGTTCTGGTCTAAGGAGACATACGGAGATCACCTGATTCGCAACAGGCTAGTGAGAGACTTAAGAAATCCACAAAGGGACAGCAAAGCCAGGCCAAAAATGGCTTTTAGAATTGAGGGAAGTTCTGATACGAAACTTAAATGAATGTTTTGGCTGAACAAATGCCCATTCCGCTTCAGTATTTGTAGACTAGATATTATACTGGCTGCCTTTTGGGTGATAGGTTTACTTCATCTGTGGGATGAAACAGAAAACCTAATTCTGTGAACATGCCTACAAGCATGATATGACATGAACAACTGTGCAATACTTCAGTACATTGTGCATAGGTTAGAAGGCTAAACAACTTCGGTTCACATGAACACAGCCCCCTATATGCAATCATGTTGGGGCTCCACCAGGGCTTTGCATGTGGGGGAGGGGGGGAGATTCCAATAATCACCGATCACACATGATTGAAGGTTGTGCCAGGAACACACCACCATGTATTTTAATAACATTGGGACAGGCACAGTCTCAGCACTCTGACATGATTGTGCATAGGGGGGCATATTCATGTGAACTAGTCCAATATGTTGTACAAATGTACAGGTATCTGTACATGTGTTTGTGTGAATGACTGTACCTGCATTCATGTTAAGAGTGAACCTGGGTACATGCCCACTGAAATTCAGGATGCAGATAAGAAGTATGCTGCTATACCTGTGTTCAACATAACATGTGAATAACTATGCCTGTGTACAGATCTGTACCTGTGTACACTGTATATTGATTGTACAACTGCTGACTATGAAGTTTGAATAGGGCTTTGGTGTCATACAAATATAGGGAAAGTAGTCTAAGTGCCAAAGTCAGTTTTGCAGTTCCGTATGGTACTAGGGATGTGCTCGAAGCATTTTGGAGCCTCTATTTCAAGGCACTGAAACACTTTGAGCATTGTTTCAGCAGGGCAAGCAAGTCACTTTAACAGTGGTCATGTTGCCAATGATCAGAAGATAGGTAAGGCCATAGTAGCACTGGGCAAGTGCAACTGAATTTGGTGCCCGCCTCAGGCATCCAGAGGTCTTGGGCTGCCTTTGGTTCCATTGTGTACAATGAGTTCCAACAAGTGCAAGAACTTCCCTGTTCTCTTTCGTGAGGGGGGCAGAAGAATGGAGGGGAGAAACCGATCCTCAGTTTCTTGCATAGTATGTCTTGCAGTTGGTGTTTCCTGTCCCTAGATACCTCTTCCCTGACTACCTAATTCAGGAGAGTAATTACTTCCTGAACAATGTTCCCCAAAAAGGTACTTGATGATGTTTTGGTCACAGCACAGAGTTAGGCCAGAGGTGATCTAGTTGACACTGTATACTTAGGCTTCCAAGAAGCTTTTCACAAAGTCCCTCATCAAAGGCTCTTGAAATTAGAGAATTAGGGGACAGGTTCAATCATGGATTGGTAACTGACTGAAGGACAGGTAACAGTGTAGGAATAAATTGACAGATTTCACAATGGAAAGATATAAAAAGTGGAGTCCCCCATGGATCTGTATTGAGGCCAGCACTTTTTAATGTATTCATAAATGATCTAGAAATTGGAGTAAGCAGTGAGGTGGCCAAATTTTGCAGATGACACTGAACTATTTAAGGGTAGTGAAATCCAAACATATTGTGAGGAGCTTCCCAAACTAGATGAATAGGCAACAAAATGAAAATGCAGTTCAGTGTAAGTATAAAGTGATGCACAGTCAAAAATAAATAAATCACAACTTCATATATAAACTGATAGGGTCTGAGTTGTCAGTGACTGACCAGGAGAGGGATATTGGGGTTGTGTGGACAATTCATTGAAAGTGTTGACTCAGTGCTCAGCAACTATGAAAACAGCAAACTCCATGCTTGGGATAATTAGGAAGGGGATTGAAAAGAAAACTGCTAATAATTATAATGCCATTATACAAATCTAAGATGTGGCCACATTTGGAATACTGTGTACAGTTCTGGTCACCATATCTCAAAAAGGATATTATAGAACTAGAAAAGGTGCAGAAGAGGATAACCTCAATAACTGGGGATCTAGAGCACATTACTTATGAGGTAAGTCTACAAAATGTGGAGCCTCTTAGTTTAGAAAATAGGCTACAGAGGCAGTGATCTTCACTCCTTTTGTGGCAGGGGCTGCTGGTGTGTCCCCCCCACAATGCTAGAATCAATGTTCATCCCATGAAACTGTTTGCTAGACTATTTAGTACTGACAAAAGGAAATAATTTTTCACACAGTACATAATCTATGGGATTCTCTGCCACAGGATGTGTTGTTGGCTATCAACTTGTATGACTTTAAGCAGCGGGTAGACAGATTCATAGAGGACAGGTCTATCAATGGCTACTAGTCTTGATAGCTATAGGCTACCTCCAGGTTCAGAAATAAGATGCCCCTGAACATCAGTTGCAGGGGAGCAACGGCAGGAGAGGTTGATCTTTGATGTGATCCCAGTGTATTCACACCACGGGATACGCGTCTGCACAGGAGACCACTCGTGAAGATTCTAAAAGCTTCATGTGGCACTCCTGACTCCGCCCATGGCATGCATGCATCCATCAATATAGGCAGTCGGAGCACCACTGTCCTCAGTTCCTTTCTGACCGCCAACCAGTACAGACGCCTCGGAAAGTTCTTCTGCTTCGTTGGGGTTTGCCACCTCAACCATTTGGATAAGTGAGAGAGAAAAGATATACATACATATCTTCGAGAAGATAGATAAATAGATATCTTCAAGGAATATAGATATAGATATAGATATTTATTCGAGAATATTGTAGGTTTCTTGTTTGTTGGACAGTTTTCATGACAGACAGAAAGAAAAATAGTGTGGGAAATGTAACACTGCTTTCCTCTCATCAGATTGATATTCTCTGAGCCTTCTCTGTTTAGGAGAAGAACATAATACTGAAAACTGTAAGATTTGTCAGGAGTTTTCTAAACATACTCGGAAAATTAGACTTTTGAGGTTGAAGGAACGCTCTTTACAATTTGGCACTAAAACCATTATCGATGTTGAGTTCAACGGCCACCCCAGAATAGAAACCGGTTGATCCTTCAACATCCAAAAATGCGACCCCATCTGCAAAGTCCTTAAGTAAGGAAAAAACAAGGTCGACATCGACTCTGAGCCCGAAATCCAGTCACCCTTCAACACTGATGCAGGTCTCAAAGGAAAGAGCACTGAAGCCCTCTTCCCCAACCTCGAAAGAGGTTAAATCGAGAAAGGCTAAAGCTGAATTGAAATGTAGAGCTGTCTCTTTGTCCTCCACTTCGATGTCTGCTCCCCAAAAGAAGTCGAAGATGGACTCAATGTCAAATATCTTGGTGTTGGAGAAACCTTTGACATCGAAGCAGTCGATGTTGCTGAAATCTTCAAAGTCCAAACACCTGTTGACACCATTGAAGCCGAAAGAAGTACCAATATCGAACAAGTTGATGTCAAGAAATGGGTTGTCGTTGGTACCAAAATCTACGATTCCGAAGTTTAGAATTGTGATAAAGGAGGTGCGAAATGAAGGGATGTTAACACTGGATTGTCTGACAACCACTCATTCGCTGTCAGTAACGACAGAGATTCCTCCATGTAATATATTGGCACTGCCTTCAAAAGGTAACATAGCAGTGTCTCAGGGTGCATACCCTTTTTCTCCACCCCATCCAAGTATTATTTACCTCAGTGATACTGAAGATGTGGTTGAAGTTCCAAGGACCCCATCTTTCTCCTCCATCACTCATGGCTGTTTAATTCAGGATGAGAGACAAAATCTGATTAAATTGAAAACTGAAAAACCCTGGAGTGCACATTCCTACCACCCCATATGCCCTGCTTCCTAACAGTCGTATCAGGGAGGAGGTGATTGTGCCCATCAGAGCAAGCCCTATCAGACTTTCCAATCAATAACCCATCTGTCTTTTGGAGGGTTTACTCATACTGATTGTTATGTGCAACCCTTACATGTGGTGTGCTACACTGACCCAGTCAGGGATGAAGGCATCTTTTTACACCCGCATGATTTCCATCATCCCAGAGAGGTTACATATACAGTCACCTCAGGTTCAGTGTCATTCCATACGACTCAAGCTACCATGTCAATGCAAACAGATTCTGAGTCGCCCCTTGCACCAACCACTCCGTCAAACCCACAGTTTCCAGTGCAACCTGTTCCTCCAGCGTTACAGCCAGTCTTGCCAGTTGACCCTCAAAGTCCAGCTTCAGTACTCATAGAGCATATGCCACGAGGTGCCCCATCATCTGATGGGCATTCTCTCACCCCGGGGATCCTGCACCAGATTCAGACACGGACTCACAAACCCCATCAGAACCATCCCCAGTCGATGAGGTGCTTAAGAAGGCCTCTGATTCACCCAAGGAGGAATATAAGAATTATCATATCTTGATTGCCAATATGGCCAAAGACTTCAGCCTTAGCCATAAACAAGTTACTGAAAATATTGAAAACCTTGTTTATAAGTTCTTGCAAACTGCAAAAACCTCCCAACCTACTGCATTACCTATGTTACCCGTACTGCTACATGCCTCTAAACAGGCTTGGAAGAAGCTGTCTACTACAGCCCCCACTTCCAGGTGGCTTGAAATTATGTATAAAGTCCAAGAAGAAGTTTGTGAATACCTTTTTAAACACCCACAACCCAACTCGTTGGTGGTAACTATTCATCATCTTCCCACTTGGGTAAACCACATGCAGTCCCAATTGAAACAGAGGGTCGTAAGTTAGACTCCCTTGGAAGACATTTGTATTCAACTAGCACACTGGCTATGTGTATAGTCAACTACACTGCGTGTATGTCACGTTACCAACACTCTTTGTGGGAGGAGCTCGCTGAAGCCAAGCTGGAAGATGTGCAGGCAAAAATTAAGGAGATACAGATCAGATCAACTCATATTACTAGACAACAAATTAGCATGGCAAGCCATCTGATGGACTATGAGTCAAAGAACATGGCAAGTTTGATAGCCTTGTGACGTCATGCCTGGTTTCACTTCTCTACCTGTACATTGCAATATGAGACTAGGGAGAAAATTGAGAACTTACCCTTCGAGGGTGAAGGTCTCTTAACTCTGAAACTTATGATACCTTAGAGAAGTTGAAGAAATCGAAATTGACTGTGGAGTCATTTACGGTCCTAACTACTCAATCCAGCTATCAATCTAGACACAAGCCTTCCTATGTACCTAATGCTCCATACAGGAAGTACCAGTCTCAGTCAAGCCCAGTGATAAGAGAGACTTTAAGAAATCCTCAAGACCTCCAGGTATCCCCTACCAACATAGGAGAAAATCAACTGTCCAATGCTCCAAACAGGGTGAGAATTCAAAACAGAACCTTTGATAACTTGGACATTCCTGCCCAAATATCTATGATCTCCTGACATCTGGACTACTGGATACTCATAACTATGGACAAATGGGTACTTTCCATATTGTATGGCTACACCATACAATTTCATACTCACCCTTGGTTCATGAGCATAAGATCTACAACACCTACCCCCACTTTACAGGTGGAAGTAATATCCCTTTTGGAAAAAGATATGATAGAGCCTGTTCCCCCAACCATCCAAGGGAGCGGGTTCTATTCCAGATATTTCCAAGTGCCAAAGAAGGATGGAGGCATTTGTCCTATCCTGGACCTCCAAACACTCAACAAATTTGTACAGACAACCAAATTTCACATGATCTCCATTGCGTCCATGATTCAACTTCTGGCCGGAGACAGATAGTTCGTTGCCATCGATTTAAAGGACACTTACTTTCATGTCTGGATCCATCCAAAGGACAGAAAATACCTTCATTTCACGGTCAGCCCTCTAGCCTACCAATACAAAGTCCTGCCCTTTGGGCTCTTTACCACCCCGAGGGTGTTTACCAAGGTGGTGGCTGTGGGAGTCACTCATCTCCGTCACCCTGGTCTAGAACTTTTGACAGCCCAGTCCAAGGACAAACTGGAGCAGGATTTGAATACCCTTCTGCTCACTTTTGACAATTTAGGCATCATTGTGAACTACAAGTCCAAAATGGCCCCTACACAGTCCATACTGTTTATAGGAGCGTTGTTGGATAGAAACGAAGAGTTTTCCTTCCAGAAGAGTGGATGCTGAAGCTTCTGCACCACGTAAACCTGGCTCTCTTGACCCCTACGAGGACTGCACACCAGATACCAATTTTACTGGACCTTATGGCTTCATGTACCCCTGCGATAACTCATGCAAAGCTACACATTCATCCTCTGCAACTTTGGTTTTTGAGGAATTTTGATCTCCTTTATGGATCTCTGAGACAACTCCCGTGGATACTGCAAGCGGCCCGAAATTCCCTTCAGTGGTGGTCCCTTCGGGGAAATCTGAACACAGGCATCCCCTTCCAGCCATGCTTCCCTCAAATGACTGTGACTTCAGACACTTCCAGTGAAAGGTGGGGAGCTCACTATCCCACTTACAAAGTGAATGGATCTTGGGCCATCACCCAGAGGCGCCTTCACATAAATGTGCTGGAACTGCTGGGGTGCTTCCTTTGTTTGAAGGCCTTCAGACCAATATTACAAGGCAAAGTAGTACAGCTTGTGATTGACAACACTACCACCATTGTGTACGTGAACAATCAAGGGGGGGGCGCTGTCTCGCATCCCCTGTGCAGTCTGGCATTGAAGCTCTGGGACTGGTGCATTCAACATGGAATTCATCCCATTGTGATCAACATCAAAGGAGTCGACAATGTGGAAGCTTAGTTGCACTTTGTGTCACTCAGGCGCTCACAAATAGAATGTGTCCATGACCGACCTGTTACCGATATTCCGCACATGGGGGTTTCCATGAGTGGACTTATTCATGTCAGAGGAGAATGCGAGATGCAATCTGTTCCGTACAAGGGCGGGCATAGGCTCCAACTCAATGGGAGACTCTTTTCTTGTTCCATGGCTCTATATTACACATTCTCACCCTTTCCCTTGATCCCAAGAGTCCTCAACAGGATTATCCATCAAAAAACAGACTGCATTCCGATTACCCCGGGGCCCCATCAGACATGGCATCCACTGTGTTGAGACTATCCAGGGGCAGATACCGACGCCTGCAAGCCATTCCAGACCTGCTGTCCATGCATCCCGGCCAGGTTTTCATCCAGATGTCAAGATGCTGAAACTCACCACGTGGAGTATCAAATCCCTGAACCCAGTGCCCAGCTACTAGAAGAATGAGAATAAGCCTTTTCAATTAGAAGAAGCCTTCTACCCGTAAGACATATGCTGCCAAGTGGAAACATTTCACATCATATGTGGCAACACATTCTTTTTCGCCCTCAAGGGCTACCATATTACAGATATTGCAATATCTCTCTAGCCTAAAACTGGCTGGTCTCTCTAATGCATCTATTAGGATCCACCTTGCTACTATCTCCAGCTGTCATGGGGGAGTGGATGCCTCTACTACTTTCTCCTACCCCCTTTCAAAAACATGTCTTAAGGGCATGGAGAACATGTACCCACATACGAGGACCCCAGCACCACAATGGTCGCTCTCTCTGGTTCTGATGGATCTCATGCACACCCTGTTTGAACCTATGGCTACTGTCCCTCTACAATTCTTATCTTTTAAAATGGCCTTTCTTATAGCTATCACCTCGGCCAGAAAAGTGGGGAAGCTGTGTGCCTTAAGGTCTGATCACCCTTATGTCAGGCTTCATAAAGACAAAGTAGTCATGTGTATGGATATATCTTTTAATCCTAAAGTAAACACAAGTTTCCACATCAACCAGGATGTAATTCTGCCAGCATTTCCCCATAACCCACAGTCTGACTTAGAGCGGTCTCTACACACATTGGATGTCCACCGAGCATTGGCCTTCTATCTGGATAAGACTTGTTCCTTTTGTAAAGATAATAGACTTTTCATTTCCTATAGAAAGGACAAGAAAGGAATGCGAATCACTCACCAACGCTTGTCACATTAGATTGTCCAAGCCATAGTTGAGGCATACAAGTCTCAAGGCAAAAACCCACCTAAGGGTGTTAAAGCCCACTCTACGAGAGCGGTATCATCTTCGGCCGCCAATCAATCAGGAGTCTCCATGACTGAAAATCAGAGAACTGTGACTTTGTCTTTGTACCACCCCTTCATTAAGCATTACGCACTGGACATGTGGTCCTCCAAGGATGCATGTTTTGGGAGGGGTGTCTTGAAGCAAGTTTTAGCCTAACAACGCACAAGGTATGTCCAAGAAACGCTCCTCCTGTAGGAGCTTGCTAATCACCCAGTGGTGTGAATACACTGGAATCACGTCGAGGATAAACAGGTTGCTTACCTGTAAGATTATCCTTGAGTGATCCTAGGTATTCACACATCCCACCCAACCTCCGCTCTTTCTTGGAAGTTGTGCTCTGAGCAATGTCTATGTTTTTACTTACCTGTTCCCTCACTTACCTATCTATTTCCATTTACGATGGTCGCTGGCATCCAGTGGTCGTCCAGGAACCGATATAGGTGCTCCATCCATATTGATGGATGCATGTGCTTTATCAGCAGAGTCAAGAGCGCCACACGAAGCTTTTAGAATCTTCCTGATTGGTCTCGTGCGCAGGCGAGTATCCCCAGTGGTGTGAATACTAGGATCACTCAAGGATCATCTGTTATAGGTAAGCAACCTGTTTTTCCCCTGATTCATCTCCTGGTTCTTAGGCTTCTCAAAGGCATCTAGCGGGTAACCCAAATTGATCATATGGCATAAAAGTGCCATGAAGCAAGCAAAAACATGGCTAACCATAAAGTTATAAAAGTCTTTAATATAAAATAAAAGGTAGTTTATCCCAACGTGTTTCGGTCATCTTGAAATGATCTCTGAGGTGTGAGCGGGTCTCCCTTTCTGGAACTTGCAAGAAAGAATATTAAATCATCTCCCCCAAAGAAGAGCGCATTTCTGTTTCAAAACAGACTATAATGATGACTGCTTATTTTGTGGTAGCCCATGTCTTCTTTGTGGATTAGGTGCAGCCCTTTTTCTCAGACTGCACAGAGGTGCCTGTCTTTAGCTACCAACCCAAGACAATATTTTTGCTGTGAACTTTTAGCTTTTTAAATAACTTTTAATTTGGAACTTTTTTAACAAAATGTAATTTTAAATGTGGTTTTAGCCTGGTATTTTAACTTAACTTTTAATAACTTTATTAGTCTTATTTTTATTGATGTTGTGAGCTGCCCCAAGCAGTCGTGTGCTGGAGGGGTGGGTATAAATATTTTAAATAATAAATATAAATAAATAATAACTGCATATTTCCAGTCTCAACTGTTCACCCATATAACAGAGTGTGTTAGTTGATATCCCATCAACATTTACAGCAACCAAATTAATCAGCTTCAGCTGAAACATTTTGGTCACAACTTTTTTTGATGTAGCCACAGTTAGTAACACCAACAGCACAACTCGATGCATGTCTCAGTGGACTTTACTCCATTCTGAGTGTGCAAAGATTTGTAACCTATATCTTCCCCCTCACACACACTCCAATAGTCTCTCCAACTATTGTCCAACTTAGCATTTTGATGAAGAAAATATTTTTATTGCTTCTTTAGGCCCATTGAACTAGATACCATCACCTCACAGCAATTCTTATCCATCTTCTGGGTCCATGAAGGTGAATGTGTGTGATCACATACATTTCTATGGCAACAGACTGATACAAACAGAATTATGAGTTTTCAGTCTAAAGGACCAAGCAGCAGCTGCTCAAAAAAGAACAAAATGTCTTGGGGCCTTTCCAGACGATAAAAACCCTGCACTTTTCTTAATGCTTTGTTCATGCCAGCACCAGTGGCATGATTCCTGTCCCTGAGTAATGGAAGGGATGAGTAGTCTTACTGTAACAGGAGAGCAAACATATTCTTGTTTGCTGCTTTTTAATTTGAAAATAATCAGGGAAATGCAAACTCCAGTACTCTAATGGAAATTAATGTAATATATTGAGGCTATTCTCACGATTGGCCAAAAGCAGGCTACAGGAGCCTAGCCCGCTTTTGGGCGAGCGTGAGGACCACCGGGTTCTCAGGCGAGCCCAGTTTCCTCAAACTAGGTAACCCGCTTAAGTAGCCCTCTCCTTAAACGAGGTTAGCAGAGTGAGCACTCTGCAAACCCTGGCTATTTGGTCGTGTATTGCTGCGCCGCGACTCTGCACCACGGCAACAAATGAGGAGACCCCCGCTGAGAGGCTGAAACAAGCCTCCCGCCCCTGGGGAGCTCTCCAGGATGCCCCACGCACTTGCACGGGGCATCCTGGAACTTCTGAGCGCCACATGGCCCCCGATCCCCGCAGCGCCCTCCGGCTCTGTGACGGAGTCGTGTGGGTGGCTGCTCAGGGCTGCCAGTGTGCTCGTCTGCGGGGAGAGCGGGCTAAGCCCGCTCTCCCCGCTAACCCCATTCAGGCGCTTCCCACTGCTCATGAGAACAGCCTCATTGTATTTTGTTGTAACATTACATAAATAAACAAAAATTCATACAGACCACAAATTGGTGGGACATTGCAACAGATAGGTAGCCCTGCTGGCATTTAGCCCTTCTAATAAAAATGGGTGTGGAGTATTCCAGGGAGCAGGGGAACATACAGCCTATATATATATTTTAAAAAAAAAAAAAAAAGCCCTTCATACAACCATGTGGGAGGGAAGGAGAGCTCTTCCTTCTTATTAGTGACCTCACAGATACTATCCAAAGAGAATTCTGTGCCACTTGCACAGCCACATTCCATTCATCAGTTATGGTCACAAGGGACACACTAGCAGGAGCACAAGAGATGGTTTTTCCAGCAGTAAATATTGCTGGTTTTGTGCTGAGAGAATGCAGTATCCCCACAACAGAAGTGGGATCTTTAGGGGAAACATCTGGTTCCCCCACCAAAAAAGATGATCATTTTTTAAAAGCCCATATACAAATGTTTGCCAAATGGTCAGCAGAGGGAGCTGAAAATTAGAGATAACAGGGAGCTGATAAATTAGAGATTTGTTGACTCTCAACAAAATATTGCACTGTATCCTTCACCCCTACAAGAAATGCCCTTACTCCAGGCTGCAGCCAGCCTGGAGCAGGAACCTTGTTGTGCTGTTCAGGTCCTACAGACAGAGGGGAGTTTCAGGAGCGGGAAAGAAGAAAAAGGGTACCTTTTTTCTTTCCCATTCCCTCGAGGACTTTCACTGCTGTGAAATATAGAGCTAGTCAGTTGTTACTTACTTACTTGTATATCCTGCTCTTCGTCCAAAGAGCCCAGAGTGTGTTTCATGGCTGAATAGGGATTTTAACCTAATTTAACACTCTTCTAGCCACTGTATCAGGGACGTGCAGAATCATTCGCAGTTGGAATATTCCTACCGCAATTTGGGCCATTTCAAGTGTTCCAAACTTGGAATAGGATACCCTTCAAATGAAGGGCCTGTTCCGAAGCTTGGAATGGAACAACCCTGTTCCAACTCGGAGCACTCAAAACGTTCCAATTAGCATTTTGGCCTCTAGAATGGTGCTCTTCTGGACTCTGTGCATGCGTGGCAACCATTTGCGTGGACAGCACCACCACACAAATGGCTGCCGTGCGTGGGCAGAGGCCAGAAGAGCATCCCAAGCATTTTGGAGTCCAAAATCCGGGGCATTTGTGTTCCGTTCTGAGCTCAGAACAGAATGCAAATGCCATCCCATGCACATCCCTACACTATACCACGCTGGCTCTTAGCATTTATGTAGCTATATACTTTAGCTAAATGCTAAATACTTAGCATTTGTGTAGCACTTTTGAGCATTCACCACCTAATGGCGCAGCAGGGAAGCAACTTGCCTAGGGAGCAAGAGGCTGTGATTGCCAGGAGTCGACACCGACTCGACGGCACAATCTTTCCTTTCCTTTTGAGCATTCAGAACACATATTATTGTGTTGTAATCTTCACAGTGACCCTGCAAAGTAGGTAAGATTATCCCTAGATTGCAATTGTGGCTAAGAGAGTAGCTTGCCTAAGGCCACCTAATGTGATCTTCACTCTATTTTTCATGCAATGGCCAGTTCGGCACAAAACAAAAAACAAAACAAAAAAGCTTCCAGTTGAAAGAGCCATTTCCCACTGTGCTGACCTCTAACCTCTGTGCAGTGCTGTGTTTTCCCAGTTTAAAGGGACTCCTTTAAGGGAAACTGAGCCCTCTCAAACCTAAGCACCATCTTGAAAGGCATACACAGAGTAGTGGAAAGGACTATACTTCCCAATGCTCCATGCACACCTTTCAAGATGGCTTTGGAACTCAAAAAGTCTGTTTCCCTTAAAGGAGCCCCACCAGCATTGGACACAGCACGTTGGGTCAGTGGGAGCGACCACTGGCTCACAGGCCTTGCAATTAGGAACACTGACCTAGTGAGTTTATGACAGAGGTGAAGATTGAACCTGGGACTCTTTGATTCATACCTCCCTCTTTTAGCCCCCATGTTACTCTAGTGCTCATTGTATTTTATTTTAATATATTATGAGTTGCTTTGAGTGCCTAGGGATAGAGAGGCAGCATAGTTTTATTTTGGTTTTGTTTTATAACTGTCACATATGGTACTTTGCACTTTGGGAAGAAAGAATGTGCTACTGTTGCACAATCCTTAATTTTATTTAAGAATTTCTTTTAAAGCAGGATGACATGCTGCTTAATTCAAGGGTCAATGTAAATTTGTCTAATTCAAGTGGCACTCAGATAGTGAAAAGAATCCTATTTCTCTTTCATTGTTATGAATTTGTTAAACTCATTTGCAACAATAACTAAAGTACCACTGGGTGGAGTATTGAAAGCTAGTCAATAATTTGGCGGTTCTATGCCAAACTTCTTCTGCATCAGGTTAATTGCAACAACAGGCAGCAGCTGCCTGATCCATATTCCTGGAGTAGAAGACATTCTTATGCCACTCTTGGTGGGTTGTTTTAGCTACCTACTAGTTTCCTTCTAGTCACCTTTAGTGGTGCAGTTGGGAATTGCTTGACTAACAAGCAGAAGGTTGCCAGTTTGAATCCCTGCTGGTATGTTTCCCAGACTATGGGAAACACTCAGTGTTCCCTCTAAGGTGTGCACGTGTGCACGCTCACATGTTTTTTTATGTCCGCTCAGTTAATTTTAGATTCCAATCAATTTTAATCAGGAAGGCCCCATTCTGAATACCGCCTTAATACTGCCACCCGGAACAAAATTCATTCCGCACACAAATGAAAAAAATTAGAGAGAACACTGGAAACACCTATATCGGGCAGCAGCGATATAGGAAGATGCTGAAAGGCATCCTCTCATACTGCGCAGGAAGAGGCAATGGTAAACCCCTCCTGTAGTCTACCAAAGAAAACCACAGGGCTCTGTGGGCACCAGGAGTCAAAATCAACTTGATGGCACACTCTACCTTACTTTCCTTCTACATGAACATTATTTGTCCAGTGTATACCCCACTTTCTGCTCAAATAAGCCCTCAAGGCAGCTTCCAATCATCATGTATAATAAAACAAATTAAAAGCAAGATTGGGGTGGGGGAAGCAATTATGAATGGCCCATGGGCTTATTCTCTGCATGTTGATTTATGTTGAGCAAAAATCTCATCACTGCTCTCTAGAGGCTAGTATTTGGGGAACACAATGCTTCATAGTCTGGGAATCAGAGTCCAAAACACAAATAAATGTATGGCTTTTTGAAACCCTTGCTTCTTTCTTGTTACTGTCTTCAACATTCACACAACAATGAACTCAGCCAGAATGAGCCTCTTATTTAAGCCATATTTGAATATCTTCATGCATATAGTGAAAGTACATGGGGGTGGGGAGAAGGATTGCAGCATAACGTGTAGCAGCCTCTACGCAGGCCCTAGATGGCACAATCTCTGTGAACATGCAAACAGATTACACGTGCAGGGGCATAGCAAGGTTGGAGTGGGCCCTGGGACAAAAAGGGAAGGTGTGCCCCTCCCCCACACCTTTGTCAGAGAAGCACGAGGGGGAAAGCAAAGAGCGAGCTGTCACTCAGCCAGCAGACCCCCTTCCTCAGGAGCCCAGAGACATCCCCCCCCCCGCTTGTTCAATTGTAGCTATGCCCCTTTACATGTACATAAGTTCTTTCTCCTTTTTGCAGAGTCCTTGGGTGCGTACAGTTTGCACATATGCTGGGACCATACCGATGGTCTAGCAAATGCACTTAAGCCAAGGGCAGGGCTTCCTGCCATGATCCCACTCGCCTTTATAAATGTTCACTCATCTAAAGTCAGCATCTCACCAACCAAACACATTCTTAACAATTAGGCAAAAATCCATAGCTGCCACAATTTCCCACAAACATGAGGTTATGTAGGTGCCTATGAAGAACTAATATTCCCTGTACACATTAAATAAAAGTCTGTGCTTATAAAATGTAGACCATTTCACATCAAATTATGTTTAGCTCTCAGATTGTTGAAGAGTAGCAAACTGATGGAGCATAATATAAAGTTGATAATGTCAAACCATGAAGGCATTCTCCTGTGTGATATCATTTGTGGTGTGGAGGAAGAGAATGACTGCTCTATTTTTTCCAATCATGGTTTCCTACCTCTTGTTTTTCAACCAGAGTGCAGAGAAAAAAGTAATTTACCACTTACATCTCACTGTGTGATGGTGCTGATATTCATTAGTTCCATTTCCAAATGAAAAGCGCTAGAAGGACAGTTCATGTTAACTCACACAACTTGTCTTTTTCCCCCATTAGTAACTCTGTGTAAGCAGTGTGTACAAGGCTGTCATTAGAGCAGCAGGTGTGCTGTTCCCGTATTTACATGATTTTGTGTTCTTTCCCTTTAGATTAAAATATATAAAGATCTCATTACAGTAATTGAGAAAGGTAAGAGGTTGCTCACATGGCGTCATGCTCAATTTACTAACCAGATTCCTTCTGTTGCTTGCATAAAGCTGAAACAGCCCTCACTTAATCTGGGCTGGTCTCTTCCTTTTTCACTGGGTGCTGCGCTCGAATCAAGTGGCCCTGGCGATGCCCACCCCACTAAGCAGCAGTACTAAGAGTCCCGCTGCTCACTCTCTTTGCCCCTGCATGTCTAAGCTTCACTGGAAAGCCCTTTTCCCCCCTTTCTTTCTTCTGCTCCTGCTTGCTTCAGGCGGAATCTGACACCAACACCTGCCATGGTGGAAAATGTCTTTGTTGCTTTGCACTTTTGTTTGAATTGCTGCAGGGGAACCAATGGGAGTTAAGTCCATTTACTTTTTTTGTTGCCTAAGCACCATGGAATAGGATCTTGAGATGGTGCCGATAAGGAGCGGCACGTGCTGTGCTGGCCCTTTGAGTTAGCTCGGCTTAATAAGGGGCTCTTTTTCTGGGGAGGGCAGATTGCTGAGCTTGGGCCTATGAATGGAACAGCTGGGGGAGGAAAAAAGAAACAAAAGAGGGAAAACACAGGCTGCCCTGAACCTGGCAATTGGGGGTGCAGTTTTGGAGCTGGCGAGCAGGCTGGCCACACGCCAGGTGTGACCTTTGCAGTCTGCTTGGTTCTGCTTGTTTGGGTAATTTCCAGTGCAAGGCTAAAAAGGAAGGAAGCTGACCGGCAGCAGAACATTGCTGGCTGGCAGGGTTGCTGAGGCACTGAATTAACTCCTACAAAGCCAGCTCACAGATATATGGAACTGAGGCAGCTTAAAGGATAACCTGTCAAACTGCCAGCTCATCAGTTTGATGGATGATTCTCCAGTGCACCCATACATCAGCTGAAAAGTGCCCCTACCTTGTCAGTTGTGTTTCAGAGTTAGATTATTAAGCTTTTGTGGTTAACAGATATTCCTGAGGGAGAGCAAAACATTTGTGTACCAAAGGCTAATATGCATACATTAGCAATAGATTTTTAACTCATTTAGGCTCCAGGTGTTAACACATTACTTGGAAATAGTCCCGCTGAAATCAGTAGAATTTACTTCCTGGTGATGTGTTTAGGGTCAGGGTGTATGTTTACTTCCTATTATAAGAGGATAAACTGCATTGTGAAACACCTTCCTGCCATGGTGTTCACATTTGATAAGTATTATAGTAATTTAGAAGCAGGCATAAATACGTCATCACCTGTACACTGAATATTCTGACACAGTAACCTTTATTTTCACACACAGTCATTTTGTGTTCATTTGCAGCCCTTTCTTTTCTCTACAGTGAACTGGGATATGCATAAAATTCTATATTCTGTGACAAGAAGAAAATCCAAGTAATTACAACTTGTGCCAAATGGCTTGCAAGTGGAATAATTATAATATCTGTATAAAAGACTTTATCTTTTGCAGTTATTATTTGCTCATTCCACAACTGGTTTCTCCCCATCAGTCAAGACCTGTTTAGAGGGATAGTTTTGGCAGAAAAAAGTTTTGACTAATGGAATGTGCAACCTTGAAAGGTTGATGGAATTCCATGAGTGATTACAAAGGTCCAGGTGTGGTTGTTCTCTCTTACACATGCTTGCCTGTTTGCATATGCACAGCTTCTCATATGCACAGGAGTGCTCTTGTTGGATGCTTGCATGGATGTTGCTTGAGCTTGCTCATTGGAAAAAATTGTATTAATTTGACCATCTGTCATTCTGCTTGGCTGCAGGAATTTAAAATACTGCACCCTCCCTTTTTCTTTTGGGGTAAGCAAAACACCTTCCCAGTTCTATCAAAGACCCACACTTTTCATATTAAAAATATTTGCACATACAGTCATATTGTTTGCTTGCTTTACATTTTTTCTTTCCAATTGTTTGTGTAAGTAAAAATGTAAATTCCCATTTTTTCACAAGCTCCTTGGTGAGACATTAACGGAGTCCATTTTTCTTATGGGATATTTTAAACTGCCTAAACTACTTTAATATCTTTGCTTTTAATGGAGACTAGTTGCACTTGCTCTGGACATGAACTCCTCCTGAGAGATAAAGATGCAATCCTAACCTGGATTCTGTAAAGTAAGATTATTTCTTCCACTTAGCTTACTGTTAGATTTCTGTGAAGACCTTGCAATTGTGCTTTTATTGATTTTTTTAATCTGCTAAAGAACTGTAGTGCCAAAACTGACTTCCACAGATCCTTGGTAATCTAGTGTGATGCACGTACTGTGCCTTTAGACCAGATAACTCAAGAGAACATTGTTGATTGGGTTCCCTAAGTGCTGGGCCTCATTGGTGTATCCTGTAACCTACATAAGCGAGCACATCTTGTTCACTAAATGCCAGGAATGATGATTATGTACTCCTCTGAGTGGCAAGCAGCTCTTGTGTTACCACCAACCCTGCCTGAGTTTCCCCACAGCAGAGATTATACAATATGATGGACTTCAGGAAAAAATAAATAAAAGGGCTGCAGAAAAAAATATATTTCCTAACTAAAACATAAATTTGATGTATATTTCATTCTCTACCAAACTATAAAGTACATGGAAACTATAATACATGCACTTGGGTTTGATGGCCTGATGGCCCATTACAAGGAGCAAAAGCCTCTTCTGTGAGAGTGATGGATAACAATGAAATGAGAGGAGATTCCGCCCTTTTCTCACTTATATTTCTCCCCTGGAAATTGCTGCTCTATTTAAAAAAGCATTTTCCTGCATTCTCAATCCCACAAGGGGAAAGCTCCTGGGAAGACATTGCAGAGCAGGGAAAGAGTTATGTACCCTGTGCCAGTATTCTATTCCTAATTGCCCCCACCAGAAGTGATTCCCCCCCCCAAAACTTCTCCCAACACTTGAACAGTGTAATGGGGAAAGTGGCATGTAGTAATTCTCACTCTGGAGACTGGCAGCCCTGAATTAATCCCAGGATGCTGAGAGTGAATCAACAGACAGGGAAAGCTCCAGCCTGCTGCTTTAAAAGAAGCCCATCCCAGTGAGCCAAGCTACAGCAGATCCAATTCTAGGCAGCTGGTTGGAGTCTTTCTGTCTTCATCACAGCCAGGCGATCCAGTATCTGTTCAGATATCACAGGGAAGTTATGATCCTCTTTAAAGTAGAACTCTTTCCCCTGAAATCAAGCCCTTTAGTGGAGCACTAGACCTGTCCCACCTGGGATCTAATGTATATGGCATTCCTGAGACACATCCTGCAGAAATAGCCAATATGAGCGTACTTTGAATCTGCTTAATAATTCATCTCTTTGAGAGCATTTTAATGTATTGTGTGTATGAAGATTCACACTTTACAAACAAATCACTTACTATCTTTGAGCAGTCCTTTCCCCTTACTATTGTGCACTAAAATGTGAAGGATTAGATAACCCCTGTATAGGGCATTGCTGCAGCAATAGACAGGAAATATTCTTTCTGACTAGGAAAAGCCTTGGTGTGCAGAAGGTGGCACACTGAGCATTAGGCAAAACATCCCAAAGAGGGAGGCTGGGGAAGCATTGGAGATTTATGAGTGAGTGAACTGTAAATCTCTGAGCTAACTGACAAACGTGGGCGAGAAAGAGACACTATATTAACCATGGGAGACACTAGGGACACAACACCACAGGGGTGGGTGGGTGGAATGGTCAACAGTTTGGGGAAAACACCCCTTTATGGCTCAAGGAACTATAGTACCAGTAACAATGAGCAAAGATGGGCTGCCAGGCCTAGATGGGGGGATTCAGTACTTCAGCATTTCACCATGGTTTCTAAACTGCTTAAAGTCCTATGAACTGTGTGCCCCAGAAATGAAAGCAAGGTAATCTCTCTATCTGAGTGTTGAATCATATGGCTACTACTACTACACTACACTTTATCTTAGCCAAAGACTGAGAAGCAATTCATATGACTAGCTTAGATAACATTTCCATTTTCCCATGTGATAAAAAGCCACTAATATAACTGTTGCCTAATTGTGTGACACCATTATGGTAGACTTACCTTCCAAAGAGCTTTCTTTCCTCTCATCCCAGACTGACTCTCATGGTTAGCCAGCATAAGGAGAAAGTACATGGCAATTGTGATGTTACAAAAATGAACATTTGGAAAGGAGAGCTGGTCTTGTGGTAGCGAGCATGACTTGTCCCCATAGCTAAGCAGGGTCTGCCCTGGTTGCATATGAATGGGAGACTTGATGTGTGAGCACCGCAAGATATTCCCCTCAGGGGATGAAGGCACTCTGGGAAGGGCAGAAGGTGTCAAGCTCCCTCCCTGGCTTCTCCAAGATAGGGCTGAGAGAGATTCCTGCCTGCAACCTTGGAGAAGCCGCTGCCAGTCTGTGAAGACAATACTGAGCTAGATAGACCAATGGTCTGACTCAGTATATGGCAGTTTCCTATGTTCCTATGTAACATGTGATTGCGCCATGAATCATCCTGGCATTCCATAAAGATTAAAAAAGATACATAGATGAAAAGCATTTAGCTTTCATCACAACACTGAAATTTATTTGTGTTTTAATGCAATTTTAAAACTGCATTAAATGTGTAATGATGTGTTTGTAAGTAAGTAAATAAATAAATAAAGGAACTTGCACTGATAATTTGGGAGGCTTTTAGGCTCCAACAATCCACATTAGAGAATGTGGCACAGTATGTGGGACATCAGTTCAGTAGTAATATTTTTTCAGATTTTTTCAGGGGCTGGTTTCTCTTTAAGGGATAAGTCCTAGTCTGTGTGTGTGTGTTTGTAACTGCAAGGGTTAGAATTTGAAAGGGTTAGATAACTCCGGTGTTTGTTGTTTATCCCTGCAAGGGTTAGATAACTCCGGTGTTTGTTGTTTGTCCCTGCAAGGGTGAGAATTTGTAAGGGTTAGCTAACTCCAGTGTTTGTTGTTTGTCCCTGCAAGGGTTAGAATTTGCAGGGGTTAGCGAACTCCGGTGTTTGTCCCTGCAAGGGTTAGCTAACTCCAGTGTTTGTTGATTGTCCCTGCCTGGAGGGGGTGGAGTCAGCTAGAGCTGGGGGAGGCCCCACATTCCTTTGACTCACATCCTGTGTCATTTGGAAGACTACTCTCAACATAAGAGGTGTAGGGCCAAGAGCATAGCGAAAAGGACATAGGAGTTTTGCAGGAGTTTAGCGGGAAGTGTGCAGGGGAGCCTGGAACAAGCCCCAGTGATCACAAGGAGACTGGTGGAGAAGAGAATGTAAGTACAAATCCCTTCCTCATAATCTTGGGAAAGGATGCTTGGACAGTAAATACCTGTCCATTATAGCTGAGACCTATCCTTCTAATAAGCTATCTCTAAACACTGTAAACAGCCAACAAAAACAGTATGAAGATAGAAGGCCAGCAGGGGAGGGGGCACTTCCAAGTGTATTGCACAGAGTGCCACATGTATGACTATTTGCCCCATGGGCAGAAGTCATGGTTGTGTGCTTGGTGCAAGGAGATCCTGGCTCTCAGAGAGCAAGTTCGTTCCCTTGAGACCAAGTTGGCAGATCTGGAGAACCTCAGAGAGAAAGAGAGGCATGTGGATGAGACCTTCAGGGATGTGATAGAGACATCCCACTCCAGGGCTGATAGCTCCTCTGCTGTCAGAGAGAATGAGGGTCTCAGGCAAGGACGACATCGGTCTGAAGAAAAGGGAAATGCTCCTCTAGAAGGGACCCCTTACGTGGATGATGAGCCCATATCCTCTCGCATGGGATATTCCTCTGGGGGGTGGGGGCCTCCTTGTAGTGGGTGATTCGATCAATAGAGGTATAGAGAGATGGGTTTGTGACCCGCATGTTGACCTCACGGTGACTTGCCTGCCTGGTGCGAAGGTTGCGGACATCATGCAGCATCTAGATAGGCTCTTAGGCAGTGCTGGAGAGAAGACAGCTGTCGTGGTGCATGTTGGCACCAATGATGTGGGGAAATGTAGTCGTGAGGTCCTGGAAACCAAATTTAGGTTGACAGGTAGCATATTGAAGTCCAGGACCCACAAGGTAGCATTCTCAGAAATGCTACCTGTTCCATGCACATTTCAATGCGTGGATGAGACGTTGGTGCCGGGAGGAGGGGGTTTAGATTTATTAGGTTACATTTTGGGGAAGCAAGGCCTGTACAAAAGGGATGGGCTACACTTGAATCAAGATGGAACCAGACTGCTGGCGCTTAAAATTAAAATCAAAATCAAAAGGGTTGCAGAGCAGCTTTTAAAAGGACACCTGGGGAACAGCCGATAGGAGCTGGGCAGTATCCCATTCGGCAAAAGCCATCCTTTAAGGTGCGAGGGTGCAAAGGATACAGATAAAACAGAAGGGGACAGAGCGGTATTGCATAAAGAGCAGACGGGAGACTGTGCCAGCTGGTCAAAGAGTCAAAAGAAAGATACCGTACATCAGGTGAGAGATTCAGCATATAGATGCTTATATGCCAATGCCAGAAGCCTCCGAGCCAAAATGGGTGAGCTGGAGTGCTTGGTTGCTAACGCAGAAATAGATATAGTGGGCATAACAGAAACATGGTGGAACAGTGAGAACCAGTGGGACACTATTATCCCTGGATATAAACTCTATAGAAAGGACAGGGAGGGGCACCTTGGAGGTGGAGTAGCACTGTATGTTAAAGAAGGCATAGAATCTAACAAGCTAGAAAACCTGGGTGGACTGGAGTCCTCCACAGAAACCCTGTGGGTGACAATACAAGGCCTGAAAGGGAACGTGCTACTGGGGATGTGCTATCGCTCTCCTGATCAAAACGCTGACAGTGACTGGGAGTTGCAGCAGGAAATCAGGGAGGCGTCAAGGAGAGGCAGGGCTGTAACCATGGGTGACTTCAATTACCCACACATAGACTGGGTAAATTCACAGTCAGGTCAGGACAAAGAGGTCAAATTTCTAGATACGCTAAATAACTGTGCCCTAGAACACTTGGTCTTGGAACAGACCAGAGAGAATGCAACCTTGGACTTAATTCTGAGTGGCACCCAGGATCTGGTGCGAGATGTCATTGTCATCGACCCTTTAGGTAACAGTGACCATAGTGCCATCAAATTCAGCATACATGTGGAGAGAGAATCACCAAGGAAGTCTAACACAGACATTTTGAATTTCAGAAGAAGAAACTTCTCTAAAATGAGGAGTATGGTGAAAAGGAAGCTGAGGGGGGAAATCAGGAGAGTCACTTCGCTCCAGAGTGCATGGAGTTTACTCAGAACCACAGTACTAGAAGCCCAGTTAGATTGTATACCCAAAAAGAAGAAAGGTACCACTAAGTCCAGGAGGATGCCAGCATGGCTAACGGGTACCGTCAAGGAAGCCATAAAAGGGAAGAAGACTTCCTTCCGAAATTGGAAGGCCTGTCCAAATGAAGAGAACAGAAAGGAACACAAACTCTGGCAAAAGAAATGCAAGGCGACAATAAGGGAGGCGAAAAGAGAGTTTGAGGAACATTTAGCTAAAAGCATCAAGAGGAATAACAAAAACTTCTTTAAATACATCAGAAGCAGGAAACCTGCCAGGGAGGCAGTTGGACCATTAGACAATGAGGGAGTGAAAGTGATTATTAAGGAGGATATGGAGGTTGCAGAGAAGCTGAATGAGTTCTTTGCATCTGTCTTTATGGCAGAGGATACTGAACATATACCTGTTCCTGAACCGAGCCAGATAGAACTGAGCCAGATAGAAGTGACGAGAGATGATGTTCTAAACTGTCTGGAAAAACTGAAAACTAACAAATCACCAGGGCTGGATGACATCCATCCAAGAGTCCTCAAAGAACTCAAATGTGAAATTGTTGACCTCCTTGATAAAATATATAACTTATCCCTGCAGTCAGGTTCTGTACCAGAGGACTGGAGAGTAGCAAATGTAACACCGATTTTCAAAAAGGGATCCAGGGGTGATCCAGGAAATTACAGGCCGGTTAGCTTAACATCCATTCCAGGCAAATTGATGGAAAGCATCCTCAAGGATAAAACTGTAAAGCACCTAGAAGAACAGGCCCTGCTGGGAGTGAACCACCATGGGTTCCACAAAGGTAAATCTTGCCTCACAAACCTTTTGGAGTTCTTTGAGAGTGTCAACAAGTGTGTGGATCAAGGTGATCCAGTTGATATAGTATACCTGGACTTCCAAAAAGCTTTTGACAAAGTTCCTCATCAACGACTCCTGAAGAAACTTAGCGGTCATGGGATAAGGGGACAAGTACATGTGTGGATTGCTAACTGGTTGAAAGACAGGAAACAGAGGGTAGGTATAAATGGAGAGTTTTTGCAATGGAGGGAAGTAAGAAGTGGGGTCCCCCAGGGACCAGTGCTTTTTAATTTATTCATAAATGATCTAGAAGCAGAGGTAAGCAGCAAGGTGGCCAAATTTGCAGATGATACCAAACTCTTTCAGGTAGTGAAATCCATAACTGATTGTGAAGAGCTCCAAAAGGATCTCTCCAAACTGGGTGAGTGGGCGACAAAGTGGCAAATGCGGTTCGTGGTTGGCAAGTGTAAAGTGATACACATTGGGACGAAGAACCCCAACTTCAAGTATATGCTAATGGAATCTGAGCTGCCAGTGACTGACCAGGAGAGGGATCTTGGGGTCGTGGTGGACAGCTCGTTGAAAGTGTCAACTCAATGTGCGGCAGCTGTAAAAAAGGCCAATTCCATTCTAGGAATCCTTAGGAAGGGGATTGAAAATAAAACGGCTAATATTATAATACCCTTATACAAAACTATGGTGCGGCCACACCTGGAGTACTGAGTACAATTCTGGTCACCACATCTAAAAAATGACATTGTAGAACTGGAAAAGGTGCAGAAGAGGGCAACCAAGATGATCAAGGGCCTAGAGCACCTTTCTTATGAGGCTAGGCTACAACACCTGGGGGTATTTAGTTTAGAAAAAAGACGACTGCGGGGAGACATGATAGAGGTCTATAAAATCATGCATCCCTCTCCCATAACACTAGAACCAGGGGTCGTTCCATGAAATTGATTGCCAGGAAATCTAGGACCAGCATACGGAAGTACTTTTTCACACAACACATAATCAATTTGTGGAATTCTCTGCCACGAGATGTGGCGACAACCTGGATGGCTTTAAGAGGGGTTTGGATAACTTCATGTAGGAGAGGTTTATTGACGGCTACTAGTCGGAGGGCTGTAGGCTACCTCCAGCCTCAGGGGCGGGGTGCCTCTGGGTACCAGTTGCGGGGGAGTAACAGCAAGCAAGAGGGCATGCCCTCAACTCCTGACTGTGGCTTCCAGCAGCATCTGGTGGGCCACTGTGCGAAACGGGATGCCGGACTATATAGGCCTTGGGCCTGATCCAGCAGGGCTGTTTTTATGTAATAAAAATATGTATATATGAAAGAATTGCAGGGAAATGGGCAGCCTTGTTTAAAAGCACTTTACTAAGGAGAGCTGATGAAATAGCATTTGCATTTGCAAAAGTCTCTGGGGACATGACAAAGCCACAGTAGCAACAACTGTGCTTGATTGCAGCATGCATTTTTCTATTCTTTGGAGCATTGATTATAATTAAGCTAGGGAATGAGAGGAGTTGCATGTTCACTCTCTTGTGTACATGCGCACGCTCTCTCTATAAATTTGCTCTCTAGCTTTTGAGTTAAGAACATAAGAACAGCCCTGCTGGATTGGGCCCAAGTTAAACAACGGTTTCCTCATCTCTTGTCACTGAAGAGAGAAATTTAGTTCTGAATATTAGTCATAAATGCCTCTGGGATATATGATTGGGAACTTACATAAAACGGCAATATGTAACCAGACATTGCCTTATTTATGTCTTTCAAGGAACCCCAGGGTTTTACATAAAGTCCTGAAGTGAAATGTGAGGACCTGATTAATTAATAAATGTGAGCACCCCTTAATTAAACTCTGTAAATAAGGCCCATGATACAATTGTCACCTCAGAAAAACTAGCCCTCTAACACACGGTTACATAATCACTTACAAGACTATTTTAATAACTTTTAATAACTTGTTTTAATAATTTTATTCTATTGTTTTTATTGTCATTTAATTTGTGACTTTTAAATATTTTAAATTTTGTACACCGCTTAGAGATATACATATCAAGCGGTATAAAAATATGATAGATCGATAGATGCTGTCTCCCAACTTGAAATTGGTTACATGACTGAGGAGTCAATCATGGTTAAGAACACAAGAACAGCCCTGCTGGATCGGACCCAAGGCCCATCTAGTCCAGTATCCTGTTTCACACAGTGGCCCACCAGATGCCACTGGAAGCCTACAGCAGGAGTTGAGGGCATGCCCTCTCTCCTGCTGTTACTCCCCTGCAACTGGTACTCAGAGGCATCCTGCCTTTGAGGCTGGAGGTGGCACTCCAGCTAGTAGCCATTGGTAGACCTCTCCTCCATGAAGTTATCCAAGCCCCTCTTAAAGCCATCCAAGTTGTTGGCTGTCACCACATCTTGTGGCAGAGAATTCCACAAGCTGATTATGCATTGTGTGAAAAAATACTTCCATTTGCTGGTCCTAAATTTCCCAGCAATCAATTTCATGGGATGACCCCAGTTCTAGTGTCATGTGAGAGGGAGAAGAATTTCTCTCTGTCCACTTTTTCCACACCATGCATGATTTTATAGACCTCTATCATGTCTCCCCGCAGTCGTCTTTTTTTCTAAACTAAATAGCCCCAGGTGTTGTAGCCTAGCCTCATAAAAAAGGTGCTCTAGGCCCCTGATCATCTTGGTTGCCCTCTTCTGCACCTTTTCCAGTTCTACAATGTCCTTTTTCAGATGTGACCAGAATTGTACTCAGTACTCCAGGTGTGGCCGCACCATAGTTTTGTATAAGGGCATTATACAGGTGAAACTCGGAAAATTAGAATATCGTGCAAAAGTCCATTAATTTCAGTAATGCAAATTAAAAGGTGAAACTGATATATGAGACAGACGCATTACATGCAAAGTGAGATAAGTCAAGCCTTAATTTATTATAATTGTGATGATCATGGCGTACAGCTCATGAAAACCCCAAATCCACAATCTCAGAAAATTAGAATATTACATGGAACCAAGAAGACAAGGATTGAAGAATAGAACAATATCGGACCTCTGAAAAGTATACAGTATACTGTGCTTGATTGGCCTGCAAACTCGCCTGACCTGACCCCATAGAGAATCTATGGGGCATTGCCAAGAGAAGGATGAGAGACATGAGACCAAACAATGCAGAATTGCTGAAGGCCGCTAATGAAGCATCCTGGTCTTCCATAATACCTCATCAGTGCCACAGGCTGATAGCATCCATGCCACGCTGCATTGAGGCAGTAATTGCTGCAAAAGGGGCCCAGACCAAGTACTGAATACATATGCATGCTTATACTTTTCAGAGGTCTGATATTGTTCTATTCTTCAATGCTTGTCTTCTTGGTTCCATGTAATATTCTAATTTTCTGAGATTGTGGATTTGGGGTTTTCATGAGCTGTACACCATGATCATCACAGTTATAACAAATTAAGGCTTGACTTCTCTCGCTTTGCATGTAATGCGTCTGTCTCATATATCAGTTTCACCTTTTAATTTGCATTACTGAAATTAATGGACTTTTGCACGATATTCTAATTTTCCGAGTTTCACCTGTAATATTAGCCGTTTTATTTTCAATCCCCTTCCTAATGATTCCTAGCATGGAATTGGCCTTTTTCACAGCTGCCGCACATTGAGTCGACACTTTTGACTCAATTTGTGGTTAATTAAAAGAAAGGGAAAGAGCTTGTTTTACCTTGAAGTAAATGATCATAGACCAGGAGTTCCCAACCTGTGGTATTCCAGGTGTTGCTGAACTACAACGCCCATCATCCGCTGCCATAATAAATTAGAAATTCCTGCCCATAGACTATATAGCAGACAGCTGGAACCCTGTAATAAAAATGAAAGCTAAGCTTTGTGCTGTAGTCTACAGTCACTGTGCAGTGGATGAAGTGGCTATCTCCAGAGAGAAAGGCACAAGCACAGCACTCTGAGAATGGTTCCTTGAGATGCTGCACCTTTGGGGCTAGATGGATTTCCCTGAGTTGCATCTTACCAAAGCCTTTTCTTCCTGGGTACATGCTAGGAGCTGGCATCAATTTACTTTTGTACATCTGAACATGACCACTGTGCAGCTTGTACAGAAGTTGAAGGCAGCCTATACCTGGCTGATCTTTTTAAAGGCTAATTTGACTGGTCATGCTGTCTCTGTAGTCACATAGATGTAGTTGTGCTGCTCTTCTGGAAATTGCATCGTGTAGCAGCAGCTTAAGCTTCCTCCTGCTGAATTTTCTTCAAGGTAGTCTGGCATAATTGATAATGTTGCCTCCAAAACTACTCCCTGACTGTTGTCAATTATATCTTGGATATAGTTTTGTGGGGTTGTGGTAAAAGTGCCATTAGTATGTTTGCTTCAGCAAAATAATATCAGTCATGCAGAGTGGATGAGACAGGACACTTAGGATACTCATCATGAGAAGATTGCAAAAAGGTGTCAGCACACTCTTCCCAGGAACCTGAGCCAATGGACTTGGCTAACCATGCCACAGGCTTGATACAGAAGACGGGAGGTGAAGCCTACCTCGCTGTTCTCCATAAGATATATGCTATGTCGTTCCTAAGCCTCCTCTCCAACCCACTTCAAAACTGGCCCCTTGGTATACAGAGGAATTGTGGGGGCTGAAGCGGCAAGGTAGACGACTAGAGTGCAAGTGGAGAAAGACTCAACTCGAATCCAACATAGAGCATATTTGAATATCTGTGCTCAGGTGATACGTGTGGCAAAGAAGCGATTCTTTTCCACCTGTATCACGTCCACAAGTCCACGTCCAACAGAGTTGTTCAGGGTTGTGAAGGGACTAGTGTGTGCCTTTCCCCCCTTGAACCAACAATTACTTGCTGTGATGTTTTAAATGAGTTTTTTGTGGACAAAATCTCTCCACAAATTCGGGCTGACTTGGATTCAAACTCCACAATTGTTACAGTGTCTGATGCCGAGGTGTCCAGCAGCTCCTCTTACGTGATGACTCTGGATCAGTTTCAGTTTGTGACTCCTGAGGACGTGGACAAGTTGCTTGGAATGGTACGGCCTACCACCTGCTCTCTTGATCCTTACCCAACATGGCTTATACTATCTGGCAGGGAGGCTGTTGTAGAGGGCCTGGTCACAATTATAAATGCATCTCTGAGGGAGAGCAGGATGCCTCCTTGTCTTAAGGAGGCAATCATTAGACTGCTTCTGAAGAAGCCTGCCTTGGATCCCTCAGAGTTAAGCAACTACAGGCCTGTCTCCAACCTTCCATGGCTGGGCAAGTTGGTGCCCCCCCAGCTTGGAAGAAACTGATTATCTAGACCCATTTCAAACTGGTTTTCAGGTGGGCTATGGGGTGGAGACTGCCTTGGTCAGCCTGATGGATAATCTCCAATTGGGAATTGACAGAGGGAGTGTGACTCTGTTGGTCCTCTTGGATCTCTGAGCGGCCTTTGATACTATTGACCATAGTATCCTTCGGGGACATCTGAGAGGGTTGGGGGTGGTTCTGCTCCTACCTCATTGGCAGATTCCAGATGGCATCTCTCAGATTCATCAAAATCCAAACTTTTGTATGGTGTCCCTCAAGGTTCCATATTGTCTCCGATGATGTTTAACATCTGCATGAAATCATGCAGGAGATGATGATGGGAGAGATCATCATGAGATTTGGTGCAGGATATTATCAATATGCTGATGACACCCAAATCTATTTCGCCATCTCAACATTATCAGGAGAAGGCATAACCTCCCGAAATGCCTGCCTGGAGACAGTAATGGGCTGGATGAGGGATAACAAACTGAGGCTGAACCCAAATAAGATGGAGATACTTATTGTGCAGGGTTGGAACTTGGGAGACAATTTTGATCTGCCAGTTCTGGATGGGGTCATGCTCCCCCAGAAGGAACAGGTACACAGTCTGAGGGTGCTTCTGGATTTGAACCTTTCCCTGGTGTCCCAGGTTAAGGCGGTGGCCAGAGGTGCTTTTTATTGGCGTCAGCTGATACACCAGCTGTGTCCATTTCTTGAGATGAACAACCTCAAAACGATGGAACATAAGCTGGTAACCTCTAGACTGGATTACTGCAATGTGTTCTATGTGGGGCTACCTTCGTACATAGTCTGGAAACTACCGTTGGTCCAGAATGCGGCAGCCAGGTTGGTCTCTGGGTCATCTAGGAGAGACCATATTACTCCTGTGCTGAAAGAACTACACTGGCTGCCAATATGTTTCCGGGCAAAATACAAAGTGCTGGTTATTACCTTATAAAGCCCTAAACAGCTTAGGCCCTGGGTATTTAAGAGAATGCCTTCTTCACCATGAGCCCCATCACCAGTTAAGATCTTCTGGAGAGGTTCATCTGTGGTGTCCGCCAACTCGTCTGGTGGCTACTCAGGAACAGGCCTTCTCCATTGCTGCCCCTGGACTTGGGAGTACGCTCCCTGTTGATATAAGAGCCTCCCCGTCCCTGGCAACTTTTTAAAAGGCACTGAAGACACATTTATTCACCCAGGCTTTTAATTAGATTTATAGTTTTAATATTTTTAAAGTTGGGTTTTAAATTGTTTTAACGTTTGTTTAAATGATTTTAATTGTAAACTGCCCAAAGACACAAGTTTTAGGCGGTATAGAAATATGTTAAATAAATACATAAATAAATATGTGGTATTGTCACATTTATCCCAATTGCAACCACTCTGCAGGCTGCCTTCTTGCCTTTCAGTTAGTTTTGTTGATATTTTTTGTAAACTTGGGTGAATTTCTAAATATGCAATCCCCCCACATTCACTCTGATTATACCATCCTAGGAGGGCTGTATGTGTATTTCTGAATGTGTATTTCAGTTTAGCTCAATCTATGAACAACAGAAGATATGTTACTACACACACATTCCTTATGACATTAAGAGTTTGTTTTTCTGGGATCAAATTTGTATTTGATGCACTCAGATACATACAACCACAATTCATAACTGTAGAAGAGGGATAATATAGTGTAGCATAGCTACAGTCTTCATGGTGGCATAAGCAATGTTAGCAATGTAGGCTCATCTTGTCAGATGCCTGCATTCAGGCAAAATTGCTGATATTCCTGCTTGTAAAGAGAATTGCTGAAGTGCAGAAAGGACACATGAAGACAAGCTGGTCAGTTACAAATCTTGTGAAGAATCTACAATCCCAAAGATGATCTTTTATATCATTCTTAACAAATGGTGACACAGGTACAAATGCTGTTTAAAAAACACTTTTTTGTTCTGACAAGGTTTTCTTTATATTTTTTAGGCTGTCTCACTACAAGTCTGAGTGCTGATCTTACTGCCTCTGTAGGGACAGAATCAGCAGAGCAGATGTCACCCATCCTAACAGGCGCCACAAAAAACAGGCTCTCTGGGAAGCTGCGGCGCTCTTCCAGTGCTCTTGGCAAATCTTCAACTTAAAGCACTTTCAAGATTGGAAACCATTTTTGAAAACATTTCTTTGGAAATCTCTTCCATTAAATCATTTATTGTGATCAATGGAACTGTGGTAACACTGGAGACTGCATAATGAAGTATTTTTTGCTATGAAATTATGGTTCCTTAAGTTTCAAATGTAAATGTTCACATTGATCACCTGAATTATGCAATATGCATTTCACTTGATAATTTCTGCTATAGGAGCAATGATCAGGAACTCTTTCAACAAGGTTACCATTTTAGTGTGATAAGTTACTTATTTTATTCTTATTTTACTCTAGCTGCTATTGCACGTCACATGAAGCAGTTGCAGAACAATAACTGAAACACACCTAATCTTCTGATTCTGATATTCCATTATAATTAACTTTTAATATGCTAGGTGAAAGCTTATTTTCACTGTTGATGATGAAGAACTCGTTTGAGCCAGTGAAGCATTTTTGAGATCCACCAATGACAGTGGGGAAGTGAGCATGTACTTAAATCTCTCCCACTGAAGGCAATGGAACTTAACAATGTTGTAATGTGTTTCAGGATGGCTGAATTGTGCCCAGACCTTTTTTTAAAGGATGAATGCATTATTCTGCTTTTCAGTATCACTTCAAACATTCTATTTCCTTTCCATTATTTATTTCCAAAGATAGTTCTTGTGCACATAACAAAGAATCCTTTACTTTTCTGAGCTACGTATTATATAGGAAGATACTGATAATCCAAATAAAAAGCAAGAATTAGAATTAAGTTGCTTGGTTAGTTTTTTTTTTTTTTTTAATTTATTTTATGTGCAAGATGTAGGCCTGGATCCAAAAAAAATGTGAGCACTAAGAGAAAATGACTTTGTGCTGTTCCATGAACTCTTGTGCATTAGTGGAAGACTTCTTGCAGTACTGAGCCATACTATGTATGGAAGTTGTGTTACGATCCAAGAAACATGGTGAATACGGAAAATACATGTAGCATATAAACTCTCAAATAAGCCATAAAAAGGTTTTGCAAAGAATTTGCATGCAACACTCTGCTAAATAAGAAACAACCCTTCCATGAATGGAAAAGGCTTCTAGAGCTTTTGGATCCAAGCTGTACATATGCCATGTAAAATCTTACTCTGTGAAAGTTAAAGATGGCACATATTAGCATATTCAGAGAACCAGCCCAGAGTTCTTATTTCTCAATATTTTTCATCATGAACCAAAGTTAGTTACTAATTTGCAACATGATTAGCTGCTGTTGTCTGATTTAATCATGTCTAAAAGTACGTGCTACTGGATACATACAGGATGGCTAGTTAATTGGCTATCTGGGAAAATGTGGATCTACAGCCTAGCAAGGCTATTCTTGTGAAATCAGTCCAGAATAACTACATGCCCAGAACAACGTTGGTTCAGCCCTGGCATGTATTTCATGCATTCTGCAGGGTTTGAGACCATATTCAGGCTTGTACACCTTCCTCACCAGGCTTAAATTAGTGTCAACTGCAGCCTACACAATTAAATTCTTGTGGAAGTAGGCCCTGTTCTCCATGCTTTTTTATATAAAGCTACTGGGTCAGCTCATCCAGAGATCCAGCCATCTAATCCCAGGGAGGCAGTAAGAAAGCCAAGGGTTTGAAAGCAATTTTGGATGGAATGAGGGCAAACAGACTGAAATTTAATACAGACACAATGGAGGGACTAGGGGATGGAAACTCTGATTATATGGGTGGAGGAGTTTTCTGGATGGAGTAGCACCTCCCCCTAAAGGAACAAGTATGCAGCTTGGGGATGCTTTTGGATATAGTTTTGTCCCTGGATGCCCAAGTGACCACTGTGGCCAGAAGCACCTTTCACCAACTTTGGTTGGGGCACCAATGGCATCCCTACCTTGAAAGAGCAGACTTGACAACAGTTATTCATGCATATATTACATTCAGACTAGATTCCTGTAATGTGCTCTGTATGGTGCTGCTTCTGAAGACTGTTAGAAAGCTTGACTGAAAAATAGTCATAAATGCCACTGTTAGACTAATAGGAACATAGGAAGCTGCCATCTACTGAGTCAGACCATTGGTCTATCTAGCTCAGTATTGTCTTCACAGACTGGCAGCAGCTTCTCCAAGGTTGCAGGCAGGAATCTCTCTCAGCCCTATCTTGGAGAAGCCAGAGAGGGAACTTGGAACCTTCTGCCCTTCCCAGAGCGGCTCCATCCCCTGAAGGGAATATCTTTCAGTGCTCGCACATTTAGTCTCCCATTCATATGCAACCAGGGTGGACCCTGCTTAGCTAAGGGGACAAGTCATGCTTGCTACCACAAGACCAGCTCTCTTTTCTAGTAGCAGGAGCAAATTGTTGGGAACATATTACATCTATTTTGCTGTAGTTACACTGGCTTCCAGGTAGCTTGTGGGTTGAATTTAATGTGCTGATCTTGGCCTTTAATCTCCTTTACAACATGGGACCAAGTTACCTTAAGGACCACCTGCTCCTATATCAGCCTGTTGAACCTCTGCGATCTGTCACCAAAGTCCTGCTCTCTGACCCCGCCATGTATTGAGATGCTTTGGGTTGGTACCAGGAACACGAACATTTCAGTTTTTGCCCTATAATAATGGAGGAGGAGAACTAGTCTTGTGGTAGCGAGCATGAATTGCTCCCTTTGCTAAGCAGGGTCCACCCTGGGTTGCATTTGAATGGGAGACTATGTGCATAAGCACTGTAAGATATTCCCCTTAGGGAATGGGGCTGCTCTGGGAAGAGCGTCTGCATGCTTGCATGCAGAAGCTTCCATGTTCCCTCCCTGGCATCTCCAAATAGAGCTGAGAGAGACTCTTGCCTGCAACCTTGGAGAAGCTGCTGCCAGTCTGTGTAGACAATACTGAGCGTGATGGACCTATGGTCTGACTCAGTATATGGCAGCTTCCTATAGAACTCGCTGCCCACAGAGATTTGAGTGGCCCCCCTCACATTCTATTCTTAAAATAAAATTGAAGACCTTTTTTTTAATTTGTTTTAAAATACTTTCTCTATAGGAAATAAGTTGTTATTTGTATGCTCTCTCCCTGGACTTTGCCATTTTACTGCTATCGCTTTTGCTACAGCTAACTGTGATAATAGTTGCTATGCTTCTTTTCTTAATTTGTTCTTATAAGTTGCATTGAGTTTTTATGGTTGCATTTGAGTTGCATTGAGTTTTTATGGTGGGGTGGAAGCAAGACAAATATCCATAAAATAAATAGTATAGCGGCAGAGCCATCTGAAGGGGGGCAGTTCCACTCAGCCAATTCCCAGGTAAGTGAGTATAAGATTACAGCCTTCCTGCCCCGGGAAGAGTCCTTTGGATGCCCATGTGCAGTGGGGGAATGTATACAAGCCTGAACATGCCTCCTACACTCGGCTATATGTATAAATTACATGCCAGGGCTGTGTGTGAATCAGCCTTATCTTCATGCTCTGCATGTAGCTTGGAACCCTGTGTGTGGGGCCAATCATACTGGTCCTTCCCATTCAGCCATTGCCAAAACAATCATGTGGAAAGGGCCCATGCAGTTGGCCCCAGCCATCGGGCTGCAGGCTTCCAACACGAATGCAGTAGCTAGGGAAGCTCTCCCATCACTGCAGCAAGGTATGAAGCAGCCCTCTGCAAGCAGGAGCAGAGCAACTGGCCCTGTTCACCCTCAGCATAGCCTCCCTCCAGTGGCTGTGACTGACGTTGACCTTGTGTTTCTTTTTAGAGGGTAAGCTCTTTGGGGACAGGAAACCATCTTCTCATTCTTATTTTTCTATGTAAACCACTTTGAGAACTCTCTTGTTGATCAGTGGTATATAAATAGTAGTAGATTGCTTGGCTTACTAATGTTACATTTTTATGGCCATAAATTTGGTTTTGTAACACTCAGTTGGGTGTAGGGAACACTAATATAAACAGTGATTTAAATATTAAGACAAAGAGTTAATCCTTTTTTCTATTGGTGTGAAAGGAAAATCAAAAAATTATTTTGGTTTGATTTAAGTGAATGTAGAACATGCTACTTCTTGGTATGCATGACTTGGATCAAGTACATTAGTGTTATGTTGCTGAACTATGTTATATTGTGTTTTGGAGATATAAACATTATCTAAGTGTTTTGCACAGCAAAAACTATTAAGTGATTAAGGGTTTGGGGAGAATCATGCATTAAACACACACACACACACACAACCACAAAGGGAATTTGAGTTAAAATTTGTTGAAATTTGACCATCTCCCACCCCGTGTTTCCAACACATATTAAGCTTTGATGCAATAAAAGCAATGCTATTTGGGACCAATATTGTTAGTGTGGCTCTGGTGCTGCCTGTAGCACACACAGAACTTGCCCTGACACTGAAGTGGATACTAATTCATACCACTTAAGTGTATGTTTTGGAAACACAGAGTCTTGGACCAGACCCACTTTCATTATCACTGAGCTGACTTTAGTCAGCTGCTGCTTCCATGAGTTGAATGCCCTCATTACTCTTCTGATTATGTGTTAGTTGATAGTTGTTGAACTATCTTAGTGGATTGTGAGATTGGGTTGCTTGGCCAGTAAGAAGGAGGGAGAACAAACTTGTATCTTGTCCCTGTACTTGTCTTTTTGTTCTCAGGCCAGCTTTAACAGTCTATGTCTGATGTAGAACTTATTCGGTTTTCTGTTTAATACTAAAATGCAATATTAAACTGTAATATAATGTTTATCTTAACCTGAAGGGATTTTCTTCCCCTTAAAATTTGAGATATAGGCCCCAATGACAACTGTTTTTTGTTTTTAAATCTTAAACCTTGTGAGTATATTAATTTAGGGTCTGTACATTCACATTTGACATTTTTTATTTATTTGTTAAAAATGAGAGCTACTGATGGTCATATTTTAATGATATTAATATACAAAACAAGTAATAAAAATAGGTTGCAACTAGAATCAAGTAATTGTGTGAGCACCAAGGAATGTACTATTTGAGACACTCTCTCCAAATTAGACACCCAACTTATTTCTCTCAGTATGAAATTTACATTCTTCCAGCTAACTACAGGCAACATTTTAACACTACTGATGACTGTTATTTCCCTGACTGAAATGCTCATTGCTTTTTTGGGGCTATGTTTACACACCCAATTAGGAAAGCAAGCCTTGTATACTTCATAGCTCTGTGTGTATTTTTTTTTTTTTTTAATAGCTTGGAAGGAGAATGACTGAATTTAATAAAATCTGTTATTTGTACACTGGACAATCTGAGGTCATTTTCTACAACAGAATATTAGTTGTGTGTTCTTAAGCTTCCTGGTTTCAGTAGAATTAACCGCCCATGGCAGGATTACACTGACGTTTTCTTACTAAAGAACTCCGACTTCTCCCCCAGACCCGAATGATATACCCCTACTGACAAATCTGTAGTAGTATAAGATAGTGAGGCGGTTCCCACAATCAGTGGGAGCCGCCTGGGAATGGTGAGCGGGGAGAGCAAGCCCACTCTCCCCGCACACTGCTCTGAGAAGCCGCAGTGGCTGCCCACACAACTGCCGGCTCTGGCACAGACCTGGCGGGGGCTGGGGAGTTCGGGGGCTGCATGGCCTCCGGAAGCTCCAGCATGCCCTGCGCGAGTGTGCAGGGCATGCTGGAGCGACCCCCCCGAGCCAGGAGGCTGATTTTCAGCCTCCTGGTCGGGGGTCTCCTCGTGAGTAGCCATGGCGCGGAGCCGCGCTGTGGCAACTCACGAGCAGGAAAACCGTGTTTGCGGAGTGCTCCGCAAACCCGGTTTAACTGCTGGGCTATTCAAGCGGGTGACCCGCTTAAGAACCACCAGGCTCACAGCCGAGTCCGGTGGTTCTCACGATGGGTGGAAATCAGGCTAGCCTCCGCTAGCCCGATTTCCTCTGATCATGTGAATAGCCTCAGTCAGTTTTATGTCAAAAACACTATCTTAGTTACAAAGGAAACATTTTAAAACCTGATTAGACCATTCAAATTGCACTTGAAACTATTATAAAAATGAAGATGTTACCTGACAATTTTTTTCTCAGAAAATTTCTTTCTTTGCTCATTTCGAGAAATGACAAACCACAATTGACATACATAAGTCAAAGGAAACAATCTGGATTAAACTAGAAACAGTGGTCAACATATTGACTAAAAGTTAAGACTACCTCACTGTGGAATTACTGGAGAAAGGAAACTCTCAAGGAGCAAAGCAAAAGTCATCTAGTTTCCATAGTCAGCCAACTTTGTGAATTCTAACTGTGATCACCAATCATTTTTCTCAGTTGAAAGACATGATAATAAAACCATAATCTGGGTTAATCCCTAGCAATTTGGACATATCTATATACAGAATGGCTGACATCCTGACACATTTAGTCAGGATGTCAGCCATTCTGTATATAGATATGTCCAAATTGCTAGGGCGTAGGGACTACTCCAGATTATGGTTTTTATGATGTCTTTCAATTGAGAAAAATGATTGGTGATCACTTTCTCCAGTGGTCCTTGAGCGTTTCTTTTCTTCAATGGTTCTGGGGTGAGATTCTGGGGAGGTACTTTTGGAAAGTACCTCCTATTGGTGGTCAGGAAGGGTCCATTGGCAGGAACAATATCTGTGGGGGCAGGGGCTTCCCCTTATTTCCCAGACTGGCTCTGCCTGTTTAGCAGGTGGCAGGGTTCTGGCAGTGCTTGTACCTGTGCTGTTGCAACACCATTTGAATTTTACTTCTACAAAGGGGCCATTCACACAACCAGGTGGGCTGGGGAGCAGGCATGCAGGGGGAAGGCTGTATGAATCTCTACTTTTGTCTGAGATCACAGACATACGGCTCTCACTTTTAACATGCTCAAGAGTCTCACGGGATTGTGAGCCCTCTGATTGTTGGCACATGAGGACCAGTCTCTTAGCAGGAAGTGGGACAGTTACCCACAGATTTAGCAGCTGCCAAAGCCAAATTGAAAAGGAACTAGCCTTGAGCTTTTCCATATGTTTGGGAAATTGGAATGCCTAAGCAGACTTCTGAAGTTAACAACTCGCAAAGGTTAGCTTTTTGTTCAGTGTCTCTCTCTGCATGAAGATTGACACCCCAGCCCCCTTGGTCTACCTCCCTGCCATAGATGCCTCAAACAAGCTAAAAACCTATTACCTCAGCAGGGAAATCAGATAAGGCTCTGAGATGCAACTCCCCTCCTATCAGAAGAAAGCTAAGTGGGTGATAGAAACTCAAAGGTGTACTCATTAAAATACTGATTGGTTTACTAGGTTATTCTGACCTAAGAGATACCATGTTTGCATGCCCATTCACTCCCATTTACATAACAGGGTGCACTTGACCCATTCAGAACATTGTGTTGTTGTGCAGCACACAACAAACACAGACAATGGAATCTTTTGAGTTATTCAAGAAGAACAACTGCAATGTTGTCTCAGGACAAATTTTGTGCTATAATTGCCCCTGATTCCTTGAGCCAATGTACTCCATTTGGTTCCTACACCTTGGAGTCACCCACAATTTGGGCACTAGCTCTGACATTATACTCAGCCGTGCTTTGCTCTACATACCAATCATGCTTCCAGATCGGCCTTCTTGCATGGCCCGGTCTACCAAGCAAACATTGTTGCTATCAGAAGTTGGCTACTTGAGAACAGACACTTTTTGGATCTATCTCCTCTGCCTAACCCCCTTGGTTTCCCGCTACTGCCTGCTGCTTCCCGGTCCATCCCTGAGGAAAGAGGTGCAGTTTTCTGGTTAGTCTTGTAACATATTTTTAGTAGTAATATTGCTTTAATCAACTTACTTATTCCATTTCACTCCTACTCTACAATAAAACTTTCTTTGTGTTTGTACTTCAACTGCTCTATCAGTTCATTTTCCTGCAACCAAAGCTTTGCACAAACATTATTCTGACATGGAATTGCTCTACCCCAGCTTGCTAATTCACCACGCAGAACCTGAACGCAATTTTGGAGTGTTCACCAATCACCTCGGGACAGTTCTATTAGCAGTCTCCTTGGGCTGAACACAGCCCAAGGAGACACACAATCCTGGAGCCTGGGTTAATGGTATGCTGGCATCATTAACCCAGGCTAAAACCCCGGCTAGGTGGTGCTGCCCCACTGGGATTGGGCAGGGTCCTGGCGGTTCTCATGTGCAGCCTAACCCAGGCTGGGCTTCCCTAGCCTAGGTTAAGCTGTGCATGAGAACAGCCTCAATATATTTCTTTTCCAGGAGAGAGGCACCATTTGAAGTAGGGGCTTGGACTGTGGATTCATTACTCCCAAGACCTGAGGAGAAGAGCATTTCTTAGGAGACCACTCTTCCCACACTTAAGTTCTCTTCCCTTGTGAGGCTGCTGAGGGCCTACTATTTGCTCCATATTGTCTCTCCCACCTTCAAGTTGGGAGAGCAACAAAGAGGTTGCTCAGAGTGGGAAAGCAGTTGGAGCTGATGCAAAGGAGGCAGCTGAGCGTCACTACTTGCTTCACATTGAACATAAAATGTAGCCTCTCCACTGTCTTTTCCCCTGCTAACTTGACAAAGAGGCCAACGTGGTGATTCTCTTTTATTTAGCAGGGGGAGAGTAACTGGCCCTATCCACCCCCAGCACAGTACCTCCAGTGACCGTTGCTGGTGTCTATCTTATGTTTCTTTTTAGATTGTGAGCCCTTTGGGGACAGGGATCCATCTTATTTGTTTATTATTTCTCTGTTTAAACCGCCCTGAGCCATTGTTGGAAGGGTGGTATAGAAATCAAATCAAATCAAATAAATAAATAAATAAATAAATGTGGTCAGGGTCACCACCAATCCACTCTCTTTCTTTTGATCCTTTTCTGGCACACAGGCAGAGGGCTTAGGAGAGAAGCAAGTCTTCTGTCATTTGCACTGGGCTATGGAGATGGTAAGTAACAGTGGGAGCTCTCTCCTCCTGCTCAGAAAAGATTCCTGCTGTTTCTTACCTTCTCAAAATTGATCATGGAAATGATACCTCTGAGAAGGAGCTCTGTGTAGTGTTGGGTATCCTGCATACCAGAGGGCTGGGGGTACTCACCACTGGTGAGCTGGCAAGTGGATTTGTAGATGCCTGCATATGGCATGCCTTGGCCTGCAAAAACGGACTCTGTTCCCACTAAGACAATTTTAGGTCTTATAGAGGGAAGAGGAATTTTTAGACTAGCTAAGAGCTCTCTTCCTCCAGTGCAGAGACTAGAGTATTGATCATAAGAAAATGTTATTTCTGGCAATATCCAAGATTAGAACACTGATCTGGACTTGGTGGAGCTTTTGATGCTATATCAAAATTATGGTCTTCTGACAAGGAGTGTTTGTCTGGATACTGCATGGCTGTTCTCTGAGGTTCCTTCTAGCTTCCACTTTGACTTCAGAGCAAACGTGACTGCAGAATGCAGTCATAGAGGATATTTTGATATCACTATATTGGTGTCTGGTCCAACCACACTCTGTATAAAGACACCCATAGGAGATCCACAGATTGTCTGCCTCAATATTTTCAGCTAAGGAACCCACCTTCAGGAATGGGTTCATTTGAGGGCCTGATCTATAGTTTTAACCAAGAAAGCATCAACTAACTGGCATTGAGGGCAACCAGGTAAGCGGTCTGGGCCTTCAAGGAATGCACTGACAGTTCTCACCCATTTGGGCAGCATGTTGATCACCAACAGGAAGCCAGCAAAGTCAGGGAGATGTGTGTTTTAAACAAGGTGGAGATGTGTGGGTTTTTCCCCCCTTCAAAAAATCTAAATAGTAGAAATGGCAATAAACTCACCAGACTAACTTGTCTCATAAATCCTCAGCCAGTCAGATCAGATGCTCTGTTGTATGTATTTAAGCAGGTAGCATTAAGCTTCAGCTACCCAACATACAAACCACAGTCACTTGGTTCGTCTGTTTCTGCTCATGACCCACAAAGTGACTGATCATGCAGCAGAAATTGGTGTGAAGGGTACTATGTAAATCCAAGAACTGTGCTGATTTTAAAAGACAAAACAGAGCTCAAAAATTAGAATAGGTGCTCAAAAACCTCATAATGCTAAATGTTAAGTGGCTGCCACTTTGGTACCAAACTTGGTAGGGAAAGTCATTTTCTATGCATCCCCTACATCCTCTAGTTTCATACTTATGCTTCGTAGGGCTGATGGTATTGTTTCCAAAAGAATGGAACAACCTGGATGTAGCCCTTGTGTCTATATTTGCAGGTTCCAGTGTTCTTATTCTTCTAATCTACCTTCTCTAGGTTTTCAGGGTTTCTCCTTCTATGTGGCTAGAAGGAAACAGATTGCTTTCATCCGATATCCCTAGGCTGGATATCAGAAAAAAAGCAATCTATTTCCATCTAGCCACAATAATTGTAATGCAATAATTGCAATAATTAATTGTAACATGAGTAAAATCTCCTACTTGGCAAGAAACAAAATTCCTATAGAAGCCCAAGCAGGTAAAAAGGGAATGAAGTCCACTAGAGCAAGCAGGAGAGCAGATTCTCCCTCCTAAGCATTTGAGGAGTTTCCCCTCTCATTGGATTCTCATTCCTGTTACGAGGGTAGAATGCCAGCAGGGGAGGAGATGCTTCCCAGTGTATTGCACAGAGTGTTGCATGTATGACTATCTGCCTGAGGTGCAGAAGTTGCAAAGAGCTCCTGGCTCTCGTGGAACATTCCCTTGAAGCCAGAGTGGCTGACCCAGAGAAGTTCAGGGAGGCAGAGAGGTGTGTGGAGGAGATGCTCAGGGATGTGATAGAGGTATCCCACTGCCAGGCTGATGGCAGCTCTGCTGTCATGGAGAATGAGGGTCTCAGGGAAGTAGAACATCAGTCTGAGGAAGAGGGAAAAGCTCCTGTAGCAGGGACCCCTTCCTTGGGAGATGTGCCCATATCCTCTCGCACAGAGGATATTCCTCTGGGGGGGTGGGTTCCTCCTAGTCGTGGGTGATTTGATAATTAGGGACATATTGAGATGGGTCACATGTAGACCACACAGTGACTTGACTACCTCTAGATAGGCTGTTAGGCAGTGCTGGGAGGAAACAGCTGTTGTGCTGCACATCGGCACCAACGATGTTGGGAAATGCAATCGGGAGGTCCTAGAAGCCAAATTTAGGCTGCTAAGTAGCAGATTGAAGTCCAGGACCCCCTGAGTAGCATTCTCTGAAGTGTTACCTGTTCAATGCGCAGGACAGTGAGACAGGCAAGGGTCTCAATGCATGGATGAGACTGTCATGCCAGGAGGAGGGGTTTAGATTTGTTAGGCACTGGGATACATTTTGGGTTAAGCAAGGCCTGTACAAAAGGAACAGGCTGCACTTGAACCAAGATGGAACCAGACTGCTGGTGCTTAAAATCAAAAGGTGACAGAACAGCTTTTAAATGACACCTGGGGGGTTGCCGAAAGGAACTGGGTGGTATCTGCTTCAGCAAGCAAAATCCCCTAAGGTGCAGGGCTGCAAACATTTCCGATAAACCAGAAGGGGACAGAGTAGAACCAGGATTAGAGCAGACTAATAGCTTGTCAAAAAGGTCAAATAACAATAAGGGAGATCACCCACACCAACACCAGGTAAGAGACTTGGCATATACAGGTGAAACTCGGAAAATTAGAATATCGTGCAAAAGTCCATTAATTTCAGTAATGCAAATTAAAAGGTGAAACTGATATATGAGACAGACGCATTACATGCAAAGCGAGATAAGTCAAGCCTTAATTTGTTATAATTGTGATGATCATGGCGTACAGCTCATGAAAACCCCAAATCCACAATCTCAGAAAATTAGAATATTACATGGAACCAAGAAGACAAGGATTGAAGAATAGAACAATATCGGACCTCTGAAAAGTATAAGCATGCATATGTATTCAGTACTTGGTTTGGGCCCCTTTTGCAGCAATTACTGCCTCAATGTGGCGTGGCATGGATGCTATCAGCCTGTGGCACTGATGAGGTATTATGGAAGACCAGGATGCTTCATTAGCGGCCTTCAGCAATTCTGCATTGTTTGGTCTCATGTCTCTCATCCTTCTCTTGGCAATGCCCCATAGATTCTCTATGGGGTCAGGTCAGGCGAGTTTGCTGGTCAATCAAGCACAGTACACTGTATACTTTTCAGAGGTCCGATATTGTTCTATTCTTCAATCTTGGTTCCATGTAATATTCTAATTTTCTGAGATTGTGGATTTGGGGTTTTCATGAGCTGTACGCCATGATCATCACAATTATAACAAATTAAGGCTTGACTTATCTCGCTTTGCATGTAATGCATCTGTCTCATATATCAGTTTCACCTTTTAATTTGCATTACTGAAATTAATGGACTTTTGCACGATATTCTAATTTTCCGAGTTTCACCTGTAGGTGTCTATATACCAATGCCAGAAGCCTGCGAGCCAAGATGGGTGAGCTGGAGTGCTTGGTTGCTAAAGAAAACAGATATAGTGTGCATAATGGAAACGTGATGGAACGGTGAGAACCAGTGAGACACTTATTCCTGGTTACAAATTCTACAGAAAGGACGGGGTGGGGTGGGGTGAATTGAGGGCAGAGTAGCACTATATATTAAAGACAGAATGCAATAAACTAGAAAACCTAGGAGGACATAGGAACATAGGAAGCTGCCATATATTGAGTCAGACCATTGGTCTATCTAGCTCAGTATTGTCTTCACAGACTGGCAGCAGCTTCTCCAAGGTTGCAGGCAGGGATCTCTCTCAGCCCTATCTTGGAGAAGCCAGGGAGGGAACTTGGAACCTAGATGCTCTTCCCAGAGCAGCTCCATCCCCTGAGGGGAAATCTTACAGTGCTCACACTTCTAGTCTCCCTTTCAAATGCAACCAGGGCAGACCCTGCTTAGCTAAGGGGACAAGTTATGCTTGCTACCACAAGACCAGCTCTCCTCTCCACAGGAGTCCTCCACTGATTTATTATGGGTGACAATACAAGGACTGAAAGGAAATGTGTTACTAGGGTCATGCTATCACCCTCTAGATCAAAATGCTGAGAGTGACCTGGAGCTGTAGAAACAAATCAGAGAGGTGTCAAAGAGAGACAGAGCTGTAATAATGGGTGACTTCAATTACCCACACATAGACTGGGTACGTTCTCATTCAGGTAAAGACAGAGAGGACAAATTCTAGACATGCTAAATGACTGTGCCTTAGAACAGTTGGTCATGGAACCAACCACAGAGATGGCAACCTTGGACTTAATCCTGAGTGGTGCCCAGGATCTGGTGTGAGATGTCAGAATTGCAGAACCATTGGGGAATAATGACCATAGTGTGATCCAATCCAGCTTATATGCAAGTGGAGCATTGCATAGGAAGTCTAACACCTATGCACTGGACTTCAGAAGAGGAAATCTGGTAAAAGGGAACTGGTAAAAAGGAAGCTGAAAGGGAAAGTCTGAAGGATCAAATCACTCCAGAAAGCATGGAACGTATTAATAACCACAATAGAGAAGCTCAGTTGGAATGTATACTAAAAAGGAGGAAAGGTAGCACCAAGTTCAGGAGGATGCCAGCATGCCTAAGAAGCAGTGGCAGAACCTGACTGCCGGCGGCACTTGAATGGCCACGGCAACGGCCCCGCTGACCCCGCATCTGATGTCAGATGCAGGGGGCGTGGCCTGGCTCCCGAACGGAGCCTTGAGGCTCTGTTTGGGAGTTGGAGTTCAACTCCCGAAGGGGCCGAGCAGCCCCTCCGGGAGCTAAACTAAGGCTGGTGCTGCATTAAAAACTAAAAATTAACAAATCGCCAGGACCAGATGACATCCACCCAAGAGTTCTGAAAGAACTCTAATGTGAAACTGCTGGTCTCCTAGCAAAAATATGTAACTTGTCCCTACAATCGGCTCTTTACCAGAGGACTGGAAAGTAGCTAATGTGACTCCAATTTTCAAAAATGGATGGGGGCAGTGTTCTGAGAAATGATAGCTTAACTTTGGTGCCAGGTGAATTGATGGAAAGCATGCTTATGGATAAAACTGTTAAACACATAAAAGAATGGGCCTTGCTTAAGGAGAACCAGCATGGCTTTTGGAAGGGCATGTCTTGCCGCTCTAACCTTTTGGAGTTCTTTGAGAACTCCAAAAGGAGTCAACTCAAAAAGGAGAACTCCAAAAGGAGTCAAAAAGGCATGTGGATAAAGGTGATCCAGTTGACATAATATACTTGGACTTCCAAAAGGCTTTTGACAAAGTTGCCCACCAAAGCTCTTGAGTAAACTTACCAGTCATGGGATAAGGAGACAGATTCATGTGTGGATTGGTAACTGGTTGAAGGACATGAAACAGAGGGTAAGAATGAATAGACAGTTTTCACAGTGGAAGTAAGAAGTGGGGTCCCGCAGGGATCTGTAATGGGACCAGTGCTCTTTAACTTGTTCATAAATGACCTAGAAATTGAGGTAAGCAGCAAAATGGCCAAATTTGCAGATGACACTAAACTATTTGGGTTAATGAAATCAGATCCAAAGCAGATTGTGAGGAGCTCTAAAAGTATTTCTCCAAAATGAGTAAGTGGGTGACAAAATGGCAGATGTGGATCAATGTAACGAAGTGTAAAGTGATGCATACTGGGGCAAAAAAACCCAACTTCACATATAAACTGATAAATAATAAACTGATAAATAAAAAATAGAAATTTTTGAAATAAAAATAGTGGCTCACATTCTGTACAAGGCAGTACACAATACTTGTGGCAGGAGCACTGCCCATGCTGCTGGGCATGTGTAAACATAATGGATGCTGTTGCACACTAGGGCAGCACACTCCAGCATAAAGTTGCACAATGAGATGCCCATTGGAAATCATGGGCCTCTCGTTGCACAACTGTGTTTCTGCAACTTTACACTGGGGTGGTACTGCCCTGGTGCACAACAGCATCAATGGTGTTGACACACACAGCAGCAGCACAGGTGGTGCTTCTGCAACTTTACACTGGGGTGGTACTGCCCTGGTGCACAACAGCATCAATGGTGTTGACACACACAGCAGCAGCACAGGTGGTGCTCCTGCCACCCACATTGTCTTGCACATTGTGAACCATTTAAAAAAAAAAAATCCTGCCCCTCAGAGGACCAGGGCGTTTTTCACACAGCAGACTTTACCACAAGTTTACTGTGAGTTTACTTTGCTACAAGTTTACTGCAAGTTCGAAGTTGTCTTTAAAAAAACCAATGCAAAATGTGGATTCTTTTACCCTGGATATAGAGTCGGGCTACATTCTAACACACAATGAAAAATCCCAATAATATGTGAAGTACTCCCTGCAAGGACTTTGGGGTAAATCGGGTTGATACCTTAACGCACACTCTCCATTCCAGAGGAGATGCAAACTAAAAGCCCTGCGTGAGAACCGCCCAAGTGGCTCAGGAACTGAGGGTTTGGAATTCACCTGAGAGGATATGTCTTATGATGGGCACTCTAAGATGGAAGTCACTCCTATTGTCATAAAAAGAAGAAGAAGAGAGAGTTCTCTAACTAGTGAATCTCTGTCTCCTTTAAAGACACAAGGGAATGCAAGCACACAAATCCCAGCCTAAGCTGGTGAGTATTCAACCAGAATAGAAACAACATAAAAGAATTATGGAGGTCTTCGATTCCTCAATATAGGAGAGAGGTCATCCCTTGGGGAAAATGTCTAGGTTAGATGATTTGGTCCTGTGTCATGTTTAACAAAATCTTTATAATTAATTCTCTTAGCCAGCCAGCGTGGAGATGTGGCAAGGCAATGCCGTTGTGAGGAGGGGCCGTCTTGGCTGAAGCCTGGGCTGGGAGGCGGGAGGCAGTAGGAAGGACTGGCCCTGGCCTGGTGCCAGAGGGGGTGGGTGGGGAGGAGAGGGGGAAGAAAGTGCTGGCTGTGGCCGCCGGCCGACCGGAGGGTAGAGGAGGGGAGAGAGAAAGGTGGAAGGCGGGAGGCGGGCTGGGGGGAGAGAAAGGCGGGCGGCGGGCTGGGGGGAGAGAAAGGCGGGCGGGGGGAGAGAAAGGCGGGCGGGGGGAGAGAAAGGCGGGCGGGGGGAGAGAAAGGCGGGCGGGGGGAGAGAAAGGCGGGCAGGGGGAGAGAAAGGCGGGCGGGGGGAGAGAAAGGCGGGCGGCGGGCTGGGGGGAGAGAAAGGCGGGCGGGGGGAGAGAAAGGCGGGCGGGGGGAGAGAAAGGCGGGCGGGGGGAGAGAAAGGCGGGCGGGGGGAGAGAAAGGCGGGCGGGGGGAGAGAAAGGCGGGCGGGGGGAGAGAAAGGCGGGCGGCGGGCTGGGGGGAGAGAAAGGCGGGCGGCGGGCTGGGGGGAGAGAAAGGCGGGCGGCGGGCTGGGGGGAGAGAAAGGCGGGCGGGGGGAGGACAGGAGGGAATAAAAATCACAGAGGTGGGGCCCTTCTTGGCTGCCCGCCCATGGCTCTGTGTGTGGGGAGGAACAGGAGGGGAGGAGGGGAAGAGAGGAGAGACCGGGGCAGGAGGAAGAGGGAGGGGAAAACAGCCGGGCCCCAAAGCGCTGCACAGATGCTCTGTGCGGGGTTTGTTAGTTTATTATTATTTAACATATTGTATACCACCCAAAACGCAGGTCATGCTGCTCAAAGTTAGCAAAACATAAGGTTGACTGCAACAGCACTAGATCAGGGTGCTCTTTCTTCTCTAAAATCATATTAGAAGTATATGCCAAGCATCTCGAGGAATGAGATGGGATGCTGTCCCTTGATGCTACCTTGGAGCAGGCTCATAAAGATAAGTGACAGGAATCTGACCTGTAGAGGAAATAAATCCACTCTCAAATTTAACTCCTCCTTTATTTACCAGACAGGCAAATTTTCTTCTTGCAAAGTAGATCTATGGCTGTAGCTACATCTAAGGACACAGACTTGCCTACTGCTAGGGGATGTTCAACCTAAAAAAAATCCCACTGGCCATAGGTTAGACAATACACTGAAGACCGTGCACCAAAAAAAATTGATTAGCTCACCAAAGCCTGGTGGAATAAAAGAAGTCTGCACCCCTTTCTCAGAGGATGTCAGATAAAAGGTGGAGCTCCAGGGGAAAGAGTCCTCATTGTTGAGGAAATGTCCTCATTGTTGACAATTTAATCACCAAAAGGGACAGAAGATATGGTAGGACCACACTGGCAGATCCTAAAATTCAGGAGCCATCATGTAGAAAGCACTCTCTGAGATAATCAGGACCCAGTCATTTAGGGTATTAAAGGACACCTTGAATATGGGATGTGACAAGGCGCAGTGGGTAGATGGTTGTACCTTTATCATTGGATGCCTCTAGCCCTATTCAGGAGCACACTGCTGCACATGCTTACAGGGCTTGAAACAGGTCAGACGTCCCAACTTCTGCCCATCACTCACCCTCCTGGCCCGTACTTCATGCTTACCACTGCATTCATCTGAAAAGACAAATGTTGCAAGCATGATTGCACACCTTCCCGTGGTTGGGAAATCGAGGGTGAAGATTTCTTGCATGGTGGTGCACTGGGCAGGATGTCTGGTTGTAGCAGAGGAAGGGGGAAACTAGCAATTGAGTCTCACATCAGTGCAAAGCTACTTGGCACCCTATCCAGTTCAGCCACTTCTTGACATTAGGAGAGGGCTGAGTACCAAGTGTTTCAAGCTGTTAAGAGGTGGCATTCATTTAAAAAACCCTGACACTCAGAATGTCAGTGGTGCTACCCTTTGCAATGTAAACTTCCAATACTCCAGTTTAGAATAAAATATGATTGTTTAAAATCTGAGCACAGTTCTACCTTTATCGGGACAAAGCATTGAACTTGCTTTCAAGTCTCACAGAATTCTTCCTCAGGCTGCATGAGAGAGAGGCAGGGGAGAGAAAAGAAATATATATTGTTAGTAGAAGAAGACATAATAGAAGTCCTATCTGCAATGTGTATTAAGATGATTCAACTTGCACCAAAGCACACTAGGGCCAAGAAGCAATACCTACTCCCCCTTTGAAAATATGACAGCAATAGTTATTCAAAACTGTTTCTAGCACTAATCAGAATTCATAGCTCCACTGAAAGGCAGAGAGCAGACAAAGAAAGATGTGATAGTCATATTAACAAAGCTTGAGATTTGTTAACATGAGAGGAGGAGAGCTGGTCTTGAGGTAGCAAGCATGAATCTAGGATTTTATACTGAATTTTTAAATGCTAGATTTCCCTACTAACTGAGCAAAGAGGCACCTTTTAAAAGCAGTGATTCTCTTATATTTAGCAGGGGGGAGAGCAACTGGCCCTATGCTCCCCAGCACAGCATCCCTCCAGTGGCTGTTGCTGGTGTCTAACTTCTGATTATTTTTTAGATTGTAAGCCCTCTGGGGACAGGGAGGGAGCCATTTCATTCATTCATTCCTATGTAAAATGCTTTGGGAACTTTTGTTAAAAAGCAGTATATAAATATTTGTTGTGGTCTTCGTCATTGTAGATAATATAGATGAAGAGTGTCAAATACTTGCTTAACCAACAGGGAGTAAATCTGATCCAAATGAAACTGCCAGTCAAAGTGAAAGGCATGCCTGCTCTTTGCAAGCCCCTGTAAAACACACCTGGTATTCCTATTAGGAGTACTGAAACTGCATTGTTGCAAGGTTTAGTATGCACACAGTAGCCTAGCCTCTCTGCAGGGGCGTAACTACCATTAGGCAAGGGGAGGCGGCTGCCTGGGGACCCCCACGCCTCGAGGGCCCCCCCCAGAGGCAAGTCACATGTGAAGTGAGTGTGTGTGTATCAGCGAGGGGCCCATTTTAAAATTTTGTCTCTGGGCCCACTCCAGCCTCGTTACGCCCCTGCCTCTCTGCAAGCTGCATGGGCATGCTTTACAGGGGCTCTCAAGAAGTGTGCACACCTCTTGCTACTGTCAATGGTTCCATACACATGGGAGCCAAAGTTTTGCTTTATATTTAAACACAGCCATCGTGAGCTGGCTGAGATGTAGGTAGAAAATTCTTACCTATAAGAGAGAACTGGGCTGGTAAAATTCAATTTTGTGATTTTGAACATGATTCCAGAACATGAAGACTGATCAACGAATGTCTAGAAAGTTTTGTGGGCCTAACAGCGGAGTCCAAATATTCTGTTTCCCATTTGTTCATAACTCCAGAACTCTACAGAATTTCAAACACTACATTGATGATCACCAAGATGGCTCCTGCAGAAGCAACCAAGCACAGCCTGGGAGCATTAGATGGTATTAAAAGCAAGAGGGTAGGTAGTCTGAGATTTAAGTGGATGGAAGAAAGTGGTCTAAAGATTACAGGAGAGCACAATGGAGATCTGTTATGCAAATAAATACAACATTTACATTTGCCCTTATGCTTTGCATGATATAGCAAAAAAAAAAAAAAAAAAGGTTTTGTTGACACAAAACATCTAAACATTTCTACATAGCATCTCAAATTCTTGTACAGGTTGAGTATCCCTTATCCAAATGCTTGGGACCAGAAGTGTTCCGGATTTTGGACTTTTCTGGATTTTGGAATATTTGCATTCTGTAATGAGATAATTTGGGCATGGGATCCAAGTCTAAACATGAAAGGTTACTGTACACTGTTATTTTTTTTAAAGGTTTTATTTAAAGTATAAAAACAAATAATCATTGAATTTATGATAACTACAGGTAGCTGTAAATGTAATGAAAACTAATTGCGAGAAAATTTTCAACACAATAATGTTGCTGGTCATGTTAGACTCAAACATGGCATTTTAGGTGGAGATGAAATTCAGATTTCATGTGAAAATAATGTTTTGTTGGTGCTGCAGGCGCACACCTTAGTGATTTCCGGATTTTGGAGTATTCTGGATTTCGGATGTCCGGATTAGGGATACTCAACCTGTATCTGCTGAAGATGTGAACAGGTCTAAGCATATCCCACATGCCATAGAACCATATCTCCTAGAAATTTAACCATGGCATCTACAGTAGGATATTCAGGGTGGAGTCATTCAATAAACTCCATATTTGTTCCAGGCAGCCCTGTTTCTGTTCTACGTTACTTGTAAAGGAGACAAAAAGAAGTCAGTTTATCCTCTCACATAATGTCTGTCACAAAGTCCAGTAATTTTGTCACATGTCTGTTGTCTGGCTCTGAAATTATTGGGCTGGCTCCTGAATTCAAATAAAATTTGTCAAAGCCTGGTACAAGCAAATCTTGCTCATATGCTGCGATTACTCAATGAGTTGATTTGACTCTCTTCACTGAACTATGCAGTTGTGTGTATTACATCTGGTCACAGATCACGTACTAGTACGGATGTGTGAGCTGGCCCAGTTCAAAGCGGGCTTGATGTCAAACTGGCACAGCTCAACAAGTTCTGGGTCAAACCAGACTGACAAAGGCCAGTCCTAGTTCAAACCAAACCGTGCCCAATTTGAACTGAGCCAGTTTGGAGCTATACTGGTTAAAAAGGAATCCACTAGGATTCCCCTTTACCAGTACAGGGGAAGGGGGGATGTCCTAAGTATAGAGGGGGCAGGAGGGGAGTAAATCTGCACTCACAAGTACAAGCTGGGGTGCCCACAGCAGGGGCAGCTGATTCACACACACACACACACACACACACACACACACACACATACACACCGTCAGCCTTCTCGAGTAGCCAGGGCTGGCAAAGGCCCAGTCCAGGTCTTCTCTGGCCCAATTTAGACCTCTGCACACACACAGGGGCCATTTTAGTGACCTCTGTGCAAGTGCAGAGGCCATTTGCATGACCGTGCAAATGGCCTCTGTGCATGCATGGTCACTACGAATGGGCAGAGGCCCAAGTCAGGCCAGAGAAGGCCTGAACTGGGCCACTGCCAGCCCGGGCTAATTGGGGAGGCTGATGGGGTGAGGAGCCATCGCCCCTCTGTGGTCACTGCCCCCCCTGCAGCTGTGGCAGCTGGTACTTATGAGTGTAGATTTACTCCCCTCCTGCCCCCTCTATCCTTAGGGCAGCCCCCCTGCCCCTGTACTGGTAAAAGGGAATCCTCACCAGATTCCCCTTTACCAGTATAGCTCCGAGCCAGTCAAACCCTCAACTGGGCCAAAACCAAACTTGCAAAACCGGTTTTGTGCACATCCCTACCTACTAGCCTTTGGGCACTAATACAAGGCCAAAAGTACTGGCTAGGTAGAGCAGTGGTGCTTGTAAAATAAGTACATCTGACTCTACTGGAAAATATAAGCTTTTGCCTGACATCGATTCCTGAGTATGTATGCTGCACCTTACAAACAATGCAAAAAATTGTCTTGCACAGACATGAAGTATCTGACAAATGTCAAACTGTGCAGTCTTCTTTGCTTAAATTCTGAAATGCACTCTTCCAATTAAGTATTACAAAAGAATAGACTCCAGAATGTTTAAATTTGGTCATCTTTGTAATGGATGAAGTGTGCTAGGGAGGAGCTCTTGAAAACACCTTAGGAGAGTCTCAAATTTGGTGTTGGGAAAAGCATTTTCTTGCCCTTGTTGTTCTTAAAGGAACTTTGAAAATCATATTGCAATGAATGGCTTAGGGTTCTCCCATGTATGGCTATCACTTGACAATTGGCATTCAGATATGTGAAATGAATCCATGCAAAAGCATTTGTGCTGAAAGTTACCAGAACATTCTGCCTGTGATACTAAAGAAAATGGCATCTCTAAAAAGGTCAAGAAGTGCATTACTGGCAAACTAGGCAAATTACCACCCAAGAGGAAACTGTTCTAAAGTTTATCTTCTCTTCTTGGAGGGAAATAAAGCAATACTGAGCAAGAAACAATCCAGGTTGGCAAATAATAATGCTTAACTATAAGGTGGCAAATGCCACTCCCCACCCCCACCCCACAGATCCCATTCATTTGAAAGGTTCCTAGTTGGGAGGACTTCTTGCTGGATTGTGTCCAATATCTGTGTTTAATGTATGTATTTTCAAAACACACAACATGCTGTGCAGGAAGTATTGCCAAAGTAGGGGGGCATCATTTAAAGAGGGCAATCCTATTGTTACCAACCCATATTTTCCGGAGCACCTTTAACTCCGACTAGGAGGTAAAAAAAGAAACCACAAAAGGTGCAGCATTTTCTCTCTTTGAACTTAAACAGCCACCTTATGACCTTGCTGTGAACGCCATTCTCAGGATGGCATCCCAGTTGGCCAAAGAGGGAACTGTTTTCTCTGTGGTTGCCAGATCTGCTGCTGGACCCTTAAGCAGCCTCAGCGAACCCTCACCTGAGGACAATCAGCACCGGTGGCTAGATCAGAGTCCGTTTTTTCTTCCCAGGCCATGGTTTCTTTCCACACTTATCGCTGACATTTCCAGCCACCGCTTGAAGAAAGGAAGGGCGTATGGCAGGGCAAGGGCAGGGTACCTGCGTGATGACGCCTTCCCTCCTCATCCCCAGGAAGGGACAAGGGCAGCTTTGGAGGTCCATTTCAGTGGGGGAAATAGCATGAGGAGAAGGGCTAACCGGCAGCGCTATAGTCCCGCCTCGCCTTGGTTCTGAGCACATTTCTTCTCAGCTGGGGAAGCGAGAAAACCGTTTCCGGATGGAGGGATGCGATGCCATGCTTGGAGCCGCGCTCTAGGAGCCGCTTCTCTCGCACACGCTCCATTCGTAGTTGTAATGTAGACTGAAGAGAAACGTGGAGGGAAGAATGGCATTTCCTTTGGAAGGAGGAGAGACCTCTCTCCCGACACGGCAGGCTAGTTTCGCGGGGCTCCAAGCCTCTCGTCCCTATGCCTACACGGAGAGGCCCCGACATTTCTGTGGAGAAGCGCTGCTCTCACTGCGCCACGCCTTCACTCACGCGCCGCTTGCCTCCAATTGCCACGCGCCGAGGAGGAGCAGGAGCAGGTGCCGCTGCTCGCCTAGTCGTGGACCTGCTGCTGCTCACCTGTGGGGAGGCTGTGCCTGCGCTGGCCACTTTGGTGACTGCTTTCCCTATGTGTCCTATTACGAAAATGCCTTGTTCTCTCATAACTTTGACAGACCTCTAGAAGGAACCGTTTCAAGAAAAGGAAACGCTTTTTCCCTTTACGCTTTTCCCAACGGATATGGAGAGGAATCTGGTGCTGAGGCAGAACAATTGCTCACGAGGCCGACGAGGCCCCTTGATGGAGCAACTCCCGCCATTGTTCCCCGCTCCCCCTGTCAGGCAGCTCAAGCCATTTATGGCTGGCCAAATGGGACCTGTGACCCAGGACTGCCTTAGCTACGTCGTCAGAGCCCCTCGGCTGCTGTAAAGCCGAATTTGCTGAGGTGGTGACCTCTGTGGGCGAGCTCAGAGAAAGGCTAGAGGGGGCGGCGGGCCCGGGGGGCTTAGGCCAGAGAAAGAGAGCCCGCTGCCGCATTCCGTTTCCCCCAGGCACACACCCACGCTTGGGAGAAGAAGTCCCAGGACTTAAGTGAGACTTACGTCTGAGTAAACTCAAACAAAACATCATATTTGTGTCTTTCTGTGAACTCCCGCCACCCCACCAAGACGTCTCTGTGTCTCTTATCACACAGTCTTGAACACACTTACTAGCTAGTAAGCGCCACGAGGCTTCTTTCTGAGTAGTAAGCAGCATGCACTTATCCATGATATTCGTATTATAATTCCCGCCTAGCTACTCCGCCCGCCCCCCCCCCGCCCCGGGATGGGCAGCTCTCACTACCATTCCCTTCCTCGTGAAACGCGTTAGGCGGCAGCCAATGCTCCCCTCGCTTGGTAAGGCCCTAGTGAATTCCTTGAGCAGATCTTCCAAGTGTTCCAATTCTTCCAAGGAAGAATTTTCGAGCGCTACCAACAAAGCCTCCCCGCAAAAGCACTTTATGGGAAATCCGCTGAATTTACTGCTTCCCCCGCTCAGTTTATCTCCTTTAGGATATTAAATGTTCCCTTCTGTCCTCAGCTATAAATCAACAAGAGGAAGAAGAAATTGCTTGGGTGAATGCAAATGTAAACAGGGGAAACTTCGCTGGAAAGTAGCTCAGAGGCTTGTTTGGCCACAGTGGCAGGCTTTAATCTGTCTGGAAATATCTGCACTCTGGTCTGGAAGACCTAATGGAGTCACTAGGCGGAGAAATGCATTCTGCACTTGTTCCGTTGAGGTCCAGGCCTGAGCCATGACACTGGAAACAGATGCCAGAACCATCCTTTTTAAGAAGAAGCAGAAGAAGAAGCAGAAGAAGCCTTTAGGCTTAGAGCGCTGATGTTCCATCAAAACATAACCTCGGGACTCGGGAGAGAGAATCATGACCTCTATAGCATTACAGGCCGGTTCAGGATCAATTTCTCTTCTTTAAAAAATAAACATGTGATGGGAACAACATTATGATAGATGTAAACATGAAAGGAGAATGTGTGATTGAATTTGAAAATATTTTTATTTGAATAGTAAATAGTTATACAGTTAAAACAGTTCTATCGAAGCGTTCTATAAATAGCTAACAGTTAAGAAAATAATGTGTGTAGAAAAGAGATTGCATCTAAAAGTAAGCTGAGCTGTCCAAGAGCCCTCCAAGCAAGAATAAAAGGGTCGCAGTTGTATGTGTATTCTAGGTATAAAAGTTAAACCCTTTTCAACAGGTCCCTTTTTAAAAAAAGACTTAAAATGCACAGTGAAATGGCAGGAGAAAGGCGTTGGTGGGGAAGAGGCAAAGCACATCAAAATAAACACCATAATTAATAAATAACCAATAAATAACAATTACGCATAAATCAACATATACACATAGAGCGTCAACATATGGTTCTATTTCAAAAACGAATAAAAACAAAAAAAAGTTGGCATGTAATAATATTAAGGCAGCTTCTACAACATTTTTTCTGGAGACCAACAACAATAAAGTCAAGGCATTTGTGGCTATACTAACCAAAGTTTTATCTTTAAGCCGTTTGATTTTGTTCACATACAAAATAAAAGTTTTTTTAAAAAAGAAAAGGTAAAGCCAGATCCCAGCGGTTCACAAGCCATAATAAAGCTAATCAAGTAGGTAAAGTTCAGTTCATAGCCTGTGAAATGTAAAGGCATCCATCCTCATTCCTCAAGATTGACTTTGGGGAGGAGAAGTGGCGGCGAGGCAGGGGGAGAAGGAGAAGGAGAAGAGAGGGATTCTTTAAACCGACCCTTAGACTCCAGAGAAGCCCCCCGAGTGCAGTAGTGGGTGAGGGGCTGCTCCAGACTAAGGACCTTCAAGGGGGCTTAAGTGGAGACGGAGAGAGAGGCCTTGAACACCATCAGATGCACAGTGGTAGGAAAGTGGGGAGCCCGACAGGTCAGCAGCAGCGGAAGAAGGTTGTCGTTGGTTGATAAGCGGCCCCGGGACTGAGCAGGGAAGGTGGCGAGGCTGGCTGCAGAGTCCAGGGGTTCCCCTGCATCCTACGAACTGGGTCGGGGGCGGGCGCAATGGTGCTGGAGACGAAGGCACAGCTGGGCTCCCTCTAGCAGGCGGGGCGCACGGGCACCTGGAGCAAGATGACCTGTCGGTTTTCCGAAGGGTGGCACTTGTTGATGTGCCGAGTGAGGCCCGGCGAACTGTAGAAGGTAGCCGGGCAGTACTTGCACGGGAAGGCCTGGGCGGCGTGGAGCAGGCGAAGGTGGCGCTCCTGACTGCTCTTGCTGGGGAAGGTCTCGCCGCACACCGGGCACGAGTGGCACTCCCCAGGCAGGCTCAGAGGGCTGTGGCCAGCCGCCACTTCCTCGGGGCAGCCCTCTTGAGGCTGCTGTGGCAACCCGTCAGACGGCTCGTGGTGGACTGGCAAGTGCTTCCGCAGGGCGCTCTGACGGCGGAAGCGCTTGGCGCAGCGCGGGCAGGCGAACTCCTCCGCTCCGGAGCCGGCCTCCGGCTCTCCGCCGCCGCCGCTCCCGGGGCTCGGCGTATCCCGCTCACTGCCGCTGCCGCCGCTGCCTCCCTTCGTAGGCTCGTCCACGACGGCCTTGGCCTTGGCGGCGGCGGGCCCATTTGGGGGCCTGGGCTTGTGCCAACGGCGGTGCGAGGCGAGATTGGCAGGACAGCTAAAGAGCTTGTCGCACTCCGGACAGCGGTACTCGACGCGCACAATGCGCGAGCACTTGTGCTGCGCCAGCGCCAGCGGGTCCGGATAGCGCTCCTTGCACAGCTGGCAGATGAACTCGCCCAGCGGCTGCGCGCCTCCTGCTCGGGCACCGCCGGCCGAGCCCGCCTGCTGCTGCTGCTGCTGCTGCTGCTGAGGCGTCGAGGCCGGCTCTGGTGGACCCTCCTTGATGCGCAGCCCCAGCACCGGCGACGTCGTCACCTCATCCTCGAAGTGCAGTTTCCGGGCCGCCTTGGCCTTCCTGCCCTGAGGCCGCTTTGATGCGCCCTGGCTCTGCCCATGGCTGCGCGGGGGCACCGGCTGGGGCTGGCCGGTGGCGATGGCGGCGGCAGCGGCTGCCACTGCCCAGAGCTTAAGCTCTCCCCCCGGGCCCAAGAGCAGCGGGTCCGGCGCCGGAAAGGACTCGGCAGAGACAGGCGAGCCCAGGTGGAGGCTGCGCTCCTCGCTGACCGCCCGCGCAGGACTGTGTAGGGTCGCCGGAGAGGAGGCGGCCGCGGAGGGGCCTTCGGGCGTTCCGAACTGCGGCACGGCCGGTGGAACCAGCTCGGGGGGCTCCGAGGCAAAGCCTGAGGTGGGTGGTTGAGGCGGCGGCACCAACAGCAGCGCAGGGTCGCCTCTCTCCGCCACCGCCGCCGGGCAGCAGCAGCGCGTTCGGTAAGAGATGGGCGTGGGTCTGCGGCTCCTCTTCACCAGGAAGCCCCGGGGCATCCTCGGGCGGCTCCGGGAGGTGTCAAGGCGCCTGTCTGCCTGCTTCCTCCTCTTGCCTCAGCCTCGCAGCAACGGCGGCACCACCATCAATCTCTTCTTTCCTTGCTTTCTCCCTCAGCTCGGCTGGGTTTGGCCCAGCCAAAGAGAGAGAGGGGGGCCTTGGCCTCACCTCCTGGCTTTGCGCGCTCGCTCTGTGCGGCTCCCCGGGCGCCCCCGCCAGCGCGCCGCCTCCTCCTCCTCGTAGTCTTGCCCCCCCCGGTCGCCCAGCCTCGCCGCCTGCTTTTTAAGGGGGGAAGAAAGCATTGTTCGTGCCTCCTGCTCCGCCCGGAGCCAATCAGCGCTTCCCGCGGCTGCTCCCTGGGCTTTGAGGCGGGCAGAAAGGGGAGAGGCGGGTGGCTAGGTTAGGTACAGTGCAGCAGATGTACCTGAGGGGTTTGGCTCCCCCCCCCTTTTTTTAAACTTTTCCTTTTTCACGCCTTCCCCTTCTCACCCGCCCTCGCGCAAAGGCACACGCCCAGCCCCGCCTCCTTTCATGGTCTGCTGCTTTTCTATGGGAAGGCGCACGTGCCTTGCCTTTGTGTCTCTCCTCCAGGGGGGCACAAGAGCTGCCAAATGGAAATATCCATCAGCATGACAATGAGCGCCGGGGGTGGGGGGTGAGCTGAGTGTATTGGCGATTTGCGGGGTGGGGTGGGGGGGAAGAATTACCCGCGACTCCCGGGAGCAAAATGGCAACAAAGGAGGAGAATAGGCCGAAATATGCCAAAAAGCGTGTTCAAAATGCGGAAGGGCGGAGGAGGAGGAGAAATCGAGACAGTCACGAAAACCGAGGAGGCGCCAGTTGGTCAAAGGCGTTTTGGGGCTAGGAAAATGCTGAGGAAAAGAAACGCGAATCAAAGTGCAATAGGCGCGCGCATGGCCGCGCCTTAACTGCTTGTTGTCTTTCCGAAGGCAGAGGCTTGTTTTGTCGTGCCCAAGAGCTCTTTGTTCGCCCGCAGAAACCAGGTCACCACTGCGGTGCGCCTCCTCACGGAAGAGCTCTCGCGATCTCGCCTCTTCCCTCCCTGTCTCAAAGCGGGGAGCCTCACACATGCCCAGCTCCTGGAGGCTAACCAGAGATTTAGTCCCTTGGCCTGACCTCGCGCGGACTAGAATGCTGCAAACCGCGCACTAAAGTTGCTCTAGTCTTGCAGTTCCATACATTACCGGCAGCAAATCCAGGCTTGCCTTGGAGCGTGCGCTCAACCGAGAGCTGCAGCCGGTCGGGTATGAGGCGTCGCGTGCCACTAAATGACTACGAATTTTTGAAATTTCGTTTGTCTCATTCACACCTCTACAAGATTTAAACATTTCACTCTTAGGATAGGCATACTTCTAGAAATCGTGATGTGTGGCCTTTATTTAATTTCTGAATATGAGGTGCCTGGCTGGAGCCAATTCCTCTTTTCCTCTAATTCCTGATCCTCGTCGGTAGTGGAAAAATAAAAGGACGGGCAACTTACATATGCTCAGAAGTACTTGCAGAAGTCGAGCAAAAGAGATCCTCTGCCCAAGAGGCTGTCCTCTAAATCAGATTTTAAGGCACAACAGGCGCGTTAAGACTGCAGTGCGCGTCAGCACCTGAGTACGATCCAGATTTTCATCCCTACCATCCCTTCGCTTACTAGTGTTAGTGTACTTGCCCCGCTCTAAGTGGAATTAGAGATGGGAATTCGCATTCTCATACTACTTCCATTCGATATAACGTTTTGAAGTCACCACAGTCTCTGGATCAGGTCCGTTATATTATGTGTAGAGCAGAATCCTGAATCCAGGTTCCAAATAACTCACCCTGGCACAAATGAAGTTTCTCGAAGGAGTAAGATGATCTAAAAGAGCAGCTAGTCTGCTGCAGAAAGAACACCAAAGACTCTGGCAGCACCTTAAAATGCTAACCAGAGTGGCAGTAGCTTTCTGCATAGGCTGACCTGTTCTGTTCTGCAATCGCAAACCCCAGTAGGAGGAGAGGGTCCATTTCAGGAGAGATCGGAGTTTGTACACTTCAGACTAGCAGCCCGCCCTTAGTCGATTGATTCCCGCTTTCTTCCACAAAATAGGTGCCATCTAGAGGGGGGATTCTCCTGCGCAGACCTCATTTATATGGCCTGGACTTCATTTCAAAAGAGCTTGAGCAGGAGAATCCAACCCACCCACACCCTCAAAATTGTGTCCAGTGAGTTCAGGATCACTAGTTCAAAACCCACCTAATTTCAAGTCCAGATAGTTCAAAGCCCAGCTAATTCGGTGTGAGTTGGCTGGTGGTGAATCGGCCATTCTCATGTGGAGGGAGAAAGATAGGGTGGGGCGGAGGGCTACGGGGAAGCGGGTGCTCATGCATTTTAATCCAGTTCGTGCACTTTGTCTGCTTTTTGACATCTGATGCTAAATCAAGGGGTCTAATCAAGTAGCAAGTAGCAAAAAAAAAAAAATCTTTTTAAAACCCGCGAAAGAAAAGGGTTTGTCTGCCCGCTGGAGCCTCCCTGGGCCGCCCCACGCCCGCTTGCCTGTCACCTTTGTCAAGGAAATTAACCTCTTGCTATTGAAAACGAACCGCCGCCAATCTGGAGGAGCAAGAGGCGCGTGCTGCTGGGGGCTCGCCGTGGTAGTGGTGGGGGGAGGAGTATAGGGGGGGGATCTGTCTCCTCCCTTCAGACAAGGAAGAGGCTTCAGAGAGCTCAGGGATCATCCCACCAGCAAAAGTCACAGTGGGGGAAGGGGAAGGCACAGACAGCAGTCCGAGAAAACAGCTCCATAGTGCGGCCTTAGGAACAGAACCAACTTTCTCCAGATCTCCACATTTTTTGCCCGCAGACAGGGATTTGTTGAAAATTGATCCTCCATTATCTTCAAAAGGAGAAAGGAAAGATCCACAGCGCCTGCCTGCTTACTTGGAAATTGTCCTGTGTGTGCTTCCTGCGGCATCTCAAGCCCAGAGCTGTTTTTTCGCTCTGGTGCTGAAGTTAGCAAAAAAATCGATGCGGCTTCGACTGATAGTGCCTCCAGGCCAAAGAAAAACATCTACTCTTCAAGGGATGGGGGGAGCGCGCAACGCTTTGCAGTTACAGATGCAATTCATTTCTTCCCTCTAACAATAGACAGAAGATTTGTAAGAGCAGAGTTACAGACAGAAGAAGAGGGCAATACTTTTAAAACGCCCCAGCAGTTACTCATGCGGTGCACTATGTATGTTTGACCTGAAAAACACAAGAGAGAACACTGCAGAGGGAAGTTCTCCGAGGCAAACCCCCATTGACATTAATAGCCTAGTACAACTCCCATTGATTTCATCAGAGGGTCCTGCAGCAGCATAACTTCATACCGGATTGGTGACTATTTTTTTCCAACCACTGGCAAGACTGGAAGGCCAGAAAGCAGAACTTTCGGCTCTTTCTTAATTGTACAAAGAGGAAATAGATCCAGAATTCCATTTTAATCAAAGTTTGTGAATCATAATTTGGATATTGAATCCTTATATGGATTCAACAGGTCCCTTCGAAGTATCAACACACACACACCCATCAAGCGTTCTCTCTCGCTCTCTCATATTTCCCCAAACATCAACTCTCCTAATTGGAACCTAACACATGTCATTTATCAGCCACTTTATTCCGATTAATGTGAGTTCAGGAACACCACTGATGAAAAGATTTTGCCCAGCCATTTGCCTTATTGATAGATAGATTGATTGTTCAGTGTTTATACTGCCTTTTATAAAGCATCCCAAGGCGGTTTACAAGCGTTACAATACAATAAAACTTCATAAAATCAGACTTAAAATCTGTTAAACAGTAAAAATCATAAAATACACACAACCCCCCCCCCCAACGATACAAAACATAAACAAAATCAGGAAAGCTGAGAAACCTGGCAGTCCCTAAGGGGTCCGAACAAATAAAAAGGTTGTTAGTTGTTTTTTAAAGCAGCCACAGATATCAAAGAGCAGACATTCCATGGGAGAGCATTCTAGAACCTGGGGGCAACAACAGAGAAGGTCCTGTCCTGCCTGACCATTTAGCCTCTGGCAGTATCTGCACAGGGAACAAAGGCCCCTCTGGAGACTTTGTTGGGTGGGCAGAAGCCTTTGGAAGTAGACGGCCCTTCAGGTATCCAGGGCCCAAACTGTCCAGGGTTTTAAAGGTGATAACCAGCACCTTGGATTGGATCTGGAAACAAATTGGCAGCTAGAGCAGCTCTTTCAAAATAGCTGTGATATGCTCCAAGCCAACAGTCCCAGAGCACCCTGGCAGCTGTATTCTGTACCAACTGAAGTTTCCAAATATTTTTCAAGAGCAGCCCCATATAAAGTGCATTGCAATAATCCATCCAGGACCTGACTTAAGGCATGGGTAACCCTGGCCAGATCTGCCTTCCCGAAAGGGACACAGCTGGTGCACTAGAAACTGTGCAAAGGCACCCCTGGCCAACACCTCTACCTGAGCACCCAAAAGCAGAGCCAGGTCCAGCAACACCCCCAAGGTGCTCGCTTGTTCTTTCAAGGGGAGTACAACCCCATCCCCCATCTGGTTGAATTACCCTTCCCTGATTGGTTTTTCTACTGACCAACAGCACCTCCATCTTGTCTGGATTTAACCTCAGTTTGCTGACCCACATCCAGCCCATCACCGCCTTCAGCGCATCCACTGCTTCTCTAGAATCTGATGTCAGAGAAAGGTAGAGCTAAGCCTCATCTGCATATTGATGACCCTTTGGTCCAAACCTTCTCATGACTTCTACCAGTGGTTTCATGTAGATGTTAAACAGCATGGGAGACAATACTGAGCCTTGCAGGACCCCATAAGCCAAAGGCCAAGGAGTCTCCCCAAAAGGACCCGAACCACTCCAATGCACCACCCAATCCCTATACCTGAAAGGCGTCCAGAAGGATACCATGGCCAGTGGATACCATGTTAGGATACTATGCCCATCGCCCTTCAACAATGTTCAGCTGGATTTTTCTTTTTAAGCCATCCATTATTTTAAATAGTCTAGACCAGAGAGAAGGTGACTAAAGAACCTTGGATGGTACTTCATTTCTTTAAACCCTTTGAATGCAAAAAATGGAAGAGGAATTCCCCCACCGCGCAACACAGCCACACAGCAAACAAATTGCTTTCTTTAGACACAGCGGATTGAAACAGTGCTATGAATTAACCAAAGGGAATCCATTGAAAGCTATTGAGGCACTTGGATTCAAAGGATCCATTTCTTTTGTCGTTGTTGTTGCTCATGATGATGATTCCCCCTCCCTTCCTATCCTCAGCCAGCTGAAATTAATGGGAGGGACTGCTTTCAGCCGCATACGGCAAGAACGCATTGAAACTTGAAAGGTACAAGTAGTTTAAACTCATTTTCACAACAACAGAATAGAGGGAAGGAGAAGAAAAAAGAAGGAAACCCACAAGCACCCTCTTGCAAAGCAGGTGCAAGCAGCAGCAGCAGCCTCCAGCTAGGGAGGGGGCGCAGGCGCTCGGAGCTGGTGGAGGGATGAGGGAGCTACCTATCCTTTGCCTCCTTGCAGAGAAGCCGCGAGAAGCTGCAGGTCCTCCCTGGCAGCCCTTAGCGCGCCGGTCCGGAGCAGAGACTGAAAACTGTGGCTTCAGAACCGCTTTACTTGTTGAATGCAAATCTGATCTTCCTCTGTGCAGAAAAGAAGGGGTTACCCCTCTCCACCCCCCCGCCGCCTTCGAGCCCAAAAGATATTTGGGGGTACAAAAGATCCTCCGCCATCTTTTACATCTCATCCTTTAGTCTCAAGTAAACAGCCTTACTCTAAGGAAAGGCAGATCCAACACAAACTAAGCAGAATAATAACTAATTAAATAAATGGGACAAAAGTGTTTGAACTTTGGCTCCGAAACGCATCTCCAAGGAAATACTCGTTTGGAGACTGCACTTCACAACTCATTGATTTCAGAGCAGGACCATTAAAGTCAACGTGACTGCTGCAGATTAAACGGATCTGCCACGGGGTGTGCTGAACCACGTTTGTTCGTTTGGTGGTTGTGATTTTGTTAACCCATGGCAGGCATCTGTGAAGCAGGGAAAGAGGAGAGTGCCTCTGAGGTCTGAGCATACTCATAACCGGGTGCAGCGCCAAGAGCGCCTTTCCTACATCACTGGGGCATCCACTCAGAGAGCGAGAGAGAGCGGGAACTGAAAGAGAGAGGCAAAGTTAAAATGAAATCAAGCCCAATTATTAGGCTGAAGTACTTCTTAAGAAATTAAAACATATATTAATTGTAAATCCTGGGTTGTGAATCGCCCAGTGACTTGCGTCGGTATATAAATGTGTTTTAAAACACATTTATACATTTAACACATTTAAAACACTCGGGGCGGTATATAAATGTGTTTTAAAAAAATAATAATAATAGCACCACCCTTGTTTCCAGCAAGGAAGCAGCGTCAAACCTCACCCTCCCCATTCCGGGCTCCTTTCCTGAATGTGCCGTTTTTCTTTTTAATTAAAAGAATAATAATGAAGTTTCTGGCCCTTTTATTTGTGGAGATGTAAGAAAACGCGTGCAGGCAGCATTCTGCCCGATTGCTGAGCAAGAAACCTCAGCAAGAGTGCAAAGGCTGAAAGCACTGAGCCCTTCTTTGCAAAATGTCACTCACATACATTGTCTTATTAACATTTAATAAAAGCCGCGCGTTAACGTGGAATGTTCCTTGTGCTCAGATTCTAACATTCTGCGCCGATCCCCCCTCTCCCTCGCTACTACAGGTGTACCTTTAGGTTCCCTGGCCTGACCGCCACGTTTCTGGTCAAAGGTTTGGCCCGAGAGCCTGGCGGAGGCCCGCAACTTGCTCCAATGGCTCTTTTCCTCCTCCGGCCGGCAGCACCCAGCATTCCTCTCAAGTGAGAAGGGAGATCACACACGGCGGTGGTTTGCCTGGTGGTGCTCGGGAGGAGGGCTGGGGCTGTACCTCGCCACCATGTTATATCCTGTATTTTTGTTGTCGTCGTTCCATTTTGTATTTGGAAGGGACCAGTCAGAGCGATGCTCTCTCTCTCTCCTGCCTTCCTGGAGTTTGGAGTACTACATACTGAAAGCTAAAACGAGGAACAAAAAACCCTGCAGAGAGGGGCTCGGAAAGGAAAACAAAACAGGATTCCTCGAACCTTCTAAGAAAGGAAGCAAGTTTTGTGTCTAGGGGTCTGGAGAAGAATGGTGGTGGTGGTGATGGAGGGTGTCGACTCAGTTGGACGCTCTGGAGCCAGGGATCAATCTGGCGAGGCTTACATCGAGTTTTCCCTAAACCAGTTTGTACTAGTGGGGGTGCTGAAAACGTATAACGAGTCTTGGTTTGTGATGGGAACGTAAAAAACTATGTTGGCCAGAAAGCTCATTCGCATTACAAATGCCTCTCCACTATCTTACTAACATGTTCTAATGTTCTTATCTCTTCCCCTGCTAACTGGGCAAAGAGGCACCTTTGTAACGTGGTGATTCTCTTTATTTAGCAGGGGGAGAGTAACTGGTCCTATCCACCCTCAGCATAGGACTTCCAGTGACTGTTGCTGGTGTCTATCTTGTGTTTCTTTTTAGATTGTGAGCCCTTTGGGGACAGGGAGCCATCTTATTTATTTATTATTCTCTATGTAAACCGCTTTGGAAACTTTTGTTAAAAGAGGTATATAAATTGTTGTTGTTGTTGTTGTTGTTCCGGATATGCAACCGCGGGACAAGACAAAGAGGAAGGAGAGCAAATACAATTCAATATCTCAGCCATTAAATGTCTAATCGATTAGTCGTCTGACAACAGTCACAGGTAACAGAAAGAAATAGGCTCAAGGCCGTACAGTGTCTCCTGCGAGAATGGCTTTAGCAAGGTTTCTATCCTTACAACCAAGCCTTCCTTCATGGCTAAAGTTTTTGCATTTTCCAGTCCCACTTCTGTAAGGTCTAGTCAGCAGTTACGTTCGATATGAAAATAGCTCCTTGCCGCTCTCTTTCCCATACGAAGGGAGGGCTGTTTTCATACTTAAGGTTTCAAGCAGCGTTTGTTTAAATTTGTCCGTAATCTGAAGAATGTGACACTTCTATGACCTAGAATACAGATTCAAACAACTAGCTGAGGAGAGAGAAACACAACACTCAAAAGCGCTGGAAGTGAAACAAACACGCCTTTGATGTGAACTGTTTTTCCTTATCTCCCGTGCGGCTGTGAATCAGTGAATCTGCTCCAGGTCAAGGATGGTTTCACACATCGAACCGCCTTTGCCACTGAGTTTACACTCATGACGATTCTTTGGTCCACACGTGCTTGGTTCACTTGATTTCTCTACAGATATCGAATGGTCGAGAGGCACCCGATGCCAGAAGCCAACTTTGCTGATGCTACTGGGACTGGTTAGGGCGTGAGAATTTATGGACACCGCATTGAGTTGGAACTCAAGGAAGAAAGGAAGGATATGAAGATGTCCTAAATCAAGAACGCAGCAGATTTTATCTGCGGTGTTATCTCTGTGAAGATCCATTTCAGGGTCAAGAAGGCCACTTCCACATGCTGGAAATGAAACCTGACGAGTTTTGTGGTGCTCATTCTTGTGTAAGATATACAGCTAAAAACATCCTCCGCGGGACACACAAAAATGTCATGTGTGGAGTGGCCCTTCCGACCTCGGGCTCAGAGACCCAAGCTGCGCCAGGGGCTGGTGTGTATCAGCAGCAGGGGAGGGGTACTTTTGGAAGGGATCTCTCCACCCCGGCCATGGATCCTGCAGCCCCCGCCCCGCGCCCTCTCTCCACCTCGCAGGCGTGCTCCTTCCTCGGCTTTGGAAGCGCCGCTCTTGTTCCTTGCTCAGCGGAAACAATGGCCGCATTGCCTGCGAGTATTTGACCCGGGCTGAGCAGGGCCTCGGGAGAGAGGCCTTTGTGTTCGCAGGAATTAGCGATTGTTGTGTCTGCCCGAGGGACACGCGAGAGACACGCGAGCGTCCTCCCTCCGCCTGCCCCCTCCCCCGCTGCTTCTCCTTCTATTCACCTCCCAAGCTGCCTGCCCTCCCTTCCTCGTCTCCTCCCCACCCCCGCGAGCTTTGTTCTGCAATATTAGCATAAAGCTGCCATGGATCTCCCGTTTAAATAATTACACACAAAAGAATGGGGAGACATTAAAGAGTGAAAACAAGAAAAAACAAAAACCGCGAGGCAGAGAGCGAAGGAGAGAGCGCAAATATGCTCTCTCGCTTCATTTTCAACACCGGCCCCCGCTCTCACATACACATTATAGGGGCAGGCTTGGGTCTTATTCCGCAGTTTAGAAATGTGGGGAAGGGAGGCAGGTGAAAAAACACAGCCTGTTCTAGTGTTTTGTTGTTGTGCATGTGGGGTCAGGTACTCTCTTTCCCACGAAGTTTGGGGCGACAGGCTTCGCCTGATGAAAGACACGTGGTTGGAGCAACGACACAGCCGAGCAGAAGGAAAAAGGGCTTCGCGCGGTGGAAGTGTCGTAAGCGGCGGGCAGGCAGAGCAAACCCTAATACGCTGAACCCCCAACCCGCTGCAAAGTTCATTTCGATGGAGCTGGCGGAAGAGAAAGTAGTGCCGATGGATCCGACCCTCCACGGGTGTGTGTGTCCATCACCCTCTGCCCACCAAAACCATCTGACCTGGCAAGAAGCCTTAGGAAATAATCACAGCCTTTCAAAAGCTACAACCCTTAACTTGCAACTGAGTCTCTCACTGAAAATCCACAGCAAACACGCTTGGTTAAGGGCAAAGGCAGGTAAGACGCCACCTGCTTATCAGGCAGGAGAGAGGAGACGACGTGAAGGCCCCCTTCCAAAGTCCCAGCCAGCCCCTCTCCTCCTCCGCCCCCGAGCCCTTTGTCCTTCTTCGCTCCCTCGCAGGCAGAGCGTGCGTGCGTAGTGCGTCCAGGGAGCGCGTGTTTCATTTGTCCGGCGCGAGTGTATTTGCTCAGCGATGTGTGCCTTCCCCGCTCGCCTCCTTGGTTAATGAGGGAGGCCGTCGCTTCGTTGCTATTAGCATACAGCTGCGGGTCCCTCCTCCTCCTCCGCCTCCCCCCTTCTGGGCAAAGCACACTTTATCCGAACCTGACCATCGCCCCTCTCCCAACCAGAACAACGAGCAACAGCTTCTCACACACACAACCTCGGCAGCCGCTCCCCCTCCCCCCTTTCTGACGCACGCACGTCTGAATATTGATCGTGTGTTCTACATCGCCTCCTGATCCTTAGTAACTGCACATATTTTCTGTTGTTTGTTTAAGCGTGACGCGTTTTCGAGCGAGCTGCTCTTCCTGGCAGAACCCTGCTAGAAGCAGCACCCCGCCCCCCGCCGGCTCGCGAAGTGGGTTCACCCGTGCCCACCACACTTTTTCTCGGGGCAAGAATACGTTCGTTTCCGCCTGCTGGGAAATGGTTGCTGCTGCAGCCCCCCCAGCATAGGAGACTGGCTGGCCCACTGGTTGTAACCGAGCGAGGGCACGGCCCAGAGGCAGCAGCAGCCCTATCATGTCTCAAAGAAGGGCGGCATCATTTGGGTGCTATTAACAACTCGATCCTGTGCAGAGGCCGGCACGCCTAAGTCAGGCAACCAGGCTTTCAAGGGTGTGAGTGGGCGACGCCCCATTCCTGCATAAACCCCGTTCCACGGGAGCTGAGCAAATACCGCCCCCTTCTCCAAAAATTGCTCTTAAATAAAACAAGACCAGCCGTTGAACTTGGAGGAAGCCCCATCGCACCCTTTCCCACTAACCCACCCGATCCCAAAGTGTCAGAAAGGTGTTGAGCTTTGGTGGAGCTTCCAGGGGGAAGGTATCTCTTTCTACAGGTCGTTGGGGAGTACCGACGTCCCAATCTGGAATGAGGGAGTGCTCAATTGCGCTGCTATGTCTGCACTTCCTGTTGGTGTCATATGGGATTGTTGTTTAAATGGGGCTATTTACATAAACGTATGCAAGACAAACAAATGAAAACACCCAAAAGATCAGTGTAAGCAAAAAAAGGCAGGGCCCTGTTCCGAGGAGCACTCAGCACACCATAAATTTTGACAGTCAACAAATAAGGGGAGTGGGGAGGGGAGAGAGGCAAGGGCAACAACAATGTGACCAAATGCGGTGGTGTGAACAGACATCATTTGTTGGGGATAACACTAAGGGGTTATGTTCCTCAGACAAGATGGGATTTGAAGGGAGAGGTGGTCCAAAGTAGGGTATGGCACAGAAGAGCCTGTTACCTACAAGCTTAGTAAAGCTGACACCAAACAATCTTGCAGCGCCATGGAGATTTCCTCTGTGCAGATGGGCAGCCATGTCATGATAAGCCACTGTCCTGTCATACCCGCATACTCTAGAAGACTGCTGCAAATTACAGTGGAGATGGTGATTTGTCAGACACACAAAAATAATAACATATCACACTGGAGCAAAAGAGTGAGCCACAGAAGTAAGGGAGCACTGGAGAGAATTGTTTCCTGAGCATCTTTCTGAGACGGTGTATAGTTTAATTTTCCATTGACAGGCACAACCCCTTTTCTTTTTTATTTTTGCATTATTCACAATTGAGCAAAGAGAATCCCTAATCCTATAGATATTTACTTGAAAATACATTCTACTATTGGATTCAATGGAACCAGCTTCCAAGTAGATGTGTTTACTTAGGACTGACCTTAATCCCACTGAATCAGATTAAATCTATATAGCTGAATTAAGTAAACTGCGAATTGAGTTGTATGCATTTTTATAAAGAATGGCCACAATCCAGCACAGAATTAGGTATACTTAACCTCATTGATTTCAGTAGGTTTAAGCACAACCAACGCACTGATGGATTGGGCCACTGATTTTTAATTCCCAAACTGTAGAAGAGTCATCCCATTTTGAACTGTCAAGTCAGCTGATATTTATGGCCTTGCTGTGCCATTAACCCAGCCTGTTGGCACCTTTGTGAAAGACACAGAACACCTCAGAGTAATGTATTGTATTTGTGTCTTTCAACCCACCCCTGAGCCCCGGCAGCTTCTGTGTGTTCTGAGCCAGGCTAACTTTGCAATCAACACGGGAGTTCACCCTAACATAAATAGCCAAGTAGATGAGTTTGTCTCATTAGCAAAAGCATTACTGTCAGCAGAACTGCATGCCATTTCATCAAAGACCAATGTAGATGCAAGCTTGGGGTGGGGTGGGTGGGGGGCCTTATTTGAGTTCTGTAGGAAGATATAATTTTTAGTACACAATACATGTGGGTGATGCAGTTGGGTGCTAGTTCAAGGATGGCTGGCATGCTCTTCTAGCTTCTTGTCATGTAGGGAGATAAAGTTTGCATAATAGTGTGGGCATCAAAGGAGAGTAGTTCTCTACAGTTCAAAACCTCATTGCTAGTAGTACCCTAAAACAATGTAGTTGACCCCCCAAACCCCCATAGACTTATTTTTTGTTCACTTGTTTGTTTAGTGGTGATGCCCAGAAAATATAGCATGCATGAGAGCCTATCTACCATCACTCTAAAGGTAGCAAAAGTCCAGATAATTCAAGTAGCCAAGTTATTGGTTGGAGCAGAAGAGATTAGTGGTGCAAGTGGGGTGGGGAGTCTTTGCAAGTACAGATAAGCTTGATCTTGTCACTTCACTCCTCCTCTTTTGAAGCATTCCCATTTAGCACCATCCCTTCCCACCTCTGGTCATGCCTCTTTAATTAAAACAGATACACACTCATAATAAAAGTGCCTCTAGGCATGTACAGAACAACTTGCCCTCACCATTGAGAAATTGCAGCCTGTCCCTCACAATTAGAATTAAGGAGCAGGGGTCCTTTCCAGGGCAGATAGCAGGGTTCCCACACAGGGAACCTGAGCCCCCCTCAACACTTCTTAGAAAATTTGAGATAGAAAGCACTTTCTAGGTAACATTCTGAGTCCTTTTTTAAAAAAAGTTTAAAGCCTGTAGCTTTAGGTGGTGAGCAGCCATACCTCTGGAAAAGCTTATGTCAGTAGTCTGCGCCTGCACCTGCACCATCTCATACCTGCTCACTTTCATCACTTGAATAAAATGGAGATTCAATATTTTATTCAACAACTTGCTTTATTTACTTTACTTTCCCGCCTTGGGTGATTTTCTCTCTCTTATTGGCTGAGCCAGTAGCAAATTGCCCTCAATTAGACTCAGCTGCAATTGGTCAGCTGGTTGCTGAGATGCCTCTAGCAAGGGAGTTAACCCCACAGCTGCTGGGTCACTAGCCAGCACATTAGAGAATTGACCTCCCCCCCACTACAATGTACCTTCTGTCCGAGAAGACAGAGAGATACAAAGTTCGCATTTGGAGGGAACAATTAAAAAGCTAAAATGCAATATGCAAATCTCCTCAGCCATCTGTCAGGTTCTGCTTGGGAGGGAGTTTCCAGCACAGAAGAGGCCAGGCAACCACAGGGTTTAAAGGTAGCAAAGCTCTCAAGCTGAGTCACTGTTCTGAAATGGAGTCACTTGGATATTCACTGAATCACTGGAACTAAGACAAACTGTTGTTGGCATTGAAGGCCTTAGATCAGATAAACAAGACTTTATGCATCATATTACAAATATACCTTTAATTATTCATTTTTCAGAACACTCTGAAATATGTAGGAATTGTTCTCTATATCAGCTTCATGGCTTGGCTATTATTATTATTGTTATTGCTATTTTATTTTATTTTATACTGTCTTGCTGAATTACAAAATCAGAGCTATGCTCCACCTGCTGGGCTATTTAAATATGACAGATTTCATCTTGTTCACTGGGCAATCATGAGAAGTTAGAACTCCCACTGCCCCACATTTAGTTAGGCTATGCTATATTTTCAAGCAGCAAAGAGAGAGTCATATTAGTCAGCCATAACTAAACTATTCCTGGCCAGGCAAACATTGGCAAATGATAATTGTTATAGTTCAGATAATCAAGAATGCTTTTCTCCACAAGACCCCTGGAGATGCTTTGTTTGTAGCACCGTTTGAGATACGTCTTTGGCCTCTCAAGCAAGGCAAGTTCACCTTCCATTATTTGGCGAACGAGTTCTTGCATCGAAGGAAGTTCTTCTTCCTGGAAACAACAAAAGACACAAGGATAAATGTGAAGATAGTAATGAACTTGATCAGAGCACCCAGAGCAGTTTCACCATCTTATCTTCTGCCACAACTGTAAAAGTAACATGCAAAGGAAACACTGGGATTTGGGAATAGCCTCCAAAGAAATAAATGCAGCACAAGCAATGGGCAAAGTGCTGCACCAGAAAGAGGATTCGCATCTAAGGCAAAAGTCAAACTGGGATTTATTGCTTTGTGTCTTTAGCCAGAGGCTATCGGTTAAGCCTCCCTTTCACCTTCCCTTATCCCCAAAGGCCCTGACAGCTAATACAGAGAGGCAGCTGCTCACCACATTTCTTGGAAAGCAAGCAGGCAGGCAGGCAGATCCTCAAAGTGCTCCACCGGTGCATGCCCTATTAATTTCAATGGGGTTGGTGCTGGCAGAGTATTTTTGTTATCAAAGTGTAAGGAAGTCTGGTACCAGTGGAGGGGGGAAATTTATCACACAGACTCCACAACAGTGTGAAAGGACAATTTCATTCTAAGGGTGTTTTCACATGTGAAGCTTAAGCTGATCTGTAATGCAAATGGAAAACTTTAAAGCCTCTCCCTTTCTCCCCCACCCGTCCTTCCCTCCCCTCTACTCCATATCTGTTGTTGTTCCCCCTTAATGGCAAAATCTAAATGGCAAAGTCCTTGGGGCAGGGAACCATCTTATTTTGCTTATGTTACTTTGCAGAGTATCATGTTGACCAATGGTGTTAAATAAATAACAATAATATATTTGTTTTTCTCCCTGCCATGTTGTATCCCACATTAACAGCATCTACACATGGCATCAGTGAGTGCAAGAAAGACTCAGATATGCTTGGAAAGGATCTTGTTAACCCAGTCATAGCTCAGAAAATAATTTCATGCATGTCTCTGTGTGCAGGCAAATATGAATCACACCATCAGCAAACTTACAGGACTTAAGTTTAGTGACAAAATCTAACATAACTGAATGCTTTGTAGGGCAGTTTGATCCAAAAGGGTGCCAGCAACTGCATTATCAGAAACAGAGGTTGCTCAAGCATCATCTTATGTTTGGCAGCTGTCTGGCTCTGCCTCATTTGTCATTAAATGCGAAAATCCCCTAAACTACCCAATAACTGGGGCACAAGACTGAATCTAAATGGTCTGTCTGGGGCTATCCTGTTGGCCCTCAGGAACATGCTAGGAAGAGAAAGCCTTTCACATCATGCAGGTGCTGGGACGTCGTCTCTGCAACTGTTCACACAGCAGAGCTGAGTTTGAGTCCCAAGCTCCAGAACAAAGGGCCAGCAGCAGCCTTGCATTGACATGGGGTTCTTTACCCCTGATTCTGTGCTTGTGCAGCACCCTACAGGATCAGGCCATAAAGCTGTTATCACAAAGGGAAATCACCTAACAGGAGGAGGCGGACTAGGAAATTCAGGAGTGGTATATGTCAGGTGGCATTAAATCTTGTCCAGAGTGTAAAGACAAATGGCAAAGGGATTTTATAGTAACAGAAGATGACACAAAAAGACTAAGTGGGGCCACTGTGAGGGTGGACAGGCAATCAAAGACCATTTGGGGTATATTCAAGGGCTCCATGCTTCAGTTTCTAGTGTAGTGGATTACATTGAACAGGGCTGGTGCTGAAAAGAGCCCAGAAACGCATTAGGGTTGGGCAGGGCTGGTCCTACAATGAAGCAGGGTAAAGTGGGCCACTTCAGGCAGCGGACCGTGAGCCAGTTCTGATGGATGGCACAGCAGCCCAATACTAGTGCTCCCTGCATGGAGGGCCTACAGAAGAAGGCAGGCAAAATTGCCCCATGCTGCTTTTTCTCTTCCATTCTTAAAAGAAAAGGACAGAGGTAGGGGTGTGATTTTTAACAGGGTGGGGGGAGAAAGAAGAAGGAGAGGGAGGGGCATCATTTAGTGATCCACTTCAGGCAGCAAATTTCATGGACTGACACTAGGGCTGGGGAAAAGAAAATGCATCTGAGACTGAAGTAGAACAGAGGCTGAAAGCTCTTTATGCAGTCAGTTCTTCGACAGCCACAACAAATGTGATATGAATGAAAAAGAAAAAGAAAAAGGTCAACCAGGCCAAATGATTCTGATCTGAGTAAGGAAAATGAAGCAAATTGTAGCCTGTATTTCAGTTAAGTATGAGAAGGATCTATCGTCCAATGGTGAAGCACTTTGTATACAGAAAGCCCCAGGTTCAGTCTTTAATGTCTCCAATTAAAATATATCAAGGTCAAACCAGGCTCAACACTAGAAGTGTGAGTAGAGCTTCCATCCTTGATATTTCAAATTATAAGAGGAGCTGCAGAGGGCTCAAATCAGGATCAGGGCCATGGGGCACAGGGAGGGGATAGTGAAAATCTTTCCTTCATGCCATGGTCCAGATGAAAATCCTCCCCTTTGGTGTCAGTGAGAACTTCCCTCCTGAGGCTACAGCAGCTTCTCATACCCCTATGGTTGCACTTAATGTGACACAGTAGCATTAGTAATTATACCAGTTCAAATTATTTTATTAGTTACATCATCAGTTACCTAGATAATGCAGGAAGATATTAAATACTAGATAATGTAATGAAGTCTATACAAAGTTGAGATGGACGTTCCAGAAATAACAGAAGTTCTAAAAGCAAGAGGAAATTATATAGAGTAGTCTTCCCAAAGTCCACAGATAATGTTCCAGGTAATTAGATTTGCAAAAAGAATATGCAGTAAAGGAAAAGGAAAAGGAAACTTGCTGGATGATGAAGAGTGACCAGCAATAATCAAGACTTGTATAAAAAGAATACACTTGGCAGCCATTTTCTACCTGGGCAGATTCTAGGATCTGACGCAGTTCCTTCTTCAGGTCGGTAAAGCGATCGTGATAGATGACCAAGGCCCAAGGTTCCTTAAAGTAGCTGGTTAAAAAGGAAGAAATTTAGTTACCTAGAGAGCCTCTCATTAGCCACTAATAAAGTATTTACCTGCTTTTTTGCTTTTATATATTACTGTTCTGGACCCATCAGGATAGTTTGTTCATAAAATGCCTCCCATAACAGCATGGTCAATCAATTCTTTTAATGGATGTTCCTGATGTACAGCCAGCTTCAGTAATTACATTTAAAGTGGCTTAATTCAGAGCTGTGGCAAGAGCGAGTGAAGAATCCTGATTTTATCAGAATTTAAAAGCCTGAAGACCTGTGAGGAACTGTGTCTCCATTATCTGTCCTCATTTGAGAAAAGCAGATGGCAGGATTAACTGAACTCCTGCATAAACAAATTACATTTGTGTAGACAATGACACAAGTGTTGTTCATCATTAAGGTTTCTGGATTAATAAAGGGCAGAAAAACAGGCCACAACAGTGTTGCAATATGTTCCTTGCACTAGTGCACTGAAGCTAAATTGAATCTGTCATACAACAATATCCTGTGTTTCTATTCTTTCACAATAAAGAACAAAATCTATAAAAACCTATTTTCTGTGCCAATAAACATTTATGTAAGTCACCCCAGGCCTTAGGGACAAAATTTTAACACAAATTCACTTCTTCTAACCCTAGAGAAGTGAAAACATAGATTTTATTAAGGAATTAATCTACAACTGGGTGCTCAACGCAAATGATGACAACTACGTTGCTCACTGTGAAACTGTTGCTTGTGAAGGCCGGTTCAAACAATTTCTCTACTAGGGTTGAAAATCTTTGTGGTTAAACAGAACATCTGAATCATGCAGCAAAAGCAGAAGCTACAGTTTTAAAGACACCACCTCAGACCTTGTGAAGCAGGCTGAATGGCAGGATGCAAAATGCAGTTTAAGCTCAAGGTGAACCATTCGGAAATTTTGTTTGTGATAAAGACAGATGGGTCTGTACTGCACAGAAAAAAGAGTCAGAGTGTCATGTGAAGCAGTCCTAAGCTATGTTCTTCATGGTTCAACAATGTGTAGTTTGCAGACAGGTATGTAGGTACTGCAAGTGATGATGAGCAGGGGCGTAGCAAGGTTGGAATGGGCCCAGAGAGGAGATTTTAAAATGCCCCCCCCCCAAGTCCAGGGCCTCCGCACACCTCAGGCCGCCATGGATTTAAGTCTGATATTTCAAAATAAGTATGCTGCCTGGAAATACATTTCATTGAATACACACACACACACTTCACAATATATAGTGATACACATTGAGTACTATATATTTGTGCTACTTTTAATGCCTAGAACACACTAGAAATGCAGTGTGAACCTTATATTTTCTCAGAATTCTGAACAAATTCAGTAAAGTTTGATTCCAGGAGGTTTTTCACATGGGGCTTTTAAAGCCCTTTAACACACATCTCCTCTGGAATGGAGGTGCTGCATTCACATGTTGGCCAAATTTACCCTGAAGTCCCTGTGAGTTATTGGGGAGCAGTTCACATGCAATTCAGGTTTTTCACTGCTCGTTAGAGTGTAGCCTGATTTATATCCGGAGTTTTAAAAAATCCACTATTTTGTGTTGGTTCTTTGGGACAACTTCAATTTTGCAGTAAAGCCTCCCAGTAAACTTGCAGGAAAGCCTGCTGTGTGTAAAAGTCCCAGGTAAGTGTGTGGAGAATTGCAGCCTCAGGCAGCAAATCTAACCACATTTAGCTGGAAATACATTTCATTGAAACCTAAAGGACTTACTAGCAAGAAGAGCATGTCTACTTAAAAATAAACTCCATTGCATTCAACTGTCTGAGATCTTACCCTGGTAAGTGCATATAGTATAGCATATGCTCAGGGATGTAAAGCAAACCAAACTAATTTCTGCTCCCAGCATATTTTGCTCCCTCTAGGAGACCAGTAAGTCCCACTAAGATAGGTGGGGAGAAGATAGGTGGGGAGAAATAGCGAAAAGAGCAAGAATTAGCAGCATTCCTCAGGTGAAAAAGAGGGGTGGGGGGAGAATGAGGAATCTGTCTCTTCTTGGTAAAATTTTAAGATAGATGAGACATGCTGGGGCTCAAGGAGTTACAACTGAGTTATGCTCTAGTCTGTCCAAAAAGTCATTCTCCCTGCTCCCCAATGTGGAAGTAGGGCTGGTTGTGGTCTCTCACTGTACTGAGATAAAAACCACTCTCTGCAGGTTCTCAGAAGCAGGGTCATCCCTAGTGGGGTGCAGGGCTGGGGGGCAAATCAGCATGCCCAGGGCCTCCTTAACATTTCATATCATTACAGAATCATACTGACTGATGACATACAATGTAAATAGTGTGAGTGAGGTTTTTCGACATGCTCAACCAGCTTGGCATTTCTAAAGAAAAATAAAATAAAATAAAAGCACAACACATGCTTCACAGTTCTCACTCAGACCTTCTGGGTTGCAAAACAACTTGAACATCATTTATGAATGAATGAATGAATGAATGAATATAAATATAATATTGTTTGTTCCAGAAGTTTTTGTAATTCTCTGCCATGAAACAAGCCACTTATAGGACTTTTTAGATAGTTTTTTTTTTAAGCCAGAAAATTTTCCAATCTGTTTCAAATTAAATATTCAGAGACTTCTCAGTCTCCTCCCCATATCAAAGCCCTACGGCAAGCAGATCTCTATATATGGATGGGCAGGGGGAGGGACCACAAAAAGGAATTCACATTCTACCTCCATTACTGGCAAAGGCTGGGCTGGGCTGGGCAGAGGGTTTGCAGAGTACTGTGGTGGGTAAGGGCAGCCAGTGCTGGCCACATTGCCTGCCTGCCTCCTTCCTTCCTTGCTTGCTTGCTGCTCGGAGAGCTTCAGGCTTCAGCGAGGCCTACAGGAAGGCCTCTCTGGAAGCCCCGCCCACCCACCGATCAGCTGAGAGGAGGAGAGAGAAGGAGCTCTAGCAGCTCGCAGGCTGCTTAGATTGCCAGCCAGGAAAAGCAGGAGAGAGGGCAAGCAGGGTAAGGGGGACTGGCTGAGGTGCCTTGGGGCTGGGTGGGCAGGCAATGGGGAGTCATGTGACATGTCTCGGGGGGGGCTGGAGGCAGTGGGCCCTGAGACAACTGTCTCCCTTTGCCCAATTATAGTTATGCCTCTGATGATGAAACTGAGCCTTATGTTTGTATGCTTCTTCACACCTCTGTGTAGTCCAAGGCTGCACAGCCTTGGCCCTCCAGCTGCTGTTGAATGACAGCTTCCATCATCCCCACCCAGCCACAATGGCCAACAGTCAGGGATTATGGGTCTTGTAGTCCAACATCTGCAGAAAGGCCAAAGTTGTTCAGCCTGGTGTAGACCAATCAGTGGTGTCCTTAGAAAGCCCTGGAGGGGTGCGGGGCCTGGGGCAGTGCAGGGCCCTGTTCCAGCTGATGTTAATGGCAGCAACAAGAGCAGACCCAGGCAGTCAGTCTGCTTGCCCTGCCCTAAGGCTAGCCCAGGGACCACTCTATATGAATCATAGCTTGTGTGCATATATTTGTACAAGATTAACTTCCGTTCCTAGTCCTCAGCCCCGGAGGTGATACATTTGTAACACCCCATTCTTATACTTTTGCTGCCCAAGGCCCCTCACCCACTATTAGACATTGCTGAAGACTGCATTCCACTCACTGTATGCTGTGCTCGGCATAGTGCCTTAGTGTTGTGCACCCATTGACACACAAGTGTGCTAGAGACACCATGGAGCCACCTGGCCACTTGGAGACTTAATTTCTAGCCACACTGGGGAGGGAGGCGTATATCCTGAAGAATGGCAGCCTTACATGGGGGAAAACAGGCCACTCCCCAAGAGGCAAAAATAGGGTCCAAATAGGAACAGTCATTTACTAGGGGTCTGTTGAAAAGTGGTTTGTCAATATTTGTAGTAATAGTAGGGACAGATTCCAGAACATTGGAGCCTATGCATTCTCCGTGCCTCCGCCCTAGAGAAAAGCAGCGTCTCTTACACAGATGTTAAGACATGAGGAGAAGCTAAGGCTGACAACTGACTGCAACCCTCCCCCCGCCCCAGCCCCAATGCTTTTTTCATCTGGTTACTGCTGTCAGGTGGGGGTGGGGGGAAGCTGGCCATCCCCACCCTATTTCCCTTCCAAAATAACATTGTGTGTTTCATGTGCACTAGGGCCAAGAAGAGATCAGACCAAGCTCTAGGAGCTGTTTCTGGGCATGATGCATAGGCTGCAGAATTCGAGGTGGCCACTGCATGTATGCTGCCTGGAGGAGGGGACAGGCAGCAGTGGGCAGGTGGGAGTTGTCAGGAGGAGCTGGCTGACTAGCTGGCTTGTTAAAGTGAACAAACAGGCAACGAGGAATCAGAAGAGAAGAACGGGGACAGGGAGGCTGAAGACAGGCAGGCAGGCAGTGAGCAAAGTGGCAGAGGCCATACAGAACACTGTGGCAAGAGAGGTGGTTGAGCAGGCAGGTGTGAGTCCCTTCTGACCCCCTCAGAACTTCTCAGCTAGCATGGCCAACCCATAAGCAGTCCTCCTCACTAGGAGAGCCCACCATTGCCAGAGGTGCACATAGGTAATCTTGTTGCCCGGACCTGAAGGGCTTGGGAGTGCCCCTCCCTCGCAGCGAGTTAAAATTAAAAAGTTAAACCTGCATTTTTCAAAGGCCTCCTGTGGAAGGCCTCCTCAGAACAATGCCACCACTGCCCTGCAGCACCGAACTGTGGTGCCAAAAGGTCCAGGGCGGCCTCCTGCCGTCACCCCACCCAGCTGCTGCCACACAGTGCCGAACCGCGGTGCCGAAAACTTCAAGAATTCTAGTTGCCATGTGTGCGGCCGGGGTGTGTGTGTGTGGGGGGTTGAGCCGAGCAGGTGCCTCCCCACCCCCCATGGTGGCGGTTGTTCCAGTGCAGTTGGAACAGAGTGTCACAAGCCCCAGCGTCATGGGCTTGCGACACTCTATTCTAACTGCGCAGGTGCGCTGGAGCACCTTGCAGTTCTCAAGGGCCACTGGACCAAACGGTCAGGCCCAGTGGCTGCTCTCGCTCCGCCCTCTGCCATGACTACCACAGGGCGGGGGAGGGCTGCTCGGCTACCCCCCCCCACCTCCAACCTCACACATGGTGGCTAGAATTCTTGAAGTTTTACTTGCGCTGCGGTTCTACACTGTAGGGCAGTGGAGTGGGGTGGCGGCAGGAGGCCCCCCTGGACCATGGAGGCCATGGACCAGGTCCCCAAGGTCCAAGGGTAAGAACACCTCTGACCATTGCTGCTAGGCAGGGCCAGCTCAACTGCCTGCTTTCCCACTTACCTAATGCCTGGGGAAGTGGATGAATGGCAACTACACCTCAGGAATGTTGTTTAGTGAGCAGCAACAGAGCGGCAGGTAGCAGCAGCCACTCCCGCTCAGGCTAGCATCCCTGCTGCCTTTGTAGGAGTACTCCAGTTGTGTGTGTGGGTCTGAGTTTTGTCTGGGTATATGTGTGTGTGTGTGTGTGTGTGTGTGTACACATGCATACACAGGAGGAAAGATTAAAATGTTGTGTTTCCAATATGCTTAATTCTTTGATAAGAGTGTATGCATTTCCGACATCACGTTAATTCCTCGATTATACAATATATATGTGTGAATTCCTTGACCATATAGTTATGTGTGTGATTTGACTTGCAGTCTGTGACTTGTCTATCTTGAATGGCTTTTGAGACTTCTTCCATGAATTTACTGATTGTCTTTCAGAGACTGCAATCTCACAGCCAGAATAAGCGTGGTTAAAGAGTTAACCATGATTGGCAAGTGCCCTGTGCGCTCTTGTGGAGCATGTCATGCGCACCTAGAATTTCCAGGCAATCCCAGTTAAATCAGTGCAGTTAGGCAGGATTTAACTGGGATTGTTAACCACAATCATTTTGGTTGTAAGAACATGGCCAGACTAGTCTTAGCCTGCCTATTTCCAATCTGTAAAATCAGTAAATGTTTTCTAGATACTTACATCCTTGAGCATATAAAGGATGATCATATAAGGGATACGAGTCTGTGGCTTGGCTCACTCTTGAGTTACCTATTCTGTTTGTAGATTCTTTCTAATAGTAGCACATTTGTAATCTGGATTGTGTTGTGATCTATAAAGATTTGATATTGTGTGTAGACAGCAGGGGACTTGCTCTACACCTGAGATTTAACATCACATTTTACATGGACTCCATCCCTTGATGCATACAGGCCTTGCCTCATGCTTGATCCACGTATAGACATTTTGTATTTCTGAAACTAGGAATCCTAAGGGCAAACACAGGAAAAGGCATTTCTTCAGATTTGATTCAGACCATTTAAAGTTTATAGGTCAGTATCAGCACTTTGAATTGAGTCCAGAAACAGACCAGCAATCTTTGCAATTCCTTAAGAATAAGCAGTATATGTCTTTCTGGCTAACACCAGATAGACATCTAATTACTACATTCTGCATTATCATAACTTCTGGACACTCTTCAAAGGAAAGTCCACTGCCACAATCCAACCTAACTGTAATTTCTATCTATCTAATGCAGTGTGCACTAGAGCGGCACTCTCTCACACTTTGGACCTTCAGTTTTGGTGCACTTGCCAAAACAATTGCCACTGATGGTCAAAATGTATAGGTTTTCTGGGTGAACAAACTGGATTCTAATATATTGTAACCAGTGTAGAAGTGATCAGCATATGGTAATTCTAACTATGGGTGCACGCCAATGAAATCTAAGCACTTCTAAGTGCCAGGATATATACTGTATGCTATATGGTTCCTATGTTTCAAGGGAGATTTGTCTTGAGCCATTTTTGGAAGGGTGATAAATAAGTAAGTAAGTAAGTAAGTAAGTAAACTTGAAGGCTGCCTATCTGCTTAACTTAACTGTGGTACCACAAAGAAAGGTGTTTACACAACTCTAAGTGTCCATAATGCCTTCTGCTCTGGTGGAGGCTTGGTAAAGGAGGGATCCCATTAAAAGAGCATCTTTGTATTTGTGGCTCAACTCAAACAGAAGATCTTACTCATTATATTAATTACCTGCCCTCTATATATGGAACTTCATAACAGCATTTTGATGAAGTTTTTTATGCATAGGAAATGTGCATCTTCAACAGAGACAGTCTTTTGTTGGAGGATTTTGATCCATATGTTAAATACAGAGTCTCCTTATTCACTATGGCAAGAACATTGGGAATTAGAAAGCTGAATTTTAAATAATGTTCTCTAGAATATGCTTCTTACGATTTTGCTAATATTTGTTTTTATAAACCAAACTTTTAACCAGATTGATTGGCTGTTATGGTTCGTGGTTCTGTAAACTAACTTGATTTTCAATGGCCTATGATTAGGTCATTAATGAATTATATTGTTAATGCCCAGCATATATATTACATGAAATATAGGAAAATTAAAATGTTTCTATACAAAAATCAGTAAGAAGTCTATAAAGCAGAAAAACATTAAGGTCAGGCTGGGCAGTGGGCGAAGGCTGGTCCACCCAGATGAGTGATGGCTTGTTTCTGGGAGTGTGGCCCGCACTCCCAGATGAGCAGCACCATGTGCCTGCAGTGAGCAGCTCTGGAGGCCTGGACGATGTGTCCTGGCCTCTGGGGATCCCACAATGCACTGCACGACATGCTCAATGCATTGGGGGATTCCCCCAGGAGACAGGAGATCTAGGCACTCGTCTCAGTGTCTGCTGGGCCTAAACATAACTTCAGCAAACACATGATCCCGGAGCCTGGGTTAAGGGCTTGCTTGAGCCCTTAACCCTGGCTAAGAGCCCCTAAAATGGGGCTAGGTAGTGCTGCCCACCAGGATCGTGCCCAATTCCGGGGGTTGTCATGCACAGCCTAACCCAGGCTGGGCTTCCCTAGCCTGAGTTAGGCTGCGCATGAGAACAATCTCGTTGTTTCTTTCCACACTTATTTGCTAATTTACTAAATTATGAATCTTAGTCATTTTCAAGAATTTCCCTCATCAATAGATTAGTACATTTTCAGCACAAAGAAGCTGTAAAACTTTTTCTTCATTTCAAATTTGAATCCCTGTAGTTCTTAATAGTCTAGTTGCTCATGAGGAGTGCAGTCATTCATTAAAACCCAGTAATATAATACATAAAATACACGAGCCCACCCAGTATTACCTGGCTATTTATATTGATCTAAACCGCCCTGAGCCATTTTTGGAAGGGCGGTATAGAAATCAAATTATCTATATATATAATTCTCCTGGGTGTGCCCAGGAGAAATGCGTCCCGGCAGCCCAGCTGATTGGCTGGGCTGCAGGGGGCGCCTGATTGGCTGGCAGCACACCCAGGAGAATTCGCTTGCTGGACGGCTGCGGAGGCAAGGTGGTGGGCCCAGGGCTGCAGCGGTGGAGCCCAGTGAGGCGGTGGGCCCAGCAAGGTGGCGGCGGCCCCGGCCGTGAGATGGGGCGAGGCGGTGGGCCCAGAGCGATGGCGGCGGGCCAGGCCGTGGTGGCGGGGCCCAGCGAGCGGCGGGCCTGGCAAGGCGGCGGGGCCCAGCGAGGCGGCGGGGCCGGGGCCGGCCGCGGAAGCGAGGCGGCGGGACTGGCCGGGCAGCGGAGGCGAGGCAGCGGGACTGGCCGGGCTGGGCCCGGCTGCGGAGGCAAGGCGGCGGGCCTGATGGCGGCACTCTGGGGCCGGCCAGGCCCGCTGGCGACGGAGGCCGCACTCTGCCCCGCCAGAGACGGGGGGCAGGAGGAGAGAGAGAGGTAGCCTGGCCGGGCCCGGCCGCGGAAGCGAGGCGGCGGGACTGGCCGGGCCGCGGAGGCGAGGCGGCGGGACTGGCCGGGCCCAGCCGCGGAGGCGAGGCGGCGGCGGCTGCACTCGGCCCCCGCAGAGCGGCGGCGGCCGCACGGGTCAGCTAGTTATTATTATTTCTTGTTTACACAGTCAGACAGGTGTTATTGACTGGTTTGTTTTATCCAGACAACGAGTCCTTCCCAAGGACCTAGGATGGCTGGATTTTATTGTCAATGTTGTTGTTGTTGTTATAGATATCATCATCATCATCATCATCATCATCATCATCATCATCATACTAGTTCAGCTTTAATAATATGATTCAAGGTTAACATTTAATTCTAGCAGAAAAGGAAAGCTGTTACATCTTTCTTATCTCTATTATGCTGGCTCTCTTCTTCAAAAATACACACCTATTTACTTCTAATTAGGCCTCAAAGTGTACTGAGTGGCATTAGCCACATCCAGGCATGCTCACAGCCTCTCTTTTTAACAGAAAGGAAAATTGATGACAACCTTAAGGAAGTCTGCAAGATGAACCAGAGTGTGTTAAAGTGGAATCCTTTTCTATGCAAACATGCCCTGATAATGCTTTGTGGAACTACCAAATTCCACAGAGTTGCACATTGTGTTCCAACTTGGAATAAACAAGTGCTCATGTTTTGAACAGCTGTTTTACATCTAATCTTCATATTCAGCACCCATCCTTGGTTTAATATAATTCCTGAATTGCAGTGACAACCCTTTAATGCACCAGGACTTTAAAAAGATTAAAACCACTGTCCCCCTCTCCCATTAAAAATATGCCGCCCCCCATCTTGTGGGATTTGTGATGTTTTGTTCTGCAGTATTATAATTGCTTCACTGAACATTCTACCACCAGTATTTCTCTTGGGATATCTAAATTATATAAGAAGGAAACATCATGCTGTCGTTGGCAATTTGCTACTGACAGTTAAAGTATTACTGTCAGTAAAGTATTAAAGTATAATGTAAGAGTAACTTGTAGGCTCATGTGTCCAAATGGCTGATTATGAAAACTGTGTATCATCTGTTACTAGCATTGCTTTTCTGCCGGCTTCCAGGAACCCCCTCGTTTGTGTTTGAGTCTCCAAGCTTGGAGATCTCACTCTTGATATGCTGAGGAGCCTCACAGCATTGTGAGCTCTCTGTTTATGGCACATGGGGACAGATCACTTAGCTGACAGTGGGCCAGTCATCCCTAGATTTAGCTCCTAACAAGCAAATTGGAAAGGGGAGCAGATGCATGCCCTCCCTATGCTGGGATACCCTAAGTAGACCCCACAAGTTAACTAAAAACAGGTTAACTCTCTGCCAAGGTCACTCTGCACTCAGAGTGAACTGCCTCATCTCCCTTTCCTTTAGCAAAGGATAGAGACAAGCTAATGCTCCAATGAACTCAGCAGGAAGAACGCAGATAAGGCTCGTGGAGGTGCTTTCTCCCCCTTCACAAAAGAGGTTGAGTCAGCAATAAAGACCTAGGAGATGTACTCATTAAAAGTACTACCGTATTTTACGGACTATAAGACGCTACGGACTATAAGACGCACCTTAATTTTAATCCAGTTTTTCAGAGTTTTAACATATTAAACTGTTAAAACATATAAGACGCACCTGAATTTTGGCGGATATTTTTTGAGGAAAAAAGTGAGTCTTATAGTCCATAAAATACGGTAAATGGATTCTTGGACCTTTGGTCCATGTAGATTTCCTCTTCTCATGTCTATGCATTCGGTTTTCATGACAAAAGCCTTGGCATGTCTCAGCAATTCCCACATTGTTAGACGCAGGAAGAGAGACCAGCAACAATGGAACCCATGCTGGTTCCACCCAATACACCTATTCAACAACAAAGGTCAATTGGAATGTGCCCTCAAGATATGTTTTGGGGTATAAGAAGTCCGAATTTCATGATCCAATATGCTCTTTGCATACAAACTATCTTGGAGTCACCAGCTGCTGCTTGGGCGATTTACTGTTCACAGGCCACACCAGGCTGTGTTCAGTTCTTTGTACAACCTCCAGATTGACTTTCTTGCCCAGCCTGATCTGCCCAGTCTTCCTCGCTAACATTGGAAGCTGATTCCATGGAGGAAGCACCCTCATGGATTCACCTCTATCAACTAACCCCTCCAACCTTCTTGCACCCACCTTTGACCAAGCTGTCCCTGAAGAACGAGGTCCCTTGGTGGTTCCAGGAACCTTGAGATCCCTTCGTCCAGATCAGGTGATATGAACATTTGCTCCTTGCTGGGCCCAACTCTATCTCTATTCCTTTTTCTTAAATTCAAATTAGAAAATTAGAGAAAGTGTCATTCTCTAAAAAGGCTCTTTCTCTTGTCTGCCTGGGAATTTATACAATTAGGACTTCAAACTAAAACACTTCATTGCAGTTAAACATATTTTAAATAGTAATATTGCTTTAACCACACATTTATTTCCGCTGTATCCCTCCCTACCATAAATACTGAGGCTATTCACACGATTGTAGAAAATCAGGCTAGCCTCCGCTAACCCAATTTCCTACAGTCGTGAGAACCACCGGGCTCAGCTGTGAGCCTGGTGGTTCTTGAGCGGGTAACCCGCTCAAGTAGCCCGCCCCTAAAACCGGGTTTGTCGAGCAAGCACTCCAGAAACCTGGTTTTTAAAATTGTGAGTAGCTGCAGTGCGGCTCCGCGCCACAGTTACTCATGAGTAGACCCCCGGCGGGAGACTGAAAAGCAGCCTCCCAGCTTGGAGGTCTCCCCAGTATGCCCTGTGCACTTGCGCAGGGCATACTGGAGCTTCCGGGGACCGCGTGGCCCCCAAACTCCCCAGCCCCCACTGGCTCCGTAACGGAGCTGGCAATCATGTGGGCGGCTGATCTGGCTGCCAAGGGCTCCTGCCCTGATCATCTCTGGGGAGAGCAGGCTTAGCCCACACTCCCTGCTGAGCTTCCCAGACCGAGTCTCATTTATCGTGAGACCTGGCTCACTATCTTTTGATTTTGAAACTTAAATCTTGTCTCAGTCCAGTCATTTCCTGGGTCCACAACTTTGTGCAAATTAAATCTGATGTGAAACTGTCCTTTCTGAGCTAATTTCCCCACATAAGCCCAAACATAGGAACATAGGAAGCTACCATATACTGAGTCAGACCATTGGTCCATCCAGCTCAGTATTGTCTACACAGATTTAGGGGGGTTCACCAATCACCCCGGGGCAGTTTCATTAATGCACCTTCCCAGTGCCACACAGAGACGGCTGATCCTGGTGCAGCCAGTTCTGTACACTACTTGCGATTTCTAGTGCCTGGAGGGAGTGGCTGCAGAGCGAGCAGGAAGGCGTAAATGGGGCATCTGAAAAATGTAGCTCCTGCCAGCTCTTTCCCCCATGGCCCTGATGACCCTGCACACTTTCCAAGCATCTCCTTCACACCTCTTGGCTTCACCATGGTCTCTTGAAAAGTTTCCCAGAAATGGCAGTTACTGCATGGAGACAGCTGTGCTGGGTGCATCTGTCTCTGCGCAGCACTAGAGTGGTGGTACATATTTATTGGAATCTGATACTCTGGTGCACAGGCCTAGTAACTTGCTTCCAACTTCAGACAAATGGCTGAGAAAAATATGGTAGATGGCCTTAATGAATTACTTCAGGCATCAATGAGATGACAAAATAGATTGGCTGGCATCCAAACTAGCATTGTGTGGGTGCAGCCATGTTGATTCCAGACTACCATTGTACTGTTGCATGAATGGGGGAAAGGGTGATTTTCCTTGATCTTGCCTTTCCTATGAAGCCCAATGTGCACTGCAAAAATATATCCCTGAGGGTCATCTATTTCCCATACCTTGTCATGAAATTTATTCCTTTCCAAATTCTGTATCCCTTCCTCTAGTTCTCCCCCTCTTCCCCCACTGATGGTGACATTGTGATGGAGATCAGGATTATAATGAGAGCTGAAGAAGATATATACTTACAATTTATAGAAAGTATTTACAACTGTACAGAGTTCTTTATAGACACTGACTTACCCAATTAGTTAAAAGGCAAGACCTTTTACTAATTGGCCAATGCAGGGCCAGCTCAAGCATCCAAGCAGCCTGAGGAAAGCACCCAAGCCACCTGGGGCATCCCACCCCATGGCCACCTGGGATTGTCGCTGCTCCCTAACTTGCCACTTCCTGCCACCATTGCTCATAGCCATTTCCCAGTTGACTAGTGCAGTCAGTGCTAGGCAGCTGGGAAATGGTGATGGTGGCAGGGAATGCCAAGCAGCAAGGCATGTGAGGCAATGACCCTGGGTGATCACTGGATCACTGGACCCCAGGGTGCAGGCACAGTCTGAGGCCATTGCCTCACTTTGCCTCATTGGTGAGCTGCCCCTGAGCCAGTGACATGAATGGTGGGATATTATGGAGAGTTATTGTGCCTCGACGCTACTCCTTCCATATGGCTTACATTTCACTAAGTTTGCATACATTTACAGTGCAATTCAGTAACCTATGAGTCAGCAGATTCAAAGAGTGGATTCTCTGCCATAAACTGAAAAAGATGTGTTTAACCAAAGCAGAGTTTATTATTAATTATATTATTATTATTTCTTGTTTACACAGTCAGACAGGTGTTATTGACTGGTTAGTTTTATCCAGACATTGAGCTCTTCCCAAAGACCTGGGATGGCTGAATTTTATCATCAATACTGTCGGTTATTATAGATATCGTCGCAAAATATAGGCTGTTCCCAGTAAAGTTGCTTTTTGTAATTGGCTGATGGTGATTTCTGTGGCCTCTATGGTGATGAGGGGCTCTTCAAGTTGTTTTGGAATTGCACCTAGGGTGCCAATTACCACTGGGATGATTTTGGTCTTTTTCTGCCACAGCCTTTCAATTTCAATTTGTAGATCTTTGTGTTTGGTGATTTTTTTCTATTTCTTTTTCTTCTATTCTGCTATCCCCTGGTATTGCTATGTTGATTATTTTGACTTGTTTTTCTTTCTTCTCGACTACAGTGATATCTGGTGTATTGTGTGGCAGATGTTTGTCTGTTTGTAGTCGGAAGTCCCATAATATTTTTGCATCTTCATTTTCTACAACTTTTTCAATTTTATGGTCCCACCAATGTTTGGCTACAGGTAGCTTGTATTTTTTTGCAGATGTTCCAGTGTATCATCCCTGCTACCTTGTCATGCCTTTGTTTGTAGTCAGTCTGTGCGATCTTTTTACAACAGCTGATTAGGTGGTCCACTGTTTCATCTGCTTCTTTACAAAGGCGGCACTTGCTGTTTGTTGTTGACTTTTTGACTTTTGCTCTTATTGCATTCGTTCTTAGTGCCTCATTCCATTTTCAGAGGTACACCAATAATTAATTATCTGCGCTGAATGTTGTGACCATTTAATTCTCTGGACACCTATAGCCATCTCTGTATTACTGCACGCACACACGGTGTTTAACGGTCTTTTAAACTCAGAATTCAACAGGGTACAACTTAGCATAATAGGAAAGTGATCGCTTTCGGGTCTTGGTATGACTTTAAATTCAATTATTCTTTCAAGGAGATCTCGGGATGTTGCTACATAATCGATAGTTGATCGTTTGCTCCTAGAAAAGAAGGTATATTGTCCTGGATGATCACCTTTGACAGCGCCATTTAGTAGAAATAAGTCTAAGTTACTGATGGTCTGCATTAGCATACGCCCTGCATAATTGCCTACCTTATCTATAGAGATGCGCGTGAAAATATGAGGGTTAGCATCAGACATTGGGGGGCACAAAGCAATACCGTCAAAGAGCGCCAAATCATTATGATTCAATCTTGCGTTACAGTCGCCCCCCAAAATAAGTGTGGCTGATGGGTATAAAGAAATTAAATGCTTAAGATATAACTCAGCGGAATTCCACTGCAACCTAACTTGAGTACTGTCTCTCAATATGGGTAAATACACATTGACACAAATAATCTGATGGTTAGAGTATGTTATCAATATTGCCAACATCGAATTTTTATGAGGAGGCAATTTTTTAACTTTAACCTTTAGATCTGAAGAGATAAGAGTAGCCAACACACCAGAGTTTCTGACACCGCCCCCTAACACTTGGGGTAGCTGGAATCAAAAAGACATCATAGTTAGGGAGATCAAAACTATCCTTCATCCAAGTCTCCTGTAAGAATATTAGGTCATAACCAGAAATAAAGTTCACGAAATCAGGATCCGTCATTTTTTTAATGCCAGCCACTAATGTTCCAAGAAAGAAGCGTGAAATAGTCATGTGATTGTCAATTGGCATTAGTGTATTGGCATGTTGTCACGTTGTGCTCCGGGGGGTGCAGGTCTTCTACCGGAGTAAACAGGGCTGAACTCCCCTGAAAGGAATGGTCCAGTTGTGGATGTAATAAGTTTAAAGATTCGTTTACTGAATTTCTAACTGAGGTTGATGACTCTTCATGGCCATCACCACTAGGAGAAGAAGAAGCATATGGTGTTGCAAACAGATATGCAAATCTATCAAAGTGAGGGTCATCCATTAGCGCAAACCTTGTAGTTGGCCTTTGGTTGACCTTAGTCGTAAATGCATCCAGTGCCTGTTCTTGTGCAGCCAGTATTAAACCCTCTGTTTCTTTCTTCAAGTGGCCATTCTTAAGCCATTGCCAGGTCTTGGTGATGTCTGATTTCCCACTTATATTGTGCAAATATTGACCATGCAGTGGCTTGTTTTTCCATTTTTCTGCTCGGTTCTTGACTTGTTCTTTCTTGTAGGCCTGCTTTCTTTCATTGGTGTTGAATAGTTTCTCATTATTGACCATTTGAAGTGCATCTTCTTCACTGTCCTTGATACATTCTTCAAGGCCTCTTTTCTCCTCCTCTACTGTTTGATGGACTTGCAGCATTCCTCTTCCACCTGAGTTGCGGGGGAGGTACAGCCTATCTACATCACTGCGGGGGTGCAGAGCATGACTGATGGTCATTATTTTCCTGGTCTTACGATCTAGCGTCTCTAGCTCTGCCTGGGTCCAGTCTATTATTCCTGCAGTGTATCTGATAACAGGTATAGCCCAGGTGTCTATGGCTCGTATGGTGTTCCCGCCATTGAGTTCGGACTTGAGGATTTTTCTAACTCTCCTGATGTATTCACTTCCAATTTTTCTTTTAACTTCAGTGTGTGCAATGTTATCAGCCTGGAGAATGCCCAAGTATTTGTAATGTTCTTTCTCTTCCAGGTTCTTGATGTTGCTCCATTGGGCAGTTCTATTCCTTCTGTTTTTCTTATTTTTCCTCTGTTCATTGTTAATGCAGCACACCTGTCTAGTCCAAACTCCACTGCTATATTGCTACTGAATATACGGACAGTATTTAGCAGTGATTCAATTTCTGACTGGGACTTTCCATACAACTTCAGATCGTCCATGTACAGCAGATGGTTTATTTTACTTGATGTTTCAGATGTTTGGTATCCGATGCCTGTTTTGTTTAGTATTTGTGAAAGTGGAGTCATGGCGATTACAAACAACAGAGGGGATAGATAACCCCTGCTAACTGTGCAAAGAGGCACCTTTTACCATGGTGATTCTCTTTATTTAGCAGGGGGAGAGTAACTGGCCCTATCCACCCCCAGCACAGTACTTCAGTGACTGTTGCTGGTGTGTATCTTATGTTTCGTTTTAGAACGTGAGCCCTTTGGGGACAGGGAGCCATCTTATTTATTTGTTGTTTCTCTTTGTAAACCACCCTGAGCTATTTTTGGAAGGGCGGTATAGAAATTGAAATAATAATAATAATAATAATAATAATAATAATAATAATAATAGTGAGATCCCTGTGAAAATACTTCTTCTAATGTTAACCTGTCCAAGTGTCTCACCAATGATTGTTAACTGTGTACTCTACATGCTCATTGCTTTTTAAATAAATATTTGAATGTTTTTGCTGACACCAGTTGTTTCTAAACATTTTAGTATCCATGTGTGAGGCAATGAGTCGAAGGCTTTCTTGTAGTCAATCCATGCAACACTTAGATTTGTTTTTCTTCTCTTGCAATTTTCGAAAATCATTTTGTTCTTGGAACTTCGGCTGGAGGCCCGGTCTACCCGCCGGGAAGAAGCCGGGTAGACTGGGCCTCCGGCGATCAGAGGCCCGGTCTACCCGGCCTCTTCCTGGCGGGCAGACCAGGCCTCCGGCTGAAGTTCCATTAGCTGAGGAGTCCTATTGCGCGTGCGTGCGCGCCCAAGGCCCCAGTTGGCCCTGAGAATTTGGCGAGAGAGGAGCTCTGTTCGCGAGCTCCTCTCTATTTTTTGCAAACCATGTGGTGAGCACTCGGGGGGGGGCGGCGGGGGGCGGGAGGGCAGGAGGGTGGCAGTAGGTTTTTTTTGCCCCTAATCCGCTCACGGGGGGGGGGCGGCGGGGGCGGCTGGTTTCCAGCGCCCCAATTACTCTGTAAAATATGGGCGCTGGAGGGGGCAAAGAGGCGGGAGGCGTAAGCAAGCCCTCCCGCCCTTAAAGGAAGACCCCCCACCCGGACCCGGACCGGCCAAGTCCGAACCGGTCTGGAAGTTCAGAGGCCTTTAGAATGGCCTCCAGACCGGTTCGGACACACCCCTAATTTCCTTTCTGTTCAACTGGAAGCTGTTTGTTAGTTAATAAGTGTTGCATCACTTCATCTGCTATTATTCCAGTTAATAATTTGAACATGGTTAGCAGGCAGGTTATCGGTCTATAATTACTTGGAACTGCACCTTTTGCTGGGTCTTTCATGATGAGATGAGTTTTCGCAGTTGTTAGCCATTGTTCAATATCACCTCTTTGCAAAATGTGATTGAACTGTTTTGATAGTTGTTTATGAAGGCTTGTTAGGTGTTTAAGCCAAAAGCCATGCAGTTCATCGTTGCCTGGTGCAGTCCAATTTTTAATTTTCTTTGCTCTTTCACTTATTAATTCTGGTGCTATTATTAGATCTTGCATTTGTTGGTTACATTTTTTGACCTCTTTCACCCAGCCTGCTTTTTATTATAATTTATTGGATTGTCTCATAATTTTCCCCAGAATTGCACTGTTTCTTCTTTATGTGGTGTTTCGATATTTCTTGCAGTTTCTCCTTCTATGCTTTGGTAGAAACGTCTCTGATTTGACTGGAATTGAAGATTCTGCCTGTGTTGTGTAATTCTGGCTTCGTAGCTGCTAACCTTCTTTGACACTGCTGTTATTTGCTGCTTTATTATTTCCAGGACTTCTCTAATTTTCCTTGAATCTAGGTGGTATTTTTGGATCAGATACTGTTTGGTGTTTTCATTCTTCAGCTTCTTGTCTTTCATATCTTTCAATTTACTAGTATCTGAACTAAGCCTGGCGATTTTATTTTCTAATCTAATCTTCCATTTACAGGTCCACTGATCTTATATCCGAGCTCTTGTGTTGTTATTGTTGCTACACTGTACATTAGTTGGTTTGTTTCTTGCAAATTATTGGTTGTTATTTCTGCAAGTGCAGCATTGACATTTTTAATGCCTGAGCAAGTTGTCTTTTGGCAACTGTTTTTAGTGCTGGAAGTCAAACCCTGGTGGTTGTTTGGTTCATATGCTCAGTTATTTTTTGCTTTAGTTCTTGTTGCTTTTCTGTTAAATGCCATTCAGGTTTTTGAGGTGAAGGCAAAGGGGAGGTTGCCTGGTTTTGATTTTGAAACAGTTCAGTAACAGTGGCATCCTCTATTTCCAACACCTCCTCCACCTGCGCCTTAGCAACTTCCTCAGTTGGTGGTAATTCTTCTTCCATATCTTGAGCCTGTGTTGCTCTTTGCAGTTCTTCCAGCTCAACTTCTGTGAATACTTTGTTATTATGAATCTTCTCTGGTCTGCTAGCCCTTGTTCTGTTATTTCTCTATCTAGATGCTTCTCTTTTCAAATTTGGTACATTCTTTTAAAATACCCTCTTCTAGTTGGACTAGACTTGTAATAGCAGATCATTATTTCCTTGTTGGCGTTTTTCGTATATTTTTTTCGGTTAAGCGACGTTTCTTCCAGTAACCTTGCAGTCTCCAGCCCTGGTTGCTCAACTGAAGATCCTGTCCTGTTGTCCACTTGCCATCAGACGTTCAGGGACTCCAGCACCTGGCGTGGTCCTTGTTGACCGGGACGACAACCGATCCAGTATAGATTTATTAAATCTATAATTTAATTGGCATGGAATCCACATTCCTTGGGATGGAACAGAGACGTGGCAGGGGTCGAGCACAGCCACATTTTCCACCTTGTTGCTATTCATGACTCCTTCTAAGCAGCACTCCTTCCAATGCTACACTTCTCATACTCCAAGACCATAACAATATAGGTGCCAATGTGGTGTAGTGGTTAGATTGCTGGACTAGGACTGGGGAGACCCGGGTTCAAATCCCCATTCAGCCATGATACTAGCTGGGTGACTCTGGGCCAGTCACTTCTCTCTCAGCCTAACCTACTTCACAGAGTGGTTGTGAGGAGAAACCTAAGTATGTAGTACACTGCTCTGGGCTCCTTGGAGGAAGAGCGGGATATAAAATGTAAAATAATAATAACGATAATAATAATAAATAATAATAAAGTTACGTCTCACCATATTGTTGATGGGAGAGGCACTCTTCATCTGGCTTCTCTGGTGAGACCTGTCCAGCATGGTTGGACCTCTGGCATAGCTCTCACCTTCCTCAGAGCACACAAGCCCCACAACCATGCCAAGGTAGTGCCTCACTGGGGGTTATTATTAATTATTATTATTATTATTTCTTGTTTACACAGTCAGACAGGTGTTATTGACTGGTTTGTTTTATACAGACATCGAGTCCTTCCCAAGGACCTGAGATGGCTGAATTTTATTATCAATGTTGTTGCTGTTATTATTATAGATATTGTCACAGAATATAGGCTGTTCCCAGTAAATTTGTAATTTTTGTAAAAAAGCAAATAATTGCTTTTTGTAATTGGCTGATGGTGATTTCTGTGGCCCCTATGGCCACAATATTATTATTATTATCATTATTATTGTTATTATTATTATTTCACATTGATATCCTACTCTTTCTCTGCTCTTTACATTTATATCCCGCTCTTCCTTCAAGAAGCCCAGAGCAGTGTACATGGTTATGTCTATCCTCACAATAATGCTGTGAGGTAGGTAAGGCTGAGAGATATGTGACTGACCCAGAGTCACCCAGTAATTTTCATGGCTGAATGGGGATTTGAACCCTGGTCCTCCCAGTCCTAGTCCAATACTCTAGCCACTACACCACATTGGCACCTATATTGTTATGGTATTGGAGTATGGGAAGTGTAGCACTGGAAGGAGTCATGAATAGCAACAAGGTGGAAAATATGGCTGTGCTCGACCCCTGCCACGTCTCTGTTCCATCCCAAGGAATGTAGATTCCATTCCCCCTGCTAGATGATGATGATTATTATTATTTTTACATTTTCTATCCCGCTCTTCCTCCAAGGAGCCTAGAGCGGTATACTACATACTTGAGTTTCTCTTTCACAACAACCCTGTGAAGTAGGTTAGGCTGAGAGAGAAGTGACTGGCCCAGTCCCAGGTGAACTTGATGATGTTTAATGCCAAGTCTGTCAAAAATAAAAATGTGCCACTTGCATTTTATTATTGTGGGAGAGGAAGTAGACCTGACCAGATTTACCAAAATCTGGGTGGATAAGTTAAGCAAGTTGGTGTTGGCATACCTAATTCCTTCTAAGTACTTGGTCCAGCATCACTTGAGTTCACAGAGCAGGAAGTGGACTATCCTTATGTGATTTCTATGATAAGTACCAGGGGATTCTTTGATTGTACCAACTGTGTAGCTGCCCAAAGGACTCTCTATCTGAGTTTGGTGTTGGAAGTTGCCAGATTTATAAGGTTGGAGATTCCAGCATCCATGCTGCCTTGCCTGCTATTCACTCATTGCCTCTGTGGCCATGAAAGTCCCTGTTACACAGCTAACATGGATTCACTGGAATGGGATGTAAGAGTCTACCTTGAATAAGAAGCATAAGATAAGCCACACTGTTAGAATGGGTGGGATGCATTACTTTTGTGGCCCAGTTGTCACTTTTAATTTTGACATTTAACTTGAAACTTAATTTTGCAATCACAAAATCCAGCATCAGAGGGTTAAAGCCTTCATATGATGTGCAAGGCAGTGAGAAAATGTAGGGCTAGCTACAACCCCTAATTTAAAAGATAAATGGTATCTCTCTGACATGCAAATTAACTTCCAGGTGACAGCTGTTTCACTGAGCTGATTCCTGGCAATAGATATTGTGGAGGAAAAAAAATTATCCAGTTACAAAAGGATTAAGAATAGGCACTCTTCTGCCTTAAAGTGAGGAACCTGCAAATGCAAACGCAGAAAAAGAAAAAAGAAAAAAAGTGAATTTCAAATATAACTATGCAACTAACAAATTCAATTTGTTTGTGAAAGATATCTAGAGAATAGATGCATACTTGTTTCACTCATCATGTTTGTTGTATTTCCCCCTTAAATTGTTTCTAACTACCTCAAGACAGTAGGAACAGGTGCAAGAAAAATTAGATATCCGCTGGGATAGTAATAGTGCTTGCTATAAACCATAGAATACCAAAGAAGCTGATGTGATCCTTAGGAACAGACCCCTTATGAATGAGGAATGTGAGCATTTATTGCAGGTAATGATTCCTCAGATGAATTATTAGCAGAACATATTCTTTTCCTTAAAACATGCACAGTGTTTTGGCACAGGTCTTTGCCCAGGCACAAAGGATTCAATAAAGAGCTGCAAATAAGAGACTAAGGAACTTGCATGCAGTACTGTGTTTCTAGTCCTCTACCTAGCATGACTGCATCCACAATGCCATGACACCCTGTTGGGCTAGGGCTATTTCCACAGTCCTGCACAACTACACAACTATTGATACAACCTTGACACTATGTAACCAGAATATATATTTAGAGATCCATTTAGTAGAATAAGATGTAATAACAGCAACAGCATAGTTAATGGATTACTTAATACATTTTTGGACAAAACTCATAAGACAATATCACTTGGAAAAGCTAAATATTAAAATCAATCAATCAATCAATCAATGTCCAACAGCATGCAGATCAATAGTCTAATGGCACATGAATGATACTGTTACATTGCTGAAACTGATTTGACCCTACCTGTGCCTAAATTGAGAACCGTGTTATATGCAGGGGGGAAAGTGAGTTTCATAGCAACTTTATAAAATAAGGTTTCAAACCTACATACACACAAAGATGCCAGCACCTTATTGAAAACCTCTGATTACTGCACTGCCGAGCCCTACAATTATACATTTAAAATCTTTTTCTCAAAATATTCTAAAACAGCAACTATACTGAAGAATATGCATTGCAGCATATAGACACATTAAAAGGGTAATTTGATCTTACCTGTGAATTCCCAGTCACAGATAGTTGCAGTCTTTACTTTTTAGGAAAGTGCTTCCACTTAGGCAGGATTGACTAGCAATGCCAACAAGTGACTCAGGAGCTAAAAGGAAAGTCCCATCATAAAGTGGTATAACAAAATGTTGCTTACACAACTGAACTGTGAGAAAGAGAAGGAACATGAAGAGGACAGGATGGAAGGCCATCCCTAGGATTCAAGCAATCTATTACAACCCACAAAATTCTTTCATAATAATAATAATTAATATTACTATTGATTAATTGATTGATTGATGAAGTGCCGTCAAGTCGGTATCAACTTTTAGCGACTACATAGATAGATTCTCTCCAGGATGATCTGTCTTCAGCTTGGCCTTTTAGGTCTCTCAGTGCTGTCATAATCAAATCCATCCACCTTGCTGCTGGCTGTCCTCTTCTTCTCTTTCCTTCAACTTTCCCCAGCATTATGGACTTCTCAAGGGAGCAGGATCTTCGCATAATGTGTCCAAAGTATGATTGTTCGAGCCTGGTCATTTGTGCCTTGAGTGAAAATTCTGGATTGATTTGTACTATGATCAATTTGTTTGTTTTCCTGGCTGTCCATGGTATCCTCCAGCATCAAAAGTTCAAAAGTGTCAATATTTTTTCTTTCCTGCTTCTTCAAAGTCCAGCTTTCACATCCACAGAGTGTCACAGGAAAAAACATTGTCAGTAACCATTGTCACGGGGAAAACAACTGTTGGTAATTACTATCACCAACATTATATATCACTTTTCAACAAAAGTTCACAAAGCAATTTGTACAGAAAAAGAAATAAGATAGTTCCCTGTCCCCAAAGGGCTCACAATCTAAAACCAAACAAGTCCCCTTCCTTTTTCATTTTTCTGTGGGATGGGTGGGTGGATTGACCCACCCTGGTACTACTGAGAATAGGAATACACATGCAAGGCCAAACTTCATTTTCTCCAGTTGGTATCAGGGTAGGTCAGTCTTCAGTTTTGGGATGTAAAACAGCATCTCACAGGCAGACTTCCTGTATGTTCTAACAGCAATCATGAGGAAACCACACGCTCCAACACTCTCCTCCCAAAGGTGGTGGTGGCAAACAGATGACATCAATCATATGTTTTTGTGAAGTATGTTTGAAGGCCTGGGTAGCCACTTTAGACCATCATAAAGGAAGAAGGAAGTACTGCAGGTCACCAAGGTGACTGCTCTCTTAAGGAATAGACAGATTCCCACCACAGAGGTTTGACCCCTGCCTTGACAGGCCTTTTAAAAATAACATTTTTTTAGTCATCTGGCAATAGTAGAACTGAGACCTTCTGTTCTATGGAAGGCCTTTTGAACAAAGAGCCATTCCATGTGAAAACAAGATGTGGCTCATGGAAGTTGCATCACAGTCATGGATTTTCTTGAAATTTTGCAGAGACACTACATATGTTGAAATGTATCTATAACCAAAGTTGTTTAAAAATAAAAATCTCTCCCTTTCAGGACTGGGCTACACTCTTCCATAAAATAATTGATCATTTTTCTGTGAAATGCATGCTCATTCTTTTTGTCAAAAAATTAGAACTGCACAACTTAATAAAGCCAATTAAGATATTATTTTAAAGCAGAGGTGAAGCCGCCATTGGGTGAATGGGTTTAAAGAACCCGGGCCGCACCCAATCAGGGGCCGCGAGCGCGGCTCCAGACACCTCTCCCACGTCTGATGCGGGAGCGTTATTTCAGTCCCAAACGGGGCTGTGCGGCCCCATTTGGAGCTGAAATCAGCCTGTGCTGCAGTGGCAGCATGGCCGGAGCAACTCTTCCTGCCTTAAAGGCAGGGAGGGGCACTCCTGGTCCCGCTGCCAATGCAGTGGGGCCAATCGATCTCCCTCCCAAATGGGGCTGTGCAACCCTGTTTAGGAGAGAGATCGGCCTGTGCTGCTCAAAGTAGCGCAGGCCGATGCCCTTTTCAAACAGGGCCACGTGGCCCCATTTGGAAGAGAGACCACACCCCTGCATCTGACATCAGACACGGGGGCATGGCTAGCTGGGCGTGTCTGACATCAGATGCATGGGGCAGGGCCAGGGGGCCACAGCGGCGGCTGCACACGGACTACCGCCAGCCTGGCTCTGCTCCTGTTTTAAAGGCCAGTATCTATTCAAGCAATGTAGCACGCCATGAGCCAGAATATTCAGAAATACAGCAGTAATTGACATATATTTATGAAAATACCCAACTTTTCACAAATGTCCTCAGCCATTATCTCCTTGTGCCAGTGGATTTAGGAATGGCTTTGGTGATGCTGATGCATCTCCTAGTGATCAGTTCACCGAGCGCATTTCATTATATTTTTGTGCATGCATTATATTTTCAGCTGCCAAATTCCTATAAAATACAAAAATCCTTCACTTTTGTCCTCCACAATCAGCACATGTAGAACATCATGTTAAAAATATACAAATTAGGTATTTCAGATCTATTGAGCAACTCCAAAAAAGACCCCCGCAGAGCACTGCCATTTACAAAAATGTTTTTGCACTTTTTTTCCATCCATGAACCTAACCCCATTTGCCATAGGCATAATGCCTCGTTATTCACGGCTCATTATTCATGGTAGTATGTGAGGAACAGAACCCCTGAGAGTAATGAGGTTTGCCTGTATTAGATGTGTTCTGATTTCAGACCTACAGTATTTTTGCTAATAACTGGGAGCCTAGGGTACACAGCAATCTCAATGAAATGAATTGTAGTTATCAGTGTTGACATATATCAAAATAGTTTTAAAATATAATGGATTGGAAGATCAAGAAGATTTTTCTTGGTGCTGCTAAATTTATCTGAAATACCAAACGAATGCATTTCCAACATGATGTTATACATATACTGACTGTGGAGAACAAAACTGAAAGATATTTTGCATTGTACAGAATTTCAGCAACCTAAACCATCATGTATGTACAATAATATTATAATGAAATGTACTGGGTGGACCTTTGGGGACAGGGAATCATCTTATTTCTTATTTATTTTTCTATGTAAACCGCTTTGAAAACTTTTGTTGAAAATAGTAGTAGTAGTAAGTGAACCAATGTCATCAAAGTCATTCCTAAATCATTATTGAAAATTATTTTATTATTTATTGTTGAAATTATTGAAAAATTGGAGTTTCCCCCTAAATAGTTGACCTCCAATTACTGCTGTATTTCTGAACACTCTGGCATATGGCACTCTACAATTTTCAAATAAATCCTGAGCTTTAAAATGAGACTTTAATGAATGTTGTACATTGCACACATCGCACTTAAGGGCAAAATGAATGAGCACACATTTTATGGAAACATTGACCTTTATTATAGGGGAGGGCGGTGATGTCGCCAAACACTCAGGTATAGATGTTTTTTATACAATCTTGGTTATAGATACATTTCAACATATATAATACCTCTGCAAAACTTCCAGAAAATTCATGACTATGATACAACTCTCTTGTTGATTTGACATGGAACGACTCCAAAACAAAGAGGTACTCTATCCTTTTTTATGAACTTTAGTTCAGCTCACATCCAGTGTCAGACCCTCCTGACACCCAAGTTGTGCCACTGCTGGGATGAGTGATTAGGACAGAAAGCCAGCAGAATTATATTCCACACTCAGTGGAAAACAGAACTAACTTGGGGGGCGGGCAGGGGGGAAGAGAAGCAGGATCTGGATGCAAAAGCCCAGCAGAGAGAGAAAGGGAGAGTCCATCTAGCTCCAACCCAGTGCTGCCTGGAGTGAGAGACCAGGTGGGTGCTGGGGTTCCTTCTGCTGTTGCCTGCCTGCCTTTGCTTCCCCTGTGGGGCTGCAGCCTCAGGTTAACATCTGTGGGAAGTATGGGCAGGACTGTGACCAGCCCCTGAGTGACTCAGCTGTTCCTAGGGTCACCTGTTCAGTTTTGGGCTCTATAGGAAGGCTCCTTGTGGCAGTTGGCCCGCCCCCAGCGGGGTCACCACTGAAGGGGTGACACCAGAGGGGGTCGCCCCTGGGGGGGGAGCGAGGGCAAGGGCTAGAGGGCTTCTGTTTAATTAGTTTTAAGCTGTTTTAGACTTGGGTTGAAATTGTGTAATGTGTTTGGGGTCATCTGAAGATGGGGGGACAGGGGGTGCCTTTGTTGACTATGGGGCAGCCATCCCGGTGGTGGTGGGGAATAGAAGAAGTAATGTTGGCAGGACAGCGGGCCGTTCCAGGGGAAGCATAGTTAGAAATTTAATAGCGATCTCCACTTCCAGCTGTCCTGCCAGCTCTTTGACCTTGGGGAGCACTGCCAACAACCCACATAGCTTTTCCCTGCTCCTCTGTAATGCCAGGTCAGTCCAAAATAAATCTGAACTCATCCATGATTTGATCATGGATGAAGGGGCTGACCTGGTATGTATTACCGAGACTTGGTTGGGGGAGGCTAGTGGTCCAGTTTGGTCCCAGCTTCTCCCTCCAGGATATTCTGTAGAGGAGCAGGTGAGGGGACATGGGCGGGAGGTGGGGTGGCTGTGGTCTATAAGGATAACATCTCCCTTACCAGGGTCCCTGTCAGGGTATCGGACCATATTGAATGTGTGTACTTGAGTTTGGGGACCAGGGATAGATTGGGACTTCTGTTGGTGTATCGATCGCCCATTTCAAACTGGTTTTCGGGCGGGCTATGGGGTGGAGACAGCCTTGGTCGGCCTGATGGATGATCTCCAACTAGGAATTGACAGAGGAAGTGTGACTCTGTTGGTCCTTTTGGATCTCTTGGCGGCTTTCGATACTATTGACCATAGTGTCCTTCTGTATCATCTGAGGGTGTTAGGGGTGGGAGGCACTGTTTTACAGTGGCTCCACTCCTATCTCTCGGATAGATTCCAGATGGTGTCGATTGGAGACTGTTGCTCTTCAAAATCTGAGCTTAAGTATGGTGTCCCTCAAGGCTCTGTACACTCTCCAATGCTTTTTAACATCTACATGAAACCACTGGAAGAGATCATCAGGGGATTTGGAGCTGGGTGTTACCAGTATGCTGATGACACCCAGATCTACTTCTCTATGTCAACTTCTTCAGGAGCTGGCATATCCTTCCTAAATGCCTGTCTGGAAGCAGTAATGGGCTGGATGAGGGAGAATAAACTGAAGCTGAATCCAGATAAGACGGAGGTACTTATTGTGCGGGGTCAGAACTCTAGAGACGATTTTGATCTGCCTGTTCTAGATGGGGTCACACTTCCCCAAAAGGAACAGGTTCGCAGTCTGGGAGTACTTCTGGATTCACACCTCTCCCTGGTTTCTCAGGTTGAGGCGGTGGCCAGGGGTGCTTTCTATCAGCTCCGGCTGATACGCCGCCAGCTGTGCCCGTTTCTCAAGTTCAATGACCTCAAAACTGTGGTACATCTGCTCGTAACCTCCAGACCTCACTTTTGTAATGCGTTCTACGTGGGGCTGCCTTTGTACGTAGTCCGGAAACTTCAGTTGGTTCAGAATACGGCAGCCAGGTTGGTCTCTGGGTCATCTCGGAGAGACCATGTTACTCCTTTACTGATGGAGTTACACTGGCTGCCAATAGGTTTCCGGACAAAATGCAAGGTGCTAGTTATAACTTACAAAGCCCTAAACGGCTTAGGCCCTGGGTATCTAAGAGAGCGACTTCTTCGTTATGAGCCCCACTGCCCATTGAGGTCATCTGAGGAGGTCCATCTCCAGTTACCGCCAACTCATTTGGTGGCTACACAGAGATGGGCCTTCTCGGTCACTGCCCCAAGATTGTGGAATGTGCTCCCTGCTGATATACGATCCTCCCCATCAAAAAACACCTGAAAACCCTTCTTTTCACTCAAGCTTTCTCAGCTTCCTAAATTGTGGGGGTTTTAATTTCTGGTTTATTTTAAAATTCAAAACCCGATTTCGGGGTTTTTAATCACTGTAATTGTTTTAAAATGTTTTTAAATTGTTAATTGTTATATTGTTTGTTTTAATTTGTTTTAGCTCTTTACTGTTTTAGTAGTGTGTTTTGATTATAAACCGCCCTGAGCCATTTTGGAAGGGAGGTATACAAATCAAATAAATAAATAATAAAAAATAATAAATAATAAAACTACTTTTTCCTTATGAAAAAATAGAAAGTTCTTTTAAAGAAATGGGGCATTTAGCTCAAAGCCTTTATGGGCTAAAGTGACAGCTGAGGAAAACAGCTTTAAGCATTAACTGTTAAGGGGCAGGTGGCCATAGAGCTCTGTAACAATGAGGGCCGGTGAGCCCTGGTGCAGCAAACTCACTGCTGCCACTGGTGAGGCAGGCTCAGCACCCAACCCAGCATCCTGCACACCCCGCCCCTGCTGTTCAGCTGGCTGATGGGCATGTGTGGCAGCCATTTACGGGGTCAACTGTGCTGACTCTGTAAATGGCTGCTGTGCATACCCATTGGCCAGCTGAGTGATGGGGGCATGGCCTGGCCAAGCATGGGAAATGCTGGGTTGGGTGGTAGGTACACTGTTCTTAAAGTCCTCAGTTCCCTTCCTCACTGCTCCTCCTATGCCCCAGGGCTCAGCAGCCACCACTGCTCTGCAAGTCTGCTCTTCTACCACTGCTCTTCTCATCATCAGGAGAAGGCATGACCTCCCCAGATGCCTGCCTGGAGGCAGTGATAGACTGGATGAGAGATAACGAACTGAGACTGATTGAATCCAGATATGATAGAGGCATTTATTGTGCGGGGTCGGAACTTGGGAGATAAATTTGATCTGCATGTTCTGGATGGGGTCATACTTCCCCAGAAGGGACACGTATGCAGTCTAGGGGTGCTTCTGGACACAAACTTCTCACTGGTGTCCCAGGTTGAAGCGGTGGCCAGAGGTGCCTTTTATCAGCTTCAGCTGATACGCCAGCTACATCTGTTTCTTGAGATAAATGACATCAGAACAGTAGTACATCTGCTGGTCACCTCCAGACTTGACTACTGCAATGTACTCTATGTGGGGCTGCCTTTGTACATAGTCTGGAAACTGCAGTTGGTCCAGAATGTGGCAGTCAGGTTGGTCTCTGGGTCATCTCAGAGACACCATATCATTCCTATCTTAAAAGATCTACACTGGTTGCCAACAAGTTTCTGGACAAAATACAAGGTTTTGGTTATAACCTATAAAGCCCTGAACAGCTTGGGCCCTGGGTATTTAAGAGAATGTCTTCTTCACTATAAACCACACTACCCATTGGGATAATCAGGAGAGGTTTGTCTGCAGTTGCCACCAGCTCGTCTGGTGGCTACTCAGGGACAGGCATTCTCCATTGCTGCCCAGAGGCTTTGGAACACGCTTCCTGCTGAAATAAGAGCCTCCCCATCTCTTACAACTTTTAAAAAGGCAGTCAAGACTTTTAATTGTGTGGATAAAGGCAATCCTGTTGACATATACTTAGACTTCCAAAAAGCGTTTGACAAAGTTCCTCATCAAAGACTCCTGAGGAAACTTAGCAGTCATGGGAAAAGGGGACAAGTACATGTGTGGATTGCTAACTGGTTGAAAGACAGGAAACAGAGGGTAGGGATAAATGAAGAGTTTTCACAATGGAGGGAAGTAAGAAGTGGGGTCCCTCAGGGATCTATATTGGGACCAGTGCTTTTTAATTTATTCATAAATGATCTAGAAGTAGGGGTAAGCAGCGAGGTGGCCAAGTTTGTAGATGATACCAAACTCTTTAGGGTAGTGAAATCCAAAATGGATTGTGAGGAGTTCCAAAAGGATCTCTCCAAACTGGGTGAATGGGCGACAAAGTGGCAAATGCAGTTCAATGTTGGCAAGTGTAAAGTGATGCACATTGGGATGAAAAACTCCAACTTCAAGTATACGCTGTTGGGGTCTGAGCTGTTGGTGACTGACCAGGAAAGAGATCTTGGGGTTGTGGTGGACAGCTCATTGAAAGTGTCGACTCAATGTGCGGCAGCTGTGAAAAGGGCCAATTCCATGCTAGTGATCATTAGGAAGGGGATTGAAAATAAAACGGCTAATATTATAATGCCCTTATACAAAACGATGGTGCGGCCACACCTGGAGTAATGAGTACAATACTGGTCACCACATCTAAAAAAGGACATTGTAGAACTGGAAAAGGTGCAGAAGAGGGCAACCAAGATGATCAGGGGCCTAGAGCACCTTTCTTATGAGGCAAGGCTACAACACCTCGGGCTATTTAGTTTAGAAAAAAGACGACTACAGGGAGACATGATAGAGGTCTATAAAATCATGCATGGTGTGGAGAAAGTGGATAGAGAGAAATTCTTCTCTCTCTCACATAACACTAGAACCAGGGGTCATCCCATAAAATTGATTGCCAGGAAATTTAGGACCAACAAACGAAACTACTTTTCACACAATGCATAATCAACTTGTGGAATTGTCCGCCACAAGATGTGGTGACAGCCAACAACCTGGATGGCTTTAAGAGGGGTTTGGATAACTTCATGGAGGAGAGGTCTATCATCGGCTACTAGTCAGAGGGCTATAGGTTACCTCCAGCCTCATAGGCAGGATGCCTCTGGGTACCAGTTGCAGGGGAGTAACAGCAGGAGAGAGGGCATGCGCTCAATTTCTGTCTGTAGGCTTCCAGCAGCATCTGGTGGGCCATTGTGTGAAACAGAATGCTGGACTAGATGGGCCTTGGGCCTGATCCAGCAGGGCTGTTCTTATGTTCTAATTAGATATAATTTTTTAATAGTTTGATGGTTTTAATCATTTTATTGTTTTAAATTTTCATATATATATATATATATATATATATATATATATATATATATTCACATACTAGTGGTTTTGTAGCCCGTTGAATAACGGGTGCTAGGGGAGCTCTGCGCTCCAGACCACCGCCGCCATTACCCCTCCCGCCCGCGGCTCTGGCCGGGCCCGCCACTCACCACCGCCCGCGGCTCCGGCCGGGCCCGCCACCCACCGCCACCCGCGGCTCTGGCCTGGTCCACCGCTGCCCGGGCCCACTGCCGCATTGTCTTCTCCGCCGCCTCGTCCGGCGGCCATCCTGGGCGGCCAGAAGTGGCCGCCCCGAAGAAGCCGGGTAAGCAGCAGCATGGCCAGGCCTCGGCCATGGCTCTGCCGCCTCCTTGGCCGCGCCTCGGCCAGTGTCCCCCGCCGCCACTTACCCGGCTTCTTCGGGGCGGCCGCTTCTGGCCGCCCAAGATGGCCGCCGGGTACTGGCGGTCCTGGCTCCCTGGCTCTGTTCTGGCTATGCGCTTCGCGCATGCCCAGAAGAGGCCAGGGAGGCACGGACACACGCTTGGTGTCCGTCCACGGATGGACACCAAGCGTTTTATAGATAAGGATATATACACACACACACACACACACACACACACACACACACATATATATATATATATATATATATATATATATATATATATATATATATATAAATCTCTCTCTCTCTCTCTCTCTCTCTCTCTCTCTCTCTCTATATATATATATATATATAAAGTTGCTGATAGTGCATAAATTCCCAACATGGTATCATAATGTGGAGCTATCAGTGGATTGACAAGTGATATTCCCTGAGAGAAACAATTGACATGTTTCACTGACATGAAGCTTGGGTCCAGGGTACTTAAGAGAGCGCCTTCTTTGTCATGAACCCTGTCGCCTATTGAGATCATCTGGAGAGGTCCGGGTTATGGTTGCTACCGGTTCATTTGATGGTGATTCAGAACCAGGCCTTCTCTGTGGCTACCCCGGGGCTTTGCAATATACTCCCTGTTAGGATAGGAGCATCTCCATCTCTGTTTACTTTTAGGAAGACCCTCAAGACACACCTGTTATCTCAGGCTTTTAACTGAAATTAATTTTTAACTGTTTGTTTTTAACCCATGAAATTGTTTTAACATTTTTAATTCTGTAAAATTGTTTAAATTGTTTTTACTCTATTTGGCATTTGTTGTTTTAAATTCCACCCTTTGTTTCTGTACTATTTTGATTATTCTGGCCATTAGTCCAAGGAGAGGAAAGATGTAAAACAATCCTGCTGGCAAGTCCCACATTAATGCTTCCTCCATTTCAAGATTTGGTAAGAGTCAACCTCCAGGCATTCAGGATCTGGGACCTGTTGCAGCTCCTGCTCCTGTTGAAATTCTCCTGTCAGTTCAAGTGGGCCAGAAGCAAGTGCATAGTAAAAATGAGAACTATAAAGCCCTTCTTGAATATTATTAGGATAGATGGGCCAAACAGCACTGGGCTAAACCGCAAGGCCCAGTGCTGGAAATGCCAGCTGCCATTGGCAAAATGAAGTTATTTCCTGTGAGGAGGACATATCAGAACATGCAAGAATGACTCTGAAAGGTCTGTTGATGCCAGGCAATTGTTGGTTTTTAATGATGTCAGTGTTTCCATGCAAAAATGTTGTTTGTTTATGCTGCAGCTGAGCCATTTCAGGTCATGGCTCAGACAGCTCAGTTTTCCTTTGGCATGATAAAAAAGAAAAGAAAAAGGTCATATCCAGGTGTGTAGTTGATTCCAAGGAACAAGTTCAATTGACCTTATGTCCAAAGGTGTGCAATGGCCGAGAGGATCATATCATATCTGTCTGAATCCCTAACCTATGGGGATGACACAAATGTGTTCCTGTGTATGTGTTTGGACATAGTCTTTTGACAGAGGCTGACAAACTTCAGCATTAGTAAGCTATCAGGACTGCTGTGCTAATAAAAGGCAGCCCTGTGGCTGTTGTGGAGACAGGCTATTGTGAAATGCCTTAAAACAGTACACAGGCACTTCTTCAGTGCTATTTCGATTGGAAACACAATGCCCACATGCTGTTTTAAGGAGTTTCACAACAGTCACCCCCGCAACAACCCTGGGGCTGCCTTTTACACATGCAGCAGTCCTGGCAGCTTGCTAATGCTGAGGTTTTACCATGTAGAATGTTGGCTGCTATTTCTAGAACCTGCAAGTCTGTAGCTGAAGTTTGCCAAATCCTCAAATAACTGAAAGAGTCCTCTTATTCTGGGCTTGGTATTCTTGCTAGTCAACCCTGTGTGTGATCAAGAGGAGGCACTTTTCCAAAAGTGAAGGCTGCCTCATCTTACTGTCATTAGAGAATAAACCAAATCAAGATGGACAATTTGTTACAATATATAACATATCCTACCTATAGAGATTTGTGATCAGTCCTTCTCTCCAGCGAGAACAAAGATTATTAAGAAGTCGTTCATGCTGTCCAAATAAACACAGGTAGTTGGAGACAGGAATGGCCTTCTTTGAAAGGCAAGTAATAGTTTCTATCATACTGTACTGGTTGACATGTATTCTGAAGTAACTCCCCTTTTGTGCATCTCCTGTGGTGATTGCCATCCCCTGTGAAAATTAAGAAAATTGCTGTGATAGAAGAGGAAAAAACAAAGCGACATGGCCATATAATTAGAGGTTAGCTAGTATTGAGGTGTTTTACAACACCACTGAACAGAGGCAGGCCTTTCATGAGGGTAAGGTGGTGGTGGATTTTTTGGGTGTCCGCAGGGCAGCAAGATGCACCCTGCATCATCTGCCCCCCTCGTCATTCACTCCATTGCTATGGGACCAGCTGTTTCCCAAGAGGTGGCACAGCCACCACTTGGCAAAGAGGCACTTCAAGATGGCCCTCCTCCTCCTGCTCTGTGAAAAGTAAGCAAACAGAGCAGAAGGAAGTGTACTGAGGCCTGCAGAGTGCTAACCTAGAGCATCTCTGTGGAGACACTCTAGACAAGCACTCTGCTCCACAGTCAAGGAGAGGAGAGAGAGGGAACACAGACATGTCAAATTAGATAGGAGGGTGGAAGGAGAGTTATGTATGAGAAAGTGGAGATGTAATGCATCTAGATAGGGGAAGGTGATCAGGAAGGTATCTGCAGTTTAGAGGAAACAATTGCACTGTGCATGTTTTGAAGGGTGTGGTGGGGAAAACTTTGGCTCGTGTTTCACATACCACAGGAGGAGGTAACATATTGCTTTTCCATATCAGGTGCCACAGGGGCTAGGGCCAGTGGCATAGCCACTATTGACCAAGAGCATGCAGTGCATCTGTACCATGGGTGCCCTCAGGTCCTGGGGGCAATGCTTGCTGCCTCCCCTTCCCCGCTAGGGTGCTCCATCTTCATGCCCCGCCCCACCACCACTGTGTCACTGAGCTGTGCCTGCCCCTAATTCTGCTTTGCACAGGATTGTTCTCACTGGCAGTTGGAGTGAGTCTAGCCTAATGGGCAAGTGGTGAGGGGCGAGCGGCAAGGGAAAAAAGGAGGTGATCTGTGAGTAAGGGGTTCCACTTTGCTTTTGCCCCTGGGCTGCTATCAACTTTACTTTGCTACTGGCTTGGGCTGCCACTGCACTGGATATCTAGGAAGCATTTTTTACACATCTATAATTGTAAGGTTTTAATACTGCCTTTCAAAAAAAAAAATGAATCTCAAGGCAGCTTACAAAACATTTAAAACAATATAAAACTATTCAACAGTTAAGCAATAAAAATATTACATTGAAATATAACAATACAAATCTAATTAAAATTTAAAACATTTAGAAATTTAAAACAAACATTTAAAAATTTAAAACATACACAATAAGACCATAAAATACAGAGCAGCAGCAATGAAAGCCACATTCATATAAAAGCCAGGATAAAAAGCCAAGATTTCACTTGCTTTCTAAAAACTGTGATTGAGATTGAGGAGCGGATGCCCACTGGGAGAGCATTCCAAAGCCTGGGGACAGTAACTGAGAAGGCCCTGTCCTGCGTCCTGCCTCACTCATTGTCGGCACATGAAGCAGAGCCCCCTCCGGTGTCTTTGTCAAGTGGGCAGAAACCCTTTGGAATAGGCAGTCCCTCAGATATCCAAGGCACAAACCCTTAAGGGCTTTAGAGGTCAAAATGATTCCCTTGTGTGGGTTATACTCAAAAGACTACACATTTAGGAGTCTTGCTACGAGATGCCAAACTAGTTTTCATGACATTTTAAGTGTTTGCACTTTTCACAGAATTATAGGATTTCAGAGTTGGAAGGGATCTTGGTGATATCTAGTCCAATCCCCTGCTCAGTGCAGAGACATGCTACAGCATTCATGACAGATGGCCATCTAGCCTCTGTCTGAAAGGCTGTAATGAAGGCGAGCCCAGTCCACCACTGTGTGAGGTGGAACAAACAGCTTCCACAGTTAGGGAATTCTTCCTGAGGTCTAACCTGAATCTACTTCCTTGAAATTTCAACCCATTTGTGCTAGTCCTGACCTCAGAAGCAACAGAGAACAAGTCTGCTCCTTCCTCTGGGTAAAAGGCCTTAGGTTATTGGAAGATTTCTCCCTTTAGTCTTCTCTTATCCAGGATAAACATACCCAGCTCCTTCAGCCATTCTTTATAGTACTTGATTTTCACATCCCTTATCAAGTTTGTTGCCCTCCTCTGAACGTATTCCAGTTTCTCAACGTCCTTCTTATAATGCAGTGCCCAGAACTGGGCACAGGGGTGTGCATGAAACCAGCTGGCCTGGTTCAGTTCAAGTCCAAACTAGACCCAGACCAGACAGGGCCAGTTCAGTCCGGCACCCTTTTTGACACCCCCCCCCCGCCCCAAGTTCAGTTCAGTTCAGGTTCACGAGTTTTTTCTGTTAAATATTTTCTTTTCTTTTTATTTTTTAACTTACCCTCTCCAGGGGGCTTCTCCGAGGCTGCATGCGTGGGGTTGTGTGTGTGTCTCTGGAGGTTCCCCCTCCCCTTGCGGGCCTCCATTATGTCTCAAATCAACCTGTTTGGGTGGTCTTTGGCCCATTCTGGGCCTCACCCCCATCGTGGTGGCCATTTTGAAGGCCACCGCACATGCCCAATGGGCCTCTGCATGGCTGGGCCATGACCCAGGCCACACAGAGGCCCATTGGGCATGCACAGAGGTCTCCAAAATGGCCATGAGAACAGGGGCGAGGCCTGGAACAGGCCAGAGATTGCCAGAACAGGGCGATTTGAGGCATAATGGAGGCCCAGAGGGGGAGGGGGAGCTTCCAGAGACCCCTCATGGCCTCAGAGAAGGCCTACCCAGAGGGGCTAAGTACAATTTTTTTTTAACAGAAAAAGCTCGCAAACCCGCCCGAATGCCCGGGGGGTTCGATGTCAAGTCAAGCTACGGGGGTGTGTGTGTGTGTGGCTCAACATCGAGCCATCGAACCAGTTTGCACATCCCTATGAGTATTCCAGGAGAAGTCTGACCAGTGCAGAAAAGCATGGAACTCTTACTTCTTGTGAAGTAAGCTGTTAAAGTCTTGTGACTTTGTTAGCAAAAAGGAAACAATCTGAGCACTTGTTAATATGCTCAGAGACTGAAACTGAAGTGACAAATTACATCATACTCAGTATGCCATTAGGGGTACACTGCATTTACTGTGAAAGTGACAAGTGGACTTTCTTACTAGATATGCATAAGTTTTCTAGCAAACAAAAATCGTAAGTACCCTCAAGATTTTTGCAGTACCAGTCATATAGGCTCGCTTTATATCACTCATGGATGTTTAATACTTACATAATTAGGTTGTGTTTCTTGTACAGCCAAGCGAGTGGGAATTCCAGGTTTAAAAATGTGCACATAGTTATATCTTCCAGGGAGAACACCACCTACCAGAAGCAATGAGTGTGTTATTCAAGTCTATATTAGTGCAGTCAGCATATATGACAGCTAATTTGTCAGCCTAAAGAAGAATTAGATATGACACTCTCTCTTTCAAAATATTTGCTGTATATGTAGTAAGTAAATCCTTTAGTATGTCTTTGACAAGATGCAATACAAGATAGTGATACTATAATGCCAGATGTCATGTAACAATAGGGAGTATAAACCATATATATAACGGTATAATACGTAATAACAGTAGAACAATAAGGAACTTACATCTCAAAAATAATGATAGACTAAAATATACTCAAGTGAAACCGTCTGTGCACAGAGACTAATTAAATTCATTAGCACATAGGCAACATATATACTATACTATATAACAATTCTGTTGCGACTGGGAGAATATTGAATGTTACTTTATTGCTATTCCATAAAATTTATAATTTCATTTGAGTTACATAGTTAAACTGAAGCAATTCTTCTGACTTCAATTGAATTTATCAAGGAGTGCAAAAAAGAGTACACAGAAAGCACTTGGTTTTCTGAAAGATCAGAAATAGGAGTGTCAAAATGATGAGATGAAGCAGCAGCATTCAGGCTCTTTTCTTATTCCTTGGTGAGAATGAAGCATTGGTTACTCACCGTGAAGGCTTCTTCTGGTTGCTGCTGTCAAGGCATCTCATGAAGATGGGTTATCCCTGTCACGTGCTCCTAGGCAGGACTATGCAAATTAGTTTAGAAAGGCAGTCCTATATAGCTCTGACGGGGATAACCCCGCCCCAGTTCTTCTAGGCCGAGTGAACCAGTAGTACGAGAAAGTTATGCAGAGAATAATACAAGAGAGAAGAAACACATATACATGTCCCTACGCCCTGCAAGGATCAGATGTGTGTGGGAGCGTATAACCTGGTCCCAGGAGGGTTCTTCCCCTAGAGAGGAAAGCGAGCCACAAGGGTGGGCTGAGATGCCTTGACAGCAGCAACCAGAAGAAGCCTTCTCGGTGAGTAACCAATGCTTCATTCTCGGTTGGTGCTGTCAAGGCATCTCATGAAGATGGGACTTACCAAAGCAAACTTCCCAAGTCAGGGAGGGATAACGCTGCTCATTCCTGGGGAAGAACCCTCTGGAGTGCTCTCCTACCGAATGCCGCTTGGGCAGCGGCGTATGTATCCAGTTTATAATGTTTTATAAAGGTGGATGGACTCTTCCATACCGCTGCCTTACAAATCTCCTGTACTGAAGCGTTAGTGGAGAAGGCGGCCGAGGCGGCTGCCGACCTGGTGGAGTGTGCCCAAATATTGGCCGGAGGAGGGACCTTTTGTGTCTCATAAACTAAGGTAATGCATGCTCTAATCCATTTAGCAATAGTTCTTGCTGATACCGCCTCTCCCATAGAGGTGGGCAGGTAAGAGACAAACATAGATTTGGTCTTACGAAAACTGGCCGTGCGTTTTATGTAGCATCTCAAGCATCTACGTAAATCCAGCTTGTGCCACAGTTTCTCTCTGGGGTGCTTCGGATGCGGGCAGAATGAAGGAAGAAAGATGTCTTGTGATGCATGGAAATGAGATATCACCTTTGGTTGGAAAAAGGGGTCCGGAATCAGCCTGACCGAGTCCTCAGAGAAGACGCAGAACGACTTGTGGACTGAGAGCACTCTCAGCTCGGAAACTCTTCTAGCAGAGGTGAGTGCCACCAAGAAGGCCAACTTCTGAAACAAGAGGCGTAGTGGTATGGTACGGATCAGTTCGAAAGGAGGGCCTTGTAATGCTTGAAGCACCAAATTCAGATCCCATGAGGGGAAACGATGTATCACTGGGGGAGACAATAGGGTGGCCCCCCTGAGAAACCTTTTTAGGAGAGAATGATACTGTGAGTTAGCCTTCCCCTTCAACATTGGCAATAATGCGGCAGCTTGCCTCTTGAGGGTGTTGGGCTTCAGTCCTTTATCAAGCCCATCCTGGAGGAATTGTAGGAGATGTAGTGGAGTCGCCTCGTCACTAGGGAGTTTTTTCCTGTGGAGCCAACGCAGAAACATCCTCCATGTATACTGGTAGATTCGATTAGTGGAATTTTTCCTAGAAGCCAGGATGGTTTCAGTCACTTTGGGGGGAAGTCCCTGCGCTCGCAATCGGATCCGCTCAGTCTCCAGGCGGCTAGTTGAAACCAGCCCAGATTGGGATGGTGAACTGGCCCCTGGAGAAGAAGGTCTGGGCTCGTGGCGAGGTGCCAAGGCTGGTCTATTGCCATGCCTACGAGGTCCGTGAACCAGTGACGTCTGGGCCAGAACGGGGCCACCATGACGACCTCTGCTCTCAGATTCCGTATCCTGCGGAGTACTCTGGTCAGAAGTGGTATCGGGGGGAAGGCATACAGGAGCCCCTGAGGCCATCTGCAAGACAGGGCATCCGTTCCCCATGCTGCACGACAGTGGAACCTGGTGATGAATATCTCTGTCTTTGCGTTGAGGGGAGTGGCGGACAAGTCTGCTTGTGGCCGCCCCCACTTGTATGCCAACTGATCGAACACTTCCGTGTTGAGGGACCACTCCCCCGGGAGGAGGTCCTCCCTGCTCAACCAATCCGCTACTGAGTTCAGATCTCCCTTGACATGGTGAGCTGTGATGGAATTGAGGTGCTTCTCGGCCCAAGATAGGAGGAGGACTGATTCCTGGAACAGAGAACGCGATCGAGTTCCTCCCTGTCTGTTTACGTGTGCCTTGGCTGTGGTGTTGTCCGTTTTCACTAAGACATCTTTCCCCTCGACCAGGGGTTGGAAATGTAAGAGGGCCAGACGGATAGCTCTCAGCTCGAGCCAGTTTATAGAATGGGATCTTTCTAGGCTCTCCCATCGTCCTTGGACTGAGTGTTGTAGGCAGTGTGCCCCCCAGCCTCTGTTGCTTGCGTCTGTTGTGATAATGAGTTTCGGAAGTTCGAGGAAGCACTTGCCTGTTTGGAGATTCCGAGACCTGGTCCACCAGGTCAGGGACATTTTCACCTGCGGAGGTGGAATGACTAGGATGTTGCGCCTCGTGGTTATGCACACTTGGAATTTCAGGAGGTACCATTGGAGGACCCGAAGGTGTAGCCTTGCCCACGGGACCGCTTCCAGCGTTGACACCATTAGTCCCAGGAGTCGAGCCAAGGACAGTAGAGGCGACTTCAGCCTCGCCAGGACGTCCCTTGTTTCTGATGTAAGCACCTGGGCTCTGTCTTCCGGGAGGAAGACCTTGCACGATAGAGTGTCGATTATTACCCCGAGGTGGCGAATTCTCTGCGTCGGGGAGAGGTGACTCTTTTCTATGTTGATTAGAAAACCGTGTTGATTCAGTGTTGTCATGGTCCTTTCCAGAACCCTTACTGCTGAATCCCAGGACTCCGATTTTAGGAGTAGATCGTCGAGGTACCCCACTATGTGTACCCCCTGAATACGAAGTAGAGCGAGGACCGGGGCGAGGATCTTGGTGAACGTCCTGGGTGCAGAGGCGAGGCCGAAGGGGAGGGCCTTGAATTGATAGTCCAGCCCTGCGTATTTGAAGCGGAGTAGCGGCCTGCTGTCGGGATGTATGGGAATGTGTAGATAGGCCTCCCGTAAATCTATTGATGACAGAAAGTCTCCTTGCTGCAGAGATTCTAAAATGGAGCGGAGGGACTCCATGCGAAACTTGCGTGTTCTGACGAAGGAGTTCAAATATTTTAGGTCTAGAACTGCTCTGCGGGACCCGTCCTTTTTGGGTACCGTAAACAGGATGGAGTAGACTCCCCTCCCCTCCTGCCCCCTGGGAACAAGCTCTATGGCTCCGATGTCTCGCAGGTGTAGGATAGCCATGGACATTTCCGCGTGCTTTGAAGCGGAGTGAGAGCGGGGAGTAGGGAAAAATCGTGGACAAGGGGAGGAGCCCAGCTCGATCCTGTAACCGAAACGAATGACCTCCAGAGCCCATGCATCCGATATATCGCGTAGCCATGTTGGAAGGAAGTAGGATAGGCGACCCCCCAGGCTGAGGAAGTCTGTGTCAGAACTGATTCTTTGCCTGAGGTTTCCCCTGGCTGCCGGGGTTGCGGAAGTTGGGGTTCCTGCTGGTGAATCGCTGGCGGGGCCAGGAGGATCTGGAGCCGCGGAAGTCTCTGTCTCTGCCCCTAAAGGCGGGGGCGAAAGGCACGAAAAGGCTGTTGGTAGCTTCTTCTGAAAGCTGGTTTATCGGGCTTCCTGGGGGCCGACGGCATGGTTTTCTTTTTATCTTTCGATTCGATTAGTATGTTCTCTAGGGCTGAATCGCCGAAGAGCTTAGACCCCTCGTAAGGCAGAGCACATAGGTTGTTCTTGGATACGGAGTCTGCTTGCCACGCCTTCAGCCAGAGATGCCTTCTACCGACCACTGAAGCCGCCGAGGATCTTGCCGAGTAACGTATAGTGTCGAGGGAAGTATCGGCGATGAGTGCCTGTGCTCGCTGTAGTTTCAACAGCTGCTGTCTTAGGTGAGTAGATTCCGGTGGAGTCTCGTCGATGAGGTCGTTGATCCACAGAAGACTGGCCCTGGCCGTCATGGAGGCCACTGCAGCTGATCGTGTAGCCAGTGAGGCGTTGTCGTGGACCCGTCGGAATGAGAACTCCGCCTTCTTATCGGATGGTTCTTTGAGGAACCCTTCCCCATCTCTCGGTACCAGGGATCCGCTGCTTAGTTGTGAAATAGGAGCATCGGTGGTCGGCGTTTGGAGGAGTGTGGTAGGTTCTTGTTGGAACGTGTAGAATCTAGTGGAAGAGTTGGAAGCTTTTTTCGGGACACTCGGCGCCGCCCATTCTGACTTGATAACTTCTGAAAAATAGGTGGGCATGGGTAAGGGAAGCTCTCAAGGCTGTGGCTTGGGAAAGACCAGATCGCCCTTGGAATTTTGGCCTGGTTCAGGCGTGGGCTTAGCCTGTAGACCAATGGTAGTTAACACTTTGGTCATGAGGGGGTTAAAATCTTCCGGGGAGAAAAGGCGTTGGGAAGATTGTGCTTGCTCGATCTCCTCTGCCCCTGACCAGTCTCCCTCATCTCTCTCTAGTCCCTGGTCACCCTCGCAGGCCATATCAGCTCCCCTGATATCAGCTGTGGTGTCTTCCGCCTCCTCCTCCAGAAGGGGGGGTGGAATATGTGGAGCTTTATTTCCTACTGGGCGGATGTCATTTGCCGTGGGGTCCCCAGATTCTTGCCCAGATCCCTCAGATGAGTGTACTGAGGTAATGACCCTAGCAGTCTTTTTATGCTTTTTATGCCTCTTTGTATGTTTCCTTCTGCGCTTGGACCTCCTAGGGGAGGGGGAGGAGGAAGAGGAGGAGGATTCCTCATCAGAAGAGGAAGATGATTTTGTGGGCCTCTTAGAGCGTTTACGCTTGTTATACTCCCTCAGCAGACCCAGGGACTCTTTCATTGTCGATTTAAACCAATTTTGCCATTCCGTGGGCATTTGGGAAGGCATAGGCAGATTAGCTACCGATTCCGATAGGGGGGAACCCTCCCGCCCCTCCGATCGGGGCACTCTCGCTGTAATACTAGCTGAGGATGTAGAAGGAGCAGCCGAAGCCGTTCCCGCCATTTCTGGTGCAGCGCCATCTAGTGGCTGTAGAGCGTCGCTAGTGGAGGCGGCCATTTTAGGTAGAGAGCACAAGGCCTGGATCTCTGCTTGTGTGGGGGGGGGGGGGTTGGGGATCGGTCTAACCCTTCTCGCCCTGATGGCCTCGTTTAATGCGCCGAACGTAGGCTCAACTAGATTAAAGTCGCCTGCGAGGGCCGCACTACGTGTAAAGCGCCTCGGGCGATTTAAGCTCTCTCCGGCCTCCGTTCTTCCCGAAGGGGCGATCGAACGCAGGAATGCTCCCACTGCCTGCCCGGACAGAACAGAGTCAGCCGGGGCCGGGGCAGGGAGGACAATTGTGCACTGAACTGTGGCGATTGGGCTGGGTTGGGGTGCTGGATCGCCAAGTTTTCTAGTGTGCCCCGGGAAACGCTCAGACGGATGCCCAGCGGGCACTAGCACATGCAATAACCTCCTCCTACTTTCTGAGCCCCTGGAGGGATCTCCCATAAAAATCTAATTGACAAAGGAGAGGGGGGAGGAGGGGAAGGGGCTAACCGGGGGGGGCCAACAAACCAAGGTTGGAGTGAAAGGCGCTGAAAAGTACTGACGGGGCTTTTTTTTTTTTTTTAAATATATATCTGGAGAGAGAAAGTACACGAAACAATAGGAACCACGGGGGAAAAGTAAGGAGCAGAAGCAATACAGGCCTGAACTGGACGAGCCGAGGAACACAGCCTGCCAGGAGCAACAGGACTAGAAGAACTGGGGCGGGGTTATCCCCGTCAGAGCTATATAGGACTGCCTTTCTAAACTAATTTACATAGTCCTGCCTAGGAGCACGTGACAGGGATAACCCATCTTCATGAGATGCCTTGACAGCACCAACCGAGAAAGAAAGATCTTCAGAGCTGCTTCATGCATGGCATTTTCCTTAAGGGGAGATTGGGATTAGGCCTCAAGATCCTGTGCTCCCTTCCTTCAACTGTGCTCCCTTCCTTCAACTGTGCCCAACAATTCTCTATGTGGACAGTAGTCCATATGGGGAGATCACATTGTTGTTGGATGCAGGTTCTAGTATTTAGTGGATACAAGGTTTATGGCCCAACTATCATGTCATCCAGAGAGGTGGCACCATGTAATTTATTTTAATAAATTCTATCCTGCCTTTCCATATGGCTTACAATGAACACAGAATACACTGTAAAAACAAAAACCCACACAGGTTCCAGTCTCTCCTTAGCAAAAATCCTGGGGGCAACAGGTCCTCAGATTGGACAAATATGACCATGAATTTCCAGTGTAAATTTCACCATAAAATATGTATCAGGAAGAGAACCATATCATTTCACATACATGTAGTATTGCATTTCCTATACATGTGGTAATGGTGACAAAGCATGTAGCATTAGGCATTTACTGTATGTCAGCTGTCTATGAGAGAAAATGTAACATAGGAGAAAATCGGTTCCTCCTGACATTGAAATGTAGGAATAGTACCTTCGCCAAACTATATTTTATACTCATAAACATGATTAGAATTTCTTCACTTCATGACATTTCATCATGCTTCAGCAAGATATAATAAAGAGATCCAAGAAATGCTAGAAGATGAAAAAGTAACAATTTTATTTTATTTATTAATTTAACATATTTATATGCTACCCAAAACCTGCATCTTATTTCTGGCCCACCTTGACTTTTGCATCCCTTGTATATAGGAATGAGTCTATCCATATCTTCTGGTGGTTCAAAAACTGGCTCCAGAGTTGGATCAAAAAGATTTAGCATGGTTGCAGCAAGCTGGAAACCAATCTCCTTTGAGTTGAAATTGCTGTGTGTCCATTCATTGGCATAGTATATGTTGGAGAACTTAGTTAACGGACCTGCAGCTCTGATGGCCACATCATTAGTATGGAAGTTGGTATCAATCACAAGCCTTCCATCATATACAAGACATGCATCATTCACTGCCTTGAAGGTCTCATAATCCACTCTTTTGTGGGTAAAGTTAAAAAATGCCTATAAATAAGGTAAGTCATTAGTTATTCCAGAATACAACATCATATAGTACAAGTCTATTTGGTACAGTTGTGGAATCTGTTTTATTAGGCAAGCCAATACTTTAATTTAATGGAAATTAACACTTTGAAGCAAGATTTATTTAACTTAAGCACTGTATTTTTAAAAGTTAGTCATAGATATGGTCAAATAATTGACAATTAAAACTTTCATTCTCCAGAATTACATTTGCACATTTTCCTACGTTACTGAAAGCAGAAAGTATTCCTACCAATTGTTCAAGCTAGCTAATTTGTAAATATTTAGAAACAACAAAATAACTGCAGATCTTAAAGAAACTTTGTACAATGTTGATTTTAATGAGCTATAAGTCTCATTGATTCCAATGTGGGAAAATTAAGCACTTTCTTAGAACTCTCCCAAATGCAACAAATGCAATTAATAAATGTTTCACTTTACAGCTAAATTCACAGATAAATTGCAGGGGACTGTGGGGAAGTAATTTGCCTAAGGAGCAAGAGGTTGTTGGTTCAAATCCCCACCGTTACGTTTTCCAGACTATGGGAAACACCTATATTGGACAGCAGTGATATAGGAAGATGCTGAAAGGCATAATCTCATACTGTGCGGGAGATGGCAATGGTAAACTCCTCCTATCAAAGAAAACCACATGGCTCTGTGGTCATCAGGAGTCGACACTGACTAGATGGCACAATTTTTACTGGGAGGAAGTTCCCATTTGCAGCTATAAATGTTTCACTTTAGCTGGATTCACATCATCACAGGGGACTTTGGGAGGAAGCTCCCACTAGCAGATGGGACAGCCAAGAGGAGATGGCAATAGATTACTTTCTTCACTGAGTAATTTTGCTGCTGTCATCACACCTTAGAATGCTTCAGGAATCAGCAGTAAGTCGTTTGAGAACCCAAGGGTCCTTGACAACTACCAAGGGTGCTAACCCTTTTGCTGGCCCTGATTCGATCACACACACATTTATTTAGTTACTAGAGCTGGGATAAGGAATGAAGAAGAAAAGCCATTTTTAACACACACAAAAACTGCACAGCATGCAGCTGAACATCTCTGGAGGAGATGAGAGGTGAGGAGGGAGGTGAGGATCAATCATAAAATTCATCCTCTTCTCCCCATCTGCCATTTATACACTTTATCTGTTGCATCCACTCAAATTCTAATAATCCTTAGTGCCTCTTCTCTGCTTTTGCTGCTTGCTTCCAGCAACATGGCACCCACACACTCTCCCTCTCCAAATCTAATTTCTATTCACTGTCTACTCCCCTCCCTGCTTTCCTTCTCTTATTTTCTTTGAAATTATTGCTGCACCATCCAGACAGCAGTTGCCTCTTCATCTTTTCCTCTCTTGGTCTCGCTACCTTCTTATCCTCACTGAAACCTGGCTCCACCCCTCCAACACTGATACTATTGCTTAGGGTAGTGCACACACACACACAAAATGTGGTTCAGTTCGAATTTGAATCAATGTGAACCAAACCACATTGCTCCGAACTGGTTTGGTCAAACCGACCAGGAGGTCCAGTCCATTTGCTCAAACCAGTTTGGCAGTTCGGGTGGCCAATATACTTGTAAAGGGGAATCTGGTGAGGATTCCCCTTTACAGGTACAGGGGTGGGGGACTCTGCTAAAGGTAAGGGGTGGCCGGGAATGGGCAGCGAGAGATGTAATAAGCTCCTTACCCGGCTGGCACAGAGGCTGGCACCGCCACTTGCCACTTCTCACCCTCCTGGCACAGCCCCAAGTGTGCTCCCTCCTCCTTTACCAAATCACCAACTCAGTAATGGCTCGGCAAAGGAGGGGGGAGCGTGCTTGTGGGGGAGCCAAGAGGGTGAGTGGTGGTGCCGGCAGCTGCAGTGGCTGGGTGAGGAGGTTTTTTTTACCTCTTTCACTGCCCCTGCCTGGCCAACTCCTACCGTTGCGGAACTGGTTTGCTCAAACTGGGTCTGGCTCGGTTCAGTCATGGACCACAATCAAACTTACAAACCGGACTAGTTCAAGACGAACCGGTTCTACTACGAACTGTCCCTGCACACTCCTATCATTGCTGCCCTTTCCTTTGGAGGTCTGTCTTTCTCATATACAAGTCACTCTAAATGTCATGATAGTGGTGGCCTTTCCAGTTCCTGCTAGCTCCAGCCATTGTCCACCGCTCATCACACTGCTTCTCTATCTTTGAAATTAATTCTTTAAGATACTACTCCTCTCTATACCCGCTCTCTGTTACTGTTTATTGTCCTCCTGGCCACCTCTCAAACTTCATTTCACATATGAATACTTGGTTCACCTTCTTCCCCTCTAACAACCCTTCTGTCTTTCTCCTTGGTGATTTCAACATTAATGTGGATCCCTCAGATCCAGATGTTTTCTGTCTTTTCTCACTAGCCTCCTCCTTAAATATCTGGCTTTGAAGGGACTCCACAATATGCTGCCTTGGCCATTTTCTTGATCTTTTCTTCATGAGGAAGTGCACTGCCTCTGACCTCATTGCTCGGAAAATCTCCATCAGATTATCACCTTATTTCCTTCAAAACTGCACACAGCCCACTTTCCTCAAGTGCTACTTCATGTTCCTTTTGTGACCTCCAGAAAATTGATCCAAGGTCTTTTCTAATGTGATGTCCTCTCCTCTTTCCTCGTTACTCTGCAATTTCCACCTTTAATTTATCCCTGTCCTCAAGTTTTGGCAGTTTGCTAGCCCTGGGTTCTTCCATCTTTGTTCATGCACTCATTCAACTGAATGCCTTTGAAGGAGAACTAAAGAGTTGGGCAACTACATTCATTATAAACTCATTGGGCACATTTGATGCAACATGGAACCTGGCTGCATGTTAGCATTTCTGGTTTGGTTTTTTGTCCAAATGCACCTCTCAAATTGAACCAAGATTCAGTTTGGCCCAATAAAGCAACCTTTATAACCAAGGTTTGTAGCTGGCTTGTTTGTTTTAATTGTTCTTTAATTCATTATTGTGTTGTGTCCGAACTGACCCTGGTGGTTTATTGTATTTTAACACCAATAACCCACAGGTTCTACAATTCTTTGCAAACTGAAAGGGAAGGAGTGGGAACTTTAAAGGGTTTGGGCTGTCGAACAAAACATTAAACACAGACCACCTTGTTTCTCTCCCAAATGCTTCATTTCTGTTCCCCGCCACCTCTGTGTTCACCTTCATTGCTGGCCCCTGCTGGTTGTTTGTGGAGGCTGGTGCTTGCTGTTTTGGGCTCTCTGTTCCAATGCCCTGATTTGGTATTGGGCTGCATGCACACCTCTCATTTAATATCCAACTTGCAAAGCACTGGGAAGTTGGGTCACCTCTCTCATGGTTTGAATGAGGATGGAGGCGACAAAACACCTTAACGTTGCACTTGTTGGATACAGAGCAGTATCCAGGTCTCCAGGGTAACCTGGAGTAACCACATTACTCCTATTTTAAAAACACTGCACTGCCTGCTGATATGTTTCCAGGTGAAATACAAAGTGCTGGTTATTACCTATGAAGCCCTAAACAGGCCCAGGGTATCTAAGAAAAAAACCTCCTTCTGCATGATCCCCACTGCTGGGGAGGTCTGCCTGTAGTTGCTGCCAGCTTGTTTGGCAGTGATTCAGGATCAAACTTTCTCTATAGCAGTCTCTGTGCTTTGGAATGCACTCCCTGCTGAATTAAGAGCTTTGACATCTCTGACAACTTTTTAAAAAACATTGAAGATGTTCCTGTTTAACCAGGAACATAGGAAGCTTCCATATACTGAGTCAGACCATTGGTCCATCTAGCTTAGTATTGTCTACACAGACTGGCAGCCGCTTCTCCAAGGTTGCAGGCAGGACTCTATCTCAGCCCTATCTTAGAGATGCCAGGGAGGGAACTTGAAACCTTCTGCTCTTCCCAGAGTGGCTCCATCCTCTGAGGGGAATATCTGACAATGCTCACATGTGGTCTCCCATTCAAATGCAACCACAGCAGACCCTGCTTAGCTAGGGGGACAAGTCATGCTTGCTGCCACAAGGCCAGCTTTCCTCTCTGGCTTTGGTTAGGTCTTAAACCAGGCTTTGGTTAGACCTTAAACTCTTTGAATTGATTGAATATTTCTGAAGATTTCAACTGTTAATTTATTAGGTTTAATTGTTTTAATTATTTATGTAAACCACCATGAGACTTTAATGTTTTTGGTGGTATACAAATGTGATAAACAAACAAACAAACAAACAAACAAACAAACAAACAAGCATTTAGTCTATTATCACTAAATCACACCACTTTCCCCTTTACAATATTGCAAGAATACAGCCACTCCTCTCTGCCTTTTCAGTGAAAAATCCAGTTCAGGTCTTGGTCATCTCTTGCCTTGACTACTGCAAATGTCTCCTCTCTGGTCTTATCCTGGATCCAGCACAATGCCCTTGTCCTTAGCTTCAGAGCCCTCCACAGCTTTGCACCTTCACATTTCTTATTCCCCATTATAGTCCTGCCCATTACTTTTTATCCTGCTTCATCCCCCTCAATGTGTAAATGAAGCAATGGCATACTTTCCCGTATTAACCTCTGCCTCTTCCCCCCTTCCCTCCCTCTGTTGTCTGTGTCACTAATTAGATGATAAGCCCCTAAAAGCAGGGTCCAGTTCTCTTGTGCCACATACATGGATGAAACTATATTATATAAAATACTTGACATATTGCACAAGGGAATGGGGATGGCTTGAGCACTGCCCGCACCCCTGCAGGCACCTCTGATGAGGCTGTGCCACAGGACAGGAGTCCTCCATGTACGCAGCTGCACGACATGATGCCTATTATTTCTAATGGGCATCATGTCATGCAACTGTGAGAGTGGCCCCCAAACAGCAACTGTCTCATTAAAAACCAGAACCCCATGACAATTCAGCACAGCAATACTTTTGATTAAAAATGCTATTTTTTAAAAAAATCAAAAAATCTGTATTTTAAAAATTGAACACAACCAAGCATTGGAGAAGATGCAACTGACTGTCATAGGCACAATCCAGCAGGGAGTGCTCTTGCACAACTTCCATTTATTTCAGTGGGCCTTGTGCAGGAGAATTGCTCACTAGATTGTGCTCTGTGCCCTTTCCAGTCCTATAATTTTTTGCTGACCTTTGTCTGGATGATGAGAAATTGTAACACAGCAAAGGCATATACTTACTGAACACTGCAATCTAAATGGCTTTGTCTTAGTAGTGAAAGATGCATGTGTGATTGGGTCCGGGTGGTCGCCATCATTCCACTGAGCCAGCAGACTATCATGATATTCAGTCACACCAGCCCTGGACAACGCTTTCTGGACAGCTTCTTCTATTGCATTGTTATTAAGAGAAGTAATATTGGAGCGCAACGGAGGATGCACAAGGTGTATTCGGCAGCCAGTAATTCCTAATGATAAGAGGGCCTCTATGGTGGTGTAAATGTCAATTGTATTCCCATAGACAATAACATTCCCTGCAGAGAGGAAAAAAGGGACAAAAATAATTTAAGACATATAATAAAAACCTTATTAGTGGAACTCGCATGATAATAATACTGAACTGATCTGCGACCCTCTTGTTGCTCTGATGATAGGAAGCAAACAATGTTACCTAGCAACAGTAGCTAAGATAATTTAGTGAAGAATCTACAGAATACAGCCCACAAAGTAGCGGACACTTAACAGAGAAGTAGGACATCAATTATGCCCCCAGATTTTGAAACCCTTTGGAATGAGAACCTCTAGAAAAAGCTCTTTTATCGTGTTCCCCACCACCACCAGCCCTCCATCTTTTGTTTGGCTAGAGCACTTTCAAATCAAAATAAAAGAACCTGCAGAAGAGATGGAGGAAAATGGAGGTGGGGTGGTGGGGAGAGAGCACAGCCATCAGAACTCACTCACAGAGATTTTCTCTTCTCTTTCTACAAGCAGGGAAACATGTGTGTCTCTTACATAATTGCTCTCTCCCCGCACATTTCCTCCTTTTCCTCAAAGAAATCTTTGAGAAATTTCCTCTTGGACTTTAGGTTCAGAAGATTCTGGGACCTTCTAAGCAAATGAATTTGGTTTGAAATTATTATTGGGTAACTCACTACCTGAGGGCCAGATCACAACACCCATCTGTTTCTGAAGGGGAAAAAAGGCGAAAGAGCTTTGAATTGATATATCTATTGTAACAATATTTTCCTTCCAAAATGGTTTGCCTTTGTCCAGTCCAAGCTGAAAGCAATTTAAAAAAAGAAAAGAAAAGAAAAGTCACTTTCAAGAACGAAATGTGACTTATTTTATAACCTGAACTTAACATGTAGGTCAAATTTGCATGTAATGTGAAACCATAAGTTGATGAACCCGCAGTTTCAATTTTAAACCATAAATTGCATCACAGACATTCGTCCAACTGCAGTTCGGCAGCCTCTGGATTCAGGCCAGGGTGGCCCCTCCCTGCTCCTGGCCGCTGAGGCCATATCCCAGCAAGCTCCATAGCTAGAGACTGTGGGCAAAGCATCAGCACATCACCAAAGCAGGTGCGATTGGCCACGATTTTGAAGCGGGCATGCTGAGCACAATCATGCCTTTTATAAACGGTCCACACTCACTTGGCATAGGAAGGGAATTTAAATGCCATGCCATGCCAGTGCTTCTTCTGACAGCGATTGATTCACCCACCTCCTAACAGCCCTGCAACAAAACTGTCTCACACAAGCGAGAGGGGGGGGGAGTCTCGGCGGGGGGACACACACACACCATTTCCCTGTTACTCAGGGAAGGGAACATGATGACTTCCTAGGAGGGGATATGTATATGAGGATCCTGGGAGGTCTGTCCTCCCGCAACCTAGGATACTCTTGCAAGGGCTTACCCCAGCAAAGCAATCCATGCAGAATAAACCACACTCCTACTCTGTTGGCAGCTTACTGCCAGTGGACTAGCACTCCCACAAGAAGGCCAATCTAGAGGGGAGGACCATTGGGACAAGCACCCTAGGTCTTCCATCAGATTGCACGCTCATGAGTTGAGCAAAACCAACTAAGCCCCCCCCCCACCTGTGTGGGGCCCCCACTCTCTCTGGTAAAAGATAGAACTTTTGCACTGCAAACCCTTCCTCCCATGGGAAGCTTTGCATGGATTCAAAGGATATTGTGACACTCCAAGTCTCAGAGCCTAGCTGTGTGTGCAGACAGGGGAAACACTGGGTGCGGGGACAGAACTTTATTCCCTTTCAAAATTCCCAGGTGTGGACTATTGTTGCACCATATGCAGATCTGCCACTGTGGGGAATCGCAGGAGAGGGGAGCTCCGATTTCCAGCAATTCTAGGAAAGCGGGGTCGTCATTTTGGGGCACAAGCAGGGGTGTATATGTCCACATGGACATACGGGCTGGCAGGGGGAATGCTGTGACAGCTACCTGGCAGCAGTCGCCAAGACAGGGAGAGCAGGGATACCTTGCCATGGTATCCTTCCAAGCAGGTTTCCTGCACAGAGCAACCTGACTCAATATAGAGCCTCCATGGCCTCAGAGGTGCACCTAGGTAATTTTGGAGCTTGGTTCTAAAGGCCTTTGGAGCCCCTCCCCCTGCAAGTTAAGCATCATTCCCCTACACACACACACACCGTGACACATGCAGTATTTTTTAACACGTGGGTTCTTGTGGGCACAAACAGCAACTGAACTCACAAGAATGTAAGACTATACAGCAAGTGCAAATATGCATTAGCAGAATCATTTCAACATGCAGCAGCATGGTGACCACATCACCTGGGACAGACTAAAGAGGTCCTGTACTTCCAACCAGAAGTCTAGGGGTAAGAGCACCTCTGCATGGCCTGACATTCTCATGAGAAAGCTGTATGTGGGAGAAGGAGTTGTTTTGTTGTCTAAATTACTATGTGGCCCTAGTTTGTCACTACAAATATGCTAAGAAACAGAATATGGTAAGGCACATTAAGCTTAAAGTTCCAAATTATGTGTAAATTCCCAGGCAGGCTAGAGAGGTACTTTAAGATAGAGGGGCAAGATTTCAGAAAAAAGAGAAAGGTATAGGTTCAGTCCTGAAGAAGCCAGGCTATATCACCTGTCCTGAAGAGGGGAACACCAAGGTGGTCTACTGGAGTTTCTTGTTGCAGTCTGATGGGGTCCAGAGTGGGAGGCACAAGGAAACACTGAAATGTTTCACAGTGGGTATCCCAGGTGTAAAATACACAAGGAAGCACATTGGGTCATGGAGTTAGGGATACTTATATCCCAAAATGTGCCTGGAGGACACGTTTCATTTGCCCTGCTCTGCTGAATAAGGGAGTCCAGACAACCTTTTTTTGGAATGCATTGTGTCTGGGTGGGAATGTGTGTGAATCGCCTATGGCATTCAAGGCTGATCATGAGGACAACTGGAGTGTGGAGGTGCGTTTAAAGAATATCCTGTGCTGGGAAGTCTTCCTAATAATTCTATCAAGAGTTTCGATGGGCACCTCTTCAAAGTTACATCACCGATTCATCCCTATTGTAATGGAGTCTGCTGCCTTGTAATGGAGTCTTCCTTGCCTTCCTGGCCTGAGTGCTTCGTTAACAACAGGTGCTATCTCTCTTGCAAGAGGAAGAGGAGAGTTTAGATTTCATTCCAAGGTTGAAATGATCTTAGATGCCAGACACTTGCAGCAGCTAGTTCTGGGAGTCTGCTTAGCTGGGCACCCCTCACAGAATGATGGAATCTGATCTAATCCTCTTTCTAATTTGTGGGGCTTGCAGCCAAATCTAGGGGCAACCAGTCCACTGCCAACTAAACAACTTGTCCCCATGTATAACATAGACTGGGAGCTCACATTGCGGTGCAGCACCTGAGCAGAGCAAAAGTGCAATCTTCAAGCCTGGAGATGCAGTTGCAACCAGGGAGGCTTCTGGGAGCGAGCAGAATAAGCTCAGCTGGTAACACCATTACCATCACATATGAAAAATACCCCTTCTCAGTGTTGGCAATGCTGTTCCTGCTGCCTGGCCCTTCTCATGAGTAAGCTTAGGGAGCGCAAACATCCCCAAAGGGGAAGGGGCTGAGCCCCTCCTTCCCCAACCTTTTTGTGCAAAAAATAGAAATTGGCTGTCCATAATCCCTGATTTGGGTTGCCTTTTAAACCTGACCCAGGGAACACCACCACCCCGGCCATGTTCCCGTCTCAGTGCTGTAATAAGGTTACCCTGCTTATGTTGCCTCCTGGAGTGCTTGTGAACATAAATAATTGTTGCTTTATTCTTGGGGAGCCAAGCACTTACTACCCATCCTGTCATCCTGTCCCCTTTCCCCCCTAGATAAAAGGAGTGAGGAGCAAGGGGCAGAACATGGAGAGGGAATGCCTCTGTGCTACTTTGCTGCTTGACAGGCTGACACATTGGGGATGGGACGTGGCTGCGTCCCTGTTGCTGGGGAACTGCATAGCTGCATCGGAGACAGGAAGGGCAAGGCTGCTGCTTGGAGAGGTGGCCAACAAGAAGCACCACAGGCATGGAGCTGGCACAGTCCCAAGTGGGTCTGCACCGCCATCTCTATGATTTGAGGTTTCAAATATCTCACGGAACTGTGGTTATGGCACCATCTACGTTCAGACTTAACACTTAGGTGGCTGAACCTCTGGTCTCGGCAGCGAACCTTACCGCAAACAGAAGATTCAAACTGGATTTTGGTAAGGCAAATTGCAGGTTGCATTCAGCTTGAAACCGCAGTTGCATGAATTTGGACATAACGGAGTTACAACCTCTGCCCTGTTTAACTCCAGTTTCACATTACGGCCACAGTAAAACGTCAGAGCAAGATTGGAATTTCATGTACAGTAGTGGTAAATAATGCCGACCATGAGCAAAAGGAACAGCATCTGAACAAGGATGTAGCAATGTTGAAGTGGGCCCTGGGACAAAAAGTGAAGATTTCCTACAACTAGGAAATCATTTCCTTCAACTAGAGATGTACGTATCAGGCGATATGGAAATATGATAAACAAACAAACAGTAAGATGAGCCTCTGCCCCTTGCCACCTTCTTCAGAGGGGCACAGGGGGGTAAACAAAGCATAAGCTGTCACCCCATTAGCAGGGCCCCCCAGGGATACAAGGGCATTTGCCCCCCCTGTTCAAATGTGCTTATGCCCCTGCATTTGAATTATGATCCAGATCAGAGTACTACTAAATTGAGCTGCCAAATTAAAAAGTGACATGTCAAAGAAGGGCCCAGCAACTATAGTGTAAAGCATAACATTTCTGCATACAGAACCAAAGGAATGAAAGGCCATCAAGTCCAATTGCTTGATGCAAAGCAGGCCCATCTCCATGCAACATCAACTCAGGCAGTCTTGAGTTCAGAGTACTATAAGTGAAATGTGTACATGCTGCAGAGCAAATGGGACTAGTAGACTATTCAAGCAAGTCAAGAAGAAAATATTGGGGTGAGCAGAAGGATCCCTTCCTGATTGCTCTTCCCAAAGGAAATCTGATTTAGATGCATGGTATCCAATAACCTTTTCTATTTATGGCTCCTTCTGATGCTCCAAAAGAAGTGGAAGGTTGGAACCCAAGCTCTTAGTGAGGAACAACAAAAAAGAACACTCTCATTTGAATTCCCATGGACCAGAATGCACACATAAAAACAAAAATCAAAAGGAATTATGCCATTAATAGGTATACATTTGTTAATAATCTTTTTGTAAATACTGGTTCTTGTATCCAGAGACTTCTTTAATTCACAATAACAGTTTCTTTTGAATAAGTCCTTTGTTTTTCAATGCAAACTAGAATTTACCTTTATCTGACAATGAACAGCAAAAACATTAAAGGAAATAATGTTCTCCCTGTGACCTCAAGAAATCATGTTTTCTATAAGCACTGTATGTATGTTCACTGGATAGTCATTACAAAAATAACTATATCAGTCTAATAGATGCCTATAATTCCCCTAAATACGCTTTAACTACATGAAGATATATCTGTGAAAAACATAATATTATTCCAAGTAACAGCAACCATAAACAAAATCCATTAAAGTGGATTTATCATTTAATATTAGATACTCATGTCCTATTGCTTAGAATTTTAATTCATTTCCTACAACTAGGAATAGAAACTTTAATGACCTTAGTACAATCTGAATTCGTAGGCTTGCAAAGATCACATTAAAAAGAAAGGACATTAGGAACTGCAGTAGCTGTACTTCATGATTTATATATGTAATCCCAAAGCTATGGCATTCTTACAAACATGTTTTTAATAGGGCCGTAAACTGAATGAGGGTAAACAGGAAGATTAAGTGATCTGTTTGGGAGTATTGCTCCTTATGTCCACCTGTTTAGTTTTATTGAAAATGAATGATAACTTATGAGTTACTATTATATCAGAGCTATTTCTTTTGTGTGGTTTTTTTAGTATTTACAAAAAAACCCCACCACTCAAAATATTAATAAAAAGAAAGATCATAATACTACTGTAGCCGAATTCAAAACTTAGATACTATAGCAATAGCAATAGCAATAGCACTTACATTTATATACTGCTTTATAGCCGGAGCTCTCTAAGCGGTTTACAATGATTTAGCATATTGCCCCCAACATTCTGGGTACTCAAAGTCACACATAAATTAACACAGAGGCAATAGTGAGTCTAGATTCCCATACCTGCCAACATGTCCCTATTTTCCCATTCACCTCAATGAGAAAATAGAGACATGTTGGCAGGTATGGATTCCAACCATGGAAGTCACTTTAATGGGAGCAGAAAAACATTCTGGAGTGGATCAACACATAACAGTTTGGATCCAAAGTGACACATGAATGAGGAAAATAGGGAAAGGGTTGCATATGATGTATACTGTCAGTCAAGACTCCACACTGCTGCTCAGGGCGGAAGTCACAGCACCAGGAGGTATAAACAGTAGTTTTCTCTTTAAGAAAAAAGGGGGGAAATGCACACACACAAACATACAACACAGAGAAAAATGAAGAAAATATTCCATAGGTCCTATAGCTTTTTGCAGCAAAAGCAATGAATTCTGGTGGCACTATAAAGACGAACACATTTATTGTATTATTATGTGCTGTAATTATTATATAAATAATTATAACCAGTATGACATTAGTACCACCTCAACCCTGATATATGTTTTCAACGCTTAAACTCAGTTTTGGAATATATGAAGTAAAAACAGATTAAAGTGTCCTTTAGAACATATAAGGTTTCTATATTTCCCTCATCAGTGGATACAGAGAGTACCCATGTATAAGGAATGAGGTGAAAGGCCTTCCAGACTGCAGGACTTTTTTTCTGCTGTTCATCCACAAAAGGTAGGGGCACAGTGGGATCCCTTTCCATATACACAGAGTGCAAGAAACATGAGCAAATTCATTGTTCTGCCTTTTACATGTGGAAACCCACATGGCATCCCCCCTTGTATGGGTAATGAAATTCCATGTGGATTAGTTGAAACAAGCTCAAATGTTGAAGCAGTGCAAATAGCCAGTTTGTCCTTGTAAGCAGCTATGTGCACCTCCCTAATGAAGGGGAAAATGCATATCCACATCAACATAATGGGCATGGTACAGGTTACACATGGTGCCTTTTGTATGCTCGTGTCTCTGGACTAAGACCAATAGCATTTTAAAAAAATCTGCCATAGTAGAATTTCCAGAGGTTTTTTTAATTTCAAAAATACATTTCCCCAATGAAATAATATAATTTGTTAATTAATGATTAAAGCCAGACCCTGCTCTCAAGGCTCTCATTTCATGTCATAAAATAATTATAGATAATTAATATCTCCATCCTTTCTTCCAAGCAAAAAATATGAATGTCTCTAAAATTGACAAGAAGTTGCAAATTAATTCAAAACAAATCATGGCAGATGAAACATTTTGTGAGGATTAATTAGACAATAATTATATGCGGGAAATAGAGACACACTGTGCCAAAAAATACATCAACTCCCCTCCCAAGACCCACTAATACAGTGGTTAGTAAAATCCTTACCTGATGTAAAAACAACTTTTTCTTTTAGCCACTTCATTGCCACTAAGGAGTCTTCATCATCACAAAGAACAAAAAGATTGGAAGGCACTATTCCTGTGTATTTTTTATTACAATTTTCTAAGCTCTCTCTGTTGGTGAATAGTTTTTTGATATCTGCACCACTAGGACTTGGGACCTGTATTAATAGACAATATCACTGATGAATAAAATTTGCCATACAAATATTTCAGCGAAACCCATTTTCTCACAGGTGCCATTTATTTATTTATTTAAAAGTATAGCCTTCATTTCTATCAAAACAGATCTCCATAGTGGCTAACAGCATTATTAAAACAATGCCTTACAATAAAACATGTAGCAACCTAACTATAATAAATCCAGCAGTCCATCTGAAAAATAAAGGAGGACAGAAGCTAATCAAGTGTCACCAAAGGCCTGAGTAAATAAATTGTATTGATCATAATAGGTGCCCTAACAAATGAAGCTGTGCAGGGACTTCCAAAGTCTAGGTACCTCCACAAAAAGGCCCTCTCTTCTGTGGCCACCCAGGCCACATTTGAAGGAAGGGCCTCAGTAGATTGTAGCCATGCACACCTGTTTTTCATCCATTGAGTTTTCAGTCTCACCTGATATTGTTGGCCAGTGCAAAGAATAAGATGATCATATGGAATTTTTCTCCCCTTGGAAACTATTACATGCTTTGCAGATCTGTCTATGCCAATCATTTTTCCAACCACAACATTAACCCACGAACAAAGCGACATCAGTGCATATTCATCATCATTCATACAGTGGCTGTGAAGAAAGTAGAAGTGACATTTTAACAGCTGACTGCAAACATTAATTAGACACCTGATGAAGCTGGTTAAAGTCCCATAAAGAATCTAGTCCTCTTCTCTACAGAGAATTTACTGAAGTCAACAGTAAGATATTATTCGGTATAAAAAACCTATTAACAAACAATATCTTCTAAAGTAAAACAATTCCACTTTGTACTGGGCCACATTGCAAAATAAATTCTAAAGCCAAGATATCAAGACACACCTGAAAGCTGATTTACTCTTTATCCAGCAGTTGTGCTTGCTGCAGTCTGGTTTTGGCTTAAGGCCCAAACCCAGCTGCTGGTGGCTGGGGCTGCTCTGTGGGAAGCCGGCAGAGGTAGGGAGAGCTACCATCACCACTGGCCCTTCCCCTTGGCCGCTGCCGCCAGTGGGGCTTGTAAATACTAATTGACTCCCCTCCCGCTCGCTCTATCCTTCGGGAAGCCCCCAGCCCCTTTACTGATAAAGGGGGATTTTCACCAGATTCCCCTTTACCAGTAGAGCTCTGGACTGATTTGAACTGTTTCAGTGGTTGAACTGGACCGGGTCCAGTTCAATTGGAACCGAAAATGAGTTGGACCCAACCAGCAAAGCCAGTTTTGTGCACATCTCTTGTGCAACATGGAGAGAAGCTAGTTGCAAATCTGAAGTGAACATGAATGTTTTATGGATTCTTCTAAGTATTTTGCGGTGCAGTACATAACGTAAATTTTGAACTGGTGACACCTGTTGTAAACTAGGGATATGCACAAATCAATTTTTTTTATTCTATTTGTGGCCAAATCAAATCACCCCTGATTTGTTTTGTATCCAAATCTACCGCCTACAAATCACCCCAGATTCAATTTGTATTTGCTTTGATTCAATTTGGATTTGGACCAATTCGGATCACTTAACAAGGTCCTAGGGGCACCAAATTTGGATGGTGGGTAGTCCCCAAGGGTGACTCCTACCACCCAAATTTCAAGGCAGTTGGACACTTGGTTGATTTTTAATGAATTTTAAAAGTTTTTACTAATTTGGAACATTTCCGCCATAGGAAACAATGGGGATTTGAAGTTGCCATATCCTAACCCTAACACGGATCCCCAGCTTTCTTTCTTTCTTTCTTTCTTTCTTTCTTTCTTTCTTTCTTTCTTTCTTAAAGCTAAGCTCTAGCCCTTGTAGAAGTGGAGTGATGGAGCAAAATGTGCAGTCATTATTTTTCAAGTGTTTGGATTCTTTGGTTGTATAACAACTGTTCCTCATAATGAATCCCTATGAGGATTCATTGCACACCTTCATTTCTTCTGTTCATTTTGACTGTCACTGGACAGTGCCAACTGTCAACTGCCATGTGCCAACCACACTTCCCCACCTGCAAGGCAGTGGGGTACTCGTTTAAATTTTTAGGAATATTGAAATGTTTAGATTCTTTGGTGTCTATAACTTTTCCTCATAATGAATCCCTATGAGGGTTCATTATACGCCTTCATTTCTTCTGTTCAATTTTACTATTATTGGACAGTGCAAACTGTCAACCGCCATGTGTCAACCACACCCACCCCACCCCTGCACACACACACTGGGGTACTCAGTTTATTTTAAAGCTATTCTTGAAGTGTTTAGATTCTTTGGTGTCTTCATTACACACTTTCATTTCTTCTGTTCATTTTGGGATTCATGGCATCCCATGTTCCAACTATCATCAGGAGACATGTCATGATGAAAGCCCCTCAATAGGCTGTGCAGCCTAAATGCTAAAAGTCCCTCTCTTCAACCTCTCCAAATCTGAAGTGAATAATCAGTTCACCAGTAATCACCAAAAGGTTTTTTCTTCCCAATTTGGCTTGCCACATAGGATTGTTAATGCTGTTGATATGCCAAAGGAAGTATATACCTAGAGTATACAAATAAATAAATAAATAGTCTACCAGATGTTGTTGACTGGATTTGGTACTTTAAAGTATTTGGTAATTTAATTAAAGAAGAATTAAAGATATTCATCTTCTGTTACATGGCATGCTGTGAAGAATGGCCACAAGAAAAATATTTAAAAATATATTTAAACAGTAGACTATGATGTTATTATTGTACTGTGTGAAGTCTGTCATATTCCCAGCCTGGAAGAATTAATGATAGAGTATGGCACTGGGTCACACCTTCAGTATCTATTGTGCTTTTCTACATTTGCACCTTTGTAGAGGTGTGACTTGCTTCCCTTCTTCTATGCCTTCAGAGGATGTGATGCAATACCTTCCTTTTTTGACATAGGGAAGAAAACTGCATGAAAACATTGACTTCTTTTTGAGATTCTGCTTTCCAAGAACAGTCCAGTGTTCAGACAATTCTGTCACCAGAATGCCCTCCATTTTCTTTAATTCAATGCCTTGTATTGCTAATGTATCATCCAGTTAGGCTCTACAGCCTACTGAGGAACTTTTACAATAACATTGTTGGGCCATTTTGGAAAGTGCCCTCTACAGGTCACTGCTTGCATGTGAGAGTTTGTTTTCTGGTGGATTAAAAAACTTCTATATGCATACAACATCCACCTGCAATATGTCGCTGGTAGTTGGAATATAGGAAGCTGCCATATACCGAGTCAGACCATTGGTCCATTTAGCTCAGTATTGTCTACACAGACTGGCAGCAGCTTCTCCAAGGTTGCAGGCAGGAATTTCTCTCAACCCTATCTTGGAGATTCCAGGGCGAAAACTTAGAATTTTCTGCATGCAAGCCAGACAAGTGTGACAGGGAACTGTGTCAATAAGGGCTCTTTAGCATGGGTCCACCATGTGTCATCACTTTAAAAATGGACAGTGTTTACCATTGCAAAGCGTGAATCTTAGCTCTTTTAAAAAACCAAACAGTTATTACAGTAATCCTAAATAGATTTAGTGTTAATTTCAGGTATAAAAGATATCTATAACATGTCTGTAAGATCAGTATTATTTGTTATGGCCAGATTCAGGCAATCATCTCTTCCTTTCTTCTGCACCTTCCTGTCACATCTGTCAGGCATGCCTGTCCTATCAGACATCCATGAACAGATGTAGTGTTTGAATACACCATATTATGTGCATAAAATCCAATGCACATAGGCCTGAATCACACTACAGAGCTCCTGCATATAATCCAGCAATTGACTATATAACATATTAATGCACGCCCTATTCAAATGTTACACTTGCACATGGATATCCAATGGTCTCAAAGTGGGTGTCAGTGTGTTGGGCGGGAAGGAAGAGATGGGATTCCCTCACTTACCCCACCACATATTAGACAGAAATCAGGGTAAACATATCATCTGAACTAGGCTTTTATCTGTTTCCAGAGGTAACCACCCAGAGACGAAAGTTTGGGGCGGTGTACAAATTTGACAAACAAACAAACAAACAAACAAACAAACAAACAAACAATGCATTATTGATATATTTTATAAAAATAGAAGAGAATCCCAAATAGGAGAGGTTTTCTGCCTGTGTTAAATATTTGTTTTTTTCTTGTTATGGAGTGACCAGCCAGTTCTCCCACTAAAGAGTAAATCAGAAATGAACCCTGTCCTGAATGACAGGCTGGTGAACTCCAGGGCTCAGCCAATCAGCACACCAGGTGGGTGGGACCTAGAGAGCCATGAGGATGAAGAGAAGGTTCATTTGTAAGAAGAACAAGGCTGGGGGTGAGAGCAGGACGTGTGGCCATGGAGTTTGGCTGCAGAAGGATGGCTGAGGACCTTGGAAGATAGGTCTGCAGGGGTTTGATTCTCAACCAGGGTTTTGGTGAGTTCAAGACAAAGGAAGCCAGGGCTTTGGCTTCAGGAAATTTAGCCTAGAGAAAGTTAGTTTAGTCAGACTTTGCATCTTTCAAACAGACTTGAAACAGACTTTCATTTTTGTGTGTGTGTGTGTTTTGCATATTCCTGATACTGGTCCATTATTGTTTATCTGTAACGAAACACTAGCCTTCGCCCATCTAGCCAGGGCGTTGCAAAAGACCTTTTGCTTTTATGCTTTTAAGCTTTTAAAAGTGCTTTTGTATTTTCCTACATCCCTGTTCCTTGCAACTGGGATGCTTTTTGAAGTATTCTTGTAACCGCTGAGTATTTTTACCTGTAACTAAAAGCTCAGACATAAAAGCTGAGATATAGCAATGACTGTACTTGAGTACAAGGAAGTCAGTGACTGACTAATATCAAGTAGATTTCGTGGACAACCCTTTAACATGACAGTTCTTCAAGTCTATGCTTGAACTTCCTCTTCAAGAAGAGGAAGTTGATGAGTTTTATGCTCAAGTTCAGTCTGAAACTGACAGAACATGCAAGCAAGATGTGCTGGTGGTGGTTGGAGACTGGAATGCCAAAGTTGGAAATAGTAAGGAAGAAAATACAGTTGGACTGTATGGCCTAGGGAACAGAAATGAAGCAGGAGAACAACTTATTCGTTTTTGCCAGTCCAATTATCTCTTCATTGCTAATACATTTTTCATACAACCAAAGCCTATATACATGGACTTCACCAGATGGAGTGCAAAGAAATCAAATTGATTACATTATTGGTGCAAGGAGGTGGAAGAGCTCAGTTATAACAGCAAAAACATGGTTGGGGGCCGATTGTGGAACAGATCACAAACTGCTCATGTGCAAGTTCCAAGTCAAGCTAAAATAGAGAAACAAATCTATTCAGCTTCCACAATATGGTGTTGATAATGTACCCACCATTTTCAAGGAAAACATCAGAAACCGCTTTAAAGTTCTGAACCTCATTGATAGGGAACCAGAGGAACTGTGGAATGATATTAAATAAGTTGTTAAGGACAAATGTGAAAAGACCCCTGCTAACTTGGCAAAGAGGCACCTTTTAATGTGGTGATTCTCTTTTATTTAGCAGGGGGAAAGTAACTGGCCCTATCCACCCCCAGCACAGTACCTCCAGTGACTATTGCTGGTGTATATCTTATGTTTCTTTTTAGACTGTGAGCCCTTTGGGGACAGGGATCCATCTTATTTATGTATTATTCTCTGTGTAAACCGCCCTGAGCCATTTTTGGAAGGGAGATATAGAAACCAACCAGCCAGACAAATAAATAAATAAATAAATAAATAAATAAATAAATAAATAAATAAGACTACCAAAGACCAAGAAACAGAAGAAAGCAAAATGGATGTCAGAACAGAGGGTGGAAATTGCCAAGAACAGGAGAGAAGCCAAAATAAAAAAAGATAAAGACCTCAGGAAGGAACTTAATAGGGAATTTCAGAAAGCTGTTAGAAGAGATATGGGGCAGTATTGCAATGACATCTGTCAAGACCTTGAGGATGGAAATAGACAAGGAAAAACAAGGCAAGTTTTCCAAAAGATCTCTGAACTCAGAAGGACCAACCTCAAATTGGTATGTTAAAGGATGCCAAAGGACAGATAGTAACTGATTTAGAGAAGATCAAACAGAGATGGAAGGAGTATACTGAAAATCTCAGCTTTTAAAAACTTGTTTTTAAATTGTTCTGATTATTTAATTGTTGTTTTATGATGTTTTTAATTGTTAATCATTGTTTTTATGCTTTATAATTTTTGTTTTACTTATTAACTGATTTTAATGGTGTTTTAATGTAAACCGCCCTGAGCCTTTTGGAAGGGCGGTATAAAAGTTTTAATAATAAATAAATAAATAAATAAAATAAATAAAATCTGTACAGCAGGGAGTCAACATCCAAGATGCTCTAGAAGATATTCCCTACTTACAAGAACCTCTAGTACAGGAAGATGAAGTTGGATCAGCACTCCGGTCATTACCAAGTTGGAAGGATACAGGACTTGATGGAATAGCTACAGAAATATGGCAAGCAACAGAAGAAGAATCAGTCACGGCTCTAACAAAACTATGCCAGCGAATCTGGAGAACAACACAGTGGCCAACAGATTTGAAGAGGTCAGTCTACATACCCATACTGAAGAAAGGAGATTTAACAGATTGCACAAACCATCGCACAATATCCTTAATTCCACATGCTAGCAAAATAATGCTCAGGATCATCCAACGCAGATTAGAGCCCTACATGGAAAGGGAAATGCCGGATGTTCAAGATGGTTTCAGAAAAGACGGAGGAACATGAGACATCATTGCTGATTCACGCTGGATAATTGAGAAAGCCAAATCATACCAAAAAGAAGTCATTATGTGCTTTATTGACTACAGAAAAGCCTTTGATTGCATTGACCATGTCAGGTTGTGGAATATCCTTAGGAAAATGGGTGTCCCAGAACATCTCATTGTTCTCATGAGAAACCTATACACAGGACAGGAAGCCACAGTCCAGACAGAACATGATGAAACAGACTGGTTCCAGATCAGCAAAGGAATAAGACAAGGCTGTATACTTTCTCCTTATTTATTCAATTTATATGCTGAACATATACTGAGAGGCTGAATTGGAAGATGAGCATGGTTTTAAAGTTGGAGGAAGAAACATCAATAACTTGCACTATGCTGATGACTCCACTCTGATAGTTGAGAATGTGGATGATCTGCAAGTTTTAGTAATGAAAGTCAAGGAGCACCGTGAAAAAATGCGACAATGACTAAATGTCAAGAAGACTAAACTAATGACAACAGGTACAGCAATCAGCCTCAAAATTGATAATGAAGACAATGAAGTGGTGGATAGTTTCTGCCTTTTAGAATCGACCATCAACAGTAAAGGATCCAGCAGTCAAGAAATATGCCACAGATTAGCACTTGGTAGGGTTGCAATGAAGGCCATGGAAAGGATATTTAGATGCCATGATGAGTCTATATCTACAAAGATTAGAATCGTTTGGACAATGGTTTTCCCCATGACACTCTATGGATATGAAAGCTGGACTTTGAAGAAGCAGGATAGAAAAAGTATTGCTGCTTTTGAACTTTGGTGCTGAAGAAGACTTTTGAGGATACCATGGACAGCCAGGAAACCAAAAAAATGCATCATAGAACTAATCAATCCAGAATTTTCACTCAAGGCACAAATGACCAGGATCAAACTATCTTACTTTGGCACATTATGAGAAGACACAGCTCCCCTGAGAAGTCCATAATGCTGGGAAAAGTTGAAGGAAAGAGAAGAAGATGATGACCAGCAGCAAGGTGGATGGACTCGATTACAACAGCAATGGATGCACCACTGAGAGACCTTGAAGGCTAAGTGGAAGACACATCATCCTGGAGAGAATCTATCTATGTCGTCGCCAAGAGTTGACACTGACTTGATGGCAAGTAATCAATCAATCAATCAATCAATCAATCAATCAATCAATCAATCAAATGCTGAGGGAGCCTTAGACCGAAGCAGTCTGCAGCAACTGAATAAAGCTTTTTCTTTCTTTTTGTTCTTTGCATTTTACAAGCCTTTCTGAGTGATTCTTTTGGCTCAGGAGAAAGGGGAGGCTAAAAGGGTTTTTTCTCTCTGACATGCCTCAGGCTGGGTCATCAGCTGTCAGTTTGCTCACCATGTGTAGGCTTGCACATGGAGGATTTTTGAGTATTTCCCCCATAGCAAAAGAAGGAGAGTTTCCCTGGGATTTGCACCCCAAGCCCAGGGAGGGTCAAACTCTGAAATGAAGGGGTGTTGGTGGCGGCAGCCATTTTTGAAACTACCAGTGATACCGGAATGTTTAGGGAACAGCCTTGCTAGGGAAGCGCAGAAGGGATGATTCAGCATCTTTCTTCCCTCACATGTGCTTGCTCTGAGACAAAGACTCTTAATCTGCTACCCAAGCCCCTTGTTGAGTCAAAAGGGGCTTACATGAAGGAAGGACTTTCAACTCACAGCTTAAGGCAAGGAAAATAATCAGTTCATGCAGTTGCTTTCTTTCTGTTATATCATCAAACATCAGTTATTACCACATTCTGAAAACTGAATCTTTAAGAATAGTTATTAATAATTTCTTCTCACAGTTTTATTGTTTAAACAAGACGTACAGAGGCATTATCTGAAGATGACAGTCAATTATCATCAAAATGCATTTGCACTAAGGGAGCAATACTGGAAATGTCCCTCTAGACAGTGTGAATCAGTTAAGAAGATTCAGATTAGCAACAGATGCTACACTGAGGGAAGCTAACTATTGCCTTATAACCCATCCATTTACTGGAGATATGAACATATCCTCCAGCATTTTCTATATTAACAGAAGAACACTCATTTTTGCTTGGAATGCCTATATCTTCACAAGCCGTGGTGGCCCAAGACCTCATTGCACTGGAGGCAGGATGCCAAATGCTGCTCCCCTTGTTTCTTGAAGTGGTAGCAAAACCCACTGCTGCTTGATTTTGTGTGCATGCCTGCACATATGTACACATTCACCATTCTCCTTCCTCATCCTTTCCAGCAGCAATAGTCACTGTGATGCACAGTGCACATGTCCTCATTCCAAATTTGCCACTGGTATGATAATGAGAAAGGGGAGAAAGCATAAGAGGAAATGAGAAAAGGGCATTAGATTACTGTGCAGGTTACCCCAGAGATCAACCTGGCTGCTACATTTTGCACCAGCTGCAGTTTCCAGATTGTGTATAAGAGCAGCCCAATAGAGGGTGCATTGCAGTCATCAAATCTGGTGATTACCAGCATATGTATAACTGCTTTAAGGTTGTTTCAAATAATGGACACAACTGGGGTATCAGTGATAAAAAGCAGTCCTGGTCACTGCCTCAATCTGAGATACTAGAGAGAGGTTTGGGTCCAGAAGTACTTCCAGACTGTTATTCTGAGGGGAGTGAAACCCCATACAAATCAGGCAGATCTAAACGATCTCTTGAGTTATGAGCCCCCATCATAAGTACCTCCATCTTATTTGGATTCATTCTCAGTGTATTATCTTTCATCTAGCTCATTACTGCCTGTGATTATCTCTCCCAGCGATTTCATGTAGATATTAAAAAGCATAGGAAACAGTATGGAGCCCTGCAGAACTCCATACAGAGGCTCTCACTTTGAAGAGCAAGTGTCTCCAAGTGACATCAACTGGAATCTGCCTGAGAGACAGGAGTGGAACCACTGTAAAGCAGTGACTTCCCTTCCCAACTACCTCAGATAATCCAGAAGGAACAATGGTCAATGGTACTGAAGGCCACCAAGAGATCCAAAAGGACCAACAGAGTCACCTTCCCTCTGTTGATTCCCAATTGGAGATAATTCATCATGCCAACCAAGGTAACCTCAACCCCATAGCCCAATGAAAGTCAATTTGAAATGGGTCCAGATAATCGGTTTCCTCCAAGATTTCCTGGAGTTTTCTTTTTATCACCTTGCCCAACCATGAGACGTTGGAGATATGCCTGTAGTTGCATAACTCTGAGGGATTCAGTGTAAGTTTCTTCAGAAGTGGTCTAATAATTGCCTCCTTAAGATAAGGAGGCATCCTACTCTTCCTCAGAGAAGCATTTATGATGTTAATCAGAACTTCTCTAATAACGTCACCGCCAGATAATATAAGTCATGTTTGTCAAAGGTCAAGAGAACAAGTGGTAGGTCACACCACTCCAAGCAGCTTGTTGGCTTATAATCTTCTGGATAATGGCTTATACTATCTTCAGGAGTCACAGACTGAAACTGATCCATTTTAACCATACAAGATGAGTTACTGGACACCCTCACAATTGACTCTTCAGCAATTGTAGTATCCAGGTCAGCCCAAACACAAGAGATAGTATCTGCAAAAAATTCACTAAAAGCATCATAGTAGGTAACTGATGGTTCCAAGTTCAAATGTGAGGAAGATGGGGCCTGTGTTAGCTATCTCACAACCCTAGACAACTCTGCTGGATGTGAGCTTGCAGATGCAATATGTGCAGAAAGGAACTACTCCTTTTCTGCTTTTATTGACATAGCATAGGCCTTGAAATTGGCTCTATGTTGTATACTTTCAGATTCAAGTTGAGTCTTTCTCCACTTGCACTCCAGCCCTCTACCTTGCTGCTTCAACTCCCATAATTATTCTGTGTACCATGGGCTAGTTTTAAAGTGGGTCAGACATGTCTACTGTCCTAGTGAATATGGGTGTGAATGAATACATTTTTGTGATTCGATTTGAGCTTGAATCATATCGCAAAAACTTGAATTGGTTCACCAAAAACAGTTGGTTTGGCTGGCTGTCTAGATGAATCAACCTTGAATCACTCAAATCAATTCAAGTGATTCAACCACTATTCTGAGGACCATTTCTCTGGGCAGAATGGGCCTCAAAATGGGATTCAAATCACCCAAATCAATTCAGGTTGAATCAGGGGCGATTCTCCTTGAACCCAAATTGGGCCCCTCTATTTTGAGGGCAATTTGATTTGGGAATTTGGGAATTACCCCCGATTCAACCTGAATTAATTTGAGGTCTAAAAGAATTGAGCACCCCTACTAGTGAATTTTCTATTCCAAGTCTTCACCAAAGCATCAACAGAATCACCAACAGAACCAACTCTAAAGACTTCCATGGCTATTTGGAATCCTGTTGGATCTGATAAGCTTCTTGAGCAGACCATCCTAACAGATCCATCAACCATGCAGAGGTGAGTTGCAGATGTGAATCAAACCCTTAACCAGATGGTAGTCCATCCATGACAATGAGGAAATCAGAGAAGCCCACACCCACAGACCACCACCCTGATCAGAGCAAAATATTAATTGATTATGTGACCACTTGGGATAGGTCCAAAGTTGTCATGGCCGCTATGAACTACTGAGGCACTTCTGACAAATTTATCCCAAAATGACATTGATGTTACCCACCACCATTAGTCTAGAAAACTCCAATGCCAATCCTGCGACCGTCAGCTCAGTTAGGGACTCTGTTGGGCAGCAAGATATTCAGTACACCAACACAAGTCCCAGTCTATCCCTGGTCTCCAGACTTAAGTATACATGTTTGATACAGGAAGTTTATATGGCAAAATAAGGATTGTGAACTGGCAGGGAAAGATACAAGAAAATTAGGACCATTTGAAAACAGGGACTATATATATATATATATATATATATATATATATAGCCAAACATTAGACATCTCCCTAGCACACAATGCCCAGCTCCACCATACAACACTGCATAATCTCAAAAGAATGTTAACATTTTAGTCTCTTTGGCATTACTAAAGATGTTTAAACAAACCTGGTAATTAAAAATCTTTTATGTAGATTGTTTGACACATCTTTCCCTGGAAGTCCATGAGTTGAAATCAAGGTAAGGTTATTAAATTTCAGGTGTGGACTAAAGGAGGAAAACAAAAACATTAAAATATTAGCTACAAAATTAGCAGAAACCTTCTGGGGCTTAGCTTATGTTCATATTTAGTACTCATAAACAACTTAATTTCTTCTCTATTAATGAATTATTGGTTGTCCAGCATTTGGTTATAGATCTTATCCAATCATTCAAAAGATAAAGGCTTATGCCTTACCACTGAGGTCTTTAGTAATTCTGTTGACTTTCACAAATGTCAACAGAAGTTTGAAGGTAAGTGCACATTTACTTATTTTTTGGCATTTATACACCACTTTTCAGGCAAACCTCCCAAAGCCATTTACATAGGGGCATTAAAATGATGAGCATCAATAAAAGCCTGTACAACAAAGCAGCAAAGAAGAGCAACAAAAACATTCTAAGAGCCAAATCTTTACATGTTGCACTCTTAAATCAGGTGATCTGATGGCCTGTGTCTGTCTCTCCTTTGCTCAGCAAGATGGTGGTAGTTGGGGGAGGGAGGGGCCACCTCTGCTGGAACATAAGAAGCTAAGTGTTGGCAGCTCCCCAGACTATGTATCTCTCCTCTCCTTCCCTCAGAGCAAGATCTTGCAGTGTTTTGCAAAGAAGCCTCCCAGGGGAGGTGGCCCTTCCTTTATTTAACCCCACCTCTCTCACATATTAAAGCTTTAAGCATAAAGTGCTATACACTCTTATGCCACAGTCTGCAGTAGCTTTGTGGTGACAGTAAGGGCAGGAGGGGCCAGCTCAGGAGGCGCTATTATCATTGACACATCTTTACAGAACCAACTGCTAAGTGAATTCCTGATCCTGATCTGGAAATTCAGCTACTGAATTAAAAGAAATAGGGTGATGTATAATTGAAGGGTCTTCTCATCTTCACTGAAGAGTACCAGGCCTGTGAGATCACCATCTGCCACCAGCTTCTTCCCATCACTCTTATATATGGAGTCATGGTACTGAGTTTTAGATTAAAGGGAGCAGCAGTTTCTCAAACAGGAGATGATACCAAGGGAGAACCAATCATTGTAGTTGCAGACTGTACGGCTAGAGGGAATTCTAGAGAATGTGGTCTGCTCAAAATTGGGTGATGACAGAACAAATGATTGTATAGCACAAACTGTTAAGTCCGTGGGTCATACACAAACTGGACAAAATCCTCAGTAACAGGTTCTTTATTAACAGAGACCTAATAAAAGTGAAACAACAACAGAAGCCCCCTGGAGGCTTGGCTTGGCAGAGTATACACTACATTCCTCCCCCCCACCCAACCCTCCAAATAATAAATCCTAAAACACAAAACATTAACAATTAGCATGTTGGAATTGAGAACAGGAAGAATATAGCTAAAGATTGCCTGTCAGGCAGTTTTCTCATGAAAGCAGGATAATACTAGGTCAGTACATCTGAGAGTTCAGCTGCACCCTCTGGGGATGGGTGTGAAACTGCAATTTTTGAAGAAGGTTACGAGTCTACACAAACTGGATGAAGGACTCATGGCTCAACCAGGAGAGAACACTGGCTCTCGAGCATCAAGGACATCAGGTGAGCCTTCCAAATGTGGTGTCTGCAGAGTCCAAGGGGACAGTGGTAGTATACAGTTTTGTAGTGAAACTGTGGCTCTGATCTGTTTGATGTGGAGGTGCCAGATGACATCAGGCGCAATTGAGACATTGTAAGAATACAGTCCTCTCACAGCCTGAATGGTACTTGGAATCCACTTGACAATACCATAGTAGGCCTGAACAAAAACAGGTTGGCCTACATACAGTTCCCATACCCTGGAATGCTCCTTTTACTTTATCTGGTTGGTTAGTTTGTTGAGAACTGCACAGGTCAGGCTTCAAAAAGTCCAGATGAGATTGGAGGTTGTGACTCAGAAACAAACTGGCAGGTGTTTGGTTTGTTGAACTATGTACAGCATTCCTCTATGCCAGTAGAAAATTAGCCAGTTTAACAGATAAAGAGCCTGGCTGGTCCTCTGCAGCTCATAAGGTATGATTCATAGTTTGGATTAAGCATTCTGCCAACCCATTTTAGCTGGGTGATAAGGTGCAGAAGTAACATGTTTGATCCCATTTTGCTTCTGAAAGGATTGGAATTCTGTAGAAACAAATCAAGGTCCATTGTCTGGAACCAGGTGTATAGGCAGTCTAAAAAAAAGACTTTTTTTCTATTTCTAGGGGGAAAAGGGCTCCAGGTAACATGGACAATAATTGCAGAAGTTATGGATGAATACAAAACACCTCAGGCTATTTGGAATAGCCATCCACCACCTCCAAAAATTGGGAACCACAAAGGGTCCTGCAATGTCCAAATGAATGCATTCCAAAGGTGTCACAGGCCAATTCCATGGGTGAAGGGGTGTCAGCCCAGTCATATTCTGAACCTTCTGGCAACCAGAGCAGTCTTTAGTGAAGTGTTCAATTTGGCCAGCTAAGCCTGGCCATCAGACATAACTCCAGGCCATAGTCTTCATCCTAACCGCACCAAGGTGTCCACCATGTAATTCCTCCAGTCAGGGTTGTAATTTTGTAGGTATTATTACTTTACGACCCCACATCAAACAGCCATGGGAAAGCATTATTTTATGCCTTTGGTGATAAAAGGGTTATAAGTGCTCTCCAGGATTCACCTTCCAACCCCTTAAAGTATCATCACAGACTTCCAACAGTACACAATCTCAGACTGTTTCTCAACATAACACTGATAATGTGATTGGCAAGATGTTCATTTGTGTCATAATGAACACTTCCACAGCAGAGAGCCTGTCCCAATGGTTGCTGCCTTCCTCTACATCCTGCAATGTCAATCATGACAGGCCATCCACATTGCAATTTTGAGCTGTTCCTTTGAACTTAACATAATACATTTGAGCTCCAAAATACAATGCCCAATGCTGAATATGGGCTGCTGCCATTTCCAGAATACCCTTCATAGGATGGAAAATGGACAGCAGAGGTTTGTGGTCTGTAACCAAGGTAAACTTCCTGACATAAAGGTAATGTCCACATTTCTTAACTCCCTAGATTAAGGCCGAAGCTTCTTGATCTATTTGAGAATAGTTGTGTTCTTCCAGACTTAATGATCTGCAGGCGAAAGCTATGGGTCACTCCGTGTTATCAGACATGACATGGGAGAAGATAACTCCAAGGCCATACATGAACGCATCACAAGCCAGATTAATATCAAGTTCAGGACTGTAGTGAGTCAACACTTGTTCTGATGTAACAAGTCACTGGACTCTTGAAATGCCTGTTCACATTGTTCAGACAAGTCCCAATGCTTTCTCTTCTGAAGCAATTGATTCAAGGGTTAAAATACAGTCACCAGATTTGGCAGGAATTTGTGGTAATAGTTCACAAACCCAATAAATGACTGAACCTGTGAGATGTTCTCTGGATGCAGTACTCCTAATACAGCTTTTATTTTGTCGGGTGATTTGTATAGCCCTTCTGCATCAGTAATATAACCACAGTACATGACTTTGAAGAATTTGAAGAACTTGCATTTATCACGATTCACGCTCAGTCCATATTCTTCCAGTCTTTTTATGGCTTGTGCCAGATTCTTTAGATGATCCTCATCACTGGATCGTGTTACAATGGTCATCAAGTAGCACCTCCAGCAGGTATGTCTGGCAGTGTTGATCCATAGCCCTCTGCAACATCACAGGTGCTGATGTAGTGCTCACTCACTACAAACACCAGGCGATTGTACTGGAACAGTCCTTTCTCCGGGTTGATGGTCAAAAATTTCCTATGTGCTTCCTCCACTTCCATTTGTAGATAAGCCTGTGCTAGATCCAGTTGACTAAATTTCGTTCCACTAGCTAATGATAAAAATATATCTTCAATATGAGTCAAGGAATAATGTTCAAGTCCCAACATAGGATTGATGGTCATTTTGAAGTCACCACAAATCTGTATTGAGCCATTCTTCTTCATGTTATAGAAATAGAAATTGAATGAATGAATGAATGAATGAATGAATGAATAATAATAATTAATGATGTTGGGAACAATTGGTGTACCCCACTCACTCCAATCAACCTTAGTCAATATGCCCATGGTTTCAAGTCTTTCAAGTTCTTTTGCTACAGCATTCTTAATAGCAAGTGGAATCCATCAAGCTTTTAAGAATTTTGGCTGGGCTCCCTCCACCAAAATGATGCTGGCCTTAATATTCTTTAGCCAATCAATACCCTGCTCAAAAACCAAGGAAGAAGTAGGCAAAAGGGTGTCCAGCTGTGCCTGCGCATCAGTTCTCTGAGGCATTCAAAGAGTCTTGATGGATTTCTGGTCTAATTGGATTGCCCATAACCAACTGCAGCCAAATAGTGCAACCACCCCCCGCTCCCTCCATGGAAACAGCATATAGATTTAAATTTTGAGACTGGCCATTATACTAAACTGCCACAGAATTCATTCGAAGGGGCTGTTAGTTTTTGTCCCATGTATGTTTTTAGTTTGATGGCTGTTGAACGCATGTGTACATTGTTGAATTTATTTTCATACTCCTTCTGAGGAATAACAGACACAGTCAAGCTGCTCCATCTGAAGTTCTTTGCCCTCTATTGGGGAGTGGGGTGATCCATATGGGCTCTGTATCTTCATCTTGAAAAGAGGCAATCTGTACACACGCAATACTTAAAAGCAGCTAACTCTTCTTCACTGCTATCATCATTGCCCTCTAGTACCCATAATTTATTTATTTATTTATATTTATTTTTACATTTTATATCCCGCTCTTCCTCCAAGGAGCCCAGAGCGGTGTACTACATACTTAAGTTTCTCCTCACAACAACCCTGTTAGTCTGAGAGAGAAGTGACTGGCCCAGAGTCACCCAGCAAGTCTCATGGCTGAATGGGGATTTGAACTCAGGTCTCCCCGGTGCTAGTCCAGCACTCTAACCACTATACCACACTGGCTCCCAAATGCCAAATGCCAAAATAGCTGCTCTGATGATGCTGTACATCACTGTTGCTTGCTGTAATGTTGTTGGGCCTTACTATTGCTTCTATGTGATGTGGCAGACTAACACACTGATTGCACATGCCTCTTTTTTTCTCACATTGCCAGCATGTCACATTTTGGAGGTGGCAGTTAACAGTCTTATGTCCCGGCTTGCCACAATACCCACATTTTCCCTTGGGTTCCATTTTGCCTTTTTGACTTGGAGTGTAATATATGGGATGATTGTGAGGCTCACTCATACTCACAGCTTGCAACTCCTGTGACTTACGGGAGTTCATCATTCCATGGATGAGGCTATTTCTAAGGCTTTTTAAAAAGGTAAAATCAGATTATGTCAAGAAGTGATTCTGAATGTTTCCATCTCTGAGACCACAAACCAGCTGATCTTGCAGAACCATTTGCAAAGTGTCTCCAAAGTTCCAGGATTCTGCCAGTCTCTGTAATGCAGTAGCATCAGCCACAATGGTTCCCCCCACATGTTGATTCATTTGGGGAAGCAAAAAGTTCAGCAATCTCCAAGGGCTTAGGTGAAAAATGGTCCTGTAACAACTTCACCAGTTCAGCAAAGGACCCAGGCAATTGGGCATGTGTAGCGGCCTCCCAAATGGCCACTGTGACGAGGGTGGGGCCCAGAACGGGCCAAAGACTGCCCAAACAGGGCGATTTGAGGCATAATGGAGGGCCGCGTGGGGGAGACCCTCAGAAACCCCCTGTGGCCTCAGAGAAGTCCCCTAGAAGGGGTAAGTAAAAACAAATTCAAAACATTTTTTAAAAAGAAAAGCTCGTGAAACACCCCGCCCAACGGCCGGGGTGTGTGTGTGTTGTTGGTCCGATATCGAACCGAACCAGGGTGGTTCGGTTCGACATAGGACCGCCAAACCAAATAGGTTCTATGTCGAACATGTTCAACATTGGACCTGTTTGCACATCCCTACCTCACATGCCTGCCTTCACTGCCTACAAGGGGCCATTCCATTAACTGACTGCAAAAAGACCTTGTTGGGCCTAGTCCTCTGTAAGGCCTCTGGGCCTAAATAACCAACAACAGCTCCTCACTTGTGGATTTTTCCAGTGCAAAATAGCAGCAGTTCTGCCATCCCAGGAGGATTCCATCCTCATTGCCACTGTTAAAGCCCTGATTCTCTGTACATAGTGCCAATCTGAATATGTGTACAGTGTCTTATACTATATTTTTTTAAAATTATTTTTACCCGTAGCCCCTTTGGGGGGCTTCCTAAAGGCTGGGGGGGTTGCAAAGGTTCCCCCTCACCCCGCTGGCCTCTAGGGCCTCACAGGGACCATTTGAGCATGTGCAGTGGTCGTTTTTAAAAATAATCTTTTTTTTAAAGGCCACTGAAAACAAAATGGCCACCGTGCATGCTCAAATGGCCTCTGCAAAGCCTGGCATGACCTAGGGCCTCACAGAGGCCATTTGAGCATGCACGGTGGGCATTTTGTTTTTGGCAGCCATTTTTTTTAAAAAAAATTAATTTTACAAAATGGCACCCCCCTTCAAGTGGCGCCCGGGGCATATGCCCTGCCTGCCCTACCCTAGATACGCCCCTGGTGTGTGATGCACAAAGACCACTAATGATCTGTTAGTGAACTTCTTACTTGAAGATAAAGACTCTAGTGTCTCTTATTCAGTGGTGAAATTCTGCTATATTGCTGGTAGAATTTGGATCACTCTGGTGTGTGGTGGGACTGGTGAGATTGTTTGAATGTATTTCTTGATTGTGCTGCCGTTTTATTTATTTGCTGGTCAATTGACTGAATAAAGATGACTGACATCCCCGCCCCCCATTTTGTAGAGTCAGACTGAAGGCAGATGTAACATTTTAAGTGATCACTTGCGGTTCTTCACTTTCCACACAAATCTGGCTTTGCAAAACCTTTCTTTCATAGTATGTTAAGAGTAAGCATTTCTCATCCTCAAAGGACTCCATACCTTGATTTTCTGTAGGAATCACTGTCTGGATTTTGTCTCCTGACTGGAATGAGACAAATTTAGAGCAGTTACAGATGCAGAGGTGCAACAAACAGCTTCTTTGAGAATGGGTAATTCTGTTGAGTCTTTCCATTGGGAATGAAAGGAATATTCAGTTTCACCTGATGCAGGGTAGATCCATTTGGAAGGAGGCAACGGCATAACAGTGAATTACAGAGAAGTGTAGGAGGCAGACTCCTCTTTGCATGGTCATTTTGGCCTCATGGTAGCCCTTAATTATTTAATTAAATCTCTGGGACATGCTAGCAATTCTCTCACAGAATATTAGTGTGCTTTTGCACAAAATTTAGGAATTACTGCCTTATAGCAATGGAATTATTTTTCTTTGGGAATCAATTCAATACCAAGAAAACAGTGATTTAAACATATTGGCTGATATCCTGATTAATGAAGTGCATGGGTCACAAGGGACTGTGGGGTCATGACTGAGGCTCATGCGCAGTTCCCCCAGTCCATTTACATGTGCACTGTTGCAGAAGCAGGCAAAATGTTCACACTCTGTCTGTGCTTTGGAAGCACTCTAAAAGAGAGGAAACACATCACTGATCCTCAGTAATGTGTTTCCTCTCTTCCACAGCACTGGTAGAGTGAGGACATTTTGCTCACTTGCATGACAGCACACATGTAGAGGGACTGGGAGAGTTACACACAAACCCCAGTCACATCCCTGAAGTCCCTTTGTTACCTGTGCACTTTGTTAGTCAGGATGTCAGTCACTAGCTTTAGATTCCTCATTGCCCATCTTTTTAAAAAACCATGTTTTTTCACTGTAAAAAGGAGAAAAGCACTGAAAAAATTGTATTGCTCATCAGCTAATAGAATTGCTTCTGTTTGTAAAGAATGCTAAATGCCTTGTGCTGTACAAGCAAAGGGCACCCTTTGGGTAGAAAAAAAAGGCTTCAAGTTAAGAGCTCAACCCAATGAAGCATTAAACAAGTGCACCTGCATTATCGAAGCAAATAATTCCAGCAGGGATTCCTGTTGCTGTGGTTACAAAAAGGGAAGAACAGCTCAAAGATACTTGTAAAGCGGGAGGGATTAGAGTATCTAGGGAAATAAGTAAAAGGTATTGGGTTTCATTGCCTGGTTCTAGAGGACAGCTACAAAAGGAGGTTTCAGTGACCTTGAAATAAAAAGGGTCATGTTGCCAATTTATTGGGGGTATGATAAAAGAAGCACAAGAAACTTAAATGATTACTGTTTTATATGCTTTTCACTAATGGCAAATAAGTCAGATCTTATCTGCTTTTGCTGATTCTTAAGAATGGAAGAAGAACTAAAAACACAGATGTACCAGTTACAAAAGCAGCCACTTTTCAGCAGCATTCAAATATGTTTCCATTGTCAGAATGTTGTGAGCATTTACAATTAGTTCTTTTTCATAACAATTAGGAGACAAACATCCCAGAGAACGATCTCTAAAGGCACATGATGCAGCAACTTTGCTGCTAGGCCTGATTAATGTCTAACATATGAACATAAAAAGAGTCCTGCTGAATCTGGCCAAAGCATCTGCTAGTCAGGCATCCTGTTTCCTACACTGGCCAAACAGATGACTCTGGGAAGCCCACAAGTAGGAGACGGAGACATTTTCTCTCCCCACTGTTGGTCCTCCACATAGTACCTTGGAACCTGGAGGTAGCATATAGCCATCAAGACCAGTAGCCATTGATAGACTTGTCTTCCATGAATTTGTCTAATCCCCTTTTAAAGTAATCTAACCTAGTGATTAGTGATATGTTTGTCTCGGATTCAGCACGTTTAAACTAACTTCTTGCAGATGTGATTCTATATGCTAGTTCCAAGTTGCTACCTTTGCATTATTGTCTTAGAGATTTATATTTACTAAGTCTTTCTCTAAATTGTAGAGGTCTAGTCTTATTCTATATGCTTTATTTATTGATGTAACGGCAGATAGAATTTTTAAGATTATTATTTTTAACTGTATTTTAAGGTTTCTCCCCCATTCTTTTTGTGTTATGTTATGCTTATGTTATATTTGATGTTTTTTGCTCTGTTTTAATGTTACATTATGTTTTATGTTATGACCAGTGGTTACAACAATAAACAAATTTACTTACTAGTGGCCATCACCACAGCTTGTGGCAACAGATCCCATAGATTAATTATGCTTTGTGTTAAGAAGTATCCACATCTGGATGGGACGTTGCCTGGGGAACTTCTATAAATGTTTGAGTTTCATAGAAGAAAGGCAGGATATACATTTAAAAAAAATAACAGTAAGTGGGAAATGTCACAAATTTTTAATTTTTATCTGTAGCTCTCAAAGCTGGGTGGTAGAGTGCTGACAGTGCTGGTGTAGAATGAATGCCACATTTTTGTGCACATGCAACCCTTGGGACCTTCATTCATTCATTCATTCATTCATTCATTCATTCATTCGATTTCTATACTGCCCTTCCAAAAAATGGCTGAGGGCAGTTTACATAGAGAAATAATAAATAAATAAGGTGGATCCCTGTCCCCAAAGGGCTCACAATCTAAAAAGAAACATCAGATAGGCACCAGCAACAGTCACTGGAAGTACTGTGCTGGGGTGAGTAGGGCCAGTTACTCTCCCCCTGCTCAACAAAGAGAATCACCACGTTAAAAAGATGCCTCTTGCCAAGTTAGCAGGGGTTCAGCCTCCACGGAGTCAGCGAGAAGGACTTCAGAGCATGGTGGAAGACTTGACCTCCTTCTCTCATGAGGAGATCCCGATGATGCGGAAGGTGACAGTGAGAGCCTTTGCACAGCCAGAAAAGAGCCAGAAATTAGGGTTGTCGGAGACACCAGGGGCACACCAGAATGCATTGAGTGTGCTCCTGGAGGATCTTTCCTATTAACATGGACAACAATGGGATGGGAGGAAAAGATAATAAAGCCTGCCCTGACAATGCAGTTGGAAAGCGTCTCCTATTGATCCCTTGCCAAGGCCCGCTATAGAGCAGAACATAGAGCACTTAATATTATCCACCATGGCAAATAAGTACACAGTGGGTGTAGCCCATGAGTCAAAGAGGTCTGACAAAACAGTGTCATTAACCTCCCACTCATGGAGGGTAGAGAAGGAGACGTCCCGACTAAGGGAGTCAGCAAGACTATTATCTTCTCCCTTGATATGGATGGCCATAGGCGTGATACCATAACGTAAGCACCAGTCCCAGAGTTGTAGGGCAAGGTTGTTCAGGGATCTAGATACGGTACGTCCTTGGTGGTTCAAGTAGGTAATGGCCATAGTGTTATCAATATACACCTGAACCACCTGACCTGGATGATGGTAAAAATGCCTTAAAGGCTAGGAAGACAGCCAGGAGCTCTAGAAAATTAATGTGGAGTTCCTGTTTCTGAGGGTTCCATAGGCCTTGAGAATTTAAAGTCCCACAGTGGACACCCTAACCCTGCATGGATGCATCAGTAGTGACCAATACCGTAGGGTTCAACATTTGAAAAGGAGTTCATTGTGTCAGGAAGTCCGGCCGAGACCATCACAAAATGTCTTGCAGGATATTATCTGGGACAACTAACCACTTGTTTTGGCTGTCCAGAGTCGGCTGGAAGGCAGACAGCAGCCAGAGCTGGAGCCTCCTCATCCTGAGGTGTGCGTTTTCCACTGTTGTACAAGAAACCATCAGGCCCAACAAGCACTGAATGTAACGAATTCGTTGCCTGGGGGCAGACTGGAAGGTGACCACCATGGAGGAAATGGCCTGTATGCGTTCTGCAGGTAAGTATGCACGTTTCTTGCCTGCATCCAGGACTGCCCCAATGTACTAGAGGGTACGCTGGGGAGTCAGGACCATTTTTTTCAGATTGACAGTGAGCCCCAGATCTGCCAGAAGAGAGAGAGTAAGTTGCAAGTTGAACAGTAGAGTCAATTTCTCTTTTGCTATAAAAAGCCAGTCATCCAGAAAGGATAATAATAATAATAATAATAATAATAATAATAATAATAATAATAATAATAATAATAATTCAATTTCTATTTTCGATTTCTAGAAGACTGACACACCTTGGACACGGAGGAAAGCAATGACAGCTGCCAAGAAGTGGCAGTGCTGTGGGCATATAAATATGTGGAAATAGGTGTCTTTTAAGTCTAAAGACACAAACCATTCCTCCTCCCACAGGAGTGGCAAAATTGACTGTAGGAAAATAATGGAATTTATAAGTTCGGACAAATTTGTTCAGTTCTTTCAAGTTCAGGATGGGGTGGAGCCCACTATCATGCTTGGGGACCTATAAGTATCTGGAATAGAACCCAACATGCACGGAGGAAGTTGGAACTGGTTCTGTGGCATCCTTCTGGAACAGAGCAGCTACCTCTTCTTCAAGGATAGGAGTTACATGGGTGTATTTTATGCCTGCATGGGTAGGAAGGGAGTCAAATTCGATAGCACAGCTGTCGCACACTATGCATAACACCCAGATGTCTGTTGTTATGCGACACTAATAGGTAGATAAGGGGCGAGACAGATGTCAGCTGAGGGAAGGGGTAGAGACACTTCCAGGTCCAAAGCATTAAAAGGACTGCTTTGGTTGCTCTTGGGATTTCACTTTCTGTTGACCCTTTGAACGCTGGTGGAATGGCTGCATGGAATATTGGCTAGATCTACTGCAGTAAGCACCTCTACCTTGGGAAGGTCGGGGTTAGTATCTTTGTTTATAGGAAGGCTGATACCTTTGATGATATGAAGATGACGACTGAGACTGAGCAAAGGTTTTGGCCGTAAAACACTGCTTTATTTTAGCTTTTCCATGGTATTGTCTGTATCTTTTGAGAACAATCTTTCCCCATCAAAGGGAATATTCTCTATTTTCTCTTTCATTCCTGGCTCCAGCATTGTAGGACGGAGCCAAGCATATCAGTGAGGAGCAATCAACCCAGCCAGCACTTTCGATTCAGTCTCAGTAAGATGTCTGGTGGTACTGAGCTGCTGCCTCATGAGGACCGCCAACTTTGAGAGGGTTGCTAGAAACCTGCCCTTGAAAGGTCAGGTAGAGAGGCTGCCTCTTCCTTCATGTTGTCCCATGAACCGACTTAAACAGGAAGGGGCAACAGGCTTCCTGAACTCGATATAGGTTCTCCAGTTTTTTGCAAGGTAATGTATCAGTCACTGGAGCCGACCAGGCAGTCTTAGCAGCTGCCACCAGGGATGGTAGCATTGGAAGAGCCATGGGGTGTGTCACAGAGGAGGTTGACAAATAACTATACTGTGACTGTAACTTCTGGTGTAGGAATTTCAAGGCCTAAGGCCCTAGCCGTCTCTTGGGCCTGGGCTCAATATGACTTGGTTTCTTCTGACAGGGAATCAGAAGGCCTACTGCCCACGTTTTCATTGGGCAAGGTTCCCAGATGAATCTCCAACACAGCCAACTCAGGATCAGAGGCATACGAAATTCCCCATCCGAGTCAAGATCCAAGGGAAGAGGGTCAGTAGGAGCCAGGAGTGAGGGAAGAGACAGAGACTCTGGTACCAATGGAGAGAATATTGGTTCAGGTAGTATTGGAGAAGTGGGAGACACTGGGCGAGCAAGTGCATGTGGAGGTTCAGGAGCTGGTATGACCGGCAGTATCAGGGTGGGCGGTGGAGCCCTCGGCATTGGAGTGTGGGGTTTCGAAAGCACTGGTGGAACAACGAGCTTCTTAAAAGGGTCCACAGGAAGAACATTCAGTGGATCAGGCAAAGTTCCCCTAAGGTGCATGGTCTTCCATAATTTATAGTCCTCAAAATCATAAGGAAGGGCCAGAGAACTATAAAGAGAGTGGGGACAAAAATGTTCACTCAGCCTAAAGTGTGGTGAGTCAAAAACCCCTGAAGAGCTATAATAATCCAGAGGATCACAGTGAGCACGCGAAGCAAAAAAATGAAAGCGCTCTCTAAAAGGTAATCCTGAGGGGCATTGTGGTGTTAAAGTGGACAACCGATCCGTTGGTGTCCTCAGATAGGAGAATCAGGTTCTTCAACATCAAGACCCTTCAAGAGAGAGTGAACCCCATAAAAGTAGAGTCTGAAGGAGTTGAGTTTGCAGAACCTACTAGACGTTCAAGTTCCTGGCACAACAAAATTTGGAGAGCTGGTGAATCCAAGCTGATGAACAATGTGATGGAGACTGGACTGGCGTTGTTGTATGGGAGATCACTATTGGTGATGATGGAGTAGAACGGACAGGAGAAAGTCCAAATGTAAGTTTGGAGAGTTTGGAGCCTGTATCGTCATTGATGGTGCCAATGGTGCCGGGGACGAAAGATTAGTTGGTGTAGAAGAAGTTTGTGTCACCAATGCTGGTGCCGCTGAATGCCTCGGAGCTGAGGATGTTTCTTTCGACGTCGGTATAGTCGACGTTGAGTGCATTGGTGCTGGAGGTCAAGGTCCTATCGACGTTGAGGGAGCCAAACTCAAAGGTCTCGACGTCAACGAGGTGGGTGCCACAGGTCAAGGTGAAATGGATGCAGCAGGCTGCACCATCGCCGGAGAAGGCGTTTTTGCTGGCACTAGGGTGGAAACTTTCAGCACCAATCCCAATGCCAAGGCAGATGCAAACATGGCTGATGATCCCGAGGAGCTGATGACCCCGAGGAGCCATGCTTCTCCTTTCTCCTGTGGGGCTCAGTAGATACCGAACGGTCACCATCATGTTTGCACCCTCTCTCTATAGGCTTCTTAAAAGAGTCAGTCAATGTTGAGAGCATGGATGTTGAGGGTGCAGGTTCCGAGACTGATGCCAAGGGCACCAACCTACTAGACGCCGCGGCTTGTGGTGGTGAAAGCAGGCTTGGTCTTGGCATTCCTGGTTGGAGTATATTCTCATACAAGGACGCTTTTAATCAAAGTTCACTACTCAGTCGTGTTTTCTTTTTAAAGGAGAGACACACTTTACAAGTGCTTGTGTTGTGGGAGTCCCCCAAACAAATCAGGCAGTCAGAATGTCCATCTGAGATGGCATAGTGCCTTTACAAGCTGAGCAATGCTTGAAACTTTTAGGGGCAGACATAGCTCAATCCAAAACAGTCCTTGGTCAACCAAAAATCAAAGAGAAAACGCCAAAACAGAGGGGAGTTGTAAGCCAGGTCCAGTAACAGTCTGAGTCAGAATACCAAATTAGAAAACAGTCCAGAATGATAAGAGAAGAGTAGTCAGAAAAACAATCCAAGTCAAAGCCAAATATCAAGTGAAAGAACAATCTTTAAATCTCTTATAGGAAACCGAGGGAAAACAGGAGCAGATTCTCCCCAAGGCAGTGTGAGCAGTGGATGAGAGGGAACTGAAGAGGGAGGCACTCTACTGCTGGAGCTATAGGCCCCCTTTCAAGGCTCCGATATCACTACGCCTTAAAGGGACAGTGAGTGCCTAAATGGAGCTAAAGATTCTTCCGTGGCTTACTGCACAGGCGCAGAAGACCCAGTTGTGAGTGACCATGGAGCCCTACAGAGATCCACAGGCTAGGATGATTTGATTTATGCTTTCAAAGATTCGAATTTAAAACTAATTCATACCCATTTTAATGTTGACATTAGGATATATATCAATATTATAATACTATTCTGTGGAAGACTGCTGCAAAGGATACTTTGCAGACCCAGTTGTGAGTGACCATGGAGACCTACAGAGATCCATAGGCTAGGATGATTTGATTTATGCTTTCAAAGATTCGAATTTAAAACTAATTCATACCCATTTTAACGTTGACATTAGGATATATATCAATATTATACTACTATTCTGTGGAAGACTGCTGCAAAGGATACTTTGTTAGTGCCTATCTTTCGCCATTGGTTATACCTAACATTTATCATGCATACCATTCATTGTAACTGTGATTTCACAACAAGGCAAGACAGAACATGCCCTATTTATCACTGTCCCAACACTGATCTTCTCCACTTGCTCTAAATGATGCAAGGAGACAATGCCTGAATGATGCTGCTCCAGTAACACTGAACACACAGCAAACCACTGCATTGTTTTGCCTCGGTATTATTTTCCCTCAGTATGGAAAAAACAGTGAGGGGGGAAAGGACACATATTTCAGCCAATTCATGTGGCAAAAGGCAGATAGCATAAAACAATAACAATTACTAAAACATTCATTACATGTTAGCCCTGTGATCAGCAAGTAAGCACTAACTATTTAATTAGTCAACTAATTAGTGGCAGGCAACATGGAAGGCTCCTGACATTCTCAGACAAATGTAAAGATAAAAAGCCTAATTAAACAGCAAGCATTATGCTAGCTACTGCCAAACAGGACAGCTGTGCAGGATATTGTATAATACTGGGCTGCCAGATAACAGGACTTGTAGCTGTTCCGTCACAAGTAGGGCTTTTGAAGCATACCATTTCTAAGCCATTTTTAGACCACTTAACAGGTCCAAAGGAAGGGAAAAGGGGGAAACCACTAATTTTAAATGGGAAATAAGGCATTAAAAATGCAATAGCAAGGCAACACTGTTCACTGTGGATGGACCATGTTCCCCTACAGTAAACTTAGAAGTTCATTCTTAGAGGCCTAGTCCTTTCCTGATCATGAGTTTCATGGTTATTGGTGGTGGGGAGAAAGCTGACAATTTAAATATGCATATGTCAGTCACAGCTGATGGCACTGCAATTATATGTTGTCAGTTAAACAAACATACATTTCATTTCATTTCATTTCTTTATTTCTTTACTTGCCACATTTGTATACTGCCCAAAACTTGCATCTCTTGCATTTTGAATTTGGGAACAAAAATGAAAGTTTTAATAAACTCAAAATGTGAACACGGTTCCTTTTCCTGGAACCATGGTGCATCACCTTCATGAACATACAGATACATCTTGAGCAAGCTAAACAATGCTGCAACTCTGAGCACTATAGCCTTGAAACTACAAGCCCTGAGTCTTCAGGGCTGCAGAGGCCATAACAGTAATGGGACATTGTAAGGTAGTCTTCCTTCTATAATCAAAGTAGCATGAAAGGAAAAAAGAAAATATGGTTTAAAGAAAAGCCCCTTGCTTGATCTATTAAGAATATTCTTTGATGATGATGCTGATGATGATGATGATGCTCATCCTTCTGCCTACTCTACAGAAGAAAAATACGCATTCGTGAAAAATCTAAGAAGGTATTCAACTGCATGTGCATTATTAAGGAATAGTCTTTAGCCTGTTTCCATGTTCAGCTAGTAAGATGATATGCTACTCTAGCCTGCACAGATTTCTGCCACACATGGATTTGCCAAAAACCATCGAATGGTTAACATCACAACAAAAATTTAAAAGGTACAAGCTTATATCTTCCAAGCAGAAAGTTTTTTTTTAAAAAAAACATTTCAGGTTTACGTATTTTCAAAACTCCAATCACAGTAATTGGCATGCCTGAAAATGAATTATATTGTCTGCTCCAGTGTTAACAGCTGATGTAAAATAATTAGGCAGGAAGAATAATGAGGAGAAAGCCACTTCCTTTTTAAAGATTAGAAGGTTTTAAATTGATTCTATTTTTATCATGTCTCTTCTGCAAGAAGATCAAGAAGAAATGGGTAGTCTTAAAACAACTTTGTGTTAATATTTTAAGTCATAGGAACATAGGAAGCTGCCTTATAACAACACAAGTCAGACCTTTGGCCAACCTAGCTCAGTATTGTCTACACAGACTGGCAGCAGCTTCTCCAAGGTTGCAGGCAGGAGTCTCTCTCAGCCCTATCTTGGAGATGCCAGGGAGGGAACTTGGAACCTTCTGCATGCAAGCATGCAGTTGTTCTCCCAGAGTGGCCCCATCCCCTATCTTACAGAACAAACACATGTAGTCTCCCATTCAAATGCAAGCCAGGGTGGACCCTGCTTAGCAAAGGGGTGATTCATGCTTGCTACCACAAAACCTGGGGTGGGGGGAAAGCTAGCAATCCAATACCCCCCCTCCCTGGGAGTACACCCCACTGAATCCAATGGGAACTGGCTCAATCTGCTCCCCCCTCCCCCCGCCGAACACCCATGGCTACAGTGTAATATGCTCTTGGTAACATTGTGTTAGATCTATAAATGCATGTGAATGGCATCTTCTGCTCATGGAAGACTGTTCTACACTCGGTGCTAGTGCGTTGTGTTAGAAAAGTGAAGCTAAATTCAAAGATGTTCTGCTTGCACAAGAGATTGCAAAAGCATAAGAACTATTGTGAAATCCAGCTAGTTTAACACTGTGCAAACTCTTCTGCTAGTGTAGGAGCATTTGCACAGCCACCCAGTGGCTGCTTTCAAGGCCAGCCTGTCTATATAGCCGACCTAGGCAGTCACCTAGGGCATGAAGTTCTAAGGGGCACAGGCAGGGCTGGCTCAAAGCTCAAGGTGCCATAGGCAAAACCTGCCCGGACACCTCCCACTGCCCCTGTCACTCCTGGCCACAGCCTCCACCATGGTTAAAAGCTGCAGAGGTGGTGGGCAGTACGGTGCATGACTAAAAGTGAACTGTGAAGTGTGACCTTGTATGGGTGGCAACAATCCCTATTCCTTGCCTTCCAAATTCCTTTTTCTCCAACCTTTTCTACAACACTTATTTTTTATATTGGCAAACACAACTGAATACATAGTAGCATGACTATATGTAAATATACATATGACCTTCATATAAGTAATGCCCAGGGGCGTACCTATGATAGGGCAAGGGGAGACAGTTGTCTGGGGGCCCACACCCACTGCCTTGAGGGACCCCCAGATGCAAATCACATGACTGACTCCCACAGCTGCGCACCCACCTGGGCTTCCTTCAGTTGTATCCATCCTCCAAAACTGATGTGAGTGTTAAGACCTGGAGCTACCAGAACAGCATGTCTTTCTCTAGTACCATTACATGATTTGCATCATCCACAATTTACAAAGCAGCCTAATTTGAGCTGAGCTTCAGTGAGGGGGGGCCCATTTTAAAATCTTGTCTCTGGGCCCACTCCAACCTTGCTACACCCCTGGTAATGCCTCATGTAATAAGCCTACATAATATAGTAGCTTTTGTTTTAAATTTTTAATCAGATTTGTTTAATATTTTTTCCACGTAATATTTTAATTGTGTCTTTTCCCCCATCTTACGTTTAAATTTTTTGCTGTAAACCGCCTTGGGATTGCTTTAATGAAAGGTGGTATATAAATTTAACAATCAATCAATCAATCAATCAATCAATCAATAGATTTGAGACATTAAACAAAATTGAATGATATAATAATGCTTGCACTTTCTGAAAAGTATGTATAGCTAAAACCACAAAATATATAGCAGATATACAAAGCGTAGCTTTTTGTTCTCTGGTTCCTTTTCAGCTTTTGTTCTGATTTTATTCATAATTGGGCAGCTCTGACTTGGCATTTTAATACTACTTGGCATTTTAATAGCTTTATACTGACCTTTAGCAAAAATACATATGAAAAGCGATTTAAAAATAATCATTTAAAAAGTGAACAAAGGGAAAGTGAAATAGGAAAGGGTGACAATAAAATAGTTCCCCAAAATGGAAACATTTCCCACTCTGATTTAGGGACACCGCGTGTATCTGAGTGCTACCACTGCACATGGGATCCAATTATAAGGGGACTGCTCATAAAATGTGTGACGAAAGTGAAGAGGAAGAAAAATTGTGACAAACAGAAAGATGGGGCATGGTAATGGGGCAAAATGAGAAACGGGGTTCTGGTTTTGTCTTTAAAAAGCCTAAAAAGGCCTCACCCTGGTATCTCAGGTGGAGGCCATGGCCAGGAGTGCTTTCTATCAACTTCGGCTGATTCGAAAGCTGCGCCCATTCCTCAAAGAGGATGACCTCAAAACAGTGGTAACCTCAAAACAGCTGGTAACCTCCCGGCTTGACTACTGCAATGCGCTCTACGTGGGGCTGCCTTTGTACGTAGTCCGGAAACTTCAGTTAGTTCAGAATATGGCAGCCAGGTTGGTCTCTGGGGCAACCCGGAGAGACCATATGATGCCTGTTTTGAAACAGTTACACTGGCTGCCAATATGTTTCCGGGCAAAATACAAAGTGCTGGTTATTACCTTTAAAGCCCTGAAAGGCTTGGGTCCGAGATATCTTAGAGAGCGCCTTCTTCGGTCTGATCCCCACCGCATGTTAAGGTCATCTGGGGAGGTCCGTCTCCAGTTGCCACTGGCTCGTTTGGTGGCGACTCAGAGACGGGCCTTCTCTGTAGCTGCTCCTGGGCTGTGGAATGCACTCCCTAAGAACTAAGATAATTCATAATCTTAGTTCTTTAATGACTTTCAAGAGAGCCCTTAAAACTCATCTGTTTGGCCTGGCCTTTCAGGGTTTTTAATTAGTTTTAATTGTTTTAATGTTAACCTGGTTTTCAGGGTTTAAATTGTTTTGATAGTTTAATTGTTTTTTTAAAATGTTTTTAAATTGGTGTTTATATTTGTATTTCTGTTTTAATTGTTTTTAATGATCTCTGTTTTTTAATTGTAAACCACCCTGAGCCAGCTTGGAAGGGCGGTATAAAAACCGAACAAACAAACAAACAAACAAACAAACAAACAAATAGTGCAATCACACATGACAGGGCAGCCACACTTGCCCTTCATATATCTGCCCCATCCAAATCTAAAGTTGTGAGCAGTTATTTAATTTGTACCTTTTCCCATCCCCAGCTACTCTGTGGACACTTTCTTGCTATCCATCTCTAATACCAGAAATGAACTCACTGCGAAGAAACAGGTCTGAAGCAACAAACTATAGGGAGGTAAGGTGTGTGTGTGGGGGGGGGGCAGAGGCGTAACTAGGGAAAACGGTGCCCGGGGCAAGCACTGAAATGGCACCCCCCCACGTGCCCCCCCGCCACTCCCCCCAACATACTACATTATACTTAGGTTTTTCCTCACAAGCGCCCACCGCTGCCGCCAAGCCAGGCCACTGACTGGCTGCCAGGCGCCAGCAAAGCAATGGGGGGGGGTGCAGGCAGTGCGGAAGGGACCGCTCGTGGGGAAGGGGGCACCGATGTGCTCCCTTGACTGCTGCAGCGCTGCTGCACTGAGCAGGAAACATTTGTATTAACAAAAAATTTAATTTTTTTTTTAAAAAAATTGGTCATGGCGGCGCCCCCCATGTGACCAGAAAAGATGGCGCCCGGGGCACGTGCCCCCCCTGCCCCCCCTATAGTTACGCCTCTGGGGGGGGGCTGCAGCTCCCCCTTCATCTTCATGCACATTTTGTTGTGAATATTAGACCCCTGTTATCCACTTTATATGTTAACAAGATAGATATGTGAACAAATAACTGTGGCTGTCTTTATAACATTTAGTCAGGCCCATACAAACTAAAATAGTAGAGGTTATTTTATTTCCTCAGGCTTTTGTCCAAATAACATCACAACCCTCTGCTAATTTTGCTCTCTTTGTGTGTTTTGTCGTGCTGGTTTTGGTTTTGTTTGGTCTGCTTTTTTTGGCTTATTATTGCATTATAATATTTCTTAAACTCTTGCAAGTCGCCTTGATCACATACATTGGAAAAGTGGTGTAAGCATATTTTAAATAAATATTTTAAAAGTGGCCCTCAGAGTGAGGGACTCGCTTTTGATTTGAGATGGAGCTCCACAGATGTATCCTCATTCCATGCACTGTCCACCACACCTCATGAGGCAGACATGTTTGCCTAGGATACAGTGGTGCTTCACCGGTGTTTCAGACTAAACAGACTAAAAATGGTGAATATGCACTTCTTAAAACAGCCATGTACATATGTCTGGGATTCCTGTCAGTGGGGCACCATCAAAAAATGGAGGGAGGACAAAAGGGGCAAAGTGCATATCTGAGTGGGTGAGCTGTCTAAATAAGGTTTCTGAAATAGAAATGGGAGGGCAAGTGGGGGGCAACTACTTTCCCAAGGGGCACTTGCCCTCACATCTGGAGCCACTCTTGGGTTCCCTAATGCATATGCATAGATATTTAAAGTTGAGTGTATTTACTTGTTTATTTAGAAAGTAACCACACTCTCCAAGTTTGGGGTTGGAAATATGATGTTTCAGTGTTTCCCTTTTTGCCTAGGGAGTCAATTCCAGAAGGTGGTGCAGGAAGCCTACTCTTCACCTCCATGGCATTGATGCTATGGGGTTCCCTCAGGGTTCTATCTTGTCCCTCACGCTCTTCAACAACTCCACAAAGCTGCTGGAAGAGGTCATCTGAGGATATGGGCTGCTGTGTCATCCCTATACTGATGACATGAAACTCTACCTCTTTTGTATGTCTGACCAGGTGATGTGGTGAAAGTACTGAATTTGTGTCTGGACTGGTAATGGGTTGGATGGTCAATAAACTAAAGCTCAGTACCAATAAAATGGAGATACTGGGGTTCACCTGCTCAGGATGGTGGTATTCAATCTGTTCTGGATGGGACTGCACTCCCTCTAGAAGTGGAGGTTAGGAATTTGGGAGTGCTCCTAGATCCGGGTTTGTTATTAGAGGGCCAAGTGTCCTTGGTGGCATCATGTAATGCCTGCCATCAGTTAAATCTTCTCCTGGAGAGAGACATCTTGTCACAATTAACCATGGGCTTCTAGAATTGACGACTGAATGTGCTAAGTGCAGGGCTTTCTTTGAAGACTGTTAAGAAATGGAATTTCCTACAAACTGCAGCTGCTAGGATACTAACTGGGACTGGATAATGGAAATATTTCTCACCAGTATTTTAAGAGCTCACTGGTCCATTTCCAAGCACAATTCAAAGTGCAGGTATTGATCTTTAAACTTAAAGCCAAATATGGCTTCGGACCTGGGCAGTGGCGTAGCCAGCAGAAGGGAGGTCCATGTCCCTCCCACTGACAGTCACCTGGCAGCCCCCGTGAAGTCACACGGAAGGTGGTGTGGCCCAATAGCTGGAGGGCCCACCCCAGCCCTCCTGATCACATTTCCATCCAGCGTTTGCAGCTGAATGCATTTATTTCCTTCTCTCTCTCTCATTGGAAGGAGAGAAAGGGAAATAAATGCAGCCAGCCATCAAACATGGGCTGGAAAAGAGCTCGGGAGAGCTCAAACGGGCTCACTGGAGGCCAGGCCACACCTCCTTTGTGCATGACAGCATGCATAAGGAGGGCACTGGTGGCCCTTTTCATTGACAAGCCCAGGTTCTTTGAACCCTACTGCACAATGGTGGCTTTGCCCCTGAACGTGGGTACCCAAACAAACAATTGCTCCCCAATCAATCTATCTGTGCAATGAGATTGTCTTCAGCAGCTCTTCTCCAGATGCTCCCACCATCTGGGGTAAAGTGGATAGCAACCTTTTTAGCTGTGATGCCCTATTTGTGGAATTCCATCCCCAAAGAGGCTTGCCCTATGCCTACAATCCTATCCTTTTGATGCCAGACAATCAAAAGATTGGAGAGGAGAGCTGATCTTGTGGTAGCAAGCATGACTTGTCCCCTTAGCTAAGCAGGGTCTGCCCTGGTTGCATATGAATGGGAGACTTGATGTGTGAGCACTGTAAGATATTCCCCTTAAGGGGTGGAGCCGCTCTGGGAAGAGCATCTAGGTTCCAAGTTCCTTCCCTGGCATCTCCAAGATAGGGCTGAGAGCTTCCTGCCTGCAACCTTGGAGAAGTCGCTGCCAGTCTGTATAGACAATACTGAGCTAGATGGACCTATGGTCTGACTCAGTATATGGCAGCTTCCTATATCTATATGATCCTAAAAGGATGGCATATTCTCCCAGGTCTTTGAAGGTATTAATCATGTTTCTTTGAACATTGTTATGGTGACTGATTTATGTTTTTACTGCCATGAGAAACTAGTTGAATGGTAGCATATAAATAATTTAATAAACCAGATTAAATTAAAAATTAGATGAAGTACAAGAATCAAAACAAGACACAGGGCCATGCTCTTAAGCTTACAAGTGCAAAGACTAATCACACAAAGGACAGGAACAGAGAGAAAAGGTAGAGGAGAGGGATCTATTTGAGAATGCCAGGATGAAGAGGTGAGCGAGGCTTTTAAATGTCAGAAAGATCTTGCTGGTTTTCCGGAGGAGCTGCAACCTCTCAGCAGCCCCAGTCTGGTAACTGGGACTCTCATCTCAATAGCCACAGGGCACCTTTCCTACAAGTAAGGGGGAAGCAAGTACTCTGCAGTTCTTGGTCCTCTGGCCTATGTTCCCTGCAATGAGCACGTGGGGCCATGCTAATCTTCCCCTTATTCTTCCCCTTAAGAGTCATCAGGACAATGACTCTTCATCATTGTCCTGATGGAAGGAGGAGGCTTTCCATGATTCATGTGGACATTGCAGGAAACACCAGTGCACCTGAAACAAACGTGTTTGGCACATTCAGCATGGAGCCAGCCAGAGTTGTCTTCAGTACTGGAGAGAAGAGGAGATGGGGACAGGAGTCTTTATCTGAGCACACCAAAGTTCCCAGAGCTTCAACAAATCAGAAAAACTGATAGGCCCTTCCACTGTAGAATAAGGTAGAGAAAAAAACAAACGTACCAAAATGCAAGCGTTTCCAGGAAGGAGATTCCAACGTTAGATGCCCCAACAACTACAATTCTAGCATTGACGGACACCTTGGGCTCCAGAGACAATTTCCGATTAAAGTGATTCAGTGCATATTTTGCCTGTAAAAGAATTTTTTTTAAAGCAGCCATCAAAATATTGAGAATGATTTAACATATTTCTAATAATATTACAAATGCAAGTATAACACAAACCACAGGCCAACCTTGTGGTTTGGCTTGTGGCAACAAGTGATAGAGCCTTCCCTCTAGTGGTGGCTATATTATGGAGGCTTCTATGGTACCCACACTGCAATTGTTTGACAAGACCTTTCTATTCCACCAGGGATTTGAACTGGATTGATAGTTGGACAATCTGGTATTTTTGTCATTTTCTCACAGCTGCTTCTGCTGTCTGTTTTCCTGTTACTGTTCTGTTATTCTTGCTGTGATATGTTTATTCATTTGCTGTGTTTTAACTGCAAGCCACTTTGATGGTCAAAACTGGGTGGGAAAGTGGCCTATAAATGCTATAGATAAATAATAAGTTCACTAAAATGGGTCTCAACCACCCATTGAAAGCTTCAACTTTTAATCTAAGGGATGGAGCACACTGCACTCTCTATGGGGTTGTCACCAAGTTCCTTACAAGTGTATGAATGGTGAAATGGACTAAACAGCTTGAAACTTCACTCCTAAGGGAAAAGGGGAAAGATAGGGCAGAGCAGAATAAGCATGACTGAAAACATTGCATTATTTTTTCTGCTTTTTAATAGATGGTTTCATGCAGATATATGAATATAAACATATACTTCTCTTCCTGTACTACAAAGAAAACTATGAAAGTTCTTAAAAAGGGCCCTGGGCATGAAGTGAGGGAAGCATGTTCTCACAGTCACTATCTAATAGGTACCTACACTGATCAGACATATATATCTATAGCAGCCGTGCTAGTTGTGCTAATGGAAGCTATTTGCGGCTTTTCTTGAAAGCTCTACAAAGTCCTACAAAACTGGTTTGACCAGAGACCATGGCAACAGAGAAAAAAATGAACATATGTACTGCTGAATTGAAGACCTTTCAGTCTCCAAGTCTCTGAACAATTATAATCCATACACGCCTAAAAGACACCACTTCAAGAAGTTGCAGAATCCTGCCCAGATTTAAATAGAGTACATAAGAGTGGTAGAGCAAATAGTTCCAGTTGTCAAAGAGCTTATGAATTCTTTGCCAGGGGTGTTGAACATTCATTTTCATTAGCCAACATCCTGACTAATGGTGCATTCATGCTTCTAGCAAAAGCATGTGCATAGAGCTAGCCCCTGAGCTTCCAAAGCAAGGGTGCTCTTGCACAAGAGTGCCAGGGGCGTAACTATAAGAGGGCAAGGGGAGACAGTTGTCTGGGGGCCCACTGCCTTGGGGGCCCCCCAGAGGCGTCACATGACTGACCCCCCAGCTGTGCACCCGCCCGAGCTGCCTTCAGTTGTATTTATCATCCGAAGTTGATGTGAGTGTTAAGACCTGGAGCTATCAGAACAGCATGTCTTTCTCTAGTACCATTAAATGACTTGCATCGTCCACAATTTACAAAACCTTTAAAAAAATAATTTAGGATGCTGTTCTATTGTGGCACATAGGAGATATATGTATATGTGTGTATATATCTATTATATTAATTCTCCTGGGTGTGCCTTGGAATGTGTGTCCCAGAGCCCAGCTGATTGGCTGGGCGGAGGACGTGCCTGATTGGCTGAGGTGCACCCAGGAGGATTGGTTGCGAGGCAGCGGCCCGGCCATGGAGGCAAGGCCCAGGAGGGGGGAAAGAAAGGGGGGGCAGAAGTGGCACTGGGGAGGAGAGGTGGCTGGTCCCAGAAGCAGAGACTGGGGCAGAAGGAGGGGGAGAGGTAACCGCCAGCACCAAAGAGCACACAGATGCTCTGTGAGGGGTCGGCTAGTCTATATATCTATATCTATAAATTTTTACTCTGCTTTTTTTGTTACCACTATTCAGCCTCATTTAAGATTTCTTCACTTCATGAGCTGCGCTTCAGTGAGGGGGAGGCATTTTAAAATCTTGTCTCTGGGCCCACTCCAACCTTGCAATGCCACTGAAGAGCGCAATGATTTTTACCACTCTCCCCTTGCTCCAGAAGTGCTTTTTAACAGTGGAAACACTTACCTGAGAGCCATGCAGCCCAAAGGTGTGTTTTTGTGGGTCAAAGAGTATTTCTAGAGGAAAGCAAAGATCATGGCACTCTTGTGAAAGAACACCCTTATTTTGGAAGTGCGGGAGCTAGCACCACACACCTGCATGTGTCAGAAACACATGTGCACTGTTAGTAAGGATGTTAAGCATTGCTTATTCATTATATCAATGTGAGCATCTAAACATTATTGCATATATACCATCTCAACACTTTGTATTTCTGCAAGATTTTGACTTAATGCTATAAGCCAGGGGGACCTTTGCTAATGCTAAGCTTTATGCAGTTGCAAGTCCCTGCCTGCAACAGAGCAGCACAACTAGTATATTGGCTTTGGCAAGTGGTGTGTTTGCACCCAGACCAACAAAGACACGCAACACGTAGTATGGGGTTGTATATGGGCCACAACTTTATTGTTCACACAGAAAATAACGGGAGGATTGGCGCTCAACACACCCCTTGCAGTGTGGAAGCTTACTATTCACTGGTCCCAGAGAATTTCCTATGAAGAACGGGCGAAACATCTTGACTCCGGCCAGCATCATCCCTGTGGTGACTGCTGCCATCTTAGCAGACCTTTGTCAAAGCTGCCTGCCTGGATCTCACCCCCTTCAAGCTGTGAAGGCCCTTTAAAGAGGGTGAAACCCTGCAGGAAGGAGTTACTCCAGGGCCAGTGCTCCTTGAGCCGTGAAGCCTCTTAGGACTGCCAAGGACGACTCCTGAGTCCTGATGTCAAAGGCTTGCTTTAAGGTGCTCACCAAAACTGTACTGTCCCATCTTACCGGACTGCACCTGCCACTGTGACTGTGTAAGGAACTCGCCTGCTAACTAACTAAGGGTAACAGTGAGAGGTAGGCGGAACCCCCCTCCCCAGCAACTGCTAATCTGCGGGGGGGGGATTCCTACGCAGCCCCCGGCAAAGAGCGACCAGTAAAGACCTTCACTGCACCCAGGGACGGGAGGGCGTGTCTTTGCAGGCAGTCTGGGACAAAGCAGCTGCGCACCGGAAATACCAGTGCAAGTGGCTGCATTCTGCCCTACTGCGATTAAAAAGAGAGAGATAAACTAACACTAGCTCAAAGTCTGCCTAGAAGTCCGCCTAGATGTTATAAGGGATAGAAGCAGCTACTGTGTAGTAAGGGAGAGAGTCTGCACATGTTCAAAAGGCACTTTATTCCTGCTCAAGAGGTTTCCAGCAGGCTCAGGGACCTCCTCAAATGAAGCCCTTCGTTTACCCTTAAAAAGAGTCCTGCCAGTGTGATATAGCACTAAAGTAAAGTAAAGTGTGCCATTAAGTCGGTGTCGACTCCTGGCGCCCACAGAGCCCTGTGGTTGTCTTTGGTAGAATACAGGAGGGGTTTAGCATTGCCATCTCCCGCAAAGTATGAGATGATGCCTTTCAGCATCTTCCTATATCGCTGCTGCCTGATATAGGTGTTTCCTATAGTCTGGGAACAATACCAGTGGGGATTCGAACCAGCAACCTCTGGCTTGCTAGTCAAGTCATTTCCCCGCTGTGCCGCATCATACAGCCTTTACAATGCTTTACAGGGAGTCATTTGTTGCTTTTTGCAGGCCAAGGCCAATCCCCCTGCATTCTCCAATTGCTTTCTAGCACTGCTATAGCCCAAGGGGCAGAGAAGATGATCTGTTTGCTACGACTGGCTTAATAGCTTAGCTCTGCAATCAGATCAAACAACTCGCAACAGTTTGGATTTGCAAGCAGTCAATCAACTTGCAAGAGCCTTTTGGATGAGCCATACCATTAGAATCCTTTGCACGTAAACAAAAGATCAGGGGCAGGTTTGCTAATGAGGCGACTGCCTCCGGTGGTGTCTGCACCTTGGGGCAGTGAGTAGAGTTGTCTCACCTCACGGGCACTGCCTCACTTACCTGCTGCCCACTGCCTTCTCAGTGTGTCATCTCACCCTTTTCCCTTCTCTTGCTGCTCACCAGCTTCTGGACATACGGGGATGGGATTTCTCTTTTCTTTTGCTGCTCACCAGTGTCTGGGTGTACATGGTTGGGATTTTAAAATCCTATCCCCACACACTCAGAAGCCACACCAGAAGGGAGAAGGGGTTGGAGGTGGCCCAGCTGATCCAGCCCCTTGACGCTCGCGTCTTCATCAGGGGGGCACAGCCAGTGTAAGGGCTGTGGCTGGTGGCAGCACCTCAGGAGGTACCAGCATTTAAGCTAGCACTGGGTGAGAGTCACACACCACCACCAGCTGACTGTTCCGTGTTTCTGTTCTGTTCATGTTACATGACAGCAAGCCCAGAGAAATATCAAATTAAAATTAAAGCTTGCATTTTAAAAAGTACACAACTGGCTAACTCCCCCCGCCCCACACACCCATTGCCTCTCCAAACACCTTACAATTTCTTTGATCTTAATGAGATGGGATATCAGGAAAGCTTTGCTGGCACTTTTCCTGACAAAACACTTAATTATGTTAGTCTATACACATTTTCGATGCCAGAGACTACCTTATTCACATGTGCACTAGAGAAAGAAAACAGCACCATTCAGAAGTATCAGGCAATCTTGTTTTTGTAAAGTTCTGTATTTTCATTAACTAGAAGCAATCTAAATGATCAGAACTAGAGGGGGACGTCTTTAGTTTAATTTTTCTGTGCCAGTAATAGTCAACAAGGTAGTAATTTAACATGTCAGTTACAATGGGACATAAAACCCACGCTGCTGTAGCTCAATGAAATAGGGACATTTGGAGAAAAACTTTACGTATCCCATGGAAATTTGAAATGCAGAATGAAGAGCACCTTTCACACATTACCATTGCTGTGGGCAACAGCAATGTTACATCAGTATTTCCTGCAGGAAACAGTCCAGAGCAGATATCATATGTGTATCCGTCTCAACACCCATGTATATTCCTAGATGCAAACACATGCATGTGAGCCATCCACATTTTGCATATTTGCTGTGGTGAATGCCAGTATAACACTGGCGTTGTTCACAGAAAAAAACAGTGTATGGACCTCTCCTGCATTTGAAACTGGATTTAGCTGCTGACTTACTCCACTGGCCTCACTAAAAATTTCTTGGAAGTACAGAATCTAAATAGACAAAATATATTCCTATAGATAGCAATGTGCACTCTAAAGAATTCTTCTTCCTTTACTCCCCATCCCAATACTTGATATATGGTCTTCCTCTGATAATTTTTTGCAGTGCAATAATGACATCCAGTGGCCAATGTCAGTTAAGAGTAATTTGAGTTGTAGTATTTCTAAAAATGCCCTCAGCACATTCTTAGATTTCTGCTTAAACCTTATGCTCAATAGGTAGTATTCAAACTAAGTTAGTCAAACTAAGTTCTATTGATCTAGTTCTATATTATGCTTTATATAAAAAGCAGGTTTCTCCAGTGATTTACAGAAACGGGTCAAGATAACTCTGGGGAGCACCCAGACTAGTAGTAGTTAGTCATGACTAACCACATTGAGCTCAGTGAGACAAGACTGACTACCAAGTCCCATTAATTTCAATGGCTGACATTCAAAGCAATATTCTGAGGACAAAGCAGGAACCACATCTTTGTAACTGGAGGCGGTTCTTAATGCAGCTAGAGGCTTTCTGAGGAGTCATGACAAAATGTATAGGGAGGAGGGAGCAATTTTCACAGATCAAACTGGCCTTCAGAAATATGTCCCTGAGGGCTGTGTGACCCTCAGGGACATATTTCTGGAAGGCACAGATCATTTCTGGAGGCTGGGGAGTTTAGCAAATAAAAGCACCCCTCCTTCCCCATGTGTGCTTGCCCCACTGTCTGGACAGTCTCTGGCTGTGAGGAAGCAGCCTCTCACATCCTCTGTACATACCTCTGGACTGCCTTTCCACCAAATGAAAGCAAGCTGGGAACCAAGGAGATTAACATTGTTGCCAGGAGAGGTACAAAGTCCTTCCAAATTTTTCCTGATGTGTGTGTCACATTTAGGCCAGAAGACACACATAATGTGAAACCGGAGTTTGCCAAACCTGCGGTTAACTTTTGTAACCATAAATCGCATCACAGACATTCATCCAACTCTCCGATTTCAGGCAGGGGAGCCCCTCCCTCTTCCTTGTCTGCCAAGGCTTTATCCCAGCAAGCTCCGTAGCGCTAGTGTCACCAGACTGTGGGTAAGGCATCAGCATGTCAGCAGGGCAGCAGTCATCACCCAAAGGGGAATTTGCCACTCCATGTGTCCAGGCAGTCCTGGGTGGGCAGACCAGGGAAACACTGGGACAGGGAATAGATCCTTACTCTCTTTCAAATTTCTTAGGTTTGGACCTGCGTTGTGGCATATGCAAATCAGCTGCCACAGTGTATCAGTGCCGCAAAGGGGAACCCTGATTATCAGTGACCCCAGGAGAATGGGGTTGCCATTGCAGGCAAAAATAAAGATGGATATGTTCCAATGGGTGGCCAAACTGGCAGAGGACCTGCTTGGACTGTTTATTCACGGCAGTCACCAGGACAGGGAGAGTTGCTGGGATACTTGTCGCCACAGTTTGTTTGTGCTGAGCAACTAGGCTGGGAGGCAACTGCTATATGGCCCGCATGCATGTATCCATGGTCTAACACTCTCATGAGAGAGCGATCCATGGGAGAAGGGCTGTCATTGCACATTATTAGCAATTCTGCCTGATCCCCTGGTCTCCCCAGATGGTTCTTCTCATGAGTTGTGAATGGGTAACCCCATGGCCTTCCACTATCATGAGAGAACAATAACCTTGGAAGCAGCATTCATCATCATCACAGAGGAGGAATCACCACTGTCACTTGTGGTAGCAAGAATGACTTGTCCCCTTTGCTAAGCAGGGTCTGCCCTGATTGCATATGAATGGGAGACTATATGTGAGCACTGTAAGATGTTCCCCTTAAGGAATGGAGCAGCTCTGGGAAGAGCATCATGCAGAAGGTTCTAAGTTCCCTCCCTGGCACCTCCAAGAAAGAGCTGAAAGAGATTCTTGCCTGCAACCTTGGAGAAGCCGCTGCTAGTCTGTGTAGACAATACTGAGCTAGATGAACCAATGGTCTGACTCGGTATATGGCAGCTTCCCATGTTCCTATGCTGCCCCTGCTAGACAGTTCTTCTTATGAATAAGCCTAGTTAACCCAAGGGGAAGGGGATGAGCACATGTTAACCCAAGGGGAAGAGGCTGGGCCTTCCTTCCCCAACTTTATTGTACAAAAAATAGAACAGAGCCATTCAAGAATTCCTCGGTGGGGCTTTCTTTTAAACCCAACCCTGGGTATCAATGCCCTGCCATATGTTATCTTTCCAGCAATGTAACTGGGCTGCCCAGTTTATGGTGCCCCCATGACTGCATGTGATTGTGAACATACTTCTTAATCAATTCATTTTTAGGAAGCAAAACACGTAGTGCCTGTCTTGCCATCCCATCCCTTTTCTCTCCTAATTGCCCAGAGGGAGGAAGAAGAGACATGGTGGAAAGTGGGTATCTCCCCCATGTGACTTTTCCATTTGACAGGCTTGGAAGCTTGGGATGTGGCAGCATCTCTATTGCCAGGCAATGGCCTGAGTAGCTTGGAGACAAGGGGCAGGGTAAGTACTCAGAGAGGTGGCCATTGAGAAGTGTGGCAGGCATGGAGCAGACGCGTTCCTGGGTAGCTCTGGGCTGCCCTCTCTATGATTTCAGGTTCGAGAAACAGTATGAAACCGTAGTTATGGTGGCATCTGTGTTCAGATGTAATGTTGCTGCCTCCAAACTCAGGTTGGAGTGGTGAAACTCGCTACAAACCAAAGGTTCAAACTGGAGTTTGGAGAGGGAAACAACAACTTGATTTTGTAATGAGATCATGGTTTGATGCATTCAGCCGTACAGGAATTCCAACCTCTGCCCCCTTTAACTGCAGTTTCGCATTACATGCTAATGGGGCCAGAGTGTGAGACCCTGCCTACTCCTAATCAGTTTGATGAATGAATTAAAAATAGGTATACCCTGTCTCTCTAGAGTCTGCAGAGGCTTAAAACATTAATTCAATGTAACAGTTCATTACAGGAGGTCGTGTACCCCACTTCCATTATGTGTGTGCCAAGGGGTTTTTTTTTAGGATCAATGTGAAAAGATTCTATTTCTATAGTTTTCAGCCCTCACTCCCATTTATTTATTTATTACATTTTTATACCGCTCAAAACTTTCGTTTCTGGGTGGTTTACAATTAAAATAATTTAAAACATCAAATCACTTAACAATTAAAATCATTAAAAACATTAAAAAATTTAAAACATTTAAAACCCAGTATTAATTTTTTTTTAAAAAAAGAACCATAGACCTAATTAAAAGCCAGGGTGAATAAAGGCATCTTCAGTGCATTTTTAAAAGTTGCCAGAGATGGTGAGGCTCTTATCTCAACAGGGAGCATGTTCCAAAGCTCTGGGGCAGCAGCAGAGAAGGCCCGTCCCCGAGTAGCCATCATACAGGCCAGTGGCAACTGCAGATGGACCTCTCCTGATTATCTCAATGGGCGGTAGGGTTCATAACGAAGAAGAAATTCTCTTAAATACCTAGGGCCCAAGCCATTTAGGGCTTTATAGGTTATAAAAAGCACCTTGTATTTTGCCCGGAAACTTATCAGCAGCCAGTGTAGATATTTCAATACAGGAGTAATATGGTCTCTCCTAGATGACCCAGAGACCAACCCGGTTGCTACATTCTGAACCAGCTGTAGTTTCCGGACTACACACAAGGGCAGCCCCACATAGAGCGTGTTACAGTAATCCAGTCTGGAGGTTACCAGCAGATGTACCACTGTTTTGAGGTCATCTATTTCAAGAAATGGATGCAGCTGGCATATCAGCTGAAGCTGATAGAAGGCACTTCTGGCCACTGCCTCACCCTGGGACACCAAGGAGAGACTTGGATCCAGAAGCACCCCTAGACTGCCTACCTGTTCCTTCTGGGGAAATGTGACCCCATCCAGAACAGGGAGATCAAAATCGTCTCTCGAGTTCTGACCCCGCACAATGAGTACCTCCGTCTTATCTGGATTCAGTCTCAGTTTGTTATCCCTCATCTAGCACATTACTGCCTCCAGGCAGGCATTTAGGGAGGTGATGCCCTCTCCTAATGATGCTGACATGGAGAAATAGATTTGGGTGTCAGCATACTGATAGCACCCTGCACCAAATCTCCTGATGATCTCTCCCAGTGGTTTCATGTAGATGTTAAACAACATCGGAGACAATACGAAGCCCTGAGAGACACCATACAAAAGTTCAGATTTTGAAGAACAACAGTCCCCAAGGGACACTATCTGGAATCTGCCCGAGAAGTAGGAGCGAAACCACCACAAAGCAGTGCCTCCCACTCCCAACCCCCTCAGATGCTCCAGAAGGATACTATAGTTGACAGTATCGAAAGTTGCTGAGAGTTCCAACAGGACCAACAGAGTCACACTTCCTCTGTCAATTCCCAGTTGGAGATCATCCATCAGGCTGACCAAGGCAGTCTCCACCCACAAGGCAGTCTTCACATTATGCTGATGAACAGAATATGCAGCAGTACATTTCCTAACCACATTCTATATTTTAGGGCACCTGTATCCAGGCTGACTTTTAAAATGAATGCATCATTCACACAAAAAGTACATGTGCACAGACACTTGTATGTTGGTACAATGCAATGTCTGAATAGGACTTGTATTCAACTATTTCCTAACACCAAATAATATAGCTATTCCAATAGCACAATACCAAGCTCTAGGGAGTTAAAAAAAGGCAGATGGGGTCGACTGTGCTGCTTTTTAAAAAAAAAATATATATATATCAGGATAGATTACTACATATGTTCCCAGACATCAGGTATCACACTTGATTAATCAACAATAAATGTCACCTTGTTTATTTTGCCTCATTATTGAATAAAACAGTAATAATTAACAATATGCAATACTGCAAGATCTGTTATCATTGATTGCAGAGAGTGAGCCTTGTGTTGAATTGAGCCTAGAGCCACCTGTCAAATTGCTTCCACCTGGGAGGGCAGTGTTCCTTCTTACTTTTCAGTATTTCCCAGATGCTGACAACACAAGCATTTCTGATGTGAAATGGAGGGATTGTTTTTGCATGTGGTTAGTCAATTTGATCAAGAATAATTCACTTCACTTCCATTAAAAATGTGTACACAGTACTTAAAGAAACATGCATATCATTTCACATATTCATCAGTGTACCACACAATATATATTGTATGCATCAGTACAGCTAACATCTCTGGTATTAACTCATTTCTTTCTCTAATTAGTGTTATTTATATCAGAAACAAGGGTATTATCAGTGCTCCATTTTATTATAGGCCTGATCCATATTAACTTGACCGAATAAATTTATCTTATCTATTAACTTTTGGGCTTGCTTTTTAAGGATAAACAATGAAACTCAAATTTCAGAATGAGTCTTGCTCCTAAAAGTGCTTTTGTGAAATTAATGGGAGAATGACAAAAGCACAGTAACTCATGACAATGAACTTGCACAGAAAGATTTCCTAGTGGAATGTGCCTTAAGAAAATAATGGGATAATTATTAATGGGATAATAATGGGAAAATAAAGATATAAGTTGCAAATGCAAAATGAGAAGAGGCAGAAATATTCAGTGTCTGCTTTGTTAAGGAGCTGTACTAACATTATGCCTAGCACATGGATACTGATTACAATGGCATCCCTGTGGAGACCTCCCTGCCATCATGTCTAAGGATACTCATGTAACACATCCTCTTCTTGTGCGTTTTCCTGTCCGCTCCAACAGAAAACAGACCCAGAGCAGGGATTCTTATGACAGAATACTTTGTTGTGCTCTGTGCACTCTCAGAAATAATGGCAGGGAGGACGGGTTTTCCGTGACATCTCCATGGAAGGCATAGTGGACAGAGTGTTGAACTTTGGACGGGAAGATCTGGGAACAAATCTCCACTCAGCCACAAAGCACACTGAGGTTAGCCATTGTCTCTCAGCTTAACCTACTACACAAGGCTGTTGTGAGCATAAAAGAGGGAAAATGTCATACACGCTGCCTTGAGCTCCTTGGAGAAAGGCAGAGATGAAAATGTAATAAATAAAATAAATACATGTTGCTCCAAGCTGTAGAACTACATTAATATGAGCAATAAGGGAGTGTGTGTGAATGTGTGAAGTGGAGGAGAGGCGAGCTGGTCTTGTGATGGCAAGCATGAATTGTCTCCTTTGCTAAGCAGAGTCACCCTAGTGTGCATTTGGATGAGCGACTATATGTGCTTACCATCTCCTGTGAGATATTCTCCTTAGGGGATTGAGCTGTAGTTCAGTGGTAAAGCATCTGCTTGCATGTAGAATGCCCCAGGTTCACTCCCTGGCATCTCCAGGTAGGGCTGGGGAAGACTCCTTCCTGAAACATTGGAGAGCTGCTGCCAGTCAGTGTAGACAATATTCAGCTAGATGGATGGATGGTCTGACTCAGTACAAGGCAGCTTCTAATGTTTCTGTTTTATGTGTGGACATGTCCATTATGGATTGAGTGAATTATTGTAAGGTTTATTCTTGAATCAAATATTATGGGATTCATTCCATCTAATTTCCTTTCAAATATTCGCTTGTGGAATCAAATTCAAGATGAATGTATACATATGGTGCTATCAATATAGAAATAGCAATATATTTATGTATTATTTAAATACCAATTTATGTTTTCAGAATAAATTTTATGTGGAACAGCCATATCAAAGACCAATCATCTGCTAATTCTGTTTCTATACTATCCCTCTGAGATTCTACACTTCCGAATATGCCTGTTGGATCCTGCCAAATGTTATTAAGGTCACCTTCCATTTTACCGTAGAGACATGAAAAACAGGCTGCACTTCAGATATGGCAGAAGTACAAATAAAAGAGGAGAGAGAGAGAGAGAGAGAGAGAGAGAGAGAGAGAGAGAGAGAGAGAGAGAAACTCAAGAGAAAGAGCAAGCAAGCATTGGTTGGACAAACTCTGCTATATTCCTCTTGTACAGGCATGTGTCAGAAATACTGGAGTATGGTGGCTGCTAGGACTGCCTGGCTCCAAGTCAGTGGAACACAGAACAGACCACAGAATTCACTAGTAGCATGCAATTATTCCTACGTGCTCCAGGCAAAGAGTGTGGTACTGTATAGTATACAAGACAGTACTGATGCTTTGGCACATCCAAGAAATGACAGGAGATATAGCCTATTAGGTAGCAGAATATGGCACCAAGCCTTTTTGAGTTTGTTTTGCTTTGTGCCAATTGGCTTCAAGATGGCAGCAGGAGGTCAGTCTGCTGACAAGCACGCAATATTGTAACCATGGAAACCATGCAAGTGAGTCACTTCACAGCTCTCTCTGGGTTGTAATACAGGAGAGCTGCTCTGTATTTCTATATATCCACATCAAACAGAGATATTAAAGTGCCGACTCTCCTATGTATTTTCTGAGCAACATAAGAACATAACAAGAGCCCTGCTGGATCAGGCACAAGGCCCATCTAGTCCAGCATCCTGTTTCACGCAGTGGCCCCCCAGATGCCTCTGAAAAGCCACAGGCAAGAGGTCAAGGCATGCCCTCCCTCCTGCGGTTGCTCCCCTGAAACTGGTATTCAGAGGCATCTTGCCTCTGAGGCTGGAGGTGTCCTATAACTACCGGAAAAGTAGCTATTGATAGACCTGTCCTCTGTGAATTTGTCTAAGCCCCTCTTAAAGCCATCCAAGCTAGTGACCAACACCACATCCTGTGGCAGATAATTCCATAGATTAATTACGTGTGTGAAAACGTATTTCCTTTTGTCAGTCTTAAAATTCCCAGTCTTCAGTTTCATGGGATGACCGCTGGCTCCAGTGTTGAGAGAGAGAGGGAGAAAAATTTCTGTCCACTCTCTACTCTGTGCATAATTTATCATGTTGTTTGCTGAGTTTCAGCTCATAGTGGGACAGGATGGCTTTGTGTATCCCTTGGGAAACCTTCAGAAATTCCTTGAGGCACTAGTATCCCCTGCTGGGAACCATTGGCTGCATTCACACATAACAAACTGGAGTTAAACGTGGCCGAGGTTAGAAGTCCAGTATTCCCAAACACGTGAAACCACAGTTACGGACCGAAAGCGACCTCCGGTTTCCCTTGCCAAACTCCAAATCAAACCTTTGGTTATTTCAAAGGTTTGCTGCCAACATCTGAGGTTTGGCCACCAAGGCATTACGTTCGACTCCTGGCTCAGCCATGACCACAGTTTTTGCAATGATTTCCAAACCGCAATCATGGAGGTGGCAATGCAGACCCACCCCACTTGAGGACGTGGCTGCTGCAAGCCTTCAGCACTTCTCGCTGGCAGCCTCTAAAAGAACAGCCCCGCCCCTCTTGTCAGCGATGCAGCTATGGAATGGCCAAGCTACAGGGATGCTGCAATGCTCCATCCAGGACTTGTCAGCCTGTCAAGCTGCCCAGGTCTTGGTGACTGCCTCCAAACTGCTGTCAAACCCTGCACCTCACCAGCCTATCTGCCCCAAGGCCACTGGAAACCGGGGATCTCCCTCTCAGGAATCCCCATGTTGGGAGATCTGCATACGGTGCACAGCCGGACCAAGCCTGGGAACTTTGAATGGGTTTAAAGGTCCGTGCCAGACCCCTGTGTCTACACCATGCACGTAAATGGAGTGGGGGGGGGGCATTGTTCTGGGAATAGTTTAAAAGGCAGTCTACAGCAGGGATTCCTGAGCAGCCAAGTTCTGTTCTTCTCACACAAAGGATAGGGAAGGGTCCCTATTGGGGGGGTCTTGCTCCCCAGGCTTATGATCAAAGCCGGTCACTGGGGTTGGTATGGGTAAGCTGAAATCCTTCTTCAAAAATATGGCCGCACTGCCGTGTTTGGGGCACTGGGTCCAAGCTGCCACGGAAATGTGCCCCTGCCAGCCCGTTCACCCATATTGACATGTGCATCCATACCAAGACATGGGAACACCCCCATACAACTAGAGAGAAAGACCATCAGAGGGAAATGGAGAGAATTGCCAAGCAAAATCTCTAATCATGTGTGACTATAGAACAACCCCTTCTCCCACAGACACCTCCCTCATGAGAGTGTCGGGCATGGAGGCTCTAGCGCCTTTCCCTAACTGAAATTCTAATGTTTTAAATATGTTTTTATCTTCTGAGATCGTTTTTTTACTTGTTTTGTGAATTTTAACTTTTGCATTCGCTATGTTTTAACTTTGTACACCACCTAGAGATGTCTATATCAAGCGGTATAGAAATACGATAAACAATAAATAGAGCCAAGTTGCCATGTGGAGGGGTGCCCATGGCAACTTGGGGACTGGGTCCAAGCTGCCATGGAAATGTGCCCCTGCCAGCCCGTTCACCCATATTGACATGTGCATCCATGCCAGTGCCACGTAACATCCACCCTGCTGTCCCAGTGTGGCTGGAGAACGGGGGCTCCTCTCTCCCACGATTCCCTGTGCTAGCAGGTCTGCATACAGCATGACACCAGACTGGAACCTTGGATTCTGAATGGGTTTTAAGGTCTGTCCAAAACTTTCAAAATTTGATCTTTGAACATCCCATAACATTCAGATTTTATATGGAAAATAATAATCATACACAAATAAACAACAACGGTGGGATACATGGGAAGAGTTATTTGTGGCTTACTTGTAATGTCTTCGGGGTAATATTGAGTAGTGCTGTTTGAGGAACAATATTTATCTTCCCTTTCCAAACAGCACACACACTCAGCAGGATATCAACTTGCACAATGCTTTGTAAAAGGTTAAAGAAGAAAGAATCAGCTTTGCAAGCCAGAATGAACATTCCACCTTATGGCAAACAACATTAACACCTGTATACTACTGACATCATCCTTTCAAAGAGAAGATAGGTCACCTTAGTTTTAAATTTCACACATGCACATAAGTGGTAAACATTCAGAGCATTCTTGTTAATGATGCCATCTGGTGCCTCCCCATAATTGTGTAATGCTTAGGCTTCCAAACAAGATGTAATGGCAGCAACACACAAAACCCACTGACATTTACAGTGAGGAAATTTATGATTAGCCATCAGCTCAGAACAAATGTGTTTGCATGCTGCTAGTGCTATAAAATCATCACCTACATGGGACAACTGATGGTAGAATAAATAATGGATTTTCATCCATGCATGTTCTACAAGTCATTAACAATTTGTTACTCATGCACAATAGAATCTTAAGCAACAGTTGCTTATTGGAAAATCCATTTCTACTTCTTTGTTAAATTAAACCATAAAAATTAAACTGAACTTATTTCTATATGATCTCATGTGCAGTCTCATGGAACGACTTTTTGTTCCTTCTTCACTTTAAGGTTGCACTCGTATTACAGAATAAATCCCATTGAACTTAGCAGAGCTTACTTCTGAGTAAACATGCTTAGAATCACACTGTACATAGATGAATTCTTATAGGGATGGGGCTGTAAGTCAGTGATGGAGCATCTGCGTTGCATGAGGAAGGTCCCAGTTTCAATCTCTGGCATCTGCAGGCAGGGCTGGGAAAAGCTCCTGCCCGAAATCCTGGAGAGCCACGGCCAGTCAGTGTGGACAACACTGAGCTAGACAGACCAATGGTCTGATTCAGTCTAGGGCAGCTTCTTCTATGATGGGGTTGAGCTGAAACTACTTGCCCCATTTCAGTTTCATTTTTATGAGTGTTGACAAGCATCATCTATTTTTATTTCTGACTTCCTAGCAAACTCTAGGATTTGCAAAACAAAAACAAACAAACAAACAAACAAACAAAACCCCCACAATCTCTCTCTCTCTCTCTCTGGGGAAAAATGTTATCTATATCTATAATCTATATCTATATCTATCTATCTATGAATTCCCTCTTAGTGCCATTTTCATTATTTTTCTCCCTCATTGCTCACATTCAGGTAGCATTCTCACAACCTCTTTTCTGGTCCTGGAGGTTAGCCAGTATTGGCAGAGGGAAACAGAAAAGCGATTCACACATACCCCCATCTCCCCAAGTTGGCAAGCAGCATCCTATGGCACTTGTTCCACAGGCAATGGACATGGCCACTGTCACATGAGCGACCAGGTCTCTATGCTGGCATTTGTCAGTAAAGTGTGGGGCTACTGGCTATGGCACACTCTGCTGTAGCTTGAAGGGGCAGGAATGCGGATGGTGGGGTGAGTGTGGGTTGGGGCATGCAGCTATGGGTGATATGGTATGTGGCCAGGCAGTCTGCAGCCAAAGATGTTCTGGCTCCATGGACATGGAGTGGAGGCAGAGGGCCAGAGTGTCAGTGGGCAAGGTCTGCTCTGAGCAGGGGTGTCTACGATAGACATGGAGGTGAGGGCATGGCACATACTGCATGCAGGTAACCAGGATCAGTGACAGGAGTGGCTTCACTCAATCAGGGGATCTTGGTCAAGGTGTCCAGAGTTTCATTTAAATGCTCACTGGCTGGGCTTTCCCTCCCAGCCCAGTTAGTGTTTCAATGAAACACTGACTGGAGAGGAGGGGGCATGCCTCACGTTTCATTCACCAGCTGGGTGGGGGGGGGCAAGGAGGTGCTGTGGCAGCCCACCAAGACCACAGCAGTTGAGGGACAGTTGTCCCCCCTTGCTCCATTGTCCCCACACCCCTTTCTACAGGGGAGCAAGGTAAAGCATAAGCAGCAGGCTGAGAACTTGGCAACAATGTTGCTTCAGCAAGGTTTTGAAGGGGAAGTGTGGCGCCTGGCCACGCTCCTCTGTGACAGACGGGTGTGGCCAGGCACCACACTTAAAGTACCTGTGCCTTATTCTGTAATTGTTGGCTGCGACAGAGCCAAAGCATTGGTGCTGGGACTGGTGTGGCTTCTGCCTCCTCTTATGAACAAGAAGAGAAAGAAGAGGGCAACGGGGGCAGGGCATCCTCAGGTTGAACAGGAGGTGAGGGAGATATAGGGTCCTCTCCTCTGAGTCCTGGAGGGCATCCTCAGGCTGAAAAGGGGGTTCAAGGGATATAGGATCCCCTCAGATCTGGATTGGGGGCACCTCACAGACTTCTTCCACCTCTGCATCATCGGACTCTGTCTCAGGGTCTGCCTCAGATGAAGATGAATTAGACTCATGAATCATGACAACTAACCAAGATCTGATCCTAGATTAAATATCCCGGTTAACTCCATGGAATTTAGCTGGGATTCCCACCACATGCTGGCTCACACAATCACACCAATGTTGGTCAACTCCATTTAATCAGGATTAATATGATCATGAGAACCTGGCCACACTTGCCTTCACAACTATTTAATCTAAATGGTTATGGCAAACCATGTGATACTTGTCAACAATTTCAGAAGACAGAATCTGATGGATGATGTCATAGATCTGTTTTTTGTTTGTTTTTTTAAATCACATTGGTTGCCAAACCACTTCGTGTGGGCATTTGAGTCCAAGGGCAGTGAATGCAAAGATGAAGAAGGAAATTGTACTAAGCAGCAATCAAGGAACAAAAGGGCAACAAACAGCATTAAAACAATAGCAATGTTTGGTGAGATTTGGTCATGGGCTCCTTGAGAGGATTGCTGGTCTTGTGGTAGCGAGCATGCTTGAAGATAGCCTGAGCTGTCAACCCACAATCTGTATTATAGGGAATCAGCACACACAGATAATAGACAGTGTCACGGAGATTCATTTGTTGACAATCTATATGAGATGTCTGACATGGAGTGGTTGGTGCACATGTGTATTATGGTCCAAGAGAAAAAACATGTGTATGCTAAGGTGAAAGAGTAGCAGTGGGAAAATGACTTGATTAGCAAGCCAGAGGTTGCCAGTTCGAATCCCTGCTGGTATGTTTCCCAGACTATGGGAAACACCTATATCAGGCAGCAGTGATATATGAAGATGCTAAAAGGCATTATCTCATACTGCATGGGGGGAGGCAATGGTAAACCCCTCCTGTATCCTACCAAAGACAACCACAGGGCTCTGTGGTCGCCAGGAATCAACATCGACTTGACGGCACACTTTACCTAAGAAGTGAAACACAGAGGAAAGCACAGTAGGGGTGTGCTAGCTGGCTCGGTTCCATCCGGGCTTGAAGTCAAACCAGCTTGGCTCAATGGGTTCAGGGTCGAGCCGTACCAGCCTCAGCTGGTCTGAATTCAAACCAAGCCAGCTCAGAGCTCTCCTGGTAAAAGGGAATCCAGTGAGGATTCCCCTTTACCAGTAATGGGCAGGGGGGTTCCCTAAACCTCAAGGGGAGGGGAGGGAGCTGTTGAGTACTTATAAGTATTAGCGCGAGAGCTGTTGGAAAGTTAAAGGACTTTGTGCTGTCTCTTGCCTCAGACAGTGGAGGACAGACTAGTAAGTCAGAGGGCTAGAGGGTCAAGATATTTGTCATCCCTTCTCCACTGCTCTGATGCTATCCCTTTGAAATGTAGATTGCTAATCTCAGGGGATTCAACTTCCTTCCTCCTTCTCTCTCTTGCTACCTGGCTGCCTACCTTGCAACATTGCAAGGTTCTCTCCCTGCACCATTTGTGCAGAGAGGATGCAGAATCCATCTGCATCCACTTAGATAGATAGATTAGAGATCCTAAATCCTCACTTTCCTATCTAGAATGGAGTTCCTTAATAAATGCCTTTTATATTGATTTGAAACTAGCAATTGGCTCCAAGTTACTTTACTCTCAGCACACACGCATGCCTAACTAATCTACCACTGTGTCGTGCCTCTGTGCACTCTGCTATATTGAGAAAGGGATTCTCTCACCACAGAGAATTTCCAACAAGAGCAGCTGTGGTGGTGGTGGGGACAGGCCGCCCCCAGAGTAGCCCAGGCTGGCGGTGACCCAGTTCAGGCCTTCTTTTGCCTGGTTCAGGCATCTGTGCATGCCTGGGGCCCATTTTAGTGGCTTCCGCACATGCGCAGAGGTAAATAAAATGGTCCCCGTGCATGTGCAGAGGCCTGAACCATGCTGAACTAGGCCCAAACCAGGCCACTGATGGCCCAGAGTTAGGTTACTCTGGGGGAGGCTGGGGGCGGGAGCCACCACTGCCCTTGCGGCCCACCCGAGCTGCTAGTACTTGTAAGTACTAAATGATTCCCCTTCCTTCCCTTTTAGGTTTAGGGAACCCCACCCCCACCCCCACCCCTTTATTGCTAAAGAGGAATCCTCAGTAGATCCCCTGAACAGTTCTGAACTGGTTTGGTAATCAACTGGACTGGCAGTTGAACCAGAACCAAAACCAAGAAAGGCCAGGTCATTTCAAATCTGGTTCAGATTCGAACCAAACTGGTTCTGTGCACATCTCTAAAGCACAAGCATGGCTTTTCATTTGCTTTGAGGTCTGCAAAAGCCGACCCCCCACAACATTCAAATCAGACACCATTGTATAATCACTCTTAGCCATTTCCTGAGACTCTCAAAGCCCAATTCTCCATAGCCTGAAATCATCTAATACACTCCTGCATTGCTTCACTGTCTCCTCCAGGCAGAAATCTCATTGAATCAGCCTTCAGGATCCCTTTAAGCCCAGAGGCAAACAGGATACCTCCGAGATAAAGTTTAGAATATCAAGGTCAATTTCCCTCCTTCCCATCCTTCCCTAAATCCAATTTGAATCACGCTGACTGGCAAATATCATTTTTAAAATACCTTTTGATTTTTCAATCCCAACTGTTTGTTTTTAATTTTGACTTTTGTCCTATATATGAAATGTTCCCAGATAATTAGAAACTAGGGATTCTCTCTGAGATCCTGGAATCCACCCTATAAAGTGTGCCCACTGGCCCCAGTAGTACCCCTTGGGCAGAAGTCCAAGGGGTGTTTCGAGTTTCCCCATTGTTCCCTATGGCTGAATCAAGCTGCACTCATAGAGTGCAATGCATTTTGCAACCCTGCCTTGAAAACATTGTAGAAGCACAAAGTAAAAGGGAGTCTGTCCCTCCCAACACAGAACACACATTTCAAACAAAGTCCAAATGGCCAAAAAAGAATAACTGACCCAGGATCTGCTACCAGTCACAGTGCCTGAGCTGCAGTAACATCATTGTTACTCTCTCTCACACACAATTATGACTCTTTACGTTCCTAGCATTGTGACAGCTGCCACAGCAGCACCCTTACTTAGCAGCAAGCATAGCCATAAGTTTAACTAGAGCAATGTCAGCCACATATTGACTGTAATGCAGCCACAATCTGCATTACACCTTGCAATACAGATTGCAGAGCATGGAGTGAAACACAAGTTAGTCTTAAGGCCAGACATGGAGCTCATCACAGCAATCACCAAGAAATCTCTCTCTCTCTCTCTCTCTCTCTCTCTCTCTCTCTCTCTCTCTCTCACACACACACACACACACACACACACACACACACACACACACACACACACTTGCCACTGTCCATTTCTTGCCACAACACTATCTCACAAACAAACCAAACTGCAATGCAAGAAAGGCAGGCATCCAAGTTCTGCTTCTGTCAATCTGAGATCCAGGAAAACCAGATAGTTACAGCAGTAATAGCATAGAATATTATATCCGATGCTGAGAAAACCACAAACCCAAACTTTTCTTGATTCTTTCCTCCTCTCCTGATGTATGCTCTTCAAGAAAGGCACACTATAAGGGCTCTCTCTGCTTTCCAGTCCCTTTGAATGCATTTTGAAATTCCCTCATTCTGTATTCCCACCTCCCTCTGCCTTCCCTCCAGCCAATGGGGCTCAGTTGCAAATGACAACACTTATTTCATATGCTAACAAGCCAACCAGGAAGCAAGGAGATGGTTACCCAATGGAAAGCCTGTGCCACAAAACCAATCAGCAAGAGAAAAACAGTCCTCCAAAATGGAGTTCAGAATGTAAAAACGTTTCAATCGATACGTTGTTTTGTTTTGAGCATGAAGGGCTTTATTTAGGAACATAGGAACATAGGAAACTGCCATATACTGAGTCAGACCATTGGTCTATCTAGCTCAGTATTGGCTTCGCAGACTGGCAGCGGCTTCTCCAAGGTTGCAGGCAGGAATCTCTCTCAGCCCTATCTCTCAGCCAGGGAGGGAACTTGAAACCTTCTGCTCTTCCCAGAGCGGCTTCATCCCCTGAGGGGAAGATCTTGCAGTGCTCACACATCAAGTCTCCCATTCAGATGCAATCAGGGCAGACCCTGCTTAGCTATGGGGACAAGTCATGCTTGCTACCACAAGACCAGCTCTCCTCTCCTTGCCCTTATTTGAAGGGCATTTTGTTTCTAGCTTGAAACACTCAAAATGACCCATTTTGAATCTTGCAGGGGGATAGGGGAGGTAAAAGGCCTCTAGGTGCAGGCTCCAACATTACCTAGATGCATCTCTGACTGGCCTCTCCTCAGATGCATAATATTTGGGATTTATTCCCAAGATTGCTGCCCTTTATTGCTCCCCAGCATCATTCCCCAAGAATTCTGACTACTTGTGGTAATCTAGTCTGGCCCCCATGGTTTTCCTCCCCCTGGTGTCACTCCGTACATGCTCTGTTCTTTCCTACAAGCTCCTGACAAACCCTAGCCACTCTAGGGACCCGGGTTTGCCCAGATTCAATTTCTAGCCTCCCCTGCTGTCCTTCTGGTCCTCTGCACCAACCCTTCTTGCTTATGTGCCCAATTTCTCTCTGATACTTCTCGTCTTGTCTTCCCCTTGTTTGCTCCCTTTCTTCCTTCCCTCATAGACTGCATGAAGTATAAGCACACATATAGCCAGCACATATACATAACTCTAGGACATACATAAAACTCTAGCACATACATAAAAAGGAGCCCCTGGTGGCGCAGTGGTAAAACTGCCGCCCTGTAACCAGAAGGTTACAAGTTCGATCCTGACCAGGGGCTCAAGGTTGACTCAGCCTTCCATCCTTCCAAGGTCGGTAAAATGAATACCCAGAATGTTGGGGGCAATATGCTAAATCATTGTAAACCGCTTAGAGAGCTCCGGCTATAGAGCGGTATATAAATGTAAGTGCTATTGCTATTGCTATATAAAAATATATTTATTTAATCAGACAGGTAAACAAAAGTGCAGACTAAGCAATAGTGCCTAGACACGTGTTTCATCTTAAGTGTCTATTGTTACGTGGGAATGCCCCACATGGCAAAATCATTAAAGCCTCATTCTCTGTATTCAATAAAATATTATTTTAATTCAGATCCTGAGGTATATGTGTCAATTCTGGTGGGAGGACAGCTTGTTCTATAACCAGGCCTTGATCCCATAAGAGGGGTAACCAGCCCCCTTTGTAACAGGGCAGTTAGGAGGCGTATGGATAGGCAAATGGGGTAATGGTGACAGCTCTAGATTCCACATTGATAGCAGTTCTACACTGCCACCAGAGCATCTTACAGGTTGGGCTGGTAAACTCAAATGGCACAGGCTCTGCAGTAGCCACTCCCATTCGAGAACAGTTGACAGTCCACCATAATCCATATTGTGGTTAATTGGTGGACTGCAAACAATATTCTACCTGCCCTAGATTAGAAAATGCAAGTGTATCTTTCATGAAGCATTACCAAGCTAAATAAGTTTTCAATAATATAATAATAGTAGTAGTAGTAGTAGTAGTAGTAGTAGTAGTAGTAGTAGTTTTCTGCAGCCTTTTTGTGAGTGGCAGGAGAAACAAGAATCCCAAAGTAGGTAAAAAAACCTGACAGCTTGAGAGCAAGCAAGAAATAATAAAGCATGAACAATGGATGGTCAGAAACAAGAAGTAATTCAACAGACATATGACATTTTTATTCTGCATCATAGAACAGTTATTCTTGTTAATTCACCTATTCAAGGCTTATATTCATAATTACATAATTACACAAAACAGATGGATAGCAGAATGCTTCCAGATGGTGAGAAAGCAAACAAGTTGATAATATATAACTGTTTAAGATATAATTATAAAAAATAATTATAGTTCCTTGCTCTCAAGCTAATTATACACACGGCATAAAAATAACACTCTTGAAAGATGTTCTAGTTAAACCAGAACATTTTTCACATTGTATATATCAGGTTTTAAATGACAGGTGTTCAAAAGGATTAATCTGTGGAAAACAGCAAGGGCCTTTAGGGACCTTCCTGCATGACATGGGCACCTGCTAAGGAACCTATGAAAGACTCCAACCTATCACCATATTTTATAGAGGGCTGTTGGTAAACACTCCCCCTCCACACACTTCTAAGGAGTATCCTGTGATCACCTTTATTCTTTTTTCAAACTATTTTAAGGTTTCCTAAGATAATTCTTTCCTTCTGGACCCAAACTTGGCTGTATCTGGCTATGTTATGCCAATGCAGACAAAGGAAAGAACGATTGACAGGTCTGTTGATTTGGAAAGCTAGAAATATTCGTTAGGCTACAGCAAATAGCCAAATAGCCATGATTTTCACTCTGGAATGCAAAAACTACACAGATGTAATTGAAGATAAGCACCCCAAATATAGCAACAAGTTTCTGAACAGTTACTGCAAATCCATAGTAGTAAGTAATGCAATTAAACTAATTGCACAGATAGAAGAAGGATGGACAAGAGTCTGGCACTATGCACAATAGCAATCTGGTAAATACTGGAATGGGGAATGATGATGAGAATTATCCCAACTTTTTGCACTATAAAAACATTTGCTTGGATCCAAACTAGCAATTTAGAAAATCCTGCTCTCAACAAAATTGTGTATCTGCTTTTGTGGATAAGTGTTCCAAACATGCAATGCCACTTTTTGGTGAGGTGTAAATATGCATGGAAATAACTGTAGAGATTTAGCATACACCTACCACTAGGAATTTGCAAAATATCCCTGTGGAGTATAAGAACCAATCTATCTGTGTCAGGAAGAAACATATATCATGAAAGTTGAAGGATCATAACACACTAAGCATACAGAGATATTAGGGGAGTCCCTAAACAGCAAACACAACATAATAATGATTTAAAAGCAGATTGAGAACCAAATCTATTTTTTCACAGAGCATAGAGGGATCTCCTATCGCAAACACTAACAGCACAGTGCAGCCTGTGCAAGGTGTCCATCACAATTTTTATATACAGTATCCTATATATCTTAAAATGTCAGAGGCTGGGAGAGGCCATCAGAGATCGAGCATATTATTTGCCCCTTTATTTGCAGGGCTGCTATTAAAACTCCTGCAACATTTCTACAATGCCACTTCTTACAGGCAAAGAACTGGGTGTGATGGACCAATAGACTGATCTCATACAACAATTCTTACAACAACTGAGAACAAGGTGGTGAGGTAACAAGTAAAGATATGGGATAAAACATAGGAGGCAAGTGAATAGGGACCAGAGAGAATATTAAAGATGTAGTCAGGACAGGTGGTGAAGGATGTGTGGGGCAGGGGTGTGTGAGATGATTTGGAGGCAAATTCCACTAAGAGGTTCTACTGTGCATGTTTCACTGAAGTGACAGGAACTGTATGAGTAGATTATGCCCTTGGGCAGTAGTAGTACTGGCATTGTGTGATGGGTAATCCAGGAATTGGTGGGAGGAGAGAGAAACAAGCTGGGAAGCAGCAGATAAGAGACACAAGAAGGAGTGGTGGAGGTGATTAGAACAACAGATGGAACTGTGTTTGTGTGTGCATTTGTGCCTATATGTGGGGGATGCAATCAAGGCATACATACATTATTATTTATTTATAGATCATTGGTCTTTTCCACTGCAATGGGTCACAATAGGTGCCATTATAAAGAATACATTGCTGTTCTGAAAGATTATGAACTAAACAGAATAAGGGATTTTGGGACGAAGGTAATAAGACTGGGAATTATTTTTTACCATAAAACACATAGAGACTATCTTAAGAAAGGCAGGAGTATGTGGAAGTTGACCTTACTTTTGCCTTGCACAGGCTTACTTCCTTACTTAATGAAGGAATGGAGAGTGAGCACAGGAAAAGCAGAAAGAGAGTTGTGTTAGAAAAATGTAAAGGTTTTGAAGAGGTATTTAAAAGGTATCAGAAAGCAGTGATAGATGAGAAGAGGGTAAGCAACTACAAGGGTGAGTTTGCTGTATAGGGGACTGGAGAGAGAGAGTGGTGAATAGTGCTGGAGGGGAAATCCCGAAGGATAAAAAGGAGTAATTTAAAAACATGATCCATATGGCTGAGGCAGACTCTGAAATCTTTTTAGCTATGTGAAGTTTGTGAAACCCAGAATCTACAAAACAATTATTAAAATCTTTGTGAACCGCCTAGAGCCTTTGGAGTCAGGTGGTATATAAAATAAATAAATAAATGATACTGTGATATAGGAGAACCTCGGTATTCGTGGATCCTGCATCTGCGGATTCGCGCATCCATGTTCAGGTAATGGACACCCAACCTCTGTATACATGGTTAAAAATGGGGGGAGGGTTAAACCTGCATATCCATGGGTCAGGAGTGACTGGAAATGACCTCGGAGGTAATTTCCAGTTGCAAGTTTGAAAAGAGCCATTTTGTGGCGCGTTTTGCCAAAAAATGGGGGGGGGGGAATCCATGATTTTTGGTCAATTTCTGACTCTTGTGGGGCACTGCAGCACTGCTGGGGACCCATGGAGCATGGTAGAGAACTTTACTGTGCTATTTCTATTTTTTTCTTGCTGTTTTTTGGCTACTTCCCTCCTCCTAAGGAATCTAACCCCCATGATGTCATTGCCCCAATCACTCAGTATTCATGGCACTAGCTGGGAATGGAACCTCCACGAATACCAAGGTTTTCCTGAATACAATATTTGCTCTTGGTGACAGTCAGCTGAAATTAATAATAATATGTTCACAATGAACCTTATGCAATATGCAAGTAAGTATACACAGCCAATTGTCAGTCATGAAATATACCTTGACATATTTCTTTCCTTTGTTACTTCAAAGTAATGAAAACACGCTCAGATGTTTTTTAACGCTCAGATGTTTTTTAAAATCAGCATGCGGCATCACTACAATAGCTGAGGAATTAATAAATATACGAACTAAGAAGTAGGTCTGCCGACCAGTCAAGTCATTTTGCATAGATTACACTCACAGGAAAGCTCAAGAAATTAGATATGTCTAATTTTAATTAGATATATCTAATTTTAATGAAAAAATTAATTTTTCATTAATGTGCTTGCAAAAGGGAAGTAAAAGAACAGTTTGACATTTGTAGGATTTCAACTTCAAACATTATTAATTTTATTGAATAATGACCATATATGTTAAATTTGAATCATAATAAATGTGAATCTGAGAAAACTGCACAATTCCCTCAGCAGTGGGGCTCAGCCATGGTGGTCCCGATCTATAAAAGAGGCAATAGGGAGGATCCCTTTAATTACAGGCCAATTAGCCTTTTGAATATAATAAGTAAATTGTACGCCAAACATCTGTGTGTAAAACTTTGCTCTTGGATGGAGGAGGAGCATATAATCCATGATGAGCAAGCAGGTTTTAGACCGAATAGATCGGTTATGGACCATTGCTTAATTTTACAACAACTTGTGGACAAACAAGTTAGGGTCCATAAAAGACCACTGTTCACCACTTTTGTGGACCTTAAAATGGCCTTTGACTCAATTTCAAGGAGTTTACTATGGACTAAATTGGCTAGTACATCTATAGATCAAAGTCTTTTATTATTGCTCATCAAGCTCCATGAGAACTCCTCTTTAAGAGTACGTTTAGACACTGCCGGCAATTTAACCAATTCAATTCCAACAGAGAAAGGTGTGTGGCAAGGGTGTGTGTTGGCCCCTTATTTATTCAATCTTTACATTAACAATCTGATTAAACGGCTGCAAAATGTTGATATCCACGCACCTAAATTAGCCAACAAAAAGATCCCGATCCTGATGTACGCGGATGACGCGGTTATTTTATCTCAAACCAGGGTCGGGCTCAAAAGAGCTTTAGATGTTCTAACATCATATTGCCAAGAGGAACACTTGAAGATCAATTATAACAAATCTAAAATTATGTGCTTTAAAAATAAATCTAAAATTATGTGCTTTAAAAATAAACCAAGGAAATTTACATGGACCTTGGATGGACATAAATTAGAACAGGTCAATCAAATAAAATATCTTGGGGTGGTTTTTCAACAAAATGCTGGGAAAGCGGCACATATGAGAATGGTAGCTGACTCAGCAAAATGCAGTGTGGTGGCAATTAACAGATTTTTCAGAACGCAGGGAACAGGTTCCATTCCTGCGGCTTAAAAACTATATTTGGCAAAGGTTATCCCTCAGCTGTTGTACGGGATCCAATTGGGACCTTATGAGAACTTTGATATGCTTGAAAGAATTCAATCCGGTTTCTTGAGAGCTATCTTTGGGACTACAAGATGCACCGCAAATGTAATACTGTGTATGGAGGCCGGCCTCATAAAGATCGAATCTCGTGCCTGGCTATTAATCATTTACTTTTGGTTGAGAGTCCACCTATGCCCGGTGGGCCTAATTCCTCAGTTTCTATCGTTAAACCCACAACCTCAGTGGTGCACTGTAGTTAGTAAAAAGCTTGCTGCTCTAGGAATAGACCCTGAACAACTGCTGGAGTTAGACTTGGGAAATGCTAAAAGAATAGTAAAACAGCGTTTGACAGATACTGAATTGCAAAATAACTGGGCCTCTTTGACAGAATTCTATAAAGGAGTAAGAACTAGATGGGATCTTTCACCAGCAAATTATTTGTCCCATATTACACTCAGCAAATTCCGGTGGGCATTTACAAGGGCAAGAACAAATTCTTTTCCCTCTGCACTATTAGCCGGGAGATACAATGGTGTTCCCCTGGAAGAACGCTTCTGCAGATGCGGCAGTGGGGAAATAGAATCTATTGAGCATATTCTATTATCCTGTAAAATACATAGACAATCAAGGGAGCACTTAATTCTACCTCTGGTCTGTAAACAGACAGACCGATCTGCTGAACTACTTGTTAAATTCTTACTCTCTGATGAAAATGTTTTTAATTTTAACTCTGTAGCCAAATTTTGTTATATTGCTTTTAAGATGTATAATGAGAACCTATAGAGTTTTTATAAATTGTTCTGCTATTTGTATGCATGGATTGTTTGGTCTAGGACCATAAATAAAACTTGACTTGACTTGTGAATCTGAGAAAGATCTTCTGCTTCTCTTGGACATGATGTTGTTTTTGAATTATTGATCTGATAATTGAGAATTACAAATCTGTTGAGAACAATAACAGTTAAAATATGATAATTATCTGTAACAGTTAAAATATGATAATACATTTTTAAAAGCTTTCACTGAGCACATTCTGGTGTAAAAGGTAGTGTGCATTCAGCTAATTTCAGTTGCAGGATTGTTCATGCAAAATTTGGTATCTGTAGGTTATCGGGAAGTATGATATTCAGAATTTCTTTTTTTCAGAAAACACCACCAAAAATTATGTGAACCTTTCAGTGAGCAAATTCTGGTGTGAAAATTATTCAGATCTTTCAGCAAGCATATTCTGGTGTAAAAGGTGCATCCAGCTAATTTCAGTGGCAGGGTTGTGTATGCAAAATTCGGTATCTGTAGGTCATTGGGAAGTATGACTCTTTCGCACAAACAAATCCACAAACTCTTCAACTTAATTAATAGATTATATATTTAAAATATTGCTTTATGCAGCCACATATATGAGTTCACTTTAAGGTTCTATCCTGTGAAGGATAAATCTGTGTGCAAAAATAGTTTCTATGAAGAGGGCTACCTCCTTTGCATGTGCAAGAAGCAACTGTGGGAGACTCCCACAAAATCTCTCACATCTAATAACCACAAGAACAAACCCCAATTTATGGCTCTGTATGTACAACAGAAGGTACTCCTACTGCATGCATTCTGCACCCCCATCACACACCATTCCACCTATTCAGGAAGCACATTTAAGAAGGGACTAGACAAATTCACGGAGGGTAAGTCCATTAACAACTATTAGTCATGATGTCGAAATGGTACCTCCAAGTTCAGAGGCAACATTCCATTAAATGCAAACAGGGCTGGGGTAGTAACAGCAAGAGCGGGCTACTGAGTTCAAGCTTGACTGTGGTGTTCCCAGAAGCATCTAGTTGGCCACTATGGGAAAAAGCAAGCTAAACTAGATGAACCTCAGTTGTCATAAGATTCAGCAGAGCTATTTTGTGACCACAATCCAAATGCCACATCCCCCTGATTGCAGCTAACTGGTTTGACAGGAGAAAGGGGTAGGGATGGGGAATCATAAATTTAGGACTGATTTGTTCTTTCTCCTTATGAAAGAACAAATTGCTGGATAAAATAATATGATAAAACATCCATATTGTGCCTCTGGTAATTTTAAATATTGAAATTATTAACTATCATATATTTCGAACAACATCAGGGGTGCTGCTTGTAATCCTCAATTTGAAATGCATGTTAAGAAAAGGATACAACCCAGCATGACACTGTAAGGGCATGAACATCAGGTTCAAGGTAATTAAGAAGCAGCCCACCAACATTAAGACAGTAATGTCGTCCCATCTGCCAAAGCCTACATTTAGCTGGAGCTATGCCTTTTGCTTGCTGCTGCTTCTGTTACCCACCTGATCCTCAGAGACCTGCTTTGATGGAGCATTTATGCCAAGTTTTTCCAGAGGATAGACAATCTGTCGTCTTGGTCGCACGGGAACCATGTAATGAAGGGCAGATGTCAGGGAATGGGCACAGGGATTCTGAAACTGAAAGACAACAAGCTATATTTTAGCACACAGAATGTCAGAAAAGTGCATCACAGATGTCTGCAGCAGTGCTTTGTGAATACAAGAATTCTTTATCCCCTTGATTAAATCCAAGAGAAATATCAGCAAAGAAGTAAACACACTCAGAGCAGAGGAATGGATTGCAGCTAATTCCCGACACTAATGAAGATAATTATGAGAGTAATTATATTACTATCTCAGTGGGAATGACAGACAAACAAGTGGTTTGGTTTATGGGATTTTGCAGCACAAGTAGCTTCCCCAGGTGGATATTTTCCTTCACTGTGATTATGAATCATCTTCTTCTGACCCCCATTAAGCAATGTTACATGCTTACTGTTCACCTCTCATTGTTTGGCAAAAGAGGGGTTAAAATGCATATGGAACACATCTGAACAAAAATGTCACTTTCATCCAAATGATCAAATTGCATAAACATGAAGAAAAAAATCCTCATGTTTTCATAAATACCAGAGCTAGATAAAAACACCTTTATTCTGCCACAAGAAGTTCATTATAATAGTCTGCATTTAACCAACACAGCAGGAGAGAAATAAGAAACACAGAACAGTAATGCAAGGCAAGGAACACTGACATATTTCCAAGTCTTTGTTGTGTTCAGAAATGAATTTGTTGTGTTCAGAAATTAAAAAACAACAACGGATTTCAGCACAGCCTGTTGCAGTGACATCAGACTGCTGCTGGACTTCAAACTCTGGTAGGGAGGAGGGTGAGAGTAACGGGAGGGCAGAGCAGTCTTTAACTACCTTTGCTAAAATGCTCTGGATTTAAAATGGAAAGTGAGTCCTGTCAGTTACTTTGTTTCTAGGCAAAAATGAAAGAGATGATAGAAGGCACACTTTACCTTTCGATGGCACACTTTACCTTTACACACACACACACACACACACAGGCATTTTAAAACAGAAATCCTTTTATAATACATTTAGATGAGCACCAAACATGGCATTCTATTGACTTTGTAATGTTACATAAACAGATATATAGGTATAACAGATAAGATAATATTTGTTTGTTTGTTTGTTTGATGCATTTGTATACTGCCCAAAAGAGTGTCTCTACAGGACATTTTCCAGTATGACTCTTGGGATTTAAATTTTTTAGAAATCACACATATTTGACAGAATAAACTTGCCAATATTAGAGAACAGGGGCATAGCTGCAACTGAACAGAGGGACAAATGTCCCAGGGCCCTTGAGGGAGGGGAGCTGCTAGATGAGTGAGAGCTTGCTGTTCACTTTCTTTTTTGTGCCTGTCTAAAGAAGAAGGTGGGGTGAAGGGACAGGGGTCCATTATCACTTTTTGTCTGAGGGCCCATTCCAACACTGCTATGCCCCTGTTACAGAATGTATTTTGGGAACTGAGAAGTCATTCAGCTCAATGAGCACTGGAAAGTTCCTGGGTTGTTGTCTATTGCATAGCATGCTGAAGCTTTGAATGCAGACTGGCTCTTAATGAAGACCTCCTGAAACAGGTCAAGTTACTTACTACCCATTAAGCCTCTATATTTTTTCATGTCATATTTAATTCCTGTGGGCTTTTTCATGGTTGGAATCTTATCTCATCAATTATTTTGATCATTGATATAAATTGTCTACATTATGTATATTGTATGGACTAAATCTACATACTCTATGAAAGAGAAATAAACTTAAGAAGAAAAAACATAAAAATCAGTCACCCTGCTTTTATTTGATGACCTTGCAAAGACTAAATATCTATGCATTGGCTTTTTTCTTCTTCATTTGAGGGCTATTTTTTGCTCTTGTCTGGATCCATCCAGGTTTAGGCAGTTTGTTTAGGCAGGGAGGAGAGCTGGTCTTGTGGTAGCAAGCATGACTTGTCCCCATAGCTAAGCAGGGTCTGCCCTGGTTGCATCTGAATGGGAGACTTGATGTGTGAGCACTGCAAGATCTTCCCCTCAGGGGATGAAGCCGCTCTGGGAAGAGCAGAAGGTTTCAAGTTCCCTCCCTGGCTTCTCCAAGATAGGGCTGAGAGAGATTCCTGCCTGCAACCTTGGAGAAGCCGCTGCCAGTCTGTGAAGACAATACTGAGCTAGATAGACCAATGGTCTGACTCAATATATGGCAGTTTCCTATGTTCTATTTATATTTATATTTTACCTTTCCTTCTTCAGACTGGGGATAAATAGGGTAATAGAGACAAGACTTGTCAGCCAGCCGAAGTATCTCCTTCATAAAATGTTTAGCGTAATGATGAAAGATTGGATTTAGAGCAAAATGGTATAAATGACCATGTTCTTCCTTCTGGTAATGACTGAAATAAATAAAGTCTTCAATGTTGTAGTGTGAGCGAATATATTCAATATCCTGAAAAACATGTCAGAAATATAGGGATTAAGAAAAAGAGCCGAACTTCTGTGTTGAAACAGGTATATTGTAAATCTTTGCACTCTTTTGTTCACAAAGAAAGATGGACAACCACCACCAAGAAGTAAATTCACCAGGAAGCATTCTTGTGCAAGCCCTAATGCCGTGGGTTGTGCTCTAAAACCAGAACCCTAAATATCAAAGCATACCAGTAGGTCTGTTAGCAATATTTACACACTGGTTAACATACAGGCTAATGAAGTGTACATGCAGTTAATGTGCATGTGTGCCCCTCCCCAAAGCATATGCATGTTAACTGCAAGTGTGCTTTGTTAATCTGGATGTCAGTCACTGTATTTGAAAATGCCTAATGGTTAGTTACAACTGTGGATCCATCCTCATCACTAAATTACAGGAAGCCTTGACTTTGTTGGAACCAATTAATTTGGTTCTAACTTTAGTGTGATTTGTATCATTGCAGACTCAAAACTATATAGTTTCCCGCACAGGAAATAAAAACTTACCAAGGAATTGCCCAGAAGATAACTCTCCATTCAGAACATGGGTCCTGTTATGTCCTTTCTAAGAATAAAACCTTTACTATCATGCAACAGGCAAGTTTATTATTTAATTTCCAAACAGAGTTGGATACTAATGGATCCATAACCTACCTTGAGTCTATATTCTTGCTGACATACTGTGCAGTGAAATATAGGCAGTTGGAGCACTGCCCATGCTGCTGCATCTGTGTGAATACTGCCAACTGCATTGCAAAATAGGGCTGTTCTGTTCCATTGTACAGTTGCACAAATCCAGTTGCGCGATGCAAATGTGACATCCACTATTTCCATTGGAAATAGTGGATGTCACATTTGCAACTGCATTTATGACACTTTACAATGGAGCAGAACAGCCCACAACACCATTGGTGGCATTTATACAGACTCAGCAATGTAGGCAGTGCTCCAAGTGCTCATGTTTCACTGCGCAGAACCTCAGCAACTAACCACATTTATAACACTATTTTTAATCTACAGCCTCATGTTGTTAGGCGATGCACATTTTTCTTCCATTTCTCTAAGGATGTTTCAAACATTATTCATGCTCTCTCACATACACACTTATATTCAAGACTGTATCCAAGAAGAGTGTATCTTCTCTCACTCTGGGGAGAAGTGGATGACCAAACTGAGATATCTTATGTTTATTTGCACACAGGATCTCCCCTGATGCTGGGAACAATTTAGTGTGGCACTCTTCAAATCAAACAGGGAAGGCAGAACTGCAAAAATGAATATATACCATTTCATTCCTGATAATCGATATTCCAACTATTTGATTCAAAACTTCTGCTACAAATGCCTGAACTGGTGTCCCATCCTGAAAAATAAAGTGGAAGAGTCAATATGCACTCTTTCATTCCAATAATTGGCTTGTGGTCTTTACTACAATTCTTGTCTTCCCTTCTCACAGAGCACACATTCCCTCAGACACCCATCCATATAAGATGCCAAAAGTCTTTTGTTTCAAAAGACAGTCTGAGGCACCTTTAAGTTTTATTAATGCATTGTGGCTTAAACTTTTATGACCTAGAGCTCACTTTGACAGATGGATAAAAAAGCAGGATGCTCCCATGGACTAGGAGCTGTGGCTGACCTTATACCACTAGACTGGGCAATCCTGTCAGGGAGAGGTGAAGGATCCACATCAGAGAGAAGGATGCCTGAAGCCACAGTGTTAGGACCAAGAAAACCAGTGCAATAGCCTGAACTAGGAGCCTTGCCCCCATGATGTAGAAGGGTGAAGTTGGTCAGGCAGACAGATCAAGACATAGTCAGGCAGTTGAGTATTTAAGGGTTACACAGGAGCAGCCTGTGGTGGAAGCAGAGAAGGAGGGTCTGGCCCTTCAGCAGGAGACAACTCAACACTTGAGAAAACAAGGAAGGAGGGCTCACTTGAAGGCTCCTATATAGAGGGCCTCCACATAGGATAAGCTAGGAGGCAAACAGTGAATGAGGGCTATGAAGTTAAACAAGTCTTCATTAACCCATCGAGATGGGCTTGAATGTATGCAGAGCTGAATAAAGCTGACTTGAAACCAAAACATATACCGATGAGCCTGTGGGGCCTGTTTAATGTGTAATGACTTGCCTAGGGAGACAAAGCATCTACAGCATCTGATGAAACGGTCTCTGCCTCACAAAAGGCACAGTGGGGAAATGCTTGACTAACAAGCAGAAGGTTGCCAGTTCGAATCCCCGCAGCTACTATATTGGGCAGCAGTGATATAGGAAGATGCTGAAAGGCATCACCTCATACTGCGTAGGAGGAGGCAATGATAAACCTCTCCTGTATTCTACCAAAGAAAACCACAGGGCTCTGTGGGCGCCAGGAGTCGAAACTGACTTGACGGCACACTTTACCTTTTATCTTTACATGTGTTACTGTATCACTGCACTCTTTGCTGCTGTTTTTCCACAATGCAAACTCTATTACTGTGTGGGTTATACAAATTCATTGATTCCCCCTGTGACACCATTCTTTCACGGTAAGGGAGGCTATGGGGTTCCTAGATCTTTTAAGGTGGAAGAGTTTAAGACCAGGTTCTTCCTTTCTTAGACCATCAGCCACTTTGTCTCCCAGCATTTATGAAAGGGAAGAATTATATGGGATCATATACAGAGAAGAGCACTAAGTCACAATACTCTGCACACTTCCTGTGGCTACTGAGGTATATTGATTGATCCAGAAACAGTCTTTGATTCAGCTCTGCACTTATAGCTAGCATACTGCCTAGAATTCCTCTGAACATGGACTATTGCTCTTCCATCCTATCGGCTGGTGCCATGTGCCACCTTGTGGGGACATGCCAGAAAAACAACAACGTAAGCCTGAGTATGGCATTTGAAGTGTGGCAGCATCTCACTATCCATTACCTGCCATACTGGGCTACCAACGTACTGTATACAGATCTAGTATAGCAAAACATTCAAACTCCATGTTTTCGAAAGAGCCTGGCATGCATTAGCCCCTTCCAAATTCCACAAACCCACAATGTAAAGTGTAAACAGAAGCAATATAAATTACAATGCAACAACTTACTGGATCTCTCCGTGCTGATATATAGTTACTTAAGTCATCCAATATACTTCTGTTCAAGTCCAGAGTTTTGATTAACACTTCAATAGCAGGGACATCACTAGATTTTGCTGCTCTTACAAGAAAAGACCTGTTAGAAAAAAATAAACACATACACAATATATGTGGTGAACAACAGTTTATATTCAAGGTGCTGATTTTGACCTTTAAAGCCCTTAAAGGTTTGGGTCCGGGATACCTGAGGGACTGCCTGCTCCCAAGGCTTGCTGCCTGCTTGACAAGGTCATCTGAGGGGGCTCTGCTCCGGGTGCCGACAATGAGGGGGGCTCGGTTGTCGTGCACGCAGGACAGGGCCTTCTCTGTTGCTGCCCCCAGACTCTGGAATGCTCTCCCGGTGGCTATTTGCTCCTCAGTCTCCATCACAGCTTTTAGAAAGCATGTTAAATCGTGGCTTTTAACCCAGGCTTTTATTTGATTGTCTCTGCTGCTGCTCTTTGTACTCTGTATTGCTTTTATGCTTTTTAATTTTTAATCAGATTAGTTTTATATTTTTAGCTTAATATTTTAATTGTGTCTTTTTTACAAACTTATTTTTAAATTTAGCTGTAAACCGCCTTGGGATTGTTTTAATGAATAGCGGTATATAAATTTAACAATCCATCAACCAATAAAACTTGTTTCCAATCCCAGGCTTAAATATCCAGATATGTCTATGTTACTTTCATAGTAGATTATCATACTCCAGAGGTATTCTATGGTTTTGGTATAGCATTCTCACACGGCAATGAAATCAAACTGTGGATATATATACAGTAAATATCTGAATATTTGTTCAAAGGCAAATTCAAAGAAATTGCATCTTATGCTCAGCTACGCTACATATTCATAAAGTATCAAACAACTTATAAGTTTGACTTATATCATTTGATACCAATAAGTGTCATGGCTTTCCCAAAGGAATCCTGGCAATTGTAGCTTGATGTAGCTGCTGAGAAGTCTGTTAGAAATCTTTAGCTCCCCCACAGAACTAGAGCTTCCAGGGAAGGGAGGAATAACTGTTAAACTTGTCTGAGGCTGCACCATAGATAATACAAAATTTGTGTCAGTCTTCAATAGCTGATAAGAAGGGCAGAGTAAGAACTCCAGTTTCCTCTTGTTTGTTTATTAAGGTTTTTCAACTGAAGAACCAAAACGGAAAATCTTATTTGTCTGTATTTTCCCCTCACATTTATATAGGTATCCTGCCTTTCTAGAAAAATAAAGCAAAAATAAGCATACATTCTTAGCTAACAAAGAAAAAAATACAATACAAAGAACAACAAACAATTAAAACTATGTATGCCACAATTAAAACACCCTATACTGAGACAACAGTCGGCTGATATAGTCAGCACATGTCAAGTGTACAGCATCTCTGCCTCATGGGACATTTTTTTGGAAATATACAAGTAATATTCCATGAGAGTTCTATAGCCACCTGAGAGTTCTATAGTCACTCCATCCCACATAATCTCAAACTTGCTCAGAATGAGATTGGGCAGAACCTGAATCCATACGAGAAGGCAATCTGTTTGACAGTTATTGTGGATGCATATCCAGTACAGCCCTTTCAAATTCTGGCAGGACACTGTGCAAAGCAGAATGCAGTATGCATCTATTGCTTTGCAGTGGCATTTCTGGTCCACACAAGGGCACGGCTTCCTGGAAAACTGTATGTTGACTAGGATCCAGGCTGGTTTCGAAGGCAAAGGAAAGGCAGGACAATTCTTTCACAAATTCTCCAAACTCTGCTCACGTGTGCAAGTGCTTTGGTGTTCTGCTCTAGCTCTCTTGCTGCTACCAATGAAGTGGGATCTCTTTTCCCCCTGGTACAGCTGTTCTGTACACCAGGGACTGGAATAACTTTGTTCTTTAAAGTATCCCTCTGGGTTTTGTGTTGCAGCTCGCTACTTGAGAGAAAAAGCTTCCTTGCTGCAGCATGTACACTTGGGGGGGAGGGATGCAAGACAGGGGATTTGGAACACTGGTGATGCTGTGGCCTTGTTGCCACACCCATGCCAGATTTATGTTGAGCGGACAGTTTGATGCCTCTATTAACATCTGCTCTGACTGGGAGTTCTCAGTCTTGTTCCTTCACTCCCCCTCATGGAAGACCCAGCTGGATCCCTCTCAGCTTTTTGAAAGCTGTTTGCAGACTTTCTTCATCTCCTTTTGCTTCCAGTTTCATCAGCAGATTATTAATGGGCTTGCCATACAACGAATATGACTTCCCAGGAAAGGCCCCAGGCCAAGCAAATCCAGACGATGAAGGCCGTTCCTGTCTGATAACCACCTTCTCCTCAGACCCCTATCATGCCTGAGAAGACTGCATCCTGCCTGCCTTACAAAAATATGACACTCACCCCAGCAACTCACAACTCCTTTCACAGAGAAGAGATTCTCTTTACTTACAGAGGGTCTGTTCTCTATGAAAAGAAGTTGCAAAAGGGAAAAAGAAATATTTACAAGGTCTGATTCTACCTTCCAGAAACACAAAACACAGGGAGTATCTTGTACATACAATTAATTACAAAAACCAATTTTGAAATTAGTAAAATAACACCTGCGAATTGGGCACCTGCTTTTGAAAAACCAAACTCATTATGAAGTGATAGACTAGGAGAAAATATCTGTAGCCTCTGTACGTTCATTGTGCCCCTGGGAAGAACCAACTTACTCTAGAAACCCAATTCATCTGATGTCCAGAGGCAAGAGCACTATCATTATGATGCTTTACAGTCAAAATGGAAGAATATCTATTAAGCATTTCAGCCTGCGCCTTGCCATTATGATTTTTCATCCCTTCTTATTAAGTAGCAGGCCTTCGTGTTGCATTTGCCATCTCTGGCTTTTGTGTAAGGATTTTCTCCTTTACAACCTTTGCTAATCAGTCTTACACTTAGAGCCTTTGCCTTTATCTTTCTGACTTTGCACTTTCATGTCTCCTCAGTCCTCCTATGCACTTCTGGTGAGTTTGCTTTTCATCCATTTTATGCAACTCATTTTCTATTCACATGCCTTTTAAAACCTCATAGTGCAAAAACGCTGCATCGATCTTTGCTTTTTATATTTTTTCCCCTTCAGAAAAGGATTATTAGGGGCTTGACACTGGCTTTTATGTTACTCAGAATTTTTCCATTATTGCTTAGTTTTCTGTTCACGCTTACATCTTACTAAGAAGCTGTATTTTGCAATTGAGAGTCTTCAGATAAAAACAACTGGTCTGGTTCTTCACACCCACTCTGACTCTTGCTTATAATACCTTCATTTTTCATGTAAAGGTGCATCTTGCTTAGAGTATATATCCCCTCGTTGGAGGATGCTGTTATCTAAGACAGGAACAGGTCAGCTGACACCTATATAGAAGGATTTTATCTCTGGGGTATGTACAGGATGTGGAAGAAATATCAGGTAGGAAAGAAGTCAGAAATACTAGAGTTCAAAAGCAGAACCTCCAGTTCAGAAATTCTTTGAGGTCTGGCCTGTACAACTTGTGAATCTCTAAGTTAAATGCAGACCACAACTCTGTAAATAAGTCCGTCGTGGGAAACCCCCAGGTGCTGAATATATTTTGGAGGTATGAAGTTTTTTTCTCCCACTCGTGCCTCTGGTTGTAATCCATAATTATGTGGAGTGCAATTGGGTAGATGACCTGGCAAATGCACCAATTCCATATTCTTTGAGCAAGGAGGCATAATGATATGGAGACCGTCCCCCCCTTGGAGACTGACGTAGGCAATCACCGTCGTGTTGTCCAATGTTATTTGGACCACCGACCGTCGCAACTGTGGCTGGAATGCCTTCAAAGCGAGGAACACTGCCATCAGTTCTAGGTAGTTGATATGTTGCCTGATCTGGAAACACGTCCATCTCCCTTGGACACAATGGCCGTCGCAATGCGCACCCCAGCCCAACAATGACGCATCCGTTGTTACCCAGCGGCTTGGAGCTAATGGTTCAAATGGTACACCTTGTGTCAGATTGTTGGTTTCCATCCATCAATGCAACCCCTCCAAAACCACCTGCGGGATTTCTAAGCGCATGTTTTGGCTGTCCACATTGGGACGGAAGTTGCGCAGGTACCAGTGCTGCAACGTGTGCATACGCAACTGTGTGTAGAGGACTGTTGTGGCACAGGAGGCCATTAGGCCCAACAGTTTCTGAATCTGCACTGCTGGCTGTTGCGGGTTTTGCATAAACCTCCGAATGAGCAAATATATTTGCTGAATGCGCTCTTGAGGTAAACATGTTCTCTTTTTCCTGAAATCCAACATTGCACCTATGAAATTTATTTGTTTCCCGGGGACAAGGTTCGATTTTTTCCAATTGATATTGATCCCCAGATCTTTGAGTAGGTGGACCATGCATTGAATCTGTTCGAATAGCAATTCTCTGTCGTGGCTCACCAGGAGCCAGTCGTCCAAGTACGGATAGACCATCAGCCCCTGTGTCCTCAGGTAGGCCACCACCACTGCTACCACCTTGGTGAATACCCGTGGCACCGTTGAGAGACCAAAGGGTAGAACCTGATATTGGTATATTTGATCCCCCACTGTGAAGCACAGATATTTGCAGTGATTTTCTTGGATGCCGACATGAAAGTAAGCATCCTTCAGATCTAAGGTCGCCGCCCAAGTTCCCCGGGCTAAGAAGGGAAGAATAGCTTGTAAAGTTGTCATTCTGAATTTTGTGGTCTGGATATAATCGTTGAGACCCCGAAGGTCCATTATTGCCCTGATTCTGCCATCTTTCTTTGGAACCTGAAAATACCAGGAATAATAACCCGTCAGCCTGTCCTGCCACTGCACCTGAACAATCGCTTCCTTCTCTAACAGCACCTTCACTTCCTCCTGCAGTATCTCTGTGGCTGCTGTGAATCTCAAACCAGAGAATGGCGTCATTAAATTTCCACTGAAGTTCCCCTGGAGTCATGGACATAGAGTCTTGTAACAAGGAGTCCCACAGCAGGTGACTATAACGCGCCATACACATAGCATAGTTTGCAATACGTATTGCTAGGCTAGCCGTGGTGTAGATTTTTCTACCCATAACATCAATTTTACGTCCCTCTTTATCCCCAGGGGTTGTATGACGTCATCCCCCCTGAGATGTTGACGCACAGTCCACAACTAGCAAATTAGGAGCCGGATGATGCAAAAGGTAGGTATTCTCTTCCTCACTTATTCTGTATAAATTCTCTAAACACCTAGAAGTGGGAGTAGAGACGTGCAAGGCCTCCCATGCTGCCTTGGCTGCCTTACTAATTGCAGGTATCATATTAAGGGCCACCGGATGGGACGCTTTAGACTTGCCCATCATGTTGTATACTGGGTCTACAACATCAGCGTCTGGGGATTTCAGATCCATCCCCAAGGCCTCAGCAATATCCAGTATAAGGGCATGATATGCCTTTAACTCCTCTGTAGGAGAGGTAGACAGCCTTGATGGCACGTCAGATGGTGGATCAGACCTCCTGCTGATGTTGTCAGAATCCGAACCCGTCGAAGTATCCTCCAGCAGGTCACAGTCACCCAGTGAAGAGGGTGGCTCTGAAGGCGGGGGAGTGGCTTTCCGCTTCCTTTTGTCCCCAGGTTTCTCAGGTAGTTGAACATGTATCTGTGGATGCTGGGCTGTTGCTACCAGCATCTGAACATGTAGTTGTGGTATTTGAGGTGGATCTGCCTATAGTGGCTGCACATGTAATTGCGGTAGTTGGGGCGAAGGCGCCAAGGGTAGCTAGGGCGGAGCCGCCAATGGTTGTTCAACAGGTTGCTCCATCCACAATGCTGGATGAGGCACACAAAGATGCAACTGCTCCTGCACCTGCTCAGGCATTTGCCTGGCTCTCCACTGTAAAAATTCCACATAGTCATGTGGCAACGTGAGCCGAAAACTTCAGGCATGCTCAGGCTGCCTCGGCAATAAATAAGTCGCTTGCTGATCCACATGCGTTAAGGCCATCAAAGACTGAGCTACCGCAACTTCCAACGTTTTAGATGTCGAAAGATGTTGAGGTTCAAGGAGGCAGCGATGCTGAAGACTGAATCAATGTTGTGGCTGGCTTCGATGTCGAAGGTTGCATCGGCATGGATGGGTCCATCAATGTCGAAGAATGGAACAATGGTTCTTGTCCGCTCAAAAACTGCCAAGCACGCAAAGGTGAGCAAGAAGGAGTCTTAGGCGGATGTCTAGGCTCATCTTCCTCGACATCGAGTCCTGCACTCAGGAAACCCTGAAAGGTCGATCCTGATAGCGTACTCGAAGCCGAGCCCATCAGATCCCTCAGGTCAGTGTAATGCTCTCCCTCTTGCGCCTGTACATCCAGTGTTCTAGGGGTCGCAGGAGATTGGATCGGGGTCTGAGCTGGAGACAGCAAATGAGGCACTCTTCCAGTCAATATCGGAGTCTTCGATATTGACGAGGTGGGTTGGTCCTGGCCAACCGATGTCGATATAGGAGTCGGAAGCTGCGCCACTGTTGACATGGAGGGGGTCCTCGACATTGAGCACACACCAGGAGTCACAGACGCCTCAGAGCTCTGGGGAGCAAAAGAGGCAGACTTGTCCGAGTCACCTTCAAAAGTCTGTGCTGCCGCCGGGGAAGGGGTGCGGTGCCTCTTTACAGGAGGTGCCTCTGAACCCCCGGGTGCCACCTTCTCTAGACGCTCACGGTCCTTATGCTTGTGTTCCTTTCTTGAAACATCCTTTGGTTTCTTGAAACCATTTTCGCCCGATTTCAACGCAGTTTTAGACTGCTGGGGTGCAGTTCCGCGGAAATCCTGCTGCGCCTTTGGTGCCGCAGAAGTCTATTCCGAAGGCACCTTTGACGTTTTAGCACTCGATGTCGACTTTGACATCAACCTCGAAGTCAGTGAAGTATCAGGGCGTGGCATTGGGGGGCGAAGTGCCTCATCATATAGCGCAGCCTGAAGCCACAATGCCCTATTCTGCCTAATTTGTTTTGAAAAAGAGCAACAAACCTTACAGGCTGTGGTACTGTGCTCCTCTCCTAGGCACATTAGACAAGCCTCGTGATAGTCTGTCGAGGGAAGTTTCGCATGGCATTTTATACGCTGCTTAAATGTTCTTTTAACTTCCATCGTATCACAAGATAACGATCACTCTCAACCACAACTAGTCCGTTATTCTAAGCCAGTCAATTTTCCAATCAGAGGTCAAACGCCAATATAGGAAAACGATCTTTCGCCAGAGCCGGTCCATGACACAAATCCAGTCAGTTAGCTGATCCGAGTAAAAATTCAGAAATATCAGTCAAGCCAAGTCCGTAAAGCAAAACTTGAAGTCCGTTGTACAAGTCCGTTACCTAAACCAATTTTATCGATCAAGAAATCTAGTTCCAAGGAGCTTCAGCTATGAGGTTTGAACGCTAAGGCAGTCAAAGAGAAACTGGAAAATGGACGCCCCAACTGCCTCTTTAATGACTTCGCACAGCACGTTCAGGAGGGAGGGGTTGTCACAAGGAGCTAATCAATCAGCCTGCGAGGTCCCTGCGCAGGCGAAGAACCCATTCCTTATGACCACAATGGATCAATATCCAGATCCTCCAGTTCAGAAATTCTTCGAGGTCTGGCCTGTACAACTTGTGAATCTCTAAGTTAAATGCAGTCCACCAACTCTGTATAGCGGCCTATAAAGAGCTTGATAAATCTTCTGGTTTTGCTATTTGCTTGGGAGTGCAAAAACAAAGGACTGCCAAGTATCTGGAAGGTTAGTGATCTTCATCTGACTTGGTGGTCACAGACTGTAGACATCTCTTTTATCACTTGCTGTGGGTGCCTTCAGTTTTCTGGTTTCCCCTTCAAATCAGTTTTGCAGCTCCAATATTATGCAATACCCCCAAACATTCAAAGTCTAGTCATACTACTTGTCCACATGCCCCATGATAGAAAAAATAGAAACAAATTGTTCATCAGATGCAGAGTATGTCTGCCACCTTGTTCCCTTCCTTTCTTTTGTCCATCAACTGCACTCTGGAACACTGTTGAGTTAGTGGTACAAGTGGAGTAACCTCTCCCTCAGTAGAACTATCAAGACCATAACAGGACAGCCTTCAATAGTTAGTGCTGTCTATAATAAAAAAGGCAATTGCCTGGATAGATCAGAATACATAAATGCTCAGCTTGCTATCAACTGAAGCCTAGGAAACTTGTAAGATAGACAACGTGAACATGGCTCCAGGGGCATAACAGGCAGTGTCCTAATATGTTCAAAGAACATGAGCCCTCTGCACGCAGGGCTCTCATGGCCCCCTAAAAACCACTCACCTGTTGCCCCTCCCCACTGCCACCACCTGCCCACCACCCAGAGGCGTATCTAGGGAAAATAGCGCCTAGGGCAAACATTGAAATTGCGCCCCCTGTCCAAGCATCTGACACCCATCTTTCACATAACTTTACCATAATATCAGCTGAAAAATAAAAGTCAAGCTCATTAATCTTTTAAAATTTCAAAAACTATTTAGCAGTGGACTTAGTCAGACCAAAAAATGCTGGAAAACTACAAATTTCAGTATGTGGGGGCTCATGAAATACCCAAATACTATGTGGAGGTGTACTTGGAAAACTAAACAGAAGTGCCTGTCTTATTCTCTACTATGCATTGTAGCATCACCATTACATAAGTTTTAAAAATCAATGGAGAATTTGACTTTTCCCACATACTCTGTAAATAATTAAAGGATATGCAGAGTAAACTGTGTCACTGCTTGGAATATATTCTAGTATTTCAGAAAGACAGTTAAAATGAGAGAAAGAGAGCAAGAAACTCCCAGTGGGCCTTAATATTAAGGGTTTCACACTGATTCAAAGACAAACTCACCATTAATAACCATATTTTTTAAGACACCACATTTAACTCACTTATCATAAGAAGCAAACTAAGAGCAAATGAATACAATCCTAGCTCATAAGCTTCAGCTCGGTATTCACAAGCCCTGATTCTCTGTACATAGTGCCAATCTGAATATGTGTACAGTGTCTTATACTATATATTTATTATTATTATTATTTTTACCCGTAGCCCCTTTGGGGGGCTTCCTAAAGGCTGGGGGGGTTGCAAAGATTCCCCCTCACCCCGCTGGCCTCTAGGGCCTCACAGGGACCATTTGAGCATGTGCCGTGGCCGTTTTTAAAAATAATCTTGTTTTTTAAAAAAGGCCACTGAAAACAAAATGGCCATCGCGCATGCTCAAATTGCCTCTGCAAAGCCTGGCATGACCTAGAGCCTCACAGAGGCCATTTGAGCATGCATGGTGGCCATTTTGTTTTTGGCAGCCATTTTTTAAAAAATCAATTTTACAAAATGGCGCCACCCTTCAAGTGGCGCCCAGGGCATGTCCCCTGCCTGCCCTACCCCTAGATACACCCCTGCCACCACCTCCCTCTGCCGCCTCCTCCTCCATGTTGCCCCTACCGCTGGCTCTGACATAGTGTAAAGAAACAGTCCAGCGTACACCTGGTGAGCAATTCAAAAGCTGGATGGGAATGGCAGTGAGTGCACATGCACCCTAATATCAGGGCACATTTGTGCCCACTGCCATTCAAGAATCGCTTGCCGGGTGCACACTTGCCCCGGTGCCCGTCGCCATTTATTGAACCGCTTGCTGAGTACATGCTGGACTGTTCCTTACACTATGTCAGAGCCAGCGGCAGAGTCCCAAGGTCAGAGCCAGGGGCAGCACAGAGGAGAAAGAAGAGGTGGCGGCAGCAGCAACGGTTTTGTGGGGTCCTGCTGTAGAGGGGGGCTTTGTATTGGCAGTGACAGTGGTCAACACTCAAAATTAAAGTGTAAAAAAAAATGTGCCACCGACAAAAGGGGGGAGGGCCCCCCTGTTCATTTATTAAACACAGGCCCTCACTGGCCTTCTTACACCACTGCATGGGCATAGTTCTAGACCAAGAGCCAGCAGTCTTTCAAAAGTGATGTGCCAAGTCTTCACTTTAATTTAAGGTTTAACATGCCAGTAGATGAGAAGGTCTCTTCCTAATTAAACAAGGTCTCTATATCTAATTAAACTATTGCTGTATATAAAGTGAATATGTTTTAGAAATGCTTAATAAACAATTTAAAATTAATTATAATACAGATATTAGCAGTTTAGTGTGACCCTTGCCCCTGCCACTCTCCAAGGCTGGAGGGGGTGGTCACAGGGGCTGCTGCTGCTGCTCCCACTGCAGGATGAGGAAGAAGAAGGGACCCAGTCCACCACCTGTGCCATCACTCTTCCTCCACCAGCACCAACAATATGTTCTAACTTCCTGACATTGGCAGCAATGGTGGCAGCACTGAGCCCCTACTCTGCTCCACACATCCTCCCTTCATGCTGATGACATGAAGCAGGAAGGGAGGATGGAGTAGAACAAGTGCTTGATGTTGCCATCGCTGCTGCTGCTGCTGCTGCTGAGGAAGCAGAGTATACCAATGGCATTCACCCTACCCTAAAGATAAGCCTGATTGAACTAGCTGTGTGTCACTGAAAACCATTTCATATGTCATTTTTGGCATGTATGCCATAGCTTGCCGACCTGTTCCAGACAGAACTCTGTGAGAAAATTAGATGTGTCACAGGTCCAGCCAGTCCTCGTGGACAACCTAATAAGAAATCAAAGTCTGACACTTCCAGACTCTGCATGCAGAGATGCTTAAACCAATGGCCATTTTACAATCTACTTTTTAAATTGACAGACAATTATAGAGCTATCCACATAACACACTGCACAGATTTATTCAAACAACAATCTGTATTGTCCAGAAAGGAACCTGTGAAGGTGTCCTTAGAGTTTTCCAAAGAAACTGGACAGAGAGGATCCATGCCTGCACTTGCCAATTAATTTAAGATTATTTGAGCACTCCTGATGCAAATGGGTTGTGCAAGTTGCTAAGAAAAAAGCATTACTTAGGTTTTAAGAGGACTATCTGAAGAGTTTGTTCATAGCATTACTAGTAAGAAATTACAGTTAAACAAAAAGTTCTGGTAAAAACTAATCTGCCTACTGTAATCTTAATTGATAATTACCATCTTCACAAGTTAGCCCACTTGGGCCTCACATGTTCACACATCTGCCATCTTGAACTGGGGTAGATGATATCATTACAAACTATACCGTATGTGTTACTACAACTATACTAAATTTGGTTCAAATTGGTTTCCATTTCCGTCTCAAATGTACACGTGTTTGCCATCTTTATTTTATTTTATTTTATTTATTTGTTAGATTTTTATATCGCCTTTCATTAAAATAATCTCAAGGTGGTTTGCAAAACATTTAAAGCAATATAAAACTATAAAACAGTTACACAATAAACATATTAAACTGGAATATAAAAATACAAATCTAATTAAAAGTTTTAAAAAACTTAAACAATAACACTATAAAATGCTGAGCAGCAGCAATAAAAACAACACTCATATAAAAGCTTGGGTAAAAAGCCAGGATTTCACTTGCTTTCTAAAAGCTGTGATGGAGACTGAGGAGTGGATGCCTGCCAAGAGAGCATTCCAAAGTCTGGGGGCAATAACTGAGAAGGCCCTGCCTCCGTGCCTGATAGCCAAGCCTCTCTTATTGTTGGCATGCAAAGCAGAGCCCCCTCCGATGACTTTTTCAAGTGGGCAGAAAGCCAAGGATGGAGTAGGCGGTCCCTCCGATACCCAGGGCCCAAATCATTAAGGGCCTTAAAGGTCAAAACCGGAAACAAATTGGCAACCAATGTAGCTCTTTCAAAATGGCTGTAATATGATTCCAGCAGGAAGCTCTGGATAAAATCCTAGCTGCTGCATTTTGTACTAGCTGCAGTTTCCGAATATTCTTCAAGGGCAGCCCCATGTAGAGTGCATTACAGTAATCCAGCCATGACATGACTAAGATGGTGAATTGGGTTGCATGACATCATCACAAACTATGCCGTTGAGATGTCCTTATATGTCCCTACAACTGTACCAAATCTGGTTGACATTGGTCAAATTTCCTTAAGGAAAGTGTGCTAAAAATCTATGAACTTATTTGGTGCTCTTAAGCAAGCTGCTATCAGTTTGCATCTTCAGTATGGGTTGTTTTGCAGCACTGCTGTAAGAATTATTGAGAAGATGCATAAAAATGCTTTGAACATTCCCAAGCACTATTTATTATGATGACAGGAGGCTAGGAAACAGTGGTTTACCTAAAGCCACCCAGTGAATACATACCTGAGGCTAGATCTTAACTCCAGACTGCATGTCTGTCTTTTAAGGGAAGAGGAGCAGCCAGGGAGGAAACAAGGTGTCAGAAGGAGCCTTTGTTGTAGTACATGTGGCAACTACTATTCAGACGAAAAAAGCACTCTGTGTTTACCCAAATGTAAGCACATATGCAGTGCTGCTGCCAGGTTTGTGGGGGCGTTTGCAGGCTCCTTGGTGCTGGTGAGAGGGCAACTGTTCTGGTGAACACCATTATTTTAAAAAATCTATAATGCAGTGCTCCCACTCCTGCTGTTGTAGCACTGGATGCAATGGCTGGGACATTGCATCATAGGTAAAGGAAGATGGTGGCTGCAAGAGTGGCTGCCAAAGAGCCTTCTGTGCTGCCACCACCGCTGCTAAGGTAAGCCATCATATAAGTTTGGGGGAGGCTTACCTGTGTAATCCTCCCCAGAACCCTGGAATGCTTCACAGTGGCTGCCATCTTTTCTCACCAAAGGGATTGGCCTTGGACCCCGAGCTGGCTTGACCCCCGGCATTGGGGCTGCATATGTGTACAGAGCCTCTATGTAACAGAAATCTGCTTCAGTGGGGTTAGCCCATGCCAATTTTGTCTACTAGGTTTTCCTGAGCAGCAACAGAGGCAGCCACAGCCTGAGGCAAGCTGCAAGATTCCACGTCACCCCGCTCCACTAGTATTTAGAAGGGCACAGTTTCAAGTTGAGTAGAGTAAATTGCTTCTTGGCAGCCTCCTCTTGTCAAAGTGGCCACCTTTCATGGCTGGCAAGAGGGCTAGGTAATGATAAGAATTTGCTAGCAAGATGCTTATTCTCCTTAACTCCCATTTCCAAGCCTCTCAAAGATTAGGTGGGAATATCCCTATCTAGGGATGTACACAAAACGTGATTTGGAATCCATGCATGGAGGCCATATGCGTGCCAACATTGCATGGGGGCAGTTGGGGGAGAGCGCTGCTGGCACATGAACCTGAGGGGAACACCGTGATTACGGAAGAGGTAGCGTGCAATGGAGGAGCAGGTATGGACTTGTTCTCCTCTGTGTTGAAGGGGATGTGTAATCCCTCCATTTTAAAGGGATGTGCAGTGATTCAGACTTCAAATCATGTTTTGTGCACATTCCTTTGCCTATCTTACCTATGTGAGACTCTGGAAGGTCACTCACTGCACAAGGAGGAAAACTTCTCTCCCATATGGCACCTCTCCCAAATGCTTTTGCAAGGCTCTGATGGGAAGCTCCCAATCCCAGCCTTGTAAGGCTCTGAAAAGGCACCGCATGAGGAGGGAAGGCTATCAGAAACCTCCCCTCCCCTGTATGGTGCCTTTGTAGAAGTCTTACAAAAGCTTTCCCCATATGGTGTTTGCAGCAGCACCCACAGCCATTCCAATTTCTTGCTGTGACCCCCCTTCCCTCTGCTTGTTCAAAAGGCTGAGAGCAAGGGAGCTAGAACAGCAAGAAGTGATAATACTTCCCCACCCTCAGCCTTTTGAACAGGCAGAGGCCAGGAGGATGGGGAAGGAGAGAAGGCCAAGAGCAGCTGCTATATGTCTGGGGTGGCAATAACAGTGATGGATTGGGTGGGGTCGCAGGCAGCAGCAGGAGCAGAAGTGCTCTAACCCTCAGGCCTTAGGGACCCAGTCCATGGAGCCAGCGTGGTGTAGTGGTTAGAGTGCTGGACTAGGACCGGGGAGACCCGAGTTCAAATCCCCATTCAGCCATGAAACTAGCTGGGGGACTCTGGGCCAGTCACTTCTCTCTCAGCCTAACCTACTTCACAGGGTTGTTGTGAGGAGAAACTCAAGTATGTAGTACACTGCTCTGGGCTCTTTGGAGGAAGAGCGGGATATAAATGTAATAATAATAATAATAATAATGGGCTCCAAGGCCCAGGGGGGCCTCCTGCTTCCTGCCGCCACCCCACCCCATCCCATGTCCCATGGCATCGAATACTTCAAGAATTCAAGCCACCACGTGCATGGCTAGGGCGGGTGGGGCGGGGGTGAGCCGAGCAGGCCTCCCCCACCCTCATGGTGGCATTGGTGGTTGGAGCGGGAGTAGGAGCGGCCGCTGGGCCTGACCGTTCAGCCTAGTGGCCCTTGAGAACTGTGAAGAAGCTCTGGTGTGCCTACACAATTAGAATAGAGTGTCACAAGCTGGAGCTTCCTCGCAGTTCTCAAGGGCCGCTGGGCCAAACAGTCAGGCCCAGTGGCTGCTCCTACTCCATTCACCGATACAGCCACCACGGGGATGGAGGAGGCTTGCTCAGCTCACCCCCATGCCCCCTGGCCACGCACATGGCGGCTTCAATTCTTGAAGTGTTCGGCAAGTTAATTTTAACTCATGGTGGAGGGAGGGCCTCTGAAGCTCTTCAGGTCCGGGCACCAAAACTGCCTAGGTGCACCCCTGATCAGGGCTGCTGGGGCAGTCAATTCATTGCCTCTGCCATTACCTGAAACAATCGCCTCGCCTCACCTCATTAGGAAGGTGTCCCTGAGCAGCAAGCTAGTTGACTCAGGAAGTTTTTCTTACCTCCCCTCTGATGCTGTTTTAGCATTTGGTGAAATCTATTCTGTTTTGTTATGTTCATACATAACATACATTTTGTTATGTTGAATGACTCCTCGTCTGTGTTAATCCTGCTACTTTCTCTTGTTAATTTGCCAGTGAGGCGATTCTCACGATAGGGCAAAATCGGGCTAAGGGAGCCTAGCCCAATTTCGCCCACGCATGAGAACCACCGGGCTTGCAGCCGAGCCCAGTCTCACCAAAGTGGGTAACCTGCTTAACTCACCCTCCCCTAAGCCCAGGTTAGCGGAGCGAGTGCTCCACTAACCTGGGCTATCAGATTGTGTGTTGTGGGGGCGCAACTCTGCACCACAGCAACTCACGAGTAGACCCCCGACCGGGAGGCTAAAAAGCAGCCTCCCAGTTCGGGGGTCTCTCCCGCATGCCCTGAGCACTTGCGCAGGGCATGCTGGAACCTCCGAGGGCTGCACGGCCCGCGATCCCCGCAGCCCCCGCCAGCTCCATGACAGAGCCGGCAGTTGTGTGGGCGGCTGATCCGGCCGCCCAGAGCTCTGTGAGTGCTCATCTGCGTGGAGAGCGGGCTAAGCCCACTCTCCCAGCTTAACCCTGTCCGGCAGTTCCCACTGGTCGTGGGAACCGCCTCAGTGGGTTTTTTTTGTTTTATTGCGTGAGTTTGGCTTGTTTCAAGCTTTAGTTCATTGCTAGCTGCCATGGTGATCTCTTTTGAGACTGAATGGCTAGATATAAATATTTCTAATAAAATATATAAAACCTATATCTAACCATATGTTATCTGCTTATTTCGTCCAGTAGGTACATAAACAATTAATTAATTAATTACAAATTAAAACAAAGTATTCAGTTATGCTTCTTCAGGATTTGTTGTAGTAGTAGTAACATCTGACACTAACTTGAGCAATCCCGAACGGTGGAACACATAAAGTTCTTGGTCCAGTGTACAGTTGCTAAAGGGAACAATCCGAACAAAGTTCTGGATCAGTTGAAATTCTGGCACCATATGTGGCACTGAGATGATGCAGAAGTCTCTGTCCTGGGGTAGGGGTGGGGGGATAATACAACAGTAGCTTATAAAAATCATATACAAACTGTTTAAGAAAATAGTTCAGATGGAAAGAAAGGGGAAAAATTATATACTAAATATAACACACAGGCTTGGATTCAGAGAAGCACATGGAGGTCTTTCTACCTCTGTTGCAGCTTCTAAGGGTTGGACTAAGGATTACTTCAGTATCAAGGTCTGCCTGGTCCTAGTGTACAATGTTGTATAATCCCCAGGGGCGTAACAAGGCTGGAGTGGGCCCAGAGACAACATTTTAAAATGGGCCCCTCGCTGATACACACACACACTTCACATGTGACTTGCCTCTGGGGGGGCCCCTCGAGGCGTGGAGGCCCCCAGGCAGCCGCCTCCCCTTGCCTAATAGTACTTACGCCCCTGATAATCCCCATCATTTTACTTGGCTTCAACTCTTGACTTTTGTTCCTAACCTTGGTTTGTCTGCTCAGTTTCAATGCTAGCTTTGGTTTCAACTCTCATCTTGGTTCCTGAAACTGTTTGTCTGCTTGGCTTCAAACGGTATTGGTTTCAACTCTTGTCCTGTTTCCCAGTTAGTCTGTTTGGCCCTCCTGGTCCTGACTTAAGACTCCACTCAGTGGTGGCTGCCCACAGTCACCTCCAACACACAGTTCCCAGAATGGAGAACTCCCTGCTGGATTGAGTTCTAGGTAAACACTAGTACCACATTTCCCACAGATTATGGAATTCCCATGCAAATTAAAGATTCAGACACATTTATGCAAAACTAATCTTTTGTAAGAAATATAATCATTACCTATGACCAAACATTTTATAAGGTAGTAAGAACTATCTAAAAAGACTGAAGTTGAAAACCAGTATTGCAGGAGACATAGATAATTTCTGGTATAATTTATACAAGAGCATTGCACATAAGTAAACCCAGCGAAGTTTTTTGTTGTTTTCTACAATAACTATGCACTCTTGAATGTAGGGGTGTGCACGGAACCATTCTCAGTGATTTGGTTTGAATACTGAATTTGAACTGAACCGCCAGTCGGTGAGCCAGTTCATTAGGACAGGCCCAGAGGTTCAGTTCGTGCAGTTGAACCGGGTCAAACCAGTTTGGCCCTGTTCAAGGGGCTATGCTTGTAAAGGGGAATCCAACTATAACAAACAAAGGGGATTCCTACTTCTAAAGGGGTTCAAGGGGCAGGTGGGGGTGGGCAAGAGTGCACCTTACAGGTGGTAGCACAGCAGCAGCAGCAGCATTGTCATTAGTGGCTTCTTGGCTGTGGCCCTCTAAGTCCAGCTGGCGCTCCCCCGCAGCAGGACAGTCTGGCAACAGCCTGGTTCCGGCCTCTGGCATGTGCAAAGGCAATTTGCATGACCTGTGCACATGTACGGTGGCTGGAACTGGCCTGCCGCCAGCCCGTACTACCGCGCAGGAGTGCTGGCAGGGACTACAGGTGCCAATGCTGCTTCACCACCACCAGTAAGGTGACCTCTTGCCTATACCCGCCTGCCTTTTGAAACCCTTTAGAGGCAGGAATCCCCTTTGCTTGTAAAGGGGAATCCTCACTGGACTCACCCCTAGGTCTGGGTTGAACCAGTTCAATCTGAACCAGGCCTGATTCAGTTTGAACTCGAATGGAGCCCAGGCCTGTTCAAGCTTGAACCGGTCAAACTGGGCCGGTTCAAATCGAACCTGGTTCTGCACATCCCTACTTAAAAGCAGGATCTGTGGCTGAATATACTATGCAGGCTTTCGGCTATTAAGCAGCCTTTCTATATTTGTTCTGAATATTTCGGCACTGAGAATCACATATTTTACCTTGCATTTTAACTAACATTTTGTCTTGTGCCTGAAATTCTGCAATATTTTTTTTAATGTGGAAGCAAAAGCCATGCAAAATTTCATTCTTTATTTTGCTTGCACAGCTGTATTTGTATTTTGTTTTGAATAATTTAGATTTTTGAGTTCTATTTGTTGCTTTTTATCATAGAATGAGGAAAGATGCTTTAAAATACAGCTGGAGGGGGGCAATGAAGAAAGTAAAAATACAAAACTGTGAGACCATTCACCCTCAGCTATTAAACTGTTACCCGGTTCCATAAATGCTCACATATTTTCAAGGTTTATTCAACAGAGGTTTATATGAAGACTGATTGCAAGCCACCTTATGTTTCCAATACACCCAGAAAGAGAAGTAGAATATAATTGCTAAAATAAATATAAGATTTCCCACAGCAGCCCAGAACTCTTGCATGTGTATTCAACATTGTGCATGAATGCCCCAAAGCTGTTCTTGGTCTCAGGGGAGATGGCAGTTATGTAGGGGATGGGGAAGAAACAGGAAGCAGGCATTGGACTGGAGGCAGCCAGGACAGGGAAGATTTCCTGGAAGTTCAGTCAGATGCCTTGAAGCTTAGTTTAGAAGAAAAAGGAGACTGGGTATGGAAAATAATCTCTGTATGAGGAATGGGAGGGAGCCCTGGATCAAAAATCTTGCACTCCCTTCTGGGTCCTTTCTTGAAACCCTGCCACAAGCCCCTCAGCAAATCCTTATAGATACCCTTAAAACCACTGGGCTATTCTTTCCCCTAGAAAGCATGTTTGCTGAACACTGGCTTGTTTAATGTGGCTGTATTGCACATACTTACTGGGAAAAGGTTGAACACAAATTTCATGAAATCCAATGACCTGCAAATAAAACAAAAGAATTTTACAAAATCCTGGCATTTTCAGTGTACAGTAGTATATATCTACCCTGTCCCATTGCTACCTTGTTCAAAAAACAGGCAGCACTTACCAACTGCAAAGATATAGGCTATAGAGCGGCTCCACACATAATGATGCCTAAGGTTGCTGCAAACCGCCACAGCCCTGGGAGTAATGGGAGCCCTACATCTGCTCTTGGCAATGATATGCCAAGATCGGGCATGATGTCTGAACCCACCCATCTTGGTTTATCCTGCCCTACTGCAGCATGAAACTAGACATTTGACATGAGGGACAGATGTCTAATTCTGTGCTGTAAATGGGCAGGATATGCTGAGATTGGTAGATTCATATGACATGTCTAATCTGAACATATTGTTGCCATGACCGGAATTAGGGCTCCTGGGCACTCCCAAAGCTGCAGTGGCTCGCAGCAACCGTAGGTGCCTCATTATATGAGAAGCTACCCATTGTTTACAGCAGAATGCACAATAAGACACCAAACTCTATTCTTTCCTCAGATCAATGGGGAAAGATCACAATAATTCATTGACATATAACATAAAATGTATTTTGCTTACAAAATTTATTCCAGTTGTGTCATTTGCTGTTTCGCCTAATTTAACTGGTATTTTGACAAGAGTTACTATGGTAAATAGCAAAACAAGCTTTCCCCCCCATGGAACATGCCCCCAAGACATAGTCAGAGCAGGTAGCAATAGCAATAGCACTTACATTTATATACCGCTCTATAGCCGGAGCTCTCTAAGCGGTTTACAATGATTTAGCATATTGCCCCCCAACATTCTGGGTAGGGGGACAGACACTTCAAAGAAGATAATCCCCTATTAAAAGGCCCACTGGTGCACCATTTTACAAGTAGGGACACAACTTGAAACAGCAAACTGATATACTCTGTGACAAGTAAATAGTTGTGATTCTTCCCTCTCGTGCCTCCTCTCTGGCTTGTGTACACATGTGTGCTGCATAAGCATGTACAGCAAAGAACAAATGAGATTCAAGAGTGACAGGGACAAATCAAATATCAACTCTGGAGGTAAGGGGCCAGTTGGGAACTGCTAAAGCATTTCTTACTGCGCAATTAGGTCCAGGAATATATTTCTGGATAGGCAAGTGGTCTTGTTGGCCAGACGTTTTATCAGATCTGACAGCTAGGCCTTATCTGGAAATAAGGGATTTGGCAACCATTCACAATGGTTTTGTTACTTCTAGGCTTTGCTAATATAAATGCAGGGTATTCAAAAACTCCAGCTATTGCAGACTGTGTGGCCCACTACTTGAAGGGGTTCAGGCAAAGCCTTATACTGTAAAAACAACAGTTGTTGCCAACCAGCTTTCAGTTATGAAGGGTATTCACATGTGCAGCCTAACCCAGGCTAGGGCAGCCCATCCTGGGTTAGGCTGTGTTTGTGAAGTGCAAGAATCCAAGTGGATCTTGGCACTGCCTACCTGCCTGACCCAGCTTTTTACTTCAGCCTTTATTTGAGGTTAAGGGCGCAAGCCCGAGCAGACACAGAGACAGGTGCCTAGAGAGCCAATCACATGGGTGTATCCTCCAATGACTGTGCTCATCACACAGTGCATTTTGGGATACATGGAGGCTGGGACACATCGCTCTGCACTTCCCACCACTGTTGCGGGATCATTCTGGGGGAAGGTAACTTTTGCACAGCCTCCACACACACCCCTCCGGCTACCCAGGAAACATGGGTCTGCACTTCCCTCCACCGTTGCAGGATCGTCTGGGGGAGGGGGAAGGTAAGTTTTGCACAGTCTTCCCTGTTGTTGCCCACCCTCAGTTGCGTGGATAACCTTTATATCTACTGTTTCATGGTCTAGGTCCAGCCAGCCTAATAAGTTGCCTCTCTCACATGGCTGTAGCATGGCTGGAGTGAGTCCTGGGACAAAAAGTGAGGATGGACCTCTAACCCCTTCCCCCCCCCCCCACCTCCCAGTTTCTTCTTCAGAGACGTGGGGGGCGAAGAGGAAAAAAGCAAGATGTTGGTCAACTGGCAGGCCTCCTCTCCCTCAGGAACCCAGGGACATTTGTCTCCTACCCCACCCACACTTGTTCAATTATAGCTAGACCCTTGCTCTCCCTGGGAACTTCCACATTTGTTAAATATATCCATGCTACTGGATATGCACTGTCTAAACTCCCTTATTGAGGGAATTACCATCCATTAGGGTTAAGAGCAGGAGTTCTCTGTGATAGTCTTGCACTTAAGGAAATCTTCACCCAGAGAAGTCTGGCTTTGCTTGACATTAGTGACCTCTAGAAAGGTTTTCAAAAGCTTTCTTTGAAGAAAAAGCTTTTCATCAGTCCTCTGCTCAGTAATTTATTTTACTGAACTTTCAGTATTTCAGAATCTCGGTATTTAATACTAAAGGAAATATGGTTAGTTTAAGTTAAATATAGGTTCATGAGAAAATATGGTTTTAACAGAAGTTCCCAACAGTTTAACATTGACTGAGGCAATATGATTAAATGATTTTAAACCTACCATCTATATTTCTGTGGGGAAAAATGATACTGGCCAGAACACCAAAAGCTGCTGAAAATTTGTGGTAGCCCCTCCCTCCCACAAATAATACCACAGCAGTGGCAAGATCTGGGGTCAGACAGAACTACTGTCTTGAGAGCCAGCGTGGTGTAGTGGTTAGAGTATTGGACTAGGACCGGGGAGACCCGAGTTCAAATCCCCATTCAGCCATGATACTAGCTGGGTGACTCTGGGCCAGTCACTTCTCCCTCAGCCTAACCTACTTCACAGGGTTGTTGTGAGGAGAAACTCAAGTATGTAGTACACCGCTCTGGGATCCTTGGAGGAAGAGTGGGATATAAATGTAATAAATAATAATAATAATAATAATAATAATAATAATAATACTATAGAACTACTACGTAGTTCTGTCTGGCCCCAGATATTCATCAAAGGACCAACAGCTACCAAGGGCTCCCTTTTGTACTGCTGGGGAACGGCATTACCTTCACTTTTGCAATAACATCAGTCAGAGAAGATTAGCCTGGCCTCAAATTGATATGAAAATCTGTTTTAAAAACTCAACTCTGTGCTGGCCTGCCATTCCCAAACATACACAAAACATTAATTGTATGGGGTTCACACCAAAACTACAAACTATCCACTGGAATCCAAATAAAAAACTAAACCAACTTTTAAAGAATATTTCTAGAATTAATAATAAAATATTAAACAAACACTATAACGCAAAAGTTTTGTCTCACACAATAAATATTCATCCTCTAAATTCAAAAATACAGTCCATGCAATGTAACAGAGAAAGACGAAATGACAAACAGTTTTCACTGCTTCAGAAAAAGCCAAAAAGTAGATTCTCCCTTGATAAAGCAGTTTTCAAAATATCTGAAGATCCTCTCATGAAAGTAGAAGGTCAGGAGTGAAATTCTACATGATTGTAGAAGCTGCCAAGAATGTCTCAAGATCTTCTCATGGGAGTAGAAGGCCAAAAGCCAGTAGGAGAAAGGTTATGTAACAGAATAGTAGAAGCTACTAAACACGTTTCAGCCCAATCAGGTATTCTTTAGTGGCACAATGTTCAAGTTGTAATGTCCTCACTGGATCTTATTAAACCAGCCAAAGTAGCCCCCAGTATGAAATTAACTAAATCTGTAACACTTGAACAAATATCAGACATAGTATGGAGTGATAGTCCATACTGAGACTATTCACACAAGCAGCCCAAATAAGACTAGCGTATGCCCTCAACCCCAGGTTCAGGATTGTGTGTGTGCTCAAGCTTCTCTAGGGTAGCTTCTCTAGGCACCTGACCAAATCCTCCAATGCACTGCGCTGCTCTTGCAGTGCATTATGGGATTCTTGGAGACTTCTTTTTCTGGCCTCCAGTGGTCTGTGCTGCTTGGAGAAGTGTGGCTTGTGTGGGCACATGACAGTGTGCTGAAGAGGAGATCATTGATAGTCTGTAGGGGAGGAAGGTTCATCCCTGCCTTCCCTGCCATCTGCTCCTCTCATGGTTGTGTGTATGACCTTAATATGTCTGATACTTGTTCCAGTGTTACAGATTTAGTTAACTGCATACTGGGAGCTACTTTGGCTAGTTTAGTAAGATCCAGTGAATGGTGGCATTAGAGGGCTTTGCAGAAAATTGGTACTGCTCTATTTGGGTTTTTCATTTGTATATTTTTAATATTAGATTGTTTTATCATGTAAGCTGCCTTGAAGACCCCAACTGGGTCAAAAAGCAGGATATAAATATTACAAACAAACAAACATATGCATCCACCCAGTGAGCTAAAAAGAACAGGAAAATAATCATATAGCCTCACTGTTGCTTTTAACCTGTTATGATATATAGTTTCTGTACCGCACTTGCCTGGTTTCATGTTTCTCATCAATACAAAACAGTTGAATACAAAAAGCATTTACTTCTCCTCTGTACACAGGATGGAAAAGTTCTCTATCAGGAATCTCAGTGGCTTTCCAATCCATGCTTCTGTCTCTGCCTAAGGGCAATTCTGATGAAGATGTAGCAAGTGTTTTTTCCTGCATGAAGAAGGAACAAATATACAAATAAGAACAAACTACTGCAAAACCTTCCAAAACTTAGTGGCTGACATCCAGACTAAATTACTCCTGAGTAGTAATATTGAAATTAAGTATTCCTTTAGAGTAACTCCTGAATAGTACTATGGAGTAACTTATTCCGGATGTCAGCCATTATCTTTTTATAATAGCAGAATACTGTATAAGAAAAATAGGCTTCTACTGTTTTACTTTGAAGAGTAATGCGAAGCATTTTACACACAAGAAAAATATTCATTTGGTTAAGATCATTATAGATTTGGGTCAACGTACACATTACACAGAGTTCCGTATATAACTTCCCCCCAAAATAATCCATACCAAAAGAGGTTGCTCTCCAGTAACTATTGATCTGGTAGAGATACGTCAACATCCATAAGAATGGGTACTGCACCTGTGCAGGATCCTCATGGTAGAATGCCGCAGCTCAATGAGGTGACTGAGCCATGCCGACACACCGACAGAGTGCTATTTAAAGGCAGGCCAGGCGCCATGTTCTTCAGTTCATGGAGGATGATCATCCAGAATCAGGTGAGTTCATCATAGAAGGAGAATAGCATGCATACTCAATATGCACATAGCATAGCACTATTGCAGAGGAGTGGTTCGGGATGGTCCTATGGATGTTGACGGATCTTTACCAGATCAATATTTACAGGTGAGCAACCTGTTTATCTGGATTGAGATCTGTCGAGATCCATAAGAAAGGGTGTTTAGCTAGCTCCCAAGAGGAGGAGGGTGCAGTAACGCTTCTCCTGAAGCTCACCTCAGCAGCAGAATGCATATCTATGGCATAATGCTTGACGAAAGGTAACTTAGTGGACCAAGTTGCTGCATTACAGATATTTGTGAATGGTATCCCTGATAGGTGGGCAGTTGATTAAGCGTAGGCACAGGTAGAGTGGGCCTTGATTGCTTCAGGCAGTTCCACATTCTGTGACTTGTAGGTTAGCATAAGAAGTTCAACCAGCCATCTGGACATACTTTGTCTGGAAATGCAGGAGCCTCTTACAGATAGGGGTGAGTCCAAACCGATCCGGCGGCCATTCTAAAGAATGGCCGAACTGCCGGACCGGTTCGGCCCTTGCTGGTCCGGGTCCGGGTGGGCGGTATTGCTTTAAGGGAGGGAGGGCTTGCTTACCCCTCACGCCTCTTTGCCCCTTCCAGCACCCGTATTTAACAGACTAACGGGGTGCTGGAAACCAGCCGCCCCCGCCGCGAGCAGATTTACCCACCAAAACTACCAATACCCCTGCCGCCGCCGCCGCCCGCCAGCCCTCCCTCCCTCCCAGCTGCCCGCCCACCCGCCCGAGGACTCACCCGATGCTTTAGAAAAAACGAGAGGAGCTACCGGACGGAGCTCCTCTCGCTACGAAGGCCTGTTGCATACTGAAGGCGCTTTGCACGCGCACGCATGCGCGCGCCACAAAGGACACCGATCACCGGAGGCCCGGTCTACCCGCTGGGAAAAGGCCAGGTAGACCGGGCCTCCAATCGCCGGAGGCCCAGTCTACCCGGCCCGGCAGGTAGACCGGGCCTCCGGCGATCGGCGTCCTTTGCGGCACGCACATGTGCGCGCGCGCAAAGCGCCTTCAGTATGCAGCAGGCCTTCGTAGCGAGAGGAGCTCCGTCCGGTAGCTCCTCTCGTTTTTTCTAAAGCATCGGGTGAGTCCTCGGGCGGGCGGGCGGGCAGCTGGGAGGGAGGGAGGGAGGGCTGGCGGGCGACGGCGGCGGCGGCAGGGGTATTGGTAGTTTTGGTGGGTAAATCTGCTCGCGGCGGGGGGGGGCGGTGGCGGGGGCGGCTGGTTTCCAGCGCCCCGTTAGTCTGTTAAATACGGGCGCTGGAAGGGGCAAAGAGGCGGGAGGGGTAAGCAAGCCCTCCCCGCCCTTAAAGAAAGGCCCCCCTTTGGTGCCGGTCCGGACTGCTCCGTACCGTGCACAGCCCTACTTACAGAGTCCTTTTATGCCACAAATAAATGCTTGTTGGATCTGAAGTCATTAGTGCAGTCCAGGTAATATAAAAGTGCCATCCGTACATCCAAGGAGTGAATTGCAGGTTCTAAAGGTATAGATGGATCCCTGAAGAACATAGGGAGAACAATGTCCTGGTTGAGGTGGAAGTCAGACACTACCTTGGGTAAAAAATCCGGGTCCATACGCATTAGCACTTTTCCAGGATAGATTCTGGTGTATGGAGAATCAATCCACAATGCTGTCAATTCACTAACGCATTTGGCCATAGTTATGGCAAGCAAGAAGGCAAATGAGGTCTCGGTTAAAGCCAAAAGGATCAAGGATAAGCCCCATGGTTCGACAGGTGTGCGAATGGGCGGATACACATTTATAAGGCCTTTCAGGAAAGCTTTACTATCTGGGTGTGAAAAGAGAGTCTTCCCCTCACAGCCCGAATGTTTTGAAGAGAGTGCTGCTAGATGTACCTTTAAAGATACATTAGCCAACCCGTGTGATTTTAGATTAATCAAGTAGAGGAGCACATCTTTGATTGTGTCTTGACTAGATTGAAACCCATGTGTCCTTGCATAAGTTTTGAAACGAAGTCACTTACTAAGGTAATTTTGTCTAGTGGAAGACTTCCTTTAGTTAAGTAGGATTTTATTCAAAAGCCGATGTGCCATGCTGTTAGACGGAAAGTGAGAATGTCTGGGTGCAGGACGTTGCCATGGCCTAGTGCCAGGAGATCTATCTCTAGTGGTAGTCTCTGGTAGTGGTTTGCTGACAGTATGAGTACCTGTGGAAACCATGGTAGCCTTGGCCACCATGGAGTCACCAGGATACACGATGTAGGAGCAGTCAGAAGGCAGGAAACCACTCGGCTGATCAGTGGTCATGGCGGAAACATATACGGGATTTCCTGCTGTCAGTCCAATTGGAAGGTGTCCCCCCAGTGATCTCGGGTCGTGACCTACCCTGGAGCAGAAACGAGTGCACTTCATGTTCTCCGAGGTGGCAAAGAGATCTATTGTTGGTGTTATCCAACCCGTGAAGAGAGGTGAAATATAATCTGTCTCGATTTTCCATTCAAGGTGTTGTTGATGTGGGAAATTTCAACTTAAGTCATCTACCAGGATGTTGTCCAGGCCTTTTATGTGGATGGCTATTGGGCAGACCTGATGCCTGATGCATCAATGCCATAGTTGTAGGCTGAGTGCACAAAGAGACCGGGACACTGTCCCTCCCTGACGGTTGATGTAGGCTAGTGCAGTGGTATTGTTTAACTGCACGTGTACGATTCTTCTCTGTAGAAGGAGCAAGAAGTCTTTCATTGCTTTGAAGACAGCCAGCAGTTCCAGGAAACTGATATAAAACTGTGCTTCAGGAGGTGCCCAATTGCCCAGAATCTGATGGTCCCTGCAGTGGGCCCCCCAACCTAGCAGAGAAGGGTCCATTGTTAACCAGAAAAAGGGAGTCAGTATCTGAAAAGGAACCCCTTCCAAAAGATTCTTGCCCGTTAACTACCAGGTAAGTGAGCGTAGAATCTTATCTGGTATCACTAGACACAGGTGTTGGTTGTCCACATTTGGGCAGAAGACTGACAGAAACCAAAGTTGTAACTTGCGCATTTTTAAGCAGAGATACCACACCACTGTGTTGGAGGATGAAGTCAGCCCCAGGAGCCTTCAAATTCATTTGGCAGGTTGAGATGGGTGTTATTGGAAATGGAGTACCAGGTCCGTTATGCACTGGAAGTGCTCCCGAGGTAAGTATGCTTTCCTGGCCCTTGTGTCCAGCACTGCTCCAATGTAGTTGATGACACAAACCAGTTCCAGTTTGGACTTTTTCCAATTGACTTGGATTCCCAAGTCTTGGAGGAGAAATAAAGCGTACTTTGTCTGAGAACATAATTCTTCTCTGTCCCTGGAAGTCAATAGCCAGTTGTTTAAAAATGAATAGACCAAGATATTCTGGGTCAGTAGGCAGGCCACAACTACAGCCATGCATTTGGTAAAAACCCTGAGCGCAGTGGCAAGTCTGAAGAGTAAGACCGTGTATTGGTTTCCTACAGCAAACCTCAGATATTTCCTGCATTGTGACCTGATGCCAATGTGGAAATACGCATCTTTGAGATCCAGCGCCACAAGCCAGTTCTCCGGATATAGAAGAGGCAAGATCTCTTGTAACACTATCATGCAGAATTTCCACACATGGACAAGTTTGTTCAGGTGGCGCAGATCCATGATGGGTCGAATTCCGCCACCCCTCTTTGGGATCAGAAAGTAGGGAGAGTAAAAACCTTCCCCCACTTTGTATCCACTGTACCAGGGCGATAGCCCCTTTTGCTAACAGCTCCTTCACTTCTTCCAACAATCCCTGGGGGCTGAATGAACCATCTCCGTAAACTTTGGAATTGTATTGAATTCTATTGCATATCCCAAAGATATAATCTTCAGGACCAAGCGGTCCGATGTTATGTGGTGCCATGCAAGGGCATGGCGTGCCAGCCTGATGTTGGTTGCTGGTAAGAGTGTAGAGTTTGAGAGTCTGGTGTTGTCCCTTGCATGCCAAGATGTTAAAAATCCCGGTGGTGGGAAGGAAGAGGAGTGTTGTGGTGACAATGGGAGGATTTGAACCTCTAAGATGCTTTTGAGGCTCTACTTGTTTTGTATGTTGGGACTGATTAGATTTCCCTTTGCTCTGATAAACGTGCTTGTGATAAGAACGATACTGCTTCCTAAAGTCACGGCGCTCTTGCTGTCTGAATGCGGGCTTTTGTCTTGAAGAAGAACAATATTTCAAGCCATAGGAAGAGGTTGATGTTGAAGCAGTGAAAGATTTGTCAGTAAACTTCGACTTTTTCATTTTCTCCATGGTAGAGTCGGTGCCCACCGCTGAAGAGGCCCTTACCGTCAAAAGGAAAGCCTACAATTTTGTCTTTCATGTTGCCCAGTAGATTGGTGGAGCAAAGCAAGGCGTGTCTCCTCAGAGAGACTGAAGCAGCCAAGGAACGTGATTCCAACTCAGCCAGGTGTTTGGCAGTACTCAACTGCTGGTGAGTAAGTGCTGCTGATTTATTCAGTGTCTTTTGGAATTCTTTCTTAAATTCTTCTGGGGAGAGGGCATCCAGATCATTTTGAAGAGCTTCCCATATGCATGGTTATATTTAGCAGTGCAAGACAAATGGTTTGCTATCTTTATGGATAGGCACAAGGTGGAGTAGATTTTTCTACCCCAAATACCCATTGTTCTCCCCTCTTTGTCTGCAGGTGTGGCACCGATCTGTCTTAGAAGAGGAGGTGGTGCAGTTGATAACAAGGGAGTTTGGAGTGGGATGCTTTAGAAAGTACTCATTGTCTTTCTCCTGAATCAGATATAAACTTTCTAGACATTTAGAAGTAGGGGTTGTAGTATGGATGACCTCCCAAGCACATTTAGCAGCCCTAGAAATGACCGGGAGAACTGTAAGCATCACAGGTTGAGATGACTGAGATTTTATCATAAAATTATAAACAGGGTCATCTACAGTGGCTAGCTCAGACTTGAGATCAAGTCCCAGAGCTTCTGCCATTTCCCTAACGTGATGGTGAGAAGACTTCATTTTTTCATTAGGCAAAACATGTATGGCCGGAGACATGTCGGTAGTAAGATCAGCCAAGTCTTCTGAATCTTCAGGGTCGGACTCGAAGTCAGAAGAGCTGTGACACAGATCATCTAGACCCATTTCAGACTGTGTTATGGGGTGGAGACTGCCTTGGTCAGCCTGATGGACGATCTCCAAATGGGAATTGACAAAGGAAGTGTGACTCTGTTGGTCCTTTTGGAGCTCTTGGCGGCTTTTCGGTACTATTGACCATTGTATCCTTCTGGAGTGTCTGAGGGACTGGGTGGGAGGCACTGCTTTGCAATGGTTCCACTCCTACCTCTCGGGCAGATTCTAGATGGTTTCCCTTGGAGACCGTTCTTCTAAATCTGAACTTTCCTATGGTGTCCCTCAGGGCTCTGTATTGTCTCCGATGTTGTTTAACATCTACATGAAACCGCTGGGAGAGATCATCAGCTGGCCACAAAGTTTTAAATAAAGAAGAGATTTGTTTCTTTTCATATGGATCCTCTAAGATTCAAAGTTATAGCATTTTAAAATATTTTTACAATTAGAAGATAGAAATGTGGTTATTTTAAACTTGGAAGTTGGACAGTCTCATTAACTACGAAGCTTAAGCTCGCTGTCATGTGCATTTGTAAAACAAAAGACCAGAGGGTTTTTGTTTTGTTTTTAAAAAATGTTGGCTTGTTTTTTAAAAGTTCGTTTTGGGGGGATATGACATAAACACAGATTTTAGGAAGTAACGTCTTTATAAAATGCTAACATATTTGGATGCTTGGCAATTTTTTACAGCAAAATAAGCTGGAAAATAGAATTAGAAAGGGGAAAATAGTTCTAGTTTGGACACAGAATTGACTAATACAGGCAGTGTTAATAACTCCAGAAGTGAGACATGGTAAAAGAAGAGATTTATATTTGAAGCATACAAGTACAACATCTGTTTGAACATGAGATGTGAGGATATTAAAACAGGCTGGATCACTTCTATGGAACACTACACAGACTGAAAAGATGAGTGGGCAATTATCACCTAAAATTAGATGGTGACAGAAAGAATTAAGTTAAGATGGATTCAGAATCCTGGCACAAAAGAAGAAAAGATGCCAAACACAGTCACAGTGATGAACTGGCACTACATTTGATGGCAAGCCAGTCTTTCCCAGAATTTAATCCAATTATCTCTCCATATGCTTAAGGCAAAAGTCAGAAACAAATCTGTTACAGTCAGAATATTATAAAATATATGTACTAAATGCAGCAGAACACAAGGAGACAAATTATAAATTATGCCCACTAAAACAACACAAGGATATTGCCTGATATGAAAAGGAAATGACAGAGTAGACACATAAAGAAATCAAGCCATTTGTTGCAGACAATTTAGTTGCAGTAGTACAATGGTACATTAAGTGCATGTGTAAATTTATGAGACAAGGCTTTTACCTCTGAATCTGAGACCAAAAATATGCAAGGAAAAATATGCCTCTGAAATGGAAAAGCGGAAAGAGCAAGAAATGCCAAGAACAGATACCAATGTTCTCAGCATTTGATGTGTGTTTCCAGATACGTTTTCCCTTGATATTTTACAGTGGTTACAGCGATGACATGTACTGGACAAACAGAAACTTGAATCTCCTGTAATATATGAAGCAGCCAAAAGATAAAGTGGGTGGAGGAAAGAGATGTAACTGGATTAACAAAAAATAGGAGCAATACAGAGGAGAATAGGTGAGAAACGCAAAAAGGTATAGCACAAACTAAAGAAATTGAGAGCAAAGCGATCATAGAAAATAATGATAATGGCTGACATCTAATCTAAACTATGCCGATGCACCATGTCATGTGTGAGAGGGATGCAATTTCCAGGGATCTCTTTCTTCCCTTTGCAGGTGTCTGTTCTCCTTAAACTATGTCCCTGAGGGTAGGGGACCTGTCATTATGAGCCCCGAACATTCTATTGCTCATAAAATCAAAAGTATCCATTCAGTCCCCATGAAATTCTGCACACATCAATTAGGACAAGAGACACTACTCTAGGGATGTGCACGAAACGCGTTCGAATGCCGAATCGCAGCACATCCCCTGCTCCTTTAACATGAGGACAGCAGGTCCATACGCGCTCCTCCCCCACTCACCACCATTTCCTTAATTGTGGTGCTCCCCCCAGTTATCTTGGAGTGCCAGCAGCGCTCTCCGTCAGCTGCCTCTACGCGACGCCAGCATGCACATGGCCTCCAAACATACGAATACTGATTCAATAGAAAGACTTATGTTCCTCCCTTTTTTTTTACTGCTCCTTATAGCCTTATAGTCTGGCTGTTATCCAGTTTTATTACTTAGGCTTTTATGTATTTCTGTCTTCTCAAGTCTTTTAATCTTTTTACATCCATTTTTATGCCCTTCATGAACTTTTATTACTTTTCAGGCTTTTATGCCCTCATGCTTCTGGTGTACTTTCTACTATTTTTAGTATTACTAGTCGATCCCGCACAGACCATCTGTGTGACCATCTTTGGGGCCGGTGGTTACCTCTCCCCCACCCATTCTGCCCCAGTCTTTGCTTCTGGGCCCAGCCACCTCTCCTCCCCACTGCCACTTCTGCCCCCCGCCACTTTCTTTTCCCCCTCCTGAGCCTTGCCTCCGCAGCCCGGCTGGGCCCGCCACCTCTGGCCTTCATGGCTGGGCTGCCGCCGTGGCAACCAATCCTCCTGGGTGCACCTCAGCCAATCAGCTGGGCTCTGGGATGCACATTCCAAGGCACACCCAGGAGAATTAATATTATAGATTATGTACCTTAAGCATCATTCCATATGTAATCACTTTTAACATGTAATCACCCTTATACTTTATGCTGGTCAATGACCATAAAAAAGACTGATCGATTGATTGAATTATATAATGATCCATGGAACTCAGTGGCAATGGGTACCTATGAAATCTAGTGGGATGCATATGGCACAATTCTGCTCTCAACTGCCTATAATTCTATTAGTTTCCCAACCAGAACTGAAGAATAACTCTCTACAGTGCTATTGTTAAATGAAGACATCCAGTAGCAGTGGTAACGGAACATATTAAAAACATGTTGACAAAAATAATTGTGGCTGACATCCTAACTAAAATTACTAGAGGAAGTTCTGTTCAGTAAGTTAGTCTGGATGTCAGTCACTGTCAATTAATATTTCATTAATTTAAATGGCTCACACCTTACCTCTGATATTTTATGAAGAATACTTCCTGTTTTGGATGGTACTCCAATAGTGGCTGAACTTGCTACTGCAGTAGTAACTGAACTCTTGGAAAGAAAGCTTCCACTTCTGTTATCTTCCTGTAAAAATACAAATAAAACAATATTAGGTGTTTTAGTAAACACCAATGAATATCTATATACTTATTTCTTGTAGACGGGCCATGCATGGCGACGTGGTAGGAAGGCAGCGATTGGCTGAGTTTGCAAGCAGAAGCACCTGGTTGGGCAGTGGAGATTCCCTATGCAGATAAGGAGGATGGGCCTGTGATGGTTAAGTCAGTTGGAATGCAGCTCTTACTGGTCGGAAGATGTTCTGGATATAAAAGGATAGCAGGCAGGGGTCTGCAAAAAGACAGGTCGTGAGGGAGGAAAGAGCCCCTTCAGGAGACGGAGGATGTCGTTGTGTAAATGAACAAAATCTGTTAACTCAGGGAGGGAGGAAGAAAAATCATGAAAGGGGGGGGAAGAGTGGAGAAGAGCGAGTGGAGGAGAGAGAAAGAGAAAAAGAAGGGAGAGGAAAGAGAGACAGAAGGAAGGGCAAGGGACGGGCCTGAGCTTGTCAGCAGCCTGAGGGGAATGAGTGGCCATGGCAGCACTGGCAGCAAGGAAAGGTCCAGGCAACCACTGCTGCTGTTTGGGGCTACTGAGGCCATTGTCACAGGGAGGCAGTCAGGCAAGGGATGGGCCTGGGCCTGTCAGCAGCCTGAGGGGAATGAGTGGCCATGGTGGTGGCAGCAGCAGCGAGGAATGCTTTAGAGCGGGCAAGAGTTCCAGCATTGAAGCGGAGAGAAATAATGACAGCGGTCAGGATGCAGAAGTGGAGGGCCGGCAGGTGAAGCCCCTCCGGCCAGAAGAGGTGGGTGGATGGCAGGCGAAGCCCCACCGGCCAGGAAGAGGAGGCGGTGGCGGGGAGAAATGATGGTGGTGGTGAGGAGGTGGGCAGTCGGCGGGCAAAGCCCTACCAGCTGGGAGGAGAAGGTGGGAGGCGGTGGTGGGATGGCCTGGCCCTGGCCCACCCAATGGGGAGAGCTGCGGGGGGGAGAGCAGGAGAGCTGCGGGGGGAGAGCGAGCGAGCGGCTGGGGGGAGAGCGAGCGAGCGAGCGGCGGGGGGAGAGCAAGAGAGCGAGCGAGCGGCTGGGAAGAGCGAGAGAGCGAGCAAGTGGCTGGGAAGAGCGAGAGAGCAAGCAAGTGGCTGGGAAGAGTGAGCGAGCGGCAGGGGGAGAGTGAGCGAGCGGCGGGGGAGAGCGAGCGAGCAGCGGGGGAGAGCGAGCGAGCGAGCGGCGGGGCTAGAGCAAGCGAGCGAGCTACGGGAGGGAGAGCAAGCTGCCGGGGATGTCACAGGCTCAGTACACAACTGCACAGATGCTCTGTGCGGGGTCAGCTAGTATTCTTGTATTCCTTGGATATACCAGTAGTATGCTTTGAATATGGTACTTTCATCACATAAATTTAAATACTGAGCAATATGACACATGCTATAGGAAGTAAGGAACAGGAAGTAAGGAACAGAGGCAGGTTTCTGGAATTTGGGAGTGGGGAGGGATATTCAACATAGCTGCTTCTGTGTGTTTTTACCTGCCGTATTGTTTTTATGCTAGTATTTTATAAATTTTAAATTTGGTCTGTTTTTATATATTTTTTAGCTTAATATTTTTATTGTCTTTTATTGTATGTTTTAACTTTTGTAAACCGCCTTGGGGTTGTCTTTTAACGAAAGGCGGTATATAAATGCAACAATAAATAGCACATGCTAACACAGGCTTCAACAGAAGACAGACATTTTTCTCAGTCTCAGACTGACAAGCTGGAAGCTTTGGCTATAGGCACCATGAACAGTCCACATCAAAAGCTCCCCCCCCCATCTTTATCGTATCACAAAAACACACCACTATAACTGTCTTACGGAGAGAACAAATGTTTCATATAATACAAATAGAAAACGTTATAATGGAAGCAATTCACCTGTGCATCTGTAATTCACCAAGTTTAACAGATGCATGCACCCCCTGCATGCACCCCCTTTATCTGAGGCCCTCTGATAGCACACAGGAGGCTACAGCCCTCTTTGCTCTGGCTTCATCCTTGTGTAATTTCTTTCCTTGGGAGATCTGGTTAGCACCTTCTCTCCTAGTCTTTTGAAGACTCATCTGTTTAGACTGGCAATCCTCACTACAGGTTGGTGGTTTAAAATTGGTTCCATCTCTAATTTATCGAGCATTTTAATTGTTTTTGTAGTTATGGTATTGATACATTTTAATCTTAAATGTCATAAGTTTACCTTGGGTAGAACATTCTAACACAAATGCATGTCGGTGTGATATTAAAAGAGAGGTATATTTCTACAGTGACATCTGGAACACTAGGTGGTGCGAGGTGTGAAGCTGAGACATTGCTGTCCCTCCCAAGTGCCTCAACTTTTGCAGCTACTGAGAATAACAGAGCAGGGAGCCAGTTCTATCTCAGTCCAGAGTCAGTTCCTAGATCTACCAGGCTGAACATGCCTCCAATATTCTTCTGGGTGCCCCAGATTTCCATTTGCTTCCCTACAACCTTCTGTTGAGTATGGAGCTGCAGCAGTAGCAGCCATCCACAGAGCCCTTGCTGAATGAGGTAGGAAGGGGGCAAGGTTCATTCTTCTGTTTCCTCTCTCCAGCAAGCCAGTCCCTCAATTCACCCCCACCCCACCAGCAGAGGCGTATCTAGGGAAAATAGCGCCTAGGGCAAGCACTGAAATTGCGCCCCTTGTCCAAACATCTGACACCCATCTTTCACATAACTTTACTATAATATCAGCTGAAAAATATAAGTCAAGCTCATTAATCTTTTAAAATTTCAAAAACTATTTAGCAGTGGACGTAGCCAGACCAAAAAATGCTGGAAAACTACAAATTGCAGTATGCTGGGGCTCATGAAATACCCAAATACTATGTGGAGGTGTACTTGGAAAACTAAACAGAAGTGCCTGTCTAATTCTCTACTAGGCATCTACTAGCATCACTATTCTATAAGTTTTAAAAATAAATGGAGAATTTGACTTTTCCCAGATACTCTGAAAATAATTAAAGGATATGCAGAGTAAACTGTGTCACTGCTAGGAATATATTCTAGTATTTCAGAAAGACAGTTAAAATGAGAGAAAGAGAGCAAGAAACTCCCAGTGGGCCTTAATACTAAGGATTTCACACTGATTCAAAGACAAACTCACCATTAATAGCCATATTATTAAGACACCACATTTAACTCACTTATCATAAGAAGCAAAGTAAGAGCAAATGAATACAATCCTAGCTCATAAGCTTCAGCTCGGTATTCACAAGCCCTGATTCTCTGTACATAGTGCCAAACTGAATATGTGTACAGTGACTTATATTATATTAATTTTTTTTTAACCTGTAGCCCCTTTGGGGTGCTTCCTATAGGCTGGGGGGGGGGGTCTGCAAAGGTTACCCCTCCCACTGCTGGCTTCTAGGGCCTCGCAGAGACCATTTGAGCATGCGCAGTGGCCATTTTTAAAAATAATTGTGGTTTTTTTAATGGCCGCTGGAAACAAAATGGCCACCACACATGCTCAAATAGCCTCTTCGAGGTCTGGCATAGCCTAGGGCCTCACAGAGGCCATTTGAGCATGTGCAGTGGCCATTTTGTTTTTGGTGGCCATTTTAAAAAAAAAATTAAGAATTTGCACCCCCCTTCCAAGTGGCGCCCAGGGCACGTGCCCTGCCTGCTCTACCCTAGATACGCCCCTGCCCACCAGTGCCACAGCACCCATGTTTCTGCTGATTGCTCCGTTCATGAGCTGTTCTTGGGAGTGGGAGAGAGCTGCAGCCTCCTGTGTGGATAATGAGGTCAACCTTGGAAGCAGCAGAGAAAAAGAAATTAAAGCAGAGAAGGCTGAACAGAGCATCCCTTCCTCCTGCCAGGCCTGCCTTCTCTCCGCAGTAGTAGCCTAGTGTCCCCCTCCTGTAGTTCCAGTCTTGTGCTCCTCTCCTGCTCGGCATTTGAACTCAGTTGCACAGTGAGGGAGCCACAAGAAGCAGGGATGGGAGGTAGAAGCTGGCTGCTGGGCTTGTCCCCCTCAAGGAAACTAAAGTATTAAAAAAAATTGTATCTGTCTGTTTTGTGTGTGTGTGATCCTGTCATTTAGAAGCCACTGCGTGATTCTCTCTTTCCCCCACTTGAACCATGTCTAGCAATGGTAACTAGTCTGGTGGCTATAGGCCATCTCCAGCCTCAGAGGCAAGATGCCTCTAAATACCAGTTGCAGGGGAGTAACAGCAGGAGAGACGGCATGCCCTCACCTCTTACTAGTGTGCTTCTCAGAGGCATCTGGTGGGTCACTATGTGAAACAGGATGATGGACTGGATGGGCCTTGGGCTTGCTCCAGCAAGGCTGTTCTTAACATTCTTATATGTGTGAGATCCCCCTACCCCTGCTCAAAAGCCTGTGTGTGTGTGTGTGTGTGTGTGTGTGTGTGTGTGTGTGTGTGTGTGATTGAAAGCCTGTGCCCGTCCCCGCCCGCCAGACACCTCTTGTCTGTATGAGTTTGAAAGCCTGTGTGAGATTCCCTCTCAACTGGAGAGAGTTTCTCCCTCCCTCTGCTTGGAACAAAAAAGAGAGAAAAATGTTTCCAGAACATTATGAAGTGTCAATAAGGATAAATCAAAGCAGTAAAAACTTGCAACCGACCCACCCCAATAATCAGATCCAAAGGTGCTTAATTGTTGTGGATTGTACTCAGAGGTTGACATCCAGACTAACCCTGTGCTGCTTCACCACAACTTTCTGAGGGTTGGGGGACATTCACTGTCACAGTTTCAGTAGGCATGGGCAATAACAGAGGGAAGGTAGGGGATCACTGAAAATAGTGCCCGCTCCCCGTGCAATAGAAAACCCTGGTGCATTGGCACGGGATAGTCAGCCAGTGTCTATTGTCACAGTTTTTCATAGGTTTCTATTTGTTCAGAAATAGTATATATTAAAGTTAAAGTTGTGCCCTTGAGTCGATGTCAATTCCTGGAGACCACAGAGCCATGTGGTTTTCTTTGGTAGAATACAGGAGGGGTTTATCATTGCCCCCTCCCGCGCAGTGTCAGATGATGCCTTTCATCACCTTCCTATATCGTGGCTGCCTGATATAAGTGTATCCCATATTCTGGGAAACATACCAGTGGGGATTCGAACCAGCAATAACTTGCTCACTAGGCAAGTCATTTCCCCGCTGAGCCATTAGGTGGCTATATATTAAGACATGAATATTTAAACAAAATTGAAACATGTTTTCCATCATCAGTTTGTGAATATTGTTGACCACTGTTTAGATGGCACTCTGCTATAAAAGTCACCATTTGTTCACCAGCTAGGATATTTTCTTTTCAGTCCAATGAATTGTTTTCTGTATTACCTGTTTATCTGAATCTTTGGCATCAGTAACTTCAGCTTTTTGACTTGTTTGGCTGCTGCTTTCTTCAACTGAACAAGGGAAGGAAAAGGAAAGGGAGAATAAAAATAAAAGCATCAAAATGGAGTCAATGACAAAAATTAAAGCACTATTTAATGGTTTATTTCAATATTGAATGGTTTATTATTGAGTTTTTATTCTGACTTCTAATTTATCCAAGTGTTGATAGCAAAGTTACTTTATGTTGAAATCTGGCTACCCTTCACCCTCTATATTTATTTTATTTATTTATTTAATACACTTCTATACCGCCCAAAACTCACGTTTCTGGACGGTTTTACAACAAACAAACAAAAAGCTAAAACATTAGTTAAAATAAATGACAACAAAGAACTTAAAACAGTAGTGCCCCCCCCTTCTCTATAAAGTGCCCCCCCCTATAAAGTGACCCTGGCTATAAAATATGTTTGGCTGGAGGGGGAAAAGGGAAGATTAATAATATATCCCAGCCTTTTAAGTGGGAAGCTTTGCCTTTGGACTCCAAATTGGAAACCCTCTATGATTCTTTCAACAACCATGGAATATCATTTGTTGACTCTGCTTGAATATGGATCCTCAAGCACATCTAAACCAAAGTAATCCATGGGTTGGCAGTGGGCTTCAATTCCCTAGTTTAAGGCATGGTATGTAATAGTGCACTCACATTTTTAGTATCCCCATTAAGATGTTGAAGCAACTGGTTTAAGGCAATAAATTTTCTAAAATGTTTTGCACCAAAAAGCTCTAATTGCTCTACATATTCCACTCCTATTGCTCTCTGTCAGCTGGCTAAAAATAAAGCTATAAAGTTCACTGGATGGTCTTGAGAATGAAGTCTTTGTCAGCTCACCAGCATCACAGTAATAGCTGGGAGCCTAAAATGCCAATTTTTAATCTGAGTTCTTTGGAGGAAGGGGGGATACAAATGTAACAAATATATCTAGATATTTATTTCTCCTAGGTGTACCTGTCGCTAATCCCATGTGTGGCAGCTCTTGTGAGAGTTCGCGAGCAGCTGCCAGACTAGCGATGGGGATGAAAATATGGATGAGGAGGAGGCGGCTGCTGCGGGCCAGCCACTGGGAGCAGGTGGCAGCGGGCTGCTCCCGCTTGTAGGAGGCCAGCGGGAGCAGGTGGCGGCCTGGCTTCTGGGAGCAGCAGGCGCAGCAGGCCAGCCCAGCCACCAGGAATTGGCAGGCAGGTGGGTGGAGGTGGCAAGCTGGCTTTCCAGCCAGCCAGCCCGCCAGCCAGAAAGCACCAGGTGGGGGGGCAGGAAAAGCAGGCTGCTACCACCAGCCAGAAACCGCGTGTGGGTGCGGGGGGGGGGGGAGAAGTGGGCGGGGCGAAGAAGCAGGCCAGTAAAGGTGCAGATGCTCTGCGCTCGGCCCAGCTAGTAATAATATAATCTGTGGTATTATTGAGTTCTAAAGAAGAAAGAAATACTCAGCTGTATTCTTAAGCCCCTTTCCTCTGGACCAAGCTATATATTTTGTTAACTGTACCATGCCTCAGTTTCCTTTGGTAAATCGTAGCTGGACAGAGCATCCCCTGATATCAGGACCATGGCAGGGGAAGGCTGTAGGTATGGGTGTCCACAGGACATTATTTGGAGGACGGCAAAGACTGCAATTCTATAAGTCTTACTTACCTGGGAGTAAGCCACATTGAACTCAAAAGGGTGGACTCAATTGGCTCAATCCGTCCCCACATCCAGATGCCTATGGCAATAGGCCTGGATGCCCATGGCAATAGCCAGCATAGGTTAGTGGTTAGAGTGTTGGACTAGGACCGGGAAGACCCAAGTTTGAATCCCCAATCAACCATGAAACTCACTGGGTGACTCTGGGCCAGTCATGTATCTCTCAGCCTAATCTACCTCACAGGGTTGTTGTGAGGGTAAAAATAAGCATGTACACTGCTCTGAGCTCCTCAGAGCGGGATAGAAATGTAATAATTGTAATGTAATAAATAAATAAATAATAGGGGGGCTTTACCCTATCACATGCCATGATATAAACCAGTTCAGCTTCCCCTGACATGGCTGCTAGTTGCAATGGGGAATAGTTCCCTTTGACAAGAATGTGAGGGGTTTTTCTTAGCAAATAATAATCAGGGTCCTGATCCAGATCAGATCTGTAGTGAGGAGTAAGAGTACTACATTATGAGGGCCTGATCCAGCTGTTATTTACCAAATAAAAGTAACACACATCAGGGCCAATGATACATTTAACGTCACCTTAGTTTTGAATTCCTCAATTCATCTACGGTAGTTATTCCCCCTTATAATTATGACAACAGCACTCTTTTTTTCTGTTTTCCCCTTTGGCTCTTTTTTCTCTCATATTTATAGTTTTCATTTGTCAGCCAGCCATTTCAACAGAATGCAGCAGATTAATATATCATACAATATCATTTTTACAGCATTAAGCTTCAGAAAATTTGTCCCAGTGTTTGTGACCACATGTGAAAAACTAGTTGTACAGAACAGAACTTTATTACGGTCATAGACCAATATACAAGAAATACAAACAATGCATCATGTAAATAAAATTTAAAAAGAAGAGAGAAATATATAAACTACTTATGAAATGCATTGCTAAAGATCAGGTCGGGTTTTGCAGATTATAAAACAAAACCTGGCCACTATATTAATAATTTTTTCATCTGAGTTAAGTAATAAAACTTCAAATAAAATTCATCAGAGTGTCCTAAAAACTTAGACAATAAGGGGGAGATTAATCTCAAGTGGGTTTCCTTAAAAACATCACAATGTAAAACTGAATGTGTATTGGTCTCCACGTGGCCAGAACTTCAAGAGCAGAGGTGGGCAAAGGACACTACAGAATTGATATAAAAATTGAACAACATGGGAGCTAATAAACAACCTTGACGGACCCCCCCTACAAGAGGATATGGCAGCTGACAAAGCCCCAGATGCAGTATAGCACACTTTCAGCAGGGCACCATTATAAAGGGAAATTATCAGAAGTAGCAGTCTCCTGTCTATTCCCATAATTTCTGCCAAAGCCTCTTCCGTAAAATTAAATAAAAGGCAGATTTAAGGTCAATAAAGGCTGCGTAAAGCCCATGAGCTGGCTTGGTGGAATATTTCTCAGAAATAAATTGAAGGATAAGGGCATGATCCAAGGTTGAGCGACCAGTCCGAAAACCAGCCTGCTCCTGGGCTAAAATACTGCCTTCATTAATCCAGTCCATGAGTTTAAGGAGGAGGTGTTTAGCATAAATCTTACTAATGACACTTAACAGACTGATTGGACGATAATTATTTGGATCATCCCCATTGCCTTTTTTATAAATAGGGATGATTATGGCTATACCCCAGTCATGAGGGATTTTAGCCGTCCAATCTATATATGTAAAGAGAGAGGCAAGAAGGGCAACCCCCCAGTCAAGATTAGCCCGGACTGCATCAATAATAATAAAGTTGTGGTCTGGGGCCTTGCCACAAGGGAAAGAAGAGATAAGCTTATCAATTTCAGAGAATGATACTGGGTCCCAACTAGGAAGTTCAGAACTATGTAATTCTTTTAAACATTCACATTATCGTCAGTGCCCGGAGCCTCTTTATACAAAGAGCGGTAGTGTGCTTCCCATTAGTTGTATTATAGAACCTAGCCCTTTTCTCATGTTCTGGTTCATACATTCAATCAGCACATAAATAAGAGTAGAATTGTGACCACTAGCCCTACCCAAAACATCCATACACTGGGCAGAACAGTATAAGCATTTAGGGCCTGTATGAGTGGCCTGGGTTTCTGATTGCATATACAACTGCACACGTGTTAGGGATGTGCATGACCTGAGGTCTGCACAATGGTTCAGTGCTGGGTGCCGAGGGGAGCAACAAGCAGGATCTTTTGGGGAAAAAGAGAGCAGGTCCTTACCTGGGTTTCTGATTGCATATACAACTGCACACGTGTTAGGGATGTGCATGACCTGAGGTCTGCACAATGGTTCAGTGCTGGGTGCCGAGGGGAGCAACAAGCAGGATCTTTTGGGGAAAAGGAGAGCAGGTCCTTACCTGCTCTCTGCCACTGGATGCATCTTCCTGCTGCTGCGGTGCTTGCCCCAAGTACCTGCGCATGGCACCAGCATGCACATGGCATCTGTGCATGCAAGAGCACCATTTGTGTGGTCAGCATGGTGTTGCTGACCACACAAATGGCATCTGCACATGCATGGATGCAATGTGCATGCTGCCACTGTGCGCAGGTACTTGGGACAAGCACCACCACAGCAGGGACCTGCATGCTGTGGCAGAGAGCAGGTAAGGACCTGATCTCTCTCTCTTTTTTAAAAAAGATCTTGCTTGGCGTTCCCACCCTGCGGAACCAAACCAGTGCACAAACCTCAGTTTGTGCATGTACCTAACATATACAGTCCTTGTACATGTTTTTCTGCAACTCAGTTTTAGTTACAAGAAGCCACATTGGTTTCAATGCCTTGAATTAAGAAATTATATAAACATTTCAATTAGAACTCATTCCTCTGGGCATGAAATATTTATTTTAACCATTAAAATACCAGGGATTGTTGTCAGATCTTAATCAGTTAGTTTTAACAGAAGATCCAGGAAGTGGAAACAACTTTAACACAGAGAGAAATGATTCAGCAAGTTAGGTTCAGCAATTACAGAACCATACTTCTCAGGTAAAGCAGCAAATTCCATGTGAACCAATGTAAAATAAAACTACTATTAAATACTTTATGGTTGACATCTAACACAAAATAAAAAAGCAAGATATATGAAATAATAGCTTTGCTTGTAGCAAGTAATATGCTTCCTGGGTAATTTATCTACAATAAATTATTTGCTTCTGTGGTGAACATGTCTCATAATGATTTTTTTTATTTAGAATCAAGAAGGATAGAATGACTACTTACAAAATACTGCTAGATACCAAAGTAATGTTATTTGAACTCATTAATTGAATTATACCATAAATACAATAAATCATTAATTTCCAATCTTTTAACTGCTGTGAAATTTATAGTAGAAAAAATTGGAAGGAGTCCAAAACTTCACATGGGCAAGCAACAGATTAGTGGAATGAATCTGGCAAATAGTTCAGTGTCTGGGTTCAGCTCATGCAATGTGGGTTATGGCTGTAGAACTGGGAAGCTTTCCTAATCAATCCAACTGGGTTAATGGAAATTTCAGTCTATCATACAAACATGCTGTTTCTAATCCATCATCATCCATTTAAACACAGATTCATTACTATGGTTTATAAGATACATTAATGCAGGCATGAATACTTGAACCTATTCCTATATTTTACTTATGATTAAAAAGAGACCTTAATCAACATAATCTGAAGAGATTTCTGTGCTAGATGAACTAATACTGTGGAGTGGGGGTGGGAGAAGAATCAGTAGGACTAAAAAGCCAATTCAATGTGAACGCTATGACAACCCTATGGCAAATAATTCGTACTCTATTAGAATGGCTATAACTACTAATTTCCATTTCTGTATAGAGCAACAACCAAATTACTGTAATTATTGTGAACCATAAGTGGCATGTCAACATTACTTCAAAATGGATTTTTATGTTTATTATAGTTTAGTATTACATATCAAAGGAAAAACAGTAACTCAGTAAAACATGAGTTAAAGGAAGCTAATCAACTTTTATGAAGGCTCTTATTTGTAAAAGCAATTTTGAATTAGATGATCTGTCAAATAATTGTCACATTTTCTAATGGTGCGAAGTTTCCTATATGCTGGAATAATCAGAGAACATAGGAACATAGGAGACTGCCATATACTGAGTCAGACCATTGGTCTATCTAGCTCAGTATTGTCTTCACAGACTGGCAGTGGCTTCTCCAAGGTTGCAGGCAGGAATCTCTCTCAGCCCTATCTTGGAGAAGCCAGGGAGGGAACTTGAAACCTTCTGCTCTTCCCAGAGCGGCTTCATCCCCTGAGGGGAATATCTTGCAGTGCTCACACATCAAGTCTCCCATTCAGATGCAACCAGGGCAGACCCTGCTTAGCTATGGGGACAAGTCATGCTTGCTACCACAAGACCAGCTCTCCTCTTACAATGGAAATATTTATTTATTTATTTATTTGATTTCTATACCGCCCTTCCAAAAATGGCTTAGGGTGGTTTACACAGAGAAATAATAAATAGATAAGATAAATAAATAAGATTGGCCTCACTATGTATCACTGGCTGCTCAAATCTGCATAACAAATCCCACATGGTAGAGTAAAATCTAGCCAGCTTCCTTGGGTATGTAATCTTGATTGACTGATATTAGTAGGAGGACTTCATTAAAATCAAGACTAGCAAAATAAAAACCTCTCCAACAGCAGGGCAATTTCAATTCCATCCAGCCCCAGGATTCTACTACATTAGGCCTACTGACTAGTTCTGTAGCTATTCAATTAAGCTATTCACACATGCAGGCAAAACTGGGCTGAAGAAGCCCAGCCCATTTTTGCCTGTGCATGTGTACCACTGGGATCGTGCCCGATCCTGGCAACACTTTGGTGGCAAACTCTCTCAAGAGCCATGCTCTTAAACAGGGTTAGGACAGTGAGCGCTCTCCTACCCTGTTTTACTGAACATCTGCCACCCTCCTTACCTTTAAGGATCAGAGAGGGTGCTATTACCTCACCCCCACACACCACATTTTCCCTGCTGGTGCTGTGCTTAAAAATGGTCCCACAAGGCAGCAGTGTACCTCCTTGATGCCCCAGTGCTCATCAGATCGGAAGTGCCCAACGCGTGTGTGTGTGTGCAACATGTGCGTCATGCACATGCGCAACAGGCATTTCTGGTCTGATATGCACCGCCCTGCAGGACTGTTTTTAAGCACAGTGCCACCCCAAAGGACCATTTTTAAGCACAGCATTGGTGGGGGAAACTCAGTGGGGGGTAAGAGCACCCTCCCTGCTCCTTAAATATACCCCCCCATCAAACCGGCTGAACCACTGGACCTTTGAACCGGTTCGGAGGTCGGTCAAATGGCCTCTGAACCATTTTGTGCATATTTTTACTGGAAAGTAGGCTAAAAATACCTCATTGATATAGCCTCATGGTTGATAACTGCAAATATTTAAATATTTCAAATTACATAAACAATATAGATATCTGGATTTAAGATCTGAAAGCTATGGAGAAATAGCGGGGGGAAAGCTGTTGGTTTTTTTAAAAAGACTACTCTAGTCATGGAACTCCACAGTTCAGGGCAATACTACTCCACTCAATGTCACCTGCCACAGATTACTAATACGGATGATCAATTTGGTAAATGTGGGGATGCATTCACCACAAATTAGAATGCATGGAAGTTTAAAAAAAAATCAAACCATTTGCATCAATACAGATGACCAGGCAGCCATGTGATAGGAAACCTTACCACATGGTAAACTGGTTGTCTGTATCCACTCACTGTTGGCTGATACCAGGCTGCTTTCTCCTCAGACTATTGAACCTGTTTGGGGGCCTCAAAAATTGACTACTGCAATTGACTACTATTCATCATGAGGTTGTCCCTGAATATCACTCAGAAGCTGCAGCTAATTTGAAGTGTGGCTGTCTGCCTCCTTTCAGGTATGAACTGCCAGTACTACAGAAGATTGTCACAGCTGCACTGGCTACCAGGCATAACTCAAGAGCTGATGCTGACTTTCAAAGTGTATTTTTAAGATATCCTAGAAAAAGATACGAGTATTGAAATGTGTCAGGAGGAATAAATTTTGTTTTGCAGCTGCTTTTGCTTTTGTTGTCAAGGTTGAAGTAGACCCTGGGCCCCTGCCCTCCTGCCTTCCTCTTCTCTTTCCCCCACCCTTATAACTTTGCTGCAGAACTGCAAGGATATGGCAGGGCCATCTCTAGTTTTTGTGGGGCCCAGGGTGAGAATAGTTTGCAGGGGCCTCTCTGATGAATTAATACTGCTTTAAGAAAAAGGTTTATGCCAAACAAGATTTACTACGTTTGGCCACCCCAGTTACCCGACACAACAGAGAGCCAATGTGGTATAATGACTGGAGAACAGGGGCATAGCAAGGTTGGAGTGGGCCCAGAGACAAGATTTTAAAATGGCCCCTCCCTCACTGAAGCTCAGTTCCTGAAGTAAAGAAATTTGTAAATTGTGGACGATTCAAGTCATTTAATGGTACTAGAGAAAGACATGCTGTTCTGGTAGCTCCAGGTCTTAACACTCATCAATTTCGGAGGATGAATACAACTGAAGGAAGCCCAGGAGGGTGTGCGGCTGGGGGAGTCAGTCATGTGACTTGCCTCGGGGGGGGCCAAGGCAGTGGGCCCCCAGACAACTGTCTCCCCTTGCCCTGTTATAGTTACGCCCCTGCTGGAGAATAAGAATGGGACTGGGAGACTTGGGTTCAAATGCTTCCCCACTCAGCCATAAAACTCACTGTGTGACTCTCTCCTCCTAACCTGCCACACAGAATTGTTGTGACGTAAACTGGGGAGGAAGAACCATGTATACTACTACCCTGAGCTCCCTGGAGGAAGAGCAGGATAGAAGTGTCATAATAAAATACATGTATATATGCATACATATGTTGACTTCTAGCCACATGCACTCCAGTCCTAAGCCTGTAAACTTGGAAGCAAATTCAAAAGGGTATATTTAAAAATGACAATCACAGCAGCGAGCAGCCCAGTTTGATCCCCTCAATGAACCACATTTTGAAGCCAAATGCACAAATATCACACAGATTTTATTATCACCACATGAAGTTATAATGTATGTCAAGTGGAAGGGAAAGCCACCAACTTGCAATCAGTTTAGATCTATATATTCACCAATCTGATTTCAAATGGGACAACAGAATGGCATATGTGAAATTATCCCATTTTCTTAGGATTTAAGGATAAGCAAGGAGAGAATGATAGCTTTTTAAAATAAATTCCCAAGATCTGATTTTCAATGTCTTATTTTGATTAAACTAGCCAATCCTGCACAGAGCATCTGTGCGCTCTTTGGGGCCGGCGGTTACCTCTCCCCCCGCTCGCCCCAGTCTCCGCTTCCGGGCCCAGCCGCTTCTCCTCCCCATCGCCACTTCTGCCCCTGCACTTTCTTTCCCCGCTCTTGGGCCTTGCCACCATAGCCGGGCCGGGCTAGCTACCGCCTCTGGCCTCCGCGACCAGGCCCGCCGCCGTGGTGACCAATCTTCCTGGGTGCGCCTTAGCCAATCAGCTGGGCTCTGGACATACATTCCAAGGCACACCTAGGAGAATTAATATAATAGATTATTGTTTCTAAGGACTACAAAATCATGTAATTTTGGTGGGGCAGGGAGAAAATGCTTAATTCTCTGTTTTGCACTTTGTATACCTTTGCAAAGAGTGAAGTCAGTTTCAGGAATTGGGGGCTATTTTATGCCACTGTACACTTATTAAAAAACAGACAATATGTAAACATGTGACGAAGTCCCCAACTTACACGTGGCTTTTGCTTCAAAAGTTTGTGAATCAGATGTTCATAACTCAGAATGCATATAGCTCCCAAGAGTGACTACTTGTTTGAATGTGTGGGTTCGTGTTTGTATGTTAGGGACTTCTTTAATGTAATATGTTATGGAACACTCTTTGTATGTATGGATGTTTGTAAGTTGGATGTTTGTAACACACACACTGCATAAATGCCAAACTATTCAACGTGAAACTAGTTAGCAGTTACTTTTGTATAGAGTACCTTTGGAAACTAGAAACTAGAAATATATAATAAATATAAATAAAGTGGTATATAAATATTTGTTGTAATAGCAGCAAAAACAGGTTGCTTACCTGTAACTGATGATCTGGTAGAGATCCGTCGATATCCATAAGAATGGGTTCTGCGCCTGCGCAGGAGTCACGCGGTAGCCATGCCTGAGCTTGTCGAAGCGCCGAAGCCACGCCCCCACGCTGAGCGTTCTATATAAGGCGTGTCTTTGGCGCGAAGTCCCTCAGTTCTTGGACGACCGCCGTGGAGGACGACCATCCAGAAGACGAAGGTGAGTTCATCCAAGGTAAGTGCTCAATAAAGGACGTTGCAAAGGGCTGCACACCGCAATGCACATAAAGGTAGTCCTACTGCAGAGGGGAGGTCGGGAGGGTCTTATGGATATCGACGGATCTCTACCAGATCATCAGTTACAGGTAAGCAACCTGTTTATCTGGATCGAGATCCGTCGATACCCATAAGAATGGGTGTCTAGCGAGCTCCAAAAAAGGAGGAGGGGAGCAGTAGGAATTAAGGCAGCACCCTTTTCAAGATGCTTCTCCCGAATGAAGCCTCTGCAGCAGAACGTACATCTATGGCATAGTGTTTGATAAATGGGGACTCAGAGGACCATGTAGCTGCTTTGCAGATGTCCGTGAAAGAAACCCCTGCTAGGTGTGCAGCCGAGGAAGCGTGGGCTCTAATGGAGTGGGCCCGTATAGCTTCTGGAGGTGCTTTGTTTTGTAGTTTGTATGTGAACAATATCACCTGCACCAACCATCTCGACAGTCGTTGTCTGGAGACTGGGGAACCTTTGGAAGAGCCCTGGTAAGACACGAAGAGACATTTGGAGGCTCTAAAGTCTTGTGTTCTGGACATATAGAACAGCAGAGCACGGCGTACATCCATAGTGTGCAAGGATCTCTCCAAGGAAGTGGAAGGAAGTCTGAAAAACATAGGCAGGATTATATCCTGATTGAGGTGGAAGGAAGACACTACTTTGGGTAAAAAAGAAGGATCCAGACGCATTCGGACTTTGTCTGGATAAAAGATAGTATAAGGGGAGTCTACTCTGAGTGCTGTGAGTTCACTGACTCGTCTAGCAGTAGTAATTGCTATCAAAAAAGCAGTCTTCCAGGAGACCAGTTTCAATGAACATGTGGCCATGGGCTCGAAAGGAGGCTGAGTGAGGGATGAAAGAACCAGAGATAGGCTCCATGGTTCTACAGGAGGATTAACTGGCGGGTACACATTCGAGAGACCTTTTAGAAAGGCCTTACTCAACGGATGGGAAAACAAAGTCTTTCCATCACTGCCCGGGTGTTGTGCGGAGAGGGCAGCCAGATGGACCTTAAGGGAGACATTTGCAAGACCTTGAGTTTTTAGTATCGTTAGGTAACGTAAGACTTCCTTGATCGAAGCCTGCTTGGGTAAGAACCCTCTAGACCTTGCATATATTTTAAAACGGTGCCATTTGCTCTGATAATTCTTACGAGTGGATGCCTTCCGTTGGTTGAGCAAAATTCGTCTTAGGAGAGTATCCGCCAGGCGGTCAGATGAAGGGTGAGTACGTCTGGGTGCAAGATCTGGCCGTCGTCTTGTGTCAGCAGATCTAGGCGCTGAGGTAAGTGGTGGTAACAGTTCTTGGACAGTCTGCGTAGCCGCGGAAACCAAGGTTGTCTTGGCCACCAAGGGGTAATCAAGATCCCGTCGGTCGGTTGAGACAGCAGACGTGCCACTACCCTGGGTATCAGCTCCGGGACACCGTTCCGCCCTGACGGTTGATGTATGCTTGTGCAGTTGTGTTGTCGAGCTGGACTTGAACAATCTGGCCTTGTATGATTGGAAGAAAAGCTCGCAGAGCCAGAAAAACTGCTAGTAGCTCTAGGAAATTTATGTGTAGTAGGGCTTGTTGAGGAGACCACCTGCCTTGGATCTTGTGCCCGTTGCAATGTGCACCCCAATCCTGTAGAGATGCATCTGTGGTCAGCCAGACAGTAGGGGAGGGATTTTGAAAGGGGACCCCACTGAGCAGATTGTTTCGGCGCGTCCACCACGTTAGAGAACGAAGGACTTGAGGAGGCATTAGTAAGCGTTTGTCTTGATTGTCCCTGCATGGGTGAAAGACAGAAAGAAACCATAGTTGAAGCTTGCGCATTTTTAGGCGAGCGAAGTGTATAATCGCATTGCACGAAGCCATCAGCCCTAAAAGGCGTTGGACGGCAAGGGCTGGTTGGGTTGGTTGTTGCTGGAAGAGACGAATCAGGTCTCCAATACAGTTGAACCTGTCCTCTGGTAAGAACGCTTTCTGCACTCTGGTGTCCAAAACTGCTCCTATGTAGGAGATAACCGGAACCGGTTGTAGATGTGACTTTTTCCAATTGATTTGAACACCTAGGTCGTGGAGAAGATCTATCACATAACGGATATGCGAAAGTAACTCTTCTTTGGTCTTTGCTGCCAGAAGCCAGTCGTCTAGGTATGGATAGATAGCAATCCCTCTGGTATGTAGGTGTGCAATCACCACAGCCATGCATTTTGTAAAGACCCTCGGTGCGGTAGACAGTCCGAAGGGCAATACATTGTATTGGTACACTTCCCGTCTGACGGTGAAACGTAAGTACTTTCGGTGGCAAGGTCGAATACTTATATGAAAATAGGCGTCCTTGAGGTCCAGCGTTGCAAGCCACTCTTCTCCCTGAAGGAGAGGTAGGATGTGCTGTAACGCCATCATGCGGAATTTTCGGACGTGAATGAATTTGTTCAGGCGACGGAGATCCATAATGGGTCGTATACCCCCATCCCGTTTGGGAATTTGGAAGTAACGGGAGTAGAACCCGTCTAGCCTGTCTGCCCATGACACCGGGGATATTGCCCCTTTGCAAAGAAGATCCTTCACCTCTTCCCTCAGGAGATCCGATGCAGGAGTGAGCTTCATCCCCATAAAACGAGGAATGGTCTTGAATTCGAGTGCATAGCCTGAGCTCACAATCTTCAGGACCCATTTGTCTGATGTTATGTGGTGCCATGCGGGGACATGGCTGGCCAGCCTGATGGTTGGCTGGGACAGAATAGTCGGTGGTGAGGACGGTACCCGCGCTGGCTGGGAAAGGGAGAGAGGAGGAGGTGTCAATGGGCAATTGCAATTTTCAAAGACGCTTTTGGTTGTCCTGCGTCTTGGAACGCTGGGGTTGAGAAGCTTTATGCCTCTGCTGGTAGGCTCGCTTTTGATATGGGGTATATGGCTTTCTGAAATCCCGGCGATCTTGGGTTCGATAGTTGGGCCTGTATTTTCCATAATTGGGTCGGTATCTTGATGACTGCCCGGAGGATGATTGGGCAGCAGTGAAGGTTTTTGCCGTGAACTTGGATTTTTTTAACTGTTCCATTGTGGCGTCTGTGGTGGTGCTGAAAAGACCGGAGCCATCGAAAGGGAGGCCTTCGATCTTTTCTTTCATGTCCATCTGGAGATTAGTGGACCGCAACCAAGCATGCCTGCGTAGAGTGATAGCTGCTGTCATGGCCCTGGACTCACTTTCCGCTAGGTGTTTAGAAATGCTTAGCTGGCGACGAGTCAAATCCCCAGTGTTTTCCAAAGTCTGGCGGAACTTAGCCCTAAACTCATGTATAGGCAAAGATTCCAGGTCTTTTTCCAAAAGTTCCCAGAGGCCATGTGTGTATTTGGCCGTGCAGGCCGCATAGTTGGCCACTTTGATCGAAAGGCACGAAGTCGAATACACCTTCCTGCCTAAAAGGTCTAGTTTTCTGCCCTCTTTATCCGGAGGAACTGTATGGCGTTTGCCTGACTTAGAAGAAGTGGCGCAATCAATAACAAGAGAATTGGGCGCCGGATGCTTCAACAAATATTCATTGTCCTTATCTTGTACCCGGTAGAGGCTCTCAAGTTTCTTGGAAGTTGGCGTGGAGGTGTGGAGTACTTCCCAAGCGCACTTAGCCGCCCTAGTGATCACTGGTAGCATAGGGAGTGCCACTGGAGCGGTAGATTGAGACTGAAGCATAAAGTTGTATACCGGATCATCTATTGTCGCCAAAGGAGAGCGAATGTCCAGCCCCAGGGAATCCGCCATCGCACGAATGTGCTTGTGGTAAGCTTTTAGCTCATCATTCGGAGATACATACGTGGGTGGAGCCACATCCACTGGAGGATCCGCAATATTACTGTCCTCATCCGAATCCGACTCAAAATCGGACGAACCATAATGTTCAGAGGGGGAGCAAGGAGACGGTTCATTTCCATTAGTTTGAGCAATGGTTTGTGTCTCTTCAGTGCTGACAGATGAGTGTGGCAGGACATCTGTCTGAATGGAGGCAGATCTTGTGCTCATAGGAAAAGTCTGTGAAGCACGGTGAAATAGTTCTGGGCACTGCGTCTGGGTAGATACAGTAGACACAGAACGCAGTGGCAATCGTTGAGACCCGGTGTCATCAAACACATATGGTTCTCCAGGTGAAGTTGTACCCATGGGATCCTGGGGGTATTCACAGGTGTGCCATGTTAGCGGGGAGCGTCCTTGGCTGGCGGATTGAGGTCTGGAGGAGTGTGCTGTGGAGACTGAAGGTTGAGATGGGCCTGCATCTGTTGGCAAGAAACCCTTAAAGGTAGAGGTTGTCCGTCTACTCGACGTTGAGTCCAATAGCGAAAGCAGTGAGCGAGTCGCTGATGGTAGAATATCCTCGGCATCGATGTCTATGATCTCGAAAGCAGGAGGTGGGCAGCGTGGCGTCACCTGAGAAGTGAGGACCGGGGTGTGCAGTACAGTATCTCGAAGACCGACCGACGGTGTAGATGGCGAAGCCGAGTGTAGTGGGGTCGGAGCTGGCGATAGAGCTCGAGCAATCGGCATCGAAATCGACGTCGAGGCAAGCACCGGTTGAACAGCAGGAGTCAATATCGAGGCAACTGTCGATGCTGAAGGAGCCGTCGACATCGAAGGATTTGTCGGCATCGACTGAGCTGTCGACATCGAGGGAGCAGGTAGCGCCGACTGATCAGTCGTCATTGGTGGCACTGCAGTGGTCGATGGAATCCCAGATGTTGATGGTAAAGCTGACGACTTCGATACTCTTGGTGGAGATGGAGTACGAGGAGGCAGGTCTGGGGATCTTCGACGTTTTCTAGGTGGAGAACTATGCCGATCTGTGTTTCGACGCCCAGAAGGAGAGTCGTTACGTCCACTTGAACGAAGATCCGGTCTCGATGGGGAAGACGAAGAAGATGTACACGGCGTCGATGTTGACTTTACCGGTTTCGATGTCGATGTGGATAACTTGGATACACGCGAAGGAGCTGGAGATTCCTTCGACTTAGAATGTTTCTTCGGCATCGAAGTAGGCTTCGAAGAATCAACTTTCTTCGATGCTGAGGAAGACTTTCGGTGGCGGCTCGACGTTGATGGAGGTGCCGACTCCGCCCTCGGGGGCAATTTTGAAGACGAAGTTGATGTCGAGGGACGAGGAGTACCCGGAGTGGAGGGGCTCAGAACCTCGTCATAAATAGCGGCCCGAAGGCGTAGCGCTCGGTTTTTTCTCGTTTGCTTCGAGAAAGAGAGGCAAATCTTGCAGGAGGCGACATTATGTTCCTCACCGAGGCATAATAAGCAAAGGTCGTGAAGGTCCTTGGAGGGGAGTTTCGCCCTGCAGCCTTCACACCATTTAAAAGATCTTTTCTCCTCAGTCATATTCACACTCGTAGTGGAGTCCGTTCCGAGGTCGAAGAGCCGGGATCGTCGTCAGTCAGTCCGCGTCGAGAACCGGGAAAACCGAGAAGTCAGTCCGAGTCAAATTCCAAACAAAAGTCGCTTTCCAGTCCGTCGTCAAAACCAAAAATCAGTCAGTAAAGGATGAACTCGTTCTTAATGTAGAGAGGAACTTTTCCAACAACTGAGGTGGCAGACCGAGGTCCAAACGCAAAGGCGGTCGGAAAAGAACTGAGGGACTTCGCGCCAAAGACACGCCTTATATAGAACGCTCAGCGTGGGGGCGTGGCTTCGGCGCTTCGACAAGCTCAGGCATGGCTACCGCGTGACTCCTGCGCAGGCGCAGAACCCATTCTTATGGGTATCGACGGATCTCGATCCAGATTAATAAGATGGCCCTTGTTATCCTCAGGGGTTCTGTTTCCACCAATTAAGGTGAATGTGGAAAAAATGAATAATGAAATCGCAACTCTATGGGGATTGAGGGGTTAGCTTCGGGGGGGAGGAGCCTTTAAAAGCCTAAAAAGTGTGAAGAGGGAGACCCATGAAATTGATTGCTAAGAAATCTAGGACCAACAAATGGAAGTACCCTTTCACACAATGCATAATCAACTTGTGGAATTCTCTGCCACAAGATGTGGTGACAGCCAACAACCTGGATGGCTTTAAGAGGGGTTTGGATAACTTCATGGAGGAGAAGTCTATCATTGGCTATTAGTTGGAGGGCTATATGTTACTTCCAGCCTCAAAGGCAGGATGCCTCTGAGTACCAGTTGCAGGGGAGTAACAGCAGGAGAGAGGGCATGCCCTCAATTCCTGCCTGTGGCTCCCAGCAGCATCTGGTGGGCCACTGTGTGAAACAGGATGTTGGACTAGATGGGCCTTGGGCCTGATCCAGTAGGGCTGTTCTTATGTTCTTAACTGCACAGTACCATGCTCTCCAGGGCTGCAGAGCTCCAGAAATGCCCTCAAAAATCCCCAAATTAGCTGAATTTTCAGTTAATGTTTTTAAAGTAAGCCTCAAAATGGCTCTGGTCTCTAAAATGACACCCGGAAGTGACACCGGAAGTCATTTCCAGCCACTCCGCAACTGCAAATAGGTGAATTTTAGCCTATTTTAACATAGGATAAAGAAACTGGGTCTCTGGGACTCATCCGCAGATACTCAAAACTGCAGCTGCCAGAACCATGGGTGACAAGGACCAAATAGAAAATGACCTGGTACAATGCTTTTTTCAAAGTATTGTGCTGAATTATGTTCAAGCTGTTTCTGAAGGTATATGATAATGCTCATGTCAACGCATTTAACGAAGTCTAATAAAAATGTGTATGTTCACCTGAGACAGTTGTCTCTTCTGGTGGTTTAAGAATGTCTTCTGGGTGTGGTTTACAGAGTCCATGGAAAGGCCCCAAATCAAAGCAGTCATGAAGCAGCTGTATATTCACTTCAGAGCATACACTCATGAAGCCTACTGCCTTGCCACCATCCTGAAACAGCAACATAAAAAGGTTGTCAACCTCTTTTAAAAATCACAAAATGACTAAAACTTAAGCTAGACATCAAAGGTCACCATTTCTGTCAGATTACTACCAATAAAAAAAATCTCAAAATCACACCTATTAGTTCCCATGGGTTTCTAAAATTATGTTTATTTTATTTGGCTTTCAGAAACAACACAAAAGCAGTACAATATCACAAATACAAAACATCTGTAAGTTGCAAACAATGAACAACAATGAACAATGGAGAGCAAAAAGGCATTATTCATGTCTTTGGATTTGAAGTAGGTGACTGATACTGTATCTCAAGGATGGAGTCTAGCAATGGCGGTTGATAGTGGAGAGGGTGCTCAGTTTATGTGGGAGCTGGTGATTATATTCAATGAGACTACTTTATTTTTATTTATTTATTTTTATCCAATGGGGCTACATTCTGATTTCTTGGTTAACTATGTTGCCTATTTCTGGGGGAAAACCAGACCCAAAAGGCATGAGTCCATGGGCATAGCCACTAAAAGCGGAAATAGGTGCCCCTCTCTCACCACATGTATTCCAACAAAGCGGATAGTGTTTCTTGGTTATATGAGCTAATCTTGAGGGTGTGAGGTACCACCTATGATAAAATTCTAGAAGGTTTTCCTGTATTTGAGCAGAGGAGGAGGAAGAAGTAGTTGCTTTTAAAGTCCTTATTTTGTTTCAATATTCATAGCAAATAGATTGCGTTAAGTCATTCTCCCAGGACAGCTTTACGCCTATCAGAGGATTTGGTGATTGATCAATTAAAATTAAATATAGTTTAGAGATTAATGCTTATGGGAGAGAGACGTCTCTAGAACAGGGGTAGGCAACGTGTGACTCTCCATCTTGCTGAACTACAGCTCCCATCATCCCCAGCTGTAGCTGGGGATGATGGGAGTTGTAATTCAGCAATATCTGGAGAGCCGCATATTGCCTACCCCTGCTCTAGACTTATGACTTCAAATTTTATAAGCTCTCTGCTTACGGAATGAACAGACTGTGGGATGGCCCAGAAAGGAAAAGATTTGCAATAATTTGAGCCAATTAAGATTGTGCTCAGCCTGCCTTTCCTTTAGTGACTCTGGTGGAATTAAGGCACTTTTGTGATAAAATCCTTTGAGTCCAACTTGTATGGGATGTGTCGAAATGGTTGCTCGAGGACTACCAAGTACTAGTGGTGTGCATGGAACCAGCGCCTGCCACTTTGAAGGTGGTGGGGAATCTCTTTAAGGACAGGGGGTGGGGAGAGTGCTTTTAAAATGATCCCTTTTAAAACGGTCCAGTGGGGTGATGGTGTGCGCAAGCGCAGCGGCAACTTCCAGTCACCTCCGGTCTGAGGAGGCATCAGGGCAGCAAGGAGGCACAGTCTGTTTTAAAAGGCAGTGCTGGCGGGGGAAATGTGGCAGGAGGTGTAAAAGCACCCTCCCCCATCCTTAAAGAGATCCTCCCTTCAAACTGCCGGTCTTTTGAACCGGTTTGGAGGCCTATAAAAGGCCTCCGAACCGGTTCCATGCACATCCCTACCAAGTACCTTGCAGAGCTCTGAATAGCCTTACACAGAGACAAGCAGGGGTGTAACTACTATTAGGCAAGGGGAGGCAGTCGTCTTGGGGTCCCACTGCCTCGAGGGCCCCCCAGAGGTACATCACATGACTCCCCACCCGCCCATGTTGCACCTCCTATGAATTATGTTGAGTCTCTTGGAGATCGGCAGGAGCAGAGAGTAAAAAAACTAGATTCAATGTGAACTAGATATTCACCGTATTCATAATGGGGATGTGAGTGTGAGTGCACTATATATTGTGAAATGTATGTGTATATCAGCGAGGGGCCCATTTTAAAATCTTGTCTCTGGGCCTCCTCCAACCTTGCTACACCCCTGGGGACAAGCGTGGAGGTGAAGTGGCAGGTATTTTTGGCATCTTCTTCAAATATGCAAAGCAGACATTTAAAAGGGATCGTTCAATGTTTTGGTGTTATTGCAAAGCTCTGGACAGTGTGGTAAGCTCTTTAATAAATTTATATAATGAGAAGATACTTCTAATGAGAACCAAATCTTGGCTTCTGCATCATCTGAGAGCCAAATAACATTTCATAACTGGAAGGCTTTGTAATAAGCTCTGAGATTTGAAATTCCTAAACCAACTGTGGAGGTTGTGATTAAGTCTCAGTTTCTTATTTGCATGGATGAAGGCCAGTAGGATTTCCTGCCATCATCATATAACATGTGGAGGGATTAAAAAAAAAGTTGGGAGAACCTAAAACAGGAAGAGGAGCTTAGGCAGAAGAAACATTTTGGTGGCTGCTATAGTACAACCCAACCAAGGTAAGTATTTTGCCCCTTTTCCTTATTTTTTGTTTTATGGTTTTAATTACTAGAGTATAGTTTAATTTGTTCAGCTGTGAGATGTTTTGTAAAATCTTGACTGCCAGGTACCAAACTGAAGTGGGAAAGTTTGGAATGCTTCTTAAATTGTTCTGTTGCCTGTAGAGCAATATTTTTGCCGAGCAACTTTGATTTTAGATCATTGATACAGAAGCTGGCTACTCCTTTAAAAACCGCTAGTTCTCTTTGAATTATTGAAATTGACTGCAATGGGTCCAAAAGGATTAGAATTATATTGCCTGCATAATGACTGACTACATGTTTTTCCCATTAACGACTAGGCCCTTAACATGTGCATTTTCCCTAATTGCTTGAGTTAGAGGTTCCACTGTGAGCACAAAGAGTTGTGACAAAAGGGGGCTGCCTTGTTTATTTTCTCTGTTAATAGAAAACTCATCAGAGTCCCTAAAATTGAGCCTAATAGCAGTCTTAAATTTGCTAACTGATGAATAAAGTTTACAAAAGTATCTCCCATCTGATATTTTTCAACCAGTTTGATAAAGAATGGCCATTGCAACTGATCAAGTGCCTTAAATGTGTCCAAAGCAAGAATTACCAGGTTTAAATTGCTGTGAGAGAAAGTTTAACATTCTTTTTATAGGATTGGCTTTTTGCCTCCTTTTGATAAAAACCTGCCTGGTCTGCTTTGACACAATGAGAGATTAAGTTATTTTGTCACCTTGCAAGTCAAGTTGTGAAAACGTTGACATTCTCTTTCAAAAGCTATAGGTCTGTAAGACTACAGATTTCTTATAGAGATTTGGTTTTAAAATCAGGCACAATTTAGTAAGACCACGAGTCAGGAATTTTATTACCCTGAAGAAGTGAATTGAAAAGAAGCTGTAAATTAGGAACAATAGTGTGTGCAACTTATATATTTTGTAAAATAGAGCAGTGATTCTGTCTGGGGTCCAGGGATTTGTGAGTTCTTAAGTCTTTATGGATTAAAAAAATATTTGCCTCTGAGAAGGGTTGATTTAAAAGTGTTCTATACTCATCAGCTATAGGTGAGAATTTAGATTTATTCAGAAACCTTGTCAAGGTTCATTCGCCCTGGAAATAAAGTTTAGAACAAAACTGCACAAAGGATTTGGAGATTTCTTTGGTAGCAACACGTTTTGCACCTAATTCAGTTTTAAGGTATCTTATTTTGTTTTGATAGGCCCTTTTAAAAAAGTCATTAGTAAGTAATTTGAAACTTTTTTATTCCCATGTATATTATTCCCATAGAACGTTTATCTTGTTGAAAGCCATTGTGGCTGGGGATGATGGGAGTTGTAGTCCAGCAGCATCTGGGAACCCAAGGTTGAGAACCCCTGCTCTAGTTCCTCTCTTTTCTGTAACAATTTTCTGTATTTTTTTAACCAAGATATTTATATAATCTTTCCAATTGATCAATATCTTTCTGAACGGATGTCTAAGGGCTAGTCTAAGGGATAGGGTGGTTATTTTTTAAGTAGGAAAAAAACCTTTAATACATCCCCTCTGAAGATGGCCTTAATTGCATCCCAGATAATGGCTGTAGATGTTTCTGAGGTAGAATTAAAATTAATATATTGTGTAATTACATTTTGGAGCTTCTCAAGCAACTTTCTGCTTGTCAAGTAAGTTAGGGTTTAGGTGCCAAACTGGAAACAAGGGCTGAGGATTATTCTGTTCTAAGGTGACCATTACTAGAGCATGGTTAGAGATTCCTATGGAACCAAACTTTAGCAGAAATTATATTAAGTTTGAATGAATGGGATAGTAAAATGTAGTCTAATCTCAAATAACTTTTGAAGTGAGGAAAGATGTGAATTTTTAAATGATGGGGTTACAAACTCTCCAAGTACTGAAGAGAGAGAATTGATTTAGGAATTTACTTAGTAGGGAAGGTCTCAAGCTTTGAGGAGCAAAAGCACAGGGGCTTTTGCTTGGAAGAAATCTACGACCCAGTTTAAGTTCCCTGCCTTCTGAGTATAATTTCACCTTTGCTAAACTAGGTTAATTTAGATAATGTAGATTGTAGGAAATGTCCCTGGTTTGGGCAGTAAATGGAGGTGATTGTGTAACTAGAGTCTATGATTTCTCCTTTGATGCATATAAAACAACTATTTGGGTCTTTCTTAATTATAGGGTTGTTCTATGGTAGAACAAGAAGAAAGTACAGCAACTGCCCTTGCTATAGTGGATCCTGCGGCGATAAATTGTTGACCTCTAGGTAAATTTATCTTTTACGCTTTGTCCCCAACCATGAGTTTCCTGTAAAAGCAAAATCACAGGGTTTTCCTTAAGAAAATACCTGAGAGCTTAACCCCATTCCCCAACCCTCTTATACTGTAAGATATTATTTTCAGCTTAGACCCCATATTTTACCAAGAAGAAAAGCTTTACTCATTTTTCTGCTGGAAAGCATATCTAATTCAACCTTAACACAAACCAAACTGCTAAACTATATTGGGGGGTGGGGGGAGAAACAGCTTAGATGTGAAACTGGGGCTTTAGGGAACACATTGCCACAGGTATTCTCCTGCTCAGATAATAATAGCCCAGTTGCCAGCCCAACTGAGGAATAAGGCATTGGAGGAGAGGTAAATCTAGGAGATTAATCCAATTCTCTATACCCCAGTCAACGCAGAGGTAAGTAAAATATCAAAGAGTTATTTACTGACAGCCATCAGAGTATGTTACAAAACAAGTCTATCATTCTGCGGAGTGGTCATCCAAGTGGGGTAAGCATGAGAGGGTAGAAGAATTTAAATTTATCAGGAAAAAATGTTGACCAATTCCTTCTTAGTGGTTACCATGTAAGGTTTGCCTTCATGTTAGATAAGCAAACGAAATGGGAATCCCTATTCCCAAGTTGTATTTTAGCATCTTGGTCATGAAAGGATGGAGGATTCATCTTGGAGGTTTAGCAGTGTCTCCAGGCTAAGATCTTGAAATACTGAGACAGCTGAATTTTGAAACTTAATGGAGGAAAGGGTACACAGCTCAGATAATTTTTTAAAAAACAAGAATCAGTTGAAGCAGACAATAACGCCTCTGGGTCTGTTAAAGTCAGTCAATTTAGGAGCAAAAGCCCTATAAACTGTTTCACTGTATGTAGCTGGAGGTTTAGCAGGAGATAGTTAAGCTATATTGTTAAGAAGGAGGGGATATCATGCATTTCCTCCAATTCTTTAAATGTCTGTTGGCCTCTCTGCCTTAAATTCCAGTGGCAACCACAATTTTCTAAATCCTCCACTTTTAATTGTAATTCCAGGATAGATTTACAAAGTTTTTGTATGGTGGCTTCTTGTGCTATTCTTATATTAAGGGCTTTGTTTGCCATCTCAGTAATAGTGTCCAGTTTATTTGGAGATTAAACCTCCAAAGGTTTAATGCTGCCCTGTCATTCTTCCATTAATTCCTGTTTAAACAATCTGAACTGCTCAACCATTTTGTCAAACACAGAAGATTGAAGTGAGGGTGTAAATTGTGATGAGTCAAGAGAGCTTTTTGAAAGTTTTGGTGGTTTAGACGCTATGTTGTCATTATCACTGAGCAGCAATGAAATGCCCTGAAGCATTTCTCTACCTGTATTTCAACTTTTTGTGCCTCATTCAATGAATTTTGTCTTTGAGATCACTGTTTATTTAATGATTGAGTGCAGCACTCTAGAATTAGACAGATGGTATATTGGTTTCTATGATAATGCTGTTTTGTCATGCTTAAAAAATCTCATAAGGATTGGGGGTCAGAAAATTGGCTCACATCTGTTAGTATTCCATTTTAAAATCTGTGATTCAAAATTTCTAACTTGAGGGAAACTTTCAACACTGACTTTTCTGCCACAGAACCCCTGAATGCTGCCAAAGATTATTTGGCATGTACAAGGGCATACATTCAGTTTATGCAGGCCATGGGCCAGGTCAGTTGGATCTTACTATTGCCCCCATAAACTGAAAGTACAGCCTGAAAACACATGCAACACCTCCTATGACTGAACATTGCAGAGGAAAACTGGCAGTAATAGGAAAGCTGTCTTGCCAGATAATCTTGTTCATCAATCTTCTCATTTGAGGAGTTAGTCTTAACAAGCTTTGCAACATACCAAAGCTTCCCCAGAATCCATTCTAAAAACTAGTGGCCAACATTCAGACTAATAACACAGTGGCAGAAGAGCGTTTTCCACTACACTAGGGAGAGAGGAGCAATTTTTGCCAATCTCATCTTCCTTCTGCAGCTGCTGTGCCTTTCAAAAACATGTCCTTGAGGATCCCACAACCCTAAGAGACATATTTTCAGCAGACACAGGGAAAATCTCACACCACCTTGCATGACAGAAAACACTCTTCCATCAATGCATTGTTAGTCTGGATATAGGGCACAGTTTTAATAATATTTGATCAACTGAGTTGTTCTACCCTGGCTAATTTAAATGTGGCTGATCTTATGGATATAAATTTTTCCGTCTGTTTAGACATATTTATCTGTTTATTGAGCATATAACAGCAAGATATATGCTCAAAAAAGAAAGTTGATACCCTTTCCTTCAAACAGACTGTGATTTGATTTTGCCACTTGTAGGCATAATAAAATAGGCATTCTCTGCAAACACAGATAAAGGAGCCCTTTTAGAAAACTGCCTGCTTGCATTCCATTAAATCACAGTTTCTCAACCACCGGTCCCTGGACCGCTGCCGGTCCCCGAAGGGTTGAGTGCCAGTCCCTGACTGGGAGTCAAACCCCCCCCCCCCAACAACTGCAATCAAGGCACTCACTTCCTCAATTTTGCACATGGCACGGAAGAGGAAGAGTATCACGGAGGCGTGGGACCCTTCTTGTGCCTTGCCTCCATGTGCTGCTGAGATCTTCCTACAGCTATCTTATTCCCTATCTTTACAGCTTCAAACTGTATGCAGCGCAGGGGCATCAAGGAAAAAGTATGACATTGGGTGCCACTTGAAGGGTTGCTGGTTCTTGCATGCTCATTGTTTGCAGCCAAAGGTTGATTGATTGAAACCCAGCTGCCTGTTGCGACCGAGGTGCCTTAAGAGGGAACGCTGTTTCCCTTTTGCATCGGTGGGGTGTTGTGGTCCCTCGGTCCCCTGTAACCCCCTGGTCTGCACTGCTGGTGGAAGACGGCAGTCCCCTTTGTGACCTCACCAGGGGGTGGAACCTCTGGCTGGGATCATGCCGCAGTGAGGGCTAAATGGTGGAGGGAGGGAGGAGGGCTGCCTTGGCTTGGGCTTTGCAGAAAGGGAGTGCAGGTGGACCTTCCTCAGGGGAGGGGAAGCAAGCATGCATACCAAGGAAGGCGGTGGCGTAGTACGGGGAAGAGGCAAGATACCATTTTGTGCGTTCATGCAAGAGGGTCATTGGATGAATGGCACTGGAATGAAGTGATCCTGGGGATTTGATACCCAGCACGGTTCGTGTCTGATCCAAACCGATTTAAAACCAGCTGCCTGTTGCGGCCAAGGCACCTTGAGAGGAAACGCCATTTCCCTCTTGCATTGGTGGGGTGTTGTAGTCCCTCGGCCCCCTATAACCCCTGGTCTACACCGCCGATGGAAGACGGCGGTCCCCTTTATGACCTCGCTGGGTGCAGGGGACAACCTCTGGCCGGGATCATGCCGCGGTGAGGGCTAAGCAGAGGAGGGAGGGAGGAGGGCTGCCTTGGCTCGCCTCGCTGTTATGCGCGGGCAGCATGTGGGACCACGTGAGCTGCGTGGCTCCAAAGGCAGGCTGGTGTGATTGGCGCATGCAGGGGAGTTGGGAGGGGGGCACAGAAGCACGCATTGTGAGAGAGGATGGGGAAACACCTGCTATACTCTGGTGCGCAAGCACAGTGGTGGCAGCTCTTGGATCCAGGCGACCTTCCGAGCATGGTCCGGTGCACCATTGCCTCACCCACCCTGAACAGTGTCTCGTCTCCCCAGTGAGGAAAATGAGGCATCCACCACTACAACGCTCCACGCCCTCCGCCATCTCAGAATCACCCCCTTCCCTTTAATGCCAGGTCCCCACCGCTCTTCTTCACATTTTCTTTCACTGATTAAAAAAACCCCATTCCCAACACCTGCCATGTAACCATTTTTAAGGCGTTTTGGAGGAGCTGCACGGGTTTCATTAGGTCCACCTCACAAAGTGCACATCTAAGAGCAGGATCCAGATCAAGCCAGGTGATCATGACTAAGCAGCATTGACACAAATGAGAGATGACTAAATTAATTTCAGTGGGTGGTCCTGACTGACGTCGTCTGGATCCGGCCCTGCGACTACACAACTCCTGCTAAAACTCCACCTCCATCATGAGAGGGTTAAACTGTAGATTTCCGGCTCTACTGAACTTGCCCAGCTCTCCTCTCATCACCTCCTTTTTGCTTTGCTTGACATCCAGCCTGATGAAGCGTTTTGGGGAATTCAAAAGGTTGCTTGTGTGTTGTTTTCATTGGCCCCATGTAGCTTTTGAATTTTTCTAATGGCCCAATATCCCCTCTCCATTGAGTAATCACACAAGCACCCCCACACCCCACACATACTGAAGACATACTGGAGACAAATTTGTTCACCCAGGCTTTTAGATTCAGGGGTTCTCAACCTTGGGTACCCAGATGTTGGTGGACTTCAACTCCCATAATCCCCAGCCATAATGGCCAAATGCCATTGTGGCTGGGGGTTATGGGAGTTTAACTGAGGGAACCAAGGTTGAGAACCCCTAATATTCCATGTTTAAATTTTGGGCAGTATAGAAGTCAGATAGATAGATAGATAGATAGATAGATAGATAGATAGATAACCTTGAAACCCCTTTTCTAACTGCTGGTTCGGGAAACTGCGCATGAAGAATGTAGCGGTCCTTAAAACTCTGCACGAAGAATTTAATGGTCCTTGACTCCAAAAAGGTTGAGAAACACTGCATTAAATGAATGGCCTGAGGTCTGTGATGAAATACTGCTTAAATTATGCTCAAAATACCAGAATCATTTGAAGATTTTTATCTTTTTTACATCAACCCAAATGAAAGGTTTTGTGAACTGTGAAATTAGCCTACAAATTAGCTCACTTATTTGTGACTTCAGCTGATCATAACAAAGGTATTTATGCTACTTCTGCTGTTTAGATTCCTGTTCCTGGAGGTATATATACTTAGGCTTCAAAACTCCCTTCTCATCGAGGAATATGATCCTCCCCTACCTCAAAGTGATGAAAAGAAATATCTCTGATTTGAAAATAACGTTCCCCCCATTATTCATCTTTGCTTCTTCCACCCTCCAAGGCTGGTTTGAGGTTTCTGGAGCCCTTGGTACATGAGTGCCAAGGGGGCCCTTCCTCTATTAGGAGATAATTTTTATGGTAGAGTTGCAGCAGTGACACCTTCTCCCCCTCAGGGAATGGGAGCTGTTGTCACTATGTCCCCCATTTGCTAGTGGGCTGGGGGAAAGAGTAGCTGCTCAGAGGTCTCATGGCAGTGGTTTCCCCTCCTCATTGATGAACATGATTATCTCCTTTCCTTCTTCCTCTGGGAGGAGGTCTATTTGCAGATGGGAAAGGTGGAAAGAGGCAGCAGTGTCCCAAGTCTCTTGCAATGATGCTATTCCTATTGGTAGATGGAGAAATGTTGTTGCTGTTTGTGAGTTGAAAGGAGGTAGGAAAAAGCAGTGACATTGCCTCCTCCTAGCACCACTCATGTGAGCACTGGGGTCTCAAGGTCAGTGCCTAGCTCGGCCAATCCCCAATGCCACCCCTGATATGTTCCTTTTTATATCTCCCCTACTGTCAAAATTCAGATTGTAAGCTCTTTAGTGTAGCAGTCTTTTTTTTTTTGCTTGTTATTTTTATTCTGTAAAACATGTGAACATTGATAGTCCTATATTCCTAATCTATAGATAATAGACATTCAACAACAACAACAACAAATATTCAAACACTGCTCCAATGCACCAGTGTTTTCTGTCACATGAGGGGCACCAGTGGCAGCCGGTAAGTTCAGCACTAGTGCGGCTGTGAGAATTACCTTTAAAAACTGTACCCCTTTAAAAAGGTACCATTCCAGGGGCATAATTGCCATTGGGCAAGGGGAGACAAATGTTTCTAGGCCCACAGGGCCTGGAGGGCCCCCCAAGGCCCCTCAGCCAGTACCCCTTGCCTTGCCCCTCTCCTGCTCTGGCCAGGGGAGCAAAGCAGCCTGTCAATGGCTGCAGCCCCTTAAGTCTCCACCTCTCAGCTGTTTGGTGGGTGGGCGAGGCTTCCAGACAGGCCTCTGTGCAGGCCTCCCTTAAGCCAGAACTTGAGTGCCGGCAGGAAGGAAGGAAGGAGGGAGGGAGGCAGGGTGGCCAGCGCTGGCTGCCCTTGCACACCACAGCTCTGCCCAGCTTTTTACTCCTCAGGCTTAGCAATGGAGGTAGGATGTAATTTTCTTTTTGTGGTTATTCCTCCCCCCCCTCAGATATTTAGGGATTGCTTGCCATAGTTTCAATATAAGGTGGGGGGATGTAGGGCAGATTGAAATGACTCTGAATATTTAATTCAAAGACTGAGGAATGCTGGTTTTAATTCAGAGACTGAAGAATTTGCTGGTTTAATTTTTTTTTAAATTAAATTTTTTTAAAAAAAGTAGTTCCACCCTGATATGGAAGAATCTGCCCCTTGCCTTCATAAAAAACAACAACAACCCCATTTCAGCCCCAGCCTTTAGATCACCTGGAATGACTGGGCATAATTTTTAAAATTAAAAAACCATCACAAAAGTCCTATAAGTGGCTTGTTTCATGACAAAAAATTACAAAGTCCTTTAGGTTTCAGTGAAATGTACTTCCAGCTAAATGTGGTTAGATTTGCTGCCTGAAGCTGCAATTCTCTACACACTTACCTGGAAGCAAACTGTACTGAATTTGTTAGGATTTATGAGAAAACATACATAGGATCGCATTGCATGGTTGAAAGTCTCATTTGTTAATCAGCAGTGAGGGGCCCATTTTAAAATCTCGTCTCCAGGCCCACTCCAACCTTGCTACGCCCCTGTACCCTTCCAGGCTTTTTATTACAGGTTCATAGAATAGAGTGTAATCCCATCGAGAACAGGCAGATCTAAACCATCTCTTGGGTCTTGAACCCCCACAATCGGTACCTCTGTCTTATTTGGATTCAACTTCAGTTTGTTATCCCTAATCTAGCCTATTACTGCTCCCAGGAATGCATTTAGGGAAGTTATGCCATTTCTTGAAGAAGCTGATAGGGAGAAATAGATTTGGGCATCATCAGCATATTGATAACACGTTGCACCAAATCTCCTGATAATCTCTCCCTACAGTTTGATGTAGATGTTAAGGAGCACTGGAGACAGTATAGAGCAGGGATGGGGAACCTTGGCACTGCTGCAGATGTTGGCCTACAATTCCCATAATCCCTAGCTATTGGCCTCTGTGGCTGGGGATTATGGGAGTTGTAGTCCAAAAACAGCTGGAGTGCCAAGGTTCCCCATCCCTGGTATAGAGCCTTGTGGAACTCCATACAGTAACTTACAGAGCGACAGTCTCCAAATAACATCATCTGGAATTTACCAGAGCGGTAAGAATGGAACCACTATAAAACAGTGCCACCTAATACCACCTCCCTCAAGTGACCCAGAAAGATACCATGGTCAATGGTATTGAAAGCCACCGAGAGATCCAAAAGGAGTGTGTAGAGTCATACTTGCTCTGTCAATACCTAACTGGAGATAATCCATCAGGCCAACCAAGGCAGTCTCAACCTCATAGCCCGCTCTAAAGCAGGTTTGACATGTTTCTAGATAATGTTTCCTCCAGGACTTTCTGGAGCTGAGAAGCCACCACCCTCTCAATCATCTTGCCCAAACATGGGAGATTAGAGATGGGCCTGTAGTTGCCTAACTCTGAGGGATCCAATGTAGGTTTTTTCAATTATGGTCTAATGATAGCCTCCTTAAGACAAGGAGGCATCCTACCCTCCCTCAGAGAAGCATTTATGATGTTTTAACCAGACTCTTACCAATAATCTGATTGTTAGATAAAATAAGCCAAGTTGGGCAAGGGTCAAGAGAGCAGGTGGTGGGACACACAGTCCAAAACAGCTTGTCCACATTCTCAGGAGTCACAAACCGAAAGTGATCCAGTTTGAACACATAAGAGGAATTGCTAGATACCTCCATAACAGACTCTGCCCTAATAGTAAAATACAGTTTGGCCTGAATAAGAGAGATTTTGTCCATATAACATATAATTATACATTTAATTATAACATATGATCCAACATTTTAATGTATTTGCATCATTCATTTCAGGAATATCAGTGTACCCATTTTAATATCAATTACCATACATGGATTGTTGAGTAACAACCTCCATATTTGCTTCAGATATCATATAATGTAATGAGGTGCTTCCCTTAGTGAAAAACCAGTTGATTCTGTGTGTGTGTCTCCAATGCTAGATTTTTTCTAAAATTAAACTAGAATAATAAATAATGTCAACACAATCCTAAACATGTTTATTCAGAAGAAACGTTCTGGGCAGGATCCCCTCAATTAACTCAATGTGATTTACAGTCAAGTAAATGTGTTAGGATCGGGGTGTAACATTCATTTAGCACAGGGATCCTCAACAGGGGGTACTAGTAACCTAGGGGTACTTTAAGGGCTGCAAGGGAATACTCAGTGCTCTCCTGCCTTATTCATTCATTCATTCATTTCGTTTCATGTCTATACCACCCAAAACTTGCGTCTCTGGAGAGCTCTGCAGAGTTCTTGCCACACTGCAGCCATACAATTAGTTTCCCATCTGAGGATTGCCAGTTTAAAGCTGACATGTCTTCAGTGATGTGCCCACTGTAGGAGGAGAGGGAGAAGCTCCTCCTCTGCTCCTGACGGGCTGGCTATGTGCTGAAGCTCAGCATACCCTTTCCCTCAGCTTGACTGACAGGCTCCAGAAAACCAGCACTCCCACTGAAATTAAAGGGACAAGTAAGCGTCTTATTTCTTTCAATAAGAGTGCTTATGAGAGACTTGGTGTAGATGTGAGCCAGTGACTTTAGAAGTCTGTCTCCCTAAATGTAACACATACATGTTTGTTTTTACGTATATATGTGTACACAAACACAGAAGTTACAAATAAGACAGGCTACTCCAGTCACTGGCTTACATCTAGATTAATTTACTCATAAGCAGTCTTACTGAAATGAATATGACAACTTGTCCCATTAATTTCAATGGGAATACTCATGAGTAACTTAATATGGGTGTAAGTGAGTGACTAGACTAGCCAATCTCATAACTGTAATATTTAAACTTGTGTACACATACTTTCTATAGGGTACCTGAGTTGATTTCTACAGGATACCTGAGCCGAAGGTTTGCAGCAGAAGAGGGACACTTGTTTAAAAAGATTGGGAACCCCTGATTTAGCACACATGACATTAGAAAGAACTTTCCTTGCTTAGCATCATACAAACTTTACTGACAAGTAGTAGTAGATGAAAATAGCCTGCCAAGTAATTTCCTCATGCTCTAAAAACAAATATTTGTTGTAAAGAACTGGATTGACACAGCTGTCTAATAATGGCATCCACACTTCAATAAAAATAAAAATACATATAGTCCTCGCCCCTTGTTTGCTTAGCTGAACAAAGCTGGAGTCCTGTGGTTGCCTGGCTCCTACATAATTTTAGGCTCAAGGCTCAGCAGAGGCTGATTAAACAATCCATCTGCCATATGTGCACAAAGAAGTTGCCAGTTTCATGCTTTGCAGGGCAGAGTGACATCTATTTTGGACCACATGGCAGTGCGTTCCTAATCTACAGCAGCGTTGATGAGGCTATGAAGTACTGAAATGCATTTTGCTGGGATTGACTGAATATTGTCAGACAGGGACACAATATTTATAAGATAAGTTTTTACAAATGTTTTTCTGCACTGAATGATTCATGGTTTACAACCTGATTTCAAATTACAATGATATCATTTAAACATTTTAACAAAACATTTCACTACAAACTTCAAGACTACCATTTCTTTACACACACACACACACACACACACACACACACACACACACACACACACACACACACACCATACTTCAATCTCTTAACCTTAGCTTATGGGTGGAGATCACCTACTCCTGATCTTTTCTAAAACTCAAATCTCCAACTATTAGAGACCATCTCTTAACTAATAATTCCCATAGACACACACCAACTGGCCATTCTCGGCAATTAACAAGCAATTTCCCTAATGAAGTGATAGTCTCCCAATTGTTTCTGAAGTATCTGGAATGGATCCTGGCCACTTTCCTCCATGCAGGTACAGAGATAATAATTTAAAAACCCACTGGTTTTCTTATAAAAAATATAATTCATTACTAGCTGGCCCGGGCTCAGAGCATCTACTCCTCTTGTTCTCCCTTTCTCGGCCCCCCTCCGACTTTCTTTCCCGCCGGCCTGGCCACCGCTTTCTCTCCCGGCTGGCCGGTCTAGTTGCTTTCTCTTCTTGCCTGCCTGCGGGCCTGACCACCACTTTTTCTCCCTGCCCACCCACCGGCCTGGCCGCCTCTTTCTCTCCCTATCCTCCGGCCTGGCCATTCACTTTATCTTCTCCGCTGTCGCTTTCCTCTCCCCCTCCCCCGCTTGTGGACTCTGCAAGAGCTGCCACACATGGGATTAGCAATGGGTATGTCTAAGAGAATTATATATATAGATTCTTATTGCTTATCAAAGGCTCACCTCACAAACTACAGCAAGATTATCTTCATCTTGTGCTTCAATTAGTTCAGCAAGAAAGTACTCTCCATAGGTTTCTCTCAAAGTATCATTGTGGCACATGAAGATAGGCGTGAGATCATCATGGTCTTCTACCCTATAAATAAGATGATTGGCATCCTTCTGTTAATATATCCCATAAAAAGAAAATGTTTAAGAAATGACAGGTAGCATGTCTGGTGTGCAGAAGACTATGCCTTAAATGGAGCCAGCGTGGTGTAGTGGTTAGAGTGCTGGACTAGGACCGGGGAGACCCGAGTTCAAATCCCCATTCAGCCATAAAACTAGCTGGGTGACTCTGGGCCAGTCACTTCTCTCTCAGCCTAACCTACTTCACAGGGTTGTTGTGAAAGAGAAACTCAAGTATGTAGTACACCGCTCTGGGCTCCTTGGAGGAGGAGCGGGATATAAATGTAAAATAATAATAATTAAATAATAATAATAAATTAGGATAGAGGACTAGATATCTTGAGATACGTACAGGATAAAAGGATTTTGTGATTATCTGTTGCTTTACTTTACTTTTCTTGAATTTTATTACTTTTCTTTTTAAAAGTATTATAACGAAAAAGACCTCACAATAGTACATTCACATTTCATTTTAAATAAAACAATGATTAGGGGCATACATCATCACTGAATTTATCATTCCAAAAATATACAAAAAGTGACCATTTCTTAATAAATTAAGAAATGTCTCTAGCTCTTTATATAATAAGTTGTGATTATATAATTTATATAATTATAATTATATAATTCATAATATATAAGACTATATAATTTATATAACCTGATTGTCTCTAGCTCTTTATATAATAAGTTGTGTCATCAAAGCGATATCCCATATCCCATGCTGCTATGGAGATCCTTGCTGTTGATAATCATTTCAACATCATCTTTTAGATAATTCAATAGAATTATCAGAACAATATCAATTGCCAATATTGCTTGATTTTGCAACGTCCAAATGATATGTAAATAATCTGCATGTAGTTCTCCACATCGCCAGCACCTTTCATGAGGTAAATTATATAATATTTTCCATTTATATGGTGTTAAATATGTTTGATGTAATGTTTTCAAATAATTCTCTTTTAAATTCATAGAAATAAAGTTTCTTACCACTTATTCTCCTATCCATTTTCATATTTCATCTGAGACTAGACATTTTAAATCTGTTTCTCATTTATTTTGGAAGGAAGATTGTCCATTGCAAAAAAGGTAAACAAGCATAGCATATAATTTGCCAATCAACCCCTCATTAGTTTTTGAAAATAGCAGCAATTCAAGTTTAGTTGGATATCTGAGTGATCCATATTACTTAAGACTAGAATTGCATGTCTTATTTGAAAGAGTTGGTACATTTTGGAGGAATACAGTCTCATCTAATCCTACATTTGTTCAGATGGAACAATCACCCTGTCTTTCACAAGATCTTTTAAAGTTCCCATGCTTTCCAACCAATTAATATTAGGTGAATTTCATCCATTCTTTCCTCCTCCCATCCTTGGTACCAACCCCCCCCCCAACTGCGTCTCTAGTTCTCCCTCATTCTCGCGCCCCCTCCTTCTTTCTCTCCCTCCGGCCTGGCCACCGGAATGGATGAAACTTGTGCCTCAAAGGTCTGTGTGTCCAGCATCTTGAATTAGGATCGATGACATCATCACAATCTATGCTGTTGAGTTGTCCCTTTGTTTCCCTACAGCTGTAGCAAATTTGATTCAAATCTGTTAAGCAGTTCACAAGTTAGCCCACTTGCGCCTCAAAGGTTTACACATCCGCATTCTTGGATCGGGGTGGATGACACCATCACAAACTACGCTGTTGAGGTGTCCCTATGTGTCCCTACAATTGTACCTGATTTGGTTCATATTGGTCCAGGCATTGCGAAGCTGATGTGAGGAGGGGGACACGGACACACGGACACACGGACACGGACACACACAAACACAAACACACACACACACACAATGCTGGGTGATCTCATAAGCCTACTGGAAAGTAGGCTAAAAAAAATGATTTCAACCAAAGTAGTAACATCAACTTGGCACTTCCAGCATTTTAATTAAGGGCCAACTCATTAAATCCCCCCCCCAAATCATTTTAAAACAAAATTATTAACAGAGTCAATTTATCTATCCTCCTCTCTCAACTGGTAAAGGTAAAGTATGCCGTCAAGTCGATTTCAACTCCTGGCATCCACAGAGCCATGTGGTTTTCTTTGGTAAAATACAGGAGGGGTTTACCATTGCCATCTCCCACGCAGGATGAGATAATGCCTTTCAGCATCTTCCTATATCGCTGCTGTCCAATATAGGTGTTTCCCATAGTTTGGGAAACATACCAGTGGGGATTCGAACCAGCAACCTTCTGCTTGTTAGTCAAGCATTTCAAAGTTGTTCTTCATTCATTAAAACACAGATCACTCACTAACTCAAACATGTCAGGTTAACTCCAACACTGAGGGGTACAGACATAATAGGAAACCATACTTTTCTGCTACAAAATGAGCATGGGAGAGTTCCATGCTCTGCTTGCATGGCTGAGAATCCTGGTTTCCTTAAATCACAGTTCCACAGCTTGTGTGAAGCCAGGAACTGTCATTTAATTCTGGCTTCCAAACCAGGATATGAATCCAGCTTTAACCTCTGGTTTCACATCTCGGTTTGGAAGCCAGAGATAAACCACATTTGCCCTGGTTTTTTTTTTTTTTTTAAAGGGAATTAAACACCACAGTTCCACACTTGAGGCAAGGAGATAAAGGAAAGCAGGAACCTGCAACCCCACGACTATCTAGGCCTCTTTGATGTAGTGAGGCCATTTGCAACCCAGCCGGCAAAGCGTGCGGACAGCAGGGAGTTCTCCTGCCGCCCACTCTCTAAAGTTTAAAGTTCTTTAGAGAGCGGGCGGCGGGAGAACTCCCTGCCGTCTGCTCGCTTTGCCAGCTGGGTTGCAAATGGCTTTGCAAATGGCTGGGTTGCAAATGGCTTTTTCGCGCGCGAAAGACTTCCTAGAAGCCATTTGCAACTCAGCGGCAAAGCGAACGGGGACGGCAGGAGAGTTCTCCTGCCAACCCCTTGAGATGGGGAGATATTTGGCAAGAAGGGGGCGGCAGGGGACATTTGGAAAGCTGCAGGGGGCGGCCGCCAGCCGAGGGGGCTTAGCTTGAAGGGGGCGGCAGGGACTGGGAGCGATCCTGCCGCCCCGTTACGTATAGGAATGGAGGAGCCCGAGCCGCACCAGTGGAGATTGAAGCCGGCGGCACCCTGCCGCCCGATTACTACAAGAATTATGGTTACTATGATGGAAGGGGTGAGTAAAGCCCCCCCTGTTTTTATTGGAACCCCCCACCCCAGTGCTGGACCGGTTCCATGCACACCCCTACGGGGGGGGGGGGTAGTGCAGAGGCCAAACAGTAGCACCTGATACTGGTAAATTGAGTTGTCCACCATGAATCTCAGATATTTCCTGTATGTTTGTTTGATCCCTAAGTGAAAATAAGTATCCAGGAGGTCTAACATTGCAAGCCACCATTCCTGATGCAAAAGCAGCAGAATGTCCTGCAACGTTGTCATTCAATACTTTTCCACATGTACGAACTTGTCCAGATGTCTCAGGTACATTATAGGCCATTTTCCGCCATCCCTTTGGGAGATTTGAAAGTAGCGAGAGTAGAAACCATCCTGCCTCTGTGCCCACCACACCGGGACAATTGCTTTTTTGTTCAATAATTCCTGTACCTCTCTCTGTAGGGCTGGAGTTGCCCTCGTAAAGCACACCCCTTTGTAGTTTGCTTGTGTCTTGAATTCTATGGTGTAGCCCGTAAAGACTATCTGCAACACCCACCAATCCAACGTTATGTGGCGTCATGCAGGGTGGGGCATGGCTTGCCAGTTTTATGTTACTAGCTAAAGATGTTATTTGTGCCTGATTGATGTTGTAGGCAGCCAGGTTCAGAGCTACGGCATTGGGGTAGGCTCCCGTCTGGTAGAAGCCAGAGTCCTCCGATGTTGAGTGGTGCGATGGGCTGTTGTTACCCTCAAAGATGCTGTTTCTGCGCCATTTATTGCGCTGGCCCTGATTGCTCTTGTTCTTTGATTGATAGTTTCTTTTATTATGTGGCTGGTAGGTCTTTTTGAAATCTCTCCTATCCTGTTGCTTGTAGTTGTAACGTGGCTGGTTGTAGGACTTACTTTGCTGCATAGGAGGTTGAAGGTGTTGCCGTAAAGGTTTTAGCTGTAAACTTTGACTTCTTAAGCTTTTCCACTGTAGAGTCCGTCTGTTCAGAGAAGAGACCATTTCCATCAAAGGGGAGCCCCTCTATTTTATCTTTCATATCACACTGAAGGGAGGCTGATCTGAGCCATGCATGACACCTCAAAGCGATTGTGGCAGCCATGGCCACTCCGACTCAGCTAAGTGTTTAACTGTACTCAGCTGCTGGTGGGTTACAGCTGTTGATTTTTCCATTGTCTATTAAAAAAAGGTTTTTAACTCTTCTGTAGTAAGTTTATCCATGCCCTGTTCCAAGCTGACCCAGAAGCAGTGATTGCATTTCGCCATGCAGGCTGAGTAATTGGCTGTTTTCATGGACAGGCAGGCTGTAGAATAGATCTTTCTCCTGAGCACATCTAATTTCCTGCCTTCCTTGTTTGCAGGCGTTGTATGTTGCCAGCCCAATCTCAAAGAAGTGGCACAGTCTATTACTACAGAATTGGGCAGTGGGTGCTTAAGCAGGTACGTATTTTTAGCTTCTTTCACATTGTAGAGGTCCTCTAATCTCTTTGATGTAGGTGTGGAAGCATGAATTCCCCTCCCCCTTGCACTGCGCAGTTTTAGATATTACAGGGAGAACAGGTAAGGCAAATGGCTGTACTGACAATGCTTTGGCCATAAAATGGTAGACAGGGTCATCAATGGTAGCTGTTTGTGTCTTGAGATTCAGCCCCAATGCCTCCACCATCTCTTTTATTTGTACAGTATACGGTAGGCCTTTATCTCCTCTGTAAGGGATACATGTGAAGGCATGGAAACATCCGGTGAGGGATCTTGATCAACTGTTGATCAAGATAACTTCCAGATGGAGCTGGTAATTGTATGCTAGTCCCAGGGAATCCTGTCCAAAACCACACGGGTGGGTAGATGATGGATTTTGGTGCGAGAGAACCACATATGTGCCTACTGGTCGTAGTGGCTAGATGCACTGCTGTAAGTGCATAACACATAGGCAGGTGCTTCTGAGTAGTAGCTGACTCCAACTCTTCAAGTTCTGCATGAGAGTTATGCTCTACAGACTGTGGGAATCCCCTGTCGATGTAGACGGGGTAGTGTTATTGGAGTTCAACACTGAGAGCAGAGATTGTGCTGTGTTGGGGTCCAAAGCTCCAGTCTCCTTGATATCATCAGTGTCAGCATCGTTGATCTCGAAAGTGTCCGGGGCCCAACAACGCGGAGTAACTTGTTCTGTCAGAATTGGTGTATTTGGTGCAGAGTGTACGTCTCACATTGTCGGTGTCGACAGCAATCTTATTGGAGTTGTTAATGGTAAAAAAAATGTCGCTCTTGGTACCAAGGCAGACCTCGACACCATAGGAGTCGCTGGCCTCTGCGTCAAAGGCCTCGAGATCGACGAAGGTAGAACTGGAGCAGGAGTCAAAGTGGAGTGCATTGAAGTTGATGCCGACACCTTCGACACCAATGCTCTCGATGTCAAAGAAAACTCCTTCACTGCCAATGTCAAGTCCAAGCTTGGTGCCAATGGCTTCGACACCAATGTTGTGACTACATCCTGTGCTGTCGATGGGGAGAGAGTATCCTCCAATGTTGATGACTTCTGCCATTTTGTCTCCATGTCGCTTTGGTGGTTTCAGAGACTTAAAAACAGGCGCTGAGGGTTTAGACTGAGCCGAAGTCTCAGCCCTTGGGCCAGAAGACTTAGCAGATGAGCTTACCCCCTCCTTAGATGGACCCAGGGGACTTAAAACATCGTCATATAGAGCAGCCCTCAAATGAATCTCCCTGGTGCAGATTTGCTTTGAAAACAATTGGCAAACTTTGCACGAGGAGGTATTGTGGGCTTCTCCAAGACAAATTAAGCATAGGGCATGACCATCTTGCGATGGAAGCTTGTTTTTGCACTCGGCACATCGTTTAAAAGTTTTTTTGCCCAATTTCTTCTCAGTTTGTTTAGGAGTATCCATAGCCATCATCTGTTAAAGTCAGTCCAAAGTTATCCAATCTATCCATAGTCATAGTCAATAGCAGTCCAAAGTCAATTCCCAGTAAATCAGTCCAGGTTTTTGTTTTTAACTTTTCCTCTGGAACTCACAAAAAAGAGGAACCTGAACGAGGAGACACAGAGACCAAGTGACTGATTGCAATGGCGGTTGCAAAGGAACTTAAGTGATGGTGTTTGTTTCCGCCATAAATAGCCATGTGGTAACATGGGGTGGGGCAAAAGCACCACAAGGAGCTGTGGTAGTCCACACTGAGAGGCTTCTGCACAGGCACAGAACCCATTTCTAACGGATTCAATGGATCACGAACCAGATCTCAGGGTTTCATTTGAAACAGAGCTCAAAACAGGTCAGTTTTAAAATTTGCTTTCAAACACCAGACTCAGCTCTGTAGAGTTGTCCCTCACCAACCATGAGGGTTGCGTTCCTGGAAACCTTTGCAGTTGGAGAATTCACGGTTAACAAGGCATTGACATGAATGGGAAACAGGGAGTTAGGGAACCGCAATTGGGAAAGTACCTGAAAAAAATAGAAAAAATCCCCCCTGACCACCAGAAATGATCCCCTGATCCCCCCCAAATCACCCCAAACCATCCAAAATTGCTCCCTGATCCCTGAAATTACCCCCTGGCCCAGGAAATTCCTCCCCCAAACCACCCAATTTTTTGAAAGGCGCCAAACTGTGGATACGGGTCACGGTTGGTGAGGGTGGTGATAATTTCCCAGTCGCAAATACTCAAATCCGCGATTGGGAAACCCATGATTGATGAGGGACGACTGTAAAACAAAACAGAGTTTCTATGAGCATGTACAAAATGCCTTTCCTTCAGCAATGACTAGTCAATATAAGCCTTTTCCCATCCTGCCACACGTGAAAACATGTGCATGTCACGTATACACACGAACATGTGTACATACAGTACAAACATAGACTGGCTTTCAGGTCATATTGGTTGAACTCCAGGAAAGTTGGCACATCTCAACTTAGAAATTAAACACTGCCTTTTCCTATCATCTCTTTTTCTTAACAGTTTGATCCTATCATCTATTGTGCAAGTAGCTTGTTTTTAAAATTTAAAAACGATTTAATATTTTTATACTGCTCACTATCAAAATCTCTAGGTGGTTTACAATGACAAAAAAATGAAAAAATTAACACATTTAAAACATATATAAAATTAATAGTTAAAACAATCAATAGAATTCAACTAAACCATCCACTAAAAATTACAACTAAACTGCTTGACTGAAGAGATGTGTCTTCAGCTGTTTCCTAAAAGCCATCAGAGATGGAGCAGCTCTGATCTCAGCAGGAAGTGTGTTCCACAGCCCTGGGACAACTAGATAGAAGCCTCATCTTTTGAGTTGCCACCAGACGAGCCGGTGGCACCCTCATACGAACCTCCCCTGATGATGTTAATAGGCAGCAGAGTTCATAACAAAGAAGGTGTTCTCTTAAATACCCTGGGTTCTATCTGTTAAGGGCTTTATAGGTGTTAACCAGCACTTTATGTTTTGCCCAGAAAACTACTGGCAGCCACTGTAGTTCTCTGTAGTTCACACATAGACTGGGTAAATTCACAGTCAGGTAATGACAAAGAGGTCAAATTTCTAGAGACGTTGAATAACTGTGCCCTAGAACAGTTGGTCTTGGAACCAAACAGAGAGAAGGCAACCTTGGACTTAATCCTGAATGGCACCCAGGAGGACCTGGTGCGTGATGTTAGTGTCATTGACTCTTTAGGGAACAGTGACCATAGTGCGATCAAATTCAGCATACATACAGGGAGAGAATCACCAAGGATGTCTAACACAGACACTTTGAATTTCAGAAGAGGAAACTTCTCTAAAATGAGGAGCATGGTGAAAAGAAAGCTGAAAGGGAAAATCAGGAGAGTCACTTTGCTCCAGAATGCATGGAGTTTACTCAAAACCATAATACTAGAAGCCCAGTTAGACTGTATACCCAAAGGGAGGAAAGGTACCACTAAGTGCAGGAGGATGCCAGCATGGCTAACAGGTAAAGTCAAGGAGGACATGAAGAATTTCTTCCAAAATTGGAAGGCCTGTCCAAATGAAGAGTACAAAAAGGAACACAAACTATGGCAAAAGAAATGCAAAGTGACAATAAGGGAGGCGAAATGAGAGTTTGAGGAACATTTAGCTAAAAGCATCAAGGGCAATAACAAAAACCTCTTTAAATACATCAGATGCAGGAAATCTGCTAGGGAGGCAGTTGGACCATTAGACGATGAGGGAGTGAAAGGGATTATTAAGGAGGATATGGAGGTTGCAGAGAAGCTAAATGAGTTCTTTGCATCTGTCTTCATGGCAGAGAATATTGAATGTCTGACTCCCAGGGAATGAGGTGGGCTCCTAGCCCTTCTTGAACTCTAGAATGACTAGAGCACCCCCATCAAGGTCAGCCTCAGGAACACCCAGGGGAGGAGGTTAGCTTGTCACCTGAGTCCTCCTCCTGGCTTGCTGCATTCAGCCAGTTCCCTCTCTTGGAGAATTCCTGGCTCCCATACTTAGAAGCAGCTCCTCAACATTAGCTGCCTTGTCTTAAATACCCCAGTGCAGAGATGACAGGACTTAAAGCTTACTTTCAGCCCCGCCCCCCTTCCTGACCTTGCTTCCTGTTTCCTGCCACACCCAACCTAGCTGTCTCCCTAGAGCTGTTTCCTACAGCTCTCCCTGCCTTGCCCTCTCAACCCTACTGGGATCCAACTAGCTTGTGCCCTTCTCATCCCTACTGCCCCCTAAAGGGAACAAAAGCCTCAGAGAAGGGATGCCACACCCATCTCCAGACTCCATGGGGCCACCCAGGTAACATGGCATCCTGACACTGAGCATATACCATATATATATGCCTCTGAATACCAGTTGCAGGGGAATAACAGCAGGAGAGAGGGCATATCCTCAGCTCCTGCCTGTAGGCTTCCAGTGGCATCTGGTGGGCCATTATGTGAAACAGGGTGCTGGACTAGATGGGCCTTGGGCCTGATCCAGCAGGGCTGTTCTTACATTCTTTCAAAACAGGAGTGATATGGTTTCTTCAGGACAACCCGGAGACCAATCTGGTGGCAGCATTCTACACCAATTGCAGTTTCTGGACTATGTACAGAGACAGCCCCACATATAGTGAATTGTTGTAGTCAAGCCTGGAGGTGACCAGCATGAATACCACTTTCTTAAATAATGCTCTTCCAGGAAAGGGCACAGTTGGCATATCAGCCAAAACTGATAAAAAGCACTCCTGGCCACCACCTTCACCTGAGATATGAGAGAGAGAGAGAGAGAGAGATGGGTCCAGAAGAACTCCCAAACTGTGAACCTGTTCCTTCTAGGGGAGTGTAAACCCATCTAGATCCAGTAGATCTATCCCATCTCCTGAATTGTGGCTTGCTACAGTGAGCACCTCCATCTTGTTTGGACTCAGCTTCTGTTTGTTATCCCTCATCCAGACCATTACCACCTCCAGGCAGTCATTTAGGGAAGTTATGCATTACCTGATGAAGCTGACATGGAGAAATAGATTTGCACCCTGCACCAAATCCCCTGGTGATCTCTCTCAACAGTTTTATGTAGATATTAAAAAGCATTGGAGACAAAATGGAGCCCTGAGGAACACCATATAAAAGCTCTCACATGATATATTTTGAAGAATGCGTTGGTATGTTTGCTTGTATATTTGTTTGATTGATTGTGCGAAATAAATCATACTTCCCAATGACCTACAGATGCCAAATTTTACATGAACAATCCTGCCACTTAAATTAGCAGCACTACCTTTTACCCTGAAATATGCTCAGTGATTTTTTTAATGTAGTTTTTTGAAGAAATTCTGAATATCATGCTTCCCAATTACTTAGACATACCAAATTTTGAGCACTCCTGCCACTTACATTAGCTGAATGCACAGCTTTTAACACTGAAATATACTTGGGGATGTGCTTAAATTACATTTTGTATGCTTTTAGCAGAAATTCTTAATTATCATATTTTTAACCATCATTGTGCTCAACATATTGTTAACACTCAATAATCAGATTCCATAACAATATCATGCATTTAAAGCATTTAAAACTGTTATGTAACTTCCCTTTTGTAAGCACTTTAATAAAAAATTATATTACTTGAACATTCCTAGAAGTATAATCTCCACAAAATGACTTTGCCCGGTCAACAATGGGCCTCACCTACTAGTCATATATAAAGATGCTTGGTTTGCACTTGATCATTTGCTCATGGGAATATCACAACTGTTAGGGTATTTCCATAACATACAGAAATCAGAAATATGATACACACACAATCCAAGACATTCTGACTCCTGGGGATCCGAAAATAATTTTCAAAACAGGTGATCTGCAGGACTCCTCATAAAAGCAGACAACATTTCAGTGGAGAGTAAGCCAAGCCAAGGCAAGCACAGAACAGAGGGGTGTGGAATTCCCCCTTGACATACCTGAACCAGCCTTACGTTGGGAGAAGGGCTTTCACACTGGCAGCTAGGAACCTCTCGCCACTTGAACAAGCTGTACTTACAAGTCAGCCTCTTTTAAAGAATATTTTACCTCCAGAACTATGAATGGCTATATTTCTAAATGTAAAAACACATTCAAGAAGAAGTTCATTTTAAAAGCTGAACCCACTGGATAAAATTAAATATCTACCATGTATAGTACACACATTGGAACATAGGAAGCTGCCATATACTGAGTGAGACCATTGGTCTATCTAGCTCAATATTGTCTTCACAGACTGGCAGTGGCTTCTCCAAGGCTGCAGGCAGGAGTCTCTCTCAGCCCTATCTTGGAGAATATATTATCAGGGAGGGAACTTGAAACTTTCTGCTCTTCCCAGAGTGGCTCCATCCCCTGAAGGGAATATCTTACAGTGTTAAAAACTTCTAGCCTCCCATTCAAATGCAACCAGGGTGAACCCTGCTTAGCTAAGGGGACAAATCATGCTTCCTACCACAAGACAAGCTCTCCTCTCACATAAATATGATACGATTATTTAGAACACAGCTCACAGATATATTAATATAGCACAGTTGTAATGGAACTCCGCAGATGTTATTCAGAGCTGTAAACACTCTGATCATGAAAAATAGGGGCTTTCTGAACACAGGGAACAGCATGGGAAAGCTGGGGATTCCCTCCCCACAATCAAACTGGCACGGTATCAAGATGGTTGTAGCCCAACAAATGTTGCTGTGTAATGCAGTGGTATACCAATGCTGCTGTTAAGTCCTTGTTGTTTAAGGACAGGCTTATTTGCGCTGACCATAGCCCAAAGATGGAGGTTCTTGCGCTTTTCACATACTGGCGATGTTTTCAGGGACTCTGAGCAATGTAAAAGAACTTCTCTAGCAGAGTGCCGCTGGCTTTCACATTGTCTTAGCATCTCTAGGTAGGAGCATGAAGGAAGGAAGAAAAGAAAAAGGAGCAAGAGGTGGAGGAGCACTCCCAATTCCAGCCATCAAATTGACATTGTAATAGCGAATGTTTTATTAAACTGAACGCTGGTAAACAAATAAAAAAACAAATTTAACCAGTCCCTCGCCCCAGATAGCTTATCAGTGTTGCTGTAGGCAGAGTTCTTCCGGTTATTTATTACTATTATTATTTTACATTTTTCCCATTTAAAAGAGATTATTTTCTACTAGCATGAGGATGACCTCTAGTGGTCAAGCAATAATTGTAGTTCTTCCATTTTGTTACTCCCAGCAAGTCGTTGAAAACATAATGCAATTCAACAAATTAACAATTATTTATTATTTATTTAAAATATTTATACCCTGCCCCTCCAGTACACTACTGCTCAGGACAGCTCACAATAATAAGAGAGACACAGATACAAGAGAAGTAATAAAATTAACTCAATTTAAAAAGTTATATTCAATTCAGAAATCTTTCAGATTTTGCAAAACCTCCAAATTCTGCCATGAACATAACATTATCAAAGATCTTTTCTTTATTGATTAGCCACCATGGGCATAACAAATGCTTTATAAAAATTATGAAACACTTGGAACTTGGAGAGAACCTACAAGAGGATTTAGTTGTGCCACTTCAGATTGCTGATAGAGGCTCACATGGATTAAAAATGTGAGCCTCCATAAACAAACAAGCAAACAAAAAACTAGATAACAATCATAGGGAGAAGGCTAGGACGGAACTCTTCTCCTTCACACCTGGTTTTCTATGTGAAAGGAATTAGTTGTACAGAGAAATATGCAATAATGTGAGTTCTCCTTTTCAGTTTGAAATGATACCACACAGGAATAGTATGGTCACTACAGTGAGAACTACAGAGGCACAGGAGATCAGGTGCAAGGGATCAGAGTACATCTCAGCAACGTTAGAATGAGATCTCATAAAATACCCTCAGTGTCTTTGCTTGCATATTACAATACAAAATAACATTCCAATTAGACAGTGATTAAACATTAGGAAATAGTTCAAGAATAAAAATTCAGCAGGAAAATTATCCAACTAAGAATCACAGAGATTACTGACAAAAGAAAGTAACAGGAGCAAAAATGCAATTTAGAAATAAACAAAAATCATGTATGATCTTTCAATAAAGTGTTAATAACAAATCTCTCTCTCTCTCTCTCTCTCACGTAAATGTGAGTGAATTAGAAATCCAGAAATGAAGGGGAAGGAAGAAGATTAAGCTACTATAAAGATAATAGGCAGATGCAGAACTATTACCTGGCTATGCGGATATGAAGCTGGGGACAAAACTGGTGCCTGTGACACACATACAGATTATAGTCCGTATCTGAATCTTGTACATGTTTCACTTGTTCAAAAGCAGCTGACAAATCTGTACCTAAGGAAAGCAAAATTACATTCAAAATAATACAAGATTTGCAATGAATCTCTTCACTCTCTAGTCAACATGTTGCAATAAACATTGGGCAGAATCCAGACTAAAACAGCACAAGGGGAATATAGCATTTTGAATAGAATCCAAGTTGCCTATATTTTAAAATTATATGCTCACGTTCAGAGAACAGATTATATTTTTATGAATTTATACTCTTGTTTTGAAAAATGTACATTGGTGTTTCCAGTTCTACCATACTGGAATTCATCTTTCACATCTGCAAAATTAATGCCATGTATTATCAGTGTAGTTTTAAGATCTTTAACATCCCATGAAGGAATAGGACTGTAGCTCAGTGACAGAGCATCTGCTTTGCATGCAGAAGGTCCCAGCTTCAATCCCTGGCAGCATCTCCAGACAGGGCCGGGAAAGACTCCTGCCTGAAACTTTGGAGAGTTGCTACCGGTCGATGATACTGAGCTGGATGGACCAGTGGTCTGATAAAGCAGCTCTTTCTATTCCTAAGATCCATACCTATTTTTCTTATAATCCATTTTGTTCAGAAGAATTTAATTTTATGACAATACCTAAATATATTCTAAGAAATGTGTTGGTGGTTTAGAACTAAAGCCTTTTTCATACATTCAAGAATAGTACTGCTGTAACTGTGTACTGTGGCACAAATGGGTCAGAAGTCCCGCCCCTGACCCATCAATCACAGCCCTGCAGCTCATGCTTACAGGCACATTTGCATGAAGAGGGAAGCACCCTGGATTGAGGCTGGGGCAATTCAGCCTCGCAATCATGAAAGCACCCACCATCACAGATATGGTACTTCCCCATTCATACAAATACACCTGTAAGCATGAGAGATGTGAGGTGGGGTGGGGTGAGGTGGGACATTCGACCTGTTTATGCCACTATACACGGTTACACTAGTTCAAGAGAAGCAGAGCTTCTCTTGAACATATGAACAGGGCTTAAGTCTTGCACAAATATAATTATGACGACGAAAGGACAGTTTTTCAACTACATTAACATGGCCATGAACTAATCATGATGATACTTACTATATAGCCTAATCATGTATAGGGAAATGGTATAGTGGCAAAGAGTGTAAACACTGGGCTGGAAAGTACCCATTTAGGATCTTTCATCTCAGTCACGTTCTGCTTCACTTGCATAGTATAGGTTGCGGTTTTACTGCCAATCTACATGTTACTTGTAGCTGCACAATTCTTTTTCTCAATTATTTTTTGAAAAGGAAGAAGCATGCATGCATTTTTTCCCCATTTGGGTAAGAAAAATGCTGGGGAGGGACAGATTTTGAGCAGACAAATAGTTGGCAAGAAAAGTTTTCGACAGTCCTCTTCCACCCCCAGCCCAGCCTATTCTCTCTCAAGATTCCAGCTTCCTGGGGGTGCTTTTCCTTAAAAAAACACGCTATTGGGAAAAGAAATATGCAGCTACACATAACATGTAGTGTGACCCTTAGATGTCCTGGCACAAGCCTGTGTTTAGGCAGCAACATCTAAAGAAGAACCATAGTATCAGCCAGTCTGTGGTTTTTAAACATTTCAGTCAATGAAATTAAACAAATTCTTACCTAAATTCTCTTGAGATGGTATGAAAAGAAGTATATAATGCAGCTCTGGTACAGTTTTAAAGACAGTCCTGGATAAAACAAAATATATATTATATTCATTTTTTTAAAATCCAGTTTCTCTCTTGTCTCATCCTTTGATGTGGTACAGTTTCTTTTTTAAGCAGGTTTTTGAAATAGGAAATTAAAAGGTGCCAGATGAGGGCTTATGAGAATCATAAAATGTGTGAGGGCTATATCATTCCCCCGACGAAGGTCATAAAACTGATCTGATCTCTGGATGAAGTGACATGCTTAACCAATTATGCATGTTTAATTATACTTTCCAAATCTATTACTTTCTCATCTAACTGTGGGCCTATCTACACAGAGCATAAAATGTGTTAGGTAAATCCTGCTTCCTGATCCTAACTCCAGTCAAGTTCACCTGACCAGATCAATGGGTTTTACCAAACAGATCTTCAACATCTTGTAGAAAAATGCCCCACAGCTTATCAAAAAACATCACAGCATTGCTGGGAATGCACAAAAATCCAATTGAAGTCTTATTTGTGCATATTAAAAGCAGGACTGCAAGAGTTAACACAAAAGTTAAGTGGATATGCCTTTCTGCTTGCAAAAGGCATCTTTGGATCCAATCCATAGTTTTGTTAGAAAAGGATCTTTGTAGATCCTTTATAGGATCTGTATAGATCAGTACTGATCTATAGTTCAGTACTGACTATAGGCAAGACCGGCCTTAGGGTGGGTGAGCTGGGCAGTTGCCCAGAGCGCCTACCTGTAACAGACACCGAGCTGAAGCTTGGTGACTTGCTGTTTGCAGTGAACTAGGGAGAAAGAGGGAAGAAGACTGAAGAAGGAGCAGCAGAAGGCCTGTGAGACTTCAGTGGGATCCCAGAACTGAAGCAGGAAAGCACTGGCAGCAAAGCAGCAAATTACTGAGAAGCTGCTTTTGGGTCCTTTACATATAATTGCTGGGAAAGCCAGGGAGCAGGCGAGCCTATTACACTACTAAGAGGCTGTTCGCACAAGCAGCCCTACCTGAGCACCAGGATTGGCACTGCCCTCCCAGGCAGCCTGGGAATTTTACCCGCCCGCCTACAGGGTAGAAGGGTGTGAATGCACCCTTTTACTCAGGTACAGAGTCTTGTGAATGCTCGGGCTACATGCAGCCCGACACAGAGCCAGGTGCCTAGAGCGCCCGACTCATGGTCCCTCAATGCATTGTGCTCGTCGTGCGGTGCATTCAGAGATATCTGGAGGCTGTAACACATTTTCTCAGCCTCTAGAATGCCGTGCAGCTTGCAAAAGCGCCAGTCATGCGGGCACATGAGCCATGTAGCCTGAGATCATGCCAAATTCTCTGGGGAGAAAGTAGGTGATATCCTGCCTTCCCCACTCCCCAGCGCTCTCAAAGGTCATTTGAATGACCTTTCAAAGCTCTCAAAGGTCATTTGAATGAAGTTTTGCAACCCTATGTAAAGCATAATTCGACTGATAAACTAACTATGGGGAGGTGCCAAAGGTTTTCCTCATCCAAGGTGCTATTTCTCCTAGGGCCAGCCCTGATTGGAGATTGATTCCCATATTTTGCTTTGACCTTGTTGTTTTAATTCAGGCTGACTATTTTTTTTTTTTTAAATCAATGGAGACTGAAATCAAACTAGTTAACCAGTCTGAATTCAAAACTAGTTAGCAAGGCAGCAAGAATCCTAAATTAAACGATTAACCACTGAATTCAAAATTTAAATCAGGTTAGCAAGAAAAGTCATCCTGATTTGAACAAATTCCCCTCCCCTCAAAGTGTTCTTTGTGGGGACTTGAGGATATTCAAAGGGAAGTAAGCATAAGTTAACTACATGCCTATGAGCTTTTTGATTTTAAAATTTCAGTATTTCAGTCAATGAGAATATCCAGAGATTTCACTATGCATACAGAGAAATATCAACTTACTTCATAATTTCTTTGGAACAGTCAGCTGCACATTCATTTCTTGCCATAAACAGATGCATAAATAGTGTGTTTAAAGGCTGTGAATAAAAGGTACAAAACAAAATTCAATACAGCACAGCTTCATATAATGAAGTAAAACTTAAATATTATAAAGCCTAGGCATTTGTTATGTAAAAGCTTTGTAACTACGTATCCTATTATATTTCCAAAGGACTAATTCATCAGATAAATTGACTTATTTCCATAGGTACCAGAATCAGATATGTGTATTACTTGAGCTAAGTCAGACAAAGAACTGCTACTACTACAAATATTTATATACCACTTTTCAACAAAAGTTCCCAAGTGGTTTACATAGATATAAACAAACAAAGAAAGAAACAAAGAAACAAACAAGAAGAAGCATAAGATAGATACCAGCGAGCGACAGACACTGGAGGGATGCTGTGCTGGGGTTAGGTAGGGCCAGTTGCTCCCCCCCCCTACTAAATAAAGAGAATCATCACTATTAAAAGGTGCCTTTTTGTTCAGTTGGCAGCTGCAAGCTAAAATTCCACAGGAGTTCCAATGTAGACACAGAGCTCCTGAAAATAGTGTACTGCTCACTTCAGCACTGGGGACAGCTCATACTCACACACAAAAACTGCTGGATAAGGGCTATGCTTAGAGTGGACATTAAACTGCAAACAAGCATGAGATGTTTGAATGTGATGTGCAAAGCAAGGGTGAAAATTCCCGGGGGAGAAGCAGCAGGAGGAAATCTAACCCTTCCTCACCCACATTCTTCTTCTGCATTCTTATCCACCCACCTACTGCCTCTTTTTCCCAAGTTTGGATTCTAGATGAGGTTTCCCAGTTTTGTCGAGAAAATGTGGCTGAAATGAGGAGTTGAAGGGAAAGATTATGCACATCCACAGTTTCTTCCTATAAATCCTCACCTTTGTCCCTGCATAATGGAGGAAAACTGAATATCTAGGTTGTCACTAAAATATTTAATTTAAGAATAGATTACCAAAACCTCAGGAAAGAAATGGGTGAACTCCCTCCTCCACCGCCCCTCTATATGGAACGTTACCCATTTCGTCCATTTTTTTCTGAGGTTTTGATTATCTATATTTAAATTCAAAAAGTTCATTTAAGGAAAAACGTGGCATTTACAGAGACAGGTTGATAGGGGAATTAAGGATGGTACTGTATTGGTCCTTGTTGCACCAAAACCTAAATTAATTTTATGAAGCAAGAAAAAGAATCCATAAACAATGTAAATACAATACAAACTGATTTCATTCACAGTTTTTCATATGTTTAAATTGTTCCAAATGCTAATAAATCTTTACACCAGTTCATATGTTCCACCGCATTAGAAGTATGGAACAGGAGCTCCATGCAAGAGGCTGCTTCAGAATTCAAAAAGATCAGTGCTGAGCAGCCAAACACATGTGGAGGGGAAGAGGTTGTTGCTGATCTCTCCTCCCTCTAAAAGTGTTGTTTGGTTACCAGAAATATGTCCCTCTCCCTCTCTGTGCCTATTTGACCACTCAGCAACAATCTCACTATACTCCAAAGCAGCCTCTTGCAGGGATGCAGCTTCTGTCCCATAATTCTAAAGCTATGGAACATATGAGCCAGTCTGAAGATTTATTAGCATTTGAAATAATTCCAACATATGACAAACTGTGAATGAAGTCAGTTTGTATTCATCTTCATATAAATTGTTTAATGCATATCTATCTATATACTTAATTCTCACTAGATGTGTGGAGATGCGTGGCAGAAATCACATGCATGACGGAACTCTCATGAGAGTTCTGCACACATGTGACGAGATGGCCTGGCAGCGGGCAAAGCCCCGCTGGCCTGAGGAGGCAGCCGGCCGGCAGACGAAGCCCCACCAGCCTGAGGAAGAGGACAGCTGGCGAGGAGGAGGGCGGCTGGTGGGCAAAGCCCTGCCAGCCTGAGGAGAAGGTCAGCCAGCGGGTGAAGGCCACTGTGAGGAGGAGGTGGGAGGCAGCGGTCGAACGGCCTGGCCCTGGCCTGCTGAGGGGAGGAGGAGGTGGCGGCGGGCCCTGGACTTGCTGCCAGGAGGAGGGTGGAGAAAGTAGAGGGGGGGCAGAGGCGGATGGTGGAGAAAGCTGGCCATGCCAGAGTGGGGGGTGGGAACGGCTGGGCCCAACTAGCTCACAGATGCTCTGTGCAGGGTCAGCTAATAAATATTATATTTCAATAATATTATATATTATAAATGTATAATGCTGTGAAACATGTGAGTTGCTATCTTAACACACTGTCTGTTCATAACTAAGTTAATGTACAGTCATAGAATATTCAAAGCAGTAGAAGGCCCTGCTCCATATGCCACTTCTGTCTGAAATGCAATTGCTTGTTATACAAGATAGAAACTTCTCAGTGGGGCACCCTCATTTTGGAACTCTCTCTTTCAGGAAACTCAATTACTAACTCCTTCCCTTTTAACCTTTCAGGGGGCTGAAAACCACCTTGTTTAGATGGACCTTCACCTGGATCAGTTTTTGTAGACCTGAACAACTGATTTTATCTGGATCCACTGGTGCATTTGTGTTGTTATCCTGCTCATTTAATGATTTTTTTGTGTTTTGATTGTATTTGTAAATGTAATTATTTGCAAAAAAAATTAATCTTATTTTAATTAATCAATCAATCAATTAATTGCATACAATCTGTGAGAGTGAGGCACAGAGCCTTCTCCTTGGTCAGGGATCACCTCCCTGACCTGCTTTCATTGACAAGTGAAAACTCCCTTGTTGAGGAAAGCCTTTTTTTCCTAAGGAGTGAGCATTAGTCTGTATTGCTGCTCTTTGCTTTTAGTGATATGAAGAGTTTAGTCATTTTGTGTCAGAATGGTATTTTCACTGTCATTTTTGTAAGTTATTTTATTGTATTGTGCTGTAATGTTTTTAAGCATTTTGTTTTATATTGCATGTTGCTTTGAGTACATTGTCAGAAAAATTGTTACAAAACATTATTTTAATATCTTACATTAAATATTCATATACTGAGTAAATAAACATATCCATCTATTGGATCCTGGGTCTTTGTTCTTTTCTCTTCTTTTTCAAATATATAAATAGCTGTTTCCATCACAGCAAGACTTTTTCCTGGAAGCAAAGCCCCACTTCTTCTTCTTGCATTTGAATGAATTTCCAGCTTCCAAAACAGGACAAGGACTAAAGCCTAGAGCCACTGTAGTAGTAAGGGGTGGGGTGGGGGAAATCACTCTGAGAATATTACCTCAGCATATGTTTTATACTGTTTTTATCGTGTTTTATGTATTTTAACCTGTGATTTTAATTTTGGGATTTGTATAATGCCTAGAGATTTACATATCAGGCGGTATAAAAATATGATTAATAATAATAATTTTCTACCCAGCCGAACTCAGCATTGTACCTGCTAGACAGATTTGAAAGCCTGCCTTCAAATGTGTAATAAGTGAAGCAGCCACATGTAAGTCAACCTCTGACTGTTCTGAATCCTGAAGGCCCCTCTCGTTCCCACCAAGACAAGCACAGAAAGCTAAAGCAGATTGCACAGCTGCTGGTCAGCTTTCTGTGTCTATTGTTTTATTTCTGGCTTATCTTATCTCTCCTAGCAACTATTTGCTTCTACTCCTTCCCACTACCAATCCCTAGGGGAAATTAGTTGCTTAAGGAGAGATAAGATAAGCACAGATAAAGAGCAGATGGAGAAAGATGACCAGCTGCTCTATTTTTATTTATTTATTTATTTATTTATTTGATTTATATACCGCCCTTCCAAAAATGGCTCAGGGCGGTTTACAATTAAAACAAACTTGTAAAACAATGAAAAGCTAAAACAAATTAAAAACAATAACACAACAATTAACAATTTAAAAACATTTAAAAACAAGAATTAAACATTGTCCCCAGACCCCAGCTCAAGAAGACACGTAGACTTAATATGGATGAAAAGGGCCACAACTTTATTAACTATTACACAGGCATGGCAGACTGGAACACCAGGTGATTAATCACCCTTAGAGAACAGTGCAGGCTAATAGAAGCAGGTCAGAACTCTGAAGTCCTACCCATCACCCTACTGGGCGATGTACCCACTATAACCCACTTCTGCCTCCAGCTTTCTCTACCTGTTAAGGGGGCCTTTGGAATTCTCAACAGTCAAGACACTGGCTTGCATACAGCTATTTTTTCTTGTGATTTATGCAACAGACAGGATCCAAGATGTAGTATGAAAGGAACTTCTTTTTAAACCTGCAGTTTTACACATTTTCCCCAGCTTGGGTAGAGAGGAAATAGGAAGCTGCTATATACTGAGTCACACCACTAGAACATCTGGCTCAGTATTGTCTATTCTGACTGGCAGTGACTCTCCATAGCTTTGGGCAGAAATTTTTCTCAGCCCTAGAGATGTCAGGGATTGAACCTGGGACCTTATTCTAGTCTAGATGCTAAGCAGATGCTCTACCACTGAGCTACAGACCTGTCCAATATGAGTTTACATCTATCTACGTTCAAGTCCGGTGACAAAGTACGGAGCACTTTCTCAGAAACCAAAGCCAACAGCACAGGCATTCTCTGGCATGATGTAGAGGTTAGAGTATCAAAAACCTTTCTGAATATTTTTTTCAAGGAAGAAAAAGGCTCCCTACTTACTGTACATCTGTTTTGAGCATAGTTTTCTTCCAAATACTCCTCCCAATGAGCCTGATCAACAATATCCCAGTTGGGGTAGTCCAGAAATACAGCATGGGCAACAGTTACATTCTTCTGATTTGTTAATGTCACGGCAAGATTGGCCTTTTCTCTGTAAGACATTAAGAAAAATAACTTTTGTAATGTAATGAAAATACCCAAAAAATATTCCAGGACTGACTTTAGATATACTTTAAATATTTGCAATGGTGTTACTTACAAAAGATAGATGACGTTGATTCTACCAAACAATGTTTCTGTAATAAAATTTATGCGACTGACAATATTAGGAATATCATAGGATTCTGTTCTTCTAGCACTGAATATGACAGAAGATGGTGCTTCAGATGATGCTGTTGCAGGTGATACAGGTGATAGTGAAGACATTGCATATCCTACAATAAGCACAGAAAGAGTATTCCCAACTCTACAAATGAACAACTTAGAGTAAAGGCATCATAGAGAATAACATCAATGTGTACAAACGTCAATTATTCTTGCAACTCGATACTTAACACATTCACCTAGAAATAAGTCTAGCTGATTAGAATTACATACTTCCACAAATTTAGGCTCAGCCTACAAGCCAGCCATTATGTGTGGTCACCACCAACCCCCTCTCTTCCATCAGACCCCTTTCTGACACAAGCAGATAGCTTAGGAGAGAAATGAGTCTTCTGTCATTTGCACTGAGATATGGAGACAGTAAGAAACAGTGGGAGTTCTCTCCTACTGCTCAGAAAAGATTCTTGCTGTTTCTTGCCCTCAAAAATGGCAGTGCAAATGAGACCTCTGGGGTGGAGATCTGTTCGGTGCCAATTGTCCTGCTCACCAGAGGGCTGGGGGCACTCGCCACTGGTGAGCTGGCAAGTAGATCTATAGATGCCTGACTATAAACACAGAATGATTCTATACCATTTTTAGGTGGGTAGTCATGTTACTCTGCTGCAGCAAAGAGTCTTGTGGCACAAACTTTCATGGACTACAAATTATAACAGTACATTGTATTTTACCTGAGGGATAGAAAACCAAATTGTAAACAGTGGAGTCAAATGGTCAGGAAACGCAGGAAGCCCAGTCTTTGACCACTCAATTTAAAGCTTCTTTAATGCTTATCTAAGCATGGCAACAAGTAACTCAGGTAGTGGAATGTTGATTCATATTTTGCATGCTCCTCTCATAAAAAATTTCTTGCATGTTGTAAACTAGCATAGTTTTGTAAGTGCATTTACTAATAAAAGAGAGACAAGGTTTCAAAAAACAAATCAGTTTCATTTCTTGATATATTTCCCTACATATTTTCCTAAGTAGGGAAAATATTAAAGGAAACGCAATTTGCAGGTATTGCTCACGGAAGAAAATGTGCTAAGTTTCATGAAATGTAGTGGCAACAAGATTTTCTCTCTGATGTGCTATTTTACTTCATGCAGGGATTTTCTTAAGAGAGCAACATTTTATAAAAGAAACCCTCCCCCATTTGCAGACTGAAGTAATAGTGTCCTGAATAGGGATGTGTATGAATATCGATCCGTGCACAGGTTCGAATATGAACTGGTTCATGGTTCTGCGAACTAGTTTGTGCTGGTTTGGCCCAATCACAAATTGGTTTGGTGGTTTGAGGGCAGTGTCAGGGGTGACGATGAGCACACCTTTAAAAGTGAGTAGAGCATGTCCTTACCTGTGTGCTACCCACTGCTCCATGCAGCTTCCAGCTGCTGTGGTGCTCCCCCCAAAAGCCTGTGCGGTGGCATAGCACTGGCACGCACATGGCCTCTGAGCAAGCACGGAAGTCATTTGCGTGATCAGCAGCACCATGCTGACCACAAAAATGGCTTCTGTGCATGCACAGATGCCTTATGTATACCGTGGCACCACAGCGGCAAGCAGGCTGCTGGGGGGAGTGTCACAGCAGCAGGAAGATGCATGGAGTGGTGGCACCTGCTCTATTCACTTTTAAAGGTGCCACACAGCATCACCCCTGGCGCCACCCTCGAACCGCCAAACTGGTTCGTGGTTGGGCCGAAATGGCACGAACCGGTTCACAGAACCACAAACTGGTTCATATTCGAACCTGAGGACAGACCGAGGTCCATGCACATCTCTAATCCTGAATTGTACTATATCATTATTGTATATTGTGTAGAATGGACTAAGCAGGATCTACACATGCAGCCAAATGAGGAGATATAAGGCAGCAATAGAATGGACTGTGCTACTTCCAAGTGCGGCTGAGATCACATTGTTAATACTCTTCTTAAAAAAAGAAGACACCATCTGCCCCCAGAGTGAGAGACTGCGTGCCTGCCTGTTTGCTTCTCCTGCTGCCCCCCTATTTATTATCTGCCCCCCAGGACTGGCTGCTGTGCTGAGGTGAGGCCCTGCGGGATTGGGGCCCGGGTGACTTGGCAGTTTCCTGGATTCCATCTGCCTAGAGCTGCCTGCTCAGGGCTATATAGGGTGCTGCCAGAGTCGGTGGGGTTGCCACCGAAGGCGTGACAGCAAGGGGACAGCAAGGGCGAGGGCCAGGTCTCCTGGCCCAGGTATTTGTATGTGGGGGGCATTTAATAGTGGGGCTTCTGTTTTAATTAGTCCTGGGTGAGATAGTTTTAGAATGTGTCTGGGCTTACCTGGAGATAGGGAGACAGGGGGCGTGTCCACTAACTGTGGGGCAGCCATTCCGGTGGTGGTGGGGAACAGAAGAAGTAACGTTGGCAGGTCAGCAGGCCGTTACAGGGGAAGAGGACTTGGAAATCTAATAGCCGTTTTCCCTTCCGGATGTCCTGCCAGCTCTTCGACCTTGGGGAGCAGTGCCAACCACCCTTGGAACCTCACCTTGCTCCTCTGTAATGCCAGGTCGGTCCAGAACAAATCAGAAACCATCCATGATTTGATTCTGGATGAAGGTGCCAACCTGGTATGTATTACAGAGACTTGGCTGGGGGAAGCTGGGGGCCCAGTGTGGTCCCAACTTCTTCCTCCAGGGTACTCTGTTGAGAAGCGGGCGAGGGACCGTGGGTGGGGATGTGGAGTGGCTGCGGTCTATAAGAATAACCTTTCCGTTACCAGGATCCCTGTCAGCGTGTCAGCCCATATTGAATGTGTGTACTTAAGTCTCGGGACCAGGGATAGACTGGGTCTTCTGTTGGTGTACCAATCACCCCACTGCTCAACAGAGTCCCTAACTGAGCCGACGGACTTAGTCTCAGACTTGGTGCTGGAGTCCCCCAGGCTTGTGGTGCTGGGGGACTTCATGTTCACTTTGGGACCAATTTATCCGGGGCGGCTCAGGAGTTCATAGTGGCCATGACGACTATGGGCCTATCTCAAGTGGTCTCAGGGCCGACGCACATTGCTGGCCACACACTTGATTTGGTCTTTCACTCTGATCAGGGTGGTGTTTCATGAGTGGGGAATCCTGTGATTTCCCCATTGTCATGGACGGACCACCATCTGGTTAAGGTTGGACTCACAATCACTTCCCACCTTCGCAGGGGCAAGGGACCTATTGGGATGGTCCGCCCAAGAAGGTTATTGGATCCAACAGGATTTCAAGAAGGTTTGGAGGGATTTAGTGTTGGCTCTGCCACTGATCCTGTTGATGCCCTGGTGGAGAATTGGAACAGCAAACTCAATGGAGTAGTATACATGATTGCTCCTAAGCATCCTCTCCGACCCGCTTCAAAATTGGCCCCTTGGTATACGGAAGAACTATACGGGCTGAAGCAGCGAGGTAGGCGACTGGAGCGTATGTGGAGAAAGACTTGGCTTGAATCTGACAGATTGCAACATAGAGCTCATTTGAAGACCTATGCTCTGGCGACACATGCGGCAAAGAAGCAATTCTTTTCTGCCCGTATTGCATCTGCAAGTTCATGTCCGGCGGAGTTGTTCAGGGCTGCGAGAGGGCTAGTATCAGCCTTGAATCAGAATCTGGAACCATCTATTACCCACTGTGATGTGTTTAATGAATTCTTTGTGGATAAAATCTCTTGTATTTGGGCCGACTCAGATGCCATCTCCACAACTACTTCAGTGTCTGATGTGGAGATGTCCAGTGACTCCTCTTGTGTGATTAGGTTGGGTCAGTTCCAATTTGTGACTTCTGAGGATGTGGACAAGTTGATTGGAACGGTGTGGCCTACCACCTGTTCTCTTGACCCTTGCCAAACATGGCTTATATTATCTGGCAGGGGGGTTGTCGTAGAAGGCGGGCAGAGATTATAAATGCTTCTCTGAGGGAAGGAAGGATGCCTCCTTGTCTTAAGGGGGCAATTATTAGATTGCTTCTGACAAAGCCTACCTTGGATCCCTCAGAGTTGAGCAACTACAGGCCTGTCTCCAACCTTCTGTGGCTGGGCAAGGTAATTGAGAGGGTGGTGGCCTCCCAGCTCCAGACAGTCTTGAGGAGACTGATTATCTTGACCCATTTCAAACAGGCTTTCAGGCTGGCTATGGGGTGGAGACTGCCTTGGTCGGCCTGATGGATGATCTCCACCTGGGAATTGACAGAGGAAGTGTGACTCTGTGGTCCTTTTGGACCTCTCGGAGGCTTTCGATACTATCGACCATAGTATCCTTCTGGAGCGACTGAGGGGGTTGGAAGTTGGAGGCACTGCTTTAGGGTGGTTCCGCTCCTACCTTTTGGGCAGGTTCCAGATGGTGTCCCTTGGAGACTGCTGTTCTTCAAAATCTGAACTTTTGTATGGTGTGCCTCAGGGCTCCATATTGTCTCCGATGTTATTTAACATCTACATGAAACCACTGGGAGAGATCATCAGGAGATTTGGCGCAGGGTGCTATCAGTATGCTGATGACACCCAAATCTATTTCTCCATGTCAGAATCATCAGGAGAGGGCATAACCTCCCTAAATGCCTGCCTGGAGTCAGTGATGGGCTGGATGAGGGATAACAAACTGAGACTGAATCCAGATAAGACAGAGGTACTCATTGTGTGGGGCTGGAACTCGGGAGATGATTTTGATCTGCCTGTTCTGGATGGGGTCACACTTCCCCAGAAGGAACAGGTATGCAGTCTAGGGGTGCTTCTGGATCCAAACCTCTCCCTGGTCTATCAGGTTGAGGCAGTGGCCAGAAGTGCCTTCTAACAGCTTCAGCTGATACGCCAGCTGCATCCATTTCTTGAGAAGAATGACCTCAGAACAGTGGTACATCTGCTGGTAACCTCCAGACTGGATTACTGCAATGCGCTCTATGTGGGGCTGCCCTTGTATGTAGTCCAGAAACTACAGTTGGTCCAGAATGCAGCAGCCGGGTTGGTCTCAGGGCAGAGGCGTATCTAGGGGAAATAGCGCCCAGAGCAAGCACTGAAAGTGCACCCCCTGTCCAAACATCTGACACCCAGCTTTCAGATAACTTTACCATAATATCAGCTCAAAAATACAAGTCAAGCTCGTTAATCTTTTAATATTTCAAAAATTATTTAGCAGTGGGCGTAGCCAGACCAAAAAATTCTGGAAAACTATGAATTTCAGTATGCTGGGGCTCATGAAATACCCAAATACTATGTGGAGGTGTACTTGGAAAACCAAACAGAAGTGCCTGTCTAATTCTCTACTATGCATTGTAGCATAGCTATTACATAAGTTTTTAAAATCAAATGGAGAATTTGACTTTTCCCAGATACTCTGGAACTAATTAAAGGATATGTAGAGTAAACTGTGTCTCTGCTTGGAATATATTCTAGTCTTTCAGAAAGACAGTTAAAATGAGAGAAATAAACTCCCAGTGGGCCTTAATACTAAGGATTTCACACTGATTCAAAGACAAACTCACCATTAATAGCCGTATTATTAAGACATCACATTTAACTCACTTATCACAAGAAGCAAAGTAAGAGCAAATGAATACAATCCTAGCTCATAGGCTTCAGCTCAGTATTCACAAGCCCTGATTCTCTGTACATAGTGACAAACTAAATACAGTGATGTGTGTGTGTGTGTGTGTGTGTGTGTATAAAACACCTGTAGCCCCTTTGGGGGGGCTTCCTAAAGGCCATGTGTGTGGGGGTCTGCAAAGGTTCCCCCTACCCCCACTGGCTTCTAGGGCCTCGCAGGGACCATTTGAGCATGTGCGGTGGCTGTTTTTAATAATAATTTTTTTAAAAAAAAAGACCGCTGAAAACAAAATGGTCGCCGCACATGCTCAAATGGCCTCTGCAAGGCCTGGCCTGGCCTAGGGCCTCACAGAGGCCATTTGAGCATGCACTGTGGCCATTTTGTTTTTGGCAGCCATTTTTTCAATTTTTCAATTTTTCAGAATGGCGCCCCCCTTCAAGTGGCACCCGGGGCACGTGCCCTGCCTGCCCCACCCTAGATACGGCCCTGTCTCTGGGTCATCTCAGAGAGTCCATATAACTCCTGTACTGCTACACTAGCTGCCGATATGTTTGTGGGCAAAACACAAGGTGTTGGTTATAACCCATAAAGCCCTAAACAGCTTGGGCCCTGGGTATTTAAGAGAACATCTTCTTCCTCATGAACCCTACCAGCCACTGAGATCATCTGGAGAGATCCATCTGCATTTGCCACCAGCTCGTCTGGTGGCCACTCAGGGAAGGGCCTTCTCCGTGGCTGCGCCGAGGCTTTGGAATGTGCTCCCTAGCAGGGGAGTGCACAGAACCGCGGAGCTGCGGTCCGGCACTGGGGTGGGGGGTTCCATTAAGGGCAGGGGGGCTTTACTTACCCCTCCTGCGCTTTCCACCTTTGGTGCCGTAATTATTGTAAAAATCCTGGCAGCAGGATCCCTCGCCGCCCGCTTCAATCGACGACGATGGCTCCTCCGTGGTAAAAAAAATCGGGCGGCAGGATACTTCCCTGCCGCCCCCTTGAAGACCCTGCTGCGGCCGCCCCCCTTGAAGCCCCCTGCCGCCCCCTTAAATCTCACCCCGGACCCGACCGCTCGCTCTCTAGAAGCGGGCGGGTGGCAGGGGAATGTCCTCCCTCCCCCTTCCCTGCCGTCTGCAAAAGTCTTTAGGAAGCCTTCTGCACGTGCGCGCGCAGAAGGCTTCCTAAAGACTTTTGCAGCCCGGCAGGGAAGGGGGCGGGAGGACATCCCCCTGCTGCCCGTTTCCCTGCCGGACTTGTAGATGCCTGATGATACAGAAACAAAGGAAAAAGATGTAAAGTGTTTCTTTTGGACTTCCCAGGGGCTCTTTCCTCCATTGAGGATGCAATCAAATGCGAAGGCCACAGTGGCACTGTGGGTGGGGCTGATGAGGTGCAGCAGGACTGAACAGCTGAGAGGTAGCGAAGGGTCTCTAGGCTTCCAAGAACATAGGAGGAGCCCTGTTGCTAAGGGTTCTGCATTCTGTTTCTGGGACCAGCCAGATGCTTCAAGAAGTCCACAACTAGTTCTCCCCCAGTCTTTATCCCCAGCATTTGGAATTGAGAGGTAGACTGCCTCTGATCATGGAGCTTCTGTTTAGGCATATCAGGGATGAAACAGCCAGTGTTAAATCTATTCTCCATACATTTGCCTACATCTCCTCCATTTTTAGTCCAATGGCCATTACCATCCCCTGTGACAATGAATTCTAGAACTTAATTATAACTAATTAGCTGAAGCGGGATGGGGGGTGGGGAGTACTATATTTGGTCCTAAATCTAAACCATCAATTTCATGGGGATTTTTGTAATTACCACGAAGCGACACTGGAAGAAGACAGCACGGGCTGCCTTTCGAGGGCTCACCTTGTCAGGGGCAGCCGCCCCGCCCCCCGCGTTGGGCTCCGGAAAAACTCGATCTAGGCTGGGAGATGCAGAGCTCAGCTGACAGCTCCGGATCCCGCTGAACTGGGAGGGACGCCCTTCGTCGTTGCTATGGTGATGAGTGGGGCGGCCTTCCGCAGCGCGCGGCATGCTGGGCGGTTAAAGGTCAAGTAAGGAGGGGGCGGAGTTCGGTATTGCTGTTCAGAGCAGGCGAAAAGATGGCGTCTACGGCAGCCGGGAAGCAGCGAATACCCAAAGTGGCGAAGGTGGGAAAGGGAAAGCGAAGTGGTCTGCGAGGTGTTTGAAGGGAAAGAGGGAGGATAGCGCTAGTAGCCCAGCTCTGTGCGCGCCTACTCGCTTCTAACTTGTGGAGCTCAGTCAGTGGGACTTTGCTTCCCAGCGCATGAGCAAATGCCTTCCAAGTATGGGGCTGGCTCCTGTTCCTTTGCAAGAGGCATCTTGGTGCGTGTTTCCTCGCAAGTAAGCCCCGCTGAGTTCAGTGGGGCTGGGTTCCTAATAAGTGTGCTTCTGGACTGGAGTCCGCTTTTGAGTGAACATGCACGAGATCGGACACTTGCTTAGGTGGGGCTTCCTTCCGATGAGTAAACATGCATAGGGTCGCGTTAACACAGCTTAGAGGAGAAATTTCAGCAGACTCCGCTCTTCGTGGAAGGAAGGGGTGGGAAATGCCTGACCTCCTGAGGTTTCTTCTCATACGACGCCACGCAGCTATTAAAAGGAACAGGAGCCCTCTCTTCCTTTGTAGTTTGTTACCCTGGGAAGTTGAAATAAAAGACGGAGTTTCCTCTTTGCTGGAGGTATGGCTGCCACAGTTTTATCTAACAAAGTAAAGACTGTCCAGCCATTCAGTATCCTATTGTGCAAAATGAATAGCACAACAAAAATTTTACTGTAGCCACAGTAAAACTATGGGCATTTAGTTCCACTTTGAAAATTATCTTCATTATTAAATACAGATTAAACGTGGCCTCATCTGGCAACATTGCATCAAAGTATATGAGATCAAAGAGATCTAGATGGCAATGTAAGGTCCATACTGATTGTATTAATCTATCCTAGTGGTTATGACACTAGACCTATCCAGTTGTTATGCTGTACATGCACTCAGATGGCTATACGTACATGCATGTTTCTGTGCAAATGACCGTGCTTGCATTCATTTAAAAAGTGAGCCTGGGTGCAGGCCCCCTGAAGTACAGCATACAAACAGGAAGTGTACTGCTATACCTGCGTTGAATGTAATGTGTGAATAACTGTCTGAACTGATGAATGCCAGCCACAATGCGATGAGGATGGGGTCATAGGAACATAGGAAGCTGCCATATACTGAGTCAGACCATTGGTCTATCTAGTTCAGTATTGTCTTCACAGACTGGCAGAGACTTCTCCAAGGTTGCAGGGAGGAATCTCTCTCAGCCCTATCTTGGAGATGCCAGGGAGGGAACTTAGAACTTTCTGCTCTTCCCAGAGTGGCTCCATCCCCTGAGGGGAATATCTTGCAGTGCTCACACATCAAGTCTCCCATTCATATGCAACCAGGGCAGACCCTGCTTAGCTAAGGGGACAAGTCGTGCTTGCTACCACAAGACCAGTTCTCCTCTCTTGGGTCGCACCAAGAGCACGGCCACCCTGCTGTCACTGGAGGGTGTCCTTGTTTAAGGGTTTTGGAGTGTGTGTAGAGGAGTGATTCAGATTAATGCCCTACTCACATGATTAATGGATGCCACAACAGCATGTCATGACATCCCCCAGTGACAAGGTGGGTGTGCTCTTGGCACTACCCTGTCCTGCCTGTGTGTTGTGACTGGTGGTCATCTGAACCAGACAACTATGTACGTGTGTACACCATAAACAGATTGTACATGTGTTGAACAGAATGTGAATAGGGCTACTGTGACTTATCATTCAAGTAAAATTTATTGTTACCCATAGGATTTTGTTTCTTGTTAAAATAATACATGAGAACAAAATTGTGTATAAACTCTCTCTATAAACAGCTTCTTCTGTTTTTTGTGGATAGAGCCCCCCCACAAATAGTAATAATTACAAATATTGTGAATAGAAACCCAGAAATGGTTTGCAAAAAGCTTTTGACAAAGTTCCCCACCAAAGGCTCTTCAGTAAACTTAGCAGTCATGGGATAAGGGGACAGGTTCAATTGTGGATTGGTAACTAGTTGAAGGACAGGAAACAGAGGGTAGGAATAAATGGACAGTTTTCACAATGGAGGAAAGTAAGAAGTGGGGTTCCCTAGGGATTGGTACTGGGACCAGAGTTCCTTCACTTGTTCATAAATGATCTAGAAGTTGGGGTAGCCAGCAAAGTGGCCAGACTTGCAGATGACACTAAACTATTTAGGGTAGTGAAATTAAAAAAAAAAAACAGATTGTGAGAAGCTCCAAAAAGATCTCTCCAAATGGGGAGTGGGCAACATGGTTACATAAGAACAACCCTGCTGGATCAGGCCCAAGGGCCATCTAGTCCAGAATCCTGTTTCTCACAGTGGCTGACCAGATACCACAGGAAGCCTACAGGCAGGAGTTGAGAACATGCCCTCTCCTGCTGTTACTCCCCTGCAGCTGGTATTCAGAGGCATCCTGCTTTTGAGGCTGCAGGTGGCCTATAGCCCTACGACTAGTAGCTGTTGATAGACCTCTCCTCCGTGAAGTTATCCAAACCCCTCTTAAAACCATCCAGGTTGTTTGCCATTTTGCCATTTTGTGCCGCGCCCCCCCCCCCCCCCCCCGGTTTGGAGAGATCCGTATAGAGCTTGTTGCAATCTGTTTTGGATTTCACTACCCTAAATAGTTTGGTATCATCTGCAAATTTTACCACCTCGCTGCTTACTCAAACTTCTAGATCATTTATGAATAAAATAAAAAGCACTGGTCTGTGTACAGATCCCTGAGAGACCCCTCTTCTTACTTCCCTCCATTGTGAAAACTCTCCATTTATACTTACCCTCCATTTCCTGTCCTTCACTTAGCAGTCCACACATTGTACTTGTCCTCTTATCCCATGACTGCTAAGTTTTCTCAAGAGTCTTGGTTCAAGTGCAGCCTGTCCCTTTTGTACAGGCTTTGCTTGCCCCAAAATGTATTCCAGTGCCTAAAAAATCTAAATCCCTCCTCCAAGCACCAACATCTCATCCACATGTTAAGACTCCTCAGCTCTTTCTGTCTCACTGAACCTGCAAGTGGAACAGGTAGCATTTCTGAGAATGCTACCTTGGGAGTCCTGAACTTCAGTATGCTACCTATCAGCCTAAATTTGGCTTCCAAGACTTCCCAACTACATCTCCCCACATCTTTGGTGCTGACGTGCACCATGACAGCTGGCTCCTCTCCAGCACTGCCTAACAGCCTATCTAGATGCCACATGATGTCCGCAACCTTCGCACCAGGCAGGCAGGCAGGTCACCGTGCGGTCAACATGCGGATCACAGACCCATCTCTCTATAACTAATGATCGAATCACCCACTACAAGGATGCCCCCACTCCCCGGAAGAGTGCGATTGGATATAGGCTTGTCATCCATGGAAGGGGTCCCTTCTAAGGGAACATTTCCCTCTTCCTCAGACTGACGTCCTCTTTCCCCAAAAACTTCATTCTCCCTGACAGTAGAGGAGCTCAGTTCCCAATGGCAGCAAGCCCGAGTGACCGCAGATTTGGACTTCAGCAGTCTAAAACCACATTGGCAGTTCACTCTTTTGTTTAGAAAAATCTAACCGCAAGGTCCCTGCGCAGGCGCAGAACCCATTCCTTATGATTGCAACGAATCACGATCCAGGGGTCATCCCATGAAACCGAGAGAATTTAGGGGCCGACAAAAGGAAGTACCTTTTTACACAGCACATAATTAATCTCAGAAATTCTCTTCCACAGGATGTGATGGCCACTAACTTGGATGGCTTTAAAAGGTGCTTAGACAAATTGATGGAGTACAGGTATATTAGTAGCTACTAGTCTGGTGGCTATAGGCTGCCTCCAACCTCAGAGGCAAGATGCCTCTGAATACCACTTGCCAGGGAGCAACAGCTGGAGAGAGGGCATGCCCTCACCACTTGCCTGTGGTCTTCTCAGAGGCATCTGGTGGGCTTCTGTGTGAAACAGATGGCTGGACTATATAGGCCTTAGGCCTGATCTAGCAGGGCTGTTCTTATGTACGTGACAAGAACCAAGACTGTCAACTTCAAATAATACCTTCATATCTATGGCTCTCTCTGGAAGGGCTGGATGGTTTGACATTTCTATTATACACAATTATGTTATTATTAATGTAGTTATAATAATACAGAAGATAGAGCAGCACTGAACATCTATAATGTTCATTAGTATCTTCTGTTGTACATAGTACAGTTAGTTGGGAAGTTCTGTTAGGCTGATCTGTCACTTTATAGTTGTTCTGCATCCTGCAATTGTAAACACACTTAATAAGAGTTAAGCCCCATTTAACACAGTGGAGCTTACTTCCAGGTAAACATGTACAGAATTGCACTGTACATGCACTTTATAGTTTTTCATAGTTAGTGTTGAGTGAAGTTTCTAAAATACATAGTTACAAAAAATTGTTGGTTTTCTCTCTCGCCCATCCTTTAGGTGAAGAACAAAGCTCCAGCAGAAGTACAGATCACAGCAGAGCAGCTCTTAAGAGAAGCAAAAGAGAGGGAACTTGAGCTTCTTCCCCCACCACCCCAGCAGAAGATCACAGATGAAGAAGAGCTAAATGATTACAAGCTCCGAAAAAGAAAAGTAAGTGCATGGTAAACATAATGCATTGCTAATGGTGGTAATGCTTCAGATTTTATATAACCCTATTTCAAAATATGTGATGTTCAAAGCGTTTCATACACATTCTTAAAATTCTTACAGCAACCCTGTACATAGGGGGAAAGTGAGTCAGAAAATTGGTCCATCTAGCTCAGACTTGACTACACTGATCAGCAGCAGCTGTATATAAACTTAATTTTATTTATTTAGTTGATTCCTATCTCACCTCTCAATCCAGAAGTACGTCCAAAGCAAAACTGTATTTTAGATAATTAAATTAGGTCTGTCTGTACCCTTTCTGACATTGCTCGGGGGTTGCATAACTTTGTTCACCACAAAACCCAGTTCTAATTAGATTATTATGGCTTTTTTGTTTTGTTAATGGTTAAATAAGGTATGCTGGGGCTAGGCACTTGAGTTCAAGACCAGTGCCTTGAACTGTACCCAGAAGGCTAGAGGAGAACAGTATGGGTGCTGTAGCACTGATGAAATATGCTCTTGGTGGTTCACATGTTCAGTGGCAAGCAATAATATTCTTCAAAAGGTGCTGCTTTGAAGCAGAACAGGAGAATCCCGCTATTCGTGGGGGTTCTGTTCTGTGGGGTGGAGGGGGCTGTTGATAGCGAATCCGTGAATAACGGGGCATTAGGGCAATGGGTTAGGTTCCCAGACACCAAAAATCATGGGTTTTGCCCCATCCCCCCCCCAATGACCCCTCCTCCAGGTGCCCTAACATGCTGCAGAGTCGCCCACGGCACCCAAAATTGGCCCAAAATCACAGGGTTTGCCCCATTTTTGAGCTATAAAATGACTCCCAATCTCTCCAGCAGTCAAAATGGCAGCTGGAAATGACCTCCGAGGTAATTTCTGGCCACCTGTGGATACACGGATTTAACCCTTCCCTGTCTGTCCCCCGCATATACTGAGGTTGGGTGCTAATTATCCGACGACGGATACGCAGAACCACAAGTGCTGGACCCGCGATTAATGAGGTCCCCCTGTACTCAGAGGCAGAATGCGCATGGAGCACATGGCAATATACAAGTATTGAGCTTGCAAGACATGAAATACATTGGCAGTTTTGCATATGAAGAAAAATGTCACAGCCTTCATACTAGACAGATATTAAGCATCTTTAATTGACTTAGCAATATGTAACCTGACCCCATAGAGACTTGAATAAACCCCATAAACACATTGAATTAGAATATTGAAGTGCCATTTATCTTCACATTTAGCAGGAGGTGAAAAGTGACACATTGGGTTTAAAGTAAAAACCCAATCTAAAGTAATAAACTTGTGTTTGGCCTGCCCCACTTCAGAGTACAGGAGTGCTGAATGCTCCTGTATTTAAAGAAAAAGACCTCCATGTGGAAATCTGGATGTTGGAGAGAAGGATTCTAGCTTGGTTGTCTCCCTGGCATACTAGTTTTCTATATTTTCTAGCTTGCTATAAAGGGCAATATAATAAAACAGTTCCTGGACTGTACCGCTTGAGAATCCAAGGGCCACTTTAAAAAATATTTTTCCATGAACAAAATCCCTGCACACACAATGTCAAATTATTTATTTGTTTCTCTTTGGATTATAGAGTGGAATCACTCTTTCTTTTAAAAAGTGAAATATAACTTTTCTCCCTAGACCTTTGAAGATAACATAAGAAAAAATCGGACGGTTATTAGTAACTGGATCAAGTACGCACAATGGGAGGAAAGCCTCAAAGAAATACAAAGGTAATTGTCTGAAGGCTTATTCTCATTTCCATCAGCTGTGTGAACAACTAATAGTGCCTGTTTCCTTTTGTTTGTACTGAACGCACATTAATTTCAGGATTATTTTGCTCTCAGGGCTCGTTCCATTTACGAGCGTGCTCTCGATGTGGACTACCGAAATGTCACCCTTTGGTTGAAGTATGCCGAGATGGAAATGAAGAATCGCCAAGTGAATCATGCTCGAAATATCTGGGATCGTGCTATCACTACACTACCAAGAGTCAACCAGTTCTGGTAAACTAAGCATCTTTTGCCATATCCCAAGCATCAGCAAAACATAGTATATTTCTTTTTGCATGTCTATGTTTTTGAACTTTGAAGAGTTAAACAAGATTGTTTTATTGAAAAGTGCAGGGGTTGTCCTGAAGATTGTAAGGTTTCTGAGAAAAGGTTGCAGATGCATCTCTGTGTTGCATAGCAATAGATTGATCTACTTATATTGGAAGATCACCAGAGTTCCAGAGAAGAATCTGGGCTTAGTCTGCTAAATATTATATGCAGACCCACAAAATACAGCAGTGTGCATGATTTAGAAATAAATAACAAGTAAGTAAGTACTTAAGTCATAACTGACATATGACTACTTGCTTTAAAAAACAAAACAAAACCCTGTTATTTTTTCATCTGGAAGGTAGTGTTCAATCTCTTCTTGCATTGCTTTTTTTTTTTAAGGTACAAATATACTTACATGGAAGAAATGTTGGGAAATGTTGCTGGAGCCCGCCAGGTGTTTGAGCGCTGGATGGAATGGCAGCCAGAAGAACAATCTTGGCATTCCTACATTAACTTTGAGCTCCGATACAAGGAAGTGGACAGAGCACGCTCTATTTATGAGAGATATATCCTTTTGAGAACTCTTCAGTTTCAACTGAATGTTTGGGCCATGCTTTGCTTCTTTTTTTTTAGTAATGTAATTTTTAAAAATCTTGATTATGAGTAACCTGCTTGTACTTGAGTTGAGAATCACACAATGGTGAAAAATTGTTTATTATAGTAATATTAGTCACAAGAGAGGGCCATGTGTGGAAGCAGGCTTTTGTGTGGGCTTCCTTCTGTATCAGGAAGGACAGGGATGTTGGAAACCTATTCAGCATGTTGGACTTTGTCCCTCCAGTGTCATCAGCTTGATCAAGGCTGGCTTTTAAAAAAGAAATCTCTTTGTATTTACTAATCTTGCAAAAATCTCAGACTTCTAGCCTGAAAGTCTTTGTGTTCCTTTGGAAAAGCAAGATGTCTCTGTCTCCTTAATGTTTGTTTTATACAGCTTTTTATTGTTCCCACATAATGCATTAGTAGATGGATATATAGATTTTTATTACAGTCTCTGACCAGCAAAAATGTGTTATGTTTGAAAATAGACGACATGACATTCCTTAACATCTTCCACTTGTCATTGTGCATCCTGATGTTAAGAACTGGATCAAATATGCCCGTTTTGAAGAAAAGCATAGTTACTTTGCTCATGCGCGGAAAGTCTTTGAACGAGCGGTGGAATTCTTCGGAGAAGAACATATGGATGAACATCTGTATGTAGCTTTTGCCAAATTTGAAGAGAATCAGAAAGAGGTAAAATTCTGCCTGTTAGTAAATTCAGCTTGCATTTTACAGTCCTCATTAGTTCCTGGCAAAACTGTCCTTTCCCATTACAAAGCTGATTTGGAACTCTCAGCCAAGCATCCCATCCCATCCCATCTGTATTTTAGTTTGCTGTGTACAGGTGTAGTAGCTGTTGTCATGAGGTGGATTTGATATCCTGAAGAGGATATGTTCCATTTTCAGATTTTCTAGTTATTGGGATGATGTGTGAACTGAATTCCACCTTCCTGTTACCTGAACAAGTGTCTGGTAACAGAATATAAAAGCCAGGGGAATTATTTTTCCCCTTTCTAAGGGCAGGTAAAGACCAGTTGGGATGGGTATTGGATTCAGAGAGAAAAACAAAATATTTATTTTAAATATAGATACATACCTACTAACATGTCCCTATTTTCCCATTCAGGTGAATGGGGAAATAGGGACATGTTGGCAGTAGATAGCCCACCTCTCAGTTTAATGTAAAGCAATAGTAAATTTAAATCGCATTGGACATGATTCAGCCAAAGTTAAGTGCCTTTTAAATTCATTGGCTGACATCTTGACTAAATTTACTTGAAGATGTCCCACTGAAATTAAAAGGACCAGGTAGGCATGCCAACTTATCCTTTTTAATTTCAATGGGACTTCCTCAAGTAAATTTAGTCAAGGCATCAGCCAGTGATTTCAAGGGGAGAGCTTGTTTAAATCTCTTCCACTGAAACCTTTTTTACTTGAATGTGCTTCGCTATGGATCGTATCTATTGTGTAGAAATTGACATCTTCCCATACCTGCTTAAACCCAGTTTTGAAGTTATTTATTTTTTATTGTTAAATTTATATACCGCCTTTCATTAAAAACAATCCCAAGTTACCTCAGAAACTTCAAGATATTATGGGGGAGAGAATTAAAGAATATCAATTTTTGTCCCCTGTCAAAATTAACTCCCCCACCCCACCCAACTGCAATCTTAAAGTTAAGCCATTATGGAATTATGTCTATTTAATCCAATTGAAGTCAGTGTTGAGCCATGTAATCTTACTTTAAATTAGTATATATAAATCTGGCCATAATATTTAGCTTTTCAATCTTTTGCCTAAGACATCTGTCCTAATATAAACTTCTATTGGACATCAGACCTTGATTTCAGTGGAACATACTTCCAATAAATAAATAAAAGTAAGAAAGTCTCTTAAGTACTCTGTTTGCTTTCTGACAAAACAATTGGAGAGGAGAGCTGGTCTTGTAGCAAGCATGACTTGTCCCCATAGCTAAGCAGGGTCTGCCCTGGTTGCATCTGAATGGGAGACTTGATGTGTGAGCACTGCAAGATATTCCCCTCAGGGGATGAAGCCGCTCTGGGAAGAGCAGAAGGTTTCAAGTTCCCTCCCTGGCTTCTCCAAGATAGGGCTGAGAGAGATTCCTGCCTGCAACCTTGGAGAAGCTGCTGCCAGTCTGTGAAGACGATATTGAGCTAGATAGACCAATGGTCTGACTCAGTATATGGCAGTTTCCTATGTTCCTATGTTGAGTCTTGTTACTGAAGGGCAGATTTTAAGGTTTGTTTGTTTGTTTGTTTGTTTGTTTTTTAAAAGAGAAACAGATATCATGTTGGGCCAGCTAGATGTGTAAAAACTGAGAGAGATAAATCTTTGAGCAAAAATACTCTTGTTCCAGGCCTAGGCTGATAATTGTCTCATTGGCATTTGTTGCTCTTTAGAACAAGTAGATAGACTTGAGTGGGCATATTCTTTCAAGTATTTTTTAAAATTCTTACAGAGTTTCATATTTTTATTTATTTATTTAAGAGAACAAGTAGATAGACATTACTTTGAAAAATGGCCAAGGGTTTTTGCAGGTTATCTATTAAATGGTCCTAATACTCTCTTGGTCCATGTCTCCTAGTACTGTGGACTCTGACTGATTTTCAAGGGTTTCAAGCAGAGGTATTTTTCAGCACCTGCTCCCTATCCTTTAAATGGATTGAACCTGGCACCTTCTGCATGCAAAGTGTGTGTTTTTTTTAATTGAGCTCCTACACAGAGGAGACTGACAAAAAAAAAAACACAAAACACCAGCCCACTATGATGCAAGTGAAAATGTATCCTCCTGAGAATACAGTTTGAGATCACTAAACAGACCATTTAGAAGGTGTTTGCTTCCTAAACTTCCTTTTTCCCCCCCAGTTTGAAAGGGTGAGAGTAATCTACAAATATGCCCTGGATAGAATCCCAAAGCATGAGGCCCAGGAGCTCTTCAAAAATTACACTATTTTTGAAAAGAAGTTTGGGGACCGGAGAGGCATAGAAGATATTATTGTCAGCAAGCGGAGATTCCAGTATGAAGAAGAAGTGAAGGTGAGTGCCACTGTGGAGGTTTACAGCCATGGCTGTATGCAGGCTGCATTTCCACTGCAGCACAGAATTGGATACAAAATACCAACTTGCAGAGAATTTCAGCTTTCATTTAAAAGAGAAAGGTTTCTAGCTCTTAAGAGTTTGAAGTGCGTGGGCAATGGTGAAATCTCCACAGCCAGAGTGAACAGTTATTGTCCCTTTATATTTCAGTAACTCCCTGTCTTTCATCATGTAAAAGCCTTAGCTGCTCAAAATTACAGAAATGGGATACAGTACTGCTAGTTACTTAAACTGAATGCTAAAACACAAAAAACAAAACCCAGAACTCAAAATGCCAGTTATTTTCCTGGTTTTAAGTAAAAACTATAGGACCACATGTGCTAGGCTTATCTTTCTGAAGCTCTTCCCTATCCTTCCTCAAAGGCTAATCCACATAATTATGATGCCTGGTTTGATTACTTGAGACTTGTGGAAAGTGATGCAGATTCTGATGCTGCACGTGAAGTTTATGAAAGAGCAATTGCCAATGTTCCTCCAATTCAAGAAAAGAGACACTGGAAGAGATACATCTATCTGTGGATCAATTATGCACTATATGAAGAACTAGAGGCAAAGGTAAAAGACAATAACTCTGGAATCTTTGCTCATTCCTCTGATTATATGAGTGTTAGCAAACAAGGGTAGCACATAACAGAAATGCAAACAAAATACAGCTACAGGAAGTGCTATAAAATAATGTGGAAAAGAACTTTTAAGTATAATGATTAGAAAAATAGTTCTAATACAACTAATAGAGAAATAATTAATACATAAAAGCCAATACAAACTGTCAATTGTGTAATACAGTATACCATAAAGAATAATAATGGATAATTAAGAATAATCCAGACAAACGTGTAGCACTGAACTTCACCTATCATTTAATCTTTCGCATGTGTCTTCATGACTGATATAAACACACCACTGTGATTCCATGAGTCACAAAATACAACGGTTAATCTTAGAAATTCTGTATTAGTAAACAGCTGCTAACCTGCTTTGCATTAGCTGTACAATCAGCTTGTACATCATTATTATTATTATTTTATTATATTAAAATGATGATGAATATTTATACACTGTTTTCAAAAACAAAAAAGTTTTCAAAGTGGTTTACATTTAAAAGGGGGGAAAAGGATGGCTCCCTGTCCCCAAAGGACTCTCAGTGTACAAAGAAACATAAGGTAGAAAACAGGAACAACCACTGGAGAGGTGCTATGCTGGGGTTGGATAGGGCCAGTTGCTCTTCCCCTGATAAATATAAGAGAATTGCCACTTTGAAAGGTGCTTCTTTGCTCTGTTAATAGGAGTATATGCATCTTTCTATGTCTACCTGAAATGTATGTTCATATATATATAGAAGTAGAAAAAAGCCCAGCTAAGTTAATCATTTCATCGTGTGTGTTTTCCACATGCAGTAAAACTACCAGCCAGAAGCAAATCTTCCTTGGTCTGGTACAGTTTCATGGAATAAGATAGATTTATAGCTAGAACTCCCAGCTTTTCTACATCCTAGCCAATAACTTTATTATATTCTAATTACAAAACGCACCATTTGATAATACCTTTATCACGACTAACCAAATGACACAAAACCTTCAGCAAGCTTTCAGGTTCTCCAGAACTCTTAATCAGGCTGGATGTTAAGAAAAGCAAGAGGAGGATACGTAGAGCTAGGCATAATGTGATAGCCCTAAGAGCCTGCATGTATAACCATCTTAAGATGTAGTACAGGTGGAGTTAAGCAGATACATGTTGACTAGCTATGCAGGGTGTTGGATATGTTCTCAGGCTGCTCTCAGGGATAGGGATAGGGATATGGGCCTCCGAACCGGTTCGAACGGCAGGTGGTTCCGCCAGTTCGAAGGTGAGGGGTGCATCTTTAAGGGTGGGGGAGGGTGCACTTACCTATCCCTCTGCTTTCCCCCCACTGGTGCTTTGTTTTCTTAAAAGTCCATGGGGCGACAGCATACCTCCCTGCTGCCCCGTTGCCCCCTTTACCAGAAGTAACCGGAAGTATCCGACGTGCCTGCACACAGCGGGTGCGTGCACACGATGGGCACAGGCACATCAGATACTTCCAATTACTTCTGGTAAAGGGGGCAACGGGGTGGCAGGGATGTATGCTGCTGCCCTGATGGACTTTAAGAAAACGGAGCACCGGCGAGGGGAAAGCAGAGGAAGGGGTAAGTGCATCCTCTTCCACCCTTAAAGATGCATCACCTGCTTTTGAACCACCCCTGCCCGGTTCTGTGCACATCCCTACTCGGGGTTCCCTGAATGCACTCCCTGAGTGCAGCCTGAGGTGAAGAAGGGACTATTATGCCCATTCCTCCATTCTGAGAAAATGTCAAGTCAAAAAATCCTTTGAGAAATATGGTAGTCTTTACATTTTAATAACGCTGTAAGTTAATTTTGGGTTGTTTACTTTAGGTTGCTTACATTGCAGAGAGTCAATAGAAGTCAAATTAGTGTATTAGTATTAATACTAATATTATTATAGTATTGCATTGATATTAATAAAGAATTCTAGAGCATTTAAAGTCCCCAAAATCACAATTCTAGTTACAGTCACAGGCTGACATCCAGACTAAATGTGCTAGCTGAAAAACATTCCCTGCAAACAACAGGGGATGGGCAATTTTTATGATGTCTGCTTCTATTTGCAGCCCACTGTGCCTCCCAAAAATATGTCTGTGAGGAACTCACAACCCTTGGAGACATATTTTCAGGAGGCACAGTGGGCTGAATTTGTGCACATAGAATGTTTTTCAGGTCTCGGCTGCAATTAATTAAAACTTGGTTTCCAAACATCTTGGCTTACCTAGGAATCTTGAACAGTAAAGTCCCTTATTTGATAAATCTTAATGTTCCATGAACCTACTGGAATTTTTTTGTTTTTTTTAAATTTGATGTCTTTTTGTAAAATCTTGATAGCTGCTCATCTTTCAGATGTCTGGGAGGAAAATGCTGGAAGGAACGGGGGGAAATCTCTTCAGGCATAGGAAGCTGCATAGCAAAACGTAAAAAGCTGGGGTTGGGGGAAATGAACAAATGGGGGGTGGTTAGTAGTAGATGGAGTCAAATGATGGAAGCAAAAAAGGAGAATAAGAAGAATACATGTGTGAGAGAGAAGGCCAGTGGTGGAAACCCTTAAGTGCAGAGACTAAGTGTTTGCATTGGGAAGACAGAATAAAAGTTGAAGAAGAAGATGGTGTAAATATCCTTGGGAGCAAGACATTGTGTCTTGCAGGGGCATCTTGAATTATAATTGCCTGGAAGCCAAATTGTAGGTTTTCTTTTCACAGTATAACAGAGAATGTCTTGCCTCTTAGGATCCAGAGCGGACAAGACAAGTATATCAAGCATGTGTTGAACTCATTCCTCACAAAAAGGTATGAATTCTGTTTTATGGCTATAGACAGTATTAAGGGTATATTCAGATGATCATGTACATACATTTGTGTAAAGAGCAGTGACAGAGGGAGGCCAGCAGCGGCCCGTGTTTGGCCGCCACTGTGGCCCCCCTCGCCCCACCACCTGCGTCTGATGTTGGTGTTTAGCTACACCCCCTGCATCTGACATCAGACGTGGGGACGTGGTTTAGATCCTGAATGGGGCCGTGCGACCCCATTCAGGAGTTAAATTGACCAGTGCTGCGTTTGCAGCGTGGCCAGGAGTGGCTCTTGTTGATTTAATTCCCAAACAGCGCTTGTTGATTTAATTCCCAAACAGGGTCATGTGGCCCCGTTCGGGAGCAAAACCATGCCCCCAGCGTATGACGTCAGATGCGGGGAGCATGTTGGGGGCTGTGAGGGGCAGCCCGGGTTCTTTGAACTCTGTTGCCCAATGGTGGCTCCGACCCTGGTAAAGAGTCATTTCTACTTCAGTCTGTCTGGGTTCAATGAAATACAGAAATATTGGCCCTGATCCAATTAAGCTTAATCATAACAGAGAAGCACTGTAATCCATAGAAGAAGCTGGTTGCATCCAACTTAAGTCCCAGTTCTTTCAGTGGGACATAGTTCCATCCTATACGCAACTCAGAAGTAAATTCTACTGTGTTCATTGGGATTTGCTGCCTGGTAAGTGGACATAGGATTGCTGCCTTAGTCACAACTTATTGTATTTGACTGGAGGCATTGTTCTTAAATTCATCAAACTAAATTCTTAAGCCAAATCTTTATTGCCCTTTCAGTTTACATTTGCCAAAATATGGCTGCTCTATGCTCAGTTTGAAATAAGGCAGAAGAATCTCCATCTTGCCAGACGAGCATTGGTAAGATAAAGTTTCTTTCCTTTTTGTCTGATCTCTCTTTTAATGAATCTTTGAAACATATCTATAGATCTGCATATAGATCTCTATAGATCTGGGAGAGCCCAAGTGATGATAGTTTTTCCAACAGAACAAATTACTACACTCTGGCAACAGTTTGCTTCCATGTGGATTGGTATCTGTTCTCCAGCATTAGTGGGGCTAGGCCCATTGGGAAGGAGAATAGTCTTTATCCTTCCTGATAAATTGACTTAGTCGCTAGGATTGCTACATGCCTAGTTTGCTTTCTTAATTGAGTTCTAGAAAGGGGGAATTAAACAGCTAGACCCAATCAGCATTTGGAGCACCCCACTCTAATTTGGTTTTTTGCATATAAGGAAGTGTCTTGACACCACCATTGGCCCTGGTGCCACCTCTTTCTGTGTGGTGCCAGGGGTTCTATCTCTGCTATGCTCCCCTAAAGATCATTTGCCTCTGTTCCTCTCATGCACTTGTGGCTGGGTCTAACATTACTTTATGGCCTATTTAGTGTATGTAAAGTGGGATCAGAATCTCTCCCTTCTGTTTCCTGATGATATTTCCCCTCACCAGATAGCAGCTGTAGTTCTCAAGACATGGTCATCTTATAGCGAGGGTAATTTATAATAGGAGCACCTTATCACATGAAAATTAAAAGATTTCATTGATAGCATCTACTTCCATGTCTTCATCTGTTGAAGCCCCAGGCCAGAAGTGCCTACAGAATCAGTAGGAGAGTCCAAAAATGGGAGTGAGCATCTGACCTTGAGCATACTCAATGCCATCTTCTTTATATTTAATTCTCTAAGACATACCCGTGGCAAATCCTATGCATGGCAGCTCCCACGAGAGTTCGGAGAGCTGCTGGATAGCCACGGGAGGGGTGGGAGAAAGAAATTGGTGGTGGCAGCTGGCCAGAAAGCAGCAGCAGCGACAGCTGGGAGAAGAAGCCGGCGGGCAGGAGAGAGAACAAGCCAGTGCCTTGTCAGCCAGAAAGCGGGTGTGTGTGTGTGTGGCGGACAGGAGAAGAAGCCCACCAGAAGGGGGTGGGTGGGAGAAGAAGCCGGTGCCCAGAAAATGGTGGCGGGCAGGCGGGGGAAGAAGGTGGCGCTAGGTGGGTGGGCCAGCCAGAGGCACAGATGCTCTGTGCCCAGCCCAGCTAGTTTTCAATAATGTCTGATCTTTAAATTCTTTAATACTATGTAAGTAATGAACATGCCTCAAAAAGCAGGTTTGTGTGTACATGCTCTTTTTGACAAGCTTTGAGCAGTTTCTGGTTTTTGCAGGGAACTTCCATAGGTAAGTGTCCAAAGAACAAACTGTTTAAAGGCTACATTGAATTGGAGCTGCAGCTGCGGGAGTTTGATCGTTGCCGGAAACTTTATGAGAAATTTCTGGAGTTTGCACCAGAAAACTGCACATCATGGATCAAATTTGCTGAGTTAGAAACCATTCTTGGTGATACTGACAGAGCAAGAGCTCTATACGAGTTGGCTATTGGTCAGCCACGACTAGACATGCCAGAGGTAAGAGCAGATCAGAGATGTTCTCGGTTGAGTGTACTGTGCTATGTAACATATGACATAAAGGAAATGGAGCATTGGTTCACTTACTGTGAAGGCTTCTTCTGGTTGCTGGAGTCAAGGACATCTCTATGGATTATCCCTCTCACATGCTCCAAGTCCAGTTTTGATTAGCTAAAAGGAAAACACACGCCTACTCGAGCTGGAAGGGGATAGCCCCACCCTGGTTCTTTTAGGCTGAGTTATGAAAGGTGTTATGACGATTTGTCATGCTAGAAGGAAAAAAGAAACCAGGGAAAACTCATAACACATAGCAGTAAGGACAAAACCTGAACAAGCACAGTGAATTTGAAGTGCTATAGAAAATGTCCAACCAGAAAAAAAACTTGCATATTATTTCACAGTATATACAAGGCTTTTGCCATCTCTTGCTGCAAAACAGAAAAAGGACTGCTGATAAGATGGTCTACCAGAAATGAGAAGAGCACCAAGATATCCTTGACTCCAGCAACCAGAAGAAGCCTTCATGGTAAGTGAACCAATGTTCCATTCTCAGTTGCTGGGGTCAAGGACATCTCTATGGGACATACCACAGCTTGTGAGTCACCTAGGGAGGGAGTGTCCTTGTCTATTCCTGGGGAAGCACCTGCTGCAGCACTCTTCTTCCGAATGCTGCTTGTGCTGAGGCATAGGTGTCCATTTTGTAATGCCTTCAACTTTTAAAGGTTGAAGGTAGCTTCCATGTTGCTGCCTTGCAGATTTCTTGCATCGGGGCATTTGTGGAAAAAGCGGCCGAGGTTGCTGCTGATCTTGTAGAAAGAGTACAAGTGTTCGTCGGGGGACAGAGATGTTGCGTCTCATAAGCCAGCGCTACACAGACCCTAATCCATCTTGCAGTGGTCAAAGAAGTCACTGTTCTCCCCACAGTATCAGGAAGGAAGGACACAAACATTGAATCCATTGTTCTGAAAGATGCTGACCTCTTTATATATCCCTTAATGCCACAATGCACATCCAACATGTGCCACCTTTTCTCAGTCGCATGCACGGGATGTGGACAAAAGGAAAGGAGAAAGACGTCCTGTGACTGATAAAACAAAGAAGTCACCTTATTACATACAAAAGGATCCTGAATAAGGCGAACAGAATCTTGTTGGAATATACAATACGATTTATGAACAGAAAGGGCCTGCAATTCCGACACTCTTATCACAGACGTGACCACTATCAGAAATGCCAATTTAAAAGACAAAATTCATATTGGAATGGATTTTAGGGGTTCAAAAGGTGGAGACTGTAGTGCCTTCAGCACTGTATGTAAATTCCAATTGGGAAAGCAGTGTATTGTCGGTGGAGAGACAAGGGTGGCTCCTCAGAGTAACCTCTTTAGGTGAGGATGTGCATGTGTATACTTTGCCAAAGTGCCTAAAATGAGGCCCACTAATAAAACTGCTTGCCTCTTAAGTGTGTTTGGCTTCAGGCCCTTCTCTAAGCCTTCCTGGAGGAACTGCTGGAAGTAGCAATGCTTCACCCCACTGAATCGAATGGCGTGCTGCCCATCTTTAAAAAGCTCTCCACGTACACTGGCAAACCCAATTTGTTGCCAAGATAGTATCCAACACCCTATCTGAATAACCCTGCTGACTCAGTATTCGCTTCTCAGTTTCCATGCGGCAAGTCGCAACCAGCCTGGGTTGGGATGGTGCTCCAGGCCCTGTACAAGTAAGTCTGGTGTTACCAGCAGGAAACATGGTTCCGTTGTTGATAGATGCAGAAATTCCACTAGCCACGACCTTCTGGGCCAAAATGGAGCCACCAGAATTACATCTGCCTGTAGAAGACATATCCTTCTCAACACCCTTGCTAGCAGAGGAGTTGGCGGAAATAGTAAAGAAGCCCCATTGGCCACTGCACAGACAGTGCGTCTATGTCTTCCACGTCCCTGCAGGGGAACTGGGATGTGAACCTTGGTAGCTGTGTATTCTGTGGAGTTGCAAACAAGTCCATAACTGGCATTCCCCATATCTGAGTCAATTGTAGGAAGACCTCTTGGTTTAGGGAGCATTTGCCCGGCATCGAGTCCTCCCAACTCAGCCAATCTGCCAGCTGATTGAGGTCCCCCTTGACATGATGCGCTAATATGGACATCAGATTACTTTCCGGCCAAGTCAGCAATGGGACCTCTTCTGCATGCAGGGATCTGGATCTTATTCTGCCTTGCCAATTCACATGAGTTTTGGTGGCTATGTTGTCCGTCTTTATCAGAATGTGAGCATTTCATAACGGTTGTTGAAATATGCTCAGTGCCAAGCAAATGGCCCTCAGCTCCAACCAATTGATGCTGTAGCTCTTTTTCTGCTCTGACCACCTTCCCTATGCTGAGAGCTGTTGGCAGTGCACACCTCATCCCCTGGTGCTGGCGTCTGTTGTGACTATCACCTTTGGCGGGTCCAAGAACTACTTACCCTTCAATAGATTTTTGTGGTATCAACCAGCATAGCTGGTGAGGCAGGTGTAGTTAGGGATGTGCACGAACCGGTTCGAAGGCCATTCTAAAGGCCTCCAAACTGGTTGGAACGCAGCGTCAACTTGAAGTTCGAAGCCGGCGGGGGTTCCTCTTTAAGTGCGGGGGAGGGTGCACTTACCCCTCCCGCCGCTTTCCCCCCACCGGCGCTCCGATTTTTGCAAAGTCCATGGGGCGGCAGTGTACCTCCCTGCTGCCCCTTCCTTCATTCGTGGCCGGAAGTATTGTGTGCACGCGTGCCCGGTACTTCCGGCCAAGAACAGGGTAAGGGGCGGCATGGAGGTACGCTACCACCCCATGGACTTTGCAAAAAACAGAGTGCCGGCAGCGGAAAAGTGGCAGGAGGGGTAAGTGCACCCTCCCCCGGCCTTAAAGAGGCACCCCCCATCAGCTTCAAACCACGCCTCCGTGGTTCTGTGCACACCCCTAGGTGTAGTAGCAAGTGTCACTTCCTGGCAGTGTCTGACTGATATGGAAGAAGGAACCATTGCATCTCTCAGGTGGAACCTTGACCAGGGAACAGCCTCCAAGGTCATCACCATCAGGCCAAAGATCCTCACAAGTGTCAGCAGTAGAAGTGCAGGAGCTGATAGCTCCACCCTTATTTCTGTTACAATAGCCTGGAACCTATCCTGAGGGAGAAACAGTTGGTCTCACATGTTATCAATCACGACTCCTAAATGTTGAAGTCTGTGAGATGAAACCATTTGACTTTTTACAAGGTTTATGAGGAACCCATGTTCCTGTAATGTCCGAAGTGTTGTTTTCAGGTCCCTTTTTGCTGTCATTCTTGAATGTGATTGGTCCAACAGGTTGTCTAAATATGCAAATATCCAGATTCCCTGAAAGAATCCGGTTGGCGGAGGTAGGCCATCAGCGGTGCCAGTACCTTTGTAAAGACCCGAGGGGCCAGTGATAGTCCAGATGGAAGTGCGGCATATTGGTAATGCCTTCTAGCATACTCAAACCAGTGAAGGTGGCTGCTGCTGCAATGAATCAGTATATGTAAGCATGCCTCCTTCAGGTCTATCGAAGATAGGAAGTCTAGGTGGAGCAGCACCTCTGCCGCTGATCGGAGTGATTCCATCCTGAATCTTTCCCGCTTGACACATCTGTTTAAATATTTCAGATCTAGAACAGCCCTTTTTGACCTGTCCTTTTTGGGAACAGTGAACAAGGTAAAATAGTTGCCTCTTGCCTCCTTACAGTGAGGCACCGTTTCAACTGCTCCTATGTCCACCAGATGTTGAATGGCCTTTTTGATCTCAATGTGTTTTGTAGAAGAGTGAGAGCAGCGAGTTGGAAGGAACCTGTGAGAGGGAGGGGCATCCAATTCTATCTTGTACCCCTTCTGCTCTATGCTGAGGACCCACTTGTCTGTTACAGAAGCCTCCCACACATGAAAAAACTCCCACAGGTGCCACCCCCCAACCTGGAGAGTTCTGAGTCATTGCTGCTGCTTGGTTTGATTGAAGGGTTGTCTGGTATTGCCGTAGTTCCTGGAGGGAAAACGCTGGTGATTTCAAGATCCCTGTTGTGCTCTGAAGTCCCTATCCCAGCCCCAGAAGGAGGGCTAGAAATTCCGAAAGGCCTGAAAAGGTTTTTTGAAACCCAGCCTATCGAGCTTGCAGATGGCATCATCTCACCCTTTGATTCAACTAAAATGTCTTTCAGAGCAGAATCACCAAAAAGCTTTGTGCTGTCATAAGGTACAGCAGGTTATTTCTAGAGGTGGACTCCACCTGCCAGCTCTTAAGCCACAGGTGCCGTCTGCCCACTACAGAAGTGGCAGATGCTCTGGATGAGAACCTAATAGAGTCCAAAGTGGCATCCACCACAAAGGCCTGAGCCTTCTGGATCTTGACCAGCTGCTGTCTCATTTTTACAGGGTCAGCAGGCAGGTCACTAAGTAAATAATCTACCCGCAATATAGTTGCCCTAGCAACCATGGAAGCTGCTGCTGAGGAATGGGTAGCTATGGAGGAAATATCATGCACTTTTCTCAGGGCAAATTCAGCTTTTTCATCTGAGGGATCCTTTAGGGTGACCTCTCCGGCCCTTGGCACCAAAGGACCTGATATTAATTGTATGACTTGTGCATCTGTGTTTGGTGTTTTTAATAAATCCGATGGTTCCTGCTGGAACGAGTAATATCGATTCACAATAGCCACTGGCTTTCTATTGGTTGCTGGAAGAAGCCATTCCTATTTAATTGCTACGGTGAAAACCTTGGGCATTGGCAATAACATGTCCTTGAGTTTTGCTTTAGGAAAAATGAGGTCGACGGAGTTGACTGAGTCGCCTCTGAGGTTACTTTCAATTGCAGGCCAATAGTGGCTAACACTCTTGTCATGAGAGGATTAAAGTATTCAGACACAAAAAGGCACTGTAAGACATTGCCCTGGTCTGGGTCCCTCTCCTCCCCACCCCGCCGGCAACCATTCTCCTTCCTCATCTGGGACAGTGTCAGGATCCTGATTTCCACCATCTGCCCCATCTGGCTCCCCCTCGGGATCAGGGTCGAAGGGTCTTTTTGGGGAGCTGGGCTGGATGGATCAGAAGAGGTTGTGTCCTCAGATGAAGAGGGGACCCTCTTTCACTTCCTTGATTTTCTGCTCTTTTTAAAAGGTCTGATCTGCTGAATAGTATCCACTATGGCATTTTTAAGCCATGCCTGCCACTCCAGGGGAACTGTCTTGAGTAAGCTGGGACCTGCGGTGGGCTACTCTCCCCAAGGGGAGAGCTCACCAGTCTTGTCTTCTGTCCCTGGTCCTGGGCTGCTTTCGTGGCCCTTGGCGGGGGGGGCTCTCCTTTTTTGGTGCCATTTTTGCCCACTCACACCACCATGGAGCTTTTTGCTGCCATGCTGGCCATCACTGATGTTCCCCAAGCCCTCAACTCTGCAGAGGTGGGGGGAGGCTCTGCAAGTGGTACATCGCTGCCTGATTTAGCCTGGCTGAAAATAGGTAGGGCACACCCAAAGTCCCTGACTTTCTGGTCGTCTCGCCACTCCCTGATGCACACTGGGGCATTTTGCTGTGAGTCTCACGGCCTGCAGACAGGAGACTTGTGTCATCGCCGCTTGGCCCGGGGAGCTGTTAAGCAGCCAGTGCCGATGCTTGAGGTGGGGGCAATCCAGGTGCTCTGGTTGCTCTAGGGAAACCACTCTGGCCGTTACCCCTGGCACCAGTATCATCCTGAACCCTCCTGCAGGCTCCATAACAGTGGAAAGTAGGGAAAAGAACATGGGGAGAGAGGAAAAGGGCTTGAATTTTAAAGGAGACTTCTTAAAATAGGAATAACAAGTAGAGAATAATAGTAAAGAGAAAATGAAAGCAAGAAAGGGAAATAGAAAAGGATTAGCAAAATAGAATCAGAAGAGAAATTTGTGAGGCTGCCTGGAGCAAGGCTATTCCTCTCTGGCTCAAGTTAGCGCGTGTTTTCCTTTTAGCTAATCAAAACTGTCCTGCCTGGGAGCACTTGAGGGGGATAACCTATAGAGATGTCCTTGACCCCAGCAACTGAGAATATGTTATGTTCTACTAACAAGAAGGTAAAGCATGCAGTTCAGCTTTGCTACACACTGACACAAGATGCAGTCTAAGTCTTTCCTCTGCTATGGCTGACCTGACACACAAATCTTGTTCTCTGTACATGTCGGCTTTGCTGCGTTAGATGCATATTTATATGGATTGCTTGTGACACTTGCTTTGAAAAAAACTGTTCTGAATCTTTAAATCTGGCTTATCTTTTCCCTAGGTTCTTTGGAAATCTTACATTGACTTTGAAATTGAACAAGAAGAATATGAGAACACCAGAAATCTTTATCGACGATTGCTCCAGCGTACACAGCATGTCAAGGTATGTGACTGGAGAGGCTGTTGTAGAGACTGGTTCTCTACAATACACAAAATGCACAACTTGAAATTTAAATAAATCCCAAAGTGACAAGACTGGCTGACATGATACACAGTCCTAATGGGGCAAAGAGGGTATTTCAGAGCTGCTGCTGTGGGCATGGAAGCAGTGGCAGTGCTAAAGATGCTGGTTGTGCTACCTGTACTCCTGTAGTTTCACCCATTTGTCACAATGGGAGAAACTGCAGTAACACTGGTAGCACAGTTGGCATGCTCCCTAGCAGCACCACTGCCTCCATGACCCACAGAAGCAGCTCCGCAATACTCTCATTCCCATTAGTACTGCTGATCATGTCAGTCACTATACCAGGCCTGTTTGACTTAGGCCCTCCTGCAGATGTTGGCCTACAACTCCCATAATCCCTGGCTATTGGCCACTATGGTTGGGGATTATGGGAGTTGTAATCCAGAAACAGCCACAGTTGAGTAGGCCTGCACGATACTGTAGACATTCTTACAAGAGCGTGTCACTAATATAGATTTGCTTAGCAAATGGATGTCGTCTAAATAGAACTTCCTTTAAAAATGTGACATTAAGATCAAGCGTCATTGTAGACCAAGCGTATCAAACCTATGAACAAGGGGCCTTATCAGCTCCTTTAGTAGAACCCAGTGAGGCCCACAGCAGTCCCACCATACTTCAGCCAAATTGTTCATCTTAATGGCTAAGAAGCTATATATATCCTTTGAAGAGCTAATAAAGCAACTCACTTGGTGTCCTTGACTTGCATTATCTGCAGGGCTAGGATAGCAGAAGCAGCCCTGCAGACAGAGAGAGAGAGACAGACTGGAGCCTAAGTGCATTCCAGTCTTCCTCCACACATCAGAGTAGGCGGTGAGCAAGATTTTTTGCTTCTTTCCCCTCTCTCCAGATCGAGATTCCACATGCAGGATCTGTGGCCCTCAGGGACAGCTTCTGCATGTGGAATTTTGCTCTGGAGAGAGCAGCAAAAATCATGCTCTCCTCCTACTCCCATGTGTGGAGGAAGAATGGAGTGCATGTAAGCTCCAGTCTTTTTGCATCTCAGCAGGGCTACTTCTATTGTCCTAGCCCCACGGAGGATGTAAGACAAAATGTTCATTCTCTGGATTTTTTTAAAAAAACAGATGTGGTCAAAAGTGCAGAAACATTTTCTCCCTTTTCCAGTTTACTATCTAGTAGAAATGGAATTGATGACTTCACACTGGAATTTGAGAAGAATTGACAGGGAGCAGGGATTTGAAAGTATTGTGAGCAGAGAACTTGATTTCCATCACTTGAGTCTGAGACTTCTGGTTTAGGGCCTAGCTATACTGAAGACTTGTTCCTTGACCTTCAGCTTGATGTGTCCGTCTGCTCTGACACCACCCACCATAATCTCTTTCTCTGGTGGGCAATTCAGTCTTTGTGATGACAGGCCCCATATTACTATTATTTTTACATTTATATCCCGCTCTTCCTCCAAGGAGCCCAGAGCGGTATACTACATACTTGAGTTTCTCTTTCACAACAACCCTGTGAAGTAGGTTAGGCTGAGAGAAAAGTGACTGGCCCAGAGTCACCCAGCAAGTCTCATGGCTGAATGGGGATTTGAACTCGGATCTCCCCGGTCCTAGTCCAGCACTCTAACCACTACACCATGCTGGCTCGCTCACTCTCATAGTGTGAGACTAGCTCCTTTTGTCCTCTGTCTTGTTCCTCCCTTATTGTTTTTAAATGTCTCCAAAGTAGGTAAAGAAGATAACATGAGATCAGGAAAGCTAATAGTGAATCTGCTATAAAAAGCACCTGTGGAGTAGAAGAGACTTTGGGGTGGCATCAGCATGCACATGGCATCCACGTTGCTGACCATGCAAATGCCATGTGGATGCTGATGCTGCACAGGGATTCTTGGGACATGCGCCACCCCAGCAGGAAGCTGCATAGGATGGCGGAGAGCAGGTAAGGATCTTCTCTCCTCTTTCTTAAAGCTCCTGGGCCGTGCTCCTGAAATCTGCTTGAACTGTGGTTCATGCACATCCCCTCCCCGAAGTCTCTTCTACTTCACAGGTGCTTTTTAGCTGATTCACTATTAGCTTTCCTGATCTCATTTTATTTTCTTTACCTCAATTTTTAAAAAATGACTTTATGACACTTGTTTCTAGAGCACTTTGAGAGACACTTAAGTCAGCAGCTGATTATGTTCCCATTACTAATTAATGAAAAGGCTATTTAAATGTAATTCAGTGCTCTTTTCAAAAAAGCTTAGAGCAAATCCAACACTGTTTGGTATTTGGGCCTTTGCAAATAAGTATTTAGAACATATCTCAGGAGTGAAATAGTCTTGACCGTTCTGACAGGCAATCTGTAGAGTTTATACTTTTCTCTTTTCAGGAGATGTTCATTCAGTACCATGTGTACAGCTACATGAGTAGTTGATTTCAATTTCGGAGATGGTGTTATATGTGGACACATTTCTAAGTCAAGAAAGGAGGAGAGTATTGCAGCTCTGGTGTCCTATTTCCAATATGTAATCTGCCATGTATGAAATGCCTTTGTTTTACTCTAGGTATGGATCAGTTTTGCTCAGTTTGAGCTCTCAGCAGGGAAAGAAGACAGCTTATCACGATGCCAGCAAGTATATGAAGAGGCTAATAAAACAATGAGGAATTGTGAGGAGAAGGAGGAGAGGCTTATGCTTCTGGAATCTTGGAGAAACTTTGAAGAGGAGTTTGGAACAGAATCCAGCAAAGAGAGGGTAGACAAACTTATGCCAGAGAAAGTCAAGAAGAGGAGAAAACTTAAAGCTGAAGATGGGGTAAGAGCACAAGCTGGAGAGCCAGGCTCCCATGAGTGTATTATGTGGTATTTTGGAAATTAGAACTGGATAAGGTAGAAATGTCACTGTAGTATGTGGGCATGAATGTAACAAAACATACAGTTTCCCCCCACTGTGCATTCACTCAATCAATTAAATTGGGCAGCAGACAGATAAGCAACACTGTGTGTATAAACTGGCCCCAACACTATACTGAGACAATCAGCAGAATCTAGTAGTAAAACTTTTCTTAGTCTGTGCTATTATAGGCATGTGTGAACCCCATAATTATATTTTGGTTTAATTTGTAAACATCTTCATAAATATAATAAAAATAATAAAACAGGGATTTTTATGCTATAGATACATTAACACGATGTATGTTCTAATGGAGTCGTAAAGCCTGACACTTTTAAAAAAACCCAGCGGCTATCTTCTAACTCTGCTGCAACCCTGTAATAGAGCCTTACAGCACCATTAGTGCATGCATTATGTCAGACATTGCTATTAAAGCTCCTACTTGCCTTTCTTTCCAACATGCTAATTTTTCTATGTGTAGCAGGAGGAAGCACTCAAACATGTGACACCCTAACCTTTAGCCTACAGTGATCCTTAGTTATACTGCTTGAAAACTGAAACTTTAGATTTTCTCCAGAACAATTTGTCCAAAAGCTTGTGTGGATACACCATGGAGATTGAGAAAATAAGCATGTTTAAGTACTGGAGAGCCTCAAGCTTGCCTCTGATCATGTTCTCTTTTTCTTTTCAGTCTGATGCTGGCTGGGAAGAGTACTATGATTACATCTTCCCAGAGGATGCTGCTAACCAGCCCAACCTTAAACTGCTTGCGATGGCTAAACTCTGGAAGAAACAGCAACAAGATGATGATTCTGAAAAAGATCCAGACAAAGATGTTGATGAAAGCAGTCCCTAATACTTCCCTTAAATTCCTCTGTTTTGTATATTTTTGCTTTTGTATACAATAAATATTTCCTCTCAATTGGAAATTGTTGGAATAGGAGAGATCATGCTGTCCCATGAGCCACTGGAAGCTATTGAAAATATAACCATTGCTTTTGGCTATTTAAAAAGGATTAACAGACCATGTGCAAAAGTAGCAACATTTCAGTAAGCATACAAATATTTGTTAATATATTTGTACTATCTCTATAAAACTATGTTGCAAAATTGAAGCAGCAATTTGTTACACTTAAATTGTGTAATCTGTTTTAAGAACAATCTTCCTCAAGGACAATAGATGAGTAATGTATATGAAAATTAGATGTTAAAGTGAAGCAAAATGGCAAGATTGGCAATTGCTACCTTTCAGATAACAGATGCAAGGCTGGTTCAAATGATACTGCCCTAGCAGACAAACATCTCAGCATCCTCCTGGCATGACCTTGATTACATGTGCTACAATTACTTGTTTAAACAAGTATTTACTGCATGTGTAGGGCCATTTGGATGAACAACTGTTGTACATGTTTAAGAGATGTACCAGGACATCTGTGCTGCTGGCATGGCCCCTCTTTCTTCACATGTGCTGGCCAGTATTCCTTGAACCGACCCATACTTGACATGTTACACAAACAACTAAGACTGTTAACAATTGTATCACCCTTTGTCTTGTAGCATCCACATTCCAGTAGCATAGAGTGAATTTAAAGCAGGATTCAAATCAGATTTCCCATTGGTATTTCATAAACTGGTTACTCTAACCACCAAAATGTGTTAGTTTACAGCCAAGCAAAGCGTTTGGAATATCTAGGAAGATATAGTTTTAGTAACTTCACTAATTTAAAAAAAAATGTATGGTGAACTACTTAATAGTCAACAATCCAAAATTTCTGCAGCTCATGTCTTTGTTTAAAAGCAAGTATAGACCCAACTTTCCAGAATCAAGGGTTAGTTACTGCAAGACAGTTTACTTTTGTAATTTCTACTTACATTTTCCCTGCCCTTTCTCTGAATTGCTCTGGATGGCACGCATGATTCTCCCAACCCATTTTAAATCCTCACACTAATCTTGTGAGGAGATTAGGAAGAGAGATGGTGACTACCCAGCACACAAGATCTGTGGTTCAGGACTGAGACTGGAGCACTACAGAGTGAGTGTGAGTGTCTGTAGTCTGCTTTTGTGTTTCCCATCTATTCTCGAGTAATCACCCGAGTGCAGTTGTGGCACGATGGGAAGAATGGCTGTGTGTCTAATAGCTTACCACTGAGTCAAGTGTTTATATAACTGCCCTCTTTTGCATTTGTATGCATAGAAACAATAAAGCCTGAGTCTCTTTCTGGCTTCTCTGAGCAGGTCCACATGCTAGTCACTTGCTGCTGCACTAAGAAGCAACTACTGTCAAGGAAAGCGAAGAGTTAAAGAAAATATTCCTAGCAGTATACAGTGGTCCCTCGACTTACGAAGCACTCGACATCCGAAGATTTCGACATACGAACGACAAAAAATACCGGAAGTCGTTGCCGGTTTAGATGTGGCTTCCTCGACCTACGAATTTTTAGATGCAGTTTCCTCGACTTACGAGTGTTCCAGACCTCCGTGGATGCGCTTTTCGACTTACGAAAATTCCGACCTACGAACGTGCGTTCGGATCGGATTATCTTCGTAAGTCGAGGGACTACTGTACAGTTAATATTGTATGCCACTCTTTGGTATTACTGCAAAATAGTTTAATATACAAGAAAAGGCCAGTTGTAGTCTGTATGTATGTATACATCCAAAGAGCTTGGAAAAACTAAGAGGTTACATTTTTCCTCACAACAAGCCTGTGAGGTTGGTTAGGCTGAGAGAGAAGTGACTAGCCCAGAGTCATGGCCGAATGGGGAGTTGGACCCTGGTCTCCCTAGCTCTAGCCTATTTGTCCATTATGTCTAATAATTTGACTGAAACTCAGTAAAGGTGGATATTTAAACATGTGGCGGGTGGGGGCAGAAAATAGGACTCCTTGCACATTCAACTATAAAACAGGAGTTGGCAGTTTTCTCCACAGAACATGACAGCAGAAATAGTCTATCAGCACCAGAAAATATAGACAACTAGATTTTACAGAACTAGATTTGCACGTCTTTGCTGGTTTAATTTTATTCCATGTTTAATTTAAGGCTCTAACTCTCAAAGCATGGGCTGACATACTGCACAATGTTACATATGGTGGAGCATAATGGCTGCACTGCCACGCAATCCATCTACACAATTTTTGAACATGTACAACTGTGCAAATATTCCATCCCATCATGTGTGTAATATTGCACAGTACATCAGCCATGAAAAAGACTAACAGTGATGCCCAGGCCCACTAGGAACAAATGATATTTCCTCTATTGAATTTTTAGTAGTAGTTTAATACACCTGAGGTTTTATTTATTTGTAGTTTAAAAATTAAATGGCAAATATTTCAATCGCAACTCTGTTTTTGCTTAAGGATTTCACCTAAAAATGAAGGCTTTCCTTCAAATCCACATACTTTTCATTGCTCCAAGACTGTCAATTACATTCGAAATAATTGCTACAGTATTCTTTGAAAGTGTTCCCAGCTGTCTACAGATGTTATTTTCATTATATTGCATAAATAACCATAGCTTAAGCTTATTCAATGTCTTCTGGCCTAACAGGATGAGGTAATGGTACAATTGATTTCTTCTCTGTATCTCTGGACAGGGCTTTCCTCATATCTGTGAACACAAACACAGCGTATTTGCAACTTAATACACAATATAGGTTCTTATGAAGACTGTAATACAAGATTTTATGTTGCAAGATAAATGCGAACAAATTGTCAACATCCCTAAACTGAAACAGTACATGCTTAGATCACTTACCTTATCTCCAGTGAATTTTCTATACTATTTGAAAGCAGGAAAATTTGAGCAAGTCAGATCCAAAGACTTGCAAGGAAATTGTACAAAGGCACTTGTGCACAATTGGGGATCACTGATGCTGGTGCCACAAGTGAACAGAAACCAATGGTATTATGCCTGATCTGACATTTTTTGGTACAAAGGGGCATACAAACAGTTTGAGGAACATAGGAAGCTGCCTTATACTGAGTCAGTCTACTGGTCCATCTAGCTCAGTATTGTTTACACAGACTGGCAGCAGCTTCTCCAAGGTTGCAAGTAGGAGTCTCCCTCAGCCCCATCTTGGAGATGCCAGGGAGTGAACTTGGAATTTTCTGCATGCAAGTGCTCTCCCCAGAGCGGCCCCAACTTCCTGTGAACATAATCACTTCCCAGCTACCAATAAAACTGGCATGCTTGAGTTTTGTCTTCTGTGCCTCTACGTTCCAGTTACCAATACTAGCAACTGGAAAATGATCCAGCTAAAACTAAGCACTTAAGTGCCTACTTCTTTTAAGCAAGAGTTGCATGCTTGAAAATCCTTTTGATATCAATGGGAGAGGTTTATTATTTATAGGAACATAGCAGCCCTGCTGGATCAGGTCCAAGCCCTATTTAGTCCAGCATCCTGTTTCACACTGTGGCCCATCAGATGTCTCTGTGCCCACAGGCAAAAGATGAAGGCATGCCCTGTCTCATGATAATCATATAATAATCATGTTGCTCCCCTACAAATGGTATTCAGAGGCACCATGTCTCTGAGCCTGGAGGCAGCCTTTAGCCATCAAGACTAATAGCTTTTGATAAACTTGTTCTTCATACATTTGTCTAAGCCCCTTTTAAAGCCATCCAAACTGGTGGCTATCACCACATCCTATGGCAGAGAATTATTTCGCTTGATTATACCCTTATTCTGGTTGATAAGTGTAGAGAAGTTAACCAGTTTCTCTATTTATATTTATATTTATTTATAGCAAAGCACAGAGTTTCAACCCCACAGGAATTTATCAGATCACATTTGTCTGAAAGGCAAACCACCTTCCATTTCTAAAAACCCAAACACTTACCATAAGCATCTTCATCGGGCTCCCCATTGCTCGCCGAGTAGTATTCTAGCACTGTTCTGTACACACTGTAGCCTAATTGCTTGTACATATTCACTGCAACCTGATTTGACACTCTTACAAAGAGATCCACAAAAAATCCACCCTTCCTTCATAAAGGAAAAAAAATGGCACAATGAGAAAACAGAACAAGATTTATGTTACATAACACATATATAAAAGGCTACTTAAAAATCTATATAGTCCTAAGTACTGAGGAACCTGGAAAGATATTTTGCATTAAATCATCTAGCTCAGTTCAATCATCATGACCAATCATGGTTGAGGCTACGACCCTAAACATTCTTATGAGAGTGTAAGCCTCATTGAACTCTGAGACTTACTTCTGAGTAAGCATGCATAGTATCATGCTGCATTTAAGCTTAGCAAGAGTTTAGTGTATTGTGTAAATTTCCCTTTCAGAAAGATATTCTTAGTCTCATGATTATCTGACCTTGGTCAAACACTATGAAGTGACAGGCAGTCAAGCTGACCGGCATCTCAACTCTATCCAAAATGGAAAAAAGCTTTCATTATAAAGCACATCTGACTTCAAAAGTGCTCCTTGAGTTCCTTCTTTATAGCCTCCCTCCTATGTACTTTGTCATAAGTTCCTTATGGCAAGGCCTTCAACTACTCCCGCTAAAGAAGCAACAGAAATTTCAATAGACCAATACATCACTGAAGCAGGAATGTTTGCTTGCAGATTAGCGATCAAGAACCTTCAGTCTCGTAACATGTCTTACCTTTCTGATATTTCCTCAAGTAGTTCCATCAGTTTAGCAGCTAAACCCAGCCGACGAAATTCCGGTGCAACAGAGAGCGCAGTAACATGACCATGCCACTCTTCTCTGGCGACTGAACCTTCTGCTTTCCCCATGACTGCATGCACAGGATAGAACTGAATAAGCAAATTTGGACTAGCATACAACTTTCCCACAAAAATGTTACTACTGACCAGTGGCGGCCCATGAACGTGCTGCTGCAGGGGTGGCACCTTTAAGAGTAAATGAATTGGGTGCTTACCTCCGCTCCCGCCGCACATGAATGCTGTTCAGCGAAGCAGCGTGCTGCCCAGCAGCCCCTGCGGTGGGGAATCGCCTCTGCCACTCACCTGACTGCTGGCGGGGGCTTGGCTCTGTGGAAGCCAGATGAGTGGTGGAGGAGATTCCCCTGACACAGGGGCTGCTGGGCGGCACGCTGCTCCGCCAAACAGTGTCCAAGTGTGGCAGGAGCGGAGGTAAGCACCCAATTCATTTACTCTTAAAGGTGCCTCCCGCCACCCCAGTTCACGGGCCGCCACTGCTACTGACATATCTAAAAAGGCTCATTTCCGATGCTAAGTTCATAGTTAGCTATCAGAGCCTTTACAGTGTAAAGAACATTTTAAAAGGCTTCACTACAGAACTGGGCCACTTGGATAGGTCTCATATTAGAACAGGGGTCGGCAATGTCCTGCTCTCCAGCTGTTACGGAACTACAACCCCCATCAACCCCAGTCAGAATTTATTACAACTGGGGATGATGGGAACTGGTAGATAACCAACAGCTGGAGAGCCAAGGTTGCCTACCCCCGTATTAGATGCTAGAGAACAGGATTATATGGATTCCAGGATTCCTCACAAGCACATAATTCAGTACTGGCCACCAGACTTGAAAGCCTCAGCTTTCATTAAGATAAAGATATTTCTAGCTCCTATAGTTGCTAAAATGGACCCGAAAGAGCCTAAGCAATGTCAGGTACAATCTTGAGCAGGGTTTCCAGTGGTTGGGGAGCAGGGCTTCAGTTCAGTACCCTGGCTGAGTCTCCTTACCAGCCTCCTATCACTTCCAGATTATACAAAATCAGCAAAAGGCATGCAGTTATGTGACCATAAACAAGATCAGAGGAAATATGAACGGTGGCTTGTGAGTCCCAGGACAGAGATATTATCAACAAAGGTAAGTTTATTTATGTGAAGTAAGTTCCACTGAAGTCAATGGGGTTACTTCCAAGTAATTAATTTAAGGATGAAGCAAAAGGCTGTAACTGAGGAACAAGAGAGAATATTCTACTTACTGTAACCCATCAGCTCTCCACCAGGTGCTTCTGCAACAATAAAATACTCTGGCCAATGAGCTAAGTATTGTAAGTAAAATGGAATTCCATACTATGGAATATTGTATGTTAAGAAAAGTCTTTTTTTAAAATATACAAGGGTGTTTTCTATACCACAGTAAGAAATTAAAATAACTGCTGGCACTTGATTGTAAAATCTTAGGCTATTGTTTGAATCTGAGCGAATAACCCCACCCATACTGACTACACAACAAGCAAAATCAGTGTCACTTTATAACTTCAGCTGTCTCATGTAACAGCATTTTTCTAAACTTCACCTATCTGTATTTTAGGAAATGTAAATGTAGCAACTAAAAATGTGAGAGCTGGAAAGTCTAGTTCAAATCTCACCTCAGCCATGAACTCACTGTAGGTGGCTGTACCCCTCAGCCTTCCCATCTGCAATATGGAGATAACAGATAGTACTTACCTACCCTACAAAGTGATTGTTATGATTACAAGGCAATCATTATGTGAAACACTTCAAGCACTCAGAACAGTGTTCCCTCTAACAGGAATTCCCAGATGTTGTTGACCACAACTCCCATAATCCCCAGCCAAAGGCCACTGCAGCTGGGGATGCTGGGAGTTGTAGTGAATATCTGGGTATCCCTGTTAGAGGGAACACTGACTCAGAAGTGCTATAAAAATAACTATGGTAAAATGTAACACTCTATGTGTGTTTTGTAAACTGCTTCAGACACTGATCAGTTGAGCAGTGTGTGTGTGTGTGTGTGTGTGTGTGTGTGTGTGTGTGTGTGTGTGTGTATAATCTCAACATAAAATAAATTGTTGCTGCAGGACAATAGTAAGATGTGTCAATTAAGGAGTCTTTCAAGACAGTTTTATATATTTTTATGATGTACCCCTACAAACATTTGTGTATGAATGCAATTTTTTTTGCAAACATTTGCATGACAATAGCAAGGCATGGGGATTAGCTGCAGCTCCTTGAGAAACATATGTCCAATAGCAAACATGGATGTATAACATGTGGAGGCTCTTGCCTACTACTATCAGCATTTTCCTGGCTTAAGATTTCAAAGGATACAGTCTCTGTGAGAGGGTCCAAGTTTCTGTGGGAAACAAGAACAGTCATTTTAACTTTTTTTTTTTTTAAATGAAGAATCTTGAGTCTGATATGGCTCTCAGTTAGGACTGGGAAAGAAGCAATCCTTTCACCCTTTCCTGCTCTAAATTCCATAATCCAATTTGACAAGCCTGCCAACAGTCAAGAGATGTTGGCTCTGTTCACCAGACAAATTTTTTTTTTACTTGTCAAACTATGTTGGTACATTACTCGTCATGATTTTTCACTCATCACAGACAAGGAGACCAATGGATTTTCTGAGTCCTATGTGGAATGTACTTCTTTTCTTTCCAAAAGTTCCTGCAGTGCTCAGCAGAGGAGAGATGCTCCTTTGAAGCAAAGTATCTCAGAATCAGCCAGAACTATGGTTCCAAACTTCCTTTCCTGCCTTTAACAGCAGCTTGACATAAAGAAGTTAACAAGTGATTGGCTCTGAGCAATGACAACCTTCATCTCCCGATTTGTGTGCATCAAGCCAACATTAAGAACACAAGGGTATGCCAGATAGCATCTTCTAGTTAGTTAGCTGGCAAGTCTAGGCAGAACTCAAATCCCAACCCTTATGAGAGAACTTGGGGGCAGGGGCAGGAAGTAGGGAAAGAGAACATACACCTAGTGGCAAGGTCACCACTTAATTTCTGGCACTGTAATCCTGCATTTTTAACAGCAGCCCAACACACATAAGTTTAGTAGGTGAAATCTTCCCTGGCATAGATATAAAGTAGGGAAGAAAGCAGCAGCACGGGAGTGGGGACGTTTTTTGTTTTCTCTAAAGTGTCAGTGTTGTTCACAAACTGGTATGAATCTATCAAGGATGACGTTATATCTACTGCTTCAGGAGGATTACCATCTTTCTTTATTGTTCCCCATCAGGGGACTCTGGTGCTTTTTAACAAGTACTTGGCAGGCTGAAATCCAACAAGATCCCAGCACAAAACTCAGTTGTGGCAAAAGTTTCACCTGTTGAGTTTCTCACTATCATATGCTCTCCAACATTTCACATATGAAAACAAATTTATTCTTACACGTGTGTAAATCCCCGTTCTCACACAAAGGATCATTGCTGGAATGCCTTCACTCCTGCCACGTACACATGGACAGAGACTCATTTACATTTGCTTTAGGAATTTCAAATTTTCTCTAAGTGGGCCTAGAAAGGTCCTATAATACACTACAAACAGTTCACTCAAAAATGCCTACACCAGCTGTGGTGTGTGAAACGACACACTATGCCTACAGCCATGCACATTTCACTTACATGCACATGCATGACATTATACCTCCACCACACAAAACGGTTGAAAACCTGCAGAACGGCAACTCAGCACTGACAACCAAACTCTTAGAGCCATCCCCAAAATCTCCCCAGAAGGCAAAATCAAGGGAACAACTGGCCAGGGACAAGGACCATAAAACAGAGACTACAGTACTCCTAATGAATAGCGACAGTTGGCGCAGCCCGTCCTATACCCTCCCGAGTTGACAAGGACCAGTAGGGCCTCCTCACATATTATTGAAGCGGAAGAGGTCGTTACAGGTAAAAGCCCGCAGCGAAGTCATGGTTTATCCACGAGAGCGCGTTTCACCGACACCGAAACGACCCGGAACGACTTCCTTTTAGTCCCTACCCTTATATTGGGTCACTTCCGCTCAAGCGGTTGCCGGGCAACTGCGGAGATAGTGTAAGAATTAACATCGAGCGTCATGGAACCGCGCTCCCTTGCGTCAGCACGCTGTATAAATAGCTCCTAGAGGTAAACATACCGGAACGAAGACAAAAACGCTAGAGTAGTTTCTGCCGGTACAAGTTACTGTATTGTTTGGGACTTGTAGTGTTAGAAGGGTAAAGCGTTTGCATTCTGCTGGGCGCTGGCTTTGGATTAGGTTAGGTTGGGTTGAGGAGGGAACGATACAAGCGGCCATTTAACCAGATTTATTTTTGCTAGCTTGAGGTACCTTTGTATTGGGGATATCTTTTGCTCTACCGCCTGTTTTCAACATGGTTGAATTCAGAAATTTTGGGCATGGCGCCGCCGCTGTTAGCACGAGGTCTGCTGAATGACCGTGTTCGTGACATGCTCTTAGGTTATTGTTATCCTGTTCGCATATGATAAATATGTGTCGTGTAACAGTGGCCATCTGTATCTGTGAGGCTGTATTTCGCCAATACAGAGTTTGAATAAGTGATAGTTGTTCTTAAAGCTTTGGTCAGGAGGTGGTTGTATTTGGTTTGTATGCTTGTTTGCCATTTTTATTCTTCTCTTCCTCCAAGGAACCCAGAGGAGCACATGGTTATATTTATTTGGTATGTAAGTCGCATGTAGATGTAACAGAGGATAGTCGTAACCCTCCCCCGCCAATCTGGACTACACTACAGGATAGTAAATAGTAAACTATAATCTCTCAGCACCCTGACCCCAATATGTAATAAATATGAGAATGACATTGGACTATGTTGGGTTGCTGTAAACCTTTCACAGCTCCACACCCCGCCCCCCTACATAATAGGGATAATAGTTGGACTGGATTTGCTTTGCAATTGCACTGGAATTTTATTTTTAAAATGTGTAACTTAAGAAGAGTACATGTCCTCACACAAAACTTGTCCCTGCAAAATTACATTTGTCTTGCTTTTGTTGGGGCTACACTAAAGTTTTTGGTGCTCCATTGTTTCCTAAGAGCAGTTGTCATTTTTACCCATTTGATCAGGTAGAAAAGCAACAACTCTACAAGGTCTGACCTAGTTGTGCTCATTTACTATTAAGCTCAATGCTAATAGGCAAGGGTGTTCAATGTATCTAGAACAACTGCTTGTTGAAGAACTTGCTGCAGAAGCCTGAGCCAAACCATACTTGCCCTGAAGCAAGTCCCATTTTGCTCACAGAGACAATCCCAAGTAAATGAGCACAGAACTGCTGACAAGTTCCACTGACTAAGTTCAATGGGCAGGGGTGAGGTGAGGCGATCATCTCAGGCAGCAGATTATTGGGATGCCAACAGGTCGGCAAGATACCCCCTGTTACTGTCATCAGAGGAACAATTTGGCACGAACCTGACCCTTGTAAGCTTTTCAAGAGACACATCTCTTTATACTCCTTGCAAAGCTTGCAAGAAACATGAGGAAAGAAAAGAAGGTTACTACTGGCAACCTATCCTCCCAGTCCCCTGCACCACTTTCAAAGTTTGTGGGGATCAGTTTTTAAAGGGGGCTAGCCCCAGCAGCATTTGGCACCTTGCCCCAGCACCACAATACTTTGCCCCCTCCCCATCAGCGGGACTTACATCCAGTTATTGGGTGTAACACCCAAACAAAGTTGTGGCCAGATCCTATGCATATTTACTCAGAAGTGAGTCCCACTCATTTCTGTCTATTTATTTTTACACTTCTATCCCACTCTTCCTTCGAGGAGCTCAGAGCAGTGTACATGGTTATTTTTATCCTCACAACAACCCTGTGAGGTAGGTTAGGCTGAGAGAAACTTGACTAGCCCAGAGAGTTTCATGGTTGAATGGGGATTCAAACTTGGGTCTTCCCAGTTCTAGTCCAGCACTAACCTCTCTGCTATGCTGGCTCTCTTTATTGCCTTACACAAACTAATATTTTGCCACACTCTCCAATTATGTCTTATAGTATGCTGAGCAGCATAAAAAGAGCACATGTTAAATTATCAACTGTTGTCCAAAATATTATTTTCTCATTTTAAGTTACAGTGTCTGCCCTTTCTTTACTTCCTCTTCTTTACCATTATGCCCATGTTCCAGCACCAATGGAAACATAGGTGACTTTGGAAATATGAACCCAGCTGATGAGCTGCTACACTGAGTATATATCTTCCAAACGTGCAGACAGCATTGCTCTTTAAAATACCTTTACATCACTGAGGCTAGCAGCCTTGCACCACGCATGGTTGCTTAGATCACCGCTATGGTTGCGCTGGCCTTGCAGCCCAATCATACCTAAACATAGAAGCGTAGCATTTTAGAGTTGAGCGGGCTGCTGCTCAGTGCACAAATCTGCTATGTGCTTCTGTGTCACATAGAACAGGGATTCCAAACCTATGGTACTCCAGAGGTTGCTGAACTACAACTCCCATCACCCCCAGTTACAATTTATTGTGGCTGTGGGTGATGGGAGTTGTAGTTCAACAGCAGTGGCAGGTTGGGAGCCCCTGACATAGAAGATGGAGTCCTCTCCTGTGTGACCTCTGAGACAGATGGCTGTCTAGGCTTCATGTGAGAACTGCAAGCGAAGAAGAGCCCACCTTTGCATGCAGCAGACTATTCCATTGTCAAACAGTTCTTGCCGTTGGGAAATACTAATTTGAGCCAGTCGATCTGCTTTGTAATTTCAGCCCGCTGGTTCTAGTCTTGCCCTCGGAAGCAACAGAGAGCAAGTCCTCTCCATCTTCAATGTGACAGCCTTTCAGATATTTGCAGACTGCTCTCATATCTCCTCTTCTAGGCTAAACCTACCCATCTCCCTCTACCGTTCCTCATAGGACAGTTTCGAGATGCTCATCATGCACATCTCTCGAATGTGTGTCAATATGACTTAGTTATGTCCACTTGAAACAGACCGTTTTAAGTCAAACATTTTGACGTTGAAACATTTTGCCTAAATGAGAGTGTCAGTTTACTTGGCTACAAGTCCCATTGATTTCAAGGAAATTGCAAGGATTAGAATATTACCAATATACATGTATATTGCTTTGGCCTCTTTCCTAACACTGAATCTGCTCAGGAAGCCCCCCCCCCCCAGCCCCTAACAGAGGCAATGCCTTGGCTGCTGTCTTTCCAAGAGTTACCTGGCTGAGGACAGATATGTCATGGCAGAGCCAAAGTACCAGATGTAGGTGTGATGTGTGGGCAAGAGATATGGGAGGTTCCCCTGCTTTCCTCCCATAATCAGAGAGAAGGCTGGTCACTTCAATCGAAGTACAGCAGGTTACACATTGCAGTTTCCCAGGAGCACAGAGGAAAATCTAAGTTACATGAAACTAGAAAAGCTTCAATCCTGAATATGATTTAAGAAGAGAAACTTTCTGTAACTAATATAAATGGGATCTAATTCTTGAAACATCTAGGGAAGTACATATGTAACAGTTTACAGAAAGTTGGGAGTGTTTATCTCAAACATTTTCATCTTTGGCTCATAAACTTGTAAAATGTAGATTTTGTTTGCTTGTTTTGTAGTTTTAGTATGAGCATGGACCTAGTGAACTTATTCTTTTAAAATAAAAATCCACATTGTGTGTTTATATTTTTCTTGACCTCTGGTAAATAACCTCTTACTGACCACACCACCTATAATATTTAGTCTTTCTTCCTTTCTCTGGTCTGTGATTGAAATAAAGACCACTACCTACCTATAGTGAATGAGAGGGGAAGAAAACCCCTGTGTTGTAATGTATTTCATCCTGGAGAAGTACTCCTGAGAGTTGGAACTTTTGGCCCATAGTCACACAGGGAAGTTACCTGAAGGAAGGAATCTAGGGTAATGGGAAAATGCCACAGCCACCTAAACAGGAGGGATAAGTTACATGCCTGGGCATTTAACCAGCATTAACTCTTAGTATCCCCCATGGACAGCCAGGAAAACTAACAAATGGATCATAGAACAAATCAATCCAGAATTTTCACTCAAGGCACAAATGACCAGGCTCAAACTATCATATTTTGGATACATTATGCAAAAACCCAGCTCCCTTGAGAAGTCCATAATGCTGGGAAAAGTTGAAAGAAAGAGAAGAGGACGACCAGCAGCAAGGTGGATGGACTCGATTACAATAGCAATGAATGCAACCCTGAGAGACCTTAAAGGCCAAGTTGAAGACTGATCATCCTGGAGAGAATCTATCCTGGTGGCACTTCATCAATCAATCAATCTCCCATGCTGATAGCAGAGAGAATACTAATCTTTGGATATAGAGCAAACCAGGAGTCTGAGGGAAATGTGTTTGGTCTTTAAGAAAGCCTGGACAGGGATGGGAGGAAAATCCAACTAATTGAGACTAGTTTCGATTAGCAACCTAAGATTTTGACTGTCTGGAACTTCTCACAGCAGATGAAATAAGCACATACAGCCCATTTCATCAGACTAAAGAATACACTTCTGCATACCTAACTAATACACTTCTGCAAGTCTTTGGGCGGTTTGTTGTAAGCCGCCCAGAGACTTGTGTTTTGGGCGATATACAAGTATGTTAAATAAATAAATAACAAAATGTTGGGAATCTTCCAAGTATGTAGAAACCATTGCCTTATATTGAGGTGCTCCCATTTCACTTCCAGATTGAGAGATGTGAGATTATTCATATCTGATAGAGGAGATGACGAACAGCAACAACAAAATGCAATTCTTCATGTGAATGATAAGCAGCAAAGAATAGCCAACTATCCTAATTTATATTTAAATCTAGATTGGACTACCAGATAAAAGCACAATTCTCTGAGGTGCTTGTGCTGCTATGAACAACTATCTCCTTATTGGCCAGATCTGTTGGAGAGGAGGAAGGAGTTCCAGGACTTTGTCAAAGCATATATATATTTGCAGGTTAAATCCAGCCAGGTGGCAACCATACCATTGTCTTCCTAACAGGCTAGCTAGGTGACAACTCTTGCCATACTCTCAAAGTCATGATCATGTTTGCGGGGAGAAAGGTCACTTCATCTCATACCAAAGGGCTTTCTACAGCCTCAGTATCAGCCTCAGTATCAGTAAAGAGTATCAGCATTGTGATAGCAGTGTGCTTCTGGTGTGCCTTTATGGAATGATGTATGTTCTGCTCCATGTTCAGAGATTGTGTGCTTTCTGAATTCCAGATTTCAGGGAACTAACAACAAGGGAAAACTATTGCCTTCATGTGCTGCTTATAAGCCTCCCAGAAACATCTGGATGGCCAACAGAATGTTCAGCAGCTAGTTTTTCTGCCTGTCAGTTTTGACTTTGCCCAACAAAACAAAACAGGATAGGCGATACAAAACATGCCATGTGACTCTTCTTCTCTTGGGCAAACAAGACCCATCAAGGAAAGCTCTTCTGTGCAGTGAATGGCTTGGTTAATCAGGCTCTTTTCATCCTGGGGTCTATGTGCTATGATTAATTTCCTACCTACTTTGTAAGGGGAAATATATCATTGTCCTTATTCACCCTAACACAGCATTCCTTCCAGTCACTCTTGCCAGGGTCTCCCTTGTTTTTATTTAACACATTTTATACAACCCCATATGCAAGTCCCTGGAGTGTAGGCCCTTTCTAAACAGGGAACCAGCTCCTCATTCCTTTTGCTGAACTGCTGCTGTTTTGATGATGGCTTTTTTACTGTTGAAAAGCAGTAGATACATATTTTTAATAATAATAATTTAGATCAGTTCAGGGCTACATATTTTATAACTTGCAGCCTCATTTTCTACATGCTTATTCAGAAGCCTCACTGAGTTCAATGGGACTTACTCCCAAATAAGCATGTTCAGGATTCCAGCTATTGAGTTCTCAAAGGCTCAGCTGAAAAAGGTCCCGCTGATATTGCCCCAAGACATAGCATGATGAGTGGGTATGCTCAGAGGTATGCAGGCCAACTGCTAGGTTGCGACTCAGTCCCCCTTGCCTGATCAGCCTTTGGTGTTGGGGGTTCTCAACGGTTCGCTCAGGGATTGAAAGGCAGTGGCTGGTTTTTTAAAAAAATATCCAAATCTTTTGCTGCTGTTATAATTCACTCTATAACCAGACCTTTATAATGAAAGGTGTTGACCACTTGATCCTAACACCAGTCCATCCTGCCACAGATAACATTGGTTTACATAGGGGCTGGAAAAAGGTAGTGCAGCTTGGTTCTGCTGCCTGTCAGACTTCAACAGTTGTCTATTCTCTACACAACTTCTCATCAACAGATTTCCATCTTTTAAAAGCCCTGCTGGATCAGGCCAAAGGCCTATCTAGTACAGCATCCTGCTTCATGCAGTGGCCAAAAGCTACATCAGGGAAGCCCATATATAAGGGGGGGAGGGAAGAGAGAACCACCCCTCCTATTGGTGCTCCCTTGCACCTGGTGTTCAGGGGCATGCCCCCTCTGATCCTTTTGGAAATATACAACTAGTCAAGCTACTAGCCATTGACAGCTCTATCCTCCATGCATTTGTCTAATTCCTTTGGAAAACCATCTAGATGGATGATCATCATATCTGGTGGCAGCTAATTCCATAGCTTAACTAACTAGTGTGTAAAGAAGAAACTTGCTTTTGTCTGCCCTGAATTTCCCAGCATTTGGCTTCAATGAAAGGAGGGAGGGAGGAAAACTTATCTCTGTCCATTTACCCATGTAAATGGGTAGTTTACTGCCCCACCCCCAGTTAAGTACCAGTTTGGTGCGGGGGATAATAATCAAGATCAGAACTATGATGGCACATGGGGAGTGTGTATTGAACCCTTCCTCACCACACTATGGCCTTGACAAAAACTACACCTCCACAAGTAGCACCAGCAGTGGAATGTGAAGAAACCTCAAGGATCTGTTAACACTCCAAATGCCTTATTTGCATTGTGCTACATCATTTGTTCTATACTTGAGAAAAACAGGGTAGATATTGTATAAATGGGCAGCATGGATGTATGTTAATGTACTGAAGATTCTATCTCAGGAAAGGACCAAGAATTGCACAGATACCAGCTTCCTTGTGCTGAATTATGAAACTCGTATCACAGCTGTCTCGTAGATTAAAATCAGCCTCTACGACATTAAGCAAATGCAGCATGGTCTAAGATAGCATCTTCTCTCTGCAACATCTATTTTGAGAAATTAGCCTCCTCCTGGTTTCTTATATGGACATACAAAGCTGCTTTTTACCTAGTCAGACCCTTAGGCCATCTACGTAAGTAGGCCAACTAGCAGCAACTCTCCAGGTTTCAGATTGGAGTCTTTCCCAGCCCTAAGTGGAGATGTCAGGGAGTGAATCTGAGACCTGCTTGGAAAGCATGTGCTCTGCCACTAAACTACAATCCTTTCCCCTGGTGGCTACATATTAGCTTGTAGTTCTCAACATCAGGACAAGCTGTAAGCCTAGTCTGCCATCGTGCAAGCAATACCACACTTATTCCATAATTTATAGGTTTTTGCACTCTCTTAACTGGCACTGGCTAGGGGACTAAATGGAACCGCACCCTACTGCAGCATAGCCATCAGTGGTTTCTGCTTGCCATTGAGATGTAGCGGATTTCAGTGTTGGGCCCCACTGCTCTGTAGGGCCAAACTAGGTGTTATGGAGGCAGCCACATCTTACTCACATATACAGAGGAATAAGGAAGTAGGGCCTACCCTTAACATGAAAAGAGGCATGTAGGTGAGAGGAAACTGAACCCTTCTGCAATCTATCAACCTAGCAGTTTTCTTCAAACCCAGCTCAAATACTGGAAGTGAGCCAGGCTGGGAGGAACATGCCTGCAGTGATACGCCATGGTGAGGCGAGGCAGGAGAGAGGCTCTCTCTCACACACAATCCTTTTGATGTCATAATTAGGCCCCAACTTCTGCTTTATATATGGTGGCGGCAGACAAGTGATCAGTCAAACCTGGCTGCGACTGCCACTTCTAGTTTCACCTTCTCAGTCAAACCTATTTCCTTGGAGGGGTACTGTGAAGATAAGCAAGGTGCCCATGTGCACGTCATTCTGAGTTCCTTGGAGGAAAGGCATGATATAGATAAAAAGCAGATATCTATTTTGAAATACCAGCATGTGTGCAAGATGCATTTCAAGCATTCACTTCAAAGTCAAATTAAAGAACATTTTCAGAATAAAGTTGCAACAGGAATTTGAAATCACTCAGCTAGTAAATTCTTTTTAATTAAACTGAAATTTAATTTACAAATAGAGGCACTACAAATGTTTGCTTAAAATACCACAATCTTAATGTAAGAATATTATAAAAAAGGAAGTCTCCACAATAGGACCCAAAAAACCATTTTCAGCCATGAAAAAAGGCACTGTGCAAGATCCAACCACAGCTAAGAGTTACACGCCTTTGATGTATTTACATAGGAGAGATTTAAGCACATGTTTAACTCTGTTGATAATAAGTGGGTTTTAAAGGTGCTTAACATTTGGCTGGACTGTGCCCATTCTTATTTATGTCTTGCAATTCTAAAACCACAACCCTATGAGAAAGCTCACTTAAAGCACTGGCACTTACTTCTGTGTAAGTATCTGATCATTCTGTATATACTACATTTCTAGTAAGTCCTCCCTAAAAGTTAGTCATGTCTTCCTTTTGTAGCTGGATCTTCTTTGCTCTCACATCTTTGCTCACCATTTGCCATCTTCAAATTTAAAAAATCTAGTTTAATACTTAAGCAGATATTGGCTTCTGCAAAGATAAAAACTGCTTTTCATTTCATGTATATACTTCAAAATTGCTGTCAGGAATAGTGACAGATAAAATGCTTTTATAGAAAAAGAAATATAAATGAATGACTTGTTAAACAACATGCGACTACGAACAGAAGGGAAAGTAATCATGAATTTGTGTGTGCTTGTTTTGGTCCTGTTCCTCTGCAGTCCACCATTTTCAGACACAGTTTTTATACAGCCGTCTCCCTCCTCATCCCTACTTTCTCCACTGCATCGTAGCTGCCCAACAAACCTGAGATGGGAGTTGATTTGGAGGTAGTGGCATTTCAAACATAGCTCAAATAGTTGTGGAGCAAGATTAGCCAGCAGGACACTCCTAATCTCTCTCTAAAGTAGCTTTTTTCTTTTAATTTGCTAAGTAAAAACACATGAATTAGGCGCTGGTTCTGAGCAGTTTCAGTTGTTTTGTTCAGTCTGTGAGGAGCAAAGTTTAGCAGTAGGCAGGAGCATAGTCAAAATTGTCTGATCATTCTAAATCGGGATTAATTCAAGGCCAAGATGTTTCTTTAAAGGGAAAAGGGTGCAAAGTGCCTCCTTTAAAAGATACCTTGAGTCTGTGCCAGCTTCCATCTTATTCTGCTGCTCTTTACCCTCTTCCCAGTCCACCATTTCAAACAAACTTTCATTTTTACTGAAGAATCCCCAAACACGTCCAGGTTTTCTTCTACCTAGCATTTTACATAGTTGGATATTTCTTCTCAAAGACTTGTCTGCACAACCAAGTAAAACCAGTCCTACTTGTTGTGGCTAGGGTTGCCATCTCTTCACTGAAACTATTCCTGGAGATTCCCCCCCCACACACACACACACCCCACACACTATCAAGCTATTACAGTTTCCAGGACTGCATTCAATAAGCACCTGGAGATTGATGCCAATTCCTGAAGACCCAGGCCAATCTTGGAGTTGGCAACCCCAGCTGTGGTGTAAGCTGTTTCAGGAGATATGCACAAATCTTCTTAAACCAGGTCTAAAGTAGCGAGTTGCTGTTCTCCAGGGAACAGAGTAACAGAGTGCTTTTGCCCACTGTGAGCTGTTGTGCTGCTGTCTACAGCAGGCCTGCACAACATAAGGCCCGGGGGCTGGATTCGGCCCGCAGTGACTATTTTACTGGCCCCCAGGTACCCTGCAGCAACACAGGAGCGGGAAACTGCTTTATAGTGCCATCCTGTGCATGCTTTCTTAGAACTATGCTCCACTGGTGTGCCATGTAACTCCCATGTTACTCCCCTATAAGTATACCTAGCATTGCAGCCTGAAAGCAGAAAGAATTTAGGGAGAGGATAGGATTTGGCATTTGTTTGGGGCTGGCATGCACTCCAGGGGCCCCACTGATTGAGCAGGGACAGGACCTATTTTCTGGCCACTACCCTTGGTTGAAACTATGGGTCCATTGACAGGGGGGATAGATTCACAAGTTTTAATTTTAATGTAATAATATGCTAAAAATTGACCTCGGCCCCTGCACGCCAAGTTGTAGATGGTTCCGGCCCACCAGGGCATTTGAGTTGTGCAACCCTGGTCTACAGAGACTGTTGCTAGTCTAAACATACCAGAAGCTATTGGCACAAGGGAACAGCAACTAATGCTCAAAGTCTCAGAACAAACAAGGACCTCGTTGTGAGACATTTCCGACCTCACTTTAAGTGCCGGGACTACTGTCTTTAGGGAAGGTAATGCCCAGAAGTGCCCTCACTTCCATATACCATCTGCTACAGTACAGATGGGATGAGGTGGTAGCAGTACAATACAGAATAGCTCCTGCAGGTTTGGCACCAACTAGTAATAAATTCCTAATTTATTAGGAATTATTAGCCTAGGAGCATTTTCACATATTAAGCAGTTTGCTCCACAGAGAATCGCAGCTAAGTCTGGCTCCCTGTTTGATATAGGCTACATGTTTGCAAACAGAAGTGTCCCCCCCCCGCCCATTTGTTTGCACTTAAAACATCTTAGGTTACACCTAAAAAATTAAATGTGAACTTGAAAATACAAGGCGGAGCGGGAGGGCGGAGTTTACAAATGCATGTTCATTGTTGCAGCATGTGTACATAAGTTATGATAGTTTGAACACAACAGGCAAAACTGTCATAACACCTCCAGTCAAGACAATGCTTTTCAACATATTCAGCTGCCAGTTACTAAGTGACAGGGTTGTAAAGGTGTGAAGCACCTTTGTAAAAGCGCTTTGATAGTTGTAAAGGTGTGACATCTCAGCTGACAGCAAACCTACAGAAGCTGGACGATATCATACTTTCAAAAGATGTATGGCTAGGTCTTACAGACAGAAGACACTGATGGCTATTTAGGCACAGATGACTTTAACGTGCGTGCGCACACACGTACACTCGCACCCACTAGTTACAGTAAAGTAGTACAAGGTATTATGTGCAAAAACTATCACTTTATCATTTACAAAATGAAATACAACATAAACACATGTCAGGGTGGCAGATATGTGGCAAATCAACAAAAACTACATATCATTACATACAGAATTGACTTGCAGAGGCAGACAATTATCTTCACAATCCTGGAGCATTCACATGATTTGGAAAACACTTTAACTGTTCAGATTGGCAAGATTCTTGAAAATCGTGCATCTCAGTGATACAATACTTACTGAGATCCAGGATTTAAAAAATCTATTACACAATTATCTGAATTGGGGGGGGGGGGTTGGTACCACCATTTAACAGTTAATCTGGACAACTGTATCTAGTGGATAATATATTAGAGCAGAGCTGCACAAGTTAGGCTATCCTGCATATGTTGGACAACAGCTCCCATCATCCCTGGGTATTGGCTACTGTGGCTGGGGATGATGGGAGTTATAGTCCAAAAACAGCTGGAGGGCCCAAGTTGTGCAGCCCTGTATTAGAGGATAATGGTTCAGTCGTAACCTACTGGGACAGGAGAAGTGTCTCCACTTGCATTTCCTTCCACACACTCTCCCCTGCTTCCTCTGGGTTCCAGGGACTACCACAGCTAGGTGCAGGTGGTAGGGAGAATGGACTGCTTTTTTGGAAGAACTGGTTCAAAGTCTCGTTCAGGATATACAAATTTGCCATCTTTAAGGCTGAAAAGAAATTTCTCACCATGTCACTGGATGTCTACCATGTTTCTGCTCTTGGATTTTATTTTTTTATTTTTTGAATTTTTAAGAGGCCAAGGCTCTCACATCTCAAAGGCCTGTGGTGTGTCATGCACTTTCTAATCTGCACACATTCAATTTCCTTTTCCAGCAGCCCAGTTCTATGCATGTTTAAACAGAAGTCAGTCCAAATGAGTTCAGTAGGTTTTACTGCCTGGTAAGTGTGGTTAGGATTGCATTCTAAGACCTGGACCACATGCAATAAGAGCCCCTGGTGGCGCAGTGGTAGAACTGCCGCCCTGTAACCAGAAGGTTACAAGTTCGATCCTGACCAGGGGCTCAAGGTTGACTCAGCCTTCCATCCTTCCGAGGTCGGTAAAATGAGTACCCAGAATGTTGGGGGCAATATGCTACATCATTGTAAACTGCTTAGAGAGCTCCGGCTATAAAGCGGTATATAAAAAATGTAAGTGCTATGTGCAGCTGAATATGGTAGAATCCTGAGGTGACTGGAGGGAAGTGTATCACTACAGGCTACAAGTGAGGAGTGCCATTTCAGAATGCTTCCTCATGTAACAAACACTTCAAGTAAAAAACCTAAAAAACCTCCAACTACCAACAAATTGGGGAGAACACAGGAGGGAATGGACTGGACTGGACTAGCTTTCCACTTGAAAGGTTTTTTTGTTTTTTTAATGTAAATGAGCTTTCAAAAACACAGTTGCACACCTGCAGTTGGAAATAGTACAATCCATCTCATTTGGATCCATGCACTGACCAGGCACAAGGTTTGGGTTTTCTGGTGCCTTTAGAAAGGGAAACTTACCATTTGTAACACAATACCTTTGAAAACTACATTTGCCTTTTCAGCCACAATCAAACATGTTTGATGTTGCTTGCTTCAGTATGTATAAAACCATGAATGCACCAATTCATTTTCCTGCTGTTTTAACACAGCAGATGTCAAATCAATTTACATACTTATAATACCTTAAACAATTAAATGAATTCCTTCACAAGCCCCTTCACCCATATTCTGCAAGTAGCCTGAACCAGCAGACTAGAGATATCTTCACAAAACCATATTTTTTAAATTTGTAATGACTGTCACCTAGCTTCAATTCCAAAATGTCCAACAGGAAACAGAATCTGCATTCTGCACACACACATATACAATGAACTATCAGAAGGACACAAAAAACTGTCCAGCTTTTCCCATTCCTTGATTTCAAGTCTGTGTATAACAAGTTGCTTAATGTGCATTAAGGAGCAACTAAATTGTGCTAAGTGATCTTGAATACATCCCAACACATTTCATTCCTAAAGCAGGTTAAGCTCACTCATTACCCTCTACATTGTTTTCTTTCAAATCTCTCGTCACATTTATCTGTCCATTCAAGAGTACAGTCTATAAACAGTAACCCAGAAAATAGTACGTCAGGTTTGTAGAATGCTTTGTCAAATGGACGTATTGCTTACAGAATCATATCTTTTAAAAAAAAAAGTTTTATATTTTTAAAACCCCAATAAATCAGGGTAAAAAAAAGCAAACCCTCACCCCACAAAATTGTTCAATGCAATACTCTAAAACCAGCAAGAGATTTATTTTTGTATATGTATGTTTAAAAAAATCACATGCATAATTATATAATATTTTATAGTTTAAAAAAATATTTTAAGAACCAATCATTTCAGTTTACCTGCAACTGCTATAAAATTTCTGTGAAATACTTAAAAAAAATGTTGCCTTCAGTAAAATAATAATTTAAATCTATTTTAGAGAAGGCTGTTACCATCCATATAACAGAGTTTATTGATGCCCTGCATCGGACAGTATTGCATATGTACGCTGGTAAAATGGTCAGCCCACCAGCAAGTAGGTCTGGCCATCAATATACTTAACTGAAAGATAGTGCTTGAACCAAGGATTAGAGTAAAATGTTGAGCAGACCTGCAGATGGACATAGTGCAGTATATTTGAGCAGAACTGCGATCCATTAAGTTCAGCTCCATTGGCTGTATGCTCTCACGCCACTGTGATACAGACTGTACAACTGGCCAGATTATTATATACATATTTTTACAGTCAGTGATAATGGCTTTTGTTCACGTTCTTATTGGGCATTTGGTTTAGAGCCCTGAAGACCATGTAATTTCAAAAAGTCAGTCAGCATGCTAAGAATGCCTTCAGCAACTTAAAACACAGCAACAAAAAGCATCAGCTTTATGAAGCGTGGTCACTGTTGTCGTTTTGAAAAATGGCCCCATAAGGGTCACTGTTGATGCGCTTATAGACAAAATGGAAGACCTGGGGCTGTGGTCGACTGTGCAATTCAGCTTTGATTTTTTGAGGATAGGTGTCTTCTGTCAGTTGCTGCCAGGTGTCATCGATAAAAAGGAAGAGGCTATAGTCATCGGGATTATCTACTTTAAACTTCTCAGCACAGAGCCGACACACATCCTCTGTAGTAATATATGGTCTCACTAGCAACGTTTTCCCTGTGCAACCACTGTTTACTTCCTGGAATGCAACTCGAAGATAGTTCTGTGGAGTGAAAAAAACCAGGGTATATAAATAAAAATCACATTCAAGATCTCAGCAAAAGACCACGACCTACTTACATCTGTTTTGTGGATCTCAAACTTATTTTGCATCACTGAAATTAGCTGTAACTTTTCCTGCTGCTATGTCAGTCAATGGTCTTCCAACATAGGAAGCTACCTTATACTGAGTCAGACCATGCATTGGTCCCTCTAGCTCCATATTGTCTATCCTGACTGGCAACAGGTCTCCAAGGTTCCAGGAAGAAGTCTTTCCTAGCCCTTCCTGGAGATGCTCAGCATTGAACCTGGGGCATTCTACATGAGAAGCAAATGCTCTACCACTGGGCTACAGTCCTCCTATCCTCAAGGAGGAAACCAGTAATGGTAGCTAAGCTTCCCAAGAGACCGCTTGCCCACTACTATTGGTGTCCCCTCCGCAACAGATAACAGTGGAAACGTATTGTGTGTGCTGTAAAGTGCACTTAATTCACGTAGTGGTGAGACCGATAGGCTTTTCCAGTGCCATGTGTGAATCGAGTGTACATTAGAAAATGAACCAGAATCCTTTGCAACATGCAAGGGTTCCATGACAGACAAACTGATATAGTGCGTGTTCCTTGAAGGCACAATGTCTGAAATCCATAGCTGCAGGAAAATAACCTCAGAGCCAATTCACATGACCTCTTCATGCAGTCAGATGTGTGATGATTGACTGAATCCTTATGCATCTTGCCCCTGTGGTAAAGGACTCGTCTAATGGCTCTGACATTTCTTCTGCTTACTTATCAACATATCAGGTGGCTTATACATTTTCTAAGTCATCTTATTGAAGGTAAACAGCATGTTAGATGAGCAACAGAGCTATTGCTCAACTACTTCACTATGTGGCCAGGTTGAACTCACTGAGCTGACACTTGGCCGCATGTAGAGGGTGCCAAGATGTCACTAAGTTTTCTCTGAGGAGCAGTCATAATGCTAAGAAACTTCTATTATCAAAAAGGTTGATACGACATGCAGCAGCGTTCAGGAGGGAAAATGATATAAGGTCCAGGGAAGAGCATAAATATCACTTCTATACGCAGAACTCTCAGGCCAGGAATAACACACAGACTGTTTCTGCTTGATCTTGGACAGAAGGCCATTGACACAAATGGGACTTCATCTGCAACATTACTAATGTGAACAGCACACTTTGCAATTGTTCAGAACCAATGCTTTTAAGGTGTTTTTTTAATGTACTGTATTAACAAAGTGGCTTCAACAAGATATTCCTTGTATGACAAGGAAGCTCAGAAAATTCTCTCTGCAAGGCGATTTATGCACCTTTTGCAGAGTCCAGTTTGAGTACCAGAGTAAGCGGTGCTCATTCTATGCAAGGACTGTTGGAACTTTCTTGTCATACCATTCCTGTTTTCTGTTTTACATGTGATTGATTTCTATATTTCACCCATACAATACAGAGATCAGAGAGAACCTAGTGAATTCTTGCTATGTTTTATCCCTATCAGTTATTCCCATGTTTCTTGCATGTTCATTCTGCAAGGACATTTCTCCCTTTTTTGCACTTTGTACAAGTGCCATTTATTCCATACTAAGATGACATTTTTCTCTTTTAATTAAATAATTGAAAAGTGGTAACAGATTACTTATTTAAAAATCACATATTAATGTAAGAGGAAAAAAGCATCTCACAGCAAGATATGAAGGAAGGAGATTCAAAGAAAGAAAAGGAGGAAGAGGATAGGAAGAGAAGAAAATAGAAATGAGGAAGGAAGAGAGAGAGGAAGGACAGAATATGCTTGTTGGAACACAGTTTGTCCAGCTACATGGAATGAGTCACTAGAGGGAGGGACTAGGTCAAATATAGGCCAACATGTACATTCAGGATGTAACAACCCAAAACTGATTCTTAAGTGGGGGAAACAGCATACAAGTTTATTTTTGCTTAGAAGGCCTCCAGATGATAAAATTGCAGTCCAAAATATTGGCGGTTTCTGGCCATGACACTATTTATCTTATTTATTTATTATTTTTCTGGGTAAACCGCCCTGAGCCATTTTTGGAAGGGTGGTATAGAAATCAAATGAATGAATGAATGAATAAAACATAAATTTCAGCTAACAATACCCATTATCACAATGTATAAACTGCCTCTGAAGCAAGTTTAATTCAAACTATTATTAGCAGGCTAACACACCTATACCAAGATGAGAGATGTAACGTCAGAAGTGTGAGAAGATATCCTGCCCTTCAGGGACAAACACATCTGGTGCTACTTCAGTAGAAAACCTCCAGGATGTGAGTCTATTTTTCCCTTAGAGTCAGCAGAGAACCTTCAAAGAGCAGCAGTTGAAAGATCCTCAGCAACAGCAGATGCAACACCTGAAGCCTCAGAAGTGGACATTTTCCATCCTGAACCCCGCAACCCCCAAGAAAGAGCCTTTTATCACTCTGCATTGTCTTTTGCTTTTAAGTTGTGTAATTTAATTGTGCCTTAATGTCCACTGCCTTGGGCACCTCTTGTCTAGTGGAAACGTGAGACATAAAAACAAACTATTTAAAGAGGAACATGTTCTCAGAGTGCCTTGAAAAAAGCAGCTGTCCACCACTACTCTGTAAGATCTCTCTGCAAAAAAAGGAACCACTGAGATTCTGCAGTCACACCAACAATACTTGATGTTTAAAATTATTAAAGACTCCTCAAGGGATTGCAGGTTGCAATGCATGGGGATTATCTCAAAAACCCTATGAAACAGGTTACATCAAGTGAGTGATTTGTCAAAGGCCATTCACTGAAGGCCACATTAAGGGAGGGTGACAGCTGTGTGTTTGTTTCCTTATGTTCTTCCCACACATATGCAAATTGAGGGCTGGAGAGATTCTGCTTTCTCAAGGAAAGGAGAACAAGGAAATGTTCCATACTTCTGCACCACACATTTGGTTGCTTTAGGCACTTTCCCTACTTCTTGGTTCACTCCCTGCATCAAAGGGGAAGCAGGACAGAGAGGAAGTGAGGCATGGGAGAAAGGGGGGGTGGGGTTCAGTGTGACTCTCCTGCACACTTTTAAAAAACATGTGTCCATTAAAGATGGACACTGCTTCTCAAACATCCTGCTTTATAGGCGGATGAGGTGGGCACAGGATGCCCCCTGTTGCATCTAGTTCTGTCCTGAGCTTCACAGACGATGGGGAATTTGAACCAACGTCACTCAAAGTAGTCCAAATCCAACACTCTACCTACTGTACCACACTGGCTCTCTGATTTGTACAGATCACAGCTGCACCAAAAAAAATCATCATCTGGAACAACGCTGGCATGAGGGGTTGGCCAGCTCAGGAGAGCTTAGAGCCTATGACCACCTGAAGCCCTGGTAGAAAAGAAAGGGTGGCTACTAGTGCGGCTGCCAAGAAGGGCTCCAAACTGCTGCCACTACTGCTAACATTAGCCTCTCCCAAATTCTTAGCAGTGGCAGAAGGCAGAGCACCTTTGGCAGTCATGTTGGTGGCTGCTGTTTTCCTTTACCAGTTTTGCAATGCCCCTTCATTGAGTCAGAAGACACAGCAATGGGAGCATTACAGAACATAAAAATATGCCAGCTGCCTGAGCAGAGCTGCTGCTAAAGTAAGCCCCATGGGCTTGCAGGAGGCTTATCTTTATGGTGGCAGCGGTGGCGGCCTAGGGTGCTTTTTGGCTGCCACATTTCCTTACCCATAATGCAATGCCTCACCCCATTGCCGTGTCCAGTGATGCCATGGGGAGGGCAGAAGCATTGTATTAGTGGTAAAAGAGGAAAAAGAGCTGCCAATGCAGCTGTACCACTCCCCTGGCCAAAGGGCCCACAAAGGCATACAGCTGAGGGGCCCCATGTTCTAGCACCAACGTTGTATGGAAGACACAAACTGTACCTGAAAATCATCAACAGACGGGATTGTTCTGTTTGTTGTCCTCCGCTTATGCCACTGCCGGAGGGTATCTCGGGCTTCTGAACACAACAACCGGGCTGCTTGTTCTTCCTGGAAATTCTTGATTAAAGAAAGCGCTCCATATGCACTTGTCAAATAGTAGCCCCCTGCGAAGAAGGTCGAGAGAAGAGTGTTATGAACACAAAACCACCCAACAGCTTGGTTAAAAGTGAAGAAAGAAGCAATGAACAGAAGAGGATTGTTGGCTAGCATTCTGATGAATGAAGCACACGTGTTAGGAGGCTCTGCAGGGATGTGCCAAAAGCCTTCACACAACTCCCCAGGTTCTTCCCTACATGTGCTGTTGCTTAAGGGGCTAATACTTCTGAGCGTTGCTAAAACTCTGAAAGTGCTCTGAAAGAACAGAAAAACATTGCTGACCTGCACCAACATGTTTCTGCTCTTCTAGAGTGCTGGGAAAAGTTGAAGGAAAGAGAAGAAGAGGACAACCAGCAGCAAGCTGGATGGATTCGATTATGACAGCAATGAATGCACCACTGAGAGACCTTAAAGGCCAAGCTGAAGACAAATCATCCTGGAGAGAATCTATCGATGTGGTCACTAAGAGCTGACACTGACTTGACAGCACTTAATCAATCAATCAAACAAATCAATCAGAGTGCGAGCAATGCTTGAAAGTAGTAGTGCTCTTGCACAAGAGCGGAAGTGCAGCAAGACTTGGGGAGTTGCATGAGCACTCCTGGTGCATTCCCACAGACCCTTCTAAGGCATGTACTTCATTAGCAAGGAGGTCAGTCATCGTGTCCACAGTTTTCCTAGACAGACAAGACCAGTCTGTTATCTAATATTCAGTACTAGTGGACACTACTGTAATAAACTGTGCCTGGTCTATTTCTGGTTGGGAGGCAGAAGCGGTTTAGAGAATGGAACATGGAGCTAAGTGGAAGGAGGACTTCCTGAGAGATCAAAGGCAGGGAGATTTGGTCAGTCAGCTCAAGCATGGTGAGGGAAAGAGGTGGGTAGGTAGTAGGGATGTGCAGAATGTTTTGCCAATGAAAGGTCGTTTTCAAGTGTTTCAAGCTCAGAACAGAACCTCTTAAAAGGGGGCCTGTCTTGAGCTCAGAGCAGAGCCATCTCTGTTTCGATCGAAACATTTTGACATTCTGAGAACCATTCTGGAGGCCTGTTTTTCCCTTGCTGATTGGTTTTCTGGCACTAGCTTCCAATTGGCTTGCGATCTTGTTGCTTCTTTGTTGGCTTGTTAGCAAACAAATCAAGTATTGCCATGGGCAACTGTGCCCCCATTGGTTAGGGGGAGGGAGGGAGGGAACACAAACGCCTCTGAGGCTGGAGGTGCCCACAGTCACCAGACTAGTAGCCAGTGATAGACCTTCTTTGAGTTGCGGTTTGTTTTGTTTGTGAGATAGCGTTGTGGCAAGAAATTGACCGTGGCAGGTGTGTGTAGTGTGTGTGTGTGTGTGTGTGTGTGTGTGTGTGTGTGAGAGAGAGAGAGAGAGAGAGAGAGAGAGAGAGAGAGAGAGAGAGAGAGAGAGAGAGAGAGATTTCTTGGTGAGATATTTCTGTGATGAGCTCCATGTCCAGCCTTGACACTAACTTGTGCTTCACTCACTGCTCTGGTCTGCTCTGTAATCTGCATTGCAAGGTGTACTCAGTCAAAGTGTGGCTGAAGTTGCTCAAGTTGAGTTTATGGCTATGCTCGCTGCTAAGTAAGGGTGTTGCTGTGGCAGCTGTTGCAATGCTAGGAATGTAAGGAGTCATAATTATGTGTGAGAGAGCAACTTGTGCCAATGATGTTACTGCAGCTGGCTGTGGATTCTAGGCCAGTGATACTTTTTTGGCCATTTTTGGACTGTGTTTGAAATGTGTGTTCTATGTTGGGAGGGACAGATTCCCTTTTACTGTGTGCTACTACAATGTTTTTCAAGGCAGGGTTTCAAAATGCACTGCAAAACGTTTGTGCAGTGCACTCTGAATGCAGCTGGTTCCAGCCATATGGAACAATGGGGGAACCCAAAACATCCCATTGTTCCCCATGGGTAGCTCCTAAGGAGACCAAAATGGGTGGTGTGGTAGGACATGATGGGAGCTACCTACCACCCAACCCATAAAAGAAATGGACTTCCCTTACAAAATCCTCATCATTGGCAGCTTTGCAATGCACAGCTACAGGAAAGCATCACGGAACTCTCAGATCATATGAGGCAACAGTGAGGTTCAGATGACATGGTCAATCATGCTTAAAAATGCCTCTGAATTCTCTGCAATGCGGAATTCTGTGGCAGCGAAACTGATGCAGAAAATAGGGTTGAGATGTTCACTGAGAACTTTCACCTTGAAATTAGTGTGTGTGGGTGGAGTTCAGGATGCATGCAAGATTTAACAGGGCTGCAGAAGTTCTGCTGCTGGCTGCTGTCTTTTAAAACAAAAACCAAAAACACACCACCCCAAGCTCCTGTCATCATATAGTGTTCCTCTGACAGTAGCTCCTGCATTAATTTTTTTTAAACTCTACTGTATGTGATGACATTGCATCATTTTGGTGTCTTTGGAGCAAAAAAAAAGGGGGGGGGAGTGGGGAGAGCTGCCAGATAGTGACTACCGGGAGGAATGCTGCTATGGCCCTGGTGTATTTCACCTCTACTCCCCCAAATACCTTGAATTTCACCAACTGCAAGTGGGGTGGCCATTTAGTCTCTGCCTTAATAGGGAGGGTTCCTCACAGACCAAAGGTTTGAAAAACAGTTATTGCAATCACCAGCACGGACAGTTAAGAGTTGCTCTCTTCTCCTGGTTTTGCAGCCCTTTATCCACAATGGACATTAACAAAGATCACAAAGATCAGTAACACCACAGTATTGCTTTAACAGTCTCTCCATGGTGGTCCTATGCTCTGGTGCTCTACACATCTTTCAGTACCATTATACTCAATGCTCTCCCACATTAAATGGAATTCTGTCCCCCACCCCCACAATTTCTGGGAAAAGGAAATGAAATTTGTTATAACCAGTGTACACACAGGAAAGTCTGATGCAGTTTGGAAGTCAAGAGAACATCAACGTCCAGCTGTTTGGCCAGAAGCCTGGCCAAGTTTGATTTTGTTTTGCTCTTGGAAAGAGAAGTTCCTTGCCAGATTGAATGTCTTCAGCAATCTTTTGCTGTCAGCTGTCCAGGAGGGGAGGGACTTCTAGAATATCTCATTGTTCCAGGCTTATGGTGAGCCAAACAACCACAGATGCAGGGGAAAATTGAGAATAATCTTACTGCGTTCTTTATAATGGGAGACAAATTCCAGACCCTTCGTGTGTGTGTGTGTGTGTGTGTTTGTGTTTAAAGTCACCCAAAGTGATTGAAAGCCACTCTTTCTCAAAAAGCCTGCCTGTAGTCAAGGGGAATTTCTAAGAATAGACTGATTGACATATTACCTTCTCTGGCAGTAGTTAACCTAATATTTTACAATAGGCACATGGCAGGAGGAGTATGTTTTGAGTTGCACTGGGAAGTCAGGAACTGTGGAACCTCCCCAACCCATGCTTCTTTTGATTCAAAGACGAGATACAAAAATCAGAAAATTGATACAAAGATCAAAAATAGTAACATGTAAGTACCTTAAGAGGAGTAAAAGTGAGGGCTAGTATAGTGCAGTACTAAGATACCAAGCTAAAAACCAGAATGTCTTCCATTCAGATCCTGCCTCTGCTGTAGGCACCCTCTCTCAGCCTCAGCATCCCCGCCTCCACCATTTGCAATATGGGGATACTGCTACTAGTCCACTTTACAGAGCTTTTGTAAAGATTACTGAGATACTGGATGTGAATCACTCAAAACACCAGGTTGCTATTTAAATGACGTGTGTTATTTATTAATGCAGATGTTTTGCTAATGTTCTTCAGTTCCACTCACTCCTTACCAAAGTGTTGGAAGGAACTTTGTGCTTAACATATAGAGGATGTTTGATTGCAATATAGAAAAGGAGTGGCACAATCTGAATGTACACTTTAATACAGGCTTCCCCAACCTGCAGCCCTCCAGATGTTGCCGAACTACAATTCCTATCACCTCCAGCTACAACTTATTGTGGCTGGGATGATAGGAATTGTAGTTCAGCAACATCTGGAGGGCCACAGGTTGGGGAAGCCTGCTTTAATACATTAGTCCACTGTATGGAACTGGTCTACATTGTTGGAAGTTGTTCATGATTAATGCCATGAAGAAATGAGTCAGCTCTACCTGCAGGGAAATGTCTTTATTTCTGAAAAAACTATCACTTAGAACATTAGCTAGATATCATGTCCAGCACAAACCTACAAAATACCAATATACATCTAAAGAAGACTTGTTGCAACCTCCTGGTCTCTGAAGAAAAACAGCTTTGTAGCACAGGTGAGTTATTCTTGAGGCTTCTAAAAGCCAGTTTCAAAAAAGTTAAAACTATCCATGTTGCCTGAATATGGTACAACTGTATTTAATAAGAGAGATTTTCACACCCCTTTTGAGACCCCACCTTAGGATACATGGCCGGGTCTAAGATTCCAGTCTGAACTAGTTAAGCCACACTGAATCCAAATTGCTGCTCAGGAAACATAAACACACTCATCACCATCCAAATTGTTGTGCCAAGTCCCAATTTCTGACTTCCAGGATTAAGAGAATGCATATTCATGGATAAAAGCTCCCTCCTCGCACTCTTCACACAGTCAGGGACACAAGACTTATTATCTTGTTTGGCTGGGGTTATCTTTGTTTTGTTTGTAGGAATTACTTAGTAAGTGATTGGCAACATGTTATAGGCTTTGGGATTCCTTTAAAAGCTCTATGCAGACAAGCTATCAGTAGTCACATTCCTGGGGAGAGTCATCCACAAAGCTTCAAGGGCATTTACCTTCTCCATGTAGCAAAGATGGGTCCAGCAGCTCCATCATATACTCAATTTCAGCATCTAGCTCCAGCATGTCACACTGAGCCACAACATAAGTCAGCACTGGCAAAAAATCATCAGCCCCATACATTCTCCCTTGATGAGGGGTGAGGAAGTGGGGGAGACAGAACATAAGCATTATTTTCTTACTGCTTTCCTTTTTTAAAAACAACAACTGCTGTTTCAATTCAAAGGTATACTTTTATGTCCATGGCAAGAGAACATCATTTGAGGTAGGCATTATTTATCACTGCACATAAGAACATACTTGAAGTTGGGGTTTTTTGTCCCAATGTGCATCATTTTACACTTGCTAACACTGAACTGCATTTGCCATTTTTTCGCCCACTCCCCCAGTTTGGAGAGATCCTTTTGGAGCTGCTCACAATCCGTTTTGGATTTCACTACCCGGAAGAGTTTGGTATCATCTGCAAATTTGGCCACATCGCTGCTTACCCCTGCTTCTAGATCATTTATGAATAAATTAAAAAGCACCGGTCCCAGTACAGATCCCTGGGGGACCCCACTTCTTACTACCCTCCATTGTGAAAACTCTCCATTTATACCTACCCTCTGTTTCCTGTCTTTCAACCAGTTAGCAATCCACACATGTACTTGTCCCCTTATCCCATGACCGCTAAGTTTCCTCAGGAGTCTTTGATGAGGAACTTTGTCAAAAGCTTTTTGGAAGTCCAGGCAGACTATGTCAACTGGATCACCTTGATCCACACACTCGTTGACACTCTCAAAGAAGTCCAAAAGGTTTGTGAGGCAAGATTCACCTTTGCGGAAGCCATGCTGGCTCACTCCCAGCAGGGCCTGTTCTTCTAGGTGCTTTACAATTTTATCCTTGAGGATGCTTTCCATCAATTTGCCTGGAACGGACGTTAGGCTAACCTGCCTGTAATTTTCCGGATCGCCCCTGGATCCCTTTTTGAAAATTGGTGTTACATTTGCTACTCTCCAGTCCTCTGGTACAGAGCCCGATTTCAGGGATAAGTTAAATATTTTAGCAAGTGCTGTAAAACTGCTGTAAAATTAAACTGAGGTGTGTAAGAGCTAGAGGGGTAATAACTGTAAGTCCAAAAGAACTGACAGGATATGGACCCCCATATCAAACCTTGCATATGTCCTCAATATTGACAAACAAGGAAGCCCAAAACTTAAATGTGGGGCCAAACATGTCTACCTTCTGTACAAATACTGAAGCAGCCTGGATCCAGCAGCTGCTGGTGCAACCATCTATGTCAGACCAGCAACTAGAAGTTCTTGTGAAACTCTTGTCCAAGACAGTTCACCCACCCTCCTGAACCTACTGCTGGTGAATGTGTGGGTGTGTGCACGTATGCACATGATTCTGAACTACTACAAGGTCATGTAGAAACACCTGTGTCCCAGTCATGATTCATGATTAGCCCTACCTAGGGCATGTCCTGAACTATGAGCAGGTACAAGCCCACACTAGTTCTTGGGAGTACTGTAGATACTTTGATGGCTCAGCCCATTATTTCAAATTATTGAGCTCACCTTTCAAAGCAAATGTGGGATGATCTCTGCCTCCAGCAAGAGAAAAATGATGACACCACATTTCTCATTGTTCTACATAATGAAAAAATGTACTGCAAGGGGCAGTTTCTTGCAATTAGAAGTCTGGGTTTTATCAAAAACTTGCAGGATAAAAATAGCAGACTCCCAACCACCACCAGTTAAACTAACCTGCCTTTCTCAAAGGATTTTGTTGAGTCCTGCTGCTTAACGGCCTTATTGTGCAGTGAGGGTTTCTCATAATATTAGGTTTATAAACTTTTACCCGGTGAAGCTGGCCTTTCACGAACTCTTTGCTAGATGTATGCAAGGACAGCAGGAAACAACAGGTATTTGGACACCTTCTAACCCTGGCTAGTTTTCCAGCATCCAACTAGTCTTTCCTACTTTATTGTTTTTATAGTACCTTCAATATTCTGGATGCTAATACAAGAACAGCAGCTCTGTAGTCATATTTATTGTATTGATGACCATGCTTCCCTGCAACAAACAAGGAAGTAGGGCTGCATTCTTTACTTCCATGTGTAATGCAGGGCAATCTGGCAAGTCAAACATATATGTACCATTGACAACCAACAGTGTCACATGCTTGTTTTGCCATTTAAACTCTGATGCTGTTTGTGCAATAATTTAAAACTAAGTGTGGCTTTAGTATCAGAGGCCATTTTCTAAACTACAGCAATACATACCCCATGCACTGTTTCAACGCAGACCAAACACTAACTATGTTTATTGCTTCCAGAAATAACCACAAAAAGGAATCCAAGGTGTGCCTGTGGGTAGCTAGCCTCCCTATTGCTCCTTCCAACACAGCCATACATAGAGCTTCATTTTGACAAAAATCTGTTATACTCATAAGTCACTGTACCATGCTAGGAGCAGGACAGGTTGGAAACAAACAACACTAAGGCTCTCTGAAGAAAGTCGCATCAGATTATAAAATTCCAGAGATAAAATGAAAATGAGGGATTTGTAACTGCTGAAGACACCATTTTTAAAAGTTCTCATTTCCTCTCCCTCTCCCTCCCCAGAAGCATCCCTGGCTTCAACAGCTCAGAGCTCTTTGATCAGGAGTCAGCACTCACCTGTATTGTTCTCCATTACTGTGTAAATCAGTTTGCAGACTCTTAGCAACAGCATGACTTTCTTTTCGGGTGAGTACATTTTCTGCATGGCCATGAATTTGACTTTAATCTTTTCAACATCCACAAAATCTGGTGTCTGGACAAACACCCCCAGCTCCTGAGGATTCCTCTGTCGTACAAGCTGAAGGTTCTCTTTCAGTTGTTTCCAAGAACCATCAGCTGTGTGGAACTCCTTCAGCATCACCTCAATGTGATCCTTGAGAGGTTTCAGGATGCACTTGTGCATGGCTTTCTCCAACACTACATCTGCAAAGAGACAGGCAAGCTCAGCTCACTATTTGGCAAAGTAATTCAATTTATGCTTTCCCAAGAGAGAAAAAGAATGGAACTGGATAAAAAGGCCAGAATATTCATTCAATTCGATTTCCACAGAAATCAATTTTAGTATATGTGCTGATGAAGCAAACACAATCTTAATGGCAAAAACGGTTTCCAGATGCATTTTTAACAGGGGGGAGACACAACCCAGAATCTCTTTTGCAGATACTAGGCTTCCTTATCATTGGCCTAACAAATATAAATCTCAGAAAGGTAGCTAGAACAGTGGGGAAGAGAGATTAAGTCAATGGCAATAGCATTGCACAATAAAATATATCAAAGTTAAAAATTAATACTATCTTCCAAACTAGTTTTGGATAGATACAGCAAAAACAAAAACAAAAAGTCTCAGTATAGTGGTTTTCCTACCCCACAGAGAGCACAGATGTGCTACACTATGTGCAGCAGGCGTAGTGTGAATGCATGCCCACTCTTCTCATTACAGAAGTACCTCTCTGTAGTAGCCAGTGTTCCCTCTAAGGCACAGGCACGCTCAAAAATTTTTTCATGTCCACTCAATTTTAGATCCTGCTCAGGTTGGATCAAGAAGGCTCCATTCCGAATGCACATGTGCACACACTGCCTTGATACTGCTGCCCAGAATAAAACTCACTCTGCACACAGATGAAAAAAATTAGAAAGAACACGGGTAGTAGCACAATATTCCATAGAAAGTGGTTGATGAGTTATTTCACCTGTAAGTAAGCTGGCTCGTTTACACCATGCGGGTATTCCGCTTCCACCCAGGGGATACCTTCAAGCTGAGGAGCTCTCTCCTACCTCGTGTGTTCTCTATTATCTGTTTGCTGCTTCAGGTTCTCAGCTTCTGTAAATGCCTTCAGCAGGCATGCAAAATGGAGCACTGAGGATGGTGTTACACCAAAACATTTGCTCAGTTTTGTTTTAGCTTACATGTTCTGTGTATAAATCTGTAAGTTATTTCATTATTTTTTATGCATTAATGAGGTCATTTTGAGGTTTGCCTTTAAATAATTATATGTTTACATTTACATACAACCCACTTCTTTTCCATTGATGTCCCCATTATTTTACAAAATGAGCACAGGTGTGGAGAGTCATCAAATCCCATATTTTCAGGCCCCAAAACATGCTTTTCTCTTCCCCACAAAAAGGGTTTTTCCTTCACAAGACCCAGGAGGCCTTTTCCTTCCCCTCCCTCCCACCTTTTGACGCGAAGGAACTCAGGTTGCACTGCCTCTGAGGAGAACGCAGGAATCTGGCCCTTCTTCCCAGTCTCTGTCCTCTTCCAGAAGTCACCTAATAATGGGGCTGGTGGTGAGCTGCAGGCTAGAGGGACTCCAACAACCGGGGTCATGTGCCACTGACCCCCTCGGAAACCAAAGTCTAGTCCATTGTGGCTGGGTGTGGGGCTGGACACTTTCCTGCTGCCCTGCCACTGCCTGAGAGGGATGAGCCAGCAGGTTCAGCAAGGTGGAGGTTGCCACCCGTGTCCGCAAGCCCCTGCGCCTGCCCACTTGTCACAAGCCACATTCGCCTGCCTGCCTGCAGTTCTCTCTCTTCCTTCCAATGAGTCTGGTGCAACCACCTGAGCCTGGAAATGCAGAGGCCGGAGTCTTGACTGGGAGGGGAGAGTGTGCACCCACTCCTGCGGCTCTGCTGCCTGTGCTCCGCCCACAGTTCAATTCACTGAGTGGGAGACTCAAAGCTTTTCTCCCCCCTCCCCACTCCTGTGAAAAGAAGCATGGCTGGACAGGAAGGGAGAGAGAGAGAGGGGCCTGGGGGAATGTGAGGCTCAGGGCGATCACCCTGGTCACCCCGCCCTAAGGACGGCCCTGCAGGTGTGTATGGAGTAACATGAAAGCATGAGGAGATCCTGGTTCTTAGGGTCTTCTGTTGTGCATCCCAAACACAGAAGTAGGGGTGTGGAGACGGGGAGCTCACCATATGACCAGTGCTGAAAATATTCTCCCCCAGTCTTATCCACAACAATAATTTATGCATTTGACCTTGATCCTCTAAACCTGCAACAAACAGTAAATGGCCCATGTCCTCACTCATGGCACTGACCACCTCTGCTATCCTCCTGGAAATTGCACACATCCAAGGAAAAGGCCAAAGAAACACTTGACCCTTAACACTGGGCAGCATGTGCGAGTTGGCATTTTTTGGGTGGCTTATTGGTATCTTGGTTTATTGTTTACATGCAAAGTTTTGCTTACCAAAAGTTTTATTTTGTAAATGGATAATTGTTGCACACCATTTACAGAAATGTATATGCACATAATACTTTGTTCGTACTGCACAAAAAAGCAAAACAAAAATATGCACTGGCAGTCAGTGCATGATTACAGGCGTTTCAGAGTTGCCTTTAATTATTATTTTTTAAAAAAATAACTGTTGTAAACAGCTGCTTTTGTTTTGACAATATGGGCCTAAACTTCCTTCCTTCCTCCTCCCACATAAAAACTGCCTCCATAGCTGGGATCTGTGGACCCAAAGCAACATTGTTTCACAGATGCTCGACTATGCACAATACACAGTCAATATTTGTAACTTTGAACTCATGTGTATACCCCAGAGATAACTATAGCTGAGAAGCATTATCAGTTGTGCAATGCTACATTTTTTCAGTGCCTGACACCTCCCTCCAAATCCCAGCTCAATTTTTTGTCCATCTCTCAGCTAGGAAAGGGGCACTCTGTCTCCTGGTCCCATCAGTGCAACACGCATGAGAACAGACTTTCACCTTTCAAAGAGATATAGGGATTGTTCTAGGCACTTTAAAACCAGTATTTTTTCCATAGGTGTTATGTAATCTTTGGAACAGCAACTGATGGACTTTAAACGAAGCTACAGGGCTGACGGATTATTCTCCTTCCTTTTGGCATGCTTGGCCCTGGCCTAGACTGATGTCGAGAGGGGCACTCAGGATGTGATACAAGATGTACTGAAAATGCTGTCAAACAGCTCAGGAGCAGTGGTCACATACTCTCAAACTCACCATATATGTACATAGGAAGGTGCCCAGAAAGAACACCACAAGACTCATTTCATTTCAAAAGAAGAGTGACTTCACTAAAATAAGCAAATTTGTTAAAGGGATGAGTCAGGATTTCTTCAGGATGCTTGGAATTTATTTAAAACGACTATAATAGAAACTCAGTTAAAGTGTATACCACAGATTGTGAAAGGTACAATGCATGTCCGAGGGGATTCAAACATAGGAAGCTGCCATATACTGAGTCAGACCATTGGTCCACCTAGCTCAGTATTGTCTACTACAAAGACTGGCAGCGGCTTCTCCAAGGTTGCAGGCAGGAATCTCTCTCAGCCCAATCTTGGAGATGCCAGGGAGGGAACCTGGAACCTAGATGCTCTTCCCAGAGTGGCTCCATCCCCTAAGGGGAATATCTTACATGTAGTCTCCCATTCCTATGCAACCAGGGTGGACCCTGCTTAGCTAAGGGGACAAGTCATGCTTGCTACCACAAGATGAGCTCTCCTCCCTCCTCCCTATTTAACAGAGTTAATAGGTTAAATAGAGTCAAAAAAGATATGAGGCAACAAGGCCTTTTTTAAGAAGTGGGAAATCCTGGCCAAAAGGGGGGGGGGGACCCAGAAAGTGAGAAACCTGGCAAAACAAATGTAAGCTGACAACAGAGCAAGCAAACAAGAAATAAAAGGTGCATATTGATAAATACATGAAAACTAATGATGTGTTTTAGGATACTAGAAGGAGAACACTAGCCAGGAAAATGGTTGGTATGAAATGTTTACTGAAGGAAGATAGGGAGGATGAAATGAAGCTAAATTATTTGCATCAGTCTTTTTCATTGAGGAAAATTCTAGACAGATATTTACATCTCAATCCATACCACCACCACCACCACCCGGTGGGGGGGGGGGGGGAACCATGAAGAATAAAAGGAGAAATTCTATGCAAAATGTACACTGGCTGGGGAGAAATCCCCTACACTAGCATATCTTCGCTTATGCTACTGCCAGAAACCCTCCACCAGGGGGAAAAAAACATTATAGGCATGGTGGTTTATCTTTACTACTGATGGAATTGTGTCCCCCCCCCCCATTTTATATCCCGCTCTTCCTCCAAGGAGCCCAGAGCAGTGTACTACAAACTGAAGTTTCTCCTCACAACCACCCTGTGAAGTAGGTTAGGCTGAGAGAGAAGTGACTGGCCTAGAGTCACCCAGCTAGTATCATGGCTGAATGGGGATTTGAACTCGGGTCTCCCCGGTCCTAGTCCAGCACTCTAACCACTACACCACGCTGGCTCCACACTACACCACGCGGGCTCCTGCACAAATTCTGCTGGTGGAGGAGCAGATAAGGACCTGCTATCCTCACTTTTAAAGGTGCTGCTCACTGCTCCATCTGGTGCCACCCTCCACTAGTTGAATCGGTTTGGCAGCCCCACAAACTAGTTCATCTTTGAATCTCTGCACGAATTTCGATCCATGCACATCCCTACCCTAAACTCCCCCAGGCTGACGTAACATTACATCAACTACAGAACTTGTACAAGTCACACATTTCCTATTGAACTCAATGGAGAGCCAAAAGACACTGCCATTCCTGCTTCAGTCACACACAGCATGATGGTGCATGTGATTCAGATAACCCTGCAGCCGATCACAGCACACTCACCTCCGCACATAACCCCTGACACATACCCTGTCATCTGATTTAGGGCTATACACCTTGGGGCTATATTTCTCTGGCCTCATGCTGAGTGCACAAGGTGGAATGACAACTATGGAGAAAAGGCGCTTTGCCTAAAGAGAGAGCACAAACTGGCTGGATGACGGCTTCCTCCTTGCTCTCCCCACTCTGAAGGAGGGGGTGAGCAGCCATAGCAGGGGCAGGAGCCAGGCTTCACTTTGGTTCCCGGGCCCAATCCAGCCTGGCAACACCTCTACCATGGCAGCTACCTCCCTTCTCTGTTCGCAGAGACTGGCGGGGGTGGCCAGGGAGTGCTGCTGCTGCTGGGAGCCAGTTCAAAAGGAATCGGGCTAGAGATGTGCTCAGCAAAGGCACTGAAGAAGCAGCCCAAGAATTAAGCCCCCGCCCTGCTCAAAATCCAAGGAAAGGCAGGGCAGGAAGCAGCCACAGGCTTGCCAGAGCTCTCCTCCTTCCCAAGCAGGCGGTGGCTGCTCCGGGTGGGTGCCACAAGGTCTCCAACAGGCAGGAAGTGGGCCAGCCAACCGGCCTTCCCGCAGGCAGGGGAGCCCCTTCCTGGCGTGCAAAGGGCCTTGCTGTGCATCCCACCTCCAGAGGCTCCCAACAGTTTGCCCGCTTTCATGCTCACTTCCAGGCTAGAAAAGTACCCAGAGCCGCTTTGCTCCCAAGTGACAGATGTGCTGGAGGGGTTGGCTGGCGCGAGGCCACTGCCAAAGAAGCCCCAGGGCAGTGCCTGGCTCACGGGTGGTAGACTGCGGCGGTGGCAACAGAACCGTCTGCTGCTGACTAGGGCCACACCACCCCCGGCCGCTGGAGGATGGGGCTCTCCTTCCCAGGCATGCTCCCGCCCCCGACACCTTGCAGCTGTGAGAGAGGGAGCCCTTCGCACCCTGCGAGGGGATGCGGGGATGTGCTCCGTGCCAGGAGAGTGCGGGGCCCTAAAAATGCGGGGCCCATAGCATATGCTAGGTTAATCCAGCACTGGACAGATGAGGCAGTCAAGGGGAGGGGGCAGGATGTATGATAAGGCCTGCTGGAGCAGTGACCAATGGCAGAGACAGACCTTCTATGGGTAGATGGGGGGTGGCTACCTAGTGTGACAGATCTTTGGAGTGCTAGTGGGGTGGCAAAATGCCCTCTACCACCCTGAGCAGCTCATCTGCCTCCTGCCACTATGACCAGTATTTCCCAGTTCTCCCTGCCTTTTGAAAGGCTAGGGGATGGGGAACAGAATGAGTGGAAGTGTGGATCAGGAGTCTCTGTAGCAGGCTTTCAAAGGCGGCTCGAGGGAATGAGAAAGGAAAGGTGTGGGAGAAGGAGAATCTATTGAAAGAAGGGTGGGAAAACTGAATAAAGAAGGGAGAGGTTGTGTGTATGTGTGTGGTGTGGGGAAGAAACAGCTCCCTGTTATTCTCTTTAGGAACATAGGAACATAGGAAGCTGCCTTATACTGAATCAGACCATTGGTCCATCTAGCTCAGTATTCTCATCACAGACTGGCAGCAGCTACTCCAAGGTTAGAGGCAGGAATCTCTCTCTATTCTCTCTCTATTCTCCCCTATTTTGGAGAAGCCAAGGAGGGAACTTGAAACCTTCTGCTCTTCCCAGAGTGGCTCCATCCCCTGAGGGCAATATCTTGCAGTGCTCAAACTTCTAGCCTCCCTTTCATATGCAACCAGGGTGGACCCTGCTTAGCTAAGGAAACAAGTCATGCTTGCTACCACAAGACTCCTCTCTTTGCATTGAAAAGGGAAATGGCAGGTTCAGGAGCTGATGAGAGAAGAGAAAAATGGAAGGAGAGTGGACGAGAATTGGGCATGTGACCAGAGGAGTCTGCCTGCTGTCAGTCTCTGGTCAATGCCTGCCCATTTGAAAGCCTGCTGCAGGCTTGTAATGTGGGGTGTGGGGTGACACAGATAGGTTGCCAGGAAGCAACTTGCTCTCCTTGACTAGCCCTCCCTTTTAAATCCTGCAGGGCAGCAGGGCTGGTCATGATGGGGGTGGGGGGATGTATGAGGTGAGGCCTTGCACCTGGAGCCACTCATGATGAGCAGATCCATGCAAATGCGGGCAGAGTTGTGGCTAGGATAGCTGATGCAAAAAGGCAACATATGAAGTGAAGGTTCAAAGATCTCCTCTGCAATGAAGCTCATTGCATGGCATTGGGTCAACCACACCCTCCCTCCCACACAAATACATTCATTCATTCTCTCTCTCTCTCTCTCTCTCTGAGGAAGAGTGGGATAGGAATGTTAAGTTAAACAACAACAACATTCTGACTGCCAAATCTCAAAAGGATAATATAGACCAGGAAATGGTACAGAAAAGGCAACATAAAAATGATCAAGTGTTTGAAGCACTTTTTCTATGAGGAAAAACTAAAGGAGTTGGGGCTTTTTAGGTTTGTTTGTTTTTTGTTGGGGGCAGGAGGATCACTGAAGGGGATAAGACAGAACTTTATAAAATTATGAATTTTCATAAGGGCACAACATTCACACACACAATTGAACAAGATTGTGATAGTGGTGTCTACTTCCTTCACACACCAGTGGAGAGTGAGACAAGGGAATGAAAGCATTACACACAAAATGCCCACCAATCGTACACACACCCATTTGTCCCTAGGTCTTTTGTGAGGTCAATTACTTAACCCTCATCTGGATTTTGGGATAGATTTCTACCCGCAACTGCGTAAATGTGCTTAAACAAGCAAACCACTACACTCCCAGTGCTGCCCTTGTTATCACACTCTTACCTACACTTTGGTATACCATATATCCACAAGTATGGTCCCTTACCAGTTATGATATTTATGTTATTAATAAAAATATGACAGAAGATAGAAACAACTCCAAAATGATTAGACTCCCTATGGTGGAGTGGTTTCTATCCCATTTCCATATTAAGCCATTTGGGGCAAGAGAGAACACTTTGTTTCTCTTTGGAAACTTCAGTTTCGTTTCCCCTTGCAAGCTCAATTTCCCTTGAAAGATGACCGTGTCTGAAAAATAATCTGATGAAACCTGTCCCTCCTACAATGTCACACCTAGTGTTTGGAGCAAGTCAATCATTCAGAAGCATATGACCTTGCAGAAGCAGGGATTTTAGCCACCAGAACAAAAGCTAAAAGGAACACAACAGCAGGAACCACAACATGTTAACTTTAGTAAAACTGACAACTGGAGGCACTCTTACCCCCAGACCTTGGGGTGCCAGTCCGTGGCCTCCAATGTCGGGGAAGCCGCTCCAAATGTTCAGCAGGACCTCCCGCCACCAACCCACTGCTGCCCCACCACTCCGATCTTTGTCTTGTAGCTGCCATGTGTGCGGCTGGGGGGTGAGCTGAGCAGGGGTGAGCTGGTGGCTACAAATGACAAAGATTGGTGGTTTGGCGTGGTGGTGGCAGGCTCGGTCCTCCAGGACATTTGGAGCCCCACCCCCCAATTCAGGTTTCTTCTTTCTCTTTCTCTTTTTTAAACTTTAAAATTTTTAGGGGGGGCCTTGTGGCGGTGGACGGACTCCAAAGCCCTTCAGGTCCGGGCGTGAAACTTACCTAGGTGTGATACTGCTGGCAACAGTGTATCAACCATCTATACTACATATTTGGTCTTCTTCCATTTCTCCTAGTGGGACACAGCCCCCCAAAAGAGCTGCCATAGCATCATCATCAATTTTATTACAGCCATTGGCCAGCAGAAATAGAAATAACAAACGTATCCAATACAACAATACTAAAACACAATAAAACAAAATACTGTCATTCATTAAAAAAATAGTTTAAAAAGCATAAACAGCTCCCACAGTTAAGCACTTAATTGAGACCTTAACCTAATGGCAATATAAAAGTATTCTGCTACAATTTTTGTAATCTCAGAATTTACATCCGCAAGACAGTAATATATATAAAAACGCTCGCACCTCCCAGGAAATTTGAGTAACAAAGGGGAAATACGTTCTTCTCTAGCATCCCAGTACAAAGAACAATATAGTAGAACATGGGTTTACAGTTTCCAGGAGGCCAGCACCACAAGGGCAAAAAACCATAGCAGATTGGTCTTTAGCAAACCTCCATTCCAAAAGAGAAGAGGGCAACACATTTAATCAAGTCCGAGCAAATGAGACCCGAAATTTAGAAAAGTGCAATGTTGTTAAGTAATTGGCACCTCTATCTCCCCTAGGTGGCAAAATTCCAAAATGCAGAGGGGAACAAATCCTGTTGGGCAAAGACATTAATTCCTGAAGTTCAGTGTCATGCAACCGGAGAAATAGTATTTCCTTCACCTTATTGCATTACCAAGTGAGAAGTTCAAAAGGAGAAAGGCCCAGTTGCATTATTTTGTTATTTACATATGTTAGCCAAAGGTTGGTTTAAGAATCCACCCATGAGTATTGAAAAAAAGAGAATTCCTGAATCTCTGAGCAGTGTTTACACCATCTGGCAAAGGTAAGCTCTCAGACTTTACAAGCTATGGAGAAAGACCCAGATTCCAAGCATAGAACAGAGTATGACATGCACCTAGGCACTGCAAGGATTGCTCTTAAAAAAATAGACTGTACTCTCTCCAGTTTAGCTGACTCTCCCTGGATCCATAGCGGGACTCCAAAAAGTAATTGGGCCACAATCTTAGCACAGAATGCCTGAAGAGCCATGGGAACAAACTGACTCCCTTTAGAATAATAAAAATGCAAAAAGGCACTGAGAGTATTACGGGCTATATGAATTGAAGACAGCCTATGGGCATTCCAATTAAGACTATATTGAAATATTATACCTAGATATTTATAGCTGTAAACCTGCTCAATGCGATTCTGATTTATTACCCATTTGTATAATTTCCTGGATTTTGAAAAAACCAGGACCTTTTTTAAAAATAATAAACTGTTAGTTTGTTATCATTACAGTAGCCGGCAAAAGCGCGCAACAGTCTTTGCAGACCTAATCTGGACTGAGATAGCACAGCTGCGTCATCGGCGTAGAGTAAAACAGGCACTCATATATTAGCCAGCTTCGGAGAATGGGAATTCACCTTCTCCAGAAATGGTACCAAATCATTCATAAAGAGATTAAACAGAGTCGGGGCCAAGACGCAGCCCTGTCTGACCCCATGAGTAGAGGGAATTGGATCAGTTAGGGCCCCATTGGTAGCATATCTGACCCACAACGAGGAATTAGAATAAAGCTGCATCATCAAAAATAGCAATCTCTTATCTATTGTTGTTTTTGCAAGTTTGGACCACAATAGATATCTGGAGACAGAATCAAACGCAGATTTTAAGTCAATAAAGGCCACAAAAAATTTGCAATTGGGGCCGCTAGAGTATTTCTTTGCTAGATGGTACAAGATCATGCAGTGATCGAGGGTAGAGCGACCTGCTCTAAAGCCCGCTTGTTCAATCTCGAGAATTTGATTTTCTGAAGCTGCCATAGCTCTGATGTTATCACATGTTCATCTGATCCTGCCCTTGGAGGATTGTGGTGGGGAAATAACTATTTTCCCAGTGAACAGCTGGCTGATGCTCTCCTGTGCAAGGAGTTGACCTATGTAGGCACTATGAAACACAACAAGCCAGACACACACACCCCACTCCAGAGCTGCAACCATATTCACAAAGGGAACCATTGTCATCGGCATTTGGCTAGGAGTGACAGAAGATGTAGGTTTTGGATGGATACAAGAAATGTGTGCCCAAGGATAATTCATTTTTCTTAGTTAACAACACGTTGTGTATGAAAAGAATGGATATTTTGCCCAGAACTTTTTCAGACCATAATGCAATTTGTTTCACATGGAAGAAGACGGGAACGGTATATTTTCGCTGGAGACTGAATACTTGCTGAAAAAAGCGGAAATTGTGGAGAAAGCCAAAAGGAAGTTAAAGGATTATTTTGAACAACTCACATTCTCAGTGAATTGTGCAGTCATACCTGGGGTATAGTGGGGTGGGGTACCACCATTGCACTTTCCTGAAGTGAAATGTTAAATTATTGTAGGTTCTGTGGTCTGGAAAACTTGAGACCCATCCAATGTAACCAATGGGGCTACTAGGAAGCCCTACTCATGAGTAAAAAACATGACTCAGGGTGAGGGTTAAATGTGTTCACATACAGTACATCCACAGCACAGCAGCACAGACAATGGCTAGAGAGGTCTCAAACACCACAGCCCAAGTTTTGTTCTTTTCTTTTGTGGAGTTATTTGATTCTGGGAGTAAAGGGACAAAACCTCTATTTTTCTAAAAATCCATATGCTCTCTCTTTTAATTTGATCTCTCTGTTACCTTAGTACCTTAAAGTTTATCCTGTGCTGACTTTGCCTTCACAAAGAGATGGATATGGATATGGCCTGATCCTAAACAAATTTACTGGGAAGGAAGTCCCAGGTAGTATGCTTCAGGCTGCAACCTTGAAATATTTTGATTAGCACACAAAAAAAATTAGTTAGACAGGCAGTAATAGTAATCTTAGATCATGTTTAATTAAGTCAAGTGACTTAATTAAAACTCTCTTTAGACCTACCATTAGACACTTTGAAGTGGAAAGAGGAAGTACTTTGATCGGGTGAGTAGTTTCCCTGTGACTTCTGGAATGTCCATCTGCATCCTGTACATGACATTCTTTTGCAATATTTTGAAGCAAAATAACATTTTGTGTGTGTGTGTGTGTGGTGGGGAGAAGTGATTTATCATTAAGGAGACCTATTTCATCTCTTCACAGTCTGAGCATTCAGCTGCCAACTAACTTTCTCACTGTATTATACTATCTTAAACCTCACTCAAAGGCACTACAGACTCATATAACAACAGAACTGGATAGTTGCCATAATTTTCCTTTTTTAAAAGAAGCATTTTAAGTCTAGTGATTCTCTTTCATATTTCTCAGTTCCCATATAGATTGTTCCTGAATTTCAGATTTAATGTGGATCGTCAATTACTTAAGCCAAAAGGTACATAATAAGAACATAAGAAAAGCCCTGCTGGATCAGGCCCAAGGCCTATCTAGTCCAGCATCCTGCTTCACACAGTGGCCCACTAGATCCCTCTGCGAAGCCCACAGGCAAGAGGTCAGGGCATGCCCTCTCCTGCTGTTGCTCCCCTGCAACTGATATTTAGAGGCATCTTGCCTCTTAGGCTGGAGGTGGCCTATAGCCCTCAGACTAGTAGCCATTGATAAACCTGTCCATTAGTCCAGACTAGTAGCCATTCATCGATTGATAGATAGATCAATTCATCTGTCTGTCTGTCTGGCAAGCCCCTGTCCTGCTTGAGCTGTGATCAATGAAAACACAGAGGCAGGGCTTGCCACGTGCATGGAGATGGCAGCAGGGATACAGCTGATAGGGCACAGTGCTGGTTCTTCTGTGGAGAGAAAGAGAGTGGAAAGGATGGCAAAAGCTTCTTCCGTGGGCCTCCCTGCCTCCCAAATGACAGGTTGGGCCATTTCCAGACCATTTCGGGGCTCTCTGTCCATGTGCACAGAGAGCCCAGAAATGGCCAGAAAATGGCCCAACCTATCATTTGGGAGGCAGGGAGGCCCACGGAAGAAGCTTTTGCCACCATCCTGGATGGCAGGGGGTGGCTTAAGGTGTGTGGGGGGGAGGCAGGGCACGGGGCCGGATCGGCCAGTGGGGATCAGAGAACTAGCGCACAGATGTTCTGTCCTGGCCCAGCTATTAAGAATGATTACTGTAGCTGTTCTAAGTTTTTATGAAAAAGTATTTCAGACTCCTCCACTGAGTAGGGAGTTGGACTAGAAGACCTCCTCCAAGGTACTACTTTCCAACTCTGACATTCTAGGACAGTTTGGCTGAAAAGTGGAGAACTGAAAGCATCCCCTATTGGTTGATAAGATTAGGACACCACTGGGCAGTGGTGCTGCTAGTGAGGCTAGAGAGATTGCCATGGACTTTCACTGTCTCTTATGTGTTTATGGAAAGCTCTGCCATCAGTAAAATCTTGTCAGTATCAAGCAACTATTTACAGAACATACCAACGGCCCCTTCCCCGCTCCCTAACACCCCCATGCCTTGCTTTCTGGACATCATTTTCCGGAAAGAGGTCTAGAGATTTACACCTTAATTCTACCCACAGCTAGACAGCTACTAATCCTATTTGATACATATGATTTCAGCCTTAGTAAAGGTAAAGTTGTGCCGTCAAGTTGGTGTCAACTCCTAGCGACCACAGAACCTTAGTTTTTATCTTAAACTGTGTTTATGTTCTATTCTATTTCCTTGTTGTGCTGGTCATAGACTGTAATAAACCTTGAACTGAACACAGAGCCTTAGTAGTCACACTAAAATTAAAACTGCTTGCCTGTGGAAGGGTAGCATTATCAGACTAACAGTTTAGTAGCCAGTTTTTCATTCCATGCAATTCTTGGTACAAGATCCTACCAGGGGTGGGAGGAGGAGGAGGTTAGATGTCATTTCTGGGAACATACATAAAGGAATATCTTCTAGATGTGCTAGTCTGCAGCTTGGAGACAATTAAGAAAAACAAGGGAGCAGCAAAACATGCAACTCCACCCCCTTTCATTCTTGATAGTCACATAAACAGTAATACCTGCACATGAACCAAACCTCAGTCATTAACTGGGGAGGACAACACAAGCACTTATTCTTCCTCTTCCTGTCAGGGGCAGCCCTTCCATGCAGTGACTTGAAGTGGGTGGCACAGAGCAGTTTACTGCCAGTGATAAGTTTTGAGGCATCCCACCAGCCCTCTCACTTACCAGGGCACTGGACAGTACCAGTGCTGCCACAGTAAAAGGAGAGATGCTACTCCCCATTCACCTCTCTTCCACTTCCTCTTCTAACACCACCCCCCGCCCATATCTCCTTTTCAAATTCTGTATCAAAGGAGGAGGAGCAGCTACATGCCCACCTGCTGGCTGGGAGCAACAAATAACCATCGTTGCACTGCCAGATCAGGGGCCAAATGGGAGAGGAATTGGCACCCATTTCAGGTGCTAGAAGATCTTGGGCCATCCTTGCTTCCTGTGCACATGTCTGTCAGTGTATCGCTTCCCCTGGTGTTTCCTTTAACTCAGATCTAGAAATCATCCACACTTCTGGAGACTCTCCTCTACCTTTTGGCTCCCCACCAGTCTACCTGCTATACATTCCTAGAGTTCCTGGTATACCAGGTAGGGAAAGGGGGGAGAAGAGTTCCTCTAATTCCCAATTTTCCATCCAAGGACTGCAGCCGTCTCATCACTGAGGGCAAGTTTCTGCACCCTGTAATGTGACAGCAAATCAATAAAGAAAGGCAAGAGAAACAGCAGAAGTCCAACTCAATAACCATAGCTGAAGAAACAGAGCCACCTTTCTATCCTATTAAAGAATGCAACTACCACCTTAAAGTGCTAACAATATATTGGTTTCTGCCAAATCAGAAAGATCAAGCTCAAGGAATGAGATGGTGAAAGCCCAACTCAACAACTGGGGCATCATTATAGGAGCAGACCAGTGATGTCATAACCATGTAGGGCAACAGGGGGGTGCTTTCAGTCTCTCTAGTTTTTAACAAATTTTAAAGTACTTTTTAATGAAAACTGTAATAGCTTCAGCAAACAATCTTTGTTCTACTTCTTGACAATGCTATAGATGCAACATTGAATTCTGAGATTTAGCAACAATCCTTATTGTGGGCTACAAGGCTGCTGCTGAAAATACTGTTGAGCCCAAACTGCGTACAAACTGGCCATAATTTGTACAAAAGCAATTACTGCAGCATATTCTGTGTCAGTAAGTGTGTAGGCATCATGTTTACAATGTTATGGCACCTTTTAGCCTTGTTTGGTTTAACAGTTTATTAAGCACATATCTCAAATAAATAGAGCTGGTGTAGTGTATTGTACAAAATTATCTAACTCCCTAGTTCAAATCTTGCCTTTGCCATGAACTCACTGTGAGACAACTTTTCTCTTCATCTCTGTTCCCCCCGCTGTCATCTGCAATATGGGGATAATATGCACCAACTTTACAGGGAAGTGTTAAGGATCACATCAAGATAAAAATATGGGAAGCTCTTACGAACACTCAAAGGTGCCACACAATTACAAGAAAGTATTTTTATTCGTGCATATTACTGCATGGATGCTACTAAGTTATCACACACACACACAACACCTTATAGATTCCCTGGTACTCTATACTGATATTCACACACACACACACACACACACACACACACACACACACACACACACACACTCTCTCCAGCAGCTGCAGTCGGGCTACCATCTCATCACATGCAACTGCTAGTTACACTAACTGTTCTTCATACAGCAGTATGCCCACATCCATAGTGTGAACTGGTCTGTTCAGAAGCTCACCATGATCAGGAATGTAATTTTTCAAATATAATTACTTAGATTCATAGCCCATCCTGTGCCTAGAGGATTGTCTCACTGGCACCTTGTGATGTTGCCAACTAGACATTTATGGCAATATGTAAAGTTTAAATAGTACGTTGCTTATGCAGCATTTTTCAAATCAGCATCATACTTAACAACATATATACATATACATAAAACAGATACATGGGTGCTCACTTTCTCATTTAGTTTTCATCCAGGAAACTAAGAATGAAGTCACTGTGAGAAGCTCTAAAGTATGGGATGGATGTTTACCTCTCTTTAGAGAAATGGACATCAATTGACTATCAGTCAATTGATATTTTCTTTACTTCTCACTTCATAAAACCTTAAGATTTTTAAAGTTATCAGAACTGGATCTCCGGCAGATGAATTCTATATTATAATTTCTACTGTTCAGTACTTGTTGGAAAAATGTTTCATTAACAATATTGACCAACATGTTCCGCAGCATTTCAAGGGCAGAGCAAAAGCTGCACCCTTGCAGAGACTCCTCTGAGGAGCTCAGCCAAAGGTGAGAGTATTTGTCTGGGTGGGGGGAAAAGACTTGCAGTTCTCTCCTCCCTCCAAAAGTCCTATTTGGCTTCCTGAAATATGTCTCTGAGGGCTGTGTGACCTCTCTGTGCCAGAATGATGCAGCAGCTGTGCTCTCAAAGGCTGTTCTATCTCTTGAGCAGGGCTCCCTTCAGTCTCCTCATACAGCAGCATTCAATGGACCTTTATGGTCCAGAGAAATCAGAAACAAATCTGCACCAGACAACTATAAACATAAGGAAGGCAGTGAGGGGTTGTGCAATGAATGCTTTTGGCAAAGTCAACCTGATCTAAGATGGAAGGTCAAATTTTCCTCCACCAGCAAATTATGAAAATGGCAGTGTTATATTCATCTGTTTCCAGCTCTCCCAGAAATAATCTCTCAGATCACCATGTCACGAATATCTCACTATATTTATAAAATATATAAATAGTGTGGTCTTCCCCCCGCCCCCACTAATGAAAGATATCAGAAGTAAATTTAAGCACTTGCTCCTCATGCCAGCTAAAGAAAGCAGCAGGAAGAGGCACCAAACAAGACCTGGGCCTCAATAAGAAAACCCAGTTTGGCTACTGCTGGGCTTTAAATTTAGATTTCACCCTCACCCTACTGATACACTGTACACTATCGATATAAACAGTAAAATTGGGGTGGAAGACCAGTTGGGAGGGGGAAAAAGAAAAGAGAGAGTAGAAATTAGAAGGTTAATTAAGCAATGGTAGTTTGTTGTTTGGACAAGTTGCTTTCAAGTTGCTTGCTGGAGTAAAAGCTAACCAAAACTCTGCTTGATCCATACAGTGGAAGCAACAGCCATGGAAGGTTTACTTCCCAGAGATCTATAGTGGCAGGGCCAGCCTGACAATAAGCCCATAAGAGACTGCCTAGGGTACAAACATTCAAAGGGCACTGCTAGGCAATAGCAAGGCAATCAGCCATTTGTGACTGGGACAAAAGGTCCCAGGTTCAATCTCTGGCATCACCAGGCAGGGCTCAAAAAACCCATCTGAAACCCTGGGGAGCCCCTGCCAACCTATAGGCAACATGGAGATAGATGATCCGTGATCTAATTCAGTATAATGCAGCTTGTGCTATGTCCTTTTCCTCTCTCCACCCCAGGCTATTCATATACTGAAGTTGCACTCATGTAGCGCTTGTCCTTTAGAAGGGACATGTGGCACTATTTTACTTCGCATGCAAGATGGTGGAGCAGCACTGTAAGCACGTGTGCATTGAACTTGGGTCACCAGATCCCACAGAGTTTAGGTGGTAGTGGCTGTTGCTACTAACTGGAAGGGGGAAAATCAGTCAGCATCCCTGCAGAGCATTCCCATTTGCTTCCTGTGCATCAGTTGGCTCAGAGGAGGAAAGAAGCAGAAGATGGCCCTAAGACAAGCAACCTGCACACAGGTGGTTGAGAGTCTGAACAGCAAGGAGTCGTTGATTAGCAGGAGAAAGGGGGCCTGCAAGAATCAACTTCCCACTGGGATCCAGGCAGGGTGAATAAAAATCAATGATTTAAAAAAAAATCAGATTTTTTAATATTTAAATCAGTTTTTATTTAAATCAGATTTTTTAAAAAATAAGATCTTTTCTGAGGAGAAAAAAAATCTATCTAAATATAGTTTTCTATTTAAGATACATTATAGTTCAAAGGTTATTCATCATGAAATCATGATTAGTTTTTAATTATGTCACATGAGGCTGTATATATGCAATGTTTAAATTTTTTGGTAAATGAATTCCATTAATCCATTCACAATGTCATGCTTTTCCAGAGGTTTCTGTAAAATTATTTTGGGCAATTTTTCTATCTAGAAGAGGACCAAAAATGAAACCTTCATCTGGTTGTAAATATTTAGATTATACCAGCAAGAATGAGTCCTTATGTAAAAAACCATGATTTAGTCTTACTGACCGACTAGTGATTTAAACTGATTTGATTTACGGTAAATAAAATCTCCCTTGGCAGTAGAGCACATGCGGGGAGGGGTGGTGGCGTCTGGTGCAGGTGAGCATAGGAGATGAGCAATTAACCCTGTGAGAACTCCTTCCCTTCCCAACTTAGGGCATGCAAGTATTAGGGATGAGGGGGCCATGCATGTGTGCTTGTGATCTAGTTCTCTGGGCTTCAGACTGCACACAAGGGACTTGACATGACTGGATGTTCCTCCATATGTATGTGTGTGTACACATGCACATCAGATACACAGACCCCAAACCCCTCTATGTGATGGAAGCATTTTTAATGCAAGAGAAGTCAACCATGTGAGCCCCCACCCCACAGTAGTCTCAAGTGGTACCAGTTTATCACCTCATTGGGAACTGGGCCTAGAAACAGATCAAGATCAAGAGAGGCTTGTGCATAAGCCTAATGTACTTCTGTATGATTTTCACACAAGATGCTTTGAATCCTAACCATAGTCTGTTGTTTTCAGGAGAGTGAACATGAAGCAAAGTCACTCTAACATAATTAAGGGCTCTAGCTGATAAAGAGGCGTTGGTTGAGAGACAAGTTGCAAACATGCCTTTACTTTATCAGGGCAAATGAGAAAAGCCAGAACTGCACCTAGAATTCATCCATCACTAAGAAAGAAAGCATGACCACAATATTCTGCCTTATCTGCACAAAAGAGACTCCCATCAACCCCATTAAATGACTAGCTGAGGTCATATCCTCACAGCAGCCTCCCATATGCTTGGAGAGGAGAGGGGTTTTTTTCCCCCAGGTTGAAAGCCAGCCTGCACTTATTCTGCATCCCCCTGCATCTGTGTTGTGGATAAGAATGGGAGTTCAGGCTGGAGTGGCACCTGTTGGATTGTGGGAGGGAGATGAGTGTTGGCCCCATATCTGCTGCCCTTCAAAATTGCTGGGCAGACATGCCCTGAGAAATCCATTGAGATTATGCAAGAATTTCTGACTAACCCAAAATCTATAACACTTAACTGTGTACTATCAGAGATCTAAAAGCTGGAGCACCATAGTGACTAAGAGTGTGAGCTGGCAAGTCTCTTGTTCAAATCTCATCACTGTCATGAACTTAACAGGTGACCTTAGATATGCTACTCTCAATCAGTGCCCTCCCTTCATGTTTAGAGCAGGGATAACAAAAAATAGCCCTTATTTATTGTTAGCTGTATATACTGCCTTTCATAAAATTATCCCAGTGGTATATAAATACTATTTATTATCTTAACAACAAATTAAGGCTATTTATTACCTTATAAATATTTCACTAAACTTATATAGTTGGGTTATTGTAAGGATAGGGAGGTTTTCTCATTATGTCCATAGCATTGCAACAGCTGCACACAGCAGCACCCTTACTTAGCAGCAAGCATAGCCATAAACTCAATTAGAGCAATTTCAGCCACATTTTGACTGAGTACACCTTGCAATGCAGATTGCATAGCAGAATAGAGCACTGAGTGAAGTACAAGTTAGTCTCAAGGCCATAAATGGAACTCATCACAGAAATCAAATCTTTCTCACACACACACACTGCCCCTGTCCATTTCTCACCACAACACTATCTCACAAACAAATCAAACTACAACTCAAGGAAGGAAGGCACCCAAGTTTGTCAATCTGAGGTCCAGCAAGATTGTTATTACAGCAATAGCACAGCATATTATACTTGGTACTGGTGGGGGGGGGGGACACCCCAAACCTTCCTTGATTCCTTCCTCCTCTCCTGATGTATCCTCTTCAAGAGAGGCACATTATAAGGGCTCTCTCTGCCTCCCAGTCAGAGAGACATTTTGAAATTCCCTCCTTTTGTGTTCCCCCCTCCATTTTCCACAGTTGCCCATGATAAAACTTGATTTATATACTAACAAGCTCACCAAGAAGCAAGGAGATTGCAAGCCAATCAGAAGCCCCTGAAAAAAAAAAGCAGCAGGGGAAAAGCAGGCCTCCAAAATGGCACTCAGAATGTTGTAACATTTCGATTGAAATGAGGTTGTTTTGAAAGGGCTCAAAAAAGGCCCTTTATTTGAAGGGCATTTTGTTTTGTGCTTGAAACACTTGAAAAGGCCCATTTTGAGTTGAAACGTTTCAACTCTGAACATTTTGCACATCCCTAGTCCTGATAGCTATATGCTACTTCCCGATTCAGAGGCAGTATACTTCTGTATACCAGCTGCTGGAAGGAAATTGCAAAGGAGAACTTGTTTCTTTCCTGTCCTATTTGTGGGTCCTCCAGAGGCATCTGGCTGTCCAGTTGGAAACTTATAACACTGTGTGTAGCCAATTTTGTGCAGCCGCATGTAGGATTAGTTGGTTTAAGTTTTCGGTATTATTATGAAGACCCTGATATTATGTTTTGTACTATTTGTATCATCTTTATTGTGTTCTGTACCTTTTTGTTGGGTCAATGACTGTAATAAAGTATGTAATAAAGTATAACATAAACATAATATAAACATAACATATTTAAAGCAAACCTAGATCAGGAGGAATTATGATATTATAAGTGAAGTTATAGGCTGCCACAAGCAACAAAATGAAACATCATATTTTAACCTGGAAAGGAAAGCACACAACAGTCTATATACGTCTACCTTTTATCTGCCACAGACAGGGTAAAGTGGCAAAATACAAAGTGTAGAAAATGGATTCAGCTAGTCTTTGTTCTGTTGTCTGTACCAGATGACTCAATTTGCCAGCTATATAGATCTGTGCTTAAATCAGCAACATCTGATGTTTCTGCTCTGCTGTGGTTACTTGCAAACCTCAAGTCTGGTGAGGGCAGCAAAATGGTTCAAAAGCAAGGTTTCTGTTTGCTTAAACTGCTTCTCAGCATAAACTGCTTCTCAGCATAAATAAAGATTGCTCATGGGCCATCAACTGTCAGCTAAACTCACCCAGCTAACACACAATGCTGTGCTCACACAGTCATTAACATACGAAGAACAAAGAACATTATTTTAGATAGCCACCAAAGCAAACATAGCTGAAACCACACCACACCCTTGCAGTAAGCAGTAAAAGCCAAACACAAATACATCACAAGAAAACTTTGACTTTTCTTTATGGAATGTAAAGAGAGCATGGTGCTGAAACACAAGGGCAATGTTTTGGAACCTGAAGAATACTCTACACACAGTGGTATGTTTCATATTAAACCATGGCACTATATGGAGTTTAGGGGAAAAAGTAATCACAGGATGTTATTTCCCTGGCAATGTATTCATTAATGCTGGATCAACAATGAGTCAGACATAAGGAAATAGCTACTCAATTCAGGACATGCCAAAGTTTCAATACTAAAATATTTAACCATTCCCAGAGAAAGCAGTGCACAGCCAGTGCTGCATATGAATTCCTGCACTGGACACCCAACAAAATAAGAGAAAACTAAGGCGGAGGAAAACAGCTTAGTAAAATGAGCTCACAAGGAAAGTATTTTGCCCAAGGGAACTTTATTATGAACACAGCTTTCAAGCCCCCCCTTTTTTTTAAAGTTACGGTGGTTTTTTTTACTGGTGCCATTTAGACACATGAAGATGGGCAGAGAGCTAATTTCTTTAATCCTGAGGAGCTAACCTGCACAGTGACACCACCCTTCTAAAAGGCTTATAGATGCAACAGATAAATGAACAAGTCCTGAGAGAACTCTCTGCCTTCTCTCTCTTTCCTTTTCATAAGATGTCTTAGCCTCCTGGAACCCAAAGGCAAAACAACAGAGTGGCATTAAATCTGTGTTTGCAAGATGCTTGATTTTAGCAGCTGCAATATGTGGTTAAAATACATGCCACTAGGTATAAAACCTGACCCTATGGATATTTATTCAGAAGTGCCAGCTGATATAATGGTTCTTTATTTCCCTGAACCGAAGACTAGGATTTTTTCTAAGTTACTTGGTGTTAGAAGGCAGGGGGTCATCTTAAATTCAAAGTCCCCTTCCTTTCAAGTAAATACAGTATAGCTTGTATTTAACCTATTTTTTTAAAAGGAATTGTCTTAAATTCAAAGTCATCTTCTGTTTGGGTAAATACGGTATTTACTCTCAAGTGAGCTGCAGCCTAATTCTGTTGTGATCTTTCTGTCAACTCTAGAGTTCTAGGGTATCATTATTTATTTCTGAATCAAAGCTTATGTATGCATAACATAATTGCAGGCCCTATCCACCCCCAGCACAGTACCTCCAGTGACTGTTGCTGGTGTCTATCTTATGTTTCTTTTTAGTTTGTGAGCCCTTTGGGGACAGGGATCTATCTTGTTCATTTATTATTTCTCTGTGTAAACTGCCCTGAGCCATTTTTGGAAGGGCGTACTGAAATTATTATTAATTTATTATTATTTACATTTTATATCCCGCTCTTCCTCCAAGGAGCCCAGAGTGGTGTACTACATACTTGAGTTTCTCTTTCACAACAACCCTGTGAAGTAGGTTAGGCTGAGAGAGAAGTGACTGGCCCAGAGTCACCCAGCAAGTCTCATGGCTGAATGGGGATTTTGAACTCAGGTCTCAAATCAAATAAATAAATAACTGCATTCATCCCTTGTTATCCTTGCACCCAACCACTACTGTATAGAATGTAAACCTTTTGAAGCACAGACACATCTTTTGCTTATGCTGCTCTTTAATACACCATGTGCACTGGCAGTATTACATTTTTTTAAAAAAAATACTGCATTTCCCCCAAACTTTCTCCTTTTATTCCCCTGAAATAACCCAGAGAAGAAACTCGTGCTGTTCGACTACTAAGCAGAAAAGCAGCTCCTTCAGACTTGCCAAGAAACTACAGCCACTGGGACAGAATAAATGATTGCTTTCATGTTTGACAAGTGCTACAAGGCACACAAGCCACACAGCTGCTTACCTATTTGGTCTTCTGGAATCAGAGATTCAATGGGGGGATCCAGTTCAGAGCTCTGAGACAAGTAGCTCTTGACTTGGGTCATAAACTGCCGAATAGTCTGAAGCATGTCTGTGCTGGAGACGTGGCACTCCTTGTTCTCCTGCAGAAAGCTCACATAGTCCTGAACCAGGCACCCAAAATAGGTGCGCTTGTCTCGAGACATTTCTGCTATTTTCTTGATCATCCTTTTCTCTGGGGTCATGAAGGAACTGAAAACTCCACTCACTTTCCGCAGCTGGGATTTCACAATCTTGGGAAGCACAAATGAACTGGTCCTCTTCTTCTTGGGCTTCAAGGGGGGTGCCATGCTCTCCTGATCACTTTCCCCTTCATACTCCTCCAAGCTGCTGTTAGTATCACCATCATAAGCAAAGAGTGGCATACTCCGGTCAAAATCCAAAGAGTCTGAGGAGGATGTTGAAAGACTCATGTCGCTTAGTCTCTGCCTGCCTCCATTCCACGGCACTTGTGACTCAGAGCCTGCAACCAAGCTCTTTTTGTTGCCTGCTAAATTGTGCGGAGGCAGGGCTCCACCTGGAATGCTAGCAGCTTCTGACCCATGCACAGAGCTGTGGCTTGGTCGAGTTACTACTGAGCTCTTTGTACTGCTCTCTGCTTCTAAAGTGAGTGCCTTTTTCTTCAGACGAGGTGGTGGGATAGGAGTTGGCCTCTGCTGCAATGAATCCAAGTCCCAGTGTTTGTTGTGGTTGACAGTTTCTGGCAGACTTGCCTGGTTTATAGTCCTGGACAGCTGAGGGCTTGCAAGGCGGCTATGAATAGAAGGTGGGGGAGGCCTGGGTGGGGGAGAGCGTGATCCCTCTGGGCCATTCACATCTTGAGTTCTTGGGCACTGCCTTTTCAGATTTCCACTGACATCCTGGCTATGCACTTTCAAGAAGAGAGGGTTAATGAAACACAGCGCTCCATTGGTCTGGCTGCACTCCAGTTCTGAAGGCGTTCTGGTTCTTATAGAATGGATTCCATTTATGAGGCAGAGCTGCTGGGAGCCTTTATAAATGCTGTCTGAAAGCAGAGGCTTCTTACGGGGTGAGGGATTTTGCAGTCTGTTGTTAGCTGGAGAGCTCCAAAAATCTGAAAGTCATTATTTAGACATAAGAATGCAAATATTATGCAGCTGGCACTCAGAACACTCTGCTCAACAACATTTGCTCCCAGACAAAGAGCTCCCCAATTTCCCCTAGAGGGCCAGCCAGAGACGTTTTGGAGCCTCCCTCTCAAACACTAACTTTAGGTTCAACTCAGCGGGAAGTCCTGCTGCACAAGCCTCACTTCATTTCAATGGGGCTTCCTCAAGAGAAATTTATCCTGGACTGGGCCATGCTAGTTAAGATCTGTCGGTTTCTCACTCTAACCCAAATTTGCTACCTAGAATCACCCCCTGACTTTCAGCAGGACACCTATGTTTGCTGTGGAAGAAAACATAGATACACCCACATGGGGTACCTAATTGGGGCTGTGATACTAGGGAAGGATCGATTTAGCGCTCCCCTGTGCACCATTTCCCAAGTCTGGTACCTATGTGGTACCTAATAATAGCTGAGGAGGACGACAATTCAGACTGGGAAGATGATGCAGGGTTAAACTGCTCCTCCCCAGTGCCATAACCTCAATTGGGTTTGCTGCTTACACGATTGCTTTTACCTTTGGAAGCAGGCAGGGGGAGGGGGGGAAAGAGGATGATGCAGTCTTTGAATGTCACAAAAATTCAAAGGGTACAAGATGGGCGATCTGGCTTTTACACAGGTAGAAATGGACATTTCAAAATAGACATTTGGAAAATGTGCAAGGTGGTTTAAGTTCCCAGAATGCCAAGCACCACAATATGAAAAACTCTTAAAAGCTCTTGGCAAAAAAGAAAGAAAGAAAGAAAGAAAGAAAGAAAGAAAGAAAGAAAGAAAGAAAGAAAGAAAGAAAAAGCCATATTACTAGTTACTGTAACTACCCAAGTAAGTCCTAGTCCCAACTATATAATCTGCACTGGAGTTATGAACATGATTTTTCAGGATTGTTTTGAAATCCTTCTATTTGGGGAAGCCACAGCAGCCTTTCGCCCCTCCCCCAGGGTACCCCCCCTTGCCCCACTCAGCTGGTGAACAAAGAGCTCAGTGGCTGGGAGTGCAAGGCACAGACCCTCCCCTGCTCCCAGCCAGTGCTTCATTTTCTTTCTTTCCCTCACTCCAAAGAAAGCACCCAGCCAACAAACCAACAGCTGCGAGTGGGTAAGGGGACATGAGCCCCACCCCTTCCTGTTGCTGGCCATGCCCCCTATGGCAGAATGCACCTGATGTCAGCTCAGTGGGTGTAGCTAATGTGGGTGAGCAGCAGTCTGTCCCAAGCCCACCACACCCCTACCCCAGGATCAAAATTCACACCTCGTTCCCTAGTGCCTGGACCCTTCACTATGACCGGAGGCATGGAGAACTGAGCAAAGCAACAGAGGCAGCAGTTGTGGAGTGACACTGCGGAAGGTCCTCCTGCAAGAGGCATGCATAACCCCCTCCTTGCTGCAGAGCGGCCTGAAGCGTTTTGCTGCCTGAAGTAGGAGCCAATCCATAATTTAGCCAATGTGTGCAGAGCACATGGGCGGCCATGAGGAGCTGGGAGAGGGGTGCACTGTGCTTCTTCAAGTGCTAATAGAGCTCAACCACCATTCACCTCTGCAGCCCCCCACCCACCTACGGCTTGCCTTCTCTCAGCTGCTAACCTACCAGTGCCACTGCTGCTGGCTTGCCTCCCTTTGCTGGTCACCACACAGTCTAATGCGGTTGTTATCCCAGTGCCTGTTTTCACTGGGATGGGCTCAGGCTGGGGAGGTGGCATCATTATGCCACATCACTGATGGCAATAGCAGCAGTGAGTAAGCAGCTGGGGCTGCAGTGCTGAATGGTGGGGGCCGGGCTGCCAAGGTGAGCAGCAGCAAAAGTGAGTGAGAGGCGGAGTGCAGGCCACAGAGGTGAGCAGTTGGTGGGCAGCTGTGGAGGTGAGTGGCAGTGAGTGGTGGCAGCAACAGCGAGTGAGCAGCCAAACAGGCCAAAGAGGCGAAAAATGGGTAAACAATGCCCCCCTCCCCTCCCCAAACTAGCAATTACTTCCATTAAAATCATCCAATTCCTTCCTTCTAATCTCTCCCCTTTGGGGATGGGGCCATAGTTCAGTGATAGAACATCTGCTTTACATGCAGAAGGTCCCAGGTTCAATCCCTGGCATCCCCACATAGGGTTGGGAAAGATTTCTGCCTAAAACCGCGGAGAAGCTGCTGTCAGTCAGCTTACAGAGCTAGATAGTCGAAGACAGCTTCTGGACCAGATAGGCCTTGGGCCTCATCCAGCTGGGCTGTTCTTATAAAGGAAGCGGATGAGGAAAAGCAATGTGGTGCCACATTGCTTTCCTTACTTGGCACTTTGATGGTAGTGCCAGCCTTGCAGTCTTTTGATCAACAGATCAAGACTTTTGACTGTTGGTTTATTGGGGTTTTTGATGGTTTTTAAAAATGATTTTTTAAAATGATTTATTTTAACTTAACTATGTTAGACATTATTTTAAAAAACAAACATTGAGAAGTGATTAATTAAAATAAACACGCAAGGAAGCAGCGTCAGCTGCTGGGATTTCAGACAAAAGCAGTGCTCCAGCTAGCTCCTTACTATTTCTAATCTCCAAAAAACTGCAGTTTAACAGCAGCTACCTTTCAAGCTGTGGTTGAGGGCTCCAGGCAATAAAATCCTCCTAAGCCTGTACTCATATAGCAGTGTAAGGGTCCTCACTTGCCATTTTCATCATTACATACTATGGAACACAAATGTGGAAGAAAGAGGGCTACAGCAATTTGGGGACGGAGTATTAATCCACATCAGCCCCTACAATCCAGTCTCATATTTGTAGTGTGGATTGTTGTTAGCAGAGGGGAGGCAAAGGGAGCAAGAATTTCACCTCAGCCTTTCAAAAGAACAAACTTAAATCTTTCACTCAAGAGCAGAGATAAGGAATTCTTCCTTATGCAACCAATTGCTATGATTTAATTTTCTCTCTGTGTTATCAGCAGAATAGCTGCTGTTGTGGGTTCTAATCTACATTTAAGCATTATCACTAAAGGATTTTTACCATATCCTTCTGGTTTTCTAGTTCCTCTTTCCTTCATTCCCCACCCCACTTTGTTTTCCTTTTATTTTTACCTATGAATTTCTCCATCTTTGGACCATTCTTGTTTTCTAGAAGTTTTACACTTTCTCTTTCCCCTGTAGTGCTGCTGTTTAATAACTTAGCAAAACCAATCAATAAAGTACTAAATTAAAAGTAATGTGGAAATGCCTCCCTCATGTTCTGACGAAGCCTTACATGACCAATATTTCCTCCATAAAGCTCAACCACCAGTAAATTCTGTGTATATACACTTGTATGTATAGGACCAGAGTGACTCTACAGAGACAACATGAAACAGCTTGGAATATCTGCATATCACACCTTGGCACATGTTAACTGCAGGTTTCAAAAAAGATTTGAAGTTCAGAAAACAACTGTGGGATGTCTAGGGAACCAAACAAGAACTTAAAAAAAACAAAAAACCCCAATAAAACTCAGCAGACCACTACCACAGGACACACATCAATGGATGCGTCTGAACTGTTCGTATGTCCAAATAACTAGAGATTAAAGGTGACTGGAGAAGGAATATAACCCATTGTATTCTTGCTACAATTTCTGCAGAGCACATTTTAAAAAGCAAGTTTATGCAAACACACACATAGAAGTGTGGAGCTAACTGAATTCTCAATGATCAGCTGAATTAAATTTTCCAGGAAATTGGTTTTAGAACCCTATATAGGTTTCTAAAGCTACTTGCCTCTCTTTATGACTAACAAAATCAGAACAGCTTACAAGAAATAGCAGAATAATTGTGCAAATGTGTTGAATCTGCATAATTTATTCAGGATTCAGATTCTCTTGGTACAGGATTTAGACTGTCTAACTACAGAACTTTATCTTTTTAATGCTGAGAACACACAGCCTTAGATATAAAGGAAGATCGTGCACATAAATAAAACACAGATTTGAAATTATGACAGAGAAGCCATAAAAATACTACAGATGTTTCAGAAAGATTCAAAATGGACAAATTCCTCCGTTTCCATTCAGCAGTTAGTGTGCAAGAAAGGACAGAGCACAAACCTCCTCAATTAAATCCACCATGCCCTTTTTTGGGAATTGGCCAGATCAGGACCCCAGCTCTTTAGGGAGAGCTCATTTTAAACTCTGATTTAATTTAGTGAATAAGCTTTTATAAGTTGCCTGCTCAGCCACAGCAAGAATAGTCAGAGTAAACACTTTGTTAAATAAATTATCAAGGCAGGGGGGGGGAGTAACCCCTCACTTCTTATAAATGTCCTTTGTAACAAATGCACAATACAATCCTATTTCTGAGAAATGACAACAAACAAGGTGGCAGGTCAACAGAGCTCAGTCTGAAAGTGTATCAGCCCAGATGTCCCCACAAGACATCTCCTGATGGATGGGCAGAGTGCAACCTGTTTGTTTTTTTTCATACCCACCACTCTGTGAACACAGACTTCCCTGCTCCTGAGTGGTATGGGAGAACCTGATACTGTAGCATAAGAGCAGGTTAGTAAATGTGGGCCTAATCAATGCCTGAAAGGAGGATTTCAGAGTCCTACCACCCTGCCAACTATCAGCCACTCCTAAATTTTCCAGTGAAGAATGGGACACAAGACAGTGGCAGCCAGTGAGGGTGGTGGCAGTGGCGGTGGCAAAAGGAACCTATAACAGACTTAACCGGCGAGAATAGACTTGACCTGAATGCTGTGGGGAGCAGCAGTGCCCTGCCTAGTATTCTATAGCATTTATCTGGCCACCACTGTGCAGAATACCAGCTGGAGCACTGCTGCTTCCCACAGCATTCAGGTGCCAGCAATATCTCCGGTTAAGTCTGTTACAGGTATATAATAGTCTATTACATGCTGCCTCCAGCCCCACGCCCCCCCCCTCACTGGCCGCAACCAATACAAGAATATATAAAAATCAACAAATTTGCCAATGAAACACCCTAGTTATATACCACCCTTCCAAAAATGGCTCTATACAGAAAAATAATGAATAAATATGGTTAGGAAAATATGTCCTCTGAGAATCAGTGTGGTAAAGCAGAAAGAATGTTGGCCTTTTTCAGAAACCCAAGTTCAAATCTTTGCACAGGCATAAAGCTCACCAGCTGATCTTGGGCTCCTCACTATATTGCAGCCTAACCTGCTTTATAGAGCTGTTGCAGGGGCGGATGGATGGGATGTGATAACCCCAAATGCACCACCCCGAGCTCACTGGGGAAAGGACAGACAACACATGAAAAAATTCTAATAAAAACTGTAGCTGGCTGCTGGAGCTCATAATACCAGCCAAGAATGGTGGGAGTGGGCAGTGCAAAACAAAGTTATGACTCTCTCGTTGTCTATAATGCCGGCTTGGCCTTTGAACTGCAGCCAGTGACAAGAGAGAACAGCATGGCAGTCTGCAGCAATTAGGATAGGAGGCCAGAAGCTTCAGGCCCACCGGTCAAATCCAGCTCAAGGGATGCTCAAGTATGTAGTACACCGTTCTGGGCTCCTTGGAGGAAGAGTGGGATATAAATGTAAAAATAAATACAATAAATAAATAAATAAAAATGCTGACCAGCCTTCCCGTTTCTAACCTAGAGTCAAAAGAAGTGTGGAGAAAGTGGGAGCTGTGGCAACACAGTGTTGGCAAACCTTGGGGAGAGAGTTGCTGGCCTAGCATTCCTCACTTTCTCCTTAAAGTGGCTCTCCACAGACGCTAGTTACAACCATTGTTCTAAGATATTCATGCCAGTTTAAGAGCACTCTGAAAAAGTCCCTCATGCTTGGAAAACAATGTAACGCCTTCTCATCTTCACCTTGATTAAACGCTGTAATTTGGACACCGTTATGTTAAAATGATGCTGTTGCATTTGATAACTTTCTGCTGAAGTGGGACAAATTCCCTTCAGCCAAACCAACAGGCATACTTACTCAGTCCCAGCTGAGCCACCTTTTCGAGTTCAGCCTCTGTCGCTGCTGTTGCAATAGCATGAGGCAACTTCAAGGTGAAAGGCAAGACATCCCTTGTTTGGAAATTAAGAATAATAGTGTCAACTTGCTTTGCACTTGCATATTTTAAAGTTCCTCTCCATCCTAACATAAGCAATTATTCTAGACATGTGTGCTTCATTTAGAATTAAATTTTCTTCCATGCTTCCTCTTATTTCAGTGCTAGATTCTCTACTGGATAGTCAAAAGTACATAGATCTGATTATTGAGTTACCCTTCTTTAAAAATTGAAGCTATCAACCTGCAATTCTGTAAGAAGCTTGCACAAAATGAAACTGGCATTTAGTAGACTATTCCACTTGTGCAGGCCACATCTGGATTACAATTAGGCACTTGACATCCTGAGAAGCTCAGAAGTCGATCAGAAGACCAAAGGCTCATCCACATGATCAGAACCTGGATAGGAGACACATCCTAGCCAAGTTTGGGAGCTGCATGCGCTCCTTTTTCTCTTCATGTGTGAGTTACAAATAAAGGAGGAGGCAGGGAGCTTGATTGTTTGCTAAGCCCCAGCTAGGTAGGATGGTTTCCCCTCCTACCTTGTTCTGAAGCTGGCAACAGTAAGATGTGCTTGTCTTACCCAGCTGGGGCTTAGCACACGATCATGCTTCCAACCTCCTACTTTGTTTTTAACTCACATATGATCAGGAAACAGGAATGCGTGCAGCTCCCAAACTTTAGTAGGACATCTCCTTCTCCTACCCAAGTTCTGATCAGGTGAACAAGCCTTAATTCAGTGGCAGAGAGCATGCCTTATATGTAGAAGGTCTCAAGCTCAATTTCCAGCACTTCTAATTGAAAAGAATCTCAGCTTGCATGGCTGGAAAATACTTCTGAATGTGATCTTGGAGACCTGCTACCAGTCCTGGGCTAGACAGGCCAATGGTCAGATACCATGCAAGGCAGCTGCATGTGCTCATATGCTGATTTTTTTAAAATAAAAGAAAAGGCACACTTTCAGAACTGGGCAAGGGATTAGACATTTTGGCAATTTATGTTTAAGAAGAGCAGTCCACAGGTTGAGCAGTAACACAGCTGGGAAAATTGGCGAGGTGTCAGTACCACAGCAAACATGGCAAACCACATTATGTGGCTTAAGCATAATGCAGTACTTTACCCTGATAGCAATTATGGAATGTTTCTCATGTACAACTTAGCTGTACAGCACAGAATCATTTTGACAGCTACACCTATTATATTCTAGGAAGTCCAGTACCCTTAGCCCAGAATAAATTTAACTTGGTTTTAGGATTGAAGTAAAGATAATGGTACTAGATGTAGCCCCATCCCTTTATTATATATTTATAAACTGCCCTTTCTCCAAGGAGCTCAACTATATATGGCTGTATCGTCACAACAACTCCGTGAGGTAGACTTTAGGTTAGGCTAAAAAACAAAGTTTGGTACATAGCAACTCAACAAATTTCATGGTTCAGTGGGAAGCATGAACACGATTTCCCCTGGTCCAGGTCCAACACTCTATTCACCATACTACACTGAATCTCCAAGAAGGAAACCTCAAGAGATTCAACCCAACTTAATGCATGATAAAGATTGGGTTTTTTAAAAAAAAATCTGGGGTGTTTTGGTGTGTTTGCTTGTAGTAAGCTTCCCCCCCTGTTGTTTTTTAGGGTTCCTGAAGACACTGGTGAAAGGGAACGCACAAATGTGAAGATAATATCCATCACAGGAGTGAATTACCTTTAATTATGCCTCCAATTTTCCTCAGCTTTCTGACTCAGTAGTGACTAAAGATAAATGGGCATTTATCTTGTGCACAACACATTCTTATAAGGATAATTATTACTTATTAAGTACTTAATGTTCTATGAAGTGCCATGCAAAGAATGAAAGATAGGTCCTTGCCAGAACAATTTACAATTTTATAGACATAACACAAATGGAATGATGGATGAAAGAGGCAAAAAAGTACATTCAGATATCTCCACTTTTAAAATGACCAGACTCAATGGACAATGATGGGGTCTGTTTCAGGATGGCAAAAAGCTGAATGGTAGTTTGACCAAGGCAGGCCAACAGAGAAGGTATAGCTATCTCTCCCTCTTCTTCTGACAGCGGCCAGGTTTAGCAGCAATTTACAATGGCTCTGGAGATTTTTATTCTCTGAGTATATATAAAAGCAGTCATAAACTCAGTTTTAAGGCTATTTAAGCAAATTCAGCCTTACCTGCTAATACAGTAGAAAGCAATGAGCCTGAATAAGTCAGCAAAGCTTATTCCAGAGCCTTCCAAGGAAAAGGCTGCAAAGCAAGAGAAAACTAGCTTAGTTGCTCAATACATCTTCTTAGAAACATCATTAAATGTGCTTTTCACATAATAATCAACCCACAACAAACTGCCATTTGTAATTTTTAAAAAATCTGGAATGTCTGAGCCCAAGTTCTGTAGCAATAAGCTCTTTTTAAAAAGAATATGCTAAACATGTGTCTTCATACCTACCTAAAAGTGGTCACAAAATCTGGATTGCACAACAGGCCAGTAACAGTTGACACATTCTGAACCCAGTTAGCATTCATTAGCAAATACAATTTCTTCTGTAAAAATTACTTGCTCTTTTCAACACAAGCTTGTTCAGGGGCTCAGGTGTACATCAAGATGACTTTTAAACAGTTAGGCTATTATGTTCTAATAAGCAATCATTCTTTTCCAGAAGTCTAAAAAAATATTACTTTAAGTTGACAAAAATGAAAGGCAAAATTTATTTAAATTCCTATTAACGGCTAAATTTACATGTACAGATAACTGGCTGTTTTTACCATCATTATTAGAGATGTGCAAATCCTGTCTCTTTATTGTTGTAGGCTTTTCCAGTTCTCTGCTTAATGGTTTCAGCTGTCTTGAGGATGGGGTCATAGATCAACAACAGAGCATCTGCTCTGCATGCAGAAGGTCCTGAGTTCCCAGGGAAAGACTCCTGCCTGAAACCTTAGAGAGTCACTGCCAGTCAGTGTAGGCAATACTGAGCCAGATGGACCAATGGTCTGACTCTCTTCCATTCAAGGCACCTTCTATGCAGAGTGCCTTGAATGGTTTCAGATATCCATATTCTGCAGAGTGTCTTGGGTATCCTCAATTTTAGAAACTGTGGGTATAAATCAAATGCATATCAGAATCCATATCTGAGTGCAGATGCTCCTTTTTACATTCAGTGGTATCAAATATGGATGTGTATCTGAATGTGGATATTGTCTTCTGCCTTCAAGGTATGTGCATTTAAATGTGTATCCCTATTTCTAAACCCCTGAATAGTTTGCACAAGGAGTTTGTGCAACTGAGTGATTGATTAAGTGCCGTCAAGTCTGTGTCAACTCCTAGCGACCACATAGATAGATTCTCTCAGGATGATCTGTCTTCAACTTGGCCTTTATGGTCTCTCAGTGGTGCATTAATTGCTTTTGTAATCAAGTCCATCCACTTTGCTGCTAGTCATTCTCTTCTTCTCTTTCCTTCAACTTTCACCAGCATTATGGACTTCTCAAGGGAGCTGGGTTCTCACATAATGTGTCCAAAGTATGATAGTTTGAGCCTGGTCATTTGTGCCTCGAGTGAAAGTTCTGGATTGATTTGTTCTATGAGCCATTTGTTTGTTTTCCTGGCTGTCCATGGTATCCTCAAAAATCTTCTCCAGCACCAAAATTCAAAAGCGTCAATACATTTTCTATCTTGCTTCTTCAAAGTCCAGCTTTCGCATTCATAGAGTGTCACAGGGAAAACCATTTTCTGAATGATTCGAATCTGCGTAGGTATAGACACGTCATGGCATCTAAAAATCCTTCCCGAGGCATTCATTGCAAACTTACCAAGAGCTAGTCTGCAACAATGCCACCTGCTTCAGTCTTTGAAAGTAAGGGCAAAGCCTGTACCCTGATACAAGTATGTGGTTTACAACTGACATACTTTCAAGTTACTGGCCATATGATGTACAAGGCAGCAGTAGTGTTTCTAACTGGTCAATACTGATGTGCATGCGGAAACGGTAAGAGCACAGTTGCACAGCTCCTTAAAACAGCATGCCTACACTTGCACAGTGCTACTTATATTGAAAACAATATAAGTAGCACTGCACAAGTGCAGGTGCACTGTTTTAAGTACCTGTGCAATGCTCATGCACAACATCACCAGGGTTGCCTTCCATGTGCACAGCAGCGCAAGCCAATCAGGAATACTGGTGTTGCAACAAGTGAGGCACTATTTAACAGGCTGAAGGCTGAACAGTAAGCTGCCTTAGGCCTCGCCATTTCCTGTGGCAATCTCATAGACAAAGTAACTGAGTAGCCCCCAAGTAGCCCCGTGGGCACTTTTGAAATCCTGAGAAGGGGTGGTCTGCACCTCCACAAAATGGCTTCTGAGGGGGCAGGATCAGTGTGAATTGTCTTTGCAGACTGTATAATTTCCATTTAACTGCTTCAGAAAGAAAACCCATGTTAGTCACATTCTGGACACAATGACAAAAGGCCACAGGAAATCCTTTATAGCACTTTGACCCAGAAAGCTGGACAGACTCTGGTTGCTGGATCAACTCAAAATTGTTTCTAAATTTGTTGAAGGTCCTAGCATCAAATAATTCCTCAGCAACGCAGAGATAACTATGTGATAGAGTGTTAGTATTTCCTACTTAGACAAGTCAACAAAATATGTATTTTCCCCCCACATGAAGCCCAGAGCATTCCCATTATGGATGGAGAAGGCATGTTTCTGGAAGAAATATTTGGACTCAAAAATAAAATTTAAAGATCACATTAACGCCTATTTTCTAGAAAGGTCTTCCCAACTAACTCTCAGTGCCCAACATCCATATTAATGCTGTGTGTTTGCAGCACAAGCAGTATGCAAAGAGCAGGCGCTCATGCATGGCCGGTGGGGTGGGGATTTTTGCTGATCTCTCCCTCCCCCAGAAGCACTCTGTGCACCCTGCAATTAAGTCCCCAAGCACTTTTTGGGGCAAGTGGAGATTGGTGAAAAATGTACCCACAAACAAACAAACAAACAAACAAACGACTAAAAATTAAGTAGGTGAGACAACAAGACATATTGTTATGGCAGTCTAGATGAGGGATTCTCAACGTTGGGTCCTCAGAGGTTATTGGACTTCAACTCCCATAATTCCCAGCCAAAGGCCACTGGGGCAGAGGATTATGGGAGTTGAAGTCCAATAAAATCTGGAGACCCACCGTTAAGAACCCCTGGTCTAGAAGATAAGCTTAACTATCTTAAGTTTACAGCAGTTCAGCCTTATGCATTATAATGAATATCACTTGGTCACTGACTCAACTGATCTCACTAGAAATCATAGCCAATCATGTGGGGAATTTTTCTGTTCATGTCAAGAACAGAAAGTCAAGAAAAGTACTTACTATACGTGCTCTCTTTTATTGCAAACTCTTTGAGGCATGATCCAAAATCATTTGGTAGACGAAGAGATAGGACTTTCTTTTGCATTCTTGTGGATTTCCTAACAAGGAACGTCTATTGAGATAAAAAGAAATGGTAAAAAAAAAAAAAGTAATATCTTTTTAAAAACCTGTATTAGCATTGTTTTGAAGAATCATCATTCTGGTCTACTATTTCAGGTGACCTCCAGCTCAAGTAATCACCTAGAAATTCAAAGAGAGGCCAACAACATACAAGAGCCACACATGCTATGAAGCCAAATATTTGATTAAGTGAACTGTTTCCTGGTTAAAATTACCCAATCTGTAATGTACAAGAGCATTACCAAATTCCTCATTCTATCTTCAGCTTCCGCCCACTCTGTCTTGTGAGATACATATAAAAGATTAAAGCAAAGGGGTTTATAACTGCCTATATTCTTTGTCCAGTGGTAATTACTGATCAACATTAAACACAGAGAACTTGGTCTCTGGTCAACAAACTGCTTCTCTATTGTGCTATTCCATGAAGTTCTGGATCAGCGCATGAACTGCCCACAGCTGGGGTTATGGGTTCAAATCCCACCTTTCCCATGTTGGAAGCCAGAATTTGCCCTTTCCTCTTTTGGTGAGGGCCCATAACCCAGTGACAGAGCACATGCATTGCACAGAGAAAGTGTCAAGTTCAATTCCCAGTATTTCCAGTTAAGAGGTCTTGGGCAAAAGGCAGGAAAAGCCTCCTGCTTCAGATCCAGAAGATCTACTGCCAATCAGAGGAGATAGTAGAAGGACCAATGTCCTACCAGTCTAGAAGGACCAATGTCCTGCCATAGTATAAGGCAAATTCATAAGGTGTGTGGACAACAGAATTGCATGGGTCCTTCACAGCCAACTGGCCCATCATGATTCTCACACAAAATGGAGCGTACCACAAGGAAGTGGTCCCTATGCCACTGGTGTGTGCATGCACACGTGTATGTGCATGTGAAAGAGACACAAACAGAATTAATCTGGGCCAGTTTCATGATCTCTGAAAAAGAATCCACTCTTGGCCAATCAAAGAAGGTGTGCCCAAAATATATGTTCAAAATATATGAAAAAATGTGTCTTACTCCAGGAGGTTCAGACTGCAGAATTTCCACTGCTTCCGTATCATTCAAGCCAAGCTGTAACCAGACAGGGTGCGTATGAAGAAGTTTATCTAGGATACTAAGCTTATTGGGAAGGCTGTCATATCCAGAATCTCGTGGGAAGCTTTTAAAATCTTTTTGATCCAGACACATATTGTCCATGTCTTTCTTTAAGCTATGGACAACAGAAAAAAAGAAAGAAATATTAAAACCAGAATTTAAAATCTGCAAGAACCTGCAAGAAATTAATGCTTTTGAGACAAGGTATTCTTTCAATATTAACCATTTAGCACAGGGATTCTCAGACTTGAGTCCTATCATCCTCAACCTTCCTCAACTCCTATCATCCTCAACCTTCAGCCATTATGGCACGAGATGATGGGAGCTGTAATCCAACAACATCTGAGGATCCAAGTTTGAGAACCTCTGCTTTAACAACATACCCTGTAAAGAAATAACACTTCCTAGTACACTTACACATGAAGCTGCCCACTTTATGCATAGTAGATAAATGCATACATTTATCTAAATATGATCATATGCTATCCAGGACTAGTCAAACTGAATATTTAAGGCTGTGTTCAAGATATAATAGGAACTTGAGCCATCTCCTTTAGTGTAAAAATACTACTGAGCAATGCCTTTCAGAGCCATTGTGGTACTTCACACAATGGCAGTGTTGTGCGGGGACAGTCCCCAGTTAAGGATCTTATGCAGCAAGAAACTGGAGACCTGGATTTGTGTTAAAATACTATTCATGTAACTTTTAATTAAGTGTTCAGGATAACAGCAATGCAAGCAGCTCAGATATTAAGATTAATAAGAAAAATAAGATTTTAGAAATAATAGTGCATGAACTCAGTCATTCTTACATTCATATACTCACTCATTCACTAACTAACTTGGACTGGCCAAGTCCAAAGTCAGTAGGCACTGGGGTGGGACGGGTGTCAATGGGTGTTGTCATGGGGCAGAGAAGCAGCTGTAATACAGGCCCCAAGTTTCAGATGGTCACTTCTCTGTCTTGGGCTGGGTCACTTTTATAGCTGAACTGTGGGTAACATATCATCCTGGCATCTCTCCTTCATCCAGGGGTAGTCATTTAATAGACAGCCTCTCCCCGATAGGCTTTCACCATCATCACTCACTCCCAGGAGAGCATCATCTTACCTTTATGATGAGGGTAAGGGACTAGCCCCCCTCAGCATGGCCTCTTCTGTCCATTATTGCGGCAAACTGTCTATTATCACTCATCACAAGCTCACTCACACAGATGTTTCCTTTTTGTGGTCCAATATACTCTTAGATTGTTATACTTGTTAGATTGTTATAACAAATTGCAAGTGACAGAAACCGTTCTTGTGAAACTCAGCATTAAGTCACCAGACAAGACAAGACAAGAGCCATTTTATAATGTTGCAGATCTTAAGCGCTTGACATTGGCCCTTCCATTTTGCCTTAAGCCAAAGTTCACAAATACAAGGCCGTTTTACCCAAACTATGAAAAACAGCAGGTGGTACTTGCCATCGTGGCCGTATGGCACTGCTCTGCCTGGCCTGGCCCTGAAGAAGTAAGGCATATAGAACACAGAAGGCTAGAGCAGCAGTGCACTGGTGACATCATGTAGCTGTGCAACATTCTGGTGCTTCAAAAGATACACAAGTTGGGCAAGGAGGGCATGGAAGGAAGGAGAGACTGGGAGATGGCAGCAGCAACTAGAGAAGTCGCTCTCTCACTGTACGGACAACTGTGAGGCAAGCTGCCCACTCAGCTACCTCTGGTGGCAGTGGTGCCCACAAAGGAGGTACTCTCAAAAAGAAGAGGTTGAAAAGCCATGCTACAGAGGGTGGCAACTGCCACCTTGAGTTGTTTGTGTGCTTAGCTAGTGCATGCTGCTGGCCATGCTTGGAGACAGTGCGGAGCCAGATTAATCTCCTGTCAACCGTTGTGGTCCTATGCTGTTGCTACTGTACTGCAAGCCCCATGCACACATACCTGTATCATTATTTACCATTCCAGTCTTTCTATGTAGTTAAATAAGTAGTTGCTTCCAAAAGCTCAAACTATAAGCCAGGAGATCTCTTAAGAAGCCACAACCAACACTGCTTTCATGTTTACAATGCAATAGTGCATAGGACAGCGTTCTCCATGGCAAGGCCTGGGAAGCAATGGTGACCCAGTGACTCTAAGTGCAACTCCCTGACTAATTGTTTGTTCAACCTGTTGAAAGCTTTGGCTGAAGCCAAATAGCTTGCACAGCACCCCTGGCACCACAGAGAGGCAACCATTCCTACTGCACAGTGCTGAACTTTTGGTCAGCATTGGGGAGGCTCCTTTAAGAGAAAAAGAGCCCTCTCGAGCCCCAGAACCATCTTGGAAGGTGCACACAGTGTGCCGGGAAGTATAGTCCTTTCCAGGACTTTTGCTGTAGAGCCCTGTGTGGAAAATGCTGGAAAGGACTACACTTCCTAGAGCTCCATGTGCACCTTATAACATGGCACCGGGGCTTTACAGGGCTCAGTTTGTTGTTGTTTTTTAAAGAGGGCTCCCCAGCGTTGAGAAAGCACAGCACTCTGTGGAGGTCAGCATGGTGGGAAATGGCTCTCACACATTAGTAATGCCTGCTTGAAGATTCTTGGCACAGGTCAAGGCCAGACCTTGAAGATATAGGGGGTTGTTTTTTTGGTCCCTTATCGGTTTTTTAAGTAATCTCCACCAATGTCTCCACTACCTCCAGGAAAGAACAGCTGTTTCTTGCAGAGAGATTCCTGACCTTGCACAGAAATGTAGCTATAGCAGAAGAATTCTGCAGCTGGTAACAATATTTACTTTACTAGACTTGTTCACTATATGGACACATGAACATGCCATATACCAAGTCAGACCACTCACCTGTGGAGGTGACCCCCGGGAGTATGTCTCCTATCTCACATGGCTGTGAGACGGACAGAAGGGATAGCCAGACACACATTGTTTGCAAACAAGGATCTGTTCACACAGCACTAAGATGCAGTTGTTTCTTGAATACAGAACAATGTATACATAGGCAAGAAGATGTTATCTAAATCCTTCCAATACTGAACTAACCCTTGTTGAGAGCAAGTGTTCCTATCTTAAGGGAGTCTGCATGCTATAGTAGTCAGAGTGTTGGATTAGGACTGGAGAGATCCAGGTTCAAATCCCTGCTCAGCCATAAAGAACACTGGGTAACTGTGGGCCATCCACTCTCTCTTAGACTAAAATGAGGATAAAATAAGGCTGGGAAGAATAATGTATGCTTCCCTGAACTACATGTAAGAAGGTTGGAACAGAAATGCAATTAACTACCACTACATAAACTAAATTAAAGCTGTCTGGTGATTTGAGCTGTAGTGGGAAGCTACTGTAATAGGTCAAGTGCGAGCCAGAGGGATCCCTAGTTCAACCTTTAGAACTGCAACCATCTCTATTCAATCTAGCACAACATCCTTCCTAGTGGCTGTTTGCTGGTGCCTCCTTTGTACCTCTTTATTTTTAAAAGACTGACACCCACCCTGCCTTTGGAACAAGGAACTACCTTCTCTTTTGCTATGTAAACGACTTTGTGATTTATTTTTTGGTTATTGAAAAGTGATGCGTGTGTATGTGTACACACACACACACACACACACACACACACACACACATTCTAGTATTAAAAGGGACAGCAGATATTCTGCACATTTTCAAATAACTGGCACACATGTTAAAAGCTGTAATTTTGTTAGATGTCATTGTTTTGAAAGCAATTTAAAAACAAAGCCATTGATTCATTGTATGCTCTCTTTTTGAAGCTTCAAATGCTGTGTTCAGGGGTTTCCCTGCTCCTCCATGGAGTACAAAGAGCTATGTGTTTATTCCATTCTTTAAAAAGGAAAACAAACTATACTCTCATTGTTATAAAGCTCTAGTTTTCTTCCACACCTATCACAAGCTTTTACATATGCAGTATGTGATGGGACAGAATTTACATCTGCAGATATAAACCTTACTTTCAGAATTAAAAGCATCCTGCAGCTTGTGTTGGAAGCAGCTGTTACAGAACTCATCTAGGAATGCAGAAATTAGACTCTGGACAAGAACCCTGTGAATTTAAGAGGCATGTTGACAAGCTGTCCTTGAGGTCATGAGCAAAAAGGTATTAACTCTCAGGTGTAGCTCTTAGTTCTACCAGTCACAATGGACTCATTAAGTGATTTCACAATGAAGGATTGTATAGCATTGCAGCAATGCGAAAACAGAGTACATAACTAGAAGACTCATTGCTTATGCTCTTGCAGGTGACTTGAGGCAGGCACAGAGATACCTTAGCTTGACAGCTGATCTAGGCTTAGATACAGGAAGGCATTTAACATTATAGGAAAAGGAAAATTATTTCAGAATAAGACAACCACCATCAAGTAGCCACTTATGTCTCATAGGCAAAATTAATGCCCTACTGTCAGCAGTCTATGCACTGCTCATGTTTGGTCACCCTTTTCAGCAGAACAATGATTCATAAGTCCCAGCACAGACTACTTGGTGGGAAAGTTGGTAGCACCAAGGCTTTTATGTCCCTTTCCTGTTCTGTTGCAAGAAATACAGCAAAGCTCTGCTTCATCTCAGATTGGATAATTTCATACGTGACCAAAGAGGCGTGGGAACAGTTTCCACACAATTGGGTCCCATGCCGCACCAGTAATGTCTGTGCAAAAACCATTTGGATGATGAGGTTGATTCTGCTAGTAGGGTAAGTAACCATATCTTCCACCTGTGGTCAAGTCCCATGCCATATACAGATGTTACCAGTGTGACCCATCTGCATGGAAGTAGCTCCCACACTGCAGTGAAGGTATGGTCTTCAGTCCGCACTAAGCACAGAAATGACCAGCACTCTTCCCATCCCTGATGATTCACTGCTTCTGTTAAGTCAGAGAATAAAGGCTCTTATTGGGCAAGCCAAATACCAGAGAAGTCAATAAGAATCCTTGCTTATATCGCCATGCCATGGAAAGGGAGTCAGGGTGAGGAAGAATTTGTTAGAGTCCATTAGAATTTGAGAGTAGAAATCAGACAGACAGTCCAGACTGTATGGTAGTGGAGCCACGGAGCGGTGGCTAAATAGGAGGGGGAATTTACCTGAGGCAGCAAAGTAAGCCTCTCCCAATAACTCTGCTCCTTTGATGTCTCAAGATGTTTTGAGAGGAAAGGTCAGCAGAAGGTGGATGATAAAATAATTTAATTCAGGATAAGGCCTTTGCCCCTGTTAAGGAGACTGGGTCAGACAGACTGTTTGTGCTCAGTTGGTTTCCTCACTCATTGTCCTCACTCAAGGACAATGGAGAGTAGTACTGGTGGAGTGTGCATATGTGATTTATTTGGGAAAGGGTTGTAGCTCAGTGGCTGAGCACATTCCTTGCATGCAGAAGGTCCTGGGTTCAATCTCTGAGATATTCCGATAAGGCTGGCTGGGAGAGACCCCTGTCTGAAGAGTCACTATCAATTAGTACGGATGATAGGGATCTAGATGGACCAAGGGTTTGACTTCATATCCCTACCATTTTAGCCAAATCTTAGCCTCATAATTGCCCTTTATAAACAGCAACTAAGGGAGTATTCACAAAAGGTAAGCAGGCTAGGGCCCCTCTATAATTTGAGCACTGAAAATGGAAATACTTCAGTTAAAAAATTTTTGAATTGATTTTCAAATCACTAGAATCTCACAGTTCTTTCTCAAAGAGACAGAGTTTAAACACAAATTGTATCTCAAAGCTGGTTTAAATTGTGTAGTGGGTGTTTTCCCTTGTGTAATTCACAAGATCTCCCCACTCTTTATTGCCTTCAAATATATTATTATTAAAATGCACATACTTTTTCTAATTTTAAATATTTAGTGCCATATTCAAGTTGCAATCACTCAATAACCCAAACTGAAAACTATTGAAATTTCCTACAAAGATTCCACATTGTGGCTGACTTGCAGAGCAACAGTCTGAGGACCCTCAGGGACGTATTTCTAAAAGGTAAAGAGCACTTCTGGGGGCAGAGGAGGTCAGCAAAGCACTCCCTCCTTCCCCAACATGCAGGCTCTCCTGCTCAAGAAGCCTCTGGCTGCACGGCCACAACCCCTTTCTGTAAGGACACAGCTCTTGCTATGACCGTGGACTACTACTCTAGATATCAGGCACTCTTCTTAAACTTTTCTCACGCTGTTCATGGTACACTTATACCATGTATAGTATAGCTATATTTCAGGAAATCCTCACTTACAGGAAGCTGAAAACGCACGGAAAGCTAACACTCACATACATACATCACCAGCCATTGCCACAGGCAAACTTCTTTAAAACTTAATGAAAGCACAAAACATTATTTCTAATTGTAGAACTAAAGACAAATGAGCATGAGGGAATAACAGACCTTCCTAATGCAGCACAACCACCCCACAAATACCTGCCATACCCAGTGTTATTATGTAGAGATAACTTAGAGATATAGTTTACCTTTGTAAACTGGTAGGTCCATCTTCCAGCATCAGATCTGTCTGTACCATTTCTTGTTTCAGTTCTCCGATTTCTGAAGCAATTGTGTCAATCAGCTAGAAGAAGAGGGGGAAATAGTATGACATCAAGCAAGTGGAAGAGGTGTGGAAATAAAAGGGTGGACCAGATGAGTCAACTCAAGATTGCAACTCTTTTCTCCCCTCCAGTCTGGACTTCCCCTTTTCCCCCCTCCCAGGAAGGCTTTTAATAGCTCCTGGGATATACAAGACAGGAAAATGGGCACCGATTACAACCTGGGGGTATTTAAGAAATTCCATTTTATTAGTAGCTGAATTAAATATCAACACACCCTTCGCATCAATAAGACCATCTTAAAACAAACAAACAAACAATTGTGAGCCTCTAAGAAAGTAAACCATTTTCTCATAGCATTTGTTATGCTGTTGGCATCCCTTAATATTTCCAGGCACTAAAAGGTATTCTGGAGCACCAGTAGAATTGGATATGACATATGAGATGGCAGTTATTCTTATTCTCTCTCTCTCTCTCTCTCTCTCTCTCTCTCTCTCTCTCTCTCTCTCACACACACACACACACACACACACACCTAAATTTATGCCAGTAAAAAGAAAACCAAACCAAAACAAAAAACTGGACCATATTGCTTTGTTAACAAAACCCTCAATGTCCTCTAGGTCAGTACATATAATATTATATAGAGGAACACTGGGGAAAGCTGCAGGTTTGCCAGAAATTGGACTGGGTCAATTTCTGGTAGACCATCTGATGTCTGCTATGTGCTGGGATCCTTGTAAAGGATGCAGTGGTGCCATTAGTCTGAGACCCTGGTGTGTAGGTCTGAGGCCTCACCACCCTGCTCTCCTGGAGGACCCCAGAATGTCTGCCAATGCCCCACCAGTGCTTGCTCCACCTGATGATCAGCTGTTCAGTGGGTGGGCAGGGCTTATGGAGGCCACTTTGCCTCCCTAGTGCTCTCCAGTGAGGGCTGCCAGGCTGCCTGTAGGCAGCAGAGATGGAAAGAGGCAGAGCAGCTAGCACTGGCTGCCCCAGGCCAGACCACTGAGCACACCCTCTGCCCCGCTGCCTTGCAGTGTGCTGAGCCCGTGCCTATTTTGACCTCTGAGCCAGAAATTGAAAGTATGGGGCTTGTGTGGGTTATTCTCCCTTCACTATAATTTTGGATTGGATTGGCATCGGGCTTTGATATTGGGCATAGATGTAGGGCTGGGTGGGGGTGGAGGGCTCTGTTTATTTAATCTGAAGCAGATTGGTTAGTCCAATGATCTTCAATACTTTTTTTAAGTTTGAAAACTTTTTAGAAGTCCTATAAGTGGTTGTTTCATGGCAGAAAATTGCAAAAACTGCAACTGAAGCCACCCCCACGTTGAATCAATCCTGTGATTTTTAATGAACTTCTGCCTACTGCAATACAGTTGCCAGAAATCATTATCTATCAATTGAATACTTCACACCTCGTGAAAGTGTAATTAGACTGTTAACATGTAAACATGCAAACACACAATTTAAAAAAAAATAATAAATGCACTATGCTCAAGATGATTTGTGATCCAGAAGGGCTGCATGAGAACTGACGCAAGGGACATGTGCTGTGGTCTTAATTTTTTTCCTTACAAATGCACTATTTGTCCAAGCTGGTTTATGATCCAGATATGTGTTTGAACTGTGGAGCAAGGAACACTTGTATTGTCCCAGTTGATTTGTGAATGATCAAGAAGCTGTGTGAATTCATTGGGGAATGTGTCTTCCCCCCCCTTCTCCAAACAAATGCATTCTGTCCCAGACATCTGGGTTTGTGGTGAATGATCACTTATATGAATCCATTGGGATTGTGATGAAATGGTACAGAACTACTTTTATTTAAATTGGCTTAGAACCTTTTGGGGCTGTCAATCATAAGAGGCAGTTAGAAAGTAACAGAAGTTGGAAGTGAACTTCAGTTACAGTGGGAATTTGGATCTGGGTAGGAATAGTCTCAAGGAGGAGTTGTTCTGAGACTCAAAGGATAAGACAGTCTAAAAAATAAAGGAATGGGTTATTAGGACAGTCGGTAATAAAGACTAGATTGTGAAGTACAGTTCTAGGAAGGAACTAGGTTCAAAGGTGAAAAATCTTACATGTTGTATGTAAAGTAACGAAGTCCCATGAGAAGTTCAAATCATCAGCTATGTAACCAGCAAGATTTCAACCTTACTAACCTGTAGTGAAACACACTTCAGATATCATTAAATAAATATTCTTGTTTTGTTTTAAAGTACATCTGACTGAGTGGTTTCTGTAACAACTCCTCCTCGTGTCTGCAAAGTCATGTTATCAGGGTAAAGGAAACAACAGATTTACAGAGGCTTCATCGTATAATTGGTGACAGCGAAAATATAAATACACTTATACAAGCCAAAGTAACATCCAAGGTGGAAAAAAAGGGGAAGATAAATTTAACACACATCCTTGACTCAGACCAAATGCCGCAGGGGAATGCATAGTTGTTGTGTTTTTTTTGTGGGTTTTTTTGCAAATACACTCTGTCCCAGACTTGTGGGTTTGTGGAGACTCACCACCAAGGTGTGTGGATTCTTTGGGGATAAAATCAGTTGTAGCAGATTTTAGTCTCTTCCTCCCCACCCCCGCCCAATACACTCTGGCCCAGACCTGTGGGTTTGTGGTGAATGATCAACGTGGTGTGTAAATCTTTCAGCTGTTCGGCAGGTGGGAGGGGCTGGTTGAGGCATAGCGCTCTGTGAACTGCCTGCCCGTGCCAATGCGAAGCTCTTTCTCCCATGTGCATAGATGCACTAATTTCTTTAATTTTATTTATTTATATTTTTAACATTTATATCCTGCTTTTCTTCCAAGGAATCCAGAGATGCACTAATTTGGTACATGGTTATGTTTGTCCTCACAACAACCCTGTGAGGTAAGTTAGGTCAGGCTGAGAGATATGTGACTGGCCCAGAGTCATCCAGTGAGTTTCATGGCTGAATGGGGATTTGAACTCAGGTCTCCCTGGTCCTAGTCTAACACTCTAAACACTACCCCACACTGGCTCACTCCAGTGGGTTTAGTATACACTCAAGAATGCTGTGTGAATCCATGGGAGAGGGGAGAGTGAGGAGGGGATGTAGGAAGCTGCCATATACTGAGTCAGACCATTGGTCCATCTAGCTCAGTATTGTCTACACAGATTGGCAGCAGCTTGTCCAAGGTTGCAGGCAGGAATGTCTCTCAGCCATATGTTGGAAATACCAGAGAGGGAACTTGGAACCTTCTGCATGCAAGCATGCAGTTACTCTTCCCAGAGCAGCCACATCTCCTAAGTGGAATATCTTACAGTGCTCACATGTTGTGTCTCATTCAAATGCCACCAGGGCAGACCCTGGTTAGCCAAGGGGACAATGCATACTTGCTACTACACTGTGTGCGCACACACACACAGAGACATGAACATACATATGCGTGTGCACAAGCACATGCATGGGGGAGAAGATGTTTATTTCGCAAGGGAGCCCCCATAAGCCCATTAGGTCCAGGCTAAAAAATTACCTAGCTGCACTCCTGAAAGGAGGCTGGATGAAGTCGACTTTAGTTTGATCCAGCAACGTAGTTATTATGTACTTTTTAAAAAGAGAGCATATGCTGGATTACATAATGCAAATTAGTTATACCTTAAGGTCAAAAGTTCCAACGTATGCATTCTTGCATTGTTAATTTAAAACAAAAATCAGTGCATCACAGGGATGGTGGGGGAAGAACAGACCACTAATGCTTGAAGTCATCCGACCTCTGCATAACAATGTAGAGCTATAATGGTTTTCATTACATAAAATTATCCTGCTTATAAGTGACTTGACATAAGATAACACTATGCACAATAAAGTGATATCAAAAAATAAAGTGCAACAGGAGGGGGATACTGTAGCCAGACTGCATGTCTCAAGGCAGAGCTCTTTCTTGCAAGAAAGGGTGGACCATGTTATATCTTACCCATGGTGTGACACAACTTGTCACTGTATGGGCAAAGGCCAGAGAACCTGAAGGCAATGCCTCTACGGATGTTCTTCACCTATAAACCCATGAGCTCTACTACTGATTGTTTCCTGAGCCTTTCAATACATGTGCCCTCTGCTGGACACAAAGGCACATTAGGCATTCTGTGTTACTAAGCAATGGATTTACGATACAGAGTCATGACCGTCAGGGAGGGGAAGGAGAGATTTTATGCTTCAGGATCCCTTAGTGTACACAGCAACACACTATACCTCCCATGGAATTCTTACAAACAGAGGCCACTGTACAGAGCTGCAGCAGATTTTGTTCCCACTGCAAAGTTGTTCCCAAGTGCTAAGATTAATTTCCCCCATAGAAATGAAATGCACCATGTAATTATATGTCCATGTGGAGACCCATATTCACTTCCCATTCATTTTTCAATTTAAAAATTTATCTGTAGCTAGGTATTTTGTGCATGCATACCCACACCAACTTTTTAACTACCCCGTGTGCACCCCACCATGCTGAACCTCCATATTGTTTGGGTTTTTTTAATTTCAGCTGCCGTGAAACCGAGGGGTAGCTGCTGAGAGGTGAGCCCAGCGGTTCTCCCCCTTCCCCGGTGGCAGCAGCCAGGGCAATGTTGGGGCTGTCCGTTTGGCCCAGCGTGTCTCTCAACTGTGCAGGCATGCCACACAGTTAGAAAGAGACGCTGAGCCGAACGGACAGGCCCAACATTGCCCTGGCTGCTGCCACCGGGGAAGGGGGAGAACTGCTAGGCTCACCCCTTGGCTGTGAGGTGGCTGAAATAAAAAAACAAGTTATTCTAGTAAGAACTAATCAGCCTACGTTCCTTTCACTGTCGCTACAACTGGACTAAGTTTGGTTCAAATCGAGGTCCACAAGTTAGATCTCTTGCACCGCAAATGTTCATGCATCTGCCATCTTGGATAGGGGTGGGTGACATCATTATAAACTACACCACTGCAGCCGCCATCTTGAATGGGAGTGGATGACATCATCACACACCACACTATTAGGGCATCCCTATGTGTCCCTACAGCAGTAGCAAATTTGGTTCAAATCAGTTAGTTGGTTCGCAAGTTAGCCCACTTAGAAACATAGGAAACTGCCATTTACTAAGTCAGACCATTGGTCTATCTAGCTCAGTATTGTCTTCACAGACTGGCAGTGGCTTCTCCAAGGTTGCAGGCAGGAATCTCTCTCAGCCCTATCTTGGAGATGCCAGGGAAGGATGCTAACTTGAAACCTTCTGCTCTTCCCAGAGCGGCTTCATCCCGAGAGGAATAACTTGCAGTGCTCACACATCAAGTCTTGCACCTCAAAAGTTTATGCACCTGCCATCTTGAATGACATCATCACAAACTATGCTGCTGAAGTGTCCCTACAACTGTACCCGATTTGGTTCATATTGGTCCTGGCATTGCAAAGCTGATAGTGGGGGGACACAGGGATGGACATACACACGGAGACACACACAGAAAGCCGAGTGATCTCATAAGCCTACTGGAAAGTAAGCTAAAAATGGAAGTTCAGCATGGCAGGACCACCCCACAAATTAAGTTTCGGGGCACGTTGTGGCGGGGGCAGTCTGGGCACCAAAATTGCCTAGGTAATTCTGCTGGGGGTGGATACAGGGTGGTAATTCTCTGTATCCACCCCAGGAATGATGCTGCATACTGGGATTGACATCAGAGGTCAGGTATATCTTGAAGTGGCTGCACCTATACAGCAACACGCTTTGCTTCCCATGGAGTCCTTGCAAACAGACTATGAATACACCACAAAACATAGCAGTTAAAAATAGGTTTGTTTTTTTAATGGGGGAGGCACCTGAAAATTGAGAGATATGAATAAAGAGTCTGAAAGTGGACCCCCATTCAAATTCTGGCCCATCGGTTTTGAGACAAATAGAACCCAAACACAGCATGTCCCATTTGGTTCAGGTCCCATTCATTTCACAAAGCAAATGCACACCCCTGATGTCTGGAGTGAGAGGCTGGTTTTGCCATCTCACAACTGCATCCCACACTAAAGACAGCTGAGCATGGGCAAAACCCATATCATTCAGATGAGAGCAGCCATCTGAATTGCCATACCCTGCCCCCAACAACTGTCTATTTCCCCATTCTATGTTCCATTTCTTGATGTGATGCCAGAGTATAATGGAATCTTGGGGTTTCAAAAGCACATCTCTCACAGCTCTGTCCACTAGAGGGATCCACACCACATGTTCTGAACTGATGATCAACAGTAACTACAAACTTTTTCTAAGCAAACTATCATCACCACTACAACCACAGTTCAGAAATACAGGTTAAAATGTCAAATCAGTATTTGTATAATCTATAATAAAACACTGATTTGACATCATTTTTGTTTTCCTTGTGCACTTGATACCAAGCAGAAGTCTAGTTTGATATACGTGGTGTTTCCCACTACACATACAAATAAAGTGTATATCTGGAGTAACACCACATTCCAAGGAACACATATAAAACAGGCTACTGTGAGTAATGTACCAAGAGTGGAACCACACGTTTTCAAATGAAATTACATTATTTCCACATTTTCAGATGAAATTAGCTCACCCTTTTTGCTATGAACAAATAATAATAATCCTATATCCACTCAGAGGCACTCTAACCCCTGGACTTTGGGGCCCCGGTCCATGGCCTCCAAGGTGCGGGGGGGGGGAGGGCCTCCGGCAGCCACCCCGTGCACACCCCACCATGCTGAACCTCCGTTTTGTTTTTTAATTTCAGCTGCTGCACAGCTGATGGAGAAATTCCGGGAATTCTGGGTTTGTTTAATGAGCAGAGACCCTCACCGTCCATCAGGTTCAAGTTTTATTGATCATAGGGATGGGTCCGGACCGGTCCGGAGGCCATTGTAAAAGCCTCCAGACCATCCAGACCTGGCCGGTTCAGTCCGGGTGGAGGGAATTCCTTTAAGGGCGGGGAGGGTTTACTTACCCCTCCCGCCACTTGTCCCCCTCCAGCGCTCGTATTTATTGTAAGAATTGGGGCAGCAGGATACCTCCCTGCCGCCCCTTGCTCCTCCGCAATGCAAAAGGCTCCGGCAAACCTTTTACGCACACGCATGTCGCGCACGAGCTTCACGTCTCCCCGACGCCGTAGGCTCGTTCTACCCGGCCTCGGCCCCTGCTGGCAGGTAGACCGGGCCTCCGGCGGCCAGAGGCCCGGTCTACCCGCCGGGACGAGGCCGGGTAGACCGGGCCTCCGGTGTTGGGGAGACATGAAGCTCACGCGCGAGGTGCACATGCGCAAAAGGCCTTTTGCAATTAGGGGTTCCGTGCACACCCCTAATTGATCACAGCATGCCAGGTGTCTTCCAAGAACACACACACAGGCTTTTGGCAAGAGCCTTTTATACTGTTTACTTACAGGCTATAGGATTGAGTACAGAGCCTATCAGAGGCCAAAGTTTCATAGTATACACCAATCATACTAGTACAAGCAGAATAAAGCTTATCCATTGGTAGACAAGGTGAACCAATAACAGGGCAGAAACAAACAATACTGCACCAATCAGCTTTAGTTATGCTTATACTTAGTCAGGGAAGGGCAAGCTATGGTCAACAGGTGTCTACCTCTGTTAGAGTATTGTTTCCAAGAAAAGAGGCCCTTGTAACAGCTGGATGCAGAAACTTGTGACCTTTAGGACTTATGTAGGTTACTCACCGATGAAAGGGGATAATGGAATTTTCCTTCATCAGTCCACCCTTTGTGGCTTCATGTGGATACATTAAGCCTCACGCCTTCCAAAATCATTCTTAAAGGTTTGCTCTTCCAGCCTGTGCAGTTTGATTTATAACAAACTGCACAGGCTGGTAGAGCAAACCTTTAAGAATGATTTTGGACTTGCATGTTTGAGCATCTAGGAGAAGCATACTGGGAGGCGGAGTGTACCACTGCATCAAGCATTTTATCAGCATTATTAAGATTGCCATGCAGATTACTATAGCCAAATATACTGCTAATATTTTCTTTCCCAGAACTCCTATATCAGGCAACTAGGAGTTTAACCAAGTTCAAGATTCCCGGAGTTGTCTGGAGATACATAAGCCACTTGCTGAGTCTTCTAGATATGGTCAAGAGTCTCATCATAGTTATCAGGCACATAGACACAACATTCTTTCCTATCAGGACACAGACACCTCCTTCGGAGACCAGGACATAATCCAGGCCCAGGTGGTTCTGGAGTGTCATTTGTCTGATCTTCCTTTGTTCCCAGGCCAGAGAAAGCAGGGCTTTGCCTATCTCACTGGCCAAGACGTCCACTACAGCCTGGAGCCTAATAACCACTCCTCCAACTCTAGCCACCCTTACTGGAGGGAGAAATGACCATCCTATGGCAGCTGATACCCTCCTGCTATCCACTATGTCCTTAGCTGTATGCAGGTCCCGTGTATTTTGGCTCTCTCCCTTGGAGATTTGAGCTCTTACTCTGACGGCAGGCCATAGCTGGGCCATGTAACATCTTCCGTTCCAGTGGGGTGGGGGCAAGGCTCTGTAGGCTTGATTATCACACTCATAGTGGCCTGCTAGGGCCACCCACCCTTTTTTGCGGTGCTGTTTGATGGTAATACCATGAAACAGAATAGCGGGAGGGAGTTATATTATGCACATAGGAGTCATTTATGGTGGCCCCATTTTTTACCAAAGTAACTTCACATGTGCTGTTTCCCCAATTGTGGACTGGTGCCATTGCACTGGAAACAGAACTCTCCCTCTTTGGGCACAATATACAGGAATGAGTTGATCTCTGCATGTCTGTCTGTCCAAGTTAGGTTCCTCCTATTCCCCTAAGTGGCATAATTATAATCTGATAGCTTGGAGGCATTCAAAGGGATGGGGACCATGGGCAGACACCCCCCCACCCACAGAGCATGAATGGGCGTGTGGTGACACACCCAGCAATCTGTCTTATTTAGGGTCTTGGCTATTTTGTAGGAGAGTTTGACAACCCCATTTTCTCTGTAGGTTGTGAGTGCACAAACAGCACCACTAAACAGTCCCAATATCATCAGAATCTTCATGTTGGAGGTTACGCTGGTCACACGGTTGCCAGTCCTCCTTCTGGTCTGTATCCTTCTGGATGGGGGCACGCACCTTTCTTCAGTGGGATGCATGAGTTCAGGTAGTCTTTCCTTCACACTTGACTGCTTTTTGGGGGTCATTAACAACACCTGGAAAGGACCCGTCCACCTGGGGGCCAGACAATTTCCTGAGCTTGAATTTCCTGACCAGGACCCAGTCTCCAGGATGTAAGGAATGGCTGGCCTTGGTACTCAGTAGTATGTGAGACTCTTTCACCTGTGAGTGGAGAGACTTCAGTCTTTTTAGTTAGAATTCACACAGCAGCTTACTAGACCTTGGTCGAGCTGGACCAAGCTGTCCTGTGCTGCCTTTACTCTGAGTTCAATTCCCACCATTAGGGGCCTTCCTATGACTAAGGCCCTGGTGGCGCAGTGGTAAAACTGCTGCCCTGTAACCAGAAGGTTACAAGTTCGATCCTGACCAGGGGCTCAAGGTTGACTCAGCCTTCCATCCTTCCGAGGTCGGTAAAATGAGTACCCAGAATGTTGGGGGCAATATGCTAAATCATTGTAAACCGCTTAGAGAGCTTCGGCTATAGAGCGGTATATAAATGTAAGTGCTATTGCTATTGCTATTGCTAAGGCCATGGTTCCTATTAGGAGTGTTTTTGAGAGAAAGGAGCCAGTATCCTCGACAGTTGTAGCCAGCCTGGCTTTCAGGTCCAAGTTCCCTCTTTCCACATAGGCTGAATACTCAGGATGATAACATGGTGCAGAATTAGCAGACGCACTGGGCCTCAATGCTGGCGAAGGGAGCAAACCAAAATTGTGTTACAATCACCCCTTCGTTCAATCAATACAATCACCTCTTTGTTCATATGGGACCCCTGGTGTGCCATATGAACAAAATGCTGAACTAGGGCACGCGGAGCCACAGAACAGACATCAGGATGGTACCAGGTGCCATCTGGGGCAGTAATACAGCCAGTGCGCACCCAGAGGTGGTGTTCCCCTGGGGAAATGGCCCGCTGTAGAAAGGACAGTTCAGAAGAAGGGAGCTCTAGGAGCACAGCAGCCAATATTATTTGGTTCAGAGGGCCCTTAAGGGCTGCAGACCTAGTTGCTTAATCTGCACACCAGTTTCATTTCACAACAGGAGAATTAGAGAAGGTGTGAGCATGACAGTGTACAACAGCAAGAGCAGAAGGGAGCAGCATGGCTTCCAGGAGTGCAGCAACTAGCTGTGCATGAGAGACGGGTGTGCCTGAGGCGGTAAGAAAATGCTGTTTCCACCAAAGTACCCCAAACAAGTGGCAAACCCGCAAAGCATACCTTGAATACACTGTACACTGTGGCTCTGGTTCCAGAGGCCAGGGTTCAGGTGCATGTCCAGCTCAGCTGGCTGTGTGCTAGAAATAGGGTTGCCATATTCTGGCTCTCTAAATCCAGGTACTTAAGTATTAAGCACTGTGCAACTTCAACCATGGAATTTCCAGAAACTTTGATCCTGTAAAGCACTTTCCGGTTTTAACACGTGGGTTTAAAACAGAAAATAGGCACAAGCCAGCAAAGGTGAGTTCCATCGCAACGCTTTCAGTGAGGCTTAGTTGTGACTGAACTGTGTCTGAACTTTGCCCAATTTTTTTAAAGTGATCTGTTACTTTACTCTACAGATGCTAATTTTGTCTCCTGAACAGCAGATTACTTGCCAACTATACAAGCACCCTCCAATATGCAACATTGCTTAAAGAGAAGCAATATTTCTTTAGGCAAATACTCTTTAAAAAAAATCAACCACAACATAAGATCTTAAAACCAAGTGAAGGTCTAAGCCTGCATATTAGGACATGCAGTCCAACCCAATGAATAAATTAAGTCCCACTGAATTCATTGGGGCTCACTCCAACACAGTGTTCCAAAGGCAAGAAGCAAGCATGTGTAGCGAGGTGTTGCTGCCCAGTTTTCTCTAAGAATCACCCCATGTGGGGTTCACCTCCTTATCCTCATGTGGCCATTTGGATACCCCACTATGACATGTGGGGAAAGATGGGCTTTGTAAGCAGGTAATACTAGGAAAGGCATTTTGTTGATCACTGCTTATTATAATATTTCCTACACCAGGTAATATCTTGAGATGCATTGCAGGCAGTTGCCTAATCCTTCTGCAAACTTCACCCAACATCTCCCTTCCACCCATTAGCATTGCAATACACTAATTAACAAAGAGAATGGATAGAAGCTTCCTTTTATTTATTTATTTATTTATTTATTTATTTATTTATTTATGAAACTTTTATACCGCCCTTCCAAAAGGCTCAGGGCGGTTTACATTAAAACACCATTAAAATCAGTAATAATTAAAACAAAAATAATAAAGCATAAAAACAATAATTAATTAAAAACATTGTAAAACAACAATTAAACAATCAGAAGAATTTAAAAACAAGTTTTTAAAAGCTGATAAGCCTGGTTGAAGAGATGTGTTTTCAGGTGTTTTTTGAAAATTGCCAGAGATAGGGAGGATCGTATCTCAGCAGGGAGCACATTCCACAATCTTGGGGCAGTGACCGAGAAGGCCCGTCTCTGTGTAGCCACCAAACGAGTTGGCGGCAACTGGAGATGGACCTCCTCAAGTGATCTCAATGGGCGGTGGGGCTCATAGCGAAGAAGACGCTCTCTTAAATACCCAGGGCCTAAGCCGTTTAGGGCTTTATAAGTTATAACTAGCACTTTGTATTTTGCCCAGAAACCTATTGGCAGCCAGTGTAACTCCATCAACAAAGGAGTAATGTGGTCTCTCCGAGATGACCCAGAGACCAACCTGGCTGCCGCATTCTGAACCAACTGAAGTTTCCAGACTACATACAAAGGCAGCCCCACACAGAGCGCATTACAGAAGTCAAGTCTGGAGGTTACCAACAAATGTACCACTGTTTTGAGGTCATTGATCTTGAGAAACGGACACAGCTGGCGTATCAGCCGAAGCTGATAGAAAGCACCCCTGGCCACTACTTCAACCTGAGAAACCAAGGAGAGATGTTGATCCAGAAGTACTCCCAGACTGCGAACCTGTTCCTTTTGGGGAAGTGTGACCCCGTCTAGAACAGGCAGATCAAAATCATCTCTAGAGTTCCGACCCCGCACAATAAGTACCTCTGTCTTACCTGGATTCAGCTTCAGTTTTTTTCTCCCTCATCCAGCCCATTACTGCTTCCAGGCTGGCATTTAGGGAGGATATGTCAACTCCTGAAGAAGCTGACATGGAGAAGTAGATCTGGGTGTCATCAGCAGACTGGTAACACCCAGCTCCAAATCCCCTGATGATCTCTCCCAGCGGTTTCATGTAGATGTTAAAAAGAATTGGAGAAAGTATGGAGCCTTGAGGGACACCATACTTAAGCTCAGATTTTGAAGAGCAACAGTCTCCAATCGACACCATCTGGAATCTGTCCGAGAGGTAGGAGCGGAACCACTGTAAAACGGTGCCTCCCACCCCCAACACCCTCAGACGTTCCAGAAGGATACTATGGTCGATAGTATCGAAAGCCGCTGAGAGATCCAAGAGGACCAACAGAGTCACACTTCCTCTGTCCATTGCCAATTGGAGATCATCCTTCAGGCCGACCAAGGCAGTCTCCACCCCGTAGCCCGCTCGAAAGCCAGTTTGAAATGGGTCCAGATAATCAGTTTCCTCCAAGACCGCCTGGAGCTGAGAGGCCATCACCCTCTCAATTAACTTGCCCAGCCATGGGAAATTGGAAACAGGCCTATAATTGCTTAACTCTGAGGGATCGAACGCAGGCTTCTTTAGAAGAGGTCTAATAATTGTCTCCTTAAGACAAGGAGACATCCTGCCCTCCCTCAGAGAAGCATTTATGATTTCTACCAGGCCACCTACAACAGCCTCCCTGCTAGATCGAACAAGCCATGTTGGACAAGGGTCAAGAGGACAAGTGGTAGGCCTCACCGCTCCAAGCAGCTTGTCCACATCATCAGGAGTCACAAACTGAAATTGATCCAGTCGAATCGTACAAGAGGACTTGTCAGACACCTCCAGTTCAGACATCAAATTAATTGTGGAGTCTCCATCTAAGTCGGCCCGAATCCGAGAGATTTTGTCTGCGAAAAATTAATTAAACACACCACAGCAGGTAACTGATGCTTCCATATTCTGGTTCAAGGGAGAGGGGGCAGATACTAGTCCCCTCACAATCCTGAACAACTCCGCCGGACGTGAACTCGCAGAGGCAATACGGGCAGAAAAGAACCGCTTCTTTGCCGCATGTATCGCCTGAGCATAGATCTTTAAATGTGCTCCATGTCTTAATCTGTCGGATTCGAGTCGGGTTTTTCTCCACTTGTGCTCCAGTCACCTACCTTGCCGCTTCAGCCCCCGTAGATCTTCCGTAAACCAAACCAATTTTGAAGCAGGTCGGGGGGATGCTTAGGAGCAATCGTGTCTACTGCCCTGGTGAGCAAGTTGTTCCAGTTCTTAACTAGGGCATCAACAGGATCACCAGCAGAGCCAACACTGAATCCCTCTAAGGCTTCTTGGAATCCTACCGGATCCAGTAACCTCTTCGGGCGGACCATTCTAATAGGCCCCTCGCCCCTGCGAAAGTGGAAAGCAGTTGTAAGTCCAACCTTAACCAGATAGTGGTCCGTCCATGACAACGGGGAGCTCGTAGGAGTCCCCACCCACGGAACACCACCCTGATCAGAATAAAAGACCAAATCAAGCATGTGACCTGCAATATGCGTTGATCCAGAGACCGCTTGGGATAGGCCCATAGTCGTCATGGCCGCTATGAACTCCTGAGCTGCCCCAGACAAATTGGTCCCAAAATGAACATTGAAGTCCCGCAGCACCAAAAGTCTGGGAGACTCCAACGCAAGTTCCGCGACCAGGTCCGTGAGCTCAGTAAGGGATTCCGTTGGGCAGCGGGGCGATCGGTACACCAACAGAAGTCCCAATCTATCCCTGGTCCCCAAACTCAAGTACACACATTCAATATGGTCCAATACCCTGACAGGGACCCTGGTAAGGGAGATGTTATCCTTATAGACGACAGCCACTCTACCTCCCCGCCCATGTCCCCTCACCTGCTCCTCTACAGAATATCCTGGAGGGAGAAGCTGGGACCAACCTGGGCCACTAGCCTCCCCCAACCAAGTCTCAGTAATACACATCAGGTCGGCCCCTTCATCCATGATCAAATCATGGAAGAGTTCAGATTTATTTTGGACCGACCTGGCATTGCAGAGGAGCAAGGTAAGGTTATGTGGGATGTTGGCAGTGCTCCCCGAGGTCAAAGAGCTGTCCCCGAGGTCAGACAGCTGGAAAGGGGGACAGCTATTAGATTTCTGACCACCCTCCCCCTGGAACAGCCTGCTGACCTGCCGTTTCTTCTTCTATTCCCCACCACCACCACTGGAATAGCTGCCCCACATTCAACGAAGGCACTCCCTGACTCTCCATCTCCAGACAAACCCACACACATTGCAACTTCAACCCAACCTCAGCACAACTTAAAACTGATTAAACAGAAGCCCCACTGTTGAATGCCTCCCTCTATACAAATGGTTGGACAAAGTGTCCAGCCCTCGCCCTCGTTTCTCCCCCAAAGGGGCGACCCCCTTTGGTGTCACCCCTTTGGTGGCGGGCCCGCCACCACCGGCAGTCTTCCTATATAGGCTGAGCAGCAAGCTCAGCAGGTGGAACCAAGAAAAACCGCCCACTCACCCTTACAGCCCCAGTCCTGCAAAGCCTCTCCGCAAGCAGTCCTGGGGGGAGGCAGATGGCAACCAGAGAGGGCAGAAGAGAAGAGGTAGCCAGGCAGGCACCCCAGTCTCACACCCTGGGGAAGATGGTATCCTCTTCTCCCCCTCTCCAGCAGGCTTCTTCTCAACTCTCTACAAAATGCAACTAGAATTTGTGAAAAGGGACACTCAAATAACAAACAGACTACACAAAAGGCTGAGATGGTTATGTGCTGGGAACCTTCAGGATCTTAAAGCACAGAAGCAACAGCAGAGATAAGGACTGGCCTGGGAGGGCGAATGGGTGGAAGGAGGCCCTGCTCCTCCTCCCAGCTCATGTTCCTGTCGCACAGCACACAGAATCAACAGGGCAGATGGGAGCAGCTTCCTTTCTTAGCTCTCCCAGCCAGCTGCAGAGGAAGAGATAACAAATCAGGGGCTGCACGAAATTCTGGGCCACATGGCAATGCTAGCTAGAAAGGGCTGAGAGGGCAACAGCTTCCAGATCAGCAAACTCAGTGACAATAGCATAAGCAAGACACAGACTGCTTGATTTCTGAGGCAGGACCCTTCCACAAACAGTACTTCATCTGTATTGACCAGGGATGGAGCGATAAGGCCTGGACAAGGGGCGAGATGCTACATGGACTTCTTGAACTCAAAGGGAATCAATGACCAGCTGGATTCTCCCCTCACCTCAGCTGGGAGTGGGTATCAAGAAATAAATGGGAAGCGTTTGCCAGGTTTGGCAGCAATCTTCACAGACATGACAGTTCACAGCTTTCCTACCTCATAGGGGTGTGAAAAGCCCACAAAGAGGCTGGTACGCATTGCGGCGCCTCTGGTTGGACACGTGGAGGATCAGCAAGGCGCACCTCCATCGTTAATGCCATATTGAGCTGTGAGGCCAGATCAGTAGGAATATATTCACATGCACTCCATCTGGAGTGCAATAAATGGTAGTTTTTAATTTGCATAGTAGATCCCTTCCGAAGAGGTTTACAAGAGTGGTGTCACTTAACAAAAAAGCATGATCACAAGTAAGGGGACCCACTTGCACAGAAGTGGGGTGTGGGACTGGATGGGGTATCACTACTCCACCCATTTCCACAGCATTTACAACCTGTACAGATGGAGCCAGGGCAGCCATGTCCTCCATGTGCCAGGTAGACCAGGTTGCACCTGTATCCACTAACAGAAGTATTTCCCTTTTCCCTATTTCACATGATACAAAGGGATCAGATTGGTCAACAGTAAGCAAAGAAGCAGACAAAGTATCATAGTTGCAGACGTTACCCAAACCCTCTTCCCCGACCAGCAGGTCCTGAATACCGTTGAGTTTGAAGATGGTGGCTGCCTTATTGCCAGGAAGAGTTAGGGTCTGGGTACAAGCAAGGCCCTGGGCAGTTAGGGTACCGTTCCTCTGTGTGCAGTCAAGCCAGAAAAAACATCCTGGATATAAGTCTAGGGTGATAGGAAGCTGCCTAATTTATTTGGTGGAGATCTCAGAACTGTACAGTGAATTTCTGTCTCCTTCTGGCTGGCGTTCCCTGTGGCATGTAGACAGCAGCTAGGTCTGGATGTAGGGCCTTACACAAAGTTGCCAGGGTGACATCCTTTAATGGGGGGGGGGTGTTAACTGCTCTACAACAGCTCTGATTTCTTTGTTGAGCGCTATGGTGGCAGTGGACAATGTTGGATGCTGTCCAGAAGCTGTCTCACACGACTTAGTCTTAGCATGGGTCACCAAAGCAGGATCTTCCCAGGACTGGGCATCTGTGACAGCCAAGGCTTTCTGCTGTGGGTTGACAGGTAGGGCCAGTGGCGGAGGTGGAAATCATCCCTCTAACAAATCATCTCCCATACTAGGGTGTATTTTTCAGAGCATGATGGGGAGGGAGAGAAGGATACAAGGCAGCAGTATAAAGTGGGGCAGATGTGGGGGAGATGTGGGGGGGGGGGGGAGGGAAGAAGGGTTGCCAGGCAGGCATTCCTGGGGCGCCTTTTCAGGCTGTCTGAGGAATACCCACTTCATCAACCCATCGTCCCACTGATACCATGCATCCATCTGGCCCGGTTTATTGTCCTCTGGATTGTTCTGGAGATACATTAAGATCTCTCAAGTCAAAACTGCCTTCCTTCAGGAATTGCAGTCAAGGACCCACTTAGAAACATATTCAACTAACCTTTGCCCATAATTGCAACACATATAAACTACAGGAGTGTCACCCAAAGTGCACTAAAACTGACCTGAACCTCTTATCTCTACTAACCTGGACCTAGGTGCCTTTTCCTGAGACAGAAGGGGCAGGAATGAGTTTAAAATGCAGGGCATCCCCTGCCCAGAAACACAAGAGGTGAGGGAGACATGGTAGTGGTCTGCCACCCCAGCTACATACCCTGAGTAGAGATGGACCTTTTCCCCTGTTTTTCACGCAGAAAACTTCAGCCACATTAGCAACCCACTGAAGCACACCAGCATGGATATCCCCACTTTCCATCTGAGACACTTCCGGTCACAGCTGTGAGGCTTGCAGAAGGCTCATGGCATCTTGAGATAATCACATGGGTAGTTCTGGTCAACGGTTTATTCAATCACACGTGTACCAGGGCACAGCAAACAACCTAGTGCTGCGGGTAGCCCTGGGTGGCACAGGACGGACAAAAAGGGAAATTTGCACTTAAACATTCATTCTGCCTACCCTGTCCACCCTTTCCTGGGTGGTGTTCTAATTTTGAACCAGCTCTCACCTGCTAATGGCCAAGACCAACTTGGTCAAATTGCTTGAGGTTGGACCCTCCATGGATAGCAAAAATGGCACTTACAGCTGAAGGGTGTGTCCCTTCAGAGTTCTGGTTCCTCCCACTTCTGACAGCAAATTGATGGAGAAATTCTGGGAATTCTGGGTTCATTTAATGAGCAGAGACCAACACCATCCATCAGGTTCAAGCTTTATTGATCACAGCATGCCAGGTGTCTCTCTTCTAAAAGCACACGCTTAGGCTTTTGGCAAGAGCCTTTTATACTGATTACTTACAGGCTATAGGATTGAGTACAGAGCCTATCAGGGGCCAAGGTTTCATGGTATATACACCAATCATACTAGTACAAGCAGAATAAAGCTTAGCCACTGGTAGAGAAGGTGAACCAATTACAGGGCAGAAACCAGCAATAATGCACCAATCAGCTTTAGTTATGCTTATAACTAGTCAGGGCAGGGCAAGCTGAAGTCAACATGTGTCTATCTCTACTCAAGTGGGGCAGAGTATTGTTTCCAAGAAAAGGGGCCCTTGTAACAGCTGTGAGCAGAAACATGCGACCTTTAGGACTCATGTAGGCTACTTATAAAGCCTACTCTGGGAAAAGCAGAAGCAGCTTGAGATGAGCAAGCTTTTCTAAATAGAATATTTAGCCTTTCCCCCCTTCAAACTAACTAACAAGAGGAGGGGAGATTTTGAGGGTCTGGTTTCTCTTTAATGGATAAGTAGTCTCTCTGTGTGTGTCTCATTTGCCAGGGCTAGCATTTATTTATTATTATTATTTATTAGATTTCTATACTGCCCTTCCAAAAATGGCTCAGGATGGTTTACACAGAAAAAATAATAAATAAGATGGATCCCTGTCCCCAAAGGGCTCACAATCTAAAAAGAAACATAAGACACACATCAGCAACAGTCACTGGAGGTACTGTGCTGGGGGTGGATAGGGCCAGTTTCTCTCCCCCTGCTAAATAAAAGAGACTCACCATGTTAAAAGGTGCCTTTTTGCCAAGTTAGCAGGGATTGCCAAGTTATCAGGGGCTAGCAAAATCCATTGTTTTTGTTTGTCCCTGCCTGGAGGGGATAGAGTCACCTAGTGCTGGGGTAGGCCCCACATTCCTTTGACCCAGGTCTCAGTTTGAAGCCTTCTCTCTACATAAGAGGTGAAGGCCCGAGAGCATAGCAAACAGGGATAGCAAATAGGACATTGGAGTTTTGCAGGAGTTTAGTGGGAAGTATGTAGGGGAGCCTGGAACATGCCTGTGATCACAAGAAGCCCGGTGGAGAAGAGAGGGTAAGTACAAATCCCTCCCTCATATTCTTGAGAAAGGCTGTTTGGACAGTTAAATAGCTGACCATTACAGCTGAGACCTATCCTTCTAATAAACTATCTCTAAATACTGTAAACAGCCAACAAAACCAGTGTGAAGATAGAAAGTCAGAAGGGGAGGGGGCACTTCCCAGTGTACTGCACAGAGTGCCACATTCCACAAGATTGTGGAATGCGCTCCCTGCTGAGATACGATCCTCCCCATCTCTGGCAATTTTTAAAAAACACCTGAAAACTCATCTTTTCGCCCAAGCTTTCTCAGCTTTTTAAATTTTTTAGGTTTTAATCTCTGGTTTCTTTTAAGTTTTTAATTCTTTAAGTTTAATTCTTTTAAGTTTTTGTATTTGTTTTTAACTTGTTTTATGCTATTGTTAACCACCCAGAGACGAAAGTTGGGGCAGTGTACAAATTTGATAAATAAATCAATAAAATGTATGACTATTTGCCCCATGGGAGAAAGTCATTAGTGTGTGCTCGGTGCAAGGAGCTCTTGGCTCTCAGGGAACAAGAGGCATGCGGACGAGACCTTCAGGGACGTGGTAGAGGCATCCCACTCCAGGGCTGATAGCTCCTCTGCTGTCAGGGAGAATGAAGGTCTCGGGCAAGGAGGACATCGGTCTGAGGAAGAGGGAAATGCTCCTTTAGAAGGGACCCCTTTTGTGGAAGATGAGCCCATGTCCTCTTGTGCAGGGGATACTCCTCTGGGGGGTGGGGGCCTCCTTGTAGTGGGTGACTCTAATGATAATTAGAGGTATAGAGAGATGGATTTGTGACCCGTGTGTTGACCGCACAGTGACTTGCCAGGCCTGGTGCGAAGGTTGTGGACATCACACAGCATCTAGATAGGCTCTTAGGCAGTGCTGTGAGAGAACCAGCATGGCTTCTGCAAAGGTAAATCTTGCCGCACGTAACTTTTGGCATTCTTTGAGAGTGTAAACAAGTGTGTGGATAAGGGTGATCCAGTTGACATAGTATACCTGGACTTCCAAAAAGCTTTTGACAAAGTTCCTCATCAAAGACTCTTGAGAAAACTTAGCAGTCTTGGGATAAGGGGACAAGTACATATGTGGATTGCTAACTCGTTGAAAGACATGAAATAGAGGGTAGGTATAAATAGAGAGTTTTCACAATGGAGGGAAGTAAGAAGTGGGGTCCCCCAGGGATCTGTATTAGGACCAGTGCTTTTTAATTTATTCATAAATGATCTAGAAGTAGGGGTAAGCAGCGAGGTGGCCAAATTTGCAGATGATACCAAACTCTTTTGGGTAGTGAAATCCAAAATGCATTGTGAGGAGTTCCAAAAGGATCTCTCCAAACTGGGAGAGTGGGTGACAAAATGGCAAATGCGGTTCAGTGTTGGCAAGTGTAAAGTGATGCACATTGGGACGAAAAACCCCAACTTCAAGTATATGCTGATGGGATCTGAGCTGCCAGTGACTGACCAGGAGAGGGATCTTGGGGTCGTGGTGGATAGCTCGTTGAAAGTGTCGACTCAATGTGTGGCAGCTGTGAAAAAGGCCAATTCCATGCTAGTGATCATTAGGAAGGGGGTTGAAAATAAAACTGCTAATATTATAGTGCCTTTATACAAAACTATGGTGTGGCCACACTTCGAGTACTGCGTACAATTCTGGTCACCACATCTAAAAAAGGACATTGTAGAATTGGAAAAGGTGCAGAAGAGGACAACCAAGATGATCAGGGACCTAGAGCACTTTTCTTATGAGGAAAGGCTACAACACCTGGGGCTATTTAGTTTAGAAAAAAGACGACTGCAGGGAAACATGATAGAGGTCTCTAAAATCATGCATGGTGTGGAGAAAGTGGATAGAGAGAAATTCTTCTCCCTCTCCCATAACACTAGAACCAGGGGTCATCCCATGAAATTGATTGCCAGGAAATCTAGGATCAACCAACGGAAGTACTTTTTCACACAACGCATAATCCACTTGTGGAATTCTCTGCCACAAGATGTGGTGACAGCCAACAACCTGGATGGCTTTAAGAGGGGTAGTCGGAGGGCTATAGGCCACCTCCAGCCCTCAAAGGCAGGATGCCTCTGAGTACCAGTTGCAGGAGAGTAACAGAAGGAGAGAGGGCATGCCCTCAACTCCTGCCTGTGGCTTCCAGCAGCATCTGGTGGGTCACTGTGTGAAACAGGATGCTGGACTAGATAAGCCTGAGCCTGATCCAGCAGGGCTGTTCTTATGTTCTTACTCACAGGTGAAAGAGGATAGTGGAATTTTCCTTCATCACAGGGAAGTTCAGCATATTTGTGTAGATTAGGCAAGGCCAACTATCACTAACTCTAAAGGCACAGTAAACTGAAAACTGCAAGTAGTGGAGCAGATAGTGGATGGTATTGTTTTCCTACAAGCATGAAAATTGGCATGAATGCCATGTAAATCACAATTATTAATATATTTTATTTTTATTTTATGGAATTAAGCATCATTATTTGCAACAGAACACTTTTTGTGAACTGGAACTAATATCTGAATCATAATGCGGCAGCAAGGCTGGTCTCCGGGGCAACCCGGAGAGACCATATTATGCCTGTTTTGAAACAGCTGCACTGGATGCCGATATGTTTCCGGGCAAAATACAAAGTGCTGGTTATTACCTTTAAAGCCCTGAAAGGCTTAGGTCCAGGTTACCTTAGAGAGCGCCTTCTTCGGTCTGATCCCCACCGCACGCTAAGATCATCTGAGAACGTCCGGCTCCAGTTGTCACCAGCTCATCTGGTGGCGACTCAGAGGCGGGCCTTCTCTGTAGCTGCTCCTGTACTGTGGAATGCGCTCCCTGTAGACCTGGCCTTCCAGTGCTCTTAAATTGTTTTAAAGGGTCTTTGATGTTTGTGAACCACCCTGAGCTATTTTGTAAGGGCGGTCTATAAATCAAATAAATAATTACTAATGTAATATTACATATTACAGTGATTATATTACTACTAGTATTTTTAAGCCCGTTATAATAACGGGCGCTAGCCTTCTTTTCCCCCTTTAAGTGTTCTTCATCTCTTTTCCCCTGTTTTTGTGTTTGTGTGTGTCCCTATTTTTTTTTGTCTCCTGACTGTCTGTCTCTCTTTCTCTCTCTCTTTCTCTCTCTCTCCTTGTTTGCCTTCCCTCTCAACAAAGTCTGGTGCTCTCCGTTGAAGCGGTGACCGTTAGTCTGCTTGGCTGCTGCGCGCTGCCGTTATTTATTCAGCCTGCTTTCCCGCCCTTGGCTGGTTGGGGTGGGGGGGGGAGTTTTCTGACACAGTGATTGGTTGTCCGGGGAGAGGGAGAAGGAATGGTGGCTGCTTTCTGCTCCATGGGTTGGGCTGACAGGGGATTTTTGAAGTGCATGTGAAACTGTTCCTTTTTTTTTTTTTTGGCCCAGACATGGGTGGCCATGAATCTACCGATTCCCTCTGTGACAGTCGCCGCTGCCGACCGTCCTCCCAACCTCCCAGCTGCCCAATTTCTCCATTCCTGCTCTGGCCTGGGTGATCTTTAAACATAATCATAGCAGGAGAGAGGAGCTCGCTAGCAGAGCTCCTCTCTCTGCAAAGCCTCTTCCCAAACTGGCGCTTTGGGCGCAAAGGACGCCTATTGCGTCCTTTGCGTCCATAGCGGCAGTATGGGCAGAGGCTTTGCACAGAGAGGAGCTCTGTTTGCGAGCTCCTCTCTCCTTCTCTGAATATGCATTTTTCCGGGTAAGGAGAACTCGGGCATCTGGGAGGGAGGGAGGGCAGTCGGCGGCGGCGGCAGCCGCGGCGGCAAATTCATGGGCCAATTTGGCCCTTAATAATGTGGGGGGGAGCGGGAATGGAGGAATCGGGCAGCTGGGAGGGCGGGAGGGCGGTCGGTGGCGGCGTCCGCGGCGGGAATTGCATGGGCCAATTTGGCCCTTAATAATGTGGGGGGGAGCGGGAATGGAGGAATTGGGGAGCTAGGAGGGCGGCGGCGGCTGTCTCAGAGGGTAGTGGCAATTCAGACTATTTTGGGCAACGTGGCGGCCGTATCTTTCTTGGCGGTTCTGGGTATGCGCTCCGCGCATGCCCAGAACTGCTGAGAAAGACACGGGCAGCACAGGCGCACACTCTAGGGAATTATTATAGAGGATATGGTTCAACTTAACTAGTTATACAAGTTACAAGCATAGGTATAATATATGGCAAAGTACAGAAATAGTGGGGTGGGGAGAGAACCTTAATGGTTTCATGAAATAAAAAGGAAAGACATTGGATAGCTTTCTAATTCAAGCATGTGCAGCTACACAGTCCAGTGCAGTTGAGACCACTTTTGAAACATTTATACCTTCCTTTGCAGTCAGCTTTGCAGGCACATTTAGTAATTTCTTTGCAGCATTCCATGACAGGTGGAAGTGTTGTCCAAAGGATTTTCCATGTACCTTGCTGTTTTTTCCATCCCCATTCAACAGGACTCTATGTTTGGTTTGCATGCAGTTGTGATACGCAGCCCACTTTGAGTGCAATAAGAGGAAATCCTTAGTTGGCAGAATATCAAAATATGATCTCTATTTCCTTGCAAAAAGTTAGTCTTGTATCATTCACATGCATAGCTGTGCTACCTCTGTTATACATGATTACCACAAACCTCTCTAAGATGTGGAGATCTTGGTCTTCAATCACTGCCAGACACGGACTCCATTTTATAAACACACTGGACACATCATCAAATACATTCCATGCATGCCACACAGACTTCTTGCCTTTGCCACAAAATGATGATAGGGTATCACACCCAGTAAATAAGTGAAAGGGTAGTCCACTAATTTTTTTCAGGTCCTAGTGAGTGTGCGATTTTGTGGACAGGAATCCATCAGTACTTTGCATGCCTCCCAGGAGAAACCCACATGGTCTAAAAGCCAAGCTCCTTGAGTGATGCAGAACTGATGTGACAATGACAATGATGTCTTGTGTTAGGTGTGCATGGAACCGGTTTGGCTGGTTCAGTTCAAATCCAAATTGGATTCAAACCAACCTGGCCCAGTCCAATGTCCCCCTGAACTGAGTCTGGTTCAACAATCAAACCAGGCTGAACCAGTTTGGGGGTTATACTTGTGTAAAGGGGAATCCAGTGAGGTTCCCCGATTACAAGAACAGGGGGTGGGGGACCCTTTCAGGGGTAAGGGGTGGGCGGGTGGGGGCGGGAAGCAAGTCAGCAAGCTGCTTATCTGGCTGGGGTGGGTGCCAGTGCTGCCGCTCACAGCTGTTCGCCCTCCTGGCAGCCCCAAGCAGCGCACTCCCCCCTCTTTTACCAAACCACCAGCTGCGTAAGCAGCAGTGTTCCCTCTAAGGCATGCACATGTGTTCATGCTCACAAGTTTTCTGATGTCCGCTCAGTTAAATTTAGTTCCCATTGAGGTTCCGTTCTGGAAGGCTCCATTCTGAATGGATATGCTCACACACTACCTTGATACTGCCGCTCAGAACAAAACGCATTCTGCACACAAATGAAAAAGATGAGAAACACACTGGTAAGCAACTTACTTATTTGCTCATCACCACACCTGACTCCCCTATTGTGCTGAATCAGTTTGCCTGAACCAGGCCTGGTTCGGTTTGATCCACGAGCGGACAAACTGGCCCCAGTTCAAGGCAAAACATTTTGGCACGAACTGCTCATGCACACCCCTAGGCTGCATCATTTGCTTTGATTAAAACATTCTTGCAATCCAGTGTTACTGCATTTTTGACATGGACAAATGTGTGTCAGTCTCTTCATGTAAGCAGGGGAGCCAAATTATCTTGGCAGATATTTTGGTTACTTAAGACATTTTCTCCTTCGGTTACAAAAATTGTTTTGTCGGTGCTGAATCCTGCTGTCTTGTCTGCTAAAAAGTGGGAAAGCACATTCTTGTTGCTAGAATCTCTTAAGAAGCTTCTCCAGTCCTTCCGTGCTGTGTTGCTTCCTGCTACCCTTCTCCTGAGACCTTTGCCTTGGGTACACTTTGTCTCTGTTTTCAGGTTCGCCCACAAATACAGTATTGCATCTTTTTTACTTTCTACTGTATGCCTGCAGTTCAGGAAGAAACTCGGCATAGTTATCATCAAAAGGTAATACCTGTTTTCTGTGGTGGTAAGGTATTCACCAGTGCTGACCCATCTACTATGCTGGTATCTGCTTCAAGGATTTTGATCAATTGAGATTTCTCACAGGTGTGAAGAAATTGTCACTGAGTGTGCTACATACTGAAAAAATTATACTGAAAAAATTATTGCAGCTACATCTGTCTGTTCTGACATGAGATAATGATCTTTCATTGCAGCCTGTGGAGCAACAACCTGCTGTTCGAAGAAACACAACTTGTTTTTCTTAACTGGATGGATAGAAGAAGTTTCCATCTTCATAGTCTAGTCCTAGCATGAATGGCTTGAACTGTTCTTTACCTTTGTTGTAGTGTGTAAAAAAATCATGCCCACACAACCGCGATCTGCGATATCTGTGGAGAACAAGTAGGTCTGTTGATGATTATGTAAAGGTTGCCCCATTTCCAGGATAACATTATTGAGCTTACACTCTATCAGAGAATACTTGTTGAGCTCATCCACAGTCTTTGTAGTGACTGCTGCTTTTCACTAAATCTTTGCTACCTGAAAGTCTCATATTCAATCACTAGATGGCTCATCTCATGTCCAGCAGTCATCCATTGCCCATTTGTTGATGGATGCTTAGTAATCCCAATTGCTCCTCCATCACTCTTGACTTTAATTTCCTGCTCATGTGCTTGATTAAGTGGCAGAGCTGAGTATTTCCTCTCAGATTTGTGAACCCCAAAACTGCCTTTGTGAAAGTGCTCAGCTACCTGTGAGTATAGGGTTTTTTAATGAGATCATGTCTCTGAAGTGGATAAGAATCCAATGGGAATAGTTGGTTCTTGTTAGCCAATTTTTTTTAATCAATTCAGATAATGCCTCATGGTGCAGAACAAAGTTTGCTTCTCTAAATGACCAAATAAGGTTGAGGATGGTCAGTTCTATACCAAGTATCAGATACCAGAACTGAAATTGTGGACTTTCAAGTTTACACTTCTCACATCATGTTTCAAAGGCCATGATACAGCCTATCGTACCCTCAGGATAATACTGGCTATATGTTCTGTTCAAAAGTGTACACTAACTGCATGCTATGATCTGATGCACTTGTCATGTTTTTGCTACATTTGAGGCTGTCAGAAATGAATCTGCAGTACCAGATGACACTATGCCTGCTACGACAAGGGCTGCAACCTAACCAATGTCTTGCAGCAAATTTCCAATTGATTTCAATGCAACCATTTCAATATGTAACCCTCCAAACATGACAAACTTGTCCTCTCCATATGATCTGGGCATTGCCACTGGATTTGTTTGGCAATAGCAAAGAGCAATTTGTCAGCAGCCATTATAGGAGTTTGTCTTGGGATTAAGAGTTCAACTGTCTCCTGTATCTTATTCAAAACATGTTTTAAACTAGCTACTGAATGGGCCTGCTCACGTAGCAGAGGAAGTAGTGATTGTTGAGTGGTGTGAGGAGAAACATTCAAACCCCCACAGTCAGTGTATGCTCTGGTGGTCAGCCCAAGAGATTATCTGGAGATGTAAAGTTGAGTTCAAAAAACAAATAATGATTTATTAAGAAACTAAAACATCACAGACTGAAAGAGAGCCATCGAACAACATACACAAACAGGCACTAGCCTTCAACAACAACTGAACAGTTCTAACTGACCCTTAACTCAACAAGTTGTTGTGCCATTGAGTCAGTGTCGACTCCTGGCGACCACAGAGCCATGTGGTTTTCTTTGATAGAATACAGGAGGAGTTTACCATTGCCATCTCCTGCACAGTATGAGATAATACCTTTCAGCATCTTCCTATATTGCTGCTGCCCGACATAGGTGTTTCTCAAAGTTTGGGAAACATACCAGTGGGGATTTGAACCAGCAACCTCTTGCTCCCTAGGCAAGTTACTTCCCCGGTGCGCCATTAGGTGGCGCAAGACAGAGCTATTAATCAAATCAAATCTCTTTATTTCGGTCAGCAACCAGCATGAGATTAAAACAATTGTAGAAGAGAAGACAATCAAACTTCTACTACAAACAATAAAACCAAATAAATTTTAAAAGACAGACCTATTAACATCTCATCATGCCTCTAGTGGCCAGAAGAGGTTACTACAGCTGTAAACCCCTGGAGACCGGTAGAGGGCAGTATATAAATGTATTAAATATACAATAAATACACAAATAAATAAGAGCAATGCTTTAGAATTCCCCCTAACACTCCTCCTTCTTATTGCTCAAGCACTGATCAACAGCTCCCATAATCTCTCACAATGCAATAAAATTATCTCTTAGATGTGCTCACAAAACCATTGCCAACATCTTCTCCATTGGGCAGTATTTCAACTCCATGAGACCCTTTTCTTGTACCTTATATACATAATGGTATTTTGTATCAATATGCTTTGCTCTGGATTTTATCTTTTCCATTTGTGAAAGCAAAATACAACTTTGATTGCACTCAACAATTCAGTTGGTTTTGGTTCATCAGCTCCAAAGTCTTGCAACCATGTGTGTATCCATGCCATTTCCTGACAAACCTGAGCGAGTATTACATATTCCGCTTCCGTAGAGGGAAGAGCAACAGTATTTTGCTTTTGACTGCACCAATTAAACGCTCCACCTCCATAAAATAACAGGTATCCACTTGTGGATTTAGGATCTCTTCTGTCTTCTACCCAGTCTGCATTCACATAATCCACTTGTCTAGGATTACTATTTGCTGGCAATCTCACTTTTAGATTATCTGTACCTTAAGGTGCCTACCCAGTCTTTTAACTGCAATGCAGTCAGTTTTGGTGGGTGTACTCACTTTCCTGCTTAAAATTCCCACAGCTCCAGCAATGTCTGGTCTTGTTACTGTGGCAATATACAGAAGTTGCCCAATTGTTTTCCCATTGTCTGGAAGAAGCTCGCTGCTTACATCTTGCTCAAAGTAATTCACTTCAATTGGAGTGCTGACTTCCTTGGCATCTATAATATCTAGACATTCTAAGAAGTCTTTTATCTTTTGTTTCTGATTAAGAAAACAACCTCCATCTTGTTTTCTTTCTATTTGTATTCCAAGATAATATGAAATGTTCCCCAATTGCTTTACTTCTATTTTTTGTTTAAATGCTTTACATCACCATTGTCTCTGCTTTGACATCAATTAAATAATCAACATGTTAGTATGTAAGTTCATCTATTATTTCTAAACCTTGAATATAGACAAGAGTCAGCTTTTACTTGAATAAAACCTTGTTTAACCAACAACTGATTTAGCTTTGTATTCCAGGCTCCTGCTGCTAGCTTTGGACCACAAATATTCTTTTGGAGCTTACACACAAGTTCCTCCTTATCAGGTTCCTTGAATCCTGGCACTTGCTCCATGTGAGTGTCATCCTTTAATATCACCATGCCCTTAGTATCACCATGCCAAAATGCAATTTTGACATTTTCCTCGCTGCTGCGATGCAGAGCAGCATTCTTATAGAAGAGTGTTTTACTAGTGGGGCAAATGTTTAATCATAAGCCTCACCATATTTCTGAGAATAGAAAAAGCAAGCTACTAGCTTTGCTTTATAGCGACTGACATCTCCTTCTGCATAATGCTTTACTTTGAAAACCCATTTGCAACATATAGACTTTCTGGTAGGTTCTTTAGTTTTTATAATTCTCAATTTCCAGCTTTTAAAATTTTAATTTGAAACATAATTCTGATTGTGGTTTTAGCCTGACTTTTAACTTGTTTAGTTAATTTGGTTAAATTTTATGACTTTTATTTTACATTGTTCCTATTTTATTGTTGTGAGCCACCCTGAGCAGTAGTGTACTTGGGGGCGGGGGGGGGTGCTCTCTAAGGTAGCCTGAACCCAAGCTGTTCAGGGCTTTGAAGGTAATAACCAGCACTTTGTATTTTGCTCAGAAACGTATCAGCAACCAGTGCAACTGTTTTAGAACAAGCATAATATGGTCTCTCCAGTGACCCCAAAGACCAGCCGGGCTGCCGCATTTTGAACTAACTGAAGTTTCTGAACTACTTACAAAGGCAGCCCCACATAGAGAGCATTGCAATAGTCAAGCCAGCACAGGAAGATCTAACTCATCCCTCAAATTCCAATCCTACACAATGAGCTTGCTTGGATTCAGCTTCAATTTGTTATCCCTCATTCAGCCCATTAGTGCCTGCAGGCAGATTTACACATTTATACATTTTTGTTGTTGCAAAATCAAGTATTCTATATCCTTTACATCCTGGTGCAAAGCCAACTAATATCCCTTCCTCACACAGTTGAATTTGGTTCTTTAGACTATCACGTAGACATCTGCTTTTGAGCCAAAAACTCTAACATGCTCCATATTAAGCTTCTTCCCATACCACAATTCAAATTGTGTGACCTTTATAAATTTAGTAGGCAATCTGTTTTGTTGAGAAGTAGCAGTCATAATTGTCTCTCCCCAAAATTTACTGTGTTAACTGACCAAGAAAGACCTATTAACTTCTCATCATGCCTCTAGTGGCCAGAAGAGGTTACTGCGGTGCTAAGAGCAATGCTTTAGAATTCTCACTTCTAACAGTGATATAATGCTGATTTCAAACTGTTTACTTCTTTCTCTGTGCTGCAGGCAACACTGTCTACCTCTTCCAGGAGGCTTATCTTCTCTAGCCATTCTGTGTCCATATGTAGGATGTCCCTGCAGAGTGACAAGCCACATAACACTACAGGACAGGAAGATATCACTTTAGGAGGAGTTGATGAGGAGTTGACCAGCTTACTTTGGACAGTAAGCTGGTCTGGTATCAAGGAGTTCATAAACCTTCTTTGCTTTGCATCTTGAAGTTATTGTGACTCTCATGCATCACCTTTACAATTTACAGCCGCCCAGAGACGTAAGTTTGGGCGGGGTATGAATTTAATAAATACATAAATAAAAATAAATAAGTAAATTGGTGCCTGGGTGTGTGAGGTAAAGTGCATAGGATTTTTTGGGTGCCTAAGGTTACTTTCTAAAACCATAAACATATTACAACATATATACCAAATCTCAGGTTTGTATTACAATGTGAACGATTCTGATATTACATTTTATATGTTCATTATTAGCCGCTGTATTGGATTTTTGGTGCAACCCTCCCTCCCTGTTTTCTGGGAAAAGGAGTATCTGAAAATATTTCTGCCAAATCTCATGCTTGTAGGATTATTTTAATGATTCAGCTTATTTTGGGCATTTATCTGCTCCACTAAAGGCAGGGGTAACAAGAATCAGAGCAGTGGCCTTTCCGCTTGCTATTTCTGGCATGAGGGAGCTTTTCACCTGAACTGGAGACTGCGAATGAGACCTTGGGAACTTTTGGGAGGGCTGGGAGGTTGTGAATGGGATGCAGGATTGCCATGAGGATGCAAATGGAATGAGAGGCCAGAAATGGGCTCCAGACCGGCCCCCACAGGCAGTTGGAAGAGAGGCTTGGAGGAAGAAGGAGTCCCCGTTGCTGCCTCCACCACAATCCCTGCTTCTGCAGCCGCCTCTGCAGAGATTTGAAAAGGCAAAATATGCCACTGCCTCATATGCAATCCCTGCTGTTCCAGCCACCGCTGCTGTCATCTGTGGCAATTTTAGAAGGTAAAAATGTGCCACCTCTGCCACAATCCCACCGCTTCCAACAGCAATTTTAAAGGGTAAAATGCTGACTCCTTTCCCCTTCCTCCCTCCAACCCAAGCCCTTTACTTGTAAAGGGGAATCTTGCTAGATTCCCCTTTACAAGTATGGCCGTGGCCGAACCCTGACCCATGGATACACAAGTCTTTCTCCACCCCTAACCCCTGCATATGTTGAGGTTGGGCACCTATTCGGACCAGGGATAAACAAAACCGCGAGTGCTGAAACTGCAGATAACGAGGTTTGCCCATCCTGGGATTTGAGCTCCTGTCCCAAAGAGAAGCCTTGAGTTCAGTTTAAAACAACACTGGGTCCATAACACAACATTTACTCCCCCAATAAGCACATACACAAGAATAGTACAATGAAGTCATGCTTGAACTTTGGCTAGATACCCAACATATATGACAGACTTGTAAAGGGTAGTCTCTTATTCCTGCATCCGAAAGACATCTTGTAAGGGAACCAATTGTGCCTGTTCTTGCTTGCCTGTATTAGTAGCACTGCAAGGTTAGACTCTCTTATCAAAATCATGCTTAGTTTTTAACAGCCACCTGCAAAGGTTTTGCCACCTTTGGATTGCACCAATACTTCTCTGTGTTCTATTATGGGGGGGAAACAAATTTTAAAATGACACATTGAGGTTGTACATATGGCCCTTTACTGAAGCAAGGAGGGCAGGTGTGAAGTCAGAATAGCACCTACCTTTCCCCAAGACAATCTCTCCTATCCTTCTGGCCACACAGCTTGTACACCCACATGAACCACTGTCCCAGGAGCCACGCGGCCATCTGGAGGCTGGGAAAGCTCAGCCTGGCCTCCAGAAATCCCTAAATGCACCACGCGAGAAGCACATTGCATTGATGGCTTCTCCCTTGGGGAGGGGCCTGCTCACGCCCTCCCCCAAGTAAAAGCCAGGGCAAAAACCCTGGTCATCAGCTGCGCAGGCCTGGACAGGGCTGCTCATGTGAACAGCCTCCTTATATTGCATGTTACTGGACAATGTAAACTATGTTTTGTCTCACAGTAGCAAAGTTTCTCTCTCTCTCCAGTGGCCTGCATCCACTTTGGCATCTTAGTCATTTCCTTCCTATTTCAAAACAACCAAAGCACATTTATTTTTTAAAAGCCACCTTGTTCCAATACTTGGCAGACAACCAACATCATCAGCATAACTTAAGAGTTTCTGCTTGTGGGCTTTCCCTAAAAGCTGTGTAGTATCAGAGTATTTTAAGTATCACAGCAACCTGTCACTGCTTTGGGATATAAAATCGGGAATTTATTTTTAGCATTCTGTCTCTAACGCCAACAGCATATAAAGTTGAATTCTCATTAGAAAATAAGTGGCAGAGCAGAGGAATAAACAATTCAAATAATTGTAGATGAGGTATCAACAAGCAAAGCCAGGATCACTCAGTTAACTTAAACAGAAAGACTGAAATAGGAAATGGAAACTAGTTATTGTTACAGAGCAAGTGTAGAAATGGAATTAAACATCATCACTGAAGTGAAGAGGAGGTGTGGTTAAAATGTGGACAAGAACTGATATTATACTGTCAAAGCGCATCACAGACAGAGCATAAACTTAGAACAGCTCCACACTTTGCATGGCAGGCATGTGGTTTGCTTTGTATACGCCAGTGTTTCATGCAGTATGGATAACACACACCTTCATACACACATCGAGATCTTGACCTAACCCAGGTTCTCAGACATGTGTACATGGATGTTTAAAGACATGTGTTCTGTCTTTCTTTCAGTATGTTTCTGTAAACACTGGTGCAAGATCAGTGTATGTGAAGTACTAAGTAAAGATTGAATCTGCCTAGCAAACTCCCTAGGGGTAAAAAAATAATGCAAGAATTGTCTCATTGTTTTTCTCTTGCCTTCCTATTATCAATTAGCTTAAGAAACAGTTTTAGATTGTAGGTTCCTCAGAGCACGCATCTGTTTGTTTGCTACTCTGTAGAATACCATGTTAACTGGCAGTACTATATAATTAACATCCACCTAGAGCCCTTGAAAATACTTTCATAAGTTTTACTCACACAATCACGCCCCCCACCACCACAAGGGAATTTTCAGTATGTCACTCCACACTTCCCATTATCTTGATGCTGTGATATTTTGCTCCATCACTTCACTACTGGAGGAGAGAAATCTAGGTTTTGATTTCCAGCCCAACTCTACCACCAGTACAGCACATGGTACCCATTTCCTGCCCCTGCTGAGACAGTGGTGATGGTGGTGAGGCAAGGATAGGAAGCAGACACAGGCAGTGACCCAGACTCAGTCCAGAAACCTCAATGTGTTTACAGTCTGCGACCTACAGTTTTTCCTGCATGAGAGGAATGAACTGAATGCCTGAACAGCACTGCCCTACTGGCCAAACAAGGGAGCTGGTTTCAATCACCACAGCATAAGCCACTATTTCATAGCTGAAGTGGATTTAACCAAACTTGTGGTATTAAGCATGAAACCATTTAACCAATTAAAACTTCTATAAGGAGATGCTATATCATGTTTTAATATTTTATACACAACTTATGCCAATTAGTACGGTCTTGTAAATATATATAACTGACTTCTTAAATGTTGTTAACTTTTTACCGTAGCTTGGCCGAGCTCCATTCACAAATATGTTATGCATTGAACAAATTAAAGGCTTATTTTTCCTTTGTTTCAGATCAGAAAGCTAGTTCTAAATTTTAAAAAATGCACTAGACTGGTGAGATCACCTGCCTCAGAACAAAATCTACAGTAAGTCAGCAGCTCACACATAATTTCAAAGTTAAATTATGAATGCCCAAAATCAGAAAAGGTTTCAACACAAATTAAAAGCTTTCTAGGAACTCATTTTTAATCTTAGAAATTTAAGCTCTGTGTGTCTGTGTGTGTGTGTGTGTGTGTGTCTGTGTGTGTGTGTGTGTTCGTTCGTGTGTGCATGTGCACATGTACTCATACACAATGTGTACAGTTGCATTCTAACCTACTGGCTGTCATGAATAGCATGGATATATCTGCCCATTAAAAAAATACTTCTTTCAACACACACAACTGGAATATCTAGATTTCAGTGAAATCCAGAATCAAATGGATAGAATGAAATGTCAGAGTAGCACAGTGTTTACAAATGCAGATTTAACTTTCTCTTTACCAAAAAGGCCACAGCTTTCCACAGCATTGGATCAAAGAAAAGTGCATGACTTTGTTTATATTAGTCTGTTAAATTACAAATGCCTGAACTACAGAAAAACAGATTTCAGCTGTTCAAAAGCCAGGTTTCTTTATAGCAACTTTTGTCAACATTCTGAGGGTTGACAAAGTAATTAGCAGTAAACTGGCAAGGCTCACATTTCAAAGCAAAACAGATCTCTGTAATCAAAGTAAATAATAGTTTTTCAGTTACCTTAAAAAAACTTCCTCTCTCATTCGGACACTGGGTTTCCATGGTTAAAGTTGACATTTTCTCCGGGAAAACTCCACTGAGCTCCTCCTAGAAGCAGAGACATTTTTAATGGTTAGTCCAGTCTGTAGGAAATTCCTTTCTAAGCCACAGGAACAGTCACAACAACAGTTTTGCCAAGATCTTTTCCCGTCAACAACACAGTGCCATTTATATCCTACCATAGCTTTTAACACATCCTTTTGGTCTATTATTTCCTTTGAATTGCACTTAAAGACAGTGTTATTGGCATTTTCCCCTCATCACAAATGATCCCCCAAATTGCTTCTGGTGGATTTTAGCAGGCTCATTAAAAAAGAATGCAAAGGAATAATGCTTGCTTTGTTTGCTTGACCTCAGCCTGAAGTACACACAGAGCAAATAATGGGAGGTGTGGAATGGGGGATCACCACAATCCTCCACCTATGATTACAGATCTAATGTGTTATCCTGGAAAACTACACAAGGAAAGGGGCATAAAGTATCCTTTATTCAGAGGGATAAAAGAAATTCCTGCCCTAGTAGAATGCAACAACACAGATGCACACTAACCTCACAATTTACTTTCATCATCAAGCTCAGTTCTCTGACTATTAAAGAGGAATTCCTCTGAGCATATATGGAGTACTTTCTCTCTACTCATGCATCAGCCACAACTACAATTCTGGGGTCAGAGCTAAAACAAAGGTTAGAGTGAGAGCCATCACTCAGCATACTCCCTCTGTCAATACCTAATTGAAGTTCATCCATCAGGCTGACCAATGCAGTCTCAACCCCTAGCCCCCCTGAAAGTCAGTTTGAAATTGATCTAAAGTAGACAATCTGTCTCCTCCAAGACTGCCTGGAACTGAGAGGCCACCACCTGCTCAATTACCTTACCCAACCATGGAAGGTTGTGGATGGGTATATAACTGACTAACTCAGAGGGATCCAATAAAGGTTTCTTCAAGTATGGTCTAATGATAGCCTCCTTAAGGCAAGAAGGCATCCTGCCCTCCCTCAAAGAAGCAGTTATATTTGCCAGTCCCTCTCGGATGGTGCAATTGCCAGATGGAATAAGATGCTGGGCAAGGGTCAAGAGAACAGGTTAGAAGGTGTACTGTCTGATGCAGCTTGTCTACATCCTCATTTGTCACAAACCGAAAGTGATCTAATCTAAACCCATAAGAGGAGTTGCTGGACTCCTCCATAGTTGACTCTGTAATAAACGTGGAATGTGGTTCAGCTCAAATGTGAGAGATTTCATCTGCAAAAAAAATTAAAGACATCTCAGCAGCTAACTGATGGTTCCAAATTCAAATTCAAGGGGGAATAGCCCTTGAATACTATATAGATAGTACTGAATACACATACTAGCCCTTTCACAACCCTAGACAACTCCGTGGGACATGAACTTGTGGACACAATGCAGGAAGCAAAGAACTAACCTACCTCACAGGGTTCTAACCTACCTCACTATGTACCCTGCTCTGGGCTCCTTAGAGGAAGAACGGACTATAAATGAAATAAATAAATAAATAAGAATATTGGCCAAAGCATAGATCTTCAAATGTGTTCTATGTGGTGATCTGTTGGATTCGCACCCAGTCTTTCTCCACTTGCTCTCTAGTTATCCACCTTGCTGCTTCAAATCCTAGGTTGGAGACGACACTTAGAAGCAATTATGTCTACTGCTTACGTAAGCTCATTGCTCCCGGTTTGCACCAGTGCATTGATGAAATCATTATAGAACCAACTTAAAACCCTTCCAAGGAGCCTTGGAATCCTATGGGATCCAATAACACTCCTGGGCAGACCAATCTAATGGGCCCTTCACCCCTGAAGAAATAAGTTGTGATTGCAAGTCCTCCCTTAGCCAGATGGTGGTCCGTTCATGATAATGGGGAAATCACAGAAGTCCCAACCCATGGAACACCACCCTGATCAGAACAAAATACCGAGTCAAGTATGTGACTAGAATCATGTGCAGATCCAGAGACCACTTGGGATACGACCATAGTTCCATGCCATGCGATCCTGAGCTGAACTTGACCAGCCAGTCCCAAAGTGAACATTGACATCTCCAACCACCAACAATCTGGGCAACTCCAATGCGAACTCTGCAACCAGGTCCGTAAGCTCAGTTAGGGACTCTGTTGGGCAGCGGGGTGATCAGTACACCAACAGAAGTCCCAATCTAATCCTCTCATTTGGCAAAATGTATGGATAGATAGGGCAAATATTTGAAAATCCTACTTTCTTCATATGAAAGAACAGATATATTCTCAATTAACATTCTTAATTTGTTTCTATCACTTGCACTTAAGATTCTACACTTTTCTGTTTACTCTTTCATATTTTTCAGCAGCAGTCAATTCAACAGTGGTTAAGGGAATGAGCTAACAACCAGGAAGTCTCCAGTTCAAATCTCACCTCAAATCCCCATTCAGCCATGATACTAGCTGGGTGACTCTGGGCCAGTCACTTCTCTCTCAGCCTAGCCTACTTCACAGGGTTGTTGTGAAAGAGAAACTTAAGTATGTAATACACTGCTCTGGGCTCCTTGGAGGAAGAGCGGGATATAAATGTAATAATAATAATTAATAACAACCTGTACTTGCAATAGGTTAATATCACCTCCCTATTTTACAAGTTTATTGCAAGGATTACTAAGGTAATGTAGAGATACCAATACATTTGTTTTAATTTATTAAGGAGCAAGGATAAAACATCAGTTTCTTTACCTGTGATCCAACAATACTTTCCGGGAAACTTCCTTATTTCAACTAATATAATTGCAGAGCCCTACTGAAAAGGCTACATTTCATATCAAGTTCACATATCTTTGAGTTGTTTAAAATCACATTTTTTTAAATCTGGACTTTGGCAAACTTCTCTTCTTTTGACATTATTTCTTTTTCAGAAGTGAGTCAAGAGTCCAATTCAAGCAGGCCAAGGATACAGCTACACAGAGGATTACATTGAAATGGAGGAGCCAAAATACAGGAACTGTCTAGTGCCAGTACTTAATAGATCTCTTAACTCAAATGTTGCATTGTGTTAGTCCAGCTGAAGCCACAAACAAAGTACGGGATTTGTATGGTGGTAGGGGAGGAAGGAAAAAAGTCCCCACTTCCGTAAGTGCTGTAGAAAGAGATTCTGTTCGTTCTCACAGGGTGGAACAGGACAGTCCGTACAGGCTTACTGGAGGCAAAGCACAGCACAAAGCAACACAGCAGAAGCTTGTTGCTTACGTGGCTTTGTGTGCATTTTATGGACTCTTCTCTAAACAGATTTTTAGAAGTCCTTTGACGAGGAGAATGATTGTCAAATCATTCAGGCATGCATCTTCTGGTCATACTGGTCAGGTTTCAGATATAACAGAAAACCGTGGTTTTCCATTATGTCTGAATTCAGCCACTCCTTTTGGATTTTACTGCCTTGGTTAGATTATCACACAATGTGCTGTGTATGAAGACTGCTCAGAAACTTGATTTGATTCAAAACATAATAAAGAACCATTATCAAGAACCTGTGAGACAGAACATGTTTTACCAATGCTATAAAGTCTGCACTAGCTGTCCATTTGTTTCTAAGCACAATTCGGAGTACTGGTTTTGGTCTTCACAGCTCTAATGGCTTAGGATCTGGGTATTTGAAGGACTGCCTGCTCTCCTAGGAGCCTGCCCATCATCTTAGGTCACATGAGGATCTATTCTAGCTGCCTTCATATTTGGGGCAAGGTGAGTAAGTGGTAGCTGGGGACAGCCCCTTCTCTATGATGGCACCCATCTGTAAAATTCCCTCCCCACAGACATTCACTTGGAACCAATTCTTTTTCCTTTCAAGTGTCAAATCAAGACAAGACATTTTTATTCATCTTAGCCTGATATAGTACTGCTTCTGCTGTTTGATATTAAGTGTCAGTTTTTATTTTATTTGGTGTTTTAAAAAACATACTTTTTACTTTAAAGACAGAGTACATGTTTAAATAAATGAAATTCAGTCTCTTAGTTTCTCTCCATTTGTATTACAGTATGTGACCTTAGGTGGGGAAACCAGTGGTTGGTATGACTGGACACCTGCTGAGGCTCAAACTGAAGATTGCCCCAGCAACCCATACATCACTGCTGGGGTGACCTCCCATTGGGATGGATGCTCTTCTACTATACAAGAATTCAGATGACTGGGCTTCCTCCCTCGGAAGGGAGGTGGTGGCAGAAGCCCTAGCAGCAACAGTACTATGGAGAAAGAGCCCACCAGCAGGTTTCTTGCCCAAGGTGACGGGGACTGCTATAAATCCTTTGCCTAGGGCCACCAAAACCTAGGAGCTATGTGACCTGAATAGGAATATACACTGTAACACACACACATAGCAGCAGCAGCAGTTCAGGAGCCAAGGCTGTGCCAAACAATGTGCAGCTGCTGCTGGTTCCTGGAAGCCCCGATTGCACCTCTTTCTCCCTTCCCACACTGCCTGCAGGCTACCCATTTGTCTGGTAGAAATGCACAGGCTGGTCAATGATTAACCAGCGTGCACAGCTCTACTCCACGTGGTGGTGTTTCCACAACTGGCATAAATACAGTTCTTCCTTGTGATGTGCTCAGTTTTAGTCTTCAATGAGTAAGCATTTAGAGCTTTGAGGTGGTATGTAGGTAATAGATTCTGTTTTACACAAAATTATATTCTTACATAATTGAGCATTATCATTTGGATTATAAGGTGATTTTATGAATATATATTTCGATAAAAGGCTGGGGCTAGAATGATGGTCAGCTTACATTTGGTAACAATTGGGCTCTTCTTAGTTATGCTGGTACTTCAATGATAAGTATATAGATTGTGATATACAGATTCCAAAAAAATGATTCTAAGATATTCATGGCAGCTTCATACTGTCATGACAGTATCATTTTTGACATGTGTGTGTTCTATAGGTATGACATTGGTTGGATGATTGAAAGGCTTTTATCTTCATTACAAGCAAGCATTTAGAAGGCCAAGACATCTTTTATAAAGGAATTTAGTGGTTTGAGAATAGTAGATACACTGATTGAAACATCTGATTCACTTGATGAAGTCATTTTCAAAATGGCTGTAGTATTTATTTGGATTATTTCATAGTAGATTTATCTCTGTGGCTTTAGATTTATTTATGTATGTATCTTTTGTTTGTGAATATATTAATGCATATTCACATATCTGTTATTTTTACATGTATATAGCAATTTAAATTGTTCTTATATAGGATCAATATTATTTGAGTTTTTACTTTCATAGAGTTGAACTATTAGTATTGGTCTGTTGGTCTGTTTTTATAGTGTCTTCATACTGTTGATCATGACAGGTTCTTTCTCCACTCTAACATTTTATTACAATACATCAGCATCTGACTCTGCCTGCCGCCCCCACTCCTCCACAGCAAGGCAAAGTGACAGGTGCAGACTTTTGAAACCATTGTTTTAAAAAGGAAAATAAAATATCAGTTAATTTATCTGAGAGATATGACACTGAAAACAACTTGATTTATTTATCACATTTATATACTGCCCCATATAAGATCTCTGTGAGATTTATGCAGAGGGTATGACTTGTGCTACAAGTTCTAAGATACACATGTAAGCTTTTCAAATACAAATTCAAATGGAGGGAGGCTTACAAATGTAAAGATCCCAAGAAATATGTTAACTTTTCTACTGAGTGGCCATATGTTTTCTGACCACAGCACAACCTTAAGAGTTCGCGTTACCTATGCAGGATGCTACTACTCTGGAAAGCTAAAGGAGAACAAAGGCACTGTTAAGCATCTTTTAAAAACACTCTTTAGGACCAGAGTAGCTTAATATAAGTAAGCCACCATTATTGCTGCTGTTGTACACTGTATTATTTTGAATGCTAAAATAGGGAAATGTTTAAAGGCAGAATGCCACTGTTCACGTTCTTCCTTCCTGAAAGCAAAAATCTCTCTTTGGGTATGATACCAAATCTGGTATAATGTATCTCACTACAGCCCTGGTTGAAAGGAGTATTGGGACAAGAAAACAGGCCGTTACTTGACTAAGAGGATGACTTTTGGGCTTGTTTGTCTGCATAGCAGTGCCTGGAAGATCAGCAAATGGAGAGAAGCCACAGTTCAGGGGCAGAGCACATGTTTTGATATGTAGGTCAAGTTTGATCCTGGCATCTAGTTAGGAAGGATCTTAGGTGCCATGGCTGAGAAGGCCTCTGTCTGAGACTCTGGAAAGCTGCTGCCTTTCAGATCTGACAACACAGGATGAAATGGTAGTCAGACTCTGTACAAAGCAGATCACACAGACGCAGTCTTGCCAAATGCAGAGGCGTATCTAGGGAAAATAGCGCCTAGGGCAAACACTGAAATTGCGCCCCCTGTCCAAACATCTGACACCCATCTTTCAGATAACTTCACCATAATATCAGCTCAAAAATACAAGTCAAGCTTGTTAATCTTTTAATATTTAAAAAACTATTTAGCAGTGGACGTAGCCTGACCAAAAAATGCTGGAAAACTACAAATTTCCGTATTCTGGGGCTCATGAAATACCCAAATACTATGTGGAGGTGTACTTGGAAAACTAAACAGAAGTGCCTGTATAATTCTCTACTATGTATTGTAGCATCACCATTACATAAGTTTTAAAAATCAATGGAGAATTTGACTTTTCCCAGATACTCTGAAAATAATTAAAGGATATGCAGAGTAAACTGTGTCACTGCTTGGAATATATTCTAGTATTTCAGAAAGACATCTAAAATGAGAGAAAGAGAGCAAGAAACTCCAAGTGGGCCTTAATAATACGGATTTCACACTGATTCAGAGACAAACTCACCATTAATAACCATATTATTAAGACATCACACTTAACTCACTTATCACAAGAAGCAAAGTAAGAGCAAATGAATACAATCCTAGCTCATAAACTTCAGCTCATTATTCACAAGCCCTGATTCTCTGTACATAGTGCCAATCTGAATATGTGTACAGTGTCTTATATTATATTAATTTTTTTAAAAAAAAATTACCTGTAGCCCCTTCAGGGGGCTTCCTAAAGGCTGTGGGGGGTCTGCCCTCCTCCCGCTGGCCTCTAGGGCCTCGCAGGGACCAATTGAGCATGTGCGGTAGCCATTTTTTAAAATAATCTTTTTTTAAAAAAATGGCCGCTGAAAACAAAATGGCCACTGTGCATGCTCAAATGACCTCTGCAAGGCCTGGCATGGCCTAGGGCCTCACAGAGGTCATCTGAGCATACACAGTGGCCATTTTGTTTTTGGCAGGTTTTTTAAAAAAAATTTAAATCTACAAAATGGCGCCCCACTTCAAGTGGCGCCCGGGGCACGTGCCCTGCCTGCCCAACCCTAGATACGCCCCTGGCCAAATGCACCCTGAAAATGACACAGCTCACCTCTTGGTAAGAGGTAGGCTACCACATAGCATGCAACTTTTCATATTTACTGCACATGCATGCAACCGCACTACCCTACCCTTGTGAAATACTTTCATAAGCATGGGTGTGCTATGACAGGGGTGGTCTTGGTAGTAGCTTCAGAGGTAGCACTGGGTTCCCCCTTATTGTCTTGGGGAACTTCAACGTCCATGCTAAGGCCACCCTAGTAGGGACAGGTGGCTCAGGACTTCATGGCCGCCATGGCAAACATGGGACTATCTCAACTGGTATTGGGCGCTACCCACTTTGGAACTGGTTTTTGCTGAACAGGGAATGAATGATCTGGAGGTGGGGGAATTTGAGATAACTCCCTTGTCATGGACAGATCATTATCTGGTGGGGTTCAGATTGACGGCTCCATCTACCTTCTGTAGGGATGGGAGACCAATTAGAATGGTCCAGCCCCAGAGGGGTATGGATCAATTTGGTTTCCAGACAGCCCTCAGAGAGTTTCCAGTGTCCAGAGCTGGTAACTCTGTCAAGGCCCTGTTGAATCTCTGGAATGTGGAGAATGTCCAGACTATTGACATGGTCGCTCCTAAACGCCCTCTCTGGCTTGGTGGAGCCCATTCTGCTCCTTGGTTTTCTGAGGAGCTTAGGGCAATGAAACAACTTGGACAACAGCTGGAACAATGCTAGAGGAAGAGTTGTGATAAATCCAAACAAACACGGGCTAAAACCCATTTTCAGGACTACTCCATGGTGGTGGGGGTGGCAAAGAAACATTTTATCTTACTCCTTTGCATCTGCTCGGTGTAGGCCACTGGAGTTATTGCTTCACACATCCTCCTGTGTAATGAGGGATGAACAATCTATAGCCCGCTGTGATCAGTTTGCATGCCACTTTGCAGATAAAGTCACTTGTATTCGTGCCGATTTGGACTCCAGCATTTTGGCAGTTCCGGCAGATGTGCCTTGGGTACTATCTGATTCTATTGTGTTGGATTATTTTCAGTTCATGCAGCCTGAGGATGTGGACAAGATCCTGGGCAGTGTGCAGGAGATGCCGTGTGCTCTAGTTCCTTGCTCTTCATGGCTAATAAAATCTGCCAGGGAGGATATGGGCAGGTGGATAGAGACTATAATCAATGCTTCATTAAGAGCAGGATGCCATCATGCCTCAAGGAGGTGGTAGTGAGACCACTATTTTAAAAAGTTCTCCCTTGACTCCTCCAACCTGAACAATTACAGACCTGTTTCTAACCTTCCCTTTTTGGGCAAAGTGGTGGAGCCACTTTGAGACTTGGGTGATACATATGATCTAGATCCCTTTCAATCTGACTTCCATCCTGGATATGGGACTGAAACTGCCTTGGTCGCCCTAGTGGATGACCTATGCTGGGAGCCTGACAGGGGGAGTGCATCCCTGTTGGTTCTGCTGGACTTCTTAGCGGCATTTGATACCATCGACCATGGTATCCTTCTGGACCGCCTCTCAAGTATGGGGATTGGAGGCACTACTTTGGAGTGGCATCGGTCCGTTCTTGGGGGAAGAGTCCAGAAGGTAGTATTAGGGAACTACTACTTGGCTCCTTAGCCATTGGCTTGTGGGGTTCAGAGGGTTCCATTTTGTCCCCCACGCTGTTCAACATCTACATGAAACCACTGGGAGAGGTCATCCGGGGATGGACCAAGTTGTCAGCAATATGCAGATAACACTCAGCTCTATCTCTCCTTATCACCTGATCTTAGGGAGGCAGTGGATGACCTGAATCATGGCTGGAGGCCATGATGGGCTGAATGAAGGTGAGTACACTTAGACTGGATTTAATCTCAGTTTACTAGCCCACATCCAGACAAAACGGAGGTGCTGTTGGTCAGTAGGAGAGCCAATCAGGATGGAAGGATTCGACTGGTTCTAGATGGGGTTGCATTCCCCTTGAAAGAGCAGGTGCACAGCTTGGGAGTACTACTGGACCTAGTCTACTTTTGGTTGTTCAGGTGGTGGCAGTGGCCAGAAGTGCCTTTGCACTGCTTCAGCTAGTGCGTCAGCTGCATCCCTTTCTTGATAAGGCAGATCTGGCTACAGTTATCCTCACCTTAGTCATGTCACGGCTGGATTACTATAACACACTCTACATGGGGCTGCCCTTGAAGAATATTCAGAAACTGCATATAGTGCAAGGCAGCTAGGATTTTATCCTGAGCTGCCTGCTGGAATCATAGTACACTCATTTTGAAAGAGCTGCACTGCTACCAATTTGTTTCTGTGCCCAATTCAAGGTGCTGGTTTTGAATTAATTAAATGACAGCTCGAGCTTTACAGCAAAAATGACTCTGCTGCCATTTTTGAGGCACCTTCCAATTCTGACAATTTGGGCCCAAAAGGCAAGCTTGAAGTTGGGTGGCAACCCTTCATTATAGGTTTACTTGATGCCTAACCGTGGTTAACTATTGCTGAGTGCAATATCTGAATGTAGAAATTACCACTTATGACTGGCTGGCAAACCAGAATCAGAAACATAGTTTGAAGTAAACTGCGGTCTGCTTTAGCATGATATTTGACAATCAGTCAGTCATGTTTATTTACGGTCATAGACCAAAATTTAAGGCATACATAATAATACACATATGATTATTTTATCTCATATTATTATCATCTCATCCTAATCAGCAGTTTCCAGTTTACATAATCTGGTTTACCATCTGTTGTCTAGCATTCTTAGCTGCCTCACAAAACTTAGCAACTTTAATTGTTACTTCCTCCTCCTGATCTGAGAGCAGATAGTTGATGTAGAATGTCCTGGAAATCAGCCAGTAATGAGGAAATATAACGAGAATGATATCTGACAATAAACCATAGCTAAGGCTCCACCTCAAAAGGCCACTACACATAGACACTGCCATGCCAAGAGAACAGAAAATGAAAACTGATAATGAACTCTGAAATATTGTTTGTTCATTCAGAAGCTCAAATCATGCTCTGGCATGAGGTCATAATCTTGGCACATCTTGCAAGAAGTATTACCCTTAATTAAGATAAACTAATTCTGGTTTCTCAAAGATTCTGTACGATTACTTTCACTGTATTCCCAATCTTTACACTTTCAGTAACTCTAAGATGTCTGCCTAACTGTGCTTGCATTGAAATTGCCCCATAAGTTTTAGTTGGATCATGTTTAGGCAAAGGCAGGCAGCTTTTAAAAAATATAATAGCTTTGACATGTATACATCTAACACTCCCCTTGGGCATAAAAAGGCAGCAATTCCCCCTGCTTCCAATTTTTGCTGCTTAGATTTCAAGAAGCCACATGAAATTATTCCAAAATGTATACAAAAACATGCAAATAGTTCGGCTTTCCCTCTATGATCTGGTTGTTTTCTGTTGCTGGCTAATTTAATTGCACGTCGACCTAAACCAATAAATACTTTGCTAATCTTGATTGGTTTTTCTTAAACCATAGGCAATTGCTACTTTATTGTCAATAAACTGGCATAAACACAGCAACTTCCTGCTCATATGCCACAATTTGCAGATTACTAGTATGACCAGATAACGCACCCCGCCCCTTTTAAAGTTAGATTACAAAAAAATCATATCCAGAAGGAAAAGTTCAGTATAAACAGAAGAAGGTGCATCACAGCTAGTTCTCAGGTCAAAAAAGGATCCCATTGTTGTCTGGGCACTAGAAAGCACCTTCTCCCTTGGTACACATATGGACTTCATATTCACACATGTGCCACCCATAAGCCCCTAGAGTTGAACTTACAGTGATATACCTGTAAGTATACCTTAGGATCCTTTTGTATAAATGATCATGAATCTATAATATAAAGCTGCCTGGCCTCACTCACTGCCTGCCTGCCATGCAACTCCCAGACCACACCACAAAAGATAGGAACATGTGATTTTCACAGGTAGGTTCCAGACCTTGCCCAGACTACCAAAAAAAAAATCCCAAACCCCAGAAAAATGCATTAATGTCCTAGAAAATCTGGAAACACTCTCATTGGCAAACATAGGGAATAAGAACTCAGCGGCCTTCAATACCATCAACCATGATATCCTTCTGGAGTGCTTAAGTGGGATGGACCTTGGGGGCATTGTTCTTCAGTGGTTCCAGTCCTATCTCACTGGGCAATTCCAGTCGGTGTCAATGGGGGGGTGAGTGTTCTGGGCCCTGGCCCCTTTCCACAGGGCTCAGTCCTTCCTCCCATTCTTTTTAACATCTACATGAAGCCACTGGGGTCATCTGCCAGTTTGGGGTAAGTTTTCATCAATATGCGGATGATACTCAGCTTTATAGCTCTACCCTTGGCCAAACTGGTGATGCCGTCCATGTGCTGGCTCAGTGCCTAGAGACGGTCAGGACTTGGATGGTCCAAAACAAGCTCAGGCTCAATCCCTCCAAGACCAAGTTGCTCAGTTTGCGACCTCGCCAATTGCTGTGTGTGAGTTTATCTCTTGATGGGGTTGCGCTTCCCTTGAGAGAGACAGTTTGTCATCTGGGAGGGGGGGGTTTCCTTCTGGACTCGCGGCTCCTGCTTGAACAGCAGGTGGAGGCCATGGCCAGGGGTTCCTGTGCCCAGCTTCGGCTGGTTCACCAGTTACGGCCTTTTCTCAACCAGCAGGCCCTGGCAACAGTAACTCATGCTTTTGTTACCTCCTATTTGGATTACTGTAATGCGCTCTACCTAGAATTGCCTCTGAAAACGATTTGGAAGCTTCAGCTAGTCCAGAATGCAGTGGCCGATCTCCTCATGGGTGGCCATAGATTTGATAGTGTCACATCTCTTTTATGCTCGCTGCACTGGTTGCCTGTTTGCTTCCGGGTCCAATTCAAAGTGCTGGTTCTCACTTACAAAACCCTTACGGGCTTAGCACCTGCTTATTTCCGGGATCGCCTCTCTCGGCTAGTTGTATCCCGTCCCGTGAAGTCTTTTCAGCTGGCCCTCCTTGGTGTCTCAGGCCCTGGTGTAGCGTGTGGTGCTTGGCCCATAGGAGGGCCTTCTCTGTGGCCGCCCCTCTTCTTTGCAACACTCTTCCCCCCAGATTTGTTCAGCTCCCTCCCTAGCTGCTTTTAAGGCCCTTTTAAAACCTACCTGTTTCGCCAGGCGTTTGCCCTTTAATTAATTAATTAATTAATTAATTGTTATTTGTTATTGGTATGGTTGTTGTCCACCACCTAGAGACTTTGGAGGAGGCGGTATATAAGAAAAATTTAATTAATAAATAAACTCATAGAAAGCAAAAGACTACAGTCACAAAGAGCTAAAATGCTCATATGCTTTCAAACTACAAGCACTCACTGACTCATTCACTGCCTGCCATGAAACTCCCAGACCAAACCACAAAAGACAGAAGCGCACCATTTTCTCAGGTAGGTTCCAGACTTTGGCCGCATTACCACAAATATCCTAAACCACAGAAAAATCCATTAATGTCTGGGGAAATGCCGAACAACTCTCCTATTGGAAAGCATAGGGAGACAAAGACCTCATGGACAAAGACTAGAGTTAAAGAGAGAAAATATGTTCATATGCTTGCAAACTACAAGCCCTACCAATCACTGTTCCCTCTAACAGGGATTCCCAGATGTTCTTCACTACAACTCCCAGCATCTCCTGCTGCTGTGGCCTTTGGTTGGGGATTCTGGGAGTTGTAATCAACATCTGAGAATCACTATTAGAGGGAACACTGCTACTGATACCATAAAATATCCATGAATATGAACCAGTCACTTCCATTATAAGATAGCCCAAGTAACTTTCAAAAGCTGAAGTGACTCCTCCTATGTCATGCCCAGGGCTGAACGCATGAATGTCACAAGCAACTATAAAAGTCTAGCTCCCAACTTGCCTCCCATTTTAGCAGAAACCAGAACTAAATGCCAGCAGTTCACTCACTCACATTCATCTGTTAGCTTCTTTGTATACTATGATGCATGCTTTCAAAGCTGTAGTTAGTTTCTCTGATAGGTGCATTGAATACACTGTGACTCATTACTTTAAGCATAAGCACAAAGGAACACACATCTATTAAATCACTTACAGAAACTGGAATCATGAATAGTTTCTTCCTTGCTTCAGAAGGAGACTGTTTTTACAGTGCCAGTTAATTCTGTTGTGGGAATCTGCAAGCTTTTATGCAACACAAAACCTTTGATTAGGTAGATTCTGCTTTCATGTACATGGGGAAAGACAGGAAACCAAATTCATCCAGTCTAAAAAGAGCATTTCTATTCTTGCCACTGCTGTAAATGCCACTACACTGACTTGATGTTTCACAAAAGTTGCTATTCAGCACACAGAGGAGGCAAGGCAGGACTAGGTAGAAAGGAAAAGGACATCCTCTAAAGGCATTGAAGCCAGCATAGCACAAATTTTCTGAACAGAGACCTGTTCACGTGATAGATGTGTAATAAAACAGATCTGTCTCTTTTGGGTCTCACAAAATATCTTGGCAATATCACTGAATATCACATAGGCCAAGTTCAGACACAACAAACCCAGTGCTCTAGGCTTGGGAACATATCACTGACATGTGTGTTCCCTTCCTTCATTTCCTGATTTTCTCCATTCATAGTTTGCCAAGGCACAAGCTGGCAAACTTTGATAAGCACTGCCCCCCAACTATGGATTGCATACTCACTTGAAACCACGGGCATAGCTAGGGGAGAGGGGGCCCGTGTTCATCCCTCTCTCTGGCGGCCCACCAAAGTGAGGGAGAGAATAAAGAAGATAGGGAGGGGTGGAGCTGGAGGGCCCTCAGGAGCTGGGAGCCCGTGTTCTTTGAACCCTTTTGCTCAATTATAGCTACGCCCCTGCTTGAAACCATGCTTTAAAATAACCTCTGCTAACTGAGAAAAAAAGGCACCTTTTAAAGTGGTAACTTTCTTATTTTTATCATGGGGAGAGCACCCAAACCTATTCAGCATAGCGCCTCTCCAATGGCTGTTTGCTAGTGTTTCTTTAATGAGGTGTTTAAAAAAAAAAAGACACATTCTCTGTCCCTCAAACCTTTTGCTATGTGAACTGTTTTGTGCACTTCCTCCTAGCCTTTTGCTGGAAAGCAGATAAAGTAATGAGGTTGGTTTGGAGGTGAGGGGCTAGGAAACTGCAAATTTGTGTCAACACTGCATTTTGGAAAGGAGAGATGACTCTCCAACTTTATAGAAGATGAAGTAAACCCAACTCAACAAGCCACACAAATCTCAATGCATGGAGGGGTGGATTTAAAATAGCATTTGCCACAAATTCTCTGTGGGTACCCATCTTACACCAATCTCATATGCACAATTATGTACTGGTAGCATTAGTCCAGAATTTGTTTACTAACCATCTATCTGGGATTGCCAGTAAAAGTAACTGGCTATTTGCATATGTTCCTCCCTTCAAAGAAGTGCCAATATAACGCCATTAGCAAAGATTAGGCAGAATCAAATAGCAATCTGTCAAATAAAGCATATGGACCTTACCTCCAGCAAGGAGAAAAAAGAATGGCAGTGCTCCATTAAATACCAAAGCACATGCGTACACACACAAGAGATATTTTGTGAAGCCCCAAAGATTCTGCCCTCCGAGAAAAAAAGGCTGTTCCCTCCTTGGAGGTTTTTCTGGCTTGTCTAATGGGCAAGTCATAAATAACTTGGATTTTTTAAAAAAAGTTTTTATGTACCTAAAGGTAGGCCTTTGTCAATCAAACTTTAAAGGGGAGAGCCATGTTGTTAAAGGTGCCTCCTGACCAAAAAGCGACCAAATGTGGTTCTGCCTTTTTATCTCCCCCAGCCCCTGCTCATCAGTCCACTCAGTTCCAGGACTCTATGGTAGTGCCCCCCCCTTCTCCTGCTTTTATTTCATTGTGAGCTCCAATAGATGCCATAATGGTGTGAGTCTTTCCAGCTTCTCCCCTTAACCATTACACCCGACATCTTTGCTTATAGTTATTGTAATTTTTAAAACACTTTTATTAAACCATTCTGGCAAACTTCACAATACCTGTACAGTTATTTCAATCTAATTAAGTTAAAATAACCCCTGATAACTTGGCAAAGAGGCACCTTTTAACATGGTGATTCTCTTTTATTTAGCAGGGGGAGAGTAACTGGCCCTATCCACCCCCAGCACAACATCCCTCCAGTGACTGTTGCTGGTGTCTATCTGATGTTTCTTTTTAGATTGTGAACCCTTTGGGGACAGGGAGCCATCTTATTTATTTATTATTTCTCTGTGTAAACCGCCCTGAGCCATTTTTGGAATGGCGGTATAGAAATAGGATAGATAGATATTTAATTCTTTTCATACAGAAAGTTTAACACAACTCAGGTTAAGAGAATCTGGGCTCTCTAGGACAAGCTACAAAACAGAATATGGCTACTTCAAGAGCAAGCTCACCATCAACTGTGGAATGGGGTGGAGGAGGAAATATTGTGCCGCCAAGTCAGTGTCGACTCCTGGCGATCACACAGCCATGTGGTTTTCTTGGTAGAATACAGGAGTGGTTTACCATTGGCTTCTCCCATGCAGTATGAGATGATGCCTTTTAGCACCTTCCTATATCGCTGCTGCCTGATATAGGAGTTTCCCATATTCTGGGAAACACACCAGTGGGGATTCGAACCAACAACCTCCTGCTCTCTAGGCAGGTTGCTTCCCCACTGCGCCATCAGGTGGCCAACTGTGGAATAAGGATGTGCAAACTTATCCTCCATTACACGTGTATCAGAGCCAGTTTATATTTACTAAAGTGACAAAAGAGGTGAAGCAGAACCTAAAGATCTCAACCCTGGACAAATCTGTGGCACCTAGATGGTTTCTCAAGCTCATTTATCTCCCCTCTGAGAACACTCACAAGTCCCACTTCTCATGTACTGTTCTCATGTTACCTGAATCCAAGACTAGGGTTTCCCCCAAGTTCTTTAACTTAAATGCAAGGTCCTCTTTCTTTGGGGTAAGTAAGAGTATAACCTGTATTTAGCCTCTGTTTTTTAAGGGACTTATCTTAAATTCATTCATCTTGTATTCGGGTAAATATTTTAAAACCAGAAATAGGGAAAGAAGTCCCTTTTGCACATTTAAATTCACTCTCTCAAGAGTGTGTGTGTGTGTGTGTGTGTGTGTGTGTGTGTGTGTGTGTGTGTGTGCACGCACACAGTATAGTTAAGATGAGGAGCATTTTCAACATGCCTTTTGCTGGTTTGAAAAACATAAATCTAGTGATAGAGTAATTACTGATTGAAATCCCCATAATAACAGGGAAAATAATTAAGGGAAAGTTAGTCTGCCCACTGAAAATTCTGAATCCAAATTTGGGAGGGGCAAGTCCTGGCAATTTCTAGAGAGTGACTTCCTGGTTCTGAACATAGGTGCCTGATAAAGACAGTCACTTGTATAGTTAAACATCCATTCCTCCTCCCTCCCGTTCTGTCCTTTTTGTTATCTCCCTCTGCCTCCTTTCTCTCACACCCACCAAAGTGGGGGAAGCAGAGGCCCTCAGCAAAGCTTGGAATAAATTACTAGAAAGCAAGTCCATTGATTCCACTGGAGCTTATTTCTGAGTACACACGTATTAATTGTTAATTGATTTTAATTGTTTTTGTTTTGATGTAAACTGCCCTGAGCCATTTTTGGAAGGGTGGTATATAAATCAAATCAAGGAATCAGGACAAGCAGAGATCCCAGGCAAGAATGTGGGTTCCCTTTTTTTCCTTCCTCCCAGCCCCTCAGCAAAGCACAGAAGGGGGAAACTCCATTTATTTCTCCGTGGCTAACTTCTGAGTAAAAATGTAAAAGATTGGGATCAAAGACCAATGTTCCCTCTAACAGGTATTCCCAGATTTTGTTGACTACAACTCCCATAATCTTCAAGCAAAAGCCATGCAGTTGAGGGTCCTGGGAGTTGTAGTCAACAGCATCTGGGAATCCCTGTTAGAGTTTAACACTGCCAGGGATCCCATGCTAGGAACTTCTGAAGGAGGAACCTCAAGGAAATCCTCAAGACCATTCCCACCCAGCACCAAGTAACCATAATTCTGGTATAGACTGATCTTGAACATGGAAGTTCTATATCAGAGCCAAACTTCCACACTTTGCCTTGGTCTTTCAGTTGGACATTGGCTGGGAAAGGATGCATCCAGGCAGACATTTAACAGGTGAAGTTTACCTAATCACTTCCTGGAGATGCCCCTGATAATTTCTGCCTGATGCATCTCTAATCAAGGCAAAATGTGGGTGCATGGAGCCTCATTTCTAAAGCCATCATCATATACCAGACTGTACAGTCTTTGCACTTATATGACACAGAAGTTAAGATGGGCACCTTAGCTTTCAATTTCCATTCTTTTTAGCATACAAGTGAAAAACTAAAGCAGCTTCACTCTCATCTTAAACTGAAGGATAATTCTGATGGGCAGATATAGGGTATAAACGGAGAAAATGTGAAAAGATACATACCAAAACTGTATAGAGAAAAAAAGAAAAGGAAATAAAATTGTTTTAAGCTCCCTTGGAAGCCAAACTCTTTCTCCTCAGCTCATCTATGCCTTTGGTTTAGAAACCAGAAAAGCATACCTCTGTTTATAGCATCAGCAGCCATCCCATTCACAACCACTGCAGTTCTGGTTACTCAAGTTTGCAAAGCCATAATTTCCCCCTTATTCCTTAGCTCAGCAATCCCCTTCACAGAGAGTGCCTGCCTTTTCTCTCAATGCCCAGCACAACGGAACTACAAAAGAGCATACAAACGATATAAGATCTGCTTTTTGAGCATATAAAACACTAAGTGGTCCCCCTGGGGTTCCAAAAGGTAAGAAACCCTAGAGAATGCCAAGACTTATGACTTCCACAGAGAAGCAGACTACCCTTTTGAAACGGTAAGAGGAGGTTTTGCAAAAATGGACAAACTCAACTATTACTAGAGCAACATATTATATTGCTGTCTATCCACCCATCAAATCTGATGCTATGGACATAGTACTCCAGCCCCTTCCCCCCACCAATCCAAATAACTTCATATGCCGTCCCCTCCCAAGCTAGATCCTGGGCTTAGGTGTGGTAGCAAGGCAGTGCATCACTGATACATTAACTCTCTTCCCACCTGCCAGGAAGACATGAAGGGTGTAAGTGTGTGCATGCAAGAGGGAACTTGTATACTGCAAGGACTCCTGAGGTATGTTGCACAGGGACACACATTGCACACCTCATGGGACCTCTACAAATGAAGGCTGCTCCACCCAGCGGCAGAGGTGGATAAGAGCTCTCACCACAGTATTGTCCCCAAGTGTAGTACTTTACTTCTTCCCAACAGGAATAAATGGCAATCATTTGCAAGTGGGTGCATTTTGGGACAGCAGTGGGGTTGGGAGCTAAATCTGCTACCCACCATAGGTGGCTCCAGGCACTGTATCAAGCGGCACAACTTCATGCTAGGTTCTGTTTCTCATTCACAGCAAAGTGCATTGGAACATGTGCGGGACAAATGTTGGACCCAGTTTTTAGACATGCTGATGCCTTCTAGCAGGGTTTTCACCTTTTTTTTTTTTTAGTGTGCTCCTCCTGTCACAAACCTTCAGCTCAGGTCTCCTAGAGAGGGGTGTCTATTTTTTATTGGTGTATAGCTTCTTGGCTTGTGTGTGTTTAAATGCACACCTACTTCATTACAGAGATGCACATTCATCCACATGCATAAAAACAGTTATCTTAATAGCAACCTTCACAACTTCCAATGAAATCAAAGGAGTGTATGGCTAAACAGAAGGTTTTAGGATTGCTTTGTGAGAGCTGCTGCAGTGCGACAATAATTTGGGTACTTTGAAACCTTGTCCCCACATATAGCAAATACCAAGAGTTATTCATTAACAACTCAGAGCAAGCATTTAGCAAACCAGGCAAAAGTAGATGAGAAAGACAAGTGAAGTGCAAACAATAAATTTGAAGAAAGTTTACTGTATTCAGCAAAAACGAACAAGTGTGTCAAGCTGCTACACTGGGAAAATCACAAGTCATGAAAGATAAAGCATGTAGGTAGAAACACCCAGGATCAAGTTTCCCACTCAAATAACAGATCAGCGCCAAAAGATAAAGATGAACGATCACTGTTCATGAAGAGGACAATGTTTAAAAGGTACAGTATTCCATATAGGAATGGGATAAGAAACTCCTCATCTGGTTTAAGACAGGCAAGGAAAGGTATTCCATGTTATACAAGTCCCACCAATCCTTCCCACCCGACCCCACTCATTGTAACAATGGGCTTTTTGCTAGCATAGCATATTTGACAATTTTTGGCTAGTCATAGGATGCTGCCATATACTGAGTCAGACCATTGGTCTATATAGCCCAGTACTACCCCTGCTAACTGGGCAAAAGAGGCACCTTTTACCACACTGATTCTCTTTATTTAGCAGGGGGAGAATAACTGGCCCTATCCACCCCCAGCACAGTACCTCCAGTGCCTGTTGCTGGTGTCTGTCTTATCTTTCTTTTAGATTGTGAGCCCTTTGGGGACAGGGAGCCATCTTATTTATTTATTTTTTCTCTGTGTAAACCACCCTGAGCCATTTTTGGAAGGGCGGTATAGAAATCGCATTATTATTTATTTCTTGTTTACACAGTCAGACAGGTGTTATTGACTGGTTTGTTTTATCCAGACATCGAGTCCTTCCCAAGGACCTGGGATGCCAGAATTTTATCATCAATACTGTTGGTTATTATAGATATCGTCGCAAAATATAGGCTGTTCCCAGTAAAGTTGCTTTTTGTAATTGGCTGATGGTGATTTCGGTGGCCCCTATGGTGTTGAGGTGCTCTTCAAGGTCTTTTGGAACTGCACCTAGGGCACCAATTACCACTGGGATTATTTTGGTCTTTTTCTGCCACAGCCTTTCAATTTCAGTTTGTAGATCTTTGTATTTTGTGATTTTTTCTATTTCTTTTTCTTCTATTCTGCTATCCCCTGGTATTGCTATGTCGATTATTTTGACTTGTTTTTCTTTCTTCTCGACTACAGTTATATCTGGTGTATTGTGTGGCAGATGTTTGTCTGTTTGTAGTCGGAAGTCCCATAATATTTTTACATCTTCATTTTCTTCAACTTTTTCAATTTTATGGTCCCACCAATTTTTGGCTACAGGTAGCTTGTATTTTTTGCAAATGTTCCAGTGTATCATCCCTGCTACCTTGTCATGCCTTTGTTTGTAGTCAGTCTGTGCGATCTTTTTACAACAGCTGATTAGGTGGTCCACTGTTTCATCTGCTTCTTTACAAAGGCGGCACTTGCTGTTTGTTGTGGATTTTTCGACTTTTGCTCTTATTGCATTTGTTCTTAGTGCCTGTTCTTGCGCAGCCAGTATTAAACCCTCTGTTTCTTTCTTCAAGTAACCATTCTTAAGCCATTGCCAGGTCTTGGTGATGTCTGATTTTCCACTTATATTGTGCAAATATTGACCATGCAGGGGCTTATTTTTCCATTTTTCTGCTCGGTTCTTGACTTGTTCTTTCTTGTAGGCCTGCTTTCTTTCATTGGTGTTGAATAGTTTCTTGTTATTGACCAATTTAAGTGCATCTTCTTCACTATCCTTGATATATTCTTCAAGGCCTCTTTTTTCCTCCTCTACTGTTTGATGGACTTGCAGCATTCTTCTTCCACCTGAGCTGCGAGGCAGGTATAGCCGATCGACATCACTGCAGGGGTGCAGAGCATGACTGATGGTCATTATTTTCCTGGTCTTACGATCCAGCGTCTCTAGCTCTGCCTGGGTCCAGTCTATTATTCCTGCACTGTATCTGTTAACAGGTATAGCCCAGGTGTTTATGGCTTGTATGGTGTTCCCGCCATTGAGTTGAGGATTTTTCTAACTCTCCTGATGTATTCACTTCCAATTTTTCTTTTAACTTCAGTGTGTGAGATGTTATCAGCCTGGAGAATGCCCAAGTATTTGTAATATTCTTTCTCTTCCAGGTTCTTGATGTTGCTTCAATTGGGCAGTTCTATTCCTTCTGTTTTTCTTATTTTTCCTCTGTTCATTATTAATGCAGCACACTTGTCTAGTCCAAACTCCATTGCTATATCGCTACTGAATATACGGACAGTGTTTAGCAGTGATTCAATTTCTGACTAGGACTTTCCATACAATTTCAGATCGTCCATGTACAGCAGATGGTTGATTTTACTTGATGTTTTAGATGTTTGGTATCCGAGGCCTGTTTTGTTTAGTATTTGTGAAAGTGGGGTCATGACGATTACAAACAACAGAGGGGATAGTGAGTCCCCTTGGAAAATACCTCTTCTAATGCTAACCTTTCCAAGTGTCTCACCATTGATTGTTAACTGTGTACTCCACATGCTCATTGCTTTTTTTATAAATATCTGAATGTTTTTGCTGACACCAGTTGTTTCTAAACATTTTAGTATCCATGTGTGAGGCAATGAATCGAAGGCTTTCTTGTAGTCAATCCATGCAACAGTTAGATTTGTTTTTCTTCTCTTGCAGTTTTCTAAAATCATTTTGTCAATCAGCAGCTGGTCTTTTGTGCCTCTGGTGTTTGGGCAATTTCCTTTCTGTTCAACTGGAAGCTGTTTGTTAGTTAATAAGTGTTGCATCGTTTCATCTGCTATTATTCCAGTTAATAATTTGAACATGGTTGGCAGGCAGGTGATCGGCCTATAATTACTTGGAACTGCACCTTTTGCTGGGTCTTTCATGATGAGATGAGTTTTCCCAGTTGTTAGCCACTGTTCAACATCACCGCCTTGCAAAATGTGATTGAACTGTTTTGATAGTGGTTTATGAAGGCTTTTTAGGTGTTTAAGCCAAAAGCCATGCAGTTCATCATCGCCTGGCGCAGTCCAATTTTTAATTTTCTTTGTTCTTTCACTTATTAGTTCTGGTGTTATTATTAGATCTTGCATTTGTTGGTTACATTTTTTGACCTCTTTCATCCAGCCTGCTTTTTTATTATAATCTATTGGATTGTCCCATAATTTCCCCCAGAACTGCACTGTTTCTTCTTTATTTGGTGTTTCTACGTTTCTTGCAGTTTCTCCTTCTATACTTTGGTAGAAACGTCTCTGATTTGACTGGAATTGGAGATTCTGCTTGTTTTGTGTAATTCTGGCTTTGTATCTGCTAATCTTCTTTGACACTGCTATTATTTGCTGCTTTATTATTTCCAGGACTTCACTAATTTTCCTTGAATCTAGGTGGTATTTTTGGATCAGATACTGTTTGGTGTTTTCATTCTTCAGCTTCTTGTCTTTCATATCTTTCAATTTACTAGCATCTGATCTAAGCCTGGAGATTTTATTTTCTAATCTAATCTTCCATTTAGGTGATGTACTGCTTTCTTTTTTGACAGGTCCACTGATCTTATATCCGAGCTCTTGTGTTGTTATTGTTGCTGCACTGTACATTAGTTGGTTTGTTTCTTGCAAATTATTGGTTGTTATTTCTGCAAGTGCAGCATTGACATCTTTTAATGCCTGAGCAAGTTGTTTTTTGGCAACTGTTTTTAGAGCTGGAAGTCGAACTCTGGTGGTTGTTTGGTTCATGTGCTCAGTTATTTTTTGCTTTAGTTCTTGTTGCTTTTCTGTTAAACGGCATTTGGGTTTTTGAGGTGAAGGCAAAGGGGCGGTTGCCTGGTTTTGATTTTGAAACAGTTCAGCAACAGTGGCATCCTCGATTTCTGACACCTCCTCCACCTGCGCCTGAGCAACTTCTTCAGTTGGTGGTAATTCTTTTTCCATATCTTGAGCCTGTGTTGCTCCTTGCAGTTCTTCCAGCTCAACTCCTGTGAATACTTTATTTCTTATTATTAATCTTCTCTGGTCTGCTAGCCTTTGTTCTGTTATTTCTCTATCTGGATGCTTCTCTTTCCAAATTTGGTACATTCTTTTAAAATAACCTTTTCTAGTTGGACTAGACTTGTAATAGCAGATCATTATTTGCTTGTTGGCATTTTTCGTATATTTTTTTCGGTTAAGCGACGTTTCTTCCAGTAACTTTGCTGTCTCCAGCCCTGGTTGCTCAACTGAAGATCCTGAGTCCTGTTGCCCACTTGCCACCAGATGTCCAGGGACTATAGCACCTGGCGCGGTCCTTGTTGACCCGGGCGATGACCCGGTATAGATTTATTAAAGCTACGTCTCACCATATTGTTGATGGGAGAGGCACTCTTTGTCTGGCTCCTCTGGTGAGACCTGTCCAGTATGGTTGGACCTCTGGCATAGCTCTCACCTTCCTCAGAGCACACGAGCCCCACAACCACGCCAAGGTAGTGCCTCACTGGGGGGCATTATTATTATTATTACTACTACTACTACTACCTTCACAGACTGGCAGTGGCTTCTCCAAAGTTGCAGGCAGGAATCTCTCTCAGCCCCATAATTGTGCTTTGGCAACGTATTGTATGCTTTGGTAGTTTGTTGGTTCAATAAAAAAATCTTGTCCTATTTTGGAGAAGCCAGGAAGGGAACTTGAAACCTTCTGCTGTTCCCAGAGCAGCTCCATCCTGAGGGGAATATCTTGCAGTGCTCACACATCAAGTCTCCCATTCATATGCAACCAGGGTGGACCCTGCTTAGCTAAGGGGACAAGTCATGCTTGCTACCACAAGACCAGCTCTCCTCCAATTGTCCCAAAACTAATTTCAAAAATATCAATTACAGTATTTTTTTACTAATCTCAAGTCAGCTCAGAGTTAGGGCCATCATGCTGAAAGCAGGAAAGTTACATCTCCCTTTTGCTGCTTAAATTTTCCTAATCTCATGCCTTAACTGAGATTTCTGCCCCTATATTTCACAGCAGTACCACTAAAAAAAGGCAGTATCTGGACCATACAGTCACTCACCTCAGGTAGATTGGCAGAGGGGAGGGAGGGTGGGGTTCTGAGCAAACATAAGCACCACACCCTACAAAGGAACTGTGGACTGGCCTCCCTATGAGGCCCCAGTAGTAAGTATTTACACAGACATACTCAATACATTATGAATCTCAGGGCTTTACAGTTCTAAGGAAATTACTCTCTTGGCAGTGGCGTGCAGGGCTGGGCACAGTTGTGATGGTGTTGGCAGCTCTGCTAGTTTGACAGGTCTGCAAGGAATGCATACCCTGCTGTTAAGGCAACTGCCTGCTGACTATCACTTTTTAAAAGTGTACTTTCATATGCTTGCAGCTTACAATCTTGCCTCCCTTGTAGGATACAATGGCTCATTATTCATGTTAGGGTAATGGCAAGCACCTATTCATGGGGAAAGACCATTCATCCTATTACCAGAGTGCCCCTTGTTATAACACGAGAGGTAAGCTGGTCTTGTGGCAGCAAGCATGACTTGTCCCCTTAGCTAAGCAGGGTCCACCCTGGTTTGCATTTGAATGGGAGACTACATGTGTGAGCACTGTAAGATATTCCCCTTAGGGGATGGAGCCACTCTGTAAAGAGCAGCTAGGTTCCAAGTTCCCTCCTCCCTGGCAGCATCTCCAAGATAGGGCTGAGAGAGATTCCTGCCTGCAACCTTGGAGAAGCCGCTGCCAGTGTGAAGACAATACTGAGCTAGACAGACCAATGGTCTGACTCAGTATATGGCAGCTTTCTATGTTCCTGTGTAACTGGCCCTTATGCTATGGTAGCATGGAGAATCACACATTAGTGGTATCATCTGCTTGGGCAACAAAGCTATGCAGAAGTGCCTCTATTAGACATCCTTAAACCACTGCATCCTGTTTGCTCACAGATCTAGCACAAACTCCTCATCCTTGTCCTTGCTTTCCTTGCATCTCCAAAGGTCTCCTGTTTCCTTAAACAAATCTACCCATTTGCCTTTTGGTGTCTTTTATGTCTAGAATTTCCTCCCAGAACACCTACATGACATCATCTCTCTCTTCCAGCTCCAATCCTCTATGACATCCCTGTCCATGACCTTTGCTCCTCCAGATCCACCTCCCACATCCATTAAAAGGCCTCCTGCTTCCTTAATCGGCAACTCCATTCATTCTCCTTGGCCACTTCTTATGCTTAGAACTTCCTTCCAGAACTTCCACATGATGCCCCCATCTCTTCCTTCAATTACTTTCTCAAAACCATTTTTAATGAAGCATTGGGCTTAGCCTCTTAGTCCTCATCCCTAAGAAACTACTAATTGAACTAAACACAGATTCTTCTTGTTTAAAGTCCCTACCCATTTCCCCTCCTTCCTTCAGCTGCCTCCCTTGTCAAATTTTAAACCATAAATTTCTTAGGGCAGTGGCCTGTGCTCTTGTTTGCTACATTAGAAAAGCACTACTTACTCTCTCTCTCTGATGATGCTATACCAGTGGTTCCCAAACTGGGAGCCTCTAGTTGTTGCTGAACTACAACTCCCATCAGCCCCAGCTACAACATCTGGAGGCTCCCAGTTTGGGAACCACTGTGCTATACAAACAAGAATATTACTGATATCTCATATTGAAGTGGACATCAAGGCACAAGCTATGTTAAGGCTTGTACTGTGAAGGCAATTCCAAACCAATAAAATTGCCATGAAGCTTCTGTGCACTTGCCTTTATTGTTCCATGGAGAACACTTGCTGCATATTCACAGTCCAATTCAAAAACACGAACAACTTACTTTCTGGCCAGAGGTCAAAATCATATTCCTCACCTACAACAATCAAGGCCAAACATGAATTTTTTGATGCCTATGACTGCAGTATCTGTAGCCGTGCTTCCATTTATTATTACACTAGTAGAAGGCCCAGCAGCCACCTAACGGCTCAGTGGGGAAGCAACCTGCCTAGAGAGCAGGAGGCTGTTGGTTCGAATCCCCGCTGGTGTGTTTCCCAGAATATGGGAAACTCCTATATCGGGCAGCAGCAATATAGGAAGGTGCTGAAAGACATTATCTCATACTGCATGGGAGATGGCAATGGTAAACCACTCCTGTATTCTACCAAGAAAACCACATGGCTCTGTGATCGCCAGGAGTTGACACTGACTCAACAGGACAATCAGCATTGTGTGCGCACATTGAGGGAGGGCTTAAGGCATATTGCAACTTTCTCAGGCAGTGTCCCCTCTAAGATACATACATGCGCACTCACAAGTTTGTTGATGTCCATTCAGTTAATTTTAGATCCTGCTCAGATTGAATCAGGAAGGCCGCATTCTGAATATACGTGCGCACACACTGCCTTGATACTGCCTCTCCGAACAAAACTCATTCCACACAAATGAAAAAAATAAGAGAACACTGGCCCCAAGCACGCTCCCTTCTTTTTATAAAATGAGAAGGGAGCATGTGCTTGGGGTTGCCAGGAGGGCAAGTGGCAGAGCTGGCAGCCACACCGGCAAGCACATCTCTTGCTGCCCCCTGCCCAGCTGCCCCTTACCTTCCAAAGGACCCCCACCCCACTGTACTTGTAAAGGGGAATCTTCACCAGATTCTCCTTTACAAGTATATCCCCCCCAAACTGGTTTGACCCAGTTTGATGGCCAAACCAGACCTGGAACCAGACTGGTTCAGATCTGGTTTGGATTCAGACCAAGCCAGCCAAACTAGTTCTGTGCACACCCCTATTATCAGTTCACACAGGATGATGGCAAGACCCCAAAGGGCTCATTAGTATCCTATATGAACCAAGACTGCATCTTAGAATATGCTCCAGAATCATTCATTCGGTCATGGACAAAATTTGCATTATGGTTCATCCTTGTGAATTCTTGCATTGCCAAGATTTTTCCATCTCCACACAACATGCACCAGTTGTCACTTCCCATCATCCCAAGATCCAGCAATAAATTACAGCTTGCTGTCAATCCAATTAAGCCACTTCTTATGGGTTGTATCCAAAGGAGGCTGCCACGAGTAAGTCCCAACAAAATTAATGGAACTTTTAACTAGTTCCATTTCTTTCAACAGGACTGTGTCATGCAATCTAACTTTCTTTAGATGCAACCCTATGTTTCTTCACTCTTTGAATTGCCTGACCACATGCAACTGAACAGGATACACATCTGCCAAAGCACTTTCTTTCACTTACATGGTCAGCCCCACCCCGCCTAAAAAACCCCACTGTTCCCCATATTTCCCTTCTGGAGTTCACTCCAAGATAATTTTTTACCTGCAATGGCAGAAATAACAAGGAAGTACTCTCCAACATCTTGTATGGCAACAGAAGTGAACAACAACAACATACATACATACATATTACGGGGAAGGGTGTGCAGCTTTTGGACAAGATCAAAAACCCAGATCAGTTGACCTCCCAAAAGAGGTTCAGGGCTTTAAAGAAGTAACAGACTGGCAAACAATATGCATTGCTCACAAATGAACTGGCAGGGCAGATTTTATTTATTTTATTTATTTTTTACATTTATATCCTGCTCTTCCTCCAAGGAGCCCAGAGCGGTGTACTACATACTTGAGTTTCTCTTTCACAACAACCCTGTGAAGTAGGTTAGGCTGAGAGAGAAGTGACTGGCCCAGAGTCACCCAGCTAGTTTTATGGCTGAATGGGGATTTGAACTCGGTTCTCCCCGTTCCTAGTCCAGCACTCTAACCACTACACCACGCTGGCAGATCAAACAATTAACAGAAAATATGACAGCAGGGAAAGGAGGTGTGGAGAGTTGGCCACAGAGGAATATCACACTATCCCAAGCAGCTGTATGTGAAAAACCTATAGAATTTACATTGTAAGTTAGTATGGAAATATCAGGTCAATTATAGATCTGATGCACCAACAAGGATTGCAATAGTGTTCGACTAGCTTTCTTCCCCCCCATCCCCAACATCTCTCTTTAATCCTCACCACTTTGATGCAAACAAGATGTTGATGATTGTCAGAAGTATTAATGATTTAAGATGTGTGCAACATGCTGGTAAGTAATAACTGAAATCCAAATGCAAAATAATACTTAGATATTGCTTCTGAATAAAGGTTGTGCCGTTGAGTCGGTGTCGACTCCTGGAGACCACAGAGCCATGTGGTTTTCTTGGCAGAATACAGGGGTGGTTTACCATTCCCCACTTCCACCCCCGCGCAGTATGAGATGATGCCTTTCAGCACCCTCCTATAGCAGTTTCCCATATTCTGGGAAACACACCAGCAGGGATTCGAACCAACAGCCTCCTGCTCTCTAGGCAGGTTGCTTCCCCATTGCGCCATTAGGTGGCAGGTGGCATCTCTTCTGCATGCACCAGTCTAAACGTGTGCAATGTCTGCATGCTGCTGCCAACTGCCCTCAAGTCAGTACAGTACTCATGTAAATGACCAGCATACTTAGCCCAAGAACACATATAAGTGCTCCCTTGCCACGAATGTCCATACAAAGAAAAAAATTTCAGCAGCAGTCATATGTCTGCTGAACAGCATTCAATAAAATAATTTACAACATTCATTCCATGATTTCTAAATCCCAACTCAAATATTCAGTTAATGATCACAATAATAATGAGCCAGCATAGTGTACTGTTTAGAGTGCTGGACTAGGACCGGGGAGATCTGAGTTCAAATCCCCATTCAGCCATGAGACTTGCTGGGTGACTCTGGGCCAGTCACTTCTCTTTCAGCCTAACCTACTTCACAGTGTTGTTGTGAGGAGAAACGTAAGTATGTAGTACACTGCTCTGGGCTCTTTGGAGGAAGAGAGGGATATAAAATGTAATAAATAAATAAATAAATAAATAAAAACAACCCAGTGATAAAAGAGATGCAAAACATTGTTTTGTGTGTGTTATACACATTCTGCATCATAGAATCTGAATGATTTACTAATTGTTTCATTACATATTTTCACCACATTAGATAAGCACTGTGAAAGTTATTCCAGGAAATTGGAGCTGACAGTTAAAATGGGTGGATGGCCTAAACTTTTAAGACCGCTTAACCCAAACTAAAAATAAAATAGCTGTAGCAAAATGCCACAAAAACATTTGGTCCAAGGTCTCAGTAAACTTATTGGAATTGTCTGAGATAAAATCATCTATAACCCAGGAAATAAACTAACATGAACAATAATATCAATAAGATTTTATTTATTTATTATTTTATTTTTTACATTTATATCCCACTCTTCCTCCAAGGAGCCCAGAGCGGTGTACTACATACTTGAGTTTCTCCTCACAACAACCCTGTGAAGTAGGTTAGGCTGAGAGAGAAGCGACTGGCCCAGACTCACCCAGCTAGTATCATGGCTGAATGGGGATTTGAACTCGGGTCAACTGTTCTTTAAGACAACTGTTTACGCAGTTATCTTAAAGAAAATTGAGCTTAGTACCTTTGCTGCATTAGGATAAGGCAAGAAGAATTCTGGGCTTAATTTCCAAAGTGAGAAGTGAATGTCAGAGTGCAGCCTACTTAGAAAAAACTCCTCACCTAAAGTCTCTATCTCCCACAGCTTAGGGACGTGGAACTGCTAATAGTTATTCAAGTGGTGAAAGGAAGATATTCTGGAAACACTCAGGGGAACCTTTTTTTTTTTTTAATAACCCCCCTTGGTCAAATCAAACCCTCCTCCTGTCACTCCATGTAGCAGAGCCACATTCAGAATCATTTTTTCTAGACCATAGGTTATCAAGACCACCAGTCCCAGCTGACAGCTGTTCCTATGCACTTTCTCCCACTTCAGACATCAAGACCCCATCTCCTGCTTTCTGTCTCATCAAGCCCAAGAAGCAGCCTTATGATAGGAAAAGCTGAGACAGCCACTCCAGTCAGTGGATCATGAGCACCATTAGGGAGGCAGAGTGGAAAACAGACAGATCATTCTGCACTGTAGACACAAATAATCATAGTTCTACACAAGATCATGGCCTTGGATACAGAGTCAACACAAGTAAAGTACTGGGGCCAGGTTACACACAGGCACCCACTTCTACATTAAGATTACTCTCAGAGCCCCTTCACCCAGTGCGCACAGTGCCTGCACAAAGAAGACAAACAAACAAATATTCGATGGTGCTTAATTAACTCTTTCCTTCTTGCTGCAGTTATTCATATCCAATCCGGACTTTCCTGACTATCCAAAAGCCTGAAAGGAAGTGAGAAGGAATTACGCAAACAGACTTGTTCAGCGATGCTTTCCAAGACTTTGTGAAAGAGTCAGCTGAAGAGCAAGGCAAATTAAGCACACCCACGCTCCTTGCTTATCCCCCAGGTCAACTTGAGGGGCAAAGACAGCAAGGGCAGTTGCGGGGTGGGGGGGGGGGAAGAGTCCCTCCCCAAAAGTGGCTTACCCCCCATTTCTGTTTCAGAAATCTAATATGTGGGACACAGCTTGCCCGCCCGTAAATGCACGTTGCCCCTTCTGTGCACCCCCACCCAGGCGACATTCCAGGTGTCCTGCAACATTCCAGGCCCATTTCCTGCCTCTGAGAACAAAACTCTCGAAGCGCAGTTGTGTTTTGTTTGCACACTTTCAAAAGTTACATCTGTCTTCCCCCGAAACTACCTTGCGGGTCAAGACATCACTGAGGAGCCTGTGTCTCCCCCTCCTCACTCTCAACCTTTCCCCAAACGTTTTCCTGCCTGGAGGAATTCGCGCCCTCGGAGGCACGTCGCCTCTTCCTTTCGCCTCCCTCCTCCTCCTCCTCCGGGTCTGCCCGGACAGATACCTGCGTGCCGTGCCTTACCTTTCAGAGAGCTGCGAAGGAGCCTGCAAGGAGAGCAGCAGCAGGAGAAAGGGCAGCACGGACCAAAGGAGGCAGCCCCGAAGAACGCGCCGTGCCAGGAAGAACGAGAAGCAGGCGGGCCAGCCGAGCTTTGTTTCGGACTCGGCCGGCCTACCGCCCCCGCCTCGTCCCTCAGGAGCAGCGGCGCTTCGGCCGACCTCTTGGGGCGGAGCGGCCGGCTCACAAAAGCTCCCCCCACAGAGGACAACGCAGTGTGCACAGTTGGTCTCCGCCGGCAGCTGGAATCCTGGCCGGGCAGGGAGTGTTTCGGAAAGGAAGAGGAAGTCCCGCTCGGGTCGAGGAGGGCTTGGAGCAAGGGCGGGGGGAGGCAGCAGGCAGGCAGCGGCCAGGTTAGCCGTGGCGGAACGCCGAGAGGGCTGGCAGCTTTCTTGGCGCTTTGTTGCAGGCTGCACTGGGCAACTTACAGGTGCTTGGCGGGGCCTCGCTTCAGCTCAGAGACCTGGAATCCATGCCAGGACAGCGGCCGTGGGACATCGCAGAGAGTTCCTCTGAGGATGGCCAGAGTATCCCTCCTTCCTCTAAAGCCAGTCAGTCGCATCTGAGACGGGATTTGTTGCGCGCCAGAAAGAAAACCCGTGTTTTGTAAGCATAGGTTCGTTGCCAGTTCAATCGTGCGACGGAGCAAGGAGTGCCTCTGTGGACGTTCAGAGTGCTGCTTTCCCCTCACCACAGCCAGTTCTCCCACATTCCTCTGGGACAGAGCTTGTTGAGCAGAACCGAAAGCCACTGTTTCTTTCTTGTTTTGCCGTGCGGCTGTGTAGGGTAGAGACGCTTAGGCTCTGCGTGCAAGAAGCGATGCGAATCGCTCTTCCCTCCTTGTTTCCACGTTGCTGCTCTTTGAAGAGGGCCAGGCGAATGCGTTGCTCCCGTTTGCAATTGGACTCTCCTCCTCGCTCCCTGCCGCTTCCGAACAGCTGCTGGATGGGCGGGGGGCGAGGGGCGGCGGATAAAACATGAAAGGGAAACGTGAGAGAGTTTGTTGCTTAGCACGCAGGAGGGCTGCGCAGGGCAGGCGGATTCCCTAAAGCGAGGGGGAAGGCGGAGGAGGAGCCGGTGGCGTGGACCTGCTGAAGCTGGTTTGCCCACTTGTTGCCACTGGAATGAGAGGAGAAACAGCCTTTGGGGCCTAGCCCTACATTTTGGTGTATTTAGCAGCAGCGGCGGCATAAGAATTTGGTTTTTATTGATGTGTTTGTACTCCCTCGTAATTTTTACACTAAAAGCAGCTAGAACTATAATCTTGCGATGTTTAAAAATGCAAGCAATTTCTGATTTAAAGCATCAGCTGCTACTGCAAGTCTGTGTGCCCCTTCTTGAAAGAGTAAATGCCATTGCCATTAATGAGTGGGACTTATTTTTGAGTATAAGCCACCTAATGGCGCAGTGGGGAAATGGCTAACAAGCCAGAAGTTGCCGGTTCAAATCTCCGCTGGTATGTTCCCTAAACCAGGGATTCTCAGCAGGGGTCCCCAGATGTAATTGGACTTCAACTCCCATAATTCCCAACCAAAAGCCATGGGGATTATGGGAGTTGAAGTCCAATAACATCTGGGGACCCACACGTTGAGAAACCCTAGACAATGGGGAAAATGCCTATATTGGGCAGCAGCTATACAGAAAGATACTCCGCGGGAGATGGTAATGGTAAACCCCTCCTGTATTCTACCAAAGACAACCACAGGGCTCTGTGGTCATCAGGAGTCGACACTAACTTGACGGCACACTTTACCTTTACCTTTATTTCTGACTAAACGTGTAGGATTGGGCAGTAACTAAAACTCCCTTAAGTAGCAAGTACGCTTACCTTTATGCTACCAGCCACATTAACCCTTCTCAAAAGCTAGTTTAGAATACCAGGGCCTAAATTACACTTGGGGATAGTTTAATTACTATTCTGGGTGAAAAGAATGTTAACAGTCTGGGTAAACTGTTAATTTGATGAAGCATTATCCACTATGGCTTATGTTTATTACAGGATTTATTTAACACATTAGCAACAGTTTTTCACAATTGCATTGCTATTTAACAGAAATGTTAAGGGTTTCATGCACTATTCAAGAACTTCACAGATGTGGAAGTGCTGTTAGATGTGCAACCCTCCTGCTAGGTGGGCACCTTTTTAACGGGGTAGCTCTAACATTTAGCAGGGTGTCTTCTGGATTATGAGCTTTGCACCTGTAGAAGTGTTGCAAGGTGTGACAGAATGGTACAGCAGTTTCAAACAGTGAGTAAAGGATTATTCAATGCTTTATGGTAGGCTGGTGGCCGTTCATATTGCTGTCCACTACGACGTGGTTTCCAGGTGGAGGGTGTCCATAATCTTCTTGAACTACATTATCTGCCCGTTCCTGCCCCATTTTGGGTGACTGGGGTTGCGGAGGGGACACAGTGACATTAAAAAAAAAAAAAATCTCATCTCCCTTGTGCAAAACTGTCAGGAGGAGGAAGTGCCATTCAAAAACAAAAATTTAATTCCAGGGTTGCACCCTTGCACAAGCGCTACAGCAAAAAAACCAACAACAAAAAACCAATGGTGGGGGAAGTGCCCTCCAAAAAGAGAATTTAGTTGCAGCATTGTACCCTCGCACAAGTGATCCAACAAAACAAACAACAAAAAATGGCCAAGAGGGCCCCTAGGTAAACATCAGGGGAGTTGGGGATTGGATGGATTTTGAACAAGAGGGTCACAGTGGGGGAGTCAAGGCAGCTGTCCCCCTTGCTTTGCCCCCCAAAAGTGGTGAGCAATGCAAGCCCTGGCAGAGCCTCTTGGCTCTTAAGGCTCTGCCCACCTGCTGCTCCCCCTTCACAGAGTGTAAAAAAAAAGGAAAGGAAAAAAAGATAAGATAAAAAGAGATTAATAAAATCAAAGTGGGAAGAAATAATATGAACAGATGCCGCCCCCCCCCCGAACCGTCCACACCATGCCACTTACACCGGGGCAACATCGTTGTAATCCTCCTACAACAGAAAAATACTGCTACTTTTCTGAAACACAGATGCAACACAGCAATAAAACCCAAAATAGGACATCAGAAATATGGACAGCACTTCTTTGCAAGTGATGTTGGATCGCAAGCAGTACAGAAGCACAATTAACGGACACGTTGCGATACTTGCAGCGTGTAATGCGGAAAGCACCCAGGAGAGCAAATGCCCCTGTTCAACTCAGCATAATGTCTCTCCCAGTGGCTGTTGCTAATGTCTACCTTGGGTTGATCCTTCTGCACATATGTCCATCTTCTCATTTCTTTTGCTATATCCAAACATTTATTTATTGTGGCTGGAAAGTATGTGTGTGTATACACACTTATGGTGACAAACATGTTATAAATAAAATAGCAAATGTATTGTGGCATAAGCTTTGGGGGCCCATATATCTGACAAAGTGAGCACTGGCCTGAAAAAGCTTATGTCACAATGCATTTGTTAGTCTTGGGCCTACTTGGACTATTAATTGCTTTACAATGTAGCAAGTTTCACATTTGTTTCTTCTTCTATAAATTTTGAAGGGGTTTACAGTACCCAAGTTGCTAAAGAATACAGCACATAACAACCACCTAGTTCTAGAAGATTGGCAGGAATTTAAAGTGACCCAAATCAGAGGAGAGGAATCGCCATCCTTCTTCCAACTCTTGTAACATACCTGGAAAAAATGTAATACAGATTTTGGAAATAAATGTTATATGGCATAATTTTTTATCAATTTTGGTAGGGATGTGCCTGAAATGTGATTCCACACCCAAATCGTGGACACATCCCTTTAAAAACGAGGGCTTACACAGCCCCTTTAATATGGAGGGGAGCAGGTCCATACCTGCTCCTCCTCTGATCGCCGCCATTACTGTAATCCTTGCGCTCCCCCCAGCTGTGCCTGCACATTGGTGGGACATCTCCCAGCTGCCCCTGCATGACAGGGGCAGCTGGGGAATCTCCCCAGCCCCTTCGGGATTGGTATGGCTGGTCCGGTTTTAGGATTCCCAAACTAAGGATTCCCATTTACAAACAAAGGGGGATTCCCTAAGGGCGGGGAAGGAGGGAAACTTACCTTCCTGGCGGCAGCGGGATGACAGCGGTGGGGGACTCCTCTAAACTTCCCACCGGCCTCCCCATTAGCAGCCCGGGTTGGCAGCTACGGCCCGGTTCGGGCCTCCATGCAGTAATTGCACAGGGGGCCTCCACGCACGTAAGGAGACCATTAGAATAGATAGCCTAGTAGCTCTCTTGTGCAAGAGTACCAGGCTGTCTATTCTAATGGCCTCCATACGTGCACAGAGGTCCGCTGCGTGCTCAGCAGTTAATACACGGAGGCCTGAGCCAGGCCGCAGCCATCAGCTCGGGCTGCTATGGGGGAGGGGGGCGGTTAGAGGAGCCTCTGCTGCCATCATCCCACCGGTGCCAGGAAGGTAAGTTCCCCCCTCGGGCTCTCCTTTGGGAATCACCCTTTGCTTGTAAAGGGGAATCCTCAGCAGATTCCCCTTTACAAGCATTGCCCCGAACCAGTCCAGACTGGTTCTATTTGAGCCAAGGCCAAGCCGGTTCAACCTCAGACCAGCTCCCCACTGGGGGGGGGGGCAGGCTGGTCCAACTTAAATCAGTTTGCACACCCCTAGATTATATCTGTAGAAATTATTTTTCCTGATTTGCACTTCGTAGTATTCTGTATCATTTATTCTCCTTCTAAGGTACAGAAGCTCTAGATCACAGTTTCTCAACCGCCGATCCCCGGACCGCTGCCGGTCCCCAGGGGGTTGAGTGCCGGTCCCTGCAAGTCCTTTAACACCCCTTCCTTTTCAAGCATGCCAGTCCTTTAACACCCTGGAGATTAGCTCCCTGGAGCTAATCTTTAACCAGGCAGCCTTCGCTGCAGGGCTCTGTCTTCCGCCGGAGTCCCAGACAGCCTTTTCTCACTCCCAGCTAATCTCTCCAGTCTCTTTGATGAGAGGAGATAGCGAGAGCGAGTGACGTCACTGGTATGCAGCCGGTGAAACACACGAGGCAGGTAGCAGGGCGAGTGAGAGGGAGTGCTTGGCTTGGCTGGAGTGCTGCATGCATAAACTCTGTTCTGAACTTCTGCATGCATAAACTCTGTTCTGAACTACTACAGAGGAGGAACAGAGGAAGGCAGGCAGGCAAAAGATAAGAAAACAAACAAAAGTAAGCAACAGTGCTGATCAAATGAAAAAAGAAGGGAAAGATAAGAAGAATGAAAGGGGTGGGGGTGAGGGGCGGGCTGATCATGTACTGACTCAACAAAAGGGGATGAAGATCAAATAAAATGGGATTTTTAAAAGCAAGCATACAGGAGAGAACAAGTACAATCTGTGTGAACTGAGAAATAAACATGCAGGCAGGAGAGAGAACTAGTGCAATGTGTGTGAACTGAGAAAACCAGTGGAAAAAAGAGATCACGAGAAAGGGGATGGAGTGGGGGCTGGGTGTAGCAAGGTATGAAATGAGGAGAGAGAAGGAGGGAAAGAAGGATGAAGAAGAGACCCACTAAAAGTCTTCCCACTCATGTGTGGGTACATAGTACTCCCCCCTCCCTTAAACCTCTGCCTAAAAATCATTACAGTTGTAAAAACCTGGATATATATGAATGTGTGGTATGAAGGGTTAAATCTCCCACCCCATTCCCTGTGGTTTACTTTCCTAATGTGGATGCCATATTGATGTGTAAAGTTCATTACCATAACATTACCTTTTCAAGGTAATGAGTGTTTTAGTTCTGAGTGTACTGCTTGGAGGTTTTTTGGATGATGTTTGGTTACAGACTTCCAGTATGATATGAGATGTCATGTTTTAAGCTTCCTATCAATTAAGTTGATAAGTTGGTTTTATGGTAGCAAACATGCATTGTCCCATTTGCTAAGGAGAGCAAGGGCAGTGATTACCAAATGGAGAGGAGGAAATCTGGAGGGGGAGTACTGTGTGTGTAAGAGAGAGTACTATTTTAAAAGCAATATTAAATTACTATTTTTATGCATTTAAGAAGCAAGATATTATGTATACAGGAACTTGACACAAGTTCCTGCCTGCATGTTTATATGCAAAATAGATAGATGAGGAGTAAGAAAAAACAGAATTGGAAGAATGGAGTGTAAGGTTGCAACCTATTTTTAAAATATGGTAATGTTAAATCTGGACTGGACAAATCTCAGGTGCCAGGGAGCCATGATGTCTCATCCTTTCCTCCCTCCCCCTTTTGAGCCAGAACTTCAAAAGTTAAATATTGATTAAATTCATTTTCATTAATTTCACTTTGATTTAATTGATTGATTAAGTGTTATTTTAATAATCAGCACCCTAAAAATTGACCTCGGCCCCCATGAGCCAAGTCACGGTCAGTTTTGGCCCATCAGGACATTTGAGTGGTGAACACCTGTGAACGCCTGTACTAACAGATAAACTTGAAACCCCTTTGCTAACTACTGGTCTGGGACTAGAAACTGCACACAAAAAATGTAGCGGTCCTTGAAACTCTGCATGACGAATTTAGCGGTCCTTGACTCCAAAAAGGTTGAGAAACACTGGTTCTAGACCCATTTCAAACTGGCTTTTGGGCGGGCTGTGGGGTGAAGACTGCCTTGGTCAGCCTGATGGATCATCTTCAATTGAGAATTGAGAGAGGGAGTGTGACTCTGTTGATCCTTTTGAGTGGCTTTTGATACTGTTGACCATAGTATCCTTTTGGAACATCTGAGGGGACTGGGGGTGGGAGGTACTGCTTTGCAGTGGTTCCGCTCCTACCTCACGGGCAGATTCCAGATGGTGTCTCTTGGAGACTGTTGTTCTTCAAAATCTGAACTTTCCTATGGTGTCCCTCAGGGCTCCATATTGTCTCTGACGGTTTAAAATCTACATGAAACCGCTGGGAGAGATCATCAGGAGATTTGGCGCAGGGTGTTATCAGTATGCTGATGACACCCAAATCTATTTCTCCATGTCAACATCATTGGGAAAAGGAATAACCTCCCTGAATGCCTGCCTGGAGGCAGTAATGGGCTGGATGAGGGATAACAAACTGAGGCTGAATAAGATAAGATAAGACTTATTATGCGGGGTCGGAACTCAGGAGACAATTTTGATCTGCTGGTTCTGGATAGGGTCACGCTCTCTGGAAGGAACAGGTGCGCAGTCTGGGGGTGCTTCTGGATCCGAACCTCTCCCTAGTGTCCCAGGTTGAGGCAGTGGCCAGAGGTGCTTTTTATCAGCTTCGGCTGATACGCCAGTTGCATCCGTTTCTTGAGATGAACAACCTCAAAATGGTAGTACATCTGCTGGTAACCTCTAGTCTGGATTACTGTAATGCGCTCTATGTGGGGCTGCCTTTGTATGTAGTCCAGAAACTGCAGTTCGTTCAGAATGTGGCAGCCAGGTTGGTCTCTGGGTCATCTAGGAGTGACCGTATTAGTCCTGTGTTGAAAGAGCTACACTGGCTGCCAATACGTTTCCAGGAAAAATATATGGTGCTGGTTATTACCTATAAAGCCCTAAACAGCTTAGGCCCTGGATATTTAAGAGAACATCTTATTTGCCATGAGCCCCACCGGCTGCTAAGATCATCTGGAGAGGTTTGTCTGCAGGTGCCGCCAACTCGTTTGGCAGCTACTCGGGAACAGGCCTTCTCCGCTGCAGCCCCTAGAATTTGGAATGTGCTCCCTCTTGAGATAAGGGCCTCACCATTTCTAGCAACATTTTAAAAGGCACTGAAGATGCATTTATTCACCCTGGCTTTTAATTAGATCAATGGTTCATTCATATATATATATATATATATATATATATATATATATATATATACACATACATACATATACAGTGGTCCCTCTGCTTACGAAATTAATCCGTTCCGAATGCACATTTGTAAGTCGAAAAGTTCGTAAGTCGAAAAGCGGTTTCCCATAGGAATGCATTGGGAACGGATTAATGCGTTCCGGAGCCTAGAAAAAAGACCCAGACCCCCAGTAAGGCTTGCAAACTGCACAGGAACATTTCTTTTCAAGAATAAACAGGCAGTAAACAGGCAGGCAAGTCAAGGAAACCGCATGTAAAATTTGTAAGTCGAGGAAACCCCATCTAAAAATTTGTAAGTCGAGGAAACCCCATCTAAAAATTTGTAAGTCGAAAAAAACGCATCTAAAACCGGATCTAAAACTGCCATTTGTAACTCGAAAAATACTTATGTTGAGTAGTTCGTAAGTCGAGGGACCACTGTATATATATATATATGGGTTTTAAATGTTTTAAAATTTTTAATGTTTTAAATATTTTTAATTGTTAAGTGATTTGATGTTTTAAATTATTTTTATTGTAAACTGCCCAGAGACACAAGTTGTGGGCGGTATAGAAATGTAATACATACATACATATATATACATACATACGTACATACTACTCATCTACATTGCTGGGTAACTCTGGGCCAGTCTAACCTACCTAACAGGGCTTTTGTGAAGATGAAAGGAAAGGCACTGTATGTTAAAGATGGGATAGAATCTAACAAGCTAGAAAACCTAGGAAGACCTGGAGTGCTCCATTAACCTTGTTTTTGCAATTATCAGCTGACACAATCGGGGGAGTGGAGACACCAGGAAAGCACTGAGCACAGTGGAGCTCCCCTTCCCCCAGAGTTCCCTGGTGAGCCATAGCCGGGCACAGGAGGATCCAAGCAAAGCCTCTGCTCATCTGAGTAGCTAATCCAGCCCACCAGCAACAAGCGACTGAAAGGAATATCCCTGCTAACTTGGCAAAGAGGCACCTTTTAACGTGGTGATTCTCTTTATATAGCAACGGGAGAATAACTGGCCCTATCCACCCCCAGCACAGTACCTCCAGTGACTGTTGCTGGTGTCTATCTTTTGTTTCTTTTTAGATTCTGAGCCCTTTGGGGACAGGGATCCATCTTGTTCATTTATTATTTCTCTGTGTAAACCGCCCTGAGCCATTTTTGGAAGGGCGCTATAGAAATTGAATAAATAAAATAAATAAGCAGCTGCTCATATGCAGGGAGAGAAGGCTAAGCCCACTCTCCCCGCCCAAACCCATGGAGCTCTACACTTTGCTTGTGTGTAGAGCTTCATGGAGTCATCAAAGAGAGACAGAGCTGTAATAATGGGTGACTTCAATTACCCAAACATAGGCTGGGTAAAGTATAGAGAGTATACATGTGCACTAACTGAGCTGCTCAGGGACAGAGGCTAAAGAACTGAGTCAGATAGAGGCGACGAGAGATGAAATTCTAATCTGTCTGAAAAAAATAGTAATTAAATTGCAAGGGCCGGATAGTATCCACCTGAGAGTCCTTAAAGAACTCTAATGTGAAATTACTGACCTCCTTGCAAAAATATGTAATTTACTAGCCAACCCGCACAGAGCATCTGTGCTCTCTTTGGGGCCGGCTGTATCGCCCTCCCTCCCTTCTGCCCCACACTCTTGCCCTCCCCACTGCCCCACTCCCTCTTGCTCCCCCATCCCACTCTCTCTTACCCTCCCCCTCCCCCCTGCCCCACTCTCTCTTGCCCTCCCTCTCCTCCCGCTCTCTTGCCCTCCTCCCTCTGCATTTTATTTTATAGTACTTACCAGGCAGCGGCCGCCGTTCCTCCTCCCGGGCGGTGAACACGGAAGTCCCGCTGCCTGGTTCCCTCCCACCCCAGCCTCCCACAGGCACCTGGCCTCGGCGGCCGGTCCCACCGCCGCCTGGCCGTGAGCCGCCTCCGCAGCTGGGCCCAGCACCTCTGCAGCCTGGCCCGCCACCAGGCTGAGTGCCGCCTTTGCAGCCGGGCCCACCGGGCCCACTTCCGCTGCTTGCTGGCCTCTGCAGCCGGCCTCTTTGAAGCCACCTACCTCTCCCCCCACCCCCACCTTCTGGCCCAGGCTGCTGGGCCGAGTTCTACCGCTGTGGCCAGGCCCACCACCGCCAGCGTGGTGTAGTGGTTAGAGTGCTGGACTAGGCCCAGGGAGACCCGAGTTCAAATCCCCATTCAGCCATGATACTAGCTGGGTGACTCTGGGCCAGTTGCTTCTCTCTCAGCCTAACCTACTTCACAGGGTTGTTGTGAGGAGAAACATAAGTATGTAGTACACTACTCTGGGCTCCTTGGAGGAAGAGTGGGATATAAATGTAAGAATAATAAAAAAATAATAAATCCAAAGCTGGGAGAGGTAGAGTGGGGCAAAGTTCATACCAAGGAAATGTGAACACATATATTAGAAAAAGTGTGAAATATTTTAAATGTCTCATTTTGAACTCAGACACATTCCAGAACATATCCAGTACCCTGAACAAACAAGGAAGAAAAGCTAAAATTTGTAAACTGCACATTCAAAATACTGCAATTTGCTCATCAGCTATTGTTGGCAGGTGTGTTTGAGTGAGTATGTGTATGTCCATGTGTGAAGCACCACCTTCCCTGGTGCACCTATGACAATAAAAGATGGGACAACATAAGATATATTTTGTGCCTGTATCAAATGGTCTTTACAACGCAGTCCAATGAAAACCACATGCAACTGTAACATGAAGTACAAATAGATTTGGAGAAATAGGATTTGGAGAGATAGGAAATGGGCCCATTCAAATTAATTGTGAATGTGAACACAAATTTTGATGGATGGGTGAAGAGTTAGCAAAACTAGAGGTTTGCAACTGGAGGAAAGAAAGGTAAGGAAGACACCCTTCCTGTGATGTGGAGACAGAATTATTTCCGCTTGCAATACTCAGCAACTGATTTACACAGTACTCCTTTCTTTATTTAATAGCTTTTTTAATGTATTACACAGGTCTCTGGTTGTACAATTGAAATTAAGCAATATAAATAAAAAAATTAATGTATTTGTTATGCATTAACTTAGAACTGATTTTTTATTTCACATGCATGCTTTATGGCATTTACTGCTGACACATGGGCTCTAGCCACCACACTGCACTCTTCCCAACTCAGCAAGCTCCCAGAATTCTTCAACTTCAAAACTGTTTTGATTGAAAATTCCTAGCCAACTCTCACAGAACAGTGTTCGCTGGTTGCCTCAGGGACCTTCTTAGACCATAAGCCAGACCCACAAATTTTAGTCATCAGTACCAGCTCAAGGGACAAATGCACATTGTGATTTTTGGTAACGTATTTCCCATGTTACCAAATAAATACGTTTTTATTTATTGGTAACGTATTTCCCACGGTAACGTATTTCCCATGGAAAATAGAGCTGTTGTACTTACAGCTCTCTCTGTGTTATCACCCCTTCCTTAGCCCTACACTCAAACAATTAGGGTAAAATTGCAGTCACTTTTGCACATAGGAAAGGGTCAGGGTCAGGGTTAGAGTCAGTAACAATGAACAAAATGTAATAGCTCAATGGAGTAATCTTGGGAGGATGGTCTTGCCAACAGTCATTTCCATTCCTCTGGCAACACTGATAAAATTTTATAGTAGTGTTTGTGTTTTAAAAACTTTTAAAAGCTTTTAAAACACCATTGTAAATTTGGCAGCCGCACGCCCGATGGACAGGACAATAAAAGCATGATAAGACATTGAAAGTAGGGGTGTCGCTAGGTAATTTTGGACTCTGGACATAATTGCCTGACAGAGTCATGAGTGCTCAGAGGAATGCAGCCATCATAGGCTAAGAGTACTTTACTGTGTAACAGGAAGAGGCAAGTTCAACAAAGGTACAGGCAGGGAGAAGTAGGGGTGTGTCTGAACCGGTCCGGAGGCCATTCTAAAGGCCTCCGGACTGCCGGACCGGTTCGTACCGGGCTGGTTCGGGTCCGGGTGGGGGGTATTTCTTTAAGGGCGGGAGGGCTTGCTTACCCCTCCCGCCTCTTTGCCCCCACCAGAGGCCGTATTTAACAGAGTAACAGGGGCGCTGGAAACCAGCCGCCCCCGCCGCCCCCCCCGCCCTGCCGCGAGCAGATTAAGGGAACTACCACTGCCGCCGCTGTCGCCCGCCCGCCAGCCCTCCCTCCCTCCCAGCCGCCCGCCCGCCCGAGTCCTCACCCGATGGCTGCTTTAACCAAAGAGAGGAGCTTGCGAACAGAGCGCCTCTTGCTTTGAAGTCCTGCAGGCGACTGAAGGAGGCAGGCTTTGCGCGCACGCATGCGCGCGCCACAAAGCACGCCGATCGCCGGAGGCCCAGTCTACCCGCCGGGAAAATCGGAGGCCCGGTCTACCCGGCCTTGGAGGCCCACCTTTTCCCGGCGCGTAGACCGGGCCTCCGGCGATCGGTGTGCTTTGCGGCGCGCGCATGCGCGCGTGCAAAGCCTGCCTCCTTCAGTCGCCTGCAGGACTTCAAAGCGAGAGGAGCTCTGTTCGCGAGCTCCTCTCTTTGGTTAAAGCAGCCATCAGGTGAGGACTCAGGCGGGCGGGCGGCTGGGCGGGCGGCTGGGAGGGAGGGAGGGCTGGCGGGCGGGTGACAGCGGCGGCAGTGGTAGTTCCTTTAATCTGCTCGCGGCGGGGCGGCGGGGGCGGCTGGTTTCCAGCGCCCCCGTTACTCTGTTAAATACGGCCTCTGGCGGGGGCAAAGAGGCGGGAGGGGTAAGCAAGCCCTCCCCGCCCTAAAACGAAGGCCCCCCTTCGGTGCCCGTCCGGACTGCTCCGGACCGTGCACATCCCTAGGGAGAAGGAAGGGACTCTGCCCCCAATTAATATCACCACTAGGAAATGCTAGTGCCACCTACTGGCTGTACATATTACAACAACATTTGCACACAGTACATATTACAACAACATTGGCCCCCTTCTTACTTCCTGGTAATTTCAATCCATTCATTCTAGTCCTGCCCTCAGGAGCAACAGAAATAATAAGAAATAAAGTATTCACAGAAGTTGAGCTGGAGGAACTGCAAAGAGCAACACAGGCTCAAGATATGTAAGAAGAATTACCACCAACTGAAGAAGTTGCTCAGGCGCAGGTGGAGGAGATGTTGGAAAGAGAGGATGCCACTGTTGCTGAACTGTTTCAAAATCAAAACCAGGCAACCCCTCCTTTGCCTTCACCTCAAAAACCTGAATGCCGTTTAACAGAAAAGCAACAAGAACTAAAGCAAAAAATAACTGAGCACATGAACCAAACAATACTTCCAGCTCTTAAAATAGTTGCCAAAAAACAACTTGCTCAGGCATTAAAAGATGTCAATGCTGCACTTGCAGAAATAACAATCAATAATTCGCAAGAAACAAACCAACTCACGTACAGTGCGGCAACAATAACAACACAAGAACTCGGATATAAGATCAGTGGACCTGTAAAAAAAGCAAGTCGTACATCACCTAAATGGAAGATTAGATTAGAAAATAAAATCACCAGGCTTAGATCAGATGCTAGTAAATTGAAAGATATGAAAGACAAGAAGCTGAAGAATGAAAACAACAAACAGTATCTGATCCAATCAATGGCGAGACACTTGGACAGGTTAGCATTAGAAGAGGTATTTTCCAAGGGGACTCATTATCCCTTCTGTTGTTTGTAATCGCCATGATTCCACTTTCTCAAATACTAAACAAAACAGGCCTCGGATACAAAACATCTAAAACATCAAGTAAAATAAACTATCTGCTGTACATGGACGATCTGAAGTTGTATGGAAAGTCCCAATCAGAAATCAAATCACTGCTAAACATTGTCTTACATTCAGTAGCGATATAGCAATGGAGTTTGGACTAGATAAGTGTGCTGCATTAATAATGAACAGAGGAAAAATAACAAAAAAAGAAGGAATAGAACTGCCCAATGGAAGCAACATTAAGAACCTGGAAGAAAAAGTATTACAAATACTTGGGTATTCTCCAGGCTGATAACATTACACACACTGAAGTTAAAAGAAAAATTGGAAGTGAATACATCAGGAGAGTTAGAAAAATCCTCAAGTCCAAACTCAATGGTGGGAACCCCATACAAGCCATAAACACCTGGGCTATACCTATTATCAGATACAGTGCAAGAATAATAGACTGGACCCAGGCAGAGCTAGAGACGCTAGATCGTAAGACCAGGAAAATAATGACCATCAGTCATGCTCTGCACCCCTGCAGTGATGTTGATAGGCTATACCTCCCTCGCAGCTCAGGTGGAAGAGGAATGCTGCAAGTCCATCAAACAGCAGAGGAGGAGAATAGAGGCCTTGAAGAATATATAAAGGACAGTGAAGAAGATGCACTTAAAATGGTCAAGAACAAGAAACTATTCAACACCAATGAAACAAAGCAGGCTTACAAGAAAGAACAAGTCAAGAACTGAGCAGAAAAATTGAAAAATAAGCCACTGCATGGTCAATATTTGCACCCCATAGTTTTAAACTGTGTTCTTGAGTAAAAACATAATACACTAATCAAATCAGGACACAGCTTGGTAGAAAAGACAGGCTGGTCAAAACAAACCTGGCTGGAGCAGCAGCAGCAGAAGCTGGGATGACTCTGGAGGTCCCAGCAGGCAGGAGGTAGCAAATTCAGTTAGCTGTGTTGGGCACACACATGTGCAGACACCATGCAGCACTCACCATTCCCCAGCACTACAATGCCTGCCCTTTTGAACCTAGGCTTCCTGAGCTGAGAGAGGAGCTGCAATTGGAGGGCAGGCAGAGAAGACCTAGCAGGCCCAGAGGCAGAAGCTCACATGTCCAGCACTCTGCCTCAGCCTGTCCGGCCCATCTGCTGAACAGCTGATGGGGGTGGGGAGGAATATCAGCCTGGCGCCTGTGCCTGGTCAACCTCATTGGTGGGGAGGAGAGCTGGTCTTGTGGGAGCAAGCATGACTTGTCCCCTTAGCTAAGCAGAGCCTGCCCTGGTTGCATATGAATGGGAGACTAGAAGTGTGAGCACTGTAAGAAATTCCCCTCAGGGGATGGAGCTGCTCTGGGAAGAGCAGAAGGTTTCAAATTTCCTCCCTGGCATCTCCAAGATAGGGCTGAGAGATATTCCTGCCTGCAACCTTGGAGAAGCCGCTGCCAGTCTGTGTGGACAATACTGAGCTAGATGGACCAATGGTCTGACTCAGTGTATAGCAGCTTCCTGTGTTCCTATGTGGGTGCCAGTCTGCCATCAAGGAGAAGGCAGCACAGAGTGGTGGCATGCTTCCCAGAGCCCATGCCAGCACAGAGAGCAGATTCCTGGTGTCATTGATCCCCCCCTCCCCCTGTGAAAATGGGGTTCAGGACTTGGGCCCCAAGGTCCGGGCCCAGCGGTGCCTCTGATAAAATATTATAATGCTATCACCCATGTCCCATTGCTAGGAGTGTAGACCTCGTCAAAAACCACAATGAGCATTTGTCCCCCAGGTGATACCAACCTCCCCAGAGGGGTCATGTAGTATCTGTAGGACAGCGAATGTGCTTGTACAGTTAATTCTAGAACCTGTAGTTCAGAGAGCTGTATTGTTCCTATGTGATATGCTGTTGAGCATTTGCTTGTGCAAAGTGATGCTTACAGCTATTCAAATAATTTTAAAGTGAAATTTCATAAATGCTTTCCTGGCATGACAAATGGTGTCACCAGGGCCATGATTTGATTCTGAGAAGCAGTGAACAATATCTAAACAAGAAACAAGCAACTGGGGCTGCAGTTTGATCTCCATCGCTCCCAATTTAAGGACTCCCTTATGCACCTTAGTCACTTTCTCTTGCACAAGCTGAGAAGCCAGCAAATGGCTCTTTGAGCCCCTCAATGTGAAAAGCAGCAGACACTTTAGCAGAGTTCCCCTTTCAGGTGCTGACTTCCTTACACAAGCCAAGACACAAGCAGACATTCCAAATCCACAATTCACGCTTCTCTTTTCTTCAAGACTCACCAAAGCCTGAGCCAGTATGTCTTTGGGAAGTGGTATAAGACATCTTCTTCAAACTAGTTGGTGTTGGCCAGGAGTAAATGCATTGTTACCCAGCAGTCCTTTCGGCTGGGCAGGCTATAAGACCACATAAATAAGAGGAAAATTAGGAGTCAGTGGGCAGAGACAATGCCACTGGGCACTTCCGCTATTCCTCAATTCAATATTCAGATCCTGGGGCGGGGGGGGGGGGGGGGAATGAGTTGCCAATGTATCTAAACTGATTTTTTTTTTGGCCCTTATTTTTTATTTTAAAATTTTAAGCCAATATGTGTTTCACTTCTTGAGAATCACATTATGAAATTGTTGTAGTAGCCCAGTGTTAACGGTGCTGTTTGCACTGTCAACTTAGTAAGCAGAGAAAAGTGTTTATTCAGAAACGTATTGTTGTAGTCGGATACATCACTAAATCAAATGACAGAACATTGAAAGCAATTCTTAATGCTTTTTCTGATATGTTCAGAGATAATAATGCTGTCCATTGTTTACAATTGTAACACTTTTTTAAAACACAGGTATACAGATTTCTGGATTTCATGTAACCAGCAAACAGAAAAATGCATGCTTTTATTTCTGTAAAACATGTAACTGACACAAGCAAGTGGAACAGCTCTGCAGACTAGAAAGACTCTACAATAAATTGTAAAAACATACATACAGAAGAAACCTCAGAACTCATAAATACTTATACAAATATGACAAAATCATTTTAACTTATTTTTGAAAAAATATTAAATGTTTTTTCTGCAGCTCCACCAGTTGAACATTTCAAAACCATTTCAGGAAATGGTATTCTAAATAAAACATTTATTATACAAACCTTTATTTGTTTCAGCTGGTGGGTCCCAGCCGTTAGAAGTTAACTGTTATGTTACATTCTATGTGCATTATGATGCTTACACTTGATTTCATCTACAATTTTCCTGATATCTTGCTGTGACAACACTGAGTCTTCAGTTTATGTGTTACAAGCTAACATCATAAGAACATGATTTGATTTCGAAGATGCTCCAGAACGTCATATTTATTGCTGCGCTTCTGGAAGCTTTGAGGTAAGTACCAGAACACAGAAAGGCAGGAGAGAATTCAGTAACTAAAAAATATGTAGCTTTCTTTTAGCTATTTTTGGAAAGGAATAGAATGCCTAGGATTTCAGCCAATAGTATAAAACCAGGCCTGCTCAACTTGTGACCCATCAAGGCAAATGTGATTCACCAGGGGCTTGATAAACTTACTTGTTTGGCTGTGTGTGCACTGTGTAAAGTCCCTCCAAGTAAGGTGCTATTCATGGCTGGTGAGCTACATTTGGCTTGATGAGCCAAAGGTTTTGTATGGCGTGGATTCTAGTCATAGAAGCAAGAGCACGGGCCTGTTCTCATGACCAAAAACGGAGTAGGAGGAGCATCCAGCCAGGCTCCCAAACCCACACATGCTCCTGAGAGTCAGTCGTGTGCTGGCAAAAATCTAGGTAGGAGGAGGGGAAAGTGATTGTGTGCCAGTCACAGTCTGGGTAGGACAGCACTGGACGTGCTTTTCTTCCACCCTTGATACAATGCTGGGGTAAACTAGGTTGGTTGACCACTGATGTCCGACCCAGATTGTGGCTAACACACCATCACTTTCCCCTCCTCCCACCTCCATTTTTGCCAACATCTGGCTGGTTCATGGGAGCGCGCACAGGACTTGGAGCCTGGCTCCTCCTTCCCACCTTTTGGTCATGAGAATGGGCTTTACATATTTCCAAAACCCCTGTCTCTTCCACCCTGCTAGGGCTGGATTTCCAGAAGAGCTCTGGCTTGCACTTTGGTACCAATCTCAAAGGCCCACAGCTAAACCTCTTCTGGCCTCGGAGCCCACGGCAGCTCCGTGGACTGCAGGAGTGCCTGTGCCACAAGAGTGATGCTCTTGAAGAGCTTTGAAAATTCATCCTGAAGTGTTAGTATGACCTGTGGCTAAAAGGCAAGTGGGAAGGGCCACAAACTATTGGTGATGGATTGGCAGCATGCAGAGCTCTCACATGTTGAGGAAAAGTTTTGTGCCTCAGAACTCTTCACCATACATGTGCTCTTCTTACATACCTCTGCCCCAGGAGAATCCCAGTGTCAAATTGGCTGTGCTATATGAATATCTGAAGTTATTTTCTTGGCCAAAAAGTATAATTCAGTCATCCACTGCTTTGCAGTACCCAACAAAATCTAGTTTCTATATTGAGAGCATAAGAACTGCTGTACTGTATTAGATCAAAGTCCATCTGGCCTAGCCTTCTCTTTCTAACAGCAGTAAGCCAGATGCCCTGAGACACAAAGAGGGTGTGCAAATGATAGATTTTCCCCATTGTTTGTCCCTAGCTTTTAGCATATTCAAGTAGTAGTACGAATATGATGAATATTCGCATAGTACTGTATACCATCTCTCTACACAGAGATTCCATATAGCTATTATGGCTAATAGCTGTTGATAGACAAATCCTCAAGCAATCTTTTCAAGCCATCATCACATCATATCATGGTGGATGTTATAGATTTCCTAAATAAAACCATATTTAAGATTCATTTGGAATGTTTTGGAAACACTAACAGAACCAACTATTAACCACAAAACTGTGACTTCTTATCTAGACTTCCTGTTGTCAATGGGCCATAGTCTTCCTTCTTTCAGTGCCTCTTTTTATTGCTCTGGCTGTAGTCTCTCAACAAGGATGCAAACTCTGTTTAAAAGCATACAAAGCTTCTTTAAGCTGCCTCCGTAGGGCAATGATAGTGTTCAGTAAGGACTAGGTCCAAAGGAGTCTTCTTGAGTAGAAGATTATCACAGTCTTGCTTCCTGCACTGTGCTGTCAGTGGCCTTACTGATGCATGTGCAGTTTATAATAATCAAGATGAAGTACTCTTAAAGGTGAAAGAAAAAAATGGCTTGATGGTTTGTTACACACGCAGTCAAAAAAATCCACAAGAAGATTCTTTTAGGCACATCCCACTGAAGTGAATGGGATCTGCCCAAGAGCACAGTTTTGCTCTTCCCACATGAAGACTTTTTGATGGGTTGTACACCACATTTTTAGTTCTTTGCCCCTCTTTACCCCATAATCAAACAAAGAACGTACTACTGAAAAACCTAATTCATAGTCTATGAGGATCATATGTTACTGTAAACATCTAACATTACTTCAGAGAAATCACTACAAAACTACAGTTTCCAGAATGAAGAAGTTGCTTAACATTCATAATGAACCATCTTTTCAATGAAGCTGTTTCACTCAGTTGCTTTCCACATGTGTTGTGCAAAACATGCCTGGAAGCATTTTAAAGTTATTGCACAGCAGTCCTGTCACCACATCACTGGGGCTGCCTTTGAAGTTGCTTAGCAGCCCTGATGTGTCCTTCAGATTGATGAGAGACTGCATGTCATGTAGCCTACTCCCCCGCCCCATTTTTCTACACTCCAACACAAAGCTTCATGTCCATTTGGATGCACAGAGACCCCGAGTCTCTGTACATACAATATACACAGTATATAAAGATTTCCCTATTCACTTTAGTAGTGAGTTCAGCTTCTTGCTTACAGAATCATGTTTCAGGTCTGTCCCTGCACTAAAATGAATGGGGAAGACATTACTTACAGATACATGGACTCGGAGTGCTTAGCTTTTCATCAGAGGGGCACATTGGGGATGATTTATTCATGTTCTTAATAGTTGGGCATCACAGCACACAAATGTCCAGTGTTATGTGTGGGGAGTACAAATCCTCTGCTTGTGGCTGGGTGGGGAGCACAAGAAATTGGCACCTGCTGCTATGCTACTGCCCAAGTAGCAGCATCCTTTTGAGACTGGAGATGGATTGGAAGGTGGCCGAGGAATGGAATCCACAACCACCATATGTATTTCTAGTTCATCAACAGCTGCAGGAGGAGAGGTGACAGCAAGTAAAGCCCATATATACATCTTCAACAGCTTTCAACTCATTAAAAAAAAAAACTATAATAAATTTGCAAGTGATGACATGGTAGTTGGGGTGAGGAAGAAGTAGACTGAAGTCTTTAAAAATGTATTTATGGACAAGAGTCCTTTCCTGCCATTCCATATGCAAATAAGAAAATATAATCCCACCACATTTAAGGAATGTTCTAAGGGATATCAAATCTTTCTCCTCTGTTTTGCATACAGATCCTAAGAGTGAATTGAAATGGCTTTATTCTGTTTCTTAAAAAATGAACCTCAGAAAACATAGGAAAATAATTGCTCTAAAAACATTCTATTGTTTCTTTTATTGTTCCACTTTTATTGAAATACTAGGGATCACAAGGAAGGCCTGCGGGACTAGAGATGTGTGACTCTTTGATGCCTTGTATAAACATTTACATGCACACATATACATACCAGTGAAACCTGAGCCATTACAGTACCTTGTGCTGCATATAAAAAAGAGCCAAGGTACAATCAGTATGCACCATAGAGAGGTGTGCCAGCTCTAGACTGCATTTGTATATATGGTTATGAGAGCATATGAGTGTAAATGGCAATACAATAAATTGATTTAGACCAGTTTATAATCTCATACAAACGATGCTCCAGGGTACAGGGCACCAGGAAGCTCTTCTGCACAACGCCCATGGCAATGAGCTCTTGAGCACCGCCTGTTGACTTCAGTGGTGCTTGTGCAGCAGAACTTCCTGGCAGATTGTGCCCAAAGTATTTAAACAGCTCTAATTGTAGGCTTTGATTCTGGAAAGTACAGAAGCAGATGGCGCATTCAGAGTGCGGTTCTTACCGAACAAAAGCAAACAACCAAACGGAAGTATCCACTTACACACCCTTACAGAATAAGGATTGCTTCCCTGATATAAGAGTTATATTCGCAATTAAAAATAAATAAAATAAATAAATAATATGAATAATTCTTTAGGCCACGGCACACAATTTAAAACTTCCCTTACATTCAAAGAAACAAAATTTCAGTTCAGCAATAATACTAAGGATAGAATGCTACAAAAGTTACAAAGATCTGCCCAATTAGATCCAATATATTATATACACAACTGGTGCACTATATCATCATCAACTTCCTGATACAAATATGAAAAACTAGCAATTATTATATTTTATGCTTATAAATATGAGCAATTATCTTTTAAATGATTTGCTGGTCAATGACTGAATAAACTTATTTCTCTTTTAAATGACTGACAGCTGGTATGTTGTCAGCAGTCACAACTAATTTCCTTTCCTGTTCAGATGGCAGCCAGCTACCACGGGGGGAGGGGGAGCCTCATATAATACATCGTATATAAGGTAAAAACCTGAATATAAATCTGTTTCTTAATTTTTAAAAAATAAGGACAGAAATGTGTCCAGCTATCTCTATGCACAACTGAATTCCTTTAGTGAATAGCAGGTTAATATGGAATTTTCTATCTTTAAGAACATGTAGGTACTCAGGAAAACCATAAATATCCAAATGGTAAAGGTGCACTCTACCAAAAGTGTTTTCTTCTTTTAAAAAGGTGCCCCCCCCTCGCCAATTTCACATAGCAAACAGAATATTAATTATCCATATAAGATTTATTTTATCTAAGCCTAGTGCAAACTCTACTTTGAAAATATAATTTTCTCCCTGGGGATATCTAATAATGTGAAAATACAAACAGTTATTTTCTCACATCTCAATGGGTATGTATTCAACTAGCAGAATTCCTGAAACAAACAGATTAATTCCACATGCCTTGCACTTTTCTGTAAAACCAGAAGCTACTCTCATGCAATGTCAGTGCAAGGCAGCACATTGTTGATCTATAGGAAGACCAAAGGGGACACACTGTGGCAGTAAATGTTTGTGCTTCTACAACAACAAACCCCATCTATAAGCAATGGGCTCTGTAGGAGATAATCAACGTTACTGTCACTTAGATAACTACAAGCAGATGAATCCCTGCATTATAACAGGGGAGAAAGGGGCTCTGCATTCCTCACACAGAGTGGATTGGATGGGATGGGAAAATCCATCCTTTCTGGCCTTTACCTTGTCCTCCCTACCCCAGAAGACCTCCACCATCAAACCCACTTCAAATTGGGTTGATGTGCTATTGAATGTATTAACTTACAAGCCGAACACAAACCAGAGTACCACTGATTATTTTCAATGGGATTTAGGCCTGGTCTACACATGCAGTAGAATGAGGTGGGAATGAAGAGGTAGAATAGAGCAAAGGTAGAGGAATCACATCATTTCATGTCCTTCTGTTTAAAAAACCAAACCAAACCCCTCCTTGTTAATTAAAATCTAATTAAACCTCGTGGTCTAGCATAGAACATTTCTCTCTGCTATGCTAAGGTCTTTCCATTTGTACATGGAACGACATTCAAAAATTGCATCTTTCACCTCCAGTCTGATACAATTTATTCTACTTCCTCATTCAGTTGCATGTGTAGATCAAGTCTCAAGGCTGGCTCTCCTTTACCAGATCACATCCCTGTGCGCTCTCTCTCTCTCTCTCTGTGTGTGTGTGTGTGTGTGTGTGTGAGAGAGATGTGTGTGTGAAGGACTGCTCAGTTGGCCCACCAGAATAAGATTATTGCTTAGTATCAACATGTATTATTACCAAATAATAAATAGACCATATATAATGAATTCCACCTCTCATTTGTGAAAGGCATGGACTCTCCTAGCTTTTCACAATGGTAGGGCTTTAATTCTGAGTGAGTCCATGCCAACAGATTGGCTATAAGCCACTTTTTACCCTGTTAAGATGTCACATTGTAAAAGATGGATCAATTAAAATGAGTTCCTGGAGGCTGCAGCTGTAATTCCTGAGACTGATTTATGAGCAATTCAGCAATGAATTACCTTCAGTAATAATTTTTAATGAACCAGAACTACTTTCATATGTTACTTTTTAAAAGGACAGCAGTGACTATGGGTGTCGCCTAGGAGCTGGGTCATGCAGCTTGTGCATGTAGGCTGTATTCATACTTTACATTTCTAAGTGTACACTTAAAACATCATAGGCACCTTAAATGTATCATGACAGAAGACGCCTGAAGAAGCCAACCTGAAAAATAAACCTGAACATCTGCAGTTCACTCACATGTTCTATTGAACTGAGTGTCACAATGGGGATTACATCTTTTTGTAACACACTTCTCTCACTGAGTAGGAAATAAATGCATCAGGGCCACAGGGATAGAAAACAGCAACTTGTAACATGTCATAATTTTTACCGTACATTTATTTAACACCCTGCCCCCAGCGGAGAAGAGGACCCTGGGGGTATTAGTACCATTATTGCCTTCTTCTTGAGGAAGACATCTATTATATATTTTGAAGAACTGGTTGGTTGGTTGGTGCGAAATAAAGTCATACTTCCTGATGACCTACAAATACCAAATCTTGCATACACAATCCTGCCACTGAAATTAGCTAAATGCACTACTTTTTACACTGGAATATGCTTGGTGAACATTAAAACAGTGTTCTTTGTATTTTAAAGAAGAAATTCTGAATATCATACTTCCCAGTTACCTACAGATACCAAATTTTGCATGAACAATTCTGCCACTTAAATTAACTGAATGCATTACTTTTTACACCAGAATATGCTGGGGGAAGGATTAAATGTTTGTTTTTAATTATTTTTTTAGAAGGAATTCTGGATATAAGCATCATATTTTGTTATTGTTCTCAACAGATTAACACTCAATAATCAGATAAAAAATTCCAAAATGACATCATGACAAAAGGATCTTTCTCAGATTCAAATTTACTATAATTCAAATTTCCCTTATATGGTAATTAGTCAATAAAATGAATAGTGTTTTAAACTGAAATCCTACAAATTTCAAACTGTTCTTTTACTTCACTTTTGCAAGCACATTACTTTAAAAAAATTACATATACTTGAACTTTCCTATAAGTGTAAGTTCCGCAAAATGACTTTGCCTGGTTAACGATGGGCATTACCTGGTCAGAAGAGGGTACTTAGAAGAAGTGCTACACTGTCATATTTATTGTAAATTTATCCCTAAACCAAAGGAAGGGGAAGACTCCTTCCTTTGGTCTATGCTCATTTGATATCCCTGTTGGCTTTATTCCAGGTCCATTCCAATTCTCTGCATGAGTGATGATGCCAATAGTCACCTCTATTACAAAATAACTGAAGTCCTTGGCTAAGCACCAAAGAACTGTGAAACTCATTCCCTGATCATCTAGTGGGATAATCAACATGTGTATTTCCTTGCCAATTCCTGCAGAGAATTCTGCACATGAATTTTTACCATAGAAAGCAGACCTATTGAGGTGCTGAAAAATATATTAACAAAGAAAGCCATTTCATCGTCATTTATACCTTTCTGATACTGAAACACATTAAACACACTGGGGCCAGGGGATGGTAGTCAGTGGCTAACATCTTGACTAATGAATATCCAGCACACTGCAGAACAGCACAGCTTAGCTGGTTGCACAAGGGGGCAATTTTCACTGATCTCCCCCACCCTGGGAAGCACTCTGCAACCTGGAAGTGAGTCCCTGAGGGCTGTGAAACTCTCAGGGACCCATTTCTGGGGGCAGAAGAGATTGGTGAAAATTGCCCCCTTGCCCCACAGTGTGAGCATGTTGCCTTTGTTGGGAAGACAGCAACAGTATATGCAAATTGCCAGCACTTCATTAGAAGTACAGGATCTTCATTAGGATGTCAGCTGCTGTGTTACCATTTGGTATCATAATCTAGCATATGAAGAACACATTCAACTCAGCTGAAAACAGGCTAGGCCAACTCATGTTTAGGACACAAAGGAGATAGGCCAAAAAAATTACTGATGCTCACTAGCTATTTGAGAACATGTTAACAGACTTCCAAAATGTATAGCTAAATGAGTGGGCCTAGCCAACATTTAGCATGATGATGTGAATGTGCATCAGATGCACAACATGGAACTGGCTGGCTATATCTTTTGGTGATATCCAGGATCCACTATATGTTATGTACAACTAGCTGCATGTAGCTAGAGATGGATTCAGACCAGGGTTTTGTTTTGTTTTGTGGTCATTTTGCATGACATGAATACAAGGCATATTGGCAACCAGGTAATAAGTGGGAAGACAAATTTGGATCCATCTATTCCAGAGCAGGCATAGCGCCCCCCCCCCCATTAAATTAATAAAAAAAAGTGAATAAATTTTCAGATATCTAGTGGATATACACTAAATTAATCAATATTTTCAGCTTCATTTAGGGAAAAGCCCAGAGCAGGACCCACTCAACTCTAATAAGAATATAATATAGTCCCAATGCAAAAGACACTAAAACCATATGGAAGCAAATGTCCCAGACAGCCTTTATAAATTATACAGCCTGATCTGCAAGAAGAGGAACTACTACATGTTTTTTACAGCCTTGCTTTGCTGCTCTTCTGCAAGGAAGAAGAAGAAATTCAAGATTTATCTTGAAAGTTAGTGATGTTTTAAAAAGGCCTAATAGATCCTGTTAATGTGCACAATCTTGTGGGATATGCTTCAGAACCTAGCATTTATTTTGCTTTCTTTGTAATTTATGAGTAAATGAATGCGGGACCTTAACATTGTTCAGTGCCTGAAGGAGAAAATGTGCATGGTACCCCGCCCCTTCACCATTAAGTGGCTTAGAGTGCTCTGGAACGTTTTCCTGCACAACCTCCTATTCATTTTAGTGGCTGTAGGAAAGCTTCTTAGAGCATTGTGCCCTATGGGTCAGGGATTTCTGTCCTCCACTCTGCTACTGTTAATGGCGCCAACATTTCTGCTTGAAGAGGAAGCCTCAGTTCACCTACTGACTGGGCCACTTCTCAGAAGCCAAATTCTGGTTGAATCTACACATGCACATCATGTGATATAGAGAAGACTGTTGTGATTCAGGCTGCAGATAAAGGGTACCCTTGTTAATGCTCCCCCACATAAAAAAATACCCTCTAGCAAATATAAAACTTGCATGACAGAGAGGAAGATTCTAGCCCAATCTCCCTTCTCTACTAGTTTACTTACAAGGAAGTTCTTAGGGTTCTTTTTCATGATACAGGTATAATTCAGATATTTGACCACTTGCAGTCTGAAGAGTTGTAGTTCTGTAGGGCACTGTGTGTGTGCAGTGGACCTGTCTCACACCTGTTCTGATGTCTGACCACCTCTGCCACCATTGCTACTGAAAGCTTGGCAGACTGAGCTCTGTGCTTTGAGGGTGCCATCTTAGGCTTCAGTAGCAGCCTCCCTCGACACTTGTGAACGGTACCCATAAGGGCCAAAATCTGTAGGCCATGGGCTTGCCCCTCAGTCTAGTCAATTTGTTTCTTGGGTGAGGAATACTGTCTAGCTTCCTGCTTTCTCTCCTTGATTGCTGCTCTAAAATTTGATCACTACCTGGTTTGGCTATGCACCAAGGAAACCTTCTGGCTTTCCTGACCCTTGGTTGGTGCCTTTGAACTAAATCCTTGTCTGTTTTAGAACACAACTTCCTTGGGCTCAATTAGACCAATAGTCAGATGAGCTTCCCCCAGTCTTGGAACATAACCACCTTTGTTGAGGTTTGACAAGTCCATTCCACCACACCAGGACTTTTACTTTATTCCTGCTTCATTCTGCTGCATGTATAATCAGCTTCAATCATACACTGCCCAGATCATACGTTCATATTGATACAAAATCCTGCCTTTTTAGAAACTAAACATTTTTCTATATTAGAGACATTTGTTCATTAAAAGCAGTTTAAAAGGAAAAAGTATTAATTATCATGTATTACTGTAATGAAATTTCAGGTTCAAATGTGATGCTTTCATCTGAACAGCAATTATTTTCCATAACTACAAAAAAACTATCAGAATATTCCAGAAGAGCATCAAACCACATTCTGTTTGATTAAGTCCGCTACTTACAGTTTATTTGGCCGATTATTAGACTAAGGCTGCAATCCTGCTAATACGCTCTACTCAAATCCTAAGGTAGGAAAGGTCTCAATGAAGAATGCAGCAGGGCTGGTAATAGCAGATGCTACTGCCTTGCACCACAGCAACGTCTCACACCCAATTCTCTCCTAGTCCAGATTAATTTTCTGGGTGTTCAGTTAATGCTCTAATCTATTCAATTTTGGATTATTTCTGGACTGGACTGGGATGTATGTCCATTTCTGAATCTCTGCACCTGGCAATAGTAGCTGTTCTTGATATGGTAGTTCTAAACCAAATAATTCTTCCTGAGTAATAGTTTTGGCCAGTTCATGAAGCCAGTACAGCACCACAGCCTTTGAGACTGCGGTAGTGCAGCAGTCTGAAGGCCTACTTGCTAGCATTTGCAGTGGTTTAAACAATTGGGGGTGGAGATATTCTTAAATAAAATATTTAATTTTTCTTAGAAGTTTGCATATTTCAAGTTGGCACAAATGTCTTGTTCCATCCATCAAAAAAGAAATGCAAAGCATGTAAGTGTAACTACTCACTACATATCTTGGGATACAGAGTCATGGGAGGGTGAGGGTGGAAGCAGCAAATTAAAAACAAATAAATTCAGCCACAACCAAACTCTAGTGAATTTTTGTTAGAAATTGTATGTTCATTTATATTTGTTTTATAATCCACCCCACCCCCAGCATTCTCTTTGGTAGCAGTAAACACTGCCTTTCCACTACTTTTTGAGACCTTGTAAGCACACCCAAGGAAAGTAGAGCTGACCTTGCTGCTCAGCCTACGCAAAAATAAATTCAAAACTGATTCTGCCAAGGAATCTGTCACAGGGGACCAAGACTTTCCAATAGAGAATCTATGTTTAAAACATTGTTTAGTTTTCTATAATAGTTTGAAGTAGGAGCCAAGATGAAAAGTGTGGAAACATTTTCTTGTGCATGGGGATTACTGTTATGTGTCTGCGTTTGCATGCAGTGATTCCATGGCTGTAACTGTTAGCAAGGCCATTCAATGGCAAAACGTTACTTTGAGAACATATTTTTTTTAATACCCAAACTGCTTACAACCTGCTTGGGAAGATTATTCTATTAACCTTAGCTTGGAAACAATGTCAGCTTGCTCACCAAGGAAACTTCTGCAGTCCAGTCTGTTCCATTATGGTTACTTTCAGTGAATAATAACAAAAAATGTCTTGATTGTAGTTGAAAAGACAACAAAAACTGGAGTGCTGACCATTAATAATGAAAATGATTCCATTTTGGCTCAGCTCTGCATAAATCTAATTAATTTCAATAGGGCTTATGTACAAGTAAGACTTAGGACTGAATACCTAATAATGGATGAACACAAACCACCAAATATCAAGTGGTAATTTACTATATCTGTGCAACCACTTAGAATGGATTACCTGTATGGTTCTACCAAGCAGTGAGAACTTACCACACTTCACCTCTGATATGGGGAAGTAGGGGGAATGGGGAAAATTTCTTCACCATCTTTGCAGGATAATACAAAGAACCAGTCAACTAGACTAGAATTAGAGTCTAATTCAGACATGATATTGTATGAATGTACATATGTCTGTACACTCATACATGTTTTTGGCTAAATGACTGTACCTGCTTTCATTTAAAAAGTGAACCTAGGTACAGTCCCTTCAAAGGAAGTTTACTGCTGTACCTATGTTCAGCATAACATGTGAATCACTTTACCTGTATACAGTTCTGTAACTGTCTACAATATACAATGATTGTACAAAATGTCTGAGTAGGGCTATAAGTTCTGTTTAATAGCAATGAATATATGACAACACTTAATGACTAATGTAGTGGAATAATTCACTATGTCACTGTATATTCATAAAACTATATTATTGCTAGATTGTTGCATGGGTGTGACAAAGTGTTCTTTTCTTCATGTTTCTGTACTGCAATCTATCTATCTATCTATCTATCTATCTATCTATCTATCTATCTATCTATCTATCTATCGAAGTAGGGCTAGAGTAGTAATAAGCACACTATCGTAAATTACCACTTGGCAAATGGTCACTTGTATTCATCCAGTGTTCTGATTTCTGTTAGGATGTTTGGTAAATCTTACCAACACTTGTTTGTATCAACAGTAAGTCCAATACATATAATCATCATGAGTTGAGTGGATTCCTGCAAAGCTGAACAGGTATTGTGAGAATACATTGTCATATACCTTGTTTGCAACTCAAATCAACATTGACTTCCCCACCATAAAACAAACAAAAACTGGGTGATGCAAGGCATGGTGAAGCAATTTCATTCTCTCACACACATATTTCACCATGTACTGAATTCTGCCTTGATCCGCACTGTCAATGTCTACAAAGCCTGAATGGGAAACTTCATGGCCTGAGGCTGACACTAGGCTAGTAAAATACCTGGGACTGTGTATTCTCATTTCTCAGAGCACTCTTTAGATACAGAAGGTAATATAATCATGCAACATCAAAACCTGTCATTGGTAGAGAATATCTAGCCTCTGGATTGGCCAAGCCTGATATGTACACTAAGATGGGGATGTAAATTCCGGACACCATGTGTGAGCTGACACTGTGTGGGGCTTCTATGGATGCATGCTGCCTCAGCAGGAAGCTGCATGAGTGGCAGAGGGCAGGTAACGACCTGTTCTCCTCTTTCTTAAAGCTCCCCACCCCGCTCCAAAAATGTGCTCGAACCGTGGTTCATGCACATCCGTACACTAAGAGCCTTTTGTGCTTGTCTGGTCTACAAAGTAGACCATTTGCTTGTTGCACTTCAGGCTCCAAATCTAGCTCCTGACCTCAGAAACTCAGGGTGGGAGAACACTGATCCCAGGTCTAACTCTGAGTATGTTCACCTATGGTCCTAACCTGGCCCTGACACACTCAATCCACATAAATGTACATGTTCTGCTGGTAATGCACTTTCAACACTATAGAACAACTACAATATTTGATTCCCTCCAAAATGAAAGATCCCTTCAATGCAGTAAATGCAGTGTTGTACTGGGGGTAGATAAAAGCTATTTCATAGAAATAGATCTAACTGGCTCCACTGGAGCTGCACTACAAATACGTGAAAGAGGTCCTGATTTGACTGGTCCAGATGTTGAACGGTTTTCCAAACACAATCTACTGTGCAATAAAGGAAGGATTAACAGAAAGACTTAAAAATCTATAAGTACATTTTTGGGTGCTAAAATAATTTGATTAAAGAAAATGTGTTGATGGCCACTACTACTAATAAAAATCACCACCAAGAAAGCACAACAGAGATAGCAAAAGAAATGCTTTTAAAATACTCAGAACCTTCTCATAGGTTCATCAATTGGAAGATCAGTTATGGTGGACAAACATCCCTGAAAGACACTGGCCTGGTTCAGAAATAATGTGAAACCATGATTTAATGCTACAAGAATTCAGATAAGTGTGGGCTCACATGCCCTCCTTTTCCTCTCCTCTGCGTACAAGAGGAAGAGAACAAAAGTTTCCACTTTCTCTCTTGAACAAACCACAGTTCCCTGTTATGTTTGAACCCAGGGAACTGTCGTTTGTTCTAAATATGCTTAGTGAAAACAAACCAGGACCAAACTTTTGGAAAGCAGTGGGATAAACCAGGAGAACTGCAGTTGTTCAAAAGCAAAAGTTTTCAATCTACTTCTCTTACACACAAAGGAGGATAGGGAAAGGCTGACTCAGGCTGTGTTCTCATGACCCACATGATCGGAGTTAAAGGGTAAAGTACAATAGGTGAGCCAGGTGCGCCCCCATGGACATGAGAACCCACAGTTTAGTGCCAACTGTAGTCCCACCGCTGTGGTTAACTAGGATTAAACTACGATTGGTAACTATGATCAGATTGTAGTTACCATTAGTAGTTTAATCCTAGTTAACTGTGGCAGCAGGACTATGATTGGCACTAAAGAGTGGGCTCTCACATCACACTCCACACGAGTGTGCCTGGCTTGCCTATCGTAGTTAACTATGATTGTGTGGGTTGTGAGAACATGGCCTAATGTTTGAGGCTCATTCTTATAGTGCTAAACCATGGCTTAGCATTACATCTGAACTGGGCCAGTGTCTACAGCACTACTGATCTTTCTCTGCAATCCACAGCTGCAAGGGAATGTTGGGTGTATTGCAGAGTGCAACTTCACTTGAGACCTAAAAGGCCTAGCTGGTTTCCTGTGTGAACCATACCATTTGAATACCATAGTATATGCTGTAGAATCCTCTGCAGCACACAGAAGTTCATTACTCAGGGGTTAATCAACGGACAGACTGATGTGAAAAAATGTTCTGAAGGTAGGAAATCGCTAGTTTAAAGCAATGGGATTGTCTCATGATATGCGCATAGAATACTATTCATCAGCTAGTAGAAGAGTACAGAGCTTGAACTAGCTCTAAATTTAGATTTTGGACAAGTGTTATTGCAATTGTTTGACACAGAAATGCAAACACAAAAAAGTGCACATGCATTTGAAAGTATGAGCAAGAGACAAAAGTAGTAAACCAACTCCTCCATTCTCTATTGAACTATGTTGCAGAGTGCAACTTCACTTGAGACCTAAAAGGCCTAGATGGTTTCCTATGTGAACCATACCATTTGAATACCAAGATGCTAATGCATGTAGTCCATCAGGTTGGCCACACAACAGCCATATAGATGGCTGATTCAAGGAAAACCCCAGCAGCTACCAAGTGCACATTGTGGACATCATTACAGAAAGCAAGGTGCTGTGATGAAGGGAGATCGCACATTGGAAAATTTTATTTCACGCTATTTATCCAAAGGAAATTCATTTTAAAATAATCAGGTGTAAAAGTGCAAACTGGTGGGTAGATAGATTGTTACTCAGAAATTTGTTTTTATCACCAACACTTCAGTCTTGTGCCTCTCTGCACATTTCAGAACAAAATGTACATACCAAGTAAAGCAGAAATGCTCAGTGCCTAACATAACTGTAACAATCAGGAACTCACAGTCCGGAAAACTATGCAAGTGTGACTTTGACGGATGTCTGTCCTAAAGTGCAATGCATTTGCAATATGAACAGAGCAAACTACACCAAAGACAGCAGGGCCAATGGATCACTGAATGGCAGATATTTTATAACTATTCCAGCTACATAATACTCTGCATTTTCAAAGTGCCATTTCCCATTCTGCCCAAACTTTCAGGGAAGCATGCAATAACTGCTAAACACTTTTGTATCAGGTAGAGGACACACTTCACTGGGAAAGGTTCCCGAAATGGGACTTGCATGGGAGGCCTTCCAGGTGGATTGTGCCTGGACTCAACTGCAAGAGAAAACCCTCCACCTAGGCCAGTGTATCCTTCGCAGTGGCAAATGATAACATCAGCAATAATATCTGTGCAAAATATGCCTTTCAGAAACCAGTGTCTACAACTTTAAAAAACAAACAAACAAAAAAACCCCAAAAAACCAAACCTGTGCCATCTGCTTCATGTTCCCTACTCAAGAAGGTAACTTTACATACCTTTCCCCCTTTCCTAATCCTCAAAACACTGAGAGTCAGTCTGGTCCAGGAGACTGAGTTCTAACTTAGACTCAGACTACTTTGGTTCAAACCTTAGCTCAGCCCTGGACTTACTCACTGGCCTTTGGCACACTGCTCTCTCAGCCTCAGTTCTCCCACTTGAAACATGGAAATATTAGTGACTTACCTCACAGGATTGTTGTCAGGGCCAAAAAAAAAAAAAAAGGTCAAGGTTGCAAAGTACTTTTAAAATTAAAAGTCCTATGGAAAAACTATTAATATTGAGAAATGACCATAGGTCAGTTCAGGCTTCGCTTCTGACCTTACATTTCAAATTACTGCAGTTAAAAACCAGGACTCCACTCCATTAATCTTCCAGGGCTGATTGGCCTAAAACTATTGCATGGAAATACAACAAACAACTTGGCAATCTAAATCCTTACATTAAGAATAAAATGGCAGTAGTGTTCAGTTCTTTAGTCTGAATTCAGATAGGGTTCCTCTGAAACCTGACACACGACTTCCTAGAAGGAAGCCAGTTTGTATTATTTCCATATTTTCTTTCAGGTAGTACAAGATTCACTCTTATAACAAGTACTTGGAATCCAGCTCCCATGGTGCCATTTGTGATTCATCCAATGAAATTGAGCACTCAGAAGGATAAGGAACCTGCAAGAAAGCTTATCGGGGACGAGGGGTTAAAGAGAATAAAATAGACTCCTATTTTCCTCAAAAAGCCCCCAATACGATGTACCTTCTTCTTTGTATCCTAGCAATAGCTCCGTTCATAAATTAGATTAGTCCTCCATCAAATAAGTTAAAAAAGAAGAAACTGTAGCAGTTCAGTTTCTCTGGCTCAGTGCCAGGTAGAAGCTAGCTCACTTAGACTGCAAGTCACTGTTCAGAAGTTTGTAAATCTTCACATCAATGCAGGAGGTTTCCAGGTGTGGGTCTTTATGTGTGAAGGGGTGGTTTAGAGAGAGAGACTAAACCAAGACAGGGTCCAATGAACAGTGAGGAGGATGTACTTCACGGCCTTCACGGGACACCTCCCATAGTTTGGAGATGCCAACCATGTTTCATATTGCACAGGTAAAGAAGGAGGTTGCCTCTCAGCAGTCTGAACACACAATCAGTGATCTCTGCACATAGGCAAATTCACAAAAGTGAAGACATTAAATTCGGTCAGGATGGAGAAACACAAGAAGATGCCGTAGAGGGCAAGGCACACAATCCCAAGCTTCTTATCCAGCTTCCATTTGTTCAAGTGCACACCAAATACCTACAAATAGACAAGGAGAAATGTTTGCCTAGAAATATACAAGAAGAATCCACAGGGACACAGAGCTAGAGCCGGCTTAAATCTATCTAGGGGCCAACCCGAGTTGTCATCTCTTCACCATCACCACCCCCTCACAGAAACATTTGGTCATTTCTTCCTTCTGTAGCTACAATGTGGCCCACGCCCAATACCCGCTGGGCAATGGAAATATTCCAGAGATGTTGCCTATGAAGCACCCAGTACACCTATCAAGCTGCATGTTTATGTTCCCAAACTGTACCAAAGCAAAGAGGATTATGTCTGATTTCACCATTTGTCATTATCTACTTTTGTTAAGAACAAAAGGAAAGACTTACAGTGACGAAAACAGATGCCAGCAGCAAGCCCACAGAATAGATAAGTCCCCGGCTGTTTAATTGAATCTGAAAAGTTAATGCAAATAGTGTAAGAATGCTGTTGTAATCTCTATATAGCAGAGAGCTGTAATCTCAAAGATATAAGACAAACCCATTGCATCAAAACTTTCGAGATAAAATAAAGTATTGTATTCATAGCATTGCTGATGCCTTTTATTCACAGCCTGTTGCTTTTTTGTTTTGTTTTCTGTCTATGGTAGTATCCTACATTAAATCTGCACCAAACAAAGAAAGGAAAGGAAATTACATGTTTTCCTCTAGTGGGCTGTTCCAGTAACTAGAGAAGACATCCAAGGATTTGTTTACCCTCTTTTCACAAGTTGGAAATTGTATTCCCTAGCAGCATAATACTCTGCTTGATACAGGTAATCAGAACAAAATGAACTGCAATCAAGAAATTAATTCTGTCCATGTTAACAAAGAAAACGAATGATGACCTCCTCATTTGTCCCCAGAATCTGCTACTGAGACACATTCAGAGACAGTGAACACCATACCCCATTGGAGGCCATAGAACTGCAAACCATTAGGCTCATTATTTAATTTCCTTTGCCTTCCTTCAAGTGGTTAGTTATAACATGCAAATTTACCACTAACTTTCCCCATTCTATTCCAGGCAGAAATCTCTGATTTTGACTTAATTAAAACCACTACTTGCTGTTTCCATTACTGTATGTATGTATGTATGTATTTAAAGGATTTATATTCTGCCTTTCAATTAAATGTTCCTCAAGGCAGCTTACAAACAAACCCATACACAGACGGCTGCTCCTTTCTTAGCCAATGGATGAGGCCAGGCTGGCCATCCCCTTACCATGATGTTCTTCTGGGAGGCAGGGGGCGCAATTTCCCATCATCCCTTAAGACCTCTGGCCAATGACAGAGCCAGAGGGTGATTCTCTTATACAAATATAAGGGGCCACTTCACAAATTACATTTAAGTATACACTGCAAATGTAACATAAGAAAAGGACCAACATGGAGCCAGCATGGTGTAGTGGTCAGAGTGCTGGACTAGGACCGGGGAGACCCGAGTTCAGATCCCCATTCAGCCATGAAACTAGCCAGTCACTTCTCTCTCAGCCTAACCTACTTCACAGGGTTGTTGTGAAAGAGAAACTAAGTATGTAGTACACCGCTCTGGGCTCCTTGGAGGAAGAGCGGGATATAAATGTAACAACAACAACATGTGTATGCATACATATGTATAATATAGGTATACTTGATGGTAAATCTACATTTGCTCACATATAATAAGTGAAGCAATCCTATGAGATAAACTCTCAAGATTATTCCAAAATATTATTAATAATATTTCACATGTATACTGTGCTTTTGAGTGTTCAGAATGCTTTGTGTGTGTTTACATCAGTCTGCTCGCTATTATTTTCCTCATATGGCAGACTAAAACTGAGAGAATACTGGCTTACCTAAGACTACCTTATTAGGAGCAAAATCTGAATTGGGCCCCCAACCTCTGCTGCCACCACAGCACTTGCCCTCCCTGGCAGACACTGTTTCACCTGCTCCCCCTCATTTGGTAGGAGTGCAGAGCTGCTCTGAATCCTCCTTCTCCTTGGCACACTGGATATAAAGAGGAGGAGGGGGAGGGGGAGGATGGAACCGAAGAGGAACTACAGAGGAGAGTCTCTAGTTGGCAGGCCAAAGAAGAAAGCAGGGGGTGGGTCAGATGTGTGGCATTTCATGCCTCGCTTCAGGTGCCCAAAAGATTTGGGCCGCTCCAGGGGACTTCCTAATTAATACATCAGTCTCTTAGCCCCTATGCCACACATTTTCAGGCAGCATTCCGGCAACATGGTGGTAATGGCAGAGTATTGTCAACTAATTTGGATGCAGGTCTATTGTACTGTTCCCTGTTGTTTCAGAAGACGGATTTCAGAGCAAATGAAGCTTGTCATGCAGACTGGGAAAAGTGTACCTACTGAAATCCCTTCTTCTGCACACCCATTGTGGAGCCCTGTCCACCCGTAAATCTAATCACCTTAGAACAAATACATTGCTCTGGCTCCTTTCAAGTACATAAAGAAACAAGTAATTGGGAGTGGTTGATGGTTGATGATGTGCAGTTAAAAACAAAGGCCGCTGAAGTGACACATTTATTTAGGCTGGAGAGAGAAGACAGGTTTTCTTCTTCAAAGAGTTAACAATCATTTGAAAGAAGAACTGCTGCCCATGGTGTTTGGACTCATCCCGCTTTCTGACTTTGTTCAACAGGTTCAGCAAATTTTTATGTTGCTCAAAAAGCCTGCCCAATCCATTCGACCAGAGGCGACAGTGTAACAAAATAAATATCTGGGAAGCACTGTGGGAAAAGAAGCCTGCTCTCAAATAGCTTTCAACTCTCTGAAACTTATTGTCTGTCTCCAGCCTTAATCAGTTCTACATTGAACTATTCTGCTAGCAAGATTCTTGCCAGAGTTACATATTTAGCAAGCCCGTGTAATGTACATAAAACACCACTGTTTTTAGAGACATTTTAATAAGGACATCATCTAATATTGGTTTGCTTGTTTTTGTTTTGTTTAGAGTACAAGAATATTTTTAATGGCGAGCTGCCATTGTTCTGGGGGCTCAGAGTAGAACTGGCAGAGCACTGTTTTTCCAAAGGTGATTGGATGGCTTCCAGATCTTGGTTGCTCAGCTGGGTTGACAGATGTACAGAGAGAGGAGAGAAAAAGCATTCAGCCGTCACCGCAAAATAACTCGGAGGATAAAAGTTCATGCACCGTTAACAATGTGTCTCTTGTTTGTACAACAGCTGGATTTTTTCCTGCTTAGTAAAGTTGCCCTTAATCTAATAAGCAATTCAAATCACAATTTTCTGCATTGAAGTAATGCTCTAAGTTGCCAGCTCAGTAAATAATACTCCACATTTGCATCAGCAGCAGACTTTTTACCCATTTCTCAGCTGGGTTTAAAAACCAACAAACTTATGTGAAAGCGAAAATGTGTAAATTCAAAACAAGGTAATAATTAACCTTCTCTGCTACACACACAAAAATCATAACATTATTCAGATGGTAAGATGTGAGGGTTTGTGTGTGCAACATTTAATTCGCCTAGCACAGCAATAAACCTTGGACCAACTCTATTTCTTTGTAGTTTTGCTAGATGTCAATTCTGAAAGTCTTTTAAGTAAACAAAAAGAGATAACTTCTCTAGTGAAAATTCTCTGGAGGAAAATTCCCAGGGACAGTTGGCAACAACAGTTTTGTGGCTCTGGAATGAACTTTGTCAGGAAGCTTGATTGCCCGCAATAGACATCACAGCTATATTTCCTGGAACAAATATCAGATTTCACTGGGCAGAAGTTTTTGTTGGCGAATACTACTCATTTCTAATGTAACCGACAAATAAAGAGATAATTTCCCTTGGGTTCAGGTGTCAGTCAGGTGTGCTTGACATGCCTCCATTGTGCCACGTTGCAGGCAAAGGCAGAAGAATGAAACAAAATAGCTCAAAATCCAGCTGAAAAATCCAGGAGGAATTAGAAATCTGCACATATAGCAACTCATGACAAAACAGGAATCAAATAGCAATGTTAGCAACTCCCCCTGCTGGTTATTACACAACTCATTGCCTAGGTTACAGGCAAGGGACTTTCTGTACACATCTGACATCAAGGGGCAATGGCTAGGATGCAGATAGCAGTACAGGCTAAGGTTATATGTAGCATAGTGTAGTCAACTGCTAGCAGTCCCCCTGTGCTGCCCCTAGGTCTGATTAGGAAATTACATACCAAGAATGGAGAATCTTGTCCTTGGTGGGGTAGGGAAGCTTCTTAAGGTTCCTCTACCCCATGAGATCACTAGCCTTCTCAGATTCCAGAGATCACCAGAATAGTAAGCCCTGGTTCAGACATCTACTCTTTAGAGGCAGAAACACCCCCCCCCCACTCCCATCATTCACATATGATGAGGGTGCTCTACAAGAACACCCAAATGGATAATTTTCCACTCTTTTTTAAAAGAGGTTACAATTGCACATATAGGGGCCTCTGTGTGGAGCTCACACATGAGGTTAGGTGTGTGGTGACATGGAGGCACACTTACTCCTCCATCATATGATAGGACTCCTCCATCATCATATGATGATGTTTCGGTATGAGATTGTGTCACTCTGACACATGAAAGATGCTTCTTAGTGCTCAACAGACTGATCAAGACAGACTTACTCCTCCATCATGATGATGGAGGAGTAAGTCTGTCTTGATCAGTCTGTTGAGCGCTAAGAGGCATCTTTCATGTGTCAGAGTGACACAATCTCATATCGAAACATTTCAGGATTCCTGTGATTCACCCAGTCTCTCCTGGTGAATGGAATGAATGAAATGAAATAGCAATAGAAAACAGGCACATTGACACACTCTGTTTTCCACCGCTGCTATGGCACTTGGCTTATGAGAACTTGGGGAACTGCTGGAGCTCAAAGTCATTTTGTTGTAGGTGCAATGTATGTAAAAGCACTCCTTTCTCCCACACAGGCAGCTATGCTTCTGATGCCCTCTGCTGGCATTTAGTAGGGATGCCATGCCTGATCCAACACCTAAATGCCTACATAGGGTAGGCAGTTGCAAGCAGCCATTTTGCAGCCTATTCATTCATGACAGGCCTTGGCTTACAGAGAGAGTTTTAGACTATGAATAGCTGCCATCATGTTGAATTTTAGCTACCTTGTCTTCTTGTTAAGAACATTTACTTTCTAGATATTCTGTGTCACACTTAGCATACACACATTAATACTTATTTTCAAATAACAAAGGCCATCCAACGCTCCAATAGACATGTGCTTGTGTTAAACCCAGCTCCTGCCAATTGGGGAGGGGGGGCAAGGAAAGACAGTGCTGTGCAGTTTGAGGTGAGGGCCGGTGAGCTAAATGCAGAGTGCTGCACTACTGATGTATATGTAGCTGAGCAGGCCTCTCAGTTACTCAGAGCAGCAAGTAAGCCCGACACAGAATTTCTTAGTGGATTCAACAAGTCTCGGCTGGTCTGCTTTGGCCTTTTGGTGCAAGGACGTTCCTTGGCTGGTGTGGTTGATCTCCCTAGACTTCCTTCCATTGGTGCAGAGGCTGAATACCTGGTTATCATTACTCAAACCATCAGTTCAAGAGTTGATTGATTGATTGAGTGCCACCTCGCTGCTGTTTGCCCAATTCTTCTCTTTCCTTCAACTTTTCCCAGCATTATGGACTTCTCAAGGGAGCTGGGTCTTCGCATAATGTGTCCGAAGTATGATAGTTTGAGCCTGGTCATTTGTGCCTTGAGTGAAAATTCTGGATTGATTTGTTCTATGATCCATTTGTTTGTTTTCCCGGCTGTCCATGGTATCCTCAGAAATCTTCTCCAGCACCAAAGTTCAAAAGCATCAATGCTTTTTCTATCTTCCTTCTTCAAAGTCCAGCTTTTGCATCCATAGAGTGTCATGGGGAAAACCATTGTCTGAACGATTCTAATCTTTGTAGGTGTAGGCATGTCACGGAATCTAAATATCTTTTCCAAGGCCTTCATTGCAACCCTACCAAGTGCTGGTCTGTGGCATATTTCTTGACTGCTGGATCCTTTACTGTTGATGGTCGATCCTAAAAGGCAGAAGCTATCCACCACTTCAGTGTCTTCATTATCAATTCTGAGGCTGGTTGCTGTACCCGTTGTCATTAGTTTAGTCTTCTTTACATTTAATTGTAGTTCCATTTTTCACTGTGCTCCTTGACTTTCATTACTAGAGCTTGCAGATCATCCTCATTCTCAGTTATCAGAGTGGTGTCATCAGTATAGTGCAGGTTATTGATGTTTTTTCCTCCCACTTTAAAACCATGCTCATCTTCTTCCAATCCAGTTTCTCTCAGTATCTGTTAAGCATATAAATTGAATAGAGAAGGGGAAAGTATATAGCCTTGTCTTACTCCTTTGCCGATCTGGAACCAATCTGTTTCACCGTGTTCCGTCTGGACTGTGGATTCCTGTCCTGTTTTTAGGTTTTTAATGAGAACAATGAGATGTTCTGGGATGCCCATTTTCCTAAGGATATCCCACAACTTGACATGGTTGACGCAATCAAAGGCTTTTCAGTAGTCAATAAAGCACATATTGACTTCTTTCTGGTATTCTTTGGCTTTCTCAATTATCCAGCATGCATCAGCAACGATGTCTCTTGTTCCTTGGCCTTTTCTGAAACCAGCTTGAATATCCGGCATTTCCCTTTCCACGTAGGGCTCTAATCTGTTTTGGATGATCCTGAGCATTATTTTGCTAGCATGTGGAATTAAGGATATTGTACGATGGTTTGTGCAATCTGTTAAGTCTCCTTTCTTTGGTATGGGTATGTAGACTGGACTCTTCCAATCTGCTGGCCACTGTGTCATTCTCCGTACTTCCTGGCAAGATCATATCGTGGAAGCTGGATAGCTTTGTTTTTCTGCTTTAGCTTGACTTGGAACTTACACATGAGCAGTTCGACTGTGTTTTCCTCATCATTTCCAATTTTGGCGTTCCAGTCTCCAACCACCAGCATCACATCTTGCTTGCATGTTCTTTCAATTTCAGACTGAACTTGAGCATAAAATTCATCAACTTCCTCTTCTGCATCAGTCATCAGGGCATAGACTTGAAAAACTGTCATGTTGTGACCGCATTGTACCCAAGTACTGTCATTGCTATATCCTTCCTGACTATGAAAGCAACACCGTTCCTCCTTTGGTTTTCATGTCCTGAGTAGTTTGGTTTTCTGACTGAAAGTATCCCATTCCAGTCCATTTCAATTTATGGATGCCCAAGATGTCAATCTGTAGTCGATTCATTTCATCTTTCAGTTCAAGGGTTACTGTGGGATTAAATCTTGAGAGTTCTAACACTAAAGAAGTGACAAGGAGAAGCATGGCCAGCCTGTAGCATGGACCAGATGGGCTCACAGGTCACCTAGACTTCTGAGAGCTGAGGCACTTTTTCCCCAAGAACTTCATTTTTACTATGGAAAAGAGAACTTTTACCATGAAAGCGTCATCCATCTGTGTTTCTGCATGCATCACCAGTAGGACTTGCATCCTGACTTGAAGAAGGGGAGTCCAGAGCTTTTACTCACATAAAGACATCACAGGCAGCCTTCTCTGAAGGCAGGTATTCTGTTGTGTCCCTGAACTGCAACTGAATGGTTTAATTGTACACAATGCAGAAATGCATCCAAATTATTCACCCTGAGGATCAAACCAAATGTAAGTAGCAGCCATGCAGTACCCTGATCCAGACTGGGACAGGAAAGTGGGGGGAGGATTCAACCCGGGGCAGCTGCTCTTGTTAGAGACCGCACTCGGCACAGTCACTCCTTCCCCCTAGCTCACTGCTAGAAATTGTGGTGGGCTGGGGGGAGCCATTTAAACCCAGAGTGGCCACTCAGATGACTGCCAGCCGAGATTAAGTGAACCATGCTTAAATTTTGGCTAAACACCGGGTTAAAAATGCAAGCTTGGCGTGGGGGCAGTGCCAGGATCAGTCTCGATCCCAGTGCTTCACATGCACAGTCTAGCCCAGGCCGGGCTGCCCTGCTAGCCTGGCTTAGGCTGAGCCTGTGAATACCCTTTTAGTGGCACATGAGTGTAGCCTGGCCCACAGTTTGGCAATGTTTGAAAAGGTTGAGGTGGTGGTGGGAGGGCTCCCATCACATGGAGGCCTCAGGACACAGAAATGGGCTCCACACCAAGGGAAGAGGACAAAGGAGATGGGGATGACCGAGCAGCAAACTGCAGAAGTAGCAACAGCTGGGAGGCAACAATGTGGCTCTTTCTTTCCAGCAGCTAATCAGGGAAGAGGGGTGCAGACTACTGGCTCAATGGCCTGAAACACTCTTCCAGTGAGGAGCAATGGCTACAGTCTTCTCAGGAGCAATGGCCTACTTGTAAGCATAAAGTCTGGGGATGGAACAGGTCATTGGTACAGCTTGGAGAGCTGTCTTTCATTGGATGGGGGGAGAAAAGAGTAGAAGCAGTGGAATAGATGGTAGCCAACACCCTTCCCCACTTCTGAGGCTTTAGACAATTAGCTGAGGCAGTCAGAGAGAATAAGAAGTGCCCCTTGGGGTGTGTGCACTGGGGTGAGGTGTACCTGGCAGATACTGCATCTATGGTTAACAACTCCATCCTGTTATTGCTAACTTTCTGTGGTTATGTGGTTTCACACAATTATCAATAAGCACACAGAGTCACTCTGAGCTTTTTAGTGGTGAGCATGAGCAAACGTTGTGGTTTTAATGTACGTTCCTCAGTATTGCATATTTAGAGTTTTCATTAGCAAATCTACCCTCTCCGCTGAACGTACTGAAAAAATGACAGTTATATCCACTTGGTATTATATCCTTCTAAAAACATTCCATTAGACATGGAAGAAATTAACATTCAGATGGTTTTTTATTCAGGGGATTGTGATGACATCTGTCAAATGTTAGCTAATTACCGCAAAACAAGGCAGCCCTGATTGCTGCTGTTGTGACCTTTCTGGAAAACTTTTCAAGAAAGGAGATTCCTCCCTCTCTTCTTCTCTCTTTTTATGGTTGAACTGTGCTTATTGTCAGGAATCAATCCAGACTCTTTCTGATCCAGCACATAAATATTTAGCTCATGCTGGTCAAAGACCGAAATAAATCATATCTATCTACATATTTAGCTGTACCAATTGCCACAATGTCACGAACTAGGAAGGTACAACACCACTGCAAATTGTGAAACAGTGGCGTGTATGCCTAAGTGCTGAACTTAGACCTGGGAAATCCAAGTTGGATCCTTACTCAGTCAAGGAGTTCATTGCTGGTCCCTGGGCCAGTGGCTGACCTACAAAGCAAGGAGGCATTGATGCAGCAACTTCTCAACTAATTGCAAGGGAGCAGCAGAAGGGAAGCAGCAATTTGTGATGCCCTCCCCTTCCCTGGGAAGCCCTCTGGGCAAGCCAAAAATATGTCCCTGAGGGTTGTGCAGTTCTTAGATCATATGTTCAGGTGGCACCGAGGGCTTCCTGAGGAAGGGGAGTGTATCAAAAACTGCCACCTTCCTGCTGCAATGATGCGGTTAGTTGGCAAGTTCTGTTGCTCTCTTGCTGCATTGGTGCATCTTTACTCTGTGTGTCATCCAGTCACCTCAGCCTAACCTCCCTCATTGGGTTATTTTGAGGATAAACTGATGGGGGTCATGTATGCTTCCCTGTGCTACTTGGAATGAAAGTAGGGATAAGTAAGAATACATATATAAAGAAAGGAAAGATTGTGCCGTCGAGTCGGCATCGACTCCTAGCGACCACAGAGCCATGTGGTTTCCTTGGTAGAATACAGGAGTGGTTTACCATTGCCTTTCTCCCACGCAGTATGAAATGATGCCTTTGTCATTGTCACTGAAGTGAGCATCCACCTCCAGCACCTTCCTATATCGCTGCTGCCCAATATAGTTGACCACAAATATATATTTACGAGGCACAGTCTGGGAAGCACACGAGTAGTGATTCGAACTAACAGCCTCTTGCTCCCTGGGCAAGCTGCTTCCCCGCTGCACCACCACAACTGATAATACATATATACTCAGAGCCAAATATGTAGCATCAGGATATAAATAGATTTTCCAGTCTAGTGTCCTGAAAGCCATCCCTTCTATCTTGAAAAGGGAGTGAGCTGTTACTTTTCTTAAAAATAAAATAAAATATGAAATCACGTGTGCACATGCACGCACATACATAAAAAGCCCATATCATATTTTCTTTTGAGTAAACATATACAGTTCATTCTGCCTTCCTCTCTTAGAAGCTGCCCTCTGGACCTTTCATTTTGCCTCAAAAACATTTCACATTTATCAATACAGCTCTTTATGTAATTTTCGGAGCAGAATACTGGTTTTGTCAATGATAAACAGAGGAGTACTATTACTTCCTAAGTCCTGAATATAATTGCACTGGTCCAGCTAGGGGTCTACAGAGGTAGAAACAGGCTGAGTAAATGCACATGCAAACAGGTGCTGTCCAAGCGGCTTCTGACCCAGCCCAACAGCTGGGACTGAACACATGTAGCCCCAATCTGCATATTTCTGATCCATGTGCGGGGGGCAGTGTAATTGATTCAGCCCCTGAATTTCTCTTTCCCCCAAACATTTGACTGTACCTATATATGTGTCGCCTGCTATGTGTGCATATAATTGGATCAAGGCCAATGTTTCTGTTAATACAACTTAAAATGGCACTGGCCTTTGGTTCCATAGGAGTACATAATTTAGGCTTGCTATATTAGCCCCATGGTAAAGCTGTGGAAATCATGGACACTGTACTTAGGTAAATCATCCACAGTAGTGCACCAGCAGAACCTGCCCCCACACCAGCACACTCATTAAGTGCACTCCCATGCTGTATTTGGGAGGAGAATCTCTCTTTGACTACAGATGTAATCTCTTCCTGAGGACAACATTTGTCTCCTCACAGACATTGTACTTGGGGACACTGTGGGGATGGGACTTGCTAATTCATTAGCAGTCAGGTCTAATGAGAGCATAGCGTGGGGGTAGGACCTGCATAAATACTATCATAGATGGTACAACACTCACGGTACAACACTCACGGTCTCTACGACACCTGCACAGGGATATTATCCACTATAATTCCTAAACCCTTCTTAGTAATGCTCCTTTTAGAAAACTATCTGCCACCGGCATTTGTGTGTGTTTTCTTATGTATAAAACTTTACATTTGAACTTGTCAATTTGATGTTATTGTTATTGGTTTGAATCTCCAAGGTAATCATACATCAAGACTGTAATCATCTGAACTGTTGGCTTATCTAATAAAGCAGTGGTTCCTAACCTGAGGGCATCCATTTGTTGCTGAACTACAACTCCCATCAGCTCCAGCTACAATTTATTGGGGATAATGGGAGTTGTAGTTCAGTAACATATGGAGGCCCCCAGGTTGGGAACCACTGCACTAAAGTGTTTGCTATCTCATCCAGATTACAAGAATTGTATACAAACCGGACTTGTTTACATGTATTGTCTATTCATCCTGTTCATTAATGAGGAATGGGAGGAGTTCAGAGCATTTGGATAGCCACAAACTTGTTTTAGTTTCTTTCTAGCTGACCATTTTTATATACAGGTGGACCTCTCTATCTGCGGTCCCGCTATCCACAGTCCTGCTATCTGCAGTTCCGAGTAGCCACAGTCCCAAAATAGGCACCCGACCCCAGCACACATGGAACACAAAGGGTTATGTTCCGCGTATCAGCAGTTTTGGGATGGCCTCAAATGACCTTCAAGGGCATTTCTGACTGCCATTATGGTAGCAAGAGCCATTTTGTGGCTCTTCTTTTTAAAAAACCACATGTTTTCCGTGATTTTTCACAGGCAAATGACCAATTTTGGACTTGGGGAGGGCATTCCTGGGAGGATGGAGACCCCCGGAGCATTACAGGGAACTTTATTTCATTGTTTTCCCCATTTCTTGCCCTTTTTCCCCCTGTTTCCCCAGCCTCTAGGAACCTAACCCCACTATTTCCATTGCCGCAATGCACTGCTATCCATGGTTCTGATATCAATGGTTCCCGCATGAAATGGAACCCCCGTGGATAACAGGGTTCACCTGTAGATCCTTCTTTCATCACAACAAAAAGATATTTCTTTCATCATATGGCTTCTTTATCACAACATTATAATTCTTAGAGACTACAAACAAGCCATTCTAATAAACTGCACTGAACAAATGGAAAAGAATATGGCATAATGACTTGTGTATTTTCAATACTGATAGCTACTGCCTTCTGGACCCAGGGGGGCGGGGTAAAGATGATGTACCAGGGCTGCTCAATTTCGGCCCTCCTGCAGATGTTGGCCTACAACTCCCATAAACCCTGGCTATTGGCCACTGTGGCTAGGGATTATGGGGCTGTAGTCCAAAAACATCTCGCCTGTATTATACCAACTGCTGCTGTTGTAGAAAAACTTCCAAGTTAGGCTGAACGTATTTGCATGATTAAAAGGCCCATGTAACTTGCATACTGTTCTGTGCCAAGTGGTCATGATAACGAATATAATCTTTCCAATTAGTATTTCTTATTCACTAACACACTTCTGTCCTTAAACAGGAAACTGTACACTTAAGTCTACGATAATATTCCCAGAAAAGCAAACCATAATTTCCAGGGAATCTCTCTCTGTACATCATTCAAAAGCAAATAGAGGAATGCATATCTCATAGCAAACATGAATGTATGTCTAAGAAAGAAATGTTCAGATAAATATAGTACTTACATAGGAGCCATATTCTACTGCTAGAGTCTGTAGAGACCATGGAAGGCCAAGGCCAATTAGAATGTCAAAAACATTGCTTCCAATGGAGTTCGACACAGCCATGTCACCCATGCCTGCAGAAACAAGGAACCATGATGGATCAGAATTTACATAGTGATCATAAATAAGATTCATCTTGTCTGAGCTACTACTGTTATTTTCTTTGTTACTTGCTGTGGCGTTTGGTCTGAGTTAGGGATGTGTGTACAATTTGTTTTCAGTTGTTTTTCACCTTAGATGTTACATTGGCTGCCACCAATTATGCGATGAAGCCTCTGTAACTCTGTTGGTTGCTTTACCCTGAGAACATGGCTTTGAGATGTGAGGAGGGTTTTTTTGTGGGTTTTTTTTTTTTTTTTAACAGAAATCACTCAGTCAGAGGTACTTAAAAAAAACAACAACCACCAAGAAGAATTTGTATATAAAAATTTTATCTGAGGTTTGTTTGTTTCACTACTGATTTGATAGATTGATAAAGTGCTGTTGAGTCGGTGTCGACTCTGGTGCAGAGGCTGAATCCCTGGCTATCATTGCTCAAACCATCAGTTCAGGAATTGATTGATTGGTTGATTAAGTGCCGTCAAGTCGGTGTCGACTCTTAGCAAACACATAGATAGATTCTCTCCAGGATGATCTGTCTTCAACTTGGCCTTCAAGGTCTCTCAGTGGTGCATTCATTGCTGTCGTAATCAAGTCCATCCACCTTGCTGCTGGTTGTCCTCTTCTTCTCTTTCCTTCAACTTTCCCAGCATTATAGACTTCTCAAGGGAGCTGGGTCTTCGCATAATGTGTCCGAAGTATGATAGTTTGAGCCTGGTCATTTGTGCCTCAAGTGAAAATTCTAGATTGATTTGTTCTATGATCCATTTGTTTGTTTTCCTGGCTGTCCATAGTATCCTCAAAAGTCTTCTCCAGCACCAAAGTTCAAAAGTTTCAATACTTTTTCTATCTTGCTTCTTCAAAGTCCAGTTTTTGCTTCCATAGAATGTCATGGGAAAAATCATGGTCCGAACTATTCTAATCTTTGTAGATGTATACACATCACGGCATCTAAATATCCTTTCCAAGGACTTCATTGCAACCCTACCAAGTGCTAGTCTGCGGCGTATTTCTTGACTGCTGGATCCTTTACTGTTGATGGTCGATCCTAAAAGGCAGAAGCTATCCACCCTCTTCAATGTCTTCATTATCAATTCTAAGGCTGGTTGCTTGCTGTACCTGTTTTCATTAGTTCAGTCGTAATCCCATTTTTTACTCTGTGCTACTTCATTACCAGAGCCTGGATATCAGCCACATTCTCAGCTATCAGAGTGGTGTCATCAGTGTAGCACAGGTTATTGAAGTTTCTTCCTCCAACTTTAAACCATGCCCATCTTCTTCCAATCCAGCTTCTCTCAGTATGTGTTCTGCATATAAGTTGAATAAATAAGGGGAAAGTATACAGCCTTGTCTTACTCCTTTGCCGTCTGGAACCAGTCTGTTTCACCATGTTCTGTCTGGACTGTGTGGCTTCCTGTCTTGCGTATAGGTTTCCAATGAGAACAATGAGATGTCCTGGGATGCCCATTTTCCTAAGGATATCCCACAACTTGACATGGTCAAGTCATGGTTGAGACTACAGGCTTTTCTGTAGACAATAAAGCACATATTGACTTCTTTCTGGTATCCATTGGCTTTCTCAATTATCCAATATGCATCAGCAATGTTGTCTCTTGTTCCTCAGCCTTTTCTGAAACCACCTTGAACATCCAGCATTTCCCTTTCCATGTAGGGCTCTAATCTGAGTTGGATGATCCTGAGCATTATTTTGCTAGTGTGTGAAATTAAGAATATTGTGCAATGGTTTGTGCAATCTGTTAAGTCTTCTCTCTTTGGTATGGGTATGTAGACTGACCTCTTCCAATCTGTTGGCCACTGTGTTGTTGTCCAAATTTGCTGGCATAGTTTAGTTAGAGCCTTGACTGATTCTTCTTCTATTGCCTGCCATATTTCTGTAGCTATTCCATCAATTCCTGTAGCCTTCCGACTTGGTAATGACTGGAGTGCTGATCTAACTTTGTCTTCCCGTACTAGGGGTTCTTGCAAGTAGGGAATATCTTCTAGAGTATCTTGGATGCTGACGTTCTTGCTGTACAGATTTTCAATTAAATTCCTTCCATCTCTGTTTGATCTTCTCTGAATAAGTTACTATCTGTCCTTTGGCATCCCTTAACATACCAATTCGAGGTTGGAGACTCCTCGTTAATTCAGAGATCTTTTGGAAAACTTTCCTTGTTTGCCCAGGTCTATTTCCATCCCCAAGGTCTTTACAGATGTCATTGTGGTATTGCTTCTTGTCTCTTCTAACTGCTTTCTGAAGTTCCCTATTAAGTTCCTTCCTGAGGTCTTTATCTTTCTTGACTTTGACTTCTCTCCTCTTCTTGGAAATTTCCACCGTCTGTTCCGACATCCAATTTGCTTTTTTCTGTTGTTGGTCAGTCAGTCAGTCAGTCAGTTAATCAATCAATCATCTTTATTACAGTCCAAGACCAGCATAAGATAGTACTGAAAAGCATGATTAAAGGCAATTACAAAGCAGTATGGTCACCATATTGCATTAAAATTATTATTATAAAAATACTAATTATACTAATTGTTATAAACCACATTTACTTTAAAAAGCTACTCTAAAATTATAGATAAAACTATAAAACTACTGCTAAAACATATTATGAAATCAGTATAAATCACTACATATAGAACCATAAAACTACCATACTTTAAAATTAATAATAAAAGCTATTACATTATATGATATTTAAAAACTGCTACCCTTGAAAGTGGGGGGAGCTATGAAATTATTAAAATTCTAATGTACATACTGAAAAAAGCAGTGACTAAAACAGAGTATATAGGTTGGGAGCGGTAGAAGACAGTGGTATAGACAGCAGTTCAAAGGTCTTTGTCAGTCTCTTTTCATATCTGTCCTTAACAACTTCTTTGATTTCATTCCACAGTTCCTCTGGTTCCCTATCAATGAGGTTCAGAACTTCAAAGTGGTTCCTGATGTTCTTCTTGAAAATGGAGGGTACATTCTCAAGATCATATCATTGGAATGGGATAGCTTTGTTTTTCTGCTTTAGCTTGACTTGGAACTTGCACACGAGCAGTTCATGATCTGTTCCACAATCGGCCCCTGGCCATGTCTTTGCTGTTATAACTGAGCTCTTCCACCTCCTTGCACCAATAATGTAATCAATTTGATTTCTGTGTACTCCATCTGGTGATGTCCAGGTGTATAGGTGCTGCTTTGGTTGTTAGAAGAATGTGTTAGCAATGAAGAGATCATTAGATTGGCAGAAATTAATAAGTCGTTGTCTTGCTTCATTTCTGTTTCGTAGGCCATACAATCCATCTTTATTTTTCTCATCATTTCCAACTTTGGCATTCCAGTCTCCAACCACCAGCAGCACATCTTGCTTGTGTGTTCTGTCAATTTCAGACTGAAGTTGAGCATAAAACTCATCAACTTCCTCTTCTTCTGCATCAGTTGTTGGGGCACAGACTTGAAAACTGTCATGTTAAAGGGTTGTCCATGAAATCGAATTGATATTAGTTAGTCACTGACTGCATTGTACCGAAGTACTGTCATTGATATATCCTTCCTATGAAAGCAACACCGTTCGTTCTTTGTTTTTCGTGTTCTGAGTAGTTAACGCTATGATTTTCTGACTGAAAGTGTCCAATTCCAGTCCATTTTAATTCGCTAATGCCCAAGATGTCAATCTGTGGTTCCTATATACACGAGAGCCAGCGTGGTGTAGTGGTTAGAGTGCTGGACTAGGACCGGGGAGACCTGAGTTCAAATCCCCATTCAGCCATGAAACTAGCTGGGTGACTCTGGGCCAGGCACTTCTCTCTCAGCCTAACCTACTTCACAGGGTTGTTGTGAAAGAGAAACTCAAGTATGTAGTACACTGCTCTGGGCTCCTTGGAGGAAGAGCAGGATATAAATGTAATAAAACAACAACAACAACAACAACTGTGTAAACAAGAAATAATAATAATATCACTGCTGCCCAATAAAGGTGCCTGCTTGCTTTAGCTGGGCAGCTGGGATGACCTCTGTACCTTGGGTGACCCTACTGGGAGTATACCACCTGGCGTACTTTGCTCATCCCTCCCAGGAACACCCACCGCCACAATGAGGCAGCACAGCAAGACTTGGGTGTGTGTGTGTGTTTCACTACTGATTAGTAATAAAAGTAGTTCTGCACCATTTCATCACACGTATGAAATAGTATGACCTATTTCTTACTCTGCTTGCCCCCTTCTATTTCTCTGGCAGATGACAGTCATGAATTCAGAAGAAACATGTTCAGTTCAGTAGTCTTTTGCATGACATTCCTGATGGACAAAATCTTGCCTCTACATACACACAAATACTGAGGACAATTCACAGCAATACATTCCACAATGATCTCATTTGGTCACTGGAATAAATGGTTTAAACATCCACAATTTTATTTCAGTAAGAGTCTGCTAGGCTTATGCTGAGGATTGTTAAAATTTCACCCTAGTCTAGATTATGGAAAATTGTGCTCTAGTTCACAGTAATCTGTTTTGTAGCTACTTTGAGCACTCCTTCCTCGCTTTAGAGCAGGGCTGCTCAACTTTCAGCCCTCCTGCAGATGTTGGCCTACAAATCCCATAATCCCTGGCTATTGGCCACTGTGGCTGGGGATTATGGGAGTTGTAGTCCAAAAACAGCTGCAGGGGTAGGCCTATGTTGAGCAGGCCTGCTTTACAGAGACAAGATTTCGGACATCAGAAATATTAAAGTTGTTCACATGACCAAAATCCCTGGTGGCTAGGGAGGGACTCCGCTGTCTCCCACATGACTAGCCACTCGCTGGCACTCCGCCACACTGCTTGCCCACACAATCAGTGCAGCAGAGCTGACAGTATTTGGGATCTGCAGGAGGAAGTCCTCCAGTATCCCACAATGCATTGCACAGGCAGTGAAGAGGCTGCCCCTGGCCATGCAGCAACTTCTGGTTTCCTGGCCTTTCTGAAGGCGGCATTCCGAGACCCTGGGCTGCTTGGAGCTGCTGCACACTGCGCCGATTGCACACCTGACTGGGGTTGCCAAGGTAATATTGGACTTTCCCCCATTAACCTAGGTTAAATGTTAGGTTAACCAACAGGGCAGTCCGGCTCTGGAGCAGCAGGGTAAGAGCAGGTCCTGAGGCTCCACACAAGCCTTGCCACTAGGAGTGTGCATGGTTTTGGTCCGGCATAATTGAACAGACCGCCGGACAGCCAGATTGCTCTCTGCAACCTCTCCCCCCACCCCACATGAGACTGAGGAGGAGGGCAGAAGTCATTCTGGTTGTCCCTGGACCTTTTCAGCCCCAAATGGAGGGCAGTGGTAGTGGCGGCCCCCAGAACAAACCAGCAGCCCCAGTACCACCACCACCACCAAAATAGTCTTGGACTGAAAGAAGCATGATGTGGGTCCACTTTATGCTCTGCCCTGGTGACCCACACCATACTGTCAACATTCACTGCAGGTAAAGGTCAGCAGGGGTAAGGACCCCAAGTGTCTTGGGACTACGGGAATACTGCAGCACCTGCAACAGTATCACCCGGGGGGCCATGCTCCTGCTGGCAGCAATAGGTCTGGTGTGGCCTTGACCAGCGGCAAGACACCTGCTCCTTCTCCCAAGCCAGGGAAGTTGCCTGTGTGGTTGGTGCAGTCTGGTTGCCCAGAGCGTCATCTCATCACCTGGGACATTGGGGGAGATGATTACTTTGGATGACCAGCCATTTCAGGTGGTGGAGAACACTGGCTTCTGCTGGCTGCTCCAACTGTTTGCCTCTGACTACAACATCCTCTCATTCACAACTTTCAGCAAGTAGGTGGTGCCCTTTCTGTACCAGCCATGCAGGGAAGCCATGTCAGGGCTGCTGCACACAGCAGCACCTGACACCAATGTGTACTTCACTGTGGATCTGTGGACCAGTCCCAGTGGGAGGCATGCTGCTTTTCTGTCCCTCACGGCACACTGGTGGGGGCAGTAGAGCAAGGGGACATCTTTTGCTGATGGCATGGCCAGACCATTTGATGCAGCGAAGCACAAGTGGTTGGTGTTGAATGTGGACGTGCTGGACACTGTCCACACTGCAGGTGAGTTGTTGGTGGCCATGGATTGCCAGGTGGGGGGATGGTTGTCCCGGCAGCCAAACCTTCGCCATGGGTTCATGGTCACCGACAATGCCGCCAACATAATGAAGGCAGCCAAGCAGGGTCAGTTTGTGTCCATCCATTGTGTGGTGCACACTCTGAACCTGGTTGTGCGGGATGCATTCAGCCTTTCTGGGGCTGCAGCCAGGCAAGACATCCCCACTGAAGGCACTGGGCATCCTATTGCTGCCACGGCTGCTCTTGTGGAGAAGTGCTGCAAGACAGTTACTTCCACCAGAGCAAAAAGGAGAGGTGTATGCTCAGGGAGAGGCAGCTTGAGCTGGGCCTACCTGAACACCTGATCCCTCAGGATATTTCAGTCCAGTGGAACTCCACCTTTCTCTTGTTCCAGAACCTGCAGGAGCAAGAGCTCGCCATCCGCGCCCTAGCAAGGAAGTGTGGCTTGGAAATGCGTGGGCTGTCCAACCAAGACTGGGTGCTCATTTCTGAGGCTGTCTTGGGACTCGGGTTGTTCTGAGACAGCAACACTTAGACAGGCTTTGCCCACCACTCTTCTCCTCAAGAAGATGTGTGAGCTACAGACCACACTGACAACTTGGGCAGCAATTGCCTTGGCAGGTAGGCTGAGGACTGGATTGGTGCATCGGCAGCACATGTTTTGTCCTTCTATGGGACCCAAGCATGAAGGGCAAAGCTGTCACCCCTGACTAGTTGCCCAGGTGGAGGCACCTCCTGGTTGCAGAGGTGAGGCAAGCTCTGGACAGGAGACTGGGGTGCAACCAGGAGGAGGGTACTGGAGCACTTATTGCTAGTGCGTAGTCCACCCCTAGCTGCAGCATTACCACTGCTTCCCGATCCAGCAGTGTGGTGTCCCTGGCAGGGCCAAATGAGCTGGTCGTTCCGCCTCCGCGTCCCACTCTGTGGTTCATGGAGAGGTTCCTTGATGCCTTGCCAGGTGTACAGGAGGAGCCCATCGAGCCCTGCAGTAGTGCTGAGCAGTGCATGCTGTAGTACCTGGAGGAGCTGCTGGCAGGCCGGAAGATGGAACTGATCCAGTTTGGGGCAACGCATTACCAAGTTTGGCCAGACTTGGTGAAGGTTGCCGGATGGTTGCTCTCATGCCTGCCAACCAGTATCCAGAGAGAGAGAGTGTGTGTGTGTGTGTGTGTTCTCTATGGCGTGGTGACCACATATCACTCATGCTTAGATGCTGACACTGGTAGAGCAGCTGGTCTTCCTGAAAGCTAACAACCTTCTGCTGGGCTATCCTGACCTGGATATGGAGAGTGAGTGGCTCATGGTTGTGTTGATTCACTACAACACCACTGGCAGCTCACCCCACTCTGGCCAGCCCTAAAACCAGATATGTCACAGTCTGCCAGTTAGTGCTGGTGACAAACGGAGACATACACGCATGCCATCGCCATGGCCGATGATGAGATATAGATTGGTGCCCTGACCCATGTGTCAAGGCTGTCAGCTGGGACTCAGCACCACCCTGAGGCCATGCTGTTATTGACACAGGCAGGCAAGCAAGCAGGAACGTATGTTTACACTAGAAAAGAAAGAAGAGTTCTTCTAATGGTAAGAGTGTAGAGGCTTTTTTTCTGGTTAGACCACTGGTCCATCAGGCCATGACTGCTCTGTCCTCCTGTCTCTGTGGCAAGCAGGATAGAAGGAAGGAGGTTTGATTTTGTGGTTTTCTCAGCACTGAGCAACTAAGTATAATATGTTTGCGGTGCTTAGTGTGCTATTGTTGCTGTTAACTATGTGGTTTTGCTGGATTTCAGATTGACAAAGGCATAACTTGGGTGCCTTCCTTCCTTCCTTCCTTCGTTGAATTGTGGTTTGGTCTGTTTATCAGATGGTATTGTGGAGAGAAATGAACAGTGGCAGCTCTTTGTGTAATATTTATTGGTGATTGCTGTGATGAGCTCTATGTCTGGCCTTGAGACTAACTTATGCTTCACTCATTACTCTGGTCTGCTCTGCAATCTGCATTGCAAGGTGTACTCAGTCAAAATGTGGCTGAAGACCCACATTTTCTAGTTCAGCTCATGACTTGCTGGTTGCTAAGAGTGCTGCTGTGGCAGTTGTTGCAATGCTGAATAAGGAGTCATAATGTGTGAGAGAGCAACTTGTACCAATGATGCTACTGCAGTGCAGGCACTATGGCTGGCGGTGGATTAAAAACAGATGGCCATTCTTTTTTGGTCATTTTGGGACTGTGTGTTTGGCAAAATGTGTTGTTCTGTGTTGACAGGGACTCTGTGTGCTGCTTCTGTTCTGCAGTGTTGTTTTTCAAGGCAGGGTTGCAAAATGTGTGCACTGCTTGTTTTGCCCGTAGGGAACAATGGGGAACTCAAATCACCCCATCATTCCCCATGGCTAGGTCCTAGGGACACCAAAGTGGGTTGGATGGTATGATGTGATGGGTGGTACATACTACCCAACTCACAAAACAAATGGGTAAGTGGGCAATTTTAAACATTTTAAAACCAAAACCCCCATAGGATCCTATGGTTTGTTTTTTTTAAGTTAAAAATTTTTTTTAATCACCTGCTTACTGTTTCTTTTGTGGGTTGGGTGTTAGGTAGTACTAGTACCCATCATGCCCTACTACCTAACCAACTTTGATGTCCCTAGGACCTACCCATGGAGAACAATGTGGTGATTAGAGTTACCCATTGCTCCCTATAGGCAAATTGTGAATTTTTTTCAAATTTTCAATTTGATTTGTTGAAAAATCAAATCATCTCCAGCTGGTTTGACAAATCTATTTGAGTTTTTGCAATTCAATTAGAGGTTGAAGCGAATCACACACAGAAAAAAGATTCATGCACATCTCTACTTCAAAGCAAGCCCCAATGCTGTTCTGAAGCAGTGGATGCGGAAGCAGCATTCATGCGAAAGAGCACCAGGGCTTGCTTTGAAGTCCGCAGCAGTCCCAGGGTGCAGCATTACAGAGCTGTACAGCTGCACATCATGTAAGCTGTTGAACTTAATTTGTCATTTTGTAACCCATTCATCCAATTTGAAGAGAACATTTTGGCACTCTGCTTAGCATATGTATGATGCACAGGTGCAACAGGGCATATTCACCAGGTCCATCTTGAAGGGTCAGGAAGATCCTGTGCTAAATACATTTAGGATATCTCATTTCGTTTATAACCATGGTAAGGGAAGCAGGGCAGATGGGGGTGACAGAGTAGAAGCAGGGACCATGCAAATTTGGAGCTCACTCCAAATTTCAAACTAGGTGGAATTATGGGTGCTCAGCAGCATCTGAACTAGTCTCCAGTAGGGAGTGTTTGTTCTGTGACCCTGAAGCACAAGAAATTATTTCCTCTGAATGGTCCTCAACAACTTAACAAGAAACCTACCTTGTCTTGCTACAATAAGGCTTGCCATGCAGTCTGGTACACTGGTTCCAGCTGCCAGAAATGTAATCCCCATGATCACATCTGGAATACCCAAAGTGTAGCCAATGATTGTGACCTAGGGAAAAGAAATGAACTGTCAGGATGCTTAAACTCACTAAGGGTACATCCAGATATACTTACCTGCAGGAGCTGTTGCAGGATGAGTTCTGTTTCCCCCCACCCCACCCCCTTCAGTCCTTTAATGATATAGGTACCTATCTCCAACATCAGTGCCGATTTCCATTTTCTCTTCTCTCTTCCCTGCCATGCTTCAGGCAGGCTTTTAGCTTGAACTCAGGCTCCTGGCATATTCACCCAGATAAACATTTATTTAGTGGTGCGTGTGTTGTTGTTTTTTAATGTTGAACATTGTTTGGGTGGGGGAGGTGTGACTTTGTGACTGCCAACCAATCAGCAGCCTGCAGTTTCTCCAGGAATAAGGAAGAACTGATTGCTTTTGAGTTTGGAACTCCAGAGGCAGTTGTGCATTTGGCCAAAGAGGGGTGAGTGTGGATCCACAGCAGGCTTCCCACTCAACCTGTGTATGTCTAGGTGCACTATAACACTCCTCCTGTGATGGGCACTGGGAGACCAGCAGGGTGCCTGGCTGCTTGAGCCAATTGGCTCTCCTTCAGCGACCCACCATGACCTGGCACTAGGACCCAGTGGGTGCTGGAGCAGCTCCAAGTGGTCCCCAGTACACTTGCAACCAGGATTCAAGCGGTGGCATGTGCAGGTGGGGGACATGTACAGGTGGGGCTGAACTACCCATTTGGGCCTAGGGCAGAAGAGTTCCTGACACTGTCAATGCAGCTGAGCAGATTGCTTAGAACAAGTGATGCTGGAGCAGAATAGGAGCCATGGAATAACAAGCCGCACCCCACCCCCTATTGGGACAGACAGTGGTGCCCTGTCAGGGTAACACCATAACTTTGTTATACAACAGTTTTAATTTGAACCTAATAATTGTTTTTAATCTGACTTTAAAAAAAATTATTACTTGTATCTGTGTCTATCTTATTGTTGTAAGCTGCCCCGAGCAGTATTGTACTGGAGGGGTGGAGTATAAATATCTTAAATAAATAAATAAATAAATAAATAAATAAATAAATAAATATATCCCAATAAAGCAGTACAAAGAACTGAAAATGGACAGGCCTCTCCTATGTCTCAGGAAGTGGTAGGATGAATCCTGGCCCCTTTGATGTAAAGCTGTCCTCCTGGAGCGGCACTCCGGACAGGAGCTATGAGACAGAGCATTTACAGGGCAGTTTCAAAACGGCATGCCTTATAAATGCACCTAAGAAACAGCAGTGTAAGGAGATGTGTTTGAAACTTGCATTTATAGTGTGGTGGTAGTGATGGTAATATAAACTATTGGGGAAAGAGCTTCACTAGCATTTTCCCTTTGGAATTTTTGAACCTTAAATTAGTCTACTTCTGACCCTTTGTTCTTTCTTCAACCGCTATAGTTCCTAGGTAACCAGATAGGATTGCAAAAGGAAGTTTTTGAACTCTGCAGCAGCAGCAAATATGTTTCCTGCTGCATTGTGCTGCCTAAGGCAGTTGGTGGGGCTGTTTGCCACCTAATGGAAGAGCTTGTCCTCCTGCTTGTCCTACATCGAGAGTAGTAAAAGTTTTACTTTGAGAAAATACTAGAAAAAACAAGAGTCCTGGCCCTCTGAGCAGCCAGAGTCCCAGTTCAAATTTTTGCCTCTTAATGTAGAAAGAAGCCTCCTGGTAATTGGCTGCCAGGCCCCCAAACAGCTACATCGGTCCTCTCTTTGTCTGTGCTTTGGCAAGGAGAAAGTTGCTATTGGCTCAGCTTTGCAGCAGCAGAATGCCTTGCTATTCTTTTAGTAAGAACAAAGACATCTATCTCAATTGCCTAATTCATGTGTAATTTATGTAATTTGCACTTGTAGAATTCAGCATTACTGAACACAGAAATTAGATTACCACAGTACAGAATACTGACTTTTATCCAGAGGGCTCACAGCTCGGGCTATAAGGAAATGTTGCTCCATAGCAACTTAGGATGAATTGAGTAGTGCGCTTTCAGCTTTGGACTTCACCAGAGGCAGCTTTTCTCACAGAACACATGATCAGCATGTGAAATTTGCAGAAGGCCAGTGGCTTTAACTGGCATTGAAAGGGGTCTCGACAGATGGCATTGAGATGGAAGGTAAACAGGCTGCTAGACAGCAAACAGGGGAGCATTGTTGTCTTTGTGGCCTGCTTGTGGGCTCCCCAGGAACAGCTAGTTGATCACTTCTGGAAACAAGATCCTGGACTGGATGGACCCACCTTGGCCTGTTCCAGCAGGACTCTTCTTACGCTCTGCAATTCTGAACAGAACAGAACAGAACATCTATTAAGCTCAAAGCTGTCTAGCATTGATCCGGACGTATACATACCATCCATACCATAATGTAGGAAAAGCCTGCAATCCAGAGGGTGGAGGAAGCAAAGGTGACCAAGAACCACTTCTCCCAGCGGGGCTTATTACAGTTGGGTACAGTGAAGTATAAGAGTAAGCTCAGGGGCCAGGTGAAGAGCCACTTCGCAGCTTCCACTTTGCCAGCTGCAAAAACAACATAGGAAGGTTAGCTTGTATTCCTTACGTGATTTGCTTAAGTCCTTTTCTAAACCATGACAGATCTGTAAACTGCAGAGTTATTATTATTAACAATAAAATTTTTAAAAGGAGCAATTCCTGCGCTCCCAGTCTGGAACAAAGAACCTCATATTGGAACTGAAACTTGAGATAGCAAAAAAAGAAAAGAAAAAGAAAAAAAAGAGCAGAGATCTCTATAGCTAGTCCCATTACTTGAACACCACAACTAAGGTTTAAAAGATTTAAAAAAATTCTTTATTTTTGCATTATACAATTTCTTTTCCATTCCCATCCCTATGATCCATCCTAAAATAATATTTCCTTGAATTTTAGCTGAATTAAATCTGCACCCCTTATTTCAATGTTTGTCATGATTTTAAAGCAGGTGTTCTCTAGTTTCTGACTCCATATTACACCCATTATGTGAAAAGTAATCACATGTAGGCTTTGACTGATCAGAATTCTGATGGCTTCCTTGAAATAGACAGAGAAAGTTGAAAGGGATTGTAAAGGTGATGGCCACCTTTCTCCATGTCTATGCTTACCTTATCTCTTATTAAAGGAAAGATAAGTGACGCACAAGTAGATACCTGTATCATTGAAAGGAGCTCATGGCTCTAGGATCCTGTCCAGCTTTCTCTGCCTGTCTCTAATGAGCCTTCAGAATTCCTAATAGTTGGAGCTGGACTTACATGTGGTTAATTTTAATGTAACAAGTGCAGTATGGAGCTAGGATCTTAATTTTGGAGAGATAGTGATTCCTTTATTACCTTGTTTCAGTGCTTGCTCATAGTTCAACAGTGCTGCTGCATAATGGGAAAGCCTCACTTTGGCTGTCAGAGGGATTATTATTATTATGTAACTCTAGGCCCTACACTATGTTGCAACAACAGCACAAAAGCAGAGCAGGCTGGCACAACATCAAACACCGCTCTTTCATTGCTGTGCGATAACTCATAACTCAGACCCCGATTGCCCACAGGAACGTCCCAGGACTGGCCACAGTGAGTTGGCCAAGATCCAACTGCAACTGTGGGAACTGAGCACTGCCATGATGAGAGGGGTTACTGTGAGCCCCTCATTATGGATTAATAGGAAGAGTGATGGTGTGATGGTGCTGCTGATGTGGTGGTGGTGGTAGAGAGGGCTTAAGTGAGCCTGGCTTTATGGTGGAGCTGGGGCTTCTGAGCTCTGAGTTTTTGGGATACCAGTTGCCAGGGGTGCACCTAAGTATTTTTAGCACTCGGACCTTAGGCTGAAGGGCTTTGGAGGTCCCCCATCTCCACTGCTAGGCCCCCCTTTGTTTGTTTATTTATTTGTACTTGCCCCCACTGCTGCTTCCCGGACCCTGCTGCTGCTTCTCCTTCACCACCGCTGGCCTGCTCCACCCCACTCACCGCCCCCCCAGTGGCAGTGGCAAGCACAGGTGGCCTCCTTGGGCCTGCAGGCTGGCCTCTCAGACCTGCAGGCCAGCCTCCTCTGTCTGCACATGAGTGTGCAGTAGGAGTTATGGAGTGTCGCATCCTGTGACGTCATGGGATGTGACACTCCATAACTTCTACTGCGCACACGCACAGACAGAGGAGGCCAGTCTGCAGGCCCAAGGAGACTGGTCTGCAGGCCGAGGAGGCCCATTGCTGCTGCCGCCGCCACCAGAGGAGCAAGTGGAGTGAAGCAGGTGAGCAGCGGCGGAGTGGAAAAGGCAATAGTGGCAAGGCATTGGGTCTCTGAAGAGGCTTCCCAGAGCATTTGAAGGCCCCCCAGGAGGCATGAGGCCACGGACCCCCACCTTGTGGTCCATACCTAAAGTGCCTCTGCCAGTTGCCATTTGTGCAGATAATGTTTTAATTACCAACAATACTGTACCGCCTGATGAAAGTGCAACATATAACATATTAAAATAAAATATTAAAATAAAATCACCAATGGGTAGAATAGCTGTTGGCAGCACTGTTCCCTCTAAGGCATGCAGGTGTGTATGCGTTCACAAGTTTTCTGATGCCCATTCAGTTAATTTTAGATCCCGCTCAGATTGAATTAGGGAAGTCCCCACTCTGAATGCATGTGGACAGACACTGCCTTGATATTGCCACCCAGAACAAAACTCATTCCGCAGAGATGAAAAAAAAATTAGAGGGTCCACTGGTTGGCAGTGAACACATTTCCAAGTGTTCAAGCCAGACTGGCATCCCTTAAAAGCAGGGTATTTTCACTGATAGTGCCTTTCCTTCTAGAACACCTTACCAGTAGAGGCCTACTTGGCAAATTCTTTTTAGCCTTCATAAAAGCTGTAAGTATGTTTTTATTCTGCCAGTCATTTGAGAGTTGGATATGCAGGCATTTTGTTTTCTCTTGCTGGGTAGAGATTTTTTTTAAAAGATGTGTCTTATTATTCTTATCTTATCTTATCTTATCTTATCTTATCTTATCTATCTATTTGATTTCTATACCACCCTTCCAAAAATGGCTCAGGGCAGTTTACATTAAAAACAACACTAAAATAAATTAAAACTGAAAACTGTAAAAACATAAAACCATTATTAAAACAGTTTTTAAAACCCTGGAAAACCAGGCCAAACCTTTACGATTTAAAAACAGTTTAAAAACCCAGGAAGGCCAGGCCAAACAGATAGGCCTTAAGGGCTCTCCGGAAGGCCAATAATGAACTCAGATTATGGATTTCTGCCAGGAGTGCATTCCACAGTCCAGGAGCCACCAGAGAGAAAGCTCGCCTCTGAGTCGCCACCAGACGTGTTGGTGGCAACTGAAGATGGACCTCCTCAGATGAACTCTACGTGCGGTGGGGATCATGCAGAAGAAGGCGCTCTCTAAGGTAGCTCGGATCTAAGCCATTCAGGGCTTTAAAGGTAATAACCAGCACTGTGTATTTTGCCCAGAAACATATTGGCAGCCAGTGCAGCTGTTTCAAAATGGGCATAATATGGTCTCTCTGGGTTTCTACAGAGACCAATCTGGCTGCAGCATTTTGAACTAACTGAAGTGTGCAAACTATGTACAAAGGCAGCCCCACATAGAGTGCATTGCAGTAGTCAAGCCTGGAGGTTACCAGCTGATGCACCACTGTTTTGAGGTCATCCTCTTCAAGGAATGGCTGCAGCTGTTGAATCAGCCGAAGCTGATAGAAAGCACTCCTGGACATAGCCTCCACCTGAGATACCAGGGTGAGGCCTGGGTCCAGGAGTACTCCCAAGGTGCGTACCTGCTCCTTCTGAGGGAGTGCAACCCCATCCAGCGCAGGAAGATCTAACTCATCTCTCAGATTCTGAGCCCCTACAATGAGCACCTCTTTCTTGCTTGGATTCAGTTTCAGTTTCTTATCCCTCATCCAGCCCATTACTGCCTGTCGGCAGGCATTTAGGGAATGGATGTCATTTCCTGATGATGAAGATAAAAAGGAGAAGTAGATTTGGGTGTCATCAGCAAACTGATTACACCTAGCACCAAATCTCCTGATGACCTCACCCAGCAGTTTCATGTAGATATTAAAAAGCATTGGTGACAGAATGGAGCCCTGAGGGACTCCATATAACAGCTCTCGTTTTGAGGAGCAGCTGTCACCAAGCTCGACCATCTGGAATCTACCCACAAGGCAGGAGCGGAACCACTGCAAAGCAGTGCCTCCTATCCCTAACTCCCACAGGCGATCCAGAAGGATATCATGGTCGATTTATTATGATGTTAATTCTGTATCTATGAATTTTAAATATACTGCCTGTTTTATTGTTGTTTTAAACTCTGAGCTGCCAAGAAGGCTTTAAAACTTGAGATATAGAACTACCGTATATATCTTACCCCTCCAGATATAAGTTTGATCAGGAAAGGATATGTCCCACAGATTTTCAAATAGTGGATATATTTTCTCTAATATGCTTTTTTGCTACTAAATTATCAATAAAATCATGGAGTATCTGTCAGTGCTGTTTTGTCCTCTTTAGTTTAAAGCAGCCCTCCTGAAGATGTTGGCCTACAACTCCCATAATCCTTGGCTATTGGCCACTGTGGCTGGGGATTATGGTAGTTGTAGTCCAAAAAACAGCTGGGGGTCCAAAGTTGAGCAGGCCTAGTTTAAAGTAATACCATTTTGCTATTGACTTTTCTGCTGGAAGTGCATAGGATCCTGCCTACATTTATCCGAAGTTATGATGGCCACCAGCATCAGTATGATCATAGGATTGCTCTGCCCATCAGTTCCAGAACATTCAAGGATGGTGGACAAAATCAGATTAAATGCAATTTATTCTTCAAAGAAAAACTGTTACGACTGCCATTGATCGTATACACTGAATTTTCCCAACTTCTACTAGCTGCTTGGCATATAAAGTAGTTTGAAGTACAAATACTTGTTGACACTCCTCAGGAGAGCACATAACTTGGATGAGTGACCATAGCAAGTTGAACAGATTATGCCATCTCTTCCCAAATGTTTCTGGTGATACATGACATCTCAGACAATTGGGACTGGGTTATTGTCCTGTGCAGTAAAGTAATCTGAATTAATTTTTGCTAGGGCTATGTGAAAAGGAGGAGGAATGATGGGGGAATGTTTAACCAAGTCCTCCTCTTCATTTGTTTATTTTAATTACCTATTCAGGTGACTGGTTTTCCCATTTTACTCTATGTTGCTGTTTGATGCCATTTAATCCCAACCCCCACCCCACCTCCCACAGCTGTACCCTTGTTAACATGAGATTGAGGGCAGAAAACACTGTCTGGCATCCTGACTAAATTTACTTGATGAAGTCCCACTGAAATGAAATGAACATTAGGCATGTCTAACTTGTCCTTTTAATTTCAATGGGATTTCCTTTTATAAAATTTTATTTATTTATTTATTACATTTATATCCCGCTCTTCCTTCAAGGAGCCCAGAGCTGTGTACACGGTTATGCTTGTCCTCACAACAACCCTGTGAAGTAGGTTAGGCTATGCGGCTGGCCTAGAGTCACCCAGTGAGTTTCATGGCTGAATGGGAATTTGAACTCAGGCCTCCCCGGTCCTAGTCTATAACTCTAACCAGGGTGTCAGCTATATTCTAAATCTGAATTGACTTCATAACATCATTGTGTAGCCAAATCAGTGTGAAGGCAATGCTTCCTCACTCTGGCACTGTGCAAAGGGGGAAAGAATTCTTCAAGCATGGTGGGGAATGTGGTCAGTGTTGCTACTGCTGCTGTTGCTAAGATTTGCCCACAAAGATGGCCTCTTTTACAGGGCTATTAAGTCTGGAATACAAGACCTCTTCAGTTGCGATTTTAAAAGGATGGTGTACTCAGGGGCGTAGCAAAGTTGGAGTGAGCCCGGAGACAAGATTTTAAAATGGGACCCCACCTCACTGAAGCTCAGCTCATGAAGTAAAGCAATCTTAAATGATGCTGAATGGTGGAAGGTTTTGTAAATTGTGGACGATGCAAGCCATTTAATGGTACTAGAGAAAGACGTGCTGTTCTGGTAGCTCCAGGTCTTAATGCTCACATCAATTTCGGAGGATGAATACAACTGAAGGAAGCCCGGGCGGGTGCGCAGCTGAGGGAGTCAGTCATGTGACTTGCCTCTGGGGCCCCCCCAAGGCAGTGGGCCCCCAGACAACTGTCTCCCCTTGCCCTATTATAGTTACGCCCCTGGGTATACTTGCATACACCATTCCGAGTGAGAACAGAAGGCCCATCTCCCAGTGCATCAAATATCCCTCTTCACTCCCCACTCCCATGCCACACATGATTACATCGTTCATCTGAAGAGCTGTAAGTGTGATGTTGGGTGCCTCTGTGACAAACATCAGTGGGTATTTGAAAAGAGGTTCACATTTTCTGCTACTGCCACAATCATTGATGCTCCCTAATTCCAAATTCTGTGCAGAATATCTAAAGGGGGAGGAGAAGAGCTTCCAACAAACTTAAGGAGATCTCCCAAAATTGGCTAGATGCTTCATGCATATGTGAAAAAGCAGGAATTGATGTATGATATCCAGGAATTTCTTACATGGTGGATCAAAGGGTGTGTAAGGGCCTCCATTATCCTCCTCCTCCTCATCATCATCTTGATTGTTTTCATTGTCCTCATTCTCATTCTCAGTTTCATTTCCAGCTTCTGCAGCATCTTCATCTCTTCTGGTTCCATTCCTGTCGGCTGAATTGCTGGGTCCTGACCCATTCTCCACAGCATGCTTGAAAGGGACTTTGATGGCCACCTCTGATTCTCCATTGGTGTATACTCTGCTGTTTATTAATCTTTGTCTCTGTGTGGGGGAAAGCAACAAAAAATGGGTAAATATTCTTTTAAACTCAAATAAATTAAAAAGACGGGGGAAGTTAAATAAAATGTCCAACATAATTGATGAAAATGAATATTTTAGTTAGTAATATAATAGTGCCTTCTCAAATTGTGTTGATTGATTTACAAAAGATCTGCATAGCCTATCACCCCACGAGAATCTTAATATTAGTTTACAAAAGCGTTTGAAGATGTAGATCTTATTTTTAAACAATGTTAAATAATATGGTTTTTAACTCACTACTGATTTATTCATTCAGTTAAATATACACAAATCTGCACATCACTGAAACCTCAATAGACATGTCTTTTGAGACACTGAAGGAAGGGTAAGAAAAGTTACAAAACTTTCCACCCCTCATTAGAGGGAAAGAGTCTTGAACAGTCTCTTTTTCATTCTATATTACATCAATCCATCAGAACCAAAATTATCTTAAAAAACAAATGTGTGCCCTTAATTCTTAGTTCCCATTGATTAAAACTGGACCCAATGATTAATCAACCAGTAATTAATTTAGATTATTAAACCACTGATTAAACCAATTAAATCCTTCAGCCTTATTTTAAAGGTTTTTACAATGATAATACAAACAACATCCTGTCCATGAACTTTATTTTAAAATAAAAATCAAATATCTCATCATTTTATTGATGGATATATCAGTAACTAGCATATCATATTGATAAAATGATGAGATATTTAAGTATGTGAATATTTAGGATATTGTAAGATGCCCCCACACTTTTTGTTCTGTCTTGTAGCAAATATGAACTTAGTTGTATGAGTGAGATTGAGATAATAGATTCACCTTTTGATAAGTCACAGTCTGTGTTTCTTTTCTAAAATATGGAAACAAAAGTGACCAGCCCATAGCACTGCCTTGAAAACAAAGCAGAATTAACTTTTTTTAAAATTTTAAAAAAAGTGCTTCTAAGTCTTTGCCAAGGTCAGGCTGCATCCCAATGATTCCCCTCTGGATTTGCTTTTCCTTTGTTCTCTGCAGCCTTTAGGTACAGCCTTATGAGCTCTGCTCTTCAACAACAGTTCTCAACTTGTCAGGGCATCTCTTGCTCATTCCTATACTCCATTCCAAAATATAGCTCATTCTGGCATTTGTTTAGCCTATCAATCATGGTGCTCAAGACATTCCTGATCCTGGTCCCAACCAGTGCTCTCCTGGTGGCTATTCGCTCCTCGGTCTCCATCACAGTTTTTAGAAAGCATGTGAAATCGTGGCTTTTTACCCAGGCTTTTACAGTATCTGATTGTCTCTGCTGCTCCTTCTTTGTATTTTGTATGGTTATCTTATGCTGGTATTTTAAATATTTTTAATCAGATCTATGTTTTCATATTTTAGCTTAATATTTTAATTGTGTAATTTTTATAGTCTTGTTAATTTTTGTGTGAACTGCCTTGGGATTGTTTTAATGAAAGGTGGTATATAAATTTAACAATAAATAGACAGACAGACAGACAGACAGACAGACAGATAGATAGATAGAATCCTGTTGTGATAAACATTTGGAGAAAACAGTATGAAGTGAGCAGAGGAAGTACAGCATGAAGCCCTGTGAGCTTCAGGGGCAAGATAAGAGAATCATCCAGAGGTCAGTGAGATATCCCATTGCCACCTTCTAAATAGTACCTTAAAAGCAGACAAGAAGTGACACAGAACTGCTTCCTGTTTACAGACCATGGTCAGAGCAAACAAAAGGATGGAGTGCACAATTTAGAATATTAGAACCGGGGTGGGGGGCGCGGAAACCAGGACATACCTCATTGATCAACATGCGGCTGGCCATGGAGAGCCGGGTTCTGGGAGGAAAGTGACTGGTTATCATTATCCGGAGTCCAGCCTCTGAAAAGGATAGCTGATGTGGATATGCAGACAGCAATTCGTCCACCATGATCACAGAGGCTTTGCGATGGAAATTTCCTGAAGAAGATGAACAGAATAAGAGGGAAATCATAATTGGCATCATCACCTGTTTCTTATATTTAAAGTTCTTCAGTCATGTATCTTCAATCGGCCATGCAGTGATGTTCCCTGATATTACTTTCCTTTAATAGTCAGCTCTATTACAGGAGACTTTTTAAAAAAGTGTATTTAGTCCAACTGCTAATACCCTTCCCATTTATGAAGTGCACCCATTTTATTCCCCTACATGGTATCTAGCCAAACAGATTTTGAAAATTTTGAAAACACACTGTAAAACACCTGCAAACCATATTTAAGTCAGAAACCATAGCAGGATGAGGAAAAAATATACATGTGCACTTGAAGGTCACAATTGACTCCATTATATTATTCTCACCAGCTGAAAGTTATCATTCTTTGGAGCCCAATTAAATGATTACCAACACCTTACCTTGGAGTCCAACAAAATATATGCTGGTGGTAGAACGAGAACCTCATTTCTGCAGGTGTTTTACAGTGTGTTCCAAAATGTTTCAAAACCTGTTTGGCCAGATACCATTGAGGGGGATAAACGGTTGTTCTTCATAAGTGGGAAGAGTAAAACATTGCTAAGAGGCAGGGCCAGGCTGGACTTGCCTCCAGTGTTCCCCCTAATTTTTTTCATCTGTATGCAGAATGAGTTGTGTTCTGGCAGCAGTCTCAAGGCAGTGTGTGCACACATGCATTCAGAGTGCATCCTTCGTGATTCGACCTGAGTAGGATCTAAAATTAACTGAGAGAAATTTAAAAAAATTGTCTGTGCATGCACATGCCTTAGAGGGAACACTGCTTGCCACTAGGATGCATAGTGGCAGTCCACCACTCAGCCAAATTATCAGTTTTTCAGATTTGTCTGTGGTCAACCAGAGGTTCTCCTTTTAAAGGGGGGAGGGTTGAGAATTGCTAGAAAGATAAGAATACTGCCTGCTTCCAGAAAATCTAGTGCTAAGTTCCAATTCGTTTTACCCAACATTTTGTCGGTTTTTCTCCCTCTGAAATGTCTGAGCCTGAAAGCATGCTAATCTCTAATGACACATATGAGGAGACGAGAACAGAAAGGTCTTCTGAACTGACATGCTCTGAAATTACTACAGGCCAGACATCTGTCTATCTAGTCTAAAGTTCAGGAGTTTCTCTGCTCCTCAATAAATTCATATACAGAAGAGCCAATCTTTAGGGAAGGAAGAGGATGCTTACAAGCTTGTGGGGAGGCTGTTTTCAACACATAAATCCCCAATAAAAAGAGTTTATTCAAAAATCTAGAAGGAGGGAGGGAAAATCTTCGAGCCAGGTGGGGAACCCTAATATATGAATGCGGAGTTATGACCCTAAAGTTGTTGGGTCTGTTTTCAACATGTGCCTCGGCTCTTGGGCAGCACTGCTACTAACTATTTCCTTCTCAGATGAGTCAGGGAGGGAAGATTGTTCAGCTGAGGAGGGAGGCTGGGAACATAGGAGCATAGGCAGCTGCCATATAGTGAGTCAGACCATTGGTCTATCTAGCTCAGTATTGTCTTCACAGACGGGCAGCGGCTTCTCCAAGGTTGCAGGCAGAAATCTCTCTCTCAGCCCTATCTTGGAGAAGCCAGAGAGGGAACTTGGAACCTTCTGCTCTTCCCAGAGCGGCTCCATCCCCTGAGGGGAATATCTTATAGTGCTCACACTTCTAGTCTCCCTTTCATATGCAACCAGGGTGGACCCTGCTTAGCTCAGGGGACAAGTCATGCTTGCTACCACAAGACCTGCTCTCCTTTCCTTTTTGCCATCCCTCTCCATTTTGCTTGTGCTTGAAGGGCTGGACCTCAGTACTGCTATTTAGCATGACCTACACTCCAACCCCGCACTTCACAAAGGGAAGGGGAATCTGTTTGCTCAGGAGAGGAGGGAGACTGAGGACTACCATCCTTCTCCACAGTGCCTGTTTTGCCTCAGTGAAGTGCTGTGAGGGGAAAGCAAGCAGGAGCCAGGGCTACCTCACTGCTAGTAACAGTGCTGAGGTTTAAAAAGGCAGGAAACAGGAGAGGCCTCATGGAAACCCATTTGGGTAGTATACTTACAACACCTTCTAAAGAGATGTGGACGCTGATGAACTATGGGTGGTTCCACAACCGTAACTGAGGAGAGGGATTCGCTGTTGCTTGCTTTCTTCCCAACATTAAAAATGGTGTCCCAGAAACAGCTCCCCAAAGTGCCTTTTGAGAGGTGCTGCAGGCTGTCGCATCTGGCAGCAGAGCTACCGATGGGTGGTCACTGTGGCCGAGCAGCCACTTTCCCTCACTGATGGGCAGGGAGGTGAGGGAAGGAAAGCTACGGAGCAAATAATAGTGCTCACTAGTCTCCTTTGCTTCAACTCTAGTTGCTTTCCTATTCTAAGCACCTGCTTTGCCTCATTCCCAGCCCAAAGGTAGGGAGAGGAGGGAAGCTGTGGAGCAAAGAGTGGAGCTCATCAGCCTCGGAACCAACTGCTTCCCTTCCCACTCCAAGCCAGGGAAGGGAAGAAGTTAAGGGTGGGAAGCCAAGCCAAGCCAGGACAGGCAAGGCTGTCTCCTCAGGAATGCTCTTCTCCTCAGGCTTTGGGGTCCGGGTGCAATAAATCCACAGTCCATGTCCCTGCCGCAAACGGTGCCTCTCTCCCAGAAAAGAGATAAGCTGCTTAAATAAAATGCACATGATATCACAACAGCTTGGAGGCCAGAACCCTGCTTGCTGCCTGCTGAACAGGGAAGGCCAGCCTGGGAGCTGTGGGGAAGCCTTTCCCCTTGGAGTCATTCTTGCTTCTCGTCACCGCCCAAGGGTCAGACGGAGAGCTCCCTTGCAAGCCTTTGCAAGAAAGTGGAGAGAGGCAGGAGATTGCCAGCAGCCTCTTGTCCTGGAGCATGGGAGGTGCCTGGCAATCTCCCTCCTCATCCTCCACTCTTGCAAAGGTTGGATCCAGCACTTGCACGTTTTTGCAAGAGGATCTTGGAGAGAGGATCTTTGGAGTGCAAAGACCCACTTCTACCCTGCCACTTCTTCTTACCAGGCAGCGGCAGCCGTGTCCCACCCTCTGCCTGTCCAAACACAGAGGGGGGACACAGAGGAGTTGGGGCGGCAGGAAAGTTCTTTCCTCACTTCAGCTTTCCTGCTCCAACTTTGCTGCTCTCTGCCAGAAGAACAGGCAGAGGGAGGGAGCAGGGCGGCAGCTGGCGCATGGGTCCACCACCCAAACTGCCCAGGACTAGATGAGGTTGTCAGAGGTGGTGGCTCAGGTGGCCAATCCACCCCCTGCACAAAACCAACACTTGAGGTATCCGCCGTACTGCAATGCTGCACCTCAATAGTGGGTAACATAAGGGCCCTGAAAGTGCTGCTTGTGCTACAATGTGAAGTATTAGGATCATTATGAAGTACTATGACAAGAGAGGTTAATTAATTCCAAGGTGACAGTGTACCTAAATGTATTTATTTCATTTATATCTTGCCTCCATCCCACCACCCCAGCAAACTCCCCAGTTTGTGTCCTCAGGAGTTCTCCCAGCCACTCATTGATCAGACCCAGACCTGCTTAATTTCAGCTAGGTTGCTGCACCATGTGCCTGTTTAGGCCAAGGTATGCATCTATATATGCATCTATATTGTCCACACTTTAGGTGCTGATTGCTGTTAGAAACATTACTATAGGGCAGGTGTAAATTAGGGATGTGCACGGAAATCTTCGGCGCCGGCAGGGGTAGCGCTTTAAGGGCGGGGGAGGGTATACTCACCCCTCCCGCCGCATTTCCCCCACTGGCGCATTTTTTTAAAAAGCCCCTCGGGGCGGCAGCGTTCCTCCCTGCCGCCCCGTTTTCTCTGTCGGCCGGAAGTCGCGCGTGTGCCCGTCGTGCGCGCGCACACACACACAGCAGAAGGGCGTGCGCGTGCACATGCAACAGGCGCACGTGCACTTGCGACTTCCGGCCGATGGGGAAAACGGGGCGACAGGGAGGAACACTGTCGCCCCGAGGGGCTTAAAAAAAAACGCGCTGGCGGGGGAAATGCAGCGGGAGGGGTGAGTACACCCTCCCCCGCCCTTAAAGCGCCGGCACTGAAACTGCCCCCAGCACCGAAACGTTTCTGAGGCCTTCATAATGGCCTCCAAAACGTTTCGGGCACATGCCTAGTGAAAATGCAGCAACCAGGTTTTCCTTATATAATGTGGAAGCACTCTCATATGAGAAGGCCATTCCATTAGTGGGCTATGTTGTAGCCCTGCTCATGCTTGATTTAGAATTACTCCATATAACTTGGAAATCTGGAATGACAGTAATATTAATTTCTTTACCTGACTTCACTTATAGGCAGCTGGAGTTATTTTCCTGCTACTTTGCTTCAGCACAAGCTTACTGATTGGCTGTAATGATAGAAATTCTGAGCTACATAATTTTTGTCTGGACATTCACTATCTTCTGGAAAGATGTCAATGTACAGACTCCTAATGAAGCTCTTGATGGTTCAGACATATAAGGAAGAAAACTTTCCCCCAGGTTGGATGGCACACAGTTCAAAGGATGAAAGCTTAGGCTAGAGGCAGACAACAGTTTTCTGAAAGAAGCTTTGTTTCCTGAGATGTTCACATACATTTCATTTATCCCACTGTCACCTCTTGTCAAACAGGTTTTTGAAATAATATAAAACACTGCAAGTGTGCACACTTTCAAGCCACCTTCTATACTCTTACAATACTATCAGCTGTCTTCAGCCTGGGTCCTCATGCCCAACTGAAATGTGTATTAGTTCACCCTCTGTGACACTTGCCTCTCCCTTTCCTCCTCTCCCTTCATTGTCTTCTCCATGGTATAAATTTAGATTTAAGTTCTTCAGGGCAAGAATCTCTCTCCCTCTTTTTAAAAAAGTGACTCTGTAAAGTGCCATATTTATCAATGAAACATCATCATCATCGTCATCGTCATCAAGCAACAACAAAGTATCTCGTAATACTATCATCTATCAGTATAGGTTCCCATTTTCATCATGTCTCTTTTATAAAGATGATGATGTCGATTAATGTGCTGCTTTTTAATAAAAGGTTCTAGAAGTGGTTTACATAGCAAAGAGACTAAGAAAGAGTTTCCCTGTCCCAAAAGGTCTCACAGTCTAAAAAGAATTACAAGGTATACACCAGCAACAGCCACTAGAGAGACACTATGCTGGGCAGAATAGGGATAGTTGCTAACCCCTGCTCAAAAAAGCCACCACTCTAGCTAGCAAGGGCTGACATTTCCTTTTCCAATGCTAGTATGTCCCATGCAGACCAGTTATTGGCCCATCAGCCAGAGTTCTTCAAGCAAGCAGTGTGACTTACTGGAACAGTTACCTTTCTTTAGTAATACCACTGTAGCGTCGCAATTGCTGTTGTCATCCATCTCTGTGTTACTTGCTAATCCGTTCACCATGTTTGTTGCATTCTTCGTCCTCCTTTCAAAGATATGTTTTAGATTGGAATTATACCTACATAAAGAAAAAAGATTTCATCTCAGTGGCTTTTTTCACTGGGTACTCCTGACAGACATTCAAGAAATAATTTCAAGTCTTTAAAGAAATAATGTCAGAGTGGCATAATGCTAACAATTATACTACTGTATGTAAGACTACTGTGAAGAAAAGTTGTGCTGTCGAGTCGGTGTTGACTCTGGGCGACCACAGAACCATGTGGTAGAATACAGGAAGGGTTAACCATTGCCATCTCCTGCGCAATATGAGATGATGCCTTTCAGCATCTTCCTATATCGTTGCTGTCTGATATAGGTGTTTCTCATAGACTGGGAAACATACCAGCAGGGATTCGAACCAGCAACCTCTTGCTCCCTAGGCAAGTTACTTCCCCACTGCCCCATTAGGTGGCCTTAAGACTACTCCAAAACATTTGCAATATAATATTATTTAATAATCATCTAGGCCTTTGTGGCAGAGGAGGTTTGAAAGCATGGTAGAAGTGGTTCAGAACACACACACATGTTTCAATGTTCTGGAGCAAGGTCTGGGGAAAAAAAGACAATTCTGCAAGGTTGCAGCATACAGGGAGAAAATCAGCTGCAGTGGATGCCTGCTGGCTAGTGCCCATAAATCATCAGTATATCTCAGCCAGCTGTCCTCTCACTGCTTTTACATTGTGCATGGTTTTTGTTTTTGTTTTTTGGTAAGATGAAAAATGACTGTCCATGTGTACAAACTCATGTATGCTTGCTGGGGATCACAGCCCCGATGGAATAGGAGCAGCCCCAAGAATAACATGAGCAGCCTGACCTTACACAGATTCAGCGAGGATGGGTGCAGAGTGGAAAGCCTGCCAAACAAGGCGAGAGTGGGAGTATGTTGAATGAGGTGGGAATGGGCTCCTTGGGCACCACCACTAGGAACTGCCGGGGTGGGGCTGAATGGGAAGGCCTGGTGAGAAGAGTGCACTTGGCCTCTTGTGAGAGCATAGAGTACTCCTGTGAGACTGCCAACATGGCACAGAGCTGTTTAAAGCCGATAGGTCTTAAAGCAGGAGCGGTCTGCAGCTGAGGCTGGAGCTCCTGTGAGAGAAGACCCAGGCCATGCAGAGGCCTATTCCGTAGGTGTGGCAGCCTCAAAAATGGCCATAGCGCTGAGGAGGGAAGGCCGGAAACTGGCCAAATGGCTGATTTTTAGTTATAAGTTTATTCGGTCATTGACCAGCAAATGGCTGATTTCTGGAATAAGGGAGGCCGGCAGAGTGGGGGGGGGACCTCCGCAGACCCCACCACCACCTCGGACAACTCCCTTGGAGCGAATAAGTGTAAAAAAAAACATTTTAAAAAACGCCTTGCAACCCCCCAGGGTGGGTGGGTTTTGGTTTGGGGTCAGACCAAACAGAGGGTGGTTTGGTTTGACTCCAAACAGTCGGACATGTTCGACGTTGAACCTGTTAGCATATCCCTACAAAGTAGGCTACTATTCTCCTTCTACTCTGCCTGTGGAATCTGGCCCTCCTTGGATTTTGCAACTTGCCTATCTTGCTAATGAATTGCTCTCTCTTGCCTTTGAGGCTCTGACCCTTGGAACTCCTAGTGAAGACAATGAGGCTATTCACACGATAGTAGGTAGTAGCCTCTGCTAGCCCGATTTCCTACAATCGTGTGAACTACTGGGCTCGGCTGTGAGCCCGGTGGTTCTTGGGCGAGTAACCTGCTCGAGTAGCCCACCCCTTAAAGCGAGTGCTCCGCAAACCCCGTTTTTGGGATCGTGAGTAGTTGCGGTGCGGCTAGGAGGCTGAAAAGCAGCCTCCTGGCTCGGGGGTCTTCCCAGCTTCCGGGGGCCACGCGGCCCCCGAACTCCCTAGTCCCCGTTGGCTCTGTCACAGAGTCGGCAGTCATGTGGGTGGCCGATCTGGCTGCCCAGGGCTCCCACCCTGCTTTCCCCGCAAAACCGGCAAAAGCGGGTCTCACTGATCGTAAGACTCGCCTCAATATCTGTACTCACCCTCTTTTTCTGTCTTCTATTTGCGCCAAGATTATCTTAGGATTCAGATCTGCTCTAGTCATGTGAAAGTGCATAATTTTGTAGTTCCTGATTACATGATTGCAGCTCAAGTCTAAAGTGACTAAAGGGGCCCTTAATGGAAAGCAAAACTCATACTTAGGGGATGGAGACATAGTTCAGTGGTACAGCATCTCCTTTGCTCGATGGTAGAGCATCAGTAGAGTAGAGGGTAGAGTTCAGTGGTAGAGCATCTTGAGAACTCTCCATCTTGCTGTCCTGACAGACTCTGTTCAGTATTGTTTTTCTGCTTTGCTCGATGAAGGTCTCGGGTTCAATCCCTGGCATCTCCAGGGTTTTGTTTTGTTTTGTTTTTTTAACAAACAGCAGGTTTTGCCATGAATTTACGGGGAGGCTTTACTGTGAACTTGAAGATGTCCAAAAAACCCGAGACAATTACTGGATTTTTAAATCCCAGATATAGATCAGGTTACATTCTAATGCACCTGAATTTTGTGTGAACTGCTCCCCGATAACTCACAGGGACTTCAGAGTAAATCTAGTCGATATGTGAACATATCCCCTTCATTCCGGAGGAGATGAGAGTTAAAGGGCTTCAAAAGCCTTGTATAAAAAGCTTCCTGGTAGGGTTGGGAGAAACTCCTGCTTGGAAACTTGGAGAGCCACTGCTAAACAAGACTGAGTTAGACAGACCAATGTCTGACTCAGTACAAGGCAGCTTCTTATGTTCCTACTTATGAATAAAGGATTGCATAGTCAGAATCTCATGCCCTAACAAGTCATGTGATTGCACTAACACTGATATTCTGATGTAACAGAATGGAAAATTGGAGGACTTGGTTTTGTTTAACAAAAACTACTCTGCATACAATGATCCTTTGCTGCTGCTGCTGCTGCTCTTATTTCACTGAAATATTCTCAAGTGTGGTTTAAAGCAACCTTGAATGATATAACTGATGCAGAAATTATACTATTAAGAATACACACCAGTTTTCAACACAAAAAATTATCCAAGGGTAAAAAAAAAGAGAGCAAAAATTATACTTACTTCATGATGAGAATGTAGATGAAGTACATCAGCACTAGAACTAAGGACTCCCACCTGCAACCAAACCAGGGTGAAAAGTCAGGAAAATAAGGAATAGGATTCTGCCTAAGCTGAAGAAGATCCCTTCCCTGACCCCCCCATATCTAGGACAGTCTGGTCTCCCAAGGCTCAGGTCCTGAGACTGAGGGCCAAAGTACGCATGATGTGTGGGCCTCTTGAATCGAAGGGACCATAGTTCAACAGTAAGACAAGTTTTGCATACAGGAAGTCCCAGGTTCAATCCCTGGCATCTCTAAATAGGACTGGGAAAGACCCCACCTGAAAACCTGGAGAGCCACTGCCAGGCAGAGGAGACAATAATGATCTAGATAGACCTTGTCTAACTTGCTATAAGGACAGTTTCCTAAGTGAAATGGTGAGGCATCTGTCTTTTTCAAAGGAGAACAGTGGGGGTGGGGTGCCTGATTTGGATCAGGGCTGTGATTTAGGGTTGTGAGTGTGTGACCTTCCCCTCACATTGCAGCCCCAATCTAAAATGTTCTTGCTATTGGGTGCAGAGGGGAAAACATGGGCACAAATAGAAGCTCTCTCTCTCTCTCTCTCTGTGTGTGATTTAAGTCAGGGTGTTGGTGTGGTGGCAAAAGCTTAAGAACCCCCTCTTCCATAATGTGACTCTGTGGGTGTTATCCTATATAATAAAAGGTTAAGTGAGTGTCCGTGGCCTTGGAACGTTGGGGATCTGCGTCCCTGTCTCCCTGGGCTGTTCTGGGCCTGCGCGAAGTGCAGGCCCAGAACAGCCCAAGGGAGACAGGACCGCCGACGCCAGTGTCCCAAAGCCACCAAACACTCGAACTCCTGCCATCGCCCGCCCGCCCTCCACCACCATTCCGACCCCACCGGCGACCATTTCGCGCCTATCCCTGGTCCTCATCGCTGTCTGCCCGCCTGCCCGCCCTCCATCACTGTTCCGGCCCCACCCGCGGCCATTTCGGGCCAATCCCCGATCCTCCTTGCATGGAACCCACGGGCAGCCATTTCACCCAAGCACTGCCGTTGGCCGCCCGCCCGCCCTCCCTCCCAACTGCCGAACCCTCCTTACCCCGGCCATGTCCGTTGGGCTAAAAACTCCTTAATTTCCGAGAAAGAGAGGAGCTCGCAAGCAGAGCTCCTCTCTTTGCAACGGCTCTGCCTGAACTGACACTATGGCCGTAAAGGACGCAATAGGCGTCCTTTACGCCCAAACTGCCAGTACGGGCAGAGTCTTTGCAAGAGAGGAGCTCTGTTGCAAGCTCCTCTCTCCCTCGGAAATTAAGGAGTTCTTCGCCCGACGGACATGGCCGGGCGAAGGACTGGGCAGTTGGAAGGGAGGGCGGGTGGGCGGGAGGGCAGCGGTGGCGGCGGCGTGGGCCAATTTGGCCGGGACGAAGGACTCAGAACTTGGGAGGGCAGCGGAGCCAGCGGCAACGGCACTATTCACATGGGCCGATGTGTTAGGGGGGAAAACAAAAAAAAAGATTAAAAAGAGTAAGTTAACTTTAATACTGAGTTGAAAAAATAAAGTATTTCAACAAGAAATAGGCTCTAAAAGTTGCCTCATAAATAAGAAAAAACTAAAAAAGGGAGAAGGAAGGGCCAAAAAAAAAAAAAAAAAACCGGGCAGAGGGGAGAAGAAAAAAAGAGGGGGGCCTGGGGAGAGGGGAAAGAAAAGAAGAAAGTGGGGGAGAGGAAATGGTAGAAAACAAGAGGGTGAGGTGGGAGGAAGGAAAACAGATACACAGGTGTGGGTCAAAAGACAGGGAGCGAGAGTAGGGGAAAACAATCAGAAAAAGAACCCCATTCCAGACCAGAGAAGGCACTGGGCCCAGCTAAAAGAAGGAGGACGCAGTGAAGCCAGAGGAAGCAGAAATAGACAGCATCAAAAGTCTACTAGCTAACATGGGACAGGGACTGAGGGAGGAAGGCAAACACAGAGAAAGAAAGATAGAGAAAGAGAGAGAGAGAGGGGAAGGAGTGAGGGAGGGAGATAGGACAATAGAAAGAAGGAAGGAGAGAAAAAAGAGAGGAGGGAAGGAAAAGGACAATAGAAACAAGGAGGGAGGGAGGGAAAGTAGGAAGGAAGGAAGGAAGGAAGGAAGGAAGGAAGGAGAAAGAAATGAGGGAGAAGGACCAAAAAAAAAAAGAGAGGGAGGGAGGGAGGAGCAGCCAGCCCCAAAGAACAAGCCCATTAAAAAGAAGAAAAGAGGAAAAGATCAAGAAAACAGAAAGATGGGAGTTAGAAGAGGTGGAAGAAAGAAAGGAAGAGAGGGAGAGGGGGAGAGAAGAAAGGAAGAAAAGGAAACAGAGGAAGAGAGAGAGAAAAGGAAGACAAAGGAAAGACAGAAAAAGAACAAAATAAAAGGAAAGGAGGGCAAACGAGAGAGGAAAGGAATAAAGGGAACAACAACAACAACAGGTACTAGCGCCCGTTATTTTAACGGGCTTAAAATTACTAGTTGAATAATAAAGAGATGCTGTGAGTTCAGTTCCCCCTGCAACATCTAATTTGGCCCATGGGTGGGTGAGGAATGAACCTGGGAGCTAAAGGGTGGTGCATGGCAGACCAGATGGTGGAGTCTGGTGGAATAGGGGCAGAGTCTACAGGTGCTTAGAGTGGATGGAATGGTGCCTGGTGAGGAAAGCCTGACTATGCCTGATGATTCACAAGTGGAGTCCCCTTCTTCCCCCCAAAACGGACCTCACAGTGGCAACAGAAGCAACAGGGAAGTGTCCTGGAAGGTCTCTACTCTCAGGCATACGGAATGCTGAAATGGCAGCATCCCAGGCAACAGAGGCACTGAGACATGCAGCTTTCCAGGACATTTGAGTACTTTGTAGGAGTGTCAGACTGCAGGTGCCTTGAAGATTACTTCCCAGGACTCATTGCATCAGGGATGCTATTAAGAGCATGTGTAGCAGCATCCCAGGTGCAAAGTGTTGGAGATGGAGATACAGTGCATCGACCTTTTGCACCAACGATCCTAATGACCACTAGGGACATTGGGAGCAGAGGGAGCCAGGGCTCCTTTACCTGTCCCTGCTTGCCTCTACTCTATGACCCCTGTTTTGACTCCTCAGGTACTTCTTGTAGTGAGTCAGTCCTCTTCCTTTCCTCCTAGAGAGAAGATGGAAACATATATCTATCTATCTCCCTACCAATTCATTATGTAGCTGATAGATAGGATAGGTCTTTCCTATCCCAAATGTATTTCACCAATAAATCAATTTAGTTTAGACTCTACAGTGATCTCCATGCATGTTACTTAGATAGCAGCAACAACTAAACTCTGCACTCTGTAACTGGAGTGGTAGCTTCCTTGGTGCTTTGCTAAATAATCACAAACCTCAACACAAGGAGTCCTGGAAGTTGGAACATATAGTTTCCAGAGCACCTGACGTCCTACTAAATTCTGGAAATGTTTATGACCCAGGGTTTCTGGCACCTGGTATGCTGTCATTTCAATGTTCCAGATGTCAGAGAGTAATGGACACCTCCCCATCACTGCAGCTGCAATAAGTTCAAAGCTACTCTGTTCTTATGGCTTTTCAGACAGGATGTAACACCATCCACTTCTGAAAGACTGCTTGGTGGGCTCTGAAACCATATATTGCTGCTGCTTCCATTGTGATTATTATTGTTTTGAATTTGTTTTATTGCTACTTTCATTGCTTTATCATATATGTTATGTTGGAAGCTGCCTTGAGACTTGGAGAGCTGGGATATAAATGTTCTAAATAAATACATATATTTTGAAAAGAAATGAAGAGTAATAAGGCTGCCAGCTGGAAGTCTTCTGACCCCCCTGGAAGGAATTGCACTGCTGCTCCTCTGAACTAGTTAGCCGCTCTGGGTTCCTGAGTCAAGGCCTGGTCCTCCTCTCTCTTGCCTCTCCTACTGCTGGACTTCTGTGCCCCTTTTTGGGGGGCTTTCTTAATTCTCTTGACTACCCACATTTCCCCTACTCCATGCTCCCTAGCTTCTACTTCTGGGTGGAACTTGACCAAGAACCAGCCAGCATGTCCCAGTGATGTCATTCCCAAATGCCACAAACAAGCTTCCCAGTGTGATAACTGGTTCAGGAGTGGGTCGATTGCAGTGGAGCCGATGCTTCCTCTCCAGAAGTGGTCAGGTAAGCCTAATGCTGCACCTCAAAGCAGCTTGAAGAGCACAGATGAATGAGGCTCAGTTTGTCCCATCTCCCCATTTTCCTTCTTTAGTAATCGCTTTCACATTCAGTTCCAGTTCTCAGTTGCTCTCTTTGTGCCCCACTGCCTCCTCACCTCGAACAAATTTGGGTTGAAGTCTACCCACCTCCAATTCTCTTTCTCTCCAGTGTATTACTGCAACCCTGTGAGTGGTGCTGCAGGTGGTGCAGGTCTTTCCCACTGGCATTTTGCCAGAAGCAATTCAACTGCAAATGACTGCTTTGGGGGCAAATTGGCACTTCAAGGGGATGCAATTTGGTATGAAAGTAATCTGGGGGGGGAGTGTTAAATCCCCTTCACTACATGCCACACCCTTGGCCTGAAATGGTGGTGGGAGGGCGTCCTGTGGCTAATTTTTAACAATAAAATGACCACTTCCAGTTCATTTCCATGTTAAACCCATCTTTTAAAGATAGGTTAAACATCATGTATAGATTGGCCCTGAATAGTTCAGCAGAACCTTTGCTTCCCTTACATTTATTAATCAGAAAATGACAACTGTACTATACTTACCAGGAAACCTTTTCATCATAAATAAACTGTGGAGTAAAATTTAAAAATGTGTTACCATGTTGGGCTGCCTATAAAGTATGCCACACTTCAAAAAACCTTTAACATTACTCATCACATTTGTCTTCTAGTATTGCCTCTTCACTCCAAATCATTTCACACATTTCATAGCCCCCACGTGGTGTAGTGGTTAGAGTGCTGGACTAGGACCGGGGAGACCCGAGTTCAAATCCCCATTCAGCCATGATACTAGCTGGGTGACTCTGGGCCAGTCACTTCTCTCTCAGCCTGACCTACTTCACAGGGTTGTTGTGAAAGAGAAACTCAAGGATGTAGTACACCGCCCTGGGCTCCTTGGAGGAAGAGCAGGATATAAATGTAATAATAATAATAATAATAATTTCAATACATGTTTGTTATTCCTTTTCAATGAACTCATGTTGATTAATAAAAACAGTCAACTGTCCAGTTTGTCAACTTAATTTATTTATATTATCCTCTTCCCATGTCATGAATCATCATGTGGAGATGCAAACACATGAGTGTGACATTAGTTTTTGACATTACGTTTCGCAGCCCTGCCTCTTGAGATCCTACTAGCTGCAGATCCCAGGAATGGAAAAGTCATTCTGCAAACAAAGTATACGAGTGCAGCCAAGATATAAACTTAATGCAAAGGGCTCAGCTGAACTACCACACCTGGCACCTGCATGTTAGCTTACATGTGACTCAACTTTCCAGTGTCCCAATTACCAAAAAATGTCAGTTTTATGCAGCTACCCTGTACTGCACACTATCCTGCCTTGGATGCCTTACGGTGCCTCCTTACAGTTAGTAGTGTAGATCCTATGTTGAAAGCAAAGTGACTGGGTGATGGAGAAAGCTGGGGCACTGAGGGCCAAACAACATGTTTTCCAATCTCCTGGACATTAGTCACATAGCAGGCTTTACCACAAGCTTACTACAAGGCTTTACTGTGAACTCAAAGTTGTCCCAACAAGCTGACACAAAAGGTGGATTTTTTTTACCTCAGATATAAATCGGGCTACACGATTTATATCCAGTGAAAAACCTGAATTGTGTGTGAAGTGCTCCTCGATAGCTCACAGGGACCTCAGGGTAAATCTGCCTGATATGTGAATGCACACCCTCCATTCCAGAGGAGATGAGAGCTAAAGGACTTTAAAAGCCCTGTGTAGAAAATGCCTTGGCGTTTTGATTTTTTCTTAAAAGCAGCCAGGGAAAGGAGGGCAAATTTATGTAAGAGCAGGGGTACTGTGGGAGGGGTGCTTAATGCATCCACCTATACCATTTTCCTGATCTAAATCCCCATCCCAGTACCTTATTTTCCCCAAGCTTTAGAGGGAACAACTTAAGTCAGGAAGTTCTGTTTCAAGAAGAAAGGAGAAAGTGTTGCCTGTGTTATTTCTAACCAAATTTGCCCCCACCCTGTGCAATAGGTGTTTTTAAGTGAAAATCAAAACCTTGGAATTTTTTGTCACAGATCTCTCATGTAACATTCATTTTCGTGTAGACCGGTTATTTGTTTTTTAATGTATTAATGTATATTTTAATGTATATTTCACTCTCCCCTCACTTCTTGCTTGTGGGCTTTCCAGAGGCATCTGGTGGGCCATTGTGTGAAACAGGATGCTGGACCTGCTAGGCCTTGGGCTTGATCCAGCAGGGCTGTTCTTATGTTCTTATGCTTTTAAGAAAAACCTAACTTGAGCTTTTCTCATGGCGTTTTCTTAGTCACTTTTCCTGTTGGGAAAGAGAAGCAGCATAGGTTTGGGGGGAAGAAGTAAAAAGAAAGGGTGGGTTGGGAAAGGAAGGAAGAGCATTGTGGGGTCAGAAAGAGAGAGAGAGAGAGAAATGTAGAACTTGTTGGGAGAGCTGTGACCCCTGCAGGGAGAAAGCTGAGTTAACTCTAGGCAGAAAAAGGGAGTGAGTTTGTGGGCTGGAGGAGAGAAGAGAAAGAAGTGTAGGGCCAAGAGGTAATGAGGAAAGAGTGTTGAGCTTCAGACACAGTAGGAAGCAGTATGGGATCTGTTTTCCATCAGGAAAAGTCACAGAAAGGTAGCAGTGGCGTAACAAGGTCTGGATGGCACTGTTTGCAAGAATGTTCCCCCCCCGGGGGGGAGGTTGCAGCAGGGGACTTTTTCTCCAACCCCCTCCTGCTTCAGCAAGCATCTGCCTTTTTTGTTTTGCTAATATGTAACTTTTTTATTGTTGAAAAGCAGTATAACACCATATTTTAAATCAGAAGGAAAACAAAAACAGTTTAGTTTAGCTAGAGTTTAGAAGGCAGAGCAAAAAAAAAAGTTTTAAAACTAAACCAACTCCCACCCACAACAGAGTGGCTTCCAAAAGTGGGAGAAGAAAAAAATATCTCTTTCTGACAAACACACATGGAGCAGCTCAACCCCAGGGTTGAGGAAAATCTCTCTCTCAGCTTGTCATAGTCAAGCTTCCCAATTCCGGGTGGTCTAATTTGCATATTATGCAAATTATGCAGAAACTAATTTGCATTTTTAAAATTTACTTGACAGATTTGGATACTTCCCCCTCCTTCTCTGCCCTCCCATGTGATTGGATCCAGAGTAAAATCTAGGCAATCTGGGCAGTGCTGGTCCCACACTATAATCACTACATCATGTGTCCCTCTCCTCCTTGTGGAGTAGTGACTCCAAACACACACCAGAGCCAGAAGCTGTTGAAAATTCATACATGAGATTGGAGGTCCAGGGTTGTTGTGGTATTCTTGTATACCAGTATTCTGGCATGCCCGTTAGGAAATATTTGCACTGACACCATTCTGGTCTTCTACTTCATTTACAATGCTGGGCGGGGGCAGGGGGAGCAACTGCAGTGCAACTGGCTTCTCTGCTAGCTGTCACCCACAACTACAGGCCTCACTATGAAGGAGCTTGCAGTCAAGGACACATATAGACAAAGCTTGTTACTTGCAGAAGCACTATTCATGGTTCTGCATATTCACAGGTGTCCAATTGACACCCAATTTCATTATCCACGGATACAAAAGAGTTAAAACCCATGTATCTGCGGTTCCAAGAGGACCACAGAGGTCACTTCTGGCTGCCATTTTGTCAGGAGAAGCCATTCTCTGGCTCATTTCTTTTTTTAAAAAAGCATTTTTTGTGGCTTTGGAGAGCATTCCTGGGCACATATAGACCTGTACATGTAGCACATGTAGACCTGGGCACATGTAGACCTGTACATGCACATGTAGAGGGCATTCCTGGGCACATGTACCCCGCGGAGCATGGTACATTAAACATTTTCAATTATTTTTACAGTTTTTAGTGATTTTTCCACCTTTTTTGTCCATTCTGAAACCTAACCTCCCATTTTCCATAGGCATAATGCCTCGTTACTCACGGTCATGACCCGGCCACACAAGGTCCCACTGCGCAGGTGCGGCATCTTCCAATATGGTCGCTGCGCTGGGGAATAGGCCCGGAAAGGGCTGAAGATGCCTGAACCAGGTGATTTTTACAAAAAGATAGGCTGGTGGGAAGGAACCTCTGCAGACAACCCCCCCCCACCTTGGATAAGCCCCCCGTAGGGGATAAGTTTTTTTTAAAAAGGGATTTTAAAAAAAATGTTCAACAAACCACTGAACTAGGTGTTGGTGTCTGGTCCGGGATCGAGCCAAACCAGGGGTGGTTCAGTTCCACCCCGAACTTTCAAACCGAACCAGTTTGATATTGAACCAGTTAGGATTCAAACCTATTTGCACACTCCTGGAGGAAGGTTTGTAGTGCTCTAAGACATGGTAGGCAGCCCAGTGACACTACAACTCTTAGAAGTAATTGATACCCCTCCACCCCACCCACCATCACCAAGAAACTTTGTCTATAAAACAGGGACTTTTTTTTACCTGGAAGGTGAAATTTGACAGGTCTGACCTGTTGAAGGGTAGTGGAATGCCTGAAAACTTGTGCCAATAAGATGATGTACAGATAACGTCCTTGGCTGTCACACAATTTTGCAGTGCTACCTGTTGGTTATTTGGTGTCAATCCATGATGAGAATTGAGATTTTTGAAACCAAATATTCTCAAAAATCTCAAATCTCACAACAGATTGGCAACAGAAAGCACTGCAAAATAGTACTTCTAGCTGGATAATAATACAACAGAAGGGCATCACTGGATGCAAAGTAGAAAAGTGATAAAAACTTCCCTTTTAAAATAGAGCATTTCTCCATTTGGAAGCACCTTATCTGAAGCACTGGTTTACACAATCAATGTCTCCATGTAACCCCAGTTGGATTGCAAGCTCACCAGCTCTCCCATGCACTCCTACAGAAAATCACATTGTGAGGGTTGAGAAGTATCTGCACTAAGCACTTGTTTTTCCATCCAGTCTTGGGAATCACCCAAAAGTATACCAGAGGCTGCTGCTGGTCCTCAAAACATAATGTTTGAACCCCTGTTATAGAACAATCTTCCAATTTCCATAAATGAGTATGTATATATGTTTTGTGACTGCATAAATTCAAGCAGATACTGAGATATTGTGTGTCTAATCACACATAGTAAGAACAATATAGGAAGCAAGAGGGAAGGCAACAGATAACCCTTCCTTTGGGCAAGAAGAAGAGTGAGGTAACAGCTACTTATTTGTAGAGTAAAATTCCTATCTTACTATTCAGTTATTACTCTGATACACATTTACATATGGGATGAAATATGCCCCTAAATTGTATCGGATCAATCCACAGCTGGTTTTGGCCATATGAACTTAATGCTCTACACTTTGAGTCTGAAACTTTATTTCTCACATCTCAGTGGATGAAATTCAAAGTCAGAACAACAGAAAGAAAAGTTGAAATTCTAATTAACAAAGAAATGCATTCATTTAACAATGAGATCCTGGATGTATAGTCAACTAGATTGCCTATCCTTTCTAAACAGAATCCTTTGTAAAAAGAAACAAAACAGCATGCTGTTATAAAACCACCACTGTAACTAAACCCTCTTAAATGGGAGCTGCAGCACTTTGGAACCTCAAGGGCAACCAAACCAATCCTTATTCGGGAAAACAATCTCTAAGTACTTACCAAAATAAGTGCAACAACAGAGCAGGTATAGTACATTGAATCTCTCAGGAGACTCCAAGATGACAGTGCAACAATCTAAGAACACAAACAGGGAGAAAATGAGCTGGCTTCATACCATTCCAAGCTCCATATTAATGGCAAGCCACAAGGGAGAGCTATTACCCTTATCTTAAAAATCAAAGAATATACATCATCATAATAGCTGGGCTATCCAGCTAGAAGAACCACACTTTAACCAGGTATAAAATATTGTACTGAAAATGCTGTATTCTTATAACAAAAGTGTTTTTCTTAGAAAGATGATGCCTGGGTCCAACACAAAGAAAGAGTTATGATAATTTATTGAGAGAGAGAAAATCTATTGTGGGGAAGCCCATTATATCTGAGTGCTGATCTAGTTCACCTACAAAGAGAACTGTGCCTGTTATATGTTGAAGAGACAACTTTGGATTTTGTAGACTAGGAAAGCAAGGCTAAAATTACATATGTTTGCACTTGCAGAAATTTTTTACTTGGCAGCATTGCCTACAATTTCCAGTGGTTCCTTCCCATATTGTTACTGTTGGGCAGGTACATTCAGCACGGTGGGGAGCATTCTTATCTTCTCGTGATGGTATAGTTGTTGGGAGAACAGATTGCATGAGCTCCTAACCATATGGCAATGTGTTTGTGTGAAGAGGTTCCTATGAAACTGGACCATCTTAACCAGAATGGCAAAAACAAAACAAAACACCCAACCCAAAAAGCTGGTTTAGGCAATTTTGTAAGGATGGTTAAGATTATCTTCAGGTCAGTGATGCCTACATACTGGTAAAAGTAAGGATGATATTGGATGGGATGATGTCAGATGTTAAGTTCAACCTATTGACTGTTTCATTGGAAAACAATCATGTTATTGGTTTGCTGTGGAAATCGGCACTGAGAAATAACGTCAGCCATTTATGAAATTTTAACAATTAAGTGAGTTCAGATACAAAAGGTTATTGTCACTTCCTAATATACATTCAAGCCAAGAGAGCAATGTGGTGAAATGATAAAAGTTGAACTCACTGAAGAACTGGGTCATGGTAGACCTCCACATGAATACCTTATTGAACCTTATTGTGAAGCAGTGGCAGCGGAAATTACACATATGTACACCAAGACATGGGAAACAAGGTTCATGGACCTATTTCCCTAGCTCAATATGACAGCCTTACAAATTCTTCATCATATAATGACTTTAATATTATTGGCAGGCAGCCATTACTTGTGGTCACCCCAACATTCCCTTCTTCCCAGTCTTCTGGAATAAAGAAAAAATTCAAGGGAGGTGAGGTGAGGGCTTAGTTTCACTTTGTGTCAGACTTTGGAGATATTTAGAGGCAGTAAGAATCTATCTTGGTGCTTCTAAGTGTCTTCAAAGACTATTGCAGAGTAAGAATGACACTTCCTCTAAGTTCTCTACATGTGCCAGAGAATTAAGTGGAGGTGAGGTGCCTGGCCTTCTAACCAGCAGAAAAAGAGAGACCTGTCCTATCCTGAGTTCTTTGTGATGCAACAGAGAATTTGGAGGGATATCTTCACTTCAAGCTGGGCAGGCAATACCCAGAATTTATGGTCATCAGAAATATATTTATGGTCATTTTTGGCAATGAGTTGACCACATTTTGACTGTAATAGAGAACAAATAACTAGAACATTTACTGTAGTCCTTCTATATGTCTTCATCCCATTTACTAATGGGAGACAAGGAGGATCACTTCTTCTCCCTGACATCATTCAATCAGAAAACTCTGAAGCCTGATCTACGCACATGTATAAGAATGAGGTGGTAGACTACTAAGGAGGAGAGTATACTTCCAACTGCAGTAAGTATACTTCCAACCCCAAACCCTCCCTTCAAGAAAAAAACTAGCACATTGGGGGAAAGCTAGCTAACACAGCTTGCTTCCTGATGTGCTAATTCTTAGCTTGTAAGGAATATTTAACATAAGGGAGCTTCAAAAATATTGAACCCAAAATGCAGTCTATAAAGCTATTCAGGCATTCACCATCCATGGGTGGTGAACATGTGACGGGGAGAATGGAATTGTGCCAGCCAGCCATTTCCTCTGTGCCAACATATCCCCTGCTCTCCCCACGTTGAGTACTTGTCTGCAAAGGCAAGTGCTGGACACTGGGAGAGAGTCTCCCTGTGCTTAAACATCCTGGCTGCCAGACAAGTGCTAAACAAAGCAACAGCAGGGGGCATGGTAGGTACAGGCTATCCTGCATGCAACGTTTCACCTTCCTCACATATTCACCATCTACGAATGGTGAAGGCCTGAACAGGCCTTCTGCTACCACCTCAAACCCACCTCATTACTAACTCTAGTGGAGGGAGGCCAATTTCAGGTTTTGACTCATAATCTCTCAAAAGATAGGATGACACAAGATTACATTAACTACTCAATCAATCAAAATCAATCAATCATCTTTATTATGGCCCAAGACCAGCATAAGATAGAAGAGTAGAGCATGTTTCAAAATAATAAGAACAAATTATGGACCATAAAACTACATTACTTTAAAATTACGACTCTAATAGTATAAAGCTATATTATAATACTACTAGCTTTAAGTATCTGGCATTGCTCAGGTTTATGGTGCAAATTTCTCTTTGTTATTGTATACATAAGCTTAGTGGATATACCCATTGTGTATCCATTTGTCTGTCCATGGGTGGAGCCACCATTGGGTGAACGGGTTCAAAGAACCTGGGCTGTGCCCAATCGGGGCAGTGCCTCGTGGCCCCAAAACACCCCCTGTGTCTGACGTCAGATGCGGGGGTGCTGGTTTAGCTTCAGAGCGGAGGCTGTGCGGGTCCTGTTCAGGAGTTAAATGGCCACTGCGTTCGTGGCGTGGCAGGGAAGAGCTGCTCCTGGCTGTGCTGAGAAAGCAGTGCCAGCCTAAATCTAACTCCCGAAGGCGCCACGCAGCCCCTTTGGAAGTTAAATGGCCAGCGCTGTGTTTGCGGCGCGGCCAGGAGCAGCTCCTGGCTGCGCTGCGAATGCAGCGCCAGCCCCAGACTAGCTCCCGAAGGGGCAGCATGGCCCCTTCAGGAGTTAAATGGCCGGCCTGACACACACTCCCGGATGGAGCCCTTAATATATAAGAGGTTTGGGGATATTTTGATTCCTCAACTTGTGACTCTTTTAAATTCTATTTTAGATGGTCACTCTATCCCTGAGTCATGGAGATTTTCCAGACTAGTAATGATTCCGAAAGCTAATAAGGATAAAGAACTTGTAGAATCTTATAGACCCATTGCTTTACTTAACCAAGAACTTAAGATATTTACAGACTGTTTGGTGAAAATGTTGAATAAGTTTATAGCTCAATATATAAACCCTGATCAGACTGGCTTTATTGAGGGATGTCAGATTGCGGCCCCTATACGTCATATTTTAAACTGTATGAATTATTGTAGGGGGGAGAAGTCTCTGCTGGCTATTCTTACTTTAGATATCTCTAAAGCCTTTGACCATATACAATAGACTTATAGTGGTCCCTCGACTTACGAACTACTCGACATAAGTATTTTTCGAGTTACAAACGGCAGTTTTAGATCCGGTTTTAGATGCGGTTTTTTCGACTTACAAATTTTTAGATGGGGTTTCCTCGACTTACGAATTTTACATGCGGTTTCCTTGACTTGCCTGCCTGTTTACTGCCTGTTTATTCTTGAAAAGAAATGTTCCTGTGCAGTTTGCAAGCCTTACTGGGGGTCTGGGTCTTTTTTCTAGGCTCCGGAACGCATTAATCCGTTCCCAATGCATTCCTATGGGAAACCGCTTTTCGATTTACGAACTTTTCGACTTACAAATGTGCATTCGGAACGGATTAATTTCGTAAGTAGAGGGACCACTGTACTTAAATTAAATTAATTGAGAAATTACAAATGGGCACAGATTTGTCAACATTATCAAACAACTTTACTGCAAATCTTCTGCAATAATTCGCATGAATTCTCGCAATTCTAAACCCTTTAGCATATTAAGAGGCACAAAACAAGGTTGACCCCTTTCCCCTTCATTATTTATACTCTCTATTGAGCCTTTGGCTGAAGCCATCAGACATAACTCGATAATTAAGGGCCTTATTATAAAAGATTTAGAGTATAAAATTAATCTACATGCAGATGATATCGCATTAATTTTGATGAACCCTTTGAGGTCTATCTTTGCCATACAAAAAGAGTTGGAAAGATATGAATAAATTGCTGGTTTGAAAATAAATTTGACTAAGTCAGAGCTTTTGTGTTCCAGAATGGATTGGCAAAATCCTTAGGGGGTTCTAAAATTTCTAAAGTTATTCAATATTTAAGGGTATTTATATCAATGGATTTATCACAGCTCGAAAGATTGAATTATTCTCCAGTTATCAGTCAAATAAAAAGGAAAATTAGGAAATGGGAAGGCGTTAGGCTGTCTTTGATGGGCTGGATAGCTGCCACAAAGATGCATTTACTTCCAAGATCATTATTTCTATTTCAGGTGCTGCCAATTAAACTTTCAAAATCTACTATAGGTAGATGGCAAAATATTTTAAACCTTTTTATTTTTGCCGGGAAAAGATCTAGATTTCGTAACAATGCATTATATAGGAAAGTACAACAGGGTGGTATCGGAGTTCCAAATTTAATGGCTTACTATGAAGCATCACATATTAGGGATATTCTGTGGTTAATAGCAGACCTGGAAGCTAAATACTAGGTGAAGATGGAGGTTCCTGAAGAACATCTCAGTAATATTAACAACTTAGTATTGATATTTGAATTTATTAAGAGTTCTAAATCTGTTATAAACCCGTTTTTAAGAATCACTTTTCAGATCTAGGGGAAATAGCATAAATTTTTTGCCTCCAACCATATTCCCTCTTGTTATCTATTTGTAACCATCCTAAATTTCCAGCTTTAAACTCACTCTCTTGATTACTTGGCATCTTTGGAGGTGTTGCAAATAGATTAAAGGATTTTTATTATTTGGATAAGCCAATTGATTTAGAACCAATTTGGGAGAAGTTTATGAATAAGCATTACTCTTGGTTAAATTTTCTTCAGTTTCAGTCTTTTATTTTACATCCTGATATAGCTAAGAAGGCTAATAGGAATTTGACAATGTTTGAGGAATTAATATTAAAAGCTTCAGAAGTTTCTAAGGGATTTATTTCTAGATTATATGAGAATGTAATAATGCAAACATCTGATCCATTAATTGGCCTTACGTTGGCCTGGGAAAATGACCTACAACAAACTATTAGCAACTCACAATGGAATGGAATACTGAAATGGAAGCCGGTGTTTTCTACCTCTTCCTGAATTAGAGAGAATTTTGTTAAGCTCTTTCACAGGTGGCATTTGATCCCTTCTAGATTATCCCACATCAATAAGAGTTTGTCCCCGCTATGCTGGAACAGCTGTGGAAATAGGGGGACATACTTCCATTTATGGTGGTCTTGTCCCAGTATTTTCTGCTTTTGGACAGAGGTATTTTTAGAAATGGGTAAAATTGCACAACAGAGGTTAGATATGAGAGCAGAGTTGGTTCTATTAAATGTATTTTCAGGAGCTAATTTGGCATTATTGTCTCTTATAGTTTTCATGTTAACTGTGGCCAGATTATCCATTGCACAATACTGGAAGCATAAAACCATGTCTTTGACATCTTGGTATCAGTCTATGTGGCATATTGCCATATCTGAAAAATTGACCCATATTATTAGTCTTCGAGTGGTTCACGCTAATTCTAATGATTTTTTTCATGATATGGTCAGATTTTATTCTGTTCTGTTCACAAATCAAGATTATTTTAGTCATTCTCCTCCATCTAATTATTTACATATCGGGAAGGATGGTTAATGGATGTCATTACGTATCAGTTTTACTATTCATGTTTATGTATTGTCTTGTAACAACAACAACAACAACAATAATAATAATAATAAATCATTTTTAAAAAGCATATGTTAACTGAGCTCAAAAACCCATATAAAATGTATTGTAACTTCTTCAATAAACGAGCTTGATGTTGATTGATTGTTTTTCTTCAGAAGCTGATTCTTACCCATTAGTTGTGCTAGATCAAAGATAGGCTACATTAACCCTGCAGATCATGATCATGTTTGTCACAGTTTCATACCAACTTACTAGCAGGCCAGCTATCTGCAGAAAGGATGAGAGTGGGTGATGGTAATTTCTTGGGGAAAACCTTGGCAGGTCAGAAACGGATTACGGGCCTTTCATTGCCTGCTTCTGGGCCACATAATATATTTCCCTCCAAACTGCCACTCAATTCACAAGGCTTTGTGCCATTTGACCAGATTAAGTTCTAGCAGGTGTTGGGGATATAATAGTTGCAGATGTTGTGACAAACTGGCACTAACAAGAGAGTGGGCAGAAAGACCCAGGCCACCACTGCTTTCCAAATGTCTGAGACATGGCAACAGTCTGCAAGCAGTGGGGCCTTATGCTGCCTGAGTGTAAGTGTGCAGTAGGCAACACCAATAATTCCAAGTGAAGGCAGATCTACATTTGCTGAATTCCAAGACATTTGTTTTGGAACAGAGAACATGAACATACCACTTCAACCATGCTCAGAATGTCTGACTGTTATTGCTCGCTTCCAATAGCTATTTAGTCTGGAATTGATGTTGGTTGATCACTTACTTTTTACAGAGCATCCAAACATTTCTGATATAGGCCTGTTGCATTCCAGTATTTTCTGCATTGCCCTTCTGTCTTTGTTCACACCTGTTTTGTGGTGGTCCCCCACCCCCCCACCACTTAAGATACAACTGCAGCATGAGCCTGTCAAGGCTAGATTGGCAAAGTGCTATTGAATCCAAAGATCTGGCAGGAGTGATCTGTTGAAGACATGGGTGTGGCTACTCTGCCATTCCCTGGTTGTGATGCCATTACATGTCCTGCAATGAACTTTGGCATCACCACTCAGTTTTTGTTTAATACTGAAGGCCAGAGTTGCTTACTCTTGGCACATAAAACCCATAAAAAATAAGGCGAATGTAATTAACAGCCTATTTATATACCTGAAGCAAATCATCCTTCTGTGAGATGACTGCATGATGACTGTAGAACTGCTCTTGTGTAATTGTTGAGATTATGCTTGTTTGGCTATAGCAGCCGAGAGGACAGATGGCATATTAGATCAAGAGTCATCTTCTTTGAGCTCTTTTTCTTACTCTTTGCCCTGATTAACGTCACTGTGAGTTTTATATAAGGATTTTACTGCTGGTAACTGGTATATTATTCTTAACCTGCCTTTCCATCAAACCCCAAACAAATCATCATTTAACATAACCAGAGGCAGCTTCACTAAAAGCAAAAATGAAGAATAAGGGTGAAGAGAGACATGATATTCAAAGAGAAGTCAGTGTTCATACTTCACCCACTGTGTGAACTCAGCTTCATCTTAACTTTACAGTTTGCCTGACAGTCTATCAAACAGATGCTGAGGCAAGTCAGTCTTGCGCCTTTCCCCATGCTTCAGTCAGACTGCCCACCTTTTTTATTTGTAATGTACATTTATTCAGTCACAACAACCATCCTTTACCTTATTAAAAATAGCAACATTTTAAAAACTATTTTTAAAAAGTTGTTGGGATTGGGAGAGGGGACAACTATTTGTGATGTATCAGATGCTAGCCAATCAGTACCATCCATAGCCAGCTTTTGCTGCAAATTTGCAAGACCTTTCCCCCCTAGAGCTCAGCTCTTGGAGAGAGAAGGGTATGCTTATATTAAAGGTGGTAAGGGTGCTTCCAAAACAACCCCAGTGCTCTATAAATGTTGTTATTGTAATTTTCATTTCATTTCATTTCATTTCTATACTGCCTGATATAGAAATCTCTAGGCGGAGTATAAATTAAAAGATAATATAAAATATAAAACATTTTAAATTCATAAAACAGATTAAAAATCATGATAAAAACACATTAAAATTTAAAATTTATGTCTGCCTTCACCCCTAAACATTTCTGTTCTACCTGCTTAGCAATAGTCAAACACACCCCTATGAAAAAAGGAGCTGGATGAAGAAAATATTCTGGTTTCACTGAGGGCACCAAATGCTCTATATTCTATGGATTTAGCATGCAATTTTGTGGCATGCCAAATTCTGATTTCTAGGTATTAAGTTAGCATGGGGTTAGCATATATACGTGTGTTTCAGTGTGTGCACAAACACCTCAACAAATCTTCTGTGCTTCTCAATATAACACACCCCACTGAATTTAAAGTACTAGTCAAAATAGAATGAAATTTCACCAAAGCAGTTCCTGGCAATATTAGGAGCTGGTAGGACCCCAGGCCTCCAGTGCAAAAACTGGAGTTATGACAAAGTCTGCAAGACATTTGGTAAGATCACAAGCCCCAATCTCGTGTTTATTTCTGGCAATGCCTAATAATGAAGGATAAAAAACACTAATTATGCAAATTGATGCAGAGATCAGCAAACTGGTGACTGAAACTATTCCTCCCCTGAAAAATGAAGGAGCCTTGCACTAACTGAAAGACAAAGAGATCTTCAAAATGCATCAGAAAGAACAGAAAGGAGCCAGATGGCTCTCCCAGGGCAGGAACTTCCACAATCTGTTTGCTGAGAGAGGCCCCTTACATGTTCCTGCCAAATGAATATCAGACAAGGCCAGGCAATGGAAGAGTGTCTTAAAAGATGAAGCTAGAGCTTGTAGAAGCTGGAGGTGGCAGTTTACCTACCAGTCACAAGCCAATGGAGAGGAAGTCCTAAGGATCTTCCAGTCAAATCTGTCCTCTTTCATGAACTCATTTATGCTCTCTCTCAGCCCCATAGCTGCAGTAAGTGCAAAGATATTGGCTGACATAATGCACAGCAGTTAAACTTTTTGTATCTAAAGTCCATTCTCAAGTGCTGTATGGAGCCCAAATAGGACCTGTTAGCAACTTTACGGCTTTAGAAGCCCTGCAGTCTAAATTTCTGAGATCTATATTGTTAGTCCCCCGATGCGTGCCTAATGTTGCGTTAAGACGAGAGGTGGGTATGATTAGATTAGAAACTTGTTATTGGAGGAATATCATATTATTCTGGTTAAAATTTGTCTTCTCTTGTGTAGGATTGGCCCCCCTTATTAAGACTGATTGTTTCAGATTTAAGTGGAAGACCCAAATTATTGACAAATTAAAAACAGGCAGCAATTCTATCAGCACTTACACACAGTTTTCTCCATTTGTGACAATGGGTAAAATTGTGGAAGCACAGCTAGCACTACCACGCACTCTTAACAGCATTGCAGCTGCCTTAAAATTCCAAAGCAGCCCCAAAGAACAGCATTGTGGCTCTGTAATGCTGTGCATCGTGTCAGCCATTGTTCTAACATACGAAGTTGTTCTAAGGTGTGATAGGGTGCGGAGGTCAACCAATAGATTCATGGTAATATGAGGATAAATACTGACCTACTTTACATGGTTGTTGTAAGAATTACAAGAGGTATGAATCCTTAAAGTGTTATATAGATGCTAATAATGTCACAATCTTATTTTATTTATATACACAGTGCCACTCAAGCTCTCATGTACAGCAAGGTGAACAAAAAGTTTTAATAGTATTTTCAAATTCCATTAATGCACTTACCTGCCCTGCAAAGAGGCCACACACTCCAATTATACAAAGGATGTTGAATACTGCAGAGCCAACGATAGTTCCAACACCAACATCTCCTTTTGTGATAAACACACCTGGGGGAGGAAACAATTTCAGGGCACTATGTCACTCGGAATGGGAAAAGGGTGTTATCTAGAGACAGGCAGGATTTCTCACCAGAATCAGAAATCTTGGCACCCCTGATCAGCATCAGGGGAAAAACAAGTCAATGTCACAGCATATTTTTCAGTATTGATGAAAGCAAAGAAAATGGATGTAATGAAAATTAAAACCAGAGAGAATTTCTGCATGACCAACACATGCATCAGAATGAGGTGGTAAAATCTTAAATTGGTAGGAGTTTTGTTTTCTTCATTAGAGGAGTACAGGATAACATGGCCATTCCAACATGCACTGTGAAGTGGAACAGTCCATTCTATCACCTCATTCTATTGCATGTGTACATCAGCCCCTGTTTTGATCCAGGGAGCAGTTAAGAAAATGTTCAGATAGAGGTGGTGTCTGACATGTTGAGGGCAGCCTTTAGAGAATCACACTCGTATTCCAGATTAATCTGTAATAAATACGTGTGCGTGTGTGTGTGTGTATATATATATATCTCCTGGGTGTGCCCAGGGAAAATGCATCCCGGCAGCCCAGCTGATTGGCTGGGCTGCGGAGGCGCCTGATTGGCTGGCGCACCCAGGAGAAAGGACAATTGGCAGGCCCGTCCTGGCTGTGATGGGTGGTGCGAGGGGCAAGGAGGCGAGGCTAGGAGGAGGACCGGGTGAGGAGGCGGCAGTGGTGGCGGGCCCTGATACTGCGGGTGGGGGGAGAGGTGGCCTGCTGCAAAGACTGGCACTCGGCCCGCTGGCGGTGGCCGCCGCACTCGGCCCCGCCAGAGACTGGGGTGGGGGGGAGGAGAGGTAGTCGGCCCCAAAGAGCGCACAGATGCTCTGTGCGGGGTCGGCTTGTGTGTGTGTGTGTGTGTGTATATATATATATATATATATATATATATATATATATATATATATATACACACACACACACACACACACTAGCCCTCTACTGTAGAGCCAATTATCTTTTGACCAATTACTCGAAATCCAAAGTAATGATTTTTGAAAGGAGACCTAGGTAGTTAAGATAGTTGACTGAGGATCAACAGTCTATACATAAAGATATTTCGGTGTGACTCTGCAAGCAAGGGGTTTATGGAAGGCGCATATAGATCAAGTTATTCTTATTGCACAGAGAAGTTCTCTGTCTATCCGGAGATTTTTCTATTCTAAAGGAGGTGAGATCATTTCGGCCTCCTTGAAATTATTTGCGGCCAAAGTTATGAGCCAGCTATTATATGGGGTGCAACTTGGTCCTTTTCCTTCATACAGGGGCGGAGCTATCATTGGGCGACTGGGTTCAAAGAACCCGGGCCATGCCCAATCAGGAGCTGCCATTCGCGGCCCTGACATGCCCCTGTGTCTGATGTCAGACGCGGGGCGGTAGTTTAGCTCCCGAGCGGGGACCGCGTGGCCCCTTCGGGAGCTAAACAAAGGCTGGTGCTGCATTCGCAGCGCCAGCCAGGTGCGGCTCTTCCCTGCAAAGGCAGGGAAGAGTCGTTCCTGGTTGAGCACTGTGAACGCAGAGCCAGCCTAAGTAGCTCCTGAAGGGGCCACTCGGCCCCTTCAGGAGCTAAAAGACTGGTGTTGCCTTCACAACACAGCCCAGGAGCGGAAAAGCCGCTCCTGGGCTGTGCTGCAAAAGCAGCACTAGCCTTCGTTTAACTGCCGAAGGGGCCATGCGGCCCCTTCGGCAGTTAAAGAGTAACTGAAGGTCTTTCAGCCGAACTGAGGCTCCAGGCTCCGTTCGGCCAGACCACGCCCCCCACGTCTGACGTCAGATGTGGGGGCGTGGCTAGCCCCAGCGTCTGACATCAGACGCGGGGGGCGGGGTCAGCGGAGCCGCGTGGCGGCGGCCGTACACAGGCTGCCAGCGGTCCCTACGTGCCTGCCTTCATACAAGTCTATGGACGTGGTTCAAAATGATTTTCTTAGGGCTCTACTTAGAATACCTAGATGCGTCCCCAATGTATTATTAAGGTCTGAGTTGGGTGTTCTGAAGATCGAGGTCTGGGCCTGGTTGTCTATTTTGACCTATTGGCTTAAAGTCAGATCCCCCCTACCAGGATGGATTTCTCTTATCTTGGCTGATGTATTCCAGCCCACTTGGGACCAGGTTATTCAGGATAAAATTGTGTCCTTGGGTCTGTCTATGGACTACCTGGTCCTATTAAGTCACGACCAGGCTAGGCAGATCCTAAAACAAAGACTCTTGGACTTTGAAATCCAACAAGAACTCTCCCAAATCCCTGATTGTACTAAAAGGAGGCTGGGTTTGAGCAGTTCTAGTTGGGGCCCTGATGCTTATTTGAATACCTTGATCTTGACATGCTACCAGAGGGCCTTTTTCAGAGCAAGACATGATATGTTACCTTCAGCGGTGCTCTTGGGGAGGAGAGGTATAACTAATTTGAATGACACGAACACAAGATTATGTCCCTAGGATCCACCACAAAAAATTAGTTTTCCTGGAATGGACATTCTAATCTGGTATAGATCTAAGAATTTTTGATAGTAATTGGAGAGCAAATTGTATAGTGCTACTGGCCATTTCCATGACTAAGGACATCAGTAAATCTTTGTTGGGCAGATTGGCCAGACTTGAACACATATCCCACCAAAGCCATTATACATGGAAAATACAAAATCCACTCAGGAAGGATGCGACCTTTACAAATGTCTTGAATTTCTGCTGTAACAAGAATCTAACAACTCCTAGTAATGCCAGTAATGTGTTGCTGGCTCCCTTTCCTTCATAACCACAAGTAACCACATAACCAATCAAAACCAAACCAACAGAGATAATTTGACCTTTGGCTGTCATCCCTCCTCACCAGAACAGTGCTCTAGTGTGAGGTCATTCACCCAATCAAAAACTGTGTTCTACCCAGGTTTTCCTCCTATCTTGCTTCCACACAATTACTTCTACCCAGGTTTTCTTCTTACCTTGCTTCCTCACAACTGAAAATTGGGAGCACAGACAGCTTCCACACATGGGTAGAACACAGTTTTTGATTGTGTGACTGATCTCTGTGGGTTCTTAAAATCCATCATGTGCCACCTTAAAACCTCCCTCTTTCCCCTTTCTGAACACAGCTTTCAGAGAAGATGCTGTTCTTAACAGGAGGGCAACAACATTGCTAAATTCTTCTTCCAGAGGATCTTGCTTCAGCAGTCATCAGCCTTTAAGGTGCCTTACAAGTGCTCTATTCTCAGAGGAGGAGTCCTATTGAAAATGACTGAGCTGCTCCCCACTCTCCTTCTACCTTATAACCTCTCCTTAGATGAAAACAAAGTAAAACATTATGAATACATATAAAGCTGCCAGCTATTCCAGTATTATCCATTTGGATTGGCTGTGCTTTCATATATCTCAGGCCTCCTTCTTGAGGGCGTAGTTTGGGCCCTCAAATATCACAAACTACATGTGATACTACAAGCATAATTTGCCCTGATGGGCCTAGTGTTCCTTTTGTCCACAGCAGTTGCAGAGGGAGATCTGTACTGGCACTACAGACTTCACCTTTGATCTGGATCAGGCCCCTTGTGGCTGCCACTGGGAAAAGAAAAACTAAACCCATTAGGGTTAATGACACATTTTTCACATGTAGTTTGGCCCCAGAATCCCTGACAGAGACACAAGAGACTGAACTAGAACCTTCTACATATAATGAATGAGCTCTACCACTGAGATGCAAAGATACACCTAGGTACCTTTGAGCCCTGGACCTAAAGGCCTTTGGATGCCCCCCACGCCCACACACCACCATTTTTAATGCGATCGTTATTTTTAATGCGATCATTTTAATGCGACACTTTTAATGCGATCACACCACCTGACTAGTCAACAGACTAAAATGGATTTAGAGGCCTCCAGGGGGTTGGAGGCCCTGGACTTCAGCCCCAAAGTCCAGGGGTACGAGTGCCTCTGCTGAGATGGACCCTTCTTTTTAATGATCTGTGCAGAGATTTCCCAAAATGTCAGTGCTATGTGCCAGAATATCCTCCAGTTGAAGAATGAGCCATTCTTCACATATATTTCTGAATGGCATATGACAACCAGCATGCTATTCTAAAAGCTTTGTGTTTTATGAGAATTAAAAACACACCATCCTGAAAATATTCAGCGATCACCTTTCAACAGATGCTTCAGACATAATTTTTCCCCAGATTAATTCTCCTGTCATAAAATTAATGTATCTTGCAGTGCCAGAAAGATGATGATAAGTGGGAAACTGATATATGCAGCTAACTTCCAAATGTCTGTGTACAGGACAAAAGAAACATGCACTTTGCCATTCTGTCATTTTTTCTGGCACTAGTGCATTTCTGGCACGAAGGTCTGCTGCATTTGCATTTCCATCAGTATCTGTTGTTTCATCTCTCTATAAGGAATTTACTACACAATTTCTCTGAAAATCTTTGTGGAAGTGAAACAGAATTATAAATAGCAACATTTACATGTGAAACTCCCAAATGACAGCAAGCAGTGGGTGATTTTGTTACCTATAACAGATGTAAACAGTTCTGGAGCAGAGCTGCCAGCTGCCATGAATGTCGCCCCTGCCACATCTTCACTGAGGTGTAAGCGCTGTGGAAGGGAAAAAACAACTGTCTCATCAGAAGTAAAACAGAAGAGGTACTCACTCAATTTGTGCCTGAAGACGTGAAGCTTCATGGAGATCTGAGGCATCTCCTCCAACAACCTCCCCGAGCAAAAGAACATCAGAAGATATGCAAGAAAATGGAGGCTACAGCAGAAACCTCTTCCCAAGATCATTCTAAAGCAGGGAGGCATTGGAAGAGATGCACTAGGGCATGTGGGGTGCAGCAAACTGTTTTAGGGGTACCATTCAAGAACGTATTTATTGTTTCAAGCATTTATACCCCACCCCTCAACGTAAGTATTTTTGGGGTAGTTAATAATAGGGATGTGCACAATATTTATCGGCGCCGGCGGGGGTAGGGCTTTAAGGGCGGGGGAGAGTGTACTCACCCCCCCCGCCGCGTTTCCCCCGCCGGCGCTCTCCGAATTTGAAGCCCCTCGGGGCGGCAGCGTTCCTCCTTGCCGCCCCGTTTGCCCCCTCGGCCGGAAGTGGCCGGAAGTTCCAAGCGCGCGTGCGCCCGTCGTGCGCGCGCACGCGCGCTCGGAACTTCCGGCCACTTCCGGCCGAGGGGGCAAACGGGGCGGCAAGGAGGAACGCTGCCGCCCCGAGGGGCTTCAAATTCGGAGAGCGCCGGCGGGGGAAACGCGGCGGGGGGGGGGTGAGTACACTCTCCCCCGCCCTTAAAGCCCTACCCCCGCCGGCGCCGAATCACCGAATCTGCCCCGACACCCGAAACGTTTCGGCGGCCTTTTCAATGGCTGCCGAAACGTTTCGGGCACAAGCCTAGTTAATAACCAATAATAAAGGAATAACATGGTCAAACAGAAAGAGCACTTAAAAGATGTAATAGTAAAACAAAAGAATGGGGCAGCATAAGACAATTTTAAATAGTTAAACGGCTTGGGGAAATAAAAGGTCTTTGCCTGGCACCACAAGCACTGTGGTTTTGTCTGTCACCACAAAACCACTGAAAAGGCCTTCTCCCCAGATGCAATCCACTACATCTCAGATAAAAGGGACCACTTGGGGGAGGGCTTTGTTAAGAGTGACCCCCTTGTCAGCCAAGAATGATATGTTTATGGGTTCCTCAGGTGGCACCAGGACTTTTCAGGTACACATTGGCTTTACAGGAGGACTTCGTTAATCGCAGGTCCAGCACTCGTGGGTTCGCGTATCCACAGTCGGGTAATTAGCACCTGACCTCCGTATACATTATGTTAAATTGAAAAAAAAAATGGGTTAAATCCACGTATCCACAGATTGGAGGCAGCCAGAAATAACCACAGAGGTCATTTCCAGGCACCATTTTGTGCATCAGAGCAATTTTGTGGCTCATTTTGTTTTTTAAAAGTCCAATAATTGCATTTTTTGTGGGGAGAAACAGATTTTGGCACTTTTGAGGGGCATTGCTGGAAGGCTAGAGACCCACAGACCACAGTAAGGCACTTTATTTTGCATTTCCCCAAAGTTTTGGCCAGTTTTTACCATGGTTTCCCAGCCTCTGGGAACCTAACCTGTGATGCATTGCCTGTAATGACCCTTTCTTTGGCACCTGTGGAGCAACTTCTGTTCATCATTTTTGTCTAGCATTTTGGTTAGCTTTTGCCAGCCTGCTAACCCTCATTTGGATTTACTTCTAGGCTGCTGTTCCAGAGAACTGAGGTTTCTCTAACCCTTGTTACTTGACCATACACTCGACTGATAGCCCTGATAGAGTGCACATTCTGTGGTTGAGTCCTAGAGATTCCCAAGCTTGAGAATCTCTGAGCTAAAATAACTATTTTTGGGCCCCTCAATTCCTTGAAAGCCAAGGACCGACCTGCCCGGACTTCCCCTTGCCAAGCAGATCTCCAACTTATTCACTCCAAAACAAGGCAAAGCTGCCAGACATATAGATATAGCCCAGGGGTGGGGAACCTTGGCACTCCAGCTGTTGTTGTACTACAACTCCCATCATCCCCAGTCACAATTATTGTGGCTGGGGATGGTGGGAGTTGTAGTTCAAGAACAGCTGGAGTGCCAAGGTTCCCCACCCCTGATATAGCCCCTTCCCACAACTGCCCACTTTAGACTAGGAATCTCTTCCCTCTTCTTCAATTTCCATTTCCTTTCCTTTTTTTTTTAAACCAGTAAAGTGGAGCCCCCTGGAGCCCCTTAGTTAGTTTGGTGATCAGTGGTGGAGATGACTGGGTTTATTACCCACAGTCTACATAGGAGCAAAAATCCATCCAGGTGCTATCCCCATTTGACAAAGAGCATAATGGAGACCCATGCTCGGGAATAGGTTTCTGCAATTACATTTAAAGAATTGTCCTAAACCCTTCAAAGATCCCCATTCAGATTCCCTCTACTACTTGTCTAAGCTAAAGTGAAACTGGGATACTAGTCCTCTCATGTTTATCTTCTCCCAAGGTCTAGCCTGCCACCACGCTTTCCATATTAAGTGCAGCTGCTGCCGATTTAAGCCACCTAATTCACTTGAAACACAGCTGTATTACATTTATGTATTTTCCTATACTCTCCTTTTCTAACTCAACTGATTTGGCCCCCGGAAGTCCCAGGATGCCTTACATGAGTGTGTGGGGCATTCTGGGGGGAACCCTGAGACCAGGAATCTGCTTGTAGCCTCCCAGTCTGGGGTCTACTTGTGTGTTGCTGCATGTCACAGCAGCACACAAGCAAAAAAAAATATGAGGTCAATGGAGGGCTCACTCCACTAACCTCATTTAAGGAGAGAGGGATTTAGGTGGGCTAGCCGACTTGGAAGCACCAGGCTTGCCCATGAGCCTGGTGGTTCCAACGATCACAAGAAAGTGGGCTAAGCCCGCTTTCCAGTGATCGTGGGAATAGCCTCAAACATTTTCATCATGCTTTTGTATCCGCGAAGCTCGTGGGTTTCCATTGGCACAAAAGGCAAGAAATTTGTGGAGAGTTGGAGCATTGGAGAGGTGTTGGAGGAGTGTTTGAGAGCTGTTTTGGAAGTGGAGTCAAGTTCGGAGAGATTGCTAGAGGAGGAGGTGAGAGTTATGGGAATTGGGGGCTGTAGAGGTTGGGGGCTGTAGAGGCTGGCGGTTGGGGGAGCCTGCATGGGTTCTGCATGGCTTCTGTGTCTCAACTACTGCTTTTGCACTGCTCTCTGCTGGGGGGAGCCTGCATGGTTTAGGGGGCTGCATGTCTTCTGTGTATTCACTGCTGCTTTTGCACTGCTGTTTAGGGAGAGGCAGAGAAGCAGGAGAGAGATTGAGAGAGAGAGATCAGAAAATGGGTCTAAAGCATGCAAGCAAGGGAAAGGAAGAAGCTGTGATAAGCAGGCAAGGAATGTGATGTCCCTGGAGGAGAAGATCAATGTCTTGGACTGGTTGAGGGGGTCCAGAGCAACAGCGTGGTTGGGAGATTATTCAGGGTCAATGAATCGACCATCCACAGCATAAAGAAGAACGAAGATGCCATTGGAGGCAGTGTTCCCAGTGGGACCCAGTCCTCCCTTAAAGTCTCCTACATGCTGCAGGACCCCAACATCGAGAAAATGGAGAAGGCCCTGAACATATGGATGGAGGACCAGGCACAGAAAAAGGTCCCCCTCAGCACCCACATGATCTGTGTCAAGGCACAGCAGATACACCGGCACCTGCTGCAGAGTTCTGGAGAGGGAGACCCCAAGAAGTTTCAAGCCAGCAAGGGATGGTTTGAAAACTCCAAGAAGCGCTTCAGCCTGCACAACGTGAAGCTTGTTGCGGAGATTGCCTCTGCAGACTATGAGGCTGCAGTTGCTTTTCCTGCTGAATTGAAGAGGCTGATAGATGAGGAGGACTATGTGCCAGACCAGGTCTTCAATACGGATGAGGCTGGACTCTTCTGGAAGAGGATGCCTAACCACACCTTACTTGCCAAGGATGAGAGAAGGGCTCCAGGATTCAAGGCCATGAAGGACCGGCTGACCCTTCTGTTCTGTGCCAATGCCTCAGGTGGCCTCATTGTCAAGCCCACGCTGGTGGTCCAAGAATCCACAGGCACTGAAGGGCAAGAACATGAACCACCTCCCTGTGTTCTGGGCTGAGAACCAGAAGGCCTTGGTAACATGCTCCATCTTCATGTCTTGGTTCAATGACTGCTTTGTGCACGAGGTGGAGCACTACCTAAGAGATAAGAAGCTGGCCTTCAAGGCATTGCTGTTCTTGGACAATGCCCCAGGGCATCCGCCAGCCTTGCTGCTTGCCCACTCCCATGTGGAAGTGGTGTTCATGCCTCCAAACACCACACCTCTCAACCAGCCAATGGACCAAGGCATCACCCAGGCTTTCAAGAGTTATTACACCAGGCAGAACTTCGAGCACATAGCCAACCTGATGGATGGAGACCCCAACATGACTCTGAAGGAAGCCTGGAAGGGCTACAACATTGCCCATGCCTTGACCATCATCAAGGAGGCAATGGATGCGATCAGGAGCAGCACACTGAATGCCTGCTGGAGGAAGGTGTAGAAAGAGGCTGTGAGGGACAACACTCCTGTGCCAGCTGTGGAGGAAAAGGTTGGGAGGATTGTGGCTTGTGCAAGATGACTTGGCAGCGAGGGGTTTGAGGACATCAAGCTGGCTGAAGTTGCTGAGCTCCTGGAGTCATACTCTGAGGAGCTCACAGAGCAAGACCTCGAGGCCCTGATCAAATCCCCCAGTGATCAGGAGGAAGCGGGTGAAGAGGAGGAAGACAGCAGGGCCACAGAAAAGTTGACACTGGAGCATGCCTCAGAGCTGGCAGATGAGGCAATGGACATGGACCCCTTCATGCAGCGCAGTCTGGCATTCAGGAGGGGACTGAATGGCCCGATTTGGCCCCACACAGAGGTCCAAAAAGACCTCAAGAAGAAGATGGCACAGCCAACCCCCCTGAGCTTCTTCAAGAGAGCACAGCCTGGCACGTCAGGAAGTAGCTGTGAAGTGCCTGCAACAGAGGGCATGTTGTCATTGTCGGAGGAATTTTCTACCCCCTCTTCCCCTTAAAATTCTCCCTGAGTCACCCCATCCCACCCTTCCCACAGCTCCCTTCCCCAATTGCAACCTACCACATCCCTCCTACCCCTCCTCCTCAGCATCCTGACCATCTGCATGGTTGTCAGGTAGGAAAAGCTCCTTATTAAGTTTTATTGTGTTCTGCTGACGCCTGGGGATTTTAAAGCACACTTGTGAAGTAGGGGGGGGGGGGTTTGGGGATTTTCAAGGGGCTCGATCTGCTCATTCCACTTGGTGACTCTTGGCAACCCTTGCTGATTCATGATGACCTTTGCTGACTCCTGGTGATTTTAAAGTGCACTTGAGAGGTTTGGGGAGTTTCACGACTTTTCAAGGGGCTCAGTCTGCTCATTCCTGTTGATTTGGTGATTTTAGGGTTTTAAAAAGCATTTTTCCTTTATTTTTATGTGATTTTGTGGTCGCAGTCCCCTAACCCCCCCCTTTCCCCATTTACTTTAATGCCTCGCCAAGTGCGAATTTGCCAACTGCAAGGTTTCTGTGGAACGGAACCCTCACAGTTGGCAAGGGATGACTGTACTGTGTTCAGTTTGGGGGAATTTCCGGACCACAATTTATTCTAACATGAACACAAATTGTGATGAGATATTTTCTGGGACATCCAGATGACATCCAAGATGTAGCACTGTTTGTCAGTAACATCTGCTGGCCATTTGCGGACAATCTGTGAAAGAAGTGAATGTCTTGAAAAGACAATCAGTTGAAAATGACAATCCTTGATTTTTCAAGGATTGTCAGCAAATGGCCAGCAGATGGCAATAAGAAACAGCACAATGTCCTTTGACACCCTCTAGATGCCCTGGAAAATCTCTTGTGGCAATTTGTGTTCATGTTAGAATAAACTGCCACCTGGAAATGCCCCTGGTTACTCCTGTCTCAGAAAGAATATCCAAGAGTCAGAAAAGATGCAGAAAAGAGCACTTAAAATGGCCAAGGGGTTGGAGCATCTTCCCTGTGAGGAAAGGCTAAAGCATGTGAGGGTTTTTAATTTAAGTGGGGGGGAGATGATTAAGGTGATTCATGTTTTAATTTAGAAAAGATGAAACATTATATGATTTTTTATAAAATTATGCCTCATGTGGAGAAAGTGGATAGAGAAGATTTTCTCCCTCTTTCATAATACTAAAACTTGGAGTCATCCAATGAAATGGATGGGCAAATTCAAGGCAAATGAATTCTTTAGGGAATTCATTGCTACAAGATTAGATCAATGGAAATGTGTCTATCAATAGCTATTAGCCGTGATGGCTATATGGGATCTCTGTGTTCAGAGGTAGTATGCCACTGGGAGTTGCTGGGATTCAACAGCAGGATTTTGCCTTCATGTCCCTGCTTTAGGCTTTCCAGTGGCATCAGGCTGGCAACTGTGGGAAACAGGATACCGGGATAGATAGACTTTTGGGGTTAATCCAGAGATTCTCTTCTGGAAAGCTACACTCATAGAAATGAAAAATGTCAAACCAATCTAATACCATCAAACATCATGGAATACAAAGTAATATTACAATTCTGGCTTTATACATTCTTCCTAAATCTGGGTAAGCAACATCAGAAAATACTTACTTCACAAATCTTTTCCAATGAAGGAACGAAGAAATCATCACAGACAATAGCCAAAGCATAGAACATGTAGACAGCCTATGAAAACAGAAAGCATTCCATTTAGAAGGCACCAGTTTTTAAACAGAATAATATCTTGAACTAATGATACTAAAATAATAATTTTAAAAATCTTCATGCCAGTTTTTGAATGATTCCAAAGATACCACAGACTAAAACCAATGTAATAGATCCCTGCCCTCCATAGAACCTGGAAATTGTTTTGTGAAGAGGAGGCCAAGGATCTCTAACAGAAGATTCTCAGATGATTCCCTCACCAAACTACTGTTTTCAGGGGTTTAGCTCTAATTGAGCGAAAGGGTTCAAAGAACCCAGGCCCCCCAACTCCACCCCTCCCTATTTTCTTCATTATCTCCCTCGCTCTGAGGGGCCGCCACAGAGAGGGGTGAACATGGGCCCCCTCTCCCCCAGGTACCCCCCTGGTTTTGTTCCAGGAATATGTGATACAAAATCAATATGTTTGTAATGTAAATACATCCCAAAACATATTCATTGGGCTTCCAGACTGCAATACACATGCATGGAGGTACTGCTGGTACTTCTACATGCAGTGGAACTCCAGCTTGCATTAACTGATCAGTCTAGAAGCAGCTCTGGGGATGCAATCGGCATGATCGGCTATGAAAGTGGAAACTATGGTACTAGCATAATGATTCAAGCCCACCAGCAAGTCTTGAACCAGTGCTCTGAAGGATGGCAGACACAGATTCAGTTTGGGAACCACCACTGAGCAATGGCCCAAGGAGGTAACTGTTGGGAGACCAGCCATACCAGCCTTGCACTACTAGGTCAGAGCAGGTGAAGTGGTGCTTCCTGACCCAGGGGCAGAGCCACCATTGAGCGAAGGGGTTCAAAGAACCTGGGCCACCGCCCCTCAGGGGCCACACCTGGTCCCCCAGCCCCACCCCCTGCATCTGATGGTTTAGCATCTGTCAGACACAGGGGGCGGGGCTAGGGGGCTCTGGTGGGGGGCTTGACTGGGGCCGCCACTGGCCTCCCTCCACCCCTGTCCTGACCTGCATAAAATCTGACCCTTCTGAGAAGGCTCTCTTGCTGCTCTGAGGAACTGGGAGGCCTACTCTTGCAAGTTGCACACTAGATGTGTAACTAGTATGTTACTGGGTAGGACAAGTATTCTACCTAGTTTCGAGAGCTATGTGTACTCCTGATTTGTGATCATCTGTGAGTAAGCAACAGTGCAGGAGGACAGGGAAGTTTCATGTGTGAGGTTCCTGCTGACAAAGCCGTACTGAGTTCATGAATCCGGCTGTTGAACAAAGTTGGACAAAAAGTCTCATGCACAAGCACACACACACACACACCCACACACCTATCCTCTTGTTTACTTGCAGATGATCACAAATTAGGAGTGTGCACAGCTTCTGAAACGCAGTAGGATACCCAGTTAATAATGGTCAGAACTGGCTTAATGACATTCTCAGATTCTCTCTCTGCTTTGTCCCTCCTCAACTGTACAGAAGCTACGTCTGACATTCTGGGACTTTTCCAATGGCTTAGTGCTTAAATGCTAAAATTAAAGACAAAGAAAGTGGCCATGTGGGTGGGCCTTCATTTGCAGGGCAACTCATTCTTGAAGATGTATAAGAATGAATAATTCTTATTCATGATTGTCCAGCATAACGTTGCTCATCCTAAGGGAAGAGTCTCTGGATGTAGCTGAAACAAGGGGCAAGAGAGCTATTCAGCTATGCTTTGAAAGGAAGTTTGGCCTCGGACTTCAGTGGGATGGTGATGATACCAACTTCCAAACAGATATAGGGTACTATACACTGTGCAGTTTCCACTGAGATAAGGGACCCAGCACGGCTGTTGTGCAACTTCAAAAGTCAGCCCTGATGGTGATACATTCAACATGGAAAGGAGAGCTGCACTGCTGCTCAGAAGTGTTTTAAACTGTTTGTGCAGAAGTCTCATCACTAACTGCTGGACTGCCTTTGAAGCTGCTCAGCAGTCCCAACAGTAGGTCCCTTACCTCGATGGAAAGATGCACAGAATGTAGTCCAGTGTCTGCACTCTGCACTATAGTGCACTACACAATCTGAATACATACAGGATACTAGAAAAGAGCTGGACGTCTTGCTCTAAAACCCTAACCCTTTTCGAATATTATGTACAATAGTGCACAATACAGAGATTTTTGAAGCAGACAATGAAGACAGCTAATAATTATATACCACTTTTCAACAAAAGTTCCAAAACCAGTTTACATAGATATAAATAAATTGGTGTGAACTGCTTTGGAAACTTTTGTTGAAAAGCAGTATATAAATATCCATTTTCTTCAAAATCTCTGTGGCACAGTTGGTGAGTCTGAAAACTATGGTATTTTCAGACTCAGTTTGAAAAAGACTCCATTCAGACCAAACAATTTTTGATACTAATTAGTAATCATGCACTTTACAATTAAAAAGTACACTCTTGCATTACCCACTTTCTTGTATGTGAACTGACTATATGAGAGAGTAGGAGAGACAAAGCACCCTATTGCGCATTTATGTGCATGTAAACAAACTTTGTATTTTTATATTTTCTGTGTGCCCCGCCTTCATCTGGTACATTTTCTTCTGTTCATTTTGGTTGTTGTTGCTTTCTCAAAGAGATCAAAGTGGTTCCCGAAGTATTAAAAATGTAGAAAAATATACTATCACAATAAATAAACTATTGAATAAATAACATCATATAAATCTATGAACATTTCAACCACTAGCATAATATTTTATCTTCCTTGCTAATTGCTGCTGCTCAGCTTCCAGCAGTGCCTCTGCTAGTTCCCAAATATGTAGAAAATATGTTGAGCACAGGCACTGCAAGTCAGATGTTGATTGCATGTAAATTAAATTAGTACTACTGAACTACTGTAGACTCATAGGCTCCATGCATGTGGGGAACTTGCACATGGAGCTCCCACATATACATGAGCTTCCCCATTCATTTCAATGGCAAGGGGGCATTTCATTAGTCCCATCCTTTTGTGCAGAACTATACATGAGCAACAGCCTCTGGATCAGAGGTGTTATGTAGACTAGTCCATGGTTTTCTTTGAGTATGAGCCAAGCACTGCAGGCACAAGAGCTTCTTGTTCTATTTGAAGGAAATGTTCCGCATACACATAGGGATTGCCTATTATATATATACACACAGAACACCCCGCAGGTCACAGATCAAGGAAGTCTGGGTGAGCACAGAGCTCTATGCTTGTTTTTGTGACACAGGGCTGCAGCCACTGCTCTGTGAATAGAAGTGCCAATAATTACTCCGTTTCCATAGGTTGTTCTGACGATTGGCTTCCAGTGAGAAAGTTACATTTAACATAAGAAAGTTACATTTAACATTTCACTCTCTGAAACGAGATATATAATTCCTGTTCCGGAACAATCCAAAGAAACGGTAGCATTTGTAAATTAGAGAATCCAACTCACTAGCCTCTCACTAGGTTTTTTCTTTCTTTCCTTACAGGGTGATGTGGTGTATTAACCTGAGCTATTCTGAGGTTCTCCCACTCTCAACTAACCCATTATTGTACACAGTACAGTTAATATCGACTGCCGCTCAATATTTGCCGACTGTTGCAATTGGAAATGGCTGCAAAGATGATAGGATCAAAATGATGGCTTGCATGATGGCCAATTCTGGATAAGGTGAAATCTTTGCTTCCTTCAGTTTAAACTATAGAGGAACATACAAGCAAACCAGAAATCTCCCACAGCTGCCAGGAATCAGTACACAGTTACGCTAAATGCCTAAAATAGAGGCATCTGCAAAAATGTGTGGTTAATGTCACTAATGAACAAATCAGTAGTGAGCAGAAAATGAGACTGCAGATATCACTAAGCAGAATGTCATATGCAATGGCATCATTATTTTAATGTAGCAAACTATATAGCTTAAGGCTTGGTTCATGGCAGTATCGCCTATTATTAGCTGCATTCCCGTGATGTCTCTGTCTTCCTGGATTATACACGTTCCTCCTCATAGACAAAATAGAAGACCCACAGCTGCCTTTTCCTTGCTTGTGTTTTGAATCCTAAAATAGTAAGGGGAATCCTGCTATGAGACTGATGGACAGCACTGGGCTGCAGGCAGCTGTCTATAAGGCAGCAGCAGGCTCAAGACCAGAGCTGCCAATCAGAGGCACACTTACCCCTGGACTTTGGGGCTGAAGTCCAGGGCCTCCAGACTTCCTGGGGCCCCCAAATATTCTTTAGTCTGTCCTAGGTGGTATGGTTTGTGCCCTCAAGAACCTCCGTGTTAAAAAAAATGGTGCTTAATTTGCAGCCGGGGAGGTGGGGGTCTCCAAAGGCTTTAGGTCCAGGCTCCATAATTACCTTGGTGCACTTCTGCTATCAATGAGTGCCGAGCCAGGTCTAGAAGAGGATCAGTGCGGAGGCAGAGCGAATTGCAAGTCAAGATCTGGACTGAATAGTTGAACTCAGTTCAACAAAGGGATAAATAGGCAGGAGGACAGGCAAGTGGATAGGGAAGCTGGCAGATGGAAAGCAGAGAACTTTGTAAGGAATCATCTGAGTATCTGGCAGGCAGGAATATCCAGGGGTAATGCGGGGGAGCCACCCGTGCAAGCCAGAGACTGACTGTTGCTCATGCAAAGACCTAAGTGGAACCTGGAAGTATTTGTAGTTCAGGTCAGCAACAGGTTTAATGAAGGATGCTCCTGGCCTGGCCTCCTCCACCATCCAGTGGACTGCCTAATGCTACAGCGCAGGCACCCCCAAACTGCGGCCCTCCAGATGTTGCTGAACTACAACTTCCAGCATACCCAGCCACAAAAAATTGTGTCTAGGGATGCTGGGAGTTGTAGTTCAGCAACATCTGGAGGGCCGCAGTTTGGGGATGCCTGCTATAGCGCCACCAGTCCTCCCACATACCTCTGCAGCTTTGCGGATGGCAATTAAGGGGTCAATTTGAATTCTTCAAGGGGGTCAGATTTTCCCCGGGGTTTCTAGTTGTTCACCCTTAATTTATAGCCAGGCCAGAACTAGAGGGAGGGAGGAGACATGCTAGAACCTGCTAACTTGTCCTTGCTAATTGAGCACCTTTGAAAGGTAACAGAGACGTAAGTGTTGGGTGGTATAAAAATATGTTTGTTAAATAAATAAATAAATAAATAAATAAATAATAAAGTAGTGATAGCAGGGGGAGAGAAACTGGCTCTATCCAGAACCAGCACAGCATCCTTCCAGTGGCTGTTGCTGGGGACTACCTTATGTTTCTTTTTAGACTGTGAGCCCTTTGGGGACAGGGAGCCATCTTATGTATTTATTTTTCTATATAAACTGCTTTGGAAACTTCTGTTGAAAAACTGTATATAAATAGTAGTAGTGGTGGTAGTAGTAGAACCTCAGAACACAATACTGTCTCTTTTTCTTTGTTCTGAAGCTTTGACTCAGAAGCCACTACAAAAGGCACCAGTACATAATCCTGACTGGCTACATAATCCTGACAGTTCCCAATCCAAATTCCACTTGATCCTGACAATATCCTGTGCTTGGATTTTTTAAAAAAGTTGATTATTTATTGCATTTATAGACTGCCCCGTCCAAAGGCTCTGGGCAGATTCAATAGATGTTAACAACTAATGCAGTGACTGGACTGATTCCGATGTTACATGGAACCATGGTTAAACCTGGCCCTGTATGACAGCCAGCACACTCACCCCTCTCATGCATGCATGCCTACTTCTGATTTAGGTTAAAGGCCAGGTTTTTTTTTTTTTTCTGAATGGGCCAATTTTATTTCTTTTTTTGTTTTATTTGTTTGTTTGTTTGTTTGTTTTAACCTGCTTGCTTGAAATAACCTGTAATTCATAGCTCATTTAAAACCTTGAGTACAGATAGCAGTTTATTTCAGGTAAGTAGCATAGAATAAACCATGATTGATCAGTTTAATCATACCTGATCTTGGTTTATTTTAACCTAAATCAGCAGTAGATGCTCATACAGGCATGGATGGGAGTACATGCTCCTGAGCCTCAGGGAAGTCATGTGGGACCAGATTTAATCATGGTTCTGTGTGACACCTGAATCAGCCCACTGACTACAATCTTTATAATGCCTGTTCATTTCAGTATCTTTGTCATCAGCCAGTCCATCAGGCAGCTCCTTCTATCATCTCCCGCCAGAGGGAAGAGCCTGGAAAATGAAATCAACAACAAAAGACCAAAAGAGAAAGCTATAATCACTCCAGCATCCATTCTTGGCGGAAAAGTAGAGAGACAGATGGCAGCACTTGTGCAGGAGAATTTCCCAGTGGACTATGAGTCACATGTTTGTCTTGCCTTCTGCTACCTTCAGTTGCACCTGAGATCTGCCACATACCTTGCATCATGATAGGGCTGCCTATGGCTTACATGGAAAACACTTCCATGTAGGAAAAAAGTGTGCAAACTATGTATAGATAGATGTGACAACCACGCAAGAACCTAAGAACAGCCCTGTTGGATCAGGCCCAAGGCCTATCTAGTCCAGCATACTGTCACATAGTGGCGTACCAGATGCCTCTGGGAAGCCTGCAGGAAAGAGGTGAGGGCATGTCCTCTCTCTTCCTGTTGCTCCCTTGCAACTGATATTGAGAGCCATCGTACTTCTGAGGCTGGAGGTGGCCCATAGCCACCAGACTAGTAGCCATTGATAGACCTCCATGAATTTGTCTAAGCCCATTTAAAAGCATTCCATGGCAGAGAATTCCATAGCTTAATTATGTGCTGTATGAAAAAGTACTTCCTTTTTTGGTCCAAAATTTCCTGATCTTCAGTTTCATGGGATGACCCCTGGCTCTAGTTTTGTGAGAGAGGGAGAAAAATTCAACTGTGTCCACTTTCTCTATTCCATACATAGTTTTTTACACCTCTATCATGTCTAGATAGTCAGTAGTCGCCTCTTTTCCAAACCAAAAAGTCCCAGATGCTGGAGCCTTGACTGCAGCAACTTGCCTGAAAGTGTTCCAGCCCCCGATCATCTTGATTGCCCTCTTCTGAACTTTCCCCAGTTCTACAATGTCCTTCCAGGTCCTGTACACCACTCAGGATTAAGTCCAAGGTCACCTTCTCTCTGGTTGGTTCCGCGACCAACTGTTCTAAGGCACAGTCATTTAGCATGCCTAGAAATCTGGCCTCTCTGTCAATACCCGCGCATGAATTTGCCCAGTCTATGTGACGATTATTACAGCTCTGTCTCTCTGTCTCTCTCTTTTAAAATGTTTTTTAATTCAGTTTTTCCACAATATAAAAAGGAAAACACAAATAGAACAAACAAACAGAAAAAGCTGGGGGGAGGGGGGAGTACGTAAGGACTTCCATCTCATCTTTGAAACAAGTATCAATAACAATACCCAGGACTTGCCTGTAGTTTTATCGTTCTCCACCCAGTAAATCATACAGAAATCAGCTCTGAGACTTTTAAAAGCATTTGCTGTTACCCCTCGAAGGCCTGATAAAAATCCATTTTATAATGTTTTTAAATAAACAAGAAGAGGGTCCCAATCCCTTTTAAAAACTTCAAGTTTATTTCTTAATAATGCTGTTAATTTTGCCATTTCTGCCCATTCTAATACTTTAAGTATCCAATCCTCTTTACTCGGGCAATGACTGTCTTTCCATTTGCGATCAAATGTCAGTCTTGCTGCTGCTGTCAGATACATAAAGAGGATCCAGTATTTCCTCGGCAGAGCATTGCTGTCAATACCTAATAGTATTGTTTCTGGGCTCTTGGGAAAAGTCATTTTAAACATTTTTTTTGAGTTCATTATAAATTAAATCCCAATAGCCTTTAGACTTTTTACAAGTCCACCATAAATGTATATAGGAACCCTCGTCTTTTTTTACACTTCCAACATTTATTTGACACGTTCTGTTAGATTAAGGCCAACTTCTTGGGAGTTAGATGCCATCTGTACATCATCTTGAGATTATTTTCCTTTAAACTAGAACAGGCAGTATATTTCATGTTTTTTATCCATAACTTTTCCCATTTCTCCAAGTAAATATTATAACCAAAGTCCTGAGCCCATTTTACCATAGAAGTTTTCACTACTACCGTTCTTGTATCTTCCAGTAATAACAGACTGTACATCCTAGAGACTAGTTTTCCTTCCTTGTCACACAACTGTTGTTCAAATTCCGACTTTGATTGGTTAAAAACTTTTTTACAATCTTGCTTAAATAAGGCGCTGATCTGATGGTACTGAAACCAAGAGATATTCCAGTCCTGCATAAGATCTAGTTTTTTGAGTTCGTATTTTGTGCCTTGAAGAACGAGTGGTTGTTGATACATGGCCCATGTCTGTTACATATTGTTCTGTTTTCTAGATATAACTTCCAGTGGAGATACCCATAGTGGAATTTTTGGTTCTAACACAAGTTTGTTTTTCATCCATACCATATATAGACTTTTTCTAACATAATGATTTAAGAAATCTTTATTTACTTTTACCTTATCATAAAATAGATATGCATGCCAACCATATCTTATATCAAATCCTTCCAAATCCAACAATCTTGGGTTTTTTAATGTAATCCATTCTTTCATCCAGCTTAGACATATTGCTTCAAAATATAACTTAAAATTTGGTAGCGCAAATCCTCTTCTCTTCCTATCATCCGTTAGATTTTTAAAGTTTATTCTTGGTTTTTTTATCTTGCCAGACAAAATTCTTTACATCTTTATGCCATTGAGCAAAAATTGACATTGTATTTATTATTGGTATTGTCTGGAAGAAGTATAACAATGTAGGAAGAACATTCATTTTAATAACAGAAATTCCTCCACTTAATGACAAATTCAATCTATTCCATCTACATAAGTCCGTCTTTATTTCCTTCCAGATTTTAATGTAATTATTTTGAAACAATAAGGCATTGTTTGTTGTAAGCGTCACTCCTAAATATTTTACCTTTTTTTCCACATTAAAACTAGATCTCAGAACAAATCTTTCAGTATCCTCTTTATTCATATCTTTAGTTAGTACCTTTGTCTTATCCTTATATATATAGAACCCTGCCAAATTCCCATATGATTCTAATATTTCCAATAATATTTCAATTGACTCTAGAGGATCTTGTAAAAACAAGACTATATCATCTGCAAAGGCTCTTAATTTATATCTTTGTGTTCCTATTGACAGTCCTTGTATTTTGGTCTCCTCCGTTATCATCCTGCACATGATTTCCAAGACCAATATAAATAATAATGGAGACAGGGGACAACATTGTCTAGTACCTTTTTGAATACTAAAATAGTCTGTAAGTTCTCCATTAACCTTAATGTTTGCTTTTTGTTCAGAATATATGGACCCAATCGCCCTTATATAGTTAGCTCCAAACTCTACAATTTCCAGAGTATTCAACATGAAATGCCAGGAGATGTTATCGAAAGCTTTTTCTGTGTCTAAAAATAACATAACCAGTTGTTTATTATTATGCTTTTCATAATATTCTATTACATTTAAGACTGTTTGCACATTATCCTTTCCTTTATTTGTCTATTTGGTAAAAATCCAGCCTGGTCTTCATGAATTAACTCTGCCAAGACCTCCTCCATTCTTTTAGCAAGTATAGAAGCAAATAATTTATAATCATTATTAAGCAAGGAGATTGGTCGATAATTTTTAACCAGAGTTGGATCTTGACCAGGTTTTGGTATGAATGTAATAGTCGCCTGTCTCCATGAATCAGAGAGTCAACCCTTCATCATAATTTCATTCATTGTCCATTGTAATGGTTGAGACTGTACTTCACTAAAAGCTTTATAGTAAGTAATAGAGAGCCCATCTGGCCCTGGTGATTTCCCCCCCTTCGCTCGCTTGATAGCATCCTTAACCTCTTCATTAGAAATTGGAAGGTTCAATTTTCCCCATTGTTCTAAGTTTAATTTTGGTAAATTCCTTAATTGTAAAAATTGTTCTACTTTGTTTATCTCATACAGCTCTGTCTCTCTTTGACACCTCTCTGATTTGCTTCTCCAACTCCAGGTCCCTCTAAGCGGTTTGATCTGGAGGGCGATAGCACGTCCCTAGTTCTTGTACTGTCACCCCTAATGATTCTGTCGAGGACTCCGGTCCTCCTAGGTTTTCTAGCTTGTTGTTACCCCTGCTAACTTGGCAAAGAGGCACCTTTTAACCCTTCCACAGACAGTGTTCCTCATACTTTAATTGTTCAACCTTTCTTGTTTCAGCCTGTTCTTGTTCTGTTCTTTCCTTGCTCCTTTATTTCAGTTATTGCTCAGTGATCGTAGAGTAGGGTACCAAGTTTAGTTTCAAGGGACTTTATTTTGCTCATACTACTTTATCTTTGAGAGTCATTTTTTGCTTTCGTTTGTGCAGCTAAGCTGCTACTCTTATCTATAGAATTTCCATCTTGACTCACAGAAGTGGAGCTGGAGGGATCGTAAATCCTGTTGGGTCAGCTGTGCCAACAGATTTACGACAATATCTGTTAGCAAACTCCTGTTCACAAAGTTCTGGGCAGCAATGTTTCCCGGTCAGAGCCTTGTCTTCTCAAAAGCTGCTTCCAAACTGAGCCACCTCAGGAATGTGGCCCCTCCCACAAACTGTGTGACTCACCTGCAGCTAATCCCCACCCACTGTCTTTCTAGGCACAACTGAAATTGAAACTGCCCTGTCAGAAATAAACCTCTAGCCAGCCAGAAATCAAAACCTAAAAAAGCCTATCCCTAACAAACTTACCTTGTCCTTTCCCCCTTGTTTTCTTGATTGATTGTTTGTTTATTTTTGCTTGCTTGCTTCTTTTGGAAAGAAAACAAAGGTTTGCTGCCTCCCCTGGTATTCCCAAAAGCTGCTTCCGAACTGTTTCTTTTTCAGTTCATATAATAGAAGCATGCACTGATAAGCTCCAGTCCGCCACTTGCACATCTTTCTGTTGTCAAAGCAGCCCCTATTTGGGCCAGATAATCCAATTTATAAAGATACAAAGCTTATGAAAGCAAATGCAATCTTGACCCTGACCACTTGTCTGATTGCCAGTGGCTGTCAGGGCAAGTGGCAGCACCAGGGGTGTCCCCCCCCCTCTTTCTTACTACTGTTTTTCATTGTGCGGTGGCATATCCAGCAGTGTATGAAGTGAGGGTGATATTCTTGGTCACGTAGGGTTGCCAACCATCCCAGCATAGTCAGGGCACCTCGTATTTGAAGAGGAAAGTGCTGATCCCCAAAGGGATGCCATTTTCCCCATACGTTCATGGCTTCCTCCATGACCTTAGTGATCTCCTGGCCTGTACCGGGCACACGACAATCAGAAGCTCTCCTGCCCATGTCACACTGTTCCCCAATGACCAGCTGTTCTGTGGGTGTTGGCTGAAGCAGAGCACAATATGTTTGTGCTGCTGTGTCTGCCTGCCTTCATGCCTGCCCGCCAATCACAAGCTCTCTTGCGGGCGGGTGAGATTCTTTTCCCCACTCTTCTGGCTCAGCTTTAAAGAGGCAGAGAGCACTCCAGAGTTTGCTGTGTGCTGTGCTTGCCGCCTCATTGTCATCATCTTCATGTTGGAGATGCAGCTCTTGATGGCATCGACTCTTAGCACCAGCAACCCTATTGACCACTAGGGGTAGAGACAGTGAGCAAGGGAATCCCCTCTCTGACTATGCTTTCTCTACTTCCCCTTTGTTAGACTTAGGGGTGTGCACGGAACCGCGGAGCTGCAGTCCGGCACTGGGGTGGAGGGTTCTAATAAGAAATGGGGGGGGGCGTTACTCAACCCGGAGACAACCACGTCGTATTTCACTGAGCACTCGGGCGGCAGGATATCTCCCTGCCGCCCGCTTCCTTCCCCGCTCGGCGCCGCGGCTCCTCGTTTTGAATTCAGAGTTGGGCGGCAGGACAGCACCCAGTCCCTGCCGCCCCCTTCAAAGCCCTGCTCGGCTGGCGGCCGCCCCCTTCAAGTCCCCTGCAGCCCCCAAGAAGACCCCTGCTGTCCCTTTCCCTTCCCCTTCCAAAAGATCAGCACTCGGCAGGAGAGCTCCCTGCCCTTCCCCTTCCCCGGCTGGGCGGCAAATGGCTTCTTAGAAGCCATTTGCAGCCCAGCCGGGGAAGGGGACGGCAGGGAGTTCTCCTGCCGCTCGTTTTTTAAAAGAAACTTTTCTTTTAAAAAACGAGCGGCAGGAGAACTCCCTGCCGTCCCCTTCCCCGGCTGGGCTGCAAATGGCTTCTAAGAAGCCTTTTGCGCACGCACGCAAAAGGCTTCTTAGAAGCCATTTGCCGCCCAGCCGGGGAAGGGAGGGACGGCAGGGCTATTATTATTAATAATTAATAATAGCAGGAGTTATAGTGACTTACATACACAAAGCAATGCCATTTCAAAAACATTTTTTTATTTTAAAATTTCAGCTTTGTTTTAATAATGTGTGTCCCCTTTTTCAGCATCTTCTTCACTGTCCTTTTAGGCCTTGCAGAATATATAAAGGACAGTGAAGAAGATGCACTTCAAATGGTCAATAATGAGAAACTATTCAACACCAATGAAAGAAAGCAGGCCTACAAGAAAGGACAAGTCAAGAACCGAGCAGAAAATTGGAAAAATAAGCCACTGCATGGTCAATATTTGCACAATATAAGCGGAAAATCAGACATCACCAAGACCTGGCAATGGCTTAAGAATGGCAACTTGAAGAAACAAACAGAGAGTTTAATACTGGCTGCACAAGAACAGGCACTAAGAACAAATGCAATAAGAGCAAAAGTAGAAAAGTCAACAACAAACAGCAAGTACCGCCTTTGTAAAGAAGCAGATGAAACAGTGGACCACCTAATCAGCTGTTGTAAAAAGATCGCACAGACTGACTACAAACAAAGGCATGACAAGGTAGCAGGGATGATACACTGGAACATCTGCAAAAAATACAAGCTACCTGTAGCCAAACATTGGTGGGACCATACAATTGAAAAAGTGGTAGAAAATGAAGATGCAAAAATATTATGGGACTTCTGACTACAAACAGACAAACATCTGCCACACAATACACCAAATATAACTGTAGTCGAGAAGAAAGAAAAACAAGTTAAAATAATTGACATAGCAATACCAGGGAATAGCAGAATAGAAGAAAAAGAAATAGAAAAAATCACAAAATACAAAGATCTACACATTGAAATTGAAAGGCTGTGGCAGAAAAAGACCAAAATAATCCCAGTGGTAATTGGCACCCTAGGTGCAATTCCAAAACAACTTGAAGAGCACCTCAACACCATAGGGGCCACAGAAATCACCATCAGCCAATTACAAAAAGCAACTTTACTGGGAACAGCCTATATTCTGCGACAATATCTATAATAACCAACAGTACTGATGGTAAAATTCAGCCATCCCAGGTCCTTGGGAAGGACTCACGGTCTGGATAAAACAAACCAGTCAATAACACCTGTCTGTGTAAACAAGAAATAATAATAATAAAATTATTGATTAATAATAATAATAATAATAATAATAATAATAATTATTATTATTATTATTATTATTATTATTATTATTATTATTGCTCTTGATGGTTTGACTATGGGTGCTAGCAATCTGAGCCAGCTTTACCAGATGGACAGCAATCTGTTTTATAGTCTAGTTGAAGCTCAGCAGCAGAAGAGAACATGTTCCCCAAATATCAGAGTAATGCCCTCAGAACTGATGATACAGCAGTAAAGAGTTTCCCCAGGTCAGGCACACACATGTGTATATATATAATCTTTATTACGGTCGTTGACCAGCACACACACATGTGTAAGATACATGAGTTCAAACAAGCATAGTAACAGTTTTTTGGTGGGTTTTTTTTTTTACACAGGCACTCTTTTTCATGTAAGAAATGTATAGCATTTGAAACCTGAATTTGCCTTCGAACTGAGTTTTCTAGGAAGGTAGTAGATCTTTAGACTACAGTCTCCTGAGCCTCAGACCCTGCGACGCAGGGGGAAGAGCCCAGGAGCGAGAGAATGGTGCTAGGCAGTGATGCCTGGTGTAGGGGTAGAGCTTGGCAATTCCTGAGCGGGGCAGAGGAGAGCATATTTTGGCTGGGGTACAGCCTCATGAACACTGAGGTGAAGGGGTAGGGTAGGATGGCACTAATAGCAAAAGCTCAAGTCAAGTCTCTCGCCCATTTACTCTGGCATTAGTTTTATTCCTTTCCCTGGAAATCCTGCCACCTCAGGTCAAAACCTGATACCAGGCAACAACTGTACAGTTCTTTGTTGCCTTGTCTGAGAGCGCAGAAGATGTGATGTCTCAGTAAAATAAAAAATTCTCCATCAGCTCCTTTCTTTTTCACAAGCCAAATAATAATGCCTGGTTGCTTCATTTTTGCTTAGCTTTCCATTACAAAATCTAGCACCTAATAACTAGCACACTTGATCATGTTTTCAGCCACATTATGGTGACTTTCCAGTTCTCATACCAAGTAATCTGACTGGCATCTTCTCTCCATCCATTCCTTTCTCATTGGCTGAGAGTTCATTAGTAATAGGAAATGCTGACTGCAACTTTCTGAACTGGGGCATTTCAGGTAGCAGGAGGGGACTCACATGTTTTAATGCTCCTTCCCATGGCAAACATTCCCTACATGTGGAAAGATAGTGTGTCAGGGAGAAAAGGAAGCTAAAACCATTCCCCGTGAGAAATGGGCATACAGATACTGTGCAATGTTGACTTTTGAGAGGATGCCTCATGCATGTTAAATGCTGTAACTGAATCACACAATAGCATGTTGGGGAGTGTCAGCTGAAACAAGAATGAACAGCTAGGTTTGAAATCTCTTGCTTTCATGACAAGAATATAAATATCAGGTTAATTATTTGCAACTAAACTAAGGATCAGAAACCGGAAACTCTGGGACAAATAAATCCACCCCTTTGAGGGATGATGCCTGCCCCGCTCCCCCGCTCCCCCGCTCCCCCGCTCCCCCCCTCACCCGCCACCCACCATTTCCAACCCAGAGGTGAAAGAGGGTTATGGAAAGGGCAGCAGATAGGAAAAAAAATGTTGGCAGATGACTTTAAGGCAGGGGAATTTTGTTCTCTCCTTCCTTTTCAAAAAAGGAAAAAAAGCTAGTTGTGGGCCAAAGGATAAAATTATTCATGTTAACTGTGACATGCCCCTCAGTTCCAAACAAGTAAAGAAAGGAGAGATTGTGCCATCGAGTCAGTGTTGACTCCTGGTGACCACAGAGCCATGTGGTTGTCTTTGGTAGAATGCAGGAGTGGTTTACCATTGCCTCCTCCTGTACAATATGAGATGATGCCTTTAGAGTTGTCACTGAAGTGAGCATCCATCTCCAGCACCTTCCTATATTGCTGCTGCCCGTTATAGGTGATGAGGAGAGCTGGTCTTGTGGTAACAAGCATGACTTGTCCCCATAGCTAAGCAGGGTCTGCCCTGGTTGCATTTGAATGGGAGACCACATGTGAGCACTGTCAGATATTCCCCTCAGGGGATGGAGCCACTCTGGGAAGAGCAGAAGATGTCAAGTTCCCTCCCTGGCATCTCCAAGATAGGGCTGAGAGAGATTCCTGCCTGCAGCCTTGGAGAAGCTGCTGCCAGTCTGTGAAGACAATACTGGGCTAAATAGGCCAATGCTCTGACTCAGTACACGGCAGCTTCCTATGTTCCTATATATTTACTAGGCACAGTCTGGGAAGCACACCAGCAGGGATTTGAACTAACAGTCTCTTGCTCCCTAGGCAAGCTGCTTCCCCACTGTGCCACCACGGCTGATTCCAAACAAGTACTGCTAGCTAAAAAGTGTTATAAACAAGATCATAGTTGCCCAGGGCTGCAAGGATCAGATTTGTAGATTTGTACACAAATCTAGACCTGGAGTGTGAGGGTATGGAATAGGGTGCTAAAACACCACAAGCAGAAGATATTTTGAACAGGCATAGGCAGAAGGCGAGGTTCCATGCCCTTCATACTTTGTGTTAATTGCAGGGGCTGATGTTGCGCACATCCTAGCCTATGCCTGAACTTTTAATTTTAGAATTAAAACATTCTAATTGCTTCTAATTTTTCACATTTTCTTTTTCTCTTCTAAGCTTGTGCTTTGTATTTGTTGTACAAGCAAAACAGAGATGAAGCAGTCTGCATTCAACCTATTATTTATTTGATTTGTATATCGCCCTTCCATAATGGCTCAGCAGGGGAGAATGGATGGAGAGTATGGAGAGCATGGAGGTGTGTCTTAATGGTCTTTTAAAACAGGTGTGTCTTAACAGGGGCGTATCTAGGGGTAGGGCAGGCAGGGCATGTGCCCTGGGCGCCACTTAAAGGGGGCGCCATTTTGTAAAATTTATTTTTTTTAAAAAAAGGCTGCCAAAAACAAAATGGCCACCGTGCATGCTCAAATGGCCTCTGTGAGACCCTAGGTCATGCCAGGCCTTGCAGAGGCCATTTGAGCATGCGCGGTGGCCATTTTGTTTTCAGTGGCCATTTAAAAAATTTTTTTTTTAAAAATGGCCACTGCACATGCTCAAATGGTCCTTGCGAGGCCCTAGAGGCCAGTGGGGGGAGGAGGAACCTTTGCAAACCCCCCAGCCTTTAGGAAGCCCCCCAAAGGGGCTACAGGTAAAAAAATAATAATATATAATATAAGTCACGGTACACATATTCAGATTGGCACTATGTACAGAAAGTCAGGGCTTGTGAATACTGAGCTGATGCTTATGAGCTAGGATTGTATTCATTTGCTCTTACTTTGCTTCTTGTGATAAGTGAGTTAAATGTGATGTCTTCCTAATATGGCTATTAATGGTGAATTTGTCTTTGAATCAGTGTGAAATCCTTAATATTAAGGCCCACTGGGAGTTTCTTGCTCTCTTTCTCTCATTTTAACTGTCTTTCTGAAAGACTAGAATATATTCCAAGCAGTGACACAGTTTACTCTGCATATCCTTTAATTATTTACAGAGTATCTGGGAAAAGTCAAATTCTCCATTTATTTTTAAAACTTATGTAATGGTGATGCTACAATACATAGTAGAGAATTAGACAGGCACTTCTGTTAAGTTTTCCAAGTACACCTCCACATAGTATTTGGGTATTTCATGAGCCCCAGCATACTGAAATTTGTCGTTTTCCAGCATTTTTTGGTATGGCTAAGTCCACTGCTAAAATAGTTTTTGAAATATTAAAAGATTAACGAGCCTGACTTGTATTTTTCAGCTGATATTATGGTAAAGTTATCTGAAAGATGGGTGTCAGATGCTTGGACAGGGGGCGCAATTTCAGTGTTTGCCCTAGGCGCTATTTTCCCTAGATACGCCTCTGTGTCTTAAGGGTCTTTTAAAAAGCAACCAGGGATGGTGAAGCTCTTATTTCGACAAAGAGGGCATTCCAAAATCCTGGGGCTGCCACAGAAACTTCCCCAGATTAAATAAGCAGCAGGGTTCATGACAAAGGAGGTGCTCTTTTGGACCCTGGACCCTAGCAGTTATAGGTAATACACAGTGAGGTTATTCTCACGAGCAGCAGAAACCGGGCTAAGGGAGCCCAGCCCAGTTTCTGCTGCTTGTGTGCTGCAACGGGAGCTGCACAGCTCCCAGCAGCCAGCCCTCTTAACCCCCGCCCCTGCCCCGTTAAACAAGGTTAGCGAAGTGTGCGCTTTGCTAACCCTGTTTTTTTTTTAATTGCGTGTTGCGGCTCCGTGCCACAGCAACTCATGAGGCGGTTACAACAAGCCTCTCTGTGTCAGGAGGCTCCCAAGAATGCCCAATAAACTTGCACAGGGTATTATGGGACTTCAGGGAGACAGCAGCCCCCCAACCCCTGCCGCCCCAACCAGCTCCGTGATGGAGCCAGTAATCGTGTGGGCGGTCAATCTGGCCACCCAGGGCAAGCTGCCTACTCGTGTGCAGGGAAAGAGGGTCAAGCCCCCTCTCCCGGCAAACCCCCTTATGGCGCTTCACGCTGCTTGTGTGAATCACCACTTTGTATGTTGCTCAGAAACATATTGGCAGCCAGTACAGTCGAAATCAACTTGAGGGCTCACTTTACCTTTACAGTTCTTTTAAAATTGGTATTTTGTTTTGTTTTGTTTATTTAACATATTTGTATACCACCCAAAATGCAAGTCTCTGGGTGGTTTACAACAAAACAATAAAAACAACAAATAAAAAGGTTAACACATTAAAACAATTTAAAATTTAAAAGGTTAAAACTATTAAAACCCTAACCTGCCTGAGCCATTTTTGGAAGGTGGTATAGAAATCAATCAATCAATAAAAGCCTGGGTGAACAAATGTGGTCCCTTTAGGATGTCCCAGGGACCAGTCTGGCTGATGCATTCTGTACCAGTCATAGCTTCTGGACTACGTAGAAAGACAGATCCACGTAGGGTGCAAGTAGTCAAGCCTGGAGGTTACCAGCATATGTACTGCTGTTTTAAGGTCATTTGCCTCCAGAAATGCGCATAGCTGATATATCAGCCAAAGTTGATAAAAAGCGCTCCTGGTCATTGCCTCAGCCTGAGAAACCAGCAAGAGTTTTGTATCCAGGAGCACTCCCAAGCTATGTACAGTTGTCCCTCACCTTCCATTCCTGGAAACCCTTATGGTTGCTGAATTGGCAGTAGACAAGGCATTTAAGTTAATGGGAAAGGGGGTTTAGGGGAATTATGGCCATGAAGCAACCGAAAAAAGGTAAAAAAATCGAAAGAACTTCCTGAACCCCGGAAATGTCCCCCTGACCCTGGAAATGACCCCTGACCCCCAAAATTACTTTCCAACCCCCCAACCGCCAGACCGTGGATACTCAGGTTGCGGTTGGCGATGGCTGTCGCAATTTCCCAATCGCAGATACTCAAATCTGTGATTGGGAAAACTGCAATAGGCGAGGGACAACTGTATTTGTTCTTTCTGAGGGGGTGTAATCCCATCTAGAACAGGCAGATCTAAATCATCTCTCATGTCTTGATCCCCCACAATCCATACCTCTGTCTTATTTGGATTTAACTTCAGTTTATTATACTTCATACAGCCCATTACAGCCCATTACAGCTTCCAGGCAGGCATTTAAGAAAGTTCATTTCCTGATGAAATTCATATGGAGAAATAGATTTGGGTGTCATCGGTATATTGATAACACTCTGCACGAAATCTCCTCATTATCTATCCCAGCGGTTTAATGTAGATGTTAAAGAGCATTGGTGACAGTATGAAGCCTTGTGGCACTCCATACATTAATTCTCGCTTTGCAGAGCAACCGTCTCCAAGCAGCACCACTTGGAATCTACCAGGGAGGGAGGGAGGCAACCACTGTAAAACAGTGCCACCCAATCCTACCTCTCTCAAGTGACCCAGAAAGATACAATGGTCTGTAGTCAAAAATAACTCAGGCCAGGGAGCCAAGATGGTGATGGAACAGCAGCTCTCAGTCTTTAAAAAGAATTTTCAGTGCCTATGTAGGAGATTCTTGGCAGTCCCTTTCTGGTAATTATCCAGTTTCATAAGAGCAGAAAGTGGATAAGAGACTGTTATTCTCCAGAAACATTGGTGCCTTGAAGGAGCTCCAGGGATTGGCTAAGTCGCATGATCAACACTTCCAATATGATGAGAGCTCGCTTATCCCTTTATATCACCTATTATGGGAAATAAAAAAACACAGCTGGACCAATTCTGGGTCCCCACGGTCCTCACAAACAATGAAGTCCACCAAGCAGCTTAAAATAGATGAATTTTACCCTCAAGGAAGATGAAAGATACTTTATTACAATTCTCACATGTAATAGACATGCTGCCCTTGAGATAGACATTCCCCTCTACTTAGAGAGGCCAGTTTCAACAACTGATGGCCTAATTTCACCAGGAGTAACATTAATGCCTGATGATCAGGAGCATTTAATGGGTAAATTGTTAGAATTGGAAGAGGCTCAGAAATTAGGGCAATGGTCCACTATCCGCACGAACTTCATAGCAACTTCGAGTTTATTGACAGCAAAAACCGTGATAGTGATCTTCGAAGACATCACTTCCGTGAGAAGGAAAGTGACACCTGTTAATGACATCTTTTGAAATTTTTACTCAGAATTACTTGGCAAAGAAAGACTCTGTAACTAAGTCTTCAGTGCCTAAATTTCAGCAAGGCAGCAGGCTCAGATAAACAATGAAAACAATCGACTTGACCTTGGATTTTGGCCAGCCTGCAAGCTGGAGCTGGAAGAGCTGTAGTTACAAACTGTAATCAGACATTGCCGATTGGGTTATGCTTTTTGTCATCTGAATAATATTAACAGAAATCATTGGCACTCTCATAGACAAATAATTCATTCCTTGAGCCAGCTCTTGAGATGTGGGCCTCAATCTATTGATCTTGTTGCCACCAATTGGCTACTTAGCTTTCCCAGCTAAGAGAGTTTTGTTAACTTTTAATCAACCCATTATTCCACATTTGCTGTTAAAGATTACATCCTTCTTGCATGCATTCCAAGTCACACCTGTCCGAGTATTCCGTGATATGACTGTAAGGCCTCTCTTCCATCAAGCCAGCTCAAATCCTATACCTCTGACTATATATAAGCAGCCTGGCATGGACTCTGTTGCCATTTCTAATCAGTCCTCAGCACTGTAAGAGGCTAGAGAAGAACAATATACTAAGAAATCCATTCTGGCCCACAGCCCCAAAAAGGACTTGGATGTTTCAACAGAGGGACATCTGATTGATTCCTTTGGAATATTGCCAAGAAATGAACAGGATGAGATTATAGGCAGGCTAGAGGGCCTCAAGAATACACCAAACTCCCTATGCTCTTTTGCTGAACCACTCTTAGTGTGTCTCTCTTTTAAAGAGAATAACAGTCAAAATTGTGTTATTGATGACCTACTATCAATACAAGAACCAAGTGACTCTCCTGCTCTCTCCAATCAGAACCTTGAGCTTAGCTCCTCAACCCATGAGATGGATTTCATTCAACTAGCTCAACAAGAGAATATTGGTTCAACAAGAGAATATTAGCCCTCCAGTAGCAAGCGCCAAATAGTTAGAAAACCTCATACAATGAAACTTCCCACTTCTCCCAACAACTGAAGATAAGCTGCCAATGTAGAAAGAAGCACCTGCATGGAAGACCTCAACTTGTTGGCAGCTTGAAACCCTGCTAATTAACTGTCAAAAGAAACTGGCTCCATAAAAACAGTCTTCTGGAAAACTGCTGGGTAGCAGAATAAGCTTGTGGATAATAATTTTGAATAATATCTGAAAAACACTGATGTCATCTTTTTGCAGGAGACATGGTGCTAGGATATGTCTTTATTATATTTGCAGGGGTTCCACAGTTTAGCTCTACCAACCATCAAACAGGATCACCATGGAAGAGCAAGTGGAGGGCTATTAACATTAATCCTAAAGGAGCTTGAGGGAGATGTTAACCAAAGGGATTGGTCTGTTAGTGAGTATATACAGGCACTTCATATAGCTAGCAAATATCTGGGATCCATTATTTGGATTAATGTATATCTCCCTGCAGGTTCTAATTTGTGACTCCAGGTCTGGTCCTTCTTAAAAACTTTGTTGGTGGATAATGCTGCCAGATACTGATATTCTCCTAGTTGAGGATTTAAATGCTAGGGTTGACCAGAATATAAATAGCTTTACTAAAAATACACAGAAGCTCTTCTCACGATCAGTGAGAAGTGCTTTGGGGCTAACCTCAGAGAGAGCGGATTTAGCCCGGATTTAGCCCGCTCTCCCTGCAGATGAGCAGCCGCTTGTAGCTGGGCAGCCAAACCAGCTGTCGGGGGTGGCGGGGATCGGGGGCCGCGTGGCCCCCAGAAGTTCCAGGATGCCCTGCACGAGTGTGTGGGGCATTCTGGAGAGACCCCCGAGCCTGGGAGGCTGCTTGCAGCCTCCCGGTCGGGGGTCTACTCATGTGTTGCCATGCACCACGGCAACACACAAGCAAAAAGATGAGGTTAATGGCGTGCTTGCTCCGTTAACCTTGTCTTAGGGGAGGGGTAGTTAGGTGGGCTAGCCAACTTGGGAGCACCGGGCTTGCCTGCGAGCCTGAGGGTTCCCCCGATCCCTGGAAAGCAGGCTAAGCTCCCTTAGCCTGTTTTCCAGTGATCGTGAGAATCGCTTCACAAACTAGTTTAGAGGACTCCTGGTATCTCACCTGGACCTCCTTATATAAGGTGCTGAATAAGCATGGGTTTTCCCTCTTGAATCTGAAAAACGCAAAGAGGTCATTCACACAATCAAAAACTATGTTCTATCCAGGTTTGGGAGCTGTTTGGGAGCTCCACTGCTGCCCCGCCACTCTTCTGGGTGCGGCGCTTGCTGTACCAAAGGCTGTGCGCTGCTGCGGCACTGTTCCCTGCAGCCTGCGCATGGCGTCAGCACACACATGGCATGCACGGTGGTTATGTGCGTGCTGACGCTGCACACAGGCTGCAAGGAATAGCACTGCAGCCACGCACAGCCTTTGGTAGAGTGAGCACCGTGCCCAGAAAAGTGACAAGGTGGCAGTGGAGCAGGTGAGGATCTGCTTACCTGCTTCTTAAGGGAATCGCTCCCCGCCCCACAGAACTGGTTCAACTGCAGCTGCCTGAGCTGGTTTGGCACTTCCTTAAGGAGGCACTGAATCAGTTCATACACATCCCTGTATTAAGCAGCAGTAGCCCAGACAGTGAATCAGCGCACAACTCTTTTGCAGAGAACGTTTTACTCCTCCATGAAGATTTCCTGAAGAACTTTCAGAGTAGGTGTTTTTTAATAGCAGTTAATATTTTATTTTGTTTTCTGTTTGAAGATGGTGCTTCACTGCTACGAAAATATTAATGCAAGCATCCAAGCAGGCAAATGGCAAGCAAGGACAGATTGCAAACATGACCTTTTATTTCAGAAAATAAAACATCTCAACAAAACCCACCCATAAAGACAGCAGAGATAAGCAAGAATGAATTAATTGCTTATCTGTTAGAGAAGAATTCTCAGTTTCAATTGTGCAACAGTGTAGATGAAGAAAACAATCAGATTATTTGAATAACTCATGCCAAAAATCTTCAGTGCCACAAGAGGGCAACTAGTGGCAAGAAAGCTCATTACTTCCTCCTACATTTAAAAACAGATTTTAATTTAGATGGGATGACATCTTGCATGCATTTGTTTCCCAATGAGAATACCCAAGGTGAAAGAAGCACTTATGTGGCTATTTATACATTATGACCACCTTCCCAAATAATGCCAAGGGGAATTCTTTCCTAAATACGAAAAACAATTCTCTAATGCTTTTGTCCCTAGTGCTCTGGGAATATGGCTAATGTGACAAGTAACATGGGAGCCAGCTGATTTCTTTTCAAATAGCAGCCATATTTTGAGAGACTATTTTGTGGTCGCTAAGAGTCAGCACCGACTTGACAGCACCTAATCAATCAATCAATTTTAATTGGATTAAATGGAGTTACTGAATTCAAAGAATTTGATGGATTTGCCTTTTCTGTTCCAACAATAAAAATGATTGTTATTGGTCCCTGGTTGCAATTTTTTTGCTACAAAGAAACACAGCATAGATTCTTCTCTTGGAAGTGCAACCTGCACATACAAATATCAGGTATGGAATTTCTAGCAGTGCAAATGTGGGGCAGTGTGGTCACATCATATAGATACAGGAAAGCTGAAAACTGATTTAAGACTCTTGCAAAAATGGTCTATGTTTTACACTGTTTCTGACATAAGTATTTATGGTATCTCTCTATCTAGAGGAAATAATGTCTTGCATGTTGTATTGTAAAACAAGTAGGGGCTTTCTTAGTGATGGCACCAGAGCTTTGGAACCTGCCACCCAAAATAGTTTGCTAAGCCTTTGTATTAGAATTTAGGTGCACAGTTCAATATATCAACAGATAAGTAAACTCATGCCAAATCGTTAACATTGATCCAAAACGTTTATTACTAAGCATCCATGCTAAAGAGTCTAATTAGTTACTCTACATCAAAATCATCATCATCATCATCTCACTGCTCACTGTCAATTTAGAAATTTCCAGAAAATGGGAAAGCATATTTACTTTAACTTTCTGGTATCAATATCTTTAAATCCTTACTCTAATGGAAAAACTGACCCATCAGATTTCCAAAGGTTTAGCTCAGCCAGGCTCCTTCAGTACAAAATGGTACCCATTTTATTATTTTGTAAATTAAATGGACAGATCCAATTGTCAGATTCAAACATTAATTTGGGGTGAAGTTCTTCAGAAAAGAAGAAGTAATTGCAGTATTAGAGTGAATATAGACATAACCTTTTTCAGAGCAGCAAGGCTGCTCTGGAAGTGCCCTCTGTAATTTCAGTGTACTTTTAATCTCTAAGCTCTGAAAAAGAAATGGTTCTGCAACTTGGAAGAACAGTGTGGATTGGCTGAGCCTATGGGATGTCTCCACAGAATCTCCTCCACCAATCCCTAGAGAGTAGTTTCACACTTTTAAAGATGTGGTTAATGAACATATATGTGATAGTGTAATACCTTTAAAAATGAAAGAAGATGGTTATTATCCTAGAAGCATAGGAGGAGGGGAAAGCCATCTCTGTGTTTGAGTCACTGGTATACATTACAGTTCATTCATGTACATTACTGCTAGGCATTAAATCCAGGTCCTTTAATTCTTGCTAGATGACACTGTTTTTCATCTTCTATGACTTATTCCTACAATGCAAATTAAACATATACAATAGCAGAGTCCTGATCAGGGCTCAAAGGAGAATGTGCACATGGGCACTATTGTATATGTGGAAACGAGGAGATTTGAACTGTGAGACATTTCTGATGTTCTATAGATTAGCATTATGAAGTAAGTTGTGTCTCCATAAAACAGGAGATTCCCATGAGTGTAAGAGACATCTGGCAACCCAACATGAGTATGGCCATAGCTTATTGACATGATACATTGTTTTCTGTAACAACATTAATTGTGGAAGTTGTGTATAACACTTTTTTTGGTTGAATATTCTGTGCTATTTGCCTGTCTAGTCTAGATTTAAGCATCTGTGATCAAGATTGTTTCCAGATGGCAATAAAGTGCAGACTGTGCAAAGCTTTCATGCAAGTTCCAAGTGCAATCTTTCTTATTGAACAGATACTCTTGCAGACTTCCATGCTCCTTCCTAGAGTGATCTTACTTTCTGTACACAGAAAGAGCAGGAAGCTTGTATGATTTTCACAGCGCTAAAGTCACCTTAAGTGGTGCAGCGGGGAAATGCTTGACTAACAAGCAGAAGGTTCCCAGTTTGAATCCCCACTGTACTATATCGGGCAGCAGCGATATAGGAAGATGCTGAAAGGCATCATCTCATACTGCATGGGAGGAGGCAATGGTAAACCCCTCCTGTATTCTACCAAAGACAACCACAGGGCTCTGTGGGCGCCAGGAGTCGAAATTGACTTGACGGCACACTTTACCTTTTATCTGTCAGCCATATTTTTCCTCAACTGACATAAAAGTAGTAATAAAAAGGAGTTCTTCTCAGAATGTAAGAGCTTGCACTATGCAAGATAGTGCTGCAAAAATTGTGCAAGGTCCCTGCGTAGCACATGTTCAGAGGGTAAGATAGTACTAGGAAGGAACGAGGAAGCCTTTAGGAGCTTCTGTAGGGAAGTAAGATCGTGCTTCAAACTTGTCTATTTGCAAGCTTTGCAAAAGCTTTGCAGATCCCACACTTTATGGTCATCTAGAAACGCCCAAGAGTCCTTTAGCAAATCACTTCTCAGTGGGCTGGATGATCATCACATAGGAAACTCCTTACAAACACAAAAAGTGTATGCAAAAGAGAGGGAAAGCAGGGAAATGAACTACTGCCAAACTGTAGGCTCGATGGGCTATCCTGGGATCTGGGAGAATTAAAACTACAACTTTTCCCATGCTGCATTATTGGGAGATTCACCGTGGAGTTCTCCACACAGCAGGCTTTACCATGAGTTTTCTGCAAGGCTTTACTGCAAACTCAAAGTTATCCCCAAAACCTGACCTAAAAAGTGTTGTTGTTTAACCTTGGATATAATCGGGCTGCACAGTGAAAAACCTGAATTGTGTGTGAAGTGCTCTCCGATAGCTCTCAGGGACTTTGGGGTAAATCTGCCTGAAATGTGAACATATACCTTCCATTCCGGAGGAGATGCAAATTACAGGCCTTTAAAAGCCCTGTGTGAAAAACTTCCATGACAAGAGAAGACTAAGGGGAGATAAGACAGTTGTCTTCAAATATCTGAAGGACTGCCTCCCAGAAGATGGAGCCGACTTGATCTCTGTTGATCCTGAGGGAAGAACTAGAACAAGTGGCTTGAAATGAGAAGGAAACAGATTTCGACTAGACATTAGGAGGAATTTCCTAACTGTTAGAGCTGTTCATAGATGTTTATTTTTGAAGGAATCTTAATGCTGAGTATTGCTGCAGATTGGTATTATTAATTATCATGTTTGCTGTTGTATATCTTTATTACTTGCATGCCACCATGCACCCCATGGGAAAAGCAAAATCTGAAACCAACCAACCAAACCAACCAACCTATATCTATCTATTTATCTCTATATAGCCCAACAATGACTCACACAGAAGGCGTGCAACAATACCGCTCCATGCCGCCGGTGCTCATTCGTGAAGATGTCACTAGGGAATTCATGAAGAGCTGGGAAGAAAAAACACAATAGATCAAGTTCCTGGAAACATTTAGTTCATAGTAAAGATACATTAATTAAATGAGCCAAGTCTTTCTGTAGGCTGACAATCCTTGTATGTTCCTCCACCCAGGATAAGGGGAGAGGGGGCCCATGTCTGTCCCTTTCCCTGGCGGCCCCTTGGAGTGAGGGAGAAAATGAAGGGGATAGGAAGGGGTGGAGCTGAGGGGCCCCACAGGAGCTGGGGCGCCTGGGTTCCTTGAACCCATCTGCTCAATGATAGCGACACCCCTGCCTCCACTATAGAAACTGTCCTACTAGTTCGTGTTACTTTTAAATTACTTCATTTGTCCCCTGGCCATTTAGGTCTTTTTTGTAAATATTTATGGTGAAATTTGATGCTACAGTAACCATAACATTATGTGTCATACAGCTGCCTTGGGCTTATTGCACAAATTCTAAACACAGTGTTCTGTTCTGCAATCTTCAGTGTCGCAACAGTGGACATAATTAAGAGAGCACTTTTTAATAGTTGATTAGATTACAATATTAAAATTGTAATTATAGTAGACACAATAGATGCTTGGGAACCTTTTAGTTTTATAATTAGATTCCTTCCTGTGGTGAGCGCCTTTCCAACAAGTTCCAAATGGCTTTGATTATCTTTATTTTTAAAAAATCAATTCCAGTGTGGACAGAAATAGGAGTTTATATTTAATAATTAGGAAACAGTGACGGTGCATGGAGGGAGTTATATGAACTACTTGGCTATTACCATTGAATGGCAATGGGGGCAGGATCCCTGCTGTGACTGCAGGCTGTCCCTTGGTCTTGCTTACCTAGAGCAATACGGCAACTGTATGGTTTCAACCATGCAATGATAGCAATTCCAGGGGGATAATTTAGACCAGGGCAACACGAGTGGTTCCACAGAGAAAAGAGAAAAGAGAAAGCAAAACCAAAAAAGCGCAGTTCTTAACACTAGCAGTAAGTAAAATTTGTACAACCATTCAGTCTGTATCAAGGGATGAAATAAATCTACATCTCGTCTTATTTTGGTGCTTTGAATTATACATACAAACAACAATTACAGGAACTTGTTCACAATGCATATAGGCCTGGAAAATGAGTCTCGGCAACACAGTGAATATTACACCAATTGCCCTGAAACCATTGAGATTTCCTATTGTTCAGAGGCTCATAGCCTGGAATGGATGATTTGTCTACAACTTGCTCCACAAAGGGGGCAAGAGCAGCAAGTGCTCCCCCAAACCATTCGTTTCCCCCCACCTCTCCCCCATCTCTGTTTCAGAAACCTACTATGTGGGACACAGTTTGCCCACCCATAAATGCACTTTGCCCCTTCCGTGCTCCCCCTCAATTTTTCTCTGGTGCTGTCGCTGCAGGGCCATGCCGTGTGGTGAAGGATTAATCCCCTGCCCCACCCTGCACTGCAGCCACAGTTTGAAGCAGGTCCCCCCCCCAAGCACTATTAGCAACAATTTGATAGATACATTCAAGCATCTCCAGTGTGACACCTTATGTCTCCAAGTGGAAGCTGTCACTCTCCCTGCCCCCACCAATATTCCCCACTTGACCATCCACCATATCGAAACTTTACAGCAAAGTGTCAGAAAATACAGTCATAGTATGTTATGGTCCTCTCGCTTGATTTAATTATTTTTTAAAGGCCTCCATTTCTCACTCACTCCTCTACCCCAGAACAAGCAGCAGAGGCCAGTGCAGCCAGGTACACAGGAGACTCCTTCAGTTTCCCAGGAGCCAGGCCAACCTCTCAGCTTACTTACTGGGTGGGGTGAGTACAGGGAGGTGCAGGGTTATCTCCCCTGCAGATTTCAGCTGGCCTGGTAATGACCTCTCTTGCCACCCAGTTTTTTCCTGGCACATGGTCTTGGACAGGAAGAGAAAACTAGCCAGGAAAGCAGACTGGGAGGTTTGATGTAATTCAGAAAGACATTATTTTCTAGGAGGAATCTGGCCCATTTTCTGGATAAGTCTGAAGATATCAAGCAAGCTTTATTAATAAGCATTAATAAACAAAGCATTAATCACCTTACCTCTCTAAGTATTTCATATTTAGCAAAATCCTCCCTCCCAAATAACTTTCTTTGCTTTTGCTCTTCCAAACTAGACTCTAGTTGTTGCTCCAGATGGCCATCACAACATCTTGTAGTAGCAGTGAATCCCATAAATTAATTATATGAAGATTTTTCTTTTATCTTTCCTGAATCTACTGCCAACCCATTTTCTTGGGTGACTGTACATAAGAACATAACGACAGCCCTGCTGGAACAGGCACAAGGCCCATCTAGTCCAGCATCCTGTTTCACACAGTGGACCACCAGATGCCTCTGAGGAGCCCACAGTCAAGAGATATGTTTATGCCTCTCTCTCCTGCTGTTGCTCCCCTGCAACTGGTATTGAGAGGCATCATTCCTCTGAGGCTGGAAGTAGCCCACAGCCACCAGTCTCATAGTCATTGATAGATCTGTCCACCATGAATTTGTCTAAGCCCCTTTTAAAGCCATCCAAGCTGGTGGCCATCACCACATCCCATGGCAAAGAATTCCATAGATTAATTATGTGCTGTGTGAAAAAGTACTTCCTCTTGTCAGTCCTAAATTTCCCAACCTTCAGTTTCATGGGGTGACACCTGGTTCTGTGTGTGAGAGAGAAAAAATTCTCTCTGTCCACCCTCTCCACTACATAATTTTATTCACCTCAATCATGTCTCCCCCTAGTAGCCTCTTTTTCAAGGTAAAGAGCCCCAGATGCTGTAGCCTTGCCTCATAAGGAAGGTGCTCCAGGCCCTTGATCATCTTGGTTGCCATCTAAGAGTCCAACTGCCTCCCTGGCAGGTTTCCTACTTCTGATATATTTAAAGAAGCTTTTGTTATTCCCCTTGACACTTCTAGCTATATGCTCTTCAAACTCTCTTTTTGCATCCCTTATTGCAGGGATGGGGAACCTTGGCAATCCTGCAGATGTTGGCCTACAATTCCCATAATCCCTAGCTATTGGCCTCTGTGGCTGGGGATTATGGGAGTTGTAGTCCAAAAACAGCTGGAGTGCCAAGGTTCCCCACGCCTGCCTTATTGTCTCCTTGCGTTTCTTTTGCCAGTTTATGTTCCTTCCTGTTCTCTTCATTTAGGCAGGACTTCCACTTTCTGAAGGAAGCCTTCTTCCCTTTTATAGCTTCCTTGACTCAACCAGTTAGCCACACTAGTGTCTTCCTGAACCTGGTGGTATCTTTCCTCCTCCTTGGTATACATTCAAACTGTGCTTCTAGTATTGTGGTTTTAAATACATTCCATACTTTCTGGAATGATTTGACCCTCCTGACCTTCCCTTTATACTTCCTTCTTACCAGTCCCCCATTTTTGAGAAGTTTCCTGCAGTCCAACGCATCTGTGTTGGACTTCCTTGACAATTCTCCACTCGCATATATGCTGAATTGGATCACACCAGGGTCACTGTTACCCAATGGTTCTGCAACTCTGACATCTTGCACCAGGTCCTGGGCACCACTCAGGATTAAATCCAAGGTCGCCATCTCTCTGGTTAGTTCCACGACTAACTGTTCTAAGGCACAGTCATTTAGCACGTCGAGAAATCTGGCCTCTCTTTCATTGTGAATGTGAATTTACCCAGTCTATGTGTGGGTAGTTGAAGTCACCCATTATTACTGCCCTGTCTCTCTTTGATACCTCTCTGATTTGTTTCTGCAACTCCAGGTCACTCTCAGCAGTTTGATCTGGAGGCACATCCACAATAGCACATCCCTAGTAAAACATTTCCTTTCAGTCCTCGTAATGTTACCCATAATGATTCTGTGGAGGACTCCGGTCCATCCAGGTTTTCTAGTTCATTGGGATCTATCCCTTCTTTGATATACAGTGCCACTCCTCCCACAATCCTCCCCTCCCTGTCCCTTCTATAGAATTTATATCTAGTAGTGTTATGAGAGAGAGCAAGAAAAATCCTATGGTCTCCTGTACTTCAAGAGATGCCCAGAAGAGGGAATTGCAGCAGCTGCAGCTTGTCATGTAGGGGGAGGAAAAGCAACACCTGCTGAAATTCCCACTTCTCTGCATCTATTAAAGGTACAGGAGACCTGTCCTCTTTGCTTACAGATTAATCTGTAGGATTAAAGGATAAATTGGGGTCTTAAAAAAGTTGAAATGGAGGGGGATAATGTACACATTAATTAGGGGCTCTTGGTATGTCTCAGTTTCATCTGCAGTAGGAGAAGCATCCCAGATTACATTTGTACCTATTGTCGCACTGGTGGTTCTTGTCACAAACATATCTGAACACCCACGTACATGCATCTGGGAACTCTTGGTGATTTTTACCAGTCAGACTCTCCCCCCCACCCACCACCCACCCCAGTTAGCTTCATGCTTGGGGCTTTCAGGACTAGTTGGCGGTGCAAGGGAGGGAATTGTCAGCAGCAAGCAGCACCCCTGCATGTAAATTATTAGGTGAATGGCAGCAGTGGACTGTTAGGGAAATGCAGGTCCCAGTGCAATGGCCTGGTTGCTCTTGCTAAGACTGTTCCTGTGTGCAGCAGGATCTACAGTACATAGAAGAAACCCTGTAAAATATAGCCCCAGTTAGCATTTCCATTCCAGTACCAAGTATTTGTATAGCCTTTATATAGGGTTGCCAGGTCTTAGGGTTTGAGCTGAAGCTTCAGGGCTTTAGCTTTCATCAGGGCGTCCAAGGGAAGGAGTGCAATGTCAAGGTCAGAACTGAGGAGTTGGTTGCTATTCATTGTACTCCCCATGTCCCTCAGGCTCCATAGAGTCAGGCTCTACTCCAGTGCCACCTGTGACAGATATTAAAAACTATGTACACCAGCTAAGCGGCGGGGGGAACCATTGATGCGAACAAGAACATCTGGCAAGCAGTGATGTGCAAATTGTTCTAAAATGGAAAATATTCCAGAAATCTTTCCATTCCCTATATTATTCTGTAGAAAACTTTCCATTTCTAAAATGGCAAGTTAATTTTATTAAACCAGTGCAAGAAAATGAATGGATACCAATACAATTTCAGGCAAGCTGGGCAGTTTCAAAGTTGTAATTAACTTTTTTTCAGGTGTTTAACTTTAGGAATTAGGAGAAAGTATTGTGTACAAGACATACACATAACACACACTACTCATACACAGCCCTACTGATATGTAAATGGGAATAATATAAAATCAAAATACACATAATTCAAAATGAAAAAAATCAAGTTATGAATTCAGCTGATTGGCAAAGTCAAATGAAAACCAAAGTTTTCATGGTTCCTACCCTAGCAAGGTTCCTGCCTAAGCAAGGAGAGAACTAGGAGTGTGAAGTTTTCTTGTACCTTCAACCTCCTCAGGCCCTGATCCTGCAGGTTTTTCTCTCTATGCCTCTACAGGATCGCATTGGCTCCACTAGGATTTGCCAACACATAGAATAGCAATATCCAGGCAGACTAAGGGAGCCAAAATCATTGCTAGAATCATTACTAGGACTCTCCACATTCTGTGCTCTAGGGCAGTGCTCTTAATTGCAAGGCCCAGGAGTCAGTGGCAGCCCCCACTGACCTAAGGGCTGCTTCTGGACTAATTGTTTATTAGATCTATGCAGAGCTTAAGCCAAATACTCTGTACCACCCCCTGGCACCATGTGGAGGTGACAATTTCCAGTGCTGCACTTTGCCTAGTGTGTGGGGCGGGGGCTCCTTTAAGGAAATAGAGCCTTTTTGAACCTCAGCACCGCTTGGAGAGCTGAAAAGTGTGTTTTTCCAAGTGATTTCTCTATAGATGTACCGGAGTCCTCCACAGAAAGTCACTTGGACACTTCCCATTGTTCTGTGTGCACCTTCCAAGATGGCACTGGGGCACAACAGGGCTCGGTTTCTCTTAAAGTCCCCCCGCAGTGCTGGGGAAAGGACAGCATGGGGGCCAGCAGGGTGGGAAATGGCTCTCACATTGAAAGTTTTGCCCAAGTGGCCCCCTGCTTGAAAAAATAGTGAAGATCGCTCCTCTAGGAGCCACTTGTCACTCTAGGAGCCATTTTTAGTGCATATCTAAGGCCCTTTACGCCTAAACATATACAACGTAAAATGTGAATGCAACAAGTACATGTTTCCAAACATACAGTGAGGCGCCTTCACATGATCGGTGTGAAGTGCCATTCGGGGTAGTGTGGGGACAGCGAGTTTAGCCTGCTCTCCCCACACACAGGCTGGGAGCCATCCCTGGGTGGCCAGATCAGCCGCCCACATGACTGCTGGCTCTGTCACAGAGCCGGCAAGGGTGGCGGGGATTGGGGGCCAGTTGGCCCCTGGAAGTTCCAGGATGCCCCGTGCAAGTGCGCGGGGCATTCTGGAGAGACCCCCTGGGCCAGGAGGCTTGTTTCAGCCTCCCCGGGGGGGGTCGTCTCCTCGTGTGTCTAGTGTCTCCTCAAATAGAGACATTTGTCAAGGAGCCATGATTGGCATGCAATTGCTATTTGCTCCGTATATCCAAGGTTTGCCTTTCCGTGGTGTGTGAAATGGCCCCTAATGGAGGAGTTTGTGAATTTACATATGGGACAACTTTGATTGAACCTCAGGAAAGAACACCAAAAACATGGATACTTCAGTAAGCTTCTTTAATATTGGGCCCTTGATAATAGGAGGCAGACACAGCAGAACAAGTAGCAAAAAGAAGTTTGGCAGCTTATTTGTTTTGTCTAATGAAACACCAAGCTGTAGTCTAGTGAGTTGCTAATCAGCAAACAAACAAACAAACAAACCCCACAACACCAAGTTTTCACAGTGGTCATTCACTGAAGACTATACTGCCTACTCTCAGATTAGAATGTATACAGTGAAAGAGAATGTTAGGAATGTTTAATTGGTCTACCTGAGAAATACAGGTAATATAAATATCTATTTATGTGATGGATATTTGTGAGGACAAACAGAGATGTTTTGTTATACAAAATCAAACATTCATTTAATCCAGCTCTGTTACCCTAATGTGTTAAGTGAGTTAGAAAGCACATCAAGGTTGACAGCTGTTTATGTTGTTAGCGTGGCTTGCAGGCAGACTCTGCAAATTGACTGCAAAAATGGCACTTGGGAAGTTGATTTGCCCATAATAATGCTAGCTCTGATTCGACTGAGCTTAGAAACAATTCATATTTAGCAAGCACTAGCCCTGCTAGTGCTTGCTAAATCATCAGAAAATAAACCAAGCTGTATTTACTTCTTCATTTTGCACCACAGTCTCCAGGGCCGGCTTAAGGCAGGGACCAAAATGGCACAGGCCAGGGGTGCAGTCAGTTTAGGGGCACCTGCACCGTAATGTTCCCAACCACTCCCAGTGTCGTCTTGCCACCCGCAGCTGCCGGCCAGCCAGCCAGCCAGCCTGAGGGCAGAGTGGGGCCAGGCCAGCTCGCGGCTGCCTGCTGCCACCAGCTTGGCTGCAGTGAACCCCACTCACTTGCTGGGTGAGGCCAGGGGTCGGGCAGGTGGTGAGACTGAGCGGAGGAGGCAGAGGAGCAGCCCGAGTCGCTTCCCCCCTCCCCAACCATAGCAGGCAGAACTCTTGCCCAGTGAGAGTGAGTGAGCAACATGACACAAGCACGTGTCAGCATCCCGTCAGAGCCAGCCAGGAAGTTTTCCACACGGGGCTTTTAAAGCCCTTTAACTCGCATCTCCTCCGGAATGGAGGGGGTGCGTTCACATACCGGCCAGATTTACCTCAAAGTCCCTGTGAGCTATCAGGGAGCAGTTCACACACAATATGGGTTTTTCACTGCACGTTAGAGTAGCCCGATTTATATCTGGGGTAAAAAAAATCCTCTATTTGTGTCAATTTGGGGGGACAACTTCGAGTTCGCAGTAAACCTCCCCGTAAACCAGCCATAAAGCCTGCTGTGTGTAAAAGTCCCAGACAGCAACAAAGGAGAAGGTGTGAAGGAGTGGAACAGAGGGACAAACGAGAATCTCTTGCTTTTTTCAAGAGGAGTGAGAGTCGCAGGGAAAGAGAGAGGAAGAAGGGTGGGCTTGCCTTATTGTAATTGCTTGGGGTGGGGGAAAAAACTCTTCCAGTTGTGCGCCCAGCTGCCATTATATCCATGGGCGTCCTGATGTGGGGGAATGCCCCCCCCATTGAAGCCACTGGATGGAATCCTCTGGTCTTTTAAAGATAAAACCCCCAAAGAGCAATGAGCATGGAAGGAGATTGGTCAGTCCATCCAGCCAATCAAGGCATCTGGGAAGCAAAGGGGCTACATCATCCCCACCACCCTTTTTTTTTTTTTTTTTTAATCCCACCTTCTCTCCATACCAGGCTTCAGCCCTTGGTAGGAGCAGGCGAGGTCTGCCAGAGCAATGGGGCTCTCTCCCTTTAAGACTGCTGCTGGTGCAGCTGCCGCTCTTTCTGCTTTGCTCCTGCCTCTGCCTTGCTCTTTTCTTTGGACTTTCTCCCATAGCCTGCTTCTTCTCCCCACCACACCATCCCTGCATTTTGTTATTTTCCCTGTTATTTTCTATCTCTTTTCTGTTGTCTTCTGACAGTTTTCCTCCTCACTTTCACTCTCTCTCCTGCCCTTTTTCTACCACATGTTTTTCCCCCACTTACTTTTCTCTTCCCCTTTCAACTGCATTTTAATGCATCACAATGCCAAATGGGAGGGTGAAACTGGGGGTGGGGGTGGCTGCTGACCTTTTCCCACACTGCAAGGCTGGTGTGGAAGGAAAGGCTTTTGGGTGGGGATTCAACATGTGCTGCAACTTGTGAGTGTGTTGGTGAGGGGATTCAACTGTATGTGTATCCGATATTATGGCAAAGGAGAAGACAGAATGTCTTATTTACATAGGGAAATGTGGGGAGACAAGCGACTGATTTTGAACGGTGTGTGTATGTGTTGACGTTCATATCCTGCTCTTCTTCTAAGGAGTTCAGAGCAGTCATTTTTATCCTCACAACAACCCTGTGAGGAAGGTTAAGCTGAGAGATAAGCAACTGGCCCAGAGTCACCCAGTGGGTGTCATGGTTGAACTAAAAAGAAAAACTATATTAAAAATGGGAGATGGGTGCGAGAGTAAAATTGGCCCAGGGCACCACAACCCCGTGAGCCAGCACTGACAGTCTCATTGGCCTAGTTCAGACATCATGTGGAAACATGGTTTAATAATGGTTCCACATGATGTTCATGAGTCTCAGGATCATGTGTTCCCTTCTTTCTTTGCATGCAAAGGAAACTTAAAATCTATTCCATTTCTGTTTTAGAAGAAGCCAGGATCTGCTGCAATGTCCAAATCCAGCAGTCTGAACCCACTTTGAAGTCTATAGGAACATAGGAAGCTGCCATATACTGAGTCAGACCATTGGTCTATCTAGCTCAATATTGTCTACACAGACTAGCAGTGGCTTCTCTAAGGTTGCAAGCAGGAGTCTCTCTCAGCCCTATCTTGGAGATGCCAGGGAGGGAACTTGGAACCTTCTGCTCTTCCCAGAGTGGCTCCATCCCCTAAGGGGAATACCTGACAGTGCTCACACATCAGGTCTCCCTTTCTTATGCTGCCAGGGTGAACCCTGCTTAGCTAAGGGGACAAGTCATGCTTGCTACCACAAGACCAGCTTTCCTCTCAGCAAATCTCCAGTTCTTTTAACTGGAATTTATAAACAAGCCAGGATATGAACATGGGATTCAGGCCATCTAGTGAGTTCATGGCAGAGGAAAAATTCAAACCAGATTTATAGCCTAGGACCAAATTATACCAGATGGCAGGAAAACGTGGAACAAAGAACCATGTGGGAATATGGGTGAACATCCTCCTCCCTGCTCCATTTTCCTGCCCCTCCACCAGCTCCTATTTACTAATGATGTACTTTGTAAACTGGGGAAACGGCAAACTGCTTGCATAGTTTCCCCACATTTTTAAATGGGTAAAGGAGGGGAAATGTTATTTCTCCATGTAAATGCCCTGATCCATTTTTGGAAGGGCGGTATAGAAATTGAATGGAAGGAAGGAAGGAAGGAAGGAAGGAAGGAAGGAAGGAAGGAAGGAAGGAAGGAAATACTGTTCAATCGTGAACCGGTCCACCACGAACTGGGCCAGTTCAACAGTTCTATCACGAGGCTCCAGGAGAGGCAGTCCGGTCTGCAATCAAACTGAACTGAGCCCGATCCATGGTGGAACGGTTCAACTGGTTCGGAAGTTCAAGGGGCTTTGCTTATAAAGGGGAATCCAGTGAGGATTTTCCTTTACAAACAAAGGGGAATCCTGGCTTTAACAGGTTTTTAAAGGGGGGCAGAGTGGCAATGAGATGCGTTACCTTACTGATCCAGTGCTTCCCCCAGCAGCCTACCCGCATGGTGGCAGTGCAGTTCCTGAATTGACCTGGCCTCCACGGATGCTCATTTTGGCTCAAACCAGTTCCATCAAATGGACCGGAAGGTTCGACGGAATTGGTTAGAAGACCAGCAGTTCAGTTGGAATTTGGTCTGAATTTGAATTGAACCGCTGAAAATTGATCCATGCACACCTCTAGCCCTGATCACTGGAATCTGCTCCTCCTCATTATCCACAGGTATGCCTTGTGAGCTGGACTTCTGTACCCAGGGAATAATTACATGGAAAGATATCTTTCCAAGACTAAGGCACATCAGCAATAGCAACCCAAAGGTATTTAAGTATTTGTCAAGGAGCAGCATCACTGGCAAACCTCAACCCTGGCAACTACGAACAGCAACTGGGCCATCAAAGTTTGAAAATGCAAGAGTTTTAAAGATCTGGATCGTAGTGCCATTTCTGGTCTTAGCAGCAGCGGAAAGATTTATAGCAAGATTTTTTTAATGCCTACCATCAGATATATCAAAATTAAAAAGGAAAGCAGTGGCTAATATACTGAGCAGTTTCATCTGCTTTTTAATGGAACATGCACTCAGTTGTGCAAGAGCTCTCTTGTGCAAATGTGGGAACTTGCACAAATGCAATTGCATGACCAATGACCGTTATTTCCAATGCCAGTCAATCATGCAACTGACTTTGCACACTCTCATGCAATTGCGTGCATGCTCTGTTGCAAGGCAGACAGAATGTTGCACAGTACATCAGCAAATGGATTTTATAAGAGCACTTTGTGTTTATGTCGCAGTCCTTCTAATAACCAGAGATACAGGTGCTTCTGAAACCTGAAATGGCTGGTAATGGGGAAATCCCACACTCCTTGAAGGGCATTCCTGATGTATTTAATTCCAGTGATGTAAGATGACAGTTACTGTCTGGAACTGGCTTTCTAGAATCACATCTAATTAAGTCACCACTGTAGTGCTTAACAGTGGCATTACCCATAACAGAATAATCCAGTTCCTATTTGTTTTAATTCTTTTTCTTATGCTTCCATGAACGAATAAACTGAGTGTTATGCTAAAATGATCTGAATTTAAAATAACCAATAAATAGCAATTCACTGTGAATTTAACGATATCCAGATTTAACTTTTGAGAACAATCAACTAAAAAAGTACAGTATTATGGAATGGAATATTTAAAAACTTTCCAAATCATCATCAGCTTTTGGCCTGCCTTTTGCTTAATAATGCTTAATCATTTGGGATACTTTGTCCTCTACAGTAATTGAATCCTAATTGCTGAAAATGAAATATTGATTGGAAATATTCATGCGGCAGACAGATTACTGAAAGGTTTGCAGTGCTGATGTGGCTATTGCTCAGGAAAATCATAAAGGTTTGCAGGCTGTACAAGGCCATCACAGGGAAAGAAAAGCCTTAAAGGGGGCCCAAGGGCCCACTTCGGGGGTATGTCAATATCACGGGAGCTGCTGTAGCATATGCCGCTTCAGTAACATAACGACCTCAAAGCCACAAGGGACCTCAAAGCCACATAGCTACTTCCTATGACACCATCACCTCTGTCAGCATCACCCTTCCTCAAAGCTGAAGGGATGCTGTTGTGGGAGGTAGGATTAAGATGCCTGTTAAATATTAATTGAATAGTTGCTTGACTACCTATTATGTGATACTGAAAAATGTTTTATAAAGTCATGAACACCCTTGTTATGTGCCAATTTACTTTCTTAGGGCCAAACTTCACCACGGCATCACAAGTTTTCCCTAACTGGCAAATGACAATCTCAAGGAGGGAGTCATGGCACAGGAGCAAAGTGTCAGTCCCCCTCTGTGGACCCGATCTAAATTGGATCATCTATAGCAACTTTTCAGGGTGGGAAAACATGTTTCCAAACATGGAGCCCTATATAACATCCAGTCAGGTCCTCAGTTGCATAAAGGCTGTTGATGGCAACAGAGGAGGGCTGTTAATTAATTATCCTCTACTAGGTGTAAGACAGATATCAGATTGTACAGTGGGCTACTGGAGTATCGGAATGATCTATCGTATCGTTAAATGATCTATCTAATGTATTTATTTTAAATGGGGGAGCAGGAATTTTTGTTTAGTGGCAGAGCCATGAGCAGGGCCTGAGATGTCAAGCAGAGGGCCCTGGCATGTTCATATGGGCATATGTGGTCTGACAGGTACCCCAGCCCCAACCCATGTAGAGCTTTAAAGGTCAAGACCAGCATCTTGAATCTAGCCCGGAAGTGGACTGGTAACCAATGAAGCTGCTACATTGGTGTGACACTCATGAAGCAACTTGTGCCCATGAACATCCTTGCAGCAGCATTCTGGACCAGCTGAAGTTTCCAAACTATCTTCAAGGGCAGCCCCATGCATTGCAGTAGTCCATTCTGGATGTTACCAAAGCATGAGTGACTGAGATCAGGTCCGACTCTTCCAGGTAGGGTCATAGTTGGTGTACCAGCTGTAGCTGATAAAAAGAACCTCTGCACACTGCTGCCACCTGTGCTTCCAAGGACAGCATCGGTCCAGAAACACACCCAAGCTGCAGACTTTGTCTTTTAGAGGGAGTGTCACCTTGTCAGTTTTACGAACCCAGAACACTTCTGTCTTAGCTGAATTAAGTTTCAGCTTGTTTGTCCCCATCCAGTCCAGAATAGCCTCCAAGTCCCAGTTCAAAACATCCACTGCCTCCCTGATGTCTGATGATTTAAAAGAAAGGTAAAGCTGGATGTAATTAGTATATTGATGACACCACAGCCCACATCCATGGATAACCTCTCCCAGAGGTTTCATGTAGACGTTAAACAGCATAGGGGACAGAATAGATCCCTGTGGCACCCCATGGGCCAAAGGGTGGAGCAATCATCCCCCAGCACCACCTTCTGAGTACGATCCTCCAGGTAGGAGCGTATAGCCATGCCCCAAAGTCCTTGGACCTGAGGGAAGCTATTGTCTTGACCCTCTTCAGACTTTCTGGAATGGTGAGTGCAACACTAAAATTGGAGAGGTGGGATGCCTGGATATCCAGAACTATTGCTGCTAATAACTCAGAGCTCAATTTGTGGCAGAGCTCAGTTCTGGAATTTGTGTTATGGCTGAGCCCTAGAACACATGCAGCAGTAACTAATAATGCCTAGGTATGTTCTGAGAACCTTTCCTTCATAATCAACTCTAGCCTGTCACCACATTAAAAACATAAAGGATAAAACAGCAGGAATTCCAAAGTCAATTCCAAAGGTCAATGGCACTTCACATTTCAGGAAAATGGGGGGGGGGGAGATGAATACTTAAATGTAAGCTGTTCCAAGTCTGTGTGATACCTCTTCTGGGTCTCAAAGATAAGAAATGCCCACCTCTTACTGGATAATGGAGAACATTATTGCAGCACACAGTAGACCTATCTAATAAATCAACTATTCCTATTAACTCAATGGGAAAAAGCCCAGAGCATAAAATTTAGATAGGGTGGGATGGGGAACAAAAGGACAATATCTATGTGAATTGTTCCTAGTTTTCTAGTCTCGGTGGGCCAAGGAGTGTTCAGGCTCCTGAAGAGATGTCACAGGCCAACCACTCAAACAGGCTTCTGCTTCAAAATGTAACTGTTCCCCAGTTCTTTCAAATGGCCTTCTTCTGAGTCCTGTCTCTCAAAGAAGCAGTACTGTACACAATACAGTACAGCTCTTCTCAGGATTGAGCCAGAAGGGAAAGTAGCTTAAGTTCACTCACCATGACCTTTTCCCCATAGTTGATGAGATGATGCCCCCTGATCTCATCTCATTTCCTGCCCAACCCAGAGGGATTCTGTCTGCAATGAGGAAAACTATGAAAATCCCAAATATGCCCTCCCATCGTCCGTGATCTCTCCCTTGACTCAAATCTAGCAATCCCTCCCTCTCCCCCATGATACTATCCCTTGGTTTACATTTCTCACTAGTCTAGTGTTCCCTATGCATTCAGGGGCAGACACCAGGGGTGGGGGTTGCCAGGGTGCTCTTGCACCCCCTGTGAACAGTGGTACCATTGTGTGTTCCCCCTGCCCCCACAGCAGCGCCCATCAAAATGGAAGCATATCTCTCTATTAGGCAGCAGCACCCAGCACCAGCAAAGAGGAGTCTCCACCCCACCACCATTGCCAGTAGCAGTCTCAAAAAAAGGTCTTCCCTTCCTGCTGCTAGTCCTGACTTCTCCCAGCAAGAGCTGCAGCTGCCTGATTGGTTCACCTGCAGTCTTGTGCTCCTCCCTGCTCAGCATTTGAATGTAACTGCAGAGTGAGGAAGCCAGGAGGAGAAGCAGCAGCAGCTACTGAATGGGAGGTGGTGTTGGGTTTGTCTCCCTCAAGGAAAGTAAAACATTAAAAAACCCAACCCTTATCTGTTACATCTCTGTGTGATTTGTTCCCCTTGCTTAAGCCACTGTATTTCTCCCCCACCCCCACCATATGAATCATGTGTGTGCCAGCGGTGGCTGGTGGGCTTTGGAGCAGTGGGGGCGGGCAGGGGAGAACCTGGTCACAGAGGCAGAAGACTACCTGCCCCCCCCCCTTTCTCTTTTAAAAGCTTTAAAAATAAGAGGGAAGAAAAAATGCTCTAACATAATAGTTCTGTTTTTGTTCCTGCCTTTTGGTTTATCATGTGTTGGCTGTTGAGTTTGAAGATCTTAAACTGCTTATACCTCTAATCAGGTGTGTGCATGTTCCCCCTCCCCCGCCTCTTATGTCTTTGCCTTATATTATTAAAAATATATGCTGCTTTTTAAGCAAAAATTTCAAAATGGTTTAAATAGCAAAATGAGACAATGCTTCTTTCTCATCATGTTTCTCATAGCATAAGATAAGAACATGAGAACAGCCCTGCTGGATCAGGCACAAGGCCCATATAGTCCACCATCCTGTTGCACACAGTGGACCACCAGATGCCTCTGGGTAGCCCACAGGCAAGAGGTATGCACATGCCCTCTCTCCTGCTGTTGCTCCCCTGCAACTGGTATTGAGAGGCATCATTCTTCTGAGGCTGGAGATGACCCACAGCCATCAGACTAGTAGCCATTGATAGACCTGTCCTCCATGAATCTGTCTAAGCCCCTTTTAAAGCCATCCAAGCTGGTTGCCATCACCACATCCCATGGCAAGGAATTCCATAGATTAGTTATGCACTGTGTGAAAAAGAACTTCCACTTGTCTCTTTATAATAATTACTATTTTATTTTGTGCTTGTAACAGTTGTTCATATATAAATGCCATACATATTGTCTTTTAATAAGCTTATAATGGACTACAATACCCCAACTTCTTGAAAGCAGCTTCACAAATTATTAAAATGAACATCAAGCATTCCCCTCCCCCACCAAAAGCCTAGTTTTATACATTTGCTTCAAAACAAGGCTTTACAAATCAGATCACAGGAAACTCATTTTAAAGGTTCTTTTGCCCTTGAAACGTTTGCTTGTCCTTAAATTCTAAGAAATTGGGGTAATTCCATATATGACATTCTGCTATCCTGTTTGAAATCAAATTGGTGGCTTTTCCTTCTGTAATATATAGACACACACTATACACTGCATATAGACTAGTCTATAGACATACACCATTGTCGCATATGCTTTTTGCTTAAATATAATTCATAGAAGAGCTCAAACTGGGATGCTTGCTGCTGTGATAGTTGTAAAAAGAAAGCTACTGGAATTTGCTTCAGAATTTACAAGTCTAGGATTGGAGTGCAGAGGCTAAAAGTCAACATAAATAGGTATATGTTATAGACACACCTATATATTTAATTCTCTTAGCCAGCATGCATGTCCAGGATTTGGCGGCGAAACTCTCATGACACACTGCGAGAGTTCTGGTGAGAGGCCCAGTGGAGTGAGGAGGGAGGAGAAGAAAGGGAAGAAAGTGGTGGCGGCGGTGGGCGGGCGGAGGAGGGGGGGAGAGAAAAGAGGCAGTGGGCGGGTGGGCGTGGGGGAGAGAAAAGCAGCGGCAGTGGGCCGGCGGGCAAGCAGGCGTGGGAAGAGAAAAGCGGCGGCCAGCGGGTGGAGGGGGGGAGAAAAAAGCCGTGACGGTGGGCGGGCAGACAGGAGGGAGAAAAAGACAGCAGCGGGCGGGCAGCTACCACTGCCCGGTGAGGCTCTGTGTGGGGAGAGGAGTGGGAGGGCAGGAGGGCAGGAGGGCTAGAGAGTGCGGGGCTGGAGAGAAGGGGAAGAGAGGAGAGACCGGGGCCAGGGCAGGAGGAAGAAACAGCTGGCCCCAAAGCGCTGCACAGATGCTCTGTGCGGGGTTGACTAGTATTTTATTATGACACATAGCCTGTTCTTCCTCCAAAGAGTCTCCTCCAGATAGTTCAGAGTAGTGTACCTGCTCTTCTTCCCCATTTTTATCCTCACAACAATCCTGTGAGGCAGGTTGTGAGGAGAGCGAGTGTCTCACCTAAAGCCCCACAGTGAGTTTCATGATCGAATGGAGAATGCAAGTCCCCCTAGTCTTAACACTCTATACACTACACCAGACTGGTTCTTAACTATGTGGGTATTGATTGCAGGAGAAATCTGATGCAGGAGAAAAAGGAGAATCATTTCTAGCATTGGAGCCAACTATTATTTATTCATTCATTCATTCAGTTTCTATACTGCCCTTCCAAAATGGCTCAGAGTGGTTTACATTCCTTTAATTAGTGGGGAGGAGAGTATTAGATACCTTTAGAGAGCATGAAATGGTTTAAATATCAAACTATGGGGAGGCTATGGGCCTCAGCCAGGTCCTGTAGGCCCAGGCCCTGGATCAGGCCCTAGCATCACCTCTGCAAGGAAGAGGGGAGAGTGGCAAGATTGCCCATACAATATCTGGTATCAGCAGGTATGTTCAGAATTTCTTCTTTTTTAAAAAAAACAACACAAAACAATCTTTCCCTTAGTGTATTTTGGTGTAAAAAGTAGGGCAAGAGATGGAGAAAGAAAGGGAATAAGAGAAAGAGGGAGGGGAGAAAGACAGAAAGTGAGGCGAGGTGAGCGGGAGGTGACAGAAGGCAGCGCAAGACTATGTGCAGCCCCCAGAGGTGCATCGGAATCCAATCTGGCCCACCAGCAGATTTTAGTTTGATAACCCTGGCAAAGTGCATTTGCAAGAGAAAGAAAACTCAAGCCCCAATATTTTTTATAGGGGTGTGTGTGTATCTTTTATGGGGGGGAATTCTTGTGGCACCTCCTGTAATTACCTGGAGCCACCCCTGTATGCATTCCTGGGGTCTTTAGAAATGGGGTTAGGGAAAGGGGGTCTTAAAACACACACACACACACACACACACACACACACACACACACACACACACCATCTCCAGCCCACATAGGGACTGCAGTTTTCTCACTGTGCAAAAGTCTGCTGTGATAAGACAAGATTTTTCTGGCCTGAAAAGTGACAGCAGATTGATTCAGAAATACAGGAGAGATATAGCAAGAGTCCACAGTGAGAGTCCAGCTTAGTAACAGTCATCTTCAACCCCCCTAGAAAACTACAACCTCCTCACTTTAAAGGTCTGACAAGATTTGGGGGGCTGCCAAGTGAGAACAATCAGGGCACAAGAGAAAGTTAAAACCCAGCTCAGTAACTGTAGATGAACAACTAAACTACATGTAACATTAAATGTGTCATTGGCCCTGACACATTTAACTGTAAGGCAGTAATGTGTGTGTGGGCGCGTGTGTACAGGTCATTGGCATGACTGTAGTGGGCTTTAACCTTCAGCAATGACTCCACCACCATACCGCAGTCTCAGTCTGGATGTTCCCTCATTGCTACTAAGGATGTGTACAAAATGGATTTTGCCATTCGTTTTGAGCTCAAATTGCAAAAACCTTGACTTGATTCATTGAAACAGCAGCCAAAGCCAGCTGTTTTGACGAATCAACCTTGAGACACTTGAATCGATCTGAGTGATTTGAGGACCATTTTTAGTTCCGTTTTTCTGGGGAGAGCTGGTCTACCAATTGGGGTTAGAAGTGTTGGGTTATGCAACAGTTGCAGGCTAACTTAGTTTGCATGTAATCTGCTATGAAGCCAGAGGGGGCACTGTAGTTTCCTCTGTGCTGGTTGGGCTAGCTAGACTTTCTTTTCTCATTCCTGTTCCTGTGTGTGTCAGCAAGTTCTGTACTGACCTCTAAGTGTTTATCTCACAAGTAAAGTTGTCTTAAACCTTGTGGTGGTGTTTGTTCTGAAAACTACAAGACAGCTCACATTCTGCAACAGGTTATGGTGTCCAGACTCCTTCAGAGCAACCCAGTATACAGCCCAGAATGGCCTTGAAGGGCAAATGACCTTGAAGCAGCCTTGAAAGAGCAGAAGCCACAAGCAGACCCTCTGAGAGAAAGCCTGCTGAATGCAAGTAAGCAAAGCTAGGTTGTTGTTTTTTTAAGGGGCTTGCAGCTGGAAATTATCAGTTATGGAAGAGTAAAGTAGAAATGCTTCTATCTAAGGATGACTTGTGGGAGGTTACTAACTCAGACAGACCTGCAGCAAATCCCCAAGAATGGGATAGAAAGGACAGACAGGCACGGGCAACCATTTGTCTACTAGTGGAAGATGACCATCGATTCACATAAGGAATCATGCTACAGTAAAGGGTATGTGGAATGCACTGAAAAAATTGCATGAAATAACTGGTTTGAACAGTAGACTATTCCTTTTGAGAAAGCTGTACAAAATGAGACTTGGGAAGGGAAGAATGCAAGACTGCATAAATGCAATGCTGGAAATGGTGGCACAATTGTGTGGAATTGGGGAAGAAATAAAAGACAGTCACATAGTCACCCTATTACTATGTAGCTTGCCTGATGCCTATGGTGCCCTTATTAATGCCCTTGAGACAAGGCCTGAGGAAGACCTGACAATGGAATTTGTGAGAGGCCGACTTTTGGATGAATTCCAGCGCAGAAAGGAAGTCATAGAGGACAGTATTTGTCAGAATGGAGAAGCTGTACTGAAAACTGTAGGTGACAGGGCACACAAGGAAACAAGAGCAAGTTTCCGGTGCAAGAAAGAGGTCCATTTAAAGAAAGATTTCTCCATATGGAAGGCAGAACAACAGAAACTTCAAAGGAAGTCTCCACAAGCACCTAAGCAAAAGGCAAATGCTACAACTAGTGACACAGAAGAATGGAGTGGATGCTTCAAAACAACACAGTCTAACTTATCCCAGGGCTGGTGCGTGGACTCTGGTGCAACTAGTCAAATGACCAGCGACAGAAACTTTTTCACAGAATTGGACTTAAGCAATAAGGAAAATATTTATCTTAGAGATGGAAGCAGTATAACTGCAGAGGGAATTGGACAAAGATTTTTAAACTGCACCAAGACATACGGGGACCTCCTCACTATACCAGTAAAATATGTACTATATGTTCCTGACTTGGAAGGTGGTCTCGGTTAAATTGAATCAGTTAAGCGGATGGCAACCAAAGGACTCACCATTAAGTTCCAGGGCAATGAGTGCACAATCCAAGAGGGGACAAAAACCCTGGCCAGAGCAATTGTAGATGAACACCTGTATTGCTTAAGCACAGCAATGGAGCAGGTGAAGCTCACTACACATAAGCAACACAACAACTGCATTCACTTATGGCATCGGTATCTCGGCCATAGACACCCTGAAAGTGTAAAGGAACTGGCAAAGCAGCACCTGAAAACAGACCTTCTGTTGTCAGCCTCTCCAGTAACTATGAAGTGTGACTGCTGTATCAGAGTTAAGGCTACAAGAGCAACACATCCCAAAGCAAGCCAAACCAGAGCTTCAAAACCACTTGATCCAGTGATGTATGTGGGCTGATGCAAGTACCAGCACCTAGAGGAAAAAGATACTTAGTGACCTTTATAGATGACTTCTCAAGATATACAGTCACCTATCTCATGAAGCACAAGGATGAAGTGTTGGAAAAGCTACAAGACTATTTATCCATGGCAAGTAACAGATTTCAGCACAAGCCACTTATATTGTGGACCAACAATGGACATGAGTTGACAGGAAAGAAAATTGAGGACTTCTTAAGAGTTCATGGAGTGGAACATCACAAAACGGTCCCATACACGCCCAAACAGAATGGAGTAGTGGAACACAAAAATAGGACCTTAACAGAAATGATTAGATGCATGTTAACAGATTCAGGTCTACCTGAAAAATACTAGGTAGAAGCAGCAAGCACAGCTACATGTTTGCAAAACCAATCCTCCTCCACAACAGTGAAGAAAACCCCATATGAACTGTGGTATGGAGAAAAACCCAGTGTGAGACATATTAAATTATTTGGGTGCAAAGCATATGTATACATCCCCAAAGACAAACATACCAAGCTGCAAGACAGAGCAGTGGAATGATTTCTAGTTGGCTACAATGAATGCTCCAAAGGATATAGAATACAGGATACAGTTAAAGTGACTATTAGTAACAGCGTGACATTTGAGGAAAGATTTGCTGAGGATGTCATGACTTTACAAGAATCAGGAGAACTACTCAAAGACGCAGAAGAACTTTCTGAGCAAGCGGTTGAAGTTAATATACAACCAGCTGAAGTGCAGAGGCAAGCAGAATCAACAGATGTTGAGCTAAGACGATTGTCCAGGACAAACAAAGGTAAATCACCTCTACACCTGTCATATAAAGCTAGAACCAATAGGTTACCTGAACTGTCATCCTGGGAAGAGATCTGGCAAATGACAGAAGGGGAAGCCAACAAATGGGCTAAGGCAGCAGAAGAGGAAATGAAGTACCTGCACAGCAATAATACTTGGACGCTTACTCCGTTACCACCAAATAGAAAGCCTATAGGCTGTAAGTGGACATTCCAGATTTAATATAATAAAGAAGGCAAAATTGAGCAGTACAAGGCTCAGCTTGTTGCAAAAGGCTACTCACAAAAGTTTGGAGAGGATTATGATAAAACGTTTGCCCCCAGTTGTTAAGCACACAACAATTAGGACATTACAAGGTGTTGCAGTTGGAAGAGGAATGTATGTCAAACACCTAGATGTAAAAACAGCCTTTTTGAATGACAAACCTAAAAAAGAAATCTATATGGAACAGCCACCAGGCTTCAAAAATACGAAAAAACCTGACTTTGTATGTAAGTTGCACAAGAGCATATATGGATTTAAATAGGCCACAATGGCCTAGAATGCAAAAATAAATGAAGTACTCATAAATGAAAACTTAACCAGAAATAAAACAGATCCTTGCTTATATTTGAAGAAAGTGGACCACCGATGGATCTTTCTTCTGATCTACGTGGATGACCTACTGATATGTTTTGAACAAGAAGGGGATGACAGTGGAATAATGAAAGCATTAAGTCAACAATTCAAAATGAAAGATCTGGGAAATGTAACACACTACTTGGGAATATAGATAGAAAGAGAAGATGATAGGAGCTACTCATTCAAAACTGCAAAACAGAAGAAATAATAGAGAACTTTGGAATGAAAGATGCAAAGGCAAAAAGTATTCCCATGGAAACCAGTTACTTAAAGGAAAGCAAAGAACAGAGTACATCGTTGCCAAACAACCAACACTATAGAAAAGTAATTGGGAAATTTTTATACATTGCCACTGTCACACGACCTGACATTGCAGCAGCAATTGAGATCTTATGCAGGAAGGTCTCAGCACCAAGTCAGAAGGACTGGAATGCAGTGAAAAGGGTTATACATTACCTAAAAGGAACTTTATACCTTAATCTATGACTTCCAATAACTTCTGATGCAACCAAACTGGATATGTGGAAGCAGATTGGGCTGGAGACAGTTCTGATAGAAAATCTATGAGCAGTTACCTGTTTTTGCTTGGAGGGGGACTCATCAGTTGGGCCAGCAGAAAACAAGTTTCAGTAGCACTTTCTTCTACAGAAGCAGAATACATCGCACCTGCACAAGCTAGCCAAGAAGTAATCTGGAACATAGGAGCATAGGAAGCTGCCATATACTGAGTCGGACCATTGGTCTATCTAGCTCAGTATTGTCTTCACAGACAGGCGGCGGCTTCTCCAAGGTTGCAGGCAGGACTCTCTTTCAGCCCTCTCTTGAAGAAGCCAGAGAGGGAACTTGAAACCTTCTGCTCTTCCCAGAGTGGCTCCATCCCCTGAGGGGAATATCTTACAGTGCCCACACATCAAGTCTCCCATTGAAATCATCCAAGCTTCAGCTACCTCAGATTCCACTTATTATGAATAGTTAAGGTAAAGTGTGCAGTCAAGTCGGTGTCGACTCCTGGCGCCGACAGAGCCCTGTGGTTTTCTTTGGTAGAATACATGAGGGGTTTACCATTGCCTCCTGCCATGCAGTATGAGATGATGCCTCTTTCAGCATCTTCCTATATCGCTGCTGCATGATAATAGTAGCAGCGGGGATTCAAACCAGCAACCTTCTGCTTGTTAGTCAAGCATTTCCCCGCTGCGCCACTTCAGGTGACTCTGGCTACAATTATTGGCAGACTTGGGTCAATGTCCAAGAGAAGCCACACAAATCTTGGAAGATAATCAAGGGTGTAGTGCACTTGCACAGACAGAGTTAACCCTAGAACCAAGCATATAGATGTGAAGTATCACTTCCTGAAAGACTTACAGGAACAAGGACTTACAGACCTGCAGTACTATCCAACTGAGAATATGATGGCGGACAGTCTCACAAAGCCTTTGCTCAGAAAGAGGCATTGTAAGTTGTCAAGGGTAATGAACTTAGCGGGCTAATGCTTCAGCTGTTGAGAAGGGGTGCAGCCTAACTTACTACTGTGTATAGTTTGCACGTAATCTGCTATGAAGCCAGTGGGGGCACTGTAGTTTCCTCTGTGCTGGTTGGGCTAGCTAGGAGTTTCTATTCCTTTTGTTCCTGTGTGAGTCAGCAAGTTCTGTACTGATCTCTAAGTGTTTGTCTCACAAGTAAAGTTGTCTTAAACCTTGCACTGGAGTTTGTTCTGAAAACCACGCAGACCATGCTCACATTCGGCAACAAGCAGGTAGACCAATCCTCCGAGGCAGGCCAATGTGCTAAGTCCAGAGTGGAGGGCTGGTCTATCTGCCAACCCCAATTGGTAGATCAGCTCTCCTCGGGGAAAATATGAAGTGGGTAGACCAGGCCTCCATCCTGGAATTAGTGTGTTGGCCCGCATTGGAAGACTGGTCTACCCGCTGACTCCAATTAGTAGAGCAAGACCAGCTCTCCCCAGAAAAACAGGACTTAAAATGGCACTCGAATCACTCAAATCGATTGGAGCTCAAAACAAGGTCACTTTGATTCAAACTTGAAACAGGCCCTTTATTTTAAGGATGTTTTGTTTTGAGCTTGAATCAATTAGAGCTTGAATCTATTTGCACATCTCTAATAGCTACTTGGAAGCAAAAGTTAACCACATAAAGGCCAATGATGCATTTAATGGAACATGTAGTTTGATCTGGTTAAGCTGTAGCTGGATTGGAATTAAACAATGTCATAATCATGCCAGCCAACTGATGTTTTCAATCTCTTTACAGCACTTCAGTCTTCAGCTAACTTTATAGTAGATCTTAACTTACAGCAATTTGACAATGGACTCCTGTTTCTAGAACTATGGACTAAAAAATCCTGACACACTGATATTTAGAAAAAAAACTTCCATTGACAAAGGGTGTGATCTGATCCAGAATATACTAGGCATAGGACCTGGAAGTGAAATATATCAATAGGACTCAACAGAGTTCTGTCCCTACTACATTGCCTGTACAGGCAGCTTAACTAGCCATTTGAATGAATGTATAGTCTGTGCTTGCCTCTTGTATACTAATCTAACCTCATCTAACTCCATGTAAGTTACTTGTGCTCCCGAGAATGAATAACTTTGATTTAGGATGCGGAGTGCTGGATGGGGATATTGGAGGTGTACACAAAACTCTCATTTATCCTCATGGCCTCTTGTATTGGGTGCATGTGTTGGTGGTGAAAGGAGGAAAATGGGGCTCTGTCAAGCCTTTTCAGGATCCTGTGTCCACAGTGAACTAAATTGCTATGACTAATCAAATGTCAAAAGGTGGGAAGTAATCACATCTGCAGTACCTCTCACTTCACCTTGTGGTTTCTATGCTACCAGAGGTGGGTGGGAAAGAGCGACTGTGCCATTAGCAGATCTCATGTTGCTGAGATAATGTAGGAATGGTTCCTCAGTGTTACTTACAAAAGCGCCGTTGGCCAGGATAGTTTTTTTTCTTATCCTTTTTAAAAAAGTGCCGCAAATACAATTATTTTGATAATAAATAGCTTTGCTGCAAGAAGAGCTCCAGAATCAAGCTATATTTTAAAGCCTGATTAATAAGAAAGGTTGTTAAAACCCTTCGTATAAATCCAAGTGAATGGAAGTTTTTCATCCTAGTTGATTAAAAAAGGGAGAAACCCTTTTTTTAATCCTGAAAGTAGGGCTCACAGAGCAAAGATTTTTTTAAAAAAAATAAAATAAAACTCAAGAGAAGACATGGCTGAAAAGTGCCTAATATATTTGAAAAATTAAAAGCAGGATTTGGGAAAGGTTGCTACGATTGGTTAATGTAGTAGAAGTCAGCAATGATATCCATATGTCATTGTAAGAAATCTGTGCTGGAAGAAAGCTGGTATAATACCAACAAGGAGGACACAACATAATGATCAGGTTAAGCTTCCTCTGCACCAGCGTTTTGAAGCTTTATATTCCTCTGAGCTTTCAAATACAACAAAACCTCTTTTAGCTGGGTTATTCCTTTCTCTGGGCATGCTTTCTATCCCTCAGTGCCTGCCCAGTTCAGTTCCTTGTCCCTCCACAGACCTGACACTTCTCTTCTTGAAACGCACAGAAACAGTAGCTATAAACAGTAGCTACATTCTTTTTTAAATTTCAGAGAAATAGGTGGTGCTGAGCAAGAAAAAAGGCCCAACTCAATTGAAATCATATCACTGTTACTGTGATTAAAAATCATGGGCACAATCAAAAAGTTCTCTGGCACAGGCCCCACTGAAATGAATGTGAGTTGAAGAAAAACACCCCTGTGCTCTGTATAGCTGTTATTCATTTCAGTGGGCCTTCAACTATAAGAACAAAGACCTTGGAGAGAGTTAGCTGCATTTTCATGATTTCTGGCCCTAGCAGGGTATCTTCAGAGGATCCTAAATTTCTGGAGACAGCATGCAACACATCCATTACTGCCACAGAATACAGGAAATTGGGAACAAAGTAGCAAACAGGGATGGAGCTATGGTAGAGGATGCGCTTTGCATGCATAAGATCCCAGGTTCAAGCTCTCATATCTCCAAGTAGGGGAACGCCCATCTGAAGCCATAGTTAGGAACATAGGAAGCTGCCTTCTACCGAGTAAGACATAGAAAGCTGCCATATACTGTGTCAGACCATAGGTCCATCTAGCTCAGTACAGTCTACACAGACTGGCAGCAGCTTCTCCAAGGTTGCAGGCCTAATTCTGCAAGTTCACACCTTTATTTTTAAAAATTTGTTTAATTATTATACCTGTACAGATCAGATTGGAGACTGATCTAATCTAATCAATGGAACTTCTCTTTGACATCAAACATACAATGGTTCCTGTGCTGTCAGGTGTCTGTGTACTTGAAGAGGCTGCCACAGCAAATGAGAGTGTCTCTCTGACTCCAGTTTCCTAGATACATTGCCAGTCTCAAAATAGCTCCAAACTACAATTCTGCTCGTCAATTTGGATTATTCTTCTGAATAGTTATTTTTGTCAGAATAACTTTTTATATCATGTACTCCACATGTGCTCTTTTAAAATGTAACCCCTTTAATTAAAGGGAAATAGGAGGGCAGTTGAAGAACACATTAATAAAAATCAACCTTCAGCTTCATAGGGTCTATTTTGTCTTGTTTTTTGGCAAACAGAAGCAACAGCATTTAGCTTTTTTTTAAAAAAGTGTACCTTGAGATTTCCAGTTTCATTAAGGTCAAAACTGCCAATGCCATGTGCATGACATGGTTTAGCCATATGCTACTTTCATTAATTTTCAAAAAAGAAGAAAATGGATTAGCTCTATCCCCTTGGCTGCCATCACATATCCCCATCCCCAAGAGCGGAGTACACTTCATTGCAGAAACTTGTAGGAGACATTATTTACTTATTTATTTGTCATATTTCTATACCGCCTGATATGTACATCTCTAGGCCCAGCATCTTGAAACTGGAACTTCACCAGTTGAAGTTCTGTCTGTCAAGCAGCTGAAGTACAGACAGAATATCAGCAGGTGCTGCTTCCATCCTAATATTCTAGATAAAGGGGAATTCTTGGCTGGCCAACAGCTGTAATAAAAACTGATTGATAAAGGGGAACCTGTTGAATGTCTTCCTGTCATGCAATTATTAAAAGTCCTCGGCCCTCTGGACCTTACAAGAAACTCAGCAGCCCCTCCTTTTTATGAGGAACAAGGCTGGAGTGTAGTAAAAACACTGAAGCCCAGCAGCTCTGAAGTAAACTGATACAAATAAAATAGTTGAATAAAAATATGCATAACATAATATTGGGGATAAAAAACATTTTATAGGTTATTTGTACTAACAGTGACATGGTCCTCAAACATGAACAGCACAGATTTCTTAATGAACAATTGTTCTCTTCTCACAATGTCTACTCATGCTTTCTGTTATTTCTTTCCTTAGGGGGACACACAAATATTTTTTCCACTGTTCCTTTTGCTGTACACTTGCACAATGGTACTAAATAACAACTTGTACACACTAGATTTTTCAAATGTATGGTTGGTTTTGGTTAAATGGTTACAGGAACATTCACTCTCCATGCTCACTAACCAGGCCTCAAAGAAAGGCAGGACGGTGTAATGCATTTCCACTCATTTAAACAGTTGGCAAAGATTTTAACCAGGTAAGTTATTCTAATTTCTCTACTCTGCCTCAACGCTAGTGGATGTTTGCTGAAACCCCATCTAGGTAGAAGAATCCACACTTCTATCATACTAAGGTTGTCCGGGGAAATCAACATGTCTGTGGGGGAAAGGAAGAGACACAGCCAGGGTGGGGCACTGACTCAGAGGCGTAATGATAGGGGGGGCAGAGGGGGCACGTGCCCCCGGCACCACCCCGGCGGGTCACGTGGGGGGCAGCAAAAAGTGGCTTCCCCCCGCACCCCCCTGGATCGCCCGCCAAGTGTGGCGGCGGGCGTGCGGCGGCGATTTGGCGGTGGCGGGCCAGGCGGCGTTGGCGGCGGGTCGCCCACGGCGTTGTCAATGTCCCGTACTAGTAGCGGGCCGAGTGGCGGCGTGGCGGATCGCCCGCCGAGGACTATTGCAGAGTGGCGCCGAGCCTGCGTAGTTGGGAAGCGACGCCGGGCCAGAAGGCAGGCTCAGCGCCGCTCTGCAATAGTCCTCGGCGGGCGATCTGCCGCGCCGCCGCTCGGCCCGCTACTAGTACGGGACATCGACAACGCCGCGGGCGACCTGCCGCCAACGCCGCCTGGCCCGCCACCGCCAAATCGCCGCTGCACGCCCGCCGCCAAATCTCTGCCACCGCTGGCGATCTCCTGGGGGGTGCCGCGCCACCGACAGGTATGTGGGGGCGGCGGGGGGGCACCCTGGGCGCCGTTTCCCCCCGATACGACACTGCACTGACTGTTGTGTTTCCCTCCGCCCTATCTCCTCCAGCTGTGTTCCATTGCTAGGGCTGCTGCTGTTGCTGTAAGGAGCAGGCCAGGCCGGGGGCACAAGCGTCTTGGTGAGCAGCCTGGGGCCTCAGAAGACCTTCCTTTTCTCATCAGGAAGCCAGGTGTCCAAGAAGGCAATGTGAAAGCAGCTGGTCTTGTTAGCTCTGCTCAGTGGGAATTTCTTTCTTTCTTTCTTTCTTTCTGCGCCTATGTCTGGATTTTTAAACATTTTTAATGCTGTTTTATATATGGAGAGGAGTTCATTAGTTTTAGTCCCTCCCCCTCTTTTTAAACTCTGCTCCTCTGTTTGTGGTCTGTCTTTCGGATGAGTTGTGCACTTTATCAGCCAGAGCACTGTTGACCAGCTGATCGATTGCCTAGCTTTTGTTTTTCTTTGGATTCTTTGGTTTTTAATTAAGGACAACAGATTATTTTCTGTTGTAAATTTTTGAACTAACGTAAATAATGGGGGGGGGGATCAGCTTATCAGTCCAGAAGTACAAGGATAGGTGAAAACCTCAAAGCAAACACACCTGGATACATTTATGGCAATGAAGCACAGTGAGACACCAAAAGAGCCTGTAAGTTTGAACCACCCTGTTCCCACATCGTATAGATTTGCACTTTTGGAGCAATAGGAATCTGAGCTAATTGAAGCAGCAACAATTATCAAAGAAAGACAGTTGCAGGGGGATAATAACCTTGGTAAAAGATAAAGAGCTTTTAATAAACCTATCTCTTGCATCCGTTGGAGGGCTGGACCAAGAAGAGTGCCCCAGATTATCAGTAGATTTTATTAGAGAACTGTTTACTAACAGCTCAGACCGTCCTTGCAATATTTGAAAACTTAAACTCAATTAGCCAGAAGGTAGATTGTATTATGACTTCCGTTGGTCCCCTTATGCAAAAGCATTCATCTAGTACAGCTAGCTTTATTACAAAGATTTCTGTCAACAGAAATGCAGTGGGCATAGGGAATGACTCTGGCAAGACGTCTGATACCAGAATTCTTCAGACTAAACAGGTTGTACTTGAGAAAATTATTAATAAATACAATATGGGAAGGTGTTGGGCCACCTGGCTATAAAAGGCTATTAAACTCTCTTTAGGTCAACTACTTTGTTGTCACCCTCAATGTGTTGATATCTTAGATATTGAATGGTTGCCCTCTTCCCCAAAATGCAAAAGAATTCTGTTAACTTTCAGTCAATTTACTGTTCCTTTGATGCTTCTCAAAATGGGAGCTTTTCTGGCTGGCTATCAAATCTTTCCTGTCCATGTTTTCCAAAAAACCTCCATTTTCTCATTACTACTGGCAAGGGTTAATACTGCAAGATCTTTGACAGCCAGATTGAATTTGCATAATATTGATAAGCCCATTGTGGAAAATATGCTCCCACAGCCATCTGCTGAGATAGTTTCATATAAACAAGGCATTACAGTTGAAACTCTGGACAGCCTTCAAGAGAATAGCGTAACCTTCTCCTCAAATGATTCAGCAAAGGAGAAGCAACAAAGAACAAATGAAATCAATAAAAATTTGCTTAATCTCAAACAGGCTTTGTCCTCAGTTCAAACAATTGTGAGTCCTCTTGCAAAAGTTAGCCAATGGCACATTGGGTATAAGCTATTAGATAACTCTGAAATTTCAACTCCTGGCAAAATGGACGCTGTAGGGAAACATGATCAATTTGCTTTAACCAAGGTCTCCCTATACAAGGACTTAATAGAGTTTTTGAACTCTGAATTTATACAGATGGACCCCCTCACTGAATGTTCTGTTATCCTAGAAGATATGTTCACCAACAAACAGTTAAATGTGGGGGAGGATTTTCTAAAATCTGCTGAGCTCACGCAGAGGAGCTGTCTGCATGAAACAGAGTCCCTGACGAAACTAAAATTGGTGCGAGACAATTGAGCCAGGAGATAAAAGATGTGGATGGGATTGAGGCAGAAGTTCACAGCCCTACAACTGAAGCATCCCGAGACCCAGGATGGGAATCCCATAGTAAGACTCTTGGCTTCTGATTCAACAGATATTTCTGAGACACTCCATGAAAATCAAAACCATCTGACAAGAATAGTTCCAGAGAACACTCAGGGACACTCCAATGCAGATTCAGTGGAACCAGAGGAAAATCAGCAATTCCTCTTTGAGCCTATTTCATCATTGGAAAAGCTGGAAGACCTTCTGGGGCCCCTTCCATCTTTGCCTGAAATAGAATCTTTGAAAAAGGATAAATCCAGTCCCGAGATGGCTCCTCCAGCAGGCCTCCAAAATACAGAGAGATCTCCCCTGGACGTCTGCCCAATGGCGTCTGATAAGGCCCCAAGCTCTACCAATCAAGTTCAGCAATTAAATCTGCCTGAAGAGCAGGCTTCAGTCCTAGCCACTGATTAATTACCCAGGTGACAATTATCAGACAACACGGACTCTCCCTCTGCACGTGGAATGTAGCCAGTTGGGCTTGTAAATCTAGAGATATCTCTTTTATAGAATACATGTCTAAATTTGATATTCTTTTCCTGCAGAAGACTTGGGCCATGGATAAGACTGAGGTGGATGGTTTCTATGTACAATATGTCAATGCTCTGCACAGCGAAAAGAGGGGTAGACCCAAAGGAGGATTGGCCTTATTAATTGCAACAGGACTTCATGCGAAGATTATTCCCATGCCCTTTCATGCCCAGTGGGTGACTGCAGTTTCACTGCAATTTAATCATGTTCAATTGGTTCTGATTAATATATACTTAACCTCTCTGTGTAAGCATTCCCAGGTAGGGCAGCAATGGCAATATCTAAGCAAATATCTAGAGGAATGCATTGAAGCCAACCCCCTAGCTTATATTCTAGTGGGAGGTTATTTCAATGCAAGGATGAGGCAGGATGACACAGCTTTATATACCTATTTCCATGCCATCCCACTGGAAGATATGAGAGACTCCCTTCTCCCTGCCCCCCACCCCACAGCTGGCCAAGGATGGGAAATACAATTTTTCAGGCCTGTGTTTGGCCCAGTTGGCCAATCGATTTGATTTGTGTATTCTAAATGGAGCAGCGAGTGGAGACGGCCCAGCAGAATTTACCTACTGGTCTGGGAACAGGATGTCAACCATGGATTACTGGCTTACATCCCATAACCTGGTTAGTAGTGTTGTTCAAATGGAAGTTGACACTCTCCCTGATAGTGACCATCTCCCTTTAATTCTAAGGACGAACCTGAGATCTGGGACATCTCATTCTAAGGATAAGCTCAATTTTGCTTTGGAAGTGGTGGCTGGGGAAGTACGGATTAAATGGGAGGAGAGATGGGCTCAAGTTATGGACATTTTGCTAAACTCAGATGATATGATGGGACTTTGTGATGAGTTAATAAGGGGATAAGTTGGGCTTGTATATGGTCATTATGGGACACTCATTCATATGATACAAGACCATCTTGTCTTGTGTGGCAAAGAGCTAATTATAACTGCCGGCCAATGGGTAGGGCTAGAGGTTGGTACGACCAAGAGTGTGTAGCTGCCAAGAAGGCTCTAGTGGCAAACTATAAATTGTACCAAGACCCTCAACGTGCAACTCCTTCAACACTACTAGTCCTGAAAAAACAATATAAATCCTTGATCAAAGCTAAGAAAAGAGAGGTTCAAAGGTTGTCCTGGCAGCGGCTGATTGCTTCAGTTAGAGAGAAGAATTCCCATATCTTTTGGCATATTACAGCGGGCTGCTCAGAGAATTATTCCTCCCACTTGACTAGTCAGGTCCCTATGGAGACATGGGAATCTATATATTTAATTCTCCTGGGTGTGCCTTTCGAACGTGCATCCCGGCAGCCCAGCTGATTGGCTGGGCTGCGGGGTGCCTGATTGCGTAAGGCGCACCCAGGAGAACCAGCGGGCCAGGCTGTGGGTGGCCATGGTGGCCGCCGCCGCCAGGCGGACAGGCGTGTGGGTGGGCGTGCAGGCTGAGGAGAAGCGGCTGCTGCCGGGCAGGCAGGCATGCGGGCTGAGGAGAAGCGGCCGCCTCCGGGCGGGCGGGCGGGCGGAGAAGCGGCCGCCACCGGGCCGAGGAGAAGCCACCGCCGGGTGGGCAGGTGGGCCAAGGAGAAGCGGCTGCCGCCGCTGGGCAGATGGGCCAGCCGAGGAGAAGCAGGTGGGCCCGGCCAGAAGCGGGCGGCGGTGGGCCTGGCCGGAGCCGCGGGCGGCAGTGGGCCCAGCCGGAGCCGCAGGCCTCGGCTGGCAGCCTGGGCAAGAGGGTGGGGGAAAGGAGGCCGGCCACAGAGGCCAGCAAGGAGCGGCAACGGTGGGGGGGGGGAGAGGTAGCCGGCCCCAAAGAGCACACAGATGCTCTGTGCGGGGTCGGCTTTTTACACTTTAAAGCTCTCTATTCAGCCCAGGAGGAGGAACTAGCCCCAGTAGATTTTAAAAATGACCTGCTCCCTGATTGGCCACCTGTTTCAGTTGCCAAAGTTAAGAAACTTATTTATTATTATTATTTGATTTATTGATTTGATTTCTATACCACCCTTCCAAAATGGCTCAGGGCAGTTTATTGACTCCTTAAAAGTTGGCAAGGCCTCAGGCTGTGATTGTATCTGCTTTGAAATGATTAAGTTTAACGCAAATTGGTGGGCCCCTGTATTGGCAGCCCTCTTTACATGCCTAGATCCAACTGGGCTCATACCTGAAGACTGGGGCATAGCTATAGTAGTGCCCATATTTTAAAAGGGGGATAGATGTGATCCTGCCAACTATCACCCAATTAGCCTGCTGAGTGTTGTGAGTAAGCTTTACACGAGGCATTTAGATTGGAAGTTGCAAGACTGGATGGAGAATGAAGGTATTTTGGGTGATGAACAGGCTGGTTTTAGAATAGGGCGGTCAACCATGGACCATGAACTGGTATTACGCCATACAATTGAGAAATATAGCAACAAACCTAAGTCTTCCTTGTATGTGGCCTTTGTAGATTTCAAAGCAGCCTTTGATTCAATACCGAGGATAAGCCTCTGGAGAAAACTCAGAGACACTAATATCGATAGACACTTACTCTTTCTTATTCAGAAGCTCTATGATAATACCAATGTAAGAGTGAGATGTAATCCTCAAGGCTCACTTTCACATTTAATAACCACTAGTAAAGGAGTTAAACAAGGGTGCATTTTGGCACCCTCCCTGTTTAATCTTTACATAAATACCCTAGCTGATAATCTTTCCAATCCAGTGCTACATTCCCCAACTATTGCGGGCACAGCTATCCCAATCCTGCTGTATGCAGATGCTGCTGCTATCATCTCACGAACTCGTGTGGGCCTTAGGAGAGCGCTTAGGCTCTTGTCCACTTACTGCAAGGACAACCACTTGGTAATTAACTTGCTGTCAGCGCAGGGACTGTGGTGTCACAACTCAGGAAGTACGGAAGCACATTTAGCAGATCCATAGTGACACTGTTGTAGGGTTTAATCTGTCATGAGCCCAGGTGAGCTCATGACAGAAGCAATATTTTAATCAAGAACTTCCTGATTTGTAGCTCAGTCTTCACATCTGTACAGCTCTTATCAAAATATTCACACACACACACACACACACACACTTGCACCTCTCCCGCAAAAACGTCTGATCCATAGTTCTGCGCCCCCGCCAAGCAATTCCCCTGTCATCTGTGAAACCCAAGTAGATTTATGATCTGCACTCTTTCTTTTCTAAAATTCTGCTTCTTAAATAAAATGCAAATTTCTTGTTTCAAGGACTACTGATTAGACACCCAGGAGTAACACTGCTAATGTTGCTAAATTTATTCAAGTCAATAATAAGTAAGAAATGGTTAGAAGATAAATTCTTTAGAGAACAAAAAAAATTCTTAGGTGTTTTCCAGTTCTAGCAATAGTTGTACTACTTGAAAAAACTTGATTAGCAAACATTTGTAAAGGAGATGGACACCAGAACAAGGAACTCTTTGAGATTAAATTATCAGAAAATACACAGTGTAACAGGGAGCAATGTAATAATAAAAAGAGACCCACAATAATGAAAAGAATTTACAGGAACCACAACTCAAGCGTCATAGACAATATTGTGTCATTTGTTACATTTCTCTCTGTCAAATTCTATCTTCCTTAGATCCAAGCATGTTTTCAACTCACATAAAAAGGGTAAATTGTCAGAGTCTATATTATAATCCAACATGCCTATATTTGCTTGCATTTATGTTGGCTAGATAGATGCTTAGAATGGAATGACTACACTGGCTCTGGAACAACAAAGGGAATCCAGAAACATGATCCAAGATTTCCATGAACCTTGCCAACCAATCAAAATTTAGTATATAAAACAGACATGTCTGAACAAAAAGAGCTGAATAAATATTACCTCTCCATCATTGCAACTGTTCAAAGTCATTCTTCCTTGTTTCTAAGGAGGTCAGAGCAGACACCATTTTAACATAAATTTGGAGTCACTCTGCACATTTAAAAAGATTACTTCATAATAGAGAGCAGTCGATGGTAGTTCATTGCTTGAATAAGAATATATGCGATTCTAAGAAAGCATTATTTTACAATAAAGTTACAAATTATGCCACCGGTAAAAACAAGTGTTTGGTTTTTAAAAAAAATTGCATTCATATAGTACTTCTAAAGTTCAGTTAGATGTCCGTTGGGCACCATGATACCGGCCCTCAGTGCCACAGGCAATCCCTTACACTCTTGCTTTCTTGTATTCTTTTCCCAACGTTTCATCACACTCAAGCCTCACTCTCTAGCAAGGTGTGTGTGCACACAGTTGCAGTGTACTGCTGGTCTTGTGTGGAATGTCTACTGCCTTCTGGATAGTTTGCACAACCAGAAGTAGTTCAATGTTAAATTACTGCTGTTCCCCTTGTGCTTTCCAGATTACTCTCTCTCGAGTGGTAAAATGCTTCAGCATTGGGCAGAGCGCACAGAAATTGCAAATAAAGTCTGTTGCACAAAGCCACCAGCAGGGGAAGCAGCCTTGCAAAAATTCCACAACAGAGAGATACATTTATTTATTTGCGCCGCACATGCAAAGTTATAAGACTGTAATGTGACAATAAAATCCAAAAGAAGGCATCAGAAATGGGAATGGGCACTCTAACCACTATACCACGCTGGCTCTTCTATTGAAGCAAGTATAACTATATATACACCTCCATTTCCCCAAAAGGTCCAGGGGAGACTCCTGCCATGCTGCTACCCCACTGCGGCCCCACAAAAGCTTCAAAAATTCTCTGGTGCACTTCAAGTTCTCAAGAGCCACTGGGCCGAGCGGTTGAGCCCTGCGGCCGCTCCGGAGCCCTGCTCTGGCTGCCGATGCCACCATAGGGGTGGGGGAGGCCTACTCGGCTCCCCGCACCGCACCCCCCCAGTCGCTGAGCGCATGGCACAGCTTGAATTTTTGGCAGCAACGGAGTGGGGTGGCGGCACGGCAGGAGACCCACCAGGCTCTTGGAGGCCCTCCATGACCTTGGAGGCCACAGGCTGGTTCCCCAAGGTCTAGGGGTAAGAGCGCCTCTGAGGGTGTGTGTTCACATATCGGCCAGATTTACCCCGAAGTCCCTGTGAGCTATCGCAGAGCACTTCATACACAATTCGGGTTTTTCATTGCATGTTAGAGTATAGCCCAATTTATATCCAGGGTAAAATAGTCCACTTTTTACATCAGTTTTTTGAAAGGTAACTTCGAATTTGCAGTAAAGCCTCACAGTAAACTCGTGGTAAAGCCTGTTGTGTGAAAAATTACCAGGGAGTTATTTGCACATGGCTTCATGCTTTGGGGTAAATGTTGAACAAAGCCACTTCAAACTACACCCGCGGCATTGAGGGAAGCAGCCCCTCCCCTCTGCTCTCAGGTTTTGTTTTGAAACAAGTTCACATGGCATGCGTCCGTGTTTTCCTTCTAGCCAATAAAGGGGGGGGGAGCTTCCTAAAGAGCGATATCTACATTACTAAAGAGAGCATCCCTCTTATTATGCTAATAATTCTATGTCAGTGCCTCTTCCTATTTGCTCAGTTGTTTTCAGAAAAAGTAGCTTAAAACCAGCCTTTTTAAAATCCGGAAAGATGTCAATATAAGCTAGAATTCACATCACAAAGCCTGATTTGTGTGTGGAGTGGGTCCAAGAATCTTGAAGGGACTTTGGGGTAAGTTTGGCTGGTATGTGAACACACCCACTCTCTTCCGAAGGTGTTTCGGGGTAGAAGCCCTGTGTGTAAAGCCTCCAGGAGCAGAGCAAGAGTTATAACCATGGTTTGCCAAGTCAAATATCACACCAAACCATAGCCCAAATCATGGTTTGCAAATCCACTTCAAAATGATGGTTTCAGATTCTGGTTTGCCCAGTGATTGCAAAGAATGGTTTGTCAATTCAAACATTACACTAACTCATACTTGTTTCTTTAACCATGATTTGGGATGATGTCTGAATGGAGTCAGTAAGAATAATTCAGGTTTACAGTAACTTCTGTCATCCTGGGCAGATGCTGTTGGGTAGAGTGCCCTTTTAAAAAGCAACCCCCCCATCCTCCTTGATGTATTGTAAGGGAATATGAGAGAGCCATTACTCTTCTTCCGAACCAGGGCCTTTCCAGCTGGCAGTTTTACCTTGCTTCACCATTCTATGTGTCAGTGTGCGTTCATATGTCAGCCGGGGATGGGTGGTGGGTGGGAGGGATTTACGTTTATGTCTGTGCAGAGACAGCAAGGTGCCATTCATACCTTGTTTGGCGTTTTTCCCTTGCCAATTGGGAGTTAGCGTGCTGTATTTTCACGCTAAATTGTTCTTTCAAATATGATTTTTTAAAAATCATCTGGCATATCCGGTTTATTCATTGCTCCCACCCCCACCCCCACCGCCTCCCACTTCCTGCTTCCTCTTCCACCACCTCCTCCTCCTCCTGCCTCTGCTGCCCGGCACTCACCCAGCCTCTTGTGGGCTTGCCAAAGCGGCGAGCAGCTGAGGAGGTGGCCCGTGGAGCATCTCATGGTGCCAGTGCACCGGGGCGGTGCCCAGCTTCTCTCTCCAGCAAAAGAAGAAGGAAGGTGCAGCCTCTTGTGTTGCCAACCTGCCAGCGAGATGGGCAGAGCGCAGTTTCAACTGTACACTGCCCGAGAGGCTCAGAGAAAGGCTGCTTTCCATCCCACTGCCGTCTCGCTGGCAGGTGGGCAAAATGACAGGCTGCATAGACTCCCCCTTCTCTCGCTGGAGAGAAAAACTGTGCACCACCCCCCTACCTTTCTTGCCTCAACAGGCTGCATGGATTCCCCCTCCTCTCATGAGAAAGAAGCTGCACTGCCCCACGGCCTGTCTTGCCAGCAGGTCGACAAGACGAGAAGCTGCACGCAGGGGCGTAACTACCATTAGGCAAGGGGAGACAGTCGTCTCGGGGCCCCACTGCCTCGAGGGGCCCCCAGAGGCATGCCACATGACTCCCCGCCTGCCCGTGTTGCACCCCCTATGAATTGAGTCTCTTGGAGATCAGCAGTAGCAGAGAGTAGCAGAGAGTAAAAAAACTAGATTCAATGTGAACTAGATATTCACCGTATTCATAATGGGGGTGTGAGTATGAGTGCACTATATACTGTGAAGCGTGTTTGTGTGTGTATATCAGCAAGGGGCCCTTTTTAAAATCTTGTCTCCGGGCCCCCTCCAACCTTGCTACGCCCCTGGTTGCACGGGGTCCCCCCTGAGCTGCTCCACTGCTTGCGAGAGGCTGGGTGGGTGCCAGGCAGCGGAGGCAAGATGAGGAGGAAGTGGTGGAGGAAGAGGGAAGCAGAAGGCAGTGGGGGTGGCAGTGGCAGCAATGCGAATGGGCCAGATTGCCTCTGATTTATGCTCGTAAATGCTTCTATGTCCATAAAGTCACTGCATATGCTCTCATGCTAACTTGCATTAACTTAAGGTACTTTCTCCTGCAGTAACGTTTGCTGTCTTTCTCCCACAGTAAAGCTTGTCATTGAACACAGGGCATTGATGGGGACTGGCTGAATTCTTAGGGGCTCCCATTTAGTGTTATCAGACAAAATTAAATGGCCTCGAATCTTGGAAGACACAGTTGGAGGGGGTGGGGAAAACTTGCCCCTCATTCCAGACACTGAGATTATGTGGGGCAGGGTTAGCCCCACATCCTCATGATGTCCATACATGCCTGTCTTGATTTTTTTTCTAGACAGGAATGAATAGCAGTTATTCATTATAGAGCACAATTTTCCACATTTGCCTTTTGAACAGAGATAAATGATTCAACTCTATTTAAAGCTCTGCACAGGAATCCCACAATACATTCCAACCAAAGTCTCCCCCCAACTCTCAATCAATCAGTTTTTGCAAGTATGAGTTCAAAAAAATTAATAATATTAATTAATAGATTAATATGCTTTATTTGTTAGCCACTCCATAACAAATTGTTTTCTGGCTGGCTCACAACACAATAAAACATCCTATTAAAACACATAACATAAAACAAACAAATTACAACATAGAATAGAAAATACAAAATACAGTATACAACATTTTAAATCTTTCTTTAAAAAATCAATTTTAAAAAGCCTGAGTGAACAGAAAGGTCCTCACCTAGCATCTAAAAGAACAAAGTAGCAATGGCAGGTGAGCCTCACCGGGACGGCTATTCCATAGATGGGGTGCCACCACCATAAAGGCCCCCTTTCTAATAGCCCCCCACCTCACCTCATTTTTCAGGGGCACTTGAGCAGAGCCTCAAAAGATAATCTCAAGGTTTGAGTTGGGGCATACGGAATTGATTGATTGATTGATTGAACATATTTTTATACCGCCAAACACTTACATCTCTGGGTGGTTTACAACAAGATAAAACCAACATTAAAATATTAGTTAAGAACAAAAACAAGAAATTTAAAACACATCAATTTAAAAATTTTAAAACAATATTCTAAAACAGGCATCCCCAAACTGCAGCCCTCCCGATGTTGCTGAACTGCAACTTCCAGCATACCCAGCCCCCAAAAATTGTGTCTAGGGATGCTGGGAGTTGTAGTTCAGCAACATCTGGAGGGCCGCAGTTTGGGGATGCCTCTTCTAAAACAACATTAAAAACAATCAGAACAGTATCAGTTAAAAATCTGGGTAAACAGATGCATCTTTAAAGACTTTTAAAACATTCTCAGAGATGGGGAGGCTCTTATTTAATTAGGGAGCGCATTCCAAAGTCTTGGGGCAGCAACGGAGAAGGCCCGTCCCTGAGTAGCCACCAGACGAGCCAGTGGCAAATGCAGACGGACCTCTCCTGATGATCTCAATGGGCGATGGGGTTCATAATGAAGAAGACGTTCTCTTAAATACCCAAGGCCCAAGCTGTTTAGGGCTTTATAGGTTATAACTAACACCTTGTATTTTGCCTGGAAACATATCGGCAGCCAGCGTAACTCCTCCAATAAGGAGTAATATGGTCTCTCGTAGATGACCCAGGGACCAGCCTGGCTGCTGCATTCTGGGATAAGGCACTCACTCAGGTAACCTGGCCCCAAGCAATTTAAGGCTTTAAAGATTAAAACCACCACTTTGAATTGGGCCCAGAAATGGACTGGGAGCCAATGAAGTTACAAAGCACTAGCATGGTATGGTCAAAATGCCCAGCCCCAGATTTTGTGGCCCTATTTTGTACCAATTGCAGTTTCTTGATCATTTTCAAAGGCAGTCCCACGTACAATGCATTGCAGTAATCCAAGCAGGAGGTTACCAAAGCATGGGCAATTGTGGCCGAGGTAACTACATCTAGGTAAGGTCGCAGCTGGCTTATCAGCCGAAACTTGGTGCTCTGATCCACAGAGGCCACTCGAATCTCCTGGGACAGTGCTGGATCAATGAGCACCCACAGACTGTGAACCTGATCCCTTAGGGGGAGTGCAACCCCATCTAGAACAGGTTGAGCATCATTCACCCAGACAGATGAGCCACCCACCAAAAGAACAGCAAAATATAACTGTGAGTGATTACTATTAATTGATAGGTCTATTAATTGACAGGTCTATCAATGGCTACTAGTCTGGTGGCTGTGGACCATCTCCAGCCTCAGAGGCACAATGCCTCTCAATAGCACTTGCAGGGGAGCAACAGCAGGAGAGAGGGCATGCACATACCTCTTGCCTGTGGGCTCCCCAGAGGCATCTGGTGGGCCACTGGGATGCTGGATTAGATGTGCCTGATCCAGCAGGGCTGTTCTTATGTTCTTATGATATAGCACCGCCTGTGTGCACGGTGCTTTATAAAGAAGAAGAAGACAGTTCCCTGTCCCAAAGAGCTCACAATGGGCCAGTTCAGATAATACTTTGCCCAACCAACCTGCCTCACATGATAAAAATGTGAACACACTGTGAACATGCATGCACATCTCCCATGCCTCGTGGAGAAGTGGTTCATCAGAGCCATCCCTATACACACAGTCCAAATACTGCTTTAAAGTATTTGGATCACATGAAGAGGAGCAGTTTAGATGAACTGCGCCCCCCCCAACACACACACACACACACACACACACACACACACACACACTTAAGGAGCAGCCATCATACCAAATCCCTTAGCACACAGAATGTGGCTTGTTTGGTAGGATGCATTCCAAGGTGATCACAGATGACCCACTGATCACAGGAATCCAGTCTAGTGCTGAGCAAGGGAATATGGATAGGAATTTGCTCAAAGAAAAAGGGTGAATTTCAGGGATGTGTTTAAAAAATCCAGGATGTAAAAATGAGATTAGGTACCATAAACCTTCCTCTTTTACCATATGTTCCTGACAGAATAAAAAGCCTCTTGTGTAATCAATCTTATTCCAGAGAAGACTATTTCCCACAAGGCTCTAAATGAGCCTCCACCCCCGCCTTTTAAGAAGCTATTACAAAGATTGGAGCCCATGGACCAGCAGGGAGGGCTTACTTAATTGAGCTGTAAAGAAAGGCATTTAGGCAAAGTTACAAAACCACTAGCTCCCTTCACTACAATTCACAGCAAAAGACTGCTATGAATGATAGAGGAAAGGTGCTTGAATAAAGCAGATCACATTATTACTGGTTTATTGCTATTGATGGAGCACATATCTGTATTCGCACAAGCTACAGAAGAAAATGTTAATTCTCACATAGCTATACTTGCCTCCAACAGGGCTGGTTTGGATATTATCATATGATGAAAGAATAGAGGATACACGGACCAGAGAACAAAACATATACTAGATAGTATATATACCGTGTATAAGAGTCTATTCACACACACAACTTTCATGAAACAAGGATAAATTAAACATATATAATGAAACACACAATTACTGAAGAAATTGTCTGTGTTCTAGACCCCAAAAAGTATGGCTGAAGGTCAATTATGCCCATAGTCCTTATACATGTAGATATATAGTCCTTCCAGATCTTTTCTCTTACTGGTTCTTGTTCAAGTAGTTACTCCAAATGTTACTCAAAACTCTTCCAGTTCTTTTTCCTTGCAAGTTCTTATTCTAATAGTAGCTCCTTGTACAAATGTTGCTCCTTCTGGTTGATGCTCAACAGGTATCCTAGGTAATTTTTACCTGTTTCCTCCTGCTTGAGCAGAACTTCATCAGGAGAAGTGAGCTAAATACACAATAACACATGTATCATTTTAACAAAAAAATACCTTCAACAATTTTATGTTAACTCAAAGGGTTAGAAATTTTTAGTAATAACTCACATTTATTTCTTCCGAAGTGACACTGCACCTACCAGTGGTTTCTAAATTAGAAATCCTACTGGATACCACGTTTTACTGGCTTCAAATGGTACAGATAATGCTTAATATATCCTACAGCGTCTGCCAGATGTTTTCACTCCCCTTTGATCAAAAGGGATGTGCTTCATTATCCAATCTCATGTCTAAATGACCAATTATATTTACGTGCGCGTGTGAAGAAACAGCAATGCTAAACTTCCAAAGAAGCCGTGGACCTTTTGTCCTATTTAAATTCTTAATTATACAAATATTATATGGAACCAAAACGTAGCTCATATAAAGGCTTATCAAAAATATATATGATAGTCCCATTCTCCAACAGGAGAGACTTTACTCTTTTAAAGGGGATGTCCATCAATCTTGTGTCAATGTTAAATCTCACCCTACTAAACCCCTCTCCACATCCAAATCTCTAAATAGGGCCAGGATCAAAAAATAGCGCATGGTGCCTATAGATAACTGGAAAGGTCACTGACCTGATTTAAACCTGATTTTATCATGAAACACATGATGTTTGTGTGCCATGAATGTGCACATCCTTCTTCCCTCCTGATGCACCCAGGTGCCTTTCCCTATTAACATGGATAGGGGAATGGGTTGTTTGAATCTAGCTACAAATACTAGTTCTGGTTTGCGTGTAGAGTGATTAAGTAAAGGCACTTTGTATTAACTAAAGGCACCCCAGTGTGCCAAGGGAGGGAAAGATGTGGACACCCATGATACATGCACGTCCTTATTGTGTGCAAGAGTTGGAAGACAAGGTATTGTCTGAACCCAGCCAGATAATTACAGCTGATAAGCCCACTAATGTCACTACTTCCCAAATATTTTTACTAGCCACACTGTCCTCAGACGTAGTCACTGTGGCTCAAAATAAGAAGAAAGACCCAACTGCTATAAAATGTTCATTATATGTAAAGAATACATATATCTACAGAGAAGTCCATGAACCTGTATATGGAAGCCCAGTCAAAAATGTCTGAGTAACAATAAAAGGCAAGATAAATGACAGCAATAGCATTATGGGAGTTTATTATTGGCCACCTGGCCAAGCGGAAGACATGGACGATGCTTTCCATAGACAGATTACCAACTTTTAGTCTACTTTCCTTAAAGGAAAGAAAGCTTATGAGATCACCCAGCTGTGTGTGTGTGTATCCGTGTCCGTCCGTCCCTATTAACTTCTCAATGCCTGGACTAATTTGAACCAAATTTGGTACAGTTGTAGGGACACATCGGGACACCTCAACAGCACAGTTTGTGATGATGTCATCCACCCCAATTCAAGGAGGAAAACATGTGAACGTTTGAGGTGCAAGTGGGCTAACTTGTGAATCACCTAACCAATGTGAACCAAATTTGGTACAGTTGTGTGAATGTTTGAGGTGGAAGTGGGAACCTATCTGAACCAACCCTACAGTTGTAGGGACACATAGGGACACCTCAATGGCGTAGTTTGTGATAATGTTGTCCACCCCAATTCAAGATGGTGTGTGTGTGCATGTTTGAGCTGTAAGTGGGATAACTTGAGAACTACCTAACCGAGTTGGACCAAATCTGGTATAAGCAACACCTCAGTTGTGTAGATTGTGATGGTGTCATCCACCTCAATTCAAGAAAACAGATGCATGAACATTTGAGGCAGGAGTGGGCTAACTTGTGAAGATGGTAATCAATTAAGATTATAAGGAAAGTAAGGTAGGCAGATTAGTTTTTATCAGAACTAATTTTTTCAAGAGGTAAGCATTAATGATAATCGGGGGCTTCAACTAGCACTTACATTTATATACCGCTCTATAGCTGGAAGCTCTCTAAGTGGTTTACAATGATCTAGCATATTGCCCCCCAACATTCTGGGTACTCATTTTACCGATCTCGGAAGGATGGAGGGCTGAGTCAACCTTGAGCCCCTGGTCAGGATTGAACTTGTAACCTTCTGGTTACAGGGCGGCAGTTTTACCACTGCGCCACCAGGGGCTGCTACCATGACATCTGCTGGAAGTCTAACTCTGCTAAGAGTGAGAGGCTCAATAAGATCTAGACATCTCCTGGTGGCAACTTCATCTTTCAAAAGATGGAAGGCGGAACAAGAGGGCTACCCTAGACTTAGTCCTTACCAACAGGAAAGAACTGGCTGAGAATATGAAAGTGAGGGGAACCCTCGGGGAAAGTGGCCATGCCAACCTGAAATTCACGATATCAAGGAGAGGGAAAACTGCAGGAAATCAGATGTATACCCTGGACTTCAGGAAAGCTGACTTTAATGAGCTCAGAGAAAGACTAGATTAGATCCCATAGCTGGAAATCCTAAAAGGAAAATAGAGATAAAGAAGGAGAGGAGAGGACGAAAACTCTGCCTGCATAATTTCTTCACTTGCGTGAATACATTACAAGGTGCATTTAACGTTGCATGGTATGTCAGCCATTGTGTCCAATTCTGGGCCCTGCATTTTAGGAAGGACATTAATAAAACCTGGCACAAGTTCAGAAGAGGGCAACCAAGACAATGAAGCCTGGGTGGAGCTATAATTAGGTGGATGAGTGTAAAGAACACAAACTGCCCTGCTCCTGGGAGCTGCCTGGTTCGCCCCTCCCCTCAAGCTCTAGCCAGCCTCCAGCCAGCTTTCGTTCTCGGCTGTGTGTTTTCTCTCTCTCACACAGGGAGAGAATGAAGAAAACATCCAGTCAGCAATGAAGCTGTCTGGAAACTGAACTCCAGAGAGCTGTGCGGGGCTCTTCCGAATGCTGACCAGGCCCCTGCATGTGATGTCACATGCAGGGGGCATGGCTAGTGCACGTGAGGGGCCACTGGGGAAAGGGGCAAACATGAGTCCACTCTCTCCTAGCTACATGCCTGTAGTGAAGGGTCTGGACTGGAAACCAAGTCCTTTGAGAAATAATTGAAGGAGCTGGGCATGTTTAGCTTGGGGAAGAGAAGACTAAGGGGGCAGCGGATACAAATACGATGGATATGAATAGAAATATGACAGATATCTATACAGGTGGACTTAGTTACCAGTGGATCCCATATGTGCGGATTTGTGTATCCGTAGTCGGGAAAAAGACACCTGACCTCGGCATACACGGAAAGAAGAAGAAGAAGAAACATGCCGACTTCGCATATCTGCAGGTCGGAGGTGGCCGGAAATGACCACGGAGGTCATTTCTGGCAGCCATTTTCTTCAATGGAGCCACAAAATGGCTCCTGTCTTTGTAAAAAGATGGGGGAGTGCCAATTTTTGGCCGATTTGAGCACAGCACGACTCAGGGGAAGCAGCAGAGCAAAGTAAGCAGCTCTCCCATGTGAAATTTGGCCAATTTTCGGCTGACTGGGAACCTAACCCCCGCAATCTCATAGGTCCCCTTAACTCGATATTTATGCTTTTCATATTCGTGGCTGCAGCCCAGAATGGAACCCCTGCAAATATTGAGGTTCACCCATATAGTGCTTTTCAACAAAAAGTTCCCAAAGCAGTTTACACAGATGGAAATAAATCAGGGTTTCTTAACCTTGTGCCCCAAGATGTTGTTGGACTACAACTCCCAGATATGGGCTCAAGGTTAAGAAACCCTGAAATAAATGAAATGGCTCCCTGTCCCCAAAGGGCTCACAATCTAAAAAATAAATATAAGATAGACGCCCCAACAGTCACTGGAGGGATGCTGTGCTGGGGATGGATAGGGCCAGTTGCTCTCCCCCAATGAAAGATATGACAGATGTCTTCAAATAGCTGAGGGGCTGCCATATAGAAAAAGGAGCAGATTTCTTCTCTCTTGTTCCTGAGGGCAGGATCTGAACCAATGGATTTAAATTACAAGGAAGATTTAGGCTAGACATTAGGAATAGGGATGTGCCAAATCGCAATTCAGCTGGCGAATCACGGGGCACATCCCTTTAAAACCGAGGAGAGCAGGTCCATACCTGCAACCATGCTGACCCCACAAATGGCCACTGCACATGTGCGGAGATCATGTCCGTGCTGGCATCACGTAGAAGCAGCAGAGAGACATCTCCCTGGCACATGGGCATTGCTGGGGGAGCACTGGGATGACGGCAATGGCGGCAAGCAGAGGAGGAGCAAGTATGGACCTGCTCTCCTCCGCTTTAAAGGGGCTGTGTAAGCCCTTGGTTTTAAAGGGATGTGCTCCATGACTGGGCAGTCGAATTGTGATTTGGCACATCCCTAATTAGGAAGAATTTTCTAACTTTAAGAGCTGTTTAACAGCATAACAGTCTGTTCCATACAGTGGTGAGGTCTCCTTCATTGGCAGTTTTCAAGCAAAGGCTGGATGGGGACCTGTTAGGCATCCTGTAGCAGAGTCCTGCTCTGAGCAGGGTACTGGAGTTGAAGACCTGTAAGTTCCCTTCCCACTCTAAAATTCTATGAGGATTAAATCACAAGGAATTCTTTTGAAATTATGTCAACTGCATCAAGATTCCTTTGGTTTTAATTCCTTTGGTTTTCCTTTGGTTCCTTTGGTTTTAAGGTTTTAATCAAAGCACACCAACTGAAAAGTGCAGCAAAATGTGCATGCACTAATTCCAGAATTAATATTACTACTACTACTACTACTACTACTACTACTACTTATATACCACTCTTCAACAAAATTCTTGAAGCAGTTTACATAGAAAAATAAATACATAAATAAGACGGTCCTCTGTCCCCAAAGGGCTCACAATCTAAAAAAACCCATAAGGCAAACACCAGCAACAGCCACAGGAGGGATGCTGTGCTGGGGTTGGATAGGGCCAGTTGCTCTGCCCCTGCTAAATCTAAGAGACTCACCACTTTAAAAGGTGCCTCTTTGCTCAATTAGCAGGGATTAGCAATTCATCATTCACATTAACAATTCATCAAGTCAAAGCAGAAGGCAGGTGGAGCAAAAAGTGGGACACAGTCAGCCCAGGGAACAACAATGGGACAGGGACAGCCACTTATCTTTAGTTATGAACATCCCTGCACTGTTCTTAGTGTTCAAGCACATATCCAATTAGAGCTTGTTTTCCCCGTTTGATATACAGATCTCGATCTCTCACTCACACACACACAACACACCACACACTGATAGACTATCATGGACTCTAGAAACAGTTTCAAATATTTTTCTCCAGTAATCCCAAAATATACCATATTCCTGTCATGACTGCAGCTTAATCTGAGGCATGAAAATCAATCAGAAATCCTCACAATGGTTGTGCTTAAGGCAAGCACAGATTTTAAAATGAAGCAGTAGGGTAAGCACAGGGCTCTTCAAAATCTAATCTCCAATTTAGTTTCGTACTTCTCCCATCTTTGCGTAATCATGCAACCCTTTTTGTGGTCCTGAGTTAACAAGTTATGGGTTCAAGTCATGTGTTAACAAGTGATGGACACAGATAGGAGAGGAGAGCTGGTCTTGTGGTAGCAAGCATGACTTGTCCCCTTAGCTAAGCAGGGTCCACCCTGGTTGCATATGAATGGGAGACTTGATGTTTGAGCACTGTAAGATACTCCCCTTAGGGGATGGAGCCACTCTGGGAAGAGCAGAAGGTTCCACATTCCCTCCCTGGCTTCTCCAAGATAGGGCTGAGAGAGATTCCTGCCTGCAACCTTGGAGAACCCGCTGCCAGTCTGTGAAGACAATACTGAGCTAGATGGACCTATGGTCTGATTCAGTATATGGCAGCTTCCTATGTTTCTATATATCCATTATGGTCAGTCGGTTGACACTTTTCCAAAAAAAAGCCCAAGTTATATGCTAGAGAACATTAGAAGTACTAAGGCTTAATTCTCCCAGTGTACACATTGGGGCCTCATATAGCATTAGAGACCACCACGAGGGACCTAGAGTCCTTACTCTCCTAAGCTCCCTGACCTCACTGTTCCACAAGTCTCTAGCCCACAGTCTGTTTGCTTCTAAAGCTCCTTTGCTATTCCCTTCCTGGCAACAGCACGTAGCTTCCTCCTGTTCCTAGGTCCAGTGCTAGGTACTTCCCAAGTACTTCCTTATTCCTCTACTCTTTGTTCCTCCAAAGCCTTGTTTTCCTCAGTCCTCTGCTTCCACTTTCCATATACTTCCTAGGGACTGTCTCCTCTTCCTTCAGCCACTTTACCTCCTCCCATCCAGATTCCCAGCACAGACTCTCTACCTGCCCAGTACCCCTGTCTTTGCAGAAACCTGCAGGTCTGAACTTGAAGGAGAACAAGCAAAGGCACAAGTGTTTCTTGAAAAGTCATGGTATAGCAGTGCAGCAAAGGACATAGTTGATGGCAGAGAGGTAGAAGATTAGAATCAGCCACCTAAGACAGTAGTTCCCAAATTTGGGCTACCAGATGTGGTTGGACATTTGCTTCTGGAGTTGCAGTCCAGAAGCCCTAGCCTAAGGCTCAGGTAGAATCTCAATCTCAATAACTGGAGGACTTTAAGAGAGGCTTGGGGTTTTAGACAATCATTTTACAAGTATAACTTTAGTGGAGTATATCGTTGAGGCAAAAGAACTGACTAGAAGATCTTTAAGATACCTTTCAGTCATATATCCATCAGCAGAGATGGATATCCCTGCTAACTGGACAAAGAGGCACCTTTTAAAAGTGGTGATTCTCTTTATTTAGCAGAGGGGAAATAACCGGCCCTCTCCACCCCAGCACAGTACCTGCAGTGACCGTTGTTGGTGTTTAACTTAGGTTTCTTGTTAGATTGTGAGCCATTTGGGGACAGGGATCCATCTTATTTATTTATTACTTCTCTATGTAAACCACTTTGGAAACTTTTTTTGAACAGTGGTATATAAATAGTTGTTGTTGTTGTTGTTTGGTAAATATAACTTTGAGAGTGGATGGCATTTTGCCAGTGGTTAATTTTTATGATTGTAAGAGTTCCTTTCCAAAAGACAAATCATACATTATATTAAATGAAGAGTTTGGCCCTTGCATACTTGGTGTTTGGGGCTGTTTTTTCTTTGTAAACAGGAGCTGCAGGAAGACCAATCCAGTTTGGGAGTGTGGGGGAAGGGGCTTTAATCCTTTGCTCTTGCTACAGTCCTAAGACAGATCAGGCCCCCTGCCTGTATTTGCCCCAAGAGGGAATCTGTCATGGGCAGCAATTAGTATTTCCCTCCTGGGCATTTTTCACACAGGAAAAGCCCCTGAGCTCACATCTCATCCAGAATAGAGAGTATGCGTTCACATATAGGGCATATTTACCCCAAAGTCCATGCGAGCTATCGGGGAGCACTTCACATACAATTCAAGTTTTTCACTGAGCCTTGGAGTGTAGCCTGATTTATACCCAGGGTACAAAAATCCACTTTTTGTGTCAGTTTGTTGGGATAACTCCGAGTTTGTAATAAAGCCTCACTGTAAACACACAGTAAAGCCTGCTGTGAAGAATGCCCTGGAGAAAATACCATAACAGCCACAAGGAGCCAGTCCAGATCAGGATCACAACAGAATGAAGGACATTCCCTGGACACTACAGTTCTGATCTGGATCCCCCTCTTGCAACTTATATTTCCTCCCACCACAACCACAAGAAACCAAATAAAGCACACACACACACACACACACATGCAAGCCAAACTACACATTTAGTGCAACATGTAGTTTGGATCCAGGTCAATGATTGCATCATTCTTCCTTCTAGGGACACAGTTCCTTCTCTTGCCCCTAAGCACTGTATAACTTTCTCTGCATCCAAAATGACCTATTTCCATCACAAAAGCTGCACTGTTGTTAATCCTGTATTGTTAATACTTTCCAATTGAGAAGTTAAAATGTTTGTGAATATTTAAGGATATCACAGTAGCTCATTTCATACCTAAAAGATTTGCAGACAGGCAACCGGCCATTAAAAAGCGTGGTATAGTGGTTAGAGTGCTGGACTAGGACCGGAGAGACCCGAGTTCAAATCCCCATTCAGCCATGATACTAGCTGGGTGACTCTGGGCCAGTCACTTCTCTCTCAGCCTAACCTACTTCACAGGGTTGTTGTGAGGAGAAACCTAAGTATGTAGTACACCGCTCTGGGCTCCTTGGAGGAAGAGCGGGATATAAATGTAATAACAGTAATAGTAATAATAATAATGATGATAATGATAATAACAGTCAACGACAAACAGCAAGTGCCGCCTTTGTAAAGTAGCAGATGAAACAGTGGACCACCTTGGGAAGGACTCGATGTCTGGATAAAACAAACCAGTCAATAACACCTGTCTGACTGTGTAAATAAATAAATAAAAAAGAAAATCTGCCAGAGAGGTAGGAACGGAACTATTGTAAAACTGTGCCACCCAATCACACCTCCATCAGGCAACCCAAAAGGATACCATGGTCTGTTGTATCAAAAGCCACCGAGAAAGCCAAAAGGATCAACAGAGTCATATGCCCTCAGTCAATACCCAGTTGGAGATTATCCATCCGGCCGACCAATAAGGAAGCAGATGAAACAGTGGACCACCTAATCAGCTGTTGTAAAAAGATCGCACAGACTGACTACAAACAAAGGCATGACAAGGTAGCAGGGATGATACACTGGAACATCTGCAAAAAATACAAGCTACCTGTAGCCAAAAATTGGTGGGACCATACAATTGAAAAAGTGGTAGAAAATGAAGATGCAAAAATATTATGGGACTTCCGACTACAAACAGACAAATATCTGCCACACAATACACCAGATATAACTGTAGTCGAGAAGAAAGAAAAACAAGTTAAAATAATCGACATAGCAATACCAGGGGATAGCAGAATAGAAGAAAAAGAAATAGAAAAAATCACAAAATACAAAGATCTACAAGTTGAAATTGAAAGGCTGTGGCAGAAAAAGACCAAAATAATCCCAGTGGTAATTGACACCCTAGGTGCAATTCCAAAAGACCTTGAGATCGCACCTCAACACCATAGGAGCCACAGAAATCACCATCAGCCAATTACAAAAAGCAACTTTACTGGGAACAGCCTATATTCTGCGATGATATCTATAACAACAACAACATTGACAATAAAATTCAGCCATCCCAGGTCCTTGGGAAGGACGCGATGTCTGGATAAAACAAACCAGTCAATAACACCTGTCTGATTGTGTAAACAAGAAAATAATAATAATACACAATACACATTATTTCCTTGTTTGTGTTTTTCGTATATATTTTTCGGTTAAGCGATGTTTCTTCCAGTAACCTTGCAGTCTCCAGCCCTGGTTGCTCAACTGAAGATCCTGAGTCCTGTTGCCCACTTGCCACCGGATGTCCAGGGACTCCAGCGGTCCTTGTTGACCCGGGCGACAACCGATCCGGTGTAGATTTATTAAAGTTACGTCTCACCATATTGTTGATGGGAAAGGCACTCTTTGTCTGGCTCCTCTGGTGAGACCTGTCCAGTATGGTTGGACCTCTGGCATAGCTCTCACCTTCCTCAGAGCACACAAGCCCCACAACCACGCCAAGGTAGTGCCTCACTGTGGGCAAGGTAGTGCCTCACTATGGGCAAGGTAGTGCCTCACTGGGGGCAAGGTTGCCAAAAAACAAAACAACAGTTGCCAAAAAACAACTTGTTCAGGCATTAAAAGATGTCAATGCTGCACTTGCAGAAATAACAACCAATAATTTGCAAGAAACAAACCAACTAACGTACAGTGCAGCAACAATAACAACACAAGAGCTCGGATATAAGATCAGTGGACCTGTAAAAAAAGAAAGTAGTACATCACCTAAATGGAAGATTAGATTAGAAAATAAAATCTCCAGACTTAGATCAGATGCTAGTAAATTGAAAGATATGAAAGACAAGAAGCTGAAGAATGAAAACACCAAACAGTATCTGATCCAAAAATACCACCTAGATTCAAGGAAAATTAGAGAAGTCCTGGAAATAATAAAGCAGCAAATAACAGCAGTGTCAAAGAAGATTAGCAGATACGAAGCCAGAATTACACAACACAGGCAGAATCTCCAATTCCAGTTGAATCAGAGACGCTTCTACCAAAGCATAGAAGGAGAAACTGCAAGAAACTTGGAAACACCAAATAAAGAAGAAACAGTACAATTCTGGGGAAAATTATGGGACAATCCTATAGATTATAATTAAAAAGCGGGCTGGGTGAAAGAGGTCAAAAAATGTAACCAACAAATGCAAGACCTAATAATAACACCAGAATTAATCAGTGAAAGAGCAAAGAAAATTAAAAATTGGACTGCTCCAGGCGACGATGAACTGCATGGCTTTTGGCTTAAACACCTAACAAGCCTTCATAAACAACTATCAAAACAGTTCAATCACATTTTGCAAGGCGGTGATGTTGAACAATGGCTAACAACTGGGAAAACTCATCTCATCATGAAAGACCCAGCAAAAGGTGCAGTTCCAAGTAATTATAGGCCGATCACCTGCCTGCCAACCATGTTCAAATTATTAACTGGAATAATAGCAGATGAAACGATGCAACACTTATTAACTAACAAACAGCTTCCAGTTGAACAGAAAGGAAATTGCCCAAACACCAGAGGCACAAAAGACCAGCTGCTGATTGACAAAATGATTTTAGAAAACTGCAAGAGAAGAAAAACAAATTTGAGTGTTGCATGGATTGACTACAAGAAAGCCTTCGATTCATTGCCTCACACATGGATACTAAAATGTTTAGAAACAACTGGTGTCAGCAAAAACATTCAGATATTTATTAAAAAAGCAATGAGCATGTGGAGTACACAGTTAACAATCAATGGTGAGACACTTGGACAGGTTAGCATTAGAAGAGGCATTTTCCAAGGGGACTCACTATCCCCTCTGTTGTTTGTAATCGCCATGACCCCACTTTCACAAATACTAAACAAAACAGGCCTCGGAGACCAAACATCTAAAACATCATGTAAAATAAACCATCTGCTGTACATGGATGATCTGAAGTTGTATGGAAAGTCCCAGTTAGAAATTTAATCACTGCTAAACACTGTCCGTATATTCAGTAGCGATATAGCAATGGAGTTTGGACTAGACAAGTGTGCTGCATTAATAATGAACAGAGGGAAAATAAGAAAAACAGAAGGAATAGAACTGCCCAATGGAAGCAAGATCAAGAACCTGGAAGAGAAAGAACCTTACAAATACTTGGGCATTCTCCAGGCTGATAACATCGCACACACTGAAGTTAAAAGAAAAATAGGAAGTGAATATATCAGGAGAGTTAGAAAAATCCTCAAGTCCAAACTCAATGGCGGGAACACCTTACAAGCCATAAACACCTAGGCTATACCTGTTATCAGATACACTGCAGGAATAATAGACTGGATCCAGGCAGAGCTAGAGACGCTAGATCGTAAGACCAGGAAAATCATGACCATCAATCATGCTCTGCACGCCCGCAGGGATGTAGATAGGCTATACCTCCCTCGCAGCTCAGGCAGAAGAGGAATGCTGAAAGTCCATCAAACAGTACAGGAGGAGAAAAGAGGCCTTGAAGAATATATCAAGGACAGTGAAGAAGACGCACTTCAAATGGTCAATAACGAGAAACTATTCAACACCAATGAAACAAAGCAGGCCTACAAGAAAGAACAAGTCAAGAACTGAGCAGAAAAATGGAAAAATAAGCCCCTGCATGGTCAATATTTGCACAATATAATTGGAAAATCAGACATCACCAAGACCTGGCAATGGTTTAAGAATGGCAACTTGAAGAAAGAAACAGAGGGTTTAATACTGGCTGCACAAGAACAGGCACTAAGAACAAATGCAATAAGAGCAAAAGTCGAAAAATCCACAACAAACAGCAAATGCAGCCTATGTAAAGAAGCAGATGAAACAGTGGGCCACCTAATCAGCTGTTGTAAAAAGATCGCACAGACTGACTACAAACAAAGGCATGACAAGGTAGCAGGGATGATACACTGGAACATCTGCAAAAAATACAAGCTACCTGTAGCCAAAAATTGGTGGGACCATACAATTGAAAAAGTGGTAGAAAATGAAGATGTAAAAATATTATGGGACTTCCGACTACAAACAGACAAACATCTGCCACACAATACACCAGATATAACTGTAGTCGAGAAGAAAGAAAAACAAGTTAAAATAATCGAAACAGCAATACCAGGGGATAGCAGAATAGAAGAAAAAGAAATAGAAAAAATCACAAAACAAAGATTTACAAATTGAAATTGAAAGGCTGTGGCAGAAGAAGACCAAAATCATCCCAGTGGTAACTGGCGCCCTGGGTGCAGTTCCAAAAGACCTTGAAGAGCACCTCAACACCATAGGGGCCACAGAAATCACCTTCAACCAATTACAAAAAGCAGCTTTACTGGGAACAGCGTATATTCTGCGATGATATCTATAACAACAGCAACAACATTGACAATAAAATTCAGCCATCCCAGGTCCTTGGGAAGGACTCGATGTCTGGATAAAACGAACCAGTCAATAACACCTGTCTGACTATGTAAATAAATAAATAATATTAATAATAATATGTAATTACAGACCTGTCTCCAGTCTTCCTTGGTTGGGCAAGGTGATTGAGCAGGTGGTGACCTCTCAGCTGCAGGCAGTCTCAGAGGAAACAGATTATCTAGACCCATTTCAAACTGGCTTTTGAGCTGGCTATGTGGTTGAGACTGCCTTGGTCGGCCTGATGGATGATCTCCAACTGGGTATTGACTGAGGGCATATGACTCTGTTGATCCTTTTGGCTTTCTCGGTGGCTTTTGATACCATAAACCATGGTATCCTTTTGGGTTGCCTGAGGGAGGTGTGATTGGTGGCACAGTTTTACAATAGTTCCGTTCCTACCTCTCTGGCTGATTCCTGATTGTCTCACTTGGAGATGGTTGCTCTGCAAAGCAGGAGTTAATGTATGGAGTTCCACAAGGCTCCATACTGTCTCTAATGCTTTTTAACATATACATGAAACCACTGGGAGAGATCATCGGGAGATTTGGTGCAGGGTGTTATCAACATGCTGATAATACCCAAATCTATTTCTCCATATCAAGTTCATCAGGTAATGACATAACTTGCCTAAATCATGGCTTAGAGGCAGTAATGGGCTGGATGAGGGATAACAATCTGAAATTGAAACCAAATAAGATGGAGGTACTAATGGGGGCAGAGGGTCAGAATTTGAGAGATGGTTTAGATCTGCCTGTTTTGGATGGGGTTATACACCCCCCCCCACACACACACACAAACAAACTAGTACATAGCTTGGGAGTGTTCCTGGATCCAAAACTCTCTCTGGTCTCTCAGGTTGAGGCAATGGCTGGGGCGCTTTTTATCGGTTTTAGCTGATACATCAGTGATGACCATTTCTGGAGGAAAATGATCTTAAAATACTGGTACATATGCTGGTAACCTTCAGGCTAGACTACTGTAATGCACTCTACATGGGGCTGCCTTTGTATGTAGACCAGAAACTACAGTTGGCACAGAATGCAGCAGCTAGACTAGTCTCCGGGATAACCCAAAGAGAACATATAACACCGATCTTAAATGAACTGCACTGACTGCCCATATGTTTCCGAGTGAAATACAAAATGCTGGTTATTACTTATAAAGCCCTGAATGGCTTGGGTCCAGGATATTTAAGAAAGCACCCCCCTTGTCACAAACCCTCCCACCTGTTAAGATAATTGGGGAAAGTCCAGTTACGGCTACCACCGGCTTGTATGGTGGTTACTCAGGACTGGGCCTTCACTATGGCTGCCCCAGGGCTCTGGAATGCACTCCCTGTTAAAACCAGAGTTTCTCCATCTCTGGCTGTTTTTTAAAAAAGGCTCTTAAGAGGCACCTATTTTCTCAGGCTTTTAATTAATTATAATTGGTTTTATATCATAAAATTGTTTTAATCATTATATCCTCTTTTAATATTTGTAGTATTTAACTTATGTACATCACCTAGGGATGCACATGTCAGGCGATATAGAAATATGACAGATATATAAATAAATAATATACTCCTCGCATGTGGTCTGACACCACTCTGGCCATTGTATTTTCAACCAAGTGCAGCTTCAAAATGCTTTTCAAGAGCAACCCCACAGAGTGAGTGGCAACAGTAAAGATGGGATGTAACCAGACCAAGGCATGTATGAGAGAGGCCAGATCTGCCTCTCCAGTAAGGGTTGCAGCTGATACACCAGCCAATTCTATTTCTATATTAAGATATGTTTATAGCTAAATTCCAAAAATCTTCCATACAATTTGAGATGCTGAAACTTTCAAAATTTGGAATATTTCTGAGGGCAGTAATAGGAAAGGTGGGAGCAGCTTCACATTCTGTTTTGTGCTTTTCCGTCAAATACACAAGATTACATTTCTGACAAAAAATATATATCTGCGAAGGGGTTCAAGAAATAGCTTGCTTTTTCTCCAGCAAATGCTCACACCTATCTCATGCTTTGAGAACCCTGCATACAAAGGAATGTTGATGAAAACAGGCTCTCATTAACTACTGCTCTGAGAACAGTTGTGTCTATTTGGTGGCTTGTTTTGTTTAGGGGCGATGCTCTTGATGAGAGGTTTTGTTACTGGACTGCTTTGTTTTATTATTTCCATTGCTTTGTAATCTGTACCCTCCCCATCAGCAGTGTGTTGGACTGTAGCCGATTAAGCAATGTCAGTTGAGTTCTGGCAGCAGCAGCAGCTGACACTTAAGGCCTTGTTTATCATGTTTCCTCCCTCCTCTCCTCAGGTGTTTTAGCGGTTTCCAAGGAGATCTCACACTGTGGTCAAATAGATAGAATGTTGGTTTTAGTTCTCAGATTTCCAGATGTAAATTTAATTTTCATTAGGGAAGGTAAATGAAAATGGCAGAGATGGAGGGAAAGCTAGACACTCGCGATTCTCATTTCCTGGAAGAATTTAACACAAATTTGTCTCTCAGAACTCTTGTTAGAATGACACAAATCCACATCTACATTTACATCAACAGTTTACTACAGGCAAATTGGCGTGTCGCTGATAACCTTTCTAGGCAGTAAGTAATGTCTTGTTGATTCCAGGAAACTAATCCGGACAAGACTGGAGTCACAATATATTCAATAGTGCAGTAAATCAAAAATTAATAATAAAGACTACAAAAAAGTTCAGCAACCCATACGCTGTGCCCATGGGACCATCAGCCTATGAAGACTAGGTTTCAGGACTAAAGCCCAAGTACTTTGAAATCCTGAGAAAAAAATAGACTCTGTGTGTGGAAGGTGGATAACCTTACTAAGGTAGCTCTAATGGCACATAGGTTTCTGTATGTTCTGCAACAAAATCTTGTTGTTTATCAAGATATTAAGATACTTACTCTTTCTTCTCAGTTGTACAGTATTCTATTTAAAAATCATTAATAATTTTAACTGATGGTTAGCAAAAAGGAGGTGGTTCCTTGCCAGAATACCAGGGAAAGAAAGAAAGAAAGAAAGAAAGAAAGAAAGAAAGAAAGAAAGAAAGAAAGAAAGCAGCAGCAGCCAGCAAGCAGCCAGCAGCAGCAGGGGGAGTTTGTACAATTCTCCAAACTATGCTCTAGAGCAGGAGAGGCACCTTGGCTCCCCAGCTGTTGCTGAACTACAACTCCCAAAATCACCAGCCACCATTTATTCCAACAGGGGATGATGGGAGTTGTAGTTCAACAATAACTGGAGAGCCAAGGCCAAGGTTGCCTACTCCTGCTCTAGAGGATTGGGAAGGTGCTGTCGACTCATGCACTCTCTTCTCCCCCACCTTCTCATTTTGCCAGTTTTGTTCTCCATTTCTGGATTGCTCTGACCATGATGCCCCAACCAGGCAAACTATGGTTAGTGCTAAGCTCCCAAGCATGATCTGTTAATATATTTTAAACTGGATTCACAAACCATAGTTTGGAGGCTAATGCTACCCATGGTTTGCCTGATTTGGGACATCAAGAGAAACTGGTTAAAACAACCCAGAAATGAAGAAAGGAAACAGTATGAGAGGAGGAAAGGAAGAGAGAGTAGTAGGCCAAAACCTGTTGTGCTAGTTTTCAGTGTAGAGAGAATGTTTTGTATGAAAAAACTTTCAACCATGCAAGCCCCCCCCAGTCTGTAATGATACAGGCCAGACACAGTTTTACCACATTGCTCAAAACCACGCCTATACTTACTTCTAAGTAAACATGTATCGGAAGCAAACTGGGATACAAGATGCATCTGCTGAACTGAGACTTTTCTTGGGACCTCCATTTTTCTCATGATGGTATTTTTGGTGACATGTACAGTTTTATATTACCAAATCTGTACCTAAGGTGTACCTGAGTTGCATGCAGATCACTTTATAGGAGTGAGGTTCAGGTGAGCCTGACTTTGGATCAGGCTAAGAGGACTGGGTGACATTGCTTAGAAAAGACAAAATGGGGACTTCCGGTTGGATTGCTAACGAGGCTGCACGCTTCCCGACAGGGGAGACCGAGGAGGAGTAATTTAAGGGGGTTTTGAGGCTTCATATCCCCCCCACACTACCCTGGATTAAAGGGTTGGATCAAGTTTGCCCACAGATTTCCCCTGAGCCGGCTCCTTAATTTAGAGCTGCGTTGAAGAACGCAGTTCTGATTTAAGTCAAGCGGTGGGGGCTGGGTGACATCAAGCTGCATTCCTCATCGGAAATCTTTTTGACTGAAGCCAGTTAGCATCTAATCTCTACGGTTTGGATTTAATTAATTACTTAAAGTTCAAGAAGCTCACCTCTCAACGTGATCAAGGACAACTTGCTGGAATCTTGCCTGCCTTTGTTGGAAGGATCTTACAGAATTCAAGTCGCTGCTGTAAGTTTTTTGATTATAAATCAAGTAGGGAAATCCAATCTTCCTATTAAATGCTGGAACTGAAGAACTGAACTGATCCTGAAAAGTTTTAAAGCTTTTTTTAAAAAGTATATTACTGGGAATTACTGTGGGGTTTTTTTGTTTGTTTCTAATGCTGTTTGAAAAAGTGTATGGAAGAAGCGTTTTGCTGTTTGCTATTGAATACATCCATCATTATTGTCAGCCAATTAAAGGAAGAAGGCGTTCCATTCTACCGTGAGAAAATTTAACTGGCTGTGATAAGATATATGAGCTGTGGTGTTGAACTGTCTCTATTTGGAAAATAACCACAGGCTTTTACTCTCTCTTTTGAGATCAAGGACATTAAACCCTGCTGTGAGGCTGCTGGAAAGTGCTCCCCCCCACTTCTTCTTTACTACGAGGCGAGGGGGGGGGAAGAAGGGAGAAAGACAATGCAAAGTAAACAACAACAAAGTCAGATACGAAGCCAGTTACAGCCTAGGAAACTTTCTCTTCCAAATCCAGGTTTGGGGGAAGCCAAAATGTCTACAGATTTGGACCAGACATTATTAGCCATGAAACAGCTACTGGAAACCAATACAACCACCCTTCAACAACTCAGTTGTGATATGTTACAAGTGAAACAGAATATACAACAAATTAGACAAGATACACAAACACTAAATAATAGAACATCAAATATTGAGGAAACAGTTAAGAAATTGGCACAAGACAACAAAGAATTTAAAACAAGGGTTGATACTCTGGAGCACGATGTGGGGTCATTAAGAGATGATAGGGAGAAGCTATTAGATCAAATAGCATTGCTGGAACTCAGACAAAAAGAGAGATTTTTAAGGTTTAGAGGTATTCCAGAAAAAGCTGGTGAGGATATCAAAAAACTGATTGGAGAGGAGCTTGCATCACTTTTGGGAATTCCAGGTGAAGAAATGGATGCGCAGATTGATGCAGCTTTTCGTGTAAATTCAGAATTTGCCACAAGAAATAAATTAGCAAGGGATTGTTTGGTACAATTCAGTTCAAAATCAATCACTGAGCGGATTTTTCAAGCCCATTTTGTCAAAGCCCTTACTATTGAAACTCAGCAGATAAATTTTTTGAAAGAAATACCATCCAGAATTTTAAGGAAACGCAAGGATTACAAATTTTTGACAGATGCTTTGAAAGCCAATGGAATATGTTTTAGGTGGGAAATACCTGAGGGAGTCTCTTTTTTTTTTTTTACAAGGGCAAGAAGAATAGATTCACAGAGCTCAAAGCACAAGAATTTTGGCAAAAATACAAAAAAAAAATTATCTTCTGAGCAGCCAGCTCCCTCAATACATAATTCTAGTTAGATCAGATGGATTACAAGACACAAGATTACAGGATATTTTCTTGGAACATTAATGGGTTAAATACTAAAACAAAAAGGAATAGAGTTTTCATTTTCTTAAGAAACAAAATTTGGACATTGTGTGTTTACAGGAGACACACATTAGAAAACAAGATAGAAAATTTTTGGTCAACAAGGCTTTAGGACAAGAATTTGTTTCCTCAGATAAGAAAAAAAAAAGAGGGGTAGTATTTTATGTCGAACAACAATTCTAACCCAAGTTGATTTTTAAAGATGAAGAAGGTAGGCTACTAGCTTTGGAAATTCTAATTTCTGGAATTAAAATGGTGATAATTGGAATTTATGCACCTAATGAAAAGAAAGTTGAATTTTACAATTATTTGGACCAGAAGATGGCGGAGTTATCGAATGTTAATCTGATTATATTGGGAGATTTTAATGGTGTTGTCTCTACATCTTTGTATAGAAAATCTGATATATCTGAAAGGAACCTACAAGGCAAGCTCCCTAAAGCATTTTTTGATTTAGCAGAACACATGGATCTTTATGATCTGTGGAGAATCAAAAATTCAAATGCAAAAGAATATACCTACTTCTCTGAAAGATATCAATCTCACTCAAGGATATATATGGTTTGGACATCCAAATCTATTACGCCATGTTTGAAAAGAATGGATATTTTACCCAGGACTTTTTCAGATCATAATCCAATTTGTTTTACATGGAAGAAGAAAGGAATGGTTTCATTTCATTGGAGATTGAATGAGTACCTGTTGAAAAAATCAGACGTTGTGGAGAAAGCTAAAAAGAAGTTAAAGGATTATTTTGAATTGAATTTAAATCAAGGAATGGATAATAAAATAATCTGGGATGCAGGTAAAGCGGTTATGAGAGGTTTCTTTATACAGCAAAATGCATATTTTAAAAAGCAAAGAGGATTGAAAAAAGATACATTACTGATGCAGATCTCCAAAAAGGAAAGATAATTATTATGGGCTAAAGATAAGAAGACAATTACTTAAGCTATCAAAATATTACAACAACAACTTTCTATGCTAGTAGCAAATGAAGTTGAACAGAACTTAAAATATGCTAAGCAAAGGTTATTTGAGTTCGCAAATAAACCAGGCAAATTGTTGGCTTGCAACATTAGATCTGAGAAAAAAAATAACTACATATCTAAAATACTTACAAAAAATGGGCTTTCCTATGATGGTAAGGAAATAAGAGGAGAATTTCTCAAATACTATTCAGAATTATATAAAGCCAAAACAGTAGAAGATATAAAAATTGAGCAATTTGATAAGACCAAAAATATTCCAAAACTCTCTAAGGAACACATAGAAATTATGAATGCTCCGATAACAATAATGGAAGTAGCAGAAGCAATAAATCAAAGCAAGGCCAATAAGGCCCCAGGACCTGATGGACTGTCAGCTTTGTACTACAAATCATTTAAAGATCAAATTTTACAGCCTTTGCAATGGACTATGAATGACATTTTGCAAAAAGGGATTATGCCGGACTCTTGGAAGTATGCAAATATTGCAGTAATCCCAAAACCGGATCAAGATTTAACGCAAGTTAAAAATTACAGGCCAATCTCACTTTTAAATAATGATTATAAACTTTTTGCCGCCATTTTTGCAAGAAGAATGAAGGTTATATTAAGACTCTTTATTCATGAGGATCAAGCTGGCTTCTTGCCAAAGAGACAATTAAGAGATTATGTGAGAACAGTTCTGAATGTATTGGAGTATTATGAAAAACACTAGTCATTAAGCCCGTTACATTAACGGGCGCTAGAAGAGTTGTGTAGAATTGTTTGCAAGAACAGTCTTTCCTCAAGGGTTCCTTCCTTCCTTCCTTCCTTCCTTCCTTCCTTCCTTCCTTCCTTCCTTCCTTATCCCTCCCTCTCGCCCTCCTTTCCTTCCTTCTTTCTTTTTACTTTCTCTCTCTCCCTCTTTCCTTCCTTCCTTCTCTCTCCCGCTCCCTCTCTCTCCTTTCCTTCTTTCCTTCTCCCTCCCTCCCTCCCTTCTTTCTTTTTTCCTTCTCTCTTTCCCTCTTTCCTTCCTACCTTCTTTCTCTCTCTCTCTCTCTTTCTCCCTCTCTCTCCTTTCCTTCCTTCCTTTCCCCTCTTTCTGCCTGCCTGCCTCCCTCCCCCCCCCGCTCTCTTTCTCTCTTTCTTTCCGTTGTGTGTCTTGTGTCTTCCAGCACTGCCCGTTCGGAGAAAGGAACTACTCCCACACGGCACCCTGCCAAGTCCCACCAGGATCTCTCTGCTCCGAGGTTGGCTGTCTACCTCCCCGCCCCCTTAACTCTGCCCAGAATGAGTCACCCGGCCTTCTGCCTCTTTCACAGTCGGGTTGGGGAAGTGGGGAGACCCCCTCTCCCAGCTGGAATGAACGTGGTTTTCAGGCTTGCAAATGCGTTGCATCTCCCGCCCAGAATCTGGATTTTTGCACGAATCTTTGCCGCGAGCATTTGCTTTTCAATCTTTTGCAAACCTCTCCCTGCCCCACTCCCCTGGACTGTTACCCCCCACCACTCCCGGCACAGACTCTGTGCTCCCCTTTCCCTGCAGATGAGTCCATTTGGGCTGCTCCTGGTCTGCTCCGAATCGAGCCTTTGCCTGGCTTCTTGGCGGCAGCACAGACAAGAACGCGAGGCTGGCGGCCATGGCGAGGCGGCGGGATGTTTCAGGGCTGCTGTCGTCTTCTCATCTCATTGTATTTTCCCCACCGTCTCTCCGTCTTGCATGCGCAAAGCGGTTCTGAGCGGACGGCACCATGCGCACTCTATCCGGGAGGGGGGACCAACCCTTCCCTTCTGCCTCTGCCCCTTCCTAGATAGACACCTAGACCCCGAGGCAAAAACTCCACCTCCCATACAAAAACGGGACTTGTGTCTCAGCCCGCGAAACAGAGACAATGTGTGTCTCCGCTTGGAAAATACGGCCCTATGACGTAAGGCGGTCCCCCCACTCAGCGCGACGCGAATGGCTCGCCCCACGCATGCGCAAAACACCCGGCAGAGACACGGACACAGATACCCAAGCATTTTATTATATAGGATAATGACAAACAGATGGCGATGATTTTTTTGGATGCAGAGAAAGCTTTTGATAACGTTTCCTGGCAATTTATGTGGAGATTATTGGATGCAATGGGCGTTGGCAACAATTTTATTAGGGCAATTAAGACAATTTATTCGGAGCAATATGCTAAGATTATTGTAAATGGGGAATTATCTGATAATTGTAAAATACAAAAAGGGACTAGACAAGGATGTCCACTTTCCCCATTGCTTTTTATATTAGTCTTAGAAGTGCTTTGTAGAAATATTAGAGAAGATGATCAACTACAAGGCCCCAAAATTGGGAAACAAGACTACAAATTGAGAGCCTTTGCGGATGATGATGTGTTCTTTTTAGAAAATCCATTGGACAAGATTGGAAGACTCTTGGAAAAAATACAACAATTTGGCCAATTGGCTGGGTTTTATATAAATAAGGCTAAAACAAAGGTTTTGACTAAAAATATGGATCAGAAATCTAAGGATAGAGTCTTTGAAATAAGTGAGCTGAAAGTGGAGAAGAAAATTAAATATCTGGGGGTTTGGCTGACAAACAATAATTCTTTGTTGTTCTCAAATAATTATATTAAAATATGGAATACAGTGAAAACTGATCTACAAAGATGGAAAAGACCAAGAATTAATTTTAAGAATTTAACAGATGCAAAGGAAAGAGGTGGTCTTACCCTACCAGACTTAAGGTTGTATTTTGATGCTGTTTGTTTGACGTGGTTAAAAGAATTGATAACATTAAGAAATCCTAGAATACTTGATTTGGAAGGATTTGATAGAAGGTTTGGATGGCATTCATATTTGTGGTACCAAAAAAGTAAAATACATAAAGATTTTTTGAATCACTATGCAAGAAGGAGCTTAATGAGGGTGTGGCTAAAATATAAAAATTGGCTGGAACCTAAAACTCCGTTATGGTTATCTCCGATCGAAGCTTTAACACGTAAAGAAGTAAATATGCAATTGCAATGGGGTACTTATAGGGATCTGTTATATTTTCAAGAAAAGGATTGTAAGCTAAAAAGTTTAACTGAAATACAAAATTTGGTTAGAGATTGGTTTCAGTATCATCAGTTAAATGAAGTATATAAGAAGGATCTTAAAGTTGGATTTGAGGATCAGATGTCGAGATTTGAGAAGGAGCTATGTGAAAATGATGAAAAATTAGTTTCTAAAATGGATAAGCTCTTGCTTTTGGAAGAGACAAGAGACGAAGTGGTTAAAACGACTATGGTAAAGTGGGCTCAAGATGTGGGGTCCAATATAGAAATGGCAGCCTGGGAAAAATTATGGAAAACTGATTTAAAGTTCACTGCATGTTATGTTTTAAAAGAAAATTATTATAAAATGATGTACAGATGGTATTTGACGCCAAAAAAAACTGGCACTAATGTATAAAAATGTTTCAAACAAATGTTGGAAATGTGGACACTCTGAAGGAACCTTTTTTCATATGTGGTGGACCTGTAAGAAGGCTAAGGCCTATTGGGACATGATATACAATGAATTAAAGAAAATATTCAAAATGACATTTCCTAAGAAGCCAGAATCCTTCCTGCTGGGGATAACACAAGCAGTATTTTCTACAACTAATTTAACATTTTTTATGTACGCTACCACGGCGGCCAGAATAATATATGCACAGAAATGGAAGAGCAATGAACTGCCTTCAAAAGAAGACTGGCTGATAAAAATGTTGGAATATGCGGAGATGGCAAAACTTACAATATTGATAAGAGGCCAAAACTTAGAATGTTTTAAAGAAGATTGGAAACCATTCTTGCTGTATCTAAAGAACTATTTTCCTACTATTGATTTTACAACAGGGTTTGAAATTTAGTAATAAGTGCAGGTTGGGTAGATAAAAATCGTGTTTGTAAGGTTTAAATTTATACTTTGAATTATTATTATAGCAAGGGTTAACTTTATAACTGATGATTCACGAGGAGGTGTGAGCGGGAAGTCCATATCTGTTTATTTGTTGTGAATGTTAAAGTTAAGATTATTGTTAAAATTAATAAAAATTTAATTTAAAAAAAGAAAAGAAAAGAAAAGAAAAAACAAAATGGTCTAATTGGTTTGCTTGAAGAGTTGGTAAGCCATAGATTGTCAGTAATTTGCTTAAGCAAGTTAGTTCTGCTCTTCTGCTTTTCCTTCAGTTGTGCTGTATGTAGGTCTTTAAGACTTTGGCAGAGTGTGGTCTTTTGGCTTCCTAGGTTCAGGACTACAAGCTTTTATTTTAATGGGGCCTCCACAAGTGAAAACCCTTGAGGATTGTGCCCTGAAGTTACAGCTGATTAACTTATATCAGTGAGAGCACGTAAGTCAATTTCTGTGCAGTTATTTTAATGCTAGAGTGCAACTCTAATAGGAAATGAACATGCAAATATTAAAGATGGCCCCTTCCTTTCTCTAGTTTTTCTCTATTACACTGTAAGTTCCCACAGAACTTGCAGTGGCACAAACAGATACCTACTTTTTATTTAAAATATTGCTACCCCATCAAACCTTCACAAAGTAAATGCAAGGCAAATAAAAAACACATTAAGAAAACAGAAGAAAGAATAAAAGCAACAACAAAAAACCAGTCAGCACATACAGTAAACATAGCAGCCAATTAATTAAAACAAGCAGCAAGATGAAAAAGCATAATTTAAGGGAAGGTCTGCTGGATTTTATTTTATTTTTAAGTCTTCAACTTCTCCCTAAAAACAAGCAGGGAAAAACTAAGCTAGAGGTCAGAAGGCAGGGAGTTCTAAAAGGCTGGGATCATCTCAGAAAAGGCCCACCGATGTATCACCACAAGCCATGCTTCAGAGGGTGGTGGAACATGCCAGCATAGCAGAGTAGTTAGAGTGCTGGACTAGGACCGGGGAGACCTGAGTTCAAATCCCCATTCAGCCATGAAACTAGCTGGGTGACTCTGGGCCAGTCATGTATCTCTCAGCCTAACCTACCTCACAGGGTTGTTGTGAGGATAAAAATAACCCCGTGTACCACTCTGAGCTCCTCCGAGAAAAAGTGCGATATAAATGTAAAAATAAATAAAAATAAATAAATAAATAAAATGCAGGGAGGCCTCTCTGTAAGATCGGAGACCTGTGGAATTCATAACACATGTAGAGGGGAGATTCAGACGAATACCCCTCTCATTTGATTAAAGAATACCCCAACAGCATATTAGGACACCATGCAGTGAGGTCTGGGTGGACATGCTCTTGGCACAACCCCATGCTGATCAGTGTTCTGCCCACCGCTCATCTGAACTGACCCAATATAAGCAGCCAGCTAAATAATGGATCCTTCAGAGTTAGGCAATTAAATAAAAAATCATTAAATCAAGTTGACAGTCCCATTATCTATTAATGTGAGGGCAAACAGATAATACTGGAATAAAGAATCAGAACTGTGGCAACATTTCTGGAGACTTTAAAAGCAAATGAGCGAGGTTTACTCTCAAACGGCATTGATTAAGAGGGCTTTAGCTAAACAGGGCTTCAGAGGTGAGCCATGGGCGGCCACTGCTGGATAAGTGCAAAGTCTGAAGTTGGGACCAGGAGAGCCAAGCAGACAAACCAGGATTGCAGAACTCTATGCACCAAGATGAACTTGATACTGAAGCAAGTTCTTAGTCCAAACAGGAAACCTTTATCCTGTTCAGGAAGGATTCATTAGCTAGTCTAGCAGGGCGGAATCAGACCAGGGCCTGAGAGCTCTATGTTCAGATATGGCTCTTGCAGTTTAGCGGTTTGTTACATGGGGCAGCTATATACAGTCTATGGCTCAATGCAGGTAGCTTCTGACACAGAGTTAGGGAACAATGCAGCAAGTGGTATTGAGAGGACTCACCTTACCAATAGGTGGTATATGTGCTTTGGTCACACAAAATGAAGGGAAGGCCCATAGCTGAAGAGTAATCGCTTTGCGTGAGGAATGTCCCAAGTTCAATATCTCTCCTGAAAGGTAGGAGAAATGGGGAAAAATCTCTTCTAGGAACTTTGCAGAGTCACAGCCAGATACTATTGGGCTTGAAGGACCTATGGTCCACGTAGGGCAGCTTTAAAGCTGTGCTGGCAAGATTTTCACCCCAATCCTGCTCTAGTCATGTGCAATTATACTTTTAATTTCACTTGTGTGGGGCAGGATGTGAATGGAGATGTGCATGTGGATACATATCCTATTTAAAATAATGCAGTGTGGATGGACACCACCATCTGCATTTAGATGCACATCTGGATGTTGTTCATCTGTGCTACATTATTTTTAGTAGCACATTTGGATGAGCATCCATGTTCTGCTCAACTAGTTGACTACATGCAGGGCCAGCTCCAGGATCCAGAGGGTCTTCAGCAAACTTCCTTCCACGAGTCACGCCACTGCCACTGCCACTGCCACACAATGCCACTACATAGCACTACACTGTTGAGTCAGGAGTCAGCAGTGGCCCTGGGCAGCTGCTCAATGATGCCAAGCCCTGACACTGGCCCTGTCTACACATGACTGGATTATGACCCGGCTAACTGGGCAAAGAGGCACCTTTTAAGGTGGTGATTCTCTTTATTTAGCAGGGGGAGAGTAACTGGCCCTATCCACCCCCAGCACAGTACCTCCAGTTACTGTTGCTAGTGTCTGTCTTATGTTTCTTTTTCGATTGTGAGCCCTTTGGGGACAGGGATCCATCTTATTTATTTGTTATTTCTCTGTGTAAACCGCCCTGAGCCATTTTTGGAAGGGCGGTATAGAAATTGAATAATTACATATGAATGAATGAATGAATGAATGAATGGCAAGGGAACCTTGGCCTGATTCCCTCTGGAGCATATTCCCTCTTCCAAACACATGTCCTTTTTAAAACACCTTTGTACAATTTCAGAAAGGGATGGGGGAAATTCCTGAAAAGAAAAGGTGTGTTTTGCAGGGGCAAAAATATTCTCACTTCCTGTTTTTGCTCAGTAGCAAAATACCAGATTGTCAAGATGGAAAGAGAGGCAGGGAGGACCAGAAGAAACACAAGGAAAAAACAAGGCCTTTTTACATCTTTGGCTGTGAGAAGACTTTGCTGCAGTTTTCTCTCTGTTCTGCTTGTCTCCCTGCAAGTTAACTTTGACCGTAACATCTGCTGGAGGAAGGCCACGTGTGAGAGGCATGGCTGGCTCTCCTGCTGATAAGAGGGAGGTGAACAGCCATCTAGCAGAGCCATTGGCGCGGTTGTTGGGTGTGCCACCTGCAGGCGGCCACTGCAGCCCGCCACCAAAAGGAGCCAATTTTTAGTGGTGGTCTTCAATGTGGGACAAAGAGTGGAGGATGGGTTATGTTTGTTTTTCTTGTATTTCTGACAGCCTTTGGGTGGGGTCAGACACATTCATAGCCAGTTTTGCGGGGAGAGCATTTTGTTAGCGTTCCTTTTTGTGGTTATGAAGGGACTTCTTTTGTTCTTTGTTAGTGCCTGGCTAGTTACAGTTATGTGTCAGGGCTCTGTTGCAAATAAGGGAGTAGGGAGTGCCTTTGGGGGTTCAGGATCGGCTATTACAGTAGTGGTGTAGAACAGAAGATTTGGTGTTGGCAGGTCAGCAGGCCATTGCAGGGGAAGGGAGACCAGAAATCTAATAGCCGTTTCCCCTTCCGGCTGTCCTGTCATCTCTCAGGCCTCAGTGAGTAGTTCCAGACACCCACAGAACCCGACCTTACTCCTTTGTAATGCCAGGTCAGTTCAAATAAGATAACAATCCATAATTTGATAATGGATGAGGGAGCCGACTTGGCTTGTAGAACTGAGACCTGGTTGGGGGAGGCTAGTGGCCTAGTTCACTAACTTCTCCTTGCAGGTTAGAGGAAAGGGGTGGTGTGTGTGTGTGTGTGTGTGTGTGTGTGTGTGTGTGTGTGTGTGTGTGTAGTGGCTGTGATCCATTGGAATAACATCTCCCTTGCAGGAATCCCTGTGAAAGAACTGGACCATATTGAGTGTGTGTATCTTGGCCTGGGGACTCGAGATAGACTGGGAATTCTATTGGTGTACTGAGCACCCTGTTGCCCAATAGAGTCCCTAACTGAGCTGATGGAGCTGGTTGCGGAATTGGTGTTGGAGTCACCCAGGCTTCTGGTGTTGGGTGACTTCAATGTTCACTTTAGAACTAGCTTATCTGGTGCAGCTCAGGAGTTCATAGCAGCCATGACAACTATAGCCTATCCCAACTGGTCACAGGGCCAACACACACTGCTGGTAATACTCTCAATTGGGTCTTTTGCTCAGATCAGGGTGGTGGTCCATAGGTGAGACTCCTAGAGTGTCTCAATTGTCATGGACATACCACCATCTGATTAAAGTTGGTTTCGTGGCCACAACCCACCTCTTAGGACCTATTGGGATGATCCACCCAATAAGGCTATTGGATCCTATAGGATTCCAAGAGGACTTAGAAGATTTTAGAGTTGGTTCTGCCAGTGATTCTGCTGATGTCCTGGTAACGACCTAGAATAAGAAGCTTACCAGGGCAGTAGACACTATTGCCCCTAAGCATCTTCTCCGATCTGCTTCAAAACTGGCTCCATGGTACACTGAACAGCTATGGGAGCTGAAGCAACAAGGGAGAAGACTGTAGCATAAGTGGAAGAAGACTTGACTTGAATGTGATAAGACATGACATAAAGCCCATCTGAAGGCTTATTCTGCTGCAACACATGCAGCAAAGAAGCAATTCTATTCTACATGCATTGTGTCCGCAAGTTCATGTCCAGCTGAGATGTTCAGAGTTGTGAGGAGACTGACTCAGGTTCCCTCCTCTCTAAACTTAGATTTAGATGTTTTATCATCCGACTCCTCTCAGTCAGCAGCTCATCTTCTGATGCAGCCTCTGAGTGAATTAGACTTGGATAAGGTGCCATTCCAACCCCTGGTTTCAAGGCTCAGTGGCACAAAAAGTAAGGATTTCTCGATCCCCCTCCAGAGACTTGGATACAAAAAACAGCATCTGAGGCTTTTCTTCTGAAGACTTAATTCGAGCTTTAGTTAAAACTTTTCTGTCTGGACTCTCTTTTTATAATGAGAGAGAAGCTATGGGTAGTAGAGATTTTAGTTATTTTTGTATATGTATTTGCTTTTTAAACTTACCCTGCATTCTTGAATGGCTGAGGGAGAGGAAAGGCGAGAATTCAAGTCTGCCTAGGCTACCATGGGTTCCAGGGCTTGAGCTGGGAACTTTATGGCCTGAGACCAGGATCTAACCTGGAGAGCTACCTGGAAGTGTGTATATGCTCAGGTCTCAGAGCACAGGATGGAACATGGGTGCATGCTGCACTTCAAGTGCCAGGTCCCAGCTTTTTCAACTCCTCCAACTAACCTCATTGGAGAACATACCCCCCAGGACTAGATTCTGATACAGTTGCTCAAAGCCACAGCCTGGTCCTGACATAGGCCTTGTATTGGGTGCATTTTAATGGCCATTAATTAAGACTCTTATCCAATCAAATTAATTAATCCTTTATTAGACTCAATCTCTATATATTTGCATATTACTAAAGCAATAGTTCAGAAAAAAACCACATTCTTAGTTTTTATATGATACAAAGAACTAAAACGGTCCAGACTAGAGTATTTCAGGAATCACCTCACCTGTTGTGTGCCTGCCTTTGTTCTGAGGCTCTTTGCCATGTCACCTGTTACCGGTTGTTCAGTAGATAAGCCCAAGATATGAAGCCTTTTTGGTTGTGATGCCCAAAAAGGCTCTCTAGAGACCTACGCCTGGCCCCATCATTGCTCAGTTTTAGACAAACAGTGATAATGCTATTATTCCAGCGGCTGTTCTTAGGATATTGCTTTTCTTAATGGGCTTTTTATATACTTAATTGGCTTCTCTTTATTATTTTTTGTGAAGGAACAAGGCCTAAACCTTTTTGTAAATAAGATTCTATGCTGTAAATTGCCTTGCTATTCACTGTATTAAGAAAGCTGTGCAGAAGTCAAAGGTTCATGGCTCCAGCTCTATAGTTTCATATTTGAGGGTGATGAAATGTATTGGTTTGATTTTGGAGGGAAGTGGAGGTTTGATTTTATTGGTTATGTTTTGAAAAATGGAGGGAACTTAAGTTATATGGATTGGATGGTTTGGAAAATTGGGAGGGAACTTTAAGTATATAAGAAGGCTGCTTTCAGCAGAGGAGTAGTACAAGTTTGGTGCTGGAAAAGAAGAGTACAGATTTGGTGCAGGAAGAGTACAATAAGTGCAGAACTGAAGAGTCCAAATGAAGGAAGTGTTGGTACTGTCTGAGAGAGAATCAGAGCTGGGGCTAGAAATTGCTGAGAAATCACTGGCAGAGAGTGGAAACTCTCTGGAGAACTAAAACACTCACCAGTAAGATGAAACAGTCTGGGGCTGAAACCTCAGAACTGTGAAGGAGAGCAGGATCTGAGGCTGAACAAGGGACCAGCTGGGTTTGCTGGAAAAGCTGAGGTGCCTTCAGAGGAGTGAGGACCCAGTGTTAGACTGGTCAGTTTGGATACTATTGGTTTAAACAGCTATTTTCAAAGTAAAATTTCTTGTTTGTATCTGTAGCTTCTGTCTGTATTCTCCACTGCACACCTAAAGACTTTACCAATCTACTAACTTTTTTTTTTTAATGCAGCAGAGGTTTGAAAGACTGTTGTAGTAGATTCAGCAAGAAAAAGCCTAAAAGTCTATTTAGTGGCAGTAGTTAAAGGTCACGGGGCTAGTTGAGACCAGACCATGATAAGTAGTAGCAGCACGGGGCAATCTGTGACACTTTTTTTATTTGATCATAACTGTGTTCTGATCATGTAACTGTTATTTTATTAATATTTGATTAGATACAGAAAGGTGGGATGAAAATGACTGCAATAATGACTGAATGACTGAATAATGTGCCTGTCCAGAGAACAAGCCATCTAAGAAGAGGCATTCCCATTAATGTGCATGAGAAGAGCAAACATCTGTCTAAGACGAAGGCTGCCACCAGCAAGTTTGATAAGTGCTTGTAATAAATAGTCAAATATCAACAGCACTTTTTCATCAAATGGTTTTTAATTTGGTTAATCTAACCAATTAATTGGCTAAGGGTTGCAGCACTACCATTAATAAGACTGGAACAAGATGCTCCAAAGTGTTTCTGTTAGCACAGCTCCATATAAATCAATGCAACTACACTTGCTGGCAGCATTTAAGAAGAGGCTGGTCCATGCTGTGAGATTCAATGACCACTAACTGAAATAAACACAGTCATAAAAGGCATGGCTAGGCAGAGAGCAAGGAAGAGCTGGAGCTGTCAAGGTAGATAAGCACAAACACAGCACCACAGCTTTCCATTTCAGTCTCTATAAGCACATTGTCTTCTTGAGTTTAGTCAGAGGATTCAAGGTATTTTTTCCAAGATCTGCAGACTTCATGAGCCATATTTCTTTTCACTGCACAGCCAGTGGCTCACACTGCACAGCCAGGACTCTCCATACGGCACATTATGCAGGCTGCTCATTAGACAGCAAACATGCTGAGCAGAAATGATCACTTTCTTCTTACAACCACAAAGCAACCAAGGAAAGGGTTGCCAGTAAAAATGCACTTGGCAGCATTTAAGAATATGCGAGTTTAAATTTAATGGAGATGTTGCTCTCATTTCCATCACAGCATGGATTGTAAGGACTTAGCCCCAAAAGAACATCTTTAGTGCCAGGAGTCAGCCATGAAGCATATGAAGAAAGTCCTTCCCAGAGTCAGCATCAGGGCATCATCGGTCAATAGTTAAGGGTCCCAGGCCCTCAGAAGGGCCTATTGCAACAATTCCTCCCTGGCCACTTCTGCACTTATAGCTGTGGTGGTGGTGGTGTAGTGGCTTTCCTCACCACAAAAGTTGTTCATTGCCACACATCTCTCCCTTTCACAAACCTAAGGGGGAACTCAAGTAGGAGCGGGCCATGCAGGGTGGTTCGCCAAAGACCCCTTGAAATCTGGAGCCAGTTCTGATCTTCCGTATGTGTGCAGTGCCTTTTATTAATAGGTAGACTATCTTGTTCTACACCAAGTCAGTGTCTCCGCTGAGGCAGAAATGGAGGGATAAAGACCTCAGACTGCTCTGAGAGATCAGTACCTTGGCTAGGTCCAATCAAGGTTTATTGCTGGGTTTAGCAACATAGGAGAGATGTTGCTCCAGTCTTGCATGGAGCAGACTCATGGATTTTATTATTGTGGTGGAGGTGTTGGTTCAGGTTCCTCTGGTTCTTTGGGGTGTGTGTGTGTATGTGGGGGTTGTCAAGCTTTAATCAATTAACCAGTACAGTTAAGGAAATAGAACATGGATGACCAGCTTCATCATTCCTGGGGGATACTCTGCTCCCCAAACACTAGCCTGGACCTGAACAACCTAACCTAACCTTCTTACAGGAGATTATGTCATGCCCCTGTCCTCAGATAGCAAAGAGGAAGGGGAAGCTGGCAGTCTGCCAGCAGCTGCAGGGGAACCTGAAGGGCAGAGCCCAGCTGTCAGCCCACAGTAGATACCTGAGGCAGGTCCAGTCGAAGCTTCGGAACAATTGGGACCATCAGAGGTAGCAGAGACAGGGAATGGAGAGCAGAAAACTGAAGTAAACAACGAAGCACCTATGCATCCTCGTGAGAGAAGACTACTGAGATGCAGACAACAGGTGGAAGAACTCAGGAGGAGCAGACGCTTGCTTTACAAACCAAATAAATCCTGAATCAGAGAGCAGGCAGAGAGCAATTAAGCCAGGCTATAAATCAAGTCCGAAGGCTGCAGCTAAACGCTGGAAGCAACAAGTCTCTTTGAGCATGCTACAGCCGAAGCTCCGACTCAGAGGAAACCCCAGCTTTGTGTTGGCCTCTAGAGACCCAGGCTTTTTCTGCTGCTACTCTGCTACCTAACTGAGTCCTGACAGATGCCCTAGCTGCCATGCCTCCCCTGGGAACGCCTTGCACTCCTTTTGCTCTGGAAACGTGCTATCTGGTGAGTGGACTGAGTTTGCAGGGGAGAGTGTCTGAACCTGATACTTCCAGTAAAGTGTTCTCTTGTGTTTTCTTTGCAGACCAGGGAGGACTACAAGGAGCTGCCTTCAACCTTGACAGCGACCTTGGCCTGGACACCGGATGGACAGGCTCCTGACAGATTAGATCCTATAAATAAAGTTGGCTTCACCTTCAGAGAAATGTGCAAGCTTGGCCTTCAGTTGAGTTGCTGAGGAACTGATGTGCTTCTTGAAAAATCCCCTTGAGAGGTAGATTGACCTTTCAAGTGGTTCTTTCTCTTTCTAAAATACGCATGAGATAGCAATGCAGCAACAACAAATTGTGGCTTCCAGTAGAAGCAAGATAACATTGCTTCAGGGCCTACATCTCGCCCATGGGCTTCCAGTTAGCCATCACTGAACTAAAGTCATCACCATCATAAATTATAATTTGCCCCAATTATTTTGTGGCAGGGGTGGGAACAAACAAAAACTTTAAGACTCTTGGATGATGGGTTGTCTTGTATGCCCCATAAATTGATCAGGGCAAAACTACTTGTTATGTCAAATGCACTGTTAAAAGGTGTGCTTAAGGCTGGCAATTTCTCCTTTTTTAGAAAGAAAAAAAGCAGTCATGGAAACCCTGTTCTGGACTGGGATCATGGCATGTGAGGAGGGGCATTTTAATCCTTGCCCTCTGAACCACATTCTTGCTGGAAACCAACCACAACTTCAAGCTGCTTTTGTCCCTGAAGTGGTTATTTGCTGCAAACAGATGCTTTGGGGGCACATAGCAGAAAATTAGCCACTAAGCAGAGATAAACCATGGAGAAAGAAAGGCAGCCAGCAGCTCATGCTTCACTGTGTGTTTGCCTACTGTATTGTATTCACACACAGGGGACTGACTATGCACTGTCCAGACTTCACGTTCCCTCTTTTTTCTTGGGCTAGAAAAAAATTCAGTGGCGACATCCCCTGTCAGTCAGCTAAATATAACCCAGTATTAATTAGCCCCTTACTAGGGATGTGCATAAATCATGATTCAAAGAGAGCTTCGCAGCACATCCCTGGCACTTGTAAAAGGGAAGAGAGCAGGTCCATAACTGCTCCTCCACCGTTCGCCTGCAGCTTCCTGTTTGGGTGGCATGCCCCCAAGCTGCCATAGCACATGGTTGCTGACCACGTACATGGCCACCACACATGCATGGAGGCCATGTTTGTGTCACCATTGCATGAGGGCAGCTGGGGAGAGTGCCACAGCGGCGCAATGGCAGCTGTGCCCAAGTGGGTGAGCAGCAGAGAAGCAGGTATGGACCTGCTCTCCTCCCTTTTAAAGGTGCAGGGGATATGTTGCAAATCGCTCTTTGAATTGTGATTTCTGCGCATCCCTACCCCTTGCACTCCTGCCATCTCTGTAAAGCCTGAATCCAATCGTCAAGGTTCAGCAAGTACATGCCTATCACTCCTTCCTTCTTCCCTTTCTATCTCTGGAAAATCCTTCAGAATTCTTCAGAGCTTGGCTACACATGCGCATACTTTTCATGTGGTTAATGTAATATGTGGTCAGGATCCCAGTGTATGCAAATATTAACAAACTAGTCAATTTTGAATCTTGGTTGCAAAACAGAGCAGAAAAACAAATCAGCTTATGTGTAATTCTCAAACAGTCATATTTCACATTATATTATTTTTGCTGAAAAATAAAGGACCTTTTTCTTTTTATTAATGCTTGTGGTCATGCAAATACATATGCATAATAATAAATTATTTTAAAAACCAGATCATTACTCTACTAAGTCTTTTTTAAATCACTTGACAGCCATAATAAATTTACCAGTACATATCCACTTTTAAACATTAACTAGGAACTGGCCAGAAAATCCAAGGACAAAGCAAAGAGACCCTACATTATCTCAGTAATAGTGCAGAAACCAAACTGTTTTGCAGAGTAGGTAATTCTCTTGTTGCCCCAAAGGGCAAAAAAGCTGGACCATCTGGCCTCTCACATTTTCTAAATATGTAATTCAGATTGCTATTTTGTTTATGGATGAGAGGTCAGCTCAAATAAAGGTTTCAAATGCACTGATTTAAACGAGATGGCTAAGAAACAAATTATCCAATGCTAGAGGGTTTTTTTTAAAAAACAACAACACCAAAGTTCATATAGGCTATCTGTGGCAGAGTTAGAAATTAACAAATGCCTGCTATTTGTCTATGCAGAGTCTTTTCCTTATTCTGGTGTAGACATTTGGTGCAGAGTATTCACAGGTCAGCAGCAGTCAAGGCTCAGGCCAACCACCCTACATACAAGAGACAAAACTGATTTGCAGAGCCCAAGAATCAGGACAACCTTCACACAGTGCACTGCACAGCCAGGAGAAGGGAAAACCTTGTTACATCACAGCCATCCTCTAACCACGAGGAGGAACAATGTGCGGCAAGCCCTATTCAAGTCATTTCACGCAAGAGATCATAGAGAAGGCTGTACTGAGAGGCACATTCACAGAACGCAGCCCCTCCAGCAGCATCACTCTCTAAAAAATAAATACATGGTGGCTGACTGCTGGATCTGCAAACAGAGCAGAAAATGGACACATGATCCACAAATCATGATACCGGGATCCTTGTTCTGCACTAACCTGGGTTAATCAGCTTTACCCAGATTCAGACTACAAGGGCTTGAGGAGTTTGTTCTGGTTCACATAAGCATACAACCCTGGGCTGGAGTCAGATAACCCAGGTTTAGATGCTCATGTGAAGAGGCTTTTAATAATTCCATGAATAGTGTTAGAATCTGTCAAAGATAGAGAAGACTATTCAGTACTCTGTGGATAGCCTGAAGAAATAACATGTTCAGAAGGTCTGGCTCAGGGTATTTCCATCATGTCAGAGAAGTAATTTACTATTAATAATAAACACCACACTTGAAATCAAAGTACATTGAGATTGGCTCTTCATACACTTTACAGGCCACAGAAAACAAATCAGATGCAACAGCAGGCTTCCCAGCAAGAAGAAGGAAAACATTTCTGTAGGGACAATAATTAACTGAATAATCAAAGCAATGGTGTGTCTTCCTTCATATGCCAGAGGCCAGAAAGCTTCTGAGAAGGTTTTGTTCCAACAATCCAGAAAATTCAACAGTAGGAATCTCAGTCTGCTTATCTGACAAAACTCTTCATCGAGATGTCTTATTGTAAAAGAAAATTGCTCAGATTTAGCTTGAGGCATGATTCTGAGGCGGGGGAAATCCACATGTTTGGAAATTCGTGTCATTGTGAATGAATTAAAATTGCATCTGAAATGAGTAGGTTGATTCTGATAGCTGCTTCTGTATCTCCCATGGTTAGTGCATACAAAATGAGCCTTTTTCCTTGAGAATAATACATTGCAAACCTAAGAGGGGCCACAGAGGCCTAACCTACTGCCTCTGAGGCATTGATAGACCCAGAGCATAGACAATCTGATTTTCTGTAGAACTTTAGGGCAAATTTACACATTATTTTTTTCTTCCACAATTTCTTAGGCTTGAAAAACCCATAACATTTCTGTCCTGGTTAATGTTCTAAGTTCCAAGGTATCTGTGGTTGTGCCTCTGTGGTTCACCATACATGGACACAATTACAAGTACATAAGTATGGAGAAGCTGGCTTTTTGGGCAACAGTTCCTATGTGGGGGTGGGAATGAAGGTGAAATTCAAGTATCCCAGTAAAAAGAGGGGAGATCCTACAGCCCATTTCCCTCAGGCTGGCTGGTCAGGGAATTCAAGGGGGAGACATCAGGCAAGTTGCTCCATCTCTTCCCAGCTACTGCAGATGATTTTGCTCTCCTTTTAGCCCTTGCCCTTCTCTTCTACATTCTTTTCTTTTACTATGCAACTCCACCCAGTGGAGGGCCTCTGTGCACTTGAGGCAGATATTGCTCTCCTTGTGTGCACCTCCCTCCCCTCCCTTCCCCCCACTTTTAAAAGCAGGGGCAGAAATGCATCTTACCGCCTTGCTGGTACCCCAACAATCTGCTGCCTGTGGCAACTGCCTCACCTCACCTTATGGAAGTGTCACCTTAGATTCCACCCCTTATACGGGAGATCTGCCAGAAGGGCCAAATGATTCACAGAGGAGTGACACCTCAAAAGGGCAAAAAGTAGACATACGCCCTTAATCAGTTCCTATAAGCTCATTGCCTGCATCCCACTCAAAAACGACCATCTCCTAAGAGTATATAGCAGCATTCAGTCCCATTTCAAAGGTTCAGATTCCAAGAGGATGTCTCCATGTGCTGTAGCTATAGCACATCTCTAGAAACTGTAGGAAGCACTAAGAGGGGAGGGATTATTTATTTAACACCTGTATAAAACAGTTTTTAAACTACAGCATTTTCCAAAAGCAGTTAATCATTAAAAAATAATATAAACGTTTGAAAAGGAACTCCAAGTTAAGAAGAAAAAAGTACAAAACCAGATAAAATAATGGAATAGATAAAATAATGGAATAAAATTATTCAGCAATACCAGCAGTCAGTTAAAACTCTATATAAAATCAGCAGAATCTATTAATAGCCAAAATCAGTTAAGAGCCACGAGGAATAAAAATGTCTGAAGGCCCATTTAAAAAGAGTGGCTGACATCTAGAGCAGCCTTCCAACAGTGGGAAAGAAAAGTGCCCCAGCAAGGCGCTTTCCAGTTTAGCCGCTCAACAGCAGCAAAATGCTTCCGTTCAGGCAAATCACATTCAAAATGTAAATAGCAAAGCGCCCAGCAGAGGGAGCAGTCTTGCGAAAACTAACAACCCCCCAAATAGCAACTTTTTAATGCCAGATATACAATGTCATAGCACTATATTGCAACGATTAAATTTGAAACAAGGCATTGGAAATATGAACGGGACCCTGCTGTCAGTGTAAGGACTGTCACAACACAGGAAATGTGGAAGCACACTTCAGAGATATGCTATAACCCTGTCTAATCTGGAAAGTGGTGCTCAGGAGAGAGAGCTTTCCTAGCTGTGCTGAAGTCACACAGCCTTGGGGGTGCAGGAGTGAAGAGTAAATTTGGACGATTTGTTTGGCTCCAGGAGTGCCCTGTGTCATCCAAAAATGTGTCCCTGAGGGTCATGTAGTCCTAAGGGACATATTTCCAGGTAACACAGGGCATTCCTGGAAGTGTCAATATTGTCAAAATTTACTCCCCCCTCTTGCACACTTGAGGCTGCATGGCTGCAGCAGTAGGTTTAAAAAAAGATTCTGCATTGTGTTTTGTATTTTCTCATTTTTGTTATAATTTGTTTGTCTTGTTTTATGTGTTTTTATTGGATTTTCTTTTTTAATGGTTATGTTGTTGTGAGCCACCCAGAGGACAATTTGTTACGGGGCAGCTAACAAATAAAGTTTATTAGTATTTATTATTAGTGGGAAAGCTCTCCCTTGCAGCAGTGCATCTTCCTTTTGGGGGTCTCATATAATTCCCCAGGCAAGAAATTCCACAACTGCATCACTGCCATGGAAAAGCTCCTATCTCTGGTTCCTGTCAATTGTATCTGTGACATGGTGGGCCAGAGAGCAGGTTGAGATGTCAATGGGAAGATTCGGAGGGGCATAAGTGGTCCTTAAGAGGACCTGCTTCCAAATTACAGAAGGCTTTAAAGGTCATAATCAACATCTTGTTTAGGCCCCCAAATTAATTGGCAACCAGTGTAATTGGTACAAAATTGGTGTGATGTGCTCAGAGCACTTTGCCTTATACGAGCAGCCGCATTTTAAACCATTTAAAGTTTCTGAATCATTTTCAAGGACAGCCTATGTAGAGCACATGACCTTCAGGTGAGAGATGGTTAAAACATGTAACTCTAAATAAACAAACAAACAAACAAACAATCATTATTTAGAACTACTAGTTAAACTATGGCTACAAGTCCTACTCCCCAGCACTGTTCCCTCTAAGGCGTGCACATGTCCGAGCGCTCACAAGTTCTTGGATATCTGCTCAGTTCGTTTTAGATCCCACTCAGGTTGAATCAGGAACGCCCCATTCTGCATGCACATGTGCGCATACTGCCTCAATACTGCTGCCCAGAACAAAATTTATTCTGCACAGAGATGGAAAAAATTAAGAGGGACCACTGCTCCCCAGTAAGGCAATCTAAAAGTATACCGTGACTGATTTTATCGAAAGTCCTGAGAGATCCAAGAGCAGCAACAGGGTCACACTCACCCTCTCTGTCTTGGCATAGGTCAATCCATCAGAGCAACCAACCAATTATATCCTGTAACCAGGTTTGAAGCCAGACTGAAATGGATCTATATATTCAGTCTCATCTAGGACTACTTGGAAATGAAAGGCCACAATCTGTTTGATCATCTTGTTCAAAACAAAAGTTTTTATACTGGCCGATAATTATTTAAATGAGCTGGGTACAATGATGGCTATTTAGGAATGAATGTGCCATTGCCTTTTTTAGGAGGCATCCAAGACCCACATGCTTAATTCCCCTCTGGCTATTCTAATTGGCCAGTAAGCGCAAGGGTCAAGAGTACAGTTAGAAGGCTTCACACTTTCAAGCAGCTTGTCCACATCCTCTGACTGAACAACCTGAAAGTTATCAAAAAATAATAGGACCACCAGGTGGTACACTAGTGGCTCCAGTACAGACCGTATTAGAATAATAGCATCTAAGTTGGAGGCAATCTGATCAATTTTATCTACAGAACTGATAAGCAGCAAAGCAGGCTGCCGAGGGTCACATCTATTCCTCTGGGTCCAGATGTAACAAATCTCTCGCCATCCAAAACAATTCCACTGGCTGATACAGTGCAGACAAAGTTCTGTTGGAAGTAGTAAAATTTCTTCACTGCCTTGTGACTAGGCCAGGGAAAAACCTGGGCAGAATGTGAGTTTCAGGCTGGAGAAAAGGAATTCTGACCAGTTACCTTCATCGGTACCGACTCAACAGCACACTTTACCTTTACCTTCCAACTATTAATAGCTGCGCTTATTAAACCTCCAGATCTTCAAATTACTTTGTGACACAGGACGACCTCCACATTAGCATGTGCTTCTCCCTTCCACTTCTCCTCTCACAAAAAAGTAAGGTGATTTGAAAACCAAATGTACTCTTCAGATTAAGGCATCTTCATTCAGCGACACTTGCAGTTCAAGAATCAAGCCTGCAAAGCTGAATCCTGCAAATTCACTAGGAGCTAACATAAATTATGGAAATTACACAAATTACCGCACCAGCCCTACCGATCCTCTGCAATCTGTCTGCAGAACATGTCACCACTTGCCACTCTCTAGGAATAAAAAACAAGATTGTATAAGAAGATGGCAAGTGTATTTCTGCAATATCCCCAGGCACTAGGGATGTGCAAATTGATTTGGGTACAAATCGATTTGTACCCAAATCTAGCTGATTTGGGCGATCTGGAGACAAAAGAAATTACTCCTGTGGTCCACTGGCTAGATTTGGGTACAAATAAAATCGTGCCTGATTCGAATTGAATTGGTTCAAGATTCTGATCCCTCCTATTAATTCCCCCAGATTTCCAGATTTCTTTTTTTTTTAAAGCTAAGCTCTAACCCTTGTAGAAGTGGAGTTATGGAGCAAAATGTGTGGTCACTATTTTTCAAGTGTTTGGATTCTTTGGTGTCTAATAACATTTCAACATAATGAATCCCTGTGGGGATTCATTACACTGAATTACACTGAATTACAATGAATCCCTGTGGGGATTCATTACACATCAAAGAGTCTAAACACTTCAAAAAATCCTAAAATATAAACTGAGTACCTAGTGACTTGCGGGTTGCATGGAACATGGGATGGCACTAATTCCCCACCCCTACCTGCAAAGCAGTGAGGTCAAAATGAACAGAAGAAATGAAGGTGTGTAATGAAGACACCAAATAATCTAAACACTTAAAAAATACCTAAAATATAAACTGAGTACCCCAGTGTGTGGGGTGTGTGTGTGTGTGTGTGTGTGTGTGTGTGTGTGTGTGTAGTTGACACATGGCACTTGCCAGTTGGCACTGTCCAATGATAGTTAAAATTGTTTTCTGGCTAATAAGACTAGGATAAGAAATGTTGAGAAGCGAGATATGGGGTTGGATTGAATTAAATTTTAGGTTATTATAATGCATGGAGCCCTCTGTTTTATGTACTGGGTGAACTCGGGTGTTATGGTTCTGTTTTATGTTTCAACAGTTTATTACTTTATTTGACAAAGTTTGCTTTTATGTAAAGCTCGCTTTTATATAAAGCTTTTGTACTTTGTGTTTTGCTGGTCGAATGACCGTAACAATAAAGATTTGATTTGAAAATGAACAGAAGAAATGAAGGCAAAGAATCCAAACACTAGACAAATAATGACTGCACATTTTGCGCCATAACTCCACTTCTACAAGGGCTAGAGCTTAGCATTTTATTTTATTTTTAATGAAAGATGGGGGTCTGTTTTAGGGTTAGGATATGGCAACTTCAAATCCCCATTGTTTCCTATGGCAGAAATGTTCAAAATTAGCAGAAATCAGAGGGCCATCTTTCACAAGCGAAAGTGCCTTTCTGCATGTCCTAGACATTTTTGGATACCACCCTATGTGAGCATGCATGGTGTGTGTGAGGGGTGGGGGGGTGGGGGTGGGTGGGCTTTCTGTATTGTGCCAGTCCTGAGAACCCTGACTAGTGCACACATAACACTCTCAACAGCTTAACAATGGTTGCTAATCTAGGTTCAAACCATGGTGAAGAGGAAACCCTGGTTACCTTGTAATGCTTAACTGTAGTTAAGAACAACAGAGAAAGGGCAGGGGCCACTCACTGTCCATAAAGGAAGGCTGTGAGAAGATATATTACATTCCCAAGCCTACCCTGCTCCCCATATTGCTTAACCATGACTAAGCAATTGGAAGAGCTACATGCACAAAAGCCCTTTAACATTCTTCGATAACTGCATCTAGGAAAAAGGAAATGGAGCCATCACTGACAGTCACTCCTATAGTTACATAATAATGCTGTGATCAAGGAGCTTTCCAATCATGAATTTCTATTAAGTCAATGAAAGTCTTCAGTTGTCTACTTGAAGTTTTCAGGCTATACTCTAGTATAGAAATATGATTGTATAGATAGCTGACTTAAAGCACAAAAAATGTCAGAGCAAATGAGTAACTTTCTAGAGACTTTACTTAAGCCCTATACATTCATTATGTTGTACGCGTGTACAGATGTCTGTACACTCGTACCTATTTTTGTATGAATGGCTGTACCTGCATTCAACTTCATTTTAAAAATGAACCTGGGTACAAGCCCCTCAAACACATGGTAGAGATCAGAAATGTATTTTCAACATAACATGTAAATCACTATACCTGTGTACAGCGTTCCCTCTAACAGGGATTCTCAGATGTTGTTGACTACAGCTCCCATAATCCCCAAGCAAAAGCCAGTGCAGCTGGGATTCTGAGAATTGTCGTCAACAACATTTGGAAATCCCTGTTAGAGGGGACACTGCCTTGTGTGTACTGTACACTCATCTGATTGTTCAACATAATGTCTGAATAGGACTTTCGTGCCACTTAAGTTGACATCCTCTCCATCAGCTTCAGGGCCACATCAGACGGGGTGGTGTTTTGTGTGTTCAAACATAGCACTGCTCTAAATATATATTAAGAAGTGGAGGACTCTGATTTAGAAGCCAAAAGGGCACATGTGTGAGAAGAGCAGAACACAGACAAGAGAGCTTATCTCCCAGCAGCTTCTCTTCCCAAGCACTGTTCACCCTACCTGAGCTCCAATACTGAAAGTGATATTGGCCCACCTTTGGCCAGGTACTTGGGGAGAGGGCTGCAGGAAGCTAACCTGTGAGGAGGTTCTACATTTCTCCCTCACGCACCCATTTCCTTTTGCAATCAGACACTCCTCCCCCTTCATAATGAGGCCAGTTCAGCATTCAGACACACGGACCTGTTACCATCACATAGAGTTTGGCCATCCCCCCACCCCCTGCGAAAATACTCTAAAGCAAGTGCCTTATACTGTTTACCAGCTTAACACTCTTTGAGATCCACTAGAGACCCACTCATTCCAAAAAAACATTTTCCAGCATTCAACATTTGTTTATGCAAAAGTAGAAACGGCAAGTAAAACAATCGTGAGATGCATATATAATTTCATCACTGCCATAAGAATTTTTCTAGCACCTGTCATCCACTTAAACTGAATCTCAAAGTAAAAGCGAGAGGAGCAATTTCAGGATGCAATGTGCAGCATTTCGTTAGGAGGATGAAGGTGAAAATCAAGCTTGATTGTGTGGGCATGCAGCAGCAGAGCTACAAAATCATTACCGCTCACAGCTGGACCCCACTTATCCAGGAGCTACTTGTAGGCAGCAACACAGATGCTGACTAAAAGCGAGACTCCATCCAATGTCCCCAATTTTCTCTCCCCAGACAGAAAATCAGAATCAAAGCAATCGTTCTCCATTGTCAGAGGGTGGGAGTTACAGATAATAATCTATAGATTACAGGTATCTAGAGAGATAGAAACCTGTAGAATCCAAGGGAAAGAGTTGTGGTATGCAAGGACAAGGCCGATGCAGTGGAATCAGGAACATTAATGAAACAGATATTATGTACAGAGAGGCAACTGCAGACTTTTCCATGCTCTTGCTGCTGGCTGCTTTTTAGCCCTGCCTCTACACCAGGGCACTGGAATACAAGTAACTAAAGCCCCATTCAAAAGCTGGCCTGGATCAAGGAATGGATTAACCCAAAACACCACAATATCAATATATAGATAACATAGATACAAATATTTAGTGATCAGATAACCAAATTTCTAGTAAAAAGTCATGCTTATGCAACCAGCGCAAAATATTCATCAGTAAAAAAGCTGATGGCAAAGTCAAAATCCATACAGTTTTAGCAGGGATCCAAGAGCCTATGAGCCCTGCAGTGGGACAGGGATTCCAAAGTCCCTGCCTTCACTCCCCATTGACCTACAGCCTACCTGGTTGGCTCGGATGTTTTCTGGCTTTCCTCATGACTTGACTGGTCCTTCGACTAAATGACCTGTCATTGTCTATTCTCAAGTGTAATCTCCTTTGCATTTATTTTATTTTATTTTATTTTATTTTATTTATTTGATTTCTATACCGCTCTTCCAAAAATGGCTCAGGGCAGTTTACACAGAGAAATAACTGTCCCCAAAGGGCTCACAATCGAAAAAGAAACATAAGACAGACACTAGCAACAGTAACTGGAGGTACTGTGCTGGGGGTGGATAGGGCCAGTTACTCTCCCCCTGCTGAATAAAGAGAATCACCACGTTAAAAAGTGCCTCTTTGCCCAGTTAGCAGGGGGCTTTATGAACTCACAGACATTTGTTGCCTCAACTTCACAACCCTTGAAAGGTCAGATGAACATATTTTATTTACTTTATATTTTATTGTTGAATTTATATACCGCCTTTCATTAATCTCAAGGCGGTTTACAAAATCTTTCATCAATCTCAAGGCGGTTTACAAAAGTTAAAAAACATACAACAAAATGACAAAAAGAATATTTAAGCTAAAAATATAAAAACAAACCAAATTTAAAACCTATAAAATACAAGCATAAAAACTATACACAGGTAAAAACACATAGTAGCAGCAATAAAAACAATCATGTAAAAGCCTGGATAAAAAGCCAAGATTTAACAAGCTTTCTAAAAACTGTGATGGAGTCTGAGGAGCGAATGGCCACTGTGAGCATTCTAGAGTCTGGGGGCAGCAACAGAGAAGGCCCTGTCCCGCATGTACAAGCTGAGCTTCCCTCATTGTCAGCACCTGGAGCAGAGCCCCCTCAGATGACCTCGTCAAGCGGGCAGCAACCCCTGGGAGCAGGCGGTCCCTCAGGTATCCCAGGCCCAAACCATTAAGGGCTTTAAAGGTCAAAACCAGCACCTTGAATTGGACCCGGAAATGAACTGGCAACCAGTGCAACTCTTTCAGAATGGGGGTGATGTGCTCCCATCGGGCAGCTCCGGATAAAACCCTAGCTGCCGCGTTTTGCACTAGTTACAGTTTCCGAATATTCTTCAAGGGCAGCCCCACGTAGAGTGCGTTGCAGTAATCCAGCTGTGACATGACTAAGGCATGGGTAACCGTGGCCAGATCTGCTTTCTTGAGAAAGGGACACAGCTGGCGCACTAGCCAAAGCCATGCAAAGGCACCCCTGGCCACTGTCTCCACCTGAGCTTCCAAAAGCAGAGCCGGGTCCAGTAGTAACCCCAAGCTGCGTGCTTTATTCACTGCTATGCGTAGAGCAATTATTCACAGCTTGAGGTACAAGAAAGGGAGAAAGAAGTGCAAATTAGAAGGAAATATATTGGATATTAAGTTCATTAAATATATTAATGAATATTAAATATACTGAATATTAACATTCTTTGAATGTTTTAAATTGTTTTACTCATGGTTGTTTTAATAGTTTTTTAATTTGTTTTTATGGTTTATGAAATGCCTAGAGCCTTTGGAGTCAGGTGGAATATAAATCAATCAATCAATCAATCAAAATAAGTCAGAATTCCAAATCTGACTGATTATGTAGATTAATGATCAGCAGCTTTATATATACGCAGATTTTTTTTTTATTGGTCTACTCTACCACATAATGAACAAGGCCTCAGCTTTTAGTAATAATATTTTATTATTACTAATTAATTATTATTATTATTTACTAATATTTTAATGCTTAAGTTTTCATGGGTGCTAACCCACTGCCTCAGATGCAGGGTGAAGGCAAGCGCAATTACTCACAGGCTTAAGCAAACATTCTATTTACATTTAAAGAGATATCTACAAAATGTCAATGGGAGAGAAAGGAAGCACCCAGCCAGCAAGCATTTGAGTGAAGCAAAGCAAAGCACTGAGAAGGGGTGTGAGGAGCCACACTAGAACAGGAACAGGTTAGGCACAGAGTGGTGGCAGCAGGGATGCAAGAACCCCACACCTGGAGGTGTGTAATGTGGGGGTGGGGGAGGCAATTTCCATACACTGATGGCCTGCTCACTTGTAGCTATGCCCGTTGCCCCACTATTAGCTGGGTTAGCCTGTGGGCAGGACTTCAGCCCCATTTAAATTGCTTTGCACTTGCTGCCAATTTGCTTCCAGGTCCAATTCAAGGTGCTACGGCTCAGTTTTAAAGCCCTAAATGGCGTGGGTATTTAAAGGGCCTCTTTCTCCCACATGTTTCTCCCTGCACGCTATTTTAATCACCCGAGGTCTGCTATGGGAGCCTTTGCCATCAGAAGTGGTTAGGCAGCCCCTCTAGACATGCATGCCTTTCTTCCTCAGGTACCAACTGCTCTTTCGGAGGGCTTTTGGATTTGCTTCAGTTTATTCTTCCGCCTATGGCTAATGTTGCTGCTATTGAAATGTACATGGCTGACATCCCAGTGAAGGAAGCAGATGTGCCCCAAGAGCACCTTCTGCAGTACCTGCGCTACAAAAGTCTTCTAGAGTATCACAGCATGGAACCTGGAGGGTGGGGAGCAATTTTCTCCAATCCCTGCTTCTTCTGGAAATACCTAGCACCACCCAAAAACATGTTCCTGAGGGAGGCGTGGCCTTCAGTGACATGTTTTTGGGTAGTGTGAGGCATTTCCAGAGGAGGCAAGGATCAGAGAAAATCACCCCCCACCCTCTGTGCAACTGTGCCACACTGTGCAGTAAAAAAAACCCCAAAATCTCTCCAGAGTGCACATCTGCTTTCTTAGTTAGGATGTTAGCCTGTGACATTTGTCCTTTTATTAGTTTTATATGCTCTGAAAGGTGGGGCGGTGGTATTTGATATATATGTATATGCTGCTACAATTGTACTGTTTTAATATTGTATGGCTGGCATTTTGTAAATCACTTTGGATCTGCTGAAAAAAGTGAAAAGTGGAACAAATAATAAAATAAAAAGAATAAAAATAAATAATGCTTTTGAAAGAGTTAAAGGAGGGTAGATTTCACATGAACATTAAGAGAAACATTATAACTGGTAAGAGCATTTCAGCAATGAAACCAGTTCTCTGGGATGCGTCGTGGGCTCTCCATCACTGGAGGTCTTCAAGTAGAGGCTGGAGTGTCATTTGTTGGGGATTCTCTAGCTCTGGATGTCCTGCATTGATCAGGAATAGATGGCCGAGAGAGAGTAGAGAAACAGCAGGAGAGAGGGCATGCCCTCAACTAACTCTTGCCTGTGGGTCTTCTCAGAGGCATCTGGTGGGCCACTGTGTGAAACAGGAGGCTTGACTAGATAGGCCTTGGGCCTGATTCGCCAGGACTGTTCTTCTGCTCTTATGAGAGTGTATTAGTATATACGTGTGCAAAGAAGGCCCCCAGTCTGTGTGCCATTATTAACAAACCAGTATACACTAGCCAGAAGCTGGTTCAGGAAATACTGGACTGTGCACTGAACAGTTGTAGTTAGGGTTGCCAGCCATTCAAAATGTTAAAGGATTGTTCATATTTTTGTCCATCTGTGCATTATAAGCAAAAAATCCTATTATGGACAGGGTTTATCATATTTTTCTTCAAAACAGCAGATTTTTTTCCCAAAAGAAAATGTTAAAAGGCAGATGGGTTCCATCCACAGCAATTGTATGGGGGTTCCTAAACAGCTAAACCAATGTGGAAAGTATTTCCTGAAAGCAGGAAGTTTCAGGACCATTGATCATAAGATTGCAATTTTAACACAGCCAAAAAGAAACACAGATACCCATAGCAAGATTGAAAAGCCAAAGCGCTCAGTGGCAGCAGCTTCCCAAAGCTTATCTGTTCTCCCCATCACAAGTCTCCTCACTGGTCTCCACAACTTCCTTCATCGGGGATACAACATTAGGAAATACAGGTGCTCTGAATACATGGCTGAAGAATCCATGAATGTTTTATACTTCATCTGAATTCCACTGAAGTCTCAAATGCTGATTAGATGCAAGAACCAGCCCTGATGGACTTAAACCATGGTACTGTTATTGATGAAAGTCATATTTTAGAAATGTTGCTAGGGAAACCGCATGTGTTGCTGCTAACATACTGTATCTATAGAATTTGAGGAAAGGGGAACTCTCCTTGCCTGGGCACATAATATTTATTATCACTGGGCGCAAAGGGAAGAAAACAATCATGTCATATGTCCTTGATATGCTTAAATATTTTCTTACATTCTGATAAGAATAACCCTGTAAATCTGACAGCCCAGCTACAAAAAAATTGTCCTTTCTCCCTCTGAAATGTAATTATTGTGAGGGGTTAGCAAATCCCTGCAAATCCCTGGGGAAGTAGCTGCTGAACAGCACCAGGTATCTAGCTCCTTATCACACGGTGCAAGGCCTGTGTTGCAAAACATAGAGCCCTGTCACATGATCGGAAAGGGCCAGGCAGCGGGGTAGGCAGGATCCTACCAATCACTGGGGTGGCAAGCAAAAGGCAGAATGAGCAAAGTCCAGCACGCAGGGTGGTACATTGGGAGAATACCCGTGGCTGGGTCACTCCTTCCCCCAGCTCAGGGGTGTAACTATAATAGGGCAAGGGGAGATAGTTGTCTGGGGGTCCACTGCCTTGGGGGACCCCCAGAGGATTATTATTATTTTACATTTTATATCCCGCTCTTCGTCCAAGGAGCCCATCGCGGTGTACTACATACTTGAGTTTCTCCTCACAACAACCCTGTGAAGTTGGTTAGGCTGAGAGAGAAGTGACTGGCCCAGAGTCACCCAGCTAGTATCATGGCTGAATGGGGATTTGAACCCGGGTCTCCCCAGTCCTAGTCCAGCACTCTAACCACTACACCACTGACTGACTCTCCCAGCCACGCACCCACCCGGGCTTCCTTCAGTTGTATTCCTCCTCCGAAATTGATGTGGGTGTTAAGACCTGGAGCTACCAGAACAGCATGTCTTTCTCTAGTACCATTAAATGACTTGCAGAGAGAGAGAGAGAGAGAGAGAGAGAGAGAGAGAGAGAGAGAGAGAGAGAGAGAGAGAGAGGTATGTTTTTTGTTACCACTATTCAGCTTCATTTAAGATTTCTTTACTTCATGAGCTGAGCTTCAGTGGGAGGGGGCGCATTTTAAAATCTCTGGGCCAACTCCAACCTTGCTACACCCCTGCCCCAGCTCTATGGTGACTATGGCTGTTGGCAGCCCAAAAGGAGCTGCTGGCAGCCCACTCACATGAGGTATTCAAAAGGAGCTGCCAGATTTCCCACTCCACATGAGCCGGGAATGGGGTAGGAGGCATGCATGCATCCTCCCACCTCACTCTTTGCTCAGGTTTAGAACCTCGGCTACCCAGGTTACATCATTAAATGTTACCTGGGCCACCCAGGCAGAGGAGCTCCGGGATCGGGAGCTATCCTGGTGGTTCTCACAACCAGTCCTACCTGGGCTAGCACTGCCCTACCCGGGTAGAGCTGGTCATGAGAATGACCTCATAGTATCACAAAATACGTACACAAAACCCGCATAATCATAAAATTAAAAAAAGGAAATAACAAGGAAGGGTTAAAGTATCTACACTGCTTATAAGTATAAGCATCTATCTGGGCATCACTGGGGGGGAAACAATGGACAGACCATTGGTCTGATCCAGCAGTGCTCTTAGATTCTTATCACACCACAGTGTGTCATCCATATGACACCACTGGGGTGCAAGGAGTGAGCAGTGCAGAGTTGTGGTGATAAAGGATGATATTCTGCAGAATTATATTCACCCACTTTCAATAATGATGTTACATGGATACATGACATTAGGGTGCCGGTTCAACACAGAGAGGGTTATAACCAGCAGAGCAGGGATAACAGTGGCAGCCAGTCATTTGATTCTGACCCACATCACAACTAGCTAATTTGCACTCTAGACTGGTTTTAAAACTGCTAATGGTGGTGATTTCAGAGCTGGGGAAGTTCAAAATTCCCGACCCCGGTATGAGCAGAGTCCACACTTTCTATCAAAACTGGGTCCAGCTCATACTGTGTTCTCCACCAGCCCGCCCTCCCTGCTCAGTTTCCCAAGTACTCTTGTGAAGGGGAGGTAAATGGACAATGGGGTCACTGACAACAGGAGAGGCCTTGTAGTTCTTGGCTGAGAAAGGGAAACCATCCAAATTCTATTAGAGGAGACTCCACTATATTTTTATATAAACCAGCAAACATGCAACAAGCGAGAACGGAGTAAAGAAATAATTGTTTTAAAGGCTACAGTTCTGAATGCTTACTTCGAACTTAATTCTGCCAGAATCAATGGGACTCAAACTCTCAAGTATGCATGGTCAGGATTGTACTGAATGTGTGATGGGTGAATTTTCCAGCCATATGGCTTTCATTACAAATGATCAAAGAGCCACATGGAATACAGAGATGAGAAACAAGCCCACATTGGTCTTGATTATGTAAATTCACACTTAGAATTTTCCCCCAAGCTGCAACAGAACTCCAGTATTGTAAACACTAACACTTATGCTCACATTTATCCAAAAATGCCATTTCCAATGGTGCTTGCTAACAACATGGGGCACCACTGCAAATTATTCCTGTATCCGGTAAACTACAGTCAAAAAGGATGAGTACACAGAATGAAACTGGAGGAAGACACAGTTATTAAAGAAGGTCTAGTCTTCAACCTTTTTAGACCTGATTAACTTTTAGCCCTAATGGGACCCACTTATAACAACAACAACAACAACAATTTATATACCGCTTTTCAACAAAGGTTTTCAAAGCGGTTTACATAGAGAAATAACAAATAAAAAAATAAGATATAAAACAAACAAACAGAAACCAGGATGTGGTTATACAGAGAAAGGTGGAGTTAGTTCTCAGTGGCTTCCACTGAATTCTATGGAGCAGCATCAAGTAGCTGAAATAGAGACACAACACTTGCCTTATCCCATAAACACCAGGGTTTTGTCTCCTCACAATTGTCTTACCAACTGCATCTTTCTTATTTTCTCCCATTTAATTGCATAAGAACATAAGACCAGCCCTATTGGATCAGGCTCAAGGCCTATCTAGTCCAGTATCCTGTTTCACACTGTGGCCCACCAGATGCCTCTGGGAAGCCCACAGGCAAGAGGTGAGTGCATGTCCCAGTTCAATGACTTATATGGGACAAAGCAAATGGGCTCCAAATAATGCCTGTCCCACCGCACAGCACAGAGCCCACAAGGTCTAGCAGTTAATGAGGCAAAGCTGGGTTGGTTGGGAGGACATTACCATGGACAGGTCCATGGGACACATTGATCCAACAACAGCCAGAGGTTAACTGAGCTCTTAACTTCCTCTGAGCTCAGTCGATCCTTGCTGGGCTCTCTATCCCTGTGCTTGGCCTGCGGCAGCCTTAAAGACACAGCCCTCTGGTCTGTAATCTGTCACTTCTCCTCCTTTTCAGTGGATCCTTCCTCGCCTGTCTCTGGCACTGACAGGTAGATATCAGGGAGAGTGTTGGAAGGGGAGGAGCTGGCTCCCCTGGGCGCTTGAGTTCTGAGGGTGTCATTGGGGGTGGGGGTGCGCTCAGGCTCTACAGCTGCTGTTTTGAGATGCTCCATCTTTGGAGCTCTCTCAGGCTCTATCACGGCCCAGTGTTGAGTCCCGGTCAACCACTGGCAAATCAACTGGGAGAGGCAAAACCAGGCTACTTCCCTAGACACTGTGCCTACCATGGCCAGAGGACAGGTTTAAACCCACACATCAACAGTGCCCCTAATCACACCCCTTTACTCATTCACATACCAGTCAATGGTTGCCTTTCAATCCTAGGGAAAATATTAGAGGTTTGCGCTTAGAGTTACTTTGCAATAGCCATAGGGACTATATGTGCTCATGAGCCTTGACACTGTGCGATCCAATCTCCCCTGAATGTGACCCTTTGATAGAGCATGCAGAGATTCTCTGCACTCATATGCACACACATCAAGGTTCCTGAAAAATATGGCTCCTCCCTCTGTCCCCTGCTTGGTTTATCAGGTCAAGAATTTCAGTAGTTCCTAATAAATATAGTTTTTCTTTCAGACTCAAATAGCTAGCTAATGTCCCCACTTCCCTGCCAGAAATCTCCCAACCTCTCCTACCCGCTGCCCAAGCTCAGTAGAATCCTTTCTTAATCAATTTAATCTGTAGTCCCTTACTCCACTCTTTGTAGGGAGCCTGTTACATCACAGAATTAACTCATTGGGACTAACATCAATCAACAATAGAAATATCTTCTCTCAGATCTCGGCCTTTTATCTCTATTTTCAGCTTCACATGCTTTTTTCTGAGAAGCCAGTTTTGGAATTGGAAGAAGAGTAATCCCCAGCAGCATCTGAATGTTTTCTTTGGCGGGTAGAGCTCAGGAGAAATTGCGCAGAAACACCAGGTCAACAATACCACCCCCTGCTGGTCATTGCTGTGCAGTTTATTTCGGACCAGGAAATGAATTCCACAAAAAACAACCATACAGCAATCTGGAGAGACTTTCAGCAAATGCTGAAAGAAAATGAAATCACTTTATTTTAAATGGATATAGGGAATAAATCCTGAAACAGTAAGACATATAGAAGACGACAGTGTTGTGGTTCAGAGACTATTCTGGGTGACTCTGACTGCTTGCTGCTCTCAGAACCCCTCAGGGGTGACAACTCCAATAGGCAGGATCAAAACTAGCCCAGCCAGATTTCATCTTAGTAGCTGCCACCTGCCAAGGAGTTTCTTTGCACCCAAGGTAGAGAGATACCTTCACAATTTAACAGAGTTAACAGAGAAGTTCAGCTCACATCAGTCCACACACATCTTCCTTATTTAGCTCAGGTGAATGCTCCACTCTCCCCAATCTGACTTGGAAGAGCCAGACATACTCCCCAGCATAACAGAGGCCTGAACCTAAGAGCTGAAAGTAAACCATGTTGCTTGACTGGAAGTCAAGATCCCCTGTAGTTCAGAAAAGAGAGAGTTGGGCTGTGCTGGTTCGAGGAGACCCATGTCTCCCAGATCCCATGTCCACCACCAATTCAACGTGTGGCCTTGGAATAGACAGTCTTGCAGCTTGAGTCTATAAATAGGAATAGTGACTAGCATCACAAGGGTTTTGGAAGACAAACACATTGGCTGCACAAGGGAACACAGGCAGCTTGAGTAGCGCCTGCACCTCTGTGCATGTATAAGGCCCACCAATAGGGCTGTGCAGGGGTAAAGCTAGGGGAGGGGGGCCCATGTTCACCGCTTTCTCCGGAAGCCCCCCGGAGTAAGGGAGATAATAAAGAAAATAGGGAGGGGTGGAGTTGGGGCCTGGGGGCCCTCAGGAGCTGGGTGTCCTGGGTTCTTTGAACCCATCTGCTCAATTATAGCTACACCCCTGGGGCTGCATTGCAGGACAGCAGCGCTCAGCAGTAAGCACTCCATGCACACACAGCTATGTGATGAGATGCCCATCGGCACTGTATCGTGCAACTATCTGCACCAAGTGCTTACTGCGGTGCCTACACCGTTTTCTTGCAGTGCTGCCCCATCAATGGGCCTGAAATAAGCACAGGGCTGGGGGCAGTGCTGAAGCTGCCCGTGCTCCCTTGTGCAGTATGTCAGCCAATAAAAACTGCACTATGCACTGAAAATTATATAGATGAACTCACCTACAAACAAAAGATTTAGATGATTATTTCAAATCATGCATAGGAACTTCTCACCTTTGGAGTTCCTGGAAATCAGTCCCTACCCACCCTCTCATTTTTCCACCCCCTTTCAAATTCCTGTCTTTTACCTTCTACTCTTCCAACTTAACTTTCATAGATCCTTGCTTTCTCAACCCCCTCCATCCCTAGGATTTTATGCCCTTATCCTCCCTTGTCTGGGATCGGAACAACTGAGCCAATGAAAACCAGTGGTCCTTAGGAAAGACAGCTCTGTCTTTCTGATCCAACTGGTTCCTAGCGAATCACTGCCAAAGTTTCCATCTCCACCAAATACTATATAGACAATAATGATCTAGGTTCTGGCAGCTCTGATCCAACTGGTTCCTAGCAAATCACTGCCAAAAGTTCCATCACCACCAAACAGGAACATAGGAAGCTGCCATATAATGAGTCGGACCATTGGTCCATCTAGCTCAGTATTGCCTACCCAGACTGGCAGCAGCTTCTCTAAGGTTGCAGGCAGGAATCTCTCTGAGTTCTATCTTGGAGATGCCAGAGAGGGAACTTGGAAGAACAGCCCCATCCCCTCAGGGGAATATCTTTCTGTGCTTACACATCAAGTCTCCCATTCATATGCAACCAGGGCAGACCCTGCTTAGCTAAGGGGACAAGTCATGCTTGCTACCACAAGACCAGCTCTCCTCCCATATATATATATATATATATATATATATATAGAGAGAGAGAGAGAGAGAGAGAGAGAGAGAGAGAGAGAGAGAGAGATACAATAATGATCTAGGTTCTGGTTTCTGATACTTTCTTGTTCCATTTGACATGAAGTATATTAGGTTTTGTTTGAAGTCATAACTCCGTTTATCAAACTGTATATATATTTGTCATGGGTGCTGTTTTTTCCAACCAGGATTGGAAGAACTGCACATCTTTTCCTCACATATCAGAATTTTCAAGAGCGGTGGATGATAGTCTCAAAGACTGACATCCACTTAGGCACTGCCTTGTGGGATCTGCTGTGTACGGTATGATTCACCAAAGGGGAAGAATCTATTGGATGCAAATTAGTTTTACAGATTTAAAATATCCTCTCCCAGATAAACCACGTCTCCTTTCCCTAATCCTTGCATCAATGAAACCAGTGGCAGCTTTCCCAATATGAATCCTATTTTAGGTGGCCCTATTAGATGACAAGAAATAGTTCTTTCCTCAGCAACCCAAGCCAACAACACTGATGTTTTGCATGCTGCAAGACTAGTCTTGCACGATTAGTTCTGACATTACTCACAAGAAGACCACTCCCATGACTCTAAAGTAAAGTGTGCCGTCGAGTCGGTGTCGACTCCTGGCGACCACAGAGCCCTGTGGTTGTATTTGGTAGAATACAGGAGGGGTTTACCATTGCCTCCTCCCACGCAGTCTGAGATGATGCCTTTCAGCATCTTCCTATATCGCTGCTGCCCAAAATACGTGTTCCCCATAGTCTGGGAAACATACCAGCGGGGATTTGAACCAGCAACCTCTGGCTTGGTAGTCAAGCCATTTCCCCACTGCACCATTAGGTGCTCCACCCATGACTCTAGGAAATGCCAAAAGTAATGCAACACATCTCAACTAAAACACCTGCTATTCAAAAGGGCAGGTTAAGGAGTTTTCTGTGAAAGTTGTCATGGTGGAGATGTGCATTGCTTGCGTAAGTAGAGCAGACAACACCATGAAGGGCCCCCAATGATATCTTGGGGTCACTTTACACATGATGATTTTTCCTGTACAGGAGGAAAAGCATACACCCATCCCAGATCAAAGCAAGGTGAGGAGGCAGCCCTGGGCATCCATTTGAATGTAGGCGACTCCCATTGGCCATGCTCCCTGATGCCAGCCATGCCCATGACGCTGGTGTGTCAGCATTAGGGGGGGTGGCTGGCATCAGAGCACAGGCGCACCACTCGCCAGCCTCTCCCAGGCAGTGAGCATTTTGTTCACCAGCTCAGTGCTGCCCTTCTCTCTCTTGCTCTAAGCAAAGGAAAGAAAGAAAGCACCCAGCTGGCAAGTGCTTGAACAAAACGTTCACCAACTGGAAGAGGCGAATGGGTGGCATGTCCAAGTCCTGATGCCAGCCACACCCCTTGTGCTGACATCAGACGCATGCTGAAATGCTGGCACCAAGGGGGTGTGGCCTGCACCAGCCCATCGGCCTCTCCTCGCCAACAAGCACTTCGTTCACCAGCTGGGTGCCCCAAGGAGGGAGCCCTCAGGCAGCCTTGGGTGGCTGGGAGACATTTGTCCTCTCATTCAATGGTGGCCTTTGCCGCTAAATCCATTGGTACCATCCCCTGTGTGAAAGCCATGCACCTATCTATTTTACTGCGTGCTGGGAAACTACAAAATTATTTTGAGGAAAACTATAATGGGAAATGATAGAATGACGACCTATAATGCACCATCAATTTCTACAGTCTAATTTCTTGAGCTTATAAATATTTTTGTTCCAGATTTGCTTTATTCTTTAGTTACTGAGTCATTGATGACTACAAGAATGGCTACTGCTAAAAATAGATGAAACCAAAAATACCGACTATTGAAGAATATTCAAAAAATACCTTACAATTGTCTTAAAATTTCACTTAGCTATTACTCAAATGTTTTTTTAAAAAAACATTTTTATATCCCGCTCTTCCTCCAAGGAGCCCAGAGCGGTGGTTTCTCCTCACAACAACCCTGTGAAGTAGTTTAGGCTGAGAGAGAAGTGACTGGCACAGAGTCACCCAGCAAGTCTCATGGCTGAATGGGGATTAGAACTAGGGTCTCCCTGGTCCTAGTCCAGCACTCCAACCACTACACCATGCTGGCTCATATGGCAAATAGAACAATTATGCCCGCTAAGTGAAATTGTAAGATAAATAGATGATAGCCAAAATATAGCATTTTTTTTAAAGTTCATGTCTGTTTAGAAACATTTGCAAACAAAAATATTATGTTGTTATTAGTGTTTATAATTGCTTTGATACTTTCTGAATGAGAATACATCCAGAGATCTGGGCATGCTGACATCACCAGGTCAATCCCTCACATAATCAACTTGTGGAATTCTCTGCCACAAGATGTGGTGACGGCCAATAACCTGGATGGCTTTAAGAGGGGTTTGGATAACTTCATGGAGGAGAGGTCTATCATCGGCTACTAGTTGGAGGGCTATAGGCTACCTCCAGCCTCAGAGGCAGGATGCTTCTGAGTACTAGTTGCAGGGGAGTAAGAGCAGGAGAGAGGGCATGCCCTCAACTCCTGCCTGTGGCTTCCAGTGGCATCTGGTGGGCCACTGTGCGAAACAGGATGCTGGACTAGATCAGCCTTCTTGGGCCTGATCCAGCAGGGCTGTTCTTATGTTCTCTTTTACATCTGAATCAAGTGAGGAAGTGGATGTTGCTGAATTGGTGCCTAGAATTAGCAAAGGGCTGGATGAGGAGCAATAAACTAAAGCTCAGGCCCAATAAGATGGAGTACTGTGTTGGTGGTTGGCGGTACATCAGGATAATGGTGTTCCACCTGTTCTGAATAGGACTGTACTCCCCTAAAGGAAGAGGGGTACAGTTTAGGGGTACCCCTAGATCTAGCTTTGCCACTAGAAACTCAAGTGGTTTCAGTGACATAGGGTGCCTTTCACCAGCTACAGCTGGTGCACCAACTGCAGCCCTTCCTGGACGCCAACAGCCTGGCCATACTTACTCATGCTCTGGTTACTTCCAGGACTGACCACTCTAATAGGTTGTATGGGGCTACCTTTAAAGACTGTTTGGATCATTTAGTTAGTTGAAAATATAACCCTTCGAGTATTAACTGGGGCTGGCTGCTGGGAGCATATCTCACGAGTTCTCAAAGTACTTCACTTGCTCTTGGTCTGTTTCTGAGCACAACTGCGAGTGCTGGTACTGACCATTAAAGCCAGTTTGAGACCTGGGTACCTGAACACACGCTTGTTCACATATCAACCTGAACATTCACTAAGATCATCCTTGGGGATGACCAGAGAGAAGGCCTTCTCTGCTGTAGCACTCTGTCTGTGGAACTCCCTCCCAAAAGAGGCTCACATGATCCCTATGGTACTATCTTTTCAGCACCAGGCAAAGACTTATTTATTCTCTCAGGCCTTTCAAGGTTTGAGTTTTTCCTTAATTGCTGCCAATCTTAATTGCTGTTTTAATGGTTATTGCTTTGTTTTGCTTGTAAACCATCTTGGGATTTTTTTATCTGAAAGCTGGCACAGAAATCCCTGTAGATTCACAAGAACTGTGTGACCGAGTTTGCACAATTCTTGCAATTAGCCCAACAGCACTCTTGCGCAACTGCACAAACATTATGGTGTAAGGTGCACATAATGCACAGTCTGGCAGCCACTGTGCTTTTAACTTAGGCAGGATTACTGGATTGCCACTTTAAATGTGGGGTGGTTTTAAGCATTACATCTGAGTGCTATATAAATTTCCAGCAATGTATTATGCAGCACAAATCAGACATGCAGCATATCCAGCTAATTCAGGACAGAGGTGCAATAAGGTGAACCCACAGAGCAACAGCACAACACAAAAACGATATCTCCCTTTTGTAGTATTTATGAAATGTCTATTATGCATACTCAGGGACCAACTCACAAAATGCTTGAGAAAACGCATTCCAAGCATTAATGACTATTTCCTATGTCTAAAACAAACACTGGAATATTAGAAAAACACAAGAGTAGGAAATAGAAATGATTATCAGAACTTTTAACTGTTACCCAATAAACTCCTACCAGGAACACGGCAGGGAAGGTATAATTGCAGACTCTGGAAACATTCAGATTAATTGAAAACAGTTTGTTAGGCGATCAGCTTCCCAAAATGATGTTCAACAATCCAGAGTTTACTTTAAACTATAGCAATTGCTTCCCTGCAACAGGACCAGCAGTTACAAAAAGATCTCATGCTGTCTTAGGTAAAACAAACAAACAAACCCCAAAAAACTTAGAGCAGAAATTCACCCAGCAGAAAGTTCTACATTGATCTTGTTGGGCAGCATTTGTCTGACGGAGGTTAACCTGATGGCCTACAAGGAATCATTTGAAGTCTTTAGGATTATTCGGCTCTCATACAGCAAAACAGACACACATTCCTCCTGGTTACCTGAAGGCAAGGAAGAAAACTTATCTAGGCTTCAAAAGAAACCAATACTTCACTCTCATTACCCAGGTTTTAGGTGGAGGAAAATGCTTATAGTTAAACAGTCTTCAAAAACTCAAACTGGAGAGAAAGTCCCAGTGCAGATGTAACAAGAAACCATGCCTGAGGCTCATGTGTTTGCCCTTTCCCTCCTTCCTTCCTTCCTTCTCCCTTCCTCATGCTCAGTTAAAAGTGTCCCTTCACGGTTTGTAATAAACCACATTTTCCTGTTTTAGCCAAATGCAAAACGAACTGCAATTTCCTGCATATGGATGAATATGGGAAACTACGGGATGGGGGAAGAAAAGTGGAATCAAGTTTGCCATCTTTTAACCTGGTGAGTCTTGGCTTGTGCAGCCATTCACTATTTCAGCAGTACAAAACAATAGGGCAGCAAGAGTCTTCCTGCGACCACAGTAAAACAACTGGCCTCTGGTTACACTGTTTTCAGTCATTTTAATCACTGAATACAGAGAGAAACTTCTCTATCCAAAAACTATTGCATCGAAGCACAAAGTCAATGCCAGAGTGTCTTGTAGTGATCAGGCAAACTCCCCTCAGCTAAATTCAGAACTGGGTTGGTAATTATGAATATAACTGGAGAAACGTTGGGGGGATGTGTGTGTGGCTATTTTCAAGAGTTCTTTATTGACCTTTAGCTATGTGTGCATGTGTGTGTTTCCTTTCCAGAATACAGATGTAATCTTGGAAACTGTAGTGCAGGGGTGGGGGAAAGTGGTATGTTGTGGCACTCCCTGTCCTTCTGCATAGGTTATGGTAGAGGAGTAGGCCAATGATGGATGCTTGGATGGAGATGGGCAATGCACTAATCCTGAATTGTGATCCTCTACAACAGTGGTTCCCAGCCTGACTTCCTCCAGATGTTGCTGAACTACAACTCCCATCATTCCCAGCTACAATTTATTGTGACTGGGGATGATGGGTGTTGTAGTGCTGCAACATCTGAAGGAACCCAGATTCAGTGTTCCCTCAGGGATTCCCAGATGTTGCAGCACTACAACACCCATAATGCTCAGCCAAAGGCCACTGCAGCTGTGGATGCTGGGAGGTGGTGTAGTGAACAACATCTGGGAATCCCTGTTAGAGGGAACAGTGCCCAGGTTGGGAACCACTGTTCTAGAACAATGAAGTGCAAGTGATCACAAGTACCTGCATACCTTCAGCACTTCCTCTTGCTCTGAGAAAGTCACTTCCTCAAACTTTATCAAATGGACTTGTTGGTTGTTTATGAATCAGCCATTGTGTTTTAAAGGTCGCATGTACATTCTGCATATCTTTCCCTTTTTGAGACTTGGAGATTCCTGTACCAATTTTTTGCTCAGGTGCCACAGTATTGCTCTGCAAATTACATTGCCATTTTGAAAGGTATAGAGCAGTGGTTCCCAACCTGGGGGGGGGGCTCCAGATGTTACTGAATTACAACTCCCATCACCCCCAGCTACCTTCACCCCAACATCTGAAAGTCCCCAGGTTGGGAACCTCTGCTCTAGACAATTCCAGCAACCACTGACAATTTCATCAGGAGCAAGAATTTAAACATATTCAGCTTCTGAGCATGCGCCAACACTGGCTGTCAGCTTTGAGTGCTAAGTCTGATTTATGCTAACTAGATAGGTACAAAACCAGTACATGAACTTGTAACAGTTTCATTTTGCATTCTGAGCATTGGAAAAATTATAAGGCAAGTATGTTCTCCTATGAATACATCAGGGTGGGGAAATCTGTATTTGAAGGCAGTTATTTCTGAAAATTGGTAGGATCTCTATTAGTAACCAAGGACTTATCAGCCAACTTGTGACTATATCTTCATTTTTGTAGCAATAAACCATTATTGCTATGCTTCTTGTGAGAAATAACTCCTAGCAGCAAAAGTAAAGACAAACACAGAGGTGGTTTTTTTCCCCTTAAGTGTTTTGTTTATTATATTTACCACAGACAGAGCTCACAAAATATGTTCTATAAAAATGATGAACAAGTGGCAAAGCCAAATGTTATCTATGATTTAAAAATAAATGCATATTATAATTTGTTGTGCGCATTGAGTCCTTAATGGAGAAAAGTGAGCAAGAAATAAGGATAAATAGAGAAATAAATAAGAAATGTAGGAATATTTCATAAAGATGGAATTTGGCTGGAATCAGTCATGTGGAAAGGCACTTCAAAGTTTTCCAAAATGAAAAACTAAGGTTTCCTAGATTATAATAATACAAATGGTAGTCTAATATAACCTCAAGAGCTAGGACAATCTTTACACATCACGTTTCTTAAATTACATTCTTTTTTTTTAAAGCACCTAAAAGAACTAATGTAATTAAAACAAATGTATCATATAGGCACATTCATTAGAGAGCCAAGATAAATGGTAGTTCTCATTGTACAGTCAAGTGTAAACTTAGGGGTTTTTGCCATGGGATGGCCCCTACTGTTAGGGATGTGCCTGAACTGTGGTTCGAAGCATGAGTCAAGCACCTTTAGGGAAATTCGAAAGGGAACTTTAAGAAAAAAGAGAACAAGTCCTTACCTGCTCTCCACTGCCCCATTCAGCTTCCTGCTGGGGAGGCGTGCACCCCCCGCATGGCATCAGCATGCACATGGTGTCCACGCATGCGCAGGCACCATTTGCATGGTCAGCAACACCATGCTGACCATGCAAATGGTGCCCATGCGTGTGCAGACGCCATGTGAATGCTGACACCAATGGGCTGTGCGCTGCCCCAGCAGGAAGCTGAATGGGGCGGCAGAGAGCAGGTCAGGAGCTGCTCTCCTTTTTCTTAAAGTTCCCTTTTAAATTTCCCCCAAAGTGCTTGAACCGCGCTTCGAACCACAGTTCAGGCACATGCCCATGTTCTTAGCAGCCTAGCTAAGAGACTGAGTTGGGGACCAGGGAGTCTTTAGTTCAAGTCTTCTTGTCTCCAACGTGAACTCAGCCATTATAGTTCTGCCACACTCTTCTATCTGCAATATGGAAATGGTAGGATTATTTATATGAAGTAAATCAGCCTCTCCTAGAAGGAGAGCTGGTCTTGTGGTTGTGAGAATGAATTGTCCCCTTTGCTAAGCAGGGTTTGCCCTGGTTTGCATTTGAATGGGAGACTTGATGTGTGAGCACTGTCAGATATTCCCACAATGCATCGCACAATACAACATGCTGGGATCACAGTGCATTAGGGGAGACCCCACTGCCGGGCACTCTTGCTACCCAGCTTCGTGCATGCTTGGGCTGCAGATAGCCCATGTATGCACACAACCAGGGACTGGGGTAGAAGGGCATGCTCACACCCTTCTGCCTCAGTAATAGCCTGGGTGCCATGCCCCTACCTTTGGATAGTGAAGAGGAAGAGGACGTTGGCAACCCTCCAACAGAGCAATAGGAGGAGAGTTCACCTGTTGGGCCACAGGAAGAAAAAGAGGCAGGCCAAGCTGGGACTGCAGCTCCTGAAGGGCCATCAGAGGCTGCACAGGAGATGTGGGGTGCAGAGCCGAGCCTGGAGCCGGAGAGCGTGAAAACAATAACACCCCAACAAAGGAGATAAGAGCGGCGACAACAACCACTGGAAATACTTAGATGGAGCAAGAGACTGATTAACAAGAAAGATAAATGCTGAATCATTGGCAGATGATCGGAGGAGGAACCCAATTAGTCAAAGAACTATAAATCAAGGCCAGCAGGCAGTGAATGCTGCTGACACCAGACAGACAGACTCTTGACACTGGGTAAAATATTTAGGCTACCCAGCAGGGCAGCACTGGGACTGGGCCCGATCCCAGAGCTCCACACAAGCAGTCCTACCCATTTAGGGCTGTGCAAGCCCAGGTAGGGCTGCTCGTGTGAACAGTCCCAGTATTATTAATTGACTGATTAATTTACATACCACTTTTAGTCAAACTGCCTCACTATTGGCATTTGTCAGACCCAGAAGTAATAATTGGCATGGAAACAAACAGCTAGAGCTTTTTAAACATGTCAGTACTTCAGTTTGTGGCTTTCTTCATTGGTATACAACTGAAGGCATATAATCACATCGTTGGAACTTTTAGACAGGCAGCCATCCATAACTTTTATGACAGGCACCCATAATTTCAGGGAGGGAAGAACCTCTGAATGCATGGGGAGATGCACTGAGTGAAGGGAAAGCGGTTGTATTGGAAAGCTATTGTGAACTAACTTCTAAATAATGCCCACAATCCAGAGAAGCATGAGATCTAAATTCAGCTGCACAGCAGGCCATTTAAAAAAAAATTCTCTTACCATTGGCCCCCAATTCTGCTTGACACATGCATCAACCCTGATTTTGAAACTCCAGGGAGTTTCCTTGCAAACCCTCATAGGAGCTTCTAGGATAGTGGACAATGACTTTTAGTATTTGGAATGTTAAGGAGTTGAACCATAAACTTATACCACAAGTGTAAAATGAACATAATCTAGCAATGCAAAGAAATTAAGAATGTTCAGATTTCAGAAATCAGAGAAATCAAGAATCTGAAACATTTCAGATAAACCAAAAGGGGACAGAGTAGAACCAGGAGTAGAGCAGATGGAAGCACATGACAGCTGGTCAAAAAGGTCAAATGACAGTAAGGGAGACAGCACATGCCAATGCCTGTAAGAGACTTGGTGTATAGGTGTTTTATATACCAATGCCAGAAGCTTCCAAGCCAAGATGGGCAAGCTGGAGTGCTTGGTTGCTAATGAAAACATAGAGACAGTGGGCATAACAGAAACCTGGTGGAACGGTGAGAACTAGTGGGACACTGTTATTCCTGGATACAAACTCTACAGAAAAAACAGGGAGGGTAAGATTGGGGGTGGAGTAGCACTGAATATTAAGGAAGGGATAGAATCCAACAAGCTAGAAAACCTAGAAGGACCGGTATCCTCCACAGAAACATTATGGGTGACAAAACAAGGGCTGAAAGGAAATGTGTTACTAGGGAGGTGTTATCGTCCTCAGGATCAAAATGCTGAGAGTGACCTAGAGTTGGAGAAGCAAATCAGAGAGGTGTCAAAGAGAAAGAGAGCTGTAATAATGGGTGTCTTCAATTAACCTCACATAGACTGGGCAAACTCACAAGCGGGTATTGACAGCAAGGCCAAATTTCTAGCATACTAAATGACTATGGCTTAGAATAGTTGGTTGCAGAACCAACCAGAGAGAAAGTGACCTTGGACTTAATCCTGAGTAGTGTCCAGGACCTGGAAGAACATTGTAGAACTGGAAAAGATGCAGAAGAGGGAGATGATCAGGGGCCTGGAGCACCTTCCTTATAAGGCAAGGCTACAGCATGTGGAGCTTTTTAGTTTCGAAAAGAGCTGACTATGGGGAGACATGATAGAGGTATATAAAATTATGCATGGAGTAGAGAAAGTGGTTAGAGAGAAATCTTTCCCCCTCTCTCACAACACTAGAACCAGGGGTCATCCCATGAAACTGAAGGCTGCGAAATTCAGGACTAACAAAAGGAAGAACGTTTTCACACAATGAAACAGGATGCTGGACTAGAGAGGCCTTGGGACTGATCCAGCAGGGCTGTTCTTATGTTCTCTGAAATAACTTGGCAGCATCCAAACTAGTATAGTGCTTGTGTAATACTGATGTGCTGGCATAAAGATGGAATGAAAGGAGGTGCTTGATGAAAGTCACCTTTGCACCAGACTTGCATTAGTGGAAGATGGGGCTCTAGTCAGTTGTTACATATCATGTTCTACATATGTTGCACTACATCTCACACAACACATTGCTCTACATCTCATAGTATCTTTTATATGTCCTGGAAAAGGCCTTCTGCATTTCATAAATTCTCACATTAGCACAACACTAGTCTGGATGCTGACTATTATCATGCTGTATTAAGTGCCTGAACAAGGTGCTGTACTATTGATGAAATGCAATCAAATGGCCTCACCCAAACACTTACAATCTAATGATGAATAAAGAAATAAAAAAGGAAAGGAAAAAATGGTGGTGGAGAAAAATTACATATCAACAATGAGCCAAGAGAAGCAGATGAAAAACTAAATATCTAAGTTTTATTTCAACAGCATTAATATGAAGTGTTTGACCAGGAAACATAAAAAGAACAAATTAGTCTTGTGCAGAGAAGAAACATATAATGGCACAATTTGTAGTAAGGGCTAAGTTAGACAGGGCTGTAAACATGGAATCAGCTGGTTTGGGTTTCCCCTCCCCCATTGGTTTGGGTGGGGGAGAGAAAGCTATCAGGAATCAGGATTGCAACATGAGAACAGAGGCTGTTTAACTCCTTAATTTCAGACCATTTCCCCACCGAAAATCACACCCCCACAACAATTTGGCCTCAAAAGGTGCCCTTGTAGCAATTTTTCTTGTTCCTACCTTGAGTGTTAGTTTTATGAATAAAAGATGGAAAGACAGTTGACAATGAAGCAGAAAAGTGGAATTGCAATACCAGATCCTAAACTTATTACCTTTATTATGTATTTCATAGGGGTGCATAACCATGATTTTAAGGCACCTTTTAACATGGTGATTCTCTTTATTTAGCATGGGGAAAGTAACTGGCCCTATTCACCCCCAGCACTGTACCTCCAGTGACCGTTGCTGGTGTCTGTCTTATGTTTCGTTTAGATTGTGAGCCCTTTGGGGACAGGGATACATTTTATTTCTTTATTATTTCTCTGCATAAACCACCCTGAGCCATTTTTGGAAGGGCGGTATAGAAATTGAATTATATTTATATTATTATTATTATTACTATTAATAATAATAATAATAATAATAATAATAATAATAATAATAATAAAGTGTCCTTTGCTCTCTTTGGCAGTTCCTGCCAGTTATTAACCTCAAACATTACAAAACGTTTGTGTCTTGGTTGCATTTTGAATGTGTCCAGCTTTCACTTCCAGATGCTTACCTTTGTTATCCAAAAATATCTGCTGTCCACCTGGGTCACATATATATACCATATACAGGAAATGCCTTAACTCAGCCTTGCAATTTGCCACTCATTGAGTCAGCTGGTTTAACTAACAATTACCTCTGTGCAAAAAGCTGAGCAGCAAATTACATAGTTATCTGACACTTTTATGTGTGCCATGTACACTTGCTTGCTCCAGTACTCATAGCAAGGGGGTGGGTGAACACATCCTCAAACCTTAATTACAAGGCTGTCTTTACCTTTCTTTTCATCACCTAACCAGGCTCAAGGCTTTAACCCTCTTCCTACAATGACAAGGCATGTAACCAGCACAACCTGCTGAAGTCCTCCTGTTGATTGTCCTCCTCCTGTCTGAAGATCAACAATTGGAGATGCAAGACAGACCCCTTTCACCTGCACCCAGATTGTGCAATACCCTCCCCACTTCCAAAAAATATCAGTCTGTCTACCTTGCTTGCTTTTGACAGCAGGCTGTTCAAAAGAACTTTTAGCTTCATCTGCTTTACTGGTCTGTTTGATCTGTTTCTAGATCTTTCTTTGTGACTGTTTTATACTTTGAAATTGTGAGCTGCCTTGAGGGCCACTGACAAAAAAGTGGGATGCAGATGTACAAATAACAGACAGACAAACCCATCCCTGGATCAGAAGTTGTGTCAGAAGTCCACACTAATGTCTTTAAACCACACTTTTCTTGATATATCCATGCCCATTACCATCTATCCTCTAACCTACGGAGAGGAGAGCTGGTCTTGTGGTAGCAAGCATGACTTGTCCCCATAGTTAAGCAGGGTCTGCCCCGGTTGCATCTGAATGGGAGACTTGATGTGCGAGCACTGCAAGATATTCCCCTCAGGGGATGAAGTCGCTCTGGGTCTTCCTGCCTGCAACCTTGAAGAAGTCGTTGTCATTCTGTGAAGACTATACTGAGCTAGACAGACCAATAGTCTGACTCATTATATGGCAGTTTCCTATGTTCCTAACCTTTGACATCTTCAGCTGCCCAAATATCTCATGTGTTCTTAGATCGCTTTGCCCATTCCCCCTTCCCCCTTATGCTTGGAACTCTCTCCAGAGCACCGCTCTTTTCCTTTAAATCCTTCATCAACTCCCATCTCTTTGTGAAGTTTTTGACTTGACTTTTTAAGTCCTTACCCCTAACTCACACAAAGCCAAAATATATCTAACTGCATTTTGTCACTAAGTGTCACTATTTTTATCCAGACTTTTTACGTCAATATTTTTACCCAGAATCAGCATTGTTACCATATGCCAAACATTGCCTCTTTTTAAAGAGACTAATTTCCCCAGAAGCACATGGGATCACTCAAGCGGCATGCTGTTTACTATTTTTACTTGAGCAATTATGCAACTGTACAAATTAAAAATAACATCTAAAATGAAAAATAAGAAAATTTAGAAATATGGGGAGAGGGGGAAGTCTATATTACTAAGACGAATTAGTAAGATTGTTGCAAAATTATCCATAACATCAGAAACACAAGGGGCAGAGGAGAGAGAGAGAGAGAGAGAAAAAACTGAATAAACTGAAGTGTAGATACACCCTTACTTACATCATCACTATTCCCAAGGATATTCATTGTGCAATTTTCCTTTTTGCATTGCCATGGTGATGTGGCATGCACTGCAGAAACCAAATGGTGAACCTAATACCTGGCTGATGGCAGTCAACACAAAATTTCATTAAAGGCTACAAGGTGTCTATAGTAGTCACAGATAAAAGATAGTGTTTCAAACAATGCACAGTGGTATGAGGGCAGAAGGAGGGTTGTGCCCTCGCACAAAGGCTGGAGAGTAGCTGCAGCAGAGGTTTGTTCCACAGCCCATACATTTGGAGGGGGATGGACAAGCGGTTTTCGCTTTTCTCCTCTCTCTGTAAAAGCCCCTTTCACTTCTAGAAATATGTCGCTGAGGGCTATGCAGCCCTCTGCAAGGAATATGTCTCTCTGCGAAGGCAGAGCCCTCCCCCCCGCAAACACACCTTTGTATCACTGTGCAACATATGGGCCACTGTTTTCTAAAATCTTCTTAAACTTTGTTCTGGTTTGCTAGTTCCTTGCAGATCAAACTCTGTATTACAGCCACCTTGTGGGGAGGTCATTTGATAAAGCTTCAAACTAAAAAACACAACTTGTTCTGCACTCCAGTACAGCTGTACTGTGCACTCCTCTCAAATAATCTATACTAGCTGACCCTGCACAGAGCATCTGTGCGCTCTTTGGGGCCGGTGGTTTCCCCCTACCCCCCACCTTCTGCCCCAGTCTCTCCTGTCCTCCCCCCAACGTTCTGCCCAGGTCTGCGCTGCTAGCACACTTTCCTTCCCCGCTGCCCGCCTCCTCTCCACTGCCCGCCTCTCCTCTCACCCCAGGCGGGCCTCCACCACGTTCCGCCTCTTCCTGGTGGCCCAGTGGCCACCTTACCACAGCCGGCCCAGACCCGCCACCGCTGCTTCCTCACCGTGGCTGGCCGGGCTCAGCTCCACTGCCTGCCTCCTCTCACCCCCGCCGGGCCTGCATCACCCTCTGCATGGCTGACCCAGACCTGCCGCAGCCGCCGCTTCCTCACCGCGGCCGGCCTGAGCTGGGCCCAGCCGCCTCTCCTCACCATGACTGCTGCCGCCTCCTCCTCCCCACTGCCCACTTCTGCCCCCCACTTTCCTTCCGCCCCCCCCACCCAACAACCGGGCCTGGGCCTGGGCCTGCCTCCGCCACCGCATTTCTGCCCACCAAACATCCCCACGCATCCCCACACATTTCCGGTAGGCTTAGTTAAATAATTATATAGATGAGCTGAAGGGGAAGGAAAAGCATTGCTAGGTTTAAACAGGCTCATTGTTGCTGAAATAATTGCTAAGACACTATTAAGAACTATTAAGAACAATATTGGCAAATAAAGGGGATTGGTGGAAGTTAAGACATTAAGCTGCGAACCAGGAAGTCTCTGCTTCAGATCTTGCCTTTGCCACCAACATCTTAGGTAAGCCATTATTTTTCCGCCTCCACTCTCCATCTGCAGTTTGGGGATAATAATATTGATCTATCCGAGGATTGGATCGGTAACCCGATCCTCCTCATGGGGGATGGGAAAAAGAGCTGCTGCTTGTTCACCCACTCTCCACTATGTTCCCTACTCTTCCATTAAGACAAAATTACCCCAAGACAGGGGTCCATGGTGCTCACAGGACAAGCGCCCCTGAAGACCTGGAGCCAATCTTGGGTATCCACTATGTCACTTTGAGGTAGATCATAGCAATTACACTTTCTAAAAATATAGCCTGTTACACAAAATAAAGATAGGTCCCTGCCAAAGGAATTATACTCTCCTGCTCTCTGGAGCGTCCTAAAGCTCCATTAAACTATGTGAAGCTTCTGAGTTAAAATGCAGAAGATTGGGTAGTAGATGGGACCTTGGCTCAGTATACCAGACACATAAGAACATAAAAACAGCCCTGCTGGATCAGGCCCAAGGCCTACCTAGTCCAGCATCCTGTTTCACACAGTGGCCCACCAGATGCCTCTGAGAAGCCTACAGGCAAGAGGTATGTGCATGCCCTCTCTCCTGCAACTGGTATTGAGAGGCGTTACCCCTTCCTTGAGCCACCGAATGGTACAGCAGGGAAATGACTTGACTAGCAAGCCAGAGGTTGCCGTTTCGAATCCCCGCTGGTCTATTTCCCAGACTATGGGAAATACCTATATCGGGCAGCAGGAAGATGCTGAAAGGCATCATCTGATACCACGTGGGAGGAGGCAATGGTAAACCTCTTCTGTATTCTACCAAAGACAACAACAGGGCTCAGTGGGTGCCAGGAATCAACACCGACTCGACGGCACACTTTACCCCTTTCTTGAGAGGCATTACACATGGGTGGCAAACTCTGCTGAACAGCACAATAATCATATTATAATACTTAGTTTAGCATTTGAGCATTCAAAGTGCTTGACATAACATTATCCTGTTGTAATCCTTAACAACACTGTAAAATAGGTCAGTATTATTATCCCCAAATTGCAAATGGAGAGTGGAGGCTGAAAAAGAAGGGCTTGCCTAAGAAGTGGGTGGCAAAGATCTGAAGCAGAGACTTCCTGGTTCACAGCTTAATGACTTAGCTCATCACAACAGCTTGTCCTGTGTGGGACAAAATCATCCAGCACCAGTGTTTTTTTTTTAAAAACCCAACATCCCTTTTTGACTTGCCCTGATTTAAAATAAAATAAGCATATTTATAAGAAACAGAGCAGACTGCAGAGTACAGAAAATAACTCACACTGAAAGCCTCATGTTGCCAGGCTCCTGCCTGCGGGAGGATAATCTTTATGACATTACAGTGAACAAGCATAATGTGAGCACACATGGCTGACTCAGAAAGAAGAGCAAGCTCTAATGCAGCAAGGCTGCCCTCCCCACTACAGAGAAATGGGTACTCCCATTTCAAACGCATTATCAGACTATTTAATGCTGGCAGTCACGGTCACACCAATCCCATCCCTGTAATTTCCTGATTCCATTACAGCCAACTCAGCCAGCTAGCTGAAGCATCTACACACTCATCCTCCCCAGCTTGTAAATGCTCTGTAACATACCAAAGGCTCACCAAGTAGGAAGACATCAACAGTTTTTAGCTGTGTTTCTGTTTTTTTTAATTCCTTCATCCTTGCCCATGGCTTTGCAACTTGTTCAAAAAGTCAGCTGAGGAGAGCAGATCCTGGGATGAAATAGCAGTTTGGGAAGGATGACAGGAAAGGAGCTATTTATTTCAGGCAGCAGAACAACGAGGGTTTGACCACTCCTTTGGTCTCCCCACAGCCTGCCTCCTCCACCTTGCATCCTCCGCAGTCAACCAGGGCTCACCCATGCTGTCCTGATGACAGGCAGTACCCTAATCCTAGCGGCCCTACCAATGAGCTAAGTACTCCAAATGCCTGGTCAACAGTGGGACCATGTCTGTTTTTAAAAAACAACAGGGCGTCCACGTCATCTACAGTCAGCCAGGCTAGTCAGCTGAAGCATCTACATACTCATCCTCCCTAAATGCTCAGTGAGCTCAGAATATTCTGACAAGAATAAAAACAAAACGGCCTTTAAAAGAAAAGTTGGTTGATGGGGGGAAAAAGATTGGAAACACGCGGCACCTGCATATACTAGAATAAACACAAAGCTTGAATTCCTGCCCATCCAGATGCAGATGGCAGAATACGATGGGACTTATAGCCATGCCCCCAGCTCAGGCATGACAACTGAAGCCCTGCCCTCTTCCACAGGCTACTCCATGGGAGGCTATCCTCACCAGGAGCAGGAATAGGTTTTGTGGGGGGGGGCGGGGGGACACCAAGGCAGGTCCATCTACAGTTGCCACCAGCTCATCTGGTGGTGACTCAGGGCCAGGCCTTCTCCTTAGTTGCCCCCAAGGCTTTAGAATCCACTTCCTGTCAGAATAAGAGCTTTGCCTTCTCCAGTAGCTATTAAAAAAAATAAACTTATCTATTCAAGCAAGGTTTCATTGAATTTTAAAAACTACTTTAAATGTTTTTATTTTATGATCTTTTTTTAAAACTTTGTGTAAACCACCTAGAGAGATGCATTTTGGTGGTACACAAATGGGCAAACAAGTAAATAAAATGGTGGTACTAGGATACTCTGCTACTTGGCCAGATTAAAAAAAAAGAGGAAAAATGTGTGGAGATACAATACAAACAAATTAGAGAAAGGGGAGGCCAGTCACACCACCATACACCATGGTGGAACACACACTAGGATAGACAGAACATCTGTAACACTATTAAAGCATACAAAAGCAGCCTGGTGCAGAAGTAGCAATGCAGTTCTGCTTCTGACTCAATGACTGAATGGTGCTACAAGGACACAGATTTTCTGCAGAAAAGAAAATGTTCTTGTTTCAAGGAGAGATACCCAAGAATACAGAAGTATGGTACATTTCCTTGGGAAATGTCCTGTGGGAAATTGGTAGAACAAGTCATAGATCCCCTTCACTTGACAGCAGTTCCTTTTAAAAATATTATCTTGACAGTCATATTCTTCAGCTGACAAATATACGTTTTGAGGCTGCTCTGTAACATGTTTTATATGCCCCAAATATAATGCCAGGGACAACCCTATTTGATAGTGTCACACACCCCTAGGTTTTAAAAACCATTCCTTCTCCACATCCAGGGGATTCTGAAGCCCTCTTCAGATGTTATAAATGCCCCAGGCATTCACAGTTACAGTGGGCAAAAGCAGAGAGGAAGTCCCATCAGCACTGCCCCACTATCAATCACCCTCACCCCCTTGCACTGACAATCACTGTTACAACACCGTTCATCTGAAGGGGGTGGAATCATAAGCTTGATCATGGTGAATCTGTGACAAGCAACCTGGATCCAAACAGGTTGGAGCTCGCAGGTTCACCACGAGATGCTTACAGCACCTGCTCCCTTCAGACTAACAGTGCTGCAACCATGATCGTTGGTGTGAGGGGATGATTGACAGGAGGTGGTGGGACTTCCTCCCCACTTTTGCATGCTGTAATCGTGAGTGCCTGGGGCACTCATTATGTCTGAAGAGGGCTGAGAACTGCAGAAGAGGATGGGGCTTGAGATCTTTCACATAGTATTCTCCCCAGATTATAATTCTCAGGATTCTTTGGGGAACTCCATGGCAGTTGTACTGGTATAAAACTGATATCGGCTTATGACATAGACCATCCCTATGTTTAGTTTTGGTTTTAATACAACAGTCAATAGTCGGAGGTTACTCTGATGGCTGGTCTATACACGTAGCCCAATGAGATGATAGAAACCCAAGGTGGTAGAGTTGGCAAGAATGGCATTTTTGAACGTTAAAAAACTAACACATCAGGGAGAAAGGTGTTTTATAGCTGCTTCCCTATACACACAAAGAAATCCTATGTCGATTTAGCCGAAGGTTTATTCAGCAACAATTCCATTTTCTCCTTCTCCTTCCCTTCTCTTTTCCTTTCTAACTTCTCCCCCACACTCTCTACAGGATCTCCACTGAGACAAATGTCCAAACAAACAAACTGCAAAAAATTAATGGATAGAATACAACACATCCCTCCCCTTTATAACAAACAAAAATTGAATTGATTTAAAAGTTAGTGACAAAGTTTCGAAGTCTTTTAGGTGTTCTCCTGCCACGCACGCATCTCCTACAACTTGGGTTCTCAGGCACAGGAGATGTTTGTTCTTCTGGTACCAAGGATTGTCCATCACTTTCATCAGCCTCATCTGTGAGGCCAAAACTGGAGGCAAGATCAAATTTCTCTTCAATTCCTCTCTTGAGATCAAACTCACTTCCCTATTGTCTCATAGTATGCATGCTAGAAAGTCTCAAACTGTTCCATTTCTTTTCATCATCCAATAGGACAGAATTTCCTCAGATTTAGATTGTTTTGGTCCAGAATATTGGGAGCATCCCTTTCTCATTTTATAAGGCAGTTTTGCTCGAACAAGGTCTCTCACCTGAAATGTCCACTGTTTCGCACCCCATTAATGATCTACATACAATTTATATTGTTGTTGCTTCTCCCTTACCCAAGACAAGGATTGTAGAATAGAACAATATCGGACCTCTGAAAAGTATAAGCATGCATATGTATTCAGTACTTGGTTTGGGCCCCTTTTGCAGCAATTACTGCCTCAATGTGGCGTGGCATGGATGCTATCAGCCTGTGGCACTGATGAGGTGTTATGGAAGACCAGGATGCTTCATTAGCGGCCTTCAGCTCTTCTGCATTGTTTGGTCTCATGTCTCTCATCCTTCTCTTGGCAATGCCCCATAGATTCTCTATGGGGTCAGGTCAGGCGAGTTTGCTGGCCAATCAAGCACAGTACACTGCATACTTTTCAGAGGTCCGATATTGTTCTATTCTACAATCCTTGTCTTCTTGGTTCCATGTAATATTCTAATTTTCTGGGATTGTGGATTTGGGGTTTTCATAAGCTGCATGCCATGATCATCACAATTATAACAAATTAAGGCTTGACTTATCTCGCTTTGCATGTAATGCGTCTGTCTCATATATCAGTTTCACCTTTTAATTTGCATTACTGAAATTAATGGACTTTTGCACGATATTCTAATTTTCCGAGTTTCACCTGTAGAATGAGGAGTTTGATAAGCAAATAGAGTTTCATGGATTGCTTCTTTCCAGGTTTGTTGCACAGTAGCCTGATGTAAGCTTTCTTTTACTAATAATCTGTCCATTCTTTCCACAAAGCCATTCCATCGAGGATGGTAAAAGGAAAGAGTCTTGTGTTTTATCTCATAGTTATGCAAGTATTGCTCCATTTCAAATGAGGTAAGCTGTGTCCCATTGTCAGTCACTAGTTCTTTAGGAAGAACTTCTCTCACAAAAACTGCAGCCATGAACTGGATCACCTTGTTTATAGTAATATTGTCAGCAAATTAAACTTCTGGTCACCTGTAATAACAATCCACCATCACTATAACAAATCTTTGTTTTGCGTGTTGGGTGTCAAAAAGCCCCATTATACCCTGAGCAAGTTTTCCCCAGAGACCATTGGGATTCTCTACTGGAGTCAAGGGTGTGGTAAAAGTCTTCTATGTTGTGTCAGATACAGCACAAGCCATACAGTGCCTGATTACATTTTCAATGTGTTTGTCGATACCTGGCCACCAGAAACTTTCTCTGATTTGCGTTTTAGTCAAGCTCATGCCCAGGTGACCTTTGTGGACAATTTTGATTACTTTTGCTTGTAAGGAGGTTGGCACCACTTAACGATCAGTCCTCAGCATTCACTCATTGAGAAGAGACAGGAGACTTGCTATTTGCATGTATGGTTTAAGATGTCCAGGTACCTTGTCATCCATTAGTTATGTAAGGTTTAAGTTCAGCAAGTACTTGAGCAGAACTGAGGGCCACTTTCCATTCAGAAGACAAGATCACAACATGAAGCTGTTTGCACAATTACTACTCTTGCATCCTCTTCTTCTGGAATCTCCTCTTGGCCTGGAAGTGGAAGTCAAGATAAACACTCTGCAGTTGTATTCTGAAGACCTGGAAAATATTCCACCTGGAAATCAAAATCCATAATTCTGGTGATCCACTTGGCTATTCTTAGGGTTGTTCAACTTGATCCCTGAGTAATAAATAAAACAAATAGGGTTTTATGGTCTGACTGTAAAGAGAATTTTTTGCCCCACAAGTATGTACTGAATGCCTCACCACACAGAAACATGCTAGAACTTCTTTTTCAATTACAAAATACATCTTCTCAGAAGCCGTAAGCATTCTGAAAGCAAAGGTAATTGTAACTTCCCTGTCCCCTTTTTGCTGGGTCATGACAGCACCCAAACCATATTGATGATACGCTGAAGACTAGTCCAAAGTTGTGAACAGTGAGGCCTCTTTCAGAGTAAGCAGGATTTCATTGATACTGAGTAGTCAATGACAGTCACATCTCTTACATCTAGCACATTCAAAGTGTACCATTTGATTTCTACACAAGAACAATGGGAGAGACCCATTCTGATGTATCAACAGGTTCTATGATGTCAGCATGTTGTAGTCTGAAGAGTTCCTCTCTAAGTGGTTGGCACAATGCTATGGGTACATTCCTCACTTTGTGTTGTACAAGTATTGCATTTGCCTTCATCTAAAACTGAAGTTTTTGGTTAAAACTGAAGTTCTCCCAAGTGGGCCTGGCCCCTCTCACATTGGTTGATTCATTCAATTTGAGATGGAAGTGGATGGTCAAAACAAAATTACAACTTTACGGGCTCCCAGTGGAAGTACTTATTAGGTTGGGTCTTGATCAAGCTACGAAGGTCATTTAACAGTGTATCCTTGATACCGAATTACAAGTTGAAGCTGCCAAAATACCAAGAGGCCAAAATACCAAGATTATTTTTAGGTAATCAGCTTTTTAATTTGGAACCTGATGAGTACTTAAGCAATATAACATTCCCCAAATTTAGATGTGCATTATCTCTTGCATGTCTTAACGCACTCCCCACTGCTGTACTTGAGGGAAAGTTTAAGGGGATTCCATATTCTGCCCGCCTATGCCCTTGCGGCTCAAGCACTATTGAGTCCACCACCCATGTTATTTTATATTGTGACCTTTACAGGGACATTTGATTAAATCTTATCTCACCTTTTTCGAAGTCTTTTCCTGGCCACTCAGATGAATTTTATCTTGATCTATTGCTGTCTAATTTTAATGCTATGAGTATTAATTCAGTGGCCAAGTTTTGCTATATTTTCTGTAAATCTTGTATGAATTTTTTATGATGTTCTTTTGTTTTGGTCGATGACCAAAATAAAGTTATCTATCTATCCATCTATCTAAATTTATGTTTGAAATGTATGGCAGTGCCTTGAGTATCAGCATAAACATCTGAGAAATCAGCAATCATATCAGCATATGGATGCTCCATCATCTGTAATACAGGTACTGTGCTATTTGGGTCTAACACTATCCATAGTTATTTCTAATGTTTCCAGCCCAATATTGAGAATCCTTTTTGTGACACATACACTTCCCCTTCTGTAGTACATCCTTTGTATTCCAGGACAGTGTGAAGTATCCATTTATGGCAACAGGGGAACCTCCATATCCCCATGGGTGGATGTCTGAAGGCTGCAAGTGCAGATCTGATGTAGTGAGGAGTTTCTTGTAAATCAGATGGGAAATCATCGTGTAGGGAGAACCAGAATCATCCAGCATCCACACTTCATGGCCATTAATTTTAATGAGATAATGTGAGGAAGCAAACTCTGATTCTGTCACACTTAAAATGCTGTCAGGAAGCAGTTCAGCTGCCTCATCCTTATCATATGGTGAATCAGTATTGGAGTGGACAGCAGAATTGCAAACCTTAGCAAAGTGCCCCCATTTTGCACCTGTTGCAAGTAACCTTCTGTGCAAGACAGTGAGCAAAATTGGCTTTGCGGGCAGAATGAGTCTCCACACAGGTAGCAGTAATAGCTCCTCCTCTCTTGTGCTGCCACTTTCTGTGGCAGTGCCATATAAGATTAGAATTGAAAGAATTTAGATAGAACAGCCTGGGTTTGAGGAGGTAGGTTTTGGGGTACCAAAGAGAGTGATTTGGCACAGAGAAGAGTATTTTCCAGTTGCCATCTCTATAACTTTATCCAAGGTAGGTTTTTCATGCAGTTTGGAGCAGTTTCTTTTCATAACAATCTGATTGTTCATCAGTAAAGTTGGCAAACTCATAGGTTACACCTAAGGCACGCAATGCTGTAATATACTGATCAACAGATTCACCAGGCAGTTGAGATCTAGAATACAACTTGTAACATCCAGCAATCACATTCAAAGTAGGCTTGAAATGATCGTCTAAGGCTTGAAGACCAGCTTCATAAGAATTGGCATCCAATTGGCTTCCATGTTGAGAGGAAAGGGCAAATAATCATATATTCTCTGGCCTTCAGGGCCCAGGCAGTGAAACAATATAGCTTTCTGCTTTGCTGGAGTAAAATCAGGGTTCTGTATGGTGAGGAGGTAATTGCAGAAACAGAACCTCCATTGTTTCCAGGGAAGAGCAGGTTCTCCTGGGGTGGACAAGGGGAAAAAGGTGGTGGTGGGATTTGAGCCATGCTGCAGTGGGCATCCAGTGAACAAGAGAGTCCAGAACTGATAAGGAAAGAAAGTACCTTCAGGGGTTGTGCAGGCCAGGAAGCTGGAGAGACAATCAGCAGCCGCAACCGTAGAAAGCCGTGCAATGTAGGCCCAGTGATGCAATGAAATGAGGTTGCAGGAATATTCACAAGCTTGCAGGCTCACACGCTTAGCTGGTTCAAAATCTTGTTGCCAAATGTTTCATAGTTTCTTCCCTCATACACACAAGGAAATCGTATGTAGATTTAACTAAAGGTTTATTCAGCAACAACACCATTTTCTCCCTTTCCTTTCCCTCCCTTTTCCTTTCTGACTCCACCCTGCGGCCCCGTTTGGAACCATTTGGTTCTCCTTTTCTCTGCATAAGAGTCTGTTTATTGTTTCCTTAGCCTGTGTTTAGTTGGTAATAAATATCAAACTCTTGATTCTCAGTTAAAGTTGGCTTCTTGTTCAGTTCCTTACAGAGGATAAGGAATTACTCTGCAACAGGAACTACCTTCTAAAAACAGAATGTTAAAAGGTCATTCTCACGCCCAGCACTTGCAGAGTAGGAGGCAGTAAACGCACCTCCACAGGCTCATGTGGAGACGTGGAATCGCCACCACCCTGCTGCCCCAGACTAGGGCTACCCAAGATGTATACTTTGGTCTTTACCAAGGTCAATAGAAATAAGCCCCATTCTACTGAACAGCCTCAATTGTGTGCATGATCCGGCTGTTCACAGCAGCTCCTGGCAGTCCAGCACAATCTCCACCAGGGAGTGCACATAGAGCGACCAGAAAGCCAAGAGCTGCTGCATTGATGTGGACAGCCTCTCCTCTGCCCACACAATGCATTGTAGGATACTGGATACTTCCAGAAACCTGTTCAAGACATCATCACCGGGCCGCTTGTGTGGTCATGCAAGCAGCTGGAATGGGCTTGGATCATCTGGGGGCAGGAAAGTAGGATCCTGCCTCCCCCGCATCTGATCCTTCCCATGTGCACAAACAACCTCTAATGGTTGCAAGAATTCGCTAGTATAAAATTTCTATGGGTGAAGAAAGATGTAACTTTTTAAGGGTGGCAAAGATACTCTTACAGCAAGTACATCTTTTATGTTTGGGGGCAAGCTCCGAAAAAACAATTCTGCAGATTGCAGGCAGGATTCTGATTGAACTGAGAAAATATGGCTATTTGGGTGTGTTGGATATAGCCTCATCTCACATAGCCCCTCACAAATCCCTAGAGCAGTTTTGGACATGTTTTGAAAGGTTTGTGGTTATATATAATGTGCCTCTTTAAAAAATAAAATGCTGGTTGCACACAGGAGGGACAAGGCTCTGGGCTGACATATTTCCTTGACCTGGGAAGCAACTCGCCAATCCAGCATTGAGCTTGCTGATACGTAAGTTTGTAACACAAGTTGTGAAGCCAGATTCACACCATGAGGCTCTTCTCATGATTAGTGAGAAGAGCCTCTATTTGGTTTGCGGGGAGAGCAGGCTTAGCCCGCTCTCCTCGTACAAAAGCAGCAGTCTGTCACGGAGCCAGCCGGGGCTGCGGAGTTTGGGGGCTACGCGACCCCCGGAAGATCCAGCATGCCTTGCACGAGCACACAGGGCATGCTGGGAAGAGCCCTGAGCTGGGAGGTTGCTTTTCAGCCTTCCGGCCAGGGGTCTACTCATGAATAGCCACGGTGCGGAGCCGCTCCGCAGCAACTCACGATCGGGAAGCCTGGGTTAGCGGAGCGCTCACTTCGCGAATCCGGTCTTAGGGGAGGGCTACTTAAGCGGGTGACCCGGTTAAGAACCACCGGGCTTGCAGCCAAGCCCGGTGGTTCTCACGATGGGATGAAATCAGGCTAGCAGAGGCTAGCCCGATTTTGTCCCATCATGTTAATAGCCTCCATGTGTGAAGAACCAACAGTAACCACTCTTGGAATGCTACATCTGTCTTCACCTTTAGACTCCTGTGGGAATTCTCTGCCAAGTATTCTCATAGTATTATATCTGATGTATAAATCTCTCCAATCTTGTTGTAGCATGTATAATATATGAAGAGTGACCCTTCCTCTGCTCCTTACAGAACACTCTTAAACCTGTCTGAAGGCAAGTCTTAAGATGTGGGAACCCGGTAAACATTCCAAATGAAGCAAGATAATGCTGCATTCATGTTGTAGCTGCCCCAACTTCTATTTAAACGGAACATGGCTCCAAACATATAGCAAAGCTGCCAAGGGATTTAAGCTGAACATAATTACAGGTGAACAAGTTGGACGTACTCACTGTTTTCAAATTAACACTGTAACTTCCCTTAAGCCAAGCTACAGTTAAAGGGCTCCTGCTGGGGAGAGGGGAAATGGGTGAAAGCAGCCTTCAACAATCGGCCACAAATCATGTAGGGAAGCATCAGAAAAAATGCCCTCTCTAGCCTTTACCATGTATGAATCAAACAGTGTCAATAAGTGTCATTAATAAAACTCGAGGACCGTTATGGAGTGGGCTTACTTACTCCAGCCAAAAATCCCTCCCCTTCTTCCTTCAGTTCAGATGTAATGGCCATTTTCATTTGAAATTCAGGTTGAGCTAAAATGCATCACCTGTTTTTCTGTTTTGTTTTCAGCAACAGAAAAAATCATGTCCTTTTTTAATCCTGGCAGGTTGGACTCTCAAAATGTTTCCCTCCATTCACCTGAAATTTCTGTGTATTTATTGTTATTATTATTATTATTATTATTATTAATTCGATTTCTATACCGCCCTTCCAAAAATGGCTCAGGGCGGTTTACAAAGAGAAATAAAACAAATAAGATGGCTCCCTGTCCCCAAAGGGCTCAAATTCTAAAAAGAAACATAGAACACACACCAGCAACAGTCACTGGAAGTACTGTGCTGGGGGTAGATAGGGCCAGTTACTCTCTCCCTGCTAAATAAAGAGAATCACCATGGTAAAAGGTGCCTCTTTGCCCAGTTATCAGGGCAAACCTAGAGGAGAACCTAGAGGAGAAATCAGAATGTAATCTTGTAATCACATGTTCCCTGTCTTGACTCATAGGACTGTAACCAAATTCAGGCATGATATTAGCACTATTCACATGTTATGTCCAATTCTTGTACAATTTGTGCATAGTGCACACAGGCACAGAACTGTACACAGGTATAGTTATTCACATTACGTTGAACACAGATACACAGTAAACCCAGCTATATCATGCATTTGAGGGGCTTGTATTCAGGTTCACTTTTAAAATGAATGCAGGTACAGTCATTTACACAAAAACAGGAATGTTTGTACAAGGCGGGAATAGGTTATCATGCACTTGGATGTCTGTACACAAGCCTCCCATGCAGCTAGTTTACTAGATTGTGCTGCGTGTCAGTCAGTTTGTACGTGCACTGAACATAATGTGTCAATAGGGCTTTTGAAGTGTATTATTATTAACAACAAACACAAAACAACCAACAAAACTACAGAATCATAAAAACGATTATATCTTACTATACATCTTAAGCAGGCTGTTTTTTTTAATTACCTTTCCCAAACATGCCCCCCATAGGTTCCTATGGGTTTTTTGGGTGGTGGCGGCGGCGGTGGGGGTGGGGGTGGGTGGGTTTAAAAAATAATAATTACCGGCTTGCCCATTTCTTTTGTGGGTTAGGTGGTAGGTAGCACCCATCATGCCATACCACCCAACCCACTTTGAGTATACCTACCCATGGAATAATGGGGTGTTTCACGGTCCCCATTATTCCCTATGGCTGGAAAAAACAGAGTGCCCAGATTTTGCAACCTGCCTTGAAAAACACTGCAGAACAGAAGCACACAGTCCCTACCAACACAAAACACCAGATTTTGCCAAACACACAGTCCAGAAATGGCCAAAAAAGAATAACTGACCCATAATCCACTGCCAGCCACAGTGCCTGAGCTGCAGTAACATCACTGGCACTAGCTGCTCGCTCACACAGTACAATTATGACTCCTTACTTCAGCATTGCAACAGCTGTCACAGCAGCATCCTTAGCAGCCACAAGGCACATAGCCAAAAGCTCAACTAGAATGTCTTCAGCCACATTTTGACTGTGTACACCTTGCAATGGAGACTGCAAAGCAGACCAGAGTAGTAAGTGTGAAGCACAAGTTAATCTCAAGGCCAGACATGGAGCTCAGCTCAGTAATCACCAAGAAATATTACACAGAGATGCACAGAGCTGAGCTACCACTCTCCATTTCTCACCACAACACCATCTCACAAACATACCAAGCCACAACTCAAGGCAGGCAGGCAGGCACCCAAGTTCTGAGAAGTGTTGTCAATCTGAGATCTAGCAAAACCAGATAGTTAATAGCAATCAATAGAACAGCAAACCTATTATACTTACTCAGTGCTGAGAAAATCACAAAATCAAACCTTCCTGCCTTCCATCCTGCCTGCCACAGAGAGACAAGAGGACAAAGCAGTCAAGGCTCGATGGACCAATAGTCTGACAAGAAACAAAGCTTGTGCTTTTACCATGAGAAGAAAGTCTTCTTCTCCTCTTCTCCAGCGTATGTCCCTGCCTGCAAGTGTCTTGGTAAAACCATGTCCTCAGAATGGTGCTGGGTGCCAGTTGGTGCCTGACACATGGGTCAGGGCACCAGTCTATCATCTCATCATCGGCCATGTTGGTGGCATGCATGTGCATCTTTGTGTGTCAGCAACACTAATGGGCAGACTGTGACACATGTGGGTTTGGGGTTGGCCAAGGTGGGGAAAGCTGCCAGTGCTGTTGCAGTGGTTAGGGGTGACCATGAGCCACTCATCCTCCATGGACAGCTCGGGATTGCCCAGCAGGTGGAGGCTGGCTTTCAGGAAGACCAGCTGCTCCACCATCTCAGCATCCCTGCATGAGCAGTGGGGTGTCACCACACTCCTGGCTATGGAGAACACCTTCTTGCTCTGGATGCTGCTTGGCAGGCATGAAAGGAACCATCAGGCAACCATCAGGCAACCACTGCCAAGTCCAGCCAGACTCGGCAACACTGGATTGGCTCCAAAACTGGATTGGCTCCATTTCCCAGCCGACCACCAGCTCCTGCAGGTCCTGCAGCACACACTGCTCAGCACTGCTGCAGGGCTCAGTGGGCTCCTCCTGCCCCCCTGGCAAGGCACCAAGGTAACCCTCTGTGAACCTCTGGGTGGAACATGGAGGCGGAACCACTGGCTCACTTGGCTCTGCCAGGGAGACCACACTGCTGGACCAGCAAGTGGTGGTGATGCTGCTGCTAGGGGTGGACTGCACACTAGCAGTAGGCAATCCAGCACCCTCCTCCTGGTTGCACCCCAGCCTCCTCTCCTGGGCTTGTCTAACCTCTTCAACCAGGAGGTCTCTCCACCTGGGCAGCTAGATGGAGCGATAGCTTTGCCCTTCATCCTTGGTTCACAAAGGCAGGACAAAACATGTGCTGCCAATGCACCCAAGCGTGCACTGAGCCAATCCACCACACCAGTCCTCAGCCGACCACCACCACCACCTACTACTACTACTACAAATATTTATATACCTCTTCAACCAAAGTTCTCAATGGAGTTTACATGGAGGAATAAATACATAAATAAGATGGTCCCCTGTCCCCAAAGGGCTCACAATCTAAAAAGAAACACAAGGCAGACACCAGCAACAGCTGTTGGAGGGGTTGGGTAAGTCCAGTTGCTCTTCCCCTGCTACATATAATAGAATCACCGCTTTAAAAGGTGTCTCTTTGCTCAGACTGGCCTAGGCCATTGATTCTTCAGTGTTCAGCACTGACTGGAGCTCACCCATCATCTTCACAAGGAGAAGAGCGGTGGACAAAGCCTGGCTCAGTGTTGCTATCTCGGCACACAAGCCATTCGTGGCAACAAAGAATAGCTCAAGTGCCAAGACAACCTCAGAATGGAGCGCCCAGTCCTGGTTAGATAGGTTGCACACTTCCAAGCCATGCCTCCTTGCCAGGCTGTGGATGGCCGCCACTTGCTCCTGCAGGCTCTGGAGCAAGAGAAAGGTGGAGTTCCACCGGGTCGGAACATCCTGAAGGATCAGGTGTTCAGGTAGGCCCTAGGGATGTGCACAGAACCAGCTGGCCCGGTTCACTTCAAGTCCGAACTGGCCTTGAACCCGACCAGGCCAGTTCGGTCAGGCACCGCCTTGAAACCACCCCCCACCCCCAGTCCAGGGGGAGTTCGTGAACATTCCAGTTGCTGGAGGCAGCAGCGGGGGGTCCACAGAGGTTCCCCCACCCCCTGCCAGCCTTCCTGTGTGGCCCTGACCATTCAGAGGTCAATCATGCAGGCACACAGCCTCCAAAATGGCCACCGCGCTGCTGGGAGAAGGCTGAAAAGCCAGCCGAACCAGCCAGAGGGGAGCATAAGGAAGGCCAGCAGGGGGTGGGGTAAACTTCCATGGTTACCACCCCCCGCCACCTCCAGCAACTCCCCAGAAGGGAGTAAGGTTTAAAAGAACCTTTAAAAAGACCTGAAAATGTCTGTGAACCCCCCAAATATTTTTTGGGGGGGAGTATTTGGTCCAGGGGGTGGTTCAGTTCGACCCTGAACAGTTGAATTGAACCAGTTCAACATTGAACTTGTTCGTCATCGAGCCAGTTTGCACATCCCCAGTAGGCCCAGCTCAAGCTGCCTCTCCTTAAGCATCCGCCTACCCTTTTCACTCTGGTGGAAGAAAGCTGCTATTTTGTGACACCTCTCCTCAAGAGCAGCCATGGCAGCAGCAGGATGGCACCCAGTGCCTGCATCAGGAATGCCTCACCTGGCCGCATCCCCAGAAGGGCCAAGGGCACCCCTCACAACCAGGTTCAGAGTGTGTGCCACACAATGGATGGACACAAACTGACCCTGCTCAGCTGCCTTAGTTAAACTGCCATCATTGTCAGTGATCATGAACCCTCAGTGAAGGTTTGGCTGTCCAGACAACCATCCCCCCACCTGGCAATCCATGGCCACCGACAGCAAACCCAACGTGTGGTCAGTGTCCAGCACTTCCACATTCAGCAGAGCCCACCTGTGCTTTGCTGCATGGGAGGGGCTGGCCACACCAGCAGCAGCAAGTGTCTGCTCACTTTCCTGCCCCCGCTAGTATGCTGTGAGGGACAGGAAAGCAGCGTGCCTCCCATTGGGACTGGTCCACAGATCTTTGGTGAAGATTTGGACACTGGTATCAGGCGCTGCTGAGTGCAGCAGCCCCAACATGGCCTCCCTGCATGCCGGTATAGGAAGGGCACCACCCACCTGCTGAAGGTGGTGTGTGAGGAGATGCTGAAGTTGGGGGCAAGCAGTTGGAGCAGCTGGTGGAAGCCAGGAACCTCCACCACCTGGAATAGCTGACTGCCCAAAGTGATCATCTCCCCAATTGTCCTGATGCGTTGAGGCTCCAGGTGACCAGACTGCTTGCCCACTGACTGCGCCCACCATGCAGGAAACTTCCCCTGCTTGAGAGCTGGAGCTTTGCTGCTAATCGAGGACACACCAGGCCTATATATGACAACAGGAGCATGGACCTCTGGGTGATGTCATCGCAGATGCTGCAGCATCCCCATCATCGTAAGATACTAATGGACCTTCCCCCTGCTGATCTGTGTCCCTCAGTGGATGCAGAGAGCATGGTGTGGGCCACCATGGCAGAGCTCAAAGTAGTCCCACGCCAGGCTGCTATCACCCAAGCCTGGGGTGTGGTTCTGGGTGCCACCGCCACCACCTTCTGTCCAGGGCTGAGAAAGTCCAGGAAGCTGAGTTAGTTCCTGATCCTCCTCAGTCTCAGCTGGGGGAGGGGGGGTTGCACTGCCAAGGGGGATTGGGGAGGATGGAGAGAGCGATTTGGCCAACACACCTCCTCTTCTGCTGCCACAGGAAGAGCCTCTTCCCTGACAGGAGAGGACCCCCGCCCCTGCATTCTACCTCAGCAGCCACAGGCAGCTACGCTGTAGGACCAGGCTCCTCCGGCAAGGAGAGCCTGCCCAGAACTACATCAGTGGGATTGACTCAGGGAGTAGGCCCCTTTTGGCATCACTCAGCACAACCAGCAGCATCACCTCTGCCTGCCACCCTCTGAAGGTTGTGACGCTGCTGGTTACAATCTCACAGATTTTTTAAAAACAATTTAAGCCCTAACTCTTATGGGGGTGGGGGGGGTATGAAGAAGCATCTTCAAGGGGGTGTGGGGCTTGGATGGTCTATTTATGCTCTGTGTGCCACACACAGTGCTATCTATAGCACTGTGGTGCATACACAAAAACTAGAGAAATTAAATCCCCCCAAATAAAGAAGCAGGCTTGGGGGGGGGGTTTAGAGGGGACGATGAGGCATGTCAAAGAGAAGAGATGACAAAGAGCAGGTGATTACTGTGGCTTCTCTAACCCAAGCCCAACTCCCCTGTCTTAAAGTGCTGCCACTACCGACCTAATGCCATCCCCAAACTAGGCTCTATTTAAAGAAGTCAAACCTGTTACCTAACCTAGGTGGGGCAGGGGAGGCTCATTTATCTGGCATCTTCAGCTGGGGGCTTCTGGCATCTTTGGCTGGAGTCTGCCAGGTGTTGTTCTCAGAGGCACTCTTGGGCCAAGCAGTTACCAGAATGGGGGGGGGGAGGCCAGGTGGGCACCAGTCAGGCATCCCCCCCACAAAGGAAAACAGAGAGAGCCTGGCAGACTGGGCACCAGACAAAAACACACCACCCTACAAAAACCAAAAATAAATCCACCAGACACACAGACAACACTAGCAAAGGAGCAGCTTAGGGCTGCAAAAGGGAAAGGAAGAAAGAAGAAAAAACCAAGCACAGCACCTCAGTAATTAAAGCCACTGGGGCTACAAACAAGAAGAAAAAATGCACAGAAGAAAATAAAATTTCAATGCAGCACCCAGTTAAAGCCACTGGGGCTGGAAAGTAATGTCCATCAATTAAATCTGCCCAGAACAACATTCTAGGACCACTTGATACAATCACTGTGACATGGTTGCTAGCTGAAAATGGAACTTCATAATTGCTGACATGGTTGAAATTTTCTGGCAATATGTATTTAACATATGCAATATGTAAAAAATTTAAAAATCATATATAGGAAGATAGGAAACTGCCATATACTGAGTCAGACCATTGGTCCATCTAGCTGAGTATTGTCTTCACAGACTGGCAGCGGCTTCTCCAAGGTTGCAGGCAGGAATCTCTCTCAGCCCTATCTTGGAGAAGCCAGAGAGGGAACTTGAAACCTTCTGCTCTTCCCAGAGCTGCTCCATCCCCTGAGGGGAATATATTGCAGTGCTCACACATCAAGTCTCCCATTCATATGCAACCAGGGCAGACCCTGCTTAGCTAAGGGGACGTCATGCTTGCTACCACAAGACCAGCTCTCCATATATATATATATATATATATATATATATATATATATATATATATGAATATGAGACACACAACTCACTGCAGCCTCGAACGAGGGACCTTGGCGCCTCACACCAGTGCCTTTTGTGAGCTGTTATTATATATACTGTACTTACTGCAGTCAAGACTTTATTTGTTACTGGAGGTAGCGAAAGTTCCAAGTATAAATTAAATGGAGAACAACATGCATGAAAATGCTGTTCTTTCTAAGCCAATGTAATGTGTAGAAAACTAAAGGAAGGAGGGAATGTGCAGCACTTTTTATTTTATTATTTTCATTTATTTATTTGTCTTATATACTGCCCTTCCAAAGGTGGCTCAGGGTAGTTTACATTAAAATAAAATTTAAAAAATTTTTAAGAAGCTGTTAAGTCTTTATTGATTGTTGGAAAACAAGTATACAGTTATCTGTGTACATTCTGAATATATCTTTGGCTTATCTTGACATGTTTGCTTAACTTTATATTTTCCTGGTAAGCAAAAAAAAATTCCGTATAGGGGGAAAAATATCACCTGAACTGCGCGGGGAGCCTTTGCAATGGAGAGCAGATTCATGCTTTGTGTCATCAAATGTCCCCACATTTAATTTGTAAAGCCATAAGGAACACACAACACATCATTTACAAGTGTCTGACATTTAGGAAAAACAAGGACGCAGAACCAAAAGCATATAAAAATGTTTATAATGCAAGAAAAAGTATATATCATTTATTCTTTTTCTGTATGCAAACTTTCCATTTTACATAGAGCTTTAGAATGCATTATACTTGATGGGGAGTTCATAATAACTCAAAGAGGTTTATATCCATACACACACACACCCCTCAAAAAGTTGCTCCAATGAAAATATTTGTATTCTTTCCACAAATGATACATTAAAAAACCAACCTTTTTCAGAGAGAACAACGGGTAAGTAAAAACAGGGAAGTGCTTTGAGGGGGAAAACCTGCCCATACAAAGACAACAACCAGGAAACCAGCGGTGCATTCCTGCAGAGCCTCCTTACTTACATGCTTCGTTAGTCAGGATGCCAGCCGCTGTGTACAGTTCTGGCCACCACGTCTAAAAAAGGATATTATAGAATTGGAAAAAATGCAGAAGCGGGCAACCAAAATGATTAGGGGCCTAGAGCACCTTCTTTACAAGGTCAGGCTACAACATTTGGGGCTTTTAGTTTGGAAACAAAAGCAACTAAGGGGATAGGATAGAGGTTTCATTAAAATTGTACATGGAGTGGAGAGAGAGAGGTTTTTCTCGCTCTTTTCACCACACTAGAACCAGAGGTCATCGCAAGCAAATGACTAGCTGGAAATTTAGGAGAGACAGAAGGAAGTCCGTCTTCACACAGTGCATAATTAGCAGTTGTTGCCACAGGAAGCGGTGATAGCCATCAGCTTAGATGGTTTTAAAAGAGGGTTAGGCAAATTCATGTAGGACAAGTCTATCAACGACTACTAGTCTTGATGGCTATATACTACCTTCAGCTTCAGGACAATATTGCACTGAATACCAGTTGCAATGGCAGAAAAGGGAGTCAACCCTCATCTCATGCTTGTGGGTTTCCCAGGAACATCTGTTTGGCTATTGTGGGAAAGAAGATGCTGGACCAGATGATACTTGGACCTGATGCTCCATTATGATGGGAAAAGATGAGTGCATTTATTAAAGGCATATGAGATTTGGTGGGGTTTTTTAACCATGATATATAATGAGTGCTCCTGCAACACTCAATGGCTTATATACTGCACAGTGCCTCACAGATCCCAAAACGGGGTGCTTGTGCTGGTTCTGTCTAGTTTTTATTTTGTTTTATTTTTTAAAAGAACAAATATTACAATTTAAGATACTCCTAAGAATGAAACACTTTCATATAAAGTTTTAAAGCGGGGGGGGGAGAGAAAGAAATGGGGGGGACCAGACAAACAATGCATATGTATGTAATCACCTTCTAAAGCACATACAATTCATTACATTATGACCATATAGCTTGAAACTCTTCTTTGCCTAAACAGTGGAGGTGGGGGTGGGGGAACCAGTTCAAATGTGGATAATGAACACATTTCTGTAATCCAAAATTGAAGTTCTGGACTAAATCTACTTTTCCAATGTTGAATTATGATATTTTTGGCCACTCCCCATAGTTGTTGACAGAGTGTTAAATTTCATATCCTGGGAATATATCCCAGTAGAACATAGCTGTCTTTAAAAAAAACAATGATAATTGCAATGTCTTACTTGTTGGAAGTGAAGAACTATACGCTGTCTCTTGTCTGAATGACATAGGAGGACAGACTAGTGAGTCAGAGAGCTAGAGAGTCAAGACGCTGGCCATCTCTTCTCTACTGCTCTGACACTACTATCCCTTAATATGTAGATCGCTTTTCTTAGGGACTTCCTTCTTTCCACCCACTTCCTTCCCTTCTCTTCTCTTCCTTCTCCCTTGCAACATGCAAGCTCCTCTCTCCCTGCACCATGTGTGCAGAGATGCAGAAGCCATCTGCATCCAGCTAGCTAGCTAGATCAGAGATCCTATCTCTTCACTTTACTATCTAGAATGGAGTTCTATAATAAATACTCCTTATATTGATTTGAAACTATGAACTGGCTCCAAGTTATTTTACTTTCAGCATACATGCATACCTAACCGAATTCTGCTGTGTTGTGCCACTGTGCATTCTGCTGTAATGAAAAAGGGTTTCTCTTACCAGAGAGAATTCCCAACATTATTTACAATTTTATGGACTTCATCCCAAAAAGATGCAATAATTGGACATGATCAAACCATATGTGACAATGTCCCCTCATAAATATTACATCTCCAGCAAACCTCATTCTGAACCCAACCCATACTGAACATCTTCTGGGGAGTCCAGTAAGAGCGAAATAAAAGTTTTTGCTGAACAAGTCTCAATTTGAGATCTATATATGCTCACTTTATTATCTTTAATGCTATTAACCATTGATCAATCATAATGGTATATTCAAGATCCTGAGTCCATAATACACAAATATAATCAACTAGTAGTTTTAAGCCCGTTTAAATAACGGGCGCTAGGACCTTTTTTGTTGTTGTTGTTGTCCTTTATTCCTGGAGATGTTGTTTCCTTCCCGCCTCTCACCCACCCGCCCTCCCAGCTTCCCAAAATCTCCTTCCCCGCTCCCCCCCCAATGATTAAGGGCCAAAATGGCCCATGAGAAGGCCGCCCCCGCCCCCGCCTATCGCCCACCCAGCTGCCCGAGACCACCTTACCCGCTCCAGCCCGCAACAGTCGGGCGAAGAAAAAACATAATTCGCACAGAGGAAGTGAGGAGCTCACGAACAGAGCTCCTCTCTGTGCAAATCTGCTGCCCATACTGTTGCAATGTCCATGCAATGCCATACTGTTGCAAAGTATGCAATGCCATACTGTTGCAAAGCAATGTCTGTGCAATGCCATACTGTTGCAAAGCCTCGGCCGGCTTCCCTTGCCGCCTCTTCCCCCCGCCCAGCTTCCTCTGGCCCCCCGCGCTGCATCCTCTGGCCGAGATGGCGGCTCTGCCGCCGCCTCGGCCAGCTTACCCCGCCGCCTCTTTCCTTGCTTCCCGGCTTCTTCTGGGCGGCCGTTTCTGGCCGCCCAAGATGTCCACCAGGTGCTGGCGGTCGTGCCTCCCTGGCCTGTTCTGGGCATGCGCTCCGCGCATGCCCAGAACCGTCAAGGGAGGCACGAACACACGCTTTACCAAGCGTTTTATTAGAGAGGATATCAACTTTATCCTTCTCTTTAAGTTTTAAATAAAATGAAACAGTAGGCTTAGCTTGTTCTGATAAATGTTCCAAATCCAGTAATAATGATGGAGTTTTCTGTCTAGTTCTAAGTAGTGGCCACGATGTTACTGAACTTTCAGAGCCTCCATGGCGGCTAAGTATTGCCATGGAGTAACCAGCGCAGGTGCCCGGCTCTTGGATTGGCAGGCTGTTTTATAGCTGCTTCTCTCATACAAACAAAGAATACTTAAGTAGGTTTGTAACTTTTACTATGTCATTTATTTTGTTCTAACTACCGTTTTAAGTTTGTTGTTGTCATTAATTTTAACTTGTTTTAACTTTTTGTTTGTTTGCTTGTTGTAAACCACCCAGAGACATGAGTTTTGGGTGGCATAGAAGTGCGTTAAATAAATAATAAATAAATAAATTTAACCAAAGATTTATCAAGTGAGGCTGCAGAGCTTCTGAATCTGAAAATATTTGGATGTAATTATTTTCTGATTCAGAGAGGCTGCAGCCTCACTGGTTTACATACTAGACAATGGCTGTGTTGTGTTCTGTCTAGTTATCTTTTGTCTTTTCTTGTTTGGATGTTTGTCACAGTGGAGATCCTGTAGAGAGTGTAGGGGTGGAATCAGAAGGGAGGGAAAGAAGAAAATAGAGTTGCTGCTGAATAAATCTTTGGTTAAATCTACTTAAGTTGTCTTTGTTTGCATGAGGGAAGCAGCTATATGAGGATTGGATGAGGTTTGGATGAGGATTGGCAACCTGCCAATCCAAGAGTTGGGCACCTGCGCTGGATCTGTTCAATTCGAAGCAGCGTCCATGCTTTACGGAACTTGTAGAGGCTCCGTGGCTTCAGTGCCATTGCAATACTTAGCCGCCATGGGGGCTCTGAAAGTTCAGTAACAGCGTGGCCACTACTTAGAACTAGACAAAAACAGTGCAAGCTCCCCATTTGTGGATCTGTGGGGCACTGTGCAGTATGTAAGCCACTGAGTGTTCTAGAAGTACTCATTATATACTATGGTTAATAAACTGTCAAATCTAATATGCCTTTAATAAATGCACTAATCTTTTCCCATCATAATGCTGCCATAGTGTGATAAGCTGGATACACCCAGGGCTGTGGCTATAATTGAGCAGATGAGTTCAAAGAAACCGGGGGCCCCAACTCCTGAGGTCCCCCCAGTTCCACTCCTCCCTATTTTCTTCATTATTTCCATCACACCAAGGGGCTGCCAGGTAGAGGGGTGAACATTTATTTATTTATTTATTTATTTTATTTGATTTGTATACTGCCCTTCCAAAATGGCTCAGGGCGGTTTACAATTAAAACACACCACTAAAACAGTAAAGAGCTAAAACAAATTAAAAAACAATATAACAATTAAAAAACATTTTAAAACAACAATTAAACAATTATCGTGATTAAAAGCCCCAAAATCGGGTTTTGAATTTTACAATAAACCAGAAATTAAAAACCCCAAAATTTAGGAAGCTGAGAAAGCTTGGGTGAAAAGAAAGGTTTTCAGGTGTTTTTTGAAAATTGCCAGAGATGGGGAGGATCTTATCTCAACAGGGAGCGCATTCCACAATCTCGGGGCAGCGACCGAGAAAGCCCGTCTCTGTGTAGCCACCAAACGCGTCAGCAGTAACTGGAGATGGACCTCCTCAGATTACCTCAATGGGTGGTGGGGCTCATAACGAAGAAGACACTCTCTGAGGTAACCAGGGCCTAAGCCGTTTAGGGCTTTGTAAGTTATCACTAGCACTTTGTATTTTGTCCGGAAACCTATTGGCAGCCAGTGTTACTAATTCCATCAGTAAAGGAGTAACATGGTCTCTCCGAGATGACCCAGAGACCAACCTGGCTGCCACGTTCTGAACCAACTGAAGTTTCCAGACTACGTACAAAGGCAGCCCCACATAGAGTGCATTACAAAAGTCAAGTCTGGAGTTACCAGTAGATGTACCACAGTTTTGAGGCATTGATCTCGAGAAACTGGCGCAGCTGGCGTATCAGCCGGAGCTGATAGAAAGCACCCCTGGCCACCTTCTCAACCTGAGAAACCAGGGAGAGGTGTGAATCCAGAAGTACTCCCAGACTGCGAACCTGTTCCTTTTGGGGAAGTGTGACCCCATCTAGAACAGGCAGATTAAAATCGTCTCTAGAGTTCTGACCCTGCACAATAAGTACCTCCGTCTTATCTGGATTCAGCTTCAGTTTATTCTCCCTCATCCAGCCCATTACTGCTTCCAGACAGGCATTTAGGGAGGATATGCCAGCTCCTGAAGAAGTTGACATGGAGAAGTAGATCTGGGTGTCGTCAGCATACTGGTAACACCCAGCTCCAAATCCCCTGATGATCTCTCCCAGCAGTTTCATGTAGATGTTAAAAAGCACTGGAGAAAGTATGGAGCCTTGAGGGACACCATACTTAAGCTCAGATTTTGAATAGCAACAAACTCCAATCGACACCATCTGGAAACTGTCCGAGAGGTAGGAGCGGAACCACTGTAAAACAGTGCCTCCCACCCTCAACACCCTCAGACGTTCCAGAAGGATACCATGGTCAATAGTATCGAAAGCCGTCAAGAGATCCAAAAGGACCAACAGAGTCACACTTCTTCTGTCAGATTCGGACAGATTGCTCCCGAAATGAACACTGAAGTCCCACAGCACCGAGAGTCTGGGAGACTCCAATGAGAGTTCCGCGACCAAGTCCGTGAGCTCAGTAAGATATTCCGCTGGGCAGCGGGGCAATCGGTACACCAACAGAAGTCACAATCTATCCCTGGTCCCCAAACTTAAGTACACACATTCAGTATGGTTCAATACCCTGACAGGGACCCTGGTAAGGGAGATGCTATCCTTATAGACCACAGCCACCCCACATCCCCACCCACGTCCCCTCACCTGCTCCTCTACAGAATTTCCTGGAGGGAGAAGCTGTGACCAAACTGGACCACTAGCCTCCCCCAACCAAGTCTCGGTAATACATACCAGGTCGACTCCTTCATCCATGATCAAATCATGGATGAGTTCAGATTTATTTTGGACTGACCTGGCATTACAGAGGAGCAGGGAAAAGCTATGTGGGTTGTTGGCAGTGCTCTCCGAGGTCAAAGAGCTGGCAGGACAGCTGGAAGGGGAGACCGCTATTAAATTTCTGGCTACCCTTCCCCTGGAACGGCCCGCTGACCTGCCAACATTACTTCTATTCCCCACCACCACCGGGATGGCTGCCCCATAGTCAACAAAGGCACCCCCTGTCCCCCCATCTTCAGATGAACCCAAACACATTACACAATTTCAACCCAAGTCTAAAACAGCTTAAAACTAATTAAACAGATGCCCTCTAGCCCTCGCCCTCACTCTCCCCAGTGGCTCCCCCAAAGGGGTGACCCCCTTTGGTGCTGCCCCTTCGGTGGCGACCCCGCCGGTGGTGGGCCCGCCGCCACAAGGAACCTTCCCATAAAGCCAAAAACTGAGCAGGTGACCTGAGGAACAGCTGAGTCACTCAGGGGCTGGTCCCAGTCCTGCCCACACTCCCCACAGATGTTAACCTGAGGCTGCAGCCCCACAGGGGAAGCAAAAGCAGGCAGGCAACAGCAGAAGAAAACCCAGCACCCACCTGGTCTCTCACTCCAGGCAGCTCTGGGAGCTTTCTCTCTCTGCTGGGCTTCTCCCCTACTATGCCCCTGGATACACCAACATTCTTTCTTCTTCAGAAGTATAAGAGGACAGCAACTACACAGAGTCTGGCAAGCCTTAGAGTTAAGCTAAAAGAAACTGGTGTTTAGGACACATACCAGTGCTCCTGTGCAGTCCCTATTCATTTCAATTGGGGCTTGCACTAGATTAGTTTCCACTTGATTGTGCCCTTGCAGATTTCAGGATTTCTTTCCATAGCATTGATGATTCCATTTTATCTGAGTCTCACTGTCTTTTATGAAAGTTAGTTTTACTACTATTCTTTACATTTTAACAAAACCATATTTCAAATGACAAAAAATTACTTCAAATGGAACTGGCAATAGGTCAGCACGGTGAGACAGCAGATTCAGGACTCAGGAAGATTACTGCAGACTTTATATGAAAATGTAAGAAAGAACACTCCTATATCACCCAACTTTTTCTGCTCTGAAAATAGAGCGTTCTCTTCCAACTGCCTCAACAATGTTATTAAGGATTAAAGAAGAAATTAGATGCACAACGCTAGAATATGAACTGTACTTAACAAGACTTCCCCTGAGCTTTTAACCTTTATAATCCTGAGATAACTACACAAAATCCTTTGCTGCTTCCCTGATTGTGAGGAGGAACTTCTATTTTCCTGTTGGGGAAAATTTCAATGCAAGTTCTGACCTTTGGCTTCATTGCCATGGTTTAAGTTCAGACAAAACCAACACGATTCATAATCATGCATATGAAAAATGAAAGAATTCTAACTTTAGGTTTACGTACAAAAAGGGATTTTGATAATTCTGTACAGAGCTGGAGGGATCTCATTTTTAATTAAGATAAAAGATAAATAACACTATTAAAAACATTCAGACCCAACAAAAGTTTCAAGAAGCAAGAACAGAAATGAATCTAAATCAAACCTTCCAATTACAATATATTTATATTTCATCTTAAATCATAGTTCATAAACAGCACATTTCCAGATAATAGTATAGTTGAAGATCACCTGTGTTATACCAAAATATTTCCAGTTTTGAAACTGGTGAAACACCTTCACACTCCAAACCTGCACCTTAATTCTGATATACGCAGCTGCAAAGCCTTCTGAAATTCTAGCAGTCTCATCCTCTTGAGCTGGCACTGAGAAGCACTTATCAATATTCATATTTAAAATACACTCAAGGCCTGCATGATTATAAACCTTTAAAAAAAACCCATAGGAACAAATGCAAAAAAGCCACATTTCTGCAACTCTAGAACACTGAGCTGTATCCAGGTCTTGTCTTCTGCGAATGGAAGGACTGCTGGTCGCACAAGGAGGAAAATGTTCACTGATCTCGCCCTCTCTCTCCAGCCTCCCAGCCTCCATATTGCATGCCATCCTCTTCCTGAGGATTCTCAGGAGAGGTGCAGAAGGAACAGGGCAATGGCCAAAACTGTCGTCACTCAGAAGCCAAGATTTGGATACAATCAATGTGTCTATAACTTCACAAAGCCAGCCCAGCTGTAGTCCTGGGCGGGGCGGGGGGGAGAGGAAGTCAATCCTACCTGGTTCAGTGCAGTTTTTGTAAAAGAGATGTTCGGTCTCCTCGGGATTATCTGTGACATTCTCCTCTGACTCCTGCAGTAGCTTTCGTCCAGTCCACTTGTCATTAGTTTCCATAGCAGAGTTCAGAACATCATAACCTAAAGAAGAAAAAGTACAAATATACTATGGAAAAACCACACCTAGACACTGCATCACATTACATTCCCACAAAAAGCAGGCAGTGAGTTGCATGATCTATTTACAAGACAGTAATTGTAGCTATAAAGTGTAGGAATGAAAGTAGGTGGGAAAGGGGGCATGGTGGCAGAGAATTGGAGGAGTGGCCAGCAGAGGCCAACAACAGCAGGTCCAAGGTTGCCCACTTCTCTTGTCTTTCTGCAGTGACCTTGTGTCTCCTTGCCCTTATGTCCTTGGATTCTTTCACTGTAAAATTGTGCAAAAATGTTTGTAAAACAGTTTTTTCACTATTGTTAATTCCCATGCATATCAATTGCCATCTGTACATGAAATATTGAGGCCATTCTCATGACCAGCCCCACCCAGGCTAGAACTGCCCTACGTGGGTAGGGCAGGTCGTAAGAACTGCTGGGATTGTTTGTTATCCTGGTGCTCCTCAGCCGGATAACCTGAATTTTGTACCCTATGACATGCCGGTTGAAAATATATCCCTAATGACTACACAACCCTCAGGGACATATTCTCGGGAGACACAAAGGGCTTCCTGGGGAAGGGGAGGGCATCAAATATTGCTGCTTCCCTGCTGCACCAGTGCAGTTAGTTGGGAAGCTCTCTTAAACTGTGATCTCGCTGCACCGGTGCATCCTTGCTCCTTCTGTCAGCCACTGTGTTTTCCTGACTGCCAGCAGTCCTGGGAGTAGCAATACTGAAGGGCAGCATACAAAGTTTTTAAAGAATAAACAAACAGAAGAGGAAAAAAAATTACAGCAAGGGAGATCGTGCAGACCCTGATCAACAGGCATAATAAAGTGAATTTCCATATCCCCTTGGGAGGTTGGCAGAGTCGGAAGTGGACTCAGTAAAGGTGTGAACAATTGAAATTGATGTGGAGTGGGTGGGGGGAGACAACTCTTGGCTCAGCCAAATCATAAACTGCTTTGCAGGAAATACTGGAACTGAGACCAAGAATAAGACCAAGACCAAGAATAAACAGACAAAGCAATTAAACAAATTGTCACAGCAGAAGTCCAGAAGAGCAGGAAAGATGGCAGGTTTAAAGAAATGGAGGGGGGGGGCGGAATCAAACATAATTTGAAATGAGTCAGACCATTGGTTCATCTAACCTAGCACACTCTATTCGGACTCACAATGGCTCCCTAAAGCCTCATCCAAAGGTATTTCCCAGCCCTGCCACCTGAAGATGGAGATGCTGGGACTCAGGACAAGGCCTCATATGGATATCAAACAAACGCTGCTCTATTAATAAGCTATGGCCACTTCACCAACAACTATACCAGATGGGTTCTGCATTGCCCTTAGTGATAATTGAGCTTGCAATTCCAAAATAAAATAAAATTTTAAAAATCTAAAAGCAAAACAAACAGTGATAGACATGAATCATCTTTTTCAAAGCAAAGGGGGAGGGGGCAGGGGGCATTAAAAGGCTCCTAGAGGCATCTGGCTGCTGGGAGCACAATGTTGGATGAGATGGAACTTGGCCTAGCCGGCAAAATAATTCTTAGGCTCTTAACATCTAACAAACACACTTATATATGCTGGCAGACGGCAGGAAAGGCACTGTTAGAGTTTTTAAGGGTCTGAGAAGTAGGTAACCAGAAAGGGAGGGTGATATATGATGGACCATATTGTGCTGTCTTTATCCCTGTTTTGCTTTAGAAGAGGTGCTGGCAGCATCAATACAAACATATGGCACTCCTCCAAGGTATTTTTGGCGAGCGCCTGTTCATCCTGGAAACTTGCATGCTGCTCTGATTAAGCAGAGAGTGCATGCTCATGTGCCAGCAACATCTGGCATGGCTGCAAATGAAAACAGCAGGGTGGCCATTGTACGCAGCACAGCCCATGGCTCAACCCCTCTCAGTTAAGAGTTAGTGGCGTTTTCATGCCAAGTTTCCATTACAAAAAAGTTGCACTCTTTCTTGCTTCGGTTCAACACATTACAGTGTTTCCTTCTCCACACATCTCCCTTCCCATTGGGCTCCACCTTGTCAGACTCTTGAGCGGAGGGTGGGGGGAGCCCAGAGCTGTTAGGCAGGTCTGGCCACATAGGCTTCAATATGACAAGACATTTTAAACAACTGTTTGCTTTCATAAGTAGTCATATTTAGAGTGTCTATCATTTTACAGGCTCTCCTCCTGTCCTTTTGACAGAAAGCTGTGCTTAGATATGCAGCAAATGATCTTTTCTCCCCAACAACTCCATGCCAGGAAAAGCTTTAAAATGTCTGTGTGTCGGGCTGCCATTAAAAGACATGTGAGCAAAGAAAAAAGGCTGTAAACCAGTGCTATTAATGTGTTTAATGTTTGAATAAAGTGTCACTTAAATGACAGTCACGGGAAATGGTTGTCATTTCTGTTAATGTGGAATAGTGGAGTGTGGTCTTGCACCTGAAAGCCTTGGGTTGGTGAAGAGCCAGTGTGGTGTAGTGGTTAGAGTGCAGGACTAGGACCGGGAAGACCCGAGTTCAAATCCCCATTCAGCCATAAGACTAGCTGAGTGACTCTGGGCCAGTCACTTCTCTCTCAGCCTAACCTACTTCACAAGGTTGTTGTGAGGAGAAACTTAAGTATGTAGTACACCGCTCTGGGCTCCCTGGAGGAAGAGCGGGATATCCTCTCTAATAAAACGCTTGGTGTCCATCCGTGGACGGACACCAAGTGTGCGTTCATGCGAAGCGCATGCCCAGAACAGAGCAAGGAGCACCCGGCAGCCATGTTGGGGCCGGGAGAAGGAGAAGTCGCCGCCGCCCATGCCGGGAGGAGAGTGCGGGCGAGGCGGCGGCGGCGGAGCCGCAACCACGGCCAGAGGTGGCGGTGGCCGCGGCGGGCCAACTGGCGGTGGGAGTGCGGGTGAGGCGGCGGGGGGGGGGCGACTGGCCCCGACGGCAGCGGCCACTGCCGCGGAAGTGCGGCTGAGGCGGCAGCGAAGCCGCGGCCTCAGCAATCGGGGGCGGGGGCCGCGGCGGGACGGACAGGGCCGCTGCCACGGAAGTGCAGCCGAGGCGCCGGCGAAGCTCCCTGCGGCGGAACCGCTCCCTGCGGCGGAACCGGCCCTGCCGCGGGGAAAGCCGGGGCCCGCCGCAGGGAGCGAATAAAAGGTCAAAGAGTCTTCTGGGGAGGGGGGAGGGCAAGAGGGAGTGGGGGTGGGCCCGGAGCACTTACTAGCACCCATTATTTAACGGGCCTGAAAACACTAGTCAATGTAATGATGATGATGATGATGATGATGATGATGATGTTACTGGGAACAGCCTATATTTTGCGACAATATCTATAATAACCAACAGTATTGATGATAAAATTCAGCCATCCCGGGTCCTTGGGAAGGACTCGATGTCTGGATAAAACAAACCAGTCAATAACACCTATCTGACTGTGTAAACAAGAAATAATTTAAAAAAAAATTAATGTATGTATAAACAAACAACAACAACAATAATAAAGTCCTAACTCTGCCATGGCCATGGACAATGTACACAATAAAACCATTTCTCTTGACATCCTCACTTTTCATGGTTGAATTGTAGGCAGACATTTAACAGGTGCAGCCTTCCTCTTTACTTCAACTTCCCATTCCAGGAAAGTCGCACACATTTCTGCCCACCACACAGAAGTTAGAAGTGCAGAGCTGTTATCAAGAAATTGGTAGCAAATCAAAATGATAATGAGCTCCAACACTGGAGTGTTTTGAGGACAAAAGTATCTTTGAAAAAAAGGAAAGGTTGTAAAGCACTTACTACACAAAAAGTGTGATATTAATATATAAACATTAAAAACAACACTAGAGTCACAACCCAGATTTATTTTAGAGTTGTGCATGAATCGTGTTTCGAGACGCAATTCGGAACACATCCCCTGCCCCTTTAAAATGGAGGAGAGCAGGTGCATACCTGCTCCTCTGCTGCTCGCCGCCAATTCCTGAATTGGTGGCGCTCTCCCTCAGCTGCCTCAGGATGCCGCCAGCACACACAAGGCCTCTGTGCATGCACGACGGAAATTTGCATGATCAGCAATCCACGCAAATGGCCACCAGGCATGTGCAGAGGCCATATGACCAGGCAATTTACTGGGGCAGCTGGGAGAGAGCACCACCAGCACGTGAAGATAGCTGGGAGGAGCACCACCGATTTAGGAAGTGGTGGCAAGCAGCAGAATAGCAGGTTCTGAATCACGTCTCAAAATGTGATTCGTACATACCCCTAATTTATTCACGTTTGCAGAAATATGGAAACATGAGGGTGAAGTAATCTAGGCAAGATCCAGGCTAAAGCTGAATAATAGACACTTAACATTTAAACAAAGCTTCAGATTGTTCAAAGTGTTTCATTTCATTATCTTGTTGTAATCCTACACATTGAAAATTTTGGCCAATTGGTGGGGGGGTTGTCTTGCATAAATCCACCTAGAGCTAGTTTGGACAAAACAGTCCCCAGCATACATGATTAGGAAGGGTATGTGGTGAGAGTGCATCTGTTATGATGCCCTCTGTGGATATTGTGACACCCTCACAGCACATCTCTTAATCATGCGGGGGGCTGCTGTTCATCCAAGTGGTCCCTCTACACATGTTCCAAATGCAGCTCATGCAGAGGGACAATTCAGATGTACAATCACATATGGTAAAGGGATGTGCTGGGAGACCAGTGGGACGTCTGCAGAGGACATTGTGACAGGTGTGTGGCGAGCAGCAGGGAGTGTTACCAGTGTGTCCCCAGTGTGCGTATTGGGGACTGTATTGTCTGAACCATCTCCTAGAGAATTCATGACAGGGACTTGATTCAAACAGGGAAGGGAGCTCTCTGCTCAGCCTCTTAGCATCTACTCTACATAATAAACTTGCTCAGAAAAATTCCCCTCAGCATTCTCTTGTCAATTTGTTTGTCAAATATTCAGTGGCTAGTCTGAACAGTCAAATGCTTAAAACACATTTGATATCTATATTTGACATTCAATCATATTTCATATCAGTATTGGGTTTTTTTAATTTCTATAATACCTCCAGTGACTGTTGCTGGTGTCTATCTTATGTTTCTTTTTAGATTGTGAGCCCTTTGGGGACAGGGTTCCATCTTATTTGTTTGTTATTTCTCTGTGTAAACTGCCCTGAGCCATTTTTGGAAGGGCAGTATAGAAATCGAATAAATAATAATAATAATTATTATTATTATTATTATAAATACCTGACAGTTGATATGGCAGCATTTGCTGGTTGATATTTGCCAAGAAGTATTTAATGAAATATGTTTATAAACTATTCAATAAACTTGCCATTTGAATGGATGAAGTGTTTGATGCACTATATATGACAGCTGATGTGCAACAATATTTTGTATTTGGTAGTATTTGTTGTTTGATGTACAATAATATCTAGTGTCTGACAGTATTTGACAGCTGACAACATACGAGATTTCTCCTTAAATCAAAACATATGTCTCAGGGATGGTGTGAGATTACACAGCAAGGGTGCTTGACTATGCACTCACTCCTCCTCAAACAATTGAGAGTGGAAGTGAGGTGAGCACAGCTCCCCTCAAGCAACTCCCAACCTAGATTCTGCTCACAACCTACTCATAGCCCCTATACCCAAGTCAGGGGAAAAACCTCACTTTGGAAATTGGGACAAGGGAGCAGAAGACAGAGAGCTCTAATAAAGACTGAAGGAGTCTGGAAGGTGGCCTATCCAATGGCAAATGACATACTGGGTGTCTTTTTTTGCTGGGCATCATGGGACTTGTAGTCCAGAATTTAAAATGTTCAATTGAATGTTCAATAGGATGCTTGAAGGGCCAAATCAATTTTCAGGGTGAGTACCAGACCATTAAGCCATCCCTAAATTGTCTGCCAAAATTTAAAAAAAAAAAAAAACCCACAAAACAATGTCCACAAACCAAGAGACGCCTGTAGACTCTAAGGGAAAGAGGTATGGCATGCAAGGACAAGGCAGTGAAGTGGAATCAGGAATATATTAATAGTTTAATGAAACAGATATTATGTACTGAGAGGCAAGTGCAGACTGCTTTTCAGTGCTCTTGTTGTTTGTTACCCCCAACTCTACTCCAGGACTGGAATACAAGAAACTAAAGCTCAGTTCAAAAGCTGGCCTGGAACAAGGAATGGATTAACCAAAAATACCACAGTGCCAACAAGCCAAAAGTACATGACTCAAAATAAAATGTACATTCAAAATCCTACACTCAAAAAGTGAATGGCTGCATTTGAAGTTCTGGGGAATGTTGAGTATTTCAAATATTCATTTCAGGCTTTTATTCATTAAATGTTTGGGGAAACAACCCAGCCTTCCTCAGACAAGAGGCTGTGGAGAAGATAAAAATACATTTAGATGCAAGAGAGAAAGAAAGAAATGCAGCATAAGGCACTATCCCTTGAAGGACAAGCTTTCTAACCACAGCAGTTATACATATTTCATTTACTTGGATCCCTAGAGAATTGTTTGCTCTTTCTGTTGCCTTCAGATAATTGCAGCTGTTTATTCCAAAAGTGAGATGTACAAAAACATTAAATATTATATTCCGAGTTTCATTCTCAGTAGCCTTGTAAGTACAGATTGGATGTATATCCTCTCAGTCTATTTCATACTTAATCAAAATCAAATGTGCATGACAAATAGTCCCAATACGTAACATGTATTCAAAGATGGAGGGACATCAGTTATAGTTTGAGCTGCCAAGTGAACAGTCAAACCATTGTTTAGTGCTACATGCCCATATTCATTTTCCATCTGCTCTGCATTTCCATTTCTAGGTGTAGCAGTCTCTGGAAGTGGGGTATCAGCCATAACTAGGGCTTGTCAATTCAGACATCACACCAAACCATAGTTAAAGCTTCTATAGCTGACTGGGGACAAGAGGAAAATCTGACTCTGGTAGCGAATGCTTTGCTGGATTATACGGGGTGGACTGAAAGTCCTCCAGCACAGGTGAACTGTTGGTGGGGAAGCAACCTTCCCAACTCTGGAATGGAGCAAGGACTTAATCCTGAAAAAGGTGCCATCATTTCAATCTGTTGCAGGTCAGAAAAATCAGCCTTTTCCTCTCTCATGGACTACGTGTTAAAAAGGACTTAATAGCTCTGTTAGAATTCATTTAGAAGAGTCTGGCAGCAACCGTATTTTTAGTATTATAATTAGTGACAACTATTTTAAAAATCAAGTTAAGTCTTTCTTAAAATTATCTGATGCAGTGTGTGCCTAATTTCTTGCTATGTAGTACTAAACAATTAGCAAATGATTGAAGACTTAGGAACTGATTCACAAACCCAATAGGTTTTGGTAGCTGCTGGTTGTGTATGTTTAGCTCTCTCTCTGTGGCTTGCTAGTTGTGTGTAAGCATAAATTTGAACTTCTACAGTGTCAAGTATTTAGATATTTGAGAAAGGCTGTTCACATTGGTTTAATTAATAAAATAATAACAACAATAATAATAACAATAATAATAAACAGCCTATATTCTGCGATGATATCTATAACAACAGCAACAACATTGACAATAAAATTCAGCCATCCCAGGTCCTTGGGAAGGACTCAATGTCTGGATAAAACAAACCAGTCAATAACACCTGTCTGACTGTGTAAATAAATAATAATAATAATATAGTTTTGTGAGCTAATGGGAGATGCATCATTTATTATTATTGTTATAATCATCATCAAAATATTTATATACTGCTTTTCAACAAAAAAATTCTCAAAGTGGTTTACATAGCAAAAACAAAAAATAAGTTAAGCTTCCCTGTCACCAAAGGGCCCACAATCAAAGCACACATACTGTACATACACAGAGGAGATACAAGCAAGAGCCACTGAAGGGATGCTATGCTGGCTTGAATAGGGACAGTTGCTCTGCCTCTGCTCCGTACAAGAAAGCGCTTCTTAGCAGCTCACAAAGTTTGATGTAAAAGGGAAAAAAATCAAACCCAACATTTGTATACATTGAGATCACAGAGCATTGGGTAAGAAGCAGGAGCACAGATGTGTGGCAAAGATCAATTGGTATACTGACAAATATTCAATTAATATCCTATTAGCGAATGCTTCCTTTTCAGTTTAGACAAAATCAGACATGTTTTCAAGATGGTAGATTAAAAGACAGAGGATTAGACAGAGCAGTTGACCAGGCAGGCAAATGTCCATAGGTCTTATGCTTGAAACTCCATATGTAAAGCTCATGGGACAAACATTGCTCATGGGGATGAGGTGGGGAGAAAATTAGAGATGCAGGACTCTGACCAGGTGTTGCTCATTGGACATTAGCAGCCAGAACCGTTTTTGTACCACAGCTTCTGAGCTGACATACAGCAAAAGCAGTCAAATTTTGTAATTTCCGTATCAGAACCCTTAAAGTGGCACAGCGGGGAAATGCTTGACTCAAATGCTTGAGCAGGCTGCCAGTTCAAATCCCAGCTGGTACTATATCAGGCAGCAGCGATATAGGAAGATGCTGAAAGGCAGAATCTCACACTGTGTGGGAGATGGCAATGGTCAATCCCTCCTGTACTCTACCAAAAGACAATCACAGGGCTCTGTGGGCGCCAGGAGTTGAAATCGATTTGACGGCACACTTTACCTTTACCTTACCCTTAAAGACATTGAGGCGAGGCTCACGATCAGTGAGACCTGCCTTAAAAGGGTTTGAGGGGAGAGCAGGCTTAGCCCGCTCTCCCCGCAGATGATCCTCAGACAGCCCTGGGCAGCCAGACCGAACACCCACATGACTGCCGGCTCCGTCATGGAGCCAGTGGGGGCTGCGGGGATTGGGGGCAGCTTGTTTCAGCCTCCTGGTGGGGGTCTCCTTGTTTGTTGCATGATCAAATACATGATCAAATAGACGGGGTTAGTGGAGCGCTCACTCCACTAACCTCGTCTAAGGGGAGGGGGAATTAGGAGGATTTGCTGCCAGGAGCCACATGGCTCCCATGGCAGCAGACGATAAGCAAAAAGCGGGCTAGGCTCCCTTAGCCCGCTTTTGCTCGATCATGAGAATCTCCTCATTGCCACACATTCTAACCCCAGGGCTTACTAATAGTTCCTCACAAGGGTCAGTATAACAGTAGCTCCTTTGAACATCTTTATGTATCGTATCATCTTGCAGGCCATTTTTCCTGGTGGGGAGGAGGATGCTAGAATTGGAAGCCTAACCCAGGCATAGAAATAACTAGTCACCACACTACATAGGAAACATAGCCAAGTTTTTGTATCGCATATGCATTGTTGGAATGGCCTGAGCAAAGCACAAGAAGTAAGCACTACCTTTGAATTTTTGTCACTGACAGACAGTGCAACTACTTAGAACCCTCCTGCTGGAAGTTAACAGCCCAGAGCTATTGCCTAGTATGAAATTCCACCATCTAATTAGGCTGCAGATCAACTGTCAGATTTCTGCAGGCTTGCACTTGCTGCTTCAATAGGAGTCAGAGATTACTCAGGAGATACAAAGCAATCTTTTCCCCACTGAAGTGTCCTCAGGGAATTCACACCGCCAGGGAAAAGGCTCTGAAGTGACAGGCCAGGAGGAAAAAATGAGTAAGGAAAGTCATTGGAAGGCTTCTTTATGTGGGACTGGATTTGAACTGATGATCAGCTCCAGTATCTATCTAGAATTCCAAGAATATGTGATGCAATAGTAAGTGAAATGATAGTAATAGTAAGGTGGAAGGTGCCTCTGAGAATGTGCAGAGCATTTCTGTAACCACAGTTGCCACATACAGCTGAGAATAAGCAGTAAGGCTTCTTTGTCAAAGAACTGACTTCCAAGCAGCCTAGGTTTTGAAATTATTCACACTGTTCTGAGACATACTGCTGTGCTATGTCAAGAGATGTTCGTCTCCAGTTTTTAGGTTACTGCATAGCATACTAGTGGATGCTGAACAACAGGTACTTCCCTAGGGACCATTACTGGCCCTTCAGCCTTCTCTTTAGCTAAAATTCGCTACAGGAGGTATCTGAAGCCCCTACAACCTGTGTTCCGCTTGGATCACAATTTTTGTTCCACACTCCTCATGCAGGCTGGGGTGGAAATAATTTTTGCAACAATTTTGAATGGGGGGGGGTCTAACTGAAAAAAATTGCTAAAAGAATTTTGGTGCCAAACAGCAGAGAGGTGCTACAAGAAGCAGTGTTCCCTCCAAGGCGTGTGCACGTGCTCACGTTCTTTCTGTCCACTCAGTTAAATATAGATCCCGCTCAGGCTGAATCTGGAAGGTCCCATTCTGAATGTACGTGCGCACACACTGCTTTGATACTGCCACCCAGAAGAAAACCTATTCCGCACACAGATGAAAAAAATAAGAGAGAACACAAGGATGTGCTGTTGGGTTGAGGGGGGTTGGTGTTGCTTTTAGAAGGCAAGGGCTATCTCTCCTATGTGTGTGCTCAATTTCTATTTGTCCAACAACCTGTGCATGTATAAACAGTTTATTGCAAGTCTGCAGTACTCTCCCCTCAGATGGAACTTGACCCCTTCAAAGGCTGCCCAGGGAAAGGGGGAACACGAAACAATTCTCTTAGTCTGGTGGAAAGAAAGAATAATTGGCAACCAACAATATAGTGGAGTGACATGAACTTGTCCTACTTCAGCATCTGCCCAGATAATCTTACCATGCAAACAGAAAGGTACACAAAGGACAGAAGAAGTCTATACTAGCACAAAGCAGTTGAAAGAAATGCAGGAAAAACTGGCCACTCAAACAATACAAAGGAATGATTTGTTACTGTGGCGCTGCAGAATCACTGCAGGTTTCAACAAAGGACTTCGAATTCTGGCAGGATCCCTGTCTCTCACTTACAGACAGCTACATTCTGCAAAAACTGTGGGACACTGCAGACAAGAGCTTAAAAGGGCACAGCTTCTTGGCTGTTGTGTGCTTCCCAACACATACCTTCTCCTTGGTTTCTTTCCTCACTCCTTCCTTTCAGAAGGATAGCAAAATAGGAAAGTTTTCCCCCACAATACTAATGACAGCAGCAGCAGCAAGAACACTTACAACTGAAGTACAACCAATGGAGCAGGAACCAAACTACATATACCAAACCTGGCAAAAAAAAAGATGGAGATTTAAGCAAAAGGAGCCCACAGTAACTTAACCTATAAGAGCTCACTTGCATTTAACACTTATGTTGTTTAACTATGTATCACATGGAACACATGTATAAAGCACATCACATGGTGTTCTGACAATACACATTATAATGTGTTAATTCTCAGTAGCAAGTATATTTAGGCTAAGTAGGCATATGCAGCTCTAGCTTGGTTGGTCACACATTCAGTGTTCATCACTTAATTCCATTGCACTTGATGAATAGCAGCTATGCAGAATGGAGTCACCAGAGTGGTTCAACCCCAAAAAATCATTTCTCTGTAACTCGATCACCCACACCACCTCAAAATTCAGGGGATCTGGATCTTTTTAAAAATAAGCACTCTTCAATGAGACCCTCAAGTACTTGCGGAGTGTCAAAGGATTCCTTTTGCGCTTTCAAAACCTTAGCACCGTGTTCTTTATTGTAAGCCCCCATCAACCCCAAGTGCAGGTCCCTGACTAATTGTTTACTGGGCCTCTGTGAACCTTCAGCCAAAGCTGAACATTCTGCACAGCCCTCCTGGCACCATGTGGAGACCGAGACTACCATACTATGGGAGAGCAGAGCTTTGCCCAGTGTCGGGGGCTCCATTAAGGGGAACCTCTTGAGCCCTGCACCATCTTGAAAGGCATGCACAGAGTGCTGGGAAATATAGGCCTTCTCTGTGCTTTCTTCCTAGGGCTCCATCTCTTTTAAAGGGTACTCCCAGCAATGAGAAAACTGCAGCACTGTGCAGAGGTTAGCAGAATGGGAAATGGCTCTCACATTCAAGGCATTTTCCCAAAATGGTCCCCACTTGAAAAATAGTAAAGATCACTGCCTGATCAACAGCATGAACCCAGTGGTGATAAATAGGGTGAAGTATAAAACCAAGCACAGTTTGATTGTTGTAAAAAAAAGTAACGATATGTTAAAGGTAACCAGAATGTATGGACAAATTAAATAAAAAGAAGATGGAAAACAAACGAAAAGGCTAAAAGGAAAGAGCAATTATTTTACTACTTGGCTATATGGTGTGCATGAGGCCAGTTGACCTCACTTCTTAGCTGCTGGGGGGAAAACTAGCTTCAAAGTTCAAGTCAGGTCTTTGTTGTACCAAGGAATTGGGTACTATGAAGCAGGTAGGGAGATGGCTGGAATGCAAGTGGTGGGAAACTTATTGTGAATCCAACTGAACACAGATAGGACCTTGATGTCAAGGCTACTCTGTGACAATGACAGCAAAGAGTTAATATTTTGCTGCCACCATTACACCCTTGAAGCGCCAGCCAATGGAGTTCTTTTGAGTGGTTCTTCTGGGTCTTCAACTTGGTCCATTGATGGACATAAAAGGGACTCTTAAGAGGCCATTTGCTAAGCACTTAAGGCTTACATTCACCTCAACCTAAATGCCACTATTGTGACAGTTTAGTCTACACTCAGACATATTCAGAACACTGTTCAGTGTTATTTTATTGGATAAATGTTAACTACTGCAGCCAGATTCTATGGCCTACTGCTTATGTGCACAATATTTGTTCCTTTTGGCCTATGATGGCAAGCGGGGAGGGAATGACCTACTGGGTTCAGGAAGTAATGAATATCTTTTTGTGAGAGGGAGTGGTCCTTGTTGCCTTGGGGGATAGCTCCTGAAAAAGCCCTTCCTGGACCTGAAAGATTGCAAAAACTATTGACCAGACACAAATATTACCTTCCTGGGCAACATGCTCAAGATAATGGTTGTTGGACAATTCCAAACATTCCTGGATGGGACTGATTACCTGGTCCCACTACAGTCTGGCTTCAGACATCGTTTTGGCACACAATCTTCCATGGATGGCCTATGGCAGAGGAAAGGCAATGGGAGTGCTGCTCTACTTATTTTTCTGGTCCTCTTGGCGACTTTTGGTACCGCTGGCCGTGGGATCCAGGATAAGCTGTCTAAGTAGGGGATTGGGAGCACTGTGCTTCGATGGTTACCTTCCCACCTGGAGGTCCCAATCCAGAAGGTGGTACTAGGAGATTACTATTCAATCCCATGTCATTTATACTGTGAGACCCCACAAGGTTTCCTCTTGTCTCCCACTGTTTTTAAGATATTGTTTTTAATATCTACATAAAATCACTGTGTAAGGTCATATGGGGATCTGGAATGAAGTGTTCATCAATTAGCTGATAACATCCAACTCTACCTCTCCTTTGCATCTAATTCAGGTGAGGTAGTGGAAAGGCTGAATCAGTGTCTGGGTTCAGCAATGGACTGGATGGGAGCCAATAAACTAAAGCTCATTCCAGAAAAGACAGGGGTGCTGTGTATTCACCCTGAGAGATAAGGCTTGTAAACAGCTCCGCACTCCCACACGATCAGCCCTGCTCCATACAGTGCAGAGCAGGACCGATTGCTCGAAGGTCAGGACTCGTCGTTCCAGTCCCCAGAAATCCCACAATGCACCATGCAGGTGCATTGTGGAGATCCCCCCAGCAATGGCTGGGACCCCACTCCTGTGTGAACGCTGGATGGGAGCAGTTAGCGCTTGCACATGAACAGCCCAAGTTAAGGGTGTGCTTGTGCCCTTAACCTCAGCTAACTGGCAGACTCCAGTTTGCCATCACTTTGCCACCGGGATCTGGATGGATCCCAGGGGTTCTCACGGGCAGCCAAGCCCAGAATTGTCTGCCTTTGCTAAGTCTTGGCTGCTCATGAGAACAGACTAATTCAGTTGGAAGGATCAAAGGTAAGTGCTAGGGGTCAGACCAGGTTCAAAGTCCAAAGCAGCAAATGGAGTTCAAAAAGGCCAGAGGCAAGTACGTAGTCAAGGTCAGGCAAATGATCTGTTTCCAAAAGGCGTCAGTCCAGAGGACAGGAGGCAAGGTGAGGCGCAGAAGTCTGTATGGTTCCTCATCACAATGAATCGTTCACACTGAGGAACCAAGTCTAAAGCAACAGTTATGTGATCACCTGGGCTAGCAAGGCTCCTAAGCTGCTGCACTCTGCTCTGGCCATTCTTTGAGTGGTTGGCAGCACCACACAGATCAGACCACTAGCTCCCCTCTGCCGGACAGCTGGTGCAGGCAGCAAAGTGCCTGGGCTGTGCTGCTAGAGTCTCTGGTTTGACTCCCCTGGCACCTGTGGGTGGATTGTTTCTCCACCTGAGAAGGCGGAGTTGGAATGTCCATAGATCTAGCTTTGGCACTGGAAAGTGGCACAGCTGGATCTGTTTCAAGAGGCACAAAAAGCCTTTCACCAGTTCAAGCGACAGTCAGCTGCAGCCAGAGCTGACTAGTTGCTGGGCGCCGTTTGAGACAAATGGCCGTAAGTTGCCCTGTAGCCCTTGCTGTAGCCCCACCCAGGGCAGGAACCTGCACTAACACTGCTCCCCCTCCCCCTTTCCCTTGCTGGCCCACCCCCGCCTCCTTCACTGGCCCAGGCACTTCTTCTGCCTCCTCGCTGCCTCACCACTGAGCTCAGCTTCTAGGGGTGCACTGCCACTGCTGGATGTTTGCATGTCATGAGTCAATGCGGCATGTGCCTCCAAAAGCACCGGCTGGCCTCTCCTCTGCACTGCTGCGCCAAAAGCAGCTTCCTCTCTCCACAAAGCAGAACAGAGGAAAAGCCAGCCAGTGTTTCTGGAGGCATGCTCCATGCGGCCTCATGCCATGCATGCACTGGAAGTACACTTCAGCAGATGAAGCAGACAGGGAGGAGAAAGAGTCGGCGGCAATGCCTGGGCCAGCAAAGGTGTGTGTGGGGGGGTGCGGTTGACAGTTGATTCTGCTGAATATCTAAAATGGCTGTTACTGTTCTCCCTCGTGTCTATTCTCTCCCATCTACAGAGTCCAGGACATTTCTTATGGAACAAACAGGTGAAAGATTGCAAAACCCAGAAACCTCCCTTCATGTACAGCGTTTCAGAGGGCAATCTGATGTCAGAATTGCACAATCATTTCGATTTATCTTTCATTATAGGCTGACACGAAGAGCAGTTTCTTCCAGAGATGTCAGCAGCATGCACCACATATATAGGGTTTTTTGTTTTTTTGTTTTTTAAACAGGCTGGAAACTGTCTTCCAGTGACCACAAGATTTCAGTAATGAATTGCTTCATATGTGAGCATCTCAGATAAATCTCAGTGACAGCAGAAAGGAGATTAGGGAGGGGATGCAAATCAGAAGAAACCTCAGCAAAGATCTAGGTTAAGGTTTAAAGCAAATTCTTAGTTCAGTAGATGTAATAAATCTTCATGGCGTAAGTGGGAAGCACTCTTCAAATCTGCACATTTCCCAATCACAATCAACATGTTGGGCAGCCTTATAAATAGCTACTCACCTGATCATCTGTGGTAAGAATTGCTCTTAGGGAGGGAAATGTTACTAAAGTCAGCCCTTTCCCCCTAAAAAATGCAATATGTGAACTGGTCCTAGAATTTTCAACATTTGGATTTCAAAAATTCTAGCATGAAGGGGCAGAGTGCCTAAACCGCCCCAAAATTTTACATTGGGTGGAACAGAACTAATTAAAACCTATGCAGCACTGGCCAAAAAGGTTATCTAGATGCCTCTTCCACAAAGTATCTATCAGTTATTTTTCACCTTATTTAGATATCTCATTATGAATAAATTTGGTGGCAGACATCCTCACTAAATTACTTGATGGAAGTTCCACTGAAATTAATAGGACAAGTTATTCATGACTACCCTGTCCTATTAATTTCAATGGGACTGCCACTGAGAAATTTAGTCAAGATGTATTTATCTTGATTTTAACATTAACCATTGAACATTCTCTATCATATTCCATGGCATTCATGCATTCATCACTTAATTTTCCTTCAGTGGAGTCATTTGTTTTCTTTGCAGGTTTCTGTTGGCATCTGAACAGGTACCATTCTTCTAGAGATAAGGGGGAAACACTGTTTTAAATATCAGTATCTGAGTATTTTTAGCTATTACTATTCTTTTATTTTATTACTGCTCAAGGGCATCATCCATTTTCCATAAGAACATTAATTTCCTTTATGATTTATATTTTACAAATGCAAAATTAACATGATGATATTATTTCTGGCACTTGGCAGTTGCAGAGCGTCAGGCTGGTTTTTGTCTCTCTCTTATAAGCCTCACCTCCCTGATTGGATTTACAATAGTGCTGCTCTTTCCCAAAAATGGTACAAGCTACCAGCTTCCCAGAACTGGCCAGGAGAAGCCATTCATCATGTGGAATTTTTCTCTAGTCATGCTATCATTTATTTGTTGATGCCATGTCATCAGTGCACAGATTACAGATCACAGAGTTACACAGGCAACGTAGACAGGTCCCTGCTCCCAAAGAGATTACAGTCTGTAGACAAAGGGAGCGAAAAATAATAATAATTATTATTTTTTGTTTACACAGTCAGACAGGTGTTATTGACTGGTTTGTTTTATCCAGACATCGAGTCCTTCCCAAGGACCTGGGATGCCAGAATCTTATTGTCAATTGTTATAGATATCGTCGCAGAATATAGGCTATCTATTATTATTATTATTATTATTACTACTACTACTACTACTACTACCTTTCTATCCCGCTCTTCCTCCAAGGAGCCCAGAGCAGTGTACTACATACTTGAGTTTCTTTTTCACAACAACCCTGTGAAGTAGGTTAGGCTGAGAGAGAAGTGACTGGCCCAGAGTCACCCAGCTAGTTTCATGGCTGAATGGGGATTTGAATTCGGGTCTCCCCAGTCCTAGTCCAGCACTCTAATCACTACTACATACTACAAGCTTGGTTACAGTTGTGAATGAGGATTAAGAAGATATAACCAAAAGCCACATGGAAAAGGTGGACTTTGAGATGTGACTGAAATACAAACACCAAGGGTACAACTAAATGTGACACACAGAAATCTGTAATAGGATCTCCCAGTGTTTTTTCAAGTATAACAGCAACCTCAAAGGAGGTCTAAATCCATTCTGCACTGGGAAAAGGGTGTTCACCATTTTCCTTATCAAAATCACCCTCTCCAAAGGTACTTTTGCCTCACGGGGCAAAGCCTATGGGTGCCACGCAGATCTAGCACAGATCTTTTGCTGCCACATTTAGTTTGGCCCAAGAACACCAAAACTATGCATGAGAATGCTCATATATTCCTAACTTCTAATAATTAGTGAATTTTCATTTTTTTAAAGCATAAATCAAGACAATGGCTTCTTTTCCCACTACATTTGTATGTTAATTAACACAATCATCCTAGCTTTGTTATGTTAACACCAAATACTTCTGTTGTGAATGGTCATTCTATATCTTGTATACATTTGCACTTTACATAACATTGTCGCAGGCTGTATTACTTTAATTTCGCTCTTTGCATTTTTACTGTGTGTGTGCATGCACATGTGCACGCACACGCACACACACACACACACACAGAGCCAACTGAGGAATAACATTTCATGTATTTGATGAAGTGGGTTGTAGTCCATGAAAGTTACAATAAATTAGTTAGCCTTTAAGGTGCCACAAGACACCTTACCAATATTACTTTGTGGTATTGCTGCAATAGATGAGACTAATACCTCTCTAGGTATTAAGAACCTAGAAGTTCTGAACTGAACATTTTCATGCTAGGAATGCCTTTGCTTCTTTGTGTATGCATAGCTCTTCACAAACATTCAGCTCTGCAGAGCACTGCTAACCCTGATATGCTTCAGGTACTACTTGAGGAAAAATATACAGACAGGAGGTGGAGGAAAACCCAAGTGCTGCAAACTCACCCAGGCACCAGAGTTTACAAGAAGAATATTGTTGAGGGGGTGGCTTTTCATTAATTTACTTGCTACACTGCCTTTCCGCCCATTGACTAAATGGTTTGCCATTTAAAACAATAGCTTACAGTGCAATAGGCACAATATAAAGGAAAAGAGGACAAAGAGAGAAAAGCAAAATAAGCATTCTGGTATCACCTCTGTGATTTTATGTTTTGCATCAGCTACAGCTTTTATTTGGGGTTTTTTACTTATTAAGTTTCAGGATTTTGCCATAAATAGTATATGTTTGTTAGCCACTCTGAAAGCAACAGTGTCGAAGGGTGATGCAATGCCTTCTTCTCCCCAGGGGCATAATTCCACATCAAAGTGCCCTATGGGAGACTCGAATCCATAAGGAACAGGCTCAGGCACTTTTGATGCTCAGCAAGACATTTTATTGGGCTCTTACACAGTTCTAGGTGGTGGTTAGCCCTAGCCTTTCAGTGCCTGTAGGGTGCTCATTCTGTTATAGGCCCCTTGGTGTCCATCAGACCTCCCCCCTCTCAAACGGATTGCTTCTGCTCCACTTCAGATCTTGGAAGTGGAAGCTTTTGCTCTCCTGCCTTGGTGTCTTCTGACTATCTCCTGCTGTAGCAGATGCCCAGCTTCCTCTGACTTGGCTGCCCCTGGGCATCTTGTGAGCCTCCTTCAGTATGGGCAAGGAAAGGTGTGGCCCGCATCCCTTCTGGGTTCCAGGTGGGGCAAGTAAACCGCTTCATCTATGGAGCTCAGGCCACAGATGGCCTACATTTTTTGCTTCCTACAAGAGATTATACAATGACCAGTTGCACTCTCTTGAATTGTGTCCAGATATTGAGAGCTGGCTAATACAATTGCCATAGCACTGGCTGACTATGCTTGCATCGCCCCATTCCTGTGAGAAGACAAGTGACTGTGTTCTGCCCTAGCTGAAGCTCCCAAATCATCTTCAAGGGCAGTCCCATAAAGTGCATGTTGCAACAGACAGTCCTCAAGGGAATAGAGGCAGCTATCACTTCCTTGCCTCTTGTAAGCTATATCCAAATTTTCAGTCACAACAGCTACACACAACACTTTCTAACTCCACTGTCAGCTTTAATTTAATCAACTGCAGCTAATTAAGACTGATATTACAATCTCTGAAGCAGTAGGAAGCGGCTTCCTATGAGGGGCCTTCATCTGGAATATCAAAGGGCCTCTTTGATGAGGATGCACATTTTCAGAATGAACTCCATCATTAATGTCATTTATTATGACAAATGTTCTGTTGGATGCAGAGAGCTGGATTTAGAGCAACAAGTTACAAGCTTTTGTTACTTGGGTCAGGGGTTCTCAACCTTGGTACTCCAGATGTTATTGGACTACAATCCCCATCATCCCCAGCCACAATGATCTGCTAGGGATGATGGGAGCTGCAGTCCAAAAATCTGGGGACCAAGGTTAAGAACCCCCGACCTAGACACTATATCTGGGGCACAGCTCACCCCTGTACTCAGAAAAATGCACACATATATTTTCTTAGTCACCATTCAGAACAGTTGGCAGGCAGCCCCCTCCGTGAGACGGCAAGATAGCCCTGTAGTTCATGCTTCCAGATACCCTCCCCTCCCCTTTGCCCAAGCAGTCAGGGTTCAAGGCAGTGCTTCTGCAATTTCCTAGCACCTATCAGCTAAAGGTTTAATATGGAATTCTCAGTATGTCTTTGAGACCTACCTTGCTGCATATATATTGGCAAAGATAATACAATTTCTGCCGCATGAGAGCAGAGGGTAGTGCCCTGAATACCTCCTTTCCTCTCCTCATGACAAGAGGAATCAATATAAATTGTGCAAAATAAGCAGGTATACACATTTGTTTAATGTATACAGGCATCTAGTAGCAAAGCACACACTTTATTTCCACAGTGTCCAGGTTCAGTCCCCAGTATCTGCAGTTTAAAAGCTTAGATTGCAAGGCAAGAAAAACATAGTGTCTGAAAGAATGAAGAATGATAAACTAGGCTTTGTTTTTAGTTTATCTGTTTTAATTCATGCAGGATTCAACCCTTTTTGGCACAGATTTATTTTATTTTATTTTAAAGGTAGATTACACACACCTCTCATGATGCTAAGAAGTAAGCAGAAGAAGTCTTACTTCTTCTATGCTTCTAACGAGGTCATTTTATAAAGTAAATCCCTTCAAAAACTTGATGTGTGTCTGATTTTTCAACAAATTCATGTCACAAAGTCATAACAGATACAAACAGCTGTGGGTAAGCGTTCTTTGCAACATAACCGCTCCCCCTCAAACCTCTTACTTTGTGCCCTAAAAAGGAAATCTGTGCAACATCTTTCAATGACATGCCTGGTAATTAAAATTCACAACCCTGCCTAATGCCAGGAATGCTATCCAATACACTGAGGGTCAAATTAGACAGAGGGAATCTGGTGAAGTTCTCTCGAGTCAGGATCAGAAACAAATTTGAGGGGCTCATAATTTGAGGGGCTCATTAAAGCCGCCTCAGAGTAGAGGTTCATTTTACCAGCCCCCGAATTCTTCTTTGACTCGGATTAAAATGTGAGCAGAGGAGAACGGCTAGTTCCCTCACTATTTTACGCAATGGATCTCCATGGTTCCATCACAGTAATTTGGAGCTAAATAGGGGCCTTTCAATTGGACTTAGTCATGACCAACTTATTCTTGATGCTGCCCACAGATTTCCCCCCCCCTCAAGTTAAATAGTTATCATTGTCTTCATTTTCTTAATAGACTAAAGCAAAAGAGATTGATATTTTTCTGCATGAAAGGTATCTAAACTAGTTCAACACGGGCTAAAAGTGTAAACCAAATCAGTGTCTGAATGGGAGAGTTAAAGAATACCGATGAGCTGGAACTGGAACCATATCTGAATTTCTAACAGTTCTACTACTTGCCAGAAATTTCCTGTTCATGAGGCTTTTGAACCTTCTGAAGGCCCCAATATCACAAGTGGAGAGGGATTTGTTTTTTTATTTGTTGTTTTTTTTTAAATAGCCTTTCAAAGAGTGACAACCAGAAGGAGTCTTGTAGCATCTAAAGGACTAACCAAAGTTTATTGTGATATGAGCTTTCATATAGAGCCTATTTCAATATTATCTTCATTTGTCAGATGTGTACTCATGAGAAGAAATAAAATAAACAGTGGGGCCAGAAAGGCCATAAAAAGAAAGATGCAGTAGTACATCTGTTGATTGGAAATGCATACAAGCTAAGAAGAGTGGCTGATATGTTCCCCAGTGTTATTAGCATGAAATAGGAGCTGCGCACTCACAGCAAGGTTTGCTCTGAGTTCAACCTCACTTTTTGGAGCAGCCAATCTCACATTCAGAGTTAGAAGGAATATTTTTTTGCTGATCTCCTCTCCCTCCAAAAGATCTCCCTCATTTTGGCTGTAGAAATGTCTGAGGGCTGTGCAGCCCTTTGTTTTTTGTTTGGCATATTTATATACCACAAAAAAATTGCATCTTGTGGTGGATTACGTATATTTCTGAAGTCAAACAGTACTTCTGGAGGGAGGGCAGAGCAGTACAAATCACTCCCCTCTCCCCATGTGTGCAATTGATGGCTCAACAAATGAGCTTGGAGCCCTTAATGAGCTTGGAGCAGCCTCACTGCAAGAGTGCAGTTCCTGTTCCACCCTACTAATATGTAGACCATTTCAAAACAGCAGTAATTGGCAATTATACTGGCTGGTTATACTTGTGTTATCATAACACAAAATGATGGTTTGTGCTAACTATAGTTAAGAACCCAAACCATGGTTTGACTTCTACAGGCAAACTCTGACTCAAGACTCAGCTTCATAAGGTCACTGTGGTGTTTTTGGTTAATCCATTCCTTGATCCAGGCCAGCTTTTGAATGGGGCTTTAGTTACTTGTATTCCAGTCCTGGAGTAGAGGCAGGCCTAACAAACAGTCAGCAGCAAGAGAATGGAAAAGCAATCAGCACATAATATCTATTTCATTAAACTTTTAATATTCCTGATTCCACCCCCCACTGTCTTGTCTTTGCAGACCACAACTCTTTGCTTTGGATTCTGCAGTCACTTCCATTGCCACGGTGCAACAGCCTCTTCAAACTATGGGTGCCAATAATGGTTTGTCAGCCCAAAATAAATGACAGTTTGTTGACTGGTGTGAGTTTAAACACAGAAATAATCACAGTTGAACTAAATAAACCATTGTTCCATATTATATCTGAACCAACCCACAGTCCTTCCAGCTATGTTATGCTAATTTAACATCTGTAGCATGAAATAAACCAATTAGGTTCAAATTGCACAGAATCAAGTTTGCTGACAAACTCTAGTTCAATGATTTCACACAGTGGCTTTATAGGAAGCTGCCTTATACTGAGTCAGAACATTGGTTTTGAAACTTAAGGGAGTTTCCAAAGCACTTGTAATAAAGGCAGAGGTGGCGGGATCAGCTGTGCCTAATATACTTTTTGGATCACAGAGAGTTACAGTGTCCCTTGAGCTCTTGCCTGGTAGCTCTTTGACAGGCACATATGAACATAGGAAATTGCCTTATACCGAGTCAGACCATTGGTCAATCTAGCTCAGTATTGTCTACCCAGACCAGCAGTGGCTCCTCCAAGGTTACAGGAAGGAGTCTCTCTGAGCCCCATCTGGAGATGCCAGGGAGGGAATTTGGAACCTTTTGCATGCAAACATGCAGATGTTCTTCCCAGATTACCCCATCCCCTAAGGGTAATCTCTTATAGTAGTCTTCCATTCAAATGCAAACCAGGGTGGACTCTGCTTAGCAAAGGGAACAACTCATGCTTGCTACCGCAAAACCAGCTCTCCTCCCTATGATACTTCAGGATATACACAATTCTGCTCTTCCTCAAAGTGAGCTTGGGACACTAGACAGTGCCACTTCACAATCCTAGGAGGAGAGCTAGGCTAAGGCTAGACAGCAATGTCTAAGAAGGTTAGACAGCAAGGTGATCTAGTATGCTTCACAGCTGAGTCATGATTTGAACCTAGGTCTCTCTGGAACAAACCTACCCACTATATCACATTCACCCTCACCTCGAACCCACAACCACCTGTCATTCAAGCATTTACCTATATTCATTACCTGTTCCAATACAGCATCAGTTCTAGCCATCTAATAGCCCAGCAGGGAAGTAACCTGTTCAGAGAGCAGGAGGCTGTTGGTTTTAATCCCCACTGGTGTGTTTCCCAGAATATGGGAAACTCCTATATTGGGCAGCAGTGATATAGGAAGGTGCTGAAAGGCATCATCTCATACTGCACAGGAGATACTGCGCAATGGTAAGCCCCTGCTGTATTCTACCAAAGAAAACCACAGGGCGCTGTCATCGCCAGGAGTCAACACCAACTCGACAGCACAATCTTTCTTTTTCCTTTCTTTTCTAGTCTTCCAAACACAAGATTGCAGATGTTCCGTACTCTTCATGCACGTACTTCCATTCTCTTTCATCCTAAAACACATCACACAGACGCAGACACACCGAGAGCTGGTCTTGTGGTAGCAAGCATGACTTGTCCCCATAGCTAAGCAGGTTCTGCCCTGGTTGCATCTGAATACTGAGCTAGCTAGACCAACAGTCTGACTCAGTATAAGGCAGTTTCCTATGTTCCTATGTTTCCTACACCTCTGTCATAGTTCATCAAAGTGCCCATGGCAAAAGATGCATCTTCCTTGTGTACTACTCAAATAGACTGAATAAAAATAAAAATAAAAGCAGTAGCATCCCACGAAAACAGCATCTATGTAATACTGCTTTGTTTCGACTCCCAGAATAGCATAACTTACAGAAAGTACAAATGCTTGAAGACATCTGTGTGCCCAAATTTCTCTCTTTGCAGCCAAAAAAAGTAAAAGGAAACACTGCAAAGGTGCAAAATGAACATGGGTAGACTGTTCAGATATCAAGGATTCAAACTCTTCCCTCTTTCCCTCCAACTCCCCTCTCCTTCTGTCTAATATTTTTCTTTAGATTGTGTGCCTGCATTTTCAATTTCGTACAGTATCTAGCATAGATTAAGTGCTTTATAAATAATAAATAATTGTGATGGTTTACAAAAACGGATATACCATGATTTATTATAAAGTTCTGCCTTGAGTGATCAGAACCATTCAAATAGCAAAATGCAGGTGCTAAATATTAGAAAAGCAGACCCTGATAGACTCTTCAGCCTTTAGGTGAGAGAGTGGGCAGTACACTTATCAAATCCACAGATGACTTTTCATTGGAAGATTATGTAAACATTCTGTGAAAGGGGCTAGAAACTCAAAATGAACTTGCTAAACTAGAGAATTAGCAAACAAAATGAGAGCCAATGTGGATAGTACTAAAGAGGAATGTGGACTAAAGAGCCCTGGGTTCAAATCTCCACCTAGCCATGAAGACCATTGGACAATCTTGGGCAAGTCACAATAAGCCCACTCACACATTATGTTCAACACTTATACGAAGAGTGTACAGTATACACAGGTACAGATCTGTACACAGATACAGTCATTCACATGTTCTGTTGAATGCAGGTACAGAAGTACATTTCCTATTTGTACCACCCATTTAAAGGGCCTGTATCCAAGTTTGCTTTAAAAATGAACACAGGTACAGTCATACACACAAATGCATGTATGAGTATACAGACATCTGTACACTTATATAGCATAATGTCTGATTCGGGCTAATTGCTCAGTCTAATCTAGTGTTGCTGAAAAATAAAATGAGAATTGCATGTACACCATCCTAATCGTGTTGGGTCTGCAACCCCTTGATAGCCAGGAATTACAACAAATGGAACGCAAGTCAGTAATGCAAGGCTATAGTTCAAAGGGCATTGTGGAACAGGATCACACTCTTTTTCAACTCCGAAAGGCACGAAGGACAACATTTTATAACATCAGCTGATGGGACCAAGTAAGTTTAGCCTCAAGGAAAGAAAATGGAGGAGAAATATGCCTGCACGTTCCAGATATTTAATAATGGAAACTAGAGGGGAAATTACTTCCATTTCACTTGCCTTGGCCAGTTCACTTGTTGTGATTGAACATAAGAGCACAAGTCATTATGGACCTAAAATAGCAACATTAAAAAGTTTAGATTAGAGTTGTTGTTTTTGAGGTACTTTTCAGGCAAAAACCTGCAACAAAAGTGTTTCATAAGGCAGCCTTGTCTTAACCCCTGCTAACTGGGCAAAGAAGCATCTTTTAAATGGAGCCCCTGATGGTGCAGTGGTAAAACTGCCGCCCTGTAACCAGAAGGTTACAAGTTCAATCCTGACCAGGGGCTCAAAGTTGACTCAGCCTTCCATCCCTCTGAGATTGGTAAAATGAGTACCCAGAATGTTGGGGGCAATATGCTAAATCATTGTAAACCGCTTAGAGAGCTCTGGCTATAGAGCGGTATATAAATGTAAGTGCTATTGCTATTAAATGTGATGATTCTCTTTATTTAGCAGGGAGAGATTAACTGGCCCTATCCACTCCCACCACAGTACCTCCAGTGACTGTTGATGGTGTCTATCTTACGTTTCTTTTTAGACTGTGGACCCTTTGGGGACAGGGATCCATTTTATTTATTTATTATTTTTCTATGTAAACCACTTTGGAGACTTTTGTTGAAAAGCAGTATACAAATATCTGTTGTTGTTGTTGTTGTTGTTGTTGTTGTCATCGTCAGAGAAATTTCAGCAGCAGGAGTGGATCTTTAGGCAAAACCTTGTAACACCCTGGTGAATAAGCAGAACCACATCCTTAAGCGGCATTATTACCTAAAGCAAAATATGAAATCAATTTGAGGATACGTCCTCTGATGAAATATCTGGGGGATTTCCAAAGAAAGCCAAACACATCTTAATAAGACCAGGAAATGTTTGCAGGGAAGGTTTCACAGATCCCTAGATTAGGCACTTCTACCTTTTAAAAAGATACAGCTTCACGGTGATTCCAGGAGTCACTCTGCATACCAGTGTTGTTCTTCAGTAGGCCAGTGTTACTCAAACTTATTGAGCTTTCCCCTTCTAAACTTATTCTGCCTCACCCCCGACACCAACCATCTGTTCCACAGCACAGCATGCCCATGTCTTTGCACACAGTCATATGCATGCAGCCTGCCACTGCTTGCAAAGATCTATGCATGGTATGAGAAAGCTCCACCGGTCTCAAGATTGTATCTCTGCCTGGAACTTTGTGCTCCAAACTGTTGCACAGTTTGAAAACCACTGGAATAGGCATCACCTTGTGAATTGTTCCCGGGTTATCTTGATTTTAGATGCAGGAAGCTAGGAGGACCACTCTCGTATCTTAAAATCCTGGCCAGAAAAGAACAGCAATACGTCTTGCAAAACTACCAAACCCCGCAGCACAGTGGACTGAAAAACAAACTACAGACTGTAGTCAAAGTCTTGCCCATTTCTGTTTCATATCTAAAACTTCCTCCGACATCAAATGGGGAAACTGTAAGGAGCCAAGACATGGAAAATCCACCTTACAGATCAGAGAGAATGTTGCCCTACATAGTTGGCTGAAGATCAATTGATATTCTTCTTCATCCTGATCTAGAAACGGCTTTGTAGTGCTGCTGCATTCTGTTCAGCAGCTATCCCCAGAGGTAGCTGCAATTCAGTTGTGGTTGAGTAAGGAGCTAAGAGAAAGAAAATAATAATCTGGGCTTTTTTAATAAAGGCAATCACAAGTGATCTGTGTGTATTTTACAAACATTATTTTATCCCTGACTCTTCTGACCCTAGATTCTTTCCTCAGGTTGGAAGGGGCATAGAATTGCTTTAAAGGGGGGTGGGGGGAATGTAGCAAAGAACATCAAAGATATCAAGGGCATGATCTAGCCAAAATTAAGCACTTAAAACCCCATTGGTTTCAATAGGGTAATTTAACATATGCTTAAATCTCTGCAGCTGAATTCAGAGAAATTTAAATATACTTATACTTGGCTGGGTTGTGATCATAATCAAATATAGGATGCTCTTGAACAAATTATGGCAAAGAAATAAATAACAAAAGTGGAGAGCTTTGCAATTTGGTGGTGGTGGTGAGGTTGAAATACCCTAGTTCTATTCAGATGTTATTTTTAAAAAGCTGTGCAGATGACGGTGTTTATCTGAAGAGTCAAAGAGTTATATTTCCCAGTTTAATGCAGATTACCCTGAATAATTTAACCAGGATAGCCTGGAAATACCAGGTTATGACATGTTCCATGGAAGCACTTGAGGCTCACCCCAATTGTGGTTAACTCTTTAACCACGATTGTTCCCACTGTGAGAATGTGATCTAAGATGGCAAAGTCTGCCATCTGATACACTCCACTGCAGCCTTCGAAACTTCTGTAACTATTTGCTTTGAGAGTCCTAGCTTTAATTAAGTGAAATTAGGCCTTCCTGGTCACTGGCTCAGATACTGAGAATGTTTATGAACATCCCAACTGCTCAGAAGTTTGGCCTGCCAATCATGGAAACACCCACCATCAATGTTACGGCACTTGCCTCTTCAGATGAACACTACTGTAACCATGAAGAGCGGGGTGGGGGGTGAGTGATGCACCAGGGTGGGACTTCCAGGGCACTTTTGAATGGATGTACTCTCATACAGTTTTTTTTTTTTTTTTAAAAATTGAATAGGGCTCCTCTCTGTGTTTATTCTGCATTTTACTCCCTCATAAACCCCCATTCAAAATAAATGTCACACTCACACACACAGCAGCAGCAGCAGCAGCTGACCAGCACTGTGATAGTGCTTCCTATTACCTTTAGGGATGGGCCCAGACCGGTCCGGAGGCCATTCAAAAAGCCTCCGGACCGGTCCAGACCGGTCCGGACCTGGGCGGTCCGGTTGGGGTGGGGGGGTACCTTTAAGAGTGGCGGGAGGGTTTACTTACCCCTCCCGCCGCTTTCCTGCTTGGCACCGTAATGTTTAGAGCAATTGGTGCGGCAGGACACCTCCCTGCTGCCCCTTCCCTGACGTTGCTTGAAAAAATGCCCAGCAGTCCTTTGCGCGCGCACGTCACAGAGAAGTGCGCGCGCTCGTCTCTGTGATGTGCACGCGCGCGCAAAGGACTGCTGGGCATTTTTTCAAGCAACGTCAGGGAAGGGGCAGCAGGGAGGTGTCCTGCCGCCCCAATTGCTCTAAACATTACGGCGCCAAGCAGGAAAGCGGCGGGAGGGGTAAGTAAACCCTCCCGCCTCTCTTAAAGGTACCCCCCCACCCCAGTGCCAGACCCCAGTTGGCGGTTCCATGCACACCCCTAATTTCCTTCTGTGTCGCACTCCTTTCTACCAACAGCACACGGCCCTAACTCCCTCTAGACCTACAGTAATGACATTCTGATAAACTTCTGAGCAGTTGGGATGTTCATAAAAATTCTCAGTATCTGAGCCAGTGACCAGGAAGGCCTAATTTCACTTAATTAAAGCTAGGACTCTCAAAGCAAATAATTACAGAAGTTTCGAAGGCTGCAGTGGAGTGTATCAGATGGCAGACTTTGCCATCTTAGATCACATTCTCACAGTGGGAACAATCATGGTTAAAGAGTTAACCACAATTGGGGTGAGCCTCAAGTGCTTCCATGGAGCATGTCATGACCTATTATTTCCAGGCTATCCTGGTTAAATTATTCAGGGTAATCTGCATTAAACTGGGAAATAAAACCATTCTATCCTGGTTAAAAGAGATTTAACCAAAATAGTCTGGAAATTCCGGGATCTCATGACACGCTCTGTAGAGGCGCATGGAGCTCACCAATCACAGTTAACTCTTTAACCATGATTATTCTCATCATGAAAATGCAGCTTTAATAGGGAGGGACTTGTTGTTTGAAACATCCTATCACTTGATGAGCAATTTTCAGATTTCCTAGTAGGTGCAGATGTACAACAAAATAGGAAACCAGCTTCTTGTGTTGTTGTACTGCTCCTTAGTAGACTACCACGTGGTAATGTCAGGGCCTGCCAACTCTAGAGCCTGAGTAGATGACACCCCCTTTGAAGAGGAAAGTGAAACCCTTGCAGATCATGCTGAGACGAGGAGGAGCTTTCCCCTCCCCAGTGGAAACTCTAGCACACTAGAGACACCTATCCTTATACCCTACTGAATCTAGGGACTCAGGCAGTTAACTCTTTAACCATGATTATTCTCATCATGAAATGATGAGCCGGATTCCCTTTACAAGTATATCTCCTCCGAACCGGACTGGACCTGGTTTGGTTGGACCCGGAACCAGAATGAGCTAGATCAGTTCGAATCCAATTTGGCCTGGTCCGGTTCTGGGTCCAGTCCAGTCCGGTTCAGCCACCAAACCAGGCCAAACAGGTTCAGGGGATATACTTTTAAAGGGGAATCTGGCGAGAATTCCCCTTTACAAGTACAGGGGTGAGGGACGGTAACAGGTGGCCGGGTGAGGGCAGTGAGAGGGAAAAAGCTGCATGCATGGCGATTAGAACCAAGCTGCTGCCAAGCCGGCAGCTTGTTAAAGGAGGGGGGAGCATGCTTGGGGCCACGCCAGGAGGGTGAGCGACAGCACTGGCAGCCACGCCAGGCTGGGTACGCAGCTTTCCCCCTCTCTCACTGCCCCCGTCAGGCTGCTCTTTACTGTGCAGAAATGGTTTGCCCAATTCAGGCCTGGTTCAGTTCAATCAAGGACCAAACCACTCCCAGACTGGTCCATGATCAAACATTTGAACCGACCCCGGTTCAAGGTGAATCATTCATGCACACCCCTAATATGCTGCTTACCAAATATCTGTCCTCCACTTAAGCCACAGGAAATCTGCCCTGAGGATCATCTCCTGAATCCCCCCCCAAAAGATGACAGTGAAGCTAGAGAGAAGTCATCATTGCAAAGTGGAACACTCACCTATCAGTATGAGCCCCCCCCCCTTCCCCCGCTCTTCACCAAACTCTACTCCTGAGGGAATAACTCTGGCTTATGTGCTTCCAGGATCAGAGCCTCCACTGACATATAAAAAAGAAAAGTTATGCAAGGCCTACTATAAGAACCCTTAGTCATGCCTGGTATGTGCTGGTGCAACACCTATCCTGCCCAGCTCCTTGGTCCTAGCCACATTATGGACAGTTTCTCTGCTATTTCAGGAATTGTGTTCTGGACCCTAACTCTGTGATAGTATTCTGTCCTCATTGGGCAGCTTCCTCGTCTCACTTGCAAGCCTGTGATTTCAGGCCTGCTAGTTCCGATATTAGTGGAAACAGACAGGTAAATGGACATGGGCTCCTGACAGACTTGCCTGGGCCACCCACTGAGAGGAGAGCTCATCTTGTGGTAACAAGCATGAATTGCCCCCTTTGCTAAGCAGGGTCCACCCTGGTTTGCATTTGAATGGGAGACTACATGTGTGAGCACTGTAAGATATTCCCTTCAGGGAAAGATGGAGGCACTGGGAAGAGCATCTGCATGCTTTCATGCATAAAGTTCCAAGTTCCCTCCCTGGCAACTCCAAGATAGGGCTGAGAGAGACTCTTACTTGCAACCTTGGAGGAGCTGCTGCCAGTCTGTGTAGACAATACTTAGCTAGATGGACCAACAGTCTGACTTGGTATAAGGCAGCTTCCTATGTTCCAGTGAAAGCATGGATTAGATCAATGATATCAGATACACTGGGGTACTTTTTGATAAGTTAGAAATGTGGTACACATGTAGTTCAAGACCTGCATACTAGACAAATCTTTGAATGGGATATTTGGAAGTCTGTCCTTAGAAATTGTGAAGGGCAGATGTGTACCCTCAAATAATAATGGAACCCAGAAAGTTGAAATTTAGCACATACATGTAAATCTCACATTTAAAGTGAGCGGTTTTAACTTTTAACATTAATATATAGTAAAGGTAAAGTGTGCCGTCAAGTTGATTTCAACTCCTGGCACCCACAGAGCCCTGTGGTTTTCTTTGGTAGGATGCAGGAAGGGTTTACCATTGCCTCCTCCTGTGCAGTATGAGATGATGCCTTTCAGCATCTTTCTATATCACTGCTGCCCAATATAGCAGCAGCGGGGATTCAAACTGGCAACCTTCTGCTTGTTAGTCATGCATTTCCCTTAGGGATATGCAAAATGTTTCAATGTCAACAGTTTTCAACTTGAAAGGGGCTGTTTCAAGTGGAGGGAGGGGGAGAACCAAAAGGAGGGAGTTCCAAAATGTATTTACTACTTCTAAGACTACGAATATTTGTATACCATTCTTCAACCAATGTTCACAAAGGAGTTTACATAGAAAAATCAATAATACATCAATAAATATATTTAAAAGGACAGGGAGGCAGAGAGAGCCCTTATACTGTGCCTCTCTTGAAGAAGATACATCAGGAGAAGAGGAAGGATCAGAGCCTGTAGCAGCAGAGAATAGACTGGTGGTGGTGGTCTGGGCCTGCCTGGCCCAGTGGAAAGAGAGACAGTCTACTGACTATTAACTTTTTGCAATACCAATCAACTGCGCTTTCTCCTTCCTTCTTCCTTCTCTATCAGCAGCACCAGTGGCTTTAACTGGGTGCTGCTGTGGATTTATTTTCTTCCGTGGATTTTCTTCTTGTTGCAGTAGCCATCTCCCAGTGGCTTTAACAAGTGGGGTGCTGTACTGGCTGTTTGTTTGTTTTTTCCCCTTTTGCAGCCCCAAGTTGCACCTTTGCTGCTGCTGTGTACCTGGATTGGACTTCATTTTTTGTTTTTGTCAGCTTGTGTGTTATGTGATTTCTGTCTGGTGCCCAGCCTGCTAGGCTCTCTCTGTTTCCCTGATGTCCCTTCCCCAGCTTTTTCTTTTTTGATTTTTTGGGTGGGTGGGTGCCTGCTTGGTGCCCGCCTACACTACTCCCAGTTGAGTCGCAGTGTGTGCTTGGCCTGAGTGCCTCCGAGAGCAGTACCTAGCCAGACTTAAGCAGAAGATGCCGGAAGGTAATCTCCCCCCACTCCGCCCCGGCCTGGTCAGGTTGAGTTCTTTAAATAGGACCTAGTTTGGGGGAGGGATTAGGTACTAGGTAGGACAGGGGGTGTGGCTTAGGAGAGGCCACAGTAATCCCCTTTCCCTTTCCTTAGATTTACCCCATTATTGCTCACTCCCCTACAACCCCCTCCCACTGTAAAGCCTGCTTCTTTATTGGGGGGTGGGATTTAATTCTTCTAGCTTCTGTGTGTGCACTACAGTGCTATAGATAGCACTGTGTGTGACACACACACCACATAAATAGACACCCCTGACCCTACATCCCTTTTTTAAATACCCAAGAGCTCCAGGAGGGTGCAAGGCAGAGGCAGGAGCAGAGTGGCAATCAGAGGGAGGGGTGATGCTGGTCATGGTGGGTGATGGAAAGAGGGGCCTACTCCCTGAGTCATCCCCACTGCTGTGGCTATGCTCAGGCTTCCATTTCCCGAGGATGGCAGCCCGGCCACGCAACTGCAAGTGGCAGCCGAGATAGAATTAGAGGGGAGGTCCTCCCGTCAGGGAAGAAGCTCTTCCTGTGGCAGTGGAGGAAGAGGTGATTGTGTTGGCTGCTAGCCCAGCCAGATCAGTCTCACCCAAACTGCCTTGCCAGTGCAAACCCCACCCCCGCCCCGGTCTGAGGAGCAGCAGCAGAAAGTCATTCCACCTCCTGGACCTTCTCAGTCCCAGACCGAGGGCGGCTGTGGTGGTCCTCTGAAGAATCCAGCAGCCCCAGTACCACTACCTCCGAAATAGAACTGGACCTGCTCCGATGGCAGCATAGTGTGAGACCACTTTGAACTCTGCCCTAGTGACCCGACCCATGCTGTCTGTATCCTCTGCAGGACACAGAGCAGCCGGGGGAAGACCCTAAGCATATTGTGAAGTTGGGGGTGCTGAAGCACCTGCAATGGCATCACCCAGGGGTCTCTGATCCTGCTGGTAGCAATAGGCCCAGTGTGCTCCCAATTAGCAGCAAGGCACCTACTTCTGATTCCAAGCAGGGGAAGTTGCCTGCGCAGTGGGTGCAGTTGGTGGGCAAGCAATCTGATTGCCTAAAGCCTCATCTCATTATTTATTTATTTATTTGATTGATTTGTATACCGCCTTTCCAAAATGGCTCAGGGCGGTTTACAATTAAAACACACCATTAAAACAGTAAAGAGCTAAAACAAATTTTAAAACAACATAACAATTAACAATTTCAAAACGTTTTAAAACAACAATTAAACAATTACAGTGATTAAAAACCCCGAAATCGGGTTTTGAATTTTAAAATAAACCAGAAATTAAACCCCCCACAATTTAGGAAGCTGAGAAAGCTTGGGTGAAAAGAAGGGTTTTCAGGTGGTTTTTGAAAATTGCCAGAGATGGGGAGGATCGTATCTCAGCATTACCGAGGCCATTGCCGAGATGATCACTTTGGACAACCAGCCATTCCAGGTGTTGGAGTACACCTTCTTATGTTGGTTGCTTCTACTGCTTGACCCTGACTATAAGGTCCTCTCATGCACCACCTTCAGCAGGTGGGTGATGCCCTTGTACTGGGCACGCAAGGAGGCTGTGTCAGGGCTGCTGCATGCAGCAGTGCCTGACACAAGTGTGCACCTGTGGACCAATGGCAAAGGGCTGCACACTTCTTTCCTGTCCCTCACAGTGCACTGGTGGGGGCAGGAGAGTGAGGAGAACAGCTGCTGGTGCCACGGCCAGCCCCTCCCATGCAGCAAACCACAGGTTGGCTCTGCTGGATGTGGAGGTGCTTGACACTAACCACATGGCAAATGAGCAGGTTGGCTGAGGACCGGAGACTTTTCAAGGTTTGTTCTTTCAATACAACCGGATTGACCATTTTGGCTGACTGCATTTTCTTTTAAGCTCAAAACAAAATGCAAAATCAGTTTCGTGCATATCCCTAACACACAGTGATAGACTCTTCTTCACTGGAGGTTTTCACACAGAAGCTGGACGGCCATCTGTCAAAAATGCTGCAGTAGTCTCCTGAACTGAGTAGAGAGGTGGACTAGAAGATCTCCAAGGTCTGTTTCAACTCTAAAACTCTATGATTCTCTGCAGTTGATCACTCTGTCTAATTCCTTCTTGGTTCCAATACTAGAAGTGTTGTGGTAAGATCCTCTCTGACTTCCACTTTATTTGTAAATGGGACAGACATGTGAAGAGAAACACATCAAGGTTGATACCAAGACATTCTGGTTATTACACCAGTCTGAAAGAGAGAACATTTTTGCACATAACATTTTGTGCCAGTTACATTGCCTATGTATTTACTTCCTGGCCTAATTCAACATTCTAATTTCTGTCTCTAAAGCCGTACATTTTACAGATTACCTTAAGGATCACCTCCCATTGAAACCTGCTTGAGTCTTACATTCAGCATCTGAGGTCCTGCTGTTTGGTCTGCCATGATCAGATATTATTTTGGTGGGTATCAAGGACAGGGTCTTTTTAGTGGCAGTGACCCACTGGGATTCTTTGCCCAAGAAGATTTGAAATACTCTCCCTTGCGCGCGACTTTTCAACCCTCCCTCCCAGAGGATTTCCATTAAATGTCATTTAATGCCATCTTTATTCTGCAGAGCTCTTTAGATTGGCTTAATCAGAGAAATAGTGTATTTTAAACTGTGGCGTTTAATTATGTGTTAACGTTGATTTTTGCTGTATTTTTTAATATATTTGGTTGTTAGCTTGTGCTGGTTTTGTACTTTGGAAAAGTGGGATAAAAATCAATTAAATAATAAATTAAATACATCATCGTCAAAGTTTACCTCATAATAGGGGCCAACGTTCCAGAACTGAGCAAGTCAAGCTGCAGATGGGACAAAATATTGGACTCTGGGAATTCGGGCTTGGGGGAGGGACACTTTCAGGAGCAGCCAGGGATGTGCTTCCATGCTTGCAGAATGTCACCTTCATTTACTAGTATATGTATAAAAATCCATACTGAGTGCAAAGAGCATTCTATTATATTACTATAGCAATAATTTGCACAGTTGTGTGTTAAGTTTTACTCTTCCAGATCTCAAACGTAATCTCATGACTGGATTTGAGTAGCTTGCATTTCAATGTTTTATACATTTTGCAGCTATGACTGGAAAGAAGAGATTAATTAAATGAAGTATATGTTCCCCAACTATCAAACTGGTGTGTTTTGCTTATTCCCATTTCTAAATAAATGCTCTAGTCAGTATTTGTTTAGATTTCTCTCCACTGTATTCCACTATACCACAACAATATGAAACTGTGCCACATAGTTCACTCTCCAAAAGCCAAACAGTTCATTATCTCCATACAACAGTCCTGAACAGTGCACTGGACTGTGCGACTCAGTGACTCTCACTGTATGAAGAAAAAGACAATAGGTGAATTCAGAGGGATTTTCCTTTGTCCAAAGGTAGGAGATGTGTTGTAAATAGCCTTCCCCTTCACAAAATCCCACTGCAGAGAGGGGATTATGAAAGAAATCTAATGAATAGCCTTTCCACTAGAGTTACGCAACTGTAGCTAAATAGAACCAAGCAATATCTGCAACTCCTGGAAATGCCATCTGCTGTCATGATGCTGTAAGCAAGACCATATCCCACATTCTCTTCTGGAGGCCCACTCACAAGGGAGCTCCTGAAACTGGCTGGTTGTTGCATCACATGGAGGAGAAGAACATAGCTCTGTTCAAACAATGGGGAAGGAAGCTGGCACTGCAGTAGTGGCTACCAACAAATCCTATGCACACTTACCTAAGAGTAAGCCCATTGAACACAATGGAACTTACTTCTAAGGATATGTGCATTGCTGGGACTGAATTATTAATCAGGATATCCCTAGTCCAAATACCAACTCTGTCATGAGTGTGATAGATCCACTCCTTCATAGTCCCACACCTACATATGCAGAGAATAATACTAGAGGACACAGTGCACAGTGTTATATCTCTATAATGCTCTGCCCTGGGGGCTGCTGTTCTCCGATGCTGTTCAGCGGCAGCTATTGCACAAGTAGCACTACCACAGTCCCCCCCCCCACTTTTTGGTGACGAATATACGAAAAACTGCAGTAGCTTGCGCAACTGCTGCAGAACAGGAGTGCAGCAGCCCCGAGGAAGAGCATTAGAGAGATGTAACACTGCACATTATGGTAGCCAATGATCTACCTTATAGGGTTGTTGTAAAGCTTGTGTGTATACAGTGCTATATAGATACTAGGTATTATAATTAGAAGATAGGCAAAAGTCCTTATAGCTACAAAGTAAAGCTGCCCCCAGTTAAAGATATGTTAGTAAATTAATTCTATTATTTTAAGGTGATTACAATCAAACAATTATATTTGCATAAATCTGCATTTGAAGAAAGATACTTTTAAAAAATCAGTTTATTCAGAAGTCCTATTGATTTCAGTGTGGCTAACTCCCAAGGAAATCATCAGAACTGCAGCCTTAAAGCTTGCTCAGAAATACCTAATGTGATGATAAATGAATGAATACAATTTTTATTACAGCTAATATGCCCAGCATCATGAGATCTTGTTGTGGTGATGCAGTAGGCTAATTATCCTTTTCCCTTGTCACCCCTCCACTGAGGTAAAGCAAAGACCAACAATAGGGCTAGCAAGTGTGGATGCTCTGAGCTTCTGCCCAATTCCTTCTTCAGGACTCCATCTCCTATCCTTGAGAGCAGGGGAAGGTGGCAGGACAACGGAAGGAGCCCATTTTATTGTGAACCACCCAGACATGTAAGTTTTGGGCAGTCTAGAAATGTGTTAAATAAAATAAAATTTGTCACATAAATAAATAAAATTTAAAAGGGGGAGAGAGAGGGAATACCTCATCTAGAATGAAACCTTGTAAGTCTTTTGGAAAGTCTTTAATTAGATAATCAGTTGCAGCCCTACAACATTTTTTTAAAAAACAAACAAATCAAAAACTGTATGTCTGAGTGCTTGTTTAAATGGTGGCAACTGCATGTCCAGTACAATGCTAGGTGTGCTTAAAACTACAAAAATAAGAGATCCCCTAACCTATGTAGAAACCCAATCCTACTCCGTTTATACCTCCCCCCCGCCCAATCATGAACAGCTCTGCTAACTCAAGGATGGTCTCAGAAGTAGTGGGGGGGGGGGCCTGCAATATTGCAAGACAACTATGGACCTGGCAGAACCAGCCCAAGATGCTTCTCTGCTTGGGATAGAAACTCTAGAGCAGGGATTCTCAATGTTGGGTCCCCAGATGTTACTGGACTTCAACTCCTATAATCCCCAGTCCCAGTGGCCTTTGGCTGGGGATTATGGGAGTTGAAGTCCAATAACATCTGGGGACCCAACATTGAGAATCCCTGCTCTAGACCTACACACACCATAATTAACCTGGGCACAGTTCACTGGGATTTTCTCCTGTGTGAACTTTACTGAAATGAATGGGCACACCACTGCACACATGCACCACATAGGTAAGATCTGCCATCTTTTCAATGGGCCTCACACAAGAGAACTTCTGGGAAGAGGATTCTGCAGCACATGAGTCTCATCTGCTTGCTTCCCATTTTGCCACCCTTAATGGCTCTCCCAATCTGCCACCTGAAGTGGCTGTGTCCTCCTTCCTCATGGTAGGACTGTCCATACAATCTGAGCAGCTGGAACTGAAGGCTGACCCCAATGGAGGACTGTCAGCTCCACCAACACAATTCATTGTGGCCAGGAACTGGAGACACACCATGGAACCTGCCAGGCAGTGTGACAAGAGGAGGAAGAAAAAGGACTTCAAGCTGAGCCTTTAGAAGTCTAAAGCACAGAATGCTTAATACATCAGCAGGGGAAACCCATTCCTTGTAGCGCCTCCTGCCTTAACAGAAAACCCACACAGCCACATATGAACTCGTAGAAAAATCTAAGCAGAAGCAACAGCACTATCATTACAAGCACAATTGAAGGCAAGCAAGGGTCTCCACCAAGGTACACCTTGTGTGAAAGAAAGAAAGAAAGAAAGAAAGAAAGAAAGAAAGAAAGAAAGAAAGAAAGAGACCTTCAACTAGGACAGGTCATAGGGACATGGGGAGCTGCCTTATACTGAGTCAGACCATTGGTCCATCTAGCTCAGTACTGTCTACACAGACTGGCAACAGCTTCTCCAACGTTGCAGGAAGGAGTATCTCTCAGCCCTACCTGGAGATGCCAGAGAAGGAACTTGGAACCTTCTGCATGCAGGCATGCAGATGTTCTTCCCAGAGCGGCCTCATCTCCTGAGGGGAATATCTTACACAGTGCTCACACATGTAGTCTCCCATTCAAATGCAACTCAGGGTGGACCCTGCTTAGCGAAGGGGACAACTCATGTTTGCTACCACAAAACCACGTCTCTTCTCGTCACCATGCATGGTAGTCCCCACTGAGCCACTCAGTCATGGCCAAAGAGCCCCATCTTTGCCGATCACCAATCGCCGGGCAAATCGCTGGGCTCCCCAAGCGCCGAAGCACTCCCCTTCGCCGCCGCCTGGCCAGGGCTCAGCAGCATCCGCCGCCCTCGGGACGGAAGAAATCCCCCCATGCCGGGGGCTGCTGAGCCCTTTCCTTCTCCTTCCTCCTGCAGCCCCCTGCTTATTCGCGCCCTCCTCTCTCTCTCTCTCTCTCTCTCTCACTCACCGGCGGTGGCGTCTGCGCGACCAGCCCGCTGGCCTGCCAGGGCGCACACGAGCAGCACGAGCAGCAGCAGCGAGGCCAGGACACACAGCTGGCTCAGGAGCAGCTCCTTCCTCCGCCGGCGAGCATGGCTCCTACTCGGCGACAGCATCTCGAAGGACCGGACGGCGCAGGCGGCCGGAGACAGAGCCCCGAGAGCGAGCCGGAGCCGGCGCCAGCCTCCTGGGCAAAACAAGGAGTGCCCGGTCCGTCCTGCTTGTCTGCCTGCCTGCCTAGCCGCGATGGGCGAGCTGCGACTTTGCTTTGCCTGCGCCTCTACTGCTGGCTCGCACCTCACTCCGCGCCGCCTCCAAGCGCTGCTGCTGCTGCCGCCGCTGCCTGGAGAGCGGGCAGGGCGCAAGGCGGTGCGACGGGGGCGAGGCGCTGCGCCATGGGCAGGGCTGCCTGGCTGCTGCTCTTCGGCGGCAAGCGACTACGGCTTACCGCTCCAGCCGGCCGGGCGAGCAGCCGCGAAGATCCAGAGCTCGGCGGCCCCTTTCGCTAATCGACTCCGCCCCCCACCTCCTCCCGGCGGCCTGGGGGCTCGTTAGGGGGGTGGCCCCGGCTGCCTTCTCTTTCCCTGGCGGAGCCAGCAGCACAGCCAGTGTCAGGGAACCCCCCAGCCCCGCCGCCGCCGCCGTGAGATGGCCCGCTTCCCTCCCAGGCTAGCCTAGCACAGTTTCGACTTGCCACTGAGCAAGTCTCTCTACAGAGCTTTGAGGAGCTGGAGACCTTTGGCCAAACCCTCTTTGCCCTGGAGGATTTCCTTTATACCGAGGTAGGCTTAGCCCCAGCTTGTATTTCCGAGCACGTGCAGAGTGCTCTCTCCTCACCAGCATGTTATGTGGCTTGGTTTCTCACCAGTTGATGACTGCCACTCCAATATGTGAACTGACTTCCACCGAAAACTGACATATAGGAAAGGAGAGCGGGAGAGGGTGATAAGAGAATTGTATCTTTTAATCTATATTTCTATATTGTCTGACATATGCATCCACCACTGCTCCTAGGTAATTTTGGAGCCCGGACCTAAAAGCCCTTGGAGCCTTAAGTTAAGCATCAACCCCCTACACATGCACACCGTGACACACACAGTATTTTTAACACGTGGGTTCTTGAGGGCATAAACAGCAACTGAACTCACAAGAATGTAAGAATATAGGACAGGCATATTTTTGAAAAAATGCATTATCAGAAACGTTTCAACACGCTACTTAGCATAGTCCCCCTCCCACATATTTCTTTATGCACTCCCACCCCCCACCTCTAAAGCATCTGGCACAGGTCACAATCACACTTGGCCGCCTGGTGCAGTGCGGGCCAGCGGCAACTGCACCACCCAGGACAGACTAAAGTGGATTTAGGGGTCCCCAGGAGGGGTCAGCCCCAAAGTCCAAGGGTAAGAGCACCACTATGTGCATCCCTAGGCCATGTACATCAGTTTAAATACAATAAACAAAAACAGGATAATAAAATGATTTAAACAATTTTATGATACAAAACCAATTAAAATTAATTAAAAGCCAGAGAAAACAGTTTAAGGGTCTTTTTAAAAACAGCCAGAGGTGAAGAAGCTCTGGTTTTAACAAGGAATGCATTCCAGAGCCCTGGGGTAGCTACAGAGAAGGCCGAGTCCAGAGTAACCACAAAATGAGCTGGTGGTAGCTGTAACTGGCCCTCCTCAAATTATTGTAATAGGTGGGAGGGTCCATGACAAAGGAGGCACTCTCTTAAATACCCTGGGCCCAAGCTGTTCAAGGCTTTATAGGCGACTAGTATTTTTAAGCCCGTTAAAATAACGGGCGCTAGACCACCCGCCGGCTTGCCTTCCTCGCCGCGGCCGCCAGCTCCCCTTCCCCGCTTCATCCGCCGGCTCGCCTCGGCCGCCAGCTTGCCTCTGGCGCCGCTGCAGCCTCCGGCTGGCCTGCGCTACCGCTGCGGCCGCCGGCTCGCCTCCGCCGACTCACCTCCACCGACTTCCCCTCCTGGCCCCCTCCCGGCTCCCACATGTCAGCATTTGAGCTCCATACGGCCGCTTCAGCGGCAGGGCTGGCCCCGCCACTGCCGCCTCCGCCCTCCCCAGTCCCCGTTTCTCCTCCTTTCGCGCGGACAGGCAACATGGCCGCCTGGTGCCTGCGGCTGTATCTTTCTCGGCCGTATCTTTCTCGGACGTTCATAACGGCTGAGAAAGACACGGGCAGACACGGAATTACACCTAAGCCTTTTATTATAGAGGATAACCAGCACTTTGTTTTTCACTCAGAAATATATCAGCAGCTGTGAGGACTTGGCCACAGCTAGCCCTTAGTCTAATCATCCGCTGTCACCAAAACGACTTTTAAACCTGTGTGACTGCTTAGGCTTGCAGTCATTGAGCCCTCTGTCATAGAAAAACAAGACCAAAACTTAGTAGTGCAGTTAAAAGGGCAGGAAATGGGATTAAAATAATGAAGACACCACAAAATATAGTAACAACAAGAGCAGGTTTACTTATGATTTTAAAGGTTTAAAAAATGCAAACAACAACAACAAACAGATGAGGTTGGCAAAAGTACAAAAATTATAAAATACAAAACTGACATAAATGAAAGCGGGAAAGGGTGATATGATAATTGTATCTGTCTATCAAAATACAAAACAAACTTGCTGGGCCTTCTGTCACAAGGCCTAGCAGGTTCCCTTATTACTAGATTCTCTAGCCGCTTCAGCCCAGTCTTATACTGCTAGTGTTCTAGCTCACACTACACTCAGCACCAAACAGAACTCTTCACAGCTCCCTCTCCAGGACTGAGAGGCTGTCTCCCACTTATTCAGTTCTAAAGGGATACTGTGGCCAATGGGAGCGTTTGTTACCTCAGGCAACTAGAATCTTCTTTCTCTGCCTGGTGACAACCAATAGTAACAGCTTACCACTTTCCCTCCAAAACTCTGCAGCTGACAACTTTTACCTCAGAGCTGCTTGTCAGTGGTAGCAACATTTTTAACCCTTACAGAGTTTGGAGTGAGCACAGAACAAGGCATGTACAAAATAAATTACAAACCATGAAAAAAACGTGGAAAGGGGTCATTCCTTCACGGCAGCCAGGACTAAGGGCACCTCTGTTGGTGTTATATGGTCTCTTTGGGTTATTTGGGAGACCAGTCTGGTTGCCACATTCTACACCAACAGTAGTTTCCACACTACTTACAAAAGCATCCCTACATTGTAGAGTGCATTACAGTAGTTGAGCCTGGAGGTTACCAGCATATGCACCACTGTTTTAAGATCATCTAGAAATGGGCATAACTGACATATCCTCCGAAGCTGATAAAAAGTGCCCTTGGCAATTGCCTTGAGATATCCAGAGAATTTTGGATCCAGGAGCACTCCCAAACTACATACTTGTTCTTTCTGCGGGAGTGTAACCCCACCCAAAACAGGCAGATCTAAACCATCTCTTGAGTTCTGACTTCCCACAGTCAGTACCTCCATATTATTTGGATTGAATTTCAGTTTGTTATTTATTTATTTTTATTTATTTTGTTGTTAAATTTATATACCGCCTTTCATTAAAGCAATCCCAAGGCAGTTTACAGCAAAAAAAATTAAACACAAGATGGTAAAAAAGACACAATTAAAATATTAAGTGAAAAAAATATTAAACAAATCTGATTTTAAAAGTTAAAACAAAGGCATAAAGGCAGTACAGACTATAAAGAGCAGCAGCAGAGAATCAAATAAATGCCTGGGCAAAAAGCCAAGATTTTACACTTTTTCTAAAAGCTGTGATGGAGACCGAGGAGCAAATAGCCACTGGGAGAGCATTCCAGAGTCTGGGGGCAGCAACAGAGAAGGCCCTGTCCCACATGCACGACAACCGGGCCTTCCTCATTGTCAGCACCCAGAGCAGAGCCCCCTCAGATGACCTCGTCAAGCAGGCAGCAACCCTTGGGAGCAGGCGGTCCCTCAGGTATCCCGGGCCCAAACCATTAAGGGCTTTAAAGGTCAAAACCAGCACCTTGAATTGGACCTGGAAACAAACTGGTAGCCAGTGCAGCTTTTTCAAAATGGGTGTGATGTGCTCCCACCAGGCAGCTCCAGATAAAACCCTAGCTGCTGCATTTTGCATTAGCTGCAGTTTCTGGATATTCTTCAGGACAGCCCCACGTAGAGCGTGTTACAGTAATCCAGCCGTGACGTGACTAAGGCATGGGTAACTGTGGCCAGATCTGCCTTCTTGAGAAAGGGACGCAGCTGGCGCACTAGCAGAAGCCATGCAAAGGTACATCTGGCCACCGCCTCCACCTGAGCTTCCAAAAGCAGAGCCGGGTCCAGTAATACCCTCAAGCTGCGTACTTGCTCCTTCAAGGGGAGTGGAACCCCATCTAGAACCAGTAAAATCGCCTCATCCCGATTGGCTCTCCTACTGACCAACATTACCTCCATCTTGTCCAGATTCAATTTCAGTTTATTAGCCCACATCCAACCCATCACGGCCTCCAGCCCTCATCCAGACCATTTCTGTCTCCAGACAGGCATTTAGGGAACTTGTGCCATTACCTGATAGAGTTGATATGGAGAAATAGATTTGGGTATAATCAGCATTGATAACACCCTGCACCAAATCTCCTGATGATCTCTCCCAGCGGTTTCATGTTTTAGCAATGGTGTTACTGTTAGATAGCTTGTTCACATGTGCAAATCATGTTGTGATCATCAGGTGGTGACTTGCATGCCTGAACCAGCCCAAGATACCATATCTTACCCAAATGGGATAACTGTGGTTTCTAGAAAGAGAAGAACTGAACCCAGTCTAGGAATTCTTCATGGGATAGTAACTTCCCTCCAAAACATGACCCATTCAACCTTTACAAGCATCCAAGCAGTGAGGTAGTTCATTTAAGAATGCCCAGTAAACAATGTTATCCAAATTATGTATCCCAGAATCCCTTGCAAGGACACAAAGGATGTTGAGAGCACAATTCTTAGATTATATGATGCAGCCACATGATCTGAGAGTTGTATCCCAGCATCATCTGTGCTGTTGCAAGAGAGTATCCTGGAGCAACATGTGGTGCAGCTTCAGAGAGCTGCTCAACGGCTTAGACTGGCCCAGCTTCTACAGGAGAGAAAAGGAGGGACCCAGTTAGATCCTCTTGGGAAATGAGTCCCAAAAGAAAGCCTTAGCCACAAATATAGAGCACTGCCACCTACTGCCACAGATAGTTTGTCTGGACTTTGATGTGAAAAAGCCTTCCTCCCTGCCTCTTGCATGGGAGTGGAGAGCGACTCAATTTTTTGGAGACAATGAAAAGAGTAAAGGCAGTAATTCAAAGTTGTTACTGATTAGAGAGTTTCCTTAGGTTTTCTAAACATTGTCCCCCAATATGTTTCAAGTAACAATTTCCTCTCAGGGTCCTCCACAATGAAGAAGATACACTAGCACGCCAATAGATGGAAGTGTGCTTTTAAAATATTCAACATAACTTCTATATTCATAGACACCTTTCATAACCCCCTTGGCTATTTAAATCTTTCACATCCCATGAAGTTTATGTTCAGTACTTCTGTTTGTGGTATACAATCATTATCCAACGTATGTAGCCACACTAAAAAGATATGATACATATATTATGTTCCTCTTAAATCAATCATCTGCTTTCGGTGTTGTGGTGACTAGCCTCCCCTCCCCCTAAATAGTTAACAGGGAGTAAACCTTTGTCTTGACTGACACGCTGGTGAACTCCAGGGCAGCCAGTCAGTACACCAGGTAGGTGGAACCTAGAGAGTGGTTGCTGGGGATTCTGGGAACAAGAAACAAGTCTTTGTAAGAGAAGAAGCTAGGCTGGAGGTGCTCAGCAGGACATGTGGCTATGGAGGCTGGCTGCAAGAGAATGGCTCTACAGATCCTTGAAAGATAGGAGGGCAGGAAGCTTGAAGTCTCATCTGGAGTTTGGTGAGTTCAAGGAAAAGAAGCCTGGGCTTTGAGATTAAGTAAGGGGAAAGTTTGTTTAAACAAACTTTGCGTTAGAAATTCTATTTCTTTGCTGTGTGCGCTTTTGCTTATTCCTGATACTGTTTCATTATAATTTACCTGTAATGTAATTAAAATAAGAAACACTAGCCTATGCCCATCCTACCAAGGGTGCTGAAAAAGACTCTATAAACATTTAAGCTTGCATTTAGACAACCTATTTTTGTAATCCACCTAAGTATTCTTAACTGTATCTAAAACCCTCAGCAGTAATAGAGGGTCGATACCGAAAGATTCCGTATGCAGAGCGATTATGCCCCTGCGGCTCAGAACAAATTGAAACCACTGAGCATGTCCTTCTACGCTGCCTGTTCTACAGAGACATTTGTGCTGCCCTTATTTCCCTGCTGCTGAACAAGCTTCCGGGTCGTACGAGTCACTTCTATACTCAATTGCTGCTATCTGACTCTAACCCCCCACCACCACAAAGATCATTGCCAAGTTCTGTGTGGCTGCAATTGGCATCCGGTGAAGGATGATAGCTGATGGGCTCCCCTAATCTGATACTTGATAACACTCGCCTCCATACTCTTAGTATACTAATTGCGCTATCGCAGTGCTAAATATTTTATTAGATTAATGTAGTGTAACTTTACCATTTTTAGTAATACAGTGGTCCCTCGACTTACGAACTACTCGACATAAGTATTTTTCGAGTTACAAACGACAGTTTTAGATCTGGTTTTAGATGTGGTTTTTTCGACTTACAAATTTTTAGATGGGGTTTCCTCGACTTACGAATTTTACATGCGGTTTCCTTGACTTGCCTGCCTGTTTACTGCCTGTTTATTCTTGAAAAGAAATGTTCCTGTGCAGTTTGCAAGCCTTACTGGGGGTCTGGGTCTTTTTTCTAGGCTCCGGAACGCATTAATCCGTTCCCAATGCATTCCTATGGGAAACCGCTTTTCGACTTACGAACTTTTCGACTTACAAATGTGCATTCGGAACGGATTAATTTCGTAAGTAGAGGGACCACTGTACTCCAATGTATGGTAACCATTTTAGTTTTAACTATTCTTAATTTTAATTCCAGCTTTCTACCACATATGTAATCACTTTCAGCTATATTACTATTTTAAATTCCCCTTTTTATCTTTTCAGTGCATTTTATTATGGAAACAGTATTATTAGCAGTTTTAGTTTCTTAGTATTGTAGCTTGTTTGTTTTTAAATTGTAATTATTCTTAATTCTAGCCTTTTCACAATATCTATCATCACCTCTATCAACATGTAACTTTTCTCTAGTATTACCTTCATTTAATGTGTAATTTTATGCTGGTCTCTGACCATAATAAAGGTTACTTGACTTGACTTGTATCTAAAAGCTAAGAAAGGTGGAAGTAATCTGTAGTAATTGAATAAAACTTGTTTTTAGTTCTTATCTTTTTACAAGCCTCTCTGAGTTGGTTTTTAACTCAGGAAAGCGGGGGCGAAGGGGGATTTCTCTGGTGCAAATACATACTTGGGCATTCAGCAGCTATCAGTTTTCTCACCACATTTAGGCTTGCACATGAAAGATTTTGTACTTATCCAATAGCAAAATAAAGGGAGTTTTCCCTGGGATTCCACCCCAAGCCCAGAGAGATTCAAGCTCTGTTGATAGGAGGGGTGGTGGCGGCAGCCTTTTGAACCTGCCGATAATACAGAAGAATTTTAGGAGAAGCCTAGACAGGCAGCTCCACAGGGATGATTCAGCATTTCTTTTCTTCACGTGAGCTTGCTCTGAAACAAAGGTTTTAATCTGCTACAGGTGTCATGATCACTCTCTTTATTATATGATCTTGGCTTTCATGGTCTTGTTCTGTTTTTCATCTCCTAACTGGACTGATCAGATCCTAATAAGGTTCTGCTTTTCACAAAACCTTATCCTATAATAAATATGTTAATCATTAAGATGCCTCAAGACTCTACACTGCTTTTGCTGTAACCTTTCCTCTGGAAGATTATCTTTTTTGTTTTCTCAGCCTATCAGGCTTCCTCAAGACTTTGTTGTAGGCCCTTCATTTTTAATCTTTTAGGATATCTGATTCAGTCTTGTGCCATTAATGATCATACCTATGCTGACAATATTCTGTTTTCTTAATCATATAATAATAGTAAACTCACTTGAGTACCTATCAATTTGGAAGCAAACCAGAGGCACCAAAAAACAAGGTAGTGGTTGCTACATACTTGGGGAAATCCCTTGGTATGTCAAAGTATATAAATGTGTAAATTGAATGAAAATGTAATTTTTAACCTCTCTCCATAAAATAGGCCTGTGAGCTTCCAGGGCTTGTGCTTCCAGACTTGACTAAAGGCAGAGGGCATGGAGCAACTGAGATATGGAATGATAGGGTGTCAATTGAAAACAAGTTGTTCTAGAAAGAATGAATCAGCCTACTTTCCTTTCACTGTCTCTACAACTGGACTAAAAAAATCCAGGTCCACAAGTTAGATCTCTTGCACCTCAAATGTTCATGTGTTTGATCATTCATCTTGGATCAGGGTGGATAACATCATTACAAACTACACCACTGAGGTGTCCCTGTGTGTCATTCACTACAACTGTACCAAATTTGATTCAAATCAGTTAGACAGTCCTCAGGTTAGGATTTCACCTCAAAAGTTCACACATCCACCATCTTGGATCGGGGTGGATGATGTCATCACAAACTACACCATTGGGGCATCCCTATGTGTCCCTACAGCTTACAAAGGCAGGGAGAGGCGTTCCTGGACAGTCTGGGAGTCCAGCGCTGGCTGAAATCTCTCAAAAATGGAGCTGCACAGCTGCAAGCTGGAAGAAGCCATCCCAGCCAAGCAGGGAGCCCAGCACTTTCTGGGTTTTACTTCAAAATGGAGCACCTGTTTGCTATCGTCACCATGCCCCCTGCACCTGACATCAGATGCAGGGGTGGGGCGTGGCAGCCCGGGTTCTTTGAACCCATTTGCACAACATACGCTATGCCCCTGGGGCCACTGTGTAAAACAGGATGCTAGACTAGATAGACCCCTGATCCATCAGAGCTGGTCTTATTTCAGGTGGCAGAATCATATTTTGAATGCTCCCACCCATAAACATCTGCTGCACATAGTAAACTAGTATATCAGGTACAAGGCTACACTACACCTTTCTCTCCAGTGTGCGAGTTTACTTAGTTGTACCTAGTTTACTGAAGTGTATTTCATGAAGGTGTTTTCTGTGTGAGGAATCATTCAGAAATATTATCCAATCCACCTGAAGCAGTACAGTCAATATTCTACCACACATCAGAGGCAAGACTGGAGGACACTCCTTCTGATATCTAAAGTGTTATCTGTGTGTGTGTGTGTGTGTGTGTGTGTGTGTGTGTGTGTACGCGCGCGCACGTGTACACATGCGTGTGTAGGGGAAGAATGGCAGTTTAGTCCCCAAACAGCAAAGCAAAACCAGCTGGGGTGAGAAAGCAGCAAAGCAAGAGGTCTTGAGACAGTTCTTTAGTATTGAAGAACTACAAGGATTTATTTAAAGAAAAGGTTACAAACAAATGTGAAAAAGCCTGCAGCTTAATATCAGCTGTAGCTCATGGCTGAAGAGAGAGACCAAAACAAACAGCCATCTCTGGGGAGACAAAATGGAGACTAACACTGGAAGAACAAAGAGGGGAGGAGTCCAGCACTTTTATCCATGACCCTAAACACACCAAGTGGTCACTATGAGACATTGCAGCTGAGAGCTGATGCCACCAGGGCCCTAGCTCCAACACTACTCCTCATAGACTGCAGCATGAGCCAAATTGCCCTGCCTCTTAAATGGGGTTAAGGGAGCAAGCACTCCTTTAGCCCAATTTTTTTTCCAGGGTATGGGGAGGGCATCCATCACACGATGGGTTATCAGGCTCCGCATGCTCCGAGACAGGGCCAATCAAATTCGAGCACACGCTCTATCCCCTCAGCACCTCCCTGCTTGACCCAGTTCTGGTCCTGTCTAGCTCCGTGAATAGTTGTGCCTCTTAAGATCTGGTCTTATTCTTAGCCTTATTCTCGTGAGTTCTAATCTTTGTTCTACACTATTCTTTTCTCTGATTTCTCTGTGTGCAAGGAGGGGAAAGGAGTTGCACGTTCTCGGTTATCGCTCAGTTGTTTCCTTTCGGTTCTTACTCCCCACCCCCACCCCCAACCTTCTCCGTACCTTTTAAAATCTTTATCATTTATCCGATTTGTGTACTTAGTACTTGTGCATTTCGTGGTCTCCCTTCGTTCTGATCTGTCTTCACTGCTTCTTCGCTTGCTTACGGGACGACCAGAAAGTGTAATAGGAGCTATGGAGCTCTCACACACGGGAGACATGTTGAAAGGATCCCTCTCTGAGGGACCTTTGTCGGATGCACCTGCTTGTAATCCACACAGTGGGAAGGCTTTGAACACGGGAGCTATGGCCCCAGATGGCACAGCAATAATGGGAGCTTCAGCCCCGGTTGCTCCCCAGAGAGGGGTAATGGCGGCGGTCTCTGAGAGGTCTGTAACTGCCGACACGGAAAGTGCTGCAGCCGCGGCTCTAAGGCAGAGAGAGACCGAGGAAAGCTTGATTCCCTCAACGGCACCTAAGCCGTTAAAGAAAGCCCAAAAGAAAGCTAAACACTTGAAAGGGAAAGATGAACCCAAGACGAAGAAAAAGAAGAAACATGTCTCGAGCACTATGCCTCTGAGCGAGCGATTACAGATTAAAGCGGTGAGGGCTCAAATGCCAGATAAACCGCTTCATGTTTTTCCCGCTGAAAACAGCGCCTCCATTTTAGGAGAGTCCGGGCGCACAGAAACGGCTGAGGCTTTGCCTGTTACCGTTTCGCAAGCTAGTGCCCTGAGTTCTATTCATATGGGGCAGTTTCCCAGTCAACTGATTTCTGCTACTGCTGGCACTGGGGAGTTACAAGCCTCCGTTTGCACTATGGCTGGTTCCTTTTCCGATGTGGGCAGCAAAACGGCAAGTATAAAGGGCCCTAATGGTGAACAGCTATCGGTCAAGGAGTTACAGTGGCTGGGGAATTTCGTTAAGAATCAGTGCATGGCATTGCTATCTCCCTTACTGGGTCAGGTTTCAGCTCCTTCGGGCTCTCTTCCTCTGCCTAATGTGGAAGCTTCTTCTATCTCTCAGTCTAATTTGGCAGTTCAGCCTAATGTGGCGCCTCCTAGCATAGCCCCTCGGGTAGTCTCTAGTCGTAGGTCCCGGCGTCCTTCCTTCTCATCTTCGCCAGACTCCAGTCCTACAAGGCATTGTATTCCCGTGGGGGAACGAGTTTGGCGGGCTAGGCGTTATAATAAGCGCCACTTTAGAAGGGTCCAGAGTGAGTCATGTTCCTCCGAGGAGGAACTTCCCCGCTCCAAGAGGCGGTGTATTGGTGAACCTAATGTTTCAGGGGCATGTGCGGTTCCCAGTAAGAATGTGCTACCTGAAAAGGTTTCCCAGGGATCTAGTGCTGTCCATATACCTCCTGTCGTGCTCCCTCAGACAGCCCAAGTTGACCCGGGATCTGATTCTTCGGGTATGGAAAAAGAGGAAGGAGAGCTTTCAGATGAGCAGACTCCATCTGAGAAACCTACCACAGCCAGGCTATTCTCGACTACAGAATTTGAAATACTCTTAGCAAAAGCGAAGAGGGCCATTAAGGACGTCTCTAATGAATCAGGTGGTCTACCAATTTTGGGTTTGGACCAGGAGGTTTTTCCGTCGACTTCCTCTGCCCCCGCCCACTGTACCATTTCCAACCTTATTTAAGGAGGTCATGATGGCAGAATGGGGTTCCCCGGTGTCCTATAAGCCCATTTTCCATTTTCCTAAAAAGCTGTATAATCTGCCCCTGATATCATGTCTATGCTAGCTGTTCCAGTTGTAGATGCAACTGTGGCCCAGTTGGTGTCCGGATCGTTGGTGAACAGAGAGGGCGAGGAGTTCCTGAAGTCTCCAGAGGAGAAGAAAACCGATCACCTGCTGTGGAAGGTTCACAATGCCTCTTCCACGGTCATAAGGGCTGCCTCCACGAATTCCATCTTTGCCAGGGCTACAATTCTGTGGACCAAGGAATTGGCCAAGTTGGTACCTCCGGAGAACCTGAAGCTGCGGCAAGGTCTGAACAAGATAGCCAGGGCTGCCGCCCTTATGGCCGACTCTAGTTTGGATTGCCTTCAACATGGCTCCAGGGCAATGGCAGCTAATGTGGCTGTAAGAAGGGGTCTCTGGTTGAGGCACTGGAGAGTTGACGCTAAGTCAAAGGCATCCTTGGCGGCTACCCCATTCCGGGGTACTAAGCTTTTTGGGGAGTCTCTAGAGCCAGTACTAGTGGAGACCCATGATAAGAAAAAGGCGATGCCAGGAGGTCGAGGGGACTCTAGGAGACCTTTTCGAGGGGGTGGTAGCAATTTTCCAAATTCCTTTCGTTCCTACCGACCCTTCTCCCGGTTTCCTTCTTCAGGTTCCCGAGAAAGCTTCAGAGATCGTGACCGCGATTACAGAGGAGGTTAGTTCAGATCAAACTGGCGACAGCCCTGGAACTTCAGAAATAGAGGTATGGGAAGGGGCAGAGTGGGAGGTTTCCCCCCCCAACCAGTCTAGACACTCCCGTAAACAATGACCCGATCCAGGTGGGAGGTCGCCTGAGAGCCTTTGCCCCGGTCTGGCGGGAATCAACCACAGACCGTTGGGTGAACCAAACCATATCCCAGGGATACTCCATAGATTTTTGGGCGACCCCACCCGACTTTTTCTTCAAAACACCAGTTTCCAATTGCGAGGTGAAGAAGAAGTTGATGGAAGTCGCCATACAGCATCTCCTGGAGATTCGGGCCATGGAATTGGTTCCGACGTCGGCACATCCAGTGGGGGTGTTCTCTCGCTTGTTTCTGGTGCCCAAGAAAGACGACACCTGGCGAGCGGTTCTGGACCTCAAACGACTGAACCGCTTCGTGAAGAAAAGGACGTTCCAGATGGAGTCGTTCAGGTCCATCAAGGCATCTGTCCTGCCGGGGGACTGGCTGGCATCGTTAGACTTGTCCGAGGCATACTTGCACGTGCCTGTCAATACCCACTCTCGCAAGTTCCTCAGATTCGCCTACAATCAGAGGTTTTATCAATACAGGGCACTCCCTTTCGGCCTCTCTTCAGCCCCCTGAGTTTTTACGAAATTGATGGTGGCAGTCATTGCTCGGATAAGGCAGACGGCCATTCATTCCTACCCGTATCTCGACGATGTCCTGATTCGATCGAACTCGGCCCCCCGAGCAAAAGAGGACGTGGATCACACGGTGCAATTGATGGAGGACCACGGATTCATAATAAACAGAGTAAAGAGTCATCTGGTTCCGTCCCAGGTTTTGGTCCACCTGGGTGTGCTATTCAATACACGTGCAGGTACGGTGAGCCTACCCAGAGATCGAATTTACAAGATACGGACGGCTATTGCACCATACCTTCGCAGAAAGAAGGCCTCGTTGACTCACCTGGCTCATGTATTGGGACTGACGGTTGCCTGTTCGGATTGTGTTCCGTGGGCCAGATGGCGTTCCAGGCCTCTACAATGGCCTCTGCTTCCTCACCAGGAGGCTATCATGGAGAGGCGGTCAGTAAACATCAAGCTTTCCCGAACTGTACGTCACTCCTTCCTATGGTGGACATCGACAGCGGTGGAGCAAGGAGTCTCACTAGTTGCCCCCGAGAAAATTATTGTAACAACAGATGCGAGTCTCTTCGGCTGGGGAGCTCACTGCGGCAACCAGCATGCCCAGGGCAAATGGGACCAAGACGACTTGACGCACAACATAAATTGGCTAGAACTTAAGGCAGTTCATCTGGCATTGCTGAGCTTCAGAACAATCGTGGAGGATCAACATGTACTGATACGTACGGACAATGTCACGACAAAAGCTCATATCAACCACCAAGGGGGTACATGGTCACGGGCACTGATGATGGAGACGGACCGTTGCTTCCAATGGGCGGAACACCACCTGAAATCAATTTCGGCGGAACACCTCTCAGGTGTCACCAATCTGCAGGCCGACTGGCTGAGTCGACAATCTCTGGACCAAGCAGAGTGGTCTCTTCACCCAGATGTTTTCGATGTGATGGTTCAAAGACTGGGCATGCCCGTAGTGGACCTGTTAGCATCTCAGTTCAATCACAAACTTCCAAGATTTTATTCAAGGCACATGTGCCAACAGGCGGAGCAGATGGATGCCTTGACAACCAGGTGGCCTCTGGGACTCTTGTATGCCTTCCCACCTCTGCCTATTCTAGGGGCAGCTATCAGGAAGATGAGGTTCGAGAAGGCGGAATTGATCTTGGTGGCTCCCTATTGGCCTCGGAGGCCTTGGTTCTCAGAACTCCTGAAACTTTTGGTACGTGCCCCGTGGCCCCTTCCGGTCAGGTCAGACCTGCTGATGCAGGGTCCAGTTTGTTATCTGGATCTGGGATGGCTACAGTTACATGCCTGGAGGCTGAGCGGAAGAAGCTAGAGGGTAAAGGATACTCTCAGAAGGTTCAGAACACTATCATGGCTTCCAGACACCCTTCCACGACACGGATTTATCAGGCCACCTGGACTGCGTTCTGTTCCTGGGCTACATCTTGCAATTTGGTTCCACTAGAGTCTGGTGTTCCAGAGGTTCTGGAATTCCTTCAGCGGGGTATGGATAAGGGCTTACGTCCCAGTACTTTGCGCCGTCAAACGTCTGCATTGTCCTCCATATTAGATCTTTCAGTTGAGGGTTCTAAGGATCTCCATCCCAACATTAGGCGGTTTTTGAAGGGCGCCAAGAATTTGGGCCCTCCTCCGGTACAACGTTTTCCCACATGGGATTTAAATAAGGTGTTAAACGCTCTAACAAAATCTCCATTTGAACCCCTTCATTCAGTACCGTTGAGGTTTTTGTCCTTCAAAGTGATTTTTCTTGTCGCTGTTACTTCAGCAAGGAGGGTTTCGGAATTGGCTGCTCTCTCAGTGCGGGATGAACTTTGTGTATTCCAGAAGGATTCGGTGGTCATGAAGCTGGATCCCACATTCTTGCCTAAAGTAAACTCATTGTTCCATAGGTCTCAGTCTGTTATTTTACCTTCCTTTTGTCCAAGGCCTCAACATACCAAAGAGAAAGTATGGCATAGGTTAGATGTTCGCAGGGCTCTACGCATTTATATCCGGCGCACGAAAGAATGGCGTAGGTCCGATTACCTTTTTGTTTCCTATCAGCCCCCAGGCTTAGGTATGAGAGCTTCCAAGTTTGCCCTGGCCAGGTGGATCAAGGCTACTATTTCTTTAGCCTACGAGTCCATGGGCTTGGTGGCCCCACAAGGAGTAACGGCTCATTCTACCAGGAGTGCCTCCACTTCGGCAGCTTTTTCTGCTAGGGTTCCATTAGAGGAGATCTGCAAGGCGGCCACTTGGTCTTCTGTTTCCCCCTTCATTAAACATTACAAAATTCCATCCTTTCATGAGTCACAGGCGGCAGTGGGCCGCACTGTACTCCAAAGGGTGGTGTAAACATCCGCTTCCCTCCCGGATTCTGGCTTGGGTAAGTCCCATCGTGTGACGGATGCCCTCCCCATACCCTGGAAAAAGAAACATTGGTAGACTTACCGTGAAGGGTTCTTTTTCAGGTATGGGGAGGGCATCCGGCCCTCCCATGGATGTGGAGGTGGACTTCGGGGTGGCGGGGCAACTCCTAGGGCTTTTTAGCTGACCTATCCCTGTTTTGTCTTGCCTTGCTTACTATAACTGCCTTTTATTCTTGGATGAAGTGATCTGTTTTCCTCAGTTTATTCCTTCTACACGACCAGAGCTGGGTCAAGCAGGGAGGTGCTGAGGGGATAGAGCGTGTGCTTGAATTTGATTGGCCCTGTCTCGGAGCATGCGGAGCCTGATAACCCATCGTGTGACGGATGCCCTCCCCATACCTGAAAAAGAACCCTTCACGGTAAGTCTACCAATGTTTCTTTCTGATCATTTGTCAGCCAGGGCTGGGAGACTGTGGGGCTCCCAGCCAGCATAGGGGGAGCCCCATAATGTACTATGCACTCGTGTTGTGCATTATGGGAGTTCTGGGGAGCGGGGTGACATGTCCCATCCTCCTGACCCTCCACGCTGCCAGAGAAGGCAGCTGCGCCCAGACCATGACTGAGGATTGCCTGCGGGGAGGTAAGCCTTTCAAGGCTTCCTCCCTGTGTGCCCTTGAGCCCTCTCTCACTGCTCATTGTCTACCCTAGTGGGGAGGATAAGTGAGATTGTCAGTACTCTCTTTTCCTTCTGAAGATCATCTCCAGTCATTTGTTCCAGATTTTTCCCCCAAATAGACATATGATTCAGATTTGATGAACAATAAACAAATTGGTACACATGGCCTGTAATTAAATTAGCTTACGTGCATGAGTTTGTCAACAAACCACTCGAGAGTAAACCTGGCCAAGCTTTCTGTTGAAGGGACATTATATGTTACAGGAGTAATTGGCACAACAAAGAGGAAGCATGGGTCCCAAGAGGCCACAGCTTTCACACATAATAATGCCAAAGGGTAAAAGAGGAGCAGAGATTCTTTTCCTCCAAAAGGAACAGAAATGGCCAATATCAACAGCCCTGCCATTTAGTTAGTTTCTCCAGTCATCACTCAGCTCTATCATTCACCTGGTTTAAGTCTCATGGGGCCTCACACCAGTTCACAATACACATTTAGTTGAACTACCAGATGACTGCATCCCTAGGGCTTGAATTTCATTTTGGAAACAAGAGAGTTTGAGACAACTGAGGACAGGTTCACACATGCAGGTTCATTGCTTGATGACTACAGCATTAGAGGAGGTGACTTCTTTCTGTGAATGAGCCAATACAGATCACATTCCATTTAAAAAATATTTATTTATTTTTTCTTGTTTACACAGTCAGACAGGTGTTATTGACTGGTTTGTTTTATCCAGACACCAAGTCCTTCCCAAGGACCTGGGATGGCTGAATTTTATCATCAATACTGTTGGTTATTATAGATATTGTCGCAAAATATAGGCTGTTCCCAGTAAAGCTCCTTTTTGTAATTGGCTGATGGTGATTTCTGTGGCCCCTATGGTGTTGAGGTGCTCTTCAAGGTCTTTTGGAATTGCACCCAGGGTGCCAATTACCACTGGGATTATTTTGGTCTTTTTCTGCCACAGCCTTGCAATTTCAATTTGTAGATCTTTGTATTTGGTGATTTTTTCTGTTTCTTTTTCTTCTATTCTGCTATCCCCTGGTATTGCTATGTCGATTATTTTGACTTGTTTTTCTTTCTTCTCGACTACAGTTATATCTGGTGTATTGTGTGGCAGATGTTTGTCTGTTTGTAGTTGGAAGTCCCATAATATTTTTACATCTTCATTTTCTTCAACTTTTTCACTTTTACGGTCCCACCAATTTTTGGCTACAGGTAGCTTGTATTTTTTGCAGATGTTCCAGTGTACCATCCCTGCTACCTTGTCATGCCTTTGTTTGTAGTCAGTCTGTGCGATCAGTCAATGCTGCTAATTATGTATGTATGTATGTATTTGATTTATATACCGCCCTTCCAAAAAATGGCTCAGAGTGGTAATTAAGTAAAAATATGATGATTAGTCCTACTAAGAACATGAAGTTACGAAGACACCAGTTATTTAAGTAAATAGCCCAGCCTTCAGGCAAGGGCTCCTTGGATATTATAATTACATTAAGATTATTCTTCATGTTCTGAACTCATAGTTGCTGTCTGTACAGGAACTCCTCTGGTCGGTAATGGCTTAATGCCAGTGAATCTCCTTTCATTTGAGCAAAGCTATTCTGGGTATAGAATTTATAATTTTTTAAATAGTTATATTTTAAAGTAAAGGTAGAGTGTGCCATCAAGTTGATTTCAACTCCTGGTGCCCACAGAGCCCTGTGGTTTTCTTTGGCAGAATACAGGAGGGGTTTACCATTGCCTTCTCCCATGCAGTATGAGATGATGCCTTTCAGCATCTTCCTATATCGCTGCTGCCCAATATAGGTGTTTCCCATAGTCTGGGAAACATACCAGCGGGGATTCGAACTGGCAGTCTTCTGCTTGTTAGTCAAACATTTCCCCGCTGTGCCACTTAAGGTGACGCAACTAATAAGAACATGAATAAATCATCCCCAATGTGCCCCTCTGATGTAAAACTAAGCACTCTGGGTCCATGTAACTGCTGCCATTGTTGCAATACTGTATTAAAGAATGAAGTCTTTAATGGAGTATCCATCAGTATATACAAAATCTTAGATTTAGTAACAGTTTTAGAGAGGCTTTAGTACCTTGTGATATCAGCAGTTGCATATTTAGCAACAAAAAATCTAACAATGAGAAAAGGGACAAAGACAGCCATATTTAACCGGCCTGCAAATGAATGGTTAAAAATACATGGGAATACAGAAGAGGTGAGCCGCAACAGTCAGCCCAGCAGCACAGTTACCATCTGGCAATGCAAGTGAATGGCAATGTAGGATTTGGGGAAGTGGTGACAAATTCTCCAGCCCAAACCAAAAACTTTCTAGGGATGGCGGGTTGGCAGCATACCTCCTTGCCATCCTGTTGTTTTTGTGACTGGAAATGACCGGAAGTGCTGTGTGCAGCAAGGAGGTACACTGCTGCCCCGCCAAACTATTTCTGCACAGAGCAGTAGAGGGGGAAGCATGGCAGCAGGTGGGGGTGTGTGTGCCCTCCCCCATTCTTAAAGCCATCCTCCACCACCACCACCACTGGCTCAAAAGGAGCCCATTCCATGCACATCCCTAAAACGTTCCTCATTTTGCAAGAGCTCACCCATCACGGAGCGATATTTCCATACATATGCCCATGAGTTGATGGCATCTTGGCCACAGGGTTGTTGGGCTACAACTGAATAGGATCGGAGGGAAGAGGAACAGCTGAGGCAGGAGTCCGAAGAAATGGAGAGAGGGAGGAAGCAGGGGTTAAGGGAAAGTAAGACAGAGCAAAGCTGGCTGGGAAGGGACATTGCTCACCCAGTCAGCTACAGTCTGTCTTTATGGTCACATTTTATACACATTCTCATTTGATGGCCACCTCACAAATAATAGTAATAATATAAGGAAACAGAATGTTCCTTCCCCCATGAATGTTTGTCACAGTTTTCATAAAACACATTAAAATGCAGTCAGGGTACTGTATGACAATCCATCCACAACACCCAGGATGTGTGTATTAACTATGTACTAGCCTTGTTATTCTCCTTGCTCCTCTCAGATTTGCTGGACCCTTATTCGGAAAGGGGTTTGTCCTATGTTCATGAAAATAATATTGATGACAGCTGCAGCATTCCATTTTCAGGTAAGCTTTCTGCAGTTATAGTAGCTGAATTGAGCACAATGTGGGGGAGAACTAAGCTCTAGATTGTGCACAGGTTTGTATCAAACTTCCAGTCTTCTGCAAATTCTTGAGAATTGCTCACTATTTCCAAAGCTGCATTATTGAAAGCTAGATTATACATTTCTTTTCGGAGAGTTTAGTTTGGGGATTCCATTCCCTACATTCCATATAGAGAAGTATTTAGCAGAGCCTCCTAGCCTCTTCCTATTACCAGCTTTCTCCGTCTCCTGTATCTCAAGCCCCCACAGAGTTGCCTACTTATGTTTCTTCATAGGTTACGGGGCAACAGTTCCCTTTCCCCTTAGGTTAGATTTCTGGAGAAATGTACCAGTTCACCAGATGACAAGCCCCATCAGAATGCTACCACAGGAAGGGAACCTCACAGCCATGTGCACTGAACCGCATCCCAAGAGACTAACTGCCCAACAGGGAGTACTAGGCATACTTATGTCAATTTCTCTTGCGCCCTTTGCTTCTGTGTAGACTGCTGTGAGGAAACAGTGATGAGAAATGACATGCAGCAACAGCAGAATGAAACCACAGTTGCGTGCAACAGACAATGTGCCAGTGGCAAGCTTCTCCACAGATGCCCACTGGAGACCTCAAAAGTCAGTAAAGTGATGTTGACTAAGGGCTAATTATTTCCACATTACACTTTTTACATACAAATCCATTCTTGTGTACCAAAATATTTGTATATTTCATGAGCCCAGAATGTTCATTGGTAACTTTCAGCTTCCCAATATGTTTATTAGAAGTAAAGGTAACACATTCTCCAACATGAGCATGGATTTAGCTAAATAAATGAAAAAGAAAATGGAAATCTGCCCCAAACATCAGGGTGGATCTGTAGCCTTATGAGTAGGGAAGAAAGTGCGCGAACTGCTTCACTGGTAAGAGCATGTCATGAAGATTAGCTTCCTAAGGGCATTCAGGGGGGTGTGGTGGAGAATGTCTGCTTCTTGCTCTATTATTTTCTTTTATCATCTCTTGACTTGTGTTTATAGGATTTTTATGAAGTTTCATGAAATACATTTTATGAAGTAAAATTATACTGCTTAGCTTTAGGGCCAAAACTACATGTGACACTAAAAGCAGCATAGTGCTTCTATCTTTATTTAAACATAGTGGTTGCCAGGAGTCTGATCTCTAGTGGGACTAAAATACCTGCATGGGGGAGGAGATTTAACTCTTCCCCCCTGCTACAAAATGATTGCCCTGAAGCTATTTGCCCAGGTGTGAGGCTGCCATTGACACCTGTGGCAGCTCCCCTCCTGAGGCAAATAATTGGGGGGGGGGATTATTTTCATGGGGACCACAGCACAGGGGGAAAGGAAACTTAGCGGTCATGGGATAAGGGGACAAGTACATGTGTAGATTGCTAACTGGTTGAAATACAGGAAACAGAGGGTAGGTATAAATAGAGAGTTTTCACAATGGAGGGAAGTAAGAAGTGAGGTCCCCCAAGGATCTGTACTGGGGCCGGTGCTTTTTAATTTATTCATAAATGATCTAGAAGCAGGGGTAAGCAGCGAGGTGGCCAGATTTGCAGATGATACCAAACTCTTCCGGGTAGTGAAATCCAAAATGGATTGTGAGGAGCTCCAAAGGGATCTCTCCAAACTGGGGGAGTGGGCGACAAAGTGGCAAATGCGGTTCAGTGTTGGCAAGTGTAAAGTTATGCACATTGAGACGAAAAACCCCAACTTCAAGTATACACCAATGGTATCTGAGCTGTCGGTGACTGACTAGGAGAGGGATCTTGGGGTCATGGGGGACAGCTCATTGAAAGTGTCGACTCAATGTATGGCAGCTGTAAAAAAAGGCCAATTCCATGCTAGGGATCATTAGGAAAGGGGATGGAAAATAAAATGGCTAATATTATAATGCCCTTATACAAAACTATGGTGCGACCACACTTGGAGTACTGCGTACAATTCTGGTCACCACATCTAAAAAAGGACATTGTTGAACTGGAGAAGGTACAGAAGATGATCAGGGGCCAAGAGCACCTTTCTTATGAGGCAAGACTACAACACCTGGGGCTTTTTAGTTTAGAAAAAAGACGACTGCGGGGAGACATGATAGAGGTCTATAGAATCATGCATGGTGTGGAGAAAGTGGAGAGAGAGAGATTCTTTTCCCTCTCACACAACACTAGAACCACGGGTCACTCCATGAAATTGATTGCCAGGAGGTCTAGGACCAACAAACGGAAGTACTTTTTCACACAACGCGTGATCCACTTGTGGAGCTCTCTGCCACAGGATGTGGTGACAGCCAACAACCTGGATGGCTTTAAGAGGGGTTTGGATGACTTCATGGAGGAGAGGTCTATCAATGGCTACTAGTCGGAGGGCTGTGGGCCACCTCCAGCCTCAAGGGCAGGGTGCCTCTGAGTACCAGTTGCAGGGGAGTAATGGCAGGAGAGAGGTCATGCCCTCAACTCCTGTCTGTGGCTTCCAGCGGCATCTGGTGGGCCACTGTGCGAAACAGGATGCTGGACTAGATGGGCCTTGGGCCTGATTCAGCAGGGCTGTTCTTATGTTCTTAAAGAGTTAATCCCCCATACAATGGTTCTGATCTTTCATGGCTGCTATTTATCAAAAAGATGCAAGCATCACATGTAGCCTGACCCTTGGTTTTATCTATCTTACCCCAGTTTTAAAATGTGCCTTAGAGAATATGATGCCAGTTTATTGGGATGAGAGAAATGGGGGTGCCCCAGCTATCTTATTTATGAGCAGAGGGAGATAAGGCAGTGGAAATCAGGCAAGCCAGCTGAAGGAAAGAACAATAAGATAAAGCCCATCCCATATTCCAATCCCCTTTCCATCCACAAATTACTCTGGTTGCTATGTCAACAAAGCACGGAGTCTTGAGGTACTGTAATTGAATGACAGGTCAATACAGTACATGGAAAAACAACTATGATCTGGTTAAATCCTGGATGAGGGTTCCAACCTGGCTTGCATCACTGAGACCTGGGTGGACAATCTTGGGAGAGTCATTCTGTGTCAGCTGTGTCCTCTTGGATTCTTGGTACAGCATCAGCATAGGCTTAGTGTCCAGAAGGAAAGGTCACTGTGGTTTATAGGAGGCCTTTCCTCTTTATACAGGTTTCCTGCTCACCACAGTTCAGGCTTTGATTATTTTTACCTGGTGTTGAATACACGGGAGAGATTGGGGTTCTGTTGGTGTACCAATCACCAGGTAATAACAACAATGTTGAAGATTTATGTACCGCTTTTCAGCAAAAGTTCCCAAAGCAGTTTACATAGATATAGATATAAGTAAATAAATAAAATGGCTCCCTGCCCCCAAAGGGCTCACAATCTAAAAAAGAAACATTAAGATAGGCACCAGCAACAGCCACTGGAGAGATCCTGTACTGGGGATGGATAGGGCCGGTCGCTCTCCTCCTGCTAAAAAAAGAGAATCGTGCCTCTTTGCTCAGTTAGCAAGGGTTTGCAGATCTTAATAATAAGCAGATCTTAAATTAAGAAGGCCCTGGTTGATTCTATCCACGTGGATAGAAATCTTGCAATCCAAAATTCCAAATGACTCAAGGGTAGCCAAACTAAGTGATACTTTTGTGCTGAAATGACTGACTCAGGTATCAGTTCTGAGTACACTGACCTGAGAGTAGATACCATTGAAATCAGTGGGACTTACTTCTAAGTAAATGTACTTGAGTGCACTGTCAGTCTGCTTGTGGGTCAGATATGGGGATGATTCTTCAAGAAGAAACTGGACTTGATGATCTTCTGATACATTTCAGTATATCACATGTTCCCCCATTTCCTTGATCCCTTTTCAGAAACTGAGTTACCACAACACCATGATTACTCAGTCCAGTCCCGAGAGAGAAGTTGAATGGAAGGAAAAGACAAAGTAAGATTGTCCAAGCAGACAGTGGTGGGCAGTTATATCAAAAGCACAGGATGAACAATCCCAGCAAAAGCAAAGAACCCCTCCTTTTACCTCCTTTGAAAGTTTCTGCCCAGTGGGTTGATCTTACTTCATCCTCAGCTCTTGACCTACCTTAACTTCCAATCCTCCACCACAGTTCCTATTATCTACTCCCTGCTGAAGGTAGACTTAAAGCCCACATGATACATGATGCTCCAACAAACAGCAGTACAAATAAATAAAGCAGCTGGGATAAATTCTCCCACCTATATTCACTTATTGCAAGCAAAAGTGTGATCAACTAAAAGTTGTTGGAGATAGAGTTCCAGTGCATTGACCTTTTGCACCGACTATCCCAATGACCACTAGGAGCATTGGGAGTAGAGATAGTGAGTAAGGGTCTCCCTAGCTGTTCCTTTCTATCTCTACTCTATGACCCTTGATACGATTCCTCAGGCATTTCCTGTGGAGAGTCAGAATCCCTTCCTTTCCTCTTAGAGAGCAGATGGAAACATCTCTCTCTCCCCCTACCTATTCATTATGTAGCCTATAGATAAACTAGGTCTTTCCTTTCCAAAGTGTACTTCATCAATAAATCTACTTAGTATTTAGATTCTACAAGAATCTCCATGTGTCTTCTATAAATAGCTGCAACAACTAAACTTTGCTTTCGACTCTGTAACTGGAATGGGTAGCTTCTTTAGTGCTCTGCTAATTAATCACAAAACCTATCACGGGTAAATTCACCCCCCAACAAAAGTAACATTCTCAGTTACAGGACAAATTAGGGTTTCTGGCTTTCTGTTGTTCTCAGGCTCTCCTACAACTCATTCCTTTCATTCTTGGGATTCAAATGCTTGTACATGCAGAAACATATATTAACTACGAGTATTGCAAGAAATGAATGACTCAGCAACAGCTATCTCTGAACTACAGGACCTCCTGCATCAGTCAAAATTAACTGCTGAATTCCTAAACGAGAGACTTGTTTTGCACAAGGGATCCTTGGCAAAAGAGAAATGAGCAAAGGTGAAATTAATTTGTGTGGTTACTTTCATATCAGACTAGCCTTTAATCAAAAGAGGAAACAATAAAGCTTTAAAACTTCTCAGGCTCTGTCCTTAATTAAACCAAGAACAATCTGGGCTGATGGCTCTAGAGTAGATATGTAAACAGCTCATTAGAAATATGCACTGAAAATATCTCACTTTGCATCGCTAGATATTAGAGATCAATGCAACAAAATATATTATTCAGAGCATATTGGGTATTTTTCCTTGAACATCGGAGCTATCCAAGGAACAACAATTTGAGCTGTGTGAAAGTTCTCTTGATTTTAAATATTAAATATTAGAAAGCAATATACCCCTCTAATATAAAAGGGTCTTTGCTATACACATTTTGCTTATCTCGGAAATGTGTCTATTAGCCTGTCAGGAAAAGCTTGTTTACAGCACATGGGAAAAGCTTGAATTACATGAACAAATATTATAGATAGCATATTTAGGATGTTTTGTGTTAAACTATATTAAAATATTTCATTAGCTTGTGAATTGACGGTAGAATAAATAATTATATATGCCAGAGAAAGTCTAAAAAAATATTTATTATGATGATCCCTGCTAACTCAGCAAAGAGGCACCTTTTAAATTGGTGGTCTCTTATATTTATCCAGGGAAGAGCAGCTGGCCCAATTCATCTCTAGGGTGGTTTCCAGACAGCGAGCTTTACACTGCAAAACGTGGTGTAAACTGCAATGTTTTGTGGTGCCAATTTAAAACCATAGTTGAAATCCATTGCCTCCTGCAATGGGCAAATACAGCTATTATTATTATTATTATTATTTTGGCAACACAGGTGTGATGTTATAGGGCTGTAACGCAGCAATAAAACAAAAAAGAAGGCCTTGGAAATGTGAACGGCACCTTACCTTGCTTACAATGCAGGGACTGCGACGTCAAGACACAGGCAGTATGGAAGGACACTTAAGGGATATGTCGTGACACTGTGGTAGCATGCAATTTGGAAAGCGCCATGCAAAGCATGCCACCAATGGCAGTTGCTGGTTTCTACCTTGAGTTTCTTTTTAGATGGCGAGCCATGTTGGGATAGAGAGGCATTTTATTTAGTATTCCATTATTTTTTTTCTATGTAAATTTTATTTATTTAAAATATTTATATCCCGCCCCTCCTGTATAGTACTGCTCGGGGTGGCTCACAACAGTAAAAGTTGTGTAAAAGCAGGTAAACCACTTTGAGAATATTTGTTAAGTGGAATATAAATATACATAGTAGTAGTAGATTTTGTTTTTGTAGATATCCTGTGTATATGTGTGCACATACACACACACACACACACACACACCTATACACATTCCATGACTGCTAAGTTTTCTCAAGTGTCTTTGAGGAGGAACTTTGTCAAAAACATTTTGGAAGTCCAAGTATACTATGTTAACTGGATCACCCTTATCCACACACCTGTTGACACTCTCAAAGAACTCCAAAAGGTAGGTGAGGCAAGATTTACCTTTGCAGAAGCTATGCTGGTTCTCCTTCAGCAGGGCCTGTTTTTCTATATGCTGGACATTTTTATCCCTGAGAATACTTTCCATCAATTTGCCCAGAACATATATTAAGCTAACCAGCCTGTAATTTTCTGGACCCCTGCGGGATCCCTTTTTGAAAATTGGTGTTACATTGGCTACTTTCCAGTCCTCTGGTACAGAGCCTGACTCAGGGGCATAACTATAATAGGGCAAGGGGAGACAGTTGTCTGGGGGCCCACTGCCTTGGGGGGCCCCCCAGAGGCAAGTCACATGACTGACTCCCCCAGCCGAGCACCCACCCAGGCTTCCTTCAGTTGTATTCATCCTCCAAAATTGATGTGAGTGTTAAGACCTGGAGCTACCGAACAGCATGTCTTTCTCTAGTACCATCAAATGACTTGCATCGTCCACAATTTACAAAACCTTTAAAAAATATAGTAGGATGATGTTCTATTGTGGCACATATATGCTTGTTGTTACCACTGTTCAGCCTCATTTAAGATTTCTTTACTTCATGAGCTGAGCTTCAATGTGGGGGAGCCCATTTTAAAATCTTGTCTCTGGGCCCACTCCAACCTTGCTATGGCCCTGGCCTGATTGTAGAGATAAGTTACATATTTTGCAAGGAGGTCGGCAATTTTACATTTGAGTTCTTTAAGGACTCTCAGGTGGATGCCATCTTGCCTTGGCAATTTGTCAATTTTTAATTTTTCGAGACAGTTTAGAATGTCGTCTCTCATCACCTTTATCTGACTCAGTTCTTTAGCCTCTGTCCCTGAGAAGCTCGGTTCAGAAGACACAGGTATACACTCAGTATCATCTGTCATGAAGATAGATGCAAATGAATCATTTAGCTTTTCTGCAATCTCCATATCCTCCTTAATAATCCCTTTCACTCCCTCATCAGCTAACAATCCAGTTGCCTGCCTGGCAGGTTTCCTGCTTCTGATATATTTAAAGAAATTTTTGTTATTCCCCTTGATGCTTTTAGCTAAATGTTCCTCAAACTCTCTTTTTGCCTCCCTTATTGTCTCCTTGCATTTGTTTTGCCAGAGTTTGTGTTCCTTTCATTTGGGTAGGCCTTCCAGTTTTGGAAGGAAATCTTCTTCCCCCTTATAGCTTCCTTGACTTTATTTGCTAGCCATGTCGGCATCCTCCCAGACTTGTTGGTACCTTTCCTCCTTTTCCGTATACATTCTAAATGGGCTTCTATTATTGTGGTTTTAAATAAACTCCATGCATTCTGGAGAGAAGTGTCTCTCCTGATTATCCCTTTCAGTTTTCTTTTCACAAAACTCCTCATTTTAGAGAAGTTTCCTCTTTTAAAGTTCTATGTGTCTGTGTTAGACTTCCTTGGAGATCCTATCCTCGCATATATGCTGAATTTGATCACATCATGGTCACTGTTCCCTAAAGGTTCAACAACAGATATCTCATACCAGGACCTGGGCACCCTTCAGGATTAAGTCCAAAGTTGCCTTCTATCTGGTTGGTTCCATGACCAAAAGTTCTAGGGCACAGTTGTTCAGTGTATCTAGAAATCTAGCCTCTTTGTCATTACTTGACTGAATTTACCGAGTCTATGTGTGGGTAATTGAAGTGGCCCATTATTACAACTCTGTCATTCAGCCACCAACATCATACTCTCCCCCCCCCCCACACCATTTATTTCTCTTCCTCACCACAAACACACTGCTGTGGCCAGCAAGAGTGGGAGGGGGAGGGGAGAAGAGGCATATCATACCGCCCTCAGACCTTGGGTTAGGGCGGTTTAAAAATGTGTGCTAAATAAATAAAAAATAAATAAAAAATAAGGGGCTGCCACTGGGGTCTATGCAGGCCACCAGTGGCCTGCTCAATGAAGAACAGTGGACTAGAAGATGTATACGATCCCTTCCCTCCCTCTAATTTTGTTTTCATCTGTGTGTGGAGTGAGTTTTGTTCTAGGCAGCAATATCAAGGCAGTGTGTGAGGATGTGCATTCAGAGTGGGGCCTTCCTGATTCAATATGAACATGATCTGAAATTAACTTAGCAGATATCAAAAAACTTGTGTTGCATGCAGATATGCATACTTTAGAGGGAACACTGGTCCCTTTCAACTCTGATATTCTATGATAGGTTGCTTTCATGCATCTTTACTTCTGACAGCAAGGGAGCAGGCAGCATTTTCTGCAGTGTGCATTTTTAATTGACATTTCCCCCCTTCTTTTTTTAAAAACAGAAAGTCCTGAGAATCCTAGGAATGGCATGGGTGCTCCTGGGAATTGTAGTATTTTTGAAGGTTGGTGGGAGATCATTCCTGCAGGACAACAGTTCTCTGATTCCCTTCCCGCATGCCATCATCCCCTGATGTAGGTATAGAAGAAGAACTGTAGTCACATTTCACACTGAATGAATTAGAACATATCCACTCTATGCAATGCTGAGAGAAGAAAAATATAATTTAGAGCAGCTTCCAGGGTCTTATGCAGGCCAAGCATGGGTGGCTTTCACTGTATTTACTAAAAATTATGCTAGATCCAGAGATAAAAGTCATTTATATAAACAGTTTCTCAGTGTAAACATGCATCCTTCGCTTGAGGGGCAGATACTGAGGGCTGTGGGGCCCAAGAGCAATTTAAGATGAGATTGTCTTGGAGACTATTTTTCAAAATCTGAACTTTCGTATGGTGTCCCTTAGGGCTCCATATTGTTTCTGATGTTGTTTAACATCTACATGAAACCACTGGGAGAAATCATCGGGGGATTTTGTGTAGGGTGTTATCAATATGCTGATGATACCCAAATCTATTTCTCCATGTCACCATCATCAGGAGAAGACATAACCTCCCTAAATGCCTGCCTGGATGAGGGATAACATCCAGGATATCCCTGGATGAGGTATAACCAGGCTGGATGAGTGCTGGACTAGGACTGGGGAGACCCGAGTTCAAATCCCCATTCAGCCATGAAACTAGCTGGGTGACTCTGGGCCAGTCACTTCTCTCTCAGCCTAACCTACTTCTCAGGGTTGTTGTGAAAGAGAAACTCAAGTATGTAGTACACCGTTCTGGGCTCCTTGGAGGAAGAGCGGGATATAAATGTAACAACAACAACCAGCACCTTGTATTTTGTCCGGAAATGTATCGGCAGCCAGTGTAGTTCCTTCAATACAGGAGTAATATGGTCTCTCCTAGATCACCCAGAGACAGGTGGAAAGGATGAGGGGCAGATGGCAGGGACCTTGGAGGTGTGGCTGCCTGTGTTCACTGGATATTGATAGCTATGCCCCTGTAAGGAGAGCAGAGGGATAACTGTAGTGGGGCACTGTCCGTGGTGCTGATGTCAGTGATCCCTTGTGACCCAGGAGTTGAAGAAGCTTGGGCCCAGGGTATTTAAGAGAGCGCCTTCTTTGTCATGAGCATTATTGCATCTTAAGATCATCTGGAGAGGTCTCATTATGGTTGCCACCAGTTTGTTTGGTGGCAACACGGGACTGGGCCTTCTCTGTGGCTGCCGCAGTTGAAATAAGAGCATCCCCTTCTCTGTTTGTTTTCAGGAAGACCCTCAAGATGTATCATTATTCTCAGACTTTTAACTGAAAATTTTAAAGTCTAATATTTTATTTAGTTAGTTAGTTAAAATATTCATACCCCGTCCCTCCAGTACATTACTGCTTGGGACAGCTCACAACATTTATAAAACAGATTACAATATAAAATCAGGCTAATAAAATTAACCAAATTAAACAAGTTAAAAATCCAAGCTAAAACCACAATCATAATTAGCTTTTAAAATTCCAAATTAAATTCTTAAAGCTAAAAACTAAGAATTATAAAAACTAAAGAACCTATCAGACATACGCAACAGGTGAAACATTTAAAAGCCTCTTTTAAAAGATGTGTTTTTAGTTGTTTTTTTAAAAACACTGAGCAAGGGAGCATAGGAAAGCTCTTCAGGGAGGGCATTCCAAAGCCAAGGGGCCACAACCGAAAAGGCCCTGTCTCTTGTCCCCGCCAGTCGGATCTCTGTTAGTGGCAGAGCCATGAGCAGGGCATGAGATGATGAGCGGAGGGCCCTGACAGGTTCATATGGGCAAATGTGGTTCGACAGGTATCCCAGCGCCAAGCCGTGTAGGGCTTTAAAGGACAACACCAGCACCTTGAATCTAGCCCAGAAGTGGACTAGCAGCCAATGATGCTGACTCAGGATGGGTATAATACTTGTGAAGTGACTTGCATCCATGAGCATCCTAACGGCAGCATTCTGGACCAGCTGAAGCTTCTGAACCATCTTCAAGGGCAGCCCCACATAGAGCGCATTGCAGTAGTTTAATCTGGACATTACCAAAGCATGAGTGACTGCGGTCAGGTCTGACTTCTCCAAGTAGGATCGCAGCTGGCGCACCAGCCCTAGCTGGTAAAAGGCACTTCTGCACACCACCGCCACCTGTGCCTCTAAGGACAGTGTTGGGTTCAGAAGCACCCCAAGCTGCGGACTTTGTCTTTCAGAGAGAGTGTGACCCCATCCAAGACCAGATTTACTTCATTACTCGGATAATCAGTTTTACCAACCCAGAGCACTTCCGTCTTATCTGGATTATGTTTCAGCTTGTTTGTCCCCATCCAGTCCAGAACAGCCTCCAAACCATGGTTCAGAGCATCCCCTGCCTCTTTGGTGTCTGCTAACTTAAAAGATGGGTAGAGCTGGGTGTCATCAGCATACTGATTGCCCCACAGCCCACACCTATGGATGACCTCTCCCAGATCTTAAAGTCGAATATGTTGTATCTGTGACCTTGTTTTATTATTTTGTGAATTTTAACTGTTTTATACTGTGTTAATATTTGCTGTGTCTTTTAATTTGTACAGTGCCTAGAGATGTTTGTATCAGGTGGTATAGAAATAGGATGGATGGATGGATAGATAGATGAGAGGGCGGGTAAAGAAGCTGCATCTTCTTGTCAATCCTTGGCAACCCACCTTTCCACACGTACACATATAGCATCAAAGCCCTCACTTGGCACCTGTTCTGAGGGGACTTAGGATCCTCTTATCCCAAGCAGGCTGTGTTGCAAGTCAAGGAGAAGAACTGGGGAAACACCAGAAGAATAAAGCTGGGAGTGGGCACTACTTGCAGGTCTATATGCATCCTCTAAGAATTCATAACCTTGAAAGTGTTCTCAGAGCATTTGCTTTATGGAGATCACTGGCAAGGCAGCTCCTGAAAGCAAATCCCCTAACATTCATTCCATCATGGCACCGCAGAACAGAAACCACATCGCACTGAAAAAAGAAGACCTGGATGCTTAGTCTTAGTCAAACACACTCCACTGTATGTCAGACTCAGCTCACTTACAATGAACACACATGTAAGATTTATTTCTGGGATGTATGGGTCCTTAAACTCTGGTGTGCCTCCATTGAGTATAGAATTCAATGCTAGGACAGTCATTATGAAAATATTCTATGTGCCTTATGACAGAATTGGCCCGTATTGGCTAGATTTCTAAAACTTTGGTCAATCCATTACCCATCTTATGCAGTTCCATCTTTTCTAAATACCTCCTCCCTTTGTTAGCCACTTGTCAGCTCGGACATTGGTGCGTTCAGTTTCCTGTGCAGGAATCATGCCTCTCACAGGTAGACAAATATGCCTTTTAGTTCATTTAGACAGTGTGAAGTCAGCTTCTACCTTTATTTTTATGAGGACTGAAAACTTCATTTGCATACTATAGTAGGAATGGCTATTTTCATTCCTTTTACACATTGGCTTGGAAAAGAAAAATCTTCTGCCATCCATGACAGAAGGAGATTTCAGTTCTTTGGGATCCAGGGCTCCGGAGAGTGTGATTTTTTTTTTTAAAAAAAAGATCTGGAGATATTCTAGTTGGAACTCATTAAATATGGAGGTGAACATTCAGTTTTTCTTTTGTCTGAATACCACATGCAGCTGCCTCCTTTTTGAAATAAAGTGAGCAAAGGATTATTAGAAAATAATGTACATTTTTGAGAACCCTGCTAGTTAAAACAAGTGCTATGCAGAGAACATAATAGGCTGTTTGCCTAGGAAAGCATTATTTTTCTACTTTTAATGCATTTTGCCATTTTTAGAAATGTTCTGCCTCTTCCTTTTAAATACTTACAAACACCAAGTTCTTTTCTTTAAAAATCAATTTTACTTTTGTGCCTTGTAAGTTTCTGTGCCTTGTAAGTTTCCCCTCTACCTTCGCATGTTCTGGTGGGTCCATGTTAATGGGTTCACTCCTGAAATAATACTACAGGCCTTTTCATGAGAGGATATGTCAAGGTATTCTAGCTGCCTTTTAAAATGCTAGATGGTGGCAAAGAATAGTGACTTTTATACATTTTGACTAGGGATCACTGTTCCATAAGAACATAGGAAGCTCCCATATATTGAGTCAGACTGTTGGTTCATCTAGCTCAGTATTGTCTACTGGCAGCGGCTTCTCCAAGGCTGCAGGCAGGAATCTCTCTCAGCCCTCTCTTGGAGATGCCAGGGAGGGAACTTGGAGCCTAGATGCTCTTCCCAGAGTGGCTTCATCCCCTGAGGGGAATATCTGACAGTGCTCACACATCAAGTCTCCCATTCATATACAACCAGGGTGGACCCTGCTTAGCTAAGGGGACAAGTCATGCTTGCTACCACAAGACCAGCTCTCCTCTCCTCTTTTCTTATATGCCTTGTGTGCAGGGGAGGAAGACTTAAAAATGGCTTTGCACACTTGTTTCTGCCAGTATGTGTTATAAATTGATCTAAAGGATCCTTCATAAGTTGCAATTTCTGACATAAAGACCAAACTCTGTGTAGGGGAAAGTGTGTCCACAGTAACATCCAGTCCAACTCAGCAAGTGCATTTCCAGGCTACAACCCAGTGAGACTTAGCACGAGACCTCACAATTAACTTTCAAATAGCCAAAAGATTGCCATGGTTCATCAATAGATCTATTCAGCTTATAATGAAAAAAGCTACAAGTCTACAGGTGAAACTCGAAAAATTAGAATATCGTGCAAAAGTTCATTAATTTCAGTAATGCAAATTAAAAGGTGAAACTGATATATGAGATAGACGCATTACATGCAAAGCGAGATAAGTCAAGCCTTAATTTGTTATAATTGTGATGATCATGGCGTACAGCTCATGAGAACCCCAAATCCACAATCCCAGAAAATTAGAATATTACATGAAACCAATAAAACAAGGATTGTAAATAGAACAATATCGGACCTCTGAAAAGTATAAGCATGCATATGTATTCAGTACTTGGTTTGGGCCCCTTTTGCAGCAATTACTGCCTCAATGCGGCATGGCATGGATGCTATCAGCCTGTGGCACTGCTGAGGTGTTATGGAAGACCAGGATGCTTCAATAGCAGCCTTCAGCTCTTCTGCATTGTTTGGTCTCATGTCTCTCATCCTTCTCTTGGCAATGCCCCATAGATTCTCTGTGGGGTTCAGGTCAGGCAAGTTTGCTGGCCAATCAAGCACACTAATCCCATGGTCATTGAACCAGGTTTTGGTACTTTTGGCAGTGTGGGCAGGTGCCAAGTCCTGCTGGAAAATGAAGTCAGCATCCCCATACAGCTCGTCTGCGGAAGGAAGCATGAAGTGCTCCAAAATCTCCTGATAGACGGCTGCGTTGACCCTGGACTTAATGAAGCACAGTGGACCAACACCAGCAGATGACATGGCTCCCCAAATCAACACAGACTGTGGAAACTTCACACTGGACTTCAAGCATCTTGCATTGTATGCCTCTCCATTCTTCCTCCAGATTCTGGGTCCTTGGTTTCCAAATGAGATGCAAAAGTTGCTCTCATCAGAAAAGAGGACTTTGGACCACTGAGCAACAGACCAGTTCTTTTTTTCTTGAGCCCAGGTAAGATGCTTCTGACGTTGTTTGTTGTTCAGGAGCGGCTTGACAAGAGGAATACGACATTTGAAGCCCATGTCCAGGATCTGTCTGTGTGTGGTGGCTCTTGATGCACTAACTCCAGCCTCAGTCCACTCCTTGTGAAAGTCCCCAACACTTTTGAATGGCCTTTTCCTGACAATCCTCTCCAGGCTGCGGTCATCCCTGCTGCTTGTGCACCTTTTTCTTCCACACTTTCTCCTTCCACATAACTTTCTATTAATGTGCTTTGATACAGCACTTTGGGAACATCCAACTTCTTTTGCAATTACCTTTTGAGGCTTTCCCTCCTTATGGAGGGTGTCAATGATGGTTTTCTGCACAACTGTCAAGTCAGCAGTCTTTCCCATGATTGTGATTCCTAATGAACCAGACTGAGAGACCATTTAAAGGCTCCGGAACCTTTTGCAGGTGTTATGGATTGATTAGCTGATTGGAGTGGGACACCTGGAGCCTACTGTTGAAGCTTTTCACAATATTCTAATTTTCTGGGATTGTGGATTTGGGGTTCTCATGAGCTGTACGCCATGATCATCACAATTATAACAAATTAAGGCTTGACTTATCTCGCTTTGCATGTAATGCGTCTATCTCATATATCAGTTTCACCTTTTAATTTGCATTACTGAAATTAATGAACTTTTGCATGATATTCTAATTTTTCGAATTTCACCTGTATAATTGTTACAACAGTGCCTGAAACTTCTCATTGAGCTGTCTGGACAAGATTCCTTTCATGACTACAGAGAGTGATCTGGATCATGCAGATTCATTCTCCTGTTGCATATTATGAATAGAAAATACCTTTCATACTTTTAACCAGAAAGTATTTTATGTATTGGTAACAGAAAAAAATGGAAGGATCACACTGGCCTCAAAACACAGCTGCTCTTTATTAGTCCAACTCAGGATCTGTAGAAGCTCTACCCAAAAGCTGCAGCTCCCAAAAATGATCAAATTCACTCACACAGTGCCACCCTGGCATATATAACAGTATTTCTGGGGGGTGGGGGGTGGTGGCCATGCATACTGCTGGGGAACATGATCATTCATGCTCACTGTCAGGGGCATGGGCAACCCAGAGCTTTACTATTCTTCATTATTAGCTGCACAGTCAATTGCCAAAAGCAAGAATTTGGCCCACATAATGTACATAAACAACTTGCAACTCACCTCCCCACCCAACCTAGTGCTCCCCCAGAGGTTGAAAAGTGATCAACAAAAGCACAGAGACCAATATACTACCTACCTACAAGATATACCACCATGCTCTTGCATGACCCATGCATTTAAGTGGCGTTTAAATGCAAGAACGTCTCACTGTATATCGTGCACTCTTATCAACAGGGAGAGTCATTACACTGAGCTAAGCCCTTACTGGATTAATCCCATTAGAGTGCAGAAGATTTATAGTTATTAGTGTATCTGAGAGTATACAAAACATCTTTGTAATTTATTGGTTTTTCAGCTACTCTGGCATTGGGGCAACATCTGGACATGCTCTGCTCAGATTCATGGATTCATCACCATTTCAAGGCAGATAAAAGGGAGAAATGTATTATGACTGATTAACTGTTTTCTGTACTCTAACAAGTGAATCATTACGAATGATTGTCCATCCAACTCATTACTATGCCATTAAGCCTTGCGAATTATTGCTGCTAACAATGCGCTTCCAAAATAACGAACTGCACTTTCATTAGATTTATGGAGCAGATACTTTATTTACATTATATGTATTTACTAAAATGAAAATTGCTGTGGTTTTCTCATCTGCAATAGTTTTCTTTCACCATGACCACTCTCATTATTCATTTCTGAAACCACATTCAATCTTTCAAAGCACCATCAAAAACAGGCAATATTCCTCTTTGCATGGCCATTAGTTATTTGCATCAGCAGTCATGTTTACGCTTATGGAAAGTGTAGGTTTTTATTCTGCTGTCAGTGAATAGCCAAAAACAGAAACTGATTTTAGTGTTGGTGCCAAATATTTACTCAGGTACTCAATTGCCTTGTCTTAATATTGCAGTGTTCTTCACTGTAAAGCCCAGGGCTAGTGGCAGTTCCTGTCAGCCCCAAGTGCGGCCCCTTGACTAATGGTTTACTGGACCTGTGCAAAGCTTTGGCCAAAACTGAATATGCTGCACAGTCCCCCTGACACCATGCAGAGGTGACCATTCTCACTGTGCCGTGTTGTGCTTTGCCCAGTGCCGGGTGGAGGTGCTCCTTTAAAAGAAACTAATCTCTCTTGAGCCCCTGCACCAGCTTGGAAGGTGTGCACAGACTGCTGTGCACAGAGAGGAGAGCTGGTCTTGTGGTAGAAAGCATGGCTTGTCCCCTTAGTTAAGCAGGGTCTGCCCTGGTTGCATGTGAAAGGGAGACTTGATGTGTGAGCACTGCAAGATATTCCCTTGAAGGGATGGAGCTGCTCTGGAAAGAGCATCTAGGCTCCAAGTTCCCTCCCTGACCCCTCCAAGACAGGGCTGAGAGAGATTCCTGCCTGCAACCTTGGAGAAGCCACTTGCAATCTGTGTAGACAATACTGAGCTAGATGGACCAATGGTCTGACTCAGTATATGGCAGCGTCCTATGTTCCTATCTCATTTTAAACACTACTTCACATTTTGTAGTTTATAGAACTGGTTGTTTGTGCTTGAGCTATTCCTACATATTACTCAGATATGTGAAAGAGGTAACCTGCACGCAGAGCCTTAGGTTTACTTGGTTTCTGCTGAACATCTGCAATGTATATGTCTAATGTATAGAGGTTTCAGTATTAAGATCCATTAAATTTAGGATTGATTCAGCATTTCCTTACCAATCTAACTCCCTAACACTTCCAGGTCAGTTGACCAGTTCCCCTCTAAAGAAGCATCTGAGGATGTCATTTGCCTATTTTCCAGAACAGAGGGGTATATACAATCTAAAATACTATTTAGTTTTAGAATAGTGGGTGCATCCATTTCAAACCTATCATGCTCTAACAGGAATTTTTGTTGGCGATTTCTGACTTCTTGAATAGGGACTTTTATTGACTAGTTGAGGGGGGAAAGTAGGGCAGTATCCACACTAAGCTAGTACCAGTGGAATAAATGGGCCTTTAGTAGTCATGGCTAAGTTGTCTCATTGATTTCACTGGTGCTTAGTCTTGACTAACTGATCTGGATGCTACCCATAGTCAAAATTAAAATGAAGGAAGTACTAAAATTTGCTGGCCATAAATTGGGATGTAATTGGTTATTTCTTCAAAATTCTAATATGATATGATATATAATATGATATGATATGATGTATGATAGATATAGACACACACACAGAGAGAGACAGAGTGATTCCAAAGTGCAATGCCCAATTGCACACTTTGGTGTTCACTGAAGGTGCAACTTCTGGCTTTTTCTTGATAAAGGTGATCATCATATAAGTGAGGAGATGCATCACAGCCCTAAAGACCTAGAATTGGGGCTGAGGTCTTGCACTGAAATTAGTCCAGGAGGATGGGGTAGGATCACTGCATAGTGTGGTTAACAGGACTTCCCCTTGGCTCCTCTCACTTTCTTCCCTCTGTCCCGCTGTGTCTGTGTTTAGATAGGTATCCATCAGATTTCTGTAATGGCTTTCACTATATTTGGAAATCTGAAAAACAAATTTGGGAACAAGAAGCTTGAACTGAATGGCTGGGAGCAACATGTGATGGCCACCTGACATTACTACAGAAAAGGTAAAGTGTGCCATCAAGTCGATTTCAACTCCTGGCGCCCACAGAGCCCTGTGGTTTTCTTTGTTAGAATACAGAAAGGGTTCACCGTTGCCTCCTCCTGTGCAGTATGAGATGATGCCTTTCAGCATCTTCCTATATTGCTGCTGCCCAATATAGTAGCAGCAGGGATTCGAACCGGCAACCTTCTGCTTGTTAGTCAAGCATTTCCATGCTGCACCACTTAAGGTGGCGCAGTATAGGTTGTTTAAGAAAAATCCCAAGCGATGCTCAGCAGAATGAGGGCAAATGGAAGGAAGGAAGGAAGGAGGGAAGGAAGGAAAGAAGGAGTGGGTGCCAAGGGAATCACACATATGTAATACATACTTGTTTTATGTGTACATAGATTGTTTTCACATGAAGGCTTGAAAGGTCATTAGTAGCACTTCACACACATGCTCAGCAGCACAGTACAGGCAGAGACTATATGCTGTTTGTCTTGCATCTTGTTTAACTAGCTATTATTCAGTTGTTATCAATATGGTGTTGCAATAAGAATTTTAAGATTTTTCAGTCAAACAGTTGGTAGGTGACTTGTGTGTCTGTGAATGTGGTGGTGGGGGGTGGGAGGCCCAAACTAGATATGACTTTAAGCATCAATTATTATTATTTATTTACAACTACATTATTTATTCTCAACTACAGTTATATCTGGTGTATTGTGTGGCAGATGTTTGTCTGTGTGTGGTCGGAAGTCCCATATTATTGTTTGTTTGTTTGTTTGTTTGTTTGATTGATTTCTATACCGCCCTTCCAAAAATGGCTCAGGGCGGTTTACACAGAGAAATAACAAACAAATAAGATGGAACCCTGTCCCCAAAGGGCTCACAATCTAAAAAGAAACATAAGATAGACACCAGCAACAGTCACTGGAGGTACAGTGCTGGGGGTGGATAGGGCCAGTTACTCTCCCCCTGCTGAATAAAGAGAATCACCATGTTAAAAAGTGCCTCTTTGCCAAGTTAGCATTAATCCAGTGTGTTTGGTGTTTGGTGTTTTTTGTTTTGATTTTTTAAACTAGTAGTAGCGGGGACCTCAATCTGGATTGGTTACTGTGACATGGGATGTAGGAGATTTAACCCGTTGCCCTTGCGGAGTTTCTGATCCAGATTGAGTCTCCTGAAACTACTATTTGCCCCAGGAGGGAAGCTATCACTGGGAACAATAGCAAGATCATTCCCAGGGCAAATAGCAGCTATGAGGGGACTCCAGTTTGGATCAGGCCTGTGATGGAGCAAAGGGTTAACCCCCCTACTTTCCCCATTAGGCAGACTCAATCCAGATTAGGGGTCCCTGGGGCTACTATTTTGCAAAAAAGGAACCCCAAAATTGAAACATGCAATACAAACAACAGGTTTAAAGTCACTTGTAGCTTGGCCCAGAGAGACCAAGATCTAGTTCTCACAGAGGTGGTAACCTTGCATCTAGGACTGTTTTGAAAAGTGGTATAGAACTATTAATAATAATTAACAATACAACAATAATGCTCCAGCATACTAAAAGAAATTCCCTCCACATAGAAAACTAGATATCAGGGAGATATTACTAGATATTACTATTTGCATGCCAAGTTTCAATAGAAAAGTTTAAGTTTGCTATGTGGACTTTTCTATTTCAGTTCACATAGAAAAACTGAACGGGGAAACAGGTCTCTGTTCCGAAGAGTTCCATCATCTGAAAAGAAAGCCAAGAGAGACACTGGCAGCAGCTTCCTGGAGTGACTCTGTGCTGGGCTGAATTTAGTTGCCCTCTCTCTACTACATAGAAAAGAGCTGCCACCTTAAAAGGTGCCTCTTTGCCTCGTTGTCAGGGTTCTTCTCTCTCTTCAACCAGTTCTTCAATTCTTCAATTCTTCTTCAATTCTTCTCTCTCTTCAATCTGCTGGTTTTAGCGGTAGGTCTATTCGGGAGTTATTTCTGGATCGACGAGGTTGGAAGCTGGCTATCTCGCTCTTGTGGAGTTTCCTCAAGTTGTCTCGTTTATTTGAATGTTTGTAGATCTATATTAGTCTAATTGCTTGAGCTCTTTATCGGTCTTCCAGTAGGTGGTGTTAGTGGGACCACACGGTCCTGGTACGCCATTACCATCCACAGAAAGAAGAAGAAGAAGAAGTTATCAGGGTGTTCTGGCCCAGTTTTCTCCCTAATGTGTGAGTCTCCTATGTGGAGGGAATATTTTTGGATAGAGGGACATCACTTCTATCACGTGAGCCTCCACCTGCAGCCTGAAGTGGTTCGGCCCTGGCACAGGTTTACCACCTCAGTGAGGACTAGGGCCATTGTACACATCATGTCAAATGTGGCATTGACCCCAATGTGCTTAACTTTTCTTTACTAAATAACAGCCATGGGAGGAAGGACTGAGAGTGTGGTGTGGGAAAGAAGGGGATTTAACCCTTTGCCCCACCATGGTTCCAATCTGGATCAGCCTCCCCCACCCATGGCATGGCTGCTATTTGCTGCAGGAATGGTTCCCATTGATGACAATGGAAAATTCCCTCCAAGGACAAATAGCAGTCATGGGGGGTGGGGTGGGGGCAATCCAGATGAGGACTGTGGTGAGGACAAAGGATTAAAGTTCTCCTCCTCACATACTGCAGTTCTAATTTAAACGAGCCCCCTCCCTAGCTCCTATTTAGCAATGAAAGGTTAAGCACATCAGGGCCAGTGACATGTTTCAAGCAACGTGCAGTCTGGCCCTTGGTTTCCCTCAAAATTATTTTTCATGGTTGTGTTTGCTTCCTTTGAAACCCTCTACTTAGAATGCGCTGGGTATAGCTTTAACGATGTAATGGCTTAAATGCATCGTCAATAGTAGCAAGCATTGTCGGTAAGTTGCATGGAGACTCAAAAGGCAGACCTCCTTACTAAGAGGAACTCTGCTGGAAGCTACACTAATTGTTTTCTCTTTGTTTAGTTCTTTCAAAGGCAACCCATGCTGTTCTCACAATTTTCCCTGGATACAATTTAAAATAAATGACATAAAAGTGATTTGGTTTTGATCGCTTCAGTCGGATGCTGTAATCAAAGACCTTGCACGTTAAAAACCAATGAATTAAAAACATTAAAAACTCCCACATTCATATCACCAAGAGTTTCTTACAAAACAGCATACGGTTTCAAGAACAATGTGAACCTTCTCTAAATGCTCTCAGCTTATGTGTGCCATTGTGGAGTCACAGCCAGGTAAAAAAAAGAAACCAAGATCACATCTTTAAACACACACACACACACACACACCTTAAAATGGAACACAACCCAGCATGACATCCTATGTAAGCCTAAGAGAACATCTTGCTGTATTGTGCCCCAAGGATCAATCTGCAGGTTTGTTACAGGGGAGTATTTCCTTCCCCACTCCAAGCACCAAATACACATAATCACAGTCTGGTATTCTATGGCCTAGTTCAGCATGAGGCATCATGTGATTGGAGACTGCTATGTGCCCCGTGCCCCACACCATGCACCAGATATAACACGCATAACATTATATCATGCTATGCATAACATGGGGTGCTGTGCTCCATAGCATCATAATAACACAGAGGGCCCCTTACACATGGCCACCCAATTCACACAAACTTCCCCTCCCCAAGGAAAGTGCACACCCACATCTTAGATTACATGTAGTGGATATTATTACACATATTATTGTTTTCATTATCTATATTATTAATTCTCCAAGATGGCCATGCATGGGGACGTGGCAGAAAGGAGGCAACTGGCTGACAGAGGGGGAGCAGGTGCTTGGCTGACAGAGGGGCAGAGAGCTCTGGAGCAGCAGGGAGTTTTGCAGGGTGGCTGGAAAGCAGTTTGACAGTTGGCTTGGGCAACTGTTTGTTGGAGACAGTTTGACAGTTGGTGCCGTGAAGTGGCAGGGAGCTTGGAGGCTGGGGGCGGCTTTGAGAGCTGGATAGTTAGCTCTGGGGTCTGCGAGTGGCAGACAGTTGGCTGAGCTGTGCCATGAAGCAGCAGGGAGCAAGGAGCTCAGAGTTTGTCAGGTGAGCGGGTGACAGTCCCTGGCAAAGGCAGGGGGAAGCAAGGACTGCAAGACAGAGATAGAGAGAGGGGGCTGTGGGGGGAGCGAGTGAGCGAGAGAGTTGCGGGGATTGCAAGAGCAAGAGAGAGAGTTGCGGGGGCGGTGAGAATGAGAGAGTTGCGGGGCCGGCGAGAGCAAGCAAGAGAGTTGTTGGGGGAGGGATGCCACAGGCTCAGTGCATGACCGCACAGATGCTCTGTGCAGGGTCAGCTAATATATTTTATTTATATACTACCTGACTACAAAGGCTCTAGGCAGTTCACAACCCTAAATAGCTTAGGTCCAGGATATTTGAGAGAATTCCTTCTTCATTGTTAGCCACACCACCTTTTGAGATAATCCATCCACAGACATCCACTTGGAATTGCCACCAGCTCCTCTGGAGGCACCTTGGGGACAGACCTGCTCCACTGCCATCCTGAGGCTTTGGAATGCATTCCCTGTTGAAGTAAGAGCTTTGCCAACACTGACAATTTTTATGAAGTTGCTTAAAACTCATCTATTCATCCAAACCTTTAAATAGATTTTAATTGTTCCTTGAAGATAATGATCTCAAAACTGTGATACATTCACTAGTAACTTCTAGGCTTGATTACTGCAATGTGCTCCACCTGGGGCTGCCTTTTTATGTAATTCGTAAACTTCCATTAGTTCAAAATGCAGCAGCCAGATAGATTTCTGGGGTTAAGAACACAGAACATAAGAACAGCCCTGCTGGATCAGGCCCAAGGGCTATCTAGTCCAGCATCCTGTTTCACACAGTGGCCCACCAAATGCCTCTGAGAAGTCCACAGGCCCACTGGCAAATACCAGTTGTTCCCCTACAACTGGTATTTAGAAGCACCTTGCCTCTGAGGCTGGAGGTGGCCGATAACCATCAGACTAGTGGCTATTGATAGACCTGTCCTCCATGAATTTCTCTAAGCCCCTTAGCCATCCAAGCTAGTGGCCATCACCACATCCTGTGGCAGAGAGTTCCATGGCTTAATTATGCATTGTGTGAAAATTGTGTGACCTTTTTTTTGTCCTCTGTTTCCCAGCCTTCAGTTTCATGGGATGACACCTGGTTCTAGTGTTGTGACAGAGGGAGAAAAATTTCTCGTTGTCCACTTTCTGTACTCCATGCCTAATTTTATACTCCACTATCATGTCATAAGAACATAAGAATAGCCCTGCTGGATCAGGCCCAAGGCCCGTCACACAGTGGCCCACCAGATGCCGCTGGAAGCCACTGGTAGGAGTTGAGATCATGCCCTTTCTGCTGCTGTTACTCCCCTGCAACTGGTACTCAGAGGTACCAGATGTCTCCCTGTAGTTGCCTCTTTTTCAAACGAAAGAGCCCCATATGCTGTAGCCTTGCCTCATAAGGAAGGTACTACAGGCCCCCTGATAATCTTGGTTGCCCTCTTCAGCACCTTTTCCAGTTCTACAATGTCCTTCTTAAGATACGGTGACCAGAACTGTATGCAGTACTCCAAATATGGCTGCACCATAGATTTGCATAAGGGCATTATAATATTATAATATTGGTATTTTTATTTTCAATCCCCTTCCTAATGATACCTAGCATGGAATTTGCCTTTTTCACAGCTACATGTACTGTTGACACTTTCAGTGAGCTGTCCATCATGACCCAATGATCTGGTCAGTCAACAGCAGCTCAGACCACGTCAGTGTATATGTGAAGCTGGGGTTTTTTGCCCCAATGTGCATCACTTTACACTTGCCCACACTGAACTGTGTTTGCCATTTTGTTGCCCACTCCCCCAGTTTAGAGATATACTTTTGGAACTCCTCACAATCTGCTTTGGATTTCACTACCCTAAATAGTTTAGTGTCATCTACCCTAAATAACTTAGTGTCATCTGTGTACTGCCTACCTGTTCCTTTCGGGGAAGTGTGACCCCATCCAGAACAGGCAGATCAAACTCATCTCCTGAGTTTTGAACCTGCACAAGGAGTACCTCCATCTTATCTGGATTCAGTCTCACTTTGTTATCCCTCAGCCAGCCCATTACCCCCTCCAGACAGGCATTTAGGGAGGTTATGCCTTCTCCTTGGGACAAGGAGTACTTGGGACAAACAAGTTCCTACCTCACGGGCAGATTCCAGATGGTGTCCCTTAGAGACTGCTGTTCTTCAAAATCTGAACTTTCCTATGGTGTCCCTCAGGGTTCCATATTGTCTCCAGTGTTGTTTAACATCTACATGAAACCACTGGGAGAGATCATCTGGAGATTTGGTGCAGGGTGTTATCAATATTGCTGATGACACCCTATTTCTCCATGTCAACATCATCAGGAGAAGGCATAACATCCCTAAATGCCTGTCTGGAGGCAGTAATGGACTGGATGAGGGATAACAAACTAGGCTGAATCCAGATAAGACGGAGGTACTTATTGTGCAGGGTTGGAACTCGGGAGACAATTTTGATCTGCTGGTTTTGGATGGGGTCACGCTCCCCCGGAAGGAACAGGTACACAGTCTGGGGCTGCTTCTGGATCCGAACCTCTCTCTGGTGTCCCAGGTTAAGGCAAGTGACCAGAGGTGCTTTTTATCAGCTTTGGCTGATATGCCAGCTGCATCCATTTCTTGAGAGGAACAACCTCAAAACAGTGGCACATATGCTGGTAACCTCTAGGCTGGATTACTGCAATGTGCTGTACATAGGGCTGCCTTTGTACATAGTCTGGAAACTTCAGTTTGTCCAGAATGCGGCAGCCAGGTTGGTCTCTGGGTGATCTAGGAGAGACCATATTACTCCTGCATTGAAAGAACTACACTGGCTGCCAATATGTTTCTGGGCAAAATACAAGCTGCTGGTTATTACCTATAAACAGCTTAGGGCCTGGGTATTTAAGAGAACGTCTTCTTCACCTTGAGCCCCATCGCCTGTTGTTCGTCTGTGGTTGCCACCAATCTCTTTGGCGTCTACTCGGGAACGGGCCTTCTCCGTTGCTGCCCTGGACTTTGAAATACACTCCCTGTCAAAATAAAAGCCTCCCCATCTCTGGCAACTTTTAAAAATGCACTGAAGACACATTTATTCACCCAGGCTTTTAATTAGATTTATGGTTTTAAATTTTTTAATGATTTTAATGTTAATGATTTTAATGTTAAATGATTTTAATTGTTTAATTAATTTTGTTTTGAGTTTAATTGTTTTGTTTTAATTTTGATGTAAACCGCCCTGAGGCATTTTTGGAAGGGTGGTATATAACAAACTAACTAACTAACTAACTAACTAACAAAGTCACCCATTATTACAGCTCTGTCTCTCTTTGACACCTCTCTGATTTGCTTCTCCAGTGCCAACCACTCTCAGCGTTTTGATCCAGATAGCGATAGCACCTCCCTAGTAACACATTCCTGTCTTGTACTGTCTCCCATAATGATTCTGTGAAGGACTCCAGTCCTCCTAGGTTTTCTAGCTTGTTGGGTTCTATCCCTTCATTAACATACAGTGCTACTCCACCCACAATCCGCCCCTTCCTGTCCTTTCTGTAAAGTTTGTCTCCAGGAATAACAGTGTCCCACTGATTCTCACCATTCCACCAGGTTTCCGTTATGCCCACTATATCTATGTTTTCATTAGCTGCCAAGCACTCCAGCTCGCCCATCCTGGCTCGGAGGCTTCTGGCATTGGTAGATAAACACCAATATGCCAAGTCACTTACCTGGTGTAGGCATGTGCTATTTCCATTACTGTCATTTGGCCCTTTTGACCAGCTGACATGTGTTTCTGTCTGTTCTCCTGGTTCTACTCTGTCCCCTTCTGGTTTATCTGAAACATTTGCACCCTTGCACCTTAGGGGATTTTGCTTGCAGAACCAGATATCACCCAGTTACCGTCAGCAACCCTGCCCCTGCCCCCCGCCCAGCATCATTTTAAAAGCAGCTCTGCAACCCTTTTGATTTTAAGTGCCAGCAGTGTGGTTCCAGCTTGGTTCAAGTGGAGCCTGTCCCTTTTGTACAGGCTTCACTTGCCCCAAAATGTATCCCAGTGCCTAACAAATTTGAACCCCTGCTCCCAGCACCACCATCTCATCCACGCATTGAGACCCCTCAGCTCCACTTGTCTCGCTTGCCCTGTGTGTGGAACAGGTAACATTTCAGATAATGCTACCCTGGGGGTCCTGGACTTCAATATGCTACCTAGCAGCCTAAATTTGGCTTCCACAACCTCCCCACTGCATTTTCCAACATAGTTGGAGCCAACATGCACCACCACAGCTGACTCCTCCCCAGCACTGCCTAAAAGTCTTTGTAGACGCTGTGTAATGTCCACAACCTTTGCACCAGGCAGGCAAGTCATCGTGTGGTCTACACGCGGGTCACAAACCCATGACTCAATGCCCCTAATGACTGATTCACTCACTATTAAGAGGCCCCCAACTCATGGTGGATATGGGCATCACCCAAGGGAGAGATCCCTTCTAAGGGAGCATCCCCCTATTCCTCAGACTGATGTCCTGCTTCTCTGAGACCTTCATTCTCCATGACAGCAGAGGAGCTGTGAGCCTGGAAGTGGAATACCTCCATCACATCCCTGAGGGTCTCATCCATACACCTCTTTGCCTTCCTGGGCTTCTCCAGATCAGCCACCTTGGCTTCGAGTGAACAAACATGTTCCTTCGGAGCCAGGAGCTCTTTGCACCGAGCTCACACCCACGACTTCTGCTCCTCATGCAGATAGTCAAACATACAACCCTCCATGCAATATACTGGAAAGTACCCCTTCCCCTACTGGCATTTAACCTCATAACTGGTTTTATTGGCTATTTAGAATATATAGAGCTTGTTTACTTGAAAGCTAGGTCTTAGCTGCAGTTGCCAGCTAATTAAAAGTTTTAAGCTCTATTCTCCAAGAAAATTACAGAAGTGGGCTAGTACTCACCTTCTCCTTGTGCTAGGCATCTCCTTTGTGATAAAGGGGAGTCACTTGTTCACCTCCCCGCACACTTCCCTTCTATGTAAAACTCCTTTGATATCTGTTAGTAAACTCCTGTTCACAAAGCTCTGAGTTCCAAAGCTCCCCTGGTCTGAGCCTTGTATTTTCAAGAGCTGCTTCCAAACTGAGCCACCTCAGAAATGTAAGCCCTCCCACAAACTGTGTGACTCCCTTGCAGCTTATACCCACCCACTTGTTTTCTTATTGACTTATTTATTTGTTTGCTTGCTTGCTTCTTTATGAAATAAAACAAATTTCTTTTCTGCCAGGTCTTGACCCGGGCCATGCAGAGGCCCATTGTGTATGCATGGTGGTCTAAAAAATGGCTGCCGTGAAGGTGGAAGACCCGGAAAGAGCCGAAGAACACCAGAACTGGTTGATTTTTACCACAAGAAAGGCCAGCAGAGGGAGGGGGAACCTCCATGGACCACCCCCACAGCCTCAGAGAAGCCCCCTGGAGGGAGTAAGTATTAAAAATTTTTAAAGAAAATTAACCCCCCTGAACCAGACCGGGTTCAATGGGGGGCAAATCCGAACTGGCCTGGTCCTGTTCGGGTCCAGTTTGGACTTGAACTGAACTGGGCCAGCAGGTTTTGTACACACCCCTACGACAAATATTTAAAAGGAATCTGTCAAGTCTCAACACTTTCCCAAAGGTAAAATCAGGACAGTGATTTGCCAGGGACATGGGCTTCCTGGTAAATAGGGACATTTGGAGTGTATGAAAGAATTAGTGCCAGCCATGATAGTTTTGCTGCCTGACGCTGAGAACCAAATGGAGCTCCGTCCTTTCCTCCCTCCCTCCCTATTTGGATGGGAAGAGGAAAAGTGATGTGGTGTACCACAATGTTGCCTTCCTGCAGGCGATCCATGGGAGGGTGAGCTGCTATTCTGATCTTGAGAACTGGCCCACAGTCTGTTGCCTGGAGCAGCCCACTTCAATTCTGTTTTAAGGTAGGGTCAGCCCTGCAAATAATTGACAATGCATATAGCTTTTTAATAGTACACCACAATCTGTTACCAGATGAGGGCCACCTCAGCCTGGCAGGGCTGCCCCTTTGATCTGGTAAGGTTTCTTGTTCCATAGCACAAACTCTGGAAGCAAACAGCTGACACTGAAAAGCAAACTATCTGCATGCTTAGAGAAATGTTTTTATCCTCCTCTCCCAAACCACGTACTCCTACAGCTGCAAATGACCCATGGCCGAGTATCAGCACAATTAATGCCTGGGCCACTGAAAACTTTTCTTGTTGTACTTTAGCAGTGACTGCAAGATCTTGATGTTAACACCTCAATTCCCGAAAGACTTCCCAACCAAAGCCTTTTGTAGATGTGTTGTAAAGTCTAACCCCACTACTTTGCTTTTGGTGTTTAGTTTCCCAAGAGTTAAAGTGCTCATATATGGAAGAAAAATAAATGAACTTCAGCTAATTTGTTTTTCCATCGCCAGTAGGCATTGCTGGGAAAGTCTATGGAGGAGATCAAAGCGATAGGGTTTGGAAGGACAGTGTAAATGTTTATACCCAATAAAGGAACAAGCTGCATTCCTCCAGCTCAGGAGGAGATTTAGGCTGCCATGCAATGCACATTTACTTAGGAGTAAGTCCCATTGAACTCAGTAGGACTTACTTCTGAATAAACATGTACAAGATTGGGCTGCGTGGAACATCCTCCCACCTCTCTCTCTCTCTCTCTCTCTCTCTCTCTCTCTCTCTCATAGATAGATATATAGGTATAGAATCAACCCAATTTACAAGGTGCACAATCCAAAATTCAGCATTTTAAGGCCCAAATGGGTGAGTTTTAAGCATCTGATTAATTCCTGCATTGACACAAGGCCACAACATAAGCTCTTTGGACCCAATACAAACTGATACACATGCACGTGTGCACGCGCACACGCGCGCATGCGCACACACACACACACACCTGCAACACACACACCCCATCTCAAATGCATAAATATCAGGAATACTGAGATAAAAGATTATATTTTAATTCTGAAATTACATTCTACATTGCTGACTAGCTTGTAACGTTTTGGTTGTCGGCCCTAACGGTATTATCCACTCAGTGTTTTGATTTTTGGTGTTGTCTTCGTACCAGTGGATCAACATAGCTGCAAACATTTTATAGACAGATGAGTTCACTTTAAAGTTTAAAACTATACTTTTCTGGTTTGCTTTATGGGAGAATCGTGAATTATCTCCTCAAAATAAATTTATCTTGCAAGTTTACATCTGATAGACAAAACAGCAAGGTGGCCTAACCTTTTTGTCCCATAGTACAACATCTGCAGGTTTTGATGAATGCTAGCTTGCTGAAATTTCTTTCAGCTTCTGCTAGTTGCTGGCAGTGTGCATCAGACAGTATAGTACTACTCTTTCCTGTGCTTTGTTAGCCTTGTTCTGAAGTAGTGGTGCCAGTGGTGGTATTATCTTTTGGAAACACTCACAGGATGCATCTGACAGCTTTTCTTCATCATCAGTTTCCATAGAATCTATATTTAAACAATTTCAAACTTGGGTTTTGGTCATCTCAGACAGAATGCAGAAAAGCCTTGTCCAGTTTGAAAAAGTAGAGAATTAGCTGGTGTCTTGTAGCTTTTTTTAGTTCCCTTTGCTTTACCGTGTCATGTTTCTGGCTACTTTATCTGTATTTATAACCACTGCCAGACATGTGTGTGTGTGTGTGTGTGTGTGTGTGTGTGAGAGAGAGAGAGAGAGAGAGAGAGAGAGAGAGAGAGAGAGAGAGAGAGAGAGAGAGAGAGAGAGAGAGAGAGAGGTGTCCTTTTCAGGCATTAACCATAGCCCTTTTTGTTTCAGTTCTTCTCTGTGCAATGTGTAGACCACCAGCCATTACCCCTTTTGGGCCTGTAAATGCTACCAGCAACATTGGCTTTCACTATCCCTGGATCAATGTGATTTGCTCATGTATTGTCATTCCAAAAGAACTTCAGAGGGATATACTAAATAAAATTCACAAAGGCCATCCAGCCATTGCCCAGCAGGCTGTTTGGTGGCCTGGTCTGAGTATGCAAATAAAAATGTTAGTGGACAATTGTGAGACCTGTCTTAAAACAAGAAAACAGACCCCTGAAACTTTAATTTTGACAAAGCTACCTGAAAGACCCTGGCAACAAGTAGCTACAGACTGGCAAGTGTATACTATTGTTATTTTCCAGATTATTTTTTCCATTATTATTTTTGACCTTGCCTTGCTTACTCACCTTTCATCCCCTCAGGATGAAAAAACTGAATACAGGACACAAAATTTTGTATCCCTTCAGGATACAAAAGCTGAAATTTATTTTTTGCTAGACATGGAGTTCCTGTGCTTCTTATTTCATACAATGGACCTCAGTATGTCTCTGACAGCTTCAAAGCATTTGCAGAAACATACAACTTTGAACATCATACCAATAGCCGCCATTGGTCTCAAAGCAATGGGGAAGTTGAATGTGCAGTACGAAGTTTGAAAGGGTTGCTGAAAAAGGAAGATGATCTATATTTAGCTCTGTTGGGATATAGATCCACTCCCCTTGCTTCGGGATTTTCACCAGCAGAACATCTCATGGGGTGTCAGCTGGGGACCCTCTTACCAATGGAACCTTCCAAGCTTCAACCCCAGTGGCCAGATCTGAAAGACTTTCCAATGACAGTATGAAGAGCAGAAGCAATGACAGCAGCATAATTTCGATGTTTGGCATAGTGTTCTACCGTTATCAAAGTTGCCTCCTGGGGACAGAGTTTGGATGCAAAGCTCCCAGGTATTTGGAACTGTACAAGGGGAAGCTACAACACCTAGATCTTATATCATAAATAAGATCTAAATAAGGTCTTGAAGCAGAACTCCTGGCAGTTAGGCTTCTTCAGCGGAACAAGAGGTAATCTATCAGAGTCTGGCTATCAAAGGAGTTGCAGGATGTGTTGTCCAGTGGCACCAGAGGTGCTCTTACCCCTGGACTTTGGGGCCAAAGTCCAGGGTCTCCGCACCCCCTTGCAGGTGACAACAGGGAGCCTGTGCAGCTCCACCTCAGGCCTGAGGTCTGCTCTTCATTCTAAGCAACTTGCCTCTCTGTGAGAAGATCATGACCGTCACTTCACCTTTTCCCGCACTCTGCCTCTAGAACCTGATCTTTTCCTTGCCTTTCACTATGCAGTGAGACTCTGGCTCCCAGCCCATTTGACAGCTTGCTCTTTCATCCTGATCTCGAGGATGTTACCACTTGGGATGCTGACCACCCACCCTCACAAACCCTGCCAGTACCAGATGCTGGGGACAAGCATCACTGTCTGTATTTTCAGACTGCACTATCTTGCATTCCTCCAATACCCATTTACACAATGATTTCTTTTTTTAAAAATGGTTTGCTTCTTTCGTTAAGAGGCCCCCACCATCTGGCTCACAGTTTGAGCGAATCAGTGTCTTTTTTTACAGTAACAGTAACATCTGTAAAAGTCAATATCACTGTTCTTCGTTTTGGCCTTCCTTTGCAGGTGGTGTGCATGGTCATGTACTATTGCTGTTCACTTCCACACACACAATAATCACAGCATCGTATCATAAAGCAGCTTTCTAACTAAATCCACAAGCCTTTCTAGCCCACAAAGATTTTATCTATCCTGACTGCTCATGCATCCTTGTATTATTCATATCTGGCCTACTAAAAAGAGCCTTTTGTCCAGTGAAGCAATTCATACACATTGCAGGTGACCAGGGAAAGTCAAGCCTAATGTAAAGTGGCATCAGTGGGTGTTATGTGAAAGTAGGAGAAGGTGCCATCTGCTGACAATGTCCACCACTGCTACTAGCATTGCCAGAATCCACTCGACAATGTAGAATACTGCGAGAAAACAGCCTGCTGTAGTGGTGCATCCTGGTTTTTCGCAGATGTACTAAGCAAAATGACATTCAGGGGGGCAGGAATCAAATAAGCCTAGAAAATTGTTGGCACAGGAAATAAAAAGTCCATAAAGACTTCTCATTCCGTCCACAGAATCGATTCCTGGCTGGGAGGCAGGCATCCCTATCCCTTCAATAGGTCTTCACTGAGCATGCTCTGGTTTGAGCTCCTGCAGCCATTGCAGTTTTTGACTTCTAACCTCTATCAGTTGGGATGACAGTTTGATAGCAGTCGACCTATTTATAGGCCTGCTCTTTCTAATGTTCACTTTGTGTACTTGGCATCGAGGCCAGTTCTCACATTTTATTTTAAAAGCTCTGCAGACAACAGTAAGGTAAGTGAAATGTGAACCATGTCCAATAAATGCAGACAAAACATGCTGAACAGGAAACATTGGGAGCGTCAAAATGGGTCACGCACCTGGAGGAACAGTGCTTTGCCCACACATGCCAGTGTGGAGCAAAGAGAAGCATGAGGCACTATGAAGGCCAAATAACGAGCAGTGCATCACCAGGCTTAGTCAAATACTGTATGTGTTACTATGGTTTCAGGATATCCACTTATGATGTTTATGCTTTGTGTGGCTCCAGTAATAGAAAAAAGAATGTCACAATCTTCTCCTTCCCGGAGTTGTTCTTTGAAACTGGAACTTCAAAATCGATTCACAACTTGAGGCTCTCCCATTGTTGGACTACAACTCCCATCAACCTCATCTGTAATTTATTGCTGCTGGGGGTGATGGGATAAATTGTAGCTAGGGACAATGGGTGTTCTAATCCAACAAGAACTGGGGCCTCTCAGGTTGGCCATCCATGTCATATATTTCCACCTGGATTAACCATTCTGACATGACTCTCCTTATGTTTGATACAGTTTTAGCAAAAGTAAAAGCTTTGGGAGAACCTTTCCAAGAAGTGTGATTTATGATTTCTTCAAATGGACAGCTGGTTCCTGACCTTTTAATATCTTAAAGCCCATAGAGGCAGCCCAAAGTACAAACTGTCTCTAGGCCACAAAGCCAAATGTTCTGACTACTGGTTTGATCCAAATGGCTTGCTCCTACCTATAAGCCTGGCTGCTTACAAAGTACCTTTAGTCAATCCATGCTGCTAACCGAGTGTCTCATCCTGAAACTTGAGCTGCATCTCTGACCTTGAAGGTCAAAGACAGGAGCTGGTGTCGAACTTTCAGGAGCTAGCAGAATCCGATTCTGAATCATGGTCCTCTGTATCTGATGCAAAGTATAGTTCCCAGTTTAAAATCTATCCTAGGGCATTTAAATAGCTATAAATCAACTGATTTTTGTTGTTGTTGTTGTTAAATAAATCAGGGCTGATCTTGTCACTCGGCAGAGGGAGATGACTGCCTCATGCATAAGCCTTTTAAGTACCATTAGCAGGTATACTTTTATTTATTTAATGTGTCAGTATAATAATTTATTTAGTTATTTAATGTGTCACTATATTTTTCACTGGGGTGGGGCATTTAGATTTTCCCCAGAACAAGTGTCAGCATGCTTTGCCTTATGTTCTCCTATATGATGACCAATACAAATTGCCTAATATACGTATTGCCTAAATTATGGTGTCCAATATATGTATTGCCTAAAAGAGAAACCAGGTTCTGGTCTGGGAGGATCCGAGCCGGCTCACTTACTCTATAATCATGTCTCTGCTGTTGTTTGCTTCAGCAACCGAAAATAAATGCTAACATCTTGGAGGACTATTTTTATTTATTACCACTTTTCAACAACAACAAAGGTTCACAGAAGTTTACAAAACAAAAGGATTTTTTTTTTAAAAGGTTGCCCCTTCCAAAGGGGCTCACAATCTAAATAGCAACACAAGGGAAACTGGTGAAATGGTATGCTGGGTTGACTGGAAACCACTGGTGAAATGGTATGCTGGGTTGACTGGAAACAAGTACTACTGCCAGTTGTAGCTTTTGTTTTTATACTGTGGTTTTGAACTGCCTTGTGGAGATTGTTATGGGTTTGCATCATCATATGAAGCTGCCTTATTCCATGTCAGGCCATTGGTTCATTTCACCAAGTACTGTACTGCCTACTCTTGGTAGGTAGGTCATTCAAGGTCATTCAAGGTCACGGCCAATCAGTGCTGTGTCAGGAGTTGCCAGGGCTGTGAAGTATTTTAAGGCTTGGGAGTAACCCTGCCCAGTCAGGTTTGGCATTAGCTGACCTGGAAGGACTATAAAGGAAGGTCGGTATAGGACTTTGCCTGGGCAGTAACGCTCTCTGCTGTGTCAAACACTCAGTGGCTGTTCAGGGTCCACTACTGAGTTTGCCAAGGCCTACAAATGAGTTTCAATCAGGAACTGAACGGTGCCTTCTCCTGGTGACCTTGCACCTCTTGCACTCTAGAGGTCAGGGCCCTCTAGAGTATGACTGCTGTCACCCCTTCCGGCACCCTTGACAAGAAATTTGGTGAAGATTTTAGGAAGTTGCAAGTTCTTCAGCTAGCTTTGGCAGTTGATCCAGATGTGGAGCTACCATATGGAAAAGAGAGAGGTCTCCTGTGCTGTTGTTAATAGCAGGTGCTAGGGATGTGCATGGAACTGGTTCGGAGGCACTTTGTGGGCCTCCAAACAGGTTCAAATGACCGGCCGTTTGGCCGGTTCGAAGGCAAGGGGGCATACCTTTAAGGGCAGGGAAGGTGCCCTTACCCCTCCCGCCGCGTTTCCCCTGCCGGAGCTCCATTTAAAAATTGTCTGTCGAGGTGGCAGCATACCTCCTTGTCCTCCTTGAATGGAAGTACCCGGTGCACATGCATACTCACGTTGGGCGGGCATGTGTGCACATGCATGCACCTGGCGTGTGCACATGCAATGGGTACTTCCAGGCGAGGACAACACCAGGGTCGCAGGGAGGTATGCTGCTGCCCCGACGGGCACTTTTAAAATGGAGCACTGTTGGGGGAAATGTGATGGGAGGGGTAAGGGCACCCTCCCCCACACTTAAAGGTACCCCCCGTGCCTTCAAACCTCCCCCCAGCAGTTCCGTGCACATCCCTAGCAGGTGCAGGTTTTCTTCCCCCTGCCTGGCAAGCTGTGCTTGCTAAGAATCCCCTCTTCTGTGCATCTCTCAATGGTACAGGAGGCCTCCCCTCTTTTCCATATCACAGCCCTATCCCTAAGCCACACTAAGGACTGTTGTGTGGGGTGCCTCAACATTTTTATGGTACTGCCCTGTTGTAGGACTCTCTAATGGAATGGGATAAAAGGCAACTGGTGGATGCTGAGTAATTTGCGTTGGGGTTAGTGATTATTTAGCAAAGCACCACGGAAGCTACCACTCCAGTTACAGAGTGCAGAGTTTAGTTGTTGCAGCTATTTAAGTAACACGCATGGAGATCACTGTAGAGTCTAAACTAAATTGATTTATTGGTGAAATACATTTCGGATAGGAAAGACCTACCCTTTCTATCAGCTGCATAATGATGAATAGGTAGGGGGAGAGAGAGATGTTTCCATCTTCTCTCTAGGAGGAAAGGAAGAGGACTGACTTACTACTGGGAGTACCTGAGGAGTCAAGGCAGGGGTCATTGAGCAGAGGAAAGCAGGGACAGATAAAGGAGACCCTCACTAGCTACCTCTACTCCCAAGGCCCCTAGTGGTCATTAGGATAGCTGGTGCAAAATGTCTCCAGTTGGTGCAAAACTGGAACTCCATGTCCAACAGTTTGTTTCAACCTTGAAACGTATTTTGTGGGACTCCACGTCGACCTGCACTGCAGCAGATGTAACCTTGCAAACCATACACCAAGGGCAGCACCCATGTGTCATAATATACCATGGGATTCTGCTGCTGGTAGCCAACACCAACTAGAATGAAGCAGCACAGGGCTTGCATTTCACCCACAAACTAGCTCTTCCATTTCTTAAGTATATACGGGTCATAAGAACTGCAGAAGGGCAATATTTTTCTAGGAGCCCTTGGCAGCTGTCCCTTTCTTGTGGGTATCAGCTGTTGGAGTCTTAATCCTTTTTCAGTTTCAGCTACCAAATTATACTCCAGAAACATAGAAAAGGCAGTCAGTTCTCATTTTAAAAAACAAAAATGTGGATAAGTACTGAAAAACTGAACAGGGAACAGACATTGTCTTCTTAATCCATAAGCCATATTATGCTATAGGCCATCCCATCCCATAAACTTATCATACCATAAGCTATAGGCCACCTCCAGCCTCAGAAGCACGATGCCTCTCAATACCAGCTGCAGGGGAGCAACAGCAGGATAGAGGGCATGCCCTCACCTCTTGCCTGTGGGCTCCCCAGAGGCATCTGGTGGGCCACTGTGTGAAACAGGATGCTAGATTAGATAGGCCTTGGGCCTGATCCAGCAGGGCTGTTTTTATGTACATGTGTTAAGAATGACAGTCAATTTCTCAACTATTGTAAAATGTAACATTTTCATTTCTTTCTCAGTCTCTCCCTCAACTACAACTACCTTGGACCTTTCATTCCTCCTCCCAACTGCCTCACGTGTTTGCCCTCTCACTTGGAAGGTGGCAGCTTCAAATCCCAGTTCACATTCTAGTACCTTCATTACTTTCTTAAGATGCTAGCTACTTATATGGGTATCCAAGTGACAGCTACCTGATAGGGATGTGCACGGAACTGGTTTCAGAGGCCCTTTATGGGCCACCAAACTGGTTCAAATGACAGATGGTTCCGTCAATTCGAATGCAGGTGGGCGGGGGCGGGTGTGCTGCTTTAAGGGTGGGGGAGAGTGCATTTACCCCTCCTGCCGCTCTTTTCCCCACCGGTGCTCCATTTTTAGCAAGTCCATCAGGGCAGCAGCATACCTCCCTGCCACCCCATTTGCCCCCTTTACTAACCGGAAGTTAGTGATGCACAGGAGCATCAGATACTTCCGGTTAGTATACTTCTGCTAAAGGGGGCAAACAGGGCAGCAGGAAGCCCCAATGGACTTTCTAAAAATGGAGCGCTGGCAGGGGAAGAGCGGTGAGAGGGGTAAGTGCACCCTCCCCCACCCTTAAAGCAGCACACACACCCCGCCTTCAAGCCTCCCCCCACTTGATTCCATGCACATCCCTACTGCCTGACTGAGCAGGCTCAAAAGGGGTGGAATGGAGGGAAGGCCAATACTTTCAGCCCATAGCGCCAAACCAATGAAGTTGGAGCTATGCAGGTGGACCACTCTTAGGCAAGCCATGAAACACTGCCACTTGATACATAGATTGTCTCTCCTGTGACCAAGCAGCACTGATAAACAGAGCCTCTGCCTTGTTAGGGGTGTCCAGCAATGGCCAGCACCACACTTTATTCCTTCACATTTAGGGTTGCCAATACCTGGGGCTGTCATGATTGGCTTGGGGTCTTCCTGCAACTATGCTGCTGCCCTGAAGGTCTCCATGTACACCAAGACCCCATCCCAGTGGAAGAGATGACTCATCATCAGGACTCATATCTAAAGAAACTACCCCCACACACACACACACATCCAACACACACACATACATACATACAACATCAAGGGCACTGGGAGGAACTGCAATTCAATCTAAATGAGTTTCCCTTTTCCTGGTCATTTTGGGCATCACTGGTTAACCAGTCATGATCTATTTCAAAGAATCTGCCACCAACAGCAACTCACTTCAAGAGAAACATATCAGCTCCCACCTGTACAGAGAACAGCCAGAGCCCCTCAGTGCTCACCCCATGCTATGTTAGGGCTGAGCTGTAGGTGTGGAATCAGGAATTGTCCCAGGTAACCAGAACTGGCGAGAACCAACCAAAGAGTGAAACCCAGGAAGAAGTTTTAATGCCCAGCCCAAAGAGGGGGACGTTTATTCACTTTTCTTATCCAAAAGGGCCCAGGCGTCAGCCTGGTGGGTGGAACCAGTCCTGTAATGCTCCAGCATACAGTTCTGGTGGCTCACTGCATAGCCTGCATACAAAGCCAAAGGTTCCAGGTTCCAGCCCCATCGCTCAAGAAATACAAAGACTTTGAACATGCCTTCAAGAAAAAAATCCAGAGTTTATATTGTATAGCAAAAAAAGAAGTTAAAAGATTGACTAGGGTCACTCCATAGACCTCCACCCCAAGGTGGACCCTATGGACACATCTACACACTTTCTGCCCTGAAATCTGAACGCCTGCGGAGAACCCTCCAAGGCAATTTAGAGAAGAGGTTCACTCAGCATTCCACTTCCCCAGAAGGGGCACTTATCTTCCTTGTGCAGAAAAAAAGACAGGGTTATGTCCTTATACTGTCAAATCACCATTAAGAACCAGAACCCTCCAGCATTCATCAGGGAACTTTCTGAACAGTTAGAAGAAGCCAAGCTGCTCACAGAATTGGACCTATGTGGAACCTACAACAACCTGGTCATATCCAGGAGGGCACTGAATGTTTGGACTGTGCAACATCCCAGCACTTCATGAATGTTGTGCATTGTGATTTCCTAGATAGATTTGCAGTTACTTGTTTAGATGACTTCTGATATTTTCAGTATGTCTGGAGGAAGTTGACGAACACATATGTCCAAGTCCTCAAGTTATTACACCAATACTGACTATATCTGAAACCAGAAAAATGTGCCTTTGATCAAGATAGAGTAGAATGCTCGAGCCATACCATGTCCTCTGAAGCCTTTGAATAGATACAAGAAATATGGTCACCATCAGCCATTGGACTCAGCCTTATATTGTGTTCAGCTGGGTGTGTGTTCAGCTGGGTAGGCTGTGCAGGCTCCTCCTGGAATTACTCATTGTGGTAAGTTGCCCTCAAAACAGGACAAGTGCTACTAGTTTAATGGAAAGTGAAACTAGAAGTGAATTCAGTGCAGTTTATTTCCCCAAGATTGTTAGACTAAGCAGCATGTAGGGGTGGTGTCAAATCACAGGCAGAAAGCAGAATCCCTCCCGCAGCATATCAGCCATTGCATCCTAATGGATTCTCTCCCCCACAAAAGAGAAATTCATCTGAAGTGATTTCAGTACTGAGTGGAGAGGATTAGGTCCTTTTCCTTTAATGGGGTGAAAACATAGCCAGGAAATTCCATTACTGAAAACTCTCATCCCCTAGCACCATTAAGATAAGGATTCTCAGCCTTTGGATCAAAATGAGAGGCATTTTCACTATCTATATTTTATCACTAATAATGCACTCTTCCCCTGCTCATGATGTTTTGCTGTGCAAAACCCACTTCCTAAAAAGCTGTAGCAAATGGTAAGAAACCATTAAGCTTTCTCATGAGGAACTGATTACTTTAAGAAAGAAGCTACCCTGATGCTGATAGTGAAAAGGAGATGCACATTTTAGCAGAAAATCTTGCCTTTACATTACAAGCAGAAAGTAGGAATCTGTGTCAGTTTCTTACAATGGAGGAATCAATGGAGGAACCCACCTTACAATGGAGGAACCTCTGCTAACTTGGCAAAGAGGCACCTTTTAATGTGGTGATTCTCTTTATTTAGCAGGGGGAGAGTAACTGGCCCTATCCACCCCCAGCACAGTACCTCCAATGACTGTTGCTGGTGTCTATCTTATGTTTCTTTTTAGATTGTGAGCCCTTTGGGGACAGGGATCCATCTTGTTCATTTATTATTTCTCTGTGTAAACTGCCCTGAGCCATTTTTGGAAGGACGGTATAGAAATTGAATAAATAAAATAAAATAAATGGCTCTTCCATCATTCTACTAAGCAGGAATATACAGACGAAATTAACTTTTGTTCTGTGTTCATCAGTGTGAAAATCTTTATTATGTTTATCCTTCTCTTCCTTCAGATTGCTCAGGACAGTGTATATGGCCCCTTGCTTTTTTTCTTCACAACAATCCTGTGAGGTAGGTTAGGCTGAGAGATAATGACTCCCTGTCACCCAGAGATGCACCTAGGTAATTTTGGAGCCTGGATCTAAAGACCTTTGGAGCCCCCACCTCACCCCCTGCTGCACGTAATCATCTCCCTACACACATACACACCAAGATACACACAGTATTTATAACACTTGGGTTCTTGAGGGCACAAACAGCAACTGAACTCATAAGAATGTAATAATATAAAACATGGTATATTTATGCAAATATGCATTAGCAGAAACATTTCAACACACAACATGTTCCCATCCCACATATCCCCCCACCCTGCCCATCTCTAAAGCAGACATCATGCTCAGCAGCCTGGGCACTTTCCAGTTAGCCGCTCAACAGTGGCAAAATGCTTTCGTTCAAGCAAATCACATTCAAAATGTAAATAGCAAAGCGCCCAGCAGGGGAAGCAGTCTCGTAAAAACTAACAACCTGAAAAAGCAGCAATTTTTTAACTCCGGGTATACGACATTATAGCACTATATCTCAGCAATTAAATTTGAAACAAGGCGTTGGAAATGTGAACAGCACCCTGCTGTCAGCGTAGGGACTGTGGAGTCACAGGAAGTGTGGAAGCACACTTCAGAGAGTCATCGTGACCCCGTTGCAGGGTCTAAGCTGGAAAGTACCCAGGTGCAGTGCAGGCCAGCAGCGTGGTGACCACACCACCTGGGACAGACTAAAGAGGATTTGGGGGCACCTGGGGATGTAGAGGCCCTGGACTTCAGCCTGGAAGTCCGGGGTAAGAGTGCTTCTGCGGTCACACAGTGAACTTCGTAGTTCAGCTGGGATTCGGCTCTACAGGCCAAGTCCAACACTCTCCCCGCTTCACCACACTTGTTCTGCCTGGATAATCAGGTACTGTACATAATTTTTAAAAAGCATTAGACCAGGGGTCCTCAAACCTTTGACCATTGTGGCTGGGGATGATGGCAGTTGCAGCCCAACAACATCTGGAGTTCCAAGTTCAAGAACCCTTGCATTAGACTTACACCACTTGAATGATGTAAGCCACCCAAGCCACATGTAGAAGATATGGGTGACAGACCAGGGTGGGTGCCTTTAGCACACAAGTTGCTTATGCACACAAAAGCATGGAACATCTTCATAATCAAAATAGCCCATTTGCCTACACAGGCACTCATCATTTCTTCCAGTGCAGGATCACCCTGCTGGTAAGTGTGGTCCTCAAACAGCCAACACATCCCCATAGTAGCTGGGCCCAAGACCCTGGGGCATAACTCACTAGGCAGTTCTTCTGCACAAGCTTCATTGAAATGAACTGGTGCTACAGAGAATAGGAATGAGTTTAGCTTCCATCCATTCAATTCAATGGGGCATGCACAGGAAAATTGCTCAGAGTAGAGACTGCCAACTTCTATATTCTTAGAAGCCACTTTAATTTTCCATCACTTGATCCAGAGGCTTGGAGTGGCTCCATTAGTGAGGGCCATCTTGCAGTAAGGGCACCACAGCTACAGAGCACATGACTCTCAAATCCAGCATCAGATATGAATTTTTTGCATGTATATATTAATGAAAAATCCAATTGAGAGATGTTACATTCAGCTATGACCATTCTAACAAGGGCCAGATAAATATCTCCCCCCACCCCGCCCCAATAATTTTAATTTTTTAATGTTGGCAGAAGACTGCCTCTAACTTCTGGTCTGCCTCTTGGCTCCTCTCGGTCCAGTGGAACACCTTGGAGTGAAAGTACTGTGTGCATTTGAAACTTCATCATAGCTACTGAATTCCAGCAAATACATTGAACTGCTTCTTTAAATTAAAAAGAGGTGTGTGTGTTGTGTGTGCAGAGAGAGAAATCCTCTCACATTTTAAAACAAACACATACCCCAACCCTATGACTGGACTAATCACAGCAAATTTTAAATTACTCCTAAACATATCAACTTGGTATGCATCTGTGAAACACAATATTTATAAAGCTAAAAGCCAGCCATGTAATTAAAGTCATGTTTCATTAACACTTGCAAACAGCTGGGAACCCGTGAAAGCACAGTGCAAAGTTTATGGGCCGTATTAACAAGCTACTAGCGGGACAGATTACAGCCTTCTGTAGACATGGCTACGTCGGGCTCTGCACACTAGGAAGTCCAGTCCTAGAACACCTGAGACCTGGATAATGAAGCAGGTTTCGTAGAACATTTCTCTGGGTGCTTTAGTCTTTCTTACAGTTAAAGGTGAGTGCGTTTCAGAAACTCCTCTCCCCTGCAGTGCACTGGCATTTCAGCACCACATCTACAGCAGAAGCCAGCAGAGGTGACACAAGGTGACTCCCTGCTTCTGCATAGTAGGTAGGGGAGAGGGGGCCGTGTTCACCCATCTCCCTGGTGGCCCCTCAGCGTGAGGGAGATAATGAAGAAGATAGGGAGGGGTGGAGCTGGGGGGGGGCTCTCTTGCTGCTGCAGCAGCAGTGGCAACATCACTGCTTCCCCCCAGGTCCCTGCCCCCCACTTCTGGTTCTATAAAGAGCTGCCAACTGACCAAAAAAGCAACCTACGCACACCTTGCGCCTTTAATTCCAGCTCAATCTGCAAAGAAGATCAAGTGGAGCTTTTCACAAGGTGGTTGAAAATCCTGCTGCAATCATCAGCAATCATCATTCCACATTTAGGGATAATTAGCATCATAGGCATAATTACCCCTGCTAACTGAACAAAGAGGCTCCTTTTCAAAGTGGTGATTCTGTTTATTGAGCTGGGGAGAGCAACTGGCCCTATCCATCCCCAGCACAGCATCCCTCCAGTGGCTGTTGCTGACATCTGTCTTATGTTGCTGTAAATCACAGCATGTAAATCACTTGGGGAGCTTTTGTAAATTTATGTAAATCACTTGGGGATCTTTTGTTGAAGTGGTATATAAATATTCATCATACTTGTATTCATAGTATGCCATAGATAAATATTATACTCCATAGCTATCCACTGACCTCTCCAATGTGATACAAGCTCAATACCACATAGCAGTATAACTGAAGCCAAGAAGACAATACTGAAATTATGAAGACAGAAGCAGTAGCAGATATCTGTATTTGCCAGTGGAGGGAGTGGGACAGGTTGGAGTAGGGTTGCCACCACTGGTCACTCAAACGGATTAGTCCTCTCCTGCTGGTGCTACTGGGGATGAAAGAGTTTTGCTGGGGACTGAATCAGACAAGGCACCTTTTGTAGCATGTGCTCTGTCAGTGTGCCACAGACCCTCTGCTGGAACTCACATTGCCTTCCCTTTGAGCTAGTTTTGGAACGGAATGGTCAGTTATTTCTCATTTAGCAGCATACAGCACTTGTCCAGACTCCGGAACATGCCCTTGTGGAATGTAGAATGAACAGATGCAAAGGAAGAGAGCAGACTCTTTCACTGTTCTAAAAAAGAGGCCATTTCTCCAGGTATTGCTTTTCCCAACCCTGCCTGACAAGCTACACCTGCCAAAATCCCTTATTCCACACAAGTATTAAAGATACAGGAGCTGTTCCCTTCATGTTGCATATCCCATTAATCCTGTGGGCAAATTTTGAAATGGTTATTCAGAAGTCTGAGATGTGAAGTTGGGCAGGATGAAGGCCTCTTAGATGATGCACCCCAAAGGAAACTGCCTTGCTACTTTACTTTTCCACTTTCATTTCTGCTTAGTTGACTTGACTTAAAATCTACGAGCAGAGTGTCATGAACTTCTGATAGCTGAGACACACTTGATTCTATTTCTGAATTAAATCTGTAAGGGTGCTTCACAATTATACCTCCAGCTTATATAAGCTTACTCTTGTGAGTCGCTGTTTTGGGAGGGCAGCCTGATTAGGACAGGCTCCTTTGGAACCAGGAAATTCTGCTGCTCCTTTGCATTAAAGTGTGCTGCCAACTCCTGGCAACCACAGAGTCCTGTGGTTGTCTTTGGTAGAATACAGGAGGGGTTTACCATTGCCATCTCCTGCACAGTATGAGATGATGCCTGTCAGCATCTTCCTATATCGCTGCTGCCCAATATAGGTGTTTCCCATAGTCTGGGAAACATACCAGCAGGGATTCGAACCGGCAACCTCTGGCTTGCCAGTCAAGTCATTTCCCGCTGCACAAATCCATATGTGACTGATGTAAAGTCACGGCAGAATAATCTGCCTCCAGTGGAGATTGCTTGGAAAGAAGGGAGAAAACCCAAAGCAATGACTTATGCACAGGACTAACCAGGCTGTAGCCTTAGACCCTCAAGTGTCCTGGCCTCCTTTCCAGCCCTTTTGTGTCATTAGCCTCTTGGGCCCCTTATAATCTCCATTTGGCCCTGCTCATGCAACGGAGCAATGGACAGCTTCCTCTGTGGGTGGCTACTCCAGGCTCCCAGGAGTCCTTAATTAATCACCTTAATGAATTAATTCTTTTGGCAGTCCTGGCTTACAGTTTCGAATGGCTGATCCATCTGGATATGTATGAGAGAGCCACAGAAACCTGTAGACTTTTGAGGCATTAACTCCATTTTTAATATCTGCAAAGAGAAGCCACTCAGGCAGAATCTGTGGGACAAATTGGTTTCAGTGCCACTTGAGGTCATTTCCCTTCATTCGTCACTTTCCTTTATTTGTGACTGCAGTTTTTGCAGATTATTCATCTGCCTGCCTTGTATTAATAAGCTGCCTGGTTTTGATATACCATATGTTCAGATTCTGCATTTGGAGAAACAAACCCAGCAAGCTTTCTCCTGAAAACCTCAAATGCTGCATGCATTAATAGATCCAGGAATGCTTTAACCATTGTTTGCCTTTTCTATGAAATATTATTAGCTTTGAATTGCACAAAGACTCAGAAGCCAAGGACACCAGCTGGTGTCTCTGAAAAAGTGACAAAGTAAGAAAATCATACAGAGTGCAAAATGTTATTCAACTCTTGTTCCAATAGAACTGGGAGCCATAGTCACATAGCTTGTATGCAATCTTTGCAGCTGTACTTCATTCCCAAACTGGTCAAGACTCTATTTAAGGTGTATTATTGTGGCATAAGCTTTATGAAGTTCATCCATTTATGTCAGATGTATGAAATGTTACCTTCAGTGAGCAGATGTATCTGGATGGATTCTGGGGTGGGGGGTGGCTGTAGACAGTGGAATCAAATGGCCATGATGTGCAAGAGGTAGGTCTGTGGTGTGGGTGTGTACACACACACTGAGGACAACACTTCCTGCATCTGACAAAGGGGGCCCTAGTTCAGAAAAGCTGATGCCACAACACATCTATTAGTTTTAAGGTGCCACAAGTCTTTGTGGTTACTTCAATAGATTAACCCCTCTGGAATACACTGGTCCCTCGACTTACAAACTACTCGACATAAGTATTTTTCGAGTTACAAACGGCAGTTTTAGATCCGGTTTTAGATGCGGTTTTTTCGACTTACAAATTTTTAGATGGGGTTTCCTCGACTTACGAATTTTACATGCGGTTTCCTTGACTTGCCTGCCTGTTTACTGCCTGTTTATTCTTGAAAAGAAATGTTCCTGTGCAGTTTGCAAGCCTTACTGGGGGTCTGGGTCTTTTTCTAGGCTCCGGAACGCATTAATCCGTTCCCAATGCATTCCTATGGGAAACCGCTTTTCGACTTACGAATTTTTCGACTTACAAATGTGCATTCGGAACGGATTAATTTCGTAAGTAGAGGGACCACTGTATATTTAAGGCTACAATCTTAAGAATGTGTTAAGTTCCAACAGGACTTTCTTTCCAAGTAGTCATGGTTAGTATCACCCTGACTGGGTTTCCTTCTATTTGATTGAGCTGGTTTTGTTTCTGTGTGCAGTGACCGTTCTGTTTGGACTGGAAATTAGCGTTGCTATCCTCAGTCTTCCTGTACCTTTAAATCAGCCTGACTCACACACACACTTTAAAACATTTCTTGGACTAGAAAGAAGTGCAACCCTTCTGGAAATGGAAAGCTAAGATTAATAGAGCTGCAGCTCATGACATACATTTTTGATGCCGATGCCCATGATTCACAATGATGGCTTAGTTTGATGAAGTCAACTTGAATTTCAAGAGCCTATTATTATATCCCACCTTCTTGTCCTGCCAGTGGTTGCAAGCAATAGCAGCATTCTGCTCTTCTAATCTTTTCTTTTACGTGTATATGGAATGAAAGCAGGACAAAGGTCTGCAGAAGGTTCCAGGTTCAAACTCCAGATTTTAAGAAGGGGTCTTAGATAGACCTTTCCCAGACACCCTGAACAGCTGCCACTAGAGTAAATACTATTGGACTAGATCAGGGGTGGACTAGATCAGGGGTGGGGAACCTTGGCCCTCCAGCTGTTTTTGAACTACAACTCCCATCACCCCCAGTGGCTGTGGATGATGGGAGTTGTAGTTCAAAAACAGCTGGAGGGCCAAGGTTCCCCACCCCTGGACTAGATGGACCAAAAGACTATCTTGCTATAAGTCAATTTCAAATGACATTTTGACCATGTCCTGAGATCTTTACCTACATGGATACTGGAGCCACTGAAAGGTACTGAGCATAACATGCTGAAGTGAAAAAGACAATCCAGTTATGAACAATTAGAATAGGCTGCATCACTTCTTTTACTCCACAAAAGAGCAAATACTGCTGAAAGCTGCTTGAAGATCAGAGGCCCCTTTCAAAGTGGTGATTCTCTTATATTTATCAGGGGGGAAGCAACTGTCCCTATCCAACCTCAGCATAGCATTTCTCCAGCAGTTGTTGCTGGCATCTACCTTGTGATTCTTTTAAAATTGTGAGCCCTTTTGAGACAGGCAACTATCTTATTTATTCATTCTTTTTCTCTGTAAACCACTTCGAGAACTTTTGTTGAAAAGCAGTATATAAATAATTGTAGTAGTTTTTCCTTTTTGAGGAAGGATTAATGCTCTAAATGCTGCCAGGGTATCTTCTCCACTGAACCAACTTGTCCTGTGATTGGCCTTTCCCCAAAGAGAACTCCAATTTAGATATTTCATGTATTTCCCATCGTTTCCTGGGAATATGCAGGTACCGTATACACGTTCACATCCACGTACACCCACCTAACACATAACTATTCTTAGTGTGGGTATAGGACCTGTTTGGGGTTTTCTCTTCAGTACGTCATGACAACTCACAGACATTTCAGATATTCTATTCCTTGTTTGCTGAAGTGACAGTAACACGACACAGCACTTAGGACAGATACGAAAGGCTGGGCTACCAATCAACCTGGCACAATAAAATATGAACAGTAAGTAGCCTTGAAGAAAATGCAAACTTGAACAGCAAATTTTTCCATTTTTACTTGAACAGTAAACATTAAAATACTCTGTATTTTAATTTCATTCTCTTCTATGACCAACTTCTTCACTAAAGAGAGTAATGGATTCAATCAATTTTCTTGCTGACCAGCAACTCAGAACTTAGCATATTCTTTGAGAATTGTCTCCAATTTATGACCGAGCAGAATATTGCCTCTCACCTTCACCTTGCCAACCAAGAAAGCCCTCTGTGGCTTTATCTTGCCCAAAACAAGCTCCATGAAGTCATGATCAGAGAGGGTAAACATCGTGTCAGCAGGCTTGCGGGAAGCTCCCCGGTAGATCTCTCCAGAGCCAGTCTTCAGATCAAGAGTCCACTGTGCCACCCTCTGCCCTCCGCTCATGATATCCCACTGAAAGATGGCATTCACTTTTATGACAAGCTGATTGCCAACCTCTTTGATGCGGCGACCAATTTCTTCAAATATCAAGTCACTCTGAAGCCCTGTGGCTTTTGCTGAAGAATCTGTAGAGCTTGACATGAGAGCCACATACAAATCTGAGACCGCAGCTTCCTCAGATGCTTTGATCTTTGTCTGAAGACAAGTTTTCTTCTTTTCTTTCCACATCTTCATTTGTGGATTTTTGGGAAAATATCATTCATCATCCAGACAGCAGGAGACAATTGTACCTTTTTGATTGATCTCACTGTGGATGAAATAGCTATGCGTGTTACAATGTCTCCTTGTAGGTCTGGCTTACTGATTTGGTTTCAGAGGCATTGTTTACATTATTAAAATGAAGTGAGAATCATTGTTGGGTGGCCACATTGTGAAATCAGATACAACAGCCAGTCAGCATCAAGTATTAGTTAATTTGCATGCTGTAAGCTCATTGGTGAATATGCTCCACAGTGGTATTTAGGATTTCTTACATTAAAAATGATACTTCATGATTTATGCTTAGAAATGGTTGGTTATTAGTTAATCAATAGTGGAAAGCTATTATTGTTTATTGTGTCCAGTCCAAGAACATAAAATAATGTATTGATGAACCCTTTCCCCAAATCTGCTACAGAAATAATCTGGACTAGACTGATTGTCTAACCCTAAAAATTAATCTGAATCAAGTTTGAATTGGGCCCCTATCTCCAAGTGCAGGAGTAGGCAACCTTTAGTACCCCAGCTGTTGAACTACAACTCCCAGCATCCCTAGTCTTTGTGGCTGGGGATGATGGGAGTTGTAGTTCAACAACAGCTGGAGTGCCGTTGGTCTTGATCTTTAAAGCTCTATACAGCTTGGGGCCAGCATACCTGTCAGACCACATTTGCCCATATGAACCTGCCAGATCCCTCCATTCATTATCTCAAGCTCTACTCATGGCCCCGCCACTAACAGAGATCCAGTTGGCAGGGACTAGAGACAGGGCCTTTTCAGTTGTGGCCCCTGGCTTTTTTATCTGCTGCTTATATCTGGTAGGTGCTTCATTTTCATTTTTAAAAAACTTTTAATATTTTTAAAAATTGTAATTTTAATTGTCATGTTAACCTTGGCTTTTTAGCTGTTTAATTTTATTAGTCCCTTATTTTATATTTACAATGTAATATAAGAGACTAATACAATTAAACTTAAAAGCCCAGGTTAAATAAATTAAACAAAGCATGTTGTGAGCCTTCCCAAGCAATAGTATACTGGAGGGGTGGGGTACAAATATTTTAAATAAAATAATAAATAAGTGCCAAAAGTTGCCTACCCCTGTCCTAGTGTGTGATAGCATCATTGCCAGGTGCCAGGGACTAAAGGTCTCTTTGCTGTAGCATTCACACAGTGAAAACGGTCCTCTCCAACACACCACCCACACTCCACAATTCACATCACATAACAGAGGTGCAGAGAGATGACCAGGAAGGCTCAATTTGTTGTGAAGAAGGCTGCAGCAAGGACTGAAACCCAGATGGTGCTGAGTCCACCTAGTGTACCCAGAAAACCTGGGCACCATGCTGTTAACTTGAGCCATTTCAGGCTGGACCACCACCCAGAGTGGTCTGAGGTCCAATCCAAATGAATCTCCCAGACTCCACATAGAAAGGATTAGAAAGTGCTGTCATCTCTAAACACACTTGTAACTGCTGACAGTAATGGAACAGAGACCACCTACTGATGAGAGAGCTGCTTCCAAAAGCTGTTTGCTGTGCAGTGTTGGGTCTAATTTTCTAAAAGACAAGCCAAATGGTTTAAATGCTTTTATGAACTCTCCATCAGTACATTGTACTAAGATCTAGGGGGATGAACTCCAAGATAAATATAACATTTTGCTTGATTAAAGTGTGAGAGAGATGGCTTGATAGGGTAGCTTTGCTGATTATATGTTAAGGGAATAACCATATTGTTGTTTGCCACTTAAACACAACATAGCCAAGGTAAACATGTGTGCTCTAGCACTAGAGAGGGAGAGTGTAGTCTTTAAAGAATGAAACATATATACAAACATATGAGTGAACTGTTCTCAAAATGACAGGCAGGTCATAGCTGCAGAACAGAGAGGGTAGCCTTGCTGGTGTCCTCCACAATGAATCCAGGGAAAAGTGTGATTGGTTGATCCCATGATAGTGAACAAGTGGAATCACCATCACTGCTGAAGTATCCCTACCTGGGGAGAGGAGTTAAATGTGGTGGGGGTTTATAACTTTAGTTAAATTTTATAATTCTACAAATTATATGGCAGCAATGGCAAAAGGACATAACCAAATTTGTTTGGCAAGGGAAAAGACCAAGAATTAAATTTAAAAATTTAACAGATGCTAAAGAAAGAGGTGGTCTTACCCTGCCTGATTTAAGGTTGTATTTTGATGCTGTTTGTTTGATGTGGTTAAAAGAATGGTTAACATTAAGAAATCCCAGAATACTTGATCTGGAAGGATTCGATAGAAGGTTTGGATGGCATTCATATCTGTGGTACGATAAAAGTAAAGTGCATAAAGATTTTCTTAATCATTATGTGAGAAGGAGTCTAATGAGAGTGTGGGTAAAATATAAAAAATGGTTGGAATCTAAAACTCCATTATGGTTATCCCCGATTGAAGCTTTAGCATGTAAAGAGATAAATATGCAATCTGAATGGGGTACCTATAGGGATTTGTTATGTTTCCAAGAAAAGGGCTGTAAATTAAAAAAACCCAATCGAAGTACAAAATTTGGTTAGTAACTGGTTTCAGCACCATCAGTTAAATGAAATCTATAAGAAGGATCTTAAAGTTGGATTTGAGGATCAAATGTCGAGATCTGAGAAGGAGCTGTGTGAAAATGATGAAAAATTAGTTTCTAAGATGTATAAGTTGTTGCTTTTGGAGGAGACAAGAGATGAAGTGGTTAAAACGACTATGATAAAATGGGCTCAAGATGTGGGTCATAATATAGATATGGCAGCTTGGGAAAAATTATGGAAAATGGATTTAAAGTTTACTGCATGTTATACTTTAAAAGAAAATTATTATAAGACGATGTATAGGTGGTACTTGACACCCAAAAAATTAGCATTAATGTATTAAAATGTTCCAAAAAAATGTTGGAAATGTCGACATTGTGAAGGAACTTGTGGTCTTGCGGGAAGGCAAAGGCCTTTTGGGATATGATATATAATGAGTTGAAGAAAATTTTTAAAATGACATTTCCTAAGAGGCCAGAATCCTTCCTGCTGGGAATAACGCAAAGAGCGTTTTCCAGAATAAACGTAACATTTTTCATGTACGCAACCATGGCAGCCAGAATAGTATATGCGCAGAAATGGAAGGACAATGAAATGCCCTCAAAAGATTGGTTGATAAAAATTTTGGAATATGCTGAGATGGCAAAATTTACAGTACTGCTAAGGGATGAAAACTTGGAATCTTTTAAAGAAGATTGGAAACCATTCTTACTATACTTAAAGAACTATTTTTCTAATACGGACCTTTCAGCAGGGTTTGAAATTTAGTAATAATAGCAGGTTGGGTAGAGCAAAATCGAGTTTGCAATGTGTAGGATATATGTTTTGAATGACTATATCAATGGTTGACTTGTATAGTTAATGAATCGCGCAGACTGATGAGCGGGAAGTCTATATTTACTTAATTAGATGCAACGGGATTGTTAAGATATTGTAAAAACCAATAAAAAATTTTAAAAGCAAAAAATAATAATTCTACAAATTATATGGCAGTAAACCTGGGTTTGCTACTAAGTGTACAGTCAACAGGGAGCAATATCGAATCCTGGCTCCTTGATAGGTGTATCTGTTAAAACATAGCACCAGCTAACTGGGCAGAGAGACACCTCTGAAACTGCTGACTCTCATATTTAACAGGGGATAGCAACTGTCCCTATTCAACCCAACATAGTGTCCCTCCAGTGACTGCTACTAGTGTCTCTCTTGTGGGTTCTTTTTAGATTGTGAGCCCCTTTGGGGTCAGTGGACCAGGTTCTTATTCCTTTTGTTGCTTTCAGAACTTTTTGTTGTTCTTGAAAAGTGGTATAGACATATTAACACCAACAAAAGAAGAGCAATGCTGGATCAAATCAAAAGATCCAAGATCCAATTTCCCACAGAGACCAACTACCTTGCCCCTAGGAAGCCCACAAGCAGGGCATTGGCAATAGCCACCTTCTGCTGTTGCTTCCCAGCAGCTGGCATGCAAAGGCTTACTGCCTCAGAATCTGGATGGTCCCAATAGTGATTATGACTAATAGCCATTGATAGATTTATTCTGCATGCATTTGTCTAATCCCTTGCTAAAACCATCATCAATTCTGAGGCAATGGATACCATAAATCAAATGTGTAGTATTTTCTTTTGTCTGTCCCAGAGCTGCCATATGGAAAGGAAGACAAGTCTCCTGCACAGAGCCTGTACCTTTAAGAGATGCACAGAGCAGGTGCAGCTTGTCATGCAGGGGGAAGGAAAATTGCACCTGCTGAAATTCTCTCTTCTATGCATCTCTTAAAGGTACAAAAGACCTGCCCTATTTTCCATATGGAAGCCCTATCCTGTCCTGAATCTCCTGCCAATCCATTTTATTAGATAATCCATCCAGCCAGTGTGGTATAGTGGTTAGAGGGTTGGACCAGGACCAGGGAGACCTGAGTTCAAATCCCCATTCAGCCATGAAACTCACTGGGTGACTTTGGGCCAGTCACATATCTTTCAGCCTAACCTACCTTACAGGGTTGTTTCAATAGGGAGGGTTGATTGTGGCACTTCTAGTTAATTTTGATATAACGGATTTTCTGCACTGATGAAGTCCACTGAATTTCCTAGAATAGCAATGGGCATCCAAAACAAAAGAGAAATACTCAGGTGGCATACTTTATTAATAAAGTTTTTCCCCTTCTGAAAAAAGTTTCACACACACACCCTCCAGATAAATAACTGGAAGATCAGCCTTGTTTAAATCATTATTTTCCACAAAGATTATACAGCCACACACACACAGACACAACACACAGTAAATGTGCACATTTTGTACAGTGCTGTGAAAAGAGACACTGATGACTTAACACCAACAGAATCATAATATAAGCTTGCTCTTTAGAGTTCAAGTGAAAACGTAAGGAAAATTCAGTTTTATCAAAATGGATCATATGATCCGTTACAATAATGCTGCTACAACCTGCATAAAAAAACAACCATTCTTCAATCACCGTGGCTCCCTTCTTACATTATGCTGGTGGTTTGGGAGCCAATACAACACCCTGTCGCCAGAGCAATGCAGGAAGGCTCATGCCACATAGCAGGAATCAATGCAGCAGCTCCTCTCCATACCAGCACTGCTCCAATTCCTAGGAGGAGTGTGAAGGAGCTGCAGCGCACATAACTCTCGGGTGGCCTGGGCCTCTCCTCACCTTACCCCAGTGGTACAGAATGCCACCTCCCATGCCACCAGAGTCAAAACAAGAGTGGCCTGTATGAAACCAGACATACTTATATAACAGTTGTGGCACAGTTCTCATGTACAATGGTTAGGCCCCATCACCACCCTGGAATGTCTGGATCTGGGGATCTACAAATTCTGGCTAGCTTTAGAGTCAACCGACATTTGTGTTTGCCAGGACCAGACCCTTCCCCATCCCCCAATGGCAGCATGGCAGGGATTTGTCAGACATCGTGTTGAGCTCCAGACATGTTGAGCTTCAAGCGCCACTGAATGCAGTGCAAGGTCAGCAACAATCCCCTGCTCCTGTCCTCATCTCCAGACTCAGGAGCAGGTTGGATCACATCACTCTGTGCTTCTGACTCACTTGGTGCATCTCTGAAGAGCAGAACACTACAGATGAGCACCAGCCTGCTCCTAGTTTGGAGCTAGGTCATCATCCTCCCAGCTGCAATGCACTTCTAAGGCACTGGGAGTACCTCCACAAAGCAGTGCAACCGCAGGAATGAACCCCTTAGGCCAGCAGGTAGAGGGCTCCAGCTCCAAGCTCAGGAGGATGGCTGAGGCTTATCATGCTCACCAGATGGAGGAAATGGAGGGACACTTGCCATGGCGGGCACATTGGTAAATCTCTGCTAGGACCCATTTGGGATGGGAAGATGACATGGTGACTTCTCACCAAACGGAGTCCCAACCATCAAGAAATGGCAACCACACTGCAACAGTATTGTAAGAACTAATTCAAAGAAATAGAAAAATGGTATTTACCACCTCACTTTTAAACATATTAGCAATGGACACAGATAACATTCCTTTGGTTGTTTTTGAATACAGCATGGTGCAGATTGTTAACTTCTTACTTCTCTGTTACAATTTCCCTTTCTGCTTCAAATCTTTCATATAGAATTGCACATCCACTAATGGGTCACCAGCAGCTTCTTATACCGCTTTTCTGTTAAAATAATAAGAAACAAAAACCATCACATGACCTAGAAAACCACCACATGACATTTCCCAAACACACAACACTATTATAAATCGATGTTAATTTTAGTCTATTTTAAAAGAGCAGCAATTAGCCCAGAATTTCCCAAATTCCTGATATCACAAACACAGGATTTCTGGATTAAAACTGGAAGCACATTTTAATTATTTACATGCATCTTTTGAAGTGTATTTTCTCAATGTTCCCAGAACAATGGGCAGAGATGTGGGGTGGAAAATTTCCCTAAATGGAAGTTTTTCTGTGGAAAGTTTTCAATTTCTAAAGTTTCATCGGATGCCATCTAGACTAGCACTGCACACATGCAGCAGTGATTGTTCCAGACTACAACTGTGCTGTCATTTGAGCAGGATAAGGGGCGATTTTCACAGACCACCTCTTTCCTCTGAAGCCCAGTGTGTACCACCAAAATATAAAATTAAAATAAATAAATAAAATATGACCCTAGCGGTTTTGTGACTCTCGGGGCTATAAGCTTGGTGATGCATAGTGGGGTTCAGAAGGAAGGGGAGACTGGAGAAAATCCCCTTTCCCCATTCATGCAACAGTGCAATAATAGCCTGGAACAATCACTGCTGCATGTGTGCAGTGCTAGTCCAGATGCCCGGCGTTGTGTCATAAAATTCTTTAGTAACAATGAATGGATGTCAATGCAATATTAAGCAATTTTGGCAACTTCAAAGTTCAAGCAATTTTATTGATTTATTGAGTATTCCAATAAAAAAAATTATTTCCATCTTAACCTCTGAGCTTCTTTCAGTATATAACATTTAAACCACATTCAGTGCTTTTATTAATCTCTGCCCCCATCAAGTATTTCAGTCCAACTACTTTACTACTTGAAAAACCTTTGATTCATAGTGTGGGAAATTAACATGGTGGTGGTGGTGGGAGAGAGAGAGAGAGAGAACATGCCAAATCAAATCACAGTCTATTTAGAGCACCAGGAAAATTTGCATAGTAAAATTTTCTGAGGGGAAAAATAATGCAAATTCTATGCAAAACAAGTTTTAAAATGGCATGGGAAGAGTTGCCAGAAAATTTTCCAATTCAAAATTTTATGGGGAAATGCACATCTCTGACAATGGGCAAGCATCCTTCTTTCAACGGTGTGATAGCTCGGTTAATAATGCACTCTGTTCAGTGTCACATGCTCCCCTTTACTTAGGCAAACTGGGCTCCCAAATGGGACTGCTCCTTTTGGGCAACTGTGACACCTTTGGGATTCCCTCATGACTGTCTCACAATACCAAGGATGAGAACTTTGGGCAGTTATGGATGGTAGAATTGGAGGAGTGGACAATATGCATAGAGGATATAATGGGAAACATGGACCAAAGGAAGGTGGAGCAAGGCAGTGAAAAATTTTAAAGGAAAGAAGTGAGGAAGGAAATGGGAAACCAATGAAGGGATTTGAGGAGGAGAATCACATGGTCTGAGAGACAGAAAAGATGAATTATTTTCGCAGCACAGCTTTGGATATAGGTGAAAGGGAAGGTCTGGAAGGGGAGCACCAGAGAGAAGATGGTATTGTAGTGAAGGCAGCAGGCAACCAGAGGACCAGAGTTTAGTTGAGGGGATGAAGAAGAATGGACACATGTCTGGAATTTATACAGAAAGAAGCAACACGTTTTGTCAACAGATTGGCAGGGTAGTCTTGATTTAGATCACATTAAAATCATGATTTAAATCACTAGTCATGCTCCATTTAAGCACTGGTTTCTACTAAAGCTACATTCTTCTTATCTGATAAAATCTTAATCTATTCTTCACTACTCAGAGACAGATGCAGCTTTCATTTTTAATAGATAAGAAAAGCCCTGCTGAATCAGGCAAAGCTCCATCCAGTCCAGAATCCTGCCTCATACAGCAGCCAACCAGGTGCACTTGGGAAACCTACAAGTGGGGGGAACCAACCCCTCCCTTGGTGCTTCCTAGCACCTGGTGGTCAGGGGCATACCACCTCTGATCCTGATGGAAGTACAAAAGGTAGGTACACACTACAGAATGTAAAGCAGTTATTTATGCTGAGGTTTTGTTTGGTTTTCTTCACACTACTTTGCAACTACATCAAGGAACAGAATAATTTCATTTAATATCAAGCCTAACTGAAACAGATACTTGCTAAGTCACTGAGGTTCAACTAGTTAAAGATATTTGGGGGATATTTCTGCCATGCTGTATTAGAAAGACAACCACTGTCACCCAGCAGACTTTAAACTGTACAAACACCACTCAGAATCAGAAGCGTATTACTCAAGACTACAGGAATATTCTGCTCAAACAATTACACTTTGTTTTCATTTTCAATGTCTTTCCTTTCTTGCATATATCTCCAGTCTTCTCCTCCTTTTCCACCCCAAACTATTCATTATTTTCTCTTTCCTTGCAGTTTCAGAGAGAAGTTAAAGCCTGACTTTCTCCCTCTCTCTCTGTACACAAACTTGAAGTGGTGGTGTGGGGGGCGGAATAATCAGATCTGATATCTTTTATCTTTTTACACTGTTGTTAACAAGCATGTTTATAGTATACGAGGAAGATGGCAAAGCCAGGGCTTCCCTTCCAGCCTGCACAGATGGCCCTCAGTGCACTCTTACGCCCCAGCTTGGCCGTCCTCCTCGCAAGGAGACTAGGTAGTGACGGATGCTGATGCTCAATGTCTTTTCTTTCTTTGCTGCCTCCTCTACCTCCCTCCCTCCTCGGCAGCAGCTGCCCTTCTGGCAACTCTCTCTCACAAGAGTTGCCATGCACTGAATTAGCCACAGGTACATCTTCGCGAATTAGATAGATAGATAAATAGATAGATTAGAAATTATAATCTGTATTAATACTATCTTTGAGCTTTTGCACATTTAAAATTATTAAATATAATAAAAAGTGTTTTAACAAAATAAAAATAAAAATCCTTTCCAATATAATGTTAAGGTTGCACACCTAGTTAACAGTCTGATTGACAATGGGGAGGAAGGCTTGGGAGAAAAGATAAATAATTTAGTGCCCAAATATCTCGAGTTTGAGATGACAATGAGACATGCAAGTGGATATATATCAGGCAAGCAGCTGGAGATGTGGGACTGGACAGAGAAGAGATCTAGGGGATCAGTAAAATTTAGAGAGTTTACTGAAAACCATGGGATTTGATTAGGTCACACAGTGAAAGTGTGTCAAGAAATAAAAGAAGGGGATCAAGAACCCAACCCTACGGGTTCCCAGTATAGAAGAAGTTGGTTAAACAGCAACTACCCAAGTGGATATTAATGAGTGATCTGATAGGAAGGAGGAGAACCAGCTAGTAACACAGTCAAGGAAATCCAAGGCATGAGGGAGTCAACCAAGAAAGGATGATCAACTGGTTTCAAAGGCAACAACAAGGTCAAGGAGGGCAAAAAAGCAGCAGCCCTTGGATTTGGCAATGAGATCATCATCCATAGCTTTAAGACAGTGTAATTTCAGTGAACTGCTGAAGCCAGACCACAGCAAGTCAAGGGAAGAGCTTGAAGAGAAAAAGTCAAGTCCCTGGAAGTGAACAACTTCTTCCAGGAGTTTGGAAGCAAAGGGAAGAAGCCAGACTGGCTGGTAGTCTCTGGTAGTCCCTACCAGGAAGAGTCTTTTAGATTGAGAAGAGAGTGGCATGTTTGAACTCAGCAGAGAAAGTCAGGGGAAAGGGCTAGGTTAATGACATGGTGTGGTGGAGATAATAGCAGGGAGATGGTAACCAGGAAGGGAAAGGACCAAAGGGCATATGAAGGGGTTAGATGAGGACAGCAGAGTAGCCATGTCATCGGTATAGTGGGAAAATCATTAAGGGAAGTTAAAGGAGAGTGTGGGAGAGAATTTGGGGCTTGTAACTTCCATTTTAGGTGCTATATACATAATAGCAGCCTGCAGAACATAAAGGAGCTGAGTGGAAGCTCTGCATTTTATACCCATTCTGCAGCTCCCCCTGTGCTTGATCTCTAGGTTTTTTTCAGCATTCACTTTAAAAATTGGACTCATATCCACTCAAGTTCATACAAACAAGTCAGGAAAAATATTTGCTGATAGTATTTTTATGGCTTCAGATCTTTGGTTGCTCAGTCAGCTCCTGCTCTACAGAAAACAAACACAAACCTGGATGCATATTCTCCAAACAGCTATCACCTTGTTTCACATTTTCCCTTTTTGGGGAAGGTTGCTGAGTGAGAAATTGCCTACTTCAGGCACACCTGGATTCTATCAGCCTTCTGGACTCCTGCCAGTCTGGCTTTTAGTTTAAGCATGGCACTAAGAATACACTTGTGGCCTTGGTCATCAATCTCCAGCTAGGGATGGGTCAGGATAATTGCGCCATCGTGAGAGTTAGGTTCTTCTGTATCCTTTGAAAACACTGAGCACACACTGTTGCAGGCATGTCTGGTCTGCAAGAATCACATTATCCCCTCTCTTTTTAGCACAGAGTGCTCACACAAAATACATCCCGATATCCTTCCCCTACTACTGCTTTCTCATTTAAAGTGGTCAGCTTCATTTGTGGATTTATTTTACCTCTTATTCCCATTTCATATTGGGTAATGGTCAAATGATTAACAAAAATCCCCTTTGGGCAGCATACCCCAAAAGAGGCTCAGACCACAGGGAAGGAGTTCATCCTGCACTTCCTTCCCATCCCAGTGCTGACTCCATTTCCAAGAGAGGTGACGCTAGCCATGGAAAGGACCATAGCCTGGACTATTCCCATGACTTTCCCAGCATGGGTTCCAAACTATGAAAGCAACATCAGAAGGGGCCTAAAGACTGAGATAAGAGAGCAGTTTCCCCCACCAGCAATGGTTCCATGCACCATTCTTTATACTTTTCTTATTACAATCATCCCTCACCAACCATGGATTTGTCTACTGCAGTTTTTTGTATATTTTTGTGGGTGGGCTCGCCTACCACAACCCAAGCATACACGATTTCTACAAGGTGGTGACATTTTGTTCAATAAATGCAATGAAAATACAATGCAATGATCTGCAATGAAATCATTTTCAGTAAGACTGGAATGTGGAGTGTTTAGCATATGGTGGGGGTACAGGTGTCCCCTCTTTCTCTATACAAATCCTGAGTCCTCCCACCCTAACCCCACCCCCCTTATCTCTTGATCCACAGCTCAGTTATTTTTAGTGTTTTCAAACCCCCTCTCATTTCCTGAGGTTCATTCTCTTCATTCTGATCCTTAGTGATTTTTATAGATTTCAAATCCCTCCCCCTTTTCCTGAAGTTAATTTGTGATCGCGGTTCCCCTAACTCCAATTCCCATAGACTCCTAGTTTGCCAACTATGAGGTTTTCTTTGCATGGAACCCTGGCAAGGGATGTCTGTATTAAGACAGGATTACCTGTGAAAAAATTTCTTCTTCATTTCCCAAGGACTTTTGGAATTTAATATGGCTTTCTCTACTGGCACATTTGCTTGATTAAACTGCACTCAGTAAACACTTCAAATAACTTCCATCAGCTCCCCAAATAGTAGTTTACTATTACAAGTTCTTTCATAAGATTTCTTCTGAACTCACTATCACCACAACACAAAACCCAGAGGTTACAACTTACTTTAACTTCAATTATTTGCATTTTCAGACCCCTGACATGTTCATGGGACTGCTATAAAAAACTGTTGTCAGTCATTTCTGGTCAAGATTAGATTTGGCTACCCAATATTTGACTGGTATTTCATGAATAAGGCTTAATAACATCATACTACTGGATCAGACCAAAGGACCATCAAGTCCACTGGTCTTCAACTGGTGGGTCCCACCCTGACCTAAGATGCGTCACAGCAGTTGTATCACCACCACTATTACTTTTTAGCCTAAGCTTATGAGATCACCCGGTATTGTGTGTGTGTGTCCTTAACTTCACAATGCCTGGACTAATACTAACCAAATTGGGTACAGATGTAGGGTCACATAGGGACACCTCAATGGCATAGTTTGTGATGACGTTATCCACCCCAGTTCAAGATGGCAGACATGTAAACATTTGAGGCACAAGTGGGCTAACCTGTGAACCACCTAACTGATTTGAAGAAAATTTGCTACAGCTGTAGGGACACATTGGGACACGTCAACGGCATAGTTTGTGATGGTGTCATCCACCCCTGTAGTGGATTAAAGCCTTTGTCTCAGAGCCAGCTCACGTGAGGGAAAGAAATGCTGAATCATCCCTGCTGAGCTGCCTAGCTAGGCTTCTCCTAAAACTATTCTGTATTATTGGTAGGTTCAAAATACTGCCACCACGACTCCTTTTTGTCTACAGAAACTCTCTGGGCTTGGGGTAGGACAACCCAGAAATAAAAGAAAAAAACCTTTAATCTGTCTCTTGGAGAAGTACAAAAATCTTCCATGGTCAAGCCTACACGTGGTAAGAAAACTGACAGCTGCTAAACGTTTGAGGATGTCTTTGCACTAGAGAAATTTCCCTTCGGCCCCACTTTTTCCTGAGTTAAAAACCAACTCGGAGCGGCTTGTAAAAAGAAAGGAGCTAAAAAAGAATTTTATTCATTTACTGCAGACTGCTTCCATCTGAGGCTTTTTAGCTTTCTTAGCTTTCTTAGATACAGTTAAGAATACTTAGTAGATTAGAAAAATAGGTTGTCTTAGGCATGCCTAAATGTTTATAGAATCTTTTGCAATGCTCCATGTAAGATGGGCATAGGCTAGTGTTTCTTATTTCAATTATGCTACAGATAAACAATAGAACAGTATCAGGAATATACAAAAGCACACACATCAAAGAAATATAACTTCCTTAATGCAAAGTCTGACTAAAGGAACTTTCCCCTATGCTAAACCTCCTGAAGCCATAAGTCTTGAACTCCTTGCCTTGCCTTGAACTCACACAAGCCTTGCCTTGAACTCATCAAACTCAGGATGAGAATTCAAGCTTCCTGCCCTCCTGTATTTCAAGGATCTGCAGAGTTATTCTCCTGCAGACAACCTCCAGGGCCACATGTCCTCCTGTTCACCTCCAGTCTAGCTTCTTCCAACAAAGAACTCCCTTCTTCCTGGCAACAGCTCTCTAGGTCCCACCCACCTTGTGTGCTGTTTGGCTGAGCCCTGGAGTTCTCCAGCCTGTCAGTCAAGATGGGGTTCCCTCCCGGTTAACACTTTAGAGGGAGGGGAGGCTGGTCACTGCACCCCTGATTCAAGATAACAGGTGTGAGAATGGTTAAGGCACAAGTGGGATAACTTGTGGACTGCCTAACCAATATAAACACAATTTGGTACAGTTGTAGTAAGTGACAAGTCAAATCAAGTCAAGTTTTATTTATGGTCCTAGACCAAACAATCCATACATGCAGAAGGCAAAACAAATTTATAAGAAACTCTATAGGTTCTCATTATACATCTTAAGAGCAATGTAACAAAATTTGGCTACAGAGTTAAAATTTAAAACATCCTCATCAGAGAGTAGAAATTTAACAAGTTGTTCAGCAGATTGATCTGGCTGTTTACAGACCAGAGGTAAAATTAAGTGCTCCCTCAATTGCCTATGAATTTTACAGGATAATAGAATATGGTCAATGGATTCTATTTCCCCACTGCCACATCTACAGTAGCGTTCTTCCAGGGGAACACCATTGTATCTCCCGGCTAATAATGCAGAGGGAAAAGAATTTGTTCTTGCCCTTGTAAATGCCCACCGGAATTTGCTGAGTGTAATATGGGATAAATAGTTTGCTGGTGAAAGATCCCATCTAGTTCTTACTCCTTTACAGAATTCTGTTAAAGAGGCCCGGTTATTTTGCAATTCAATATCTATCAAATGCTGTTTTACTATTCTTTTAGCATTTGCCAAGTCTAACTCCAGCAATTGTTCAGGGTCTATTCCTAGAGCAGCAAGCTTTTTACTAACTACAGTGCACCACTGCGGTTGTGGAATTAACGATAAAAACTGAGGAATTAGGCCCACCGGACATAGGTGGACTCTCAACCAAAAATAAATGATTAAAAGCCAGGCATGAGATTCGATCTTTATGAGGCCGGCCTCCATGCGCAGTGTTACATTTGAGGTGCATCTTGTAGTCCCAAAAATAGTTCTCAAAAAGCCGGATTGAATTCTTTCTAGCATGTCAAAGTTCGCATAAGGTCCTAGTTGGATCCTGTATAAGAGCTGAGGGATAACCTTTGCTGAATACAGTTTTAAAGCTGCAGGAATGAAACCTGCTCCCTGCGTTCTGAAAAATCTGTTAATTGCCACCACACTGCGACACATAGAGACACCTCAACATTGTAGTTTGTGGTGATGTCATACACCCCAATTCAAAATGGCGGACATGTGAATGTTTAAGACTAACTTAACGTGGGCGTGGGCTAACTTGTGAAGATGGTAATTATCAATTAAGATTATACTGAAAGGAAAGTAGGCAGACAGACAAGCTGGGCAGGAAGGCTATAATTGTAGACAAGCAGGGCAGGAAGGCTATAGCAACAGGTATTTGGAAGTTCATTGTCTTGGAATATGGAGATTCTATTTAGCGTTAATGACTTGTAGCTGCTGACAGGCCTATTCTCCATGAATCTGTCTAAACCGCTATTAAAAAGATCTAAGCCAGTGGCTATCACTACAATCTGTGGTAATGAATTATGTATTGAACACAATACTCTTGTGCAGTGCAGTCCTCTAACAGGGATTCCCAGATGTTGTTGACTACAACTCCCAGAGTCCCCAGCTATAATGGCTTTTGCTTGTGGATTCTGGGAGTTGTAATCAACAGCATCTGGGAATCCCTGTTAGAGGGAATACTGCTCTTATGTCTTGGAACAAAATTTTTTTTGTCCTGAACCTTATGCCAAAAGGGGTACTAGACAGTGGTGTCATTGGAGGGGGGGAAGGGGGCACAGGCCCCCAATATTTAGGGGGGGTGCCCCAGACCTCCCCGCCTCATCTCACTCCTCCACTGCCGCCAAGACAGCAGTGGAGGAGCTAAACAGCCAACGTGTGAAAAGTGAGCAAAGAAGTGGTGGTGGGTGCACATGTCCCACTTTCCAGCTAGATTTTAACATGTTGGGCAGCTGTGCACTGTTTAGTTCCACTGTTGTCATCGAGACGGCATTAGCAGCAGCAACGATGAAGGTTGTCCCCCACCCCGGAGTAACCTTAAAAGTAATAACAAGTCACGGGCCTATGGTGTTGCAACAGTTTGGGCCCAAGCCCAGATCCTTTGGAGGCATAGCAACGCCCATACCAGATCAGCATTCCGCTGCCAGAGCAAAAACTGAATTTGTTATTCATAAAAGATTGAATCCATGATCACGAGAGGGCAAGAGCAGAGTATATATGGTGGATTTTGTTACTATCAGATTCATCTCTACTGTTTTTTGTAAGTATGTTTTCTAATAGTCGATCTTTAAGAATAGCACTGGTGAACCACTCCTGTATTCTACCAAAGACAACCACATGGCTCTATGGTCGCCAGGAGTCAACATCACTGTTCCCTCTAAGGTGCGCAGCTGCGCGCTCACTCACATAATCTAACACACACACACACCCGCGCAGAGGGTTCCAGCAGCCGCGCAGTTTCATACCGCACTCCAACAGCTGCTTAGAATGCCGGCAGTCTTCCCCGCCATTGCCACTGTGTTAGCCCTTGCTGTGGCCAGAGCGGGGAAATCGACTTTCTTGTGCAAGCAAGAGAGCTGATTCTCCTGCTCTCGCCTCGGCAAGACACTACTGAAAGCCCACACCTCCTCTCAGGAGTGGCTGGCAGCCGTTCTCTGAGCTCCAGGAGCCTCTGGCCTCAAGAAAAGCAGCTGCGGCACTGGCTGCCTGTAAGATCTCTCCTGCCTACACTGGAGCCCAGAGAGTGGCTATCAGCCACTCCAAGAGGAGGCGCAGGCTTGCAGGCACGTGTGTACTCTCTTCCCAGCCCCCACCACCTTCGGCAACCTAATTAACTGATTAACACATCCCTCCAATATTTGGCTAGAGATGGCATTGAAGAGGGGGAGGTGAGATGAAAACGAGTTCCCCCACCCCATGGCCATGCTCAACTTGGAGCCAGCCTGAAGAGTTCACTGGGGACACACAAATACCAAAGAAGGAACCCACAGGCAGGGAGGGGGGGCGAACAGACGGCACAAAGAACGGATGGCAGGGAGTGGAGAAAGCAGCCAGAGGTTGGCTCTGATGTTTTTAGCTCAGAGAAGGCTCGCAAGCAGCTTCCCTTCCCTTCTGCCTCTCCCTATCCCTGGCTCCCTACAGGCCTCCTTTATACAATGGGAAAGCCAGGGGAGGGACTTCTGCCAGGAGCTCCAGTGCACCCCCACTGGGAGAGAGAACAAGAGAGAGCGTGTGACGTTTAAGCTAGTAGACAGAAGTGGCGGTTACAAGAGTGCTGAGGGGACAAGACACTCTGTGTGTGTGTGTGTGTGTGTGTGTGTGTGTGTGTGTGTGTACTGTAGGGGTGTGTCTGTAGACTGTAGAGGGAGGTGTGTGGGATGGGAAGGAAAGGAATGTATCAGAGGGAGTATATATATGCGTGCGTGTGCGTGCGTCTGTGTGCGCGCGCGTGCACGCATGCACGTGTACATACAGACCATGTTCTTTATCTCTCTGGAAACTATTGCCTAAAATCACAGACTAAAGGCTGGTTAAGAGTAGCTTTAAGGGGAGTGCTTGTGCACAGAACTGCAGCTTTAAGTACTATAAATGAAGCAGCTTTCAGTACCATTCAAGTTTCCAGATCGTTTCTTCAGCAGATTACCCCTGTACGTTCCTTTAATGGGCCAAGCACTTTGCTTCCTTGAGTCACCAACAGAAGCTATTACTCCTATAGATCCAGGAAAGACCCTTCGGGACATTTTATGTGAAAGAAAGTCCTCCTATATCAGTGAAGTCTTCATTTGAGGAATTTAGAATTTAGATGTACTGTTATCTAAAGCCGAGCATTTCACTGTAGCGAGGTTGTGTATTGCATCCCTCTTGCTGCTGGTATTTAGCTAGCTACAGGTACAGCAGAAGATTTAGTGGATCTGTGTTCTTTCCATTTCTGTATTTCCCTCTCTCACCTGTCTATAATGAATCTTTTTGCCAAAACCATGGATGGCTAACTATTCCCAAGCCATCGCCTGAACTATCTGAGCCATTTTGTGGATATGGGGTGACCTTGCCTGACTGCAGGGATTCCTGAAACCTTCAGATCCCATCCAGGATTCTATGCAATTAAGTATGTTGGGTGGGGATTTAACCTCAAGGGTGTAGTGCTCACACTGTAGTACCATAGTAAACTCAGTCAGTGCACTGCTGCCCATGAATGATCCAGTCTTCTTAAAGCCAGTATTATTGCTTTTCAACAAGTGCAGTTTGCACTTTTAAACTGTTTGTTTCCGTATAATTCAGGTTGTTGTGATGCTAAGCTAAATGAATTACATTCTTATCTACATGTATGACAATCTGACTATGACATTCTTATCTTGCAAATGTTGTTTAAAGGCCTTGTTTTAGATTCTGCCTTGTTTTTATTGTACTTAAATGTGAAGCAGAAAAAAATAACAATCCAATATTATAAATAGGATAGAATTGTAATACACATTTCTTTCCTTCCATATTTATGGGGTGTGTATCTACAGTGGAACATAATCATGCACATGTGTGCACACTGCCTTGATAATGCTACCCAGAACAAAACTCATTCCGCTCACTTATGAAAAAGGTTAGAGGGAACACTGGTCGACACCGACTCAATGGCACAACCTTACATTCTAATAAAGTATCTATATTCATGAGTATTTCTCCCTCTGCATGCTCACATAACCCTCTTTCCTATTTTGCTAAATTAGCACCTGCTTTTTCCTTCCCCCTCATTTGTTCCAAAGCTGATACTGACTTCCACAGGATGGCTTAAAATCAGTTCTCTGGAGTTATCGCATTCCCACTGCCCAGAATATTAGTATTAAGTGCCTCTCTAACAGGAGGTAAGAGAAATAAAGTAATTCTCAAAATAAGAGCAAGAAAAGCTCCTTAAATGAATGGTTTGCCTACAAGATTTTATGCAATCATCACTGAACTTAGTTGGGGAAAGTGTTCAAAATGTTCAGTAATTCATTCTGAGGGGGCAACCTCACCCCTGACACAACCAAAAATAGCCTTAGGCCATGCAGCAAATACAGCATGCTGTGAAGTGGTTGTCCAATGGCTCCATCATGTGGCCAGATCCATGTTCAGCCCATAAGGATGTTAACTACTGCCACACATCAACAAAGGCTGAAAAACATTCTTCCAGAAGCCAATGGAACAGTTAGATGACAGTTCTGCCACATGATCAGCTGAAACACACATTGAATTTGTCAGGCGCTAGGGCTGGGTTTTGGTCATGTGAATGAGCCACTAGGCCTAATATTATTATTATCAGAATTTTTAAAAAGCCCAGATTAGCATGTATAGAGCAGTTCTGAGTGCTCAAAGTACTTCATGTACCTTATATATCAATCCAGATGATCCTCATGCCATGACTGGAAATGAACACCAGGCTCGTGAGCTCTCCCTTTTTGTATTACTTTCCTTTCATCATCTTCTTTAGCACTGACCAGTTGGAAAACTGCAATTATCACTTTTCTTCAAGTCAGAATCAGAACCCCGGTGTGATTCTGGTATAAGGGCAAGTGCTAACCACAATTTGCCAATTCAGATGTTGAAAGAAACCATAATCAGTGCTAAAAAGCTGAAAGAGAAACTACAAATGAAAAGATAAGCAGAGAGTGTATAAGCAACCATGCTTTGGAGGATCATCTAAACTGAGCCACTCAAAGTCATCCTTATGAACCTCTAATGTAGATCCAGGGTTGATTTGATATAAACACGATCTAAATCACTTCACAGGACTCAATTTTAATGATTTAAATCACAATTTAAGTCACTAGTCAGGAAGATTCTATTTAATCATTATTTGCTAGTAAAAGTACAGTATTGTTGTTTAAAATACCCTTAGTACATATTCAGGGACAAACAAGGCTCAGGAAACTTATTTGTCTGTGGAGAGTGAGAAATGTTGCCGGATGAATGAAAAAAATCCTGACGCATAATGTACCAATATAGTTTGACAAGTAAAATTTGTGTCTGGCTGGTGAACTGAGCCAACATTTTTTGACCTCAGGGGATAGATATAGGTTTCATTTTTAGAATGAGCTTGACAGTTTGTATGTGCTACATGTACACCACCTGCCGAATAGGTCTGATCAAGTCTGTTATCTCTCATCCCCATATACTGATGTTAACATGTTCATAGAATGTAATTAGAAGTTATTAAGATTCCTTATGTTACCTTTGATCTAGATTCTTTTTTTAAAATAAGTTTTAAAAAAATATATCCAATTTAAAATTTTAGAAATCCAATTTAAATAAAAGAAGTCATCAATTTTTATCAACTCTGTGTAGACCAGTATTATCTCCATATTACAATATGGAACATTTAACAGTTTGCCTAAGATTGCCTGGTGACTTCATGGCAGAGGTGAAAGCTGAACTAAGGCTTCCTATACTTTTTGCCAACTTCAGTCTTTTCGCCAACTACACTAGCTGCTACATTATATCCAAACATTTCAATAAAAGAGAAAATCTAAACAACATTTCTAGCAGTAAGAACAAAGATACAGACCAAAGATAGAGCTTATTCACACACCCAAATTGGGTATAGTTTGTCACAGTTCTGCTTGCCTTGCCCTATTTCACAGAGGAATGGTGAAGGTCTAAAATGCAAAAAAAAAAAAAAAAATTAAAAAAAAATGTTTAAGAGGTAGATAACAGTCCACAGATAAGAGGATGGTATGCCATAATGACAATGAACAATGTCTGTATTATTCTTCCCAACATTTTATTGCTCTGCCTATGTAAAATCTCCAATACAGTTTGGGTTTTGTAACTCTCTCAAGGGTAGGTAAAATACTTCAAACACCTCTATACACTCAACCATCTCATCTGTCAATATTAAGGGGAGGCATAGGCAAAAGATTTAAGCGGCCAAAGAAGCAAGTTTAGGGTGATTCAGGAAAGAAAGTGGCTTGATTATTGGAGAGGAAGACGCTGCCTAAGAATGGGAAGAAGACACAAGGCAAAACCCACTGAGAAAGGGGTGAGAGAGAAGCAGCTAGCAGATGAGATTGTGTCAAGAGTGCAAAAAGGGATATAAGGAGAGACGAGGAAGGGATTTTTATTAGTTGGAAGCAGAGAACCTTAAAAGGATTGGAAGCTTAAAGAGGATGCGGGGAGTGATGGGGAACCAATGCACAAGCTTAAATGACAGGAGAGAGATTACCTCAACTACAGCAGAAAAAACAGCAAAGGCACAGCAAATTGACTGAAAAGATACGACAGGAGAGGAGGCCAACTTGAAGTGGTGACAACTGACTAGATCAGGGGTGGGCCACTGACTTCTTATAAATTAACAAAGCAACAGTACATACTTAGACTCTCTTAAGGCACAACTAATGTGTGTTAAGTGATCCTGATAGTGCAGTCTTCCTTAAGAATGTAAGAACCACCTTGCTGGATCTGATGAAGGGCACCTAATCAAGCATTCTTTACACAAATCCCAGCAAAGCGCAGACTCTAGACCAGTGTGGCCATCCCGAGGATCTTCTGCTACTGTTGTACTACAACTCCCCAGCTGCAAGTGCAAGTGAAGCTGGGCTTGAGAGGAGCTGTAGTGCCTCCAGCTAGCCACCTCTGCTGTACGCAGTCCACCAGAAATTAACCAGTGATCCTATCTTCTTTCCACCCACCTCTGGATTAGACAAGGGTTGAGCAGAGTGTGGACAAACATTTTGACAACAGGTAAAGTAAGAAAGGGGTTAGAAAATGAGCATTTCTAATTCTGCCTCACTCAGTACTGAAGCGTGCTAAGGTTCACATCTTCAAATGGGAAATAGTCCATACCTGTACCCACTTTTGATAAGCTAAGGTTCCCTTTCTGAAGACACATCTCCCTCAGCCCCGCTGCTCGCACTGGGATCGTTTTTACTTCTAGGAACATTCTTTTCTCTGCTTGATTCAGAGGGCACCTTCATTCTGGTTTTCTCTTTCCTCTGTTGTTGTTTCTCAAGTTTTGCCAGCTGTTTGGAAGAAAAATGGTTTCATAAATACTCATAAAAGACTAAAGCAGTACAATAGTGCTGACAACATTCTAAATGTGAAATTGCTTATACAAACCTGGGAACTGGTATTAAGCACTATTTAAAACATCTTTCAATGGGCCATTATGGTGACAGAAACCTCTGATATATGCACCTTAACACCAGGATCTTCAGAAACATGCAAGCATCTCTTCAGAAGGTTCTGTGCGGAGAAACACACACCACCATCCACTTTTGGAATTTTGTCAAAAGGTACATACTTACAGTGAAATATACTGTCGATGGAATGTTTTATTGGTAACATTTGCATTCACATTAAGGCAAGAACCGCTTTTAAGATAATATGCAATATTAGGAAGAATAATTATGAAATTAGATAGTAAAAAAAACCCTGCCAGTTTAAGACCAGAGTTAAGGCTGTCTCATTTTGGCTCAAGCCCCACAAAGCGAGGAAATTGGAACCTAAGACTGATGCCTTAACAGACGTGCCACATGATCAGTAGTGATGTTGTACAATGTCAAAAATTGTGCTTGCTTACAACTTGCTTTCCATACACCCACACTTTTCTTTGGTTATTGAGGACCAAAAACAAAATGGGGAAAATGAACTGCCTGCCACCAGCAAAGATGTCCCATATTGTCCTGCTTCTGTACTGCCTTAGGAACCATCTGTGTTGCAAGAGGAATTCACCTGTGAGTTTACTCATGATTGTTTGTTGTTTGCATCATTAGCTTGTATTACATGTGCAGTCACAACTGATCTTTGACCATTTTCTACAACACAACTGTTGCTCTTTGGAGGCAGGGATAAATCTGCTAATTTCAATAAAGATTCCATGAAAGTGTATTGCTTAGGATCAACATCTTATCTGTTTAGCAGAACTAGCATCCCAACTGAACTTCTGTGAAATGACAGAAATCAAAACCCAAATAATGTTTAAAACTGCTTTCTATAAGAATTAATGGAGCAGCATCCTTCCAGACTAGTTGTTGCACTATCATAATGATGTAGTACATGGTCATTGTGAGGAAATTCACTTCTGTTCCAGACTAGTGTTTGTACTAGTGCAACATGATGTGCAATCTCTTGCACAAGCCTGTATATTTTATTTATCTCGTTGTTGAAAAGCAGTATATAAATATTTGTCATATTTGTATTTGTATATGTGCAAACAGAGAATTCTTTGCACAACATATATCTAAATAGTTTCTCTTTTTGTAGTGCGATGTTGCAGAGCACTTGAACTGCCAAAAGTTCTTTTGTGAATGCCATTATAGATTATACCCAATCTTTCCACAAGGCAACCCAAGAAAGTTCCTTCTCCATTACATTTCCAGCACTGATCACTTTAACTTTTCTTCATAATCTTACCTGTGTCTGTCTGATGTAATCTATGGTTGGGATGTGCACGAACCTGATCAGAGGCCCTTTTACGGGCCTCCGAACAGGTTTGAGCCCTATGGGGTTTGAAGTTCAAAGGTGTGGGGGGGGGGTCTCACTCTAAGGGCGGGGGCGGGTGCACTTACCCCACCCTCCGCTTTCCCCTCGCTGGCGCCTGGTATTTTAAACGTCCTACGGGGCGGCAGCATACTTCCCCGCCGCCCTGTTTGCTATTCAGCTGGAAGTAGCTGGCATGCATGCATGTCGTACTCGCGCACATTGAGTGGGTTCGCAGACACATTGGGCGCATGCACGCCAGCTACTTCTGGCCAAAGATCAAACGGGGTGGCAGGGAAGTATGCTGCCACCTCGTAGGATGTTTAAAATACCGGGCGCCAGTGGGGGGAAAGCCGAGGGAGGGTTAAGTGCACCCTCCCCTGCCCTTAAAGTGAGACACACACACACACCATCGAGCCAACACCGCCTGGTTCCGTGTACATCCCTAATCTACGGTCAATTTCCCAACAATGTTCTTTCAAAATGGTAGAGATCAAATCTAGAGGACCCCCTATCAGAGAGAGATAAAGGAACAGACACATACAAGAGGGATGATATTAGTACAACTCCTAACATATCCCCTTGGAATTACAGCATTGCTACACTTCTTGCATTCTTGAGAGCGCTTGGGTAAACACCCCCACATAAAAATATTTCAATTAGTCTGACAAGCAGTTGACATTACTGATTATGCCAAGACATTGCCTTGTCAGCAGAGAAATCCATCCCAGGTGCCATGTCAAAAAACTAACAGTGATTGATGTTTGCTTAATAATGTACCCTAATCAAAATCTTCCTATGATTGGTAATGTAAATTATTGCATCACTTTTCCATACTTATCTATCCCTGTTGAAGACACAGCTAACTGGCAATGTGTTGGCAGGGACGGGTTGGGGCAATATCATTATAATAATGTTACTACTACTTATTTGGCAGTATAAGGAGTGTGGACTATTTCACAGAACAGACTCCCTGACAGTTTGGTCATTCTCTTGCTTCCTCATGTTGGAGTGTCCACTTCAAAATATGGGTCTAAAAAACCATAACTGGTTTCCTTATGGACAGCAACTGAACAAATGGGATCAATTCAAGATTCTATTACAGAATGGGCATTAAAAATTAAAACTAATATTCTTTTTCTAGTAAAGTAAAGTGTGCCGTCAAGTAGATTTCACTCCAGGCACCACAGAGCCCTGCGGTTTTCTTTGGTAGAATACAGGAGGGGTTTACCATTGCCCCCTCCCACGCAGTATGAGATGATGCCTTTCAGCATCTTCCTATATCTCTGCTGCCTGATATAGTACCAGCAGGGATTCGAACCGGCAACATTCTCCTTGTTAGTCAAGCATTTCCCTGCTGAGCCACTTAAGATAGGACTATTAAAAGAGTATGGTACATTTCCAGGACATGCAGTCCTCCTAGTCCAGCCTCCACCCCCGCCATGCACCTCTTAAGTTACACCTTCAAATTCACTCTTCATAACAATTTGAGGTGGCTTCAGTTCACAGATACCAAGGCCTCCAGAGGAAATATCAATTTTTTCTCTTTCAGGTCTTTGAGTTCTTTGTGGGGAAAGAAATTGGTTTTTAAAAAAAGAAATAGTAGAATTGATTTCGAAACATACACACACACCAAAAGAGCTTGGGGAATTTTGAAAGGGGAAGCTAAAAAGGAGGCTCCTGAAATGTTTAATGATGTCATGGATACTGGCTCAGTTATTTGTGTACACGATTCCCATAGCAACAGTTACCATGGCAGGACCTAAATCACAGAGAATGTACATCACAATAATGAGATCAAAACACTCTTTTCATGATGGCTCTTTTGATATGGGAGACTAGAATCCACCCCCCCAGTTCAAATCATGATTTTGGTTTTAAATTATGGAATGTGCAAGCTGTCGGTCCACGTGATCTCTGAACTGAACCACTGGCTCAGTTCAGAGGCCATATTAGTGATCCCAACCATGATTTGAAGGATCAGGACATGGTGTGTAGGAACCCTGATTCCTCTCCACACACCTGCCAATTCTCTCTTCCATTTCCTGTTTAGCTGTAACCATAGTGATTGCATAATTTGTCATGATGTCTGATTTGGCAAACTATAGCTAACATATCAAATACTGTCTCATAGCAGAATCAGAAGCCATGATTCAAAGTGGGCTTGCAAATAAAGTCTGAAGGCAATACTTGGCATGCAGTAACTGTAGTTTGCCCAAATCTGGATGTCACAGCAAACCATTGGTAGTGTTAGAAATTGACACATAAATAGGAGAGGAGAAGGAGGGAACTCAAGAGCCTGCAGCAGGTTCCCAATCTAAATTGTTAAAGTCATGTCTGAATGTATTAACTGGGTAGTAGTTGCTGGCACATTTACTTCAGAATGCTGAGCCAGAAGGAGAGAGGAGTGTGCATTTGAAAGTGCTCCTGTTAAATAACATAACAGCAATATTGTTGTTGAATTATGAAAGAGGGACACCCCATTAAACAGTTGTTTGATAGAGAAGGATACCAATACAAAGATGTGTTTATAGAATTCAGCAGGACAGTACTACCCGTGTTTCCCCGAAAATAAGACACTGTCTTATATTTATTTTTCCTCAAGGAGACACACTATGGCTTATTTTCAGGGGATGTCTTATTTTTATTAAGTGTGGTACAACAATCTACATTTATTCAATTATAGTTAAGTCATCTTCTTCTGGAACATCGTCATAACTCTCCAAACCCAGAAGTCCATCCTGAATTTCTTTCAACTCCATTTCCTTTAGAACCATTGGCCCCAATCTTTCATGTCGAGCAATAGCGCTCTCATTAAATGAGCAGCTCTTATCCATGTAACCTGCTCAGAGTGCATTGGCAACAACACTGTCAGTGATTTTATCCCATGAATTCTTCACCCAGATCACGACCTCTTGCACGCTAGGTTTCACAAAGTTTCCACGCTGATTTCTTGTCATTCTATTTTCAATGTAGTCGTTAATTTCCATACGCAAATGGTCTTTGAATGGCTTGTTTACTGCAATATCAAGAGTCTGCAGATAGGCAGTCATTCCTGCAGGAATCATTATTTGATCTATTCTTCTCTCTGCAAGGAAGTTCTTCATGTCTTTAGCACGGTGAGTGCTGACTGAATCCCAGACTAGCAGACCTCTTTGGCCACCTCGCAAAACAAGTGGCAGCATTAAATCAAGCCACCTCCTTATAACTACTTGTGTGCACCAGGCTTTTTCGGATTCAAGAACATAAATGCCGGAAACACGTTCAATCTTATCTTTCTTGCCCTTAGTAATGATAACAGGTGTGGCTTTCTTTCCATCCAGACGAATTGCCAAAATACAGGTAACACGTGAACTTTCGTGACCAGTGGAGGGAACGTAGATTGAGGAGGCACCCCTCTGTTCTATTGTTGTTTGGGCTCCTTGACCCATAAACACTGCAGTTTCATCCATAGCAATCATGTTGCAAAGTTGGTATTTAGAAAAGTCGATGCCATCAACAAAGGACTTGAATGCAAGTGCTCGCTTAATAACTTCAGCATCTTCCAACTTAAACAGTGTTGTTGATTTTCTGAGAGACAGTTCATATCGCTGAAGGAATCCATCCAGCCAGTGTTGTGATGCTTTGAATTCTGGGGATATTTTGAATTGTGGTGCCATTGCAAGGGCAAATGCTTGAATATCAGCCCTGCGCACAACCAAAGCCTTTGCTCTCCTGTCAGCAATCCATTTACTGATCATGTCTTCCAGCTCAGGAAATAAAGGCTGCCGACCTGAACCACACTTGCGCTTCTTAGCATTTCCTTTGTCCGCCTGTAGAATGAGGTTATCATATTCTGCCCGCCATTTTTGGACCATTCGGATATCCAACTTCTTCTCTTTGCAGAAAGCCGTAAGATTCTTGCCCTGGGAGTCCTCCACAATTCCTTTCTTGTACTCAACAGAATAACTTTTTCTTTTTGCACTCATCTTGTCTGGGGGTACAGGCTTACCGGTATTTATCAGGGATCTAGTGAGACTGATGTTTGTGTGGGGTGAGAGAGACCCACAGACTGTTGCTGGCCAGTGTTGGGGAGCAGCAGCTTTACTGGTGTGTGTGTGGGGTGAGAGAGACCCACAGACTGTTGCTGGTCAGTGTTGGGGAGCAGCAGCTTTACTGGTGTGTGGGGGGGGTGAGAGAGACCCACAGACTGTTGCTGGTCAGTGTTGGGGAGCAGCAGCTTTACTGGGGTGTGTGTGGGGTGAGAGAGACCCACAGACAGGGGCGTAACGATACCGGTAGGGGTGGCAGGCTGCAAGCTGAGGCATACAGTAGAGGGAAGTACGGTAAAAATCTCCTCAGAAAATCTCCTCCTCAAAAATCTCCCCTCCTCCTGGCGGTGGCGGGCAGCGGCGAGAGTAAGCGCGGCGGTGGCGGGAGGCGGCGAGAGTACCGGTATGTTAAGCACGGCAGTGGCGGGCGGGAGTGCGCAGAGCGACGCCAAGGCCTGCCGTCTGGCCCGGCGTCGCTTCCCGGCGTACTCTCGCCGCCTCCCGCCACCGCCGCGCTTACTCTCGCCGCTGCCCGCCACCGCCAGGAGGAGGGGAGATTTTTGAGGAGGAGATTTTTACCATACTTCCCTCTACCATATGCCTCAGCTTGCAGCCTGCCACCCCTACCGGTATCCTTACGCCCCTGTCTGTGGGTCTCTCTCACACCACACAAACACCAGGGGGATAGGGGAAAAGCTTCAGCAAGCAGCCTGCTTCTGAGCCAGGAGAGATCACCACTATGTCTTATTTTCGGGGTATGGCTTATATTGCACAACTGCTTAGAAATCCTGCTATGGCTTATTTTATGGGTATGTCTTATTTTCGGGGAAACACGGTAGGAATAATCGTACCAAAGGCACGCCAGCTACTTCCAGCCACGGAGCAGACGGGGCGGTAGGGAGGTACACTGCCACCCCATAGAACTGTGCAAATACTGAGCGCCGGCAGGGGGGGAAGTGAAGGGAGGGGTAAGTGCACCCTCCCCCGTCCTTAGTGCGACAACCCCCCGCCATCGAACCACCCCCACCTGGTTCCGTGCACATCCCTAATTAAGGCTCTGTTACATGAAGATCGGGATCAATATTCTTTCCTCCATATTCGTTACATGTCAAGGTTTCAAGTTCCCTCCCTGGCTTCTCCAAGATAGGGCTGAGAGAGATTCCTGCCTGCAACCTTGGAAAAGCCGCTGCCAGTCTGTGAAGACAATACTGAGCTAGATAGACCAATGGTCTGACTCAGTATATGGCAGTTTCCTATGTTCCTAAGGTTGGCATAACGGAAAAATGAATGATTCAGCAAAAGTGGCTGTTAGAGAAAACAGCTTTAAGTGTCTGTTCTCGGACATTAAGCTTTTCACAGTTAATGGTGACCCACATGCAAAAATAAAAATAAAAAATCCAATTAATCATAAGTACATAAAATTTAATCTAATATGGGCCCCTTGGCAGGGGTTTTTAATCCTAGGAAGTGGCCCAGTTTTCTGTTTGAGCAGAAAGACACCCATAAAACACATGATGTATAAAGCAGTGGAGTGGCTTTTTTGCCAGGGTTGGAGTCATTTGGGCCTTATCTTTATTTCTTAATTTGTACTTTGCATCCTGCAGTTCTGACTTCTGAGAGTGACTGTTCTTGGGTCTTTATGGACCACATGCATACACTTGCAGGATTCTTGCCATTGCTAGTTTTTCTTTCCGTACAAGTGTGGTGCCAGACCATGGTTTGGCTTTACACCAACAGTCAGGAACCTTGAGCTCATATACTGCCCCCTTCACGGTGATTCCTTGCTGATCTTGGTTAGAGGCAAACAACAGTTTGCTGTTTCATCCAGGCAAACTATCATGTGTGCTGGCTTTCCAGTCCAGTCAAAAACCAAACAAACTATGGCTTCCATCTTACCAAGCTAAGAGGTGAAAAGCCAGCATGCATGATTTCTTAAGGCTCCTAACTGTTCATTCACAACACGCCAAACAATGGTTAAGTGTTACATCTGAACCACACCAAATCCTGGGAGACAGAGGCAGAGATACTCTAGTTCTAAGAAAACCAATTTACACACTTCCTCCACCTACAATTCTGAGAGGCTCTGCTTCTGGGTCACAATATTTATGTTTATCTGGACATTCTACTGGAAGTTCTACTGAGTTTGACAGAACTAAATGTCTAGTAAATGTGCTTTCATTTATGGCTTCTGTACAGATATAGTCATCTTCCCAACTAGTAATTTTCACAAGACCTGAGAGTCGAGGGCAGCTGGATGAGGCTGGAGATACTGGCTTGGCCAAGATCAAAGTCATTTTATGAGTTCCAATATTTGAGTCAGAAATTTCTTGGCTCATAGTTCATGTTCTTAACCACTACATTATATCAGCTCTTTCTGAGTGTAATACATGCCGTTCCAAGCAAATTAAGAAAGCTTACTCGTAAGCAGCTTAATATTCAGTCCAGTAAATTAGTCTTCCATTGGGTCTATATTCCTCTGTTGGTTTCTGTGAGCATGTAGCACAAACATGCAAAGAGCAGTACAGGAACACACAGTGAACACTAAGACACAATGAGGAACAGATACAAATGAAATAAATGGAGGGAGAGTTACTATGGCAAAAATGACACAGGCAGAACAAGCCCTAAAAAGCAAACAAAAGTAAGACTGCTAAATATCATGAAACTTTGACACCTACTGGCATCTTAATAAATTCTTTATTAGAATAAATATTTCCTTTGCAAGAGTATAATATATTCAGTCACATGGTCTCCAGCAAGGCTTATAAAATGGGACCTTTGAGAACAGGCAATATGCCTTGCAAAAGATTTCTGCTTGTACTAGAGACTGCATGTCTCAAATCTCTACTCCGGGATGATCATGCAAAAACAGCAATTTTCTAGAAACATTCCTGGTCACCAGTTCACTCATGTGCTCCTGCCAATGCTATAGAATCCATTACATACCAGTTAAATTATTAGCAATCAACTCCATGGTAACTCAAATTTAATGGCTTGAACTTCTCCAACTGAAAAAGCTTCCCTTTGCCACCCTCTTTTCAATTATCTTCTCATGCAAATGCATTCCACACATCAACCCAAGCCCAAAAGTATTGCAAATCTTATACACAAAATACATAAATGGAACATAAATATACATAATGTATACAGAAAATGACTTTTAACTCATAACTATGTAACGCTTCACATTAAAACAATTTCGTAACATATGAAACAGTGAGGTGGTTCCCACGATCAGTGGGAACTGCCAGATGGGGTTAAGCAGGGAGAGTGGGCTTAGCCTGCCCGCTTTCCACACAGACGAATGCCCGCAGAGCCCTGGGCGGCCGGACTGACTGCCCACATGACTGCCGGCTCCTTCATGGAGCCGGCGGGGGCTGCAGGGATTGGGGGCAGCGCGGCCGCCGGAAGTTCCAGCATGCCCTACGTGAGTGCGCAGGGCATGCTGTAGAGACCCCTGAGCCAGGAGGCTGCTTTTTAGCCTCCTGGTCAGGGGGATCAACTCGTGAGTTGCTGTACCATGGCAACACATGATCCGAAAGCCCAGGTTAGCGGAGCGCTCACTCCACTAACCTGGGCTTTGGGGAGGGTAACTTTAGTGGGTTACCCACTTTGATGAGACCAAGCTCAGCTGTGTGCCCGGTGGTTTTCACACGTGGGCAAAATTGGGCTAGGCTCCCTTAGCCCGATTTTGCCTGATCGTGAGAATCGCCTCAGAGTGTGTTTGTGGCAGGGCGGGGGAGACGTGTAATGACAACACAACAGGATCGGTCTTGTTTTGTTATTAGGACAAGTTACAACATTTTTGTTCAGAAAATCTTTGCTGCTGCTAAAAGCGCAGTTAGTTTTTGTGTCACAATTTTAAATGCCCTTAGACAGAAAGCTGATTCTTTGCAAGTCAGACCAAGAACCATGGCGGCCGAAAAGAACTATTTTCAGATCTCACCATGAAGATCACGCTCGAGCAGACCATGGCACAGGGCTATGTATCAGCAGGATAAGTGTAATCTCAGAACAGGCGGGGTGAAGGAAGCACCTGATGTAACTTACCTGCTTAGAGTCAGTGGGGGCTGCAGGAGATTCCAGTTCTATGGTCACAGGCCCATCATTCTGGATATTTACTTGCATGTATGCACCAAATTTGCCATCTGAAAAATTAATTAGCAGACAAGTGGATAACTTTTATCCAGGATTCCCCGCCCCCTTTGGTTAACTCCTCCTTCTATAAATATTCACATATCACTTTTCAACAAAAGTGCTCAAAGTGATGTACAAAGATAAATAAAATAAGGTATCCCCAAATAGTGGTGTGCCCTAACCGGTCCGGCGGCCATTCCAAAGAATGGCCGAACTGCCGGACCGGTCCGGCCCTGCCTGGTTCGGGTCTGGGTGGGGGGTATGCCCTTAAGGGCGGGAGGGCTTGCTTAGCCCTCCCGCCTCCTTGCCCCCGCCAGCGCCCGTATTTCCTAGTATAGGGGCACTGGAAACCAGCCGCCCCCCCCCCGCCGCGGCGGCGGCGGCGAAAGAACTCCCCAAGCCAGCCCTCCCTCCCTCCCAGCTAGCTGGCCGCCCGCCCTCCCGCCGGCTCGCTCACCGTTCACCGTATAGAAAACGAGAGGAGCTCCGGCACAGAGCTCCTCTCGTTTAGAAGGCCTCCCGCAGAATGGTGTTTTGCGCGCGCGCATGCGCGCACCACAAAGCACGCCGTTCGCCGGAGGCCCGGTCTACCCGCCGGGAAAGGGCCGGGTAGACCGGGCCTCCGATCGCTGGGTAGACCGGGCCTCCGATCGCCGGAGGCCCGGTCTACCCAGCGATCGGAGGCCCGGTCTACCCGGCCCTTTCCCGGCGGGTAGACCGGGCCTCCGATCGCCGGAGCCCCGGTCTACCCAGCGATCGGAGGCCCGGTCTACCCACCGGGAAAGGGCCGGGTAGACCGGGCCTCCGATCGCTGGGTAGACCGGGCTTCCGGCGATCGGAGGCCCGGTCTACCCAGCGATCGGAGGCCCGGTCTACCCGGCCCTTTCCCGGCGGGTAGACCGGGCCTCCGGCGAACGGTGTGCTTTGCGGTGCGCGCATGCGCGCGCAAAACACCATTCTGCGGGAGGCCTTCTAAACGAGAGGAGCTCTGTGCCGGAGCTCCTCTCGTTTTCTATACGGTGAACGGTGAGCGAGCCGGCGGGAGGGCGGGCGGGCGGCCAGCTAGCTGGGAGGGAGGGAGGGCTGGCTTGGGGAGTTCTTTCACCGCCGCCGCCGCGGCGGGAGGGGGCGGCTGGTTTCCAGCGCCCCTATACTAGGAAATACGGGCGCTGGCGGGGGCAAGGAGGCGGGAGGGCTAAGCAAGCCCTCCCCGCCCTAAAAACAAGGCCCCCCTTCGGTGCCGGTCCGGACTTCTCCGGACCGTGCACATCACTATCCCCAAAGGGCTCACAAAAGTTATTGATCTGAATCTTTCAGTTTAAAGACAGTGCAAGCTGCACTGTATTTAAGGAATGCAGTTTTGGTTACCAGTTAGTTTTTCACATTTTCTCCACAACTTTAAAAACAAGAACAACAAATGAAGATGCTCATGGCTTCCTAAGCATCTTGGAGACTCAACTAAGGCTTTAATATTTCTAGAAGGACCAGATTCTAGTTCCCTCTAGCAGATGGAAGGATCTTTCAATTAACCTCAATGAAGGGCTACCCCATCACAGAAATCAATAGGGAAGCCAGCACTGCAGTGCAACATGGGTTTCTGCTACAATGGCTGTGTGTATCAACATCTACAAAAATGATTTCTGAACTCATTACAAAAGTAAAAACCTAAGAAAAGAATGATTTTGGCCTGGTAATTTCTAGCACTGATTTCCAAATGATGTATTGCAGAACCTTTTAAGTTGGGTGGTCAGTCTTTAGAATAAGGAGGTCTCAATGGTGCATCATGTAGGAAAGTGGATCAGGATTTATATTCTTTTGCCAAATATTCCCAGGGCATGGGTATAAGGCACAAGAGGTAGCAACCTTACTGACACTAAGCAGTTCTGGTCACTGCTAGGGAGCCATCACAGGACAGATTAATTAAACCATAATTGATATTTAAAGCTTGTGACCTCAAAAATACAAGTTTCTAATTTCACTTGCTGGAAGACTACAGCAAGCCGGACATTTGTCAAGCACACTAGGGGGTGCTTCTCACGATCAGCAAAAATCGGGCTAGCAGAGGCTAGCCCGATTTTTGGTGACCGTAAGAACCACTGGGCTTGCAGCTGAGCCCGGTGGTTCTTGAGCAGGTAACCCGCTCGAGAACCGCTGCTAAAAAGCAGGTTTGCAGAGCGAGTGCTCCTGCAAACCTACTTTTTGCAATTGTGAGTAGTCCCCTGGCCGGGAGGCGAAAAACCACCTCCCGGCTCAGGGGTCTCCCCAGTATGCCCTGCGCAATCGCTCAGGGCATACTGGGGCTTGCGGGGGCCACGCGGCCCCCACTCCCCCCACCGGCTCCATCACGGAGCTAGCCATCATGTGGGCGGCTGATCCGGCTGCCCAGGGCTCCCGATCCGGCCGCCCAGGGCTCCCTGCTCACTCATGAGCGGGGAGGGTGGGCTTAGCCCGCTCTTCCCGCTCACCAGGAAAAACCAGGTCTCACTGATCATGAGACCCGGTCCAAGGTCTATTGTGAATTATAATCAAAATTCACTTACGTATGGGACACAGTTTTACTAAAAGATATTATTCTACAGCTTCCAGGGACACTATTGCCCTATAAGTGGTGAAACTACTGGTTAAGAAAATGAGACAATTCCTGGGAAATCACTGATCTGATGCTGATAAAATTAGAATTGTTAAGAAAGAGACTTCTCTGAATTTTGTAACTGTTGTAGAATTTAAAAATTAGACTACAGTTTAATACATATTTATACAGGATATGTATATTTCTTGCTCAAGAGTATGCTAACCAATCAATATTACTTGTGAACCATCATTCTATAAGCTGTTTCTTCATTTCCTGAATGTTCACTGTAATATGTACTATTAATAAATGACCAAGAACTAACTTGCATACTCCAAACTAGGATATAAGGTTGTATCTTCATGAAAGAGTGCAGTTCTACCTCTGCAATGCAACAGCTCCAAATTAACTAACCATATTTATAAAATCTGAATCATTTGTGAATGTTAGTGTACTTCTCCATGAATTCTGCCCCCTGCTGACACCAGTCTATATGAGCTTACTCTTGCCCTGTTCACCCCTCCCCATTTTACTGCCCAGCACATCCGCATGCAGCACCCCACCTTCTTAATAAAGGAAATGATATTTCACGTCTCTTTGAATTTAGTTTCAATGGACTAACATGGTATTTGTGTTTGTCCTGGAGCAACTGATTTGTACCCACATATTTAAGGGAACAAAGACATCATTGCTACACTGTGGAAGGAGGAGATAAAACAAAATAATATCACTTCCCAAAGGCTATCCATTTGTCTTGCATATCTAGAGTAATCACTGAGGAAGAAATACTTTCCACTCATCTAAGTTTTGCCTTACCTTTGATTAGCTCTGGCTTGTACGTTTTGCGAAGCTGTTCCAGGAAGCTGTTATAGAAAGCTTCTGCTTGTTCTGTAGGCATGGCCATGTGATAGTCGGGCTTGTTTCCTTTCAGAATACACTGAAGGGTGAACTGGCTGACACACAGCACCTCATACTGCTTGTCCATTACACTCTTTGACCACTGCTTCCCACTTTCATCTTCAAACATACGCAGATTTAAAATCTTTCGAACCCTAGGTAGAAAAGCAGAAGGCATGGAAGGGTATTCTCTGGGGAAAAGAGAATTCCCATATTTGTACATAAAAATGACGGGAAAACACAACAGAAAAGAGCAAGCAGAGGATATAAAAACAGACTTGTAGATCCTGAGAATTCATTTTGATAATGAATAGTTACTAGATATGGGGAAATTAGGACATTTACAATAAAAATAAAACGAATATATTTGTTACTTTGTACCGACTTACATGTGTTCAAGCTCTTTTTGAGTGTCTTCCACAGAGATACCCAGTAGCACACAAATACCTCGTCCGATTGAACTTATTTGCTCCTCTGAAACTGTAGGGAAATTTTTTAGATAAGTTAAACTTCCAAAATTCCTTGTATATCACATTAAGGCTTTACTCCTGAGCAAAAAGAGATGCATTGAAGGAAATGTGGCAGCATCTAATTAATTCTGTTATAAATATGTATCATGTAACTTTTTGGCGTATTGCCACAGATTATATGGAAAAGGGCATAAATCAATAAGATTTTCACATTGCCCCAGGAGTATGGAAAGATCATTTTCAGAAGTTAAAATGTGAATCGGGACAAAAAAACTGGAATATGCCAAATTAAATAATAAGCAGATGGCAGATTGTCCTGCAGTTTTGTAATCATTTTTTTTAAAAGTAGAAAGAAATGATCCAGGTAACTACAACCCAGTTAGTTTATTGAGCATCATTAGTACACTTTACTCCAGGAATTTATATCGGAAACTTCAAGATTGGATGGAGCAGGAACCTAACCTTGACAAGCACCAGGCTGGCTTTAGAGCCAGTTCAGTGACAGAGCAAGATTGAATTGGAGGGAGCAGGAACCTAACCTTGACAGGTGAGATGCAACCCAAATGCGATCTTTCAAATACAGTTCCCACAATAATAGTGCTAAACAAGGGTGCATCTTATCTCTGCTTTTATTTAACTTTCATATTAATTCATTAAACATCTGGATAGTGTAGAAATGCATCCCCCTAAATTAGCTGAAAAGCATGTATCTATCCTTCTTTATGCAGATGATGTAGTGATTCTATCATTAACCCCAAATGGACTTAGGAGAGCTATGAAATTGAGCCTTGCTCAGTTTTGCACAAAAGACCAGCTCCTAATTAACTATCAGAAAACTAAGGTTGTGGTCTTCACCAAAAGACCAAAGCTGTTTAATTGGACAATCAAATGATAATAAAATAGAACAAATCAATTTTTAAAAAATATTTAGGGATGGTTTCCATGCATTTGGAAAGAGGAGAGCACATTTGGAGTATGTTGTAAAGACTGTGCAAAGACGTGCTACAGCCATTTTAAGATTCTATCGGGCCAGAGCAGGATACTTTGCACCAGCAGCCATTAAGCTGTTTATGGTTAAATATATGGCTCAGTTATTATATGGTCCTTAGGTCCTTATTCATTTAGGTCCTTATTCTAATTTTATCCTGCTCAAAGACAAAAAAATTGAGAGCAATGTTTCAAGTCCCTAAATGTGTAGCTAATTCTACTCTTAGGCTGGATGCAGGCGCGCAAAAAGTAGATACAGGCTAGGATGGCTATAGTCAATTACTGCATGAAGTTAAAATTTTATCCCAATGGTTTAGCCCCATTAGTATTAGCTGGCCATTTTAAATCAAAATAGAATCAATCACTGGAGGGAAATTACTATGCTATGGATTTCCCACCAATTTCCTACTCTCTTGGGGTTATGAATGGGCTAAACAAACCCTGGATGTGGAGTTTCAAAATGAGATAAGCAAGCTTTCAAAAACTAGTAAGAATTGGTGATTATATCACCTAGTTTAAGCCCAGCAGGTTACTCTGACAACCCCCTAAGTATAGGAGAGTTTTCTCTTTAGCTTGATTCAGCACCTTTCCATCAGCTTGGTTGAAGACTAGTTGTTTTTTAAAAACCCTTATTTATGTAAATGCCCATGTGGGTCATAAAAGAGAGACATCATAGGCATCCTCTATAATAAAGCCCTAGAGTATAATCCCGTGTCCCTGCCCGTGTCTTTCTTGGCCGTTCTGGGCATGCGCGGAGCGCATGCCCAGAACGTCCGAGAAAGATACGGCCGCAGGGACACAGGCGGCCATGTTGGAAGGAAGGCCGGAGGCGGTGGCTGCGGTGGGGCGACTGACCCCAATGGCAGCGGCGGCTGCCGCGGCAGTGCAGGCAAGGCAGCAGTGGCCACGCCAGGGCGACTGGCCCCGATGGCGGTGGCCGCCGCGGGAGTGCAGGCAAGGCGGCGGTGGCGGCGGTGGCCCGGCTGGCCCCGCTGGCGGTAGCTGCCGCAGCGGGGCAACTGGCCCTGATGGTGGCGGCAGTGGCCGCAAGGAGACTGGGCCCGCTGGCGGCGTTGGCCGCGGCGGGAGGACTGGGCCTGCTGGCAGTGGCGGCCGCTGCAGGAAGCCCGGAGGCGGCGGCCGCAGAACCGGCCCGGCCGCGGGGAGGGTAAGGGAGCCCTGAAGTGGCGGGGGGCCTGAGGTGTGAGGCCTGAGGTGGCGGGGGGTCTGGCCCGGCCAGGGAGGCCAGCGGCAGCCCCGGATGGCACCGGCCCCGGCCGAAGGAGCCAGTGGGCCCGGGTGGGAGGAGGCGGCGGTTGAGGGCGCAGACTAGCGCCCGTTAAATTAACGGGCTAAAAAATACTTGTATCTATATATTTAATTATCCAAGGAATACCTGTGGCTAATCCCGTGCATGGCAGCTCTCGCAAGAGTTCATGAGCAAAAGCGCCTTACTGGGCAATGGGGATTCCCTATATTCATATAGGGATGAAGAGCCTGTGATGGTTAAGGTCAGTTGGAATGCAACTATTACTGGTCGGAAGATGTTCTTGATTGTATAGGAGAGGAATATATATATACGTGTGTGTGGGCAGGGGTCTGCGAAAAGAGGGGGGTTGTGAAGGAGGAAAGAGCCCCTTCAGGAGAAGGAGGCTGCCACTGTGTGAATTAGATGAGGAAACAAGATGAACTCAGGAAGGGACAGAGAAAGAAAGAAAAGAAAGAAAAGAAAGACAGACAGAGGGGGAAAGTGAGTGGAGAAGAGAGAAAGAGAGAGAAAGGGAGGGGAACAGAGAAAGAAGGAAGGGCGAGGGATGGGCCTGAGCCTATCAATGGCCTGAGGGGAATGAGTGGCCATGGTGGCAGCAGCAAGGAAGGGCCCAGTTAATCACTGCTGCTGTTTGAGCCAGTGGTGGAGGGAGGCAGGCAGGCAAAGGACGAGCCTGGGCCTGTCAGCGGCCTGAGATAAACAAGCGCCCATGGCTGTAGCGAGGAAGGGCCTGGTCAACTGCTGTTGCTGCTCCTCTGGGGAGGAGCAGGTGCAGGGTAGGGTGGGGAGATGTCTGGGGATAGAAGGCTGCAGCTTAGCCAATAGGTGCCAGCAACGCTGCAGTCATAACCAAGAGGGGTGAGGGGGATGGAAGCAACCGGATGGAGGAGGAGCAGGAGTGCAGCTCAGGTGAGGGTGGAGAGATCTCTGAAGTGAGGGGAGCTGTGGCAGGGGGTGAGGGGAGCAATCAAGTACTAGTGTGCAGATGCTCTGCGTGGGTTAAGCTAGTTTTGCTTTATTGTATATTACAGTAAATCCATGCAGCAAATGGGTAGCTCCTCTTTAATGTCAACTACCATGTATGTCAGAGGATTTTTGCTTGTCATATCTCTCTCTGACAAGAAAGCATATATAACTAGCTGAACCCGCACAGAGCATCTGTGCGGTAGTTCACTTCCTTTTGGGGATTAGTTGGGAGAATTTGTTTGGCTGGTCCTCCCACAGCCCTCTCACTCGCTCTGTCCCCCCACAACAGCTCTCTTGCTCGCTCTGTCCCCCCCACACCGCCTGTCTCTCTCGCCCTGTCTCTCCCCCGCGCGCCTCCCTCTCTCCCCCCCACCTGCCTCTCTCGCTCGCTAGAGTCTGCGGCTACCACCGGTCGTCAGGCCAGGTCAGCGTTGGACTGGGCCTTTTACGATATTAGATCGTTTGAGCCCATGGGTGTATACAATTGATATCAGTGGCAAACGGAAATGGGTGCACCAGAATCAATTGAACCCTGTACCTGATACTGCACCCCTCGTTTGCTGGAAACCAGGAGGGGTGCCCGATACAACAAGCTCTCAAGGCACCCGGCCAATTCTCCTCCTCCTGGGTGTGCCAGCCAATCAGGCGCCTCTGCAGCCCAGCCAATCAGCTGGGCTGCCGGGACGCATTTTCCCCAGGCACACCTAGGAGAAATATATAGATAGTTAGGACTGTGCAGATTGGTAAATTATCTGCAGATTCGCATATCCAGCTGGGTAAAAGACACCTGAACTTAGCATAAACGGGGGGCAACCTCATGTATCCACGGGTCAGGGTGGCCAGTAATGACCGAAGTCATTTCCAGCCACCATTTTGTGTTTCAGAGCCTCAAAATGGCTCCATTTTAAAAGAAAATGAAAAAAGTGGTTTTTGGGGAACAGTGCAACTCAGGGAACTGATGAAGTATGGTAGGGAACTTCCCCCTGCATCTCTCCCCAAAATTTGGCCAATTTTTGATCATTTGCCCGATAACCGGGAACCTAACCCCAGCGATGCAATAGCCCCAATGACTCAATATTCGCTGTTTACATATCCACAGTTGCAGCTGAGAATGGAACCTTTGCAAATATTGAGGTCCTCCTGTATAGTAGGCTTTTAATATAAAGCACTGCACCATTAGTTACAGGAGTAGAGCATTCCTGAATCCCTATAGCTGGACAGAAGGGAGGTGGTTTGCAAGTGAAGCTTCTCCTCCCACAGTACAATTTTGATATGAACCTGCCAAAATTGTCCTCCTACAAAAACTATTTAATGCAGAGGAACCTAGTTCCAAATGGGGAGGGAGCAGCTGTTGCCTACCTGCAGAAAGCACTGACTGGCCATGGTTGGAAACAGGATGCTGTACTATATGGACTTATGGTCTGATCCAGCAAGTTTCTGTATATGTTCTTATAAAAGATTAGCATACAACCAAAAAGGTGGAAAAGATAGCCTGGACCAAGATGTCCTGAGGAGACAGGCAAAGGATGTATGTGTGTGATAAGGTTTCTTTCAAAGCAAGGATGCAATATTATTCATTATATCCCTTCCCCTCAAATCCTGTGTAGGGCAAACAATAATTTAGATTTAAATGCTCTATATAACCTGTAGAGAAGAGAAGAGAAGAAAAAATGCACTGGCCTTGCTCCTTCATTACAACCAGTGAGCACAGAGGAAGCCTTCAGTCATAGCTGGATGCTTCAGTCTCCACTCACTAGGACGGGATTTTCAACCTAAGAATGACAGGGCTTCCTCTGAGTCAAGGATCACCATGGACTCAGTTCTGGAATCTATTTTCAGTGCTGAGGGCTCAGCTTTGGAGAAACATACAAAGTAACAGAAAAACAATATTTACAGAATGAAAACCGCTGAGCAACCACAGTCCATGCACGGTCATACAGCTGTGATGTGTGCAAGGCAGAGGATGCAACTTCCAAGCAAACATAAAAGTTACCAGTTTCCCCCACTTTGGAAAACAGCTTGAGGTTATATCCATAAAAACACTGGACAAAAAATATATGCCAAGCAACTTGGAGTCTCTTCACATCCTGCATGCTTTTAGTTGAGCATCTAACCTTTTTTTTTTTTTTTTGGAAGTGTACTCTTTAAAACATAAAAAGCAGAGTGCGCCAAACAAGCGACATACAAGTATGATGATGATACGAGTCTAATCATAAGCGATATCTGGTTAGGGTGCATTCAGTGGCCAAGCTGGTTTTTCCCCCGCTGCGTGAAACAGCCCTTAGCAAACGGCCCTTAGAGCTTTTCGCTCGGGGCCGTTTTACACGTCGTGGAGAGGGGCAGCTGCTAATCCCCTCTCCTGGAAGCGTTTGCCTGCAGAATACTACCGAGTCGTCGTGCTTTGCCTAATCCCGTTTTATATTCTGAGGAGAATCCTACGCTTTAAAGACACCTCGGGTGTTAGACCTACGCAATTATTGTGCCGCGGGAGGTGCGCTTTGGAAGAGGCCAGGAGAGGAAGCCCGGGGCGGGGGCGGGGTCAGGCTGGCTCGGCCGAGCGGCCAGACGCCGCCTCGCCTCCCCGCTTTGGAAGGGCCCCTTTGCCGATGGACGTAGCGCAGGGAGGCAGGCAGCCAAGACGAAAACGGGATTCGCTCACCGGTCACGCTAGCCCGGGTGACGCGCTGGATGATGGCCTTCATGATGCCGGGCCGGGACTGCCGAAGACCGGCAACAACAGGGCCAACCAAGCAGCCGCAATCAACTTCCGGCACGGCGGTGAAGCGGAAGGAGAACCGTGCCGGGGTCGCCCGAGAGTTCAGCGTTGCTCTCGAACAATGTTGCGGCGCTCCGGGCAAGCACCCTCTACAGAGGCAAGTGCGGAAATACAGCCCGCAATCGGCCGCAGTTGGTAACTCAGCATCACCAGCACTCCCTTTCCCCTTCAGAGAGCCCCTAAGCAGAAGGAATGCTTTATTTGTTTACAGTACATCTATCTCCCCACACATACACACAGCTGTGCGCGCACACGGCTGTTCGGCAGCAACACGAGGCTATTTAGGTGGTCTCCCCAAACTTTAAAAACTGGCCCATGAGCTTAGAATAGCAAGATAGGACAGAGATGCAGTACATCATGGGAGGTAGCAACGGGTACATTTTGCCATTCAGCCTCCTAGCTCAGGCAAAAACCGGTAAATTGCACCACTGGTTTAAAGAATTAAGGGGCTTTAGTGTGAGGAATAAGAAGTTTAGGTGCAATGTCCAGCTTGTCGAGGATAAAAAACCAAACAGATTCTGGTATTTTGAAGAAGCTCATTTGTATGGTAACGATAAGAAGACTCATTCTCTATATCTTGGTATGCTCAGGGGTTTAATTAATTTTGTTTCCTTTCCCGTACTACTTGTTTGATTCCAAGATGCTTTTGTATTTCAGATTACACCTTAACAGAAACATGGCAGTACTTCAGTCCCAATTCAAAGGCTCTTTCCACACGCAGGACATTCTGATGGGCACATAGAGCTCATAAAAAGCCAGTGTGGTGTAGTGGTTAGAGTGCTGGACTAGGACCGGGGAGACCCGAGTTCAAATCCCCATTCAGCCATGAAACTAGCTGGGTGACTCTGGGCCAGTCACTTCTCTCTCAGCCTAACCTACTTCACAGGGTTGTTGTGAAAGAGAAACTCAAGTCTGTAGTACACAGCTCTGGGCTCCTTGGAGGGAGAGCAGGATATAAATGTAATAATAATAAAGTTGAATAATATGGACATACAATAGAAAGGCCTATAATCTATTTTAAGTGCAAAACTTGACAGTCAATTAATACATGCATTGTTTGGTTGCCTATTTTGGCTTTTTCATGCAAATAAATGACACGAGGACAAAACTGTTAGGACGTCTACAGCAGAATCACGATTGGAACTTGATTGGCTTATTTGTGCCCTGGCCAACCAAAATACCAGTAGGGCAAATCCATGCTTGTTCTGTCATTTTCTCCTTGTGCCTGCTTCAGTTAGAAATAATGCTTTCACATTAAAAAGCCCAATAGTTTATTCATTTGCAGATTAATGATTACCTGAATAGCCAACAAGAATTGGCTGATTGCTTCCATTTCATCGGCTGCCAGCCTTTGGAGGTAGGGACCATCCAGCACTTTTGCAATTGTGCTTAGTGATTTCACACGCTGCTTCCAGGGGTTTTGAACTTGCTGGATCAGATCTGTGCTCCTGACAAAAATAGCTCGTGGCTGTTGCTAGCCAGTACCTATTAATTATATCAACTGCATCCTTTCTCCCAGAAAAAGGATTTGGCTACCATCATCCACACTTTTGTAATTTCTTGGATTTATTACATGGGCTATCACTGAAGATGGCTCAGAAACTTTAGCTGCTGCAGAATGCTGAAACCTGCCTCTTCACTGAAGTAAGAAAGTGTGAACAAATATTGTAGGAGTTGCACAGTCAACTTCCAGGCTCAATAAAAGGTGCTGACTTTTAAAAGCCCTTCACAAGCTGAGACCTGCATATATCACACAGAATACTTCTCAATATTATTTCACCCTATTAAGATAGGAGAGGGCAGCCTATTCAGGGTAACCTAAGAGGATTAGATTGGTGTCAGGAAAAGCAAGCTTTTTAGTCCTGATCTGATGCTGTTTATTTTTGCTGTTCTTTGTTTTAAGTTTTAAAGCAGCCAATTGGATTATTTTTTTAAATTGAGTTTTAAAATCATATTTGTAAGCTGTTTGAAGCTATGGAGTGGGTTGGAGGATGACACAAAAGTGTTGTATGTAAAAATAAGTTTCAGCTGTGGATCCAGGACAAGGGCATTGTGTGGAGAAAAACAGCTGCAACATGTAAAGAACTCCAGAACACCACTCTTGCTTTGACTACTGCAGCTACTTCAGACTGCAGCTTAGTGGGCTGCTTCTCTAGGCTCCTTCATTGTCCACATGAAGCACTTAATTTCAACTTCTGCCACATTGAAAATTCAAGATGATGGGTGTGTTTGGCCTGCAGGGTTGTTTAGATGCAGGTGTTGCAATTTCAGAGCATGAGTGTGGCACAAAGGACCCATTAGATCCCTTGTAACCCCATGGTCAATAAAAATGGGAAGCACTTACCAGAGACAAGTGCCTGTAACTGAGCAGACTTTTGTCCAAGAGAAATTGTGTCCTCATGATATTACACAGTATACCAGAGAGGATTTCAAAACAAAACACTCAGGACAAGAGAAATAAGCCAAGACAAAGTTTTAATAACCCACAACAAATTCGCAGTGAAACAGTACAGGCAAGTCACTGATTTTTAAGCAGATTGCTGACAGTTAATAAAACTTTCATGGTATTTCAGCTATGGAACTTGTGTAATGAAATACAGAGAATCCCATTCTTCAATACAGACAACAGGTTCAAACAAGGCATCTTGATATTGGCCTTTAAAGATTTTTGAAGTTCCTGTTCCTAGAGATATTTACTTTTCTTTCCCAGCATCAGCATCATCATCATCATCATCAAAAAATGATTGCACATAATTATGTAAGCGAGTCGTGAATGGCACAAAGTTTGTTTTATAAGTTGTTGTTGTGGTGACATAAAAGGTGTTTCCTGGCTTCCAATATGTAGTAGTCTCTCTCAGTCTGTCTTCTGAAGTGGTTGTGGAATACTCTTCTTGGACACCTAAATGTCAAAATGAGGTTGAAATTCTCAAACCATAGGGGCTGTTCTCAATGTCATGTTTAAAGAGTTACTACAACTGCATTTTTGATTGTTTAGACATTTTTGATATTTAAAAGATGTATCCTCCCAAACATGTTTAGCATGCTTGGGAAGAATGGGGGAGGATATATCTTTTAAATGTCAGAGTTTATTTTTTTAAAACTAACTGCTGGTATGTATTGCACAGTCTAGGATAGCTGAACATCTTTATTAAGCAGATTTGAGAGAGTGTACAGTTGCAAATCAATATTATAACAAACTGTATGTGTGAACATCAAGACAGGTCTGCTTCCCAAACCCTCAGTGCTAATATTGTATCAAGTCTTGAGCAGAAATTCACTTTGGTATAGGGAGACGTCGGCAATTCAGAAATCAATCCATTTCACTGGACAAACTTCTGTTATGTGTGGCAGTCTATGCAAGTCACAAGTTTGCAGGCTTTCACAGTCAGAAGATAGAAGCCAATAAAGAAATGAGGCATTTTCCCTCAATAGGACTTGTGTCTGGAAAAGTCTGTCAGAAAGTCCTTCTAACTGCATCAAAGTTCTTGCAAAAGCTTTCTGTGCCTTTTCCAGGACTGAAATCTAAGCCTGCTGAATTTTTGCCTGTCATGGAACTGTTGCTACTTGGAAAGAAGCTCTTCTGTTACAAAATAAGCATTAGAAAATTTCATAAGGGCCTCAGCTTGTAAGGCTGAAAATGTGAAACCATAAGACACTGTGGTATAGTCGTTATACTAGGACCAGGGGGACCCAGTTCAAATCCCCAATCAAAGCCATGAAATTCAATGGGTGACTCTGGGCCAGTCACTTCTCTCTCAGCCTAACCTACCCCACCGGGTTGTGAGGATAAACATAACATGTACACTGCTCTGAGCTCATTGGGAAAGAGTAGGATATAAATGTAGGAAAATATAAATAAATAAATGGCTTCTTTTAACATTTGACTCTGAGCCTGTGCATAAGCCATGTTTTTTGGGGGACCATTAAACTAGAATCTGAAACTATTGTTTGAAGCTGGTTTGCAAACCATGGTTGGTGCTAACTGCTGCCATGTCTGAATTCACAGACCATTATGCAATTGCTCCACTTCAAGAAAGCTGCCACATTATAGAAAACAGAAGTGAACGTATGGACTTATGAAAATAAGTTCTGAGCAGATGGGAAACAAAAAACAGACAAATAGCTCTAAACCATAGGTTTATCTGTTGTACATTTGGAAGCTCATACTATAGTGTGGGTTCTTAACTATGGTTAGTTTGAACCATGGTTTTGCATTATATCTGAACCCAACCTAAGAGTTAGGCACAATCTGGAAGTCACACTTCTACCCTTTCTTCCATCACCTGCTTGTGCTCAGAGTTGCCAACCAGTCAGAATTTTACTGGCCTGGCCAGAATATCACTATCTTGGCCACTTGCCAAAGCTGAAGAATGCAAAGGGGGGGGGAGAGCATTTACTGCTTTTATTATCTCTCTACTTTCTCTAGCATGCTATATAAGGCAGTACTCTTTATAAGTGAACCCTATGCAGACAATGTTTCTTTTAAAAGCAGCTTTTCTCCTAGAGGGAAAAAGACTGCACAATTATGAGTCACTTTTGACATTGACTCAACAGCACAGTCTTGGGACAGGAAACCATCTTGAGTCTGCACTATGCAAACTGCTTTGAGAACTCTTTTTTCACTAGACAGCAATATATAAGTATTTTAAGCAACAGTTATTACCACCTTATTGTTTCTTATGGTAAGTGAATAAATGTCATTTGTTTATTTTGCTATTTCACTGTTTTTAATAAGATACAATAAGATGATAATCATGCACAAGAAGCCTTTCCCTCCTCTGGAAAGAAGTAACTTTTCCCAAAAACTGACCTGCACAGAGTTGCCTAAACCGTTATCTCGCAAAGGATTATTGCATCTTATACAAATAAATAAGATAAATATTATTTCTGGAGTGCCTACAAGAACTAGATGCTATGCATAACGGAAATACTTAGCATAATCTCGGATGGGAAAAACCCTCCTTTTTTGTTCTCTTCGTAAGGAAAGGGAGAAAGGAGAGTGGCATTCTACACATGTTCAGAGCAACTCAGATCCAAGGACTACATTTTGCGAAGGCTGCAGCTGGGCAACCCTTCGCTTCGAACAGAGACTGGGAGGCCCCCGCTCCAGCACCCGCGGGACCCACAAGGTGCCCTGAACCTACTGCGCAGCTTTGGTTGCTCCTCCTCGTCCTCCTGCTTCTTTCCCCACAAGCGAGAGGATCGGAAAAAGAAGAATCCGAAAACGGTCCAGGCGCCTATAGTGTACATCAGGGCGGAGCGGCGATGCCAGGCAATCGCCGACTTCATCCCGCCTAGCTAGGCCTCAGCCACTCACCTCCCGCTCTGCAATTGAGGTTCTTTTCTCGGCCACGGAGCACCAGGGCCCGGGCGAGCTGAGAGAGAGAGAGAGAGAGAGAGAGAGCGCTCCACCAAAGCTTGCTTCCTTATTGGCTAAGCTAACTTCTCCGCCCAGGGCACCAAGAAAGGTCATTGGCCGCCCCTGAACCCAATCGCAGCCTTCTGTAGGTGACTGTATTATAGACTAAAATTAAACTTGACTGACAAGCCCATTGTGAGGACGCGGCACTACTTGCTTCCTTGGGATGCCATTTTTTCTCCACCAGGGCGGAAGTACAGGTATCAGATGCACTTACAACCAGGAAGTTGCATTCAAATGCACCCGGAAGTGCACCAACGCTGAAGCTTCAGCGCAAGAGAAGCTCCACTTTCCATTAGTTTTAAGGGAAAATCCATCCTAATATCATACTCTCCAACATTTCACCAATGAAAGCAGGGACATTTCTGTGAATGTGTAGAGGATATGACCAAGAAGCTGTGGGAGAAATGGTATCGCATTCTAACAAATGTGCCACAAATGGAAAGCAGATAATAAATTGCCCATAGAGCACATTATTCCAGATTGCAAAAGCAGATGAGCTATGCTGATACCGTCCAAAATTTTGCAGATGAAAACAGAGATATGGTTGCAGCAACTAATTCTCGAAACAAGGATCATTGCCTAACGCCCCCAGACCACCACCACTACTATTGCACATTGCTGAAGACTAGATTTCACCTGCTATATGTTGGGCATTGCACAGCATCTTCATGTTGTGTGCCCATTTACACACAGGTGTGCTAGAAACACAATACATGGAGATTTGATTTCTCGATATTCTGGGAAAGAAGCTGATAGCTGAACACTGAAAACTTATAATTCTTGCAAACTACATGAAAAAAAATTCAACAAGTCACCCCCAAAAGACAGAAATAGTGACAGTGATTTACTAAGGACAGAGTCCAGAAAATACAAATTGACCTCAGTCAGTTGGAGTCTGCCTCATATTAAGGATCTCTCTAAGTAAAGTGTGCTGTCGAGTCGGCGTCAACCTCTGACAACCATCTTTGGTAGAATACAGGAGCGGTTTACCATTGCCATCTCCAGTATGAGATGATGCCTTTCAGCATCTTCCTATATCGCTGTTGCCCAATATAGGTACCAGTGGGGTTTCGAACCGGCAACCTCTGGCTTGCTAATCAAGACATTACCCCACTGTGCCATTAGGTGGCTTAAGGATATCTTTAAAGACCAACAAAAAGCAAAGTGACATTTGCTTTTTGCAAATTCACTCCATATCTATGACAGGAGGTAGTTTGCTATGACTGAAGCAAAATTTCAATCTCTAAATGAATGAATTAATTATATTACAGTCAGTGACCAGCAATCAGAAAAGAAAATGATGAATAAAATTAGAGTAAAATCAAACACACACAGAACAGGGCGATAACAGTATCAAAACATATACATACAGAGGTCTCAATTACAATTCATCAACTGTTCCCTTCTCAGTTAGCATGCTACGGCACAGAATCTTGCTACCCCAGCTGTAACTGCTGTATACAGGTCTGCCAGAAGAAAGGAAGTGTAAAATTCTTCAAATAGACCTGGCATGCTTTTTATAAGTAGTTCAATCCAGACAACACGAATGTCCCTATAATAGAAACAGTATAAAGGCACATGTGAAAATTTCAATCTCTGATAAGCAGGGGCACAGTTAGGGGAGAGTGGGCCCACGTTCGCCCCTCTCTCCAGTGGCCCCTCAAGGTGAAAGAGATAATGAAGAAAATAGGGAGGGGTGGAGTGCTGGGTTCTTTGAACTCATCTGCTCAGATTCTAGCTACATCCCTGCTGATAAGCTTTAACAATGGGCTCCTGCCCTTGAACCCCCATACTCATCAGGCATACACTGAAGCCAGGGGCGTAGCTAGGGGAGAGGGGGCCCGTGTTCATCCCTCTCTTGGGCGGCCCCCCAGAGTGAGGGAGACAGTGAAGAAAATAGGGAGGGAGGGATTATAGCTACGCCCCTGACTGAAGCAACAGAGAAACAACAAAAACCTGCTGGAGAGGAAGTGGGGTATGCTTTCCTTGAGAGGAAATTCCATAGCCTGAACATGGACACAGTTAGAAAATGCTCTCTTCCACATCCAAGCCAAACATTCACATCAGATATTAGCAGCATGTGGAGAAGAGTTTTTCCAGCAGGACTGGTGGGGGTGCAGTGAGGCATTTTTCATTGGGGGAGCCATAAAGATGGTTTCTGGCACACACACACACCCCAAAAAATATGGGAGGGGGCATATCTATCTATAATTCTCTACGGCATACCCGTGGCTAATCCCATGTGTGGCAGCTCTCCCGAGAGTTCATGAGCAGAAGTATCGTGGTGATTGGGCAGTGGAGATTCCATATGTAGATATGGAGGAGGAGCCTGTGAGAGCAGAAGCACCATGGTGATTGGGCCACGGGGATTCCATATGCAGATAGGGGGAGAAGTGTGTGGTGATTAAGGTCAGTTGGAATGCAACTGTTACTAGTTGGAAGATGTTCTTGATTGTAGAGGAGAAGAACACACACACACACACACACACACACACAAAGATAGTGGGCACGTGTCTGTGAAAAGAGGGGGGTCATGAGGGAGGAAAGAGCCCCTTCAGGAGAAGGAGGCTGGCGTTGTGTGAATTAGATGAAGAAACAAGATCTGTTAACACGGGAAAAGAGAGAAAGAGAAGAGAGGGAAAGAGCGAGTGGAGGAGAGACAGAGAAAAAAAGAAAGGCGAGATGGGCCCAAGCCTGTCAGCTGTCTGAGGGGAATGAACGGCCATGGCAGCGCCTACTGACAGCAAGGAAGGGCCCAGTCAACCACTGCTGATGTTTGAGGCTACCAAGGCCATAGGCAGAGGAAGGGAGGCAGGCAAGGGAAGGGCCTGGGCAGCAGCCTGAGGGGAACTAGCAGCCATCGTGGTGATGGCAGTGAGGAAGGGCCCAGGCAGCCGCTGCTGCTGCTCCTGTGGGTAGGAGGAGAGGGCCTTAGGTGAGGTTGGGGAGGCCTCTGAGGATAGGGGGCTTCAGCCTGGCCAACAGGCGCCAGCAATGTTGCAGCCGTGACCAAGAGGGGTGAGGGGGATGGAGTAAAGGGATGGAGGAGTGGCCAAGAGGGGTGAGGTGATTGAAGCAACTGGATGGAGGAGCAGGAGTGCAGCTCAGGTGAGGGTGAAGAGATCTCTAAGGTGAGGGGGCTGTGGCAGGGGGTGAAGAGAGCACTCAAGTACTAGCAAACAGATGCTCTGCACGGGTTTAGCTAGTTGTCCCTATTTGCCATCCTGTCACAACAACAGGTTGCAGTCCTGGGGCAGGTTCACAAATGGAAGGAGGTGCTCCACATGGACATCAATTAGTAGACTAATTGAGATGCAACTAAAGCATACACGTGTGGACAAATGTGTTGGTACCCTCCACGAAAAAAGAAGAACCCACAATTGTCTCTGAAATAACTTGAAACTGACAAACGTAATTGGCACCCATCATTGTTTGTTCCACATTTAACAAAAATCAGACGTTGCTTTAGAGTTTTGATGTAACAGAATATTTCAAATAATAACACAAATGAAAATGGCATGGACAAAAATGATGGGACCCTTAACCTAATATTTTGTTGCACAACCTTTAGAGGCAATCACTGCAAACAAGTGATTCCTGTAGCTCTCCATGAGACTTCTGCACCTGTCTGCAGGTAGTTTGGCCCACTCTTCCTGAGCAAACTGCTCCAGCTGTGTCAGGTTTGAAGGGTGCCTTCTCCAGTCTGCATATTTCAGTTCTTTCCATAGATGTTCGACAGGATTCAAATCAAGGCTCATAGAAGGCCACGAACAAAGACAAAGGCAATAAATACAGAGGCACAACGCAGGTAGAAGCCAAATTAAACACGTTTAAACAAATTCAACATAAACAAATTAAACAAATTCCCACAGGCACCCATATTATAACAGTAAATGAATACAGTGACGAGGGCTAAAACAAGCCCCACACGATGAAGAATGACCTGCAACTGAGACAGAGCTTTCTGACACTGGGCAGTATGTTTCGCTCCAGAATGTCTTGATAGTCTTGAGATTATGAGACAAAACTGGTGCTTTTGGGAAAGTCGCATCAGCTCTGTGTCCACAGTCGAAAAGCTCCAGTTTTGTCTTATTTGCCCAAAGGAGCATTGTGGCTTGTCAATATGCATTTTAGCAAATTCCAGTCTGGCTTTTTAATGACAAAACTGCAGCTTTTTGGCAATTCACATCAGCTCTATGTCCACAGACAAAAAAATGAAGCTTTCAAAGAAAAGAACACCATACCTACTGTGAAACATGGAGGCTCGGTTATGTTTTGGGGCTGCTTTGCTGTGTCTGGCACGGGGTGCCTTGAGTCTGTGCAGGGAACAATGAAATCTCTACACTATCAAGACATTCTGGAGTGAAACGTACTGCCCAGTGTCTGATTTTTGTTAAATGCGGAACAATGATGGGTACCAATTATGTTTGTCAGTTTCAAGTTATTTCAGAGACAATTGTGGGTTCTTTTTTCATGGAGGGGTTGTGTGTATATCAATCTGGCTATTTCCAGACAAAGGACTTTTTCATATAAGCTTCCATAGGTTTGTGCAAGGAAATGCACATGGAGTCATAGTGGAATGTCTATACCTACCCAGCTAATACCTCACTGATGTGGTTTTTAGAATTCTCCTGGGTGCAACACTGAATCAAGAGTAATTTGGAGGGAGACACAAGGGGGCAGGGGGATAAGGTTTCATTCCCTAAATGCTTTTTAAAGCACTATTGGGGGGTGGGGGGAGCCAATAAAATTAATAAAAAGGGCTGAAAGATTGTAATAGTAATCAACTGGACATGGTGCTTTTGTTGTTGTTTTTGTGTTGTTTTTTTAAGGACTGCACAAGGCAAGAACTGGAAGAAAAGTGTATCCAGGTGTGCATAGGAGCATGCAGAAGAGTACCATTGGTAGTTAACCCTCGATACATCACCACTTACATAGGTAACCTCTCTACAGATTGCATTATGGTCCATCTACATCTTTTCCTCTTGTAGCGATGGGAAGGCTTTGAGGCCTTTGACTAGGCCTTATTAGAGCAACTGCTGGGAGGGTGGGCCTCCCCTAATTAGGTAAAAAGCCCGGGAAGTTCAAATCCAAGGGACCGATCCAGAGGGCTGGGTGGGAACTATGACCCAGCCACCTACTGGAGAGGAGGAGAATGGTTTTGTTCTGTTAGTCTGTCCCAGGAGGGCCCCAAGGAAGCACTAGGCTTTGCTGCTGGGGATTTGGGAAGGCTGCAACGTGTGAGTAGTAGGGGCCAGTATAGTTAGATGCGTTAGGAAAGTTATTTTTTTCTTTTGTTATTACTTGAAATCTGTGCTGCCTTAACTTAATGAACACTCTCTCTTGTAATTGTTCTTAATGTATACCCTTTTATTTAAATGGCAGCCTACTTTGAACCCCTTAAGTCAAAGATTTAACCCCAATGAACACCCCCCACCCCTCTGGCTCAGGTAGAAATCATGACACCTCTTCATGCAAGTTTTCCCCCTTCTGTGATCAAATTAATCCAATAAATGTAGTAATGAAAATACTCTATAGTGTTTCACAGACTGGCAAACAGATAGGGTTGCCATAGTCTGGCTTTCCAAATCCGGGTGCCTAATATGCATATTATGTAAATTGGCTTGAAAATAATTTTGCTTATGTAAATTAGCAGATGCACTTTCCAGTTGACTTGTATTTGCTCTAGATATCTACCAACAATAGTCAGGGAAGATATATTTGCCTGGCCATTTTCCTTGACATATTAACAGCAACAAAAACAAAACAACACGAGCAAAACCAGCACAAATGCACAGCTTTTAAATTAAGGCTGCAATTCTGTACACACTTATTTGAGAGAAGATCTGATTGAAACCAAGGGTGCTTACTTCTAAGCAGGCATGCACTGAACATAAAGCCAAGAAAGTCCTTAAACATTACAATACACAGCCTGGTAGGCAGGCAGTGATTTACATCAAAAGCAAACTATCCTTCCAACTGACAGAGATCCCCTGATGATTAAAAATAAAGGCAACATTCCTCAGGATTACTGTACTTGTGAAAGTGAAATCCTCCCAGCAAGCCTCCTGTGCTACCTCTCTTAATCCAAGTCCAGCAGTTGAGCAGAATAGTGACTGCACGTTCTGCTCCATAACTCCACTTCTACAAGGGCTAGAGCTTAGCTCTTTTTTTTTTTTTTTGGTAATGAAAGCTGAAATCTGGGCGAATCGGGGTTGGCTAAGCAATCTGAGTGAGATCATGCAAGGAAGTTACAGGCTGTTCAAAATGTAAACAGGACCTCTGCAAAATCACCCATAAGAATCAATGGCCATGTGAATAAACCACTGTCCTGAGAACCTCCCTGTTCCAGTAGTTTCATGCTTTAGTATTGTCTCAATGAATCATAGATGCAACCTCAGGTCATCATGAAAGGTAATAGCTGGTATACCAAGGGAAGCTAGAAATAGATATATATAAGTACAGCAAAGCCAGGCCCAGGCACGTCATCTTGGAAACTCTGTTTCAGTGGGAGTGGAATAAATCCACTCATCATTTAAACCTATGGATTAAATGATCTGCCATATAATCAGCAACTCCATTTTATTTGGATTGAGCTTCAGTTTGTCAGATATTATTCAGCTTATTATAAATTCCATACATCAGGGACTCCACTGGCTTGCTAGAATTCAAGGAAAAGGAGAGAGAGAGAGAATTGAGTAGTATCAACACACCAAGATTTCTTAATGCTAAATCATTACTCAGCCGCTTCCAACCATTTCGTACAACATGGGAGAAACAGAGATTTAGCTCAATGGGTTTGAACTTCCTAAATACTTGATCACTTTTTCAATTGTCCTGAAACTTCAGCAGGGTTGTGGGGTGGAAAGGTGAATCCAAATATAGTCTGTTCCCCCAAACTTCCTAATAAATTAAAAATCAAACATTTAGAAATTGCACTGGACACAATCATTATATGATGAACACATACTTACCAAGGTACTGAACACCACACACACCACTCAGCCGTTAATATCCCAATTGCTTTCAACAGACGCCTGGAGATCACTACAGATTCCTGGAGACTCCAGTAGGGATGTGCACAGAACCGTTGGGGGCCAGTTTGACAGCGTGGGTGGGACTTTAAGGGCAGGGGAGGATGCACTTACCCCTCCCTCCACCACCACCACCACCCCAGCACTCGCTTGAAAACCAGTCTGGTGGGGCAGCCACATAGCTCCCTGCCACCCTGTCCGCTCTTCGGACCAGAAGTAGGCGGAAGCAGATTGCGCATGTGCGCAAGCAACTTCCAGTCTGAAGGGTGTAGTCTCATGGTTCATCCCCTTCCCTTACACTGGGCAGATCTGAAGCCTTTGGCATAAGATCCACATGGCAACCCCTCTACTGCAGTAAAAATATAGTAAATAGTTGACAATTAACTTCCATTTAGTGGGATCTCAAAAATGTTGTTTGAGAAAGACTGTTTCAACTTGCTTAGTGGTTAATTCTGGCTAGCCTTGCACAGGGGTTTTCATAGTTCCTGCCTTCAGGAATGCTTTTCACACTGCTTTGTCTGTCAATGAATTCTGGTACACTGCAGAGGAATCTGAGATAGATTCTAAGATGCGCACTCAGTCTGTGTAGCAGACAAAATGTCTGTCAGGAACTTTATCTCCCATTTTCAATCTTCTCATCAAGAGAACTCAGGGTTCCTTGGACCATAGTTTGAATTTCACTGCCTCACAAAAGGAAAAGCGGGAAATGAGCATCGTATACTATACATAAAACATGAACTACAGAAAACAAAATACAAAATTGATTTTCAATGGAGTCTAGAAAGTGAAGCATCATTTTAATGAGAGACCAGAAAAATGGATGCACCTTCCATTCTGGTAGGGAACAGATCACTGAATACATAGATCATAAACCACCATTAGCAGGAATTCAATTTATTGTCCCTGCATTAACACGTACACCCCACATACATGGCCTGAAAATGCCTTCGGGCTTCCTATAAAACACACACACACACACACACACACACACACACACACACACACACACACACACACACTTTAGACCAGCATTTTCCTTGTAAATCAAAGCATCTATTCTGCACATCCAAGCAGAACTTGAAGGAGTCTTCCAACAGCAAGTCAGTAGTGATCTCTAAATATGCAGCTATTGTTTCAGTAATGACAGCCCACACACTTTTTCTTGTCCCCCCCTTTCATCCCCTAGACCTTCCTCACCCCCCTTCCCAGGAAACCCTATACTGAGGCGTACTGATATCAGAGATACAATGCAAGGTCATTCACATGACCTGTGAGCAGGGCAGGAAAGGCAGGATCACACCTACCTCCACCTCACCCCACCCCATGATCCTGTTTTTGGCTTTGGCTGCGTGGCTCATGTGCCCACACGAGTGGTGCTGCTGGGAGCCATGCAGCTATCTGGAGGCCAGGGAAATGCAGCCCAGTCTCCAGAAATCCCTCAATGCACTGTGCAAAGAGCGTGGTGCACTGGAGGATTTCCCTGCAAGCCGGGAGCTCTAGGCGCTTGGCTCTGTGGCTGCTCAGCCTGCAGGCAACCCAAGCAGACACATTATTTTTTATTATTATTTTATTTCTTACGTTTATATCCCGCTCTTCCTCCAAGGAGCCTAGAGCGGTGAGTTTCTCCTCACAACACCCCTGTGAAGTAGGTTAGGCTGAGAGAGAAGTGACTGGCCCAGAGTCACCCAGCTAGTATCATGGCTGAATGGGGATTTGAACTCGGGTCTCCCCGGTCCTAGTCCAGCACTCTAACCACTACACACACATGGCGTGCTTGCACCCTTTTACCTCAGTAAGAGCTGTAGGTGGGGGGTTTGGGCTACCCAGCACTCCACACGAGCAGCCCTACCTGGGCAGGGCTGTGCAAGCCCGAGGAGGGCTGCTCGTGTGAACAGCCTCTGTAACTAACAACTTGTAACATGAAAGTAAAAACAAATGTTGGAGTATAAGCAAATTATTTTGTAAAGTGTGACAATTATATCTGTGTCATGTTTCTCTCAAAGTTTTCAGAAGAGGGTTTTAAAATATATATATATATATATATATATATATATATATATATATATATATATATATATTTAATAATTTGGTATGTGTAATTATGGTTGATGGCAGTAAAAGATCAATGTATTTAAGATTTCACAACAGGTGCTCTGGCCTATTGTTTCAAGCAATACAAAAACTGATTTAAGTTATTGTTCTCTTTTGTATGCCAAGTTTTGTTTAATTATTCATTTTGCTGTTTTGGTACCAGAACAGCGTACAATAAGATTCAAATTACCAAATAAGAAAGAAAGAAAGAAAGAAAGAAAGAAAGAAAGAAAGAAAGAAAGAAAGAAAGAAAGAAAGAATTATAAATGGGAAGGTTGAGGTTTGATGTTTATGAAGAAACTCTTCTTCTCTTCTACCCCTCTCTCCACTAGCCAACAGCTAAATTCACATGTCAGGGCTTTGTAGCATCTTAGCATCCTACAAACTAGAAAAGCTAAAGAACTCACCCATTAGTACAGAAGTAGCAAACTTGCAGACTATCCTAGGATTAAAACCTGGCATCCCTGATAGCATGCCTGGGAAAAACCTGCCTGACACCTTGAAGTTATTGACAATCACAGTAGCGAATGAGATGGACCAATGGTTTTACTCAGTAGAAAGCAGTTCCTTTATATCCTCAACAAGTGAGACTCCAAGTACCTCCACTCCCCCGCTCCATAACTTTCTATTCTCAGTGGCTAGTTAGGTTTAGGCAATACTATTGGGATTAAGAGACATTTTAAAGCTAAAAAAATCCAGATTTTCCAAGAAGCAACTGGCTTCCCATCCAACGTCCAGACTACATGCACAGCTTTAAATTTTACAGCTATGCTTAATAGCTCATAAAAGCATACAATTTTGAATAAGTTGAAGAGCTTGGGGATTTCTTCCTAAAAACAGTTTACAGTATTGATTCCAATTTCTCTTCAAAATGCTCATGCTAACAGCACTCTCTCTCTCTCTCTCTCTCTCTCTCTCACACACACACACACACACACACACTGCAGCAAGCAAATCTAGCTCTGCTATTATCCAAATTACAATGTGTCAAGCTGGTTACAGTATAAACATTAACACCCTTCTCAATGTTTATTTTTCTTATGTTCAGATGCAGAAAGGCAAATGAATAGTATAGGTAGGTAAGTCATGGTATTGGAATACAGTAATTACATGAATGAAAAAGTAGAAATGGCAGGACAGAAAGAATACCAATAAGTTAAATCTAAAGTACAAAACTTTCCTTACATCCTTGTTACGTAGAATTGTTTAAAAATATGATTTAAAGGGTGGGAAGGAATGTTATCAGCTTCTTGGCAAATTGTGATTAGTCAGTAGCATGATTCAGTTAGTCCCCAGAAATGTCCTTGATAGGTCAAAATTATGATGCACTCGACACAGCCAACTTCTTCAGATGGTCCATGAATACCTGCAGACTAACATCATCCGTTAGGATTGGAGCACCAGATTCCTGAAATAAGAAGTTATTGTTTAAACACCAAAACAGAGCTAACAGAACTAGTAAGAAAAGCTGGAGAGATGAACCCAAATAATACAAGTGTGGAATGTGCAGCAAGCAAATCTAGCTCTGCTATTGATCCATGTTACAATTTTTAATTTTCAACCCAATCATCTCCAAGCTTTATACTCACATGTTTGTTTTGCTTGAACTCTTAGCTCTCTCTCTCTAAACATTCCAGAATTTCCCACTTTTAATTTGCATAATTTTGGTTCACTTCAGTGTATTGGCTGACCTGTAGTTTTTAGAGGCTTGGGAGAAATTTTCAAATAAATGAAAACCAAGCCTCCAGGATGCCAAAGGAACTAATTTACTTCTATCCCTGATCTCCAAGTTATTTAATAGTACAATTTAATTGTGCGTTCATGCACAGAGACAGAATACAAATACAGCAGGAGCCACTTTACTACTTACTTGTCCCCATGCATAGAGATTGTTATGAGTCTGAGAGGGATTCACTTTAGACAATAGAAACCGTGCCTGTAAAAGCCAAATGAGAGAGCAGCTTAGATATACTACCACATGAAAAGGTCAAGCTTGTTACCCTATTCTATCTGTCCATTTGAATCTGCCACATCAGCTAATACAGCTCTTATTATTACAGTGTAGCCCTTTCCAGTGCTTTTTCTCCTAGAGCTCTTAAGAGAAGGCTTCATCTCTTTTAAAGGGCTCTCCCAGCACTGACAAAAGTACACTACTGTGCAGAGGTCAGCACAGTGGGAAATCTAGTCTATGTTCAGTCATATTCACTCCAAGTTTTCTCCAGCCATGCTCAAGTCACCTTATGGCCCACTTCATTCCCTGCAACTCTCCTGTATACTAGGGGACTGTTTGGGCTTGACATGCCAGGAGAAGACACTTAGGTGCAATCATGTCAACTGCCTGGCCTACAAACTCATACCAGAGGGAGACCAGGGTGTCGACAGGATCAACAGCAAAAAAATCCCACCAAGCCATCAGGAATCTATTAGGATTAATAATCCTCTGGGGGAAGACCATCCTAAGTGGTTCTCCACCCTTACAGAGGTATGCTGGGTCCACCTTCAATCTAATCTTCTCCAGATAGCAATTAATCCATGACATTAGTATTAGAGCCTCCTGGACAATCCACGGAACATCTGAGGGGCCCAGGTCTAGCTTATTTGAGGCAACACTTCCTCTTTTATGCCCCCCTGGATGCAGAGAAAGGGCCTTGCTCAGAGTTTCTATCGTCAGAGGTTGACAATGACGTCAGCCTCGAGGCGGACAATAAGAGCAAAGCCATTTCTGTGACCACACCTTCATTGTGCTTTCTCCTCAAAAAGAGACACATCAAGCCTGCCTACTTCTTACCTCTAGAAAAGCAAAATCAATTATTTCTCCTGTTCCAGCAGGACTTGGGAGGCAGGTGAGGCCTTACTTGATGGCATGGCTTATACCCAACATATTTTTGGGCAGCTGATTTGTTGCTCATGCACGACATTTTGTACAGATATGAACCATATAATTATGCAATGCCCACTGTACAACTCTGAAAGGGAGTTATATCTAGGACATATCCTTAAGAATTTTACAGGGATGCTTGCTAGTAATACAGTGTTCTATTTGTTGCGTAGCCAAAATAAATATACAATGGTTAAGATGATTTGTTTTCTATCCACAGCAATTAATGTTACAGAGAAATATTTGAAGGAAAATGTTTAGGCTTGTTGAGGGAATTCCATATTTTAATTTCTTTTTAAGTTGAGATTTTAATTTTTATATGGGCCTTTATGCTATTTTATTTGTATGTTTCATGTAATTTTTAAAAAAAAATTAAATTTCTAGATTTGGATGTATTTTTACTAGTTTTTTAGTTGGGTCTGTGTGCTAATTATCACTATGTTTTGTCTAAATTGTTTTATTCAATTTGTTTTCCTATGGTCTGATGACTAAATGCAGATAAAATCTGATCTGATCTGGATATGGTTGGTTCTATCGTTGTTCTATACTACTCCATTAGCCATTGAGGGCCCTTTAGAGCCACCATGAGGATTATATAAATCCATATATAAATGTGGCAGGATATAAATTTTAAAATAAATGAAATTATATCCCAATGAAATTATATCCCATTGAGCTGACAGGATAACAACTCAAGAGAATCCCTGTTATTCAGGAGATAAATATCTTTTTAAAAACAGTAAGGAGGATGAATACAAAACCTGATTATTAAATGATAACAGAGAGAGCTGATAACAATAGCTCCGCTTTGGAAACGGGAAATGCAAGTTCAAATTCCTGCTTAGCTATGATCTCATTGGGTGATTTTGGGCAAGTCTTTATTTCTCAGACTAACTTACAACACCAGGTTATTGTGAAAACACTGTTCTAATGTCCTTGGGATGGAATACAAACAACCCTCTTAGAACAAAACTGAAATGACAATTAATAGGACATTAATACTAAGATAAAAACTACACAGAAACAGATTGACTCTATTGACTCCCAGAAGAAGTAATCTTGATACTTATTCTAAGTAACGACCAGTGGGATATTCCTTAACACAAGTAAGAAATATGCCATACATTGTACACATGGCTGAAGACACAACTTTATTCACAATGCCCTAACAGAAAAAACTACTGGTGAAGATACAGAAAAATATTTTCAGATTCAAAGGCTGCAATCCTATATGCACTTAAGTCAATGGGGCTCACTTCTGAGCTAGACATGTAGAGGATTGTGCATCCAGACTGACAAGTTCAATATCCAACTTCAGATATACTTTCACTGAGACTTTTTTCATACATTTTCTCTTGTATAAATGTCTCTTACCTGACTGCTCCCATGCTCTGTGTTAACGTAACGTGGCATTGGGAATCGTGTCTGCAAAATTTCTTGAGCATCATCCAGTGGAGCCTGCAGTAAATGCTTGAAGTTTTCATATTCTGGCATATCTTGATAGCCAGCTTTACGCCACTGGGCAATAGTCTTATTGGGAAGGAGAGAAGAAGGAGGTAGAAAACAGTAAGATATTTCCAAAGGACTTCATACTTTTATCACTCAGTCTTCCCTCTCTGTTACTAGAAGTATTATTATTTTTATTATTATTTACATTTATATCCCGCTCTTCCTCCAAGGAGCCCAGAGTGGTGTACTACATACTTGAATTTCTCCTCATAACAACCCTGTGAAGTAGGTTAGGCTGAGAGAGAAGTGACTGGCCCAGAGTCACCCAGCTAGTATCATGGCTGAATGGGGATTTGAACTCGGGTCTCCCCGGTCCTAGTCCAGCACTCTAACCACTACACCACGCTGGCTCCTTTCCTCCTACCTTGACTCTACAAGATCACTTCTCCCTTCTCTTACCTAGTTGTTTGCACCCACACAACTGGAAAATTGGGAGCACGCACAGCTCCAAAACCTGGGTAGGACACAGTTTTCGGTGGTGTAAATGAGCCCAATATCTGACGTCTACAGGAATGAATTCATTCCCTTTCAATGTGGATTGAAATATGTAAAAAGGCGACTCTTGAAAGCCCTTCTGGATATGTATGGAGAAGTACATTTCTTAAGCAGACAACAGTGCATCCACATCACTCATGGATATAGTAGGAACTTCAGGAGAAGCAAAACTGACATACGAGAGACTGAATTGTTGGATTTTCCTCAGCTCTATGTTTCTCCTATCAGGTCAGATAAGAATTCAAAGGAAAAATGTTTTTCAGCCTGTCTCTTCCCTCATGGAGACTTTGTTTTCCATCTTATAAGCTTCCAAGGCCAAAGCCTGGACAATATTCAACAAAGCCGACTAAGAGCTGATGTTGAATTGGACTATGTATAACTTTTAAGGACACCTACATCGTCATCTTCTAGCTCTCACACACAGGCACTGGGAGAGTCAGAGTAAGGCTGTTTTTAAAATACTGTTTTATGTGAAGGACAATAGCGCAGACAAGATATTTCAAGGATGCATGTTCAGAGAACTCAGACACAACTCAGTGTGGACAAAAGGCTATTTGCAATTACCTCACCAAGGTAGATAACAATCTGGAAGAAGGAGTCCATGAGTAGTATCCTGTCAGCAAGAATGCTGCTGCTGTCCAGAAGTACAGGCTGGAAGTACAAGAGAAAGAAATACTGATTACCTAAGAAAATTGCCTTACAGAATGAAGAAGGATAGTATAGTGGAGGTTTCCTCAAAGCTCATTCTGTGAATCACCTACAAAAACTAAATGGAAAAAAGCCGGTTGGTGCTCATATAAAAACAACAACTTGCCAGTCTCAGGCAATGCCCTATCCAAAATGAGTGTTTTAACTTAAGACAGATTTTAAACAACACTGGTGGACATCCAGCGCAGTGTAACATGGGTGGTGCTGATCCACCCATACTGCTACAGGCTCACAGCAAAGTGCTGGCAGTTCTGCACTTTTGCGTGAGAGCACAAATACTTGGAGTAACACACCCACACACTGGAAGTGCTAATTAGATTGGAAACACATTGTTGATGCTCAAGCAATGTGTTTCCAACCTAACTAGTGCTTCAGGAGTGCGGGTGTGCTATGCAAAGTATTCCACTACTGCACAGAAGTGCAAGACCACCAGCACTTTGCAGCAAGGCTGCAGTACAGCACAAGAATGGGCACCACTCACATTACACTGACCTGGATATTGGCCAGTATCTTTACTGCTATCATACTGCCAGTATCTCTCTTGTAGGTAAGACAAACAAACCTCTTGCACTTACCATTTATCACTTCCCCTCACCAAACACTGATAAACAGATTGTTAAACTTCTTACCAGGGTTATCTTGTTCTCTAGTAAATGAGAATTTGGACAATGATTTAAATTTTTCCAACAACTAGGGTTTACTCTCCACACCACACCACCTCCAAAACAAATATTTGGGGAAATCATTGCTTAGCAAAGTTTCATCAAAACAGAGATATTTGCAGGGGTGCCGGATGTCAATACCACTGATTAAGACTTTAACACAAAGGACTGTTGACATTCAGAATTTGGAATATTTACCCTGATCCTTCCAAAGGATTAAAGAAACATTTACAAAAACCTATCTCTGAAGGAAAGGGACTCACCTCAGGTGGTCCATAGAATGAATAGGAATAGAGTATAGGCTGGATCATGATGAGAGACTGGGTCAGGTCCTGCCTGGCAAAGTGATGGCGATAATACGAAGATTCATCTGGGCTGTTATTGAACACTTGAAGGAATGGAGATCGTCGCAAATGGAACATGAACTATGTGAGACACAGAAAACAGTTTAGAGATGTCACTGTAATCAAACACTACTGCCAAAGCATTTCCTCCCATCTGGTTGGTGCATCACTTCACCAATTTGATTCAGAGAGCTGAATAGAAAGAGACTGCCATGCATTAAAGAAGCACAGAAAGCTCTGTTGTTGTAGAAATTTGTCTGATAATTACAAAAGTGCCTTGGAGCTCTGCTGCTCCCTCTCATCAATTGTTAAAATTTTCAAAAATATTGCTTCGAAATATCATCTTACCTGGGGATAGAGAGAGAATGAATCTGACAGTCTAAAAGAATTTGGATCATCTTTGTTGTATTGTCCAAACTTCTGACACTGTTGGAATAATATGTAAATTTCAATAATTTCTTAAATATTGTAAACATAATCTTTAAAAGTAATGAGGAAAATGCCCCTGCTAACAGGGCAAAGGAACACTTTTTAAAGTGGTGGCTCTTTTATCTTTAGCAGTGGGAGAGCAACTGTCCTATTCAGCACAGCACAATGACTCTCCAGCAGCAGTTGCTAGCGTTGTGTGTATGTGTGTCTGTATTTTAAGATTATGAGCCCTTTAGGGACAATGAACCTTTCCCCCCCATTTCTTTTGCTATGTAAACTGCTTTGAGAACTTTGTTGAAAAGTAGTATATAAATAATGATCATAGATAAGTTGCAGTGACATTAATTATTATTATTATTTCTTGTTTACACAGTCAGACAGGTATTATTGACTGGTTTTTTTTATCCAGACATCGAGTCCTTCCCAAGGACCTATGATGGCTGAATTTTATTGTCAGTGGTGTTGTTGTTGTTATAGATATCGTCTCAGAATATAGGCTGTTCCCAGTAAAGCTGCTTTTTGTAATTGACTGATGGTGATTTCTGTGGCCCCTATGGTGTTGAGCTGCTCTTCAAGGTCTTTTGGAATTGCACCCAGGGCGCCAATTACCACTGGGATGATTTTGGTCTTTTTCTGCCACAGCCTTTCAATTTCAATTTGTAGATCTTTGTATTTGGTGATTTTTTCTATTTCTTTTTCTTCTATTCTGCTATCCCCTGGTATTGCTATGTTGATTATTTTAACTTGTTTTTCTTTCTTCTCGACTACAGTTATATCTGGTGTATTGTGTGGCAGATGTTTGTCTGTTTGTAATCGGAAGTCCCATAATATTTTTACATCTTCATTTTCTTCAACTTTTTCAATTTTATGGTCCCACCAATTCTTGGCTACAGGTAGCTTGTATTTTTTGCAGATGTTCCAGTGTATCATCCCTGCTACCTTATCATGCCTTTGTTTGTAGTGAGTCTGTGCGATCTTTTTACAACAGCTGATTAGGTGGTCCACTGTTGTTTTTATTTATTATTATTATTATTATTATTATTAATACCCCGCCCCTCCAGTGCACTACTGCTTGGGGCAGCTCACAACAATAAGATAGACACAAGATACAATAAAAGTAGTAAAATTAACTAAATTTTTTTAAAAGGTTGTCAGATTAAAAACCACAATCATCATTAGGTTCAAATTAAAGTTTAGTTTAAAAGTTAAAAACTGAAAACTATAAAAAGCTACACTACCAAGCAGAAGTAAAAAAACAACAAGTGTTTATTGTAGAATGGAAGAGAATCAAAAATTGTCATAAAAATGAAGAAATTTAAATAAAGGGGTCTAAGTTTCAAAATTACTAAGGGGGAAATTGCTTCCAAGATCATCATCATCATCTTATACACTATTTTTCAACCAAAAAAGTTCTCAAAGTGATTTACATAGAAAAAGAATACTACAAAGAAAATGGCAGCCCATCCTCCAAAGGCTCACAATCTAAAGAGAAACACAAGGTAGTCACCAACAATAACCACTGGAGGGAGGCTGTCACCAAGGGTTTATCATTGTCCATTACATTATGGTCTGCTCTACACCATGCTTTCTGGTACAGGTTGCAAACCTGTCAAGCATTCAATAACACACAGGCTCAATCTGACATCTGACAGCTTAATGTGTAGTCTGAAATGACAAGCCCTGCTTTGAAATCAGATGGCAAAGCAGAATCAGGAACCATAATCTGACATTGACAAATCATAGTTATAGCTGTTAATTCACCTCTGGAGGCTACTGCACCTAGAAAACAGAGTGCTGAGCTGATGGGAAATGAGAGCAGATAAGCAGCTCTAGACAGTGGTTTGCCTGCTGCATGTTTGTAAGCTCAGACTACAGGATTTCTTCAATTAAAGTATCATTTATAATATGGCTCAATTCAGACACTACACCAAAGCACTCTTTGGCATTTGGGAGCAACCTTGCCTTTCTATTCTCTTATCTGTGGGGTCCCCCTGTACTGCCAGGTATCCCCTAACCACAGTTTGTTGTGCAAAGTACAGTTAGTGCTAATCTCCAAACTACAGTTTGCAAACCCATTTCAAACCACAATTTCAAATTGTGGTTTGGAGGCAACGAACTAACCAACATCACAGCAAACTATGGTTAGCAAACGTCAAGAAGTAGAGGAGGGAATTTAAGTGCTAGAAGGGAGGAAGAATGCAAGCCCACAGGGGTGCTTCTGACTGCCAAATTCTGTCTTACTTGAGCCATACTATACAGGATTCTTAATTTGTAGGAAGAAAAACAATTACAGTTAAAATAAAACTCTATAAATATTAATAGCCTCTCTTATTCTGATATCAACATATTTTACAAAACATTTCTCATTGTATAGTTTGAGATGTCCAGTTTTAGCACTGTCAACCTACAAGAGTGACATTATCTCTATCTAACCGCCCTAAGCCATTTTTGGAAAGGCGGTATGGAAGTTTAATAAATAAAATGAATAAAAAATATCAAGCACTTGAAAATCACAACGTAAGAGGATTGCATCAGTAGATTTGCATAGCGTAATTACAACTTTGACACAATAATAAATAGTCTTGTATTTCAGATTTAGCCTATGACTATGAACTGGACTGTTCACATCTTGTTTCACATTTCAGGCAGATTTTTTAAAAGGTTACATGTTCAAACAAGTCAGGATAGCTTCCATAGCTAAAGAATGTTCCAAGAGGCAAGCCCATCAGCTGAACCTATGGTTCATTCTTGGATTATACAAGCTTACACCTGATCATACTCACAAGTCTAATTAGCTGCCTATCCAGCCATCGCAACACATCTGGTCCCTCCTCCGATTCAGCTCTGTAGACACCCAGGCGGGCCATCAGGACGGCAGCTGCTTCTTGATCAAATGCAGCTTCTATGTGTTGCAGCTGACTCTGTGCATCTGCCCAGCTAATTTTAAAAGCAACAATTAGTACAACTAGGGTTTTTTTAGCATTAAAAACCTGTAAATTAGACACACAGATCCCCTCTTAACTCAGTCAGAAGCTTGTGTTCATTCCATGAAACAAAAACAATATATACAGCATACGCAAAAAGCCAACAGAACATGCCTTATTAGCATAAGTTGTTCTTACGATAATGAGGCCATTAAATTAAATTAATTAATTAATTTATATCTATGTAAACCACTTTGGGAACTTTTGTTGAAAAGCGGCATATAAGTATTTGTCATATTCTCACTTTCTAGCAACCGTAGTAACACGAACACGTCTCTGTGTACTGGAATGCTGATAATGTGTAACAAACTGGACAGCTCCTCTGCCACCCTGAGGTATTGGTGCATTGTGCTGAAAACCAGACAAAAAGAACTTAAGTTGCCTTTCAGACAGAAATTACATTTTAAAGGCAGGATGTAATAATCATGTAGAGTTATCCAACAAAACAAAGCTAACAGCAGTAAAATAACCATAAATAGATAAAAATAACCATGTACACCACTCTGAGCTCCTCGGAGGAAGAGCGGGATATAAGTGTAAAAATAAGTCAATAAATAAGCAGTTGACAAATCAGCTTCTTGCAGACACCAGAAAATATCAGTACGGCTGTACAGTGCAAAGGGAAATCAAAATTATATTGAATAGCGTCTGATGAAGAACATTATAAGAAATAGGATGAACAATAGGTGCGGGGGCGGGATTCTAAGCAAAGAAAAGGGATTAATCTAGGAACAATGAGATCATCTGCATACAATCATGTTTTCTAAATATGAAATGCTACTCCAAAAAATGCAGCTATCATTTTTGGATGGGTAATTTGCATGATAAAGTACTCCAGTGCCAGAAATTTCTCTAAATCTTTGTACAACATTACAGGCAAAGAAAGAAGGCAGGCTCACCTGATTTACTACTTCAAAATAAATGGCAAGCGTCATGGTGGGATCAAGGCTACAAATTTTCCATTGGCATGTGCCACCAATCCCAAGTTCCTATAAGAGAGTTTAAAGGCATTCCATTTTATCCCGAAAGCATAGCTAAATCAGTCAGTTTATATTATGACTACAGGATATGATCCACAGCACAATTTTGTTACTGCAGGTACATATGCCAGCTAACATATTTTTAACAAGATGTTCTAGTAAGAACTAATCAGCCTACCTTCCTTTCACTATCTCTACATCTGGACTAAATCTGGTGCAAATCGAGGTCCACAAGTTAGATCTCTTGTGCCTAAAATGTTCATGTGTCCGCCATCTTGGACCGGGGTGGATGTTGTCATTACAAACTGCACCACTGAGGTGTCTCTGTGTTTTACTCACTCCAAATTTGGTTCAAATCGGTTAGACAGTCCTCAAATTAGTGCACTTGTGCTTCAAAAGTTTACATGTCAGTCATCTTGAATTGGGGTTGATTACATCATCACAATCTTCACCATTGAGGTGTCTCTACAGCTGTAGCAAATTTGGTTCAAATCAGTTAGGTGGTTCACAAGTTAGCCCACTTGCGCCTCAAAGGTTTGTGTGCTCACCATCTTGGACTGGGGTGGATAACATCATCTCAAACTACACAGTTGAGGTGACCCTATGTGTCTACATGGATGAACACACACACATAGAGAATGTTGGGTGATCTCATAAGCCTACTGGAAAGTAGGCTAAAAATCCTTAAAAACCTAAAGTCTAAGACCAGCAACAAGTAGCCTGTAACTGACAGATGTCTAACACCTATGGGAAAGTAGTTTGGCCTCCCCCCATCTGCCACCAGCTTCATAATGACTGCACTGAAGATATTCACCACGTTAGCACAGCTCAGCTACCACATGTTAAGCTGACATATAATATTAAAAGGCATAGACAGACAGACAGGAGGAGTGGGGCTCAGTGAGAGTGAGTAGGTCTCTGGGTTTAGGGGGCTGCAGCTTGACTACTTGGTGCTGGCAACGCTGCTGCTGCGACGAAGAGGGGTGAGGGGAATGGAGCAACAGGATGGAGGAGCAACCAAGAGGGGTGAGGGGGATGGAAGCAACAGGATGGAGGAAGTGAGGGTGGCAAGATCTCTGAGGTGAGGGGGCTTTGGCGGAGGATGAGGGGAGCAATCAAGTATTAGCATGAACATGCTCTGCATGGGTTAAGCTAGTTGCACTTTAAAATAACAGCTCAGGAATGTGCAATTAAAATAAATGGCCAATCACTAATCCTACAGCTATTGGATGCACTCATGATCAGCAACGAGTAATTCCACTTAGCACTGGGAGCCATCAATTCACCTCACTCAGAGATCACTTGCATCATCTTCACTAGCCACCCAAACGAAGGATATGACCACCTTTGATGGCAGACATGATATCCAAATTGACAGTTCTTGCAAGAGAGAAACTGCCATTCTCTTATAGTCAGGAAACATTTGGTGCATTCATGTAAAACCTGCATCTTGTCATGGGCTTAAACTTCACAGTTGCCTCACCATTATGAAAACAAGTCCTCTCTATTGTGCTGCTGTCCCTTCATCAACTCAAACTCCCATGAATAAGTTCTGGAGCTGAAAGGTTAAACTGTGGCATGTGTTATTCTTGAAACACAATGCTATATTTGAAACTGGCAGAAGAATATTTCATACATTAGAATTCCTTAGTTTACTGGTGCATCTGTATATAGTCACCCACTTAAAGCTTGGACATTAAGCTCCATGAGCAGGGCTCAGGAATTCCACTAGTCTACTTGTCTGTGATGAGTTAAAAAGATCCTGATGAGTAATGTACCAACATAGCTCGACGAGTAAAAAAATTTTGTCTGGTGAACAAAGCCAACATTTCTTGACCCCTGTCCATGAGACTCGCCAAGTAATATGCTTCATTCACAGCATATTGTATTACTGATACACCATCTACAGTAAATAGCCTCACATGCACACCTGAAGTTGCTGCATTTCCAAAACACACACACACTTACATTTTCTGAAACGCACGGTCCTTTGGCATTGAGGGATACACATGGTCCAATAGCTCCAGCAATCTTCAGCTCTCTAGAGGTCTAAAGTTAAAAGAGTTTCAAAGTCACCCAAAGCCAGAGTCACTGCCAAATGGATCAATTGCAGCCCCTCAGAAACAACCCTAATCATGCCCTGACAGAAATCCTCATTTTAGGACTGTGACCTCCAAAGATTAGACAAAAACTGTACAGTAGATGTACACTATGTTGTTCATCTCCCTAGTACAAAGTTTTTACTCCCAAAAACTGTTTCTGCTGAGAAGGGTTCTCTTGGGTGGGTAAGATATATTCAACTCCATTATGAAGAAGTAAGGGGGTCTTGATTGAACAGCACACTCTCCCTGAACCTAGCAATTATTTTTTTAAAACAACTATTATCATCACAAATATTATTTCTTCCAGGATAGGACAGTACAGTGGTTGTACTCAAGGTGGTCCCACCTTCTCCAGTTATCTGGCACACTCACCTTTACTTCCAAAGTGGCCCCAAAAGCCAGTCGGAATTCTCCACTGAGATCTTTGCTAAACACTCTCTGGAAAGTTTGCTTGAAGAGAGAAGTGTTAAAAGAGTCCCCCATCACCATGTGACCTCTGAGAAAAGAAAGTGTCACAGTGAAATATTAAGTTACAGAACACAGACAGACTATCTTCCTCACTCTCTTTTTATTACTAAATGACACAAGAATCTGGTCTTAAAACAGTTCTGTTAAGAAACTAAAGATATGAATTAGCTCAATAGAAGAGAGAAAAAGCCAAATGAGCTTGAATACAGCTCACACCTCTGCATTAAATGAGTGTCTCATCTAAAGTAAGAACAGAAGTGTACTGCTGTTAGCTATAAAGGATAAGCAAAAGGTCTTTTGAGTATTACTGGGGCGGATAAGTGGGAAGAAGAATATGCACACACAAAAGAGAAGGGCCATGTGTTGGAGCCCCAGCAATAGTGCAGATTATGTATTTAAGATATCCTGTCTTTTCCAGAGGAGGCAGTATGATACACATTTTAAATTTCCAATTTTATTTTATTCCCAATTTTAATTTCTGATTTTATAAAATTCACATTGACTTTGAAACACTCAACATGGCTTACAACAACCAATAAAATCAGAAATTTAAAATGTGCATCATACTGCCTCCCCCATAGACTTGGAATTTCTCTCAGTGAAGGCCAGGCCACCCAGTATCAAAAACAGAGGGCAAGTTTTATACCCAACCAGCTGACTTGGTGCAGAGCATCTGCACCCCCAGTTCTCCCTGTTTTCCCCGCCAACATTCTTCATTTCATTCTCCCCTAGCCCCAGTTCGTTCTCCCTCAGCGGCCAGGCAGGCCGCCGCTTCTCCTCCCCACCCAGTGGCCAGCCAGTCTGGCCACTGCTTCGCCTTCCCGCTTCTCCTCCTGGCCGGCAGCTAGCCCGCCAGCCCGCTGTCTTCTCGCCCGCCTGCCGCTTTCTTTGGCCAGCCAGCTGCCGCCAATCACTGCCATTTTCTTAGGCTGGCCGGCCACCGCCATTTTCTCCCCTGTCCCCGTCACTATCCAGGCAGCTGCTCGCAAAATCTCACGAGAGCTGCCACACATGGGATTAGCAACATGTATGCCTTCGTGAATTATAGATAAAGATGGTTCCGTTTCCCACCACCACCATAATCCCATGCAACATTTAACCTTTTTACATAGACATGATTTGTATGAGAAAAAGTAAAAAAGACACCATTGGGAAAGGGAGAAAACCTGTCCCACTGACCCCAGTTTCTCAGGGGAGTAGGATGTGTGCCTCTTCTTGCCAACTGCAGCCCCTTTACTCTGACCCATAGAAACTCTGGAGCTGCCACTGAGAACCAAGACTGCTCCTGTCTCACAGCTGCCACTTTGGTTGCCTTTCTAACAGCCCAGTCCTATACAGATTTCCTTGGAAATAAGTCCTCCAGAGCTCAACGGGGTTTACTACCAGTAAGCTTAAACAGGACTGTGATCTTGATAATGCTAGAGGATGATACTAAAGCCAGAAACTGGCTTCTACAAACACATGTGACAGTACAACTGTTAAGTAAAATATGGCAAAAATTTCAATCCCCCACATTTCCAAAAACACAAAGATTCCCACTAAAAGGTTGCACTTCCTAGTTCTGGAAATAAGCTGGCTCACTGCAGATGCAGTCTAAAAATTGTGCACTAGTCAGGAAAACTCTCTCTAATCCATCAGGAAAATTCAGGACAAATCATTTGCTGAGGGCTGAGAACATACCCAGTTAAATTGGCACAACATTTCATCTCCAGAAGACCAGTCTGATCAAGCGCACAGGCATAAATATCAATGCAGTGTCCATTGTTAGCTGTACGATTTGCCAATGTCTCATAGTGCTGTGAAAACACAGGAAGAAATGACTTTAAGGCACCTTCTATAATGATGATGGTAAAAGACTGTAATCAGGATCCCAGGGCCTAGTCTGAAGGCACATGATGCAGCAAGTTTGCTGAAAGGTAGGTAGACCTGGGTCTGATCAGTGCCTGCCATTCTCTGCAAGTGTGAAAAGCTTGCCTCCAAGCAGTGGCAGCCATTGCAAATGGCTCTCTCCACGTATTTTCAAATCTGAGAGTATGAAGAGGGCCAAGTGTGGCTGCCACTGCGGTTGCCTGCCTCTGTATCTCCCTCTCTGCCAGAAAGAAAGCAAGCAAGCAGATAGATGCCCCAGCACACTGCCATGTTTCCAAGCTAAGAAACACAACCGGTTTTCCACACAGCTGCTAGTCTCCACATTCTTACTCTGTCAGAGAGAGAGAGAAAATGGTGGACCGAAGTGATGCAAGAGTCTGCCCCTTCCAATCACATAGTTGTAGTATTAAGTTAGAAAGAATGTGAATTTCTTTGCACAGTCTCCACAACATAGCCTTGTTTAAACACAAGTCTATGTTCTGAAGGCAGAGCTCAGAGCTATTCCTTTTTCCCTTCCTGCCAGAAAGAGAGAAAAAGCCTAAGAGATAGCCTTTTGATCTTAAAATAAAAGGTAAAGCGTGCCATCACACTGCCATCTTATTTGTTTGTTATTTCTCTGTGTAAACCATCCTGAGCCATTTTTGGAAGGGTGGTATAGAAATTGAATTAATTAATTAATTAATTAATTAAGAAGAAGTAGTAGTAGTAGTAGTCGTAGTCGTCAATTTCGACTCCTGGCACCACAGAGCCCTGTGGTTTTCTTTGGTAGAATACAGCAGGGGTTTACCATTGCCTCCTCTCACGTAGTATGAGATGATGCCTTTCAGCATCTTCCTATATTGCTGCTGCCCAATATAGTACCAGCGGGGATTCGAACCGGCAGCCTTCTGCTTGTTAGTCAAGCATTTCCCCGCTGCACCACTTAAGGTGACTTCTGATCTTAAAGAGCCAGAAAGAAAACTGAGGATTCAGCTGGATACCTGGGGACAATTCTTAATTGATACAGGAAACCAGCTCTTTGAAAGTCTGGCTTAGAGTGCTGAGATCATGCAACCTCTGACACCAGCTGCTAACAGAAGCATAAAAGTCTCTGGTGCCCAACAAGTGGACAATACTCAGAATTACATTAGCCAACTCACAGAGGCTTTACGAAAGTGAACCTGGGAGGGTGGGAGCAGGCTATACGAATATTACCCAGTTCCAGAAACCTTTGCTTATTAGAGCATCAGAGTTTGTGAAACTGAATCACAACCCTTGGCATAAGTAAACACTAGAATAAAAGTTAGGAGCAGCTGCTACAATTAACATATGAAACATTTTCAGTCAGGATGTTCATCAAATTTTAGCCACGTCATTTCCCATTAAAAATACTTTAAAAATTCTTCAGGGAGGAGCATGCATTTGACCAAACCTGTTTGAATCCAAGGCAAGGCACTGCAATCCTGCATCAACTTATCCTGAAACAATATACATACATTTTCCAAGAAAGTCAATGCTCACCAGAACCTATGAGAAAGATTATTTACCCTCATACAGAGAGAATTTAAACTAGAGACTAACCCTTACCTTCATAGCCTTCTTCATAAACCGTGCATTATCTTTCTCTATATCATGCCAGGAACGGATGGGAGATTTCAGCTCATCTCCCACTACCATGCCTGGCCCTTGAGTTGGTGGCCCTCCTGTAAACAACATTATTCTGGCCCCAGTATTTGGAAATGTTCCCTGCAAGAAGGGAAAGAAGAAGGGGGGGAAAAACACAGAAGTAGACAGATCAGTTCCTAAAAAGAATCATGGAGAAGACATACGCCACCATGGGGACTACGTCCATCATATTGGGAGCTCACATCCACCATATTGGCTACTTCATTAGACAGAAGGGATCCTTCATCACCCAGTCAATTTCTATATCTACACATGTGCACACCCCTTGAATTTCACATTAGAGAGAGCATGAACTGTTCATGCTGTTTATCATCACTTGCCCCGCTGAGCCTTAATCTATAATAGTTGGCAAGGTTTGATATATAGAAAGAAAGCACTTTCCAAAATGTCATTTTCAGATAGCAGCCATAAGCAGTTACTTCTAACATACCTCCCCAAGAATAGTCACTTTCAAACCATTAATGTTTAGGAGATACTGACTGATATTTAAAAACAAAAACAAATCATGCATGTACAACAATAAAGATTCCATAAGATGGTTACAAGACAAGCTCAAAACCTATGCTGATCAACACCTGAAAAGCATAATGCCTCTAAGTGACATTAATCATTTTGACTAATTTCTACTCCCATTTATATTTGCCAGCAATAATGAAGATACCTCCAGTAACCCAACAGCAATTGACAAAGCTACTCCAGTGGATCGCAAGGGCCTCTTTCCCTGAGTGACTGGCCATGGATCCCGCTGCAGTTCCCCTAGGAGATCAGTTAGGTTCATGTCAATTTTGTGAACAGGCTGCAGAAATCTACAGGAGTTCAAAAGAAAAGTATACAATTTAACCCCCATGCTTTAGAGAACCAACTTGATATGTGAAATTCTCAGGTTACTTGGATTTCTAACTATACACAACAATAAAGAACAATCTTACTATTCAAGGGTTTTCACATTGCCAAGTACAATCAGAAGCAAAGCAAAACAAGTTGGAAACTGCAGAAGAAAAGCAGCATGTATCTGTAATCCAGACCCACAAGGCCACTTTGCACATCTACCAAAGGTAGGCTCTAGTTAATGAAGGGTCATACCACAACAGATCAAGCACCCCAAGAAGATCTGAGTTTGGGTACATTTATGAGAACATGACACAAAATAATGTACACATAATTGGAGGAATGGGGTGAGAGAGAGACACATGCAACAATACTAGAATTCAAGCATTCTATAATTTTCAATGAATCCACATGCTCATTAATTGTTCAATTATTTCTTCTACATTAATAAAACGATTTCAAATGATCAACTTCCATCTTCAGTTTCACCTTCCATGGAACCGAATGTGCAGACAACAGAATTTCTAGGATAGGCTGTTCCGATCAGAAATACTACTCAAATGAGTGACCTAAGATGCATATGAAAACAAAACAACTGCTAACTGGGCAAAGAGGCACCTTTTAAAAGTAGTGATTCTCTTTAATTAGCAGGGGGAGAGAGCAACTGGCCCTATCCATCCCCAGCACAGTACCCCTTCAGAGACAGTTGTCTATCTTATGTTTCTTTTTAGATTGTAAGCCCTTTGGGGACAGTGATCCATCTTATTTATTTATTATTTCTCTATGTAAACTGCTTTGGAAACATTTGTTGAAAAGTGGTATACAAATATTTGCTGTAGCTGTAGCTTTCAGCAGCCAAAACTTGACACATAGTTTGTTTAAAAAACAATAATTCAAACTATTCCCCTTTGGAAAATCTTTATAGAGAGTTGAAGTTCTGAAAATTTCATGCAAGCTACCCCACTACATCCTTTTAGATGCAGTTTGCTTTACAGAGCTACATACCTGCTTGAAATGAGAGGCTGTTCCTGAGGCTGAAGAGGTCTCCCTTGCTGAACAGATGCAGCAGGTCTTGTAAGACCCAACATATCCTGATAATCAAAACACACATCAGAATTGGGAAAGCCCAGGAAGAATGCACTTTTAAACAAATGTGGAGGAGGAAAAAGAAAACTGGAAGGCCAACTTAGTAGGATTTTTTAAATAAAAGTCAAGGCCAAACATACCTGTATTTGCTTTGCTGTTAGATCCTTAGTGCCTCTGAAAACATAACTTTTGGAGATCCCTTCACAGCTTAGCTCATGAACCTGGACCATTCTGCCAAAGGTGATTAACCCTACGAGAGCATTAGGGGGCAGCAAACTCAGAGACATCTGCAATGATTCCTTCAAAGCTTGCAAGTCCTCTTCTTCCAAACATGTATCCACAACATAAAGAAAGATCAGTGGTGTCTGAGGACCACGCTTGTGTGGAAGAAAAAAAAAGAAATGTATATTACTTGAAAGTACATACAATAAGAGACTCCAATTCAGAAAACCATGTCAAAACACTTTAAGAACACTGTCACAACCATAATTTTTCCAGTATCTCTTAAGTATGGTGGAATTTAACACACTATATAAAGAAGGTTACCTGGACTATGTATTCAATTGTGGAAAACTGTGGCATAAGCTCCGCTGGTTGATTTACTTCAGATATGCCTGCATATGCTGGAGGAAACTGGGGAAACACATCCAAGATTAGAACATGGATGTCAGGAATATTCTAGAAGCAACACCAGCAAGCATTTATTTTGCAACAAAACATGAGAATTAAAGATTTCATTTCAGTAAAAATGATGCCTGACCACCATTTATGATGCCTGACCAGTTCAGTCATACCAACGTATGGCTGAACTGGAAGTCAGGCTTGGGGATCTGCAAACCAGCTCCTTGTCAGCTCAAGTGTTCTGTATAGTCACATATGAGTTCAGTTCAGACATTGTGCCAAATCATGTTTAAGGAAGCTTAACTATGGTTAGTTGTGATGTTTGAATGACAAAACCACAGATCATAATCAGTCAGCAAAACAAAATCAAAAACTGTTGTTTGAAGTGGTTTGCAAATCATGGTTATTTATTTAATCAATTTGTATACCACCCACAGTTCAAATAGAGTTCACGCTAACTCCAATTTGCTATGATGTGTGAAATGGCAATCCAAAGTGATGGCTCTTGCTTCACCTCTAGAGGCCACCCACAGCACCCAGGGATTTGAGTGCTGAGCAGATGAAAAACAAAAGCAGACAAGCAGTTCAAAATCATAGTTTGTCGGTTGTAAGTTTTGAAACTCAAACCACAATTTGGGTTCTACACTATGATGAGCACCAATCATAATTGTGATGAGCCACTGTCTTCTGATAAATAAAGCATGATGATCCACCTGCTCCATAAAGCCAACCCAAAGCCTGGCAAATACAGAAAACAACCCAACAACCATCATTTCAACAAACTTTTGCTTCTGTCTTAGCAATGCTATGGGTCAAATTTTACCACAAATGGGTGGCAACATTGTGCATGTCAGCACATTCACTTTATACGTTAACAAGCTATGCTGATCTGTGCCAGTGAAGTGAATTTAGTACCCAGAAGGGTGGTGTGTGTGTGTAAAAATTACTGAAGTTGCACCCTAGAATTTCACACATACCTGGTTTCGCTGAAAACAGAAGTTACAGGCCCAAAGCTTGGCTCGGTAATCAATTTGGCTATAAGAAAATAATATACAAAAGTTGCTAAAATCAAAATTTAAAATATCTAAGTCTGCATTTTAAAGAAGAAGTCACTATGCTCTGTTTCCCCCCCAAAAGAATTAGCATTAGGGATTTGATAGATATCCTTAAAGTAAGTGCATGACATTAAGAGAACCCTTATGATATTAAGAGAAGATTACTGCTACAGTTATTGCCTCATAAAGGCCAACTCCAACTTCCCCAGTTAATGTCACTAATAAGATCCAACAAATCCTGGTTAGGCAAGGATACATTTCCTTACCAAGTGGTCTGTCGACAAGGAGCACTATTTTAATTGGGTTCTGGCAAGCAGAAAGACCTGCCAAGTTTCTTTGTATCTTTGGGATAAGGAGATCTTTTCAAACTTGCCCACAGCCTTTTAACTGAACTGGCCCATGGGCAGAAATAAGTACTAAACTTTATGGTCTAAATCTCAATCAATTCTACATCTGAACTAAGCCCTAATCCAATTTTTTAAAAATGAAGTCTCGATATACATCTGGATTTCAGCAAAGCCTTGATTATCATTACCAACAAATTTGAACATAAATTCAAAACATAACATAAAAGACGTAGAAACTGTATGATTATGAATAACAAATTAACAAAAGAGCAAGTCCTACTAAATGGCTAATCTGTCACCCATGGTTAAAAGGCTGGTAGCCCTTGACTGTCACCACACCAGGCTGTGTGTAGTCATCTTCTTTGTACCCTAAAAACTACTGGCCTTTTTGAGAAAGCCATAAACTGAATGCAAGGCACCCTATAGCACCAGCATAGCAGACTCCACCACTCTTTCCCTTGGGTTTGTGGATCAGCGACAGGACAGTTTTCCAAGATTTATGAAGCCATAATACTTGGGCCCAGCAAGAGTACATTTGGAATACTGTGTTAAATTCTAGGCAAATCAAGAAACCAAACCGGCTACTGCAGATCTGGAAATCATGAAAGCATCAGAACAGCAAATGAGGGCTCCCTCCACTAGGGATGTGCATGAAACTGGTTCAGAGGCCCAGCCGGTTCGAAGGTGGGGGAGCATACCTTTAAGGGCAGGGGAGGGTGCCCTTCCCCACTACCACCACGTTTCCCCCGTTGGGGCAACAGCATATCTCCCTGCTGCCCCGGTGTACTCCTCGACCGGAAGTACCCAGCATGTGATTGCATGTTGGGTGCGCACATGCAAGTGTGACATGCGCCTGGTAATTCCGGCTGAGGAGGACACCGGGGCAGCAGGGAGGTATGCTGCCGCCCTAATGGGCACTTTTAAAATGGAGCGCTGTCGGGGAAACGAGGCAGGAGGGGTAAGGGCACCCTCCACTGCCCTTAAAGGTATGCCCCCCCACCTTCCAGCCATGCCCTGCCAGTTCCATGCACATCCCTACCCCCCACCACGTTTTGGAGCCATGGCATCACGTGTTCATGATGCGAAGACTCCTCATTATCTCTCCAGCAATTACATCTAGACATTTTTCCTGCACCAATACCTTCCTGCCAAGTAAAAATTGGGGCTGTCCGGGTTTTTAAAAATATGCATCAATATGTGTCTATCCTGCTCTTACAAGGGGCTCCCAATGGTCTCCTATCCACATTGCTGACCAAGTCTGCAGTTGCTTAACTTCAGTTAGTGTTACAATACCTGGCATTCTTAGGCCATTCAATGGACTTGGGATTTTAATAAGAATCTGCAGACCACAAAATGGAAGCTCCCCATAACTGATCTAACCACTAATCTATCACTCCATAACACTATTCAGCATATAAAATATTTTAGACTTCTGATATCATTTACCCTCATAAAATCTTGCAAGATACAGCACATTGCCCAAGGCCAACTCTCTCAGTTTCATGGCTGACCTCACCTTTTGATTCCAACTGCAACACAATGGCACAAATATCCAACAGATGAAATTATTTTATCTCAGGATAGGTTGTCTAGTTACAAGGTTTTACACTTCGGTCATGCAATGCATTCTGGAATGTTTCCCTTTGATTTAGTGTACTTTGGTCAATCTAGCTTTATGAATAGGGAATAAGCAAATATGAAACACCAAATCCTATATTCATATATCACATAGGACTGCCTATCAGAAATACTTGAACATGGACAATTCTGCCATATGTTTTAATCAAAACATTCTAATTTAGGAATTGTTTAATGTGCAGAAATTTTTTGCAAGGTTCAAGAACGAATACCACAGTTAATTCTCCTCTGTAAAACAAACATGATTAAGCAGACTCATACCAAAGTGGATTGAGTACAGTTTTGCAAGTTGGTCTGCTGCACAGGACTGGCTCATACTGGACAGGAGGCAGGTCCAACCGTTCTTTCAAAGGCGTTAGCAGACAAGCCAATGGAACAACCATTCTTGTGGCCTCAAGTCTGCTCGAGGGCCATACATTCCAGCTGAAACGCACTCCATCGCGCTCTTCATTTTGCTGAATAAACTCCAAGTAAGTCGCCATAGAAGCGGAATTTTTCTGCAAAGAAAGAGAACAGATTTGTTCATGAATATTTGGAGGTTTGAGCCACAAAGAAACAACACTGTCGTTTACAATACAAGACATTGTAGCTTATTTCTCAGACATTGCATTCCAGGCACAGTATTCAAAGACATTCAGCATTCACATACACATCACTCAAAGACATTCAGAGATTTTGATGTGAAGTGGTTCAAGACAGTGGTCTGAAAGCACATAATGCAGATCTGCTAAAATTAAGTGGGTCTGTCATCTAGCACTGCCTGGGTGAAAAACCACGTCTCATAACTTATGGTTATGAAAATCCATAAGCCACTCTGGGGGTACATGTACACTAAATAAGTAAAAGTGGACCAGACTTTTCTAGAAGTTAGATATTGGATTCACACCACCATATGGCATACGAGTGGTTTTAAAAATGAACATGCTTTTTTGGCAGTAGCAGAAATTGAAATCAAAAGAAGAGAGGCAAGCCTCAAGCTGGTGCTCAATTGAAAATTTTAGTTTAGCAAAGTAAAAAACAGTGAATACCCAAAGTGTTTTGATTCATTATCATTGTCAGAGCAATGGGATCTGCTGTCTTTTTCTTTCAGTAATAATTCCTTTGGGCACCGTATTCTGAAAAGATCTCCCACAAAAAAACCCCACAGAGATTCTTTCAGAATGAACAAACACACTTTGTTTGTATGGCCACTGGGTAACAATTGCTCTCTGTGAGGCTCACAGAGTAAAACAATAACACAATAAAACAAACTGTACAATAAGATAAATTAAACTAAAAACACATCAAAACCATAAGCTACAACTTATACCCACATATGCTCCTCAACTATGAAGCCTTTACTAGTGGCCAATGCCATCTATTAAGTAAAGCCAATGCGGGGGGGGGGGGGGGAATCAGGTTGTGCAGCAAGATACAGTATCTGCCCTCAGACCACTGATAGTTGCTTCCGATGATGTTGAGCAGGCTGAAGTTTTGCAAATAAATGCAAGAGATCAAAGAGATTCTATGACCTCACACAAATTTATTCCATCAACATTATACTGTTCACAATTTTGAACACTTGTTTGCAAGAGTTTTAGGAAGTTCACTGTCTGAAGTGACACTGGCATCTAGAAAGGCATACTGAAAATTCAGACACTGTTAATATCTGACTTGGAAGAAACCTAAAGGCAGGTACAACCACAGAATTTTTTGAGTAATGTCTTCTCCAACACTGAGTCATGTTGACTTCTGATGAAACAGACAGACAGTAGCTCCTTGTGCTTCTTTTTAAGTTCCTAAGCACTTACTGTATATCAGGAAATAAATCCCTTTAAATAAATGGGACTTTGAATAAACATGGTTAGGATTGGCCTGTAAAAATTGATCAACTAGTCTCTAATACTCATCTTTGAGTATTGGATCTCTTTTCTGTGATTAGGCAGGACAGTACCAAGAATGGCCTTTCTGAACCAGAATAAAGATCCAGCTAGTCCAGCACTCTGTTTCTAACACTAAATATCTCCAGCTTTCAAGAACAGCATGAAGGCAAATAGCACCCCACCCCCAAGATGCCTGTCCTCAGCATCTGGTATTGGAGGTACAGCTGCTTCCGAACACGGAAGTTCCGTTTAGCCACTGACAGACCTCTCTCCCCTATGAATTCATTCAACCCTTCCCTAAGAGCCACGGTAATTAAGAGCCACATATTGCGGCAGTGACTTCTATAAGCTAGTACACCCTGTGTGCCGTGGCGATGTGCTCCCTCGCCTGTACTGACCCTGCCACAGATCATCAGTTCCACTATTTGACTCCGAGTTTTAATATTATGGGGGTCGGGGGGAGCCCCTCCCTTCTCCCCCAACTTCAGCCCCTAAGCCCTCGTTCTCACTGAAGTGGGCGGTCAACCCCTGCCTAGACTGCACTACGTCAGCTTGCAGGTTGACTACACCTTTATACGCCTCCCACCCCCCGGCAAAAAAATAAAAATAAAAATAAAAATCCCTGCACACGCAGAAGTAGATCTTGGAGGAAAGGCTAGACTCTCCAGCGGATCAGTTTTCTATGGGCAGATTTGGGGGGGGGGGGGGCTGAATTCTGTACAAACCGCGACGCGGGGTTGCCCACGTCAGTAAGAACTAGGCCCAAATCCCGGTGTTGCTCAGCACCATCCCTTTTCCTCCCGGAGCTGAGTGCCGGGTTCCCCTTCACACAGACCCTTTCCCCTCTCCTTTGCCAAAGCCTCTCTCCCGCGCACGCACAGATAATTCCAACTTCTCCCTCCCACCAAGACATTTTCTTCTTCTTCTCCTTCTTCTTTACCTCGGGTATTCTGGTGGTCCCCCTGCACAGGCTCGTGTCCTGTCGTCGGTCTCCGAAGCCACGCCCACGCCAACAAGGACAGCTCAGCGGCAACTGCCCTCAGGGAAGATGGCGAGAGCAGCGCCGCAACAACCAGCATTCCCGTAAAGTGGTGACGCTAGAGTCGTCGCTAGCGTTTGCCATATTAGGAAAGAGCAGGCGGTCTTCCCTTCCAGGGGCGAATTGCCCTTTTCCAACATGGCAGGCGGTACTACCGAAACCGAAGGACTTAGCGGTGGTCGAGCTGAACTATAGATTTACAAATCTAGAGTAAAAGTCCCTTAAATGGAGATGGTATTTCCTGGTTACTTTTGCATCCTTTTTTTTTTCTTTGCTGGCGGGGTAAAAGTGTCGCTTCATTGGAACACATGGAAAACACTCGAGCTTCAGTACACTGGTGACGAAGTACTAGTATGTCCCGTCCCGCCCCGAAGCAAAGAGCATGTACTTTCTAACAGCTTTTGTTTCGCGGGATTTTTAAAGAGTTTTTAAACTTTGAAACATGTCATGAAATCTATTGCTCTCATTCCGTTATTGCAGGTGGGAGCATCAACCCTGAAGTGTAGACCAGGGTTATTATCTCCACATGATTAATAATGCCCATTTACTTAGCTTGATTAATATAGACTAAATAATTAAATACTAGTCCCCCTTTCCCATGACACTCTATGGTTATGAAAGCTGAACTTTGAAGAAGCAAGAGAGATAAAGTATTGAAGCTTTTGCGGTTTGGTGCTGGAGAAGACTTTTGAGGATATCATGGACAGCCATTAATTCCCCCAAGGATTCCCCTCAAAGCTCAGAAGAAGCCTTTTCTTCTGAGGTGGCTTTTTCCTCAGCTTTTGATGTTTTGGGAAAGGGGTGGCAAAATCTCACCGAGTTGCACTCTTGGCACCTTCGTTTTAAGACTTGGTCTTTGCTGGGGGGTACCAAACGTGATGTGATGTAGGTCCCTCAGAAGGCATTTTACCCCAAGAACTCCATTTGATTGGCTGAGGATCACCAGTTCCTGGGCCTTCTGGTTGTGGAGGAAGTTGGATGGCCCTCCTGGATCCCTGCTGGGCAGGAGCGTATCTAGGGTGGGCAGGGCACGTGCCCCGGGCACCACTTGAAGGGGGGGCGCCATTTTTAAAAATTAAAAAAAAATTAAAAATTGCCGCCGAAAACAAAATGGCAACTGTGCATGCTCAAATGGCCTCTGTGAGGCCTTAGGCTATGCCAGGCCTCGCAGAGGCCATTTGAGCATGCACAGTGGCCATTTTGTTTTCGGCGACCATTTTTTAAAAAAAAAATTATTTTAAAAAATGTCCACCGCACATACTCAAATGGTCCCTGCAAGGCCCTAGAGGTCAGCGGGGGGAGGGGGAACCTTTTCTGACCCCTCGCATGGCCTTCCTGAAGCCCCCCGAAGGGGTTACAGGTAAAGAACTTTTTTAAAAAATTAATATAATATAAGACACTGTACACATATTCAGATTGGCACTATGTACAGAGAATCAGGGGTTGTGAATACTGAGCTGAAGCTTATGAGCTAGGATTGTATTCATTTGCTCTTACTTTGCCAAGTTACTTTGCCAAGTGACAAGTGAGTTAAATGTGATGTCTTAATAGTATGGCTATTAATGGTGAGTTTGTCTTTGAACCAGTGTGAAATCCTTAGTATTAAGGCCCACTGGGAGTTTCTTGCTCTCTTTCTCTCATTTTAACTGTCTTTCTGAAATACTAGAATATATTCCAAGCAATGACACAGTTAACTCTGCATATCCTTTAAAAATCAAATTCTCCATGTATTTTAAAAACTTATGTAATAATGATGCTACAATGCATAGTAGAGAATTAGACAGGCACTTCTGTTTAGTTTTCTAAGTACACCTCCACATAGTATTTGGGTATTTCATGAGCCCCAGCATACTGAAATTTGTAGTTTTCCAGCAATTTTTGGTCTGGCTATGTCCACTGCTAAATAGTTTTTGAAATATTAAAAGATTAACAAGCTTGACTTGTATTTTTGAGCTGCTATTATGGTAAAGATCTGAAAGATGGGTGTCAGATGTTTGGACAGGGGGCGCAATTTCAGTGCTTGCCCTAGGCGCCATTTTCTCTAGATACGCCTCTACTGCTGGGGCGGGGGGGGGAGAGGGGGAGAGAGAGAGAGAGAGAAAGTGATTGGCTGAGAATGAGAAGTCTCTTGTTTGGACAAAGACTGACAAAATCTCAAACTGTCATGAAAGTTATCATCTATCTATCTATATATTTCTCCTAGGTGTGCCTGGGGAAAATGTGTCCAGCAGCCCAGCTGATTGGCTGGGCTGCGGAGGCGCCTGATTGGCTGGCACACTGAGGAGGAGGAGGAGGAGGAGGAGGAGGAGGAGTAGGAGGATTGGCCGGCCCACGCTGGCGGGCCTGGCCTGGCGTGGCACACACAGGAGGAGGAGAATTGGCCGGCCCACGCTGGCAGGCCTGGCCTGGCGACCGGTGGTGGCCGCAGACTCTAGCGAGCGAGAAAGGCAGGTGGGAGGGAGACTCTGTCTCACTCAGAGTGAGCGAGGGAGGCGCGCTGGGGGGGGAGAGACAGAGCGAGCGAGAGAGGTGCGCGGGGAGGGGGAGACAGAGCGAGAGAGAGAGGCGCGTGGGGGGAGAGACAGAGCGAGCGAGAGAGGTGCGTGGGGAGGGGGAGACAGAGTGAGAGAGAGAGGCATGGGGGGAGAGACAGAGCGAGTGAGAGAGTCACGGGGGAGAGAGAGCGCGAGCGAGAGAGGCGCGGGGGGAGAGAGAGCGTGAACGAGAGAGGCGTAGGGAGAGACAGAGCGAGCGAGAGAGGCGCGGGGGGAGAGACATAGCGAGCGAGATAGGTGCGCGGGGGGGAGACAGAGCGAGCGAGAGAGGCGCGGAGGGGAGAGAGGCGGGGGGGCAGAGCGAGCAAGAGACTGTTGTGGGGGGGACAGAGCGAGTGAGAGAGCTGTGGGAGGACCAGCCAAACAAATTCTCCCAACTAACCCCAAAAAGGAAGTGAACTACCGCACAGATGCTCTGTGCGGGTTCAGCTAGTAATGAAAATATTTCATGATGAGGAGAAGACATTTAACAATGGACAAGAGCTGCAAAGGAATGGGTTCCCAAAGACTGGTTTCAGAAGTTCAGTGAACTTGGAGTCTAGATCTAGATTCATTCTTTGTGGGGTGTGTTTTCCCATCCCAAAGCAGAGATGAATTCCCCCAAGCCCAAGGGAACCCTTAGCAAAAGGTTCTAGAAGGGCAGGATGAGGCCAGTCATGGGATTATTCTTCCCCTCATTTGTGCACACTCACCTCTGTTGACTCTAGACTCTTTGGACTCTTCATCCTGGGTTCCACCTGCATGGGCAGCACAGTCAGGAGGTCACTCAACTGGGGGACAGTGCTAGTCCTGGAGCCCTCACCTTGATGTGTCAGAGCTTCCCACAGTTGGATGTCAGGTGGCTGATGGCTGGGCCCATATGGCTGCCCAGCAGAGGGAACCAACACTGAAAGAACGATGGAGGAGGACCAAGGGATGGGTCAGGATCTGATCCAGAGCCAGCCCTGCTATGTTGTAAGGGAAGGTGGTATATTTTGGCCACCAGGGATGGTGGAGGAGAGCCAAGGGGACAGGTCTGATGCCTTAGGAGGCTCAAGCAGTCATGGGGGAGGGGGTCAGGAATTCTCATCAGAAGAGAGCTTTCAAACCTTCTATCACTGGAGGAGACATTGGCTCATCCAGGGATCAACATCTGCACCTTGCAGAGAACTCTGGGGCACGTTTCGGGCTGCATGCTCCATTCCCATGGCCAGGCCTGGCAAGGTGTCTCCTGTTATGGGAACTGGGAGCAGACTGTATGCTATAGAAGGACACAGGAAGCCCTAGGTGGGAGGATGCTACTTTTCCAAACACCAACACAAACCTAGGGAGGTGCAATGAATATAGCTAGGCTTGGCACTCCTAGTGGGGAGTGCCAAGTTTTTGCCCAGTTGGTGGGGCTGGGCGAAGGCTCCCAGCTGTATCAGGTGAGATGCTGCTTTCAGACTCCATCCTGTGGATGAGCAGAACCGTACTCCTGCTTGGCTCTGCTAGTGGCACTGGGACAGCCCTGCCTGCCTGTGCCAGAGGCGTTCATTCTGCTGGGGCGATAGGGGCGAGTGTTCCATGTCTGTGATGTATCGGGGTACCCTTGACCCCAATGGGGGAGGTTCGTTCCTAGGTGGATGAAGTCCAATAATCAGCCCAGACGAGAGGACTTAGGATCAAAGTTTTATTTGCCCTTAAGTAGCAAAGGTGCTGCTTGGCTCGCGCTCAAAACAGGACAAGCCTCAATACAGAGAGCAATACATTTATATTCTAAAATATTCTTCAGAAAACAGCTGCATAGAAGAGGCAAATAGTTGTCATCACCGTGACTGGCCAAGGTTCCTGCCATTAGGGAATAGGTTACAAGATATGTGCAAGCAATCAGCCAGACTGTTCCAGCATTATCTACTTCTTCAGCTCTTGCGGTTACTCTGACTTTTGCCAGCAAGGGAAAACTACCAGCAGGGATAAACAGCAGTGAAATCTACTGACAGGGCTTTTCTGCAAAGCAAATCCTTGAGACTAGTAAAGCAGAACGGCATAGCTTAAGTCAAGCTGTGCACTTCTATATCTATATAGAACTTCTATATTCTATATCTGATTCGCCATACAGCAAAGGCCCCCCTCCCACCCTGCAATGGTGTCCAGATCTCGGCTTACCCTGGAGGCTTGAGCTGGACAAGCTGCAGGTTTGGCACTGCATGGAAGTGTGGATGCCCAAATACTTGGGTCATGGGCCCACAGTGTGCAGGCCAGTGGCCCAAAGAATGGACCGGGGAGATGGTAGGGGGAAGCCGCCACCGAGCCAGGCATCTGGTCCTCTCCCTGGGGCTTCCCCAGATCTCCCTGCCAGAGAGAACATGCCAGATTGCTGGCCCTGCTGGCCCTCTCGTGGATGGACTCAGTGGAGAAGTCAGAGACAGTGGACTGCAGATAAATGGAGCTGATGGTCACGGTGTCTCTCAGAAGCTGCGTGGTGAATCTCCTGCTTCCCATGCAGAGCTCGATGCTGGATAGGCTGAGCCAGCTGGAGGCCCCTTGTCAATGCCTTTAGGCAGGGAGAGCAGTTCCTGGCCACAATGCAGCGCGGGCCGCTATTTGCTGTTAAATGGGGAATGTGGCCTCATTTGTGAAAGAAGCCACGCCCCCTGCATTTGACATCAGACACAGGGGATGTGGTGGGGGGGTCGCCAGCAGAAGGAACATGGGCCTCCGGCTGGCTTCCTCCGCCAGGGTAAAGTAAAGTAAAGTGGGCTGTTGAGTCGATGTCGACTCCTGGCGACCTCAGAGCCCTTTGCTAGAGTACAGTAGGGATTTACCATTGCCATCTCCCACACAGTATAAGGTGATGCCTTTAAGCATCTTCCCCATATTGCTGCTGCCCGATATAAGTGTACCAGCGGGGATTCAAACCGGCAACCTCTGGCTTGCTAATCAAGTCATTTCCCCGCTGTGCCATTAGGCCAGTGTACCGTACCCTTTTTGCCTCGATATTCAAATGATTCAGTTTTGGAGATTTGTAGCTGCAGCTGTGGGGAAACCTCAAGCAACAGGTAAGCAGTCAAAAGAAACAGCTTGAGGCTGCAGCAGGGGAAATCTTCCAACTCTAACACACATAGCTGCTTTAAGGGCTTCTGTCCTCTTGCAGAACTTTCCCCTTTCCCCCTCCCCACCTATGAAACCCCATCCCAGGACCCCTGTGAGATACCAGTTCCTCTCTCCCTACTTTCTTATGACAGCTCCAGACCCACTTTCTCCGTGAAACCTTTTAGACTGATCAACCCCTTCAATGCCTTTTTCATGTGACACAAGCACCATTGCAGATATTTTTTCTGTGGGGTCATTGCATGAAGCTATTTTAAAAGCCTGCAGCCACATTGGCAGCGGCTGATTTTTGTGGGACTTTTCACCAGAACCTCCCCCCACACACACACACTGCTTGTTATGGTTAAAGGGCACTTCAGGAGGAGAGGCACTCCTCTTGTGAACTGAAAGCAAGTAGTTCAAATAGGCTGATGACAACCTCGATGCACCTTCCTTTTCAGTGATCTTTGCCTCCCCCTTCCCTCCCTGTTATGCATGGTCTCCCCTACTAGCAATATTTAGATTGTAATTTCCTCAGGGCAGATAACTCTCTCTTGCTTGTGCCACTTTGTGTTGTAAGGGGCTATTGATTATTTCAGATAAGAATTAAATGTAACCCAAGAGAAGACACAGGGCAGAATCCAACAAAATGGAAAAAATGAATTACCACTGAAACCCACAGCACCATTGCCTACCTGCCATGACAACAATAAACGTCCAAAGACAACAACTGGGGCAGATATTGTCTCCAGTGACGACAGACTAGCATCCACACACCTTAACCACTGGAGAGTTGGTTAGGGAGTGAACAACTGAAGTGTGATGATGCAAAATTGTTTGTTGTGGTCTCTTGGCAACCTGCAGGTTGTGGTGTAGGGTCCAGAAGAATGTTGGATGCAGAATGTGATGATGAAAGACGATGTCATGGCAGAAGGGAGTGGAGCAGATCGGTGGATACCACTAAGAGCTGAGCAGGAGTGAAGGAAAGGTCAGCTCACCGAACCTCATAGACAACCCATCTTCACAGGCTCTCTACAGACATCAAACCATCCATCAAACCATCATCATTCTTCCTCATCTGGACTTTCAGTAGGGGAAACCAGACCTAAGATCCAGAGACTCCATTTCAAATCTACCTGGTGATTGGAAGTCTCTTTGGGGTTTGAATGGAAGCCCAGCATGTCATGATTTCAGGTTTCTTCTTTGACATCCCCATATCACACTCATGGGAGCTAATCTCTTGATGGATGGAAGGCTCACTGTCTCACAGGATCAAAGAGCCTGCAATCCTCTTCCCATTGCACCTGGAATCTTTTTCCCCCTGTGTTGTGAAAACTTTTTATTTCCTTGTGGGAGGAATATGGGTGAGAGGGCAGCCGTAACGAAGTGCTGTGAATCAGAATGTCCTGGGTGCAGATCTTACCCTTCCTCAGGAACTGGCCTCAAGAAGCCACTCTCTCTTCCTCAGCCCCCATCCATAATACGGTGTGTGTGTGTCATAAAACCAACTGACATTGCAGGGTTATTCTAAGCATCTCTGTGAAATGGTTTAAGTGCTGTAAAAGGCTATTTTCTACATGTATCGCCCACTTTTCTTTTGGGCTGGAACTCTGTGCTAGGTTTCTCAAGCAGCCTCCCCGCCAGAATGGTCCAGCTTTAGTGAGGCTCCTGCATCATCTGCCTTCACACCGTCATTCTCCATCTCTCTTGACATGGCCTCATTATAGCACTTTCCTCTTTCCCACGTCCCAGGCTGCAGGTGAGGGCTCACATGATGGCTGGCTCCTCCATACTAGCTCCTATTTGTGAAGTGGTTTCTTCCAGAAGGCCTCTTCCTGCCTGGCGATCCCTAACAGGCAACCAAAGGGAATTCTTTGGGTGAAGTGCCTTCTGCGGGATCAACATCACGTTTCATACTCCCAACAAACACAAAGGCTGAAAGTGAAGGTGCCAAATCAAGAGTGCAACTCTTTTGACTTCTTGCCCCCTCTCACCCCTCTGCCGATACATCCAAAGCAGAAAAAAAAAGGGGAAAGTCACCTTAGAATGAAAGGAATTCGGCAGGAACATCCCGGAACAAAGGAATGGGAAGAGGAGAAGGGTCAGAACTGAAAGAGTACCTGCACTGAAGTTGATGAGGGGAAGCCCAAATGCTGAGGGAGAGGAAATATCTGGGGATAAAGCCAAAATGCCCCTTCCCCTACCGGGAGAAAAAGTTGTGCGGAAAAACCCCACATGCAACTTACAGCTGGCAATCAATCCCCAGCAGCAGAAGAAACTAGCAGGAAACAAACCAAGCCATGAGCAGGGAGAGATGCCTCAAGGCCTGCTGGGAAGGGGGATAGTGCGTTACTCCCAGACGCAGAAGCTGGGGAGAAAAAGAAGTGGAAAGTGAGGGGAGGGTTGAGTGAATCTGCACATGATGACAGCCAAGACCAGCCAGAGGGCATTGCTTCTGTCTTTGGAGCTCAGGGCAAAAGGAAGGCTCAGGCAGAAGGGCCAGCTGTGCCCCCGGCTCCAAGGAGCAGTCTGGCCCAAATGATGAAGGGCTCAGTCCAGGTCTTTCTTGCCCTGGGGGCCCATTCTGTGCACGCCCAGAAAGACATCCAAGTTCAATCCACCAGTGCAGGCAAAATATGTGGGCAAGCCTTGTCCTAAGCACAAGGACCTCAGAGCTTCTGTAAGGCCAAGCGAGTGCCTTGCCATCTAGGCAACCCACACTGCATATGCCAGTGCCAGGGGTGCAGACAAAGCCCATTCCTCCCTCAGCAGCAAAGACCCAAGCAAAATCTGTGGGAAGGCCACCATGGAGGAATATGTCCAATCCACTACTGAGGCTCTTGAGAAGCCTGTAAAACAAAGCAGCAGGAAAGGCACCACCCAGTTCTCTGGCAAGGCCATCATGCATCCTGTTGGCCAATCTTCCACCCAGCTCATTGGCCAATCCAAGGTCCATCCCAGTGCTGAGGCCACCAGAATGACAAAAAGTCATCCAACCCAGCTCCCAGTTCCTGCACAATTACTCTTCTCTTCTCTTAGCTTAATTTTGGAGCTCATAGAGCCACAGATCAGGAGCACAACCAGCAATTTTACCCTGCCTAGCTTCCGGCGAAGATGGCGTCTCAAAGAGAGGCACCGGACTAGCTCTCCTGGTGTCTTGGCTCCTATTCAGCCTAATTATCTCCCATCAACATGATGGAGATCGGATTGCAATGCAGGGCTTGGGTTTTTTTTTCCGGGGGGGGGGTAGTTTGGGGAGATCTCCCTGGACGAACCCCCAGAATAAACCTTTCTGCTCAGGACACTGGCTGATTGGGAGAGGCGAAACATCAAAGCTGAGGAAGAGACGAACTCACCACCTATCTACTTTAATCTTTCCTAATTAATCTCTGAGAGGACTACAGTTGGAAGTATGCAAGATCTTTGGTATTTTTACTATGCTTTCTGAACCTTTTACTGACTTTCCTAGAAGCAATTACGGAATGATTTACAGCGTTAAGAGGAGGGCTGGTGGAGGAGAATGTTGTCCATTGAGATTGCCGCGTGGATTTTTCTTCTTCTTCCTTTTCGTCGCAGAGCCTATAGTTTATATTTTTTATCAGCCCAGCCTTCAGCTAGAAGATTGTAACTTCTACCTTGAACTTGGATTTTTTCTACTATACTGGTATCTCAACGTTGACAAATTTACAGCATCAAGAATACGGCTGGTGGAGGAGAATGTTGTCCGCTTGGATGTCTCTCTTCTTCTTTTCCATTGCAGAGCCCACAGCTTACATCTTTACCAGCTCAACTTCCAGCTAGAAGATTGTAACTTCTACTTTGAACTCAGACTCCCCACCCCCCCACACACTGGTATCTCTGTGTTGACAAGATATTTTACGGCTGGTAATTAAACTTACTGTTTTGTGTTTCACTCTTCCGAATCCTTTTGAGAGCCTTTTTTTACAAGGAGGGGATACTCTTTATTCTATTTTGGACTCTGAGAATCATGATTCAACAATGCACATTTTTGAAATTCAACATCAGAAAGTGGACAGAATAAATAGGATTGAAATGGGAGACTCAAGACTTTTCACATTTTCCCATGCGTAAGCTTTTGCATGGAGCAAGTAGGGGTGTGCATGGAAACGTGGAGCTGCGGTCTGGCACTGGGGTGGGGGGGTTCAAATAAGGAGGGGGGGCTTTACTTACCCCTCCCAACAACCACGCCGTATTTTCTGGAGCAATCGGGCGGCAGGATACCTACCTGCCGCCCGCTTCATTCCCCGCTTGGCTGTGGCTCCTCCTTAAGTATTCAGAATCGGGCGGCAGGATACCTCCCTGCCGCCCCCTTCCAAACCCCGCTCGGCTGGCGGCCGCCCCCTTCAAGCCCCCTGCCACCCCCAAGCCCCCTGCCGCGCCCTTCTCCCCAGTGCCCCCATTGCAAACGGGCGGCAGGAGAACTCCCTGCCGCCCCTTTGCCGTCTTGGCTGAAAAAGAAGCCATTTGCAGCCAAGACAGCAAAGGAGCGGCAGGGAGTTCTCCTGCCGCCCGTTTTCTAAAAGGCTCCTTTTAGAAATCGGGCAGCAGGATAACTCCCTGCCGCCCCTTTGCCTGCTTGGCTTTTGAGCAGGCAAAGGGGCAGCAGAGAGTTATCCTGCCGCCCGATTTCTAAAAGGAGCAGTTGTTCCTTTTAGAAAACGGGCGGCAGGAGAACTCCCTGCCGCCCCTTTGCCGTCATGGCTGCAAATGGCTTCTTTTGCAGCCAAGACGGCAAAGGGGTGGCAGGGAGTTCTCCTGCCGCCCGTTTGCAACTCCGTCATAACTCTGTGCTATTGGAAAGAAAATTTTACATCCAAATATTATGTTTCTGTGAAGTCAGCATCTTCTTTCTCTATGAGCAATCTTTTCTTTAACATTCTAATATTTAGATACTTCGGGGAGTTAGAAGAGAGGTTCAAAATTATTTTTCCAACCCATTTATATACTAGATAGATATATATCCTTTTATACACTGGACTCCAGACTTATTTTGACTTTTTGGTTTTAATGAGATCTTTACAGTTGAGTTTTGAAATGTTTTCTTTGCATTATTACATTGTCATACACTTTTTTGTGGAGTAGTGTCACCTAGGGAGGAGAGCCAGATACGAAGTGATAATAGATATATGTGAAGATTTGTTGCATGATTAGGTGTTGAGCATTACATTTAGGCATATTCTTGCTCTGCTTTGAGGGACCATTCTAAGTACTTTGATGGAGATATAAAAATATATATTTTCATATTATAATAAAAATAATATTATTTATTATTTTTATACTATTACTTTGGAGTTCCTATCTAGAACTTATGGCTTTTAGATATCTGTATAGAACTAATAGCTTTTACAAGTCAGGTAATAACTAATGGTCTCTTCATTTTTTGTTTATATAACATAACACTGAAATCCGATCTAGGAATCCCCCCCCCTACTTTTTTATTTGACATCATAGGCCTATTGAATTTACAGTTTCTTTTAGGAGAAGCTGTCCACTGTTCTTGTATCAGTAGGTATGGATTTGGAAAGGATTTTTAAAAATAATCTTCCTGGTTTTTTCATGGATGTTAGATTTGTATCCATCTAGTAGGGATATAATTGGTATCATCTAGTTGTTTTTTTTCTTTTTTTTGGAATTACATGCTAATCAGAAGAACCGGGATGGGAAAGACCAGAAAGAGACCTGTGCATTTAGAACTTTATTTTGAGAAAGCTTCTGGACGATTTTTATACAGGCTTTTGGATTAAAAGAAGGATAATATTTATGTAGGGAAACCATATTTACTGAAGTCATGGATTTCAGTGAGTTACATTCATGAAGGTTCTACTTTTTGCAGGGTTTTAATTTTTCTTTCTATTTTTTCTCCTGGCTAATCATAAGCTTTTATTGATATAATATTAATTAATAATATGTTTATTAATATCTTTGAGTTTGTAGGTATGGGATGGGACCCCTGTAGTGGAAGTTTTGCTCTGCCTGAATTAAACTTAATATTCTTGTATATATGTTCCTGCCTTGTTCCTTTTTGTTTCGGCTCTCCCCTCTGTACTTTGTTTGACTGTTAGATTCGTAATTTTACTGATGGTAAAACTGAGTCGTATGTTAACATTTCCTATTCTATAATTATACACACACACACACACAATTACCATTTGTATCTTGCATATAGAGGAGTTTTGTTTACGCTGGATAAGCTTCTGTGTGTAATCATGTATACTCTCAAAGATGTAACCTTTTCCTTTTTTTTTTAAACTCAAACTTCAATAAACGTACTATAAATTGGGGGGGGGGATATCTTACCCTGCCTGGGTGTTCCTTCTACCCTAGTCAGGGCCATCCTTAGGGCGGGGCGACCGGGGCAATTGTCCTTAGCCCCACGCTAGCACAGGCTCCGCTCTGGGCACACTGCAGTGCCCCCTCTTCCCTCCCCCAGTCCCAGCCACTTATCTTTCCCCGCAGCCCAGCCAGAGCCAATCTTTTGTGTCTGTGTGCAGCTTGAAAAGCCCCCAGGCAAGCTGCTAGAGCTCTGCTTCTCCCACCTCTCAGCTGTTCGGTGGGTGGGCGGGGCTTCCAGAAGAAGCTGGCAGGCAGGCAGAGAGTGTCCAGCACCAGAGCTCTCTGCAGACCCTCTGCCCAGCCCAGCATTAGTAATGGAGGTATGATGTGATATCCTTTTGTGGTTATCTCCCACCCCTTGAATATTTAGGGACTGGCTTGCCATAGGGCTTTGGTATTGAGCAGAGATGTAGGGCAGAGTGGGAGGAATATGTCTATTTAAATTGAAGTGGATTGGACAAATTGTTAGTTTTTAATTTTTGTCCTTTAATTTAAAAAATCCCATGCAAAAAGTCCTATAAGTGGCTTGCTTCATGGCAGTAAATTACAAAAATGTCTGGAACTGAAATCCCCCCTCTCCTCCCCTCCCCTAGACCATCATTCCACCCCCATATGGAAGAATCTGCCTTCATAAAAAAGGGTAAAACATCCCCCTTTCTGCCCCAGCCTTTAGATCACCTGTCTTGGAATGTCTTGGCATAGTTCTTTTCTTTTTTCTTTTTTTTTGCAAATTCAATTTTTATTTATTTTAACAATAACAATAACAATATTATCATTCATTAAAATAGTCTGGGCATAGTTCTTTGGTTTTGAGCAGAGATGTAGGTAGGGCAGGGTGGGAGGAATATGTATATTTAAACTGAAGTAGATTGGACAAATTGTTGGGGTTTAAAAAAAAACAAACCACTCAAAAAGTCCTATAAGTGGCTTGTTTCATGGCAGAAAATTACAAAAACTCATGGAACAAACAATATATTATTTATTTATTTATTTATGAATGCACTATGTTCAAGTTGATTTGCAACCCAGAAGGTCTGAGAACTGTGAAGCATGTGTTGTACTTTTTATTTTTATTTCTTTAGAAATGCATTATATGTCCCAGCTGATCGGACATGTCCAAAAACCTCACTCACTCTTTACACTGTATGTCATCAATCAGTATGATTCTGTAATGATAAGAAATGTTAAGGAGGCCCCACACATGCTGATTTGTCCCCAGCCCCGCGCCCTGCTAGGGATGGCCCTGACCCCAGTGAGGATCATGTGAGTAAGTGTAAATGTGTTGTTATACTAGGCTTGTTCACACAATCATTTGAATCTAGGTTTAACACAGGCTATCAACATCTATGTGATTCACCACATTCACACGTAGCACCAAACTGGAATTAAATGTGGCCAAGATTGGAATTTCAGAATATGCAAAACCTCAGTTATGGGCCAAAAGCAACCTCCAGTTTGCCACGACAAACACCAAATTGAACCTTCGGTTATCACTAAGGTTCACCACCAACACCTGAGGTTTTGCTGCCAGTGTGTTATGTTTGACTCCAGATGCAGCTATAACCATGGTTTTGTGCCATTTTACAAACTGCAATCATAGAGCTGGCGGTGCAAACCCACCCGAGGACATGGCTACTCCATACCTTTGGCATTTCTCGCTGGCAGCCTCTCAGAGAACCATGAAGGATTAATGGGTTATTACACAGAATGTTAAGGAGGCTAGACAGCAGGTAGAAATGATAAAAGATCTTTCTCAAAAGTACTAGTCAAACATAACTCTTTCTAACCCAAATCGTTTAATGGATAACTTTGTATCAACTAGACCTCCTTTTAAAAAAATCTTTTCTATATATTCATTCCTTGTTGTGTAAATTGCAGTCTGAAACAGCCCCACCCGCTGGATGTGAGCAAAACGCTTCATGCACAACCCTAATACCTGTGTTTCCCCGAAAATAAGACAGTGTCTTATATTAATTTTAGCCCCAAAAATGCACTAGGGCAATTAGCGGTACATCAGAAATTACTGCTAGGTCTTACTTTCGGGGAAACAGGGTAATTGTCTATAGTGATGGTGTTGGCAATGAAAAATCACGAGTGAACCAAGGACTGGATATAAATATGCACATACATCAGCTTGGAGACCTGTCCCCCAACACCTGCAGTAAGAGATAATTGCCCGGTTTCTGTCTTTGTGCTTTGTCAGTGCCCTTTTGAAGAAGTTGTTATGATTAATGAGAAGAAACCCATGATGTGCAGACAGCTGCCAGATATTCGAACAGCAGACTAAAGATAAGTAAGTGCTTTTCATCTCTCTCCTCAACCACAGCAGACTGTTTTCAAGTAGGCCTGCAGAAGCTTATTCTTCTCCCAAATTAAACAGCATGAGATGCATGCATGCCTTCAAATGGATCCTGTTAGATCTATTGTGTGGATTTATGTAAGAAAGGAAGATCATATACCAACTGAAAATAAAGCCAGCAGCACTCAACACAGGTGGTTTCCCCAGGTATTCACAGATGCTTTCCTTCAGCTTTTTTCAGTTTAGAAGCCGAGAAGATGATTTATACCGGGATGTCCTGCTGCTATCAGAACAAATGGGGGCAGGGGCGGGGGGGGGGGGGAATAACGGTGTACAACTTTTACAAAGTGGTTGACATCCAGATTAACGCTAAAGAAAGCAGGCAATGTTTGCCAATCTCCCCTTGATCCCCTTGAGGTGATCATATTGTGTGCCTTCAGACCATGCCCTGTGATTATAATAGAAATTAAACTTAGCATGTATGTAGCCCTGTGCAATGTACAAAGCACTCCATAGAAACTATTTCAGTAATCTTTACAGTCATTCTGCAAGGTGGCTCTACAATATTATCCCCATATTGCTGTTTCTGGCAGCTAAGAGGAGAGTGGTTTGTCTAAGGCCACCTAGGTGTTTTCTAGATTACACACTGGAACAAATTCACACTGTATCCTCTAAGTGCCCCTCCATATTGCTTGTGTTTCCACATCGGTGTCACTGCATTGTAAGCAGGGTGTGTTCACATTTCCCATGCCTTGATTCAAATTTTAATGATGCGTTTTTGTCCTACAACGTGTGCTGCAGGAAAGAAAGTAGCTGTATTTTTCCATTGTAGGGAGCTTTGCCCCACATTTTATTCATTGTAGCGTTTTGCAGTGTGGACAGTCCTCTCCCCCACCACCCCCTGCTTGCTTCCTCCGTCCCCTCGTCCCCTCGAATGGGGAGAGAAACAGGCAGGAAGAAATCTTGGCACCCCACAACTCCCTCCTTTCCCACTTGCTCCAAACATAACTTGAACTTCTCAACACAGAAGGGGAGGGAGGAGATCGGAGGGTTATTATTTCTTGTTTACACAGACAGACAGGTGTTTTTGACTGGTTTGTTTTATCCAGACATCGAGTCCTTCCCAAGGACCTGGGATGGCCGAATTTTATTGTCAATTGTTATAGATATCGTCGCAGAATATAGGCTGTTCCCAGTAAAGCTGCTTTTTGTAATTGGCTGATGGTGATTTCTGTGGCCCCTATGGTGTTGAGGTGCTCTTCAAGGTCTTTTGGAACTGCACCCAGGGCGCCAATTACCACTGGGATTATTTTGGACTTTTTCTGCCACAGCCTCTTTTTCTGCCACAGCATTATTATTATTTTATTTTATTTTATTTTATTTTATTTTATTTTATTTTATTTTATTTTATTTTCCCACCAGGTTCTTTTGTGCATTCCCCTTTTAATTTGCTACTTTGGCCAGAGACTCATATTAGCACAGCTGAGCAGATTTCTGAATCCAACCCTTTCTCGTGCACTTTTTACTGAAGAGGAAGCCCATTGAACTAAATCATTTACTTCTGTGCAATCCCACTTGCTTAAGAGCTTCTCCATCTCTTACAACTTTTAAAAAGGCAGTCAAGACACATTTGTTCACCCAGGCTTTTAATTAGATACTGTTTAAATTGTTTGATGATTTTTAATAGTTTTAACATTGTTTTAAATTTTAAATTGTTGCAATGTTTTAATTTGTTGTTTTTATTGTTTTGTTGTAAACTGCCTAGAGACTTGCGTTTTTGGCAGTATAAAATATGTTAAATAAATAATTAATAAATACTACAAGGCGAAGGGCAGGGAGAGAGAACAGTCACTTAATTAAAAGGAAGCCCATTGAACTGAATTATGATTCATTTACTTCTGTGCAATCCCACAGCCCTCACTGGAGGAGTGCTCCCCTCCCCTCCTCCTCTTCCTCCCTATTTATTTATTTCTGCCATCCTCTCTCCTCAGGTGAAGGTGCAGCAGGAGGGAAGCAGCAAGGGCAATGGCAGAGAGGACAAAGCTGCAAGGCTCCCCGCCCTCATGAGAGGAGAGCTGGTCTTGTGGTAGCAAGCATGACTTGTCCCCATAGCTAAGCAGGGTCCAGCCTGGTTGCATCTGAATGGGAGACTTGATGTGTGAGCACTGCAAGATATTCCCCTCAGGGGATGAAGCCGCTCTGGGAAGAGCAGAAGGTTTCAAGTTCCCTCTCTGGCTTCTCCAAGATAGGGCCGAGAGAGAGATTCCTGCCTGCAACCTTGGAGAAGCCGCTGCCAGTCTGTGAAGACAATACTGAGCTAGATAGACCAATGGTCTGACTCAGTATATGGCAGTTTCCTATGTTTTCCTATGAGGCTCTGCCAGGAGCAGGCCCATCCTTAAGGCAGGGCAACCAGTGTGATCACCTCAGGCCCTGTGCCTCGGAGGTGGTAGTGCCATGGTGGCGTGCAAGTGGCAATCAGCCTGCCTTACTGATCGCTGGGCTCCAGCCTCCCGCCGGCTGCGCCATCCAAGGGGGGAGGCAGCGAGCGGCCACCAAGGCAGCTCTGCTCGCCTGTCTCAGCTCCCATCAGCACAGCAGCTGATACAGCCACTGCCATGTGTGCAGGGGGGAGCGGCAGTGGCCAGTGAGAGGTGAAGGGCCTGCTCCACACAGCTAAGGGGGGGGAGCGGTGGCGGTGGCCAGCGAGTGGCGAGCAGCCTGTTCTGCTCGGCGAGGCTGCCCGTCTTGGCTCTGGGTGGGAGTGGCAGCTAGCGAGCAGCCGCTCAGTGAGGCTGCCCATGTGCCCGCCTTGGTTCACGGGGGGGGGGAGCAGCGGTGGCAAGCGAGCAGCGAGCAGCAAGCAGCCTGCTCCACTCGTCAAGGCTGCCTGCGCGCCCACCTAGGCTCGTGGGGGGGGGAGCTGAGGGGCAGCTGGCTGCCACTGCTGCCATGGAAGAGAACGCCCACCCAGGCGCACCAGTTCCTCTCTTCCCCCTTCCAGGCTCGCCACAGGATTCCCTTTCGCTGCCCCATTTAAATTTTTTTAAAAAAACAAACAATCACACCACACACACTCCACGAGTCCATTGGCCCAAATGGAGCAGGAGGAGGGGCAGATAAATGCGTTTCAAGGAGAATATGGACACTCTTGCCTGGAAAACACGTTTCGGGGGATGGAAAATATGAATGGCCACCAGCTTACAACGAAGCATTAAACAACCCTTTACTAACCATTACTCTATTCCGTCACAGTTTGCAACACATTGACCACTGCAAGTCTCATAGTCTGGAAAACACCCAGTTGTGGATGAACTACAACTCCCATCGGCCTATGGTGCCTCTTTGCCAAGTTAGCAGGGTTTGCAGGGTTAATTTGGCAATGTTACTTTGTTAAGTTAGCATCTTAGCTCTCAGCCAGCACCCACTCAATTTCTCTTTCCTCCACCCAGCTTAAAGGCATAGCAGCCCTGGCCTCCTTTGCATCCAGTTCCCCTAGCAGCACATGGGATACTAATCTTCTTACGTTTCCTGTATATGCAATATTTCTCCTCACTGGGTGGTTTTTTTGAGTTGGGTAAACTTAAAAAGCAAATAACTGAATGCATGCATGAACAGATACATGCTCTGGACATATCTCTGAGCCAGCAAAATAGCTGGGGTTGTGCCAGGAAGCCCACTCCACAAATCTGCTGTCTGTTATTTATTTGTCAAATTTATATCCTACCTTTCCATTAGTACAGTCATGATGCCTAACAAAATCAAAATCACATAAACTTATTATACTAAACCAATTCAGAATTAGAATTAAATATAGCCCTTATGACAATGACTCAAAATTGCATTAAGTTAGTATACTAAGCCAATTCAAAATAAGAATTAAACACAACATATGATAAGATCATAACAATCTGATAGAAAATTGAGAACTGGTCCCTCTGTCTGCCACTGGTAATGGGGGCTGAAGGAGGGATAAGGAATAGATGGATATGTATACCATCAGCCTGTTTAAAAAGGGTGGCGGGGACAGGGAAGAGGGACAGTGAAGCAGGGCCCACACATCTTTTGGGGGGGGGGCTCAGGATAAATTTGCAATGTGTCTCACACACAGAGAGGGATCAGCACAACCATGTTGTACCCAGGTTGTGAAGGACTGGAGTGGGCCCTGGGACAAAAGGTGAAGACAGGTCCCTGTCCACCTCCCCACCTCCACCTCTTCTTCTTCTTCTTCTTCAGAGAGGTATGAGCAGAAGAGGGGAAGCAAAGCTGGCACTCAGCTGGCAGGCCCCCTCTCCCTCAGAGGCTCAGGGACATTTGTCCCTGCCCAGGCATACCCTATGGGCCAAATCAGTCCTGCCGTCACCAAAGACACAGCTAAAGAGGCCCACCTCTGAGACTCCCGGAGACAGCAGCATCCCACAACCCAGGGGACCAACACATGCTTTCTTTTGGCTCCGTCACCCAAGTGGTTGTTGGGGGTAATTACTTCTATAGCAGAGCTTTTCAGGAGCTGACTCACTCCCATTACAGCAGAAGTTAACAGAGTCTCAGGGGTAACAGCTTGTAAGCATGGAGATTCATGCTTTCCTGATGAGGAAGTTCGGGGCCTTACCTACATCGCTCTGTGTCTGTAATACTCTGTCCTTAAGTTTCTCAGGACAAGAGGTGGCCACTATATACCCGCAGCACTTAAATTGTATGAAGCCAAGCCGCTAGCACAGCTTCTCTACGGTGCCCAGCTGGGCCCCCTTCCCAACTTTGCCCCATTGGAGCGTATGCAATCAAGTTCCTCCAAGTTCCAAGATGTGTCCAAGATAGCGGAGGTACTCCTCTGCACATTTAATGTCCACTTGTCGGCAGACTTAACCTTTACCTTTAGTCCCCATGTGTTTTCCTAGTGCCAGTGGACTCTTGGACTCCTACCCCCAGGTATTTAAAACAAGGAACCTGTTCAGTCTTGTGCCTCCAGATAGGAATAAATTGCAGGATCTGCAAAGCTTTCACACAAGTTCCAAGTATGATCTTATTCCCCATACACATTTTTTGTTTGTTTGTTTGTTTGTTTATTAAACTTCTACACCACCCAAACTTTCGTCTCTGGGTGGCTGCAAGCTTCCATGCTACTTCCTCATGTGATCTTATTTCCTGTATACATGCTGAGCAGGGGCTTCACGTGATTTTTCTCAGTGTCGCCTGCCAGCCAGCTCTTGCATTCCAAGAAGAACCCACCATTTTTCATTACTATTTTTGTTGGGGTGCTTTCGTCTCAGAATGCAGGAACTGGCCAGCAGGTGGCACTGTAACATATCCTTGCTCGGGCGTGTACAGAGAATAAGATTGTGTTAGAAAGCAGTGTGGAAGCTTCCTGCAGCATGTACACAGGGAGCAAGATCACACTTGGAACTTGCATTAAAGCTTTGCGGATCCTACAGTATAGTGCTGTCTGGAAGATCCCTGGTGCAGATGAATCCTCACTCTTAAGAGGCTCTGATCATCAGCATATGATCATTAGATATTTTGACTTTGGCATAACCCACTGGGAATTCCTTTCTTGCATTGTTCCCATTCATCTGAACAGAGCTTCACAGAAAGAGTTGCCAGAGGAACCCTTGGGCAATAATTTCTAATATATGAACTGGAGAATAACTGTGGAAACGAATGGACTTTTACATTATTAACTTGTTACAGTTATAACCATAATGTGTCGAAATTCTGAACTGATGTTTAAAATCTGCTGTCAGATTTTAATTTCAGTTCAGTGATTCACTTTGGATCTCCTATCAGACCCTCTCAGAAGTCCAGGGAGACCCAGGCCACTTCCAGCTTTGGAGGTCTCTAGCCACAATAAAAATAAACAAATTGTTTGATCTGCCTAATTTCTGTTCACTATCCCTAAACTGGGCTAAATTTGGTCCAAATTGGTTTGTCAGTTCACAAGTTAGCCCATTTCCACCTCAAATGTTCATGTGTCTGCCATTTTGAATTGGGGTGGATGACATCATCATAAACTATGCCATTGAGGTGTCCCTGTGTGTCACTCACTATAACTGTAGCAAATTTGGTTCAAATTGGTTAGACCATTTTCTCAACGTTTAGGGTTTAAAAGGAAGTCCACTCTTCTATATACAGGTGAAACTCGGAAAATTAGAATATCGTGCAAAAGTCCATTAATTTCAGTAATGCAAATTAAAAGGTGAAACTGATATATGAGACAGATGCATTACATGCAAAGCGAGATAAGTCAAGCCTTAATTTGTTATCATTGTGATGATCATGGCGTACAGCTCATGAAAACCCCAAATCCACAATCTCAGAAAATTAGAATATTACATGGAACCAAGAAGACAAGGATTGAAGAATAGAACAATATCGGACCTCTGAAAAGTATAAGCATGCATATGTATTCAGTACTTGGTTTGGGCCCCTTTTGCAGCAATTACTGCCTCAGTGCGGCGTGGCATGGATGCTATCAGCCTGTGGCACTGCTGAGGTATTATGGAAGACCAGGATGCTTCATTAGCGGCCTTCAGCAATTCTGCATTGTTTGGTCTCATGTCTCTCATCCTTCTCTTGACAATGCCCCATAGATTCTCTATGGGGTCAGGTCAGGTGAGTTTGCTGGCCAATCAAGCACAGTACACTGTATACTTTTCAGAGGTTCGATATTGTTCTATTCTTCAATCCTTGTCTTCTTGGTTCCATGTAATATTCTAATTTTCTGAGATTGTGGATTTGGGGTTTTCATGAGCTGTACGCCATGATCATCACAATTATAACAAATTAAGGCTTGACTTATCTCGCTTTGCATGTAATGCGTCTGTCTCATATATCAGTTTCACCTTTTAATTTGCATTACTGAAATTAATGGACTTTTGCATGATATTCTAATTTTCCGAGTTTCACCTGTATTTATTTCTCCTAGGAGTACCCGTCGCTAATCCCATATGTGGCAGCTCTCGCGAGAGTTTGCGAGCAGCTGCCAGACTAGCAACGAGGATGAAATTAGGGATGGAGGGGCTGTGGCAGCGGGCCAGCCTGGCCGCTGAGAACAGGAGGTGGCAGCAAGCTGGCCCGGCTGCCAGGAGCAGGAGGCAGTGGCAGCGAGCCGGGCCAGGCCAGCCGCCGGGAGCAGGAGGAAGTGGCAGGCTGGCCCGGCCACCGGGAATTGGTGGGCAGGTGGGAGGAGGTGGCGGGCCGGCTCTCTGGCCAGCCCGCCAGCCAGAAAGCACCAGGCGGGTGGGGGGCAGAAGAAGCAGGCTGCTCCCGCCAGGAGGCGGTTGGCTGGCTGGTGGGAGCAAGTGGCAGTGGCTCGGTCTGGCCGCTGGGAGCAGCAGGTGGCGGCGGGCCGGCCCAGCCACCGGGAATTGACGGGCAGGAGGAGGTGGTGGGCCAGCTCTCCAGAAAGTGCCAGGCAGGGGGACAGAAGAAGCGGGCTGCTCTCACCAGCGGGCAGCCGGCCGGCCAGTGGGAGCAGGTAGCAGCGGCCTGGCCCGGCCCAGCCACTGGGAGCAGCAGGCAGTGGCGGGCCAGCCGCCTGCAGGCTGACCTGTTCACCAGGAATTGGCTGGCTGGCGGATGGGAGGTGGTGGTGGGCTGGATTTCTAGCCGGCCCACCAGGCACAAAACGCCAGGCGGGGGTGGGGAGGAGAAGCGGGCAGAGGAGAGAAGCGGGCCTGTGGAAGTGCAGATGGTCTGTGCCCGGCCCAGCTAGTTTTGATTATTTTAACATCAAACAAGCCTTATAACTTGTATTTTATTCATTATAGTCTTCCATGAATGACATAGTCAAACTCCTATTAGAGCAAACAATCAGGTTTCCAGATTTCCTAAGAATAGATCCTAGTCACTATCAACAAGGACTTTTCTCAACTCTCTGTGGTTATTGTGACTACTGACAATCTCAGAAAAATCTAAATAGTAATCAAACACCCCCCACCCCCGGCAAAGCAGTCATCAGAACCTTCTGTTCTTTCTTTCTTTCTTTCTTTCTTTCTTTCTTTCTTTCTTTCTTTCTTTCTTTCTTTCTTTCTCACTTGTGACTCTGGGCGGTTCACAATGATAAAACAGTTAAAATCACAATGATAAAACAGTTACATATAAAATCACATAAAACAATTAAAAACTAACGATTTAAAAATCAATGACAGAATTAAAAACCTATACATTACTAAGAACCTGGGGGTGGGGGGGAGATGGGTTTTTAAATTTTTTATCATGTCCATGTAGGCATCCCAGAAGAACAACATAAAACTCAAGTGGGTGATCAGTTGTTTTAATACAGAATAAAATTTCTTTCCAGAATGTCTAAATCAAGAGACAGATTACTTGATATGCCAAAATGTTATCACCAATATGTCATCTCCAGCATGTTAGAATCAATTAGTGACTGTGTTTTTTTCACCCTTACTGGAATATATTACCACCTGTAAAGTATTTTGATTCCCACCACCCCCTGGACTCAGTATCAAAAGTATAAATTGAGTTCCCATTAAAAGAGAGATATTGCTTATTAATAAAATACATAAAATCATCCCTCACAAACCACGAGAATTATGTTCTTGCAAAACCCCACGCTTGGCAAAAATTGCGGTTGGTGAGCAATAGGAAACAATGGTAATGAGGAGGTTAGGGAAACTGTGGTCGTGAAAGCAGCGGAAAATCAAGGGGGGGGGGTTAAAAATAGCTAAAAATCAACAAAAATCTCTACAAATCACCTGGAGTTCCTAAGAATCACCAAGAATTAGTAAGAGTCACCAAGATGAGTGAGCAGATTGAACCTCTGGGGAATTTTTGAATCCTCCAAAATCACTTAAATGCAATCATTTGGTGGACAGTTTCAGCACACTACATGTGGACTACATTACAGGGCTGTTGCTAATTCTCTCTCTCTAAACATCAGCCCCTAGTCACCCAACCTGCAATGCTGTACACACACATACACACTTCTCTCTCACCTTCACTTCTCTCCCTCTCTCTTTATCTCTCTCTCTCTCTCTCTCTCCTCTACCTTTCTCCTCTGTCTCTGTCTCTCTCCTTCTCTCTCCTCTCTTTTCCTGCCTCTGGCAAGCAAAATCCCACGAGAATTCGCAGATACCTGGGTTGATTAGGCGAGACCAACTACAATTTCCCAGTTGCAGATACACAAAACTGTGATTGGGAAAACCATGGTTGGTGAGGGATGACTACTAAACTGTTCAGAAATATCTGTTTCCATTAGAATGCTGTACATTTAGATAAAAACTTATGTCCTTTTTAATCCTATATAATAAAACCCTAAGGTACCTGCGTCCGTGTCCCTAAGGTACCTGCGTCCGTGTCTCTGGTGGGTGTTCTGCGCATGCGTGTGTTCTGCGCATGTGTGGTGCATGAGGAGAACCAGCGGGCCAGGCTGTGGGCGGCCATGGTCGGCCAAGGCGAGGAGGCGGCGGGGGAAGCCGGGCGAGGCGGCGGTGGTCGGCGGGCCCGGCCGGAGCCGCGGTGGGTGGTGGGCCCGGCCGGAGCCGTGGGCGGCAGTGGGTGGTGGGCCCAGCCAGAGCCTCTTCTAGCACCCGTTAATGGAATGGGCCTAATGACTAGTAATCAATAATCTCCCAAAAGAGGTCAAAAATCTATAAAATTATGAGCCACAGATTTCTTGCATATAGGGTCTAAGCTAAAGATAGTGAAAAAATGGAGGCTGTACAGTAGTAACTTTTTGGAAATGGATGAATTTTGGCTTGTATAAAGACTATCTGGGGAATGTTATGCCAGGCTGCAAATTTGCCAGTCCTCCTAGCCCTATCAGAAGCACAGTATACAAAATCAAAGCAAGTGGAGATATGCCAAGGACAAGGAGAAGTTACTATTTGTTTTTGGCCCCGAATTAAACATTGTTCTTTGATATTATTAGAATGTGTTAGGTTCTGCTCATTTCGTTCTAACCATAACCGTGCAGATTATTATTTATTAACAACATTAGTTTGATAGCCTAGGGTGACATATCTACCCGCTTTCATGCAATTCTGTTAAGCAATAATTAGTGCTATGAAAGAACGGCTAGCATCAATTAATCAAATCATCAAAGCACCCACTCACAGAGGAAACTGTCCACAATTTTTAATACATTGTAACAAATTTGTGATCATGAATGCTAGCTGGCCTGCTTTTTTATTAGGCAAAGGATGTTTCTGAATGTACCCTTAAAAGGGGAAGCCATGAAGAATCTTGCAAGATGGCACCTACCACCTGATGGGAGGGGCTGATGTGATAGTGTAAGATGTGTGTGTGTGTGTGTGTGTGTTTTGTTCCTGACCAGGGTGTGCATGTGAGAAAGATTATTGAAAATAAACAGCAGTTTGGGGCCGCTTCTGTGTGAGACAGACTTAGTGATTCCAGATGGAGGCTTTTTCTGCTTACCTTCTATGGGATTTCTGCATTGATATATATTATGCATTATAGCCTCTGATTTCTAACTTAAATGATGTTTGGTTTTCACTAACAGCTACTGCTGAGGCATAATACATGTAAAATAATTTAAAATGCTTGATACAGATTTTCAGTACATAGCAAAAGTACAGCTTAGTTTTTTCTTGAGAAATCATTTTGTATTGTGTTATGTCTTCATGATGTGTATGTTATTGTCTCTTTTACCCCTGAAGAACCACTGTATATAACTCAAAATGTGTTGGGGTTCTAACTAATAATTCTTGTAATATATCTACTTTGGTAATTCAGTTGGTGATTTTGTCCTGTGCTTAACAATATGCCACAGATGGAAAAATTGCATTTTCATTAACTGTATGAACTCTGTTTTGTACCAGAATTTCCTGGAGGTTAGTTTGACAGACTGGAAATCAGTGTGCAAAAGAATTAAAATCTGATGAATAGCACTATTACCTGGTTACTGGCCCTGCTCTTATGCCACTAACAGCAGTCTGACTCATATAAATTAAGCAGATGAAGCTTTTGGTGTCACTTAAGGGCAAACTAGGGTATACACAATGAAGTTTGTAACAGCTTCTCTACATTAAAAAAAAATTAAAAAGCGGGTTGGGGGGACAGCAGGAGGCTATGAATTTGATCAGTAGAATGGTTGTGAGTGAGCAGCTTAACCCTTTCCTCTCTGACCATTTGCCTGCTCAGATTCACTCCTCTCAAGTGGCTTTCCCACCCATGGGGCGGGGGGACATGGGTATCTGTATCTTACTCACCATCATCAGAAAAGCATTGGGAGAGGACCAGAAAACAGCTAAAGTGGGAAATGGCTGTGTATTCCCTTCCCCTACTGCTCTTCTGGTAAAGTTGACAGCCTCCTGCAGCTGCTTTTAATTTTTTTTTTTTTAAGTAGAGAGAGACTGCTAAGTCAAATACGGATGTACTGGGAAACCAGAGGTCCCTTCACTTCCGTTTTCCGAGGCCGCACATGCAAACTCGGCAAACTGGAGTTAAAGGCTAAAAGAGACCTGCAGTTTCCCCTCGCCAAACTCCATTTTGTACCTTCGGTCAGAGTGGAGTTTCACTGCCCTTAACTCCAGTTTTGCTGGGCCAGCACTACGTTCGAATGCTGGCACTGCAGTTTGGGCGCAATTGGACCTGGGGAGGGAGGAAACCTCTCCCTCACTCCGGTCCAATTGGCTGTGTGGGCTGTCCTTCTGTCAAGGAAGCCCACACAGCCAGCTCCACTGCCTCCCTGCAGTCTTCCTGACCCCTGTTGGGGTTTGTATTATTTAGCAAAGAGCCAAAAGGAAGTTACCCACTCCAGTTACGAAGTAGAGTGCAGAGTTTAGTTGTTGCAGTTATTTTAAGAACACGCATGGAGATTGTTGTACAATCTAAAGTAAATAGATTTATTGGTGAAGTACATTTAGATAGGAAAGACCTTGTCCTATCTATCAGCTACTTAATGAATAGGAAGGGAGAGAGAGATGTTTCCATCTACTCTCTAAGAGGAATGGAAGAGGACAGACTCTCTACAGGAAGTACCTGAGAAGTCAAAACAGGGGTCATAGAGTAGAGGTAAAGCAGAGACAGGTAAGGAGACCCTCACTAACTACCTCTACTCCCAGTGCCCCTAGTGGTCATTAGGATAGTTGGTGCAAAAGGTCGATGCACTGGAAATCTCCAACAACCCCAATGTCCAAACGTGGATGGAAGAAGGGGGGGAGGGGGCTCAGGTTCATGATATGACTGAACCCGACCCTACTATATGCCCCTGCCATGTTTTGGACCTTATCTGCTATATTTCTGTGTGTCAAATTGCTATTACAGATACAAGAACAAGACTAGGTAGAATAGGTGGTGACCCTGTGGTCTTGGCCAAGACCATTAAGATATCACTTTAATTCTTCTTTTAAGATAATACGCTACTTTCCCCAGATGACACAATTTAAATGTGAACACAGTCTGTGAAAGCAGAAGAAGTCTTTGTCACTTCATGAGACAAGATAATTGCACTTTGGAAGTGGCTTTTGAAGGAACGTCACTTTTGATCTTTCTGTCGAGAACGATCTTTATGCAGAACGTATGCTTGTTATTAATTTATCTTCTGGGAACATTTCAGCTTATTTGTTACGGTTAACATTTAAGGCATTAAGAAAAATCTTTGCCAGTCAGTATTTTCTATGTTAACATAGGAGTGCACGATGCTGATTAAACAACCTAAGTCCCTTTCTGCAGGATTAAAAAAATATATTTTTATATCAGCTTATACCTGTATGGTTGCCATCCACCACTGAACAACTTACTGATCCAAGGGGAGAGCAGGGGGCGGGGTGGGGGGAGAGAGAATTTGCTAACTGCACTACCAGCACACTCCTAAAACTCCTGCTTTGAAAATACTGTTTGCTGTTGTCATCAAGTGTGGAAACAACAGATAATAGGAAAGTGGACTATAATCGGATATTGGTGTGTGGGAGGACAAGGACAGAGGGACTGTGTGCGGCAGTTCTGCTTGCTTGTCTACTGAAGTTCATCTGTTAGGCTCAAAATCGCCAATCTTGCTGCTGTGTCCATCTGCAACGGCAAAACGCATGCTTCAATAGCCTGGCAGGCTTTCCAAAAAATGCCCTCTGTTCTGGAAGGAAGTCACAGCTCAAGACTAGAGCTTATGGCCTGCAGTGCTGCCACAAAGTCAGCCAGCCAGGGGCAACAAGTTTTCCAGATGGCTATGGCCCACCTCTTTAGGCTACGTGCCATACAAGAAACATGTCTGTATGGGCTATGAGGTGTATAGTTCTTAAATGTTTCATATTCAATATTATCTGTTTGTTTTTATGGGCAGAGCTGCATTCATTTTCTCTGAAGTGTTGAAATCTATCCTCTTGGTCAGTTGCTAAAACTGTAAGATGAGAAGGCAGGGGGAAAGTCCATCCACATTGTTTTTTGCTGTTAGGAAGCATACATGTGCTTGTGTAGTCGAAGATCATTATGCTCTGGCTTCATTCTTGCATGGTCTACTTTTTCTACTAGAATCCCTAAATACATGTTTTAAAATTTTGGTGCAGGAATGCATATTCGGGAACTGTTAACAGTTGGGACATAACAAACCTGTTTTAAATGATCCTCAGTGGATCCCTCAGGACCAAACTAGACCTGAGATTCATGACGAAGATTTCCTACAATTGTATAAAATGCTAATAGCAGCCATGTGGGGTGCATGCGCTGATTTGCATTGGGACTGTTATACTGGGGGAGAGGGTTTTAATCCTTTCTCCTGTACTGTTTTTCATATTACAGTTCTGCCCCTCAGCAGTGATTTGTCTTGCTGTGTAAAGTATAGAGGTACCAATATGATACCTATATCTTTTGTGCAGTGGAGCAAATAAGAATTGGGGAAGATTTTAGTCCAGAAAATGGTGCTGGTTAAATGCTTCCTTCCATGGTATTACCTTTCCATTCTGAACTAGGGAGACCCTATGGCTACTACATATTAACATTTTTAAAAAGCAGTTAATGGTAGGGGTGTGCATTTTGGAATTTTCTTGTTTCGATTTGTATCCAAATCGAAACATCCCTGTTTTGTTTTGTACCCAAATTTTCTGAATCCAAATCAGCCCTGTTTTGTTTTGTAGCCAAATTTTCCGAATCGATTTGGATTTTTAAAAAGGGTCCCAGGGCAAAAAGAGTGGGTGGTGGTGGTAGTGTCCAATGGGTGGAAGCTACCACCCAAATTTCAAAGGAATTAGGCAAAGGGCTGATTTTTTTGGTGATTTTTTTTTAAGTTTACACATCTTTAAGAATTTTCCCATAGGGAATAATGGGGATTCCAGCAAATGTATCACTTCAAATCAAGGGGAAAGGGATGACCCAGAGCAGAGTGTGGTGGGTGGTAGTGCCCAATGGGGGCAAGGAAACTTCCAGAATTATTTCAAAGGAATTGGGCAAAGGGCTGATCTTTTGTGATTTGTTGAAGTTTATGTGTCTTTAAGATTTCTCCCATAGTGAATAATGGAGATTTCAGCAGCCCTATAATTCCACTTGGGGGGCACTGGGGTTGCCCAGAGCGAGGGGTTGTGTAGTGCACATAGGGTGCCAACCACCCCCATACCCACAAGCCTCTGGGGTACTGGGTTTTGTTGTTTCTGAGGTGTTCATTGTAGATTCTCTGGTATGAGATTTTCAGTGAAAAACAAGAATCCACTCTCATATGCTACCAGAGAATCTACACTCAGAACACCACAGAAACAGCAGAACCCAGCACCCCATGGGTTAGCTACCCTTCCCCTGGCCAATGTGGGGTCAGTAAAGAGTGGGAAGAAGCAAAAGAGCCAATGGGGAACAAGGAGGGAATTGTCAGCAGGTCAGCCCATGATTTAGGTCACTGATCAGAAGGCTGGAAGGGTGGGAAATTCAAAGAGATGTCAAACACAGAATGTAGACTGACTCACAGATCACCACAAAATGGAGGTCCGAAACAACAAAACATTTTGTAGCCGAAACAGGGACGTTTTGTTTTGTATACAAAACTTTTGGACCTGGAAAATGGGTGTTTTGTTTTCTCTACAAAACACCTGAAACAGGCTGTTTTGGGTACAAAATGTTTTGTATCCGAAACGTTTCGCACATCCCTAGTTAATGGATCACCTACATCATGCCTAGCTTAGCCTTTGCATAAGAACATTAAAAGTTCCTTGTTGGATCAGGCCAAAGTCCACCTAGTTTAACATTCTTTGCAAAAGTCCTAGTGTTAGTTGAACCACCAGAAATTGGCCAATGGACTAAAGTCTGCCTTCTGCCCACTCAAGATGTTATGTCTTAGCACTGCATGGCAAGCTATACTGACCAATATCCCCCTTCTACACAACTATTAAAGCAGGCCTGCTCAACTTTGCCCCTTGCAGCTGTTTTTGGACTACAGCTCCCATAATCCCCAGCCACAGTGGCCAATAGCAGGGATTATGGACGTTGTAGGCCACCATCTGCAGGAGGGCAGAAATTGAGCAGGATGGTATTAAAGGTATAGAAAACCTGTTTTCCTTTGTATCTGGTTTTACTTAACAAATCATTGTACCTTTAAGCAGCATGGCAGGCAAAAAGGGAACAGGTGAAGTTTCCCATTCACTGCATCCTCATCTTAGGAACACCACCATCTGTTGAGTTTCTGCATATCATGGAGCAGTTAGTTACAGAAGCTAAACCAAAACAATATAAATTAATCCCAAGGCAGAACAAAAAACCAGCAACTCTGTTGAGATTCCAGGGATGGGAGCTTTAGTATGTGCCAGATCAGGGGCTGTACTTGGTAGGGTTGAGGCAGGACCTTATGGCAGTTACAAGTGTTGGGGTTTGTGAGAAGCCAGTGTGGTGTAGTGGTTAGAGTGCTGGACTAGGACTGGGGAGACCCGAGTTCAAATCCCCATTCAGCCATGATACTAGCTGGGTGACTCTGGGCCAGTTGCTTCTCTCTCAGCCTAGCCTACTTCACAGGGTTGTTGTGAGAATAAACTCAAGTATGTAGTACACCGCTCTGGGCTCCTTGGAGGAAGAGCGGGATATAAATGTAATAATAAATAAAATAAAATAAAATTTAGCAAAGCACCAAGGAAGCTACCATTCCAGTTACAGAGTGCAGAGTTTAGCTGTTGCAGCTACTTAAGTAATATGCATGGAGATCACTGTAGAGTCTAAACTAAATTGATTTATTGGTGAAGTACATTTGAGATAGGAAGACCTATCCTATCTATCAGTTACATAATGAATAGGGGTGTGTGTGTGTGGGGGGGATAGATAGATATATGTTTCCATCTTCTCTCTAGGAGGAAAGGAAGAGGACTGACTCACTACAGGAAGTACCTGAGGAGTCAAAACAGGAGTCATAGAGTAGAGGCAAGCAGGGACAGGTAAAGGAGACCTAGCTACCTCTGCTCCCAATGCCCCTAGTGGTCATTAGGATAATTGGTGCAAAAAGATAATGCACTGGAACTCCATCTCCAACACCCTTTCTCATCACCTGTCACACCAACACACGATTCATCTTCTCACAAAGCATCTGGAATCTGTCTCTGGGCAGTGGCTTAGTCAATCCATCTGCCACCATCTCTTCTGTTGGGCAGTACTCCAACTGGACTACCCATTTTTCTTGCATGTCTCAAATGTAGTGATACTTTATGGGAATGTGCTTAGTTTGAGACTTCATCTTCTTCATCTGGGAGATCTGGATACAACCTTGGTTACCCTCAAACATTATTGTAGGCTTTGGTTCCTCAATCCCAAAGTCCAATAGTAGCTGAGAATGGGAATGTGCTTAGTTTGAGACTTCATCTTCTTCATCTGGGAGATCTGGATACAACCTTGGTTACCCTCAAACATTATTGTAGGCTTTGGTTCCTCAATCCCAAAGTCCAATAGTAGCTGGTGTATCCACACCACTTGCTTGCACGCTTCAGCTGCGGAGATATATTCTGCTTCTGTGGATAAGAGCGCAACAAGTGACTGCTTGCGGCTAGCCCAACATATGACTGAATTTCCATACAAGAACAGGTGACCACTTGTGGACTTGTGGTCTGTTCTGTCTTTGGCCCAGTCTGAATCCATGTATCCCACTAATCTGGGATTGCTGCTTGCTGGAATCTCCAACACGAAGTGTGCAGTACCCTTTAGGTATCTTCCCAGTCTTTTGACTGCAATGCAATCATTGTTGGTTGGTGCACTTACGTTTCTGCTCAGGATTCCCACTGCTGAAGCAATATCTGGCCTTGTCACTATGGCTATATACAGAAACTTTCCAGTTCCCTTTCTGTATTGATTGTTGGCTGGTAAAGGCTCTCTGTCTCCATCTTGCTTCCAGAAATTTGCATCCATTGGCGTACTGACTTCATTAGCATCTGTCAGTCCCAGGCATTCTAGAATATTCTTTTGCTTCTGCTTCTAGTTGAGAAGGAATGTCCCGTCTCCTTCTCTTTCTATTTGGATCCCAAGGTAATAGGAGATGCTTCCGAGTTCCTTCACCTCTATTTCCTTGTTCAGATGCTGATGTGCAATAATATGCAATATTCATATGCAATAATCAAGTCATCCACGAAAATCAGGATGTAAGTCCATCTATTGTTGCTGAATCTTGAATATAGGCAGGGGTCAGCTTTTTCTTGTGTGAACCCCTCTTTAAGTAGCCCAGGGGTGTATCTATGGTGAGGCAGGCAGGCCACGTGCCCTGGGCGCCATTTGAAGAGGGGGTGCCATTTTTAAAAATGAAATTATTTTTTTAATGGCCACTGAAAACAAAATGGCCACCGTGCATGCTCAAATGGCCTCTTTGCAGCCCTAGGCCATGCCAGGCCTCTCAGAGGCCATCTGAGCATGTGTGGTGGCCATTTTGTTTTCGGTGGCCATTTTAAAAAAAATTAAAAACATGGCCATTGCACATGTTCAAATGGTCCCTGCGAGGCCCTAGGCCTTGCCAGGCCTTGCAGAGGCTATTTAAGCATGCATAGTGGCCTCCAAAATGAACACCATGCTGATCTTTGTAGGCCAGAACAGGCCCCAAAATCAGGCCGGGACAGGCTGCGGCGGTGAATTAAGAGGCCGGCAGGGGGAGGGAGGACATTTGCAGACCCCCCCCACAGCCTTTAGGAAGCCCCCCGAAGGGGCTACATGTTAAAAATAAATAAATTTAATATAAGTCACTGTACACTTATTCAGTTTGGCACTATGTACAGAGAATCAGGGCTTGTGAATACTGAGCTTAAGCTTATGAGCTAGGACTGTATTCATTTACTCTTACTTTGCTTTTTGTGATAAGTGAGTTAAATGTGATGTCTTAATAATATGTCTATTAATGGTGAGTTTGTCTTTGAATCAGTGTGAAATCCTTAGTATTAAGGCCCACTGGGAGTTTCTTGCTCTCTTTCTCTCATTTTAACTGTCTTTCTGAAATACTAGAATATATTCCAAGTAGTGACACAGTTTACTCTGCAGATACTTTAATTATTTACAGAGTATCTGGGAAAAGTCAAATTCTCCATTTATTTTTAAAACTTATGTAATAGTGAGGCTATAATGCGTAGTAGAGAATTAAACAGGCACTTCTGTTTAGTTTTTCAAGTACACTTCCATATAGTATTTGGGTATTTCATGAGCCCCAGCATACTGAAATTTGTCATTTTCCAGCATATTTTGGTCTGGCTACATCCACTGCTAAATAGTTTTTGAAATATTAAAAGATTAACAATCTTGACTTGTATTTTTGAGCTGATATAATGGTAAAGTTATTTGAAAGATGGGTGTCAGATGTTTGGACAGGGGGTGCAATTTCAGTGCTTGCCCTAGGTGCTATTTTCCCTAGATACGCCTTTGAAGTAGCAGTTGATTCAATTTCTCATTCCACGCTCTGGCTGCTTGCTTTAAGCCATAGATGCTCTTTTGTGGTTTGCACACAAGACCCTTCTTTCCAGGTACCTCAAAGCCTGGTGGCTATTGCATGTAGATGTCTTCCTCGATTTCCCCATGAAGGAAGGCAGTCTTTATATCCAAGTGGTCAACTTGCATCTTTCTGGCTGCTGCCACGCTAACTGAAGTGTGTTTCACAACTGGTGCAAAGGTCTCATCATAGTCCTCACCATAGATTTGGGAGTATCCTTTGGCTACTAGTCTGGCTTTGTAACGCTGTACATCCCCTTCTGCATCCTGCTTGACTTTGAAGACCCACTTGCATCCCACAGTCTTTCTTCCAGCAGGTAGTTCCACAAGTCTCCCAGTCTGGTTTTTGTGCAGGAAATCAATTTCTTCTAATGCTGCTTTACTCCATTTCTCAGCTCCATCAGCTGGCATCTTTTCTATATCTCGTGGGTTCTTGTCTCTCTCCTCCTTTGGTCATGAGTGAGAGCCTTTTGGGTAGAACCCCTGTGTTTGGCCTCTGGGAGAGCCTCAGTTCCAGCTCAAGCTGCGCAGCCCCTTCTGAATCTGGCATAGATTATTTGAGTTCACTGTCTGGCTCTAGCTTCATGAGAGTCCACTCACATGGTTCCTCTTTCACCTGGATCTCTGGCACAAGTTCTGGTACATCACCTCTAGTTGGCCCCTCTCTCTCATCAAAATACACCACATTGAGAATTCTGACCTCTCCACTTGCAGGATCAAGGATTTTGTATTCCTTTTAGCCAGGTGCATATCCAACCAACACTCCCAGTTCACATCTGCAACTGAGTTTGGTTCTCTTGGCCTTTGGGACATATGCATAAGCCTTTGATCCAAACACTCTGACATGTTTTAGAGAGTACATTTGAGATAGGAGAGACCTACCCTTTCTATCAGCTACATAATGAATAGGTAGGGAGAGAGAGAGATGTTTCCATCTTCTCTCTAGGAGGAAGGGAAGAGGACTGATTCACTGGAGGAAGTATCTGAAGAGTCAAGGCAGGGGTCATAGAGCAGAGGCAAGCAAGGACAGGTAAGGAGACCTTCACTATCTACCTCTGCTCCCAATGCCCCTAGTGGTCATTAGGATAGTTGGTGCAAAAGGTTGATGCACTGGAACTCCATCTCCAACAGCCAGGACCAGGGAATAGGCTGGCTGTGTCTGATGACTTGGGGGTAGACTTGTGGGTGGAACAAACAGCAAAACGCCTCAAACCTAGCAGAAATAGCTGGCCCCCTTGGTTCTGGGCCCCACGATGAGATTTTTTATCTTCCTGGAGAATCTGAGAAGGTGAAAGCTAAAAGGCTGAAATTTCCGCTCAGGGCCATCTAAAGGTCAATGGGGGCCCTCTGCAAGTGAGCACCATGGGCATCTGTAGGGAGAGGTCATTTTTATTTTTGTGGGGGACATGCGGGCGGCTCTTCCTCCTCCTCCTTGGCAAATGAGGGGAGGTAGTGGTGGCAGTAGTAGTAATGCCTCCTTCTCACACTTTCCAAGGGTGAGAGAAGGTTGTTGATACTGTTAGAGGTTGTTGATTTTTACCCACAACAGGTAAAACAGCAGAGCACTAAGGAATGAGCACACACCCACAGTTGAACACAGTTACAGAGTAGGTAGCAGAGGATGGTTTGGATATTGCAGCTATTTAGAGAAAACACATGGAGATCCTTGTGTGACTAAACACTAAACATTTATTGGTTAAATACACTTAGACAGGAAAGACCTATATCTAATCTAAAGGACTACATAGTGGATAGGTAAGGAGAGAGAGATATGTTTCCATCTGCTCTCTAGGAGGAAAGGAAGGATTGTGACTCAGCCCAGGAAGTGCTGCAGAGTTAGTTCAGGGGTCATAGAGTAGGGACAGATAGGGAGACCCTGACTCACTGTCTCTACTCCCAATGCCCCTAGTGGTCATTAGGACAGTTGGTGCAAAAGGTCAATGCACTGGAACGTCATCTCCAACAGATACGACCCCATTCCCTGCTTCACCAAGATGGAGGATCTGCTGCTGCCACAGTTCCTCCTCCTCCTCCTCCCGCCCATCCCCCTGGATGAATGAGGGGAACATGGTGGCAGTGGCAGCAGCAGCAGCAGCAGCATTTCCTTCTTATTCTCATATAAGAAGATTCTTATTCTCATATTTTAAAACGCAGGCTTTTAACTGAAATTTAAATTTTAATGTGTGTTTTTATCTATTGTGATTTTTATCTGTTTTTATGAATTTTTGTTTTATATTATGTTTTAACCTGTACACTGCCTAGAGATTTCTATACAATAAATAAATAAATAATAAATACCACACACATATTTGGCGGCAGCTTCTCCTCCTCCTGCCTTCAGCAAATGGGGTTTCCTCCTAGAGGTCACTGCATGTGGGAAGAGGTACAAGTCTCTTACACTTCCACTGCCTTTTTCTGCCTGCTATGATGTACTCCAAAGATGGGGACATGGAGGAGGGAAAGCACAGTGGTGGCATGAGATACTAACAACACTGCAATCATAGTCCATACCCATATGCTGAAGGCCAATGCTCTAGTGCATGGGGATGGCTTCACAGGGCCTCCCTGGGGTGGAGTTTGAGAGCTGAGGAGAGGTACATTATAGGTAAGGAAAGGGAGTCTGGTATTGGTTGGATGGGATATGGAGGCAGAGAAAGGCATCTAGCAAGTCAGGGAGCAAAGCCTGGCTTTGCCTGGTGCTTCAGGGGCAGAGCCTGATGGACTTGGTGGGTGGAAGGGAAAGCACAAGTGTTCAAACTAAGCAGAAAATGTCCTGCCTCTTGATTCTGGCTCCTTGCCCTGAGATGTTACTCCTTCCTTGTTGACTCTGAGAAGAAGCTAAAACACTGAAACTCCAGGTCAAACCCTGGGCCCTGGCAATATCCCTGTGAACAGCTTTCAGACAGAGAGGCTGTTCACATGCACAGGCTTGGTTACCTTAGCCCATTCTTTGCTGCGCATGTGAACTGTCAAGAGCCGTATGGCTCCCCTTGGTTGTGCAGCAGCAAACCCACCTCTGGAGCCCACCTCCAAATGAGGTTAAGGGAGCGTGCACTCTCTTCACCCAATTTTGTTGATCATCTGCCAGCTCCGGCTTCTTGCAGCCGGGGTTGGGAGACTACAGGGCTCCTGGCCAGCGTTGGGGGATCCCCATAATGCACTGTGCACTCACATGGCACATGATGGGATTTCCGGGGATGGGTGGGATGACGTGTATCAACCCAAACCCTCCACCACTGCCAGGGAAAGCTGGAGTCTGTGTGGGCGCGCCTAGGCACGTGCCTAGCATAGGCGGGGCAATAGTCTGTGGGGGAGGTAAGGTTTTACAGCCTTCCTCCCACGCACCCCAAACCCTTTCGCACGGATGGTGAGAAAGGGCTCAGAGAATAGAATGACAGGAATTTATTTAACCCTTTTTCTTTGGCACCTATCCTTTACTAATGTCCTTCACTCCAATTAGTGCAAATACTGTGGGAAGATTCATTTAGTATGTAGTCATAGCAACGTTTGAGGTACTTATTATATTTTTCAACAATGTCAGGTAACAATCAAGCAACTAGAAAATGACAAGGTGATGATAATGTGATTTTGATTTAGGGAATTAACCATCAATAGTAAGTGGCAAGGGCTGTCTGAAATGCTGCTTACAGCGGGTGATGTTCTTTCTTTGGTGATTATTATCTCTGCCTGAGACAGACTTCATTTAAGAGGGGGAAGGAGCAAACAGGATAGGAGAATGGTTACAACCAATTTTTAAAAACATACATAACTTTGGTGTGTGCTTTCCCCCTCAGGCTGCCAGTCTAATCCCAATGCCCCTGTGACACGGTTTCCAGATCCTCAGAGGCCCAGTCCTTCAGGGACAGAACTTGGAGAGAAAAGGTGGCGCCTCGCCTCATAGGTAAGGGAGTGGAACCTGGTGAGATGGGGTGGAGCTTAATAGTACCTAAATGGGTCTGGGAAACAAAGGTTTCAAAACAAACAAACAACTCTGGAAACAAAGTCCTGCTGTGCTTGGTAATTTAGGGTGACAAACATGAAGGTGGAGCGAACAGCAAAAGCTGTCAAGCTGAAGCAGGAACTACATCAACAATAATAGGAATAATAGCAACATTTTCTTTTATTTTTAGCCTGCTTTCCTAAGGGTGTGTGTGTCCTCTTGAGAAGCTTTTGCATTTACAAGCCAATACAAACCAAACTCAAAGCATATCGATCTGCTGATCTGCCATGTTTCAAGACAGCAGTCACTCAAAGTACAGGCACCACCCCTTTGTAATTGTTGTATTGATAGTTGGATATAAATCAAATTTACAGTACATGGGAGGGGGTCCTAGGGGATTCTGATGCCCCCCCTCCACCATGTTGTTTCAAAATGGCAGACATTCAAAGTATAGACAAACAACCCTTTGTGACCCATATGCTGAAAGTTGGATACAAACTAAAATCATAGCACATGGGAGGGGGGGTCAGTCCTACGTAAAAGTTGCAGTATTTAAAGAAGCAGAAAGCTCCATTAGTTCTACCTAGAACTGCTTGTATTATAACAAACATTCTATTCTACTTTATCTTATAAATAACTGAAAGCAGCTAACAACACAATCAATAAAAAGCAAAAGAAATGCACACAGCACCAGAACAAACTTATACAATATGCTAATTTAAGAAGAAACTCAGAACCTGACCATTATCAGCAAAATAGGAAATAGCTCATACAGAAACACACATAAGGAGGCAACAGAATCCTCGGATCTCAAAGGCCAGACGGGTTTACTAATCTGGTTAGATGTGCATATAGAATTGGTTACAGAGATGGGAGGGCTTATGTTTTAAAGAGATATGGGACAGGTATTGGGGGAAAAATCTTCTCTCTGTGTGTTGAGCTGTATTCCAGTGGTTTTCAAAATACAGAGCTTTAGGCACTGGAACCTTTGCTAATTAAAAGGTTTATGCTCTGTCACATTAGGTAAGTGAAACTGAGCCTGATAATCTTTTATATTTTTATTTAAAACCAGCACCCCTGCTCCTCTTCTCTCTTCTTCCCTCCCTCTCTCCCTCTTATGCAGAGGTGCATAAACACTGCTGCTGCACTTCCCCCTATTCCTCCACTCCTGCTCTTTTAAAAAGAGAGGAAGGGGCCAGAGAAAGGAATATTGGTCTTACCTGTGAAGGGTTCTTTTTTCCTGTAACTGGAGCTCAGCAGTAATGGGATCAGCCACTGAGCATGCTTGAGACAGGCCAGAAACAAGTTGAATGCTAGTTCCTTCCGGCCAGAGGGTGCCTACCCCCAGTTCTGGGACAGTAGCATAGAGAGGCGTCAGAGAAGAGCGGGAAAGACTCCAAGAAAAAGAAAAAAGGCAACTTGAAATTCTGTATTTTGAAAAGAAAAAACCATAGAAAACAACAAAAAGGGGAGAGAAATATCCATTCTAAAATCCCTAGGAGCTGCCACTACCCAAAAGCGATAATGTATCCTTTTCCAAACTATATACAAACCCCAAACTTGAAACTCCCAGACATGACATCTGGGAAGGCCTGATGAGCTCCAGTTACAGGGGAAAAGAACCCTTCACAGGTAAGACCAGTATTCCTTCCCCCCCTGTACTGGAGCTCATTAGTAATAGGACATGCCCAAACAGTATGCAACTACACTGGTGGGACTCGGATGTCTCAGACCACTTGCTGCAACACCCTATGGCCAAAAGCCACCTGAGAAGAAGCAAAGGAAGAAATTTTGTACTGGCTGATAAAGGGTGTGGTAGAGGACCACGTGGCTGCCTACAAATATCCGACAATGGAAAATTGTGTGTGTGGAAAAAGCTGCGGGGGCTGCTGTGCTCCATGTAGAATGCACCATAATCCCAGAGGGGGGAGCCCTGGGACTCATAAGCGAGCTTAATGCAGGTTTTCATCCAGGCGGCCAGTGTGGATTTAGCTTGCGGCCTAGGTTAGAAGGTTGAAAAGATACAAAGAGGGAGTTGGACTGTCAAGATTCCCTGGAAGGTTGAATGTAGAAATGTAGTGCACGACATACATCCAGCTTATGCCAGAGTTTTTCTTTGCCGTGAGATGGGTTGAGACAGAAGGAAGGGAGGACCACATCTTGAGAATGTTGGAACAATATATTGACTTTAGGCATAAAGGTAGGACCCAAATTCAGAATCACAGTGTCTGGTTGAAACAGACACAGTTCCTTGCGGACCGAGAGCATCCCCAATTCTGAGACTCTACGAGCAGAGGTGATGGCTACTAGGAGCAGGGTTTTGTAGGAGAGGAGCTTAAGGGAAATGGAAGACAATGGCTCAAAGGGAGGAGACATAAGAACGTTGAGAACCTTGTTGAGGTTCCAGGAAGGAAAATGGTGAGCAGGAGGGGGTGCCAAATTAGAGGTGCCCCGGAGGAAATGAGAAATATGTGGGTGTAGCGACTGCATGCCTGGATCCGAAATCTTCAGGATGGATGCTAGTGCGGATGCTTGTGTGTTCAAAGTGGATGGCTTGAATCGAAAGTGTTGGGGGGACCCCCGACCTCAACATTAAACCCAGAATACCAACCCAGAATTGTGTAGGATTCAGGCCTGTGTCTGACTCCATTTTTATTAAGAGATCAATTAATGCCTGAACTCAAGGTTAACTGACCAGTACATGACTTGCCTCTGAGACTGATGCTAATTGTTCTGTGAAAGAGGAGGCAATCCAGCATTGTATTGTGAAATGGGCACTCACAGAAACACAAGGGCTAGGCCTGAGCTATCAATATGCTAAAACGTAACTCACTATCAGATAATGTCTGTGGAAGAGGCCAGAGGCTGAGCTCCCCTTTCCTGTTGCTAGAAGTCTATGTTAATCCTTGTCAATGATGGCTCTGCTCTGCCCAAAGAGGATACTCAATTGCTGTCTATAGAAATTCCACTCTAGGAAAACACCTGTAGATTTAGTCCCTTTATTAACACCTTTTTAACACCTTCTGGGACCAGGCCAGGAATCTGGGGACAAGAGAAGATGCCCATTTGCAGCTCAGAGATGCAGATTTGCTTTGGGGAAAGTAGAATGTCCCCTCCCCTAAATAGCAGCTTACAGAAGTTGTGTTTCAGATCTCCCTGGACTGAGCTAATATCCTGAATAATTAAAAGACAATATCCAGAAGGTAACAGCAAATGGTCACCTTTTGGGACCCAGGAAAGGTGAGGATATTTTGAATAGACTCTATGGAGATCAAAGGAAAATACAACTATAAAGAATCAGGCTTACTGGACAGAGTCAGCAAGTGTTGCTTAAAAAGCAGATCCTAGCTCAAGAGCCATCCAAGAGTTTGCTGCTATAGCCACGGGGCAACAAGCAGGAACTCTGTCTATGGACAGGAACTGTCTGTGACTTCTGCTGCGCAGTGAGAAGTCAAGACTTCCCCAGCCATGTTGCTCTCACTCTCTGCCTCACTCTGAGCAAACTGCCTGCTTGACCAGCCTGCTTGACCACCAGAAGCTTGACCATCGCTCCCAAGCTGCTGTTCCCAGCTACAGCATCTCTCCTTCAGCTGAATTCTCACCGCTCTCAAAGCCTCTGACCCTGGTAATATGCTGCTCCACAAGCCTTGGATCCCTCCTCCCTCCTCCCTACTAATTACTGCCACCCCCTTCCTAAACCTTCCTTTCCTTCTTCCTTCTTTCTCTGCTTCTCTCTAAATGTTTTATTAGGATTTGTTAGATTGTTAGATAGCTGTAATCAGTGATTGCACACACATATGTTAGTTAGGCACATTACACTACATTTTGGATCGGAAACATGTTTTTAATGTGGATTATTTTATCCTGATGAGCAACTTTCTGTAATAAAGCCTATTGGACTTTCTGAGTGTGTGTGCCTCTCTCTCTCTGTTTGCGCGCCCAGATCCTACATGGTCACTATATAAAAGAACTGGTCACTTTGTGACACTTATGAAACAAGCCTAATTTTGTATGCTAGCTCCTGAGCATATCTAGCATACAGATCAGGCTTGGTTCACAACAAAGGTCTAAACTGAAGGAAGGCCAGGACTTCGAGAACTCCCGCGAACTCCTGGTTTAGGTTACATCCACAAGACCATCTCAAAAAAGCTGCCGAAGTAGCCTGGTAGATCCTTTGAGTGGGTGGATTACGTGAAGCTACAGTGGTGTCTAGTATTTGACTGGAGTAGCCTTGCTCTCTTAGCTTCGTGTGCTCAACTGCCAAGCGCAAAGTTGGAGCCAATCTGGGTCTGAGTGCAGTACAGGTCCCTGAGACAGGTCAGGACAACGGGGGAGGTGCCAGGGAGGCCAAACAGAGAGATTGACTAGATCTGGGAACCACAGACATTGAGGTCAGTGGGGGGCTATCAAGATGATGTCCGCTTTCTCTTGGCATAGTTTCCTCACAACTTTCGGGAGGGAGGACATTGGTGGGAATGCATAGAGCAATCTCTGGAGCCATAGTGATGTAAGCGCATCTGTGGCCTCCTCCTGGGGTGTCAGGAATCTGGAGAAGAAATGTGGGACTGCAAAGAGATCCACTAGCGGAGTGCCCAGAAGGTCAGTGATCTGACGGAATATTTCTGGGTGAAGTCCCCATTCCAATGGGTCTACTGACTGACGGCTGAGCCAGTCCACTTGAAAATTGTCTACTCCACTGAGGTGTTCCGTGGTGAGAAACTGGAGGTGGATTTCTGCCCACTTTAATAGGAAATCAGATTCCTTCATCAGGACTCTGGGTTGGGTTCCCCCCCTGGTGATTTATGTGCACCTTTGCAGTAGTATTGTCTGTGCAGATAAGGATGTGTTTCCCCTTCATCATGGAGTGGAAGTGTAGAAGAGTCAGCCTGGCTGCCCTTAATTCTAGCCAGTTGGTGCTACTCTTCTTTTCCTCCTCGGGCTACCAGCCTTGAGCCAGACAACCTCTGCAAATTGCTCCGCAGCCTGAAAGGCTGGCATCTGTTGTGATTGTGATCTGCTGTGTCTCAATCGGGGCAGGCCCCTCTCAAGCACTGGGAATAGCCACCATTTGAAAGACTTCCTGACCGGTAACGAGAGACAAACTGGCTGATGTTGTACGGCCATGATTGCATCCTGAAACGGAAGGAGCAGCCAAGAGTGCCACCTTGTCCAAGGGGTACAGTCCATGGAGGTGACTATCAATCCTAGAATCTGAGCAAGGAGTATCAGATCTACAGAAGAGGTGTGCAGGAGAGGAGCGATGGAGGACACAATCTTGGTTCTCCTGTTGAGGGGTAGCGAAATCTCTGCTGGGACCATGTGGAACATCACCCCGAGATGTTGGAGTAATTGGGACGAATGAAGGTGGCACTTGTCCGGGTTGATGATGAAGCCATGGTCATTCAGACATTGTAGGGTGAGCTGTACATGAGCCTGGGCCATGGGAAAAGAAGGGCCTCTGATCAGAAGATCATCCAAAGATGGGTAAACACACACACCTTGCATGAGGAGATGCACTATGAGGGACACTATTATCTTCATGAACACCCATGGGGCCGAGGACAGGCTGAATGGGAGCACCTGATATTGAAAATGGTGGTTGCTGTAGGAAAGGTGAAGGAACCTCTTGTGGTCTGGGAGGATGGGAATGTGCAGGTATGCTTCCGAGAGGTCCATGGAGGCTAGAAAGTCATTGGGCAGAACTGCCTCTTTGATGGACCGTAGGGATTTCATCCTGAATTTCCTCTTTCTAGTGAACTTGTTGAGACGTTTGAGGTTCAGTACTGCCCACCAGGCTCCGTCCTTCTTGGGCACAAGAAATAACATTCCTGAGCATCTTGTGTTCAAGGCACTGGTTCCCCGTCCCGGATCTGAAGATGTTGAATCAACAGGCTTATCTGAAGATGTTTCTCCTTTCACTGAGACAACTGGTCCTGAGTGGTGAACATCCAGGTGAAGGCAAACTCCATGAGTCTGCCCCCTATTGGCATGGAGTCATTGTCGCTTCTGCTGTTGGGGATGGGCATTGAAGGGTTTGGTCCCCTGTGGTCTAGATGACTCTCTATAGCGTTGTCTCCATTGGAACCTCCCTGTACCCCTAAAATTGGAATTCTTGAACTCTCCTGAATGGGAATTAAAGAAAAGTTAGATCTGTCTTTGGGCATAAAAGGATGATGAAGGGGCCCAAAAGTTCTTACAAGGGTCCCTCCTGATCGTGGTCATGACATTCTTTTTGTCCTTGGTTTCCACCAGAACTGGATCTAAGGAGGGTCCAGAGAGGTTAGTGCCAGAATAGGTAGAGAATGTTAGTGCAATCTTGGACTTTGTGTCCACTTGCCAGCTCTTTAGCCATAAGGATCTGTGTAAAACAACACCGGAGGCCAGGGCCCTAGAAGCCTATTGGACGCAATCAAGGCTGGAATCTGCCATGAAGGCAGCAGCCTTAGCCATTTTATTGATGCCTTATCTCAGCTAAGTCAGCTTAGTATTTTCTGGAGGTACTAGGGTGACTAATTCCTTGGCCCATAAGACAGAAGTCCTAGCAAAAATCGAGTTAGCTCTGGCTGCTCTAATAACTGTACAGGATGTTTCATGCACCTTTTAAAGTAGGAGGTTGCTCTTTCTATCCTCTGTGGACTTTAATTGCTCTTGACTCTCGATATTTAATAGTCCCAGCTACCATCTGTACAACCAGGGGGTCTACATGAGGAGAGGCCAAAGGGGAAGAGATCTCGGGAGATAAGGTGTAGTGTTTTCTGGGATAGAAGCCAACTGGTCTGTTAGAAGTCAGGTTCTGCCATTCTGCCAGCATTACCTGCTTGAACAAAGTTGGGAATGGCACAGTGGTGGAAGAAACCAAGGGAGAGAGGAAAACAGTCTGATCTAAATCTGAAGGTAGTGTCATCTCTCCTGGAGTGAAATCATTTGTCCGCTTGGCTTTGGATAAGTGCACCTCAAAATCAGCGGTGGAGAAAAGGCAAGGAGATATCAGAATAGCTGGTGTGGTCTGTTCCTCAGATAACTCTCCCTCCTCTTTGTTAAAGTCTATAGGCAATACCAGGCTCTGGGACCCAGGTTCAGATGGTTCAGATGAAGGGTCTGGTCTGGTAGGGAGGGGTACTAGGGTAGCAAAGGGAGTGGGTAAGGGGAGAGCCGGTGGAACAGGAACAGGTTGCACAGGTGGAAAAGGTGGTGCAGCTGAGCCCATGGGCTGAAATGGTTCATTGGGCTCGCGAGGCCATTTAGGAGCCCTAGGCTCATACTCAGAGACAGAGCTGTCCTCATGGTGGCACTTGTGTCTCAGTCTGAGACGCTTTGACACAAATCACTTTCTCATGCATAGGGATCGCCTCTCTCCTGGGGCGAGAATCTGGAGATGAGGAGGACCAGCGCCTATTAGGTCGAAGAGGCCCCCGTGGGAGAGTAAGAGGAGCTGGTCTATTGGGTGGGTGGTTGGGAGATCTTGGCTGAAGAGCAGGAGCAGAGGGCAGCAGTTGTGGCTGGGGAAGCAAGGGGAGGCATTCCTGAGCGCAAAACTGCTTCAGCCACTCAGCTACATCAGGTGGGAAAAGAGGAGGAGGGCCCTGCAGAGGAACGGCATTACCTGCAGGCATCTCTGGTGAGTGGAAATCTAGTGGCCAGGTTCCCCTCTCTATCGGGAGTTTGAAGTTGACCGCATCCAGTGGCAGAGCCTGCAGAGTCTCTTCCAGCAGCATGGTGCCAGCGTTTAGATCCATGTGGTGTGCAGGGGGGCTCCGCGTGCCAGCCAATTCCCCCTCATCAACAACCACTGGGGATGCAGAATGAGGCACATGGATCACCCACTGGGTGGTGGTCACCTGTTTCCCTTTGTGCCCACTCCGCTGACAACTCCTTGCATCGCAGTTTGGTTCTCTTGCAAACCGTTTTAATTAATAAGCGCTCACTAAGGTGCACAGAGGAGGAAGCCTTCTTATGCTTTTTAGGTTTGCCCTCAATGAGTTCCTTGTTATGCTTTGATTTCTTTGAAGCCTTGCGGGGAGAAGAGCTAGCTACCACCAACGAGGCTGCCACCTGAGCGGGAACAGCCTGAGACATGCCACACGGAGCGAATGAAGCTAGCATGGGCAGCATAGTCTGCAAAGCCAAAGCTGGTAACTGGGGTCCTTCAGAGAGAGACCCCCCGAGGAGCCCTTTGGCATGGGCAAGCTCCATGCAGGAGAGTAATAGCTAAGGAGCTAAGAAACCACCCAAGAATGTAAAAAACATTAAAAATGAAAGTGAAAATCAAGATGAATCAGCCAAATTGTGGGGGGGGGGAACTGTTTGCAATTTGAGAAAAATAAGCAAAAATGGCCTAAAGGCAGGTCCCTTCCCACTCTCACACAAGAGAAAGAAGAAAAAAGTAAATAACTGAGGAACTAAAAGGACAAAAAACGGATACTCAGAGAGAGCAAATTCTCAGCCTTGCAAGCCGCTAGCAGACAGGACCGGAACTGGGGGTAGGCACCCTCGGGAGGGAGAAACTAGTATTCAACTTGTTTCTGGCCTGTCTTGAGCATGTTCAGTGGCTGATCCCATTACTGATGAGCTCCAGTACGGGGGGGAAGTATAGAAGCACAGGCTAGAGTGTCACTTTAGCCCATCACTCTCCATTCCTCTACACTTCTCTCCCCTTAGAGCAGGAGCAGGAGCAGAAGAAGAGAAGGTGAGATGGTGGTAGTGGTACCACCACTAAAACACAACTGGGTAAGGGGAGCACTGGGGAAGTTGGGAGGAGACAAGTCAGAAGCCAGTGGAGACAGGCAAGCACAGGGTGCCCTGAATCCTTCAGAAGCACATATAAAGTTTTTTGGTGTAATCTGACTGTTTTTGTTTCCCCCAAATCGGTGATAAGTTTCCAAGAATCCAAAATGGTGCTGACTGCATTGCTCCAATATCTTGCCTGGAGCAGTTCTTCCAAGTGATGGTTGTCTTACACAGGTTATCAGGCTAAATACAGCACAAGGGGGAGAGAATGAAGATAAAGGAAGGTTGTTTTTGAGATGGTTTGTTATATTTACCTCTTTTAATTACTGTGTAGACATGTATGTATTACTATTAAATCTTGCTTGTGTTACATGTTCTTGAGCTCTTTTATGAGTAAATGTTCTTATCTTTCATTTTGACTGTTAGATGTAAAAATGCCCTATAATTCTTTTTTCTTTTTCTCTATACTTTTTAGTGTTTAAATTTCCAGGCAACCCTAGCTGTTATGGGATATGCACAAAATGGATTTTGGTTTTGTTTTGAGCTCAAATTGAAATGCAAAATGGCCAAAACATTTCATCAAAACAGAGGTCAAGCCAGCTGTTTTGACAAAACAACTCAAAATGTTTCAAGTGTTTTGGCCATAGGGAGCAATGGGGAAACCCAAAACTCCCTGTTGTTCCCCACTGGTAGCTCCTAGGGAAACCAAAGTGGATTGAGTGGTCGGGCATAATGGGCGCTACCTACCACCTAACCCACAAAAGGAATGGGCAAGAGAGTGCTGTTGTTTTTTAAATTAACTTCCGCCCAAAATCACATAGGTTTGGGGGAATCTGCCCCTCCCAACACTGAACACTCATTTCAAACACAGTCCAAATGGCCAAAAAAGAATCACTGATCCAGAATCCACAGCTGGCCACAGTACCTGTGCTGCAGTAACATCACTGGCACAATTTGCTCTCTCACACACAATCATGACTCCTTACTTACTAGGATTGCAACAGCTGCCACAGCAGCACCCTTAGCAGCAAGCACAGCCATAAGTTCAACTAGAGCAACTTCAGACACATTTTGACTGAGTACACCTTGCAATGCACATTGCAGAGCAAACAAGAGCAGTGAGTGAAGCACAAGTTAGTCTCAAGGCCAGACATGGAGTTAATCACAGCAATCGCAGAGAAATATTACACACACAGAGAGCTGCCACTGTCCATTTCTTGCCACAACACTATCTCACCAATAAAACAAATCACAACACAAGGAAGGAAGGCACCCAAGTTCTGCCTTTATCAATCTGAAATCCAGGAAAAACCCAGATAGATATAGCAGCAATAGCACAGCATATTATACTTGGTGCTGAGAAAAGAAAATCACAAAATCAAACCCTATTTGATACCTATTTCCTCTTCTGATATATCCTCTTTAAGAGTCTATAAGGGCTCCCTCTGCCTCCCAATCACTTTGAATACATTTTAAAATTCTCTCCAAAAGTGTTCCCCATCCCTCATCCCTCTCCCCAGCCAATGGGGGCACAGTTGCCTATGACAACACCCAATTTCTACGATAACAAGCCAATCAAGGAGATCACAAGCCAAGAAGCCAGTTTCAGAAAACCAATCAACAAGAGAAAAACAGGCATCCAAAATGGCACTTGAAACATCAAAACGTTATGATCGAAATGGGGTTGTTTTTTTTCAAGGTTGAAACAGGCCCTTTTAAAAGAAGGCATTTTAAACAGCTGAAACATCTTCACGGTTGAAACATTTTGCACATTGCTACTAGCTGTGAAGTGTTTTTTAGGCATTGGTTATTTCCCACTCTTGAGAAGTCCTTTGGGACTATACTATTTTCACAATGCAGGTAATCATGTGATTAAATGCTCCCTCCCATGTCAAAAATGTCTTATGAGATACTCTAATACCAGACTGCTTCCTTTTATTCAAGATAACTGCACCTCTTAACATGGCGACTGAATTTTTTTAATCTGACAATTCCAACATCCTAAGGTAGAGATGAGTAATGCTCCAGTCTTATTGTTCAGAGGGCTTCTTCTGTAGGTGGCCCTATAATTAGCATCTGCCAGATGCGTTGCAGGAATATTTAACAAAGGTTTGCGCTCATAAGCCTACACAACTGCCACAGAAGAAGAATATCTCGGATCCTTTCTTTGACATAATCTCAAACAGGCAAGGCAAAAGTAACAAAACTGGAGGCCTATAGGCTAAACTGCATACATAAAGCTATTTTATCTGGCTCCCAGGGGCATTACCAATTTGTCAAGGTTTTTTGTTTTAAGTCTCACCCTTTCATCTGTTAGAATAGACAATTATTCTGGTTGTCTATCAGAATAGACAATACAGCATTGTGGTATAATGGCTCTGGTTCCCCTGGTATGAAGGATCTTATGTTCTTATGTGTTTATGATCCCACTCGTGTGGAATTGCCCAGGGTCTGAGTTGTAGTTTTTCCTTCCTGTCTATCCCCTGAATTGCCTGCCTTGTCCCCCAAGTGTGTGTGAGGTCCTGGATCTGGGACCATGACAATCAATTTTCCTTGTTGCTTTTATTCCCCCTGTAATAGCTTTTATTGTCTGTGGTTTTTAGTGCTTCATTGTGTTTTTACTGCCCTGCTATGTTCTTATTGTTGTCTTCTGTTGAGTTTTTAACAATTGTTGTGTGTTTACCATTTTTTTTAGCTGCCTTGATACTAGATGGGGGATATGCACACTTAAAATAAACAAATGTCTTTTAAAATTTTGAATATAATGCATGATTGAACACGCATGCTCCGTAAGTGTGGGATTACATATAAAACTGCTGTATGATGAATCAGCCCATTAGTCATCCTAGTAACATTATATTTGTGCAATTTATGTAAATTGCACAGACACAAAAATTGTGCAAATTACATATATAAGGGTCCCCATTGGAAATAATTGGTCTATTCTTGTGTAAAATTTTTACAGTTTTTGCATTTGCACAACTTACACACATTGTGCAAATGTCATGTTACTAGACTGATGTACTCTTCCACAATATGTCAGCCACTGACTCGCAGAAGCCACCCAAGGTTTCAGATCAGTGTCTTTCCTAGTCTTGCCTGAAGATGATGTCAGGGATTAAACCTGAAGCCTTCTGCATACAAAGCAGGTGCTCTGTCACTTGGTACAGACTCATCCAACTGGCACTATTACTACTATATAGCACCTGACCATGTGTGCAGGCTTCAGGTTATTTAGCAAAATACAACAGCCCCTACCCCCCACTCCACAATTCAGAAATTATCCATCCCAGCCCTGATGCATAGTGTATGCTCCACAATGTTGCCTTACTTCAGTGCTAGTGCTGAAAATACCTCTCAGATTCTTTTCACTGTTATTATAGTCCTCAAGAGAGCTTCAGCCACAAATGAAAAGGAACACCTCTTTTGAGGTTGACATGTTTGATTATTAAAAGACCTGGCTTGATCACAGAAGGGTATGTGAAACAACTTATTAAAACATGAAGGATCCTGGAGATGGGGGCGGTGACCGGTTTGTACTCAGAGCACAATGCTTTGGCATAACCTATTTGGGCCACTAGTGATCAGAGAATATAACCATAGATACAAAGTAAGTTTTAAAGCAAGTTTCAGTATAATCTGTACAGAAAGGCCAAGAATGAAAACCTATTTACACACATGTAGCAATTTCTTTCTTTGGAGCGCTTCAACATTTGTGTGCCAAACCTATTACTATTACTTCTAAGACTGACTAGTTTCATTAGTTTCTGCAAATAAACCCACAAATGTAAGTACACATTTTAAACATGTGCATGGCATGCTATAATGACCAGTTTCCAAAAAGCACAATGCAGAACGCATTTCCCATCTCCAAATTCCTTTGGAATCAAATGGTTCTCCATATGCTGATGAGCTAGAGTCTGTGCTTGAAGAAGAATGAATGCAACAAACACCAGCAGTGAAAGAGCATTCTTTTGGGCAGATTGCTTCTTAATCTGTTCTTGATTAAACAATTTACAGATTGAAACACAAATGTTGAGGTGACATCCCATGCACTGATCAGATCTCATTCTGAACGTCAGTTTTGCAGGCTAGGATGGCTTCTGCCTCTTGAAATGGAGCCTCCTCTGCAAATCTGCCGACTGTTTATTTCAAGCTACAAAATAGGATTGTATTGCTTGCTATGGATAGCAGCCCTTTCCAACCTCAGCTAGTGAGAGGTTATTCTAGGCTCCCCAGACAGTAGATCTGTTCAATGGGGCTGTGCACTGGATTGGAGCAATAATTGTATCCAATTCAATACAACCCAGTCGGCAGCATTTTGCATCACATTGTTTTCTGTGCAAGATTGCTAACATAGGTTGCAGCAGGTTGCTGCCCCACCCCCGCCAGACCCACTGGGTAGACCCCTCCCTAGTTACAGGGTGACTACTCCCACTAAACAGGCTGGCCCTCCAGGTTGAGAATGTTTGCTGCCTCCACCTACTCTTCTTTAGGGTAGGGCCATTATTCCCCTTCCCCTTGGGTATCCTGGGCTGGGCAGAGTAGGAGACCCAGACCACCCACCATCCAACTGGAATCAATCAGGAACCCTCACAGATAGGGATGTGCGTTTCGTTTCGGATACAAAACGTTTTGTGCACAAAACAGGCCATTTCCGCTGTTTTGTAGACAAAACAAAACACCAATGCTCAAAACAGAACATTTTGTAGCCAAAACAAAACATCCTTGTTTCGGATACAAAATATTTTGTTGTTTCGGCTGTTTCGGAACTCCATTTTGAAATTGCTCGTTATTCCTTTTAAGGAAATTTAAGGGTAAAATTTACCCTCATTGGCCAGTGGGGCAGTGTGCACAATGCATGGGACAGTGTGCATTTCACTGTTGTTGTTTCACACTGTTGTGTGTAGATCAATTGCATTTCTGCGGGGGGGGGGGGGGTGGATGTGCATGACCTTTGGAAATCTGCCTGGTTCTTTGCAAACCTCTGCTGTTGTTGATGTGTGATGTTGATGTTATTTGGGATGGATTCAGGGCAGAAAGGGGGCTTAGGGGGCAGAAGAGTGGGTCAGGTGGTAGTGCCCCAATGGGTGCCTGCTGCCACCCAGATTCCAAAGGAATTGGAAAAAGGGCTGATTTTTAAAGAATTTCTGAAGTTTACATGTCTTTGGGGCAGAAAGGGGGTCTGAGGGGCAAAACAGTGGGTTGGGTTGCCCCAAGGGGTGCCTGCCACAACCCAGATTCCAAAGGAATAGGGCAAAGGGGTGATTTCTTAGGAATTGTTGGAGTTTACGCATCTTTAAGGTTTCCCCCCATAGGGAATAATGGAGGTTTCAGCGGACCCATAACACCACCTGGGGGGGCACTGGGGTAGCCGGGAGTGAGTGGTGTTGTAGTGCACATAGGGTGCCAACCACCGCCATGGGTTGCTAACCCATGGGGTGCTGGGTTCTGTTGTTTCTGAGGTGTTCTGAGTGTAGATTCTCTGGTAGCATATGAGATTTTCAACAACAAACCATGAATCCATTCTCATATGCTGCCAGAGAATCTACACTCAAAACATCTCAAAAACAACATAACCCAGTTCCCCATGGGTTAGCAACCCATGGGGGTGGTTGGCACCCTCTATGCTCTACACTACCACTCGCTCTGGGCCACCCTGGTGCCCCCCAAGTGCAGTTATGGGGCTGCTGAAACCTCCATCATTCCCTATGGGGAAGAACCTTAAAGATGCGTAAACTCCATTAAATCTTTACAAACCAGCCCTCTGCCCAATTCCTTTGAAATAATTCTGGCAGCTTCCTTACCCCCACTGGGCACTACCACCCACCCAACTCTGCTCTGGGCCACCCCTTTCCACCCAACGTGAAGCTATACTTTTGCTAAAACCTCCATTATTCCCTATGGGAAAAAGCTTAAACTTCAAAAATTCACCAAAAATCAGCCCGTTGCCCAGTTCCTCTGAAATGTGGGTGGTAGCTTCCACCCATTGGGCACTACCACCCCCACCCACTAGTTTTGCCCTGGGGCTGTTTTTTAAAATCCAAAACATTTTGGATTCGGATTTTGCAATTTCGAACAAAGAACAAAATGGGGGTGTTTCGGATTCGGGCCAAAAACAAAACAGAAAACAAACAACCCTACTCACAGATGCAATTGATGACCCCACTAGGTTCCAAGGCTCGGAAACTTCCCTCCTCTTTCCCACAGAGCATTCCAAACCAATCTTATATAGAAGAAAGAGGGTTTTTTCTTTTCTTTTTATTCTCTGAAACACAAGGGTTGGCAATAGGAAAAACAAACCAGTTTGTATGATTCACAAGCACACTAAAACAAAAGAAGACACAACCCAATGAATGTCGATCTAAGAACATTTCCTACCACTGATTTTTCTCAGAAGGCAGCTCTTCCTTAAAGGTTTTCTTTTTCTGTAGCTTTTCCTTCAGCTTTGTTAGTCCATGCCTCCCACTGAAGACCGGAGGGAAAGAGTGTGACCCCCAACCTTTTTCTATCTCTTCAGCATCCACCAAACTGAACCACCAAAACAGAAAGTAGCTCTAAACCAAACTGAGCTTTTGACTCCTCCTCCCAAAAAGAGAGAGAAACCATCTTATGAATTTGAATTGACTCAGGCTAGGCCTGGCTACTACTCACAGGGCTCTGGTGGATTTCCAGGCCATGTTAACCCCTAACTACTCATTACATACTATTTGATGTATTTTCCATATCGTACTGGACTTTATTGGAAAATTGGATGGTTATTTTTGTTGGGAATTCTCTCTGATAAGCAAAACCCTTTTTCAGTATAGTAGAGTGCACAGAGGCACAACACAGTAGAATTTAGTTAGGTATGCATGTATGTTGAGAGTAAAGTAACTTGGAGCCAGTTCATAGTTTCAAATCAATATAAGTGGTATTTATTAGAGAACTCCATTCTAGATAGGAAAGTGAGGAGTTAGGATCTCTGTCTGTCTAGCTGGATGCAGATGGATTCTGCATCTTTGCACACATGGTGCAGCAGGGGAGAGGAGATTGCATGTTGCAAGGTAGAAGGAAGGGAAGAAAGAAGGAAGAGGAAGGAAGTGGCTGGGAGGAAGTAAGTCCCTGAGATTAGCAATCTGCATATCAAAGTGTCAGAGCAGTAGAGCAGTAGATTAGCAATCTACATATCAAAGTGTCAGAGCAGTGTCAGAGCAGTAGAGAAGGGATGACCAATGTCTTGACCCTCTAGCCCTCTGACTCACTAGTCTGTCCTCCTATGTCATTGAGACAAGAGACAGCGCAAAGTCCTTCACTTCCCACAATTTTCTCACTTTTCTGTGTTACTTGCATACATCCCCAACACTTGCTTCTCTTTGAATCTACTGTGCCACATATGGAAAATCCTGAGGAGGGAAGAAGAACAGTTTTGTGATTGACATCTTCAGCTGCACATTGCTTTAATACCTTCTCAGGTTTGCAGTTGAAAGAACGCTGCAGTTGGTTCATCTGCTTCTCTGTTCTGTTTCAGTCTCAGTGTTTTGTGGGAGGGATGTAGAAATAATATATACTAGCTGGCCTGGGTACAGAGCATCTGCGCCTCTAGTTTTCCCCACTCCATCCCCCCCGGCTCTCAGCCCCTCCAGACGCTGCCATTTTCTCTCCTGACACCACCATTTTCTACCTACGCCACTGCCATTTTCTCCCCCCGCCGCTGCTTTCTCCCACCCCCCGCCGCCGCTTTCTTCCACCCCCACCCCCACCGTTTCCTCTGTCTTCCACCGCTTTCCTCTCCCCCTCCTGGCAGCTTGCTTGCAAACTCTTGTGCAAGCTGCCACACATGGGATTAGTGACAAGTACGTCTTAGAGAATTATATAGATAGATAGATTAGGGAACATTGACTGCCTGTCTGGCTTTTGCATTCCACTCCACAAAATACCAGCAATGCATGCTCTCTTCTGTGTTTTTAGTTCAGCACATTCCCTCAAGTCTGCCAATATAGGGGACTTTGCTGCTACTGCTAGGAGCTCAATTCATCTTGGGGAGCAAAGTCCTTGTAGAAGTAAAGCATCCAAGCAAAGCAGAATATGAAAAGAGGGGTGTGCTTCCTTTGAACCCCAAGCACATTGCTTGCACTTTGGGGATTAAAGATCTGTTGGGGGGCTTTGACTGCCTCTAAGTATTCAGCTAAAGCAAGGATCCAAGTTACTTAGCAAAGCAGAAGTGTGAAAGTGGGGATTGCCTGCTTCTCAGAAACCTTGTCACTTCTGAATGAAAATGAGGTGGTATCAAACCCTAACAAGGATCCATAATCAGCTCTAATAAAGGTCTACCATGCCATTTCCAAGTTTCATCCCATTATGACTTGCAATAATAGACATTTAGACATTGTGATGATTCCCCATTATTTCCTATGGGCCATATCATCTTACAGGATGATACACTGACATAATAATGATGCATCAAACAATTTGATCTAGGCTGGTACAATTATCAGATGAATTATTCGTTAATTGCTTTCATTGGATTGGAATCAATAATTTGATCCATGCACAGACCTCCTGTTCATGAGTAAGCAGAGTCTATATGTGAGTATTAAGTTGCAGCTTTTTGCAGGTCTGAACTCTACATTTGTAAAGAGCAACCACAGAACATCCCACCTCTTGGAAAGGTTGGTATGGTGCATACAAATCTTGACCAAAGCAGATGTGTCACATCGAAACACATGCTAAAACACAAACATCTGGTTTTCTTTTAAATTTATTTATGCATTAAAAAGGTCTTTGAGAAAGTAAACCTTGACAGTCAACCGTTAAAGGTACAAGTCCTAAAAGCAAAAGGTTGAACAAGCACATTTCCTGCTTATGTGCCATTGGCTGACATGACAATGAAGCATTTTTATTGCACTTTGCTGGTGCATTCTTAGCTTGTAAGGAGTAAGCCATGAAAAGTTGTGCTCCTTTGTAAGGCTGGTTTAAAAGGCAAAGTGAATTAAAAGACGGGGCTCTCTGCTAACTTCTGTTTTGAGAGACCCTTCATTTACAGGGCCAGCTCAAGGTCTGGGAGGTCCTTGGCAAAGTGCTCTGAGTGGGTCTTCTCCCATGATGGTGGGTCCCCTGAAGGTTCAGTACTATGGTGGTGGCCTGGAGCTGCAATGTTGTATGCTTCCCCCATCCCAATATAATGTTCTTTCCCACCCAAATGTTGTATGGCTGTGTCAGGGTAGGGGCATTGCATTGTGGATTTAAGAAACATGCCAGCTACCAGTGTGGCTGCCAATGAGAGCTCTGGACCACTGTTCTTGCTGTCATCTGTCTGTCAAGATAAACTCCCCCTCAGGTTTGGGGAACCTATTTTGATAGTGGGGTGGTTGTAACCAGAGCATTTCTTAGTTGACACACGGGAAGCCACGGTCTCTCCAGAACTGAAGATTTTCCTGGATTCTGGCTCTCCAGTATTGGCCTGGAATCTCCAGAAACCAGCATTGGGTTCCATGTGACTATTGGAAGCAATCTTGGAGATTTTAATAGCTTGAAATTAAGGAAAAATTGGGAGGGATCTCTAGGAATAGCTTTGATAAGAGTTGGTAACCCTACCATTGTTTGTACCCAAATACAATGCTTGCCTCAACACAGCATCAAAATAAAACAGCATAACGGCTGGTGCATGACCTTGTGGATTAAAAACAAAACAAAACATCAGCTGCAAACAAGAGAAACTCTAGGCCACAGAGCCACAACCGTCCCCAGGAGGTAGCAAGACTGGAGCTCTGATAGCCACACAGCTACCCAAGGATGCTGCATAGTGATGTCAGGTCTGCATGCTTATATTCGGTTAACCACCTGTGCAGAAATATATACACTCATGTAGGCACATACAAAAACTTATGTTCAGTCTCTTTTTCCTCTTTCTTTCCACAGATGCCCTTCCTCTTTGGGCCATTTCATACTTTGGGCAAAGGCAAATCACAGGCAGCTGCAGCAAATCACAGCGTTTGGAAGAACGTACCTGTATGATCCATGTTTGCACACCTGTATTTTACTGCAGCCATACTCTACATTTTTAGATGTATCCTTAAAAATCACAGGTGTTCACTGAAAGGTGTAATGTGTGAAGTAGCCTTTTGTCCAACTTCATTTGAAGTCAGTGTATAAAAACATAGCTCAGATTTTGTCATTCTTATTGCAACCCTGTTCTTATCCAATGTTCAACAGTAGGTGGCAATAATAATTCACTGTATGTACATAGACCTTTTTAGTCAAGCATCTTTGCCTGCTTGTGATTATGGAAATAATTATTTTATCTGCATATTGTATAGAAAAACCTGGAGAGAGAGAGAAGGAAGGTTGCCAATAAAGACCTGATTCTTCATTCCTTTGAAGTTTAACATACCATGTAGTGAGTGCTTTTAACTCCGTGCTAAACACGTTTACCCAGAAGGAGGTCCAATTGATTTCCAAAGGACTTGTTTCCAAGTAAGGATTAAACTACATAGTCACTTTCTGTACATGTGTTTTCCCATTTAAAATAGCAACTGTGGGGCCACTTGGACTGGGACCTTGGCGTGGGTGGAGGGAGGATTTAATTCTTTGGCCCTGAGCCATTTTCCCCACTGAAAATTACCCCTGATGTCAGAGTCAGATTATTCCATGGTGAGGCCCTAAACTATGTGAAGCTTAAAAGGCCCCATAACACTGAAGAAAAATGGGTCAGAAATCCCGCCCCAACACATCACTGGCTTCTCACGGTACTACAGCATTCATCTGAAGAGATGAACACTGCCTGTAACCCTGATGATGTGTGTTGGTCTAAATAGGGCCCTAGTCTAATACAATTACAATATAATATACAGTTATTTCTGCACAGATTTATAAACTCAGTAGGATAAACAATTGTGTATTCATAAGTCTATCTTTTGCCTTATCAGAACAATATCTGTTTTTAAATCTTCCTCCTTTTTCCTTTATTTTTTAGTCAGTTATGTAAAACCTAAAATTTAGTCATTTTTTGTTATTCAGAGGCCCCTCTGAATAAAAACAATTATTTCCATAATGTGAGCCCTAAGCTGCAGCTTACTTAGCTTGTGCCTAAATCTGGCCCTGCCTAAAGAGGAGATTTGTCTCCAGAGGCACAGTTTTCTGCAATGGCAGGCAACTTTGGGGACAAATAGCTGCATCTATTTGCAGATTTTTGATAGGAAATGGCGCCAGTGTAAATGGTTAAAAAAAACCCCTCCACCCACATCATGGTCTCAGTCAGAACTGAACCCCCCACAGCTATTTTAAATGGAAACATACACATGCAGATTATGACTTGTTCACAGTCATGACCAGTATGACCCTCAGCATGCTTAATTATGATTACCAGCTGAACCTGCACAGAGCATCTGTGTGCTAGGACTTTTTTTTTTTTTTTTTTTGCTCTCCTTGCTCCCCGCCACAGCCCCTGCTTTATTGCTCAGTGTCAGCCACCCACTCTCACTCGCCCCCTCCCCACTGCCCGCTCACTCACTCACTCCTCTTCCCACTGCCCAATCACCACAGTGCTTCTGTTCTGTGACCTATGATTGGTAAAGCACTGTGTGGGCGGGGCTTGCCACATCCTACCTTAGTGTATTATATATAGATAGATAGATAGATGGCCTTAAAGTTTGGCTTTGCCTAACAACAAAAGGCAACAACCAATTAGAAATCAAATAAGTTATTTTAACTACTAGATATTGTCTAAGCTTCTGAGGAGCAACTCATCTTTCTGCTTTTTCTACTGCTTTGTAATGTTTAAAGATTACAAATGTTATGGACAAGTTGAGTTGCCAACTTATCAGCCAATCTCTGTAGCTGTGTTTTTAATAGTACCTTAAAGCACAGACATTAACAGGTAATAAAGCTTAACTGCATGCTATGACAATCTTAACCTGCTACCATTTTGCAGATCAAATCACTGTTTAAGGCACAGCAGGAGGCTGTGATCAGGGCTGATCAGCTTGCAGCCCTATAAGTATGTAGTGTATTGATTAGAGTTTTGGACCTGGACTCAAGAGACATGGGTTCAAATCCCCACTTGGCATGCAGTTTACTGGCTGACTAAGGTTGCTGTGAGGATAAAATAGGGGAGGCTATGCATACTGTGCTGAGCTCCTTGGAGGAAAGGTGGGTAATAAATAATAACATCTGTGAATTCCATTATGGACTTTAGAGTAGTCAGGAAAAAGGAAACTTTGTTAGGAAAATTTCTTTTTAACATTTGAGCCTGTTCCCAGATACCTGCCTTTAGATCCCTGGCTAACAGTTTGTTTTCCTGAAGAGCCCTTAGGGGAGGATATGAAAGGGGGAATGGACCAAGCCCTTGTTTTATAGCTGCTTCCCTTGCAAACACAAAGCAATCTCATGTCTGTGTAACTAAGCTTTATTCACAAATTCCTCCATTTTTTGGTTGGAGTTCCAGTGCAGTGACCTTTTGCACCAAATATCCTAATGACCACTAGGGGCACTGGGAGTAGAGATAGTGAGTAAGGGTCTCCCAAGCAGTTTTACCTGTCCATGACCCCTGATAGGACTCTTCAGGTATTTCCTGAGAGCCAGAATCCTTTCCTCTCCTCTTAGAGAGCAGATGGAAACATATCTCTCTCCTTCCCTATCTATTCATTATGTAGTTCTATAGATTAGGTTTAGGTCTTTCTTATCCAATGTGTACTTCACCAATAAATCTACTTAGTATTTTATTCTACAAGAATCTCCACTAGCTGCAACAACTACACTCTGCAAACTATTCTGTAACTGGAGTGGATAGCTTTTTAGTGCTTTGCTAATTAACTGGGGGATAAAAATTACAACCCCAAACATTTTCCCCTTTCTCTTTTCCTTCCCTTTTTTATCTGACTCTGTTTTGCCACAGACAGACTTTACAGGATCCCCACAGGGACAAACTTCTAATTAACAAAACATAAGAGACTGCTAAATAGAATAGCACAGTGCTCATTGCCATTTCTTAAAAGTGAGTTATGCCATATACCAGCTCTTTTGCTTTTGAACTGGCAGGTGAGTGAGGGCAGCTGGGACTCTTCAGGGTTCCTGGATTTGGCCATGGGGCCTCTGGTCCTTTATTTAGATTGTGGGCCAACTACAGATTATGACTTATGTTAAAACTGGAAGTGTCTCTTTCTTTTCCCACAGAAAGCAGCAGGAGGATACAATCTGTATTGTACCCTATATTTTTAGTGTGGATTGGAACTGCAGCATGTGGGGGAGGTTTAACACTTCCCCCCGCACTGATTTCCTACTAAAAATTGAACTTCCAAAGGAGCTATGTGCTGCAAATAGTTGGGGGTGGGGGCAAATATCTGCTTTGACAGGGGTGTGTGTGTGTAACTGGCACAGAGGATTAACCACATTGTCCTAATCTATACAGGTCTCTTGTTGGCTCTTTTCTGTAAAGAAAGCAGCCCCTGCCAGTTTCTTATTGATGAACGTTATGTCATTGGCTTTTGTCCTATCTACCCTTCTACCAGAGGCCTTATCAAGTTCTGATTTTTCTACTATCCAAGCAAACTCTCTGTGCATTTTTTGTCTGTCTTGCAGGTGCAAAATGAAATGTGGATGTCTCTTGCCCTTGGCAATTTCCTCTGTATAAAAAGAGAGCAAATAGTCAGCCTCTATAGCTATTTATTCATCAGAGCTTTTTATTTTTCCCAGTGGTCTGGTAACTTGGGGATTTTTTTAAAAAAGTTGCTCAGAAGATTTGTTTGGCTTGCCTTGCCTTCATTGATTAGTAATAGTATAGCTTGTTGGCAGCTAAATGCTGTGGCTGCACATCATGTTGCTCAGCTCCTGCATTTCCAAAGTCCAGAACACATTTTCTCCCTACATCAAAGTTCCTTCATGTTTTAATAAGCTAAACAGTACTCACAGCAACAGCATCCAAAAGCCAGGCAAAAGGATTAGTTCATCTCAAATAGGAAGCTCAGAGAAATGAGATCTATCAAGCCAAACTGGGAAGATTCCATAGCACTGCAGCAGAGAACAGCAACGATGAGTAAGAACGCACTACTATATCTGGTGTTGATAACACGATAGAAATCCCCCCCCAACTATATGACTAAGAAAGTTAGAGGCTAGAGTGGCCAATGATGGTACAGCATCCGCCTTCCTTTTTAAAATATGCATAAGGTGTTAAATGTATGACTTTTATACATATTAAAAGAACCGAATAAACCAGCTAAGAGAAGTAAACACTTTTAAGAAAAGAAAGGCCAGGCCTGTAAAGAAAAAGAAAACCCCCAATGCCTACAAAAAAAATTAAATTAGTATATTTTTAATGTGTTGACTATCCATACAAATATTATTTTTATATATTTTGAAGAGTTGGTGGGTGTGTTTGTGCAACAGGAAGTCCTACTTCCTGATTACCTGTAGGTCCCAAATTTTGCATATACAATCCTGCCACTGAAATTAGCTGAATGCACTACTCTTTTCAATGGAATATGCTGGACAAAAATAAATTTTGTTTGGTATGGTTTAGAAGAAATTCTGAATACTAGCCAACCCACACAGAGCACCAGTGCTCTCTTTGGGGCCGGCTGTATCCCCCTCCCTCTCTTTTGCCCCACACTCTTGCCCCCCCTCCCCTCCCTTCTCACTCTTTTGCCCTCCCTCCCCTCCCACCCCTCTCTTGCCCTCCCTCCCCCTCCCACCCCTTTCTCTCACCCCGTTGCCTGTCTCTCCTGCCCTCGCCCCTGCTCCTCTCTCCTGCCCTCCCCTCTCCCCCTCCCCCACTCTCTCTTGCCCCCTGCTCCTCTCTCCTGCCCTTCCCCTCCCCCTCCCCCTCCCCTCCCCCTCCCCTCCCCCACTCTCTCTTGCCCTCTCCTCCCCCACTCTCTCTTGCCCTCCCCTCCCTCTTGCCCTCCCCCACTCTCTCTTGCCCTCCCCTCCCCTCCCCTCCCCCACTCTCTTGCCCTCCCCTCCCCACCCCACCCTCTCTTGCCCTCCCCCTCCCTCTTGCCCTCCCCCTACCCCCTCCTTCTTGCCCTTGCCCCCGCCCCACTCTCTCTTGCCCTCCCCCTGTTCCTGCCCCTCCCCCCTCCCCCTTCATTTCATTTTACAGTACTTACTGGGTGGCGGCAGCCGCAGCCGCTGCCGCTCCTCCACCCGGGCGGCGCACACTGAAGTCCTGATTCCTTCCCACCCCAGCCTCCCGCAGGCGTCTGGCCTCGGTGTCTGGTTCCACCACCGCCTGGCCGTGAGCCGCCTCTGCAGCCGGGCCCAGCCCCTCCGCGGCCTGGCCCGCCACCGGGCCGAGTGCTGCCTTTGCCGTCGGGCCTGTGAGGCCCGTTGCCGCTGCTTGCTAGCCTCTGCGGCCGGCCTCTTTGAGGTCAGCTACCACTCCCCCCACCCTCTTGCCCAGGCTGCCGGGCCGAGTCCTGCTGCAGTGGCCAGGCCCGCTGCTGCCTTGCCCGGGCCCGCCGCCGCCTCGCCCGGGCCCGCTGCCTCGCCTCCGCAGCCAGGCCGGGCCTGTGGCCACCCGCAGCCTGGCCCGCCGCTGGTCAAATTCTCCTGGGTGCACTGTGCTAGCCAATCAGGCGCCTCCGCAGCCCAGCCAATCCGCTGGGCTGCCGGGACGCATTTTCCCTGGCACACCTAGGAGAAATAGACAAGTAGACAGATAGATAGATAATTATCAGATTTTAACCATTATTGTTCTGAACAGATTTGTAACACTCAACAATCAGATCAATAATTTGAAAATTACATCATGCACAAGAGAAGCAGAAGATTTCTCAGATTCAATTTTACCATATATGGTAATAATTCAATAAAATGAATAATGTTGAAATTGACATCCTACAAATTCCAAACTGTCCTTTTAGTTCCTTTTTGCGAGCACATTAATAAAAAATATCTTACACACATATATGTATAAATGTATCTATTATATATATTATTATTATTTTTTACATTTATATCTCACTTTTCCTCCAAGGAGCTCAGAGTAGTGCACATGATTATTTTTATCCTCACAACAACCCTGTGAGGTAGGTTAGGCTGAGAGATATATGACTGGCCCAGAGTCACCCAGTGAGTTTCATGGTTGAATGAGGATTCGAACTTGGGACTTCCTTGTCCGAGTTCAACACTCTAACCACTACGCTGTGCACAAAATAAAGCTGCACTTCCCGATTATCTACAGATACAGGTGGCCCTGAATCCGTTCCTGCCAATTAGCGAAAATATGGAAACTGCAAATAAAGAAATTTTACCCCTATGGGAATCCAGGGGTTAAGTTCCTTACTCTGAAAAAACCACCACAAAAGCAGGGAGGGGGCAAAAGTAAGGGTAGGAAAGCATAGTACCTTGTTCTTCAGGTCTCCAGGTATACCCCCCAAATCCTCTTGTTTTTCATTTTCATTTTTAAAAAAGAGCCACAAAATTGCTCTGTGCTTCAAAATGGTGGCTGGAAATGATGCCAGAAGTCCTTTCGGGCTACACAGGAACCATGGATAGGAGAAAATTGACTATATTTCATGCCATGAATTAAAAAACTGGTTCTTTAAGACCCATCTGCAGATAAATGAAACCAAGATCCGTGGTTTCACGGATGAGGGTCTTCTGTACCAAATTTTGCATAAACAATCTTGTCACTTAAAGTAGCCAAATGCACTACTTTTTACACCAGAATATGCTGGGGAAAACCTGTAAATGACTTTTTAAAAGAAACACAACATGATTTTCCCTGGTCAACAACAGGCCTCACTTACTAGTAAATAATAATTTTAATTTTGGGGGAAACAACAGAGTGATTATATAGAGTAACAAGCAAACCTGCTTTTTCCATGAAAGGAATGGGAAAACCTTGGGAAAACTCATTCATACTAAGAGTTGGCCTTCATAGTATTAAACCTATAGCTTTGCCAGCTGACTGGATGGAACAGGACGGTGAGAGGAAGCTTCATTCACTCATTCTTTACAAGAGGGTTTGCACAGGGCTTTTTGCCAATGCTGCTGTTCCATCATTTTACATAGCTGACTACTTTGGACAGAACTAAAATGCACAGCACAATATGTTTAAATGGAAGTAGTGATGCAATTGAATTAATTTAATTAACAGCAATTTAATTAACAGCAATTTGCTCTCAACTCAAAGTGGAACAGTAACGACTGGGTGGCGCGAAAAGGAGCAGGTCTAGAAGTGCTTTCAAAATACAAATTCAGAGAGAAATTGAATTAGGCTATCTAGATTCCATGGATTTTGGGTGGGAGTTTATGCCCAACTTTATCAAGACTAAACCCTCATTGCTGCCACAGCTATGGGCAAAAGCGTTCTTCTACCATCACTTATCTCCATGCCAGATCCTTATCTAGATCAGATGATTTGCTGCTCTATGTTCCTCCACATAAGGAGCATTACCTTATGGGGAGGAACAGGATTGCAACTTCCCCTCTGCCCATTGTGCATGCCTGTTCCACTTCCAACAACCTCAGATATCTACACATGAGTGGAATAGGTACACACCTCAAATCCAATGCACATCGACCTGAATCATTCAATGAATTCCCAACTAGGGATGTTGGAAGGGCAGTGAGGGGTCACTTTAAGGGACAGGGAAGGTGCTTCCTACCTGTCCATTCCTGCCCTGTGACCTTTTCCCTGCCGGCGCTCTCCTAAACTGCGTGGGTGTGGGACTGCAGCATTCCTGAGCCCACGTTGTTTAGGAGAGTGCTGGCGGCGGGGGGGAAGTGGTGGGGCAGGGATGGGCAGGTAGGAAGCACCTTCCCTGTCCCTTAAAGTGACCCTCCCACCCTTCAGCTCAAACGCAGGACCTTTGAACTGGTTCGGTGCTCCAGAAAAGGAGCACCCAACTGGTTCCGTGTGTTGGAGATGGAGTTCCAGTGCATCGACCGTTTGCACCAACTATCCTAATAACCACTAGGGGCACTGGGAGTAGAGATAGTGAGTCAGGGTCTCTTTAACTGTTCTACCTGTCTCTACTCTATGACCCTTGACCTGAGTCTTCCACACTTCCTGTGCTGAGTCACAATCCTTCGTTTCCTCCTAGAGAGAAGATGGAAATATCTCTCTCCCTCCTTACCTATTCATTATGTAGTCCCTTCGATTAGCTATAGGTCTTTCCTATCTAAGTGTACTTAACCAATAAATACTTAGTATTTAGTTCTACAAGGATCTCCACGTGTTTTCTCTAAATAGCTGCAACAACTAAACCATCCTCTGCTACCTACTCTGTAACTGGAGTGTGCACTCATTCTTGAGTGCTCTGCTGTTTTACTTACTGGGGGTAAAAATTAACAACCCCCAACACTGTGCACATCCCTATTCCCCACCCATGTGGGATATTGAGGACTGTTCAGGCCTGTGTGCATGTGCCCTATTCAAATGTTATAACCATACTTGGTAGTTTGGGGGATGTTGTCTGCTAGAGACAGGACGGTCATGCCCAGTGGGTATGGTGGAACAGTGCAATCTTGCTCTCCCACCATGTGTCTCCAATAGGGATATTGTCCTATCAGGATGCTTGTCTCAGCTGCTGGCAAGTTCTTGATTCCTGCTTCATACTTGGTATAGAACTTTGAGAATTAATTCCCCTTCTCCCCAAAATCTGTATCCTCTATGGATGAAGAAAATTGAGTTGTTGTGGGTTTGTTTTTCCTGACACCATCAAAGCTCACATATGGCAAATGTTCCTTGCATTCATGTAACCACATAATTACTGCTTCCATGCAGAGCTCTGCGCTGTATGAAGACTGGCTTTGCATTCTCTTTTTACCATCTTTCAAAAGAAAGCCTCTGATTTACGTCTGCTTCCCTTTTCAAAGGCAACTCACGCACCCTGCATGATATGCTTGCAAATAAGCTTTCTGGAGTGGCAGAGGCTGCTTTATACCCGCCGCACATTTTGCTGCTTGTCAGTGATGCTTGAAACCTTATTAATTCAGGGCTGGCATAGTTTTTACAGTGGCATTTTTTAAAACCAAGCTTGAGAAAATGAGGAGGAGGGGTAAGAGGTTCCACATGGAGGAAAAATGCATTGTTCCTAGTAATATCTTTTCCAGTAATCTTCTGTTGTTGCATCTGTTTCATTGTGTGGGAAATTAAATAGATTGCTTGTTGTTCAGTTTTAGTGTCAAAGGCTTTTAAAAATTATTGCAATAAAATAAATCAAAATATAAATCCCAGAAACAGGTGTCGATTTAGTTTAACATTCTGGTTATCTCAGACTGCAACTCTATCCACATGTAAACCAGGAGAAAGCCCTATCAAAATCAGTTTGACCTGAGTACATCATGCATGGGGCCACTGTATAATTGTCATGGTTTTCAAATTCTGTCCACAGGAAGCCAAGGGTTCCTCAGAAGCTTATCAGGGGTACATCAAATTGCCAGGAGTTCCTGGAAAACAGCTTGTCCAGCATTACTGATATTCCCTTGCAGTGTACAGGTGCAAGGAATTATTGGGTGCCGTCCAGGATGTGCTGCCAACTTGCATGGGCAGCAACAAGACCCCACAGGGTTTTGCCAGCATTGTGCATGAGCTGAGAATGTTCCATTGAAGAGACCCTGGCATCTGTGGCAGTGTACAGTGTTTCCAAACTGCAGGAGTTCCTTAGCAGATAAATCAATGTGAAAAGAGGTCCCTGAAGGTAGGAAATAGAAAAAGACTCATCTATTAGAATAGCCAGGCAAAATATTTATGATTGCTAAATAATGAGGGTAAACCCTGTGAAGAGTGGGTTGGGCTTGGCTCCAAGAGGCCTGGATTCAAGATCTAGCTCTACTGTAGAATCGTTGTGTGGCCTTGAGCATGCCACTCTCCTTCTCAGGGTCAGCTCCCTGTTTTTTAAAAAATTGGAATGATAGAGACCTACTTTATAAGGTGTTTGTGGAAATAATGACTAGTCACAGTCTGATCTTATGATGCAACCCTATGATCCTGGCAAAGTAGCCCCCATGCAGCACAGTTTCTTCCAGCGGGGTTACATATGTATGCCCTGTTCAAACTATATTCAGCTGGCAGCACCATGCCAATTCAAAGTGGAAACAGCATATAATACAGGAACAACGTGAGAACTTCTACAGCGACCAGAGCAACAGTGCAGGACTTTCATTGATCAACAACTCCCCCAGCAACATCATCACAGCAAAAGCACCGATCAACAGCCAGCATCATAATGCCATTACTTGTTGCTACCATATGGCCAGCAGGAGCTCCAGGGGATCTCTGAGAAGCCTTTCCTATTTTGCTAACACTACTCACTTGAGATCTGCCAAAGGGAAGCTATGTGCCAGCCTCTGTGTGTCAAAGTATTTTAACAAACTGTACAAACTTGCAGAAAAATAATTACAGATCTATGTGCCAGATAATCCCAAATTTAAAAAATCAGTGTTAAAAAAGCTTTAGATTAATAGCCTTGCTAAAAACCAAAATAGATTTACAATTGCTTGTTGGAATGGGAAGTTTCATGGTATTATGTAAAATACTGGTTAAAACCTTGGTCCAAGAGATCAAAAGAACATAAAAGGAGTGGAAGTAATACACCAAATAAAGATGTCTGTTTTCAGTCAATTTTTAATATTAATGACATTCTTTACAATATGCACTTTGCCCACTAACATGTTTTATCGGGGGTTGTTGCTAGTAGAGAATGCGGAATGTGTTGCAGCATTGCTCAGCTGACAGTCCATGAACCAAGAATGAGTTCTTATGCCATCAGGTTGGTATCCCAATGTCCTTTAAGAGCTTTCTGTCCCAGTGCATGCTCCGGTGTGGTACTTCAGGTCTTACCATGAAATTGGTAAATTGGCTTCTTATAGTTAGCTGCTGAATAAGCCTCTTCAGTAAGGGAGACAGTGCCAGAAAGAGCTTCATGCTTTGCGAGGAAGTCATTTTCTGGGTGTGGTCAGGGCCAACCCAATATGCTTAGCTTTAGCAACTGACAATCTAAACCCCATTCTCTCCCCTAATTAACAGTTCACTAGGAGGTTTTCCTGTACATCACACTAAATGAATGAGAGCTGTGCAAAAGTACTCTTCTACTCTTCGGAAGTTCCTGTCCATTTCAATTCAGCAAAGGCTAGAGAAACTTCCTGGTAGATTGTAATCCCTGACTGAGATTCCTCTCACTCCCTCTGCTATCCTTAATTATATCCAAAATCCACCACTCCAGGCAACCATTTGCCTCATGATTGGGCCACCCTTGGGTGTGATAGAACAGACACACTCATCTCTCCTTTTTTAAAGGCCCATGCTATTCCTATTTTACATCCACTTTGCAGAGTTTTTTTCCAAATGCACTGTGCTGGCTGTTTCTTCTTAATTGTCAAACTGCAAGGCCATCAGTCTTAAGCTCTGTACATTCAGATGTGTCTTGTCTTTTGACAGATGAGTCCCACATTCAAAGAAATAAAGCTGACAGAGTTCCCACTAGCTTCAGCACAGCTCAGACCAGCAGTGAGCTACAAAACAAATTAATTCGGAAGAGAGCTCTTGATCTCTGGAAAGATTCTGGATTTTCTGGCTTCTTGCAACAGTACTATTGACTTTCAAAGGGGTGAAAAGATCAAGTATTTTCTTCTTCAGAATTCAGATTTCATAAAGCCACAGTAGCCCTTCTTACCATCAGAACTGGTGCTTTTTAAAATGCTATGGCCTCCTGTGGCTTCCTTGAGTTGTATATTTTCTTGAAGTTCATATGTGATTGTTTTTGGACAGGTAGGCTATGAGAGCCACAGCAACTCCGACATATATGCCTGTTCCAATGGTGATTGATAGGACAGCCAAGAAGAGGGCTCGCCGTGAACTGGAGCTTGCATGGTGGAAGTCTCCTTTAGCAATGGCTTTGTTTGTCTGCAAGAAAAACAACATACACTTCCTTAAGTAAACCTGAATATGGTGCACTCTAGAGCTTACAAGCAGAAGCCTACTTTTGTTGCGTGAAAAGACATCAATTAAAGCATGGTATTTTTTTGTATGTTTTTTACTACTGTCAGGGTGAAAATAGCCAAACACTGCAAAGATCAAGAGTATTCTACTATTAAATGTTGATACAAAAGGATATAGAACCATCTCATCATGGTCAAAATGACACACCAAATAAATGTTTCTGAGACTTAGCTAAACCAGAAACTTCATTTATTCTGGTATCAATTTCTGTCATATATATGTCCATGGATCATGTCGTCTTGTCTCTTAAACATCAAATGTTTGTTGTTGTTTTAAGAATTTGCCTTATACAGGGAACTCTTGAATATTGCGGGAGTAATGTTCCATGAAAGTACCACAAAAGTTAAAGCCACAGTATTCAAAACTAGATGGATAGAGGTCCATCTCCAGTTACCACCAATATGTCTGTTGGTGACTCGGAACCGGGTCTTGTCTGCAGCTGCTCCGGTCTTGTCTGCAGCTGCTCCTGGCCTATGGAATGCACTCCTGGCAGATATCCGCAGTTTAGGCTTGCTGTTGGCCTTTAAGAGAGCCCTAAAAACTTACTTGTTTGGCCTGGCCTTCCAAGGTATTTAAATTGTGTTTGAAGTATTTTAATTGGTTTTAAATGTTTTTTGTTCTTGAATTTTTAAAATATTGTTTTTAGCACCATGTCTTAAATGGTGTTTGTTTTTATGTCTTTTAAATTTGTTGTACATCGCCCATAGCCTTTGGATGGGGCAGTTTGTAAATGTAATAAATGAAGTAAGTAAATAAATAAATGACTAGCTGTCAGAGATGCTATAGCAGATTCCTGCACTGAACAGGGGGTTGGGACTAGAAGGCATCCCAGGTCCCTTCCAATTAAAAACTTCTATGATTCTAGTATATTACAGTAAACATAATCAGGACTATCTAAGGACATTTTGGTGTTTGAAGTGGAAATTTCGACATTCCTTTCCCCACTAATTACCCTGAGGCATAATGCACTGGGAAGTTATCCTGTTGAAGCCCCAGTGAAATAAACAGGAGTGTGCAAGGGTGTGCTTTTCATTTCAATGGGGCTTCCATTGGAAACTTTCCAGGAGTGTGTGCCCCATGGGTCCAATCTGTCTCCCTCTAACACTCTTAATCATTCCCCCAGATTTGCCACCTGAGACAATCTCACATGGCCTTGTGGTAAGTCCCCCCCTCCAATCAAGGAGTACTGAAGATCTTTGTCTTTTGTTGCACTGAAGGGCATCCTTGCAATGACTACAAGTTCTAGTACTTTCATTTTTTAAATAGCCAGACTGTGGTTGGCATCAAGATGACTGATGAGCCAATTTAACACTGTCTCCAGGCTGAAATCTTTTCAGTAGCAGGCCAAGAGCTTTCATAAATAAAAGGTATGGCAAGCACAGTATACAAAATGAATTCTAAGTTGGGGACTGTCCATCACTAACAACACAGGGCAAGCCAGCTTGTTCAGCAGTAGACAGAATTAAAGATAATGGCACAGGCTTACTTGTAAAGGTCTGAGATCCTTCAGCACTGATCATCCTTAAATGCCTTCACTGTCTGGCTCACTATTAAAAGGATTCTCATCTATTTGCATAGAATGTCTCCTCTAGTATATGGGCTTCTTCTCTGCAACAATATATTGACAGTAGCACTGGTCAAACTGCACAGATGGTGGGCTTGACAGCAATTCAGAGTGATCCATGACATTTAAATGATCACATATGCTAGATGTTTTCTTAGATGAAGGGTATACTTTCAGGTGTTTTGCAATGATGCAATCCTATACATATTTTAACAACCTAGCCTGCTGTGCTTAGAAATTCTAAGCCTCTGGTTCCAAGAGGACCAACCTCTTGCAAAGCTTTTCTTAAGTTGTAGAGTGCTGTTTGGTGCATATTTAACCAAAAGCAAAACTAGCAGAGCTTTATCAGAACATCAGATTTACAGATGTTCTCTGCTTTGCCAAAGATTTAACTGATTCACTGTAAACAGAGCCAACCTGTTGCAAAGACCAATCCTATGCAAATTAACTCATAAACATAGGATTCACGGTTTCCTTGCTCTTGCTGACTTGTGTGTGTGGCTTCATGATGACAGACACTTGTTCCAATGCCCCCAGTCTTACGTCCCTCTCTACAACCACAATCTATTCACTTTGTTTTCCCACCAACCATATACAGCCCATTACCACCCATGTATGCCAATGGCAGGCATCTAGACTAAATTACTCCTGAGTAGTTCTACTGAAATTAAATAGACGAACGACTGAGTAACTTGGTCTGGATGTCAGCAATTAACTCTGACTCAAATATACACATAGAGTGAGGTAGAGCCACCCTTGGATAACAGGGGTGGGGGATGACAGTACTGGGGCTTCAAGGGTCAGGAGGGCCGCCAAGACACCCCCTTGCTCCTCTCGCAGGGTACCCCCTTGCCCCCTTCTGCACGCAGCAAGTGAACAAAGTGCTCGCTGGCTGGGAGCATGAGGCATGCCCTGCTCCTTTCCACCTGGCACTTTGTTCAAGCACTGGAATGCTGGGGGCATCTTTCCCTGCCTCGCTCTCAGAAAGGCAGAGAAATAAACTCCCAGCCAATTAGTGCTTGAACAAAGCACTGAGTGAGAAGGACCGGGAGAAAGACCAAGCAGCCCCTCTTCTTGGTAGTGGCCATGCCCCGCTGCATCAACGTCAGACGTAGGGAGTGTAGCCAGTATCAGGAAAAAGGCTGCTCAGCATGGCAGGCATCCCCAAACTGCGGCCCTCCAGATGTTGCTGAACTACAACTTCCAGCATACCCAGCCACAAAAAATTGTGTCTAGGGATGCTGGGAGTTGTAGTTCAGCAACATCTGGAGGGCCGCAGTTTGGGGATGCCTGCTTTAAGGCGTATGCATGTGCATGCACACGGTCACACATTTTTTTTTATGTCTGCTCAGTTAATTTTAGCTCCTGCTCAGATTGAATCAGGAGGTCCCACTCTGAATGCATATGCGTACACATTGCCTTGATACTGCCACCCAGAACAAAAAACTCATCCTGCACATAGATGAAAAAAATTAGAGAACATTGCTGCTCAGCCCCACTCCCGATTCCTCCCAGTTCAAGTGCTGTCTGGGAAACTAGGGGCTGACATGCGCACCTCTTTTAATGGGGTGGGGATCACTGGCGGGAGCTTGCCCTCCAGTTGCCACTGAGCTTCCTACACCCCTGGACACAGTGTGTAGCCAGTGTCCCCCCAATCTGCAAAGGCAGTGGCTTAGGGCTGTAAGACCAAGGGGAAGTGTGGGTGCATGGAGACTAAGCGGCAAATTAACAAAATGGGGCAAGTCACACAATTGTCCTGGGCGGAATGGGAGGGTGCAAGGAGAAGGCTGCACTTAACTTACCTTCCCTCCGGATGACTGAGCTGTCCTCTATCACTGTGCCTCCCGCATGCCCACACGGACAGCCCTGCTCTGTGCAACTCCATGAAGCACAGAGCAGGGGGGAGGGAACTGGGGCCGAAACATGTTGTACTGGGCTCTAGGCATTCCTCTATGCAATGTGTGGCATGCACATTACATTGGGGATTCCCCCATCAGATGGTCACTCTGTGTGCCCATCTCTGTGACCAAACAGCCCGAGGAATCTCACAAGACCCGGTAGGGGTAAGGGTGAGATATCACCCTTAACCTCGGCTAAAAGACAGGTTTGTCAAGGGGGTTAAGCGGAGGGATCCGAGAAGATCCCACTGCTTCTCACGACCAGTCTAACCCTGCTTGGGGCAGCCCAGGCAGGATTAGGCTGGTCGTGAATGTTGGGAATTCTCTCTGGTAAGAGATACCCTTCTATTACGGCAGAGTGCACTGAGGCACAACACAGCGGAGTCTGCCTAGGCATGCGTGTATGCTCAGAGTAAAAGAAACTTGGAGCCAGTTCATAGTTTCAAATTAATATAAGGAGTCTTTATTAGTGAACTCCATCCTAGATAGTAAAGTGGAGAGATAGGATCTCTAATCTAGCTAGCTAGCTGGATGCAGAAAGATGGTTTCTGCATCTCTGCACACATGGTGCAGGGAGAGAGGAGCGTGGGTGTTGCAAGGGAGAAGAAAGGGAAAGAGGAAGAGGAAGTGACAAGGCAGGCAGGCAGGCAGTCCCTGAGAGTAGCAATCTACATATCAAAGGGATAGAGTCAGAGCAGTAAAGAAGGGATGACCAATGTCTTGATCCCTCTGACTCACTAATCTGTCCCCCTCTGTCATTGAGACATGAGACAGCGCAGAGTCCTTCAATTCCAACAGTGAGAACAGCCTCAATATATGAGACTGTAAAATGTGTTTACTGCTTGCATGATTTGAAGGGAAGGGAAGGGGAGAAGGACAGAATCAGAATATTGAATCAGGGGCTAACAAATGAACCAAGGTCATACTGTACCAGGAGTCTTATCTTGCTTGATTGCTTCTGTCCTTGATTGCCTTTGTCATGTTTCCACCTCAATACAAATGAGATGGTGCATGCCTGCACGTTTATAGGTAAACGCAGTGTAAAATGTTTATATTACCTCATGTGACAAATAGAAGGCAGCAATTCCCAGTGGCCAGAAACAACAGAGCATGGAGAACACACTGAGCCCGAGATGGTCCCTGGGCGGCATCATAAGGAAATGGTCTTCACTGTCCGTATCACTTGAATAATCGCTCTAGAACAGTAAGGCACATGAGGAGGACACTTATTAGTGAGGCAGTTATTCCTTACCTATAGCAGGCTGGATCTGTGACTGCTGCAACCTTCCAAAGGCCATGTAAAATGCCTTATCAAAATTAAGGTGACAACATCTATAAACCCCACTATGTATAAAATAATACCCAGTGGGTTCTAACAAGTCTAGAAGTACAGCCCAGCAGTTTTTGGCAGGTCAAGGGACAGAGCCCAGGCCCAAAGCTGTCTATTCACAGCTTTTAGATTTATTTATTAAAAACACACACACACACACACACACAACTGAAGAGAGAAAAATGGTCTTGTCTCTTGCTTTTCTGGCAAAACAGCAAAAATATCTATGTATTTATGTATACATAAATAATTAAATAGGCTGGGTTTTTTTCTGGTTACCTGGCAACCAAAAACACTGGGAGGGCTTAATGTGGCTTGCAGACCTTACATTGTTCCCCCCTGTATTCAATGATGAACCAATAATCAGATTCTAGAATATACAGTTCCATGAGTATCTGGGGAACAACTTAACTGATCCTCTTACCCCAGGAGTCCCCAATCTTGGGTCCCCAGATGTTGTTGGATTACAACTCTCATCATCCCCAGCCATAATGGCTGAAGGATGCTGGGAGCTGGGAAAACCTACCTCATCCCAACAGAATTTTTGTTGGCCCAAGCTTGGGCAATTTCATTTGACGGATTCTGTAAGAATGTCATGATTAGAAGAAGCTTGAGACAGCACACCACATTTAAAGCTATACCAGTGTCTGAGGTGAGGGTCAACTAATAGTTTCTCTTTCAATGACAACTGAGCTTTCCACAACATGGAAAGGCATTTCTGCGATATTAAACTATTTCTGCATGTTGTCCATAATTTTATAATTTGATTGGAAGGAAAATACATGATCAGGCCTTCTGTAATATGCACGTTCGACTTGTTACACTTTATTATTAAAAAATAAAAATGAAGCACAATCCAGCCAAAGTTAAGTACATTTAAGTTCCATGGATTTTCCAGTGGAAGTGAGTTAATCACTATTTTTCACCATAGGTACATGCCCCCATGCCATGTTTTTCATTTATTAAAACTCTGGTCATTTTTTTGTATTTGGAAACATAATTAGGTCAATGAACAGGGAAGCCCCAGCCTAAGACCTCAGCATCCTATCTGTAAAATGAGGATTGGTTTGTTCCATTTCATCTGTTGAAAATATAAACCCAACACAGACTATGGCACTGGTGTCATCTAGCCATAGAGAGTGGATGTCCTAGCACAAGAATATTATAAAAGAGATAATTCCAGATTAAAGAGAATGATAGCTTAAGTGAAAGACACACCAATCCATGAAATCAAACATTTTATACTTTAGTCATTTTATTGCCTAATATTTTATTCAATCCTCAAGATTTGTCTATTCATCAGCAATAAGTAGCCTAAAGGAGAACTAAGTTATTAATGATCATTTGAAGCAGCCAACATTTTTGCAGCATTACTGTTTTTGAATTATTATACATAGTTTGATGCTTGAACAGTTCGTGAAGCCCTTTTACCAATTTATTAAAAGTATGAGAAGGTGTACAAGTAAGTTTGTAGTTCTCTAGATTTTTTAATGGTCTGAGTTACTGGTATATGTCTGCATTAATTCCCCCAGCCCTTTTCTTATGAACCTCTTTAAAAGTGTGTTTGTACAGCAGCAATCACATTGGTGGTATATAATGGTTGCATTGGTGGTATAACATAGCCAATTCACAACGTTCTTTCTCTCTATCGCTCATGCTCTTCAAAGCCCAATATTGCATCAAGTTCTAGCATCACACCAAAATCAAAGTGCAAGGCAGGACTATGATAACTAGTTCTCAGTGGCTGCAACTGACGTCTACAGGACAAAACAAATGGGTTGCTATCTTAGACTGGCCAAGTTTTCGCAGAAAGCGTTTGAGATGGTAAACTCTGCCTGGATTATACCACTTAAGACTATAAGTGATGCTCAGATCTTTGAATGCTCCTCTATAAAATTTATTTTTTAAAATTCCTGCACACAAAAAGTACATGTCAAGGAGAAGGCTTTGTTAGGACACTTCTCCCGGACATCTAGTTTTCGATGTGCAGAGGATTTGGATTTTGTTTCTGTTTTAACGAAGGGGCATTCAATCATATGGGCACCCACCCACAGTCTGGATAATCCAGGCTCAGGTTAATAATAACCCTAACCCTCAGTGACAACAAATCCTTAGGGAGGAACAACACTCAAGCACTGTTCCCTCTAAGGCGTGCACGCTCTCACAAGTTTTTGGATGTCTGCTCAGTTAATTTTAGATCCCGCTCAGGTTGAATCAGGAAGGCCCCACTCTGAATGCAGGTTTACACACACTGCCTTGATACTGCTGCCCAGAACAAAACACATTCTGCACAGAGATGAAAAAAATTAGAGGGACCACTGCACTGAAGTGGGGGCAAAAACCTGTCAGCAAAATCTGACAGTGCCTAACATGGGGTGCTTCTGTGCAGCACCTGCCCCTGGTGAACTCAGGTAATAGGCAAGTTTTGTTCCTGTTCAACCATTGAGATGAATGGAGAGACATGTCAGACAATACTGAATTAGATGGACCAATGGGCTGACTCAATATGAGAAGAGATTTTAACCCAGATCACCCAAATAGATCCAAGGCTGACATTCTGGTTTGGTTTTGTTGGTTGTTGTTTTTTAACAACAAACTGGGTATATAGATGTTGGAGAGGTAGATGGGATGAGGGGAAATAAATCACTTGGAGGGAGCCAGATCAAAGGGGTACTGTGGGATGCTGCGGAAGGGAACAACAACAACAATTATTTAAGATGGTGATAGGAACAGAGCCAATTTCACCTCCCAGGTTGCATATTTACCCTCCCTCTTACCTTCGTTCACATTCTCCTAACAGCCCAACCCCCTCAATACTATTTATTTAATTTTATCCCCAGGTGCTCAGGATGGCACAGATGCCTCCCTTTTATCTTCATAACAGCCTTGTGAAGTAGGTCACCCTGAGAGATAGTGACTGCCACAAGGTCATCCAGTGAACTCCATGGCTGAGCAGGGATTTGAACCCAGATCTTCCCAGTCTAAACCCAGCATTCTTCACTACATCGTGTTGGATTGTTTATCATTTTCCTGGCACTATTCACAAAAATATTGAGTGAAGTGTCTTGGAATATGCAGGTACAATCTCAAAATTACTTTGCAGACTTACCGTATTTTACGGACTATAAGACGCTACGGACTATAAGACGCACCTTAATTTTAATCCAGTTTTTCAGAGTTTTAACATATTGAACTGTTAAAACATATAAGACGCACCTGAATTTTGGCGGATATTTTTCGAGGAAAAAAGTGAGTCTTATAGTCCATAAAATACGGTAATTAAAGATATTACTTTGAGTCTGAGTCCAATAATAATAGATCCTTGTTTCCCAGGAGAAAATTCTTTAGCATCCTAGACTGCACGTCACTACTATAGTCAGAAACCTTAGGCTTTGCCAAGACGAAGCGACTGAAGACTATTTGAGCAGCATTAAGAACAAGTATATAGAAGAATTTTAGAAAAGTGGAGAAAAGCAAGGAGAGGCAATCAATCAATCATCTTTATTATGGTCAAAGACCAGCACAGGATAAGGTACAGATACCATATAATAAAACTCATGCTAAATAAAATATAACTCTAGAAGCTAAGTATGATTATAACAGTAAAATACAACTCTAAAAACTGTATGGAATTAATAAAGTAAAATGCTACCGGCTAAGCCTAAAAACCTGTAGGAAGATTAATAGAATAAATGAATAGCTATCCTTAAAAGTATAGGGACATAGGAAACTGCCATATACTGAGTCAGACCATTGGTCTATCTAGCTCAGTATTGTCTACACAGACTGGCAGTGGCTTTCTCCAAGGTTGCAGGCAGGAATCTCTCTCAGTCCTATCTTGGAGAAGCCAGGGAGGGAACTTGAAACCTTCTGCTCTTCCCAGAGCGGCTTCATCCCCTGAGGGGAATATCTTGCAGTGCTCACACATCAAGTCTCCCATTCAGATGCAACCAGAGCAGACCCTGCTTAGCTATGGGGACAAATCACACTTGCTACCACAAGACCAGCTCTCCTCTCTAAAAATAAACTAAACTAAAACTAAAAATATAAAACAATTAAAATAATATATACAAGCTACATAAAAGCAATATAAAAGCAGTGGAGTAAAAGGTAAATTAAAATTATTATACAAACAAGCAAATAGAATGCTCAATAGTCAGACATCTGCTGCCAGGGATATTAACAGGAGGTCAGGACCCTACGGATCTTGCATGCTTCCCCACAGAACCTTGCAACTTTGTATGTGAAGAACCGATTGTCATCTGAGAGCAACATCTTGGTGTAGACTTGACTAGAGCGGCCGGGGTATTTAAGAAGTAGGGGAGATATGAGCCTCTCCCGACTGTCTTTATAAAAGGGATACAAAAGGAGCACATGGTCTATGGTTTCCACCTCCCCAGAGTCACAAGGACAGAGCCTTTCTATGAATTGGATCTTCTTGTATTTGCCTTTCAGAACAGCAGAGGGATGGGCATGACACCGGGCAAGGGTGAACACCCTTCTATAGCTTGATATTTCCAATTGTCCCAAATCTGCAGAGGGGGAGATGGTAAACCTATGACTGTCCGGGGCCAGAAAGTCTGTCGCCTTACTTAAATCTGCCTGGTGTTCCGTGTCCAGAATCCTCTGTTTGATGGCGTTTTCACCTTGTCTCAGCCCACTGTAAGTAAAATGTACAGAGAGAAGCCCAGCTGTGTCACTTTGTTATAGACTGCCCATTTCCATGAAGACTGGAAGTTGTCTTGCAGGGTTAGTGGGGCCAAGCCCCATGGCCAAAGGGCTAGTCTGAGCCAGTGGTTGAGGACTATCATCAAAAACTTTGCCTCAACTTTTATCATGCCAGTTTCTTGCCATAAGGTAGCATTGGAGACACAGCAAGGCACTTGTAAGGTCCCTCTCAGGAATTTAGATTGAACACGTTCCAGTATAGCAAGATTGGATGGAGATCCTGGGTGGGCACCATATAGTAATTGTGCCAACAACTTGGCTTCATATAGTTTGAGCACTGCAGGTACGTAACGGCCACCTCTAGTATGTAAGAACTTCACGATGGCAGAGGAGCTCCTCTGTGCTGCTAGGGCAATGTGTTCAAAATGGGCCCTTCTTGAGCCAGAGGCATGAAGGCCTACCCCCAGGTTCGTAAAGCAGGTGACCTGCTCAATTCTTTGCCCATCAATATTCCAATGGTGGATCTTCAGTCTTGTAGCGAAGGCCATGATCTTGGTTTTTTGATAATTTATTTCCAACTGTTCACTCTTGTAATGCTGAGACAGTGCTGTCAGCGCCCTACTGAGACCTACAGGGGTCCTCGAGAGGATAGCAGCAGCATCCGCATAGAGTAGGATGGAGATGGGTCTTCTGGCCAGCTTGGTAGGGTGGAAGTCAGGGTTGCTGAGGCAGCTCATTGATATAGAAGTTGAACAGTAGCGGGGCCAGGATACATCCTTGTTTAACTCCCTTCTGGGTTGAAATAAGGTTTGTAAGGTGTCCTTGGGGACTACATCTCACCTTAAGTGATGTGTCTGTGTGAAGGGTGCGGATCAGATACAGCAGGTGTCGATCAATAAAGGAGGATTCAAGTTTTTCCCAAAGCTTGACTTGGGAGATGGAGTCAAATGCAGCCTTAAGGTCTATGAAGGCAGCATAGAGGGAGGTAGCTTTGTTAGAAGAGTACCTTTCAATGAGATGTTGGAGCATCAGGCACTGATCAGTAGTAGATCTGCCCTCCCTAAATCCCGCTTGTTCATCTGCCAGCATCTCTTCTTGCTCTAGCCAGTCCTTGAATTTCCTATGTATGTGCCTGGCATACAGCTTGCTGATGGTGTTGAGCAGGCTAATGGGCCTATAATTGGCAGGGTCATCCCTTTGGCCCTTTTTGAATATGGGGATGATGATCACCCATCTCCAGTCCTTGGGGATGCAGCCCTGGCAGTCAATATGGGTAAATAGTGGGGCCCACCACTCCAGGTTGTTTTTTATAAGATCTGTAGGAATGAGGTCTTCTCCTGGGGCCTTTCCCGCTTTAGATTGTGCAACAAGGGACTCAACCTCCACTGCAGTGACCAGTGGCCAGCAAGGCAAGTCTTTTATATCCTCTGGAGGGGGACCTAAATTTACCATTGCATCCTCATATAGTCTCTGGAAGAGCAATCCCCAGGTTGTTGGAGGGATGTGGGAGTCTATTGGGGTCATGCCATTGTAGGAGGAGTTGGCCGTGAAGCGCCAAAATGTGGAGGAGTCCTTATCCTCAGCTGCCTAGATGAGTCGCGACCAAGTGGCCCTCATGGCCTCTCTCTTCTTGGTTGTCAATAGGTGTTTATCTTGTTTCTTAAGATGAGAGAGATGCGAGAGGCCCTCTAGGGCGTCTGCCCCAGAGCCAGCACTGTAGGAGAGGTAAGTGGATATAAGGGCTTTCTTTGCTTCTATGCAGTCCTTATCAAATCAGGGTTTGGATGGATGCCTGAGGGGCTTTGAAGCATAGTTAACCTTCCTAATTAAATTATGTTGGAGTTCACGTACTAAAGCATCATATCTCTCCAGAGAGGCAAGAGACAGCTCCTTTGAAGTGAAGTCTCGCTGATACAGTAAGTCAGGAAGGGTTCTGCTACAAGCAATTCTTTCATCATTTGATCAAGCTGAGGTGTCCATTTGGCATGGCATCTCCCCTGACCCTCTGGTAAAATATTGGGAGTGTAGTGAATCTCCAGGTGTAACTGTTGGGCCAAGGGTGCCAGTTGGAGGAGGAGTGGGAAATGTTCACTATCTACATGAGGGATGACTTCAAAGTTCATCACCAAAGGGAGCAGGTTCCTGGTAACAGCAATATAGTCTATGGTGCTTGTTTTGGTAGTGGATAGATATGTGAATTCACCTGAGTGGTCACTTTCCAGTGAGCCATTTAGGATCTGAAGGTTAAGTCTGGCAGTCATTTGTGCTAGGCAGAGTCCCACGTAATTTGCTCTCAGATCCTTTGACAGGCGGGTCAGGGATAGAAGCTCCGATCCTGGGTAAGGGGAGGATAGCTGATGTCAATTAAATAAAGTGTGGCCATCTGGTGCCATCCTAGCACTGAAGTCACCTCCCATCACAACCAGCGCTTCGGGGTTCGCCAGCACTAGGTCATTTGTGTATTCCTTGAGCTCAGTCCATAAAGAGCAAATTACAACAAATTGCTGAGGTGGTAAATATACATTGATTAGCAGCAGCGAATTGGGGCCAAAATGGATTAACAAGGCCATAGCATATTGTTTTAACGAGGTGAGGGGGATCAGTATTGCCAGCAGGGAGGTGGAGACAAGTATTGCCAAGCCTCCTTTGAGCCTACCACACCCAGTCCCGCCGCCAAAGAGAATGAGTGAAATCCATTGAGTGTAAGTAAGATCGGCTGCTGTCCAGGTTTCTTGGGCTAGGAAAATATCAAATTGTGAGAGGAAGTTGTTGCAGTCTGTGTCTCTGCAACAAACCCAGCCGGCGAGGTTCCATGATATGAGCTTGATCCCATGCTGGTCTGGGGGATGTCATTGTGCAGAGTTGAAGGGTGGTGGTTGTGTGGAGGGATCCTGCGATGTCATCGTGTATACACAGGATGGCCTTGGGAAGCATAAGTCCTGAGGGGAGATAGCAGGTGGAACACTTTCAGGTTCCTGGGCACACACCTCTGTGAGCGTCAGTCTTCCCTGGGAGGAAATCTCTGCAGTTTGTGTTGTAAGTCTCTGTGATGCAGACGAACCTTCTGGAGGGGTTAGCGTGGTAAAAGTGTCAGTTGCTGTCGAGGAGAATTCCTGGACCCAAGCCTTGTGTGCTGGTGTCCTCTGCGGTTACAGAAAGGTGGCTGGATCAATGGGGGCACTGCAGGGGCCCCTACTTCTGACAAGCGATCTACTTCCAGTGATGAATGCATCTGTTGTTGCTTCTGAGGTGATGACTGTCCCAAAGGAGCCTCGTTCTCCAGTTGCTCGTGGCTCAAGTAGGGGGACAAATGGAGGTGAGGACATGTCCTACTCTCAGGTGTATCCAAGATGGTATGTGGTTCCTCAAGTTGTGGAGATGATATGGGGGGGGCATGGAGACCCTCCCCTAGGGTGGCTGACATGTACGGGTTGCCTGAGTTCAGCAGTGCAGTGACCCTGTCAAAGTATGGGTCACTGGCAAATAGCATTCCAGGGCGCAATTCTTGCAAGGTAGTGGCCCCTGGCGGAGGTCCCTCGCCTGCTTCTGTGGGCTCTGACCTGAATGTCCTAGGATATTTGTTAGATTTAGGCAGGAGCCTGGGGGATTGGTCTTGATCACAGTCACTTTCCAGATCCATTTCAGATCCTGAATCAGCTGCAAGATCGTCTGCGATCACTTTTAAAAGTCTTTTGGGGGGTGATTTTAGCTGGATTTCCATTGATAATTCCTGTTTGGTTTCAGAGTCTGTGGTAGGGTTTGTGGCTGAGTAACCATCTCTGTGTCTTTTTGGGCTCAATCTCTTCAAAAGTGCAGCAAGTTTACCCTTTAATTGTATCAGGTCATCTTGTCTGCAGGGTTGGGAGTCAGCCAACTCTGTAGAGAGAGTTGGTTGTGGTTTATATTAGCTAGAAGGCTTGTTTTGGATTTGTGACCTTGTTTGAGCATTCCAAGCCTCAGCAAGTGAGGCGCTGCTACGGCTCAGAGGGGGCAGTTTATTGTTAGTGTAGGAGACTGGATTCTTGCTGCTAATGTTTTTGAGGCCCTTAAGTAATAATGGTCTGAAGCCAAAATTTTAAAAAACATGGTGCAAGGTAATGTGGATTTGTCTCAGGCACTGGGTGGGTTCAATGGATTAGCTGTGTGAGCATCCTTGCTGACTTGAAAGTTATGAATAGCATTTTATGGTCTAGCTCTGTCAGTAGAAAGTGAAAGTGCTCTATCTCCGAAGGGGATATTGGTTGGTTTAGGAGCTCTGAAAGGGAGGTGAGTATCTTTATTTTGCTTGCTCATAAATATGAATCCTTCCTGGGGAAAGTGGATAAGAGTCTGATGGGTTTGCAAGATTCTTTGCAGCTTTCCCCTGTTATTTCCAGCTGCTTCTGGGTATACCCAGTAGGGGTGTGCATGGTCCGGTGGGCCCCCAGTCCAGCATGCGGGGGGACTGTTTCTTTAAGCGTGGGGGGTGGTAGTACTTCCCCCCCCCGCCGCTCTTCCCCCTCCGGCGCTCGTCCTTTGTAAAATCCTATTGGGGCGGCAGAGTTCTTCCCTGCCGCCCCTGCCCCCGTCGTTGTTAGTTAAGGCTTTAATGAGACGAGCGCTAGCGGCGCGCATGCGTCCTCCTCGGTGTGCTCATCTCTGACGCTGCCGGCGCACGCGCGGCAGCGTCAAAGATGAACGCGTGCGCCGAGGAGGACGCATGCGCGCCGCTAGCGCTCGTCTCGTTAAAGCCTTAACTAACAACGACGGGGGCAGGGGCGGCAGGGAAGAACTCTGCCGCCCCAATAGGATTTTACAAAGGACGAGCGCCGGAGCGGGAAGAGCGGCAGGGGTGGGGGAAGGTACTACCACCCTCACTTAAAGAAACAGTCCCCCCCCCCGGGCCGGACCGGTCTGGCGCTCTTTTCTATTGTGCCGGACCAAAACCATGCACACTCCTAATACCCGGTGCAGTGAGTCAGAAGTCGAAGAAGAGGGGAGGGCTGGCAGGGAGCTAGGTACTTGTTCAGCTATAGAGCTTCAGACCCCTTGTCTCAGGGAGTTTCTCTCCTCCTCTCTCTGATGAGACCATTTTAAGGTGGATTGTTTGATATCTGTCTCCTGGGGAGCCGGCTTGGCGGTGGAGGTGGGGGCTTCTGTGGCCAGGGCTGCAAATCTGTTCTTAGTACTCACAGCAAATGGCACTGCCTCAGCTGGGGGGAGGAAGTTTTCAATCCTTAGCTGTTTCTTCTTCCTAGATCTTTGCCCTCCTTCCTCAGGTGGTCTCTTGTTGCTAGGACTCTTTCATAGTCTTTTTCTCCCCCCCCCCCCGCCAGGGTGTGTGTGTGTGTCAGCCCCTTGGATTACATGCCTGGGGTGGGGGAACATCTGAGCACAGGTAGGAGCATGGAAATTAGGCTGTTAGCCTGTCGCCATCTTGCCCCTCCTCCCCACAGCAAGGAGGGGCACTTTGGATGAAAATCCAAATTAGAAGGAATTCTAATCTGTGTTTTGGAAGGACACAGTTATTTAGACAGATTGCTGAAAATGACAGTAACAAATACGCAGTGCCTACCAAGCATATTTATAAGGAAAAGTCACTCAAAGCAATACATCAGCTGCCAACAGACCAAGGATGATTGCGTATGAGAATTACTATCTAAACTCAAGGGTGCAGTTAGCTATAGTGTTGCCAAGTAAGCAACTGAAAGGCTGGCCAAATGAAGGGGGAAACGCGGGAATATTTCCTTCATTTTATGGGATTTGAAATTGAGCCATTACTGACTCTGGGTTTGTTTGATTTTTATTTGCTGGAGCTTTTATCAGGCTGACTGGCTGGCAAAGAGAATTAAGAAAGCAAGATCATCTCCATTAATTGACTGTCTCAGTTAATTTAAACTAACTGATTAATTTACAGTGCATCCAAGTTCTATTGTATCTCAGGCAACAAGGGAATGCAATTCACCTAGCCTCCAGTGATCTCTCATAATACTTCACATCCTGATTTTACTCTTACTTTTACAATATTGGTTGTGTGGTGTTGTGTAGATTATAGACACAAGAGCTGTCTGAGCATCATGTATCCACTTGTGCAAGACTGTATCACATGTCAATTAAAACATTTGTATTTTATGTAGTAGTGATGTTTGTCTGGGTAAATTTCCTACTCAATTAAGATGAGGGTGATTGCTTGATTTGATATGCTTGATATTTGCAGGGAATGGGATGAACCAATTCTCCCTCATTTTCAGGGCTATTGTGCTATTTTGTTGTTGCAAACATAAATTTAGAACTCTGCAACTGCATAAAAGAAAGGAACTGGAGTCAGGAATCAGCCTTGTTTGACAGCATTGTATTTACATTTTATAATTTGCTCCATTGTTGACACTGAACTTTCTCTTGGCTGATGCTGCTTTATAATATTGGGACAGGTTCCCGGAGCAGCAGGTGTCTAAATTTTTAACATAATTATTTGTCAGGAAACCGGCATCTGAGCAATGATACTAAAGATGATCAAGGCAAGAATATTAATTCTTGTACAAAATTTGTTCCAGTACTTAAGATTTATATATTAAGTGTATTTTCTACAGTGATCCAGTGGCAAATAATAGATACTAGGCACAATGTAGCCAAGGTTAAGCACGTTTTAGCCTCACTGATTTCTGCCTCTGCTAACTGGGAAAAGAGGCAAGCACCTGTTAAAATAGTAGCTCTCTTATATTTAGTGGGGAGGGAGCAACTGTCCATGTTGCTGGTGTATCTCTTGTTTCTTTTAAAACTTTAAGCCCCTTTGGGACAGGGTTTGCTATATAAACTATTTTTTGTTGTTTAAAAGTAATTTATTATTATTATTATTATTATTATCATCATCAACAATAACAACAACAACTGAATGTTAATTATATGCTTAAGACTGCAATCCTATGCTACAAACAAAATTTTAAAGGAACATTTTTCTGGTATCGTGATGTGTCTCCTTGTCAGTGCTATGCAGAGAGGCGGGATTTCTAAAAATGGATTTGGAAATGCACATTTGTGTATTGGTTTAAACTTCATTTTCCCTCAACTGGCCTAGCTCCATTGATATTAACTGATAATTTTAAGTCAAGTTGGAAAAAAGCACTGGAGATTAAGTTGCCCTATATTGGGTTTTCAAGCGAGGTTTTCTTGTCAATGGGCTATGAAAAAACCACAATAGTGGTGCAATGTTTGATAGATTTAGATCTCCAAGAGAATATAGCCAGTTTACCAAGAGATGTTTTTTCTTGGCAGTGGCTCTCCTCTGCTGAGACTTGCAAGTTATTTATATTCCATCACGGTTCCCAAGCTAAGAAGAGCCTTGACATTGGTTAGATTTAATATTTTACCTACAGCTGTTCTCGAAGGCGAATTCAAGAAGGTTCTTTATGGGGCTGGGATTTGCCCATGTGGAGCTGGGGTTGCCAGGGTTTGCCCATGTGGAGCTGGGGTTGTTGAATTTTCTGCTCATGTTTTATTGTACTGTCCATATTATAGAGATGTTCGGGCTTGATTAATTTTACCATTGCTGTCAACATATCCAGGCGCTCGGATGCTTTCTATTCGCAAATTTTATTGTCTGATAATAATGATGTCATTTCTTTAAATGTTGCAAAATATTATTTTGCTTTCAGCAAGCTACAACCTGAGTTAGCTGGATTATTGTCATTTTAAGCCTTTTTAAAGTTTTAGATGATTTGTTTGACATCTGTTGCTGCTGATATTGTCTGGCCAATGACTGTATTTTTAAATAAACTTCTAAGCAATCCTATGCACACTTATCTGGGAGCAAGCCCCACTGAATTACATCGTACTTACTTCTGAGAAAATATGCATGGGATAGTGCTACACACCTCTTCCTTTGAAATTATCTGGACTTAAAAGTGCTTATCTTTGACTGGATCATGCTCTATACATGAAAAAAGTGGTCTTTCCTTCCAAACCAAAGAGACAAAACAGAACAAAAACCAGCTACTGATTTTTCTTGGTCTTTGAACAGCTTTCCAAGACACATTCACTGGGATTCTTGCAAAGAATGCTGGACTTGGTCTGATCCAACAAGGCACATCTTATGCTCATAAACTAGAGGGCAGACTCAGGATCACAAAGCAAAGTCTGATTATGCCGTAGTCATTTGAGATCCTGAGTATGTACTTGTGCTTTGAAAACTTAATACTCATTAATGGACCATAGGGATTGTTTTAAACAAGCAGAACCTGCAAGGTTGAAATTAGCCCACCCATGGATTACTTAACCAAAAGAAATTCCCATTTTTGCACATACTGCCCATCTCATTCCATCTCCTACAGTATGTTCCTGCCCCATCCATCATTATGGCATAATATCCTAAATATCTGACTGCTGGAAAACATTACCCACCCCCACCCCAAATTAAAATGAGAGGCATACTTCACTCTTGCACTTGAAAAGGGTTAGACATCCGATGCAAGAGTAAGAACTACTTGCCATCCAAGGAGCTCCCCCTGCCCCAAGTTCCCATGTCACTGTTCTGAATGTGCCTCCTATTGTAAAGAAGCCAGGCCAGAGACACATATGCAAGGGCTGGGTAATTATTCTGTGTCTCTGTATTCTAGTTAGTATATCCTAGCATACAGTTTAGGAACTACAGCAACCAACAATAACAAGCAGACTTCCCTGACCTCTAGCTCCTGGAAGTCATCCTCTTCTTCCACGTCGTAGGAGAGGGTATGAATCTTAATCTCATCCGTTGACAGACTGACAAATTTGCCATCAGGATACTCCAAGCTGTTTTTGGTGGGTGACCTGTCCTCAATGAAGGTTGTTTCGCAGCACTCTGCACTCACACTCTCCCCCCACGATCGCAACATGCTCTCCGAATACAGGATGATGTTTGGGTGGTAGCGGGACTCCAGTGTCTGTGGTAGAGTATTAGGGTCAAGGAGCTGTTGCACTGGGTCATTCCTGGAGTAGCTTGGAGAGTAGAGAGTCCCAATCTGCCGACTCTGATAGTGGGGGGTTGGGTACACAGACACCAAGCCATCCCTGCCCTCAGTCATCAAATTCTTGGTGTTAATTAACCCATTCCTCTTCTTGGTATCAGCAGCCTTACCGTGCTTAAGCATACTCTTCTCCTCAACTAAGCCATCCATCCTGTGTTTCTTTTCCTCTTCCTCTACAGTCTCATCAAACTGGGATTTCTGCAGGGATTTTCACATGGGGAATAACTGATCCCATTTTCCTGAGGCAAGGGGGCAAAAGAAGAATGCAAATTAACATGAAAGAAATCACCATCCAGCTCTATACTGACAAAAGGTCTTAGCAGCAGAAAAAGCTGCTAGTTCCTGGTCTTACAAATCACTTTGCCTGGACAGTTTCCTATTTTGGTATGAAAATGTGTGGTCGATGCAAATGATCATAGTTAATGAATGGGAGACAGTGCTGGAAATTATTTCATAACAATATGGGAACTCTTACATCACACTGGAGCTACTATAGAGGACATTTCTGTTGCAGAGCTCATCTCTGTTATGCATTTACCAGGAGGTTATTCACACTTGGCTTCAGGGTAAATGTTGAGCAAAGCCACTTCAAAGTACACTCGCAGCATTGAGGGAAGCAGCCCCTCCCCTCTGCTCTCGGCTTTCGTTTTCGAAAGTACACCTGGCAGGTATCAAGTGTTTTCCTTCCTAGCCAATGGGAGGAGGGGGAAAGTTCGCTGCAGAGAAAGATCTGCATTTCTGAAGAGACCATGCCTCTTATCATGCTAATGATTCTACTTCAGCACCTCTCGCTGTTTGCTTTCAGAAAAAGTAGCTTAAAACCAGCATTTTAAAAATCCAGAAATACCTTGAGATAAACAAGAATTTGCATCACAAAGCCCAACTTGTGTGTGGAGTGGATCCAAGGATCTCGTCAAGAGTTCAGGGGTAAGTCTGGATGGTGTGTGAACGCACACACTCTCTCCCAAAGGAGATTCGGGGCAGAAGTCCCGTGTGTAAAGCCTCCAGGTGGCCTCAGCAAATCACTCTCCTAACTGCCTCAGTCCCCCAGCTGCAATATGGAAATAATAATGATACTGAGTGACTTTTGTAGGGATTAATATATGTAAAAGGCTCTGAACATTTTAAAGCATTTGTACATATGCTAAGCATTATGATTATCAACAGGTAAAGAAGAGAGCAGCCTGTTATATTCCTACATATGACCTTGAAAACCAAGTTAGAAAACATTTTTTTAAATGCACTGGAGTAGAAAATACTACAGAAGAGGTGGATATAGTGGGTTACACAAGTTTCATTATGCTCTGCACTTTTAAAAGAAGCAGGCTTTTAATTTTAATACTAGCTGGTAGTTGTGCTATATTGTTATAGTTGCTTGTTTTATTGCAATATTGTTAAAAACAATTTTAATTGCTCTAATTTGATGCATTGCTTTTTTTTTGGTAGTCACTTTCGTTATTTAATTTAGAGAAGCAATTTCTGAACACAGGAAATAAGAAGTAAATCAGGACTATATGGTTGTGATTCATTGATTTCAATGCTTTGATGAGACTTAATATTTATAACAAATAAAAACAATATCAAAGTCACAATTAAAAACTGTATACAGGCAGGAAAGAAAAGCCTACAGTACAATATAGACCCAGAATTATGTGTCATAACTGAAACAATCAACTATATCATCATCAGAGAATCTTTGACATGTTCTGATTGCAGTATTTGCAGGCTATTTTGACAGTTAGATCTTTGTTGCCTCCATCTAACTGTTATACAATTTTGTGTTTGGTCAAAACCTAATCCAATTTAGGGGTGGGTATTGTTCTCAGATTACACAGTAGCAGACAATGCTCCAAATCTATGGAGTTCTGATAGCTGGAAGACAACAATAGCTATGATATAGTTGTTCTGTTAGTTTCACTTACTCTGCCTGGAGTAGGGATGTGCACAAAACTGATTTTGCTTTCTTTTCAAGCTCAAAATGAAACACAAAATGGCCAAAATGTTTCATCAAAACATCAGTCAAGCCAGCTGTTTTTCAACAAAACAACACAAAACATTTTGAGTGTTTTAACCATAGGGAACAATGGGGAAATATGAAACACCCCATTGTTCCCCATGGGTAGCTCCTAGGGGCACCAAAGTGGGTTGTGTGGTAGGCCATGATCGGTGCTACCTACCAACAACCCCACAAAAGAATGGGACTTGGGGGGCAAGGTTAAACATTTGTTAGAAATTGCCCCCTTGCCCATTTCTTTTGTGAGTTGGGTGGTAGGTAGCACCCATCATGCCCTACCACACAACCCACTTTGGTGCCCCTAGGAGCTACCTATGGGGAACAATGGGGTGTTTCATATTTCCCCATTGTTCACTATGACCAGAACAAGCTGCACTCAGAGTGCACACAAGTTTTGCATTGCAATTTGCAATGCATTTTGCAATCCTGCCTTGAAAAACACTTCAGAAGCACACAGTAAAAGGGAATCTGACCCTCCCAACACATAACACACATTTCGAATACAGTTTAAAAATAGCAAAAATGAATCAGACTCAGAATCCACTGTCAGTCACAGAGCCTGCGCTGCAGTAACATCATTGGCACAAGTTGCTCTCTCTCACACAATTATGACTCCTTACTTCCTAGCATTGTATCAGCTACCACAGCAACACCCTTAGCAGCAAGCATAACCAAAAGCTCAACTAGAGCAACTTCAACCAAATTTTGAGTGAGTACACCCTGCAATGCAGATTGCAGAGCAGACCAGAGCAGTGAGTACAGCACAAGTTAGCTTCAAGGCCAGACATGGAGCTCATCACAGCAATCACTAAATTTTAAAATCTTAAGATTTTAAGGTTTTAATTTGTAGGTGATTTTTAAATTGTTAAATTGTTTTAAGTTTTTGTATATATTTTACTGTTTTATGCTATTGTTAACCCCCCAGAGACGAAAGTTTGGGGTGGTGTACAAATTTGATAAATAAATAAATCACCAAGAAATCTCTCTCTCTCTCTCTCTCTCTCTCTCTCTCTCTCTCTCTCTCTCTCTCACACACACACACAGTTTCCACTGTCTATTTCTCATCACAACACAATCTCACAAACAAAACAAACCACAACTCAAGGAAGGCAGGCACCCAAGTTATGCCTTTGTCAATCTGAGATCCAGCAAAACCAGATAGTTATAACAACAATAGCACAGCATATTATACTGTGCTGAGGGGGGAAAACCCACAAAATAAAACCTTCCTTGATTCCTTCCTCCTCTCCTGATGTATCCTCTTCAAGAGAATATATGGGCTCTCTCTGCCTCCCAGTCCCTTTGAATACATTTTAAAATTCCCTTCAAAAGTGTTCCTCCCTCCCTCATCCTTTCCCCCAGGCTAGGGGGAAGGTTGAGGGAGGAGGGAACACTTTTGAAGGCTGTACATGGAACTGGCTGGCCCGGTTTGGTCCGGCACCCCCTCGAACACCCCCGGTCCGGTCGTGGTGCACGAATTTTATATATATATATATATATATATTTAAATATATATTTATATATAAATATATATATATATTTAAATAAATTTTATTACCTTCTGCCCCTTTGGGGGGCTTCTTACAGACCATGGGTGTGTGTGTCAGTGAACGTTCCCCTGCCCTGTGCTGGCCTCCAAAATCACCACTGCAGCCCCACTCAGTTTTATTTTTTGGCCCATTCAGGCCTCCATAAATCTGTGCAGTGGCCATTTTGGAGGCTGCCACGCATGCGCAAATGGCCTCTGTGAGGCCTGTCATGGCCTAGGGCCTTGCAGAGACTATTTATGCATGCATGGAGGCCATTTAAAAATAATAATAATAATAAATGGCTACCGAAAACAAAATGGCCACCACAAATGCACAGATGGGTCTCTGCGAGGCCCTGGGCCATGCCAGGCCTTGCAGAGGCCATTTGCACATAAAAAATGGCCACCGCGCCAATTTATGGAGACCCGAATGAGCCAAAAAATAATGCAGCGGTGATTTTAGAGGCTGGCAGGGGGCAATGAAACATTCGTGGACCTCCTTGTGGCCTATAGGAATCTCCCAAAGGGCCAGAAGGTAATAATTTTTTAAAAAATTTAAAATCATTAACTGGCCAGGGGTGGGGTGGGGGATTTGGTACTGGTCTGGACGGAACCGTGTGTGTGTGTGTGTGTGTGTGTGTGTGTGTGTGTGTGTGTGTTTTGGTTCACACACTCCCCCGAATCCCCGGACTGGTTTTGTACATCCCTACCCCAAGCCAATGGGGGTACAGTTGTCCATGATAACACTTTATTTCTATGCTAGCAAGCCAACCAAGAAGCAAGGAAATTACAAGCCAATCAAAAGCCAGTGCCAGAAAACCAATCAGCAAGGGAAGACCAGGTATTCAAAGTGGTGTTCAGAATGTTGAAATGTTTCCATCGAAATGGGGATTATTCTGCTCCGAGCTTGAAACAGGCCCTTTATTTAAAGGTTAGGAACATAGGAACATAGGAAGCTGCCATATACTGAGTCAGACCATTGGTCTATCTAGCTCAGTATCGTCTTCACAGACTGGCAGTGGCTTCTCCAAGGTTGTAGGCAGGAATCTCTCTCAGCCCTATCTTGGAGAAGCCAGGGAAGGAACTTGGAACCTAGATGCTCTTCCCAGAGCAGCTCCATCCCCTAAGGGGAATATCTTACAATGTTTGCACAGCAAGTCTCCCGTTCATATGCAACCAGGTTAGACCCTGCTTAGCTAAGGGGACAAGTCATGCTTGCTACCACAAGACCAGCTCTCTATTTCAAGCTCAAAATACTTGAAATGGCCTGTTTTGAGTTGCAACATTTTGCTATCGAAACATTCTGCACATCCTAGTTTGGAGCATCCATTACAACCTAATGCCAAGCAGAGAACTGGTCTAGAGGGATTCCTGGTCTTGCAAATTTCCCCCACTCCACACACAAACCGTATTTCAACACGTGAAATTTTCAACTGGCAAACTTCAACTGGCAAACGTTTACATGCTTGTACTACTGTGGAAAGGCAAAGTCACACAAGAATGGGAAAAGGCTACCTTTCATGGAATCTATTTACACCGCACAAGGCACAGATCAGTCATTGCAAATGCATAACCTGCTGTGGACAAACATTAACCTGCAAATTAATGTTATCTTAAGAACAGTAAGCATAGTGCAATCAAATTCAGCATACATGTGGGGAGAGAATCACCAAGGAAGTCTAACACAGAAACTATGAATTTCAGAAGAGGAAACTTCTCCAAAATGAGGAATATGGTGAAAAGAAAGCTGAAAGAGAAAATCAGGAGAGTCACTTCGCTCCAGAATGCATGGAGTTTACTCAACCACAATAGTAGAAGCCCAGTTAGATTGTATAACCAAAAGGAAAAAATGTACCACTAACTCCAGGAGGATGCCAGCATGTCTAACAGGTAAAGTCAAGGAAGCTATAAAGGGGAAGAAGACTTCCTTCCAAAATTGGAAGGCCTGTCCAAATGAAGAGAACAAAAAGGAACACAAACTATGGCAAAAGAAATGTAAGGTGACAATAAGGGAGATGAAAAGAGAGTCCGAGGAACATTTAGCTAAAACCATCAAGGGAAATAACAAATAAATCTTTAAATACATCAGATGCAGGAAACCTGCCAGGGAGGCAGTTGGACCATTAGACAATGAGGGAGTGAAAGGGATTATTAAGGAGGATATGGAGGTTCCAGAGAAGTTAAATGAGTTCTTTGCGTCTGTCTTCACGGCAGAGGATACTGAGCATATACCTGTTTCTGAACCAGGCTTTTCAGGGATGGAGGCTAAAGAACTGAGTCAGATAGAAGTGTTAAGAGATTATGTTCTAAACTGTCTGGAAAAATTGAAAATTAGCAAATCACCAGGGCCAGATGGCATCCATCCAAGAGTCCTCAAAGAACTCAAATGTGAAATTGCCGGCCTCCTTGCTAAAATATATAACTTATACCTGAAATCAGGCTCTGTACCGGAGGACTGGAAAGTGGGAAATGTAACACTGATTTTCAAAAAGGGATCCAGGGACAATCCAGGAAATTATAGGCTGATTAGCTTAACGTCCATTCCAGGCAAATTGATAGAAAGCATCCTCATGGATAAAACTGTAAAGCACATAGAAGAACAGGCTCTGCTGGGGGAGAACCTGCATGGCTTCCACAAAGGTAAATCTTGCCACACGAAACTTTTGGAGTTCTTTGAGAGTGTCAACCAGTGTGTGGATCAAGGTGATCCAGTTGACATAGTCTACCTGGACTTCCAAAAAGCTTTCAACAAAGTTCCTCAACAAAGACTCTTAAGAAAAATTAGTAGTCATGGAATAAGGGGACAAGTACATGTGTAGATTGCTAACTGGTTGAAGGACAGGAAACAGAGGGTAGGTATAAATGGAGAGTTTTCACAATGGAGGGAAGTAAGAAGTGGGGTCCCCCAGGGATCTATACTGGGACCGGTGTTTTTTAATTTATTCACAAATGATCTAGAAGTAGGGGTAAGCAGTGAGGTGGCCAAATTTGCAGATGATACCAAACTCTTTCATGAAGTGAAATCCAAAACAGATTGTGAAGAGCTCCAAAAGGATCTCTCCAAACTGGGGGAGTGGGCGACAAAATGGAAAATGTGGTTCAATGTTGGCAAGTGTAAAGTTATGCACAATTGGATGAAAAACCCAAACTTCAAATATAAGTTGATGGGATCTGAGCTGTCGGTGACTGACCAGAAGAGTGATCTTGGGGTCATGGTGGACAACTTGTTGAAAGTGTCGACTCAATGTGCAACAGCTGTGGAAAAGGCCAATTCCATGCTAGGGATCAATAAGAAGGGGACTGGAAATAAAATTGCTAATATTATAATGCCCTTATACAAAACTATGGTGCAGCCACACCTGGAGTACTGCGTACAATTCTGGTCATCACATCTAAAGAAGGACATTGTAGAACTGGAAAAGGTGCAGAAGAGGGCAACCAAGATGATCAGGGGCCTGGAGCACCTTCCTTATGAAGCAAGGCTACAACACCTGGGGCTATTTAGTTTAGAAAAAAGATGACTGCGGGGAGACATGATAGAGGTCTATAAAATCATGCATGGTGTGGAGAAAGTGGAGAGAGAGAAATTCTTTTCCCTCTCGCACAACACTAGAACCAGGGGTCATCCCATGTAATTGATTGCCAGGAAATTTAGGACCAGCCAACGGATACAACACATTAATAATAATAATAATAATAATAATAATAATAATAATAATAAAAAACACATAAGGCATAATCACACAACACATAATCAACTTGTGGAATTCTCTGCCACAAAATGTGGTGACAGCCAACAAACTCAATGGCTTTAAGAGGGGTTTGGATAACTTCATGGACTCTTTCAACAGATACTAGTCAGAGGGCTATAGGCCACCTCCAGCCTCAAAGGCAGGATGCCTCTGAGTACCAGTTGCAGGAGAGTAACAGCAGGAGGGAGGGCATGCCCTCAACTCCTGCCTGCAGACTTCCAGTGGCATTTGGTGGGCTGGACTAGTTGGTGCTGGACTAGATGGGCTTTGGGCCTGATCCAGCAGGGCTGTTCTTATGTTCTTAAATCAGGGCTCAGTTTAATAGAGGGATAATTTCTAAAATCTTAGAAACATAGGAACATAGGAAACTGCCATATACTGAGTCAGACCATTGGTTTATCTAGCTCAGTATTGTCTTCACAGACTGGCAGCGGCTTCTCCAAGGTTGCAGGCAGGAATCTCTCTCAGCCCTATCTTGGAGAAGCCAGGGAGGGAACTTGAAACCTTCTGCTCTTCCCAGAGCGGCTCCATCCCCTGAGGGGAATATCTTGCAGTGCTCACACATCAAGTCTCCCATTCATATGCAAACAGGGCAGACCCTGCTTAGCTATGGGGACAAGTCATGCTTGCTACCACAAGACCAGCTCTTCTTTCAGGAACAACTGACACAAGCAAGATAAGAGAATCCTGATTTTACTGAGATTGTAATCATATATGTTTGAATTAATATCTGTAAGCATCAGTATTCTTCAGACTTTTATTTAAAAAAAAATAACCCTGGTAGGGTTTCAGATCCTGACTGGTAAAAGTTCTAATTCTGCAGTTCAAAAAGTTCCAGAAGGTTGGTTTCTCTCATCATAGTGCAAATTTCTGTGATGGTCAAATTTCTCCCTACCACACAAACTCTTAAAGGCACATGACCCCTCCCTGGATGGGATTGTTTAATTCTGATTCTTATAAAACTAACAGAGAGAACTGAAGTCACATGTAAGCCTGTGGAGGCCTTGATAAGTACAAGAGGACCTCAGTATTTGTGAGGGTTCTGTTCTGAGCTAGTAGTGCAGATTGAGAAAACACTAATATTGAGGCATTGGGGTAATGGAAATCTAGTGTTTAGGTTCCCAGTGCCTGGAGGAAAAACCCAAATGTCACAAAAGCCCCCCAAACACCAAAATAAAGGCCCCTATCATGCTCCACGGGCCTTCTGCAGTCCAGTGATGCCTCCCACCAGGCCCAAACTCCCATTTTTTTTCCATGAAACATCGTGGGGGGGAAATGCCTTTTTAAAATCGAAATGAGCCACAAAATGTCTCGTCACAAAATGGCAGCCAGAAGTGACCTCCGAGGTCATTTCTGGCCTCCCCAACCCACTGATATGTGGATTTAACCCTTTTAAAGCCATTTTTACCCACGTATACAAAGGTTGGGTGTTTATTACCTGACCACAGATATGCAAACCCACAGATGCTAGATCTGCAGATATTGAGGTTCTACTGTACACAGAAATAGAAAAGTATAAGTATGAGGCAACAAACATAAAACAAATATTTATTTATTATATTTTTCTACCACCCCATCTAAATGCTCTGGTTGGTTTACAATAAACACAATACTAGCCATATCCTAACGTCCCCATCCCCTCAGGGCCATACTCTTTTGTCAATGAAATGTTCTAGAAAGAGGTGGTTACCAATTCTGAAAAGCAAACAAAGCAAAGTGGACATCTCTGTCCTCCCAAGTACCTCACAGATAATTGCTGACCAATATTGTCTAGTATGGAGCCAAAAGTTCTCATCAGAGAAATTTTGCCCTCAAAATTGAGGTAACAGATAAAACTGGGTGGGGGGGAAGAAATTCTGAGAACATTTCAGAAGCAGCTCATGCTGCTTATTATTATTAATTCGATTTATTATTAATTCAATTTCTATACCGCCCTTCCAAAAATGGCTCAGGGCAGTTTACACAGAGAAATAATAAATAAATAAGATGGCTCCCTGTCCCCAAAGGGCTCACATTCTTAAACACACACACACAAGATAGACACCAGCAAGAGTCACTGGAGGTACTGTGCTGGGGGTGGATAGGGCCAGTTACTCTCTCCCTGCTAAACAGAGAATCGCCACAGTAAAAGGTGCCTCTTTGCGCAGTTAGCAGGGGATGACAGTAGTTAGCTATCCCTTTTCCCTTAAGCTGTTTTCCTACTGCCTCCTCAGTGATAACTGGCAGCTACAGTAGCGTTATGGAATTTTTCTCATGAGCTGGTTCCTCTTAGTTCCCCCAATCTCCCGCCCAATCTCCCAGGAATAAAACATTTCACAATACTACATAGCCACCCACTGGTAGTGGCTACAATATTTTCCCAAGAAGTGCTTAGAATGATGCTTCATATGGCATTTTCCTCAGGGTATTGGCATTTGGGGTTGAGTAGAAAATTAGAAAGCTGGTCACTAAGAAAAGCTCCACTCCACTGCAGAAGAGGTGGTGGAATCTATCTATATATTTAACTCTCTTAAACGTACCCGTTGCTAATCGCATGTGTGGCAGCTCTCACGAGAGTTTGTGAGCAGTTGCCGGACAGGATAGTGACAGGATAGGATAGTTAAAGGGGGAGAAAATATCTTGTTAGGATAGTAATGGGGGAGAAAATAGCGATGCCAGCTGCCTGGCTGGCGGGAGCAGGAGGAGGCGGCCACTGCCAGGAGTTGATGGGCAGGAGGGAGGACGTGGTGGCCAGGTTTCCAGCCGGCTTGCCAGCCAGAAAGCACTGGGGGGGTGGGGCAGAGTGGGGGAGGGAGAAGCCGGCCGGCCAGAAAACGTGGGGGGGGGATCAGAAGAGGGTGGGGGGAAGTGGGCCAGCCGGCAAGCGGGGAAGGCAGTGGCAGTGGGTGGGCTGGCTGGAGGCGCAGATGCTCTGCGCCCAGCCCAGCTAGTTGTTTTTAAAAGGAAAGGACAGCCGTTGCTGCCACCAATCAGACAAAAGTCTCCTCCTGAAACTTTCTTAATATTTATCAGCCCTCACCCAAGAAAAATCTCCAAAATTGGGCCCAATTCTCACTGCCTCCAAACTGGACTGTGAAGCCGGGGGGGGGGCACTGTTTCGGGGACAGAGTGTTCTAGTAGAAATGTTCTAATAGAACATGCAGAAAGCTGTCAGTAACTTTTCCAACAATCTTCCAGTAACTTATAACTCAGCTGTTTGCCATGTTTTGCCAATGGAAATTATTGGAGGTTTTTCTTTCCTATAAATGTCTTCTGGTGGTGTAAACTACTCACCAAATAAGAGAAGTGTTTTAGCATTTAAAGAATCCTACTGCTAATCTGCTTTCTCAGGTTTGCTAACCCCTTGGGTAAAGTCATTACAAAACTAAGCACTCCTAATAGCCCTACCATTTCTGCTTACCTTTCTTTTTCCTCAGATCTCTAAAGTATTTTGGACTAGAAGATAGAAAATAGTAGTATTTCTAGGCATGTGATTTGCAGAAGATCTTCTAGCTCTCTTAATATAACTCAGAGATAATTATGTATATCCCACTTCTTCTGTTATGGAACTCAGGGCAGCAAACATGTGATTCCTAGGTGGTCAAACTGTATATATAAATAAGTGCCCTATTACATATTAGATATAAAAATGGAGAAATGTAATATTAATGCAGGCCATCACTCTATTTCTTACAAACCCAAACAAGCTGCCACTTGAAGTGATGTGGCATGTATTTTACAATATCTTGATTAAAACTTGGTCACTAGGGTAGGGTCAATAGGAAATGGATAACACATCCAACTAGCGGTCATGGAGCAATCTCAATTATAACATGCTTCATAACAACCCAATTAATGCTTTACTGCACTGAATACTGAACAACAGAAAAAGTTCAAAGTGGTTTACATCACAAAATGAATGAAATGGTTCCCTGTTCCAAAATAATTCACAATTTTAGTCCAATTGATTGACTGAATGATTAAGTGCCATCAAGTTGGTGTTGACTCTTAGCGACCACATAGATAGATTCTCTCCAGGATGATCTGTCTTCAACTTAGCCTTTAAGTTCTCTCAGTCGTGCATTCATTGCTGTCATAATTGAGTCCATCCACCTTGCTGCTGGTCGTCCACTTCTTATCTTTCCTTCAACTTTCCCCAGCATTATGGACTTCTCAAGGGAGCTGGGTCTTCAGATACAGTTATGTGTCCGAAGTCTGATAGTTTGAGCCTGGTCATTTGTGTCTTGAGTGAAAATTCTGGATTGATTTGTTCTATGATCCATATGTTTGTTTTTCTGGCTGTCCATGGTATCCTCAAAAGTCTTCTCCAGCACCAAAGTTCAAAAGCATCAATGCTTTTTCTATCTTGCTTCTTCAAAGTCCAGCTTTCGCATCCATAGTGTCACAGGGAAAACCACTGTCCGAACAATTCTAATCTTTGTAGGTGTAGACACATCACAGCATCTATATCCTTACCAAGGCCTTCGTTGCAACCCTACCAAGGGCTAGTCTGCGGCATATTTCTTGACTGCTGGATCCTTGAATGTTGATGGTCAATCCTAAAAGGCAGAAGTTATCCACCACTTCAGTGTCAATTCTGAGGCTGGTTTCTGTACCCATTGTCAGGGGCGTAAAAAGGCTGGAGTGGGCCCAGAGCCAAAATTTTAAAATGGGCACCTCACTGATACACACACACACACTTCACAATATATAGTCATGTGACTTGCCTCTGGGGGGCCCCTTGAGGTGTGGGGGCCCCCAGGCAGCCGCCTCCCTTTGCCTAATAGTAGTTACGCCCCTGCCCGTTGTACAGCAGTGTACTGTGGCTTCCTGCCCTGTGTATAGATTTCTCATGAGAACAATGAGATGTTCTGGGATGCCCATTTTCCTAAGGATATTCTACAAGTTGACATGGTCGATGCAATCTGAGGCTTTTCTGTAGTCAATAAAGCACATATTGACTTCTTTCTGGCATTCTTTGGCTTTCTCAATGATCCAGCGTACATCAGCAATGATGTCTCTTGTTCCTCAGCCTTTTCTGAAACCAGCTTGAACATCCGGCATTTCCCTTTCCATGTAGGGCTCTAATCTGTGTCAATTTCAGACTGAACTTGAACATAAAACTCATCAACTTCCTCTTCTTCTGCATCAGTCGTTGGGGCATAGACTTGAAGAACTGTCATGTTAAAGGGTTGTCCATGAAATCTAATTGATATTAGTCAGTCACAAGTACTGTCATTGTTATATCCTTCCTGACTATGAAAGCAACACCGTTCCTTCTTTAGTGTTCGTGTCTTGAGTAGTAAACAGTATGATTTTCTGACTGAAAGTGTCCCATTCCAGTCCATTTAATTCACTGATGCCCAAGATGTCAATCTGTAGTCGATTCATTTCATCTTTCACTGTGTCAAGCTTTCCCATATTCATGCTTCTTACGTTCCACGTACCCATTGTAATTCTGTCTTTGCAGCTTCGGATTTTCTTTTCCCACACGGCAACATCAGCTGCCTGTCGTCCAAGAAGCTTTAGTCTAACCATGTCATAAATACCATCAGTACTCTGAGAGTTCCTCAGCTCTTCCTCAGTAGCATGTTGAGTACCATACGACCTGAGAGGCCCATCATCCAGCACTACATCGACAATCATTCAATTTTGTCAATCCATGTGGTTTTCTTGGTAAAATACAGGAGTGGTTTACCATTGTCTTCTCCCGCGCCTTTGTTGTTGTCACTGAAGTAATCGTCCACCTTCACTACCTTCCTATATCGCTGCTGCCCAATATAGGTGCCTGCTTGCTTTAGCTGGGCAGCTGGGATGACCTTTGTGCTTTGGGTGACCCTGCTGGGAGTATACCTCCCAGCGTACTTCACTCATCCCTCCCAGGAATACCCCCCTGCCATGATGAGGCAGCATAGCAGGACTTGGGGGGGGGGCGGGGGTGAGTCCAACAGAAACATTCAAATAATAATAAAGGAGAAGGATTTGCTCAAGAACCATTCCATGCATGCACCTTTCCTTCCAAACCAGATAATGAACAACATATTCAAAGAAGAGGCTTTTCTAATTGCTTTATTAAATTCATCCCTTGCTTCCCATCCCATACAAATACCGTACTTTTCTATTCTTTATATTTCATGAATCATTAGCTGGTTTACAGTATATAATTGGCAGCATTTTTCATTATAAACAGATCCTTTTTTAAAACAGAAAGAGGTTATGGTTAAGTGCTTAATTTTTAAATTTAATCTTTCAGTAAGCTAAAGTACAGGTATTCTGTTCCCATAATTCCACAGACCTTGTGATGAAATCCGTAGTAATTATTTAGCTGTAAATCTCTACTTTTTAAATATAATGTTGGTTGTTAACATAACCATGACAGCATGGTTAAGATAACCATGACAGCAATACAGTATATAGCACTTATTTTGCGACCAATTTAATCAGTATACTATTTTTATTCAAATACCCTTTCATACACTAGCACAGGTTCTAATTATTCAGAACATTTAAGTCCTAAAACTGCTAGCTACAAAGAGATCTTTCTGGAGTTTAAAAGACTACTCATGGGTAATATGGTCCTTTGAACAGCGCCGTAGATTTGGTCCTGAAAGATGATCTGGTTTCCAAGTGCATGCTTTTAGGTTAAGGGTTGTAGCTGTAAGATTGCAGTCTGCCAGAATCAACCCATCTGTATCTAAGGGGGATATAGAAAATAGAGTTCATAGTATTGAGGAATATGCCTATGCATTGTTTACTATTTGTATAGGATCTATGATATACTGCTGTGTGTAGCTAATTATGGACTAATCACTAGTGCCCTGACCCTAGCCACATTTGTTTGGAAATTAGTCTTCCTGATTACTTCAAATTTCTATATAAAGCTGCAATCCTAAGCTTAAAGGTAAAGTGTGCCATCGAGTCTATTTTGACTCCTGGTGCCCACAGAGCCCTGTGATTGTCTTTGATAGAATACCGGAGGGGTTTACCATTGCCTCCTTCCACGCAGTATGACATGCCTTTCAGCACCTCCCTATATCGCGGCTGCCTGATACAGGTGTTTCCCATAGTCTGGGAAACATACCAGCGGGAATTTGAACCGGCAACCTTCTGCTTGTTTGTCAAGCATTTCCCTGCTGTGGCCTCCCTGGAAATAAGTCCAACAGGAAGCAATGGAACTTGTTTCTGGGTACATATGGTTAGCATCGGGCTGCAAACACATGCAGGATCATTGTGCAAGACAGTTGCAAATAAAACTATCCTAGTAGCGGTCTCTGGGCTCAAATTACCAACTTTTTCACTACCTGTCTGGCATCCAAATGCTAATATAAGCCTTCTGCAATGCTGCAAGACAACTTGTTAGCTAACATTGCTCCTCAGGATATACAGTGCTGGGTACCATGTGTGTTGTGTACACCAGTGCACAGTATTGATGCCTCAGCCCACTTGTGCAACATTGACATCTCTCCCTTCATATTCTTTAATTGTATATGGTCTTTAACTTGTGTGTTAGAAGCAACAAGAACTATGTGATGAGTGGTGAGGCAAACATTAAAATGAATAAATATACCAAAGCCGATTTTAATTTATGTTAGTTCCTAGTTTAGGTGGATTAATATTTTCCAATTATTTATGAATTTATTTTTAAGATCTAATTGAGATAAGGAAATAAGAGCAAAGGATCTAATTATAACATGTAAATGACAATAGATATGGCCATCTGCCAATTTATTCCATTAATTTCAGAAGCCACTTTTGCAGAGAACAGTGTCTTGGCCCCTCAAACATGACCAAATAACACTAGTGAAACTAAACATCACCAGTGCTATTCAACCACTTGCACCTTTCATTATTGCTAAGAACATAAGATCCCTGATCAGGCCAAGAGTCCATCTAGTCCAGCATCCTATTTCTAGTAGTGGCCAGCAGATGCTTCTAGGGAACCCACAAGTGAAAAAGGAATGGATAACAGCCGCTGATACAACCATCTTCCATGAATATGTCTATTCCCACTTTTAAAACCATCTAAACCACTTGCAGTGAAAACCTAATTATGCATTATGTGAAGAAGTAAGTTCTTTGTCTGTCTTAAATCTACTCATCAGTTACACTGAGTGATCCTAAGTTCAATGTTTTGAGAAAGGGTAAAAAAAAAAAGTCTCTTGATCCACACCATTCATAATTTTTATAGACATTATCTCCAAACTGATTTATAAGGATACAAGATATCCTTATCTCTGAACTGATAAGAACCATGGCAAGAACTATTAATGCTTTGGTGATATTATTAACTGCATAACATTGTTATAGTTTGTTCCTCTTTTGTCTGCACATCTGCATATCTGTGCAAACCAGAATGCAGGGGTGAAGCTACTCAGCAGGCTCCAGAAAGATATGCCTAGATTCACATGAGCCAAGTCATTTAAGGTGGTCTCAGTGGTAGGAGCCCATGTTGAAGCACAGGACAGTCAGAACAGAAACAGAGTTTTTCCTAGCTACCAACTCTGTAATCTGTGAGAGAATGAAAGCACTCTAGAAATACCTGAGCAAGAATTTCACAGTAGTGTGTAAAGAAAGAGTCACATTCAGTTTAAAAGAGAGCTGTCAAATTTATGTTGTCTGTGCTGATGCTTCGGCTGAGACCCATTGAAATGAAGAAAAAATGCTTTCCCCATACAATCTCAGCCATATTTCCCTTCCTGCAAAAAGAAGTGGGGTGTTGGGTGGCAGAGTACCAACAACAGTTTGGAAGATGCTGTTACTGCAGTTTTGCTAATACACAGTCTGACCAGTCTGAAGTAAAACTGTTAGTCATCATTGTTTGAGTGTGTCCATGCTATTATTTCTGGGGTGTGTGGTTTAGAACATTTGCCTGAAAATTTTTATTTAATTTTGCTTGGAAGCTCTCTGCATCAGGGAGGGGGCACGCAGGGAGTTGTGTGTGTGTTTTTTACATGGGGAAGCATTCAAATACATGGCACAGCTTTGCCTGAAGTCTTATACAAGTGCACAAATCTACCACCTCATTCTGCATATTGCAGAGCTCTTTCTCTAGGTTTCCCTAGAAGCAGTGGTGGCCACAGTGTTTAAAAGAATTGTGAACTGTGGCTACAGAATACAAACAATAGGCACAGTCATTGATTTAAAAGTTTACTTTTTCTTTGGCTGGTACCAAGAAAAGCATAGTGGTGGGAGAGACCTTACTTCCCACTACAGCACCTGTTGACAAAGTGTCGCGTACCCCACCACACCCCATCATAGATGTTCTGCTTGCCTCCCCATGCATTCAAATGAGTAAATGCACTCGGATGATTTCTACAAGGTTAGGTAAAAGCACAACCAAACAAATGTCCCTCTTGCCAAAACAGCTTTGCCCAACTACAATTTCCCCTTTTGTCTATCCAAAGGAACTGTATAAGAAGGGGAAAGGGCTTAGCAGCCTCATACAAAAATCCCTGGATGCCACACTGAAACAATCTATGACTTGACAAACATGAAATAAATCTTAACTTGCTTGAAATCTGAGAGATATTGATTAGCTAACCTTGCACTGGTTGCTGTAGGCTTGACCTGTGTGCCAACAGCTTGGACAAGAGTTGATGAAAAATATTAGAAATATTGCTGTTTTCTTTTCAAACAAAGCTTATCTAGATACCCTAAGAAGTATCTCCCTGCAAAATATCATATTTATCCATCTGGTTTCAAATACAAGGGTACTTAAATCCCCACAGCATCTGTACCACATTCTTTATTCATATGCATAATTAATATGGCTCATTATTCACTCCGAACCATCGACATGCGTGGTGCTTTATAGAATGTTGAAAGGATTGATTTACATGTTACTCTCCTAATGAGGAAACTTGGACAGACAAGTCCTTCCTATGTGTTCTGAGACCCTGCTTGTTTTAGAATCTTGCAGAAAGGAGCAGACTCCCTTCCATCAGCAGCCAATACAAACAGAGAGGGACTTCCTGGGCTGGCTTACTTGCTACTAGCCATTCCCAGCCTCTTGAATGACTTTATTGCAATCCTTGATCAGATGTACAAACAAACACTACATTCTGATAAGAATTCAATCATACAAAGTACACCAACATAGAAGCCTCTGTAGTGGCGTCTAGGAAGTAGGACTAGAAGTTAGCTGTTGGTGGATCTTAACAGCAGTCGCACAAAATTTGGCAACACTGTAGGTGATAAAAGGTTTCTTATCTGCAAGAAGGAGTGTGGCATAAAAGTCAGCGGTTCAGATAGGAAAATGTGATAGCAGAGGAGAAGTGAAACTGTGCCGTCTATCACTATAAAAAGAACAGAACAGCAGCACATGGTGGACAGATTCAACCTCACCTGAGCCACAAGGACAAATCTGACTGGCCAAGGGAATTTTCAAAAACCTTCCAGATAGAACTGCTAATGGTAAGGCATCATAGCTCTTTTCCCAGGCTTTTAACTGAAATTTAAATTTAAAATTTTAATGTGTTTTTATCTACTGTGATTTTTGTCTGTTTTTATGAATTTTAAATGTTTTGTTTTATATTGTGTTTTGATCTGTACACCGCCTAGAGATTTCTATGCTAGGCGGTATAGAAATGCAATAAATAAATTAATACATTAATAAATAAATAGCTTGCTCTGAGAAACATCCAGTGATGGCTTGGTAGGGAAAGTGATAGTAGGTAACTAGCAGGTTCCCGGTTAAAGTGACCAAGGCGCCCTCTTATGGTCTCCGAAATGGAGCTTAAATCATTCTGGTGTTGTGTTCAAGATCGTCTGTCTGAGGATCTCCTTGGCTTGATTGTAATCTAATAACAACAAATATTCAGTAGAAAAGCCAAGTGATGACAATTTGCCCAATAGTGCTTGTGTCCAGGTGGATTTAAACCTATCAACCAGCATAAGAGGGATCAGCCCCAGAGCGGAGATATGAATTTTGAGCCAGTAATTAAGGACTGAAATCCATGCTTTTGTTTCCACTCTCTGTAGGCCTGTTTTCAACCACAACGCTGCACTGGAAATACATCGAGGGGCCCTAAATACTGCTCTAATACACTGAGATTGGATAATCTCAAATGGCATATCATTCAGGTAGGAGCCCAATTGTGCACCATATAAGAGTTGGACCAATGATCTAGCAGCAAATAGCTTTAAGACTGCAGGGATAACCTCTCCACCTTTGGAGTGAAAGAATCTTAATGTCGCTGATGTGGTCCTTTGTGCCTGTTGGACAATATTGTCCATGTGGGCCTTCTATGACCAGTGGCAGGAAAAACCACATCCAAATATTTAAAACTACAGACCTGCTCTAAACAACTTTAAGAGGATTCCAAGCCTGAGCAGCCTCTTAAAAACAACCATGCCTCATTTTCTCTGGCAGAAGGGGACATTTGCTTTAAAAAAACTAGATGCTGATGCTCAAGAAGAGGATGGATCAGTGTGTGGGCATCCATTCTCCACAGTGCAAGGCAATGTGTGTGGTAAACAGGCCAGTTCTGGAAGCCTCCCCTATACTGTACTACAGGAAAGGAGTCAGCTCCTGTCCACACAATTTCAAAATAAGCAAAAAGGAATGAACGTATTAGCAGAGGAATATGTGCATCAGCCCTATTACTCAGAGGAATAAACTAGCTAAAGTGGTGCTCACAGCAGCCAGTTTGGCTCAATGCTGTGCAGTTCCTTCCTTATGGCAAGACAGGTTGTCTGAAACATCCAACGTGAGTGGAAATGCAGGCTTGCATGCAGAAAACATCATTCCTACCACCCATGAACAAGATCCCATTCTTGTACTTGACATTAACCCACCTCCCAGCTTCTGGTTTAACAAACAATAATGCAGATCAGAATGAAAACTCCATTTATACATAAAGGTATGATAAGATGACCACCATTATCATTACTGTGCTGCAAATGACAGACTGAGGTAGAGAGGATAATAGCTTGCCTAAGGACTCCTAGTGAAGTCATGACACAGGAGAGACCTGGACAGCAGACATCTTCATAGCAGTTCTGTTGCTTAGTCATTATGCCACAATGGCTTCGATATGTACTGAAAATGCAGGGGCAATGCACCCAAATCATAACTCTGCTATAGTCCCAGCTGGATTGGGTAAAGGGGAGTAAAGAGGTCACTGATCCGCATTAAGTCTTGAGTACGTCACCTAATCCACATGAGCAAGTTGACATCCTAAGTTGTTTTAGCAAATCTGGATGAAAGGTGTCCTTGTCCTGAAGCAATCAGATGTCCACAAATAAAAGCTAAAATATAGGTTGGGACATGGCAACCCAGAAATATTTTTCCTTAATCACCAATTCATAATAGAATCACATTAGACATGGTGAGGGAAATTACACAAACTAGTCCTGCTGAAATTAAAAAGGCAAGTTAGGCAATGTCTAGCATAACCTTTTAATTTCAATGGGAATAGTTTGAGTAATTTTCCTGCCTTAAACTCTGAAAAAAATAAGAACAACTAGATGAGCTTTAAACTCGGTAAAGAGCAAAAGGTTTATGAAAGCAGAGATACAGTTTAGGCATACCACATGGGTCACATCAAGGAAATGGGAATACAGGTTACAAACATAAGAGATAAAGGAATGAATAATCTTAAATGTCTCCTTTTGCAAGTCAGGTGAGTTACAGTGAATATCCAGTGCCCTGAACAAAGAAGGAACAGCCAAAATTTTAAAGCACAGAGTCAAGATACTGCAGCCTCCACCTCCTGTGTTACTGTTACTGATGTCTGGTGTGTGTGGGTGTGTGAGCGCATGTGCTAGTTAAGCACCATTAGCACACCCTTTAGTGCATCTAGAACATCAATATAAGGCAGGCAACAACGTAACACCATATATTGGGTGGTGTTGTATCAAATGGTCTTTACATGTTCACAGTACAATTAAAACATACATGTAGGAATGTGTATATTTGGAGAAATAGTAATGAATCCATGAACCCAAAATTGGGGCAGGAGAATGGAAAAATTATGGAAAGACAGGAAAAGCAGAGATTAAAGTTGCATCAAACAGGGTCTGTTCACATGAACAGGTGTGAAGTGAGGTTTGATTGTGTTCATGTGTGGTAGGAATGAGGCGTGAAGTTTGAACAGAAATCTTGATGGACAGAGAGGGAGTTGACACACCTAGGTATTTGCAATTGGAAGAAGGAAAGTGGGGGAGATCACGTTGCAAAGCATCTCCCACATTGCACACTGCAGAACGCAGCTAGTCTCTATAGGTGCTGGGTGATTACTGCACCTGTGGTGGCTAGGCCTTCAGGGCACCAGGCAGAGTGCACAGTGCAGCAACTGACTACACTAGTCCAGGCCCTGAGAATCAGAGAGGTGAGAAAGCAGTCTCTTCAAAGCCCAGGAGGTCTGACATACCAGTATGACATACCACACTTGCCTTAATCACATCAGTGGTTGTTTTGTATAGCTTCTCTACACATACTAGGAATAAGGAGCAGTGTATCCTGTCCCAATGTCTGCCAAGGCAGGGATTTAAGAGCACAACGGACCTCAGACAGTTCTGAGGGCCAGAGTCAGGACCTCGGCCAGCGCTCAGTAGGGAAACCAGCACTAGCTACTGCAACACAGAAGAGAACGTTCCTCCACGACCACCAGCTTCATGCAGCAGATTTGCCAGTTTTTATACCAGCTGTCAAACAAAGTAAACTGGCACTACTCTTTCTCTAGGCTAGGGGTGGGCAAACTTGGCCCTCCAGCTGCTTCTGAACTATAATTCCCATCATCCCCAGCCACAACTGTAGTTCAAAAGCAGCTGGAGGGCCAAGTTTGCCCACCCCTGCTCTAGGAAGAGCTCTGTTTCTTAAAGGGGCCTTACACCATTTCTCCAGTGCTGGCTCTGGTGACATGGTAGGGGGCCTCTGCTAAAATTGGTAGGTTGTCAGGGAACTTCTATGAGTCAAAGGCAGGACTGTGCCCTTGAGCCATGGTGGAGAAGCTGGATTGGGTTCCCCTGATTCCCTTAATCTAATTATTTATCATATTTCTATACTACCTGATATGTATACCTCTAGGCAGTGTACAAAATTTAAAATATTTAAAAGTCACAGATGAAAACACATTACAATGTGGGGAGTCCCGATGGTATGGGTTCACCTGGGATCTGGATCTTAGGTTGTTGCCACTCATCTCATCCCCTGAACTTTCTACTGTGTGTATGTGTCTACACCTGCGTGTCCTGGATCCAGGGTCATGACACAGTTCAGATTAACCACTCTCTCACGGAATTAGGGAAATATGCCCTAGCGTGTTGGAGAGAAATATGCCCTAGCGTGTCTATACATGTCCCTCTCACATGTGTAAGGGCCAGTAGATGAAACATCATTCAAACTGGCCCAATTATTATGAGCTACTACATTTTCTTATGTTAAGGTCTTCCATGGGTGGCCGTAGACAGGCTGCTAGACAAAAGCTCTGCAGCTTTCACACTTGGTTTAAAAAAAATTATTGTAGACATAATCTCTGTGTGTCTTGCTGCTTCAGTTATGACCTATGGTTGGAACAATAAAAGCATTTACCTACCTACCTACCTACCACTTCAGTGCAGATTACCAAATGTGTGGGGTGAAGTGAAAAGAATTATTAGTTTCTGGGCTTGTGTATACTCTGTGGCACTGAGGCTGATTTTGGACACAATAGGAAGCCATGATTTCCTGCTATGAGAATGACTGCACAAGAGCTATGGGCTCCCCATTCCCTCTCTTTTACACAAGAGAGAAAGGGAAGGGAATATTTTACTTTCACTTTGGCATAAACAACAGTTCTGCATTATGTCTGAACTTTGGAACTATTATTTATTTCAAACCATAGTTAAAAAACAGACCAAGAACTGAAACCATGGTTTGACCCTTGTTTGTTTTCCTTATTAGTTATGGTTTGAAGTAAACCATAGTTTCCCAAGTTCATAGGTAACCCAGAACTGCAGCTTACTTCAAATTGAACATAAAACCTTTTTCTTTTCTCCTCTCATGTGCAAAAAAAGATATAAGGGAGGGGAAGTGTGTATTTTTGTAACAATAAACTAAGGTTTCCCATTCCCATTATGTCTGAATCTACCCTGAGCCTTTTGTCAGTTACAATACTTCAAGCATCTACCAACCCCACCCTCACTTTCCCTTCTCCCTACGCATTTACTATCGCTCCATCAGAGTATAGAAGTAATAAAGAGTTATCATCTGGCATTGTTTGCACTAGGAATATCCTTCTGGAATTTCCTCTATTATTTTAATCAAATTCAGATGTGGAAGTAGTAAACCAGTATTTAGACTGCTAGCTGGGCAATAAGATGAAATCCAATCCTACCAACAGAGATGCTGTTGGTAGGTGGTTCATCTATTCTGGCTGAACTTTTCTGGGTGCATTTGAGCCCCAGAAGGACCAGGTACATTGTCTGGGTGTGCTCTTAGATCCATCCATCTAGAGGCCTAAGTAGCACAAAGCACTATTAAACAGTTGTGGCCTCTCCTAGGTAAAGACATATTGACTACAGTTATCCATGCTCTGGTAAAATCCCAGCTGGATTACTGCAATGCATTGTACATGGGGCTGTCCTTAAAGGCAGTTCAAGAAGTGCAGTTAGTATAAAACACAACAGCTAGACTACTGAGGAGAGGTCTATGGGGCACACACATCTTGCCAGTCTTACAACAATCGCACTGGCTTCCTGCCCACTTCCAGGCTAAATTCAAGATGATAGTTCTATCAGTTAAAGCTCTAAACAGCTTGAGACTGGGGACTTGCCCACACAAACCTGTCCAGTTTCTATTTGATGAGGTTTTTTAGATACTGAATTGTATCAGAGCTGATCTTGTGGTAGCAAACATGACTTGTCCCCTTAGCTAAGCAGGGTCCACCCTAGCTGCATTTGAATGGGAGACTAGAAGTGTGAGCACTGTAAGATATTCCCCTCAGGGGATGGAGCTGCTCTGGTTCCAAGAGCTGAAGGTTCCAAGTTCCTTCCCCGGCATCTCCAAGATAGGGCTGAGAGACATTCCTGCCTGCAACCTTGGAGAAGCCACTGCCAGTCTGTGTAGACAATACTGAGCTAGATGGACCAATGGTCTGACTCTGTATATGGCAGCTTCCTATGTTCCTATGTATTATTTTGCCTGGCTTCAAGTCCTGCTCTATCACTTCTCTTTCATGCTCGACCATTATGATTTTATTGGGTTTATATTTTATGTTAGTCACTGGGGACACAGTTGCCTGAAAGCGAGATATAAAGCCCATAAACAACTTCATGTCTACTTGGAAGTAAGACCCACTAAATTCAATAGAACTTACTTGCAAACAATATGCTCGCCAGGACTGTGTATTCCAAGTCTGTGCATTTGCGGGTGCATTATAAGTCAGAAGGAGCAAAGGGACTTCTTCAAGTTCCTTCTCTTAATTTTTCACCCTTAATTTAAGCCTACATTTATTCCCAAGAATGCTCTAGCACAGATGCTTTGCCATAGCCTTGGCCAGAATATCAGAAAATACATTTAAAGCTGAACATTCTCCAGAGCCATAATAAAGATATATTTGTTAGATTGCAGCAGCTCACGGCATTCTCTTCCAGCCTGTAGTCATAAAGGACGCTGATCTGGCAGCGGCAATGGACCAAAGACTGTCTCTGCGTGCCTGAGATGCTCCCTGCTCTTTCTTTGAGTTAGCAACGATGAACCCCTTTGATTTTTCCATACAGGAGCCGCTTGGTATGGCTGGCTATCCTGTGCAACTCCCCCAAAGCCTGCCTATTCAGACGGGAATTACTTGAACGAATTCCTCTCCCCTCAATGTGGGGAAGCCGGGGGCATAACCACCAAGTGGCCATTTCTGAGTGGCTCCCGCTGTACAGGGATATTCCCAACGGATCATCAGTGGGTAGTGTTTCTTACAGCGTGCGCCCCCGCATGCCAAATGCGACGCAGAAGTGCCGCACCTCAGCAGAAAAGCCTGCACGTGCCAAAGCACAAGAGCCGGCCCGGAGCCCCCTCAACTGGGCACGGCCAATTGTCGAGATTGCGCGCGGGATCCCCAAGCCAGAGGCACGCCGCCGCCGCCGCCACAGTGAGCAGCAGGGGAAAGAGCCCCGAGCTCAGCGGAGGTAGCGCACCTGCTTTGCACCCACCTCCTCCTCCGGGCTCGAATTTTGGGTCAGAGTACCAAAGCGGCAAGTCCCTCTTCCCTTCCTACCTTCAGGAGCGGCTCCTTGCCCCAGCCATGCCAGGTTTCCCTCCCTCCCGACCCCCGCCAGTCGCGCCTCCCGCCTTTCCCCCGCAGCCCTGCGCCACTCCAAGTCGCCCTACCGCGGGAAGAAACGACACGCTCCCTCCGCGCATTTCCCAGACGACGCAGCCGGCATGAGCCTGCCTTCGCGTCTTGCCCGGCTGGCTGGGACTCACCGGTCTCGGCTAAGAAGGAGCAGCAGCAAGGTGACCTCAAGTGCCGCCGTCGAGCGTGGGACGGCGCGCGGCGAGGCTGCGGCGCCAAGAGCGCCTGGCCGGAGCTTCCCGCAAACCGGACGAGCGCACAAATCAGAGCGCAGCGGAGGAGGAGGAGGAGCCGCAGCAGCCAGCGGTGGTGGCGGCAGCGCCAAGAAGGGGCGCTCGGCGGCCGGCGAGCCTTCGCCGCGTGGCCGTAATCCGCGGAGCGTCTGAAGGCAGCCGCAGGGCAAGAAGCAGCAGCATCCGCCCGCCTTGCATGGTGGGGAGGCTGCAAGCTAGTGAATGTCGGGCGCTGCAGCCCAGAGCGGGATTCCGAAGCAGCTCGTGCTCCTGACCTGCGGCCGTGGCTGCAATCGCGGCTCGAGCTGCCTTGACAGGGGGAATTTACAGCTCCGCAAAGAGAATGGGGGGGAGGGGGATAAAGATCTCGCCGGGTCCTAAAGCGAGCCATGCTGCTTTGGAGAGGGAGCTTCATTGGCTGCCAGAGGGTCCCCTCGACCTCCGTAAACAAGACTGGGCTTCTGTAATCCATGCGAAGCCACCCTAAAGTCAGAGAAAGCGTTATTGAATGTATTAAAGAATGTTGAAAGAAACGAAACCATCATTCATGACCTGGCGCCCAGCCATCCCAGTGCCTTTCTACTGACTGAGACTTACTTCGGAGTTACCGGGCTTAGAGTGGTCCTTCGCAGTCCGTTGAAATCAAGGGGTGCCTGCACGCTTTTCTGTATTGGATTGTGACCTACATCTGTGAATACAAGAGCACGGGGAACCTCACATATGCCACCCTTGAATTTCCGTGATATTCATGCTGAATAAATTCCTTTAAATAAATGGCATGTACATAACTTAAATAGACAGTTATTTTACAGAGGGGTTTTGTTTTGTTTTGTTTTGTTTCGCAATAGTCCCTTCTCTGACACGTTTTGAGAGAGTAATCCTTTCTCAGCGCTTGTCTGCAAGATTTTATTGGGGGAGGAAGTGGTGGAGGATGCCCAGCGGCCCAGCCAATGTACAGCTCCCCCCCCGGGGGGGGGGAAGGCAAATGATCTTGGTCCACAGTGCACCCTGCCCCTCCTTCTGCCAGTCCATCTGCACTGCAGATAAGGCCAACTATGAGGCTATGGCAGGCACGGGGTTCTCCCACACCACACTGCACCTCTATTTTTAGAGGAATTCTTCACACATTTCTTGTTTAGTGCTAAAGTGCCAGATTGGAATGTAGGGAGCTCTTGACACAGATGGCATCATCTTCCCTTTAAAAAACAAGAGGGCCCAACAGGCCAAGCTCATCTGATCTCTGCTCATAAGACAGGTTCTCCATTCCTGCAGTCATTCTAACTTGTTTTTCTAAACTGTTTTTTATGTATGCATAAACTCTAATCTGAATTCCTCCTGCTAGAGGAGACACAATAACAAAGAAGATCTTGCCAGTGCTTTGTATAGTGCTATTATATAGGTGCAGGAGCACCTATAAAGTTAAAAGTGAGGATTTTTTTTACCCTGGACATAATTCGGGCTAAGCTAGAATGCACAGAAGTAATTAAGGGGAAAGCAGAATTGTGTGTGAACAGCCCGCTGTGACTTCTGGGTAAATGCAGCTGATATGTGGACTTACACCCTCCATACTAGATGAGATGTGAACTAAAAGCCATGTGTGTAAAAGTCCCTGGTGACCAGAATGCATTTACTCTTCACAGAAGCAGCCTTTTGTAGCTGGTCTGTGCTTTATTTGTGGCTTGTACACTTCTTTGTGTGTGTGTGTGCTTGTGTTTGATCCTGCCATGTTAGATACAAATCTACACACTACTGTAGTCCTATTAAGCACTATAAAGCAACTGATGTTTTCCATAGATCCAAAGAAAAGCTGAAGCACATTAAGTGCTCCCACTCCTATGGATCAGCCCTCTCATGAGAATGGTGAACTCCCAGCCAGGAAGCCAGCATAAGGCTGAGGTCAGGTTGGGTTCTTCCTGACTGCTTGGCCCAGGTCTAGTTCCCTAACAGCATTCTTAGTTACAGGGAACCTTAGCACCAAACCCAACCCAACCCTGGATCCTTTGCCCACTTTCATATACATTTCCCTGCCTAGGAAGCCAGCACAAGCCCTTCCTAGAGTACCAGATAACTAGTCTTCTCAACCTTCTCTCAGACCAGGACCAAGTGTCCCCCGGGTGCTCAAAGTTCTATCACTAGTCTGGTTCCTCCACTTCAATTCAAATTAACATCAGATAGTCTACTGTTTATTAACACCAGAGAATTTTCTTGTAGTTCACATATAAGAATCCAGCTTGATTTGTTAGCAGATAAGGTTTTTATTAGCAAAAAGTGTTACACTTCAGAAAATAAATGTTTTGACACACAAGTTGACATGTGCGTATTATTGTCATGTGGGAATGCCCACTCAACCCTTGTTTTCAATCTCCCTTAATAAAATTTCAGTATTGAATTTCTTCTGTAGGGCTATTCTCACAATCGATGGAAACTGGGCTAAGAGAGCCCAGCCATTGATTGTGAGAACCACCAGGCTCACGGGCAAACCCGGTGATTCAGTGGCAGTTAGCCCACCTAAAAAATCCCTCCCCCTAAACAGTGTTAACAGAGTGAGCACTCTGATAACCTTGTTTTTGTAATCGTGTCAGCCGCGGCTGCTCGCAGCTGTGGCAGACCCACTCGGGGTGGGGGTGGGCCAGGATTGAACCGCTCCCCTTCCCCTGACCCCTGGAGCTCCCGAGAAAGCCACAACTGGGTGCCCAGCAATGAGCTACTGCTCGTCTGCAGGGAGAGTGGGTCAAGCCCGCTCTACCCACAGAACCCCTTAAGGCTGTACACACTTATTGTGTGTAGAGCCTCTGTGTCTCTCGTCTCAAACAAAACTGCCCACCCTTTTTGATCACAGAGGGAAGGGGAGCATAAACCTGCAACAGGAAGTCCCTCGTAACAATTGGAAGAATAAAATTTGGAAGGGAAGTAATAGAATGATCTTTATAAAAAGTGGGATATGATTTGATCTAGCTCTCTATAATTTTGCTGCAATTGCTGATACAACTTTTGCTGAGATGTGAGCAGCCGATGTAAACGTGGACAACTATCCAAGGCTGAAAATGCCTCCAGAATCCAGATTAAGTTGTGTGTTTTTTGTTTTTTAGGATGACAACTAATTTCTATGAGAATGTACATCTACTGCATGGTATTTAAATGACACTTCTTTCAGCAGCCCATTTGTGGGATGTGGTAGATGATCTTTCAGGTGCATCTGTAACAAGTGATTGGGGAAGTGTATGCAGCAATAGAACATGTGCCTGGACATTTACAAAAGTAAGTGGCATTTTGGGAAATCAGGAGAGGAGAGGAGAGTTGGTCTTGTGGTAGCAATCATGACCTGTGCACATAGCTAAGCAGGGTCTGCCCTGGTTGCATCTGAATGGGAGACTTGATGTGTGAGCACTGCAAGATATTCCTTCATCCTTCAGGGGATGAAGCCACTCTGGGAAGAGCAGAAGGTTTCAAGTTCCCTCCCTGGCTTCTCCAAGATAGGGCTGAGAGAGATTCCTGCCTGCAACCTTGGAGAAAGCCACTGCCAGTCTGTGTAGACAATACTGAGCTAGATAGACCAATGGTCTGACTTAGTATATGGCAGTTTCCTATGTTCCTATGCACTGTCTTGTAGAAATGTCTCAGACAGAAATTCATCAGATGTATCTCTACAAGTGAGTGGGGAAGCAGCTACTGTTGATTTTCTGCCTGGACACATCCCTCCTCAACCCAGTTTTGAGCTGAAGGATTATGTGAAAGAGGTCATTCACACAATCAAAAACTGTGTTCTACCCAGGTTTGGGAGCTGTGTGTGCTCCAGTTTTTGATTGTGTGGAAGCAAGGTAGGAGGAAAACTTGGGTAGAAGTGACAGGTTCTACACACGATCGGTGTGTAGAGTCTAATCGCGTGCTCAGCCCTGGGCAGCCAAACTGGTCAACCACATGATTTCCGGCTTTGTCACGGAGCCAGTAGGGGTGGGGGGATCGGGGGCCATCTGGCCCCCAGAAGTCCCAGGATGCCCCACGCAAGTTGTTGCAGCCTCCCGGTTGGGAGTCTACTCACGAGTCACTGCGCCATGGAGCCGCACCACGGTGTCTCACAATCTTGCGAATGGAGTTAGCGGAGCGCTCGCTACGTTAACCTCGTTTAAGGGGAGGGCTGCTTTGGCAGGCTTGCTGCCATTGAACCACCGCCCGTGAGCCCGGTGATTCTCACGATGGGGGGAAACTGGGCTGGGCTCCCTTAGCCGTTTTCCCCCATCGTGAGAATAGCCTCATTGTGTGGAAGCAAGGTAGGAGGAAAAGCTGCCCAGGTTTTCTGAAAGAGACTCCTGCCTGCAGCCTTGGAGAAGCTGCTGCCAATCTGGGTAGACAATACTGAGCTAGATAGACCAAATCTGACTCAGTATTTTTATTTATTTATTTATTGTTGCATTTCTATACCGCCTTTCGTTAAAAGACAACCCCAAGGCGGTTTACAAAAGTTAAAAACATACAATAAAAAGACAATAAAAACATCAAGCTAAAAAATATAAAAACATAAAAAACAGGCATAAAAACAATACAAGTAAAAACACACAGAAGCAGCAGTAAAACGATTATGTAAAAGCCTGGGTAAAAAGCCAAGTTTTAACAACCTTTCTAAAAGCCGTGATGGAGTCCGAGGAGCGAATGGCCACTGGGAGAGCATTCCAAAGTCTGGGAGAAGCAACAGAGAAGGCCCTGTCCTGAGTGCACGACAGCCGGGCCTCTCTCATTGTCGGCACCCGGAGCAGGGCCCCCTCAGATGTCCTAAGGCAGCTTCCTGTGTTCCTCTGACCTGGCCTCCATGGATTTGTCTAAGCCCCTTTTAAAGCCATCCAAGCTAGTGGCCATCACCACATCCTGTAGCAGAGCATTCCATAGATCAATAATGTGCTGTGTGAAACAGTACTTCCTTTTGTCAGTCCTAAAATTCCCAGCCTTCAGTTTAATGGGATAATCCCTGGTTCTAGTGTTAGAGAGGGAGAAACATTTCTCTCTATCCACACTTTCTACTCCATGCATACTTTTATACACCTCTATCATGTCTCGCCATAGTTGCATCTTTTCCAAACTAAAAAGCCCCAGATGCTGTAGCCTTGCCTCATAAAGAAGGTGCTCCAGGTCTCTGACCATCTGTTGCCGTGTTCTGCAGATACAAACTAAATTCACAGAATGTCCTGGGTTCTTAATCATGTCACCATGTTAAAAAAAAGTTGAAAGCAGGCTCCATTAGTTCTATCTGGCACTACTTATGGAAGTACCACTGTAGACTTGCTTAAACACCTTCTTTATACATTACACAGCTCATACAGTTCCCAGACAATAACAGAAAAAAGAACTACACTTTATACTACTGAATTTTACTCAGTGTACAGGTTCAGTCCACATGATCTTTCAATTACCCTGCAAAGCTTCCTAACAAATCTATATTATTAATTCTCCTGGGTGTGCCTTGGAATGTGCGTCCCAGTGCCCAGCTGATTGGCTGGGCGGCAGATGCACCTGATTGGCTGAGGCACACCCAGGAGGATTGGTTGCTGCGGCAGTGGCAGGCCTGGCCGTGGAGGCCAGAGGCAGTGGCAGGCCCAGCCCAGCCACGAAGGCAAGGCCCGGCGGGGTGGGGGGTGGGGGGGCAGAAGTGGCGGTGGGGAGGAGAGGTGGCTGGGCCTGGAAGTGGAGACTGGGGCAGAAGGTGGGAGGGGGGAGAGGTAACCACCAGCCCCAAAGAGCACACAGATGCTCTGTGCGGGGTCAGCTAGTACTTCCTAATTCAGTGACTACCTGCAAATAGTTTTGCCTTTAATTAATCCCTAACCTCTCTTTTCCAGTTGGTAAGATTCTGTGATGGGAGAGAAAGCTACTATAAGCTACTATTATGAAAATTGGAACCAGTCTGTTGGCTACTGGAATAGATGGTTTAATAAGAACATTCTCTTGGAAATGTTAAGACTTTGATTTAAGATACAAAATTGTACTTATACTGAATTAGTAGAAATAATTTGTACACATTCTGTGTTCATTTATTTATTAAGTTAGTATACCACTCAACAGAAGAATGCCCTTAGGGAGGTTTACAATCAAGAGTTTATTTACTGATGGATGTGCAATCCTATGCCTGCTTGTTTACTCAGAAATGTCCCATTGTGTTCAGCAGGGTTTACTCAGTAGTAAGTAAAGCTTGCTCACTGGATAAACAGGGACCTTTCAAAGAGGTGATTCTCTTATATTTAGCAGGAGGAGAATGTGATGATTGGCCAGCAGAAGATCTCAATCAAGACATAATTTAGGAATTATTGGGAATACTGTTAGGTAGCTGTGGAGGATTCCTACGGGAGGGGCTTTAGAATGGAGGACACAGGAGGTTAGACAGAGAGATGACGGTTAACTGACAAGATGAGAGATAGGACTGGGACGAGCCAGAGAAAGGGTCTCCAGAGAGCGGCTGAGGGTTAGGTGAGGAGATTCTTACACACTAGGGAAAACCTCTGTCAATCAAGTGTGACTAAGAAACACATTTATGCTGTAACTGTATAGCTATTATACGGGTTATATAGCCAGGGAGGTTGTATTCCAGCAAAGTGTTAGAAGTCAATGTAAGCTCATTATTCCATATCAGTCACCTCAGAAACTTGAAAGGAAAACAGAGAAATAAAACAATAAAACCAATAATTAACCTGAAAGTATATTATAACCAAAGGTCTGACCATTGATTTAATATCAGTCCAGGAGTTATTCTGTTACTTTATTTCAGCCACTATTATGCATGTATCCCGACCTAGCAGAGTAAAATAAATCACAGAAGCTTGTTGAAAAGAAAATAGAGTTTATTTTGGTTTAGAACTTTACATCAGTTTCAACTGAGGCTGTATTTCTTCTCTTCACGCTACCCTCAGACACAATACTGTAGTCAGTTACAGAAACCCAAATCAAGACAGAATTTGGGTAATAAAACAAAGGGTTTTTGTTTTTGTTTTTAAAAGGCAAGTTCACATACATTTTGTGTATTTTTTTATCAAATACATTAACACTTAAGCTGCCAGACCAAACCACAGGTCCTGACAGAGAACAACTGTCAACCGCAGCACAGTATCCCTTCCAGTGGTTGGAGCTGTTATTTACTTTGTGCATCTTTTTAGACTGTGAGCCCTTTGGGGACAGGGAACAACAATGACAACAATGATGACGACAACAACAACAATAATAATTTATTCTTATTCTTTTCTATGTAAACCGCTTTGAGAACATTGTTGTTGAAAAGTGGTATATAAATAATGAGGAGAAGGAGGAGGAGAAAATGTGTTCAGGGTTACAACCTTAACCATTTATCGTATATCCTATCTACTTAGTAAAACAGGATATTACTGCTGAATGTATGATAATATTTGGATTACAGGTGGCCCTTGTTATTCGCAGGGGTTCCGTTCTCTCTTATAGGCGCAAATACAGAAACCATGAATAATGAAATGTTTAATTCTATGGGAATTGGTGGCTTTGATTCAAAACAAACAATAGCCTGAAAATGCCTAAAATGTGGGAAAGGGAGAGAAATTAGCATAGAACTTCACGGTACCTTGCTCTTCTGGGCTGCAGGGCTCCAGAAATACCCCCTGAAACCCCCCAAATCAGCTGAATTGGAGGTGAAAAAAGTTTTTTAAAAAGAAAGAGCCTCAAAGTGGCTCTGTGCTCTAAAATGGTGGCCGGAAGTGACACCGGAAGAAATTTCTGGCCACTCTGAAACCATGAATATGCTAATTATCACCTATTTTTTCTAGGAACCATCTGCGGATATGTGGAACTGCAGTTGCTGAAACTCTGGGTGAGGAGAGCCTCCTGTATATTCTGGAAATGACCATCATAATAATTCACATGTGTATATTGCTTTTGAGTGTTTAAAGTGCTCCATGTGCATTATCTTGCTGTGCTCCTTACATCAATCCTGTTAGTTGATTACTCTCATATTGCAGACTGGGGCCGAGGATGAGAGAGACAGCACTTCCAGACAGGCTCCCTTCAGTGCCAGCCAGTCATTAATTTTCTGCTTGCAGTCCTATGCAGAATTATTTCCTTCCATACCACAGTAGATGATATGAGCTTTGGGGACACAGTAGACTGACCTTTTATCCTTCCTGTATCTGTTGTGGTCTGTTATATTGGGCCATGCACCTCTCCAAAAAAGATAGAACAGCTGCACCAAAAATAGTCCACATATATTGTTCACATATGGGTGGACAACAGATGGTGATACCCAGGCTGCCCCCAATAAAGAGTGAGTGAACAAGGTGTGACAATCCCAGACTAAACACCCTGTCTGGAAGTGCCCAAAGTGGATTGAATAAGACTACCTAGTGACCGGGGACTTTGGGTGGGGGGGACTCCCTGCTTTGTAAATCACATTTAGTTGCTTCTGGTTCTTATGTTATGCTAGATCTCTTGCTTTTTGTAATTCTATCCAGGGTAAGATTTTGATTCCATTAGTCATTTAACAATCCTAACTTTGTCCCTACATTCTCTTTCCTATCAGATTTATTATTTCATAGTAGTGATATCCCTTGTTCACACTTGATAAATTCTTTCTCTCCCCACTTTCCCCTGGTACACAGAATCCATGGGTGTGATTTCCTGTGCTCAGATTCCCCTGGGATCTAGCAAGAAGCGACTGCAGGAAAAGTCACCAAATTATAAAAGCAACACAGTTAATTCTCAAGAAGCACTGAGCAGCATGCAGGAGTGGCTGGACTGGCAGTTTCCTGCACACTTCCTTTTCTCTGCAGGGCTATACTGCATGTGAATGATTTCAATCCCACTGAGGAGTAGCAGAAGAGCTCTTAGCTGTAGATGGAACAGGCAGGCACACCCCACCAAGGCACTGTTCCTTCTAGCTGGCTCATTCAGTTCCAGCGAATGAGTACCAACCCCTGATGTCGTGCTGAGGCCGGCGCTCCCAGTGCAGGCGGCTTTGTGCAGTACCTGCCATTTCTGCTGTGGGGGGAAGCTATTTTGGGGAATCAGAGCCCACAAGGATGGCAGGAGGGTGCATGGGTACTTTTGGGAACTGTAGTGCCTCCCAGTGTTTTCCCCATGGAAAGCACTGGGAGGATCTAACTTCTCAGATGTCCCAGATCACCCACCCAGCAGAGATCCACAAATCCACTTGCCAGATTGCCAGTGGCGAGTGCCTCTGGCCCTCAGGCGAGCAGGACACCCAACACCACATGGATCTCCTCCCTAAAGGTCTCATTTCGAATGCCATTTTTTGAGAAGGTAAGAAATAGCAGGAATCCTTTCTGAGCAGTAGGAGAGGGCTTCCACTGTTTCTCACTATCCCAGTGATTTTCTCCATATCCCAGTGCAACAGACAAAAGATCTGCTTCCCTCCTGAGCCCTCTACTAGTGTGCCAGAAAAGGATCTGAGGGGAGAGAGAAGATTCGTGGTGAGCACAAACAATGACTGGCTAGTAAGCTAATCCTAAATGTGTGGACCCCTGCTTCCCAACATCTCCTTTGCCCTGTCCCAGGCATCCCAGTGGGCTCTGGTTCAGGAGTAAAGTCACCCCTCCCATGCCAGAAATGGCAGGTTCTGTGTGGAGCTCCCCTTGCTGGGAGTGCCCACCTCCTCATGGCACTGGGAAGCAGGGGCACGGCTGACACATTCATTTGAATTAGACATCCTGACACAAAGGCTTAGTACACACCACAAGTGGCAAGAGATGGTTTTTAAAAAGTCATGGAAAGTAACAAAGGTAGCGTTGAGTGTTCTAGCTGCGGCGGGGAGGAGTAAGTCTCCACAGACCTCTAGAGTAGAGAGAGATTCAGGGGCGTAACTATAATAGGGCAAGGGGAGACAATTGTCTGGGGGCCCACTGCCTTGGGGGGCCCCCAGAGGCAAGTCACATGACTGACTCCCCCAGCCGCACACCCGCCCGGGCTTCCTTCAGTTGTATTCATCCTCTGAAAGTGATGTGTGTGTTAAGACCTGGAGCTACCAGAACAACAGGTCTTTCTCTAGTACCATTCAATGACTTGCATCGTCCACAATTGACAAAACCCTTCAAAAAATAATTTAGGATGATATTCTATTGTGGCACGTAGGATATAAATAAAAATATAAATTATACTCTGCTTTTTGTTACCACTATTCAGCCTCATTTAAGATTTCTTGACTTCATGAGCTGAGCTTCAGTAAGGGGGGGCCATTTTAAAATCTTGTCTCTGGGCCCACTCCAACCTTGCTACGCCCCTGGAGAGATTGATAGTGGGGAGAGAGTGACATTATCCTCCTCTCTTCCTCTAGCTCTAGGATGTGGAAACCAAGAAGATAAAGATCTACTGCTGGTGAGGGCTGCTGTGTTTCCCAAGCTGTAAATATAGAGTCAACACCCTCTCACACAGACTCTGGCATATTGTAAGAAGCTGGCAGGAACAGATAAGTGAATTTGTACAGGCCCAGGTAATATCCTGATAACAGCCCAGCTGGGGGACAGGCCTGGTGCGGTGGGGTTGGAGGCCACAGGAAGCGCTCTGTCAACAGCCACAGGACATCACCTGTCCTGTGCTTTCTCTTTCTTACTTGCATTGATTCTGCTTGACTATACTAAGACCTAAACTTTGTTCAAGGGCTGGGAGGGGGGGATGATACAAGGATAAACCATTTTTTAGCTCCTTAGTTGCTGCACACAGCTACTGCTGTGGTGGCTCCACAATCTGTGGCTGGGTTCTAGAGAGAAAGCTGTTCCTCTTCCCTCCCCATGCTGCACAGCGCCACCTAATGGCATTTCTGGCAAATGGCAGATTGCCAGATGCTTACGTCTGCCCCAGAAGCAGAGTAGGCTGCTATTGAGAATGTAGAGATGGTATGACAGAGATGGTATGACAGAGGCACCTGTTGTCCCTTGGGTGTACATTTCATCTCACAGTTGCCTCTGCAGAAACAAATTCTGCAGGTTTATGGTGTGCTTCAACAACCAGGAAAAGCTGATACCAGAGGTGACAGTGAGACAAGTGTGTACACAGTGAGAAGCAATACCTTTATTATTAGGCCTTCAATGCTCTTAAAATGTCGTCTCAGTCACTAGCCTCTGTAAGGGAGCTTTGCTGAGAGGCCAGGTATTTTAATAGAACAGGCAACCATCAACAGGCTGCCCCCATGCCCAAAGATAAGATACATCTTAATAGTACTAGGCAATAGGTGTCTAAGGCTGCAAACAGACATGCTTTTAAAGAGAGCTGATAGTTTCACCATCAGTGTCCTCTTTGACCATGGTGTATATACTCATTTCTTTTGTCTCGCTGGTCAGTCTGCATTAGTACTATAAAAATTTGCAAAACTGTTTGACCAGAAATGAAGAGTGTGCAACGAAGCTCCTGTCATACCACTTTCAATTTCCTGAGGACAAGTTCTGCCTCGTGTTTCTTCCATGGTTCTTCCAATTACTGTTCAATTTCTTCTGTTTTTAATTATTTGAAATTCCTTCTGAACCTTTGCAATGGAAAATGTTTGGAACTGGAAACCATTTTTATTATTTGTTAGTAGGAATTCTGTTGAAGAAGAAGTTCCTGTTAGAGGAAGCTGATGTAAGCTGATGATCATCCTGTGTTTGGTTCTACCAGGATGCAATTTAAAACAACAACAACAACAAAACACACTTTTGCATCAGGATGGATGTAAAACATTGATGCAATGCATCTCAAGAGAGCTAGTTTGTATTTCAGGAGCATATGCTTTAAATTGTACCATTTGGTATTGATCCAGTGGCTTTCTTCAAAGTGTTGTCCCTTCCTCTGTCTTCCATCATTTCTGCTGGCTCCTTAGGCTTTACAGTTTCCACCTTTAACTCATCTTTAACACCTTTGCCCAGTTCCCTCTTACATTCCTCTACACCCCTCCCATCCCTAGTACTGGCTTCCAATCTCTGTTCAATATCTCCATTCATGTTATTGTACTTCTGGAGAACAAAATAGTTGTCTGGTATCATCCAATACAAATTCTTATCTCTCTTCTTGTCTGTCATTTTCCTGGTTATGCTCAGTTGATGAGTTGACTACCCACCTGTGCTGTCCTCATCTAACCCCTCCATGTGCCCCCTTGGTCTTATAACCTCCCAACTACTGGCTGCCATTTCCACCAGCATTATCTTCACCAGGAATGAGGCTATAATTAGGCAGATGTGTTCAAACAGCCACCCAGCATCTGGGAGATGCCTTTATACTTACCTCCCCTTTGCATAACAATCAGGCTTGCAAAATACTCTTCAGAATGGGACAGTGGAAGTTATACTCAATCCCACACCCTTCTGCACTTGATCACTTGCTGTTGGTAACTGCTTGGGATTCCTGGTACAGCAAAAGTAACCCCACCCAAAGAACAGCACAGGTTGCAACAAAGGTCAACCTTGCTGATTGCCACCTCCAATCTCACTCCCCACGACATAACTCAGTTGAATGCACTGTAGACACATTGTGTGCCATTCACTTTCATGCAGAACAAGGCCAGCTTACGCTCCAGTGCCACTTGAGGCAACATCAAGATGTTGCCAGCCATACCTGTCCCCACAATATCAGTGCATCAGCCCATGCAAACACCAGCCACACCTCTCAAGGTCAGTGTGGTGGTGTCAGGGCATGGCCAGCATCGGGATGGGAGGTGATTGCATATTCACTGGGCCCACATTTCCCAGCTGATGAGTCATCTGGATGGCTTCTTCACTCATTTGGCGAGAGGGAGAGAGAGAGAAGGAACTATCCAGATGGCTAGCAAACTGCCTGCAAATTGGGTGATGCTGATGGGGGCACTATCAGCATCACCCAGTTTGCAAGCATTTTGCTTGCTGCCTGGATGGTTTGTTTTTTTGTCTCTTGCTCTGAATGTGGGAGGAAGAAAACCAAGTTTCTTATTTAGAAATACAGTATAGTATAGTATAGTATAGACTCCTGGCTTTTGGCCCTTGGCTTTCCTTGACCATGCTCTCATATGCTCCTGTGTGCTGCTCCATTTAGACTTCTGGCTTCCCTTGACCATGCTCTTTGAGTCCTCCTTCATATCCTGGCTTCTGACACATGGACTATGCCTCATTTCGCCGCCTGCAGGCACGGGCCGTGAACGCGCCTCCGGGGGGGGGGGCGGGGGGGGCTTCTTTAAATGTAAACAGAGCCGCTGCTCCGTGCTGCCCAGCAGCCCCCGCCACTCACCTGGCCGCTGGCGGGGGCTCGTCTCTGTGGGAGCCAGGTAAGTGGTGGAAGCGATTCCTCGCCGCGGGGGCTGCTGGGCGGCACAGAGCACCAGCTCCGTTTACACTTAAAGAAGCCGCCCACCGCCCCCCTCCCCGGAGGTACGTTCACGGCCCGCACCTGGCCTCCTGAGTGGTTCTCTTGGCCTCAGACCTTCACCTCAGTGCAGAACAAGACAGCGCCACTTGAGGACATTGCCTTGCCTTGCCTCATTAACAGGCTGCTCTTGGTGCAAACATGTTTTGCTCCTAGCCCTGCTAACAGCAGCATAAAATGAATGTTCCAAGCAAAACCCGAAGCATGCTCTCATACAGAGGCCCACTCTCTTTACAAGCTTTATTCTCACACTCTGTCATTTTATTGCCACCTATTGAGTAAATCATATAATTGCAATCCTTCCTCTAACTCTTTGCTCCCTGTTGCCTTGCAATCACACCTCTTTTCCTCTACTATCTACAGCTTTCTGCAAATCACATAATTGTTTACAGACAGAGAAAGGCTGGGAAGGTATACCGGCTAAATTTCATTTAAAAGCTATCACTTACCACAATTCTTTATGACACCATAGACTTAAATTCTTCCCCCCACACACACACAAAATAAAACCTCAATCAGAAAAACCAGAAACTGTTCCACTCAGCGAGAAACAGCTGATACTCATGCCTTTGCAGCTACCTTTTGTTTAAGAATAGACATGCTGATCACAGTGTCACAACTATGGACGGCTTAATTGATTTCTGTGGGCGGCTATCGTCCCCCACCCCCCCACCCCCAACATTTAAAAATGATTTCTTTATATGATCAAGGAAATGACCTAACGTAACTATGAGATGCATCATTTTTTATTCATTTATTAATATTATTGTGACTGTCCCAGTTTCTATGCTCTCTGCTGCCATCTGGTGAACAGTATTCATATCTGCAGCTCATTCCTAAATTCCCCTTGTTTTTTGGTGGGGAGAATAAGCAGCAACATTTACTGTATATCAGTTATATATATTGTATATTTTTCTCTTTGTAAAAGGTTTGTGTAACCCAATAGAAATTATGTTGACATTAAGAGGGATATATTTATATGTAAATTTACCAGGTGTTAGGTGAACACACATAAGTTGTATATTTTAGTATTTCATTCTTTATTTTCTGGATGTAGGTGTTGTGTAATTTCTGATTATTAGAGCATATTGGCCATAGCTATTGAAATGTAGCGCTTTTAGCTTGACTAAACTTTAGCCCAGCCTGATTAGCAGCTATAAGATGGTAGGCCATCAATCAATCAATCTTTATTACAGTCAAAGACCAGCACAGGTACAGTAATACAATAAAATCGATTGTGAGAAACAATGTTGCATGTATCACTGAGACTGAGATTGGTATTACTATGAAAACTAAAAAAAGGAGGATTTAAAAAATACAAAATATTTAAAATATACTACAGAGTGCAAACCAAGTAGCTAAAATATATATAGACTAAAAGAAAGCATGGAACATCTAATTAAAATAGTAAGGTAGCTAGCTAAAATAGATAATGAAATTTTAAAATCTGCTACATAAAATGGATATAACAATGCATATAATATTAAAGATGATTGTGTTTTACAAGTAGATAGAAGTGTGTATATACTAAAAGAACTAAAAAATACTAAAAATGAGGGAGATAAAATGATACTATTTCTGTTATAGTAACAGTATAAATATATATATGACTATAAAATAAAGGCATCTAAGGTAGTAAAAATGATAGAAATATTTAAAAAGACATATTAAAATAAATTGTTCAGTAATTAAAATCACGAGTTATGGATTGGCAGGATGGTAGGCCATGTTTTGCTGCTTCTGCCTGGAAATGTTTTGCTATTATTATGCTGATAAGTGATAAACAGATAGTGGTCAAATTTCAACATGGAGTTAGAAAAACAGATACAGATAACCACAAGACTAGTTTAAGAGACATACCTGCTTTACAAATAAAACCATGTTGTTTGGGGGTTATGTCACCGAAATCACATGAGTGCTGACGTCACTGCGAGCTGTCAGAAAGGCAAATCATTGGAAATGGTCAGAACCAGGGCTATGTCCTCACCCCGGATGTTATACCCCCCAACCCACCACCCGCACCCCAGAATATGCCTGAAGATGGGCATGTGACCCTTCTACAAACACATCCCACCACCCTGACTCAATTGGAACAGGTTTCAGAGCCCAGAAAGGCCTGATGAAGCAGGCATGATAACTTTGTGCAACTTTATTGGTCGAGATGGGGTCAAGTGACCTCTCTAAGTACAGGCCTTGTGCCAGAGTGCTTAGAGGAGACTGTCTTACAGTTCTGCAGAGACTGTGGACGATGCTAGGACTCTGCTGTGGCCTGTGGGTCTATCTTTACCACAGACACCCTGAACATTAAACCTATTAGACTGAAGAGTCTGTTCTACCCTCCAGTAGGCCTGAAAACTCACCAGATGGCTGTTTTTACTGCCAGCTGGGTTCCGGATCCAGAAACAACCTCCCCAGCAAACCAATATGATGAATTAGAATGCAACTAGCCGACCCGCACAGAGCATCTGTGTGTTCTTTGGGGCTGGCAGTTACATCTCCCCCCACCCAAACACACACACACACATCTTCTGCCCCAGTCTCTGCTTCTGGGCCCAGCTGCGTCTCCTCCCCACCGTCACTTCTCCCCTCCCCCACTGTCTTTCCCTCCTGCCCCTTGCCCCCACAGTCAGGTGGGTCCGCCACCGCCTCTGTCCGCCACCGCCGGCCTCCGCGGCTAACCCGGGCCCGCCGTCGCCGGCCTCCGCGTTTGGGCCGGGCCCACCGCCGCCGGCCTCCACGTTTGGGCCGGGCCCGCCGGCAGCGGCCTTCACGTTTGGGCCGGGCCTGCCGCCGGCCTCCGCGTTCGGGCTGGGCCCGCCGCCGCCGGCCTCCGCGGCTAGCCTGGGCCTGCCGCTGCCGGCCTCCGCATTCAGGCCGGGCCTGCCGCTGCCGGCCTCCGCAGCCGGCCCGAGCCTGCCACCGCCCTGGCCTCCATGGCCCGGCCAGGCCCCCCGCCGCCTCTGTCCTCCACCACTGAGACGCGCCTCAGCCAGTCAGGTGTGTTCCTCCGCTCCGCTGCCCAGCCAATCAGCTGGGTTGCTGGGACGCATCCCCACAGAGGCTGAGGTGAGGCACGTCTACGAGAATTAAATATATGGATTCTGGGCACTATAACACCAACTCAGCTTCTGCTCTGGAAACTGAAGTTGGAGGGCCGGCCTTCAGCTAATGCCCCCCCCAAGCAGAAACGTATGTTAATCAGATTATGAAACAGAAGCTCCTGTGAAACGAAAGCTGCATGGGGAAAAACTGATGAAGTGGAGGCTTCAGTTTTATTGTTATGATGACTACTGTTGCCAACATTCTGATGGGGACTTTTCTGAGGATGAGGAGTGTGGCTAACATTCTTTTTTGTCAAGCAGGCCCATGGATTTACAGTGCATGCAAAAGTGCTGCCTGTCTAGTGAAGATCAGTCATCATGTGATTGCTTGACGCCAATTTTAGGCTGCCTGGGATTCTCTTACTGCAGGCCTGTGTGCTTTACTTTATCATCTGAAAGTGGGGAGAAGGAGGAAGCCATTTATGGCGGTGTGCTTACAAAACTAAGAGCTCCAACGGAGGGACCTAACAAGCTGGTAAGCCTAGTGTGATTTAATTTATTTACTTAGTTTGTCTAAGTAAATAAAAAAATAATCTTAAAAGTATTAAAACATTATTAGTAGTATTAAAATTAGTAGTATTGAAATATTAGACCTCTTTTGTGCAGGTCCATGCCTTTGAGAACACACACTTTGGGGATGCCACCATATCCTGCACCTCATGTGCTTGCACTGTTGGTGACCAATAAAATAATTTTGTTGTAAATATGTATGTTCATACCTGTGTTAAGCACAGCCATGGCAGAGCATGAGGAAATCCTAAAGAAAATATATTACTTGCCCCCGGGAGAGTGGGGAGTTTCAGGGGTGTAAATCCGCTATTTCAAGAGGCCAGACAACACAGTAAAACACTGAGTAAAAGGCAAGTTGAGGCATGGCTTTCTGCACAAGCCTGTGAGGATTCATTTTAAAATAAACATGACTGTTGTTTCTGTTGGGAATTCTCTTTGGTGAGAGAATCCCTTTTTCATTATAGCAGAGTGCACATAGGCACAACACAGCGGAATTTACTTAGGCATGCGTGTATGCTGAGAGTAAAGTAACTTGGAGCCAATTCATCATTTCAAATCAATATATAAGGCATTTATTAAGGAACTCCATTCTAAATAGGAAAGTGAGGACTTAGGATCTCTAATCTATCTAGCTAGCTGGATGCAGATGGATTCTGCATCTTCTCTGCACACATGGTGCAGGGAGAGCAGCTTGCCATGTTGCAAGGTAGAAGGACAGGTAGGGAAGAGAAGGAGGAAGTTAATCCCTAAGAGTACCAATCTACATTTCAAAAGGGATAGTGTCAGAGCAGTAGAGAAGGGATGACCAATGTCTTGACCCTCTAGCCCTCTGACTCACTAGTCTGTCCTCTACTGTCTGAGACAAGAGACAGTGCAAAGTCCTTAACTTCCAACAGTTTCAGGGACAGATACACAATATTAGGCAGATTTAGTGGACGTGCAGCAGTTTTGTAACTATGACAAATGCGACAAGTACATTTTGACAGTGGTGGATATTCTATCTAAATATGCTTGGGGTGTACCTCTAAAAGACAAAACAGGCAGGAAGTGGCCACAGCTTTTCAAGCTATTTTCAGAGAAGGCTGAAAGCCAAGCTCCAGACTGACAGAGGGAGGGAGTTTTTAAATCTGTGATGTGTTTAATGAATTTTTCCCGGACAAAATCTCTCGGATTCGGGCCGACCTAGATGGAGACTCCACAATTAATTTGATGTCTGAACTGGAGGTGTCCAATAATTCCTCTTATACAATTCGACTAGATCAATTTCAGTTTGTGACTCCTGAGGATGTGGACAAGCTGCTTGGATCGGTGAGGCCTACTACTTGTTCTCTTGACCCTTGTCCAACATGGCTTATTCTATCTAGCAGGGAGGCTGTTGTAGGTGGCCTGGTAGAAACCATACATGCTTCTCTGAGGGAGGGCAGGATGCCTCCTTGTCTTAAAGTGGCAATCATTAGTCCTCTTCTAAAGAAGCCTGCACTAGATCCCTCAGAGTTGAGCAATTATAGGCCTGTCTCCAACCTCCTGTGGCTGGGCAAGGTAATTGAGAGGGTGGTGGCCTCTCAGCTCCAGACGGTCTTGGAGGAAACTGATTATCTAGACCCATTTCAAACTGGTTTTTGGGCGGGCTATGGGGTGGAGACTGCCTTGGTCAGCTTGATGGATGATCTCCAATTGGCAATTGACAGAGGAAATGTGACTCTGTTGGTCCATTTGGACCTTTTGGTGGCTTTCGATACTATTGACCATAGTATTTTTCTGGAGCATCTGAGGGTGTTGGGAGTGGGAGGCACTGTTTTACAGTGGTTCCGCTCCTACCTCTCGGGCAGGTTCCAGATGGTGTTGATTGGAGATTGTTGCTGTTCAAAATCTGAGTTTACGTATGGTGTCCCTCAAGGCTCCATACTCTCTCCAATGCTTTTTAATATCTACATGAAACCTCTGGGAGAGATCATCAGGGGATTTGGAGCTGGGTGTTATCAGTATGCTGATGACACCCAGATCTATTTCTCCATGTCAACTTCAGGTGATGGCATATCCTCCCTAAATGCCTGCCTGGAAGCAGTAATGGGCTGGATGAGGGAGAATAAACTGAAGCTGAATCCAGATAAGATGGAGGTACTTATTGTGTGGGGTCAGAACTCCAGAGACGATATTGATCTACCTGTTCTGGATGGGGTCACACTTCCCCAAAAGGAACCGGTTCGCAGTCTGGGAGCACTCCTGGATACACACCTCTCCTTGGTTTCTCAGGTTGAGGCAGTGGCCAGGGGTTCTTTCTATCAGCTTCGGCTGATATGCCAGCTGCGTCAGTTTCTCGAGATCAGTGACCTCAAAACAGAGCTACATTTGTTGGCAACCTCCAGACTTGACTTCTGTAATGTGCTCTATGTGGGGCTGCCTTTGTACGTAGTCCGGAAACTTCAGTTGGTTCAGAATGTGGCAGCCAGGTTGGTATCTGGGTCATCTCGGAGAGACCACGTTACTCCTTTGCTGAAGGAGTTACACTGGCTGCCGATAGGTTTCTGGGCAAAATACAAAGTGCTAGTTATAACTTACAGGGCCCTAAACAGCTTGGGCCCTGGGTACCTAGGAGACCATCTTCTTCATTATGAGCCCCACCGTCCATTGAGGTCATCTGAGGAGGTCCGTCTCCAGTTACCGCCAACTCATTTGGTGGTCACACAGAGACGGGCCTTCTCGGCTGCTGCCCCGAGATTGTGGAATGCGCTCCCTGTTGAGTTACGATCCTCCCCATCACTGGCTATTTTTAAAAAACATTTGAAAACGCTTTTTTTTACCAAAGCCTTCTCAGGTTTTTAATTTTAAAAATACTGTTTGTTAATGTTATGGTTTTAAAATTATTGTATTGTTTTAACTTTTATATGTGTTATATGTTTAACTGTTTTAACTGTTTATATGTTTTAATTGTTGTTAGCCACCCAGAGACGTAAGTTTGGGCTGGGTATAAATAAAATAAATAAATAAATAAATAAGCAGCCAATAGGTGGCCTGTTAAAGGAGCATGGGATTCACCACTTAGCAGGGGCGTAACAAGGGTGGGGCAGGCAGGGCACGTGCCCTGGGTGCCATTGCAGGGAGGGCGCAAACTGCCTGCCATGCCCCGCCCCCTCCCCAACTGAGGTCCGGAGAGGCGCCCCGCCCCCCAGTGAGCACTTGCGTTATTTCGGCCAGCATTTGCTGGCTGAAAGCATCTATTCCCCTTTCTCTTCCTCCGGAGAGGGAGAGAAAGGAAGAATAGATGCTTTCAGCCAGCAAGCTCTGACTGAAATGACTCAAAAGAGCTTGCTCACGCTCTTTAGAGCTCTAGGCCATGCCCCCTTTGCATGTGGTGTCAAAGGGGGCATGGCCTCAAGCTCCAAGGAGCCTGAGCAAGCTCTTCCGAGTCATTTGAGGGCTTGCTTTCAGGCAGCAAACACTGGCAAGTGCTGGGGATGGGGAATCCTAGTAACCTGGGCGGGGTTGCTTGTTCCCATTTGCAAGCACTGCGGCTGCCTGCCCTGCTGTCTCGTCTTATGTTCTTGCTGCAAGTCCTGACCCACCACAGAGTCCAAAGTAAGTAAATTGCCTGTGCCCCGCCTGCTCTCAAGTAGTCTCAAAAAAATTATATCTGACTGGTGCTTTCTCAGGCTGATGCTTCCCCCCTGCCCCCACGGAAGATGTTTGTTTCTTTTAAAAAATGTATACAATAAAAGAAATGTAAGAGAACTGCAACAAACTAGTTTTTCAGGAGAGGCTGAAAGGGTTAAGTGAACAGAGAGTTTGTGCCTAGAGAGGTCCAGAAATGTGAATGCTCTCCAGGTTCCATCCTGTCCCGCCTCCTTGTTTAAAAAAAACCTTGTGTTTGCAGCATTTTCCAACCTGTGAGCAGTTGTGGCTTGCAGTTTGCAAGGCAGGAGGTTTTTCAGTGGAAATCCTGCAAGAAGAGGGTGAGTTCAAGGAAGAGGAAGGAAGCCTTGACTGTATAGAAGAAGGGAAAACCCATTGCTGGTGGGGAAAAGGAAGGAACTGGGCTGCAGATCGAGTGCTCAGCTGCAAAGGTGGAGAGAGTGCCATCCTTTTAGTTGTATATGGAGGAAGGGAATTTTGGTAGGTGCAGCTTTTAAACTGAGAAAGCTGATTTACACTTTCATTTTTATGAATTCAAAATTCTCTACATCCAACACATTGTACTAAATAGCTATTTAGCTCTAAAAATACAAGATGTTTGCAACTGATGTAAACATTTGCTTCCCTCAAACTACCAAAAATTTATATTCAGTGAAACAGAATTAAAATTAACTAATTTCCTTTGCTGAATTAGATATTATTCTGAACTTCATATGATTTTAAAAATAATTGAAATGTAAATAGTCATTCAGTTAAATAAAGCCAGCTTTACATTTATATTAATGTAATTTCATTTCAAAGGAGTAGGTTAAAATTAATCTAGATTCAAATTTTGTATGTTCAATATTAATCCAAGCAAATTGATCTAGATTTAGATTTTGAAACATAAATAACACACCTAGCTTACTTCTACTAAGAGTAAAATTCAGTAGAAAGTTATCCATAAACATAGGAGATATTCCAGTAGAACATGACCCTATTCTGGTCATAGGGAAAAGAACTGGGTATGTGGGGCTCTGCTTCTTAAACACTGTACTTTGCTTATCCTTTAATTAAATATATGTATATCATAAAGTGAAATGACTTTTAGAGACAGGAATTTCCTTGCAAATATGATAGTTCCTTGCATATAGAACAACATATAAAAGACCTTGCTGTTGCCCAGGGTCTCTGATGCACTTCCTGCTTTATTGTATCCAGCTTTATGCTTACATTGTCTGCATTTCTTGGTAAATGGAACATCATTTTATTTAATTTATTTAACATATTTTATACAACCCAAAACTTATGTCTCTGGGAGGTTTACAACAAGATAAAAACAAATATTTTATTTATTTAACATATGTTTATACTGCCCAAATTCTTTTGCCAAATTCTTTTCCATTGCCTATCACCCAGAACTAGTTAGTGTGAAGCAAAATTTCCTGTGGGGATGTCATTTTTGTAAGAAACTGTGCGGAATAGATACATATGTATTGATCACTACACATGGGTTTCTGCACAACACCTGCACAGAAGAAACTTCCATGTAGAAAATGTGTCTCTTGTAAATTGACCCTATATTTTCCATCCATGACTGAGATATCTGAGAGTTAGGATATCTGAGAGTCAATAATAAAAGAACAGCACACTGCTTGTGATAGGAAAGGGCAAATTACAATGATTTCTTAATCTGGCAAGGGCTGGTTTTGGCCCTGGCAGAACTTGGCTGTCTGCTCCTGTTGCAAATTCCTCTGTCTAGTGTGGCAAACTAATGTATCCTCCTCCCTCCTGGTGCCAAAGTAAGCACTAATGTGGTGAATGCACATATACCCCATCATGAGCCAACTGTCATCACAAGACAAAGGCTGTCAGGAATATGGGCAGGTGATCCTTTAGGACAAAGTCATGGTTTTTAAAAAGTATGAGATGAGACAGAAAATGACACTGGAATCTTCACATAACTCCTGACTGTTGTAATAATTCTTTAATAAAAATGGCTCATGTTTTCAGGTTTTGATCAACAACCATGTCTAGATGGTACAGTGTTCCTTTTAACAGGGATTTCCAGATGTTGTTGACTACAAGTCCCATCATCCCTGTTTGGACAGGGGCGCAATTTCAGTGCTTGCCCTAGGCGCTATTTTCCCTAGATACGCCTCTGCCACTTAGTCATGAACAATAATCTCAAATCAGGGTCTATGTGGAACAGTTTAAAAGAACCTTTAAAACAAGAATGTGGGGGTATTTTTCCACTCACAACACCTTGAAGTATATTGATGTCCTGCCTGAACTCCTAAATAGCTATAACCCTAGCTTTCACATAACCATTCAAAACAGGCCTGTGGTTGTTAACTCCATCAATGATCTGGCTGTTTGGAAAACACCTTACAGTAGCACTATCCACAAAAATGCCAAGCCTTCTGTGTTAAGTAAAGGAGATCACATTAAGATTTCTAAAATTAAAGGAGTTTTTGAGAAAGGTTATGAACAGAACTACATCACGGAGTGGTTTATTGTGGACCAAGTCATCAGAAGAGCCAAAAGGCCTGTCTATTTGTTCAAAGATTTCATGGGTGCCACTGTTCTTGGCAGCTTCTAACCTGAAGGATTACAGAAAATTAAAGCAGAAGAGGACAAGGGCTCCGTAAGAATGAAAAAATTCCCCCCATTTGTCCTCTGTCAAGTAGATAACTAGCCTGTGCTCTCCAGGGAGGCTGGGAAGGTAGGTGTTAACTACAAGACCTACTGGCCTTTGTAACAGTCTCTTTCTAGGCAGCCAGTCACTAGGGAGAATGCCAAATAAAGTATTTTGGGTGCAGGGGCTTGCAGGTAGCACACACTTCAACTGTACGCTATTCATATCACAGATAGTCAAACAGGACATTCCTCCTGTGGTTTATCTCGATGAGGTTGTGGACTACACCAAACACAATCATCTATATATTTATTTCTCCTAGGTGTACCCGTCACGAGGAGGTGCCGGCGGGCCAGGCCAGCCACTGGGAGCAGGCGACAGGCAGGAGGAGGAGACGGGCTGACTTGAAAACCGGCAAGGAACAGTAGCCGGGGGGGGGAGCGGGTCAGGCGGGCTAGCTCTGTGCCCAGCCCAGCTATGATGGTTACTTGAAGGGAACTGGCAAAACTTATTTCAGCTTTCAGGTTCCCTGTTTTAATCAGGGAATAGTGGGCCACACATTCCTGGTCTGGACTGGAGTCCAATCAAACGGGGGTGGGGGGGACCAGTTTGTGGTCTCAGAGTCGTCCTTAGGGTGGAACAAGTTACTAACTGACTGCCGCTGAAGAAGATTCATAAAGAAAATTCATCATAAAGAAAATTCCTCTGACTTCTTGTTTATAAATCAGGATTTCTAACATTTTACATCGTAAGAAAAAAGGTATCGTAGAGAAAATTCTTTGGATTATTTGTCTATAAATCTGGATTTCCAGTATTTGACGTCTGAAGAAAAATCCTTTGAATTATTTGTCATTGAATTTGGACTTTGGAAGATAATTTTTGGTCTTTTGTCAGTGGATTTTGAGTTTCATGAACTTCTGACATATACAGTGATTACTACTTGGAATGAGTACTTGGGACTATTTTTAATAGTCTATTACTCTATTTAAATTACTCATGTATTACAATACTGGGCTACTCAAAGGAATTCTCAAAGGAAACTTAAACCGTCTATCCACATCCTTTTCATTTTGTCATTACAGCTTAAAGGCATCTATTCTGAATTATCCCAATGAACTGAATTAACTGAATAGCCAGAGAGAAAGAATGCATGTCAGGAATAACGCTAGGCCATGCATGAAATAATCATACCCTGCAGTTATAGAGCACTTTTTAGGGTGTTCAAGCATTGCACACTGATTATCTTGCACTAATCCTTGTAACAGCCCTGAATGTTGGTATGACTCCCACATTCTGGATGGGGCTGAGGGTGAGGGAGTGGCTTCCCGAAGGCCCTTAACTGAGCCCATAGCAGGGGTAAGGTTTGAACCCAGGATTTTCTGATTCAAAGCCTCAGAGCCTTCCATTCAACAGGGGTTCGCTCTCAGGAAGGCCGTATGCAGGTGGCAACTGGGAGACCTGAAGCCATAGCATGTGGAGCTTCCTTTCAAATCCCAAAGGGACATCAAATAACCAGCTGGCTTTTAAAATAATTCCTCTTTAATTAAGGTGAAGATAACTGATGTCTGCTGGAACCTTGTGAAGATGAGTGCTCTACCAAGCTGGGTGGACAGAGTTTCCCGTCACTGCAACTGTGGTCTGAGTGGCAGCCCCTACTCCTCCTCCTTCCGCCATGACATCATCCTTCATCATCACATTCTGCTTCCAACATTCTTCTGGCCCCAATGTTACCATAGGAACAGCAATATACAAGTTCTCATCATCGCCATCCAATGCTCCATTCCTTAACGGAAATTTCAGGAGAGCAGTTGCTTGCAGCGGGCTTTCCTTTTCAAAAGCAGGTGGCTATTTTCATTTGATCGCCATTTGGCCCAGTTCTCTCTCATCATGGCAGGTAGGGAAATGTCCTTTCAATTTATTTACAAGGCCTAGAAGCCATGCAGATTTTTATGGGTCACTGCTGGGGAAGGGGTTAAAGGGGCATGGAAGTGACCCTGTGCAGCTAAGATGAGTAACAACAAGAAGTTCAGCAATTATAGGCCTCTGCTGGGGAAGGGGTTAAAGGGGCATGGAAGTGACCCTGTGTAGCTAAGATGATTAACAACAACATCAAGTTCAGCAATTATAGGCCTCAAAATTGTATTGCTTACAAATATGATTTCTGTTGATCTAATACCTTGAAACTGGGCATGTATGATCTACTAGATAAGGAGGTCATTCACACAATCAAACATTGTGTTCTACCTGGGTTTGGGAGCTGTGTGTGCTCCCAATTTTTGGTCATATGAAAGCAAGGTAAGGGGGAAACCTGGGTAGAAGTGATTGTGTGGAAGCAAGGTAGGAGGAAAACTACCTCATACTGCATAGGATATGGCAATGGTAAACCCTTCCTGTATTCTACCAAAGAAAACCACATGGCTCTGTGGTCGCCAGGAGTCGACACCGACGGCACAATTTTACTTTAGTTTGGGGGAAGAAATGTCCAGGAGGGTGCAGGGCCAGGGCCAGAAGCAAGGTTGTGGGCAGAGGAAGGGTTGATACTGCTTTGGGGCAAGGGGAGTGAGTGGGCCTACTTCCCAAGTCAGCAATGTCCGCCGAGAGGTTGTTGCGCACAGGCTCATGTTTCCAGTGATGCCTGCTCCTGCCGTGCAGCCACCTATGGAAGCTGAGGCGGAAGTAATAGGGGGAAGCTCTGTTAGGAAAGAAGCTCTTCTTCCCTTGGTGGAAGCGGAGGAGGTGATGGTTGCTAGCCCAGCTACATCCCCCTCCTCATCCCCACTGATCCCCCTTCTCAGTGTGACCTCCGCCCAGTCTGAGACTGAGGAGGAGCAGAAGCAGGAAGATTTGGAGAGTGGTGAGTGACTGATGGTCATTGGTCACCCTGATGGAGAAATTCCGGGAATTCTGGGTTCATTTAATGAGCAGAGACCCTCACCGTCCATCAGGTTCATGCTTTTATTGATCAGGACATGTCTGGTATCTCTCTTCCAAGAGCATACACTCAGGCTTTGGGCAAGAGTCTTTTATACTGTTTACATACAGCCTATAGGATTGGGTACAGAGCCTATCAGAGGTCAACGTTTAATGGTATACACCAATCATACTAGTATGAGCAGAATAAAAGCCATTGGTAAACAAGGTGAATCAATTACAAGGCAGGAACCAGCAATAATGCACCAATCAGCTTTAGCTGTGCTTATGCCTAGTCAGGCAGGGCAAGCTATGGTCAACAGGTGTTTATCTCCACTCAGGCGGGGCAGGGTATTGTTTCCAAGAAAAGGGGCCTTTATAACATCAGGGTGCAGAAACTTGTGACCTTTAGGGCTTATATAGGTTACACAACTGGGTGAAAGTTGATAGTGGAACTTTCCTTCATCAGCCCCCACCCACTGCAACACCACTGTCAGCTTACGCTGGCCAACTAAATACCAAATGTGTCACAATCTGTCCATTAGTGCTGCTTACACACGCAGACATGCATGCATGCTACCGCCAGGTGGTGTGGTGATGATGATGGACTGGTGCCCCAGCCCAGCACCAATCGGTGGCTGTGGTGGAGCGTAGGTTTGATGTTGGTTACTGTCTGGTAACATTTTCTCAGATCACAGCCAGACATGCATGTGCACACGCATGCACACACACACACCTATGGCCCATGATGAGTGTAGACTGGTGCCCTGACATGTTTCATCCTGGCAGGCTGTTGGCAGAGTCAGGACCCAGCTGACCTGAGGCCACTTACTCCTGACATGAAGAGAAGAAAGAAGACTTCTTATTAAGTATGTGGTTTTTATTTTCTCAGCAATGCTTGCTGTGCTATTGCTGCTGCTATGGTTTATTAGGACTGACTATTTTGCTGGATCTTAGATAGACCCTAAAAAATTCATTAAAATTCAATTCATTAAAAATTGCCTGATTGCCCAGTTGATTTGTGGGTTGAGTGAAAGGTAGCACTCACCACGCCTTACTACCCATCCTGTTTTAATGTCCCTAGGCACTACCCATGGGGAATAGTGGGCCAGTTTGAATCTTCATTATTTCCTATGGCAGGACTGCTTCGAACTGGCTCGAATCTGTTTGAATTCGAACTGGACCAGCACTCAAACTGACAGCCCTGGTTTGAGTCCAATTCAAATTCGAACCGAACCACAGGAACTGGTTCCGTGCACACTCATACCAGGAAAGTCTTGAATCAGAAACCAGTGCTTAAAAATTATCTTTATAAACCTCATGGTGATATAATGGAATGGAAGGCTACATACTAGTTTAACAGAAGCAAACAATAGTGCATGCAGCTAAATTAGTGGCAGGATGCAAAATTTGGTATCTGCAGGTAATCAAGAAGTATGATATTCAGAATTCTTTCTAAACAATAACAAAAAAAGTATTCCCCGAGTAGATCCCAGTGTAAAAAGTAGTTTACTTTATTCAACTAATTTCAGTGGCAGGATTGTTTATGCAAAAATTGGTATATGTAGGTAACCTGGAAATATAATATTCAGAATTGCTTCTGCTGGGGGATTCCCCTCCCCCCGCCCCCCACCAAGCATATTCTGGTGTAAAAAGTAGTGCTTTCATCTACTGTACTTTCAGTGGCAAGATTGTGTATACAAAATTTGGCATCTGAAGGTCGTCAGGAAATTTGACATTATTTCACACCAACCAACCAACCAACCAACCAACCAACCAATTCTTCAAAATATATAATAGATTCACTGTCTCAGTAGAATCAGTACAAAAGTGGAGATTGCATTGCCAACAGTAACAAGACATTTCCTATTTGGAAACCACATAAATTTGATGATTAAGGTTATCTTCTTTTAGTTCAAGCTCCACAAATTTGGAAAATTGGAACCTAAGGCTGATGCCTTAACAGATGTGCTACATGATCATGAAGGCTGTTGTACAATGTCACCGATTGTACTTGCTTCCCACTTGCCCTCCATAAACCCACACTTTTCCTTGGTCCTTGAGGCCCACATCAAGATGGAGATGATGGAGTACCTGGCACCAGCAAATATGCCCCATGTTGTCTTGGTCCTGGACTGCCTTATCATAGGAACACAGGAAGCTGCCATATACTGAGTCAAACCATTGGTCCATCTCGCTCAGTATTGTCTTTACAGACTGGCAGCAGCTTCTCCAAGGTTGCAGGCAGGAATCTCTCTCAGCCCTATCTTGGAGAGGCCAGAGAGGGAACTTGAAACCTTCTGCTTTTCCCAGAGTGGCTTCATCCCCTGAGGGGAATAACTTACAGTGCTCACACTTCTAGTCTACCATTCATATGCAACCAGGGTGGACCCTGCTTATCTAAAGGGACAAGTTATGCTTGCTACCACAAGACCAGCTCTCCTCTCTAAGACTCAAGCATCTGAGTCTTACTGTATTGCTAGAAAAATTATCCTGTGCATTGCTTCTGTCATTAGTTTGCAGGATGGGTTTGACAGTTGGAAGGGGGCCTTCTTAGACTGCCCTTCATTGTCCTTATCCTGACTCAACACAGAGGAGGTTTTATGGGATAACCCAGTAAAGGCTAAATGAGAGCACTTTCCCAAGTGTTTCCTGACTATAGTGTGTACAGTTTTCTGATGCCCCTCTATCACTGGCTTGCCTCTCTTCTGACAGAGACCATAGACTGAGAAGATGCTAAGAACTGTCCACAGTCCCGTAGACTATAGAAGATGCTAGAGTCACTAATGTCTTCTATATTATTTATTTATTTTATTCATTCCATTTTTATACCGCCCTTCCAAAATTGGCTCAGGGCAGTTTACAAATAAAACAAAGACAGTTAAAATCAATCAACAATTAAAAATATAAAATACCATAAAACAATTGAACAATAAAACTGTTGGGAATTCTCTCTGGTAAGAGAATCCCTTTTTCATTATAGCAGAGTGCACAGAGGCAAAACACAGTGGAATTTACTTAGGCATGCGTGTATGCTGAGAGTAAAGTAACTTGGAGCCAGTTCATAGTTTCAAATCAATATATATGGCATTTATTAAGGAACTGCATTCTAGATAGGAAAGTGAGGAGTTAGGATCTCTAATCTATCTAGCTAGCTTGATGCAGATGGATTCTGCATCTCTACACATGGTGCAGGGAGAGGAGCTTGCTTGCATGTTGCAAGGCAGAAGGAACAGGAAGAGAAGGGAAGAGAGGAAGGAGGAAGTGTCCCTGAGATTAGCAATCTACATTCCAAAGAGATAGTGTCAGAGCAGTAGAGAAGGGATGACCAATGTCTTGACCCTCTAGCCCTCTGACTCACTAGTCTGTCCTCCACTGTCATTGAGATAAGAGACAGCGTAAAGTCCTTAATTTCCAACAAAAAAAGTTACACTAAAAACGCTTTATAACAATATAAAAACCCTGGAAGGCCAGACCAAACAGATAGGTCTTAAGGGCTCTCTTAAAAACCAATAAAGAGTTTGAATTATGGATTTCTGCAGGGAGAGCATTCCACAGTCCAGGAATGGCTACAGAGAAGTCCGGCCTCTGAGTCTCCACCAGACGTACCGGTGGCAACTAGAGACGGACCTCCTCAGATGACCTTAATGTGCGGTGGGGATCATGCAGAAGGCGCTCTCTGAAGTCGATGTTCCCTTCTGGTTCTGTTCTTCAAGCCACAACTCAGGGCATGCAGATCACCATAATGAGGAATGAGAAGGAGGAGGATGTGCCAGCAGGTGAAAGGGGTCATACAGTGCCCCAGGCAGGGGGGCTTGCCCTGACATTCCAGGGGCTGACCCATCACCCAAGCCTTGGTGCTGCCATGTGGATTGATGTGAGAATTCACCCGGAACTGGAACATAATGGGCTTTTCTGTTATGGCTCAAGGGATATTCTGTTAGGGATAACTTGGAGGATTCAAACTGTATTAAACAAACCACACTTTATTAACCATTTACCTACTTAGATAGCCCCAGAATCAGAAAGCACTGCTTTCTGATTTAATAGGACTGCTCTGTTTGACAGCTCAGCTTCCACTGAGAGGTTACTCAGTCGCCTAGTAATATGTTCCTTAAAGTAGTAATATCCTCACAGCTGAGATGCCTGATAAGGAAGTACAGGACCATGACAACGTGGGGCATCTGGGCTGGTGCCAGGTACTCCATCCTCCCCATCCACTTTGTGGAGCTTGAGCCAAAGTTCCAGTCCTTAGGGGAACACAGCTCCTTCCCCTTTGGCCTTGAAAGCACTTCAGGAGGGGATGTGGGAGGGAATGAGCCTGGCTTTCAGGCTGGATGTTCTTCCCCTGAGTAAAAGTATCCAAAGCTAGCTAGTCCTGGGCAGCCACAAGTTGTAGGTCTCCCTCTCTCACCTCTCATTGTTAACATACTTAACATATTCAGCTCTGACATTCCGAGACCAGCTTTTGTCCAAACAAATAGAAATAGTCCCAACAAATAGAAGGGGTAATGTAAACTACTTACATTTTTATCATGTAAACTGCCTGGCGATGTGAATTTTGATAGCATATACAGGTGTTAAATAAATAAATAAAGTGTTTGTTTTCCTTTCTTTTCAGGAGCAGAGGAGGAGAGACCTGGAGGAAGGAAGCCCATCACCTCCAGCAGCCACACAGTGGTCCGGAAGCCTCTGCTGCCTCCCCTGGTGCCGGATCCTGGGGCCAGTCAGTCCCAGCTAAGGCTCACAGGAAACCACCCTTTTCCTTGAAGGCCCCACCCCTGTGGCTGGACCATCAATGGAAAGGCTGAAGCCTACCAAAAGATCCGAGCAGCAGCCCCAAGCTGAAAGCAGCACCAGGTGGAAGCTACCATGGGAGAGCAGTCTACCAGCCTTGTAGGGCCCTACCAAGGCCACTCGGCATGTGGCCAATGCAGGAGGAGGGAGCATGCCTTCTAGGGGTAAGCCTCTTCCCCACCTGGGGGAGGGGAGACTCTACAGAAGGAAGCTGGAGTCTGCAGTGAAGCGTGCCAAACTACTGTAGCCCATCCCCAGGTGGAATCTGGACCTTGGGTAGACTGGGCGGGACTTCTTCCCACTGGGGCAGGACTGACCTTCTGGCTTATCTAGGGAGAGAGTTCCTCCCCAGGGTTCTTCAGATACCATTCAGAGAAAGAAAACCCTGGCCCCGATGAGCCAACTCCTGCTGAAGCCCCTGCTATTTTCTTAGCAGCCACCATTGACTCACCAAAGGCTCAACCCATTGCCAGTGCTGACCATCCAAGCGCTCGGGAGCCTCAAGGCAAAGCCAGACTCAGAAATAAATAAAAATAACATTTTCTTTCTTTTCAAGAGCAGAGGAGGAGAGATCTGTCTGGCCAAAGGAAACCCATCACCTCCAGCAGCCACACAAAGGCCTGGAAGCTGCTGCCACCTCCCCTGGTGCCTGTGCCAGAGCCCGGGGCCAGTACCTACCAGGCTTCACAGGAAATCACCCTCTCCCTTGTGGCTGGAAACCTTGTGGAAACCACCCTCTCCATCCCTGTGGCTGGACCATCAACGGAAAGGGTGAAGCCTGCCAGAAGATCCCAAGAGGCAGCCCCAGGCAGAAAGCAGCACCAAGGGAAAGCCTCCAGGGGAGGGCAGCTCACCAGTTCTCCTGGGGGAGAAGACTCTGACCCCAATGGGCTGACCCCTGCTGAAGCCACGCTCCTGCCTGAAGCCACACATTTGGGAAGAGACATCACCATCTGCTCCTTCCCAAGGGCTGTGTCTTCTGGTGCAAGGCCTATGCCAACTGACTGGTCCACATATTAGCTGCATTTACCCCAGAGTCACTGCAGGCTATCAGGGACCAGTACAGACAGGACTCTGGTTTTCCCCGAATCATGGCTGTGCATTCTGGCTTAGTCCAAATTATGTTTGGCTTTAAAAAATCCTGTATTTTCAGCAGCTTTTTTTTAAAAAACCCTGAGACTTCTGTTATGCCCTGAAGTTTCTCTGTGATGTGTAATGGGGCTTCTTTTCAAATTCTTTTTTCTTTCTTGTTTGCTGGGTGGATTACCATAAATCCTCCCAGGTGTCAGCAAAGGAGAGTTTGGTAGCTTGGTCTGGTGTGCTCTTTGAGTGATTTGCAATTGCAAGCGCTGGGGGGGTGGGGTGGGGTGAGAGGTTGTGGCAGATTGATGCAGTTCTGTGGAGGGTCCAGAAGGGGAGGGAGAGGAAGAAATTCCTGAGTTAAACACAAGATGTAACCTGAGCCCTTTGTGTCTGAGCTGATTCCATTGGCTACATTTTAATTCATGACAGTAAGAAAGCAATGATTTCTGCTTTAAGCTTCCCTGCCTCTTAAATGGTCTGGGTTAAGGCAGTCACAAAGGCAAGTTCATTATAAAAATCAGCAAAGATTTGGATCAGATTCGGCAGGCTCAGGTTAAGCGTTCTGTTGTTTGATCCGGCTGCTTGGCAAGTTGTCATGCCAGTTTTTTGTAACCAGCTGTCAAACTAACAATAACATAATAGCTCTCTCGCCTCCTCTTCTGTGATGTGATTGATTGGATAAAAAACCCAGAGCAAGCTATGGGAACGCACAGGAGAAAGATCTGTAGGGATTGCGGAGAGGAACAGACTCTATGTGTACTGTCCATTTAATCCCCTGAATTAAACATCTGTGAATCTGCTGTGAAGCAGATTCGCTCTTCAGATCCCCGTGGCATCAAGCCATGTGTGAATAACTCCCTAGTTGCCGTTAAGGGCCATCATCTTATTTGGTTTGGTCCTCAAATGGCAGGTATAAAAGATTAAGTCTAGTTGCTATGTTTTATATCTTTTTACATGTTTAGTAGAATCTCGTGGTAAAGTTTTTTCTGAATTGTAGCAGACTTTATGGGGGAATGCACGTTGGATTTTTCTTAGAATCCAAGAAAAAAGCTTGACTTGATTCTGGAGAAGAAATAAACTGGCCCTAAGACTACAGTGAAGCCCCAAAGACATATGTCCATTTCCCAGCTTTTCTGTCCCCAAAAGTAGAAGTGATGTGGCTGGCTTCTGGAGTATATACAAAATTTTGGTGGCAACAGTTTGCAAAGCAGTTTACATAGAGAAATAATAAATAGGTAGGTAGATAAATAAAATTGATCCCTGTCCCCAAAGGGCTCACAATCTTAAAAAAAAAAGTAAGATAGACACCAGCAACAGTCACTGGAGAGGTACTGTGCTGGGGATGGATAGGGCCAGTTACTCTTCCCCTGCTAAATAAAGAGAATCACCACATTAAAAACATTAAAGAAACACCACATTAAACTGCCTCTTTGCCCAGTTAGCAGAGGTAACAAGATCTTCCTAAAGAACAAAGCTGTAGGGAGAGGGCAGAATTAATATAAAATAGCTGGGCCAGGTGCAAAACATCTGCGCCTCTACTTCTCCCCCCCCCCCCCCCGCTGCCCACCACTGCCACTTTCTTTCCCCACCCACACACCGCTGCAGTTTTATTTCCCCCATCTTTCCTGCCTCGCCTGCAAGCCTGTTTGCTGGTGCTGCCGGTTTCCTCTCCCCCTGCCTGTAGCTTACTTGCAAACTCTCTTTGCTCATTAGCTGTTAAAAGTCTAAGGCTAATATTTTTAAATAGCTAATGAGCAAAGAAAAAAATTCCCTTTCAGCAGAAAAATTAGTTTTCTATGATGCTGGTAAAAATATGGCAGACAGGTTTCTGTACTTTGCATTGTTTTGTTCCAAGAAAACAAAGAGGGTCTGACAAAACATTTAACATAGCTGAGAAATGTATAGCAAACTAAGTGCTGAAGTTCAGTCACATTCCCACAAGATGTCACCTGAACCTAACGTCTTAACTGAATCTATATATGAAAAACAGTAAGAATACCACCATTAGGTAGCTGCCTCTTGGCTTACAAAGCATTAATACCAAGCAGTCTGATCACATGAATCTCCTTTGCCTTTGACAAGACAGGCAGTCCTGTCCTAGTAGTTTCAGGTTGGTTGATTTTAGTCCAAGATAGAGATGAACAACAAAGAAGCACTGAAGATCTCCTGCAATTTATTTGCCATTGTTCACATCAGGTTTGAATTCCAGAGAACATCCAATGGTTTCAAAAGTGGATCCTCAGCAAAGATACAGCTCTGTCTCGGGAGGGTCGTTAAAGGGACCCTTGAGAATCTATTCTTTTCCATCCTATCAAGAAAGATGGCTCTAGCAAAAAATACATCCCTTTACCACCTTACTTGGTGGACCTTATTTTCATTTCCTAAAGTGCCAGTCTCTTCCCACCCGCAAGGACAGCAGGAGGCACCACAGTTTCTGGCACTGTTAACTGTGCTTCCTACCTGGGAATAAGATGCTGCTTCCAGATCAATTTCCTCTAATGTACAGAGGAGGGTGACACTGTATGCCCTAGAAGGTCAGGTGGGTCCTATTTCCCAGATCCACATTTCCCATTTCACAGCTGGTAGTTTGAATCTTTAATGCGTCCTAGTCTGAATCTTTGAAGCTGCAGCCTCCAGGAGTTTTTCCAGACAGCAGGCTTTACCACAGTTTTACAGAGAGGCTTTACTTACTGCGCGTTCAAAGTTGCCCAAAAAAACCTGATGCAAAAAGTGGATTTTTAAAACCCCAAATATAAACCGGGCGACACTCCCAACGCACAATGAAAAACCCAAATTGTGTGTGAAGTGCTTCCCAATAGTTTGCAGGGACTCCAGGGTAAATTTGGCTGATATATGAATGCACACCTCCATTCCGGAGGAGATGCGAGCTAAAAGCTGGACGTGAAATACTTCCAGGATACATCAAGACATAATCCAGATAAAATGAAGCAACAAACAGCCACTAATGGTGGCTGTGGCACAGTTATCTGATTGGGAAAGAAGGTGTGAGCTTTTACCTAACCCTCCAGCAAGTATGAAGGAGACACAAGCAAATCTCCAGGCTCCATGCATCTCAGCAAATGCTATGAAGCCCTGGAGTGTCAAGTGCTGGTCTTCTGTTGATGACAGAGGTCCCTTTCCAGCTATGCTTAGCTAGGAATCCTAGCCAGACATGCCCGCCTCTCACTAGGTTTCAGTTGCTCAGAGGAAGGTAGGAGCACTGGAAGAGAGCTGGTCTTGTGGTAGCAAGCACAAATTGTCCCCTTTGCTAAGCAGAGTCCATCCTGGTTTGCAATTGAATGGAATATATGTGTGAGCACTGTAAGATATTCCCCTTAGGGGATGAGGTGGCTTTGGGAAGAGCTCCTGCATGCAGAAGGTTGCAAGTTCCCTCCCTGGCATGCCCAAGATAGGGCTGAGAGAGACTCTGCCTGCGACTGTGGAGAAACAACTGCCAGCCTGTGTAGACAATACTGGGCTAGATGGACCAATGAGCTGACTAGGTATAAGGCAGCTTCCTGTGTGGTCCACATCCGGTGTGCAGTTTCTCAGAGAGATTAGGCAGGGTCAAGCCAGGAAAAGCCTCTAACAGTGGGCAAGCTGTCCCAGGCTAAGAAGTATAGATTTTTTTCTTCTTCTTGGCTGCTTTATCACAATTTCTCCTAGGAAGGTCATGACTTTATAAGGTGGGGAAGATAGTCCTCTTTCTCCTCCTCAGCGGAAGCAGGAGGCATTTTTTAGCTTCCAAGAAGCAGCTGAAAATGTGGGATCATTCTCAGGAGACCTTTTCTGGAGGCCCCGAGATTGCTCATAGTTAAGGATCTCCCCCATATCTTACACAGAACAAAATCAGGCCAAGGAGGATTTGAGTCATCTGACTGGGGCAGGGGGAAGGGGTGAACCCTTGGCCCGCCCAACCCTCTGCTGAGTTGAGGGCTCTGGACTAATCCCGATATAGCCACGGCCCCGCGAGAACACTAGTTTCCGCGCCCTAAGCAGCTTCCTAGGCTTTGAGGCAGCTCTGGGGTACGCAGCCGAAGTCTCCCCCCCGCTCCTACTCTTGAGTCTCCCCGACACGGAGAGACGCTAGAAGACAGAAGAACGCCCCAGTCTCTTGGAACGAGCCGGGCTTGCACTGAATGCGGGGTGAGCCTGGGGCGCGTTAGCAAAAGCCGTCGGTCGGCTCTGCACTACGCGGAGGCGGTGGGCGGGAGGGATTTCTCATCACAGAATTCCATACACACACACACACACACACGCGCCTCGGGGCCCCCGTGACTGGAACTCTGAACGGCTCCCATCTGCCCTGAAGAGGTGCTGCTGCTCCCCAGACAGCAGGAGCCTTGTGAGCGTCCCCGGCATCCCTGTCTTCCTGACCTTAAGACGGTTTTTTGGCTCGAAGGACGGACAGACCCTGCCGCTACCCCCACCACGCCTTCTGTGGGGCTGCCCCCTCCCTCCTTTGTTCTCCCGGCCCCGCCCTCCCCTCTTCTTTTTGCCTGCCCATTGGCTCACGCAGCCGCCACTCGGGGTGGGGGGCCGCTTTGGCCCCGCTCCCCCGACAGAGAGCCAGAGTAAGCGAGGAGAGAGCTGGAGCGTCTGTTTCGCGTTACCCCGAGCTGCACGAGGCAGGCGCCAGCAGGTAAGAGCTCGCGTGCGCCTTTCTGTTTTCCGGGTCCCGCGGCGCTCCAGCCTTGGCCAGTCCTCTGTGGCCGCGGCCGGGGGAGCTGGGCTGAACAAGCGCTCTCTGCGGAGCGCGGAGACAAAAGGCGGCCTCTCTTGCAACCTTGGCCAGACCCTCCCTGCTTCTGGCAGCTTCGCCAGGCCCCGAAGCAAGCGCGGGCGTCTGAGGAGAGGGCGAGGGGGCTCGCGGAACTCGAAGGCTGCCCTGCTCGCTTGGGGGCTTTAGCCGCTCGGGATAATAAGGCAGGAGAGACCTGCCCCAGCCTTGCCCTTCGGTTCCTCCAGGAGCGATTGCATCATGTAACAGTCCCGGGCGAGGGAAGCATTGCACTTTCCTCCAGGCCCAAGGCCGCCTCCGCCTCTTGCCGCTGGAGCGCTCAATTGGTTTGCGGGCCGTTTTGAAGTGTGGCTGTTGGGCCAAAACAGGGATGGCCGTGGCCCATTGCAGCTCCTTAGCGCCAAGCGTCACAGAGGCTAAGGGAACAAGGAGCCAAATAGTGCGCGAAAGTTTTACAAATTTAAAACAACGAAGAACCCCAGCTATGTTGAACAGAGGGTTGGTTTTTCCAATGTGAGAGAGGGGCGGAGGGGGGACGCGCAGGGTTAGGCTTCTCTGGTTGTGGGCATGGGGGCTGTCACGAAGAGCGCGCCTGCACTTCTGAATTTGCAACTACATCACTGGATGCAGGGGAGAAAGAGTCCCCATCCCCCTCCAGATTCATAAATAAGACCTGGAAGATTATAAATCAACCAATGTCTTATGCAGTATTTATTGAGGTAAAGGGAGAGGAAGACCTGTGGTGGTGGGGTGGGAGGGAAGAGAAGAGAGACCTGCCAGACTGAGGAGGAAAGAGCATGGGGTGAGATGTATGAGTCACCTTGAGGTGGGGGTCTCAGGTGGCAGATTGGATGAGGTGGAGGTCAAGGCGAAGGCAGTCCTCCCCAGCTGCCACCCCACTATGTGTTCCTTCACCCTGCCTGCCCTGTTGCTGCTTACCTCCCTAACTCTTGAAAGCTCAGAGGATGGGAAAAGGAACAGCGAAGTGAGAATCCACACTTCCTCATCCCCTGCCTTTTCAAGAGAGACCAGTGATCGCGCTTGCCACACAAGGTGAGAAGGAGAGGAAGGGGGTGTTGGGGAGAAAAGGTGGGACTGTGTGGGAGGAGGAGAAGAGTCTGTTTGGGGAGAGGGAAGGAAATATCTTCCATTGCACACTTTGAGCACCATGAGGATGGTGGGTGGTGGCAGCTCACCAAGCCACTCCAGGTGTGAACTGCTTTGGACTAGGCCTGGGTAGCTGAAACTTCTCAGCCATGCACACAAACCAAATTGTAAAATATTATTGGATTACATGGAAATAATGGAGCAAGCCACACAGCTTCCACAAAATCCACCTTGCAGGCAATAAACAGAGGAATGGCCTGAAACACCAGCGTCTGAACTATAGAGACAAACCAAATTTATATATTCCATTGGACTAAATGGAAGTGATGAAGTAAGCCCCCAAACTTTCACAAGATCCACATTCTGGTACCAGTTCCAAGTGATAATGGTGTTTTGATCAGAGAGCCCAGAACTCCAACTTCCAAACAGTCCAAACTAACCAAATTCATGAATTATATAAGACTAGATGGGAGTGATGGAGTAAGCCACAAATTGCCCACAAAATCAGTGTCCTAGGACCCATTCCAGGAAACAAATGTTATTCCTAAAAGGGCCCAGTACACCAACATCCAAGCAATCCAAACAGATTGTATATTTTAAGTTTGTATATTTTATTGGACAAGATGGGACTGATGGAAGAAGCCAGAAAACATCCACAAAATGCATGTTCCACTAGTACCAATTCTGGGCAATAAACAACATTCCTTGAAAAGGTCTTGGAACACCCACTTCTGAGCAGTGTAGATTAATCAAATCTGTACATTTCACAGAACTAGAAGGGAATGATGCAGTAAGTCACAGAGTCCAACCCCCCCCCCCAAAAGCCAACAACCAAGTTGTGGAAAACTAAGCTGTATACCAAGAGGCATTAATTTGCTGCTTTGCTAAGTGGAATGCCTCATTCGGAAACCACAGGGCTAAATCTCCCTTATCGTGAGGGGAGGTGACCAAAAATGGGAGCAAGCCAGGTCTAAAGTATGCTTAAAAAATAAAATATTTTTTAAAAAACCGGTAGAAGAATTCTTCAAGTTGTAAGCTGTTATAGTGGTCAAAGCTCGCCTTAAGTGGCGAAGCGGGGAAATGCTTGACTAACAAGCAAAAGTTGCCGTTTTGAATCCCCGCTGCTACTATATCGGGCAGCAGCGATATAGGAAGATGCTGAAAGGCATCATCTCATACAATGGTATCCTAGGCAATGGCAAACCCCTCCTGTATTCTACCAAAAGAAAACCATAGCACACTCTGGGCGCCAGGAGTTGAAATCAGCTTGATGGCACACTTTACTTTTATAGTGGTCAAAAGAGAACTGAGTGAGAGAGGACACCCCCCCTCCCCCGGCGTATGCATCAAGACACCAATTATGTCAACTGGAGTGGATTTTTGCACCAAATACACGGGCTTTAAGCATACTTAAAATCATACTGATTTTGGTGGGACATGTCCAATCCTACACAGGTACTTGCATAGAAGTAAATCCCGCTGGACTTACTTCCAAGTGCTTGTGTGTAGAATTGCAAATGATTGTTTGCTGGGTTATGTCCATTGTGTTTACCTGGGTCCTGAAAGCATACCATTCATAGTAAATTAAAGAAAGAAATATAGAACAAATGTTCATTCACATGCATACAGGTGACTGCACATGCACATGTACATGTTTTTGTGTGAATGGCTGTTCATGGCTTCATTTTAGACGTGAACCTGGGTTCAGGCCCTCAGATACTGAGTACAGATATGAAGCGTACTATTGTATGTATGTTGAACTTGTGTGCTGATCTGTACATACATGCACTATATTCCTCGCTATTCTCCCACGCTGTGTTACAAATGCAAGACTCTGTCTGGAAGCAGGTATTATAAAAGTAGAAATGGGTCAGTGGCTTCGTATTTTTGAACTATGGATGAAATTGGACTTCCAGGCCACTGGCTTAGCCCTCTTGGTGTTATCAGATAAATTTCTCTCTTCCTTGAGACGCTTAGTAAGAAGGAGGTTATATTTCTATGGTTTTTTTGCCAGATTTTATTGCATCAGTGGGGTATGCAAAAGCCAGATTAATGATCAGGCCCCATGTGTGTGATATGGAACGCCAAATAGATAGAGCCACGTACATACATCAGTTGTTTTAGGAAACCTGGCTTCTGTCAGTTAGCATGATAGATAGGAGAGCTGGTCTAGTGGTAGCAAACATGACTTGTCTCCCTAGCTAAGCAGGGTCTACCCTGGTTGCATATGAATGGGAGACCACATGTGAGCACTGTAAGATATCCCTCTCAAGGGATGGAGCCGCTCTGGGAAGAGCAGAAAGTTTCAAGTTCCACCTCTGGCTTCTCCAAGATAGGGCTGAGAGAGATTCCTGCCTGCAACCTTGGAGAAGCCGCTGCCAGTCTATGTAGACAATACTGAGCTAGATAGGCCAATGGTCTGACTCAGTATATGACAGCTTCCTATGTTAACAAGCTGGCCACGTATCTTGGTATGATTAAAGGTAAAGTGTGCCATCAAGTCAATTTCAACTCCTAGAGCCCACAGAGGCCTGTGGTTTTCTTTTGGTAGAATACAGGAGGGGTTTACCATTTCCTCCTCCCATGCAGAATGAGATGATGTCTTTCAGCATCTTTCTATATTGCTGCTGCCCGATATAGTAGCAGCGGGGATTCAAACCAGCAACCTTCTGCTTGTTAGTCAAGCATTTCCCCTTTTCAAGCTGGGCCATTAGGTGGCTTTTGGTATGATTACTGTCCCAAAATATCACAACACATTCTTATTAGCTTGTCTCGATGCATTACGCACTGATGCCCTTGAAGGGAGATTCAAGCAGATCTTGTATGATGAATGTTAATGCCCATGCAAATCGGGTAGTATTGAAACAACGGCTCATGTATGGTTATATTGTAATTTTTACAAAGAAAATTCACGATCATTATTTTCTGCCATTTAAAAAAGACTTTACAGGATGGTCAGATAACCTTTATGTAATCTAACTTTTAGTGGTTTTGAATGATATCTCTAAATGTCACCAAGTTCTGCTTAATAGCGAGTAAAGTCTGACAGAAGATGTGTGTTGTACCAGAATAGATATAGAATGAAATGGGACTGGGTTTTGATCTGCTGCAAATGTTATTTTGTTTGAAGTGTTTGTTGATTGGTATGTTAGTATTGATTAAAATTTGCCTTGTTGTGCTTTTGATCGGTGATCAAAGTAAAGATTCATTCAACTTAATATGTGAATAGGGTTTATGATAATGTATTTGAGAAATTGTTTTATTTTTAAGTATTCCATGAAAACAGCAACAGCCAACTACATATAACTCTGAGAAGCATTGCTAACAATGAAAAGGTTACGTAGGAAGATATGACAAAATATCACCTTAGACTAAGAAAGAGCATATCAGAGTGAAATTCTATTCTACTTTCTATTTCAAAAGTTCAATCATTGGTTCCAGTTTTCCATAAAAAGGCACAATTTCTGTTTCCTCTTATTAGCATGTAAGTTTTATCATCAGTAAAGTATTCCCACGTAGCCATTCCTCAATCAGTAAAGCATCTGTTTTACATTTGGATGCCACCTCAATCTTCACATGCTTACAGCTCTCCCTTCTATAAAATGTCATTTAAAGATATATCAACAAAACAACTAGATAACTTAATGGGCATACATGTCCCATAATACTTTTTCTAGAAAAAACCCCTTTTTGGACAACTCAACCAAATGTGATAATCATTATGCTTGAGCTGTTCTTTGTGGAGTTTTGTACTTTTTTTTTTTAATTCATTTGGCTTTGTTTTGCTGCTGCAAAGAAAAGTCATTTTTCTTTCCCTAGTGTTCTTCATTTTGTTCTCCGTGTAGCTTGTTAAAAATGACAGAAAAATCATAACTCATTATGCTATACTTTTATTGATAACAAATGACTAATATTCTAAAACCTCATGTCCTTTATTCCAGTTTCTGCCCCTCATAATCCAACAGTGTTTTAATTGTGATGATTTCCAGAAATGTGAATCTGGCAATATACATGTGACAATATACATGGGCAGCAAATGCTGTGTCCTTTGGGCATCAGCATCTGAAATGGAGTGGTTTGTTTCTTTACATTTTTAGTAGCCATATTAATATTTCTAATAGTATTAGATTAGATAGGATAGACATCCTTTTCACTCAAGGTTCCTGAACTGGAGACTGCTCAGCTTAGCTCTTGTAAGTGAAATCTGGAAATTAACTGTAGGATTTTTCGATCAGATACCCAGAGAATACATGTTACCTGCAGAAGTTTTAAACCCAAATTTAGAAGGATGTGCTACAGTCCTTGTTGAGTTCTTCACAGTTATTAACAAGATAGGTAAAATCACCAAAGGACTGGCAGGAGACTCAAAGGTACTAGTCAGTGACAAACATTTTTAATCTGGCTAGAGCCCCCATCCTTCTCTGAAGCTAGAGAAGGGCAGAGTCTCTGATTTTGCACTGAGCTTTGGAGACACCTTGGGAAACAGCTTCTGAATGTCTCCAAAGTCAGCACAAGGTCAACGAAGGTGGAGGGAAGGCTATCGCCTATCGTTGACCTAGTGCTAGGCCTCTCATAGCAAAATGGTCTTCCTTTGGTCCACAGAGACCTGAATTTCAATGGAAATGTTGTTTCCTGCAGGCCAGATGAGACCATAGCTCAACATTTAACATATTGAGGTTTACACATGCAGCCAAGAGCTGACTAAGGCAGCCAAGCCCACTCTTGCCTGTGCGTGTGAATCGCTGGGATTGCAGCCGATCCCGGTGGTGCTTTGGTGGCAAACCCGGGGAGCCAGCCTCCTAAATGAGGTTGAGTGCTCCCTTAGCCCTGTTTTCCTGATCGTCTGCAGTGCTGGCTTCTTTTAGCCAGTGCTGTAGCAGTGATGGGTGCCCACCCGCCTGCTGCTGCTGGGATATCCACAATTCACTGTGCACTCACACGGTGCATTATGGGGTTTCTGGGGGCTGGGAAGACGCATCATGGCCCCTCACCTTCCTTCCTCGCTGCCTGGGCCAGCAGAGGGTTGGCTGCACAGGGAACAGACCCAAAAAGGGCAGATGGATCATTTGTGGGGAAGGTAAGTTTGAGCAGTCTTTTCCACCACCCACCCTCATGCCCATTTCACTGATTGTGAGAAAGGGCTCATTGTTTACAAGTTTTGCTTGGTCTAGATTCTGCCAGAGCTGAACCTGAGCATTTGCTGAGTGATGTGTAGGAGGGCAGGGCTCTGCTTGTGTAGCTGTGCTGGGTCTTGGCAGTGCTTGTTAAGCTTAGCATGGTGTCACAGGCAAGACTTTTGGACTGTAATTTGGAATATGGAAATACCAAATGCTGTGCCACAACTGTGGATTGGATATGTTATGTGGACGTTAAGATGTGCTGAATGGCCAACTTTATGCTTAGAAAGTCAGGCATGCATGTGTGTATGAATCACACATGCTGTGCAAGTCACTGATGTATTTGTGGGGCTGGTGTCATTGAGGATTTGCCACATCACATATTGTATTGTAGTTTGTATAAAGATATAAGACACAAGCAGCTATTCCAAATTATAGATAGATCAAGTTTGTAACTTTTATGCAAACATGTTTTGATGCTGTTTTTGTCATGGTCTTTGGCAGGTAAAAGAAAATCATTTGAATGACCATGCATGCATGATCTTTGAGGGCTGAAAATACTTGTAACTCATTCGTACTCTGTCCTCTCATTACACTGCTGTGATTCAAGTGGTTCAATGGGATTAATTTTCATGGTATTTTCTGTCAAATGGGTTAATAAGATTAGTGTCCGGCAGCATCTTACCTCCACATATGGCCCAAACATACAGTAACAGCAAGACTGTCTGAATTGGAAATCCAGTGAAAATAAGACTTCCACCGAATTACACGGTAAAGAATGCTTTGTTAGCAAAAATTGCTAAATAGGCATGCAGAGATATGTGCACTTTCCTAAATACTTTTGTGGTTGAGCAGTGGATGGGGGTGGTGGTGTCTCAGTTTGATCACTCCTGGCAAATGGATGACTGATGTAATGTTCTGCTGAGACTTCTAGTCTCTCTGTGCTACACCCCTCTGCATTTGGCACACAGGCAACTGCTCTGTTTTCTCCAGTTAGGTGTGGTCCTTGTGTTTGGAGTGTTGGGCCAAAGAAACTCTTAGCATTTCATTTGTTGAGAAGTAATACAGCTTTCAGAGTCGAAAAGGAAGGAGGAGGAATAATAGCACCGGCATTTCCAACACATGCTTGTTCTGTTGAATGACTTCTGGTGGCAAAATGCAGTATTTGGTCAACCAAAGCCACTTTAACCCTTTGTTATTTTCTTGAAAGATGTCTAAAGACAGTTTTGTACATTCTAAAAAAGTGACATGTGAAGTATCTGTTTCATTGCAGTGGCAGTCTGTTCAGGTGGGGTGAGGGGTGCTGAACAGGTGAATGGGAAAATGGGGACATGTTATCAGAATGGAACAGTGAGCTGCAGATGTGGCTCATTCCAACTCAGGCATTAACCCCAGGCATGCTGGCTGGCCATTAGCTGAGATGGGGAACTGGGCAACTGGCCAGCCCATACACCTAGGATTAACAGTTAATTTAGGGCTATACAATTTATAACTCTAGGCGAGGGAGAATGAGGCAGCTGGGGCAGAGTGGGAAAGAGCTGCACCTGCGGTTCACTTTCCTCTCTCCCTACCCCACCTGGATAGGCCACCACTATTTCACTGTGTATCATCTTTGGATGTGGAGTAAAATGGAATCCTTGTTGGGTGCATAGGGGTTGTACGCTCATCACCATTCTGAGCTGAGAAGGATTAGTGATGCATTTCTGGTTTAATGAGGTGTTTCCATAGCTGAGAAATAATGAAGAAGAGGGGGGGAAATGATTTAGTTAAATTTTATAACCCTACTTGTAAAGCAAGATATTTGTGAGGTCTTACTTCTGATATCACACTACAATCTCTTTTGTATCTTGCTGCTTTCCCCAACTCTGAAAGTGGGAGTGGAGGTCAAGAATGTGAGAATCATACATGTATATGCCAACTTCTATTCTGAAATCACATTACAAAGTATTTTATATCTGTCAGGGCTATGGGCAGCTTCCTTGAAGTAGCACAGCATACCAGGTCAGGACCAGGAAGGTCCAGCAGGCAATCAATGGCAGGACATACAGTGAGAGTCAGAATCAAAGCCCAGTGGGTTGACCAGAATTATGCAGTGAGCCATAGGTCAGGGGCGGAGTCAAGGTGGTCAAACAGAGCAGAAGCCACGGGTTAAGCGGTGAGTCAGAGGTCAGGAATGAAGTCCAGGGTCAAGCCAGACTGAAGAACCAGAAGCTGGAATCAGGTCGGTGGCCAGCTGGAGGTCAGGAATGGAGCCAAAGGTCAGAGAAGCCAAGTAATCAAGCCAGAGAGAACGGACCAGCATCCAAGAGACTGAAACTGAGAAAAGACTTGCTTCAGATAGGAAGCTATTTATACCCTTCCTGTTGCTCAGGGCCTGGAGGCTCAAAAGCCCATTGCAGTGCAGCAGGTTGCCTCAGACCAGGTAGAACCTGACAGGATCTTTTCTGGTTCCATAATATAGAGCTCTTAACCTGAAATAGAGATTTGTACCCTGATTGTCAACATCAGATTTCATTCTGACATCTTCAAATGGGCATCGTCCAATATATTGGAATCATTCCATCCTTCCTTTACAATTGGGGTGGGGCATTAAGCTGGCAATGGAACTAATATAGAATGGTGTTAAGAATGTGTTTCTCCAGTTTCATTCAAATATCTCCCATGTTCAATGACATTAATGTTGTGTTACTAATAAAGACCCGAACGGGGGTTTGCAGGGAGAGCGGGCTTGACCCTTTTGGGGAGCATCCTGACACTGGAAGGCTACTCATGAGTTGTTGCCGTGCAGAGCCGCAGCATGGTGATAAACAATCATTTAACCCAAAACCTGGTTTAAGTGGCGGGCTCTGTTAGCGGGCTTGCCACTGAGTCGCTGCTGGGAGCTGTGTGGCTCCTGCTGCTCGTGAGAATAGCTTCATAGAATGCCAAATCAGTGTTCCCTCTAATTTCCACTATCAGTGAGTGGAAAGAGTTCTCTTGTGGGTGAAGCTATCAAGTCATTGTGCACACAGCACACTAACACAAACAGATACATACACTGAAAGAATGCGCTGCACATAGCGTGCTGTGCAAAACCTTTTAGCTGCCCCCCCCAATTCTGCACTGAGGGAGCCTCCACTGCTGCCTCCCGTCTTCCTCCCCCTTTTGCCATTTCATTCAAATACAGATGTATATATTCCTTCTGATTGTGCTATAATGCAGTAACTCTCACTTCCATCCCCCCCCCCCTTTAAGTTGTAGCTCAGTTTTATTCTTGGGTATCCCAGCAAGCAGTAAGTTCGTGTAATTTATTGCAGTCTGGAAATGCCCAAGATGCAGTCATTCCTTACTCAGTGCTTTAGCATTTAGAGGTTCCAGGGAGGAAGCTGTATCCCTAAGAATGCCCATGCCAGCTACTGACATGAGCAAGACTTTAATGAAGCATAGGGACAAAATGCAGTCAATAATTTGCTTGGAAAATGGAGATGGATATACAGAGAGTTGGAGCAATGTGGATATCATGATGTCAGTACCAGGACAAGGGCTTGTGAGGGGGAGAAAAGAAAAAAAGCAAACACACAGAAGACTTCTGTGGATGCCCGATTTTATTCCCCAGGAAGCTGTCTCTGCTGTGGAGGCAACGCTTCCTGCCGCCACTGCCTCCCGGACCTCTTCCTGCTGTCGCCACCTCCTGTCCTACTCCCTCTGTCCCCCTACTGCTGCCACCTGCCTCCCTCCCCCCCCCCCGGAACTGGAAGAGAAGGCCTGGCCAGGGAGGGAGGCGGCGGCATGCAGTGGTGGCGACCTGGCCGGGGAGAGGGAGAAATGGGGCAGTGCTTCCTGGCTGGGGAAAGGGGTTGGGTGGTGGCGGCGAAGCTGCTGTGCGGGATCTTGGGGGAAGGTACCCGTGCACCTTAGAGGGAACAGTGTGCCAAATGGGTGGGTTAAACCAGAGATCTAATTTGGCTTGGCCAATAACAAATGGGGGCTTGCAATAATGCACTGTTTGGGGAAACAGCAGAGGGATTGACTAATCCCTTCTACCCACTAGAGGAATGCATGATCTCTCTCTCTCTCTCTCTCTCTCTCTCTCTCTCTCTCTCTCTCTCTCTCTCTCTCACACACACACACACACACACACACACACACACACACACACACACACCAGATATACTATTGGTGGAGGGAATGGGACAGAGTCTGGGAAATCCTTCCCTGTACCCTTCAGTTTCATTATTCTAGTGTCAACCACAAATGGCCCTGTCTAGTCCCAGGCCTAATGTAAAAGGTCTGCGGGTTCTCAGGAGAGTTGGTCCTGTGGTAGCAAGCATGACCTGTCCCCTTAACTAAGCAGGGTCCACCTTGGTTGCATCTAAATGGCAGACCTGATGTGTGAGCACTGTAAGATATTCCCCTCAGGGGATGGAGCCGTTCTGGGGAGAGCAGAAGGTTCCAAGTTAGCATCCTTCCCTGGCATCTCCAAGATAGGGCTGAGAGAGATTCCTGCCTGCAGCCTTGGAGAAGCCACTGCCAGGCTGTGTAGACAATACTGAGTGAGATGGACTTATGGTCTGATTCAGTATATGGCAGCTTCCTATTTTCCTGTTTTCCAGGCCCAAAGAACACATGCTGTAGATACATGTAATTTTAGCTTAATAGCCCCTTCTCTATTGCAAAGTGGCCTTAGGAAAAGTTGTTTAGCCTTTTTCTTGCCAGAAACTTTCATCCTGAAAAACTCCCCAAACTCCCAGCTGCTTTTACCCTTGACAGTGTTCCAGACCCATGCTTACCTTATCCTGCAGGAGTAGAAAGTAGCTGAGAGTGGGGGTGTTTCAGTGGTTCGCAGGGGGAGGTTTAAGCATTCTTCCTTTGCTCTTTTAACGTGTTCCCTTCCAAGAATAATTTGTAATGGAGAAAGGGCCCTTAGGATATATTACATGTGACTGCCAGGTAACATGTAGTTTACCCTCAGAAAATCCTACAACTAAGGTCTGGAGAAGAGAGCTGGTCTTGTGGTAGCAAGAATGACTTGTCCCCGTAGCTAAGCAGGGTCCACCCTGGTTGCATTTGAATGGGAGTCCACATGTGAGCACTGTCAAATATTCCCCTCCTAGGGTGGAGCCGTTCTGGGAAGAACAGAAGGTTTCAAGTTCCCTCCCTGGCTTCTCCAAGATAGGGCTGAGAGAGATTCCTGCCTGCAACCTTGGAGAAGCCGCTGCCAATCTACGTCGACAGTACTGAGCTAGATGGACCAATGGTCTGACTCTGTATACAGCAGCTTCCTATGTTCCCAAGGTCCATGTTTGATTTCACTCATTTATGGTCAGAACAACAATGTAATGAGGTCATTCACACATTCCAACACTGTGTTCTACCCAGGTTTGGGAGCTGTGTGTGCTCTCACTTTTCGGTTGTGTGGAAGCAAGGTAGGAGGAAAAGCTGGGTAGCTTTTCCTCCTACCTTGCTTCCACACAATCACTTCTACCCAGGTTTTCTTCTTACCTTGCTTACACACAACTGAAAATTGGGAGCACACACAGCTCCCAAACTTGGGTCGAACACTGAGCCTCTTCTCATGACCCGTGAGAAGGACTCCAGAACGGGCTGCAGGGAATGCAGGTTAGACTTACCTTCCCCACAGATGACTGCTCCTCATATGTTGGGTGCGCCCCCAGATGATTCCCTGTGCGCCCAGGCCACAGGGAGGCTCGGGGGCTGGGATGTGTTGCCCCAGCCCCCGGAAATACCATGTGAGTGCACGGTGCATCATGGGGATCCCCCCACTCGCCTCAGTCTGGCAGCCGTAGCTGTAGCTGCTAGATGATTTAAAAACAAGCAAACAGAGTTAAGGGAGTGCTTGCTCCCTTAAAAAAATGATTTAGTTAAATTTTATAACCCTACTTGTTAAGCAAAATGTTTGTGAGGTTTACACCTCTTAACGTTTAGAGGTGATCAGCCTGATCCCGGCAGACCACACACACATGCAAACCCGGACTGGGCTCCCTGAGCCCGCTCTTGTACGCGTGTATGAATAGCTGATCTCGATGAGGCTGTTCTCACGATGAGGGGAAACTGGGCTAAAGGCACCCAGCCTGGTTTTCTCCCATCGTGAGAATGACCGGGCTCGCAGGTGAGCCCGGTGGTTCTCTGGCGGCTAGCCCGTCAAGGTAGACCTCCCCTTAACGTGGGTTTCCTGATCGTGCGCTGCCGCTCCATGGCAACACACGAGGAGACCCTTGCTGGGAGGCTCAAACAAACCTCCCGGTCCCGGGGGTCTCCCCAGGATGCCCTGTGCACCCACGCGGGGCATCCTGTGACTTCCGGGGGCCGAGCGGCGCCCGATCCCTGCAGCCCCTATCGGCTCCGTGATGGAGCCGGTAGTCGTGTGAGCGGCAGCGAGCGGCTAAGTCCGCTCTCCCCGCAGAACCCTCCCACAGATCGTGTGTAGAGCCTCAGTGTGTTGTTGTGCAGTTGTTATGGGCAGCTATAGAAGGCTAACGCTGAATGTCATTTCTGAAGTATTCCCTGCTGCTTATCTAGGCATAGCCTATCAATTGAGTGTTGTGGGCTGGCAGTGGGGAACAAAGCTTAGTAACCACCTTATAATGTTGCAGCCCAGGAGTTTATTTATGTTTATGCTAATATTAAAGTGCAGGTGTGACATTTCATGTATTTTTGGTTTTAGGATTTCTTGAGTGGGCCATGAATGAAATGCCAGAGTGTCTTTTCATGTAATCTTGGCATAAGTGTTTGAGAAGGTACAATTATACTCCCCAAATGCATTAAATTCTGTGTCCACAGATTTATTAAAATAAGTTTTAAAACACATCTTAGGCTTCAAAACGCTACCAATCCTGTTTCCAGAAATGTATGAAAAGTAATGGTTGCACTATAAGCTCGAAACCACATCAACTCTAGACTTCGAAATACATCAGATGTAATATTTTGGCATCCGTACTATAAATATTTGACATGTTTGTGATGTGCACTTTCCAGAACAAGAGCTCATTATGATGTTACCCAAGGCATAAAATGTCTAATTTGTGCAGTGAGAATTTTTTGTAAATTAAATTATCACAAGTCTGTCAAAGGAACTTGAGAGCATTTAAGCCTTTTGGGACCCCCAAGTATCTTTGGCTTGTGATAGGGAAGTCTTCGTCGTAGTCGTTGTCGTCTTACTCTTCGTTGTCTCCACCTGTTCCATTGCATGTACTGACTCAGAATTTCTGGCATAATTTTAAAGGGCCTAACCAGAGTTTCCTCTAAAAGAAAATCTCAGATGTTGTTGACTACAACTCCCACCATTCTCAGCCAAAGCCCATTGCAGCTAGGGATTCTGGGATCTGTAGTCAACAACATCTGGGAACATTCATTCTCTTACAGGGAATATTGGGCCTCAGCCAAGTCAGATGCTTTCAAATACACATCCCTGCCCCGCCCTCACACCATCAGTTTAATTTTTTTCTGAAGTGTGTCCTGATGGTTAAAAAAAAAAAAAAATCTGCCATGATTTTAGAGTGCTTTCAGACTCTCATCTTTTGTTTAAGTAATGATGGGGGAATATGTATGTTTCATTTCAAATAATGAAAAATGCTATTTGGGGAAATGTACCTGACATATAAAGGAAACATCTTTCAATTTCAATGATGTTTTGGTAGATAGTAGATGAAGACAATACATTCAGGGAAACATTTTTTATTCCTTACAGTAACATTGTATCTGTGTTACAGTAACACACCACTGTCACATGGTATATGTAGTTGGCCATTACATTCAGGTCTGCATCATATGCAGTTGGCTTTACAAAGATGGTTCTGAAAAACATCTGAAAAGCTTCTGATCTGGTGTGGGGTGTAATCAGTATGCTGATTACACGCAAATCTATTTCTCTGTGCCAAAAACATCAGGAGAAGGCATAACCTCCCTAAATGTCTGCCTGGAGACAGTGATGGGCCGGATGAGGAATAACAAACTGATACTGAATCCAGATAAGACGGAGGTACTTATTGTCAGAGCTCGGGAGACCATTTTCATCAGCTGGGTTTGGATGATGTCACACTTCCCCAGAAGGAGAAATCTGGGGGTGCTTCTGGATCCAAACCTCTCCCTGGTGTCCCAGGTTGAGGGGGTGGTGAAGAAGTGCTTTCTATCAGCTTCGGCTGATACGCCAGCTGCGTCAGTTTCTTGAAATAAACAACCTCAGATCAGTGGTACATATGCTGGTAATCTCCAGATTCGACTACTGCAATGTACTCTATGTGGGGCTGCCTTTGTACGTAGTCCGGAAACTGCAACTGGCACAGAATGCAGCAGCCAGGTTGGTCTCTGGATCATCTTGGAGAGACCATATTACTCCTATACTAAAAGAGCTGCACTGGCTACCAATAAGTTTCCGGGCAGAATACAAGGTGCTGGTTATAATTTATGAAGCCCTAAAGAGTTTAGGCCCTGGGTATTTAAGAGAACTTTTTTTTTTTTTGCCATGAGCCCCGCTGCCCATTGAGATCATCTGGAGAGGTTAGTCTGCAGTTGCCTCCAGCTCATTGGGTGGCTACGCAGGGACTTCTCTGTTGCTACCCTGAGAATCTGGAATGCACTCCCTGCTGAAATAAGAGCCTCCCCATCTCTGACAACTTTAAAAACGTATCTAAAGACTTGTTTTTTCCCCCCAAGCTTTTTAACTGGACTATGGTTTTAAATTGTTCGAAAGTTTTCATTTTTAATCTGTTTTATGTTGTTGCAAACTGCCCAGAAACAGAAGTTTGGGGCAGTCTACAAATTTGAAGAATGAATGAATGAATGAAAGTGAGCTATATTTTTCTTCTCCCATCAACCAGTTCTAAGAGTAGCACATCCAAATTTTGCTTTAGGAGAGTACCTTAAGTTACATTTTCCATGCTTTTGAGGGCATTAGTGAATTTGCAGACTCCTTAACTCTTACTTTAAGTGTAGGTTTAAAATAATAACAACAATAACAATAATAATTAATAATGAAGAAAAACAAGTTAAAATAATCGACATAGCAATACCAGAGGATAGCAGAATAGAAGAAAAAGAAATAAAAAAAAAATCACAAAATACAAAGATCTACAAATTGAAATTGAAAGGCTGTGGCAGAAAAAGACCAAAATAATCCCAGTGGTCATTGGTGCCCTGGGTACAGTTCCAAAAGACCTTGAAGAGCACCTCAACACCATAGGGGCCACAGAAATCACCATCAGCCAATTACAAAAAGCAGCTTTACTGGGAACAGCCTATATTCTGCGACGATATCTATAACAATTGACAATAAAATTCTGGCATCCCAGGTCCTTGGGAAGGACTCGATGTCTGGATAAAACAAACCAGTCAATAACACCTGTCTGACTGTGTAAACAAGAAATAATAATAATTATTATTAATAGACTTACTAGTTGAAAAAAGTGAGGCCCTTGGTTTAACTTTTGCATTTGCCTGTTTGCATTCCATTTGTTTCTAGCAATTTTCCCTTGAGTACTAAGGTACCAGAATGAAACTTGTACATACTGTATGTATGCTAAGTTCTCCATGTAAAGTTCTATCATGTGCTTAACCCACATACCCAAGAAGGAGCGAAAGAGAAAATGTGGGATATACTGTGATGTGTTGTGTTCCTTGAAGTTTGGAAGAGTGGAATGAAAATTGGTGCACATGTTCAGGGCACAATTCTACATTTCAGATTCAAATACCTTCTTTAAATGCTGTACCTGTTTTCAAGGAGGCCAAGAAAGATGTACAGCACAGTGCAGTGTGATGGTGCTCTGAGCATTGAGATCCTAATGAAATGTAGGCTGAAATCCTCTGCAGACTTACTTGGGATTAAGTCCCACAGTAGTCTTATGTGACTTAATTCTGAGTAAACATATATAGGATTCCATTGTTAGCAAGCATGTTTGTGACATGATTCTCCCTAGAAAGTTCTTACTGCATATGGGAGGGAGGGAGAGAATTGCAAAATACACTGTAATATTATATCTGAAGCAAGGCAAATTGAACGTTTGCCTCTACTAGTACCACAGCTGTTTTCTGCAGCCCATTGGCAGCTGCCCTTGCAGACAGACAAGACGTGCCAAATCCCATTGTGGCCATTTCCAGCCACATGCTGATGAAACCTTGCTAATGTTGATGGTAATGGGGAAAATTAATGAGGGATTTTCCTCTACTCCCCTCCCCCATTCTCAATGGCAGAAACAATAGTTATGAATGGAAAGGGTACCTTTTTAGTTATATCTCTAGTGGTCGGTTTTAGCTTTGTTATATAGAAATGTAAAAGCAGCTAGATGTTCAAAAGGCAAGTCAAGTGTGTGATTTTTGTGTGTGGGAGAGGTAAGTTAAAGTGATCAGATAAAACTGTCTGATAGATATTTCAACTTGATAAACTAAAATGGAAGATAAAGATCATTAAAACACCCTAGAAAGTGGAGCAAATGAACAATGTGCATTTGTGGAATTTATCAATTATATGCGATTTTTTTTAAAGGAGGGCAGATGGCAGCTTCTTAATTCTGATATGAGCCTTATTAATTTTCAAGTGAGCAACGGAAGCAGCTGGCAAGATGAGAAAAGCATTCCAGTTTTTGCCCGTGACAGCTTTATCTTTGTTTAGTGTGGTTAGTGATTGCCATTGCCTAAACTAAAGGACTCAGCTGTATGCAGCCTTGATGACAAACTAATGAGAGTCTGGGTACATGGCAAACACTATTTCTATTTTCTACATTTTGAGTGTACAAAAGGGAAATAAGCATTTTATCCACACTTTGTTCAAACTTGCAAATGTGCAAAGTTGCTCCAGGTGACTCATTGTTTTCAGTCTCTTTCCATCTCACTTACTGGATCAGACTAAAGGTCTGTCCAGTTCAATCTAGACTAGTCTAGGCGAGACAAAAGGTCCATCCACCCTGTTTCCCACAGTTGCCAACCAGATTTCTTCTGGAAATTCACATTCAGGCTGTCGCTTCTTCCCAGCGTCTTGTAGCTTAGTTACTATTAGACAATAAGCAACCATATCATGGAGAGCAAACAACCCACATCAGGACCACAGCATGGTGGGAAGGGGGCTTTTACCCTTTGCCCCACTACAGTGGGGTTTGGATTAGGCCCCTCCTTCATGGCTGCTGTTTGCTCCAGGAGCAAAGTCCATTGATGCCACTGGTAATCTCCCCATGGGCAACCATGGGGGGGGGGGATTCAGTTTGGAACTGCAATGGGGGCAAAGAGTTAAACTCACTTTTACCACACTGCAGTTCTGAAATGGATTGATCACCCCTCCACACACAGAGTCGGCTTGAGGACGGGTGGCAGGGTTTGGGCCGTGAGCGGGCTTGAGAGTGGGCAGCGGAGAAGGCTGTGGCAACGTAACTTCCCTACAGACGATCCAGAAGAGTTGCTGGGTGCATGGATCACGTGCCCAGACGGGCCACTGCGGCCCCAGCCAGTGCGGAGCTTCCGGAGCCAGGACACATTGAGGCCCTTCTCACGATTGGTGAGAAGAGCCTGGGGAGGGTTAGCGGGGAGAGCGGGCTAATCAAAGCTAATGTGATCTCTCATCAGGGCTAATCACTTATTTGTTTCCAAAACTTTGGAATGTTTACTCTCACAATGGATCTGGTTGTACATACTGTAGAACAGCAGCAACTCAAAAACATATTTGGCAGCATTTATTATTTGGCTAGACAATTAAGGGGTGAGGATGAAAGAGAGACTCATTCACTACCTAACGTTTTCAAAAGGTGTCCCTCAAAGGCAAAATAAGGACAGTGATTTACCAGGGTAGATACCAAAAGCTTGGAACAGGTGTTCCTTTCAGGTATATTCCATATGGGAGATCACTATTTTTTGGTTAAAGAAATAGTGTATGAGGTTTTATGAGGTTTTAATGTATCAAATATTTAACTGTTGCTTATGCAGTAATTTTCAATTATTTAGTTTGTGTTACTGCTGAGTTCTTAAATTGCCTGTGAATGGCTAGTGGATTAACACTTTATTAATTTCTGAGATGTATTGTTGGAAGCATTCTGTGTGGACATGTAACACTAACTTTCTCTGAAGGCTTTTGCATTGGTTGCTAGCTGAAGGTGCTTGCTCATTGACCTTGAACACATTCCACTTGCTTGGATGGGGGCTGAAGGAAACAGTTTGGCAGTTTGAACAGCCGATGAAAGAACAGCCAGTCTGAATTTTTGCAGCTGGCTGACAAGAAGCAGTCGTGTGGGTTGGGTAGTCTGTTTTTGCTTTACGGGTGGAGGATTTATGCTGTTTTAGGGATAATAGTTGAGGAGGCCATCCTTAACACTGGGTTGTGTACTGAGCATGCTCCAATAGTCAGGACCTGACCTTTTGAACTGTAGGCATAGCTAGCTTCCTGCTTGGAAGCCAGCAAATCCCCAGTTCCAGTCCTGTTTTGCTTCCTAACACAGGGCTACCAAGGAGCTCCTAGCTCCTTGACTCTTTTTTTCTGTGGCTAGCTTTTTCCTCTCCTCTCCTCACCCCCTTAGTGATATGCCAGAAGGGGAAGAAAGTCAACTGTTTGCAGGTGTTTTTTGTTTTTTTTAAAATAAACTGAATCTAAGCCATTTTTTAAATTGAATCTAAACCATTTTTTCCTTTCTCAATTTGGCTCATTGGCATTTGTAAGGTTTGTTTGGTGTTTGCTTTCTGTTTTATGTGGAGGAGAGTTTACAGCCACTTATTGGCACTATGAACCGCTCCCACGCAGGAGCTTTACTGGAGGGCTCGCTCTCTGAGGGTTTGTGCTCTGATACTTGGGGAGGCTCTTCTTCACACGTGCAACTGGGGTTACAGTGAGCTCGTTCCCCTCTCCGTGCCAGGAGTGCTCCACTCTTAACCCTCCAGCCGTCTCTGCTCTGTGCTCGGATAAAGACAAAAAAGCACACCAAAAAGCCACTAAAAAGACGTACCATGCAGAAAAGACCAAGAAGGGTGGTGCCAAGCCTCACAAGCTCCACAAGCCCTCAGTGACTCCCTGGCTCAGTGAACACCTCTTAATTCAGGCAGTTTGCGTGGAGCGCTCTCCTCGCCATTTGCCGCCTGCATCGGAGGTTATTGAGCTCCCGCCTCCCACCAGTGGCCCCATTATGGCGCCTGTTTCTGTGATGCCCAAGGCAACTGTTGCGGTACTTGCAATGATTGTTCCGTCTACCCCACCTTTGGGGCAGCCAATTCTAGTTACGGAGCCCTTGCCATGAGCTCCACCAACCGAGCAGCCACTCCCTCCTGAGCAAGAGCCAGTCTCACCGCTCCTACCAACACAAGATCAGCCTGATAGCTCTGTCAGGTGCCAGTGCGGCCACTCTCCACCTCCTCTGCAGGCACTCACAAACCGTACTCCAGCAGAGGAGTTTACAGCCCACAGGCCCAAGTCTACCTACAGAGATCTTGAGTAGGGTGCCCTTGCCCAACAAGATCCCTTTCCAGGGGAAGGACTGTAGCTCAGTAGTAGGCATCTGCTTTCCATGCAGAATGTCCCAGGTTTGACCCCCAGCATCTCCAGATAGGGCTGGGAAAAACCTGTGTGTGAAATTGCTAAACAGTTACTGTCCATCAATGCAGACACTACTTTAAACAAAAAGAAAAATATTATGAGCACTTTGGGGTCAAGAGATCATTTTAAAACAAACAGAAATGTCCAGACTGGTCATCTTCCCCTGCTTCCAGCCCTGCAAGGAGGGCCATTCCTCCTCATTGGAGCGCAGTCCACCCAGGGAGCCCAAGCGTCCTTGCAGGGCTGTTTCCCTGCCTTCTAAGACCCCCTCCCCTGTCCCTGCCTCCATTCCAATCCCTCCTAATGCCAACCAGATTATTACAGCTCCGGCCAATTCCTTGCCAGCCAAACATCTTCCAGCAGTCTCGACTAATACCGTGCCAATTGTTCCTATCCATCATTCTGAGGACTCTGTCTGATATACCTGGACCAAACAAGGGGGCAACTTTGAGTGATAATAATGTGTCCTCTGATAGGAGGGAGAACTTTCAGCTGAGGCTGCTCCTTCCACCTTAGCAGCCTCCACACGCTTGTTCTCTTCGTATTTTGAGTTCCTGGCCAAAGCCGGTCATGCAATTAATGGTGTGGCACCTGCAGATATTCCTTTGGAATTGTCTTCCCTGGACCAAAACATTTTCCTCTGCTCCTCAGGCCAAACGTCGGTAGTGTCTTTCCCCAAATTGCTTAAGGAAGTTATGTTGGCTTAGTGGTCCGCTACTTCATCCACCAAACCAAACAGTTCTGCTAGGAAGCTATATATTCTGCCTCAGGATGTTTCTTCTCTTATAGCAGCCCCTTCAGTAGACCCTCCAGTAGCCCAACTGGTGTCTCGGGTTGTTGTGGTCCAGGCCTGATTTATATGCTAAATATGCTCATTAGCTAGCATACAAAATTAAGCCTGTCCCATAGTGTCACCAAGTGACCAAGTTCTTTTATGTAGTGACCATGTAGGATCTGGATGCAAGGAAGAAAGGAGATCAAACCAATCCTAAATTATTCAGTGGGCTTTATTGAGTATAAAAGAATAACAACATCAGTCTAACTGAGCAGAAAGCAGAACATTCTATCAGTATTACTAACAGTATTTCAACCCTAGCCAGCACCAATATTCACCCAGTGTTCCTAACTAACACATGTGTGTGTATTAAATCTTCCTAGAGCCTAATACAATTCAGATATAGAAGGAAAAAGGCGGGGGGGGGGGAGGTAAGGAAGGCTGAGGGCTGGCATGGTTTGGGGAGATCAGGAATTAGTAGAGGGACGAGGGGAAAGGAGAAGAAGGGGAAAGGATGGAGGGATCCAAGGCTTGTAGAGGCAGCATATTACCAGGATCAGAGGCTTGAGAACGGTGGATCTTTCAGCTGAAGGAGCGAGGCTTCTGGCTGGAGACAGGAGCTTTTGGATCAAGTATGCAGTTTGCTCAGAGCACCATGGCTGGGGAAGTCTTGACTTTTCACTGCGCAGTGGAAGTCACAGATAATTCCTGTCCATGGACAGAGTTCCTGCTTGTTGCCCCGCGGCTTAGCAGCAAACTCTGGCATTGCTCGTGAGCAGATCTTGTATGTAGGCACAAGATTGCTGACTCTCTGTCCAGTAAGCCTGTTCTTTATAGTTGTATTTTCCTTTGATCTCTCATAGAGTCTATTCAAATCTCCTCATCTTTTCCTGGGTCTCCAAAAGGGGTGACAATGCGTTACCTTCTGGATAATGTCTTTTAATTATTCAGGATATTGGCCAGTCCAGAGAGATCTGAATCTCAACTTCTGTAAACTGTGCGCTTAGAAGGTGGGGGGCATTGCCCAAAGCAAATCTGCATCTCTGAGCTGCAAATGGGCATCTTCTCTTGTCCCAGATTTGCTAGCCTCATCCCAAAAAGGTGTTAAAGTGTCAGTAGAGTAAGAATTAAAGTCTATAGGCGTTTTCTTTGTATGCATCTACCTATGTTGAATTTCTATAGGGAGCAATTGAGTCAATCATTGACAAGGATTAACATAGACTTCTTGCAACAGGAAAGGGGAGATCAGCCTCTGGCCTCTTCCACAGACATTATCTGATAGTGAGTCACATTTTAGCATTTGGATTGTTCTGGCCTGGCTTTTGTGCTTCCTTGAGTACCCATTTCACAATACAATGCTGGATTGCCTCTTCCCTCACAGACCAGTTGAGATCTGGGGTGTCAATTCACCCTGAGTCCAGGCATTAATTCATTTCTTAATATAAAATGAAATCAGACACAGGCCTGAATTCCATATACTTCTGAGTTGGTACCTCTGGGTCTAATATGTTGGGGGGGTGGTGCGTTTCCAACAGGGTGGTGGTGGATAAGGAGGGAGAGGAAGAACTGAGAACACCAGAAGAACGTAAATCTGATTTGTTACTTCATAAGAGTCACACAATGGCAGCCACTGTCATCAAAGCAGTCACCACAAATTTTATTTTTGCCTGGGCCTCGGTTCTTTGGACCAAAGAGTTAGCTCAGTGCATTCCTCCTGAGAATACTAAACTCAGTCAAGGCCTCAACAAGTTGACTAAGGTGGCAGCCCTTATGGCTGATTATAGCCTGGATTGTATTCAGTACACATCATGATCTGTGGCTGCTGGGGTGGCTGTCCACAGATATCTGTGGTTGAAACATTGGCATGTGGATTCTAAATCAAGATTCAACCTAGCTGCTTCCTTTTTTTCCAGTTCCCAGCTTTTCGGAGAAGCCCTTAATCACTGTTCCCTCTAACAGGGATTCCCAGATGTTGTTCATTACAACTCCCAGCATCCCTAGCTTCAGTGGCCTTTGACTGGGGATTCTGGGAGTTGTAGTCAACAACACCTGGGAATCCCTGTTAGAGGGAACACTGCCCTTAATCCTATCTTAGTGAAAACTAAATATAAGAAAAAGGCCTTGGAGAGATTTTTGTAGGCCCTTCCGCCCTACCTACCAGCCTTTTTACTCCTTTCAGAACTTTTCCAGATCCCCCTTCCAGATTCAGCGCAGAGATAACTGTTCTGCCTCCTATAAACCCACCTGGTGTAATCAGTGGCAACAACGAGGAGGTGGAACTTCCAGAAGGCACAGGAACCGCCAGTTCTCCTCAGTGACCTCCCAACCCCAGCATAAACAATGACTGCCCACCAGTAGGGGGCAGGCTTCTCCACTTCTAACCTCTGTGGGAAACCACTACACAAGACCGTTGGGTTATTGCTACCATAGCCAATGGTTATTGTCTGGACTTTCTTTCTCCACCTCACGATCACACTATCCCGATTTCCTTACACAGGAATCTGATCAAACATCTTTGAATGAAAGAGGCCATTCATCACCACCTTCTGATCAGAGCAATCGAACCCATACCATTGACAGAGTTATGGCTCGGTGTTTACTCTCTCTTATTTTTAGTCCCCAAAAAGGATGGTCCTTGGAGGGCGGTCCTCAACCTAAGGCGCCTCAACCACTTCATCAAGAAAAGAAAGTTTTGAGTGGAGTCTCCCCATTCGATCAAGGAGGCAATAGCCCAAGGGGACTTCCTGGTGTCGATAGACCTGTCATACTTACACATTCCCATCCTTCCCCTTCACTGCAGGTACCTTCATTTTTGTTACAGTGGATCCCATTACCAGTATAATGCCCTTCCTGTCAGCCTCTCCTCCACATTGAGTGTGTTCACAAGAATCATGATTGCACCAATAGTGGACCTAAGAACACTGGGTGTCCAGATACACTCGTTTTTGGATGATCTTCTGGTTCAAGCTTCTTCCCTCCAGCAGGTCCAACTACTCTGGGGACTCTCAGGGATCACGGGTTCCTGATAAACTATCAGAAAAGTCATCTCTTGTCTTCTCAACAGTTACAGTGTCTTGGGGCATGCTTCAATACAGTGTGCAGGCTGGTTTCCCTACCATAAGATCAGAAGGAGAAGATCTCATTGTTGATTCGCCTGCTCATTCAGGGCAAGTCTGCAGACCTGATGCTGTTGGCTTAACTACTAGGCTTCATGATCGCTTGTCTGGAGTTCACACCATGGGTTCACTGGTACTCTCGCCCCCTTCAGTGGCTCCTGCTTCCCAAGAGGACATCATGGCTTGTGCACACAAGGAGATCCCTCTCGCCCCAGCTGTGCAACTGTCCTTCCATTGGTGGCTATTGCCAGCCCTGGATCTAGGGCTCCTTCTGACTCCTCTGGAACAGATAATCGTCACTACTGATGCGAGCCTGTCGGGTTGGGGAGCACAGGGCTTGGCCAATATGCCCAGGGCATTCGGTCAACCAGGGAGGCAACACACCATAAATTGGCTCGAGCTTCGTGTGGTTCAACTGGCCCTAATTCAGTTCCTTCCTCTAGTTCGGAAGGCTCACATTCTGGTGCACACCGACAATGTGACAGCCAAATCACACATCAGTTGGCAGGGTGGCACCAGATCACATCCTCTGATGACGGAGTTGGACAAGCTGTTTCATCTTAAAATAAATCTTAATTATTTATACGTTCTTATTTATAATTATAATCTCTCCATATAATCTCTCTCTATAATTCTCCTAAAAGTACCAGTCGCTAATCCTATGTGTGGCAGCTCTCTCGAGAGTTTGCGATCAGCTGCCTGGGGAACAACAACCGAGATGAGGAGATAATGGCAGCAGCGGCTGGCCAGCGGGAAGGAAAAGTGCCACTGGTGGGCAGGAAGGCAAAGAAAAGCCAAGTGCAGAATGGACTGGGGCTGGAGGTGGGGGGGAAGGACAGAGAACAGACTGGGTCTGAAGGGAGGGGGGAAGGAGAAGGGACTGGGGCTGATGGGAGGGGGGAAGGAGAAGGGACTGGGGCTGATGGGAGGGGGGGAAATGACAGGGAGAACTAAGGGTGCAGATGGTCTGTGCCAGATCAGCTAGTCTTATTGATTGATTGATTGATTGTTTTTCTTTGTAAACCGCTTTGGAAACTTTTGTTGAAAAGCGGTATATAAATATTTGTTGTTGTTGGGTGGAACTTCATCTTGAGTACATCATGGTGGAACATCTGCAGGGCACGGCCACTTTGCAAGCCGACTGGCTCAGTTGCCAAAGCATAGATCCGGCCAAATGGTCACTACACCCAGCGGTGTTTCAACAGATTGCGAGGCGCTTCATGCACCCACTCACCCTCCGATGTGGACCGTTTTGCATCTCCCCAGAATCACCCCCTTCCCAGATTCTTTACCAAGTTCTTCCCCTGCAGGCAGAGGCGACAGATGCCCCGGTGGCCCCCAGGCCTTCTCTGTGTTTTTCCTCTGGGCAATTATTACCAAGGTACTCCGAAAGCTTCTCAGAGAATGGGCAGAGGCCATTCTGATTGCATCCCATTGGCCTCAAAGACCTTGGTTTCTGGATCTTCAGAACCTCTTGGTTGATCAGCCATGGCAGCTCCCTCTGTGGCCAGATCTACTGTCACAAGGGCAGCTCCTCCATCCAGATCCTCACTGGCTCCGACTCTGCGCCTGGAAATTGAACGCTCTGTCTTAGCCAAGAAGGGGTACAAGGCAGTACTGAATACTATTCTTGCATCCAGGTGATCTCCAACTAACCGTACTTACCAGGCGACCTGGGCGGCCTTTTCTTGCTGGGCTCGCAGGAAGGCAGTTCATCTACGATTTGCAGGCGTTTTTGAGGTTCTGGTCTTCTTACAGTCGGGGTTAGATACAATGTTGTTTGTAACAGGGATTCCCAGATGTTGTTGACTACAATTCCCGGAATCCTCGGCCAAGGCCATTGCAGCTGGGAATTCTGGGAGATGTAGTCAACAACATCTGGAAACCCTTGTTACAGGGAACACTGATTAGATATGGGGTTACATTCCAATGTGCTTAAATGCCAGACACCCACCCTTTCTTCCATTCTCAGATTTTCAGCTAAGGGTTCCTCCCATTTGCACCCCCATTTATGATGGTTCCTCAAGGGTGCCTCCAGTTTGGCTCCTCCGGTCCCTAGATTCCCATCATGGAGCTTGAACAAGGTGCTTAACACACTCACTCAACCTCCCCTTGAGCCCTTGGCAGACAGCTCCTTGAAGCTCCTCTCTTATAAAGTCCTCTTTCTCACAGCAATCATATCTGCCCAAAGAGTCTCTGAACTGGGGGCTCTCAGTCCAGAAGGAGCTTTGTATCTTCCAGCCAGATGCTGTTGTGCTGAAGACAGATCCTACCTTTCTGCCAAAAATCAACTCTGACTTCCACTGTTCTCAGGATATAGTCCTCCCTTCCTTTTGTCTGTCTCCGGCCCATCCTAAGGAAAAAATCTGGCATACTTTGGATGTATGTCGTGCTCTCTGTGTTTACATTTGATGAACTAAGGCCATTAGACACTCTCTCTGTTTGTTTCATTTCATCAGTTGTCTCTGGAGAATAAGGTGTCCAAAGCTACCTTGTCCAGATGGATAAAAACCTGAATTCAGATTGCTTACAAGACCTCTAATTTTTCTGTTCCTAGGGGAATCACTGCCCATTCTATCTGCAGTGCAGCTATGTCTATGGCATTTTCAGCCATTTTCATGCATTCATAGTTGGACCTTCCTGATTCAATCTGAGTGGGATCTAAAATTAAACTGAGCAGACATCAAAAAATGAGTGAGCATGTGCACACGCTTTAGAGGGAACAATGTTTTCTAATTGAGAGGAGTGAGCTACAACGGATAAAATTGTAACAAGAAAGTGAAGCAGCATGAGGAATTTGGTTGGGTAATTAGGAAGTGAGAGCTCCATGGCAAAAATTGTATTTGGTCATGTGCCTCTTTTTCCTGTGGCATGGATATTCTGCACAAAGGCCCAGCTCAGACATGACAAACCTTTGGCTTGTCCGCCCCCTCTCTCCTGCTCTTCCTTGTGTGTGAAGGGAGGAAACTAGACACTTCCATTTGTGGTTTATTACAAATTGCAGTTTCCCATTGCGTCTAAATACAGAAAATTAACATGTCTGGATATTAAACCAGATGCCATATTGGTTACTGGTTTTGGCATTCCAAACTGCCATCGTCAATGTGCAGCCTGCTATCTCTTAAGAATAGGCTTCCCACTTTTTTGCTGTTAAAATGTTTGTGGTTGAGTGGTTAACTCAGACTTCAACAGACTTATTTGGTTCTAGAAGTTTGCCCCCAAATTTAGGGGTCAAGCTGTCCTCTGCTTCGTGTGTGTGTAGATGGGGCACAGACTCACCACCTGCTGGCGGTAATACTCCCCGCTCCACTGAGGGGACGGACTCACTATGGAAAGCCTGCAGCAAGGCTTTCCATTCACCCACAGCAGTACTCTCTACTCCGTGGGGGTGGGGGTGGACCTCACCTTGCTTGCTGCCTCCTGATCATCCTGATGGACTGGTGATGGACCAGTCCATCACCTCCCTGAGCCAGATAATTGGGACTAAGAAGAGGGGTGAACAAGCAAGACGGGGACGGGTTGCTCCTTCTTCCTCCTGATCATGTTTGTTTGGCTCAGGCAAGCAATGGGCTGATGCAACCAGGAGGAGGGAGTGACCCATCCCCACCTTGCTGGCTTACTACTTCCCTGGTTGCATCCATCACCTGGCTCAGGCACCATGCTTAAATTTTCAGATGCCATGGCTGGCTGGTGCCTAGGAATTGTTGAGCCCTGGTTTAACTTAACCTGGATTCCTCTTAAAAGTATATTGGGGATAGCAACAGTCTTCTCATGATGCTCCTTCTCAAGAGTTGCAAAAGGAATTTTTATCCATGCTGTTAGTAGATCAGGCATTCACGGAGATGGTCTGCTGCTAGCCCCATTTCTCTTTCTGCAGTGGCAGTCAATCATTTTCACAAGGCTGCTAGTTAAAGGCATGCAAATTAAAGTGCAAATGGTGGAGCAGGAGGTCCCTTTCTTTGTGGTTCAGTTCTTTTGCAGAAGAATCCAGCACTGTAGTCACCCAGACCTACGTAAGAGCAGCCCTGCTGGATCAGGCTTGAGGCCTGCCTAGCCCAGCATCCTGTTTCCTGAAGTGGCCTATCAGATGCCTCTGGGAAGCCCACAGGCAAGAGATGAAGGCATGCCCTCTCTCTCTTGCTCTTACTCCCCTGCAACTGGTATTCGGAGGCATCCTGCCTCTGAGTCTGGAGGTAGCCTGTAGCCATCAAGAGGAATATAGGAAGATCTCCGTTAACTTCCTGTAGCAGCTCTGAGATCGGGCCCTGTAAGTTTGGGGGAGGGTAAGAGAAGAAAGAGGTGAAGTGACTGATCTAATGACAGGCCACCTGGTGCGGATGAGTGTAGGGATTGGCCAGTGTGGTGGTGTAATTGAATCACTTCTGCATATATAAGTCTTGCTGCTTACCCTAAGGTAACACTGCAACATCTTCAACCTTTGTATCTAATTAACGGTTGTTCTTCTGGTGCCTTCCTGGAAAATAATCTGATTGCCTTAGGTAGAGAAGTAATGTAAATAAAATTAGGTGGTGAATTTTTACAAGGCATAAATAGTTTTTATGGCCAATAAATCAATCTGCTTCCTAGGAAGAAGACATACTGACCCTGAATTGTAGTGTTATTATATGAAAGCTATCCCTTCTTAATGCATCTGTTCAGGTTCTCTTGTGTTTTGTCACCCAGATCAAATGCCTGCTCCCGTCCTTCCTTTTCCTCTTCATATTCAGGGCAGGTTCAAATGTTACTACCTTCCCCATGTAAGTGCTGCCGGAAGGTTCTTCCCCCCATAGTGTTCTGCATTTAAAGGGCAGCCTCTAAAAGGTTGCCCTTACATGTCCATCCAAATACTTTAACCTTACATATCCATCTAAATACGTGCAGTATTGCTGACAATCAGCAGCTGAAGGGTGTGAGGCTCTCTGTGTAACTCATTTTTCCTGTTTGTACATGGAGCACTAACACAAGGGAAAGGGTTTTAATGGTTAACATTTGAGCCAACTCTGTTTATCCCCATTCTTGGGATGGGAAGTTCCTTATTTCACACTATTCTCCTGATGGTAGCCCAGTGTCTGGAAACATATTGTGCCAAACAGACCTCCTCACAGACATATTCAACAAGAAAAAGGCTATAGTTCTGAATATATATATATACACACACACACACACACACACACACACACACACACACACAACAAGAGCTGCAACTATGAAGTGTGGAATCTCTCTTATACCAGGGGGTTTCCAACCTTGGATCTCCAGATGTTATTGGACTACATTTCCCATCAATAGGAAGACAATTGTGGCTGGGGATGATGGGAGTTGTAATCCAACAATATCTGGGGGCCAAAATTGAGAATCTTATACAGTGTGAAACATATTTTGCTCTAAGAGTGGAACTTCTAATCATATCTCAGTTAAATTCTGGTAGGGTCAGTGAAGACATTGCTTTGGATGCTGGATATACCAATTGGCCATCCTAGTCTGATCCATATAGATATAAGTGTGTTTCCCTCATCGTTGCATGTCCCTGGATTGCCTTGCTTGTTCACGCCAAAAGAGAAACCATGATCCAAGCAGACCCAAATGGCTATAATCTTGGCAGGTGCTAATACCATTTTAACAAGAGGCAGCATTTTTCTTTTATAGTTAGAATTCCATAATGCAGATGGGGCTATACTTGGCAAGAACTAGGCTAAAAACTTCATTTTTAGGCTTAATATATTTATTTACAAGACTTCTGTTTTGTTTCAGCCATGGAAGAATTAATAGTTGAATTGCAACTGTTTCTTCAGCTTCTGGACCATGAATACTTAACATCCACAGTCAGGGAGAAAAAGGCAGTCTTAAATAACATTCTTCTGAGGATACAATCATCAAAAGGTCAGTGTTGGATTGATACTATATGCATGGGGCATATGGGGCAGGGCAAAACAAAAAGTGCTTAATGTGAGGTTTACTTAGGTTCATTTTTGTGTCTTCTGTGCCATCACATGCATGGGTTCTGCACCTGTGCAGAACAACTTCACAATACTCTGCAGCTCCAGCTAGGGAACTGGAACTTTACTTGTGCTCCTGCCTGCTGCTTGAGGGAAGATTTGTAGTCAACTGTGCATACCTGAGTCACCTTAAGTGGCACAGCAGGGAGATGCTTGACTAACAAGCAGAAGGTTGCCGGTTCGAATCCCCACTGCTTCTATATCGGGCAGCAGCGATATAGGAAGATGCTGAAAGGCATCATCTCAGACTGTGCAGGAGGAGGCAATGGTAAACCCTCCTGAATTCTACCAAAGAAAACCACAAGGCTCTGTGGGCTCCAGGAGTCAAAATCAACTTGACGGCACACTTTAGCTCTTAGTGCATGCCTCAAGGATGTGTGTCTTCCTGTTCAGTTCTCTTTAGACTATTATTTAAGCAGCAGCTCAGTTCTGTGAGTTTCCACAAAGCAAACTTTAATATCTTTTTGTGGTAGGGAATTTCCTTTTTCTGTTTATTTTTGTTTTGTTTTTCATTTAGCAGGGCACTGGCCCTGTTCATATTTACTGTGGGTTAGGGTTTTTCCTTCAGTTTAAAAAAAAAACATGACTCCTATGATCATCCGCATAACCATCTGCCATTGATCTCTCAGCAGTGGTATCTTCAGTGAGATCATACAGAGCTTGCTCATCTGCTACAATTCCTACAGTATTACAGGTCTTGTCCCACTGACTTCCATGGTACAATTCTCATCCACACCTGCATCTTTAGTGCTGTCATCCTCTTTAGCACTTCAGTCAGAACAGTCTCTTTCTACACACTACAACCATTTGTGCCTCCCATGTTATTTGTTCAGACCACCAATAGGATGACAGCCATTGCTATAAGCACCAGAGCCCCCTCCATCATGGGTGCTTCCAGCTCAGACCAGCTACCATTACTCATCAGATCATGGAAAGCTATGGCATCTGTTAGTCCCAGTGCTGACACTGTGCTTGTACTTGGTCTCCAAGAGGTCCTTTGCTTATTTCTTTAGGTGGTTTCTAAGCTGCCTTTCATTATAGAATCCCCTGAGAAAAGCACAGAAACAGCCACAAAAGCAATAAACTCCTGCAGAGCTATATCATGTTGCCTGCACTGAGCAGGGGGTGGGATTAGAAGATCTCCAAGGTGGTCGTATGCTCCCAAATGGATTTGATCCAGTTACTTGTTGCATATCATTTAAGTCTGATTGCTTCTTCCTCAAAATGACACCTTGCAGCTGTGTCTGCCTTTTTACTTGTTTTTATTGTTTTGTTGTAAACCGACAGAGACTTGGGTTTTGGGCAGTATACAAATATTTATTTATTCAATTTATATACCGCCTAGTAGAAAAATCTCTAGGCATTGTACAAAATTAAAACATAAAATATAACACATTCACAATACATAAAAAGATAAAAATCATAATAGATTAAAACACATTAAAATTTAAAAATTGAGTCTCAGTTGAAGCCTTGGGAAAACAGGTAGGTCTTCAGGGTCCTCCTAAAAGCAAACCAGGAAGGAGATGCTCTTATTTCAGCAGGGAGCATGTTCCAAAGCCCTGGGGCAGCCGCAGGGAAGGCCCAGTCTGTTTTAAATATGTTAAATAAACAAACAGAAAGCCAACTACTTTTCTTCCACTACCTTGATTAAATGCTTTTTTAAAAGGCCTCATGGCCTATTTCGTTCCATTAAAGCCTCTGCTCTGGCATGGAGTTTTTCTGGTTAATGCGTAAGCACTTTGTGTCTTGTGGTCTCTGCCTTCTGTCTTTCAAAATAGCCATCCTAGACATTTCTGACAAAAGGGCAGATAATTATTCTTGTTAACTAAGACAAAGTGAATATAAACTTGTGGTGCATGCTCAGATAAATCCTGCCATGTGTAAAATTCGTTGTGTTTGGAGCCATTCCATTCTAATCTCTGTGGCCCTTTTGTCTTATTCACAATTTCTGATATCAGTATAGTCGTGATCTGGAGTTTTTTTCACTCTTCTTAAACAGCAGGAGAAAAATCAATAGTGTTTAACTTAAAAGAGTATAATTGAAAACTTGAATGGTGATAGTAACTTATTTATTAAGTTGTCTGTAGTAGATAGGGAAAAACAAAATGGTCTTGGGAAATCAAAATATCTGCTGTGGGATCTGGAAGGCAGTGGTTTTTAAACATGTGGTCTCATAGATCCCAGCAATGCATTTTCCCCCTCATCATGCACTGACAGAAATTAGCCATAAATTTTCAAATTTGGTTAAGTGGCTTCACATCTGAAGTCTAAAATCCCCACCTGCTGGATTGTGTGAGGTTTATGTGTATGTGATAGCAGAAAATGCTTCCCTTGTTATCCTGTTAGCTAAATAATGCCAGTTGTCGGAATGACTGAGAGGCATGTGAATGGGCAAGAGAATATCTGATATTCTGTAAAACCAGATGTGATTGCTGGTCTTGTGGTAGCAAGCATGAATTGCCCCCTTTGCTAAGCAGGCTCCACCCTGGTTTGCATGGGAGACATGATATTCCCCTATTCACTTAATAGGTCTGTGCACTGTTCCCTCTAAGGTGTGTGTACACTCACAAGTTTTTGGATGTCTGCTCAGTTCATTTTAGATCCCGCTCAGGCTGAATCAGGAAGGCCCCATTCTGAATGCAGGTATGCACACACCACCTTGATACTGCCACCCAGAACAAAACTCATTCCGCACAGAGATGAAAAAAATTAGAAGGACCACTGGGTCTGTGTCCTCAGGTTTCTTAAGATAAGACCAGAAAACTTGTTGGTTGGGATCCAAAGTGCCTGTTCTTTCACAGAGGCTCTTCAGCTTATGTCTTTCAGTGACTACCTCCTGCGCCCCCTAAAATGTTCCCTTCCAAGTTCAGAGGCCCTACAGAGAAGCAGCCCTATGCCTCACGAGGAGCTGCCACTGATCATGACCTCCTATGCAAGCACTCACAGGCATCTCTGAATCTCAGTTATTCTCTACACCTTCCCATTTTGAGTGCCAAGAGTCTCCTATTGTACAAATACATGCTGTTGGGTGTTTGTGTTTTCAGAATTCTGAAAAAGTTTGCAAACAGGTTATGTGAGCTGAAAAACATTGTTTTAAATAGTGTGTGTTTCCCCATTAGATTTTGAGGTAAAAGAAAATGTACAGAAACAAGAAGTTGCCAATAGCTTACCTGCTCCTCCTCAGATGCCTCTGCCAGAGATCCCTCAGCAATGGCTGGTAAGTTTCTTAACTATTTCCCAACAGAGAAACAATATTTTCCCCATGTTTTTTAGAGTGAAGTTTTGAAATATATGTATTTTAATTTGCGATCTGCCCTTCCTGAGAGGCTGGGTAGATAAATACTCAGAAGGAATATTAAAATAACACCTGACCTTCTTTGAGGAAAAAAAAGAGATAAGTTAATAAGCTCATCTCCGGGAATATTGAATGAATTTGTGGTTTTACATAAATATATATATATATATACTGCGCGCGCTTTCTCTCTCGCGCGCTCTCTCTCTCTCTCTATAATATAATGTATATTATACACACACACACACACACACAGAGCTATATACTGCTATATACAAATATATATATACTGCTATATACTGCTTCTGCAGAATGCAGTCTCCCTATTTTCTGTAAGATAAAATATTTCAAAATTCTCAACAGATAACATAAAATATCTCCAGGATCACATTATCCCAGGAAAAAAAGCGGGGTGGGGTGGGGTGGCATAGCTGGGGATGGAGCTGTAGCTCAGTAGTAGAGCATCTGCTTTGCATGGAGAAGATCCCAGGTTCAATCCCTGGCAGCAACTCCAGGTAGGACCAGGAAAGAGTCTTGCCTGAAACCTTGGAGAGCTCCTGCCAATCAGTGCAAACAATACTGAGCTAGATGGACCAGTGGTATAAGGCAGCTTTCTATGTAACTAAAAAAAACTATTTTTAAAATAGAAAAACAATATATCTCCAGGCCTGCTTGTGTTGTATCTCAAGACAGGCAGTGGGTGCACAATACATTAATAGGATTCTGTTAATGTGCCGCCTACTCCACTGCCTAACAGTCTTCCTCCCCGAGCTACTTTAGGTGGTCTTGAATGTGGTGTTAAGGACCCTGAGGCTGTTAGTCCTGGGGAACTTTAACGTCCACACCAAGGCCACCTTTTCTGGTTCAGCTTAGGATTTCATGTCCTCCAGGATGACTATGGACTTGTCTCACTTGATATCTAGTTGCAGATACGTGGCAGGACATGCACTCAATTTGGTCTTTTAGTCATCAGAGGATGGTGGGTGCTCCAAGGGTTTTTTTAGGAGGATTTAATACTGTTGTCATGGATGGATCACTATCTGTTGAAGGCTGGGTCATTAACCTGGGCTTATGGGAGGGCTCTGTAAGGGGGTTACCCGCTTGAGAGTAACCGGGCTCGCCTGTGAGCCTGGTGTTTCTCATGTTCTCCAGAAAGCGGGCTAGGCACCCTTAGCCCGCCTTTTGGCAATCATGAGAATCGCCTCTTAGCCTCTTGCTACATCCTCCCAGTGCTGCTCTGGATGTCAGCCATTGTTTTGATAGTATTTAACCCTATACAGGTGAAGTCACATCTACCAACATGTCAAGATACCTGTTGGAGATGTGGGAGTATTGGGACAAAACTCATTCATGTTTTCTGGAATTGCTCCCAAATAAAATCTTTTTGGATTTACTGACTGCTGCCAGACTGGTATTTACTAAAAATGGGAAAGATCTGAATCCATCAACTTGGCAAAAGTGGTTATTCAAGGTATGGGATATAATGTGCCTAATTAAATTAGTTACTTATATCAAAAGAGAAGGAAGACAAGCAGAAAATAAAGTTATTCATAAATGATCTCTCTTTATCAATTACTGGAATGATAAAGTGCAGGATAATGCATAGCCATTTGTGTGCTAGGAAAGTTTTAAGATATGTTAAAGATACAGCATTATGCATGTATTATGCATGCAAATATACATACACATATTCTGGATGTTAGTTTGTGTGAGTATAGTGGCAGCAGCCTTTATTTGTTTGTTTGTTTGTTTGTTTAACATATTTTTATACTGCCCAAAACTCACAAAGCAAACTAACAGAAGAAGTTAAAACATTAGTTAAAATAAATGACAACAAAAATTAAAACATTAATTAAAACAAAATAAATGATACTGTAAAAGTTAAAACATTACAACAATTTCAATTTTAAAACAACATCTTAAAACAATGTTAAAACTATTAAAACAATATTTAATTAAAAGCCTAGGTGAATAGATGCATCTTTAAAGACTTTTAAAAAGTTGTCAGAGACGAGGAGGCTCTTATTTCAGCAGGGAGTGTGTTCCAAAGCTTTGGGGCAGCAGCGGAGAAGGCCCGTCCCTGAGTAGCCACCAGACGAATCGGTGGCAACTGCAAATGGACCTCTCCTGATGATCTTAATGGGTGGTGGGGTTCATAATGTGAACAGTGCTAATCCCCCTGCATTGCTGCACTGCTGTAGCCATTGCAGACAGTCAAACAATATGTTTCCAGTGTAAGGAGCACTTCCGTGGTGTGGCTGAGTTCCTTGAAGTATTTGCACTCTTGCACAAAAGTGCAAGACCACCTGAGCTTTGCTTCGAGCCTGCAGCAACACGGAGGTATTACCACCGCCTATGTCAGGCTGCTCTGAATGTTGGCCAGTGTCTGTGTGTATATACATATATGTATTTCCAAATCTTACTGGGTGTGTGTGCACTAAAAACCCATATTAGGAAAGAAAAGGAGGAAAAAAACATAAAATAACACTCAGTGTTTTAATAATTGATTTAAACTTCTAAAACAAATCCAACAAAACATTCTCCAAAAACAAATTGATAACAGTTAAAATCATAGCTACTGATCCTTTTCATGTCTCTCCCCACCCCATGGGAACCATTCAAAGATCTCTTCATTTAATCTCTACAGGTATAATAATTTAATTCTGTTCCAGAACCTTATACAATTCTGGAAAGGCATTTCTCTCCCAGCTAACTCATATGCTCGCTTTTCTTCTTATCTATGTAGAACATGAAAGTATATTCACTAGTATTATTTGCCATACCTTTCTTCCCTACTTGTCTCTGAATGGAGTAATTTGCCTCTTTCAATTTTTAGCCAAAAGTATCCTTGATGCAGTATACCTACCAGTTGTGTATGTTCATACTTAACTAGAGCTGAAATAAATGTATGTGTTAAACGTACTCCAAATTCTGCTTAAGTATTCAGTGTATATCTATATTGGATATCATGCAATATTTGATTTTAGTCTTTCATAACTGAGAGATGATATTTTGCAATAGTTGATAGTTGATATGCAAAGATTTCATGAAGAATTGGGATGCAACAGGTAAATTCAAGAAAGTTTAGATAACTTTTATGTCTAATATAACTGTTTCACCCAGACACTTCTTATGTGCCTTCTGAAGGGGTAAAAGTACATTTCACAACCATGGATTGACCTTTGTTTCACCACTATCCTGAAACAGGTCATGGCATCTCTTCAGTTTGGCAAGAACCTATAACACCAAATCTATCTTCATTTAGGCCTAGCTAGCTAGCTATTCTGGAGTCCATGTTGCATCTGCTTTTGTTGATAACTGTGAGGCGCTTCAAACGTTTAGTATGAAGTACTGTTAGGGTTTGTACAGGGAGAGTGGGCTTAGCCCGGTTAGGGTTAGTGCGTGGGGCATCCTGGAGAGACTCCTGAGACCAGGAGGCTTGTTGGAGCCTCCCGGCAGGGGTCTCCTCAAGAGTTGTCACGGCGTGAAGCTGCGCCGCAGTGTCTCATGACCGCAAATATGCAGTTAACAGAGCGAGCACTCAGTTAACCTTGTTTAAGGGGAGGGGTTCCTAGGCGGGCTAGCCACCATGGAACCACTGGGCTTGCGGCGGAGCCTGGTGGTTCTAACGATCACTAGAACCCGGTCTGGGATCCCTTAGCCCAGTTTCTAGTGATCACCAGAATAGCCTCATTAAGTGGAATAAACCTGAGAGACGACCTTGTTAAAAAAAAAATGTTAGTTGTTTTTCCATTTTACCGAATTGTTTTTTTTAAAAGGCTGTTTATAGCTGTTTGACTGTTAATTGTGAGAGCGTTCTATTAAATTTTACATTGCATTATAGACAGCCCTCTCTATCAATCACATCTAGTAATCTGGTTACTGTGATAAAATATTTTGTAATCCCCCCCCCCATGATTACATTAAAATCCTATCTTTGCCTAACTCTGCGGGGCTGTCTCCACTAGCCCGATTTTCTTCGATCGTGAGAACCACTAGGCTCGGCTGCGAGCCCGGTGGTTCTAGAGCGGGTAACCCGCTCAAGAACTCCTGCCCTAAAACCAAGTTTGCTGAGCGAGCGCTCCGCAAACCTGTTTTTGAAGATTGTGAGTAGCCGTGGCGTGGCTTCGCAGCACACCTCACAAGGAGACCCCCCGAGCACCCAGGGCTCCCTCTCCACCTGTGTGCGTAGAGAGCGGGCTTAGCCTGCTCTCCCTGCTCACCACCCCAAACCGGGTCTCACTGATCGTGAGACCCAGTCCTGCATTTATTCATTCAGGAATTGGGAATTCTTTCTTTTACTCCCAATCCATTAATCAATCATTTTATAAGGAATGCTGTCCATAAAATTATAGACAATTCCTTATTTATTTATTTATTAAACTTCTCTGCCGCCCAAACTTTCGTCTCTGGATGGTTAACATAAAAACAATTAAAACACATATAAAAGTTAAGTTATTGAGTTATTCAGTAGTTATTCTTGAGTTATTCTTACTAATTTCTATCAATTGTTGCATAATTCTTAAAGCAGCTGAATGATATTTTGTTATATTTAGGATTGCCATTCTTCCTTCTAAGGACTCTTGCTTAATTGCCATCTTTCTCACCTTGCGGATTTTATGATATGTATATGACAAATATTTATATACCACTTTTCAACAAAGTTCCCAAAGTTGTTTACATAGATATAAATAAATAGTATTCATTATTCCAAATGAAACTGTTCATAATTGATTGAACCTGCTACTACTGCTCTGCTGCTGCTTATATACGACTTTTCAGCAAAAATGGTTTTCAAAGCGGTTTACATAGAAAAAGAGTAATAACAACCTGATTTTGCTTATTTTGTGATCAGTAAAGTTAATTATCTTAAAAAACTGGCAAAACCTTCATTTTTACTGTAACCCTCTGACCCTTTCAGAAAATATTGCTTGGACCATCTCTGAAAGTCTTGCAGATCTTAGTTATCAATATCATTGGATCCATATTAAAATTGTTGTGCCGTTGAGTCTGTTTCAATTCCTGGAGACCACAGAGTCCTGTGGTTGTCTTTGGTAGAATACAGGAGGGGTTTACTATTTCCATTTCCCACGTAGTATGAGGTGATGCCTTTCAGCATCTTCCTATATCTCTGCTGTCCAAAATAAATGTTTCCCATAGTCTGAGAAACATTAATAAATTGGACAGGTCTAATTAGGTAATTTTATTTCTGAATTAACATACTTTATTTCAGTTCGGAATTTCTAAATAATCTGTTTTTACTGAAGGCTTGGTATTAATACCCCAAGATTCAGATTTTCTTGATTAATTAGAACTAGAATATTTCCTGAATTCATTTAAGGTAGTCCATTTCTTTCTTAATTCACATGGTTCATAATGTTTGCTGGCATCTAATTTATATCCTATCATTTGATGTAAAAGGTTTCTAGGTATAACTCTGTGCTGCTAAGTTACTTGGTAGAATGTTCAGAATTTCCTTTTTAGGTATTATTGCCATCATTGGAGAACAACTTTAATCTTCTTGGGAGCAGGGTTGTCTGTAATGGTTTTACAAAAAAACAGCTCTGATAATCCATTGGAGATTTCTTAAAGAAGAAACACCATTCTGAACACCAAGGAAACAACATTTCTTCTTAATGATGCTATTTTGACTGTTGTTTAAATTATTTTCTCCCATTTAGCCACCAGATAATGGGCCTCCACCATTACCTTCCTCATCCCTTCCTGAAGGTTACTATGAGGAGGCAGTGCCACTGAGTCCAGGAAAGGCTCCTGAATATATTACATCCAGTAAGTAAAATGTATGCCTAAGACTGTAGTTTTATGCTCTAAGAGCACTTTCACTGCTTTTAGAGCGTAAAATCAAAGACAGATAATTCACAAGTTAAACTCTATGTATAAAACAGATCATATCTGATTTTCCATGACATTTGTTAGAAGGGTTGGCTGCCTAGTGCTAATCTTGTGATACTATTTCAGAATTTATCAATACTTCAGAGTACTGCTTTATCGGTAATAATTATTAGGGCTATGCATTACCAGAAAGATCAGAATCATGTTGGATCCAGTACATAGGAAACCAGCTTACAGTCCCAAAGTACTGCAGAGCCCTGACATTGGCCCGATGCAGTGCCTTGTGCACAGCTGTGATGGAAGGGAGATACCAAAGAATTCCATATGGAGAGCGTATTTGCCCCTGTGGCTCTGGTGAGATTGAAATGACGGCTCATGTACTCTTGTACTGTCACTATTATCGTGATATTTTGCATAAGATCATCTCTTCAGATATTAGCTTATATCCAGGCTGTACTGATTCCTTTTACCTAAATTTCCTCTTAGCAGATCAGAATGACGCTAGATCTTATAATATGTCTAAGTTCTGCCTTATAGCTAGGAAAATTCGTTTAGAGCGCATTAAGAATTAAATATTCTAAAGCCTATATGTATGTTGCCTCCACCCGCTGGATATGTTGCTGCCATACATGTAGAATAAAATATGGTATGAGATTTAACACTGCTCTGCATTAATTACATAATTTTGCTGTCTTGCTACCTTTAATACTCAGTGTCATTCTGTTATTAGTATTAACTTTTATATACAGTTTCATTTTTCATTGTTTTAACTTTTAGCTTCTTCTACTTATTATACTAAGTAATTCTATAGACGTTTTATTATTTTGTAGGAGTAGATAGTTTGAACCGTTTTTGTCTATTTTGCTGTTTTGCTGGTCAAAGACTGAAATAAAGGCTGTGCTATGCTACGCAGTACATAGGAAGCTGCCATAGCAGGAGTCAGACCATTGGTCTATCTAGCTCAATATTGTCCTCACAGACTGGCAGCAGCTCCTCCAAGGTTGCAGGCAGGAATCTCTCTCAGCCCTATCTTGGAGAAGACAGGGAGGGAACTTGAAACTTCTGATCTTCCCAGAGCGGCTCCATCCCCTGAGGGGAATATCTTACAGTGCTCAGACTTCTAGTCTCCCATTCATATGCAACCAGGGTGGGCCCTGCTTAGCTAAGGGGACAAGTCATGCTTGCTACCACAAGACCAGCTCTCCTCTCCTAGACCAGCTCTCCTCTGAATCTGTCTGAATCAGGTTGACAGTGCATCAGGGAATGCCCTCATCTAAACAATCTAGCACAGGTGCATCAGATTGATTTGATGAATTGGAGATGGGGGTCCTTATCTGTCAGCAGTGCAATAGACTCTGTCTTGTAAATGAGAAATACTGCTGCCTATATAGATAACAGCAGTGGGGTTTAAAAACTCTACTTTCCCCCCAGCAGGCAGACCATAATGCCACAGGAAGGAAGCAACACCATGGTGCTGCTTCTTTTCCCTGCAGTATTACCTGGAAAAAATGTCCACTCCTGTTGGTTCAGGGCAGCTGTTTTTTCTCCAGTAATGTGTGGGGGAAGGGATGCAGTGTTATCACATTGCTTTCTTGCTGGGTGGGGAAGAGGGTTTTTTTAATCCTACTTGCTGCCTGGAGGTAGGAGCGTTTTTAAGTTACAGAACTGGAGGACAGCCCATTGTGCTGCTGACAGATAAGGCCCACTCCCTGCACCAATCCAATCTGATTCAGGGTTATCGGACACTCTTATATTGGATTGGACCCTATTGGTCATTTTTTTCATTATATCTGATCCATTGAAAAATTGTCCAATAAGGTCCTGCATCAAATCGGATCCAATTAATGACCTAATTCAATGTACTACCCTAATAATTATTTGTGTTTATTGCAGACTGTTGGAAGTGTTCCTTCTGGTCTGTCTTGCTCTTATATTTAGTAGTTAAATTGCATAATTATTTGTTACTTGTGACTTTGTCAAGCTAGAACACAGAATTCTCACAAATAACTAGTTATAATGAATTAATGGTTCATTTTTAGCCTTCTTTCCTTATGCCTGGACTGATTTGGACCAAATTTGGTATAGTTGTAGTGACACATAGGAACACCTCAGCGGCATAGTTTGTGATGATGTTATCCCACCCAATTCAAGATGGCTGATGCATGAACGTTTGAGGTGAAAGTGAGTTAACTTGTGAAGATGGTAGTCTGGTTAAGGTTGGACTCACAATCCCACCTCCACATGGGCGGAGGGCCCATTAGGACGGTCCACCTGAGAAGGTTACTGGATCCAATAGGATTCCAAGAAGCCTTGGAGGGATTTAGTGTTGGCTCTGCTGGTGACCCTGTTGACACTATGGTGGAGAATTAGAATAATCAACTCACCATGGCAGTGGACACGATTGCTCCTAAGCATCCTCTCCAACCCGCTTTGAAACTGGCCCCTTGGTATATGGAAGAACTACAGGGGCTGAAGCAGCAAGGTAGATGACTAGAGTGCAAGTGGGGGAAGACTCTACTCGAATCCAACAGATTATTACATAGAGAGCATTTGAAAAGCGATTATTTTCCTCCCGTATTGCATCTGCAAGTTCACATCCGGTGGAGTTGTTCAGGGTCGTGAAGGGGATAATGTGCGCCCCTTCCCCCTTGAATCGGTACTTAGAACCAACAATTACTCGCTGTGACATTTTTAATGAGTTCTTTGTGGATAAAATCTCTCATATTCAGGCCGAATTAGATTCAAACTCTACAATTGTTTCAGAGTCTGATGCCGAGGTGTCCAGCAGCTCCTTTTATGTGATGATCCTGGATCAGTTTCAGTTCGTGACTTCTGAGGAAGCAGACAAGTTGCTTGGAATGGTGTGGCCTACCACCTACCTTCTTGATCCTTGCCCGACATGGCTTCTACTATCTGGCAGGAAGGCTGTTGTAGAGGGTCTGGTAGAAATTATAAATGCTTCTCGGTGTGGGGAGGATGCCTCTTTGTCTTAAGGAGGCAACCCGTAGACCTCTTCTGAAGAAGCCTGCCTTGGATCCCTCAGAGTTAAATAATTACAAGACTGTCTACAACCTTTCATGGCTGGGCAAGTTGATTGAGAAGGTGGTGGCCTCCACCTTCCCACTAGGCGGTCTTGGAGGAAACTGATTATCTAGACCCATTTCAAACTGGCATTTGCGCAGGCTATGGAGTGGAAACTTCCTTGCTCGGCCTGATGGATGATTTCCAGTTGGGAATTGACAGAGGAAGTGTGACTCTGTTGATCCTTTTGGATCTCTTGGGGGCTTTTGATACTATTGACCATAGTATCCTTCTGGAACATCTGAGGGGATTGTGGGTGGGAGGTACTGCTTTGCAGTGGTTCCGCTCCTACCTCACGGGCAGATTCCAGATGGTGTCACTTGGAGACTGTTGTTCTTCCTATGGTATCCCTCAGGGCTCCATATTGTCTCTGATGTTGTTTAACATCTACATGAAACCGCTGGGAGAGATCATCAGGGGATTTGGTGCAGGGTGTTATCAATATGCTGATGACATCCAAATCTATTTCTCCATGTCAACATCATTGGGAGAAGGCATAGCCTCCCTAAATGCCTGCCTGGAGGCAGTGATGGGTTGGATGAGGGATAACAAACTGAGGCTGAATCCAGATAAGATGGAGGTACTTATTGTGCAGGGTTGGAACTCTGGAGACGATTTTGATCTGCCGGTTCTGGATGGGGTCATGCTCCCCCAGAGGGAACAGGTATGCAGTCTGGGGCTGCTTCTGGATCCAAACCTCTCCCTGGTGTCCCAGGTTGAGGCAGTGGCCAGAGGTCCTTTTTATCAGCTTCGGCTGATATACCAGCTGTGTCCATTTCTTGAGACGAACAACCTCAAAACAATAGTACATCTGCTGGTAACCTCTAGGCTGGATTACTGCAATGCACTCTATGTGAGGCTGCCTTTGTACATAGTCTGCAAACTGCAGTTGGTTCAGAACACGGCAGCTAGGTTGGTCTCTGAGTCATCTAGGAGAGACCATATTACTCCTGTGTTGAATGAATTGCACTGGCTATGTTTCCGGGCAAAATACAAGGTGCTGGTCATTACCTACAAAGCCCTAAACAGCTTAGGCCCTGGGTATCATCAAGAACCCCACCGCCCATTGAGATCATCAGAAGAGGTTTGCCTGAGGCTGCCGCCAACTCACCTGGCGGCTACTCGGGAACGGGCCTTCTCCATTGCAGCCCCTGGACTTTGGAATAAGCTCCCTGTTGAAATAAGAGCCTCCCCATCTCTGGCAGCATTTAAAAAGGCACTAAAGACATATTTCTTTACCCAGGCTTTTAATTAGATTTATAGTTTAATATAATTTTAATACTGGGCTTTAAATGTTTTTAATCTTGTAAATGATTTTAATTGTTAATCGATTTTAATTGTAAACTGCCCGGAGACGTGGGTTTTGGGCGGCATAGTAATATAAGAAAGAAAGAAAGAAAGAAAGAAAATTATCAATTAAGATTATAGTGAAAGGAAAGTAGGCAATTTAGTTCTTACCAGAACTTCTTGTTGTCTACTGAAGAGAAAAATGAGTGTTCAGTTACTTTGATACCTTTGATGCCTAATTCTAAGCTCATGTACAGGGTGGTTGAAATCAGTGAGACAAAGACTGCAGCCCTCTGCACACTTAGGGATATGTCCCATTGAATTCAGTGGGATTTATTCCAGGTACACATGTGTAGGATCAGGATGCATGATCTGATTAAATGCTTGCCGCCTTCTGGGCATGTACAGTTGTTTTTTTATGTTAAAGGAGGTTTTGGCATTTACTGCTCAACTGCTCTTAACTAGTTTTCCATGCACATAGTGGGAAGGTACAGTCTTGAGGAGAGGACTAGATTGCAATCCCCATAACATTTGAGTTAACTTCCAAATAGATTTAGGATTGGGCTGAAGTTGCTTTGTAGTTTGGCTTATGGTTATTGATTGCTTTGTCATTATTTGTGAGTAATAGCTAATTTTCTAGTGAGAAAAATGGGATATAAAATATAGTACTACTATTAATATACTTGGGATTATATTATTATTTAGTATTATTAATAGTAATATCAGATCATAAATTTCATGTTTCGCTAAATACTCCACAGAGCTAAATCTGTTGATCAGTTAATCTATTATTTAGGTCTCTCCCCCCACCCCCGCTCCAATAGACTTTAGATCAGTTGGACAGATTATTTTGTTCCAAATATTGTTTTGTGGACCAATTTATTTTAATGGAACCTTTGTCTTGTCTTGTTTTGTCTTGTCTAAGATTATGATTCTGATGCAATGAGCAGTTCTTATGAGTCTTATGATGAAGAGGATGAGGATGGGAAAGGGAAAAAAATGAGACATCAGTGGCCTTCTGAGGAAGCATCAATGGACCTTGTTAAGGATGCTAAAATCTGTGCCTTCCTTTTAAGAAAGAAGCGATTTGGACAGTGGACTAAACTGCTGTGTGTGATTAAAGAAAACAAACTACTGGTAATTAATGTTTCCTGCTTCTTTGTGATTTTGCCAAATATAATATCCCAGAAACAGCCTATGAGGAGCCACCTTTCTGAGTGTCTTGGCTGAGTTGCTCTACCAGGTTGACCTGTTTGCTTCTAGTCATGGATTGGCTGGGGATAGTTATGAATGGTTCCTCAATACATTATGAGGCTTGTTGCTTTTAAGCCTCAGTATGCCAAATTATCACCATAAGGTGGTGTTACTGCTGGGGCATGGGCAGCAAAGAGGAGGGGGTATTTGTCTCAGATGAATAGGACTAGAGCTCAAAAGGACCTGCAGCAGTAGAATTTGCAGGAGGCCTAGGGACTTTAGAGAAGGTGGACACACTGGGGTCAGAAAGCTGGGTAGTGAAGGCAGTTGGAAGGTCCCTGAGGCAGCTCTCAGAAACTTTTCCTGCAAGCAGAAAGTTCTTCTGCAGTGAGGGGAGAAGCAAAAATAGCTCTTCCCTCCCCCTCCCTACCGGCTCAGCTGCTCAGAAACCTTTGCTGCAGGGGCACTGAAGGTTCCCTGTGAACATGCGGCCCATGGGCCTATGTCTCTTGTTTTGTTTGTTGTTGTAGCTCTGAGGAAGGCTGCCATCTTGGTTTTTGGGGTGGTGGTAGTGATGGTTTTTGAACCATAACACTGTCTCCAAATTGATATCCATCATCTTTGATCACGCAGATCAGTTTTGCATTTTTAATTGGAACTGCTGACTTCTGCTCATGGTGAAGCTTTGTCCTCCTCATATTCTTAATTTTGTCTTTAGTGCTATAAAAGTTCCAAGGACCAGCAGCCTCAGATGGAACTGTTGTTGAATGGCTGCAGCATAACATATATTCCCAAAGACAGTAAAAAGAAGAAGCATGAGCTCAAAATCTCACACCAAGGGCAAGATGCTCTAGTTCTTGCTGTACAGAGCAAGGAGCAGGCAGATCAATGGTTGAAGGTATGTACTACAGTTCTAACCAGTTCATTTCTCAACATTGTTCCAGTGATCTTCCTATCATCACCATGTGATGACATACATTATGATAGTGGTGATGGAGATGATAAGGATATACAAATGTGAAATCTTTATATTCCAGAGTAAATTTGATGACTTATATGATGTGTTGTTACCATTCCATCACTATAGAGACATAGTGGGAAAACTTCAGCCAACTAGCATGTTTAAGCCATAAGCAGTGGTATGGCTCATGACTGTTGCTGTTGTCCCTTGAGGATTCATTTAGCAGGTAATATGGCTAGTCCTCCCTCTTCTTTTCTGACCGCTCCTGTCTTCTTATCTAATTTTCTTTCCAGGCTTCTCTTTTGCGTTGTTTTGTCTTCTACTTGATATATTTTGAAAAAGAAAATTGTGAAGTAAAAGATATAGTTATGCAAATTTCAGATCAAATGATCTGCAGTAATTGAATTACAAGGACAGTGTCTGCAGTCCAGCTAAAGGTAGCTGACTTTAGTCCTACTGAAATAAATGGGCTTTTAGTTATTCCATTGGTTTAAATGGAAACTAGTCACAAGTGAATGTAGCTCTATTGAGGCAACATGATGCAGAATGTTATAGTGTTATCTGTGGGTGAAAGCAATAACTTTCAGAAAAACAATAGTGAAAAGTACTAAATCTGTTTTTAAATTCAGTGATTTTCATTGTAATGTCTCCTTCATAATGTACGTATCCTCCTGCAGTATTCTTATTCAGATTTTTAAATCCAATTGAAATGCAGTAGACAAGCAGGAGGTTGATTTGGACTGGGAGCCTCTCTTGGCATCAGACACTAAAAGAGGGAAAAGAACAATTTTACTAGTCTGATCAAGCCCCTTTTACAGCTTTGTTGGCAGTTATATGTAATTGGTAAAGCTTCATTTTTCAGTTACTTACTTTTTGAGATGTTGCAGCCTAATCTGTTTTCAGAGTTGGTCCACTGAAGTTTATTGAGGCAGCTCATGAATTATTTCCCATTTGTTTGTGGGTCCCCATTTATTTGCAAACTAACATATTGATTCATACCAGTTTGCACAATGAGGCAGCTGTATTGCAAGGACAAAAGGGCTATTCATATATTGCCTGTTCCATTGGTGGAGAGAAGATAGCCAGCTATACCGGAAGTGTGTCATGTATGCAAGCTTTTCTCCTTCCATCAACACAACTCCATGCCTTCATTGTGAGAGGTTTTTCAGGACCGGAAACTTCCCCAAATGAGCTCTCTTCCTGAAATATTTCAGGAAGTGCTGCAGTTTTGTAAACAAGGTGCTTGCTGCTGGCAAGTTACAGTGTGAATGTAGTCTTATGATGCAGTCTTTCCCTCTTATGATGGTCCAGGTTGTACTGTTTGTCTCTTCTAAAGCTATGTTGTGTTGCTAGCAGGAGGTTTCCCATTAACTGTCCATACACCTGGTTGGTGCAGCCCTTTGTTCTTTGTCTCAGGTCTGTCATGTCTTGTGTCATCTTGTCCTGTCTGGAACCTTCCTTTGATGAGATCTCCTATGTGTCCATCCTCCTTTGCAAGTTGGAGCCCTCTTTTTGAATAAGTGTTTTTTGGAGCTCTCCTGGTAGCGGTAAGCTTCAGAGACCCCTTGAGCTCTCCTGGAGTCTTCCTACTGTGTCTAGTTCTTGTCTGTTTTGTCTTGAAGCCTGAGCTCTAGTCCTGATCCTGAGTTCCTCACCCTGCTTGCATGCTTGTCCCATTCCAGTTCTAACCATTCCTGTTTTTCCCAAGTTCCTGTTGTGAGCATGAGTCTTTGACCCATTGGCTTGTACTGAGTTCCTGACTAATCTCCTGCCTTGATCTGGAAAGATCTCCTGCACCTTTCATGACTTTTGATTTTACTCATGTTTTAAAGTCTGCATCATTGGGCAAGCCCTAGACCAGAAGAGGTACTGGACTGGAGGGAAACCTCTTTCATAACATTAGTTAGAATTCTTGACACAGTATTCTGTCCTCTGGGCTTCTGCACTGACTTGATAGATTATAACTATTCTTCCTCTGGGCTGCTAGAAAAATACAGATTGATCAGGTAGGTTTGTCTGTCCTCAGATTCTCCCTGCCTTAATCAGGAACACTAGTAGGGTAAGCAACTCTTCTTGGGATTTAGACATTATGAATTATTAAGGGAATTATTTTATTTCCTTCTCTCTTTTAAAATTCTGCTCCCTATTTCCCTCTATGTACACACTGTCTTTCCCCTTCATCTCTGAGGAGCACTTCACATGTCAAGGATTCTCACATGTGGGTAGAGATACCCTGAATTGTCTCATTTCAGCATCTGAGCATAACTTTCCCTCTGGATTTATTTTGCCAAGGACCTCACAGACATTTGGCTAAACATTCTCTGCATGATTTCTTGTGATATTTTTTTTAAAAGAAATCCATGCATGCTCTCAGCTGGGATTTTCTGTCAGCCCTTATTGGCTGACGAGTTTGGGTCTACATATTTATCAGTGTTTGCCTAATTTGAGGCCAGGAGCATTTAAATTGACTTGGTGATACAGAAGGTATCCAGATGATTAAGGAAAACAATCATTTGAGTAAAATATGAGGAAGAGTGTAAAAACTGTGTGGCATGTGCACACAGATATGCCTGTTTTTTCAGATTATGCTTTAGTTAATTTTGTTTGAGCTCATTATCTTATCCACTGGATAATGTGCATCCAAATGTTTTATTTAGTTGGATAATTGGATAATGTGAAAAAAAATCCTATCTCTCGATCATATACCTGTTTAACCTTTTTCTTTTGGCACTTCAGTTCCTTGCAGATTTGTATGCACCATTTTCACTGTCTTCAAAGTAGATAGCAAATGCAGAAGTATTATAAGATAATTTATTTAAACAACCATAATTCCATGCATTTTGATGGGGAAATGGGCTATTTTGTTATGTGGCAACATTATAGAGAAAAGGCGTATACAAAGTTAGTATTCACAAACATAGCAAATATAAGACCTTCAGTTTATTTAATGTCTCAGCTGAAGTTTTATTTAATTTCCAGAAAAATAAGAAAAGGGTGAAGAAGATTACTGACTTCATAATGTAACTACAATACTTCAGTGTTACCAGTCTCAATGCTATCTGATTACAAAAATGGTTTTGGGATAGATGTTTTATTCCAATATGGAGTGCAGCTCTTACAACAGCAGCTGTGGCAAATGCAGTTGCAGGCTATACTGTTGTCTTGCCTGAGGTGCCACTTCTGTTGCTATATGTATTGAGAGACACTAAGGTTGTGCACACGACCATTGCAGCCCGGAGGGGAGAGGGTGCGGTAGGGAAGGCAAGATTGATCTTACCTTCCTCCCAGACGATCTGGCTCCTAGTTGCGCCGTGCGCACTCACACAATCCACACTGCTTTGAGCAGCATGTATCTCCAGAGGTTGGAAAAATAAGTTCTGGTGTCCAGGAATCCCAAAATGCATGGCCTGAGCAGAGGTGCATTAAGGGATGACCCCTCAAGCCAGGTACTCTAGGCACCCAGCTTTGTGACTGTGCAGCCTGAGCATTCATGTGACCCTGGACCTGGAGTTGAGGGTGCTCTTGCACCTTCTAACCCTAGTTAAGAGCTGAGGTAACAAGTTGGGCCTGTGCGGGCAGAAGCACCGGGATTGGGAGCTATCCCAGGGCTCCACATGAGCAGTTCAACCCAGGCTGGGCTGCCCTAGTCTGGGTCAGGCTGTTCATGTGAAAAGCCTCACTGGCTTGCCTTGATATCCATCATGCTCAGTGATAGTTGGCTGCAGGCTCTGAAAAGTTTCCTCTGGGTTTTGCAATGATTCTAGTCCTGTATTTAGAAAGAACCACGCTGTATCTGGATATAGGCCACACACCATGCAATATAGGTCACACACTACAGTGTTGGTTCTATTCTTTTATAAAGTACCACCTGCTTTCCCCCTTGACCAAATGTCTTTGTGAAATACTAGAGCACAGATAACCTAAAAGACAGAGGTCACTTGGAGATCATTAAGGACAGACTGGACCTTGCACCAGCCCTGAACTGAACTGATGTAAATCTGTTTGAAATAGTGATGGCTTATGCACACTTCTGGATAGGTAGACAGAATAAAGATTATATATATTTTTAGACAGAGAGATAGAAGTACTCTTCTTCAAAGCAACTGTGGAGAGCTGGACTTGTGGTAGCAAACATGACTTGTCCCCTTTGCTAAGCAGAGTCTGCCCTGGTTGCCTATGAATGGGAGACTTGATGTGTGAGCACTGTAAGATATTCCCCTCAGGGGATGGAGCCACTCTGGGAAGAGCATCTAGGTTCCAAGTTCCCTCCCTGGCATCTCCAAGATAGGGCTGAGAGAAATTCCTCCCTGCAGCCTTGGAGAAGCTGCTGCCAGTCTGGGTAGGCAATACTGAGCTAAATAGACCAATGGTCCGACTCATTATATGGCAGCTTCCTATGTACCTATTCTTGAGTTCTCTTGACACCAACTTAGACAAGCCTTGTGTACATTATAGCTCCAAATATTTCAGTTGGTGGGAGTTTACCATTGACTGGAAGCCTGTACCTTTATTGTTCCTTAGGCTTGTTCACACAGTTTGCATCTGGATAGGAGGAGTGCCCAGCCAGGCTAGGAGAGCCAGGCATTCTCCTGATTTACAGTCATGTAAACCCAAACAGCAGGGTAGAAGAAGGGAGAAGTGGTTGTGTGGGAGGCTGGGTAGGATGGTTTTTTGTCCACCCACTGTAAAATGCTTGGGAGAGAGTCTGGGTCCGGCATGCCCACCTTAGCCAGTTCCTGCCTCCCAAGCAATCACTCTCCCTTCTTCCTACCTTGTGGTTTGGGTCTGCATGACCACCAATCGGAAGTGCACCTCGCTCTCCTACCCTCCTCCTACCCTGCTTAGGATCATGAGAACCAGTCTCTCTTTTTCTCCCTCTAGGGACAGTAATGCACCTGGTACTTTACAGAGTGACATACACAAAAAATGCAGAGCCATGCCCCTAGGAAACGCTTATGATCTGAAGTTTCACAGTGGGGAGACATGGGGGAGGGAAGGGGCAAGGGTTATATGAGATGAATATTCAGACATGTAAATGTAAGTCAAAGGCTTTACAAAGGAGCTGCTTCTTATTTTTTTTTAAATGTTCTACATATGCACCCCCCCATACACACACCAAAGGTTGCATATTTCTCCATCCCTCCTGTTTTATTTTCATGTGCAACTTTGTGAGTTGGGCCAGTCACACTCACTCTCTCTGCCTAACCTAAGTTCAACCAGTGCCAGAGCAGGGTGCTGAAATTGGGCCTTCCTGGTCCTTGTACCCCCGTACAGTTTGTATTTCTGTGGATGTGAATAAGTCCATACGCACACTCACATATTTTCATTCTGCTTTTCAGACAAGAATTCTCACCCAACTTTGCATTAATTAAGCAATTATAATGTAATACAATGCAACAACAAAAATTGAGACTATAGTGCTGTTTATGAGAGAGTGCTGCATAGAAAGGACACAGATCTTACCCTCAGCCTTGCAAATGACGGAGATAGGGGGGAACCCAAGACAGGCAAGAGAAGGACAGAAAGAAAGAGAAAAGGTAGAGAAGGGAGGTCAGAAGAAGACAACAAACACTTGTATCCAGCCGAGGCCGGACTGATATTCCCTTGCTGGGAGCTACCCAGTGGCTCCAGTGATCTTGATCAGTGATAGGGGCTGGCATGTCCTTCTTCTCCCTACTGCAGTCGCATAGCAACTGTGGATTAGTTGTTTTTGAAAGAATCAAGTGTTATACAGCTTCTGCATCTCTGACTGATGGCTGAAGACAGACAGGCTTTTCCCTTTCCATGGTGCTCTTCCTCAGAGTAAAGGGGCACAACCTCACTGAAGCTAGAATGCTTTTCCCCATACTTCTGCAACTGTATAACAAAGTGATAATGCCTGAATAGTAACATTTATTTTACTTTTAGCTAAACATGCACAAGATTGAAGATAAGCTTTGCAAGAGGTTACAAGCACCTATATAATAAACACTGGTCTAGCACTGGCTCCAGTTTGTCTGCAAGCTGCAGAGCACTGGGCTAAAAGAGGAGTGGAAAGTGTGCATAGAGCCCAGGCTGTAAGTGGGCACAATATGTGAGATAGTAAAATAACAGCTTCCATGCCATGTTAGCACGGAGTCTTCACTTACAATGCCTCTGCTTTTTGGTGCATGAGTAAGAGCTTCAACTCTCCTTTTAAACCACAGGCATGTTGAACCTAGATTTTCCATGGCTTTGAAACTCTGAATCACCTCCTGTAGCAGTAACAATCTTCATCAAGTTTCTAAACATTACATAAGATTATAATGTGTACATATAGGAAGCAGTGGGAAAGTTTTTGGTTGACCTCTGGGCTAGCAATGTACTGGTAGCCCAAAGGGTTGCACCGCCCTCAGGGGCATATTTTCAGGAGGCACAGTGGGCTTCAGAGGGAAGAGGAAATCAGTGAATATAGCCATTTCTCTCTACCTCACTACTTGGTGGAAACAACAGAATTTAGGAGGATCCATTACACATCCTGGCAAGTGCTGGACAGGCAAGCTCCAAATGCTCATATGCATGCAACACTTCTGACTAGATCATGAGAGGAGGAGTGAGCCCTAGATCATGACCCATTGGGATGAGTTTCAAATATCCAGAGTTAGGGGCTTGAGCATATTTTCTCCAAGGTGATTGTAGCCAAGTATTCTCTCATCTGTTGGCCAGGCTCTTAGGTTCAAATAATCCCTGTCCTATTATTAAGCTCCCTGCTCCTTGTCCCCACCCTCCCCAATACCTCACTAGAACCTGTTCTTAGTCATTGCAAAACTCATGGACAGATCACGGACTAATCCAGAAATGCTCTTTGAGGCTTGCCTCAAAATCCATTTTTTCCTTCCACCCCTTCTTTTTTGGGGTGGGTGGGTTACTCTTCAGAGCATATATGTGAGTCTCAAGGATCTCTCCTAAAGGAAGGGAAAATCCAAAAGCCTCAGTCTAGTAATACATTCATTAGGAACCATCAGACAGATACAAAAACTTGAGCAGCTGGCTTTTGAGTTCTGGCTGGTAAGAAACAAAAGAAAGGAGGGGAGCTGAGCCTGGTGAAATGCTCCTGAAAGTCCTGTACTTAATATCAGTCTCAAGAGGGAGGAGTTCTGCAGACTCTTAATGATGAGCCTCTCTGGGTGCTCAGTATGTTGTGTCATTTTGGTTGATGCTAATAAAAGGTATAACTAGATGGTGGCTTGTAGATACCTTCTTCTGGACCAACATGACTACCTACATTTTTACGGACTGGGGACTCTGAAAGGCAGGAGTAATTTCCAGCAATTTAAACTCTTGTCCTTGCATTTGAATTGTTTACCTGGGGTTTCTAGCTGGCCCCATCTCCAGGGCTTGGGACAGGAAATAAATACTTGTTGAAACAAAAACAATACAATATCAGAAGGATATTTACTTCATACCACTTTATTTCAGCCACTAAAAACCAGCCCAAATAAAAGTGTCTTACAAGTCATATAGAAAATGTTCATGCTGGGACTTTTGGTGAGTCTCCAGGGTAAAAAAGGAAGACCTCCTTCTGTGGGACAGCAGCAGAGGATGTCACTGTTTGTGCCTTTGTCTACAGAGTTAACATGCAGACAAGAGAGTGCTCTAGCAAGAACTTAAGGATCATGATGCATCATGCAACCCAGAGGAGAAGCTGGCCCCAAAATTCTGCAGGGCCCATCACTTTAGGCCTTCATACAGTAGGTCAACACAACAATCTTGATTTGTGCAGAAGATGACATGGAGCCAGGATTATAAGGCTAATTGCCACTATAGCAGTCTGGAGGGCCAGCATATCTGCTACAGGGCCAAATGCCATAAGTGATGCTTTGTCAGGGGAGGGGTGTGGCAACTGTCTTGGATGGAAACCACATTCTTGATGACAGTGAGGAGCCTGGATCACCTCCTGCTGTAGTGATGAAATTGATCTTTTGAAAGAGTGCATGACTTCACAGATAAAGCTCCATGATCCCTGCCAAAATATTCCTTTTGTCCTCTCTTTGACTTCCATTATTATCCTGCCTGGCCAAAACTAATTACCGCTGTGGTATGAGCAGTTACTGAAAAAATGAACAATTCTGTCAGGGTCATCAAAAAGGCAAGAGGAGGACTACAGAAATGTATTTAGAATACAACAAGAGTTCTCAGTAAACTGAAGCAGAGCTATTTGGATTTTAAACAACATTTTAAATATAAATGTCATTCACACAACTGAAAACGGTGTCCTACCCATGTTTGGGAGTTGTGTGTGCTTCCACTTTTCAGTTGTGTGGGTGCAAACAATTAGGTAGAAGTGGGGAGAAGTGATTGTGTGGAATCAAGGTGATTTGATTCCACACAATCACTTCTCCCATCACCATTTTTGGTTGTTGTGACCTCACAGTGTTACATATTTGTAAGGGACTTTTTGCTTCCCTCAACATACTAAACATGTTTCCCCTTCTCCCCCTGCCCCAATGCCTGAAAACTAAAAAATGAAAAAAAGAGGACAACCTGAAAAAAATACTGGGTCTAGTTGGGATGAATGTGAAAAAGGCTGAAGGAGAACATTGTGAAGTATATAAGTTCTGCCGAAAAATCCATTGAATTCTGTTCCAGCATGGCAGGAGGGGAAAGCCATGCTGATTGTAATGGCAAAATAAGTAGGAAGATCGGGCTTGGTGGAGAGGGAGGAGACACTTGCTTCTATTGTGAGGATGGCAAGAGAGGGAGGTGGTGTGTACAGCATGTCTCCACTCTGACCCCTCTTCTGTTGCAATTAAAGTGATTTGTCTGTCTTTCCCCACTTTTGTTCTTCTTGAACTGATGTTGAATGTTTGCAGGACCTGTGCAAAGATCAGTAGAGGAGCAACAAAGCAAAACAGTTGATTTGCTGGTAGGCACCCCAGCCTGCCATTTCAAATGTCAGATTTGAAAGAGACAAAATTCTTCAGTGTCTGTCTAGATCAGGGCTGCTCAACTTCGGCCCTCCTGCAGATGTTGGCCTACAATTCCCATAATCCCAGGCTATTGGCCACTGTGGCTGGGGATTATGGGAGTTGTCATTCAAAAACAGCTGGGGGGCCTAAGTTGAGCAGGCCTGGTCTAGATGCTGTGAGGGACACAAAGGGAATGTGGTGCTGACTTGTGCTTCCATACTGCTGCCTTAATGTCTAAAGGGCACCTATGTCTACTCATGTTTAGGATTAAGCAAATGATGGGTTTCAGTTAGGTAGACTGGTACTTCCCTTTTTAGGCACCTCTCTTTTTAGGGCTTAAGTTGTTTCTAAGTTGTTCATTTCACAGAATAACTAACTCTTGGGGGTGGGGTACTTTTAAGAAGTTTTCTTCTCATCTCAGGTTCTTATTAACTCAGGTGAAAAAATTACTGCTACTGTTTGTGCTTCAGAATTGAATTCACTATTTGTGGAATTCAGAATTAAAAAGAAAAAGGCAAATAGAGGTGGGTGGCGGGGGCGGGGGGGGTCTGTTTTCAGCTTCTTTCATCCTCCACCTTTTTTCATCTGACAACATGGCTCATTACTAAGTGGTCCAAATAATTACAGATTGTCAACAATTAATCACAGCCAGAGAAAGGGATCCAGCCAGGTGATACGATGAGTTGCAAACAGAAGACCAAAGACTGGCAAATGCATAAATGCTAATAATTTTCTTTCTGTTAAGCATGGTTACTCAAACCAGAGTTTGCAAACATGGTTGGTGCTTAACACTCAGTGCAGATGTAGCACTCCATTACATCATGGCTAATGTTGAAAAGCACACACAAGTGTGGTGAGAATGTATTTGTGAAAGGGAAGGAATAAGAGAACCTGGAGATTCTCCTGATCTTCTAACCATAGTTAGGGTATCAGGAATATTAGGTTTGCATCGGTTAACAGACAAACACAGAGCCTGCAGCCCTGTTATACAAGCGGTTCTCTCTCCAGGATAAGAGGCAGTGAAAGAACTTGGGTTCAGCTATTCTAGAAGTTTGAAAAATTCCTCTTTTAACATTGTGGCTTCTCATGAAGATACTGACTGATACAGAATGGGAAGATAGCAGCTACCCATAATTTTAAGTCAAACACTTTACCAACTGAACTATTTTGGCTACTTAGTTACCCATCATCCTAATTTCCTACACATTCTCCTCTTCGACAATACAATTGTTTTCAGTTTCAAACAATATATACATGAGGCCTTTTTATTTGTTTTTCTTTGAAGGTAGTAAAGGACGTTTGCAGCAACTATACTGGAACTACAGATTCAGATGGACTTGCATCTAATTCTCCTGTACATAAGGTTGAACTCGAAAAGGTACTTGTACGATAACAGCCTATTGAAAAATGCTGTGCCTAGTTATTTCACAGTGAAGCCCATGTTACTTTTTTTTAGTATGTGGTTGAATTTTTTTAAAAGACCAAACTTGTTTCGGAAACTATTTTGGGGAACAAGATTTGAGATTTTAAGTGCAAGTGCTGCCAAACTTCTTTGTTTTTGTTTTGGGTGTCTGAAGTTGCCTTCAAAATTCTGGTTCATTCTCCTTGTTTCCTCTAGACTTGATTGTTGAAATGCTCTCTTTGTTGGTATTCCTTTATTTCATCTAAAACAACTAGTATATGTTGCTCTTTGCTCAGTTAGTCCCCTGTTATTTAGCAGGGGGAGAGCAACTGGCCCTATCCATCCCCAGCACAGCATCCCTCCAGTGGCTGTTGCTGGAGTCTATCTTATGTTTCTTTTTTAGATTGTGATCCCTTTGAGGACAGGGAGCCTATCTATCTACAGGTGAAACTCGGAAAATTAGACTATCGTGCAAAAGTCCATTAATTTCAGTAATGCAAATTAAAAGGTGAAACTGATATATGAGACAGACGCATTACATGCAAAGCGAGATAAGTCAAGCCTTAATTTGTTATAATTGTGATGATCATGGCGTACAGCTCATGAAAACCCCAAATCCACAATCCCAGAAAATTAGAATATTACATGGAACCAAGAAGACAAGGATTGTAGAATAGAACAATATCGGACCTCTGAAAAGTATACAGTGTACTGTGCTTGATTGGCCAGCAAACCCGCCTGACCTGACCCCATAGAGAATCTATGGGGCATTGCCAAGAGAAGGATGAGAGACATGAGACCAAACAATGCAGAAGAGCTGAAGGCCGCTAATGAAGCATCCTGGTCTTCCATAACACCTCATCAGTGCCACAGGCTGATAGCATCCATGCCACGCCACATTGAGGCAGTAATTGCTGCAAAAGGGGCCCAAACCAAGTACTGAATACATATGCATGCTTATACTTTTCAGAGGTCCGATATTGTTCTATTCTACAATCCTTGTCTTCTTGGTTCCATGTAATATTCTAATTTTCTGAGATTGTGGATTTGGGGTTTTCATGAGCTGTACGCCATGATCATCACAATGATAACAAATTAAGGCTTGACTTATCTCGCTTTGCATGTAATGCGTCTGTCTCATATATCAGTTTCACCTTTTAATTTGCATTACTGAAATTAATGGACTTTTGCACGATATTCTAATTTTCCGAGTTTCACCTGTATCTAACCATCCATCCATCCATCCATCCATACTGCTTTGGGAACTTTTTGTTGAAAAGCAATATATAAATATTCATCGTACTCATATATATCCTTTACTCTGCAGCTTGCCTCATTTTAATTATCATAAAAGTTACAATTTTCTTACTGACTTACTTTCTCTTGCTACATTCATTTTAAAATCTTACCTTTAGAATGCTTGTACTTTAAAATGCTTGTTTTGATTTTTATTCTTTAATTTCCTTACTTCTCTTAGAGCTGTATGTTCTTCTAATGCAAACCTTTTAGTTAGAACCTGGATCATAACTGTTTTCTCATGCCTCTGCCCATTTTCTTTAATGGCACCGAGAGGTGTAGCAAGATTGGAGTGGGCCCTTAGACAAGAAATGAAGATGGGCCCCTGCCTCCTTTGTCTTCTCCTCCTCTGCCACTATGTCTTTGGTGCAAAAGAACTATAAGAACATGATGCAAAAAACAATCCCTTTCTCTTGCTCCTGTGCAAATATCACATATCAGACACTCCCCCCCCACACACACACTTAGAGTCAGTCTCTGTCTGTCTGTCTGTCTGTCTGTCTGTCTCTCTCTCTCTCTCTCTCTCTCATATGTGCAAATTAGCCTGACTCAGAAACATTTTTTCCACATATATACTTACTGTAATCATCTCATACATTCATCCATACATCTCATACATTCATTCATACAATATCAACTAAGTTCCATTTTTCCTAATCACACATTCTCTCTCTCTCTCTTTCGCACACACACACGGAAAATGTTTCCACAGGAAATTGTCCCAGATTTTGCCCCAGAATCTAGAGATAAACTGAACCAGTTGCAAAGGAATATCTGGGGAAGGGGGGGAAGAAAGCAGAGAAAAGGAGTGTTATGTTTTTACCCTGTTCTTTTGTGTAAGGGCAGGATTCAAAAAGGCTCCCTAAGCTCTTTAACATATTTTTCTTCATTTCGCCTCAGCTTCAGGAGGGTAGGAGTGTCAGGCAGCATTCCCCCCTCTTCCTCTCCCTGTGACTGTTGTCTGATACTCAGTGACATTTCCCTTGCTGTTGAACCTATCAGTTAGGCTGACTGAGGGGTGGGCTGAACCTGAGCGCCAGCCAGCCAGGAGGAGGGAGGGATGCTGCCTGACACTCCTTCCGTTCCAGGCCTAGAGAGGTCTCATTTGAAACCAAGAATAATCCTCTGATCAGGAACCAACAGCATGATTTGGGTTAATGGGGGTAGAATAAAGAGTGCTGTCACCCAGCCAATGGCACCCCTTCCTCAGGAGTCCAGGGACATTTGTCCCACCTTGTTCAGTTATAAATACACCCTTGATGGCTCCTTAGATTTGGAACTCATTAGCCCTTTTTACCTGTTAGCTTCAGTGTGCAGAGTACACATGTAGAGATCTGTACACATGCATAGTTATTCACCCATTATGTTCCGCGCACATAGTAGTACACTTCCTATCTGCACCCAACATTTAAGAAGGCCTGTACCCAGATTCGTTTTTAAATGCATGTATGTACATTCATTCACACAAAAACATGTACATGTGTACAGACACCTGTACGCATGTAAAAGCAGTGTCTGAATAAAGCTATTGCTCTAAAACATTCACATGGTCCTGTCCATCCCACTCTTAAGAAGCATCTCAAGACATTTATTTTAATGAGTCATTATTTATTTTCATATAACTGAATTAATTTGAATGAGCATGTGTCTTTCTTCACTGCCTTCAGTTTTCTTTTCCATGTGTGTCAGTTTATTTAGATTGTAATCTTTGTTTTATATTGCTCAGTGCCATGGGTTTAAAAAAAAAAAGATATTTGAGAAATACTAAATAGATATTGAGGATATTCTCACGATGACAGGAAAGCGGGTGAAGGCTTAGCCCGCTTTCCAGTCATCGTGAGAACCAGCGGGCTCGCAGGCGAGCCGAGTGGTTCCCTGGCGGTTAGCCCGCCAAAGTAGCCGTAGCCTTAGCCCAGGTTAGTGGAGCGAGCGCTCCGCTAACCCAGGTTTCCTGATCGTGTATTGCCGTGGTGCAGCTCCGCACTGCGGCAACACATGAGGAGACCTCCCGGGCTCGGGGGTCTCCCCAGCATGCTCCGTGCGCTCGCGTGGGGCATCCTGGAACTTCTGGGGGCTGCGTGGCCCACTATCCCCGCAGCCCCTGCGGGTTCCATGATGGAGCCGGAAGTCGTGTGGGTGGCTGCCCCGGCTGCTGTCTTGATTGTCTGCAGGGAGAGCTAAGCCTGCTCTCCCCACAGAACCCCCTCTGGCAGGTCTCACTGATCATGAGACTTGCCTCATTCTTTATTACGGTCAAAAACCAGCAAAGAAATACTAAACATTTTTATTTAAACTAGCTGGGCTGGGCACAGAGGATCTGCACCTCTAGTTCTCCCTGCCCTCACTGCCGTTTCCTTCCCCCCCACCGCCCATTGCCATTTTCGCTTGCCCGCCTGCCCCAGCCTTCTCCCACCTGCCCCTGCCCACAGGCACCATCGTTTTCCCAGCCTCCCGTTTGCCCGCTCCTGCCTACTCCCGTCTGCCGGCACCCACCGGCACCATTGTTTTCCCGGCCGCCCTCCCGCCTGCTTCCGCTGCCGTTTCCTTCCTTCTCCCCACCCCTGCCCACTTCCACCGCTGTTTCCTTCCTCCCTCCACCCACTGTTTCCTCCCTGCCCACCTGCCGCCCCTGCCTTCTCTGCCGGCCACAGCGCCATTGCCCAGCCACAGCGCCATGCATGGGATTAGCCACAGGCATGCCTTAGCAAATTATATATAAAGAAGATATTTGAAGTGACTTCTTCAATGGTTATTGCTATATATCTTCTCAACTTCAATTATCTCTGTTTAAATAAAAATTCTGTAGTTTAGGGTTTTTTAAAAACACAATTGGTCTGTATTGTATACCTATCTTCAGTTATATATGTATAATTGAAGAGGTAGATTCCCTCATTCAGATGGGATAATTACTATATGCTCTCTCTCTCTCTCTCTCTGTATTTCCTGTTCCTGAAAAAAGAACAAAAGTTTTCCTCAAAAAAGACTATAACCAGCCAAGGTTTTACTGACAGGAATAAAAGCTGTCTTCCCCAGCCACTGCTGTGAATGTTATTTCTGGCCCAGTGTTTGCCAAAAGGAGTTCTGTTTGTGAGCACAGGAACAGGCAGGCTTCCAGCTCCATTAGTCAAACATTTTCAGAAGAAGGAGTTCTTAAACTGGTTCATAGAGGGATCAAGGACTAAAGATATGCATAAGCAATTAAGCTAGAAAAGAATACATACATTTCCATGGAGTAGAAGGAATTGTGAGAGACTGAGCTCTGTTCTGGGGAAAGGTTTACGGTTCCTTTCAGGCTCACATATGAATAAACTAATTTTGTAGTTATTTTATTTTATAGAACCATCAATGCGTGAGCTACTTTATAGAGGACTACCAGGGTGGTCCTTTTATTAGGCAGTGAGCTGGTCATCTCAAGTGGCAGATTATTGGGGTGCCAGTAGAGCAGCAAGATCCCCCCATCTGCTCCATCTTTGAGACCCTTGCCAGTTTTGCACGAAGTGCCTTTCACATCCCTTGCAAAGGTTGCCAAAATCCACAAGGAGAGAAAAGAAGACTGTTGGCAACCTTCCCTCCTTCCTGCCTACTGTGCCACTTTCAAAGTTTGCAAGGGTCAGCTATGAAAGGGAGCTGGCCCCCACCAGAGGTGTGGCACAAGGCAGCTTTTGATTCTTCACCTCAGGCGCCGCCATACCTTAGGTTACTCCTAAATATCATAAGAAGGGTCCTTGAGACAATGAGCTTACAGTCAATGGGAAGAGGGAGAGACAAGGGTAACAAGGGTTTAATGTGAATAAAATACAGTGAGGCCTTTCACACGACTGGGTGGTGGGGGCAAGCTGGGTCTAACTCACCTTCCTCCCAGATGATGAAGTAAATGTTGCTTGGAGTGCGTAGCACCTTCCCAGACAGATCTCTGGAGGCCAGGACACATATCCCTCAATAAACCACGCGACAAGCATGGCACATTGGAGCATTACCCCGGGAGACGAGTGCTCTAGGCGTCCATCTCTGTGTCTGCTTGGGCTGCAAGCAGCCCGAGCAGATACACGATCCCGGCTGCCAGGTTAAGAGCGTGCTCACACCCTTAACTCTAGCTAACAGCATTCTGGCGCCATGCTGGGGCAGCTGGGACATGCCCTGCCAGCTCACTGGTGTAGGTGGGAGGAGTGCCGGGATGGCAGCAGTGGCAGCAAGTGGAGGAGGAGCATGCTTTCCTCTGCTTTAAAGGGGCTGTATAAGCCCTTGATTTTAAATGGAGGTGCCTGTGATTTGGACGGCTGAATCACATTTCGGCACATCCTTATCAGGTGATACTGTATAGTTTGGCAAGTAGTATTTTTGTATGAAGAGGTCAACTCCTGGAAATGAATTATTGGCTGTCTGACACTTGTTCAATGGATTGATGAACATTTGGCCCATTGTTTGATTCATGATACATCCGTTTTCCGTATGACCACATTCAGAGTGACCAGTTCTTTTGTTCATGCAGAAACTGTCCTCAGAAAGACCTAGTTCTGATGGAGAGGGTTTTGTAGAAAATGGAATCGCTGCCATCTGTAATGGAAAAGAACAAGGTAAGATTCTGCCAATAATGTCTGAGTTGGACTATAGAATGTTCACAAATATTCTAAGTGCTAAGAAAAAGGGAAAGGCAGAATGGCATTTTCACAGGCATTTGTTTTTTAGAAGGAGAGAGTTAACTTTTGCTGGATTTAAAACTTCTCACTGTCTCATTTTCCTTTTAGATGACAGGAAGCAAAGGGACAGGTTGAATACACAAAATAAGAGGCCAGAGCTGGAAATGGACTGAATTACAGGAACTTGAGGGAAGTTTAGGCAGAAAAACTAAGTTTTTAGACAAGTAGGAAAAGCAGGGACCAATGGCAGTGTAGAAAAGGTTTATATAAGACTTCAGGAATAGGAGTTTGGAAAATTAGCACCAGGCAACTGATACTGTGGCTGGGACTGAAGAGTGGACCAAGGGAAATGGGGCAAACTTCATAGAGAGCTAATCTTGCCAACGTGCCAGGGCTCTTGGGTATTTGAAGGCTGCAATCGCTGTCAGAAATGTAAGGGGCAGCTTCCCCCATCCACTTAAGTTCATTTATAGCTCATGCAGTGCAATCCAAGTATGTTTACTCAAAAGTGAGTCCCATTCTATTCATTGGAATTGACTCCCAGGTAAATGTCTGCAGTTTTAGTTTAACCATACCATTACATTGGTGGGGGATAAAAACAACATGGCTTGCTGGGTTTCTAATAAATAATGCACCGTCTGCTTGCTGTACCTTTTTGAGACAATACTTGCTCAGTGTCATTATTTCTATAGCATGTTTACAGTTTCTGCCATCTTAACTGTCCTAACAACCTTGGGAGATTTTCCTTTTATAGCTGGGAATGGATGTGGAGAAAGAAATTTGCTCCAAGCCCCCCAGCCGCTTTCCATGGCTGAGCTGGGATTTGAACAACATGGGTCCAAGTTGATGCTGTAACTGCTGGACCACAGTGGCTTTTCATGAAAGACATCTTGTTGCCTATTTGTTCATGTGAAGAAATGTATTTGGGCCACAGATGCTTCTGTTTCCTAGCTGGGTCTTTTTTAATCTTGTAAGATGTGCATGTTTTTCTTGATAGTAAAGAGGAAAAAGAGCTCAAAGACAGACTCCAAAGGCACTGTGACAAAAGTAACAGGGAAGAAGATAACAAAGATAATTGGTTTAGGAAAGAAAAAGCCCTCTACAGATGAGCAAACCTCATCAGCTGAAGAAGACATCCCTACCTGTGGTGAGCAGCCTCTTGTGTTCTCAAACTGTTACAAAGCCCTTGATCTGCTAAGCCAGGGCTGCACAACTTTAACCCGCCAGCAGTTTTTGGATGGCAGTTCCCAACATCCTCAGCCACAGTGGCCAATAGTAGGAATAATGGGAATTGTAGGCCAATGTCTGAAGGAGTGCCCAACCCTGTGCTAAGTGTTTTCATTTCTCAGATTTGGGCTCTGATCTACTAGCAGTTTTAGGTAGTGCTATGCCCCCATTCTTGTCTGTATCCCACTATGACATTCTGTTCAAGGTTCTGAAATGTTTGCTTTCTTTATATAGTTGAAGCTGTATCAATGGATTTTGCTGCTTTTTCAGGCAATATACCCTTCCTGCACCCCACAACCTTTTTGAAAAGTTTTTGTTTGGGGAGTGGAAATTAACATAACATGCAGTTTTGGTCTGTCGTCTTTATTTTAGGAACACTGCCAAGAACCCAACTGGATTTGGCCGCAAGACAATGTCCTGAGGGCAAACAAAATTACTTCAGAATAAGGCCCTTCAGTGATGTAGCCAAATCCAACTGGGCCTGTGACAACATCATTTATTCCTACAATAAAGAAGACCTAAAGGTTATTCACATGACTACCAGGCGGGTGGGGGGAAGGAAGGCAGGGTCCAATTCACCTTCCCCACAGATGATCAGCAAAATGCTGCTGGGAGTGTGGTTTGTGCTCCAAGATGATCTACGGTGCTCCAAATAGCGCAGATCTCCAGAAGTCGGGGCAATGTGTTCCAGCCTCTGGATATCCTACAGTGTGCCACGCAACAAATGCAGTGCATTTGGGGATACCCCTGTGAGATGGGTGCTCTAGGCTCCCATCTGTGTATGCTTGGGCTGCATGTATCCCAAGCATAAACACGACCATACCTGGGGGTAAAGGGCGTGCTTGTGCCCTTTAACCCAGGTAAAAGCCCGGGTTTGCGGGGAAGGCAGTGCCAGCATTAGGCTCGATCCCGGCAATGCACATAAGTAGCCCTGCCCAGGAAAGGCTTCCCTAACCTAGGTGGGGATGCTCGTATGCATAGCCTTCTAATCTGAATGGAAGAAAATAGCATCATAGCGGCAGTCAGTCATAACTGTGAAGAAGCTCACGTTGCCACAACATTCCTGCTATAAATAAATTAATTAAATAAATAATAAATATCGTGGGGGGGATTATCTGTGAGTGTGTTCTGGCTGTGCAGATACATGGTGAGCAGTTTTGTCCCCTTCTGAACATCCGCCTCCTCCAAAGAATTGCCAAAAGCAGAGCCCATCCTTGCCCCTGACTTTAGAAAGCTTTGGCAAAAAAGGTGCCCCTGATTTCAGCTCAGCCCTAGCTTTTATTCTTCAGTTGCAGGCACTTGATTTTGCTAAACACCAGAGTTGGCTGGAAGGAATGTATGAAATAAAAAGTGAAGATTGTTTTTGTTTTTTGCAGGGTATCTAAATGTGCTATCAAATAACCGTTGGCGTGAGCGCTGGTGCAGAGTGAAAGACAATAAGCTCATTTTCCACAAAGACAGGACCGATCTGAAGACCCACATTGTCTCTATTCCTCTACGTGGCTGTGAAATTATTCCAGGATTGGATTCCAAGCATCCCCTTACATTCCGCCTCCTTCGAAATGCACAGGAAGTTGCAGTATTAGAGGTATATCACTTAATGTGCACCTCCATTGCAGAGACTGAGTACCACTCCTGGAGCAACCAACATATGGCATACCAAAGAGGGAATACCAAACCAATCCTGTTTTAAGAATAGGGTGTTTCTTTGCTCCCACCCTTTCCTCTTTCAGGAGCTCTTGTTCCGTCTTGGCTAAATAGGGCACATTTCACTCTCAGCTCAAGTTACAACTCAGCAACTTGAAGTTTAGTGTGTGTGTGTGTGTGTGTGTGTGTGTGTGTGTGTGTGTGTACATATACACATATACATACACATACATATACACATACATATACATATGCATACATACACACCGTGTTTCCCCGAAAATAAGACAGTGCCTTATATTAATTTTTGCCCCAAAAAATGCACTAGGGCAATTAGCGGTACATCAGAAAGTACTGCTAGGTCTTACTTTCGGGGTAGGTCTTTCGGGGAAACGGGGTGTGTGTGTGTGTATAAAAAAACAGTGCTTCTGTTATTAAAAGTGTGTCTGTTATACTGGTAGGCTCTTTCCCTCTTTTCACCTCTGTCTACAGTGGGCCTCAGACTCAAGAACCCCCAATTTACAAGACACTGTACAACGGTACTAGTCCTACAGCATTGGGCCAGAAAGTGCCTCCAGTTAATTGCCTCTTTATAGTGTTTTATTTGAATTTGTTTCTAAGTCTGTTGGGCGGAAATATTTGGGAAATGAAGTATTTGCCTTTGAATGTGTTTCCCTTATTAATCTATCTGATCCTATACTGCCATTGTTCTCTATCTTGTACTGCACTTACGGCGAACCCTTAACACTTTGAGCACATGAGTGGCATGGAGCTTGGGTGGACGGGGCTGATCTCTGCCCTTTGGTTAGCATAGATGAGCACAGAAGCCCCGATTGTTGCCAGTCTCAGGCAGAAAAGTGGGAACTGAGTGATGGTTGCCTCTCCCATCTGTTTGGGGCCACTGTAACCCTTTTGGGATGCCGGGGAGACACCCAAGTGGTTAGAATTCATGAAGTGTGTGACAAACAGCAGCTCTCACCTTCTCCTCTCTCCTTTCTCAGGAGATGTCACCAGATGTTTCTCCCATCAGTAGCCCAACCCTACCAGGGTTTTACCCTCTGAGCTCAGTGAGGATTACTCTGGAGTGTAGGCTTTTCCACCTTTGTTCGTGCTTCTGGAGAACTGGCATGGGATAGAAAAGGTTGCGTGGAGGTGGTGGTGGGAGCTCATCTGATGGGGGATATGTGGGGACAGAGGGTGTGAGACGCAGTCTGAAGAGATGTGCCTGGGGTTCCTGCTGCCAGGTGAGAATGGGACATTTCTGAGAAACCTTGCAGCTGTGCTGCTCCCAGGCACTTACTTCAGGCATATGGTGTGGCTTGTGAAACAGAGCAGGGAATGTAGAAGGAGGTGATGGCTGGAATTGCTCCCCTTCCCCAAATGAGAGTTCTGAACAAAAACAAAGAATGGTGGTGCTCTGAAACAAGGATTCCAAGCTGATGATCTGGCAACAATGAGAAAGTTGGACTGTGGGCAAATCTCTCACACAGCTTACGGATACCAGTGGCTAGTGATGTGGTTGCCTGCAGAGGCCATCTGTCTCTACTGAGGGGACTGAGGATGCTAGCCAGACAGCCACCATATGCTTGCAGAGTGCTAACCAAGATACCCCCTGGCTCCATCAGAAGGGCTTTCCCTGCTCCCCTGAATTACCCTGCAGTGGTGGTGGGTGGTTCCTGGCAGTAAACCACCTTACCAACTGTCACTATTTAGAGACAATGCTGTAGGTGGTTGACCCACAAGCGAAGGCTTATATGCTTGGGGGATTCTGGTCCAGGAAGTCTAAAGAGATGGGCTGCAGCTGAGGGAGCTGCATTTTACATATTGATTGGAGTTTGCCAGAAAAATAATTGGCTGCAGGCCTCTAATTTGTTAGCTTTATAAACAAATCTGGCATCCTGCTGAATGTTGAGAGCAATTATATTTCACACTTTGTGGGTTACCCCTTGAAGGCTCCCTTGAAGTGGATTCTCTGTCTCCTGCTCTCGGGGATTCCCTGTGGGAAGTTCCTAGTCCAAGACAAATTTCCCATAGCAAGCATTCCCAGTTGGAATTTCCCCTTTGTGTGGATCATTGAGGGGCTGTGACCCAGGACAGTCCTGAGGCTCTGCCTTGGCAAAGACAGCTGCTGGCGAGAATGGTTGTCACTGATGCCAAGGAAAATGTGATGAAGCCCAAACACCATGGCACAAAACCATAAAAAGCTGCTAAGGGTAATACATGACCTGGAAATACCCTGCAAAATCTCCAAACTGGGCCTGTCAGTGGCTAAACAATAACAGGGATTGAAATATACAGTATCAAGAAACAGAGGTGCACAGATAGGCATGCAAAACAAATGCACTCTACAAATCAAAAGTCAAAAATCCTGCAACACATAACACAGTCAACAAGACCGCAGCCCCCTGACACCATTACCAAACTGTTTCGAATGGGTGTGTGGGAGCAACTTACAAACTGAGGTCATGCTGCACCTGAATAACATGCTTATTGCTCTCTGGTGGAAGAGAAAACTGACAATCTGATGCATTTTGCTGGCCAACATAGTGGAATATCAGCGTTAGGGACCCTCTGAGACTGCTGCTCAACTTGAAAGGTGACCTCCATGGCATAGCACCATGGGGCAGCTGTAGTATGACTTCAAACTGCTTCCAGGCAATTGCACAGCACTACTTCTGTCGGAAACCACGGAAGTAGTGTAGCACGACTGCCTGGAAGTGGTTTCAAGTCCCACCGCAGCTGCCCTGTTGCACTACACAGTCGGGGCTGACGTTCAAGTTGCACAGCAGCCCAGTGAGTCTCTAACGCCAATGTTCTGCTGTGTGGAATGTTGGCCACTATGTTCACGGGGCAAGTGCTCCCAGGTAAGTGCACATAGGAGTGCAGTTTTAATCATCTGTTGATTTAAAAAAATATATTAGCTGCTTGTTACATCTTCAATGTACTGATATGCTGAGTTCCTAATAAACTTCATTTTTCCAAGTAAAAGGTTTATGTTTTAAATGCAATATAGAACTCCCCTCATTAAATTTGAGTAAGTATGCAGTTAAAAGAATCAAAACCTTGTAATAAAGCCATACTTGGCCACCCCGATCAATCTCACTGCTGCTATAATAGGAATATTAGCTGACATCTCCTTGGAGATATAAGGCAGATCTCTCAAACAGCTGATGATACATATCTCAGGGCACATCTTTGGTCAGTTACATTTTCTTGTCACTTGGCTGCTTGTAGAAGCAAACAAGTCATGTGATACATTAGTAGGTTTGTAAAGTTTAAATCCAACCCTGTTTTTTCAACATTTCTAATCATTTTGTTTAGTGAAGCAAAACAATAACAACCGTTAAAGTGGTATGCAAAGTATAGCTAGTAAAGATAATGGAACAATATTTCAAAAATAAAAATAATATAAAATTGTAGTTTAAAACTCACAGGAGTAAAATCAGATAGGACTTGGCTGTGTGCTGAAATAAACATAGTATTACACGTGGTTTAAAACTGTGCAGCAAGGGGTGCTGGTAGTCCGCTCTGGGAAGACTGTTCCATGTCACTTAGGATTGTGCACGATTGCAGCAGTTGGACTGGCCAACCTGAGGTTTCCCAGTTGTCATTGGGCTACGACTCTCACAATCCCGAACTGCAATTAATTGTGACTGGGGGTGATGGCAGTTAGAGTCCAACAACAGCAGGCGAGCCTCAGGTTGACCACCCCTGCAATAGTACAAAACCTAGTGACTTGTCTTAAAATGGTGAGCACTGTAGGCGGGGAGGGAGGGTGGGTTCCACATAAATGAAACACATTGGTTAACTTTCCTTATGTACTAATGTCAAAAAACCATACTAATAGGGTTAGTATATAAATCTTACTGAGTCACACCTGAAATAAAAGCTGAATGTTTTAGTGACAGAGGTATGTGTTTGTATGTGCTTTCCCCGTCTTTGTGTAGGCGTCATCTTCGGAAGACATGGGCAGGTGGATTGGGATTTTACTGGCTGAGAGTGGCTCATCTGCAGATCCTGGCACTCTGCACTATGACTACATAGATGTGGACATGACTGCAAGTGTCATACAAGCTGCAAAACAGACCTTCTGGTAAGAGGACCTATCAGTGAAGAAAGTTTTCAGGAACTCTGGGTTTCATTGTTTTCATGTTGGTGTCAAAAACCTTATATGTCATTCTTCCTTTACTAGATATTACACCCCAAACTTGTGTAATGAGGTGGCACATTAATCGTGCTTAAAATTATTCACTGGCAGCTAGCCAGTGTTGTCTTGTATGTCTGGAGCCAGCTCCCTGAATGTGTCTGCGATGTCATCTCTCTTATTTCCTTTAGATCCCTCCATGAAGCCCACCTTTTCCATGAAGCTTTTGGTCCAGCCCTCTAGTTCCCATGTTATACTGTAACTAAACAAGGAACCACCTAATGGTGCAGCGGGGAAGTAACTTGCCTAGGGAGCAAGAGGTTGCTGGTTTGAATCCCCCCTGGTATGTTTCCCAGACTATGGGAAGCACCTATATCGGGCAGCAGTGATATAGGAAGATGCTGAAAGGCATCATCTCATACTGCATGGGGGGAGGCAATGGTAAACCCCTACTGTATTCTACCAAAAGAAAACCACAGGGCTCTGTGGGTGCCAGGAGTCAACATCGACTCAACAGCACAATTTACCTTCTGTATAAATTTAGTCACAAGTATTTCATAGATATAGATATATGAAATACTTTACTTTACTTCTACTTTAAACAGAAGCATGTGTAGATAAAACAATTTGCATATTTCCCCCCAGCCTGTCTGTATCTTCCTCCCCTTTATTTGTTGTTTCTCTCGTTTTTGTTTTTAGACTGTGAGCTCTTTGGGACAGAGACTTGTCTTCTCACGCTTTGTAAATCAACATTCCGCAGATGGGCTTATTAGATGATGATGATGATGATGATAAAGTGATTTGTCATTTAGCCTCAGTATTTTCTTCATGGCCTTGGGCTAGCAGACCTGAACTGCAGAGCCCATGTAAACTTTCCTTTTCCTACCCCTGTGCTTAGGCCTTGCCTGTGGGGGTAATGTTCCTACCGAGCCATAGACCAGGCCACACCTAGGAAAAGAGCCACTTTGTATCATCAAAGAGCATATTTATAATGATGCTTTTTAAGTGAGGTAAAATCCATCTCCTCTTCCTAATAGTTTGTTTGCTTGGAGCTGCAACCTATGATTAGAAAAGCCACAGCCTGTTTGCTTACAGTACCTTCAACAACATGCATTCGCTTATAGAAAATATTTGATCCTTTCTGGCAAATGTCCCGTTTTGGGGAAGGTACCTGAGTTCCCAAATCGTCAGTTTATTCCTAGAAATCTCTTTTGTGTTTTATTTACTCCAGAATTCTTCTTTGCCACTCTTTGGGGAGTAGTCAGTTCTTCAGAATCAAATAATTTCTGTGGGATCTCCACCCCCACCCAATGCTTTGCTAAACAATAATACCCTTATTGAACCTTTGTTCTGCAATACCATTCTGTGTTTTTCTGTGACATAAACCCTTAGAAGGCACAGTGAAATGCAAGGAAGAATCTGGGGAGGCAGGGAGAAAGCATGAATCATGTATACTTCATTTATGTGCTTTCAACATAAACTAAGCAATTTGTTCTTGTTTTGTTTTGTTTGTTTAGTTTTATGAACAGACGGGTTCTCTCTACCAATCCATATCGAGGAAATGCTGCCAATGGTTATGCATGCCCCAGTGGGATGGCACTTCATTATGATGATGTTCCTTGCATAAATGGATCAGTAAGAATTGATTTTTGTGTAGGTCAAATCCCTTTTGTGTTGAGTCCCCAAAAGCCTATGAAGCCACTTAACTGAGTATCATTGGACATGATCCTGAAGTACTGTATTTATTTATATACATGGTGCTTTACAAGGAAAGCACCAAGGGGCTTACGCACTAGGCACTGACACAAGGGAAACAGCAGAGGGAGGGGAGGCAGAGGTAAACAGGGGAAGAATATACCATTGTTTTAGCTTGTTTCACTTAAATGTATTTAAGCTTAGTTACAAGGGGGACTTCAGACATTGTGACATAAGAAAAGGGGATTTTATGAAGGGATTTGAAGGAAGTATGAGCAAAGGCAAAATGCTGGGTGCTGGGAGGCATGGTAAACAAGGGGCGAAGGGCAGAGTCATTTGAGACTCTGAGACCTTTGAGAGAGCAGGAGACCTTTGAAAGACTGAGGGTGGAGGAACAAACATTACAGGCTGGAGTGTAATTGGATATGAGAAGGAGGGAGGGGCAAGGTGGCTTCCTGTCTACTCTCAGGAGCAGGCAGGAAGCCAGTGAAGGGATTTACAGGGTGTGGCGTGGTCAGTGCAGTGAGAGAGCTGAAATATTTTGGCAGCCATACGATGGAGTGAGGTGTCTGAGTTGGGCTGATCCTGGCTTGTTTCTAAGCACAGTAGGAGGTAGAATTTCCCAAGACTTGCACAAGAAGGAGGGAGCACATGTGCCTGAGTCTCTGAGACATTGTGTGAAGCCAAGGAACAGGCAAGCTTCTTTATCTGTGGTTTCAGCATTAGTGATTTTGCGTATCCGTGGTCAAGGAATAGGCACCCGAGCTTGGCATATGCAAAGGGGCGGAGGGGGGGAAGACTCACGTATCCATGGGTCGGAGGAAGGCCATGGATGTACCCGGAAGTAGGGACTGCGTGCGTTGCTCGCTCAGACGCTCACATTGCACTCACACCTGCGCATGTCAAGTGCGTGTGTGTGATGTGTGCATGCACACGCGATACGTGCAGTTGCAGTTCCTACTTCCGGGTACATCTGGTAAACGTCAGCATGGGGCAGCAGAGACATATGCTGCCGCCCCAACGGGCCTTTAAGGACTCACGTGCCAGCGGGCGAAACACATTGGGGGGTCCCTGAGTGCACCCACACCTGCCCTTAAATCCATCCCCCCCGCCGTTAAACTGACCCCCACTGGTTCCGTGCACATCCCTACTGCGTGGGTCAGTCTGGAGCCCATTTCAGGCCTCTCTGAGCAGGCCCAAAATGGGATGCAGACCGGCTTGCACAGTCAGTTGCAAGAGAGGCTTGGAGGGAAAAGGAGTCTCTGTGGCTGCTCCCACCATGATCCACGCTGCTTCGGCCGCCACTGTGGCAATTTTAAATGGGGGAAATGCACCACCGCCGCCTCTGCAATCTCCACTGTTGCGGCCGCCTCTCCCACCATCTGTGGTGATTTTAGAAAGTAAAATACGCTGCCTCCTACCCAATTCTTGGCTAAGCTTGTTGAAACTTATCGGCTCAAGAGTAGCATAGATGCTGCCTCTTGAACTGCACTGTGGATGTGTGGAGAGAGAGAAGTGCAAGATGGCAGCTCCATATTGCCCTTTTATAGTTCCCTGAGAGACTTCACTGAGACCTCCAAAAGTCATCCAAGAATTTAGATAATCATCACATTAATTACCTGTAAAATAAGAGTAGACTGTCGTTTTGATTTTTGAACTAAAATGAGTCTGTAATAGAGGCAACACATGAGAGGGGGATCTGCTCCGAGTTAACTTTCTAATGATTTTATCTTTTTCCAGTGCATGAAGTTTGTGCTAACTTACTAAGTATGTGTGTGTTGCAGTGGGAACCAGAAGATGGCTTTCCTACTTCTCGTAGCAGAAGCACAGGAGAAGATGGGCTTTATGATAACATGGGCCTGTACGATAATTTGCCGTCTCCGAAAATCTTTGCACGCTATCCACCAGCAGACCGAAAAGCCAATAGGTTATCTACTGACAAACTGTCTTCTAACCACTATAAATATCCTATCTCATCCAATCTCTCTTCTGCTCAGTCTGTCACTAATACCTCTGCTATGGGGAGGGGAACTGTGTCACAGGTACTGCAGTGCTTAATTCTTTTAATCCAACTTCCTTTGCTTGCTTTTGTATATATCTTGAGATAATTCATTGGCCACTAAAATGCTTGTGGTTTAAATAAGCCTGCATTCTCCATTGTCATTTGAACTGTCAATTCCCAAATAAGAATGCTGAATGTTAGAGGGGGGAAATCCCATACATAAAGGGTTAGCTTGTCAGCCCATCCTGAGCTACAGGTCAGCCCAGGAGAGCAATGGTGGGAGTCCTCTTTCTTCAGTAGGCTAGCCTAGATTTCCATTAGGAAAAGATTTAGGAGGATGTGATATCTTTGGACTTGACCATATGACTCTTATTGTCCATTTCAAAAGAGAGAGGCAGGCACACATGCATTAACATGCATAGGTTGGCAATACCAAACTGATAGTTATAAGAGGCAGTAACAGTAACTATGAGTAACTGCTCTGAGCCTTCCCATTCTGTGTTATACAGTAGGCATTTTTAGTTGAAGTATTGGCTAAGCTGCAATATGGTAGTTACATTTGACTCTGGACTTTGTACTCTTTTTCAAACCTTTTCCAGGTTGTTCTGAAAGAAGCTTAAAATTATCTATGAGCTCCGTGCCTAATGGGGGGTTTCAGACAAACAAATGAGCTAGTGAAGCCATTACAAGTAATGTGATTGAGGATGGTGTTGGCAAGGCAGCTGCTTATTTGACTGCTCAATCACATTGTACCCCCGTGCCCCCAATGAAGACAGGACACGCTTAGTTGGAGTAAATAAGGGCCACTTTTATTATTGTACAGAGGTAACGACACTTGCAACGGGGTCCCAATTAACTAGAGTGCGGGTACTCCTCTCGCGTGGTGGCCCTTCCTAGTGAAGGGCACCCCACACCAGGGCAAAGGGCCAGGTCCTGATTTGGTCAGGCTCCAAGTCCTGGCCTCCTCACCACGGGGCTCCACCCCGCTAGGGGTGGGGTCCGACACCCCCCCAACCCAAGCCGTCAAAGCTTTGAGCCAGTGAGTCGCACCCACCCCCTGAGTGGGGGCCATTTCCAACCTTACAGGCTGTCGAAGCCCTGAAAGGCTGTTCCTTGACCACCACCCCTCACCCAACTGGCCCTGTTTCCCCGGCCCCCTCTCCTGATTGGCCAGGCCCTGGTCACGTGGAGGGGGCCAAGATGGTGCTGCCGTGCCTGCTTCCGGCCGGGTGCACAACCCCGCCCCACTGCTTGGGCACGGAGGCGGGAAGCGGCATTTCAGCCAAATACAAGGTCACAGCTTGCCAGCTCCTGGAATACCTTTGAAAAGTGGAGTGAACTGTTGTTTCACTGCTGAGCTGTGATGTGTCAGAGCCAGTGTTCCCTCTAACAGGGATTCTCAGATGCTGTTTACTACAACTCCCAGCATCCCCAGCTGCAATAGCCTTTGCTTGGAGATTATGGGAGTTGTATTCAACAACATCTGGGAATCCCTGTTAGAGGGAACACTGGTCAGAGCACTTCTTTAAAAAAAACTCCACCCTGTGATCGCTTCATCAGTTCATCTGAATTGACCCAAAGACATTGCCCTGGCATCTGGTACTATGGCTTTCTCAGTGAAGACCCACTAACTGAAGTTAAAAATAACCACCAAAGAAACTGTTGGTGGAATAGCTTTTTAGATGCTTGCATCTAAACCTATTTGACAGAAGTTATTAAACAACCACTTTTGCTTGCTCTAAACAGATATACAGTATAATATTTATAAACATTTTATATAGTAGTATCTGGGAATTAAAGTGTAAAACCTGTTAAATACTGAATAAATGATTAACACAGATCTTGGTTTCTTAGCTCATTAAAACAGTCCAGAAGTCCTTTTTGGCTAATGCACTGTTTATAGTACTGAGCCCAAACAAAAAACCCCTGCACATTAGATCCATTTCTCTCACATTTGAAATTGTCACCATAAATGAATACATTCTTTTAAGGAGTTTTGGCATAGAAAACTTACATAAATGCACTTTTTCATGAAACCAGGAAACAGAACCCAAAATTAGTTCTGAATTTTGCTTTTGGCATGAAACCTTAGAAATTGACTTTCCCCCGTGTTTGAATAAAATCAAATTGTGCTATCCATGTGTTTAATTGCAACTTCACTTTAAATGTATTCATAGTGGCCAAGGTTTCTTGATTCACATTTTGTGATTGGGCCATCTGGGTTGGCCTTTAAGGAACCAGCCCAGATGTCTAAAGCTTCTTGGCTGATGTATCTACCCGTGATTGTCTTACTAATCACACTCTTGGTATTGTAATACAATGCCTTGTAACCTGTTTTGAAATGCTGCTTGAAAATGTGTGGTTCAAGAAATATGTGGACTTGCTCTTGTAAGCAATTCTAGATGCTTTTTGTTTCATTTGTGTCGCAACAACCTGCTTTCAGTTGGGTAGTTTTAGACACTTTGCAGAATTGATGCAGAATTGAACACTGGCATCCAATAATTTCCGCTAAATAAATATCTGATTTTCCTAACAGTTTAAAGGAAAGAAAGCTTCTGCAGCATCAAATGGAATTATGGGGAAAGGAAGAACTTTAAACAATCCACCAAAGAAATCAGAATTTGCTTCAAATGTGAAACGCAGCAGCTCCAGTGAGTGTACACTATTTATGGAAGACTGTATATTTGGAAACTAGTGTAAAAGTATTGTTTGTCATCCCCGTGAACTACACAACTGAGGCCTGCATGGGTTGAATTTTATGCACATAGGCTGACTTGAGATGTGCTGTCCTTGCATGGATGGGCAAAGGTAGGGAGGATGGACATGGCCTTGCTCCACTGCATGTGATAAGCCAGGTCAGCCCTTCAGGTGTGGTCTAAATTGGCCCTTTCAAGCAAACATTCAAGTATATAGGTTTATATGTTTCTGAAAATAGCTACAAATATATTATTAGATTGTCATTGGGGTGCTCAGACCTGGCCTAATCTTTCATTCTGACTAATGGCATTCCTTGTTTCAAATATCAAATTATTAACCTTTATATGTAGATGCGGATCAGTACAAGTATGGCAAGAACCGTGTTGAAGCAGATGCAAAGAGGTTACAGACCAAAGAAGAGGAGCTGCTAAGGAGAAAAGATACTCTGCGGAATCGCCTGGCCCAGCTCCGAAAGGAAAGGAAAGATCTCCGAGCAGCCCTTGAAGTGAATGCTGGTAAGTCAGGCATTTTACTTGGTTATGCTGTTGCATGATCAGCATCGCCAGAAAGGTACTTCAAGCCGCCACCGAAGGTTCTCGGTGTATTTGTAGCAAGAAGTGATCATGGACAAGGGCAGAGCAGCTCCTTCATTTGAGTTGCCTCGCAGGTGGGACTTTGTGCAGCTGACTAGGGGTGAGTCCGAACCGGTCCGGCGGCCATTCTAAAGAATGGCTGAACTGCCGGACCGGTTCGGCCCTTGCTGGTCCGGGTCCGGGTGGGGGGCATTGCTTTAAGGGCGGGAGGGCTTGCTTACCCCTCCCGCCTCTTTGCCCCCTCCAGTGCCCGTATTTAACAGACTAACGGGGCACTGGAAACCAGCCGCCCCCCCCGCCGCGAGCAGATTTACCCCCAAAACTACCAATACCCCTGCCGCCGCCAGCCCTCCCTCCCTCCCTCCCTCCCTCCCAGCTGCCCGCCCGCCCGAGTCCTCACCCGATGCTTTAGTAAAAAACGAGAGGAGCTACCGGACAGAGCTCCTCTCGCTAGGAAGGCCTGCTGCATACTGAAGGCGCTTTGCGCGCGCGCGCGCATGCGCGCACCGCAAAGGACGCAGATCGCCGGAAGCCCGGTCTACCCTCCGGGAAAAGGCCGGGTAGACCGGGCCTCCGGCGATCGGAGGCCCGGTCTACCCGGCCTTTTCCCGGCGGGTAGACCGGGCCTCCGGCGATCGGCGTCCTTTGCGGCGCGCGCAAAGCACCTTCAGTATGCAGCAGGCCTTCCTAGCGAGAGGAGCTCTGTCCGGTAGCTCCTCTCGTTTTTTACTAAAGCATCGGGTGAGGACTCGGGCGGGCGGGCGGGCAGCTGGGAGGGAGGGAGGGAGGGCTGGCGGGCGACGGCGGCGGCAGGGGTATTGGTAGTTTTGGGGGTAAATCTGCTCGCGGCGGGGGGGGGCGGGGGCAGCTGGTTTCCAGCGCCCCGTTAGTCTGTTAAATACGGGCGCTGGAGGGGGCAAAGAGGCGAGAGGGGTAAGCAAGCCCTCCCCGCCCTTAAAGAAAGGCCCCCCTTCGGTGCCGGTCCGGACTGCTCCGGACCGTGCACATCCCTACAGCTGACGCTCGAGAGGCTCGTGCTACCAAGAACATGAGGCTATTCCGGAAAACAGCAGCTCTGTGTTGTGCCTTTTCTTTCTCTTACCCATGAGAAATATTCATTGTACTGACCAAGGGCAGCTGGGGCCTCCAAAAATGGGGCTGCTACAATTTCTCCTCACCCTGCTTCAAACTGTATATGTGGTCTAGTTGTTACACTCATATGTCACTCCTTAGGTATGTAACAGCTACCACATTTCCTGAGGCTCCATTCTCCCAAGGCTCCTCCTTCATTTCCCCGCCCAGTTTCACCCATAGAAGCTCCTCCTTTCAGCCATAATAGCTAAATGGAAGCTCTGAATAGCACATTCTGAGGGTAATGAGGAAGGGGGCGCTCTGACACTCGTCCTTCCCAGAGGCACTTGATGGCCATCACTGAAAGCAGTGTTGCACTAGATGGAGACAAGTGACTTGCCAAAGCCACACAAATGGAATGCAAGGTAGAGGTAGGGTCCAAGCCCTGAATAATCCAGTCCTGCAAATACATCCCACTTCCATTGGCTTGTCCTGAAACATTTAGTCCCCCTAGTTAGTTCTCCTTCAATTCATTTCCCACCTAGATTCCTGCTCTGTTATTTTTTCCCTTTGCTTCCAAAGCAAGACTGCAATCCTACCTAACTACCTCATATTGGGAATTACCTGGGAGTAATTCCTCCTAAACTCAGCAAGACCTATTTCAGAGTAAACATGCATAAAATGGGGTGGTAATTTTTTTTACACCATCCCATCAGTGTCCCCCTAGCTCTCTGTGTCAGCTACCCCAAGCCTCCTTTGTGTGTGAATGGACTGTGTATAGTGAGGAGAGGGGAGGAGAATGTGGTGAATAAAATTGTATTAATGGTGGTGTGAGATGATTTGTGAGTGTGCAGACAAATTCTGTTACACCTGCTCCAGGAAAACACAAGATAGATCCTTTTGGAGCAGAGCCCGTGAGCCCTTTTTATGGGTTTTGCCCTTATGATCATGGTTTGGCACACTGCATACTCTACAAAGTGAGCTTGTTGGGGTAATGATGTCAGGACAAGGGGTATGTCGAACTGGACCATTCAGAGTGGGAACGGAAACTTGACAAAGTGTTGCTGTTTTAAGAAGCAGTCCCGTGGTTTTTGTCATGTGTGGCTGTTCCAGGATGCTAAGCCATTCTCCCCACCTGACCTTACAGTTCTGAGCTTTTGTGCAGAGTGGCAGGAGAGGAGACCTGGTCTTGTGGTAGCAAGCATGACTTGTCCCCTTAGCTAAGCAGGGTCTGCCCTGGTTGCCTATGAATGGGAGACTTGATGTGTGAGCACTGTAAGATATTCCCCTCAGAGGATGGACCTGCTCTGGGAAGAGCAGAAGGTTTCAAGTTTCCTCCCTGGCTTCTCCAAGATAGGGCTGAGAGAGATTCCTGCCTGCAGCCTTGGAGAAGCCACTGCCAGTCTTTGTAGACAATATTGAGCTAGATGGCCCTATGGTCTGACTCAGTAAATGGCAGCTTCCTGTTGTTCCTATGACAGCTCCCAGAGCTAGTTGAACTGATGTACTTGCAGTAGCAGTAGATATGGCCTGTCCTGGTGTAGGATCTAGCCATATATTTCTTCCCGTAATAGTGCCTAACATGATGCGCAGCATTGTAGTTCTGTCACACGGTGCCCTGAGGCTGCTGTGGACTTCTATGGCAGCCCTGATGCTTTCAGATGCTGTGGCTGTGGAAGCAGCATCTCTGCAGGTGTCTCTGTTGTTGCAAATGGGGAAACCTACAGAAATGTTGCCTTTACAACCACTGCTTCGGAACAGGGTTGGGGCTGCCTTTGAAGTACGCAGCAGCCCTGGGGCACAGTGCTACGAAGCCATAAGGCTGTGCATTATGTTAGCCAGTGTTCCTTATTTTGTACTAATGTCACAATCCTGGTTACTTGCTGTGGAGTAGCACCCTTGACCAACTAGTCCTGTCAGCATTTCCCCCTGCCTCAAACATCACGTGTCTCTGGGTTTCAGGCAGAAAAACCATGATTATTCTTGAAGATAAATTAAAGAAGCTGGAAGAGGAGTGTAAGCTGAAGGAGTCTGAACGTGTTACTCTGGAACTAGAGTTGACAGAGGTGAAAGAGAATTTGAAGAAAGCCTTGGCTGGTGGTATCACGTTGGGACTAGCAATTGAGCCTAAATCAGGAGCCTCAAGTGCCCAGGTACAGTTATCAGATTTATTTTCAAAGCTATGGGGCATTCCTGATTTTGGGTGAGTTGCTTTTTGGTGGGGAAGGGGAGATTAAAATAAATATAAATGGTGAAATCTGGCTTGTTTCAAGCCAGAACTTTATAAAAGGTTCTGGATCTGAAGCCCCTCCTTAGGCCATCATTCCACCCCCATGTGGAGGGAAAAGGACATGCCTTTGATTATATATATATTTTTTTCCTTCCCCGTTGCAGAAACAGGCAGATCTTTTAAAAGGTCTGTTTTATCCTTTTAAAAAGGGATTAAAAGAACTTCACACCTTTTAATCCCTTAACACTTTTTAATCCCCTGCTAACTGGGCAAAGAGGTACCTTTTTAACCTGGTGATTCTTTTTATTTAGCAGGGGGAGAGTAACTGGCCCTATCCACCCCCTAGCAACTGTTGCTGGTTTCTGTCTTATGTTTCTTTTTAGATTGTGAGCCCTTTGGGGACAGGGAACCATTTTATTTTATTTATTATTTCTCTTTGTAAACTGCTTTGGAAACTTCTGTTGAAAAGCAGTATATAAATATTTGTTGTTTTGTTGTTAATGGCTAGAGGGGAAAATGAAATTCTCTCTAACCACAAAAAAGAGAAACATTCAAAGTACTTTCACTTTTACTGACTCTGTTCTGCATGGGGAAGACAAAAATGAATATTATTATTATTATTATTTCTTCTTTACACAGTCAGACAGGTGTTATTGACTGGTTTGTTTTATCCAGACATCGAGTCCTTCCCAAGTTGCTGGGATGGCTGCATTTTACCATCAATACTGTTGGTTATTATAGATATCATAGCAAAATATAGGCTGTTCCCAGTAAAGTTGCTTTTTGTAATTGGCTGATGGTGATTTCTGTGGCCCCTATGGTGTTGAGGTGCTCTTCAAGTTGTTTTGGAATTGCACCTCGGGCACCAATTACCACTGGGATTATTTGGGTCTGCCACAGCCTTTCAATTTCAATTTGTAGATCTTTGTATTTTGTGATTTTTTTCTATTTCTTTTTCTTCTATTCTGCTATCCCCTGGTATTGCTATGTTGATTATTTTAACTTGTTTTTCTTTCTTCTCAACTACAGTTATATCTGGTGTATTGTGTGGCAGATGTTTGTCTGTTTGTAGTTGGAAGTCCCATAATATTTTTGCATCTTCATTTTCTACCACTTTTTCAATTGTATGGTCCCACCAATTTTTGGCGACAGGTAGCTTGTATTTTTTGCAGATGTTCCAGTGTATCATCCCTGCTACCTTGTCATGCCTTTGTTTGTAGTCAGTCTGTGCGATCTTTTTACAACAGCTGATCAGGTGGTCCACGGTTTCATCTACTTCTTTACAAAGGCGGCACTTGCTGTTTGTGGTTGATTTTTCGACGTTTGCTCTTATTGCATTTGTTCTTAGTGCCTGTTCTTGTGCAGCCAGTGTATCATGTTTTTACTCAAGAACACTGTGTAAAACTATGGGGTGCAAATACTGACCTGCTGTGGCTTTTTTCTCCATTTTTCTGCTCAGTTCTTGACTTGTTCGTTCTTGTAGGCCTGCTTTGTTTGATTAGTGTTGAATAGTTTCTCATTATTGACCATTTGAAGTGCATCTTCTTCACTGTCCTTGATATATTCTTCAAGGCCTCTTTTCTCCTCCTCTGCTGTTTGATGGATTTGCAGCATTCCTCTTTCACCTGAGCTACGAGGGAGGTATAGCCTATCTACATCACTGCGGGGTGCAGAGCATGATTGATGGTCATTATTTTCCTGGTCTTACGATCTAGCGTCTCTAGCTCTGCCTGGGTCCAGTCTATTATTCTATTATTAATAATAATAACAACAACAACTTGAAGAAAGAAACAGAGGGTTTACTACTGACTGCACAAGAACAGGCACTAAGTTTTTATTGTATGTTCTCAACTTTTGTAAACTGCCTTGGGGCTATCTTTTAACGAAAGGCGGTATAAAAATGCAAAAATAAATAAATAAAATAAATAAGAACAAATGCAATAAGAGCAAAAGTCAAAAAATCAACCACAAACAGCAAGTGCCACCTTTGTAAAGAAGCAGATGAAACCGTGGACCACCTGATCAGCTGTTGTAAAAAGATCGCGCAGACTGACTACAAACAAAGGCATGACAAGGTAGCAGGGATGATACACTGGAACATCTGCAAAAAATACAAGCTACCTGTAGCCAAAAATTGGTGGGACCATAAAATTGAAAAAGTTGAAGAAAATGAAGATGTAAAAATATTATGGGACTTCCGACTACAAACAGACAAACATCTGCCACACAATACACCAAATATAACTGTAGTTGAGAAGAAAGAAAAACAAGTCAAAATAATCAACATAGCAATACCAGGGGATAGCAGAATAGAAGAAAAAGAAATAGAAAAAACCACCAAATACAAATATCTTCAAATTGAAATTGAAAGGCTGTGGCAGAAAAAGACCAAAATAATCCCATTGGTCATTGGTGCCCTGGGTGCAGTTCCAAAAGACCTTGAAGAGCACCTCAACAGCATAGGGGCCACAGAAATCACCATCAGCCATTTACAAAAAGCAACTTTACTGGGAACAGCCTATATTTTGCGACGATATCTATAATAATAACCAACAGTATTGATGGTAAAATGCAGCCATCCCAGGTCCTTGGGAAGGACTCGATGTCTGGATAAAACAAACCAGTCAATAACACCTGTCTGACTGTGTAAACAAGAAATAATAATATTAATATTATTATTATTATTTCAATTTCTATACCGCCCTTCCAAAAATGGCTTGGGGCAGTTCACACAGAGAAATAATAAATAAATAAAATAAGATAAATAAGAATATAAAATCAAAGGAATGCCTTTACATGGGATTGAAATGGAAATAGGGAGCGCTTCAGATCCAGGACTTTTTGTAAAGTTCTGGCTTGAAACAAGCCACATTTCACCATTTAAAAAACAAAATTCTCAAAAATTCACCAAAAATCAGGGAATTGAGCAATTCCCTTCAAATTCACCTCAGGGGTCCCTGACCTCTTTCTAGTATCAAGGCTCTAGGGCTAACTGGTGATTTTTTTTGTAAAACAAAACAAAACCCCTCATTACCCCATTCACCTCTGGGGGATGGGGAATGGTGCCTATTTGCAAAATTAATTTTCATGTTTTGGAATTAATTTCAGCTTCACCAATCCAATTTTTTGCGGGGAAATGGATTCATATTTTTACCCATTTTGGGCAATTTTGGATAAAATCCTATTTTTTGAATCCAAATTTGCACAGGCCTAGAAACTGCTGTGCATAGGCTTAATTCTAGACCGCAAGTCACATTGTTGTCCAATTTACTGTATAAAGAAGCAAAGATTCCACCAGGAAGTGTAATTTTCAACACCATTTAAGCTTGGGTGTAATTAGGAACAGGAAATGTGCCCCAAATCCCAAGGTCAGAATGACAGCCCCTCCTAAATTGTTCATACCCCAAATGGACTTTTAAGCTTTGGCTGTGTTTTGAATAAGACTGCCACAATCCACAACCTGCAAGATATTGGCTTCTCCTCCTCCTACTCAGTCCACTGCTAAAATTGCTCTGAGAAATGGTTGGAGCATCAGGCAGAGATGGAATTATCAGGGTCAGAGCTATGAGGAGGGCAGAATGATTATGACTGACTTCTAGTCATTATATTCTGCCTGCCCTTCTAAATAGTTTGCTCTCTTTAGGCTTGATGGGCCCTCTAAGCAGCAATTTGGGCTAGGGGGTGTGGGTGGGGTGAGGAGCAGAGAGGATGTAGTCATTCCTGTACAACAGTTTCCCCACAAGGGCACTTTACAAACTCCACTTTACAAAGCATAAAAGAGAGCTGGAACAAAGCTTGCTATATAACCAGCAGCATGTTCAGCTTCTCATACCATACCTTGTGATGTGATGTCTTGTGGCCCCCGCTCTGTTTCTGGAAGCTCCATCTCCACCTCCCAGCCCGGATGAAGGACGGCCTGCCAGCCTGCCATTTCGTTCCAACTGGTTGCCTTCCAGGATTGCCTGACTTTGACCGCCTGTCACTGGCTCCGCTGTGTCTTGTGAGAGGAGGGGCTTCTGGGCTTCTGAAGGCATAAATTTCTGGAAGGCAAGCCTGAGGCGTAGCCGGCAGTCCTATAAGCGGCCGCCAAAGGGAGCCGGGCCTTCAGGGTGGGACTGAGGGCTGGAGGGAGGTTATACTGGCCATTCAGCTGCACCCATTCCTTGAAGAGGACGACCTCAAAACAGTGGTGCATCAGCTGGTAACCTCCAGGCTTGACTATTGCAATGCACTCTATGCTGTGCTGCCTTTGTACGTAGTTCGGAAACTTCAGTTAGTTCAAAATGTGGCAGCCAGATTGGTCTCTGGGGCAACCCGGAGAGACCATATTATGCCTGTCTTGAAACAGTTAAACTGGCTGCCAATATGTTTCTGGGCAAAATACTAAGTGCTGGTTATTCCCTTTAAAGCCCTGAATGGCTTAGGTCCAAGTTACCTTAGAGAGCTCTTTCTTCTCCCTCAGACGAGGATTGTATCCGAGCATGATGGGTTGTCACCACCTACTGCTCCGAGACAGGGCCAATCAAAAAGATTTCTCTCTCAGCAGGAGGGAGGGACAGCCCCCTCAGCCTTCAGTCACTTGCCCTGTCTCGCTCCAGCAGGTGCCTTTTTACTTTGCTCCACTAACACGCTCTTTCCTTGTCCTTTCTCCTCTTCTTCTTACCTTTCTTATAAAAGAAGAAGAAGAAGAAATAAATAAAGAGGAAAATAGTCGGAGAGACCGTTGATATAGCATGTTCACCTGCGGTTCGTCTCGTAATCCGCGGCGGCACCTTTTTGAGGGCTATGGAAGCCCAGGATATGCGCTGTGAGAGGGAGGCTTCTCCCTTCCTCTCCAAAGACTCTGTGGCTCCGGCTAGATGCCACGCCAAGTGGGCTGCGGCTACCTCACCCGCGCCCATAGCTTGGGCCCCCAAGGCAAAAATTTTTCAAAAGCTCACCAAAAAGCAGAAGGTGGTGGCTCGCGCTGCTAAGCACGGCGGTTCACAAGCGGCTCCGGAGTCACGGCCGCCGGTAACCACCATAGCCGAGGGGGAGACGAGCGGGTCGTTTTCTTCCTCGCTGCTGCAGGAGGGAAGGTCTGCTAGCGGCACCCTCGTGAAGGATGGGGCCGCTCAGGTAGGGAAAGATCACACTGGTCCGTCCCCTGATGAGTCGCCTGCAAAGCGCCCCTGCCCATCTGGGCCGGCAGTAGAAGCAGCGCCCGCCGCAGCGGTTGAAGAGGAGATTCCTCCTGGTTTTGCTGCCCTTCTGAGGCGGGTGGTGGCAGAGGAGTTCGGGAAGCTTGTTCCCGCCCTAGCATGGCAGATTCCCGCCACAGCCACAGTGGCCGCCATTTTGGGTGCGCACAGGGAAGACTCAGCTGACACTGCCCAGCCACAGCCATCCGTCCCTGCAGCATCTCTGGCAGAGCTGGGGCCTCCCACCCTGTGCCCCTTTTCGCCCCTCTGACCACGGTCCTCTGTAGGCCCCCATTTTATAGTCCTTATAGTCCGTTGGGGGAGGAAAGCACTCCAAGGACACTGACTCTGATTCAGGCAAGGAGGAGGGGGAGTTGTCAGGGGATGAGGGGGATAGCTTGCCAGTGCCGCAGGCCTCCTACAGGCTGTTTAGCCAGACAGATTTTCCTGTCCTTTTACATAAGGCCTGAAAGTCCCTTCATCTGGAGGGGCTAGTCCCTGCGCCTCAGGATGCTACTGAGGGGGACCCAGCTGTGTTGCCATCCTTTAAGGCCCCAGAGGTTGCGATGCTTTGCCCGCAGCTTTTCTTAGACATCATCCAAGGCGAGTGGGATCGCCCCTTGGAGAGTAAGGGTCTTCCCCTGGTGTTAGGTGCCTGCACACCACCATGAGGGCAGTCATGGATAAGCTCCAGGTCCCACCACATGATAAGGAGGTGGCATCCTTGGTCACTGGTGTGGTTCTCCCAAAGGATGGCGATAAGGTGCTGCGCAATATAGACAACAAAAAATGTGATGATGCCTTGCATCGATCTCAAGAGGCATCTGTACTTTCTTTGCGGGCCTCTGTGGCCAATTCTATTTTTGCATGGGCGTCAGTACTTTGGGTCAAGGAACTTCTCCCACTGGTCCCACCGGAATTGTTAGCCCTTCGGCAGGGCCTCAACAAATTGGGTAAAGCTTCCGCCTTTATGGCTGACAGCTTGCTTGACGCGGTCCAGCTGTCTGCCAGGGCTATAGCCTCTGACATTACAGTGAGGCTCCATTTATGGCTTAAAAACTGGAAGGTGGATCAAAAGTCAAGGTGTAATTTGGCCACTTCTTCTTTTGGGGGGAAAGCTGTTTGGTGAGGCACTAGAGCCAGTTTTGATTGAGACACAAGATAGAAAAAAGGTGATGCCTTCCGCGGTTCAACATCAGGACCGCAGGTCTTTCTCTTCTAGCTTGTCTACCTCCAGTACTTTTGCCTCCAGGGGGTTCCAGTCTAGTTTTCGTTCCTGTCAGGGGAAGCAAAACAAGTCCACCTGGTCAAAGCCACATGGTGCCTTTTGAGACTGCCCACAACCAAAATTCCAGCAGACCAGCCAGTATCCTAAGCCAGGATTCAAGCGCCCCGCCTCCCAGTGACTGCCCCTTGGGGATACAGGTGGGCGTCAGGCTGGGTGTTTTCGCAAGTGTATGGTCAAAGATATGTTTGGATTTGTCAGACTGTCTCCCAAGGGTACAGTCTGGAATTTTTGTCACGTTCCCCAGACCGTTTTCTACTCTCCCCTTGGTCACGCAAGCAGACCAAGCATGCCCTGATGTTGAAGGCCATCCAACATCTGCTCAGCATCAACGCAGTCGAACTGGTCACTCCAGGAGAGAGGGTGTATGGGGTCTACTCTATTCTCTTTTTAGTCCCCAAAAAGAATGGAGAGTGGAGGGCCATTCTGGATCTAAAATTTGTCAACCGCTTCCTCAGGGGGAGGCGTTTTCGGATGGAAACTCTTCGTTCCATCCTGATGGCCCTTCAGGAGGGGGACTTCCTGTCCTCTGTGGATCTCAAGGAGGCGTATCTCCATGTCCCCATCCACCCCCTGGACAGGAGGTTTCTGCGCTTTGCCTACGCCGGGGCACATTTCCAGTATCGTGCGCTCCCCTTCGGTCTCTCAACTGTGCCGCAAGTGTTTACCAAAATCATGGTGGCACTCGTGGCACACTTGAGAACCAGGGGGATTCACCTTTATCCCTATCTGGATGACCTTTTGATCCGGTCTCCATCTCTTCTGAAGGCCCAGGAGGATGTCAAGGAGACCCTTGCAGTATTGGAGGCTCACGGATTCCTTGTGAACTTCAAGAAGAGCTCCCTGGTTCCCCAGACCAAGATTCAGCATCTGGGGGCTGTCATCGATTCGAAGCAAGGGACTGTCTCTCTGACCCCCGAGAGGAGACAGAAGCTTCTCTTGGTATGCTGGAGGCTACGGAGCCTTCCTCACTCCGACGTTCTCACTTAGCACAACTGCAGGGTCTTACGGTGTCAGCGATCGGGATCGTGCCTTGGGCGCGCTTCCATTCTCGGCCCCTTCAGTGGCTCCTCTTACCTGTCCAGGACCTAGTAACAACCAGGTCCCATCTCAGGATTCCACTTACCCCTCAGGTTCGACATTCCATGGATTGGTGGACGTCTCCGGCCCTATGCAGGGGGGTAGCTTTCCTTCCAGTCGACTACGTTGTGGTCACAACCGACGCCAACCTACTAGGTTGGGGTGCCATTGCGGTCGACAGGTGGCTCAAAGTCAGTGGTTGAAGGAGGAGCGGCTCCAGACTATCAATTGGCTGGAACTCTGGGCCATTCAACTTGCCCTCATCCAATTTCTTCCCAAGGTTCGCGATTGCCATGTCCTGGTCCGTACCGACAGCGCCACAGCCAAGGCACATCTCAACCGTCGGGGGGACAAAGTCTTGGTCTCTGATGTGCAAGACCAAAGTCCTGCTGTGCTGGGCAGAAAGGAACCTGTGTTCACTGGAGGCCGATCACATCAGCGGGGTGGACAACATGGTGGCGGACTGGTTGAGCCGGCCTCCGCTGGACCAGGCGGAGTGGACTCTGGACAATCAAGTCTTGCGAACGTACGGCGGTACGGTCTTCCCCTGGTGGACATGTTCACAGTGCCTAGGTGGACAGGTTCTTTTCAGGTACCTGTCTCTGGGGGCGGAGAGTGTGGATGCTTTGCTGTCCCCCTGGCCTCCGGGCCTTCTTTATGCCTTCCCTCCTGTTCCTGTACTGTCCAGGACAGTTCAAAGGATTCGTCATCAAAGGGCGGAGGTCATTCTTGTGACTCCGCACTGGCCACGTCAACTTTGGTTTTGGGACTTTGTTGCCCTGTCGATAGAGCCTTCTCTTCTGCTTGGGAGTTGGCCCCATCTCCTTCGACAGGGTCCGGTTTTCCACCCGGACCCAGGGTGGCTCAATCTTCACTCTTGGAGATTGAGAGGGGCTCTCTAGTAGCCTGTGGCTACTCTTCCGCAGTTTGAGACACCATTCTGGCCTCTAGGCGCCCTTCCATAGTCCGAGTGTATCAATCTACTTGGCAGGTGTATTCTCTCTGGTGTGAATCCTCAGGTGGGGATCCCATGTCTCCTTCGGTTGGGCAGGTCCTAGGTTTTTTGCAGGCTGGTTTGGACAAAGGGCTTCGGCCCAACGCCCTCCAATGTCAACTGTTTGCCATCGCTTCCGCGCTGCAAGTTCCAGGTGTCCCTTCACTGTCGGGGCATCTCCATGTGCAGCGGTTCCTTAAGGGAGCAGCAGCCTTGAAGCCTCCTTCAGTCCATCGGTTTCCCACATGGGATCTGAACCTGGTGCTAAGGGTTCTGATGAAGGCACCCTTTGAACCCCTACGAACCATTTCCTTGCACGTTCTTTGAAGGTTTTGTTTTTGGTGGCCATTACCTCAGCCCGGCGGGTCTCCGATTTGGGTGCCTTATCAGTCTGGAAGGAGTTATGTCTGGTTTTTCCGGATTATGTTTTGTTATGCACAGATCCTTCCTCCCTCCCTCCCTAAGGTGAATTCGGTGTTTCATAGGGCCCAAGAGCTTATGCTTCCCTCCTTTTGCCCCAGTCCCGCTTCTCCCAAGGAAAGGGAATGGCACAAGTTGGATGTCTGCCGCGCAATTCGTGTTTATTTGAGGAGCACTAAGGCGTTTAGTGTTACCGAGTCCTTCTTTGTGTCTTTTAGAGCTTGTTCTTTGGGGAAGAAAGTATCTACCTCTTCTCTAGCGCGTTGGATTTGCCAGACCATTCAGCTTGCATACGTGACAGCAGGGGAGGCCATGCCTGACGGTATTATGGCTCACTCAACTCGGAGTGCGGCAGCTTCTGCGGCCTTTTCCATGCTGGCTCCCCTAGCTGACATCTGTAGGGCTGCCACCTGGGCCTCTTTTACCATTTTTGTGAGGCATTACAAGATACATGATTGGGCCTCGGCCAATGCTTCTTTCAGTCAGCGAGTACTGCAGTGGGTAGTTCCTTCTTAGGACCAGACACTCTGTCTTTTCCCGCCCATTATTCACAACAGCTAGGGTATGTCCCATCATGCTCGGATACAATCCTCGTCTGAGGGAGAATGAATCGTTAGCACTCACCTGAATGGTCATTCTCCTCAGACGTATGGATTGTATCTGACCCGCCCGATTGTGTGTCTGATCCTGCTCCCCACTTCTCCGCCCCCTTTTACTGTACCCTATATGTCTGTGACGTGGTGTTTCTTACTCTGGGGTTTTTGTCTCCTCAAGGGGGCAGTTCAGCATTAGGTTGTTTTGGGTATGTGTTGCCCTATGAATTTAAACAGGCCCGCTATGCGGTCTATTCTTTCCCCTCTTTGTGGGGGTGTTTTGCTTTGTTGCTTTACTTGTTCTGTAGTGTTTTCCTGTTATTAGCTGGAGCATCGTAAGGCTAGTTATCGACTGAAGGCTGAGGGGGCTGTCCCTCCCTTCTGCTGAGAGAGAAATCTTTCTGATTGGCCCTATCTCAGAGCAGTAGGTGGTGACAACCCATCATGCTCGGAAACAATCCATACGTCTGAGGAGAATGACCATTCAGGTGAGTGCCGATTCAATCTGTATGATTCCCCACCGCACGTTAAGGTCATCTGAGGAGGTCCGTCTCCAGTTACCACCAGTACGTCTGGTGGCGACTCAGAAGCGGGCCTTCTCTGTAGCTGCTTCAGGGCTGTGGAATAGGCTTCTTGCAGAAATCTGTAATTTGAATTCATTATTGGCCTTCAGGAGAGCCTTCAAAACCTATCTGTTTGGCCTTGCCTTCCAGGGTTTTAAAATTGTTGTAAATGTTCTTAACTTCTTGTAACCTGGTTTTCCAGAGTTTTTTTTAACTGTTTTGAATGTTTTAACTGTTAATTGTTTTAATTATTTTGTTTTAATGTAAACCGCCCCTGATCCATTTTTGGAAGGGCGGTATAGAAATTGAATAAATAAATACCAAGGGAAGTGGTTATCATACAGCTAATCAAACAGCAGTCCCAGCTGCATCTGTCTAAATGAGTTAGAGTAGTTCTGCCAGATTTTACTTCTTTGTACCAGTTAACTATATTGAAACCATTTGACAACATGTATTCTTCCATGATTATTTGCTGATAGTCTATTTGGAGAGTTCAATTTTAGCCCCGGAGCGACTATCAGGAGTCCAGCTCGTTTTTGCCATCCAGAGTGGTGCTTTCTAGCAGGCCTGCTTTATGGGAACTAAAGGCTTTATCTGTTTTATATCAGTGATGATGGATTTTCTTTTGCACACCCTTTTGACAGAGTAATGTCAGGTTGTTTTGTGTTGTTCCTCAGTCTCCAGTTCTTAAGCATCAGACACTGGAGAACTCGCCCATCTCCAGTTGCGACACAAGTGATACTGAATGTTCAGTGCCTGTGAACAGTGCTGTAGTCCTGAAAAGAAATTCCTCCTCCAGCACTTCTCCATGCAGAGGCCATGTGCTTCAGAAGGCAAAGGTGAGCTCCCCATCAGTGTCTGACGTTCTTCTACCATTTTAACTGTTAGTCCTGCTTTGCGCAAGAGTAATTTCCCATTGTCTGTGAGAAAGGTTAGTATCTAATCTTCCTTTGGAACATCAGCAGTGCATGACTGAAGGGGAAAGTGCCCTTCCCCTCAGAAAACCCTCGGATTGAAATAATTTCATTCACAAATTGTAGTACAACTTTCTTTTCCAATCAGTATGGTTTAGGGCCTCTAGAATTTCCTCTCTGAAATTGCCTGATTATTGGAAGGGGCGGGGAGATAGCAAACAAGGGGGGTTTGGCATGCCTCTCTCATGTTCTGATCATATTCCTAAGCAGATATCGAAGCAGTTTCCTTTTCATTTGCAAAAGTTGTAATTTAGCTCATTTTTCTATTGAATATGACAGTCTGGAAAACAGTAAAGTCCACAGAAAGACTCTTAAGTTGAGACATACTTGAATCCACTGTTCTTTACAGAGAGCAAATGTGTTTCTCCCCTTTATAGGAATGGGAGATGAAAAATGGAACATAAAGAAGTAAGATCATCACTAGTACTCTGCTTTTGTGGTCAAGGTGGACTGAGGAAATTTTATCTACACAATGGTAAAATAAAGGCTTCATTGATCCCATTCAGCTAATGGTCAATACCGTTTAATACAGCCAAGAGAAGGGCCATCTTGACTGTGTCACTTTTATTACTACATCTGGAATACTAGTAATATAAAATGAACAATTTAAATGATTATGTAGCAGAGTCAGGTTAAACTAGCACTAGCAATTATGTTGGATGGAAATGGAGGTTGGCATGTTTCAATAATCATTTGGAATAGTTTTAGATAGCTTTAATCATTTGGTATAATATCAAATGCTGAATTCCTATAGGAGTTGCTGGATAAATGTGGGGATTCACAAGTTAATGACTTTCATTCAGTCCTTATGAGTTTTTATGGTAGAAGATTGAAAAGCTCTATCCATTGCTGAAGTCGTGAACCTGCTGTTTGCCATGGTGACTGGAGCCCAGAAGAGGACAAAACACAACTGGGAAATGTCCTTGGTACTGAGAGAGAGGCTCCTTCCAGTTGCAAGTGAAAAGAGCTGCCATCGTTTTTTAACTGTTCTTTTAAAGACGTTTTTATTTATTTATTTCCAAATATTGTAATTGATTTTTTAATTAAAAAAACACACATATACCACTTCACACACAAAAATCTACAGCCAACAATAACTCTCCCTCTAGAATTCCCTTCCATAATTACAGAGATTAAAGGAAATCTACAGAAAGAAAATCAGGGGGAACTGAAAGAACAAATATAAAATAGAAAAAAAGACCCAAATCTGTTTATAACTTTTTTTTAACTTTCCTCCTTCTGACATTTCTTTTTCTTACTGCTAAAAGTTCTTCCAACTACCGGTGAATGTGTAGAACAAACTGAACATTATATTATTATTCTTAAGCACCTGTTATCTTGGTGATTTCTGCATAAGATAATATACATGTCTCTATGCGCGTGCGTGAGTTTTTTTTTTAAAGGAACAATGTAATGTTTATTTTTATACCTTTTTATAATTTTTCTTTTTCTGCTGTAGCATAATGGCTAAGAGTGTGAGTCAGGAAAGAAAAGCCAGGAAGTCCCCAGTTCAAATCTCACCTTAGCCATGAATTCATTAGGTGGCCTTTTAGGCAAGACATAGTCTCTCGGCCTTAACACCCTATCTGCAATATGGGGATCATAATATACTGGCCTACCTTACAGGGTTGTTGTAAGGATTACTGAGATAATGTATGTGAAATGCTTCGAAAGCTTGAAATGTGCTATATCAACTATCATTTTTATTCTGCACCTTCTATGGAACCATCTGTTAGCAACTATGAAGTTGCCTCTGGCTGTCAGTAGTATATTCTGTTGTCCCAAACCAGATTTTTCAGTGTGCTGTGATTAACACACACAGCTCCTGTGCATATGGGCTGCTCCAATATCACCCGCTCCTCTGGCATGTGATGTGATGCAAGACAGCTGGACAGAGCCCTCCTCCATTGGACCGTAGGCAGATTGACAAGGGCTTCTTGCTCCTTCCCATGCAGTTTCTTTCCTGAGAGTAGGAAGAAGAGACCAAGTTAGGGAAAATGGATTAGTGGGGATGTAGTTGCTCTCCGCATTCTTGTTTTTTAGCTCTTGGTGTCAGACAGGCGTGTTGTGCTTCCAAAGAGCCACCCCCTGGGATGGCTCAGGTCAAGCTACCAGAAAGGTGGGGCTTCCCCACTGCTTGGGAAGGTGCACCTTGGGCTGAGGATCAGTCAACGATTTTGTGTCCTCCTCTCCTAAAATGAGGAGGACAGGCAAGGTTTCAAGTTTGCACTGCATCTGTGATATGAAGTCTAAGACGCCCTCACCATTGTGACACACACAGTAGGCAGAAGAAAAAGGGTTATGCCCTTATAAACCAGATCACGTTTATAGCACAATATTGTGCTGAATGAGGAGAAAAGCAAAATGGCTTTCCTCGAAAGGAGTGGAAGAGGAAGCAGAAAAATTTGATCTTTTTTTTAAAGAGCAATATTGCACCCCTTTCCTTTGCTGCAACAGAACAGACAGTACCATCATGGCCCTTCCATAAAGGGATCTCCTCCCCAAAGTGAAAAGACCACCCCCATCTCCCATACAGATACTAGTGGGCAGACTAGGTCATGGGCAGATGGCACCTTCTATTTGCCCACCACTAGACAAGCTCTGTTGCAGACAACTGTAAGCCAGCCATGTCTGGAAGCACGAAAGGCCCCTGCGCTCTTGTTTTATTGCATCAGCAAGATCTACAGACTCAAACATGCAAAGACGTTTTCAATAATCTCCTAGGCCATGGAGTCCCTGAGCCAGTCTCTGTTGACATTGAGTGTGGCATCTACTCTTATTCACTGTACTCCAAAACTCCAACAAAGGACATACTAGTTGAAGATTTTTGGTTCACATGGCAAAGTGCCCCTTCAAATTAGGGACAGCTGATTCTATTCTGCAATCGCCCTGCACATTCTCCTAGAAGCAGATCTTACAGTATTACTTTGAGCCAAGGATTGCCAGCACTTTCTGTTCTTTATCTGTGACCAGGATCATCTTCAGGATAAGGTCATTCCCTTAGGCCTGAAGTTGGCCCAACTGTTTTGCAGGGTTCTGGTCATCCCACTGGACTCTTCCTTTCTGCAGGCAGTTAGCATCTTGATAAGGGAGGACTGGGGCCTGCATAAAAGCTGCAGGCATTTCTCATACCTGCCTCTTCTGACCTCCACAGTGCTTTCAGCTGGATACTCTTGGAGGACCATTTGCAGGGTGGCTACCTGGCCACCTCTGCACATCATTCGACACTCCAAGAATGTAGTTATTTGCCCAGTCTTTCGCAGGAGCAGGCTGTGGGAGAGCCTGAATCGGCAAGCTTTGCTTGGGAGTCTAGTTTTGGGCATGAATAAATTGGACTAGTTTGCTATACTTTTAAGGATGAGTGCTTTGTTTTGAACTGACTATTTTGAATTGTCTGTATAGGGGGTGGATGTGTGTTTGAAACCCGAGCCTACCAGAGAATGTCATTCTACTCTGTGGAGGTGTGGACTTCTGCTTCATGAGCCACGCTCACTGAAGTGCTGCCATGTTCAGGACAGTTAGAGAAAGGATGGCTCAAGCCAGGGCTGTACCATACTATTTGTTTTGCAGCTACACCTGTTTTTCAAATAAGTCACTGTTCTCAATTGATACTACTGTTTGTCACATCAGATCACTTTATATCTTCTAAGAAAAGACCTAGCAAGTTCCCCTCCCCCCTTAAATTTGAGGATCCTGATGCTGGAAAAGTAGTCTTGAAGCACCCTACTTGACCACCTTTCTGGAATCTTCTGCTTGTAGGGGAACACAGACAACCCTTTCCCCTTTAAGCCCATACTATCTTGCCATGCCAAGGGAATCAGGGGGACAGCTTTGTGCATGAACAACATCTGTGCATTAATGGAGTAATTAATGGAGCAGCCCATGTGGATGGGTAGGGCAGCTCTATATAAGTGTCACCTGTAACAAACAGGTTATATAATAAGGTTACCGAAAGACACAGGAGGATAGATGTTCTGAAAAGGAGGTTAATTTTTCCAGAGGGAACTAGGGGTATATGATGCTGACCTCTTTATCGTTTCAAATGGCTTTCATTTTTGCTCCAGTTTTCTAAATTCTATGACAGCTTGGTAGGGCTGACAAACCAAGGTGTGCAGAAATATCATATGTATCCCATGAATTGTCACTGCAAGGAACTTTATGCGAAAGTTATTTTGTTTAGGCAAATTATTTTAAACTAATTTATTTGTATATTTCATTAAATGTTTAATTTATATGTACATATTTATGTATACTAGACCTCTGATCAACATGTGTTGTAATGAGGAAGCAATTTCTGATGTAATCCCTTTTAAACAGGTCAACATCACATAACACAGAGTAGATTAGCTAACTGAAATACCTTTACTTGATATGTGCAATTTTATTTTTCCTTCATGAAAACATTTTTGAACAGAGGGTACATTTAAAATTTTAGCTCCTGCATCTTCATATCCTAGGCTGGTAAATTCAAGTTAACTCAAGCCTCGGACAGGTATCCATACCTTGAGAGGTGAGCCCATTGTGGTTCCACGGCCACTTCTTTTAGGACAGACATAGACATTTTAAAGTGAGCCGAGCCCAGGAGCAGCTTGTTATTTCTGTGTCCAAAGTTCTGGTTAGCTGGCCCTTGTGACAATCACAGAACCATCTGGCCTTTCAGTGCTAATTAGCTGGCTCTCGTGGCAACTGAAAAACTATTCCTCCCCCTTGAATTAAAAAAAAGTAGAGGGCTGGCTTTTTAAAAACAGCACTCAGTAAATAAATGTTTAAACAGCTATACAGTTCAGGTTCCAAGGCAGAGATCAGGGAAAGGTTAAAAAAAAAAAATAGAGCCTTGCCTAAAATAGGAGGTAGGTTGAAAATAGATGCTGGAATCATAGCAGCTACATGTGTCAGTAACCAGTGAAGATGAAGGGGAGCCGCAATAGTGGGAAAATGGGCCCACTCTTGAAGGTACATCTGCCTCAGGCCTAAGAGGGAGAGGTGTCCCTGTGGAACTTGGCATGAGCAAGGCCTGCCTCTAGACCAGGGGTACACAACTTTGGCCTTCTACCTGTAGTTGAACGACAATTCCCATCATCCCTAGCCACAGAGGCCAATAGGGATGATGAGAGTTGTAATCTATCTACAGCGGGAGGGCTGAAGTTAGGCACCCTTGCTCTAGAGTGTGTGGGGTGTGTTTTATATTACCTTATTATTTATGTGTGGATTTGTTTGGCACTACAACCCTAGCAAGTATTTGCCACTGTGCTATTAAACTTTTGTCTCCATGTGGGCTAGTAAATTATTTTCCAAAAAGAAGCAAGACATTGCAGAAGAGTTGCCACAATAAACATACAGACACTCTTCCCCTCACACCCCCCCCCGCTTCTGGTTCTACTTCTGTGATTTGGTTTCTCAAAGCAGTTTTAGTTGTCTTGCCAGTTCTAGATGCTGCCTAAAGTCTTGTGCATGTATATAGAGAACAAAGCCAGAACCACCCAGAAAGAACCTCTTAATAGACCATGTTCAATGCTGTGAAATACACTCCACCCCACCCCCTTTTGCACATTTCTGTGTGGCTGTGATCCTATAGAAAGCTTGTTTACATGTCTCTTTGCGAGTGGCTTTATTAACTTAAACCTGAGTGGAAGGGTTTGCCTTGTCATAAACTTCGATAGAAGTAAAAACCATTTGCCGATATTTTACTCCAATGTGACCAAGAAACAGAATCCAGGACAAGGCTATGCAAAGAGGAGTCTTCGTCCCCTGTGACTCAGGGATAGCAGGGACAGAGAATAGGTTCAGCTAGGTTTGGCAAAGCAGGTACTGCCCAGGAACCCAAAAGGAAGGCCAGCACCTGATTTTCCAAACTTGTGCCTTGAACCTGGACTCCAGGCCCTTAGGAGAGGTTATAAGGACCATCTTTCCCTCTCAGCCTTCTCCTAACTTAGAAACTGCATTCAGGTTGGGAGGAAGATGGAGCAACGCCTTTTCCTGGCTCAAGAACCTGCTTCCTGGGTTCTTGATTGGGCTGGGGGCTGAAGGATAGGATCAGAAACATTGTCCCTCCCATTATACTTCGGAGCTGCCTTCAGGAGAGAACGGAGGAACTTCTCTCTGTGTGTTGTCCGCTGGTGCCAGGGTGATTTCTCCTCTGCCAACCTAGAGTAAGGGATGGATGAAAGAAAAACTCTTTCCACACACTTCCTCGCATCCCTTTAGTCACTGAGCCACTGCAGTGGGTGAAGTCCGCTTTTCCATAGCGTGTTGAGTGGATGTGTAAGGTGGGATGGAGTAGCAAAGGCTGGAAATTCCCCCACTCTTTACCTCATCCATATTCCATAGGCCTTTAGCAAGCTGTTAACAGGCAAGAGGGGCTTTTATGAAGACTGCCTCGGCAACACTGCTGCTCCCAGTTATTTCTTATAATTGTTTTTTTATAGATCATATTTCTATGTTTGTAAGAAAATTTTACAGATCTAGGCTTCCAAAATGAAATATAAATCCGGAATCTTTTTCTTATTTTTGTTATGAAGGCTGTACTTGGTGTCATGGGTATGGGCACACTTCTTAAATTTCAGGTTATTATATAGGGGACCAAGAATTTGGGGTGGGGGGTGGGCAGGACACTGCAATGTATTACACATTTTGTGTTGGTTTTCCATTATTGCGACACTTACTAATGGTAAAATCCTTGCTATCTGACATAAAATACAATACTCTTATTAAGACCATAATGCTTGCCTGATTGTATTTCTAAATACAAGATCAAATTTTAAAATTTTCATGAAGGAATTCAAAAACAATCCTCCCTAAAAAAATCCCTTTTTATTTTGTGATGGTTTGCAATGTTTTTGTTTCCTGTACTTCTCCAGTGTTTTGTTTTTTATGCTTCATTTGTCCTGTCTTTGTAATGGTATGGCTGCTGTAACAGTCACATTAAATGCTGTAAATGTAACCTATGGAACAGCATGGCTGCTGTTAGCAACAAACTGCTGGACTAATGGACCTTGGCTAGTAAGGCAATTCTTATGTTCCTAGAAAGGCATTTGTGATTTTGAAAAAAGCCCAAATGAAAGGGGGGGGAAGGCCCATAAGAAACCTGAGTCTTATTAACTTTGATTATTTTTTCACCTTTCTACCCCAGAAAGTAATATGACAGGCACCTAATTGGTGTAACTTTTGAATTCACATTATTAATAAAGATATCCTGTGAAAACTCAGCCTTTGTATCTTAGTATTTTCTCTTCTGATCCCCATGATAGTACCTTTGCCAGGAAGTATTGTATGTATTTGAGACACACTGCCAATTTTAAATGGGCTAGTGGGACAACCCCAAGAACAGCGTATTCATACTTTATTTTATTTCTGACTTGAACATGCTTCTTTTTTTTAATAGTTTCCATCCATGCCAGTTTAATTTAATCTTTGCAGAGTATTTCCAATGTGGATAACTGCTACTGAGAATAGAAGGAAGCATGGAAACACATTTTGTATCTCTTGTGGTGCTTTCTTCTCCCCATTTTATAATCCAATCAACCTTTGATGTTTTGGTTTGGTTTTGAGAGAGAAGAGGGGCAGGGGGTAGAACCAGGCTCACAAACTGGAGAGAGGGAGTTGGGGCAGGGTGAGCAAAGGGAAAATGGAAGAAGCTCAGATTTGTCTTACAAGAGTTCACCAGTTCTGGTGATAGAGCAGAAAAAATTGCACGAACAGAGCATATGTTACAGTCACCATCTTAGACATAAAGTAGTTCTGGGTATGCCATGCACAAATTGAGTCTCCATGGTCTCTTCAGTCTTCATTTTCCTGGTGGCCATGGATGGGAGCCTCGTATGATGACTAAATCATGCACCATTACTGTTGGATCGTAAGCTGAATGTGTGTGGGGGCGGGGGATTTCCTTAGAAAGAACATTTCTGATCAGATGTCCCATGGTGAATGTAATGTGCCCCAAAGTCATTGGTGGCTTTGGTTAGAGATGGGTCAGTTTTAACATGTTTCTCTGTATTTTAAGTGCCTTAGTAACTTTATAATACCAGATATTGTGGAATGAGAGATGCCACAATGAAGTATTTGCAGCCATAACTCCAAACATGGTTTATCTCATGAGTCAAAGTGCCAAATTTGGTGTTATATTACAATTGGGGTAGGAGCTTTAAGGGAGGAGAGAGAAGGTTCCAAGTTCCCTCCCTGGCTTCTCCAAGATAGGGCTGAGAGAGATTCCTGCCTGCAACCTTGGAGAAGCTGCTGCCAGTCTGTGAAGACAATACTGAGCTAGATAGACCAATGGTCTGACTCAGCATATGGCAGCTTCCTATGTTCCTAGAGATAAATGTCATTATGAATTTCGGTATTATTAATAAAGGAAAAGATTGGATCACTGTCAGGCGGGAATGCAAAATACAAGTCACTCTTAGGGCCACTTTAAATGTTTGTTAATTCAAGAGTGCTTCAGTTAATTGTAGGAAAGCATTGTTGTTACCATTTTAACGCCGCATTTTAAAACCTGTTATCTGTTAATCCCTTTTCCTCACTGCGCTCCATAGCATGCTCTTCTTTCTGAACCACCACAGTTCTCTGTATCCCTCTGTCAACCCTCTCTCCTTTTCCATTTCATAGCCTACTCCTTTGCCTCTGTCTGCACCCCATTGCACATGCTCTCTTCAGTTGCTTCACAATCCATGCAAAGCACTTTACAGTCATACAGGTAAGTATAAAAATATGTATGTGTTTAGTATATATGAATGCTAAGTATTTATCTCTCCATTTCCCTGCTTTCTTCCTTCAGTCATTTGCTTTCTTTCTCCCCTCCCCTGCCCTTGCAATTTCTACTTCTTGCAAAGTCTGGTAGCAACAACACACAAAGTTTTAACTCTCAGTATGTGAGGAATTGCCATGCAGTGTGGCTTGGCTGTCAATCGCCAACTGCAAAAATAGGTGTAGCAGCAACACCATCAAGTGCTGTGGAAGGAGCAAGGAGGTGCAAAGCAGAACATACTCCAGGCATTCATACATACAACCACTATGGAGGGACCAGTGAGGATCACAGATGTTCCTCAAAGAAGTGGGTAAGACAACAGATAATGGGGATGTGTGGGCGCCACAACAGACTCACAGCCCATATGTTGTACAGGCCTGCTTTCTAGCAGCTCTCAAAAACTTGTTGGTGCTGATGGAGAAACCTGTTTTCAAAAAGCAGGAATCTCCATAGGGCCAAATAGCAAGGAACAGGGAGCTGAGTTCAGTTTAACAATGGACCAGCATTATTGGATGTTGAAAATAGCTGCATAGGTGCAGCTCTGGCAGCTGGATTGGGAAGAGCAGCCCCACCCATAATGGCTATTGGCATCTGTGCTGCTTCATCTACAAGGAAGAGCTAGCTGTATGAATGTCTCATTCCCAGCTGGGCATAGTTCTCTATTTGATATGGAGGTACCAAAAAATAAAGTAGGAACATGGGCAGCTGCCATATACTGAGTCAATTCATTGGTTCATCTAGCTCAGTATTGTCTTCAGACTGGCAGCGGCTCCTCCAAGGTTGCAGGCAGGAATCTCTCTCAGCCATATCTTGGAGAAGCCAGGGAGGGCACTTGGAACCAGAGCAGCTCCATCCCCTGAGGGGGATATCTTAGAGTGCTCACATGTCGCTTGTTTTTTTAAAAAACATTAATATTCTGCTCTTCCTCCAAGGACCCCAGGGGTGTACATAGTTAAGTTTCTCCTCACCCAGCAAGTATGGCTGAATGGGGACTTGAACTTGAGTCTCCCTGGTCCTAGTCCAGCACTCGAGAGCTACATCACGCTGGCTCCCATTCAAATGCAACCAAGGTGGACCCTGCTTAGCTAAGGGGACAAGTCGTGCTTGCTACCACAAGACCAGCTCTCCCCTCCTTGTATAGGGTTAGCAATACAATTTTAATAAAACTTTTCTGTACTTATCAGACATAGAAATGTTGGAAGTTGTCTGTAACTGTCAAAGGGGTGGGGTGGGGTGGGGAGATACAAAATCCCTCTTCTAGCTGTGAGGAAGCTGCCACCATCCACTTTTTATAGGCGCAGATTCACCCTTCCAAGGGAATATTCTGGGGAAGCTAAGTGGAAAACCCCTCCCTATAAGAAAAGTGAGTAGTCTTAGATCTTTAGAAGCGTGTGACTAGGGCAGGACCCAATAAGGAGTGACACTCTTTAACAACAACAAGGATTTATTAGTATTTGGATGATAAGGAAAACTACAGAGGCATCAAAAATCACTGCTCTCATTCAAGTAAAACCCTTTCTCAGGACCTATAAGAACCATGCAGTCAGATTCAAGCACTTAAAAATAAACTTCCTGATGCGTCTAGCTAAACTGGCCCCATCCTTCCTACTCACTTCCAGGTAAGGAACTTCCAGTTGATTCCCAGTTTAAGGCTGTTAGTCTCCCCTTTCCTTACAGTAGTTGCTGATCAGCCCTCACTCCTCTCCCCTAGTTCTCTATAAGCTGTTGTCCAGTAAACTCTGCCCCTCACTCTGGATTGGGCCATGGGAATTTGATGGGCTTTCTTCCTTATTTGGAGAGGTCCACCCTCCAAACAGTTACTCTCATTGAGGCCTAGTCCTCCCTCAAGCCTATCACCACACTCACTGTCAGTATGAGTCAGACCATAATTTCATCTAGCTTAGTATTATGTAGACTGACTGGCAGTCAAGGTTTCAGGCAGGAGTCAGCCCTACCTGGATATGCCAGGGAGTGACCTTGGGACCTTCTGCATGCAAGCAGTACTCACATATAGTCACTCATCCAAATGCAAATGTGTTTTGCTTAGCAAAGGGGACAATTCATACTTGCTACCACAAGACCAGCTTTCAGACTTGCCCACTGTCATCCAGAGAATCAGTAGGGGAGCTGTATTCCAAAAAGAACTTTCTATTTTTCTTGTAAACTTCTTCCAGATAGCATCTCATGCTACATCATAACCTGTTACTGAAAATCTCACTCTTAAAAATCAGTTTGCAGAACTGGAGTAAGGTAGCATTGCTGTTGAAGGAAAGGTGATCAAAGCCCTACTGTGAACACTTAAAAGGTACCCTCTGAATCAGGGCCTTCACTTACAGCATTGATTCTATCGCTTCTAAAAGAAAGACCAAATCAATGAATAGAGTGTCAAAACATTTTTAATGAAAGAAATTTTGTGGTACATTTTCTCAGAACAAATGCATTGCTTTGGATACAGTAGTTGACCTGTTACACATTTTGAAGCAGAAGAGCATTAGGCTGCATTGTGCAGCTTATAAATACTTTATTACCAAACCTGTGCTAAGTTTTAATTCAAAAAGTCTTGACTTCCTAGACTGAACTATTGACTGTGCAATTGAACCATAGTTAAGTGTTAACACAAAGCTTTGCCAAACTTATTTGCTGCTTTCCCCCCAAACCAGAACACATCACTACAAAATTTCGATTTCATCTGTTACATATATACAAAAATATACATACTTCTCCACCTTACCCACCCTCCAACCAACTCATGTTGACAAGAAGGAATCAATTTCGTTTCCCCTTGTATACAAAGAGACTTGGATAAAGTTATCTAAAATAGGAATAGGAAAGTGTGTCAGGTATAGCTAACTTTAAAGCTAGGTGAGGCAAAAGATGGAAAACTTGTGAGGGCTACTAAAAGCATACAGGTAAGTTGAGCATGTTTTCAATATTTGAGTACAAATCAGTGTTTAGAAATTATTTCTTGTGTTCCTAGACGTTTGGAAGGTGATTTATACTTCCATGGCCTACATAAACAACCATTTCCACTGGCTCAATTTTGCATGCGGGAGCTGAAAAACCTTAAAACTGTACAGTGATACTGTACTGCAATATACAGAAGCTCTAGCATCCTGTGATGCTAGACAAAGGTCTGGTTCACACTCAGTGTTGCAGACATGGTTGCTGCAGGTACAGCAGTGTGCTGTAAGGAGGAGGTAAATTGCAACATGAGGACAAGGGTCTCCAAACACTCAGAGACATGCAATAGACCTGCTCGCAGGCACTGTGATGGTCATGGGTCTCTCGTGCTATCCACTGCAGGCTTACAGACTTGTGCTTCCCTGTCCCTATTTATGGTATTCACTTCAGCAAGCACCAAGGTGTATGTGAAAACACAAATGCCAGGTCACGCGTGCTTTGGTTCTTAAAAGCGTCACGCTTATGGCAGAGAAAAGGCATAGACAACCGCACCATCCATAGTACAGAATGCAGAACTCCAGGAAATCAAGACAAGTTTTTAGTGTTGAAACAAGAAGCTGTCTGAAGACTTTAAATGAGGTCTGAGATTTCATGAGGGGTGCAGGCATTCAGTTCTGCCATTCCCAAGGGAGGTGTGTGTATGCGGGTGCATGCCTGCACATCATCACAGCCATATTCTGTTGGGGGAATTCTCATAGCAGGATTTGGCCATCATTATTGCTGTGCGCCTTGACAAACTAAGGGAACCACAGAACTTTATCTCGATCAAAACGGTCTGCTTCTTAACTGGAAGTGACTGCTCTCTCATCCCAGGTCTGGTGAATGTAGGGATAAACAATAAAAGAAGCAGGAAGACCTGGTCCCTGAGCCTGGAGAGAGAGGCCAGGGAAGCAGAGGAGACAGGAGACTGTTTCTGTGAATTTAACACTGGAGCTGTGTTTTGTTGACTGTCTCATTTGCAGATCCTGGCCCCGTCAGGTAGGATTGGACAACTGCATCTGGACCTAGCATGTGTTCTTTGCAAAACCGTGTGGCAAGGACAAGTTGCAGAGGTGGGGCTGAAACACTCATTAGATAGGAAACAGTCTCAACATTGTGAAATATGTTGGCCACTGTCAGTTGTGCAAGTGCATTGCACAATTTCCTGCATTTGTGAAAGTACACATACCACTGCACACAAGGCATATGGAACATTGTGCCAGTGAAGGCTACATGCAGTGTGAAGGGATTTTAATCAAACCTTTGGCACTAGACAACTGTGCCCGTGGAAAGGTCTGCTTCCTTGCCAAAAGAATGTGAGTGTGCAGAATACCAGTGTGGTTCCCTGGATTGAGTGAAGCCTTGAGGAAGCCTGACTTAAAGTCTAATATCGGCCATAAACATACACAGCCTTGGCCAAGTTAATGTTCCCCATTCAAACATGAACATCCACAACCAGTGGGGCTTTCAGAATAGGCATGTGCACAAACAGAGGTCTGAATTCATGTGTGAATACAGTCTGAATTCATGTGTGACTCCCCTCCCTCCCATCCCCACTGCCCTCGAACTGCCGAACTGGTTCGTGGTTGGGCCGAACTGGGCCGAATTTGGACCCATGCATGAACCTTGGTCTGTGCACATGCCTACTTCAGAAATAGTTCCACAAGAACAGCATCCTGCTGAAACTGCTACCTCAAAGGAGTGCATGGTTGGCCAAAGTTTGCTCAAAATCTTATCCCTCCCCCTTTGTGCACAAAGGAAAAAAGGCACACTGGCATGGATGTGCCTCACATGCTAGTTAGAGGGAGTCAAAAAAAGATGTGTGCAGATTCTAAATTCTATGGTGCCAGACTCCGACTTCCTTTTCCACTTCAGTCCTCCAGTTCTTAAAAGTCTTGCTGGCCACAAGACTGCATACATGACGAGGTGGTAGCTACTGGCCCATGGGGGCTGGGGAGAAACAAAGAATCGGAAGGCCAGACTTTCTCAAGGCAAAGAACCAACACACCAACGCTCCAATGGAAGGTCCTGCGGCAGCAGATGAAGAGGAACTGAAGAGTGAGGTGCCGACCACATCTACTTAGGCAGGCACAGCTGCCTGGAGGGGGCATGTTGTGCACCTAACAGCTTTACACTTAAAGCTCTAGAAGTCTGTGATCAAGGCTCTGTACAGGTGCAAAATTCATAGGTGTGAATGCACAGAGGAGAACACAGGAGACCATCTACTGAAGATACTGATGCCCTGCAGGAGAGGGTCTTGGATTTCTCCCCCTATAGCTTTTGGTCAGAGCATGGCACATGTGTCTGCTTTGTGGGCATGCGCAGAAGCATCAGCTGATGCAGAATGCAGTGGTCTGTATCCCAAGGAGACAGTTCACTAGGAGCACATTTACAGCTTGCTCCAGCTGCCTCCATATCATTTCCTGTTCCTTGATGCTTGCTTTAATTTACAAGCAGCTTAGTCCCAATGCATCTTGGAAACTATCTCTTCCCATTGTGATCCGAGTGCCCTCTTAAACTCAGCATTCAATCAGTGCAGCCAGGCTGCTCCTCGCTCCAGTTGTGGCATTCCCATCCCTGCAGGCTTACGAGACTCCAAGCTGGAGCATCCTTGGGCTGCACTGCAGGGGTGTTTTAACGGACTGTTCCCCCCCCCCCCCCCCGCTTAAGTTGTTACTCATCCTGAGCCTTCAGGAGAAGATGGGCTATAAATATCAAGCAACTCGAAGTGATAAAGGCCTTGCAAGGACCAACATGGAAGTTGAAAAGCCCAGTTAAAGATGATCTCTCAGGCATTGCTTTCTTCTTTACATCAATTTGTGGCTCTTCTTGGTGACTCATTAGCAAAAATGGCTTCTATGAAGTCCCCAGGCCATTGGCAGAGCCTCTATTATTTGTGAGCTAACATTATGACAAACATCATGTAAGAAGGCTCTTCCCACTCGAGTCAAGAGAAAGCCATGTAGCAAGTGCCCACCATGCAGGTAGAGTCATCTTTTTGGAACACCAGCTGGAACAGGAAAACATTGACTGGTGCCAGGCCATTCTCATCCTTAATCCTTTTGTACAAACCATTCTTGGAGCCTGAAATCTTTAATTCTGTCACACAGTTGTGATTGGAATTCCAAAGGCTCAGGGTGGGGAACTAACAAAATAAAACACAGCACACAAATATCCACCCATCTCGGTCCTAATGCTTGCCAAAAGTCTGAAGTGTACATATACAGTGGATGCAATCCAGAGAAAACTGGGTGTGCCTACGTCCCACTGAACTCAATGGAATGAAAGTGCACAGTAAGATACTTCAGCCCTATGCCCAGTCACACTTAACTTTTGCTGGCCTGCTCCCAGTTTCTTAAATGTGCTCAGGGCAGGGTTTTTTTTTTTGTTGTTTTTTGTTTTTTGCAAGTCTCCAGGTCAGAAAGAATGTCAGAAAAGTGAAACAACTACTGAGATGTCTCTCTTGTGTCTTTATCTGGTGCACAGATGGAATCAGAAACAGGGGCTTGCTCACCTAATCTAAAATGAAACAGGCTCCCCCAAAGTCCATCACACCACAGCTTCAACTGCAAAGAAAGAAAGAGGGTAAAGCCACTTAGGGTGGAGGATTTAGAGTGAGGAAACTGCCAGTGGCAAAAGGGTTGAAGAGTTCCTCTACCCCACCCTTCTAGTTTTCATTTTAACAATGCTGGTGCATTTGAGTGTACCATATAGACAATCCCTCTAGACAAGTTCTGTCTAGGTGTTTTTTCTTGCCCATGTCTTGAAGCCAAAACTGTCCCTTCTCCATTTTTAGGAACATAGGAAGCTGTCATATACTGAGTCAGGCCATCAAAGGTCATTCACACAATCAAAAACTGTGTTCTATCCAGGTTTGGGAGCCACGTGTGTTCCCAATTTTCAGTTGTGTGGCAGCAAGGTAGGAGGAAAAGCTACCCATATTTAACTCCTAACTTGCTGCCACACAACTGAAAATTGGGAACACACATGGCTCCCAAACCTGGATAGAACACAGTTTTTGATTGTGTGAATGACCTCATTGTGTTGCTAAAAAACTAAGTGTTCCTAGAAGTGTTTAACACCCGCCCACACAGACCTACCTCTTAAGAACTAATTGTCGATAGAAAGGATGTCTGCTTCTAAGAAGTGCGACGCCTAAGGAATTCAGGCTCTTTACTTGTGAGCCAGTTTTGAAACACAAACCCTTGTGATCATTCAGCTGTTGTCTGCTCTCATACAGTGTCAGGATCTGAGTGTTGCCTCCTTTACTGTGGCCCCATATCAGAAACCAACCTACAGCTCTCAGCAGCTTTGCTAACAAGGTCGAAAGCACTTCAAAATGATGAAGAAAACATATCCCGCAAATCAAAACAGAACACGGAGCAATATTGCGTCATTTCACATCACCAGAAGGAGAACTTCCTTGCACAAGAGTCCAGCTCCTCCAATTAGCACAAAAAAACCTCTCCCCTCCAGGTTTGGAAAGAGAGGAGGGGCAGTAACTACAGAGAAGTTAGAAGAGCATAAGAGCACTTCATTAGCCCAGATCTGGGAGGTTTCCATACATGTGGGAGAATACAGAAGCCTATGACAGCAAATGATCAGTCGAGAGATGTCATTATGCACACATTCCTTTCTGTGCACAAAGCTGCCCCTGCCATTGGAGAGGGCAGCAAGCAGGAGCTCCATATGTGCACAGAAATGCACTGGAGATCCAGGCGAACATCTATGAGGAATCCGTGCTGAATGAAGACTGTCCTCCCCAATGGGTTATGTTTCATAAAAATAAACAGACAGAAACAGAAGCATTTGCGTAAATGTATGCGAATGTTAAATATTGTTGAAGAAGCCAAAACAGAGAGAAAGAAAAACCTCAGTCTCAAAACCTTTCATTTAGCTTTTCCCTACTCTGGTTTGGGGAGGAGCAGAGCTGGGATTTCTTTTCTATAGAATCAGGGTGGAGATTTTCTATCCCAAAGATCCAAGGCAAATTCTTTACCTTAGGCAAAACTAATAGTTCATTTTTATTGCATCTCTAACAGCAATCTGCATGAATGACAGAAGTTAGCACTGGAAATCAGCTGACTGATTTTAAATACAGTTCCCTAAAAATCAACTTTTTCTAGAAAGCATTCAGAGAAACGATTATGCACAAAAAGGCATCCTTATGCTAAAACTGTAGAACAAGCGAATGTCTACTTTTAACTAATCTTTTCTAGAGGTGCAGCTACGTGGGACCTAAGCCCTGGGTGACCTGCCTTTCCCTGAGGGTCTCGAGGGTTTTTTTCTTCTAAAATTGCTCTCCAGCTTGGTAGCCAGATCTCCTCCTACATTTCCTGGAGAGGTTTTGTTGTTTTCAGTACCTGCTCTCCTACAAAGGGTAAAATGAAGAGTCGTGATCAGTGCAACAGTTCTAGAGATCCCAAAGCACAGAGATGCCTTCTGAGGGATCCCTCCTTTCCTTTTACACCATGGGACTCTTAGTCCTCACGTATTCTCAATGATGGTTAAGGCAGCAGGGAGATGATGCTCTTCAATAAGCAAGTATGTAGGGCATTAGAAGGGCTGCTGTAAGGACAGAGACAGACAGAGATCCTGAGCAGGTGGCAAAGAACACTTGCCATTAATTCCCAGCAGTAGTCTTGGATAATCAGTTCCTGAAAACATTTGTGCTTGACATCGTTCTGCAGGATTTTTCTTTAGTGCTCACAAGAGGACAAAACAGAACATGACAAAACAGAATGTGCTTTCAGCAGAAAAAATACACTGGCTCCTTGAAGAGATCATCTAATACATACAATAGTGTAGCAGAATGGATTCTTTTTTAATACTTAGTTATCTACCAGTATTCATACCCACACTAAAAACTACTAAGGTCACTCTGCTAGTGCTTTGTCAACTGTGAGACAACTAGAAAGATGTTCAGTGCACTAATTCCAAGCAGGTTTGTGGTTCATTTCCTCCAGGTCACTCTCCGAGCAAATACCAGCAGATGTAAGTTTGGCTGCAACCTGACAGTTCTTGCTCCATAAAACTACTTGGGGCAGGACAAGCAAACACAAAATAGCACTTGCACATCTTCCAAAAAACAACTAACAATAACAGGAGCTATTTGAACTGCCTTTAGAAATAGGGTCCAGCTCAGCTCCAGTCTGAGAATGAGGTGTGACATCTAGGGGTAAGATTGAGAAAGTGCAATCATTTACATGGAATTAATTCTCAAATTTAATTCACCAGATTGTCAAACACATCCAAGGCAGTGAGATTTTCAGTTTGTTCAGCCCCACAGTAGAAACAGGAAAAGAATAAAATTGTGAGTTCCAAATATGCTGCTTTGACAGTTCGATCCTGAGACAGGAATGCTTGTATAGCTATAAAAATAGAAAGATTAAAAAAGGTATTTGGCAGGGGAGAGGGGAAGGCTACAGAAATAAAAAAAGTAATTACACTTGCTGTTCTGGAGAAAGAAAGAAAAAGTAAGGCAGCCCAAGCTGTATGCTATATAATTATGTGGGTCGCAAACTACCAGTCACTCCAGTGGTACCCTCTTACAGAAGGGTGGGTGGTGACTGGATAAGAAGGAACCTGCTCTAGGAGCAAAACAAAAGCTGAGAGTTTCTTGGTGGTGAAGTGTGCAATAAATCTGTTACAGGATTTCAGCATCACCTTATATGTTGTTTTGGAGCAGGCGTCATAACTTGGACTTGAACTGGGCCTGGAGAAGAACGCTAAGGAGAAGTGTGTCTTTTGACTGCATCAGCTCTGAATTCTTCAGTTGTGCCATATCAAGCCCCGTCGCCACTGCCTTCTAAGAGGAAACAATTCTCAACTTTCCACCAGATTTCTGTTTCAACTAACCCACAGCTTTTAAAACCTGTCTTCGTGGCTCACGAACTGCTGCCTTCTACTTGATGCCAACACAGTGAGCTAAGCGCAGTATGCATTTGATTACATGAACACAGATAACTAAAGGGACACAGGAGACAAAAAACAAAAGGTGGTCGCAAGTGTGCCTAGGGCTACAGATCTGCTATTTTAGTTTGAGGTGTAAAAAAAGGCAACAGCCATGAATACAAAGTACATGAGCTTTCTCTCCGAGTAACACGTGGCTGTATGGATCTTCAAGACCATGTAAGAATCTCCTTCCCACCAGTATTAATTCTTCAGAAGGGGAAAGGAAGGACCCAACCATAGAAGAGTCTTGTTTATGTATTCGGTTGTGAACATCAGCTAACCAGGTAACTGTGCATCTCCCTGGAATTAATGCTCAGAACCACGCCTGAGAGATTGCCTAAGGAACAGAAAAACAAAGGACCAAGATTAGCAAATTACAGGATACCGACATTAACCCCCCTTGTATTCCAGGAATAGTTCTGCCAAACAAGATGATGGTTTTATCACATCACACCAGGTGAAAGTGGTGCAGCGGTTGTGATGTGTTTTTTGTTGAAGTGCTGAAATTACTGGCTTTGGAGGCATTGCAGTAGATCTCCAGTGACAACATCAAGTGGTCTGAAGGGAGCAGGTGAGGGAGGAGAATGGAACCACAGGCTTCCTTTCAAGATGACACTGACCTGGGACTGGACACTGACTGCCATCAGCAATAAGGGAACTCTGTAGCTGTTCAAGTTTCCACCTCTCCCAGAAGGAGTCACTGCAAGGTAATGGTGTGGAGGAGTCCCGAGGTCGGGGTGGCGATAAAGTAGGCAACATAAAATATATAAAAACAAAAGACGTGGATGGGTGAGTCTGGAAATATGCCACTGTAAAAATTCCAAAACTATGAGAACAGAGAACTAGGCTTTGTCACAGGGTGCTGTGAACACCGAACAGTCTGCTCTTAAAGTCTCACTGGTGCGAAGGGGCATACGAATGTCCACAGAGCAAGAACCTTCTGAAAATAACTGGATTTGACACAAGCATTTCAGTAGTAGTAAATTAGCAGGGGAGTAAATTAGCCTAGAGAGCAAGAGGTTGCTAGTTTGAATCCCCGCTGGGAAAAACCTATTTCGGGCAGCAGCGATATAGAAAGCTGCTGAAAGGCATCATCTCATACTGCACAGGAGATGGCAATGGTAAGCCCCTCCCGTATTCTACCAAAGACAACCACAGGGCTCTGTGGGCACCAGGAGTCGACACCGACTTGACGGCACAACTTTACCTTCAGTATAAATTTCGTCAGAAGTATTTCATATAAGAGAAACAGAAGAATCTCCTTTGCAGTTTAGCGAAGAAAAGTCTTTTAATTCAAAGGATGAATGGAGTAACTCAGACATTTACCTGCCCACACCTAACTGTACATCTGTTCAGCACTGAGGGCCATGTGCCAGAGATGGGGCAGGGTGAAGCAAGGAGGGCCTTGCTTCCCTCTTCGAAATACATGATCTGGAGCATCACTATCTATCTATAACACCCCCAGGCTGCTGGATGGGACAGGAACTGCATGCTGTGTCCACTCATCATCCAGTAAGGGATGTGGTTTCCATGATTATATGCCCCTCATTAGGTCAGAATGTGTCAGAGGAATCTCTGCCAAGGTAAAAAATATGTCTCTTGACCAGGATGAAGAGAGTGTATGTCCCTATGCGAATCTAGTTGGTAAATTGAAGAGACTGTCGAAAAGAAAAGAAAAATCATTTTTGACTGGGCTGTCTTTCAGAAGAATTTGATTTCTCAGACAGCTGTTCCATCCCTCTCAAGAAAAATACTGTACATTTTATTTGTTCTGACCATAAGTAGGAGAGGATAGGGACAACACTTACTTGAGAATGAAGGCGTGACTCCATCCTCTTCTGCACCTCCAAGATCCATACTGTCCTCTCTCTACCTGCTGCCAAAAGCCTCACCAGTGCCCTCACTGTCTCCCTCCTGTACTGTTTTAATAGCTTCATTAACCATTAAAGCTCTACGGTTCTGATTCAGACATAGGCCCTGTTGCCTTCAATGGCATGATGAGGTAATGAGATATTACTGCAAGTCAAAAACCTTCTGCTTTCTAGTCTTCTCTCTTCCTACCTAATTTGCTTCAGGTCCTTTACTAACCTGGGGAACCTGTGATTCTGTCGTCCAACTGATCTTTAGGGCAGACCACTCTAACTGCAACACACAGCACAGGGAATCTGAGCCACCTGAAGATAATGGCCTGAACCCTTACACCTCTAGTAGCTGAATTGGGAACTGTCCATAAAGTCCATTGCAGATTTGAAAGGTATTTTGAAACTTGTTCCCATTCTTGCCACATTTTGTCAGTCTAGTACAGACCTCCCTTCAAAAAATATGGCAGATATCGTATGTCGCTTCCAGTACACGTTTATGTCTACCTCCAACTAATACTTGAAAGGAAAGTCATTTCAATGACCAACATGGAAATTTAATTAAAAATGAGCAAACATGTTTACACTTTCCAAAACTAACTTTCATTAATTTGTGGTATCATTTTCTCGTGATAAATAGAACCCATTAGGATAGAAGAGTCTTTGTATCTTATGTGTAAAGACACCCACAGAGTTTATATTCTCCAGTCTCAAGTGTTCCTATACCTTGGGAACAGAGTGTGGCATTCTGGGTATAGCATTTCTACTTTGTTGCCATGGTGGGAAGTGTTTTGGGGTACACGTCTAGTGATCCTCACATTATACCCTGTGTGGGTAAATGGATAGATGAGGGAGACTTGGGAAGCAGAAAATAATCAAGACATGGAGACAGGGAAGATGGAACTGTACAAGTAAATATATCGAATTTAAATAGGAGTACAACACAAGGACATGTAGCCATTGGTACTAAGTGCATGGTGTATGTTACTGTGCTAGAGAACCAAAGAGACAATCGGAACCCCTTCCCTCTCTTAAGAGGGCTACCTCCCTCCCCCTGGGTGTCTCACCCTGAATGACCCCACACCTGTTTCCAGGCCAGTGTAAAGCAGGGGAAGGCCCACTCTAGTGGATCTTAGAGGACACAAAGCCTCAAACTTGCCCCGAAGAGGCAAGCTTCACTGTGCATTCTGACACTTCTCAGAACAATTTTGGATGGCCTTTGTACTGCTTTGGTGATCAGTTTGGCAGTCTCAGCTAGGGAGGGGACAAAATAATATATCCACTCTGACCCCAAACCACATCTTTCATGTTATCTTATGTAAACCAAGCGGATTTTATAAGCACACCACTTAGCACATCACTCTCTCCCTCCCCACTCAGCCCCTACCTCCCAGTCCTTAAGAGCTGCTTATGAAACACCTACCAGAGATGATCTGGACAAGTTAGCAGCCCAGATGCTTCATCCAGCCAATGATACAATGAAGGTCAGTAGCCCCATTCAGAACAATATGATGGCTTGATCAGTCCGGAGTATCACTGCCTCGAACCTCTAGATAACCAAAGACTGTGGGTAGTAGCACAGATGCAAATGGCTTGATGGGGTTCCCTCCTAAGCTCTACTTCTCCTCCCATCACTTCAGTTGACTGCCACCAAATTTTCAGCTCATTTATCCAATCCAGTGACAAACTGATACCATGCAAATCCCAAGGGCACAGAAGGCGATTTCAGTATTTGTTAGCAGTTAAAACAAGATCCTGTAACACACTCCATGTGTCCTGGTGTCTCATGTAAGATTAAAGAGCTCTTATTCTTTCTGACCTAACTGAGTATCACAACCTTGAAGGTCTTCTGAACCACTTATGATGCTTATAATTGGCAGATTATATATTGGTCTCAGGGGAATTTTTACTCAGGTTTTCAAGTATGCTAGCAACAGTTCATATAGGGTGGTTTCACATGATCTCAGGAATTGTGGTTGGATGCTGGCTACTCATATTGGCATGATCATATGAACCCACACCACACCAGTAACCTCAGTTCCATCCTGGGGTGAAAATCAGCATTGGTCATTTAGGATCTTAAGCAGGGTAGCAGAGCTCAGAGCACTTCAAACTAAGATCCACTGATCATGTGAACCCACACTCTCACCTATCCTGGTTACCTGCACGTGACGTGCCCTCAACTGTGCATCCACCATAGACATCCTCAGGTAGAGCAGATGCCACACACAGGTGCTCTAGCATCCTGACTCTCCTCATGGCTTCCAAGCCCCAGCACCTCTGGCTACACTATGACTGACAACACACCATCTCACACTCATCTGCAACACCCAACTACACCTGTCTCACTGCCCACACTCCTGCCCCTTCAGGCTACAACACAGCATGCCATGCCCAGAAACCTCACAGTCCACCAACAGATACTGGCGGGGGGTGGGGTGGGTGGGGATGTGACAAGAGCCAGCTTTACTGCCTGTGGGACCAGTGGTGTGGGATGCTGCTTGTCCACTTGGGGGGGCAGGGGGGTATATGGGGGACATGTGTGCGATTGTGTGATTGGGGAGGGACAGGGCTGAGATGTGTTGGGCAGTGGGCTCTTGGTCTCCCTTCATGCAAGGATGCCCTTCAGTGTTCCCTCTAAGACGTGCGTGCTCTCACAGATTTTTTGATGTCCACTCAGTTAATTGTAGAGACAGCTCAGGTTTAATCAAGAAGTCCCACTCTGAATGCAGGTGCACGCACACTGCCTTGACCAAAAACTCAGACCAAAACTCATTCTGCACACAAATGGGGGGAAAAAATTAGAGAGAACACTGATGCCCTTGGTCAGAGGGAGTTTCCAGGGATCATGGATCTCCAGAGCCAAAGCCTCTTTCCAAAAACTGCACTCCTCATGTAAGGCACTGGGGCAGTACAAATCAGGCGGAGGACAATTAATCTGTGCTAGCCCAGGGAGGAGATGTTGATGGGGAGTGGAAAATTGATGGACGGGGACATACTCTTTGCTAAGCCAGTCCGAGAGTGATGTGCCCATGGAGATGCCCTCCCTTTGCCTCTGGTCACAGTGGACGGCAGCTGGGGTGGTGTCCCTCCATGCCCTCCATTGCTGGGCAGCATCCTTGCCCATCCTGCCTACTTGGCAGAATGCCAGAAACAAGGCAAGGTGCTGTCCAGGTTGCCACAGGGTCCCCGGATCTGCCTAATCCAACCCTAGAGTTCAGACAGGCCTTGCTCATTGCACAGCTCACCTGTCTGTGCAGTTCCTTTCTGCTTTGCTGCCTACCCTTCTCCATGATCAGGTGATTCCCAGGCCACCCGGGTTGTGACCCAGCTGAACAGCAGGTGGCAGGGAAGCAATTTGGACACCTCCCCCACCTCTTTGGGAAGCTCAAACAGTTCCTAAGTCTTCCAGAAGGACCTGAAGGCATCAGAGCTGCTGCGCCCACCCACTGTGCCTTCACAGCCAATGGGATTGGGAATGGTGACATCATGGGCCATGCCCAACTTAGGACAAGGTGGGGGCCACTGGGGAGGCATCTCGGCCCATGGAGGATCAAGCAAGTAGGGCCGCTGCCTGGTCTGGGGAAGTGATTGTGTGTGTGGAGTAGCAAAGGGCTCCAGCAGGGATGGTGATCATCTGCTCTGCCTTGTACCAATCTTGGATGGAACCCTCCTGCCTTCCCATTGATCAGGTGAACCTGCCCATAGATGTGACCATCTTGATTTTATAGTGGTTAAGCCTCAAGGAGTATTGTTACCAAATTTCACCTACAATGAAACTGCAGTCAGTTTTGGAAGTTATTGTCTGGGCAAAATATCCAAGGAATGTCAGAGTCATCAAAATGAGTCAACAGGGGGGTTCAACACATCCCTAAATTGCCTCCAACTATTGCCTAAAGCAAAAGGTTGTGGTGAATTTGCAGGTGCCTGCTCTTGTGACAGATCCCAGAGACTTTGTGGGAAACAAAAAAGAGTTGCAGATGAGGATCATGGAATTCCTTTGGGGGTTCTGCAGCATCCCTGGCTTTGAAGTTTGAATGCACTGTATTTGGGGCTGCCTTTGAAGATTGTTTGGAGGCGACAACTAGTCATCTAAGACTATCTCAGCTTCTTTCCTTTCTTTAAATTAAACCACATTTTGGGTAAATTATACAATGGCTTGGCCTTGGCTAACAGAAGTTGTACCAAAATCCCAGTGCCCACCACAACCACCTGGATTAACTTCTTTAAAGTGTTGCAGTCTCAATTAAACAGGATGGAAATCCAGCACCCTGATCTAGACTGGAATGTAATCAGAGTTCAGAGTTCTCCCATAGCTTCCTCTGGCTCATGGGTCTGCCTCTCCCCCTGCACTGAGCACATAAAAGAAGAATTGCTTCCCTACCACTCCATTGAGCCAACAGATTCAGTTGCAGTGAGTGCACATCATTTTTATAAGAACAAATAAACATCAGTCTAACAAATGTCATTTTCATATATTCTTTTAAAAATGAGCTCATTTCTATGTGATGGGATCATAAATAGTTCAAAGAAATCTAGAGCGTCTGCTGCATATCAGCAAATCAGAATTCAGATTCCAACACAATTGTATGTTTAGAATGAACAAAATACAATCAAGAAAATACCTTTCCACATTGGTTATTAATTACTGAAAAGTTATAAAACAAATGCTTCCATAATGTATGTTAATCTTTAAAATTTTTTTTTTAAAAAAACCTCATTCACTGACATACAGAACTACTCCAGTGAACAGCTGTGATTTATAGTCATCTCCATCATCATAACAATTTTCCATACTTTCTTCATCCTGCACATGGATCCTAAAATTTGTGTCAATGTACTGACAGTGGCGTAACGTATTTTGTGGATGCTGCAATAACATATAGCAGGTGATATTGTTATTTACCACTGGATTTTTCAAGAGCTGAGCAGAAACATACTACTAAAGAACACGAATGTGTACTTACCTCTTGCATTTCCTAGTGTTTGACAATCAAGGTCATCATCAATGAACTCCTCCCCCTGGATGATATTTTGAGTGTCCTCTCTGTGGTTTACAGGGCTGGTCATCTCTTGTTCTTTTTCATTTTGCATCTGGGCATAAACATTTCTTCCTGGTAATTTCCTAAAGAGCACAAGACAGAACTTTAAGCTTGTATGGCATCGTCCTGCTCCTTCACGGGAGATCCACTTGCAGAAGCACACACAACATACTGATACACCTGATCATTCAGACTCTACAGGTGGTTGGAAAAATCTTTTGGTATCGATGGGGACACAGTCCAACTCAGAGCCATGAGTCACAGCATCCTGAAACAGGATTTAAGTCATTCAGCCTCCTAATGTCATTTTTGGAAAAGCAAAAATAGCATTCCAGTAAATCCCTGGTACATGAGGCAGACCACTGATTTTCTATGTCCCAGTTAATTTGTATAATAAAACTGCTACATTGTGCATGTGTGTTAGAGCAGTTAGGGACATACCCCTCTTTTTAAAAAGCTAGCAGAACTTGACAGGAAGAAATGAGACATAGAATTTTACATTCCGATGCTTTGTATCAAGATGATACAATACTTTGCACTGCCTTCTATGACAAAATCACATCTTATTGGTTTTGAGCAAATAGTGCAGCATGTTTTATGCCTGTTAATCCTCAAGCTTTTTTCTAATTTCTAGAATTAATTTAATTTCCACCACTGATATTTCAATATTATATATTAAGATGATATCAAACTAACAGTATCGATCAGAGGCTAACAGTATTACACGGCTTTCTCTATAAAGAGGTCCAGGGTCCAACTTTTTAACTACAAATATGGGAAACCCTTTAGGTAATTTAGGTAATCTGGTTCTACCTGGCACTAAATATCCCAGAATAATTTTGATGACACATTTCTGGCAGGATTTATGGCTGAAACAAATCTCTTTTCACAGCTGGAGCTCAGCCTCTAAGAAATCTGTATCCATCCTCTTAAACTTGTCAGGCTTATGGTAAACCCTGGCACCCTGAGGAAGGAACAAATGACTATAGTAAGATAAGAAGCCTGAGCATCCCCACTGATAATCCCCCTCCCCCATGCCTGCACTATCTCCTGGACCTACTTTTATCTTATAGATGCTTTCCATGGCTCTGTGCTCCCTCACTATAAAGCTGTAGCATTCAAATGTTTCTCTTCACTAGCCCTTCCTTCTCCATTTGCTGCTCTGCCATTCTGTGAACATCTTAACTTTTTTAAAAAATTATTAAACCTTTTTGAAGGCCACAGGTGCTGCCACTCCTGCAAGAGGGGAATACAGCCAGCCAATTTGGGTTGGTTGCTTGTTTGTTTGTTTGTTTAAGCCATGCATTACTTATCTCTGTGTTTGGTGGTTGAAACAGGAATAATGTACAATCGTCATGTTTTATGATACTCCAGATGCCCAATGGAATTTAAAAATTTCAGTTATACACAAAATGTAACAGGAAATGGAGCTATAATCCAAGGGAGCTATGATTCACCATAGCACAAGTTTCCAAAGTTGAGACAATCTCCATGTCTGCATCAATGAAATCATAGTGTGGTTTCAAATTGGTGTCTGGGATCAATAATAAACTGGATTAGGACCAATGCACTGAAGCTCAGTTCAGGCAAGTGTTTATCTATCTAGGGAGGTGGCAGTGAGCCAGTTCTGGACAGGGCTGCGGTCCCTCTAAAGAATCAAGTCCACAGATTGGGAGTGCTGACAAAGCTAGTGGCTTCTGTAGCACAGAGCACCTTTCACCAACCATGGTACTGTGCCAGTTATGACCTATCCTGGCTAGCATGCAAATCCTGAACTTGTACAAAACTTACCTAACAACCCCCTCCACCAAATTCTGTGCATTCTTAATGAAACCAGAGTTCCTGACACGGCAAAGAATCTTAAACTTTAAAACTATCCCAAAGAAACAGGGAAAAATACTCCAGAATACAATCCAGATCAAGTCTCCTAAATCATTTGTGTATATTCAGTGCAATAGAGCTCTTTTGTACTTTGCCCCATCTGAATAGACACTTGATCTTAGCCAAAAGTATTACACTCACACCTTCTCCAAGCCCAGTACCTAAAACTGTCTCCTTTGTTCCTTTTATCTTTCTAAGTTTTCCAACCTCTGGAACCAAACAGAGGGGGAAACCTCCGACTTCTGTGAGGCTTGCTTGTTTACTGAACTCTTTCTCATGCGAGCTTAATGACACATGATGCTTTCTACTTCTCAAAAGTCTTCCCAGCTGCTGATACCCACCTGTGTGCTCAAACCTTTCCCCTAAGTTGAATCACTGACTTACCCCAGTTGTGCCCTACACTAGACTGCAGGGTGCAGAACTGCTGTGCTGAAATCACTATCCTTGAGTTTTCCTTGCATGGGCCTGTTGTGGACTACCCTGGCACTCTTTGAACCGCAGCTTTTGGGTCACTTTCAGCATGAACCTAACATGGAAATCCAACTGAAATCCTTGAGTCACTGAGGCTAAGCCAGCCATTCCCTACATAGGCTTGTTGTGGGCTAACGCCTGCGTCTGACCGCCTGGGAAACCCAGTGCCTGGGAAACCCAGTGCCTGGGAAACCCTAACCTTTTCTAGCTGGGGACATGTGGAGTGCCACAGAGCTTGGAACTTGGTGCCAAGGCTGCTGCCTTTCTTTGCCTGCTGCTTTGGAAAAACCTTTGTAGCCAGAACTGTCTAAATTTTCCCTGCTGAAAATCATCCCTTTTGGCATCATGCACGAATCAGCAGATAAAGAACAAGTATCAAAGCTGCTCTCGATTCTCTCTTTCTTCTCCCGTCTCTCCTCCTTTTTCTGCTCACATTCCAACACCCGCAAACCACTATTAAAGGCTCCTCCCTCCCTCTTTATCTTGTCCCAGGAACTACCTGAGCAACCAGAATTGAATCACAGTCTCAAAATACGACAACTGACAGGATGCCTCTGCTTTACAAATGGTATCTCTTGTTTTCAAAGTCCTGCTTCAGTCTGTTGTGTCTCTGTGGTACCCTAACATTTGCATTACCTCTGTCTAGACGGTGGTCCATCTGTTATCTATACTTATAAATTTGGTTTCAAGAAAATTCATCCCCAAAGCATAGAGACACATGTATGTAGCATACACATGTGTGAGCAAGTGTGGTGATAACACTTCCCTGGATCACAGTGAATCACAGAAGCAACTGCAACCAACTCCGGCATGTTGGTAGATAAAATCATTCTTATCTGTGCCGAACATGAGCAGAGCACAACCCAGTGGTGCTGAATTCCTCCATCCCTCCACATTCAAAGGGAAGGCCAAGCAAGCCTAGCAAGGGAAGGATGATTACATCTTTCCCTAACAACACAGTCCAGGCAGTTGCACTAAACCTCCTCCTCACATACCCCTCAAAAGTGGGGGTAGGAGGGCAAAAACATTTACCGCTCCCTTTTTTGGGCCCCCTTTATTGCTGGAGTAAGTCAAAATATTGCTGGAAAGCAATGAGTCAACGGTCTGCTCCAGAAATGCTTTGCTTCTTACCAAAAACCATGGTTCCTGCCACTGCCTGGATTCCTGTATGGCTGAAACTCCAGCTCCAAGCACAAGCTCTGAGACCCTCAGAATCAACACATTCTGTGTACCATGTTACATTAAATATGGCTTGCCTTTTAAACTTGTAAAGAATGATCGCTCCTACAGCCACCAGAGAGATGACAAAAAGGATCACTATCACCCAATAACCTCCTCCTCCTCCAAGACTCTGTGAATCTGAAATCAAAGACAAACATGGTAAGTTCCATCTTGCACATAATAATTGTGTATTTCTTTAACATTAGCACAACTATTTAAACCATGTCCTCAATGTTCAACTTGCATTAGGGTATATAGTTTACTCTGCTCAATGCTCAACTTGCATTAGGGTGCGTAAGTTTACATGGTAACATGGGCTTTAGAAACTTATTTGGCTGCTTACTGAAAGGATACCAAAAGTTCTGCTAACAAAAAAACCACAATGTAGCCTACTTCCATACTGTCCATAAGTACTTGCATGAGTACAATAATTTTGTAGGTGCCTCAGGCACATTCAGTAACTAAGTCCTGTCCCCAAGCCTGGAAGCCAGAGTAATTTCTACAATATAAGTAATGGGACATCTATAACTATATGTTGCATATTGCACTTTATTCCCCACCCTGGAAGAGAGGTCTTTGTCCAGCAGCACAAAAGCCATCATAGCCCAGTTATGACAATGGGACTAACACCACAAGCCTAACACTGGAAGAAGGACCCTTCATTTCAACTGAATTTTCTTCAAAGTAATATATTTAGGATCAGGGTTTAAATTTTCATAGTTGAAGTATCTGCCTTAATTTTAAGTACATTTGAACTGGTAGATATATATATATATATATATTTCCAATTCTACAGTTTAGTGAAAAGACAGATTCATAGCAAATTAGCAACATGTTCAATATTCTAAGGCATGGTTCTATATCAGGGCTGCTCAACTTCAGCCCTCCTACAGATGTTGGCCTACAATTCCCATAATCCCTGGCTATTGGCCACTGTGGCTGGGGATTATGGGAGTTGTAGTCCAAAAACAGCTGGTGGGGGGAGCTAAATTGAGCAAGCCTGTTCTATACAAATGCAGATCCTGCCACTGTATAAGGAAAACATTTTCCCTAAAGAGGATATTATTAACTGTCCCCAAAAAAGGCATGTAATTTACCTGAATCAGAGCTATCTAAGGTCACAAAGACGCAGTGCCCTCCTCTCATGAAGAAACTGATGTTATGGGCATTCAAGGATTGTTTAATAGCAGCTATTCTCTAGAAACATAAGAAAGAGAATGCCAGAGATGTTCAATTTTGCACTTGCTCCCCCCACCCTATGCATATGGTGTCACCTTTGCATCCCTATGTTGTAAGGTCTCTAATGGAGTGACAAACGTTGTTGTTAATTCCCCAAATAGTTGTCTAATTTGCTGTTTGGTGGGAGAAGCCTTCCAGCAATCCTGAAACTGTATATAAATGGAAGGAGTGAAAAGGACACAGTGACACTATCTTGCTAATGATCTGAACTATCTGCCTGTCAAGAGCCACTGTACTTCAGACTTCCACATCATACAATCATTGAACCTTTCCTGACACAGAATCATCAAGGCTCTCTTTTTTTAATGTTTAATGTCCTGGAATTATTTGCGCACTTATAGCTGTGCTTCTGACTACCGCATAGCATCTGCCAGAGTTTCTGCTACAGCTATACATTCAGGCAGCCCCAAAGGTGGCCAAACAAAGAAAACAAACAAACAAGGAAAGGAAAGGGGAAAGGGGGGGAAAGAAAAAGCAAAGCACGATCGAACACCCCAAAACCATCTTCCCGTGTGTGTGTTGGAGAGAACACCTCCATGTTGCAACGCATAATGAAAAAGAAGGCATTCATCTTCAACTTACTAAGAGCCAGATTAAGTTAATAAGAAAGATACATATGGTATTGCTTGGTAAAATTAATACCGGTTACTCTTCTTACTTTATCACTTGATACAGTCCTCTTCCTTTTTGGGTGGTTCATGGATAGAAGCACATGCAAATTTGCAGTTGTGGGCAGTCCAGGTTTCACTACAGTCACAAGACTTTCTTCAGGTATGTTTGTTTCCTGGAGAGAGAGAAACCATTCAGAAATTTACTGGACTTGCAAGGCTCCTTTCTCTCTTTCTCTCCCGCCCGCCCCCCCCTTTTTTTTGTACTGCTCATCTTGGATTTTATCCCTTTGGCTTAGGAAGGATTCTATTGAGGGCTAATCACAGAAAATGCACGCAGTCTAACATTAATTAGTCAATGTTTGAAAAACACTTTGAAAAGGAGGAGTAAGGCATTATTACACATTAAAGTCAAGTGTCTTGCAATTCCAACAGAACATTGAGTGCTGGAACATAATATCGCTGATATTATGGTATGCTGTATAAGAAAGGTGTTTCCCCCCATCTATCTATTCAATTCTCTAAGACATGCCCGTGACAAATCCCATGTGTGGCAGCTCTCGCGAGAGTTAAGTACATTTGGAGTGTTCGGAGAGCTGCCAGATAGCCATGGGTGGGAGGGAAGAAAATGGCAGCGCTGGCTGGCCGGCTGGGGAAAAAACCTGTGGTGGAGGCCAGCTGGGCGGCCGAGAAATGGTGGTGGCCTGGCCGATGGGCCACGGATGGAAAGCGGCAATGGCGGCCCAACCGGAAACCAGGCATGGAGGAAAAGCAGTGGCGGCCAAGCCGGCCCTGAAGGGAAAGTGGTGGCAGCCCAGCTGGTTGGGGAAGGAATGCCGCAGTGGCCTGGTCAGCCACAGAGGGAAAGTGGCGGTGGCCCAGCCAGCTGTGAAGGGAAAGCGGTGGCAGCCCAGTCAGCCGGCCACAGAGGGGAAGCAGCAGCAGCCTGGCCAGCCGCAGAAGGAAAATGAGCTGGTGGTGGGGAGAACGAACTGGGGCAGGGGGTAGGAGAACGAAATGGGGCTGAAGGGGAGGAATAGGAAGAACTAGTGGTGCAGATGCTCTGTGCCAGGTCAGCTAGTTTAAATTAATCATCATGCAGTCTAATCCTATGCATATTTAACAGGAAACAGTGTTCCCTCTAACAGGGATTTCCAGATGTTGTTGACTACAACTTCCATAATCCCCAAGCAAAAGCCATTGCAACTGGGGATTCTGGGAGTTGTACTCAACAACATAGGAACATAGGAAGCTGCCATATACTGAGTCAGAACATTGGTCTACAGTATCTAGCACAGTCTTCACAGACTGGCAGCGGCTTGTCCAAGGTTGCAGGCAGGAATCTCTCTCAGCCCTATCTTGAAGAAGCCAGGGAGGGAACTTGAAACCTTCTGCTCTTCCCAGAGCGGCTTCATCCCCTGAGGGGAATATCTTGCAGTGCTCACACATCAAGTCTCCCATTCAGATGCAACCAGGGCAGACCCTGCTTAGCTATGGGGACAAGTCATGCTTGCTACCACAAGACCAGCTCTCCTCTCCAATTGAACAGCAACAGAATCTGGGAATCTCTGTTAGAAAGAACACTGGTAGGAAATTTGTTCCCCTGTGTTCTATGTGGTTTACTCTCAGGAAAGTGTGCAAACATTGTAACCATAGTTTCTAATATGATAAGCTGCAATAACAGAGCTTTAGTGTCCAGATCACAAAAACTGATAGGGCCACTCCATTCCATGCTGATCAGACAGCACTCAAGATACTGTGTCCAGTAAGGACACTGACAAACTGGAATGAGTTCAGAGGTGGGCAGCAAAGGTGATGGAAGGGTGTGTAAAGCAAGTCATATGAGGAGTGCTTGAAAGAGCAGGGTATGTTTAGCCTGGAGAAAAGACATGGGGAGATAGGATACCCATCTTCATATATCATAGGAACATAGGAAGCTGCTGTATACTGAATCAGACCATTGGTCTATCTAGCTCAGTATTGTCTACGCAGACTGGCAGCAGATTCCCCAAGGTTGTAATAAAGGATAGTCAAATAAAGATGGTGTTTTCTGGTGCTCCCTAGGGCAGGACTATAACCATCAGGCTGAAATTACAAGGAAGCAGATTTAGGCCAGACATTAGGAGGAATTTCCTAACTGCAAGAGCTGTTTGACAGTGGAACAGCCTGCTTCATGCAGTACTGGGCTCTTCTTTGCTGAAGGTTTTCATCAGAGGCTGGATAGCCATCTGATAGGGATGCTATGTTCTTTATACTGAGCAGAGGGTTGGACTAGCTGACCTCCAAAGTCCCTTCCAACTCTAAAATTCTATGTGTGTGCATGTGGGAGAAAAACCATAACTATTGGAAGAAAAAGGAAAAAAAATGTCTACATATTTCTATTCATTGGATTCATTCTATTCATTGGATAAAGTTAATAGAGATGAAAACATTTAACGAAAATTATCTCTATGACCATTAATTAATTATAGTCTTCTTTTTAAAAAGCCAATCTGTGCTTACTACAACTCCTCAACTAAGAACATCAAAGCATTAATCATCATCATGCTTGAGTCTATGATGCTTGAGTCCTAATTCCAGATCTATTATATGGCTGACTCCAGATCTGGCAGACAAAATCTTGCTTGTATGAGAAACAAGCACATATGTGCAGGAAATCAGCTCGCTCTAACTGTTAGTAATGCATAAGGAGTTTGTACACAATGAAAATGCAACCTCAATCATAAGCTATATTTGCACAGAAGCCAGCTGAGTCCTCCTAAAAACAGCGAGGTAATATACTTTCATATCACAACCTTAAAGTTGGCACTATTTAGAAATATTTGCAAAACTGCATATGTTGCCATGAGTAGAAAATGTGATCATTAGAATGTTGTGATGATGTAGTGTTATTGATTGAAACATGGGCAGTTTTCAGTGATATGACCTGGTCAAGATCATCAGTTTGCACAAATGACACTGATCTCAAACTGAGTATATATCAAAATTGCTGAGACACTTTGGACAACACAGCTGCACAGAGTTGCTGAGGAGGTAAGAATTGAAGCACTCAAGTTTCACATTCATTACATTGGTGACCAAAGGGCCCAGCAAACAACAAAACAAGTCAATGAAAGTGAATTAACAGCATTAATCAGTGCTTGTCAGTGTTCCTCATGCTCATATTTTAATAAAATAAATAAACAAGTAACATTGTGGGCTGGGTTGGGTTCAGAAGTTAAAACGAACCATGGTTGAGCTAAAGTAACCATGGTTTCACTATCTCTAAGCCCAGCTTATGTCTGCAGGAATCTTATCACCAAAGCTCTTGCCTTCATAGAAGCGACAGCAAAGGCAATTACCCTGCAGATTACATTCCTGTCTGCATTAAGGTGTGTTTCCATTTTTCCTGATATTGTATAAGGGGTCCAAACAGTTCTCTAGTTTCTCCACAAAGGTAATATTTTAAGCCGTAGTGCAGAAAATCCTTTATTTCCTCTCCACATATAACTACCATGTGGAGTCAATCTTATTGAAATAGTCCTCTAGAGCATGATCTGAGACATCAAGGCAGTAAAGTTCATGTAATGTTTGCCTAGGTTTATTCCAGAGGAAATAACACAGTCAGAGTGAGAATTTTGATGAGCTATTTACAGACAAGACTTGTTCTTTGTCAGTGTCCGTCAATCTGCTTCAAACATTTTGCATACTGAATGGTGTTGCAAAATGTTTTCTAAATGAAACAAAAAAACAATGCAGGGATACATTTTATTGTTCTGCTCTACAAAAGGGTGGGGTGGGGGCATTAGCTGAACCACGTTTTATGACTTGAGAGGGAGACATTCAAATCCATCAGGATGAGCACCTTTGCAATCTGCTGGGTTACCACAAGGCCAATGTCTTCCCGCCAGTCAGGTACGTTCGGGTTATACAAGTCCAGATGTTCAGAAAACCTGAGTGGAAGTACTTGAAAATGATCTGGAGACACAGAGAACACAACACTAAACGGTCAGTATTTTTAAAATAATAATAAAGGGAGTATCTTGAAATCAAAACTTACATTTCTCCCTATCTGAAATTCTTAAAGAATAAATAACGTCAGCAGTCAGTTTGCTAGAGACAAACAGCAAAAAGCCTTGGGGCACTTTAAAGGCTAACACATTTATGGAAGCACAAGTTTCTGTGGACTACCATCCACATCATCAGATACATCTGATGACTGGGCTGTAGCCCACAAAACTACCATGTACTAATACTGTCATAGACCATTAAATATTCAAGGTGCCACAATCTTTGTTGGTTTTGCTGCAACATACGAACATGACTTCCCCCGCTGGAAGAGTTTCTGAAAAGAACCAGCCCTTTCCTCCACTTGGCCACAAAGCAGTAATTAGTTCTTGGAAAGCAAGAGGTGAGCAGTGGGGTGGTGCTTCTCATGTCCCCCCTCCTCTTGCCATTAGGAAGAAAGCGCTTGTGTGCATCCTTCATGACACTGGGAAATATCTCTGGCAGCAGAGGACAGTGAGCAGGCACTAACCTTGGGACTGCAGGGGAATTAAGTGGGTCAAATGGGAAGTGAATGGAGTTCACTTTCCACTCAGCCAATGAAAGGCGCAGCCAAGCAAAAAAAGAACCAAGTTCATCATGCCTGCCCGTTCCCTGCAAAATGATTCTTTGGCAGAGAAAGAATCCTGAGCATTAGCGCTCTCTGAAGTATGTTCTCACAGCCCTTTTGTCATCCTCACATTGAGTCTGGGACTCAACCTCCCTCCTCCCCGACACTGCCAAAAGGATCAGATAGAGGGAGCAGAATTAAAGTTCTGGGTGCACACCAAAGGTGAACAAACATAAAAGCCCAAATCACCCCTCTTTGCAAATATCTATGCAGTAGGAAAGGAGGGCCACCTTAAGTGGTGCAGCGGGGAAATGCTTAACTAACACACAGAAGGTTGCCAGGTCGAATCCCCGCTGGTACTATATCAGGCAGCAGTGATACAGGAAGATGCTGAAAGGCATCATCTCATACTGCATGGGAGGAGGCAATGGTAAACCCCTCCTGTATTCTACCAAAGACAACCACAGGGCTCTGTGGGCGCCAGGAGTCGAAATTGACTTGATGGCAAACTTTACCTTACCTTAGGAAAGGAGCAAGACTCCCCCTCCCCGGCCCCTGCCACTTCTCTACTGAAAGGAATGGTGCTTTCAGGGTGCACATTCTCAATGCTCAAACCCTCCTTCAAGCAACAGTCCTTTAAATGACAAGGTGGGGCTCAGCTCTCTGTTGTCAAAAGGATGCATGTTCTTGGAACTTCGTCCCTCTCTCTTCCCTTCAGTGGTAAAGGAGAGTTGCCCTTCACTACCAAAAGAATTACCTTAACGCCTATGAATATTTCACAGATTCCTCTTGTTATTACTGAACTGGCACCTGGTGGGGGCAAACACCCCAAAAGCTCACCCTAATGTTTAGGGGAAGGAATTCTGGGTTGGGGTATGTAATATTATTAGTTGCCCTCAATGGGTCATGAAGATAAAGCAGACTGGAACCCCAGAATAAAGTGTGTGCTCAGACTTGCCACTTTTGACAGCTGAAGCAGAACTGTAGGAATTTAGAAAACTACAAACTTCACCCCCCCCCACCTCATTTTATCTACAACAGGATGAAAGTAGCAGAACCTGCAGAGTACCAAACCAACAAGAACAACAATTAAATGGAAATCACCTTACCCAAAACCTGGATAATCTTGGAATCTTGGAGCATGGAGTTCCCACAGGAAGCCTGAACTGTAACTCTGATTTCTCCTATCTCTACAAAAGTAGTTACCAAAACATTGTCCAGTGAAAGGAGTGGCTAAACAAAACAAAACAAAACAAAAACAGAGAGGGGGGGGGGAATTGAATGAATATGGAAGAATGTGATAAAATTGTAGTAGCAATAGATATTGAAATATTTGGAAGCACTCCAAGCAGCACTGACAAAACAGGTGTGTCACTGTCACCACCATGTGTTTTGGGCTGGGATAGCTTACCAATCTGCCTTGCTTTTCAACAGAAAAGGTCACACCTCCATGGGCAGCAACAACACGTTATGCATTGCTGCTATTCCTGCCAGCCACCATCTTTTCTCCCAGGGAACCATGCAATGTTGCTACAATGTATCATTTCGGTGTGTGTGGCTCCCATAGCTATAAAGGAGGACACAATTTTTCTTCCCAAAATGCATCTGGAATAACCCAATTTTGTCACACTGTCATTTCCTGTGGGGGGGGATGGTGGCCAATAGGAGTCAGCCACTGGGAAGAGCAGAAACATTTGAATTGCTACTTCTACTTCACCCACAACTGCACAGTTTTTTCTGTTGGAAAGCAAGACAAATTGGGTACGTTTTTGCTCTACCCCAAGAGATCCAAATGAGTTTTGAAGAAACCCCAGGAAATTGCTAAGATTCATCCTACCTGCTGAACCCCTTCCAGTACTGTGAAATTAACTGAATATATCTTTTGCAAATCGATCCATGCATTTCTATATATTTGCTTCTGTGATGGATCAAAGCACATAGAGCTTTTCCTTAAATTCCTGCTCTGCACCCAGTCATAAGGGTCACAGCCTACGAAAACCTCAGTGCACTGTAAGCATCTGCTCCAGCTGTTAGAATGTCTTATTAATATCCACTTATAAAAAGAGACTCAACACCTGGTTATCATTTGGTACAAGTTATCTAAAGCAGGCATGAGTAGGTGGAGTGTGAAAGATCCAATGCATGTAACTGTAGTAAAATAAAAATATTAAATATATTATAAAGGAAATTGGAATGTATACTTCTATGGCATTTAAAGTAAAATGGAGAAAAGACTTCAAAACCTGCAAAAGCATAAAAGGTAGCAAAAACTAGTTTCCTTAAGCAAATGGGTGGGGGGGGGGTGTTTCCACTGCTGGCATGGTGTTTTGCTGGGGCAGAGTCCCAAAACTACTTGGTGCTAAGTCCTTTGGGTTTTAATCATGTCCAAGAATCTCAGAGTTAGGGAGGAAAATGTCTGACTGCCTTGACTCTAACGCATACACAGTCCCAGGACAAACACGAAAGGAAAAGCAGGAAACTTACATCATTCTCAGAACCAGTTCCAACTGGAAGCAACTTTCTTCTTCTGCCAAGAGACTCCTATTTAAACTATTTGAATCACCCGCATTCTTTCTCTGGTTTAAAAAAAAACGTATCCAGTCCAAACTGGCACGCACAGCTCTTTGGCCATGTGATGAGCATGGAGCAGAACTATTTTTATGTAAATTAGCTTGGAACATGGTGCAGCTAAAGACAGAACATGGTGAAGCTGTCAATCACGAGTGGCAATTAGAGCGTGACAGTTGGGAGTGGGGAGTTTGTAGTGGAGAAAGGAGTGGATTTTGGGGTTTGGTGAGAAACAGTCTCAAAAGGAGATGCTTTAGACTCAAAGCATTAAAAACCTTCTGTGAAAGACTGGGAATAAGACAGTCTGTGACAAAGACTGGGTGAATGACCGTTTGTGATAAGGACTGGGTAAAAAGGACAGTTCTAAGGAGGAAATGGGTTAAAGTTTTAAGCAGAGGCAGAGGGAGGCCAGCAGCGGCCCGGGTTCTGCCGCCACCGCAGCCCCCTAGCCCCACCCCTGGAGTCTGACGTCAGATGCAGGGGCGTGGTTTAGTTCCCAAATGAGGCTGTGTTTGGGAGTTAGATTGGCCAGCTCTGTGTTCGCAGCATGGCCGGAATGGCTCTCCCTGCCTTTAAAAGTCACTCCGGCTGCGCTGGCTGATCTTTAGCTCGAAAATGGAGATGCGTGGCTCCGTTTTTGAGCTAAATCATGCCTCCTGCCTCTGATGTCAGAAGCAGGGGCCCTGAAGGGCGGCGGCCTGAGTTCTTTGAACTCATCTGCTCAATGGTGGCTCCACCCCTGGTTTGAAGTACTGAGTGAAACACAACCAAGCTCGGTAAAAAGAAGCAACATCAATACTGTAACCAAGCAAGTTAACAGTCCTTCTTAATAGTAGTACTAGTAGAGAAACATCTCTGACTGAGTGACTCCTGTCAACAACTTTCACCAAGTCTGCCAAGTCACATAACCAGGATAAGAAAACCTAAGCATTACAGAGGCTTCATAGCAAACAAATGGTGGCAGCAGGGATATAGGTGAGGTGAACAATTTAAGTGTGCATGAACCGAAAATTGCTGCTCGGTCCGAATTCAAGCCAAACCGCCTGTACCCAAACTGGTTAAGTCAAACTGGTGTGGTTCCAGTGAGGGCGGCTTGCTGAAGAGGGATCATACGAACTTCGGTTGTGCTGGGGGTTGAGTGGTGTTGGCAGCTGCTGCCAGGCCAGTAAGAACTTTACATTATTTCTATTGCTGCCCCACCGCCCGCCCTTTCAATGTCAAACCGGTCTGCCCAAACTGGGTTTGGTTCAGTTCAATTGTGGACTAAACTTCCTCTGGTTTGGTTTGCGATTGAGCCGCCCAACTGGTTCTGCATCACTTTGTGCACCCCCTTGTGAACAAGCCCAGGTAATGAAAAACATCTGGAAATAAACTTAACACGCACAGCAGAATCAGACCCAAACGCCACAGGCCAATATGAAAAGAATCTAAAAACTAGCCAGTCATTAGGATATGTCTGGGGGGGGGAGAGAAAGGGAGGGAGACAGACAGACAGACAATTATGGCTTGTATGACAATGGTTCCCCCTTGTGTGAGTCACAAATAATTCCCTCACAATTTTTCATTATGTGAGATAGAATTAATACGCAGGGAATGGAACATATCCCTATACAGGTGGCCCTCGTTATCTGCAGTCCCGGCACCCATGGTTTTGCGTATCTGCGGTCAGGCAATAGAGACCTGACCTCGTTATATATGCTTCAAAAAATAGTAGGAATTTGCCTATCTGTGGTTCCTAGGTGGCCAGAAATGACCTCTGAGGTTATTTCCAGCCACCATTTTGCTGAAAGGAGCCATTAAAAAAAAAAATCCCACAATTTTTCATGGAAAATTGCTGAAATGTGGGGTAGGGGGCATTGCTGGACAGCTGGAGATCTGTAGAGCATGGTACGGCACTTTATTTCTCTTATCTTTTTAGCCACTTTTCACCTCCAGGAACCTAACCTCCTAATTCCCATTGCCTCAAGGTCTCATTATCGACACTTCCGTTATCCACGCTTGTAGGCGAGAATGGAACCCCCATGCATAACAAGGGCTACCTGTATTGAACTGGTTGCTTGGGACTGGGAGGAGGGAGGTCTGTGATCTTAGAAAAGATGGAATCAGACAGGTAAAACTGGCCAAGCCTTAGACATTTTTAGTCACTGTTTCTAATTCAGATTCTCACCATGTCATGCATTAATTCCTAAATAGATATGCATCTCTGTGATTCATTATTCATAAGAAATACAAAGAATTTGAGTTTTCAATATTGCTATAATTCAAAATCTAGAAGATCTTGTTTTTGAAAGGTAGAGATGCAGTTGAGATTCCACTAAAAGAAATGGCCTGTGTAGTGCTAAGGTGAATGCAAACATTTTAGGAGTACACGAAAGCTCAATGGAATTGTAGCAAGCAAGATCATAAAGTTGGTCGTTTTCAAGAAAAGCTTATTTGTGATTCTGTGGATTATTTTTAATTATCTAAGAATTTTTATTCTGCCTCCAGTTCCAAAAGAAATGTTCAAGAGAGCTTACATAACTAAAACCTAGGTATATAATAAAACAACTGATCTTTCAATTATGAGCTAGTGTTAAAAAACAAAGTTTTAAATGTTGGAAAAGTCAGGGGTGATTTTTATTCCATACCTGAAGACTGTTTCCAATCCACCAGTAGAAGAGTGTAAAGTTAGGGTTCCTTGGCAGGATTATGGCTGTCAAGTTCACCTCTTGGTTTCTTCCAATGACAGGAAGCACTTCTAGATGTAAAGCCTGCAGTGGAGCTGGAAACAGCCCAAACCATTAATTAAGAAGCCCTGTTAATTTATTAAGCAATTTGGATTCTCAAATTGTTCAGCACTTCATCAGCAACAGCATCCCTACAGACACTCAAGTGCCATTAGTCATTAGCAATGCATTTCAGGCAAATCCCAGAGACCACATTATCATTGTTTAAGAAGCTGATGAAGTTACTGGCCAAAGCATGTGGTGAATCACTTTTCCTCTTGCTCAAGAAACAAAAAATAAATAAAAGGATGGAGGAAATGACTCTCATGCAAAATTAATTTGCCTGGAATGCTTGAGACAATTTTAATCAGAAAAAGTAGAATTTATTCTCTATGAGAAGTAAGTGGATTTCCTCAGCCCCTCATACCCATGGGGAAGGACTGTTGCTCAGTGGTAGAGCATCAGCTTTGCATGCAGAAGGTTGCCGGTTCAATCCTTGGCATCTCCAGGCAGGGCTGAGAAAGACTCCTGCCTGAAATCTCGGGAGAGCCCCTGCCAGTCAGAGTGGACCATACTGAGCTAATGGCCCAACAGTCTGACTTGGTATAAAGCAGCTTCCTGTGTTCCTATGTTCAAATAGCAATGAAGACATCAAACCTGGGAGTATACAAAGGCCTGAGTCAACTATGCTAGAGGTTGGTGAAGACAGCCTCATAGAGCATTAATACACAACTAGCAGAACCTGCCGCTAGTCTGTTGCCGCGTTTTCCTTCCCCGGCTGTTCTCTCGGTGGCGTGGCTCCGCCGCCCGCCTTCTCTCACTTTTCCCTCCCGGCAGCACTTTCCTTCCCCACCAGGCGTGGCATGGCTCCGCCACCCGCCCAGCCGGGCTCCTCTCAGCGGTGTGGCTCTGCCGCCCACTGTCTCCTCCAGACGCCTCCTCACCCCGGCCAGGCCAGGCCCGCCACTGCCTCTATTATTTTTCCAGCCAGCCAACCGACAATCTCATGCTCAAGAGCTCTGTTAGGAGCTCTCACGAGATTTCTGCCACACATTTTTTCTGGCACGTCTTGGAGAAATAAATATATAGATACATACACATGTAGTGGCCATTCGAGGTGCAACTGTGTGGGTGCCTCCACCTGGTACACTCCCAAAGTGGTTCCAGAGGTGGCACATTGATGCAACTCTTCCCCTTTTTCATTTTTGTATTTATATATATTTGCAGATTGTAATGGTGTGGTGATAATCACTGGCACAGAGCCAGAATGTGCATCCCTGCTGGGTTTTGGACGCAGAAACAAAATCTGTTGCTACAAATGCTGCATCCCTATCAAATCCCTACTGGGTTTGACATTCGAGCAAAACAACTCAGGCAGTATTATCCACCACAATATGTGTTGATGCTCTCTTTATACATCAGGGTTGCTGATCATAAATATGAATTATGCCCCCTTGTCATTATAGTATTCTATTCAATGGCCAACATCCTGGCTACTTCTATTCAATGGCTAACCACTTGACAGAAGTCCTACAGGAATCAAGTGGTTCTTTAGAGTAACTTCCGAGAAATACTACTGAGGAACTTGGTCTGGATGCCAGGTAATGTGCCCCTTCCTCCCTTTGCTTCAAGTAGCCACCTTTCCCATATCTTCCTCCTTGCCTTGTTCTTAAGTTAGAAATAAAATTTTAAATTATTTACTTGATGTTTGTATTGTTTAGGAATGTCTACAGATATATAACTGGGTGGCATACCTGTTTTTATTTTTAATTAAAAAATGATCATTGTAATGCATTTGTATATGATTAAACAAAATGCATAGTTCTTCCTGATTATTATTTTTGGCCAAAATTAATAAATGCAGTCACATTTATTATTTCACACTGCTCAAGAATGCAACGGTGGCATTACTCAAATTATGTTTCACATTATGCTATTTCATATTTTTTGAAGGTTCTGAGAACTCTTAGGAAGCAATCCAAACACATCTGTGTTGTGCTACAGGAATTGTGACAGCATCAGCATACTGAACATTATTTGAATGTATATCAATGTAAAGGAGAAGCATCACAGAAACCTCTGCCTTCCAAGCAATCACATTCAAGTGAACTTCCAGTTGTTAGTTTACTCGAGCACTTTGTGGAGAAATGGGCATCACGTACCCCAGTCTAACAAACCCCAGTTGATGGAGGAAGGCTAAATTGTGTAGAAGCAGTGAAATATGAAAAACTTCAATGCAACCATTTTAGGGGTTTGAGAGGCTTGAAAGGTTGTGCAGTTAGGAAAGTTAAAATGATTTCTTAGGCCAGTGGCTTCCATGGTGCTGAAGCAAGATATTGCAAGAGGACGTTCATGGACCCAGAGCCCATCAGCAATTTTGCTAATGGAAACAGCAAGGCTGTCCTTAGAGAGCCCTGGCGGGATGCGGGGCCCAGGGCAAATCAGCCAGTGCAGCGCCCCCTTCCAATTAATTCTAATAAGGGTTAAAAGAGCGGGGCCTGGGGCAGTCGCCCTGCTTGCCCTGCCCTAAGGACAGCCCTGGGAAACAGGCCAAGAATTTCAAAGCATTGTAACTGAAAGCCAATATGTCACTCATGTACATAAAGAGCTGTTTAGCAGTTGCACACCACAAATGGATACGCTTGGTTTTCTGGTTTTCTACGCTTGGTTTTCTACTTTTGAAGTGCTCAATATATCAAAACTTGAGATCTCAATTAATCAGCCCACTGTTAAATGATATGAGGGAACAACCTGAGGATCTTGTTGTTGCATATTTATTAGCAGATAATGATGCAACTATTTCATACGTTGTGGCTAAATTCTGTTATGTGGTCACCAGATTAAGAACTTCAAAAGAACAGAATGCAACTTTGGGTTCCTTACTGTTAATTTTAAATTATGCCTATACACTTACGCCTTACCAATGCCGTTATTTTATTTCTACGTGTAATTATTACTAATCAAAAGCTGCTAGCCATTTATGTGTAACTGACTTTCTATTAATATTTTTCCTTTTAATTATGTAAAGATTTTTATTTCTTTTTTGGTCAAAGGCCGTAAATAAAGTATGATTATGAATATATAGACAAACTCACATTACTTTGGGCCAAGATTCTAATATGGAATGACCAATGGGAATGGCTACTCTCATGTATTGAAAAACTGCAGCCAATATATCTAACTTCAGGCCAACCTACACATTACGTTACACTTCTCATTAGTGCTGGAGGGCTTGACTTATTTTAAGCTTTTATTTCAAATCTTTATTGTTACGGTCATTCGACCAGCAAAACACAAAGTACAAAAGCTTTACATAAGCTTTTATTTTAAAAATAGTAGCTGCACTGCAGAACAGGGCTGCGGAGGGAATGAAGAGCTTTGTCTCTACCCCTTGCCATGGTTCCATCTGAATTGGATTCCTGCCACATTTGTCCAAGGAAAAAAACTTCCCTTGGTGCCAATCTAGAATGTACAAAAGACATTCTACAGCACCTATTGTGTGTATTTGCACAAAACAGGCTGTGCAGGAGGCATGATACTGGCAAACAATGATGAAGTGGCACAAATATTTGTGCCATATCAATGCTGCAGGTGCCACCTGTTCACAGTCTAGGTTTCCTTATAACTGCTAGATTCACAGCTGGGGAATCCATAGTTGCTGTGGCTGCATGCTGAGCACGTTGTAGGGATCCAGTGATGAGTAAGAGTGCCAGAGACCAGCAGAAATCATGTCTTACATGTCACCACTCTGATCTGTGAAGCTGCCCTCTGTCCATATTTAACAAACTCTTCCGGGACTCTCCATGAGTAGCTGGTTGGTCTTGGCTCTTCCTCAATGAGACAAAAGTCATCATTCCACTAAGTACTAAGAGGCCATCAGATGAAAAAAAAATGCTACCATGATCACTACTGCTTATTGTTATTATTACAAACTAGAGAAAAATGAAGAGAAAGAAGTCAAGACTTACATTGAACCTGAACGAACACAACTGCTTCGTCTTGGCCAGCAGCATTTTCAGCAGTCACTGAGACACGGTAAACCCCAGGACTCTCATAGCGGTGTTGGATGGGTTCACCTGTCAATGTAAGGTTCACATATATTGCCTTAACGCCATCGCCAAGGTCCACGCGGTACTTGGTGTTTAAAACATCTCCCTATGAAAAGCCAAGAACAACCAAAATAAGAGGGATGGAAATGACACATTTAAGCTCCAGCACAAAAAATGAGAAGGGGAAACAAGACAAGAGATTTCTTCTACTGTGCTGAAGATGATCAGTTTTATCTCTTATAAACACTGCCTAGAGATGTCTATATCAGGCGGTATAAAATATGATATATATATATATTAAATGCCTATACATAGGCATTTGGAAAAAATTTAAAAACATCAGCACAAATGTAAAAGAAAATTTTTGAAAGACAGGAGACAATGCCTAGGACTACCTGTTCATTATTCTGTTTGTTTCTGGAGGTGCCTATTTCTTCCTTGAAATTTAAGATATCAGAATGAAATATGAAGTAATGCAGACAACAGAGCCATAGAGGGAGTGCTATCACTGAGAATCCTTCTCTGTCACTATCCTCTCCCTCTCATCTCCTGCCTCATTTTGGCATATAGATGTGCTATGTTGTTAGGAAAGAACTGCTGTGTTGATGGCTGTACACTTCAGAACTGATTCCTTGAATGGATGGTATTGCTTGTTATTGAACAATTGCCATGCGAGACAGGTGTCATCAAGCTCTGCGCTGGACATATGCAGTTGCTTGAAAAAGAACACTGGTCCTGCCAGCTCTGTACTGTCTTCTCTAATTGGAAGCAGCTCTCCAGGGTCTCAGACAGAGGTCTTTTCCAGCCCTGTTAGCTGCAAGACTCCAGGGACTAAATTCCTGGAGTGGGAGGGGTGCTGTGCCACCTCAGGCACTGAGCAGGGGGCTTGGGGCAGTCCTACTAGACTGCTGACATACAGCCACAGGGCTGAAGTTATAGGGAGGAAGGCTGCTGTTCCTCATCCCTGCACTGGCTCCCAGTTTGTTTCTAGGCCTAGTTCAAAGGACGAGTTTTAACCTTTAAAGCCCTTATTGGCTTGGGATCAGGTGAGAGTGCCTTGCCCCATATGTCCCAACCCGGACCTTAAGGTCTTCGTCCAAGTCCTTCTGCCAGAAGAGGTGAGGCAGATGACTACTAGGGAGAGGGCCTTTTCGGTGGTTGCACCCCATTTATGGAACAGCCTCCCCAGTGAGGTTCGCCTGGCTTCACCACTTTGCTAACAAATAAAGTTTATTTTATTATTATTAATTTTTTATTCTTATTCTTATTTATTACTCCTTTGACTGGCAATGGCTGGGTTTGACAACAGGTTAGGGATGGACAGGCTGCAGGAGTCATGTTGCTGCAGAGCAGTATTTCCCCTGTTTAGTTGCTAGAATTCTTTATTTCCCCTGTTTAGTTGCTAGAATTCTTTAGAAGTGGCAGGATGATTGGCAAACACTTCACAGGGCGGTCTGCTATGGACTCTGTGGTGAGTGTGCCCACATCTCCTGCATTCAAAGTTCTTTTGATGCTGTCATCATGTTCTGTTTCTGCTGACTGAGTAGGTTGTGGAAGTACAGCAGCAGTCATTTTCGTGGAACCACAGGACGGCACCATTTCTATAAATGTGGCGATAAAATAGTGAAACTGTTCCAAACGTTGTTTACCATCATTTTGTGCATGCTGTGGAGAAGAGCTAAAAGACATAAATCACAGGCGGTTTCCCATTCTAAAGGTGCATATGAATCATCCTGGTGTGCCCTACACATTCTCGCCTCCCCCCTCCCCCCGCCATCTACCCTCTTTCACTGTTGAATTAGTGACAGATCAGTGAATTGGAATGCCCACTCAACTGGAAGTCAGTTCAGTTTAGAAGATCTTTAACAGGCTTCTAGAATGGTGGAGTTCATAACACAGAACATGGTTACCAGCTAAAAGAAAGAAAGAAAGAAACAATGTGGGCGCGCTTCTCAAAAGCCTAGCTTGATTTCTTTTTTATTGTGTTCATAGTTGCTTATGAGTGAGGTAGTCAAAGCAAAAGAGGAGGGTCAGATCAGGTGCATGGAATAGCAATGCTGTATGCAAGAAACACTGGCCATTTAAAAAAAGAAAGTCTAGTTCTTTATATACAATATCATTCACATTTTAAAATGTCCCCTGACACCTTTTAAGCATACTGATTAGGAACAGTAAAAAAATTGTTTAGGGCTTTTAGTTTAGAAAAAAAGATAACAAAGAGGATGAGACAGAAATGTGTAAACTTCTGGTTGCCTTGAAACAGACTTTATCGCCCTTATACTGGATTGCATTGCATTGCATTGATTGGCAGACACGCTGGTGCTTTTGCGGATTCCTTAATTTGGTAAAAGTAAAGACCTACCTGTTCGGCCTGGCCTTCCAGGGTTTTTAAATTGTTTTAAAGGGTTTTTAATGTATCTGGTTTTTATAAGGTTTTGAATTGTTTTATTTTTTAGCTGCTTTATTGTGTTTTAAAATTTTCATTCCTGATCATTGATTGATTTTAACTGTTTTATGATATTTGTGAACCGCCCTGAGCTATTCTGTAAGGGCGGTCCAGAAACCAAACAAACAAATAAATAAATAATAAATAAAAGTGATGAGATTTTTCCTTTGACATCTGACAGCCTCCAAGGCACACAGCCCTGTGGAATTATCTCCAGAATTCAGGTATCCATGGAGTGAAGTCAAATATGTCACTTTGGATTTCAGGAAAGCTCAGAGAAGTGCTAGGGAAGATTACATGCTTAGGTAAATTAACAGGGAAAGGAACACAAGTTGGATGGGGGTTTCCAAAGAAGGCACCAACAATTCCAAGGAGAAAGAAAATGGGAGGCATCTTAAAAAGCCAATGTGGCTGCACAAAAATGGTGATGAGGTGATGACAGTAAATTGGAGGACAGGCAGCCTCCAAGTCAAGTAATCCACACTTATAGGGAAAGCTACCAGGAACGTTAAAACTCAGATTGAGAGGAGGGATGCTAACAACAACAAAAGGGTCTTTCCCAGATATTCAAAGTCAGAGGAGGAAGAAGGAAATGGTAAGCTTCCCAGTAAGGATGGTGAAATGTTGTGACAAAGAAAAGGGAGAACTTCTCAACTCCTGTCTTTTCCCAAAAAGGGAATTGTAGGCACTCACACAAAAGCAGCATGAATGGTAAGGGATCAGGGCCGCAGTTTGATAAAGAGTAGTCAGGAACATCTATCTATCTTAAATGAGTCCAGGTCTTCAGGGCTGGCTGAACTGCATGCTAGGGTTTAAAAATAACTTGCTGATGTAATCACAAAACCTTTGTCTATCATCTCTGAGAAATCTTAGAGAATGGGTGAGGGGCCACAAGACTGGAGATAGGCTAATGTTGCAATCTTCAAACAAAAGGAAAGGATGGACTGGAAAAATACAGACTGGTCAGACTAACTTTGAAACCAGGAGCTTTCCCAGACAGCAGGATTTACTGTGGGTTTACTGCGAGTTAGAAGTTGCCCCCCCAAACAACGCAAAAAGTGGATTTTTTTACCCCGGATATAAATTGGGCTACACTTTAATGCACAATGAACCCAAATTGTGTGTTAAGTGCTCCCGGATAACTCGCAGGGACTTTGGGGTAAATAGGGCCGATATGTGAATGCACACCTCCATTCTGAAGGAGATGCGAGCTAAAAGCTGGGTGTGAAAATCTTGCAGGTAAGATGCTAGAAGAGATGATAAAGCAGTCAGTCTGTATGGATCTTAATCACAGTAGAAGCCAGCATGGATTTATCAAGAATAAATCCTGTTGGACCAATATTCTCTCTCTCTCTCTCTTAAACTGATTACTAGCTTAGTGGATTGTATAAATTCTGTGGACAGAATGTATCTTGCTTTCAGCAAAGGATTTGACTACGTTACCCATGATATTTTGGTTAGCATACTGGTCAAATGTGGGCTAGATAACAATATCATCAAGTGTGTTTTACAACTGGCTAGAAAACCGTACTCAAAAAGTGCTCACTAGTGGATCCTCACCAAACTGGAGGAAGGCTTTTGAATCGGGTGCTGCAGCAGTCTGCCGTGGACCCAGTACTCGCCAGTTATTTGACTGATAGCCTAAGTGAAAGGGTGGATGGAGTCCTCATCCAGTTTTGTAGGTGATGGGAGAGATAGCTATCACTTCAGAAGATAGGAATCACATTCAAAAGGGCCTTAACAGAATAGAAAACTTGGCTGTAAGTCAGATGTGGCTTGGCAATACGAAAAGGGTATTAGGATGGCAGCTGATCACAAGTTGAACGTGAGTCAGCCCAAGTGAAGCAACTACAAAAACGGCTAAGGTGATTTGAGGCTTCATTAACACAATCATAGTGTATATCATGAGACATAATAGTTCCACTTGATTCTGTACTAGTTGAACCATATCTGGAGCAGTGTGTCCAGTTCTAGGTGCTGTATTTTAATAACATTGCCTGCAGAAGAGAAGACTGAAGAGGTAGGTACATGATCTTCAAAGACTTGAAGGGCAGCCACATAGAAAAGCCTTGTCCTCTGCCACCTCTGAAGGCAAGACTAGCTTGAATGGGTTTAAGTTACAGGAGGGTAGATTTTGGCTGAATGTCAAAAGAAAATTTCAACAGTGAGAATAACAATGGAAGCAATAACCAGTGGGGTGGACAGTTGGGATCTCTCTTGCTGAAGTGTCGGAGATGCTTTAGTTCTGAATATTCTGGACTGGATGGCCTACAAGACATCTCCCGCTCTGTTTCTAAGTTTATCCAGCTCCATGGGCACAGCACTTTTCCGGAAGCTGCTCTCACAAGCTCAGAGGAAGGAGAATCCCTGGATTACACACCCCATATTCTGCTGTCTCGCCTCCCAAACTGACCACTTCAGCATCAGAAGGGAAAGTGTGTGTACTTCAATGTTCACTTTGGGACCAATTTGTCCAGGGCGGCTCAGGAGTTCATAGCACCCATGACAACTATGGGCCTATCCCAAGTGGTCTCCTGACTGACACATATTGCTGGCCACACACTTGATCTGGTCTTTCACTCTGAGTGTTCTGTGGGTGGGGACTCCTATGATTTCCCCATTGTCATGGACAGACCAGAATGAACAGACCACTCTGGTTAAGGTTGGACTCACAACCACGTCCCAACTCTGCAGGCATGAGAGGCCCATTAGGATGCTCCTCCCAAGAAGGTTATTGGATCCAATAGGATTCTGAGAAGCCTTGTAGGGATTTAGTGTTCACTCTGCTGGTGACCCTGTTGACACTCTGGTGGAGAATTGGAACAATCAACTCACCAGGACAGTTGACACGATCGCTCCTAAGCGTCCTCTCCAACCTGCTTCGAAACTGGCCCCTTGGTATACAGAAGAACTACGGGGCCTGAAGTGGCAAGGGAGACGACTAGAGCACACGTGGAGAAAGACTCAATTCAAATTGGACAGATTATTACATGGAGTGCATCTAAAGATCTATGCTCAGGCAATATGTGCAGCAAAGCGATTCTTTTCTGCCCATATCGCATCTGCAAGTTCACGTCTAGCAGAGTTGTGAAGGGTTGTGAAGGGACTAGTGTGTGCCCCTTCCCTCTTGAACCAGTACTTGGAACTAACAATTACTCACTGTGACATTTTTAATGATCTTTTGTGGACAAAATCTCTCGTATTTGGGCTGACTTGGATTCAAACTCCACAACTGTTATAGAGTCTGATACTGAGGTGTTCAGCTGCTCCTCTTTTATGACAACTCTTGATCAGTTTCAGTTTGTGACTCCTGAGGATGTGGACAAGTTGCTTTGAATGGTGCGGCCTACCACCTGCTCTCTTGATCCTTGCCCGACATGGCTTATACTATTTGGCGGGGAGGCTGTTGTAGAAGGCCTGGTCGTGATTAAAAATACCTCCTTGTCTTAAGGTGGCAATCATTAGACTGCTTCTGAAGAAGCCTGCCTTAGATCCCTCAGAGTTAAGCAACTACTTGCCTGTCTCCAACCTTCCATGGTGGGCAAGGCGATTGAGATGGTGGTGGCCCCCCAGCTCCAGGTGGCCTTGGAGGAAACTGATTACATAGACCCATTTTCAAACTGGCTTTTGGGTGGGCTATGGGGTGGAAATTGCCTTAGTCAGCCTGATGGATGATCTCTAATTGGGATTGACAGAGGGAGTGTGACTTTGTTGGTCCTTTTGGATCTCTCGGCGGCCTTCAATATTATTGATCATAATATCCCTCTGGAACGTCTGAGGGGATTGGGGGTGGGAGACACTGCTTTGCGGTGGTTTCGCTCCTATCTCACAGGCAGATTCCAGATGGTGTCTCTTGGAGACTATTGTTCCTCAAACTATGAACTTTCCTATAGTGTCCCCTCAGGGCTCCATAATGTCTCTGATGTTGTTTAACATCTACATGAAACCACTGGAAAAGATCATCAGGAGATTTAGTGTGGGATGTTATCAAGATACTGATGACACCCAAATCTATATCTCCATGTCAACATCATCAGGAGAAGCCATAACCTCCCTAAATGCCTGCCTGGAGGCAGTAATGGGCTGGATGAGGGATAACAAACTGAGGCTGAATTCAGATAAAACAGAGGTACTTATTGTGCAGAGTCGGAACTTGGGAGATGATTTTGATCTGTGAGTTCTGAATGGGGTCACGCGCCTTCGGAAGGAACAGGTACACAGTCTGGTGGTGCTTCTGGATCCAAACCTCTCCCTGGTGTCCCAGGTTGAGGAGGTGGCCAGAGGTCCTTTTTATCAGCTTTGGCCAACTGCATCCATTTATTGAGATGAACAACATCAAAACAGTGGTACATATGCTGGTAACCTCCAGGCTGGATTACTGCAATGTGCTCTATGTGGGGCTGCCTTTGTACACAGTCCAGAAACTGCAGTTAGTCCAGAATGTGGTGGCCAGGTTGGTCTCTGGGTCTTCTTGGAGAGACCATATTACTCCTGTGTTGAAAGAATTACAATGGCTGCCAATATGTTTCCAGGCAAAATACAAGGTGCTGGTTATTACTTATAAAGCCCTAAACAGCTTAGGCCCTGGGTATTTAAAAGAATGTCTTTTTCGCCATGAGCCCCATCACCTGTTAAGATCATCTGAAGAGGTTCGTCTGTGGTTGCTGCCAATTTGTCTGGTGGCTACTCAGGAATGGGCCTTCTCCGTTGCTGCCCCTGGACTTTGGAATAAGCTCCCTGTTGAAATAAGAGCCTCCCCATCTCTGGCAACTTTTTAAAGGTACTCAAGACATATTTATTCACCCAGGCTTTTAATTAAATGTATACTTTTAGTATTTTTAACGTGGGGTTTTAAGTAATTTTAATGTTTAAATGATTTTGTTTAATTGATTTAATTTTTAAATGATTTTAATCATAAACCGCCCAGAGATGCAAGTTTTGGGTGGTATAGAAATATGTCAGATAGATAGATAGATAGATAGATAGATAGATAGATAGATAGATAGATAGATAGATGTTATCTCTTGATGTTTGCATTACCTGATTTTGTTTGACAACAAAGCTGACATTTTCTCCAGGCTTAACAGCCAGGCTCTCCCCTTTGATGCTTATTTGCAGTCCTTTGGGAGCAGTCAGTGGACAGAGGCGCTGAGATACATTTTGCTGCAAATCCACACCACCCTCACACACATTGGATATGACTTTTCGATACCTACAGGGGAAAAGTAAGTAAAGAGCATATCTGAGAACACAACCGTGTCACCATGGAAAGGCAGAAAGCATTACAGCTTGGAAGGCTCTGATGCTTCCCTGCAGGATTAGACTATCTGGTGATAGGTGGGCACCAAGGAAGGCAGTACTGCCTAGGTGTGGCTCCCCCAGGGAGAGAGCTAGGCCAATGTGACTCTTTCAGGGGCAAGACACATTTGTAGTTGGGAAACCATGCCAAGGTCCGGGGGTGGGGAATCTGAGCAGGCAAGGCAGAGATAGTAAGAGCAGGAAGCACTGCTAGTGCTACAGGATATGGTAACAGATGCAATTCAGCAGAATTTGCTGCAACAAGATATGGTGATGGCTTAGATGGTTTTACTGCTTGTTTGCTTTGTGTTATCCATGTACATACATGGCACTTTACAAAGAATGAAAGGGCAGGTCTCTGCCCTGATATCAATTTAGATATTGACTCAAAGGAGACAATAGAGCAAGACAAGGCAGGGTACAAAGGAGAAGGATATTCAATTGTTTCAGTTCTATATACTTTGGCTTAGTCTCAGTAGGGAATGGGGACTAAGGTGATGTGCCAAACACTTTGTAGAAAAGGTGGGCATTAAGAAGGGATCTGAAGAAAGTAAGAGAGAAGGCACTGTGCAGATGTCTGGTGGGGGCGGGGAAGCAGTTTGTCTGTTCCAAGCATAACAGGCAGCAAAGGAGAAGGGAGAAAGCAGCAGACCTCAGGACAACTGAGGGTGATGCAGCTGGAAGAGTGAAGATCACTAGCAGGCATGTAATGGGATATGAAGAGCGGGGCGGGGCAAGGCCATGGAAGGGTCTTGAAGATAAGAAGAAGGAGTTTCTGCTGGAGCTGGAAGCTGACAAAATGTTAGTGAGGGATTTAAGGAGGCGTGTGATGCAGTCAATGCAAAATGATTTTGGAAGCAGAATGCTGGATGGAGGTTTCCTCCTTTAAAAGGGGATTGGACAAATCCATGGCTATTAGCCATGATGGCTAAACAGAACCTCCAAGCCCAGGATGTCTGCTGGAGGATGATCAGTGGAGAGGGCTGTCTCCTTCATTTCCTACTTCTGGGCTTCCCTGAAGAATCTGGGTAGTCACTATTGGAAAAAGAATGCTGGACTAGATACCTTGGTCTGATGCAGCAGAGTTCTTCTTATGTTCTTATGGGGCCAAGGACAGGGAAGTATCTAGCAGAACAACTCAAAGAACTGATATATGATCTTCATTGCCAGAAAGCCAGCATGGTGTAATGGTTAGAAGTGCTGGACTAGGAGCAAAGAGACCCAGGTTCAGATCCCCATTTGGTGATGCTACATCAGTCATTCTCTCTCAGCATATTCTACTTCACAGGATTGTTGTGATGATACAATGCAGGGAGAACCTATATGCTGCTCTGAGCTCCCTGGAGGAAGGGTGGGACTGAGATGTAACTAATAACAGCTGAACAAAGTCTGTTGGCAGGAAGAAGCAAGAATTACTCAGCTCAAAATGTATGCTTCCTTGGGTTGCAGGAATGCATGAAGGGAGTAATGATATTCTTTAACCCAAAGAATGTGCATAATTCTTAAATAGATGTCAACAAGGAGGTCAAATCATGTTGCATACCAGAGACGACTGGGAGGTGGGGAGGAATGGCTCAGCAACTTGAGAGCCAATGTGACCAGTGGATATGAGGGTTGAATTTGAGTTAGGATGAGCTAGGTTCTTCAGAATCTTGCTTAGCCATGGAATTCCCTGGGTGGTGTTGGGTAAAGTAGTTCTCACATGGCTTAATATACCCACCTGGAAAACAGGAACATGGAATAACTCCTTGGGGTGATATGAACTGGAAGATACTTTTCATATCAAAAGTGTTATAACAACCAATAGGCTTTATCCAACCAGGGATGGGTAAGATTCTCAACCCTTGAGCACCTGCTTAGAAAGGCAATTAGCACAGATGAAGGAATGAAGGGATGAGGGAAGGAAGCCATGGAACTACTTCCCCAGCAAAATTCCATCCAGCTACTTACCCTGTGCTGCTTCTGTAGGCCTGTCCTAAGGTACAGTCTTCAGGAGGAGTTTCTGGTTTAAACCAAAAGTCAGCGAAACACGTGCTAGACTCAGATTTTACCTCTGCTGAGCGCTCAAACCCATAATCACTACAAACAATAAAAATCAATATTTCAACAACACATCTTTGTTAGTAGTTTTTAGGAAATGCATGTTAAAATGATCCTATTGCTAGCACTGGACACAACCAGTTTGTACTGAGGAGCAGAGGTACATGGCTGACTTTTTTTTTTGCAGGCCACTGGGAGGAGAACTCATGATGGGTGGGTGTGGGCCTTGTACAGAACAAGGTAGGTACTTCCTGAGTCTTACAACAGCATACTATCACAAGACCCAGGCAAGTCCAATGCAGTTAGCTAGCCTGGCTCCTGCAAACTCCCTCCGAGTCCCAAGGATGCAGTCTGGTAAGTACAAATCTATGGCAAGGGCTTAGATAGTGGCATCTCCAGCATGAGATGGTCCTTCAGTGCTCCATCCAAAAGAAACCCTTGGGAACAGCAGGATTTCTTTCATGGGGGTGGTGGTGGGGACATCATTGCCATGGCCTGCTCCAGAACTTGTAATCTTAGCATGACTGGGTGGGCTTCATGGCTTATTAGTCGCTGTAGACTGAATGTGGGAGGTGACAGCACTGCAGGGGCTTGGTTCTTGGCTACAATCGCAGATAATGAAACCATGGATAATGAGACCTTGAGGCAACGGGAACTGCAGTGTGTGTGTGCGTGTGTGTGTTAGATTCCTGGAGGCTAAAAAATGGCTTTAAAAGGCAGAAATCAAAGAAATAGTGCTGTATCATACTCAGTAGGTCTCCAGCTATCCAGTAATGTCCCCACTCCCACCCCTAATTTTGCCGATTTTTCATGAAAAATCATAGGATTTTTTTAATTTTTAATTTTACAAAAGAGACACAAAATGGCCCTGTTTAGCAAAATTGTGGCCACAAATGACCTCAGAGGTCATTTTCAGCTACCCATCAAACGCAGATAGGTGAATTTCCAGTATTTTTCAAACCATTTATAATGAGGTCGAGTCTCCATTGCCCAACCACGGGTACGTAGAACTGTGGGTGCCAAGACCACGGATAACAAGGGCCACCTGTATCCTATGTTATGAATTCAGTACATGTAAAAACATAACATGAAGTGCTGGATAATTATTTCCTCCTCCTCCTCCTCCTGAAGCTAGAATTATTGTTCTCCTCCCAAAGAAATGCAAGCTCACCTTTAACTGAGAAATATAGTGGTTGCAATACGACCTACACATACAAAAGAAAGGCTCACCATAAGAAATCGGAATGGTTACATTCACAAACTTTGGAAGTGAGTGCTGACATAAAGCTTCTTCCTTTCATGCACCATGATAAACTCTTTCTCTTCCGAAAACTTCTTCGCTGTCCCATGATGCAGTGATCACCCTGTACATTGAAATGGTAACTCTTATAACTATCTGATATGTGTGCTAGATTGAATTATATTCTTTACATTTGGAGTTTAAGGTGACTCCAAGTTGAGCTAGAAATTTTTGCAACTGTTTTCAGAATTCTGCACAAGCTTTTAATTAGGCTTTAGCTACAGTACCTGTAGAACATTTCATATCCAACTTGTGTTAAGTGATTGTTAATACAGAAACCAGCTATCAGTCAAAGCTCCCCCACCCTGCACTCCCACCTATAGTATTCCAGTTTCTGGCATTAGTTTGCAAAATGTTGGGAAAGTCTGCTCTTGGCAGAGAAACACTGAAGAAAACTGGGAATATATTACAGAAAAATCTTACTAATGTGTCTTGTTTGGGATAGAAAATTATGATGATAAAGATATGAGACTATAACAGCCTCTAATTTTAGATAAATATGTTTTATTGTCATAAGCTAAAACCACTGAAAAAGTTCAGCATACTTTAATAAACAAGAAATCAAACAAGAAAAAGCAACCCTCCCTGAACACAGCTGGCAAAACAAAGCAAAAACAAAAACGCATCGGTGAGACTTCCTAGTCGTTTTGATGTTTATCATATTAATTATCTATATATTTAATTCGCTAAGACATACTCATGGCTAATCAGGCAGTGAGAGGAAGCGCTGCTCGGTGAGAGGAGGCGGCAGCCAGGCTGGCCGCCGAAGCACCGTCCAGTGAGAGGAAGCGGCGGCTAGGACCGGCCAGCCAGCTGCCGGGAGGAAGTAGCGGCCAGGGCTGAAGGGAGGGGGGAGAACGAACTGCGGCTGAAGTGGGGGGGAAATGGCTGAAGGGATGGGGCGGGAAGACAGGGAGAACTAGGGACGCAGATGCTCTGCCCCAGGTCAGCTAGTAATTCATTATTTCACACTTAAGAAAAGTGACACTGTTTAATGGAATTGCTGCAAACAACACAACCTTATATGTGAGTAGAGTCTTGGATTTTTATAAGAAACTCCTGGATTCAAATCCTGGCTTAGCTATGAAGTTCACTGGATGATCTTAGGGCAATCATGATTCCTTATCTTAACCGACTTCACAGGGTTGTTGTGAGGATAAATGGGAAGAAAGGACATGTCTGGAGTTCCTTGAAGGAAAGGCTACAAAACATTTTGTAGCACCTTAAAGACTAACACAAAAGCTTATGCTGAAAAAAGAAACGTGCGCACAGTGCACACGTCGGCCATTTGCGTGGTGACACTGAATGGGGCTGCAAGAAGGAATGCTGCAGCCCTGCACCCATGCTTTTTAGCAGAGCGCCAGCGGGGGAGGGTGGTGGCGGGGCAGGAATGGGCAGGGAAGAGGCACCCTCTCTGCCCCTTAACGGAGCTTCCCTCCCCCCACCGCCCTCCCAGGAGTGCGCAGAATCGGTTCCATGCACATCTCTACTCCATTCCCTAGGAAAAAACAAACAGGATAAAGGAACACCAAGAGGACAAGAAAGAAGGGACCTCCCAGGAGGTCCCAGTTATTAGTCTCACATATCTGACAAGCAGAAGCCTATAAAACAAACACCAACAAGAAACAAGTGCACTGGTCTGGACACCAAAGAGGTGGGGTGGAATGCCCTCTACGAATCTATAGGAGCATGAATTCACAATAAGAAATGTACTTTTCTCCTTAGACTCCCAGAGGGTATTCCAAAACCTTTGGAATGTAAAAGAGCAGTCCCATCCCTGGGTGGGTCCACTCAGAACAGGTCATCAGTTATGAAGTACATTCTGCAGAACCTGCTTACTCAAGGTCATGTCCACAGATAAGAAGGGGTTGATCCAACACAGCCTAGAAAAGGTATGCACCAGAGGTCATGTGTTAGTCTGGCAAATTACCCCCAGAGAGGAAATTTTCCCAGAAAGCATTTGTGTGGGGTGGCCTCTGATGTAGCCACCCCACACAAGGAATGGGCCATAGCATTGCCAAAAGGCTGCTTACTCAAAGATGTGAAAACCGAGATGACACATTCCTTAAAATCACTCGGGAATTGTGCCTGTGGAAACCTGACCCAAGGAACTGTCCTAAAATGAAACAAACAAGGCTTCTGCCTTCCCATAAGCCACAGACTTCTCTTAAGTAAAAATAGAGCCTTCTGGATAGCAAGGTATGTCTCCTCTCTGCCACAGAGGATGGACAAAACAATCTCCTGAGCACACAGTTGAAAGAAAAAACCGGCCAACTTGCTCATAGGGCAGGGAGAGTCTGGGAGGGCAGGGTGCCCTCTCCCCCTGGAGAAGCAAAACTGAAAGTGGACCTTGCCTGCTGTTTCAGGGAAGGAGGTATCCCAAAGGTTTGAGGGTGCTCTCTGCAAGTATAGGGAGAATAAATGTGAGTACTACAAAATTTAGGGTGATTTCCCCCCCCCCCCTGCAACAGACAAATACACAATATAGCCTTTCATCCTGGAGGAAGGACAGGATGAACATGTAAATAACAGAAATTTTATATTTCAACCAACAAATGTACAGTGATGCCCCAGTCCAGCTAAAGCGAACTGCATACCTAAGTAGGTCTCTACACATATAAACAGGCTTCCACATGCACTTCATTGACTCGAGTCAGAAATCATGGGCATAAATCATTTGAATGCACATTGGAATGCTAATCTGAGTGTGGATTAGGGGTGTGCATGGACCATATGGTCTGAATTCAGACCGAACCGCGGGTATGCAAACCAGTTTGGCCAAACTGATTGGCTAGGCTGGTCGGTTTGATGAACCAGCTTAAACCGGTTCACAATCAAACTGCTGGAACCAGCTCGGTTCATGGCAGTCCGGTTTGCAATTGAACTGGTTCTGCATATCCCTAGTGTGGATGCCATCTACACAGCCTAGCTTTCAACAGATTTCATATAGTCAAATGTGTATCTCCATCTGCACTGTGAAACAACTAGCCATATATAAATACCTGTTTAAAGTGTGGCTAGAGTTAGACTGAGGCATATGCATTGTTATATTTTAATGATTCAAGCTAAAAATCCTTTGCCATGGGGAGGAATATAATGAGCAATCTAGCATAGAGTAGTAAATTCTCAATTATGAGCCCTTCACAAATGTATCTGAAAGGTGTGCTGTTAAAACTGTCTTTCCCACATTGTGAACACATGGCTTGAAAGGGAGAGGCAATGATGCATCAGTGATACATGACCAGGATGATTTTCAACTTATTTTCATATTCGTAACATATAAGCACTGGGCATACCTTGTGGGAAAAGAATGCTAATTTCCAAAAACTATTTTTGCGCAATTTCCTAAACCTCAAATAAACCACTCATTTAGAGGTTTATTTGCACTATTGATCTTGCTGTGCCTATTCATCACCAGTGGCCACAAAGTCAGAAGTGGATTGCATCTACGCTGTTTGAATTTTGCATAGTACTGTTACACACACAGTATACTGCTGTCTTTTGCATTGCTTACACTTTTGGCCTTGCTTTGTAGTCAACATTTATTTTTATTTTTCTCTTTGTATTCAGGGTACACATACAGACCTACCCACTTAGGTGACCATCTCAGACATCTGACAAAGTGTGTTCTGGTGCATGAAAGCCTATGCCACTTCTAAGTAAACATGTATAGGATTGCACAGCATGGCTTTTCATAATGTTGACAATCTCACCTGAGCTAATAGCTACCTTTTCTTCTGTAGCACTTACTTTTAATGGAAATGTTAGAAATATTACTACTACAGTCATCAGCAGAGGTAAAATTTGACTTTTACTGATTAAGATTAGTGACCTCTTAATGGTCTGCTGTCAATCTGAAATTCCTGGAATAAATGGGACATAGATCTAAAAACCAAAATAGAGTATATGATGTCACCAACTGTCACCAGCTCTGAGAGTGATTACTTTCTATAAGATTGTACCTGCAGATTTGTCAGATCCCATGATTCATAGTCTTCAGGGGTACATTCTCGGGGGAAAGATGGCCGGAAATCTACCTTCACCAACTCCCAGTCAGAGCGGAAACTGATGTGCCCAAAAACCCTAAAGAGAAAAATCAAGAGCTTCAGAATCAACATCCTGTGAAAGTGCTGGGAATAAAATACAAAGGAATAATACAGAGTAATGAGATCTGCACTACAGTTTGTTCAGATAAAAAAATACAGGATTGAGAAGGTACTTATCTTAGTATAAGGTCAACATATTGCATAAATAAACTTCATTTCAGTAATCCAGATATTGAAGTGTAGCTATAATTGAACAAGGTGGGACAAATGTCCCTGTGACATGATCCTCCCCCCCCCCCACTGGTTGGGTGACAGCTCACCGTCCCTTTGTTCTCCCTCTCCCATCTCAACTCATTTCCTCATGTAATCTGAGCACTTCTCTTGGTTTCAAGTGAAATGCGTCTTCTTCAGGAGAGGACGGGGAGGAATGTCAGGCAGTGTCCCTTCCTCCCTGATTAGTGCTCAAGTTCGGTACACCCCACCCTCAACCTGACTGACAGGCTCAACAGCAAGACAAATGTCGCTGAGCATCAGCCAGCCAGTCACAAGAAGGGGAGGAGGGAGAGATGCACTTGTTCCCCATTCCCCTTCAAAGCTGAGGCAGAGCTGAAAAGATCTTCAATTAAAAAACTTACAGACCCTTTCTGAATCCTACCCTTATTAAAAGGAACAGGGCAAAACCATACGCTCCTTTTCCCTGCCTCCCTCTGTAGTTCTGAAGTTGGATGGAGAATGTCAGACAAATGTTGGGAATCCAGCGAGGAACCAGACCTGGGCAGGTTCAGACATCACGCCTGCCAGGAGTGCGCACTCTCACATCCCAACATTTTACCATCATTTGCCCCACTTCCAGACTGGCCGGCAGTCTTGTGAACCCCTCCTTTGTCTTATCTTTTTATACTTCCTTCTGAGACTGAGCATGCTTTTGCCCCACGAGTTCTGAAGCCTCCATGCAATGATAGAAGCGTCCTGTCATTTCTGGTCACCCAAAAGATTGTCTGTGTTTTAGGCTAAACTCATATGCTCTCAGTGTGTTTTGGGATATCTTCTAAATCTATAGTTACTCAACAACCTTCCAATCCTTCTCATGCAGTTTGCATACTGTGGACTAAAGACTACTTACGTCATGACTAAAGTCTCATCACCAGGCTCGCTGAGTAGCCCATCCACAAAAACTGAGGTACTAGTGAAATTATGAGTGCTCCATGTTTGTCCTTCGTCTACACTGAACCTGTAAAGGAAGTAACATTGTTCTATGTTCACTGCAGATCTGAATCGTATCAAATGGCTTAAAAAATTTTTTTATTCATTTTATATGTGTATTCCACAATCTTCTATCCCAAACAGTTTCAAAATTATTATTGATCAAGATCATATTAAGCATTATTGTTAGAAATTTTAAAAAATTAAGCCACAGGATTTACAAATTCCAAAGTATGTGAATTGCAAATGTTTCAAATCCATCCCCTAAAGGCCATACAGGGCATACAGAAAGCAACAAGCTGATTTTGTACATACTCTTTTCTCTGTGGGTGTTTATTATGATTGTTATCCAAGTTAGCACCTATCTCTCTAGCAATACAACTATCAGTTCTACAAACTGCCAGTTCTGAATGACAGAGACTTTTACATTCCCTTGTAGCATAGCATGTCCTGCATGCTGCATCAGGCATTAAGAGCAGGAAGGCTAAAGGGAAACCCATTATTGTTTAGCACCTCAAAAGAGAGCACACAGAAAAGTACTTAGTCATGTATGGGAAAATATTTCTCCTTAACCAATGACATCCACTTTGGTGACCTCTTCTGATAGCCCAGCTTCTGGCAAGAACAAACCACCCTTAGATCATTTCCACACTAGCTGTTTTATCTAGATTTGCAGTCCTTTTAGGGCTGAGGAAAAAATGCTCAAAATGTTGGGGGGATTGGGGGCAGCAGTGAATTTTTTAAAAGGTCCAGGGAGTTACTATTTTGACCTAGCAGTAGCAGCAGATGATGATGGTTCTCGCCCCCCCTCCTTTTTCCCCCTTTAAAGTAAATTTTCTCCACCTGTGGCAGCAGATGCTAAAACACTAGTGCTTAGGCTACTGTCTGATGTGAAATTTGTAGTTGATCCATATTCCACCATTTAAAATATGTTTCTCTCTCACCCAAGGCAATATGTAACAAACATACAAAAAGTCATTTTAATCGATCAATTGTTCACCAAAAACCAACATGTCTATTGGTTTCTGATGGTGTGCTGCTCATTATTAGTATCTGCACCATGTGTTTACTTCTCAGTACCTTCTTTCTGTGAACTTTGTTCCTCCACCACTACCATCCTCACTCCCCTGCTTTTTAAAATGCTTTCTGCCTTGCTGCCTCAGTATCTGAATGGAATGGAATCTTTATTTCGGTCATTGACCAGACAAAAATACAACACAACTAGATTAACCCAATGCACTAGTACCTGATTGCTCCTCTCACCCCAGAGTCCCCCTCACTCACAGCCCTCTCACCTCTGAGGTCTCTCCACCCTCACCTGTGCCGCCTGCTCATCCTCCATCCTGTTGCTTCCATCCCCCTCACCCCTCTTGGTCACTCCTCCATCCCTTTATTCCATCCCCGCACCCCTCTTGGACATGGCTGCAGCGTTGCTGGTGCCTATTAGCCAAGCTGCATCCTCCTATCCCCAGAGACCTCCTCACCAGAGCTCTGCTCCTGCTCCTCCCGACAGAAGCAGCAGCAGCGGTTGGCCGGGCCCTTCTTCACTGCCACCTCCATGGCCACTTGTTCCCCTCAGGTCGCTTACAAGCCCAGGCCCGTCCCTTGCCTGCCTGCCTCCCTCTGCAAATGGCCTTGGTAGCCCCAAACAACACAGTGGTTGACTGGGCCCTTCCTTGCTGCTGCTGCAATGGCCACTTGTTCCCCTCAGGCTGCTGACAGGCTCAGGCCCATCCCTCACCCTTCTTTCTTTCTCTCTTCCCCTCCCTTCTTTTTATCTCTTTCTCTTTCCTCCACTTGCTCTTCCCCTATCTTTCTTCTTATCCCTTCTTTTTTTCTTTCTTTCTCTCTATCCCTTCCTGAGTTAACAGCTCTTGTTCATCTTGTTTCCTCATCTGATTCACACAATGGCTGCCTCCTTCTCTTCGCAGACCCCTGCCCACTATCCTTTTATGTATATAGATTCCTCTCCTCTACAATCAAGAACATCTTCTGACCAGTAACAGTTGCATTCCAACTGACCTTAACCATTACAGCCGCCTCCTCCCTATCTGCATATGGATTCCCCATTGCCCAATCACCACGGTGCCACAGGCTCCTCCTAGAAGACATGTGCCCGAGTAAAGGCGATCTTCATGTGCATTTTGAATTTCATTTTATTCATAGGGATCTGGTGATTGTTAATGTATCAACATAACTAAATTGGCATCTTCATTTTTGCTGAGCCAATATCAGATTAGTAAAAGATTCCCTATAAGTTTCTTATGTACCGCCATGGAGGGGAAATCTTATTTCAATTGATGGAATATACTTGGTCCTGAAAATGTGACAACGGTATGAAAGTTTACTATAGCATTACTTGAGTATTTTCAGTGGAATAGAGGTGTCTTTGATGGCCACAATCACTCCACCATGATCCAGATACAAGATGTGATGCTCCTCTTCAAATACCTAGAAATCAGCAGAGGGGAAAATCCAATTAAGCTATCATACTTTGAGGAAAAATGTTTTACCTATGTGGCTAGCTTGATTATATCTCTTGTTACTTATTTAATTAAAGGGCCTGTAATGTTGACTGGCCCTTAAAGTAATGAAGTTGTTACAAATCTTCCTGAAGTGACTATATTCTGTGTTAAGTATAGAGACAAGGACCGGAGATCCTCTAAATCCACAATACTTATTTTTTTTCTAACCTTGCTGCATGACACTCTGGTTGTCTTTTCATTGATTTATGTGGATTTTTGCCTGCCCATTTGCAGAGGTTTTGAGCAGATCACCACATATTCAAGCACACACACCCCACACACACAACCCCAAACCAAAGTTTTAAAAGACAAATAAAAACATTCTGAAGCTATTCTCAGTCTAGGGAAGCCCAGGCTGGTTTTTGCTGCACGTGAGAACCACTGGGAGATGTGTGGCTCCCAGTGGCAGTGAGCCCTCTAAAGTAGCCCACTGCTTAATCTGGGGTTTTGGTGCGAGTGCGCCCCCCCGCAACTGGGCTGATTGTGTACGTCTGCTATGGCTGCTTGCAGCCACGGCTGGCACACTTGAGGTGGGGGGGGCCTCCCAGTAATGCACTGCACACTCACACAGGGCATTATTTGGGCTCTGGGGGGTGGTGCTCCGCATGGCAGTGCTTCCCCACACCCAACTCCCAGAGCTGCCGGGCGAGCCACAGGCAGCTCACAGGAGAGTCGAAAGGAAAAGGGTCATCTGTGGGGATGGTCGGGAAAACCTGCTCTCCCCACAGACCTCCTTTTGGTGCTTCACACTGCTTGTGAAGCACCTCACCGTGATTTAAAATAATCACCTCATTTCACTTTCCTCTCTTTCCTGTCTACTTCCACCAACTCTTGTCCCCTGCCTCTCATCCTGGAGAGCTTCTTTCCTGGACCCAATCCAAATCTCCTCTCAAGCACCAACCTCCTCTCTTCCAGGGGGATCAGAGAAGAGGGATAAGCTGGTGATGTCGTGAAGGAGGAGAAAATAGTGAGGGAGGGAGGAGACAGAATCAAAGGGGCATGTGTACAGGATGAGTGGCCACCATCAAGGGACACCAGGGTGGGGAGGAGGAGGAGAGAATAAGGAATAAGAGTAACAGGGCCAGGAAGTAATACAGAGAGATTAAACTAGAGGACTTTTATTTTATTATTTAAGAAAGAGGCAAGGTCCTAGGGCAGAAAGTAGAGGTCGGAAGAGGGAAGAGGTAGAGGGGCTGGCCTTAGTAAAACATTCAAGGGAGAGAAGAGACGTTGGGATTGTCAGAGTGGATGTATTAACGTTGCTCTGATAGGTAGATGACAGAAGAGAAAAAGAAAAACATTAACTTGAAGGGATCAAAGTAAATAAGATCTTTTGATTTCCTCCAAAAGCCCTCAGCAGTCCAAGCGTATAAGGAGAGATTTTAAAATAATAATACAGGAAATAAGCTAGGGCAGGGTTGTGGGGAGAACAGTGCAGTGGGGCAAACAAATCAAGCATTAAGTACTGGGAAGTTTGAGAAACTGCAGAATCTAAGGACTGGGAAGAAGTGACAGAGGAGATGAGAAGGGAAGAAGATTTTTGAGAAAGGTATACTGCTGGTCCTGGAAGGAGTGAGAGGCAGAGATAGGTGATGCTTGGAGAGGAAGAATTCCATGACAGGCGTGACAGAGTAGTTCTTAGCAGACATGAGATCAAGTGAATGACTGTGGGGTGGGGTGATGGGGTCCATTCAAGAAATCTGGGCATTAGACAGCAGGAAGAAAGCTGTGTTAGTGAAATCATCAACTTTTGAGTTGAAGTCACCAAGCACATTTATTCTGAAATCTCATGATATCAGTAAAAAGGTAGTATCAAATCATTGATAATTACATTCATTCACGGAACAAACTTTAAAAACTCAACACCTCTTATCTCACCATGACTCCAAAGAAGGTTTCTGATTTTACCAATTAATTAATTATCGAGTTCCCACATGTTCCATTATTCCAAGGCTAATGTCTGTGTGAAGCTCTGGTAAAATAAGTGGCAATAAATAATGAACTCATCCATGCCCCTAAATTGAGTTTCCTGACTATAGGTATTGCATTTATTTGGCCAGGCCTACTTATGCACAGCATCAGCACATTCCTGCATGGGGTTAGGAGTCACAAATGCAGCACCCATTTGCACTTTTACTTCCTCATCCAGCTAGGGGTATACATGAAGTCTCCTGTTTCTGCATAATATCCTACTAGATGAGAGCTCTTGTCATAGCAAGGTTGGAGTGGTCCCTGGGATAAAAAGTGAAGATGACTCACCTGCTCCCCATCTATCTCCCTACCTTCTTCTTCAGAAATGTGGGAAGGGGAGAGCAAAGGGCAAGCTGTCACTCAGCTGGTGTGCCTCCCTCTCTCAGAGGCCCAGGGACATTTGGTTCTCTCTCCCCTCACCCTGGCAGTTCTATATGGGCTTGTGCGATAACAGTGTATTAGTGAAATTAGATAGAGAGACAGATAGATATTGAAACAAATATATCATGTTGGGCTCATGTACATATGACTATCTCTGTTCCTTACCTGCCTCCAGGTTTTGCCACAGTCAGATGTTATATACATTTCTTCTTTATACTCAACAAGGTGGGAACCCAAATTTCCTGAAAACAAAGGTAAAATAGGCAGAAGTTACTTGGACTACACAATTGGTTATTTGTAGTCAATTCTGCAAGCCCCTTATCCAAATGAAGGGTTTCCTTGTTGTGGTTGGAATTGGATGAAGTGCTGTAGCTTGTCAAAAGAAAAGTTGTCCATGTGTTCCAAGTTCTCAACAGCAACCATGCTACCCCAGTAACATATCAAGCAGTCCCAAATGACCACATGTGCGGAATTTAAAAACAAATCATGGAACAGGACTGAATGGGTCTATGTAATCTGAGCTTTGAAGCAGTACTTATAAGTTCTGTCAGGAGCCTGCTTTGATGTGCAGAGCTGCTCTTACGGTTAGCTCTTCCTCAAGTTTATCCAAAATGTATCCTTCTGCATTTTGGAGACATTTCTTCTTGGCAGATTCCCAACGTGAAGATGAAGAACTATCCCCCCTCTTCAATATGAGGGTCACTTCAATATCTGAATATGTTACCTGAATAATTTTTGTAGGCTAAACTCATAGAGTTTTCCCAATTTTGTGATGTCTAAACCCGATAATGATACCATCTCTGGCTTGGCAAAACCATATGGTGAACTCAGTATAAATATCCATGGTGCTACAAGATATTTGCAGAATTTCTCTCCCACTGACCAGAATTTAGCCGTTACTAAGGTTTTGAATTGCAGGCAGGATAGTAATAAAATTGCCCCCCCCCACCAGCTGCAGTTACCCCCTCCTGTTATCATAGTAGCAGTAGCAGCAGCTGAACTGGACAGGGAATCCAGGTGCCGTATAAGCCATACAGGCCCCAATGGGATTCACATCCGGCAATTCCCTCACAGTTGCCATTGCATTCCACACAGTGACTGATACAGGGGGGTCCTGTATAGATGGGTCAGCAGGAATCTGCCTCAAGAGCTCCATATTCCCCAAGCCTTTCTGAAGGCTAGTTTCACAGAGAGCAATCCACAGCCCATGTAAAAGAAGAGGATGATGTTTGATTCTGCCCTTGGGGCTAGGGACAAGGTCTCCAAGTAAGGAACCTGCATTCGTTGCTATGTTGACTGACCATTCACTCACTTGACTGACCTCACTTTCCAGCAAGCTTCTTGCTAAGAAGATAGAGGGCACATATTTTGCCCATTTAGCAGCACAGGGAGTGTACAGCTCCAAGCTAGCCCTCTGCACCTCCAAAATCTTGCTAGCTTGGATACCTGGCAGACCTGCTTAATTATTTAGGAGTTCAGCTAAGGTCTATTGTGGAAACAACATCTCTCTTCCTTGGAAATTCTTACTGGGAGCTGCAGGTCCTGTAGAACCTGACCTTGCCCTAATTCCTGGAAGCAGTTCACTCACTACTATTTGATATATGCTGCCTAAAGTTAAGGAAGTCCTGCTCTAGGGAAGAAAGAACAAAATCCCTGACGCCTTGCTCAGCACTCTGCAGGCTTTCAGTCCAACTAGGACAGGACAGCTGCATGAATAAGTGTAGTCACTCCCCCCGAAGAACCTCCTTTCCTCCCTGCTTGTGTGAATAGCCTCAATATCTGTTATGGGAACAACCAATGAGAAATGCTGCAGGAGAGCTTTTTAATAATACAAAACTCTTCTGCAGGTATTGGTGCTCAAGTTAAACATCAAAAATGAAAGATGGTGGTATTAACCCAGTAAAACTTGGCATTCTTTAAAACAACAGAGCAGAGAGATTTGCTCATCCATAAGTGTAAGTAAATTTACTGTTGTGACCACAGGTCATAACACACATATTAAAGCATAATGAAACATAAAACATAAAAGTGAATACATCATGTTTAAAGAAAAAATAGATGACAGTAAGAAACATAATGAGGCTGTTCTCACAATCAGCCAAGACGAGGCTAGGGCAGCTAAACCCAGATTTGGCGTCTCGTGGGAACCGCCAGGAGCCACTTGGCTCTTGGCATCAATCAAATCTGGCTAAGAAGCTGGGCTGTTAAACAAGGTTAAGGGAGTGAGCACTCCCTTAACCCCGTTTAATTGACTGTGTGTCAATTAAACACTGACAGGCACCTTCCTGTTGCTGGGAAGATCCTTACAATACACTGCACACTCACACATCCTGATCGTCTGTGGGGAAGGCGAGCTTCTGCAGCCTTCCCCGCTGCCAGCCAGCAAGCTGACTCACGTGGTCATGAGAAAGGGCTCAGAAACCAGCTAAACAACATGCATGAAAATAAAAAGAGATATAATCCTAAATACCTAACTGTAGTTACAACTCTGACGGGTACAATTTGAATAAAAGAGCTAGTCCTGTAACTACAACTTAGCCAGATATGTAGCAGGGCTAGCAAATACATCATGTTCTCTTCCTAATTTTAAAAGACAATAAAGCAAAAATGGCCACTTGACAAATAACATGAGGAAACACATCTGCCAGCAAGTAACTAATATATTCTATTTCAGAACCCGTGAATTTATCAGTAATCTGACCCAGTGTTTTTTCTCATTTGGTTCCATAAAAGGAGCAGTGTAAGATGTAATGTTTAATGTCCTCCACTTGCTCCTGGCCACAGGGGCAGAGGCGCTGTTCCATGGGAACTTTGTGAAATCTATCCTCAAGATATGCCGAGAGCATGATTTGAAAACGTTAACTGGTAAATGCCTTCCTTAGTGGTGTGCCGGTGAGGTTGAGTAGGCACTGCAAAATGGATCTGTTTTTCTTGAAGTGAGACTACCATAGGGGGAGCTTGGAATGTTGGGCCAAACCAGCATCTTGGCTGGCATCCCGCACAAGGAGTCAATCACTGAGTCCTCCCACCCCCCAGGACTGAAGTTCCTCTAGTGAAGGCAGAGAGTGCATTTGTAGAATATGGGATAGCATATCAACCCACTGGTTCCCTTTTTGGTAGTGCTGAAAGCATGATTTAACTAGCTGTTCTTCTGGAAGTTTGTCAAGTTTCTTAAAACACTTTAGCAGTATCAAATGGACTCTAACAGAGACTCCATTCTTAGATACACAGCAAGGGTGCCTGGGGGATGGCCCAGAATTTTCCTCAGGAAGATATCCTGGACTATTTCTAATTTCTCACTCACTTGCACATTCCACTCCCAAATCTCTGCCCCTTACAAAAACTGTGGAATTACTTTGCCCTGAAACATTTTGAGTGCAGGAGCTATTAAATGATACACACACACCCCGGAAAAGAAGAATTTTAAAATGACCCCCCCTGTACATTGTACAGTTAATAGGGCTGCATTAAGAATGACTGGCCAACATAAATATTTCTGAAAGGAGACACCCAAATATTTAAAGGAGGGGCATTGCTCTCTTTGCTGAGTGTTAATTGTGTTGGGAATTCTCTCTGGTAAGAGAAACCCCTTTTCATTACCTGTGAAAGGAATGTCAGAGATGCCAAAATGTAATCTATAATACTGGCACCATTAGCACATAAACAGATATTGAGGCTATTCACACGATGGGGCAAAATTGGGCTAGTGGAGTGGGCTAGGCTGTGAGCCTGGTGGTTCCTAGGCGGGTAACCTGTCTAAGTAACCCTCCCCTAAAACCAGGTTTGCAGAGCAAGCGCTCCGCAAACCTGGTTTTAAAGATTGTGAGTAGCCGTGGCCTGGCTCTGCACTGCGGTTACTCAGACCCCCAGAGGGGAGGCAAAAAGCTGCCTCCTGGCTCCAGCAGTCTCCCCAGTATGCCCTGCACGCTTGCACAGGGTATACTGGGGCTTGCGGGGGCCACGTGGCCCCTGAGCTCCCCAGCCTCTGCCGGCTCTGTCACGGAGCTGGCAATCGTGTGGGCGGCCAGGGCTCCCTCCCTGCTCGTGTGATTGTGAGGCCCAGCTCATTGAATCCATGAGAGTTATCATGGTCAGTACCGTGAAGATTGTAAAGTCCAAATGTGAAATCCAGATTCAGGAGGGAAACCCCATACTCATTCAGCATCTTATTTAAGGAGGCCCAGATGAGATACCATGTCATCTAAACTGGTCTGTATCTTTTTAAAATAAAACTATTTATATTCTAGCCAAAGCTAGCATTGAAATACCCAACTAGTAGAATATCAATATCTGGTAGCAGTTGCTCAACTTTCTCCAACAAAGTTTGTAAGGAGGACCAGACCTGGAGCCACAAATTGGAATTCCTTTCCTACCCACAGAGAGATATGCATTAATGCGAAGAATGGATCCCAGATATTTGTTAGCTATATAAACTGTCTGTATATACTCACTATAAGACCAATCCCTTTGGTTAACATCACTCTCAAGCTCCACCAAGATTAATGTTAATTGCCCTCCACTTGCTGTCCCATGGAGACCCTGTTTGATGGCAGGTAGAGCAAAACTGAGGAGACCCTGCAAGTATAATAAAGAAGTATCCTGGCACCATGTCTCCTGCCGAAAAGATGACATCAACGTTTTCCAGATATTGTTCAAAATTATTATTCACAAACTTATTCTGCCACCCAGCAAAATTCCAGAAGACTGCTTTTATGGAGCCAGGGTCTCTTGACAGTCAATTAGTAGGGTTTGAAGCTGCTAGCTGGTTGGGGTCTTCCATGCAGGTACCTCTTTTTACATTGGCAGGCAGCCTATCTTCAACTGTTGGAAGAAGTGGGGAGTTCCATTGTACCAGGTTTCCCAGATCTTTAGCACTCACTACTAGAGGGTTAATATCTTGTTCAGCTAGTTGTACCAAATTCATCTCATGGGCTGAGGAGCTGTTAAGTGAGATAAGCTCAAGGTTCTGAGTGGAGAGAACAGGAGAGTCACTTGGTTCTTGTATCGATAGCGGGTCATCAATAACACACTTTTGACTGTAATTCTCTTTAGAAGAAGACATGCTGAGAGTGTTTCAGTGAAAGAGCAGAGGGAAGTCAGCATATTCTTGAGGCCCTCTAGCCTACCTATAATCTCATTCTGTTCTTGGCAATATTCCAAAGCAATCAGTCAGATGTTCCTCCATTGAAACATTTACGCCCTTTTTGGGGTTGCGGGCCCAGAACTGATTTCTTAGAATGATGTTCTTCTCTAGCCTCTGACAAGGCTGAGGACTGATTAGAAATAGCAACAGAGTCGGTGCCAGGCTGCTTATCTATAGTCAGAGGTACTGGATTTGAGCTGGCTTGATGGTTGAGCCGCCAGGAGAACAATTTGTTATGGGGCAGCTAACAAATAAAGTTTATTATTATTATTGATGGAAGAGTGTTATGGAATACTTGGACAGGTGTGATTTGGAATGTATGCAAGAAGGATTTAATCTTTAACAGTATATGTGGAATAATGGGTTGATTAAAAGTTAACAAAAATCTCTTGGCTGCCGGAGGGCTAAGCAGTCAATTGAAGGCAATGAGATCATTAAACTGAGACCCACATCTCAAGAGCTGGCTCAAGGAACGAGTTATTTCTCTGTGAGAGTGCCAATGATTTCTCCATTCTTTATGTACACTACTATGGCGGCCAGAATAATATATGCGCAGAAATGGAAGAGTAATGAACTGCCTTCAAAAGAAGATTGGCTGTTAAAAATTTTGGAATATGCGGAGATGGCAAAACTCACAGCACTGATAAGAGATCAAAATTTGGAATGTTTTAAAGAAGATTGGAAACCATTTTTATTATACTTAAAGAACTATTTCCCTAATATTGATTTTACAACAAGGTTTGAAATTTAGTAATAATAGCAGGTTGGGTAGATCAAAATCGAGTTTGTAAGGTTTAAGATATATGTTTTGAATTACTATTATAGCAAGGGTTAATTCTATAGTTGGTGATTCACGAGGAGGTGTGAGCAGGAAGTCAATATTTGTTTAATGTGATGTGAATGTTAAGATATTGTTAAAATCAATAAAAATTTAAACATGAAAAAAAGAGAGAGTAACAACAATTTCTGTTAATATTATTCAGACAGACATAAAGCATAACCTGATTTAACTGCAATGTCCAGCAACAGCTGCAGGCTGGCCGAAATCCACAGTCACATTGTTGCTCATCTGCTGCCTTGCTGAAACTAGGCACTGAAGACTTAGGAACATAGGAAGCTGCCATATGCTGAGTCAGACCATTGGTCTATCTAGCTCAGTATTGTCTTCACAGACTGGCAGCAGCTTCTCCAAGGTTGTAGGCTGGAATCTCTCTCAACCCTATCTTGAAGAAGCCAGGGAGGGAACTTGAAACCTTCTACTCTTCCCAGAGCGGCTTCATCCCCTGAGGGGAATATCTTACAGTGCTTACACTTCTAGTCTCCATTCATATGCTTAGCTAAGGGGACACGTCATGCTTGCTGCCACAAGACCAGTCTGTCTTTGCCAAGTACTTCTGAGTAAAATTTTCAATATGTCATTAATAACACAGAAGGGATGTATTCAAAGATTGATATCACTGTTTTTGCTGTCAATAAACATTGATTTGCTATGCTGTCCATGAGAAAAGTGGAATGTGGCCCTAATTTCTGAGCCTCTTCCAATGCTAACAATTTACCCGTTAAAGGCTCCCGGTTATCAGACATTAATGTTACTCCTGGTGAAATTGGGCCATCAACTGATGAAACTGGCCTTTCTGAGGAGAGAAAATAGTCTGTCTCAATGGCAGCATATCTATTACATGTGGGTATTGTAATAAAGTCTCTTTCATCTTCCTTAAGAGGGTAAGATCCATCTATTTTAAGCTGCTGAATGGATTTTATCATTTGTGGGGGACCCACAATTGGTCTGGCTGCACTTATTTTCCATAATAGGTGACATAAAGGGATAGGATAGCTCTCACCATCTTGGAAGTGTTTATTGTGTCACTTAGCCAAGCTGTGAGCTCCTCCAAGGCACTGGCACTTCTGGAGAATAACAATCTCTTATCCACTTTCTGCTCTTCCAAATGCTGGATAATCACCACAAAGGGGCTGCCAGGAGTCTCCCACATAAGCAGTGACGATTCTTTTTAAAGACTGGGAGCTTCTCAGGAAAAAAAATTAGTTAAGACTGAGGATCTAAAGCAGGCTGCTCTTACGTCATCATCTTGGCTCCTCCCCCCTGCTCATGCACATTACAGTATATTTTTCTAGTTCATATTTCTTCTGTATGATTCAGTTAAAACCCTTCCTGAAGCCTAGGTATATTGGCTCACATCCAGACCAATATCACATTCAGAGAAGTACATTCTGCTTGCACAAGAAGGGGCATTTTTAGTGAATGCCCTTTCCTCAATGCCCAACCCCCCAAATATGTTCCCGAAGGTTTGCAGGATCTCTGGGAAAGATTTTCAGGGGACATCAAGAGACGCAGAGAAAAGTACTACTAAGTAACAGGCAAGCGGGGATTCTTAATTTTTATAAAACTTTCCAATCCCCCCCATCATCCGATTATATGGGGGTTTAGATTTTTTAAAAAATTAATTGCCCACTTGCCCATTTCTTTTGTGGGTTGGGAGGTAGGTAGAACCCACCACGCTATACCACCCAACCCACTTTGGAGTCTCTAGGAATTACCCATGAGCAACAATGGGGTGATTTGAGTTACCCATTGTTCCCTATGGGCAAAACCAGCCGAGAGCACTGCACACATTTTGCAACCTTTACTTGAAAAATAACACTGCAGAACAGAAGCAGCACACACAGTCCCTCCCAACACAGGACACATTGTGCCAAACACATAGTCCAAAGATGACAAACATATAGTCCAAAGACATCAGAAGAAGAAGAAGAAGAATCACTGACGCAGAATTCACTGCCAGCCACAGTGCCTGTGCTGCAGTAATGTCACTGGCACAAGTTGTTCTGTCACACACAATTATAACTACATCCTACTTGCAACAGCCACCATAGCACAGCAACAACTTTAGCAGCCAGCAAGCATAGATATAATCTCAACTACAGCAATGTCTTCAGCCATATTTCGACCAAGTGAGTACATCTTGCAATGCAAACTGCAGAGTAGACCAGAGTAGTGAGTGAAGCACAAGGCCAGACATGGAGCTCATCACAGCAAGCATCAAGAAATATTACTTACACAGACAGAGCTGAGCTGCCACTGTCCATTTCTTGCCACAACACCATCTCACAAACAGACCAAACCAAAACAACAACTCAAGGAAGGCAGGAAGGCACCCAAATCCTGCCTTTGTCAATCTGAGATCCAGCAAAAACAGAACATTATAGCAGCAATACATAGCACAGCACTGTACTCAGTGCAGAGAAAAGAAAACCACAAAATCAAACCTTCCTTGATTCCTTCCTCCTTCCCTGATGCAAGGGCTCTCTCTGCCTCCCAGTCATATATTTTGAAATACCCTCCTTTTTTGTTCCCTCCTTCTTGTTCCCCCTTTGTCAATCTGAGATCCAGCAAAACAGTTATAGCAGCAATAGATAGCACAGCATATACTCAGTGCTGATAAAAGAAAACCACAAAATCAAAGCTTCCTTCCTCCTGTCCTGATGTATCCTTTTCTCCATAATGGCTCTTTCTCTGCCTCCCAGTTCCTTTGAATATACATAAAAGTGTCCCCTCTCCCTCCTCTCTCCCTCACAGACAATGGGGGTACAGTCGCCCATGCCAACACTTGATTTGTATGATAGCAAGCCAACCAAGAAGAAAGGAGATCTCAAGCCAATCAGAAGCCAGTGTCAGAAAACCAACCTGCAAGGGGGGAAAGCCCACCACAATGGCCGCTTGAATAATGTGAATTGATTTGTGCCGAATAGGGGCTAATTCAATTCAACCTCAAATCAGCCCCTTCATTTAAGGGGTGATTTGATTCACCGTCAAATTCACGAATCACCTCAATTCTCTGTGAATCAAATTGCACATCCCTAATGATAACCTCCGCCAACCTTTTGAAACCCCATTTGCAGGCAGTGAATTTATGAGAACCATTTGGAAGAATGGGGGGGAGGGGGGAATCTTCTGGCTTAGCCATAATAAATACTCCTGAGCAAATAGTTTAGTCTTCTTGCATACTTTTTATTCAGTGGTATGGTTTAGAAATAACTCTTTAGGATCACTTTGAGAACTTGACTAGGTTTTTTAGCACTTTTTACATGGGACTTTGCTTTCTAACTTTCCCAATTTGTCAAAATCTTAGGATATGTGTGTGTTTCCCAAGTTGATTTCTTCCATCATATAAACCACTTGTTTTTCATATTAGTTAAAGCAGATCTTAAGCAGCTGAGCCTCTGGTTATTGTCATGCCCTTGCTCTCAGATAGCGAGGAGGAAGGGGAAGTTGACAGCCCTTCAGCTGATGCAGGGGTGCCTGAGGGGCAGAGCTCAGCTGTCGGTTCCCAAGAGACAGCGGAGGCAGGTCCAGCTGATGTTTCAGAGCAGGCACAGCAGTCTGAGGCAGCAAAGACAGCAAAGGAAGAACCGTAGGATGAGCTGTGCAGGCAACCCCCACTAACTCCACAGCAGAGGTGCGTCACAAGGCGGTGGGCACAGCTGGAAACCATCAGGAGAAGTAAGCGCCTCTTGCAGAAGGCTGATAAGCCTTGAATCCCTGGCAGCTGAGAGTTATCAGCTTGGATTATAAAGCACGTCGGCAGCTTTCAGTTAGCTGTTGGAAGGCAACGTACATCATCCCTCGTGTCGACAGCTTTCAGTCTAAGCCAGAGAGAGAGAAACTTCTGAGCCATGTTCCGCTTCTGCAACCCATTTTGTTTTGTGAACTATCTTCCTGGACTTCCCTTCCGGGTGGCCAGATTGCTGACAGTTATCTCTTCAGACTACTATACAGAAAGTTTTCTGCAATGCATGTAAAGACCTTCCAGAAATGATGCTTTTCGTCTTGCAGATATGACAAAATTGTCATCCCCTCCCAGCTTTGATACCTTCTTCTCTTTCTTTGCCCTTCTCTAGCTGCCAATATAGAGTAGCCCTCAAAATTTACTTTCCAGTCATGAGAGATCTTGCATTTTGCCTCACTAATATGAACTAGATTGGACATCCTTTGCTTAAGACAAGCTAGGTTGCCTCATTTGTTTCCTCAACCCCTTTAACTAGTACAAAATATTACATATTACTGATAGGAAGTCATTAGTTGTCTTACACTGAACTGTACACTTAGCTACAGACCTCAAATAAATATGTGACTCTATGGCTGCCTTCAGACACAATGCAAAACCAGAAATAAATGTGACAGAGGTTTCAGTTTGTGGTCATCCGAATGCGTGAAGCTGCAGATTTGTCATCCAACTGAGGCTGCGTTTTCACATGCAAACCTGAATTTGAACCTTTGGTTTGTAGTGAGTTTCATTGCCAAAACCTCAGATTCCAAAGGGCCATTGTTTCGTCTGAATTCTGCTGGTGCCGTAACCTGGGTTTTGTGCTCTAGCTCCTCCCAAAACCATAGAAAGGGCGGCTCAGAGCAGCCAAGAAATGGGTCTGCTCGATTTCAGCTGCGTTTCTCACTGGCCAGCTCTTGGAGCTGGTGCCCCACCCACCACCATCTCTGCACTCCTCCTGCTGATTCTTTCCACCCTTAATGTTCCCAAGATGTTAAGAGGCCTTCTCACTCTCTTTGCCTTTTTTGTCTCTTAAGGGGGGAAAAGTAACCATTGGTAGGGATTTGTTCTGCTTTTGCTTTCATTAGGCATTTTATCATTCCCCCTAATTCTGAACATCAATCATCCCACATGTTTAGAAGGGAAAGTAGGTCACTCAAAAAACAAGATACTCGGGGGATTCAGTAACAGAGAAGTATACAAGTCTGTAAATTAACAGTAAAAACAAAACACCAAACACCAAAACTCTGATCACTGTGTCACTTGTAAAAAAAGAAAGAAAATAAAATAAAACAGAGGGTGGGGGACAGAGGGAACTGCCCTGGCTGAGCCCCTAATAGCTCATGCTATCCTGGAGATGGAATTAAGGCCAGGAGGATATGTATCATGAAGTTAAGATATCACAGCATATATTACAGCAGGGAAAGATTTCAGGAAGGTGAGAAAGAAAAAGGGATACCCGAACAGCACTACAAGTCTCCTGTTCCAGGCTAGCTGGAGCCCCAGACAGAAGCACTTTTAGGAACTGGTGGTGCACAGCAACATTTTTTATTTTATTTTTTGCAGATCTCCACTTGTAAACAATTAACAATTGGTCTGCACTGAATATTTTTGAGCTGGAGTGGAAATGTTTCCTAAAAACATCTTCATCATGAGGATATGTCCCTTTCCCCAATCCTGTTCAATGCCATTGTTTCCCCTAGATGCTGTTGCTTCTGTGCTATTTTCCTCCAGGTTACTGCTACTACCTTTCTCCTGCAACATTTACACAGGTGTCATCCGACATGACACTACATAGCCAATCAGATTTGGCTGTGTGATGACATCACATAACACAAATGAAATCAATTGAAGGTAAGGGCAGTGCTTCCAGAATTAATCAAATGGGTGATTCCAGCCAATCAGGGATCACAAATGAACCAGATGACATCACTACATTACGTAGCCAATCAGATTTGGCTACTAATGTATATCACTGAGGGTGAACAAAGTCAACTAAAAGAGAACAAGACAAGGGCAATGTAAATAAAAAGTCAAGCATTTTGTAGGTTTGGCTGAAATATCATTGAAATAGGAAGACATGTTCATCATTTCCCTAAAAATATTAATACTTTTAGTTCGGCCCTAAAAAAACAAAACAGTTATGACAACAATAATGATAACAATAACCAAAGCCATTTTGTTACTTTTCAGAGGTAGGAAATAAGGGATGCAGGGCCACGCTATATATGATGCAAGAGATCTGTGACTGGATCTCCTGACTAAGTTAGAAGTGGCAACTGGGGAGGACTGGATCGAGGCCATCGTGCTGGAGAATAATCCTTTCCCTCACTAAATTTCCATTTAGTTTACTCCCTTACCCTTGATACTGCTATTAGCTGTGGAAGAGAAAGAAGCCAGATACAATAAGGGCACCTGTCCTTTCTTCCTGCTTCAGCTAAAAGCTTCAAGGGGGAGTAATTTAAATTAGGGAAGTAGAGTGGCAGAAAGGGTCAAAAAAGCCTCCTCCAGGGCTAAAGCCCCATTCTAATGTGGGGTCTCCTGTAACTGTTTTTAAGGCTGAAATGACGTCTGGAGACTTAGTTACAGATTTCTCACATAATACCTAGTTTGGCTCTAAGATGTCATAACTCTGAAGTAAAGAATGGATCAGATTAGAGGCGTAGAAGAGCAGATGCCTTGTGTTACAGATATTAACTGAAGCACTCGTGCCATGACACTTGTATCTACTAAATCAGTTGCTCTCCTGATGCTAGTCCTCATGGTTACTAGGGCCACACAGATCAGGAAGCCACTGCCTGTACCGGGAGCACGTGCTGCTTTGGGAACATAGGAAGCTGCCTTATGTCAGACCATTGGTCCACCTAGCTCAGTGTTGTCTACACAGACTGGTAGTGGCTTCTCCAAGGCTGAGGGCAGAAGTTGCTCCCAGCCCAGCCCTGTCTTGGAGATGCATGCAGGCAAGCAGGTACTGTTGCCAGAGTGGCCCCATCCCCTGAGGTGAATATCTTACAGTGCTCACACATGTCTCCCACTCATATGCAAACCAGGGCAGATCCTGCTTAGCACAGAGGACAATCCATGCTTGCTACCACAAGACCAGCTCTCCTCTACAAAACATATACACCATTACTTGCTTCCTATACAGAAATAAACCAATTCAACCAATTAACATATTGAACCGCCTTTAGTTGTTTCCCCCTCCTGTGTTGCTGCCCTATGACTAGAGGGTGGTTGCTTCTGCATTTAGCATTTCTTCTGGTTAGATCCTCCAGCCATCTTCTGCTCTATAACTTCCCAATCCTTCCTTACCATATACCCAAATTCAATTATTCTTAAGATGAAGTCGCAGGATTAACTTCTTTAGCAGTCATGAAGACACGCCAGCAGCCGCAACACAGGCTGTTGCTTGTACTGCTACAGCTCAAGCAGCATCCAGAGACCAAAGTCCGCTGTCCCGCTCCACACATATGCCCTGATGTCCTTCTCTGCAGCTTGTGTGGGGTGATGCCGGCTTTCCATGCTGCTGTCAGTCGCCTTGCCTCCTCCCAAGCGATGTCAGCAGCCGGGGAATTGGGCTGGTTTCAGTGGCTCTGGTCCTGCTGCTCTACCCGCAGCAATTCTGAACACACACCAGCCAACAACACTACAGTGTCGTTGCATTGGGAAAAGCTTTACACCCAGATATTATTGCTCTAGGTGTGGAACACTGAAAGACAGAGTCAGTCTATTCGTTCAGGTGGAGCGGAATCATATTACCGAAAAGTAGGCCAGCTTAATTATATCATGGATCAGGCTGACAAGCAATTGTAAGTGTTTGTTTGATTAATTGTGTTCCAGAATACCTTAAGGTATCTCCAAACCAATTAATTTATACTAGAGCTAAGCCTGTGAAGAGGAAAAGAAACAAACAGCTTTTAGTCCTCCTTCCTCCATTAATCCCCAGCTTCTGACTTTCAATCCTCCTTTCATTTTCACCACCTTCTTCTCTCCAATTCATTCCTTGCTGGCATCCATGCTCTCCCAAACAGTGCTCTGCCCCCAGGAAAGAAGCTGAGAGCTCAGAGGCTCTCTGCACTCCTGGGTGCAGTGGAATGGGAGGAGCATTCTAAGCTCATCTTGCCTGGGGAGGGAGAGAGGGGAATGGGCTACACAATGCCCTCTGGCTTTCCCAGGGGCTCCCACTTTCCTCTGTCCAATGCTCCCTGATGCCAATGCCTCTTTGCTCCCTTGCTGAACGGGGGTGGTGGTGGCGGTGTTTTTTCCCCACCTCACTTTCATCAGTCAGTTCTAGCTTCATTTCCCCCACCCTATAGCCCATTGGCTCATTTCTGTGATACTTGGTCCCTTAAGCATGATGGAAATAACCAAACATGAGATAAGTGAATCAACTAGCTTAGATAGATAGATAGATAGATAGATAGATAGATAGATAGATAGATAGATAGATTTAGATTAGATAGAGAGTATGCAATGGAGAGCTGATAGAATTAAATCCATGTAATATAGTATTAGTATGTAACTTTTTGATCAATGAACACCAAAAAACAAAGTGCGCTCTCTTTTTTTACCTGCCCCCATTATGAGTCCTGGCGCTGTATCCTTGGTATGAACCATTCCTGACACATATGGATTGTCTGGCCAGCGGAGATGGAGGTGAAGGTGGCAATCGGGCTATAAAGATAACAAAGAAAAGTCTTTGTTTTTAGCAGAATGGCAGGATTGCCTCTAAGTTTTGAAACAGCCACACTATGGGTAAATGGTATGTAATGACAGCTCTCTATGGAGAGACAAGGGTAACTACTTCATGAAGCTAGAGATACTACTACTAGTACTACTGTGACAATGAAATGTGCATTAATGCCAGCAGCACAGTGCAGGAGACATTGTACTCAGATGTTATACTAATGCATATATAAGAGCATTAGCACTATTATGTTTTGGTGGTCTTTGAAAAAGTCACCCTTCTTTGCTGTGTTACTCTGAAATCATACCAGGAACAGCTGTTACACAATAACTGACGGGACACCTTGAAACAGCACAAAACAAAAAGCAAACCCAACAAACCAAAACCCAGCCCCGCACCCCAAATGTCATTGGGATGTTTTCATATTGGGCAGGTTCAGACATCATGCAGAACCATGGTTTATTTTAACTAAGATTTATTTAACAAACCTGAAATGACGCCACAATCACCAATTTGTGGTTTGTTTCATCAGATCAGGGTTTGTTTTAATTTTGAGGGTTTCACATTACATTCAGGATCTAACTAGTCATAATGTTTTAAGGCATGAAGAAATGTTCCCCAGGGAATATTGGGTAGCAACTCTAGTGTGTTCTTTTATTTTATATTCCTTTTATGCTGCTTAACCAACTTGCTTGAGTAATATGGCTCTGCAGACACCTTATACCACCAAGTGATTGTTAATGCTAATCTCTGTGGCTGAACTATTCTAGATGAAAGTGGAAAAGATCGGCACATTACCAGCAGCTCTGCTATCAGGGTACGTGGGCTCTGGGACAAGAAGTGAAGATAGGTTCATCCCCCCACCCCCGCCATCTTCTTTTTCAGAGTTGGGGGGGGAGCAAAGAGCAAGCTGTCACCCAGCTGGTGGGTGGGAGCTCCCTTAGGGGTTCAGGGAACCACCACCCCTCCATTTTAGCTAAGCCTGTCTGTTATAATAATATTCTCAGCACAGAGTGTAAACATGAGGTGACAATCCTACGCTCTATAAGGTTTCGAGATACCCATTTTGGAATGGAATATCTTGAATTGATAGCCAGCTGACATGGGACTTATGACTCAAGCGCTCATGGGATGTACTGTGCTTGGACATCTGTTCTCTATCATGCGTTATGGCAAAGGGAATGGTTGCCACTGCTCCATGACTTGATCCCAAGCCACACTGGTGTCCTTTGAAGGTTAGAATAATGCAGAGGAGGGGCATCACATGGATACTCCTTGCAGCAGTGACTTGAAGCCACGTCAATGGCCTAGACCTAGATGAAGCCATGGGGAAATCTCAGCAGCTCACGCCCACAATATGAGCCCAACTACAGGCTCTATCCCTGAAGGAGGGAGGTAAGGCCAGAGCAGGCATGTGCCTCACCTCACCAACCACCTCCAGCTGTGGCAGAAGTTGTGCCTCTCCAAAGCTAGGAAGGGAGAAGGATGCCTGGGGCCACTGCTGCTGCCCACCATTACATTTTTTCAGTCTTCATGGAGACAGGCTGTCTGTAGCATCCTAGCCCGGAGTTTTCCTCAGCTCTCGCTCTCTCTCTCTACTGTGGTTGGTTGCTTTCAAAAGAAGCAATGCAATTCAGGTGCTTCCATTGTGCCTTGGGTTCCACTGCCCCCTTGAGGTTTCCAGGTTCAGACCCTGAGATGGCCCCTGACCTGCACTTCTTATAGTGGCATAAAAAGGAAACATTGCTGATGCAGGTTTTCCCATCGTAGCATTGCAATGACAAGAAAAGTAAAACCCAGCAGAATTTCCACTTCTATGCAACATTTAAAGGAATTTCTCAGAGAAGCTCTTCTCACTATCAAGTGAGAAGGGCTACCCTCTTTTGCGGGGAGGAAGCCAGAAAGCACTTCCCTCCCCACAGACAATCCTCCCTTGGTCCCTGGGCGGGTGGTTCACCCATCCAGACCATTGGCAGCTTTCTGGCTGTCCACCCGTGCCTCACCTGGCAGCTCTGGGGGTTGGGTGAAGGGAAGTGCCACTGTGTGGCGCCCCCTCCCAAGCCCCAGTTATGTACCACTCAAGAGTGCGGTGCATTTCTGGGATCCACCTCCCCACCACCACTGCCCCGAGTGTGTCCGCCATGACTGCAAGTTCTCACGAGCAGCAAAAACTGGGCTGGGCTTCCCTAGCCCGATTTTTGCTGCTTGTGAGAATAGCTTCAGAATGTTGATTTAGCAAACCAATGATCTTTTGGCTCTTTGCCCACAAGACAGCATCCTCTACCTGTCAGCTTCCTTCCATAACCTTTTGTGTATCTGGGCCTATGAGGAGGTGCCTGGATCCCACATCCCTGGCCACTTGCTTCTTCTGTGCCATGCCTCCACCATCTATGTTCCTCAGGGGCCTGCTTTTTGGTAAGTATTACCACTGCCTGGTCCGTCTTGTTTCCTTCTGCTACACTGACTCTGAGTCAGCCTTCCCTGCTCTGCATTCCTAAGTGCTCCACTCTCCTGTCCATAGCACAGAATCTCCTGTCCTTGGGGTTGGTAATGTATTCTACAACTCCATCCTGCCCTCTCCTTCTCAAAAACTCCTTAAGGTTGTTCACACAACCTTTAAGTGTGGCAGGAAGGCCAGATAGCACCCAGATGATGTCTGTTGTGCTCTTGGCCATGCAGCTCACACGCCCACACAAGCGGCTCTACTGGGAGCTGCATGGCCACTTGGAGGCCAGGGAAACACAGCTCGGCCTCCAGAAATCACACAATGCACATGCAAGGAGTGCAGTGCATCAGGGGATTTCCCCAGAGCTGAGCACTCTAGCCACCCGGCTTTGTGTCTGCTCAGGCTACAGGCAGTCTGAGCAGACAAGCAAGCAAGAATCCAGGGAGAAGGGAGCACTTGCACCCTTCTGCCTGGATAAAAGCCCAGGGAAAAACCTTGGGCTGCCTGGCAGTGCAGCGCCAGGGCTAGTAGGGCTGCGTAAGCCCAGGGAGGGCTGCTCGTGTGAACAGCTTTCTTGTCTCCTCTGCCCTTTTTATCAGGTACTTGTCCCCTTCCCCATCGTTCCTTCGATTTCTTGTTTCCAGTCAACTATCTGCTTTGTTTCCTTCCAGTGACTGAATCTTGGCTCCCTAACACTTCCCTTCCTCCTAGGTCCCTTTCGCACCAGACTTTCCTGTGTCTCACCTGGTCTTCTGATTTAACCCACAGAACTCCTTCTACCCTTATGGTCTGTGCGAGCATTTTTCTCAACCATATGTGCCTTTTGCATCATCTCACAAAAGCTAAACTTTTGCAAACACCCTATGATTGATTCAGCAGATAAGATGTTTATGAGCATTCTATGGCTTCCCATTAACTCAGCCAACAGATCCCAGAAGCTTCAGTACCACCCCTGCTATCAAAAATATCCTTTGGTGAACTACAATATAGATAGTGTGGCTCTGATCCAGAGAAAAGAAGCATGAGGAACATATGACCACAGAGACACAGAAGGGCATAAGGAAGCTGTAGCACCTCGCAGAAAGGTCAAGTTAGAAGATCTCTATAATCAAAAGCAAGAGAACAAAGGAAAGAATAATGGAAGAAGAAGCGGGGAGGTACAGAGACATGAAAAGATGACACCTCTATATGGTACACGGAATAAAGCAGGCAACTAGGAAAAAAAGAATGATTCTTATTAAAACATAGCATTTTCAAGTGTTCAAAGCATTTTCTTGTTGTGATCCTTACAAGAACAGGAATTGCTGAGTTAGCCCCCTATTGTAGATGGGGGAGGCTGAAGCAAAGAGGGAGGAACTTTATGATTAAAAAATTAATATTTACAAGCAGCATTTAAAGGGGAAATATTACATAAGAAGCATTTATGAGCATATATGAACTACCATGTATTGTGAGGAAGATGAAACTAGCATTATTACAATAACTCATACGCATTTTTGTATACACAAATCATATATCTAAGTGAGAGATGCATCTACCGCACCCCAGTTTATTGTTTATTTTAGACAAACCACTTTTCTGTTTTTTAAAAACCAAAAACACTCCACGTGGAGTATAATTTTAAAAACAATAATAAAAATAAAAATTTGCATTTGTCCTCCAAAGGGCAAACTATGCAGCCTGGAGTTTTCTTTTTGTTTTTAAATGGAAATGGGTGATTACCATGAAGTACATTTGCATGGGATACAAGAAAATTTAATCCCATCTGATCCAAATACAGGCACATAGAACAGAATGAGTGATACTTGCCAATAGTAGTAATTAATTTGGTCCAATGCCAAATACGAATGCAGAAGAACTCCTGTTATAGAAATCTTGATTATATTTATCTGAAACTCCTGGTATTTGTTTTTTTGAATTCTCAGTTTATGTAGCCATTTCAACATAGCTCCCTTGCAACTGAATTTATGAATATATAAACACGTCGCTATCTTTCAGGTCATTACAATAAATGGTTCCTGCTTCTTGTTCAATACATGTATTTCGGTGTGTTTGGTTTTTTGCCTATTATGGACTCATTTTCCCTACTATTCTTTATTTTTAACTAACTTTACAAAAGAGCACCCAAGAAACAAAAAAGAAATACTTGCACAGTCTCAAGTAACACAGATTACAGAAGAAAGATGTGTATAATTTCACATCCAACATTCTATTCATACCAGGAATGAACAAAGTCCATTTTACTTAAAATAAATTACATTATTTTTAAATTGTACTCAAATGTGCGAGTTTGATCAATCAAAACTTGTTCCAATCCCAGGTTATCCCATCTTAAAATATGAGCAGGTATTTAGATGTTCAATTCCTGAAGAAAAAATGGAGAGTAACACCAATGACTGGAGGAAATGAGATGAAAGTATCTCAACAGGTGCTTATATGTGCATATCTCAGCTTATATTTGTGAAATACAGTCTTTTTATGCGACATACTTTTGACAGTCTTTGTAACTGAATCTGAGTTTATATGGATGTCTTTACTAGGGATCCACACATTTAGGATTAGCTCACTAACAAGCCATTATTATTTGTGTTTGTCACCAACCCTCTCTCTTACCCCAAATCCTTTCTGGTATTAGGGATGTGCTCAGAATGCTTTTCGGAAGCCGAATCATGGCACATTTCCTTTAAAACGGAATACTTTCCCAGCTCCTTTAATGCAGAGGAGAGCAGGTCCATCCCCACTTCTCCTTCGATTGCCGCCATTACTGGCAATGCTCCCTCCAGTAATCTGCATATGCCAGTGGCGCTCTCCCCCAGCTGCCCCATGTGGTGCAGGCACACAAATGGTCTCCGCGCATGCCAGTGCGCACGGATAGCTGGCGGCGGGTGGAGGAGGTGCAGGGGTGGACCTCCACATTAAAGGGGACTGGGAAAGCCCTTGATTTTAAAGGGATTGTGCCATGATTCAGATTTCGAACCGCGTTTTGGCACATCCCTATCTGGTTCACAAATTGAGAGCTTAGGAGAGAAGTGGGTTAGTCATGTGCACGGACCGGTTCGGAAGCCATTCGAAAGGCCTCCAGACCGGTCCGGACACGGGGTGGTTTTGGTTCGGGTGGGGGGTTCCAAAAGAGTATGGGGGGGCTTTACTTATCCCCTCAAGAATGCGGCCATATTTATTTGATTTATTTGAATGCGGCCACCCCCTGAGCAGCCCCAAGACCCCTGGCGCCCCTTCCCTTCCCATACTCAAGGGGTCGGCAGGAGAACTCCCCTGCCGACCCCGTCCCCTTCCCCGGCTGGGCTGCAAATGGCTTCTGGGCATTGAAGAGCCGGGTGGCAGGGACTGGGAGATACCCTGCCGCCCGATTGAGATTTCAAAAGGAGGAGGAAGCAGCCGAGCCGCACCGAGAGGAGGGGGAATGAAGCGGGCGGCAGGGAGGCATGCCGCCCGCTTACTCAAATAAATATGGCCGCATTCTTGAGGGGATAAGTAAAGCCCCCCCATACTCTTTTGGAACCCCCCACCCCAGTGCCGGACCGCAACTCCGCGGTTCCGTGCACACCCCTAAAGTGGGTCTTCTGTTATTTGCACTGGGATGTGAAGAAGGCAAGAAACAATGGGAGTCCTCTCCTATTGCTCAAAAGGGATTCCAGCTGTTTGTTGGTTTGTTCATTATTAAAACATTTTTATACCACCCAAAACATACGTCTCTGGGTGGTTTTTTACCTTCTCAAAAATACCTTCTTCCAAAAAAGGGATTTATACATAAAACACTTTGGACTGCAGCATTTTGTGAAGAATTATTTCCTACCACCTGTTGAGGTCCCCTCCTGTATTCTCAGTTTTAACCATGGTTAGTATTTTGTTAAGATCCTCCATCTCTTTGGCTGTTAGCCTTAGGCTGCTCAGATTCCACTGATGAACTGCCACTTATGGTATGGCAATCTAAACCTGGAGACTGGACTTAGATTACTATTCCCTGTGTGGTCCCAATAAACCTTTACAACCTTTATCGTTAATGATCATTATGGGGTCTCAAGTCTAGTGCAAATCAATGTAGTTGGGCCCAAAAAACAATTAATTCTAAAGCATGAGACCTAGTTTGCACATCCGGCAGAATCACATGACGTACCTCTTGCTGGACGTACCACTTCAGATTACAGGTTGAGGACTACAGTCTTGAATACTCTCTCAGAAAGAAAGTTATTGTGCAGAGAAAACTTGCATGTCAGAAATAAAACTTCTAGGCTGGATTTCACATGGACATGCTGGCTTTCTATGTGCAGGCAAGGAATCTTTTCATTGAAGGGCACTAAAATGTATGCTCCTGCACCTAGAGTCCTAAATGTTATATCAGGAAAGGTTGAATTATATGTTTCTTCTGCATGTTTATGTTGACTGTAATACATGAACACAAAACCACACAATAGTTTTATTTTTAGGGTCTCAAAGTATTGGTTTGACCAGAACCTTTTTGACAATTTGCCCATTAAAGTAAACAAAGAACATGCTTACTGGTTTGCAGTTGGTTGGTTTACCATTCATATCAGCAGCTGGAGGTGTAAGATAGTCCCAGTCACGGCCTTTGTTGAATGTTATAAGAGTAGTAACTTTTCCATCTATTTTCTGATTGGCCAAAAAGACTCCTTTGACACCCCTAACCTACATTATAAAAATAAAATGCAGGAAAGGTAATAAGCAGCATTCATACATCTATCCAGCACAGACTTAATTCAGTTTGCTTTGCTGTTCCATAAGAGAAAAGTGGGTATGCCAACTATCTCAAAACCATTTATATTGATTTCATTGCAACTTCCTAGATAAAACCACATGAAAGTCATGGTCATATGCTCCAGGTCAGAGATACTCATGGCCATGTGGTAACAGCCTTGCACATACAGAATAATTATTTCACATGTGTACACCTGAAAAGGATGCTACTAAACATGGGAACAAGGCATGGGACTAGAGATTCCTTCAGTGCATGGTTAAGTCACTCTCAGGATGTCTTGGGCTATGTGTGTATTAAATTTCAGTTTTTATTATTATTATTTATTATTATTATTATTATTTATTTGACTTCTATACCGCCCTTCCAAAAATGGCTCAGGACAGTTTACACAGAGAAATAACAAATAAATAAGATGGCTCCCTAACCCCAAAGGGCTCACAATCTGAAAGAAACATAAGACAGACACCAGCAACAGTCACTGGAGGTACTGTGCTGGGGGTGGATAGGGCCAGTTACTTTCCCCCTGCTAAATAAAAGAGAATCACCACATTAAAAGGTGCCTCTTTGCCAAGTTAGCAGGGATAGGTGATACACGAGTAACTTCACTTGCTGATGGGTTACTGTTTTATATTTTCTTGTGTTGTAAGGTGCTTTGAGTTACTTGCAAGGGAGAGTAGCATAATTTTAAATAAACAACTATTTGGGAGTACATTCACACCACCTGTTTTGAAGGAGAGATATTCAAATGTCCCTTTTGAGGCCTTTTTAGTAATCAGAGTGGCTAGACTAGCTGTGTACCAAATTCCAGTTTCTGGGTTTTCTGGAGACCCCTTACCTATCTGGGGTATATTTCATGTCCCCAATTTGAAGGGGAGCTATACAATGCCCACTTCAGATTTTTCTAGTAGTAAGGGTGCTTTAGATGATTTCAGGTGTCACATGGAAGTACTCTAATGACTTTGGTATCCCATGATATATATGTATATATGAGACCCAAGTATCATATATACAGAGGCCTTTCTCACAATCAGTTTGAAGGGCTTGAAGGTGGGTGGCAGGGAAGGCTGCTTAAACGTACCTTCCCCACAGACGACCACTCCTCCCTTGCTGGGTGTGCTCCCCATGGACCGATATGATCCTCTGCTGACCCAGGCATTGTGGAGGGTTGGGGGCCGAGATGTGCCATCCTGCCCCCCTGGAAATCCCATAATGCACTGCGTGAGTGCATGGTGCATTGTGGGTATCCCTGCAGTGATGGGCAGGTGCCCGTCACTGCTACAGCACCAGCTAAAAGCAGCCAGCGCTGCACACAATAAACAAGACAGGGCTACAGGAGCATTGGCTCCCTTAATCTTGTTTAGGAGGCTGGCTCTGCAGTGAAGTGCTGCCGGCAACCCCCTAGGCTACCGGCAGTTCTCATGCACAGCCAAGCCGGTTTGGCTTTCTTAGCCTGGTCTTGGCTGTGCATGTGAACAGCCTCACAGTATATGAACTCTGCTAACACTGCATTCTTAACTGCCACATTATGAACTTCACACAACCTTTTAAAAAAATCCATTAGTTGCTGATGAGAGCATGTTGAAACATTCAAATAGACAGACAGACAGATATTCCAAATAAATATTAACTAGTTGTGCTGATATGTATAGTGCATAGGTATCCTAGCTATCCTCTCCCCTACACCATTTCTACGATTGTTAAAGTTTACGGACAGAAAAGTCTCACACATGTGGCTTGTCCCATTTTCAAGAACATCTTCTTTCTTGTCACTAGAAGTTCACTCCCTCCCATTTTAAAGTAGGTGAAGACTCCCCCATAGTCATGTGCACGGACCGGTTCGGAGGCCATTCTAAAGGCCTCCAGACCGGTCTGGACACAGGGTGGTTTTGGTTCGGGCAGATGGGGTGGGGTGTTCAAAATAAGGACGGGGGGGGCTTTACTTACCCCTCCCAAGAACGGCACCGTATTTCTTTGAGCAAGCAGGCGGCATACCTCCCTGCCGCCCGCTTCATTCTCCCTCTCGGCGCGGCACGGCTCCCTCCTTTTGAATTCTGAATTGGGCGGCAGGGTATCTCCCAGTCCCTGCCGCCCTCTTCAATGCCCCCGCTCGGCTGGCGGCTGCCCCCTTCGAGCCCCCAAGACCCCTGCCGCCCCTTCCCTTCCCATTGCAAGGGGTTGGCAGGAGAACTCCCCTGCCGTCCCCGTCCCCGTCCCCTTCGCCGGCTGGGCTGCAAATGGCTTCTAGGAAGCCTTTTGCGAGTGTGTGCAAAAGGCTTCCTAGAAGCCATTTGCAGCCCAGCCGGCGAGGGGACGGCAGGGAGTTCTCCTGCCGCCCGTTCTCTAAAGTTTCTTTCTTCTTTGGTAAGAAACTTTAGAGAACGGGCAGCGGGAGAACTCCCTGCCGTCCCCTTCGCCAGCTGGGCTGCAATTGGTTTCTAGGAAGCCTTTTGCGCACGCGCGCAAAAGGCTTCCTAGAAGCCATTTGCAGCCCAGCCGGCGAAGGGGATGGGGACGGCAGGGGAGTTCTCCTGCCAACCCCTTGCAATGGGAAGGGAAGGGGCGACAGGGGTCTTGGGGGCTCGGAGGGGGCGGCCGCCAGCCGAGCGGGGGCACTGAAGAGGGCGGCAGGGACTGGGAGATACCCTGCCGCCCAATTCAGAATTCAAAAGGAGGGAGCCGTGCCGCGCCGAGAGGGAGAATGAAGCGGGCGGCAGGGAGGTATGCCGCCCGCTTGCTCAAAGAAATACGGTGCCGTTCTTGGGAGGGGTAAGTAAAGCCCCCCGTCCTTATTTGGAACCCCCCACCCCAGTGCCGGACCGCAGCTCCGCGGTTCCGTGCACACCCCTACTCCCCCAGCCTAGCATTTCATCCCATCTGCGACATGGCTTCTTCTGTCCTACACTTGACTGTTATTGTTAGGCAGATCCACATTCTGGATTTCTTGAGTGAAAACAAATGTCTTTTCAGCATTTTCTAGGAATTAGGGTGTCTTGGACCATATTTGTACTAGATTTTAGCTTTTTATCTGCTATGGAAGCACATTAACAATACCTTCCATGAAGGAGTGACGGGTCCAACTATTCAGTTATAAGATGGATTGCAATTTTCACCACCCAAAAGTTCCTGATGTATTTTCTTAACTTCATAGATGCATCTTTCTTTCTTTCTTTCTTTCTTTCTTTCTTTCTTTCTTTCTTTCTTTCTCTTTTATCTATCTATCTATTTCTCTAAGGCATACCCGTGGCTAATCCCATGCGTGGCAGCTCTCTTGCGAGTTTAGAAAGTTGCTAGATAGGCTAGCCACAGAATGGGTGGGAGAGAGAAAAATGGCAGTGGCAGCAGTGGCCAAGGAAAACTGTGGTGGGTGGCCGGTAGTATGACGAATGGGAGGACAAAATGGTGGTGGGCCGTGCACCACACAAGCGGGCAAAACAGCGGTGACCGGGGAAGAAGGCAGCGATGGCAGCCAGCAGGTGGGCCAGCAGGCAGGAGAAGGAAGAATCCGGGCAGACAGGGAACCAGAGAGAAAACAATGGTGACGGGGGAAACAGAGGCGGAGGGCGGGTGGTGGGGGAGGCGACGGGGCAGGTGGCTAGAGGTGCAGATGCTCTGTGCCTGGCCGAGCTAGTTTAATATATTTCTATACCGCCCCAAACCTGTGTATCTGGGCAGTTTACAATTAAAATAATTTAAAATATTAAACCAATTAAACAATTACAATCATTTAAACATTAAAATCATTAACATTAAAATCATTTAAAACCAACCTTAAAAATTTAAACCAGAAATCTAATTAAAAGCTGGGGTGAATAAATGTTTCTTCAGTGCCTTTTTAAAAGTTGCCAGAGATGGGGAGGCTCGTATTTCAACAGGGAGAGCATTCCAAAGTCCAGGGGCAGCAATGGAGAAGGCGTGTTCCTGAGTAGCCATCAAATGAGTTGGTGGCAACCACAGACGAACCTCTCCATTTGATCTTAACAGGTGGTGGGGCTCATGGTAAAGAAGACGTTCTCTTAAATACCCAGGGCCTAAGCTGTTTAGGGCATTAAACAGCATCTTGTATTTTGCCCGGAAACGTATAACCTTTAAATGGTCATAATCTAAAAATGCAAGACCGACAACACAAACTATCCTCAAGTTGTACTCACTGGATGCATAAACACACACTTGTACTGGCAGAGCCTGAAGGTGTGATAGTGTTGGTAATGTACACTAGTTTAGCACCACAGTTGCTCTGTATAACATTATACTGGCACGCCTGTAGTGCCAGTGCATGTCTGCTGGTACAAGGAATGTAGCACGCCTTATTTGGACTCCTATGCTCACTGACAGATTGCTCCCTCCCCCTATGGCAGCATAAAAGCTAGAACGCCCCAACTGAACTCAATGGAGAAACTAAACTGACTACCCCACCCCCATACAGCAACAACAAAGGTTAGGACTCTGACCGATGGCCAATTATAGCACCTCATCAGTGCTATAAAGGACCCAGACAAGGAACACACATCTCAAATAACAAGGCATGTGCCATGGGAACCTCACTCTGTCTGGAGAACTCAGAGCACAAGCACACAAGTGGGAAACTCTTTATCTTCCTGTTTCTCCCTGCTGACTGATGGTGTGAGAATATATCATGCAGAGGAGATGAGGTGAATATATACATAGACAGGACCTGCAAAACGTAGTCAATTAATCAGTTTAATTAATCAATCAAAATCCTTTTGATTAATTAAAGAGATGTTTCTGATTAATCAGGCAGCAGATTTTTTTTTGTTATTGATCTAAATACAAGAATGTACAACTGCAGATGGCAGTTACCTCCTAGGAGGCATCCAGACTCCCCTGGTCTCTCAGGCACACAAGTCTTTTAAGATGGTACCTTCAGCAACATTTGCATGCATCATTTAAACAGGCATAGCTTCTCTTCCTTTTTTTAAAATTTGTATGCTAATTTATCAGAGTTAACCAATTCATTAATTATTCAGCTAAAACATCTGATTAAACAAGCCAAGTTCTTCTAAAAGAAGTAAGATATATTTACAGTGCGATGCATATTCCATTCTGGCAAAAGAGCAATACTTCCCATTCAACACCTTTATAACAACAGCCAAAGAGGCTGAAGGAATGACCAAGGAACAAGATGTGTCTGCCAAAATTAAGGTCTAAGTAGTGATGGGCATTTTACCTCCAGAATATCAATTAGCACATTCTCCTCAGGCTGCTTGGTACTCCTGACATTCTCCAAGATGATCGAGTAGGAGATGCCCTGTGGGTCAGACTGGTACAGGTTGTATGTGTCCGTCTGATACCATTCCTGGATAGCCACAAATACTTGGCTCTCATCCGTGCTGATAATTTGTAAATCCTGAAGGGAAGATAATTGATATCAAGTGCAATGTGTACCAGAGACACAGCGTTCAGCCTCTTTATGCTTATCACATGCCAAAGAAAATGTATTAATTCCTAGGGGTGTGCACGGAACCGCGGAGCTGCGGTCCGGCACTTGGGTGGGGGGTTCCAATAGGGAATAGGGGGGGTGTTACTCACCCCCTCAAGAATGGCACCGTATATTATAGAGTAAGCGGGCGGCATACCTTCCTGCCGCCCGCTTCATTCCCCCTCCTCTCGGCGCGGCTGCAGTGAGTCATTGCGAATAATCTTCTTCCTCCGTTTTGAACATGCAATCGGGCGGCAGGGTATCACCCAGTCCCTGCCGCCCGGCTCTTCAATTCTCCCGGCTCGGCTGGCGGCCGCCCCCCGCAGCCCGAAGACCCCTGCCGCCCCTTCCCTTCCCATACTCAACGGGTCGGCAGGAGAACTCCCCTGCCGACCCGTCCCCTTCGCCCGCTGAGCTGCAAATGGCTTCTAGGAAGCCTTTTGCGCGCCTGCGCAAAAGGCTTCCTAGAAGCCATTTGCAGCTCAGCGGGCGAAGCGAGCAGACGGCAGGGAGTTCTCCTGCCGCCCGCTCTCCACTTTAGAGCAGAGAGTGGAGAGCGGGCGGCAGGAGAACTCCCTGCCGTCTGCTCGCTTCGCCCGCTGAGCTGCAAATGGCTTCTAGGAAGCCTTTTGCGCAGGCGCGCAAAAGGCTTCCTAGAAGCCATTTGCAGCTCAGTGGCCGAAGGGGACGGGTCGGCAGGGGAGTTCTCCTGCCGACCCGTTGAGTATGGGAAGGGAAGGGGCGGCAGGGGTCTTCGGGCTGCGGGGGGCGGCTGCCAGCCGAGCCGGGAGAATTGAAGAGCCGGGCGGCAGGGACTGGGTGATACCCTGCCGCCCGATTGCATGTTCAAAACGGAGGAAGAAGATTATTCGCAATGACTCACTGCAGCCGCGCCGAGAGGAGGGGGAATGAAGCGGGCGGCAGGAAGGTATGCCGCCCGCTTACTCTATAATATACGGTGCCATTCTTGAGGGGGTGAGTAACACCCCCCCGTACTCCTTTAGAACCCCCCACCCGAACCAAAACCACCCGTGTCCGGACCGGTCTGGAGGCCTTTAGAATGGCCTCCGAACCGGTCCGTTCACACCCCTATTAATTCCTAACCCCACAAATCAATTTCATATGTATTATTTGGAGCAGAAAGGCTGAAGATTAAATAACACATTGTGTGACTGCTATTATAAGATAGATATGAGCCAATGGATTCCATATGACTGAGATGGCAAACCTGAGGAGTATAAACACACTAGGGGAGGACCATCACAATCACATCTGCAAAGGGGAATTGTGCAATTAAACAGTAAGTCACAAATGGGACACTGGATGGGATGGATGAGGCTCATCTCCAGAAAGTATCATTCAAGAAGGACCTGAGAAGCTGCAAGCAATAAACTGGACCCCTGACAAACCCTTGATAGCTGAGGATGACAGTTTCTGGGGAGGCTCAGTTCTTAAGTCCCTTCATGTGTAGCAATCCAGCCACTATCTAAGAAACCAGCACTAAGAGCATATCCTTTGCCCAACTTCTGCCCAGTCTTTTAGCCTGAAGTAGGGAATGGGTTTGGCATATTCAGGCACTCTCAGATCACTGTTTCCAGGTTTTCAACCTGGGCATGGTACTGAGACTGAACTTGCAGCCATGGTTAGAGACCTAACCCTGAGAAAAGAGATTGCATCCTGCTGGTCTTAGCTAGGCTTTCCTATAATTGTTAACAATGTTGATCAAGATGGGGCCTTGAATCTGATACAGATGTAATAAAGGCTTCCTACAAATCATGGTTTGCAAATCAGGCATCAGCTTTAGGAGCACACACTTCCCTTCAAACTCTAGTGTGAATTCCCCTCATTTTCCTTGTTAGCTTTATCCATGGTTTGTTTGTTTATCATATTTCTATACCGCCTGATATGCACATCTCTAGACAGTTTACAAAATTTAAAATATTTTAAAGTCACAGATTAAAATACATGACAATAAAAACAATAGAATAAAATAGTAATTAAAACAAAAAAATTATATTATTAAAAATTAATTCTAATTAAAAGCCTGCGAAAACAGGTTCTTCCTGTTCCTGAAAACAGGCCTTGAGGTTCTTCCTGAAAACAAAAGAGAAGGAGATGCTCTTATTTTTCAGTAGACAGCATATTCCAAAGCCCTGGGGCAGTCACAGAGAAATCACAGTCATGGGTCGCCACCAAACAAGCTGGTGGCATCCGTAACTGGACCTCTCCAGAAGATTGTAACAGGCGGCAGTGTTTACGACAAAGGAGGACCTAAGCCATTAAGGGCTTTATAAGTAAGAAACAGCACACTTTGTATTTCACCCAGAAACATATTGGCAGCCATTGCAGTTCTTTCAAAACCGGTATTATGTAGTCCCTTTGTCTCTGTTGTCTCAGAGACCAATCTGGCTGCTGCATTCTGTACCAATTGTAGTTTCCAGACTACGTACAAAGGCAGCCCCCTGTTGAGAGCATTACAGTAGTCAAGCCTGAAGGTTACCAGCATATGTACCACTGTTTTAAGGTCATTCACCTCTAGAAATAGATGTAGCTATAGTATCAGCCAAAGCTGATAAAAAGTGCTCCTGGCCACCACCTCAAACTGAGAAACCAAGGAGAGCTTTTGGTCCAAGAGCACTCCCAAGCTACATACCTGATCTTTCAGGGGGAGTGTGACCCTGCCCAGAACAGGCATATCTAAACCATCTCTTGGGTCCTGACCCCCCACAGTCAGTACCTCTGTCTTATTTGGATTCAACTTCAGCTTGTTATCCCTGATCCAGCCCATTACTGCCTCTAGACAGGCATTTAGGGAAGATATGCCATTTCCTGATGAGGTTGGCATGGAGAAGTAGAACTGGTTTAGTATGACAACTGTACTGATAATAACCATGGCTTGCACTAACCAAGATTCCCATCTTAACCAGGGCTTTATTGAGCAAACATTTCAAGATTTCTGCATCACACAAATTCCAATGACCACACATTGTATGTTTTTGTTTTTATATTGTAGTTTGAATTGTGTACACTGCCTAGAGATGTATATATCAGGTAGTATATAAATATGATAGACAGACAGACAGAATATACATCTATAGCCCCCATGTGGGACTGCAAATTTTCACAAACAGTGCCTTATTATTATTATTATTATTATTATTATTATTATTATTAATTCAATTTTTATACTGCCCTTCCAAAATTGGCTCAGGACGGTTTACAAATAAAACAAAGACAGTTAAAATCAATCAACAATTAAAAATATAAAATACCATAAAACAATTAAACAAGAAAACAGTTTAAAACGCTGAAAAACAGGTATATTAAAAACACTTTATAACAATTTAAAAATCCTGGAAGGCCAGGCCAAACAGATAGGTCTTAAGGGCTCTCTTAAAAACCAATAAAGAGTTCAAATTACAGATTTCTGCAGGGAGCGCATTCCACAGTCCAGGAGCGGCTACAGAGAAGGCCCACCTCTGAGTTGCCACCAGATGTACTGGTGGTAACTAGAGACGGACCTCCTCAGATGACCTTAACGTGCGGTGGGGATCATGCAGAAGAGTGCTGCCTCAATGTGAGCCTGGCAGCAGGCTTGCATCCTTATAAGGCATTTGCCTTTAGTGTGAACCAATTCTTTAAAAGGAAGCAGGAGGGGATTGGATGCGTGCAACTGGAGCTCAATCAGGAGGGTGGAGCTTTGAGAATCATCTCTTTTGGTAAGCAACAGTTGCCAAAGATTACTCCTGGTTTTCTCTTATGTTACATGTTGTTACGACCAGGGGTTATAACAATAAACTTATTACTTACTTACTCCTGTACAATTCATATATTATACTTCAGAAGATCATGTAAGGATATTCTAAAGCTGGACTGTGGGCTGAGGTTAACACAAACATTACCAACATCGAGGCTGGCAGGGTTGCGGGGGAAAGGATCTATTCCACATTTGGACAGTGGTCAGGGATGTAACAGACCTTTTCAAAAATGAACCCCTGAGTGTTAGTGCAAACACTTAATGTACAGAGGAACTGATGGGAAAATCCATTGAAGGACAGAACAAATCCCTTCTGGGCTAAACAGAGCGGGGGGGGGATATGTGTGTTGGTCATGATAAAGCATTTTGTTACCTTGGGTAAAGCATACTTCGGCAGTTTCATCTGTACAAATTCATTCCGACGGTAAGATACATAATACTTTGTTTGGTTTGCTGATGATGTCTGTGAAAGGCAAAAAGTATTTTTTCCAACAGTTTGTAACTGCACTGCACAAGGAACAAGAAAATGCATCATACCTGCTGATTAAAAATTAAAAAAAAAACACCACAATGTAAACATTTAATAAGTGGAGATGCCAGTTTAGTGAGAGAGCTACAAATCAGGCAATCCTCAGTTAACATGCAACTGGAACTTTCAATGAACCCCAGAAAGATAAGCAACATTGGGGGGGGAACACAAAGGCATGAAATACAAAGACTACCTTGAGGCATGAATGCTGTAAAGGTCTCTCATGTCTCTCTTCCCCACCCCCCATCTTCAATATCACCAGCCATGTCTTGCCTAAACTGTGTTGGCTAACCATTCTTTCCACCCTCACCAGTTAGGAGCAGCGTCAGTATGTTTGTAAGGTCTCCCGATTGCCTCAGCCATACTCCCCCTTGTGTTTTCAGTGTAGATAACTTAGGAAGGCTATTCAAATAAGCAGCCCAGCCCGGGCTAGGCTGCTTGTGTGCAGTGCCGGATCCCTGCCTAACCCTGCTTTTAATCCCAGCTTATAGCCAGGGTAAAGGGTGCAAGCAGGGGTCATGTGGGTGCTCAGGCTGCTTGAAGCCCAAGCACGCACAGAGTCGGGCGCCTACAGCTCCTGTGGGATTTCCCCAATGCACCACATACATTGTGCATTCTGGGATATTCAAGCAGTGCGGATTGTGTGGGAATGCGATCCGAGGGAGGATTGTCTGTGGGGGGGAGAGGCGGGTTCCATGCAGCCTTCCTACCCGCCCACGCAATCGTATATATGGTCTAGGGAGTGGGGAGGTTTCCATTCCTAGCTTTCCCATCTCTGCATGCACTAACAGCCTTTGTACTGCTACTCTGCTGTCTGTCATGCAACTTGGAAGGTCACAGGAGCTCTGCTGGGGTGGGAAGTTGGCAAATCAAAACATGTGACTTTCTTTCAGGTGAGGATATGCCAAGAGCACACCTGCCCTGACGTCATTAAAAGACATGCTGACACAATCACAGCACATTCTTTAATCAAGTGTAAGGGGTGATAATCCAAATCACCCCTCTATATGTGCTGCAAAACCCTGAGGCTATTCACACAATGGGATGAATCAGGCTAGCGGAGGCTGGCCCGATTTCGCCCCATCATGTGAACCACCAGGCTCGGCTGCAAGCCCGTTGGTTCCTAGGTGGGTAACTCACCTAACTACCTCTGCCCTAAAACCAGGTTTGCGGAGCGGAGCTGTGGCGCGGTTACTCATGAGTAGACCCCCAGAGGGGAGGCAAAAAGCCGCCTCCCAGCTCCGGGGGTCTCCCCAGTATGCCCTGCATGCTCGCCCCACTCACCCTTCCAAACTGGGTCTCACTGATTGTGAGACCCGGCTCCCTGCTTTGCAGTGCATGTAGAGGGTGATTCGGATTATCACCCCTCACAAATGGCTAAGGAATGTGCTGTGATCATGTTGTCACTAAGGATGAGCAAATCAATTAGTGGTTGAAATGATCTGAATCAAATCTGGTCAATTCAAGCGATACAACTTCAAATTGAATCATCCTTGGGGGCACTGAACAGATTTGAGGTCAAATCTAATCACCCTTGGGAATACCTATGAAGAAGTTTTTTTCAAACCAAGAATCCACAACATCTGAAAATTCACCCCTTTGCTTGATTCCTTTGGGGGCACCAACCCACTTTGGCGCCCCCAAGTCCTTAAAAATTAGGCCAAATCAATTCAAATTTGAATTGAATAAATTCAAATTGAATTGACCCCAGATTCGAGGACAGCAGATTTGAGCTCAAATCAAATCAGGCTGATTTGATTCGAACTAAAATAAAGACGGAGATGCTCATTGTAGGGGTTCACCATCTGAAGGATGACTTAGATTTTCCTGTGCTGGATGGGGTTATACTCACCCAGAAGGAGCAGGTACGGAGCTTGGGAGTACTCCTGGACCCAGGACTGGTATCTCAGGTGGAGGCTATGGAGAGCCTCCCGAGAGCCAGTGTGGTGTAGTGGTTAGAGTGCTGGACTAGGACCGGGGAGACTCGAGTTCAAATTCCCATTCAGCCATGAAACTAGCTGGGTGACTCTGGGCCAGTCACTTCTCTCTCAGCCTAGCCTACTTTACAGGGTTGATGTGAAAGAGAAACGTAAGTATGTAGTACATCGCTCTGGGCTCCTTGGAGGAAGAGCAGGATATAAATGTAAAATAATAATAATGCTGATTTGACAGCTGCGCCCATTCCTTGAAGAGGACGACCTCAAAACTGTGGTGCATCAGCTGGTAACCTCCAGGCTTGACTATTGCAATGCACTCTACATGGGGCTGCCTTTGTACGTAGTTTGGAAACTTCAGTTAGCTCAAAATGTGGCAGCCAGATTGGTCTCTGAGGCAACCCAGAGAGACCATATTATGCCTGTTTGAAACAGTTGCACTGGCTGCCAATATGTTTCCAGGCAAAATACAAAGTGATGGTTATTACCTTTAAAGCCTTTAATGGCTTAGGTCCAGGTTACCTTAGAAAGCACCTTCTTCTACATGATCCCCGTTAAGGTCATCTGAGGAGGTCCGTCTCCAGTTACCACCGGTACATCTCGTGGTGACTCAGAGGCGGGCCTTCTCTGTAGCTACTCCTGGGCTGTGGAATGCACTCCCAGCAGAAATCCATAATTTGAATTCATTATTGGCCTTCAGGAGAGCCCTCAAAATCTGTCTGTTTGGCCTGGCCTTCCAGGGTTTTTAATTTGTTGTAAACGTTTTTAGCTTAAAAAATGTTTTAGCTGTAACTTGGTTTTCCGGGGTTTTAAACTGTTTTGAATCTTTTCACTATTAATTGTTTTATGGTGTTTTATAGTCTCTATTTTTAATTGTTAATAGATATTAATTATTTTGTTTTAATATAAACCGCCCTGGGCCATTTGTGGAAGGGCGGTATAGAAATCAAATAAATAAATAAATAAATAATAGCAAAAATCGATTCATGCACATCCCTAGTTGCAACGTCCTTCAGTGATGTCAGAGAAGGGGGTGCTCTTGGCGCATCCCCACCTTAATCGAGTGAAGTGGGGCAGTGGGGGCTGTGTTCATCTGAACCAGCCCCTTATGTGTGTTTCCCCACCCCACCCCATCCTGCTGTTGTAACTTAGTAGTTAAGAGTGCTACTCTGTAATATATATAGTGTGAGATTTGAGCACTGCTTGCTCCTCCTCATTTGCTTCTGACATGGCTATTGCTGGCCAGACATGTACCGGTGGGTTTGGCTTTGGTTTTACTATTGCTCCTTGCTGGGCTCAATCCTGGCTTGCATGTGTCCCTGTGCAGTGAGCTACGAGTCCCCCACCACCACCACTTGAAGTTGGAGCTTCCCTGTGGATTGTCTCAGTTCCTCCCTGGCAAAAAGATGATTTCTTGCAGATAAGTGTTCCTTCCATTTAAGCCAAGGTCATCAAACTTCAACTAAGAACTATGTTAAAATTGTGCACACCAACATTTATCCCAACATCTCAGTGCTCAAGGATTCAATTGCATTTTACATATTCCTGGCCACCTTGAAATCAAGGATGGGGGTGGGGGGTTGAGCAGGCACTCAAACTTGAAACACAGAATTGCGATATGAACATGAACACTAACTTCCAGTCTATGAACTCAATATGCAAGGCAGAATTTTCAGTCTATGAACTTAGTATGCAGGGCAGACTGTATATTGCACTAAATTTTGGATTTTCTCCTTCTCTTAAAAATGGATGAGAGGATTGGGCTGGTGTTTGAACTTGAATTCTATAATTATTTGCTGCACCATTTGTACCAGCTTTCAACCCAATATCTCAGTGTTCAAATGACATATCATGTATAGGTTGAAATGAAGCAGCCCAGATCTGCTAAGCCAGTCTCTAAGGACAGGAATTACTTCCTCCATCCACCGATGACTGGTTATACAGCATTGATCCAGTTGATCCAGTTCTACCCATGACATATTTTTTGCTGGAGGTTGAAATCTGAAGATGGGTTGTTGTTGTTGTTATTATATTTATATCCCGCTCTTCTTCCAAGGAGCCCAGAGTGGTGTACTATATACTTAAGTTTCTCTTTCACAATAACCCTGTGAAGTAGGCTAGGCTGAGAGAGAAGTGACTGGCCCAGAGTCACACAGCTAGTATCATGGCTGAATGGGGATTTGAACTCGGGTCTCCCCGGTCCTAGTCCAGTACTCTAACCACTACACCACGCTGGCTCTCATATGTTAGTGAACTGTTATATATGTTATATAATGTTACATACATTTTATGTATATGTAATAGGGATGTGCAAAAAATTTCGGGCACAGAACGATCTGTGCCTGAAACGAACAATTTCGGGTGATTCGGGGCCAAACCGAATCACCCCCGATGTCCCCCGAATTTTTTCGGGCACGAGCCGAATCACCCGAATTTCGGGCACAAAAAATTCGGGTGATTCGGTTCATGGTTGATTTTTGGCGATTTTTTTAAGTTTTAGTGACTTTGGGGCAGTTCGGGGGCATAGCATGGGATCTGGGCAAAAGGAGTGGGGTGGGGTGGTAGTGCCTAATGGGTGCAGGCTACCACCCCAATTTCAGGGGGATTGGGCAAAGGGCTGATTTTTGGTAAATTTCTGAAATTTTCATGTCTTTGGGGCAGATTGGGGCATATTGGGGCAGAAAGTGGGGCCTGGGGCAGAATAGTGGGGTGGGGTGGTAGTGCCTAATGGGTGCAGGCTACCACCCCAATTTCAGGGGGTTTGGACAAAGGGGTGATTTTTTGAGAATTTTTGAAGTTTTGGTGACTTTGGGGCAGTTTGGGGGCAGAAAGTGGATCTGCCCCAAAATAGTGGGGTGGAGTGGTAGTGCCTAATGGGTGGAGGCTACCACCCCAATTTCAGGGGGATTGGGCAGAGGGCTGATTTTTTGAGAATTTTTGAAGTTTGGGTGTCTTTGGGGCAGATTGGGGGCAGAAAGTGGATCTGCCCCAAAGGAGTGGGGTGGGCTGGTAGATAGTGCCTAATGGCTGGAGGCTACCACCCATCCCCAATTTAAGAGTTTGCTATGATAGAATGAGAAGTTTTTTCTGAGGTGTGAATTCTCATTCTATCATAGCAAATGAGATTTTTTTCAATTAAACAACTCTCATGACCCCACTTTCACTTTTTCACACTTTCCTTTACTATGAATAATATGAGGAAGTAATCAATTTAGCACACTTCACCTTATGAAGACAAACCTCATAAAAATAAATTCACCAAAATTCCCCCCTCTGCCCAATCACTCTTAAATTGGGGATGGGTGGTAGCCTCCAGCCATTAGGCACTATCTACCAGCCCACCCCACTCCTTTGGGGCAGATCCACTTTCTGCCCCCAATCTGCCCCAAAGACACCCAAACTTCAAAAATTCTCAAAAAATCAGCCCTCTGCCCAATCCCCCTGAAATTGGGGTGGTAGCCTCCACCCATTAGGCACCACCACTCCACCCCACTATTTTGGGGCAGATCCACTTTCTGCCCCCAAACTACCCCAAAGTCACCAAAACTTCAAAAATTCTCAAAAAATCACCCCTTTGTCCAAACCCCCTGAAATTGGGGTGGTAGCCTGCACCCATTAGGCACTACCACCCCACCCCACTATTCTGCCCCAGGCCCCACTTTCTGCCCCAATATGCCCCAATCTGCCCCAAAGACATGAAAATTTCAGAAATTTACCAAAAATCAGCCCTTTGCCCAATCCCTGAAATTGGGGTGGTAGCCTGCACCCATTAGGCACTACCACCCCACCCCACTCCTTTTGCCCAGATCCCATGCTATGCCCCCGAACTGCCCCAAAGTCACTAAAACTTTAAAAATTCACAAAAAATCAGGACTTTGCCCAATCCCCCTGAAATTGGGGTTGTAGACTCTACCCATTGGGCACTACCACCCCACCCCAAAATTTTGCCCCTGGGCCCCTTTTTACCCCCTGAATCGATTCGGATTCGGATTAAATCCGAATCCGAACCGAATCAAGGGTGATTCGGGTGACCCAGATTCGGGCACAAAACAGAACGGGGGTGATTCGGCTCGGGTCCGAGCCGAATCACCCGAAAACCCGAATTGCACACCCCTAATATGTAATAATATATATTATATGTAACATTATGTTATATATATTATATGTTATATATGTTACATATGTTAGTGAACTGGGTTAGTGAACTGTTGGTTACATAGACCTTGGGACATGCAGGGCACTCTTGAAAATCTGCATATGCTACTTTCCAATTGCTATCTATGACTGGAGGTATGTCCTTAATATTAAAGTTGACTAAATACTTTTCTGGTGAACTTGCAGGCAATGTAGTCCAACCAAACCTTGACTGAAGTTATTTCTTCATCAAAAGGTATCTAAAGGAAGCCGACAAAGCTCATTGGGGATTGGCCAACAGTTTCAATTTTTCACAGGGCTGCTAAGAAACATCTTGGATTACAGAGTTATTTGTACGCTGTGACTCTTGCAACAGGGTTCTACAGTAGTCCCTCGACCTACGAACTACTCGACAACCAACGTTTTCGACTTACGAACGCCAAAAAAGACCGGAAGTAGTTGGCGGTTTAGATTTGGCTTCCTCGACTTACGAATTTTTAGATGCGGTTTCCTCGACTTACGAGTGTTTCCAGACCTCCGTGGGTGCGCTTTTCAACCTACGAAAATTTCGACGTACGAACGTCCATTCGGAACGGATTAACTACGTAAGTCGAGGAACCACTGTATTTTGGTTTGTATGGTCCTTATGTTTCATACCTGAGTTATGTAATTTATCTTTTCATTCATGCCATTACCTGAAGGAATATGTAGTCATCCTGCACTGTCAGGGAGTTTCTGTCAATATTGCCCCAAAATGGATCTCTCGGTGTTTTATCAGAACAGTTTGGAAATTGACAGGCCATGTAATGAAAACCTAAAGAGGGCAAAGAAACATCCGATAAGTACTTTGCAAAGAAATAAAGAGATATCACTCCAAACATGCCAACATTAATTTTTTGCACCAGTTTATACTGACCCAAAAACCTTCATTCAGCAAATATACAATCCACTGGCTCATGATATATTGAAGTCTCTTAACCTATTCATACCCAAAGAAGAGGTGTGGATGGGAGACCAGAAGTCTGGGGAGGGGAGTGGGTTCCCTTCCCCTGGGGTTTAGAATAGTCAACCAGAGCAGGGGAAGGTTTTCAGACTGCCCTGCTATCACCATGCCCTACATTCTCATAAAAGGGAGAAAACAAGCAGAAAGAGCCTCCTGCAGCATCACCACCACCACCACCACCACCTCACAGTCACACAGATCTGTCTTCCTTAGCAGATGCTTCTGTCCTCTTAGATTAGGAGTTCCTCATTTGCTCCAGCTAAAATAAACAGGTTGCTGAAGTGAACAAGCTTCTGAATAGACTGGTATGGGGTAGTAGTAGTTGCAGCTCCTCCTGCTCCTTTGTCCTCAGGTGAAGTGATGGCCGACCAATTCCTGAAGCCTCTCCTGCCCTGACTGTTCTAAATTCCAGTGGAAAGCTGTGCTCTCTCTTCGTCGGATTCCCAGAAAATCAGAGCAGGACTATCACCCACATCTTTCCTCGGCATGTGACCTTATCCACTTACCACCAGTCAGGGGAATTCAAAAGTAGGGCTAAATGTTCATTATTAAATGTTCCAAACAAACTGTACTTTCATGAACCTTTTCACTGAAACTAAGAATCTTGACTTCTCTTTAATTCATACTATATACCCACACAGTAATAAGACAGCATTCCAAACACAGATGCTTGGGGGAGATGTCAGATTCCTGACATCATAAACATACTTACTGGAGCTCAACTTTGCTGGGTCAGACCATGTGGGTCCAGATGGAGGCCTCATGTGTACCTTAAATGGTGCTCTCAACTAATCATGGGAGTTTGTTCCAGAACTTGACCCTTCTTTAGCTACTGTAATTACTACTAGCATAAGGTTATGGAGTGTGGGGTGAGTGAAAAGAGAGGAACAGAATCTGAAATGGAGGTTGGCTGATGACAATGGCAAGAAGAAGGGCTGGAGAGAGATCAGGTAGAGAAGAGGAAGAAAAAAAGAGGAGAAAATGGAGAGGCAGAGCATCAGAAAGAAGAACAAGAGTAGAAATGGAGTAGCACAAACTGAGGGTGAAAAGAAAACGATGGAAAAATCAATAAATATAACAAAGAGTGAAAAGAAATCTCTGTTACAGAGACTAAGTGCTATCCAAGTAGTGAGAGATAACTGACACCATTGAAAAGTAATCAAAAGCTCACAAAAGTAGATAGTCATAATGATCCATCAGGAAAATCCACAGTATAGTATGCCTTTATTAAGACCAACTAAAATGTCACAAAGCTCAAAGGTTTGCCTATGACTTCGTGACATTTTAGCTGGCCCTAATAATATCCCCACAGTGTAGCTTTTTCTATAATCAAAAGTTGTTTGGCACTGGATTTATTCATTGTCTTGTTTATTGTAAGGAAATTGTTTAGATACAGATAAGGCAATCTTACTGAATACATATTGTCACACTGCCCATTTCCCTGAGTGGTATGAAGTCCCTGGGGTAGGGCAACCAGACTGATTTCTTTTAGTGAGAGAACTGAAGACTGACAATATTTTGGTAATATTTACTTTCTTTACTAACATACAGTAAAGAATATAATCCATTGATGAACCACCAACCAACCAGTAACTTGCCTAATAAAGGCATGTTCAGCTGCAACAATAGCAACAAAACAAACATGTAGCAAGTTAACCTTCAATTATGTCAGAATCTAAACAAAATTGTTCAAAAACCAGACAAGAAACAGCCATCACATTCCACCAAATACCTCCACTGGAATCCTGGATTTCCATATGAACCAAATTAGGGTCTTCATCAACTTTATCAACAGCCCTGGAAGCATAATAAATCCAGAGTTATCACCAGCAACATTTTCTCTGGGTGAGTCAACAGAAAAAAAATTGTATTTAACTATTCCCATAAGCATGGTGCTAAAGGAGCCATGCATGATTTCTTCCTGCCTCTTGATTTTTAAATCGCATTTCTACATATTACTTGCCAAAAAAGGAAAAATAACAGAAATAGATCTGGAAATGGAGAAATGCTAATGAAATGGAGAAATGCTTTTTGATCTCATTTCCAATTTACTCTTCGGCTTCAAACAGTTGTTATTTGTTTATCACATTTGTGATAAACCAAGGAGCTCAAAGCAGTACACTGGATACTATTCGATTTGAATGTTACTACAACTTTGTCAGATATGTTAGGCTCAAAGAAAGTGACTGCTCATTTATTGTTGTTGTTGTTGTTAATTTATTCAAACACTTTTCAACAACAAATTTCCCAGTTTACATAGCAAAGGGATTGCGGGGTAGGGATGTGCACAGAACCAGTTTGGAGGCCCTTTATGGGCCTCAGAACCGGTTTGATCGGCCGGCAGTTCCACCGGTTCGAAGGGGGAGGCATAGCTTTAAGGGGGGGAGGGTGTGCACACACCCGGCACTTCTGGTCAAAGAGGAAACAGGGCAGCAGGGAAGTACACTGCTGCCTCGGTGGGGACTTTACAAACGGAGCGCAGGTGGGGGGAAAGTGGAGGGAGGGGTAAGTGCACCCTCCCCCACCCTTAAAACTATGCCACCCGCCTTCAAACCGGCCCCTGCCAATTCCATGCACATCCCTAATTGCGGGGAGGGGTGAATAGTCCAAATGGACTCACAACCTAAAAAGAAATGCTAGGGATGACGCTCTCCCCTTGATGAAATATAAGAGAGCGTCTCAATGAATGACGCTCTCCCCTTGAGAAATATAAGAGAACCACCGCTTAAAGTGCTTACTTTGCCCTGTATGTAGGAGTATGTAGGAGTGTAGCCAGTGTACCTTCAGGAGAATCTCTTGACAACCTTTGGCTCTTTTTGTCTGTTAAGATCTTTGGTGTTCAGTGAAGGGCTGCAATTATGGGATAGCCTTCCTACAGAAGACCACCAGGCAACATAATTTCAATTATGGATGCCAGATTAAGTTATTTCTATTCTCCAAACCTTTTCTAAACCGATTTGGGTGTGGTATTCTTTTCTTTTACTGATGGCGATGTGTTACTACTGCTTTCGAATTCATTTGTGCTTGGATGTTTTTATGCTGTTGGTTCTTAGATTTTATTTTGTTATTATTTTATTTTTGCTATGGGCAAGTAATCTTGATACATAAATCAATAGCATTCAAACTTATGTACAGCGCTTCTCTCAAGAGAGTCAAGGCACCAAAATTTCAATTAGGTTTCTAATAATCAACACTATTGTCTAACATATAGAATACATGCAGACTTTTCAAAGGAAATTTGATTTATTTATTTATTTATCCGTTTGATTTCTATACTACCCTTCCAAAAATGGCTCAGGGCGGAATATCATTTCTTCTTGTGGGCCATTCATATGACAGTCTTTACATGCAAATTGGACTACTTCCAAAGTCCATTTTCAACATTAAGGCTTCAACCCAAATATCCCCAGTAGATTTTGGACATTCTTTGGGTGCCTCCAGACTCCATTTGATTCCTGGCATGGTACAAGCCCACATCTTACTAACTCATTCTATACAAAGGAAAAAAGACTTGGATGCCAAACTTGGGAGAATTAGTAATCTCTGTAAAATGAATATGTTCCAACTGGGCCCCTCAAGATGTTAAATTTATATCAACTAGTTGACCGGGCGCATAGCATCTGCGCCCCTAGTTCTCCCTGGCTACCCCCCCTTCAGCCCCTTCTCCCTAACTCTTCCCCCAGGTGTCTCTAACCACCGCCCACCCTCTCGCTTCTCTCCCCCCGCTCCCCGCTTGTGGTTTCTGACCAGCTTGCTGGCCCGTTTGCTCCTGCTGCCGCTTCCTCACACTGGCGGCGCGCAGTGCTCGCCATGGCTGGTCCCGCCGCCGTCCGCCCACCCGTCCACCATTTCCCTGGGCAGCAGCTCAACTGTCTCATGAATCCTGCCGCGCGTGAGCTCCACCACCCAGCCAATCCGGCACCTCGGCTTCCCAGCCAATCCACTGGGTTGCCGGGACGCATCCCCACAGAGGCACGTCTATGGGGATTAATAATATAGATGATCAAGTGAGAATTATTATCAAGTGAGATAACAACTATAACTGTAAGCCCTCGCCTCCCAGAGAGCCCTATTTATTTTATTTATTTAGTATATTTACATACTGCCCCATACCAAAAAAAAAAGGCCCTGAGCAGCTCACAATATAAAACCATTAAAACATTAACATAATTAAAACAATTTAAAATACAATAAAATCTCTAAAACCAAAGATTTAAAACAAAAATATGGAACACTTCATGAATTTGCCCTAGCAAATTTCCTTCTATTTGCTCTCTTGCAGCATAGCTAGGAAACTTGTTAATGTGAAGTTCACACAAAGACATTAATGGAACCTGGGATCTGGAGATCCAATTTTCAGTCACTCACAGTGTTGAGCAAACTGTTGCTCACTCAAAACACCATTATTCAGAAATACAATAAAACAACTAGCTCAAAACGTGTTGTTGCTACATACTGTTCTAAGGGGATTTTCTTTTTAGCGGACTGAATAAACCGTCTGCTCTAATTAGCATGAAAGGCTAATGTCTTCTGGCACTTGGAGTTACTTGGAGAGACAGAAAATACAAATCTTCACAACAAAGTATGTTTAATTTATGAACATGTTGTAGTAAACAGACTTGCATGTGATATTTCTATCTAGTTATTCCACAGAAAAAGATCATCAGTGTCTTCTGTTCCTGCTGTACTTTTCATATTAAAACTTCCTCAATGAATGTATCAGCCCTTGTCAGAATATGCTTTGGTGGGTTTTGTTACATAGGCTTGTTAGTCAAGCTTCCTAATCAACTGTATACAAGGTCTGGGCTGCTGCAGTGTTGGGATATTTTACTGGTTCTTTTCCTTGCTAGAACACAGTTTCATTGTATTTTAGACTATTATTTGTTGGCTGGTCTTGGACTGTAACAGTAGAGATCACTTTGAAGATCGCTTTTATCACACAGGATAGTACCAACATGTTTGCACTAGTGCAGGGTAGACAACCTGGGCTCTCCAGGGAGTTATTTGCACATGGCTTCATGCTGCAGGGTTAATGAGCGAAGCTACTTCGAATTACACTCATGGCATTGAGGGAAGCAGCCCCTCCCCTCTGCTCTCAGGTTTGCTTTTGATGCAAGTTCACATGCGTGTTTTCCTTCTAGCCAATGTCTTCTAGCCAATTTCTGTGTTTTCTTTCTAGCCAATGGGGCAGTGTGGCGGGAGATTTAACTAAAGAGCTAAATCTGCATTTGTAAAGCGAGTATCCCTCTGATCATGTTAATGATTCTATGTCAGTGCCTCTCCCTACTTGTTCCAACGTTTTCAGAAAAAGTAGCTTAAAACCAGCATTTAAAAAACCCAGAAATACACCAAGATAAGCTAGAATTTGCAAGACAAAGCCCAACCTGTGTGTGGAGTGTGTCCAAGGATCTCGAAGGGTCTTTGGGGTAGGTTTGTCTGGTGTGTGAATGCACACACTCTCTCCCGAAGGAGATTCAGGGTAAAGTCCTGTGTGTAAAGCCTCCAGCTTTTGCCTACTGCAGCTGGGGATGATGGGAGTTGTAGTTCATTAACAGCTGGAGAGCCAGGTTTGCCTACCCCTGCACTGCACTAGTGCAAACATATAGGAGCTTGTGTTCCAGGTTAGTGGTGTACCAGAGCAACAGGGAGGTTGTTCACACAACCAGGCAGGTGGGGTGGCGGGTGAGCAGAGAGGAAGGCTGGTTGTACTCACCTTCCCCTCAGATGACCAGTGGACTCCTGCTGGGAGCGTGGACCACACTCCCAGACAATCCATGCTGCGTGCCTGCAGGGTGAAGCTCCAGAGGCCGGGACAACACATCCTGGCTCCAGAGATCCCACAATGCACTGCACTACACATTCAGTGCATTGGGGGACTTCCCCAGGAGACAGGAGCTCTAAGTGCCCATCTCTGTGTCCGCTGGGGCTAGACATATCTCCAGCAAACACACAATTCGGTAGCCTGAGTTAAGAGAGCACTTGCTCCCTTAACCTCAGGTAACAGCTGGGCTAAAAAGCTGGGCTAGGCAGCACTGCACCGCTGGGATCAGGCTCAATTCCGGCAGTTCTCATGCACAGCCTAACTCAGGCTGGGCATCCCTAGTTTAGTATTAGGTGTGTGAGCAAGCTTCGTGATTCACTCTGACAGCAAAGACAGCAAAATGCCTAAACCCAATTCGCCAAGGTATCTGAAGGGGAATGATGAAAGCCTCGATCACTGCACTAAGAGAATTCCTGAGAGACAAGTAGCATTCGGTTGAAAGATATATTGGTAGCCTTCTAAAAATATCTGTGAAGGAAAAACTACAGCGGTTCACTTAGAAAATCTGTTACCAAAAATTGCTATGGTAACTAGAGTTGCCAACTTTTTATTTTCAAAGTAACTCAATCTTGGGCAGATCACAAAGTAGGGCCAAAGCGCAATTTGTTAACTCAATCAACAGCAATCAATCAATAGCAAAAACAAATTGCTTGCCTAAGTTATTTTTTTAGAAGACGCTCTACAGGACACTTGTGCCATTTACAGAAATGAAATAATGAAATTCAGAGGTTAATCACTTGCACAAAGGCTGCCAAGAATTCCATGGCAGAGAATTCCATGGCAGAGGGAAAATGCCTCCTAAAATCTAGTCTCATTTTACAGATTGGAAACAATGCAACAGAGAGAATGTGACTTTCTGAAGGCCACTCATACATACAGCAGGCAAGCCTAGCTTCAAAATACAGAAAGGCCAATAGATTCAGAAAATTCCTACCTAAAAGAGCCTGCTTTTAAAATTTTCTCATCAATATGAACATTTGAGCAGAGAACTGCAGACACCTAAAATATAGAAATTAGCATTCTAACCATTTTATGGTACCATCTCAGAAAATTCTCAACGTTTGATTAGTGTCATTTTTCTCTGTCAGTAATGTCTCAAGTATTTCTGGAGAGCAGCAATATGTCTCTTACCAAAAAATATGGTCTTTTGACACATGGTCTTGAAGGAGAGTCCACTTTATCCCCAAGTCAACAGATGCATAGAGCTTAAAACATATAAATGCACATTTTTAGTAAAGTTCTTTTAAAATCAATTTTTGATTTTAAACACGACAAAGATGTTTGGGACAGAGAGTCAAAGAGTGCAGCAAAATTAATGGCTACAGATACTTAGAATACATACATTTAATAACAATGAAATGAACTAAGAGGGAGATAGCATTCGGGTTTACACAAGTAATCACTGCATTATTTATTCATTTATTTTTATTTTTATTTTTTAAAAATTTGATTTGATTTGATTTGATTTATATACCGCCCTTCCAAAATGGCTCAGGACTGGTTCACATGTGCTCATTTATCACTTGGTGAATGCAACATCAAGTGATGACTTGTATGTGTGAATGGACCATCAAAGATCTAAACACACTGATGTATCACAGATGACACTTCAAACACAATGAGTGAGTTCACATAGTCAGCTACAAGGCATCCAATGCAATCAGGTGATATGTATGTATAGGGTCTTAGCAAGGTTGGAGGCTGCTCTGGGACTATATTTGAATATGCCCCCCCCCGCTGGCCACACCCCGATGCTAGCCACACCCCTGATGTTGACACATTGGCATCAGGCGGTGGGTGGCACTGAGACATGGTTGTGCCACCCATCAGCCTCTCCCAGTCAGTGAGTGCTCTATGCACTGGCTGGGTGCTTCCTTTTTCACCCTTGCTCCAAGTGAGGGAGAGAAGCACTCAACAGCAAGGAGAGGCCAATGGGCAGTGTGTCCATGTCCTAATGCTGGCATGTCCTTGGCACTGGTGTCAAAAGCATGCCCACGCACTAGTGCCAAGGGCATTGCCATCACCGGGGAATGGATGCACAACCCATTGGCCCCTTCTAGCAAGTGCTTCATTTGTCACCTTCATTCGCCAACCCTGGGGGGAGGTCATGGGGCCCCCAGACACTGGTGGCTCGAGGACATTTGTTCTCCCCGCTGCTCAGTGGTGGCTAAACCCCTGTGTATGTGTGTTGTTGTTTTACATCAGATTAACATGACTATTCCTCTGGAAGATGCAAGCTTGTGTGATCCAACCTACAATGAATGACCTTAAGAAGCTGGCTGTACCAGTAAATAATAGCAAATCATATCATAGATGCTTAACAATACTCCACTAACATGTTTTGGATTTGGACATATTTAACATAGCATTTCAGATATCAAGACCTCTTAGATTTTTACCTGTCCATCCTTGGTGTAGGCAAGCACCTTATCCTCCTGCTTTGGGTGAAAAATCAGGGTTTCCACAAAGAAATTAATAGATTGCTTTTGAAAAGTAGCTCCTTCATCTATGCTAATAAAAAGATTCTGGTCCCGGTCATTATGGGAAGAACTTACAAGAATTATCTATAAAAGACAAAGAGAATTAATCAGGCAAGCTGCACTATTGTTTGCAAGTATCTATATTACCTCAATGTTAAAATGTAAAGAAATTATGTGATAAACAAAACACACATGTTCTGGGATATACCAAATCACACATCAGCTCCAACCACCTCAAATTCTAATACTGTACACTGGTCCAGAGATAAAAGAGGTTACACCAAGTTTGGATCAATCTTCTTACAAGGTAATGTCTACAATTTTGACAGTTGGTTTTCTATCACTTCAATGTTTGTAGCCTTCCCCAAAGACATTTGACAACTTCTTTCTTAAGAGATCCATATCCAACCTCTCAAAGAACTACAGATCTCAAGACCCCTTGGGAGAGCGAATTATTTTTAGAAACATAGGAAGCTGCCATATACTGAGTTAGACCATTGGTCTATCTAGCTCAGTATTGTCTTCACAGACTGGCAGCGGCTTCTCCAAGGTTGCAGGCAGGAATCTCTCTCAGCCCTACCAGGGAGGGAACTTGGAACTTTCTGCTCTTCCCAGAGTGTCTCTATCCCCTAAGGGGAATATCGTACAGTGCTCACACTTCTAGTCTCCCATTCATATGCAACCAGGGCAGACCCTGCTTAGCTAAGGAGACAAGTCATGCTTGCTACCACAAGACCAGCTGTCCTCTCCTCTTTAAATCTGTTTAGATTTGTAGTAGTGCAGACTTGCCTTAAACTCTATCTCCTGTATCAATTATTTATCACAATCAGCACAGGATTTTATTGGAAGAGGGAAATACAATAAAATGAGTGCAAAAACATGGAAGAGGGGTGGTAAGCAAGCATCCCACTCTAATACAACCACATGTCAGCAAGGCAGCTTTCTGGAAGATAGAAAATTACTCAAATAATAGTATTTGAGTAATTTTCTATCCTCCAGAAAACTGCCTTGCTGGCACGTGGTTGTATAAGGTTGGGAGCGCAGTGCATTGGGAGGGGGGAGTACGGTGCATTGTGGGATTTCCTTGCAAGCCGAACACTCTAGGCACATGACTGGGAACCCAGAGAGAAGGGCATGCTTGCACACGTTTACTTGTGTAAAAACTCAGGGGAAAACCCAGGCTACCCGACAGGGCAGCGCCAGGATAGCCGTTGATCCCGGCCCTTCACATGAGCAGGCCTACCCAGGTAGGACTGTGCCAGCCTGGGTAGAGCTGCTCATGTGAACAGTCTTAGTGGCCACCATCCAGACCAGCACTGCTGAGTTTCAGATGAAGGCTGCACTACTGTGCAAGTGGGGAAAGCGTAATGTTCAAATATCTCTCCTTCCCTCTAAAACTGACTGTGCATCACATGACTCTCAGGGACATATTCTGGTGATGCACAGTGGGCTTCAGAGGCAAGGGGAGGTAATCGGAAATCACCCCTTCCCCTGCTCAAGCAACAGTACAGCGGTAGTCTGGAACTTCCACTGCTGCTAGTCTGAGTGTTGGACATAGTTTGCAACTATTCTGTGAATTGCCAATCACATTTATAATAAAATGCTTTTTAATTATCTCTTGCAGTGAGAATTTTATAAAATGTATGAACACCACTAGTCAAAAATATATTAACAATAATTATTTAGAAATATATTAGGAACAGTTTTTACAAACACCCATAAAAAGGTCACGGGAAATACAAATCCAATATCCAGTTATGTTTCCTTAATCTAATCTTGAAATATATACTTCAAAAGTCTGACAAGGAACAGCATATATCATGTCCAACACTTGAACAGGGTGACTATAATCTGATACTTAATTATTCCAGTATGCAGTAAATAAGCGCCAACTGTGAACAAATCTGTTTTATATCCAAATGCCTCCCCACCACCTAATATAATTAGTTAACTGGATACAAACAACAATGGACAGCATGTTGCGCAGCATGTGGGAAATGGGCATTTCCAATTGGCCCATGCTGCTGCATGCATATAAAGAAGTGCTGGTGGTCTTGCGCAAGAGCACCAATCCTTAAAAGTTGCACACCTGCACTTTGGGAACACAATCTCATTTGGAAACAAGGGAAATTGTGCTCCTGAAGGGCTTTAATTGCATGTGCACTTGCACTCTTGTGCAAAACTGCCAGTTCTTCCTTAGATATCAAGAGCAGTACTGTGGATCGGAGGCATGCTGGTGTAAGACTACACTACTTGTCAGTCAATGTCCCAGACTTCAATAATCCAATCTTGCCAAGTAGGTTAAGCAGGGGTTTTCCCATTCTTACTGACTATCAGTCTAACCACAATGAAAAGCTATAGAACCATTTCCCTATCTTCAAGAGATACAGATGATTTTACATTACAACATAAAATGGCCATTGAATCAAAGGGTAACTGTTGTCACTAATGCTAGTAACAACCTAAACAGCCAAAATCCAGATACTATTGGACAATACCAAAACACATGAATTAAGTCAGCACATGCGCTTTCACATCTTCTCCAGCTCTGAGAAATGCATGCTGGATAAATATAACTAACTGAAATCTTCTGGGGGATTAGGTACCACTGCACTAATATCTTAAAATAACTCTCCTTTAAACTCACACTTAATAGAAGATTAGTAATTTCCCACAACCAAGCCCATGCTGTCTTCAGTAGAATACAATTTATGTCTGCTTTCTACTTGATTTGATATTGTATTGAGCTGTGTTATTCAATTTGTACTGTATATAAGACTTAACCCCCACTTTTTTATGTGAGTGAAGAACTGTAGATTTAAGCTCCGTAAGCTCCTGAGGAACACCATAAAATCTACTGAGCTTCTGTATTATATTTCTAATTTGTAAATATTGAAACCAAGCAAGATTATTTTTTCCCTTCAGCTGCTTAATGTGAGTATTTGATTTCATTTCCTCTCCTGGAGCTAGGTCTTTAAGAGTACAGAGTTAATACTTTATCCAAATATGGATATCTCCCAGTAATTCCTTTTTTTGGATTTTTTGTTTTAAAAAGGATGCTGTTAAAGGAGATATCTCTGGGTTGGGTTTTCCTTTCAACTTTAGCCAGTTTGACTAATGAACATTTGTGCAAGGATTTGTCTTAACTGTCAAGAATTCACTTCTATCATAGAATCAGAACATATATTTCAATGGAACCTGTCGGGATGCCATGTTACCTGGTTGCTTGGGCGGCCCTGTGGAGGCTGGAGAAGGGTGTGACTTCCCTCCTCTGAGGCTTTTGTTCCCTTTAGGGGGCAGTGGGGATGAGAATTTCCCAGGCTGGTTGGATCCCAGTAGGGTTGAGAGGGCAAGGCAGCGAGGTTGGGAGTGGCAGAAAGGTCAGGAAGGGGGCAGGGCTAGAAGTAGGCTTTAAGCCCTGTCAGCTCTGCACTGGGGTATTTAAGACAAGGCAGCTGATGAGGAGGAGCTGCTTCTGAGTATGGGAGCCAGGAGTTTTCCAGGAGAGGGAACTGGATGAATGCAGCAAGCCAGGAGAAGGACTCAGATGACAAGTTAACCCCTGGCTGCTCCTGAGGCTGACCTTTTGGGGTGCTCCAGTCATTCTGGTGTTCAAGAGGGGCTAGGAGTCCACCTTGTGCCCTGGGAGTCTGACAGTGCCTCTATATTTGATTCTCATAATAAAGCCTTTTCTCACATATTCCAAAATAAAAACTGAGAACGTTGCTACCTAATAACTTCTTGAAGGAAGTGCCAAGCCTCCTTTATCAGTCAATTTAAATGACTGTATTGTAATTCTGGGAGTTTTTGTTACCAAATAAAATTTGAAATTAGCTGCTGCCATTGTTGCAATACTATATTAAAGAATGAAGTCTTCAACGGAATATTAATCAGGGTAAATAAAATCTTAGAAAGAACATTCATTTTAACTGTTGCTATCTAGCCACCTAATGGCATAGTGAGGAAATGACTTAACTTGCAAATATGAGATTGCCAGTTTGAATCCCCACTGGCATGTTTCCCAGACTATGGGAAATGCCTATATCAGGCAGCAGATGCTGAAAGGCATCATCTCATACTGCGCAGGAGGAGGCAATGGTAAACCCCTCCTGTATTCTACCCAAAGAAAATCACAGGGCTCTGTGGTCGCCAGGAGTTGACACTGACTCCATGGCACACTTTACCTTTTACCTATCTTGCCAAACCAGGAAAGTTGTTTCCATAACTAGTTAACACCTTCTTTTAAATTTCTAAACTAAAGGTATTGAGTTATATTAGTTGAATTAGGTAATAGTCAAATTCCAAGATACTTAACTGGAGTCACTCTCCAAGGGAATTTAAAATATGGAGTTTCTTAAAATTATAGGCAAATGATATCCATTCAGAATTTTAATTTTATATCCAGGGACAGCTGCAAAATTCTTAGAGGTGTTTACAACAGGTGGGACATGCTTTAATGGATCAGTTAAAGATACAGAGACTCAACTTAAAGTAAACTCCCATACACTTGTCTCTTATCAGAATTGTCAGGGGTTCAATAGCAAGTGCAAACAACAGTGTTGAGAGAGGACAGCCTGAAAGGGTTCCTCTGTTTATCTCAAACAAACTGGACTCTGTGGCATTAGCAACTATTTTGGCTTGAAGGGATTTTTACATCATTTAATCTGCAAATTTAACTCCAAATCCAAATGAATCCAATACCATTGTCAGATACATCTATTCTATATGATCAAAGGCTTTTTCAGCATCCAAAACAGTACAGCTAATGAGTTCCTATAGGACTGAGCTTTATGAATGGTGGTCCACATGCTCCACAGATTGACACAGGCAGTACTGATCCACCCACATTCTGTGGTCTCCTAATGAAGTGCCAGTGGTCTTGCACTTTTGCACAAGAGCACAAATACCTAAAGCAGTTTTCGCACACTATGGAAGCACTACTTAGTTCAGAAAACTGTCGATGATGGTCAAGCAACATGTTTCTTATATAAGTAGTGCTTCTGAAGTATGCATCAATAGGCCAGTAGTTTACAGATTTATTACTAAATTCAAACATTCTTTATCTAGTATAACACAATGACTTTTCTATGTTGCCTGTATTAAACAAATCCAACTTCTACCAGATTGCCTCAAGCCTTAAATATACTGTTTTTGAACAAGTTTTGTAATGCTCAGTTAAACCTACTCTTACCTGCTGCATCAATTCTTGTATTTTCTTATCTCCCTGTTTCTTTAAATATGCTTTTTGAACAAATCATTCTCTAATTACACTTTGGGAGCTTCCCATAAGCTAATCGGACTTATAGCTTCAGTATCATTTATATGGAAATACTCTTGCAAAGGTGTTGAAATATTATTTGAAAGCTCCTCATCTAGGAGTAATAAGTTATCTAAAATGCCAAGACTTAGTTTGATTACTGCCAAAGCCAAGTCCATGCTCAATACAAATTAGAGCGTGATCAGCATAAATTTGAGGGCAAATATCTGCTCTGAAATGTCTTGTTTTACACAAAGTGCAGTGAAAAATATATCAATCTATGACTAGGAGTAATATAGTCTAGAAAAAAAGGTGTAGTCTTCCCCCCCCCCCGCACACACACACAGGAGGAAGGTTCTCCAAGTATCTAAAGTACTGTTAACGTGAAGAAAATTAAGAAAAATATTTATAATTTGTCCATGTGTTGATTTAGTTGCACTATGCCTGTCAATTCTTGGAGAAATCACCCCAATGAAATCCCCTCCTATCAAAACTGCATTATCTACATTCTCTTCCAGAATATTTTGAATTAGTCTGCAAAACAAAGTCTAATTCTTATTTAGAGCATACAGTGAAAGAACCTATCAAGAACCTTCCAAAGCAATAACCCAACCAGGAAACCTCAAAGGTAAAAGATTCTTTAAAAGTATTGCTACCTCTTTTTTCTGTTACCTTGCACAAATTACAGATACATTGTCCAATTTAAAATTTTTAAAATATTGTTCATTTTTTTGCCTAATATGTGTCTCCTGTATAAAAACAATGGAGGCTAGTTCTATTTTCCTATCTTCCTATGCTGAGTAGGTAAATATTTTTTCATTATCTTTGGTACTAATAAAAATGGGGGAGGAAAATAAATATATATGTTTCCTTAACTGTTTCCTTGACTGAGTAGAACATTGATTATTATGTGTTACTAGTAATTGCCTAGTATCCTCTGGATTACACACTATAACCCAATTCTTGCTCATAGGCACATAAGATTGAAAGATATAGCTTTTCTATACCTAATTTTCCTTTTCCAGAGATAGTCAAGAATGTCAAAACAGGACATTCTGCATACAAAGTATGTGTTTTGTCACTGAGTTACAGAAAATAAAATCTGTACATTCATTGTATGTTTTTATTCAGCAGGCTTAAAAAAGAAATTACATATTTAACTAGCTTCTGGATAAGACGTTTACAATGGGAAGCCATTCTTTCTGTTAAGGAATGCCATCATTGGCCTATTTCCCCCTAATGTTTTCAACAGTCAGTGACAACATCAACAAAAATTGTTCCAGCATCCTAGTTTATGCACAGTGAAACTGCTGGAGTATCATATTTCACATACAGAGAGCAGACTGGGACTGGTTAAACTTCCGCTCTTCAAAAAAGCCAGTTTAGCCTCTCAGATTCCTCCACATAGTTGCTTACAGAAACATGGGTACACAAATGTATGCAGAAAAGCTAGTGTGAATCGATCTATACATGCAAGAAGCAGTCCATTTCTGTTGCATTCTTAACAGCAGCTGAAATCACCAAGATGACTGATAATTCTTTAGATGTCTTACATTAGCCTTTTTCCACATGGTAGTGTGCCTCAATGCACACAATCATGTGGAGCAATTTGATAAACTATCATGTTGACATGATATCATGACTAATATCATCAATCATGACGAATGCCAATTCATGTAATTTTACTTTTACTTAATATGTGCTATACCAAAGACCACCTAAAGATGGCAGCATTCAATTTCACGATATACATTTCCAGCCTTTATCCCAGGGTGTTTTAAGTACTGTAATTTCACATCCCTGATGTGTTTTGTTATAGGGATGAGCCCGGACCGGTCAGGAGGCCATTCTGAAGGCCTCCGAACCGGTCCGGACATGAGGGCAGTGGGGCGGTCTGGCACTAGTTTGCGGGGCTCTTTAAGGGCGGGGGAGGGTGTACTTACCCCCCCCGCCACGTTTCCCCCGCCAGAGCATTTGTTTGGTAAAGCTTTTGGGGTGGCAGGACACCTCCCTGCTGCCCCTTCCCCCAGTCATCGGCAAAAGGCTTCTAAAAGCCTTTTGCGCATGCGCACATTGCACGTGCACGTCACGTCTCCGTGTCACGTGCACGCACGTGTCGCAGAGACATGACGTGTACGCGCAAAAGGCTTTTAGAAGCCTTTTGCCAACGACTGGGGGAAGGGGCGGCAGGGAGGTATCCTGCTGCCCCAAAAGCTTTACCAAATGAACGCGCCAGTGGGGGAAACGCGGTGCAGGGGGGTAAGTACAACCTCCCCCGCCCTTAAAGAGCCCCGCACACCAGTGCCAGACCGCAGCTCCGCGGTTCCGTGCACATCCCTATTTTGTTATAATTTTTAGTTACTACATGCCACCTACTACTGCTTCATCAACAAGAACTGGGGCCCTCTTTTGCACAGAACGCTATTTAAAGAATAGATATACCTTTCTTTAAAAGTGTGAGAACAGAGGGTGGGGTGTGTGTGTGCATACACGCTCCAGGTTCCTTGGGGCACTCAGTCAAGTGCATTGATGCACCTACAAGTGGGGGCCTACCTGAGCAGCAGGGCAGAAGTGGTCGAGAGTGCCTTCTGGTGAATTGCCTGCCTATCACCATCCTTTTATTTATTACATCCTTTTATGTATTTCTCACATTTGTGTACCGCCAAAAATGGACACCTCAGGGCAGTTATTAAACAAAAATGCAATGCACCTCTCACATCATAGTAAATGTGATACAGCACTTACCACACTGTTGGTAAAAATGGAAAAAAAGATGGCGGTCACCAGCACAAGTCGCCACAAAGCACGCCAGTCTGCTCCTGCCCCACCACAGTAAGCGTCCGCACAAACCCTTCTGGGGACTTAACTTGGAAGACGGGAATTTTGCAATGGCTGCAGTTGGAGCCACCTTTTAAAACAATTCAATGCTTCTGCGTCAGTCATACTGTGATGCAACAGATGCATGGCATTGTTGTTGAAAAGATTGCTGCTGAGGAGCACTCCAGACTACTGTCAACACCACCATACCAACCAATTAAAGCCAAACTGTGGGGGGGGGGGGCATCTAGCAGCCCTTCTCATCTATGCTACTACATAATGTGGTGATGGCCACTAGCTTTGGTGCTTTAAAAGCAGATTAGACATGTTCATGGAGAATAAGTCTATCCATGGTCACCCGCCGTGAAGTTGGCTCGCTACCTCCAGGTTCAGATGCAGCCTGCCCAATTATCAGGTGCAGCAAAACAACAGCTGGTGAGAGGTATGGTTTCACCTCCAGCTTCTCCGAAGTCAGTGTGGGAAACTGTACTTCACAGTCCTTCGGTCTAATTCAGCAGGGCTCTTCTTATGATCCTATATTCAGAGACCCCTGGACAAAGCCTATTCATGGATTTCTGGAATCGAAAATGACAGAGCAAGGCACTTAGCTGAGCAACTCACTCTGTAGGCATTTATTTCTGCCCTCTCCATCTGTGAATTCATCTAAAGAACGCTGCAATGACAAAGGAACCTCTGAACGAAGCCAATTCATGGATGCAGAGGGCAGAAGAGTGTAGTAACAGAACACCTTTCTCAGCCAAGGAAGTTCCACTGCTGGCACTTGCCAGCATCTCAAGGATCAGCCATGGGCCTTTTGGTGGTCCCGAGTCCCCAGCCAGTCCCTAATTTGGTCGACCCCTGATGTGAAGCCTGGGTTTGTTTTCCTTTTCACTGTCTTTTTCTTTGTGAAAATTAGAGCTGAGGAAAAGATGAACAGAACTAGAACAAAGTTTCTGTGTTTTAGGAGAAAGGGAATAATTGGGGCAAGGAAATGCTAGGGACAGGAAAGGAACTATTATTGAGTTTGCCATCCTTTGTTTCTTCAAGTCACCCAAACCTGATAATTAGATTGCAAGTCTTTTGGGAACAGAGATCAATATGCATGAAATTGCTATAAACCTCCCTGAGCCCACAAAATAGGGCACAGTTTGAATAACTAAGCAGAATAATTGAGTAGAACTACTATTAAGTGGCACAGTGGGGAGATGCTTGACTAACAAGCAGAAGGTTGCCAGTTCGAATCCCTGCTGGTACTATATCAGGCAGCAGCGATATAGGAAGATGCTGAAAGGCATCATCTCATACTGCGTGGTGGGGGAGGAAATGGTAAACCCCTCCTGTATTCTACCAAAAGAAAACCACAGGGCTCTGTGGGCACCTGGGGTTGAAATCAACTAGATGGCACACTTTACATTTACTATTTCTCTATTAAAGAAAACCAGAATTTCTAGATTCATCCTCTGATTCTTTGTTCTAATGTGCCATTCAGACATCACACATGTCAGTTCCCCACCCCCATTAATTTCAGTGGAAGAGATCAGAACTATGACCACTTCCAGCCTCTGCACAAGCAGCCACAGATTTCCTGTTGAAGTTCATGGGACTTAAACATACTTCAGCTGGATTGTGTCCAGATGAATTGGGCCATTATAATTTTTTTTAAACTTAAGATTCAACCTTCAGACTATTTTCTTCCAGTGATTCCAGTTCAAGTTAATAACAATGAATTACACGGGAAAAAAGACAAAGAGGTTCCTGCCTTCCAGGACAATGATTCATTTCTGTGAAAGGTATTCATTATATTACCTTTCCATCACATGCCAGTGAGATAATTTCCACTACCACTGGATAAAGTGTATAAAATGCAAAAAGGCTGCAGACATATTAATGATAAGCAACACACCACACTCAGCCTAAAAATCGACTCTTCACTCCATTTTCTTTTCTTTTGCAGCCCTGGTCAATTTGAATCAAAAGGCCATCTTTCAGAACTGCTTGAAGCCATGGCAGCCATAGCTTTTAGTCAGCCTAGCTCAGCTCACACCTCTTGCACAAAATATGTGATCTCATTGTGCAATCCTTTACAAAATATAGCTCCACTCTGGCTAGATAACTCTAACATTTATTTAGCTATCCTGCCTTCCTTCACTAAACCTCAGGTAGATTTGGTAAGCTGCTTTCTTGCTTTTAATTTTGTGGGGAAACAGCATAACCAAGTCAAAGCTCAATTTAAAGCCCCACTGATTTACAAAGGAAAGAGTTATGTATGTGCTCATGTTATAAACTGAAATCAATGGGATTTTAAAAATGCTTAGCTTTAGGTGGATTGCGCCCAAAGTCATTTATTATCATGATTGTAATTAGCAATGCTTATGGTAGCCTCAAAGTAATAGCCTGGGGTACATGTGTCAGAGCAGCAGCCAAGATCATTGCTGTAAAGAAAATAAGATGACAATTGGATTGGAAGGTCATGGCTAGCCTACAAAACCAAGACCAGTGAAAGTGCTCAAGGCCTCAGAGAGCCGCATCATGTCATGATGATTCACATCAGTTGTTCTTTCATTTGTTCACAGGAAGAAGTAGTCACCGAAAATAAGAATGTAAAATTTCAGAAGGTATGAGAGAAAATGTAGGTTACATTTTCAGATTTAGTAGCTTCTCTTTCATCCAGCACAAATGGAGATGGGTACTAAAAAAACTTCATACGTAATAGAAAGTCAAAGAACAAGATGCTCTTTATTTTGAAACAAAGACTATTTATCTAAGAAGAACCAGAGGAATAATATAAGCTTAATAAAGGAATGTTCTGGAAATATAAGTTGGATTCTTATTAAATATTTATATCTAAAAACATGCAAATGAAAGATCAATTTCCTTTGCTCTCAGAAAGTATCTAGAACACAAAGGCTGTTGTCACGAGCCTCTCTTAGGCTCCTTGTATGCAGTGCTGGGATCCATGCAGATCCCAGTGCTGCCCGCCCACTTGACCCAACTTTTTAACCCAGGCTTTTACCGCAGTTCTGAGGTCGTGTGACTGCGCGGGCTGCTTGCAGCCCAAGCGGACACAGAGATGAGCGCCTAGAGTGTCTGTTCCATGGGGGTATCCCCCAATGTGCATTGTGGGATACGTGGTGGCTGGGATGCAACCTCTGGACATCCGCGCTGCATGCTTCCTCCCACCTGCCTTCCTCACCTTCCAGTCATGTGCATAGCCCCACAGTCTACAAGGGACTCTGTCTGAAAAGTATAATTGTTGCAAGATAAAGCGGTGAGATGGCATCTTTTCACAGTTGCCAGCAGATTGCCACTATATCTTGAAGACAAGATGAGACAGCAAGCTTGTATTTATCTCCAAAAGAAGTTATCAGGCAAGGAAACACAGCAAGGAAATCAATCAATCAATCAGCAAGAAAACAAGAGGAAAGGACAAGCTAAGTTTGTTATGGCTAGTAACTTCCTAGGGTTTGATTTCTGGCTGGCTGGAAGTGTTGTTGTTGTTGTTTTAGTTTGGGTTTTTTTGACAGAGCAAGAGGAGTTAGCCTGGGTGGGGGATTAATTCCAGGTGAGTGACTCACTTGTGATCTTGAAGACAAGACTCAGACCAGAGGAGCTCTGCACCCATGAACTTTGCGAACAGGAGTTTCCAAAAAGATATTGAAGACATTTTGCAGGAGTTTAGCAGCAGATTGGCAGTGAACCCTGTGGGGAAGCACAAAAGCTGTCCCCCTTCATCATAGAGAAGACATACAGCATGAGGATAAAGTGAGTACTACACGACTTTTGTAACTTTCTTGGAGAACAAAACTTAAAACCTTTAATGATCTGACAACTGCACCCAATACATAGCTTCAAGTGAATAAGCCCTATATATGTCTAAGTAGCCAATCAAACCAGTTATAAAGGCAGAATGCCAGCAGGGGAGGGGGTGCTTCCCAGTGTATTGCACAGGGTGTTGCATGTATGACTATCTGTCTGAGGGGGCAAAAGTCCTGGGTATGCACCTGGTGTAAAGAGTTCCTGGTTATCAGGGAACAAGTTTGTTCCCTCAAAGCCAAAGTGGCTGACCTGGAGAGGCTCAGGGAGGGAGAGGTGTGTGGAGGAGACCCTCAGGGATGAGATAAAGGAATCCTGATCCCAGGCTCACAGTGCTTCTGCTGTCATGGAGAATAAGGGTCTTAGGGAAGGAGGGCATTGGTCTGAGGAAGAGGGAAACACTCCTTTAGCAGGGACCCCTTCCTTGGGTTATGCACCGATATCCTCTTGCACAGAGGATAATCCTCCAGGGGGTGGGGTGGGCCTCCTAGTGTGGGTGATTCGATCATTATGGACATAGAGAGATGGATCTGTGACCTGCGTGTAGACTGCATGGTGACTTGCCTGCCTGGTGTGAAATTTGTGGACATTATGCTTTGTCTAAGTAGGCTGTTAGTCAGCTGTCGTGGTGCATGTTGGCACCAACTATGTTGGGAAATGTAGTCGGGAGGTCTTGGAAGCCCAATTAAGGCTGCTAGGTAGCATATTGAAGTCCAGGACCCCCAGGGTAGCATTCTCTGAAGTGCTACCTGTTCCATGCACAGGACCAGCGAGAAAGGTGGAGCTCAGGGATCTTAATGCGTGGATGAGATGGTGGTGCCGGAAGGAGGGATTTAGGTTTGTTAGGCACTGGGATACATTTTGGGGCAAGAGATGTCTGTACAAAAGGGATGGGCTCCACTTGAACCAAGATGGAACCAGACTGCTGGCACTTAAAAAAAAAAAGTCACAGAGCAGCTTTTAAAAATGATGCCTGGGGGATTGCTGACAGGAACTGAGTGGTTCAGCCAGCAAAATCCCCTAAGGTGTGAGAGTGCACACGTTTTGGATAAACCAGAAGAGGACAGAGTAGAGCCAGGAGTTGAGCAGAAGGAAACACATGACAGCTGGTCATGATGGTAAGGGAGGTATCGCACGCCAACACCAGGTGAGGGACTTGGCATATAGGTGACTATACACCAATGCCAGAAGCCTCCGAGCAAAGATGTGTGAGTTGGAGTGCTTGGTTGCTAATGAAAACATAGATGTAGTGGGCATAGCAGAAACTTGGTGAAATGGTGAGAGCCAGTGGGACACTTTTTAAACTCTACAGAAGGGGCAGGGAGGGGAGAACTGGAGGAACACTGAATAATTAAAGTAGATTCCAACAAGCTAGAAAACCTAGGTGTATCAGAGTCCTCCACAGAATCATTATGGATGACAATACAAGGACTGAAAAGAAATGTGTTACTAGGGAGGTGCTATTGCCCTCCGTATCAAAATACTAAGTGACCTGGAGTTGCAGAAGCAAATAATAGAGGCATAAAAGAGACACAGGGCAATAATAACAGATGACTTCAACTACCCACACGTAGACTGGGTAAATTCACATTCAGGTAGTGAAAGAAAGGCTAAATTTCTAGACATGCTAAATGACTGTGCCTTAGAACAGGTAGTCACAGAACCAATCAGAGAGATGGCAACTTTGGTGCATTGTCTTTTAAATATTGTACACTGCCTAGAGATGCACATATCAGGTGGTATAAAAATATGATAAATAAATATACCAGACTGTACAAAGTCTTTACAGCTTAAATGCTTGGAAGTCAAGATGGGCACCTTAACTTTTTAGAGCACAAGTAAAAATGTAAATAATCTTAACTCTCATCTTAAACTGAAGGTTTTTAGATAACTGAATTAAATGAATGGTTGCTTGTTAGCAGTGTCAAGCTCATTAACATGTTTGGGTTTGGGAAGGAAATTTTCCTTAGGAAAAACTGGCCAGCCATTTCAGTGGCTTTATGTCTAAACCACGTGGCTCCTCTCAGTTGCATGAGACATCCTCAGCTGCTGCTTTCTAAGCACTGATGCAGTATCTACCACATGGTCCCTGCTTGAATTATTCTGTCATATGATAACTCTAACCAAGGACCATGTATGTGGAGAGAGAACATTTTATCTGTCAATGGAGGTCCAGGGAGCTTGGCCTTGACTGAAAGCCTATGGGGGTGGGGAGAGACTACATTGTAAATTAGGCTTGATAATGTTTATGCAAATTTATTTTACCCTATCTATACATTTGTGGTTAGAATCTGTGTTCTAGTTAGAACAGAATAAGCCACATTCTGAACCCTGAACTTGCCAGTCTAGGATCCTCTAGAGCAAAGAGAGGGAGAGACATCTCATAAGAGATAGAGAGATGCATGCCTCTGGTGACATGCTCTATCAAGAACGATGCGCTAGAGTTCCTTCGTTCCTGCTGGCATTTTCTGCGTACAGGCAAGAGGAGTCTATAAGGTGTTTTATCTGACTAGCAGTCAGCAGGAGGAACAAGCACCATAATAATCAGGGACACAGATATTCCAGAGGCATGGGACATAGTGCTGTTGCTAGGATCTATAGACCCCGGAACATAAGTGAATAGGCTACTCCTCCAGTCACCAGAATGCACAGAAGAACTGAAACCAGATCCCGGGGAGAGGGGGCACTGCCTGAAGGGCATTTGTGACGTGTGTAATTCAATTCTATAAATGCAAATCAGGCAGCCAGAAATAAAATAATAATAACTTTGTTAGCCGCCCCATAACAAATTGTTCTCTGGGCAGCTACAACACACCCTTAAAACATCAAGTAAAAACACATAACACACATGAAATCACAACAAATTTTTAAAAATACAAAATACAGTACAAAACAATTTTAAAACTTTTTGAAGTCAGTTCTAAAAATCAAATTTAAAAGGCCTGAGTGAACAGAAAGGTCTTTACCTGGCATCTAATGATGATTGGGCATTGGCTTAATCAGAAGAGGAATTGCTCTCTAAGCTCCAGAAACACAGTGGAGATTGACCTCTCCCAAAACAGCTGGGAAGCAGGGCATGAATTGATGACAGACCACTATCATAGCATTCACCTATGATTACCATACGGAGCATCTTCAAGTTGCAACCACAGGGACAGTGGCCATCGGCTGTCACCCATTATCAGGGAATTGAGAGTAAGGATCAATGCGCTAGTCTATGTTAAGTGCCCAGGGCAGCTTCAAGTGGTTGAATTGTATCAGGGAAAATAATATTTTCATTTTAGGCAGAGAAAGGGAAATTTGATAATACAGTTTGTGTAGATTCCTTTCAATCAGTGTGCCAAAGGGAAAGGGAAAGCTGTTCTTCCTCTTTTGCTCTCTACTTAATGATTTTAACTCTCAGACACAGGAGCCCAGGGAACTGGCTGTAGCAATAACTGAGTGTTGCTGCAACCATGAGATAAATGTGACATTCTTGTTTTTATCTCAGAAGTGTCTTCCAGATAAATAGTCCGAACTGAGAAGCGGGCTTCTGCCGTGTGAAAACACAAACAAAAGAAATTAATTTTCCACCTGAAAGGCTGCCAGCTTGACACTTGAGAAGAACATTTGATGCTGGAACTCAACTGGGAGTAAATGAAGTTTTGCATATCAGCTAGAATGTAACCATCTTTTAGCTTCACCGCATTGCCAGTTCTATGTATATTCAACAGTGGTGATCCCGCTGAAGCGGACCTGAAGCGAATTGCTTGGCTATCACCACAGTGTGGCACCTGAGGGCAGGCATTATACCGCATTTACCCGAATACAAGAGGACTCTGAATTTAAGACGAGTCCCTTAAAAAAAAAAAAAGAGGTTAAACACAGGTTATACACAAAAGGAAGATGACTCTGAATTTAAGATGACACCCTGATTTCTAACTTCTAAACAACCTAGTCTTGAATTCAGGTAAACACAGCACATAATGCTGTGATTTTTATTATTTTATTTTAAATAAAAACAGCTTTTGGAGGCTTCAGTTTTGAGCAGAGAAGTAGTGGAGAAGGTGATGCTTGACAATTTTTCAGCTCACCATTATTCATTACAAATCCCTCACCCATAATGTTTTCTCAGACATGATGCACGGAGTTCGTGATGAGAATTTCCTATTATTTTTTCTTTACTAATTAGCGACTCTGTATTATTGCTTTGAAGACTAAGGAAATGGCACTGGGTTGTGGGGTGGATTTAGCCATTATCTCCACAGCATTCCCCTGATCTAACTGAATCCCCTCCTCAAGCTGCTGTTAGCTCAGCGGAGAGAAATATGCAGGTACCCATACATTTACCCCAGCAAAACAAATAGATTGATGGAGTGAGGAATTGATTCAGATTAGGAAATGGCATAAGGGGGAAAGGGTTTTAAAAACCCATCCTCCAGCAGCATGCCACCAACCCAGTACTATTTCCCTATAGCTCCTTTCCCCTCGTTCTTTTTAAAATTTTATTTCTTACCCCTGTCTTTTTAAGGGGATAGCAGGAGATCCAATCATAGATCTCCCATACCTTGTCTACTCTGGTCCTCAGACACCTGATATGCCCACAGGGCTGACCCACAAAAAAAAAAGGGAGCACTCACTGCAGGAGAACACAAAGGCTCTTGAAACTTTAAAAAAAAAATATTATTATTAATTTGATTTCTATACCACTGTTCCAAAAATGGCTCAGGGCAGTTGTGCCATCTAAAAGCTATACTCTCCTTGATTAGAAGTGTCATTTTCTAAATTGATTTATGTCTATAGAGATTTGCATGTACGTGCAATATTATGAAGAAAGCAACATGCTGAATTATGATCTTCAGGATGCTAAGGTCTAGGGAAATGGTGCAGAGATCAGCTGAAATTGCAGCCTTGGGCACTAGTATGTGTGTCTATGTGCTTCAAAAACTCTGCCAAATACACACCTTCAGTATCTTTGGCTTTATTTCACTGTATTAGCGTTACCGCCGGATGAGAGAGATAGTTACCTTCTAGCCAGGATATGAAGGGAAACCCTTGAAATAAGTCCACAATGAGGCTATTCTCATGGTCTGCCAAAATTGGGCTAAGGGAGCCTAGCCCGATTTTGGCAGACCGTGAGAACCACTGGGCTTGCAGCCGAGCCCAGTCTCACGGAAGTGGTTCACTCGTTTAACTACCCCTCCCCTAACCGCTTGCCTGGGCTTTCTGATTATGCCACGGCAACTCATGAGTAGCATCCCGGCTTGGGGGTCTCTCCAGCATGCCCTGCGCGCTCGCGCAGGGTGTGCTAGAGCTTCTGGGGGCCACGCAGCCCCTGAAATGCCCCAGCCCCCGCCGGCTCCATAATGGAGCCGGCAGTCATTTGGGCGGCCGGTTCGGCTAAGCCCGCTCTCCCTGCTAACCCCATTTCGGTGGTTCCCACTGATCATGGGAACCGCCTCACTATGTTTTCAAGAGCAAAACTGTAAATCTACCATATTTAGACCTAACATTAAAACCAAACCCTGCCATCAGCCAAAAATTAGGAACATATGAAGCTGCCATAAACTGAGTCAGACCATTGGTCTATCTAGCTCACTATTGTCTACACACACTGGCAGCAGCTTCTCCAAGGTTGCAGGCAGGAACCTCTCTCAGCCCTATCTTGGAGATGCCAAGGAGGGAACTTGGAATCTTCTGCTCTTCTCAGTCTGGCTCCATCCCCTAAGGGGAATATCTTTCAGTACTCACATGTAGTCCCAAACTTTTGACTCACTAGCCACAGCAGGGGGCTAGGGGTGTCATTAGCAGGTGGCCCATGGAGCTCAGGTACAGAAACCCGAATCAGAAACCTGAATCTCATCAGCCACCTCCTTCTCAACTGGGGGACAGGCAGTCAACCTCTGCTGCATCTGCTCCAGAACCAACTATTACTTCTTGCCTCCTCTTTAAAAGCTTCTGTGCTGGCGACAAAATAGATGTTTTAGCCCCCCAGACAGCTCCAGTTTCCTCCAGTTTCCCTTTGGGGAGGAGTCAGATGTAATTATTCAGTGGGGGCATGACAGAGTTTAATTATCAAGCGGTGGGGAGGGCTGCAGGCCAGGGGCCCAGATCTTTAAGCAACAGCCCTGGCAGCGGCAAATGATTACAGCCCACCTATCCTTCCCTGCGGTCTTCATCAGGATCAGCCCCCATACACACCCGTGCATAAGTTATTTACACAGTAAAATAGCTCTGTTTGCAATGACATTGTATAGTTTGGCTACTAAGCAATGAGAACCAACTGGAGCATTTTTTCTTCTTTGTAAAACAACACCAATGGGGGCCCAGTCCAGATCGGGTCATAGTCCCCTGTCCTGCCTGGACATATCCCCTATCCAAGTCAGGCCTGCATGAGAGGCATGGTTGCAGGGCTGATAATAAAAATGAATAGTGTTTTTAAAATAATAATTTGTAAAAATCAGGTTTTAAAAATTTAAATAAGTTGTTTTTTTAATTTAAATTGGATTTTAATTTTTTTTTAATTCTTTGAAAAATCTAGGTCAAATATACCATCATGAATATTAATCATACCTTTTAATTATATTCTATGAACATTTTAACAGCAGTATGTAGGGCTGAGAGATAACAGACCTGATCAATCCTGCAGGTGGTGTACATGCAACACACACACGCACACACACGCACACACACACACAGAGTCAGGCCTTTGCTGCCCCCCACCCTGCAAAAATGCAAAGACAAAGAAGGTCAATAAACGAATAGAAGATTTGGAGGGCTGAAGTCGATCTGAGCGAGGAGGAGGAGGAGTCTGGATCTAAATGCTAGGGATAGGGGAGGGGAATAGAAAGTGAAAACAAAAGTGAACAGAACACATCGATGCAGTCCTGAGGAAACATTTCTGGAGCGTATCCTTCATTGTCGAAAGGAACACCTATCATGGTAGAAGGCTGTAAAAGAGACCACATTTGGAATGTTTTCATGAAGTTCCTGTACCTGTGGGTAAGACAGGTATGTGTGAGAAATGCAAACAGTGCAAAAAAGGAAATGCAAGGCCTAGTTGGCTGAATGAAACAGCAGCACCATGAGAAGTATGTACAGTACCTAGAAAGCCCTAAACAGCTTGGGCCCTGGGTATTTAAGAGAATGTCTTCTTTACTATGATTCCCACTGCCCATTAAGATCATCTGGAGAGGTTTGTCTACAGTTGCCACTGGCTCATCTGGTGGCTACTCATGGACGGACCTTCTCCATTGCTGCCCCAAGGCTTTGGAATGTGTTCCCTGTTGAAATAAGAGCTTCCCCATCTCTGACAACTTTTAAAACGTCAATTAAGACACATTTGTTCATCCAGGCTTTTAATTAGATTTACAATGTTAATACTTTTAACTTGTTTTAAGTTTTAAATTGTTTTAATGTTTAAGTTTTGTTTTGACTGTGTTTTTGTGAACCACCCAGAAACATAAGCTTTGGGTGGTATAGAAATGTGTTAAATAAATAAATAAATAAATAGCTTAACCCGTGCAGACCATCTGCACGCTAGTACTTGATTGCTCCCCTCACCCACTGCCACAGCCCCCCTCACCTCAGAGGTCTCTCCACCCTCATCTGAGCTGCACTCCTGCTCCTCCTCCTCCATCCGGTTGTTTCCATCCCCCTCACATCTCTTGGTCACTCCTCCGTCCCTTTACTCCCATCCGCCTCACCCCTCTTGGCTGCGGCTGCAGTGTTGCTGGCGCCTGTTGGCCAAGCTGCAGCCCCCTATTCTCAGAAACCTCTCCATCCTCACCCAAGCTACCGCCACCACCATGGCTGCTCGTTCCCCTCAGGCCGCTGACAGGACTGGGCCTGCCTCCCTCCGCCAATGGTCTTGGTAGCCCCAAACAGTGGCAGTGGTTGACTGGGCCCTTCCTTGCTGCCAATAGGTGCCGCCATGGCCGCTCGTTCTTGTCAGGCCTGTAGTTCGCCTTTACTTCTTTCTCTCTTTTCCTCCATTCTTTCTCCCTCTCCCCCACTTGCTCTTCCCCTCTGTCTTTCTTCCCCTCCCTTCTTTTTCTCTCTAGTTCTCTCTTTCTCTCTCACTTCCTGAATTAACAGATCTTGTTCATCTTGTTTCCTCATCTAATTCACACAACAACCTCCTTCTCCTGAAGGGGCTATTTCCTCCCTCACAACCCCCTCTTTTCGCAGACCCCTGCCCACTATCCTTTTATATGTAGAGATTCCTCTCCTCTACAATCAAGAACATCTTCTGACCAATAACAGTTGCATTCCAACTGTCCTTAACTATCACAGGCGCCTATCTATCTGCATATAGAATCCCCACTGCCCAATCACCATGGTGTTTCTGCTCTCAAGGGCTCCTCCTCCCTATCTACATATGGAATCTCCACTGCCCAATCAACACTGTGCTTCTGCTCACAAACTCTCGCAAGAGCTGCCACGCATGGGATTAGCCATAGGCTCGCCTTCGAGAATTATATATAGAGATAGTGTGTACTTACCTTCTAAAACTGAGTCCTACATCAAACCTACATCAGTCCTACATGAAAACCTACATCAAACCTATGTATTAAGGCTATATTAAACAAAAACGTACTTTTATTAGAAAATGATGATTACATAGAATCTTCCTGACTAGTGATTTAAATAATTAAAACTGAGTCCTTCTGTGAAGAGATATAAATCAACCCTGCACAGTTGTCATAGATGTGGGCCAGGGTCTTCTTCGTTGCTTACCCCACAGTTTGGAATACTCTCCCTGGGAAGGTTCACTCTTTGTCTTTCTTCAAAGGCAAGAAAAACAATTTTGTTTTACCACATTTTGACCCTTAGTGGCTCATGCTGGATTTTTTGGTTGGTATGTTCTATTGTGATGTATTTTCTGTTTTTAATGGATTGTTTTTATAGATTTTAAGTGCTGTTAGTTCTTCTTGTAAACTACCATGGTGTTGTTTTTAAATGAGAGGCAGCATAGAAATTTAAAAATAAATGAAATGAAATGAAATGTGGTCTAGTAAGTTCCAAACATCCAATGAAGGCTGTTGGGACCAACTTTTGATTTCTGTTACTAACTCATGGCTACTGACAGAGGAGCTAGCATGCAGATCTATGGACGTGATCTAGATCTATGCATAAGCGAAAATGATAGAAAATTTAAATCTAGATTTGACCCTATCTCAAAATAGCTTATCATGTATTCCCATAATAAAATTATTTGCTTGTTACTCAGTGTTTCTTCATAAGTTAAAATTCAATAACCACTGTGAATATTTGTGCTCTCCACTTTAATTCTAAATACCTTTATAGTGTATTTACCTGAATCCAAGACTAGGTTTCCCCCCAATTTTTTAATATTAGAAATCAGTAGGTCATCTTAAATTCAGAGTCCTGTTCCTTTTGAGTAAATTCAGGTATAACCTGTATTTAACCTCTGCTTTTTAAGGGGATCATCTTAAATTCAGTGTCATCTTTGATTGGGGTAAATATGGTATATTATATTCCTGATTGGAAGGGGAGGAGAGTTGGTCTTGTGGTAGAAAGCATGAATTGTCCCCTTTGCTAAGCAGAGTCCACCCTGGTTGCATTTGAATGGGAGACCATATGTATGAGCACTGTAAGATATTCCCCTTAGGGGATGGAGCCAGACTGAGAAGAGCAGAAGATTCTAAGTTCCCTCCCTGGCATCTCCAAGATAGGGCTGAGAGAGACTTCTGCCTGCAACCTTGGAGAAGTCGCTGCCAGTCTGTGTAGACAATACTGAGCTAGATGGACCAAGGGTCTGACTCAGTATATGGCAGCCTCCTGTGTTCTCAATGGGATCAAATGGACCAATGGCCCCAACTAGAATATGGCTTTAAACTTGAGGCTGCTCTTCTCTGTGTTTTTTCTTTTGCAAATAGTAGCTGTGGGGAAGAGGCAATCATGATTGGGATTATATTGTAGGGGGAGGTTAACACATTCTCCACATTGTAGTTTTGACCCCCCAAAATCCTACCATTCTGCAAAAGCCATTTGTTCTGAGACAGAAGCTGCTATTGGCACATACATAGTTTTAGATTGTCATTTAGTTAATTTGGTAATTATATTTTTCTAATCAAATAGTACAGAAATGAAATATTATTAGCATTGAAAGGAAATACATGATTTCATTGGGAATAAATAATGTATATATAATTATATGACAATTAGGTCAGATTCTAATAAAATGAATGTCTTTGAATCTTATTTATGATACTAATTATGTTCAGAGCACAATTTACTTTTGTAATAATATCATACCAATTCTATAATTATGTGCTGTTCAGGGGCATACTGCCTAACACCATATGTATGCATTTTTCTATTATGCAGTTTTGAAATCTTGCTAACTTGGCAAAGAGGCACCTTTTAACGTGGTGATTCTCTTTATTTAGCAGGGGGAGAGTAACTGGCCCTATCGACCTCCAGCACAGTACCCTGCAGTGACTGTTGCTGGTTTGTATCTTATGTTTCTTTTTAGATTGTGAGCCCTTTGGGGACAGGGAACCATCTTATTTATTTGTTATTGCTCTGTGTAAATTGCCCTGAACCATTTTTGGAAGGGTGGTATAGAAATCGAATGAATGAATAAACAAATAAATGTACTTACCCATAGCTATCAATCTTCCTGAGTATAAATTGATAATATTCTGATAAATAAATTATCTGGCTATTTATCTCCCTTTCTAAAAGTTTCCCTCTTTGGGGATGCCTGTGGGGCAAGTGGTGACCCAACAGCATCAGGCGCACTCATCTAGGTTTTAGTATTGAGACTTTTAGTAGATGAATGCTTGAGAAAAGACAACCCTTATAGATTCCATTTTCCATGGCTATGGGGCTATGGGTTTTATTTGTGTGCGCTTATTGTGACACCACTGTTGGAGCTGGCAACAATATATGTGATATTCAACACAGAAAAGTTGGGTTTTTTAAAAGTATGTGCTCCTGAACATGAATAAAATTTGACTCTAAACCCTACGTCTTCTACAGCAGTATAATATGAGATGGAATTCTATGTATTTCCTATCTGGAATCTTATTGATTTTGCCAGGTATATTCCAAGTTACCATTTTAGCCATAACCAAACTTATATCCTTCTTCTCGCCTAGATGACTTTGGAATCCTAACTGAAGTATTGGAGCTCTCAACCATCTTTGTTATAGGGGTTGAGACTCTCCTTTCATTCCCTCTAAGCTGAGAAAACAAATCTTTCTGAAGCCAAAATTGTCTTTGGCAACTGATCTGAATCGAATTTGGGTATATAAAGATCTGATTGTCTTATATCTGTCTAGTTCTTGATCAGTCATTAAAGGACTGACAGGCAACAGACTCTAATTAACTATGATTGGCCTTCCAAGAAACTATCTTCTCTTATTTCTGTTGTGATTTTAAATTTTAACACAACTCTCCCCTTCTCAGAAAATGAGTAAAGAGGGTATATTGTGAATTTTCCAGTACCAAATGTAGATCAGTGAGTTCAAGGATAATATGCAAAACCTTTTCTTTTAGCTGAAAATAAATATATCTTCTAGCCTGAAAAACTTAACAAAAAGCTAATCAAGCTTCCCTCCTCTGTGCCTTTGCTTTAAAGAATCTTTAAGGGATCTATCTTTATGTTGTATAGGTCTGGATTTCTCATAATAATAAGTGCCATATGGATATTCATTTTGTATGAGTCTTTCCAAGGAGAATTTGTTTTGGCAAGAATAAGCACACTCCTTCCATCTCTAAGCTGCTCTAGAAGTAGGGATGTGCACAGAACTGGTGACTGCCAGTTTGAAGGTGGGGGGAGATAGCTTTAAGGACCAGGGAGGGTGCTCTTAACCCCACCCCCCTGGCATGTTTCCCCTACTGGCACTGTGCTTTAAAAGGTCCTGATGGTCAGCAGTGTACCTCCTTGCCAGCTCAGTGCATGGCGGATAGGGATGTGCAAACTGGTTCAAATTTGAACTGGTTTGGTCTGAGGTGTGAATTCTCATTGTATCATAGCAAATGAGATTTTTTTTCAATTAGACAACTCTCATGACCCCACTTTCACTTTTTCACACTCTCTATTACTATGAATAATATGAGGAAGTAATCAATTTAGCACACTTCACCTTATGAAGACAAACCTCATAAAAATAAATTCACCAAAATTCACCCCTCTGCCCAATCACTCTTAAATTGGGGATGGGTGTTAGCCTCCACCCATTAGGCACTATCTACCAGCCCACCCCACTCCTTTGGGGCAGATCCACTTTCTGCCCCCAATCTGCCCCAAAGACACCCAAACTTCAAATATTCCCAAAAAATCAGCCCTCTGCCCAATCCCCCTGAAATTGGGGTGGTAGCCTCCACCCATTAGGCACTACGACCCCACCCCACTCTTTTGGGGCAGATCCACTTTCTGCCCCCAAACTGCCCCAAAGTCACTAAAACTTCAAAAATTCTCAAAAAATCACCCCTTTGTCCAAACCCCCTGAAATTGGGGTGGTAGCCTCCACCCATTAGGCACTACCAACCCAACCCACTATTCTGCCCCAGGCCCCACTTTCTGCCCCAATCTGCCCCAAAGACATGAAAATTTCAGAAATTTACCAAAAATCAGCCCTTTGCCCAATCCCCCTGAAATTGGGGTGGTAGCCTGCACCCATTAGGCACTACCACCCCACCCCACTCCTTTTGCCCAGATCCCATGCTATGCCCCCGAACTGCCCCAAAGTCACTAAAACTTCAAAAAATCGCCAAAAATCAACCATGAACCGAATCACCCGAATTTTTCAGGTCCGAAATTCGGGTGATTTGGCTTGTGCCCGAAAAATATTGGGGGACATCGGGGGTGATTCGGTTCGGCCCCGAATCACCTGAAATTGTTCGTTTCGGGCACAGATAATTCTGTGCCCGAAATTTTTTGCACATCCCTAGTTGGCACACATGGGTGCTCCACAATAGGGAATAATGGGCTGGTTCGAGTCCCATTATACCCTATGAGAAAAAATTCAAAAATTCAAAAATGCATAAAAAATCGTACAAGTGTCCGATTGCTTTGGGGTTACCTCACCCCATGGGGTCTTGCTCAGCTCACATCTCCTAGTCTCTCAACAGAAGTCCCAGGCTCTCTTCAACTTGCCAGCCCCATAATCGCCCCTTCCCAATTTATTCAGGGCAATCCTACACCACTTCCTGCCCTTGCTCCTCCCTTTCCTGCTCCCTGTGCTTTTATTATATCACTGTAAAGCTGTTGCTCTTTTCCCCCTTAGGTTCCCACACCACCCCCCTGGTGTTACCTGATCTGCTGTGTGGTTTTTCTTCCAGGGCTCTTCCCTGACCCCAGCAGGTAATGGGGTCTTCAGGGTGGGGGTTGTTCCCTACATCTTGTAATATTACTTACCCAAATATTTGTGGTAGTATTTTTGTATACACAGAAATAACATAAAGAAAATAGACAAAGGGCTATATTTTCAAGACAATGCGACTCTCTCAACAATGGAGGTTCTGATCTAAATATCTATAGGAACAAACAATAATCAAACACAACTTTTTGTGGGATATCTTTAGCCCTAATACTGTAAGTGCATAGCACTTTTAGTTTCCTATGCAATGCAACAGAGATAGCATATACCCCATATCCATCAAACTATGAACTGCAATTTTTAAAATATGACATAGGATTCACAATGAAACACCACAGGACACTTAACCTCATTCAGTTGAACCTTATCTGGAACACAAAGCTCGGTGTGTGGGGAGAGTTGTATGATTTTCCCCCCATTCTTGAATGGAGTACAATCTACCCCAAATACCATCTGAGCATTATGATTTAGAGCAGGGATAGGCAACCTTGGCTCTCCAGCTGTTGTTGAACTCCCACCATCCCCAGCCACAAATTGTGTTTGGGATGAGGGGAGTTGTAGTTCAACAACTGGAGAAACAAAGTTACCGACTCCTGACTTAGAGCACGCAAAACAGGAGATCTGGAAGAAAAAAGGCTATTTTGAAAACTTCCATGCAGATGACAGCAAAAGGAGAAAAGAAGCTGTAGGGGCATGCTGAATTAAGTGAAAAGAAATGATAGAGGAGAAGGGTAACCAAAGAAGAGGGCAGTGTGGTCAAGATGAGAGATTAGTAAAATACAAGTAATGTATCGGGGTTTCTCTCTATTCTCAGCAAAGGACATCAGGTTGGAACATATATTTTCAGCCAACAATCCACTAATGTGAACCACTTCCCATTCCTTGTAGCTAATCGAGGCATTACGGTTGTCTTACTTTGAGAAAAGTCGTACATAATATAAGCATCCTAATCAGTAACTTTGGTACTTTATATATGCACAACACATATCTGAAAGGGCTAGCAGCAAACGAATAGAAGCCCCCTAAGTGATCTTTGCCATGAAACCAGGTCTCGTCTCAACATACCCTGCCAGTAATGTGTGTTAAATTTTTTAGTACGTTGGGGAAGCAAATCTTTTAGGTGTAAAAAAGGAAATGTAGGCCTCAGCACTTCATACATTTTTAATAACCATAAAATGTGTTTGGAAGAGAATGACCACAGCTGAGAGGCTGACCCACAGGAATAGCACATTTTCTGTAGGCTCCCTGCACAGGAACAATGCTTTACTTTTAAAAGAGAAGATGGATGAGCAAACCCAGCCACGGCAGTAGGAAAGGTGTGTGTCAAGTTACTGATTTGAGTGCTGTTCAGTAATTTTCCAGTAAAAGTCAGCTTCAACATTTTTACTTGGAGAGAAAAAATATTTCCAAACCTTCTTTAATTGGAAATGTAGGGAAACAAGCTATTTTCATGATATTGTCTGTGTGGTATTGTACATGCCTGTGATGTTAGTCAGTTTTATCAACCCATTCAGAGGAACTGAAAAACCCAAGCTGGGTAGAGAGTCGCTGCTGAAAAAAATTAAAAGTAGACACTGCTCTTCTTATTCATTCTCCTGTCATTTCTTGGCTGATTTCCTGGCAGCGTATATCCTTCCCTTAATGTATGCTCCTATTTTCACATCTGTCCTTGAGAACCCCAAGGTTCCAATTCCAGCTCCAGCATAAGGCTTTGGAAAACTTCTCTCTCTCTCAGGCTAACCTGCCTCACAGGAATGGTTGTGAGGAAATCAGACCATTGGAAATGAGATAACGTGGCATCTGCTTGCTGGTGTACTTGGACTGAGAGCTGCCACAGTGGGAGCTGCGGGAGCCCTGCTCTCCTCTTCCTTCAAGCTCCCCTGTGCCGCTCCCAAAATGTGCTTGAAGCCCGCTTCAGGCACATCACTAACACCCATCATCCCCAGGCACAATAAATTGTAGCTGGGGGTGCTGGGAGTTGTAGTTCAGCAACATCCGGGGGACCCCTGGTTGGGAACAGGTGTACTTAGCCACAGAGCTTGAGGGCAAGGTCCATGGCTTCCTGCCTCCTGGGGGCCTCCAAACAATCTGGGGGCCGCGCCAGAGCCCCACCGCTGTGCTGCTGCAGCCCCGCTGCACAGATATTTCCCATCTTCAGTGCTGGTGGGTGGTGGGTAAACTGAGCGGAGCAGGCCACCCGCCACGACGGCGGCAGCGCATGGGCTTGCACACGGCCTTCTCCCCACTCCTTGGCTGGCATGTGGGTTTCTCTCCGGCCGGTGCGCCAGCGCAGTTAGAGTATGGAGAGTGTCACATGCTGTGACGTCACGGCATGCAACGCTCTCCATACTCAAACTGCAAGCCCACAAGCTGGCCAGGGAGTCTGGAGAAGTCTGTGCGCAAGCCCGCATGCCACCGCCACCACCAAGGGGGCGGCCTGCTCGGCTCGGCTCGGCTCACCCCCCACGCTCCCAGTGGTGAAGATGGGAAATATCAGCACGGTGGGGCAGTGGCGGCACAGCAGTGGGGCTCTAGCAAGCCTCCCCCGAACATTTGGAGGCCCCCTAGGAGGCAGGAGCAATGGTGGGGAACTGGTTCTGTTTCCAACTGGCCGCCAAGTAGCGGGGTGGTGGGAGGGGAGCCTGCTGAGCAAGACTCAGACTGTTCCATTTCCCTTTAGAATGTACCTAGAGAAGATTCTCCTAGCTAGTGTTTGCAGCTAGAATCCTGACGATTTACCAGTTGGCTGCTAGCTTTTCTCCAGATTCTTTTGTAAAGGCAAACAAAGTAGCTGGCTCTTGGGGCTGGGTGGGGGGAAGACCCACATTGAAGTGGTGGGTAGCTTCTGCCTTTTAGGATCGACCAGGATCCAGCAGTCGAAATATGCCGCAGACGAGCACTTGGTAGGGTTGCAATGAAGGCCTTGGAAAGGATACTTAGATGCTGTGATGTGACTATATCTACAAAGATTAGAATAGTTCGGACAATGGTTTTTCCCATGACACTCTATGGATGTGAAAGCTGGACTTTGAAGAAGCAAGATAGAAAAGGTATTGACGCTTTTGAACTTTGGTGCTAGAGAAGATTTTTGAGGATACCATGGACAGCCAGAAAAACAAACAAATGGATCATAGAACAAATCCAGAATTTTCACTCAAGACACAAATGACCAGACTCAAACTGAAACTATCATACTTCGAACATCTTAAAGGCCAAGTTGAAGACAGATCATCCTGGAGAGAATCTATCTATGTGGTTGCTAAGAGTCAACACCAACTTGACGGCACTTAATCCATCAATCAATCACCACTGTTCCCTCTAACAGGGATTGCTAGATGTTGTTGACTACAGCTCCCAACAACCCCAGCTACAGTGGCCTTTGGCTGGGGATTATGGGAGTAGTAGTCAACAATATCTGGGAATCCCTGTTAGAGAGAACACTGACTATCATCTGGTAACTGGAGTCAACTGTATGGGAAGGACCTATTGTAATACAACAGAGGAGACAGCCTAGGTTGTTACTTGGCTGAGTCTCCCCTCCTTTTGCTGGAGTTTGAACTGCATACTGTGACAAGCCTGGTTGAGTTGTTGGATTCTGCCTTCCTGCCTGGTTCAATGCCAGAGCAACTGGCCCCCCACTCTCATCTGGATTAATAATAGTGAGATCATTTCCTGAGTGGGAGTTGCTTCTACAGCTCATGCCATTAATCTTTGTTGTTTAAATGGATGTCTTGGGGAGGAAGAATATCAGTTTGCACAGTTTCACTGTTTTATGAGTGGGCAGTGTTGCCTCTTGCCGGATTAAATAAATAGGAAAATAAATAAATAGGAAAATAAATAAATAGGAAAAATGGTACAAGACTGAATCTGATATCGGGGACTAAAGACAACTAATCTAGCTGTGGCTTTTCAGCAGAGAGAAGAAGGCATGGATCTGCAGTTTGGTTTGCATTTCTTGTGGGTCCTGTTGGGTACATTCGAGGTACATACTGTGAATTTCTAAAATGAAAAAAGTATGGGATCTTATGCCTATCTATCTGGATGTCAGTCTGACTGAGATCCTACCCCTACCCCCAAATTCTGGAAAGACACTGAAATATAGAGGTTGGTTGTGATTATTCAGCAATGAGATATTCTGCACATGTTCAGAGGTTATTTCACATTTCCAGGATTAAGCAATAGCACCGCATATAAGTTCTCATACTAAGCTCTGGTTGATACTGACTCAAATTAAACCTGTAGCTTTGTCCATGTAGTTAAAATCAAGTCCTTGCCATTTTAGGTGAGTGAATGGCTTAATTTCTGAAAGGTTGAATGGCCTTGACATTTTAAAAACTTTGATGCACTGTTACTTTGACTTTTGTCAATGCGTATGTATGTGCAGTCTAAAAAAACCAGTGGATTCAAAAACGTAAAGCCCTATGGGGCTTTACTAAGAGTAAAGCTTAGTTTCCAAATAAGAGATGCTGGAGCTTCCCTTTGCTTGAAAGTCATTCTCTCTGCCTACAAGTGCGCAGAAAATACGCAGATTTCTCAGTCAGGCAACCATGGTTCTATGCATATGTTTAAATACACATTTTCTTTTATTAGTGCTATATGTCCTATTATAGGGAATGGATTTTAAAAAAATTGCAGCTCCATCATCTTCAGAAATCACTAGATACCACCTCTATTAAACAACAGTTCAGTGGAAGCGCACATACATAAAGGGGCATTTCCAAAGTGAAATACCCCTTTTTGGGTAGACACTGGAGGACTGGGAGGAGCCAAAATGTTCAATTAAGGAAAAAGGAAAGATTGTGCCATCAAGTTGGCATCAGCTCCTGGCGACCACAGAGCCATGTGGTTTTCTTGGTAGAATACAGGAGTGGTTTACCATTGCCTTCCTCCCGCACAGTACGAGATGATGCCTTTGCCGTTGTCACTCCACCACCTCCAGCACCTTCCTATATTGCTGCTGCCTGATATAGGCGACTACAAATATATATTTACTAGGCACAGTCTGGGAAGCACACTAGCAGGGATTCGAACTAACAGCCTCTGCTTCCCCGCTGCGCCACCACAGCTGATCAAAAGGCTCAATACACTTCTAAAATGCCAATCAAAAACCAAGAGGCACTGCAGAACTCTCTGAAACTCTTTTAAACTCTTTTCTGTTCTGTCCCATATTGCTCCAATGTAAAAACTATGTCTGTGGATAGGTTGCAGTTAGTTACCTTCCACATCAGCACTGCCAGCCCCTCTGAAGCAACAGTGACATGGCAAATAGCTTCACCATCCCACCTGTCCCCTACAGTACTTGTTCCACACATTGAATGATTGACTGATTAAGTGCCATCAAGTTGGTGTCGACTCTTAGTGACCATATAGATAGATTCTCTCCAGGATGATCTGTCTTTAACTTGCCCTTTAATGTCTCTCAGTGGTGTATTCATTGTTGTTGTAATCGAGTCCATCCATACATTACTAGAGCTGTACAGGACCAGATCATATGAAAGCAGCTCCTACACTGCAAATGTAGTATCTGAACTGGTCCTAGCTCATTCACTGAACTTGCTTAATTTGTTTTCCTCTCTGTACTGTATTTGTTTTGCTCTGTCTACCTGACTTACCTTTACTGCCTTGCTTTTCTCTCCTCCCACTGTGTTTTTCTTAGCAGCCATGGTTTGCTTTCTTTATGATTGACCAATTTCCTATTTCTTCTCTTTTTCTGTGGCCTTCTTAATTACTGCTCAGTGTTTAACAAATTTGCAATTGTCTGCAATTCTTTTTGTTGGAACATCTCCACACGTTGGCTCTTACTGAGCCTTGGCTTTCCCCAGCTGACTCTGTTACTCCTGTTGCCCAACAACTCTGGCTCTCTGTCATTTTCCCACGCTCCCCACCATGATAATCATGATAAGTACCTTTTCAAGAAGGCTATAGCTTTTCCTCTTCTCAAAAACCTCTCTTTATCCATGCTATTTCTCTGTTACCCTTTCCTTCTAAATTGTTATAACTAAAATGTAATAAGTGCATTATAGTCTGTTCCTGCAGTCTTGATTTCTTTTTCCCTACTGAATCCCTGCCATCTGGTTTCCATTCATACTACCGAACTAAACCCTCATTCACAGAAATGTCAAATGATATTTTGGTCATTAAAGGTCAAGATATTTTCTTTTGCCTTACATTTTTTGATTTCTCCTTTGCCTACAATGCCATTGCATACTCTTTTCTTCTGAAATTCTTGCCTGGTCTTGGTTTTTCTACAACTATTCCTGTATTCTACCAAAGAAAACCACATGGCTCTGTGGTCACCAGGAGCTGACACCGACTCAACGGCACAACTTTACTTTACTTTAATCCTTTTGGGGGCCAAACTTTACATACGCATGATGATGCAGGAGGTCTGTGATCAGCTCTCTCAACATCCTCTTTTCAAAGCTCAAGAGCAGCAAAAGATGGAATTCTAAGCCGAGTTAGCCCAGGCAGCAGCACTGGGAGAGAAGGTTTAGCCCTTCCCCCTCATGCCGTTTCCACAATCAAAATCACTCTCTGAAACTTCTACAAGCCCAGCTTGGGGGAAGGGAGGCCACCTGTTTGTGCTGGTCTTCTCCCCCGCCCCCAGCAAGGCTATTAGCATCTTCAGGAGGCACATCTTGATTGGGAAAATACATCGGGAGAGTTCAACCATCCCTCTGTGCCCAGTGCTGCTGCCACAAGCCAATTCCCAATGACCCACAACTGCTTTTAATTATTTTTAAAAGGTTGTTTAGACATCCAATCATGGATCATGTGTAGTTTAGTCCTTGGTGGTTTTTAATCTGTCTGATCGTTCTGTGTGTGTGTGTGTGTGTGTGTGTGTGTGTGTGTGTGTGTGTGAGTTCAGGATTCCCTAAAGGCTTGTTTTCCATTTTCTACTGGTATCCCTTCAAGAGTCTTTCATTAAGACATCTTCTGTGTATATTCTTTCTCTATGTGATTGCATAGCTTCCTTTGATCTGAATTATCACTGCACTAATGATTTCAGGTTTATCTTTCTGTGCTCTCTTTCTCATATCGCCTTTTCCTGCCATTTCTTCTTGGATGTTCCACCTCAAAATCAACAAAGCTAAAACAGAATTCATTGCATTTCCACACAGAATTTCTCCCTCACCCTTTCTCTCTCTCACTATTTAAACAACAATGTACATGCATTTGAAAAGACCAAATTGGCCCAGTTTTCCAGACATGTGTACATGAGTGTATAAGGATGTATATGCATATTTTACTTCCACAAAATGCATTTGCTGCATAAAACACAATAGTAACAGCAATGTCTCCCAGAGGAATTGTAACAGCAGTGCTGCCCTCAAATTCTGTCCATTTCTAACCAATGAACAAATTACAAAAGCACTTGCAATTCTTTTGTCCGGAGGCAACCCATAATTAATGGCATCTGTCATGAAAACTAAGCAGCATTCACTACATTCCAAACTCCAGATTCAGAGATCTTTGAATCCAGCACAACAGAGAATAGGCCTTCAAATGTCATTTTGAAGCAACTGATTGACAAATAAGCCAAATTAGCAGGCATTATCAATATGTTTTTAACTTGGATCACCTTGTTTAACAGCAGCCTGTAATTCATCCCATTCCTTTAAGCATGCCTGATGGCTCCATCCTAACAAGACTTCAATTCTTGTCTGTCCTGGGCACTAAAACAAGGGTGACACACACAGAAAGCCAGGAAGTTCTGCAATCTTGGAAATGTCCAGTTACATTTCTAACAAAGGAACCAGTGTGCTAGGAAGAGGAAATGGGAATTAGAGTTTATTAAAAGCTCCGAGTGTGGAGTGATGATTTCAGAGGCTTTGTCAGCTTCAAAGCGAACAAAAATGATAGAGCTTGGTGCTTTTACAGCTCATTACAGGGCCAACCACTTATGTCTCCCAACCAACCAAGACAGAAGCAAAAGGTTGATAAGTAGTTATCAAAAGAATGGAAATAGAAAATGTCATAGGCTGAAATAAACCCAGTGATCTTGCTAGAAGAAGCCAGCATTCAAATGCAAACTTCAGGAGACTGAGACCCCCACTTCACTGCACCCACTATGCTGTGGGAGCTGCTTTCCCATAGTGCAATCTGTGGTGTGTGTGTGTATGTGTGTGTGTGTGTGTGTGTGTGTGTGTAGGAAGCACTCATAAGTGAGACCAATTGCGTGTGCCTTTTCCAGTTGATCATACTTTAACCAGTAAGGATAGAGGAGAATGATTGACTCGGGAAAATCCACACAATTGGCCCCACTCATGTGGTTGCTTCATTTACATACTTTCCCCAGTGCCACATATGGAAGTGCCTCTCAAAGCTCAGAGCCTTCCGCATTAAAAAGTATTTCCGGTATTAGGACATTATTTCAGTCTATGATAAAATACTGCAATATTAAATTTATATTAAGTTTTTCTGTCTCTGCAAGTTTATTATTATGTCTTACTGGGCTGGTTGATTAAAACCATTTTAGGGTTAAAGAAAACAATAAATGGTGCACAAAATAAACCCAAATAAAAACCTTAATATACAAATCTTAAATCATGAAGTATTTCATTTAATCAAACTTGCATAATAAATTATAACCCTTCATTGATTCCTATGCATTGATCCCTCTCATAACACACAAAAATTGATACTACTAAAATCGTTGTGAATGATCATACATTAAACTAATCTCCTTTCATTAGTAGTGTATAAAATAGGTATAATAATAATAATAATAATAATAATAAAAACCAATAACAATAACAAGAATAAGAATAAGAAGTCCACTCCAAATGAATATTTCTTCTAAGGTTTAAAGTCTGTTTGAAAAAAGGTCAGTATAATGTCCTTAATGAAACTCCATGGATATTTCTTAAGTGTCCATGCTTAAGAATTGATATGAATAGTTCCAGAAAGATGTCTAATAGTTCTTCACAATATGCCAGACGCGTTTCGGCAGTTTCTCAGTCTTCTTCAGTGGCATTAATCCAAAAATTCTTTACAATCCCTCAATATAGTAGTGTGTCTACAATGTTCTAATACTGTGGCTCAACATAAAGACATCCAATGTTATAATTTATTATGCAAGTTTGATCAAATGAGATACTTCATGATTTAAGATTTGTATATTAAGATTTTTATTTTGAGTTCTTTTGTGCACCATTTACTGGGCTGGTTAACATGTAACAAAGAGCGTCCCCATATCTCAGGAGCACACACACCCCTTTTACCTTTGCATGTGCAAAAGGATTCTAAAATCCAAAATAAAATTGAGGTTGAATCTCAGGTTTAGATCCTGATTTATGTTGGAATTCTGGCTAGAATAAGTCAGGAACACTCTGTTTGGACATAACTAGTTATCCTGGCTTGTTTTCAACTGGAATCAGAAGTAGAATTCCTACAATTCTTGTACTCAAAGGAGAGGGAGGAGCCAAGGCTCCGCATTTCCAAGGCTCAGCAAAACCACATGAAGCCAAGGTTTAATCCTGGCTCTGTGTTGTCTGAAATTATTATTATTTATTTGATTTCTATATCGCCCTCCCAAAAATGGCTCAGGGCGGTTTACAGAGAGAAATAATAAATAAATAAGATGGATCCCTGTCCCCAAAGGGCTCACAATCTAAAAAGAAACATAAGACACACATCAGCAACAGTCACTGGAGGTACAGTGCTGGGGGTGGATAAGACCAGTTATTCTCCCCCTGCTAAATAAAGAGAATCACCATGTTAAAAGGTGCCTCTTTGCTAGTTTAGCAGGGGTTGAAGTGGTCCCTTCTGTCATTTCCTTGTCCCTTTCTTTGTAATGTGTAAGGTATACTATTATTATATATGTGAGTGATGTTGGACAAATAATAGTTTTTCGCAGCACTTCTGATTGGTTGATCTCAAACATCAAATATACATTAATAAATCCTCTCTAAAACAACAGCCGTGTAGTAGTAAAGAAAGTAAAGAGAGGCACTTGGGGACACAACTGAGGTCCTGACACCTCCCCGCAATTCCAGTGTCTGAAGCAAGAGCTAGATTTTGTCCCTTTTCAAATGTGCGGCAGCTTAAGCCCAGCTGCTCTTTTTTTTTTTTTTAAAGGTTTTTTATATAGCAAGAAAAAAAATTCTACTTGCAATAGGGGTGTACACAAACTGCAGTTCAAGCACTGTTTGGGAGCGGGGATCAGGAGCTTTAAGAAAGAGGAGAGCAGGTAAGGACCTCTGTCACCGCATGCCATGTCAGTTATTGTGGGTTATGAGTGGGATCAATGTGCGGTGCCCATCTGGCACCATTTGTGTGGTCAGCATGGTATTGGTGACCACACAAATGTACCAACACCATGTGAGTACTGGCACCGTGCAGGGGTACTTGGGACGTACATGGTGCTGCTTGGTGCATGGTGCGGCGCTCTCCTCTTTCTTCAAGCTCCTGGTCCCCACTCCCAAACAGTCCTCAAACCACGGTTTGAACTACCCGCAATTTGAACATGCAAAGAACTACCATTTTTCATGCACACCCCTAATTTGCAACAACAATTACATGTGTGTTACATTCGCTTGATAGAAAGTTGATCAAAAGAAAAGGAAACCTCTTTGTACATAATGCTACTTAAGTAACATCAAATCCAGGCATTCATAGCCCATATACGTGATCTCATAAAATTCAGTCGGACCTATTCTGAAACGGTGCTTATACCCATAGTTTGGCCCCTCTGTCTGCATGCCCCTGCCCTGGGTCATGCATTCTGTAAGCATGCCAAAACCGGGTAATTTTATTTAATTTTATTTCATGTTAGTAACAATACAGTACTATGTATCTTGGAGTAAGGGTGTGCACAAACCGTGGTTGGAGCACTGGTTCAGGTCCAAACTGGTTCGGTGCCACAGGGTCCCAAGTACACCCACACGGCGCCAGCATAGCCACCATTTGTGTTGTCAGTAGGGTTGCCAACACTGCGTTGGCAGAAATTGGGACAGAAATTCTGGGGAGGCCGGGGGGGCTGGAGGCATGGCCACCTAAGGCCACCTAACTTGTATTTAAGGGAAAAAAGCTTTGAATGGCTGCTCTCTTGGGCAGGGCAGGGACCAGGGCTGGCTGGGGCACGTATGCAGAAGCCTGAAATCAGCCCATCAGCCTCATTTGGAGGAAGGCAAGGCTAAGGAAGGGAGTCCTTCCCCCACCCTCCCTCCTTCCTCCCCGCTGCTGGAGTCAGTGACTGGTGGCCGCAGCAGTAAGTGTTCTCCAGGACAGGAGACAGGAGGGAGCAGAGCCTTTTTAGCAGCAGCACTCTGCCCGCCCCAGCCAGCCCTGGACCCTGCCCTGCCCCAGAGAGCAGCTATTTGTTTCCCATTGCTTGGGAGGTGGAAGAGCTCTTGCTGCTGTCCTGCTCTGCCACTGCTCAGCAGCAGCTCTAAAAGTTTTGTGGTTTTTTAAATTAAGGGGAGAAAAAGTGGGGAAAAATGCGTCCCGAACGGGATGAACATTTCCCCACTGAAAGTCAGGACAACCCGCACAGTGTGGACCACTTGGCAACTTTAGACACATCAGCATGGTGTTGCTGACCAAGCAAATGATACCCAAACATAAGTGGATGCCCTGCGCATGCTGGTGCCACATGGGGACACTTTGGATGAGTGCCACCTGAGTATGAAGCTACATGGGGCAGCGGAGAGCAGCTAAGGACCTGCTCTCTCCTTTCTTAAAGCTCTTGCTCCCCACTCCCCTCAGCACCAAACCAGTGCTCAAACTGCAGTTTTTGCACAACATTATCTTGGAACTTTGTGCTTCACAAACTGAAGGGATCGCTAAGGCATGAGCAATGGTGACTTACTTTGCTTTTCTTCTAATACACATGAAGAGGGATTTGCTGATTGACCATCAGAACTACTACACAAAGCTCACAGATCTCTGTGATAAGAACTGCAGATCTTCAATATTATATAAGAATCAGGGAAGCAGAAACAAAAGTCACCTGCAGCCCTGTTTCTGATGAATATGCAAGTTGGATATCAGCCTTTTCCCAATGAAAGAGCTCAAAGCCTCTGAATGGATTCATGCTATGACTGATTGAGTGATTGATTAAGTGCCATCAAGTCGGTGTCAACTCTTAGTGACTGCATAGATAGATTCTCTCCAGGATGATCTGTCTTCACCTTGGCCTTTAAGATCTCTCAGTGGTACATTCATTGCTGTCGTAATCGAGTCCATCCACCTTGCTAATGGTTGTCCTCTTCTTCTCTTTCCTTCAACTTTCCCCAGCATTATGGGCTTCTCAAGGGAGCTGGATCTTTGCATAATGTTTCCGAAGTATGATAGTTTGAGCCTGGTCATTTGTGCCTCAAGTGAAAATTCTCGATTGATTTGTTTGATGATCCATTTGTTTGTTTTCTTGGCTGTCCATGGTATCCTCAAAAGTCTTCTCCAGCACCAAAGTTCAAAAGCGTCAATGCTTTTTATATCTTGCTTCTTCAAAGTCCAGCTTTCGCATCCATAGAGTGTCATGGCAAAAACCACTGTCCGAACAATTCTAATCTTTGTAGGCGTAGACACGTCATAGCATCTAAATATCCTTTCCAAGGCCTTCATTGCTACCCTACCAAGTGCTAGTCTGCGGTGTATTTCCTGACTGCTGGATCCTTTACTGTTGACAGTTGATCCTAAAAGGCAGAAGCTATCCACCACTTCAGTGTCTACATTGTCAATTCTGAGGCTGGTTGCTGTACCCATTGCCATTAGTTTAGTCTTCATTACATTTAGTCGTAGTCCCATTTTTTCACTGTGCTCCTTGACTTTCATTACTAGAGCTTGCAGATCATCCGCTTTCTCAGCTATCAGAGTGGTGTCATCAGCGTAGTGCAGGTTATTGATGTTTCTTCCTCCAACTTTAAAACCACACTCATCTTCTTCCAATCCAGCTTCTCTCATTATATGTTCATCATATAAATTGAATAAAGAAGGAGAAAGTATACAGCCTTGTCTTACTCCTTTTCCGATCTGGAACCAGTCTATTTCAACATGTTCCGTCTGGACTGTGGCTTCCTGTCCTGTGTATAGGTTTCTCATGAGAACAATGAGGTGTTATCGGATGCCCATTCTCCTAAGAATATTCCACAACTTGACATGTTCAACACAATCGAAGGCTTTTCTGTAGTCAATAAGCACAGATTGACTTCTTTCTGGTATTCTTTGGCTTTATTTTTATTTATTTATTTTATATTATCAAATTTGTACACCGCCCCAAACTTTCATCTCTGGGCGGTTAACAATAACATAAAACCAGTTAAAAACATATACAAAAAACTTTTTAAAAAATTAAAAATAAACCAGAGATTAAAACCCCAAATTTTTTTAGGAAGCTGAGAAGGCTTGGGCAAAAAGATAGGTTTTAAGGTGTTTTTTGAAAATTGCAGAGATCGAGGATCGTATCTCAGCAGGGAGCGCATTCCACAATCTCGGGGTAGAGACCGAGAAAGCACGTCTCTGTGTAGCTACCAAACGAGTTGGTGGTAACTAGCGACGGACTTCCTCAGATGACCTCAATGGGCAGTGCGGCTTGTAGTGAAGAAGACACTCACCTAGATACCCAGGGCCTAAGCCATTTAGGGCTTTAAAACCACACTCATCTTCTTCCAATCCAGCTTCTCTCATTATATGTTCATCATATAAATTGAATAAAGAAGGAGAAAGTATACAGCCTTGTCTTACTCCTTTTCCAATCTGGAACCAGTCTATTTCAACATGTTCCGTCTGTATATAACTGTATATAACTGTATATAACCTATAACTAGCACTTTGTATTTTGTCCAGAAACATATTGGCAGCCAGTGTAGATCCATCAGTAAAGGAGTCACATGGTCTCCCCAAGATGACCCAGAGACCAACCTGGCCAATGATTCAGCATGCATCAACAATGATGTTGCTTGTTCCTCAGCCTTTTCTGAAACCAGCTTGAACATCTGGCATTTCCCTTTCCACGTAGGGCTCTAATCTACGTTGGATGATCCTGAGCATTATTTTGCTAGCATGTGAAATTAAGGATATTGTGCGATGGTTTGCGCAAACTGTTGTCTCCTTTCTTTGGTATGGGTATGTAGACTGATGTCTTCCAATCTGTTGGCCACTGTTGTCATCCTTAACGACTTCTTGATTTCATTCCACAGTTCCTCTGGTTCCCTATCAATGAGGTTCAGAACTTCAAAGTGGTTCCTGACAGTCTCCTTGAAAATGGTGGGTACATTCTCAAGATCATATCGTGGGAGCTGGATAGCTTTGTTTTTCCGTTTTAGCTTGACTTGGAATCTGCACATGAGCAGTTCGTGATCTGTTCCACAATCGGCCCCTGGCCATGTCTTTGCTGTTATAACTGAGTTCTTCCACCTCCTTGCACCAATAATATAATCAGTTTGATTTCTGTTTACTCCATCTGGTGATGTCCATGTGTATAGGTGCTGCTTTGGTTGTTTGAAGAATGTGTTAGTAATGAAGAGATCATTGGCTTGGCAGAAACTAATAAGTTGTGCTCATGCTTCATTTCTGTTTCCTAGGCCATATAGGCCGACTGTGTTTTCCTCCTTCCCTTTCCCAACTTTGGCATTCCAGTCTCCAACCACCAGCATCACATCTTGCTTGCATGTTCTGTCAATTTCAGACTGGACTTGAGAATAAAACTCATCAACTTCCTCTTCTTCTGCATCAGTTGTTGGGGCCTAGACATGAAGAACTATCATGTTAAAGGGTTGTCCACAAAATCTAATTGATATTAGTCGGTCACTGACCGCATTGTATCCAAGTACTGTCACTGATATATCCTTTCTACTATGAAAGCAACATCGTTCCTTCTCTGGTTTTCGTATCCTGAGTAGTAAACAGCATGATTTTCTGACTGAAAGTGTCCCATTCCAGTCCATTTTAATTCACTAATGCCTAAGATGTCAATCTTCTAAGATGTTGATTCATTTCATCTTTCACTGTGTCGAGCTTTCCCATATTCATGCTTCTTACGTTCCACGTTCCCATTGTAATTCTGTCTTTGTAGCTTCAGATTTTCTTTTCCCACATGGCAACATCAGCTGCTAGACGTTCAAAAGGCTTTAGTCTATCCACTTCATAAACACCATCAGTACTTCATAAACACCATCGGTGCTTCATAAACACCATCGGAAGATTTTCAGCTCTTCCTCAGTAGCATGTTGAGTACCATCAGACCTGAGGGGCCCATCATCCGGCACTACATTGACAATCATTCCATTTTGTCAATCCATGTGGTTGTCTTGGTAAAATGCAGGAGTGGTTTACCATTGCCTTCTCCTGCACAGTATGAAATGATGCCTTTGTCGTTGTCTCTGATGTGATCATCTGCCTCCAAGCACCTATATCACTGCTGCCCAATATAGGGGCCTGCTTCCTTGAGCTGGGCAGATGGGATGACCTTCGCGCTTTGGGTGACTCTACTGGGAGTATGCCTCCCGGTGTACTTTGCTCATCCCACCCAGGAACATCCCCTCACCACGATGAGGCAGCACAGCAGGACTGGGTGGGGGGGGGTGTTCATGCTATACTCTCATGTAAAACAATTTAAAATGTAACTTGACCTATAACAACAACAAGATATTTATATACCGCTTTTCAACAAAGGTTTCTGAAGCAGTTTACATAGCGAAATAATATTAGATGGATCTCTGTCCCCAAAGGGCTCACAATCTAACAGACACTGATTTCTCAAAAATCAGTCAACACTCTGCCTTGGTTAAAACTATTGAGGCGAGTCTCAAGATCAGTGAGACCCACTTTTGCAGCTATTGTGGGGAGAGCGGGCTAAGCCCACTCTCCTCGCAGACTATCACGGTGGGAGCCCTGGGTGGCCGGATCGGTCACCCACACGATTGCCGGCTCCATGATGGAGCTGGCGGGGGCTGGAGAGCTCGGGGGCTGTGCACCCCTGGAAGCTCCAGTATGCCCTGCGCAAGCGTCTTTTCGCCTCCCCTCTGGGGGTCTACTCACGAGTAGCCACAGCGCGGAGCCACGCCACGGCTACTCACGATCAGATAGCCCGGGTTTGCGGAGCACTTGCTCCGCAAACCTGGGCTAAGGGGAGGGCTACAGAAACGGGTGACCCGCTTGTAAACCACTGGGCTCGCCTACGAGCCCGGTGGTTTACATGATTGGCAAAAATCGGGCTAGGCTCTCCTAGCCCGATTTTTGCCGATCGTAAGAATAGCCTCATTATCTGTCACAGCAGGTTACTCAACCCAGCACAATAGTTTAAAGAAACCCCACTGCATTTATTATTGTAAAATGACATCAAACATTGTCTCTGGTTCTACAGTTCTTGTGCTAAGCAGAAACCCACACGTGCATCTACAAAAAGTCAAAGCATTTCAAACCACACCAATGAGATTTCCTCCACTGTGCCCTAACATGTTTTTAGATAAATTGTGTTTTCCTCCTTTCAGTGGGCATCCCCAGATTTCATTGTACATGCAGTTAGAGTAGCCTGATTTTATATATTATTATTATTATTATTATTATTATTATTATTATTATTATTATTATTACGATTAATATTACTACAACACATCAACTACAGAAGGCCATACTACTCGGGACAGCACAAATACTCCTACAATATCTTTAATTCTTCTTTAGTTATCCTAGACCCTTGGAAAAGGCCCAATAATTAAAGTACCAAATCTAATCAATAACATCTGGTAGACTGTGTGTAAATAGAATAATTAATAAATTACTATTATTATTATTAATACTTCCAGTTTTGTCCCATAAGAAATACATAAATAGAGTTAGAAAGAGTTGGCTACCTATGGTTAAGCACAACTACTACTTAATGCAGGCACCCTTAAAATATTTTTAGGTAAATCATGGCAAGAGTTATGCACTATACCATGCTTCTGAAACCTGTAGCTTTACTTACTTATTTTTATACTATGTGCAATAAAATCTCCAAAGTGGCTCAGAACAGTTAAAAACACTGCATATAAAACAAAACAATCATTAGAAATGGTACAGGAAGCCATCCAGGGTGCCAGTCTTACTCCACAACAGAACAAGCAGTTCCAGAGTCTGGGCACAGCTATTAAAAAGGCACCGTTTCGTGCTTTTTGTCAGCCAAACTTTAGATAGCATTGGCACACAGAGCAAAGCTTCTCCAGAGGTTCTTCATGCAAAGACAGAATTGTATGCGTGTAAGCGAAGAATAGCTACGTACCTTTTTTTTGTTAGTGGGGCAGATGTAGAAATTTTCAATGACCGTTGTAATTCCAGGCTGTAGATTCAGCTTGGTATATAATGTCCCAAAATCTGAAGACCTGAGGGGAAAGGTGGGGAAAAAATAACTTCAGGAGCTTTCTAATTATTAGCCTCTACTCTCCAATTCAAAAAGATCTTGGAGTTGGTATACATGTTACATATTAAGCATTTGATAACTGACACAAATAAAACTTCTAACAGAGCAAACCTAGGCATGCTAATGAGAAGTACATCTCATTGATTTCAATGGGGCTTATTCCCTAGTAAGCAGCTTTAGGATTGCAGTTCTAGGAAAGTAACCACCCAGTTTTGACGGTCCTGCTCAAGTAGAAAACATGTGAGCCGTTTGAGAAATATTCACAACACTTAAGATTTACTAGAGCTTCCACATATGCAAAACAAAACAACAAGTTGAATTAATTAGATTTCCTGATTTAAAATATAGTGGATCGCTCTTCTGTGCCAGGCAAAGGCAGTTTTGATTGCTGTGGCTGTGTTATTTGGGACATAGTTATTAGTGATATCCCAGGTGTAATATGTCATTTCTAATGTTTCTATTTGAATTTGTTTTTTAGTCCCTCAGCATCATTATGCGTATGTGCATTACAATGGAGCTACATCAATGGCACTTCTGCATCTCAAGACATATTCCATAGACACATTTGTCTTGCACTCCTTGGAGTCAGAGACGCTCTTACCCCTGGACTTCAGGGCCGAAGTCCAGGGCCTCCACACCCCCTGGGGGCCCCCAAATCCTCTTTAGTCTGTTCTGGTTGGTGTGGTTTGTGCCCTCAAGAACCTACGTGTTAAAAATGATGCTTAACCTGCAGTCGGGGGGGGGGGCCTCCAAAGGCCTTTAGGTCCAGGCTCCAAGATTACCTAGGTGCACCTGTACTTGGAATTGTTTCTGGTTAATAGAAGAAGTGTGAGGTGGCATGACTGTGAGAAACACCTCTGGGAGAACAAAAGAAAAACATTTCCTCCAGTGGCTTGTATCAGCTCCAGTGAAAAGATGGAGGGAGACTGCCCTCACATAAATTCCCATCTCAGGTGGTTTTAAATCTGCACCACAGATGACTGTATTTAGCATAATGTTTTATGATGTGGCTTTTTTTTAAAAGGGCTAATCATGGGTCTAAAGTTTATTTTATTTCTAACTGTAGGATACTTAATAAACAGATGATGATGATTATGATGATGATGATAGACACTAGATTGGAATGACTGTAACATGTTGTAAACTTTAATGCACTGAATACCAACTATGAAAAAAGCTACCACATAAACAACTGCCACACAAAATAACTCCACAGTTAGATTAACATTTGAAAGCTATCTGTGACTGTGAAGATCTGAAATTTTACATGATCTGTGCACTTCAGGGCCTTTGCTATCCAGATGGACATGGCCAACCATCCAGATGGTTTTCCCTGCCTGTTTAAAAGCTTTTCTCTTAGTTCCCCTGAAGCGTATAATTTTAGTGGTCTAAAGGAGGAAAAGTTTGCATAATTTCTCTTCACATTATCTTTTGGTTTACTGCTTAGTGTGTGTGGTTGTTGGTTTTTTTAAAAGAAAATTTTAATAGAACTAGATGTTTTGAAGGAAAATTGGACAGAAATTTGTGCATGACACACATTACAATAGCTCCTCAAAACACCTACAGATTCCTTATATATTCCCAAATGCTAATTCAAAGTGACATTGATTGTTGTTCTGTTCAGTCACGTGTAACCAAAAGAAACCAAGGGGCATTCTAATTGGTATAATTAGTCTGTTCACTTGTCCGCCTGCACACTACTTGCTTTTTCCCCCCTTCTCAGAGCACCCAGAAGGAAAAATATCAGACCGTTAAAGGTACAATGTCCACAAAATACATTCAGCAGAGAGCCCAGATTTGCCAGCATATATAGGAGCAGTAACTGGCCATGGTTGCTCCTTCCCATGGGTGTAGCTGGATGGTTCCCCACTCACTCAATTGCAATTTTGGGCGATATTTAAGGGGCCCTGTCCAGGTTAGGGAGGCCTGTCTTTGCATGCTTTCTGCATTGTGGCTACATCTGCTGCCTTGTGTTTGCCGCCTCATATTCTGCCTCAGCAATTCAAAAAATAGGGCGTTAACGTTCCAGTGTTTACAGGCATTATGTGTGCTGATTGTTACTGTTATTACTGTGTTTCTTCTTTTGACATCCCTGGGGGCCTGTTGGACAGAGCAGAGTGCTTATCCTGGGGCATTCCATACTTTTGGGGGCCCACAAGTGGGCGTGTGCATCCAGTTTCGGGACACAGCTCAGCCTGGGACAATGGGCATCGATCTGTTGGATCAGTTGCCGCAGGATGCACTTTGAACAGTTGCTAACTGTTTTTCAGGAACATTTGGAGGCCAATCTGCCTCGGGATAGCTTGTTGCTACATCTTGGTGAGAATGATCTGGGAGGCAGACTAGGGTACGCCATTTCCTTTCAAGCGGCCTCTGACTTGGAAATCATCTTGCTTTGGGTACCAGGCATTTGCCTGTTGTGGTCTGACTTAAAGCAGAGTATGGAAGGGCACTAGAAGGCCTGGTAAAATTGATAGGGCCCGCAGGAAGATTAATCGGGATATGGTACGGTTCATCTCCAGGCATGGGGGTGGAGCAATTCCTCATCTGGACATTGTTTTTTCAGCACCTGAGCTCTACAACGGCTGTGGTGTGCACCTTTCTCCCAGAAGGAGCAATATCTTTTTGGTCAACCTACAGAGGGGATTGGCTGTGTTGCTGCAGGGTTGTGGGAGGCACACAGGGCCAAGTTATTTGCGGAAGTGAGGGCCCCTAGCCATGCCCTAGATGCTTAAGCATTTTCTGGCTGGGGTTCTCCAATCTACAGAAGCAGCTCCTTCCTGAAAGGCTTGAGAGAGAGAAAATGCTATGTGCAGATGCCTAGCACTAGGTCAGCTAGGAAGGGCAGCCTCAGCCATAGGACAAGGGGGCTGCCTGGAGCCAATGTGTGTGACACACGGCATTTTAAGACGGGGATCATACCTTGGGTTGCAACTCCCTAGCTACCACATTGTAGCAGATGCAGAGCCAATCCCCATCTGTTCTAAATTGTTTGTAATAAAGTTGTGGCCCTTTAATACCAACTTTCTTGCCTTGTGTCTTAATTGTTTGGGAGCAATCCAGCCTCTCGCTGTATTTTATCCATGGTGCAGCTTGTTTGCCCCAGCCCCAGGCATGGAGCATGGGGCTGGGACCTTACTTGTCCATCCAGCACTGGGGGCGTAGAGTTAGACAACCCTTTGGTCATCCCCACTTCTCCACTCTCAGTCTGCCCAGGCAAGCAACCCCTCCCGCCGATCCCTGATTACAGTGTGGGCTTGCTGGTAGCCAGTTGAGGACAGGTAGGAATTTTTAAAATTCACACTTGATTGGCCTTTTGTAAGGGTCTTTTCCCACCTACCTCACTCTTAGTTAGTTGAGGCATCTGTGGTCACAACAGCAGGTACAGTGCAATTGCAACCACTGGTGTAAGGCTGCTGGACACCTTAGGCACCCATTTGTGGAAGAAAGGACCCCTAGTCATGCCCTAGATGCTTCACAGCTGGCTGGGAATTTCCTCCAATCTGCAGGAGCAGCACCTTCCCGAAAGGCTTCATGGCTTCAGGTGGAGGGGGAGGGGTGATGCTGTTTGCAGATGCCTGGTAGTAGGTCGGCTAGGAAGGGCAAGATCATACCTTGGGTAGCGACTCCCTAGCTACCGCAACGTAGGGGTGGAGAGCCAATCCCCATCTGTTCTAAATCCTATATAATAAAACCCTAAGGTACCTGCATCCATGTCTCTTGCGGGTGTTCTGCGCATGCGTGGCGCGCGCAGACACAGCGGCGCGAGGAAGGGGGTCATGAAAAACAACGCTGTCTGCGTTCTCCTTTCCTGCCTTGAGTGCCTTCCACTGTTGGTCATGTGCAGTGCAGTGGCACACATGCTCACTGGCTCTGCCCTCAGAGGATGCGCGGACCCGTTTCACTTTGTTTTGACTGGAGGAGGAGGAGACTTTCCCTTTCTTCTTTGCGGACTGACTGCAGGCGAGGGAGGATCGACAGCCAGCCAGTCCTTTTGCTTTTCCACCCCTCCCCTCACTCCCAGAAGGCGGGAGAAGCAGCCCTTCGCTTCTCTTTCAGTGGTGCTAGCCGCGTGGATGGGCGGGCGCAGAAGGCGGGCGTGGACTGGGACAACAGTAATAGCCCCAAGCAAGAACCGCAGCAGCGGAGCTGCTGTTGAGGAGGGTCGTACCGGGCAGTCTTGCAACGTCCCTTGCCCTTGAAGAAAGACTGTTCTCTACACAACTCTTCTAGCGCCCGTTAATGTAACGGGCTGAATGTCCACTAGTTGTTTAATAAAGTTGTGGGCCTTTAAAATCAACTTTCTTGCCTTGTGTCCTCATTGTCTAGGTGCAAAATGTTCAGCAGAGCACCCAGTTTTGCCAGCACTTATGGGTGCATGCAGGAGTCAGCCTGCAGTTGTTGAAAACAAGGTTGCCAAGATCCCAAAAAGTCTGTTTTCCCTCACCTCCTCTTTTCATAATAAATCAGATGCCAAATATTAATAAAATATGTGTGTGCTGCTTTTCAACAAAAAATTGTTCTCAACACAGTTTACCTATCAAATGGTATGAGAAAATAGTTCCCAGCTTGAAAAGGACCCAGTCTAAAAATACAAAGTGTTTTTTCTAGATTACTGAATTATGGCTGGGAGGCTGTTCCAGACAAAAAGATTCTACAGCACTGAAACCCCACATTTTGAATCACACACCCAAAGTGACAAATATTTAGATCAGCCTCACTATGGAATAACATCCAAACGAATTATTTTGCTGAGAGAATATGCACTGCCTTGTAGCCAACTCCATTACACTAAAACAGGATTTGCAATACTTGCAAACATCTTATCACAAGATTAATGTAGCTTTTCCTTTACAAGTGAAGGATATCCCATTCTTTCATTATATACTCTCTTCTGTCACCCAAGTGTTCCAGTTAAATCTATCCTATTCAAATTACAGATAGAAAATTTGGTAAAAAATATTTGCCAAAAGAGCAGCGCCCTCTGAATAAAATCACATCTTGTTGGAAAATATTTGCCTTCCACTTTACATATTTAGAGCTCTAAATGTGCTTGTTTTACACACACACACACACACACACACACACACACACACACACACACCCCTACCATGCACTACTTGCAAGATGTTTCCAGACACCGATATTTCTGAGTTTTTGAATTACAATTCCTATAATGCCACCTGCTTTGTTTTGTATCTGTTATTCTCATGAGTATTCTACATGAGAATGCAGTATATTTAAAATAAATTTTCCGGCTCCAAATTGGGTACATAACTTGTTTGATATTGCAACTACTGAACAACAATTTACGTTGCATCCTCCTATTCTACTTTCATGAGAAAGAATAAAGGACAGGTTTTAAAAAAATTTATGTTTTTCCGTTTCTAGAAGAATTTGTTTAATTTGATTTTTACATACAACATCTACCATGTCTTATATCCAAGTCCAGTTTTATGAGCATAAAACTCTGGTAAGTGGCGCAGCAAGCAAATGCTTGACTAACAAGCAGAAGGTTGCCGATTCAAATCCCTGCTGGTACTATATCGGGCACAGGCTCGGACCGGCCCACAGGGCAACAGGGCATATTCCCAGTGCACCCCACCCGTGGGGCGCCCCACCGCACTCAGCAGCAGTGAATACTAGCCCCCTTAATTACTCATTCTGCTCAAAACCCAGCACCCTCCCCACATACATTCCACCGCCCACTCAGTGCCCCCAGTCCGGCCCTGATCGGGCGGCAGCGATATAGGAAGATGCTGAAAGGCATCATCTCATACTGTGCAGGAGGAGGCAATGCTAAACCCCTCCTGTATTCTACCAAAAGGAAACCACAGGGCTCTGTGGGCGCCAGGAGTCGAAATTGACTTGACAACACACTTTACCTTTAAGCCTAAATAAAACTAAGACTTTTAAAGTTATTATTATTAATAGTAGTAATAATATTTATATATTGTTATTGAAGTTATACCAGTGTGATTTGTCAATTTAACTTTAAAACATAAATTCAATAAAATGTATTTATATTATTTAAATTTACTTACAATGTTTAATTTCTTAAATTTATACTGAGATTCCATGAACATAATTTTCAAATTTTCTTGAAACTATTTACATTTAAATTTAGATCTAATTTCATAATATAATTTGTTTTTTATTTAGATTTTTCTCCCATCGATTCTCTTTATGCTCCATTTATTCAGTGTTGCTTCACTGACAGGATGAGCAAGAAAAGAAACTCAGTGGAAGAAAACAGATAAACTCTGTGTAAGAGTGCCTGGTATAATATCTAGCTTGGTCCAAAGAAGAGAATTTTGACAACCTGGCTTTGTAAGAAGTGTTTGAGGAGCCATTGGCATCACAGGAGCTTGTTTGTACTGTGAAATATTGACATGCTTCCATATCTACACACATAGAGGATGAAGAACTCCTGGACATTGCTAATGCAGCAATGCCTCACTGGAAGATACCCTATCAATATTACATTTTCAGGAAAGCTGTGCTAAAGCTACTTAGGTAGTGGCTTACTCAAAGGACTATATTATATATCTGGCAAAAGAGTCTTCCAAACCCAGTTCTCTGCTTTATTCAGAATGATACACAATACCAAATGGGGAATCACAGATTTTGTTTCTAGCTTGGTTATTCAGAATGAGTCCATTAGAGGTTGCTTTGAAAGCATCCCATACAATTAGGGCTTGAGTTATCAAAGTTGTAAAATAGTTCTTGATCTCTGTTTCAAAGGTATTAATCAGATTTCTGCCCGGGGTGGAGCCACCATTGAGCGAATGGGTTCAAAGAACACGGGCCACTACACCTCAGGGGCCGCACCTCATGCCCTAGACATGCCCCCCACATTTCTCATCAGACGCGGGGTGTGTGGCTAAACGCTCCCTGCATCTGACATCAGATGCAAGGGGTGGGGCTAGGGGGCCACGGAGGCAGCAGAGCCCAGGCCGCCACTGGCCTCCCTCCGGGCCTATTTCTGCCTATTTATAACAACCTGTTAAGCTTGCAGCCCCTCCTTTCACTTTATCCACTCCCTATACTAAGCTGCACATCATCCACATTTGATCACACCACACTTTTGACATGTTTATTTGCTGTATTGTCGTAACTAAAAAAGGGAGGATTGTTGGAGTTTGTAATTATTTAGCCAAAGCACCAACAAAGGAAGCTACCCACTCCAGTTACAAAGTAGAGTGTACAGTTTTGTGGCTGCAGTTATCTAAAGAACACACAGACTATTGTAGGATATAAACTAAATAGGTTTACTGGTGAAGTACATTTTGGATAGGAAAGACCTATCCTAACTATCAGCTACAGGATGGATAGATAGGGGGAGAGAGATATGTTCCCATCTACTATCCGAGAGGAAAAGAAGAGGACTGACTTCCCACAGGAAATATCTGAGGAGTCAAGGCAGGGATCATAGAGTAGAGGTAAAGGAGGGACAGGTAAGGAGACCCTCATTAACTGTCTCTACTCCCAATGCCCCTAGTGGTCATTAGGATAGTTGGTGCAAAAAGTCGATACAATGGAACTCCATCCACAATAAGGATTCGTTGTCCAGGGTCCTTATGCCAGCTCATTTGGTGAATGAGAGGAGCAAAATCTTACTCAGGGGATTAAAATTTTACTTCCTGTTTCTCCTGTGAGGCTCATGGGGCCGCGTGTCATGAACGCCCAGTGAGCCCTCCTTGCCTTGCTCTTCCCTTATAAAGGGGCTCTGCTCATGATGTATGCCCACCACAGTCCCTAGTCTCATGACACCCATGTACCATTCCTCCCTCAAGTAAGGTTGCCAGGTCCAGATAGTGAAAAAAGTCAAAATCAGTCAACAAAAAAGTGAAAATAATATTTTTCACTAAAAAGTCTCCACTTTGCACAAATATTTGCATAAAATTTGCATATTCTAATTGGTAAAATATATTCAAACTTTACTAAAAATAGGATAATTTGAGAATAAATAAAACTCACCACTGTGGAGAAGCCAGTGACCAGGAGAGCTGTGAGTCTGCTCACTTTGCAGTCTAGGTGCTAATTTCTCAAGGCCCCTACTTCTTAACCTGAAATTCGCCTCCTAGTTAGGTTTGCCACCAGCCCTACATCTAGCTGCATGTAGCAGGGTACCTCACGGTTGTTCAGGAAAGTTTTTAAGTTGCTTGACTGTAAAACCCATCTGTCTTTTGAATTCAAATTATAGATGAAAATGGGCGTTTGGCTATTTCTTACCCAGAGTTCTGTTTGTCCAATTCATGCCCATGCTTACAACACACTCTTTGTGATGATGCTTTATATATGCGCAGGCAGGATATGCATCCCCCACTTCCCGCCATACTTTTAGCAAGTGTCATTTAAAAGTACTGTAGACAGTATTGGAGCCAAAGTGTCTAGGTGACCACATCTTTTCTAACAAGAGTGCTTAGATGCGGCCAATTCAGGTTTCATAACTAGCCACCCAAGAGGCCACTGCCTATGCCCCAACAGCATCCTCCTGCATTGATGCTATATTTTTACTAAAGTTGCAGGGAGCTGAAATTCTCTCTCTCTCTCTCTCTCTCTCTCTCTCTCTCTCACACACACACACACACACACACACACACACACACACACACACACATACACTTTGCAGGATCCTGCTGCTAAAATGCTCAGTTCTGCTGCGTAGGGGTCATATACAGCACACCACATACACTCTCGAGCCAGTCCTCTCCACCCACGCCTCATCACAGGCAGCTTCTCTCATCGCACACGCCAGGACAGGAGGGCTTCTGATTGGCGGGCGGCGGCATGGCATGCAACAGCGACAGAAGGCTGTTGGCTCAGCACTGTACAAGTGCAGCAGTGGCCCTGAAGTTGCTGTTTGGGTCGGGTGGGAGCAGGGCTCATGCACGGGAGAGCCTCTGGCAGCCCACCAATTAAATTACAAATTTAATTGGTAATTCAGTCTGTCCGCTCAGCTGGCGGACAGCAGGATGGCCCAGACACCCCCTCCAACATGGAAATAGTTGGAGGGGGTTAAAAATAGTCCAAAATCCAGGTCAATTGTCGCCAGACGGCAACGCTATCCTCAAGTCATGGGAATACCCATAATACCTAGTAAAAGAATTCCAATCTCATCTCCCTTGGCTCATACCACTGCACTGAAGCAGACCTTCCAGAGGCAACTACCTCAAATGGCAAATGACTGAGGCACCAGTGTGAGGTGGCAAAAGTGCCCCATCTGCTCTCATCTGTCTCCACCCACTGCCTGCCACCCACTGCCCTCAGAGCAAATCTTCACCAAGCAGTGGCAAAGAGCCACCAAGACTGTCTTCCTCTACTTCCTCCTCACTTGGCACATTATATCCTACTCCCCTGTGTGCCACTGCCAGTCTTATAATGAAAGTGGGAAGGAAGCAGAAGAAGAAATGAGGAAAGGGCAGTAGGCAGTGTTCCCTCTAAGGCGTGCGTGTGCTCACACATTTCTGATGTCCCCTGAGTTAATTTTAGATCCCTCCCAGGTTGAATCAGGAAGGTCCCATTCTGAATGCATGTGTGTGCACACTGCCTTGATACTGCTGCCCAGAACAAAAATTTCACACAGATGAAAAAATTAGAGAGAACACTGGCAGCAAGGTACTGGAAGTGTCTAATAATAGACTGCCCTTTCTGCAGAGTCTCCTATAGAGCATCTCCTGTATTTAACTGGCATTTCTTCTGCTGCTTCTTCCCTCTTTTCATAAGAACAGCCCAGCTAGATTAAAGGCCTTTCTAGTCCATCATCCGGTTCGCCCACCAGATGCCTCTGTGAAGCCACAGGCAAGAGCTGAGGGCATGCCCTCTCTCTTACTGTTGCTCCACTGCAAATGGTATTTAGAGACATCTTGCCTCTGAGGCTGGAGGTGGCCTATACAGTGGGTATAGGAAAGAATCAACCCCTTTGATAGACCTTAAATTCTGGTTCCCTTACATCCTGAAATGAAAACACAAAGAAAATTCCCTTCCCCAGCTGTACTTATCCAATGCAACCTATAACATCCAACTGAAAAACATCACAATTACAGTCCAGAAAAAGTGTCAGAAATAAAAAACAAGAATTACTGAGATTGAAAAAGGATCACCCCCCCCCCAATGTCAATATTTTGTTGAACCACCTTTTGCTTTAATAACAGCCTTGAGTCTGTTGGGATACTTCTCTATCAACCTTGCACATCTAGACGGAGCAATATTTGCCCACTCCTCCATACAGAACTGTTCAAGTTCGGTCACATTGGATGGTAGGTGTTGGTGGACTGCTATCTTCAAATCTCTCCACAGATTTTCTATGGGATTTAGGTCTGGGCTCTGACTGGGCCACTTGAGGACGTTCACTTTTTTCTCCTTCAGCCACTGTGTGGTCGATTTTGCCGTGTGCTTCGGATCATTGTCATGTTGAAAGGTGAATCTTCTGCCCATCCTCAACTGTCTGGCAGAGGGTAGCAGGTTTTCTTCCAGAATCTGACGGTATTTTGCCCCATCCATTTTTCCTTCTACCCTAACGAGAGCCCCAGTCCCTGAGGCAGAGAAACACCCCCACAACAGGATGCTGCCACCTCCATGCTTCACTGTAGGTATGGTGTGTTGTGGATGGTGAGCTGCATTGGATTTACGCCAGGTGTACTGTTTGGTGTTGAGGCCAAATAGTTCAATCTTGGTCTCATCTGACCATAAGACCTTTTTCCATTTGGCATCAGAATCTTCAAGGTGCCTTCTGGCAAAGCTCAAACGAGCTTTAATGTGGCCTTTCTTGAGAAGTGGCTTTCTCCTTGCGACCCTCCCGAACAAGCCACATCTGTGGAGCGCTCGTGAAATTGTTGTCACATGCACAGAACAACCACTCTTTGCCATGAAGTCCTTTAACTCCTTCAGAGTGGCCATTGGCCTCTTGGTAACCTCTCTTACCAGATTCCTCCTTGCTCTTCCATCCAGTTTGGAGGGCCGACCGGATCCAGGGAGGATAGCAGTCCACCAACACCTACCATCCAATGTGACCGAACTTGAACAGTTCTGTATGGAAGAGTGGGCAAATATTGCTCCGTCTAGATGTACAAGGTTGATAGAGAAGTATCCCAACAGACTCAAGGCTGTTATTAAAGCAAAAGGTGGTTCAACAAAATATTGACATTGGAGGGGTGATCCTTTTTCAATCTCAGTAATTCTTGTTTTTTATTTCTGACACTTTTTCTGGACTGTAATTGTGATGTTTTTCAGTTAGATGTTATAGGTTGCATTGGATAAGTACAGCTGGTGAAGGGAATTTTCTTTGTGTTTTCATTTCAGGATGTAAGGGAACCAGAATTTAAGGTCTATCAAAGGGGGTGATTCTTTCCTATACCCACTGTAGCCCTCAGACTAGCAGCCATTGATAGATCTGTCCTCCATGAATTTATCTAAACCCCTCTTAAAGCCATCCAGGTTGCTGGCAGTCACCATGATGTATTTGAATCCACAAAACGGTGATAATTGTGTATGTGTTTAGGCACATGTGTTTATCTTAATAGAAACTTAGAGTTCTTGTAATGATTAAGTGATGTCTCAGTTAGGAGACGGATGTCTGTGATTCATGCTGATATGGCATAGCTTGTTTAATCATTATTGTGTGGCCAATGTTTGTGTAAACTGTGTAAATTGTATACTAAAAGGTACAAAAACTCATGGAAATTGTAACTCAGCGTACCAGCTTGGTGAGAACCAGTTGGCACCCTCTGTCTGCAGCACAGCAAAATAAAGCCTTGGAAATGTTTCTCCTGTGTCTGGTTACTCTTATACTAAGAGCCCCGACAAGAACCCAGAGAAGTGCATTTAGGCACATCAACCACATCCTGTGGCAGATAATTCTATGAGTTGATTATGCATTGTGTGAAAAAGTATTTCCTTTCTAAAGGAAGTACTAAATTTCATATCTAGCCTAGCATCAATGCATGAGAGAGATAAGAGTATACGTATAGGGTCAGGAGGAGGACCACCTTGGTGAAGAACTATTCTATTGGTGGTGAGTGACAGAGGGAAGGAGATGGAGGTGGGACATATATGCATGCATCTGTCAAGTGAGAAGAAGAAGATGAAGAAAATACATGTTGCAGGGATAGCATTTGACATTCTTCCCAAGGCATGTCGAGGACTTGGGTCACCACTACATCTAGACATCTCTTCCCCCTTCATCTAAATAGATCAACCGTTTTTGTTACATCCTCCTCCTGATTTGTGTTTTTGTTATAAAGCATTCATTTATTTTTAGATATTACTGTATATTTAATTAACGTTTCAATGGTGCTTAGTCATGACTAACTTTCTTTGGATAACTGATAATTCAATACAAATTTTATATCAGAAATCCTTTAAAAAAAAATCATATAGAGAACCTGATCCAGTCATGATTTTTAAAATTTTATTGTAAAAATTTCAGCCCTCGTGGACTTTTATGTACTTCTAAGCCCCATTGATTCAGTGGAAGAGTTAAGTCCATTCTTCTGAACAAAATTATTATTCTTTACTTCTATTACTTCTATATTTTTTCTCATTATGTTTCATGAGAAAAATCTACCTTTTAAAACATTAGTGAAGCAATACACATACTAAATTTATACACACTCCCTCTTTGTTTCGTTTTTAAAAGACTAAGCTTTCTTTAATAATATTATTCATTTAGTACTTCTTCCTGCCTTTTAAGGATTGTAGCAAATGCAGCTTCAAATTTAAGGGCATGACTTTCTTGGCTTCAGTCACTGGCCTCATTTTCTTTCTTCCATTTTTGCCAGAAAGGATATTTCCCTTTTACTTCTTCCTCTACAGCCTCTAATAGTGCAGATTGCATCTTATCTATTTTTACTACATGCGGAAACAGTATAATCGTTACCTGGTATCTTTTTATTTTTATTTTTTTAATTCTTACCAATTATATTTGTAGAGCACTCTTTCTGAGGTATAGAATGCATTTCCTGGACCTTGGGGGGAAATGTTTTAGTTCAATATTGTCCTTTCCTTCTCTTCCATTTTAGGCATTTTTTAATACTCAGTTTATTAAGATTAGCTTAATCTCTACTCTTACCTTTCTTCTCTCTCTGCTTTCTACAGTTGCAGTTTGTTTTTGTATTCTCCATGGAGTTTCAGGTGCCATTTTTAGTTTGCCTCAATTCTGCAAAAGATATTTTGTTCGTTTAATGTTTCTTTTTTAAAGTGAAGTAAGACACTAAAGTGTGTGCCAAACTATATTTATCCCCTTTTAGAGTTCATTGAATGTTCTAGTACACTTGTTTCTAGCAGAAGTGGTTATAGAAACAGGTAATGTGTGAACTAATTTTGCAAGCCATTATGGAAAGTGATGTGTTTGAATCGGGGACTGCTAGTTACAGTACACATTTGATCCTACCCCTCTGGACTCCCTGTTGCCTTCTCTCACGATGATTTTTCCTCTCTACCACATAATCAACCTATCATTCTTGTTTCCTCTATTTTAATAAAGCCATGGTTTCCTCTATTTTAATAAAGAAAGGGGTTTATTTTCTCTCCAACCACTGTTCAATTCTGCTTGACTCCTTTGCCCAAACTCATGGACCATGCTGCTTACTCCTGCTGTCTCAACTTGTTCTCCTCCAACTCCTCTCTTGACCCCTTACAATCTGGCTTCTGCCCTCTGTACTCCACTAAGATTGCCCTTTGGGAAACCACCAATTATCTCCTCTCTGCCAAATCTAAATGTCTCTACTGCCATCATCCAACCTGACCTCTCTGCTGCCTTTGATATAGTTGATTGCTGATTTTATTCCCTTTACGTCTCAGGTCTCCATGATTCCATGACCTCAACTGGTTCTTTTCTTATTTGTCTGGTCCCCCCCCCCCCGTGTTTCCACTGAGGTAGGTCTTCCTCTGCTTTCCAACCTTCCAGCAGAGTCCCTCAGCTATTGTCCTTGGCACTCTGCTATTCCCTCTAGACGAACAATGATCCTAGGTGACCACATCTCAAGACTTTCTATTATGCTAATAACACCCAGCTCTCTACCCCAGAATTTTCTCCCTCCCTCCAATTCTGCTTCTCCAACTACATGCCTGATATTTCCTCTTGATATTTTTCCTTATCTTCCCTGTGTTGCATTCTAGATTGTAATCTAATTCTAGATTACAATCCCTAGATTGAGGAATTGTAAGTCCCTCAAGACAGGGACTTGTAGTTTGTAAATCATTGCGTACTATATAAATAAGTTATAACATCACATGGGTATCTAAAGGGCTGCTTACTCTCATATAAACCAGCCTGAGCTTTAAGATCTTCACTAAAGGCATGCCCTACCCTCAGAGGTTAGGTGGGAGGCAACCAGAGAAGGTCTTTCCAGTGGTACTAAGGCCTGACACCTTCCCTATTTTGTTTAGGTGACAGATTAAGATTTTTATTTGTCTGAATTTCTAATAAACAGTGATAGTGGGTTGTATCCAAACAAAATTAGTCATATTAAATACCACTGAAATAAACTAGGCAAGTTAATTTTGACAATAATTTCAACAGGACTTAGTCATGACTAACTTTCTTTGGATACAACCCATCATTTCTGAGAAATTATGTTTAGGTTGTTTTTGTTGATTGCTATCAGGTGTTTTATAAGTGTTGTACTGTTCCGCTCTTACTTGTCTGCTTCTGATTTTATATTTGGTGTATATTGTATCTGTTTGTTTAAAATACCTTTATAGCATTTTTTCTGGCAATTCAAACGATTTATAACATAAAAACAACATTAAAAACTATAAGCATAAGCTAACATAAAACAAACAATGATAAAACCATCTTTGGTTAAAAAGCCATGGAAAAGATAAAGACCAGTTTAGTCAAAGAACTGATGAGACAAATGACAGCTGACACCCAGACTAACCTGCAGACACGCCAAGGGCAATTTTCAGCTATCTAGCTTTCCCTCCACAGTTGCCCATGTCTCCTAAAACAATGCTCCTGAGAGCTAGTTTCAGATAGCTACACAAGGAAGGGAAAATCATTGGAAACTGCCCCACATGAAACAAAAAAACCTGCTTCGCTCACAAAAGGTCAGCCTAGATGTCAGCTAACAACTCCAGAAGCTCAGTAAAGAAACAGCACTGGGGTGTGCTAAACATTTTGACGTCAAAATGTTTCTATTTGAAATGGGCCATTTTGACTGTCCTGAGCTCAAAACAAAATGCCCTTTAAATAAAGGGCCTGTTTCAAGCTCAGAACAACCCATTTCTATGTGAAACATTATGATGAGTGCCATTTTGGAGGTCATTTTCCCTTTGCTGATTGGCTTGTGACCCTATGGAGAAAAGGTTAAAAATTGTTTAAAATCACCTGCTTGCCCATTTCTTTATGGGCTGGGTGGTAGGTACCACCCATCATGCTCTACCACCCAACCCATTTTGAGCTACCCATGAGGAACAATGGGGTGTTTCGAGTTTCCCCATTGTTCCCTATGGCTGAAATACTCAAAAAGTGTTGAGGTTTCTTCTGTCGAAACAATCAGGTTTACCACTGTTTCAATTGAAATGTTTTGGCCATCTGCATTTTGTTTCACGCTTAAAATAAAACACAAAATCTGTTTCATGCACATCCCTAGATAGCACTTTACTGGTTGGTGGCTTAATGTTAAGAGATTGCTCTCTGGCAATATTTCCCCCCTACTTTGCAAGTAAGGCAAGGAAAGAATTCATGATTTGTAACAAACTACAAGACAGCCAGAAAGGGCAGGTTTCCTTGCTATAACTGTAGTTCTTGAGTGGTCTTCTGTGCATTCACACTTGGGTTATATGCTTGCGCAGAGACCAGAATCCGAAACATTCCAAAACTGTACCCTAAAAGGAAAAAACAGCTCCCTCTGTAGGAACATACCCCACTCCTCCTCAGTCTAGGAGGCCGCTGCAACCAACCAAGGATCTGAGAAAGACTCCAATAGGCTGCTGTGGGAAGTCCAGGTGAGAAGACAGAAGACCACTTGAAGAACTACAGTTACAGGTAGGAAACCTGCCCTTCTTCATCATCTTTGTGCATCACACTTGGGATAATAGCAAGCTTCCTTACCTGGGCAGAGGGAGCAGCCTGTTGGGAAACAGACTGGAGAACCGAAGCCCCAAACGCTACCTGTGCTTGGGACCAGACGTCCAAAGTGTAGTGGCCAACAAAAATGGACAGTCTTGACCAAGTTGCTGCCCTGCAGATTTCTTCCAAAGGAATGCCTCCCTCTCCAAAATGCTGTGGAAGTTGCCATGGTTCTTTTGGAGTGTGCCCAGACAAGGTGTGGCAGCGGCTGTGTCACCATATGATAAGTTAAAGAGACCACCACCCAAGCCAAGAGTCTTTGAGTTGATATTGGCAATCCCTTGGAGAAAACTGCATAGCTCACAAATAGCTTATCTGATTTTCTGAAAGGCCTTGTCCCGTCCACATAAAAGACCAAAGACCTACTACATACATCCAAAGAATGGTATGTCCTGTCACTTTCCGAAACAGGATCAGGAAAGAAGACAGGCAGGAGCAGTTCTTGAGTCATATCAAACTCCATCACCACCTTCATCAGAAAGGTCAGGTCAAGTCATAGCAACACCCTATCCCTATGGAACGTCAAGTAAGGTGAGTCACATCAAGGGGCTTGAAGTTCGCTAACCCTTCGAGCTGAGGAAATAGCTAACAGGAACACAGTTTTTAATGACAGCAGCTTGAGGCTCAAAGTGGCCAATAGTTCAAATGGGCAAGACATTAACTGAGAAAGAATTAGCTGCAAGTCCCAAGAAGGTAATAAACGTGGGGCAGCTACAAACAAGCTAACCAAACCCTTTAAAAACTTCTTAACTATAGGTTCAGAGAATAGACCCTGAAATTTGTGGCTGCTAGAAGCACCTTAACAGAGGCATGTGCCTGTCCTGCCTCCTGAAGGGAGAGCAGATACTCCAAGATGATGGGCACAGGGGCAATTTCCAGAGACAAGTTCTAGCTTGCAGCATGGCTACAGAATCTTTTCCTCTTTGCCGCATAACAATTTCTGGTGGACAGTTTACGGGACGCATTCAGTACCCTCTTGACTGAACCACTAAATGGAACACTCCTTTTACTCTCCAAATTGTCAAGCGCAGGGACTTGATGTCAGGGTGCAACCTGCGACCCTGGTCGGATACTCAGAGGCAGATGAAGGTAAGTGTGATTGGTTAGTTGTAGGAGAGTGGTGAACCACGGCTGTCTCGGCCACCACAGGGTCACCAAGAGTGCCTTCACTTTGTCCCTTATCAGTTTCTCGATGACCTTTGGGATTTGTGGAATTGGTGGGGAAAAATACAGAAACTCTTGTCCCTAATGCATCCCCCAGAGACCGCAGGTCCAACCCCGCTCTGCTGTAGAAGCGATTGCACTTCACGTTGGCTGATGTCACAAATAGGTCTATGGTGGGTACACCCCACCTAAGAAACACCTGGGATAATGCCCTGCGGTCCAGGGACCACTCGTGGAATCAGCTGTCTTGACGGCTGAGGGCATCTGCTAAAGTATTGGAGACACCTATGTGGACCATGACAGGCCAGATCCTCCTGTCTGCACATAACAACCATATGTGCAAAGCTAGCTTCATCAGGGTCCGAGATGACATGCCGCCTTGCTTGTTCAGACTGGATCTGACAGTAGTTTTGTCTGTTAGTATCAACACAGGTTCCACTTTGATCCAGGTGCAGAATGCCCTCAGAGCACGAAAAATTGCTGGCAATTCGAGATAATTTATGTGCCTTCTCTCACTGTTCGACCAGAAGCCTGCAAATGTAAGGTTTCTGAAGTGGGCTCCCCAGCCTGAGCTAGATGTGTCTGTTACAGTCTGTCACAGGGAGGGCTGTTGGAAGAGCAAGCCCCTGGACAAATCTCTGATGTCTGTCCAACAGGGCACTCCTAAACACAGCTCCCGTGGAGGCCACAGATACATCCCTTGATGCTGACGATGAGACTTTAAATGGTCAAAAAACCATGCCTGCAAGAAGCACATGTGGAAACATGCCATAAGAATAATGGTGGTGATAGAGGCCATCAGACCTAACAATCTTTCTATGAAGCATGCCGTGTGACTTGGGTATTGGCAGAACGTCAGCGCTGCATTTCTGAGACTGTCTATTCTGTGGGCAGCTAGATAGGCTCTTCCTCTTGTAGAGTCCAGCAAGGTACCCAGAAACTCTAGGGTATGGGAGGGCTCAAGAGAAGATTTTGCCCAATTCACCTGCAATCCTAAGTGAACGTCCTCATGTGGCCCAGTCAGAGCCCAGACCTAAATCCCATAGAAAATCTGTGGAGAGATTTGAAGATAGCAGTCCACCAACACCTACCATCCAATGTGACTGAACTTGAACAGTTCTGTATGGAGGAGTGGGCAAATATTGCTCCGTCTAGATGTGCAAGGTTGATAGAGAAGTATCCCAACAGACTCAAGGCTGTTATTAAAGCAAAAGGTGGTTCAACAAAATATTGACATTGGGGAGGGGTTGATCCTTTTTCAATCTCAGTAATTCTTGTTTTTTATTTCTGACACTTTTTCTGGACTGTAATTGTGATGTTTTTCAGTTGGATGTTATAGGTTGCATTGGATAAGTACAGCTGGTGAAGGGAATTTTCTTTGTGTTTTCATTTCAGGATGTAAGGGAACCAGAATTTAAGGTCTATCAAAGGGGGTGATTCTTTCCTATACCCACTGTACAAAGGTGTTCATGTCTCAGAGGTCCAGGATTGGCCTCAATCCCCCATCCCTTTTTGGGATTGTGAAGTATCTTGAGTAAAAGCCCCTGAGGAAGTCTACATGAACCTCCTCTATGGCCCCTTTCTGCAGGAGGGATTGTATTTCTTCTAATAGATATGGAAGGTGTTGTGCATTTTACACCTGAGAAAGGTGGAAGGCTGCTGAACTCTATTCAGTAACCACCGCGTATTATTGCCAAAACCCAAGTGTCAGTTGTGATGGCTGCCCAAGGTCTGTAGTGGTGGGTGAGCCAGGAGGCATCGTCATTGCCTCTTAGGGAAGGAGGGCTTGGACTTAGAGGCGGCGTGAGATTTGTGGGTCGCCGAGGCGAAGAACTTTCGCTGTGAGAATCTGCCTGGCTGACGAAAGGAATCATTAGCCTGGAATTCTGACTGATAGCTCAACTGTGGTTGCCTATAGTGGTTATGCTGGGACCAATTGAGCCTCTTGGTCAAGAGGGAGGAAGAGGCCTTGATTCGTCTGGCTTGATTCGTAAAGCCCTGGCAGATGGGGCGAAAGTCCACACGATGCGTTTCCCCAAGCCACTTAGAATGCCTGTTCAAAGTGGGAATACTAGCAGTGTAGTCTATAAACCTTTTAAAAATAGTTTTTGCTGCCATGGCCATGAAGTAACAAAAGGCCTGCTGGCCTTTTTGTCAGGAAAGGAACCAAGGAACAGTTCCAAGATCCTGCTCTGGCTGTGGTCTGCGAAAGACTGAGGAGGAGTGGGGCATGTTCCTACAGAGGGAGCCGGTTTTCCTGATCTTTTTTTCCTTCTATGGTAAAGCTTTGGAATGTTCCGGATTCTGGTTTCTATGCAAGCGCATAACCCAAGTGTGGTGCATAGACTACAAAAAAGAACCTTGGTTTGTGCAAACCAAAGTTAAATTTTATGTCCTAATTTATCACATAAAATGTTTCTATTTCAATGTCTTGTGTACACGAAAGAAATTTCTTTACTGTACACAACCTCCTGTCTTTCTACTTTGGACTCTTAATTACTACTATATTGTTGTTTTTTTAACCCACTATTTTATTTTCCTTCATATATGTTCCTTGGTATATGGAACATCTGCCTTTGGTATATGTCCCCGCCTTTTTTTTTCTTGGTAAGCAACTTGTGCTTTGCTGATTGCTTCTGAATACCTGCTGCCTCTTATTTATTATTCATACGTTTTTCCTTCTGCTTTACCTGAATACACTATATAGCCTTTCTGCATTTTAGATACCATTGTTGAATTATTCTATTTCTTTAACCATTTTCCCCTCATTTTCCTTAGTCATATTATGTCATTCTTCATTCATCTATTTTTTTCTGAGTATGAACAATACTTGCTTTTTAAAAATCTTGAATTGAAGATTACTGTGATTGCTTTTCTATTAGAAACACAAAAGAAAGAGATGCCACCAATGGGAGGGATACTATGATGAACTGAATACCAACACTTACTTTGCCCCTGTTGAATATAAGAGAGACATCACTTTAAAAAGTCCTTCTTTGTCAGTTAGGAGGCATTTCCCATTTATTTTCATATATTGTGTTGTAGGCATGTGCATGGAACCGGCAGGGGCTGGTTCGAAGGTGGGGGGGATACCTTTAAGGGAGGGGGAGGATGCTCTTACCCCTCCCGCCGCGTTTCCCCCGCTGGCGCTGCACTTTCAAATGGTCCAGCAGGGCAGCACCGTACCTCCCTGCCGCCCCGTTCCCTCTTCTGACTGGAAGTGACAAGAAGTACCCCAGGTGTGTGTGCACGGCATGTAATGCGCATGCGTACTCCTAACGCCAGATACTTCCTGTCACTTCCGGTTCAATGAGGGAATGGGGCGGCAGGGTGGTACACTGCTGCTCCACCAGACCATTTGAAAGTGCAGCACTGGCACCAGCAGGGGAAATGTGGTGGGAGGGGTAAGAGCACCCTCCCCGCCCTTAAAGGTATCCCCCCGCCTTCAAACTGGCTGAACTACCGGTCATTCAAACCTGTTTGGTTCGAACAAGGCCTCCGAACAGGTTCGTGCACATTTGGCCTCAGAACAGATTTGTGCACATCCCTATTGTGTTGTATAAATGCTTTAGATTAAATGTTGCACATAGTATGCACTGGCAGTGCTGGTGGGGGGAGGTTGACATCAGCTTTCGGGAGTGGGGGAGAGAACAGAGTCAATTAAGGCCACCTCATTCTTCCTAAAATATATTTTGCAGCATTATTTTCTTCTTAATTTATACAGTTCATTGGTTGTTTTCTTCAGTATCAGAAGTTACCTTCTTTTCCTCAGGCTCTAACCATTGTTTCCAGAACACAGAGGTTTTATTTTTGGGCAATTATATGCCTTTCAGATCAAAGCTCATTTCACCTTTCATGACTACTCCCATGTTTTCACTGAATTCATGGAGAAGGAAGCAGGACCATGCATATCAGCCCCCGATATTAGTGCCTCCACCAGCTCTGCCCCCTCATCTCAGTGTTTGCTAGCAAGTCCGAAAAAGGGAACTTACAGAATCAGGAATCCCATGCAGCCTGGGCTCTCAGTCATGTGGGGGAACTGTGCATTGAGCTGTATGCACAGGTATGCACACCTTTGCAGACCTGCTGCCAAGGGCACACCAATGTTGGTGGTAATGTTGGCAGGTGCAGTCCTGCTTCCCCTTCCACACTTTCAATGAAGATATGGAGAATAATATGTCAAAGGGGCTCTAATCTTCACCCATGTTTCTCTGCACTCACGGCTTTTTGTGTGCATGTCCTTACAGTTTCCTTCAGTGTTACAGTTATGAATCTGTCCATTTTATGTTGCCTCCTTTTCCTCACTTATTTGCATTTAAATGAGGAAAGCATTTACAAAATATTAAGCATTAACATCTTGACATATATGGGCTATGATGCCTTGGGTCGGCTGAACTGAAAGTGAGCCTTCCGCTCAGACCAGTTCTGTATAGCTGCGTAATAATTTCATCTGGTCCTCCTTTCAACTATACATGAGCAGTCAGAGATTTGTCCCAGATTTGGAGGCTTATGCAGATATAGAAGGGTTGTGGTGTGTGTTTTTTTTTTACCTCACCAATAGGGAAGGAGCAATTTGTAAGGGAGACGGGTGGGTTTTAGAAAAGGATATGTTTTTACCTCCCAGCATGCACCACATCTACCAATCCATGTAATTACACGTGAACTGCTATACTATTAGTAGCTCTGACTTAGCTCTTTGGAACTATGAACAGTCAGGTTTATTTTCAGTTCAGGTCACATCCTAAAATGACTTATCCTACAGAATCCTCAAAATAGCTTCCATTCTGTGTCTGTGTAGATCAGGAGCATAGCCACTACTGGGCGACCGGGTTCAAAGAACCCAGGCCACTGCCCCTCAGGGGCCGCGCCTCGTGGCCCCGACACCTCTCCCCACGCACGTCTGACGTCAGACACAAGAGAGCTGGTTTAGTTCCCAAGTGGGGCTGCACGGCCCTGTTCGGGAGTTAAATGGCCAGCACTGCATTCGCTGTGCTGGCCCCGATCTAGCTCCTGTACGATGCCACGCAGCCCCATTTGGGAGTTAGATGGTCAGCGCTGCATTTGCAGCATGGCCAGGAGTGGTTTAGGCAGGAAGAGCCTCTCCTGGCCATGCTGTGAATGAAGTGCTGGCCTGGATCTAACTCCCAAACGGGGCTGCAGACCCCCTTCAGGAGCCACACCATGCGCGCTGTGTCTGACAGCAGATGTGGGGGCGTGGCTAAACCCCACATCTGACAGCAGACTTAGAGGGTGGGGCAAGTGGGGCATTTCTATTTCTATATATAGAAAATATAGAAATAGACGCCGGCCTGGCTCCGCTACTGGTGGTGATGTAGCCTAGAATAACCTGAGGATCGTACAGCAGTACCAAGACGTGTTTCCCTCTGTGGTTTACAATCCTCTGATCTGTTTACAGGGAGAGACAACAACTATTATCAGTCTGGGTTTGAAGATAGTTGTTGCTGCAGAATGAGTATCCTCTGGATTTTCTTCCACCTGTTTTTAGACTCACTTCATCAATCCCTTCTTCTGCCATAAGGGCACAGTTTTATCTGTCTTAGGCTCTACTTTAAAGTTTTTCTCCCATTAAAATAGACTCTTCACTTCCATCACAGAAGCTAGACTGTTCATTAGCATTCTACTTACTGTCAGTTTCTCCCTCAGCAGTCAGAAAGCTCTAGAATATTCTAAGACATTTAATTAATGTTCCAGTCTCTGTCTCTCATATGCCTAGATATTTCTCACTCTTTCTCTTTGAGAAAACTGGCTGAGGGACCATCCATAAAACATGTCACAGATCTAAAGACAAGGCCAGTAAAGTAGTGAAGAGGAAATATTGATTAGCATTGGCAAAGCGAGATATAGGTTTGTTGGTTTTGTAAATTATGACATTCTTTGCAGGTGGTTTTTTACAACTTCTGTCATGAAACTGTGGATCAGGGACACTCCTCGGCTAAAATTCTGTGCTTAGCTATGAATATAGAATGCAAGGTGAAAACTTGCAATTATTTCCTGATTGTAACAGGTCCTGCTCATCCTCTCTTGCAACCTCCTCCTAGAATTGCATAGAGCATGAAAGAGTCCAAGAACAATCTAAAGTTTATTCTCTAGAATCTTGTGACAGAAAGTGATTGGGTTTTTAATCCTCATCTGGAGTCATATTTTTTTAACACATGAGTAGGACTTCCTACTCCAAGTAGTCCCATTGGTTACACTGAATGCCCCACAACTTTTTCAGGCCACAGAATCCACAATAACTTAACATTTCACTCCAGGGAAGTACAGTGGTGACCCCCACATCCCAAGCATGGTGCCCTGTGTGACTACAGCACTCAGTGAGAATACAAATTCTTAGGTAAGAAAAATGAATACTACAGACCCCACACAAATGAGGATTCAAACTTCAACATCTCTGTTCTTAGCATTTCAGCTGGAAGGACACACTGTGACTGACCAAAAGACAATTATCACAGATCTGGGAGCTGTTCAAGTGCTTTCTATAGGCCAGTCTTCCACAATGATCACATCTTTTGCTTGGTTTCTAGTCAGCTGTCCTGGGCACACAAAATACCAACATCTTCTGTCCAAGCCAAACACAGCAGGGGCATAAACGGTGGTGGGGGGGGCAGGGCTCAAGTCTCCCACCCCAGATGGTCCCCCCCCCCCCGCTGTCCAGTAGCATCAGCAAGCTCTTGTGCTGTCAAGTTCATCAGTCAGTCCTGTGTTGTTTTTGTAGCAACTCAGCAAGTCCTTAGGAGGCACGCTGCTTGTTTAATTTGTTTTTGCAAAGATAAGAGAGAGGGAAGGGGACTTTCAGCAGGCAGGGGGTAAAACTGCCTGTGAAGAAACAATGGAGAAAGAGCCTGGAGGGAGGGAAAGAACGATTAACAGGACTGGTGGAATCCATTTGCCGATTGGGGGCCTCAGCAGCAAGCCTGCATTCAAAAGTAGAAGGACAGTTCTTTTTTGCTCGATAATGGTTGGATTGGAGAATTTCTTTACTGCAGCTGGAGTTTCAGCATTGGAAACCCTATTCTGCACTGGTGTCCTAGCTATTTGTCTTGGTACTGTTGCCTCACACAGGAGACTGTTTACTGTACTGTGTTCATGCTGAAAGGCTTTGAGCGCGAGCAGAGAGCCTAACATGCCCCCCTAGAGGGAATAAATACCCCCTGGATTTTGCTAACCCTAACCCCACCCCAATTCCTATGTTACTTTGGGGTCATATGACAGGACCTCATATGACAGGACTGCCAGCTCAGAAACACAAACTCTTATAAATTTGGAGAGGATTGAATGACCTGTCAGGGCCCTTTCACTCTATGATTCTCTGATTATAATATAACAAGGAGAAAAGCTAGTGGTAACTGGCCTGACCAATTTGAAATAACCATGCTAATGTCTCTCAATGATCAGTGACTGTGTTAGTCTAATGTTTTGCAATGACCAGTGAATACCTGCATTGGGATGCAAATTCCCCTCATGTTTTCTCCCTCCCTATGATTCCATGTGTCCGTGTGTGTGTGTGTGTGTGTGTGTGTGGTGGGGGGATTCCAGCCATGTGGATTAGTTGAGATACAGTAGTTTGGTCTACATATATGTTGCCCTTCCCTCATCCACAGCAAGGCACAGCTTCAGGAGAGCATGAGGTATGTAATTATTTTATCTTTTTAAAGGAACAAAGCACACTTTGGGCTCTGGCCTGGCCTTGGAAATCAAAGTCTGATTCCTGCAGCTGTCCTGGTTGTTGGGTAACAGGTATGGGGGTTTCCAGTCTCCTGAGCATTCTTCTTTTGTGGTGGGGGGATAGTGGGAGATTTTTATTTGCTTCCTAGTTGCAAACAGGTAAGAGAGATTGAGAATCCTTACATTTGTATAATGGAACAAGGCCGGGAATGTCAAACCCCTGTAGCCCAATCCAGAGTGGGGTCGGGTTTCCTCTACAACAGCCTAGAGAGGAGTTGGGAAGGTTTCAGTTCTGAGGGCTTAGTTCTCTTATAGTGCAGCTGTTTGAGAAGTTGCTGAGGGAAAAGCGAGTTCGCCTTGGGCCTGGGAATCAACTGGAAGCTCCTTACCTAGGAATAAGTAGGAAAGATAGGGACTAGTCTAGTTAGACAGGTCAGGGAATTTATTTATTTTTAAGTGCTTGGATCTGGGCTGTATGTTTATATTGTAGTTCTTTAGGGTTTCACTTGAAGGGAGCGGGAGGCTGTGTTGTTGCTGGTGCCTGTATAGTCTATAGGAGAGACTATAGCCCCACACAAGTAGAGCACCTTTAAATTAATGTCTAAATAGGGCTTTTATCTTTGGGAAATATAACAGGTATTCAGTGTAGTGAATAAATGGTATATAATGTTTTTGAGTATTGAAAGTACTTCTTAGATAGGATTTCATTAATCATGATAAAAGTACTGTAAAGATGCTATACTACCACTACTACTTCAGACCAGAAATTCAGACCATGGAAAGATTTCTAACAAAAAAGCAGAGAATATGTACAGAGGCTTGTGCTGCTAATACTACTGGTGATGGTGAGAGTTCCACTGTCAGTTCCACCGGACGTATTGCCGAAAACATCCTCTCAAAGATCAGTGTTCCTGATGTGAAAACAAAGCCATCTGGCTGCCAGTACAAGGACACTTGGAAGAGAACCTATGAGGAGCTTTCTTATGAAATGGGCAAAGCATACTGCAGCATCTGTTGCACAGCAAATGAAATGAATGCTCGTCTTCCAAAAGAGACAGGGATGCATATGAAGCTTTTGTTAAGAAAGGCTTCTCAAACTGGAAGAAAGCATTAGCAAGGTTTCAGAGCCATCAACATTCAAACATTCACCATGCAGCTGTTCAGGCTATTACTGCTGTTAAAGGGTAAATGTGCATGTCAGTTGCTTGGAAGGGAAACAGGAGCAAATGCAAGAAGCTAGAATAGCTGGAAATTTTATCCTCTGTAAGGTACCTTGCCTGTCAGCGTCTAGCAGTTTGTGGTCATGTTGAAGAAGGTCAAGCCTTAGTCAGCTCTTGCTGCTTTGTCCTGATGATATCCCCCAGCTGAGATTGTGGTCGAATCGTACAAATTACAAACGGATTTCACCGTCAATTGTGAATGAGATGCTTAAAATCATGGCTCACAATGTTCTATGTACATTAGTGAAAGAGACTGAAGAAGCTGTTTTCCACAGTATAATTGTGGATGAGACTATAGCTCTTACCACAAAGGAGCAGGTTTCATTTTACTTTTGCACTGCCACAGAGGATATGTCTGTGGAAGTATTCTTTTTTTTTTTTTGGCTCTTAAGAAACTCATGCCATAACCTCTAAAACTCTTTTTGCTATTTTGAAAGATGTACTCTGCTGCTTTCATCTTCCTCTTGATAGATGTTGTGGCCAATGCTATGATGGAGCCTCAAATGTCGCTTGGACTCCAGGCTCTTGTGAAGCAAGAGGAACCAAGAGCACTCTATGTGTGCTGTTTAGCCCATGCTGTGAACTCAGTGGTGCAAGATATATCAGGAAATGTTATGATGTGTAGAAAGTGTTTTTTGAGTTAAATAGCTGACCTTATCGGCTTTGCCAGAAGTTCACCCAAGTGTCTTGTCTGGTTTAAAATATTTTCAAGGGAGAGAAGAGAACGTACATCTGAAACCATTTTGTCCCATAAGATGGACTACTACTACTATGAATATTTATATACCACTTTTAACCAAAAGTTTCCAAAGTGGTTTACATAGAGAAATTAAAATAAACTAGCCGACCCCGCACAGAGCATCTGTGCACTCTTTGGGGCCGGCGGTTGCCCCCCCCCACTTCTGCCCCAGTCTCTGCTTCTGGGCCCAGCCACCTCTCCTCTCCACTGCCACTTCTGCCCCCCCCTTCTTTCTCCCCTCCTGGGCCTTGCCTCCGCGGCTGGGCTGGGCTGGGCTGGGCCGGGCCCACCACCTCTGGCCTTCATGGCCAGGCCGCCACCGCAGCAACCAATCCTCCTGGGTACACCTCAGCCAATCAGGCGTGTCCGCTGCCCAGCCAATTACCTGGGCTCTGGGACACACACATTCCAAGCCACACCCAGGAGATTAATATAATAGATACATATAATTGTTCTCACTCCCCAAAGTGACTGTTAGAGTACCTTCCTTACAGTCAGTTGACATTAACTATAGAGAGCTCATTGAAAGGAGAAGGGAGAAGTTGGAGCAAAGGCAAATGGATATGCACAAGAACTGCGGAGGTTTGAGTCTCTACAGCAGTTGATGCTTATGTTTGGACACACTAAATACAGCACTTCAAAATAGTAACCTAGAATTCCATCAAGCAGAACTTCTTTTGATGTCCACTAAGGAGAGTACAAAGTAACTGAGTTTGAACAGTTCTGGTCAAAGACTACCATGACAGCAAAATCAGGCGTTTAGATTTCGCAAGCCCCACCTAGGTGCAGAAGGCTTCCATGACACATTAATGCTGTGTGCAAGCCTCATCTGTTTGAATCTCCTGAGGAATTCTACAGGAAAATCTTTTGTGATGTGGTTGATAATATCAGCAGCAGCTTATGCAGTCACTTTGCCTCAGATGTGTTCTAACACATGAGCAATATTGAGAAGTTTGCCATTGGAGAGATTGATAGCACATCAATTGCAGGGTTTTACGCGACTGACATGGATGCTTTTGATTACAGCTTCATCGTGATATGCTGTTGGATATCACAAGGCAACAGAAAGTTAAACTTTCAGCTCTTAAGGATGTGGTTGATCTTCTGAGTGGGACACAAGGGAAGCATCTGCTACAGTTACTACCATAACTGACAAAGCTGATTAAAATCAGTCTTACTATACCTGTTTGAAAATGTACATCAGAAAGATTATTCTCATGTCTTTGTAAGAACTTTCTGCGGTCAAGTATGGGGCAAACCAGGCTTAATCACATGGCTGTTTTACATGGACATAAGGAGATAGATCGGGAGATGAATCTTAACATTATAGCTAATGAGTTTATCCAGTCAGCACCGATTAAAAAAAGATACATTCAGTGTGGAAGAATTCTAGTAGTGCATAGACTGAATGCATTTCTTTTCATTAGTCCTCTCTGTAGTTAGCTACTCTTCAATGCTTTGGCTATAATAAATATGTTTTAATTCATTTTAAAAGTTCCTTAATTTTTATTTTAGGAACATAGGAACATAGGAAGACAGAAGGAGAACAGCTTGGGTGGGGCACTGACTGACTGCTGTCTTTGCCCCTGCCTCACCTTTCCTCAGGTGTGTGTAACATCTCCTTGGGCTGCTGCTGGGGCTTTGGCGGCTGCTGCTGCTGCTGCTATATAGGGCAGGCTAGCCCAAGGGCCTGGGGGAAGAAGACAGAAGGAGAACAGCTTGGGTGGGGCACTGACTGACTGCTGTCTTTGCCCCTGCCCCACCTTTCCTCAGGTGTGTGTAACATCTCCTTGGGCTGTTGCTGGGGCTTTGGCTGCTGCTGCTGCTGCTGCTATATAGGGCAGGCTAGCCCAAGGGCTCTCGTCCTTGTGGCTCTCTGCCGTGGGGCGAGCTGCCTGAGGCCCAGAAGAGCTCTCTCCTTCCGCCCTGAAGAGCCATCTTCTCACAATTAAGAAGTCAGCAGGAGACTACGCAAGCCTGGTTTGGTTTTGTTTTTAATTAAGCCAAGAAGCCGTGGTGGGTTAGTCTGGGGAGATGTGTCTGGGGGAGCAAAAAAGTGGGTCTGGAGTGGGGGCAGCAATATCACAGGTAGCGGGCAGAGGGAGGTATGGCGGTGGGAGTTGGGCAGGCCGTTACAGGGGAAAACGGTCCAGGCAATTGAGGCCTGTTCCTTTTTCCGGCCCTTCTCCCAACCCTCTGACCCTAGGGAGCTCTGAGATCACTCCTTCGAGGATTAGGGTGCTGCTGCTGAATGCCAGGTCAGTTAACGCAAAAACATCTCTCATCCACGATCTTGATTGTGGATGAGCGTGCTGACCTGGTATGTGTGACGGAGACCTGGTTGGATGCGCTGGGCGGGGTCGGTCTCTCTCAGCTTTGTCCTCCAGGTTTCCAGATCGTGCAGCAGCCCCACCTCGAGGGTCGGGGAGGAGGTGTTGCAGTCATCTTTCGAGAGACTCTCCCCATTTCCAGGTGCCCGGTCAGGCAATCTCAGAATTTCGAGTGTTTGTCCTTGAGGGTGGGCCTCCGAGATAGGCTGGGGATTCTGTTGTTGTACCGACCACCCCGCTGCACTTCAGTCTCCCTACCTGAGCTGGCGGGGGTGGTCTCGGAGGTGGCCTTGGGTTCCCCCAGGCTTATTGTTTTGGGGGATTTCAATGTCCACGCTGAGACCCCCCTAGTGGGTGCGGCTCAGGATTTCATGGCCTCCATGGCAACCATGGGCCTGTCTCAATTGGTATCGGGCCCTACCCACGTGGCGGGACACACTCTGGATCTGGTTTTTGCCGACCGGGAAATAAATGATCTGGAGGTGGGGGAATTTGAGACCACTCCCTTGTCATGGACAGATCATCACCTGGTGGGGTTTAGTTTGACTGCTCCGTCTGCCCTCTGCAGGGGTGGTGGGCCAATTAAGATGGTCCGCCCCGGGAGGCTTATGGATCCGCTTGGATTTCAGACGGCCCACGGGGAGTTTCCAGTGTCCAGAGCTGGTGACCCTGTCGACGCCTTGGTTGATCTCTGGAATGGAGAGATGGCCTGGGCTGTTGACACGGTTGCCCCCAAGCGCCCTCTCCGGCTTGGTGGAGCCCGTTCAGCTCCTTGGTTTTCCTCAGAGCTTAGGGCGATGAAGCAACTCGGGCGACGGCTGGAGCGACGCTGGAGGAAGAGTCGTCACGAATCCGATCGAACATGGGCTAGAACCCATTTTAGGGACTATGCCGTGGCGGTGGGGGCGGCGAAGAAACGTTTTTTCTCCGCCTCCATTGCGTCTGCTCAGTGCAGGCAAACAGAGCTGTTTCATGTGGTGAAAACATTGCTCCACACATCCCCCCGGACAATGGGGGAGGAGCCATCTACGGCTCTTTGTGATCGGTTTGCCTGTCACTTTGCAGATAAAGTCGCTTGCATCCGTGCTGACCTGGACTCCAGAGTTTTGGCAGTTCCGGCAGACGTGCCTTTGGTACCATCTGGTCCCGTTGTGTTGGATTCTTTTCGGTTGGTGCGGCCTGAGGATGTGGACAAGATCCTGGGCAGTGTGCGGGTGACTTCGTGCACTCTTGACCCTTGCCCTTCATGGCTAATAAAAGCTGCCAGGGAGGGGACGGGCAGATGGCTGGAGGTGATCATTAATGCTTCATTAAGGGAGGGCAGGATGCCATCGTGCCTTAAGGAGGCGGTGGTAAGACCTCTATTAAAAAAGCCCTCCCTTGATCCCTCCAGCCTGGACAACTATAGACCTGTGTCTAACCTTCCCTTTTTGGGCAAGGTGATAGAGCGTGTGGTGGCGTCCCAGCTGCAGAGGGTCTTGGATGATACGGATTATCTGGACCCTTTTCAATCTGGCTTCCGCCCCGGGTATGGGACTGAGATTGCCTTGGTCGCTCTAGTGGATGACCTACGCTGGGAACTAGACAGGGGGAGTACGTCCCTGTTGGTTCTGCTGGACCTCTCGGCGGCGTTCGATACCATCGACCATGGTATCCTTCTGGGCCGCCTCTCGAGTATGGGAATCGGAGGCACTGCGTTGCAGTGGTTCCGGTCCTTTCTTGAGGGGAGGGTCCAGAAGGTGGTGCTGGGAGACTACTGCTCGCCCCGTGGCTGTTGGCCTGTGGGGTCCCGCAGGGTTCGGTCTTGTCCCCCATGCTGTTTAACATCTACATGAAGCTGCTGGGAGAGGTCATCCGGGGATTTGGACTGAGTTGTCAGCAATATGCGGATGACACTCAGCTCTATCTCTCCTTGTCATCTGATCCTAGGGAGGCAGTGGATGTCCTGAACCGGGGGCTGGAGGCCGTGATGGGTTGGATGTGGGCTAACAAACTGAAATTGAATCCGGATAAGACGGAGGTACTGTTGGTCAGTAGGAGAGCCAATCAGGATGAGGAGATTTTACCAGTTCTGGATGGGGTTGCACTCCCCTTGAAGGAGCAAGTACACAGCTTGGGGGTACTACTGGACCCGGCTCTGCTTTTGGAAGCTCAGGTGGAGGCGGTGGCCAGGGGCGCCTTTGCACGGCTTCGGCTGGTGCGCCAGCTGCGTCCCTTTCTCAAGAAGGCAGATCTGGCCACGGTTACCCTCGCCTTAGTCACGTCACGGCTGGATTACTGTAACGCGCTCTACGTGGGGCTGCCCTTGAAGAATATCCGGAAACTGCAGCTAGTGCAAAACGCGGCAGTGAGGGTTTTATCCAGAGCTGCCCGTTGGGAACATATCACCCCCATTTTGAAAGAGCTGCACTGGCTACCGGTTCGTTTCCGGGTCCAATTCAAGGTGCTGGTTTTGACCTTTAAAGCCCTAAACGGTTTGGGCCCGGGGTATTTGGGGGACCGCCTGCTCCCAAGGGTTGCTGCCCGCTTGACGAGGACATCTGAGGGGGCCCTGCTCCGGGTGCCGACAATGAGAGAGGCCCGGCTGTCGTGCACTCGGGACAGGGCCTTCTCTGTTGCTGCCCCCAGACTCTGGAATGCTCTCCCAGTGGCCATTCGTTCCTCGGACTCCATCATGGCTTTTAGAAAGCTTGTAAAGACTTGGCTTTTTACCCAGGCTTTTACATAATCGTTTTTACTGCTGCTTCTGGGTGTTTTTATTTGTTGTATTGTTTTATGCCTGTTTTTATATGTTTTTATACTCTTAGCATGTTGTTTTTATTGTGTTTTTATTGTATGTTTTTAACTTTTGTAAACCGCCTTGGGGCTATAGTTTAACGAAAGGCGGTATAAAAATGCAAAAATAAAATAAATAAATAAATAGGAAACTGCCATATACAGGTGAAACTTGAAAAATTAGAATATCGTGCAAAAGTTCATTAATTTCAGTATTGCAAATTAAAAGGTGAAACTGATATATGAGATAGACGCATTACATGCAAAGCGAGATAAGTCAAGCCTTAATTTGTTATAATTGTGATGATCATGGCGTACAGCTCATGAAAACCCCAAATCCACAATCCCAGAAAATTAGAATATTGTGAAAAGGTTCAACAGTCTAGGCTGCAGGTGTCCCACTCCAATCAGCTAATCAATCCATAACACCTGCAAAGGGTTCCTGAGCCTTTAAATGGTCTCTCAGTCTGGTTCATTAGGAATCACAATCATGGGAAAGACTGCTGACTTGACAGTTGTGCAGAAAACCATCATTGACACCCTCCATAAGGAGGGAAAGCCGCAAAAGGTAATTGCAAAAGAAGTTGGATGTTCCCAAAGTGCTTTATCAAAGCACATTAATAGAAAGTTATGTGGAAGGGGAAAGTGTGGAAGAAAAAGGTGCACAAGCAGCAGGGATGACCGCAGCCTGGAGAGGATTGTCAGGAAAAGGCCATTCAAAAGTGTTGGGGACTTTCACAAGGAGTGGACTGAGGCTGGAGTTAGTGCATCAAGAGCCACCACACACAGACGGATCCTGGACATGGGCTTCAAATGTCGTATTCCTCTTGTCAAGCCGCTCCTGAACAACAAACAACGTCAGAAGCGTCTTACCTGGGCTCAAGAAAAAAGAACTGGTCTGTTGCTCAGTGGTCCAAAGTCCTCTTTTCTGATGAGAGCAACCTTTGCATCTCATTTGGAAACCAAGGACCCAGAGTCTGGAGGAAGAATGGAGAGGCACACAATGCAAGATGCTTGAAGTCCAGTGTGAAGTTTCAACAGTCTGTGTTGATTTGGGGAGCCATGTCATTTGCTGGTGTTGGTCCACTGTGCTTCATTAAGTCCAGGGTCAACACAGCCGTCTATCAGGAGATTTTGGAGAACTTCATGCTTCCTTCCGCAGATGAGCTGTATGGGGATGCTGACTTCATTTTCCAGCAGGACTTGGCACCTGCCCACACTGCCAAAAGTACCAAAACCTGGTTCAATGACCATGGGATTACTGTGCTTGATTGGCCAGCAAACTCGCCTGACCTGAACCCCATAGAGAATCTATGGGGCATTGCCAAGAGAAGGATGAGAGACATGAGACCAAACAATGCAGAAGAGCTGAAGGCCGCTATTGAAGCATCCTGGTCTTCCATAACACCTCAGCAGTGCCACAGGCTGATAGCATCCATGCCATGCCGCATTGAGGCAGTAATTGCTGCAAAAGGGGCCCAAACCAAGTACTGAATACATATGCATGCTTATACTTTTCAGAGGTCCGATATTGTTCTATTTACAATCCTTGTTTTATTGGTTTCATGTAATATTCTAATTTTCTGGGATTGTGGATTTGGGGTTCTCATGAGCTGTACGCCATGATCATCACAATTATAACAAATTAAGGCTTGACTTATCTCGCTTTGCATGTAATGCGTCTATCTCATATATCAGTTTCACCTTTTAATTTGCATTACTGAAATTAATGAACTTTTGCACGATATTCTAATTTTTCGAGTTTCACCTGTACTGAGTCAGACCATTGGTCTATTTAGCTCAGTATTGTCTTCACAGACTGGCAGCAGCTTCTCCAAGGTTGCAGGCAGGAATCTCTCTCAGCCCTATCTTGGAGAAGCCAGGGAGGGAACTTGAAACCTTCTGCTATTCCCAGAGCGGCTTCATCCCCTGAGGGGAATATCTTGCAGCACACATCAAGTCTCCCATTCATATGCAACCAGGGCAAACCCTGCTTAGCTATGGGGACAAGTCATGCTTACTACCACAAGACCAGCTCTCCTCTCCGAAGGATTGTGGGCTTCAATTTACAGAATGAAAAAATACATTCAATTTTTATAACTATGTGTGATCAGTTCTTGATAAAGAGTGATTCCTAGAAATATTATTATTATTATTATTATTATTATTATTATTATTATTGATTTGATTTGTATACCGCCCTTCCAAAATGGCTCAGGGCAGTTTACAATTAAAACACACCACTAAAACAGTAAAGAGCTAAAACAAATTAAAAAACAACATAATTAACAATTTAAAAACATTTTAAAACAACAATTAAACAATTACAGTGATTAAAAACCCCAAAATCGGGTTTTAAATTTTAAAATAAACCAGATATTAAAACCCCCAAAATTTAGGAAGCTGAGAAAGCTTGGGTGAAAAGACAGTTTTTCACGTTTTTTTGAAAATTGCAGAGGTGGGGAGGATCGTATCTCAGCAGGAAGCGCATTCCACAATCTCGGGGCAGTGACCGAGAAGGCCCATCTCTGTGTAGCCACCAAATGAGTTGGTGGTAACTGGAGACGCACCTCCTCAAATGACCTCAATGGGCGGTGGGGCTCATAATGAAGAAGACGCTCTCTTAGATACCCAGGGCCTAAGCCATTTAGGGCTTTGTACGTAATAACTAGCACTTTGTATTTTGTCTGGGAACCTGTTGGCAGCCAGTGTAACTCCATCACTAAAGGAGTAACATAGTCTCTCTGAGATGACCCAGAGAGCAACCTGGCTGCCGCGTTCTGAACCAACTGAAGTTTCCAGACTACGTACAAAGGCAGCCCCACATACAGCGCATTACAGCGCAAGTCTGGAGGTTACCAACAGATGTACCACAGTTTTGAGGTCATTGATCTTGAGAAACGGGCGCAGCTGGCGTATCAGCCGGAGCTGATAGAAAGCACCCCTGGCCACCGCCTCAACCTGAGAAACCAGGGAGAGGTGTGGATCCAGAAGTACTCCCAGACTGCGAACCTGTTCCTTTTGGGGAAGTGTGACCCCATCTAGAACAGGCAGATCAAAATCGTCTCTAGAGTTCCGACCCCGCACAATAAGTACCTCCATCTTATCTGGATTCAGCTTCAGTTTATTCTCCCTCATCCAGCCCATTACTGCTTCCAGGCAGGCAGAGGCGCAACTATAGGGGGGGCAGGGGGGGCACGTGCCCCGGGCGCCATATTTTTTGGTCACATGGGGGGCGCCGCCATGACAAAAAAAATTCTTTTTAATTTTTTTCTAATTTTTTTGTTAATACAAATGTTTCCTGCTCAGTGCAGCAGCGCTGCAGCAGTCAAGGGAGCACGTCGGCGCCCCCTCCCCCATGAGCGGTCCCTTCCGCGCCGCCCGCGCGCCCCCCCCCCATTGCTTTGCTGGCGCCTGGCGGCCAGTCAGTGGCCTGGCTTGGCGGCGGCGGCGGGCGCTTGTGAGGAAAAACCTAAGTATAATGTAGCATGTTGGGGGCGCGGGGGGCGCCATTTAAATGCTTGCCCCGGGCCCCGTTTTCCCTAGTTACGCCTCTGCAGGCAGGAATTTAGGGAGGATATGCCAGCTCCTGAAGAAGTTGACATGGAGAAGTAGATCTGGGTGTCATCAGCATACTGGTAACACCCAACTCCAAATCCCCTGATGATCTCTCCCAGCGGTTTCGTGTAGATGTTAAAAAGCATTGGAGAAAGTATGCAGCCTTAAGGGACACCATACTTAGGAACATAGGAAGCTACCATATACTGAGTCAGACCATTGGTCTATCTAGCTCAGTATTGTCTTCACAGGCTGGCAGCGGCTTCTCCAAGGTTGCAGGCAGGAATCTCTCTCAGCCCTATCTTGGAGAAGCCAGGGAGGGAACTTGAAACCTTCTGCTCTTCCCAGAGCGGCTTCATCCCCTGAGGGGAGTATCTTGCAGTGCTCACACATCAAGTCTCCCATTCAGATGCAACCAGGACAGACCCTGCTTAGCTATGGGGACAAGTCATGCTTGCTACCACAAGACCAGCTCTCCTCTCCTTAAGCTCAGATTTTGAAGAGCAACAATCTCCAATTGACACCATCTGGAATCTATCTGAGAGGTAGGAGCGCAACCACTGTAAAACAGTGCCTCCCACCGCCAACCCCCTCAGATGTTCCAGAAGGATACTATGGTCCATAGTATCGAAAGCCGCCAAGGGATCCAAAAGGACCAATAGAGTCACACTTCCTCTGTCAATTGCCAATTGGAGATCATCCATCAGGCCGACCAATGCAGTCTCCACCCCATAGCCTGCCTGAAAACCAGTTTGAAATGGGTCTAGATAATCAGTTTCCTCCAACACTGCCTGGACCTGAGAGGCCACCACCCTCTCAATTACCTTGCCCAGCCATGGGAGGTTGGAAGCAGGCCTATAATTGCTCAACTCTGAGGGATCTAATGCAGGCTTCTTTAGAAGAGGTCTAATGATTGCCTCCTTAAGACAAGGAGGCATCCTGCCCTCCCTCAGAGAACCATTTACGATTTCCACCAGGCTGTCTACAACAACTTCCCTGCTAGATCGGACAAGCCATGTTGGACAAGGGTCAAGAGAACAAGTGGTAGGCCTCACCGCTCCAAGTTGCTTGTCCACATCCTCAGGAGTCACAAACTGAAACCAATCCAGTCAAATCACAAAAGAGGAGTCGTTGGGCACCTCCAGCTCAGACATCAAATTAATTGTGGAGTCTCCATCTAGGTCGGCCTGAATCCGAGAGATTTTATCTGCGAAAAACTCTTTAAACACATCACAGCGGATAACTGATGACTCCAAATTCTGGTTCAAGGGAGAGGGGGCAGATGCTAATCCCCTCACAACCCTGTACAACTCAACTGGACGTGAATTCACAGAGGCAATATGGGCAGAAAAGAACTGCCTCTTTGCCACACGTATTGCCTGAACATAGATCTTTAGATGTGCTCTATGTCGCAATCTGTCAGATTTGAGTCGAGTCTTCCTCCACTTGTGCTCCAGTTGCCTACCTTGCCGTTTCAGCCCCGGTAGATCTTCCGTATACTGAGGGGCCAATTTTGAAGCGGGTCGGAGGGGACTCTTGGGAGCAATTGTGTCTACTGCCCTGGTGAGTAAGTTGTTCCAATTCTCAACCAGGGCATCAACAGGATCACCAGCAAAGCCAACATTAAATTCCTCCAAGGCTTCTTGGAATCTTAGTGGATCCAATAACCTCTTTGGGTGGACCATTCTAATGGGCCCCTCGCCCCTGCAGAGGTGGGAAGTGGTCATAAGTCCAATCTTAACCAGATGGTGGTCCATCCATGACAATGGGGAAATCACAGGAGTCCCCACCCACAGAACACCACTCTGATCAACCCACCCACAGAACACCACCCTGATCAGAGTAAAATACCAAATCAAGCATGTGACCTGCAATATGCATTGGTCCAGAGACCACTTGGGATAGGCCCATAGTTGTCATGGCTGCTATGAACTCCCGAGCTACCCCAGACAAATTGGTCCAGAAATGAACATTGAAGTCCCCCAGCACCAAGAGTCTGGGAGACTCCAGTGTGAGTTCCGTGACCAGGTCTGTGAGCTCAGTAAGGGATTCCGCTGGGGATCAGTACACCAACAGAAGTCCCAATTTATCCCTGGTCCCCAAACTCAAGTACACACATTCAGCATGGTTCAATACCCTGACAGGGACCCTGGTAAGGGAGATGTTATCCTTATAGACCACAGCCACCCCACCTCCCCACCCACGTCCCCTCACCTGCTCCTCTACAGAATATCCTGGAGGGAGAAGCTGGGACCAAACTGGACCACTAGCCTCCCCCAACCAAGTCTCTGTAATACATACCAGGTCAGCCCCTTCATCCATGATCAAATCATGGATGAATTCATGGATGAATTCAGATTTTTTTGGGACCAACTTGGCATTACAGAGGAGCAGGGAAAAGCTATGTGGGTTGTTAGCAGTGCTCCCCGAGGTCAAAGAGTTGGCAGGACAGCCGGAAGGGGAGACAGCTATTAAATTTCTGACTACCCTTCCCCTGGAATGGCCCGCTTACCAGCCAACATTACTTCTTCTATTCCCCACCACCCCCACCACCAGGACAGCTGCCCCATAGTCAACAGGTGCCCCCTGTCCCCCCATCTCCAGACGAACCCAAACACATTACAGCAACTTCAACCCAAGTCTAAAACAGCTTAAAACTAATTAACCAGAAGTCCCCTAGCCCTCCCCTTCCCCCGAGGAGGCTCCCCCAAAGGGGTGACCCCCCTTGGCGGTGACCCCACCGGTGGCGGGCCCACCGCCACAAGGAGCCTTCCTATAAAGCCCAAAGCTGAGCAGGTGACCCGAGGAACAACTCAGTCACTCAGGGGCTGGTCCCAATCCTGCCCACATTTCCCACAGATGTTAACCTGAGGCTGCAGCCCCGCAGGGGAAGCAAAGGCAGGCAGGCAACAGCAGAAGGAATCCCAGCACCCACCTGGTCTCTCACTCCAGGCAGCACTGGGTGAGAGGTGGATGGACTCTCCCTTTCCCTCTCTGCTGGGCTTCTAAATATAGATAATGAATACATATAGATGAATACTCCTGGGCCCCACGTGCGTGCACACACACACACACGCACACACACACACACACACACAGAAAATTGAGAACTCTATGCCCTTGGATGACTATGCTTCCCTTTGTGAATGTGGTTGCATATCTGGGGGTATGTCTGGCTTGTTGAATCTCATAGTGCCTATACAGGTCAACCCCTTGCTCAAGAGAGCCTCTGCCAGCTATATAAAGGGAAAGAAGTTATCCTCCACCCCAATTCTTTGAGGGCAGGTTAAAATGAACAATGCTCTGCACACACAAGAACAAAAACGCACCTGTCCTGATGTCCCTGGCATATGTGCCAATGCACTCTTGGTCCTCTTGCATCCTTTAATTGTGTGAGAGGGAAGCTCATCTGAATTGCCCCTCTCCACATGCTCCAAGAGTGTTTTGGAGCACTTGTAGAGGAGCAATTTACCTAAAGCCACTCCAAGTGTTGTTCCATGGCTGTACACATTGCTGCACAACTTGCAGGCCTACTTGTCTTTGTTGCAGTCCTCCAACTTGCTTCCCAAGGTCAAAATCTCCTGTCAGTGGGTGGGATGCTTTTGTATTACAGCACCACTATATTTTCAAACCATACTTCTTTAGTGTACTTGGCATGTGTTGCCGGAAGGGACAGTGCCTCAGAAACCTAACAGCTGCTCATCAACTGCTGAACAGACCCAGGATTGCTACAGATGCTGTATGAACAAGGCCCACATAGCTCTAATAGTTACCAGCTTAGCAGTCACTCTTCTGTCATGGGACTTTGTCACAGAACCTTAAACCAACTGTGATATCCTCAAACTGCCCACAGTCCCTGCAGCACTTCATGACTGGACACACACTTCCTGGGTCAGCATCTGGGGCTTTTTAGTCTGCAAAAGCGGCAATTAAGGGGCAACATGATAGAGGTGTATAAAAATTATGCATGTAGTAGAGCGAGTGGACTGAGAGAAATGTTTCTCCCTTTCTCACAGTTCTAGAACCAGGGGCCATCCCATTTAACTAAAAGCCAGGAAATTTAGGACCAACAAATTACGAATGTGTGAAATGGAACTCTCTGCCATGGGATGTGGTGACGGCCACTAGCTTGGATGGCTTTAAAATGGACTTAGACAAATTCATGGAGGACAGGTCTATTGACGGCTACTAGTCTGGTGGCTATAGGCCATCTCCAACTTCAGAGGTAAGATTCCTCTAAATACCAATTGCAAGGGAGCAACAGGAAAAGCCAGGGCATACCCTCACCTCTTGCCTGTGGGCTTCTCAGAGGCACCTGGTGGGCCACTGTGTGAAATGGGATGCTGGATTAGATAGGCCTTGGGCCTGAAGGGCTGTTCTTATGCTTGGCATAAAACACACCAGCCAGGATTTACTACTACAACAACAAATATTTATATATTGCTTTTCAACAAAAGTTTCCAAAGCGGTTTACATAGAGAAATAATAAAGAAAGAAATTTCTTTTATTATATTGCCTGGTTTCACGTGGAGGAACTCACATCTTACACAGCTAACAGATATGGATTACAAGTCACATTACAGGATGTTTTTCACACCCAGCTTTTAGTTCACATCTCCTTTGGAATGGAAGGGGTGCGTTCACATATCGGCCAGATTTACTCTGAAGTCCCTGCAAGCTATTGGGGAGCACTTCACACATAATCCAGGTTTTTTTTAATTGCGCATTAAATGTGTAGACTGGATTTTTAAAAAGCCACTTTTTGCGCCAGTGTTTTGGGGTAACTTCAAACTCACAGTAAAGCCTCTCAGTAAATCAGCGGTAAAGCCTGCTGTCTGGGAAAGCTTCAGGGAGTTATTCGCACATGGCTTCATGCTTCGGGGTAAATGTTGAGCGAAGCCACTTCAAAATACACTCGCAGCATTGAGGGAAGCAGCCCCTTCCCTCTCCTCTTTCGGGGTTTCTTTTGATGCAAGTTCACATGTTTTTCTTCATGTTTTCCTTCTAGCCAATGGGGGAGGGGGGAGAGAGAGAGTACTGAAGAGCTACATTTGCATTTGTAAAGAGAGTATCCTTTTTATCATGCTAATGATTCTACATCTGTGCCTCTCCCTATTTACTGTAGCATTTTCAGAAACAGTAGCTTAAAACCAGCATTTTAAAAACCCGGAAATACCTCAAGATAAGCTAGAATTCGCAAGACAAAGCCCGACTTGTGTGTGGATTGGGTCCAAGAATCTCAAAGGGACTTTGGGGTAAGTTTGGCTGGTGTGTGAATGCACACACTCTCCTCTGAAGTAGATTTGAGGTAGAAGCCATGTGTGTAAAGCCTCCTGGTGATCTCATCACCTTCAAATTTAAAGCATAAGATTTAAAACTCAATTTGCATATCCCTCAGAGATTGGCTAGATTTCTATCTTCTCTTTCAGTGGCTAAAGGTTTATCAACCAAAAGGAAGGAAGGCTGAAGGAATTCTCAACCCTGTGAGATGATTACTCTCTGAGCAGATACAGAAATAGAAATGCACACTTGGTCTGGAGAGTTGCAATTTGTCTTTGATATCACCAGATGTTGGCTATGGCTTCTACATTCAGACAACCTAACACCAGCTCACAATCTCTAACCAATAAAGTCCAAAGCAGTCTCATTGACTTTAAAAGACTCAAGGTTTAAATAGACTGTGGCTTCTAGCCACAAACGATATTTCTCTAATTATTATTTGCCATCCTATTTCAGTAGGCATTATACTGGCAACTAAAACACCTTCATTTTCTGTTTATTTCTTTACTTATAACAGCAAGAATAGCAACATGTTATTAATGAGCAGGATGCAGAGCATTGTAGAAGGAAGTAATCCACTATCAGATTGCTTGATGGTGACACTGACATTTCACACCCCTCCAGTTACATGGGAATGACTGTCAGTCTGTGTGACACTAAAGACAGGTTCCATCTGCTGTTCAATTTTTCTTCTCAACCTATCTTCCAGTTCATTTATCAGTTTCCTAGCAACACACCTCAATTTTCTATTCTTACATGTAATTCCTCTTCCAGTTCCTGCTGAGAGGCATCCATCTCTCAAAGCAGTTGAGCTTTAATTTCTTCCTGCACAGTTTGAATTGCATCAAGTCTTCCTCCTTTGCCCTTCCTGTTGTGCAACCTTCAGCTTTATTCTTGGATCCAGAAAATAGGGAAGGCATTCAAAAAGCGCAAAACCAAAGGCAACTTTCTTGCGGGGACACGTAACTTTACACACACTGAATTTTTTGAAAGTGACATTGTGACACACCTGAGGCCATAGATCTATAAAAAGTAACATCTGAAGCTTCCCTGGGTTTATTCTGTGTATTTATTTGAACACACCTATCCAACCCCAGAGCACAAAGACCTCTCAAAGTGGTCTATGAATAAACCTAAAGCAAACACTTGAGTTAGAATAAAACAGACATCAAAGCTAGCCTCAACTCAGTTTAAAACAAACCTATGGGAAGCATCTTCAGCAGTGCTTCTTAGACACCAAATGCCTGCCTAAATAATCGCATGGTGTTACCAGCCTTCTAGAAAGTAGGAGAGAGAGCAAGTCTGCTGGGCCTTCTCAAAGAGTAGTTTCCACAATGAAGGGGTAGACACCAAGAAAGCCATCCCACTTCACCTTCAGAAGGCAGGAGAGGCACTTGGAGCAGAATCTCCTTGGCTGATCTTAAAGTACATGGGGAGCAAGAGATAACCAAGGTTATCTAAACCAGTTAGGACTTTGAAGGTCAAAACTAAAAATTCTGAAATGAGCCAACATAACTGGATACTAGTTTCCTTGAGAACAGGTGTTCCATGTTCTCTGTGGCTATTTCCAGTTAAAAGCCTGACTATCACACTCTGAATCCATTGTTTCTCTGAACCCTCTTTAAAAAGCAGCCTCTCCAACTACCACCACTAAGTATTTATTGACAAAGAGAAAGGTCTTCAATTCCAGCAATCACAGGATAAAACCTTTCTGATTGGCAATGCACTTTCCCATGAATTAATGGAAAAGAGAAAATAATAGATAAGATACTCCAAAACAAAACAAAAAACTGCATCAGTGTATGTATTCACGTGTCTGTAGCAACTTCAAAAGGTAAATACATCAGAAATCCCCTGCTAATTGAGCAAAGAGGCACCTTTTTTTAAGTGGTTGTTTTCTTTATGGAGCAGGGGGAGAGCAACTGGCCCTATCCAACCCTAGCACAGCATCGCTTCAGTGGCTGCTGCTGGCATCTATCTTTCTTTCTTTTTAGTTTGTGAGCCCTTTGGGGAAAGGGATCCATCTTTATTTATTTATTTATTTATTTATTTATTTTAATCTATGTAAACCACTTTGGGAACTTTTATTAAAAATGGTATATAAATATTTGTTGTAGTAATAGTAGTAGTAGAATTAAGAGAGGATATCTTAGAACAGGAATGCACAATTTCAGCCTTCCAGCTGTTCTTGGACTACAACTCTCATTATCCCCATGCACAGTAGCCAATAGCCAGGAATGTTGGGGCTTGTAGTCCAACATCTATAGGAGGGCTAAAGGTGTGCAGCCCTGCCTTAAACTATCCCATGCCTTTTCACAGATGCAGACAAATGGTTCCAGATTCACCTGTGGGCACAGAAGTCAAAGTTCAACTTCACTGAAATGACATTGGTGTTCAGACAAGGCTTCTTCAGATGTACACAGAATTTAGAGTAGGAAATGAACCACAAAACAGGTTTCAAAATGAATTGTACAAGTACTGTAATGGCATTTGTCTGTGGGGTTTCTATTATGTTATCAAGGTTCTTGTCAAAATAAAAGCAGTGATGCTCAATTTTTAACTTCTTTTTCCACTGAGCATAGGTTTGTTTGTTTATTTATTTATTTTTATTGTTAAATGTATACCCTGCCTTTCATTAAGAAAATCCCAAGGCGGCTCACAATAAAATTTAAAAACACGATTATAAAAAGACACATTAAAATATTGAGCTAAAAAGCATAAAAACAAATCTGATTAAATAATAATAATAATAAATTAAAACGCAAGCATAAAAACAGTATAAAATACAAGAAGCAACAGTGGAGACAATCATATGAAAGCCTGGGTAAAAAGCCAGGACTTGACATGTTTTCTAAAAACTGTGATGGAGACTGAGGAGCGGATCCTCACCAGGAGAGCATTCCAGAGTCTGGGGGCAGCAACAGAGAAGGCCCTGTCCCGAGTGCATGACAACCTAGCCTCCCTCATTGTTGGCCCCCTCACCCTCAGATGACCTCATCAAGCGGGCAGAAATCCTTGGGAGCAGATGGTCCCTCAGATAACTCGGGCCCAAACCGTTAAGGGCTTTAAAGGTCAAAACCAGCACCTTGAATTGGACCCGGAAACGAACCGGCAGCCAGTGATCACTTTATTAAGAAGTGATCTTGTGATAGGATTACTGTGCTGTCTGCCCCATTTCATCACATTCTCTCTCATAAACAGTCTTGGAGGCAGGACACCACTATAGTAGCAGGCACTGTTGAAAGGAAAAGGTTGTTGCTCTTCTGTTTCCGTAGCAGATGGAGGATGTCTCCTATTTGACTGCTTACATCCAAATAATCTGAGCCAAAACCTATAATTAAATGGTGGTTTCTCCCACTCTGTAACCCCAAGTTCTCACTCATCAGTTCTTAGACTTGTCTGCTAACTGGGCAAAGAGGAACCTTTTTAATGTGGTGATTTTCTTTATTTAGCAGGGGGAGAGTAACTGGCCTTCTCCACACCCAACACCTTACCTCCAGTGGCTGTTGCTGGTGTCTTTCTTATGTTTCTTTTTAGATTGTCAGCCCATTGGGGACAGGGTTCCATTCTCTCTCTCTCTCTCTGTAAACAACTTTGGAAACTTTTGTTGAAAAGCAGCCTATAAATTTTTTTTGCTGTTTTTGTAGTAATGAAAGTGGACCTACACAAAAACATTGTCACATTCATTGCTACTAGTTACTATGGTTACTATTTTTGCACATAACCACATACACACATCTGTAATCAACATGGAAAATCTAAATAAAGTGGATATGATACACCCCAGAAATCCAAGTTTTTCATTAAAAGTATTCTGTAAATTTTCTACCTGCGTTTGGACTCTGCTCCTGCCTTTGAATTCACCAACTTCCAGGAGATTCCAAAACATTCCAGCACCTACCAAGGTTTTTGAGATGCACATTCAGATAGACCTATAATTCCAAAGTGTCCAACAATGTGGGTGCATGAGAACCTCTTTTCATGTTCAAGCAAGGCCTACAATATCATGGAAATTTAGAGTATTTGAACTGAATTGTGCTAGATTCTAGAAAGATCCCAGTCTGCTCCAGTCTGGCTCTACCATAACTGGAACCATAAATTGCCAGTACCTGGGGTGCAATGCAGTGACACATCTATACTCATATAAGCCAATTTAGCTCATGGTTGAGTTCAATAATTGATGGCGTGTACAGAAAGATAAGTAATGGTAAGAGTTCACATAGTTGAAAATTAGAACACAGGTTCAGATCCTCAGAGAATTGTAGCTATGCCTTGTTGTCCTATCTCTACACATTATGTGTAGATGTTGAAAGGGAATATGTGGATTAGAGAAGCAGGAGGGAGAAGATGACATACTCCTGCAAACATTGTTTAGCATACTGTGGGGGGGGGAGCAGTTTGGGAGGCAGTTCTGAGTGGGAAATGCAACAAGGTTTAAGCATCCATTCCTCCAGCAGCTTCATTGCTCCCAGAGCAGTCTTGAAGAAAAACAGCTACAGTATCTGGCTTCTAGTTAAGATATGACTGTAGCTTGTCCCTTGTGAGGATGGACTGAGGCCTCATGATTTAATGGAAATGACTGAATTGTTGCATGGATTCCTGGACAGGTTACTCATGCCCTGTAGTAAGCCCCAGTTTTTCTCACAAGCGAATGAATCTTATAGCATCAGCCAATGCCTCCCGAGCATTGACATCTGGTCTGAGTTCTTCCATAAATAATGCTTCCATTATTTTACATTTTTGTACATTCCTTTAAATCTCCAAAATAGATATTTTAGTAGACACTACTTTGCCTTCATGCTTTTTCCTCATATGCATTGGCCAGGGCTTGGTTCTCTGTAAACAATGCCTCATATCCACTAGATGTTATCTGTATCTATCGTTTGGGGGTCTACCGGATTCTCCGATATAAAATGAATATTATATTCTTTATATTATATTAACTTTTAAAATTTAATCATAATATTTAGCATTTATGCAGCACTCGCAAATTGGTCCACTTTGATTCTCTTTGTAACTCTTGCAACAACCCTGTCAGGTAAATGGTTGTGTTGTCCCCACATTTTGGAGAGGGTTACTGAGAAAGAGAGCAATGGCTTGCTTACAGCCATTGACAGAGTGTATGGCTTTGGCGAGGTTTTAGCCAGGGACTTTCTGACTGCTGGTGCTGTGCATGTGGGTGAGGCAAAGAGTCCCAATTGGCCTCAAAGATAGACAGTGAGCTTCACAGCTAAGTAGCTATTTGAACTCAGGCCTTCATGGTTCTAATCCAATACTCAATAGTACATCTGCCTGCCTCTGAACAGAGTTGTATATCTTGTATTAGGTAATAAAATGAAAGAATGCTGTCCTGAACTTTCGACTGCTAGGTTAGGGGGAGGGGCATAGGACAATGCAGTCCTTTTGCAGCACAGAAATATGAACAATCTAAGGGCTGCTTCTCATACTACATGACAAAGCCATTGGATACAGATTACTCCAGTATCTGCAGATATATACACCATAGGTTGCTTGAACGATCATCATATGAGACTGTGGGCAACTCCAGGGTCTGGCTGGGAGTCAGCGGCCCATTTTATTCATTCGGCTGTCATATGTATGAGGAACTGGTACATGAGTGAATGCCACTTATTGTATTTGACTACATACACGTTGCTAATAGTATACCATCAATAAGAAGAATGATCAAAAGGTAGGCATTAATAGAACAACTTGACTCTCCTCTGATCTTCTGAACATTGAACTTAGAAGGCTGATAAGCAGCCAAGTTGTTTTCAAAAAGCTGGATACTGAGACTCTCTCAAATTTCCTCCACAAAGAAAATTTGGAATGGAAGAGATGGGGAGAGGAGGGATGAAGCCTCCCCACCTTTCTTTCCCTAGGTATGCAGATCTGCCCACAAATATATGATCCAATGACTTTCCAGAGCAGGGTTGTTGGATAAACCTTTCAGTTTTGTAATGTTTACTTCCTGGTCTGTACCCATCTGCCATACTACCTGGGCATCTTACCAACTAGACAAATACTTGTGTTCTTTACATTAACCAGACCTTAATACACTTAAAGTGTGTTCATACCACAGAAAAAGGATAAGAGAGGTTTTTGTCAAATGCGATAGCATTCCGGCCAATATAGACTTTGTATTGGCATTATAAACAGACAGAAGAAAGAAGCCTCACGTAGGAAAAAACCTGAACAGCTCGATGACATAGAAAAGGGGTTCAGTGATTAATGGGACCTACAAACAGGAAATTAGAGATTTAACAGGACTTAAATCAGAAGTACTAGAGGCCTGTTAAATGAAGATGCTGGACAAAGTAAGATGACAAAACAAGAGCATTTACAGCTACATATAAAAAAAGACAACACAAAGATTAAGTGGGGTGAATACAGAAAGATTAACTATCATTTGGGTGTGGTTCAAATAATACTTTTGGTACATATAACGATACCGAACAAGGCTATGTTTAGAATAAGATGTATGTTCAGCCATGCCATCCCATACTAAATCCAGCTGAGGAGAAAGAGGACATATCCAGAGATCTTCCATTCATACATGTTGGTTGGTACTAGGAAAAGAACCACCACCATGGAAGGGGATTCAGATGCATTTTACGCACACAGGCCAATGTATGCGTATGCAACCTGTTCAAGATGCTCAGACCCCTTCCCTCGCCAAACACATGAGATGCTTTTCCATCCGTCACTCAATGCAAATACAAATGTATCCATGTCTAGAATCTGTGCTGCTGTGAGTAGTTCATATCACACCTTTTTGCATGCAAGGACCTCTAGATCAGAGCACAAGGAAGACTACTTAAATGAGAAAAGAAAAAGCAGACAGATGTAAGGCGGTACCAGGAATCTCTAAATGAGAGCATAACAGTCTAGTCCGATATTCTTCTAAAGATAACTAGTTCTCTAAAGTAAAAGTGTGCCATCAAGTCGATTTCAACTCCTGGCTCCCACAGAGCCCTGCGGTTTTCTTTGGTACAATACAGGAGGAGTTTACCATCTTACCTGTTGAGACCAGCTCCTTACCTTCACACCACAGCAAGTTTTTAAAATTATTTCACTACGGCAGCAACAGCAGGAGAAACAACAGTGTTTTCACCAGCAGGCCCTGTTTGATCACCATTGCTTCTCCTGCTGCCACTGTAGCAACAAAAGCACTAGAAAGCCACTGTGCAGCAGTCAACATTTGCAGGCTGCAGACTGCTGGCTAAGTTCAGTTCTAACTGGGCTTAGCAGGATATTGGGCCTTCAGCAACAGCCTGAGGATGTTGCTTTGTGACACTGGCCCCGATAAGAAGCTAGCAGACTCTACCAAAGGTTTTTTGGGGTTTTTTTGGTATTATAAAAATATTTTATAAGATGTTTTTGCTTTATTAATACAAAGTAGCAGGAAATAATGCAGGATGAAGCAAACAAGAGAAATATAACTGAAAGTAAAATTCAGTATTTCTACATGTAAAATATTTAAACATAAAAGGAAACTGTGGTTTGTTACAAACACAAAGAGAAGCTTACTCCGCCTTGGGGTTGTCTTTTAATGAAAGGCGGTATATAAATGCAACAATAAATAAATAAATACTCTCTCCCCATGTGAGAATGATGAGGGAAGGGGAATGAGAAACACACAAGATGGAGACTTATCATAGCTCAGTCTTGTCAAAACAGCCATGGTTTATTATGACGTTTGAACTGAGCGACTGTTAAAAGAGACTGTATTGTGGCAAATCTTCGCTATACATATTGAATGAAACAGAAAAATGAGAGAATTCTTACAAAGTTCATAGGACGGTCAGGTCACAGATGTCAATACCAAACAACAGACACATTTGATGAGAAACTCACTGACTACCAGAGAGCTGTCCCAGGAGTATGCACATGGATTTGTGAATGCTTCAAGTTACCAGCATGAAACCAAGTAACAGAATATGAACAACCAGCCAACATGTATTAGGTTTCCCACAATACTGCCAAATGACTGAAATCTTCACAGAAGATAATCCTATTATGAATCAATGTGGTAGGCTTTTCCCACACAATTAATACTATCATTCTATTCTTCATTTATAGACCTGTTCCAAAAATATGAAACGTTCTGTTGTGGCAAGGATCCAAAGAGAAGTGGGTTCCACACATACAATTTGAATATTCTTGAGAAGCAGCTTCCCTAAAACATCTTCTGCAAACAAAACTAAGAAAAAATGGATGCATGTCAAACATGAACACAGGCATCTCTGGACCCGAATTCCATACATATTACTGTAGCAAAACACACATTCCAAAGCTTATATAAAAGAAACAGTTTCTTTCCACCAAATTCTCTTTTTAAAGGATAGTATGTCATACTGTATGGAAACACTTAACTAGTCTTTCTGCTAAAAAAACCCCAACCATATATGAAAGCCTGTATCTAATGCACTCATAGATCTTCCCCTGCACCAAAATGGCAGAAAAAAATCTCACTACTGCAACATCCCCACCAAGGGAGAAGAGGGTGGCACCCAGCAACAGACAAATCATGCTGCTGGGTACACAGGGCTCTGGGCACAGAGGTTAGTAGGAAATTACTGCATATCACTGCTGGCTCTCAGTAACTCTCCTGTGCCACCACCATCCTCCCCTCTACATGAACACACACACACACACTCCAGTGCCTTACTGTAGTATTGTTTACTGTACCATAAGAAACATAATAAAATTCACAAGTCTCTGCCTCCAAGGAGTTCACAACTGAAGCTACAACAGTGAGGAGACAAAACAGGGAGGAGAGGAAAGGCGGACAAAGGAGACAAAGGATCGGGTCTCATGACCAGTGAGACCTGGATTTTACTGGTGAGCGGGAAGAGCGGGCTAAGCTCGCTCTCCCCGCTCATGAGCGAGCAGGGAGCCCTGGGCGGCCGGATTGGCCGCCCACACGATGGCCGGCTCCATGACAGAGCCGGCGGGGGGTGGGGGGAGTGGGGGCTGCATGGCCCCCGCAAGCCCCAGTATGCCCTGCGCAAGTGCGCAGGGCATACTGGGGAGACCTCCGAGCTGGGAGGCGGCTTTTCGCCTCCCGGTCAGGTGTCTACTCGTGAGTAGGCACGGCGCGAAGCCGCGCCACAGCTACTCACGAGCCTAAAAAGCAGGTTTGCTGGAGCGCTCGCTCCGCAAACCTGCTTTTTAGCAGGGGTTCTCGAGCGGGTTACCCACTCAAGAACCACCGGGCTCGGCTGCAAGGTTCTTACGACCAAAAAAAATTGGGCTAGGCTCTCCTAGCCTGATTTTTGTTGGTTGTGAGAATCGCCCCAGAGACAGCAAGACAAGGCATGCATGTGAGCAAATGCAGTTACAAGGACTTAGGCCATGTTACAGCTGGGGAGGAGGACAAAGGTGTTCAGCCAAGGGCATCACAGAAAGAGTTAAGTTTTGAGGAAAGGTAAGAAAGAAGAAAAAGGAAGGAGATAGCACATAGGTTTGCTGGGAGGCGATAATGGGAGGAATAGTTTGAAAAGAGCAGGAAAGCTTAGGGCAGCTAAATGTGCTGTTTAAATAAATGGAGGTAACAGGAAGGGCTATAACGGAAAATAAAGGCAAAATACATCGGAGAGAGCAGAGCTGTGAAGAGCTTTAAAGGTAATAAGGAGGCATTTGTTCTGGATACAAAATAGGGTGGGAAGACAGTGTAACAATCTGATGAATTGGATTTGGACTCCTTTATATTTTGTGTTTAACAAACTGAAGCTTTTGTACTTGGCCAAAAGTTTTTCTGATTTTTTTTTAAATATATATATATAGCATGAAACAAGGTTCCCTTCCTCCTCCCTTCCTTGGGCTATTTCTAATGAAAAGGTAGAATCTGCTTTATAATAAATAAGTGAATACATTAAATTCAGACTGCAATGCTTAAATTCACTAGGACTTACTTCTAAATAAAATTGCATAGGCCTGCAGTTATTCATTACTACCAAATGAATTTCTAACATATTGGAAGCACTAAAGCATTCAAGTAGTAAAAAATTAGAGCCACGGAAAGCCTTTAGTGCAGATGATATTTTATTTGTTGCAAATCCAGATCAAATCTCTTTTACACACTGTAATATGGAATTCCATTTAATAATAAGGCAACAAATTAAAACAAGGCAGAAGCAATACTTCTTTGGGACTGTATGAAGAATGGAGCACAAGAACCAAGCTTTAGCATTTAGATAATGGGGAAGGTGGGCGGAGACATATTGGCATCCTTCTAAAGAAGAAAGTAAAAAAAACCCAACCATTAATTGGATCTGAAGAGGTGGGAAGCTTTCTGTCACTCTATGAACTTACTCCCCATCTATATCAATTCATTCCCTCTGATTCACTAAAATTAACAAAATGTGGACAGAATAGATTATATACTGTTTTTCAACAGAATAGTTCTCAAAGTCCCCCCCACCACCATTTTTGTCTTAACAAATGTTTTACTTTGTTTTTATTTGGTTGTAAACCGCACAGAGACGTAGGTTTGGGGAGGTATAAAAATGTTTTATAATCATCATCATCATCATCATCATCATCATCATCATCATCAGGCATCACCAAGACCTGGCAATGGCTTAAGAATGGCAACTTGAAGAAAGAAACAGAGAGTTTAATACTGGCTGCACAAGAACAGGCACTAAGAACAAATGCAATAAGAGCAAAAGAAAAATCCACAACAAACAGCAAGTGCCGCCTTCGTAAAGAAGCAGACGAAACAGTGGACCACTTGATCAGCTGTTGTAAGAAGATCACACAGACTGACTACAAACAAAGGCATGACAAGGTAGCAGGGATGATACACTGGAACATCTGCAAAAAATACAAGCTACCTGTAGCCAAACATTGGTGGGACCATACAATTGAAAAAGTGGTAGAAAATGAAGATGTAAAAATATTATGGGACTTCTGACTACAAACAGACAAACATCTGCCACACAATACACCAAATATAACTGTAGTCAAGAAGAAAGAAAAACAAGTCAAAATAATCGACATAGCAATACCAGGGGATAGCAGAATAGAAGAAAAAGAAATAGAAAAAAAATCACCAAATACAAAGATCTACAAATTGAAATGGAAAGGCTGTGGCAGAAAAAGACCAAAATCATCCCAGTGGTAATTGGCGCCCTGGGTGCAGTTCCAAAAGACCTTGAAGAGCACCTCAACACCATAGGGGCCACAGAAATCACCATCAGCCAATTACAAAAAGCAGCTTTACTGGGAACAGCCTATATTCTGTGACGATATCTATAACAACTGACAATAAAATTCAGCCATCCCAGGTCCTTTGGAAGGACTCGATGTCTGGATAAAACAAACCAGTCAATAACACCTGTCTGACTGTGTAAACAAGCAATAATAAGGTGGTTTATTAAAAAACAAAATAATATAAAATAAAATAGGAGGAAGATGGTTCCCCATCCCCAAAAGGTTCACATTCTAAAAAGAATCACAAGGAAAACACCAGCAACAGCCAATGGAGGAATGCTGTGCTGGGGATGAATAAGGACAACTGCTCACTCCCTGCTAAATATAGGACCATCACCATTTTAAAAGGTGCTTGCCCAGTTACAGGGTTGATAAGATACAAGAATACAGTTCTCCTGTACCTTTAATAGCTGTGTAAAAAGAAGAAGAGTTTTGCAGGTTTAGCTTGCCAGGCAAGACTATGAAGAGTTGAACCCAAGGAACAGTTCTACACAACAGTTAAAAGTTACAGAGCCCTGATATCTAGCCACCTTACATGATCAAAATATTATTATGCTGGGCTGGCAAAAAGTCTGGTTTGTGACTAAATTGTTCTCTGTCAAAACATCTGCTTTCAAATTCCTGATCTTTGATGTATCAATAAGCAATAATCCAGGATGACCAAACTATCTGGGATATGAGATATCCCAGTGTCTTGTCTTTTCTTTTTAAAGCTTGAAATGGGTTGAATGATTAGAGAATGGTGCTACGGGATAGAATATGCAACCCTTTCCCTTGCACCATTTTCTTAATCGAAGTCTCTCTTCTACATTTGTTTTAAGTTCATGCTGGTTGCTGACTGAAATAAAGAGATTTGATTAATCGAAGTCAACACATGCCCGAAAGCTGTTATTAGACCTGTTGGGCAAATGTTTTCATTTGACAGTTGCCATGTATTTACTTTGTGTTGTCCATCTCATTAAAAAATATTTGCAAGCAAGAGGGAGAATCTGTTGGGCCACCTCCATCTCCTGATCTAACTTAGATACTGCTGTAAATCTGAGAAACAGGTTGCTGGCGATAAGGCATCGATTTTTCAGCCTATCTCCTGCAAGAAAGACCTTCCAGGCCTTCCCCCTAGGAACTGTACACAGGAAGCCATTTCAGTGCAGCTTCAGAAGCTTCACTACAGCCATCAACACTTCTGTGATATCACCTGCAAGTGCACTCAACCCTATCCCTCTTTTCATGGCTATTTGTACTAACTCTCTCTCACAGCGCAGACATGCAGTCCAATATTGCTGGGGTGCGGGGAATGATCTAGCCAACTAACAGGAGGAAGGATTTGAGAAGAATTCTGTGAGGTGCAAAAATCAGAGCAGAAACAAATCCAGGCAACTAAACCTTCTTTCCTTCTGAGCCAGAGGTACACCAAGGTAATTTTGAAGCCTGGACCTAAAGGCCTTTGGAGGCTGCTCCTCCCCTGCAAATTAAGGATCATCAAGCTCGGCCAGATGACCACACAACCCAGGACAGACAAAAGATGATTTGGAGGCCCCCAGGGGTTGTGGAGGCCCTGGACTTCGGGGGTAAGTCTGCCTCTTACCCCCGTAGTCTGGAGGTAAGATCGCCTCTGCTCTGAGCTTTCCAGTGGCACTTGCCCAGCTTGTTTTGGGCACCTACATTAACAGCACAATATAAGGGGAAATGAAACAGGAAAATCTACTCTGCTTGGAAGGGTCCTGGGCAGAGGGCAATGACTGCCACCCAGACATGGCTAAAAGGGGTTCAGAAAAGATTGTAGCCAGAGATTAGCAACAACTACAACAGGTTGCTTTCCTGTAACTTTGGTTCTTCTAGTGGTCATCTATGCCTTACACTAGAGGGCTTTGTACATGCGCAGGGGCCTTGTTTGGAACATTCCAAGCTTCTTAAGTTTAGGAGGGAGCTTCACCCCACTTTCCCATGCACCTTCATGAACTTCTCCCTCCTCAGTCCCTGAGTCAATGTTCCCATCAATCCAAAGAGGGGAGGTAGGGAGGGTGTGTAAGAGCACAGATGGCCACTCGAAGAAACAAAATTACAGGTAAGCAACCCGCCCTTCTTCTGCATGGTCATCTGTGCCTTACACTAGAAGGTGCATTGCAAACTTAGGCTTACCTGGAATTGGGAATTAAGCAATGAGCGACTGGAGTGCAGCTGTCCCAAATGCTGAGTAATGGCACGCCTGGATATCCAGAGCGTAGTGCCGGATGAAGGACAGCAGAGAAGACCAGGTTGCTGCTTGACAGAGACTTCCAGTAGCACAGACCTGTTGAAAGTGCTATGTGCAGCAACCGCTCTCATGGAATGAGCTTTCACTGGCAAGGGAAGAGGCTTTTTTGCAACCTAGAAAGACAGTCGAGTCGCAACCCATCAAGACAGGGTCTGAGCAGTGACCTGGCAGTCCATCTGGAGTCTGGTATAGGAAACAAACAAACAAGGAGTTTGAAGCCTGCCAGGGGGCAGTGCATTGCACATAGAACACTAAAGCTCTGTGGACATATAAAGAGTGTAGTTTATGTTATGAGGAGTCCGTGGGTGTAGGGAAGAAGGTAGGGAGTGGTTGGGAATGGTGAAATGAAGATGCGGTTTTTGAAAGGAAGGTAACATCTGGCCACAGGATCACCTTATCCTTGTGGAAGACCATATGGGAGGGCTAGGAGTTCACTCACCCAACAAGCACACATAATGACCACCAGGTAGGCCACCTTCCACAAGAGTAGTCTGAGGTCGACCACTGCCAAAGGCTCAAAGGGTGGGCTCTTGGGGCAAGAAAGTACAAGGGAGGGGTCCCAAGCCAGAGCCATTAGGGGGGTATTGGGGAACTGGTGCTGTAAACTCTTGAAAAACTGTTTGACCGTTGGGTTGCAAAACCACGATGGGCAGGCAGGTGGAAGGTGGACCACAACTGCTGCTAGGTGCACTTTAAAGGAGGAGATCTTTAGGCCCGATTCCTTCAAATGCAGAAGATAGGAGCAAATAACCTTGGAGGACAGGGTGGCGAAAGTGTGGTTCTGGGATGAGATAAAGTTCTGAAAGTGTTAAAGGGTGGTGGTAAAGGGAGGCAGGGAAAGTGTGGTGGAGGGAGGGTCCGTCTGGTGGTCAAAATTGCAAAGGAACCAGTTTTGTAGAATGTGGTCACGGAGATGGGCATATGGCAGGAAGTGGGTGGTAGAGGCCATATGGCCTAGTAGGCGTTATAGTATCCTTGCAGAGTGAGCTGGGCTAAGGCCAACAGTTGCCGCCAGTGTATGCAACACATGGATCTTGCGGTAAGGAAGGAACACTTTGGTGAGTGGAGAGTGGAAGAGGAGACTTAGGAACTCAATCGAGGCGCATGGAGCAAGGTGAGACTTTTTGTAGTTGACAGTTAGGCCTAGATGGCCTAGGAGTGCAACGGTCATTTGTATTGTGATCACCACCTCTGGTAGAGAGTCTGCCACAATTAGCTAATCATCCAAATAAGAAAAGAGTTGGACTCCTGCTTCTAGAAGGAAGCAACAACAGGTGCCATGCACTTTGTGAAGACCCGTGGGGTTGAGGCAAGGCCAAAGCGGAGTGCCTTGAACTGGTAAGTGAGTTTGCCTATCTTGAAGCAATGAAACTTCCGGTGTTGCAGTTGTTACAGCCTGATAATAGGCATCCTTGAGGTCCAAGGATGTGAACCACATTCCTCTGTGGAGGAGGGCAAGGCTAAGAGGAATGGTGACCATGCAGAAGGTCATGGTGATGACCTTTCATAGATGATGTAGGAGTTGATGTAGGTGATTACCTAGGTGATGTAGGAATTCAGGCCCCTGAGGTCAAAAATAGTATGTATACCTCTGTTGGCATCGGGAACCGCGAAGAATGGAGAGTAATAGCCAGGACAGGCTGTCAGTGGCACTAGATTGATGGCATCTTTCTCCAATACAGAGGCAACGTCTCTCTGTAAAATCTTCATGGATCTAGTGTTAACTGGAGGGCAGAGAAGTGTAGGATTCTAGGGTGTAGCCAATTTGGATAATCGTGAAGACCCGAGTCAGAAGTCACCTCCTCCCAGGCTGGTAAGAAAGGGGATCACTATGGAAGTTGCCACGACCTTAGTAGTGCACTCCGCAGAATGACAGGCGGAGTAGAGTTCCTGTTTCACCACGTGAGATGATTCTCTGAGGACAAAAAACTTAACTGGTTTTTTTTTAACCCACAGGTAACTACTCTAGGAAAGGGCCAAGCTGTTTGCATAAAAAATGATTGTATTTGACATTATATGCTTGATAGTTGTCCACCTTTAGGAGTAGTGCTGATATCGAGTACAAACTGTGACCGAGTGAGTAAAGTTTTCAACCTTCTCTGTCCACTGGTGAGGATGCTCCGCGCATTCCATTGCAGGGTTGTGAGGTTTCCACTACGACCCAATTGGGTGTGGAATGTTTCTCGTGAAACTTTCCAGCAACCTCGTCCTCCATGTGGACACGGTAGAAGTTTTCCAAGCACTTGGTTGGCTGTGGCAAGCAGGAAGGTTTGTAGCATCAGGATTTAGCAATATCCAAGAGTGCCTCATTAAGTGGCAAAAACACTGGCATATGTGCATCTGGGTCTATGAGTCCAAACAAGGGAGCTAAGCCCGCTTGGCTTTGTTGACTGAGGTGTATCCCCAGATTAGATGCCACATGTGACAAATAGGCTGAGTAGAGCTTGGAATCTTCCAATGATGAAGCGGGTTTTGGATCAACCAGCCAGTTATCGGGAGAAGAATCCGAAGATGCCCCTCCTGAATGAGTGGAGAGGTTGTCCTCAATTTCTTCTTCTCCCTCCTCTCCGTATTCAGGATCAGGGACCTGCTCAGTCAATCAATCAATCAATATTATGGTCATAGACCAGCATAAAGTATTAGGGGTGATAACATAACACATATTAAAAGCCTAAAAGACTATAAGAATCAGAATCAGAAGTAAAAAATTTTAAAAAAATTATGACTGTCTAAGACAGAACCAGATGACAATCTTAATGACTTAGATCTAAGAATGAGTAAAAATGGGTATAAATAATAAAACATCATTAAAAATAGGCATAAAAGAGAAGAGCAGGAATACATTAAAATGATTATATGAAAAACATGGAGGCATCTAAAATCATAAAAAGATGTGTACAAATATTAATAAAAGTTATCATTAAAAAGACATAAAAGAGAGAAGAATGCACAAAGTTATATACAAAACGTGGAGACATATAAAAGCATACAAGGGCAACTGTATACATGTAAGAGTTTTATCAATTTAAGGCAAAGTAAAAAAAAACAAACCACAACCCAAGAAGCTGTGGATCCACAGAACTGTAGGAGTGTTGGGCTGCCATGAAGCATTCTGAGGCAGCGGGCAAAGGTGTGCTCAAGTTAATCCATAAAGTTGGGCACTGGGCATGATCAGGAAGTCATCATCCACCAGATTTTAATCGCTGCCACGCAGAACCTGGCAACACTGTAAGTGGTGGGGCTGAAATCAGGCAGCAGTAAAGAGGTGTAAAATTGGTCCGTATGATCAGGATATTTATGTAGTAAAGGTAGAATGAAGGTGGCACGGATGTCCCTGTAATACAAACACAGAAGGAGGACATGCCCTGTTGTTTCTACTTGCCCTGAGTCGCAGGGATATTGATGTCCCGAGAGTGGGATCTTCCTATATCGTCCCTCAAGCACAGCTGAGGGAAGAACATGGCAATGCACCTTCCTGTGCTTGAGACTGCCAGTTGCATTAGGTACGCCACAGGAGAGATAGTATACCTGAGTCCTTCATTGATGAGGAAGTTTGGGACCTTGCCTATATCAGATTGTTGCTCTATGTCTGATAAGCTGTTTGATAAGAGCCTTGGCTGGATCGTAGCCCATGTTAACTAAGAGAAGTGAGGATAGCCCCCGGGACAATATTTTGCTCATAACTGACAATTTCCAGCTGGATTGGAAATCATTGCTCAGGGTTGGGAGGGCAAGGCCTAAGGGGCAGAGAGAAAGTCTAAGCCAATAGTTAAATATGGTCATCCCTTGCCTCCACTTTCGTCAGACCTATCTCCAGTCTCAAAGTGGCATTAGAGATGCATCTTGGAACTTGAAGAGCTGCTCTTAGGAACTTTGATTGCACACGCTCCAATGGTGTGAAGTTTGAAAAAGGGCCCAGCTGAGCACCAAAGAGTAGCTGTGCTAGCGGCTTGGCTTCATACAATTTAAGTGCTGCGGGTATATAATGGCCACCACTTGTCCGGAGAAACTTAAGGATAGCGGAGGTACTCCTCTGTGCATTTAACGCTGTATAGTCCCCATGTGTCTTCCTAGTGCCAGTGGAGTACAGGACTATTCCCAGGTATTTAAAACAAGGAACCTGTTTAATCTTGTGCCTTTCTATAGACCAAGTACGGATCTTGGGCCTTTTAGCAAAGGCCATAATTTTGGTTTTATGATAATTAAGCTCCAGCAGATCTTCCTTGCAATACTATGCTAACATCCCTCAGTGCACATCCCTCAATGCACGTTTAAGGCCGACAGGAGTCCTTGAGAGTATTGCTGCATCATCTCTATATATTAAGGTGGAAATAAACTCCTACAAGTTTACAGGGGTGGAAATCTAGATTGCTGAGTTGACCCAACATGGTGATAATGTAAAAGTTAAATAATAGTGGGGCCAGTATGCAGCCTTGCTTTACACCATTACGTGTATGGATGGCACTTGTGAGATGTCCCTGGGGTTTGCACCCTACCTGAAGCCATGTGTCAGTATGAAGCATACGTATTAGGTATAACAGTTGCCCATCAATCGAGGATGCCTCCAGCTTCTCCCATAATCTAACTCACAAGATCGAATCAAAAGCTGCTTTAAAGTCAATGAAGGCTACATAAAGGGAGGTTGTATTGCAGGAAGAGTATTTTTCAATAAGGTGCTGGAGTACTAGACACTGGTCAATTGTAGATCGACGTTCCCTAAAGCCAGCCTGTTCCTCCGTCAGCAGATTTTCCTGCTCCAGCCAGTCCTGTAATTCCCAGTGCAGATGTCTTGCATAGAGCTTGCTAATTATGTTGAGCAGGCTAATGGGTCTGTAATTGGTCTGGTCGTTCTTCCTGCCCTTTTAAAAAAATGGAACAATAATTGCTGTCCCCATGTCCTTGGGGATACAGCCATGAGTATCAATGTAGGTAAGTAGTGAGGCCAGAATGGGGGCCCACCAATCCAGATTGTTTTTAATGGCTTCAGGTGGAATCAGGTCCTCCCCAGGGCCTTCCCAGTTCTCAATTCGGGGACAAGGCTCTTGATCTCAGATGCTGTCACTGGCGTCCATGGAGCTGTGTCCTCTATAGCTTGCCCAGGGTGTCCGCCTTGCGTGGAAGAATCCTCGTATAGTTCGTGGAAGTGTTTTCCCCAAATCCCTGGGGGGATATGGCAATCTAGATGGGTCGTGCCATTACTATGGCTGCATGTGGCGATGCACCAGAACACAGCTGAGTCATTGGTTTGAACTGCCTGGATGAGTCGTGCCCAGTTGTCTTTCATGGCTTCTTTTTTCATACGTGCTACCAGTTATTTCTACCTCCTCTTCTGCGGAAAGAGGTTCTTCGTTGCCATTGGTCCACTGCTGGCTTTATAGACCTGATAGGAGGTGGTGAGAGCTTTTTTAGCATTAACACAGTCCTTATCAAACCAAGGTTTAGAGTGGTGATGACGCTGTTGCAAGGGTGCACTATTTTTGTGTTTTAGGTGCCATTGAAGCTCACCAACTAGAATGCTGTAAATCTCTAAAGGTGTGCCAGGGGGTTCGGCTGTTATCAGAGGCAGCTGGAGATGAAGGGACCTAGTCCAATTTTGCTGGGGAGTGGTCTCATCAAGGTGACCTTGTCTCTGGTTCAGTAGACTTTGGCTTCACCACCTCCAGTGGAGCCACCATGGATGAAGGCAGTTTGGGTTTCCATGATGGAGGCAGTTCCCAAGGGGGAACAGATGGCTTGTGTTGTGCAGGTTGGGTCACCTGTCTGTGGGCGGGAGGCTGTGCCATGGTTCTGGCACATCTAGGTGTGGATCAGGAGTGAGACCTGGGGCAGGACTGTGCCTGGGTTCAATGGCAGGATTCCCAGGGGTCACTGTAGATATAAATGCCTGGAGGTCTAGATGCATACGAGGCCTCTTCTCTATACCTGCCAGACGACAAAGTGTGATAGCGTTCTGAGAAATAATGTAATTCCCAGGGGAAATCTAATTCAGATTCGTGGGAGTGATGATAGGGTTCATAGGCTCAGTATCGGTACCAGGCCCTATAGTCCTCCCAGTCCTGGTGCTCTTGGTACCAGGAGAGGTAATCCCGGTGAGAGTGCATGTCTGGATAAAGGTGTTCAAACTCTGATTGGTGAGCCAAGGTCATGGAGCGTGGGTTGTCTGGATCCGGATAGCACTCCTCAGCTTCTAAAAGCAGGTCAGCATCACCTTGGACAGCCCTTTTGTGTTCAGCTTCCACTTCGTTGGGATCGAAGACAGGATCGAGGGGTTCCTGATTAGAATCTGACTGCACTGAACGTGCTGAGCCTTGGCCAGTTGGTATGGTCGAGTCAGAGGTCAGGATGGCTAGCATCAAAGGAGTGGCCATGGACATGTGGTCATATTTTTCTTGTTTTTGAGTACTGTTAGGGGTTCACCCGATGAGGGTAGTTTCTTAGTTGGGTCCAAACTGGAGCCTGAGGATGCCATCTGAGAAGGGCACTTCTTTTTCTTCTTTTGGAGAGGGAGATGTTGCTTAGTCAATATCATAGCAGTTGGTACTGATGTTCAAGTGAGGCGCTCAAGTGGTACAGATGCTCGAGTGGTACTGAAGCTCGAGTGAGCCATAGGCTCGGCAGGCAGCTTCGGGAGCGTGCTTTGTCCCGGATTCTTTGCCTGAATGGTCGTCGAGGGAGAGGCAACCACAGCCATGAATGATTTGGCATGGGGGGAGCAGTGTTCTCTCTAATTTTTTTCATCTGTGTGCGGAATGAGTTTTGTTCTGGGTGGCAGTATCAAGGCAGTGTGTGTGCACATGCATTCAGAGTGAGGTTTTCCTGATTCAACCTGAGTTGAATCTAAAATTTACTGAGCAGACATCAAAAAACTTGTGAGTGCGCACACATGCACACTCCTTAGAGGGAATACTGCGGGGGAGATGTTTCTGTTCCCGTGGCCTGCATCGCTTTAGATTGCAGCGATTTGGACGAGAGAAAGGCCTATTCCCACAACCAAGAGTGGAGCGTGGAAGCTCTGTTTTTACAGGCCTCCTTAGTAAAGTTGAAAGAATGGACGCAGGAGTCTGCAACATGTGCCTCTCCTAGGCAAAAAGGGCACTGGCTGTCAATGGTAGTTTGGTGGCACAGCGGGTACACCTTTTAAAAGTCATTTTAGAGACCATGCACCAGTAATGGCACACTGGAGGGAAGATCCCTGAGGGCGGGGGAATAAACGCAAAATTGGAAGAAAGAACGGAGAGAATAGATAAATCAAAGAATAAACGGAAAAGAGATTTAACTGAGTATGTTTGTTTTGAAGAAGCTCGGAGTGTTCAGAAGAGGTGTCAATCTGTCGATGGACAAAGAAAAACAGAGGAGGGAGAGGCTCATGCAGGCACATAGGGGAAGGGGGCAAGGCTCCCACGTAAACATAAGCAGCTTGGAATGTTCCAAACTGGGTATCTGTACAGGCGCAAAGCCCTCTGGTGTAAGGCACACAGAAGAAGCACCTTTACTGCTCAGACATACTACTGAAATCTGTTAATTGAGCAAGGACTCCTCCATCCCTAAGCCATATTTCCATGTGTGTTCCCAAGAGCGGGCTGTAGCTGAATATGATGGAAGGAAAGGGAAGGAAGGGAGCAGATTAGAGGACCCCAAAAGTCAAAGAGCAAGACCAAAGAAGGTGAGACAAAGCCAGTTCAGATGAAATAAGCAGACCCAACATTCACCTACTCCTTCAGCTATAGACATATTTCAACATATATTTTGCGCTCTTTGGTTTATTTATTTATCATATTTTTATACTACCTGATATATATATCTCTAGGCGGTGTACAAAATTTAAAATATTTAAAAGTCACAAATTAAAATACATAACAATAAAAGCAATAGAATAAAATTATTAAAACAAGTTTTTTTAAAATTAAAACAAGTTTTTTTAAAATTATTAAAATTATTAAAAAATAATTCTAATTAAAAGCCTGAGAGAACAGGAGGGTCTTGAGGTTCTTCCTGAAAACAAACAGAGAAGGAGATGCTCTTATTTCAGCAGGAAGCTTATTCCAAAGCCCTGGTTAACTGTTTGCTAGAAAACTGTAATTTTAGATTAAACACCAGCTGCAATCACATACACACACATGGAGTTAAGCATAACCTTTGCAATTTAGCCTTTGCTTCTTACATAGACTCATCATTTTCAATCTGTAGTATTTTTCATTTTTCTATCACCATAGCATTTGGTTGCAGCTGGTTAATTCTATGGAAGCTTAGTAGAATACAGATATTTTGTTTCCTTTGGGTCTCTCAGCTTCCAACACTAGTTTATCACCATGGCATCACCTTCAATAGGACACATCAATTCTGCCATCAACGAAGAGCCTGGGAACACTTTTTTTAAAAATGTAAAAACAGTCAAACTGGCACTTTAAAAACCAGAGAAATTGTTGTATAGTCCATTCACCCTTAAAATTTAGAAGCTGCAATGAAATATGAACATTTAAAGTCCTCTCTTTTTCTCCCCTGAACAAAACAGAGTACAGCAGCTGCTGTTTTTCTGAGCACCAGGGGAGTGTCCTATCTCATCACATCTTACATATTGTATTGATTTATTAAATCAATACAAAATAAAAATCCCACTTAGGCAACTAGAAAGAAAGAAAGAAAGAAAGAAAGAAAGAAAGAAAGAAAGAAAGAAAGAAAGAAAGAAAGAAAGAAAGAACATTCCTCAGAGCAGAGGTAGACTGAACTCCACTTGTGGACCACTGGCTAGTTTCCAGTGGACCACCTGCTGGTTGTAGGATTCTTGACTGAGTGAATCTGTTTTAAAGGCTGTGCATGACCCAGAAGTATTCTCACTTCCGCCACATTCCCCCCTCCCCCGCCCACCGCTGCAGAATATGGAGAATATCTGTGTCCTAGTTTTAGATTGTCTAAATATCTTATTTCTTAATGTTAGTTTCTTGGGATTCTTGAATGAGGATGACCCTGGTCTGTTCCAGCTAGGCATTTCTTATACTCCTAAGCAGTGGCAGACTGGCCAGGGTGTCAGCTTGCCCGATGGCAAGTGGGCCCTGTGGGCCCCTGATGAAGTGGGCCCCCTTAAACATTAGACAAATATGTTAAAAATGTTAATGACCTTTTAGTAGTTTGAAAATATAATAGAAGTTCCAATATTATTACTGTAACTAACATTTACCTCATATTACTATTTTAATTTAAAAAATTAATAAAATCATTTTTCGAGGATACTTTATATTTAAGAATATTACGCCCAGCCAGCCAGGGGTGCCTGGCGGAGGGCAGTGGGCGCTGGCGAGCCTCCGGCAGCATGCCCGCCGCGGCCCATGCCCACCTCTGCCGCCTCCTGCGGCAGTTGCTACCACTGCTGCCCATCGTGTGTACTAAAAATTCTGGCATCCAACAGACTTCATGACAAGGCATATGATAAACTTTATGAACTTTATAAAGTCATCTGCACACTATCAGTTACTCAAGTCCAATGTGAGAGGCCATTTTCAAAGCTAAAGATCATAAAGACAAGGCTAAGAAATTCACTGTCTGAGGAGAACTTGGAATCATACATGTTGCTTTCCATTGAAAAGGAATTGTTAGATGAATTGGATGCAGACGTAATTATTGACAGATTCGCACAATCATCTAGTGAACTCAAACGATTGCTCTTAATATAGTGGACTGCATGAAATAGGCTTTTAAACTACCTGTTAATGTGTAAAATGTTCAGTACAAGCAAACTATTTAAAAATATCCACGATTTATTTAATTTTTTTAAAAAAATTAAAAATTCAATTATAACAATCTGTACTGTATACTGCCAGTAATATGTACAATACTGTATATGTACACTGTAATTACTAAAAAATATACATTTATTTCGCAAAAAATTTAATTGTACCTTTTTTCCACTTATGTATTTTTGAAAAATTTATTTATTTCTTATAAAAAGTAAATGATAGCCTTACAGTTGTAGGTGGGCCCCCTTTGTCTCCTGGCAACCAATATTTTTAGACCCAGTCTGCCACTGCTCCTAAGAACATCATCCTGATCTAACTTATATAAGGTATGCCTATAGTGAGATCTGAGTATGTGCACTTAAGATAGTAAATTTAAACACATCTATGGACAACAAAGATGCTAGTTTTAAAACAAAAGAAACAAGGAGGGGGAAGAAGACTGAAATCAATCCATTCCTGTTCTAGAGTCTTGAATCTCTTACATACTGGGATAGTAATGGACAGAATTCCTCACTTCAGCCATAAGAAGATGTCATGAAGACAGAAAAGGCAACAATCGAGAAGCCACAAAAAGGGGCAATTCAAGACTTTGTTGGGAACATCTGCCGCTCCCTGGCCTGGTTGACCATTTTAAGGCATTTAAAACCTGGTTTACTGGGATTTGTTACTTTATGTTTAGGCTGAGTAACCTTTCGCCAAGTGAAGGGTCAAGAATATGGTGTATCAAGAGCCAGATGTGACATATCCCATGAATATGGCAAGCAGTGTGAATCTATCAACTTACTGGAGAGACAATAAGCCAGAGCTTCAATAACATTCAAATAAAATACAGTAGGCAAGGATGGGACAGAGACCCATAATCTCTCCAGACCCATCCAATATCTTTGAGAATGGATAGACAGAAATTGAAAGAAAATAGTCAGGATGCAGTGCTTGTGGCGGAGAGGGCAGCGAAAGCTCCTTCCATGGGCCCACATAAATGGCCCGACCTGTAATTTGGGTGGCAGGCAGGCCCATGGAAGGAGCTTTTGTCACCCTTTTCACTGACAGTGCCCCATCATCGCCCAAACTCTTCTATGCCATGGGGTGGCTTAAGGTGAGGGGGAGGTGGGGCAGGGGGCCAAATTGGCTGGTGGGGCAGGAAAGAGATTTCGTCACCTCCGCTGCCATCACAGATGTAGAGGGGTGGCTGGGTGGGGGTAAAGGTGGAGCAAGAAGCCGGATTGGTGGGGCAGGAGGGTGGAGAGACGGAGAACAAATGTGCAGATGATCTGTGCCGGGCCAGCTAGTTTTTAATAATATAAGTGTAATATAATAGTAAAAATTCTTAGCATTTATATTGCACTTGTGATCTAAGTGGCTTACTTCCATTCTTTCCGTAATCCTTGAAACAACCCTGTGAGACAGATCAGTATTATCTCCACATGAGAGGTGGCCACTGCTGAGGTAGGGAGAGAATGGCTTGCTTCCAGTCAACCAATGAGTTTATGGCTTGGGTGAGAATTTATCCAGGGATCTTCTGGATTCTGGTCTTGGGCATATGGATGCAGAGTGTGGAAGGAACCTCATCTTTAATTAAATTGATTAGACACAGGACTTTCCACAGTGGCCATTGGTATCAAACTCAAACTGGTTTGAGTTTGATACCTTTACTGCTTACTTCTCATGTAGTCCCACTGAGATTAGAGATTAGCAATAGGGATGTGCACGAAATGCTTCTTGCATATCCCAGTGGGGCGGGGAGGGGTACCTTTGAAAAGAGGCAGGAGGATCATACCTGTTCCTCTGTTGAGCCACCACCATCCTGCCCCGCCCCATCATGGCACTGTCATTCTTTAAATTTAACTTGAAAGCAACAGCTGTGCTGCTGTCTCCTTTAAACTGCCGTGCCACAGGAAGTTTATGCTGGGAACAGGAAGTTCCCTGTACTCAACAGTCTGTGGGCAGCATCGCATGCAGAGAGCACTACCCATGGACTGCATGCAGAGACCACTGCCCATGGACTGCTGGGAATAGGGAACTTCCTGTTCCCCACAGTGTGGCTGCCAGAACACACAGAGTGGCTGTTTAGTACTGATAGCACCACGGTGGGGTGGCAGGGGAGCGACAGAGCGGTAGATAAGATCTGCCTTCCTCCTTTTAAAGTGCCCACTCACCCCCCACTGAAATGATTCGGCTGGGGCAGCTCGAAGTGTTTCGGCATCTCGAATTAGAGACATAGAAATGCTTTGTGCACACCCCTACTTCTAACATCTGCATCAGATGGTCAGTTCAAACATTACACGGAACTCACTTCAGCCTCACGACTTATTTTTTATTCATTAGAATAAACCATGATCAATCAGGAATCAAGGAATCAGTCAGGGATACCAGGGATCAAGTCACATAGCTACAAGGGCATTTATACATTCATTCATTCATATTTTCAAAAGAATATTTTAAAACAATATTTGAAAAGAACCACAATACTTGAACAAAACAACATTATGAGAAAATATACAGACTTCACACCTGCACACAGAAAGGCTGCATAAATCCCACCACATTAAGCTTCAATGGAAGCTTAAGCAACCAAACTGTGCAGGATTAGAGTCATCCTTCATTGTTTTCCACCTCCACTGAAACTAGAAGTTCTTAATATTAATTATAGATAACTCTTAAATTTAGACTAACAGAAGTGAACAACTCTTTGAAAATTCCTTGTATTGACTGTGAATAGCTAGAAAAGCTAAAGTATACTAGCATCTGATCAAACTTAAACATTAAAGGTGCTATGCATTCTTATAATTGGAAACCTCATAGAATTTAATATGACTTACTGCTGCATAAACATGGACAAGATCAGGCTGTGAAGTTTTTGTTTTGGGGTGTGTATTTTTTGGGTAAATCAAAGATAATTCATGATCATCTGGTGCAATATTCTTGATTTTAAATTATACTGTATATATATGAGCTACTTTACTAGCATATTTCTTTACAAATTAATAATAAAGAAAGTCTTAAAGATAAAAGAAATAATGGCTACATGTAAAGAAAGCTGGAGGAATTTCTGAGCAAAATTAAGGTTGGAGTTTATAAAACTGTTCCACTCCCCACCCCACAAATATTCATAAACCCACTTTGCAATTAAAATTGTGACTTTAGAATGCTAAAATTTTCCATTGATCTTACTTGCAATTCCTTTTCACATTTTTCTTCACTCAACAGCTGTTCATTTAAAAAAAAGAAAAGAAAAAGCAACAGCTATGTGAATCTAGCCAACCATATATTGGCTGCAAAGCCTATAATTTGTCCCACTAGACAGCTTCAAAACAAGCATGAAACAGTTGGAGTTTTCTTCATGCAGGAACAAAAAATGTTAATTTACAGCAGTCAACATACCTCCACAATGAACTTTCCAAAACTTTGCCCATGTCACTGTGGTAATACTTGGTAAGGATCAGAATCACCTAAAGATGAAAATAAAAATGAGAGAACTAAGAAATGTGTGCTAAATCATAAAAACAAAATACATTTCTATTATTGTATACTACTGTATAGTCAAGATATTTGAATTATTTTTGAATGTTTATGCTTTGCTTTTGTGATTAGCATTTTTACCAATGCTTCCCTCACTTTGGAGTGAAATAGTTTTGGAAAGCAAAACAATAATCAATTGTCTCTAAGTCAATGGAGTGCTGGAAACTAACACACTTTAATAGAACACACACACACAAATATTCCAGACACACCTTTTTTCAATTATTATAATTATTTTTATTCAAAATGAAAATATATTGCATTTTATAGCAAAATGAAAATATACAGAAGGCAGAATTTCACTTTTTCAAAAATAAGCCTTTAGTTATCACATACCTTTTCTAGTTGTCCCTCGCCAACTGCGGGAATGCCAATCGCAGATTTGAGTATCTGTGACTGGCAGACTGTAACCCCCCTCGCTAACCTCGACTTGAGTATTCGCAGTAGTCATCATTCTGATTCCCAGATGCCGTTGACTACAACTCCCAGAATCCCCAGCTGCACTGGCTTTTGTGTGGGGATTCTGGGAGTTGTAGTCAACAACATCTGGGAATCCCTGTTAGAGGGAACACTGCTGCTGATCCTGGATCAGCAGTGTCTAGCGAGCAGTGTCACGCCAGCCGGAAGCAGTCACTGAACACTGTAGTGGCCAATCTTCCATGCACATGTCCTCTCTAACTCCTCTCAAAATGGAAGAGATGAAGCACAAAAGTTTGCTGAAGGATACAGAGAGACTAGCCAGTGATGCTTAATGCTGGCTGAAGAACAGTACTGAATATCACCAGGAAGAAGAGAGGCGACAATCAGTGTGAGCTTCCAGTCCAACAATGAGTCCAATGATTGGGCGAGTAGCCAATGACATAGCTGGTTATGAGAGTGGGTGGGACAGCATCACAGACCAGCTGACACAGGGGGCAGGGCTAGAGAAGCAGGGATGCCAGTTCAGTTTCAAGTAGCACCCCTGCTGAAGAGTTGGCACACCACTTCTGAAAGGTTGCCAACCCCTGGCTCAGCTAAACATGTTAAGCTGCCTTATACCAACTCAAACCATTGACCCAGCTAGCTCAGTACTGATGAATATCTACACTGACCAACAGAAACTCTTCAGGGTTTCAGATAGGGATCTTTCCCAGCTCTCCCTGAAGATGCCAGGAATTGAACTTGGGACCTTTTGTATGCAAAACCATTGTTGTACATTTTTGTAGCTAATAACTAATAGTTCTGAGACACTAACGACAGCAATAAAAGGTTTCGCTTTGAGTCCTATACCAGTGTCCACTATTAAAAGTCCCAAGACTAAAGGGACTCTGCCTCACCCACATGCACAGCACTAGCAGTCAGAAAGACCCTGACTAAAACGTCACCAAAGCCGTACACTTTGTCAGTGGCTGAAAGCAAGCCATTGCTCTCTGCTCTTCACACCTACAGGGTTGTTGCAAGGGTTACAAAGAGAATCAAAGTGGACCAATTTGAGAGTGATACATAAATGCTAAATATTATGATTAAATTTTGAAAGTTAATATAATGTAAAGAGATGAACTCCAAAGAGAGATGAGGAATGACTATGTTCCTCTTTAAATTTCTGTCTACCCTATTTCAAGGACTTGGGGTGAGTGTGGAGTGATTATGGGTTTTTTATGGGATTATGAGTTTGGAGTGATTATGCTTTTACTGAAGCACAGGATTTTTGTCTCTCCATTAAGCTGATAGATTTACACAACTTGCCAAACTCAAGGTAGCCCACAAACCAAATATGTTCTGGACCCTTCAGTTAACTCAGCATTGCACAGCCTGAACATAAAGTGACAAATCCCAATAGGAGTTAAGCAATCTGCCCTAAAATCAGGTTGTAAGTGCACTAAAATAGAAAAGCAAGAGGAGTGGGAAAGAATGTTTTCAACAAAGCCTTGAATTTTGCACATTCTGGAACTGCCCCCTCCTCTTATCCTCAATGTTACTTTTTCTGTTTTTATGACATTTCAGTGAGGATGCCTATTCATTACTATCCCAATATGCAAGATAACCAAGACTCTAAATGAATGTTTTTCCCCTGTGCTGGATCATCATTGATGGGTTGTAGACTGAGCATGCTCGAGACACAAGACTGTGAACTCTGCAAGAGTAACTTCCTGCCACCGGGAGATGCCTTGTAGCAATTGGCCCTCCCTTACCCTGACTGACAGGCAAGGGAACAGCCACTCAGCACATGGTGGGTGGGTCCTTGAGGGCCTTGCAGCAGGAAAAGAAGGGGTTCTTTGTCCTCGGTTGGAGGCTGGCAGAGCTTTCAACAGGATGAGTAGCCAGGGAGTTGGCTACTGAAAAGGACTGCAGATCCTTGAGAGACAGGATTGCAGGATACTTGAAGTTCATCATGTGAGGGGTGAGTCTCCAAGGAAAAGGGGATTTAGTCTAGGGAACAGTTTGCTAGTTAATACTTCTCAGAAACCTATTTTCCTTTTTGTGCTTTACAAATCCTTACAACTGGTCTATTGTGTTTTATCTGTAACATAACTAAGCCAAGGAAAATGAACCAGTGCCCCTTTCCAACTAGCGTGTTGCAAAAGTCTCTGTAGACTCTCAAAGGTGCTTTTTGTATTTTTTTAAATGAGCTTTTAAAGTGTTAAATGAACTTTTAAAGTGTGCTGCCCCAATATCATCTGAGGGTGCTTTTTGAAGTATTCTTGTAGTTACTGAGTCTTCCTTTTTTCCTGTAACTAAAAGCTAAGGAAGCCTCAGACTGAAGCAGTCTGTAGTATTTTGAATAAATTTTTCTCTTTTTGTTATTTGTATTTTACCTGCCTCTGAGGGGATTTTTAACTCAGGAAAAAGAGGTTTTTACTCTGGTGCAAACACGTCTAAAGTCTGATTGCTCAGCAACTCACTCTACCAAGTGTACCCATCACGTGTCAGCTACACATGGAAGGGTTTTTGGACTCTTCCCTTTTAAAAAAGGGAAGGAGGTTCTCCCTGGACATTCACTCAAATCGGGGGGGGGACTCTGTAATAATTAGGGTGTGGTGGCAGCGAATCAGCTACTGGGGAAGCAGTTTAAGTTGTAAAAGGAACAGCCTTTGTTGAGTAAACATGGAGGGACTGATTCAGCATTTTCCTTCCCCCACATGGGCTTGCTTTGAGATAAAGGCTGGGCTTAAATCCACTACATGCCTAGATCCCAGTTCCGGTCCTGTCTCACTCGAGATTGCAGGTCACAGAGATAGCTCTCCAGCCACTGCAATTCCTCAGGCTAGCTTCTTCCCTTTTTTTCTTGACTTCTCCTCTTAAACTCCCTCCTCCCCATCCTTAGATTGTGCGAGGGTGGGAAAGGAGCTGCCTTAGGTTCATTTCTTCCTTTCCAAAATTCCAAATGCCTTTTTCAGTTCTTCATTTGGACCAATGTGGCTTATTTAGTTTTTTCCTTTGTTTTCGTTTTTTGCCCTTGCCGATCACCTCCGCACTATCCTCCCAGCTCATGGAAAGAGCATATGTGGAGGAACTCCTTAGGGGTTCCCTTTCTGGGGGCCCCTTATCGACTTCCAAAGCACAACCCTCAACTCAGATTGGCTTCTCTCTCTCAGATTGGCTTCTCCCTCTCAGATCCATCCCCCTCTCCTCATGGAGGTAGTGGTGCCGCTGGTAATGGCTCCAGCTCCCAAAAAGGCTTCTAAGAAGACAAAACATTTGAAGGAGGCTGCCGAGCTGAACAAAAAGAAAAAGAGAAAGTCCCCAGCATCTGTGCACCTTAGTGAGCAGCTTCTGAGCAAGGACATTTGCTGCTGAACCAAGCGACATCTTAGGAACGGCTACACGAATGGTGGAAAAAAAGGGGACAGACGGCCAGTGCCCTTTGAGACAGCCCTCTGGCATCTCCTACCCCTACACCAGTGGTGTTAGGTGCTGAGGGGGAGCTGGCTGGTACACACAGTCCCACTGCACTGGGCCTGATTTGCTGGGCAAAGAAGTTTTGGCACCAAATCAGAGCACCCCTTGGAAGCCCACGCAGCCCGCCTCCCTGGGAAAAACAACTGTTCCTTTGGAGACCCCAGTGGAACTACCAGGCACCATTCCTCAGAGAGGTCCAGAGGGCAACATTCTGATTCAGCCAACAACAGTGAGTAACTCCGATCCCCCCACCAGGGGCCGGTTCCCACTATTCCCCCCAATGTGGACGAATGGTTGAGACTGCTTATAGGCAAGGAAGGTTCTTCCCTTCACAATGTCCTGGCCATGCAGAACATGCCTCCCCAGAAGCCAGCCCTAGAGGTTCCAGTTCTACCGGGGAGACCCAGACCACCCAGAAAACGCCTCTCTTCCTCCTCACCCGACTCTAGTCCCAGGAGGAAATCTATTCCGCCATCTGAGCGTAGCTGTTTTCTCCTCCCAAAATTGGGAATCAGGTGCTGGCATAGAATCTATCGCTCACCTTCTTCTGAGTCTCCCTCTCCAACTCCAAAATGCCTGGGGCCACAGCCTTTCATGCTCAGTTAGTTATTTATAAGTTTATTCGGTCATTGACCAGCAAACATTTACAATAAACCAGTACGTATTTTACAAATAATATAACAAAACTTGGCCATAACAGAAATAATATCAGTGTCCTCATTAATTAAAAGATAATTTAAATAAAATTCATCAGACCGGCCAGGCAGATTGTCTAACATAGGAGATAAAAGTCTTAAACGGGGTTCCCTATAAAAATCATAATAAAGAATAACGTGCGAGGTGGAGTCTATAACCCCTTTGCCACATGGGCAAAGACGTAAAAATAACAGAACTCCCTTGAACCTGCCATCCAATACTGCTGTAGGAAGAACATTTAAACGTGCTAAAGTGAGGGCTCGTCTAAATTTAGGGACAAGCACCACATCAAAATATTTAGCTGGTTTAAGATTAATAGCTTGACTCCCTAAGTATAAACCCTGCTTGAGCCATGCACCTTCTTGTTGAACTTCTATATCCAGGACACGTTGCTTAACTAACTACCTGGCTTGCTCAATTCCTACAGTATGCAAATCCTCTATGGAGAGGCCAAAAGAGGAACATTTGCTCAACACAGCTAGTTTCCAGCTTGAATTAAAACCATCATTCATAGCCAAAGAGGCTAAACCCGCCTGTCCAAAACTCAATTTTAACCAAAATCGAAAAATACAGCACCAGTATAAGGATTCCACCCTAATAAGACCAACTTCTCTTCTGATAACAGCATTCGGAGCACAACATGGAACCTGCAAAATGGATCTAATAAACTTAGTCTGGATAGCCTCCAGTAAGGCAAAATTACTTGCAGGTCCCAGTTGGGCTCCATATAAGAGCAAAGGCAGTACTTTGGCTGTATAAAGTCTCACTGTCGTAGGTATAAAAGCAGCACCATGTGTAAAATGATAAGATTTGATCTTATTTACAACCATTTGAGCAGATTGTCTGATGGAGTTAAAATGGGCATTTCTAGAGCCGACAGAAACGTAATTCCTAGATATTTAAAGGAATTAACCTGCTCAATCTTGTTTCCTTGTATGGACCAATTATAACGCCTAGCTCGCTTGGTGAACACTAAGACTTTAGTCTTACTATAATTTATTTCAATAGACTCTTGGTTACAAAATGATGAGAAGAGTCTTAGGGCACGCTTAAGGCCTATAGGTGTCTGCCACATAATAGCCATGTTATCTGCATATAATAATATGGAGACGTGCCTATCGGCTAACGTTGGTGGATGAATAGAGAGGGTGGACAAACAAGAAACTACAGAATTAACATAGATGTTGAACAGAATAGGAGCAAGTATACAGCCCTGACGTACTCCTCTAAAAGTTGGAATTTCCGATGTTAACTGTCCAGTTGGGCCATAACGAACTTTCAAACAAGTATGCTTATGCAGACTAACAATAAGTTTGAGTAATCTTTTATCTATTCCAAGGGCTTCCAGTTTAGACCACAGTCTCTCTCTAGAAACTGAATCAAATGCAGCTTTAAGATCAATGAATGCTACATAAAGTGCTGAACCTGGGAACCTAGAATACTTCTCTGCCAGAAATTGAAGGGCAAAAGCATGTTCCGTGGTGGAACGACCCTCCCGAAAGCCTGCCTGCTCGATAGCTAAAATGTTATTTGCCTCAATCCAGTCTAGAAGTTTTATCAAAAGATGCCTTGCGTAAATTTTACTAATAACATTAAGTAAGCTAATGGGACGATAGTTGGCTGGGTCCTCACGCCTACCTTTTTTATAAAGAGGAATTATTATAGCAAGGCCCCAATCACTGGGTATGTTAGCAGTTGTATCTATATAAGTAAATAGCGAGGCTAAAACGGGGACCCACCAATCAAGATTCGCTCTGATAGCCTCAATAGAAATGTTATCACTACCAGGGGCTTTACCATTACTAAATTTCTGAATAAGTTTTTCAATCCCTGAACTGGAGACTGGGTTCCACCTAAGAGTATCTCTATTTAGTTGTTCAGCATTATAAACCATATTATCAGCCTTACTATAAAGCTGTAGGAAATGTTGTTCCCAAACCTGAGCTGGAATCACAGAAGCTGGAAGTGTAGGTGTTTTCGACAGATCAGGTGAAACAAGCCTCCAGAACTTAGACTGATTGTTAAACTTAGCAGCCTCAATTAAATTAAGCTGGTTTTTGTTAATGGCTTGTGCCTTCTTCTCTCTAAGCAACCTCTTATAGGCTGATTTCATCGAGAGCGCCCTTTGCCTATTTTCCAAAGAGGGTGCTGTTCTATAAGTTAAGAAAGCATTAAGTGTGTTATTTTTGGCAATGCAACAATCCCGATCAAACCAGGAACGAGAAAAGGACTTGGCATGATTTGAATTTTTGCTTGGATATACTGAGGTGACAAAAACTGGGCACAACAGTGCTAAGATTGAAGAAAAATGATCTAACATTGAACACCTCTGGGAGCCAAAAGATCCTGTTATAATTGCTTCCCGTAAACTACACGCCTCCGCTGACCCAAGCACATTAGCAACTCGTGTGGCAAGTTCCTCAGACCACCTCAATCTTCGGTAACTAATGTTCCTAAAATCTCCTACCACCGGTCCAGCTGCACTTCTTGAGCCAACACCCGACCAAAACTTCAAAAGCATAGGGTGATGATCGCTTTCAAGTCTGGGGATAATCTGGAAATTCAAAACCCTGGACAACATACTGGACGAAACGGCAACATAATGTTGTACCGCCCACTTTGCCTCCAGTGTAAGTGTACCGCCCACTTTGCCTCCAGCTCTACCTGTGTCACCTCTGCATGTGTTACCCCTCCCAGTGTTACCTCCAACTGCTATACCTCCTATGATACATCCCCCTCCTATCGCCTCCCCCCCACCATGTTGTCTCCTCCTGCTCCTGCCTCAGCACTCCCGGTCTCAAACACAATTTTGCCCAGAGGCCAGGGTACTCTTGCCATTCTAGTCTCACTCTGATTCAAACCTCAACCCATCATTCCCCTTGCATCCAGATGAGTCTGATTAAAAAGCAGGAGAACTATCGGGGAAGAGGTGACCCAGCAGACACCTATATCTTCTTGCCTTTTCTCATCTGCTGACTTTGAAGTTTAATTATCCAAAGCTAAGAGAGCTATTGACAATGTAGCCCCTGCTGAGACTTCTCAAACTTCACCTGATTTAGATCAAAATCTAATCCCATCCTCTTCCTCCCCTGCAGCCACTGTTCTCTTCCCTGTCCTTTTTTGTAAGGTCATGCTAGCAGAATGACAACAACCAGGTTTGTCCAGACCAGTAGGCACCTATCCAAGGAAGCAGTACTCCTCCCTGGAGGTTGCCTCTCTCTTTGCCATGCCCTGCATTGACACCCCAGTGGCACAAATAGTCTTGAAGTGAATGCTGAATATTGAAGGACAGGAACAGCTGAAAGTCCCGGGGGAAAGAAAGTGTGATTCACTCCTTTAAAAGGCTCACAAAGCATCTGCAGTGGTCATTAAGGCCACAGCTACTAATTCCATTTTTTTCCAGGGCATCGATCCTTTGGGTGAAGGAACTCATAGTTCTGGTTCCCCCAGAAAATGTCAAGCTATGCCAAGGTATTAAGTTGGCTAAGGCAGCTGCACTCACAGCAGACTCTAGCCTGGTCTGCATCCAACAGGCTTCCAGAGCAATGGCATCCAGGGTCGCTGTGCAACGAGCCCTCTGGTTCAGACCATGGTTCACATGGCATGGCAAATCCACTTGGCTGAAATTTTAGCTTTAGCCCATACTTAAAGACTGCCAACCACACTCTGGTCTCCACCTTATTCACTCCAGCCTCCAGCCTTAAGGCCGAGTTGGATATGCCTTTTGGCATTTGAAGACCCATTCTTAGGAATTCAGTTTGGACAACCTCCGTCGGGGCAAAGTTCGAATATGGGCCCAATTGAGCTCCAAAGAGCAGCTGGGCCATTGACCTGGCTTAGAACAGCTTAATAGCTGCTGGCGCAAATTATCCCCCTTTGGAGCAATAGAACCTTGATTCATCATTCTCAAGATGTTGTTCTCCCCTCCTTCTGCCCTTCTCCAGTTCACCATAAAGAAAAGACGTGGCACAAGCTCGATGCTTGCAGAACACTCCGTATCTACATCAGACACATGGAGGAGTTCTGCAGATCTGATTCTCTCTTTGTAGCGTTTCAACCATCATCACTGACTCTCAAGGTCACAAAGGTACCCTGTCACACTGGCACAAAGAATGCATCCTTCTTACCTATACAATTCTTAATGTTCCCATTCCAGCAGGGATCACAGAGCATTCTACCCACAGCACTGGGTCCTTAGCCTTCTTAGCACATGCTCCACTTTTGGATATCTGCAAGGCTTCGATTTGGTCCTCCAAGTCTTGGTTACACTCTTTATATGTCATTATAAGATTTCCTCTTTCTCGGCACCACAGGCAGCCTTTGGGAGTCGAGTGCTCCAGCAAGTAGTCTAGATCATCCCCCTCCCACAGTCATTCCACTTGGGCATGTCCCATGAATGATGAGCTCCAGTACAGGGAGGAAAGGAACATTGGACTTGCCGTGAAAGGTTATTTTTCTCTGTGTCTGGAGCTCCTCAGTTTCCTCTCTTGATTACCAACTGTCCAGACTGCTCTCTCCTCTCAAGTGCTGCTCTTCGCTACATTCCAGGCACTGGGATCTAGGCGCCTTCCAGCAGCAGGAAGTTACTCTTGCAAAGTTCACAGTCTTGTCTCTCGAGCATGCTCAGTCCACAACCCATCAACGATGAGCTCCAGACACAGGGGGAAAGAACCCTTCATGGTAAGTCCAATATTCCTTTCTACCATATTTTATTTTCGATTTACATTTCATATCTTTTTATTGTGGCAGTCAAAGAAACTGGCTATTAGAGCAGCTATCATTGCCTATTTTAATGTATTTATTTTAGATTTCTCCCTTGCCTTTTGATCCAGGAGGATTCCCAAGGCAGCTTACATAAAAGAATAAAATGCTATTAAACTGGGACTGCTTCCAGCTGCCCAATTCTCACCACAGCTGTTCCCATCTACTTTCATCTTATCTCACTCCACAGTCATCAAAAAGCACCAATCCAATCTAGAGATCCATAAGCACAGAAATGCTTATAGATCTCTAGCACTTTTCCTCAGCAGAGAGAGAAGGAAGGAATGCCACATATGAATCCCTGTATCAGGCACAGACTAGGTGTCTGGGTGTAGTGGATGTTAGGGATGTGCATGAACCTGTTCGGCATTCTATTCTTAGAACACCCAACAGGTTCAGAAACCCTTCGTTCAAACTGCACTTCCCCCTCTGGTGCTCTGTGTATAAATAATTCAGCGGGGCAGCAGCATACCTCCTTGCTGCCCCATTGTTTAACTGAGTGCCATGCGTGTGTTGCAGGTGGGCGCATGCACATAACACACATGCACACACGGCACTTCCAGTCAGTGAAACAACAGGGCGGCAAGGAAGTACGCTGCCGCCCCACTGGAGATGCCCAGAGATGGGACCAAAGAAATCAGGATACTTTGAATACTGGCTGATTCAGTGTTCACAGATGACAGACTTAAAAAATGGACATCTATAAGACATCAGCTTCTATGTAGCAAGCAAGCTTGTTTTGTGATGCAAGGTACTTTAAATAGCCACAACCTATGACTAGGGATGTGCACAAAACGGATTTTGCATTTTGTTTCAAGCTCAAAACAAAAATACAGACAGCCAAAAAGTTTCAGCAAAACAGTGGTTGACCCAGTTGTTTTAATGGAACAAACCTCGAAACGTTTCAGCCATAGGGAACAATGGGGAAACTTGAAACACCCCATTGTATTTTAATTTCTTTATATCGCCTTGGGATGTTTTATGAAGAGTGGCATAAAAACTGAACAATAACAAATAAAATAAACTAGCTGATCCGGCACAGAGCATCTGCACCCCTAGTTCTCCCTGTCTCTCCCCCCACATCTTCATTTCATCTTCAGCCCCAGTCCATTCTCCCCCTTCCCTTCAGCCCCAGTCTTTTCTCCCCTTCCCAGTCCGCTTTCTCTCACCACCATCCAGCGGCGCTTTCCCTCACTACCTGCCCACCAGCTGGCCAGCTGGCTTGGCCGCTATTTTCTCTCACCAGCCAGCCTGACCACCTATTTCCCTCCCTGCCGCTATCCAGCAGCTGCTCATGAACTCTCATGGAAGTTGCCACGCATGGGATTAGCGATGAGTACGTTTAAGAGAGGTAGGTAGGTAGTCCCCCATGGGTAGCTCCTAGGGACACCAAAGTGGGTCACGAATATGAATACAGTGAATATTTATATACCAAATTTTTCAACAAAAGTTTGATGTTGAAATGTTTTGCACATGCCTACCTAGTACCATGCTATTGATAAATATCTAGAAACACTTCACAACCTGAGTACTTTTCTTCCACAGTCCTATCGCTATTCAGTTTAATTTTCCTTGACACTTGGCCTACTGTTTATTTTTAAAGTGAACATACAAATGTCTTGCTCACAGCAGAGGCAAACCAATGTATTGAATCCTCCCTAAATAAAACCTTGCCATCCTAAATATGGATTCTGCACTGCCACCAAGAAGCATTATAGTCTCCATTCTCTGCTGTTTGAAGAACAATGACTTAGAACAAAAGGTCAAATTCTTTCGTGACAAGTGCGTAGATATGGATGGAAAAAATGCCACTTCACCAATATCCCTACTTTTCCGTCTCAAGACTGAAATCAGAGGGCTGAACCAGACGTGATGGGGAGCCATATGTGCGTTATTCATGTGTCTTCCCCATTCACATATAAAACAGGGGAGGGTCAATTTTTCTTTTTTAAAACACATGAAACACAGAGTACATTGATGAGTCGAGCAAAATTATCCCTCATCCCCCACCTAACCTTGCTGTGCTATGTTGCTTGAACATTTTCTCCTAATACAACTCAAATGCGAGAAGTGAATTGGGCTGGGAATAAAACCGCTCAAGATAATTGAGTGCAGCAAGGTAAGCCTAAGGATAGGGAGCAGGGGACCTCCCCCCATCTATTTCATGTAGAACAAGAAGTTCCCCCACCCCTAAAAAAAATGTAAATGGGAGACATATGAACAACATCTACATGGCTCCCGTGCCATGTGTAATATTACTCCTATCATTTCAAATCTCTTTAGTTTAGAATTAAATATAAAATTTCTAAAGATGCAGGTATTTCTAAAAGCGTTTTCTGATTCCTAAAGGAAACTTCTAAATGCCAGGTTTAACCATCTAGACTTTAGAAGAAACATGGGCTGGGAGCAACTATACTAAAAGGGTACTACCAAAACAGGAGGTTTTCCTGCCCAGGCCACATTGAAAATGAGACAGGAAGCAGAGCGTAGAAATAAAACAGACAATTCTCATAGTGGAAGGAAGGAAGGAGTCAGATTCCCCCAAGGAGCTGTATTGCAACAGGTGCATTTAAAAGTTATTTCATAAGTGCTCCCAAGTTAGGGATGAGGTGCCCTAGTTTGCAGACAACACCAAATTGCTCAGAATGATGAAAACCTAACCAGCCTGTGAAGGGCTAGGGGTGTGCATGGACCGGTTGGTGCGGTTCAGTCCAAATTAGGACCAAACCGTGGGTATTCAAACCAGTTCGGTCAAACCGATCAGCTGGGCCATTCAATTCATGTTTTAATCTTTTAAAAAGGAGAGGAGAGCTGGTCTTGTGGTAGCAAGCATGACTTGTCCCCATAGCTAAGCAGGGTCTGCCCTGGTTGCATATGAATGGGAGACTTGATGTCTGAGCACTGCAAGATATTCCCCTCAGGGGATGAAGCCGCTCTGGGAAGAGCAGAAGGTTTCAAGTTCCCTCCCTGGCTTCTCCAAGATAGGGCTGAGAGAGATTCCTGCCTGCAACCTTGGAGAAGCCGCTGCCAGTCTGTGAAGACAATACTGAGCTAGATAGACCAATGGTCTGACTCAGTATATGGCAGCTTCCTAGGTTCCTAATTCAAACCGCCCTGAGCCATTTTGGAAGGGCGGTATATAAATCAAATCAAATCAAATCAAATAAATAAATAATGAACCAGCTCGAAGCTGTTTGTGATCGTACCACTTGAACCAGCCTGGTTCATGGAGGTCCGGTTCACCATAGAAGCAGTCCATGCACATGAAGGGCTACAAAATGCTGCATCCAAACTGGGTAATAAATTGGCAAACAAGATTCAATGTAAGTGCAAAATGATGCATATGTTAATTCACATATACACCAATGGGAGTATATGGAGTCACCCTCTAATGGAGTCTGAGCTCGTAGTGACTAACCAGGAAAGAAAAAAACCAGGGTTGTCGTGGAAGGCTCAATGAAAGCATTGGCTCAAAGTGTGGCCACTGTGACAAGGGTCAACTCCATGCCGGGGATTATTAAGAAACAGACTGAAAGGAAAATCCCAATACTTAAACAATATTGTACAATGCATCTATGATTTGGACACACATGTTAAAAAGGAGATTGTAAGGCTGGAAAAAGTAAAGAAAAGAGCAACTAAAATTATTAGGAGGCTGGAGCTTTCCCCTACAAAGAAAGCTAACACATTTAGAGCTGTTCTTGTTGTTAAAGCAACTAAGGGGGACTTGATAGAGATTTATAAAATTGTGCTTGCTGTGAAGAAAGCAGACAGAGGGGTTTCCCCCCTCTCTCATAATACAACAACATGTCGATCTAATGAAACCGATTGACAGATTTAGGATACACGAAAGAAAACACTTTTTCAGACACTGTATAATTCATAGAATTCACTGCCACAAGCTCATATGGCTTTAAAAGGGGAGACAGAATTCATGGAAGAGAGGCTTACCAATGGCTCGTCATCACGATAGCTATGTGGAACATCCATATTCAGAGGCAATATTGGGGGGGGGGTGAAGGGGAGGACTATTGCCTTCATGGCCTACTTGAGGGCTTCCCAAAGGCATGTGGTCAGCTCCTGAGAGAAACCAGATGCTGGAATTGCTGGAACTTTCGCCTGATCCCGCAGAGCTTCTCTCATGTTCTTATGAAATGAATGGGAGCTGTTCAAGGGCTATTATTTAACTTATTTATTTAGTATATTTGTATACTGCCCCAAACTTGTGTCTCTGGGCAATTCACAACAACATTACTAACGGATTTGTCCAGGAAAGCTTCCTTGTGGGTTGTGCCCAACATTCCTTTACTGGATGTGCTTGCCTTTTCCATTTTGGCTTCTGCATGACACACACAGTGCTATAATGTATTTTCTTGAGATTGCTTCTGTTCCTTACTGTTATGCAAAACCCCTGTCATGCACGTCTGCTTCTGAAACTTAAACCAATTTAATGTAACATGGCTACTCCGCACGGAATCCTGAGAATGCTATTTATTTAACATATGTTTAGGACATTTCTTACAAGCTCAAAGCAGCTTACAATAGGATGAATGGGGGAAATGTGTTTAGAATGTGATTTTTGTTCCAATATCTAAAAACTACTTTTTCTCAGTGGATTTAGTTAGTCCTTGTGCTAAAAGTTCTCTACAATATTTCCTGCAGTTTTTGGCAGGAACAGAGTTAGTATCAGTCCTTACACAGTGCTGTTTTAAGAGTTTATGAGTGTGACTTGGAAACATTTTTGTCTAATTTGAGGAATGAGGGCTCAGAATAACTGAAAGAAATCCAAAACATAATGAAGCAGGAGTGGAATACAAAACACACAGAATAGTGCAAAATGTGTACAACCTGCTTGGGGGGAAAGCATTTTTCAAACTTCTAAATAATACAGTTTATGGAGCCCATCTGTTGCATATTATACACCCTATTTATTCCCCCATTTAACCTAATATCAGGTACTGTGAAATAATCAACCATATCTTTACCTCAGTAATGTTTCCGGAGCAACGAGTACTGAGTCACAGGGGCTTACAGGTGTGCGTATATCCGTTTAACTTCATGTAAAACGGATGGAAAGCAAACGCCTGAGTATATCAAATAATTTATTTTAAAACAATGACTGCATGTGCTTTCACAGCAAAATACCATTATTTGACATAGCATCACATTGCAGAGAAACAGCATACATAAGCTAGCAATAAAATATCAAAACAACAATAGTAAAACCGCTTACACAGCAGTAGAAGTGTAACATCCTTTACATCAATTCTTTCTTCTTCAGCCCCCAAGTACCTTCTTTAAAAGATGGATTTTACACAATTATACTACAGTAAAGGTAAAGTGTGCTGTTGAGTCAATGTTGACTCCTGGTGACCATAGAGCCCTGTGGCTGTCTTTGGTGTACAGAACTGTAATTTTGTCCTCACTGATGAACTTTAACAGAAATGTCACTTTCAATACACTGAACTTTCAAACAGGCGCAGAGGGAGGCAAGCGGTGGCCCGTGCTCAGCCTGCCGCCGTGTCCCCGCCAGCTCTGCCTCCTGTGTCAGCATCTGACATCAGACTCAGGGACCCGCACGGCCCCACTGGGGAGCTAAATCCAGCCAGAGCTGCATTTGCACCATTAAAAGGCATTGCCTTTAAAAGGCAGGGAGAGCTGCTCCAGCCATGCTGCGAATGAAGCACTGGCTGGATTTAGCTCCAAAATGGGGCCGTGCGGCCCCATTTGGGAGCTAAACCATGGCCCCTGTGTCTGACACCAGATGCGGGGGAACGTCTGGGGCATGAGGCGAGGTCCCTGAGAGCCAGCGGCCCGGATTCTTTGAACCCATTTGCTCAATGGTGGCTCCGCCCCTGCTTTCAAAAACTTGCAATTCCCAGACTGGAGGGAAGGGAGGGGAAGACTGGAGCTCCAACTTCGCTCCAATGCAGAAGGGTCCCTGTTGGTTAGTTTACAACCACTATAACCCTGTTCAGATGTCAAGAAATTGGGTGCAGTATACCCAGGTACAGAGGCAATGGGACCACGCTGGCTAGCCACAAACACAGGCGCCAACACACAGACCAACACAAACTTAAGTCCCATGCTCTCCCCAGGGTCAGCACCTACTGCAGAAGCAATAACTGAACCTGGGGGGAATTTCTCCCAGTGATTTAGAATGTTGGCTACCCAGCATCCCAAATCACAGGGAGAAACGCTTGAGGGTTCTATGCTCACCTCTACAGACAAGGAGTGAGCCTGGGGAGAGCCAAGGGCATAGCTATGGAGGGTGTTGGTGTGGGAGGTGGAGAGAAGGTTAGCCCGTGTGTTCCTATTACCTCGGCACCAGAGTACATGATTTCCAGTTGGAGAATGACTGAACAAGGCTACTGTTAGATCCAGGTTTCATGCTGGACTGTGGACTGGCATTCTCCTTCAAGTGAAACACTTCCCTTTCTCCCATTCTGACTGTTTGGAACCTACATGAAACACAGTGTAGGTGAAAAGCAGTGTAGGTAAAAGCATGAAAACCATGAGTAAATAGTCATGTATGACACTTGAAGATCTCCCAGAAGCCTTCACCTCTCCCCCCCCCACCCCCGCCTAACATGAAGATGCTTTCTGGGTAGGAAACTAATCATGATTGAAGTGATCCAGAGAGGAAAGTTAATGACTCAAGGAGGTTGGTATTAGTGGTTCTTTTAATGCATTAACTTTTCATCATATTTTGGTTGTTTTAAGGCAACAAAACCTGTTGCCTTAAAACTGGCTTTAAGAAATAAAACTTGAAGGCATGAGGGTCAATACATCAGAGTCATGGTTAGAGTATCAGATGAGGAGCAAGAAGATCCAGGTTCAAATTCCCACTCTGCCATGGGCAGCCTTGTGCTACCCACTATCTCTAGGTCTAGATTATCTCACAAAATTGCTGAGAGGGTAAAATTGGGGGAGGGGGGCCCTATATGCCATCCTAAGATCTTTGGAAGGGCAGGATTGAAATATTATATATTATTATAATATTATTATTTTGCACAGTCAGACAGGTGTTATTGACTGGTTTGTTTTATCCAGACATCGAGTCCTTCCCAAGGACCTGGGATGCCAGAATTTTATTGTCCAGGGTTATAGATATTGTCGCAGAATATAGGCTGTTCCCAGTAAAGCTGCTTTTTGTAATTGGCTGATGGTGATTTCTGTGGCCCCTATGGTGTTGAGGTGCTCTTCAAGTTGTTCTGGAATTGCACCTAGGGCGCCAATTACCACTGGGATTATTTTGGTCTTTTTCTGCCACAGCCTTTCAATTTCAATTTGTAGATCTTTGTATTTGGTAATTTTTTCTATTTCTTTTTCTTCTATTCTGCTATCCCCTGGTATTGCTATGTCGATTATTTTGACTTGTTTTTCTTTCTTCTCGACTACAGTGATATCTGGTGTATTGTGTGGCAGATGTTTGTCTGTTTGTAGTCGGAAGTCCCATAATATTTTTAGATCTTCATTTTCTTCAACTTTTTCAATGTTGTGGTCCCACCAATGTTTGGCTACAGGTAGCTTGTATTTTTTGCAGATGTTCCAGTGTATCATCCCTGCTACTTTGTCATGCCTTTGTTTGTAGTCAGTCTGTGCGATCTTTTTACAACAGCTGATTAGGTGGTCCATGGTTTCATCTGCTTCTTTACAAAGGCGGCACTTGCTGTTTGTGGTTGATTTTTTGACTTTTGCTCTTATTTTGCACTACCACCCCTCCCCCACTCTTTTTGCCCGGGACCCTTTTTTAAAATCCGAATCAATTCGGATTTGGAAAAATTCGGGTACAAATCGAATCAGGGGTGATTGCAGGTGTGTGTCAGATTCTGACCCAAAACAAATTGGGGGTGTTTTGATTTGGGTACAAATCAAAATTGAAAAATCGATTCGTGCACACCCCTACTCAGTACTTCAAATGCAGCCCTATCATAGACTTTTTATGAAGACCAAGCAAAATGAGCCCTTTAGTACAACTCACTTATTTGGCTCTCCATTTGTTTATATGTTTGTAACACAACTTTGTTGAATATTGAGATATCAGAATGAATTTTGGTTTGGGACACAGTTCTATGTTTCACGTTACCGGCTTTGATCCCTTCACCCAGGCAAATGAAGAATACATTTATTTATTTATTTATTTATTTATTCATTCATTCATTCATTCATTCATTTTATTTAGCATATTTCTATACTGCCCAAAACGCAAGTTCTCTGTAAAGAGATATCTCATTGTAAAGAGATATCTCTCCCTGAAGACTGAGTCACTGGAGTGAGCACATGCACAATCGAGATACTATTCTCACACACTTTCAGGAGAAAAAGTAGCAAAATACATCTGATCAGGTCTCCTGAACCCGGGACAACACCCAGAGAGTAAGCCATGACTACGTCCCATTGAGCAGAGGTAAATTAGTAATGACTAACTAGACTGAATGCTGCCTATTGTCGTTTGCTAATAATACTAGCAATTCTCTTTCCTTGTAATCCCTCACATAGAATTTTCACTACTGATTGAAACTAGAATTGGTGTTCCAAATGAGCTATCTACCAAGAACTCAAGGGATCTTTCATGGTTAGTCACCAAAAATTCAGAGCCTACCAATCCATATGTGGTTAGAGCTGTTTTGCCTCCACATGCATTATTTTACAGATACTTCTATTCAATCTCATAGGTTACTTTGTTGCCCAATGCAACTTATAAATTATTATCAAAAAATTTCAACTCATTTCACAAACTAATCTGATCTAGAAAGCTGCAAAGAAACTACAACTTTCATTCAATCCTCTCTAGATGCGGGTGGGCTCCAGAAGTACTGCAGCATGCAAATCCAATTGTCTAAGCAGGTTATTGATGCATTTAACACTAGGGGTGTGCAATTCTGGTATTCGGTGATTCGGTTCGGGACCCGAACCGAATCACCCCTGTTCTGTTTTGTGCCCGAATATGGGCCACCCGAATCACCCTTGATTCGGTTCAGATTCGGATTTAACCCGAATCCGAATCGATTCGGGGGGAAAGGGGCCCAGGGGCAAAATTTTGGGGTAGGGTGGTAGTGCCCAATGGGTGGAGTCTACCACCCCAATTTCAGGGGAATTGGGCAAAGGGCTGGTTTTGGGGGAATTTTTGAAGTTTTCGTGACTTTGGGGAAGTTCGGGGGCATAGCATGGGATCTGGGCAAAAGTAGTGGGGTGGGGTGGTAGTGCCTAATGGGTGCAGGCTACCACCCCAATTTCAGGGGGATTGGGCAAAGGGCTGATTTTTGGGAAATTTCTGAAGTTTTCATGTCTTTGGGGCAGATTGGGGCAGACTGGGGCAGAAAGTGGGGCCTGGGGCAGAATAGTGGGGTGGGGTGGTAGTGCCTAATGGGTGGAGGCTACCACCCCAATTTCAGGGGGATTGGACAAAGGGCTGATTTTTTGGGAATATTTGAAGTTTTGGTGTCTTTGGGGCAGATTGGGGGCAGAAAGTGGATCTGCCCCAAAGGAGTGGGGTGGGCTGGTAGATAGTGCCTAATGGGTGGAGGCTACCACCCCAATTTCAGGGGGATTGGGCAGAGGGATGATTTTTTGGGAATATTTGAAGTTTTGGTGTCTTTGGGGCAGATTGGGGGCAGAAAGTGGATCTGCCCCAAAGGAGTGGGGTGGGCTGGTAGATAGTGCCTAATGGGTGGAGGCTACCACCCATCCCCAATTTCAGAGTGATTGGGCAGAGGAGTGAATTTTGGTGAATTTCTGAGGTTTGTCTTCATAAGGTGAAGTGTGCTAAATTGATTACTTCCTCATATTCATAGTAATTGAGAGTGTGAAAAAGTGAAAGTGGGGTCATGAGAGTTGTCTAATTGAAAAAAAATCTCATTTGCTATGATAGAATGAGAATTCACACCTCAGAAGTTTTTTCAACTTCAAAAAATCCCCCCAAAATTTCAAAAAATCCCCCAAAATCAACCATGAACCGAATCACCCGAATTTTTTGGGCCCGAAATTTGGGTGATTTGGCTCGGGCCCAAAAAATATCGGGGGACATCGGGGGTGATTCGGTTCAGCCCCGAATCACCCAAAATTGCTCGTTTCGGGCACAGATCGTTCTGTGCCCCAAATTTTTTGCACATCCCTATTTAACACTATATTTCTTAAACAGTTAACCTTAGCTTAGATTCACCTGCATGGCTTAGTTTTTCAAAACAACCCATGCCTTAGTCACATCACAGCTGGATTACTGCAATGCGCTCTATGTGGGGCTGCCCTTGAAGAATATCTACAGCTAGTGCAAAATGCGGCAGCTAGGGTTTTATCTGCCCGGTGGGAGCACATTACACCCATTTTCAAAGAGCTGCACTGGCTGCCAGTTTGTTTCTAGGTCCAATTCAAGGTGCTGGTTTTGACCTTTAAAGCCCTTAACAGTTTGGGCCCGGGTTATTTGAGGGACCACCGGCTCCCAAGGGTTGCTGCCCGCTTGATGAGGTCATCTGAGGGGGCCAACAATGAGGGAGGCTAGGTTGTCGTGCACTCGGAACAGGGCCTTCTCTGTTGCTGCCCCCAGACTCTGGAATGCTCTCCTGGTGAGTATCCGCTCCTCAGTCTCCATCACAGTTTTTAGAAAGCATGTCAAGTCGTGGCTTTTTACCCAGGCTTTTATATGATTGTCTCCACTGTTGCTTCTTGTATTTTGTACTGTTTTTATGCTTGTGTTTTAATTTTTTAATTTTTAAAATCAGATTTGTTTTTATATTTTTTAGCTCAATGTTTTAATGTGCCTTTTTTTTATAATCTTGTTTTTAAATTTTATTGTGAGCTGCCTTGGGATTTTCTTAATGAAAGGCAGGGTATAAATTTAACAATAAATAAATAAATAAAACAGACAAATAGTATGTGACATCATGTACTGCCTCTCATCTTCAAAAACTTACTCTGGGGGTTCACCAAAGTCTGAGCCAGAGCATCCTTTTGCAATTCACCCACTGTTGTCAAAGGATGAGCAACAAAGTCTATGCATTTTGAGCTTCAAAGTATAATGTAATAGTGTCCACATCTATTAACTAACAATGTTTGAAAGTTATCCATGCCCATTCAAAAGTATCTGTTTATACCCCACATTTCAGCCAAGATCAGTTCCTAGGGCACTCATAATTAGAATTTGTGCAAATGTATATTATCTTAGATACAGATGAGAGTATTATGGCATGCTCATCTGCTCCCTTGCAGAGGATGTCAGAGTACATGTCCTAAGCTCTTCCCTCCATCAAGAAAGGGATGGTGGGACTTCAGATGGGCATGGTATCTGACCAATGGTTAAAAAAAATGTTGAAAATTTGATATTACAATAATAAACACTAACTTCATAGTGCTGAATTTGTATGACACACACAGATGACAATTAGAAGCCAGGCTTCTATTTCTGTGAGATTTGTCAATAGCCAAGTTAGCACAACATGCGGGGGGGGGGCGCAAAAGAAATGGTGTGTGTGTGTGTGTGTGTACGAGAGAGAGAGAGAGAGAGAGAGAGAGAGAGAGAGAGAGAGAGAGAGAGAGAGAGAATGACTGCAGATGGGCATACTCAGCAGTATTTTTTTAATATTGTTCTTCTTGAGAAGCAGCAGAGAGCCAGGTATGTTAAATAATATGTCAGAATACATGTCCAATCAAGACTGAAGTACAACATGGAAAGATAAGCATCCCTAGAGTGGGGGAGAAGACCAATCAGGACAAAGAATGAAGTGTAGAGTAGAGTGCACAAGCTATTTGCAGTATATTTAGACACAAATCAGCAAAGAGAGCCTTATTAAGTAGCAAGCACGCTGTACGTTAACAGGGTCTGATGCAACCTTGCTGTGTCAAAACCAATGGTCTTTCACTAATGATTTTAAAAATCATTTCCTAGGAAAATAAAACAGCAAATCTATTTATATTCACGTGGATATAAAAAGTGGGTTTTCCAGGATGTGAACTGAAGATCTATGACTGATTTCTCGGTCTGAATGCTCAAAACCTGGGGACAGCCAGGGAGGAGACAGATTACGTATTGAGGTAGCTCCATTTATCCCTCTTGCATATATTTGTTTAGGAGCCTGGTAGGGGAAACAGATAGCTGTAAGTGCCTTGGGAGGTTCCGGCAGCCTTTTCCTCCCTGTGCCCACCACCTCCCCCAACAGCAAACATCTGCCATCACCTGGTTCACCAAAGGCTCATACTACTCCGCTTGAGAGTCTAGCCCTATAGTTAGAGTGAAAAAGAATAACCACACCAGCATAAGCCCTAGGTGAGTAAACTGTCAGGTGAGGCAGAGGAAGGAAAACATGCTGCCTGATCTGATCTGCTTACTTCACCTGCTGTGTCTGTCTCTCTTCCAGTGGCAGCTGCAGGTGAGGAATCCAAGAACCATCCACTGGATGTGAACAAGGAACCATCTAGCCCAGCACTCTTTCCAACAGTGGCTAGCCAGATGCATCTTAGGAGCTTACACGTAGGGCAAGCCCTCCCCCACTTATCTTCAACATTTGGTATATATTCAGAAGTATGCTGCCTCTGGACTTGGAGGTCCTATTTAGCTATTGTGACTGATAGTCATTGACAGACAAATTCATAGGAGAAAGCTCATCACTGGTTTCCCCCACCAACCCTACATTCACCCCCCCACCACCACCAAAAAAATGTATTGGTTGCCTCTAACCTTACACTCAGCCCATTTTCTCCTTCTTATCTCACTTCCCACAGCTGCTGTCCACTATAATAATGCATCCACTCTGGAATCAGACTCAGAAGCCATGGTCTCTGAGCACCAGGCACTTCTTGGCACTGATGAAAACGGGACAAATATATTCAGGAGCAATTGTATTCAGAGCAGAATTAGTCTCCACAATTGACACAAACTCATGAGGAGATGTGGAAGATACTGTTTGAAAGAATGTGGAATGGACTCTGTACTAAACCTTTGCCAAGTTGTGCAGCACATAACGTCAGCGCCCATTAGCAACAAGTATACATCATATCTGGGCCACCTTTGGACAAAAAAATTAAGCCATCCACTTTGATGTAGTAAAGGCATGCACTGGTGCAAACGAAGATCCTGAGATAGCTTGGGAGACGTTCATTACCACATACGCGAAATGTCCGAGTAAATTAGGTCATTTCACCAAACAAAAGTATATATTTAAAATTCAGGTTTTTGTGTGGAACATTGTGTGACACCGTGCGACTCTGCATCATTTATTAAAACTATCAGTAGATATTAAGAGTTGGAGGCACAATCTAGATCTCCTTCCCATGTAGAAAGGGAGCACAGAGCAAACCTGTGTGGAAGGAAGGTAGAAGCAAAGGGACAACTGCTGGTGAAGGAAGACTGGGAGTGGGGGTGGGAAGGGTGAGTGTCTCATATAGGGAAATTCCTTCTCCTCCTTGCTTCTTCTCTACCTCCAGTTCACCATTATTAAGCCTGAAGCTCACACATGCACACCTCTTCTCTGCTTCTGATCTATATGGTTGACAACCTGACAGACAGAGAGAAGGCAGGAAGCTTTACACTAGCAAATCCCTTTTCCTTTCCAGCATTCTCTCGCTATGCTCATCCACACCTTCACTGCTGGCTTCCTGTCTTTTACACTCTTCTTTTCTGTGCAGCGGGTTGGAATCTGGATCGTGCCAAACAGAAGTTCTTTTAGGGCTGTTATCTAGGAAAGTCTATTTGATGATGCCCATTTCATACTTTGTAAACTTATTCTTTGAGAATCCCCTACATGATTCATGAAGTTCAAGTTCAAACCAAGTCTCATCTGAATTTCATATAATGATGCTGCATAGCTTTATGAAAAGTCACGGAGTCAAATGCTAAATAGAACACACTGTTTTCCCTTAGTCTAACACAATAGATAGTTAAAGCCATAAACAATTATGCTAGATAAACAGAGTTGGATTCTATTAGATTTTCCCTTCAAAGTTTTTATCATGGCAGTATAATTTAAGTGCTTGTTTCTGTTTGCTGTCTACACAAGTGAAATGACAAGAAACAGATGACAAGAAACCAAGCCGTGAATATGGAGCATAGATGTTACAACTATAACATCTCAAACATAAGCATGCTATCAATCAGCAATTATAACAGTACATTAAGTGTAAAATTAAATAAAACATCAATGGGCTTTCCCCAAGCATTTTAAGAAACATGACTGCATAGAAAAGATCACAACAAAATGACTGGACAGATTAACCTAAACAGCAGCAGCCACAGCCTGAGACTTGAGGAAAGGCTGGTGGTTGGGTGCTCTAGTATCTGCCCCTTGAAGGTGCATCAGCTATTTTCCCAAAGTAGACCCAAGAAGGTATCGGGAAACTACCCTCCATGCCTGGCACAAAAGGAGTCACAGATTAGGTCGTTGCTTTTTACTTCTTCTCAGGATAGTTGGTGCTTCATAAAGAGATGACCCTCAGACAAATCTAGCAGTTACAATAAGATCTGCTTGGAATAGCATGCTAACATATCTATCTGGGAAGAGAGAAACCTATGTGTAAGCATTTCAGCATGCTAACACTATGTCTTTTACAGTACAATATGGATGTACCTTATACATCTGATTTATACGACCTTTCAATAGAGATTGTCTCTTAAGTCTTAAACTGTTTGTTGCATGTATGCAAATGAATAAAACATAACACCAGGATGGATAAAAAGTATTCTTTTTGTTTTAAAGTTTTAATTAGAATTGGTGACTTTTAAAAAATAACCTGGTTTAAATTGAAATTAGAGCTTAATATAAGGCAACACATTAAAGCCTACACATTTACAATATATTGAACCTGCCTCCACAACCCTCTGCAAAATACAATGAGTTAAATGCTGCTGTTCTAGGTGAGAGAGATCATTGTGTGGAAAATACTTAACTCTTGAGATCAAACCTTACAAACAGGACACAATAAGTCCTGCATGTATTTGTTTATTCATTTAACTTCTACCACACTTTTCGGCCCTGAAAAGGGCCCTCAAACTTAAATAATTCTTGTTTCTTGGCAATTTAGACTGTCTTGCTTGATAATCAATCCTCCCTGAACAGTACAGAAACAAACTACTGTATACCAACAATGAAAAAACAAAACTGGATTATGAAGCAATGATGAAAGCAGACACCAAGTCTGAGAGTCTATAGTCCACAGTCTCCTTTTTATAGTATAGTTCTTTTTTTATACCCTGCTTTTCTGCAAAGAAATGCATTCAAGGGGCTTATGTTCAATACAATACATGTATTGTCATGACAATATATTAATATAAACCAACACCATCCCCCGCCCACACACACACACACACACACACACACAGCAAAACAAAACTAATTCCAGCAAGGCTGCTTGAGGCCAGGTATACCTCTCTAGGTCATTACACAGTTATTCCATTGTAATTGGAGATCATTCCAATGTAGATTGGCAGAGATCCCTGCCAATGCAGGGCACATTTTTCCAATAAGTTAACAAAGATACAGCATATTTGCCTCTGAGGAAGAGCAACACTCAAAATGTGTCAGGCTACAAAATAAAGACCATACCAATTTGGGTGTTTGGGTTTCATTCCCTTTTGGGTTTCATTCCCTTTTTTCACTTGCGGAAGCCCCCAAAAGATGGTAAGTGTGCCTCCCCACACACACGTTTGTCAATCTGTATAAATGCACTGACCTTCCAAAAGCCGAGTAATTTTTAAAAATTATTTCTTCACTTCTATTCTGTGTTTCATTAGAAAGTTCAAAGTAGGAAGGATTTCTGAGTGATCTCTTTGCCATACCCAACCAGACCCAATGTGCTCCATACTACCAATTGGGCCCAAAGTATTGGGGCAAGGTAGGATCCTGTCCCAAGGAAGTCTTTGGTGTCCCTCATGGTAGAAGCGCCTTGGAGAGGCTTTTGTGCCTACCCACAGGTAGGAAGTGCTGTCCTTCCAAATGGCCTTAAGAAACAGCAGGACCTTCTGACCCACCCACACCATTCAGGACAATGGATTCCTATTTTTAAAAAATTCTGTGTCTGGCCATCCAGCAAGACATTTCTTTGGTCCCAGTGTGGTCTCTACTGAAGAGCTAAACACTCTGGGAAGGCATTTCCTAAGGAGTTACAGGGGAAAGGGTTGCACAAGCATCAAGATCTTTGGCAGAGGCAGATAATGTGCCAGAAATGCTTGACTAACATGTAGAAGGTTGCCAGTTCAAATCCCCTCTGCTACTACATTGGGCAGCAGCGATATAAAAAGACGCTGACAGGCATCATCTCATCCTGCATGGGAAGAGGCAATGGTAAACCCCTCCTGTACTCTACCAAAGACAACCACAGCGCTCTGTGGTTGCCAGGAGTCGGAAATCGACAGCACGCTTTACCTATGATCACATGAGACCAAATTCATTTCCACTGAAGTTCTGGAAAGACAATAGATTAATATGGGAATGGGATTAGCTTGAACTAACATATTTTTATACTGTGCAAAACTTGAGTCTCTGGGACAACTTCATCCCCAAAGTGGGGATGGGGACAAAAGTGGTCTCTCGTTGTGGCCCTGTAACCTGTATGGGGGCTCATAATAGGTTTTCCTCAGGACTCCTGCGCATGATCCCGAATTATCCCAATGCAATTCGGAAAGAGAAGGCATTTGTGCTGCTTGATCCCAAGGCATCCGACCGAAACCCAGAGTAATGTAGACTAGATGGGCGCATTTGCTGTGTCGAGCGTTCCACCGCGTCAGATGCATGAAGCGGTCAACGAACGCATCCGTCTGGCTATGGTCTCAGAAGCCCCCCCGCCACTTAAGGCAGCCTTGGCTTCACTCGCGCATTTCCAGCACGGCCCGGAGAGCATTAATCGCTGCATCGCCCGCACGTCATCCTTCGGAGTTTGACTGAAGAGGGTCTTCCCCTTTCCCCTCCCAAACCTGGGCACGTGACCACCCCCTTTCTGCGGGGGGCGACGAGGGCGCAACGTGAACCCGGCCGAACAGGGAGAGCCGGTGGGAGGGGAGCCGCAGCCCGGCGAGGGAGCGAGCGAGCCCCAGCCCGGCCGGCAGCCCATCACTTACGCTGCTGTTCTCGCCCGTCCAGTGCACCATCGCCTGGTTGTGCGCCGCGTCGCCTTTGAGCACGAACGAAGTGCTGAGCAGCGAGGCCGTCACCGCCGGAGCTCCCGCGGCGCGATCGCGCAGGCCCGCCTCCTCCCGCGGGCTGCTCCGTCTCCGGCGACTCACCCGCTCTTGGGGGCGCGCAGCCCAGCAGGTAGCCACCAGCAGCAGCAGCAAGAGCCAGGCGACGAGGCTGAACCCTCCGCTTGCCTTGGCAGCCGCCGGCGCCATGCTCGGCCTCCGCTCCGCTGCCACCGACGGGCAGGGATGCGAGTCTGGCAGATGAAGGAGGGAGAAAGGGAGAGACAGGGGGAAGGCGGGCGGGCGGGGGGGGGGGGAGAGGCTGCGCCCTAGATGGAGGGAGCGTCGCGTTGTTGCGCTGCGTGGGAAACAACGTGTTGGGGCTTCCACGCCCAGCCAAGGAGCAGCGGCGCCCCCTGCCGGCTGCTCACTGCATAGGCAGCCTCCGGGGAGCGGAGCCGGAGCCCTTCTCGCCTCGTCTTCTCTGCACGATGCCAGGCAGTGCCGCTCTGGTGCCAGCCAGTGGAGGCTGTAGCCAGGATGCACGTGTGCTGTACTGCTTTCCCACGGCTAGGCAGTTTTTCTTCTTGTGTGCTTTTGGAACAGGAGGCTCTCTCCAGTGAATAGTCACAGCCTATTCATATCTACCAACTTGCCAGCCTGGGATTTTGCAGGCAGGAAATTGCATTTGAACACGTGCAGGACGCATTTCCCTCACCACGGAATAACCAGGCCACCCCGTTACAAGGATCATGTTATCTACCAAAGCAGAGTAACACCCATGCATGCACTACTTGGAAAGAGCAGAACAGCTCACTCTTTTACCATTTAACAAACTAATCCAACTGAATCCCAGTTTATTAATTAACTAATCCCAGCTGGAAACATGGCGAAGTGGTAAATACCTAAACCTAATACAAAAATAGAACATGAAAAATTACATCGTTTGAAGAACAGCAAAACTGTAAGGTACTACCCTAATGGACAAAAGCTAACAATGTGGTATGTGAGCTTTTGAGTTACACAGAACTCTTTCATCAGATTGGATGCAATTAAAAAGAGGGAAATAGAAGTTTCTAAGGGAGTGGGCATAGCATTTAGCCATAGATGCGGTCCATCTCAGTCTTAAAGAGACAGTTGAAAGCCATCTTGCAGAATAAAAGCTGTGCTTTCTTTACTTTTTTTTTTTTTAACTAGTCCAGGATGCTGGACAAGATAGGCCTTGGGTCTGATCCAGCAGGGCTGTTCTTATGTTAACTTTTTCATAGTTCTGTATTTCTTTAAATGTATTGTAAACCACCTTGAGATTGTTTTAATGAAAGGCAGTATATAAATCCTTGCTCTTTATGTCAGCCACTGTTTTTAGCCTGTCCAAGAAAAGGTTAATTTGAGTCAAAGCTCAGTAGAGTCAGGACCTGATTTGAATGAAATGGCTCAGTCACAGAAATATAATCTCCAAGCATGAGCAAAGTCCCTTTATTTCATCATCAGATTACTATAAAACACTAGCATAGTCAATTGCAATATCCCCCCCTTCCACCCTCCAGAAGTGATGTTACGATGGTTAAATAATGAATACTCACAATTCCAGATCACTCAAATATTGAAGATAACCAAACAGGTTTGTCTCAGCAACTGGGGAGAAAATATCCAGAGGTTGTTAATAAGCGTGCTGATTCCTATTTTCCAAGGGTCTTTTACAAACTGAATGTGCTCAGACCTATCTTTTTGCTGTTGAAATGTAATATTACACCCAGGCTTTTGGTGTTGAGGGACGTCAGTGTTCACTTTGGGACTAGCTATCTGAGGCAGCTCAGGAGTTCATAGTGGCCATGGCAACTATAAGCCTATCCCAACTGGTCGTAGGGCCAACACATACACCTGGTAACACCCTTGATTTGGTTTTTTGCTCAGATCAGGGAGGTATTCTGTGGGCAGGAGCTCCTAGAGTGTCTCCATTGTCATGAATGGTCCACCAGCTGGTTAAGGTTGATTTCATGCCCACAACTCATCTCTGCAGGGGTGCAGGACCTATTAGAATGGTCTGCCCAAAATGCCTATTTGACCCCATAGGATTCCAAGAGGCCTTGGATGGTTTTAGAGTTGGTTCTACCAGTGATTCTGTTGATGTCCTAGTGGAACTTACCAGGGCAGTATACACAATCACCCCTAAGCATCCTCTCTCCAGCCAATGTTGAAAACAGCCCCATGGTCAGTGGCAGAGGGAAGCTGGCGGCAGCCCGTGTTCGGCCGCCACCATGACCCCCTGGCCCCTCCCCCCCTTGTCTGACATCAGATGCAGAGGAGTAGCTATCCATGCCTCCTGCATCTGACATCAGACGTGGGGTGTGTGTGCTCCGTCCCAAATGGGGCTGCATGGCCCCATTTTGGGGGGCGATCAGCCCTGCTGCATAGGCAGCGAAGCCAGGAGTAGCTCTCCCTGCTTTTAAAAGGCAGGGAGAGTCACTTGGCCGATTTCAGTCCCAAACAGGGCCGTGCAACCCCGTTTGGGAGTGAAATAACACACACACACCCTGTGTCTGATGTCAGACGCAGGGAGCATGTCTGGGGCCGCGAGGTACAGCCCCAGGGGTGGTGGCCCGGGTTCTTTGAACCCATTTGCCCAGTGGTGGCTCTGCCCCTGCTCATGGTATACAGAACAGCTACAGGAGCTGGAGCAGCAAGGGAAAAGACTGGAGTGCAAGTGCAGAAGAACTCAACTCAATGCCCATTTAAAGGCTTATACTGTGGCAATACATGCAGCAAAGAAGCAATTCTGTTCTACATGTATTGCACATGCAAGTTTATGTCCAGCGGAGTTGTTCAGAATTTTGAGGGGATTGATTCAGGTCCCCTCCTCTCTGAACTTGAATTTGGAGTCTTCATCATCCCACTGTGATGCCTTTAATAACTTTTTGTGGACAAAATCTCTCAGATTTGCATCGACCTGGACTCTACCATTACTGCAGAGTCAATGGTAGGGGTGTCCAGTAACTCCTCTTGTTTTATTAGAATGAATCAGTTTCAATTTGTGACTCCTGAGGATATGGGCAAGCTTCTTGAAGGTATTTGGCTACCTGTCCTCTGGATTCATGGCTTATATATCATCTAGTATAGGATGATATACTATACTATATACGAGAGAGCTGGTCTTGTGGTAGCAAGCATGAAGTGTCCCCATAGCTAAGCAGGGTCTGCCCTGGTTGCATATGAATGGGAGACTTGATGTGTGAGCACTGTAAGATCTTCCCCACAGGGGATGAAGCCGCTCTGGGAAGAGCTGAAGGTTCCAAGTTCCCTCCCTGTCTCCTCCAAGATAGGGCTGAGAGAGATTCCTGCCTACAACCTTGGAGAAGCCGCTGCCAGTCTGTAAAGACAATACTGAGCTAGATAGACCAATGGTCTGATTCAGTATACGACAGCTTCCTATGTTCCTAGTAAGAAGGCTATTAGAGATGGCCTAGTTGACATAATAAATGCCGCACTGGGGAGGGCATGATGCCTCCATGTTTGAAGGAGGCAATTGTGAGGTCTCTACTTAAAAAGCCTGCTCTAGAGCCCTCAGAGATGGATAATTATTGGCCAGTCTTCAATCTCCTTTGGTTGGGCAAGGTGATTGAGAGGGAGGTGGCTGATCAACTCCAGGTAGTTTTGGAGGATACTGATTATCTAGACCCATTTCAAACTGGCTTTAGAGCAGACTATGGGGTTGAGACGGCCTTGGTTGGTCTGATGGATGATCTATACCATGGAATTGACAGAGGGAGTGTGACTTTGTTGGTTCTTTTGGATCTCTCTGTGGCTTTCGATACCATTGACCATGGTATCTTTCTGAATCGTCTGAGAAATTTGGGAATGGGGGCATTGCTTTGCAATGGTTCTGTTCCTATCTCTCAGGCAGATTTCAGGTGGTGTCATTCAAGGATAGTTGCTCTGTGAAATGAGAGCTATTGTATGGTAGGGATGTTCATGGAACTGGTTTGATCGGCTGGCAATTCTGCCAGTTTGGAGGCAAGGGGCATAGCTTTAAGGGCAGGGGAGGGTGCACTTACCCCTCCCCCCACTTTCCCCCTGCCGGCACTCTGTTTTTAAAGTCCCCATCAGGGTGGCAGCTTACCTCCCTGCTGCCTCGTGTCCTCTTTGTCATGCACCCAATTTGCATGAGCACAATGTGCACATGCGCCAGGTACTTCCTGCTACTTCCAGGCAAAGAGGGGACAGGGTAGCAAGAAGGTATGCTGCCGCCCTAAAGGAGCCTTTGATAACGGAGCGCCAGTGGGGGGAAATCAGAGGGAGGGGTAAGTGTCCCCCCACCCTAAAAGTGCAACCTCTTCCCTGTCTTTGAACTTCCCCCACCCAGTTCTGTGCACATCCCTACTCCTGGGCTCTGGAATGCACTCCCTATGGATATTAGAGGTTTAAGAGTGTTAGCAGCCTTTAACAGAGCCCAAAAAACATATCTTTTTAGCCTGGCCTTTAGTGAATACTGAGATGGTTTTAAACTGGTTTTAATTTTGTTTTAATGAGTTATTTTGTTTTAACCTGTTTTTATATTTGTGAAACGCCTAGAGCCATCTGGGTGAGACAATATAAAAATGATCATTTATTATTATTATATTATTATTATTATTATTATTAGTCAACATCATCATCATTAATAATAATGGAAGGCAAAGGCTGGCATAGCATTCTTCCATGGGCTCTGTTCTTGTGTTGGTGCATAATGGTGTATCAAGGCCAGGCAAAGGCCCTATAATCGCCACTTACTGGTCTTCAACTAATCTGCTTCGGTTACAGCCACTTGTGGCATGTAGAAACCCTCCACAATGCTTTCTGTTCTGATGAATGGAAGTACCAAAGCTTCCTATTCTGAAAGGCAGCCTTCAAAGTTGGAGCTCCAATACCCAAACCTGTAGGGGTTACATTCATTCTCACCCCCAGCCTTAAAAACCTCACCTAATGGCTGTGATCCTGACATGGCTAGTGGTGTGCATGGAACCGCCGCGGTACAGTTCGATGCTGGGGGGGAGGTTCCTTTAAGGGTGGAGGATGGTGCACTTACCCTGCCTGCCGCTTTCCCCCCACCGGCGCTCCATTTTTAGGAAACTTCTGGGGGCGGCAGCGTACATCCCTGCCGCCTCTTCCCCCGTTCCTGGTCGGAACTGGCTGGAAGCAGCAACTGCTTGTGCACCTGCCACACGCACATCACATGGACACACACACATCGCACACATCATGCACATCATACGCACATGTCACACTGTGTGACGTGCGCAGCATGTGTGTGTCTGTGTGATGTGTGTGGCGTGTGCGGTGGGCACACACACAGTCGCTGCTTCCGGCCACTTCCGGCCAGGAACAGGGGAAGGGGCAGCAGGGAGGTACAATGCCGCCCCAAGAAGCATACCTAAAAACAGAGCATCAGTTGGGGGAAAGCAGCAGAAGGGGTAAGTGCACCCTCCCCCGTCCTTAAAAGAAGACCCCTCTTGGCGTCGAACTGTCGGTTCAGAGGCCTTTTGAATGGCCTTCAAACCAGTTCGTGCACACCACTAGACATGGCTCATATTCCTGTCAAGTTCATGGTCATTAACTGAAGCCTCTATGGTTGGGGCTGAAAGAGAATATAATTCATGGAAGTATGAAGCAGCCTGCCATCCTATATATGTCTTGTCATTTGACTCCTTCTGCAAATTCCCCAAACCCCATACCTTTCCTTGCTTAAGTCTGAAAGGAGCAGAACATCCTGACTGGTTAGTGGAATGACTGTACTCCTTCCTGCTTGGAGTATGAATCACAGCAATGTGAAAACCAAAACTTTTCATTAATGCAATGGCTATTATAGAAGACTGAAGAGTTTTAAAGTGCTTTCCCCACCCCACCCCTTCGTTGTTTGAGGTGAGAAATGAAGGGAAGTGCCTTGATCTCTTCTACAAGTGCACAAAAAGGAGAAAAGAGGGAGGAAAAGAAAAAATCTACAGCAGCATTTCTGAAACCTCGATTGTGACTATGGCACCCATTAAACTGATGGCAGACCCACTCTTATATCTCAAAAGGTTTACTTCTAGAGTAAGAATTGCCCACCTTTAGAAGAGTCAATCTCTGAGTTTCTGCGTGACTCATTGGTCTAGACTGGAGGCATGTCATCAACCATTACTTGAGAGGGTGAGTAATTCTGCTACATTTATGTATCAGGAGTGCTTGAATGATCCCATTGTCCTGATGCAGATGTACAACAGAACCACCTGCAAAGGCTGAATGGAAGGAGGCAAAGGCCAGAGCAGTAAATCATGCAGAGATGTACAGGATAGCCTTCTCTTTCCTTTGGCTCACAGTAGCCTTTACTTATTTCATTCATGATTAGGGATTGTCTTACTCAGTCTTGATACCAAGTGTCTTGTCCATATCTTGGTCCGTATTCAGTAATGCTCTTGGCCTATATGATTCAGGTAAAGAAATATCTTTCCCTTATTTAGACATCACAAGTATCTAAGTCTTGTCCCATACATTCATTCATAGTACTTGATTGATTGATTAAGTGTCATCAAGTCGGTGTCGACTCTTAGCGCCTACATCGATAGATTCTCTCCAAGATGATCTGTCTTCAACTTGGCCCTTAAGGTCTCTCAGTGGTGCATTCATTGCTGTCGTAATTGAGTCCATCCACCTTGCTTCTGGTCGTCCCCTTCTTCTCTTTCCTTCAACTTTTCCCAGCTTTATAGACTTCTCAAGGGAGCTGGGTCTTCGTATATTGTGTCTGAACTATGATAGTTTGAACCTGGTCATTTGTGCCTCAAGTGAAACAGTATGGGGAGTGTTAAAAGCAAATCAGTTAGCTCAAAAGGGTGCAATAGGTAAGTAAGCAAGTATGCAAACATTTTGTGCAATAGCTTATTTAATTCTCAGACCAATAAAGCTGACTAATGCATCTCTTGGTTTGTTGATGTCTTTAGGTATATCTGCACTGATGTTAAAAGCAGTTTTAATTCTAGCTGATGTTTGAGTCTAAATTAAAATACAGCTTTATATAGTCTAAGCAGTTAACCAGCTATTGGGATCTTGTTTGTTCAGATAACCCTCCAAACTTCAGATTTTATATTACTTTCTGTATCTCTTCCAAACTACATTTAATGTTGTGTAATTCTTCTTTCTCCTATAATTGCTAATATTATCCCATGATTTTCAGTGTGTACACTCTGTGTATTGCATACTTCTGAGCTGATTGATTTGCTTGAAACCCTCCCCATACTGTTTCTCCATCGTTGTCATTTTATCTAATATATCATCCATTTCCTTTAAAAAAAATAAATCTGATCTATGGAGCTGCATTCACCAACAACCACAGGTGCAACTGCCCCCACTACCTAGACTACAAAGCACATAATAGCAATGAAACAGATGAGGGATCTTTCTGTGAAACTCTTAACCCCCCTCCCACTGCCCTCACTTTCAACTGATCCTGCCCGCAAAAACAAAGTTTTGGATCAGTCCTACATAAAGTGCGAGGCATCTAAACTTTGGGCACATTGTCAGAAGCTCCTTCTGTTACATAGGAACATAGGAAGCTGCCATATACTGAGTCAGACCATTGCTCCACCTACTTCAGTACTGTCTACATAACCTGGCAGCATCTTCTCCTGTTGCAGGAGAAGAGTTGTGCCCTCCCACAACTCCTTGCATGTGTGCAGCTCTTCTGCCATTTGTAGTAAAGGCTTCCTATGATGGCGCAGTGCTGCACGAAACAGACCCTGCTCATAGAAAGACCCTGGTGGCGCAGTGGTAAAACTGCTGCCCTGTAACCAGAAGGTTACAAGTTCGATCCTGACCAGGGGCTCAAGGTTGACTCAGCCTTCCATCCTTCCGAGGTCGGTAAAATGAGTACCCAGAATGTTGGGGGCAATATGCTAAATCATTGTAAACCGCTTAGAGAGCTTCGGCTATAAAGCGGTATATAAATGTAAGTGCTATTGCTATTGCTATTGCTATCCCCACCTTGCAAAAAGCCCATCTAGGAATGTAGAGAGGGTTGGTAGTGTGGTGTTGAAAGGGGAAATGTGCCACTTCCAGGGTGTGCATTCCTGCATGTTTTGCTTGCCTGGCCACCCTGCTGCTGCTGCTGCAGGGAGGGCCTGTTTTGGCCAAGGGAGCATTCCAAACCTATGAGCTTGGAACGCACCCCCCCCCCATACACACATATCCTCATGGGTATTGCTGTTAATCAGACCACGCATTGGTGGATGCGGGAGAAACAGCAGAACTCCCCGGGGATACATGGGGATTGTGAGATTTTTAATAAGACACTCCCTCCACCAGGCTAGGAAGTGGAGCATGCCTGGAGTCTGAGAAGGGGAGAAAAGGGGGTATTTTGCTGGGGGGGGTCATCAGTGCATCAGGAGGGGGGATGCGTTTGATCAGAGCCAAGGAAGGGAGAAGGAAAGAGAGATTGGGGAAGAGCAATGAGAGACATTCCTGCTCTTGTGGGGAGGAAGCAAAGCAGGTTCTGTTCTGGAGGGCACAAGAAAAAGGAGGGAAATATTCTGGGGGATGGGCATATAATTTTGGGTTACATTTGGGTTAAAAGGGTGCAGGCAATGCTCTGGACTCTGGAGAATATATGATGAATATAGGAATTTCATATATTTATTTGTTTACTAGTGTTCTGTGTTTTTCGAGTAGGGACAGGATATTTTCAGTTCCCAACCCCCAAATCTGTTTTTAAATTTTCATTTAATAAAATCTGAGCAGTGACTGCCCTTCCATCCAATTTCTGGCCCTTGGGTAGAGGTGATCTTTGAAACAGGTGGCAGAAGTGCATTGGGTGTGTACGCGTGCATGCGTTTTGGAGTAGGGTCTCAAATCCCAGAGTGGGGACAGGGAACACTGCTTGCTGGCCACAGATTTGTGGCTGACTGGGGATTCTCTTGGAATTGGTTCTTTTGCTGATGAAAGCTAGAAGGGGTGTGTGAGTGAGGGTCTCTTCCCTGGAATTAGAATGGGCGTAAACTCATGTGTAGAAACGTGTCCATTTATTCTGTGTTTGGGTTGTGTGATGCACCTGTCCATGTGCGTGATGAATAAACTTCTCATTGGTGACCTGTTGTTAAGGTGTTATGGATCCTCCAGGTTTAGGGATAGTATAGCCAGTGTGGTGTAGTGGTTAGAGTGCTGGACTAGGACCGGGGAGACCCAAGTTCAAATCCCCATTCAGCCATGATACTTGCTGGGTGACTGTGGGCCAGTCACATTTGGACAGCGGGGGCGCAATTTCAGTGCTTGCCCTAGGCGCAATTTCCCCTAGATATGCCTCTGAAAGCATCATCTCATACTGCGTGGGAGGAGGCAATGGTAAACCCCTCCTGTATTCCATCAAAGACAACCACAGGGCTCTGTGGGCACCAGGAGTCGACACCAACTTGACACTCTACCTTTATGATCAATCAAAGGGGCTGGGGATAGGGAATTTCTACAGCTCTGAGCTGTGCTCAGCTGCATTTCACTCACTACAGCCCTCTGCAGCCTAATGCAGAATATTAAAACTTCTTTGTAAAATCTGAATACAGCTCTATCTAATCTATCTATATATCTATCTATCGTCTCACACACACATGTTATATAACAAAATGGATAACTGGATTGTTCGCAGTGCACAGGAGGATCAATAAAGGCAAGTCTTTCCTGCTCAATGAACTATTAAACTTAAATACACATTACCAATGCAGGAAATGTTTCTTCCCAGACAGCTATGTCAAGGTGTAACCCAGGGGTTCTTGATAAAGAAGAGTTGGCCCAGTGGGGCAAAAAATTGTAGGGAAGGAATGGAAGTTCAATCACCAGAGTAAAACCAGTATAGTGAGAACTCAGCCAAGCAGGAGGTCTGGAGAGAGTTGTTTAAGTTGCAAGAAAACAAGGATAAGGATTTATTTAGAAGTAACAAACAAAATGGGAAAGCCTGCAACCTATTCTAGCTGAGTTTATGGTTGAAAGGAGAGAGAGACTAACCAACAGCTATGAGAGAGACTAACTTGGGGAGAACAAAGAGGGGAGGAGTATTGGAAGTGAAGGACTCTGCACTGTCTCATGTCTCAGTGACAGAGGGGGACAGATTAGTGAGTCAGAGGGCTAGAGGGATCAAAACATTGGTCATCCCATCTCTACTGCTCTGACACTATCCCTTTGATATGTAGATTGCTACTCTCGGGGACTTCCTGCCTGCCTGCCTGCCTGCCTTGCCACTTCCTCTTCCTCTTTCCCTTTTCTTCTTCCTTGCAACACACACGCTCCTCTCTCCCTGCACCATGTGTGCAGAGATGCAGAAACCATCCCTCTGCATCCAGCTAGCTAGCTAGATTAGAGATCTTATCTCTCTACTTTACTATCTAGAATGGAGTTCACTAATAAAGAATCCTTATATTAATTTGAAACTATGAACTGGCTCCAAGTTTCTTTTAGCATACACGCATGCCTTGGCAGACTCCGCTGTGTTTTGCCTCTGTGCACTCTTCTGTAATAGAAGGATATCTCTTACCAGAGAGAATTCCCGACAAGGAGACTTGCACTCTCTATCTATGCCACTAAAGCCCCTAGTGGTCATTAGGAGATATTGCTGCCGAGAGCTGATGCTGCTAGAGTCCCAGCTCCAACAAAAAACCTCACTGTATCTGGTTTGTTTGTTTGTTTATTCAATTTCTATACCGCCCTTCCAAAAATGGCTCAGGGTGGTTTATACAGAGAAATAATAAATAAATAAAGTGGATCTCTGTCTCCAAAGGGCTCACAATCTAAAAAGAAGCATAAGATAGACACCAGCAACAGTCACTGGAGGTGCTATGCTGGGAGTGGATAGGGCCAGTTACTCTCCCGCTGCTCAATAAAGAGAATCACCACATTAAAAGGTGCCTCTTAGCCAAGTTAGCAGTTTTGTATGCACAAAGAAGTGAAGTTCAGTCTTAACTCACTTCAGTCAAGAAGTGACTTAAGAGTAATGAGTGTATTCTATGTTTGTATAATGTACATGGGAGATAGCAACATCAAGCAAGAACAAACACTGATTCGTATTGCTGGAAGACCTACACATATAAGCAAAGTATTGCAGCAGTTGATTCATCCCTTGCACTGAAGGATCTGAATGCAGTACTGGGGTATATCCCAGCCAAGTGGGGACTAAAATCAGGTCCTAAACAATGGATATGGAGAAGCTCACGAGTAGCCAGGAGATTAGAGGCCAGCATAGCATAGTGGTTAGAGTGTTGGACTAGGACCGGGAAGACCCGAGTTTGAATCCCCATTCAACCATGAAACTCACTGGGTGACTCTGGGTCAGTATGTATCTCTCAGCCTAATCTACCTCACAAGGTTGTTGTGAGGATAAAAATAAGCTTGTACTTCTGAGCTCCTCAGAGGAACAGAGGGATATAAATGTTAAATAAAATAAAAATAAAAATAAAAAATACTGCGGCAATTGAAATCTCCCACTCCTAGGAGTAAGGAATGGGTGCAGAATTTGCTTGAGTTAGCAGCACATGAAAAATGGGCCCTCATAAAAATAAATAGATTGGATAAATGGTCAGATATCTGGGACAACTTTATTGAACTATTCTTAGAATAATTAAAAACAAACAAACCCAAAACACCCTGATTCACCCACATCTATTGGTGCAACGGTGTGTATCTCCTCCTCTTCTTCTCTCTTTCCCCTCCTGATCCCCCTCTTCTTCTCTCTCTTTCCCTGTATCTCTCCTTTCTTTCCCCAGCTCCTCACAGCCAGCGCAGCATGCAAAGGTTGGCTAGGGGAAGGAACGCTGGGCTCGGGGTTGGGGCAAGGTGGGTGGGGGGAAGGGAGGGGGGACGGGGAAAGATGTTTGTAAAATACAAAATGTCAACAAACATTAAATAAAAGAAAAATGTAACAAGCCATCCCCATGGTAAATGTCTGAATGGCTTTCCTACAGTGCCACCTTGTGATAAAGGTCCAAAGAAATTAAACAGTATCAGAACTCAGCAAAAGTAATTGTAATCAGCACTAGCATGATCTTTAAGAAGCGTCATCATTTTTTTCAATTAATGTGGATTATTTGCTCTGTAGTTTTAACACCAGCGATATTCAACAAGTAGGAGCTTTAATACAGTTACATCAAAATATAGGATTTCAGGAGGTTGTTTTGTTCTCAGGTTTTATAAACATGTCATTACAGATTGTTCAGGCATTTTGTACATGTGCCAGTTCACCTCCTTCCAAACAGAACTGTGGAAATTAGCAGCTTTCCATCATACCAAGTTCTGGCATGGTTAGACCAATTTTTGTGTCTTTGATTGAGCCTGACACTAGTTCAAGGATGTCCTTAGGGCAGGGCAGGCAGGATGCAAATTTTATTGTTTCTGAAGTGTTCTGAGTGTAGATTCTCTGGTAGCAAATGAGAGTGGATTCATGGTTTGTCATTGAAAATCTCATATGCTTCCAGAGAATCTACACTCAGAACACCTCAGAAACAACAAAACCCTGTACCCCATGGGTTAGCAACCCATGAGGATGGTTGAAACCCTCTGTGCACTACACTGCCACTCACTCTGGGCCACCCCAGAGCCCCCCAAGTGCAGTTATGGGGCTTCTGAAACCTCCATTCTTCCCTATGGAGAAAAACCTTAAAGACACGTAAACTTCAAAAATCACTTAAAAATCAGCCCTTTGCCCAATTCCTTTGAAATAATTCTGGTAGCTTCCATGCCCCCACTAGGCACTACCACCAACCACACTCCACCCTGGGCCACCCCTTCCCTGCACCCCAACATGAAGGGGAAACCCTTAAAGACATATGAACTTCAAAAAGTCACCAAACACCAGCCCTTTGCCCAATTCCTCTGAAATTTGGGTGGTAGCCTCCACCCATTAGGCACTATCTACCCACTCTTTTGGCTCCAGGACCCATTTTTTGGATCCAAATCGATTCGGATTCAAATTTGGATTAGTTCAGATCCGAATCGAATCTGGGGCGATATGGATGGGTCTGATTCAGATCTGAAATGAAACGGGGATGTTTTTATTTGGGTCAAATCGGAACACCAAAAATCCAAAATGCACACCCCTAACACACATCAATAAAACACTGAAGAAGTAAGGAACATGGGGTGGTGCACAGGTCTTTGTTTTTTTTTAAAAAAAACACCACTCCCAGGAACAACTCAGGAGCGTACACTTAAGACTTAAAGCTTTCAGGTCCTCTTAAAAGAAGAGGGCCCTAAAAGCACTGAATAGAGCCTCCTAGCTCTATTCTGTTCCACAGGAAAAGCGGAGGAGGAGGAGGAGGAGGAGGAGGAGTGGGAAAAGGTGGTCTACACGCTTTATTCTGTAATGGGGAGAAAGTGGAGCCCTAAAGTATTTGTAGTGTTAAATAGTCAACCTGTATGCATGGAGATAGATAAAGGAGCTTCAGTTATCATGGGTAATTAAGAAACCTATCAACAAATTAAGCCTGGATTGAATCAATTGGTAAAGACAACAGTGAAACTACAGACTTATACTGGAAAAACATCCCAGTCTGGGATGGATCTACAGTTGAGCAAACATGTAATGAACAGGGGCTGCCATTGAGAGAACCTGCACTTGAATTTCTTACTTAAATCATAATTTTGTCATCAGGATCAATGGGAAACTCAAAAATATTAATAACTTACAAATGGCTCAACAGAAACCTCTGAAATTTCACTTGGTGTTCCTACATGATTATAACATTAAAAGTGTGGATGTTCAAGGAGATCAGTTCACCTGTTTATTTTTAATGCATTTTAAAACATTTTTAAAAATAAAAATGCATTAAAAATCAATGGGTGGAATTATCTCTTTTAATGTCCACACATTTAATGATACCACAATACAAATTATGAGAACTAAAGCCCAGTCATTCTGGAATTATAACATAGGGTATAAAATTGGGGTATTATTCTGTTTATATGAAGGCAAGGGACGGTTTTCTTCAAATGAGACCTGAGTGGACAAAGTGGGGGATTCCATTCCAGAACCTTTTGTAACTTTCTGCCATGAAACATAGCTGTTACGACATTTCTAAACAGTTTTAGATTTTTTTTCATTCAATAAAAATCAACAAGTGAACCAATATCCTTGTGTAGTGATCAGCCACTGACCAGCCCCTCCTCTCCCCTAAGGATTTGACTAGAAGTGAACCCTGTCCTGACAGACTGGTGAACTCCAGGGATCATCCAACCAGCACACCAGGAGGGTGGGACCTTGAGAGCCATGAGGAGGAAGAGAAGGTTCCTTTGTTAGTTGAAGCTAGCTGGGAGTCCAGAGAGGAGAACATGTGGCCATGAGCTGCATTAAAATCTCTCTTCAGGTCCAGGGAAAGCCAGGAGGGCAGGAAACTTGAATCCTCTACCAGGGTTTTGGTGAGTTCAAGAAGGAAGCCAGGGCTTTGGGGCTTCTGGTAGTTAGTCTAGGAAAACGTTTGTTTAATCAGATTTTGCATTAGACTTTTGTTCACTTTTGTGTGTTTTGCATATCCCTGAAACCATTCTGTTGTTGGTTATCTGTAACGTAACTAAGCTAAGCCTGCACCCATCCAGCTAGGGCGTTGCAAAAGACTCTGTATGCTTTTTAAAGGTGCTTTTGTAATTTCTTACATCCATGTTCTTTGCAACTGGGTAACCACAATTTTTAAAGTGTGCTGGCCCAACATCATCTGTGATGCTTTACAAGTTATTATTACAAGTATTTTTGTAACCTGCTGAGTATTCCTTTTCCCGGTAACTAAAATCTGAGAGAGCCGCAGATGGAAGCTGTCTGTAGTATTTTGAATAAAGTTTCTTTCTTTTTGTTCTTTGCATTTTGCAAGCCTCTTAGTGGATTTTTAACTCAGGAAAATGGGGCTCTTTCTCTGGTGCAACACACCTCATACATCCAGCAACTACCAGTTTTCTCACCATTGTAGGTTTGCACGTGGAAGCTTTTTGTATACTTTCCAGTAGGAAAAAGAAGAGTTTCCCTGGGATTTCCACCCAAGCCTGGGGTGGTATTTAAACTCTGTTGATAATTGGTTGGTGGTGGCAGCCGAGATCCTACCAAGATTATTGGAAAGTTTTGGGAGAAGCCTTTGTTTGGGAAGAATAGAGGGGATGATTCAGAAGTTTTCTTCCCCTCACGTGGGCTTGCTCTGAGACAAAGGCTTGTAATCTGCTACACCTTGAAAGCCCACACACTTAATGCTATCATCATGTGATCGCATTAAATTTTTTTCTTAAATTAACACCATGTGAAATTTCCGAGCTTTCTGTCCAACCATTTGGGAGTTTGGGAGTTTGATCCCATTTAGGATCAATATTTCCCATTGATCCCTATTGGGAAAGTATCCAATGAGGCCCATGTTCAATTCTTGCTCCCCCAGAGCTGGTTATGCCATGCATTCTAGTGGTAGGATCCATCTGTGTCCCTATGAAATATAAAGCACACAATATAAACACACTAGTAGTAAAAAGCAAAAAGGCCAGCTTTGTTTGGAAAAACTTGGCTGAAAAACTAGATTGGGAACATAGGAACATAGGAAGCTGCTAAATACTGAGTCAGACCATAGGTCCATCTAGCTCAGTATTGTCTTCACAGACTGGCAGCGGCTTCTTCAAGGTTGCAGGCAGGAATCTCTCTCAGCCCTATCTTGGAGATGCCAGGGAGGGAACTTGGAACCATCTGCTCTTCCCAGAGCGTCCCCATCCCCGAGGGGATTATCTTACAGTGCTCACACATCAAGTCTCCCATTCATATGCAACCATGGCAGATCCTGCTTAGCTAAGGGGACAAGTCATCCTTGCTGCCACAAGACCAGCTTTCCTCTCCACTGGATTTGACTATACCAATAGTAAAAGAAGTCTGGGATGTGGCATCCTGTAGTATTCCAAGCAGGGTTAGGTATCTTGAAAATGACTAAAGTTAGGCTTTAAACCTAAAAGAGGAGTCAGCCAAAGTACTTCAAGGCCAGACTGTCCCATATACCCTCATGAAGAAGACTGATGGTGAATAGGATAGGCTGATGAAAGAAAGTATATTATCTCCTGTGCAATTTTCAGAATGGGCAACACTGATAGTACTAGTAGCTAAACCAGACTAAGACAATCCCATTTCTTGTTGCCCACAGCTGTGTGGGACTTGGGGGTGGGGCTTACGGGAGTATCAGGCAGGGAGTTGCTCTTGCAAGTTGAGAGCTACTCTCCATACTGGGAGTGCTCAAAGTGTCAAGACTTATTTAAAGGTAGGGAAGACAGTAGGCGGGCTATGCAAAGGGTGAGGACTACCAGACCAAAACAGTCACTTGGTCAGCCCAAAAACTGGATCCAGAGTGGAATAAAGGCTTCCCGTGTTGCAACTACCCCACCCTATTGTGAAACATTGAGGCAACATGGGTGTAGTGGACCTGGGGGGAGAGCTGGCACCAGCCACATATGTGGGTAACAACTAACATATATGTGTTAGACAATTACCCCATTCCATGTAATACAGAAGATTTGCTGCAGTGTTTTAAGTGTGGGGTAGGGGGGTAGGGGGTGAGTTACAATAGGAACTTGGATATGTTCCAGGCCTACCAGCAGATGGAACTGGAGGAGGAATGTAATAAGTTTACCATAATGAACACCTATGAGGATTTCTACCAATACAAAAGATTTTCCTATGGAGTTTCTTCAGCATTGGTAGTGCTTTAGAGAACCATGGGAAATATGTTTCAGGAGATTCCGAGTGTGTGGTGAAGATTCATTAAGTCTATGCTTTGTTGCTGTCAAAACCATCTTGTTGGTACCATGCAGCAATGGCTGCTTAACAGGCTTGGATGTGGAGAAGAATGGATCAAGAGAAGAAGTCATTCAGTAAGTGAGAGAAGAAATTCCTTTCTTTTCTCCCTTGCTGCCAAATCTGCAGTTTAAAATCCATCAATTTTAATAGGAAAGGTGATGGTGGCATGCAAGGGAGGTGGTGCTGATGCTGCCCTCTGATGTCTGCTCTACCGGGTGACTCTGGGCCAGTCACTTCTCTCTCAGCCTAACCTACTTCACAGGGTTGTTGTGAGGAGAAACTTAAGTATGTAGTACACCACTCTAGGCTCCTTGAAGGAACAGCAAGATATAAAATGCAAATAACAACAACAACAACAACAACCCCCAGTGAGGCACTACCTTGGCGTGGTTGTGGGGCTTGCGTGCTCTGAGGAAGGTGAGAGCTATGCCAGAGGTCCAACCATACTGGACAGGTCTCACCAGAGGAGCCAGACAAAGAGTGCCTCTCCCATCAACAATATGGTGAGACGTAACTTTAATAAATCTATACCGGATCGTTCGTCGCCCAGGTCAACAAGGACCACGCCAGGTGCTGGAGTCCCTGGACATCTGGTGGCAAGTGGGCAACAGGACTCAGGATCTTCAGTTGAGCAACCAGGGCTGAAGACAGCAAAGTTACTGGAAGAAACGTCGCTTAACCGAAAAAAATATATGAAAAATGCCAACAAGGAAATAATGATCTGCTATTACAAGTCTAGTCCAACTAGAAGAGGTTATTTAAAAAGAATGTACCAAATTTGGAAAGAGAAGCATCCAGATACAGAAATAACAGAACAAAGGCTAGCAGACCAGAGAAGATTCATAATAAGAAATAAAGTATTCACAGGTGTTGAGCTGGAAGAACTGCAAAGAGCAACTCAGGCTCAAGATATGGAAGAAGAATTACCACCAACTGAAGCAGTTGCTCAGGCACAGGTGGAGGAGGTGTTGGAAATAGAGGATGCCACTGTTGCTGAACTGTTTCAAAATCAAAACCAGGCAACCTTCCCTTTGCCTTCACCTCAAAAACCCAAATGCTGTTTAACAGAAAAGCAACAAGAACTAAAGCAAAAAATAACTGAGCACATGAACCAAACAACCACCAGTGTTCGACATCCAGCTCTAAAAACAGTTGCCAAAAAACAACTTGCTCAGGTATTAAAAGATGTCAATGCTGCACTTGCAGAAATAACAACTAATAATTTGCAAGAAACAAACCAACTAATGTACAATGCAGCAACAATAACAACAGAAGAGCTTGGATATAAGATCAATGGACCTGTAAAAACATAAAGTAGTACATCACCTAAATGGAAGATTAGATTAGAAAATAAAATCTCCAGGCTTAGATCAGATGCTAGTAAATTGAAAGATATGAAAGACAAGAAGCTGAAGAATGAAAACACCAAACAGTATCTGATCCAAAAATACCACCTAGATTCAAGGAAAATTAGAGAAGTCCTGGAAATAATAAAGCAGCAAATAACAGCAGTGTCAAAGAAGATTAGCAGATATGAAGCCAGAACTACACAACACAGGCAGAATCTCCAATTCCAGTCGAATCAGAGGCGTTTCTACCAAAGCATAGAAGGAGAAACTTCAAGAAACCTAGAAACACCAAATAAAGAAGAAACAGTGCAATTCTGGGGGAAATTATGGGACAATCCAATAGATTATAATAAAAAAGCAGGCTGGATGAAAGAGGTCAAAAAATGTAACCAACAAATGCAAGATCTAATAATAACACCAGAATTAATAAGTGAAAGAGCAAAGAAAATTAAAAATTGGACTGCTCCAGCGACGATGAACTGCATGGCTTTTGGCTTAAACACCTAACAAGCCTTCATAAACAACTATCCAAACAGTTCAATCACATTTTGCAAGGAGGTGATAGTGAACAATGGCTAACAACTGGGAAAACTCATCTCATCATGAAAGACCCAGCAAAAGGTGCAGTTCCAAGTAATTATAGACCGATAACCTGTCTGCCAACTATGTTCAAATTATTAACTGGAATAATAGCAGATGAAGTGATGCAACACTTATTAACTAACAAACAGCTTCCACTTGAACAGAAAGGAAATTGCCCGAACACCAGAGGCACAAAAGACCAGCTGCTGAATGACAAAATGATTTTAGAAAATTGCAAGAGAAGAAAAACAAATCTAAGTGTTGCATGGATTGACTACAAGAAAGCCTTCGATTCATTGCCTCACACATGGATACTAAAATGTTTAGAAACAACTGGTGTCAGCAAAAACATTCAGATATTTATAAAAAAAGCAATGAGCATGTGGAATACACAGTTAACAATCAATGGCGAGACACTTGGACAGGTTATCATTAGAAGAGGCATTTTCCAAGGGGACTCACTATCCCCTTTGTTGTTTGTAATCGCCATGACCTCACTTTCACAAATACTAAACAAAACAGGGCTCGGATACCAAACATCTAAAACATCAAGTCAAATCAACCATCTGCTGTACATGGACGATCTGAAGTTGTATGGAAAGTCCCAGTCAGAAATCGAATCACTGCTAAACACTGTCCGTATATTCAGTAGTGATATAGCAATGGAGTTTGGACTAGACAAGTGTGCTGCATTAATAATGAACAGAGGGAAAATAAGAAAAACAGAAGGAATAGAACTGCCCAATGGAAGCAAGATCAAGAACCTGGAAGAGAAAGAACCTTACAAATACTTGGGCATTCTCCAGGCTGATAACATTGCACACACTGAAGTTAAAAGAAAAATTGGAAGTGAATACATCAGGAGAGTCAGAAAAATCCTCAAGTCCAAACTCAATGGCAGGAACACCATACAAGCCATAAAAACCTGGGCTATACCTGTTATCAGATACACTGCAGGAATAATAGACTGGACCCAGGCAGAGCTAGAGACGCGAGATCATAAGACCAGGAAAATCATGACCATCAATTATGCTCTGCTTCCCCGCAGTGATGTCAACAGTAGAGGAGGAGAAAAGAGGCCTTGAAGAATATATCAAGGATAGTGAAGAAGATGCACTTCAAATGGTCAATAACGAGAAACCATTAAACACCAATGAAACAAAGCAGGCCTACAAGAATGAACAAGTCAAGAACCGAGCAGAAAAATGAAAAAATAAGCCACTACATGGTCAATATTTGCACAATATAAGTGGAAAATCAGACATCACCAAGACCTGGCAATGGCTTAAGAATGGCAACTTGAAGAAAGAAACAGAGGGTTTAATACTGGCTACACAAGAACAGGCACTAAGAACAAATGCAATAAGAGCAAAAGTAGAAAAATCCACCACAAACAGCAAGTGCCGCCTTTGTAAAGAAACATGAAACCGTGGACCACCTAATAAACTGTTGTAAAAAGATCACACAGACTGACTACAAACAAAGGCATGACAAAGTAGCAGGGATGATACACTGGAACATCTGCAAAAAATACAAGCTACCTGTAGCCAAACATTGGTGGGACCACAAAATTGAAAAAGTTGAAGAAAATGAAGATGTAAAAATATTATGGGACTTACGACTACAAACAGACAAACATCTGCCACACAATACACCAGATATAACTGTAGTTGAGAAGAAAGAAAAACAAGTCAAAATAATTGACATAGCAATACCAGGGGATAGCAGAATAGAAGAAAAAGAAATAGAAAAAATCACCAAATACAAAGAGCTACAAATTGAAATTGAAAGGCTGTGGCAGAAAAAGACCAAAATAATCCTAGTGGTAATTGGCGCCCTGGGTGCAGTCCCAAAAGACCTTGAAGAGCACCTCAACACCATAAGGGCCACAGAAATCACCATCAGCCAATTACAAAAAGCAGCTTTATTGGGAACAGCCTATATTCTGCGACGATATCTATAACAATTGAAAATAAAATTCAGCCATCCCAGGTCCTTGGGAAGGACTCGATGTCTGGATAAAACAAACCAGTCAATAACACCTGTCTGACTGTGTAAACAAGAAATTAATAATAATAATAATAATAATAATAATAATAATAATATGGGACAATCCAATAGATTATAATTAAAAAGCAGGCCGGGTTAAAGAGGTCAAAAAATGTAACCAACAAATGCAAGATCTAATAATAACACCAGAATTAATAAGTGAAAGAGCAAAGAAATTAAAAACTGGACTGTACCAGGCGACGATGAACTGCATGGCTTTTGGCTTAAACACCTAACAAGCCTTCATAAACAACTATCCAAACAGTTCAATCACATTTTGCAAGGAGGTGATAGTGAACAATGGCTAACAACTGGGAAAACTCATCTCATCATGAAAGACCCAGCAAAAGGTGCAGTTCTAAGTAATTACAGACTGATAAGCTGCCTGCCAACCACATTAAAATTATTAACTGGAATAATAGCTGATGAAGTAATGCAACACTTATTAACTAATAAGCAGCTTCCAGCTGAACAGAAAGGAAATTGCCCAAACACCAGAGGCACAAAAGACCAGCTGCTGATTGAGAAAATGATTTTAGAAAATTGTAAGAAAGCCTTCGACTCATTGCCTCACACGTGGATACGAAAATGTTTAGAAACAACTGGTGTCAGCAAAAACATTCAGATATTTATTAAAAAAGCAATGAGCATGTGGAATACACAGTTAATCAATGGCGAGACACTTGGACAGGTTAGCATTAGAAGAGGTATTTTCCAAGGGGACTCACTATCCCCTCTGTTGTTTGTAAGCGCCATGACTCCACTTTCAGAAATACTAAACAAAACAGGCCTCAGATACCAAACATCTAAAACATCAAGTAAAATAAACCATCTGCTCTACATAGACGATCTGAAGTTGTATGGAAAGTCCCAGTCAGAAATTGAATCACTGCTAATCGAATCCTGAAAAGACTCATGAAAGATAATATAAGATAAGTTTTGAATACAATTGATAAAGTAACCATGACACGTACAAAAGCAGCTATGATTTTCCTAGATGCCGAAAAAGCCTTTGACAATTTGGAATGGCCCTTCTTGTTCTCAGTGTTGGAGAAAATGAACTGTGGCCCTCATTTTTTATCCTGGATTCGTAGTATATATCAACAGCAATCAGCAAAAATTATTGTCAATGGATCCTTGTCTTCAAAATCTATCATCAATAAAGGTACGAGACAAGGATGTCTGCTTTCCCCGTTGCTGTTTATACTTGCTCTTGAACCCTTGGCAGCTAAAATTAGACAAGAGCAGCAGATTCAAGGTATCAAAATAGGTGATTGTGAACATAAAATAAAACTATATGCTGATGATGTATTGCTTACTGTCATGCAAGTCAAAGACTCCTTGGATACATTAATGACTCAGATATATCAGTACGGTTCAGTTTCTGGCTATAAGATTAACAGAGATAAAACTCAGATCATGACATGGAATCTCTCAGAAGAAGAAATAGAATATTTCTCTAAAGTTTTAAGATTACAAATAATGAAGAAGCCAATAAAATACTTGGGGATTAATCTTACAAGGAGCAATAAAGATCTGTTTAAGAATAACTATGTCCCGATTTGGAAATCAATAATGGCTGATCTAGATAGATGGAAGAGGCTGACTCCATCTTGGCTTGGAAGAATCTCTGCAGTAAAAATGAACATATTACCTAAGATGAACTTTCTTTTTCAAATGATCCCCATAAAGATAGACAACAAGATATTAAATAGATGGCAGAGTCAGCTTAATTCATTTATCTGGAATTATTTAAAAAAAACCCAGGATTTGATCTAAGGTGATGCAAGATTCCAAAGAAAGAGGTGGTCTTGGAGTTCCTAACGTGAAACTTTATTATCACGCTAGTAGCTTGACTTGGATTTCAAATTGGATTTTATCCCCTTATGGAAGTTTTACTCGAATGGAGGAATTTGGTCTTACTAGAGGATTGCATAATTACTTATGGATTTCTGGTTCGATGAAAGATTTGGAAATACAACAACATACTATCTGACACAGTCTTTTTAATGTCTGGGATAAATATCAGAAAAGAATAAATCCTAAATTATCACCTTTGGCCTCTATACTGAATGCTTATTTCCATGAAGAAGAATTTTCTTCTAAGTATAATTTTTGCGAGGCAGTCTATACTCCTTACAAAGTTTGGCCCAAGATTTAGCTCTGGATAAACCAGTTTCTTCTGGGCAAACAACTCAACAAGCATCCTGGTTCCAACAAGCTCGGATCAGCTCAATAGTTCGGAAAGAGTTACAGCTACAGGGTGGGAAACTTCGAGATCTGACTGAATTTGAAGAATTAATCACCCGAAACACTGATCATTTATTAAGCAGAATTTATAAACTATTACTGAAGTATGAAACAGAGACTGAGCAGATAAAAGAATGTATGATAAAATGGATGCAGAACTTTAAAAGATAGATCGATCTCTCGGATTGGGAATACCAATGGAAAAAGAATGTGAAATTTACTTTGTGTACCAATCTAAGGGAAAATTGGTATAAGATGTTTTTCAGATGGTATATAACTCCTTTGGCTATTAATAAAATAGATGATTCTTTTCTAAGAAATGTTGGAAATGTTACTCACATTTAGGTTCATTTTACCATATGTGGTGGAGTTGTGGTAAAGCTCAACAATTTTGGAAAAAAATTCAGATGAAAATTGAACAAATCTTAGAAGTTAAGATCCCCTTCCTTCCAGAAATTTTTCTTTTAAGTATGATAAAACTTTATATTCCTGCCAAATCAAATGAATTGTGTTCATACATTATTACAGCGGCTAGGATTATATATGCATCTAACTGGCGTACTCTGGAAATTCCTTCCTTAAAACATTGGTTTTTGAAAGTGTGGGACTATGCTTCAGTTTCAAAAGTCTCGGCTTATGTACATGGTATCTCTACTGAATCATTCATGTATGTTTGGGAACCCTTTGTAAATTATAATATCCTTTATGGTCAAACTTTGTTCCCATTTTCTGGATTTGACTTATAGTGTTTTCGATATGTAACTTACAAGAAGCTGAATAGGTTAGATTTTACAATTTTAAGAGTCTGAATTTCTTTTGAATTATCTTGTTTTAGATATTTTTTCTTTACTGCTGTAATTAATTAGGAAAAGTGAGGTTTTTCATTACGAAAAATGTTTTGTTTTGTATTGTTTTGTATTGTCTTTATGGTGATTTGTCTTTGTCTTCTTTGGTTTACTTCTCAATAAAAATTCTTTAAAAAAAAACACCACTGTCCATATATTCAGTAACGATATAGCAATGGAGTTTGGACTAGACAAGTGTGCTGCATTAATAACGAACAGAGGGAAAATAACAAAAACAGAAGGAATAGAACTGCTCAATGCAAGCAACATCAAGAACCTGGAAGAGAAAGAACATTACAAATACTTGGGCATTCTCCAGGCTGATAACATCGCACACACTGAAGTTAAAAGAAAAATTGAAAGTGAATACATCAGGAGAGTCAGAAAAATCCTCAAGTCCAAACTCAATGGCGGGAACAGCATACAAGCCATAAACACCTGGGCTATACCTATTATTAGATACACTGCAGGAATAATAGACTGGACCCAGGCAGAGCTTGATTGTAAGACCAGGAAAATCATGACCATCAATCATGCTCTGCATCCCCACAGTAATGTAGATAGGCGATACCTTCCTCACAGCTCAGGTGGAAGAGGAATGCTGCAAGTCCATCAAACAGTAGAGGAGGAGAAAAGAGGCCTTGAAGAAGAAGAAGCACTTAAAATGGTCAAGAACGAGAAACTATTCAACACCAATGAAAGAAAGCAGGCCTACAAGAAATAACAAGTCAAGAACTGAGCAGAAAAATGGAAAAATAAGCCCCTGCATGGTCAATATTTGCACAATATAAGTGGAAAATCAGACATCACCAAGACCTGGCAATGGCTTAAGAATGGCCACTTGAAGAAAGAAACAGAGGGTTTAATACTGGCTGCACAAGAACATGCACTAAGAACAAATGCAATAGGAGCAAAAGTAGAAAAACCAACAACAAACAGCAAGTGCCACCTTTGTAAAGAAACAGATGAAACAGTGGACCCCCAATCAGCTGTTGTAAGAAGATCGCACAGACTGACTACAAACAAAGGCATGGCAAGGTAGCAGTGATGATACACTGGAAAAAATACAAAGCTACCTGTAGCCAAAGATTGGTGGGACCATACAATTGAAAAAGTTGAAGAAAATGAAGATATAAAAATATTATGGGACTTACGACTACAAACAGACAAACATCTGCCACACAATACATCAGATATATCTGTAGTTGAGAAGAAAGAAAAACAAGTTAAAATAATCGACATAGCAATACCAGGGGATAGCAGAATAGAAGAAAAAGAAATAGAAAAAATCACCAAATACAAAGATCTACAAATTGAAATTGAAAGGCTGTGGCAGAAGAAGACCCAAATAATCCCAGTGGTAATTGGCTCCCTGGGTGCAGTCCCAAAAGACCTTGAAGAGCACCTCAACACCATAGGGGCCACAGAAATCACCATCAGCCAATTACAAAAAGCAACTTTACTGCGAACAGCCTATATTCTGCGACGATATCTATAATAACCAACAGTATTGATGATAAAATTCAGCCATCCCAGGTCCTTGGGAAGGACTCGATGTCTGGATAAAACAAACCAGTCAATAACACCTGTCTGACTGTGTAAACAAACAAACAAACAAACAAACAAACAAACAACAACAACAATAAGAGGCAGTTAATTGTATTTTTAATGAACACTATGAACATCTAATATTACTACTAGGGCATACCAGACATTTCCCTTGCCCTAACACAAAAAACCATTCCCAAAAGACAAGAGTACAAATGAAGAACACTCCAATAAAGTCCAACCCCAGCAAAGTTTTCCCCCCCTTTGGTGGTGGGGAAGAGAATGACAAAAACCCGTCAAACTGCTGAAGTCACTCTTCAGACTTTAAACTTGTATAAATAAGATATTTCTTCACCTCCCTATCTTAAAATTGGCATAGATACTCCTCAAACCCACCGCTTTTATATTGCCAAGTTTCAAAATCAATCTGCTGAGCCATTTTCTAATTCTAAGCAGTAGTACTTACTGCCTCCCAATTTCTGGTTGGAATGGTGTAATGCAATCTGTTTCACCCTTAACATAGGGCCACGACTGCAACCTTATAAATCAGGCAGCTAGAGATGTATGGAGGTAACACAAAGAGAACCAGATGTGCCCTTTGGACCGGACTTCCAGGCAGAGGTCCGGTCCTCCACACCGGGGGGTGGGGGGATGTCCTGCCGCCAAGGGGTTGGGGTGACCACGCCACCAGCCCATACTGTACAGCCAAGCGCATGACTCTGAAGAGGGCTGTGACCAGCCCGCAGCCCACTCACAGCCTGCCTGCCTGCCTGTCGATCTCCTGCCCTGCGTGGCCAGGAGAGAGCTGCCCACGGGGCTGTCTGTGGCCACCTGCTTCCACAGCAGTTAAGGCACTGGCTGAGCCAGTGCAACTCATGAGCATTGCAAACATGTGACATCAAGCTGCTCACACGCTCCAGGCCTGGCCAGGCCCAGCCAGTGCCTTAGCCGCCATGGAAGCAGGCAGCTGTGGGCTGGCTGCAGGCAGGCCCGCTTGGCCTTCAGTTCCTCCCGGCCACGGAGGGTAGGAGATTGGTAGGCAGGCGGCCTGCAGGCAGGCTGAAGCCACCCTTAGACAACCTCAAAGTTGCTCACTGGGCCATCTGGTGCGGGCCAGTGTCACGGCCACCCCGACCCCTTGCGGAACATTTGGGGACCCCACAGACCCAACACTGCATCTTTAAGTGGCAGGACTGTCCATGCCAAGTGTGGTACGTGCAGGTCAGTGGGAAGTATGTTATTCATAATTTATTCTGAAAATACAAAAATAAATAAATAAATAAAAATTGCCAGCTTTCCCTGAGCATGTTCTGGTGTAAGAAATAGTGCATTGCATTGGCGGGAGTGGCAAGGGTAGAGACTGGCTCCAATATTACCTAGGCACACCTTTAAAGGGAACTAAAAGATGCTAAAAGACGCTAATCAATGCTCCAGTTTTTTAATTCAGACAAGCCTTTCCACAGTCTGGGTCAGGCAATACATTAACTAGGGATGTGGGTGAACAAAAAAACATGAAAATGATTTCCATATAGGGATTGTGTCTGTGGCAACTGATTATGAAAAAAATTTCAAAATGTATCAGTGTAACTCCAATCTAAAGTTTTCAAAAGATCACCATTTGCATCCCTATATTCAGAAGGTTTATACAAAGGAGAAGAGATTGAGTACTGCTACACTATCTATCACACACACACACAACACACACACTGCCCGGCTCAGGCCTAAGCACCTAAACAAATTTATGCATCAAAAACTTGTTCTATCTGGTGTCCTGGCTCTTGAGTAAGTGTGGAAGCTCATAAAGCCAATGGCACAAGATGCTGGTGGGCATAATTTTCCTACATGTCTTCTCAAATGTAAGATTTCCAATGGAGAAAAGATACCAAGAGGCATGGTATCTTAAACACACACAAAACACACCACTTGTCTGAAACCCTAGAGAGCCAGTGTTGTCATTGCTGTGTAGTCACTGCGGGTCAGTGTTGACAATACTGAGTTAGATGGACCAATGGTCTGTCTCAGCATATGGCAGCTTCCTGTTTGTTAGGACTGGCCAGCAAGCAACCAAAAAATGACAAAATAGTCAGTGAGTTTTCAAATTCTACTTTTCTTCAGGCTGAATGTTAATCAAACAGGAAAGGCAAGGAAAGGAAAGGAAAGGAAAGGCGGTGTTTTGGGGGCATAGAAAAGCCTGTGTTAACGGTTTGGGCCCAGGATACCTGAGGGACTGCCTGCTCCCAAGGGTTACTGCCCGCTTGACAAGGTCATCTGAGGGGGCTCTGCTCCAGGTGCCGACAATGAGGGAGGCTCGGTTGCCGTGCATGTGGGACAGGGCCTTCTCTGTTGCTGCCCCCAGACTCTGGAATGCTCTCCCAGTGGCTATTCGCTCCTTGGTCTCCATCACAGCTTTTAGAAAGAGTGTAAAGTCTTGGCTTTTTGCCCAGGCATTTATTTGATTCGCTGCTGCTGCTCTTTATACTCTGTATTGCTTTTATGCTTTTGTTTTAAATTTTTAATCAGATTTGTTTAATATTTTTCACTTAATATTTTAATTGTGTCTTTTTTACCATCTTGTGTTTAAATTTTTGCTGTAAACTGCCTTGGGATTGTTTAATGAAAGGCGGTATATAAATTTAACAATAAATAAATAAAATAAAATGTGGACTATAGTTCTGAAATGTAGAAAATATAATTTCAGAAATAATTTATTTCAAGACTCATTAGATTGTATGTATATGGGACAGGGGGGCAAGGGGCAACTGGGCGTATTTGTACTGGGCCCAAAGAAATGGTGCTCGGGTCCTAACTGGTAGAGACGGGTCCTATATAGAGAGCAAATTTGAGTTGTCAAGATGCTTTTATCATCAATCACTATCATCATAATTTATTCCAAAAGCTCCAGTAAGGGTGGATTTTCTATTGGAGTTCATGTGAGGTGAAGTCTTTTCCCCCCACGAGTGGAGAAGCTTCAGTTTTAGAGCATTAATAAGGGTTATATGCAAAGACTTGGAAGAACCCTAGATACTTTTTTAAAAAGTCTATCGCAGCTCTTTCCTTTGTTAGGCCCCGCCCACGCGCCCGTCTTCGTCAACCAAGCTTTCTTCCGCCAAAGCAGTGGTGTAACCAGTTTCCTTTCTAGACAGGAAGCTCTGTACCCAAATTGCCGCAGGCCCAACGGGGACATGCCTCCTCACACACACGTGCTCTAAAGAGCGTTGCTGATTGGCTGAGTGGCCCGCCAAACCCGCTTGAGCTGTCCGTTGATTGGATTGAGATAATTTCCGTTGGACTTTCAGGGAAAATCTTCGAGGCAAAAGCGAAGCTATGGCGGCGGCTGTCCGAGGCACGCAGCGGCTGATGGGGCTGGCGGTGCGCGCCTCCCTTCTCCTGCCGGGGCGGTAAGAAAGAAGAGCAGGAGCAGCCCATTCGCTCTCCTTCGGGGAGCCGAGTATGGTCGATGCAAAGCGAGGCCCAGGCCGGGCACCCACCCAGGACTGCTCGGCAGGCAGGCGGGGAAGGCAGGCTCGGCTCTCGGGCTAGCCCCGGGAGTATCCTTGAGGGAAGAGCCGCTCACTACTTGGGTGTCTGGACGACCGTGCAAGTTTTCCGGGCAGTGGGCGGGCCGGGACGGCCTATGCCAGGCCGGCAACATGTGCTTCACGAACTCGTTCTCATGCTGCTGCCGCCTCCGGAGCCATTTTTCTCGAGTGGCTCTTCCCTCCCGCACACTTCGGGCCGGCTCGAGAGCTGCCTGGCCCTCCGCAGGGGGAGAGGGAGCACCTGGTCTTGGCCTTTCCTTGTCTAGACCGCGCTAACTGCCCCGCCACTACTTATCATTTGCGACCCTTCGAGGGAATCTCTTATTAATTTATTTAAACTCTTTGGGCCCGCCTTTTCCCTATCAGGACGGCGTGGACGTTCTTTTTAAACCTGCTGTGCAAATACTGCTTTTTGAAAACTGCTTGTCTTAACCTTTCAGAAGGGATTTCATTTAGAGTAATGCTTCTCAGGGATCGAATGAGAGACTGTGTCTTGTAGTCCAGTTTGCAAATGCTTCTCTTAAAGTAGCTAGGAATCCAGCTTTGCACCGTCCTTCACATTTCCCTAGTAACTGGCTTTTTGGTCAGAAGTCTGGCTTGACGTAAAGTTTGTTATAGTAAAGTTTACAAATCTGTGTGAACTGCTAACTGTTACTTTTGGGACTGATTCATATGTGCATATACATCATCAGAGTTGCATCGTAAATCTATGCACTCATTCAGTTGGAAAACATTGTGTACAATGATATGAAAGTCCTATCTGTGGTTTAATCTATCATAGTTCATGTTTAACTGTCTTCACTTGATGAAGATGCATGTGTGAGCCAGCTCTAAGTTTCTTGGGTAGTGTACTTGAATATTTTAATATTCATGAGATTTTACAGCTAATCAGATGTGTTTATATGTATGTGACCCAACTATGCATAAGTGAAAGCATTCAATTATGATTTCTCTGCAACTCACTTTGATTCTTGGGCCAAGGGTTCAATAATCATTCAGTCCTGTTCTGGGTGAATTCTGAAAGACTGCACAATAAGCATTAGAAAGGGGAAAAATAGGTCCCTCCTATGCTTCCAGAATGGATTTCCCAGCGGTAAAGCAACCTTGACATATGGTAAACCAGTCAAAGTTTAAGAAAAGAGATCTACAGCTTTCCTAAGTAGATCAAACTATTGCTGAAGAAGAAGAGGTGGAAATTGTCATGACTTCTTTAAAAATCAAGCTGCTCTTTCTACCTTTTTATAATCATGCAGGATTATTGCATTGCATAACCCACAATTTTGGTCCCAAGGCTGGCTTACACTTGCACACAAAAATCTTTAAAAACATAAAAAACAGTAGCAAGCTCATAAATCAGCAATATTGCAAAGAACAAACCAGCAGCATCAACAGATAAAATCTACCATGCTACAACTATATCTATACAAAGGGCTTCCTAAATAACAAAGTTAAATCAAAAGCACAAGTATAAAATGTGGGAGACCTGGCTTGGCAGCAGTACCTGTGAAAGGCACCTAGTGTCTTAATGGGCAGTCAGTTGAACATGAGCCAGCAGTGTTTTGCAGCTCCTTAAACAACTACTAATGCAATCCTTGGCTGCATTTACAGAGGTGTAGGATCCAGATCATGAGAAGTCATTACTCCACTTTATTCTGCACTGGTCAGGCCTCACTGGGAATACTGTGTCCAGTTCTGGGCATTGCATTTTAAGAATTGAGAAACACGAGTGAGTTCAGAGGAAGCCATAAAGATGGTGAGGGGGCTGAGAAACAAGGTCTATGAAGAACAGTTGAAGGAGCTGGGTATGTTTAGTATGGAGAAGATAAGACTAAGGAGGAATGTGATAGGGGTTGGAAGAGCTTCCACAGAAAAAGAAGCAGACTTGTACTCTGTTGCTCCTGAGGGCAGGACTAGAACCAGTGGGTTGAAATAACAAGGAAGCAGATTTATGCTAGACATTAGGAAGAATTTTCTAACTGTAAGAGCTGTTTGACAGTGGAATGGGGTGCCTCATGCAGTGGTAGGCTCTCCTTGCTGGAGGTTTTCAAACAGTGGCTGGACAGCCATCTGTTAAGGATACTGTAGCAATTCCCTTAGCTGAACAGGAAAGGACTAGAAGACCTCCAGGATACATTTAAGTTCTAAAATGCTATGATTTCATCCATTTTTACCACTTGCTAAAATGTGAGCTGTGACTTGTGGTACCACATTCAAATAGGCTGTGTTGCTCATGCCCACTTGCCTTTCTCCTGAAAGTATAGGAACATGAATTAGAACTTCTGATGTTGACATGACCACATGCACAACTTGGCTGAAGTGATCCTTTGGCTATCCTGGCCAGAGATAATTTAGGGCTTTAAAGTAGTGCCTTTGAATTGGGCCTGGAAACAAATTAGTACCAATGCAGATGGTATGATATCAGAGTGGTATGCTTTGTGTAGCAAACCCCAGTCTGGCTGCTACACTCTGGACTAATTGAAGTTTCTAAGCAATATTCAAGGCAGCTCCATGTGTGTGCTAATGGTAGCTCAACCTGAATTACTATGATATGAATGGCTGTCCGAATAAAAGGTGAGTTCATACAGAAAAGGTATGCCATCCAGAACTCCTTTGAGGAAGGGTGGAATAAAAATGTAAGAGATGGATGCAATTAAAATGCAATTACCAGCCCTAAAGACCCTGAGGAGGATGATAAAATCCTGAAACTAGGTTAAATCTTGAGACCTAGTAACCTCAACCTAAGTGCAACAAGACTTTGTGTTTGAGGCAACAACTTAAAGCTACTCTTGTAAAATGAAATGGCTAGTGTCATCCTGTTGGGAGTTCTCTTGCTCTTTCTGTGTGCCACTAAAAAGAACCACCTCTTGTTTACAACTCATGTTGTAATATATCATGTAGATACTGTTCCCCAGTACTAGTGGCAGAAGCACACAGGACGGAAAAGCACCACACCAGTGGGTAGGAAGGAAGGAAACAGGAATGGTGCAATAGCAGTTTATTAAAGATAAGATCCTGAGGCGTTTTGAGCAACTGTGTAGAGAAGGATGGGGGTGAACAGTTTCATAGGAATAGGGATGAAGGGAGTGAAGCCCATAAGGTTAGTATTTGAACTAGTTTTATAACTCGAAAGGCAGTAAGTAACCAGCAGTGCTCGCTCATGTTTTTTCATCTGTGTATGGAATGAATTTTGTTCTGGGTGGCTGTATCAAGGCAGTATGTATGCATGTGCACACCTTAGAGGAAACACTGGTAACCAACTGTTACTAGGGGTAAAGCGCAAAAAAACAAAACAGGGAACAGGCACTGTTCACCTCCACTTCTCTGCACAGTTGTTTTCCCCCAGGTCTTAAAAAAAAAAGACAGAAAAACCAAATAGAAATAATTTTCCCTTATATTGGCATGCCATATAACAGGGTGACTTTTGGTGGAGTGGAGGCTTTTTGAGTTATAAAACTAGTTTGAATACACCTTATGGTCTTTACACCCCTCATCGCTATTCCTGTGAAACTGTTAATCCCCACGCTTCTCCACACTGTTGCTCTCCTTTTTTAAAAGGGGTAGAAAAAACCAAAAATATAATATCAGAAGATAAACATTTTATAATTTATTTGTACTAACACTGAAATAGTCATGACCCAACACATTTCTCACTGAACCCCTTTTCACACTGCATCATCCCAAGCTTTCCATTGCTTTTTTCTGTAGGTACATGTACACATTCACCCTCATCCTACAGTGTGCTTTTCTGTGTGCCTTTGCACAGTGGTACACAACACTTGTACCTTCTTTAGTCTTCAAGATCACTGTTTTTGGTCAGATTACTTCTAGAAATCATTCTCCATACTCAGGATGACCAGGCCTCAAAGAAAGACAGCAGCGATGATGTCACAGCAGAGCCAACATGGCTACTGCTTGTTTTGAGGGACATGGACAAATAGGAATTTTAAGCCTTGGTTTCAGCTGCATATGAGCAGATTTCAGCCAAAAACAAAAAGGCAGGTGACTTGTAATCACTTTTTGGTGAGAACAGAACAATTTATTTTTAGGAGACATCCCCATTGTATGGAACACTATGATGAAGGTCGTGACTATGATGAAGGTCATGACATCCCCATTAAACATTTTTTTGACCTCTACTAATCATGTTGTTTCAGGACTTCTCTGCGGCTTTGCACAATGACACAGGAGAAAAGCACAGGACCAAACTTGGAAGAAGAGCCAAATCACAGCCCCAGTGAACAAAAACCTGACTCTGCTGCAAAGATATTAAAAGAGGAAAAGACCAAACTGGAAGAGCAATTAAAAGAAATGACCGTAAGGATACTTGGGCTTATCTGCATATTCCTTGGACTATTTAGTGGATGAGTCTTCTACTCAAATTGCTTTTAGTATTTTAATCAGAACTTAAGGGCTAGTGTCAGAAAGGGAAGACTACAAAAATGTATTGTATACATCAACTGAAGTGTCTCGAGATCCTTCTGAGCTTTGTACATAGCCCTCAAATTCCCCTCTACATGAACTGAAGCCTGATGCTGTCATCTCTTTCTAAAGGGAAATTGTCATGTTTTACTATATAACCTGTCAAACAAAAAACTGATTTGAGTTGTGACTAAGTTTTAATGTTTTATCACGATTTAGGCAAACTGATCCTGGGGCCACACACATAGGGAGCAACACGTGATTAGTGTGTTCTATGCCTCGGCCCATGCAATGGTAATAGGGTAATGACCATGAGTTGGAAAGGCCTGGAGTAAAGCAAACCAAATAATTTCTTGTCATTTTTGAGAGTAACAGAAAATCAAATTTCTGAAGCAAATTGTTCTGGTTTCCAGGAAAAATATAAACGTGCCCTGGCAGATGCAGAAAATCTACGGCAAAGGACTCAGAAATTGGTAGAAGAAGCAAAGTTATATGGTAAGTGTAGACTTGTTTGTACAAGCACTGTATGAATGAAGACTGAATCTTGGAAATTCATGGATGATTCAGCCACTCATCTAAATCATGCACTAATCTTGCTGTTTAAAGACTGAAATACCTAGACAGTACTTCTTTTGAATATTGTTTTCCGCTTGTGGGTTGGGAGCCACAGGTGAGATGCATCTTCCTATTTACATTTTTTAAGTATAAAAGAGAGATGTGGGGGGCGGGGAAGAGAAAAGAAAAAGGAGACCAAATACAAAGGAGAACTGTGTCTATCTTTATCTTTATCTTTAATAGCTACGAAAAGGAATTTTAGCAGGTACACATTTTCTCACCCCTGTGTGACAAACAGCACCTGCAAAATGTCCCTCTTGTATACAACTATTAAATATAGAAGAGCCCTGCTGTCCTTTGTATCTGGTCATTCTGCATCCCTCCCTCCCCCCACACATGCTCACACTCAATCACTCTAAACTAATAAGTGGGTTTCATACTTCAGGTTGAGGTTAAAGGTGGGTCCTAAGTCTGAAAAGATTTAAGGGTATACTAGTTTTTCTGCCATAAGATTTCTGTGCCAATTCTTACACATCCATGCACATTCCCATTAATTTACATTGTTACAAGCTGAATTCAGATGTAGCTGAATTAACTGAGATCCTCAGTTAAATAATTTTGTTTCTCAATCTATGGTATCATATCTTAACTATTGGATGCATACCTCCCTGAACTTTGCTTTCTTCAAAAAAATATAAAACAATTGTTTTCTGTTACAGTCGATATGTTAACACACTGTAAGGATTGACTGGAATTTTATTGTGGTTTTTTGCTTTAGGAATTCAAAGTTTCTGCAAGGACTTATTAGAAGTTGCCGATGTTCTGGAAAAAGCAACTGAGAGTGTTCCCAAAGAGGAACTAAAGGATGAAAATCCTCATCTGAAAAACCTCTATGAAGGTCTTGCCATGACAGAAGTTCAGATTCAAAAAGTGTTCAGAAAACATGGCTTGATTAAACTAAATCCTCTTGGAGCCAAGTTTGATCCCTATGAACACGAAGCATTGTTTCATGTTCCCATGGATGGAAAAGAACCTGGCACTGTTGCTTTAGTTTCTAAGGTTGGTTATAAGTTGCATGGCCGTACATTGAGGCCTGCCTTGGTAGGTGTTGTAAAAGAACCTTAGCAGTATAATCCAAAATAATTAATGTGCCACACAACTGTTAGATAACTGGATAAGGATCGACTAAACTTAATGATGGTTTAGAGATATGGGAGCTTAAACTAAACAGTCCGTGGGGCAGCAATGCTAATGAAGCAACACTGAAAACATGTTTTCAAAATGAACAGATAATGTGAGGGCCGACAAAGTGAGTAGTATGAATTATAAGTATGAGTCATCTGTATATAATAGTACAATTATTTAAAGGGTTTTCTGCATTGTAATTAAGCAATAATGCAGTGTTGACTGATTAGAATGAAAGCCTTTTAACTTCCTGTGTCATGTATTATCTCTCTGCAGTAACGTCATCAAATTTGTATTTTTTTATTTTTTTGTTCATTCCTTTGTGAACATAGAACACCCATCTAACCTCTACTTAACTGCTTTTGTTCCCATGAAACACAACTAATAACTGCATTACACTGAATTTACACAACTATTTTATAGAAATACTTCCAACCTCTTCCAGAATTTAGTAGTAACCACTATTACACAATCATGGCTACATAAACCTAAAGCAAAGGACCCTTTGACAAAGTTTATTAAGTGTCTGTATAATGTAGTTGAATTCTGGCCAGTATTTGCATTGGAAGGGAATCCAAGACCTTTAGCTGGTCTTGACAGAAGCTAGAATGTGTGGTCACCCTCAATCCTTCTCCTTGCCCCCTGCCCCCAGTCCTGATGCAGTCCTGATAGGAGGGAGAGGGTATTTCTTGTCTGCTTGACCCAAAGCAAGACCACTCTTCCTCCATTCTGAATTACCTATGATGCATGGTGGACTGCCCTCTGCTTTGTGCTTGTCCACTAGTGTTGTTGTCAGGAAGAGATTTCTGATCACTGCTGATGACTGTATTTGTGGAATCCTGGTAGTTATATTGTTCTTGAACTGCAGATAAGTGAGATGGAACAAGAATGTGACACTGCTTGCTTTTTCTTACAATACTCTCTTCTATATTTCTGTTGACATCTACTGGAAACAAAGCCAAAATTTAATGTTGTAACACTGAGGACTAGTTCAGATGTCACAGCAAATAGACACAAACCTTGGGCTTGCATGCTTCCCCTTCCACAAGGGGCAATAGGAAGATTCAATTTGTGGCTTGTAAGAAGCTTCAGTTTCCTATTATATCTGATCAGATCCTGACTGATTGAGTCAGTGAGGTTTGGGCAGCTATTCCAGTAATGGTAAGAAACAAGGGATATGGCATTGGCAGTTCAGCAAGCCATTACGGGGAAGAGAGACCAGTAACTTAATTTTTCCCTTTTGGCTGCTCTGTTAGCTCACAGTCCTCAGGAAGAAATTTCAACTACCACAGAACTTAATCGCACTCCTCTGAAATGCCAGGTTGGTTCAGAATAAGATTGAACTAAGAGCAGGTTAGAGGAAGTGGGTGGGGGTGGTGGAGTGACTCTGGTCCATAAGAACATCATCTCCCTTACCAAGATTCCTGTGAGAGAACTGACTCAATATTGAGTGTGTATATATTAGGTTCGAGATTCAGTATAGACTGGGGATTCTGTTGATGTACCTTCCACCCTGCTGCCTAACAGATTCCCTGAACTGGTTGCAGAGTTGGTGTTGGAATCACCCATTTTGATGGTGGGCAATGTTCCCTTTAACAGGAATTCCTAGATGTTGACTGCAGTTTCCATAATCCCCAGCTGCAGTGGCTTTTGCTTGGGGATTATGGGAGTTGTAGTCAACAACATCTGGCAATCCCTGTTAGAGGGAACCCTGGTGGTGGGTGGTTTCAATGTCCACCTTGGGACTGGCTTTTCTGATTCATCTCAGGAGTTTATAGCAGCCATGACAACTATGGGCCTATCTCTTGTGGTAGCAAGCATGACTTGTCCCCATAGCTAAGCAGGGTCTGCCCTGGTTGCATCTGAATGGGAGACTTGATGTGTGAGCACTGCAAGATATTCCCCCCAGGGGATGAAGCCGCTCTGGGAAGAGCAGAAGATTTCAAGTTCCTTCCCTGGCTTCTCCAAGATAGGGCTGAGAGAGATTCCTGCCTGCAACCTTGGAGAAGCCGCTGCCAGTCTGTGAAGACAATACTGAGCTAGATAGACCAATGGTCTGACTCAGTATATGGCAGTTTCCTGTGTTCCTATGTGAGGCATATTGCTGGTCACACAATGGATTTGGTCTTTTGCTCAGATCAGGATAGTGTTCCGTGGGTGGGCCCCCTGTAGTTTCCCCATTGTCATGGATGGTCCACTTCCTGGTTAAGGTTGTTCTCACAATCATGATTGGCCCCTGCAGGCATGGTGGACCTATTAGAGTTGTCTGCCCAAGAAGGCTCTGCATCCAATAGGATTCCAAGAGGCCTTGGAGTGTTTTACAATTGGATCTGGATAGTGATCCGTTGCATTCATAACAATGGGTTCTGCGCCTGCGCAGTGACCTCACGGACCGATTAGCTAGCTCCTCGCTAATCCTCCTCGCAGGATAGTGTTTTCCCATCCGGAATGCAAGAAATTTCTGAAGGGGTTAAATAATCTGTACCCACCAATTCGGCGCCCACATCAGCAGTGGGATTTGACTTTGGTGCTACAGGCGCTGACTCAGCCGCCGTTTGAACCTATGGCAACGGCCTCCTTACGTCGTCTTACCATTAAGACAGCCTTCTTAATAGCGATAACGACGGCACGGAGGGTAGGTGAGCTAGCTGCTCTTAGAATGGACAAACCATTTATGCAAGTTTTTCCGCATAAGGTCTCTCTTCGGCTGGATCCGAAGTTCCGCCCCAAGATAACGTCTGATTTCCACATTAATGCGGATATAATTCTTCCAACATTTTTCCAGAGCCCAGAATCACGGCTAGAAAAGGAGATGCATACTCTGGATGTCCGTAGGGCGCTCCTATACTACTTGGACGCCACTAAGTCTATTCGACGGACTAGGAAACTGTTTGTCTTGTACACGGGCTCGGTTAAGGGAAAGCCGGTCTCACGACAGAGGTTGGCTCAGTGGATTGTGAAGGCAGTAAAGCTAGCTTATACTGCGCAAGGCAAGGTACCACCAGGGACTATCACAGCTCACGCTACGATAGCCTATGCCTCCTCTGCAGCGGACTTGGCCGGTGTATCGATGAAGGATATATGCAAAGCAGCGACTTGGACGTCAAACCAACCCTTCATTCGGCATTATGCAGTGGACCTGCGACAATCAAAGGAAGGAGAGTTTGGGCGGAGTGTACTGAAGAGGGTCCTGCCGTAGATACTGCCCACCACCAAGGCAGCAGCTGGCTAATCACCCATTGTTATGAATGCAACGGATCACTATCCAGATAAACAGGTTGCTCACCTGTAACTGATGATCTGGAAGAGATCCGTTGTATTCATAAGACCCGCCCAGACCTCCCCACGGTTTTCGAGCAGGACCAGGTTGGGTTTCAAAAAAAAAGAAGAAGACTGTCGGTCCACCAGAAACTGAAAGAGACACGCCCCAACTGCCAGGGATAAGAAGAGCACGGTCTCGTGCAGGGCAGTTAGGGGCGGAGCGAGGAGCTAGCTAATCGGTCCGTGAGGTCACTGCGCAGGCGCAGAACCCATTGTTATGAATACAACGGATCTCTTCCAGATCATCAGTTACAGGTGAGCAACCTGTTTTTCTGTCAGTGATTCTGTTGATGCCCTGGAGGTACCTAGAATGGAACTCACCAAGTCAGTAGACACAATTGCCCCTCAGTGTCCTCTCTGACCTCCTTAGTATACAGGAGCTGAAGCAGCAAGTTAGACAAATGGAGGACTCTCATTTAATTCAATAAGCATAGAGCCCAATTGCCTATGCCATGGCAATGCATGCAACAAGGAAGCAGTTTTCTTTTGCACGTATTACATCTGCAAGTTCATGTCCAGCAGAGCTGTTCCGGGTTGTCGGTCTAATTCAAGCCCCCCATTTCAAATGTTCCTGGAAATAATGTCTCACTATAACACACTTAAGAGTTATTTGCAGATAAAATATGTCACATTCAGGCTGACCTGGACATCAGTATTCCTGCAGGTCAGTTGTGGGGTTGTCCAGGAATCTCTCTTGTGGAACTAGATTGGATCCGTTGCAGTTTGACTCCTGAGGATGTGGACAAACAGCTTATAATGATATGGCATACAACCTGTTCTTGGGATCCTTGTCCAACATGGTTGATATCATCTTGCAGGGAGGTTATTGATGTTGGCCTAGTTGACATCACGAATGCCTCACTGAGCAGGGCTAGGATGTCTGCTTGTTTGAAGGAGGCAGTGAATAGACCTCTTCTAGGTCTCTTGGTGAAAGGGATTTGGGAATAGGGCGCACTGCTGGCACTTGGCAGCAGTTGCTCTTTGAAACTGGAGCTGTTATATGGAGTCTCTCAGGCTCCATTCTGTCATCTACATGAAACTACTGGGTGAGGTCACTGGGGATTTGATGCTGGGTGTTACGTCTGTGCTGATGATACCCAGATCTCTCCAGGTCATTATTATCAGGAAATGACATTAAATGCCTGCCAATAGGCTGTAATGGGCTAGATAATATGTAAGATGGAGGTGCTCATTATAGGGAGTCATAATCTGGAGAATGGGACAGAATCTCCTTTTTTGGATGGGGTTATACTCTCTGGAAAGAACAGGTATATAGTTTGGGAGTGCTCGCGGATCCTGGTCTCACCCTGGTGTCTCAGGTGGAGGCTATGGCCAAGAATGCTTCTCACCAGTTTCAGTTGATAAGCCTGTTTGTTTAAGAGAATGACCTCAGAACAGTGGTGCACCAGCTGGTGGCCTCTAGGCTGCACTGTTGCACTGTGCTCTCTTTAGGGCTGCCTTTGTATACAGTTTGGAAACTTCAGTTAGTCCAAAAATATGGCAGCCAAATTGGTTTTGAGAGTAACTTGGCAAGGCCATGTTATGCCTGTTCTTAAATAGCTGCATTGGCTGCCAGTATATTTCCAGGAATTTTTTTTTTTCCCCTTTAAACCCTTAAAGCTTAGGCCCAAGTTATCCAAGAGAGCACCTTTCTCCAAGTTCCCCACCACTCATTAAGATTATTAGGAGAAGTCTGCCAGCAGAGAGCCAGCGTGGTATAGTGGTTAGAGTGCTGGACTAGGACCAGGGAGACCCGAGTTCAAATCCCCATTCAGCCATAATACTAGCTGGGTGACTCTGGGCCAGTCACTTCTCTCTCAGCCTAACCTGCTTCACAGGGTTGTTGTGAAAGAGAAACTCAAGGATGTAGTACACCGCTCTGGGCTCCTTGGAGGAAGAGCGGGATATAAATGTAATAATAATAATAATAATCTGATAGCATCTTGGGATTGGGCCTTCTCACTTGTCATCCCTAGGTTGTAGAACATGCTCCCTATAGCCAAGCCAGCGTGGTGTAGTGGCTAGAATGCTGGACTAGGACCGGGGAGACCTGAGTTCAAATCCCCATTCAGCCATAATACTAGCTGGGTGACTCTGGGCCAGTCACTTCTCTCTCAGCCTAACCTACTTCACAGGGTTGTTGTGACGAGAAACCTAAGTATGTAGTACATTGCTCTGGGCTCCTTGGAGGAAGAGCGGGATATAAAATGTAAAAATAAAATAAATAAAATATGTATAAGAGACTTATCTTTGGAAGCCTTCAAGAGAGCCATACCCAACTTTTCATCCTTGCTTTTAATAATAGTTAACTGTTAATAATAACTCCTATTTTGTTAATATTTTAAATGGTTTGAATTTTTAATGTAAACTGCCCTGAGCTATTTAAGGATGGGTGGTATAAAAATGAAAACTTGATAGCCTGGTTTATATAAATCATGTTTTCCAATATTTGGAAGTTTATAACAACCAGCAGATTGAAGCTTCTAATCCCCTCTTTTGGGGATCCCCCTTAAGTACAAGAAGTGGAGTGAGTGCACAAGAGCCTGAGGCTCATTCTTACTAGTTCTTGTCAGAACACACAATAGCTTGTGTCTATCAATAGACCTTCGATTTGATTTGCTGAACAAGTAAATGGGGTATATTTTAAAGTATAAGAAGTCTCACTCCTATATCGACTTGTAGTGATCTCCAATTCAGCCTTTGTTTAGTTCCATAACTGCTTAGCTTCAATAATGCTACAGCATCTGGTGTTCCCAGAACATTCACAGAAACCCGCAAAATAGCAAAGGTAATAAGTGATGTCAAAATTAGTATAGTCAGATGTTCAAAGTGCAGATGAAAAGTTATAAACTTGGCTTTGTTCTTCACAGCACATGAGTATGTTTCGTGCTTTCAAAATTATATGATGTGCTTGTTCTAAAATCTATATGGCTTATGGGGTATATTTTATATATTTACACCTGGTCTGCAATAAGAAATAATTCTGTACTCAATATTAAATCAAATTTATTTATACAAGCAGCTGTTGAAGTCTTGTTAGTTGAAAAATAAGAGGGAAATGTTTATTTCCAGTAATTTTAGTCCCTGTAGGCCAAAAAAACTAATTCAGTTCTAAATAGTGAATAACATTAAAATATTTATTCACTAACTTTTTGTAAAGAGGCTTTGCAGGAATGTTTGCTTTCATGTAAAAATGCTCACTGTAAAAGCCTTTGCAGAAGTATAATAAATATTCAAACATCTAAACATTTTGTTTAGGTCATCAATAAGTTATATTTAGCACCAAAGTTGTTCTTCAGGCAACAAGAAAGGGCTAACAAAAGTATAAAGCTTTTCACCCAAATCAAATATATTGATCTAGTACATGCCAGTATAATTGTGGAAGCACAGACTATACCCAGTAATGGATCTAGAGCAAAACAGGTTAAACGCTTGGATGATGGCACTCTTGTAGAACTTAAGACTCTCTTCTCAAGCTACACAAGGTTTCCTAGGAACACACCAATGTAACAAATAAATTGTCCCATTCCATAGGCTCAAGTCTAATTGAAAAACAATGACACTTGCATGCCTAACTCTGAATTTGGTCCAAAATCTCAAGTTGTTTTATGTAACATACAACACCTTGAAGCTTGTGATCAGAGCATAGAACTGTTGTTGAAACAAAGTGTAGTATTAAACAATGTATAAAAGGTGAGTCAGTTAAGCCCTTACCTATCTGAAAAAACAGATACTGAGAAAAGAACACATTCCTCAAGGGCAGTGATCTCCACACCATTACAATTTTAGTTCTGCTGGAGAGAAAATGTACCAGAACTACCTAGTCACGGCTGTATGAAGTTTTAAAAATTAGAGATTAAACACATTACCCGTGAGTACTTAATGAAATGATTACAAAAATGTATGCAAACAGACTACCTATGGCAGATGGAGGCTGGATCTACACATGCTGCAGTGTGGGCCTCTGTAACCCCTTCCCAAGTTAGCACAGCAGGAAGAAGGCTCTGCTAAACCCATAGTGTGTTGGTTTGTTACATGGAAATGAAGAATTGCAATCCATTGCCTGTAATTTGAAGTGGAAGTGTCCAGAATACTACATTATGTATAGGTCAGCTCTGCATAAACAGCATTTTGAGAATACACTAAAGCACACTTATGAGGAAGCCCCATTAAAATTAATGGAGCTGCTGAGTAAACATACTTATGGTTGTGCTTTACAAGTGGTAGGTAAAGACCTATGTGTTAAGGCCCAGAGAAACTTTATTTGCAAACAAGCTCAGTAACAAGTAAGGCTCACAATCTCCAGTGATGATAGTAGAGTAAAAACGTCTTTTAAGCATTACAATAATGTTTCTGGAGGTGCTTTCAAATTTTGCAGTCTAGATCACATAGTAAGAACTGCTTTTAGAGACTTCACACCTAAAAAAAACAGCTTGTAGGATTGTGCAGGAAGGGCTGCTCTTACGAAGATAGAGGCAGAAAAATCTCTAGATTGTGGCTGTAGTGAAGTTATTTTGGATCCAATTGCTGACAGAAGTCATTGCCACAGCACCTTGCAGACCAAATAGCTCATATCTTGATTTGCCAGTTATTCTTCTGTCTGTGACAGCACATGAGACACTGTCCAAAACCAAGCCAGCACAAACTCAAAACCCACAAACCCAACCACTGCCCACTAGGTGCTCAGAAAATTCCTCTGCCCTTTTCTGTTTGTTTGCCTTAGACTGAAACCCAAGGGGGGTTGTTAAGCCCCTGCACATTTCTGGTGAAATAAGTTTGTCTTGCTTGGTCATAAGTGGTGCAGGCTTGCCCTAAACACATCATGAGGCCGTGCAGTAAGCCCCACTGCAACATAGCACATGTGATCCAAACTATATCTGTGCAAGAGATTTCCACTTACTGCTGGTCTGAAAGTTCCCCTGCTTTCTTTGTCTAGTTCACAAGTGGTGAACTAGACAACGGTATTCTCACAAGGGCAACCATCTTCAGAGTTTTGAGGGATTTACTAACAGCGGTAATAGAGGGTTTTAAAAAATAAAACTTGCTTTAATGCTTTGCTTGTGTAGGTGGCAGCTGCACTAGAAACTGCATTTCACACCCCACCCACACCCCCCGAGTGCACTGGGAAGTTATACACAATGTCACATTATTCCTTGGTGCATTCGTGGGGTGGGGTGAGGATTTTGGCTGGCAGCACTGCTCTTGTCTGCACATATGCAACAGTGAGGATAAATTAAAAAGGCTGCTCATGCTGCTGCCACCAGTATCCTGAAACCTCAGGAACATGCAGACAAAGAGGATAGTTTTGTCCCCTGCAGCCCCAATCATTCCTCCAAATAAACTTCAAGTTTCACTGAAACTGATTTCAGCCTAGCACTAATTTCAGTTTTAAGGGAAATACTCTTGAGATTCCTCACAGTATTTTTATCATTACAGGAAAGCAACACTAATACACACACCAGAGCTCCTGAATTATCCCAGGCCAGGTCCTTGCCAAGGCTTTTCATGGGTCTGCACTTAACATAGTAAAACCAGTTTATTCTAAAAACTGATCAGCTTATTGCACTCTCAAGCAAATGAGCAAACCATATTATGCCCTCTTTCCTTGCTATTCCATATGTTCTGCTGCCAGTCTAGCAAGATACATGTATGTGCCAAAGAACAGAACTGGTTCATAGCTAGGGAGAGTCACCAAAAGATCCTAATTTCTCAATGCCTCGACTTTTAATACATAAGATTTAGAAAAAGAAAACACAGTCTGCTCCTATACAGGCTTAGTCAACAGCAAGTTCCACTGAAGCCAATGGGACTACACCCAAGTAAGTGTGCAGAAAGCTGCTGCCTCAGCTAGCACTATGTCCAAACTGTAAGCTGAAGGTCTTTTCCCTTCATAAACAACTTCTACAGCAGAGCTGGAGCTCAGTGCTAGTATCAAGGTTCCACATCTCATCTTTGATACATTAGCCAATAGATAAGCAAGCCACCTCATCTACAACGGGTGTTTTAAGGCAGCTTCCTCACCTGTGAGGGTAAGAAATTGAGCATTTGCATGATCTATCACAGAAGAATCCAGTTAGGTTGAGCATTTTAAGCTTTTAGAGGAGAAATCCTAGGTTTTAAAGAAATCAGAGAAAAGTAACAGACTATTTTGACCAATGATGGGCCTTTTGTTCATATTGATGCTATTCCAAAGCAGCTTCACAAGATTCAAGAAGCATCCCTGGATATCCAACCACTTTCAGTTAAAAAATTCAAAATCCTTTTCTTGAGTACTTTATCTAAGTAACTAGGAAGACGACTTTTTGATGGAATACCCTGTCTTTTTTGGAGATGGTCTTTAATTATGATAGTTTTAACAGTCACATATCGTGCTGGACTTAGGTTAATAGAGCTACAAAGTACTTTCTCTCTGTCAGATAGCAGTTCAAAGCCAGGTAGATTTTCAATTGCAGCAAATTCCCCATCTTTACCATCTTCCTTGCCCCTCTTAGAAGTAGTAATATTTTTATTTTCTTTCCTTTTCTCTCGTTTGTGTCTAGCTGCTTCATATTCTGCTGACTCTTCCATTTTTGTTATTCCATTCCGTCGATACCTCTGCAGTTCCCTAATCTTGGTTCGAAGTACCTTCTCTTTATGCAGATTTTCAAAGAAATCATCAAACTCTTTACAAGACATAAACTGATAGAGAGACCTCAGTTTTAACCTCAGCTCCTTTTCTTCTTTTGTGATCTTGCGTTTTGAAGGTTTTTCTTTGTCCCTTCTATCCTTCCCTAAAAAGGCAGGAACTAGGTTGTAATCACGAGCAATATTCTTTCGCCGCTGCCTCTCCTTTAGTTTTCTTACATACATGTCCACATGAGCTCTTTTTAATTCTATTTCTACATCATCATCATCATAGTTCACTGAAAGGCCACTGATTAAAGTCTCAGCATCTTGGTCATACTCAATCTCATAGTCATCTCTAAATGGCATGTATCCCAGCTGCTGCTGTTCAGCAACTGATATGTCTAGAGGTGGCAGAGGTGTTGTTAGGCTTGGAGAAAGTGGTCCACCACTTGGGCAGGTGTGATCCGTTACTCTGTTTGGGATTATGTCAGGAATGCAGGCTTTTCCAAGATTACCATGTATATACATGCTTACATAGTGTTCCATCACTTCCTGAGGAGTCCGTGATGCTCCAACATGAGCAGCCATATCTTCCTAGAATAAAAAGAGTTCATAACATTAACAAGTCTCAAAATAATTGTTTACAAGAACATCCTATATATGTATTCAATGTACACACACACGCATGCATGCATACAATGTAGTTCCTCAAAGTTAGAGAACGACACTTCACATTATTCTGTACATAGCTGCAGACTTCAGAATGACAAGATTTGTTTCAACTAAGATGATCCTGGAGAAGCAGTTTATTGTATTCACAAAAAAATCACAAACAAGGCAGTTATATCCATTCCTTTCTCTATTTTTATTTTACTTAGCATACTGTATTTGCACCACCCAAAACCTATGTTTCTGGGCAATGAAACAAATGAAAGTGGAGTTCTTTAGCAAAATAGAACATTTGTAGAGTTGTCTTAAAGTAGGGAAAGAAAATATTTTATTCAGCTTGCTTTTAACTCAATCTGTCCATACCAGTTTGACTGACCAGTGTTACTGGACATTCCAGAACAATTAGAATATTTTTGCTACCACAGAAAAGTCCGGCCTTGCTATTCCAAGAAAAGCCAATTAACTTTAAAAGACTAAAATCTTATTCTAAGGGTTATGAAAATATAGTATTTGTAAGAAAATATTTCTTAGCACACAGCACTGCAGACATTCAGTCCATGCCCATTTTCTGGCCTTTTTACTTGAGGCATACGAATTATTTTGAGTAAGAGACAGACAGCCATCTAGACTGTAAAATTAAATTTGCTATTCCATTTTAAGAGAAATATAACTTCTAAAAGAGCCCCTGGTGGCGCAGTGGTAAAACTGCTGCCCTGTAACCAGAAGGTTACAAGTTCCATCCTGACCAGGGGCTCAAGGTTGACTCAGCCTTCCATCCTTCCGAGGTCGGTAAAATGAGTACCCAGAATGTTGGGGGCAATATGCTAAATCATTGTAAACCGCTTAGAGAGCTTCCAGCTATAGAGCGGTATATAAATGTAAGTGCTATTGCTATTGCTAAAAGAGCGTTTCCAAATTAAAATCACAGACCCAGAGGTAATGGCAGTTTGGCTCACCAATCTGCAAATATTTTTCATTCGTTTGCATTAGATTCTCCGTGAATTTTCTCTATTTCTCAAGACAAAGGGGACAAGCCACTGATATTTGATATATGAACCGGAGAGGCTGTCAACCCAATATCCGGGATAGCCTGAAATAAAACATTCAGCCGCACCATTTCAAATGAACCACCCTGAGCTAGAGTCGCAGATAAAGGCGTCTCGGGGACCTATATAGACACATCCTCAGGAAGGCAGATCCAGCTAAGGAAGACGCTTGGAAAGCAGCACCCGCGCTCCTCTCCTCCTCACCCAGTTGCCGAAGCCGAACTGCTCGATAGCGTCCAGCAAGAGCTGCTCCTCCCGGCTACTCCAGCCGCCCTCGGCCTCAGCACCCCAAAGCGTGAAGCGCCCGCCGTCCACCAGCTGATAACCGTGCCAGCGCCGGTGCGGGCCGATCTCGGCACCCGCCGAGAAACATTCGGGGCAGAGTTCGATGTCGGCGCACTCGGTGCAACGGAAGCGCAGCGAGCTCACCTCAGCCAAGCAATACACGCAATACTTTTTCCCTAACTCCGCCATCTTGCCTCCCCTCCAAGCAGAGCCGGCGCGGAGCTGACGTCTGCAACTGCGACAGGGAGCAGTTTAGAGCTAATTGGCTCCTTCGAGGGCCAAAGGAGAAAGGCCAACCAGCTTCAAATCGTAGAATGGGTTTCCCCAAGCTGCTTATTGGTTGAGCGCGTGGAGTCTTGTTGCCATAGAGACGGGTCAAAACTGATGGAAGGAGAGCGGCGGTAGCCGGTCTCCATCGTCGCTAACGGGCAGGTATGGAGACGGAGCCGATTTCTCCCGAGCCAGCCGAAGCGCCCGGAGATGCGGCGACCCCAGAGGCCGTAGAAGCCTCCCCCTCCTCCTCTGCCGTCGCTGCCCCCATTGCTGAGGAGTCGCCGGTCAAGGGGGAAGCGGCAGCGGAGGGGGAGGCGACGGCGGCCGCCGAAGAAGAGAAGCCAGGAGAAGAACCCACCGAAGAACCGCCTGCAGGGGAGGAGGCGAGCGACGGCCAGGCGGAGGAGGAGGAGGCGCCGGCGCCCCTGGAGGGAGCAATCGCGGGCCAAGAACCATCGCCAGCGGAGGAGGAGGAGGAGGAGGAGGGGAAGGCAGCGGAGGATGAAAGCGGCGGCGAGGACGCGGCGGCTGCGGCGGCTGCGGCAGAGGAGCTCCCCCAGGGGCCCGAGGAGGCTCCCTCCAGCGCGTTCCTGGTGCCTGCGCTGCCTACCAGCGTGTCCTTCGCCGAGGGGGAGCCGCTGGAGCCGGAGCCGCTGCAGATCGGTGTCGACCTGAGCCGCCGGCTGAGCGTCAGCCTGCGGGAGCTGGAGAGCATCAGGAGGACGTCGCCGGAGCCCAACAGCCCCGAAGACGAGGAGAGCCTCGAGGAACCGGGGGAGACCGAGCAGGAGGTCGAGGCGCGCCTGGCCGAAGAAGAGCGGCAGCGGACCGAGCTGGTGGAGGAGTACCGGCAGCTGGTGTCGGAGCGGAGCCGCCTGCGCCATTACAACACGAAGCTGCAGGGCAAGCTGGCTGACCTGCTGAACAAGGCCAAGGCCAAGGAGCTTCCCCGGGCAGAGCTGGAGCAGCACATCTCGGACAAAGAGCAGCGCTACAACCGCTACTTAGCTATGCTGGAGGAGCTGCGGAACCAGCAGACGGAGGAGATGGCCTGGTATCAGAGGCAGATAGATGCCCTCCAAAGGACCTGTGAGGAGAAGCTGGCCACTGTGAATGCTGAGTGGAAGACCTACCTGGCTACCAAGAAGGACGTGGCTGTGTACACCATGGGGCGGCGGCTGGGAGGCAAGCAGGCTGCCATCAAGCAAGTGGAGCTGATCCAATCGAGAGAGCAGAGCAAGGAAAAAGAGATGACGGAGGTGAGCCAAGCGGGCTCATATTCTGGACAGCTAAATTCTCAGTTCATTTGTTGTTAACAGAATGGTTGCCTATACCTTCCTGAGGTATATTAGATTAGTGCTTTGCCACCTTTGCCCTTCTTGATGTTGGCTGAAGTTGCTCTGAAATTCACAAAACTGCTCATCCTCCAAATTAGATAACTGCAAATAAGGATTTCATTTTCCACATTCTTTAGATTTAATCACTCCTTTATGCTTTCCCACACCCCACAAATCTAAATTAACAAACAGAACTTTCAACAATCTTTGAGTGGCACCAGTTCATCTAGTTGGGATCTGGCCTGTGCAGTTGTCAGCCTAGGTCATGGAAGACACCTGTAGATAAGGTTTATAATCTTTCAAGATTAGAGAGCCATCAAGATGCATCGTTTCAGCCTTTTAATACTACTTAAGTGGTTTTAATAAGTTAAAGCATAAAACCAGTTAAAATATATTTGAAATAGCTTTATTTTAGGATGGGCAGTACATAAACAAAAGTAGTAAATAAAATGTTTTGTGAAATCATCAACAGAGCAATTGAGGGGGCTGTACTTTTAACTGGGCTAATTCCTACACACCTCTTAAAGGTCCTGTTGTTCAAATTCCATCTTAATTCTCGGCACAAAGAGACACTTTTCAAAGTGAAGACTAAAGAACAGCAACTGGCCCTATCCAACCCTCTCCACTGGCTGTTGCTGACTTTTCCCTTGTGTTTGTGAGCCTTTTGAGGACAAGAAGCTGTCTTATTCTATGTAAGCCACTTTGATAACTTTTGCAGAAAGGATGATTGCAAAGTGTTATATACTGTTATATAACACAGGCTTGTTGTGAAAGAGAATCTCAAGTATGTAGTACACCGCTCTGGGCTCCTTGGACGAAGAGATGGATATAAATGTAAGTAAATTAATAATAATAATAATAATAATAATAATAATAATAATAATAATAATAATAAATAAAATTGCAAGAGAAGAAAAACAAATCTAAGCGTTGCATGGATTGACTACAAGAAAGCCTTCGACTCATTTGCGTCACACATGGATACTAAAATGTTTAGAAACAACTGGTGTCAGCAAAAACATTCAGATATTTATTTAAAAAGCAATGAGCATGTGGAGTACACAGTTAATCAATGGTGAGACATTGTGGCAGAAAAAGACCAAAATAATCCCAGTGGTAATTGGCACCTTAGGTGCAATTCCAAAACAACCTGAAGAGCACCTCAGCGCCATAGGAGCCACAGAAATCACCATCAGCCAATTACAAAAAGCAACTTTACTGGGAACAGCCTATATTCTGTGACGATATCTATAATAACCAACAGTATTGATGATAAAATTCAGCCATCCCAGGTCCTTGGGAAGGACGATGTCTGGATAAAACAAACCAGTCAATAACACCTGTCTGACTGTGTAAACAAGAAATAATAATAATAATATATTGGAGTTTCTTGTGCTCCAGAAGCAAGTCTGTAGAATGATGGACAGACAGATCATGCAAGGTCAAATTGTTTGCCTGATTTATTACAAATACCAAGCACATATTTCATCAATTTGGCCGACTCATTGGATAGCCTTGAAAATCCCTTTTGGTCAATGTAGTCAATACAGATTTCCTGTATGCAAGATCCTTCATTTAGGACTCAGAGGGCCCAAACTTCTGTTCAAGTTTTGAATAAGGTTTCTGTTCAGAACAGGATTGGAATAGATGTGCGTTGTTCCAGTTATAACCATACTTCCAACTGTTTGACTACAGGCTGACTCTTTATGATATTCTGAGATTGCAGCCTTATGCATGCTTACCTGGAAGTCAGAAGTATCTTCTGAGTTGGTATCTATAGGCCTCGTTTGTGATACACAGATCTATGTGTTCTCTTCTGCCACCTATCATGCATTCCTAAGATAATTTTCAAAGAACTGCTAGCATTTCTAAATGCCTACTCTATTTTTCTAGATTTTTATTCGGAGTTGGGAGCTCGTTCAGAGAAATGGGAGAAAATATTTAGTCCTGCACATGATTCTTTGCCCTTGCTTTTCTCTGACACAGACACACATAGTGACAGGTCCTCTGGAACCCTGTCTGAAAGCAGTTGTACAGTTAGATACTTTTGTCAGTCCTGACTAAAGCTGTGCAGGCCTGGAAAAATTCAGAATATATGTTTTTCTGAAAAATTGGTTATGGAAGCTTCTTTTGGAATTATGCCTAATTTAAGAAAAGGTGTTCAAATATCTTCATATAAGGAACATGTTGTGGCCTTTACTCTGCCTTCTTGCTTGCTTCAGGTTCCTCCATCTTCTGCAGTATGTGAAATAATTTGGTCTTAAGTTTGGAAATATGCCAGATCAAGAAATAAATGAACATGTGAAAAGGTAGAGAGGCTTGTCTCAATCTAGGCAATTCAATTTTAATAAGTCATTATGATAAAATAAAGCATCAAAAGAAGCAGAAACTGCTGATAGTGACAGTTCAGAAAATGAGACTGATTAGACAAAGTTTCATGTGGTAAAGTTGTATTCAGTAAGTCTTATCCCCCCCCCCCGCTTTGCTTTTTCTAAAAGTGATGGGAAGCTCGTCCCTGCTGTTTGGGGATACACAGAATGAACGTGCTCATCCCACTCTTCAATTGGCAGGTTATACATAAATGCTCCTAAAGAAACAATGTGACTTGACAAGGGTACTAAAAAATACTGCATATTTCAGCTTCCCCCAACAGTTCTATTTTCTGAAGAAAAAACCCAGAAAAACCTGGGTTTTTAAAATAACACTTCCAGAAATTTTACATCTAGTTCTGACCCTACCAGTGGTCCCTCTAATTTTGTTCATCTCTGTGCGGAATGAGTTTTTTTCTGGGTGGAAATATCAAGGCACTCTGTATGCACATGTATTCAGAGTGGGGCCTTCCTAATTCAAACTGAGTAGGATCTAAAATTAACTGAGCAGACATCAGAAAGCTTGTGAGCACACACACACCTTAAAGGAAACAGTGGACCTTACTGCCAGTCAGCTTCGTGTGGTGATCTGGGCTCTAGTTATGAAAGAACCTATTACCTCTCTAGCTCATTCAACATTTTATAAGCCTCTTATGTATCCAATTTTGTAATTTTCTAGGTTCGTCTGGAAAATATAAAGTTGAAACACAGGATCCAGAAACTTGAAGCAAGCTTAAAAGCCCAAGAGGAGTTGGCAGAAGGACTTCACTTAATAGACTTTGAGCAGCTGAAGATAGAGAACCAGACCTACAATGAGAAAATTGAAGAGCGCAATGAGGAGCTTCTGAAGCTCCGGAAGAAGATCACCAACACAGTGCAAGTCCTGACTCAGCTAAAGGAAAAACTGCAGTTTGTGGAAGGAGAGAATCAAGGACAAAAGGCTCAGCTAATGGCAGTAGAAGCTCTCGTGGCCCAAAAGAGAGATCATCTAACGAGGACAAAACAGGCTCGAGATAGATTGCGAATAGACAACCAGAAACTTCACCAGAGATGTGGCTTACTTGGAAATACACTGTTACTGAGGGACTTTGAGAGTAAGGTAGAGGCTGCTGAAACACTGAAGCAGAGGCTGGAAATACTGAAACGTCGCCATGCTGGCCTCTCCCTTGCTTGCAGAGGAGTCAAGAAGAAAATCAGTGGGGTAAACTCTTTTCTGCCAGTCTAAATGGCTGATTTGAATGTCAGAAGTGGGAAGGTGTTTTTCTGTGCACAAGTAAAATATTAAATTGCACATTGTTAGATCCTAATGTATACTCTATTGTGCATGTAGCTGTATACAAGTTAATTTTTACATATTTGATCCTTCACTCTACCCACCTCCCCCATTGCTGTCATTGAAAGAAAGGGTATTTTGCAGTCTTAGTGCATTCTTTTATATTTATCAAAATTCATTCCCTGTTAAATACATCTTATATACCTCTTTGTACTCTCTCAGCACAGAGATGGTAAAAATGCAGTTTTATTCTTTTGTATTATTTCAACATGTTATTGGTGGAGGCCATGGATTAATAAACTGAAAATAACCAATTAACTCAGGCAGAAAGTTATGCTGTGCTCTTGCCGAACTCTCATCAGAATCAGGGCTTAGCACCTATCACTTTTGTAGGAACACATCAGGAAACAGGTTCTCTTAGTCTGCTGGCTTCAATTCTGCACACTCCAGTGGAAACCATAGCTTACATACTGATGGCATGTAGCAGGAGGTATTTTCAAGTTGAGTGAAATTCCCTCCTACTGAGGATTTAGGAGTTGTCTGGGCTAAAAGCATGATAAGATAAGTTTGTCCAGGTGGATAGATGCCACCTGGACAACCTTACAGCATTCCCCAACAGCACCCTTGAAAATCTCCCTACACCTCCATTAAATTTGTCAGGGATTTCCAGCTGTCAAATCTCTGAAGCCAAAGCCAGCTTTGGGTCATTCTTTAGGTCACTTACCAGAGGCTTAAAGAAACAAGTCAAGCATACATACAAGCTGACATCTTAAAGCATGGGTGTGCCAGGAAGATGTGTGGCAGAGAACCTCCCCACCACTGCAGCACCCACATGTGTAGGAGTGGTGAATTCCACTGATCTCCTTTTCCTCTGAAAGTGTCCTGTGCCACCTACACATTTGCCCCTATTTTCAGGTGGCACAGGCTATTTCCAAGGAAAGCAAAGGTTGCTGAAGATTGTTCCTGCCACTGCACAGCTAGGAAAGCTCTCCACAGATGTGTCTTCCTGATGCACTAGCAGTGCATTAATTAGGATATCAGCCACTAAGCTGGCACATTCAGAATAATTTTCCCCATTGTTGAGAACAGAAGAATTCAAAACAAAAACAGTTAAATGCAAGCTGTACTTCTCAACTTCTCTCTAGGTATTGGCCATAAGTGTTCTGCTTTTTCTCTGTATCCCAGCTGCTGTTGTTACAACATGTTTATGAACCTGCTAACTGCTCCGAAGTTTATTAAAAATAAACTGTTTGCACATTACAGCTAAGAAGATGTGGACGCTGGTAGGAAGGCCAGAATAGCACACATTGGTTTGAATAATTCTCAAAGTGGTTTACATAGCAAAGGCATGAGCATGTAAAAAGAAACGAGACACCAGCAACAGCCACTGGGAGAGGGGAAACACTATTCTGGGTTGAATAGAGGTAATTGCTCTCCCTCTGCTAAGTAGTAGGGCTGTGTGAAGCTTAGGGGGAAAAGTTAACTAATGGGAAAATAAAGGAGTGCCAGAAAAAGGGAGGTAATGAAAGTGATGGGTGGGGAAACAGAAAGGGGCAGCAGACCTGCCATGGTGCACAAAAGTTCAGAGAAGAGAGTGTGATATGGGACACAGATGCAACCCACACTAATTGTTAGCAACAGGAATGAATAAGTTGGGCTAATCAGTAAAATACAAGAATGTTTGTTCAGTCTACTTAAATATAATTCATACTAAGGTCAATATCTAACAAATATATAGAAATATAAAAGAATGATTTCCAAACACCAATTTAAACACAAAGGTCTCTTAACACAACTCCAGGAGAAGAGGAGAGCACTCAAGTATTTGTAATCCAGGAGGCTCCCTCCTCCGAGATCAAATGTGAAGCTGATCTCCTCAGAAGTGATTTTGTTAGCCCTTCTCTCCTCGTCTACTCTCCTCTACCCCTCAATGTCACTCTCCCCAACATTCCATCTTTTTAGCCCCTTCCTTTGGGTGGAATGCCAGCTTCTTCACCTCTACCTTGCACAGGGAAGAAGAGGTTAAAAGGGAAAATGGGTAAAAGACACAACAAGTTAAAGTGGTAACAAAAAGTACTTTTCTGCAGTTAAGAAGACCACACTGCTTTGCTACATTAACATCAATGTAAAAGTGACTTGGAGTAATTTGAGCTATGGGCCTGTTACCAGCTGAACTTATTCTACTTGCTCCCAGAAGCCTTCCTGGTTGCAACTACATCTCCAGGCTTGGAGATTACACTTTTGCTATGCTCAGGAGCTGCACCGCAATGTGAGCTCCCAGTCTATGTTATACATGGGGACAAGATGCTTAGTTGGCAGTGGACTGGTCACCCCTAGATTTGGCTGCAAGCCCCACAAATTGGAAAGGGGATTAGCTTCATCCTCTCTATGAGGGGTGCCCAGCTAAGCAGACTCCCAGGACTAACTACTGCAAGTGTCTGGCATCTAAGATCATTTCAGCCTTGGAATGAAATCTAAACTCCCCTTCCTCTCACAAAGAGAGACAATACCTGGCCATCAGGCCAGGGAGAAAAGACAGATAAGGCAAGTTTCTTATCTGCAGCCTCCATTACAATATGTATAAGTGGTGTAACTTTGAAAGTGTGCCTGTTGAAACTTGACAGAATTATTGGAAGAGCCAGTCCCAGCACAGGAGATTCTTTAAACCCATCTGCACACTTCAATTATCCTCACAATCAGCCTTGAATACCATAGGCAATTCACACATCTTCTTATCCAGGAAGGACTATCAAGACACAATGCATTCCCAAAAAAAGGTTGTCTGGGCTCCGCTGTTCATCAAAGCAGGACAAAAGACAAGTGCCCTCAAGGCATGTTTTGGGATAAAAGTATTCCTAACTAACTCCATGACACAGCGTGCTTCCTTGTGTATGTTACACTTGGGACTCCCACTCAGTGTTCTCTCTAATTTTTTTCATCTGTGTGTGGAATGAGTTTTGTTCTGAGTGGTAGTATCAAGGCAGCGTGTGCGCACGTGCATTCAGAACAGAGCCTTCCTGATTCAACCCAAGTGGGATCTGAAATTAACTGAGCGGACACCAAAAAACACGTGAGCATGCACACATGCCTTAGAGGGAACATTGCTCCCACTGTGAAACATCTCAGTGCCTCTCACTCTGGACCCCAGCAGACTGCAACAAGAGACTCCAGCAGACCACCATGGTGTTCCTCTCCAGGACAGGTGATATAGCCTCTTGCCCAGCTTCTTCAGGGCTGAACCTATCCCTTTCTCTTATTTCTGAAATCTTGTCCTTCTACCTTAAAGTACCTCTCTAGCCCGCCTGGGAATTTACACATAATTTGGAACTTTAAACTAAATGTGCCTTACAATAGTCTGTCTTTTAGCATATTTGTAGTGCCTTTAAATTAGGACCACATAGTAATTTAGCCTGATTTTATTGTTAATAAACTGCTTCAAACCTCTCTTGCACAAATAAAGGCTGATTGGAACTGTCTCCCCTTTTGAGCGAAATTCCCCTGAACTAGGGGGTGCAGGCCAATCACCCTCGAGGCTGTTTCATTAACAGACCCTTGGGCTACTCTTATGGACCCTTAAGCTCATCTGACTTAAGGGACTCTGAAGAAAGTGTTAACAGTGTTACAAACTGAAGATATGAAAAGAAAATTTCAAGCAAGAAAATAATGAAGCTCTGATGTTGATGAGATATTGGTGTGTGGAATTTGCCAAAGGCAGAGAGGGATGAGGCATTTAGTTATGTGCCTTCAGTGCTCTAGATAGGAGTCCCAAATCTGCACCAATGTTAAAAGTATCTTAATCCAAGTGAAAATGTTGTATGCTGAGTAAGAATATACAGCAAGACAATGCAACTGCCCTTTTATCTTTTATTTGGTGTTAAGAACTCCACAAAAAACAAATTCAGTTACTCTGGTGTATGTGAAATCAGAACAATACAACCACTTGAAGCAAAAAAGTAGAAACAAATTCAGCCCAGGAATGAAAAACTGATACTTCAGTGCTATGGATATGCAATGCGCTTCATACCACAGTGCATTTCAGCATTTCCACTTTTAAATTATTCTTGCAGAAGAACACAAACTCACACATCAACCTTCTCACTGGAAAGCTTCAGAATTTTATCCATTCAATTATGAAAACAAATAAATATTATTTGTTATTGCCCACACATGTAACGTGTACATTTTCAAAGGTGTTAAAATATTAAATCATAATTAACTAGCCATCCTTTCACTGAGATCTCTATTCTAGGTAAGCCGAGTTTAAAAGGTGTGGGTTCTTCCCCAGCAGATATTCCCATGTGGTCATTCCTTACTCTAACAATGACTCTCTAGTTAATCATTAGGATTTATCAGTTTCGTTCTTTTTTGCTTTCATGTTGACAGACATTCTCAGTGCATGTGCTATACAACATTAAGGAAGCTCCAGAAGAAAGTAAATATATAAAAACTTATCCAGAATCTCAAAGGAAAAAACACAACACTGTAAAGATTTGTTGTATGAATGCTAAATTAATGTAGCTTAAAAGCAGTTATTAATAACATTTCCCTGTAAAGTACAAACCAAGCCAATGGAGTAAAAGTTTCAACAGAAAGGATACATGCAACCTTACAAGGTGTTGATACCCTAGATCTTAAGTCATGTTCTATCAATCAAGAAAAGGCAACTAAACTCAAATTCAGTTGAGCTCACTAGCACAGAATATAAGTTTCACAGCCAGTTCAGCTTACCATTTCAAACAACTATAATTGTTAGGAGTTTCTTGCCTATCAAAATTAATGGCTTCGCATTTTCAAGTCAATAGTAAACTTTCTGCACTTTCTGATGTCTTAAACATGCTGCTATTGTATAGATCTTTTTTTAAACTATGAAATGGTAAAAACCAATATTGCTCCTCCTGGCTCATGATTTGCATAATACATTAGTAGCACAGGGAGTTGATAGTCTTGCACAGTTACAACTTGACAGATGCATCGACTATGTTAAAATAAATTTTAAGAGCAGGTCACATAAAGCAACAGTCACTACTGCAATCACACATGTAAGTCATGTTCCCCCACTCCCACCCACAACACACAACTCCTAACATTCTCTCAGGACACAAAGTTAGCTACAAGTTTTACTAAATTAGAGCCACAATGGTAGCTAACTGCAGGAGCCACTGGATTCAATTCTGAGTGACACACTGACCCTCTGCATACAAAAACTGAACAGTGACTCTTAGATTGCTTCAGTCATTCAGGCTAAATCTTTGTAGCCCGTAACAAAAAATTCGCTGCCCATTTTTTCCCCTCAGGGGGTTTAATGGTACAGTCCTAAGCATACTTACAAGTAAGTACCAGTGACATCAATAAAGCTTACTTGAATGTAAGTATACCCAGGGTCATGCCGTTAGTGTCATTTGTTTGTAATTAGTTATCTATAACACAGACCTGAAAGATAAAGATGAACAAGCAAGGGAGGGAGGGGAGAGAAAAATCAAATTTTTTCCACACTTGCAAAAATCCTTGGCTTCTTCAGTTAGCAAGAAGGTAACAATCATTTGAACTGTGTTAGTTTATATGCAAGTCAAGAAGAGAGATCATATGATAGAGAACACAGTTTCTGAAAGTCTCTAAAGCACAGCCCTAGTATTCCTATTCCAAAGTTATGAGATCTTAAAGACTGGTCAAGCCATACATGTTTTCCTCCCACATTCAGAAAGGCACTGATAGATTACAGTGTTAAGTATTTATCTCCCAAATCTTAAACAAAGCCTAATGTGTCAAAAGATAAAATCTCTGAATAGTTGTAGACACTGCAATGCTAGTAAGATAGTAATACTGATAGGGCTACAGTTAGAAATAAAAATAACTGTAGCTAGGATGCAAGAGAGCAGTGGTACTACCAAGACAATCACATGCACATCCATTCTTGATTTGACAACACAATCTAATCTAGGTCCGAATAGTCAAGGAGCTAACATGGGGGGGGGGGAGGGGAAGCCAATGGGATCATGATCCCATCTATTGAAAATAAAATATCAAGAAGAGAAAGATAAATACACTTCTGAATCCATTAACTGAAGGGGAAACTCAATTCATTTTTGAGTTATAGACCCTTCGGAAGAGTTTTCCATCTCGTGCTACTCAAACAATCTGCTTTACTCTGCAGTTTTATAAGTGAGTTCGAGAGAAAAGCTCCTCTTCACAAGGATCTACCCATCCATTTCCACTTTCTGATGCTGTGCCGTCAGAGCTGGAGCTGTCACTGGAGTATAGCTTCTTCCTAAAGCCATTTGATTTTGTTTCAGAACTTCTAGGATCTGTACACCTTGCTTCATGAACAGAAGAAACCTAAGGGTTTAAATTTTAAAAAGTTACAATACAAACATTTATCACATCTGTGTACTGCCAAAATCAATGTCTCATGGTGGTTTAGATAAATTACTACAACAATTAACACACTCAAAACAAGTAGTGCAATTTGACAGTTTAAAATTTAACCAAAAGCCAGGTTAAACAGGCATGTCTCCAAAGCTTTGAAAGAAGTTGTTAGCTATATACAGGTGAAACTCGGAAAATTAGAATATCGTGCAAAAGTCCATTAATTTCAGTAATGCAAATTAAAAGGTGAAACTGATATATGAGACAGACGCATTACATGCAAAGCGAGATAAGTCAAGCCTTAATTTGTTATAATTGTGATGATCATGGCGTACAGCTCATGAAAACCCCAAATCCACAATCCCAGAAAATTAGAATATTACATGGAACCAAGAAGACAAGTATTGAAGAATAGAACAGTATCGGACCTCCGAAAAGTATACAGTGTACTGTGCTTGATTGGCCAGCAAACTCGCCTGACCTGACCCCATAGAGAATCTATGGGGCATTGCCAAGAGAAGGATGAGAGACATGAGACCAAACAATGCAGAAGAGCTGAAGGCCGCTAATGAAGCATCCTGGTCTTCCATAACACCTCATCAGTGCCACAGGCTGATAGCATCCATGCCACACCACACTGAGGCAGTAATTGCTGCAAAAGGGGCCTAAACCAAGTACTGAATACATATGCATGCTTATACTTTTCAGAGGTCCAATATTGTTCTATTTACAATCCTTGTCTTCTTGGTTCCATGTAATATTCTAATTTTCTGGGATTGTGGATTTGGGGTTTTCATGAGCTGTACGCCATGATCATCACAATTATAACAAATTAAGGCTTGACTTATCTCGCTTTGCATGTAATGTGTCTGTCTCATATATCAGTTTCACCTTTTAATTTGCATTACTGAAATTAATGGACTTTTGCACAATATTCTAATTTTCCGAGTTTCACCTGTATCTCTCTATCTCAATCAATTAATCGTTATTCACCTGTAACTTTGGTTCTTCTAGTGGTCATCTGTACTTCTACACAAATGGGCTATGTGCCTGTGCAGAGACTTCGTTGGAACCTAACAAGCTCAATTCTCCTGTTTTGGGCAGGAACCCCGCCTCCAGCCGCTATATGCGGCTGCCCAACTCCTCATCCCCTCAGTCACAGAATCCAGCTTCAGTGAACCCCGCAGGGAGGACGGGAGGGCATGTAGAAGTACAGATGACCACTAGAAGAACCAACATTACAGGTGAGTAACCTGTTGTTCTTCGACGTGGTCTCCATCTTCTACACAAATGGGCACAATAACAAGCTAGCACCCAAGGAGGAGGGAAGAACAGAATATAATCTGCCAGAAATTTTTATTGCAGAAACAAGTACATCAACTGAAAATGGATTGCAGGACACTCCTGCCAAACACAGCATCATTCCATGCCCTGGTATCAATTGCATAATGACGGATAAATGAATTGGGCGAAGCCCAAGTAGCTGCCTGACATATAGTGTCCAACGGGACCATCTGCTCAAAGGCCACAGAGGCCGCCATGGACCTAACAGAGTGTGCCTTAACCGGAGCAGGCAACTGTTTATGAGCCAATTGATAACAAAGTTCAATTGTGGAAACTATCCATCTAAACATGGACTGGGCCGAAACTTGTAGACCTTTATATGGCCCATCGTACAGAACCAACAAGGAAGATTTCCTCCAATCAGCAGACCTATGAACTTAGAGGTATAACGCCCTTCAGACATCTAAACAGTGTAACCTTCTTTCAACATCCGTTGATTTGGAAAAAACACGGGAAACATGGAGACCACTTTGGGCAAGAACTGGACATCTGGCCTGAGTACTACCTTGTCCTTATGGAACTGAAGATATGGTTGGTCAACCCTAAGAATATAAGAACATCCCTGCTGGATCAGGTCCAAGGCCCGTCTAGTTCAGCATCCTGTTTCATGCAGTGGCTCACCAGATGCCGCTGGAAGCCACAGGCAGGAATTGAGGGCATGTCCTCTCTCCTGCTGTTACTCCCCTGCAACTGGTACTCAGAGGCATCCTGCCTTTGAGGCTGGAGGTGACTTTTAGCCACTCAAGACCTTCAACTCACTGACCCTCCTGGTGGACATAATGGCCACCAAAGAGGCAACCTTCCAGGACAGAAGACAAGGATCAAATGAAACCAAGGACTCAAATGGTGGACGTAGCAGGCTAGCCGATACCACCGACAGGTCCCAGGCCAGTGACAGGATCGTCTGGGAACAAATGAATCAAACCTTTCAGAAAGCCTTTTACCACCAGATCTTTAAACCATGAAGCCCAATTAGCGGGGGAACACGCCACAATGGCAGCCAAATACAACTTAAGGGATGAGAACTTTAAACCAGATTCCTTAAGGGACAACAGATAATTACATACATCTTGTACAGATTGATTAAATGCATCAAACCCATGCAGGGAAGCAAAGGAACAGAAACGAGCCAATTTGTGATCATACGACTTCCGTGTAGACTGCTTTCTAGCAGCAACCAAAACTTCCTTAAGTCTCAATGGGACATCGGCAGGACTTTCCTCGCCGTCTGATGAAGGAATCGAACATCCGGGTGGAGCACCCGTCCCTTCTCCTGTGACAGCAAGTCCGGCAGGACAGATAGGTGACTCCAATCTACCGCCAAGTGCCTCAGGGCCAGAAACCAAGGCCTTCTGGGCCACCACGGGGCTATCAGGATTGCCCTGGCCCGATCCACCCTCAATTTTCGCAGGACCCTCGGAATGAGGGGCAACAGGGGAAACACATACAGAAGAGAGCCCCTCCAAGACAGGACGAAGGCATCGCCCAGAGAGCCGTGGCCCTCCCCTCCCCTGGAGCAATAGAGGGCAGATTGTGCATTGTCCCGGGAAGCAAATATGTCCAGCGATGGGACTCCCCAGTTTAGAAATATGTCCCTGAAAACACCCTGGTGTAATGCCCACTCGTGGGAGACCACTTCATTCTGCTTAGAGTGGCCACTTGGACATTCAAGGAATCTTGGATATGAATTGCCTGAGGCGTTACCGCATATGCCACGCACCAATGCCAAAGGTCCAGAGACAAACAGAAGGCTTTTTGAGGACGTGCCACCCTGTTGATTGATGTAGGTTTTCGCCGTCATATTGTTTATTTGTATTGTCACTGAATGACCCCCTATCAGGCAGGAAGCCTTTGAGAGCGTTGAAAATGGCCAACAGCTCCAAATAACTGATGTGGCGAGTCCTCTCCTTGGGGGACCAATGTCCACGCAGATGAAACCCGTCCAGGTGTTGTCCCCCAACTGAGCTCCGAGGTGTCCATCATGACTACCCAACGGGATCAAGGGGATTGAAAGGGATCACTGACACTCAGGTGCCGAAACTCCGTCCACCATTCTGCCGTAGCCTGTACCCACTGAGGCGGCGTGCGCTTCAGATGGAAACAAACACGTCCAGAAACCATCTCTGAATTGATGTGCATCCAAAGACGTGCTTGAGGCAGCACATACGTAGTAGCTGCCATGTGACCCAAAAGGTGCTGTACTGAGCGCAGAGTTTGTGGACCTCCGGCCAAGAAAACCGCTGCCAGCTTCCGGAGAGTATCTATACGGCCCATTGGAAGGAAGACCTTTCCAAGGTAGTGTCAAATATCAGCCCAATAAACTAAATCCGCTGAGTCGGTTCTAATTGAGATTTTTTGAAATTTATTTGGAACCCCAGGTCCTGTAGAGCATCCACCACGATCTCGAGGGCATCCAAGACCACACTTCTGGTGCTCGCCAAGATGAGCCAATTGTCTAGAAATGGTAGCACCTGCAATCAATGCTTTTGCAGGAAAGCCATCCAGAGTCCTGGCGCCATGCGCCATAAGAAGACTCAACATCAACCAAGGGAGAGCGATATTCCGCCGCCTGGTATAGATCTAGATACGATTGATCACAACGGTCCCAGGACCGATCCTGTCTGTAAGTTGAGGAGCATTCTTCTGAGCCCAAACGGACACCACGGTCTCTAAGAGGGACACTCTCTTGGTGCTTTCGAGGGGGCGACTGGCGCCTAGGCAGCCACGATGCATCTTCTGCAGGCTTGGTTGGAGAATAGGCCTCTTCTTCAGATGAAACATAACCCAGTTCATTTGATGCCACCGAACGTAACCTGCTCGATCTAGAACGATCATGGGCCAAGTCCAACAACTCAGCAGCCACAGGCAAGCTAGGCCTTGTTGAGACAGATGACTTATGTACAGGACGATCCAAGGCCTCTTTAGTCTTCTTGGCCACAGGGGCCTCTGACACGGGAACCTCTGCTGTTCTCTTCTTCTTGGGTATAGGAAGGAAGTGTCAACCTGCCAGCAAGTCATGATGAAACTTCAGCTTCTTTTTTTATCTTCGGTACCTATCCCGAGGATTTCGGGGAGGACTTCGGTACCATGGGTGCCTGATGTTGAGGGAGGTCTCCAAGTGTACCAGCTCACTTGACACCAAAGGCCAAGCAGTAGAGGACGCCGATACTAGTACCAGGGTCGGATTTTCGGCCTCCACAGGAGCAGATACCACACGCTCCGATTGTACCGATTAAGCCATTTTTACAGACCGCTTCAACGATAAGAGCCAGATCCCACAGAGCTGCGCGCAGGCGAGAAGCCCTATTTTTGCGAGCCTGCTTCGTGAACTTCTGGCAGTGAAGCCAGGTCTTGATAATGTGGGATTCCCCCAAGCACAAGGGACACTCAGTATGAGTATCGGGGGAAGGGATCTTAGATCTGCACTGAATACATTTTTTAAAGTTAGTCATGCCTGGCATAAACGCCGAAGGCCAGCCAGCCACCACGCTACATCCTAGCTGGAATTGGAGCTCCAAGAAAAGGGAAAAAACTGGCAGAACACAAAACGCCAAGGGAAAACGCTACTACATGAAAGAAATAAAGAAATAAAGGAAGAAACTAAACTTTGTAAAGAAGCAGGGAGAAAACAAGGGGACAGCAAGATCCTACTCGTTGCTAAGCTATGGACTCCATGATGTTCACTGAAGCGCAGACAAAGGAAGACTGGGGGGATAAGGAGTGGCGCAGCCGCATATAGTGGCTGGGGGCGGGGTTCCTGCCCAAAGCAGGAGAATTGAGCTTGTTCGGTTCCAATGAAATCTCTGCGCAGGCGCACAGCCCATTTGTGTAGAAGACAGAGACCACATCAAAGAAATATATATTTTAATTAAAATTATTACATATTTCTATACCACCCAAAACTTACGTTTCTGGGCGGTTTACAACAAAATATTGAGGCTATTTATTCAGTGGGGAGCACATTCCAAAGCCCGGGGGCTATAGAGAAGGCCCAACCCAGAGTCACCACCAGATGAGCTGGCAACACCTGCAGGCCGACTTCTCCAGATAATCTTAATAAGCAGTGGGCATCATGCAGAAGGTGGTGTTCTCTTAAGATAACCCAGGCCTAAACAGTTTAGGAGTTTATAGGCAATTGCTCACACTTTACATTTTGTCTGGAAACATACAGGCACCAGTGCAATGCTTTTAACACAGGAGCATTGTGTTTGCTCCAAGTTACCCTGGAGACCAATCTGGCTGCTGAATTTCGCAGCGAGGAAATGCTTGACTAACAAGTAGAAGGTTGTCGATTCAAATCCCTGCTGGTATATATTGGACAGCAGCGATATAGGAAGATGCTGAAAGGCATCATCTCATACTGTGCGGGAGAAGGTAATGGTAAACCCCTGCTGTATTCTACCAAAGAAAACCACACAGCTCTGTGGGCGTGAGGAGTCGAAATTGACTTAACAGCACACTTTACCTTACTATGTACGAAGGCAGTGTAACAGAGTGCATTGCAGTGCTCAAGACTGGAGATTAACAGCACATGCACCATTGTTTCAAGGCCACTCTCTTCCAGAAACAGGCAGAGCTGGCATATCAGACAAAACTGATAGAAAGTACTCCTGGCCACTGCCTCAATCTGAGATACAACAGAGAGCTCGGAGTCCAGTAGTCTGACTCCCAGACTACATATCTGATCCTTCTACACAAGTGTAACCCCATCCATGACAGGCAGATCTATCCCACCTACTGCATTCCCCCACAATGAGCCACTCTATCTTGTTTGGATTCAGCTTCAAGTAGTTATCCATCATTTAGCCCATTACTGCCAGCAGGCAAGCATTTGAGGAAATTATGCCATTTCCCAATTAAGGTGACAGGGATAAATATATCTTAGTTTTATCTGCATGACACCTTGCACCAAATCCCTGGAGGATCTCTTTCAGTGGTTTCATGTAGATGTTAAAAAGCTCTGGAGACAAAATGGAGCCCTTATGGGGTCCAATCAAAAGCTCTTATTTTGAAGAGCAGGTCTTCAAGCGACACCATCTGGAACCTGTTTGAGAGATAGGAATGCAACCACTGTAAAGCAGTACTACCCACTCCCAGCTCTTCAGATGGTGTAGGAAGCTATCACAGTTGATGGTATCGAAAACTGCTGAGAGATCCAAAAGGACCAACAGAGCCACACTCCCTCTGTTGATTCTGAGTTAAAGATCATCCACCAGACTAACCAGGGCAAATTCAACATCATAGCCCTCCTGAAAGCCAGTTTGAAATGGGTCCAGATAATCTGTTTCCTCCAAAACTACCTCATGTTGATTAGCCATCGCTTTTTCGGTGACCTTGTCTAAGGTGTCAATAAGAGAGGTTAGAAACCAACCTACAGTTTCTCAGCTCCAAGGGGTACACAGTGCAGGCTTCTCAAGAAGTGGTCTAACAATTGCATCCTACTCTCTCCCAGTGAAGCATTTATGATATCACCAGGCGATCTCTAATAACCTCCCAGCCTGGTGATATAAGCCATGTTGTGCAAGGATCCAGAGAACAGGTGGTAAGCTGCACTGCTCCAAGAAGCTTGTCCATGTCCTCAGGAGTCACAGATTGGGTCAATCTAATCATCCAAGTGGAGATACCGGACATGCCTACAATTTACTCTGAAGCAAATAACTGCTTCTTTGCGGCCGTGGCCACCACTGCAGCTGCAACTTGCACTTGTAAGTACTAAATTACTCTCCTCCCACCCCCTCTAGGTTTAGGGAAGCCTTCTGCCCCTTTACTGGTAAAGGGGAATCCTCAGCAGATTCCTTTACCAGTAGAGCTCCGAGCTCGTTCAAACCGGAGCAGTGCCAAAACTGAGCCGGGCCGGTTTGAATCTGGTCTGAACCGGTCTGGCCAGTTTTGTGCACATCTCTGTAAGATGCCTTGGAAATATTTTACCCTGAAGAATGGGATATGAAATTTAAACAATTAAATTACAAAGAGGTACAATGAAGAGGGATAATGTTTGTAGTCCAGGTTTTATTGTATATCCAATCATAATAATTAGTTGTGAAATAGATGCTGTAACACTTACCATATTAATATCTAGAAGATGTTCTTCCGTGTGTGATATCTCTTTGATATCTGTGAATTCTCCAACACCATTCTCGCTCTTGACATTTGTACAGCATTCTTTTTAAAGTGTTTCATGTGGGAGGGAAGGATAGGAAGATAGAACGGAAAATTCATTACAAAAGGTATCTTAACTGAATGCAATGGCCAAAAAAAAAAAAAAATCTTTATTAGGTGCAACACAACAGCCTCTGGTTAGGACAATCAAAAGAGGTAAGCAGAACTAGCAAAGAGAATAAAACTTCCCTATAGGCCAATTGCTTTGGTCACAAATATTTGAACAGTAAGGATTTTAAGATATACTATATTTTCTGATTAATTTTCCCTTTACATCTTATTTTCACTTCATGGTTTTATAGGCAGGACAGTGTCCTCTCAGGCAGGCTAAACCTATGAGCCTGCTATATGAGCACATTACCCATGTACAGAGAGCAAGTGAACCATATAGCGACAGCGGGGAACCCAACACCACCACCATCCTAGTCCACACATGCTCCCACGCACAATGTGGCATACACATAGACAGAACCTAAAGGGCTTCCCATATCAGCGCCTCCCATAGCCCAGTGGACAAGAGAAGAACGACAAATATGTCCAGTCTGAAATTGCAGGGCCCCTGCTAGGCAGGAACTCAAATGTTTTGGGGATCTATCCATGACAAATTCTTTCCCTGCCCCTCAGCCCTATGTGAAGGACCAGCCAATATGGCACAGTACTGAATGGATCCTATGTGGAGTTGTATCTTAATGGAACATTATAGGCTGTGCAAAAACAAAAAATTTCAAGGCCAGCTAGCATGACTGAGGAACCTAAAACTACGTTCATTACCAAATGAGTTTACCTTTTATCAACTTCGGCTGATATGCCAACTGCAACCTTACCTGGACAGAGATAGCTTGGCCACAGTTACTCTTGCTTAGTAACCTCTTGCTTAGAATACTGCAATGCAATGTACGTGGGGCTGCCTTTGAAAACAGGCCGGAAACTGCAGCTGGTACAAAACAGGGCTGCAGGATTATTAGCTGGGACTAGACATTTTGATCATATTACATCAGTGCTTTATCAGATGCACTGGTTCCCAGTCAGTTTCCAGGCCCAATTCAAAGTGCTGGTTTTAACCTTTAAAGCTCTAAATGACTTGGGAGCGGGTTATCTGAGAGAGCACCATGCTCCATATGTTTCAACCCAGACCTTAAGATCTTCTTCAGAGGCTCTGCTCCGAGTACCCCTGCCAAACGAGGTGAGGCAGGGGTGGCTACCAGGGAGAGGGCCTTTTCGGTGGCCGCACCGTTCATGGAAAAGCCTCTCCAGTGAGGTTCGCCTAGCTTAATCACTTTGTTCTTTTAGATGCCAGGTAAAGACCTTTTTGTTCACTCAGGCCTCTTAAATTTTTTGATTTTTAAGTTAGATTCTTAAGAAGTTTTTGAATTGGTTTGTATTGTAGACATGTGCGTGTATGCTTGAATACACACACACACTTGGTGTGTTGCATTTTGTGATTTCATTTGTTATGTTTTTTGAGCTGCCCAGAGAACAATTTGTTATGGGATGGCTAATTAATAAATTTTTTATTATTAAATGAATATAACCTCATCAGATTAATTGCCAAACTTATTCATAACTAGATATGCCTTTCATTGCCTAGCCCTGGTCATCACATTCAACCACATCTTTTAAATGTTTGGCCTATCTTGTTATTAGTTCCGCCTCCTTTTACATCACAGCAGCAATGCTGCTTGCATTATTGCACTGTTTCACAGCAGGTAGCCAGGTTTTGTACTGCCGCAATTAAGATCCACACATGGGGTATTAGAAATGGTTAATTTAGGTCTTTAGGTTGTCTCATTTTATTTTACTCTTATAGTTTCTACTAGTGTTTTTAAGCCCGTTAGAATAACGGGTGCTAGACTATTCTCCCTCTTTTCATGCATTGTGTGTGTGTATGTGTGTGTGGGTGGGGGTTTTTATGCTGTGCTGTTGGGGGGGGGAGTGCTGGTCTCGCTTGTGGCCACTGCCTCAGTTTTTTATTTTTTTAATTAATGTAGTGTGTTGTGCTTTGTGTTACTTTTTGTGGCTGTTGTAGTGCTTAGTGTTACTTTTATGTTGTTGTGGTTCTGATCCGGGGGGGCGAGGCGGTGGGGGAAAGAGAGCAGGAGCGACAGAGACGGCACCGGGGAGACAGGGACCATACTCCGGGGGCCGAGCGGAGGCTGTTCCGTTAAAGCCTGAAAGGGTTAAAGCTGCCCCCGCCGTTGCAGCGAAACTCCCACCCTTCCTCCCAGCTTCAGTGACCACCTCACCCTGGTCCTTTTCAGCTGGCTGAAGGAAAACTGGCATAGAAGAGGGAGAGAGAAGCTTGCAAGCAGTGCTTCTCTCTCTGCAATGCCTCTTCCTGAACTGGCGCTTTGGACGGAAAGGACGCCTCTTGCGTCCTTTCCGCCCAAAGCGGCAGTTCGGGCAGAGTCTGTGCAGAGAGAGGAGCTCTGCCTGCGTGCTCCTCACTTCCTCTTCAATGCCGGTATTTCATCATCCAGCTTACATGGGACAGGGTAAGGTGGTTTTGGAAGTTGGGAGGGAGGGTGGGAGTTTGGCGGCGGCGGCAGCATTCTCCCTGTCAGGCTTTTTCGGAACAGCCTCCACTCGGCCCCCAGAGTTTGCTTCGGGGTTTGTCTCGTTCAGGTCCTGCTGGTTGGTCCTCGTTTTCCCGGTGGCCTCGTTGGTGTTCGTTTTCCCGGTGCTCGTGTTTCTGGCTCGTTTTCCTCGTTGGTGTTTTCCTGCTTTTTCCCTGGTACCAGCAAGCGTGTCTCCCTTGCCCTGTTCTGCGCCTGCGCTTCGCGCAGGCGCAGAACAGGGCAGGGAGGCACGGACACACGCTTGGTGTCCGTCCACGGACGGACACCAAGCGTTTTATTAGAGAGGATATGTGTATTCTTATCTCTCTGTATTAATATTTACCCTTAAGGTTCTTTTAATCTGGGTCTGAGTTGTAATCTGTTTATCTGATCAAAGATCGGAATCAACTGAACTGAGCTTTATTGTACTATCAGTAATTGGGGCATAGGAGGAGGAGTCAGAGTCCTGATGGGGCTGCTGGGACTTTCTCCCATGTCCATGCCTGTGCTCCAGTGGCAAGGTCATGAGAAAGATCTTCAGCTCTGGTAAGCTGATGTCATCGAGAATCCACCGCCCTCCCCGTCAACTGTGTCCTCCATAGACACACCAGAGGTGAGCAGCAAAGACAAAGGATTTCCTGATTACTCACCACTGTAAGAAAAGTGAAAAGTCTGCTTTTTATTCAACAATATTAGTTGTAGAGTGAAGCACTACAGAAAATGTAGGTTGCCACAGTTTTTGTACTTGTAGGATTCCTATGCTTTTGCAAGCTACATAAAGGAGTAACTGGTGCAGCTTTCCCCATGACTGCATACTTATTCAGAGTTCAGCTGGACTTGTTACCCCAACCCCCATCTGCCATGTAGCTTTCAGAGGCACAGAAATCCTGCAAGAACAAGATGTGCATTCTAAGAGAAGGTCCGGCAAAGCCACTACTTATTACACTGCAGACATGTGCAATGAAGCCACAGCACTCCTCCACTGTAGAGTGCCCTAGACATGAGCAGCAGTAGCAGCACCAGGGATAAGTGTGTTTAACCCTCTCCTTACCAGTCTATTGCCATTTGAACCACTCCAAGCTGCTTTTATCCTTTGGACCTTTTGGGGGTCCAAAATCATGTTGCAAGTTCCACAAAGGAAAGGCAACTGGATGGCTCCATTTTTATTCATTTGTGCTGACTTAAGTCAACATTAACATGCAGATTACTTGGTAGGTGATAATGAAGATTAAATACAAATGGCGATTAGCCAAGTGGTAGTTTACACTTATACCTATAGTACGCAGATAACAACTTAAAGTTGATAGTTCTTATTCATTCATTTGATTTCAATTCCGCCTATCCAAAAATGGCTCAGGGCGGTTTACATAGAGAACTAATAAATAACTATATAAGATGGATGCCTGTCCCCAAAGGGCTCACAATCTAAAAAGAAACATAAAATAAACACCAGCAACAGTCACAGGAGGTACTGTGCTGGGGGTGGATAGAGCCAGTTACTCTCCCCCTGCTAAATAAAGAGAATCACCATGTTCAAAAGGTGCCTCTTTGCCAAGTTAGCAGGGGTTTATCCTGCTAACTTGGTTATCCTAGTTCTTATCCTGCCAAATGGCGATAACTTTACCACACTACTGCACTAGATCAGAAAGCATAGGAAACATAAGTCACATTTTCCAAAATATGATCAGCTCTCTAAGTGGTTATGACTTGGTATGTGCTCATCTGCATTTACTCTGTTTCAACTCAACTTTAATGCATTTAATAGTTAAAAGATGTTGCTACCTTCATACTCGGATGCAGGAAAGAGTGGTGTATAGAGAGCTTTCTCCCACCAGCACTGCTTTGCTTGATTGTAGCTTATTTTCTGAAGATCATTATTCGAGACAGGAAACTGTTTGAAGAACAATTGCATTTCAGTTTTTAAAACCCTGTACACTACACCGAACTTCCAGTAAGAGTAATCTAACAGTGCAAGTTTTCAACAGCACCACTGTTTACTTTGGGTACAAAAAACCAGGTTGTTTACCTGTAACTTATGATCTGGAGGTGATCAGTTGTCAGTCATGAGAAATGGGTTACTGTGCCTGTGCAGGGACCTCACAGATGCATTAACTAGCTCCTCACTGGCGCCCCTCCCCTCCGTGCACGTTGCTTTTTCAGGCAGCTGGGTGCCATTTTGTCTCTGTTTCTTGGAGACCCGTCTTATGACAGAGTACACACTCAGTGTGGGATTCAGTGATCAAGTCAGTCGTGTGATGAAAATGCTGCAGCAGGAAGGTATGTGTGGGTCTCATGACTGACAATGGATCACCTCCAGATTGTAAGTTACAGGTAAGCAAACTTTCTATCTGGAAGTGATCCACTGTCATCATGAGAAATGGGTGACTAGCTAGCTTTTGCTCTTGGAGAAGGATGCAGCCATTCCACCCACTATTGTAGAACCTGCTTGAGTACTTCTCTCCCAAAGTTGGCCTCCGCAGCCAAACCTAAGTCCACAGCATAGTGCTTGATGAAAGGCAGGTGCGAAGACCAGGTGGACGCAGCACAGATGTCCTTAAAACGGAGGCCAGGTAAGTGTGCAGCAGAAGCTGCGTATGCTCTAGTGGAGTGCGCTTTGATGAGTTTGAGAGGTTGCTGATTCTGTAACTTGTATGTTAAGAAAATGAGCTCCACCAACCAATGGGAAAGCCTCTGCCTGGAGAGAGACCTTTATTTTTGCCCTTAAGTAAGATGAACAACATCATAATATGTCTAATATCCACTGTATGTTTCAGGTAGTAGAGGAGACAGTGGCAGACATCGAGGGAGTGCAAAGCCTTGTCTAGGCGAGACTCAGGAGGAAAGGATGATATTTTGATTCAAGTGGAAGTCCGTGACCACTTTAGGTAGGAAAATGGGGTCAGTATGCATCACAATCCTATTAGGATAGAATTGCGTGAATGGCACATTGGCGTGCAAGGCAGTCAGTTCACTCATGCGCCTGGTGGACATAATTGCTATCAAAAAGACAGTTTTGAGAGTTAAGTAATAGAGACTGACTTCATGCAGCGGCTCAAAAGGGAGCTTCCATGAAGGAGGCGAGGACCAGGGAAAGACTCCACTGTTCTGTAGGAACGTGAACAGGGGGGTAAAGGTTGTTGACATCCTGCAAAAATTTCTTGCACAAGGGGTGTGAGAACACAGAGTGGCTTTGCCAACCAGCATGTTTAGAAAAAATAGTGGCCAGGAGTATCCGAAGGGACACATTAGCTAAGCCCACTTCTTTCAGGCTGGTGAGGACTTGAGTGGAGGACTTGAGTGGGAGAAGCTTTTAGAGAATGGAAGCCATGGTCCTTAGCATACACTGTGAAGTGCTTCTATTTGCTCGCGTAGCTCTTGTGAGTCAAGGCTCTCCTGGAGTTCGGAAGAATATTCTTCAATAACTGACCTTCCAGGCTGTGAGCCGCAAGGTTTGTAGAGACGGGTGCAGGTGTTTCCCGCATCCCTTGACAGCAAGTCCCGATCGAGAGGTAGGTGAAACAAGTTGCTGTTCATCAGTCTGAGTAGCGATGCAAACCAAGTCTGGCGCAGCCACCACAGTGCTATCAATATGGCTCGCGCATTGTTGCGGATCAGCTTGCTAACCACCTTGTTGAGCAAAGGTAGGGGCAGAAACAGGTAGAATAGGTTCCTTCCCCAATGATGTTGAAAAGCATCCCCTAAGGAGGCATGTCCAACACCCGCTCTGTAACAGTTTTGCGGAAATTTCTGGTTCATCACTGAAGCAAACACGTCTAGACGAGGAAGGCCCCACATTTGCGTCAGATGGTTCAGGCAGGCTTGCTTCAGTTCCCATTTGTGATGTTGTTGACAATCGAAGGTCCTGATGAGATAATAGGCCAAGACGTTCTGAAGCCCTTTGATATGCAGAGCCGTCATGAAGATGTCCCTGGGTATGCACCAAGTCCAGAGCTGGGAACTCAGGGCACAGAGAGATCAGGACACCATGCCCCCTTGATAATTCACATATGCGATTGCCGTAGAATTGTCTATCAGTAACTGCACAACTGAGTTCTGAAGTAAGGGGGTGAAGGATTTGATAGCCAGGTAAGCAGCCAATGACTCCAAAAAATTGATGTGCATGGGCATTGATGCACCGTCTGAAGACCTTGCACATAGTGATTGCTACAATGGGCTCACCAGCCCATGAGAGACACGTCTGAGGTGACACAGAATGACGGAGCCGGAGCGATGAGAGGAATGCCACTGAGAAGGTTCTCCCTGGTCTTCCACCAAGTCAAGAATTTCAAGACCCATGAAGGAACGTCTAGGAACAGCCCTTGGCTGTCGACATTTGGTCAGAAGACCCAGAGATAACACAGTTGGAGAGTTCACATCCACAGCCGGGTGTAGAGAACTGTGGATTTTCATGAGGCAATGAGGCCAAGAAGTCCCTGGACATGGCCTGCACATTGGCGAGGGCCGTGCTTGAAGTGGCTGATGAGCACAAATCTGCAAAAATCTGTCCAGAGGGAGGTAGTCTCTTTTCGTTTGAGTGTCCAAATGGGCACCGATAAAGTCTATCAATTGAATGGGATGGAGCTTGGATTTGGCCCAGTTGACTTGGATCCCCAAGTCATGGAGGAGACCAAGGGTGAGATGGATATGAGATTCCAATTGGCATCTGTCCCTGTGCACTAAAAGCCAATCATTGAGATACGGGAAAATAGTGAGCACCCCACCCGAGTCCTCAAAATAGGCGTCGACCACAGTTATACATTTTGTAAACACTCTGGGTGCCATGGATAACCTGAAGGGTAGCACCTTGTATTGGAATGCTACACCTCCTACAGCAAACCTGAGGAACTTGCAGTGATTGCTCTGGATCGCTATATGGAAATACGCGTCCCTGAGATCTAACGTCGCAAGCCACTCTTCTTTGGCCAGGAGCGGAAGAATTCCCTGCAACATTGTCATGCAGAATTTTCGTGTGTCCACATAGCGGTTCAGGTTGCGGAGATCCATAATGGCTCTGATTCCTCGGTCCTTCTTGGGGACGAGAAAGTATCAAGAGTAAAAACCTTGCAGATGATCTCTCCACCGCACTAGAACTACTGCACCCTTCTCCAACAAGGTGCGCACTTCTTCCCACAGGGCCGGCATTGGAGGGGTGGACTTGACGCCCTCAAAATGTGGCAAAGTTATGAACTCAATTGTGTAGCCAGAGTTGATAATTCCGAGGACCCACTGGTCCAATGTTATGTTGTGCCATGCCGAGGCATGACTGGCTAGGCTGATGTTGATGGGTGGCAAATGAGTAGGAATCGACGGTATGCCACATACGGCCATGTTGAAGGCTTTGGTCGGCAATGATGGTGCAAGCGGTGAACAGTCTCCCAGATCAAAGGGACTGCTTGGAGCTGTCCTTGGTGGAATGAGGACCTTGATTTTTGTTACATAGACCATAACCCTTCTTATGGTAGGGCTTAAAGGGTTTACAATAGTCCTTTCGGTCCCAATATTTAAAACCGCATTGGCAGTTATATGGTCTGTATCGAGAAGAGCCCTGCAAAGACGAGGCTGTCGCCAAAAAGCTCTTAGCTGTAAATTTGGATTTTTAAAGAGTCTCGTTGAGTCAGTAGACTCACTGAAAAGACCTTTTCCATCAAATGGAAGGTGCCCAATCCGATCTTTCATGTCAGGGTTAAGAGTCGTGGATCTTAGCCAGGCGTGGCATCAAAGAGAAACTGCCGTTGTCTAAGTTCTAGATTCGGTTTCAGCCAAGTGCTTAAATGTGCTAAGCTGCTGATGAATGAGATCAGTGCACTTTGAGAGCATGTTATTGAAGCTCTTAACAACATCCTCTGAAGCAGAAGAGGCCAGTTCGTTACGGAACGAGTCCCACGGGACATAGTTATAGCTCGCAATGCGAATGGAGAGACTAGCAGTGAAATAAACACGACACCCAAATACATCAAGTTTCCTACCCTCCTTATCAGAGGGGGTAGAATGACAGTGGCCAGGTTTAGACGAGGCGCAAACAATTACTAAGGAATTGGGGATCGGGTGGTTGAGCAAGTCAAGGTTGTCTTCCTCTTGCACTTGATACAGTGCCTCAAGACGTTTCGATGTGGGGGTTGATGTTTGCAGAATGTCCCATGAAATTTTAGCCGCCTTGGTTATGGCCAGCAACATAGGCAGCGCAATTGGTTGCGCGGATTGAATAGATGCGAACATCTTGTAGACAGGATCCTTCAGGTTAAGAGCAGGGTGTTTCACCTCAAGCTCAAGCATCTCCGCCATGTGCTGAATCATTTGTGTGTACGATTTCAACTCCTCATTAGGAAAAGTGGAAGATCTCGAGGGCACATCCGAAGGCAAGTCGGATGGGTGTCTTGGTCTGTCGCCGTCACAGTCAGAGTCCGAAGATTCGGAAGAATCATATGAATCCTCCCCAGAAGACTCCACAGGCTTAACAGGAGTAGGTGGGGCCACAGGAGGTGGTACGGGGATGTCCAAAAGTAGCCCTACAGGAGCGACTGGTTGCTGAGGAAGCGGCTCTGTTGGTAACACGGTGGTGTCAAGAAGCAGCGGCGTTGTCTGAACACACTGGGTCACAAGTACTGGTGGAACCAGAGGTTTAGGCTGCGACTGTGCCAAAGGCTGAGCAGGCAGTAACCACTGAGGAACAGCTAGTGCTGGCTGACACAGCAACAGGCCTTGCAGCATGCGCTGAGTTATCCACAACTGGAACTCTGCCCAATCCAGTTGTGCAGATGGAGAAATATTGTGCTTAAACCCACAGGCATGAATGGGGTCCTTGGAGGTACAGTGAGGGAAATAAGTATTTGATCCCCTGCTGATTTTGTCCGTTTGCCCTCTGACACAGAAATGACCAGGCTATAATTGGAATGGTAGGTTTATTGTAGCTGTGAGAGACAGAATAACAACAAACAAACCCCCAAAAGCCCAGTGCCCAAAAGTCAGCGATGGATTTGCATTGTAGTGAGGAAAATAAGTATTCGATCCCCTGGTGGCGCAGTGGTAAAACTGCCGCCCTGTAACCAGAAGGTTACAAGTTCGATCCTGACCAGGGGCTCAAGGTTGACTCAGCCTTCCATCCTTCCGAGGTCGGTAAAATGAGTACCCAGAATGTTGGGGGGCAATATGCTAAATCATTGTAAACCGCTTAGAGAGCTTCAGCTATAGAGCGGTATATAAATGTAAGTGCTATTGCTATTGCTATTGCTATCAACCAGCAAGATTTCAGGCTCCCAGGTGTCTTTTCACTATATGCAGGTAACGAGCTGAGATGAGGAACACCCTCTGTAAGGGAGTGCTCCTAATCCCAGCTTGTTACAGTACCTGTATAAAAGACACCTGTCCATAGAAGCAAGCAATCACTCAGCTTCCAAACTCACCACCATGCCCAAGACCAAAGAGCTGTCGAAGGATGTCAGGGACAAGGTTGTAGACCTGCACAAGGCTGGACTGGGCTACAAGACTATCACCAAGCAGCTTGGTGAGAAGGTGACTACAGTTGGCACGATAACTCGCAAATGGAAGAAACACAAAACAACTGTCAATCTCCCTCGGTCTGGGGCTCCATGCAAGATCTCACCTCGTGGAGTTGCAATGATCATGAGAACGGTGACAAAGCAGCCCAGAACTACACGGGGGGAACTTGTCAATGATCTCAGGGCAGCTGGAACCATAGTCACCAAGAAAACAATTGGTAACACACTACACCGTGAAGGACTGAAATCTTGCAGTGCCCGCAAGGTCCCCCTGCTCAAGGCAGCACATGTACAGGCCCGTCTGCAGTTTGCCAATGCACATCTGAATGATCCAGAGGAGAACTGGGCGAAAGTGTTGTGGTCAGATGAGACCAAAATCGAGCTCTTTGGCATCAACTCCACTCGCCGTGTGTGGAGGAGGAGGAATGCTGCCTATGAGCCCAAGAACACCATCCCCACCGTCAAACATGGAGGTGGACACATTATGCTTTGGGGGTGTTTTTCTGCTAAGGGGACAGGACACCTTCACCGCATCGAAGGGACGATGGACGGGACCATGTACCGTCAGCTCTTGGGTGAGCACCTCCTTCCCTCAGCCAGGGCATTGAGAATGGGTCATGGATGGGTATTCCAGCATGACAATGACCCAAAACACACAGCCAAGGCAACAAAGGAGTGGCTCAAGAAGAAGCACATGAAGGTCCTGGAGTGGCCCAGCCAGTTTCCAGACCTTAATCCCATAGAAAATCTGTGGAGGGAGCTGAAGGTTCGGGTTGCCAGACATCAGCCTCGAAACCTTTCTGACTTGGAGAGGATCTGCAAAGAGGAGTGGGACAACATCCCTCCTGGGTTGTGTGCAAACCTGGTGGCCAACTACAAGAAACGTCTGACCTCTGTGATTGCCAACAAGGGTTTTGCCACCAAGTAATAAGACATCTTTTGTGAAGGGATCGAATACTTATTTCCCTCACTACAATGCAAATCCATCGCTGACTTTTGGGCACTGGGCTTTTGAGGGTTTGTTTGTTGTTATTCTGTCTCTCACAGCTACAATAAACCTACCATTCCAATTATAGCCTGGTCATTTCTGTGTCAGAGGGCAAACGGACAAAATCAGCAGGGGATCAAATACTTATTTCCCTCACTGTACCAAAGGAGGTGGCACATGGGGAAACATTGGCTTTGGTTGGTACAGACACCGGCACCGTAAAGGTGGAAGAGGTGGTCCCAATCTGAAGAGGAGATGCCGGTATAGAGGCCTGGTGTGAGGAAGCCTGAAACGTGGAGCCGGAGGGCGTGCTGGTGGTGGAGTCCAGAGCACTCAGCAGCGACTTAGTAGTTCCATCATCCAACAGTGCTTCATCTATGGTATCGAAGAGCATGAGAGGTGATCTCAGAAGAGTCTTTGCAAGCTAAAACAAGAGCGGTTTATGCTGGCGTGGGAGCACTGCAGCCGTCAGGGAAGATGGAGTAACACGGTGCGGGATGCCCATGTCGGTATCGAACATCGACATCAAAGAAGTTGAGGGGAAAACCGAGTGATTTGATTTGATGTGGGGGGAAATGAAGTAGCCAGGACACTGGCGTCAACATCGAGGCAGAGACAGTGGTTGTAGTCGATACTGACGGGAAAGTTGGAAGAACCAAACATGTTGGTGTTGAAAGAGGCATAGGAAGGGCAGCCTCTGTATCAGAAGGCGGAGCTTCCGACAGGATCGCCAACAGCATCAACGGTCGATACTGAACAGTTGATGGCGAAGGGGTCCTCAATCTCGAAGGATGAGCCGACTTTGACTTGTGCCTTTTCGGAGGCAGCAAGTCACTGTCGGAGGACATACAAAGTCGTTTATGCATCTTACGTCCATGGTCTGAAGACTTGGGCTTTCTGAAGACAATCTCTTTGAGATTATCCCATAGAGTTTTAGACTGCACACACAGACCACAGGGCAGATATCGAAAGTTGGCCCATCGATGTTGACGTTGACAGCGAGAGCGATGTCAATTCCGGCCTCAGCGTCGGTGGATATAGTGCATCTCCGTAGAGAGTGGCTCTGAGATGCAAAAAGCGGTTTTTCAGTGTTTGCTTTGAGAAGGAACTGCAAATCCTACAAGAGGCCAGGACATGCTGCACTCCCAAACAGAGTAAACAGAGTTCATGTTCATCAGTTGAAGGGAACTTAGCCCGGCATGCAAAGCAACGCTTAAACATTGTTTTCTTCCACTAAGCCATGACTCTTCCGACGGCAAGGCCATGGAAGGCAGCTGTCAAGTTCAAATCAAAGTCTGAAGAATAGTCAACTTACAGTCTGAAGTCAAAGTAATGAATGTCCACATTTGTGAGAACAAAGTCCAAAGGGAGAACGAGGAAGAATAGTCAAGGTCACAGTCCGAGGTAATGCTAGAAAATCTGTCCGAAGTAACACTTTTTTTCTCATTCTGAGGAGCACCAAACCAGAGGTCTGAACGCATGTGTTGTCAAAAAGAAACAGACAAAATGGTGCCCAGCTGCCGGAAAAAGCAATGCACAAGGCATGTGCACGGCAGGGAGGGGCGCCAGTGAGGAGCTAGTTAATCCATCTGTGAGGTCTCTGTGCAGGCACAATAACCCATTTCTCATGACGACAACAGATCACTTCCAGATCTTTAAATCTGTCACTGTATCATTGTATATATCAGTTGTCTTACAAAATTGAGTATATATTTAATGAACATTTTATTATAGAAAACATAACCCAAGCTATTATTTTCCCCTGACAACATCAAGGGTATTTCATTTATATGTCTCATATTCTTGTACATGGCTGCCTATTGTCTTATTAAATCCCAAATGCCATCCTTCGCCTGAAAGCCAGAAGTTAAACCATGTTTCAACTGGACTATGAATGCACAACACTACTATATGGACAATGTTTAATCAAAAAAGTTGGTGTTGGGGCTCAACACAGCTGCTGTATTTTAAAGGACTGTCCTGGGTACTTTTGTTAGGACTGAAAGAACACAAATACATGGATAAATATAGTTACTCCCTACTAGATGCAAGGTATATTCTCCTTAAAAAACATCCTGTGCTTCCCCAAATGCTCATCTATGAGATATTTCTTTTCTCTTGCAAGTTCATTTTCAGAGCAATATGCCCAAGATTTGACAAACTAGAGAGGCATACAGTATTTGACAGATTGCCCAGTTTGAACAATTGCCAAAGAATTTTAAGTCAGCTGCCTGAAATGGAGGTGTTAAACAATCTATAAAGAACTGCAAGATAAAGATGTTTAAAGGCAAAAGGGAAGTGTGGATTGGTATCTTGCTAGACAATGTAGTTGGGGGTAGAAGTGGAGATTATCTCATTTACACCATTTATAAAATAGGTACAATCCTAGATGGGAAAGCAAATGCTGAAAACTTTACATTCAAACAGGCAAGGAGTCAGAAATAATGCAAGTACTCTTCCAATATACAACCTATCCACAGCAATCTGAACTGATAGGATTTTGTGCAGATGCTTTGATTGGTGGTGAAATGCGCAGATCTCTCCAATATGGAGAGAGATATCAGACTGAACGGTTTCTTCCACTTTATTGTCATGTCCAGTTTTGCAATCAAACAGCCACCTGTACGTGGGCCAGATCAAACCAAACTGTACCAGGTCTTCAGCCACAGAGATTGTGTTTTTGATGTTGTCCTACACATTTATGGGAAGGAGAGCATCCTGGTATTCAGTACTTACATCATGTTTTCCAACCCAGCAGCAACCCAGAGCCAGAGTGGTGTAGTGGTTAGAGTGCTGGACTAGGACCACGGAGACCCGAGTTCAAATCCCCATTCAGCCTTGAAACTAGCTAGGTGACTCTGGGCCAGTCACTCCTCTCTCAGCCTAACCTACTTCACAGGGTTGTTGTGAAAGAGAAACTCAAGTATGTAGTACACCGGCTCTGGGCTCCTTGGAGGAAGAGCGGGATATAAAAGTAAAAATAAATAATAATAATAATAATAAATAATAATAACAACAACCATCCAATTTCTAAAAGGTGGCTGTCATTGCCTAAAGCAATTCTATGTTTAGTGATAGTAACCACTCCATTCCTCTTGGAGTGGTTACTGCCACACTAATTGGCACTTATTTCAACCATGTGCCTTTAGAACATAAGAATAGCCCTTCTGGATCAGGCCCAAGGCCCATCTAGTCCAGCATCCTGTTCCACACAGTGGCCCACCAGATGCCACTGGAAGTCTACAGGCAGGAGCTGAGGGAATGCCCTCCCTCCAGCTGTTACTCCCCTGCAACTGGTACTCAGAAGCATCCTACCACCTTTGGGTGGTAAGCAAAATACTTTTTATGCAAAAAGGGCATATAACTGGAAGGAGGCATTCCAAAAGAATGCTGGCCTAAGCAAACAGGGTGACTAGAGGTCATTAAGAGGTAACAAGTGATCTTGAGGACGTAAAAACCAGGATCCAAGCACCAGAGTTCTTCATCTCACAGCAGTAGTTTAAAACATGATAAAAGTTGATCCTCAACACATGCTCTAGATTTTCCTGGAAAAACTAGGAAATGAACAAAGCAATGTTTCTAGAGTTATAGGATTTCGCTATGAAGCTTTCAGCCAGAAAATGTAGTGTAATTAATGGCACTGTTACAAGGACAGCCATAACGGGGCTGGGCAGCAAGAAAATTACTATAATGCCTAGTTACACCAGAATGAATAGGTTTGTTCTCTAGGCAATCTGGAGGACAGCCCTTGGTATTCAAGATTAAATGCTTATGAACCTTTACCATGGAGTACATTAATTTGATTTCCCCCCAACATTCTTCTTGCGATAGCAACAAGAATTCATTAAAAAAACTACTATTACTAGAAGACGTTGAACCTCTGAACTACAAGTGTGTGCATGTACACAATTTTGAATATTTATTTATATGCACACAAGATCCAATCAAAATTCTACAGCACAAGTACCATTTTGTTCTTAGGCTCTGTTTTATTGCTTTTCAATAAAAAATCTTTATTGATATTGATTACACTTTGTTCAGAAGCTTCTTGCTACCTTGAATACTGTGTATGAAAAACACAGTGTGCCGTGAAGTCAATTTCGACTCTTGGCGCCCACAGAGATAGGGTAGGACATAATTAATTTCAAATATATGACAAGAGCATACCTCTTTCAGCTCTGCTGAAGAAACTGGGTTCTCTTCGTATGAGTTCTCTTTACAACTGCAAGACTTGTCTTCCTCTTCCTGTGGTTCCACAACACTGCAACTAGCTTTAGAGTTTTCTACAGCCCTCATGTCTGGCAGTTTTTTCATACTGCATTCTAAGCAAGAATTCTCATTTTCTAACAGCAATATTCCAGATGATTCTTCCTGGGAATCCAGAGATGTCTGTGCACTCTTTTCCATTCCACACTTTTTTAACCTAGGAAGGAACTTCCCAGACTCAAGTTCTGATTTACCATAATAATGCCCTTCTTTTTCTGCATCTTCTTCCAGTGGTTTGAGATCTGCTTGGGAATCATCAAACGCTTCTGCAGGAATAGTCCCCTCATCTTTCTCAGATTCAAAATCGGACTCGCTTCCACCACATGGAGAAAGTTCAGATGCAGAAATTGGGCGAAAGTGAGTTCTTGGAGAAATCCGTATCGCTCTGTATTGTGTCCTCCCGGCGCCACATATTCTAGGACGAAAAACTTCCCTATCAGATTCAGAGCAAAGGATAGATTTGGGTTTAAAGCAAGGGCTGAAGGATGCAATTCCTTCTGGTTCAAATGTACATTCTACATGAAGAACTTGTGAAAATGGATTATTCAAGTCAAAGGAAGAGAACGAATATTCCAGACCAGACTCTTCACCTTGAAAACTACCACAAGCTTCTAACAAGTCTTCATGGAAGATAAATGAAAAACCTCTATTTAATCCATGATCACCACATTTCAACGGCTCACTTTGTTCAAACGATACCAAAGGTCTCCATAATTGTCTGTGACCCGGGGCAAAGCTATTTCCTGGTGTCATGAAGACATCTGTACCAGCTATTGTAACTACATCAGAAGCTGCACACTGTAATAGGTTTCCTTTTGGGTGACTGGGTGGCACCACTGCCCATTCACCATCACTGTTAAATGTTTTTAGCTCCCCATACACACCACCAAGAATAAATGAACTCTCCTTATCTTGGTTAATATCCCATGGTTTGGAGGGTGTAGTATAATCGCCACAATCCACCTTTGATAAACTGTTGGAAGCAAATGCTCTTTTCTCCACATTCTCCTTCTGACCTTCCCAAAGATGATATTCCGATCTTTGCACTGCTTTATTAGGATCCTGAAGAATTTCTACCTTTGTTTCATTTAAGCAGCAGCAATAATGATTTACATCAGCTGAAAATAACTCTTCTTCTATTCCATCTATTTCGACAATTGCTGCAGAATTTCTGTCTGTCATATTTGTCCAAATGTCTTTAATAACCCCTGAGCCATAGTCATCTTCATGTGGACTGCTGTCACTACACACTTGTGTAGTTTCATATTCTTTATCTTCAGCCTTTTGTTCTAACTGAATACCACAGATTGATTCTAGTTTAGATTTTTTTGTAAAAATTAAGGTGGGCATTTCTCCTAAAGATCTAGTCTCTTCCTGGCAAGTCTCCTCTTGCAAAAAATCTACAATTTCTTCATCTACATAACTTGAAGAAACTCTCGGAACGACGTAATTAATATCATCCGGGTTAAATTGAGGGGATTCTTCAAATGGAATATTTAAAGTCTCATTGTCAGAACGTGTTTCTTCAGAGTATGACCATGGACTACAAGTTCTTGTTGATAAGTTAGAACAGTGTTCATTTTCATCAAAGGCACTATTTTTGGTCCATATTAACAATCTAGACTGTGTTTTCCCAAAGATATCAACATTGCTACTAGAGTCTGTATTTTCATTTCCCAAACTGAGTTTTTCAAAAGGAAATGGTAAGACAGAATTACTGCATTGCACTTCAAACACTGAAAAAGAATTTAAACCAGACCCTTCATTAGTATCCGAAAACAGCTCTTGATTGCCTGAAAGCAAGTGTGAATTAAGCATTGTGCTGTCTAAGGTAGGGGAAAGTCTAATAGGAGAATCTCCCCCAAAGCTTTCCCCATCTGCATCACCAGAGCTAGAAGATGAACAGCACTCCCAAAATTGAGCTAAATTACTAAGATCTTGCAAGAACCACCCTTCAGCACCAACAGAGGTGGCTGAATCTGCCCATATTGCACTTTCCCCTTGCAACTCCACTCCATCAAACACTATGCAACATTCTGCCTCAAAATTAGTCCCCTCTTTACTTTTCTGCCGAATCATATTCAAAATCCGACTCTCCCCTTGCATCTTGCCTGAGGCACCAGAATCCAACATGGATTGGTCAATATCCACTTCATAGAAGTGTGTTAGTTCTGAAAGATGAACACCATCTGAGTGTGTATCGTCCTCTGGTTGAGAACACATTGAGGTCCTAGTGAGGCCAATGTCCTCATTTAGAACTGCAGGCATTTCCACAAAATGGCCATCGATGAAAGTACCTGCTGCGAGGTATGTTTTATTAATATTATTGTTGCTAATGCAAAGACCTTGCACTGATTCAGCTAATTCTTCTACAGCCTCTGATGTTGCATCACATGCATCTTGCCTGTTGCGGTACGTCGTCTCAAGTTTACTTTTCCTACTCAGGGGAACAAAGTATTCTGTAATTGGCTCAGTATACCACAGGGGCTCCTCTTTATATTCCTTTTCATTTCTGCAATCAAAGTATAGCTCTTTGCCCTCATAGCTCCCAGGTTCTTTCCTTCGGATTTCTTTTAATGGCCGTTTACCCCTTTTACACAGTTGCTTGATGGATCCATTGCTGCTGCTACTGCCGTGAATTCTTCTTTCAGCCTTCTCACCAGTCTTTACTAAATGCCTGCTTTGCCCATTCCGTCCTTTTTTACTCCGGACTTCCCTTGTTTTATGCCTTACTTTTACACATTTTGTGGTTGCTTTCGAATCACCTTGATTACCACTAGAATTTGAACCTCCTTCACTGGAGCCAGAAGACCAGGATCGAGGACGCATCTTTCCCTCAGGTTTGTGGCGGGCTTGCTTTTTGTATAAAGCAGTTCTCTCTTCAATACTGCTATTCTCAAACTTATTCTCTTTTTCATCTTTATCTTTTTTCTGTGTAGCTCTTTCATGTACAGTGACAGGTACTTTGTTGCTATTTCTCTCTTTAGATACTTCACTTTCACTAATGCAGTCCTTTGGAGAAGATGTATCGGTGCTAGTTGGCGGGACAGTAGAAGAAGAGGAGGAGCTGGAGTAAGAACAAACTTTGGATTTATTCCATACAGTCATAATTTCTTGCAGGCAAACTGGTTTCTTCGAAAGAGGTGGAAATGCTTCATAGTACCTAGAACAAAACAAAGACATTAGTATTAACTCATATAGCCATTAAAACAAGGACAGCTGTATTAGTTATACAATCTTTCTGTTCCAAAGAGCAACCAAATCAGCCACTTTAATCCCACTTATGCCGGTTTAAGAATATATAAGCACAGAGACTTTTTTTGTTCATTACTGGGTGGCAGACTGACCAACACACTGATGGAAGCTCCTTCCGTGAGCAGGAGACAGTGCATAAGAGTATTGCTCACATAACAGCTCCTTGCACAAGTGGAAGGGGTCCCTGAGTGCATGAACCTCTCCTTCTGCTCAGAGAAGCAGCTTCCAACAACAATGAATAGCTCAGAAGGTCTGGCCGTCACCCAAGAAAATACTGATACAAGAGTAGATACATGTTTTCAGCTTGTACAAAATATGCAGTTAAATATGTCATCCATGGAAGTTACCAAACTTGCCATGGATCAGATCCTCTACACCTCATCAAGTCCTTGGATCGCTTTGTGGGAATTTAGCAGGATGGCCACAGTATGCTCTAGACGCTTCTAGACTCCAGCCCAGCTCTGTGTACCTGGCACTCCTCCAGATATTAGTGTGACTCTCATTCACCAGGGTGGAAGGAGAGTTGCCGAAACAGTTTCATGTATACTGAAGGGCTTCATTTTGTACTCCTGTGCATGTCTGGAGGAGGCAAAGCATCATAGAAACTACAATTCCCATGACACCCAACAAGCTTGGACATACTGTGTTTGTGCACACATATTCAAGGCTTTCCTTTACCCCTACAGCAATTAATGCGATCGCTCTGCCACCTGCCTCTACTGATAAATAGTGGAGAGGTTGGGGCGGTTGGTTGGTTGGGGCAGTGGTTGGTGTCCCATCCACATCAGGAGTAGCAAAGCATTATAATCAGGCACACAAATGGACACAGAAGCCAGGTTCATTAAGACAGCTGAATAATTAATTTTGTTTTTCTCGTTTAATCAAAATGGAATGGGGGTGGGGAGCCAATCCATTACTGTACCACACATCACATTAGCTTCCCCAACCTGAGGTGCTGTGGTTCAGAAGTCAGCAGCTAGCCCTGTCTGGTTTTCTCAACCTCAGCACTTTCTGTAGAGCTGATGGTAAATGATATATTGGGAAAGCCTTACTGAAGAACACGTGTGACTGTTGCTGCTCAAGGATGAAAATAAGTCTTGTCTTTCATTAAGCAGAAGGAAGAGAAAGGAGGATCTGTTGCACTGGAAGATGTCTAGCTTAGCAGGATTCCAGAATTCTCTTTGTGCACGTGCAACACAAAATTAGAGATTTTAACATAATGATTCATATGCAGAAGGAAACATTTTAATAAGAAAATGATAATTTCAAAGCCATATTTCATGGTCAGTAACAATATCTAAAGTAGCACTTACATTTACATCTGTATACATAAAAAATTGATACTTAAAAGGGAGACATACATTTCCACTTGATCCTTTGCTGCAGGAGATAAATCAACTTCAGGAGGCAAAGAGCCCTCAAGCTTTCTGTGAATCTTCTCTTCTGTTATAGAAAACAATCACTTGAATTTGTGATCTCCGACTTGCGTGTTTCTAAAGTATTTTCTTATTACAAGAAACAATCAAACTATAAAGAACCAAATTCCATGATTAACTGGCTTCCGTACTTGCTTCAAATGATTTGGATCGATTCAACCCAAATCTGGTCGATTCAGGTGATTCAAGCTCAAAATGAATCTGCATAGACACTCCTGGCCAAATTTGAGCTCAAATTTAATCACGCCAGATACGATTCAAATCTGAGATTAAGGTTCCTCCTATTAAATCCCCCAGATTCCCAGCTTTTTCTTTCTTTTTTATTTTTTTAAAAAGCTAAGCCCTAGCCCTTGTAGAAGTGGAGTTATGGAGCTAAAATGTGCGGCCACTATTTTCAAGTGTTTGGATTCTTTAGTGTATAGTAACATTTCCTCACTGAATCCCTATGAGGATTCATTACACACACCTTCATTTCTTCTGTTCATTTTGACTGTCTTTGGACAGTGCCAACTGTCAACTGCCATGTGCCAACTACACCCCCATCATCATCCAGCAAGGCAGTGGGGTACTAGTCAGTTTATGTTCTAGGAATTTTTTCAAGTGTTTAGACTTTTTGGTGTCTAATAGCCTTTGCTCATAATGAATCCCTACGAGGAGTCATTATACACCAAGGTGTCTAAACACCTGAAACATTCATAAAATATAAACAGAGTACCCCAGCGGCTTGTGCGGTAGTTGGCACATGGGATACCACTAATCCCCCACCCACAAAGCAGTGGGGTCAAAATGAACAAAAGAAATGAAGGTGTGTAATGAAGACACCAATGAATCTAAACACTTCAAAAATGCCTAAAAAAATAAATTTGAGTACGAGAGAGAGAGAGAGATGGTAGTTGACACATGGCACTTGCCTGATTGCACTGTCCAATGACAGTCGAAAGGTGTACAATGAATCCTTATAGGGATTCATTATGAGGAAAATTACACACCAAAGAATCCAAACACTTGAAAAATAGTGACTGCACATTTTGCTCCATAACTCCACTTCTACAAGGGCTAGAGCTTAGCTTAAAAAAAGAAATTAAAGCTGGGGATCCATGTTAGGGATACAGCAACTTCAAATCCCCATTATTTCCTATGGCAGAAATATACAAAATCAGTAAAAGCTAGGAAAAAATCATTCAAAATCAACCAAGGGCCCCACTGCCTTCAGATTTGGGTGGTAGGTGGCACCCATGGGGACCTACCCACTACCCAAATTAGGTGCCCCTAGGACATTTAGAAGTGGGCTGAATCATTCCAAATTGAATCCAACTCAAATCGAATTGGATCAGATTAGAATTTGCAGATTAGAGATCCGGCCAATTCGATTGAACCTCAAATCAAATTGCAAAAAATTGATTCAAGCACATCCCTAGTGGGCACCTCTCTCACCCCTAAGCGTTTCTCCGTAAAGTATGTGAGCAACTGCATTTAGAAACCATTATGCCACCCTGGAATGTAATCTAAAACTTGTGTTAGGAACCTGCCATATACCAGTCAGACCAGTGGTCTATCTAGCTCAGTATTGTCTTCACAGACTGGCAGTGGTTTCTCCGAGGTTGCAGGCAGGAATCTTTCTCAGCCCTATCTTAGACAAGCCAGGGAGGAAACTTGAAACCTTCTGCTCTTACCAGAGCGGCTCCATCCCCTGAGGGGAATATCTTACACTTCTAGTCTCCCATTCATATGTAACCAGGGCAGACCCTGCTTAGCTAAGGGGACAAGTGATGCTTGCTACCACAAGACCAGCAATCCTCTCCTAAAGTGTTCGAATAGCCCACATTCCTTTTGGAATGTAATATTCTATCTTTATGGAGACAAGGAGGGAGTCAGTTATGGATAGTGAACAAGATCATTTAATGCAAACTCTTCAAAAGCGATGGCTGGTACTAGTTACAGTACGTAGATAAAGTCAAACATTTACATTCTGAGAACTGAGGGAAGTGCAACGCTCAGTACAAGGCCACCAAGCTAGGGTTAGTAGCTTAGATATATTGGCAAGGCTTCGAGTCATTTCCTTGAGCTAAGGGACGGATCCCAATGTCTGGCCCCAGTATAACACAATACTGCACAGTACCTCCAAACTGGGCTATGGCAGTGTACTGTATGTGGGGCTGCCTTTGACCATTTCCAGGAAGATTCCGCTAGTACAAAATATCTGTTGGCTTCCCAACTAGAATCAGCTTAAAGGGAAAATCCCTCACCTGCAACCTTAGCTGTGGCGAAATTCCTGTCAGTTGCTCCAAGAGTAAGGAAGCAAATTGTGAACTGATGATAATGAAGCCATTGGGTGGGGGTCACTTTGGGTCATCTGACATTCTGTATGTGTATACTGTCAGTATTCCCCTGCCATATCTTATGTTGCAGCAACAATAGCTTTATTTTTATTTCTGTTCTATTGGTTGTAGTCGATGTACTGACTAAAGAATACTTCGCCAGTTCTTGAAACCGCAACACTGTTTACCAGACTGTTTTAGAGCATGATGCAAAGTGCTGATTATCTAAATGGCTTGGTTCTGCCTTGGTTCTGAGTCTTCTTCAAAGTCCCGTCATCTAATGTTAGGCAGGCAGTGACTTGGTCATGATGCCTTGTATTTTGAATGCCTTGTGCAAAGAAAGCCACCTGGTACCAATTGAAGTGTCTTTTCAATGGCCAGGTGACTTTACTTGCCCAGATATTCCAACACCTTGTGTAGCAGGCTTTAATTACTGGATTTGGACTGGCGAAGACTACTGCCTCTGGAACTGTATACAGTTAACTGAATTCTATTGTACTTTTTAATTATTTTAAGTATATGCCACCCTGGGAGGTAATGCTGAAGGAATGCTTTTAAGCTTATTGAAGAAAAATATTGTTATGGTTTTTCCAAGTAACCATTAACTCAAATTATTTGAGAGGAATGAATTCATATTCAAGAGGTTAAAGCCTACACTTGTTTGCTTATATTCCATCCAGATTTCATTTTAATGTGCTTTTTAATGCAAGAAGTTATAACTGAAGTAAAAAAGTTTCTTAAAAATCAGTTTTATCTATCATGCATGTTCTCCACCTATAACATCTTAATCTTCCATCTATCAATACTTGTTTACATTGTTTTACTATAGTTGCAGTGGTCTATCCAAACCTTAAGAAAAACCTTCAAGTAATTTAACAGAGGGTTCATATAGCCAATAACATATTTGTTCTTTTCTGTTTCAATACAAGTGTTTCCCTCAAAATACATCAGACTTAAAACCTACATAATCTTTCCACATGGCTACTGTTATGTGCAGAAAAATCTTGAAGTTACTAAAAAATGCAACAGATTATGACCTACCATTATGGCTGCAATCCTGAACCTAGGTGAGAAGGCTAGGGGTCAATGTGTATATTTGCGGTGGTGGTGGTGGTAGGGGATTCCATTACATGGCCTCCCAATAGCAGCCTAAAATGGTATCATACCATTTTAAAACCTGTTCCAATACAGGTTTACAACCTCATCTGTTTGTGAAAACTAGGCCCAGTGTCAGCATGCAGCACCTTCAAGCCAACTGCACGCAGGCACAGCCTCCCACAAACTTTCTCCTTACTAGGCACTTAACACCAGCTTGGCCAGAATTATCATTTTAATTCCTCAGTGATGTCCCCAACATAGCACTACACTACTGTGATGCTTTACTGGGGGCATTGAGAGGAAATAAAATGGCGACTCCACTCACACCAGTGCTGAGAGGGATTCTGTTGCTGCCCAGTAAACCACCGAGGTCCATCCACATGGCAAGACTTATTGAGCAGCAGCAATAGCAGTCCTCTTTAGCTCTGGAGAGACACAACATCAAGGCACTGTCTGAGTAGTGGCTCTAGTCATGCCAGCACTGCTGTTGCCTGCTACTGCCAGAGAAGCCCTCAGGGGCCCACCCAAATGGGAAGGGCCCAGGGCCTCCTCAGACTTGGAGCCAGCCCTGACTAGGACTTCCTATAGCATAGTTGATTCAACCAAACTACTGCATGCAAGGTAGTGATCAAATATGTTTCAGAGAGATCTCCCCCCCAAAAAAACAAAAAATAACATTATAGAAGGTATTCTCACCTTGCTCACTCTGGAGATCTTTCAGTCTACAGCAGAGCTCTTCCACTAAAGTCTCAATCCCAGAGCTCTGTACAATTAAAAAACCACACATTTTTAAAAAGCAGTCAGTATAATTACTACTTAATATGTATAAGATGCTTCACATACATTCTCTCAGAAAGTGAAACAGCCATGTAAGGAACCACCAGCATTATCCCAATATAGCAAATGAGGTTGAGCCTTGAGACTAAAAAAGTAGAGGCTTGCTTCTAGTCCCTTGGTGAACTTATGGATGAGGTGAGGTTTGAAGATGTGGACTTCACAGCTTAAGTTTGGAAATCTGCCACTATATTACAAGTTTTCATTCCAGTTCATAATTATGATTTAGGAGTCTAAGCCAGTTTTGGACAATCTTTTCAAGGCACTTATCACAATCAGTGAGATGGAAGGGGCACCAAATTAAAGTACAACCACACACACACACATTAAACCCCCCCCCCACCAAAGTAGTTCTCTCAATTTCCCCTTCACCTACCCATATTTATATTGTAAGCCAGGTTATTTTTAAGGAGACATTATAACTGACATTTTAATTTACAAGTGCAGGATGTAAATATTACATTCTATCTATCTATCTAAAAACCCAGGGCAGTTTACAATCCAAACAAACAACTAAAGCCTAAAAATAATATAAAACAGATTAAGATTACTATAAATAAAACTTTAAAATATCATAAACTAAAAGCCTGTTTTCAAGAGTCATTTAAAAACAACCAGAGATCGGGAGATTCCGATTTCATTTGGCAGTGTGTTCCAGAGCCCTGGGGCAACCAAGCGAGCCAGTGGGCAACCACAACTGAACCTCCGCCAATGATCTTATTAGGCAGTGGGGTTCATGAAGAAGGCACTGTCTTAGATACCCTGGGCCCAAGCCATTCAGGGCTTTATAGGTAACAACTAGCACTTTGTATTTTCCCCAGAAACTAATTTGCAGCCAAAGTAGTTCTTTTAAAATATGTGAAATGTGGTCTCTATGGGTGGACCCAGAGACCAACCTGGCTGCCACATTCTGCACCAGTTGCAGCTTCCGAACTATGTACAAAGGAAGCCCAATGTAAAATGTAATGCAGTAGTCAAGCCTGGCTGTTATCAGCATATGTACCAGAGTTTTAAGATTGTTAATCTCGAGAAATGGACGTAGCTGATGTATTAGTCAAAGCTGATAAAAAGCACTCCTGGCCACTGTCTCAACCTGAGATCAGGGAGAGGTTTGGGTATAGAAGTTTTCCCAAGCTACATACTTGATCTTTCAGGGGGAGTTAACTCCATCCGGAACAGGCAGATCTAAACTTCTTCCTAAATTCCAGCCTCCCACAATGAATACCTCCATCTTGTTTGGGCTCAATTTCAGTTTGTTCTCCCTCATCCAGCCCATTACCAGTTCCAGGCAAGCATTTAGGAAGCTTAAGCCATCTCCTGACCAAGTTGATATGGAGAAATAAATCTGGGTGTCATCAGCATACTGATAGTACCCTGCACCAAATCTCCTGATGATCTCTCCCAGCAATTTCATGTATATGTTAAAAAGCATTGGAGATAGAACCCTATGGGACACCATACAGTAGCTATTGCTTTGAAGAGCAACAATCTCCAAGTGACACCATCTGGAATCTACCTGAGAGGTAGGAGCAGAAGCACTGCAAAGTGGTGCCTACCACCCCAAATCCTCTCAGGCACTCCAGAAGGATACCATGGTTGCTGGTATCGAAAGCCACCAAGAGATCCAAGAAATCCACCAAGAGATCCAACAGGGCCACACTTCCACTGTCGATTCCTAATTAGAGATCACCCATCAGGCAACCCAAGGCAGTCTCCACCCCACAGCCCGTCCGAAAACTGGTTTGAAATGGCTCCAAATAATCTGCTTCTTCCAAGACTGACTGGAGTTGAGAAACCACCACCCTCTCCAACACTTTGCCCAATCATGGAAGACTGGAGACAGGCCTATAATTGCCTAGCAGGGGGATTCAATGCAGGTTTCTTCAAAAGAAACCTGAGACGAGGATGTATCCTGCTCTCCCTCACCTTCTCCAACTTCCACACTAGACTGTATAAGCCATGTAGTGCAAGGGTCAAGTGAAAGGGGGTAAGGCAAAATTAAGAGTTTTAAACTGGTGAAAACTTATTGTTGGTTTTAACAATTAACATGGTCAGTGCTAATAAAAACCCTCAGTTCTCTTTAGCAGGGAGGAGAAAGAATGCACCCAGATCCTCCAACTGCCAAAAACCATTTCAGTTCATGTCCATATATTATACCACACTAAAAGCACTTCCACTGTGGATTTCAAATGTAGGGAGCACTAGCTTCCGGCAGTTCTGTTCCACTGCCCCTGCTACGGAAATTGTCATATTTTGGTAGCGTTAGAACATGATGGTTATTATGATATTTTGGAAACTAACTAGGAGAGTCTGCAGACAGGAAGACAGAGCAATCAAATTAATTCAGTCATCTAGCTCAACTGCTCTGTCTTCCTGCTTATTAGGCACCTTTTTGTTTTTATTCTGTTGTATATGGTTCTATTTTGAATTATGTACACAGCCTAGATATACATATATCAGGCAGTATATAAATACGATAAATAAATAACATTTACTGAAAGGTTCATCTTAATGGTTAAATGTTTAACAGTTTAGTGTTTAACATCCAGCAAACAAATATGGAAAATAAAGTACTTATTAAACAGAACACCTCAACCGACTACTCAACATCACGGTTAAGAATGAACTGAATAGGATGCAACTATTGTACTAGTTCTTACTTCATCAGAAGCAGAGCGAAGACACTGAACAGCAGCCTGTTTTTTCATTTCTTCTAGTGTTAGATCAGAACATTTTTTCTTACTTTTCCCCCATTTCTTGTAAGCTCCTTTTTCCCAGCCCAGGAAGATGTCATTCTCCTAAAACAAATTAAGGGGAAGAATAAAAGTTAATTAGAATATTATATACCACTTACAAGATACTCAAGGTTTTTGCAAAGGAAAGTGGTAAGACCACATGGGAAGATTAAATATGAACAGACTGACACAAGTATCCCCTCCCATTCTAATGGTCATTTCCACCATTCTCTCTCCCCCACCGCATTCAAGCATACCACTCATATCCATATACTCTCTTGACTCATCCTTCCCTCTGCCTACAATCCAATCTCCTTCTTCCCCCTGTCTCTAAACAGGAGCTGCATATTTGTAATGCCTTAACTTGTTCTTTCAGTTTTTCTCTTGATCTTGTACAATCTGACTTCTGCCCTATGAAATTTGGTGCACTGCTAAAGTTACAGTCTTACTGCCAAATATAATACTACACTTTGTTAGCCATCCCATAACAAATTGTTATCTGAGCTGCTTACAAAAATACACACATACAATAAACACATTAAATCATAAGACAAAAAAAAGTGAAAATAAAATACAAAAGCAGTGTTAAAAACTCATTTTAAAATTAGTTAAAGATCAGACAAAATCTGAAAAGCTGAATTTAAAAAAACCAATTTAAAAGGCCTGGGTGAACAAAAAGGTCTTTACCTGGCATCTAAAAGAACAAAGTGATGAAGCTAGGTGAACCTCACTGGGGAGGCTATTCCATAAACGGGGTGCAACCACCAAAAAGGCCCTCTCCCTGGTAGCCACCCGCCTCACCTTGTTTGGCAGGGGCACCTGGAGGAGGGCCTCTGAAGAAGATCTTAAGGTACGGATAGGGACATATTGGGCAAAACACTCTTTCAAGTAACCCGGTCCCAAGCCATTTAGAGCTTTAAAGGTTAAAACCACCACTTTGAATTGGGCCCGGAAACAGACTGGGAGCCAGTGCAGCCAACTAAGTACTGGCATAATATGATCAAAACATCCAATCCCGATTAATAATCTTACAGCCCTATTTTGTACGAGCTGCAGTTTCGGGACCATTTTCAAAGGGAGCCCCATACACAATTCATTGCAGTAAACTAAGCAAGAGGTTACCAGAGCGTGAGTAACTGTGGCCATGGTATCTCTGTCCAGGTAAGATCACAGTTGGCATATCAGCTGAAGCTGATAAAATGTGCTCCAAGCCACAGAGGCCACTTGAGCCTTCTAGTGACAGTGCTGGATCGATGAGCACCCCCAGACTGTGAACCTGGTCCAAATATAGAAGTCTGTACCCTGTACACATCAATCCTTTCTGCTGCCTACAATACCACGGGCCATTCCCCTTCATTACAACTCCCCACATACATTAAGACTGCCATGGCGTTCTCTGCTAGTTCTTCTTGTGGGACTACTTGTCCAGAGTTTCCCTTGAGGGAGGCTCCTTTCTATTCCACAGTTTTGCAAGGCTGAGTCCTTTACTATTCCCTCTATGTCTACCAGTGACATCAAATCCCATGGTTTTCCTTACCACCTATACAATAACAACACCTTGTTATTGCTTTGTCCCCACAACCTTCTTCCTTGATATCTGACTGCCAGCTGAGTATTTCTACTCTGACAAATTGAGTTTGAGATGTTGGTTACACATCCAAACACAAAATGGTCATCTTTTCACCCAGATAGTTTCCATTTTGACTGTTGTCTATGTCCACTGACATCACCACCACCCATTCTATCACAGGCATGAAGCCTCAGCTTCATCACTGAATCTGTGGGACTAAGAATAAATCAGTTGCTAAGTCAAGCTGATTCTCTTTACAAAATATTGCAAAAACCTTCCTCCAGTTCCTCTAGCCAAATGAGTTTATCTTCCACTCTTAACTAAGCAACCTCTTCCTTTCTGGCCCTTCCTCAACATGTTGGCCCTTTCACCTTTATTCATAGTCATAGTCTTTATTTTGGTCTTTGACCAGCACAATTCACCTTTATTCAGAACATTCTATTGCCAAAGCCATTTGCCCATTGCTCAGAATATGCAATTCCCCGCCACCACTTAACTCCCTAAAATGTCTTCCTACCCCTTCCCACAGCCAAGACAGACTGCCTCTTTATTTTTAAAATTCCCCACAGCCTCACCTTATCTCCAGTTACACCCAGTGACCTTTGTCCCCCAACTACTACTCCTCTCAGGCTACAACCTAGAGCTTTTAAAAGTCTGCAACCAGTCAAGATGTTCTATTCCAAAAGAACATTTATTCAGTTCAAAAATTCAAGTCATGAACACGTTGCATTATGTTAACTGATGAGAAAAGGGATTGATAATGTACAAAGTAAAGTGAGTAGTTTAGACTTCTCTAGAACCCCAAACTCCGATACTGCAGGTAGCAAGCTCATTGGGGAGGTCTGGTTGGTGGCGACTCAAAACTGGACATTTTCTAGAGTTGCCCTAGGACTCTGGAAAATGCTTCCAGAGAAGTTTCCCCTTCTCGGAATGTTTTTAAGAAAGACCTGAAAACATATCTGTTTAGCCAGGCTTTGAGTTTATAGTTTTAAAGCTTCAGGTTTTAGAGTTTCTATTTGTACTTTAAATTGTTTTAATCATGTTAATGTTTTAATGGTTGTTTTTAGATTGTGAACTGCCCAGGGACTTCTGAATGAGGGCAGTATCGAAATCTACTAAAGAAACCAAAACAAACAAACCATGAGAGAATATCTGAAGCTAAATTGTAGTAATCATGCTAAAAGATGTTCATGCAAACTTATTTCCCTTATTTAAATACCGATTAATGTGCAAGACTAAGATTCAGTGGAGGAAAAGCAGCTCTGAACATTAGCAGAGCTCATTTCTATAAGCAGAATGCACAGGAGTGCTATAGTGGCATGTGCTACATACATGTTTTAGTCACATGCCACTGTGCAATTCCAAATGTTCCTTTTGAAAAAGCCCTGCTGCAACCCTATGCATACTTACTGGCAGTATTCCCTCTAATTTTTCTCATCTGTGTGCAAAATGGGTGTGAAACAACTGCCATCCTTAAATGATGCACACTGTGGCATACTGCAGATTTTGGGGGTCTGAGATGGCAGCAAGTGGCCAAGGGATTGCAATTTGCTGCTCATTGACATTGTTTTCCCAGTGTGTGGGGCAGCTGAGATAAAGGAATATTCTATGTTAGAGACTCATTAGAGTGACTGAGAACAAAACTGCTAAATATCAGAATGCCCCTATACAAATCATGGTGTGGCAACACTTGGGATATTGTGCATGGTTTTGGTTGCCAGGAACATCTTTCCCTATGGGGAAAATGCTACAGTTGGGTTTTTTTAGTTAGAAGAACGGTGACCAGGATCACGGGGCGGGGGGGCAATTATAGAGGTTTATAAAATTATTCTTGGTGCAGGTTAACACCCCCCACCCCCACCCCACATTAGAACTCAAACTCAAATTCATCCAGTGGATCTGACTAGCAGGAAATTCCGGATACATTTTTTAAAAGAACACAGAACAGAGTTTGGAGAATTCACCACCACATGATGTGATGATAGCCACTAGCCTAGATGGCTTTCAGAAGGGAGCTTAGATACATTCATCAATAACAAGTCTACAAATGGCTGTTAGCCATATGCTACCTCCAGGTTCAGAGGCAGTAGCCTTCTGAACACCAGTTGAGAGCACAGGAGATACAACTATTTACCTTACATATCCTGCTTGTGGAGACACGGAGGCATCTGGCTTGCCATTGTAGGCAACATGATATTTTACTTTTGGTTTGGTTTATCTGGACTCTTAGATATTGGAGCTAAAGAGACAAGTTCTTGGCTCTAAAAAGAGTGAGCTGGATGGCCCTGGAGATTAATCAACTTTGTTTTAGGAAACAAGCCTGTAGGTTGCAGCATCATGTTTACCTTTTCTCTAGATACAAGTCCATCTGGAGCCTCCATGGGTGGGGAGAAACGGAACAGCTTTCACAGCACACCCTCCCAAGCAATCCTGCTCCCCTCTTTCCTGCACCTATGTACTGTCTGCCAAATCCAGCAACTCCATTTCCCACTTCCATTGCTATTCTATTACTATGATATTTTGAATCAACTGCATGTATGTCTGCTACTGCTTTAAGTGTGTCTACTCAGAAGTAAGAGCATACTTACTCCACCAGGAGCCCCTGGTGGCGCAGTGGTAAAACTGCCACCCTGTAACCAGAAGGTTACAAGATCGATCCTGACCAGGGGCTCAAGGTTGACTCAGCCTTCCATCCTTCCGAGGTCGGTAAAATGAGTACCCAGAATGTTGGGGGGCAATATGCTAAATCATTGTAAACCACTTAGAGAGCTTCCAGCTATAGAGCGGTATATAAATGTAAGTGCTATTGCTGCTATTGCTATTGCTATTTAAGCAAATGTATTTGAATGAACAAAATTAGATTATTTGATACACTTACAAAATGTGACTCTAGTGGTTGTACAGTTTGGGTTTGGAGTTTCAAAGAGCCAAACAGTTCAGGACAAACACGTTATCTGCTTAAAATTAAGAACGTAAATCTAAAAGTACACCTTTTAAAAGATACTGTGTTTGTTGAACTCAATTCTCCTGGATAAATCAAAATAAACTTTCAGAGGAAATATTCAAAGATTACATACTTCAATTAAGTAAAAATATTTATCTTTTTAAAATTTCATTAATACCACATGACTCTTATGCATAAGGATAAACTAGAAGCTGTTTATACAAATGCTGACAAATGTTACAATAAATGAATCCAGCAACAAAATCTTTCTTAACCAGAATCTAGAATGCTACTTTAGGCATGCCCAGGCGCTTGAGAATGCCCTGTCCAATTAGGATTTTTTACTGAACACCAGAACACCATGCTGTATCACAAGCACTTTTTGAAAATATGGGCTTTCAATATACTGGAATTTTGAGAATGCTTTAGCCAAAGTCCCTTACCAAATGCTCCTCGGTAAACTTAGCAATCAAGAGGCAGAGACTTCTTATGCATTAGTAATTGGTTTGGCGGGAGACAGAGGGTGGGAGTAAGCAAACAGTTCCCATAATTGTGAGAAGCATGTAATTCAGTTCTTCACAGATCTGTAATGCGTGCTATTTCTCTTTGAACAGGTGCTATTTCACTTGTCCATCAATGATCAGGGATGAGCAGTGAGACAGCCAAATCTATTGATCACATCAAATTATGAAGGGTGGTGGAAATCCAGAAAGCTATATTTCAAATACTGTGTGTAGTCCTGGTCAGCCCTTTTCAAAAGAGCATAATCTTAAAACTGGAAATGCCACCAAAATGATTGCAGGGTTGGAGTATTGCCTATTAGAAGAGCTAAAGTATTGGGGGCTTTTTAATTAAGACAACTAAGACAGGAGATACATGAGAAGTGGCTATAAAGCAAGTTTGCTCTCTCTACCATAGTACTAGAACTCAGGACAGAATGAAAACATAGCTTCACACAGCAAACAATTTATGTAAAGAAGATGCAGTGGCCACTCGGCTTTAAAAGAAGTTTACACAAAATCCACAGAGCAAGGTCTATCAACAGCTACTAGCTGTAATGGCTAAATAAAGCCCCCATGTTTAGAGGCAGTATGCCACCGAGGGATAATCACAGGTAAAAGCTTGCAGCCTGGAAGCAGCTGGCTTGTCACTATGGAAAAAAGAATGTTAAACTAGATGGATTGTTAGCATGATCCAGCAGGACTGTTCTCAAGTTCTTCAGCAGTTCATTAGAGCATGTGTTTACATGGACTCAAATATACATGAGAGAAAAAAATCAAGGGTTCTTGACCCAAGATGGGTCAAGAAAGCACGGCACCAGAACCACCCAAACATGGGCCCCAAGGACACTAGAAGCTGCATGCATCTGTTCCAATTAAACAGAGCATATATGGAAATGTCCTGCTTTGCACAGTTCAGCACAGCAAAGCAAAGCAAAAGCAAGGAGACGTGTTCCTTCAAATGCACAGCAGTTTGCCATCAGAAGAAGTGGCTGGTGTGGGAGCGTTCTGGAGTGAAGTGGCAGGAAGCAGGGTTTTTTTGGTTGTTTTTTTTTTTTTTAAAGAAAGAAATAGTAGCTAACATGGTTTTGTCACATGTTTAGTTAATGGTTGAGCTCTGTATCTCCTATTTTAAATAAGTGCAACTCCTGATACAAAGAAGTTGGCCAAACACAAATGATCATATAAGAAAAAAAACTGATTTGAGAAACTCAATCACTCTTTCATAAGAACATTTTTGATTATTATAAAATACAGCTTATCAGAAAGGTGCCTGTGCCTCTTATTCTTATAATCACCTTTTGAAAGAAAATAAGTTGCTGCACCATCACTATCTATGGCAGGAGTTAGGACTGACCTGTATACAACAGAAAGAAAATGGGTTCTGGGATCCTGTTTCACATGGTTATTGAGAGAGAAGACCCATAATTGCTGCACACATTTCACCATCTGTACGGGTCTTGTATTTTCAGAATATTTGGAGGGATCCAGGGGGAAAGAAGAATGTCATTAATGGGACCTGGTTTTGACAGAGTTCATCAGGCTGCCTGCAACAGCTAATGAAGTTAAACCTCTCATTGGTCAACTGGCCAGTGATTAAGCCCCAGGAGAAGATATGTTGTCCCCAACATTATATAAAGCCAGTCTAGGCTGGTGGGCTCCTATCTTGTCAAGTTTGTTCACCTATATTAATTTTACTGCTAAGATGCTTCAAGGCTGGGGAAAAAGTATTGTTTTCCCAATCTTCAAAAAAGGAGATAAATTCAAGTACTCTATAGTAGGGATGTGTGAAAATGTTGCAACATCAAAACATTGTGACTCGAAACAAGTTGTAATGGCTAAAGTTGTTTCGAGTTTGAAACAAGTTGTTTCGAGTTTGAAACAAAATAGCCTTTAAATAAAGGGCCTGTTTCAAGCTCGGAACAAAACAACCTCATTAATTCAAAATGTTTTGACATTTCGAGCACCCTTTTGGAGGCCTGTTTTTCCCTTGACAATTGGTTTTCTGGCACTGGCTTCCAATTGGCTTGCAATCTGGACAGTGACAGAGGGGTGTGTGTATAAATAAAATAAAATAATATTTCTTGGCGATTGTCATGATGAGCTCCATGTCTGATCTTGAGACTAGCTTGTGTTTCACTCACTGCCCTGGTCTGCTCTGTAATCTGCATTACAAGGTGATGTACTCAGCCAAAATGTAGCTGAAGTTGCTCTAGTTGAGCTTATGACTATGCTTGCTGCTAAGTAAGTGTGCTGCTGTGGCAGCTGTTGCAATGCTAGGAAGTAAGGAGTCGTAATTGTGTGAGAGAGCGCAACTTGTACCAATGATGTTACTGCTGTGCAGGCACAGTGTCTGGCATTCGATTCTGTGTCAGTGATTCCTTTTTGGCCATTTTGGGACTGTGTTTGAAATGTGTGTTCTGTGTGGGAGCGACAGAATCCCTTTTACAGTGTGCTTCTGCAGTAGTTTTCAAGGCAGGGTTGCAAAATGCCTTGCAAATGTCCATGCAAAACATTTGTGCAGTGCACTCTGAGTGCAGCTTGTTCCAGTCATAGGGAGCAGTGGAGAAACTTAAGAACACCCCATTGTTCCTCATGGGTAGTTCCTAGCGACACCAAAGTGGGTTGGGCAGTAGGGCGTGATGGGTGCTACCTATAAGCCAACCCACAAGAGAAAAGAGAAAGCAGCCCCCAAACCCCACAAAGGATCCAGACCAGAGCAGTGAGTGAAGCACAAGTTAGTCTCAAGGCCAGACATGGCGCTCATCACAGCAATCATCAAGAAATCTAATATCTCACTCACACTCACTATCTCAAACAAAACCAACCACAACTCAAGGAAGGCTGGCACCCCAAGTTCTGCCTTTGCAAAACCAGATAGTTATAGCAGCAATAGCACAGTGTATTATACTCAAGGCTGAGAAAAGAAAACCACAAAATCAAACCATCCTTCCTCCTCTCCTGATGTTTCATCTTCAAGAGACTATGAGGGCTCTCTTTGCCTCCCAAGCCCTTTGAATACATTTTGAAATCCCCTCCAGCCATGACAACACTTGATTTGTGTGATAACAAGTCAACCAAGAAGCAGGGAGATCACAAGCCAAATACAAAGCCAGTGCCAGAAAATCAATCAGCAAAAGGAAAAACCGGCCTCCAAAATGGCTCTCAAAAAGCTGCAATCAAAACAGGTTGTTTTTCCCACAAGCTCAAAACAGGTCCTTTAACAGGCTTTTCATTTTGAGCTTGAGACAGCCCATTTCGAGTTGAAACGTTTCAATGTTGAAGTGTTTTGAACGTCCCTAGTTTCCAATGAAAAATTGCTTAAAGCAGTAGAGAAGATTAAAACCAATTACAATAAGATACTACCAACTAGGGATGTGCATCAAATTGCTTTGGTGCACATACTAGGGCGGCGAGGGGTTCCCTTAGGAGGCAGTGGGCAAGTCCTACCTGCCCATCCGCCAAGACCCCACCACCCCGGCATTCACACGGAAATACCTCCTGCAAGCGGCAGCTTATGCCGCTTGCCCCTTTAAAATGCTGTGCCATGGCAATGGGATGCCATGTGTATAACACATATAAAAATACAATGGCATAATACCAAGTAGAATTACAAAATATAATGAAAAGAATGAGAAACCAGTATATACAGGTGTCCAAACAGAGTCCGAGATGTCTTCAAAATGAGAAATTGAAGAGTACATACAGTACAGGTAATGAGTACTCAAATCCAGAGGAAGGAAACGATGTACTTTGTAAGATGTGAATGCATGTAGTTCAAAGCATTAATCCTTCATTCAAGGAAAAGCAAGCAACATGCTCTGTAATGACTGATTATAATTGGTGATGGAAGACAAAGCACACCAGGGAAAAACATGCATTCACAACATCTTACTGAGTACATCGTTTCCTTCCTCTGGATTTGAGGACTCATTACCTGTACTATTCATCCATCATTTACTTTGGTTTTTTTGTTCACAGGTTTTGCATTCCCCCCCCCCTTAAGTAAGAACTAGACAGGTATTATCGGTATCCCCCTTATGTTTCAATAAAACCTTTTACAAACTACCTGAATTGAAGTTCTATAGGCATAAGCAAAGGAGAAGACTCTTTCAGGCTGCTGAGATATGTTTAGTTTATTTGGCTACAAAGTTAATCTATCTAAAATTTGACATTAAAAGATTAAACAAGTTGTTAGAAATAAACCCAAAATATTCAAAATTTCAGGAATATGGAACTTGCATTTTAAGACATGTCCCCCCAACATCACGGATTTAGTTAAGATTACCAATTTGATCTTAGAGATCTGGAAAAGTATGTCCTTAAATGCATCATAGATCGGCACAATCTGATAAAAATATTTACTCACAGTTATGGTTTCCACTAACTTTGGTACTGCGCCCAAGTGGTAATGTGGGGAGAAGTAGACACTGGGGTGTGCACAAAACCAGAAAACCCGGTGTGGTATGAGTAAAACTATAATCGAACCAGGTCCGGTCCTGTGCACATTACAGCCGGGCCCAGTCCAGCTCTAGGCTGAACTGGTTTGGGCTTGAGAGCGGGGCGGGGGACACGGGACACACAAAAAAAGGCGGGCTCTGGTGGTGCTGTTGTGGCTGCAGGGGTGTCTCCTGATGTCCACCCTCCCCCCCCCTCAGATTGTTTTCAGCCCGTTATGGCCCTCTCTGTGGTGGAGGTGGCCATTCTGGAAGCCACTGTGCATGCCTAATGGCCATCTCTGTGGCATTACCCAGATATGCAGATGGCCACTGGGCATGTGCGGTGGCCTCTAAAATGGAGCCGGCACCTTGAGCCGACTCGCACATCCCTAGTATACATGGTTGAAACAGTTTTAAAATTCTGAACCAAAGAAAATAACTTTATTGTAGTACAATAGCTTTAGTGGCTTCTATTCTCTACTATATAGGGTACACGCGTAACAGTTTCTGAAACAAAGTAACAACCTTAGTATTTTCTTGCTAGACAGTACACCACTTCTTATATTTCAAACTGGTATTCAAAACTTAGATTGTGTCAGTGTGTTGACGAAGGCTTTACTGTAAAGATACCGAGGTGTCGATTAAGCCTTTCCTGGGATACAACCTCCCTGGCCATATAGCCTGTGTATTAACCCATACACTCCCAGAATTCAAAGTGATAGTCAAGCTTGATTTGCAGAGGCATTCCCAGGTGTGTACAACCTACCTACCTCCCAATTCCACCCTCAGTCCTGCTCTAGAGACCCTCACCAGAGATCCTCTCTAGCCCTAACCTTCCCTATCTGAATCCGTCAGTTAACTCCAACTGAATTTTATAGCCAATTATTCACTCAATTCCAAAGCCCCTCCCTAGGAATTTTCCATAGATGAGTTTCCCAAGCTTAAATTCCTCCTGATTTACAGTGTTTACTAGCCAATCACCACAGTGCAATGTCAGTTCCTGCTCTCATTTTGTCCTCTGAGTGATTAAAAAAAAGAGACTGTTAGTTCTGGAGGATGTAGGATTAGAGAATGCAAATAGGATATTTTTAACAACAGAGTTGTCTGAAGTTCTGAACTCTCACTCCAAAAGGTACTTGGTTTGGATCAAGGCCTAGTAGACAACCTTTTTATTCTTACAGGTCTTTTAATCTTTCATCTTTTAAACCCATATTAATATTTTGGAGCATGTCAGCCACACCTATATATTGGCTGCAGAATCCAAAATCATTCCCTGTTCTCTTCTGTGCAAACGGAAGCTTCCATGTTGGCATGGGAGGTAGTGTTTCAACATAAAACTGTTCAGTCTCTTCTACGAGTCAGCCTGTTTTGCACCTTCTTCAAAAGTGTACGTTTACAGAAGTCGACAATTAAAACCACTATGTTCTTTAGTTAGGTATACAGGGGGAAGAAAAGAAAAGAAGGATCAATTCTCACCAAAAACAGTGGAGAGTTCAAGTAAGAAGATGGAGGCTGGAGGCACGGGAGCAGGAGCTCTTCAGTTTCCTTTTCTGTAGGAGCAAGACAGGAAAGGAACTGGGGACCCTGCTCCGGCTGGGTAACGAGACCAGGCTTACTTCCTGCCCAGCTGATCAATTTACCCAAGAACAATTCTGTCTATTGGAGCAAGTAGTGGGAAACAACTCATTGTAACGAATGACCCCCTACACTGTGCGAGAATGAGTTGTGTGCTCAAGCAAGCTTTGTGCTTTTATTTTTGGAAGACGAGCCCCACCAACCCTCAGGTAGCAAGTTACTGTTGGAGCTGAGCAGACTTTCCAAAGCAGTTTGTGATACGGCATGGTGACCAGCTGATCAAAGGGGGTGGGGGGGAGGGGAATCAGAAGTCCCACTGGCTATGCAAAAGTAGCTCTTGGATCCCAGGCCCAGCACACATGATCTTCTCTTTCCTATTACTAAATTTTAAATAGGAATCTGAAATCAATTAAACACAACATTTCAAACTTTCAAAACATGCCTTATTTAAGTTAAAACATGCACTCATTTTTCATTCAAACACATCTAAAAGAGTAAATACCTGTTCCTGCAGATCGTAGTCATAACTATCATGCAGCAGAAGACTGAGGACATAGCGAGTATAAATCATGGCATCAATGCCACATTTTTCTAGCTCTTGTCCCAGCCAGGTCTGCACAGGGCCCAAAGCATGAAGCAGAGACATTTCAGAAACAGGTACAGGGCCCAGACAGGAGCTTGAGGAGCTTTCAGATGGCAAACCATTCGCAACAATACAGATTGGGTGCATGAATCTAGGTGGCGGTCATCCTTAGAACGTGATGCATTTTCTGCAGATGATATTCCGTGGGAACCTGGAGGTGGGGTTTTTTTTCACTCCAGTAAGGAGAGAAGCTTGACTTCTAGGACAATCATTTATATTTCCTGGCAGTTATCAGTCTAAAGACAAGACCCACTCTTCAGGCATAACCACTGAGTACACTAAATCTTAACAGGAAACACATGTTTATGTGCATTTTTCTACCTTAATTTCACATTGAAGCCAGATGCAAATCCCCAGCAGGACCTACAAGAGGAAAAAGAAGAAGTTGTGACATATTAAACACAAACTGCAATAAAGCAAAAAAACACACACATCAAAATAATTAGATTTACTAAAAGTCTTATGCCATAAGAATCCAAACCTTTTGGGGAGGAGAGAGACAGACGTGCACCTGCAATTAACACTAAAATCTTGAGTACCAGAGGAAGACTTGGGAAGAGTCTTGTTTTCTTTTCCTCTAGGCCTGGGCCAGTCTTGTTTTCATGACCTTGTTAAAGAATGACTTGGTCTATGAAAAACTAATCAGGAAGCAAATTATGAATATCTGAATATTAAATTTGATTACTGAGGATCTGGGTTCCATCCAAGAACATACCTAGTACCCATTATGTGCTGTAGGGAAACCTGACAGCATTACTTAGACAGGCAGATCGCTACTCAACTATTAGAAGTTACTCAAGGTAATCAACAGGTCCCATCTCTTATTCACTTTCCCACTGAATGTGTTCAGGCTCTGCAGCCAGCAATCTTCTCAAAGACCCTCTTTGGTCAAAGTTTCTGATCTATGAAGCTTGCTTCTGCTCTCCCCCAACTCCTGTCCCCAAATGACAACGTAACCAAGCACTGCAGACCAAGAAGCTGGATCTACATGTGATCCGAGAGGGGAGAAAAGCAACTAGAAACGAAGTAGCTTGGAGAAAGATTGACTAAGTTGTTAGAGGCAGCAGAACATGAGGCTCTGCAGCACAAAAGGAAAAACAACAGGAAGACCAACATACGTTATGGGCAGTTTTATATATGGGTGATGGAACTGTATATATAAATGGAACTGTGATGGAACTGTATATATGCCTTCCTGTTTTGAGAGTAGGATTTAGGCCAAAAAAACCCAGGAAGTTGAACTGAACATGAACCCAGGAACTGGTTCAGAGAAGTTTTTTCAGTGAACTGAAATTGCATATTTCCTCTCCTGTTTACTTTAAACCCAACTGAACCTCTAAACACAAAGAATGGCAACTGGTTTAATATAAGTGGTTCAATAATCAGGTGCTTTTGACTGTATTATTCATATTTTACTTTTTCTCATGTTTGTCCTGGTATATGCATTTTGTTTCTAAAAATTAAACAGTTAAGAATATAAAAACCTTTCAAGTTAAAGAGTTACTTTATTCATTTTGCAGAGTACTATTGCAAGCGCGCGAGTCTGACATTGTCCATGAAATTTATCTGAACCACTTCAAAGCCTGAATTGGTTATTGAACACTTTTAGAAGTTCATATCTGAACCAGAGAATTAGCTACAAATGAATCTGAACCCAAATTGTTAATGGTTTCATTCCTTGGAAAATACACCCACCCCCACACCCCAATTTATTTTGCTTTTACTAGAGAAGTGATGTCAACTAAGTATTTAATCATCATTGACCACAATCATAAGATCAGGCCCAAGGCCTATCTAGTCTAGCATCCTGTTTCACACAGTGGCCCTCCAGATGCCAGTTACCCAACCCTCTGGGAGTAAGCCCCAGGGGACATAGCGAGGCTTACTTCCAAGCAAATATGTAGATGGATTGTGCAGCTTATTATACATTTATGCTCCTCTTTCCATTTCCAGGAGGTTATGTACTTCCAGCAGCCAGTCAGCATTTTCCAGTAGACAAAAGTCTTGAAAGTTTGGGTTTTTAAAGAAATCTTGTAATGTTTAAGTTCAATATAGAAAAAAATAATATGTATTGTGCTCACGGTCACCAACGGTTGTCAGGATTCAGAGATTCTGGAGATTTTTACTCCATACCATGTAATGTTTTCTTCATGTTTTTCAATTTTGATGTCACCTTTGTTATTTTAGGATCCAAAAGGAACTAGACCCTTGAAAGACTGCTATAATTCAACTGCACTTTCCAATCAGAAATTCAAGAATGGTATTAATGAGAGGCTGCATTTCTTTATCATTAAGCAAAACCCACTAACTGAATTACCTATTCTAATTATTCAATTACCACAAAAGGGCATTGCTGGAAGGCACTAGTATACATCATATTGAAGGATGCATAGCAGAATAGCCCTTGATGGCATAGCTGATGTGATGAGGTTTCATGAGGATGACTCCAGAGTGAATTCTTAAGGTCTGTTGCAGGATCCCTCTTCCCTGTTTGTGTCCATCATATGGCCTGTCAGTCATTAACTGTTTCAGGTGGTGGGCTGCCTCCAAGCAAGAGCAAACCAGTTCTACACTCCTACATTTTAACTTGAATATACCTCTTCCACCTCAAAGCCCTTTGAACCCATCAGTACAATATACTCCCTCTCCTGTGTCTACACCTGCCAGCCAAGGACACTTCATGCATCTGATCAAGTAGACTGTAGTCCACAAAACCTTAGGGTGAAATACATTTGTTAGACTTTAAACTGTTAAGACTTTGTTTTGACTGCAACAGACTCACATGGCTACCCCTCTGGAAGCTGAAGCCCCATGTTGTACATTAGAACATATTGAAAAGATAGATGTGAAAGACTGGATGGTTTTGTAGACTTAACTAATTTCACAAATTAAGATCTTCTATATAAGTGATTCACATTAAGAGGATGAATATTTAAATACTACTTGGCAGTGGCACTAGTTCTGTGCAAGCAGCTCAGCTCACCAACATATCTACAAAAGATCTGTTCTCAAACGTTCCATTCTGTTCTTCCAACATTATCATCCTATTGAGCTATCAATACATAGAATCCAGAAGGAGGCTATACAGAAAGCAGCAGGCTTGAATCTCAACGAATGGGATGACCAGGTGCAGGAAACCAATTCAGCCACTTTCCTCGCTTCACTCCCCAACTGCACTTCTTATTTTCTCTTATGATTGCCACAGATCCCTATAGGGCAACAGTGAAGTGTTTCACTTTGAACTATTTTGTGGTGAAAGCCAACCTGCCCTCTACTCTTGACACTGGGTTGTTTAGTCCTTACTGACAGAGATACCACAGAGGATCTCCAGGGGGAGAGGGAGAACACACACAGTGCTTTTTAACTTCCTCTTCCTCCAAAAGGCAACTATAGGATGCCAGTATTTTCAATACTCTTCTCCTCTATCCACCCTTTTTTTAAAAAAGCCACCACACACAAGGCAGGGGAGAAACCAACACAGGGAACTGCTACTTCCTTCAATCCAAATACAGCTCAAATTAAGAGAATGAGTCATTCTGTGCTACCTTTTCAAAACCTGGAGACCATATTCATCTGTGCAGGGAAAGCATACTAGAGTCAGGGTTGAAGCACCACTGGACTTGCCCTTTTTTCCTACCTTCGTAATAAACGGAGAATAGTTGGGATAAAGAGTGGGACTCTTTCCATCCTTTCCATGTCCATTAATAATAATAATAATAATAATAATAATTATTATTATTATTATTATTATTATTATTATTTTACACAGTCAGACAGGTGTTATTGACTGGTTTGTTTTATCCAGACATCGAGTCCTTCCCAAGGACCTTTATTAATGGGCATGGAATTATTATGATTATTATATTATTACTATTTATTACTATTACTATTATTATTTTATTACAGTTATTATTTATGACAGTACCAGACAATGCAGGTGGGGAAGCAGACATTTAGAAGCAAATAATCACCTCATAAGACACACAATGCTTCTTATGAAGCCAAGTTTTGGATGAGGGAATCACCTGGGAAAGAACCAAGTGAAGCACAAGGAAAGAGGTTGAGCTTAACTCCATCTCATTTGACAGGTAATACCATCATCAATCAAGGGCTCCTCCGGGCAAGTTTCAAATGTTACCCCCTTCAAAGCCTTGTAGAGCTACTACTATCTTTAGCAAGAAACTTTTCTACAACCTTTTATTAAGCACTTTCATTGAAGACATTCACCTTTTTAAAACAAGGTTGCAGAGACATCATGTCCTCATGGACTAAAGATCTTCTAAACTACTATAAGATGCATCTAAAAACTGTGAAATAATTTGATTAAGCCTAGAATCTGTTTAACACAGATATGCTGGGAAATCCTGTAGTAGTTCCAGAAACTTTAAGGCAGGAGAGCCCAAAAGGAAAACCAGAATCTACTGATCAATTGCTGGAAGAGTAGCAGAAGGGTTTCTAACTCTCCACTGTTGAACAGCAGCAGTACATTCTTCTAAGTACTCAAAACTACTAATTTTGTTTGCATGAAAAATAGTTAACTTTGCTAAAACCAAGGTAATGGGTTTTGGACACAATTCCCTTCAGGTTAACTACTAGTTATCAGGAGTTCTAATCAGATTTGAAACAATAGTTAACCTGCAGTTTAAGACAAAACATGACACTACATGCTAGAGATACTACATAAGTGAAAGGATATGTTCCTGTAAAGGAGAGAGCAAACACACATTACTTGAAAGTCCCAAAAGAAAAGAGGTTTTTGTCCTCTCACACAGGAACAACCATATTCACACTATGAGCCCTTCCTCACAATCAGTGAGAAAGAGCTCATCAGGGCTTGAGGGCGGGTGGCGGGGAAGGCTGCTCAAACTTAGCTCTCCCCCCACAGAGGAGTCCTCCATTTTTTCTGGGCGTGCTGATCACACAACCAGACTATTGCTGGCTGCCCCCTACAGCACAGAGGTTGCACCATCCCAGGCCCTGGAACTCCCACTGTGACTGTGCAGTGCATTGTGAGGATGAGTGGGTGGTACATTGTGAAGATCCCCGTGATGGGCAGGCACCCGTCCATGCTGCAGCGCCAGCTAAATGCAGCTGAAACTGCACATGATTACAAGAATGGGGCTAAGGGAACACTTGTTCCCTTAACCCAGTTTAAGTGGCACACTCCACAGGCAAGTTTGCTGACAAGATCAGGCATGATCCCAGTTCTTATGACACCACCACCTTTGGCTGCACGTGAGAACAGCCTCAAAGTGTTCCAATACTGACTTGCAGTACACCGCATAACTTGTAACATTATGTCCTTTCCAAAGCTAAACGCTGCCAAGCATAGCTTTCTTTCATAATAATTTGGAGATTGCTGCTAATGGTGACAAACGCAGGCTAATCGTGGTCTTTTACTTGCCCCACACAGAACTTCTGCAGTCCATGGGTTAGGTTATGTGATCTTTTGACCCCTTTTCTCACAAAAACCAAATATATAGTTTAAAGAGTGCAGAAAGATTTAATAGTAATTATGTTTGTTCTAAATTAACATGAATATACTGTTCCTCGAGATGTCCAAGCATTGCAAAGTATAAAGAAGCATCTTTATATGAGCCAATACGAGCCTGCCTGATCTATAGTGTTCTGGAGGAAGTAAAAATGGAATTCAGATTTATCTGACGTAGGCAGCCCTCATAAACCCTTGCTGCTTTATGATTCTGATGAGCTTCTGCTGTTCTATAATATTTTGTTTCTGAATTTTCTGGTATTTTGAAGTTTTGTAAGATACCCTGCAATTAAAGGCAGGGTAGAAAAAAATGAAAAATAAATCATCATTAAATAAAGTCAGGTCCACTTTATCTGATTTTATCATACTTATCTGCACAAGTTCCGGGTCATTAAAAACCTATGGTTTCACAAATTTGGATCAAAAGGTTGTGCAAGGTGACCTCTCACTGCAGTTCCCTGCACGACATCCAATGCTATTCCAGAGGGTCTCCTGACCTCTAGGTTTAGGGGGCAAGTAAGTCCCGCTAAAAAAAATGGAACTCTGCTCATGATTCTTTGGATCTAAGCAAGTATTTCTGCACAAATGTATTTATTTTAAAAAAATATTCTGGGTGATACATTCATTTTTAACATGAACGTCCTACCTAGTTAAGTGATTTTTAAAATTTGTCTGCCTAACTAGATAGAACTGGACTTCAGAAATTTCTCATGAAATGATTACATAACCCAAGAAAAAACCCTTGAACGATTAGTATTCAAATATCTCAACAGCTGTCTCCCTCCATGGGATCAAACCTTTTGAAGTGTTCCCTTTACTCTGTGGTATAAGAATACATACTGAACCATTCAGACCAGATGTTTACCTTATCCCATTACCCAGGGGCATAGCAAGGTTGGACGGGGCCCAGAGACAAGATTTTAAAATGGGCCCCTCATTGATATACACATACATTTCACAATATATAGTGCACTCACACTCACATCCCCATTATGAATACGGTGAATATCTAGTTCACATTGAATCTAGTTTTTTTACTCTCTGCTCCTGCCGATCTCCAAGAGACTCAACATAATTCATAGGGGGTGCAACATGGGCGGGTGGGGAGTCATGTGATGTGCCTCTGGGGGGCCCCTCGAGGCAGTGGGGCCCCAAGACGACTGCCTCCCCTTGCCTAATGGTAGTTACGCCCCTGCCATTACCAGTTAGGATTGCCGCCTGATTAAGTAAATTTTGGTTGGTTCTATTTCCATAAAGGCACGTATGGGCTAATAGTTGTGAAGCAAGAAATATACCTTCTTTGTTTTTATATTATGTATATATCTTAGACAAGGTATTCCCTGTGGGAGAGAAGAGGGAGAATGCCTTCTGAAGACTGCTTGTTACCTGCAGTTTTTATTAATCAACACTGCACGTAGTAAAAGGGAAAGCCTCATATTATATCTCTATATAAATTTTAAGAATGTAGATAAAAATATTTACTTCTCTTCAGACCCTTTTTTAATAAATTGCATAAGTTAAAACATAAAAAGGGAACTGCAACAAAGAACAATATAAAAATATTTATAAAGATCAGTGTCATGGAACCAGAATACCTTATTCTGATCCATTTAACAAAGGCTGAACCAGTTCCAAGTTCCCTCAAAAATTATCAATACAATAAAAATCTTTTTCAGTGTCAAGAAATAGCAGTACTACCTAAAGGACTGAACAGATTGTTTTCTGCCCTGGAGATATACTACTACATTTAGTTGCAGGTATTGTTCTCTTACAGTTTGAGGCCAGCTAACTTATTCAAAATAGAAGAAGGAGGAGCAGGAGGAGGAGGAGGAGCAGGAGCAACTAACTGCATTAGTAAAAAATCAATATATTCCTGACTAAGTAGAGGTATACCAATCCATCCAAGAAATATATAAATATAATACATCAAGGGCATTTCAAAAATCCAATAGATAGTTTAAATGATAATGCCAGAAGGCTGCACGTCAAGAAGGGGAGAGCTGGAATACTTGGTGCTCAACAAGTACATTGTTCGATATTAGAAACCTAGTGGAACAGAAGGAATCAGCTGTGGAATACTTTTACCCCTGGATACAAACCAGAGATGCGGGGTAAAATGTTTTCTAAAAAAATACCCATACTTGGTTTTTCCATGAAAGTTGTTCCATTTCTACTTGAAAAATGTTTTATACACATTGTGGGAAAGGAAATTAATATGGTGGATGTTGTTTTGTGTTTGTTTTTTAAACACTGTATAAATAGGTCAAACATGCCAAGTCAGATCACATCACTATCTATTTAGAGCATGAAAAAAAGTGTGTAGGCTTTTTACAAACTGTATATGAAAGTGTATACTACGTTACTGTTGCTCTGTAAGTCAGAGCACATAAAGCCCAAATTACTAGGTGCAGATGGTATCCGACCAAAGACGCAAGTTTTGGGCAGTACATAAATATTTTAAATAAAAAATAAAACAAATAATATCCATCTAAACCAGTGGCGCACAACTCAATGCCCTGGTGGGCCAGAATAAACCATTACTTGTGCGGGGCAGAGATCAATTTTCAGCAAATTCTTACATTAAAATTAACAATATTAATGAAAACCATTATTAGTTACTTGTGTATCTTTTCTCCTGTCAAAGGACTACAATGTTAACCAATGGTAAAGCGTGCTGTCAAGTCGATTTCGACTCATGGTGACCAGGGTTTTTGGGTAGACTACAGGAAGGCCCATTGCCTCTTCAGTATGAGATGATGCCTTTCAGCATCTTCCTATATTGCTGCTGCCCGATATAGTACCAGCAGGGATTCGAACCCGCAATCTCCCACTGCGCCACTCTTTGTCAGATAGTGGCCAGAAAATAGACCCTGTTCCTACTGGGTCAGTGGGGCACTTGGAGTGCATGCCAGCTTCAAACAAATGCCAAGTCCTCTCCTCTCTCTAAAGTGCTGTTGCTTTCAGGCTATAATCCTGAGCATGTTTACTTGGAAGTAGGCCTTGCTGCACACACCATGGGAAATATTTCCAAGTAAACATGCCTTAAGTGACACAGCAGAGAAATGCTTGGCTAACAAGCAGAAGGCTGCCGGTTTGAATCCCTGCTGTTATGTTTCCCAGACTATGGGAAATACCTATATTGGGCAGCAGTGATACAGGAAGATGCTGAAAGGCATCATCTCATATTGCACAGGAGGAGGCAATGCTAAACCACTCCTGTATTCTACCAAAGAAAACCACAGGGCTCTGTGGGCGCCAGGTATCGAAATCGACTTGACAGCAAACTTTACCTTTAAACATGCATTGATGGCATTGTAAGGCAGTTTTCAGATAGGACAGAGGATGGTCCCTCTCAGAAGAGTGAACTGACTAAGTGATCCTCTGCCTTTCTGGGATGCACTCTTTCTGTGCCTGCCTGCTGCTGCTCAACCCACTCCATCCACTGCTGTAACTGGCTTCTTGCTTGTTGGTCCATTGCTACCATATGCACCTCGTCTTGTTTCAAACAGCCAACTGCATTGAGCTGCTGCTGCTTGTCAGTGGGACAAACCAAGAAAATACAGGTGAAACTCGGAAAATTAGAATATCGTGCAAAAGTCCATTAATTTCAGTAATGCAAATTAAAAGGTGAAACTGATATATGAGACAGACGCATTACATGCAAAGCGAGATAAGTCAAGCCTTAATTTGTTATAATTGTGATGATCATGGTGTACAGCTCATGAAAACCCCAAATCCACAATCTCAGAAAATTAGAATATTACATGGAACCAAGAAGACAAGGATTGAAGAATAGAACAATATCAGACCTCTGAAAAGTATACAGTGTACTGTGCTTGATTGGCCAGCAAACTCGCCTGACCTGACCCCATAGAGAATCTATGGGGCATTGCCAAGAGAAGGATGAGAGACATGAGACCAAACAATGCAGAATTGCTGAAGGCCGCTAATGAAGCATCCTGGTCTTCCATAATACATGTCAGTGCCACAGGCTGATAGCATCCATGCCACGCTGCATTGAGGCAGTAATTGCTGCAAAAGGGGCCCAAACCAAGTACTGAATACATATGCATGCTTATACTTTTCAGAGGTCCGATATTGTTCTATTCTTCAATCCTTGTCTTCTTGGTTCCATGTAATATTCTAATTTTCTGAGATTGTGGATTTCGGGTTTTCATGAGCTGTACGCCATGATCATCACAATTATAACAAACTAGTATTTTTAAGCCCGTTAAAATAACGGGCGCTAGTACCTTTTTTTGTTGTTTTTGTTTCCTTTATTCCTTCTCCCTCTCTCTTTCGCCCTTCTTTCCTTTTTTCTTTTTATCTCTCTCTCTTTCACTCCTTCCTTTTCTCTCTCTCTTCCTCTGTTTCCTTCCCTTCCTTTCTTCTCTCTCTCTCTCCCTCTCCCTCTCTCTCCTTTTCTTCCTTTCTTCCACCTCTTCTCACTCCCATCTTTCTGGATTCTTTCTTTTTTCTTCTTTTCTTTCTTTAACGGGCTTGTTCTTTGGGGCTGGCTGCTCCTCCCTCCCTCTCTCTCTCTCTTTTGTCCTTCTCCCTCACTCCTTTCTCCTTTTTCTTTCTTCTTCCTTCCTTCCTTCTCTCTTTTCTGGTTTCCCTCCCTCCCTCCTTGTTTCTTTTGTCCTTTTCCTTTCTTTCTCTTTCTTTTCTCTCTTAGTCTATGATGAGCTAGTTCTTGTATCCAGTACGCCCTGCTGAAGTCCAGAAAACTCCAGTTCTTATAAAGTGCATGCTTCTACTCTGTTCAAGAGGACTTCACTGTGATGACTGTTTAGCCTAAGACAGTGGCACTGCTGCAATATATGAACCCGTGAACTGCCTAGAATCAGACCAAAGGGTGGGTGATTTCTCTGGATTTGTCCTGAAATCGGGCAAACTAAGCAAACCTCCCACATTGGTGGCCATGGCTCCACAGAAAGTGCCTGGCCAGCCCTCGCTTCGCCGTGACTGCCTGAGTAGGTATAGCTGAGGCTCAGCCCGTCCTGCCCTCAGCCTGACTGACAGGCTCAGCAATGAGAGTGATGCCGGCGCTGAGCATCTGCCATGATCTCTCTCGCTGCCCAGACTGTCAATCAGGCTGAAGCGGGGCTGGGCTGAGCCCGAGCATTTCATCAGCCAGTCAAGAGGAGGGAAGGCGGGAGAAGCTGCTGCCGGTCAGTTCTCACCCTTCCCCTCCCTGAGGATTAGTCTCTCTTTAGTGTTTCATTTAACTTTTCTTGTTTGGTTTTCGGGCTGCTGCCGCCATTATGTGCTGGTTCTCACTTCTGCTCCTCCTTCTGCCTTCCCTGGTCCCCGCTTCTGCTCCTGCGGCTGTTTCTCCGTCAGCTGGCCACCTCCGATCCTGAACAAAGAGCGTGGTGTGCTAGTGAGTCAGGGAGTGGGAGCGGGAAAAGCGAGCACGGCACGGCGTCTCAGCTTCAGGGGCACGGCGCGTCCGCCCGGCTACACTGGCCAGAAGAACTGGGGCATGGCGGGCCGAGGAACGGTCGGGGGGGGGGGGGGGAAGGCTGCAGCAAATAAAGGGTAAACCTCGCCCCTTCACTTCAGGCTCCTTTTGTCTGTTGTGTGGCTGGGTTCAATGGATATATTTACTCCCAGGCAGGTGTGGGTCTCCCGGTCCGTTCTCCTGGCACGCCCGGTCCTGCCCCCGCCGCTTCTCTGGCTTCCGGGGTTTTCCCCTCTCTGCCGCTGCCGCCTCTGCTCCTCCTTCTGCCCTCCCCGGTCCCCGCTTCTGCTCCTGCGGCCGTTTCTTCTTCCTCAACATGGCCGCCCGTTTCTGGGCGGCTGTGTCTTTTTGGGCCGATCTGGGCGCTCGGCGCATGCCCAGAATGGCCCAAAAAGACACGGGCAGCACGGCTGCACGCTTAAGGCTTTTATGGTATAGGATTAAGGCTTGACTTATCTCGCTTTGCATGTAATGCGTCTGTCTCATATATCAGTTTCACCTTTTAATTTGCATTACTGAAATTAATGGACTTTTGCACGATATTCTAATTTTCTGAGTTTCACCTGTAGACCCTCACGTCTCTTGCTGCAGAATATTCCTATCTGAGGGCCAGCAAAAGGGGACCTGTGTACAGTGTTCCCTAAGGTGCATGTGCATGAATACAAGGTTTTTAATAACCACTCAGTTAATTTTAGATCCCACTCAGGTTGAATCAGAAAGGCCCCAATCTGAACGCACATGCACATACACTGCCTGGATACTGCCGCCCAGAACAAAACTCATTCCGCACATAGATACTGGCGATTAAAATTAGCCTCCTTACCATAAGATTGGAAGGTAGCCAATTAACCAACCAGCTGCACTAATTAGTCTAGAACAGATGTTAATTTCTCCATGCTACAACTGTGCATTACATCTTTACACTAGCACAAGCAGTCTGGATACTACCCCATGCACATGTGTGAACATACGCATGTGTATATACAAGTACGTGTACACACAAACACAAGAAGTTCTCATTTTTCACGGGCTCTATCACCATTTCATTCATTCATTCGATTTCTATACTACCCTTCAAAAAATGGCTCAGGGCAGTTTACACAGAGAAATAATAAATAAATAAGATGGATCCCTGTCCTCAAAGGGCTCACAATCTAAAAATAAGATAAGGTAGCCACCAGCTATTAAGATAGACACCAGCAACAGTCACTGGAGGTACTGTGCTGGGGGTGGATAGCGCCAGTTTGTTATTGGTAGGTGGGTCATAGAGTCCTGGTTTCTTGAATGCTGGTATCATTTCCGAAGGCCATTTTGCAACTTTTCCCCACACACACCCTGAAATCGGAGGATTGGGGTGGGTATTGCTGGAGAGCAAGACAATGTGCTTTACTGCTTTTATTTCTGCCCCCTGCATCCACTTTTTAATGGGATTTGAACACACTCTAACCCCCCAATCCCCATAGGCTCAAGGTTTCATATTGCGGGGGTTCCCTGTTCATGGTAATTAGCCAGAACAGAATCCCCACAAAAAAGGGGGCCTCCTATGTATGTATGTAACACATTTTTGTTGAAGTCTTTCATCAAAGGCTCGAGAATAAATGTAGCAATAGCAAGCTAAGTGGATGGGTCCTCCTATGGATTACTAATTTGTTTAACAGTAAGCAGAGGGTGGGAGTAAATGGACAGTTCTTATAGTCAAAACACAAGTAATCGAGTTCCCAAAGAATCTGCATTGCGATCGCTACTACTATTTTGTTAATCAGTTACCTGGACCTAAGAGTAGCCAAGATTGTGGAAGACCCTAAAATTATTCAGGAAAGAATATTTTCTTTCAAAAGCTGCAAACGTTTTTAAGATGACCAGTATCATACCACCTAGAATGGATACCAATCTAAGCTGCGGTCACATTTTTAACGCTATGTATAGTAGCGGTCATGCCATTTCGCAACAAAAAAGATAGTTGCATATGTGGGAAAAGGCAACCAAAATAATTCGGGAGTTTGAGTACCTTCCATATAAGAAAAGCATACTGCACTGGGACTTTTAAATTGGGCGGGGGGGGGGGAGAGGCGGGGGGAGAACATAATAGAGGTGTATAAAATTATGTGCTGCACAGAGCAAGTTGATAGAAACAGCTTCGTCTCCTATAACACCAGAACTTATGGTTGCCCAATCTAATAGATTGACAACAGAGTCAGGACAGAACAGAAAATACTTTCTCAAGCAATAATTACATGGTGGTGGTGGCCACCAGCTCAGACAGCATTAGAAGGGAATCACACAAAATTCACATAAGATATTATGAAGCCTCCAGGTTCAGAGGCAATATGCCACTGAATACCAGTTGCTGGAGAACAACAGAAGGGGAGGGCTGTTGCTCCAATGCTGTTTTGGTCTTCCCAAACAGCAAGGGGTTGGTTGCTGTGGGAAACAGGACCTGGACTCGATGGAACTTGGCCTGCTTGAGTAGGGTTCCTACTTTCTGCAGGTTGATCTGAGCTATCCAGTTTCTAACCAAATCCTCAGCAATTTTTCTTGGAGTTTTGAAATATTTCTTATTCTCTTAACTGGCACAATTAATTTCAATTTTTGTTTCTTTAAATATCCAGCATATATCTGGCTCACTTTTTTGGAACACCTTTTACTTCAAATATATCAATGATTTATAATTACCCTCCCCCCCCCCACAAATCTTTTTTAGTTCTTTCTTAATTTATCTGTTTCAATTCTTTAGGAGAACAATTCCAACAGGGCAACTACTGCTTTCAACGTCTCTTCAATAAAAATTTGTCAGGTTCATGAAACAGTATTAGATCTCTCTTCATCTTTTGGTAACCAATTATGCAGACACCATTTTCACTAGAACTCTGTAACTTGTATGTCATATCATCCTTATGGGGACATAACCTGCATAGTTTTATCAATAATCAAACCAAAAGATGGAGATTAACAAAATTAATCCATAAAACTTGTCCAAGTAAGATCTGTGTTACTACTTTCAGTATCTCATGCTAGAATTGCAGTAATGTCAGGTAGCTATAAAGATGTTCGTTTTAGAATTTTTAGATGCCGACCAAATATCTCTGATTAAATCTAACAGGCCATCTCATGCCACTGAGATATTCCCAAATAATCATTATGAGCTTTTCTAGTATTTTATAAAAGTTTGTTTGTAGTATGATGCATAGATACAGTCAGAAAGAGAGTTTTCTGCTTATGTGGTTGCCTTAATCCAAGAAAACACTGACTATTACCTTTTGATCAAAAAATATAGTTGGAGAATTTCTTTGATAATTGCAACTCATTCCTAGAAGAGAGGTAATTTAGGTTTCGCTATGATTTAGCAATTCAACCACTACAATAAACTCAAGCCTTTTTTGAGAGAGAATGTTATGAAGATGCCAAAAGAGACTGCACACAAGCTTTTACTCAGCTATCAAAGCACACAAAGAAGTAGAGGCTAGCCATAGTCACTCACATCATCTATGGAGAATAAGTGCCCCAAAATGACTCCACAAGTCTCCATTCACTTTTCTAGCCTTAGAGAACAAGTAGTTAAGTGAAGGATGTGTTTCTCGTTTTTCAGAATGGGCAAAGCATCAGCCCCGAGCCCCATCTCTAAAGCGCAAGCTTATGCTAAACACACTGGAGATAGCATAACATGATTCACTTTTCATTCTAGTCTTCCAGCTGAAGATCTGAGGTTGAAAGAAAGCAGCAGCCTTGTGTACAACTCCTGGCCACCATTTCTTCATTGTGAGGGAATGAGATGACCAACTGCTTAGATGCCCTGTTATGTTAAGCTAAGAATTGTGACATGACAGGGTTCTTGGGAGAATCTAGGAGTGGTAAGACACCCAAGTACAGAGACATGGAGAGAAGGAAACCAAAAAGAAGCTAGCCATTGCCCAAATGTTGGGCCACATATGCCACAGCTATCTTTTTCTTCCTCTCTCAGAGCGGAAAGGCCAGCTACAGAGCACAAAACTCAGGCAGCTGCAAGGCTCTCGATTGCAGCAGCTCAGTTGACTCTCTCTGTACCAGGGTTGATAAATATAAATATTTTTTAAATGGATTTTAATTTTTTTTTAAAATTTAAATTAGTTTTTTAAAGAACCTAGGTCAAACATATCAACATGAATATTAATCATAATTTCTAATTATGTTCTATGAACATGTTAACAGCAGTATATGGGGATAAGAAATAAGAGACCTGATCAATCCTATTCTACAGGTGGTGTACATGCAGCACACACAGAGTCAAGCCCTTGCTCCCTCATCCCCCCGCAAAAGTGCAAAAACAATGGTCAATAAATGGAGGATTTGTGCAGGGTGGATTAGATCTTAGCCAGGAGGAGTTTGGATATAAGTGCACAGGACGGGGAAGGGGCAGGAATAGGAAGTGAAACCAAAAATAAACCGAACATATTCATGTAGTCCTGAGGAAATGTTTCTGAGTGTATCCTGCATTGTAGAAGGGAAACATCCATCATGTCAGCAGGCCATAAGAGAGACCCCATTTTGGAATATTTCATTGAAGTTCTTGTACTTGTGGGTAAGAAAGGCATGTGTGCGAAATGCCAACAGTGCACCAACAAAATGCAAGGCCTGGTCGCATGAATGAAAAAGCATTATGAGAAGTGTATACCTACCTTTTAAAAATCAAAACTACACCTCTAAATATGTATTAAGATTACATTAGAAAAAGAGGATATACTTTTATAGAAAATGATTATTAAATAGAAACTTCCTGACTAGTAATTTAAATCATTAAAAGTGATGTAAATCAAATCGACCCCGCTCTGTACTTTCCGGTTAAGGCTGAAAAGCAGAGCGATGGTGCCTCCCAGCCTTAACTTGAAAAATAGTGCGAGTACCAAGTGAGGCTACTGCTACCATCAAGACTGTAGCAGCTGGCGGTCAAGCCATGCACTCTGCAGCTGCTTTCTCCCCTCCTGTCTCTCAAGAGAGATGACAACTGCAAAGCACATGGCAAGTAGTCAGGTGGCCTGAAGGGACCGATACAGCACAGGCTTATACAGCACTTCACTGAGGAAACAGCTCTTGCTGTACGCCCTTCCAGCTCCTCTCTCTACATGCCTGCAAAAGATACATGGTCGGGGAGGAAATGGATCAACAAGGTAGCTGGAGAGGAGGGGAACAGAGCTCGGGCAATGCAAGCTTATCTGTGCTGCCACACAACTGTTAAGAAAAATAATGTCTTATCTCTATAGAATCTATGGTTTTCAGAAAAGAGGAAACGCAAGATTATCATTTAAAGATATTTTGTTAAGGTGAGAAGCTGTAAGCAGTGTTTAACCCCTGGTATCCGCTGTTAAGCGGATCTCAGATTGCAGGGAAAGGTCTCTACTTAGCTCTTTAACAGCTGCTGCCAGTCAAAAGTAAACACTAGCCACTAGCAAGGCTGCTGGTCTAACTCAGTATAAAGCAGCTCTTGATAATTTATTTGCCTTACGTCTACCTTGCACATGCCCAAGCCTTGTTGCTAGTGTCCTTAAAATGAGGGGTTGCAAATTTCTCTCAGAACATATTCCCATACTTTATGTTTCTGTAAAAGAATTTTTATTTCTAGTCCCCCCGCCCCTTAAAGCTTGGACTCTGTTTCAACATAATATTTAAAGCATATTAAGTGTCTTTACTGACTCCCCTCCCACCTTAAATATTTCAGTTCAACCACCTGGCTTAAACATGCAGCATGGGAATTTAATATGATGGGGTTTTCTTACTGAATATATATGTAACATGCTTAGGACAGGGCTTGACAAATCCCTGGCACCAGGACTAAGGTATTCAGAGGCAGGGTTACTTAATACATCTTTATTTGTCTCAGGCAGCCCTGTTTCTGTTCTATGTTACTTGTAAAGAGGATAAAAATAAGCCCATGTACTCTTCCCTCCACAATGTCCATCACTGGTAATTTTGTTAAGTCTGGTCATTTTGTCAATTGCCTGGTTCCTAAATTGGGGGTGGGGGGGGCTACCTAATCGCACAGCAGGAAAGCAATCTGCCTAGAGAGCAGGAGGCTGTTGGTTCAAATTCCCACTGATGTTTTTCTCAGAATATGGGAAACTCATATCAGGCAGCAGCAATACAGGAAAGTGCTGAAAGGCATCATCTCATACTGCATGGGAGAAGGCAATGGTAAACCACTCCTGTATTCTGGCAAAGAAAACCACATGGCTCTATGGTCGTCAGGATTGACACGATGGCACAACCTTTCCTCCAGCCTTAAAGGACAAATACTCATTATTAAACAGATACTGGTACTAACAAACTTACTTAGTACATCAACAACTTTCATTCTCTCAAACGTTTAGGATGGACTAATGGTGCAGCGGGGAAGTAACTTGCCTAAGGAGCAAAAGGTTGCTGGTTTGAATCCCTGATGGTATGTTTCCCAGACTATGGGAAATACTGATATCAGGCAGCAGCAATATAGGAAGCTGCTCAAAGGCATCATCTCATACTGCATGGGAGAAGGCAATGGTAAACCACTCCTGTATTCTAGCAAAGAAAACCACATGGCTCTGTAGTCGTCAGGAGTCAACATTGACTCGATGGCACAACATTATGTTACAATATATCTTATCTTCCCATCAACCTTACTAAAGTTTCAGCACAGCTTAACCATGTTCACTTGGAAGAAAGGCGTATAAAATTTAGTTTACAATGTTTCACTCTACTTACAATCCAAGCGAGACACATTATTTATTGTAACATCATGCTAATCAAATGTTTTTGTGTAAATGTTATTTCCCAGTAAGAACACAAAACTGCAGTTATGCAGCCCAAGTCAACCCAAGTTCACACAGAGAAGAGTTCATTCCATTAGGTTAAGTGGGGCTTACTGCCAAGGATGCACAGGACTGCCTTAGCTGAGAAATAGTAACCTAGGTCACCCATACTCAGCTTCAGAGGAATCCCAACATAATATGTTGTACCACAGAGATACTAGGTATGGTATTCCACAAGAATAAAAGACAGTCTCAAACCAGGCTTGCAATTAGGCAAGCAGGTGTGTGGCTGAGACAAGCAGCCACTGCCCACATATAAGCAGGCTGCACTGGAGCTGTCAGACTGATAAGTAGTTTCCACTGCACATATACCCCCTTTAAGAACTCCAGATATAAACTGAGCATGCTCTATACAGCTCTCAGGGAGCTTTCAGAAGACATGTGCAAACTCATCATAAACTGTGCCAATACAAACCTGCTTCTTTGACCCCGCTCCACAACTTATGCAAAATTGTTTGGTGTGCACAAAAGACAGGACCTTTTCAGTGGTAGCACTACAGCCTCCCCAAGGAAATGCGTCAAGCCCCACTTATCTTGACAATTTTTAAGAAACTTTATTTCATCTAACTTTCACTTCATTTTAACTGACTGTGCTGTTTTAATGGGAGTTCTTATTTGCTGTTTTTATTATGTCTTTTATAATACTTTCTCCAATTATGTGTAGTTCTTGTTTTACTAGTTTATTCTTTTTGTTTATTGCTTTGTGAAAAGTTGACTTTTAAAGGTGGTATAGAAGTTTATTAAGTTATAATAAACTTTCAGGGCATTAAAGACTGCATGTTTATTGGGTTTTTTCAGTGCAAATTGCACCTATTCTCTTAATTCATCTAAAAGAAGTCACTACTAATGACTAGAAGTAGAGGCCCAGGAGAGAAAAATTTAAAAAAACACGCTGATTTTCCTACTCCTTAGTCCTCAAACTGAAAATGTGTGGAAAACTGAGGAAGAATTTAGAATGAGAAGCACAACATTAAAAAGTGCTTTTAAAAGTATTGCTACTAGGGATGCGCATGAATCGTGATTTGATCAATGTTTCGACGCCCTGCCCGGCCACTTTTAGAAGGGAGGAGAGCAGGTCTGCACCTGCTCCTCCACCACTCACCACAGTTTCCTGCAGTGGCACTCTCCCCAGCACCTCTTGCATGGTGGCTGTACTCCCACCAGCTGCCCTCATGCATGCATGGAGTCCATGTGTGTGCTGCCGCTGCGCAAGGGCAGCTGGGGAGAGCGCCGCCACAGGAAGCCACGGCGAGCAACAAAGGAGCAGCTCTTCTCCCGCTCTTCTCCTTTTTAAAAAAGGTACCTGGGTTGGGCGTCGAATCATTGATCAAATCACAATCCGTGCACATCCCTAATTGTTACAGCCACTACAACAAATCTTAAGATATAAATAATGATGTAAACCATCACCACGTTGTTAGGAGCATAGAACTAGACTACTGTAATTTTGGATAGAAAGGCCATGGCGGATACATTATTAAAAATTGTTTATTGCCGCCTGCGGTGTTTATGCCGATGCGGCATTTACACTAGAATTCAGAATCAAGCTGTAGTAAATTTTTAAGTGTTCAACACAACCAAAAAAATAGTGCATGATGTCCCCCTCTAACTGCACACCGATGCAGTGTTTCTGCAATTTTTCAGCCTTTTTTCCTTACTGTGGCTTTTATGCCAACGTGGCCTTTCTGCCCAGAATTACAGTACTAAACAAATACTCTTGGAACTTAATCAATACAAAAGACTTCCAAATATTGCAGAACACCTCCTGTTACTTGGTGCAGGAGTACAATCCAGGAATCTACACATATTGCTCCTGCAACATGATGTCAAGTCTTGTGTACTACACAGCCTTCAATTTCTCTTGCTTTCACTTGCCTTGGTTTCCTCCATCTTCTAGATCAATTTAAAGTACCAGAAAACTGTAATTTTAGAAAAAAATTAGGAAAAAATTAGGGGAAAAAAGAAATCTACTGAAGCATAAGCTTTTATGGACTAGAGCCCACTTCATCAGATGCATCAAGTGAAAAACTGATTAAGGTTTGCATGTGTACAAGCAATTAAGGATCAGATTAACATGCAAACGCTGAAAAGCTTGTTCCGGTTCATGCAAGCTTTCCATTTTTGGAAGTCTATGAAAGTTAAAATGGAAGTGCAAGCTTGGAAGTTATGGATCTTTCAGACACCAATTCTGATGAAGGAAAAACTTGAGTTGCACCAGTATTTTGAGAGGTGTTTTATGGAGATAGAGCAGGATAAAGCTTAAATAAGAGTTCTGAATAGGTAGTTGTATCTACAGTTACTATAACACTTACAGTCTGATCCTTCACATGTTTACTGCGAAGTAAGTTCCAGAGAGTTCAGAGATTTACTCACAGGTAAGTTTGTGTAGGATTACAGCTAGTATGTAATTATATTGGTCTTTCCAGCACTATGCAGTTTGGCTGCCCAAATTTATTGCTGCTCCACAGATGTATGATTGACATTCCTATTTACTGAGCTTTCAAAAAATGAATTTCTGTTTCTTCATGAACAAGTAATGCCAAAGTTTATATATTGATTTTGAAACAACAAACCTTTTATTTTTAGTGCAATCTTTATGGTGTTTTCTAATAGATAAAGTAGGATTAAAGCTGAAAACAGAAACTAAGCAATACTTCATTATCTTAAGCACAGCAATTTTCAGCTTCATCTCTCACATTGAATATTTTTTTAAACAGTTGTTTGAAGAAAACAGATATTTTAACATTTAAATTGCAGAGGTATGTCAGACAGCATAATTCTGTTTGCCAATTTTATATAAATTTTAAGTTTAGGCTGGTAAGTACTGCATGTATTTCAAAGCTTCCAATAATATCTGTTTTTCTGCCAAAAACTGGTTTTTATTCCATGGCTTCAAGATTTCTAAAAATTTTACATTTCTACCATTGACATGCAATCGTCACCCTATTTGATCTTGGGTTTGTAAAGGCTCTTATCTCACTCCAATCTTTTTCTCCTGGGTAAGGCTGCCAGTCATTGTTGATAATCAGTAAGAAGCAAAAGAACTGTTAAAAAATGCTAAGATATTTCACCACAGGAAAGAGTAGGAAAAGCAGAAATATGCTTATGTCATTTACTCCTTTGTAAAGCTTTGCCCAATATCAGATATGTGCATGCTTATGACTACTGACGAAAGGCTTCTGAACATACGTAGAATACTTTATTTGCATTTTTTAGTTATGCAAAAATCATATGTGCATTTTAACAGTAATTTGGTGATCTTCCCCCACTTCAGCTAATGTGCAATACCATTGTTCACACAAGTTATGCTTTTCCTGCTTTAAAGCAGGAAAAGCTATATAACACTCCATACAGTACAGGAGAAAACACTTCCTCGCTTAGCAACCCAAGATGCTGGATCATACTTCTTGCAACAAGACTTGGATGACACAGTTGGTAATAGTCTTGTAGCATATACACCCCCTTTCTGCATTACAGTACCTGCCTGCCACACTACTATTTCCTTTACTGTCTCTATTCTTCAGTGAAAACTTATAAGGAAAGCATGTCTGTTTCAATTGACATTTCCCCTGTTACTGCCCTCTTCAGGCATGATTAAATTGTGTATGCTGCACAGAGTTACAAATGCCAACAGGAGCCCAAAGCCAACCCCCCCACCCTCTGTGGCGATGTGCTCCATAACCACACATCCCCACAGTCAATGAGTACCGCATTTGTCTGCAAAGATCCTCTTTGAGACTGGAAATGCCACAGGGAGGATCTCCCCAAGTGCAGCATTTCTCTCTGCAGATGAACACTATACTCATGGATGAGGGAATATGATTCAGCAGTGCATCAACATGGACTGCCAGTGCACTCTAGTTGGCATAACTGTGTACAACATATATGGTTATATCACACTTGAAGTGGGCTAAAGCAACAAACATGCATAATAGCACCAGTGTGCTTTTGAAACAAATCAAGAAAATTTGCCATGAAATTGACAAGGCTTTCTACTAACCCTGTCAGTTTTGTCAGAGGGGAGCGACAGTGAAGGAAGTAGCATTGGCGCAGGTGCAAAGAACAAAAAGGTAATAGGAACTGGGTGAGGGAGCCATGCCACACCTGTGAATACTGACCGAAGAGACACTTTCCTAAAGAAAGGAAAGGTGGGAGTGTGAAAGGCATTATTCCAGTGTACAAAAAAAGTAAACAGAAGACTAACAATAATGTTCAGAAAACAATTGAGACATGGTCAACAGAAAGCCTCACAGGAAGGCTGAAATGTGATTGCAAGTTGACCTTACTTCATGGTTAATAATTTTTTAAAAAAATATAAGTGCATTTAAAACTGTATTTCTTACTTGGACAAGTGCACACCAACCAGTAAAAGAAAGGTCCAAAAGCACTAAAAATGGCACATGTGAGATTGATCCAAGCCCTGGTTACAGGGCAAGAGGCTTGTCAACATTCACCTTCCAAGTTCTCCTTTAAACTGTTTCTGCATTGTAAATCAGGCATGGGGAAGGGGAAGAGAAAGAAGAAAAGTTATTTACTTATATTTAGTTCCTTTTAAAAAATATGGGTGCCAAACTTTGAGTTTTTAAAAATCCTTTAACCCCAAGACAGTTACTTTAACTGTGTTTCTCATTAAAGTAAAAGATATGCTCTGCTTTTTAATCTGTCATGCATGTGAGCAGCGAATATTAGTCTAATGCGAGGATATTCTGCATACAATAGTGCTTAATTCCTACAAAGAGACTGGCCAGAGATCCATTCTTCCTGCCTGAAAGTGATACCATCTACCCTAGAAACTCCTCAATTTAATCCTAAACATGTTGAGGCAATCTTGTAGTTGGTGCAGTGGCCTTAAGGGGGAAGGCCTTCTCACATACTCAGAAGTTGAGACGTTCACATATTCCAGGATTCAAGTCCCAGTATCGAAAATAGATTCATGGACCAAAGTTTACAACACATGTGCCTGTTTCTGCCGGAGTAAGCAAGCCCTAGCTCATTTACATATGAGCATAGTTATCTTCAACTAGAGGCCTAGTCTGATCTCCTGAATAAGTGTGAAATGGATAACAAAACGATATTGGGGGGGGAGGGGGCACAGAGCAGAATTGTTCATTTGATACCATCAGTGTAGAAAACATGAAATTTGTATGTTCATCATCTTTTGCAGAGATAGTCCTCATGACTTCAAGGCCAAGCCACACAGAACAGCTTGCAGCAGCATTAGATTCTGCAGTCCAGATTTCTACCAACTGAGGGCTTGCATTACCCTTCTCATTATATTGTTTTGGTTTGTTTTTAAGTGTGCCAACAACTTGGTTGTACAACCTGTCATTCAGCACTAAGCCCAACTTCATTGAGCCACTTCATTATGCCACAAACTACTATGAACCTGTTTTGTGTGGGCAAGTAGGCTAGTAAAATAAGTTTCACAAATATTTTACAAGGTTACATTAAGCACTAAGTTTGAACTATCTGCAAAACATTGCATCAATTTTTATCTGCTTCTTGTTAGCATAAAACAAGGCTGGTCTGAAACAAAATTTGAGACCAAAACGGTTCTTCAGTTTTCTAGACAACTCCTAGAGAAACCCAATACTGAAGAGATAATACAGGGGGGAAAAAGAATATTAAATAAAACCTTTGCATAGTTTGGATATTAAATGCACACACAGCTCAAACTAAATTGCCTTGAATGTGTTGGCACAAAAGTAGTTATCTGAATTTCGTAAGTAAATACCAAACCCATCAAATCACAGAAAACAGTACTGCACCACTACTTATTGAGGTTCATGACCCAACGAAGATTTTTCAGCAACTCTAGCAGACGCAAGCCAGGCAAGGCCTGCTGCAACACATCAGCAAGCTCATCGCAGGCCGACCAACCGAAGTGAGCGACCCTCACAGCAAAGCATTTGGATCCGCGCCACCCTCCTCCAGTTCAGCACCGCAGTGCAAAACCAGGAACCACCCTGAACAAATCCACAGGGGCGTTGCTGGAAGAGCGAACACGCCTGTCATGTGCGAAACGAAGCAGTTTCGAGAAAGACGTGCAGTAAACGCCAACACCGAGAGAGGCCACCTGCTGAGCCAATAGATGCCATAACGCCCTTCGCCGAGCTTCACCTCCCACCCCGGCTTGCATGATCCCGCCACAGCGCAGATGGCGCAGAGCTCCAAGGCGGATGAGGCCGAGCTACCCAACCAGCTGGTGAGACTCCCCGCCCCCGCCCCCCCCCCACCCGGCCTCCTGACGCCGCCCGCCAAGAGGACAGCCGGGAGAAGCTCGATCCTTCCTCCCTTCTATGGAGCGCAGCTGCTGGCCTCCCTTCGCAACAGCCCCGCCACCCAGAGGCACGACAGCGCCCGAGATCCCTCCGCGGCGGAGGCCTTCAGGCCCTGTTCAGGCGCCAGGCCAGGCCGCCTCGTCCGGTCCCGTCCTTTACCCTACCGAGCTGCAGGCCTCACCTAGGCCGGGGGAGGGAAGAGCACGGGGGAGAAGGGGAGCGAGACCCCGCGCAACGTGCTCCTCCACCCAAGGCAACGCAGACGGCGGCCTCCCCCCAAGATCGCATTTACCTGCCGGGGCCTCTGGCGACCCGTCCCGAGTCAGGCGGCGGGACCGAGCCGGAATTTGCCCGGAGAGGCGTTACGTAAACCGGCGCCGGCCCCGCCGAGGGGAGGGACGGAGGGATGGGGCGGAGCACCCCACCAGCCAGTGCGCAAGCGGCAGGCAGGCTCCGCCCGTCTCCCTCCGTCCAGCATTAGTGGATCCTCCATGCTCCATCATCCTCGCATGCCCGCCAGCATGTCCCTATTTCCCCATTCACCTCAATGGGGTGAGTGGCAGGTATGTTGTCGCCCTGTTTGTCAGGGAGGCTGTCGTCTTGCCGGTTCTGCCCCTCAACTTTAGTCAAAAATTGAAAGAGCTATAGAATCATTTCCCTCAAAGCACTCTGGCTACAATGGAGGAACTATATAAAGCAATATGGATTTCAGTCCGATGGTGCGCTGCCGCCTAAAGCCCTTTATTAAAATGGAATTCGCATGTCTTTAATCAACTTAAAGTATTCTCTCATAACAGGATGCCAATTTTGAACAGGAGCGCTCTTCTGAGGGAAACACACATTGCAACATTTTGTTGCTGGTCACCCTTGTCTTATCAGGAAAGGAAATGTTGCTACCTTTGTTTTCTTTTTTGATAAATATGTTAATTTTAATACACTTCCATGTACTGGCTTTTAATTTTAATAAACTTCCACTAGGTAAATATTCATTAATATTTCCCGCTCGGCATCCTACAATTAATGTTGTTTCACTTAATAGCAGTTTGACCTTGTCTTTTAGCAATAATTTCAACTTCATTCTGTACTCTACTCTGCATTTCTTTGTTGCTTGATTATATTGTTCCCCCACTCCCTCTCGAATTAATTTTATTCATTACCTTTATATAACCCCAAATATTGCCAAGATCATTTCAGCATTGTGAAATGTTTATCCCACTCTAGTATAATCATACACTAATTTTGTTTAAAATTACATTTTGTTTAAAATTACAGTTGAGGTGCAATAGAGTGGAGGGAAGTGGCTTCAGATGCTTCAGATTCTCACCAGCTTGTTCAATCAAAGCAATATCCATCCAGTAAGTGAGAAATCTGAGATTCCTGATGCAGTCCCAGTTTCCATTTGTGTGAATCCTGGAAAATTTGGTGATATCTTCTTGTTTGCATGTCAAGCTGACATTTACCTGGGGTTGTGAATCTTAGATCTGAACTCTGGCTGTCAATTCTGGGATCATGAATCCTAGGTCTGAACTCTGGCTGGCTATTGATGCTGGGGAAATGGGGTTCTATGTTTTATTTCTGCTGTATAAACTGCTTAGAGAACTTCTTTTGTTGAAAAGTGGTATATAAGTGTTCTTAATACTACCACTAATAATAATACACGACTGCAAATTGGGATCATGTATGCTGTAGAAATCTCAGATTCCCTCTTTACCAGACATTGCTTAGATTGTAAGAACTGGTCCACAGTGTGATTTCAAGGGAAGATGCTGCAGGGGGCATCAAAAAGGCATCAGAGCTCTGTTACATGCATTTGCTGTTAGTGTGCAGTTGGACCCAAAGTTTGCATTGTTGCAACTGCAGAATATCCTTGACTACTAGATGCATTCCATTCCTTCAAATCCAAATCTAATTCAAGCATGTGAAGAAGTTAAAGAATGTTTACAGACCAACATTCCTTCTCATATGTGGTTTGGCTTGTTCTATTCTGGAGTGCTGTTCTGTAGCATAAGGTACACATTGTCCTGATTTTTAATTGTGTAAAAACACTGATGTTTAGATGTTTCTTGTCATTAAGCTACAATCTCAGTTTTAGCATCTAGCTAGTGTAGAAGTAGCATAACCATTTGTGGGTACACGCATGTGCATGCACACACGTGTGCGCACACACATTTTGAGGGAGAGAGGTACAAGTGTCTCAGCTTCATACGTTTCTAGTAATCAGTGTGTCTTGGACTCCATCTTTACCAAATGTCAGTTCTCAGCCTTATGTGGGAATAGCCACCTAACCATTGTGGTGTATACTTTATGCCTCTAATTTTGCAGGAGATGTTAGAGCACACCCTTTTTCACTGTACCCACTCCTGTCTCTGAAAGAGAAGATCTTGAGTGCCTCACTGTGCCTTCAAGGCTATGAAATCAGAAAGGCAAGCAGCTTTTGGAATGGAGGCAAGTGGGAAGCACACAGCACCCTGTTGCACATGTAGCTGACCGAGGCATGAGTCAATCTAACTGCTGCTGCAGGAAAAATCTACCTTGATATGCATAATACCTCTCAACATTCTAATCAGAATGTTACTGTGCTCAGAATGATAGCTACCATCAATTCAATGAAAGGTCTAGAGTAAGTTAATCAAAGACCCCATGGACTTTTCTCAGGATGGCAGGAGCTGTGGACATTCCTAAGTAAATCTAGCCCATCAGGAGCCCCAGAATCTTCCCAGATGGGTTGACACCCCCCCCTTCTCTTATTTAAGAGCCATTTCCAAAACAACGTTATCTTCCTCAGTTAAAAGACTAACCCAATCAGGCGAATGGACAGAGCAAGACTACTGTAGACCATCTCAGAAGGTCTGCCTTTGAAGAACAATCCATTCTTCACAAATCTCATTGTCCAGCAAAACCCAGTTTAGAACATAAGTATCAGACTACTAGAACTGGCAATTGAGCATAACCACTCCAGAACACCCAGAGAGAAACACTATTTCTCAGATAAACATTATTTCACAGAGATTTTTGGCTGTGCTAAAAGATCTATCCTTCATCTCCATCTCTCTTCCTGGTCTTTTCACAGACTAAGGAAAGGTACACCTTCTGAATGAGCCTCTCTTCTTTGCCCATCCCCACATCCCCTTTATCTTCAACCTGCTGTCCTCTCTTTCCCCTTCTCTCCCCATAAAAACTTAATGTCTTCTTCCTAAGTTAGGATCTGCTTCTTGCTCCTCTATTATTTTACTAAACCAAGACACAATTAAGAAACCTTCTTTTGTTTCTAGTGTCTTGCCTTCTCTCTGTTAATTATTCAAAGCCCCACTAAAACCCTTTCTTCCAAACAACAAACTCTCCATCCAAGGAAAAGCAATGTCTCCTGGCTTGTGTCTTCCTCTACCCACCTCCCCGCCCCGCTTTTGCTCATAACTCCCTGACACGGGCAGAAGTTCCTCTCCAGTTCCTTTTCTGCTCACAACTTCAAATATTTTCCCCATAGCTCAAATAACTCATTTGTCTTTCTCCAAACTCTCTATACATCCTTGCTTTCCCATTAGGTATGCTTCCATATTCGTCTAGGAGTTCCATCTCCAAGGACCCTATGATTTGAGTGGATTTCTCTCCATTGATTTGCCATCGTTCGAACTAAATTACTTTTCACAAATTCCCTCACTGTTTAATGTTTATTGAGTTATAGCTGACACCCAAGTGAAATCAGTATACGTTGTAATTATTCTTAATAAATGATTGTTCATTAGAAGTTCCTTGTCTCCCTTTGTATCACTTTGTTCCAATGCCAAACTGAGTCTCCTTGGGTTAAAAGATCCCATAGACATGTACCTGCCCCACACATGTCCCATAGAGAGATGTATAAATAATCTCCTTCAGACTTTCCTGGTAATCTATGTTTTGAGTTCTATGTGTTCCCAGTTGTATGCTAATGTCCTGCTTTTAGTTCTTATGCACGTATGCACATACACACACATTAATAAATGAAACTGTATAAGGCAAGCATAGATACATGTGCCTGGCTTTTTTACTGACACTTACCAGACGTGCCCCCTCTCCAATATCCAAGACTGATTTAAGTGTGTGCAGGTGAAATGGGAATTCCTAAAGTCCAACATTCTATAACATATCTGGCTTGGCTGTGCTGGAATGCTAGCCTCTGTTATAAGTCAACTGCATGTTGAGATTTGACTGTTAAAACTGTCCTATTTCCAGACTTTGATAGTAATCAGTGGCTGGCATCCAGAAACTCTGGAGTGGCTCTGTACTGGTGGAACAGTGTTTTCCATGGTGGGGGGGGGGGGCATGGGGGACAGATTTTGGTGATCCCCTGCATCTGCCTGTGCCCCCTGAAAGTATATCCCTGAAGGTCTTCCAATCCTCTCTGACATATTTTTGGAACTCACAGAGGGCTGCAGCAGAGGGAAGGAGATCACCAAAAACGGATCTTCCTTTTGCAGTGGAAAATACTGTTCTGCTGGCAATGTGTAAGTCTGGTTATCAGCCACAGTATTTTGGGCTACTTATGCCAAATATCAACTTTTTTGTTTGGTTTGGAAGTAATAGTAGTTAATAGTAATAATCTTAGCCATTTCAAATAAATATCTCCTTTCTAGGATGAGATGTTCACATTTCAGATTTTTCTAAGAGTCAGAGTGCCTTGGGCTATGTCAAAATGCAGAATTATTGGTGGTCTAGACAATGTTAATCAATGTAGAATTAACATGATGTCCTCCTCAAAGAATGCAAATGTCTTCCATTTAGATTTGAGATTAGGATGTCTTGGACTTCATGCATATCAGCTTCCTATCTAGTATAGGAACAGCTCAGCTGTTTTGGTTTACACGTTCTGCACACAAAAAAGAAAACAATGGGTATCAGTATTATGAAATGTATATGCAATATAATATAAAATGCAGATTTAAAAACCAAGATTACAATATTTATATGCACTATAATATGAAATACAGATCCATAAAAGAATATATATTTAACAAGAACTAAAATACTAGTGAGTAAGAGTACAACAAATGATGACTGAAAGAACAAATATAACTGAGTCCTGAATTGCTGAAAAGAGCTGCTGAAAGGAAATATGTTGCACTCACACCACGTTTTGAAATCTTCCTCAATCCAAATAAATATGAGTAATGATTCACACAGAGTCCGCTAATTGTTGTCCTAAGCAGCAAGCCTTTACAGATCTATATTTCAAAAATCTTACCTAGTCCAGATGGATGCAAGTAATCTTTCAGGGAGAATTAACTCTTAAAAATACAAAACATAAGTCTAAGGGGAAAAAATCTGAACAATCTTAAGACCAAAATTAATGAAAATTTATTTTTCTGAGACTTACAATTATTGTTCTTCTAGGAAGCATACCTTTGCGGTAAGTTAGAAAAACAATCTCCCATCCATGCAAAGAAATATGTACACATTGTCCTTTTAGACTTTTATGATAATAAAAGAGCTTTGGATTCTGTGTGTACCAAGTTTCAACTTTTGGGGTAATATGGAAGTACCCCAACCATTTGAGGATATACTTCATGTTGCCCATTTTATTTATTTTATTTTTATTTTATTTATTTATTTTATTTATATACCGCCTTTAGGCGGTTTTGAGGAATAGGTTACAAATACTGGGAGGAAAGCTGGTCTTGCAATAGTGAGCATGAATTGTCCTGGCTTGGTCTTCATTTGCATAGGTGACTACATACAAGTGCTATCTGCTGTCAGAAATTCCCCTTAGGGGATCGGGCGGTGGCTCAGTGGTAGAGCATCTGCTTGCATTTGCAGTCCCTTTCACTCTGATACGCTTTTCTATGTATGTATGATTAATCTCTGTCATGGAAGGCGATAAATTCGCATGCATGGATCTGAAATCTGCATTTACTCTGCCATATATACCCAAACAAAAACAAACTTGTTCCTTCTAATCTTACAGACTCAGAGGTGTTTGGATTTTAAAAAGAGTGGAAATGCCTGAGTCCCCTGTCCCTAGTGCTGCTAACCATCTCATCCTGCTGCATCAGGCCGAATTCACTATAAGCCCGTGTTAGATCAGAAAGAAACGCCGCAGATTCCATGTGACGTCGTCAGAGAAGAGTCTCGGTAGTATCACTCCGCCACACACAGAAAAGGTCCTGCTCGATTCAGCACTCCCTAGCTGAGGCATCCTCCCATTAATGGAGGCGGCGGCGGCGGCATAAAGAACTCTATGAAGAGGAGACGATCTTAATACATGAGAAGGTGTTCTCGTGAGCGGAACCGACGCAACCGCTTCGTCGCTTCTGCTTCATCTTCTTCCGCAGCTTCTTGCTCCGCTCTGTGTGGCCTAGTCGCGCGCGCTGCCATTGAGGAGAATCCCTGAGGTGAGGTGGTGGTGGGTGGTGGGGAGGAGTCGGAGGGGGTCTCGACTCTCCTGGCCGGCCTGCCTGTCAGTCAGTTGCGGCGCCCGAGGCTGAGGCAGGCAGGCTGTTTTTATTTCCTCTCCTCTCTTCTCTCCTTCCCTCATAAGCCGTTGGTGGTGGTGGAGGTTTGCCTTCCGCTCCTTGAGCGAGCTGGGCCGGCTTATGGACTGGCTAGCAAAGCTCCCTTTCTTCTCCAGGCCGCCCCTTGCCCTTGGGCCTCTGAGGTTGGGTCGGGGCCTGTCTGGACCTTTCTTTACTCGGTTATCTGCCTGGGTGGGGTGTGTGTGTGTGTGTGTGTCAGTCAGACAGACAGAGTCGTCTCCTCCCGTGCTCCCAGCTCCCTTCCCCCTTTGCGGGGAGAGTCTTCCAGAGTCTCCGTCGTCTTTTGTTTTCTCGAGGGGCCTTTTCGAAGTCCGTTGTCAGATCCTTGAGGCCCTCTTTCCCTAAGAAGGCAACGCTCTTGGGTGCTCGTCGGGTCGGAACTGCTAGTCTGGCCACTCTGAGGCCCTAGTAGGGTCCATAGGCAAATCTTTTCTCTCGGCAATAACCTTGTTCTAATCTAGTTCCTTCTTCCTCCGCTCTGGAGTAGCGGTTCTTAATAGCTTCTAATCCCACACAGGGTTGGGAAACTGTCTTTCTTTGATTTTAGACAACAGAGCAGCCTTTGGTCTAAGGTGGTTTTAAGCATTCCTTGCTTAAAATGAGGATGCTTAGGATAGTGATCAAAATATTAAATAACATAAGGAAATTGTCTTTCTCAGAGATGTGAGAGAAGGAAGTAAAGTTCTTGCTTTGCAAAGGCCTTGATAACTGTCTCCACCTCCATCCGATTATTTTATTATTATTATTTTTACATTTATATCCTGCTCTTCCTCCTAGGATCCCAGAGCGGTGTACTACATACTTGAGTTTCTCTTTCACAACAACCCTGTGAAGTAGGTTAGGCTGAGAGAGAAGTGACTGGCTCAGAGTCACCCAGCTAGTTTTATGGCTGAATGCAGATTTGAACTCGGGTCTCCCTGGTCCTAGTCCAGCGCTCTAACCACTACACCATGCTGGCTCCAATCAGGGAAGACAGTACTATACTCTTTTGTTCTTGGCATTTATTCTGTCAAACTTCAATGTTCAATATGTTGAAAGTAACTCTTAAAAAGCAACACCTCAAGTTATGCTTTTGAGAAAATTGATTCAAGAGAGGCCTAAAATTTGTGTGAACTAATGCTTGCCTCCCTTCATGCCTTTCAGAGCAGAAAGTTCCAAATTGCACTGCAGGAGAGGTAGGCTTCTGTGCAGGGATGTAGCAAGGTTGGAGTGGGCCATAGGACAAAGAGTGAAGATTCCCCCACCTCAGTCTTCTGCTTCATAGAGGCATGGGGGAAAGCAAAGAGCAAGCTGTCTCCCAGCCAGTGGGTTCCTCTCCCTCAGTGGCCCAGGGACACTTGTTCCCCTTCTCTCTAGTATCATTATAGTTATGTCCGTCTGTGAGCCCAAAAGCTCCTCCACAAAGCATGTGATCTAGTGAATTTTTCCTGAACCTCTGTGGGATTGATACCAATGCCCACATTCTTCAGGAGTATTTTCGTTGTTTGGGAGGAGAGTTGGTTTTGTGGTAGCAAGTATGAATTGTCCCCTTTGCTAAGCAGTGTTTGCCCAGGTTTGCATTTGAATGGGAGACTACACTAGTGAGCACTATGACTGTAATATTTTCCCCTTAGGGGATGGGGTAGCTCTGGGAAGAGCATTTGCATGCTTGCATGCAGAAGGTTCTGATTTCTCTCCCTGGCATCTCCAGATATGACTGGGAGAGACTCCTGCCTGAAACCTTGGAGAAGCTGCTGCCAGTCTGTGTGGATAATACTGAGGTAGATGGACTAACAGTCTGACTCTTTAGAAGGCAGCTTCCTTTGTCATGACTGAATAATTTAGTTACAGAAGGGCCAGAACTGTTTGTATGTTGCTTCTGTGCATGAATTGCTGCCCTGGGCTTTCTTTCTTCTGTAGTTACTTATGGAAGCAGGGAGTGGGCTTATCTAAAATGTGTAAGAATTACCATCCCAAAGAAGTAAACCTTTTCAGTGTAAGAGTGAAGAGGGCCTCCAGTCTTCATTTCGGGAAGTGTGTCTTGGCTATTGGAAGTAAACTTTGAACTATCAGTATTCTAACTAGAAAACTTACACCTTCAGAAACAAAACGTATAATCTGGTGCTTGGAAGAAAGTCCTGCGGAGTTCAGGGGAGCCAGAATAGAAAGAATGCAGCGGGATGTTCATTAACTCGTGCCTTTTTGCTAGCCCAGCTCTGTTCCTAGCTGCAATATTTATGGTCATGGAGTGACTTGGCAATATGCATTATATGAATTGATCTTCCTCTTCCTGCATATCCAGCAAAAGCCCTGCTTATGGGAAAGAAGCTACCTATCTTGTTTCCTCTCCCCCACTTTTCATGGAGAAGAGCAGTTTTTCTGTGATGAGTTGGTCTTTGACAGAAAGTTCCAGCAGGCCCCTCTGCTGTAGAGAGAAACCACACTCTCCTCTTTGTTCTGTTTGGAGGAAAAAAATGGGTTATGCACAGCCCAACTTTTAGGAGAGAAACTGCCTCAGTGGAGAGCAGAGAAGAGAAAAGAGGTGGGTTTTGTCCCAAGGAGTAGGGACTTTTGGCTTGTTGCTGCTGCCTCTTACAAAATCCTACCAGAAAGGAAATGACTCGTTTTCTCCACAGAGAACTCAGGGAGGGGTAGTTTTTTCTCTCTGACTGTGGGTTAAGCACTCTCGCAAAAGCCCAGCAGAGATCAAACACCCCTTCCTTTTCTGAGTTATTTCCACAGGACTTGGGGAAGGAAAAGGTCAGTGATAATTACAAGTAACTGGTTTGGCTTGTAAACCAAGCCAAAATTTGTGGATGTCTGGCATTGTGGTTAATTGGGCACTGATATGCTTAATCCCAGGTAAGACTAGCAGGATGGGGTAGGATATGCTCTTTAGACAAGGAAGGGGCTGACCATAGGAGTTCTATGAGTATAGGCCCTATCTACCCCCAGCACAGTACTTCCAGTGACTGTTGCTGGTGTCTATCTTTTGTTTCTTTTTAGATTGTGAGCCCTTTGGGGACAGGCATCCATCTTATTTATTTATTATTTCTCTGTGTAAACCGCCCTGAGCCATTTTTGGAAGAGCGGTATAGAAATAGAATAAATAATAATAATTAATAATATGTGATCCCATTCATTTAACTGTGGTTGAGAGAGAGCATTAAATCTGCCGTGGTCCAGATTCAAAACCTTGTAGCCCATAATGTGTTTAGATGGTTCTGTAGCTCAGTGGTGGAGCAAAGGGTCCCAGGTCAATCCCTGCATTTCCAGGTAGGGCTAAGAAAGATTCCTGTCTGAAATCCTGGAGGGCTGATGCTGGTCAGAGTAGGCAATACTGAGCCAATGGCCTGACTTGGAATAAGGCAGCTTCCTGTATAACCAATAGTAGACCTCATTGCTGGAAAAAAAAATTTTTTTTTGCTAACTGCTAATCAATTGGTAAGCGTCTGTCCTTGGTAATGTGCATATTTTTGTTTGAAATTCTGTTAGAGCTCTTGAATGAATGTTATCTGGTGCTGACAGTGGTGTAGGGTTTTTTTGGGAAAACTTTCCATTGCCTTAAATCTGTTGTGATCCGATTGTTTGAGTTTCATTTATTAAATATCTTGTGTTTTTATGTTTATAAATGTAATAATAATAATAATTATTATTATTATTAATAATAATAAATATATATCAGAACATACTTGAACTGAAAATCCTGATTAGGAAACTTATTGATTAGGGAACTTATACCGCTCAACAGCTTTTAGCAATACTCTTTTATATTCTTCAGTTTTATACCTTGTCCTGCAAACATTGCACATATCCCACATAACTTTCTATGCTTTTACCTGCTGGTCTAAGACTGTAATAAAGATTAGGAATAAAAATTCAGGAGAACACATTTAATGTGCTTGTTTCTGGTCAAACAGAATATAGACATTTATTTTTAGGGAATACTTTTAAAATTTCAGAGTTCACACAATGGCTTACTTGGAATTTAAAAGTTATGCGCTGGAAATACTTCTGTGGAAAAAGGAAAGAGGTAACTTCTGGGCTGTGGGACAACTCAAGGGCATATTTGTGTGAGAGACAGATGGCTGCAGAAGAATGGGTGGTTGCTGAAAATCTCCTTTATATGTGCACCTGTATCCGGCAGCAGTGATATAGGAAGATGCTGAAAGGCATCATCTCATACTGCGCGGGAGATGGCAATGGTAAACCCCTCTTGTATTCTACCAAAGACAACCATGGGGCTTTGTGGGTGCCAGGAGTCTAAATTGACTTGACAGCACACTTTACCTTTTACTTAAGCAAAAGATATGAGACACTCCTCTGTGTGTGTTCCTTTGAAGTGAAACCAAAACTAGTGTGTTTATAGTTTTGCTTTCAGAGATGAAGAAGAATATTCAGTTCCTGCTTCTAAAAGGTGAATTGCAACCTTGAAATTGTTTAATTCACCTTATTCTTTATTGGTTTTAATTATGTTGCATTGTTTCATAAAACTAACTTGTACATTTAGAAATGGTAAACTTTCTGCCCCCCATTCTCTGGTTCCTGATGACTTCATATTTTTTCCTCTGTTTGACATGGCTTCTTCAGATACACTGCCAAGAGAAATATGGTTCAACTCTTGGTGTTTCCAGCATGCCTTGCTGTAAAACTGTTATTTCTAGTTTATCTGTAAACTTGTCGGAAATGAAATGGGTTTTAAATGAACCTGTGGGAGGTCTAGGGCAAGAAATCCTCTCCTGGTTTGCCACATTGTCGTTCTTCAGTACTATTTTTATATGCTACCTTACAAGGGATCCCACTGCCTACCTTGCTGCTTCCAATGTATTTTAAAAAAATTAGTCATATCTTTAGCATTTTGCCCTTTGTTTGACTTAATGACTACTTCTATTTCTTTCCCTGGTGTTTTGCTGTCATTTCCTAATTTCAGAGAACTTCCTCTTTTAAATAAGGAAGCCACCTGTATAGACTCCTTGCTAGTGCTAAACAACCACAATAGTGTTATGCAAACCATTCTTTTGAACTTTGTGCCTTTTCTAATCTATGGTACCCATTTATTATAATGGTTTTAAATCTCTACACCTCCTAAAGGAGTTTTACTTCACTTAGTTGTAGGCTTCCTCTTAACTTCTCACTTCAGGGAAATCTCTCCTTTTTCTTAGATTAAATATAGGTGGATTTACAGTTCATCATAGATGAATGTCTGCAGGAACTATGAGTTTTCCATGGTGAACTGCCTGACCTCATAAACTGCAGGACGTTCTATAAAAATGGAATGAAACTTAAGATTTAAGGTTCTGTATCTATAAATGAATTTTGTCAGCTGGAAATAGCAGGGCTCTTGTTGATACAAAGATTTAATTTGTGTTTAGCTATCTTTCTACTTCTGAAAACATGTTACTGCACCTCAGTCTGGTTGTGTGATCATTTTGCTTGAAGGTCCCTTAGGAAGACAATTCATCCTGTTTTCCTGCCAGAGGGACTAGGAGCTATTTTTCACTGCTCAGTGAGGGATAGAAAGTAAACTTTCATTTTGTTTAAAGCTGTGTAAAAGAAACAAAATAAAATTGTCTGGAAAGTGGACTTCCTTGTCTGCTTGCTTTCACTGCAGAGGCTGGGATTGTGGCAAAGCACTATGTCTCCCTCCACTGTTCTAGACCATTGATCTTTTCTTATATAGTATAAGGTATAATGAGATCCAGCAAGGAGGGTATGCAATTGACTCGTGCTCTGGGAGCAGAGATGAGACAGTTGCATGGCATAAACTAGCAAAAGGTTACTCAGTTGAATTGATATTCCTTAATGTGCCAGAAGACTAACAAATGTGGGTTGTGTGGAGGTCATTATATGAGGTGGATGATGTAGAGGAAAACTGGTAAACAGCAGGGCCAGGTAGCCATGAAATGCAAAAGGTATAATCTGACTATTCTTAGTCCATGACATCTTCCCTCCTGGAGGGAGAAACTTTATTTGGGACTGTGGCACTATTCTACCCCACACCCTGCAGTTCCAGTCCTGATCACACCCCCGCTCATGGCTCTGATTTCAAAAGAAGAACAAAACACACACAATTAATATATAACTTGGCCCTAATGTTCAATAGGGCACATGAAATGTCATGTTGAGAATCAGCTGTACACCTCACCTTCCCCACATGAATTAATAATGCTGTAATACTGCAAGAAGAGAAGCTTTAGGATAATTACAATGCTAGCAGCAGTCAGAACTTGCCATTCCACTGATAGATACAGAGCCTGTTGGTACAGTATCTGTACTGTTGGAACAATGTCTGGCCAACTAACGAGTCCAGAACAATACTGCAGAATGTAGAACATTCTGTTTGGGGTATTGGAAAATGTTTGTTAAAGTTAATAGGAACAGCAAGATTTTCTGATCTGAAACATATACGTTCACCTAAATTTAATGTCCTCCTTTCACATTTAATGTGAAATTTGACTCTGACTCATGTCTTCCAAGATCTACAATGGCAATCCATAAGAAGACATGAGTCAGGGTCAAATATTATTATTATTATTATTATTATTATTATTATTATTATTATTATTAATTCAATTTCTATACCGCCCTTCCAAAAATGGCTCAGGGCAGTTTACAAAGAGAGATAACAAACAAATAAGATGGCTCCCTGTCCCCAAAGGGCTCACATTCTAAAAAACACAAGATAGACACCAGCAACAATCACTGGAGGTACTGTGGCGGCGGTGGATAGGGTCAGTTACTCTCCCCCTGCTAAATAAAGAGAATCACCACGGTAAAAGGTGCCTCTTTGCCCAGTTAGCAGGGGATGATCATTGCTGTATGTGACCAATGATAATAAATGGTTTTCTTGGCTAAATATGTCACAGATGTCTAAAAATTGAGAGAACAAGCCGTAGGCCCAGCATTTTTAGCTTAGTTTGCAGTAGGCTTATGTATCACCCAGCATTCTCTGTGTGTGTCCCCCCCCCCCAAACTTCGCAATGCCTGGATCAATGGCACACAGTCGTCCCTAGCCAATCGCGAGGCTTCTGTTCCTGGAAAACCTTGCAGTTGGTGAATTCACGGTTGACAAGGCATTAAAACCAATGGGAAAGAGTGTAGGGGAATCGTGATTGCAAGAAGACTGAGGGGAAAATAGTTAATGGTGGGGGGAAACACCCCCTGGCCCTCGAAATTCTAAAAAATCTCACCAAATGGTGGATACTCAAGTTGCGGTTGGCGAGACCTGCCACAATTTCCCAGTCACAGATACTCAAATCTGTGATTGGGAAACCCGTGGTTGGCGAGGGATGGCTGTAGTTTGTGATAATGTCATCCACGCCAATTCAAGATGGCAGACATGTAAAGCCTTTTATTTATTATTAATTATTTGATTTCTATACCACCCTTCCAAAAATGGCTCAGGGTGGTTTATAACAAAATAAAAACAATTAAGATCAATTAACAATTAAAATGAAAACTAAATCAATTAAACAAATTAAAATCATTTAAACATTAAAATCATTAACATTAAAATCCATTTAAAACCAACATTAAAAATTTAAAACTTTGAGGCGCAAGTGGGCTAACTTGTGAACTACCTAACTGATTTGAACCAAATTTGGTACAGATGTAGGGAATGATACACAGGGACACCTCAACAGCATGGTTTGCAATTATGTCATACACCCCCATTCAAAATGACAGATGTGTGAACATTTGAGGCGCAGTTGGGCTAACTTGTGAATTGCCTAACCGATTTGAACCAAATTTGCTACAGGTGTAGGGACACATAGGGATGGCTTAAAGGTGTAGTTTGTAATGATGTCATCCACTCTGAATCAAGATGGACAAGTGAACGTTTGGGTTGCAAGTGGGAACTGATTTGGACCAAATTTGTTACAGTTGTAGGGACACATAGAGATGCCACAAATGCATAGTTTGTGGTTTTGTTATCTATTCCAATTCAAGATGGTGGACACATGAACATTTGAGATGTAAGTGTGCTAACCCGGGATGTGCATGAAACCGGTGTGCGGCTCAAAGGCAGGGGAATACCTTTAAGGGTGGGGGAGGGTGCTCTTATCCCTCCTGCTGTGTTTTCCCTGCCGTTGCTGCACTTTAAAAGGATTTGGCAGGGCAGCAGCATATCTCCCTGTTGCCCCGTAGCCTAATTGGATTGGAAATGACCAGAAGTACCTGACATGCACACGCCAGCAGAACCGCCGGTTGTTCAAACCTGTTTAGAGGCTCGTAAAAGGGTCTTCGATCAGGTTTGTACACATCCCTAGTGCTAACTTGTGAACTGCCTAACTGATTTGGACCAAATTCAGTCCAGTTGTATTGATAGTGAAAGGAAAGTAGGCAGATTAGTTTTTACTAGAACAACTTAACCAGATGCTGCCCTTTCTTTCTTGTTCAACATTAAGAGAACGGTCTGTCCTGCATCCTGAAAGGAGATTAAAAGGATTTGGTTGCCCAAAACGTTGAAAGCTGAACTGTCTTTCTTTTAGTTAGAGACAACACTCTCTTTGCCAAGACAGAATTGATGTCTACAAAAAGGAGAGGGCCAATTTATATAGGGACTGCATTTTCTTTGAAATTAAGAATTAGATTTTAAAGCAGTTGTATAACCACAGCTTATATGAAGGCAGTTGGAAATTGTCTTGAAGCCATTTCTGCTACTTCCAGCTAATTTAATCTCTTCTGATCCCAACTTTTGTCTAAAATAATGCATCATAGTAAACGGAGAATTTGGGAAATTACTTTAGATTGGACATTGTTACCTTGATTGAGCTATATGTGATCTTTAATACACACAGAGAAACTTCTGAAAAATAGCATCTAACTTAAGTAGATGAGGTGCATCAAATGGAAGGCTTTTGAAAACATAAAATAAACTTTATAGTGGATTTGCAGTGTTTGCCATCTTGTTTGATTCAGTTTTCAGTATCTTTGGTGACTACTGTTTCAAGATAGTTACTCTGATCTAAGTCTAGAAGAAAAGGCCAATTTTAGATAAAGATATAAACGAGATTTTTGACAATAAATTGGATTTCTGATTTGGATCAGGTTATTTAAAGGTTTATTAGCATTTCTGTTCTTTTGGCTATAAAATGTTACCTGACACTACTGAATGTTTTGTTTAGTCAAGACTATTCACTGTTACTATCTTAATTTTTAGGCTGGGAATAACATATGGTTCCTGAAGTGAAGAGAGAGATATAGTACCTTAATGGTATTGCCAATTGGAACAGGAAATGGGGCAAGTTGCTGAAGCATGGCTTGAATGCCAGAAAAGAATAGATGATTATGTTGATGAACAGGTAAGTATATAGTTATGGAATGGTGCATATTAAAATTAAGTATAAGGTAAGTGTGCTTAATATGTGTTACCTCATACTGTAGAGGCTAGCAGGTAGTAGTCTTGGGGCAGATAACTAAGAGGGCTCTATGAGGATAGAAGAGTTGGGAATGCTTCTGGTGCTGTTCCTGCCAAATTACAACTCGTTGGTTGAAAACTGCCATTCTTGGGACAGGAGGTATTAATGGAAAGTAATTGTGTGTGTGCTGGGCAACCATGCAGGCATTCTTTAATGCACCTAGATTGTCAGAGCTTGCTACACATTAAAATTGTGACAGTGGTAAGAATACTATGAACAGTAGCACCATCTTCTGTGTGGTCTGCCATTTGGTTACTGCTAAAGGTGCTTTCCAGTAAAACTATTCTTAATTAATTTTTTAATGAGCATACTTTACTCTGTCATTGACCTAATACACTTGCTACCCTAGAGAACACAGTAAACAGCATTTGTGATGTACTTAGATATTTTCATGTTGAATTTGCATGCTTATTTTTACCAGATTAACTCGAGCTTTTAAGTAGTAGTTTAGTTTTCACACCCATGTAAAATCCATTCTCTACACTAAAAATAGGGGTTTAAAATAAAATAAAATAAAATAAAATATTTATTTTAAAATGCATGACACACTAGACTACACTTGAGTTTTTGAGCCCAAGAAGTGTTAGGAGTGAACGAGATCAACAGTGGTGATTCATGCTGTTCTACGATTGTGAAATCCTGTGCCTGATGTTACACTTGATGACTTGATGTTACACTTCTATAGCACTCTCTGTTTCCTCTTGACTGCCACTGCAGTATAGGAAGTCCCCAACTTAAGAACGGGTTGTGTTCCAAAAGTCAGATGTTCATTACTTGGAACGCATATAGTTCCTAAGAGTGATGACTTGTTTGTATGTACAGGTTGGCGTTTGTAATTTGGTGACTTGCTTAATGTAGTATGTTATGGAGCTTTGTAAATAAGGGGGGCGGGTTGTAACTGGGGGTTGCCTATATTCCAAGCGAATACAGAATATCTTCATAAAGAGCCAGTAAGATTCTCCATCATAACTTTCTGTGTGAAATTGAAAGCTGCTAAGTAACCAAAAATGAAAGATAAACATCCTACAGCATAGCCCCTACAACAGTGCTACTGTTGTGTTGGATCATGCTGGAGATGGGACATGTCTGTTGGACCCCTTCCCTGTCCTTCTGTCCTGCTTTACCTGTGACTGAGCAGGAGACAGACTTAAATAAGGTTCTCTTTGCCCTACAGCCTCAATTAGCTGCAGTGCAGTTCAAAAGGCACTCTCCCACATCCCCAGTTCTTTTCTAGATCCCCAAGTGGCATGGGGACATCTGGAATTCATAGCTTTTTCTGAGACTGCAGCTGTCTGTCAGTGCACTCAGGCCTCCTTGGAGGAAGAGCGGGATATAAAATGTAAAATAAATAAAATAAAAATAACGCTGACAGGCGTATAGCATAGACATCACTAAGTATCTCTACAGTGGACTTGAGTTTTGTTTGCAAGAAAAACAAATTGCATGAAGCTTTTCTATTTCTGAGCAGACTGGCAAAATCTATTTAAACTTCATTCTGTTATGTAAAAAGTCTAGTGATGTACAAGATACTATGGGACAGAACTATTTTCAGAGATCTTCAAATCTTTTAGTTAGGATGTGCACTTGGAAAAACAGAGCATTTACAAAGCTATTCCAAGTGGGAAGATCTAGGCATTGTTTAATCTTCTGAACTTTGTTAATGAGATGGTTTGTAAGTTTAAAAACTATAGCCATATCTAGCTTAGCAGTAAACTTCTTTAATATGTTAACATTTAGAGATATAGGGCAGGATCTATACTAATCATGACCATTGAAATGTATGAGGGTTGTTAGTTATGTCCCATTTATTCCAGTGGTGCTTAGTCATGGCTTTACTTGTTCTGGATCCTGCCCTTGGATTTTAAAATGTATACACCTAGGTTTTTAATTCTTCCACAGTTTTGTCAAGCACTTCAGTAATTGGTTATATGAAAATACATTTAAATATTTAGACACCAGCTCCACTTCAAGTCATTCAGTGGATCAATATTTCTTGTGCTTCAAAACACCTTTATTTTAGCTAATAATGCTTTAGCTCATAATGGTGTTAAGCTGCTAAATTGCTTAAGAGACAGAGATCAGAGTGTTTCATGATCACAGATGCATGTATATTCTGAAATAGGCACCATTTTGACTAGTGAATCTGGCTTAATTTTTGTTCCAGGTAGCAATGAGGACAAAACAGCACTTTTTGAAAGAAGACTGGGAAGTTTTCAAACAGAAGCGTTTTATTGAACAGGTAAAGTTCTTGCATCACCTAATTGTGTATGAATAATTAAATATCCTTCCCATGTTCCGTGATGGCAGGAACATACTGACTTTTCTTCAGATTCCCCCATGCAATAGAATGTTTGGTCCATTATGGCTAACACTGTAGTAAAAGATGCCCACCTCAGGCCTTGTATGCTATACATCTTGTATAATGGCCATATGTGATGAATTAATCGGCACATTACTTGTTCTCCCATGGCTTTAAAACCCTATGACTCTGATTAAAACTCTTAACTATGTCTACAATGGATCTGGGGTGTGATCCGTTGAATCCATTAGAATGGGTTCTGCGCCTGCGCAGAAGCCTCTCGATGTCGAGTTCCGCAGCTCCTTTAAGGCGCCTGCGTCCCACCCCACGTGACCACGTGTCTATTTAAGACGGGAGGAAGTGCAGGCACCTCAGTTCCTTTGTGACCGCCGTGGAGATCGGTACACCGATTTCTATGGCTCCTCGTACTGGTTCCTTAGCTATTCTATTCAGATTCTACTGTCTTACTACGGATTTCTGACTACGGACTGCCCTTTGACTACGCTTTTGGACTTGCCTTTTAACTGACGACGGATTTGACTGATATTCGGCTTTTCGACATTGGACTGTTTCACTGACCACATTTGTGAGTACCGGACTGCTTGTTTTCGTGACCTTTAAAAAAAAAAAGGGAAAAAAAGATACCCCAAAGTCTTAAAAGACCTTCTTAAAAGACGCTCTGAAAAATGTAAAGCGAAATTGCCCTCTCAAGATGCCCATAATCTCTGTTTGTTCTGTTTGAGCGAGGCTCACAACACTATGTTGTGTAAAATTTGCCAGTCTTTCTCCAAGCAAACACAGAGAAATCGGGAACTACACTTGAGGGCTTCACTGTACCATGATGTTTTGGCTTGAGGGACCTGGTAGCTACCCAGTCTAAAACCTCGAAGCCCACCGAAAGACCCCCACATGCCTTGAAAAGGCAGGGGGATAAAATGGCAGCCGCGACTGATCCCGCCAAAAGTGCCAAAAAGCTGTTGACACCGAGCTCTACACCATCACCCAGCTTGGCCCAGGATGTACTGTTCGTCTCTGATTCGAAGCCATTGACGCCGACACATCCGGCGTCCAAGCAATCCTCTGGATCGAAGCCGTCAACACCGACGCGCCTGACATAGAAAAAGAAGAGGTCTTCTGTATTGAAACCTTCTACACTGACACAGTCGGCATCGATACAATCACCTTCCATGTCGAAGCCTTCAACACCGACTGACACGGAATCGAGACTGAAGACTTTGTTATCGAGCGAGACGGCATCGAGAGAACTTTCCAATACAATGCGGTCGGCTGAACCAGTGATACCCGACGCGCTACCGTCAATGTCGACATTCTTGATACTGACAGGAAGGGATTTGATGCCAGCACCGACACCGATCAAGTCCCCTTCGACATCCAGAGATATCCAGCAGGCATTGGCCCTGAACACACCGGCCCTGATATCTACCATCATCCCTCACTTTAGGGCTCCTATCACATTCGCCCTTGAGCATGAGGATCTATCCGATAATGAGGGAGCATCATTGGATCCAGGCACAGCTCAGTCTCTTCTGAATATGCTGGAATCCAATACTACCACACCATCTACCTTTAAAGGTTTTCCACGCTCGGAAGAGGAAGCTCCTCCTGAACCCGTGGATCTGGTACGGGATCCGTTGAATCCATTAGAATGGGTTCTGCGCCTGCGCGGAAGCCTCTCGGTGTCGAGTTTTCACAGATCCTTTCCGGTGCCTGCGCCCCGCCCCACGTGACCACGTGGCTATTTAAGGCAGGAGGAAGTGCAGGCATCTCAGTTCCTTTGCGACCGCCGTAGAGATCACTCAGTTTCTGCGGCTCCTTTGTGTTTCCTTGGCTTTTCTACAACATTTCTACTGGCTTTGACTAACAGACTGACTTGGGACTATTCTTTGCCTACTATCAAACTGATTATCACCTGCTGACCCGGACTGTGACGATTTCGCTTTTCTCAAACCTTCCAACGTGACGAAAGATTGGACGGATTTATTGGCTACAGACATCGGATTTGGAATAAAATGGACGCCCCTAAAGGAAAGAAAAACTTAAACACTGCACTAAGTGCAACGCTAAATTGCCCTCTCAAGACCGCCACAGCCTTTGTTTGCTGTGCCTAGGGGAGGCTCACATAAGTTCAGCCTGCACTATTTGCAAGTCTTTTTCAAAGCAAACAAGGAGGAATAGGGAACTCCGTCTCTGTGCTTCTCTTTACGATGATGTGTTATCTGCGCCCTCCTCAGCGGCGAAATCACCTCAGCCACATGGCTCAAAGGACCTGGGCTTGGCCCAGTCTAAAACTTCGATGCCCGACACTAAAGCCCCTAAGTCCTCGAAGAGGCCGGGCGACAAAATGGCGGTCCGACTCATCCCGCCAAAAAGAAAAAGTAGGCCATATTGGAATTGACCCCGTCGCCGAGATCGGCTCAGGACGTCGAGATTCCATCAGCATTGAAGACAAGCTCAATCAGAATGGAGTCGGGTCCTTCGATGCCTGAGCCGCCAATTCTCTTGATACCGACGGATGCTACGACATCGACCAAGCCAATACCGACTGCATCGAAACCAAGAACGGAACCTTGCCTCATGCCGACAATGTCGATATCGACAGTTTCAGTACACTCGACATCGAGGGATTTGGAAATTTCGACATCGATGTCCACATTGAAACCGACAACTGCTATTTTAATAGAGCCACCTACGGCTTCCATGTCGACTCCGAGGCCATGAACGTTCTTGATACCGAGGACAAAAGACTTAGTACCTGCACCGATGCCTATCCGCTCACCATCGATATCGAAGGAAGAGGTCCAAGCAGCTGCTCTTAAAACCCCAACGAACATCACCATGGTAACCCCTAAGTTCCATGTGCCTATGACCTTTGCACTAGAGGATGCTGATGCACAGGACATTGAAGCTCCACCTATAGACCCCCTCCTGAGGATGTTGGACTCGACCACCACTACATCTTCTGCATTCCAGGGTTTTCAGCATCAGGAAGTGGATGCTACTGGAACTGCTTCACATATACTCACAGCCACGCAACTCACGATGTCAACCCCTTGGCACACATGCGGCTTTAGTCATCAGGTGTCTCCGTCACGGGAAACAGCATTGCCAGGTGCAGTGTTGCCCGGTGCTACATACGACTTCCAAGAGGACCGAGCGTGGCGCATGAGACAGCCTCCAACACCAGAGCTGTCTTCTGCTGCAGCTCCTCCTAAAAGATTCTTTTCAACTATGGGCACTCAAACAACTACTCGTACTGCCTCAGTGGCTACTCAGACCTCTTCAACAATTTCCAAGTCAACAGGTTCACAGACAGATGTTCAATCTCCTTTGAAGTGTGGAACAGCCCATTGCAACTACCTGGATATTGCCTCCCCCCCAGAACACCGGGGAGGATTTAGTTCCAGCCTACAACATCTTACAGCCGTCCACACTAGCCACCAACTCCATCAGGCTGGCAAGTCATGCGAAAGCATGGCACAACATAACATCAGATCGATGGGTCTTGAAGATTGTGTCCTCCGGTTACGCGATAGAGTTCAAGTCCAGGCCATTGTTCAGGGGCATTCGCTTCACGACAGCGACACCGGCCTTACTCCAGGAAGTTCAGGAACTCCTTCAAAAAAAGGCAGTAGTACCAGTGCGATGGGCAAATTGACGGGAAGGATTCTACTCCCGTTACTTCCAGATACCAAAGAGGGACGGTGGGATTCAACCAATTATGGACTTGAGACATCTGAACAAGTTCATCCATGTGAAAAAGTATCGAATGACGACGTTACAGGACATCCTACCTCTTCTACATCTCGAGAGGTGGCTTGTGACGTTAGATTTAAAGGATGCCTACTTTCACATTGGAATCCGGCCATCTTGTCAGAAGTATTTGCGGTTTACTGTGGGGAATTCACTTTACCAGTACCAAGTCCTGCCGTTTGGACTGTGCACGGCACCCCGTGTGTTCACCAAATGCATGGCGGTTGTAGTCGCCCATCTGAGAACAAAGGGTTTAAAACTGTACCCGTACCTGGACGACTGGCTGCTGTACTCAACAGACAAAGAGGAGTTACTTTCGCAAATACGGTACATGTTACGCCTTCTCCAAGACCTAGAAATACAGGTGGAAAAAGTCCAACCTGACTCCGGTACCGACCATATCGTTCATAGGGGCCTCGAAGGGGAGGGCTTTTCTCCCAGAAGACCGATACCTGACCATCACGTCGCTGGTTCGAGAATTTCAAACCGCGCCTTCTCAAACAGCATGGCACATACAGCGGCTATTAGGCCTGATGGCCTCTTGCAGGTCAACTGTGCGGTACACATGTTTGAAAATGAGAAAACTACAGTTGTGGTTCCTGTCTGCCTTCAATCTACAACGGGACAACCCCACGAAACTCCTACTGGTGCCGACAACAATCCTTCGATCACTTTCTTGGTGGACGCAGACCTCCAACCTGCTCAGAGGAGTGCTGTTTCAACCTCAACCCCCATCGGTTTGGGTGACAACGGATGCCTCCCTCCTAGGGTGGGGAGGACATTGCAATGCTGCCACGACTCAGGGTCTCTGGACCCGCAATCAACGTCTACTGCACACAAACTTTCTGGAGTTGTTAGCAGTCTTTCAAGCCATGAAGGCCTTCCTCCCAATGCTACGAGGCAGAGTGGTTCAGTTGCAGTTGGACAACACCACTGCCATTGCTTACCTGAACAGCCAAGGGGGCACTGTCTCCAGATCACTCTGTGCACTGAGCATTCAGATCTGGCATTGGTGCATCAAGAACAGTATAACGCCGGTTGCAATGCACATCAAGGGATCAGACAATGTCCTAGCAGGCGATCTCAGCCGCTTGTTCTCTATGGACCGCCACGAATGGGAACTGAACGACCTTTATCTCCAGAGAATATTCGACCTCTGGGGTCATCCTCAGATAGACTTGTTTGCTATGGCTCAGAATACGAAGTGCAAACTGTTCTGCTCTAGGGCGGGGCATGATCCACATTCACTGGGGGATGCGTTCCAACTAGACTGGTCACGCCACCGTGCGTACATGTCCCCCCCCCCCCCGGCCACTGGTGAGCAGAGTAATTGCTCGACTCTGGAGTGTTCCAGCAAAATGCAGCTTGATCACACCGTGGTGGCCATGCCAAGCGTGGTTTCCACATCTACTCAAACTGACTTCACACACGTACCAGAGACTTCCAAACTGCCCAGATCTATTAATTCAGGAGGGAGGCAGAGTATTACGTCCCGAGGTTCTCACTCTGCAACTGACAGTGTGGTGGATCGACTGCTAAAAAAGATCCTACTGAACAAACATAAGTGGTCTACGAGACGAAACTATGCCAGCAAGTGGAAACGGTTTGCTGTTTACGCAGAGACTCACGGGTTCCGTCCCAGGCAGGCCTCCTTATGGGAGGTTTTGCTTTACCTGACAAGCCTTAAAACATCCCAATTATCTAACATATCCATACGGGTACACCTAGCGACTCTCTCTTCACGACATCCGGGCTGGGATGGCAAAACACTGTTCTCCCACTCCTCCTGTAAAAGCTTCTTGAGAGGTCTTACAAACCTCTATCCTCCTATACGCAAACCTATAGAGCCTTTGAGCATCTCTCTGGTCCTCTCCGCTCTAACAGAACTATCATTTGAGCCAATGAATTCAACAACACTTAAACATGTGTCCTTGAAAACAGCCTTTTTGGTGGCTATCGCCACGGCTCGCAGGGTGAGTGAACTGACTGCACTCCGTATGGACGTGCCATATGCACGGTTCTACCCAGACAAGGTCCTCCTGCATCTGGACATCACCTTTGTACCTAAAATAGTTTCAGATTTCCACGTCAACCAAGACATAGTTCTACCTACTTTCTTCAAATCCCTCTCCACACCTTTGGAGAAGGCTCTCCATTCATTGGATGTTCGCAGGGCATTGCTATATTATCTCTCGAGGACTAAAGCATTTAGAAAGACAAAGAAACTCCTGGTGTCATAAAGGCTCTACTATGGGTCAAGCACTATCCAGACAGCGCCTATCTCATTGGCTAGTAGAGATTATTCGCCTGGCCTACTCAATACAGAAGATACCAGCCCCGAAATCCATCAAAGCACATTCAACGAGGGCATTTGGCGCTTCTGCAGCCTTCCTGTCGGGCGTCTCTTTCCCTGATATTTGTAAGGCTGCTACCTGGTCTTCAGAAGAACTGTTTGTGAAGCACTATGCTATAGACCTGCGCTCTGCAGCAGAGGCGAACTATGGGAGAGGTGTTCTTAAAAGGGTGTTACAATGATCCACTGCTCCCTCCTCCTGTTGGAGCTTACTAAACACCCATTCTAATGGATTGAACGGATCCCGTACCAGATAAACAAGTTGCTCACCTGTAACTGATGATCTGTTAGAGATCCGTTGATATCCATTAGACCCTCCCTACCTCCCCTCTGCAGTGGACCATAGGTCTATCCAGTATAACTTACCATCTATTCGACTGCTTCAGTGGTCTCCAAGGAACTGAGATGCCTGCACTTCCTCCCGCCTTAAATAGCCACATGGTCATGTGGGGCGGGGCGCAGGCGCCAGAAAGGAGCTGTGAAAACTCGACACCGAGAGGCTTCCGCGCAGGTGCAGAACCCATTCTAATGGATATCCACGGATCTCTACCAGATCATCAGTTACAGGTGAGCAACCTGTTTTTTCCGCATCACACATACTAACTGCAACTCAGCTTACTACTCCTACACCATGGCACACCTGTGGATTTAGCCATGCGGTTTCTCCATCAAATGAAAGGGCTTTACCTAGCACATCATCTCCCGGCTTGGACTATGATTTTGGGGGAAAGCAGAGTTTGGCGCGTAAATGCACTACCAATTCGTAGTCTCTCAGCAGGTGATGCACCTTCTGCCCCGAACCTGAAACAACATTCCTCCATTGCTACACAGACTGGAATGCCATTACAGCATTCTTCCATCGCAACACAGACTCGGGTGCCATTGTCTATGACACATACAGAAACCTCCGTGCTACAGCAGTCTTCCAAAGCCGTACAAACAGAGGAATACACCCCATCTAGCCCATTGCGTCCGCCAGTAACACCCATACCACCAGAGCCACACTCTCCTTCGCTACATGAGACAGAGGACAGCCACCATGGGTCCTCAGATTTTGAATCTGGCGTCGAAACCGTGGAGGCGTATCCCTCGCCTGATGTGGCTACACCTTCAGATGTCTCCCCAACAGAAGAGCTGAAAGCTTATCATCTCCATGTCAAGAACATGGCTGCAGCCCTAGGCCTGGACTTGGCCTCTCAAGTTAAAACAATTGATGACCCAGTATAGAATTTCATGGCCTGGTCCCAGTGGGCCCAACCAGTCGCCCTGCCTCTCCTGCCAGTTATTTCAAATGCTGCTCAATGCGCATGGGCAGTTCCTCACACTTCCACTCAAACATCTAAAAGACTAGAAGGTCTATACCGAGTACAAGAGCAGGACAACACATATCTTTTTAAGCACCCAATGCCCTTATTGACTGTGCTACCACTTCACGTTCTGGAAAACGGCATACTACACCCGCTGACAAAGAAGGCAGAAAACTGGATGTATTAGGCAGAAAATTGTATTCAACTTCTTGCCTCACGGTTAAGGTGGCTAATTATTCGACCTATATGGCAAAATATAGTTACTGCCTTTGGGAAAACCTAGAAAAGGACCTGGACACGCTCTCACTAGACCAACTGAAAGCCCAGTTCAGGAAGACTCTGCAAAGGGCAGGGGATCTGACCTGTCAACAGCTAAGCACAGCTAAACACTTGGCTGAGCCAGAATCTAGATCAATTACAGCAGCAATCACTTTAAGACGTCACGCTTGGCTACACTTGGCCTCTTTACAACAAGATATGAAGGATAAGATTGAAGGTCTGCCTTTTGATGGCAAAGGCTTATTCTCCGAAGAGACCGATGCAACTATGGAAAAGATGAAAAAATCCAAGTTCACCACGAAAACTTTCATCTCAACTTCCTCTGCCTCCACATCATATACGATGAAACAGATAAATTTCTATCGTCCCCGTACGAGCTATAGACCACAGGAAAGAAGGGACTATCGTAAAACCTTTCAACCCTTTTCAAAGCGGACCACACAACAAAAGAACCAATACTCCTCTGTCCAACGCAACAAACAGGGAGAGAGCAACAAACAGCGTCTTTGAGATTCAGGACAGCCCATCGCACACCCAAACATCTGCTCAACTGCTTCTTCTGACGCCTCACATCAAATGGGAGGAGACATTGTGGGCCTACAACATCCATGTGCTGACTCCAATAGCCAACACCACCACCAGATTGGCAAGTCATGCGCAAGCATGGCGCCACATAACATCAGATTGCTGGGTCTTGAAAATTGTCATGTCAAGCTATACGATAGAGTTCAAGACTCGTCCACAATTTCGGGGCCTACGTTTCACGAAGGCGACTCCTGCCTTGCTGCAAGAAGCACAAGAACTCCTACAAAAGAAAGCAATCACCCGGGTGCAATGGGCCCACCGGCGGGAGGGCTTCTACTCCTGCTACTTCCAAGTTCCGAAGAAGGATGGTGGACTCCGGCCGATAATGGACCTGAGACGTCTCAAATTCGTACAAGTAAAAAAGTATCGGATGACAACGTTACAAGACATTCTACCACTTCTGTTTCAGGAGCGCAAGCTTGTGATGTTAGATCTAAAAGATGCTTATTTTCATATAGGAATCCGCCCTTCCTACCAGAAGTACCTAAGATTCACCGTAGGCACCACAGTCTACCAATACCAAGTCCTGCCCTTCGGACTCTGCACGGCCCCTCGTGTAGTCACCAAATGCATGGTGGTGATAGTGGCCCATCTCAGAACGAAAGACCTGAAGATATACCCGTATCTCGACGACTGGCTCCTGACATCGCAAGACAAAGAAGAGTTACTTTCACAGATAAAGTATATGTTATATCTCCTCAAGGACTTGGAGATCCAGATAAACTGGAAAAAATCTCATCTGACTCCAATGTCCACCATATCTTACATAGGGACAGTGTTGGACACCGTTGCGGGACGGGCCTTCTTGCCGGAGGACCGCTATCCGACGATTACAAGTCTGGTTCATCAATTCCAAACCTCCCCAGTACAGCCAGCACGACAAATCCAACGCTTACTGGGTCTGATGGCCTCATGCAATTCGACAGTTTGTTACACACGGCTGAAGATGAGGAAGCTTCAACTTTGGTTCCTGTCTTCTTTCCATTCGCACAGAGACGATCCCACGAACAACTTGTTGATACCTCTGTCAATTCTAAGGTCCCTCTCTTGGTGGACTCGGAGTATCAATGTTCTAAGGGGGATCCCATTTCGATTACAGCCCCCGTCGGTGTGGTTAACGACTGATGCTTCGCTCAGAGGTTGGAGAGGTCATTGCAATTCAAGAGTGGCACAAGGTTTGTGGACCAGGACCCAGCGGCTACTTCACATAAATTTCTTGGAACTTCTTGCAGTCTTCCAAGCCATGAAGGCTTTCCTCCCGATGCTCAGAGGTCGGGTAGTACAATTGCACTTGGACAACACCACTGCAATTGCCTACATCAGCTGTCAAGGGGGGACAGTGTCCAGATCTCTTTGCGGGCTCAGCATTCAGATTTGGCATTGGTGCATCAGGAACAGCATCACCCCTATAGCCCTACACATCAAGGGATTGGACAACGTTCTGGTGGACGACCTGAGCCGGACCTTCTGCACAGACACCCGTCACGAGTGGGAACTGAACAACCGCTACTTGTGGCCGATATTTGACCTCTGTGGGTCCCCGGAGATAGACTTATTTGCTACAGCACAAAATGCAAAGTGCAGATGCTACTGCTCGAGAGCGGGCTACGACCCCTTCTCCATGGGGGATGTGTTCCAGATAGACTGGTCACTGTACCTGAGTTACATGTTCCTGCAGTTGCCCTTGGTGAGCAGGGTAGTGGCAAAGATTCTAGAAGGACCTCTAAAATGCATTCTGATTACACCGTGGTGGCCCCGCCAAGCGTAGTTTCCATATCTACTCAAACTCTCTTCTCACACTTACAAGAGACTTCCTGCCTATCCGGACCTGTTACTACAGGAAGACGGCCTGGTGCTTCACCCAGGGGTCCTGACCCTACAACTCATAGCGTGGAGGATCGGCTTTTGAGAAAGATACTGCTAAATGAACGGAAACCCTCCACTAGGAAGAATTATGCAGGCAAGTGGAAGCGATTCACCACCTATGCTGTGAAACATGGCTTCCGTCCATTAAGAGTATCAGTCCATCAGATCCTTCTCTACCTTACCACACTTAAAACCACAAACCTTTCTAATGTCTCTATAAAGGTACACCTAGCTGCACTGTCCGCTAAACATCCAGGATGGGATGGCAAGATGGTTTTTCCTCACCCTTCCTGCAAAAGCTTCCTGAAGGGGGTCTCTAACCTATATCCTCCTGTTTGGCAACCGATAGAACCATGGAGCATATCATTAGTCCTAACAGAGCCTCCTTTCGAACCACTTAGGACGGCTAGTCTAAAGTTAACGTCCCTAAAGACTGTGTTCTTGGTAGCTATTACTACGGCCCGTAGAGTGAGCGAACTTACAGCTCTATGCATGGATGTGCCATATGCCCGTTTTTACCAAGACAAAGTGCTCTTATGCCCTGACATCTCCTTCTTACCAAAAATAGTGTCAGATTTCCATATCAACCAGGACATTGTACTGCCAACTTTCTTTAAGTCCCCTACTTCTGCTTTAGAAAAGGCCTTACACTCTTTGGATGTCCGCAGGACTCTGTTATATTACCTCTCAAAAACCAAACCGATGAGGAAAACAAAGAATCTCTTTATTTCTTACAAGGGAAAGTCAATGGGACGGGCCTTGTCCTGTCAAAGGCTCTCTCATTGGCTGGTGGAAACCATCTTAATGGCCTACACGCTGCAAAAAGTTGATCCCCCTAGGTCCATTAAAGTACATCCAACTAGGGCCTATGGGTCCTCGGCAGCACATCTATCTGGCATATCTTTCCATGATATTTGTAAGGCCGCTACTTGGTCTTCCGAACAGCATTTTGTGAGGCATTATGCTATTGACTTACATTCTGCAGCAGAGGCAAATTTTGGGAGAGGTGTTCTCAAAAGGGTGTTGCAATGATTCTACTGCTCCCTTCTCCTTATGGAGCTAACTAAACACCCATTCTAATGGATTCAGCTTATCACGCCCCAGATAAACAGGTTGCTCACCTGTAACTGATGATCTGGTAGTGATCCATTGACATCCATTAGACCCTCCCAAACCTCTCCTCCACAGTAGTACTATTTCTACAGTAGAACTTACCTGCCACACCAGATGTTACGACTGCCTCAGCGGTCTCCAAGGAACCGAGGTGCCTGCCCTTCCTCCCGCCTTAAATAGCCATGTGGTCACGTGGGGCGGGATGCATGCGCCTTACAGGAGCTGTGGAACTCGACACAGAGAGGCTTCCGCGCACGCGCAGAACCCATTCTAATGGATGTCAACGGATCACTACCAGATCATCAGTTACAGGTGAGCAACCTGTTTTTCTACTCACATATCTGCACAACATTAAGCAGGCAAATCATTAAGGCCTAAAAGCTTGTTTTCCTTAAGATTCTTAATTTCCAGTTCAAAGAACTCATTTTTAAATGAGTGTTACCCTCTGCAAACTTTAAAATAATCACCTGACTTGTTCTTTGCAATAGACAATACTTCTGGGTTTTCAGATGAGTAGTTCTCCTGTTACCTCTGAAAATAAAGCTATCGTCTCCAAGTTGGATTTTAATATTGGATATAATGTCAGTTACTTTAAAGCAATGTATTTGTAAGTATAACTTTCAACAAAACAACCAGCAGGAAAAATGCATTCTCTCTCTCTCATGGAGTCATTGGTCTCTAAGTTCCTTCCTCTGCAATTGTAGCTCTCTGTAACCATCCTCTCACATTACTATTTATTTCTATTTTCACCACAATCTTCTCTTTTCAGGTTCTTTTGCTTAGGCTGTGGTTGGATAGTCTTGCATAGGCATCTCTGCATTCAGGTGTCCTATCTAGTTACCTCTGAACTGCTTTACTAAGTTTAGTCCAGTCAACTAAACTGTGCCCTCCCCCAACCCCAAAAAACTTAGACACAACTTGTTTTACTCACAATTCTTCTGTCTTGAAACACACTTACAACTTGAGCCTGTGGTCTATCAAGATGGCCAGTATTGCACTTAGGTTTGCAACAAGTGCAAGAGTAGATGATATCTTGGGTTCACCCAGCAATGCACTAACAATCTTGAAAGAAGAGCAAATATAGCAGCAACTCACACATAAATTACACACACCTACCCACCCACCAAACATTATGTTACTCTGGTAGCCATTTCTATGCATAATTAGGAAGTAATGCCATGATAACTTGTAGAAACATTACCTTCAAAAATCTAAAAAATTGGCAGCCATACTTTACATTAATATACCCCTTTTGGGCTTTCCTAAAAGACTTCCAAAGATTTGCCAACAAACCAGCAAAATGCCCTGCCCTGTTCCTGACCATCCATCTCCGGTCCCGAGTACTTGAATCATCCAACTGGTGTATTTCTGTTGATTTATTTCTAGTGTGGGTCACACTCTTATAAATGTCCCATCCAATTCTAATAAACATATCAGAGGTTTTTAAATTAATAGATGCTCAACCTTTTTGCTTTTGAGCACTGGAACAAAGTAAAATAAAATCACACTTTACAATCTTTATATCTGTTTACTTCAAATCCTTTTAATTTTTGTTTCATCAAACTAAATCATGATTTAACTCTTTAGTGGTGATTGATTGATTGATTGATTGATTGATTTTATTAAGTGCCATCAAGTCAGTGTCTACTCTTAACGACCACAGATAGATAGATAAGTTTATTTGGTCATTGACCAGCAAACATTTACAATAAACCAGTACGTATTTTACAAATAATGTAACAAAACCTGGCCATAACAAAGATAATATCAGTGTCCACATTAGTTAAAAGATAACTTAAATAAAATTCATCAGACCGGCCAGGCAAATTATCTAACATAGGAGATATAAGTCTTAAACGGGGTTCACTATAAAAATCACAATAAAGAACAACATGCGAGGTGGATTCTATAACCCCTTTGCCACATGGGCAAAGTGGTAAAAATAGTGGAACTCCCTTAAACCTGCCATCCAGTACTGCTTTAGGAAGAACATTTAAATGAGCTAAAGTGAGGGCTCATCTAAATTTAGGACAAGCACCACATCAAAGTACTTAGCTGGTTTAAGATAAATAGCTTGACTCCCTAAGTATAAACCTTGCTTGATCCATGCACCTTCTTGTTGAACTTCTATATCCAGAACATGTTGCTTAACTAACTTCCTGGTTTGCTCAATTCCTACAGTATGCAAATCCTCTATGGAGAGGCCAAAAAAAAAAAAAAAAAAAGAAAATTTACTCAACACAGCTCATTTCCAGCTCAAATTAAAACCATTATTCATAGCCAAAGAGGCTAAACCCGCCTGTCCCAACTTCCGTTTTAACTAAAACCAAAAAATACAGCACCAGTATAAGGATTCTAGCCTAATAAGCCCAACTTCTCTTCTGATGACAGCATTCGGAGGACAACACAGTACCTGCAAAATGCATCTAATAAACTTTGTCTGGATAGCCTCCAGTAGGGCAAAATTACTTGCAGGTCTCAGTTGGGCTCCATATAAGAGCAAAGGCAGTACTTTGGCCATATAAAATCTCACTTTCACAGGTATAAAAGCAGCACCATGTGTAAAATGATAAGATTTGATCTTATTTACAACCAATTGAGCAGACTGCCTGATGGAGTTAAAATGGGCATTTCTAGTGCTCTTAAATTGTTTTAAAGGGTCTTTGATGTTTGTGAATTGCCCTGAGCTATTTTGTAAGGGCGGTCTAAAAATCAAACAAATAAATCTCTTTTCCAAGGCCTTCATTGCAACCCTACATAGTCCTACTGTGTGGTCTCCGGATGGTTTACAGTTAAAACCGTTTAAACATTAAACCAATTAAACAATTAAAATCATTAACATTGAAAGCATTAAAAAACCCAACATTAAAACTATAAATCTAATTAAAAGCCTTGGTGAATAAATATGTCTTGTGTGCCTTTTAAAAAGTTGCCAAAGATGGGGAGGCTCTTATTTCAATATGGAGCGTATTCCAAAGTCCAGGGGTAGCAACAGAGAAAGCCCGCTCCCGAGTAGCCGCCAAATGATTTGGCGGCAACTGTAGATGAACCTCTCCAGATGATGTTAACAGGCAATGGAGCTCATGGTGAAGAAGATGTTGCCTTGAATACCCAGGGCCTATGCTGTTTAGGCCTTTATAGGTAATAACCAGCACCTTGTATTTTGTCCAGAAACATATCAGCAGCCAGTGTAGTTCTTTCAACACAGGAGTAATATGGCCTCTCCTAGATGATGCAGAGACCAACCTGGCTGCCACATTCTGGACCAACTGCAGTTTCTAGACTATGTCCAAAGGCAGCCCCACATAGAGCACATTGCAGAAGTCAAGTCTGGAGGTTACCAGTATATGTATCACCGTTTTGAGGTCGTTCATCTTAAGAAACAGACGCAGCTGGCGTATCAGCCAAAGTTGATAAAAAGATTCTCTGGCCACCACTTCAACCTGTGACACGAGGGAGAGGTTCGGATCCAGAAGCACCCCGAGACTGCATACCTGTTCCTTTTGTAGGAGCATGACCCCATTCATAACCGGCAGATCAAAACTGTCTCCCGAGTTCCTACCTCTGACTTAACTGGATTCAGTCTCAGTTAGTTAACCCTCATCCAGCCCATTACTCCAGGCAGGCATTTAGGGAGGTTATGCCTTCTCCTGATGATGTTGACATGGAGAAATAGATTTGGGTGTCATCAGCATTTTGATAACATCCCGCATCAAATCTCCTGATGATGGACACCATACAAAAGTTCAGAGTTGGAGGAACAATAGCCTCCAAGAGACACCATCTGGAATCTGCCGACAAGGTAGGAGCAGAAACACTGCAAAGCAGTGCCTCCCACGCCCAATCTCCTCAGATGTTCCAGAAGGATACTATGGTCAATAGTATCGAAGAGATCCGAGAAATCCAAGAGGACCAACAGAGTCACACTCCCTCTGTCAATTCCCAATTGGAGATCATCCATCAGGCCGACCAAGGAAGTCTCCACCCCATAGCCCACCCAAAAGCCAGTTTGAAATGGGTCTAGATAATCAGTTTTCTCCAAGACCACCTGAAGTTGGGGGGCACCACTTTCTCAGTCACCTTGCCCAGCCATGGGAGGTTGGAGACAGGCCTGTAGTTGCTTAACTCTGAGGGATCCAAGGCAGGCTTCTTCAGAAGCGGTCTCATGATTGCCTCCTTAAGACGAGGAGGCATCCTCCCCCCACCCCCGAGATGCATTTATAATAGCCATCAAGCCTTCTACGACAGCCTCCCTGCCATATAGTATAAGTCATGTTGGACAAGGATCAAGAGGGTAGGTGGTAGACCATTCCAAGCAACTTGTCTTCATCCTCAGGAGTCACAAACTGAAACTGATCCAGAGTCATCACATGAGAGGAGCTGCTGGACACCTTGGCATCGGACACTGCACAATTGTGGAGTTAGAATCCAAGTTGGGCTCGAATACGAGAGATTTTGTCCCCATAAAACTAATTAAAAACGTCACAGCGAGTAATTCCAAGTACTGGTTCAAGGGGGAAGGGGCACACACTACCCCCTTGACAACCCTGAACAACTCCGCTGGATGTGAACTTGCGGACATGATATGGGTGGAAAGAATAACTTCTTGGCTGCACGTGTAGCCTGAGCATAGGCCTTCAGATGTGCTCTATGTAATAATCAGTTGGATTCAAGTCGAATTTTTCTCCACTTGCGCTCTAGTTGTCTACCTTGCTGCTTCAGCCTCCGTAGTTCCTCTGTATAGCAAGGAGCCAATTTTGAAGCGGCTTGGAGAGGACACTTAGGAGCAATCGTGTCCACTGCCCTGGTGAGTTGATTGTTCCTGTTCTCCACCAGAGTGTCGACAGGGTCACCAGCAGAGCCAACACTAAATTTCTCCAAGGCTCCTTAAAATCCTATTGGATTCAATAACCTCCTTGGGCAAACCATCCTAATGGGCCCCTCGTCCCTGCAGAGGTGGGACATGGTCATAAATCCAACCTTAACCAGATGGTGGTCTGTTTATGATCATGGGAAAATCATAGGAGTCCCCACCCTGGAACACCACCCTATTCAGAGTGAAAGACCAGATCAAGTGTGTGACCAGCAATATGCGTCAGTCTTGAAACCACTTGGGATAGGCCCATAATTGTCATGGCTACTATGAACTCCTGAGCTACCCCAGACAAATTGGTCCCAAAGTGGACGTTGAAGGTGCCCCCCCCACGCAAGCTTGGGAGACTCCAATGCCAATAGCAAGACCAAGTCCATCAGCGTAGTTAAGGACTCTGTTGGGCAGCAGGGCGATAAGTACACCAACAGAATTCCAATTCTATCCCAGGTCCCCTAACTTAAGTACACACATTCAGTACGGTCAGACACTTCGACAGGGATCCTGGCAATGGAGATATTGTCCTTATAGAACACACACTCCACCTCCCTGCCCAGGTCCCCTCACCTGCTCCTCAACAGAGTCCCTGGAGAGAGAAGCTGGGACCAGACTGGGCCACCAGCCTCCCCCAACCAAGTCTCTGTGATGCATACCAGGTCAGTCCCTTCATCCAGAATCAAATCATGGAGGATTTCAGGTTTATTCTGGACCAACCTGGCATTACAAAGGAGCAAAGTGAGGCTCCGTGGGAGGCTGGCACTGCTTTCCGAAGTCAAAGAGCTGGTAATGCAGCCAGAAGGGGTAACAGCAATTAAGTTTCTGATTTCACTTGCCCTGCAACAGCCTGCTGACCTGCCAATATTATTTCTTTTATTCCCCACCACCACGGAAATAGCTGTCCCAAAGTCAATGGACACGCCCCCTGTCTCTGCATCTCCAGACAGACCCAGACACATTGCAGGCTACTTCACCCAAGACTCAATAACAAAAACTGACTAGACAGCTGTTACAGCTCTCAAAATAGCCACAAAAATATTATTATTATTATTATTGTTATTGTTATTGTTATTATTATTGTTATTATTTCTTGTTTACACAGTCAGACAGGTGTTATTGACTGGTTTGTTTTATCCAGACATCGAGTCCTTCCCAAGGACCTGGGATGGCTGAATTTTATTGTCAGTTGTTATAGATATCGTCGCAGAATATAGGCTGTTCCCAGTAAAGCTGCTTTTTGTAATTGGCTGATGGTGATTTCTGTGGCCCCTATGGTGTTGAAGTGCTCTTCAAGGTCTTTTGGAACTGCACCCAGGGCACCAGTTACTACTGAGATCATTTTGGTCTTCTTCTGCCACAGCCTTTCAGTTTCAATTTGTAGATCTTTGTATTTTGTTGTTTTTCTCTTGTGAAAGTCCCAGATGTTCCAGTGTATCCCTGCTAACTTTTCATGCCTTTGTTTGTAGTCAGTCTGTGGGATCTTTTTACAACAGCTGGTTAGATGGTCCACTGTTTCATATGCTTCCTTACAAAGGCAGCACTTGCTTGTTTCCCCCCGCTACTTTTGCTCTTCTTGCATTTGTTCCTAGTGCCTGCTCGGGCCAGAATAAACCTTATAAGGCAGCTTTTAACGTGGTGATTTTCTTTATTTGGCAGGGGGAGAGTAACTGACCCTATCCACCCCAGCACAGTACTTCTAGTGACTGTTGCTGATGTCTATCTTGTGTTTCTTTTTAGATTGTGAGCCCTTTGGGGACAGGAAGCCATCTTATTTATTTGTTATTTCTCTGTGTAAACCACCCTGAGCCATTTTTGGAAGGGTGGTATAGAAATTGAATGAATGTTCTTGTGCAGCCAGTATTAAACCCTCTGTTTCTTTCTTCAAGTTGCCTGTCTTGATCCATTGCCAGCTCTTAGTGATATTATTATTATTAATTTGATTTCTATACTGCCCTTCCAAAAATGGCTCAGGGCGCTTTACACAGAGAAATAATAAATAAATAAGATGGATCCCTGTCCCCAAAGGGCTCACAATCTTAAAAAAAAACATAAGATAGATACCAGCAACAGTCACTGAGGGTACTATGCTGGGAGTGGATAGGGCCAGTTACTCTCCCCCTGCTAAACAAAGTGAATCACCACGTTAAAAGGTGCCTCTTTGCCAAATTAGCAGGGGTTTTGTGCCCTAGCCTTTAGTCCCACACCAAAGCCTGGCCCCCTTTGGCGGCCGCCTGCACACCAGCTGTGCGGCCTACCTCAGTTCCTTTCTTTAAAAACCGCCAGAATCCCTCTCACGAAAGACTGGGCTGAGCTGGTGTAATCAGTGCCTGCAGGTGATAAAGGTAAGGCACTAAGGAAGGGAAGGCCCCCAGTCAAGGCAGCAGAGCTGTGCTGGTCAATGTCTTCATTATCAATTCTGAGGCTGCACCCATTGTCATTAGTTTAGTCTTCTTTACATTTAGTTGCAGTCCCATTTTTTCACTATGCTCCTTGACTTTCATTACTAGAGCTTGCATATCATCTGCATTCTTAGCTAAGGGATTAGTAGCATTGTTTAAATACCCTTAAAACTTAGGTGGATGCATTGATTACCATTTCTACCACAACTTCTTAAAGAGGCCATTGCATTCTATAATTTGGTAATATCTTTCACTAAAACATTGCCTCGATTCTGCTGATTAAAAAAACCCTATATACTCTAAAAAGAAAAGAAAAGTCAGCATTCATCCAGTCAAGCAATAACCAGCACAAAATAGATCCATTCATACCATAGTGCCCCCAAGAAACTGTACATCTTATGAAGATTATTATTAATAATAATAATAATAATAATAATAATCCTGTTTTAAGGCAGAAGCTCACAATGCAGGTATCCAATCTAAGTCTTTAAGTCCCATATGTTGCATTATTCCCAAGCCCAACACGTACATCCAAAATATCTGTTTTGAATTTCTGAAGCAATTTTCCAGGATTTGTAACTTGAAAATCCTTTTAATTATGACCCATAAAATTTCTGCTTGCATGTTCCGAATTCTAATACTACTGTTATGTTCACAAATTCTCACAGTCATACCAACATTGCACAGATCACAAAGGCATTGAACATCATAAACTAAACCTTTAGTGTTACCACTGGGGAAAAAATCTTCCTATGGTAATTTCTAATAACAGTAGGCTTATAAATATTTTAATTTTTAACTTTAACGTAACAGTTGGCCCTACCACTCTTGAGCCACTAATAACAGAACATCCTTCTTGTTATGGTATTTACATTTACTATGCACCAACATGTCTTTTTTAAAACTAGATGTGCCCATATATGCAAATACTGATTTCTCTTTGCATCTAGAAATCTCCTCCAGCAAATGCCAATATTTGAGAAAAATAGTTCTTAAATGGCGGGTGTATCCATCAGTCTTCCAGTGACTGTTGCTGGTGTCTATCTTATGTTTCTTTTTAGTTTGTGAGCCCTTTGGCGACAGGGATCCATCTTATTTATTTATTATTTTTCTGTGTAAAGCGCCCTGAGCCATTTTTGGAAGGGCAGTATAGAAATCACATACATACATACATAAGTTTGTGGTAGCACCATTCCACTCTTACTGCCTTTTGAAGTTCATGTTTTGGTGTTAGTGGCCACATTACAAGTTTTAAGGCAACTGCTGATGAAGACTTCTTAGCTGAAATATATTTGGTGCTTTTATGAGAATTTGCTGTGTATTAAAATATGAATAATGATAGTATTGTATTTTTATTAAGTTTGGTTACATTATATAAAATTCACAATTGTGATAGTTTACCCTGGAGCATTCCCAGACAGCAGGCTTTACTGTGGGTTTTCTGCAAGGCTTTACTGTGAGTTCTAAGTTGTCCACCCAAAATGATGCAAAAAGTGGTGGTATTTTTCCTCTGGATAAAAATTGGGCTGCACGTGTCATGAAAAACCTGAATTGTGTGTGAAGTGCTCCCCAGTAGCTCACAGGGACGTCAGAGTAAACTTGGCCAATATGTGAACACAAACCTCCATTCTGGAGGAGATGTGAACTACAAGCCAGGTGTGAAAAACGTCCTGGGTGGGCTATACAAATTTGTTGTGGGTAATGGAGTTTTATAGTTTCATTTTGTTCTTTGAATCCACCGTATGATTCATGTGTCTTTGAAGTCCTCTGTATAACTTAGTCACTAACTTAAGAAAATACTAGGAGAGAATGTATGAATGAGAATATATGAGTACTGTTTGGGGTGGGGAGGGGGGTGTCAAACTGTAGAAAGAGTCCATAGTGTGGGATGTCCTGGACCTTACTGAATTACGTAGGCTGTGACCTTCTGAAATAGTTATGGGAATTGGAGCCTCATAAATATGTGCCTGATTAATGAGGTACAATGGGCAGCATCCAAATTAACTTGGCCATAACCACTCTTTCCTCTAAGTTCTGTGGCTGAGCGTATGCACACACACTCCTAGTTCACTTCTCACTTAATCTTCTCAGCCATCCAGCTGTAGGGATGAGCTGGCACTTTTTTTCTTCCACCGTTGGGCTAGGAGCAGGCAATAGGAGGGGACTGGTTAGAGAGGTGGAGAGATAGGGCTTTAAAAACAAGCCTACAAAAGCCTTAGAACATAAGAACAGCCCTGCTGGATCAGGCCCAAGGCCCATCTAGTCCAGCATCCTGTTTCGCACAGTGGCCCACCAGATGCCGATGGAAGCCACAGGCAGGAGTTGAGGGCATGCCTTCTCTCCTGCTGTTACTCCCATGGACAATCAGAATAGGAAGAAGAGGAAGGAAGGAGAAGCGGGGTAAAGATAACCCCTGTTCTTACTTCAAGGGTTCATGGGCAAGACTCTGGCTATCACAGGGGCAGAGCCACCATTGGGGAAAGGGGTTCAAAGAACTCACGCCACCGCTCTTGGGGGCTATGCCTTGCGCCCCAGCCACGCCCTCTGCATCTGATGGTCCCTCTGTGTGGCTGTTTTTCAGAAGCTTAGCTAGCGCCAGCTTCCCAGCCTGGCCAGGAACGCATCTCCTAGCCTTTTAAAGCAGGTAGAGCAGCTCCTGGCCATGCCACAAATATGGCGCTGATTGGAATTTGCACGCAAATGGGGCACACAGCCCTGTTTGCAAGCGAAACCACCACCCCTGTGTCTGATGACAGACACAGGGGGCATGGCTAGGGGGCTGCTGGCAGTGGGCTGAACTGGGGCCACTGTTGGCCACTGGGCTCTCACATGCTCATTAAAAAGAGGTGGATCTATTTAAAAAAAAAAATCAGTGCAAAGGGAGGTGGGGAAGAAAAAGGAAGGAGCAGGAAAGCATCAGTTCTTGCTTGCTTGCTTATTTATTTATTTATTTATTTATTAGATTTATATGGAAGGGTTAGGGTTAGGTCCTTTGCTTCACATTCTTTCTCCAGCTTCTGTTCCGATTCTCCTTTTAAGGCTTCTTATGGCGTGTTTTCAAAGTCCTGACTCCCGTCCCCTCCCCTCCCTCCTCAGTTTCCTCACTTCGCTTCGCATTGTCTGAGGGTGGTGTAATTGTATTGCACGCACTCACTCACTCTCCCCATCCCCAATACGCACCTTTCTCACATATCCTCCCCATAACTTATCCTGGACAGTATTTTCCATCCCACTCTAACCTGTGCAAATAGCATCACTTAATGTAGTCTTTTTGTTCCTCCACTTCTCAAGAGCAGATAAAGGAGGGGGAGAATGGGGGTGGGGCAGATCGATATTGGCCTCATCCCACACATTCCAGGCAATGGTAAAAGGGATCACAGGATGTGCTGGCTCCCTTTGATGTTGCGCTGTGAACAACACTTCTTGAACAATTCCAGGCTCTTAGAAATCCCAGAAACTTACTTTTTTTTAAAGTTTGCATGCAAAGGTAAAGTGTAAGAGTTTTCATCTTTTTTGTGTGTTGCACTCCACTGAAGTGCTTCATGAGGAATGTGGAAGGGACTACTGGCATGGCAAATGAGAAGCGGGGGAAACCCACAAAGGTGTTGAAGGATATTAGGAGAAAGAGAAAAAGAGAGGGAACACTGGTAGAGTAGCTAAACAAACATATCATACAATAGTGGTTCTTCATAGGGGCACCAATGGAATCTTACATACACTTACTCTATATATAGTATGCCTATATCCAATGGGATGAACTCAAGAAATTTTGTGTTCAGGATTGAATCTGTTCCCCATAGGTTAGTTGGTTAAGATATACTTGCAAATGTGAAGTGGAGGGAAACCACCCCTGTAAAATATAATTTTAATTTCTTTCATATTTGGTGTGTGTGTGTGTGTGTGTGTGTGTGTGTGTGTGTGTGTGTGTGTGTGTGTGTGTGTACGCATGCTTGTATCTATAGTGGCACACATTGTCTTGGTATGGCTGCCCAGAACAAAACTCATTCCACATGTGGATGAAAAACAATTAGAGGGATCACTGGCCATAACTAAGCCCTATGAAATTAATGGGACTTGACTTTGTCATGACAAATTAGTCTAATTGATTGTGTGCTTAGTCATGAATAACTAGTCTGCATGTTGCCCAGTAATGTTGACTTGGGCCAGCCAGACCCCACAAGTGGGGACTGGGGTTCTTCATTGGGTATTTCCACCTGGTAGCCAGACTGACACCTGAGCTACCATGACACTTTGTCAGAGAAAGTAGCTGTTTTGTATCTAAGCATGTTATCTCTTTGCTCTTGGATGCTGCTAATGTTGCTGGTTGGAGAAATCGACTGGCAGCAGTTTGTTAGCTGCCACAACAGCTAATGGAGTTTCATGTCAGGGACTTTGACTTGACCAGTCAGCACAAGTGGGAGGTCAGTCCAGCCCTGCTAGGCAATGACTTTTGCCAATAGAACACCCCTTGAGTAGATCTCTTCACCACGGGATCCAACAAGACATGCAGGATGTTCTGCTCCAGGGCAGGAGTGGGCCTAAACTCAGTTGGGGGATGCCTTTCATGTTGTGGACAGAGCATCTCTAGTATTTGTTTCCTCCATTTTTCCTCCTGTCAAGAGTCTGGCGAAGATCCTTCAGGCTTGCACCTGCTGCCACCTCCTCACCCCGTGATGGCCACAGTAACCATAGTTCCTGCTCCTCTCCAGACTGTCACGAGCTATCTACCAGTGCTTCCCTCTTTGTCAGGATCTCCTGTCCCAGCACAGGTGTCATGTCCTCCATTCCAACTTTCTTCTATTGAATCTGACCACCTAGTGGCTCAATGATTAGATTCCATCCTACTGAATGAGTGGAAAGAATCCACACATAGAAACAGGTGTAAGTGGAAGCGTTTCACTGCCCATGCTAAGGGCTCTGACCCTTTCACTGCTACCATGAGGCAAATTCTTCTCTACCTTACAAGACTCAAGTGTTCCGGTCGCTGTCTAGCACCTCTCTCAAGGTACATCTGGTAGCTCTTTCTGCAAGACAAGCTGGCTGGGATAGACAGCCACCCCCACCCACCCCACATGCATATTCCAGACAGTTCTTCAAGGATGTGAACAACCTCTTTGCTCCAGTCTGGGACCCTGTTGAACCCTGGAGCTTCTCCTTGGTCCTCTCCTCTCTCACTGAGCCTCCCTTTGAACCACTTCTCTCCATCAGCTTCAAGTCCTTGCCTCTAAAGGTCACCTTTCTGGTCACCATAGCTTCAGGACACTGTGTCAGTGAGTTGATGGCTCTTTGCGTTGTCTATCTGTAGACAAAGTTCTTCACAGACAAAGTCATTCTTCACAGGGATCCCTCTTTCACTACCAAAGTTGTCTCTGATTTCCATCTCAATCAAGATACCATATTGCCTGCCTTCTTCCAGAACCCCCCCACCACCACTTTACTGGAAAAGTTAATGCATTCCCTCAATGTTCAGCAAGCCCTACTTTATTACCTTAGCCATATCAAACCCTTCTGTAGATCCAAGAGACTCTTGATCTCAAACAAAGATGAAAACTATCTCTCTCCAAAAGGTTTCCCATTGGCTTGTTGAACTCATTTTTATGTGTTACTGCCAACAAGGGATACAGCCCCTTTAAGAGATCAGGGCTCACTCTAGACACAGCCACATCAGCAGTTCACATGTCCAGCATCAGTATGAAGGACATCTGCAAGGCAACCATGTGGTCCTCGGACGTTTTGTTAAGCACTAAGCTATGGACATCTGCTCAGCAGGGGTGGACAACTTTGATCAGGCGGTCCTCAAAGTAATTTGAATGGAATCTTGGCTCCCACCTCCATCTTGATGAGCTAGCTAATTGCCCAGGTTGTGAGGGAACGTGGATCATCTCAGAAATAAACAAGTTGTTTACCTGTAGCAGGTGATCTCGCTGTAATCCATAATCACTCACAACACCTTCCTGGTCTAACCCGCTGCTTGTATTCCTGCATAGTTGTACTGACTTAACAGGTAAGTTTTCTTACCTGCCTCTGTCTGTGGACATTCCTCTTTGCTCATTGCAGCGGCTGATCAAGAACTGAGGAGAATAGTGCTTTCCCACTGAAATTAACTGTTGCTCACACATGCAGTTCGTCAGAACCGAAGAGCGCCTCAAAGAGTTTGGACCATAGCGGGCTACTGTGCAGACACAGAACCCAAGTTGTGAGTGAACCAGTTAAGAATTGTATAAAGCCTGCAGTGGGGAAGAAGAGTGGGTTGCTTGTCTGCACAGAACACTCAATCAGTTTTATGTAAGTAAATGGTATTCCAAGTATAAGTCTTGAACATCACAACCCTGAGCAGATTGTTCACTTGTGTTCAACAAAGTAGAATAGAATCTTAGAACAGAATTTTGCCTTTTAGCCCCCCCCCCCAAAAAAAATTGGATTGGTTGTCTCTGGTTTGAATGCAGACAGGAATTACAGCTGAATTGGGTGCATGTGGAGTCATGTGAAAGTCACATGTGCATATGGAGACATGTGCCAGTGGTTGCCATGAAACCAAATAGATACTGGATTTGATGGGCAGGAATATGACAGAAAATCTTGATAAGAGAAATGATGGCTTGTCTCCTGAAATCAGAAAGATAACGTTTGACTGTATAACACAGCCTTGATAAACTGGTTCGATATGTGACTTGATCTCATTGATGTATAGTCTGAGGTTTGACAACAGGGCAAGAATGTTTCGTAGGTCCCAAGAAAGCTATATGTTCATGTCTGCTACTAATAGTCAACTGTCTTAAATAAGGAAACACCATTATATTTAAAGAAAAGTGATGGTTATAGCTATACATTCTATGAAAATTCTTTGGGTTTTTGAAAGATTGGAAGTAAGTACTCTGTATGCTATAACATTTGGAATCTATGGCAGAATAGAGGTATTCATGATGATGGTGTGGGCAAATATCTATCTCTGCAGTCTGTGGCAACAAACCAAGTCTTAAAAGTTGGGTTCCAAACTGAAGAGTAATTTGGGTACCAAGCATAAAAGAAATGTTTGAGAGATAATTGTGCTGCTGCTTGTTGATTGGAGAGCTGAAGAAGCATGGTGAGAGTAAAGACAGAAAGTCAGAAATGCCTTGTAGAACATGGTTGCACAACTCAATTGCCCTGGTGGCCCGGAACCAGCAACAACATGGTGTTCAGGAGTCAAGATTAATTTTTAGTGCATTATAACATTTAAAATCTTTAAAATATATTTAAAGCAGTTATTAGTTCCTTGTGGATCTTTCTTCCTCCATCAAGGGCTAGAAAATAGGCCCTGTTCAGTCAGTGGGGGCCACTGGAATTCGTGCCAGCCCCAAACAAATGTCAGGTCATCTCTTTGTAAATCGCTGTTGATTTCAGGTTACAATCCTAGACATATTTGCTTAAGAGTAAGCCTCAATAGAAGTACTGTGGACATATTTCCAAGTAAAAATGCACAGGATGGTGCTCCAAGACAGTTTCAGAGAAGATGACCCCCTTGGAGAAGAGGGAACTTGCCCAAAGAGTGATCCTCTTTCTGGGCTCCTGTTGCTGCAGGGATGCGGCGGGGGTGGGGGAGGAATGTCCCTGTGGGCCAGGTCTGGCCTCCAGGCCTTATGTTATGCAGGCCTGACTTAGAAGAACGGGTAATCTTGGAGTGAGCAGATGAAGACTTTGACTTTGGGAGATAGTATTTATCTGGAAGCTAGAAAAGCATCTGTCAGCAAGCCATCCAAAGACTTCTTGAACTCTAATACGAAGAGTGACTATATCTAGAATGGAATCTTCGGTTGCTAGGAGAATGGTCTATGATGCTGAAAGTTTTGGTTGTGACTTTGATCTCTGTCTAGTGTCCTCAGTGAGACTGAAAAGGTTTTAGATGCTCAGTTTAGAGCAAAAAAAAAATCTTCAATTCTCTCTTTGATATTGCACAATAAACAGGTTTAACTAAACCATGCATGTCTTCATAGAGCAACTGATCTTGAAATTGTCTGGGACCTAAAGTCAACTAAATGTGTTTGTGTTGCTCAGTGGTTTTAGAAGCTTCCAGCTGAAAACATGAACAAGTGTCTTTTGGCAGATGACAAATGGATGGAGCACACTTTCCCATACATTATATTTGGTTGCACAAGCAAGATAACTGGAAATTCTTATTGAAAGAGCTGCACTAGAATAGGATTTGCAAGCCATGTGTTTGACTTTTCTGCTCTATTGGAGCAAAATGCTTTCTACTGCGGCCCTTTCCCAAACATGCTCCACAGTAAGTCTGATGCTGAAAAAGAAAGATGCAGTCCTCCAGTTGCAAATGATACGTATACAATTTTTCTAAACATTGGAATAAGTGAGATTAATGAAATTTATGATACCGAATAATACACTGAAGTGGAAGTCTGCAGTAGGGATGTATACACTGAGGTTCGTGCACTGGTTCAGATGAGGTCCAAACCGGTTTGGTGCCAAGGGGAGCAGTGAACGGGATCATTAAAGTGTAGAGCAGGTCCTTACCTGTTCTCCACTGCTGCATGCAGCTTCCTGCTGTGGTGGTGCTACCCCCAAGAACCCACGCACGGTGCCAGCATGCACATCGTGTCAGTGCATGTGCCTTCTGCGTGGTCAGCAGCACCATGCTGACCACTCAAATGGTGCCTGCGCATGTGCAGACACTATGTGCATGCTGGTGCCACGTGTGGGCTCTTGGGGGAACTGTGTGCAGCCGCAGAGGATAGGTATGGACCTGCTCTCTTGCTGTCTTTTTAAAGATCCTTTTGGCTGCTCTCCGTTTGTTTGTTTGTTTGTTTGTTTGTTCAATTTTTAGACCACCCTTACAAAATAGCTCAGGGCGGTTCACAAACATCAGAGACCCTTTAAAACAATTTAAGAGCACTGGAAGGCCAGGCCGAACAGGTAGGTCTTTAGGGCTCTCCTAAATTCCAATAAAGAATTCAAATTCCAGGTGTCTACAGGGAGCGCATTCCACAGTCCAGGAGCGGCTACAGAGAAGGCCCACCTCTGGGTTGCCACCAGACGAGGTGGTGGCAACTGGAGCCGGACCTCCTCAGATGATCTTAGTGTGTAGTAGGGATTAGACCAAAGAAGGCGCTTTCTAAGGTAACCTGGACCTAAGCCGTTCAGGACTTTAAAGGTAATAACCAGCACTTTGTATTTTGCCCGGAAACATATCAGCAGCCAGTGCAGCTGTTTCAAAACAGGCATAATATGGTCTCTCCGGGTTGCCCCGGAGACCAGCCTTGCTGCCACATTTTGAACTAACTGAAGTTTCCGAACTATGTACAAAGGCAGCCCCACGTAGAGCTCATTACAGTAGTCAGGCCTGGAGTTTACCAGCTGGTGCACCACTGTTCTGGGGTCATCCTCCTCTAGGAATGCAGCTGTCGAATCAGCCTAAGCTGATAAAAAGCACTCCTGGCCACAGCCTCCACCTGAGATACCAGAGTGAGGCCTGGATCCAGGAGTACCCCCAAGCTGCGTACCTGCTCCTTCTGGAGGAGTGTAACCCCATCCAGCACAGGGAGATCTAACTCATCCCTCAGATTCTGAGCCCCTACAATGAGCACCTCCGTCTTGCTTGGATTCAGCTTCAATTTGTTATCCCTCATCCAGCCCATTACTGCCTGTAGGCAGGTATTTAGGGAATGAACGCCATTTCATGATGAAGCAGATGAAGGAGAGGAGTAGATTTGGGTGTCATCGGCATACTGATAACACCCAGTACCAAATCTCCTGATGACCTCACTCAGCAGTTTCATGTAAATATTGAAAAGCATTGGTGACAGAATGGAGCCCTGAGGGACTCCATATAACAGTTCTCATTGAGAAGAGCGACTGTCACGAAGTTCCACCGTCTGGGATCTGCCTGAGAGATAGGAGCGGAACCACTGCATAGCAGTGCCTGCTATCCCCAACTCCGCCAGGCGACCCAGAAGGATCGTATGGTTAATGGTATCGAACGCCGCCAAGAGATCCAAGAGAAACAACAGAGTCACATTCCCTCTGTCGATTCCCCAGTATAGGTCACCCATCAGGCCGACCAAGGTTGTCTCAACCCCATAGCCCGCTCTAAAGCCAGTTTGAAATGGGTCTAGATAATCAGTTTCCTCCAAAACCACCTGGAGCTGGTCGGCCACCACCCTCTCGATCACCTTGCCCAACCAAGGGAGATTAGAGATTGGCCTGTAACTATCCATCGCCGAGGGATCTAGGGAAGGCTTCTTAAGAAACTGACTAATTATTGCCTCCTTCAAGCATGGAGGCACCTTACCCTCCCTCAGCGATGAATTTATTATATTCACCAGGCCTCCTCGAATAATCTTCCTGCTAAATTGAAGCAGCCAAGTCGGGCAAGGGTCCAGAGAACAAGTGATGGACCGCACTGCTCCAAGCAGCTTGTCTACATCCTCAGGAATCACAGATTGAAACTGATCCATCCTAATACTGCAAGAAGGATTGCTGGACACCTCCTTCGTAGACCCTGCAGAAAAAGTGGAATCCAAGTCAGCCCGAATACAAGAGATTTTGTCCGCAAAGAACCCACTGAGGGTATCACAGCAGAGCACCTCCGGGAGCCGATTAGAAACAGGAGTAGAAATTAGATTCCTCACTACCTGGGATAACTCCGCCGAACGTGAAGCCACAGAAGCAATGCGAACCGACCAGAACTTCTTTTTTGCTGTACTCACTGCCTCCGCGTAAGTCCTCAAGTGGGTCACATGCTCCATCCTATCAAATTAGAGCCGAGTTCTCCTCCACCTGCGCTCCAGTCGCCTACCCAGCCGCTTCAACCCTCGCAACTACTCGGTATACCAGGGAGCCTAAGGGACGCTTAGGAGCAATAATGTCTACTGCTCTGGCAAGTTCCTTATTCCTGGTTCCCACCAGGGCATCTACAGAATCACCTGCAGCACCAACTTTGAAACCCTCCAAGGCCTTTTGGAACTCTACTGGGTCCAGCAGCCTTTTTGAGCGGACCATCATAATTGGTCCATCACCCATGCAGGAGTGGATTGTGGCCGTGATACCAACCTTAACCAGATAGTGGTCCGTCCATGACAATGGGGAAACCACCGGATCCCCCACCCACGGAACACCCCCCGATCCAAACAGAAGACCAAATCGAGCATGTGGCCGGCAACATGAGTTGGTTCAGATACTAGTTGCGATAGGCCCATAGTTGTCATGGCTGCTATGAACTCCTGAGCCGCACCAGACAATCCAGCCCCAAAGTGGATATTGAAGTCCCCCAGGATCAGAAGCCTGGGACACTCCAACACCAACTCTGCGATCAGCTATATATGTATACATAGCTAAGTTTATTTTATGTTACTGGAAAGACTTGATGGACCAAAAAGGGCTTGTAATCCTGTGTAAACTTATATTTTCATGTATGAAAAAATGGCTCATCCAGCTGACCCCTTTCATGGATAAATGTTATCTATAGAAAACTGTATTTTGTGTCTTAGTTTGACGTTTTTCAAGTGAGAGAAGAGTCATACAATTATAGAACAGAAGTGAGCTCCAGGTTGGTTTTTTTTGTAACCTTCAGGGATTTCAGTAAACATCCAAAAGGAGTCACGTTGAAGTAACAGATGTAAATCAACAAGGTTGTACTTATGACACTATGAGTTATTACACACACACACACACACCCTGGAAATCTGTGGTGGTTTTTTTTTTTAATACTTGTACTTGGAATTATTTACCAGAGAAACTTCCATCATTAACTTTGCTCTTATGTTCTCTTGTTCTTACCATGGTCTATTAAATTATTCTCCTTACAGTGACCTGTATATACCAATAATTATATAAATGCCACCAAAACAAAACCCCACTATAATATATATTTCTTCCCATCCTGCAGATTGATAATGATTTTTCAAGATGTGTGGTAGCTAGTTACTAACATCTCACATTTTTTAAAAAATTGTGTAATATATCCTTTATAGTCTGACCTTTTAATACCCAAACAGGTCATCTACACCCTCCAGTATTATCAAAGACATCCCAGTGGTACTGCATTTGCCTGGTTTTGTATAATAGATTAAAATGCATATATACTACCATGTGTTGCTCCTGAGGTTTATCTTTATTTTTCAACACTTAGGCTTTTATTGGCCGGCTTAGCCTTAGAAGCTTGTATGATCAGCCCATGACAATACTCTCTTTCATTTAAAGATGTAGGAAAGTGTTTGCTAGATTTGTATGAAGGCATTTAGAACCAATTTTTCTCAGTCATAGAAACTGACCAAGAGGCAAATTGTTTTTTTACGAGTATGTGGATGGAAACTAGAATAGTGAAGAATAGAGTTTCTGTGTGTGGGTACTGTTAATTCCTAATTCATACCTTCATGAAGCATCTATCTATGAAGTGCAACACTCCACTGAAAACTTGAATACTGGATGGGATATATGGCCTAGGATCATTGTTCTCATACAATATGGTTGTGTTGCCATACATCGTGTAGACTTATAGTTAACATATACATCCTCTTTTGTTGTATCCAGTGAAGTGAAGGCTTTCTTGGCCTTTTCATTCCCTTCAAAGATTGTAGGTACTTGAGGTACTATAATTGCATCCAGTAAGAAAAGTAGGAATGATGTTGTACAATAAGCCAAATGGATTTGCAAGAACTGTCATTTCTTTAGTATTTAGATTCTAGTCCTACATCTAGCAATACATCTGTATCTCTAGCGATTATCTTCATCCTCACATGGATAGACATCACATCTGTTTCTAATGTTCAGATGATAAAATTCTTTGGAGGACAAATCTGATCCAAGTCTGTCACCTTTCCTTGTCAAGAAACACTTCCACTTAATAGTAGCAGTAATACAGTGTGTGTGTGTGTACAGTGCTTTAATGTGCTCAAAGAACTTCATGTAAATAATCCATGTTATAATGTATCCACATTCCATGTAAGATAGGTTGGTTCTGTTATCTCACTGTTATCTCTTGTAGAGACTGAAAGTGGTGTTTGCCTATGGCCATTTGTAAATTTGCAGCCGAGGTGAGATTTGCACCAAGGCTCTGTCTCTTAGCCATTCCACTAAGCCAGCTCTTATTTACATACTTGAATGAATATCCGTTTTTTATTATGAGGCTTAAACCGCTTAGTTGTCAAGGGTGGTGAATATGCTGTAGTCTTGCCACCACTCAACCATATAGGAAACTGATAATTGTTGTCAGTTGTCAGTACCCAGTATCTTTAGAAAGTCGGCTAGTCTTTGCTAAGCTCAAGCTGTACCAGAAATCATGAAGTGAAATCCTTGTAGCTTCATGCCACTTCTTTTGTCTCACTCTAGTTCTTGGTGGAGGATGAACCAGTTCTGCTGAATGCAACATCAATCCATTGAGCTGCTTATGTGGCACAATTTTCACAAAATGTAGAAAGAAAGCTACTCAAATGTGAGTAGCAGTTACCAAGAGATAATGAAAAACTGTTACATCTGCAGTGACACAAACCACAGTAATTGGTGAACCCACTTACCACAAGTTTATAGGCGTGTTACAGAATGGAGTTGTCACATTTGTTCTTCATGACAATGGGACATAGAGCAAGTGGGGTGTAAGTTGGTGAATAACTGAACTTTGTGCCTTGCCCAGTCTTTTCAAGTGCAGTGTATAGGATTCTCATCATTAGGTTGTTCCAGTTTCACTTGAGAGAATTTTCTGTTCGCTTTTTGTCTTACCTTTTTGCACATTCTGAAGCAGCAGTAGACTACTACTGTCACATGATGGGGTTTTTCAAATCTGCTAGGATCTTTTATACCCTCAGTAATGAATGCTTCCTCACAACGCTCATTTCTTTGGCATTCAGTGGGAAACCCTGGTTGCGGTCTTGATTCAGCTTTCCTGAATTAATTTTGAAGAGAGATTCTGTGTTCACACTGCCATCAAATGGATAGAAGTGCTTTTTGGTGCCATCTTTCACTGCCCTCACATCATTTATGGTCTTTGATTAGGTTGGAGCTCGCCTTGTAAAAAGTCCAAGTTGGTCAAACAGATATGAAACAAAACTGGTTCTGATGTAAAGGTTTGAGTCCATCTGTGTCTTGTTTTTACTGAAATCTTTAGCAAATGGTATTTCCTCTCAGCCAGTTTGCAGCACCAGCAATCACTATTTCCAGGATCAAATCAACAGGGCTCAGTAAAAGTTCTTAACAGTACATGTTCTTGAGATGTAAAAGTGCATATGTGGAATTCACCTTTGATCTTGAATGAGATTCCTACATTTTCAGCAAGTTTTCATGAAATTGTAGCGACCATCCCGCATAGTCTGGTTGATTAAATACAAAGAATAGATTTGAAAGCCCTGTTGGGCCATCAGATGTACAACTCAATCTCTCAAAGTACATGAAAGATGTAAGAAATGTATGTAAGACATCCAGTACTTCACTGTATCTCCAATTGAACACCCTCTTCAGTTGCCTTGCAGAATTCTTCATATCCCACAAGAATTTCATGCAGTACTGAAGAACATTCACTCAGTTCAGTGAATGCACTTGATGTATCAAGAACAGCTTCCAGCTCTCTGAAGACCACATCAGGTATGAGGTCTCTGCTCCTCAAGTACTTTTCAAAATGCAAGATTTCAGACTGACAGATTTAGAGCAGATGATACTTACATCAGTTGAAGTATACCCCTGAAATAAATCCTTACAGTGATCCTGCAGCCAAAACTCTAGGTTCTATGAGTAAATCATCTCCTCCAGATTCTTCCTCTCACTTCCCCAAAGCTTTGAAGAAGGCTATTTGGGTGTAAAAACTTCCAAGTTGAATGAAGAGAATATCAACTCTGGGATTTTATTTTTTAATTTTTATTTTTTGCAGTTAGTCATTTTGTTCTACGATGTAGATTTGATCACACCTATCCATGCTGTGAATTTTTCATTCTGTAGCTGCAAAATCATGTTGGACACATGATTTTTTAAAAAAAATCAAAATTATTCATAATGTTTGGTGTGACTGGATGGGGAAATCTGTGCTCTAATAGGTATCTTGGTTTATTTTCTTAGACTAGCTTGGAATGTAAGACATACATAACTGCTTAGGTGGGGCTGAAAGCTAGCTTGGTCTCCAGTCTTATTTTATGTCCAGATCTCTTCTACAGCACCTCAGCACAGTTGTTGTTATAGAGAAGCAAAGGACCTTTTATATGAAAATTCAGAAGCATCCACTAAAATATTGTCAGACATCATACTTTGTGTAGAAATGTAACATTGGTTTCAGCCATGTACCTTATGATAAACAAAATGTATTGGGGGTACTTGAACCCTAAACATTCACTTTTATCCAACACAGCTCATTAAATATATAAACTATTATGTAAAAATTTAATATCAAAGCAACAAAATTACTATAAAATTCTTATAAACCCAAATAAGTCAAATAGAGACACATATAGATATGTCCTTTCTAAATAGGGTATCAGATGAAATTCTTCAAGTGACTCTTCAAAAGAGAAATTATTCACAAAATGCCAAGTCACATCCCCACTAAATATGATAAAATACAATTCTCAGATAAAATGAATGTCTTTTCCAAGTGGATTGTGAAATGGAATCAAAAAAATATTGATGGGAATAGATATTAAAAATACCAGTCGTCAAGTCACAGTTCCACCAGTTATTGTAAAATTCAATTCTCAGATGAAATGTATGTCCTTCTCAAGTGGAGTGCCAGATGTGGGATCACATAAGAATCTTCATGAGAATATTTAAAATAACCCCTGCTAACTTGGCAAAGAGGCACCTTTTAATGTGGTAATTCTCTTTATTTAGCAGGGGGAGAGTAACTGGCCCTATCTACCCCCAGCACAGTATCTCCACTGACTGTTGCTGGTGTCTATCTTATGTTTCTTTTTAGATAGTGAGCCCTTTGGGGACAGGAATCCATCTTATTTATTTATTATTTCTCTGTATAAACTGCTCTGAGCCATTGTTGGAAGGGCAGTATAGAAATCAAACAAATAAAATAAAACAAAATGCCAGATTTGTTCTGACAAAAAGTCTTCCTCGGTGACATTCCATATACATCCAACTGTCTAAAAATACAATGCATTGCAAATTACATAGAATTAAAATGAACAAAATGGAATTCTTCTCTTGAAGATCCTTATGTGATCCCATTTGGCACGCCACTTGGGAAGGACATTTCATCTGAGAACTGTACTTTATCATGTTTAGTTTTGAGATGTTACTTGGCATTTTGTGAATTTCTCCTTTGAAGATTCATTTGAAGAATTCCATCTGATATCCTGTTTGGGAAGGTCATATCTATATGGGTCTCTATTTGAAAAATGTTTACATTATAGTTTATTCAATGAGCTATGTTGAGTGTATTAATAATTTTTAGGGTTGTTTGACTTGTTAGAATCCTATAGAACCTGGTGTGGTGTTTTTTGTGGGGTACCTGGGAATGTCTAATTTGAAACAGTCCTGCATTTTATATAGGTGTTGCCATTTGTACACCAATGGCAGAGCTTTCAATCTTTTGAATACCTTGAAGTCTAAAGCTACAGTCTTAGGCATACTTACTAGGGAATAAGTCCCATTGAACTTGGTACATACTTCTGTGTAAACATGCTTAGAATCATGCTACAAATGCCTCATAAGCTGCATTGTGATTACTTGTATTTTGTGTTCAAAAGCTCGTCTTTTGCAGCACTTGGAGAATAGGTTTATTAGGTGGTTCTTGCTTTATTTTGAAGGCAACTCAGCCCTCAACCCTATATGCGATTCTGAGTCCCAGGTACTAAGTTTTGATTACAACAATCTTATTTCAAGTCTGGAAGGAACAGGTCCATAGCTTGGGGTAGTCCTGGATTCATTGCTGTCGTTGGAGGCCCAGGTGGCGGCAGTGGCCAGGAGTGCCTATTTTCAGCTGAGGTTTGTCCTCCAGCTACGGCCTTTTCTGGACAGAGATAGCCTGGCCGCACTGATCCATGCTCTGGTAATCTCCAGTCTGGACTACTGTAATGTGATCTATGTGGGGTTGCCCCTGAAGATGGATCGGAGGCTGCAACTAGTACAGAATGCAGCAGCAAGGCTGCTGATTAGCACTTCTGGCTGGATGCACATCACGCCAGTCTTAAAGGAACTACACTGGTTGCCAATTTGCCACTGAGCCTGATTCAAGGTTTTAACATTGACTTATAAAGCCCTGAACAGTCTGGGCTCCAAATACCTGAAGGAATGCCTTCTCCCATATAGACCTGCCCATCAGTTAAGATCTGTAGGAGAGACCCTCTTGGTAGTGCCACATTGTCAGCAGTTAAAGGGGTAGGTGCACGTGAGAGGGCTTTCTCTGTGGTGGCCCTTAGGTTGTGAAATGCTCTCCCCTCTGAGGTGCGCCAAGCTCCGACATTGTGCACATTCAGGAGAATGGTGAAGACGCACCTCTTTATCCTGGACTTTGACTAGTAATGTAGTGGTTCTTCCCCTCTCAGGCACAGTGTGTTTTTTTTAACTGTATTTTTTATTTTATGATGTATTTTAATTATGTTTTATATTGGTTTTATTGTAATCCGCTTTGAGATCTTTGGGTATAGGGTGGGCTAGAAATGTAAATAATAAATAAAAAAAATATTTTTTTGCATTTTAAATTTTTTATTGATTTTTACAATATCTTAACAGTCAAATTACATTTAATTAAGTAAATATTGACTTCCCCTTCACCAATCTGCGCGGTTCATATTAGCTCTACAAATCTACCATTGCTATAATAATTAAAAACACATATAGTCCACATTGCAAACTTGATTTTACCCTACCCAACCAGCTGTTACTAAATTTCAAACCCTGCTGAAAGGTCCATATTTGAAAAATAGTTCTTTAAATAAAGTAAGAATGGCTCCCCATCTTCTTTGAAACATTCCAAGTTTTCATCCCTTATGAGTGCTGTAAGTTTTGCCATCTCAGTGTATTCCAAAATTTTTATCAACCAGTCTTCTTTTGAGGGCATTTTATTATCTTTCCATTTCTGCGCATATGCTATTCTAGCCGCCGTGGTTGCATACATAAAAAATGTTAAGTTTCTTCTGGAGAACTCTCCTTGCGTTATTCCTAGCAGGAAGGATTCTGGCCTCTTAGGAAATGTCATTTAAATTTTTTTCTTCAACTCATTATATATCATATCCCAAAAGGCCTTTGCCTTCCCACATGACCACCACATATGAAAAAAGGTTCCTTCATATTGTCTGAATTTCCAACATTTGTTTGGAACATTTTTATACATTAATGCTAATTTTTTCGGTGTCAAATACCACCTGTACATCATCTTATAATAATTTTCTTTTAGAGTATAACATGCAGTGAAAACATCAGTTTTCCATAATTTTTCCCAAGCTGTCATATCTATATTATGACCCACTCCTTGAGCCCATTTTATCATAGTTGTTTTAACGACTTCATCTCTTGTCTCCTGTAAAAGCAACAACTTATACATCTTAGAGATTAATTTTTGGTCATTTTCACACAATTCCTTCTCAAATCTCGACATTTGGTCCTCAAATCCAACTTTAAGATCCTTCTTGTAAATTTTGTTTAGCTGATGATACTGAAACCAGTTACTAACCAAATTTTGTACTTCGATTAGGTTTTTTAATTTACAACCCCTCTCTTAAAAACATAACAAGTCCCTATAGGTACCCCATTCAGATTGCATATTTATCTCTTTACATGCCAAAGCTTCAATCGGGGATACCCATAATGGAGTTTTAGATTCCAGCCATTCTTTGTATTTTACCCACACTCCCATTAGACTCCTTCTTACATAGTGATTGAGAAAGTCTTTATGCACTTTTATCATACCACAGATATGAATGCCATCCAAACCTTCTATCAAATCCTTCCAGATCAAGTATTCTGGGATTTCTTAATGTTATCCATTCTTTTAACCACGTCAAACAAGCAGCATCAAAATACAAGCTTAAGTCCGGCAGGGTAAGACCACCTCTTTCTTTAGCATCAGTTAAATTTTTAAATTTAATTCTTGGCCTTTTCCCTTAACAAACAAATTTGGTTATGTCCTTTTGCCATTGCTTGAAACAGGTTAATGTATTAATTATAGGAATAGTCTGGAAAAGAAACAACATTTTAGGTAAAACATTCATCTTCACAACTGAAATTCTTCCCATTAAAGATAAATTCATTCTAGTCCATCTTTGCAAATCAATTTTTACTGTATCCCATATTTGATATAATTATTTAAAAACAACAAATAATTTTTGTTTGTCAACCAGGAACCCAAATATTTAATTTTCTTCTCCACTTTCAATTTGCTTATTTCATAAAGTCTATCCTTGGATTTAGGGTCCATATTTTTTGTCAACATCTTCGTTTTACTCTTATTTATATAAAACCCAGCCAGTTGGCCAATAAACAAAATCTAGGCATGACAGTACTGGGAGGTAGCACCATTGGGCAGATGCCAGTGGCCCAGAGCCCACCACCACTGTCCCCTAACCTGCTGCCTACTGCCTTTTTTCTGGGCAACAGTCGGATTGGGCCCACTTTGGTGCTGAAGTGCATCGCCATTTTAATGCCCCCAGCATAGCATTGTGTTGGAGTGCTACTATGTTTTGGACATTGTATTGTGGAGAAATTAATATGACAGCATCTCAGCATTAGCGCCAAGAAGCACATAGTTGCTGCTTCTGCCCACTACTAGTTGTTTCCTGATAAGCTTGCCAGAGGGAACACTGGTTACCTGAGATGGTGGCCACTTTGCAGTAGTTTCAGTGTCAGTGTCAATCTGCCTTATTATTGTGCTGTTGTACTAGATGTGAGTAACGTAGAGTAGCTTTCAGATTTTTAAAATAGGGTTTTTTGTGGGGCTGAGCTTGCTGAATGAGATTGGTTGGTATGAATGAACCTTATGTAATTAAAGTATTGTCCTGTGAGAGAAGGGTTGATGATATCAATCAGTGGGTGTTTGGAGGAAGGAAACTGAAATTTACTTTTGGGGGGTGGCTGAACCTAGAGGTGTGAGGAAAGAAATCTGGAGTCAGTGAATACTGATTGGAAAAAGTATTCTTCAGCCATAGGGGTGTCCAGCCAACTGCCAAATATTTAGGTTGCTCTTTAAGGGCTGGTTTTGAGCCAAAGATGAGATTAATGGTAGGGATTATCAATGGAGAAAGTAGATGTAAAATCACAGTTAACATGTTTGTCTGTCTTGTTCTCCCACTGTCTAGTGTCTTTTATACCAGTGAAGCACCTTATTTTCTTACTATTAAGTGGTCAGTGGCCAATAAAACAGCCTGGAGGAAGCTATCAACCTTGAACTGTTAGTGAGAGCTGATAGGATCAAGTATCTAGGCAAACTCTTGTCTGGAGTGTGTGAACTGCATATTTGCTATATTAACAGCCTAGGGTTGGAAACCTCAAGGCTAACTGAAGATTTGTATATGTATATGTATATGTATATGTATATATATATGTATATAGCTTTTGAGATGGCAAATCCAAATTATGCTCCTATTCTTCCAGTGTGCAAAACTAGTTCCCCTCAACTTAACTGTTGCCTCACTGTAAATACTGCTTTAATACAAGACTTCAAAACAAGTAGCTTAAGATTTCCACACAACTAATGCTTCCTGACATAGTCAAAATGCTGTTGAACAATTAATAGGCTATTATAATTAGTCTGATCCTATTCAGGTTTACATGAAAGTACAGGTGAAACTGAAAAAATTAGAATATCGTGCAAAAGTTCATTAATTTCAGTAATGCAAATTAAAAGGTGAAACTGATATATGAGATAGACGCATTACATGCAAAGCGAGATAAGTCAAGCCTTAATTTGTTATAATTGTGATGATCATGGCGTACAGCTCATGAGAACCCCAAATCCACAATCCCAGAAAATTAGAATATTGTGAAAAGGTTCAACAGTCTAGGCTGCAGGTGTCCCACTCCAATCAGCTAATCAATCCATAACACCTGCAAAGGGTTCCTGAGCCTTTAAATGGTCTCTCAGTCTGGTTCATTAGGAATCACAATCATGGGCAAGACTGCTGACTTGACAGTTGTGCAGAAAACCATCATTGACACCCTCCATAAGGAGGGAAAGCCTCAAAAGGTAATTGCAAAAGAAGTTGGATGTTCCCAAAGTGCTGTATCAAAGCACATTAATAGAAAGTTATGTGGAAGGGAAAAGTGTGGAAGAAAAAGGTGCACAAGCAGCAGGGATGACCGCAGCCTGGAGAGGATTGTCAGGAAAAGGCCATTCAAAAGTGTTGGGGACTTTCACAAGGAGTGGACTGAGGCTGGAGTTAGTGCATCGAGCCACCACACACAGATGGATCCTGGACATGGGCTTCAAATGTCGTATTCCTCTTGTCAAGCCGCTCCTGAACAACAAACAACATCGGAAGCATCTTACCTGGGCTCAAGAAAAAAAGAACTGGTCTGTTGCTCAGTGGTCCAAAGTCCTCTTTTCTGATGAGAGCAACTTTTGCATCTCATTTGGGAACCAAGGACCCAGAGTCTGGAGGAAGAATGGAGAGGCACACAATGCAAGATGCTTGAAGTCCAGTGTGAAGTTTCCACAGTCTGTGTTGATTTGGGGAGCCATGTCATCTGCTGGTGTTGGTCCACTGTGCTTCATTAAGTCCAGGGTCAACGCAGCCGTCTATCAGGAGATTTTGGAGCACTTCATGCTTCCTTCCGCAGATGAGCTGTATGGGGATGCTGACTTCATTTTCCAGCAGGACTTGGCACCTGCCCACACTGCCAAAAGTACCAAAACCTGGTTCAATGACCATGGGATTACTGTGCTTGATTGGCTAGCAAACTCGCCTGACCTGAACCCCATAGAGAATCTATGGGGCATTGCCAAGAGAAGGATGAGAGACATGAGACCAAACAATGCAGAAGAGCTGAAGGCCGCTAATGAAGCATCCTGGTCTTCCATAACACCTCAGCAGTGCCACAGGCTGATAGCATCCATGCCACGCCACATTGAGGCAGTAATTGCTGCAAAACGGGCCCAAACCAAGTACTGAATACATATGCATGCTTATACTTTTCAGAGTTCTGATATTGTTCTATTTACAATCCTTGTTTTATTGGTTTCATGTAATATTCTAATTTTCTGGGATTGTGGATTTGGGGTTCTCATGAGCTGTACGCCATGATCATCACAATTATAACAAATTAAGGCTTGACTTATCTCGCTTTGCATGTAATGCGTCTATCTCATATATCAGGTTCACCTTTTAATTTGCATTACTGAAATTAATGAACTTTTGCATGGTATTCTAATTTTTCGAGTTTCACCTGTAAACCTTATTAGTTTCTGTGGTGGTTCTCCTGCAGCCTAGTTCAATTTCAGTGTACTTTGCAGCCCAATACTTCACATTAGAAATAATTGCCACTGAGTGCTGTGGGTCTTACTTCCTTTTAAATTGACTTACTACTGCTTAATAAATCAATTTTCTTACAAAGATATTGATATCTGCTGAGACTACAGTTTGGTTTAATAGAGCTTTTGCTCTTTGGGTGACTCCCTGCTTCATTTCACAGAAGCAGTAGGCAGGTACATGGAGTAGAAAAGGGAGAAGGGGAGAAGCTGAATCTTGTAAGGAAAGGTAAGAGTGAGATGTAGTGCTGGAGGAAAGAGGAATCAGCAGCAATAGGAACTGGAAAAATGAGTGGCTGGAGGGGTTAAGTGCAGTGTTCCCTTGAACAGGGATTTCCAGAGGCTGTTGACTACAACTCCCAGAATCCCCAGCTGCAATAGCTTTTCTGGGGGATTATGGGAGTTGTAGTCAACAACCTCTGGGAATCCCTGTTAGAGGAAACACTGGTTAAGTGAGTAAAGGAATCTGCAGGGAGAGCATAGAAGCTGAAGCTAAAAACCAGGCATCTGCTTGGAAAGAGAGGAGCACTGGCCATTAAAGGAGGTTCAGAGCCCAATTCCTTGTGAGCAATAAAGGCCATCTGGTTAGGAAGGAGCAAGAGCCCTACTGAGCAGGCAGACTTTTGGTAGCTGTTACTTGAGTTTCCTGCAGTTATATTTCCACTCTGTCATTGGATTATACATCATGGTCTTGTGGTAGCAAACATGAAGTGTCCCCCTTGCTAAGCAGGGTCTGCCTTGGTTTGCATTTGAATGGGAGACTACATGTGTGAGCACTATAATGTATTCCCCTTAAGGGATGGGGTAGCTCTGGGAAGAGCTTCTGCATGCTTGCATGCAGAAGGTTCCAAATTCTCTCCCTGGCATCTCCAGATAGGGCTGAAAGAGGCTCCTGCCTGGAACCTCAGAAAAGCCGCTGCCAGTGTGGGAGAGACAATTCTGAGCTAGATGGACCAACAACAACAAAAATTTATATACTGCTTTTCAACAAAAGTTTTCCAGATTGTTTACATAGACCTTCTATTATTTCTCTCAGTAAAAGACAGCTTTCTGTGTCCCATGTTGCCTGTCAGTGTATCAGTACATTTTAATAGATAATATTTTAGAACCAAAATTGAAAGATTTATCTATGGGAAGGGAGAGGAGGTTCAGATCCTCCCCTCCCTTCCCATGCTGTTGGGGAGCTTAATTCAGTGCAGCATATTTGATAATAGTGACAATTTATCCTCCAATTGTAACAATTGCAAAAGTTATCTACATTTCATTCTCCCTGCCCCAAACTACTACTGTATAGATACATAAACCAGAGAGAATACACATTTTGCACTTTCCAGAGTAACTGTTCATCTATACTTCTACAGAATACCGGAATCCCTATTGTTCTTCTACAGGTGAAACTCGGAAAATTAGAATATCGTGCAAAAGTCCATTAATTTCAGTAATGCAAATTAAAAGGTGAAACTGATATATGAGACAGACGCATTACATGCAAAGCGAGATAAGTTAAGCCTTAATTTATTATAATTGTGATGATCATGGCGTACAGCTCATGAAAACCCGAAATCCACAATCTCAGAAAATTAGAATATTACATGGAACCAAGAAGACAAGGATTGAAGAATAGAACAATATCGGACCTCTGAAAAGTATAAGCATGCATATGTATTCAGTACTTGGTTTGGGCCCCTTTTGCAGCAATTACTGCCTCAGTGCAGCGTGGCATGGATGCTATCAGCCTGTGGCACTGATGAGGTATTACGGAAGACCAGGATGCTTCAATAGCGGCCTTCAGCAATTCTGCATTGTTTGGTCTCATGTCTTTCATCCTTCTCTCGGCAATGCCCCATAGATTCTCTATGGGGTCAGGTCAGGCGAGTTTGCTGGCCAGTCAAGCACAGTACACTGTATACTTTTCAGAGGTCCGATATGGTTCTATTCTTCAATCCTTGTCTTCTTGGTTCCATGTAATATTTTAATTTTCTGAGATTGTGGATTTGGGGTTTTCATGAGCTGTATGCCATGATCATCACAATATAACAAATTAAGGCTTGACTTATCTCGCTTTGCATGTAATGCGTCTGTCTCATATATCAGTTTCACCTTTTAATTTGCATTACTGAAATTAATGGACTTCTGCATGATATTCTAATTTTCCGAGTTTCACCTGTACATCTTTAACTATTAGAACTGTTTCAAAAACTAAGAAGTCATTGATAATTCTAATGTGGGTGGCTGCTTCATGTTTTTTAAAAAAAATGTTTATATTTTCCTTGCCCCAGAGAGTATGAAGGCATTTCCCTTGACTTAGTGACATTACAGGGGGGGAAACACAATAGACCAGTTGTAAGGATTTGCAAAGCACAAAAAGGAAAATAAGTTTCTTACGTGTACTAACTAGCAAACTGTTCCCTAGTAAATCCCCTTTTCCTTGGAGACTCACCCCTCACATGATGAGCTTTAAGTATCCTGCAATCCTGTCTCTCAAGGATCTGCAGTCCTTTTCAGTAGCCACCTCCATGGCTACTCATCCTGTTGAAAGCTCCGCCAGCCTTCAACTGAGGATGAAGAACCCCTTCTCTTCCTGCTGCAAGGCCCTCAAGGTCCCGCCCACTGTGTTCTGAGTGGCTGATCCCTAAAGATCAGTCAGGATAGGGTTCACTCTTTAGGGTAAGAGAGGGCTGATTGCTACAGTAGGGTAATAATACATTTGACATAGCAGAAAAGGTACAGTTAAGGCTGCACACTTACGTAGGAGAAAGTTCCACAGAAATCAATGAGATTTACTTCTGAGAAGTCGCATTTTGGATTGCGCTAGAACAGAGTATAGCCTTTAGCACTCCAGCTGTTATCGAACTACAATTTTCCTCCATTTCCAACCACAATTTATTATGCCTGGGAATGAGAGGGGAGTTGTAGTTAAACAGCTAGAGTGCCAAAGGGTGCCCATCCCTGCACTAGTGAATCAGTAAAACAAAGTAAAAGGTTCAGTTGTATGACACCTCTGCTACGTTGAGTGATGTATATGAGAAAGAGAGGCTGTACTAGTGCTAAAGTGACCATCCTATCTGATGGAGGTCTGGGTGGCTCTGTGATTGGTTGGGCAACTCAAAAGAAAGTGGTGGGACAAGCTGCAGTTGCTTTGTTGACTGTAGCTGCTGCTGCTCCTCCCACAATGAGAGGGACACACTGCAGACTGAACACCTACTGGCAGATTGCAAATTCCAGCTCAGAAGCTGTCAGACAGCTTTAGTATCCAGCAACATGTGACTATTGCCAAGCCCCACCCTCAGCCTGTGCCTCTACAGCAGCAGCTGCATTGCTGCTGCTTTACTTTATCCTCCACCATGGCTTCCACAGGCAGCAGCACATGTTGTTGTTGTTGTACAGAGTAACAAGTCTGTGCATATGTGCTGGGAATGAGTGTGGTCTGCTTTTTGCAGCACCACATCTTTCCATCTCCCCTGCTGCTGCATGCTGCAGCTGCTGCTATGAGGAGGAGCCTTTCTTCATGGTCCTTCCCAATGTTTCCTCTAACAGGGATTCCCAGATGTTGTTGACTACAACTCCCATAATCCCTAAGCAAAAGCCATTGTAGCTGGGAATGCTGGGAGTTGTAGTCAACAACATCTGGGAATCCCTGATAGAGGCAACACTGGTCCTTCCTCTTTTCTGCAGTGCTGATGCTATCCAGTGCTCAGAGAACAGGTAAGGTGTTAGACTGTCAGATAAGATGGTCAAAGGCTTGCAGCAGCAATTGCTCACTATGATGGAGAGGGACAAGCCACTAGCACACAAATACCAAATACTTTTTATGTTCTGTCTCCTGAAGACCAAACTTCTATGGAGGGGCTATGTCATACACACAAGGGTAGATCTTTATTTTTTCTTCTGCTATATTCAATCTATACATGTTACATATACCACCTTTTCATCATGCCATTTATTACACAGAAAATAATTACTTTGACTTTTGTACAATAAAAGTTATGAAGGTTGCAATTTTGATTAAATGTAGCTTATATATTACTATTGAAGAGTTTGTGCAAAATAAAGTCATATTTGCTGATTACCTACAGTTACCAGATTTTGCATAAACAAGCCTGCCACTTAAATTAGCTAAATGCATTACTTTTTACACCAGAATATCCTGTGTGAAAGGATTAAATATTTTTGTACTTCTTAGAATAAATTGTGAATATAATATCTTAACTGTTCTCATTTTTTCACTCAGTCAGATAAATAATTCAAGAGCATAATACTCAAGAGAAGCAGAAGATCTTTCTCAGATTCAAATTTACTATGATTCAGATTTACCATATATGGTGGTAATTCAATAAAATGAATAATGTTTGAAGTTAAAATCCTACAAGCGTAAAACTGATCTTTTGCTTCCCTTTTGCAAGCACATTAATTTTAAAAAAACCGATTATATATATTTCATTTCTTGAACTTCCCTATCAGTGCACTCCACACAAAATGATTTTGCTCGGTCATCAATGGGCCTTATCTCCTAGTTAAGCTATATTTAGTCTTCAGAGACCATTTTCGCTGTCACATTACAACTTGCTTCCCCCTACTCTCCTTGAGGGAAGATTTCAGAACATTCCATATAAGTACATTTGTCCCTGAAGCTTGGCTATGGTGGAAACAGTGAGGCATGTATTCCTGTACTGCACTTACTATTGTACATACAGTTAGTTTATTATGCCTATTATAACTAATTAATTATCTGGGCAGATCAGAGGAGTTTTATTTTACTTTACTAGTATCAGATTGGGATTCCTCTATTACTGTCAAAGCTACAAAACTCATGGCAGACGCTATTTAGTATCTGGTGCGCGATGATTAAGCTGACTGTTTCATGAAATATTGTTTATGTCTTGTGTGTTGTTTATGTATTTCTTGCTGATCTATTGACTGTAACAAAGTTTAAGGACTGTGGGGTCCAGAATTATTACCAAGCTGAAAAAATATATATTTAGTCTATGTCACTATTTAATGAGAACAGCCTTGCAAATAAGTATGCAAAAGTTAATGCCCTCGCCTTTTCTTTTCTTTTCTTTTCTTTTGTTAACCCTCCTATCCACATATATGTGGACTGGGGAAAAAAGCCTTCAGAACAATGTAAAAAACCCAAAATTTATGTTAGGACTACTACATAATGGGTATAAACATAATATAGGAACTGCCTTATACTGAGTTGGACCTTTGGTCAATCTAATTCATTATTTTTTACACTGACTAACAGCAGCTTCGCCAAGGTTTCAGGAAGGATACTTTCTCAGCCTGACCTGGAGATGCAGGGATTGAACCTGGTACTTTCTGTTTGCAAATCAAATGCTCTATCACTGATATATGGCTCCATTTCCAAATGTGGCATTCCTGGGCTCCCATTCAGGAACTGACCACACTAAGACCTGCTTAGCTTCACCATGGTGGCTATATCATGCACCCCTATACCATGCTGTAGGACCATGTTGTGGGTTAAAGGTGACAATACGAGGACTGAAAGGTAATGCGTTACTAGGTAATGCTATTGTCCTCCAGATCAAAATGCTGAGAGAGACCTGGAGTTGGAGAAGAAAATCAGCAAAGCATCAGACAGAGCTGTAATAATGTGTGACTTCAATTTACCCTCACATAGCCTGGGCAAATTCATGTGCAAGTACTGACAGAGGAGCCAGATTTCTAGACATGCTAAATGACCATGCCTTAGAACTGTTGGTTGTGGAACCAAACAGAGAACAGGTGACGTTGGACTTAATCCTGAGTGGTGCCAAGGACCTGGTGCGAGATGTCATAGAATTGTTGGAACAGTGACCATAGTGTGATCCAATTCAGCTTATATGTGAGTGGAGCATTGCCAAGGAAGCCTAACACAGATGTGTTGGGCTTCAGAAGAGGATACTTCCCAAAAATGAGGGGACTGGTAAAAAGGAAGCTGAAAGGGAAAATCAGGAGGGTCAAATCACTCCAGAAAGGAGGAACTTATTTAAAACCACAGTAATAGAAACTCAGTTGGAATGTATACTAAGAAGGAGGAAATGTACCACCAAGTTCAGGATGCTACCAGCATGGCTAACAAGTAGAGTAAGGGAAGCTATAAAAAGGAAGATGACTTCCTTCAGAAAATGGAAGTCCTCCCCAAATGAAGAGAACAGGAAGGAACATAAACTCTGGCAAAACAAATGCAATGAGACAAGGGATGCAAAAAGAGTTTGAGGAGCATATAGCTAGAAGTGTCAAGGGGAATAATAAACACTTCTTTAAATATATCATAAGCAGGAAATTTGCCAGGGAGGCAATTGGCCCCTTAGATGATGAGGGCATGAAAGGGATTATTAAGGAGGATAAGGAGATGGCAGGGAAGCTAAATGAGTTCTTTGCATCTCTTTTCATGGCAGAGGATACTGAGCATATATCCGTGCTGGTGCCCGAACTGAGCTTCTCAGGCTTAAAGGCTGAAGAACTGGGCCAGTTTGAGGTGACAAGGGAAAATGTTCTAAGCTGTCTTGGAAAACTAAAAATTAAATCATCAGGGCCAAATGGCATCCATCCAAGAGTTCTCAGGGTGCTCAAATGTGAAATTGCTGATCTCCTAACAAAAAAATATGTAAACTGTCCCTATAATCAGACTCTGTACCAGAGAACTGGAAAGTAGCTAATTTAACTTGGATTTTCAAAAAGGAATTCAGGGGGGATCCGGGAAATTGCAGGCTAGTTAGCTTAACTTCTCTTCCAGGTAAATTGATAGAAATCATACTTAAGGACAAAATAGTTAGACATAGAAAAGCAGGCCTTGCTGAAAGAGAACCAGCATGGCTTCTGCAAGGGCAAGTCTTGCCTCACTAACCTTTTGGAGTTCTTTGAGAGTGTCAACAGATATGTGGATAAAGGTGATCTAGTTGATATAGTATCCTTGGACTTCCAAAAAGTGTTTGACAAAATTTCCCACCAAAGGCTCTTGAGTAAACTTAGCAATAATGGGATAAAGGGACAGGTTCAGTTGTGGATTGGTAACTGGTTGAAGGACAGGAAACAAGAGTGTAGGAATAAATGGACAGTTTTCACAATGGAGGGAGCCAAGACATGGGGTCCCCCAGGGATCTGTACTGGGACCAGGGCTCTTTTAAAGTTGTGCCATCAGATTGGTGTCAACTCCTAGTGACCACAGAGCCCTGCGGTTTTCTTTGGTAGAATATGGGAGGGGTTTACCACTGCCATCTCCCGCGCAGTATGAGATGATGCCTTTCAGCATCTTCCTATATTGCTGCTGCCCGATATAGGTGTCTCCCATAGTCTGGGAATCATACCAATGGGGATTCGAACCAGCAACCTCTTGCTCCCAAGGCAGGTTACTTCTCCGCTGCATCATTAGGTGGCTAGTGCTCTTTTAACTTGTTCATAAATGATCTAGAACTTAGGATAAGCAGCAAAGTGATCAAAATTGCAGATGACACGAAACCATTTAGGATACTGAAATCCAAAACAGATTGTGAGGAATTCCAAAGGGATCTCTCCAAACTGAGGAAGTGGGTAGCAAAATGGTAAATGCATTTCCATGTGAGCAAGTGTAAAGTGATGCATATTGGGGCACACACACACCCACTATACATATACACTGTGGGTCTGAGCTGTCAGTGACTGATCAGGAGAGAGAACTTGGGGTTGTGGTGGACAGCTCGTTGACAGTGTCAACTCAATGCTTGGCAGCTGTGAAAAAATCAAATTCCATGCTAGTAATCATTAGGAAGGGAATTGAAAATAAAAATGCTAATATAATAATGCCCTTTTAGAAATCTTTGGTGTGGCCACATCTGGAGTACTGTATGGGGTTCTGGTCACTGTATCTTAAGAAGGACATTGTAGAACTGGAAAAGGTGCAGAAGAGGGCAAGCAAGATATTCGGGGCCTGGAGCACCTTTCTTATGAGGCTAGGCTACATCATCCGGGGCTTTTTAGTTTGAAAAAGAGGCAGCTATGGGGAGACATGATAGAGGTATATAAAATTATGCATGGAATAGAGAGGGTGGACAGAGAAAATTTTCTCCATCTCACAACACTAGAACCAGGGGTCATCCCATGAAATGGATGGTCAGGAAATTTAAGACCATTTAGAAAGGAAGTACTTTTCACACAGCACAATTAATCTATGGAAATCTCTGCCACGGGATGTGGTGATGGCCACTAGTTCAAATGGTTTTAAAAGCGGCTTAGACAAATTCATAAGAGTACAGGTTTATCAGTGGCTACTAGTCTGATGGCTATAATACACTTGCAGCCTCAGAAATAAGATTTCTGTCTGTCTGTGTGTTCGCTAAGAGTCGACACCGACTTGACAGCACTTAATCAATCAATCAATCAATCAAATACATACCAGTTGCAAAGGAGCAACAACAGGAGAGAAGGCATGCCCTCACCTCTTACCTGTGGGCTTTTCAGAAGTTTGTCTGCAGTTGCCACCAGTTTGTCTGTTGCTGTCCCGAGACACTGGAATGTGCTCCCTGCTGAAATAAGAGATTCCTCATCTCTGACAACTTTTAAAAAGTCTCTAAAGACACACTTATTCACCTAAGCTTTTAACTAGATTTGTGGTTTTACATTGTTTTAATGTTTTAATTCCTGTTTTATGTTGATGTGAGCCGCCCAGAGACGAAAGTTTGGGATGGTGTACAATATAATAAATCTGGTGGACTACTGTGTGAAAAAGGATGCAGGACTAGATGGGCCTTGGGCCTGATCCAGCAGGGCTGTTTTTATGTTCTTAAAAAGCCAAAAATGCTTAGTATTTCTATCTTGAAGTAATATCAAATAGTTTATTCTTCATTAAAAAGGCCAAAGATACACACACTCTTTTGTCCAAAAAAATATCATGTTCAATCTTATGCGAGGTTACTCGGAGCACTCTAACTGTGCTCCATGGGATTTACTGCCAGGTATATATAAATGTAGCATTGCAATTCTAAATGCACTTAACATGGAAGTTAGTCCCACTGAACTCAGTGAATATAGACTGAGACAAATAATCCTGGGAATAAACTGCATCCCAAGGCATTTTTTCTCAGTCTGTGTTCTTCTGAGAGATAAATAGCTGCTGTTTCTTTCAAATACAAAGCAAAACCAACCTAACAGATTTCAAGTGGCTCATTCTCAAGGCATGTGCAAGGTAAACAGACAAGCACAGATAATTAATCTAACCAAAACAATTGTAGGGTCTTCAACAAAAAGGACTACAAAAGGCCTCTGTAATAGCTGTGTTCGTAAAATGTGGGTCCAAGGTATCTGAGAATACCTTCTTCATGAACCCTGCCGCTTGTTAAGATCATCAGGAAAAGTCCAGTTGCAGTTGCCACTGGCTTGTTTGGAGGCAAACCAAAACTGGGCCTTCTCTAGGGTTGCCCTGGGCCTCTGGAACACACTCGCAAATGACATCAAAATCTCCCCATCTCTGGTTGTTTTTAAATAGCTTTGAAAACACATCTGTTTTATCAGGCTTTTTGTTTCATGTTTTAAAGTTATGGTAATTTTAATCTGTTTTATATTATTTTTAGGTTTTACTTGCTGTTTGCTGTTTAAATTGTAAACCGCCTTGAGATTTTATATAGGGTGTTATATTAATGTGACTGACAAACAAAGCAGGATTTTTTTAAAAAAAACACAACAACACTATTTATATACAGTTCTTCTGAAGAGTTCATAGAGGTTTATGTCTGTCTTCACAACCTTGTCAGATGGGTTAGGCTGAGAGATAAGTGACTGGCCCAGAGTCACCAAGTGAGTTTCATCGTTGAATAGGGATTTGAACTCGTGTCTTCCTAGTCCAATACATGTTTCATCTATAAAAGTGAATGTATTGGTGGTTGGTTGAACAAAACAAAATTCTTAATCACAGCAAGAATCTTAATTACCTGATCCTGGAAGTTAGGTTAAGTCCCTATAAAAACATAATAGTTGTAAAAAGTGTGGCATTTTTGAACAAATTAAGTGTGAGAGAACTCTGGAAGGGGGACAGAGCAGTTGCTTCTTTTCAGGAGACTCTAGCTCTTATAATAGTCTCTGTATCTCATATCTCAATAACAATGTAAGTCATGTGTGTTTATTTATTTTTATTTAAAATATTAAATAATGTGTAGGACAAATATTACTTGGTTAATATGATTTTAATTTTTGTATTTTAGTTGTATATATGTTAAAATATCTGTGGAATTGAAATTGTATTTTTTCTGTACTTGTCAATAAAATATAAAAAATAAAGTGAAAGTATTAATTCTATCATTCTTAATGAGGTACTGAAAGTTCATTCAGTGCTTGACTGAGTATGTATAATGGATTTCTTTTCTGTTTTTAAGGGCCAAACTCAGCAACTGCTAAAGTAAGGCTCTTGCTCATCACCTGGGGGCAGTTTATATTCACCCCCAGGTGACAAGGCAAGTGGTGTGAGGCAGAATAGGTGGGGGGGGGGCGTTGTTTCTGTAGGGAAAGGGACTAACTTGCATTTTAACTGCAATATTCTGTTGATATTTTTATCTGACAGTGTATTTATTACCAAACTATGTTTTTCTCATATACATGTTCTAAGAAATATTTTCACTGTTAATTTGTCAGCTATAATTAAATTTGTACTGAAAAGAATTCACAGTACTTAGACATTTCCTTTACTAATTCTAGTTAAATGGGAAGAACACATTAGCAGCTGGAGAAAATAACTTTACAGACACAATGAGACATTTGTTGTCATCAAGACTGAATATTTCTGACTGTCCCAACTGCAATTACAGGCGCCGGTGAGTAATTAAAATTGTATTACATTTTAAATATGATTTCATAATACACTAGCACTTTTATTACTGGATAATAGAGAACGTTGAAGAAACTGCATTCTATACTACTGAATCTAATAAGAGGATTGTAAGCAGTCTGCAAGTGTTGCTGGTGTGGTTGCGCAGCTAGATGCACATCCATATACTCACATCATGATACTAATCTGAGCCCTCTTAATACCGTGGATGCAATTTATGATGAGAATGGGAACACAATCTTCGTTCTGAACCCCCAGTTCCTGTGTGTGACAGTACTGCTGTGTGTCCACTATTTCAGTTGAATTGGGGCCACAGTGTTTAATGCAAATGAATAAAATATATGATGCTAACATGGTTTTATTAATTCATAAACAGATGTACTTGTGATGACTGCAGCCTTTCTCACATTCTGATGTGTGGAATCGTGGATTCACCAGTTACAGATGGTGTCCATAGTAACCAGCTACCACTACAAATCGATTCTGCTCCGGATTACGTATCTGAAATCCACCTACCTAGTATGTCATCAGGAAGTTCAGGGTCTGGAGCTAGCTCTCCATTTACTGTCCAGCAGATAGACAGACCAAGGCTCATTCTGACAGATAATGGTTCTGGATCAGCTTTGTAAGTGCAATCTTTGCTAATATTTTGATCTTAGTAAAATATAGTTTTTGGGACCAGAATCTAGAGAGTGATGTAAAGAACTTCTACATAAGCAATGAAGTTTCCAAGTCGCCTTCCTTCCAATGGCAATTTCCTGTTCCACCTAATAAACTGCTCCTGAAACCGAACAGAGAAATCTGGGAGTAGGCTCTGACACAGCATCAAGAACTGCATGTCGGAAGACAAAGCAGATAAAAACCGTGTGTGTATAGAAACATTTGCATGCTCTTTGGACTCTCTTGAAAACTTTATATACAGCTGTATATAAAGAAATACTGTATATTTCAAAATTGGTGATGACTTTAAGGTTGTTATTTAATAAGAGATGGTTACAATTATTACAAAGCTTAGACAGAGCATATCGGTAACTTGGTGTTTAAGAAATTTTCTCTAAACATGTTCAATAAACTCTGCATTCCAGTTTGAGCTTCCAGAGTTCTTATGTTATAGAAGTATACATTAAATTAAGAACTGAATTTTATTTTTTGATCTGCCAAAAATTAGCTAATTCAGAATAGGACAGAGCTGAAAATTCTCCAAGAAGAAGTTTGGACTGAATTTGGTGAGAGTTTGGTTGCAGAGGGGGATTTGGCCTACCTTTTTCATCACTCTTTTGGCACTGCAGGCAGCGGCCATTATGTGGTAGCCACCATCCCCCCAGCCCACCCCAGAATGCCCTCCAAGCAATGCTACATCAATACATATAGTCATTCTGATGAGCATTCTAGGAAAATGGCAGTCACCAGATGGCAGCTGCTCGGAGGAATGCTATAGTACTGCTCAGATAATTTTGTTAAAAAGTTGCTGATACAACCCCTGCCCCATGCTTTGCCAGTTGCAAGGGGGCTGTGAAATTAGGGGGATGGGTGTGTGAAATTTCCTCAGTTCAGAGCTGATGGAAGTTAACTTCAGCCCTAGGAAAGCTCACTCGTCACTTGTATATACTATTGTCACACTTTAGGATGATTTGTCTGTTTAAAAATTGTGACCAGTTATACAATTGATATTTATATATTGTCATGGTTAGCATCTAGAATTATTGGTTGACCATTATGAGGAGGCAAGAAGGGATAGACTGTGGATGGGACAGTCCCCCTATTACCTTCTTAAAGTGCCAGTTCTTTCTTTTCCAGCTCATCACTATACAGCTACCACTCTCACCTTTTCCTGCTCATTCACTCCTCACAGTGTGTGTGCTTTTTTCACTCACCACTTTCCCCCACAATCTCCTTGAAGCATCTGTTTCTGCCAAGGGTAATGAATAGCAATGGTATATTCACAGCCATTTCCTTGTGCTCTCCTACTGCACCTAGAAACAGTAAGAAAACATGTGAGGTCATTGTTTTGACAGACCTAGACTTTTCAGTCTGTATTCCACTGAAGCTTCTGCAGTGATGGAGAATCCATATGGTTCAGAATGGTTCAGAATTGCTGGTATGCCTCCAGTACATTTTGTACTGGCATACTGTATTTGTACTGAGCTGATGGCATTGTCCTTCATTGCAATGTGGTACTCCAAGTACTCAGTGAAGCAGAATGATTTGACCATCCAAAATCATATATCAACAGAATCAGGAAACCATTGCTGTCAAGATGCACATGTCCAGCTCAACACTTCAGTTGCTGCAAGTCACTCTCATGTGCTTCCCCCATTTAATAGTTGCTAATATACAGAAAATGAATAAAGAACTGGGTGTGTGCACCCCAAACATAAGCTTTGGCCCTTCCCAAGTGACATGCCCACACCACCACCAGGAGACTCTTCTGTAAGACTCATTCGCATTATATATGGCCTTGTACTTTTTTTGAGAGAGAATGATGTACACAAAAACATCTAACTCCATGTCAATCTACCCATATATGAATAAGGAGCTGGGGTATGCAGCCCAAAAAAACCTCTTGTCCACCCCAGATCATTCATCTGCATCACTGTGAAATGAGTATCCTTGGAGTCATGTCCAATCTAATGCTTTATTTTTGCGCATGTCACATCAAATGTGATTAAAATAAAGATTAAAATAAAACAGAAGGTGTGGACACCAAAAATAACCTGTTGGCCACCCCAGCTGACACATCTATAATACTAGGAGATGGTTTCTTTCAAGACAGCCTAGCACTGATTCTAGCTCTGTCTTTTTATGTGCTTAAGTCATGTTCAAGCATGTTGCCACAATGTCAATCTTTGAAAGGATACATATAAAGGGAAAAGGAACTAGGGAATACACCAGTGTTCCCTCTAACAGGGATTCCCAGATGTTGTTGACTACAACTCCCATAATCCCCAGCCAAAGGCCATTGCAGCTGAGGATGCTGGGAATTGTAGTGAACAACATCTGAGGATCTCTGTTAGAGGGAATACTGGAGTACACCCCAAAATAAGCTTTAGGGCACATTGAATTGGAAGACTTTCAGGCACCATAATATCATATCTAGCCCAGTGCTTTGTTTTCACTCTTAAACATGCTACTTCAGTCTTGCAAAATATGTGTAAAGGAATAATGAACTGGGAATATGTGCACCAAAATAAACTTTGGTTCATCTGCAGTGACACACTTTTACAGGAGAATATTGCCTTTCAAGTGCCCTAGCATACTATCTGATGCATCATGTTTTGTACAAGTCACTTTCAAGCATGCTGATTCTGGGCTAATCTTGGAAAATATGTAAATGAATAGGAAATAGGTGTGTGTGCTCCAAACTAAACTTTGAGCTACCCCAAATAATATACCAACACAAGTGAGAGACTGTCATCTTTGAGATGCCTTATTGTCTCCATTCTGTGTGATCTGGCATCTAGCTTCTAATTTCACAAGAAGATTTCCCTATTACAGACAGTGCATGCTGGTATGAGTGGTGGCCAGACTGTAAGGTATAAAATTTGGTAGTTTAGATTTGTGAATTTAATGCATTTGTTTCAAATAAGAAATATTTGTTTGCCACTGATTCCCCCTAAATGCCTTGACCTTCCAGATTTTTCTAGATATTTGACTAATCGATCTCCCTCGCATGTGCCAAAGTCATATCAGATTCGGGGGGGGGGGGGAGTGGGAAGAAAGAGCAACACAACTATTCCTTATTCTGCAGCAAAACTATATTTTATGCGTGTAATACATATTGTGCTTTTGAATCAAGATTTGCAGGGTCAAAATGCACTGGAGCATCCTTTAAAAAACTGAACCTCTGGATATGCCTCAGGCATCCATATTTTGACATGGGATTTGCTCCCAGAAGTCTTACTCTTGGCTTGGGAACAAATTCTTTTACAGTTGAATGATAGAAGCTGATAATGACCCTACTTCTCACTGAAAAAATTGAATTATAAGACAGTGTGAATCATGCATTTTATTTTAAGAGTTTTCTGCTTCATGGGTTATTGAACATTTTACATAAATAAGGCTTTTTTCCACAGTAATATTGAAGATGAAGATGTTGCACCACTGTCAGAAAAACTTGCCGATATTTATTCCATTAATAACTATGAAAATGCGAAGGTTGTAAGAAATATGACTAGAATCCACAGTGAACTAAATGGTACAGTTGATGACATGGCATTGAAGTATGAGGTACTGTTGTTTTGAAATACATTTCATACATTTGGCAAATGAAAACTCCAATGGAACCTGGTGTATATTTTTTTGTCTTTAAACTATTTACCAGTCTCCCCAGGGGAGCAGCACTTGTAGCAGTTCATCAGAAGCAGATACTGAAGATGTGTCAGAAGCCGATGCTGATGATGGGGAGAATGATAGTGAGCTACCAAGAACTCAAGAGGATGATTTGATGCTTGGAAGAAACATAATAAGGAAGGATGACACCAAAAGGAACAGCCCTCTGCCATCATACCCTGCTCAGCAGGTACATGTCACGTAGTTCTTAGGGCTACTGTAAATTAACTTTGAAGTTCATTTTGAAGTGATTCTGTTCCTTTTAAAATGTATGGGCCTTTTTGATCTTATCTGAAACCACCACCTCCACCCGCTTGGGAAATTCTTCATTATGAAAGGCAGTATATTCAGGTATTTTTCCCCCTATACCTTTTGTCTTGAGGGATGCTTTGGGAGGAAAAAGAAATTGCAAAACAGCTAAATGAGTTATTTGCATCTGTCTTCACTGCATAGGATACAGGGCAGATCACACATGAACTGAATTTCTCGAGGAGGGGGGCTGAAGAACTGAATAAAATAGTGGTGACAAGATGATGTTTTAAGCCACAGGTGTCAAACTCAATTGGATGGTGGGCCAGCTTTTATTCCAGTACACTTCGGGGTGGGGGTGCACATAGCCTCGCACCGCCTTCTGTCTTCCTCTTCCTCCTCCCCCTTTCCTCTTACTCTCACTCTCTTCCTTTCTTCCTCACTCTCTTGGCCTGCCACTTAAATTAGCTGAATGCACTACTTTTTATACCAGAATATGCTTGATGGAAACTTAATTTTTTTTTGTAGTTCCTTGAAGGAATTCTGAATATCATACTTCCCAGTTACCTACAGATATCAAATTTTGCATGACCAAACCTGCCACTTAAATTAGTTGAATGCACCACTTTTTGCACCAGAATATGCTTAAAAGAAAATTAAAATATTTTTGTTTCAGAGATCTTTTTGAATAATATTTTAACTGTTATTGTTCCCAACAGATGTTTAACACACAATATTCCTTTCTAAACTCCAAAACAACATCATGCCCAAGAAAAGCAGAACCTCTCTTCCCACCACCCTTACCCTCCACTCACTTCATTCAATGTTCTCTCTAATTTTTTTCATCTGTGTGCGGAATGAGTTTTGTTCTGAGCAGCAGTATCAAGGCAGTGTGTGTGTATATGCATTCAGAATGGGGCCTTCCTGATTCAACTTGAGCGGGATCTTAAATTAACGGAGCGGACATCAAAATACATGTGAGTGTGTGCACACACGCATGCCTTAGAGCAGTGTTTCTCAACCACCAGTCCATGGACCGGTGCCAGTCTGCGAGGCATTGGGTACTGGTCTGTGAGGCATCACTAATAAAAATCACACACACACACACCCCAAAAAACAAAAAACCAATTTTGGGCCGGCAGAGGCCACCAGGAGCTCTCCGGAGCTCATTTCCAGCCAGCCCTTGCTGCTGGATAACATTCATTTCACTTCCTTGAAATGAACATTATCCAGCCTGGAAATTAGCTCCAGAGAACTGCCCAAAATAGTTTTTTGGGAGGTGCCTGGGGGTCGGGGTGGAGCTGAGGGGGTCAACCCGCTTACTAACTGCTGGTCCAGGAAACTGCACATGAATAATGTACTGGTCTATGATGCCAAAAACATTGAGAAACACTGCCTTAGAGGGAACGCTGACTCCATTCATTTCAGACAAGCCACCTTCCACCACCTTCATTCTTATTCTTCCTTTCCTTCTCCTTCCCTTGCAGAGAGAGAGGCTCCCTCTTTCTCTCACTTTCCTCCTCACTCTGAAGGGAGGAGCTCCTCAGCACTGTGGGAGAAGGTTCAGTTAATCTTCCCCCCAATCCACCAGGCATGCCATTGGCACGCCAGACACTGGGAAGGTGGAAAGGAAGAAGTGGCTCACTGGGGAGGGAAGGAAGGAGCTGCTTGCCCGCAGTGCAGTGGAAGAAGGTTCAGTTCACTTTCCCTCCTGAACATAGGAACATAGGAAACTGCCATATACTGAGTCAGACCATTGGTCTATCTAGCTCAGTATTGTCTACACAGACTGGCAGCGGCTTCTTCAAGGTTGCAGGCAGGAATCTCTCTCAGCCCTATCTTGGAGAAGCCAGGGAGGGAGCTTGGAACCTTCTGCTCTTCCCAGAGCAGCTCCATCCCCTGAGGGGAATATCTTACAGTGCTCACACTTCTAGTCTCCCTTTCATAAGGAACCTGGGTGGACGCTGCTTAGCTAAGGGAACAAGTCATGCTTGCTACCACAAGACCAGCTCTCTACTCTCAGTCAAAGTAGACTGTAGTGAGCTAGATGGACCAATGTTCTGATTCAGTAGATGGCAGTTTCCTATGTTCCTAAGGAAGGACATGATGGACCATTCAAATGGTCCTATTGCCTCCTTGGCTGATTACCTGTTTCTGATGTATTTAAATTTTTGGATTATCTTTACCAGTTTGCTCCTCAAATTGCTTATTTGTTTGCAGCATCATTACATTATGGGTAACGCCAACCACTCCAGCAACTAACATGGACATGGAATAGGACAGTGACACATGCTATCTGATGACACTATGCCCCATGTTGTAACAGCTTGTATATGTTGCAGTTTGGGAATGGAGAACTCATCATGAGGCTATCCAGTGTTGGGTGGATCTCATACACAAGGCTTTGCCATGCACATTTAATTGCTTCTAAAACTAACTAAATACTCTGACTCTGAAAATATTTTCTATTGGTTTCCATGTCTATGGCATTGTGCCTTCTTCTATTGAAGCTAAACTGAAAGTATATCTGAAGAGCCATATCTTTGTTTATATATAAGTATTCAGCGCAGGGAAAAGCATAACAGTTATGAATTAGAAGTTCAATATCACTTGTAAGATATTAGTATTTTATCATAATAGCCTTGGCATGGGAATGAAGATAGGAGGCATATGATTTATGCTTGTACTTGAATTCCTTATTGATTTTATACAGTATTTTTTTCTTCCTCATAAGTTTTTGCTTTTTCACCATATTCGTGATTATTGATGAATAACTTATAATGATTAGCCAATGAGATATTTTATATCAACGTTCTATAACAGGCTTCCCCAGCCTGCGACCCTCCAGATGTTGCTGAACTACAACTCCCAGCATCCCTAGCCACAACTTATTGTGGCTGGGTATGCTGGGAGTTGTAGTTCAGCAGCATCTGGAGGGCCACAGGTTGGGGAAGCCCATTCTATAATAAATAGATGGTAAGGCTGTGCACTATGTCAGATGAGACATTGGCTATGTCGGAATATGTCAGAATTAATCCAACACAGCTATATTTGTTTGTATTAGAAATACAAAAATAAGCTTTCATTATGTTGGAATTCATGTCAGAAACATTGGTATTTTAAAAGGCAGTTTAAGGAATTCTGGTGGCAAAACAAAATTGCCAAAGTGAAATGCTTTATTTGGACTATCTGAAGAGGAGAAGGGAAATATTTTTTGAGTGACAGATCAAGCTGGCCATTAGCAATTTATCATGCCAATTGTGTGAATCTACTACTACGAATATTTATACACCACTTTTCAACAAAAGGTCTCAAAGCGATTTATATAAGACAGTAATAAATAAAGATGACTCCCTGTCCCCAAAGGGCTTCCAGTCTAAAAACATAAGGTAGATACCAGCAATAGCCACTGGAGAGATGCTGTGCCAGGGTTGGAGTCTGTTGTTTTCTAATCGCAGTGTTTCTGGGGAGGGGTAAAGATTCCTTTATTATTTCTCCTCAACTGCTCTTCTTGACATTTGTTCTGTGGACATTTCACATGATGTGACATTAGGGTCGCAGTTGGAACTACAGGTGTATAGTGGTTAATCATGCATCTCTTAGGAATGAGGTGGAAAAGGGGTGGGGAGGGCAAGGAGCAATTTCCTCCAAAGTAGGCAGGCTTACTGGTTAGAGTACAGGCTTAATTCCTGAACATTTTGCAATTTTCTGCTATAAAACAAAACTGTTATGACACTTTTAAAAACTCTTTTAAAAATTGTTAAAGGTGGACCAATATACTTTAAACTCTACACACTCTATTCATTTACCATATATTACTACCTTGAGAAGTCTGAGAACTTTCTACCAAGCCATTCCATATAGTTTGTTCCCCATTGATCTCTATGGGAAATCTAACATAAATCAGATATCTGACAGTCTCTAGCTAAAATCTGAATCTGACCATTTTTCTATCAGAATCAAATGTGTATGACAATATGGCAAATATTTATATACCACTTTCGAACAAAAGTTCCCAAAGCAGTTTACATAATTCTTTGACGTGGTGTCTGTCTTCTACACAGATGGTCTCTGCGCAGGCGCATAGCCCATATGTGTAGAAGTACAGATGACCACTAGAAGAACCAACGTTACAGGTGAATAACCTGTAGAAATAAATAAATACATAAAATGGCTCCCTGTCCCCAAAGGGCTCACACTCTAAAAAATAAATATGATAAACACCAGCAACAGCCACTGGAGGGATGCTGTGCTAGGTATGGATAGGGCCAGTTGCTGCCAATCACCACTTTAGCAATGTGCCTCTTTGCTCAGTTAGCAGGGGACGAACTGATCGTGTCAGATTAGATCCAACTTTTTCTCCCATGTACTGGCCTAATAAATGATATTGATATCTAGAAGAATTAAGGTTAATTTACATCTAATTTCAAGCGTATATTGTCTACTAGCCAAGTCATAATGCCGTGCTCAGGTTAGGTAGTGGACTGTCAGTGGTCTTGAAATCTGATATCCTTGAATGCTTGCAGATCAACCAGTATTCTACTACCTTACCTGTACAGAATAAGTTGTAAAGGCAACTTATTAATAGTTGTAAATGCAAATTAATAGGTGCAATTAACATGGTGTTAAGCTTGTTATAGAATTCTGCCTTGCACATGGGTCATTCCTATCATTTAGGGAGAAAAGCTTAAATTTTATCAAATTTACTACTTTTTCTTTTAGAATTAAATAAAATCTTTCCAATTTTGCTGTATGATTAAAACTGCACACTCTCTTTTTCTTTCTTGCAGGCTGATCAAGCTTCAGTTTGTTGTGAATGCCATGTCTGTAATCAGGGAAGCCCAGATGCCTCTTCTTCAGACACCGAAATGAGCTGTCTTCCTCCTGGACATCAATTTAGGAACCCAGAAAACCCTGCACATCCTGCTCTTCATCTTTATCCTCACATCCATGGACAAATACCACTGCATACTATTCCTCACTTGCCGCCTCCACTCATTCACCCCTCCTTGTATACAGCTTCCACATTTGCTCAGAATAAGGTAAGGTGGTTTTCAGACATCCAAGAAATTTCCTGAATAACTGCATTTGATCAGTTTAAAATAATTAATTAATTCACTTAAATGTTATCAAATATCATAAATAATGAGACAGACTTCAAGTTCATTAGGTGATCATAATTTAGATGCGTTACACTAAGGTTTCCTAAAAGCAGAAGCACATGGAACCACTAAAATAAGTGCATAAAAGTTAAGAAGCTTGTATTTTAGTAAATTTAGATTTGTTTTGAGATTACAGTATGATTCAGGAGTACAAAGCTACAATTATTATTTCCTTCCAAAATATTCTGACAAAAATACATATAGGCAGCAAATTGTATGGAAGGGCGGTGGGGAGGTAGGTAGCCCTTCTCCCTCAAAACAAAGTGTGGTCCTGACTCATGATGATATCCTATCACTCATCAGTTCCTGCTTTCTCTGCCCCATTGAATGGAAGAGGGAGTCTTCTACGTAGCACTGGTTTGCAGTCATATATTGCCTAATGTAAGAGGGGAAGCTATCAAACTTGAAAAGTTGATAAATTGATGGCTCTCTCTAAATATAGGAGAACTGCTTTATGACTCTTTGTGTATGGAGAAGTGTATGGGTGTGCTTTTTTAATGGCAAAAGCTTAAAATAAGTTTTATTCCAAGAGTATAATATACACTATTATGTAGACATTAGAACTTATATACACTAGAACTTATATTCTGTTCTTATATTAACAGAAGTATTGTAAGTTTTCTTTGGCTTATTACTGTAAGCTTGTGATATGTTTTGATTTTTTAAAAATAGCATAAGCTGTGATTGGATCCATGCATTTCATCTAACGCTTGACACTTAACTAATTAACCTAACATAAATTTAAAATTTTTTTTAGTGCTTGTAAATTTTGTCTCCTGTAGGGCTGGTGATGAAAAATTCTTTGTAACTAGATGCTGATGTGATGAAATCTAGACACCAAATAAGTAGTTTTACTTCTAATTACTGTTTATTGTACTGCACTCAGATGTAACATTTTCAAAATTGTTTCCCCCATCAGGTTTACTAATGAGCTATTAAATTTGATGAATAAATAAAACAATACAAATCTCATGAGGGGGTTGGAGCCTTGGTTCAGGAAGCTGGTTTTTTTGTGGGAAAGAAAAAAGCTTGTTTGCTCCTTTACAAGAAACCCTGCAAAACCCGGGAGAAACTTGTACAGGAGGTCCTCAATATTCATGGGGTTCCATTCCACAGTTGTGCCACGGATATGGAAACTGTGAATAGAGAGGCATTAAAGTTAATGTATTCACAGGGGTTAGGTTCCCAGTCGGCCGAAAATGCTTCAAAATTGCCAAAAGGAATGCCCGAAAATCTCCATCGTCTAGGTTTTTTAAAAAGATGGGAGCCATTTTGTGGCTCTGAACAAAATGGCAGCCAGAAATGACCTTGGTGGTCATTTCCCCATGCCTTACAGGAACCCCCACCCACGTGTTCGAACTGATTCAAATGCGGGGGTTCTGAACCTGTTTGGCATTCTAGGAATAGAATGCTGAACAGGTTTGTGCACATCCCTAGTTGCTGGAAAGATAGATTTTCAGTTGTTATAACTAAATAATTGGTTTGTTTGTTTTTAAAAGGTGATAGTTATACCAATTTGTATATAATCAAAAAGTTAATTGAACGATACTGTATTACATTAACACCATCTCAGCACTGGACTGAGGTTAAAGTATTGCAGTTAGTGTTTGATTAATTGAGGCAGATCTTAAGACTGTCAAATGATACAGAATACACAATAAAGTGTTTCAACTAGCTCAACTTCACAGGTGTCTGTTATGGGTGCCAGTTTGTTCCCTCTGTCATTGTGGCATATTATAACCAAAGTCTGTTGGAAAACTGTTGCAAGGTGTTGTCCTTCAGTGCATGGAGAATATGTAAGGCTGAACTGAATGATCCTTTAGGCTTTCCAGGAATATGACTGTTTCTTAAGTAGTCAAGAACCTACCAATAATAAATAATAATAAAATATTATTGAAATAAATAAATACCAAGAGATTTGGACTGTGATCCGTCATACTCATAAGAGTGGGTTCTGTGCCTGCGCGAGACCATTCGGACAGAATTGACTAGCTCCTTGAAGCGCTTAGCCCCGCCCCCTACACGTAGTGCACTTCCTTAGTTTGGACGGGCTAGTGTTTTCTCCTCAGTTCCTTTCTGACCGCCATTGTGTCGGCTTCTCAGTTGGAACTTTTTTCCTGTGGAAAAAGAAGGAAAGATATACTTCATTTTACTCCTCTGACTCGGACCAGACTTTACTATGTTTAAAAAACAATGGGACAAACGGACGGATTTTTTCGGCTGTGACTTGGACTAATGGATGAGCTTCAACAGCCTTGACTCAGAACTGACTTGGGCATTTAAGTACCACTCTATCCCCCCCCCCATTTTCCATCCTCATGGAAAAGAAAAAAACACCTTTTAAATGTTTTCTCCCCTGTAATGCTAAGCTCCCTTCAGCAGATGACCATGATCTCTGTCTCCTGTACCTTGGGGAAGAGCATAACACGCCCACCTGCAAGATATGCTTGACTTTCTCTCACTAAACGTAGAAAAATAGAGTGCTCCACCTTACGGTCGCGCTGTATGATGAGGCGCTCTGTCCCAGCAAGCCGGTGTCCCGCTCACCTGCCAACGCGCCCGTTCCTTCGATGTCGAGCATGGTGTTGATGTTGAAGTTGAGGACTGTGCAGGTGCAGTCAAAATCCTCGACTCAGAATGCCATGACATTGGAATTTAGCACTCCTTTTAAGGTGGCAAAACCACCTTTGGACTCGACGCACCGTAAGTGTCACAAGTCTTGACACTGTGAACAGGATGCCGAAGGAGTGCCTCTTTCTAAGTAACATTGGGATAAGAATGCTAAGCCTTGGTGTGAAGAGCTTGTGGCTGTCTCTCAGTCAAAGCTGTCTCCAACTGGCCTCCAGTCAATGCCAGGGCATTCTCCAGTTCAAACTTTGATGTCAGCCTTGATGCCAACCTCTCAGCATCATGGTCATCCTTTGACTTCGATGATGACGCCAACTTCAATATTGACGGTTCGGCCCCATGACCAATCACTGTCTCCTGCCAAGACCCCATTGCAATCTCCTTCTCCAGCATCCCAGCTGCAGTGGGGGGTGGGGTCGACTCTTCGACCTTGCCGGTTGTTTTCAACACCAACAATAAGGATCTGGATCCTAGTTTGGGCCCTGGTGACACTCAATGTCTTCTCAACATGCTCAGTTGCAACGAAAGCACCCTGTTGGCCTCAACATTTTATGGTTTCCTTAGCCAGGGAAACCTCCTGGAGGAGGTTGGGCTTGATGCTGATGCCAATGCTTCGGCTCGATCAGTGGCAAAAACACCTGGAATGTTACCTACTGCACCCCTTCGGTTGGTTCACTGATGCCTTCAGCCTTTTAAGCTCTCTGCTCGATGTCGATGTGTGTCTTGGCTATGCATACTGACAGTCCACATCCCTGGAGGGCAGTAAGGGATTATGTCACCAGGCTGGGCTTCGTTCAGGAAGGAGGCTAGGGTGATGCTTCTCTATTGATCCTCCTCCAGGTCTCCTACAGGACTGTCACGACTATAGACACTGGAAGCTCCAACAACAGGCCTCGGCTATTATGGTTCCCATAGCCACCCAGATGACTCCTCCTCCAGAGGATCCCATACCTGTTCCTATGGTGGTTTTGATGGCCACTTTGAGGTGGGACCCCCTGGGGGAACCTCCCAATACAGCCCGCCTTGTCTCTATATCTATGCAAACTGTGGGAGCTCCCAAGGTTCCTGCACTGAAGAGTCAGCCTACTCAGACAGTGACTTTAAACACTACCTCGTCTATGATACAGACTGCCCCAAAGAAGGGACCTACTCCAGTTCCACAGACAGTCATACTTACGGATGACTACGACTCTGATTCTTCTACATTCAGCTCTTCCAATTCCTCTGAGCACCCAGATGATCAATCAATCAATCAATCAATCAATCAATCAATCAAATAAATAAAAATAAGATCTACTCAACTTCTTCTCTTGCAGTCAAAATTGCAAACTGTACTGTGTGTTTTGTCAAGTACTCCGAGTCTCTGTGGGATTCCATCTTTGATTTGGGTCCGGAGGAATTCTTTGCTAAGTTTAATGATATTCACTCCTCAGTTACCTTCCTTACTGGGCAACAATTGAGCAATGCCAAGCACCTGGCAAAAACCAAGTTGCATACTTTGGCAACTGCAGTCTCCTTGTGGAGGCATACGTGGCTGCAGTCCACTACTCTCCAACCAGATGTGAAAGACAGAGTAGAGAATTTGCCATTTGATGAGAAGGGTTAGGGTACTTGACAGTACTGAACCTGCTTGAGGATCTGGACATCCAAGTAAGTTGGACGAAGTCCAGACTACAGCCAGTGAAGAAGACAGACTACTTCGGGGCCATCCGCGATGCAGAGTTGCAACAGGCCTTTCTGCCCAAAGAGTGCTTCTTGCACATCAAGAACCAGAGAGCCACCTTCGTGGCACAACCCACTCAGAGAGCGCACGAAGTGCAGAAACTGCTGAGGCTCATGGCGTTGTGCACCTCTACTGTACACCATGCCAAGCTACGACTTGAATGTCTTCAACTCTGATTTCTTTCAGTTTTCCAGACAAATGTGGACAATACTCACAAGCGGCTGACAGTTCCTTATCCAGTCTTGCTTTCTCTCCAGTGATGGATGAAGGAAATCAACCTACTGTCACGAGTCCCCTTCCATGTACCTCAACCAACTGCCTGGGTCACAACAGATGCTTTCCTGCAGGGCTGGGGAGCCCACAGTGGGGATCTCTGAGCTCAAGGTGTGTGGTCTCCAAACCAGCGCCAGCTGAATATAAAGTTTGTAGAGCTTCTTGCGGTCTTTCAGGCGCTGAAGTCCTTCCAGCCATCCCCGAAGGGTAAGATGGTCCAAGTCAGCCTGGACAACACCATGGCAATCACGTACCTAAACCACCAGGAAGGAACAATGTCCCGCTATCTTTGCATTCTGAATCTGCAAATTTGGAATTGAGCAATAGCGCAACAAATGACTTGGACTGTGATTCACATCAGAGGTGTAGAGAACTCTCTTGCAGACCACCTCAGCAGATCACAAATCTACCTACAACAGCACGTATGGGAAGTCAGTCTGACGTAGCAATAAGTGCTGTTCAAAGCCTGGAGGACCCCAGAAATCAACCTGTTCACGACATTGCAGAACAAAAACTGCTCCCAGTATTGCTCGAGTTCAAGAATCAGCTATAACTCAAGAGGGGATGCCTTTCAATTCAATTTGGGTAGAAAATTTCTATACGTCTTTCCCCCTTACCTTCTACTGAACAGGGTTCTGGTGAAAATCCTGCAGGATTCTGAAACTGCATATTAATTACTCCATGGTGGCCTCAATAGCCATGGTTTCAGCAAGCACTCAGACTGTCGAAGGGTCGCCACAGATGATTGCCTCAGTGTGAGGATCTTCTGGTACAAAAAGGCGGCAGGCTTCACCATCCCAACCTGAAAACTCTGAACTTGACTGCCTGGAGGATAGGCTGCTGAGTGACATCTTTCTCAATGACAGAAACAAATATACTTGCACCAACTAAAACAGCAAATGGAAGCAATTTCGGGTCTATGTGCAGAAGCATGGCTTCCTGCCTCAGGCTGCTACTTCTCGCCAGTTCTTGTTATACTTTACGAACCTAAAACAGCAGAAGGTGGCCAAAGTTTCCATCAAAGTCTATTTGGCCGCCAATTCTGCTCGCCATCCTGAATGGGACAGAAAGACAGTTTTCTCTCATTCGGAATTGGAAAGTTTACTACAAGGTGTAAACAACCTCTACCCACCTATCTGTCTGCCAGGGTGGAGCCTATCCCTGGTTCTTTCAGCTTTAACAGAGTCTCCATTCGAGCCCATGGTGACAGCCCTTCCTAAACTTGTGATGCTAGAGACAGCTTTTCTTTTAGCCATAATGTCGGCCTGACTGGTGAGCAAACTAAATGCCCTTCGCATTTATGTCCCCTATGCTACATTTTATGAAGACAAGGTAGTGCTTTGCTTGGACCCTGAATTTAGGGCTAAAGTGGTTATGGACTCCCAACAGTGACATTATCTTGCCTATCTTCTTCTGAAATCTCACAATGGCTCTGGAATGCTCACTGTATTCCTTGGATGTACGGCATGCACTCCTATTCTACTTGAATCTGACCAAGCCCCATAGGAAGACAAGATACCTTTTTGTGGGTTACAAGGGCGAAATGAAAGCTTGCCAAATTTCCAGACAGAGACTATCCCACTGGATTGTGGAACTCATTTTCCTGGCATACAAGCACCCAAAAAGTGGAGCCCCCAAAGATCATACAGGCTCACTCTGCCAGGACTTATGCTACCACTTCTGCTGCCCATATGGCTGGCATTAAGCTCAAGGACATTTGTCCAGCAACAACTTGGTCATCTGAGCATACCTTTGATAAGCACTATGTCTTGGACCTTTGCTCTGCAGCTCAGGCCAGTTTCAGAAGGGGTGTGCTGAAAAGGGTCTTAGCATACTTCACCTGCCCCCAGACTGACCGCTCGTTAGTCACTCACTCTTATGAGTGCAACGGATCAGGATCCAGATAAACAGGTTGCTCACCTGTAACTTTTGATCTGGATGTTAACTGTTGCAATCATAAGACCCTCCCGCTGGCCCCAATGCAGTATGCAAACTGACAATATGTGTGTTGACAAGGTGCTGCTTACCTTGTCAAACTGTGAACTGGATCCGTATGATGATTGAATCCAAGTGTTGGTCCTTCAGGAACTGAGGAGAAAACGCTAGCCCACCCAAACTAAAGAAGTGCACCACATGCAGGGGGCAGGACTAAGTGCTTCGAGTAGCTTGTCAATTCTGCCCAAATGGTCTCGGCATGTGCAGAACCCACTCTTATGACTGCAACAGATCACTTCCAGATCAAAAGTTAAAGGTGAGCAACCTGGTTTGCTTGAACAAATTGATGCAAAATCTGTCATATTATGGAAATAGGCAATAGATTGAATTCTTTGGTGCATTTTTCTGTAATAATTTGGATGGACGACATGTATAGAACAGTTGCATGGACTTCAGTCTATTTACTAATGAGACATTACCATCAACAAAATGGTCCTTTGCAGAAGGGGACTTTCAGAAGAACAGCTACAGTCTCTTCTGGAAACCAAGATTTCTTCTTTGTCCCACCCAAGGATTGCACTGTAATTACACTGTTACAGAAGAGACTGTAATTCTTCTGAGATACATACCAGTTGCCAGACTGGTCTGCTACCACTAGGGGGAGACAAGGGAATTTGCCAATTTCCAATGAATTGTTCTTCCTTGCAGAAGCAGAGAAATTGTTCCATCTCTTGGAAATTTTATATTGCTTAAAACAACAACAACAACAATAACAACAAGAGAGCCTGGGAATGCCCCCCTCCCCTGTTTATTTTTAGTTCTTTAAACTCATTTTGACCAGTATTATTATGGCTCCTTTTCTTTACTATTAGCATCAAGGCCTGAAGTTGCATTTGAGATTATTTCCTGCCCAAGGAAAGTGGGCAGCAGAAGAATAAAATTCTCACAGTGTGTCTAAAAAGCTATGAGTTGGTGCTGGCATGAGAAGCAGGAGAGCACAGGTTTATCAGTTTTTTTAGAGGTACTTAGACTTTTAAGAGTTCCATGGAAGGAATGTTCTACCAGCTATGGCTTTTGTTATCATAGCACTAGGATGCGAAAACTAGATGAGATGAGCCCTTCTAAGGCCAGGGTTTAGAACCCGAAGTGTCACAGAGTCTAAGAGGTAGGACTGGAAGCTGAATTTTACAAAATGATTTGAACTAACCAGCTCCTGTGGAGAGTGGAAGGAGAATCAACTATCAGCTTAGTTGCTCCAGGCAAGTTCTCTTAATGAAGCATGTGAAATTGACGCTCAGTGTTGTTGCCAACCATTGCACTTCTCTTTTCCTCAATGGTGGCGGTTTTCCCTTTGAAACAGCAAAGCTGCTACCACAGCTGAAGCTGATAGGCAAGGTCAACCAGACACCACTAGGGTCCTCTACTTGGCATATAGTATATAGGAGCACTTCTATTACATCTCAGTTGATTACACCGTTTTTCCTTCAATGTGTTTAATAATTTTTGGAGTGAAGATAAACAAACAGCTTGCTAATTAGAAATACCCTCTTTGTAGGCACTGGTCCAGAATCATACAAACAAGCATCAAGTACTCAGTACATCACTCCAAGATCATATCTACCCAAGCTGTTTTGGGACTACAGCAGACTGGAAGAGTTCTAAATTTCTAAGCATTTGGGGATCAGAAGTCATGAATGAGAAGGACTGGAATACTTCCACGTTTTTACAAGATACATTTCCTGGTGAGAGTATAATTCTGTATTAATTAATTAATTCTATTTTACTCAGAAAATTCTATTTTACTCGGAAAGCTGCTTAGACAGAAAAGTGTGCCTCCTGCCTAGGAGGATAGTGTTCATTACAGGGAACTGCCCATCCAGAAGGCCCATGCAGAAACAATCTAACTGAAGATTTTGCAAGTTTATTGTAATATAGCTGACTGAAAAGTTTAATATCTGAAAACTCCTTATTTCTGTAACAACCAGTTATGTTGGATCATTGAAACCCATTTTGTTGAAACCAGGAATCTTTAGTTATGTTAAGCCTTTTCATTTATATGAAATATGGCAAATTGACATTGATCCTGGTCCACCCTCCATACACTTCAGGCTCTAGATTCTATCTCAAGCTTCAGCCACTGAATTCAAAAAGCTGAGCTAGGTAGCATACCCTATATCCATTTGGGGGTATAGCTACCAACTTCCCCAGTTTGACTCTGACACCTATTTTCGTCCAGGGAGTCTCTTAGACTGATAATTAAAAAAAATAAAAATAAAACAGCACACATATAATGCCTACCCATTATATATGTGCCTACCCATCTTGCTGGGTGGGCATGGTGAGCCCACCTGGTAATATCAGCAATATGATAGGGAGTGCCTGTATGAACATCTGGAAAACAGCAGTTATGTCCTCTGACTCCGTCTTTATACATCATTATACAATGGATGTGCAAACATGTCAGATGCTGCAATTTGGATGATCAGTTTTCAAAACCATCTTTGCATGAGGCTCATTTCAATCTCTGAATAGTTTCTAGTTTGCTTCCAGGCTAAATTCTTTAAATAGATCTTTCAAGACCAGTTTAGCCTGGATCCAGGTTACCTTTGAGAATTTAAAACAATGGTTCCACAAAGAACTTAATATAGTACTATATTTTCCAGTAGTGTCCATCCTTTTAACCAAGATTCTTCAGTAATGTTTATTCGCAAGTAAATCCTGTACAGCAAAGTTCCCTTACACCATTAATTTAACAGCTTCTTGTTTCCAGGTGCTGCCCATGTTGTTGTTGCCTGTTTGGAGCAGTTGAAAATTAGTTATGACTTTCCCTTTATTAGATAGCATTGGTCCTGTCGTGGGAGGAAGCTTTAATTATTGATTTTGCCAAATAGCACTTCTTTGATACAAAATAAAATGATGCACTTGACAGCCATTCCCCTGCTTCTGTCGGGGTCAAACTGGGTGTTACTTTAAGGATGCAACTGTGATCTTGTTTTTTCTTTAGTTTTGAGGCTGATTCAGATAGGGGCCAGAGCAGGAAAGAGGGTTTTTGCCCCTGCCATGGTCACATGCCAAGAGGAGTTTTTCTCCCTGGTAAAAAGGACTACAGCAAGGGCAAAGAGGTTAAGGAACACACGCGCGCACACCCATTGTAATCTGAATTGGTACCCCTACTTATAAAACAAAAAAGCCACCCAAAAAGGCATGTTCCTGTTTAGCACATGCTTAAAGTAATTTGACTCAAGATTATCAGATGAAGGAAGACTGCCTTAAAAAAATTTTTTTTTAATCTCAGTGCAGCAGTGGAAAAATGTTCTGAAGAGGACAATAAAAATACAAAAATGTGTCCACTACTTAGACTGAAGAATGAGAAGGGAGTCTGGCACAGCCAAAGACTACCCCTTCCCATCTGGGGGTTGTGGATGCAGACTGGAGAGTTGACTCTTAACTTTAATCCCATCAGATCCTTTCCAAGCAATCCTGTGGAGTAGGGATGTGCATGAAACAGATTTTGCATTTTGTTTCGAGTTCTAAACAAAATGCAGACAGCCAAAACGTTTTGTTGAAACAGTGATCAACTCAGTTGTTTTGATGTAACAAACCTCAAAATGTTTTGAGTGTTTCGACCATAGGGAACAATGGGGAAACTCAAAACACCCCATTGTTCTCCATAGGTACCTCTTATGGACCCCAAATTGGGTTGGTTAGTCGGGCATGATGTGTGCTACCTACTACCCAACCCACAAAAGAAATGGTTATCATAACCATTTCATAAAAGAAATGGTTACCATAACTTCTTGGTTGGACAGCCAACCAAGAAGTAAGGAGATTACAAGCCAATCGGAAGCCAGTGTCAGAAAACCAATCAGCAAGGGGAAAACAGGCCTCCAAAATGGTGCTCGAAACGTCAAAACATTTGCAGCAGAAATAGGGCTGTTTTGTTCCAAGCTCAAAAGAGGTCCTTTATTTAAAGGGAGTTTTGTTTCGAGTGTGAGACACTTAAAATGGCCTGATTCGAGTGGAAACGTTTTGTTGAAAAGGTTACTCAAGAGAGCGCCTCCTTTGTTATGAACCCTGCCGCCTATTAAGATCATCTGGGGAGGTCCAGTGACAGTTGCTGCTGGCTTGGGGCTGGGCCTTCTCTATTGCTGCCCCAGAGCTTTGGAATGCACACTCTGTCAAAATAAGAGTTTCTCCATCTCTGGTTGTGTTTAAAAAGACCTGTAAGACACACCTGTTTTCTCAGGCATTTAATTAAAACTAATTTTAAACCGTTTAATTGTTTTACTCTGTGAAATTGTTTTATTCTGTGAATTATTTTTTATCTTTTATATTCTGTGAAAGTGTTTTATCTTAATTTATTTTTATATTGTAATTTGGATTATTTGAGCCGCCTAGATATAGATATATACGAATATACCAGGTGGAGTAAGTAAATAAGTAGATGCTGACTCAGATTGGGATTTGTTTGCTTACTTGCTTCTCACTTTTCTCTTGTGAGATGTATTATGACTGCGTTTCCCAATTTTTAAAAACTTAATGCCAATTTTTTTAAAAAATGAATACAGTACTGATAACACTTAAACTGCTTAACAGATTTATGTTTCTTTCATTTTTGAAGGGAATGATATTGTAGCAACAGCATGCTCAGAACTGGGACCTAATGTAGTTCCTGTAACATCTAGAAATGAAGGAACAGTAGTGACTGATAGCAAAAAGAGGGAAAACATTTTAAAGAAAAAATGTCTATACCATTTTCAAGATGCTTTTATGGACACTAACAAAGTTGTTATGGCAACATCATCTGCAACTTCTTCAGTCTCATGTACAGCTACTACAGTACAGTCAAGCAACAACCAGTTTAAAGTTTCATCTAAAAGTCCATCGTTGCTAGGTAATGACTAGATATTGCCATTTTAATAACTAATCCAAATTTGGACATATTTAAGCCATGAATACCACAGTTATGGGCCTTCTTTCTAGACTCTGCCAGTTCCAGCTTCCTGCTGTCCTCACTGCTCGACTTGCTTTTTAAACATTTGTCCAACTCTGCTTCCCTTTCCATCTCTGTGTGGCTGCCCTTTGTTGTCCCCATTTGTTTCATTTCAAACCTTGATGCCTGCTGGCTTGCCATTTTCCTTTCTGACAACACCCTCACCTTGCTCCTTGGTGATTTCAGTATTCACATTGATAGTCCCTATTTACTCCACTGCTTCCTTTCCTTAAACCCCCCTGTCTTTGAACTAACTTTCCCATGAACTGCTTTGAGAACTATTCATCTCTAAATAACTACTTTGTCTCCTCTGACTTCTCTGCTATGGCATCTCTTTCCCCAGGCTCTACCTCTTCCTCTTTCCTTTTCTTTTTTGTCTATTGAGAGTTTTTACTATTTACTGATTCTATCAGTGATCTGCAGCCTGTTTATTAATAGCTTTCTCAAAAGTGAAAAAAGTTAACCTGGTGCAGACACCCCCACCCCCAAATACAGGTACAGGTAGGAATTTGCTGCTGTCTACCTTGCTAAGCAGCTCTGATATACCACCACGCTAATCTCCACTATTGCTACGAATATATACTGCTTTGCAACAAAACATTTTACGATATAATTCATGTAGCTTTTAAAACAAAATACAACTAATTGGGAAGTACTTGTGCGTGAATATACACTTTAGACACAGCCAGATTGTATCTGTAAAATTTCAAAAATGGTTGCCACTGAAGTGAAGGTTGCAGAATAACTTTTCTGTTTCGTGTTTAGGTGATGTTTTCCACGGTATCAGTTCAGAAGATCACAGATGTTCTGCATCAGCTGCATCACAAAACGGCCCCACTAGTTTAGCATCACTTCCTTCTCTTTCTCCTCTGGTACTTTCTCCAGCCTCTGCTCCTCATCACCCAAGCGTAAATGCTCCATCTTTCTCTGGAGTTGCCCCAACAGCTCCTGGCTTTGTGGATCCCCATTCAGATCTCTATCCCACAACAGTTGCACCTACATCAACTACAGAGGGCTTGATTAGTGCCCCATCAAGTGTTTGCAGGTGAGATTTTGTTTCTCTTTATGTTTGTATTTAAAAATAGTAATACAAATACAAAACGTTGCAACATAGCCACATGTTTTTAATGTCTGAATTAATTACTTATTATACTGGCACATTCACACCAGTATAGTTAAGATAAGGAGTTGTTTTGGCACATTCTGCCATTACAAGTTCTGAACATTCTATTGATCAAATCTGCTTGACCATTTGCAGACATAAACTAGGTAACAAGAGACACCACCCCTCCAGATCTAGTGCATAGGAAGCTGCCATATACTGGGTCAAACCATTAGTCCATTTAGCTCAGTATTGTCTACACAAACTGGTAGCAGCTTCATAAGAACAGCCCTGCTGGATCATGCTCAAGGCCCATTCAGTCCAGCATCCTTTTTCACACAGTGGCCCATTCAGTCCAGCACCCTTTTTCATACAGTGGTCTTTGAGAAGCCCACAGGCAACTGGTGTTTAGAGTCATCTTGCCTCTGAAGCTGGAGGTGGCCTATAGCCTTCTCCAGGTTTGCAGGCAGGAGTCTCTTTCAGCCCTATCTTGGAGATGCCAGTGAGGGAACTCGGCATGCAAGTGCTCTTCTCAGAGCATCCCCATCTCCAAAGGGGAAAATCTTAAAATGCTCACATGTAGTCTCCCATTCAAATACAGCCAGGTTGGACCCTGCTTAGCAAAGTGGAGAATTCATGGTTGCTACCACAAGACAAGCTTTCCACCCATGTGCAGATGCACTGAAAAATGGATGAACTACAGCTGTTTGAATTTCAGCTCTTAAAAATTTACGGTTCACACCTTTTCTGCCATCAGATAACATACAGTAGGACCTTGTTATTTGCAGGGGTTAGGTTCCTGATCTGGAACTGCAAATACCGCGTCATTGTGCCTATGGTTAGGTTCCAAAGCCTCAGAAACTGACCTTTTAATTACCAAATAAGAACAAAAACAGCAGAAATAAGGATGAAGCACATCACTGTTCCTTTGGCACTTCAGATCTAACACTCTCCCACTCCTCCAGCAATGCCCCCCAGTAATGCAAACAGTACTGTACTACACGTAAGGAAGAAGCTTTCTTGCCCACAATTTAAGTCCTGGTTGGCAGGTTGTCTGTAGAGGCATCACTGGCTAAGAAGCATTTCAAATTAGCATGCACGGGGGAATTCCTGAACCCTCCAAGATTCAAGATGAGCACTTAAGAGCACAGACCATAGGCCTGACTGGTTTGCAGGTTGTCTAGAGAGGCATCACAGGGTCAAGAGTCTTTTCAAGTTAGCATATACAGGGGAGTTCCTTCACTTTACTACTGTAGTTAGGAGCACTCCAATCTTGGAGAGACAAAGGAAAAAACTAAAGAAAAGGCAGTGGAGTTGCATCACTCCACAGTTGGAGTTTGTATTGCCAGCTCAGTCATCCTTCTCTTCCTCAAATCCAATGAAAGTGCCAGTAACACTTTCTGATGACTGCCATTACATAAGAACAACCCTGCTGGATCAGGCCTAAGGCCCATCTAGTCCAGCATCCCGTTTCTCACAGTGGCCCACCAGATGCTTCTGGGGAGCCCACAAGCAAGAGGTGAGGGCATGCCCTGCTGTTGTTCCCCTGCAACTGGTATTGAGAGAAGTATTGCCTCTGAGACTGGAGGTGGCCCACAGCCACCAGACTAGTAGCCATTGGTAGACTTGTCATCCATGAATTTGTCTTTTAAAGCCATCCAAGTTGGTGGCCATCACTACATCCCATGGCAAGGAGTTCCATAGATTAATTATGTGCTGTGTGAAAAAGTACTTCCTCTTGTTGGTCCTAAATTTCCTGACTTTCCGTTTCATCGGATGACCCCTGCTTCTAGTGTTGTGACAGAGGGAGAAAAAATTCTCTCTGTCCATTCCCTCCACTCCATGCATAATTTTATACACCTCGATCATGTCTCCCCTTAGTTGCCTCTTTTCCAAAGCAAAGAGCCCCAGATGCTGTAGCCTTGCCTCATAAGGAAGATTCTACAGGCACCTGACCATCTTGATTGCCCTCTTCTGCACCTTTTCCAATTCTACAATATCTTTCTTAAGATATCGTGACCAAAACTGTACACGGTACTCCAGATGTGGCTGCACCATAGATTTGTACAAGGACATGATAGTATTAGCATTTTTATTTTCAATCTCCTTCCTAATGATCCATAGCATGGAATTGACCTTTTTCACAGCTGCCACGCACTGTGTTGACACTTTCAATGACATGTCCACCATGAACCCAAAATCTCTCTTGTGGTCAGTCACCGACACCTCAGATCCCATCCGCATGTATGTGAAGTTGGGGTTTTTTGCCCCAATATGCATCACTTTACTCCTGCTTACATTGAACTGCATTTGCCATTTTGTCGCCCAGTCCCCCAGCTTGGAGAGATCTTTTTGGAGCTCCCCACAATCTTTTGTGGATTTCACTAAATAGTTTAGTGTCATCTGCAAATTTGGCCACTTGACTGCTTACCCCAACTTCTAGATCATTTATGAACAAGTTGAATAACATTGGTCCCAGTACCAGTCCCTGGGGAACCCCACTTCTTACTTCCCTTCATTGTGAAAACTGTCCATTTATTCCTACTCTCTGTTTCCTGTCCTTCAACCAGTTACTGATCCACACATGAACCTGTCCCCTTATCCCATGACTGCTAAGTTTACTCAAGAGGCTTTGGTGGGTAATTTTGTCAAAAGCTTTTCTGAAGTCCCAAGTATACTATGTCAACAGGATCACCTTTATCCACATGCCTGTTGACACTCTCAAAGAACTCCAAAATGTTCATGAGGCAAGACTTGCCCTTGCAGAAGCCATGCTGGTTCTCCTTCAGCAAGGCCTGCTTGTCTATATATTTAACAGTTTTGTCAAGTATGCTTTCCATCAATTTACCTGGCACCGAAGTCAAGCCTGTAACTTCCTGGATCCCCCCAGTCCCCCAGATCCCTTTTCGAAAATTGGAGTTACATTGGCTACTTTCCAGTCCTCTGGTACAGAGTGTAATTGTAGGGACAAGTTACATATTTTTGCTAGAAGAGAAGTAATTTCACATTTGAATTATTTCAGAACTTGGGTGGATGCCATCTGGCTCTGGCAATTTGTTAATTTTTAGTTTTTCAAGACAGTTTAGAACATCTTCCTTTGTCACCTTAAATTGGCCCATTTCTTCAGCCTCTAAACCTGAGAAGCTCAATTCTGGAGTGGGTATATGGTCAGTATCCTCCGCTGTGAAGACAGATGCAAAGAACTCATTCAACTTCTCTGCAATCTCCTTAATAATCCCTTTCACACCCTCATCATCTAAGGGGCCAGCTGCCTCCCTGCAGGTTTTGTACTTCTGATATATTTTAAGTGTTTGTTATTCCTCATGGCACTTCTCGCTATGTGCTCCTCAAACTCTCTATTTTGCATCTCTTATTGTCTCCTTGCATATCTTTTGCCAGAGTTTGTTCCTTCCTGTTTTCTTCATTTGGGTAGGACTTCTATTTTCTGAAGGAAGTCTTCTTCCTTTTCAATAGCCTCTCTAATTCTGCATGTTGGCGTCCTCCTGAACTTGGTATACAGGTCGGGAATCCTTTATCTGGACTCCCGAAATCTGGAAAGCTCCGAAATCCAGACACCACGCCGAGAGAGGGGAAAAAATGCTTATAGCTTCAACCTCTCACACACAAAAAATACCCTCAGCTCCCAAACCTCAGCCCCCAAACCAATCCCGGCCCCAACTCAGCAGCTAACAGACTATATACAGTACTGTGTAACAAAGCAGCAAAAAGCCCACAACTCACAGAGAGAACATTACAGTGGCTCTGTAATCGGCTGGGAAGTGTTGGGGCTGGGATTGGGCGGGACACACAGTTTGCAGGAGCGATTGCTTACGGCCCCTAAACACGCTGTTGTTGCTTCCTCAGCTCGTTAGCTCCCCTGTTAGTTCTTCCCCTCAGGCTTTGCTATCTGCCTTTTGTTTACTGCCTCTCAAGCTAGTCTGAGAGAGGGAAAGGCGGAAAGAAGTGCAATCCCATTGAGAAGCACGTGAGTTCAACCCCATTGAAAAGTGTGTGAGAGGGGAAGAAGGGAAGGCAGGAAGGAGCTTGGTGGGAAGGCATGAAAGAACTTCAGGGATTGTTGAAACCCTCCGCCAAAGTCCACCTACCCTCTGCCAAAGCCAAGCCTGGGTTGCAGGGAGGGAAAGAACTTCAGGGGAAGCTGTTGAGACCCTCTGCCAAGTTGATTATATACTTTGAATAAAACCTTTAAAAACAAAACAGTAACCTTTCATGCCCAAGATATCTCATTTATGAAAATATACGAAAAAATCCAAAATCCGGAATACCTCTTGTCCCAAGCAGTCCAGATAAAGGATTCTCGACCTGTACCTCCTTCTTGGTATACAGGTGCCAAATGAACCAGTATTGTAGTTTTAAATAAGTTCCATGCTTTCTGGAGTGATTTGCCCCTCCTGACATTCCCTTTCAACTTGCTTTTTACCAGTCCCCTCATTTTTGAGAAGTTTCCTCTTCTGAAGTCCAACACATCTGTGTTGGACTTCCTTGACAATTCTCCACTTGCATCTGTTCTGAATTGGATCATACTATGGTTGCTGCTCCCCGCTGGTTCTGCAATTCTGACATCTTGCATCAGGACCTGGGCACCACTCAGGATTAAGTCCAAGGTCGTTATCTCCCTGTTTGGTTGCACGACTAGCTGTTCTAAGACACAGTCATTCCAGCTCCTTGGCTGAGGTGGTGGATGCAGATACCTTGGGGAAGTAGCTGGTGGTGGAGGATTGCTTGGCCTTGCTTTGCAGAGTCCCATACAAGTGTTTGTATGGTTGCAAAGTGGCCGCCAACTGTCTCTTAAAATTTATGCTCCTCTCCATGAGGGGATTTTAAACACTTTATCTGACAAGGCAGTCCCCAGCTGGAGGATCTCAGAAAGGCCCTGCATGGTGAAGGGCTTAGGGAGTGTCCGTTCCTCCTTATCCTCCTTCCTCGTTCTCAGGAGCTGCCTGCATGAGCTCTTCTACCATAAGCTCTTCCTGGTGCGATTTGAGGAGCTCCTCACCTCATGTGTCTTGATGTCTCCCAGGCCTTCACCACTGACAGTGTGCACAAGGTTGGCAATCCACTGAACCTCTTCTACAACAGAAGAGACAGCTGCAGTGGGTGGAGAGTAATTTATTTTTCTCTTATAGCAGGCTCAGTTCGAAAGGAGCATTTTTCTTTTCCTTTCCACTGCATAGGTATAGAGGATTCTAATGGGAGGGGATGTGGATCACCTGCTTTTCATCTGGCCACCAGATTCTTAAAAAGGCACCAGCAACCCTCAAGGATTTGTGTTGTGTTTTACGTTTATTGTCTTAGGTCAAGGTCTTGAAGAGGCACTAAACGTACACCTGCACATTGCTGCTGTTTATTGGCCTTTTGTTCCAAGGGTGCCACCATGTTAGTCTGTTACAGCAAAAGCAATAAAATGTTTTGTGGCAACTTCAGAAATAACAAATTTATTTCAGCACAACCTTTTGTGGAATATAGTCCACTTCATCAGATGCACGGAGTATTATCCAGAATGTTTTGTTGCTGCTTTCTAGATGGCAGATCTGCTTTCCTAAAAGATCTGCTTTCTTCTTTAATGTAGTGACCCTGACTGTGAAGGCCATCATTGTGAGAACAGCAACATCTATGATCATCGGCAGTATGATGGTGAGGAGAGCCAAGATGAAGATAGCTGTTCAGAACACAGCTCTAGCACCTCAACATCCACAAACCAGAAAGAAGGAAAGTACTGTGATTGTTGCTACTGTGAATTCTTTGGCCATGGAGGAGTAAGTAATTTGACTCCTAAAGATACCCTTTCCCCATTACTACTACAGATTACCTCTCTCTAAGTCTTCAAACTGCTACCTGCATCTGGCTGTTTGCCATTGGAAACAGAATGGCAACCTTGAATTATACCTTGATCTAATCCAGTATATCCAGTTCTTCTTATATTCTGATACTCCCTGCCCATAACTTCAGGATCTTCTCACACTTTCATACCAAGATGATAGCTAAGGCCCTGATTTTGACTGGTAATATTGTATTGGCCCAAACAATCCATGCTGACGAGGTTCATGAGGTAGTAGCTTCCATCAGGAGCTTATTCCAGCAGTGCTCAGATTTGAATGACTTTAGAACCTCTCAAGTTAATCATGTGAATATTGAGTGCAGAACTCTCATTCACCAGAATATTCATTAAGTTACTCACTACCTTTGCATGATTACAAAATTATTCCACAAATGGAATCTACCTGTTACCTATGACTTGTCATACTTTCTCAAGCATGTGTGTTAAGAATAGAATGGATCCTTGCAATGTGAATATGGGTTAAATGTTGACTTTTATTAAAGTGACCTAGGCATATACCATAAACTCAACAACTTGACATTGTAGGGCTGGTTCAGGAGCTTTTTGTTATTGTAGCAGCTCTGCTACAGCTATAGTCATCAACCAGGAGCTCCTTTGACATTTGATCCATTCCTTTAATGCTGGGATCAAAAAGCCAGGCTTGAATAAGCACCCCCCCCCCCGATCTTCCCTGCTACAGATGCCACTGGACATCTTCACAATGCTCTCTGAACAGTATGAGTTATGGTCACCTGGCAGGGTGACTGCTTGATAGTAGAATGGAATTCTTCCCATCCATTTTCTGTCCCAGAGAGATTAATGGTGTCCCTAATTAATCTGTTTCTCTTGACATAACTCCAAATGTGCTTTGAACATTACTACAGAAAATTACTATAGAAATAGTGATGTATATGAACTCAAAGAAGAGCTGCTCCCAAAAGCGAAGAAATTGTATTAGGTAGGTTGACAGGAATAACTGAGTACTTATCTCTGAGCATTTGTTACTGTAAAGTAGTATCCGTCAAGCAGAGGCAACTGGTGGCAGAATATGGGCACCTCTGAATTACACAAATTCCTGGTTTTGTGCTTTAGCATTTAATTGAAAGAGTACCCAGAAAAGGTAGAGAGATGTTTTCCATGCAGATATCCCTCTTTCATTCATGTATACTAAGCTGTCCACATTCAATTTGAGACGCAATTACTATGGTGTTTTTTATTCTCTCTTAGCCACCAGCAGCACCAACTAGTAGAAATTATGCTGAAATGAGAGAAAAGCTTCGCTTGCGTTTAACAAAGAGGAAGGAGGAGCAGCCCAAGAAACCAGAACAGATCTCAGATAAAGAGAGTGTCATTGATCATCGAAAAGTGGAAGATCTGCTACAGTTTATAAACAGTCCTGAGACTAAGCCAGTAAACAGCACACGGGCAGCCAAAAGAGCAAGGCATAAGCAAAAAAAGGTCAGTGGATCTTTATTAGGGAGAACCATGCAATCAAAGAAATTTAAGCAGGGAGTGAGGTATTCAGGGTATTGCTCTAATCAGATGATATGTTGTGTTTATTACATGTCTTGGCTTTTGAGGGTGGGGGCTTTACAAAGAATGAGGAGGCAAGTCCCTACCCCCAAAGTGCTCACAAACCAAATATAGACAAAAGGGAGGCAACAGAGAAAGGAGAAGAAAGTGAAGGCAGAGAGAAACTGGAGAATAATATGATTATTTCATGGACATGTACTTCACTTTAGTTGGTGGTAGAGTAAGGGGACTGGGGGTAGGTTTAAAGGCTGCACAAAAAGGTGTGTTTTTAAGAGGAATTTGAAGGAAGAAGAGAAGCGGCAGTGTGGAGGGGTGTTCTCAAAGGCAGTTCTAGGCATATGGGGCAGTAGAGGAGAAAGGGCAGTCATTTGAGGGAACAGGATGTACGACTGCTGAGGGTAGTGGAGTTGGGTGAGTGAAGGTCACAGGTAGGGATAGGAGAGTGTAGAAAATGGGGAGGGGAACAAAGTCTTTAGAGGTTTTGAAGGTAAGAAAAAGAAGCTTTTACAAGATCTAAGAGTGAACAGGAAGCCGTTGTAGGGATCTGAGGAAGGCTTTTGTCAGAGCGGTAATGGTTTTTGACAGAAGAGAGAGGAGGCGACAACACTTCAGAGAAGGCCAGTGGATCAGCAGACTGAAGGTCATGGAAGGAGTAGCAGAATGTGAAGAGGGTGGGTTATGAGCAGTGTTGGCCGAGGATAAGGTAATGATCAGAAAGATGGAGAAAGGGGAGCAACTTTTGAAGCAATCAGGAGGGTGCCCAAGGCAGTCATAGAGTCCATCCAAAAGCAGAGATCAGAGGTGGTAAGGCAGAGGAGATGGGAGGCAGGTGAATTAGAAGATGTAACATGAATGTTGAAAATGCCAAGGAGCAAAGTTAGGATGCTCAGAAAGGAGGAAGGTAAGCCAGGCCTCAAGATCTGAAGGTCTAGAGGGAGCCATTTGGAAAATATAGAATCAAAATATGGTGTTGAGTCTAGTGGAATGAACTTCAAAGGTAGAGAAGTTATGGAATGTGGGGGCAAGGACTGGAATTTACAGAATTGGGGAGGAAGAAGGCCAACACCAACACTGTAACTTTCAGGGCAAGTTGTGTGGGTGAGGGAGAGAGCAGCAATAGTATTAGTTTAAGAATGCTGAAGCCAAGTTTCAGTGAGGACCAAGAGAGGAAAATGTCATAGATTGTAACGGGTGAAGGTGTGGTGATTTCAGAAGAAAAGAAGCACTGAGGCAGTTAAGCAGGATGAGATTGGGAGGAAAAGAGTAGATTCATGATCTAATGCTGAAAACAGGGAAAAGTTAATTTCTCAAAATAGCTTGATGTCTGTGGATAACCTTGATGAATGCAAAATGGAGGAGCAAATTACATGTTGCATACAAATATTTGTAGTAGGATCAATTCTAAGTGGAAGAACAGTGGAGATGCTTCTGAACACTTCCCCAACTGATCTTTTTATTTATTTCTTTTGTCAAAATACACACATGTACACTGGGTGGGGCTCTCTGTGTGTATTTATTTTATTTCTAGCCTGCCTTCCAATCTAGAACTCTTTTCATGGCAGCTTACACAATATAAAATATAATTAACTTAGTGCTGCTTCTACCCCCTCTAACACACATTATTGCTCTAATGTAGCATAGCCTCCCCCTAAAATCCCAATGCTAGGTCACTGTGGCTGTTCATATGTCCTTTCATTCTATCTCCCAATGCAGAAGTGTGCATTCAGGTATTGTACTTAAATTTTACTTGTGTATTGCCCATCTGATCCCTTTGGTTTTATGGTCCTTTCATTTGGTGTGGGGGTTGACTGACTAGCCAATTTGGGTTTGTCCTGTAATAGTTCTTTCAACTGTGTGCAGACTAAAATCTTGGATTTCTTTTCAAATGAATGTTGATACTCATAAGAACATAAGAACAGCCCTGCTGGATCAGGCCCAAGTCCCATCTAGTTCAGCATCCTGTTTCACACAGTGGCCCACCAGATGCCTCTGGAAGCCACAGGCAGGAGTTGAGGGCGTGCCCTCTCTCCTGCTGTTACTCCCCCGCAACCGGTACTCAGAGGCATCCTGCCTTTGAGGCTGGAGGTGGCCTGTAGCCCTCCGACTAGTAGCCATTGATAGACCTCTCCTCCATGAAGTTATCCAAACCCCTCTTAAAGCCATCCAAGTTGTTGGCTGTCACCACATCCTGTGGCAATGAGTTCCACAAGTGGATCACGCGTTGTGTGAAACAATACTTCCATTTGTTGGTCCTAGACCTCCTGGCAATCAATTTCATGGAGTGATCCCTGGTTCTAGTGTTGTGTGAGAGGAATTTCTCTCTCTCCACTTTCTCCACACTATGCATGATTTTATAGACCTCTATCATTTCTCCTCACAGTCATCTTTTTTCTAAACTAAAAAGCCCCATGTGTTATAGTCTTGCCTCATAAGAAAGGTGCTCTAGGCCCCTGATCATCTTGGTTGCCCTCTTCTGTACCTTTTCCAGTTCTACAATGTCCTTTTTAAGATGTGGTGACCAGAATTGTACACAGTACTCCAAGTGTGGTCACACCATAGTTTAGTATAAGGGCATTATAATATTAGCCGTTTTATTTTCAATCCCCTTCCTAATGATCCCTAGCATGGAATTAGCCTTTTTCACATCTGTCGCACATTGAGTTGACACTTTCAACGAGCTGTCCACCACGACCCCAAGATCCCTTTCCTGGTCAGTCACTGACAGCTCGGATCCCATCACCATATACTTGAAGTTGGGTTTTTTCGTCCCAATGTGCATCACCTTACACTTGCTAACACTGAACTGCATTTGCCATTTTGTTGCCCACTCCCCCAGTCTGGAGAGATCCTTTTGGAGCTACTCACAATCCGTTTTGGATTTCACTACCCGGAAGAGTTTGGTGTCATCTGCAAATTTGGCCACCTCGCTGCTTACCCCTGCTTCTACATCATTTATGAATAAATTAAAAAGCACCGGTCCCAGTACAGATCCTTGGGGGACCCCACTTCTTACTTCCCTCCATTGTGAAAACTCTCCATTTATACATACCCTCTGTTTCCTGTCTTTCAACCAGTTAGCAATCCACACATGTACTTGTCCCCTTATCCCATGACTGCTAAGTTTCCTCAGGAGTCTTTGATGAGGAACTTTGTCAAAAGCTTTTTGGAAGTCCAGGTATAATATGTCAACTGGATCACCTTGATCCACACACTTGTTGGCACTCTCAAAGAAGTCCAAAAGGTTGATGAGGCAAGATTTACCTTTGTGGAAGCCATGCTGGCTCATTCCCAGCAGGGCCTGTTCTTCTAGGTGCTTTACAATTTTATCCTTGAGGATGCTTTCCATCAATTTGTCTGGAACGGACATTAGGCTAACCAGCCTGTAATTTCCCAGATCGCCCCTGGACCCCTTTTTGAAAATCGGTGTTACATTTGCTACTCTCTAGTCCTCTGGTACAGAGCCCAATTTCAGGTATAAGTTATATATTTTAGCAAGGAGGTCGGCAATTTCACATTTGAGTTCTTTGAGGACTCTTGGATGGATGCCATCCGGCCCTGGTAATTTGTTAATTTTCAGTTTTTCCAGACAGTTTAAAACATCATCTCTTGTCACTTCTATCTGACTCAGCTCTCTAGCCTCCATCCCTAAAGAGCCTGGTTCAGGAACAGGTATATACTCCATATCCTCTGCCGTGAAGACAGACGCAAAAAACTCATTCAGCTTCTCTGCAACCTCCATATCCTCCTTAATAATCCCTTTCACTCCTTCATTGTCTAATGGTCCAACCGCCTCCCTGGCAGGTTTCCTGCTTCTGATGTATTTAAAGAGGTTTTTGTTATTCCCCATGATACTTTTGGCTAAATGTTCCTCAAACTCTCTTTTTGCCTCCCTTATTGTCACCTTGCATTTCTTTTGCCAGAGTTTGTGTTCCTTTCTGTTCTCTTCATTTGGACAGGCCTTCCAATTTTGGAAGGAAGCCTTCTTCCCTTTTATGGCTTCCTTGACGGTACCCATTAGCCATGCTGGCATCCTCCTGGACTTAGTGGAACCTTTCCTCCTTTTGGGTATACAATCTAATTTGACTTCTAGTATTGTGGTTTTGAGTAAACTCCATGTACTCTGGAGCGAAGTGACTCTCCTGATTTCCCCTTTCAGCTTTCTTTTCACCATACTTCTCGTTTTGGAGAAGTTTCCTCTTCTGAAATTCAAAATGTCCGTGTTAGACGTCCTTGGTGATTCTCTCCCCGCATGTATGCTGAATTTGATGGCACTATGGTCACTGTTCCCTAAAGGGTCAATGACACTGACATCATGCACCAGGTCCTGGGTGCCACTCAGAATTAGGTCCAAGGTTGCCTTCTCTCTGGTTGGTTCCATGACCAACTGTTCTAGGGCACAGTCATTTAGCATATCTAGAAATCTGACCTCTTTGTCCTGACCTGACTGTGAATTTACCCAGTCTATGTGTGGGTGATTGAAATCACCATAATTACAGCCCTGCCTCTCCTTGACGCCTCCCTGATTTCCTCCTGCAACTCCCAGTCACTGTCGGCATTATGATCCGGAGGGCGATAGCACGTCCCCAGTAGCACGTTCCCTTTCTGGCCTTGTATAGTCACCCACAGGGTTTCTGTGGAGGACTCCAGTCCACCTAGGTTTTCTAGCTTGTTAGATTCTATCCCTTCTTTAACATATAGTGCTACCCCTCCTCAAAGGCGCCCCTCCCTGTCCTTTCTATAGAGTTTATACCCAGGGATAACAGTGTCCCACTGGTTCTCACTGTTCCACCATGTTTCTGTTATGCCCACTATATCTATTTTTGCGTTAGCAACCAAGCACTCCAGCTCACCCATCTTGGCTCAGAGGCTTCTGGCATTGGCATATAAGCACCTATATGCTGAATCTCTCACCTGATGTATGCTATTCTTTTGACTCTTTGACCTGCTGGCATAGGCTCCCGTCTGCTCTTTGTGCAGTTCTGCTCTGTCCCCTTCTGTTTTATCTGAATTCTTTGCAGCCTCACACTTTAAAGGATGGCTTTTGCCAAATGGGATACTGCCCAGCTCCCTTCGGCTGTTCCCAAGGTGTCATTTTAAAAGCTGCTCTACAACCTTTTTTATTTTAAGTGCCAGCAGTCTGGTTCCATCTTGGTTCAAGTGCAGCCCGTCCCTTTTGTACAGACCTTGTTTGCCCCAAAATATATCCCAGTGCCTAACAAATCTAAACCCCTCCTCCCGGCACCAACGTCTCATCCACGCATTGAAACCCCTCAGCTCTTCCTGTCTCACTGTACCTGCGCATGGAACAGGTAGAATTTCTGAGAATGCTACCTTGGGGGTTCTGGACTTCAAAATGCTGCCTATCAGCCTAAACTTGGCTTCCAGGACCTCTCGACTACATTTCCCCACATCGTTGGTGCCAACGTGCACCACGACAGCTGTCTCCTCCCGAGCACTGCCTAAGAGCCTGTCTAGATGCTGCGTGATGTCCACAACCTTCACACCAGGCAGGCAAGTCACCGTGTGATCAATATGCAGGTCACAAACCCATCTCTCTATACCTCTAATGATCTAATCACCCACTACAAGGAGGCCCCCCACCCAGAGGAGTATCCCCCGTGCGAGAGGATATGGGCTCATCATCCATGGAAGGGGTCCCTTCTAAAGGACCATTTCCCTCTTCCTCAGACTGATATCCTCCTTGCCCAAGACCTTCATTCTCCCTGATAGAGGAGTTACCAGCCCTGGAATAGGATGCCTCTATCACATCCCTGAAGGTCTCATCCACATGCCTCTCTGTCTCTCTGAGCTTCTCCAGATCTGCCACCTTGGTCTCAAGAGAACGAATTTGTTCCCTGAGGGCCAGGAACTCCTTGCACCAAGCACACACCCATGACATCTGCCCATGGGGCAAATAGACATACATGTGGCACTCTCTGCAATACACTGGGAAGTGCCCCTTCCCCTGCTGACTTTCTGTCTTCATACTGTTTTTGTTGGCTGTTTACAGTATTTAGAAATAGTTTATTAGAAGTAGTTTATTAGCTGTTTATTAGATAGTTTATTAGAAGGATAGGTCTCAGCTGTAATGGTCAGCTATTTATATGTCCAAACAGCCTTTCCTAAGAATATGAGGTATACAAGGGAGGGATTTATACTTATGTTCTCTTCTGCACCAGGCTCCTTGTGATCACAGGGGTTTGTTCCAGGCTCCCCCGCACACTTCCCTTTAAACTCCTGCAAAACTCCTACGTCCTGTTTGCTATCCCTGTTCGCTATGCTCTGTTCGCTATGTTCTCAGGCCCTCACCTCTTATGTAGAGTAGCCTTCCAACTGAGACACAGGATACTCAGTGATTCAGTAATTCCCAGTTTACAATAACTTTTAATAAAGGTCCCTAAAGCAGACCACCTGATTGATAGTAGTTAGGGCACTAGCCCTTCCCACCCAATTTACAGGCCTCTCAATCCGGTTGGTTTCCAAGCCTGTAGAACTGTCCCTAGGGAATAAATAACTCCAATTAATAGCCGTTTCCCCAACATGTTACAACAGTTTCTCAGAAGACTTCTTTTTGAGGGCAAGACAAACCAGGAAGCATTCTGTGAATGTGTGTGTTAGAAGTTTCTAAAAATGAAACGACTTTCTTTAATTAATTGAAACTTTTCCCTTCCAAAAGAGCTCATTGTCAGGATATATTACCAAGCCAGACCTCAGGAAAAGGTCCTTTTTAAAGAGGGAAAGCATATGCATATAAGTGTTACATTTATGTTTCCAAGCCAGCTATTTTCTAGTTCTTGATAGGCAAACAGAATTTTAAAAGTGATATATATATTTAAAAATAAAGCTTTGAAAGGTTTAGTACTAAACTGAAGTCTTTAAATCCAAGATGATTATCCTTCTCCCTCCTAAAAGGAAACCTTGCAATCCATTCTTCTCACTTGCTTCCAAAGAAATTGACAAAGTTATGTGAGGATGGTCCTCTTTAGTGGGAGGAAAACTTTGAAAAGTCCATGGTGGCCACACAACCAGGGGTGTAGCCATAATTGAATAAGGAGGAGGGTGCTGGGCAACACCTCATTTTTTACTTTCGCCTCCCTACCTCACTGGCATGCTGCTGACTTCCGGATAGACTCATCTCTGCTTCAAGCTGAGGTTTATATGCTAACAAAATGATTCAGAGTCAGGATATGAAAGTGTGTGTGTGTAAGTGTCTGAATGCATGGGGAATATGTGATATTGTTATAGGAATGAAAGAAAGCGTGTGCCGAGATGTTAATTTTTTCACCATGTCCTTACAGTTCTTCTGTAGCAAAGATATGGTGGGAGGGGAGGCATATCTTTGGTGCGGGGCCCCACTCTCACTCTTTGTCCCAGGGCCCACTCCAACCTTACTGTGCCTGTGCACACCATGACTACCCTTAGCTTCTCAGGAAATGCGGGTCAACAATGATACTCAAATTTCATTTTGGAATATTACAAGTTTTTCCCCCCACAATTTAATTTGATAAAGATTTGTCTTCAAGAGATGTGGGTCTTTAAAAGTCACTCTGCATAGTTAAGAAAGTTAGCTTTTCCAGCATTTAAAATTGAGGGAAAGGGCTGGCAGATCTCTGAATTTGTTACTTCTTGTTAATCTGAGATTAGCAATCAAATGTGTGTGGCTAAAACGTACATTTTTCTGATTGTTAAATTTACATGTACATTTTTCTGATTGTTAAAGTAAGCCATGGACATTGTATACTTTTATAGTGTCATGTTAAGCCATTGGTTTTTCAAAACCATCTTTCTGTATTTATAGCAGTGTAGTTTTGGAATCTCCACAGACATTTTTTAAAAGAACTTTGTCTTCACAGTTAAAAGGAAAGTCCCATGTTGAAACAGAAGCAAGAGAACAGGAGCATGATCGGCTACTGGAACAGCAACAGCAAGAAGATGAGGAGACCCAACAACTACAAGAGTTGCAAGCTGTAAAGAAAAAGAAAAAAGAGAGAACCACCACAAACTGTCAGAAAGTGAAAGCGCTTACTCAGAGTTGTCAAGTAATAACAAATCCTTCGCCAAACACCCCAGAAAATAATCAGAATAAAGTACTGGAAAAAACAGAAATGTTATCTGATTCATCATCTAAGAATGCAAATCATGTGGAACAGGGCCCAACTTCTGTAAATCTCTGTGAACCATGTAGTTCAATAAATAGCAGAGACTCAAACCTGCTGTTCAAGACAGAGATGACTGTGAAATCTCATGAACCACTTTCTTTGCTCCTTAATATAATGCAACATCACACAGAAGACAAAACCAAACAGAAGATAACACAGATAAGTAAGCTGTTTGCTCAACAACTGAAAAAGCCTTCCAAAGCAAGCAACGTTCAGCCTAAAATAAAAAAGCAAATGGAGTCCAGAATAAAAGTGGAAGAACTACAATCACTTTCTGCCTCCAAAAGAGAGAAGAAAATAAGCATTAATACAAAGCAAATAAATCCTATAACAGAATCGCATTTTGTCAGTGGCTCCCCTTCTCCAAGTGAACCACAGGATAATAAGCTGACATTACAAGATTTTCCTCAGCCAAAGGGCAAGAGCAAGAAAAACAAAAAAAAGAAAGGCGACAAAGGACACTCATCCATTGGTAAGCTTCTATTTAAGCAAGCAAATCTCTTTGCTTTAAATGATTCTACTGCATCACAAAGTGGGCCTTATCTCTGGTCACACTGTTGACTGTCACAAATAATACTGAAGATGAAAAAAAATCTTCATCTGGTTTAGGGCCAAACTACAAATCCCATGCAAATGTGTATAATGGTAGCTCACCAACGCTGTGCAAATTCACTGTGCAATACTTGTGCCAATCACAAGGGAAATAGTGGATGCAGCTGAGGGTGACAGAGAAACATAAAGAAATGAGGTGTTTCAGTAACATTCAAGAAACATAAAGATGGGGTGTAGGGTGCGGCATGGCCTCTTCTAAACATGGGGATTAACTGTTTAATTTATAACAAGTTAATTAAAGTTCAGTAGTTGAAGAATTTCTGAACTTATTATACTTCAAAAATAGTTGACGTTAACCATTTTTTAGCTAATTTAAAATTAAAAGATGAAAAATTAAAACGTTTTTAAAAAATGAAAATGGGGACTTCTAAGTAAACATGCATAGGATTGCACTGTTAGTGGCAGTTTGTGTTTTTATTTCTTTCCTGGAGAAAAGAGCTTTCTGAAATTAATCTTGTGCATGCAATATGATTTTGCAGATGATGTGTTTTTGCCAAAAGATATTGACCTTGACAGCGCAGAAATGGATGAGACAGAGCGGGAAGTGGAGTATTTTAAAAGGTAAACAAAGTGCCACGCCTTCCTTTCTGCTATTATGTCCAGTGAATATATAGGATGGGTTCACATGACCGCTGTCCAGTCTGAAAGTAGGGAAAGTTGTTGTTTATGTTTTTATACCACCCAATCTACATTAATAGCTGTGGGTGGTTCACATTTGAAGTTGAATGGAGAATGTCAGGCATATGTCGGTAACACGATGTGGGAACCAGACTTTGGCAAGTTCCGACACCATGCCCACCTGGAGTACACACTCACACATCCCAACATATTCCTGACATTTCGCCCACTTCTAGACTGGCCAGAAATCAGGCCATACTCTGTATTTGTTTTTGGACACAGCCAGTAATGTTTGGGGAATGGTACTCAGTCAGCCCTGGGATTTCTACTGAATGGAAGAGAACTTCAAGTTCTTATCTTATTCACCTATTCCATCTCTACTTGTGAAAGATATCTTCACGTCTTTTGATATCAAAACCAAGTGTCAAAAGTAACCTGTTCAGAATAGGAGGTAAGACAACAGACAAAACAGAAATAAGCATGAAAGCTGGGCTGCAGGACATTTTTTTCAGGAGATAGCCATAAGGTATGGCTAATGTTTCATCCTACAATTGAAAGCCCAAATTGCAGGAGCATATAGCCCCTCTTGTCCTCCTCATAAAGTGGAGAACATCAGCCATGCCTTGCTGCTGTTTCTTGCAGAAATCCAACAGGAAGGGAATGAGGTGATTCATTGGGAAGAAAGGGGCAGGGTTTATCCTGGGTAGAAAGGAAAGGGTGAGTAACTTCTCTTCTTCAACGTGGTCTCTGTCTTCTACACAAATGGGCTATGTGCCTGCGCAGCAACCTTGTCGGAACCTAACAAGCTCAATTCTCCTGCTTTGGGTGGGAACCCCACCCCCAGCCACTATATGCGGCTGCGCCACTCCTCATCAGTCTTTCTTCGCCCATGTTTTAGTGAACATTGTGGAGTCTGCTGCTCAGCAACGAGTAGGATCAAGATATCCCCTTGTTGTTTTTTCTCCCTGCTTCTTTAGTTTCTTAGTTTTTCTGTCTTTGTTTCTGTAATTCTTTCGTGTGGTAGCATCTTTTCTTTGGCATTTTGTTTCTTGTGAGTTTTCTCCCTTCCTTGGAGCTCCGATCCTGGCTGGGATGGAGCATGCCTTCTGCGTTTATGCCGGGCATGACAAACTTTTAAAAATGTACCCGCTGCGGATCTAAGATCCGTTCCCCCAATACTCATACCGAGTGTCTCTTGTGCTTGGAGGAATCCCACATTGTCGAGACCTGTCTTCACTGTCAGCAGTTCACGAAGCAGGCTTGCAAAAATAGGGCTTCTCGCCTGCGCGTAGCCCTGTGGGATCTGGCTCTCCGTTCCTCAGAAGCCCTATTGTTGAAGTGGTCTGTAAAAATGGCTTCATCGGTACAGTCAGAGCGTGGTATCCCCTCCTGTAGAGGCCGAAAACCCGACCCCAGTACAGTTCTCGGCATCCTCTACCGCTTGGCCTTTGATGGCTTCGAGCGAGCCGGTGCGCTCGGAGGCCCTCCCTCAGCATCAGGCACCTGTGGTACCGAAGTCCTCCTCGAATACCTCGGGGTCAGTACCAAAGATAAAAAGGAAGAAGCTGCATCGTCATTTGCCAGTGGGTCAACACCTCCCTCCTATACCCAAGAAGAAGAAATCAGAGGAAGTTCCTACGTCAGAGGCCCCTGTGGCCAAAAAGACTAAAGTGGCCTCAGATCATTCAGCCAAGAAGTTGTTGGTGTTGACAAGACCTAGCTCACCCATGGCTGCGGAGTCAGTGGACTTAGCCCACGATTGGGCTAGATCGAGTAGAGAATGTTTGGTGGCAACAGATGAACCAGAGTGTGCTTCATCGGAGGAGGAAGCTTATTCTCCAACCAAGCCAGCAGAAGACGCATCGTGGCTGCCTAGATGCCAGTTGCCCTTCGAAGGTACCAAGAGGGTATCCCTCTTAGGGACCATGCTCGACCCCTTTATGTTACTTGGAAAGTCCCATGTATGGGAAACCAGTGAGGGGTTGGTGTGAACTCCCCTAGCACTCGGAAGGTACTCAATGCAACACTCCCCGAGGGATCGATACGAGTGTCATGAACCGCCCCCTTCAGTTCCAGTGCTGCACCAGGCTACTGTGCCTGTCCAAAGTTTGCAGGCAGAACACTCTGCTTCGGTACCGGACAACCCAGGTAGCAAACCAGGCTCCCCTTCAGGTTCAACGCCCATGACACAATATCCTCTGGCTCCCCCAGAGCCTGAATATGAAAGCAATGCTAACTCCCAGGACTCTGAAGTAGTTTCTCTGGGCTCGTCTCTGCTCGCCATACAGTCTGACTCGAAGCCTGTCTCCCTGTCAGAGGACCTCAAACTGTACTGCGCTTATGTGGCCTGAATGGTGTCGGCCTTGGAAGTTCACCTCGGTAACCAGCCAAAGGGAGAACTGGACCCTTTATTTTGCTTTATGGACTCAGAGGCCAAGGTGCCAGCTGTTCTGCCTCTGAATTCGGTATTGCTGAAGGTCATGCGGGCTCACTGGAAAAGGCCAACAACGCTTTCTCAGCCTAACAGGTGTTTAGGGAACTTATGCAGGGTGCAACTGCAGGATGATACGGCCTTTTTGAAAAACCATGCCACCCCGAATTCGATAGTCATGGAGGCTTACATGCAAAGGACCAGGGGTCACAGCCAGCAGAGGCGTAGCTATAATTGAGCGAAAGGGTTCAAAGAACATGGGCCCCAGCTCCTGAGGGCACTCCAGGTCCACCCCTCCTTATTTTCTTCTTTATCTCCCTCACTCTGGGGGGCTGCCAGAGAGATGGATGAACACGGGCCCCCTCTTCCCTAGCTACACCCCTGACAGCCAGTCTGCTCTTGAGTGACAAGGAAGGCAGAAAATTGGATTCCTTCGGGAGGGGGCTGTATTTGGCTTCGGCCCTCCACTTGAGGGTGGCCAATTATCAGGCTTATAACGCCCAATATAACCAGTTTTTTGTGGGAGAAGATAGGTCCTTTCCTGGATCTCCTCCCACAGGACAAGAGGGATCCGGCGAAAGCGTTTTGCCGGGAGGCCATTCAGTTGGCAAACAGGAACTTTATTCAGCCTGACTTTCTGTGGAGTGTGCGGCAAAGCTGATGGCCAAATGTGTGGTGCTCAGATGAGACGCTTGGCTGCACTCGTCTGGACTTAACCATGAGACCTGTGCTAGGGTCGAGGACCTGCCCTTTGAGGGCTCCAGTCTCTTTTCAGAACAGACTGATGACACGCTGCAGAAGGTTCAGAAGTTGAGGAGCACAGCACGTTCTATGTCGTATGCTTCACCGACTACCAACCCACAGAAAACTGCCAGGTTGTCTCCTTACCAGACACAGAGGGCCTCTTCCCAGCAACAGTCGCCTTTGGAGCAGTCCTTTCATGGCAACACCAAGGTACAAGTTGGGTGGCCAGCCCAGTAAGCCGGCCTTTCAGAAACAGTGCCCAAATATCTCCCAGAAGAAGCAATGACTCGGGGCACTTCAGGACTCGCCTGGCCCCATTCTCGGCGAGCTGGGACAAAGTGACTATGGACCAGTGAGCTATGCCCTGGAGTTTTGGGCTATGCCCTGGAGTATTGTGGGACACGGCCAGTGTCTGGGATTGTGGTGACCCCTTCCACCCCAGAGTTGGATCAAGAGGTCACTGCTCTCCTGGGAAATGATGCAATCGAGCCAGTCACCAACCCGAACAGCCCCGGGTACTATTCCCAGTACTTTCTTGTGCCAAAGCCAGATGGCAGTCAGAGCCCTATACTAGACCTCAGGGCCCTGAACAAACATTTGGTCTACAAAAGGTTCTGAATGCTGTCGGTACCAACCATTATGACAATCCTGGAAAAGAACATGTGGATGGTTTCCTTGGATTTAAAAGATGCATATTATCCTGTTTCAATACTCCCTCAACATCTATGCTTCCCGCTGTTTCAGATTGGGGGGATCCCCTATGAATTCAAGGTCTTGCCATTCGGCCTCACGACCACACCGAGGGTCTTTACGAAATGTCTGGCCCCGGTGGTGGCGTTTCTGCAGCAGCAAGGTTTGCAGGTGCTGCCGTTTCTAGATGATTGGCTCATCTTGGCGAGCATCAGGCATGCAGTCCTGGACGCCCTCGAGATCGTGATAGATACCCTGCAGGAGCTGGGTTTCCAAATAAACCTCTCTTCCAGAAACCTTCCAAAAGCCTCTCAAAGGCTTTCTGCCCCTGATTGGGGGTCATTCAGTGATAATACAAACAGACAATACAACGGCAAAAGCCTATGTCAATTGACAGGGCAGCACATCCTCGAGGAGCCTTCTTTTTCTGTCTCTGGACCTTTGGTATTGGTGTGTGGCATGTGCAGTATCACCTCAGGCAGTTCATATACAGGATGTGCAGAATGTCCAAGCGGACACTCTGAGCAGATTGACAGTGGTCTCCCACGAGTGGGCTTTATACCAAGGTGTTCTCAGGGACATATTTGTAAACTGGGGAGTCCTATCACTGGACCTATTTGCTTCCCGGAACAATGAGCAATCTGCCCTCTGTTGCTCCAGGGGAGGGGAGGGGAGGGTGAGGGCTCTCTGGATGATGCCTTTGTCCTGTCCTGGATGGGTCCCCTTCTGTATGTTTTCCCCATTTCTCCTCATTCCAAGGGTCCTGTGCAAACTGAGGGTGGATCGGGCCAGGGCGATCCTGATAGCCCTGTAGTGGCCCAGGAAGCCTTGGTTTCCAGTCCTGAGGTGCTTGGCAGTGGATTGGAAACGCCTGACTCCCCTGCCGGACCTGCTGTTGCAGAAGAAGGGATGGGTGCTTCTCCCAGATGTTCAGTCCCTCTGTCTGACGGCATGGAAGATCCTGCCGACTTCCCATTGAGACTTAGGGAAGTTCTGGTTGCTGCCAGAAAGCAATCCACACAGAAATCCTATGATCACAAGTGGATTCGTTTCTGTTCCTTCATTGTACTGCATAAATTTGATGCATTTAATTCATCCCTTCAAGATATATATAATTATCTGTTGTCTCTTAAGGAATCTGGTTTAAAGCTTTCATCCGTTAAGGTGTATTTGGCTGCCATTGTGGCGCGTCCGTCCGTCCCCCGTCCCCCCCCCCCGCCCGGCTGACCGGGCTTCATGGTTTAAAGATTCGGTGGTAAAAAGTTTTCTGAAAGGTTTGACTCATATGTTCCCAGATGATCCTGTCATGTCACCGACCTGGGACCTGTCAGTGGTATTGGCTGGCCTGCTACATCCACCATTTGAGCCCTTGGCTTCAATTGATCCTCGTCTTCTGACCTGGAAAGTTGTCTTTTTGGTGTCTGTTACCTCTGCCAGGAGGGTCAGTGAGTTGAGGGCCTTGAGGGTTGACCAACCGTACCTTCAGTTCCATAAGGACAAGGTCGTACTCAGGCTGGATGTCCAGTTCCTGCCCAAAGTGGTGTCCATGTTTCACTGTTCGTCCCCGTTCACTTTGCCCGTGTTTTTTCCAAATCCTTCATCGGATGCGGAAAGATGGTTACACCGTTTGGACGTTCGAAGGGCGTTATCCTACGTTCAGAGGTCTGCTGACTGGAGGAAATTTCCTTCCTTGTTCGTTCTGTATGATGGGCCACGTAAAGGTCTACAAGTTTTGGGCCCAGTCCATGTCTAGATGGATAGTTTCCACAATTGAACTTTGTTATCAATTGGCCCATAAGCAGTTACCAGCTCCGGTTAAGGCACACTCTGTTAGGTCTGTGGCGGCCTCTGTGGCCTTTGATCAGGTGGTCCTGTTGGACGCTATAGGTCAGGCAGCTACTTGGGCTTCGCCCCATTCATTTATTCATCATTATGCAATTGATACCAGGCCACGGAATGATGCTGTGTTTGGCAGGCGTGTCCTGCAATCCATTTTCAGTTGATGTACTTGTTCCTGCAATAAAAATTTCTGGCAGATTATATTTGCTTCTGTTCTTCCCTCCTCCTTGGGTGCTAGCCCATTTGTGTAGAAGACAGAGACCATGTCGAAGAACAGGTTACTCACCTGTAACGTTGGTTCTTCTAGTGGTCATCTGTACTTCTACACAAATGGGCTATGCGCCTGTGTGGAGACCTCGTCGGAACCTAACAGGCTCAGTTCTCCTGCTTTGGGCAGGAACCCCGCCCTCAGCCACTATATGCAGCTGCGCCACTCCTCATCCCCTCAGTCACAGAGTACAGCTTCAGTGACCCCCGCGGGGGGGACAGGAGGGCATGTAGAAGTACAGATGACCACTAGAAGAACCAAAGTTACAGGTGAGTAACCTGTTGTTCCACAAGCAAAACTTTTGCTGGAGGAGCAGAAGAGTTCAGTGCTGGTGAAGAGGCAAGTATGTTTATGGAAACATGGGTAAAAAAAGAAACCAAAAAATATCCCTGTCTAAGCTCCTCCCTGTTCCTGCTCCTCTCCTCTAGTTTACTGTCACAGAAAAATGCTTGATAGTGGACAGTTACTTCAAAGTGTCTTTAACAGCAATTAAGGGTATGTGCAGATGTACATAATCTGAGTGGTGAGCCAACTATGGAAGTGCATTCATCAATTTTTAGACACACATGCAGTCTGCTCACCTGGATTGAATTCAGGTAAATCATGGTTTTCCAGTTTTCAGCAGAAACAAGATAGGTTTGCTAGATTGACTGGCCCTTTGTGTCAATAACTAAGTTACCTCCAACTTCTTGGAGTTGGTTTTCGAGTGTGTGTTGTTTTTTGTTACATTTTTTAAAACCTAAAATGCTGAACAAAACTTTGATCAGATACATCATGGATGTGCAAAACAAGAAAAACCCAAGGGAGACAAGCCCACCTGAAGTATGGGGGCCTGAAGACAGCCCACCTAAAGTATGGAGGATATGGCAGTCAGTGGGTAGGTCTAGACATCGCAGTGAACCTTGGTTAAATCTTGGTTCCCTGTGATGTCTCTAAGCCTCAGGAGCACACGCTCTTCCTTCCTTTGCCTTTACACGAGTTGGAAGAATTTGACTTCCGAACCCATTTAGAAACAAACCAAGATCAGTTGTAAAGTCCAGGCTGATTGATCTTGGTTTATTCTATCCAAAGTGCTTAAAATGAATTGCACTTCAAACCTAGAGTTCATATTGCAGACTATTTCAAGCATTTTGGTTAAAATAATCACATCTGAACCCACCCAGTGTTCAGTCTTGAGGCTGTATGGTGGTCCTTTTAATCACAAAGGAGGTAAGACACAGAGCCCATCCCATAGTAGGAAACACTGAAAAGAGGTGAAGGGCCAGCCAGCAGCATTAAGCTCTGCCCACTGACTGATTCAGCCACTCACTCCAAGGTGTAACCCAAGGCTTTACAATTTTGTCCTCCTGCAGATGTTGACTATAGCGCCCATCATCCCCAATTGGCCACTGTGGCTGGGGATGATGGGAGTTGTAGTCCAAAAACAGTTGGAGGGCCAAAATTGTGCAGTCCTGGTGTACGCAAAGGGCTTTTTAACCTCTTGCCAAGTGTGAACAACAGAGGCTTTAGAGGAAGTATTTCCTTTTTATTGCTTAATAAGCATTTTGCCTGTGTAACAGCTAAAATGCATATTGGGTATGGTGGCAGCTCTGCTAAAGCCCCTGTTGAGCCCTTTGTTGGTATTTCAGCTTATGTGCTGAAGAAAACAGCTGAAATGAATAGAGGTCCTTGAGATTGATGAGCTATAGAGAGGCAGATGAGAAGGCCCTAGGGGTGCATTGAGCCCCTGGGCCACCAGTTACCTATCTCTCAAGCCATTAGTGCAATTTCCCCCCTTAAATGGAATAGCTGCATGTGTTAAATACTGTATTAAAAAATAGAACTCTTCTCTCCCCCGCCCCGATATGTTTTTGTAAAATGTCCTGAAGACTGTAGTTTTGTTCATGCTTACCTGAAATCAGTGGGACCTGGGATCAAACACTGGGATGGCGTAAGAGATTTATGCTTGGTCTTTTTCTTTTTTAAAGAACAGCCATGGAATGGGGGCTGATTTGGATTGGTGCTGAGGTGTGGAGGAGCTTTGTTCAACCTTTTGTCACACCAATTTCTAGATGCAAATCCTTCCCCCACCAGAGCTGACATTAGCTGCAGAGGGGAAACAGATAGGCATGATGTGTTTAATAGTCCTCCATTTAATCCGCACTGAGGAAATAATTAAACCTCCTCTGGTACCATGTCATCAGTCCAATTGGGCGGGGGTGGGCTGGGCTGTAGCTGCTTTTAGGAAAAGAGACACCAGGAGATTTAATCATGGACCTCACAAATCACATGTACTTCAGCCCTAATTTCTGGCTAAACAAAATATGACTGGACTGCACTTTTCTTCTTAATAATGTACCATAGAAGTTCTAAAGCCAATTACAATTGTGTGCCTTACCATGCAGCCATTCCCATATCAATGGTGTGGTTACTTCTGGATTGTTCACAAGCCAAAGGGCAATTGGCTGACTAATTCTGTTAGGGATATCTTTTAAAGAATATTTTGGCTTGCATATTCACATGCAAGGGGATGTGGGCAGCTTGAGCTCCACTTGCATTCCTGCACAAGTGTGAACAGCTGTGATGGGGCTGTGCTGCAGGGCAACAGCACTCACTGGTAAGGCTCTAGGCATGGAGTTCTGCGATGGGCCACCCATTGTTTCTAATAGGTATCATATTGTGCAGATCTATGCATGGAGCCCCTGCTACCAGGTGCTGCTGCCCTGTAGTGCAGCCTCATTACAGCTGTCCAGGATGTGTGCAGGGGCATGGGTGGTGTTCAAGCAGCCTCAAGGAGGGAGGCAGCAATCTTCAATAGGATTGGGCCAATCGGCAGTGGCGGGAGTGGGGGCGCAACTGCCCCCTTTCCCTTCCGACGCCCATGGTGGAAATATGTCTGTAATTTCTTCCTCTGCTTTAATTAAACTGAGTTTTTAACTCGGTTGTTAATATATTTTGGAAGCTGGTCATTGGTAAGAGATCAAAGGAACTATCTGTGCAAGATAATATCCTTCCTTGATTTGTGTTTTATTGCATATTCCTATCCTTTACATATATTTTCTCTACAGATTTTGCTTGGATTCTGCCAGACAGACAAGGCAAAGACTTTCCATCAACTGGTCCAACTTTAGCCTGAAAAAAGCCACCTTTGCTGCCCACTAAAGGCTACAGTATGGAGTACAGATGCTTTAGGAACTAATTACTAACTCCATTTTTCCCAGTGCAGAGGGCTGTTCTGGCCTTCAGAAAGATAACTTTGTTCCCAGTACTGTGTCGATCTTATCCAGACTCTCCCCCTCCCGCCCCCATTATTCTAGCAAACTGAAAAATTGCTTTCTCCATACACTTGTTATTTTGTGTGACTGAAGCCTGTGAGTGAGACTTACTTGATTGTAGCACTCAGTTGTTGGAGTTGGAACAATAGCATGTTTCAATTTTCTGGAAAGACTTTGGCATCAAAGATTCTGGCTCTCAATATGCATTATCTGCTATGGCTTTTGCCATTTTGTTACGACTTGTCCTTTGGCCAGAGCAATGGATCTAGCCAGTTTTGCTCTCTTCTGCCATAAACTCCTCTAAACAAAGTTTCATGGAAAAAAAATTGCCTCTGGGACAAACATTTGCTTTTGTTTTTCACAATCTACTGTTAAGAATGTACGAGTTAAGCTATTTGTGTTTTGATTATTCCTGATTTGTAGCCAGCTTGTGTAAAAATACTTGCAGATGAAAGTTTAATGAACAACAATACTTGCATATCAAATCAGTAAAACTGTATAATTGTATTAATACTGAAGCCTACCTGGCTAATTTTTAACATATTGTTAAGAAATATTAAAATCATGCCTTTCTTGTTGAAAGATGGAATACATTAGTATCATAAAAGACTCATGTACTGTTCTATTTCTCACTGCTATGATGGAGGTAAAATGCCGGCGTCAGGAATATATTAGATGATGCAAAATCCCTAATTTACAGAGCAGTGAAAACATGCTAGCTGATATGATAAAGCTATTAGTCATCTGCTGCACTGAAATACCTCCTCAGAATATATAGAAGACCATTCAGAAGGAAAAGATGAAATTAGTGTAGTACCTAATAGTTACATTCTGACAGTGGTCTAAATCCAGACTAGTGTAGTGTGTTGCTAGAGTAATATGAGAAGGTATGCATCTCTTGGCAGGTTGTGGTGCTTGAGTATTGCACAACTGCTAGCAGGCGGCCTTCTCTAGAACATATCCAAGAGTTTGCATCTTCCACTAGTGCAAAAACTCATCTTTCTGTGTGCAGTGTCGTTGTGCTAAATCCTTATGCTAGCACCACATTGTTATACTGATGCAACAGGAGTCTGAATTTGATCCTATCCTGATATCTGTTGGGCAGGATACAGTTGCTACCAAATCACAATGTGCTGGCAAAGCACAAACTTATATGACAAATGTGTTTCACCAGTAAAAGTGCGAAAAACAGGGTGAAATTGGGTGTGACGAGAGAGCAATGGAAGTTAGTTTGGCACCACTGATGGCATAATGTTATGCCAGAAGAATAGGTGGTGAAAATTATAGCACTCCCATTGGAGTTGATTGACAACCCCGCACAACTGCCTCCCACCTCCCCCAAACTTCCCCCCCACCCCACCAGAAGTTAGAATTCTGACTAACTCTGAAGACCCAACCAAGGGATCCTGATCTCGTACATCAAGGTGTGCAGCATAGGGCACGTTACCCCCAATTTTAGAGAATTAGGAGGACTTCTGGTAATGGGGCAGTTTGCACATAAACACATGCTGAACGGCCAGGGAGAACACAAAGAATGAAGGGCAGCTGAAGAGTACTTCTCAGATCACTTTTACAGAAACTTGCCCAGAACTTCAGGTACAAGCATCCACCACAAACTTCAACTCTACTTCTGCAACTGGGGTTGCAAGGAAAAAAGTACTGTGTGTAGGTAAACAAAAAGAGGGAGTTCACCAGGAAGGAGAAGCCCATGCTTCAAAAGGACTCCCGTGTTACTTCTTTCCCTCCCTTTAGACGTTCTGTGTTGAAAAGAAAAGGGAATTGTGTATTTAAAGTTTATATACTACCTTTCATTTAAAAGATATCAGAAATACAATCAGACATGTAACAAAACAAAAAATATAATTGTGGCAGTTAGAAAAAAACAACAGCATTTAAAACCATTTGCAGCTCCTAAACGAATTTCAGAGGAAAACATTTTGAGATAAGCTCTCTAGCAAATGAAGACCTACTACAATAAAGTGAACTTCGGGTCAAACAAGACACAAAGCATGTGGGTTAGTCCTGTGCTTCGCATTCCCTACATTTTCCCCTGCCTTTTACCCAAAAGCAGCTCCATGTGGTGGGGAGGGTTTTCCAAGACCAGAAAGGGGATTAACTCTTTCTTCCGGAACCATTTTCCTGTTAACGATTACCCTCTGAAGCTGTTATAGCAGCTTGAGAGCCTTTCAGTGGGGAAAATAGGTTAACCTTGCTCCTTGCCCTTTCACACATCATGGTATCAATCCAAATAAAGGGCCGTGTTGCTTTTGTTTAAAAGAAACAAACACCCTCCAAAAAGACATAGGGCCTTCTGAGCACAGGATTCATCTATGTGTTGAAGGTAAGATCCAGTTTGACACTTCAAGTAAGAACGCAGTGCTTGATTCACTGGCTAGATCATGATTGCCTCAGATATTGGTGAATTTAAATAAAAACCTGCTATGTGTATTTCTTTCCAGAAAAAGATAATCATTTCGTTGGCCAATTGACCATAACTGGAAGGAGACATACCTCAGCAGAGCACGTTTTTGCAATTGGGAGGTCCCATATTCAGTCCCTGGTATCTTCAGTTAAATGATTACATAGTGGGAAAGAACTTCTCCACAAGATCCTGGAGCGCTGCTACTAATTCAGAGTAGACAATACTGGGCAAGATGTAATTGGAGACGTTTGTGGTTTTGTATGTTTATAATAAAAATTCAATAAAAATACATTTAAAAAATAATAATAATTCTGGGCTAGGTGGACCATGGGTCTGACTCAGTATAAGGCAGCTTCATGTGTTTCTATCCTAGATGGAAACATCAATCTTTTCTCAATGAAATACATTACAGTATCGTTCTATGACCTAAAAAACATGCACATTATTTCATGTTTCTTCATTGTTCCTCATGTGTAACCGCTGTCTTCATCATACCTGGGGGAGGAAAAGATGAAAGAATTAGCAGAACTCTGGTCTAGGCATAAAATGCAAATCTACCTAATATTTGGGTTCTGTGCTTAAACAGTGTTTCCCCCCTAAATTAATCTAAAAGATAGAGAATTAATCTGTCATATTTATGAGACTAGGAGTCATGTACAACTAATGCTAGTTGCTTACCAAGCCACAGCACATACTTGAAAAGCTAATAGGAATCTGCCAGAATTAAATATGTCCTCTAGCTCTCAGGAATACCTGTGTAGCCAATAGGAGCAAAACTCTCAGGAAGACCTTGCTTTATTATAGCTGTTTTAAATAAATAGAGAGTAAAATACCAATAATGATCTTGCTGAACAAACACTAATTATGTTTTATTGCAGAAAGTGGAGAAGACTAAACATTTCTGGTGTGTTTATATTGGAGATCTATTCCCACTCAGAAAAGCTTGCCAATATTTTTTTTGCCTTTATAAATGGTAGGTCTCTGGATTACTCCAGTTGCAGGGGACTCCCCCTCCCCCCCTTAAGGCCTGCATGTGAAGTAGAAAATACTAATCTCTATGGGATTGTTCCTATCCTTACCCTTGCTATTGTTTGTGTTGAAGTTCTTCATGGAGACTAGTGTGACAATGTTCTTGTCAGCTGAAGCATCAGCATCAGAGCAGCTACCGAGAGAGAGAATGCATACACATTACTTTGTGAAATGTGGTTGTCTCATGAGAAAGTATGTTTCTAAATCTCCACCAGGCAAACCTCGGAACACAAAGCCAATATCCCAGGTTAATATGGGCAGTCTTTGGAGTATACTGAATATGAGTCTAGAGTAGATATGGACAGTCTTTAGACTAGACCTTCAAGTCGTTTTGGCTGTTTTTAGACCAGTTGAAGAGATTTCTAGATCTGACTGAATCCTAAGAAAACAGGCAGTAGCTAAAAACAACAACCAAAAAACAGTTTAGGGAGAATCTGCCACTGAGATGCTGGATCTAGGACAAAACTGATTTACAAAAAAGGATTACTGTCTCTTGAGGAACTATGATAGAGCTTCATAAATATGAAGACAGGGCAATTCCTTCTGTTCAGAAAACTATCGGGACCAATCTAAGAAGGCAATGCTTGTGAGTGGAATCAGGAAATGGAGCATCCCCACAAGGTTTGTTTAGATATGGGCAACAGGTCCAGTATGACCTGTGCAGATGCTGGATCTGTGATTTGCCACCCAGTACTGAAGTTATCATAATGACAAAGCAATTTGTCCAGGAATGGAGTACTTACATGCATTTTTGGCTAAGATCCTTATGTCAACATGGAGATGCCACCTACATTAAATGTATTCTTTATAGAAATAATTGCTGTGGTACAGAAAGGTGGTGGTTTTGATTAAGGAGCATTTACTTTGGGAAGTTATAGCTAAACTTTGGCAAGCTGAAATTGTATGCTGTTCCTTCTGGAAACTGATGCCACTATGAAGATCAGCATTGTCAGTCTGTGTTTTATAGAGAGGCATCAGACAAATGTCCATCACAATGCATCTCTAGCAAATAACTGGATAACCTGTTGAATTTCTGCCTAGACACATCTCTCCCCAGCCCAACGTCAAGCTGAAAGACAAAACTGTATGAAGGATTTACTGTTTACATAGTGTAGAAATTAAGATGACCACCATAACTTGCAGTTTCCATACTTTTTAGAGCACAAGTTAGAACACTTCAACTCTCCTCTCAAACCAACAGGTGGTTTGATATTTTAATATAAATTAGAAGCAAGTGACACACACCCTATGGTGTGTTTCCCTCCCTTCTATTGCCAGTAGTGTGCCACAGCCTTCCCTCACCTCCTTGCACCGGGCTCCTTTTGAGCCCTGACAGCATAATTGAGACATAAGCATCAGTAGCCCAGTGGTGGCACCCTGCTGATGGAAAAGCAGCACACCCGCACTGGCTCCATAAGACTGCAAAGCCCATCCACGCTGCTAGCAAATGCGGAAAGCCTCCATGACACCTAAGGAAGTGTGGCTGCGCTGTAGGATGCTTCTCCCATATTTCAAATAGGAGCCACAGAGGCTCTCTGGGTTTGCTAACAGCATCAGTGGGCTTTGCAGTTTCACAAAACCAGCGCAAATGTGCCCTGTTCTTCCATTGGTGAGGTGCTGTGCATTGTATAAGCCTCTGCTTACTTCCAGTCAGGCTGGCTGAGCTATCCTGAGTAGTGGGGACTCCTGACAAAAAGCACAAGACACATTCATTGAACATAGATCTATTAATAAATACTAGCCAACCACGCACAGAGCATCTGTGCAGCACTTTGGGGCCGGCTGCTTTCCCCTCCCTCTTCCTCCTGCCCTGGTCTCTCCTCTCTTCCCTCCGGCCCGCGCTTTCCAGCTCCTCCTCCCCTCCTGTTCCTCCCCACACACAGAGCTGCGGCGGGTGGCCAAGAAGGGCCCCACCACCGCCGTTTTTACTCCCTCCTGTCCTCCTGCTGCCCACTGTTGCCTTTCCCCCCTCCTGCTGCCTGCCGCCGCCTTTCTCTCCCCCTGCCCGCTGCCGCCTTTCTCTCCTCCCTCCTCCACCCACCGGCCGGCCGCCAGCACTTTCTTCCCTCTCTCCTCCTCAGTCCTCACTGGGCACGCATATCCCACTTACCCCCTCTGGCGCCAGGCCAGGGCCAGTCCTTCCCACTGCCTCCCACCCCAAGCTGCAGCCGAGACGGCCCCTCCTCACAACAGCCAGGCACCTCTGCCGGCCAAACAGAGCTCAGCCAATCAGGCACCTCCGCTGGCCAAACAGAGCTCAGCCAATCAGGTGCCTCCCTCGCATTGCCTTGCCACATCTCCACGCTGGCTGGCTAAGAGAATAAATTATAAAGAAGATTAGCCACCATGCCAAGCCAAATAGACAGAGACAGTAAACCTCTGATGGCAGGATGCTGGAGGAAGTAACCGGGTATGGCTATTTTACCCTGTTCTGCATGTGAGCGTCTCAAAACTTCTGGCTTTCTGCCGCTGGAGGTAGAATGCTAGATGAGATGGACCTTTAGTCAGATCCAGCAAGACTATTCTCATGTTCGGGCATACATTCAAAGAAAGCCAGGAATGGTGTGGAAAAGCCAGCTGCAACTCCTTACACCACTTATCTTCTACTTAAAAAGTGATGCTTAAAACAAAAAACATTAAGCAACTGGTCGTTTTTACCAAGTAGGCAAATAAGAATATTTTTCTAGGTTTACCTGTAAGACACCAATGGATGTTGAGGTTTCTGTTTATCTGCCAAGAAAAGGAAACAAAGTCCATTAATAATGCAGATTAGATGTTGAAGATATCTACAAAGAAGTTCTAAATAGGAAATAAAATGCTGCTGGTTCTGCCCATACTAATTAGTAAATCTAAGAACCGACTGACTAATGACCAAATGAGTGTCAAAATAACATGAGAAGTTCTGGCCTGACCTGTGAAACCATCATGCGATTATAGTTCAACCAGCGTGTAGACCTCCCTTCAAAGAATCCAAAAGTGATAAGGTAAATATGGATTAAGCTGAAAGCTACTGCTAGACATGTGGTAGAGCAATCACTACCAGTCAAATCATGTGACTTGCAGTGATAAAAAAGGGTTTGCAATCTTGGTTTTGTAGATCTGCTTTGTGCAGTTTTCCCTACAAGTGACCTGCTGTTCTGGAGATATGCAAAAAGCATTATTAAATGCAGTGGCTACCATAAAACCTTCCAAGCATCTTGGATGAAGCAAGAAGGATAGTCATTTGATCTAACTTAAAGAAATAGCACACTCCCAATGTGCTGAGGAAGGAAGAATAAACTGGAAAAAGAGATAACAGTTTTTAGAATAAAACAGCTCCAGGGCAACATAGTTTAGCAAGCAGCAGCACATCTTTCAGTAACCCCCACCTACCCAGCATGCAGAAGAACTTGGAATAATACACTGCACAGAATAGAGCAGTTTGAAAGGGAAAGGGAAAGGTAATAAACACAGCTGCTGAGAAAGTAAGTTGTCATGCCTGACCAAACATCCCTAAGCAGACCCCAATATGCTGAGAAAGAAGGAAGAGACTGGAATGTTAGTGTGGGTGAGGAGAGGAGAAAAGAGGTGTTTTCCAAATAAATAGCTCCCAGGCAAGCACTGGTATTTCCTGTAGTGAGTCAGTTCTCTTCCTTTCCTCCAAGAGAGGAAATTCTCTACCCGAAATTCCAGGTTTCACCCAGATTTTTTGCATCTCACCCAGATTGCTTAGCCCACCCAGATGTGCCCAAATTTCAGCTTTCATTTTTTTAAAAGCAAGAACAAACAAAGCCACCACCCCCCCAAAAAAAACCCCCAAAAAACCTAAGCTCTAGACTTTATAGAAGCGGAATTATGGAGCAAAACGTGCAGTCACTATTCTGCTCAAAAATTATTTTCAAGCCAATGTACATAATATAAATTTGTAATATACAAATCCAGGCACCTGGATTTGGAAAGCCAGAATATGGCAACCCTATGGATAGGTCTTTTCTTTCTTGAATGTACTTCCCCAATAAATCAGTTTAGTTTAGACTCTACAATGATCTCCATGTGTGTTCCTTAAATAGCTGCAGCAACTAAACTCTGCACTCTGTAACTGGAGTGGTAGCTTCCTTGGCGCTTTGCCAAATAATCACAAACCCCATCAATAGTGTGGTGGATCAATGGAGAAACCAGATTTAAAGTAAACTGCTCCAGATGAAGCCAAGGCAAGCCTGCCACCTTCAAGGACAAATAGAATCTCACAAACTCAGAGCAATGTGAGAGTATGAAGAAGACTGAATGATGTAGGTTGGGCTCAGACTGGAAGAAAATTGAACTGAAATACAGTGCTTGAACATCAAACAATGTTGGAAGTCCTGAACAGAATAGGGTGGTGGTGGTGGGTGGTGTATGTGTGTTGGCATAATTCAAAAATCTGCAAAATGCCCAAGGGGTAGGGGGTTGGGGGGAATACACAATGGATAATAAACAACATTACATACAGCTGAGTACCTGACTAATTTCAGAAACAGAGTGGAATGTGTAGAAAAACAAGTCCGGCCCTGCCTCACAGTTGGAAAAAAGATTTCCTCAGGAAGGAAGCTAATCAATTCTCAATTTACCTTGGGGAGCTTTAGATGTGAAGGAATCAGCTTTTGGCATTTCTGCATTACTAGCCTTAGCTGATGGAGTCCAAAATCACGTTTCAGAGAAATACATAATTCAATCACAAACTAGAGTATCCCTCATACTACAATATTTTACTAACAATTCCTCAACAACTTGCAGAGGGGTAGTTCTATTAGTCTGCTGCAGGAAAACACAACAACAAAGAGTCTTATGACTCCTTAAACATGGACCCATTTATTACAGCATAAGCTTTCATGGGCTAGAAATGGGCTCTATATACTCCAAACCTCATTTCATTCACAGGTATATGATGAAAGGTTGAAAAATAAAATCTGTCCCGTGAGAGAGGACGATTTAACAATAAAGATAGATACTTTATTTCAGTCATTGACCAGCAAGATAAATGTACAATAACAACATCCAATCAAGTAGTACATTCTTTACGAGTTTTACAAACTACGTAACAAAACTTGGCCACATTGCTAGAGACTGTTTCTTTAAAATTGGACAGCAGGTAATCTAAATAAAACTCGTCAGTGTGGCCAGGGAACTCCATTAATAACTGTGGAATAAAATTTGTACGACTATCTTTGTAAAATGTGCAGTAAAGAATTATGTTTGCAGTAGTTTCTATGACTCCCGAGCCGCATAAGCGGATGGTATATGGCAGTTTTTTGAACTTCCCCGCTAGCACTGCAGTAGGGAGTGCATTTAGGCGAGTGAGAGTCATAGCTCTCCTAAATTTTGCTGTGGTTAAGCTGTTTAGATATTCGGCAGGCCTTACATATAAGGACTGATTGCCTATATAAATCCCTCTCGGCAACTTTGCTGATTCTTTTTGCAGTTCTATATCTAAGACCTTGATGACCCTCATGGCTTGATCATACCCCACCCTGATGAGCTCTTCCTGGGGGAGACCATAAGATTATAACTTGTATCTTAGCGCCACCTTCAATTTTGAGGCGTAACTGTCTACAAGTGTTAGAGGAACCAAGCCCACTTGGGGGAAGATCAACTTCAGCCAAAACATAAAGATGATCAGCTTAAATCTCATTTCTAATCTAAGGACTCCTGCCTCACACCTAAGGACAGTGTTGGGAACACAACATGGTACCTGGAAGATTGTTCTTAAAAAATTTAGTTTGTACTACTTCCAGGGTGGTAAAATTCTCAAGAGGGCCTAGTTCGGCACCATATAAAAGCAGCAGATAAATTTTGGCTGTAGAAAGTTTTATGGCAGCTGGAGATTTAACAATAAATACATTAGTCTGTAGCAACAAAGGCAATTAAGAATCTAGTGGTACCTTAAAGATAGAATTGCCATGCCCCCTGAAATTCCGAGTTTAACCCGGAATTTAAGCATCTCACCCAGATTGTTTAGCCCACCCAGATTTGCCTGGATTTCAGCTTCATTTTTTTAAAAAAGCTAAAAGCTTGTAGATTTGGAGTTAGTTATGGAGCAAAACATGCAGTCACTATTCTGCTCAAAAATTATTTTCAAGCCAATTTACATAATATGCAAAATAGGCACCTGGATTTGGAAAGCCAGGATATGGCAACCCTACTTAAAGACTAACATGACTACGCCTCTGGAAGAATCAAGATGGTTGTTTATATTCCCTAGACAGGTAAGGAAGACTATAAAGCAGGCCATGAATCTAAGTTAAAAAACCCTGATAGATAACCATGAATATGGCAGACAATTGAAAGTTGAATATTAAACTGATAAAATGAAAAAATCATACATTACAAGAGCAACTTCAACAATATTACACATTATTAAATACCTTCAGCATCTTTGCAATGGCGACACTTGAATCTTAGGCTGACCACGCTGACTAGGATGATAACAACCAGCACCAGAATGACAATGAAGCTAATAACACCTATATATGGAGAAAACGATCAACCATCAACTAAGCCATCTCTGGGTTTCTCTCCAACACATTGTTAGAATAACTTAGATTAGATATTACCTAGGTGTATTTTTGTGCTTCTGGACAGAAGTATCTTTCCACCAAAATACACAACTAAGAAGAGTCATCCTTTTTCTTAAAAGGTCATGGACAGCAATAGGAACCACCACCACTAACAACTTTATTAGACCTCCCCCACCCCTATAACAAATTGTTTTATGGGAGGCTCACAACATAGCATTAAAACATCAAGTAAAAACATATAACACATGAAATCACATCACAAGAGGGAAAAATACAAAATACAATACAAAACAATTGAAAAACATTTTTAAAATCAGTTCTCAAAATCAAATTTAAAAATCAAAATTGAAAGAGGCTGAGTGAACAAAAAGGTTTTTACCTGGCATCTAAAAGAACAAAGTGATGAAGCCAGGCGAACCTCACTGGGGAGGCTTTACCATAATCAGGGTGCAACTACCAAAAGGGCCCTCTCCCTAGTAGCCATTTGTCTCACCTCGTTTGGCAGGTCTGAGTTGGGGCTGTTTAGGGCTTTAAATATTAAATAGAAGGCCTGAAAAAGTATGTTTATTATTTTAAAAATAAAAGGTGGTGTTCCCCATGCTCACAGAGTATGTGGTGCTTAGGTAATAGTGTGAACTGGTTCTTTAGCCTTGATCATGACAATGGAGTAAAGATAGGACTGCCAAAACACTCAACAAAAATGGGAGGGAATGTAACCAAGGGTGGAGAGCTCAACAGCCTGCCTTCAAAGAACCCTCTTCCAAGAGTCATCATCACTGTGACGGTCCAGCTTTTGGAGCTGGTATTTAGTTCAGCAGCTACGTGAGCCAACATTTGTGCATATGTGACTGTGAGAAAGATAATGGTTTGGACTCAGAGGGCACCTACTGTGAATTGTTCTGCCTGAGCAAGCAGAGATGGGCCTGGCTTATGCCTCAGTGAGATATCACCTGACATACACTTCTGCTGAGGTTTTTGGAGGAAGGGCAGAACGCAAATGCAGCAGTTGAGCATAAAGTAATAATAGGGCTTGCCATGACATCTTCAAGTCATTTAGAGTACCTTGCAGGAAGAGGTGGTGTCACAATCCAATGTCCCTCACATGTGAGGCCAAAAGGGCTGCTGGCAGCCCAGGAGCTGCTGCCTACAAGTCCTAACGGGCTGCTAACAGCCTGAGCACTCGCACAGCCGGGGAGTGAGATAGGAAGTGCATGCTTATCCTGCTAACTCACTGTAAGGCTTGTTTTAAAAGCAGGCTACTCGGGGGAGGAGCGGCGGGACCAGGAGTGATCCCAGCACTTCACATGACTGGCCCTACCTGAGGTAGCCCTGTTCTGGTAGGGCTGGTCATGTGAATGGCCTCAACTCTATTGCTTGTCCTTCAACAGAATGAATTAATCAGATCTGAATAATTGTTGCACATCCTATATGTGCAACACCATATATTAATCATAACTGGCTTAACTGTTCAAAATCATCTACATTCACTGCCTTTTTTACAGATGGCAAAAATAAGGCTGACATGCAGACTCGTGAGCAACACTGGTGCTGTGTGGGTACTGTTCCTGCATTTCAGAGTAAAACAGTAGTCACACTCTCAGGGGGGCAATTTCCACCAAGCTCTCCTTCCCCTGGAAGCACTTCATGTGACCCAGAAGTAGGGCCCTGAGGGCTGTGCAGCTCCCAGAGGCCTACGTCCGGGTCACATGCTGCTGGGAGAAGGGGAGAGCTGTGAACCCACCCACCTGCCACGCCAACAGCATAGCTGTGTTAGACTGCATTGCAGCAGCACTAGCAATCCTCATGAAGTGCTGGTGCTTTGGTGCAACCAATCTCAAGTTTGCAGCCTCTGCGAACTACTGTATGATGTGACATTTGCTTAACACTTACTTTAACATACATTGCTACTCCACTCCAAGGCACCCCGCCCTGTCCTTTCTATAGAGTTTATATCCAGGGATAACAGTGTCCCACTGGTTCTCACTGTTCCACCATGTTTCTGTTATGCCTACTATATCTATTTCTGCGTTAGCAACCAAGCACTCCAGCTCACCCATCTTGGCTCGGAGGCTTCTGGCATTGGCATATAAGCACCTATATGCTGAATCTCTTACCTGGTGCATGCTGTCTTTCTTTTGACTCTTTGACCAGCTGACATAACCTTCTGTCTGCTCTTTATGTGGTTCTACTTTGTCCCCTTCTGTTTTACCTGAATCTTTTACACCCTTGCACCTTAAGGTATGGCATTTGCCAAAGTGGATACTGCCCAGGTGTCATTTTTAAAGCTGCTCTGCAACCTTTTTGATTTTAAGTGCCAGCAGTCTGGTTCCATCTTGATTCAAGTGCAGCCCATCCCTTTTGTACAGGCCTTGCTTGCCCCAAAATGTATCCCAGTGCCTAACAAATCTAAACCCCTCTTCCCAGCTCCAATGTCTCATCCACGCATTGAAACCCCTCAGCTCTGCCTGTCTTGCTGACCCTGCATGTGGAACAGGTAGCATTTCTGAGAAAAATACCTTGGGGGTCCTGGACTTCAAAACGCTACCTATCAGCCTAAATTTCACTTCCTGGACCTCCCGACTACATTTCTCAACATTGTTGGTGCCGACGTGCACCATGACAGCTGGCTCCTCCCCAGCACTGCCTAACAGCCTATCTAGATGCTGAGTGATGTCTGCAACCTTAGTACCAGGCAGGCAAGTCACTGTGTGGTCTACACACAGGTCACAGACCCATCTCTCTATACCTCTAATGATTGAATAGCCACTACAAGGAGGCCCCCACCCCACCGGAGGAGTATCTTCTGTGCGAGAGGATATGGGCTCATCATCCATGGAAGGGGTCCCTTCCAGTGTACATTATAGTTTTTTTTCATCTGTGTGCGGAATGAGTTTTGCTCTGGGCGGCAGTATCAAGGCACTGCATGCTCACGTGCATTCAGAGTGGAGCCTTCCTTATTCAACCTGAGTGGGATCTAAAATTTACTGAGTGGGCATCAAAAAACTTGTGAGCACATGCACATGCACATACACATGCCTTAGAGGGAACACTGGTCTCTTCTAAAGGAGTATTTCCCTCTTCCCCAGACTGATGTCCTCCTTCCCCAAGACCTTCATTTCCCCTAACAGCAGAGGATCTATCAGCCTTGGAGTGGGATGCCTCTACCATGTCCCTGAAGGTCTCAACTGCATGCATTTCTGTCTCTGAGCTTCTCCAGATCTGCCAGCTTGGTCTTGAGTGAACAAATTTGTTCCCTGAGAGCCAGGAGCTCCTTGCACCAAGAACACACCCATGACTTCTGCCCATGGAGCAAATAGTCATACATGTGACAATCTGTGCAATACACTGGGAAGTGCCCCTTCCCCTGCTGGCTTTCTGTCTTCATAACTGGTTTTGTTGGCTGCTTAGAGTATTTAGCTATTGTTTATTAGGAAGTTAGGTATTAGCTATATTGGTCAGCTATTTAAGAGTTTAAACTTATGAAGGAGGGAGTAGTACTTACTTTCTCTTCCCACTGGGCTCCTTGTGATCAAGGGGACTCATTTCAGGCTCCCCTGCAAAACTCACTCCAATGCTTTGTTTGCTATCCTTGTGCACTAAGCTCTGTTCACTAAGCTCTTGGGCCTTCACCTCTTATATAGAGAGTAGGCTTCAAACTGAAACAGGAATGTGGCTCACAGGAATGTGGCCCCTCCCACCAGGTGTGACTTACTACAGCCTTAGCTGATTTCTCCCTCTGTCCCTCTCCAGGAAGAGAGAAACAACAACTAAATTTCACAGAACCCCCAAAGCAAACCCTGGCAAATGCTAGCCCTGGCAAATGCTGGGACTTCTCCTTTAAAGAGAAACCAGCCCCTGCCTCAAAATATCCCCTCCTCCAGTTAGTTTGTTTGATAGGAAAAGGGTTGTTGTTGTTTTGAGTAGAAATGTTTGCTTACCTCCCCAAATCTGCTTTTGCTCTTCTCAGAGTAGGCTTCAAACTGAAATGTCTATCTCACACATACACATTTTTAAAATTCTGTAATTGATTCCTCCCCCGCAAAAAGTAGTATAGCTCTGCTTTAAATTTCAGAATTATAGTTCTCTGAAAATATCATTTATCAGAGGACTTTCAACATGCTCATGCAACTAATTCTTAAGCTATCTCTATCACTCCCTTCTTTCCCAAGCAGCAACATCTCATCCTGATGTCTCTACTTACCAAATACTGCCATTGTTAGTGCTTGTGATTTGTCTTCTGTAGGGGTAGAAGGACTGAGAAATATATCTGTGTTTACATTCAGTGGTCTTATTGTGGAATTCATTGATACAGAGATACCTGTGGAGGCTTGGGAAGAGAAGGTTATAAATAAATAGGTAGAGAGGAGAAAGTTTCATATGCTGAACAAAGCAACAAAGAATCAAAATAAGGACCAGCATCATCTACTATTTTTGTTGCCTCCCTTTAATAATATTTGGAGTAACCGTATACGTCAGAGAAAGATTGTTCAAAGCTCAGCCATAAACTATTTAAGCTTGAATACACAAGCTTCCATATCACATGATTAGTTGTATCCAAGACTGTGTGTGTCTATGTTACAGTTCCATACCAGTGTGGAAGAGCTAGCTTGTATAATGGAGGCACAACTCAGCTTCCTGACAATCTCAGCTTATTTTTAGCCCACTTTCCATAGGCTTATGAGATCACCCAGCATTCCGTGTGTGTCTCCATCTGTGCATCTGTGTGTATGTCCATGTGTATGTCCGTGTGTATATCAACTTTGCAATGCCTGGATTAATATGAACCAAATTGGGTACAGTTGTAGGGACACCTCAATGGCATAGTTTGTAATGATGCCATCTACCTCAATCCAAGATGGCAGATGTGTGAATATTTGAGATACAAGAGGGCTAACTTGTGGACCACCTAACTGATTTGAACCAAATTTGGTACAGTTGTAGTGTGTAATGGAATGGTTTGTGAAGATGTCATCCACCCCAGTTCAAGACGGCAAACATGTAAATGTTTGAGGAGCAAGTGGGCTAACTTGTGAACCAAATTTGCTACACATGTCGGGACACATAGGAATTACTCAAGGGCATAGTTTGTAATGATAGAGCCTGGGTTTGTCTGCTTTTTTTACCTCATTTTTTTCCTAATTGTCCATCCCTCTTCAACATAGATCATCATCATCATCATCATCATCATCATCATCTTTCTCCTCTGCCACCCCAAAGACACAAATATAACATTAGCAGCTACAACTACTTATAAAATTACATGTCTAATATCCAGTGATCCCAAACACCCATCTCCCCTACTGTAGAGGAGTTATGAAAACATATCCTAAAATAAATAAACACAGTTCCAAAAGCACACCCCACTAAAGCATGCATTTTCCTTAGCAGTCCTTTGCATTGGGATTGAGTAGAACCCCATGTCTGCCCAAAACTTATGTCTCCCCCAGAAGGAGCAGGTGCACAGGTTACACTCCCTCAGAAGGAGCAGGTGTGCAGCTTGGGAGTACTCCTGGACCCAGGCCTCAGACTAGTATCTCAGGTGGAGGCCATGGCCAGGAGTGCTTTCTATCAGCTTTGGCTGATTCAACAGCTGCGCCCATTCCTTGAAGAGGATGAACTCAAAACAGTGGTGCAGCAGCTGGTAACCTCCCAGCTTGACTATTGCAATGCTCTCTACGTGGGGCTGCCTTTGTACGTAGTCCAGAAACTTCAGTTAGTTCAGAATGTGGCAGCCAAAAATAAACACACACACATACACAAAAAGAATGTGGCAGCCAAATTGGTCTCTGGGGCAACCCGGAGAGACCATATTATGCCTGTTTTGAAACAGTTACTCTGGCTGCCTGTATGTTTCCGGGGAAAATATAAAATGCTGGTTATTATCTTTAAAGCCCTGAACGGCTTAGGTCCGAGTTATCTTAGGTCCAAGATCCAGGGTGGTATAGTGGTTAGAGTGCTGGACTAGGACCGGGGAGACCCATGTTCAAATCCCCATTGAGCTATGATTCTTGCTGGGTGACTCTGGGCCAGTCACTTCTCTCTCAGCCTAACCTACTTCACAGGGTTGTTGTGAGGAGAAATTTAAGTATGTAGTACACTGCTCTGGGCTCCTTGGAAGAAGAGCAAGATATAAAATGTAAAATAAAATAAAATAAAATAAAATCTTAGAGAGCTCCTTCTTCTGCATGATCCCCACTGCATGTTAAGGTCATCTGAGGAGGTCTGTATCCAGTTACCACTGGTTCGTCTGGTGGCAACTCAGAGGCGGGCCATCTCTGTAGCTGCTCCTGGGCTGTGGAATGCACTCCTGGCAGAAATCCGTAATTCAAGATCATTACTGTCCTTCAGGAGAGCCCTTAAAACCTATCTGTTTGGCCTGGCCTTCCAGGGTTTTAAATGATTGAAAAATTGTTTTAAATTTATTTTAAATGGTTGCCCTGGTCCTCTGGGGTTTTTTAGCTGCTGAATTGTTGAATTGGTTTTATTCTGTTTTTATAGTTTTGATTTTAACTGTTAATTGGTTTTAATTGTTTTTACCTTGTTGTAAACCGCCCTGAGCCACTTTGGAAGGGCGGTATAAAAATCAATCAAACAAACAAACAAACAGTTTTTTTATTCTGTGAAATTGTTTTAATTATTTTTACTCTGTTTTATATTTATTGTGTACACCACCTAGAGATACACATATTAGGCAGTATATAAATATGATATATAAATAAAATAAATAAATATTAAGGTGGATTGTAACATGCTGCAAATTCCTTATAGAATGAGGACATCAATATGTAACTGACTGAACAATCAAGTGAAATGGCCCACTACTTGAGCAGGGGATGGAAAGCCATGTTTAATAAATACATTTTACACTTTTCCTATTATTGAGATATCCTCCTTTTGGCTATTGTTGCTGATGTGTAGAAGCCTTCTCCCCTTGCTCCATTTTGCATATGTTCAGACATACAGGGGCAGATTAAGCTTTTTGCTGCCCTTAGGCAAAAAGGCTTTTGCCGCCCTTTTACCTTAAACAAAAAAAGGTTTGATTTTTTAATATAAAGTAAGGGGGGGGGACTTTCTCCCCACCCACTCCACCCTTTGCTGCAACCGCTGCTGCCCACAGAGAGGGGCAGCAAATTTTGCCCCTCCTCAAAATTTGCTGCCCCTCGAATTTTGCCACTGTAGGCAAATGCCTACTCTGCCTCTTCGTTCATAGGCAATGAGGGTGCATGACAATAACAGGATTGGAACAGAACTGGAGACTACCATCCAAAAAGCCTTTTGGTCACGTGAATTTTGGCCACTCAAACAAAAAACAATGCAAATGATGTAGTTTGTCATCACTAGAGACATAGTTGTGCATTATACAGTACGTGGCAGTAGCATGGCCAGATGAGAAGTGATGCTATAATACTTTCCTGCCACAGAATCTGTCCCTGGGAAAGAGCCTGTAACCTAACCCTGCAAAGTGGCAGGCAGGATGGGTATTCTGTTTGCAGGATCACACACGAGTTTTTTTAAAATGTCTGTTGTTTTCATATAAGGAATGTGCTTAAAAGTCAATGGTGCTTTTAAAATAAATATCAATAGTGTGCTTTCTACCTGATGGCGATGAAAACAGGATGCTCTTTTCACTGGGCTCAGAACCTGCAAGCAAATTGAAAAATGTGAACATTGGTCAGTCAGAGCAATGAGGACACATTCTTATGAGGAAGCTCTGGCTTCCTTAAATTATACAATATCTAAAGATCATGAGATCTGTTACTTCTCTGCATTTCACTCTCAAATGGCACACTGTTGCCAACACCCACTCTTTCCTACACATTAGCTACAAGTGTTAAATGCTTTGATTGTGAACTCAGCAAAGTTTTTCCTGTGACATCTCCTCAACAAAAATCTCTGCGCATATCAGTCCATGTGACACACCTCTGTCCATGTGAATCTTAATTCAGAATGCTCAGATCTCCTTCAGGTCCACATACATTAGAATCCGACACCATCTGACATGAGAATCCAAAGTCATCATGAATTCCCTCTTACATATATCAGAGCGTATATGCATAATAGTAAGACCAAATACTAATGAGGCCAAACAACTGTGCCTGTGATCTCAGATGTCCATGCCCTCAGATCAGATCACTTCCCCAGCGCCAACTCCAGGTTTGTGGGGGCATCAGCAACTGTTTTTACAGGAAGTGGAGGGTCAACTATGCTGGTTGCCACTATCTGCCCACCCCCTGCCAATAATGCAATGCCTCACTGGATGCAATAGTGGCAGCAAAGGCATTGCACCATAGGTGAAAGAAGATGGAGGCCACAACCAGGGCTACCAAAGAGTGCTCTGGGCCATCACCTTGATAAATCCCCACAGTAGCAACAGCAGCTCGGAGTACTTCTCAGTATCCATGTTGGCAGCTGGCATGATTTTTCACAGGGGATGCTACTAGATCATGCCCTTTGGAGGCCCACATGACTTCCTTGGCATAAAATATTCTCACCAGCATAAGCTGGTACATCCCCCCTCCCTGGATAGAAATAGTCTGAAACAGACATCCATGATCTGATATCATCCAGACTTGACTACTGCAATGGCCTTAAAATGGCCCATTGTTGCTAACCCATTCCCTCCCACAAATTAGCTACCAAATGTTAAATGTTACAAGTTGGTAGATAGATAGATAGATAGATAGATAGATAGATAGATAGGACAAAACTAGAGGGGAAGGGATAGTTATCTTTAAAACTTTAAATGGCCGGACTCATGGTATCTGCACTCCTGTATTTCTGTCAAGATCTTTGAGGGAGGCTCTGCATGCCAATGCCCTCTGAGGTCCATTTGGCAAGCATGTGGAACAGGGCCTTCTCTGTGCCAGCCCCCGGCTCTGGAATGCCCTCCCCAGCGAAGTTCCAGCTGCTCTGCCTATCTCAGGGCTTATTCTGCTTATTCTGTTGTGCCTTTTATGGGTTTTCATGAACTGAGGGCCTCTTTGGCTTTGACCTTTGCTGCTCGGTTGTGAATGGTTGTTTTAATATTGTTCTGTCAAGAACCAGCCACTTTAGAAAAGAATTCTTGGTGGGAAAGGTTATTAAACTCTAGAATGAAATTTAAAGGATATTGGGTGGCACCTTGACTAATGGTGCATGAATGCTTCTAACAAAAGAAAGCTACACCAGCCTCCCCATGTCTGAAGAGCAGGCACTCTTGTGCACAAGTGCAACAATTTCCAGTGCTCTCCCCTTGCTCCAGAAAAAGGACCCTTAGGGACATATTTCTGCTGTGAAAGAGCACTTCCAGAGAAAGGGGAGAGCAGCAAAAACTGTTGTGCTCTTGCACAAGTGTGTCTGTGCTTTGGAAGCAAGGAGGCTAATGCTGTGTGTGTGTGTGTGTGTGTGTGTGCTTTTGTTAGAAGTACAGGTGCGCCAACAGTCAGGATGTTGGCCATTATGTTTAAAGTGCTGTGCTTGTGTACTGTTTTATGGCTGAGTGTTGTGTTGCGTTGGATACACATGTTGGACCCGACATTCCCTCTGTTGCGCTTTATCGGAAGGAGTTCCACAACAACAGCAGAGAGCTTCTGACAGTCAAACAAGAGCCCCTGGTGGCGCAGTGGTAAAACTGCCGCCCTGTAACCAGAAGGTTTCAAGTTCGATCCTGACCAGGGGCTCAAGGTTGACTCAGCCTTCCATCCTTCCGAGGTCGGTAAAATGAGTACCCAGAATGTTGGGGGCAATATGCTAAATCATTGTAAACCACTTAGAGAGCTCCGGCTATAGAGCGGTATATAAATGTAAGTGCTATTGCTATTGCTAAACCTGTTAGAAGTTGGTCTGCTGTCATTCTGGAACTCCGTTGAAGATCTGACACATCTGTTGGACCCCCTCCCCTTCTTTGCACTGCCCATCCCAATCCTCCTCCTCCTTTACCTGGTACCACTCAGGGGCAGGATACATCACATCCTCTTCACTCTGGAGGGGGAGCTCAAAGAGCCATTTCGGCTCCCATGACTTTCATTAAAAATGCACTCCCCCCGCCCTGCCCCGCAATTCCCTTTTAGGTCACCAAGTGGCATGGGCGGTTTGGGGGTGCATCATTTTCAGAGACTGCAGTCATGGCTACACTATGTTATTCCCACCATATGAAGCTAAGGTAGACCATTGGTAAATCTAGCTAGGACTGTCTACTGGCAGCAGCTTTCTAAGGCTTAGCAGAGGTTTCCCCCATCCCTACTAGAGACTCTTTTTAATGGGAGATGGCTCAGAACCTGAGCATTTTTGCAGACAAAGTATGTGCTTTTTCACTGAGCTGAATGTGGACATGGCCCCCATCCTAAGAAGATAGTGCAAGGCTAATGGGCATGTGCAGTCTCTCTCCAGAGCTGCCATTGTTCTGGTTGCTGCATGGTATTTGTGTTGGTATTCCTACCCATCATATTTTAATTTCTATCAGGAAGCCTTCCAAAATCCACATGGGATATCAAGTGAAAAAGTGGGGGGGGGCAGGAGGAGAGAAAGAGAGAGGAGGGGAGAAGGAAAGAAAGTGTTGTTTTCAGAAATCATGTGATGAGCTTGGGTTATGGGGATATATCATTTCCACTTTCAGTAAATCTTTTCAGTTCCTTACAAAAGTTGTACGATTCATTGTCTGTTCTCTGACAGTAAGGTTGTCACATGATCCACAGAGCTTGGGCGGGGGAGGGCTGAGGGGGGAAGCAGGATCCAACCCACATTCCTCCACATGATTGTTGCTTTGTTGGGGCGCCCTGTGGCTGTCACCCGAGTTGGGATCGGGAGGAGGAAGTGCTCCCACATCCCACAATGCCCTGCATGGGCAGTGGAGAGGCGGCCTGCTGCAATGCAGAAGGGCTCCTCTCTCTGACTTCTCTGTAGTTGGGGCTCTATGACCGCCGCTCATAGTGGCTGTTTTTAGATCCCCGACGTTGCACACATCCGGGCAGTGAAGTAGAAGGCACACACTCGTCCTCCTACCTCACTTATAGCTTGGGTTTCAAATCCAGGCTACCCAGCTGAGGAGCATCTGGATCAGGAGCCATCCCAGTGGTTCTCACAACCAGCCCTACCCAGATTAGCACTTCCCTACTAGGGTAGGGCTGGCTGTGAGAATGACCTTATTATGTCATTAATACATTCTAACTGTGGCAAAAGGGAAGCATTGCTTATGCTAAAAGTAGGCATTGTAAGCACACTTGATATACTTATACTTACAACAGTTATTAAGGCAGGTGCTTTACCATCTATATGTTTAAAAGGCTTAGGTCAGATGTGGCAAGCCCTGCCCTCGCCCCACCCTTGCAGTGCTAAACCAATCAACGCACTGTGGGAGCGTGCACACTCTCTCTTGCTTGCATGCACCCTCTTAGGCAAATTCACTCCCAGCGGCCGCCATGTTGGAGCAGAGGTGGCTGTGACACTCTGAGGGGCTGGAGGAGGAGGAGGAGGAGGCGGCAGCAGTGTTGGCACCTGGCGAGCTCAGCACCAGCACACACACTATGGCAAGCCCCTGTGGTGGAGAGCGGTGACTGAGGCAGGGATGGTGAAAGCTCCTTCCGTGAGCATGTACAGAGAGCCCCGGAATGGGTTGAAAATGCCCCAACCTGGCATTTGGGTGGTACGCGGGCTCATGGGAGGAGCTTTCGCCACCTCCACCACCAGGGGGCAGCTTAAGACGGGGCAGGGGGAGAAGGCTGGCGGAGGGGGGCGCTGGATCGGCTGGAGAACGTGTGCAGATGCTATGGGCTGGCCCAGATAGTATCTTATATTCATCCAGGTTTTGTTTTAATTAGCAGCTCACTCACGTTTTTCCTCCACCAATAATTTCACATGCATGAAATACCATCATCCTGTTGATGAATCAGTCACTCCTTTGTTGCAACAGATCATATTATTTGTCTATAATGACCTATTATAGTTAAGCTGTAAGCCTCAAGTTATATACTCCAGAGTCTGTTTACTGTACAATACAACTGTGTGGGAATCAGATGTTTCTAGATTGCAAGTTTAAAAAACCCCAACCAGATTTATTTATAAGAAGCTCTGCTTCCCTTTCAGGGATGACTCCGAGGAGTAGCTAGGGGTAGTGAGGGTAGAGAAAAACATTTCCCACTCCCCCTTTCACTCCCGCAACCACCAGAACTTTAGAGCAAAGTGTCAAACAATACAGCCATAGTATATGATGGTCCTATGGCTTGAATAACTTATTTTTAAAAGACTTCAATCGCTTGAAGAATCTGCACCCATTCACTCCTCTACAAGCTGCAGAAGCCAGTGAAGGCAGGTAGGTAGGAGATTCCTCTATCCTCCCAAAAGCCAGGCCAGCCCTTTAGCTTCCTTCCCGGTCAGGAACTGGGATACGTGGGGAGACGATGTGTGCAAAAGGTTAGAATCATCTCCTCTGCAAACTTCGGCTGACCTGGTACTGACCTCTCTCACCACCCCAGTCTTTCCTGGCATGTGGTCTTGGACAGAAAGAGAAAATTAGCCTGGAAAGCAGACAGGAGGGTTTGACCTAAAGCAGAAATTCAGTAACTTTCTATGAGGAATCTGGTCCATTTTCTGAATAAGCTTGAAAATTTCAAAGACACAGTCACTGAAAATTTCAGAGATTTTTAGAAAATAAAGTGCAGAGAAAAGTAGATACTCTAACAACATTCAGCAACACTTGCCTTCCATATACAGAAAAATCCTCAGTACTTTAATAATGTTCTTTGCCATTGTTGGGGTGCCATTTTACCTGGTGACCTGTGCAGACCCGTGAAGTCCGGTGGGGTGTGCGGGGCTTCCTTCTTTCCCCAAGGTGAATGGGGGTGGGGTGGGGGCTGGAATGGTTCCAGGACTGTTGGGTCCTGGGGACTTGAGCAGGCAAGGCAAGGAGAGCTGTGTGAAACAGCTCTAGTGGAGCCGCCATATTGGGAGAGGCAGGAGGCCAGAGAGGCAGGAGGAAAAGAGACCAGAAAGGGGGCGGGGCCAGCTCTGCACCAAGAGGTTATTCATACTTGGCTTCATGCTGCGGGGTAAATGTTGAGCGAAGCCACTTCGAAGTACACTCTTGGCATTGAGGGAAGCAGCCCCTCCCCTCCACTCTTGGTTTTCGTTTTTGCAAGTACACATGGCAGGCATCAGTGTTTTCCTTCCTAGTCAACTGGGAGTGGGGGAAGAGAGAGTTCTTTGTAGAGAAAGATCTGCATTTCTGAAGAGACCATGCCTCTTATGATGCTAATAATTCTATGTCAGCGCCTCTCCTTGTTTGCTCCAGCATTTTCAGAAAAAGTAGCTTAAAACAAGCATTTTAAAAATCTGGAAATACCTCAAGATAAACTAGAATTCGCATCACAAAGCCCGACTTGTGTGTGGCGTGGGTCCAAGGATCCTGTTGGGAGTTCGGGTTAAGTTTGGCTGGTGTGTGAACACACACACTCTCTTCCGAAGGAGATTTGGGGCAGAAGCCCGGTGTGTAAAACCTCTAGGGCATTTTAAGCCAGCCAGTGATGTGGGCTGCTCTTGGATGTGGGAGCTAGAGTTCCCCTGGAGAAGGAACCGGCTGGATGTGGTGAGCCAGGAGGAGAATTGAAGTGATCAAGTAACCTCCTCCCCTGGCGTACTCTGAAGCTGACCTTGGCTGTTTTTACCCCAGGAGTTTGGGTGTTTAAAAAGAACAGGAATACACCTTCTCCCTCTGGAACCCTGACAGTCATCCTTTTGTTCCTTCAGACTAGTTGTTAGTCACCCAGTTGAATGGAAGGGTCAGATTTACATTCATACTGAACAATGATTTATAATTGTTCCTTGATGAATGCACAAAATTGCCTTATATGGAATCAGAACACAAGTTCAGCTAGCCCAGCATCATCTACTCGAACAGTAACACAAATCTCCATCTCAGGCAAGAAAAAGTATTTCCTAGCCTTGCTACTGCTTTTTAACTGAAGGTGCTGAGGATTGAAAGTTAGGCATGCAAAGCATACAAACATGTGCTTTCACCACTGCACTAGTTATGGTCTTCTAACTGAAGATGATGTCAGGGCAATTCTAAGCATACGTACTTGGCTGTAAGATCCATTTAGTTCAGTGGGGTCTACTCCCAGGAAAGGATGTGTAGGACTGCAGTCTAAATCTTGCAGTCTTTTATTGTAAGCCACCCCAAGCAGCTGTGTGCCGGAGGGGTGGGATATATCAATATTACAAACAAACAAACAAACACAACACAACCTTACCTTGAAGAAGAACACAGTCACAAATCCATACAAACGTTAGAAACTGTAAAGCCTTCATGATGTGTATCTTCCCCTTGTCGTTCCTTAGTACCCTACAGCCCCTTCCATTCTGTGAAGAGAAAGAACAAAAAATGAGAGTAAGTTTGTCTCTCTGTGTTGATTGTCCTGGGGCTTCCTGTTGAATAATGGAAGGAAGCAGACTGAATCAACAGGAGGATTGACGGTGTGGAATTTTGCTCTTGCCCATTATAATTTTAAAGGATATGAGACAGAATTTACCAGATACAAAGAAACTTCAGCACTATTGTTATTAGGAGACTACATTTTACTTATGAGGAATCTGTGGGGAATGGAAACAGTAACAGAGCACACACATACCTAAACTTATTGCTTGTTTTGGGGAAAAGGCCAGCTGCTTTGAAATGGGAACTAATGTCCTGTGCTCCAGGTTACAAGTCTGGTGCTTTTGATTTGGAAATATAAGTCTGTCTGGGATTCTTGCTGTGGACAAAACTCTTCTCTCCCTGCCATTAAACTGTCCAGTTCTCAATGTTCTGCATGGGACACGCTTTAAAACACATGCACGCACACCAGAGGTGCACCTAGGTAATTTTGGATCCTCTTGGACCTAGAGGTCTTCCCACCCCACCCTCCACTGCAAGATAAGCATCATCCCCCTACACACACACACTAGAAATGTGTGAATTGATTCAGCAGCGAATCAATTCGACTCGAATCTGGCTGATTTGAGAGTTTCCCCTCAAAATGATTTGAGGTTGAATCGAATCAGCCAGATTCAGATTGAATCTAGCCGAACTGATTTGGCCTTCAATGGGGTATGTTGGAGGAGGCAGGCGGAGGAGAGCCTCACATACATTAAAAATAAAATGGCTCCAGGGTGCCTTGAAATTAATTACTTTTATTCATTGCAGAACCTGCAGCAGTGACCCGACTGTGGCTGCCGGCTGCTCCTGTGAGGAAGAAATGGTGTGTGGAGGTGCCTTTTAACCTTGACTCTGGCGAGAGAGGAGACATTGGTCATTCAGAGCTGACAGCAGGGAGGAGGCAATCGGATCCACCATCCCTCCCTGCGGCCGGCCTAGTCAGCCGCTCACTAATGCAGAGCTGACAGGGGTGGGGAGGTGGCAACTGGACTGCCATCTCTCTGCATGGCCAGCCTGGCTGGCCACTCGCACTTATTTAACTTAGCATCGGGCCAAGCCTCCTTTAAATGGCCTCTGCACAGGCACGGGGAGGCCATTTAATGGGATAGCTCGGTGTTTTTTTAGCTAGAACACCCGCGTTGTTGTGCAAAAAACTCTGTGTGTGTGTGTGTGTGTAGCGGCTGCTGCTGCTGCTAATACTGCTCACTTGGAGCTCCCACACAGCAGCCTCTGCTTGCGCTTCCCAGCCTTACCTCATGCAGCTTGCAACACGCGTGCTGTGCATGCCCTAATGTCATGTCACTCTGCGCAGGTGTGGTCAGAATGAGGGGCAGGCGTCAGGGGCATAATAGGGCAAGGGGGGACAGTTGTCTGGGGGCCCACTGCCTTGGGGGGCCCCCAGAGGCAAGTCACATGACTGACTCTCCCAGCCGCACACCCACCCAGGCTTCCTTCAGTTGTATTCATCCTCCGAAATGGATGTGAGTGTTAAGACCTGGAGCTACCAGAACAGCATGTCTTTCTCTAATACCATTAAATGACTTGCATCGTCCACAATTTACAAAACCTTTAAAAATAATTTAGGATGATGTTCTATTGTGGCACATAGGAGATAGATAGATATAGATATTTTACTATGCTTTTTGTTACCACTATTCAGCCTCATTTAAGATTTCTTTACTTCATGAGCTGAGCTTCAGTGAGGGGGCCCCCATTTTAAAATCTTGTCTCGTCTCTGGGCCCACTCCAACCTTGCTACGCCCCTGGCAGGCATCATAATTAGTGTTCCCTGTAACAAGGATTCCAGATGTTGACTACAACTCCCATTGTCTCCAGTCAAATGCCATTACAGCTGGGGATTGTTATGGTCTAGGCCTGGTTTATATACTAAATATGCTCATTAGTGAGCATATAAAATTAGGCCTGTCTCATAGTGTCACCAAGTGACCAAGTTCTTTTATATAGTGACCATGTAGGATCTGGGCGCAAGGAAGAAAGGAGATCAAACCAATCCTAAAAGGATTCAATGGGCTTTATTGAGTATAAAAGAATAACAACATCAATTCTAGCTGAGCAGAAAGCAGAACACTCTATCAATATTACTAACAGTATTTAAACAGAACATCCTAGCCAGCACCAATGTTCAACCCGTGTTCCTAACTAACATATGTGTGTGTATTAAATCTTCCTAAAGCCCAATATAATTCAGATATAGACAGAAAAAGGGGGGGGTAAGGAAGGCTGAGGACTGGCATGGTTGGGGGGGGGATCAGGAATTAGTAGAGGGATGAGGGGAAGGGAGCAGAAGAAGGGGAAGGGAGGAAGGGATTCAAGGCTTGTGTAGGCAGCATATTACCCAGAATCAGAGGCTTTGAGAGCGGTGGATCTTTTCAGCTGAAGGAGCGAAGCTTCAGGCTGGAGACAGGATCTTCTGGATCAAGCATGCAGTTTGCTCAGAGCACTGAGAGTCAGAGCACCATGGCTGGGGAAGTCTTGACTTCCCACTGCGCAGTGGAAGTCACAGACAGCTCCTGTCCATGGACAGAGTTCCTGCTTGTTGCCCCGCGGTTTAGCAGCAAACTCTGGGATTGCTTGTGAGCAGACCTTGCATGTAGGCACAAGATTGCTGATCTGCCATGTCCAGAGACTCCTTCTTATAGTGGTTCCATCCTTTGATGTCCATTTGAGTCTTCCGGATCACAAAAGGCGTCTGTCCCTGCTATCCTCTGAATACTGTCTTTTAATTACCAAAATTAGCTCAGGATATTTGGTCTGTCCAGAGAGATCTTAATCCCATCTTCTGTTAGCTGCTATCTTGAGGAGGGGACATTGCCCAAAGCAAATCTGCATCTCTGAGTTGCAAATGGGCCCCTTTTCTTGTCCCAGATGTGCTAGCCTGGTCCCAAAAGGTGTTAAAAGTCAGGAGTTAGTGAGAGAATTAATTCTATTTGTGTGATACAGTAATTACATTATTTCTTGTGTACCTCTATCTAGTGTGTAATTATAACAAGATAATATTTAAAGTAACATAAAAAGGGGTACATGTGTGAGATGAGTTAATCAATACATTTGACTAAGGCAGAAGCATCCTGTCAGTGAGGTAAGGGGATTACTGGACAGCAGGTTAATTTCAGCAGTGTGAGACTGGTAATTAAGCCTGACCCATTGTGTCTCAGTGAGTTTCTACAAACACTGATAAACAATGCTAGATTACCCCTGCCTCTACAAATAATTTACCAGGTATTACCCAGGCAGATCTGGGTATCATGTTCACCTCAAGTTCAGGCATTTAATTGAACTCTTAATATAAAATGAAATCAGACACAGGCCTGCATTCCATATACTTCTGGGCTGGTACCTCTGGTTCTAATATGTTGGGGTGGGCTGTCCGTAACAGGATGATGGGAGTTGTAGTCAGCAACATCTGGGAATCCCTTTTACAGGGAACTCCAACTATAACCCCTTCTTTACAATGTGACATTTAGCCAGGAGCTTTCCCAGACAGCAAGCTTTACCACGGTTTCACTGTAAGGCTTTTATGTGAGTTCGAAGCTGCCCCCCCCAAAACCAACACAAAAAGTGGATTTTTAAACCCTGGATATGAAGCAGGCTACATTCTAATGTGCAGTGAAAAACCTGAATTGTGTGTGAAGTGCTCCCAGCTTTTAAATGTTCCATCTTTGGTTATATCTGGTAGGTTCTTTAGTTTTTATAATTCTCAGTTTTGGCTTTTCAAATAATTTGAAATTTATAAAACAGCGGTAGTTCTGATTGTGGTTTTAGTCTGGACTTTGAACTTGTTTACTTAATTCAGTTAATTGTATTAGTTTTATTTTATATTGTATCTATTTTATTGTTGTGAGCTGCCACGAGCAATAGTGCACTGGAGGGGTGGCGTATAAATATTTTAAATAAAACAATTAACTAACTAACTAATTAATTAAAATAAAATCAAGAATTAACTTATGAAAAAACCTCTGATAGTTTGTTATGGCATATTAAAAGTGTGTGGGGGGGGGACTTATGCAGCAAAAGAATGTGGTTTGTTTCTCCAATAATCTTTAAAGAGGCTAATTTTCTTTAAACTTATGTGTATGTTGCTTACCTTCTCTAATGCTAACTTAACTGGTTATCTTTGGTGTTATCTTTTGCCATTACCCTTTAAAAATTGGTGAGTCTCTTTCTTTAGCAGGGGCAGAACAACTGGTCCTATCCAGCCTCATCACAGCATCCCCCCAGTGGCTGTTGCTGCAGCCACTCTTTCTTATGTTCCTTTTTAGATTGTGAGCCCTTTGGGGACAGGGAGCCATCTTTATATATATTTATTTATCTATCTATGTAAACTGCTTTGGGAACTTTTGTTGAAAAGTGGTGGTTGTTATCGCAAATTCATTTTTTTCCTTTTCTCATTCAGTTCTTTGAGGTATTGTTTTCAGTCTTTGCATAATGGATTCGAGCTAACTAGGAACATTCTTTGAATACCTAACATAGCAGTAACTGTAACCGATCTGGCTCTTTTTAAAACCTCTATACCCTTCCTTGTTTCAAACCAATATTTTCTTGCATCTCCCACCATTGTTACAAGACGGCCTTCCTTCATACTTGGAATTTTGGTGCCCTTAAGGAAGCAGATCTCCATTTTGAACAAAATTGCCTCGTACAGCATTGCAATGTAAATAGTGCAGACAGCCTGAACCTGCAAAGAGCACACAACCGTGAATCCTTGAATTCTTAATAAAACTAAATATCCATTTGGCACAAAACAGGGGTTTCAGGACAAAAGGCAGGTCCAGAGGCACTGAGTGACCACTCCTTGGAATGTAATCAAGGCAAACTCTGCAAGATAATTCAGTTCAGCATGCCAGTGCCCTTTTGTCTTGATGCTTCATCTGAATGGCAACCTCCTCATCTACACATATTTCCCCTGGTCCTGCAATCAAGATTCCCAAGGATCTCCTCCTTCTTGCACTTCCCACTTTTAGCCCCTGCTAGGAAACTCCTGGAGGAAAAACCTAATCTTCTTTCCCTTACATAGGAAGTTGCTGCCATATACCGAGAGTCCATTGGTCCATCTAGCTCAGTATTGTCTACATAGACTGGCAACAGCTTCTCCAGGGCTGCAGGCAAGAACTCTCTCAGCCCTATTTGGGAGATGCCAGGGAGGGAACTTGGAACCTTCTGCATGCAAGTATGCAAATGCTTTTCCCAGAGTGGCCCCATCCCCTGAGGGGAATATCTTACAGTCCTCACATGTAGATTTGCCCACTATTTTTCTATTGGCGCAATTAATGAACACTACGGATATTTTTCTTATATCATGCATGTATATTGACTGATACAGAAATGTATAGCCAGTATCATATTGAGTTTCAGAACGACCTGTCGAGGACATCGAGGACATTCTTTCTGCTCAGTGGTGTGATGTGAACTCGCCCAGCAGATTATCTATTCCTCCTCACCTTCCGTAAACATAGATGGGCCTTCTCAAAGGCCTGTATGAATGCCCTCCCTTTGGAATTATTGGCTAGTATACATATATAGCAGAATTCCAGCTGAGCAGAGATATTGTCCTTGTAACTCAGATGAGATTAATTCGGTTGCACATGTGCTCCTGTGGTGTGTCTTTTACATAGGTTTTAGGCGAAGGCTAATTGACCCTGTTTTACATAACCTGCCAGGACGATTGGACAAATTTAATGTAATATATTAGCTAATAGATGTGAATTTGTCAATCACATATGCCATTGTGAAATTATGTTGTTGTGCAATATGTGTTTGACACACTCTGCTCGCTAATGGTTAGATACAGTGTAAAGATATGTTATTAATATGGCTATGTTTAAATTATACATTTGTTTTAGATGTTCTGGTACTGGTCAAATACCATAGTAAAGACTGACTGACTAGCCAATATAACTGATTGCTAGCTGTGGCACCATTTTGAATATTGGAGCTGTATCTAGCTATACAAACAAATTGGGGAACACAGAAGATGACAGTTACAGTTAGGTGATATTTCTACACAGGGTCCTGCTGCTTCTCCCACGCCCCTTTTGTCTCATAAAACTGCTTGTCCCAGTAGACCACTTACACAACATTCTCAATTGTCATGTTTATTAAAGCTGGTGTGCTGGACAACTGCTTGTGAGAAGCTGCACTTGTCACATTTCTGCCTGGGCATTCATTACACTTGCTGTGGTGAGGAAGTAGTATGTGGTCTATGAATATATCAAGCAGAAATTATCTGATGTACTGTATCTGTAGCAAGTGTTTGGGAAAGCTGCACTTATAGCATTTCTGCCTGGACAGTCACTATATTTGGTCAAATACTGCTGTACAATTCATGCCTTGGGTTGCAACAACATCTCTTTCTACAGTTCTTGCCATCTCTAGAATGGGTGAAGAATTCTCTCCCAGAATAATATATACGTCTGTATGTAGTGTTGTTGCGGGGGGAAACCCTCTAGAATCTAGCCTTCCTGTTTGATTCAGCCACATACAAGCATATCAACAAAGCGATTAATACATGTTATTAGTTATTAAACTTACATATTTCAGAGGTGTCATCTAGAGCCTGAGAAGATGAGTTACTACCTGGCTTTTATGACAACTTTAATCCCTATGGTATCTCTTCGTACCAGCAAGACCCTCTTTCTGCTGACTGAGGAATTTAGCTAATGCCATGTGTTTGACCACTCCTGGTACCTGTTATCTCTGGTGGGCTTCTCAACCCACATTCTTGAGAGGGGGCCTCCCGCTCTTGACTTTGGCCTCTGTTACTGAGAGGCTTCTCAACTCTGAATAACCTGCTGGCTCTATACTCCATTAGGGATATGAACCAAACTTTCCTGAATTATACTTTGATACACACTTTTATATACAGTACTTATTTGTAGGCCTGGATTAAACAATTCGTTATCAGTGTGCCAGGGAATTTTCATGAATTTGGGTGACTAATTATTTTGTTTCTTTAAAAGAGAAATATCTGTATCAAAAGAATGCCAGAACCTTGAGGATTCTGACTTGTGCTGCTTTATATTCTTGGTCAGGTTTGGTAAGCATATTGAGCCCAAATCAGTCAAAAGATTCTTAGTAATATCAGCCGGTTTCAGGGGCATAGCAAGGGGAGAGTGGGCCCATAGTAAACACAGGCAGTTTCCCACCTCGCAGTGGTGCCCTCTGTGGCCATGTGTGCATGAGCATTCACACCTCCCACCCCCACTCTTGCTTCCGGCCTCCAGCTGGCCGCCCTCTGACCTGACCAGCACCCCTGCCATAACCACTGCCTGTTCCGGCCTGTCCTTTCCCCACTGGCTGCAAACCTGCTGGGAAGAAGGGGGCATGCACATCCTTTGGTGGGCCCCTCTCTGATGGAAGGAGGGTGGACCTTGGAGCCAGGTGGAGGTGGCTGGTGGAGGTGGCCGGTGGCTGTGGGAGCCCTGGCCTGTGGGGGAGGGGAGCAAGGCAGCTCCCAGACAGCTGCGGGGCTCCTCTGCCCAATTATAGCTCCGCCCGTGGCTTGTTTACTCAAGCATTCAGCTGGCCTGCAGGACAGACATTTTGGGCAAATCTTGGAGTGCCCACTGTTTAATTTGAAAACGTGGTATCTAAACAATCTGACCGTGTGTTTTTTCTAAGTTTTTGGTGCAGACTAAGACAACACTGATGTAGCATTTGTGTCAGTTCATTGCATTTCAATTGCCATTTAAGTCTATCAGAAGAACCCGCCAAAACGGAAGCTCTTTGTAAAAACCCATAATATAAAGAATGCCAGGGCATTCCTGAACGTACAAATAATGCATTATTGACTTTCCCCGCACAGATGGACGCTTAATCTCTAGATTTCTAGATTAAGGCTTTACACTGATAGAAAATTACAAATTCCCAGTTGCTGCTCATCAGAAATACAGATAAATCTCTTCATTAAGCCTTTTGAGCTGAGAAGGAACAGAGATTATTTCAGCGCCCACTTAATCATATGTATAAAAATATACATATTTTATACATATATCAACACTCAGCCTAACTGCCATTCTCCTTGGAAGTCAACTTTACGGTAAGGAACGACACAGGAAAGCTATGGAAGGGGGTAGAAGGGGGATAGATAATTCCTCAGCTATTCCATTAATATATTTACATTCCAGAAAAATCCCGATTGAGCTGTAGTATCAGCTTTAACTTGAACCTTACATGTTTCTGTATAGTGTTAATATAACATGGGAGAAATTGGAGTCTATATAAAGGCATATATAAAATTATATGAATGTTAAACTATTACAATTGTAGCAGAGCATGTGGTATTCTTTATTGCAAATTCCAAAAGTTCTATCAGTCTGCAAATGAGACAATTGTTTTCAGACACATTTCTGCTCATACTTGTCTTTTTGAGCTATTTTTTAAGCATCTCAGGGTTTTCAGGCTTGTAGTCACTTCAAGAGTGTCTCCTGTCAGAGTCATGTAGAGGATTGATGGATCCAGAGTCAACACCAGTCAGCCTAGCCGACCCACTCACTTACCCAACTTTGAAACCAATCCAGTCATCAGAATCATCACACTCACCTACACTTATTTTACACACAATGAAAAAGTGAAGGTGCCAGTCTGCGTGATCAACAGAGTCTTGGATTAGACAGGGAAGACACAAGTTAAAGACCCTGTTCATCCATGAAATGCACTGGGTAGGCTTCAGCAGGCCACTGGAGATGAATCCACCCTGTGTTCCTTGAGGGCAGGGCAGGGTTCGAAATGTGTGAAGTGAAACCAAACCTCAAGATGAAAACATGCACTGCAATGTTTTCTCCATCCCTTCTGACTTCAATACTATTTTCATTTCACTTCCTTGACTTTAAAACTATGAATGATGCCAATGAATAGTGACAGAAAGAAACAGGACGTGTTCCTTGTAAAAGCTATACAAATAGAAAGGGATCAGCAACTAATAGCTAGCCATAAAGTGAGCCTGTGGCAGACAGTGAGAATCCATGGCAACTTCTAGTCAACTGCTTGAAGAATTCTGGTTTTGTACATTTCATATGCACCTGTGTGCACAGTCCCTAGTCACAAACATCTTTTTGTGTATGTGTATGTGTTTTGTTTTGTTGTGCGTATCCCACTTCTCCAACCATGGTGAGATGTTCTAGGGCCAGCACCACAGGATTTAATTTGTTACTTATGAAATTAAAAGAGCTTCTGCAATAGTTGCTTGATTTGCAAATATGCAGGTAGAGCATACTGAAGGCAAATACACCAATATATATTAAAAAATACAGCCCATAACTCTGAATTTTCAGACAGCAGTTTTGTGGCCAGATCCAAATTTGCGCTTCTGTTTAGCTAACTTCAGTTAAATAACTTTTGTAATGCAATGATTTTTCTTCAGAATGAATCCATATGAGGATTCATTAAACACCAGAGTCCTAAAAAATGAACTGAGTTTGCCTTGCAGGTGTGTGTCCATGTGTGTGTGTATGGGGGGGGGATTAGTGGCACCCCATGTGCCAACTACTCCCCCAACCCGCAAGCCAGTAGGGGACTCCATTTATTTTTTAGGATTTTTTGGAAATGTTTAGGCTCTTTGGTATGTAATGAATCCTCGTAGGGATTTATTATGAGGAAAAGTCATTACATAGCAAAGAGTCTAGACCAGTGGTTCCCAAACTGGGAGCCTCCATATGTTGCTGAACGACAGTTACCATCATCCCCAGCCATAATAAATGGTAGCTGGGGCTGATGGGATTTGTAGTGCAGCAACTTCTGGAGGCTCCCAGTTTGGGAACCACTGGTCTAAACACTTCAAAAATAGTGACTGCACATTTTGCTCCATAACTCCACTTCTACAAGAGCTAGAACGTAGCTTCTTCTTTTTTTAAAATGAAAGCTGGGGATCATGGGGAATGAATAAGGGAAATTCAGATCTTGAATTGATTCGAATCAAATCTGGAGAGATTCAATTACAGCTTGTATTTGACCAGGGATGACCAGGCAGATTAATTTTAAGGTTGACTCACTTGAATCGACCAGATTCGAGTTGAATTGATTTGGCCTCCAAATGATTCACACATCCCTCTTCCAAAGGTCACATCATCCATCCATCTATCTATCTATCTATCTATCTATCTATCTATCTATTTGAATTATTGTTAAAGTTCAATACTGCCTTTCATTAAAACAATCTCAAGGTGGTTCACACAAAAGTTAAAACAAGACTATAAAAATTACACAATTAAAATATTAAGCTAAAATATAAAAATGTGAATCTGATTAAAAATTCAAAAACATGCACAATATAACCATACAAAATACAAAGCAGCAACAATAGAAACAATCATACAAAAGCCTGGGTAAAAAGCTAAGATTTCACTAGGTTTTTAAAAACTGTGATGGAGACTGAGGCGCATACGCCCACTGGGAGAGCCTTACATAGTCTGGAGGACACAACTGAGAAGGCCCTGTCCCGCATGTACAACAGCTGAGCCTCCCTCATTGTTGGCATATGGAGCAGAGCCGCCCCAGATGACCTCATCAAGTGGGCAGCAACCCTTGGGAGCAAGCGGTCTCTCAGATATCCAGGGCCCAAACCGTTAAGGGCTTTAAAGATCAAAACCAGCTCCTTGAATTGGACCCGGAAACAAATTGGTAGCCAATGCAGCTCTTTCAAAATGGGTGTAATGTGATCCCAGCAGGCAGCTGCAGTTCCTGAATATTCTTCAAGGACAGCCCCATGCAGAGCATGTTACAGTAATCCAGCCATGACGTGATTAAGGTCACTGCCTTTGGGGGGGTGGGGAGGGGGTTCAAGAAATTATGTTAATAAAAAAGACATGAAGCCCCACCCACTGCAAAGGAAGCATTCTATATGGCTTGATTAAAGGTAAAGTGTGAACTCGAGTCGGTGTCAGCTCCTGGCGCCCACAGAGCCCTGTGGTTGTCTTTGGTAGAATACAGGAGGGGTTGACCATTGCCTCCTCCCGCACAGTTATGAGATGATGCCTTTCAGCATCTTCCTATATCTCTGTTGCCTGATATAGGTGTTTCCTATAGTCTGGGAACATACCAGCGGGGATTCGAACTGGCAACCTCTGGCTTGCTAGTCAAGTCATTTCCCTGCTGCGCCATTAGGCGGCTTGATTACTCTCCAGTAAAGCACTTCAAGCTTGGTCAACAATAAGTCAACATGAGAAGGAAGGGACAAAGTACACTGGGGATCTCCAGAATGCAGTTGGCGCAGACTGGGACAGAAGGGGAAACCCAGCAGGGTCCAAAAGAACATTATTTATTAAGGAGCAGTAAGAATCCATGCTGTACAAGGAGATATTGAAAGGTGTGTGTATTTATATTGCAAGTACACACACTGTATGGAAATCTTGGTATAAGCATCCATACATGCCTCCAGGAGTGTATAAGGTGAGTGTAGCACATGTCCGGTTATTTTTCAGTGTTGGTATTTTTCTCTACCATGCTGTACCGGCAAAAGATGTACAGTGCCACTGAATACCACTACAGTGGTTGCAGAAATGTGACTGAGGTGCACAAAAGCACTATGCAGAAAAATAAAATTGAACATATGGTCATGTAATTTGTAATGTCTTGTATTTTGTTTTGTTTTTGGCAACACACATATACATTTCAAGCTAGAACTGTGGGCAGAAATAGTGCAGGAAATTGAAAGGTGAGTTATAGCATGGGGGAGGGGGATAAAAGGAAGGGGGAGGGAACAAAACCTGTAGTATTTCCTGACACAGAGCTCCTGTGTGGATGGGTAACAGCAGGAAGCAATAATGGATGTGTGGATGCCCCACATTGACTTCCAATAGACATGAGTAAGAGAGTCCACTGCATCTCTCACATCCTCCACCTAGAAAACCTCAAAATCTCTGCTTTTTAAATGTAGAATAGATGGCACAAAGCCTCATTTGGACATCAAAAGGACTTTGTTCACATGCTGTATTTTGAATGTTGGTGCTCATAGTGAAAAGGTATTGTGAATATTTTGATTCTGCCACCAATATTTGGTTTTAAGACAGAATCAATCATGACAGCCAGCTGAAAGGAAACGTACATAACAGCTTCTGAGACATGATGAGGCAGATGCTTTTGCAGCTCCCAACAGGGAGTAAGGATAGCAACAGCACAGCTTGCAAGTCATCTGGCAGATAGTTAACTGAAGCAACCTTTACTCTTGTCACACCTGTTTTTATTTGTCACAGGTGAATGCTCTTCCTTCTTGACCCTCAGCAATGAACTTCTCTTTGGCGAACAATCAACTGAGGCAGTACAATGTTCCGAATTTTGTTGACTTCACCCCAGGCTCTGCCATGACAAAGAAAGCAGATGGTCTTGCCATGATCTCAATCATTGTTGCTGTTTTTGTCCTGTTGGCCATCCTCATCATTATGACTGTCCACTATGGCCCACAACTACGAACAGTTCAAATTACTCTGGTCCATGACCCCATGCCACAGGACATGGAGAATGGCACCCATTTAACACACTGGAAGAAACTAGGTTCCCAGAGGAAATGCAACATGCCCTGTGTGCTAACACTTGAGAACAACGGTGCTTCCGGGATGAATCTTCAGAGTGGAAGTGGAGAACCAAACATCATAGAGATCACTTACCTGTGAAATAGCATCTGAGAAGCTCATGGTTTTCTGGTGGCCCTTTTAAATTTCAAAATTTTTGAATTTTGAATTTCATATGGCTGACATTCCTTTCCAAGCCCTGCTTGATCTCTGGAATATGGCGATGACCTGGGCAGTTTGCTCCTAGGTACTTCCTCTCACCAGTTAGAGCCTAACTGGCTCCCCAGTTTATTGGGGTGATAAAACAAGAAGGATGACTGCTAGAACACAGATGGAGGAAAACAGTGGCGTATCAGGGGGAAACGGCACCCAGGGCGCCCCCCCCGCCGCCCCTCGGCCCCCACATACCTGGCGGTGGTGTGGTGCCCCCCAGGCGGCAGATCGCCGGCGGTGGCGAAGATTCGGCGGCGATTCGGCGGCGGGCGGGCGGCGGCGATTTGGTGGTAAAAGCCTGAAGGCAGGCTCGGCGCCGCTCTGCACTAGTCCTCGGCGGGCGATCTGCTGCGCTGCCGCTCAGCCCGCTACTAGTACAGACCATCACCAATGCCGCGGGTGACCCGCCGCCGCCTGGCCCGCCACCGCCTGGCCCGCCACCGCCAAATCGCCGCCACACGCCCGCTGCCACACTCGGTGGGCAATCCAGGGGGGTGCCGGGGGAAGCCACTTTTTGCCTCCCCCCACGTGACTCGCCGGGATGGCGCCGGGGGCATGTGCCCCCACTGCCCCCCCATCGTTACGCCTCTGCAGGAAAATTTGGAGTGAACATGACCAAACATGGGTAAGAGCCCATTTTAGGGCCTGCTCTGTGGTGGTGACAGTGATAAAGAGATATTACTACTCTGCTCCCATTGCATCTATACAATTCATAGAAGCTATTCCAGGTAGTAAGGATTTTCTCCATCTGCATCTCAAAGAGAATTATTGAAGCCCTTAGTGACTCAATGTGACCTCTTTGTGAAGCATTTCACTGGTAAATTTGTTTGCACTAATTCCAACTTGGATTATTATCATGTTTATTTAATTATTTGTTTATTTTGCTTTTCAACAAAACATTCTCAATGCTGTTTATGTAGCAGAAGGAAAGGTTCCCTGTTCCAAAAGAGCTTATAATCTAAAATCATATTATATGCAGTGGAGGTACATTCCCTCAGTCCTGTCAAGTCGCTTTTGCTTGAACAAATTCCAACTATTAAAGCTGGAGGAAGCTGACAGGCTGCTTGGAAATTAGGAGTGTGCATGGAACCACCAAACTGTGGTCCGGCACTGGGGTGGGGGGTGGCTTTAAGAGCGGGTGGAGGGTTTACTTACCCCTCCCACCTCTTTCCTGTTCTGGCGCCGTAAGTTTAGTAGTAATTGGGGTGGCAGGATAACTCCCTGCCGTCCCTTCCCTGCTGCTGCTCTGCAAAACTCCCAGAAGTCCTTTGTGTGCGCGCACATCGTGCGCATGCTTCATGTCTCTGTGACGTGCACACGCACAAAGGACTTCTGGGAGTTTTGCAGAGCAGCAGCGGGGAAGGGGTGGCAGGGAGGTATCCTGCCGCCCCAATTACTACTAAACTTATGGCGCCAGAAGGAGAAAGAGGCGGGAGGGATAAGTAAACCCTCCACCCGCTCTTAAAGCCCCCCACCCACCCACCCGAACCGGACCGCCCAGGTCCGGACCGTTCCGGAGGCCTTTAGAATGGCCTCCGGACTGGTCCAGGCCCATCCCTATTGGAAATGTGTGTTCTACCACCTGTATACTTGAATTTTGCCCATCATGGCTAATAACACCTAACTGCAGGGAGTCCAGAAGGTAGTTCTGGAAATAAAATGATATTAGCAGTTTTGAAAATAAAACTGCTAATATTATAATGCCCTTATACAAAACTATGGTGTGGCTACACTTGGAGTACTGTGTACATTTCTGGTCACCACATCTAAAGAAGGACATTGTAGAACTGGAAAATGCTACCTTCCTTATGAGGCAAGGCTACAACACCTGGGGCTTTATAGTTTAGAAAGATGACGACTGCGGGAAGACATGATAGAGGTCTATAAAATCACGCATGGTGTGGAGAAAGTAGAGAGAGATACATTTTCCTCTCTCTCGCATAACACTAGAACCAGGGGTCATCCCATGAAATTGATTGCCAAGAAATTTAGGACCAACGAAGGGAATTACTTTTTCACAAAATGCATAATCAACTTGTGGAATTCTCTGTTACAAGATGTGGTGACAGTCAATAACCTGGATGGCTTTAAGAGGGGAGAGGTCTTTCAATGGCTACTAGTCTGGTGGCTAAAGGGCACCTCCAGCCTCAGAGGCAAGATACCTCTGAATACCAGTTGCAGGGGAGTAACAGCAGGAGAGAGGGCATGCCCTCAACTCCTGTCTGTAGGCTTCCTGCAGCATCTGGTGGGCCACTGTGTGAAACAGAGTGCTGGACTAGATGGACTTTGGGCCTGATCCAGCAGGGCTGTTCTTATGTAGTTAAAGGCTCCTTGAGAGTGGGGGCGATCCTGGTCTCCTTGAAGGATGCAGCTGTGAGACTGCTCCTTAAAAGGTCGTTCCAGGACCTAAACAATTTTATCCTTTGGTCAGTTATTGACCTCCCCTTCTTGGGCAAGTTGTTTAAGCAGATGGTAGCCATCTAACTCTAGGCATTCCTGGATTAAATGGATTCTGAACAAGTACTTGGAGTTGGTAAAAGACTGGATGGGGCCAATAAAAAGAACCTCACTCCAGACAAGATGGAAGTTTTGTTCCTAAGTGAAAAATAAGTATTCAGTGTGTTTTGGATGGAGTTGCAGGTCCCCTATCTGTCACGTGGGGGTGCTGTTAGATGTAGCTCTGTACATGAATGTTCAAGAGGCATCTCTGTCTCTTCATCCATTTCAGCTCATGAGCAGCTACAGCACTTCCTGAGTAAACTTGATCTTGCCACAATTATCCCTGTTTTTGTACCATTTAGGTTACATTGCTGCAAATTATTACTATTAATATATTTTAAAAGTTCTTAAAGCAGTTTGCATCTTAAAAAGAATGGCCATAACGTGGAACCATTGGGCCAATCGCTCTCCCTCTTCCTCTCCTCTCCCTTCTGAATTCAGACATCACAGAGAGCTCCCTCTCTGTAGTCGGCAAGACTGCAGAGAGGAGGGGGAACTTTCTACCTGGGTTTGCTGAAGGGGAGCTCCAGTAGCCAATAGGAGCTGGAGTGAGGGAGAAGCTTCCTTCCTCAACTCCAGTTGCAAAGCAACCTGACTATGGTGCCAGTGTTTGGATGCAACATTGGCACCATGGAACATTGGCACCGTGGCAGATCTCACTACAAACTGAAGGTACAAATCTAGGTCCAGGGAGGGAAACCGTGGGTCCATTTTGCAGTGAAACAGAAATTGCCCACATTTGGGTGTCCAGAAATTGAAACCAGAGTACCTTTCACCTCCGGTTTAGTTTGATGTGAGAATGCGGCCGTAGAAAAGATTCCTGTTGCAAAGGGGCTCATAATCTTAAAAAATTAAAAATGAGAGGCTGCCATAGAAAACTGTTCAGAAATTTCAATTATTAAAATTATACAAATATGGCAAATGTTTATATACTGCTTTTCAACAAATGTTTGCAATGCGGTTTACATCAATATAAATATATAATGAAAAGAAAAGAAAAGAAAAGAAAAATGGCTCTCTGTCCCCAAAGGGCTCACAATCTAAACAAGAAACAGAAGACAGACACCAGCAACAGCCACTGGAGGGATGCTGTGCTGGGAACGGAAAGGGCCAGTTGCTCTCCCCCGGCTAAACAGAAGAGAATCACCACTTTTAAAAGGTGCCTCTTTGCTCAGTTAAAAGGGGTTGACTAAGCAGGGGTTAACTAATAATTATGGCTGAAAGGTTATTATTTTGGGCTCACAGAGTTGATCATATTTTGTTAATGTTTAAAGATCTGCATTGATTACCAGTCCCCTCACCCCTACCTTTGGAAATAAGGTGGGAGGCTACAGAGAACACGGCCTCTTGTGTTTTAGCACCAAGATTATGGAACACCCTTCCTGGTTTTATTTCCCAGGTTCCTATATTATTATGTTTTAGGTGCTAGTTATAAACATTCCTGTTTGCTCAAGCTTCTGGAGGCATTTTATTTCACTTGCCTGTTTGTATATTAGTGGGTTTAAAAAATGTTTTTATTATTTTAATTGATTGCTTTTAATTATGTTAATAGACTTGGAAAATTATCTCAGGTAGAAAGGTGGGATATAGGTACCTCTATTTTAAAAGAATGTAGCACTTTAGCATTTCAAAGCACTTCATAAACTTTATTTCAGAAATCCTTACAATAGTGCATGCTAAGATAGTACAATTTTCCATATATAAACATTTGCAAATGCAAAGATCAAGAGTTATCTGTTCAAAGCACCAAGTAAGAAAGCAAGATACACATCCAGGAGCACGCTTCTGTATAGGTAAAACTGTCTTGTATTGGTTTGTTTTTTGAGCTTTGTTTCTTCCTTCTTTCTAAAGATGGATTAGACATCCCCCTTGAGGCGAGGTGTATCTAGGGAAAAAGCGCCTAGGGCAAGCACTGAAATTATGCCCCCTGTCCAAACATCTGACACCCATCTTTCAGATAACTATACAAACTGAAAAATTAATATCAGCTGAAAAATACAAGTCAAGCTCGTTAATCTTTTAATATTTCAAAAACTATTTAGCAGTGGACATAGCCAGATCAAAAAATGCTGGGAAACTACAAATTTCAGTATGCTGGGGCTCATGAAATACCCAAATACTATGTGGAGGTGTACTTGGAAAACTAAACAGAAGTGCCTGTCTAATTCTCTACTATGCATTGTAGCACGACTATTACATAAGTTTTGAAAATCAATGGAGAATTTGACTTTTCTCAGATACTCTGAAAATAATTAAAGGATATGCAGAGTAAACTGTGTCACTGCTTGGAATATATTCTAGTATTTCAGAAAGACAGTTAAAATGAGAGCAAGAGAGCAAGAAACTCCCAGTAGGCCTTAATACTAAGGATTTAACACGGATTCAAAGACAAACTCACCATTAATAGCCATATTATTAAGACATCACATTTAATGCACTTATCACAAGAAGCAAAGTAAGAGCAAGTGAATACAATCCTAGCTCATAAGCTTCAGCTCAGTATTCACAAGCTCTGATTCTCTGTACATAGTGCCAATCTGAATATGTGTGCAGTGACTTATATTATATTAATTTTTTTTTTAAAAAAATTACCTGTAGGCCCTACGGGGCGCTTCCTTTTTTTTTGGTTGGAGGGCTTCCTAAAGGGGGCTGCAAAGGTTCCCCCTCCCCCCACTGGCCTCTAGGGCCTCGCAGGGACTATTTGAGCATGTGTGGTGGTCATTTTTACAATTTTTGTTTAAAAAATGGCCGCTGAAAAATAAAGGCCACTGCTCATGCACAAATGGCCTCTGCGAGGCCTGGCATGGCCTAAGGCCTCACAGAGGGCATCTGAGCATGCATGGTGGCCATTTTGTTTTTGGCGGCAATTTAATTTTTAATTTAAAAAAAAAAATGGCGCTCCCCTTCAAGTGGCACCCGGGGCACGTGCCTGCCTGCCCTACCCTAGATACACCTATTATGAGATATTTGAGTACCAACTCAGGAATAATGACACATTGAACCAATCAAAGGAGGTGCCAAACAGGTTAAAACTAATGGGATCCAAAGAAAGATGCTAAAGTGTAGTTGAAAAGGTGAAATTGTGGTTTGAGAGCTGCGTATTGTTCTTCATGTACTATCTTTCCGTGATCACATTTGTAATGAATATGCTTCCAACGTAGGGGAGCATGGCAGGGGTGAGTCTTGATTGGACAATCTGTAATATATGTTGCTGTACTTTGACTTCAACATCATGAGGCTGTGCTCATGATCATGACTGGGGTGGGGAAGGCGGGTGTGTGGGTGGGAAGGGATAAACCTACCTTCCTCCCAGAGAACCAATGATACCTTCTTCTATGCTCCGAGCAATGTGGATCACTGGAGGCCGGGAAAACAAGTCCTGGTCTCCAGGAATCTCAAAACGCATTGTGTGGGCAATGCAATGCATTGGAGGATTCTTCTATTAGGTGGGGTGGCAGCACCAGGATCAGTGCTGCACATGAGCAGCCCAACTCAGGCTGGGCTGCCCTAGCCTTGGTTAGGCTGCTCATGAGACTAGCCTCAATATATATTTTAGTAACTGATATAAGATACCCTAGTCTGGTAAAAGAGTTGTCCTTTTGGTGTTTCTTGCCAAAGATCAGGGCTACACAACTTCAGCCCTCCAGCCATTATTGGACCACAGATCACTCCTGCCTATTGGACATTATGGCTGAGGATGATGGGAGTTGGTCCAACAGCTAGAGGGCCGAAGTTGTGCATTCCTGTCATGTATGAACATCATGTGTTAATCTTACCATTATATTCCAAACCAGAACCTTCTAGAGACATTATTTTGATCAGTTTCCAGCCAAAACTAACTTTGCTATTTGTTATTTTGTTATTTAATTGATAATCCTATCACAAGTGATATTATTCTTACAAGCTGGGCTCTGTGAAGGGGAGATTTTCCTTGTTTTTGTCCTTCCTTTTCATGCTTCTCCACACATTTATGCATGTATTCTCTTTCTCTCTTTCATACAAATAATGAATCCCTCCCCATCTCCTCCTTGCTTCTTCAACTCACTTGCTTCTTCAACCCCATTCTTCTCCTCCTCACCACCATGCCTCCTGATTCCCAGCTCCTCCCTCTTTCCTCTCAGCATGCAGCAGCTAAAGGGAAAAGTTTCTTTCACTGTTTCTTTGTCATCACTGACAGCACCACCACCACCAGTAAAGAAACAGGGGGGAGAACTGCGACTGAACTACCTTCCATTAGCCCAAATAAACTAGAGAGTCCTCTTGACCAGCAGCAACATGACTGATCCTAGTTTGATATCCTGGTCATTGGGATTGCTTAAACCACAGTTTTCTTGTTCGGATCATGGCAAATGGTTTAACAAACCAGAAAGCTTTGCTTTTAACTGGACAGGTGAAGAAAGGAGGAAAGAGAAGGAGAGAGGAGAATGTCTTGGATTCATGATCCACCAAACTATGGAAGACTTATCAATGCATGTTAGACCAAGAGAGACAGGTTACCAGGGCAACAGGCAAAGCAACAATGGGTGGGGGGATGTTATGGGAGAGCTTGCTAGCAAGCATGAATTGTCCCCTTTGCTAAGCAGGGTCTGAAATGGTTGCATTTGAATGGGAGACTACATGTGAGCAGTGTAAGATATTCCCCTCAGGGGATGGGGCCACTCTGGGAAGAGCATCTGCATGCTTGCATGCAGGTTTCAAGTTCCCTCCCTGGCATCTCCAAGATAGGGCTGAGAGACACTCCTGTCTTGGAGAAGCTGCTGCCGGTCTGTGTGGACAATACTGAGCTAGATGGACCAATGGTCTGACTCAGTAGAAGGCAGCTTCCTATGTTCCTAGAGCAGGAAGAGAGCCAGCTCTCACAAGGTTATAAGGGTGGAGCTGGAGCAGACCTCCCATGAGTGCAGGTGAGGCAGTTGTCTCAAGGCACAGGTTTTTGAACTGCCTGAGACAGCCCTCTGCCCTCACTGCTGCCTCCTCTTCACTTTGTGGGCACCTTCCTACCTCCCTCGCTGGACTGATAATGAAAAGAAGGGAGTGGAAGAGGAAATTATGAAAAAATGGCAGTAGAGTTCAAGAGGAGTTCTATAGAGCACTCCCTCCTCTTCTGGTCATTCTGTATGCACAGGAGACACTCTGCCGAATGCCTTCTGGACTCTAATAATGCCCTTTCCTTTTCTGCTTCCTTCTCCTTTTCATGCTAGCCTTCCAGTAGTGCATGAGGGAAGTAGGAGGATGCATGCCAAGCCAGACAGTGGCAACAGCAAGTGGTGCTGCCACAAAGGAGTAGGTGTAGGCAGGTGTGAGTGTTTGTGCATGTTCATGTGTGCACCTAGGGAAGCAGTAGCTGTTGCAGCCACTATAAACAAAAACAAAATGAGAGGCATGTGGGAGTGGGGAGGCAGCATTTGGCACCCGGCTTCAGGTGTGCCAAAGTCTTGAGCCACTACTGGAGTGGAAGGTGGGTATTTCAGAACTATGGTGGCAGCAGTGGGGGGAGAAAGTGGCAGGCAGCCCAATCAGGACAATCACCTGGGTGTCTTGTGAACCTCCTCCCCTCCCTTGCTCAGATCTCCAAAGGTGAAGGCTTCACACCAGGCCAACAAGGATTCCCAATGTTTTTCACTACAACTCCCAGCATTCCCAGGTGCAAGGGTCTCTGGCTGGGGATTATGGGAGTTGTAGTCTTACATCTGGGAATCCCTGTTAGAGGGAACACTGGTTTAAGGTCTTGCTGGGCTCCAGATTCACATGCTACAATTTGGCATCAGTAGACTTCCTCCTTTAATTATGCTGATGGTAATCCTGGTGATTTCCAGAAGGAGAGACATGGGGAGATGAGGTGAGGGCAAAAGGCCCCACCTGTTTCAGTAGACACCACTCTTTAAAGGCAGGGGCTGGTCTGAGCCACTTATCAAGAGCTCACTAGATGTAGGGTCCTGTGAATGCATGAAGTCTTCTTCCCTTTCACACATGGTGTACTCCTCCTGATGCTGCTGTCTTATGTGTTGCAGGATTGTCTTGGACAGAAAGTGCTTGTCACTTTCTTCTGAACCTGTAAAAAAACCAAAACCAGACATGACTGTTGGTCTTTTCTTGGGAGAATGTGGATCTCTGGGGTGAACAGTTGAAAAGCAGTCACAGTATATCACCGTACATCAACACAGTAAGGGAGACAATATCTTTGGCACTTCTCTCTGTCACCTCTCTGCTTTTGAAACTCCCTAGGAGGCAGAGCAACATGAAAACCTAGGCAATAATTCAGCTTCTATCAATCCACAAGTTCTAGAAGATCTCTGAAGAATATATGAAAAATTTCTCCTGGTCAAAGAAAAGTCATGTTTCCACTGGTTTCAGTCCAATAGAAAGTGGGAGAAGAATTTGGAAGGTATTCTCTGCTTGTTTTTCAGAATCACTTTTGCCTCTGGTCATAAAAAAAAATCACGCTTAAAATTGCCAAAACAAAACAACATAAAACCAAAGGGGTGATAAATAAACTATACACATTTGCAAAAGAAGCAGTAAGAATTGCTGGTTGGTCCAAAAGATTTTTCCACAGAGCAGATACCCAAGTACTTATGCATTAAAACTTTATAGGAATATAATGCAAGGTAAAACCTGAAATCATATGGTAAAGAATAAACATACCAATGCCATCCCTGCAGGCATTAAGCCCTTGGAATGCAGTATCTATCTGTCTATCAGATTTGTAGACTGCCCCGAACTTCAAGTTCAATCAACTTTTTCTTTGTTTCAGAAAATATTTTGAAATTCTACTAAAAAAGCAAAGATAGGTCCATCTACCTTTGCAGACCATTGATGAAGGTACCTTTCTTGTCAGTTGTGGAAAGACCAAGGAGGTTAAATGATTAATGGTTTCCATCAATACAACTAGTGGTCTTAAATACAACCCAATACTAGTGGTCTTAAATACAACAAAGGCTGCATCTACTAGTCTTACTTGGGATTAAGTCCCAAGCAATCAACTCTCACTGTGCAGAGCTCCAAAAATATATCTCCAAATGGAGTGAATTGATAATACAATGGCAAATGCAAGAAGTAAAGAGAGCTACGCACAAGGGTCCCCCAACCAAAAGCCCCAAAACTTGACTTCACATGCATGCTGATAGGGTTTGAACTAGAACTTCTGGGGTCACAGCTAACTATAAACACCATCTGAACTAAAATACTGTAGTTTATAGTGTGCCAGCCGCTAGATTAATGTTAGATCTTTGCATGTAGCTATAGTTGTATGACCGGCTGCTGTGTATGAGGAGTATGTTGTTGGGTAGTTGTTCTGAACAAGGATGAGAAAAGAAAAAGATCTCTCTGGTGCTCTCCTAAAACCATAGACAGGGAAACATAAGAATACTGCAGGAGATCTTTTTTGGCCCCTTTCTTCCCACATTACATGGGGTGATAAGGTACTTAAGGTTCATTCATCCCATAAATGTGTGGATCATCAGTGGAGGTCTGGACACTCAGTCCACTCAGGCCTTGGTTGGTGTGGGGAAGAACAATCCATTTATCTGGGGATCCTATCTTTCCTTGGAATTTTCCAAAACCTCCAGATTAGTACTGCCCTTAAAAGTTTCAATAAATATATATTTGAATTTCTCCCAGGATGCTGGGGAGGGTTTGGGGGCAGAAGACACCCTGCCAAATATTGAGGGGGCAGGGCTACAAATATTTCAAAAAATGTTGAGGTCAGGGGTGGGACAACTTACCAGTGGGGGCAGCCAGTCTCCTCTCTCTTACAGAAAACACCATGCCTCTGTGGGTGGCAGTAGCACTTGAATGGCTGTGGCTCTTCCTTGCAGCCACCTCCTGCCAGGCAGTAGTCTTCCCCACCAGAATGCACCAGGGTGCTTTCCAGACTTGCCGCTCAAAAGCGGCAAAATGCTCCGTTCAGGCAAATCACTTTCAAAACATAAAACCTGAAGGGGGAGCAGTCTCGTGAAAACTAACAACCCGAAAAAACAAGATCTTTTTTTACGCTGGATAAATGATGCCGTAGCACTAAGTCGCAGCAATTAAATTCCAAACAAGGCATCTGACATATGAATGGCACCCTGGCGCTTTTGTCGGGACTGCGGTGTCACGACACAGGAAGTGTGGAAGCACACTTCAGAAATGTGTCATGACTCCCTTGCAGGGTCTAGTCTGGAAAGCGCCCAGTACATGGTGTCATTCCTTGGTGCATTTCGGGGGTGGGGGGAAACAATAGCCAGTGGGAGCCAATCTCTGGAAGGGTGGCAGCAGCAGCTCAAGTGCTGCCAGCTACCCACCCACAGATGTGCAGAGTTTTCTGCACAAGAAGGAATACACATCGCTGCTGTTGCAGCACTGCTGAGCCACCACCCAATTCTGAATGTTTTTGAAAGATGTGTGCCCCCTAAAACTGACCAAGTCCCTACATTTTAGTTGTCTGTGAAAGGGGTGGTGAAAACAGGGGAAAGGAGTCAGCACTAATTCAAGTGCCCTGTAGTTTGAGAATCACTGTATCAATTCAAATGGCATATGGTTAGTTTTCTTAATGTTCATGGCTTATTTTGAAAAAACATGTAGGGCTATTTTAAGGCTTGTAAACAATTTGACAGTGGTCAGAGTGGAACAGCACAGCTCCAGGCTGCTGGATGATTGCTTAGTTATTGGTTCTCTTATACATACGTACATAGGTACATACATACTGTACCTAATTCTGATAAAGAAATATCCTCAGAAGCTATACTAGAATGAAGGGCAGATTTAGTCCTAATGAGACATTGAAGCTGTTCCCACAATCACTGGAAAGCGGGCTAAGGGAACTTAGCCCGCCTTCCAGTGGTTGTGGGAACCCCAGGGCTCTCGGGCAAGCTCCCAAGGCGGCTAGCCTGCCTAAACCACTCTCCCCTTAAACGAGGTTAATGGAGTGAGCACTCCGCTAACCTCATTTCATTGCTCGTGTGTCACTGCAGTGTGTGGCGACACATGAGTAGACCCCCGACTCGGGGGGTCTCTCCAGGATGCCTCATGCACTCGCGCGGGGCACCCTGGAACTTCCAGAGGCCACACGGCCCCCGATTGCTGCAGCCCCTGCTGGCTCCGGCAGTCATGTGCGCGGCCAATCTGGCTGCTCAGCTACAAGTGGCTGTTCATCTGTGAGGAGAGCGGGCTAAGCCGGCTCTCCCCACAGAACCCCCTCAGGCGCTTCACACGTGTCATGTGAAGCGCCTCATTATATTGGACATGCATGCGAGTGCCTGTACATTTTTAAATGAACCTGGGTACAGTCCCCCTCAAGTGAATGGTATGGAAAGGAAGTGTATTATAGTATGTGTGCTGAACATTATGTGTGAATAACTATATGTGTGTACAGATCCACAGATGTGTTGAATATAACATGTGAATAAGGATTCTGTGAGGAGGCAAACTGGGCTCCAGTGCCTATTCCTCCTAAATTCATAATGGGTCTGTCTTCCCACTTCTTACCCTCATACACGATGAGCCGATAGCAACCAGAACAGTCTTTGGATGCCTGTAAGATTTCATCCAGTGTCCTGCAGAAAAGCTTGGCTTGTTCCAGACGGTCTTGACGGCTGAAGGCAGCACTTTCATCTTGGGACATGGCATAGAGGGACCGCAAAGGAGTAGCATACTCCACAATACAATAATTTATCTAAAGGGAGAGGGAAAAAGGAAGACCAAATATTATCTGGGTGGCATTTAGTCTATCGCTTCAGGAAATGTTGGTAACTTCCAACAAGTCTACAACAAGTGTAGTCTACAAGAGTCGTCTAAAACAAGTCTATTAGTGTACAACAAGTACACTGATAGATCCCTCAGATTAACCTACCTTTGGAAACCCTCTCCCAGTCTCTTCCTGCCCATTTCTGACATCCTTGCTTTGTAATGAGCTTCCTGCTCCCTTAGGAGCATTTCTTTGCTAAAGCAGGCAAACTGGACTGAGGAGGCAAAATGTGATGTTGAAGGGGAGGGGAATGAGAGGGCCAGCAGGCAATTGCTCTGACGTTGTCCAGCCCCAGCGCTAGATCCCAGTGGGAATTGTCACCATGTGCAGGGGCATAACTTTAATTGAACAAGGGGGACAAATGTCCTGGGGCCCCTGAAGGAGCGCCCCCCACCCAGCCAATGGCCGGATGACAGCTTGCTCTTCGCTGCTGATTATTGTATACAATACATATATGAGGTAACGGAAGTAGGTATGTAAGTTTTTAAAAAGTTTCTGAGCTGGTGAATGAGTGTGTGTGTGTGTGTGTGTGTGTGTGTGTGTGAGAGAGAGAGAGACAGACAGACAGACAGTCAGACAGACACTCTACATGCATGGTGCGGAGTGGCCATCTTCACTTCTGGTCATAGGACCCACTCCAACCATACCACATTCAGCCTGAAAGGAGGGACTGAATGCAGTTTCACAGGGCTCTGTTCTGTTCAACATTTAAATAAATTATTTGGATGAGGCAGTAACAGAGGATTTTGATCATATCGGCAGATACCACAAAACTGGGTAGGGCAGCTAAGATGTTAGGAAACAGAATCAAGATTCAAAATAATCTTGACAGGCTTGAACATTGGTATATACAATCAAGGGTGGAACTTTAAAAATAAATCAAAGTACAAAAAAGGTACAGCTTCAATAAATGTTAATAAATAATGTAGGGGAAAACTGAACACAGGGCCAAAACTAGCAAGAGGAAGTTCAACGAAGACAAGTGTAAAATCTTGCATTTGTATAAGAAAAATCAGAAGTACAAGAAGAGGATGGTGTAATCTAGCTTTGCAGTGATACATGTGAAAACAATCTAAGTGTCTTGGTCAGAGGTGCACCTAGGTAATTTTGGAGCCTGGACCTAAAGGCCTTTGGAGCCCCACCCCTCTGGCAAGATAAGCATCATCCCCCTACATACACACAAACACACACACACACACCATGACACACACAGTTCTTTTAACATGTGGGTTCTTGAAGGCACAAACAGCAACTGAATTCACAAGAATGAATGTAAGAATATAAAATGGGTATATTTATGCAAATATGCATTAGCAGAAAAGTTTCAACATGCAACTTATCGTATTCCCATCCCACATATTTCTTTCCCCACTCCCTGCTCTAAAGTACCCGGGGCAGGTCACAATCACACTCAGCCACCTGGCGCAGTGTGGGCCAGCTTGTGGCACAGAGACCACACCACCCAAGACAGACTAAAGAGGCTTTGGGACCCTGCAGGGGATGTGGAGGTCCTGGACTAGCCCCCAAGTCCAGGGGTAAGAAGAGCGCCTCTGGTCTTATAGTGGACTACAAGTTGAATTTGAGCAGGAGTGTGCCTCTCCCTATTTGCTCCAGCATTTTCAGAAAAAGCTTAAAACCGGCATTAAAAAAACCCAGAAATACATCGAGATAAGCTAGAATTCGCAAGACAAAGCCCAATTTGTGTGTGGAGTAGGTCCAAGGATCTCAAAGCGACTTAGGGGTAAATTTGGCTGGTGTGTGAACACACACTCTCTCTTATGAAGGAGATTTGGGGTAACAGCCCTGTCTGTAAAGCCTCCTGGGCAGCACAGGGAGAAAGGGTTGTATCCTGCTTTTCCTAGAGTTATGGCCTCAATCCAAATCCCTGCAGCCACTTTCGCATAGGAAAAAGACAGTCAGGAGATGCACTCACACAACTGCCATGTCAGTGTCACTCATGTTCAGACTGACCCGTATTCAGCTTTTTGCATTACTGTATAAAAACATTCTCAAATGTTTTCTAGTTTCTAACCCTGTAGGTTTAATCAATTGCTTTTTTATTAAAAAAACCATCTTCTTTAGCATCTTTTAAAAATATCAACATATCTCATTTTCCTTTTCAACATATGCAGTTCACAGAATGTGAACTCCGGAGAGATTCAACTTTGATTTTCACGGTAGGAATATAATTAATGAAATAAATATTCTCAATAGGTGGATTTTAAAAAGAGAGAGAGAGGAGGACACTGAGAAACATACCATTCGATTTTCATCCAATATCCCATAGACACTGTTTTTGTAGCTCCGTCTCTTAATGCCAGCTTGATCCACATTCAATTCTGGGAGATTGTTTATGAACTTAATACGACTGTCAACCTTCTGTAGATCATCATACACCTCACAGCTCAGGGGAATCAGTATGTGCAGTTTCCAAGTTTTTTCACATTTGAGCAAAATGTTGTTGCTTCTGTTGAAATTCTGAATTGAGTCTTTGAGGCCTTCAAAGTAAAAAAGCATTAAGAGGCTACTGAGCTGGAGTCAGTAGTATTACGCCAGTTTTCCAGTTTTCCTTTTCAGCAGTATTTTAAGGCATTTCGGCACAATCAGGACTGGTAATTTGTCAAACATCTGTACCCACGGAATTTTATTGCAAAAATGGCAGAATCTGACAAGTAATACTGAATCCTGAAAAGTTCATTTTATATTTATATTGTGCACTTCCTCTAAGGACCTCAGAGTGGCCACACATCCCCTGACCCTAACTTTCCCCCAGACTCTCCCATTTACTATAAGAGGGAGAGGTAAATATACCCCCCTGTATCACTCATGTTCAGCCTAGATTAGCAGCTATCTACTTAGCCCAGTATTGGGGGAAGAGGTGGAGCTTTTAATTGATTTGGCAAGCTCCACACCTTTCTCCCCTGAATTTAGCCAACACATGCCCATCTGTAGCCTTTTAAAACCAGTAGGTAAGGGGGCCATCATACAGGTTAGGGGGATTCTGGCCCCTGTAATTCAAGCACTAGCTCTACTCATCTGGGGTTCAAGGCTTGGTTAGCAGGAGTCAACTCATCTAGCTCGAGTTCAGCAGTGTCACACTATTGCACTTGTTTGGGGTGGGGTGGGGTCGGTGGGGGCGCTTCCCCATTGTCTATTTGTTTGTTTATTATGTAGCACATATGAAATTTCTGGGAGGTTCACAATTTAAAACATAACAATAATAAGAACATTAACACAATTAAACCAATTTATAATATAGATAAGTTTACTATTAGAGGGTGATGGTGACAATTCCTAGCATTTATGTCTCACCTTTTTATAAAAATAATAGTCAAGACCTACTTTAGTACTGATGCTCCCACATATTCCATTAATGAATATTTTTAAAGAGCTACATGTTTAACATGAAGATTTAGGAAACATACATAATAAATGCTGCATAATTTAGTTTTCATTAATTAATATAACTAACTGTCTCTGTGGTGAGGTACAGACCTATTTATTTATTTATAATATTGTATGCCACTTTTCTTTTCAAAAATTTATACAAAGCAGTTTTCAAAAGTTAAAACTTAAAATAATAGAAAAGTAAAGAGATAAAACCATATGCACCAGAATAAAACCAATGTTAAGATGAGTTAAAATGTTAACTGGGCAGGGATTAAAAGGTTGATGGAATACAAACAGCTTTTTGGACACCCTTGGGTAAGGAGTTCTATGGGTATAGCGCTCTTCCCAAACCTAATTACATATTCATCCATCCATCCATCCATATTTACATCCCACCTGATACAAACATCTCTAGGTGGTGTACAAATTGAAAAACACAACAAATATTAAAATAGTATAAAACAGTTAAAATTCACAAAACTAATAAAACAAGATTACAGATAAAAACACATTCAATTTAAAAATCTTCAGTAAAAAGCCTGAGAAAACAGATATGTCTTAAGGGTCTTCCTGAAAACAAAGAGAGAAGCGGATGCTATTATTTCAACAGGGAGCATATTCCAAAGCCCTGGGGCAGCCACAGAGAAGGTCCGGTCTTGAGTTGCCACCAAATGAGCCAGCAGCAATCATAACCGGACCTCTCCCGATGATCTTAGTAGGCAACAGGGTTCATGACAAAGATGGCGCTCTCTTAAATACCCTGTGAATGAATTCATGTTAATGAATAAATAATTTGCCTACTGTAACCTATTAGCATCCATTTTGCATGCTAATGGTGTAGAATTTTGGACATTATAATTCATTTTATATTACTAGATAACAGAGAAGACTACTTACAGTGACTACTTACCAGGCAAAATGACTTTTAAATACCCGACATAATAAGACCAGGCAAGTCCATGTGCTACATTGAGGTTGTTCTTTTCACATATTTCAGAAATCTCTGCAGCTGAGGGATGCTGCAGATGAGAAGGGGAAGAAGCTGTAATTAATGTTTCCCCAGACAAATTGCAACTCTCATCCCATCTTGATTGGCTTGTGTTTAAAAGGCTCAAGGTGATATTGAACCTTTAGGATATCCCCACACATAGTCAAATCTCTGCTCAGTTACAGAGTTGTTGGGCAGTCTTAGGCAAATCATTACTTGGCAACCTCAGAATAGTCACTTACTTCACAAGTATGAGGCAAAAGATTCAGCCAGCAATACACATCATAATATATTTTAAAAGCCAGTTCCTAATATTTGGACACAATCTAGTCTAGTTCTTCAGAATGGTCAAGAAACAGGACAGGGTTATGCAGACTGGCATATGTGTCAATAGGATCACTGTTCATGGGGGGTGCAATGTGTGTCTGTGTGAGGCTGCAGAGACACACTGCATTCCCTTGGGATGTTTGCAAACACATCCCATCCATCATAATGACGAGCATTTTCTTAATATGAAACCAGAAGTCAGTTTTGACATTGCTGAGTGGGCTGGGATGTCTGAAAAACACCCCCCTTGTTCATCTATAGATGGGGGGGGGGAAGCATGTACAGATTGACAGGGTAGATGTACATACCATATGTATTTGATTTCCATAAAATCTAAGGACCATTGCATCTGAAGATACACACTCTGCTAGTTTACTGTCTAGAGACTGGGGACTTTTAGTTTACAGGTGATTGCTTGTTTCCGAGGTAGAGGAACTAGAATGCCGGTGTGGTGGTGGTGGTGGTGGGGTGATGTCTACACACCTGGCAGAAGACGTTTCTGTGCAATCTTGTGGGGTAGGGTGGTGAGACTTCTTCTTATATCCTATTCTAACTCCAAAATGTCAAAGCACTGAAAGGAGAGTGCAGAAAGTTCCTCTGCAGACATGAGCCCAGGAAGCACTCATTGGAACTCAAATGCTTAGCCAAGGGAGCTTTAAAAACCAAAAAATCAAAAAACAATGAGTGGTTTTTCCTGCTGGGAATGTCCAGGCAATGGCAACATATTGATTTGATGAAGCAGTCTGGATCCTCTTAAGCCAGCAGTCAAATGACAGAAAACAGAAATTAGATTAATCCAGCAAGCTGGTGAGTCCATTTTCTTTGGGGTATCAAGTTGTTTCTTCTTATGTCAAACGCTAGTCCTTAGAACAGAACTCCTTACAGAAGAAGTGATTTATTAGAAGAGGAAATATGGGATATATTTACTGCAAGTCATACAGAAATCATACAACACTGTTTTAACAGTATATATGTCTCAAGCCAATATGGGCTGCCAAAATTGAAATGAAAATCTCTGCATTCACACATACAGCAATCTGTTTAAGGGTTGTGGGCCTTAAACAGACTCCATATCCAACACTGCAGTGTGAATGTTTGCCCCAGATCAGCACCAGGCTCTGCTGCTTCTTGCTTGGAGACATGAGATCCTTGGGTAGTGTGATGAGCTGATCCAGCCCTATCTGGTTTGGATATGATCCACTTAAAATTGATAAGGAGGGCATTCAGTGGATGCCCAAATGATACTTAGTGTATCATTTCTAAATCAGCAAGGACCTATGCTCCTGATGACATCACTGGGAGCAAGGTGGGGCCAGAAGAGTTTCCTTCCTGAACCTTGCATCTGTCCCATCCTAGACACCATGACCACAACTCTTCTTTGTGCTTCTTGGCAGAGGGAATGGGTGAAGCAGAGATGCTTCATGGGAACATAGGAAGCTGCCTTATACTGAGTCAGACCATTGGTCTATCTAGCTCGGTATTGTCCACACAGACTGGCAGCGGCTTCTCCAAGGTTGTAGGCAGGAGTCTCTCTCAGCCCTAGCTTGGAGATGCCAAAGAGGGAACTTAGAAGCTTCTGCATGCAAGCATGCAGATGCTCTTCCCAGAGCAGCCCCATCCTCTAAGGGGAACATCTTGCAGTGCTCACATGTAGTCTCCCATTCAAATGCAAACCAGGGTGGACCCTGCTTAGCAAAGGGGAAAATTCATGCTTGCTACCACAAGACCAGCTCTCCTCTCCTTCCACCCAGGCAGGGAGGAGGAAAGACTACAGGCAGACCTTGGATGTTCTTGCATAATGTGAGCTCATTCACAGAACTTGGGAGCTGTATTTTGTGGTCTGCTGATGTCAACCATGTCAGACCTGACTTGGCTTATGCTTCTACAGGGAAATCAGTAGCAAAGCTGCCAATACAGTTTCTATAGTTGCTAAAGCCCTAGCTACTAGAGCCTTGATCATTTGAAAGCCTTTCCTCCATCCCTGTGGCCTACGTTGTGATGCCACCAAATGAATTAAGTTTTTGTCCCTGTAGCCATTCCTGTAAAAAGGTGCCTTGAATACATTAAATGCATCCAGTGCACAACAGTTGCACTGTTGTAGTTGTACTGAGTTAGATTGTCGCAAGTCCTTACATGTGAACAAGTTTACCTCTTGCTGTTGTAAAACCTAATGGGGATATTATTAAATGGTTGTGAACAGTAAAAAAGTGTATACATTGGGAAATTCTAATTTAGTGCAGGGGCGTAACTATAATAGGGTAAAGGGAGACAGTTGTCTGGGGGACCACTGCCTTGGGCCCCCCCAGAGGCAAGTCACATGACTGACACCCACCCAGGCTTCCTTCAGTTGTGTTCATCCTCCGAAATTGGTGTGAGTGTTAAGACCTGGAGCTACCAGAACAGCATGTCTTTCTCTAGTACCATTAAATGACTTGCATCATCCACAATTTACAAAACCTTTTAAAAATAATTTAGGATGATGTTCTAATGTGGCACATAGGTTTTTTATATATATCTATAACTATGCTTTTTGTTACCACTATTCAGCCTCATTTAAGATTTCTTTACTTCATGAGCTGAGCTTCAGTGAGTGGGGGCCATTTTAAAATCTTGTCTCTGGGCCCACTCCAACCTTGCTACGCCCCTGATTTAGTGTGATGGTGTGATGGTGAATGGGTTAAAGGGTTGTTTAATAACTACTGACCCCTACCTTAAGGCCAAAAGTGATGCTCAGAAGCTCGCAGAGAGACACAAGACTGAGGTTCAAACACAGGTCAATTTCTTTGGAAAGCTCAGTGTTTCTGAGGAGTAACAAGTAGGAAACCGCACACAGTAGCAGAAGTAGACCATGCCGGTGCAAATCCAGGCAGGCATTTAGGGCCTTTAAGTAGTTCCCATGATACCTATAGGAAAGAGATCTATGATATGATAGAACAACACATACAAGACTTTCCTGAGGTGGACCTGCAGAAATGAGACAAACATTCTTGACCATGACAATCTCCAGTTGATCCTGGTCTTCTGTGTCCAACCTGGTCAGAGAACCTGGTCGCCTATGTCGTTTGAGCTCTCTCGACGTATGAAGAGGTCAGAAACACTGACAAGCTCCAGGCAGGCCTACGTTACTTTGTAATGTAGCAAGGTGTAGGCGATGCACATTATCTATGAATGACCGACAAGCCAGTGCTCAGATACTGACTAGAGCTTTCAGTCACCTGGAATACCTTCTTGGTAAAGATGGAGGTCCAGATAGCAACACACAAATGATCACACAGAATATGATCTCAGTGATTAAAGTGATGTCATGCCAGAATGTTCAGCTCAGTGGGGAAAGTGATTTGAAGTGGGTTGGGGTCTTTGCCCCTGCCCATTTTCACCACTGCATGGTCCACTGTATAACCCAAGGCTGGAGGTTTGGGTGGATCATCTTTCAGGGAGCAAGTCACTTGGAAAGAAGGCTTCTTTTGGCACTTGACTCCTTAAGCATTAAGGCAGGAGATTTAACAAGATACAATTTTTGCATTTTACCATGGAAATTATATGCCCCGCTAGCTTTTTTCCTTCAATGCTTGTTCAAGCTAGACATTTATTCAACCTGCTCCCATTACAAATTCTTCTCTCTCAGCTGGCCTAGAGGGCGTTCCCTGTTCATCAAGATCACAGGGTTAGAGAGAGGAGGCATGCCTGGTCTCCGAAGGTGAACGGTGGCCCCAAGGCCTGACATGCCTCAGCTCTCTGACCCTCCCAATTCTCTAACTTTTCTTCTTCAGCCTTATCTAGTCATCTGCCTGTGGGGCTTCCATCATCCAGCCCTAAGCATGAAGTGCTGCTATCACCACGCCCTGCCAGCCTTCATAAGCATTTCTCATATATCATGGCAGTTGGGTCACCTGGATGTCACATGGCGCATTTCTTCTGTGAAGGTGCAGATCCCCTTAAGAAGTGCTCCAACCTCCAGGGCTGTGAAATGGATGATAAGGCAGCGGGCAATATGGTAGGGAGACTGTTCAGTTAGGTACAGGATTAGAGCCCACACGACAATGCAGACATAGTTCATGTACTGAGCCCAATTCCCCCGAGGTTTGGGGATAACAGAGGTAGCTTCACCATTGGTTATTTCCTCCTCACCAGACATCTGCAACACATAAGACATTCCATACATTTGGTCTCCGTATTTAGATTTCACTGTAATTGGGAGAAGGATCATAGCTCAGTATTGGAGCCTATGCTTTGCGTACAGAAAGCCCCAGGTTCAGCCCCACCCCAATATCTTCAGGTAGTGTGGAGAAATATCCATCTGAAACCCCGGAGAGCTGCTGCTAATCAGTGCAGACAATACTGAGCTAGATTGGTCTAATCTGATATAAGGCAGCTTTGTATGTTAGTGGGTGCTTCCCCAGTCCAACAAAGTTATAGTAACAAGTTTTGGTGTGGACATTTAAGTCCTCAGATAGTATTCCAGGGGTCCTGTACTAGAAAATGTGTTCATGATGCAGGGCAGGATTTAGACATGCTGACACCCCAAGCTATGTCAAGCTTAAAAGCCCCCATAGCATTACAAAATGGGTTTGGATATCCCATCCTGGTGTGTCCTCCGCCCTCACCACACTGCTCACAGTTACAGCAGCGTTCGTCCAAAGAGACGGACATTGCCTGCAACCATAATTGTAGGTATTGAATTGCTCAGATTTCTGGTAACTATCTAACCTCCTCTTTCCTTCTGACATCTGCATTCTAAAACACAAGCCCCAAGCAGGTTCAGCTGCTTATGATGAAGGTCACCAACATTGTCGAGAAATAGCCAAGCACAATGCAGCTCAGCCAAGCACAATGCAACTCAGCTCTCTTAACTCTCACAGAATCTATCTATCTATCTATCTATCTATCTATCTATCTATCTATCTATCTATCTATCTATCTATCACATTTATAAGCTGCCCCATCCAGAGGTTCTGGGTGGTGTACAACAACTTTTAAAAAGACATAAAACCCACAATTAAAACAATGCTAAAAACAATATAAAAACAATTCAAAAATGATTAAAACTATTTTAAACCAATTAAAATACATTTAAAAACAACAACACTTTACAAGCCTTGGAAGGCCAGGCCAAATAAATAGGCTTTTAGGGCTCTCTTAAAGGCCGACAGTGAGCCTAAACTGCAGATATCTGCCGGGAGTGCATTCCCTAGACCAGGAGCAGCTACAGAAAAGACCCGGTTCCGAGTCACCACCAGACATACCAGTGGTAACTGGAGATGGACCTCTCCAGATGACCTCAACAAGCGATGGGGATCATACCGAAGAAGATACCCTCTAAGGTAATCCGGACCCAAGCTGTTCAGAGCTTTAAAGGTAATAACCAGCACTTTGTATTTTGCCCGGAAACATATCGGCAGCCAGTGCAGCTGTTTTAAGACAGGCATAATATGGTCTCTCCGGGTTACCCCAGAGACCAATCTGGCTGCCGCATTTTGAACTAACTGAAGTTTCTAAACTATGTACAAAGGCAGCCCCACGTAGAGCGCATCACAGTAGTCGAGCCTGGAGGTTACCAGCTGATGCACCACTTGTTTTGAGATCGTTCTTTTCAAGGAATAGACACAGCTGTTGAATCAGCTGAAGCTGATAGAAAGCACTCCTGGCCACAACCTCCACCTGAGATACCATAGTGAGGTCTGGATCCAAAAGCACTCCCAAGCTGTGTACCTGTTCCTTCTGGGGGAGTGTAACCCCATCCAGCACAGGAAGATCTAACTCATCCCTTAAATTATGATCCCCCACAATGAGCACCTCTGTCTTGCTTGGATTCAGCTTCAATTTGTTATCCCTCATCCAGCCCATTACTGCCTGTAGGCAGGCATTTAGGGAGTGAATGCCATTTCCTGATGATGAAGATGATGATGATAAGGAGAAATAGATTTGGGTGTCATCAGCATACTGATAACACCCTGCACCAAATCTCCTGATGTCCTAACCCAGTGGTTTCATGTAAATATTAAAAAGCATTGGTGACAAAATGGAGCCCTGAGGGGCTCCATATAATAGCTCCTGTTTTAAAGAGGAACTGTCACCAAGCTCCACCATCTGGAATCTGCCTGAGAGATAGGAATGGAACCACTGCAAAGCAGTGCCTCCTATCCCCAATTCTCCTGGGCGATCCAGAAGGATACCATGGTCGATGGTATTGAACGCCGCTGAGAGATCCAAAAGAACCAACAGAGTCACACTCCCTCTGTCGATTCCCTGGTAAAGGTCATCTATCAGGCCGACCAAGGCAGACTCAATCCCATAGCCCTTTCTAAAGCCAGTTTGAAATGGGTCTAGATAATCGGTTTCCTCCAATATTGCCTGGAGCTGGTTAGCCACCACTCTCTCAATCACCTTACCCAACCATGGGAGATTGGAGACCAGCCTATAACTGTCCATAGCTGAGGGATCTAGGGAAGGCTTCTTAAGAAGTGGTCTAATAATTATGCTGGCCTTGGGCTGAAATAAACCAATACATACAATAGTGATCTAATAATTGCCTCCTTCAAACAAGGAGGCATCCTACTCTCCCTCAGAGATGAGTTAATGATATTAACTAAGCCATCCCCAACAATCTGCCTGCAAGATAAAAGCAGCCAAGTTGGGCTAGGATTCAGAGAACAAGTGGTAGGCCGCACTGCCCCAAGCAGCTTGTCCACGTCATCAGGCATCACAGATTGAAACTGATCCAATCTAATATTGCAAGAGGGATTGCTGGACACCACCTTAATAGATTTATCACACAAACATTTATCACACCAATTCCATATAATTCCATAATTCTTTTACAGGAGATTCCATCTGGATCATAGGAAGGTGCTGTACACTGAGTCAGACCATTCATCTATCTAGCTCAATACTGTCTTCACAGACTCGCAGCGGCTTCTCCAAGGCTGCAGGCAGGAATCTCTCTCAGCCCTATCCTGGAGAACCCAGAGAGGGAACTTGAAACCTTCTACTCTTCCCAGAGTGGCTCCATCCTCTGAGGGGAAGATCTTACAGTGCTCACATGTGGTCTCCCATTCAAATGCAACCGGGGTGGACCCTGCTTAGCTTGGGGAACAAGTCATGCTTGCTACAACAAGACCAGTTCTCCTCGCCTCTGCTTTGGCAGTCTCTTCATTCCTACTGTATTTCCCTCAGCTCTTCTTCTTGACAACCCATTCCTACTACCCCTTAGTTAGGACAGCAGAAACCACCACCAAAATTGCTGTCTGAAGGGCCCTTTAGACATCCTGCTCTCAGCTATGGAAGCATGCAGGGGTGTGGGGAGTTGTCCATGAGCAGCTTCTGTGAGATTGGAAGAACATTTAAATAATCCAAACACATGGGCCAGACTAATCATGTGGGTATTTTTCTTGAAATCAGCAAGCACCCACCCCCCCACCCCCCAGGAACGCTGCAGATTCCATAGGAAAGATCCTGTTGTCCTTTGTCCACATGGTTGGATCATTTAAACAAACAAACTGATCACAGAGAATAAACTTCCATGCAGCTGGGAGAATATCTAAAGGACACCTGAATTAAACTGTGATCAGAAGTACATTTATATGCAAGTTCTATTAAAACTGACCCTTCACATGAGGGCTATAAACTAGTGTAATGTAAAAAACAAACAAAACATAAACCATTCTCTCTCTCTCTCTCTCTCTCTCTCTCTCTCTCCCCCACTCACTCACACACACACATACACACACTCACACACCACACACACAGAGTTCCAAGTGAAGAATTACAATTTAAGTATTTAAAAAATAAACAGGAATTTATTAGACCCACACAATAATAAAAGAATATCAACAAACAGAAACCAGACCCATAATATTACTACTACTACTATGAATATTTATATACCACTTTTCAATTAAAGTTCTCAAAGTGGTTTAGATATAAAAATATGTGTCTGGATGGGGCAGTTTATAAATGTAATAAATGAAATAAATGAAATAAATGAAATAAATAAATAAATAAATAAATAAATATTAAATCAGATGGTTCCCTGTCCCCAAAGGGCTCACAGTCTAACATAAAGGTAGACACCAGCAATAGCCACTGGAGAGATGCTGTGATGGGATTGCATATGGGCCAGTTGCTCTCCCCTTGCTAAATATAAGAGAATTGCCACTTAAATGATGCCTCTTTGCTCAGTTAGCAGGATATAATATGCTATAAAGAATAACAAACTACAATCTATTAGTTCACCCTGGAGTCCTGGATAACCTACCTTTTCCAGAACTCAATGAAATATGGCAGGCTTGAAATTCTTCATGTATATTCTTTGAGAAAAGTGTACAGCATTAAAAAACATTAAATATTCCAATCAAACTGTAACATATCTTTAGAGGTATCATTTCCAAAAACTCAACATACCTGTACTAACTACATAGTGTAATTTATTCCACAAAGAATCAGGTATCGACTATAAAAATACAAATCTCCTCATTGGGTTAGCTTAACAGGGACACAGGGCTCCCTTTATCGGCTATGGCAGATGGAACACCGCACGCATCACACAGGGCTCTAGCCCTTGAGGCTTCCCAACTGGATCACGGCAAGCAGGGCAACATGAATTATTGTGTCCTGCTATGCAAAGTGGCCCTTATTTGAGGCTCTCTCTCTAATTGGCTGCTGCAAGTATACTGAAAGTGTCACAGTCACCTTGTGCCTGTTCTACAAATATGGGCAAGAGGATTGGAAAAGTTAGTTTTGAACTGGGCTGACAAAGTTGCTAAGAGTTTTCTGGAGATTAGTGTGCGTAGGGACCAGTCTCCCCACCCTCTAAAGAGTTAACAGGAAGGGAACCCTTGTCTTGACTGACAGGCTGGTGAACTCCAGGGCTCAACGAATCAGTCCACGAGGTGGGTGGGACATGAGGACTGCAGGGGGAATTCTGGGGAGAAGAAAGGATGTTTGTGCTGGGAGGATGGAGGACATGAAGCAATGTTGTTTGCTGCAGCAGGATGACCGCAGATCCTTGTAAGACAGGATTGCAGGAGGCTTGATTCTCATCAGGAGTTTGGTGAGTTCAAGGAGAAGAAGCCAGGGTTTTGGCTTCAGGAATTTAGTCTAGAAAAAGAATGTTTAGTCAGACTTTGTCAGGAATTTATATTTCTTTGTGTGTGTGCTTTGCATTGTCCTAGGTATCTGTTCTTTGCAACTGACTAACTAAGATTTTAAAGCGTGCTGCCCTAGAATCATTTGGACACTTCTGAAGTATTCTTATAACCAACTAAGGTTTTTTAAGTGTATCTAAAAAGCTAAAAGACTCAAATGGAACTAGTCTGTAGTAATTTTAATAAAAAGTCTCCCCACCATGTTCTTTACTTTTTACAAGCCTCCAAGGGTTACTTATTAACCCAGCAGGAGAAAGGGGGACTAGAAGGAGGATTTTTCTGGGTCAAAACATGCCTCAATGAGAGTTTGGCCAAATTAACAATTAACTCCACATACAGGCAGATGCCTGGGAGAACAATTGGATTTATGCACTTGCTTCTTAGCAAGGAGGAAAAGGCAAACAGGGATCTTTGATCACTCCAGTTCCCATTCAGAGAAGCCTGTAGGAGAGATCTGGTGGCAGCAGTAACCTAACAAAACCTCTGGGTTTACCAGAATCTTTTTCTTAGCTTTCTGGGTTTTTAAAGTTAAGGATTTCCAATCGTTCATAGGCAGCTTGTCTGAGCATGCTGCAGAAATGATTCATCACTGATAGGAATCATTCCTGAGCTAGTTGACTGAGAAGGCAGCTAGGAGCTGGTTAAAACTGGTTCAGCCAGCTTATTCATTAACTGAGTTGAGTCAGGAAAGGAAATTCTCATACACTGTCTGCCACAGTGTGTGTGGGTGGGAAGTGGGGGGGAGAGAGATTGTGGGGCTCCAAACAGTCCATCTATGTACTATGAGAGAGCATAAATTAATTTATATTCCTGGGCTGTTTGATGAGTTATCCATGTGGTATTTATTTCCTATTATTCATCATAACAAAGGTGGTCCTAATGGATGAAAAATTGTGCCTAGGAAAGCTGAAATGGCAAAGGAGAGCAGATGGACCAAACTATTCCTTATCCCTGCACTACTGGCACACAGACACAATATGTAGAACATCTGTAGGTACAAGTTTGCTTTTGTGCCTTAACTAGCCTCCAGGTGCTCTGAAGTGCTCATATTTCCAGCACCCTACAGTAACAACTCCCGTAATATTACAGGAGGGAGGAAGCTCTCCAGGTGAGTTCTTGTTTACATAACCGGGGCCTATCCCAGACAGCAGACTTTACCTTTACCTGATTAAGAGGGGTGAAATACTGTGAAGGGGCATATCAAATATTTCAAATTTGCCCAAAAACCCAATGCAAGAAGTGGATTTTTAAAACCCTGGACATAATCGGGCTAAGCTCCAGTGTGCAATGAAAAACCCAAATTGTGTATGGAGTGCTCCCTGATAGTTCTCAGGGACTTCAATGTAAATCTGGATGATATGCAAATACACATCTGCCCTTTCAAAGTACTGTATAATTACTGTCTGGCAGGGCTCCAGGTGTTCCTGGAGAATTCAGTGGTATATAGACTAAACACTCTAGACAATCAGACAAGCTCATGGTTAGTCCACAAAGCAATAATACATACTATAGCTACTAAAGAGCTACTGTTTGGCCTATGGCTGCAATAAAAGAACTACTACTACAAAAGAGCTAATATATAACAACCTAACTCTAGTCTGCATGCATTCTATACCCATGATGCCCCTGTGGCAGAACAGCTGCAGCTGTTAAGAGCTAAATAACAGCCTACATATAGCAAAACATAACATAGCAAAGGGAGTAGTATTTTGGGTGGCCTTAAATCATTTTCCTACCTCAACAAGTTGATCTGGCATGTAGAGATTATCAGGGCATTCAACCTACTAATCAGTCTCCCTATGGGTGGCCTCACATGACCCGCCAAAATCTGAACCAGTTCTTAAAGACAGAGTTCAGAGGTGAGACCAACTTTTGGCGGTGGTGGAGATATGCTGACACTGGTTGTGTCATGCAAACACACCAATGTCCGCACATTTGGCCTGACTTTTGATTCCAGAACTGATGGCTGTAACAAACTTCAAATCTAGGTTACCGGTGCCAGTACTGGAGCCAGAATTCAGGCGGAATATTCCAACATTGGCAGGTTTGTACTCTGGAAGCTGGACTTGCCGCCGAGCTCTGGGAACTGGTAGTTTGGCGTGTTGTGTGAAGCTACCCATTATATGCTTATATGTTGGTGGGTTAGCTACATGCTAGTGTTGTCCACTGGCAGGGGTGACAGGATCACTACTATATTCCACTACACCAGTGGAACAAAATCTTACAGTGATGTCATGGAAATATATCCTGTAACATTTCTCTTGCTCCAGTGGTATTCAGTGCTGGCATAGCTATGCTGGCAGGATACTGCCAGCATGAGGAGCAAACATGGAAGCTTTACACACAGGGCTTCTACCCCGAATCTACTTCAGAGGAGAGTGTGTCACACACCAACCAAACCTACCCTGAAGTCTCGTCGAGATTTTTGGACCCACTCCACACGCAAATCGGGCTTTGTGATGCAAATTCTAGCTTATCTCGACATATTTCTGGATTTTTAAAATGCTGGTTTTAAGCTACTTTTTCTGAAAATTGGGAGAGGCACTGACTAAGACTCATTAGCATGATAAGAGTGATGTTCTCTTTAGAAATGCAGATATCGCTCTTAAGGAAGCGCTCACTCCCCCACCCCCATTGGCTAGAAGGAAAACATGGAGAGCTTGTTTCAAAACAAAATCTGAGAGCAGAGGGGAGGGGCTGCTTCCCTCAATGCCACGAGTGTAGTTCAAAGTGGCTTCGCTCAACATTTACCCTGAAGCATGAAGCATTGTGCCAACAACTCCATGATGGAGTTGGGGATGTGGTGGGAAGGAATAGAGCTCAGTGGGAATCCTCTGCTTGCTCAGAGATCCTGCCCGAACTGCAGAATGGGACCAGTGGACTGGCCAGCCTACCTGCCAAGCAAACTGTTTTCACATAATAGTACCACATTATTTTGTGGTTAAGTCTCCACACCAGTCAATTCAACTTATTATGTAGTTTACAGTTGTAGTTGTGTTCCATTACTTATTCTCAGTTGTATTCTCTCTGTTCTTCTCCGTGGTTACTGGACCACTGACAACTTGCTTGATGTGATCTTTATGTATTCCTGGACACCCATAGTTGCAATGTTATCCTTTTTTAAAAAACAACAACAAATGCACTCCAGATTAATGCACAGCCATCTGTGCAGACATGCATTAAATCTTCAAGCCAAAAATAGCCACAGCAAAACAGGAATGGCAGGACGAGTTAATCTTTTAGTTCTAGGATGTTGAGCCAGATGTCCATTGCTGGTACAAAGGGACATATCGGAATATATAACGGAAGTAGTGCACAGTTTGTCAAGAGAAACCTCCAAGTACTGCCAAAAACTTGGCTTTAAAGATAATAATCAGTATATTGAATTATACCCAAAAGTGAATTAGTAACTGGTGCAAGTACAATTGGCTCACTGAGGCAGGAGAATGGAACTGGGCAGCACTCTGTAACAGCGGGATCTCTCCAAGAACGGCTCAGTTTAAAGCATATTACCATAATCAGTGTCAGAGGTGCTCTTACCCCTGGACTTCCGGGCCCAAGACCAGGGCCTCCACACCCCCTGGAGGTGCTCCAAACCGCTTTAGTGACTGTGACTTGCGCCAAGCATGACCTCTGCTATAGAGATGGTGGGGGGGGGGGCGTGGTGAAAGAAATATGTGGGATGGGAATATATTATGTGTTGAAATGTTTCTGCTAATGCATATTGGCATAAATATACCTGTTTTATAGACTTACATTGTTGTGAGTTCAGTTGCTATTTGTGCCCTCAAGAACCCATGTGCTAAAAATACTCCATGTGACATGGTGTGTGAGTGTGCAGGGGGGTGATGCTTAACTTGCAGCGGGGGCAGAGGGGGCTCCAAAGGCCTTTAGTGCCAGGCTCCAAAATTACCTAGGTGCACCTCTGATCAGTGTAACTGGTTATCATATTATGGACGACAGTGGGCAGATCCTCATTACCAAGCTTAACAGTCAGCTTACCATGCATATGGTAAAAAGCACCAGGAGCCATAATCTGCCATCAGATTATTCAGGAATATAAAAATTCATCATTTGTATTTAAATAGTTTCATATGCATAATTATTATGCCTTACAACAAAACTTTAAGGTATGCCAGTATTGCTGTCCTTTTGCAGGTGAAGAGCTGAGAGGATAGTGGCTCCTGCTCACCCAAGGCAGGACCACATACTCCACTTCAGTTTCATGGCTGACACCCTAAACTAAAGCTGCTGCACCTGTGCAAGCCAAGAAAGCATGTGTGCAGCAAAAGTGTCCCTGCTTCTGAAGTGTGGGTGCTTGTACAGGGAGGGGGAGATGTTTGCTGATCTCGCTTTCCCCTGGAAGAGCTCTGAGCTTTGCTCAGAGCGCAATGAAATGAAATGTACTAGCAATTTATCCTTTGTTGGTTTCATTTGTTGATGTTTGGTTTGTTTTCCGTTCATTACTCTGCACTTTGGTTTGAATCCCCGCTGGTATATTTCCCAGACTATGGGAAACACCTATATCGGGCAGCAGCAATACAGGAAGATGCTGAAAGGTATCATCTCATACTGCAAAGGAGGAGACAATGGTAAACCCCTCCTGTATTCTACCAAAGACAACCACAGGGCTCTTTGGTTGTCAGGAGTCGACACTGACCCGACGCACACTTTACCTTTACTCTGCACTTTGTGGTTCTTTGTAACTCACATGGGTCATAGCTGCATAGCTAGTTGGTCTGTCAGCTGTTTAGAGTAGAGTCATGTATGTTGGGCCATGCAACATGTCTCTACATAATGAACGGTTGAGAAGTAGTAGTAGTATAGGGAAACTGAAAGTGTGTTCTAGAATACGAACAAAAGTCCACTGGAGCTTCACATTGCAAGGGCCCTTGAGTAGATGAAGGTAAGCTGTCCTACAAGGAAATGTGTCTGCTACTGCTAATAGGCTTCTGAGGAACTGCAGTGTTCCCACAGGGTTCCCCAAAACCACACTACCCTCTCTCTGCAGTAGCAAGAAAGGCTTCCAGTAGCAAGGTTGATGTCATGCCTCTCCTGGAAAGGTGAGGAGCGAAGAGGAGCAATAGCCAGCTGGCTCAGTTGTTCTTCAGGTTTGGGTCTGGATGTGCATGTGCAGAGTTTTACCAGGCTGTGCTTTTGAAAGCTGGCACGAGGTAAAATTAGCTTCCCTGGGCCTCTCCCCACTGTCCCTGCTCAACATGGGCTACGATCAGGCAAAAGCAACTCTTAAGCAGTGCATTACAGACATTGAGCGCCAAACGGACCTCAGTAGTGTCCCAAAATTTTGTATCAGTGAGGAGCCTAGATATATTGCCTCTCCTGCAGCATATCTCACTCATTTGGAGGTCCCAAACTACAGAAGGGCGTTCACTTTGGCTCGCTGCCATGGTCTCCCCTCAGCAGTGCTAGAGGGCCGTTATAGAATGATCCCATTTGCAGAGCGATTATGTCCCTGTGGCTCAGAACAGATTATTGAGCATGTCCTTCTATACTGCCTGTTTTATAGAGATGTTCGTGTCGCTCTTATTCTCCCATTGCTAAGCAAGTTCCTGGGACATTCGAGACAATTCTACAGTTTTCTGTTGCTTTCTGACTCTAATCCTGCCATTACACATAGCATTGCCAAGTTCTGTGTGGCTGCGATCGGCATCCGTTGAAGGATGATAGGTTGTGAGCCCCCTTAATCCGATTCTTGATGACGCTGGATTGACCTTGCACTTGCCCATGCCTCCATACCTATTGTTTTATTGCATTGTACTGCATCTTACTACATTTCATTGTCTTCCACCCCCACCCCGCTTTTTATTGCTTTTTATAATTTTAAATCTGGACTTTTACAATTTTATACTCCCCTTTTAATTTTTTTCTGGGCATTTCTGTCATTATTTTATCTCTTTTAGCTTTAGTAATTTTAGGCTTTTAGCTTATTTAGCTTTAACAAGTATATTCTATCTATTTTACTTTTAAATCTGCAATTATTCTTAGTTTTAGCCTTTTGATGTCATGTACTAATATGTATTTTAACTTGCCTTTTAAATTGCAATCATTCTTAATTTTAGATTTGTCAAGTTATGTACCATCATATCTTCATAATAACATCACATAACATGTAATTTTTAACCTGTATTAATTTTATGCTGGTCTCTGACAGTAATAAAGGATTGATTGATTGATTATGAAGGGCCTTAAAAGCAACCAAAGAGGGGGCTGAATGAATCGGGGGGGGGGAGAGTGTTCCAAAGAGAGGCTGCCACAGAGAAGGCCCTCCTACAGGCCCAGGCACCACACACTACACCAGGGCCCGGGACACTAAGGAGGGCCAGCTGAGAGGACCTCACAGGATAGGATACTACTGGCCAAGAGAGGTGACCCCAAAGATATACAGGATTGTGAGAACAGCCTTAATTCTCTGTGGAGTGAGACGCATATTTCTTTCAGTGCCACTCTTTATTTCATGTTTTCTCCCATTGCAAATGTCAGTCCTGATAGCTCCCCACAACTGCAACCCCAGTGTCCCCAGCTCACCCACCTGGGACATACATGACAATATGCTAAAACTGAGAATCCCCCTGATATCTTGATTACTTCCTGTTCTGTACATTGAAAGGATTCCAATTTCAGTTGCAACCAAGAGCCCTCAAATGTGGGCCGAGAACCCTGAGTTACGTCCGTGTGTGTCTGAGACTCTCTCAGCTCTGAAGATGTTTATGTTTACACTAGTGTTTTTAAGCCCGTTAGAATAACGGGCGCTAGCCTATTCTCCCTCTTTTCATGCATTTTGTGTGTGTGTGTGTTTGTTTGTGTGGTTTTTTTATTTTTCCTGTCTGTCAGGCTTTCTCTCTGTGTCTGCTTGTTTCTCATTTTCTCTTTGTTTTTGTTGCCCTCTCCTTTGTCCCTGTGTTTCTCGTTTGTGTGTGTGTTTTTTTTAATCTCCCTTATTTTGGGCTTACATACTTCTCAGTTTTTGGTTTGTGTAATTAATAATGTTTATTTTTCTTGGTTTCCCTCCTCCGCCCTCATAGTATTTCGTTATACACTACATTCTTGGTGAATATTTGTTCCGAGCCTGCTATTAGTCTTCCTTGTTCTGGGCCTTCCAGCACCCTGACCACGACGTCTTTAAAGCTTTGCATTCTTGACAGCGCTACATATAATTGTCCATGGCTGAACACTGGTTCTGGCAAATAGATTCCGACTTTCTCAAGGGTTTGTCCTTGTGACTTGTTAATTGTCATTGCGAATGCTAATTTTATGGGGTATTGTCGTCTTCGTAAGGTGAATGGTAGGTCGGTGCATGTTGGTGCTAAATCTATTCTTGGGATGAAGACCATGTTTCCTTGTGCTGAACCAGTGATTACTTGTCCTATGATGATATTCTTTTCTAGGCTTGTTACAATTAGGCGGGTTCCATTGCATAATCCTTTTCTTGTGTTTAGGTTTCTTAGAAGCATTATTATTGCGCCCACTTTCAGAGTGAGTGTATGTTTTGGCATTCCTGCGGGTGTTTGGTTATTCAGGAACTCTGTTGGGTAGTTTTTGGCATCTTCCTCAGTGGTGTCATCTATTGAGTCTGCACTGTGATAAGTTATTTCTTCACCCTCCAATATGCTGAGTACCTGGTCATTGATGGTGTCTACATCACTGTTCTTTGGGCATAGGATGGATCTTCTTGCTATGTGTTGGATGTTTTGGACTTGTATTTGTTCCCCGAAAATTTCTTTCACGATGTCTGTTCTGCATATGATGTTTGATGGGATCTCAATGATGTTTTCTGGTAATCCCTCAATGCGTGGTGTATCTCCGCTGCCTACTGTGATTAGCCACTTGCTGAAGTCTGGGTCTTTGGATCTTATATTGTTGTGTAGTCTTAGGATCTTGAATGTGTGCCATAGTGTATTGAATTTTATGCAGGCCTTGACAATATGGGTTTGGGTTCCGTGTGGCACTACTGGTAGTGTCTGTTGGAAATCCCCTCCCAGTAAAAATAATTTTCCACCCATGGGCTTGTTGTTCTCCATGATCTCCTTCATTAGTTTGTCTACTGCTGTTATTGCTTGAGTGGGTGTTATTGTTGACTCATCCCAAATGATTATTCTGGCTTTCTTTATGTGTTTTGCATCTTGGGAATTGAGGCGCATGTTAGACACGGAGGTTTTAAGTATTGGTACTGGCAGTTTGAATTGTGAGTGATATGTCCTGCCGCCTTGCAGAAGGTTTGCTGCTATTCCTGTGGAGGCTACAGGGAGCGCGAGTTCATTCTGGCCGCGAATTGTGCTGAGTATGGTTCTGTATAAGTATGTCTTTCCACTCCCTCCTGGGCCGTCCAAGAAAAAGCATCGGTGTTGTAGCTCATCGTTTTGGCTAGCTGTTATAATTTCTTCCATGGCTGTTCTTTGTTCATCATTGAAGGTGTTTGACATCTGTTCTGCGGTTTGTTGTTCATAGGCTTGGTTGTACGCATCGTTAAGGTGTTCTATATTATGTATGTTGTATGTAAAGCCGTAGTCTGTGCATTTCTTCCCATGGATTGTTAATATTTTTGAAATTTCTTGGCGGGCAAGGTCACGACAGACTGTGCAATCTTTATTGTGCTGTTAGTGTTTATGGACATAATCTTCAATGAGGTATGGTTCATATTTTGTGAATAGCTCCTGCATGTTCTGGAGGGTTGCAAAGACACAGATGTAGGCAAAGAGTTCTCTGATTTGCGTGGGCATGTTGTATTGTGCTGCATCTTCAAGTGTACTATCCCAGATCTTTTCATCATTTATGAGGCCTCTCGTTTTTGCTGCTTCTTGGAAAGTTGGATATTCAATGCCATCCACGCTTCTGAGGTTTTCATAGGATGTGGCTCCTGACACATGTAGCAGTAGGAGGCGTAGGCAATAGCGCTCTTGGTCTGTTTGCAAATGCACTGAATACATTCTGCCAATCACTTTTTCAGCCCCACGTTGCCTAATTTTCCATGTGTTGTTTGCTTTGTCAAAGACATAATATACTGGGATGTCTGCGTATAATATGTGTCTTGCCTTCTCGTCTTGCTGATTTAATTTGAACCATGCTGTTAATTGTGTTTCACGGCTTGCTGCTCTGTCCGTTGCTGCGCCAATGTCTTCTGGGTTGAAGATTACTGCTTGTTCGTCTGGGAGATGCACTGCCAGTCTATGTACTGTATGGGATTGGTAATGCATCTCGAAGCCATTTAGTCGCCATGCTGCTTCTGGGGTGCTGACATAACGTGAATCCATGTAGGTCTTGATTTCATCATGGGTCAAAGTGTTTGGTTCTTGGATTAGGACATTTGCGCAATCATGGCCCTTGTAGACATATTTGAAAAGGTATTTCACACTCTTAATTGATGCACAGACTTCGACGTTGATGTGGCAGTTGTATTTAAGGGCTAGAAAGGGGTTATAGGGTACAACCCACCTGTTATCAATTGGTTTTCCTCTGTGTATTTTGCTCTCTCCAATGTTTCTTCTTCTGTATTTGGGATATCTGTTGCTGTTTGAAATAGTCTGTTCTTGGTAATCTTTTGGGAAATCTTTGGTGCATTTTTCATTTGACATACATGGTGATTGCCTATTGTGAGTTCCGCATGGTCCATGAATCATATGTTTTGTGATGATTGCATGAAGTTGTGGTGTTTTGTCAATGTCTGGGATTTCTGCAGAAACTATACTGTCTATGCACGCGTCAGTTTTTGGTTTGTGGTTTTCTGTCAGGATTAGCAGTATGTGTGCATGTGGCAATCCTCTTTTCTGGAACTCGATGACGTACACCATGGCTGTGGGTGTTCCAAATATATTCTGTTTGCAGATGTCATCAATCAATGATTTAAGTTTTAGGTGGAAGACTCTTGCCACTAAATCTGGTCGTGATGCAGCTGCTTGGCCATGTTCAAGGTTTTCTACAATTTCACTCCAATTGGGGTTGCATGTCATTTTTATGAAGAGATCTGGTTTGCCGTACTTTCTTACAATCGCCAGGGCATCCTGATAGTTCTGGAGCATGTTTCTAGGGCTACCTGCAAATGAGGATGGCAAGATAAATGTCTTCCCGGGAATGAGGCCTGTTGCAGTGGCTGTTTCATTTAAGTGGTCCATCAATCCAGAGTATTTCTCCACTCTCAATTTTGGCTGATTTTGTCGGATGAAATTGAGTCTATTGGCCTCTGTCTTCACATAAGCATCTACGATGTATTGCTGTGTTAGGCATCCAGCATTTAGGAAGGGGTTTATATTGTCTCTGATGGATAGACGGTAGCCATAGTATTGCATCTGGGTGACTCGGACTCTTGGTGTACGCGGCTGCTTTGTTAAATCCTTTAAGGCTTGTGGCCGAAGTTGCAAAGGTATGTCTATCCCCCAGCTTTGCTCTCCGTGGGGGAATAGCAATGGGTAAACCATGGCCTATAGATTGGGGTCTAGGACACTTATTCGCTGTGTTATTTTGTGGTCTGCTGTGCCCACACTTGGTTTGCAGTGGATGAGTAGATCCCTTTCTAGAGGTGGTTCTCTGTCATTGTTTTTGAAAATAAATGCGACCTCATTGTGATGTGGTGCATTATAACGTCTTGGATCATGCTGACGGTCTTGGACTATTGTTAAGGTCACTTCGTTAATACCATCGTCTGTCTGGTTTGGATCCCTTTGGCACTCTGTTTCTACTTCGTGCAGCATTTTGCAAGCTTCTGCAAATGGATTGTTATTTGCCATTAGTGTACTTAGTGCTTGCATGAGTTGTGGGTTTATATTTGTGTTGGCTTTATTTTGCAATCTTATCTCTGTGGCCTCAGTGGGGTCTAAGATGTATAATTGGGCAAATTGTTGGTCTTGGCCCTGCTGTGGGTGCAGCGTGCCTGTTCTGTGGCAAATGGAGCCATGTATCCTGAAGCAGTACGGCCCATGGCCTGGTGGTGTTACTATGTTTGCTCCCATGGAGGCAAATGCTAGTGAACTATTTATGGATCTGACATTCTCCATGAAGTTTTTGCTGTGTTGATGTTGTCCAGTCATAAGCTGCTTGATGAATGGGTCTGTTGTAATGGGGGTCAGGTTTACTTTCCCCTTTGAGCAGCATTGTGAAAATTTGCGGTCTGTGGGTCTTTCTCCTGCGAAGTGTTTTGCATTGCAAAAGTCACATATCTGGTTCAAGTTTCCACATGTGTGTGGTTGGATGTTGTGTTCCCAAATGTCAGCGATGTTATTAATCATTGCTGTTGTGTGTTTTGCCGCACAGGTCATTTTTTCCTGTTGTGTATGTGGTATTTGTGAAGTCTGTTTTCGTCTTCTGGCTTTTTTCATGTCTGCGTCTCGCCTGCGTTGTAATTGCTGCTCCTCTTGTGTTTGGTTTGCTCTCTTTTTTTTCCTTCTTTGCACGTTGTTCTGGTGTTCTTCTTTCTTCTCGTCTTCTGTTTTATTGGCTCGTCTACGTTTCTCTGCTGCTGCTTTTTTCTTGATCAGCTGTTCATGGTGTTCTGTTGTCTGGTGTTTTTTTTTGGTTGGGTGTCAGCGTTTTCATGTTTTTGTCTTGTTGGTTTTGTTTGTTTGCCATTTTTCTGTGCCTTGGCAATGTCTATGTTAGGTTGTAAGTTGAGACATGTGGGTGCAGTAATGTTTTCTTCCATATTAATTGATAATTTATTGGGAGATGTTGTTGTATGTTTGGTAGCACTTGTTTCCTTGTTCTGGTCTCTTTTTGTTTTTGTTTTTTCTTGTCGTTGTAATTGTTGTTTAGTAGCAGTTTTTTCTCTTCTTTTGGCTCTCTCTGTTTCTGCGTGTTGCTTGTGCTTTAATAGTTGTTCCTCTGGGCTTTGCTTTTCTCTTCTTTCAGTGCGTCTTTGCTTGGCTCTGTCATGTTCTCTTTTTTTATCCTCAATTGATCGCTGTGCTCGTTTTTGGTTTTCTCTGGTGGCTCTTGTTTTTTTAAGCTGCATCTTGTGTGCTAGTATTTCGTCCTCTATCTCTTTTTTTGTTGTGTTTTGTTTTTTTTGTCCTCTGGGTGTGGCATGTATGTTCTGGTTTTGGTCTGGGTTGGCCATATCTGTGTTTTAGTTCTGGCTTATGTGGTTTGGGTTTTTTTTTGGGGGGGGGTGTTATTTTTTTATGCTGTTTATGCGAGAGGCTCTGTCTTGTTCCCCCCCCCCACCCTTGGTATAGTATAGGGTGGTGAATCCTTCTGAGTTCTCTCTTGATCAAAGGCAAGGTGTACTTAGTATAGCAGTGTCAATTGTTTTCTGTCTGTTGTTGAGGGGTTGATTTTTTTATGGGTTTTTTATTTTTATCTTTTTGGTATTCCTGTCATTAGGTATGCAATTTCTATAATTAGTCTGGTTTTCAGGGCTGGTATTTTGAATCAGTAGAAATGTAAGGGAGGAATGGGTTTTGAAATTCCCTCTTTGTCAAAGCCTGACTTTGCTCTGTATGCTCTTTCTGGCCTAACCTGAGTGTGTCCAGAGTGCCTTCTCCTCAGCCTTGTCAATTATGGGCTTTAGTGTGGTGAAGGTCTATTCTCCAGAGTCTGCAGGTGTTGGGCTTTTGAAGTTTCTGCAGTGTCTCTCTTTAGAAGTTTTTTGTGCTTCGTAGCTGCTTTCTGCCTGTGGCACTGAAGCAGTCCTCCGCTGGTGGCAGTTGGAATGACAGGTGTTGGGGGGGAGCGTAGATAACGTTTTTTTTTCCTGTGGGTGGGTGGGGGTTTGCTGTGCTGTTGGGGGGGGAGTGCTGGTCTCGCTTGTAGCCACTGCCTCAGCCTTTTTTTAAAAAATTAATGTAGTGTGTTGTGCTTTGTGTTACTTTGTGTGGCTGTTGTAGTGCTTAGTGTTACTTTTATGTTGTTGTGGTTCTGATCCGGGGGGGCGAAGCGGTGGGGGAAAGAGAGCAGGAGCGACAGAGACAGCACCGGGGAGACAGGGACCATACTCCGGGGGCCGAGCGGAGGCTGTTCTGTTAAAGCCTAAAAGGGTTAAAGCTGCCCCCGCCGTTGCAGCGAAACTCCCACCCTTCCTCCCAGCTTCAGTGACCACCTCACCCTGGCCCTTTTCAGCTGGCCAAAGAAAAACTGGCATAGAAGAGGGAGAGAGAAGATTGCAAGCAGTGCTTCTCTCTCTGCAATGCCTCTTCTTGAACTGGCGCTTTGGGCGGAAAGGACGCCTCTTGTGTCCTTTCCGCCCAAAGCGGCAGTTCGGGCAGAGTCTGTGCTCTGAGAGGAGCACTGCCTGCGTGCTCCTCACTTCCTCTTCAATGCCGGTATTTCATCATCCAGCTGACATGGGACAGGGTAAGGTGGTTTTGGAAGTTGGGAGGGTGGGTGGGAGTTTCGCGGCGGCGGCAGGGGCAGCATTCTCCCTGTCAGGCTTTTACGGAACGGCCTCCGCTCGGCCCCCGGAGTTTGCTTCGGGGTTTGCTTCGTTCGGGCCCTGCTGGTTGGTGCTCGTTTTCCCGGTGGCCTCCCTGTCGTTCCTGTGGCCGAGGCGGCGGCTCTGCCGCCGCCTCGGCCAGTTCCCCCCTCCGTCTTTTCCCTGCATTCGCGGCGGCCAGCTCTGTTTGTTCTGGCTCCGGATGAAGGCACCAAGATGGCTGCCTGTTGGTTGTGTCCCTTTTTGTGTCGCCCGAACTGGCCATGCGCTCCGCGCATGCCCAGAGCAGGCCAGGGAGTCACGGACACATGCTTGGTGTCCGTCCACGGACAGACACCAAGCGTTGTTTTAGAGAGGATTGTGCAGCGCAAGCAGCCTTGTGTATTGCTTATCATCCTGTGTCATTACATCATACTACATAAGAAGTAGTGGAATTATGGACCCTTTGTGGGTCCATAAACAGATAGAAGTTTTAAAAGTAAGTAGTAAAATGTGCCATCATGTCTCTTTCTCTTTTCTCTCCAACCTGATGTGTTCATAGCACATGATCTCTTGCAATTTGACTGGCAGCAGCTATATTTGAATTCCATGATGTCACACATCCTGTCACTGGCCAAGTCTGTCAAAACATGTATATGAGGGAGTGCCTTTCTCCAGGCATGTCTAAGAGGGAGTACTGAGGGAAGTTGTTATTCTTTGATCCAACATGGCATTCTGCTTTATGAGCTGACGTTCAGGGGATAGTCGAGAAGGAAAGTACCCCCCAAAAAGCAGAATTAAAAGATCAAGAGGGCTCCTATAGCTTTAAAAATGGTGTATACAGTTGCCAACTAACCAGAACTTTACTGGTCTGATTAGTAAAACGAAGTTCCCATTCTGGAATCAGAGAAACTGATTAAATCTATATTCTGCCTTGACTCTCCCTATGACTTGGCTGAAGCTCCGCCCAGTATTCCCAAAACTAAGAAGAGTCAGCCCTAATTGCATTGAAAGGAGAACTCCAGCAGGTACAACTTCTCCTATCACTGCTGCCAGCTGCACTGGTGAACTTCTTGGTAATTCTCTTAGGCACAAGAGCTGTGTTAGGGTCTGAACTTGACAACCTAGCCCTGTTTTCACCTTCCTATCATGTGCTGAGCTCCCATTTTGACTGCAACTTGAGGCAGCAGAGAATTGTTGGGCACTGCAGGATGTGTGTGCGGGCGTGCCACATAGACCCTACCTTTCTGTGACAGAAGGAAAGAGGTGGCATTAGGTTCTGTGTGGCACAAAGGGAACAAGTGGTACCTGTCGACCTCACTAAAAGCAAAACAGATGCGACACGGTATGACAACATCAGGTGCCTGGTGGAGCCAAGTAAAACATTCTTAATGGGGATGAGTAAGCATCTGGTGGCCCTTGGAAATCCCTGAGGCACCGGTGGCCCAGGGACATTGCCCTCCCCCGCTCCATTAAGGCTTCACACTTACTCGAAAGGTGTGTCTGTACCTCCTTTCCAAAGCTTCTCTCATTTGCCTTTGATCTCTTCCCTTTGTTTCAGTAACCTGTCACCTCAGCCTTGATATTGGCCCATGATCTCCACCTGCACCATTCACATTTTAACCTTTTTATAACATTATTATGCAACTCTCAACCCAATTTCTCTGAATGGTGAGACAACCCAGGGATTGCAGCACACCTCCAATTCTGGTTTCTCTTTCAGGAGAGATTATGGGGGTCTTATGGTCTTTGCAATATCTGGTTTATTTACACAAATATGCAAGCTGAGCATTGGATGAAGTTGGAAGACAGCAGAGCATTTGTAAGAGCAACAGGTTACATCAGAGAGCCAGACTCTGTATCCTGAAATGGTTCTGCTTTTTTCCTGGTATCTCATGTCAGTGAGGCTATTCACATGCATGTGCAAAACTGGGCTAAGGGAGCCTAGCCCGGTTTTGCACACACTGGGGGAACTGCCAGGATTGGACCGATCCCAGTGGCAACACGGCAGCAAACCTGCCTAAGTAGCCACCCTGTAAAATGAGGTTAAGGGAGTGATCCCACAGCTTACTTGCAGGTTTTTTCTCCAGTCAATCACATCCCAGAGGAGGAGGCAAGAGACCTTTTGTTGTTAGTTTGACAGCTAGTTGTGGAAGATCAGTGAGACAGGTTGCCAAGTAGCCGGCTCAAACGACAGAATGCTTAACTGGATCCTGCCGAATCTGACCCAAATCTTTGCTGATTTTTATAATGAACTTGCCTTTGTGACTGCCTTCATCACCTCATGCCCCTCATCCCAGACCAGAGGCCGTGGAAATTTAAAGTAGAAACCATTGCTTTCTTTCTGTGATAAAGAAAAATGCAGCCTCATAGAATCAGCTCAGACACAAAGGACTCAGGTGACATCGAACATGTAGTCTCAATTGTTAAGCTTCCAGGCATCCTCCAACAATATCTGCATATGTAAAACCTATGTTCCTATGGTGACCAAGCTTCAATAAGACAAAGCCAGAGACTCATATATGAATTAAAATAGCACTAGCAAGGATCTTGTACATGTTAAACACAGGAAGACCCACATTTTGCATACCCATTAGTGCTTGTATTTAACTCAGGAATTCCTCCCATCCCCTCTCCTTCTGGACTCCTTCCACAGAATTTCACCAATCTGCCACAACCCCTCCCGCTCCGCAGCATTTGCAACTGAAAATCACTCAGAGTAGACCATACCCAACACAGCTGTCAAACTCCCCTTCGTTTAGCCTTGTGGAAAAAACCATATTACTGGCAATAGCCACTCCACACATCATGGGAGAAGCAGCAGAGCATACTAGAAAACTCAGTTAAAAAAAAAAAAAGCTGCCGCAAATAGATGGATTTTTTTTTAACCCCAGACATAATTCAGGTCAAACTAGAATGCACAGCAGTAATTGGGGGGGAAGCAGAATCAGGTGTGTACTGGTCCCTGATAGCTTGCAGGGACTTCGGAGTAAATCCAGCTGATACGTGGACTCACACCCTCCATTCCAGAGGGGATGTGTGTAAAAGTCCCTGGTGGTCTTTCTGACAGTGGATCTGATTAACTTTAACTGATTTTTAAAAAATGTTTTTGTATTGTATTTTGTATTTTCTCCCCCACCCCCCACCCCTTTTTTGGTCTGTTATTATTTAATGTGTGTTTTTATCTCATGTTTTCATGTTAGCCACCCAGAGAACAATTTGTTATGGGGCGGCTAACAAATAAAGTTTGTTTGTTTGTTTGTTTGTTTTCTGCTTGAAAAGGATGCCTACATCAATCTGCTATGCTAGGATCCTTCCTCACAAGCAGTTCCTTGAAAACAGCTTTCAGTCAGTTTCAGGGGAAATGTTGATTTCACTTTTTAACACTTACAATAATTAATCATGAATAATCAGTGGCTAGGTTACCCCCAACCACCCTTGCTCCATCCAGAAGAGGAGAATATGATAACCATATTAAACTACTACTACTACCACCACCACCACCACCACCATATAGAACACTGACCTCAGTCTGCAGAAAGCAGAGCAGTTGCGATTACAGAACTCCTGATGTCTCAATCTGCTTTTTTTCAACTGCTGTGTCTTCTTGGCGGTGCACAGACAGCTCCATAAAACCGCAGTGTTTTAAAACAGCATATTCCTTTGAAGCAGAAAAAGGGCTCTGATTTGCCAACTAAGAAACGTAAGATTCAGTACGAAAAAATGAGAAAGGGCTGGGTTTTCTATAATGCATGGTGTTTTATTATAAAAGGAAAGCTCTACTGATAGTGAAAGTAAAACTAGCAATTAGCTCTGTACATAAATGTAGCAAGCACTAGATTGTTCACCAGGGGGTGTAGCAAGGTTGGAGTGGGCCTGGAGACGAGATTTTAAAATGGTCTCCTCAATGCTGATTAACTAAGGAGACTTTTAACCATGCAATGCGATCCTATGTATGTTTTCTCATAAATCCTAACGGATTCAGTACAGTTTGCTTCCAGGTAAGTGTGTAAAGAATTGCACACATTTAGCTGGAAATACATTTCACTGAAACCTAAAGGACTTTTTTGTCATGAAACAAGCCACTTATAGGACTTTCCTGATGGTTTTTTAATTTAAAAAATATTAAAAACCAACAATTTGTCCAACCCACTTCAGTTTAAATATACATATTCCTCCCACATCTCTCTGCTCAAAACCAAAGCCCTATGCCCAGTCATTCCAAGTGATCTAAAAGCTGAGGCTGAAATGGGGATTTTTTTTTTTAATGAAGGCAAAGGCCAGATTTTTCCATATCGGGGTGGAACTACTTTTTAAAAAACAGTTTTTTAAAATTTAAAAAAAAAATTTAAACCAGCAAATTCCTCAATCTCTGAATTAAATATTCAGAGTCATTTCAATCTGCCCTACCACCCCCCCCTTATATCAAAGCCCTATGGCTAGCCAATCCCTAAATATCCAAGGGGGGGGGGGAATAACCACAAAAAAGGAAATCACATCCTACCTTCATGACTAAACCTGAGGAGCCAAAAGCTGGGCAGAACTGTGGAGTCAAAAGCAAGGGCAGCCAGCACTGGCCACGCTGCCTCCCTCCTTCCTGCCTGCCTTCACTCAAGTTCAGGCTTCAGAGAGGCCTGCATGGAGGCCTCTCTGGAAGCCCCACTGAACAGCTGAGAGGCAGAGACTGAAGGGGCTGCAGCAGCTTGCAGGTTGCTTCACTCCCCTGACCAGAGAAGGGCTAGCAGGAGAAAGGGCCAGCAGGCAAGGCAAGGGGGACTAGCTAAGGGGCACTCCTTGGGGGCACTCCAGGCCCTGTGGGTCTAGAGACATTTGTCTCCCCTTGCCTAACGGAACTTACGCCCCTGTTGTTCACCCACTAAATAGAGAACGTGAGTTGGGATTAGACCATCTGGAAACTGATTACACCAGAGAAAACTCTGGTGGAGCTCTGTAGCAATTCTGACATGTAAATCGGGTATAGGGGTGAAAGACAAAGCAAACCATCTACAGTAGTAGCTGGTTCCCTACAAAGTTTCCTCTGTAGCAACAGGGAGGCAAATGGAGGCAATACCTCCCCAAATAAAACTTCTGCCTCACCAAATGAAGTTTTGTTTCAGCCCTTAAATTCCTAACTCCTTCAACTTTAGAATTACACCTTGGACAGCCGAAGTTGGAACAAAGGAAATATTTACAGAAAACAAATATGTACAGAAAACAAATGCAAGAGGAAAGGTGTGAATGATCTTATGTGTCTCACTTTGACGTCAGAGGAATTCCAGGACATGCCCAGTAGGGATGTGTGTGGAATCGGCTACTGCTGGTTCGAAGGTGGGGGGGGGATAACTAAGAATTGAGGAGGGTGCTCTTACCCCCCTGCCGTATGTCCCCCACTGGCACTGTCCTGAAAAATGGTCCCATTGGGAAGCATTGCTTGTCTGGGAGCATAGCCTGTGCTCCCAGCAACTTTGCAGTCATTGTCTGGGGGAAAGGTGAGTTTGACCAGCCTTCCCCCTGCCCATCCACCACCCCACCTGCCTGGTTGTGTGAACGATCTCATTATATAATCCAGCATTTCATATTATGTATATAGTTGGAAGAGAAGCCACAGTATCACAGGATTCAGTTTCATATCCTGCTGTTCATAGAAAGCTCATTATCATAAATTACATCACAATATTAAGGAAGGAAGGAAAGAAATAAGAACTGGGACTTCCCAAGATCTGCAGTTAAACATTATAATCTTGCTGTTTGGAATGTATTTATTGCTGCTGTTGTTTCACTTTTAAAATAATTAGTATTATTAACCTGTCTTTACTTATTTTAAAACTGAATGTCTTGTAAGTCACCCAGGGCTCATATTCAGAGGTGCTCTTACTCCTGGACTTTGGGGCTGAAGTCCAGGGCCTCCACACCCCCTGGTATGTAGGCTCTTGAGGGCACAACCACACCACCCAGGACAGACTAAAGACAAATTGTCTCTAGTCTGTTCTGGGTGGTGTGGTTGTGCCCTCAAGAACCTACAGTGGGTATAGGAAAGAATCACCCCCTTTGATAGACCTTAAATTCTGGTTCCCTTACATCCTGAAATGAAAACACAAAGAAAATTCCCTTCACCAGCTGTACTTATCCAATGCAACCTATAACATCCAACTGAAAAACATCACAATTACAGTCCAGAAAAAGTGTCAGAAATAAAAAACAAGAATTACTGAGATTGAAAAAGGATCACCCCCCCCCATGTCAATATTTTGTTGAACCACCTTTTGCTTTAATAACAGCCTTGAGTCTGTTGGGATACTTCTCTATCAACCTTGCACATCTAGACGGAGCAATATTTGCCCACTCCTCCATACAGAACTGTTCAAGTTCGGTCACATTGGATGGTAGGTGTTGGTGGACTGCTATCCTCCCTGGATCCAGTCGGCCCTCCAAACTGGATGGAAGAGCAAGGAGGAAACTGGTAAGAGAGGTTACCAAGAGGCCAATGGCCACTCTGAAGGAGTTAAAGGACTTCATGGCAAAGAGTGGTTGTTCTGTGCATGTGACAACAATTTCACGAGCGCTCCACAGATGTGGCTTGTTCGGGAGGGTCGCAAGGAGAAAGCCACTTCTCAAGAAAGGCCACATTAAAGCTCGTTTGAGCTTTGCCAGAAGGCACCTTGAAGATTCTGATGCCAAATGGAAAAAGGTCTTATGGTCAGATGAGACCAAGATTGAACTATTTGGCCTCAACACCAAACAGTACACCTGGCGTAAATCCAACGCAGCTCACCATCCACAACACACCATACCTACAGTGACGCATGGAGGTGGCAGCATCCTGTTGTGGGGGTGTTTCTCTGCCTCAGGGACTGGGGCTCTCGTTAGGGTAGAAGGAAAAATGGATGGGGCAAAATACCGTCAGATTCTGGAAGAAAACCTGCTACCCTCTGCCAGACAGTTGAGGATGGGCAGAAGATTCACCTTTCAACATGACAACGATCCGAAGCACACGGCAAAATCGACCACACAGTGGCTGAAGGAGAAAAAAGTGAACGTCCTCATGTGGCCCAGTCAGAGCCCAGACCTAAATCCCATAGAAAATCTGTGGAGAGATTTGAAGATAGCAGTCCACCAACACCTACCTAATCCAATGTGACCAAACTTGAACAGTTCTGTATGGAGGAGTGGGCAAATATTGCTCCGTCTAGATGTGCAAGGTTGATAGAGAAGTATCCCAACAGACTCAAGGCTGTTATTAAAGCAAAAGGTGGTTCAACAAAATATTGACATGCGGGGGGGGGTGATCCTTTTTCAATCTCAGTAATTCTTGTTTTTTTATTTCTGACACTTTTTCTGGACTGTAATTGTGATGTTTTTCAGTTGGATGTTATAGGTTGCATTGGATAAGTACAGCTGGTGAAGGGAATTTTCTTTGTGTTTTCATTTCAGGATGTAAGGGAACCAGAATTTAAGGTCTATCAAAGGGGGTGATTCTTTCCTATACCCACTGTACGTGTCCAAAAATGATCTTAACTTGTAGTGGGGAGGCCTCCAAAGGCCTTTAGGTCCAGGCTCCAAAATTACCTAGGTGCACCTCTGCTCATATTTATGAGGGAAGGTGGAACATAAATGTTTAAAGTAACAATAAATATTAAAGTAACATATTATTGGGAGTCTCTTGGACTGTAATGTTCGTTCTTTAAAGTAAAATGTTAAAAAAAAAAAAAGCTATCTTTCCCCGCCCCTGCTGGAATTAATTTTAATATAGGACTAGCTTGCATACAACTTAAACATGGTAACATTTTTTACATGGCAAGTTCAAAACACGTTTAGAACATTTTGAATTCCAGCGTAGCTCTGCAAATTCATCCAGCTATGGAAACTGAATTGCATGGACATTGTCCTCATTATGCTTTACATCTGAGATTTTTCTTTTCCAAATTCAATTTTTATTGATTTTAACAATAGTAATATTGTCATTCATTACAAATACACAAAGGTGGACTTCCCGCACACATCTCTTCGTGAATCATCAACTATAAAGTTTATCCTTGCTATAATAATAATTCAAAGCATAAATTTAAATCTTTACAAACACAGTTAATCTACCCAACTTGCAGGTTTTTTTACTAAATTTCAAACCCTGCTGTAAAGTCCCTAGTAGGAAAATAGTTCTTTAGATACAACAAGAATGGTTTCCAATCTTCTTTAAAACATTCCAAATTTTGGTCTCTTATTAGTGTTGTAAGTTTTGCCATCTCTGCATATTCCAAGATTTTTATCAGCCAGTCTTCTTTTGAAGGCAGTTCATTACTCTTCCATTTCTGTGCATATATAATTCTGGCCGCCGTAGAAGCGTACATAAAAAATGTTAAATTCATTGTAGAAATTGCACCTTGTGTTATTCCCAGCAGGAAGGATTCTGGCTTCTTAGGAAATGTCATTTTAAAAAGGCAGAATTAAAGGGTTTAATGACAATACTGCACACAGCTGCAGAATGCTAATAAAGTAAAGTGTGCCATTGAGTTGGTGTCAGCTCCTGGCGCCCACAAAGCCCTGTGGTTGTCTTTGGTAGAATACAGGAGGGGTTTACTATTGCCTCCTCCCACACAGTATGAGATGATGCCTTTCAGCATCTTCCTATATGGCTGCTGCCCGATATATGTGTTTCTCATAGTCTGGGAAATATACCAGCGGGGATTTGAACCGGCAACTTCTGGCTTGCTAGTCAAGTCATTTCCCCACTGCACCATTAGGTGGCTTCGCAGAATGCTAATATCATACCACAATCCAAAGGATCCCTTTCTCTGTCATTCTTTTATCTAGAGAGACAAGTTTACCTACAAGGAGCGTGGAAACTATGACATTCAGGTTGCCCTCCCTGCATGATCACTTTACTAGTTTTTGCTTCTTTATAAGTGAGGGTATGCGCAGCAACAATACTGGTCATATACCAGTAGGCGAATGAGGACCACTGACAGACCACTTTTGAACCATTGATAGAAAACAGTTAGCTGTGGATATAAACTACAAAGTCACAGTGGTAAGCTCTCTTTTTATATCATTTCATTTCCCTTTTGAAGAATGATACTACATATGAATAAGAAACATTTAACCAGAAAGCTAATTATGTGTTTGCCTAAATGATGGCCACAGACTGAGTTGAAATCAAAATAATTCTGCTCTGCAAATTATCAAGCTGCTACAAGTTTTTGAATTCCACTCATGCACTTCAGACAATACTGTGCCAGCATTACACCTCTCCATCCAACAGCCTATAGTTTTCCCCACAAACTTCAATCCATTGTACCATTCTCTGCAGCTTCATGGACCATCTCCTTCTCCAGTGCCCTCTCTGTTCAGGAAGTCTCCAACTAACAAATTGTGTTCCACTTCTAAACATTCATTTGTAGGTTGGAAGTTCATTCATACCCTCGTTCATAACTTGGAATGCATATAGTTCCCATGAGAGATGACTTGTTTGTGTGTGTGAGTTGGCATTTGTAAATTGAGGACTCCCTTAATGTAATATGTTATGGAGCTTTGTATGTATGTATGTATGTATGTTTATTTGTTTGTTTGTAAGTTGGATATTTGTAACTTGTGGTCTGCCTTGTATTGTGATCAGCAAGGAAGAGAAAATAGAGGTCTGTAAGATGCTGTATTCTTATGTATTCTCAAATTGTATGCATCCATGGCATCCTCTAGCTCAGATGAGAAGGGCTCCACATCACCTTAATCCTTCTTATCTTTCAGACAACCTGCTTATGTAGCAGAATTCCCCAGCCCGAGCTCAAAAGTGAAGGATTGACACCAGCGAATTGAGAGAAAACAGATTTAATTGCCAGGCAATATTGTTCTCAGTGGAATCACTCCCAACCTGAGACAAAAATTACATTCCAGTTTCAGGTCTTATACTCATCTTAATTACATTCAGTGGATACAATCTTCATTGGTTAGCATCATTGTCCATCATATTACAAATATTATAATCATTGCTAATTAGACAACATTCCTCTAGTACAATGGGGCATTTCTACTCTACATATTGATAAGCAAGACTATCTTACTCTTGTCCAGCTGTGCCCTTGAAACTGTTAGTTTGCAGGCTTGGCTATCAGGAGATACAAGGAAAGGGGCCTCCCTTCACATTCCAGCCAGGCCAGCAAAATTTATGATTTTACAACTTGCAATTAGCAACAAGGCAACTTACAAACCCTATTAACCATTTCTTGACCAGCGCAAGCCTGAGTTTCTGCCTCATTTATCTGAGCCATTTTGGAAGGGCGGTATAAAAATCGAATAAATAAATAAATAATCTGAACTTGGGTCTGATTGTGTTAGCACTTCAGATACACACACATGTACACACTTAAATTGAGCTGATTCTGGACTTCAGATTATTAATTTTCCCATAAGGGTTAGAACTGTCATCAAAGGAATGTCAAAATATGCATTCAGCACTTTTGATGAAGGTGTCCTATTTTGGTGATACAGGTTTTCAGATCTGGTGTATAAAACAAAAACTTCTATTGTCTCCCGCTAAGAGCACCTCTGGGAGCAGACTTGTAAGAGATTCAAAGTAGCATTAATCTTGGAGAGTTTGGTTTTTTAATTAACTGCATGTACTAATTATTATTTTTATTATTTATTATTTTACATTTATATCCCGCTGTTCCTCCAAGGAGCCCAGAGTGGTGTACTACATACTTGAGTTTCTCTTTCACAAGCACCCTGTGAAGTAGGTTAGGCTGAGAGAGAAGTGATTGGCCCAGAGTCACCCAGCTAGTTTCATGGCTGAATGGGGATTTGAACTCGGGTCTCCCCGGTCCTAGTCCAGTAGTCTAACCACTACACCACGCTGGCTTCTCCCAAATTTAGACAGCCCATCCATTTGGCTTTAACATATTTTAGACTAGCCTATAAATATTATTTTTAATGTATTTTTAACATATTGTTTGTTAACATATTTATTTATAAATAATATTTAACAAAATATAAAATACCATTATTATATTCATGGTACAATCTATACCTTAAAAAAAAAAAAAATCAAGCATACCCTAGTTTGAGCAGTGTAGGATTTGGCAGAAGCTTTCTGCCACCAGGGTGTTTTTCACACAGCAGGTTTTATCGTGAGTTTACAGCGAGGCTTTACAGTGAGTTCGAAGTTGCCCAAAAAACCCGATGCAAAAAGTGGATTTTGTTATCCTGGATATAACTGGGCTACAAATGTGCAATGAAAAACCTGAATCATGTGTGAAGTGCTCCCCGATAGCTCACAGGGACTTTGGGGTAAATCTGGCTATGTGAATGCACCCCCTCCAATCTGGAGGAGATGTGAGCTAAAAGCCCTGAGTGGAAAACACCCAGTAAAATTTGATATATACCTCCACCATCTCCACTATGTTGGCAGAAGGATGAAAACAGGGCACAGATGTGGGTTGGGGACTGTTGACATTGGAGCTATATTTTTCTGGCTTCATGTCACGTGCTCAGAACACACCTGGGGAAACTCTGGTGATGGGAACTATGGAGAAAGGACACTTTGCACAAATGGCCTGCTGCTGCTCCCATCCATAAATGGGAATAGCCCTTTGCTAACACTTGTGTTCTCAGAACTCAGGTTGCAAAGCAGTTTATGTGATTGAAAACTAGGGGAGACAAGCGTCTGACCCAGCTTTGGAAGATGTGTGTGCTCTTGATTTTCAATTATGTTGTGAGCAAATTACTAGGTAGGAGGAGGAGGGAGTGATTGTGTGTGAGAGAGGAGCTGGGTAGGATGACACCATCCTGTCCAGCCCTCGTACCCAAAGTTTTACCAGGGTAGGAGGAAAGGTTGGAGGGCAGGAGCAGACTTATTTTAAATAAATACATCATTCTAATAAAACCTCTGGTACTGCTAAGCTTCCTTGTTGTGTACAATGGGGAGAATAATACTCACTTATCATACAAGGGTGCTGTAAGGATTTCAAGATGATGCATGCAAAGTGCAGGGTTTCTTTACCTTGGGCCCCCACATGTTGTTGGACTACAACTCCCAGAATCCCCCGCCACAAAGGCCATGTCTGGGGATTTTGGGAGTTGTAGTCCAATAGCATCTGGGGGCCCAAGGTTAAGAAACCCTGCTCCAAAGCATTATACAAATGATAAGTATTGTTGGTGATAATAATAATATTATCCCTTCATCTGCATAATTTGGTAGTTTACCCCTGTGCACTTCTCTAGCCAAATAATCATCACTAATTTCTGTGAATGTTGTCTAATGTGGGGCTAACAAAGTATAGAGAACCAAAACTGAATGTTTAGGAAGTACAGTCATTTTGTTGCTAAAAATAAATGCAGAATAGGGAAGACAGACTTCCTTCCATTGACTTAAGTTATGCTGAATCTGTTCATACAGTGGCTCAGTTATTTTTATAAAGCTGAGCTAAGGCTTTGTAACTTTCTGTATGCAAGCATGCGGCCCCATCCCCTAAGGGGAATATTTTACAGTGCTTACACATGTAGTCTCCCATTCAAATGCATACCAGGGCAGATGCTGCTTAGAAAAGGGGACAGTTCATGCTGGGGATATGTATGAGCCAGTTCAGTGCATCCTCTGGGAAGTGTTGAAGTGGCTCAGGAGCTGGCGTTCGAACCGGCCTGATGGTGGAGGGGAGCAGTTCCTTTAAAAAGCGAGTAATGAGCTCCTTACCTGCTTGACCCTGTCCTACTTCTTTTCCACTGGTGGCACCCACTCTCCAGATGGCCTGTGGGGCTGCAGCGCTGTTCCCTGCAGCCTCCTTGCTGCATCAGCATGCACATGGCTGGCATATTGTACCAATACAGTCTACTCATACAAATACACATTACTGGAACATAGTTGGGTATAGGAAAAGGGTGCATCATAGATAGAAAGCTGCCTTATACTGAGTGAGACCCCTGGTCCATCTAGTTCTGTATGTTCACTGTCTGGCAATGGCACTCCAAGGTTTCTGGCAGGAGTCTTTCCCTGGAGATGCCAGGGCATGGAAGCTCAGATGTTCTGCATGCAAAGCAGATGCTGCTCTATCACTGAGTTATGGTCGCATCTTCATGAACTATGTCAAATAAATCACATGCCTTTTATACCATAGAGCAGGGATTCTCAACGTTGGGTCCCTAGATGTTATTGGACTTCAACTCCCATAATTCCCAGCCCCAGTGGCCTTTGGTTGGGGATTATGGGAGTTGAAGTCCAATAACATCTGGGGACCCAACGCTGAGAATCCCTGCTATAGAGCAATTTTGAATCAGGCTGGTTTCTTTTTCTTTTCTTTCGTTGGAGAAAACTGACATCAGTCCCTCACCCTGTTTATCCCATTGAGCACAGAGGTCACACAGCCCAATCAAGTCTGACGGGCCCAAGAGAAGAGCAAACACCATCCGACACCCTCCAGGCTGAACAAGTGTGGGAGAAGATCAGGCAAAGGAAGTTGGTGAAGATGGTGGAGGAAAAAGAAATGAGAAAAGGAAAGGAGTTGGCACCGAAACAAAACCTGTAATGAAGATGGCCAGGGGAGCCCAACAACTGAGGATGAGAAGGCCTCTGGGCATAAGGAGAAAGAACCCCTTCCCCCTTTAGGGACACAAAGTCTTGGAAAGAATCTCAGTGTGTCATCTGGAGCTTCCCATTGATGCACTGCAGCAGCAGCAGAAATGTCTTGCGGAGGGTGGGGGAGGAAATGAAGTGGGGGGAAGATGTAAGATGTTCAGCAAGTAAATAGGAAGTCAGGCCAGAAGGCAAACCAAAGCAACAGGTGGGTGAGCAGGCCTTTGGGAGCAGGACTGGGATAAGGAGTGTGGAAATATTTGAGAGCTACAGATCTATATATGTATTTGCCACTGTTATAGTTTCCCACTCCCTCCATCCATTGCACCACCCTGGCTCAGTTCCATGAGAACCAGGGCTTTAGCTAATGGGGCCTCAACATACCTATTACTAGAAGTGATTACATTTAGAGTCATTTCCCAAGTTTTCCCATTTGGTCACAGCAATCTCATTCCTTGGGTAGGATCCACGGAGCCACATTCCTGAAGAACTGGTTGCAAGCAGCATCCTCTCAGTAGGCCTTTAGGCACAGTTATCAGAAGGGGATGCCTACCCAGCCAATGACAGACTGAAATATGGATGGGATGTTGTATCATTGTAGATGGAACAGCTTTGAAGGCTTGCAGTCCACTGTGAAGCTCTTGATGTCATTGTTGAACTCCATTGGACACATGAAGCATCGTTAGCCAGACATTACACATGACAGCTTGGATGGGAGGGTGGTGATGGTGGTGAACAGAGAGAGCCAAACCGTTAATTATGGCTAATCCAGTATGCAGACGATCACAGTGAACCATCTTCGATGCTGGGTCATTTCAATGACACACCTCATCAGACCCACCTACCATTAGATAAGGGACACACCTGTACACACATCTAATCCACCACCCACAACAGTCCTACTTTGAAGCACAGTACTGGTTCATGTAAGAATCTGGTTCTCAAACCAATGCCCCACCACAAGTTGTGCAAACAGCACGGCACCTGCAGTGGATCAAGCTAGACAGGGGTTCAAAACTGGCAAAGGGCCAATACCACTGCCAGCAGAAAAGCCGGCTGCCTTTTAATCCTGTCAATAATTCTAATCCGTTCCTACTCAGGGACAGGCCTTCTCTGTTGCTGCCCTGAGGCTTTGGAATGCACTCCCTAATGAAATAAGAACCTCCCCATCTCTGACAACTTTTTAAAAGTCTTTAAAGACGCATCTGTTCACCTAGGCTTTTAACTGATATTGTTTTGATTGTTTTAATGTTGTTTTTGGAATATTGTTTTAAAATTTTTAAATGGTTGTGTTTTAAATTTCTTGGTTTTGTTTTTAACTAATGTTTTACTTCTGTTTTTATCTTGTTGTAAACTGCCCAGGGACATAAGTGTTGGGCGGTAAAACTGTTAAATAAAATAAATAAAAATAAAAATAATGTTGTTAAGCCCTGGGCCAAGGAGACTGCCCGCTTTTAAAATACAAAGAATATAAAGTGGTTATTTGCTTGCTTTGAGTTTTTTGCATTGGAGGAGTGGCTATGTGGGCTGGCATGGTGAGTGCCGGCACTTCGGAATTTGCCACCACACCACTGCAGCACATTGTTCTGCTTCTTCTAATTGCGTGGAGGTGGGGAGCAGCAGATCATCCAAAACACTCCCTTACTATTTAAATCCTATACTATATGCAAGTAGTACTGAAGCTGCCTATATGAATGGCCCAGCACATGATTACAAGGAGGGGATACACACCTCTGCCTCTTTTTAGGTGGGGTACAGATTCCATGACTCTCATCTCAGTTCATCTTCATTTCAAGCTATTCACGAGAACATGCTTGGCCAGTTTGCTGAGTGAACCACCACAAGAACCGGTCTCAAGGTACTCTCCAGAAGCAATGTGGCATCACCCATAGAGATTCCCAGCTCAAACTTCTTTTCTGGTCCGCTAGTGTGGCCATCTCCAACAGAGGTAGGAGGCTGCAGCTAAGGCTTCCTCTTCCCGCAGGCAACCTACAGCCAGCTATCCCAGAGGCCACGTTATTGGGACACTGTAAAAAATAGGGAACAATAGGGAAAAATTGGGGAAAATAGCCATGCTATTTGTTGCTCATGTGAAGATTGCCAGCTTTAAGCCGATACTTCCTGAGCGATGTGTCTACTGCAGAAGGGGTATGTGGAGGGTAAAGAACTGTGTTCCCTTTAACAGTATTTCCATACTACAACTTCCAGGACCCCCTGCTGTAATGGCCTTTGGCTGAGGATGATGGGAGTCACAGTCAACAACATCTGGACATCCCTGTTACAGGGAACACTGGTGAAGACCCCCCTCCTTTGCTTCTGATTGGCTAGCTATGTCCTGAAACTCAGCGTAACTCTCCCCTCAGCCTGACTGATTGGCAGTGTTCTCTCTAACAGAGATTCCAATGTGGGTGGGTGAGTGGAGGTGGGGAAGCTGGATGGGAGTGGGGATGGCAAGAGAAAAGGGGCAGTAGGAGTGGTGTGGGGGGGGGATCAGGCCCCAAGGGGCACAAGCAACAACAACAACAACAGAAACCCAGGAAAATTAATGAGCAGCAAAAGAAAGCAAGGTGCAAAAATCAATGGAGGACCACAACAACAGAACAAACAAAGTAAAACTCTTCAATAATCTTAGGAATGAATCAAAATCACACAAAAATTATTATTTTTACAGCAACCAAAAATCCTTTAAAAAACCCAAGCCCAGGCAGGAGGGAGGGAAGGGGGGCAGTGGGGGGGGGAATCTGGATGGGAGGGGGGATGGCAGGAGGAAGGGGGCAGCAGGAGCAGGCCCAGAAGGGGCACACAAAAATCAATAATTAAATCACAGCAATAAATATATAACAGCAGCAACAACAAGCAATAACCAGGAATCAATCACAACAATATATAATCAATGGGGGGGAAACAAACCCAGGCAGCAGAAGAAAAATAAAGAGGGGGGTTGCAGAGGGGCAGATGTGTGGCAAAGGAGGAGGAGGTCAGGGGAGACCAGGCCGGGCTGCAAGGGACTAGCCTGGCCTGGCCTGGGAGGGGATGGGATGGATCCAGGAGATGGGATGGCAGCAGGGTTGGGAGGCAAGAGAACAACAAGAATTTTTTTAAAAGCACACTTAACGAAGAACAACAGCAAACAGAAATAAAATCAGCACTGAGAAAAGGGATGAAGGGAGGGTAAAATAAAATTAATGGAATCAATGCAGATGGATGGGGTGAAGGGGCCAAGGCCTAGGGCCCTGGCCAAATAGTAAAGGAATGGAAGAATGAATGGATGAGGAGAACAAAAGAACAACAATAATATGGGAAAAGAAGCTGTAAAGTAAGTAACACAGAGACAGACAAAGGGCAGAGAGAATGGACAAGAGAAAGAGCAGGAGGACAGACACAGTCAAGGGACTCACAGACAGACACCAGCGCACAGCAAGGTCCAGAAGATGATCCCACAACTGCAGCCAAAGAGAATTTTCCAGGCAAGAGGCTTGGCTTAAATAGGTTTGAAACTCCCTCCTTTGGGAGCCCACCTTTGCACTCCACCCCCCATGGCCAACAGGGTGCCAGCTCTCAAACAGTGGCACAGTCAACAGCATACCAGAGCGCAAGACTCATTCTGGCCAATCAAAGGATCAATAGCCCAGGCAATGCAATGTCTGAAAAATAGCCTCACAAAATGGAGGCCAGGAACAAAAGTTCAAAAAAATGAGCCACAAAATGGAGGACAGACAATACAATACACAGAGACCCTATAGAGCCCTATGGCACATACAAACCAGTTCGAACCGGTTCGGATCAAATGTTGGTTGAAAAGCGGTATATAAATATTCATTGTAATGTATTGTATCTGGTGCAGCACTGTGGGAAACAGGGTGCTGACTAGATAGGCCTTGGCCTGATCCATCAGGGCCATGTTAGGAAGGAAGACAGCAGTAGCTTCTTTCTCATGGATGATTCACCAATGGGGGATGGGTCACTGCTGCACAAGGTGCTCCAGCATCCTCTGAATGGTAGGTGCAGGTGGGAGGATTCTAACCCTCCCTGGGCTGAAGCTTCCTCCCAGCATGCTCGCTGTAAGAAAAGGGCTGTCACCTTACATATAAACTAATTAAATGCATTTATATACTACCTCATAAAATGTGTCAAGGTGGTTTACAAATACATTATAAAACTAGAATTAAAACCAAACATAAAAACCAACTGACAGCTGATCAAAGGCTTGATGAACAAATACTTCTTGAGTGTGCTTTTTAAAAAAACCTGCCAACTTCTACTGAGTCAAGCTGCTGGTCCATCTATGCTGACCGTCAGCGGCTTGTGTTTCTCAACCTTTTTGGAGTCAAGGACCGCTAAATTCCTCGTGCAGAGTTTCAAGGACTGCTACATTCTTCATGTGCAGTTTCCCAGACAAGCAGTTAGTAAAGGGGTTTCAAGTTTAAGTCTATCTATCTATCTATCTATCTATCTATCTATCTATCTATCTATCTATCTATCTGACTTCTATACTCCCCAAAACTTGTATCTCTGGGCAGTTTACAATTAGAATAATATAAGCATTAAAATCATTAAATTTGGAATCTTTTGCAAACGTGGAATATTAGGGGTTCTCAACCTTGGGTTCGCAGATGTTGGTGGACTTAAACTCCCATAACCCCAACCACAATGGCATTTGGCCATTATGGCTGGGGATTATGGGAGTTGAAGTCCACCGACATCTGGGGACCCAAGGTTGAGAACCCCTGAATCTAAAAGCCTGGGTGAATAAATATGTCTCCAGTATGTCTTCAGTATGTGCGTGGTGGGGGTGCTTGTGATTACTCAATGGAGAGGGGATGTTCGGTCATTAGAAAAATTCAAAAACTATGAAACCAACATTCAAGCAAGCTTTTGAATTCCCCAAAACTCTTCATCAGGCTGGATGTCAAGCAAAGCAAAAAGGAGGTGAGGAGAGGAGAGCTGGGCAAGTTGTCAGTAGAGCCCGAAGTCTACAGTTTAACCCTCTCTTGATGGAGGTAGAGTTTTAGCCAGAGTTGTGTAGTCGCAGGGCTGGATCCAGACCACGTTAGTCAGGACCACCCTCTGAAATTAATTTAGTCATCTCTCATTTGTGTCAATGCTGCTTTGTCATGATCACCTGGCTTGATCTGGATCCTGCTCTTAATTGTGCACTCTGTGAGGCGGACCTAATGAAACCCATGCAGCTCCTCCAAATCTCCTTAAAAACAGTTACGTGGCAGGCGCTGGGAATGAGGTTTTTTTTAATGGTGAAAGAAAACGTGAAGAAGAGCGGTGGAGACCTGGTGTTAAAGGGAAGGGGGCAATTCTGAGATGGTGGGGGCGTGGGGCGTTGTAGTGGTGGATGGCTCGTCTTCCTTGCTGGGGAGACGAGGCACTGTTCAGGGTGGGTGAGGCAATGGTGCACCAGACCGCACTTGGAAGGTCGCCTGGGTCCAAGAGCTGTTGCCGCTGTGCTTGCGCACCAGGTTGCGTAGCAGGTGTTCCCCCATTCTCTCTTGCAGCGCATGCTTCTGTGCCCCCTCTCAACTCCCCTGCATGCGCCAATCACACCAGCCTGCCTTTGGGGCCAGGCAGCTCACGTGGTCCCACATGCTGCCCATGCGTCGCAAGCCAAGGCAGCCCTCCTCCCTCCCTCCACTGCTAAGCCCTCACCATGGCGTGATCCCGGCCAGAGGTTGTCCCCCCCCCGGCCCGGCAAGGTGATAAAGGGGACTGCCATCTTCCACCGGCGGTGTAGACCAAGGGGTTATAGGGGGCGGAGGGACCACAACGCCCCACCAATGCAAGAGGGAAACGGCGTTTCCTCTCAAGGTGCCTTGGCCGCAACAGGCAGCTGGTTTTAAATAGGTTGGGATCGGACACAACCTGCGCTGGGCATCAAATCCCCAGGATCACCTCATTCCAATGCCATTCATCCAATGACCCTTTTGCATGAATGCACAAAATGGTATCTTGCCTCTCCCCCACACCACGCCGCCTCCCTCCGCCACTTAGCCCTCCTTGGTATGTGTGCTTGCTCCCCCTCCCTGAGGAAGGTCCACTTGCACTCCCTTTCTGTAAAGCCCGAGCCAAGGCGGCCCTCCTCCCTCCCTCCACCGCTTAGCCCTCACCACGGCATGATCCCAGACAGAGGTTCCACCCCTTGGCGAGGTCACAAAGGGGACCGCCATCTTCCACCAGCGGTGCAGACCAGCTGGTTACAGGGGGCCGAGGGACCATAACACCCCACCGATGCAAGAGGGAAACTGGGTTTCCTCTCAAGGCGCCTTGGCCGCAACAGGCAGCTGGGTTTCAATCAATCAACCTTTGGCTGCAAATAATGAGCATGCAAAAACCAGCAGCCCTTCAAGTGGCACCCACTGCCATACCTTTTCCTCGATGACCCATGCCGCATACAGTTTGAAGTTGTAAAGATACAGATAGTTGTAGGAAGATCTCAGCAGCATGTGGAGGCAAGGTGGAAGCAGGGTCCTGTGCCTCCATGATACTCCTCCTCTCCCTCTTCCGTGTCATGTGCAAAATTGAGGAAGTGAGTGCCTTGATTGCAGTTGTTGGGCGGCGGGGTTGACTCCCAGTCAGGGACCAGCACTCAACCCTTCACGGACCGGCAGCGGTCCAGGGACCTGTGGTTGAGAAACTGAGTCTAAGAGGGAGGCCTTTCCCAGCCCTACTAGGAGAAGCCAACAAGGACTGAATCTGGTGCCTTCTGCATACAAAGCCCAGTGCTTTGTCTATCAGCTACAGCCCATCTTCCAGCTGCAGAGACTACCTTTAAGGTCATTTTGACCCATTTCAAACTGGCTTTCGGGCGGGCTATGGGGTGGAGACTGCCTTGGTCAGCCTGATGGATGATCTTCAATTGGGAATTGACAGAGGAAGTGTGACTCTGTTGGTCCTTTTGGAACTTTCGGTGGCTTTTGATTCTATTGATCATAGTTTCCTTCTGGAATGTCTGAGGGGACTGGGGGTGGGAGGCACTGCTATGTAGTGGTTTCGCTCCTACCTCATGGGAAGATTCCAGATGGTGTCTCTTGGAGACTGTTGTTCTTCAAAATCTGAATTTTCCTATGGTGTTCCTCAGGGCTTCATATTGTTGTTTAACATCTACATGAAACCACTGGGAGAGATCATCAGGAGATTTGGTGCAGAGTGTTATCAGTATGCTGATGACACCCAAATCTATTTCTCCATGTCATTGGGAGAAGGCATAACCTCCTTAAATGACTGCCTGGAGGCAGTAATGGGCTGGATAAGGGATAACAAACTGAGGTTGAATCCAGATAAGACGGAGGTACTTATTGTGCGGGGTCAGAAATTGGGAGACGATTTTGATCTGCTGGTTCTGGATGCTGTCACGCTCCCCTGGAAGGAACAGGTACACAGTCTGGGGGTGCTTCTGGATCTGAACTTCTCCCTGGTATCCCAGGTTGAGGCAGTGGCCAGAGGTGCTTTTTATCGGCTTCAGCTGATATGCCAGCTGCATCCATTTCTTGAGATGAACGACCTCAAAACGGTAGTACATATGCTGGGAACCTCTAGGCTGGATTACTGTAATGCGCTCTATGTGGGGCTGCCTTTGTATGTAGTCCGGAAACTGCAGTTGGTTCAGAATGTGGCAGCCAAGTTGGTCTCTGGGTCATCCAGGAGAGACCATATTACTCCTGTGTTGAAAGAACTACACTGGCTGCCGATAAATTTCTGGGCAAAATACAAGGTGCTGGTTATTACCTATAAGGTTCTAAACAGCTTAGGCCCTAGGTATTTAAGAGAACATCTTCTTCACCATGAGCCCCACTGCCTGTTAAGATCATCTGGACAGGTTTGTCTGTGGGTGCCACCAACTCGTCTGGCGGCTACTCGGGAACGGGCAGTTTTTCCATTGCAGCCCCTGGACTTTGGAATGCGCTCATAAGAACATAAGAACAGCCCTGCTGGATCAGGCCTAAGGCCCATCTAGTCCAGCATCCTGTTTCGCACAGTGGCCCACCAGATGCCGCTGGAAGCCACAGACAGGAGTTGAGGGCATGCCCTCTCTCCTGCTGTTACTCCCCTGCAACTGGTACTCAGAGGCATCTTGCCTTTGAGGCTGGAGGTGGCCTACAGCCCTTCGACTAGTAGCCGTTGATAGACCTCTCCTCTATGAAGTTATCCAAACCCTTCTTAAAGCCATCCAAGTTGTTGGCTGTCACCACATCTTGTGGCAGAGAATTCCACAAGCTCCCTGTTGAGATAAGAGCCTCCTCATCTCTAGCAACTTTTTAAAAGGCACTGAAGATGCATTTATTCACCTTGGCTTTTAATTAGATCTATGGTTCTAATTAAAAACAAAACAAAACTGGGTTTTAAATGTTTTAAAATATTTTAATTGTTACATGATTTGATGTTTAGTTGTAAACTGCCCAGAGATGCAAGTTTTGGGTGGTATAGAAAGGAAAGGAAAGGAAAGGAAAGGAAAGGAAAGGAAAGGAAAGGAAAGGAAAGGAAAGGTTTGTGGTAACTAGTGTTTATGTAACAGGAATTCTCAGACGTTATTGACTACAACTCGCATAATCCCAAGCCAAAACCCATTTTAGCTGGGGGTGCTGGGAATTGTAGCCAACATCTGGGAATCCCTGTTAAAGGGAACCATAATAAAATGATGTACTCAGAAGCCCTACATAAATGCCTATTATTTATCAACTAATTATTTCCTCAAACACTGGGGCCTCCGTGGCCCAGCATCCTAGGGTGAAGGGTCAAACGCTGGCTCCATCATCTCAGCTGCTGAAAAGCCACTTCTCAGCACCTGTTCTCAAGTGATGAACTTTGCAGCAACACACTAGGACATAGGAAGCTGCCATATACCGAGTCAGACCATTGGTTCATCTATAGCTCAGTATTGTCTACACAGACTGGCAGCAGCTTTTCCAAGGTTGCAGGCAGGAGTCCCTCTCAACCCCATCTTGGAGATGCCAGGGAGTGAACTTGGAACCTAAATGCTCTTCCCAGAGCAGCTCCATGCCCTAAGGGGAACTCTATCTAGCCAACATTTGGGACAAATGTAGTGGGCAAAGCAAGCATATAAGTGTGCTAGTTTGATCAGTTATAGGTTGGCATTTATGCAAACAATAAGGGGTGTATGCGTGTGTGTGCGTGCGCACTGCAGAATGAAACACTTCAATGCTCTCCTTAATAGTGCTATGACGAGAATGCCTTTGGGGCTGTGGGCTGGGGCACTGAAATGTTGTCCATGCGACAGTGAGCTGGTTTGCTGTGAAACAAGCCAAACATTTGTGCATTCTACACTCCAAGTGTGGTCTGGCCTTTCCTTCTCTCAAATGAAAGATCCCTCACTGGAGTCCATTTGTAAGGCTGTGCCAGGGCTGCAGAGGCGTATCTAGGGAAAATAATGCCTAGGGCAAGCACTGAAATTGCACCCCCTGTCCAAACATCTGACACCCATCTTTCAGATAACTTTACTATAACATCAGCTGAAAAATATAAGTCAAGCTCATTAATCTTTTAAAATTTCAAAAACTATTTAGCAGTGGATGTAGCCAGACCAAAAATTGCTGGAAAACTACAAATTTCAGTATGCTGGGGCTCATGAAATACCCAAATACTATGTGGAGGTGTACTTGGAAAACTAAACAGAAGTGCCTGTCTAATTCTCTATTATGCACTGTAGCATCACTATTACATAAGTTTTAAAAATAAATGGAGAATTTGGCTTTTCCCAGATACTCTGAAAATAATTAAAGGATATGCAGAATAAACTGTGTCACTACTTGGAATATATTCTAGTATTTCAGAAAGACAGTTAAAATGAGAGAAAGAGAGCAAGAAACTCCCAGTGGGCCTTAATACTAAGGATTTCACACTGATTCAAAGACAAACTCACCATTAATAACCATATTATTAAGACATCACATTTAACGCTCTTATCACAAGAAGCAAAGTAAGAGCAAATGAATACAATCCTAGCTCATAAGCTTCAGCTTAGTATTCACAAGCCTTGATTCTCTGTACATAGTGCCAAACTGAATATGTGTACAGTGATTTATATTATATTAAATTAATTTTTTTTACCTGTAGCCCCTTTGGGGTGCTTCCTATAGGCTGTGGGAGGGGGGGTCTGCAAAGGTTACCTCTCCCACCGCTGGCCTCTAGGCCCTCGCAGAGACCATTTGAGCATGTGCAGTGGCCATTATTTAAAATAATTGGTTTTTTTTAAATGGCCACTGAAAACAAAATGGCCACCACGCATGCTCAAATGGCCTCTGCGAGGCCTGGCATGGCCTAGGGCCTCACAGAGGCCATTTGAGCATGTGTAGTGGCCATTTTGTTTTTAGTGGCCTTTAAAAAAAAAATTAAGAATTTGCCCCCCCTTCAAGTGGCGCCCAGGACACGTGCCCTGCCTGCCCTACCCTAGATGCACCCCTGCAGGGCTGTCCTTAGCCTTGGTGGGGTGCGGGGCCTGAGGCAAATCAGTCAGTGTGGGGCCCCCTTCCAGTTAAGTCTAATGGGGGTTAAAAAGGCAGGGCCCGGAGCAGTTGCCCTGCTTGCCATGCCCTGAGGACAGCCCTGGGCTGGGCAAAATTCATTGTGAGTCCACAAATTCTCCTGACTCCAACAAAACAGCTATAGAGAGCCCAGTAAGCAATGGGGGTAATGGGCTGCCAGTTCCCTCCTGGCTGCTGAAGGGGGCAGACCCACACTGTAATCAAGTGTGGCTGGGGGTGATGAGAACTGTAGTCTCACAACAGCCAGAGAGCTTCAGGTTGGGCATCCCTGGGCTAGAGTCCCAGGGTTAGGCAACCTGTGGCTCACCCGATGTTGCTGTACTACAACTCTCATCATCATCCCCAGCTGTAGCAAATTGTGGCCGGGGGTAATGAGAGCTGTAGTCCCACAACAGCCAGAGAGCCTCAGGGGTTGGGCCCCGCTTGGGCTAGACACAGACATCTGTGACCATCAATCTATCACCTGACGACATACGTGGCACTGTACCTATGGGCACCTGCCTATAGACCCAAAAGCCGCCTCCCTTCACAACGGGGGGAGGGGAGGGGAGGAGTCCATCTGCCCTGGCCTTGGCCGGGCTTCCGAACGGGCCAGCCGGGGGCCATGGCACGCAACTGCTGCCTCAGCCACCACGACGTCTATCCTCGCCCCCTCCCCCCCACAGTCTCGGCTCACCCAGTAGGAGCAGGAGGCGGCATCACCACCATCGGGCAATTCTGCGCACACTCGCGCATGATCCGACATAGATACCCGTCACCACATCCTCGGCCACTGATATAAGCACACAGGGATCGGGGTTTCTCTCGTTTGCCCGCCCGTCTGTGCACAAGCGCAAGCCAAGCCCTCTTCCAAGTTCCCTTCCACATGTGATAGCGCTCCAGTTCTTCTCCCTTCCTCAAACCCCGCCTTTTTCTTTCTGTCAGCCAATGGGCGGCTGGCTTGGCAGGCTTGGCCAGAAGACAAATGGGCGGGCACGCATACAAATAAGTCATCTTAAGCAAGGACGGACGGTGTGGGCATGACCGGTGCTGCAACATGTCTCTGGGAAGTCCCACCCCTGAACTTCAAATCATGGGCTGGTGGCTGTATAGTAGGGCAGGGGAGGCACTCTGCATGTCCACAGAGAAACGATTGTTTTATTGCTGCTTCATGGATTGAGCTTGGACAATGCGGATGCTGGAACATTTTATGCGCTTGAACCTATAGCAAGATAGGAGAGGGACGTTGCAGGGGCAATCAGGAACGTAACTCTGAGCACTCTGAACATCACACTGACTGGAACTTTTAATTTCAAGAATGGATAATAATTAAATTATTAATATTTAAATAACTGAGTTGCCTGCTATGCAGCCTGATAGCATGCTTATTTACGTATGGTATTCAAGGTCCTGGTTGTTACTTTTAAAGCTCAAACGGTATAAGATCAGCAGTCTGAAGATGCTCTCTCAGTGGGAATATTCTGCCCTCCAGTGGTTGTTCCATCTCTGTGTTTCCCTTTTTGTCTTTTCATATGTGATTTTTAAGTTATTTTAAGCTGGTTTGAGTCCGCTTGAGAAAAGCAAGGTGCGATTGTTTAAATACTACTTCCTCAGAGGTACATGAGCGCAAGTGTTTGCCCAGGAGTATAACTTGAGGTGATTTAGTTGACCTATTGATGATCACCTTGGAAGCTATTTTAGTTTGATATTTGTAGCAACATAAAGGAGGATAAAGAACATCGTGAGATGTGTGTGGATGTGCATATACAAGAGCCTCACTGCGTAAGAAAAGGTCTGTTTGCCCCATTTCCCTATTTGCAGTTATTTCACCTAGTGCCATAAAAATGAATGTATTTGTGAAATTAACAGATTTAATTTGAGAAACGATTTTTTTTATATTCACCCATCCTTTACAATCTTAAATTGGCTAGAGAGTACCTTTAGACCATTTTATTCCTAACTAGTAGCTTTAAGCCCGTTTCATTAACGGGCGCTAGTAGAGAAGACTCACTTGCCCACTCTCTTGCCCTCCCTCCCCTCTCTCACCCTCCCCTCCCAGTCAGCCTCCTGCCCCACTCCCTCTTGCCCTTTCCCCTCCCCCCTGCCCACTCTTGCCCTTCCCCCTCCCCCTCCTCACATCACATCCACTCACTTGGGCCCCGAGTCCGCTGCTCAGACGCAGCTTCCTTTCTTTCTCCTCCCGCTCCCTCTGTCTCTGGCGGGGCTGAGTGCAGCCGTCGCCGCCGCCAGCGGGCCGGGCCCAGTCCTCTCACCGCAGCGGCCGCCGCCATCGGCCCCAGTCGCCCCGCAGCGGCCACCGCCGCCAGCGGGGCCAGTCTCCCTGCCGCGGCCGCTTGGCCGTACCGTGTTCTCTGGCCGAGGCTGCGGCAGAGCCGCTGCCTCGGCCAGCTTCCCCCGCCGCTGCCTCGGTCGGCTTCCCCCGCCGCCTCCTCCCCCCGCCTCCTCCCCCCCCACCTGGCTTCGGCGGCAGCCAGGCTGGACCCGCCACTGCCTCTGCCCTCTCTGTGGCCGCCTCCGGTCTCCCCTCGGCCGGGCTGACCAACTGGCCAACATGGCCACCGGGTGCCTGCGGTCGTGTCTCCCTCGGCTGTTCTGGGCATGCATGGCGCGCATGCCCAGAACATCTGAGGGAGACACGGGCGCAGACACCAGAGACACGGGCGCACACTCAAAGGCTTTATTATATAGGAAGTGCTGCTTTTAAAATATATGCACCCATCCCTTATAATGTGTCCAAGTGTATCCATCCCTTGCACTTAAATTTCACACATATGCACCCATCCCTTGAACTCTCAAATGAAACAATAGCACTTGTAAAACACTTCCAGCTAGCCCTTCTGGGCAGTATCCAAAATGTAGACACAGCGTTTGTAATACACACATAACTTTATTTTGGTCCACGACCAGCTTAGAAACGGAATACAAATACACAGCAAAATAATACAACTTGCATCCAAAACAGCAGCAAATAACACACCTATCCAAGGTATCCTTAGCAAATAGTGGTATAGCAAGTTGATACTATCTAATGACTGCCATTGAAAAGTTGTAAACTTTTGAAATCGGTACAGTTCCATCTAATCTTCCAAACAGCCAAATTTTGCCACCTTACAGTTAATTTCAGTGCACTGGCCAGAAAGGAAATACTTCACATATAATACTTCAGAGCAACTCAGAAGGGCCGATATCAGAGAAGCAATAAGAATGCAGGGTTGGTTTCAGCTTTTCCAGGCGATGCTATACAAAATGTGCAAAACCTATTTGAAATCAAACTTCGGCTCGACACAAAATGTGAATTTGTGGTGCACCATACATAGAAGCACTCTTACAGCACCCCAAGTCTCTGTAAAGCTATCTTCTGTATTGCATCACTAAACTAAAGTTGTAATAATCAAAGCTAGCTTAAGTGTGCTGGCGCCCCCTGAGGCGGTGTCACACTGTCACTGGCCATGCCCCTTAAGTTGGCCAAACTCCTGACACAGGAGGAGCCATGTACTCCACCTCCTTCGTGTGACTCTTTCCCCTTCTTGAGCTAGTAATTTCTGAGCGTGTGGGGATGGATGGGGTTAAAGCTAACTGACAGCTAAGAAACTACAGCAGGGTGAGAAGATGGCACATGAGGAACCACCTCTCCCTTCTGGAGTTGCTGCAGCTTTTCATTACGCAGAGCTGGTTGGAATTTTAACCCTATATCCATCCCTGTGTGCTGAGAAACTACAGCAGCATGCAAAGGGAAAGGCGGCACAGGGCGGCACGAGCAGCTGCAGCTGAGTGAGGCGATATCCACAGGCAGTGAAAGGTGGGGCCGGGTGTCTGCACGTGCCACTCTGAGAGGCACAGCCACTGCTTGAGGCTGTTGCCTCACTTTGCCTCATGATTGAACTATCCCTGCTATGCATATTTGCCTAAAAGTAATCCAGTGGGACACAGTGGATCTTCCTTTTGAGTGTGTAGGATTGCACCAGGGATATTTCTGGGTGGAGGGCTTTCCCCCCACTCTTTTCTGTCCGTAGCAGGGACGGAGCATTGAGGGACAGTGTGGGTTGGTCTGTCTCTCCTAATGAAGTTTAATGTTTGTTTTTAAACAATTAAATGATGTTGTTGCACACTTCCGGTTTAGTGTACTTCTGGCTTACCAGACTCTGTGGCGTTCCCCCCTTCCCCACTTTTGCTGAGCCTGCCATGCAGCTTGAAACGGAAGAAAACATGTGGAATGTGGTTTTCAGTCTCTCCTAGATCACTGGACTTGATGGCTTTTCACTTAATAAATCACTTCCTGGAAATCCTGCTTAATTTATTATTATTATTTCTTATTTACACAGTCAAACAGTAGGGATGGGCCCGGACCAGTCCGGAGGCCATTGAAAAGGCTTCCGGACCGGTCCGGACCTGGTTGGTTCGGATTGCGGGTGGGGGTCGCTTTAAGAGCAGCGGGAGGGTTTACTTACCCCTCCCGCTGCTTTCCCGCTTGCCGCCGTAAAGATACGAGTAATTGGGGCGGCAGGATACCTCCATGCCACCCCTTCCCCGACGTTACTTGCAAAACCTCCCAGGAGTGCATTGCGCACGCATGCGCATGTCACAGAGACAAGCGCACGCTTCACGTCTCTGTGACGTGCGCGCACGTGCGCAATGCACTCCTGGGAGGTTTTGCAAGTAACGTCGGGGAAGGGGCGGCAGGGAGGTATCCTGCCGCCCCAATTACTCTACAGATTACGGCGGCAAGCGGGAAAGCGGCGGGAGGGGTAAGTAAACCCTCCCGCCGCTCTTAAAGCGACCCCCCACCCCAGTGCCGTACCGCAGTTGGCGGATCCGTGCACACCCCTATCAGACAGGTGTTATTGACTGGTTTGTCAATCCAGACAGCGAGTCCTTCCCAAGGACCTGGGATGGCTGAATTATATTATCGATATTGTTATTATTATTATAGATATCGTGGCAAAATATAGGCTGCTCCCAGTAAAATTGCTTTTTGTAATTGGTTGATGGTGATTTCTGTGGCCCCTATGGTGTTGAGGTGCTCTTCAAGGTCTTTTGGAATTGCACCTACGGCGCCAATTACTACTGGGATTATTTTGGTCTTCTTCTGCCACAGCCTTTCAATTTCAGTTTGTAGATCTTTGTATTTTGTGATTTTTTCTATTTCTTTTCCTTCTTGTCTGTTATCCCCTGGTTTTGCCATGTTGATTATTTTAACTTGTTTTTCTTTCTTCTCAACTACAGTTATTATTATTATTATTATTACAATTATATCCTACTCTTCTCCAAGGAGCCCAAAGCGGTGTACTACATATTTGAGTTTCTCCTCACAACAACCCTGTGAAGTAGGTTAGGCTGAGAGAGAAGTGACTGGCCCAGAGTCACCCAGCTAGTCTCATGGCTGAATGGGGATTTGAACTCGGGTTTTCCCAGTCCTAGTCCAGCACTCTAGCCACTACACCATGCTGGCTCTCTTTTCACCAGTTATATCTGGTGTTTGTCTGTTTATAGTCAAAATTCCCATAATATTTTTGCATCTTCATTTTCTTCATTTTCAATTTCATTTTGCATCTTCATTTTCTTCATTTTCAATTTCATGGTCCCACCAATCTTTGGCAACAGGTAGCTTGTATTTTTTGCAGATGTTCCAGTGTATCATCCCTGCTACCTTGTCATGCCTTCGTTTGTAGTCAGTCTGTGCGATCTTTTTGCAACATCTGATTAGGTGATCCACTGTTTCATCTCCTTCTTTACAAAGGTGGCACTTGCTGTTTGTTGTTGATTTTTCTACTTTTGCTCTTATTGCATTTGTTCTTCGTGCCTGTTCTTGTGCAGCCAGTATTAAACACTTTGTTGCTTTCTTCAAGTTTCCGTTCTTAAGCCACTGCCAGGTCTTGGTGATGTTTGATTTTCTGGTTATATTGTGCAAATATTTACCATGCAGTGGCTTCTTTTTCCATTTTTCTGCTCGGTTCTTTACTTGTTCTTTCTTGTAGGCCTGCTTTGTTTCATTGGCGTTTAATAGTTTCTTGTGATTGACCATTTTAAGTACATCTTCTTCACTGTCCTTGATATATTCTTCAGGCCTCTTTTCTCTTCCTCTACTGTTTGATGGACTTGCAGCATTCCTCTTCCACCTGAGCTGTGAGGGAGGTATAGCCTGTCTACATTATTGCAGGGATGCAGAGCATGATTGATGGTCATTATTTTCCTGGTCTTACGATCTAGCGTTTCTTGCTCTGCCTGGGTCCAGTCTATTATTCCTGCAGTGCATCTAATAATAGGTATCGCCCAGGTGTTTATGGCTTGTATGGTGTTCTCACCATTGAGTTTGTACTTTAGAATTTGTCTAACTCTCCTGATGTATTCACTTCCAATTTTTCTTTTAACTTCAGTGTGTGTGATGTTATTAGCCTGGAGAATGCCCAAGTATTTGTAATATTTTTTTCTCTTCCAGGTTCTTGATGTTGCTTCCATTGGGCAGTTCTATTCCTTCTGTTTTTGTTATTTTTCCTCTGTTCATTATTAATGCAGCACACCTGTCTAGTCCAAACTCATTGCTATATCGCTACTGAATATATGGACAGTGTTTAGCAGTTATTCGATTTCTGATTTGGACTTTCCATACAACTTCAAATTGTCCATATAGAGCAGATGGTTTATTTTACTTGATGTTTTAGGTGTTTGGTATCTGAGTCCTGTTTTGTTTAGTATTTGTGAAAGTGGAGTCATGGCGATTACTATTACTACTACTACTACTATTAATAATATTTGTATAATAAACTACTTTCCTGAAATCATGCTGAATTTGTTCTTCTTTCCTTCAGCCAGGTTATCCGAAATGATTCGGCTTCAATACTACATACACTCTCCTGTGGGAAGTAGCTTCCATTGAACTTAGTGGGACTTACTTCCAATTAAACATGAATCTTTTCTGCTGCTGAGACCAAATTTCCTTTTTAATTTTTTTTTTTAAATGATAAAATGCTGCTCTTGTGCTCTTTAGATTACTTGGTGGCGGGGGCAATATCATTCAATTCTACTTTTTAAATGTACATATGAACACAATAGAAGAGCAGAGGAGTGGAAGGAGGTAGATTACTTAGGGCCTGAGTTCGAAGTAGCAATAGCAATAGCACTTACATTTATATACTGCTCTATAGCTGGAAGCTCTCTAAGCAGTTTACAATGATTTAGCATATTGCCCCCCAACATTCTGGGTACTCATTTTACCGACCTCAGAAGGATGGAAGGCTGAGTCAACCTTGAGCCCCTGGTCAGGATCGAACTTGTAACCTTCTGGTTACAGGGCGGCAGTTTTACCACTGCACCACCAGGGGCTATAATGGAAGCTGCTGCTATATTTGACTGTCCTTGCCACTTTGCCGGATGCTTTGGTCATAGGCTGTAATGAGAAAAAACTTAAATGCTTATAACTAATTTGTGTCGTCAGAGTGGGATGACAATAGCATGCCTGGAACATGTATGTGAGGCCATTATACACAGATTTCCTGCAAATACATTCTAGGGTTTGTCTTTGAGTATACTTTAAGGTTTTGAGGTTTGACCTTTGCCTTTTAAATCTCTGCATGATTGCAGCAAGATAGGAACAATGAAACCACTGCTAATGCCCCTTTGATATGGTTTAGATTAGTTCTCTTGGTTGCTGTTGGAAGTGAAGGACTCTGCGCTGTCTCATGTCTCAGTGACAGAGGGGGACAGATTAGTGAGTTTAAAGCAGGAAAACCATGCTAGAGAAGGGTATCCTCTCTATCCCAAGTGCCACAGACCATTTTTAGTCCCCACAAGCTGCTTTAAGCCTCAATAATAATTTGTAGATACCTTGGAACTTGTGCACGATCTAGGAAACAGACAAGATACTGGCACTCAGGGCTATGAACTCTAACTAGGGATGGTTTGTCCACGTTCAGTGTGCTAGATGTGATATTTTCCTCTTTGGAACATACAAAGGATATATACAAAAGACAAAAGTAGTGGTATAAGAGACATACTAGCTGTCAAAACCCATGTGCTTTGTTTGTTTGTTTGTTTGTTTGTTTAAAAAGCCATTTTCATTTGTTTACGCCGGAAGTCATGTCCTTGCTGACATCACTAGGAGCTATCAGAAGCAGGCTTACATTATCAGAAATGGACAGAGGTGGATCTATGTCACTGGAAATGGTCAGAACCAGGTCAATGCACTCACCCTGGATGTTCTGCCCCCACCCCAAAATATACCCAGCCATGCCCTAGTGAGCATGTGATCCCTCCATGAACATGCCCCACCACGCTGGACCTGGAGGAACATGTTTTAGAGCCTGGCTTGACAGTGGAGGCATGATAATGCAGTGGTGGCCATTTTGTGTAACTTTAGGAACATAGGAAGGTGCCATATACTGAGCCAAACCATTGCTCTATCTAGCTCAGTATTGTCTTCACAGACTGGCAGTGGCTTCTCCAAGGTTGCAGGCAGGAGTCTCTCTCAGCCGTATCTTGGAGATGCCGGGGAGGGAACTTGAAACCTTCTGCTCTTCCCATAGTGGCTCCATCCCCTGTGAGGAATATCTTACAGTGCTCACACTTCTAGTCTCCCATTCAAATGCAACCAGGGCAGACCCTGCTTAGCTAAGGGGACAAGTCATGCTTGCTACCACAAGACCAGCTCTGAAATGTTATCAAGTGACCACTCTATGTACACACCCTGCCATCCTGGACCTGTAGGAATAGGGCCCGACCCACTGAGCCATCTTGTTTTGTAACATCATCCAGCATTGCAATCATGGGTCCCCCAAGAGATCGTTGGAGCCAACCATGCTTCCAATGGTTGTAAAACCTAACCTGAGGAAATGTTATATTAGCACAAGTTCTGATGGTGAGAGGTTTCCACCAGCTAAGAGCCTACAAGAAGAAGACCAAGAGGTTTATGAAATGTGGCAGGAAATCATTCAGGCCATTGCAGCAGAGCCTCCTGGAACACAGATAAATAGGGGTTACTGGGTGGGGGGAATGTTATTGCTTCCTAGAGAACTACCAGTGGGTTGGAATTTAAATCTGTGGCTCAAGGTTTGGTCCTCCTTTCAAACCATTTTGGAGAGAGTTGAACAAATGTTGCCAAATGCTATATTTTACTGGCCAGTGAAATTAAAGCCAGAACTTGCAAATATATTAACAATTTGATCAGGAAGATGCAGGCTAATCCAGATGAGTGGTACTTGCCCTAGCCCTCTATGGATTAAGTGCTAAACAAACAAGGGGTCTCTCTTCTGAATCTAGCTTTTAGATTTGGGCTGTATGTTCTTCATAGCACCAACTTTGATAGTTCAAGCGGATATTATAGCTGAGAATGCAGATGATCTGCAAACTTTAGTAATGAAAGTCAAGGAGCATAGTGAAAAAAATGGGACTATGATTAAATGTAAAGAAGATTAAACTAATGACAATGGGTACAGCAACCAGCCTCAGAATTGATAATGAAAGCACCGAAGTGGTGAACAGCTTCTGCCTTTTAGGATCAACCATCAACAGTAAAGGATCCAGCAGTCAAGAAATACGCTGCAGACTAGCACTTGGTAGGGTTGTAATGAAGGCCTTGGAAAGGATATTTAGATGCCTACAAAGATTAGAATCGTTTGGACAATGGTTTTTTCTGTGACACTCTATAGATTCGAAAGCTGGACTTTGAAGAAGCAAGATAGAAAAAGTATTGACAAAGTATTTTGAACGTTGGTGCTGGGGGAAACTTTTGAGAATACCATGGACAGCCAGGAAAACAAACAAATGGATCATAGAACAAATCAATCCAGAATTTTCACTTGAGGCACAAATGACCAGGCTCAAACTATCATATTTCGGACACAGTATGTGAAGACCCAGCTCCCTTGAGAGGTCCATAATGCTGGGAAAAGTTGAAGAGAAGAAGAGGATGACCAGCAGCAAGGTGGATGGACTCGATTACGACAGCAATGAATGCACCACTGAAAGACCAAGCTGAAGACCAGAGGCGTAACTATAGGGGGGGCAGGGGGGCACGTGCCCCGGGCGCCATCTTTTCTGTTCACGTGGGGGGCGCCGGCATGACCAAATTTTTTTTTTAATTTTTTTAAAAATTTTGTTAATACAAATGTTTCCTGCTCAGTGCAGCAGTGCTGCAGCAGTCAAGGGAGTGTGTCGGTGCCCCCTCCCCCACGAGCGGTCCCTTCCGTGCCGCCCGCACCCCCCCCCATTGCTTTGCTGGTGCCTGGCGGCCAGTCAGTGGCCTGGCTTGGCGGCGGCGGCGGGTGCTTGTGAGGAAAAACCTAAGTATAATGTAGTATGTTGGGGGGGTGGGGGGGGGGCGCGGGGGGCGCCATTTCAGTGCTTGCCCCGGGCACCATTTTCCCTAGTTACGCCTCTGCTGAAGACCCACTTAAAAGTCAAGTTGAAGACAGACCATCCTGGAGATAATCTATCTATGTGGTCGCTAAGAGTTGACACCGACTTGATGGCACTTAATCAATCAATCAATCAAGCTCAAATGGAGCTAGTGCTATTGATTACTTTTGGGTTTCACCCGCATTTCTTTCTCAGGTTGGTACCTTCAATATTCATAACATAAAAGCAAAAAAATAAGGTCCATGGTTTTCTATAACAGCCCTAAGATTCACAAATGGCATATGGATAACCCAGACATAGAGCAAGTTAATTGTTTCAAATATTTGGAGTCATTTTTTAGGCTTCTAGAATGAAGACTGCCCAAGTTAACTATGTCTCTTCCCTGGCCCAAACAAGTGCTATGACCATATTTAATCAAACTTAAGGAAGGAATTTTCTTCCAGCTGCCATTAAATTATTGATGGCAGAATCGACAGCACAACTACTATATGGAGCGCAACTAGGCCCTTTCCTCAACTTTGAGCATCTTGAAAAAATACAGTCTGGATTTTTAAGATCTTTGCTCTTGACCCCTAGATGCGTGCCTAATGCAGCCTTGAGATTGGAGGCTGGGCTGCTTAGCTAAAGGTTGGCTAGTTATTCCAACCGCATGGCTAAATGCAAGGGAAACAGCAAGGTCAGAGAGGGAGGAAGTGCTTGTCTGGGACAGAGGAATTGGGTCATAGGACACTTTCCTACCCAGCATTTGACAGAGGCAGGAGGAAACGCCAGCCAGCCCAGCTCTTCTCCTCCAGGCCAGCACTTCCTCCTCCTCTGACCTTGCGTCCCCTACAATCATAAGTGCACCCAGCCTCCAAACTAGAGAAGAACACTTGTCCTGCCCCAATTGTGATTGTGTGAACTGTCTTCCGGGTTCTGCACAGGCCTTCTCTTTCTTTTCCTTCTAACCCACCCCATACCACCACCAGGCTCTTCTTTGACAACAGGAGAGAAACCCCTTGATTGCGGCCTCCACTTCCCACCTTCTGCCTCGGGAGCATGACCAGCCCGCAACCCCACCCAACCAAACACTTTATCTGATAAAGCTTGTGATGTACACATTGATCAAGGTGGTCATCAGGTATTAGCAGTTGAACCGATCCATTATGTCACCATGTCCTGGGATGGTGTTGGCAAAGTCCTAGGCAAAAAGGATACAGGTGGGGTTGGGGGCGGAATATTTGGATATTTCAGAAGAGGCAAACTGTCGGAGGCACTCAAAGTGCACACAATTGCACCATCAGCATGCAGACAATGAGCCTTCCAGTTCCGCTCCCTTCCAGCCATACTGTACCTTGATTTTAAAAGCTCTTTAAAACCCACTGGCAAAAAAATTCTCCAAAGGGACTGACGAGGGATGCAAAAAAGTGGTGGGAGTGGTACTGTGGGCTTGGAAGGGATACATCTGGACTGTTTTCTGGAGGAAAAGGAAACAAAAGAATCAATATACTCTAGAAGCCAGTCACGTCACTTCTACTTTCGGGGACAGAAAAGCTGGGAAATGGGTATATCAGTCATGTCTTTGGAGCTTCACTGTAGTCTTATTCTGAATCAAGCCATCTATGGCTTTTTTCTTGGATTCTAGGAAAAATCTCACATGTAGCATACGGTCTGCTACAGTTCAGGAAAAACTTAACCATGAGATTCTACTGAACATGTAAGAAAATTTTAGACTTTATCTTTTATATCTGCCATTTGAGGACCAAACTGAACAAGATTATGACCCTTAAAAGCAACCAGGACTTTTAAAAGCCCTTTATGGAGACATTGCAGCTACTGCTACAACTACAAATACATATCAACTGCTTTGTAAAGCTTTTACCTTTTTTTAAGCAGCTGGTGTGCTCCATACTTTGACCAGCCTGTCTCATTATGGTGGAGAGATCTACTGGAATGTCTCCAGCAGCCTGGATGGTGTGTTCGGTGGTGCCCTTCCACCTCTCCCCCAAAGGGTCGCCATTGGAGAATCAGCCAGTTGGCATATGCCTTGCACCCAAAGACACGGCCCTTGGGAAAAGGAGTGGGTGGTGGTGTCTCTGTTGAAGAGCATGGCTTTGAATGGGAGCATGGTGGAAGTGGTTGGGCTACAGAGCCATAGGGGAGTGATGGATTTCCCCAGGAGGAAGGGTCTGGCTCTGCCTTGGGGGCCCCCACCACTTGGATGATCAGCCCTGGCAATGGATTTAGCCTCTGCCGAGCTGATGGTGGTTGCCAAGAAGATGGCAGGGGTCAGCCCATCAAGGTCTCCTTCCACTGAAAGGCTGGTGGGCTGCCCTCCTGTGGCAGCTTCTCCTTGGTGCTGCTTTCCACCTGGGGCTGCCTTTTGGGATCTTTTGGCAGGCTTCATCCTTTCCGTTGATGGTCCAGCCACAGGTACTGGGCCATCAAGGAAACGGGTGGTTTCCTGTGATGCCTGGCAGGGACTGGCCCCAGGCTCTAGTACCAGGTGAGGCAGCAGCAGCTTCCGGGCCACCGTGTGGCTGATGGAGGTGATGGGCTTCCTTCCTCCAGGTCTCTCTGCTGCTCCTGAAAAGAAAGTAAAAGAAAAGATATTTTTATTTATTTCACACATGTATATGCTGCCAAAATTCACATCGCCAGGCAGTTTACATGATAAAAATATAAGTGGTTTACATTACCCCTCCCGATTTGTTTGGACAAAAGCTGGTCTCAGAATGTCAGAGCTGAATATGTTAAGTATGTTGACAATGAGAGATGAGGGAGGGAGACACACAACTTGTGGCTGCCCAGGACTAGCTAGCTTTGGATTCTTCTACCCAGGGGAAGAACCCTCGGTGGCCCTTGACACGCATCCAGCCATTAACCCAGGCTCATTCCCTCCCACAGCCCCTCCTGAAGTGCTTTCAAGGCCACTGTGGGAGGAGCTGTGCTCCCCTGAGGACTGGTATTTTGGCTCAAGCTCCACTAAGTGGGGAAATTGGATCCTGATTGGTAGATGTGCCACATGATGTGCAATGGCACTGATTGTGCTTGCTTCCAACTTGCCCTCCATGCACCCACACGTTTCCTTGGTCTTTGAGGCCCACATCAATATAGGGAGGATGGAGACACTAACACTAACACAGATGCCCCATGCTGTCATGGTCATGTTCTGCCTTATCAGGCATCTCACCTATTACTTTAAGGAATATACTACTAGGCGACTCAGCAAGCTCTCAGGGGAAGCTGAGCTTCAAACAGAGCAGTCTTATGAAGTGCTTTCTTATTCGGGGGCTATCTAAGTAGGTAAATTGTTGATAAAGTGTGGTTTGTTTAATACAGCTTGAATCCTCCGAGTTATCACTAAAAGAATATCCCTTGAGCCATAACAGAAAAGCCCATTATGTCCCAGTTCCAGGCAAATTCTCACATCATTCCACATAGGAGTACCAAGGCTTGGGTGATGAGTTAGTCCCTGGAGTGCCAGGGCAAGCCTCCCTGCCTGGGGCACTGTGTGATCCCCTTCACCTGCTGGTGCGTTCTCCTCATTCCCCATTATGGTTCTCTGTGTGCCCCCAGTAGGACATTTAAAAACAGAACCGGAAGGGACCATAGACTATAGAAGACATTTGTGACTCTAGCATCTTCTGTAGTCTATGGGACAGTGAACAGTTCTTAGCATTGTCTAAGTCTATGGTCCCTGACAGAAGAGAGGCAAGCCAACAATATTAGGGGATTAGAAAACTGTTCACCCTGTAGTCAGGAAACACTTAGGAAAGTGTTCTCATTTATTGGGTTGTCCCATAAAACCTCCTCTGTGTTGAGGCAGGATAAGGATGATGAAGGGCAGTAGAAGAGGGCCCCCTCCCAACTGTTGAACCCATCCTGCAAACTAATGACAGAAGCAAACTAATGACTATAAAATTCTCCTGTAAGGCTCAGGTGCTTGATAAGGCGGTCCAGGACCAGGACAACACGGGACATCTTTGCTGGTGCCAGGCATTCCATCATCCCCATCTTGATGATGGGGTTCAAAGACCAAGGAAAAGTATGGGAGCGTGGAGGACAGCTTGTAAGTCAACACAATTGGTGACATTGTGCAACATCCTTTATGATCACATGACACTTCTATTAAGGCATCAGCCTTAGGTTCCAATTTCCCAACTTTGTGAAGCTTGAGCCAAAAGGAGATAAAGAAGCAGGGGTGCACCAAAGTAATTTAGGCACCTGGACCACCCAGCTGCAAGCCCCCCGAAACCACCTTGGGGGGGGCCCACCCCGCCAAACCACTGTTGATGTTTTTTAATTCTTACCGCAGCCGAGGGGTGGCTGGGGGGGGGGTTGAGCAGAGCAGTCCTTCTCCCTTCTTCCAGCTCCCCCCGTAGTGGCGGGGACCAGAGTGATGCTGGTCCCATCTGTTCGGGCCAGTGTCCTTAACAAACTGAGAGGCATGCCTGCACAGTTGAGATTGTCGCAAGCCCAGGGTGGATGCTGGAGGCCCCTGGCCCTGGCCATTTGGAGGCCCACTGGACCTTGGAGGACCGAACTGGGTCCCCAAGGTCCGGGGGTTAGTGTGCCTCTGTAAAGAGGTGTGGGTGCATGGAGGGCACAAGAGCAGCCAAGGCGGCAGCAGCCCCTGCAGGGGAGAGCCCCCTATGTTCCCTTGTCCTAGCCTCCCTGTGCATTCATACAACCAGGTGCAGAGTGTGTGCCATACAGCATATGGACATATAGCTGGCGTGCTGCGCTCAGCACATTGGCACGATTGTTGGTGACCATGAAGATCCTGTGAAGATTTGGCTGCCTGGACAACCATTCCTCTACCTGGTGCCCGATGACCGCCAACAGCTCATCTGCTGTGTGATCTGTGACCAGCAGTTCCCCATGCAGCAGATTCTACCACGGCTTTGCTGCCTAGGATGTGCTGGCCCTGCCAACAGCAGTGGATATTGTCCCCTTTCTCCCCTGCACAGTGAGGGACAAGAAAACAGCCTGAACTCCACTACAGCTGGTCCACACACCTGTAGTAAATTGCAGACTAATGTCAGGCCCTGCTGATTCCAACAACCCCAACAGAACCTCCCTTTATACCCAGTACAGGAAGGGCACCAGCCTCCAACTGAAGGTGATGCATGAGGAGATCTAGTACTAGAGCAGCTCCACCATCTGAAATAGCTGGTCATCCAGAGCCATCATCTCTCCAATGGCCCAGGTTATGAGACATCCCTCTGGGCAACCAGACCACTTGCCCACCATCCACTCCCACTGCATGACGTCCCTTGCCACCGCTAGTCAAGGGCACAGTAAGTGGCCTAGCGCCACCAGCAAGAATGAGGATGCCGGGTTGACACCATCTGATGTGCCTCCACATTGACAATGTCCTCAGATGTTTGGCATCCTTTCTCCTGCTGACCTGTGCCCTGCAGTGGGTGAAGATAGCATCATGTGTAGGCTTACTTTGGCAGTGCTCAGAGTGGTCCCACACAGTGCTGCCAATGGTCCTGGACCGCTTGGGTTCTGGCAGTACTACTTGGCCTGCTGGTTGGCCACCAGCAGAACCCCCACTACCCTTCATTGCCCGTGGCTGAGAAGCTCCACGTGCAACAGGAATGACTTCCTCCTACTCCTGCTCTTCCTCAGTCTCAGATTGGATGGGGGCCACACTAAGAAAGGGGATCAGTGGGAAGGAGGAGGGGGAACTGGCTGGGCTAGTAGCCGTCACCCCCCAGTCTGCTCTCACTGAGTGAAGAAGAGCTTCCCACTACTGATTCCACCTCAGCTGCCATAAGTAGCGGTGCTGCGGGAGCAAGTAGCAATGGAAATGTGAGCCTGCATGCAACAACCTCGAGGGGGACTTTGACAACTTGGCCCCTAGGCCTCTCTCACCACCCTCACCCCAAACCTGCATACCCCTCCCTTTGCCTGCAATCCTACTCCTAGCCCTGGCCTTGCACCCTCCTGGACATCCTTTTCCCCAAACTATACCTATTTAAAAGAAATCATAAAAAGAAATTACAAAATGGCGGGTGTGTGTGTGTGTGTGTCTCACCAATCCAATGAGGTGAGGCAATCCACAGCAGGGAAGGTAAACCCACGAGGGTAATCCAAAGAAAAAGGTAAGGTAATCCAGGGTGGTCTGCAGAAGCAGCAGGGGTTGGGGGGGGGGGGGCAGGGAGTGCACCAGAGCAGAAAGAAGGGTCTAGCAAAAGCAGCAGGCAAGGCACAGTGAGGTCAGCAGCATGGCAACAAAGCCAGCAGCACAGCCAGAGCTTTTCCTTAGAAGCCATAGGAAGAGTAAATAGATGTTGGAACTCCCTCCTTTTGCTCCCCCCTCCCTCGCCCCCCCCCCCCACACCAGCCAATGGCGACAGAGTTCCTCTGACAAAACCCTGATTTCAATGACAACAAGCCAACCAGGTGAAAGGAGATTGCTAGTAGCCAATCAGAAGACAGTGGCAGAAAACCAATCACAAGGGCCGGATTTTGGTAAACACACCACACAGAATGGAGGCCACCACTGTTTGAACCTTTGAACTGGTATGAACATCATTGCCCTATGAAGATTTCCATTGCAACAATAAAGACTCCACCACACCACACCCCAGCAGAGTGGCCTCATCCCCTAAGGGGAATATCTCACAGTGCTCACATGTAGTCTCCCATTCAAATGCAAACCAGGGCAGACCCTGCTTAGCAAAGGACAAGTCATGTTTGCTACCACAGGAATAGCTCTCTTCCCAGTTTTTCTCACCTGTGTATTCCCTGCCCCCCTCCTCCCATTAGATTTCATGTTCCCTAAATTACTCATTAGGGATTGGACTTGCAACAGAATCCACTAGCTGGCTTTCCCTGCCAATGTTAGAGTACTGGCAAATGTGTAAGCATTCTGGCAGACTGGTTACACAGTGTATAACTTCATCAGCTCTTGCTAGTCATAGGCTTTAATGGGGCAGGAAACCTTCAGCACACATGAAAAGTGGCTCAAAATGTCAGTAAATCACTAAAAAGCACTTATTCCTAGACAAGGCTGGACAAACTACGTCAGTCGTTTTTACCAAATTTGAAAGATATATCTGGCTAAAGTTAGTGGGGTGGGTAGGTGGGTGTCAAAGTTCTGAACTGTTAACCTTGTTGTGCCTGAGGCAATTTCCTTCAGATCACTTTGAAATTAAGGATATTTGTAGACCTTGTCTAGTAGACCACACACACCCAGTTTCAAGGTATTAACTCAACAGATGTCATATTTGTAGGTAATACAATTTTGAGGCCTATAATTGCTGAACTTGTTATTGTTACTCATCTTAGCTACACAGGGTCACTTCCATGCCCCTTTAACTCCTTCCCCAGCAGTGACCCAGAAACATCTGCATGGTTTCTAGGCCTTGTAAATACATTGAAAGGACATTTCCCTACCTGCCATGATGAGAGAGAACTGGGCCAAATGGCGATCAAGTGAAAATTGCTGCCTGCTTTTGAAAAGGAAAGCCTGCTGCAAGCAACTGCTCTCTCGTTGCTTAAATTTCCGTTAAGGAATGGAGCATTGGATGGCGATGATGAGAACTTGTATATTGCTGTTCCTATGGTAACCTTGGGGCCAGAAGAATGTCAGAAGCAGAATGTGATGATGAAGGATGATGTCATGGCAGAAGGAGGAGGAGGAGGGGCTGCCACTCAGATCAGGGGAAGGGGAAATTCACATTTGCTAGAATGGGATATGCAGATGGGGGAGGGCAAAGGATGCTGTGGAGTCTGTCCCACCATAACCTGAGAATATGTTGTGGGGTTGAGCCCAGCAAAGCAGTCCAGGAAGACTAAAGTGAGTTCCTGCTGTCTGGTAGCTGGCCACCCCTTCCACAACTGCTCTGTGAAAAAAATAGAGCTTGGCTGCTGGGGAATTCCTTACTGGGGGGGTGCCTTTTAAAGTCTGCCAATAACACCCCCCCCCAAAAAAAGCATTTGCATGACAATGGGCTGTGGCATGGATTCTTAAACCTATTAAAGATTCTTGGATCCAGCCCAGTATGCTGCCATATGCAGATCTCCAGGTATGGGGATACCTGACCTTGCTCTGTTTAGAGCCCCAGTGGCCTGACACTCTTGTGAGAGAGCTGTCAGAGCTGTCCATGGGAGGGGATGTTTTGCTATCATGCAGCAGTAGAATATTCGCCTGGCAATTCTCTCCCCTCCCCTTTGATGGTCCTTCTCATGAGTTGTCTGGGGGTGTCCCCGCAGCCTGGCACTCTCTTGAGCAGTGGTTTTTGGCACAGGCCAATCCTGCAGCCTGATCGTGCTCATGAGTAAGCCTGGGGAGCATGAACCCCCCCCCAAGGGGCTGGGGCTGAGCCCCCCTTCCTCAACCCATATGTATAAAAAGTAGAACTTTGCTGCTCCTGAATTCCTGCTTGTGGCAGCCCCACAAAGGCAGACAGGAGTACCCCCTCCTGAAATATTTGCTCCCCGGGGGAGAGGGGATGCCCTGCACATGAGGGGGCCATTTGCAAGGGCATACCTGCTTGTGTGGATGGTGTGGGCACAGGGCTCAGGCGCAGACTTCTGAACCCGTTCAAAGCTCCCAGGCTGGGTCTGACATGGCACCACGTACAGATCTCCCAGCACGTGGATTTCCGGGAGAGGAGAGCTAGGGACAGTGGGCTTAGCCTTTGGGACCGCGGGCAGTAGTGTGCATCCCCACATGGACATGTGGGTTGGCAGGGTGAAAGGTTTGACAGCAGCTTGGCGGCAGTTGCCGGGACTGGGACAGCACTTGCCCAAATGTCTGTGCCCACAGCTTTCCTGCACAGAGCATGCTCCCCACACTCTCCTTAGTCTGCTACTCTCATGAGAGAGCGTTCATGGGGTGATGGGCTGGGTCTCTAGCATGGCGATGATGCCCGAGATGGGGCATCACAGATGGTCCTTCTCATGGGCAAGACTTAGGGAGCAAACCTCCCCACCTGGGGAAGGGGCCAGTGTTCTATTTCCCCCCCCATCTGTGTGCAGAATGAATTTTGTTCTGAGCGGCAGTATCAAGACAGTTTGTGCACACATGCATTCAGCCAGGGACGTAACTATAATAAGGCAAGAGGAGACAGTTGTCTGGGGGCCCCCAGAGGCAAGTCACATGACTGACTCCCTCAGCCGCGCACCCGCCCGGGGTTCCTTCAGTTGTATTCATCCTCCGAAATTGATGTGAGTGTTAAGACCTGGAGCTACCAGAACAGCTTGTCTTTCTCTAGTACCACTAAATGACTTGCATCGTCCACAATTACACAAAACCTTTTTACTTGGGGGGTGGCATTTTAAAATCTTGTCTCTGGGCCCACTACAACCTTGCTACGCCCTGCATTCAGCATGGGTCCTTCCTGATTCAACCTGAGCGGGATCTAAAATTAACTGAGCGGACATCAAAAAACTTGAGAGTGCGCACACATGCTCATGCCTTAGAGGGAAGCCTGGAAGGGGCTGCTCTCCCCTTTCCCAACCCTTATGAGCAAAAAGTAGAACTTCGCCTTTTATACCTGGCCTCGGGGATCCCTCCCCCGCCCCCAGCATTTGCTCCCCTCCTGGTGCTATGATAGGGTGCTCTGCTCGTGTTGCCACTTGGCGTGTTTGTGCTTGTGAGCATACATGGCTGTTACTCCCTTCATGGGGAGCAAAGCACTTAGTGGCCATCCTGCCATTCCATCTCCTCCCCCGCCCCGCTTGCCCGCGAGGTGCTGGTGGGGAAGCAAGGAACCGCGTGAATCGAGGCTTCCCTGAGCGACTGTGTGACTTACAGTCACACTAGGGCAATCTTCCTGCTTTCTGCCGTTATACTGCCATCTTGTGGATATGAAGAAATGCCTATATTTTGTGACTTTTGTAAAGTAAAGTGTGCCGTCAAGTCGATTTTGACTCCTAGGCGCCCACAGAGCCCTGTGGTTTTCTTTGGTAGAATATAGGAGGGATTTACCATTGCCTCCTCCCATGCAGAATGAGATGATGCCTTTCAGCATCTTCCTATATCGCTGCTGCCCAATATAGGTATTTCTCCATTGTCTGTGAAACATACCAGTGGGGATTCGAACCGGCAACCTTCTGCTTGTTAGTCAAGCATTTCCCTCTTGTACTGTGTCTATAATAAAAACCAACAATCCTACAGTATATACTAGTCATGCTTTGTAAAGACTGGTATATGTGGATTCTTTAAATTAACTAACAGCAATATCAATGCATCATTCTTGTAATAATACTAAAAGCTGAATCAAAATATTTCCTATGTCTGCAGAATTTTTTTCCATAAGAACAGAAGAATGTTGCAGCACCTTAAAAATGAACAGATTTATTATGGCATCAGCTTTCAAGGACTAATGTCCACTTTGTCAGATGCATGAAATGTTATCCTGAAACCAGTAAATTTGAGATCCCAGCATATCATGAGAACCTGAAGAAAATAAGTGCTTTCAGCTTGGCACCACATGAGCCCGTTATTAGCCCAGGATCAGCAGCCAGAGTTCAGATCTAAAAATAAATGATCCTGCGACCTACGTAAATGTTGGATTGGTACAATGCCAATTTGAGATCACTGATTTTTTCTAGGTTTTTTCTCACGACACAAACTGCAGGAGGAGTTTTCTTTTACTGGACATCACTCTGATTGTGTGAACCGGCCCAGAGTCACCATCTCTCAGTGAACGTGGAAAAGGAGAGGAGAGCTGGTCTTGTGGTAGCAAGCATGACTTGTGCCCTTAGCTAAGCAGGGTCTGCCCTGGTTGCATATGAATGGGAGACTAGAAGTGTGAGCACTGTAAGATATTCTCCTCCGGGGATGAAGCTGCTCTGGGAAGAGCAGAAGGTTTCAAATTCCCTCCCTGGCAACTCCAAAATAGGACTGAGAGAGATTCCTGCCTGCAACCTTGGAGAGGCCGCTGCCAGTCTGTGAAGAAATACTGAGCTAGATAGAGCAATGGTCTGGCTCAGTATATGGCAGCTTCCTATGTTCCTAACCTCTCTCTCAGAATCCTAGAGCTGTAATCCTGGGATGAAGGCTATGTAATCACCTTGGGGTCTTCAGATAAGAGGTAGTGTATAAATGTGAAAAGTAAAATAGGGGAACCAGGACAGCTTGCCCCCCCACCCCAGCTTTTGTGATGGCCTCTTCACTACTGTTTTATTAGGCCCCCGCCCTACATCTCTCCTCCATTTCTCTCCATGGCTATATGCTTGGCTGAGGAGGCTAGTCTAGTCTTCAGCTCTGCACCATTTGGTTTACTCAGACTCTGTCTTCAGTTCCACTCATGGTATGTCTCTCCACAGACAGGATCTCCCTTTAGCTAGTCGGGGTGGATTAAGTCTTTTGCCACCCATAGGCAGCCAAGTATTTATGCCCCCATCGCCATGGGGTGGAGAGGGGAAAGTCCCTCCCCTTCTCCTTCTAAAAGCCACCACAGCTGCGGGATGGGGACAGCGAAGGCCACACAGCAGCGGCTGTGGGGAGGAGGATGAGGGGAAAGTTCCCACTTTACTTTAAAATGCCACTGTGCAGAGGAATGAGGTGGCAGCAGGGAGGGAGGTGGCGTGGCAAGGGGAAAGTTCCCCCTTTTACCTTGAAGCAGCACCGCTGCCTGGGGGCGAGAGAGAGCTCCTTCCAACTCCCCTCTTTCCTCCCAAATGAGTGCACACCCCCATCTGTAGTCCGCTATAGGCCTTTCTCTGGGTAGAAAGCGGGTGTGCACTCATTTTCAGTGTCAAAGGGGGAACTTTCCCCTCGCCCCACCACCACCCTCCACGCTGCAGCCACTGCCACCCCATCCCGCCATGCAGCGACGTTTTAAAGTAAAAGGGGGAACTTTCCCCTCGTTCCCCCTCCCCCAAGCTGCCGCTGTGTGGCCTTCGCTGCCCCCATCCTGCCACACAGCAGCGGTTTTTAGAAGAAAAAGGGGGGACTTTCTTCTCGCCCTCCCCCACCCTCCCTGCAGCCACCGCCACCCCCAGAGAGGGGAGGCAAAATTTAAGGAGCAGCAAAATTCGCCACTCCTCAAATTTTGCCACTGTGGGCAAGTGCCTACTTTGCCTCTCCTTAAATCTGCCACTGTAGCTAGCTAGCTGCCTGCTTACCCCTCTCCCTTGCTGCATACACTTAGTCTGGTCAGATACTCCCTCCTATCAATATTAATTCCTGTCATACACCAAAGTTCCGAGCCACTCTCTAATCTATCTTCACTGGTTGAGGGAAATTTCTAGTCAAGGGGAATAACCTCTTTTACTGCTTTCCAACTTGCCCATTTTGCCTGTGATCCAAGATGAGTCCATTATTTAATTTCTGTAGAGGAGTTAACAGAAGAGGCATCAGCACATTGGGGAAGAAGGTGTGCATTAGTGGCATGGTCAACAGGCTGTCTATAAGGCAAGAAAGGAAGGTGGCAAATGAGATGAAAAGTGGTGAGAGTCCAGGAATGAGAGTAAGAAGAAAAACAGAAGGAGAGGGAAAGGGAGGGGAAGAATTAGAGGAGATCCTGAGTGGGCAGAAAAGCAGTATATGCAGCTTCTTAATGTCTAGCCACGTAGCCCACTAGCACAGGCACTGCCAGTGAAATAGTGAATTGAGGACAAGTGCAAAATATGCAATGATGGATTCAGAGTACCAAAGGTGGGCCAGCCACAGCCAAATAGAGCTGGTGCCTGCCTCAGTACTGTAGTCAATGGAATAGGCGACCACAGTGCTGACTTTGCCAACACCACCATACTACTGTGGTTGGGTATTGTCTCCTGCATTGTGGAATTGCTGCAGGGTTGCCATAGGTTCAGAGATCAGGCTGTTTCTCTCCCCTTATTGTGTTTTTGTCTAGGATTCAGAAGAACGAATTAACCATACCAAAGACAAGCACAGGGCTCTGTGGTTGCCAGGAGTTGACACCGACTCAATGGCACACTTTACCTTTACTACTAGTAGTACAGCCCCCTCCCAATGTGTGCCAAGTATGCATACTTACTGTGCACTCCCCCCTCCTATGTGTGCCAAGTGTACACACATACAAGTGTGCCAAAATATCCTGCTGCTTGCGCCAGACTGCCAGTTTGGCAATCTGTTACCTAGAACGACAGTTTGAGTTTATGCATGTAAACTCAGAAGTACAACCAATTGATTTGAATAGGACTTGCTCTCAATAAATTCAGCAAGTGTGTTGTTTCAACTTTGTTCCTTCTGACTGAGCATAATATATTGCTTGTGCCAGTGCAAACAGAGCAGCAACTACAGGGGCGTAGCAAGGTTGGAGTGGGCCCAGAGACAAGATTTTAAAATGGCCCCTGCTCACTGAAGCTCAGCTCATGAAGTAAAGAAATCTTAAATGAGGCTGAATAGTGGTAACAAAAAGCATAGTTATAGATATATATATAAATAACCTCTGTGCCACAATAGAACATCATCCTAAATTATTTTTTTAAAGGTTTTGTAAATTGTGGATGATGCAAGTCATTTAATAGCACTAGAGAAAGACATGCTGTTCTGGTAGCTCCAGGTCTTAACACTCACACCAATTTCGGAGGATGAAACAACTGAAAGAAGCCCAGGCGGGTGTGCAGCTGGGGGAGTCAGTCATGTGACTTGCCTCTGGGGGGGCTCCCAAGGCAATGGGCCCCCAGATAACTGTCTCCCCTTGCCCTATTATAGTTACGCCCGTGGGCAACTAGCTTAACTAGTCCACTTGCTGGGCATGACGGACTTTTGTAAGAATATTTTACATTTCATTTTTAAGAGTGCCCAGCTCTCATTAGTATTTGTCAGAATTTCTTAAGCGCACCACTGATTTTCAAGAATTGTCTTATTCCAGAAGATCTGCTCCATTCCATAGATGTCCCTAACAGATATTTCAACATGCCACATTTTCAGAGAACATCATTGATTTAACCTGATTCTTTAGCATTCCATGAGTGTGTGTTTGCAACACAGTATCTCTTGAAGACTGAGGTATTGGAATGAAATGTGATACATTCAGAACATCATTCTTTTCAATTTCAAATTCAGCTTCACCGCTGCACCTCTGTGGGCGGTGGGCTGAGGAACGCAAAGTATTCTGACTGAGATAGCAGAAAGAAAGACGCATGCACATTCAAAACACAATTCTACATTTTAAGTACAATAGCTTTGCTACTCCGTGTGTTTCGAAGGGCGCCGGGAAAAACATAAAGGGATGCAAAATGCAACGGAAAGCAACAACTGGATCGAGGCCTTCAAGAATTAGGCTTTCTTAGTCAACACAATATATTACGACAGGTTCTCCTCCTGCTCCCGGCTTCTATGACGGGCTTTCTAGTCAATCAGGGAGATGGGGGCGGGCAGATGTCTGCAAATCAGGAGCCAGAAGCAGGTTCCCGGACGGCGATGATCAGCGGATCTTCTTCACACCTTGTTCTGTACGCCCACTACCGGAACCTTTTCCGCCCATGTCTCCTCTCGCGATATCACCTCGAGACTTCACACTTTACGAGAGCTTTAAGGGAATGGATATCCTTCCGCCACCTATCTTATCTCTTTTCTGAACAATTATCTACTGGGCAGGCGAAGCGGCTCGTTCGGCTCCAGGCAGCTCCTTCATGGCACCGTCGCCCGCTTCCTTTCCTGCCGCGCTTTCTCTCTCTCCTAAGACACCTTCCTCCGAGTCTGCTGCCTCTCAGGAACGCATGCGCGGTTCTTGTCGTTCGACTCTGTCTGGCGGAGGAATCTCATTACCTTACGATGTTGTAGCGTAAGCGTCATAAAGAACTCCGCGCGCGGTAATGCGGTCCGAGCAGCTGCAGTGCTGAGCGACAGCGAGGAGAAGAGGAGCGCGAGGGAGTCAGCGCGCGGGGGGGGGCGCCGCCTTCGCCGCCAGGAGTGGGTGCAGTGCCGGTGAGAAGAGCGAAGAGGCAGGCGGGGAGGGGGAGAGGACGACAGAGCGGGAGGGAGGCGAGGAGGGAGGAAGGAAGGAAGGGAAGAAGAACGCTCGGCACCCTCGCCAGCTTCCGCCGAGTAGCCACCGCGCTTCCTCCGCGGCCGGAAAATAATCCTCCTCCTTCCTTTGCTCCTTCCTTCCTGCCTGCCTCCCCGCGCGCCGCCCTCAACAGGCTCCGCCGCCGCCGCCGCGATGGCGCTGAAGAGAATCCACAAGGTAAGCGAAGGCGCCCTGGGGAGAAGCCCCCGCCCGGAAGGCCCTCCGTTCCCAGGGCTGGCCCGGGCATGGCTTCCTCGCTTGTTGTAGGCCGTCGCCGCGCGGGGTTGGCTTGGTCTGGGCTGGATGGGAGGCCCGGGGGGTGGTGGTGATGCTGGCGGCGGCGGCGGCCTCCGCTGCTGCTGCGGTGATGCCTCCTCGAGGCATCGGTCGCTGCCTTACATAAGCTGGCCTGGGCCGATCTCTGGCGGCCCTGACTCCCCGTGGAGATCTCGGAAGTGGTTTTCCGCGCATGGGCCGCTACTGCCCGGAGTCTTGGCCGAGCGACCGCTGGTCCTTCTCGGTCCCTTGTTGGGCCCGGTCGGCGCTCGCTCGCAGTTCCTGGGTCGAAAGAGTCGGTCCCTCCTTGCATCCCGTCACGGGCCGGAAGGCGTCTCCTGGAGACCTCCGAGTAGGGCGCCCTTTCGCTCTTGGCCTTTCTCTAGATCGGCGCCTTCGCTCCTCTCTTAAATGTGAAATAAAGGAGATCTTTTGTTTGCTTGAAGGCGGTTCTTTCTCCTGGTCTCTTGCCGCTCTCTTGGCCTTCCGGGGCAACGCAATGGCGTCCACTTCTCCCCTCTTCCCGCCCCAGCACTCCCGAATATTTGGAGGTTCTTCGTTAAAAAGTGCGTGTCTCCAAAAACCAGCCCTCTTTGGAAGACTGCTTGGGTCGCTTCTCACTTGAAAACGAGATTCTGGGTGCTACCTAGAAAATCCTAGAGTGAAAGCGTTTTAAGCCAGATGCCTTCAAATTGGTTTCCTTATCTCTAGTTGAAGTGTGCGTCCCCCCCCCCGCCCCGCCATTGCAGACCTTTCCTCTTAATACAAATCAGTGGAGTGAACCATTCGCTTTCCTTGTATGGACAAAGGGAAAATGTCTGCTGCTACGAGAGCCATTGAGTGAAGGATCGCACTTGCCCCTGCCTCAGCCCCCATTGTGTGTGCCCCCATCAATGGTTCTGCTGTTCGTTGCTCCTGATGCAGCTGTTCGTGGTAATTCCTACCACTTCTCCTCTTTGTGCCTCTTACTTGCAGCACAAACTCTCTGGTGGCTTCATTTGCAAAATCAAGCTTCACATATTCCTTTCTTTTCTCAGGATGCAAGAGGAGTACATGGGTGACTGTGCACACTTCCTTGGAAGCAAGTCCTGTTAAGCTTGGGCTTACTTCCAAGCAAACATGTATAGAAGTTAACTTGTCAGGCAATATCTTTTTTCCCCTTATTCTTTGGTTGGATAATGTTAGTAGCCTACTTATTGTTTCAGAGTAAAAACTGGCCAAATGTGTTGAAAATACAAATAAGGATGCCAATACAAAAATCAGCCCTTTGAGTTATCAACCCTTTGAGTGGCCTACAATCTGCATTAAGGAGAAATGTCTGCTTTCTCCCAGTGCCTTATACCACAATCCTGAATCTGGTAAATGTATAAAGTCCTGCTGAAGTCTCTTGTAATTAAAACCACACAGATGGCATTGTATTTCAGACCTAAGTGTCAGAACTAATGCATAGGTGTGGCATTACTTGCCATATACTTGAATGATGGCGGGGTGGTGGTGGTGGCTATATTTATTTTTAACCCCAAAGTCTGATGGCTGGTGGTAGCTGTTTAAGGGGCCATAGCTCAATGTTGGAGTATCTGCTTCTCATGCAGAAGGTCCTGGGTTCGATCCCTGGCATCTCCAGGTATGGCTGGGCAAAGTTTCTGCCTAAAACCTTGGAGAATTGCTGCCAGTTGGTGTAAACAACAATGAGCTAGATGGACCAATGGTCTGACTCTGTATAAGGCAGCTTTTTATGTTCCTTTATTTGTGTACATAGGAATTGGGGTAAATTCTAGTTAGATCGAGTAACAAGCATAAATATGGTGCTCTTTCTGCTTCCTCTTTTGAAGTCTCCTCATGAGCTAGTTTTGATGATACTTGGTATATCTATGATTGGGTCATGGGCATGCAGGACTTCCCTCCCTCCAGTCTAAACTAATATTTATAGTATGTGTAGAGGAGCAGTTTGGAAGACTCTCCCCATGTGGCCCTGGCCATGAGATTAGTAGAAGGCATCCTGGTGTGTGGAGGTGGTTGGGAACATGCCCACTAATGGTGTGTGGACTTCGTTTTCACATTATTACTACTATTATTATTATTAATTCAATTTTTATACCACCCTTCCAAAAATGGCTCAGGGTGGTTTACACAGAGAAATAACAAACAAATAAATAAGATGGAACCCTGTTCCCTAAGGGCTCACAGTCTAAAAAGAAACATAAGATACACACCAGCAACAGTCACTGGAGGTACTGTGCTGGGGGTGGATAGGGCCAGTTACTCTCCCCCCCCAAATAGCAATAGCACTTACATTTATATACCGCTCTATAGCCGGAGCTCTCTAAGCGGTTTACAATGATTTAGCATATTGTCCCAAACATTCTGGGTACTCATTTTACCGACCTCGGAAGGATGGAAGGCTGAGTCAACCTTGAGCCCCTGGTCAGGATCGAACTTGTAACCTTCTGGTTACAGGGTGGCAGTTTTACCACTGTGGCACCAGGGGCTCTAAATAAAGCCCCTGGTATTTATTTATTCTCTAAATAAAGAGAATCACCACATTAAAAGGTGCCTCTTTGCCAAGTTAGTAGGGGTTACAGCTGCATGTGAGCAGCTGTTGGGTGGAGTATTGTCCAAATTGTCCGATAGGGTCTTTGTGGTTGCTGTGGCTAGGAGGCAACAATTCCAGATGATCCAGCAGTCCAACTGGGTATCTTTTGTAGTAAGCAGCATCTTTTGTACTTGCTTCTATTAGATCTCTCAGTGGCTTTTGATACCATTGACTATGGTATCCTTCTGGATCCTCTGTGGGGGTTGGAAATTGGGAGCACAGTCTTGAGCTGGTTCCGTTCCTACCTTTTAGTGGACGGTTTCAGACAGTTTGCATTGGAGGTGAGTGTTGTAGCCCATGGCCTCTCTGTTATGGAGTGCCGCAGGGCTCAGTCCTCGCTCCCATGCTTTTTAACATCTATATGAAACCTCTGGGTGAGGTCATCCATCTGTTTGGGGTGAGGTATCATCAGTATGCTGATGATTCTCAATTGTACATTGCCATCCTGGGCCGATCCGGGGATGCTGTGAATGTGTTGGCCTAGTGTCTGGGGCTGTAAGGGTTTGGATAGGCAAAAAAAAAAAGCTCAGCTTAATCCTTCCAAGACAGAGTTGCTCTTGTTCAGTTCTCGATGTTTCCTTTGATAGGGTCGCACTCCCCTTGAAAGAGCAGGCTTGCGATTCGGGGGTCATCCTGGACTCGGTTGCTGCTGGAACAGCAGATGGAAGCCATCGCCATGAGAGCCTTTGTCTAGCTTCGTATGGCGAGCCAATTGTGGCCTTATCTTGATTGACAGGCCGTGGCAACCATAACTCATGCCCTTGTCACCTCTCGGTTGGACTATTGCAATGCACTTTACCTGGGGTTGCCTTTGAAGACAACTTGGAAGCTTCAGCTGGCTCTAAATGCCAAGGCCCGGCTGCTTATGTGCAGCAGAAAATATGATCATGTTCACCTTTGTTGAGGTTGTTACGTTGGCTGCCAGTTCACTTCCGGGTCCAATTCTCAAAGTGCTGGTTATCACCTATAAAACCCTTCAGGATTTGGTGCCTGTGTACCTCAGGACCGCCTCTCCCATCTAACTTCAACCGCCCTATGAGGTCTCAGGTGGGCCTTCTCAGAGTTATGGGCCCAGGGGAGGTATGTAAACCGCCTTGAGTTTAAGGAAGTCAGGTGGTCAATAAATTCACTAAATAAAATAATACTCTTGGAAATGGGGGCTTGGCGATTCTATTAAAAAAATATATATAAATATATTTTAACATATAGTGCTATAGCACTACTGTGGAAGTGAACAATTTTCATTTAATGAATTAAAATAGAATGACTGACTACTTGAATTGTTGTAAGTTGGCCAAATTCAACGAAAACGGTGGGCGTAGGTAGTGGTGGTCATTTAGGTTAGTGTTCTTCCTTGTAAGGCCTTGTGGCCCCTAACAACCCTAAATGTGGCCCCTGACTAATTGTTGGGCCTGTGTGAAGCTTCTGCTGGAGTGGAACACTCTACACAGTCCCCCTGGTACCATGTGCAGGCACCGTTCCCATTACAGTGTTATGCTTTGCAATGCACTGTTTTAAGCACTTTAAAAGTATGAATGTCTTCGTTGAATTCAAACAATAATTACAAATGTATTCACTGTGAGAAATTGAGTTGCAAGGTGCTGGAACCCTGAAATAATCAAGATTATCTTCATTTTTGCCAGCAGGAAAAATAGGAATATAAGTTAAAAATAGAAACCAACAACATTCTGGTAAACAAAAGGAGTGTGTTTATATCTGGACTTAGAAAGACTATGTAGATCTCTGTTGCTATGTAGAAATGGAAGAAACTCATATTTTTAAAGAAGAAAAGCTTAGAATTGAGTCCTTAAGTGATCAAGTAAAGCAAAGCATCAGGAATTCCAGTTAGACTTGATACAACTAATATGTTCTGTTTTGTTGTCATACACACAGTACATTTAGAAAATGAGGATGATTTACTTTTGTCTTGGGTTCATAGCCTCTAAACTAGTAATTAAAATTGATATTGAGAATAACAGCATAACATATATTTCCTCAAATTGGCATCCATGCCTGAAGTATCCATAGCTGCTTGCTCATAACTTTCACTTTCAGCTTTTTCATGTGTGTTCCATGACTGCAAAAGTTGCAAAAACAAATATTCATCAGCTTATTTCTCTTGATGCAGAAGTTGGAAGAACTTGAGGGAAACAAGAATCAGAAGCTGTGTAGTACTGCTTGGACACCATGTTTGACTATTATGTATGGCAGATCTCACTCCTGAATCAAATAGCTGAAGATGATATTCATGTTGCAAGTAGCAATGCCATAATTACTGACTTAATTTGAATATTGGATTGAAGAGATTTCTAGTAGTAGCCATAATACTTCTAAATACTGCTTTAAACACTTCTTCACTTATTCTGAAACAGAATATTTCAGAAGCTTCCCCCCACAAATGTCCAATGTCTGCATTTTAGGACATTTAGTCTGCATCTATTATGGGGCAGGGCAGGCCAAACTCAGGCCTTTTTCCTCTGGCTTTTGAACAAATGACTGATGGTGGATAAGGGGAAAGCAGTATCTTGGAGAGCTGATTTTAATCTTGGGAGTCCTAAATTGTAGTGAAAAGATTGGTGTAAATCAAACTTTTTGTCCTTTTTATAAATGTTTTAAACAAGTGTGTACTAATTGAGTGGTATAACCACAAACCCATTGCTAAAAATGAAGCAGAGGATTTTAACTACCTGAATGGTAATCTGTGAATATGTATATACCCTTCTTAACAAGGTGGTTTACGTAGGAAAACAAATGCTAAATAGGATGGTTCCCTGTCTCCAAAGGACTCACAGTTTAAAAAGAAACAAGGTAGATACCAGCAACAGCCATTGGAGATATGCTGTTCTGCAGCTGAATAGGGATATTTGCTCTCCCCCTGCTAAATGTAAGAGAATCGCCACCTTAAAATATACCTCTTTGCTCAGTTTGCAGGGGATAAATTACAGTATATGTTTATGCAATTTGCATGTCCCTCTTTGCATTGCTGTATTCTGTCTATTTAGAAATGGGGAGCAATTTTAGCATGTTTGTTTCTATCTGTCAGTTCAAATGGCAGATTCTTCCCCTACATAGAAATTGAGCCTCTAACAACGACCACAATAAAGGGAGCTTCTGTGCACTAGCAAGATTTTTTTTCCTTTGAAAGAGCAGATTACTCTATTATATCACAGATTACTTCTGAAACTTCTTGAAGTCACAAAAACTGTTTGCTTGTGACTATTCAAGCTGAACTGTGCATAGAGCTGATTGTATGGTTTTATGGATTGCAAGTGTCATGGAGGGTAGTTAAAATGGATACATTTTTATTTATCATATGGCAAGTAGAGAAGAGTAATTTAAGCTATCTGCTAAATCTTTGTTCACAAGACTAACTTAAGTTGCTTTTTTCAAATAGCATTTTCTGATAGCACAGTTGAGGTGCTAGAACTGAAATGTGTATCTTAACATGATACTTTGTAGAAGTATCATGTTCCCCAGAAGAAGGGTGTCTGTATAATGAGGCCTACCTTAAAATTGCTAGCTTAAAAAAACCCTAGTCTGCATTAGTGTCTATGTGTAACTTTGGAGCTGATTAGATTGCATTTTGTTTAAATGTTTACAACTCTTCATGTGAATGTGAAATAATTGGATCTAAAGTGTGTTATCTTAAATTCACAGGATTTCAGTACAGGACAAATCTGCTTTGCCACATGAAGTGGAAAATTTTTCCTGTTTTTTTTCGGTGGGAAAAATTTCCATTTCTAAAATGTCATTGACTGACATCCAGTCTAGCATTGTGTATGTGCAGCAGTGTGAGCGCCAGACTACCGTGTGCTGTTGTTTGAGTGGGGAAAGGAAGATTCACCAAGCTTCCCTTTTCTCTGAAGCCATGTGTGCATCACAAATAGGTCCCTGAGGGTAGTGCAATTCCCATGGACATAACTTGAGGGAAACACATTGGGCTTCAGAGAAAAAGGAAGATGCCAGAACTGTGACTGGCACAGAAGTACGGAGTGCTTCTCTGATGGCTATTCATCTTTTGCATTTACGCACTGAAAGTATAAAACTTGCTTGAGTCTGACTTGGAAAAGTGTGCCAATACTAGAAATGTGGGAAGCCCTGAGTCTTTGGAATGTGCTCCCTAGTGAAATAAGAGCCTCCCCATCTCTGACAATTTTTAAAAAGTCCTTAAAGACACATCTGTTCAACCAGGCTTTTAACTGATATTGTTTTAATTGTTTTAATGTTTTTAGAATATTGTCTTTTAAATTTGTTTTTAAATTGCTGTATTTTAAATTTTGTTTTGTTTTAAACTTACATTTTATCTTTGTTTTTATCTGGTTGTAAACTGCCCAGAGATGTATGTTTTGGGTGGTATAAAAATATGCTAAATAAATAAATAATCTATGTGATTGGTTTCAATAGGGCAGACATTTAATCTTAAGTGTAAGAATCTTATTTGGTTCACCTTTCAATTTAGGAAACCATTTATTTACCTAAAAGAGGTCAGGACTTTGACTCTTGAGTAACGTTAATCAGTCCTGATTTATTAGCTGTCATAAGTTGAATATCAAATGGTCATGTGCCTGTGACGACTCCTTCTTTGCTTCAGGAGTCTTCCCTGAAGGCCGGTCTAGGTGTGATGAGGCAGTCATGAGTCTGTCATTTATACAGTGTAAACGTGTGCAGGAGAGGGGGAGTGGAATTCGATCCTTTCTCCAGCTTACCTCATTGTACTCTGTTGCTTCAGACATTCTTGTTCCTCACGTGGCTCAAATCTGCAATTTGGTTGGGGTTGCAAGGGAAAGATATAAAGTGCCAAATGCACCTCAGATATTGCAGGGGCGCAGAGAAGGATCTCTCCAGCAGATCTTAATGATTTACTTTGAAAATGTATACCTCTGCTTTCTTCATAAAATGGGCATAAAGCCATTTACAGTAATTAGCACAAAAGCCGATGGTATGAAATAAACAATTCATAATAGCAACCTAAGAGCACATAAAAGCTTGACTAAAAGTGGAGGGTTGCCTGTCATTCAACTGCCTTGTGAAAATAAAGCAGTCTTCATTTGTCACCCAAAAGCCAGAAAGGGGTGTCTGGATGTCCATTGTCTAGCTCTTAAATTTTCGGGCTGGCTTCTAGATAAAAAAAATCATCAGGACCTGGAATAAAGTCATGCACCTTAACATCTCAAATGACTGCAATAGTTCAGGTTGTTGGCCTGCTGCTTTCTGGTGTAGTTGCAACTTTCAGTTGTCTTGTAAACCCTGGTTTCACAAAGATGAGATCTGGAACACTAGAGGGCAATTCAACACAGAGCCCTTTCCCACGATCCCTGAGAAGAGGAAGCCTTGAAGCTTACCTCCCCCACAGACAAGCCTTTCCTTGTTGCTGGGTGGGAGGATTTCCCACCCAGACGATTGCTGGCTTCTGCTGGCTGCAGGAAGGTTTGGGGGCCAGGAGGCCCCTGGAACTCTCGTAATGCACCATGTAAGTGCACAGTGCATTACAGAGAGGTGTGTTTCTACGCCAGTCGGGAGGCTGCTGGTGTATGGGTGCTGTGCGGAGCTGGCACATGATCATTTAGCCTGGGCAGATGGTGTGTTTGTGCCCTTAACCCAGGCTAACAGTTGGGGCTCCCTTGTGGGTTTGTTGCCAGGAGCCGCACGGTTAAAACTGGGCTGGACTTCCTAGCCCAGTTGTGCCTGTTTGTGAGAACAGCTTCATTTTCTCACTGTAGTATTAACTTGAGTGCTATGTGAAACATTAGTCATGGTTGGAGTAAGCTTCATACACAGTGTAATTGTCCTGCTGTGGACCCTATTTGTAGGGAGGTACCCTCTGGTGATGACCATAAGCATTTTAACTCAAACGTGTTTGTGATATAGGAATCGCCCACAAACATGAAGGTAGATGTCAGCCTTATCACCTGTGTGGGAGATTCCTATATCACAAACATGTTTGAGTTAAAATGCTTATGGTTATGGTGGTGGTAGAGTTCCATATGTAGCTATTCCATCCCATAGCAAATCCTCCCTAAAAGGCACCCCCCCCCCCATGGAGCAGATAGCAATGTCTGGCGTAGGAGGATAGAGGAATTTCAAAGATGTCTGGATTCAAGGCCGTTAGAGTAATCAGTTATATTTAAACATATTTTAGGATTCTCAACATTGGAATAATCTATATTATTCCTTAATATAGAGGAATCACAGTATAGAAGGCTTTGCATTCTAATGGGTGTACTGAACATGTTGAATGAAGCATGTGCAGAAAGCAACATGTGTGTTTGTTGTATGTCTGGAGAAATAGCAAAGTTGGCAAGATATTGCTTACATTAAGATAAAAGGTATAGTTTTAGAATGTTGTCCTGTTAAAAGTAGTTGAACTAAAATGGAGTTTCTTACTAGTTTTCAGATCACCATCTCAAATATCTGTTAAAATATTTAAAGAAGCTTATTGTAGCTACTACCAGTGTTCTGTCTAATTTTTTTTATCTGTGTGCGGAATGAGTTTTGTTCTGGGTGGCAGTATCAAGGCAGTGTGTGTGCATGTGCATTCGGAATGGGGCCTTCCTGATTCAACCTGAGTGGGATCTAAAATGAACTGAGCGGACATCCAAAAACTTGTGAGCACGCACACGTGTGCATGCCTTGGAGGGAACCCTGGCTACTACCATGCATGACTACTAGTCATTGACTAGCTTCTTCTAGTCCAGATCTGTAGAGGAAAAACTAGTGACTTTGCACAAGCGCTTCATAAGCAATGGGCCGTACTGAAAGGACAGATTGTGTATGTATTGCAAAAAAATATAAAACTTCATATTTGATTCAGCTGAAAAAGAAGTTTACAAGTTGAACCATGCATCTTTTCTTCCCTAGTGAACCCTGGTAGATGGCAATTCTTCCTCTTTTCATTAGTTGTCAACATGTTGTAATTTTTAGGACTGCAATGTTTGGTTAAGTTAGATTAGTCAATTAAAAAAAACTCTGATGAAAAATGTGACTCAGTTAGCTGAGCACCAGATCTTTTAACAGTGAATACAATAATTGTGGAAGTTGCAGGCAGTAAATATAAGCTTGCAAGGTGTTCTTCCAGCAAGTAATAACTCCTAAGATGGTGATTACAATGACACACATGTGCATCCAGCGCAGCATTCCTGGGTGGTGCTAATCCACCTGCGCTGCTGCAGGCTCTCAGTGCTGGTCTTATGCTTTTGCTCAAGAACAGAAATAGTTTGATTAGTGTGCGTCGGTGCTCTGGAAGCACTAGTTAGATCAGAACTGCTTTGCTTGACAGCAGGAATCTACAGATCCACTTGCAAATGCTTCAGTGGTAAGTGCCCCCAACTGTGTTCCTTCTAAGTTTCTAAATTAGTGGGTGGAAAGAGTTTTGTCCTGGGCGGCAGCATTGAGGCAGTGTGCACACATAACACCCCCCCCCCCCCGTGCCCACGTGTGTGTTGTCTTGTACCTCCCCCTCCCCCGCTGGGGGGAGCCACCACCATCTTCTACCCTCCTTTGGCTGCTCTATTGGAACTGGAGGAGGAAGAGGCCCGGGAGGGAGGAGGAGACGGTGGCGACCTGGCTGGGAGAGGGGAAAAGCTCAGCAGTCTTCCCAGCCTCGAGGGTGGGAGAGACGGGGTGTCGAGATGTAGCAGAGACTGTGTGCCCACCAGAAACTTCCGTGTTTCCCCGAAAATAAGACAGTGTCTTATATTAATTTTAGCCCCAAAAAATGCACTAGGGCAATTAGTGGTACATCAGAAATTACTGCTAGGTCTTACTTTCGGGGTATGTCTTATTTTCGGGGAAACAGGGTTCTGTGCAGGGGCCTGGAAGTTGGGGCCCGTGCATGTGCACACCTTAGAGCAGTGTTTCTCAACCACTGGTCCGTGAGGAATTAATCCCCCCACAAAATAATTTAAAGCCGGTGGGGACCACTGCTGCTGGGAGCTCTCCAGAGCTCATTTCTAGGCAGATGCTGGGATAACGTTCTTGCTGCTGGAATAATGTTCATTTCGAGGAAGCTAAATGAGTGCTATCCCAGCAGCGAGGGCTGCCTGCCTGGAAATGAGCTCTGGAGAACTCCCAGCGGCAGTGGCCCACCTGGCTTAAAATTGTTTTGTGCGGTGCCTGGGGGTGAGGTGGGGCGACCCCTTTACTAACTGCTGTTCCATGAAACTGCGCACAAAGACTGTACCAGTCCATGACTCCAAAAACATTGAGAAACGCTGCCTTAGAGGGAACCGTGGTCCCCAGCCTTCTGATAGGCAGGACATCGAACGGTTTGCAGATCTCCTATGCAGAGGTCTCGTTTCCACTGCCAGTTTTGAGAAGGTAAGAAATGGCAAGATTCCCTTCTGAGCAGTAGCAGAGGGTTCCCCCGGTTTCTGACCATCTCAGTGCAAATGACAGGCGACTTGCTTCTCACCTAAGACCTCTGCCTGTGTGTCAGAAAAGAATCTGAGGGAAGAGGGGGAAACCAGAAAAGGATCTGAGGCCTTTTGTGGCAATCGCAAATAATGGCTAAATTGACTATCGAATGTATCTTCCCATTAAACGGGTACCTCTGCAGGTAGGCTAACTGAAGTTTTTGTGCCCTTGCACAAAAGTGCAATGCTGCCAGTGCTCTCCTGTCAGCCTGCAGCAGCACCGCCTGTGTTATGTTGCATTGGAATTCAGCCACTGCTGCTTCATAGCTGCTGATATATATTGATTTAATTGGTTCACATGGTTGGTTTACAGAGATTTATTTCAATGGCTTAAAACTGATTGAGTCCCTGCTCCATGAGGCCTGCCTGGCTCCCTCACTCTTAAGCTTTTGATGGATTGTGAAGACTTGTTTTAGCTAGACATCTGATGTGGAGTGATGGTTTTTTCCTCCCCTTCCATGGGTTTGCATTGTGTGTTGAGTTTGTGGTTTGTTGCCTAGTGGTTTGATTTAGTGATGTGCACGGACCAGTCTGGAGGCCATTCTAAAAGCCTCCAGACCAGTCCAGACACGAGGCGATTCAGCGGTTCGATGCCGGGGGCAGTTTCTTTTAAGGGCGGGGGGAGGGTGTACACCCTCCCGCTGCTTTCCCCCCGCTGTTGCACATATGTTAGGAAGTATTTGGGTCGGCAGGGTACCTCCCTGCCGCCCCTTCCCCCAGTTGTCTGCAAAAGGCTCCAGAAAGTCTTTTGCATGTGCGCACATTGTGCGCGTCATGTCTCCGCAACGTGTGCAATGTGCACACGTGCAAAAGGCTTTCTGAAGCCTTTTGCAGACGACCGGGGGAAGGGAAGGCAGGGAAGTACCCTGACGCCCCAAATGCTCCCTAAAATACGCGTGCTGGTGGGGGAAAAGCGGCGGGAGGGGTAAGTACATCCTCCCCCCACCCTTAAAGGAACACCCACCCCAGTGCCGGACCGCAGCTCCATGGTTTCGTGCACATCCTAGTTTGATTTTTCTTTTTTTAAAGTATTGCTTAATTCTTTTTTGGCCTTTTGTTAATTTTTGTGTCTTGGCACCAGAGTTTTATTGGGTTGTATCCTAAATAGCTAATTCCCACTGGAATTAGTCGTGATTGACTTGCCTCAGTGCAGTGGTGTGTGCATTTCCCCACCATAATCAGAGCCCATCTGAGAATAGTAGTAGTCCCAGTGTGCCTCAGGTGTTCAGACAGGAAGTTATCACAGCCAATTTTCCTTTTGTGAGTAGGAGGAGACCCAATTCTCCAGTTCCTTTCCTGTCTGCCTCAGGTCAGCAGCTAAGAGAGAGCTCCAGAAAAATTCCCTTTTTCCTCTTCTGCTCCATGAGCTGATGTTGGTCAATACCTGATTGTTGTAGGATAGGATCTTCTCAGTTGTTGCCCCCAACTCCTCCTTTGGGGAAGGAGATACACCCTTCTCTCATAGCTTTTCCTAGGCAAATCAAGGTTGGCATCTTCTTTTAAGAGTCTTTGTGCATGAGAAGATCAGCGGTGAATCTTAGTTATCACTTTTTTAGCGAGTTTACCCTGCTCTTGCTTTTCCATTTTTCATCTGTAATGTATCATGTTTACTGATTTCCTAACTTGTGCTTTGATGTTGGAAGCTACCTAGGGTCCATGTGACAGAAGGCAGCCTAAAAATATAGTAGTCATTACTGTCTTAGGATATAACACATTGTGTGTCAAGTTGAATTTTAAGCTGCTTTGGAAGCCCTTGGTAGGGCTAAAAGGTTGGATATAAATGGTTAGATGACTACTGCCTCTCTGTTCTGCTGGACACTCCTCACACCAGGAAACAAGAGACCAGTCCTGACTCTTCTGTGTGACATGGGTAGCTCTGGGGTGATCTTACACTCAGATGTGAGGGGTGCCTGAGGGAGGGATTAAAACCATTGCTTTTGTGCTTCTTTTAGACACCAACAAGACTAAACCAAAAAATTGCTCCTCTCCTCCCACCAGGAAAAGGGAAATTGTCCCAGAGGCTCTTAGAAAGCCTGCATGTCCACCCTTCCAGTTGGGTCTTAAGTAGTCATCTTTGCCAGGCCTTCATCCTGTGGACCTTCAGACTCGTGGAAGAGGTGCTGCCAGGCAGCCAGCACTGGAGGCAGGGTCTCTGAGAGTTAGCCACGGCAACTTCCTCTGTGGTAGATGCCAGCCTACACTGAAGTTCTCAGCTGGAGACATTAAATTGACTGCTGTAGTTGGATCAGAGGTAAGGGCTATGCCTTCTGGACCAAGGAAGGAGCACACAATGCCCACACAAAGAAAAGCTCCTTCTGTGTTTGGGCACCAGCTCAGAGATTGTAGAAACCCCACATAGCCCAGAGAGAGGCCCGGCTGAAACGGTGCTCTGAAACACTTGGTCCTTGGGGAATGCTTGAGGGAGCTGCAGCCAACAGCACATAGGACTCCAGATTGCCACTGGGGTGAGGCTGTTGCCGAAATTCCACCTAGCCTGTAAATCATTCTCAGGAGACTGTTCAGTATGGATATTCACTTGAACTTCTCTGTTTTCCTAGACAGCAGATTGCTTCCCTCTTCCAGGCTGAGGCTTCAAGAAAAATACACACTGGCTACTCTCGGGGTCAGACTAGGTGAGATGTTTACTGTGTGCTTAGCACTTACATATGTCTCCTTCCCCCTCCCCATCTGAATAGTAACTGTGAGGGGCCTGATTTTGAATTGGAACTGTGGCATGAGGGAGCCTTCACCCTTTGCTCCTGCATTTGGCCCCTATCCCCCACATAGCCGGAGGGGGGGGGAGGAGATGACACACAAGTGCTAAGCGCATGGTAAATACATCATCTAGTTTACCCCTCAATTACTTGTTAAGCAATTGAGTTGAGAGAGGAAGTACCAGCACAATAATTTCTTGGCTATTTACTCAACATTCTTCACCATGCCTGAGAAGAATGGGGTTTGTGCAGCTATCTCGCACTTAGAATTCTGAGCAAACATTTCTGGGCAGAAGGTTTTGCCTGGAGATGCTAAGATCAAGACTGAAAGCCCAAGCATTTCTTAACCCCCATAGTCCTAATCAGTATGTTCTTTAATTTTTTTTATCTGTGTGCAGAATGAGTTTTGTTTTGGGTGGTAGTATCAATAGTGTGCGCACAGATGCCTTCAGAGTGGGGCCTTCCTAATTTAACCTGAGCTGGATTTAAAATTAACTGAGTGGACATCAAAAAATGTGTGAGCACACGCACACCTTAGAGGGAACACCCGTCCTAATGAAAGCTTATCTCTGCGTCTCTCTTGTGTTGGCATAATCATTTGAAGCCGTTGCAGGTTTTTTCATAGGTTTCATGTGATCCTCTTGGCACTTAATGAAAATATCAGTTTTAACCTGTCCTGCCACTAAATCTTTCAAGTTCTTTTCTTAACTGCAGTGACTTTAGCTCTGAAGCCCTGTTCCTTGGGCCACATCTATGCATTTTTCACAACAAAGTGGTCCTTTGGTTTGGAAAGTGGATCCATCCAAAAACTAACTTCATCTTACATAGAGCTTATGTAACATGCTTGACAAATCCCAGGAGTAGGGGAGCCATGGTGCGTGAACTAGGATATTCAGAGGTAGATTTTTAAAAATAAAAATCTTTTATTTGTTTCTGCTCTGGGTTGTGTTACTTCTAAAGGGGATAAAGAGAAGCCCATTCACCACCACCCTCCATAATGTCTGCCACTAAGTCTGATAACTTTGTCAAGTGTCCATTGTCTGGCTCCAAAAACTCAGGGACCTGGCCTAAGAGGTCTGCCTTCCTTCTGTCCCAACATGCAGTATCCTTGGAAGAAGGCTTGGCACATCTTTTGCATGCATAGGGCATTCAGGGTCCACAGCTGAGTTTAGGTGCTCTGACTTCCTGCTGTTTTCCATTGCTCATTCAGGGCAAAGAGATCTCTAAAACCACATTGAATCATTGGACAAGAGAATATTTCAGCCTTGCTTACAAGATGCAGAAACAGCTTATGCTGGAGGAGATCACTGACCATTTTGTGTCTCAACAGTCTTCAGCGCTAATGCCTCTCTTTGAAGGGCTCTCGTATAGGGCTGTTATCATGGGCCTCAGGCTTTACCTTGATTTGACACTACAAATGGATACCTTTTGGCTCCTGCAGCTCAGGATCCAATAACAAATTTTGTAACTCGGCAGCAGATGTTCTACCGAGAGGGGGAGGCAGTGCTGTCTTTCATCCCTCTCCAGGAAGTTGTCCTCCATTGAAGGAGAATGGAATGAGTGTTCACTTTCTTCACTGGAATGGCAGACATCCTGTATCCTACAACTTGGGTCCACTGCTTCTGTAATAAGTTAGAGGTGGTTCATGATTCTCCCCTCCACTTTGGGTTGAGCTCCATAGGCAGAATTTAAGGGATGCCCCTTCTATTTTTCTCTCCCCTTTTCATTGTAGTGGATGTTGAATGATATCTTTTGTCTATATTAGAGTTTTGAATTTCCTTTTTGGGGCACCTAGTTGACTAGAGTTTGTCTTAAAAATAAAAATCTTCTACCTATCTTGTGCCTCATGTTGTTCCCTCTCCACACTCAGTCTAGAGGTAAAAGAGATGCAGTGGTGTTTGGGGCAGATTCTTGGGTTCTGTGGTAGAACCTCTTTAGGAAATGCTGGCCCACCATCCCTCACTTCCTTCTCACATTTCAACTTAGTGCAAGTTTTCATGTTTAAAGCGTTTTTGGCTGTTTGGCTACATAAAATGTTGGGTAGGGAATTAGTGCTGTAACTCAGACTACAGTCATGGCATTCTGTATATAGTTCTTGTATAACTGAGAAGGACCTTCCATATCTCTCTCTCATCAAAGTGACCCTTCTAAGCCCACACTGTTTAGGGCAGTAATTGTGGCTGAAATGATTGCTAATTCCTGCTAGGCACAGAATGAGTATCCTGGTCCCAGGAGGCAACACCACTGTTTAGTGAGTTGCTCTTGAATGTTGCTTTAGAAAGCTAAATGCTTGTGAAAGTAAATAAAGTTAGTTGTTGAAGTCAAAGGCAGTTTACATAGTCAAACTTTGAATGACATGGCCATGCTGTTAACATGGGTTTTATTGCAAAAGTTAAATACTATCTGATTAAATGGGCACAAGATTCAAAGGCCCCCATACTCTCAAATTTGGAGTTGTCTTTGGGAGGAAATAATAAAAAACTAAGTGAGAGCATGTGCGTATAAGAACTGTTTCACATTAGTGAGAAATAACGCCCAGTGAACTAAATAAAATAAATGGAAATGCATAATCGATTACGTTGGAAATGCAAACCACAAATTAGTACTTATTTATGGTGAACATTCCCCCGGGCAAATGAGCACTGGGGAAAATAGAACTGGGTTAGATATTTATGCAGAATAATAACACATTTGCTTGCAATATGGCTCTATAAAATAAAATTCAATTAATGTGATACAAAATACATACAATGGAAACATAAGAGGGGCCCTTCTGGATCAGGCCAAAGCCCTAAGAGTGTGACCAACCAGAAGGCATACTGCCTCTGAACCTGGAGGTAGCATATAGCCAGTGTGACTAGTAGCCATTAAAAATACTTTATTTAGGGTGATAGAATGGCAGCAAAGAAAAACTGCAGTGCCAAGGAAACACAAGCTTTCAGACTTTGCTCAAGAATCCTCCGCACAAAGGCTTTATTGCAAAACAGCCAGTGGGTTGGCAATCCTCTACTTGAGTATCAGGACTACCAGTCCTAGGCCCTTCCTTCCAATTTCTCATTCTCCTCTTCTGGGGGCTTTCTGGGAAATAATAGTTTCTCCAAATAAATTTGAGCTGAGAAGAAGCCCTCCCACCCCTTGAAAAAGAATCTTCCAAGTGCTTGGTAGTTGAATCAGTTACCACGTGTGTTTAGTCCAGGGTTGAAGAAATTGTAAGTTGTTACAGTTCACTTGGTGGTGGAGGGAGGCTCTGATTTGGCTTTTGGGTTTGGTTCAACTTGCTGAACAAGATCAAACTACCAGCTATAAGCAGTTTTTAACAAATCATGAAACTTTGCCTTCACATTGAGTTAACAAACTGTATTTCAATCGGTGAAGGGAGACTAAGCTTAATACACCTCACTAAAACTGGATTTCTGTACAGTATTGCTTTTTGTAATGGGAATCTGCATAGGTGTTACTAAAAAGAATGATCTGTAAATCCTGAATTGGCATTTAATATTAATAAAAAAGCTATAATACAGTTCTGTTTTCATGACTATTACAGAAGATAAACTACCATATTTTATATCAACTGTGGGTTTGCTCTGGTTTTCAGGAGTTGAATGATCTGGCACGTGATCCTCCAGCACAGTGTTCAGCAGGTCCTGTTGGAGATGACAGTAAGTATTTGTAAAAGGCCTTAAGAGCACTTACTTGGACAAAGAGAACTGACCTAAATATATAGAATTGAGCTGACATTTAAAAAAGTAAAGCATTTTAAGTAAATAGGTGGAATCAATTCAAAACCAAAATTATAAAAAATAATTGTTGTAAGATTAATTTGTGTAAGACTAAGAGACAATCATAGAATAAAAGTAGTAACTGCATTTGTTGGGCACAGTGGTTCATAGATAGTAGCTGGGGTTACTCTCCAAACCTTTGTTTGTCCTCACGACCAGCATGAACCTCTCTCTTTGTTTCTTAATGAAATCTTTCCAAATTGGAGGTGGGCAACAAGATGGCAAATCCATTTCAATGTTAAGTGTAACGTGATGGATATTGGAGCAAAAAAACCCAACCTTACATAAACAATGATGTGGTCTGAACTGTCAGTGACTTACTAGGAGAGAGATCTTGGGGTTGTGGTGGACAGCTCGTTGTGTCAACTCAATGTGTGGAAGCTGCGAAAACGGCCAGTTCCATACTTGGGGATCATTAGGAAGGGGATTGAATATAAAACTGCTAATATTATAATGCCCTTATACAAAACTATGGTGCAGTCACATTTGGAGTACTGTGTACAGTTCTGATCACAGTACCTCAGAAATGACATTATAGAATTGGAGAAGATGCAGAACAGGGCAACCAAGAAGATCAGCGGCTTGGAGCACCTTCCTCATGAGGCAAGGCTACAGCACCTGGGGCTTTTTAGTTTAGAAAAAACAGAGAGAGAATCATGCATGGTGCAGAGAAAGTTGATAGATAACATTTTTCCCCTCTCACAATGCTAGAACCAGGGATCATCCTATGAAACTGAAGGCTGGGCAATTTAGGACCAACAAAATGAATTACTTCACACATCACATAATTAATCTATGGAATTTTCTGTGATGGGGTGGGTGATGGCCACTAGCCTGGGTGGCTTTAGGAACATAGGAAGCTGCCATATACTGAGTCAGACCATAGGTCCATCTAGCTCAATATTGTCTACACAGACTGGCAGTGGCTTCTCCAAGGTTGCAGGCAGGAATCTCTCTCAGCCCTATCTTGGAGATGCCAGGGAGGGAATTTGGAACTTTCTGCTCTTCCCAGAGCAGCTCCATCCCCTGAGGGGAATATCTTACAGTACAAACACTTCTAGTCTGCCTTTTATATGCAACCAGGGCGGACCCTGCTTAGCTTAAGGGGACAAGTCATGCTTGCTACCACAAGACCAGCTCTCCTCTCCTTTAAAACGCTTTAAAAGGGGTTAGACAGATTCATGGAGGACAGGTCTATCAATGGCTACTAGTTTGGTGGCTGTGGGCCACCTCCAGCCTCGGAGGCAAGATACCTCTGAATACCAGTTGCAGGGGAGTAACAGCAGGAGAGAGGGCATGCCCTCAACTCTTGCCTGTGGGCTACTCAGAGGCATCTGGTGGGCCACTATGAAACGGGATGCTAGACTATAGGCTTTGGGCCTGATCCAGCAGGGCTGTTCTTATGTCATGTAAACCTCTGCATGTGAGAAGACCCCCGCCACACACACACTTTCTCCTAAGTTGTTAGAGGCAGTCTTCTCTCACTTATATGGAGGATTCAGGAATGAAAAAAACCAGCAGAGATGTCTTCCAGTGTGTGTTGAAATCACCATACACAAGAGATAAGCCTCTGCTCCTTTCTCTAACCCTCTGTGCTGAAATATGGTTAGTTTTGTCTTGCTTGCTACTCAATTTGGAGAAGGGGAAAAATCCTGTTGCTGCTTTCTTTTTTCAAACTGCAATGCGAAGAGTCTGTCAGAGGTGCAAGGATTTCTCTCTCCTTTTATGCTGGCAAGTAGATTTGTTGATGTCTGGTTAATCAAATATAACACTGGAGATAGACTGCCCAAATGGCTACAAAGACTACCTTGTAGTGTCGTTAAAATGGTGGCAGTGTTTCTCAGTTTTTAAAAAGCTCGCTTCTGGTTTACTTTGCCCTGTGTTGGAATCCCTAATCTTGACCTTGAACAATTACAATTTCACCAGAGTTGTGAGGCTGTTGTCCTTCCAATTAAGTCGCCATGAAAAAGAAATACCTATTAAATATACTATCATACTGAGTAATTTGAACAAACTTTATTACAACAAACATATTTTCTAGCAAAAAGGCAACATCTGTATCTCCCCAAATAACTATCTGTATTGAAATGCCAAATACGGAATAAATACTAATCTGTTAAAAACGGGTAGAATTTGAAAGGATGAATAGAATTTCTGCTGAACCTCGCTTGATTACTATTATGAAGATGATTCTATACATGCAGTGGTGTGTTGAGGCCCCTATATGTGGCGAACATGATGCATAAAGAGATGTGAAGAAATTGTATGTTTGAACTAGCCCTTAGAAGATTGCTCCCTGTAATCTATGGGCCTCATTCAGATTCAAGTCCCATTGAAATTAGTGGGTCTAACGTAAGTTACTACTAGTCTCATTGATTTCAGTGCTGCTTTGTCATGACTGACTTTGTCTGGATGTTCTCCATTGTGTTCTGCACTATACTTGTGTGCTATGTGTTCTGCACTATATTGCCTTCACTGATCGCTGTAAGTATGTGTATTTAGTTTCTCACTAAATATTTTATCTACTAAAGATCTTGCTTTTGTTCCTCTTCTAGTGTTCCATTGGCAAGCAACAATAATGGGACCAGTAAGTAGTTCTCTCAGGTATAAATAAAATTCATATAAATTAGTCTTAAACATTCTTCTAATAGCCTTCTCTTTTCAGAATGACAGTCCCTATCAGGGTGGAGTGTTCTTCTTGACAATTCACTTCCCAACAGATTACCCCTTCAAACCACCTAAGGTGAGTGTCTTGCTTAAATTTGTAGAGTATTGATGCAGTTTCTATTAAGGTAGCAAAGAGATCTACATGAGAACTTTCTTCTCTTACAGGTTGCATTTACAACAAGAATTTACCATCCAAATATTAACAGTAACGGCAGTATTTGTCTTGATATTCTACGGTCACAGTGGTCTCCAGCATTAACTATTTCAAAAGGTAAACAAACTGGTGATGGGTGAAAATGAAAGATTAACATCAGAGAACATTTATTAAAAATCATTTCATACTTAAAGTGGTGGCCTTGTACTTTGCATGCCTGCATACTTGCTTGTTGCTCAGTTTCCTACATAAACCAATACTAACAGTTAGTGAAGGCTGGCACTTGCTGCTACAGCCATTAACTTGGAAATCGGCCAACCCAAGATATGTTGGTGTTGAGCAACAGACCAGCTATAAATAGTCTGGCACCAGGCTACAGGTGGACCTCGTTATCCATGGAGGTTCTGTTCTCTGCTATAAACAGTGGATGAGGCATTGCAGCCGTGGGAATAGGTGGGGGTTTAGGTTCCTGGAGGCTGGAAAGAAGGGTGGAAAATGGCAGAAATGATTGAAATAGAGCCATACTGTGCTCTGCAGGTCTCCAGGTGTCCAGCAATGCCCCTCCCAGTGCAAAATCTGCCATTTCCCCATGATAAATGGGGGGGGGGATGCTTAAATGAGCCACAAAATGGTTCCTTTCATCAAAATGATGCCTGGAAATGACCTCAGAGGTCACTTTTGGCCACCTAGGAAATGCAGACATGCAGGTTTTTGCCCTTTTGTATCCATGAATATTAAGATTGGGTGCCTATTCTCAGACTGCGGGTATGCGGAACCGCAAATAGTGGTACCACGATTAACTAGGTCCACCTGTATCTCTGAAATACTGTCTTCTCTCTTGTGAACCTCCCTGGCGATTTGAGATCTTCATCTTCAGGTAACTCTGCATTTGGAAGTTAAGTGGGTGGTTACTGGAGGGAAGGTCGTTTCTGTATAGCAGCCCACTTGTGGCATGCCTCTCCTCCCATACTCTAAATGTTTGACATCATCATAGATAGATGGCAGGCTAAATTCATCCAGATCACCCAAGCTTTTTATGGCAAATAGGGTTTTGCTGGCTGTGCTAGCTTGTTTGTTGTATTAACTACTAAATTCTTATAGACTGCAAACTTTCAACACCTTGCAGCATTCCTCAGAGTACACTGGTCTCTCCATTCACTCACACACTCATACTTTCACCTAGCAGTTCTTTGAAGGTCTTTCCAGATACCTCTCACTCAGCAACTAAAAATCGTTTCCTGGCTGCCTCTGACCATCTGAAAGAGGAGTGAGTGCAACTTGCAGAATCGAAGTTTAAGCTTCAGGTGGCTTGCAAGTTCTACAACTTTCTGAAGGAGAAAGGGATGTGCAGAACCAGTTCAACTGAAAGGAAGTTTGGAAATGTCCTTTTCAATGAAAGAAAACAAGGAAATGCCCAAGTGGAGCCATTTTTTCCATAACCCCAAGTCCTCTAGATGGAAGGATTCTCAGCCCAGACTTCCAGAAGATGATGCTCTTGCTGTCTTGAAACAAGGGGTGGCGGGGAGATAGCAGCTTCGTCAACATGACTCCTTGTGCTCTCACTGTAGCGGGCTGCTTTCAAACACTCCCATTCAGTGGATTGAGAACATCAGATTGGTGGGTTCTCAGCACAATGAGGGATTTATTATCTTGTAGAATGCCACTCATCCCACCTGGAGAGGTCTTTTTGCATTTCACTCCTCCTTCTGAGGTGCAGCTGGTGGAGTGCAAGGAAAAGCAGTTCTTTGTTGCAGCATCTAGGCTGTGGAACTCCCTGCCCTGGAAATCAATCTGGTCACTTCCCAGCTAAAACTATTTTTGCTCTGCCTGGCCTATGACTTGACTGGTTCTTGGGTATTATTTCGACACTTCCAGTTTGGGTGATGTAAAGCAGCCCCTGACTTACCCAGCAATGATTGGTCGGGTGGTGCTATGGGAGGGAGTCTCTGGGAGCCAGCGAATGGGAGGCCCAGGAGGAAGGGAAAGAACGTCTGCTGTTATGAGCCACAGCCATGGAGGGAGATCTTGTGAGATCTCGATCTTGAAGCAGGAACATCTGCATTGCTAGCAATTACTGAATGAGACAGAAGGAGAGGGCTAAGGAGGAGACCTAGAAAAGAGCAGACAGCTGTGTTTCTTCTGGCAAGGGGGCAGCCAAATGAAGCTAGCTATAGGAGGAAGAGGGGAAATTAGGTGACCCTTCCTTCTATGCTCCCAGTCTGAGGGAAACATGTAATGGAGACATAGGGAATCGCTATGGATAAAACACCCGTGTCATATGATTATGATTTTGTTGTTGGCTACCTTGGGTGTTCTGCAAGAAATGCAAAAATAGGATATAATTATTTTAATGGTAGCAGAAACTCTCCCAGCCCACCATTTTAAATGGACCTGAAAGGCTCTCTAAAAAGGCCTGGTAAATACTTAACATTAAGAGGAACCTGCAATATATTAACCATATCAAAGAATTCTGTGGCACAAGCTCTCTTTGAGAAGAGAGGAGAGCTGGTCTTGTGGTAGCAAGCATGACTTGTCCCCTGAGCTAAGCAGGGTCTGCCCTGGTTGCTTGAATGGGAGACTTGATGTGTGAACACTGTAAGATATTCCTCTCAGGAGATGGAGCTGCTCTGGGAAGAGCAGAAGGTTCCAAGTTCCCTCCCTGGCATCTCCAAGATAGGGCTGAGAGAGATGCCTGCCTGCAACCTTGGAGGAGCCGCTGCCAGTCTGTGGAGACAATACTGAGTTAGATGGATATATGATCTGACTCAGTATATGGCAGCTTCCTATGTTCCTATGACTCTCTAGGGAAGAGAGTATCCAATTCTCAGCAGAATGCTCATTGCAGCCATGACGGAAGCATTCAAATAATCAGGTTTCCAAGGGAGTCCATTTGGCTTAGGCTGCTGCTACTTTATCACAAGTTTCCTGATTATAATATTTTAATTGCCTTTATATGCCTTTAACATATTTAAAAGCCAAATATGCCTTTAGCAACCTCCGTCCATTGTGTTTGTGATACATGGAGATATAAATTTTAGGGAAAGGGGGGTGGGGTGTATTTTCACAAGTAATACCTTCTTCACAGAGCCAGTTCTTTCTTGGCCCTTCAGCCACACACTCTTGCCCTGCCCTCTCTCCAAACCAGTGAGCTTAAATTGGCTCTGATTGATTGGAATCATTCCAGTCAGTGATCTGCCTGCTGCCTCCTCTCAATGCCCCATGTACTGGAGAATATAAATGTAAGCAGTTCTTAACTCTGCCAGCAAAATCTTTTCCTGTTTCCCGCCAAGGCAAGTTACAGAATTTGTCGTAACTAGCAGCAGTTTTCCTTGTCCAGGCAACTTCGGGGAAACTTTGAAACAAGTCCAAGTTTGGTTTGTGTAACACATAGAAACAATTACGTTTCTCCATCTTATTTTTGAAAGTTGGCACTGCATACAATGCATGGGAGCATATTGTAATTGGACAATTACGGGTATTACCAGAGGCAACTTTCCTTTGGATGACTATAGGGCAGCTACATCACCCACAGTCCATATTTACCAGGCATAATAAAGTAAATATCTGGGCTTCTGTGGATGCAGCTTTTGATAGGAATGTTTTCCATATTGTGACCATTCTTCATATTCAGTCATGCTTCCTGAGGATCCTTCTGTGATACAACTGGCTTTTGTAGTTTTTAGTTTAGTATGTCTTCCTGATTCTGTATGAGAAATGAAGATTCTGTTCTTTCCTGTAATTCTCAATTTTAGTCAGGAAAAGGATGACATCCTGACCTACAGGAACCTTCATTCAAGGAGCCTGAGGACTTGAGTCCTCAGTGTTGGGTGAGCCTTTGGGGGCCTCTCTTAATACCACTTTCCAGTCTAACTACAGAGGTTACTACAATCTGGCTTTGCTTGTATTTCTTCTTGCTTTTGCATCTGTTCCTGATTTTAGCACTTTGGTAGTTGAACTTCCACAGCAGACTGTCTTTGATTTTCTCTTGCTCACTGTTAAACTTCTATGAGCACATTCTGGTTCTCATAGCATCTTTGTGTTGATGCTGGTGTTAGTGTTCTCTTAACATCTACAATCTTTTATGTCTTAAGGTAAAGGCATTCAAGAAATGTTTCACCTGTCTTGCTATTGTTGTTGTGGATATTCTTGTGCTATGTTCTACCCAGTGTGCTTGTAGCTTTCTCAAAAAACCACCCAATTTAATTACTGTCTTGAGATCTAACCATGCCTTTAGCTTTTCCATTGAAATCAGTTGGACTTGAATATATTTTAAATTTGGTGTTATGGCATATAAATAGTCTTTGATTTAACATATTTGTATTCAGATTTCATTTAGCATTTTTATCTTAAGTGGGGGAGGGGGTAAGGCCATACTATAACTGAAACACTTAAAAAAACAAAACCAGGCCTGCTAGTCTCCCCTTACCTCTGCTATCACTCAACAGTCTCCCTCCCCTGCTTTGTCTCAGGGTGGTGGTTGTTTTTTCCACTTCACATTTATACCCCGCTCTTCCTCCAAGGAGCCAGAGTGGTGTACATGGTTATGTTTCTCTTCAGAACACCCCTGTGAGGTAGGTTAGGCTGAGAGGCCCAGAGTCACCCAGTGAGCTTCATGGCTGAATGGGGATTTGAACTCGGGTCTTCCGGGTCCTAATCCAACACTCTTAATCATACACCATACTGGTTCTGATCTTTATATCATGTTTTTCATCTAATGTCACATTTAAGCCCTTTGAGAAGGGGTCATATAGCATGTTGTATACATGTTAATATTATGTAAATATTTCCTTGCAGTGTAAAATTGCTATTCATTTGCTCACTGCCTTGCAAATTCATCAAGTAATACTACTAATGTCCTAGGCATAGAAATGTCAAATTCTGTACATGATGGGGGAACTTATGCACAGGTTCTTATTCCCATATAAGATGTATGAATTAAACAATGATATGTGACTAGTCTGTGCAAGCAATGCTTCGTAGAGAGAGATTTCTCCCTCTGTTCCTGAAACTTAAATGTGGTCAAGTTTTAAAAACACTTAGTGCAAGTTTTCATGTTTAAAGCGTTGTTGGCTGCATTGCTACATAAAATGTTGGGTGGGGAATTAGTGCTGTAACTTAGACTACAGACATGGCAGTCATATACATTTAAGTTTCAGGAGTTGCCCACTTAATTGTGGGCAGGTTTTGAAAACACCGTAAATACAGCCAGAAATTTAAGCCAATTTTAGTCATGCAGAGAAATATCAATCTGTTTGAAAGATTATTATTAATTTTATAGAGAAGATATGGAATATCAAATCTAGAAATGATTTGTTACTATACACATAAGTGTAGGTTAAAAGGAGTTGATCTGCAGTAAAAAAGTATCTTAACCTTTCATTGTGTGTTGCACTATTCAGTCCTGTCTAGACCAGCATAGTAGTCATTCAGTTGAGATACTGATCATTCATAGCTTTTTGGCATCTGAAATGTGGGTGAAGAAAGTAGTGTAAACTCCATCCTCCTTTGCCCATGAACTCTTCTGTACTAGAAATTCTTACTCGTATGGTGGCTAGGCTGCCATTCAACTCATGATGTGGTTCCTATTTTCCCTATATTAGCCTCCAAACATGGAGTTATCAGTTCCATGTCTAGCTTCAGTGTGCAAAGTTGGGGTAGATAGGCCATTTGCACAGGAGAAGCATCAGGTGGGGAAATATTTAATCCTCCCTACTGTGTTTTCCTACAACTTGGGACAGAGTCTGGGTGTTCCAGTAAAGTGGGGAAAGGAACTGAAGGAGGAGTTGCAGAAGAAAACAGGCAGGGGGAGGGTTAAGCCCCACCCGCAATTTCTTCCCTCGTGCTTTGCATGTCAGTGTTATGTGGGATTTGAAATTCTCTGTGTTGCAAACATTTTGGTTCTTACCTAGGATGGAATTAGCACCTTGTTCTAAGTTGCAGGCAACTTAAAAACCTTCAGTGCTAGATTATAAATTGGGAGACTGGAACGGGGAGAAGGGTTTTGCTCCTTGTGGGCATTTAGCTGCACTTGAATACTAATGTAGTGTCTGTTCTTCCCTCTAGTACTTTTGTCCATCTGTTCTCTGTTGTGTGATCCCAATCCAGATGATCCCTTAGTGCCTGAGATTGCGCGGATCTACAAAACAGATAGAGAAAAGTGAGTATGGAGACCAAAACCTTTTAAACAGTGAAAACATGAGAATGAACAAAGCAGTTGGAAGACTGCATAGTGTGCTTTAAAGTACGATAAACTTGGCACTTGGCTCCAGTGTCATTCTCTCTTGCTAGTGCCACCCCCACCACTCCTATTAGGAGTCTTGCATTATCAGATAGTCAGTAATAAGACTTATTTCTCAGCTGGATTGATTAATTCAGCAAAACAACCTGGTCAGTGTCGTCTGACATCAATATTTTGCAGTTGCAACTCAAGCCTTTCAGTTTCTGCTTTTAGACTGCAGAGGGAGGAGCAGCTTCTGCCACAAGAGAACCTTGGTAGTTGGTGAACAAGATGTACATGAATTTGGCTTTATGTTGGCACAGTGGAAGAACACCATATTTAAAGAATTCTTTTCTGGTCACTTATTGATAGAAACAAACACATTAGCTTGAGACATTTCTGCTACAGAAATAGCTTCCTTTCAGCAGACTGAAATGAGTGGCATTTAGTGCCCTCTGAACAGGGAAAGTGAGTCTTGAGCATAAATGGAAGCTGGCACTATGCAATTCTGGATCTTTCCTAGTCAGCCCAAAAGATAGCAAGAGCACTTTAAATGTGTCAAATTGGGATCTTCTTACTATGTTAAAAACTGGCTCTTCGTACTTGAGGCACTTGAGGCACAGGTGCTTACTGTACAAAATGTTTTAGGAGTTGAATTTTTTCTGCCATACCTAATTTAAAAGGCAATTGACACTTACTAGAATCCATAACATGCTGCCTATGAAATGCATGTTTGTGACTGTGTGAATATGGTAAACTGAAACAAGAACTGGAAAGTATTGCAAAACTGACTACTGTGTGGTTGGTGGCAGGAGACTCCTCTGGCATCTTCTTTTAATGTTCTCTGTTTTAAGGGAGAATTCAAACAAACATGCCCTTCTGTATCCTAACATTACAGATACTTTTATTTTTATAAGGTGCTTAACCTGGTGCTTTAATTTTTTGTCCAAAGAGCTTGATTCAGTGCTAGAAACATCTCATGGCTAGTGTGACCTGAGCTAAATACTGCTTTCACATTTGCATGTCATTAATAATCTCTCTCTTTGCTATATATATTTGTACACACAGGTACAACAGAATAGCTCGAGAATGGACTCAGAAGTATGCGATGTAATTAAAGAAATTATTGGATAACCTCTACAAATAAAGATAGGGGAACTCTGAAAGAGAGTCCTTTTGATTTCCATTTGACTGCTTTCTATGAGCCCACGCCTCATCTTCCCCTGTGCACATGTTTACCTGATACAGCAGTGCTGCGTGTTGTACATACTTGGAACAACGAAATACTGTATTCCATACCAACATTGACTCCTAGCAAAGAAATGTGTGTGAAAAGCCAGTTCTTCAGTCAAAGCCTAGTTGTGAGCATAAAAGCATTTCCAAGATATTTAAATTGGTTAAATAAAACCAAAGGTGGGGGGAGGGGGCAAAGAGGAGAAGGTTTCATGTGCTTCTGGGGACTTTCAGTGACTTGAAAGAAAACCTTTTTAATTAAAAAAAAAAAAGTGGAATCCTTTTAATCTCATAACTTATGAAAAACTGATGTGAAGAACTTGAAGCTGTTTTTGTATTTTATTCTGAAGGACCTACTTATGACCAACAAGATCAAACTGTACCCGCATCCTTTCGTTAAAGGTCTAAGTTAAACTGGTCAGCATTTAAATGCATTGGAGCTATTAGTGCATCAAGTGATGTTAATTTTGTTTCCACTCCCCCCCCCCTTCATAATTTTGGTTTGTATGTGTTTTCTCAGTTAACATAGCTAATAGCTCTTATTTTCTTAAGTTTTTAACTGCTTAGGTCTTTCTGGATGTAAGGGTAAAAATTCATTTGACAAACTTGTGTATATTTAAAACCCAACTGCTCCCTTGGAGCATGTACGTTCAAGAATGAATAATCTGTGTAATAAACTGATTACTACAGTCATTACAGATAATTGTGTGAATAGGCTTAATTTTTTATGGGCTAAGATTTAAAGGATTTCCCTCTAGTTCTTGCATTTGGATAATTTTACATTTTTGAGAATCATGAATTTTCAAGGGTTATCATGAAAAGCTGTACTTCAGAATAAACAGGTCAGTAAAAGCCTGATTTTTCTCATAGGATTCTGAAACTATGAACTTGTGTTAGGCTAACATACACAAAGTCTGAATATTTGTATGTTGGAACTTGGACTGTTAACAAGATAAGGAACTTGCTGATTGAGAAAATTCACAAACTTTTGCTTTGCATGGGACTAAATGTATGCCTGCGAACTGTAGGTAAGGGGTACTGTGTGTAATTTAAAATAATGGGTGTAAAAGGGTAAAATTTTCCAAACATATTGGCACAAACTGCCACAAAATGTAGCTTTTAAAAATGTGTTGCACTAAACACTTGAAAATATTCATTGTATGTGTATATCTTTGAACAGCCTTCATTTGAAAACTAATGAAAATGTAGTTTGAAGTTTATTTGTTAAAAGGTGTTTCTCTTATCCCCCTGCTGCCACAACCCCACCCCCCCAGAACCAATTTTAATGTGAATTAGCTAAATCTACAGTAGGGAAGTGCTGGGCTCCAGCTCTTTTAGTCCCAGTACTTGCCCTGTCTAGTTTTCAAATACATCTTTACACTCTTGCACAAATGAGGAATAAATGTCCACTACTTTTGTGTTAAATTTGTCTCTGCATGTCCCTTGCTTGTGGGTTTGACATCTTTTGGAGTTGCTACCTGTGCAGTTTCTGTAGAAATACTGACAGGTCTTAGTTGCCAAGAATATGTTGAGCAGATCTGTGTGTCAACAGCTTTGTGATGATACTTCCATTGTTGAGTATATCCTGTCTTCCAAACCTGTGTGGGGCCCTCTGCAGCTTCAGTAGCCAAATTGTATTAAGAGTTTCACATGATTCTCAATCCTCACAACAGCCCTGTAAGATAATCCAGTATTTCCCCACATTATAGACAGGTCGGGCTGAGAAAATAGTGACTTGCCGAAGGCCACCCAAAGAGTTCATGGTTGGGATCGGACTTGCACTAGAATTCTGGCATGCAACTTGTTTTCCTTAACTGTGGATGCTACATGTGTCTCCTTGATCTTGGTGCAATTAGTGGCCTATTGAGTCCTTCCATGTCTCATGGAATGTACAGTGCTTCTTATAATGAATAACTGTAAACCTAGATAAAAGCCTAAACTTGTTTATGAACATGCCAGAATGACATCTAAATGCTTATCCAGAATAATAACTCAGTGTTGTGGGCAACATAAAAATGCCATCATAATACTCCCATGTTCACCCCTCCCCCCCAAAAATGTGATTTCTTTTTGTGCCATTATAAGATTTCCCACCTGTGCCAGCCAACGATAGGGAAATGTGCCATTTGGTGGCTGAAGAACGCTGGCAAGTATAGCTATATGTTGCAGGGGAAAACTTGGATAGAGAAGTTCTGTTTCAGCAGTATGCCCTTGATGTGTGTTTCTGTCCTGTGTCTCGTAATGTCACTGCACTATAGGTCAGGGTTTCTTAACCTTAGGCCCCCAGATGTTGTTGGACTACAACTCCTAGAATCCCCAGCCACAAAGGCCATGTTTGGGGATTCTGGGAGTTGTAGTCCATCAGCATCTGGGGCCCCATGGTTAAGAAACCCTGCCATAGGTATCTTAAGTGTGATTGATGTGGAAATGACACAACTAAAACAAAACAAGTGGAAGGAGAGGGGATGGTTATGAGTTGAAATGCCATTACCTTAAACTTGCCAATTTAAAGTGTTTGCTGCTGGGTACAGGAAAAATGAGGTCAATGAGGGACAGGGCTGTGAGAGAGAAAGCAATCGCCCTAGTCCGAGACCTCTTTACCTGAACCACAAAATGGGGCTAGATATAAGGCTGAGGATAAGACACTGAGCAGCTTGATCAGATATATTTGAATATCTGATTACTGGAAATATTTCAGCGACTTCTGAGGTTTCACTAGACATTGCCTCCATACTTCAAGCATGTTTTTGAGCCACAAGGACTAGAAACTCATTTTTAAACTTCAGTGTTTAAAAATACTTTAGCCAAAGGTAAATTACTCTAGAGTAGAACTTTAACACTCACTCACTAGTTTGGTCAGTGCCCCTTCTAAACGTTTGAGTGAATGATCAGCTGAACTCTGTAGAATGCTGTTGCACTGCTGTGAACTATCAAGAAGCTGCATTCATTCCATGAAGGCAATACTTCCCTAGAAAGTATTCTATCAATGAAAGTATACTATCAATGGTAAGTGATATAAGTGATATTCCTTTGCAGCTATCAGAGGTTTTGGGGTTTTTTTAAGAAATACATTTTTGTAGTCAAGTCAGAAATGAGGGAGGGGAGGAGAGTAAAAATTACTCCCTTATAAATAAAATATAGCCAAAACTTATGCATTTTTCTCTAATCACATCTTATTGTCCAATTTATTCAATCAAGCTTATAGCAACATTTGTAAGCCTTCTCCAGTAAGTATGGGCTGTTCGTACAAAGACTAAGTTTGGTGAGAAATCTCTGGTTTACCATTATTCACTACAAAAAAGATGCTACATTTCTAAAAGGTTGTGCTGTCTATACCTGGTACAATAGCTTCTTCATTAAAACTATGCTCCAGGCTTTTTATATCTATATATTGATTACATAGGAACCAACATGAAAGTGTTTTAATATAAATTTTCTCCCTATGTTGCACAATAGGAAATGTTAAATAAGGTTTTCCAGACTTAAACCTATTTCCCTCTTTATCTTCCTATCACAATTTCTTCTACAATCCCATATAGATGATCTTCTGAAGATTGTGGCATATTATAATGGTATAGATTTTTGCAATTAAACTCCCCCCCCCACACACACATACCTACTCATTAATTCTTCAAAGGGGGTATTGTCTTAATACTGCAAGTTTCTTCTTGCAGACAGTAGTACATTTTCTACCTGAACTCTATTTGAGTGAGCCTGAATCCAGGTTCACTTTGTAAAAGGAATGCAAGTATGCTCAGTAACACAAAAACATATACATGTGTATGTACATCTGTATGCACATACAACACAATATCTGAGCTCAGTCTGGGTCTTGTGTACAACTTTGTTTTCCAAGTTGCTTTAGTTCCTTCACAGACAGAGCCCCCCCCCTGTGTGTGATGGGGATGAGTCACCTTAGGGATGAGTCACCCCCACAATGGTGTGTGTGATGGCGATGAGTCACCTTAGACTCTCGCAGTATCTCCTCCCATCAGGTGGGTGTGGGTACATGCCATTTACTATTTTATGGTAATGTTTAAACACTCATTTAGGATACTTCAGAACCATCAGTATCTCATGCAGAGACATCCCCTGGCCTCCTGGGCTATTAGCCAACATTGTCAAAGAAAGATGACCAAGTCAGGGGTGCAGCTAAGTAGTTTTGGAGCCTGGACCTAGTGAGCTTATGGGGGGGCCCCCTTGCACACGCGCACACACACACACACACACACACACACACACACACACACACACACACACTTGCTCACCTGCCTCATAGTTTCACACAGCTTTATTGAGTGTACAATTCCCACTGTTTAAAGGTTTAAAAAACATTTAAAATTTATTAAAAAGCAATGAATAGACAGATCTGCTTCAGATTAAATATGCAGAGCCCTCCCATCCTGTCTTACATCTGTTCCCAATATCAAAACCCAGGTCAAGCCATTCCAGGAGCTCTAAAGGGCTTGGCAGAAAAGTGGGGTGTCTCACCCTTTTAAAATTATTAAAAGAAGACAAAGGGCAGATTCCACCACATGGGAGCTGAATGATAATGTGGTGGGAGAGGGAAGCTTCAGTTCCTAAAGTTTTTGTAATTTCATTCCATGGAACAAGCCACTTGTATGACTTGTTAAACTAAATTCAATTTTTTAAAAAAGTCAATAAATTGACCTACCTGCTTCAAAGTAAATACACAGAGTCTCCCCCACCCTGCCCAACATCTGTGCCCAGTTTCAAAGTCCTATGCCAAGCCATTCCAGGAGATGTAAAGGGTTGGGCAGAAAAGTGGATTGCTTTACCTTTTTTTATAAAGACAAAGGGCAGGTCTTTCCACATGGGGGTGAAATGATGGTCCAAGGGGGGCTTCAGTTCCAGATGTTTTTGCAATTTTCTGCCATAAATAAATAAAACAAGTCACTTATATGACTTTTTTGAAGTTTAACCCCCCCACCCCAATTTATTTCAAACAAATAGATTGACCAATCTACTTCAAATTAAATATACAGCCCTCCCATTCTGCCCTACATCTGTGCCAAATATCAAAGCCCTAGGCCAAGCCATCTTGGAAATGCACAAAGTGGGGAATAGCCCATAGAAGCACCATATAATCCCACCCACACGCCTTCTGGATGGCTCCCATGATGAGGCAGACACAGCACTCAAGCAGGCAGTGGCAGGGGAGGCAGAGTAGAAGGCTTGCCAGCACTGCCCCTCTGCTGCCCAAGCCCAGCCCTTTGCTGGGCTTCCATCCCATGCTGCTGAAGAGCCATGAGGCAGGCAGAGGTCTCCATGCTGAACAGCTGATCGGTGAGTGGGGGTGTAGCAGATTTAAGCCCAGCCTTTGCCTGAAAGCAAGCCAATGTGAGGGGAAGAAAAATGCTGCATCATTCCCTCTAGGCTTGCTCAAGGAAGGCTGTTCCTTTAAAAAACTTAAACTGCTTCCTCCATACCTGATTCGCTGCCACCACACCCTAATTATTACAGGGTTTGCCCCCCCCCCCGGATTTCTGTGAATGTCCAGGGAGATCCTCCCCTTTTCTAAGGGAAAAGTCCTAAAACCTTTCCACGTGCAGCTTCCACGTGGTGAGAAGACTTGGTAGGTTGCTGAACAATTAACATTGAGATGTGTTTGCAGCAGAGTAAAAACCCCTTTCCTGAGTTAAAAATCCATTCAGAGGCAGGTAAAATACAAAGAACAAAAAGAGAAAAACTTGATTCAAAATACTTCAGAGTGCTTCAGTCAGAGGCCATGTGGGGAGGAGATTCCCAGCGGTGGCTGCTGGCAGGCGCACTGCAGGGGGCTTGGGGCCTTGGACTTTCACCCTGAGGTCCAGGCCTAGTAAAGGTGAAGTGTGCTGTTGAGTTGGTGTCAACTCCTGGCGCTGACAGAGCCCTCTGGTTGTCTTAGGTAGAATACAGGAGGGGTTTACCATTGCCTCCTTCCATGCAGTATGAGATGGTGCCTTTCAGCATCTTCCTATATCGCTGCTGCCCGACACAGGCATTTCCCCCATAGTCTGGGAAACATACCGGCGGGGATTTGAACTGGCAACCTCTGGCTTGCTAATCAAGTCATTTCCCCACTGCGCCATCAGGTGACCCAGGCCTAGTAGCCATTACCTAATCTGTAACAATAAATGTCCTAGTGTACCACAAGACTCTTGTTTTTGCTGCAACAGACTAATGAGGGTACCCCTTCAGAGTATATATTTTCTTATATAAACAGATTTCCTAGTAGTGACATTTATTCCCAGCATGTTGGTCCTGGTGTCCATCTAAATTCAAATGTACTTTCTAGCTGCCTCACACATTATGTGGTAGAGATACTTTCAGGTAGCCTGCTTTATTATAATTAACTTTTAAACTGGATATTTTTTCAAAATGCTTGGCATGGAAGCCACTGGATTAGAGACATAAGATCCTAAGTACATAACTCAGATCAGCCCCATAGTCCCCCAAGAAGAAGTCTTTCCCCGAGGATCACTCAGTTTTAGGCAATTTCCTCCTCTTTCTGTCTCCCATTCCCAGCCCTCAAAAGAACCTTTTAAGAGTGCACATGGGTCTGCCTGCTATGGGGAGGATAGGGGAAGGCAAGTTCCCCTTTAGGAATTTCCTTCCACATGTGATGCTTAGGATCATCTAGCTCATTTTATGCTGCGCCTGAAAGCTTTCCAACTGTTTGCCTCCAGCTGATCTCCAGTGGTTCTGTCAATGGCTCAACACAACGGGGGGAGAGGGCAGGCAGCCTGTCCCTCCCCACTGACTTCTTTTTTTGTTCATTTTGCAGTTCTTAACAGTTTCCAGCATGTCCTTTTGTGTAATTTTCTTCTCCATGCACTTTGCATGTTGAAGATCCAATCTTTTCATAAGAACCCTTGACGAATAATTTGGTATTGTTAAATCTAGGCTTATTAAAGTGTGTAAACCCTGATGCTAATCTGCAAAGGCTCCATTAATCTCATTAAACTGCATTGCTCTGTTCCTTTGCTTGTTCCGATTGGTGCTTTCAGCCCAGATTGCTGCTACTGCTGTAGTCTGTGAGCCACCCGTTTTGAGACATGACCACCAAATTAAAAATAAAACTGCCTTAAACAGATTAGTGGTTTGGGGGCTTTGGCCACATGCATCATGTCCAATTTATATGTGTTATTACCTAATTCTGGTAATTTCCTTCCGCGTTGCACTGTTATGTTTGTAATGGTTCTTCCTTCAGCATTCTAACTTCCTTCTGATACAAAGACCCCCTTATTACCCCCACTAGATATCTCAGATTGTCACAGGTGAACAATGAGGGCTTCTATTTCCTCTAAAATCATGGCCACCTACTACTAGATCTGGCTTAGTTTTCACTGGGATGGCAAACCTGAGTTTGGGCTGCTGCACCACTACAGACTATAGATTAGATCTTACATGACTGAATGCCTGCTTGTACCAAAAAAGAATCCCCACAGAGAGAAAAATAGAGGTCTGAGAGAAAGGCCTTCCTGGCATCTAGTTTTCTGTGTACAGGGGTTTTGGTGGTGGTGGTGGTGGTGGTGGTGGTAAGAAGGTATGGAAGAACATTCAGTAATGTGAGTATAACCCAAGCTCAGTTCTGCCACCTCACTGAGAACTAGGCTTCTGTTTTGACAGCAAAATACATGTGTAAATACAAACAGCTGATTTACAAGTACCACCACATGCTCTGTCCTCTTTGCCTTTATGCCAGTATAGATGCCAGACTAGGTACTGTAAGGGCCTTATAGATATGTCATTGATTCTTTAGTATTTTTTATGTACTGCAGAGTAAAAATGATACTCCTAACCCTGTTCCCTCTAACAGGGATTCCCAGATGTTGTTGACTACAACTCCCATAATCCCCAAGCAAAAGCCACTGCAGCTGGGGATTCTGGGAGCTGTAGTCAATGACATCTGGGAATCCCCATTAGAGAGAACACTGCTCCTAACATGCTGGACTGCAAAATGTCTGCACATTTCAATTTTAAAAAATAGTTAAGCAGTTCTTCAGTGTTTTATCTAATGAATTATGTCTGTTTCTTTCTACTATGTCAGGTTGGACATGATTGATGTCACAATTCAACTCTCCCCTTTAAAAATATGCATTTATTATATTTACGGTATATTCCACTCTTCTGTTGGGTCCCCAGTGATCTCCCAGCCATGTCCACATTTGGCTGGATGTTTTCATGTTTCCAGGGCATCAAAGTGTGCTGCTCCCAGACTCCTACATGTTTCAAGTGAGTCTCTGTGGAAAAAATAAGTAAGGCTGGAACTGAACATAACGGGTGCCATGGGACTAGTGCCAAAACCAGCAGACCTGCGTCTCCTCCTCCTTTCCCTGGTTAGTTTATCAGCTAGGAATCTAAAAAGAGGTTGATCAGTACATTCTGAGTGAATAAATGGGGTAGTGTCATCACAGGCAGATGATGACAATGACCTTTATGATTAGCGAAAAGAACTTTACTTGAAAACCTTGCAGTTTCCTATGAATCTCTATAGAAACTGTGATTTCTGTAGGTTAATGCTTTCAGAATACGAATAAAATAAAAGATATTGCCATGGAAAAACTTTCTTTTTCATTTTTAGCTGTCAGTCTGCTACTTCAGATAGGAAATGTTGGATTAGTACAATGGTTTGGCCACCATATGCTCACCGTTGCTTATGATGCATTTTTAAAGCTACTTTTTACATAGTAAGCTGGGTTTGTGGGGTGAAAGCTACTCCTCAAAGGCCATCATGGCTAATAATTCTACTAGTGCCATAAAGAAAAAAAGGAAAGATTGTGCCGTCGAGTCAGTGTTAACTCCTGGTGCCCACAGAGCCCTGTGGTTGTCTTTGATAGAATACAGGAGGGGTTTACCATTGCCTCCTCCCACGCAGTATGAGATGATGCCTGTCAGCACCTTCCTATATTGCTGCTGCCCAATATAGGAGTTTCCCATATTCTGGGAAACACACCAGTGGGGATTTGAACCAACAGCCTCCTGCTCTCTCGGCAGATTACTTCAGGGCTGTCCTTAGGGCATGGCAAGCAGGGTGACCACCCCGGGCCCTGCTCTTAACCCCCATTAGAATTAACTGGAAGGGGCCCCACACTGGCTGATTTGCCCCAGGCCCACCAGGGCTCTCTAAGGACGGCTCTGGGTTACTTCCCCGCTGCACCATTAGGTGGCTACTAGGGCCATAAGCGATCCAAAAAATACGACTCCCTTTATTCACACAAAATGATCAACCCTTCTGGCCCATAGGCTAGGTAAAGGTAAAGTGTGCCGTCGAGTCAGTGTCGACTCCTGGCGCCCACAGAGCCCTGTGGTTGTCTTTGGTAGAATACAGGAGGGGTTTACCATTGCTTCCTCACGCACAGTAGGAGATGATGCCTTTTCAGCATCTCGCTGTATTGCTGCTGCCCAATATAGGTGTTTCCCATAGTCTGTAAACATACCAGCAGGGATTCAAACTGGCAACCTCACGCTTGCTAGGCAAGTCATTTCCCGCTGTGCTATTATGTGGCTTATAGACTAGGCAGCATAGAGTAAAACAGTGGGTGATGTGGTGTCACCCTGCTCTGCAATTTCCTGCCTCCACTCCAAGACATGAGCTGCAGCTTGTGCAGGGAAATAGAGAGCATGATGACAGCGTGTCAGATGCCGTGTCTTTTACTGTATGCTAGTAGGAAAGTGAGGAGAAGGAGATGTGACGGCACTGTTGCTTTTGGTGACAGCCACTCAGCCTCTAACAGCCCAGTCCAGCCTTACTTGTCCAAAAGGGTTTATGTTTGCTTCATTCTCGGCGTCTGAGCCACCTTGGTCCACTTGTGTTGAAAGGCATTTCAGCTTCCTTTTGAAGCCTGCCCACTGTGTGCAGTGCCTTCAGAGTGCTGGTGGGAGGGTCATTCTTCGTGATCCATGAACTACCTTAATTGATCTCTAGGGAAACCTCCCACCTTTGAAGGTTGAACAGCCTTAAAAGAGGCTGCAGTAGGTACAGAGCAACACATGATGGCGCCGAAGGCTAACAAATCTGGCAAACAAACTTCAAAGGGAGATGCCAGCATGAAATTATTGGATATAAGCAGCAAGTCTGATTTTATTCATTTAGGGCTCAATGCGAAACAGGGATTTCTCACCCATTACAGGTGCTAAATTAATATTGCAAAGCTAGGAAGGCAGTGGCCCAATTCAGACATTATGCTGTTCAATTGTACAGATATCTGTATACTCGTACATGTGTTTGTGTGAATGAATGACTGTACCTGCATTCATTTTAAAAGTGAACCTGGACACAGGCCCTTCAAATGCATGGTGCAGATAGGGAGTGCACTTCTGTACCTGTGTTCAACATAACATGTGAATGACTGTACCTGTGTACGCTGTACACTGGTTCTACACACTTGTGCAAATGTTGAACATAACATGTGACTGGATTTAGTGTTGTTTTCCATTAATGAAGTTGCGTAGGGCCAATGTACTTCTAGTACCATGTATACACCTCAGCTTTGGAAACGTCACAGACCTTTTTGCGTGTCATGGCCTTTGGGTCTGATTATGTAAAGTTCTCCCTGTGCACCTGTGATATATATTTCACAGAGCCAATGTGATGCAGTGTTGGACAAGGAGTAGGAAGACCCAGGTTCAAATCCCCTCTCAGTCATGAAGCTTATTAGGTGACCATGAACCAGTCTCTCTCTCTCTCTCTCTCTCTCTCTCTCTCTCTCTCTCTCTCTCTCTCTCTCTCTCTCTCAGCTTAACCCACCTCACAGGGGTGTTGTGAGAATAGAATGGAGGGGGTGATAACCAGTGTCCTCTCTAATTTTCCCCCACTGTGTGCAGAATAAGTTTTGTTCTGGGTGGCAGTATCAAGGCAGTGCATGCGCACCTGCATCCAGAGTGGGACCTTCCTGATTCAATCTGAGCAGGATCTAAAAATAACTGAGCGGACATCAAAAACTGTGTGAGTGCGCACACCATGGAGGGAACACTGATGAGAACCTTATATGCCAAGGGGAGCTCTCTGGAGGAAGAGTAGGATAGAAATATAACTAACAGTTAGCATTTAGACTGTGGTTCGACGTGCTGAAAGCACTCCACATATATTGATCTCAGTAATACAAGAGAAGGACCTTTTTAAAATCTGCTTTTTATTATCTTCACAGGGCTGGTTCAGATCATATAGCCCCCAGCACCCACGATTATGAAGCAGGCATGGTGAGAGTGCCGCTGCTGGGATGTCCTCTGTGGATCTCCCAATGCCCTCCCCACATATTCCTTTATCACATCGGGAGGGGCTGTTCATCTGAATGGCCCCCATCCTTGCGCTCCAAGCCCACTATGCAATAAAGGGATGCACCAGCAGGACACCCCAGTGGGCACACGCTCTGGATGTTTGCCTTCCATAATTGTATGTGCTGGGGTCTGCAGACCAGCCCATAGTTTGTCTAATGGTTCAAGAAATGTGCAGTGTAATCCATTATTCTCATTATTCTCATATTGTCTGTCTATCTATCTATCTATCTATCTATCTATCTATCTATCTATCTATCTATCTATCTATCTATCATATTTATATGCTGCCTGACATATGCATCTCTAAGCACACTGTACACAATTTAAAAGAGAACCAGTATACAACAGAGTAAAAACAATTTTTAAAATGTCATGGAATAAAAACAAACAGTTTAAAATTAATTTTAGTTAAAAGCCTGAGAAAACAGGTGTGTCTTGAGGATCTCCCTAAAAGCAGAGAAGAAGATGCTCTTATTTCAGCAGGGAGCATATTCCAAAGCCCCGGGGCAGCCACAGAGAAGGCCCTGTCCCGAGTCGCCACCAAACGAACTGGTGGCAACCATAACTGGACTTCTCCAGAAGATTGTAATAGGCGGCAGGGTTCATGACAGAGAAGGTGCTCTCTTAAGTACCGTGGACCCAAGCTATTGAGGGCTTTATTTTGTTTGGAAACATATTGGCAGCCAGTGCAGTTCTTTTAAAATGGGTGTTATATGGTCCCTTCAGGTTGTCCCAGAGACCAGTCTGGCTGCCGCATTCTGTACCAATTGTAGGATCTGCCCTGGTTGCATTTGAATGGGAGACTACATGTGAGCACTGCAAGATCCTTAGGGGCTGCTCTGGGAAGTGCATCTAAGTTCCAAGTTCTCTAGGTTCCTTGGCTTCTCCAAGATAGGGCTGAGAGAGATTCCTGCCTGCAACCTTGGAGAAGCTGCTGCCAGTCTGTGTAGACAATACTGACAGACCAATGGTCTGACTTGGTAGAAGGCAGCTTCTTATATGCCTATGTTCCTGTGTACAAAAGCAGCCCCACAAAAAGTACATTACAGTAGTCAAGCCTGGAGGTTATCAGTATATGCACCACTTTAAATGTCGTTTATCTCCAGAAATGGGTGTAGTTGATGTATCAGCCGAAGCTGATAAAAAATGCTCCTGGTCACTGCCTCAACCTGAGAAACTACAGAGTTTTGGATCCAGGAGCACTCCCAAGCCACGTACCTGATTTTTCAGGGGAAGTGTAACCGCAGTCCAAATAATCAGATCTACACCATCTCTCAGGTCCCGTTGCCCCACCCCCACCCCCAGTCACTACCTCCAACTTATTTGGATTCAACTTCAGATTGTTATTCCTCATCCAGCCCATTACTGCCTCCAGGCAGGCATTTAGGCAAGTTATGCCATTTCTAGATAAGGTTGAAATTTATTTATGTATTTATATTTTTATACTGCCTGATATGCATATCTCTAGGCAGTGTACAAAATTTAAAATATTTAGAAGTCAAAAATTAAAACACATGACAATAAAAACAATATAATAAAATTATTAAAACAAGCTTTTAAAATTATTAAAATTCTAATTAAAAGCCTGATAGAGCAAGAGGGTCTTGAGGTTCTTCCTGAAAACAAACAGAGAAGGAGATGCTCTTATTTCAGCAGGAAGCTTATTCCAAAGCCCTGGGGCAGCCACAGAGAAGGCTCGGTCCTGGGTTGCCACTAAACAAGCCAGTGGCAACCCTAACTGGAAATGGAGAAATAGATCTGGGTGTCGTCAGCATATTGATAACACCCTGCACCAAACCTCCTGATGATCTCCCCCAGTGAAAATCACCCTGATATTACCCTGAAAAGTGCACCGAGGATGGTGGTCTAAAGCTGAGGCGCTTTACCTCAACCCTGTGACAACCCCAGAATAAAATCCACTATTATCACAAACTGAAAATCAAGGGAACATGGAAGAGATCTCATAACACATACAGAAGAGGTCACTCAGGAGAGTGAACCAGATCACCAGCTGCAATTGAAATAATTATATGGGTAATATAGCAAAAGTATTAAGCATGTCAAAAACATTAACATGTTTTACAGATAGGGAGCAGAGACAGAGATTACTTGATGGATGTCAATTCTCTCTCTCTCTCTCTCTCTCTCTCTCTCTCTCTCTCTCTCTCTCTCACACACACACACACACACACACACACACCCCTACTCCTTCCTTCCTTCCAACACTTTCGCCCCCCCGCCACCCGCATGCCTAGTCAAGGTTATGTATTTCAGTGACCCTGGAAGATATAATCTGCCAATATACTGTGTTGTATTTGCCAGCACTGGCCCCTCCTGTTTTTGCACTCAGAATCCCCAGATACTGCACCATTTGCTCTTGGATTGCTTCCCATTTAAAAGGGGAGTTTTCAAACTTGATACCATTAGGAATACACCAGGGTTTCCACAAAATCACCAAAAGGGAGGCCTCAGCAACATCTTTGAGTTTTTGAAATAACCTAAACTGCAGTTCCTAAAAGGAGGAATTGAGGATATGTTGTGAATGGGCATAAACATGTTAGGAAACATCCTGCACTTCTAAGCAGGGCTGGCTTCAGGTTTCAGGTGGCCACTGGCAAACTGCCTTAGACCCCTCTACCTGGGTGGGGCCCAAGATAGTTGCTTCACCATCACTGCACGAAGGCCCTGGGTGGGATGAGCAGTGAGTCTTTCTGAGGGCCCTGGGCTCTAGACCGCTGCCCAATTATGCTGACCTCTAATGTCGGTCCTACTATCTATCTATCTATCTATCTATCTATCTATCTATCTATCTATCTATCTATCTATCTATCCAGCGTGGTGTAGTGGTTAGAGTGCTGGACCAGGACCGGGGAGACCCAAGTTCAAATCCCCATTCAGCCAGGAGACTTGCTGGGTGACTCTGGGCCAGTCACTTCTCTCTCAGCCTAACCTACTTCACAGGGTTGTTGTGAGGAGGAACTTAAGTATGTAGTACTCTGGGCTCCTTGGAGGAAGAGCAGGAAAGATATGTAAATAATAATAATAGATCTATCGTTATAGTTATATACTCCCCATACTCCTCAGTGAAGTTTGAAAGTAGGACCGACATTAGAGGTCAGCATAATTGGGCAGCGGTCCAGGACCCAGGACCCTCAGAAAGACCCACTGCTTATCCCACCCAGTGCCTTTGCAGTGATGGTGAAGCACTGCAGGCATATATATACAGTATGCCTGCTATCTCTCACCAGGACTTTTTTCACACAGCAGGCTTCACTGCAAGTTTACTGTGAGGCTTTACTGCAAATTCAAAGTTGCCAAAAAACACACCATGCGAAAAGTGGATTTTTTACCCCGGATATAAATCAGGCTACACTCTAACATGCAATGAAAAACCTGAATTGTGTGTGAACTGCTCGCTGATAGCTTTCAGGGAGTTTGGGGTAAATCTGGCCGATATGTGAACACACACCCTCCATTCCGGAGGGGATGCAAGCTAAAAGCCCTGTAGATTCTGTGTCAAATTTCATACTGATAGGACAAAGTGACTTTATTTTGATGATGGACAGAATTTTCAGGCTTTATAATTATAGAGAACCTAAGATGCTTTAAATTGTGGTGCTGCTCCTGCAGCTGTATTGCACCTGCCAACTGAAGATTCTGTTAAAGCACCCGATTAAGGAGAATCTGTTCCAAGTTGATGTCACAATAAATTTGTTAGTCTTCCAAGTGCCACAAAATGCTTGGTTGTTTTTGTTTTAACAGTTTAACTTGGTTGCCTCTCTGAAATCTAGCAAAGATGATGCAGAAGCCATCATAAAGGCAGGCAAAGACAAAACTTTTAAACATAAACAAAAAAAGAGATGATCTAATTCATAACAGCTCCAAAGACACCACTAGAACTTCTTGATTCCTGAATGACCAATCTCCATAGCTCAGTTACCCATAACAGCAAGCTGTCTGCACTTAGTAGATGTAGGATATAAATGGAGCTTCCATTTGAGGTCTAAACTACAGGAGAGATCTGTGATCGCATCTCCTGGGCCTTTCCCAGACAGACAGCAGACTTTACCTCAGAATTAAGAGGGTGAAATATGTGGCATATTGGATATTTTGAATTTGCCCCAAAACCAAACGCAAAAAGTGGAATTTTTTACCTAGGACATTAATCGGACTACACGCCGATGTGCAATGAAAAACCCGAATTGTGTATGGAGTGCTCTCTGATAGCTCCAGAGACTTTGACGTAAATCTGGACGATATGTGAATGCACACCTGCCCTTCCAAAGTAAAATTGCTGTCTGGCAGGGCTTCTGACATTCCTATTTTTAGATGAATGTCACCACAGGGGGCTCCAATTTTGATCAGAGCAGCAAGGGCAGGGGAGGTGACAGGATATAATCTTTTGGCCCAGTGTGCTGTTTTCCCAGTCAACATTTCCCTCCTTCCAAAACTGATATTTGCCTTGCTGGGGAAAGCATACTGGAAGACAAGCAATATCTAAGGAAGTAGCACCTGAGCAGTGACAGACATCAAAAGAGTAGAGCACTTTTGTGTAAGCTGGATCTGCAGTTAAAACAGTAACGGAGAGGATGCTAGAGCCCCAGCTAGGAGGAATGTGCATGAACTGGTTCTGTGCCTTCTTTGGGAAGCGTCAGGCACCTGCAGCCGAACTGGTTCGGCAGGGCGGGGAGCAGTTCATTTAAAAAGCTGAAAAGCAGGTCTTTACCTGTTGTGCTACTGCCCTGCCATGTTTCTGGGCCCAGCGCTTGCTGTACCAAAGGCTGCACTTGGCTGTGGTATTGTTCCCTGCAGCCTGTGTGCGACAGCCATGTGCATGCCAACGCCACATGCAGGCTGCAGAGAACAGCGCCACAGTCGTGCATGGCCTCTGGGACAGTAAGTGCTGCATCTGGAAAACTGGCGGGGTGGCAGTGGAGCAGGTAAGGACCTGCTTACCTGCCTTTTAATGCTCCCTGCCCCACCCATGTCTGCACAAGCTGTTTGTGCACACCCCTAGCTCCAGGTGATGAGGACAGTCAGCTCTTATGGCTGTGACCCAAGCCTGTCTGAAAGCCCCGTGTGATTACTAGACCAATGCTTATCCACGAGGAGCAAGTTCCACCCACTTTCCCAGCATCATCATAAGATGGTTCCATCACTGCAGAGCCAGGTTTAGAAAAGAAGCTGGGTGAGGACAGATAACATTTAATGGAAGGGACACATGTAATACCCTTCAAACGACCACTTGTCATTGTTTGAAGGATGATTATGATGGCGAAAGCAATTCATATATTTATTTTGGTAACAGTTTTATTGTATTAATATCTATGGTAGTTATCCGCCCTGAGGCTTTTACAAACGCATAGCAGAATATAAATTGAATAATATGACTATATTAAGTTGCCTTATGCTGAGTCAGACTATCAATTTATCTAGGCCAGTATTCTTTACTGTGGCTGGCAGCAGATCTCTGGAGTTTTAGGCAGAGATGGGCTTTCCCCAGCACCTGGAAATCTGTCACACCTGGCTTTTTAGTTCGACTCTGCTCTAGAATGGAGGTGTGCATTCACCTAGCAGCCAAATTTACCCTGAAGCCCCTGCAAGCTATTGGGGAGCACTTCACACAGGATTCGGGATTTTCATTGCACATTACGCCGCCCAGAGCTTTTGGATGGGGCGGTTTATACATGTAATAAATAAATAATAAATTAGAGGGTAGCCCGATTTATATCCAGGGTTTAAAAAATAAATCCACTTTTTCATTGGCTTTTGGGGGGCAACTTCAAACTTGCCGTAAAGCCTCGCAGAAAACCTCGCAGAAAACTGCAGAAATGTCTGGGGAAGCTCCTGGCACCTGATCTTTTAACTGGAGATGCTGACAACGCAGCTGGGCCCTTCTGCATGCTAAATGTGCTCTCTAAGGCCCTCTCCTAAAACGGGTCACTCAATCAGCTATGAGGCAACTATAGCAGATAAACACAGGACAATATTCCAGAAAACTGGCTGACATCCCGTGCAAGGGGAGAGTTTTTCTATGTGCCTACCTTTATGCAGCTTGCCTACACCACTTGTGTCTGTGTGTAAACAGCTGCGATGGAGCTGTAACTCAAGCCAGTAGCACTTGGTGCTAAGGGCTCTGTGCATGAAGTTGGGCGACGCAGCACCCACTAAAAATAATGGGCATCGCGTGCACTGAGCCCTCACCACTGAGCACTGCTGCCCTGCAGTCTAGCCCCATTGCAGCAGTTTCCATGCACTCAGGGGTGTGAGTGATGCGCATGCCACTTGCGTCTTCTTGTGCAGTGTGTCAGCCGCTGCAATGATAATTACACCTCTTTTGCACATCTATTTATTTAGCACATTTTCATGCCGCACCATATGTAAGTCTCTGGGCACTTCACAATCGAAAATATATATTGATGCATTTGCACTGATTTGTGTTAACTGGAGAAAGAACGGCATTGCCCAGCAACAACATATGGTGATATGAGTGTGCACAGCCTCATGGGTAAGTATATGGATTCCTGGAAACAAGTGTGTATGAGGGGTTCAGTTATTGTACAAAAGTGGTCATCTGAAAAAGCTCTTGGGGTCTTTGTGATAGGTCCATCTTCATGCATTCAGATACATTTCTCTTTCATGATAGAAAAATACAGCGTACACAGGATCTCAGAGGCAGAAAGCTGGTTTGCCTGCTAAGATCTCCACTGTTTTTTAACCTGGCTGAGGAAGTTCTCACTTCACGTTGCTATTTATTGGTGTAGAGCAGACAGTTGCAGTGATCCTGAGAGTGACAAACCCCTCTCTCAGCAGAAGAGCACACACCAGGATTTGACCATCACAAGCCCTGATGGCTGGAGCAGCCTACTTCCAAGCCTTACCTCTGCAGCTGCAGTAACAGGGTCTTGTAAGCCATGGCTAATAATAGCTCAGCTCACCCTCTAGGCCGCAGAGTACAGCCGAGAGTGTAATCAAGCAGGTCTAAAATGCAGCATTTATCCTGACACTCGGAAGCGTGCGTGTGTGCAGTGGGAGGGAGACACAGGGGGCAGGCCCTGGTGAACATCCAGGCAGTCAAGGTCTGTTCATCATCTATGTATTTACTATCCTTTGAATCTGACAGAGGGCATGGGAGGCAGCAAGTGTGGGGAAAGGGATGAAAGAGGCCCCATGCCTTGACCCAAGGAGCTGCCAGGTCACAGGTGGCTATGGGAAAGCTGTCCCAGACAGCTTGGGGGATACAGTAGTGCCTCCCCTTCAGCATCTGTGGTGTGTTGGGCAGAAGGAAGGGACGAAGGAGTAGGAAGGGAAGACAAATCTTCCCCTCTCTGCTCTCCCACAGATTCTTTATAGATCTGTCTGTACTGTCTTTCTGTAAAATATTCAGAGCAGTGTATAGCAAAACCATGAAAACTCATACAATCAATAAAATAAATACTGAGAAACAAAATGCCGCAATTCAGAACTGCAGCAGTCATATTACTTTAAATGATTGTGTGACTATTTAAAAATGCCTTTGTCAGCTCCCTAAAGTGCTACAAATGGGCAGCGAGGTAGACATCTATATATTTCATTCTCTTGGGACATGCGTGCCCAGGATTTGGCAGTGGAACTCTCGCGACATGCTGCGAGAGTTCTGGCGGAGTGAGGAGGAGAGGGGGAAGCTGGCTAGCCAGCTGGAGGACAGGGGGAGAGAAAAGCGGCGGCGGGGGGGGGGGGCAGGGAGCTGGGAGAGAAAAGCGGCGGCTGGCCACAGGCCGGGGGGCTAGAAACAAGGCAGTGGCAGCAGCGGGCAGGTGGGCGGTGGGGGGAGAGAAAAGCGGTGGCAGGCGGGCGAGAGAAAAGTGGCAGCAGCGGGAGGGCAGAGCGGGGGAGAGAAAAGCTGTGGTGGCAGGTGGATGGGAGGGATTGGCGGTGGGTGGGTGGCAGGGCCCTTCTTGGCCACCCACCGCCCGGTGAGGCTCTGTGTGTGGGGAGGAAGGGGAGGGAAGGAGGGCTGGAGAGCGCGGGCCGGAGGGAAGGGAAAGAGAGGAGAGACCAGGGCAGGAGGAAGAGGGAGGGGGAAACAGCTGGCCCCAAAGCGCCACACAGATGCTCTGTGCGGGGTCAGCTAGTTCATAAGAAAAGCCTTTCACAACTGCAGGGAATACAGTTATCAAGAAGCATCACCTGATTTCTCTTCCCAAGTGAATGGCACCCACTGACCTCTGGGGAATTCCTATGGAAGGCAACAGTCCCACAGGTGTGCTGGGCATGGATTGTTCTCCTCTGGTTGATCATAACCAACTCTTTGAATCAGGCTCCAAAGCTAACTGGGTAGTCATTGCTTTAAAAACAAAAACAAAAAACCAAGGCTATGCTTATGGATGAAGGCAACTAAACTGAAGTTCAGTCCAGAGAAGAGGGATGTACCATTTGTAGTTGGTCTGTTTGACCAAGGAGGTGAAAATCCAACCTGCCCTGAATGGGATCCAAACAATGGCTGTCAAGATGCCTGTGGTATGGAGCCACTGTGCACCGTGTCAGGGCTGTTGTGGACCCGTAAGGCAGCCCTGGAGTTGAGAGAATGGTTGGTTATGCAAGCAGCATGGCTGCAGTTTCTCAAATTCATGACTGTGCGAGAAACTGTGGTCGCCCTGCTTGCACAACCACCCATTCTCTACGTAGAGCTGCTCAACTTTGGCCCTGCAGCTGTTTTTGGACTACAACTCCCATAATCCCCAGCCCCAGTGACCAATAGCCAGGGATTATGGGAGTTGTAGGCCAGCATCTGCAGGAGGGCCAAAGTTGAGCAGCTCTGCATCTCCAGTCCAATGCTGGGGCTGTTTTACAAGACCACAGCAGCCCCAATGTGGTGCACTATGGCTCTGTAACATTGCACATAGTATCAGCCAACTTTATTTACCCAGGCCTTGTAACATAGACATGCTGTGGTTCTATCCGCTTGTAGTTTTTCACCTGCTGTTTTTATGTGGTTTTTAATGTTTCGAACAGCTGCCTTTTCTTGTTTTTCATTTATATTATGTTATGTCTTGATATATTATGGTATTTATTTTTCACATGTATATCTGAAGACTCAAGTAGATTTACAGACATCATAAAACTACTCCCCAGACTACTTAAAAGTACTCCCCAAAACTAAACAATGTTAAAACAACAAATGTTGAGGGAAGAACAGAATAAACAACTCAACGGTCAAAGAACCCACCAAGAAAAGAGAGAGGGGAGTTCACCACCACTCCGCAGGTTGTACTGTGTGAGGTCCCTGTTGGCTCTGAGTGTGAGTTTCCACTGGAAAAGCTGACAGAAGTCTGCTGTGAGAGTGAGCGGTTGCTGAGTAAGCTCTTGCCCTCAACTTACTTGCCAGCTTGTTTCAAAGTGTTGTCTGGAAGAACCCCAGAATAACATTTTGCAGTAGAGAGGGAAACTTTTTTACCCCTTTGAAACTGACTGTCTGACTGACTGTGGTTGAGATGATCATGGATCCAGACATTTCTGAACGACTGTAGAAATGTATCAGATATTTGGCTGAACTACCATGAGTGGCCCACATGATGTGCAGCATTATAGCTCTGTGACGTGCCCTGGGGCCGCTGTGGAGTCCGAATGCAGAATGCGGACACTGGAAAGACACTGAGGCTGGAGCATTAGGAGCACTTCTGCAATTTTCCTCGTTTGAGAGTCAACACTGCCAAGATCAGTCCCCAAGCAGGTAGCCACTCCTCCACAACTCGTGCTTGATCTGTTGACACATCACACCTCCTGGCAGAATATTCTACACATTCAAGTCAGCAAAAAAACAAATGCTGAAAATACACAGATCTTTCACCGACTGAAGATCTAGCGACAAATACAGGGAGAGCTGTGTGTCGCCTGGTTACCCGGCTTCTGAATCAAAGCTGAAGGTCTGTCTGGAAACCCTCCAGGGTGTTTTTCACACAAGGCTTTTAGCTTGCATCTCCTCCAGAATGGAGGGTTTGGGTTCACATATTGGCCAAGTTTATCCCAAAGTCCCTGTGAGCTATCGGGGAGCATTTCACACACGATTCGCGTTTTTCATTGTGCATTAGAGAGGCTATTCACACGATGGGAGGAAACTGGGCTAGCGGAGGCTACCCCAATTTCCTCCCATTGTGTGAACCACCAGGCTCGGCTGCGCGCCTGGTGGTTCCTAAGTGGGTAATCCGCCCAAGAACCCCTGCCCTTAAACCAGGTTTGCGGAGCAAGTGCTCCACAAACCCATTTTTTAAACTCGTGTGTTGTGGCATGGCGCGTCTGCCGTGGCAACTCACGAGTAGACCCCCCCCCCCCGACCGAGAGGCTCAAAAGCAGCCTCCAGGCTCAGGGCGGGGTGTGTGTGTGTGTCTCTCCAGCATGCCCTTTGTGCCCTGCAGTATATGCTGAGGCTGCCCAGAGAAGACTGCTGCTTGTCTGCGGGGAGAGCGGGCTAAGCCCGTTCTCCTCGCTAACCCCCTAGAAGCTCTTCTCACTAATCGTGAGAAGAGCCTCAGAGTGTAGCCTGATTTATATCCGGAGCGGGGAACAAAACAAAACACTATTTGTGTCAGTTTTGTGTGTGTGCGTGGGGGGGGGGCAGTTTTAAACCCACAGTAAAGCGCTAAAACCTGCTGTGTGAATAACACCCAAGCATTCTTGTGATAAAATAGTATTATGATCTGTCAGGAATCACCAGGTGGCGCTGTTGTTACATATAATCTAATCTCACATGCCCTTTACTTTAGCAAGATGCAGCAAGACTCTCTAGACTCAAAAAGGTATTGTTTTGTGAACAGCACACAAGGGGTGGGAGAAGTGCTGCAAATAACAGAACGGGTTGATCTCTCACCCTAAATTCTCTACAATTTAGAAAGCCTAAATCGTGATAGGATTGTGGCGCCGAGCCTATAACTGTTCGGAAGGATTATCTGAATGCAAAATAAGATAGAGTGGCGAGGAGCAGGGAAGCAACAGGTAGGTCTCTTAGGGCTGACCTAGGAGTACTTGATTTGTAAAATTAGATGTGGTGAGAAGTCATGCCCCTATTTATGCACTCATTACAGCGACTTGAGGACTCTGTGGTTACTTGACTATAAGGGAAATGGCATATACACATGATTAGAGGTACTCTCCTCTACAAAGAGCCTGCAGATGATGATAAAATTTAATATCCCACCCAGTGTTTCCTCTAACAGGGATTCCCAGATGTTGTTGACTACAACTCCCAGAATCCCAGCTGCAAAAACTTATGCCCTGGGGATTATGGGAGCTGTAGTCAATAACATCTGGGAATCCCTGTTAGAGGAACCCTGGTCCCACCTAATGCATGATATTTGAGGCTACCATTGGCTTTTGAAATGGTCAAGCGATGTACAAATCTTATATAAAATTAACCACTGAATCTGGCTCTTTGCTTGTTTGGCCAGGATGCTAAATCACATAGAGAAATCCTCTTGCACTCAGTGCTGCCTTTTGCAGACCAAACTGAATGTGGAGCAGCCACTCCCATGCTTAGGGATCTGGCCAGCAGGCACATGGGCATGGCAGGTATGGTGGGCTGATGTGCTCCTGCTCCTTGCTCCACTCATTCATTCAACAGGAATGGGAAGGTGATTTGTGAAGAGGGCTGGAGTGGTGCTACTATGCTGAGACATATTGGTATTGGTATTGGTATTGGTATTGGTATTGGTATTTATTTATTTATTTCAATTTTGTTAGAGGTTGTTGATTTTTACCCACAATAGGTAAAACAGCAGAGCACTAAGGAATGAGCACACACTCCAGTTACAGAGTAGGTAGCAGAGGATGGTTCGGATATTGCAGCTATTTAGAGAAAACATATGGAGATCCTTGTGTGACTAAACACTAAACATTTATTGGTTAAATACACTTAGACAGGAAAGACCTATATCTAATCTAAAGGACTACATAGTGGACAGGTAAGGAGAGAGAGAGAGAGAGATGTTTCCATCTGCTCTCTAGGAGGAAAGGAAGGATTGTGGCTCAGCACAGGAAGTGCTGCAGAGTCAGTTCAGGGGTCATAGAGCAGGGACAGATAGAGATACCCTGACTCACTGTCTCTACTCCCAATGCCCCTAGTGGTCATTAGGACAGTTGGTGCAAAAGGTCGATGCACTGGAAGTTCATCTCCAACAAATTTCTATACTACCCTTCCAAAAATGGCTCAGGGTGGAGAAATAATAAATAAATAAGATGGATCCCTGTCCCCAAAGGGCTCACAATCTAAAAAGAATAATAAAATAAACCCCAGCAACAGTCACTGGAGGTAGGGGTGTGTGTTTCATTTCGGATACAAAATGTTTTGTGCCCAAAACAGGCCATTTTGGCTGGTTTTTTAGCCAAAACAAAACACTCAATGCTCAAAACAGAAAATTTTGTAGCTGAAACAAAACGCCCCTGTTTCGGATACAAAACATTTTGTTGTTTTGGCTGTTTCGGAACTCCATTTTGGAATTGCAAAAAGACTTTCTCCTTCAGTCTCCGTTTTGAGTTTTGACATTTGTTTGAATTTCCAGCCCTTCCAGCCTGCAGATTGGCCTGCAGATTCCAAAGGAATAGGGCAAAGGGCTGATTTCTTAGGAATTGTTGAAGTTTATGCGTCTTTAAGGTCCCCCCCGCGACGTTTCAGCAGACCCATAACTCCACCTGGGGGGGCACTGGGGTGGCCAGGAGCGAGTGGTGGTATAGTAGCAATAGCAATAGCAATAGCAATAGCACTTACATTTATATACCGCTTTATAGCCGGAGCTCTCTAAGTGGTTTACAATGATTTAGCATATTGCCCCCAACATTCTGGGTACTCATTTTACCGACCTCAGAAGGATGGAAGGCTGAGTCAACCTTGAGCCCCTGGTCAGGATCGAACTTGTAACCTTCTGGTTACAGGGCGGCAGTTTTACCACTGCGCCACCAGGGGCTCTTCCTAACCCATGGGGTCCTGGGTTCTGTTGTTTCTGAGGTGTTCTGAGTGTAGATTCTCTGGTAGCATATGAGATTTTCAATGACAAACCATGAATCCACTCTCATATGCTACCAGATAATCTACACTCAAAAATCTCAGAAACAACAGAACCCAGTACCCCATGGGGTTAGCAACCTAAGAGGGTGGTTGGCACCCTATATGCTCTACACTACCACATGTTCTGGGACACCCTCGTGCCCCTCAAGTGCAGTTATGAGGCTGCTGAAACCTCCATCATTCCCTATGGGGAAGAACTTTAAAGACGTGTAAACTTCATTAAATCTTTAAAAATCAGCCCGCTACCAAATTCCTTTGAAATAATTCTGGCAGCTTCCTTGCCCCCACTGGGCACTGCCACCCACCCTACTCTGCTCTGGGCCACCCCTTCCCCCCACAACATGAAGCTATACTTTTGCTGAAACCTCCATTATTCCCTATGGGAAAAATCTTAAACTTCAACAATTCACCAAAAACCACCCCTTAGCCCAATTCCTCTGAAATTTGCGTGGTAGCTTCCACCCACTGGGCACTGCTACCCCACTCACTATTTCCCTCCCCCAGGCTGTTTTTTCAAAATCCGAAATGTTTTGGATTCGGATTTTGCAATTTCGAACAAAGAACAAAATGGGGGTGCTTTGGATTCGGACCAAAAACAAAACAGAAAACAAAACAAAACGCACAACCCTAACTGGAGGTACTGCGCTGGGAGTGGATAGGGCCTGCTACTCTCCCCCTGCTAAATAAATTATCCCAAAGAACAAATGGAGAGCATAGGATGCAAAGAAAACAGACCCACACAGCTCTTGTTTTGGAGTAATCTCATTGATGTTTGTGGGACTTTCTTTGGACCCTCTGCTTGTGGATTGCAGGAAGTTTTTCACACCCAGCTTTTAGTGCGCATCTCCTCTGGAATGGAGGGTGTGCGTTCACATACCTGCCAAATTGACCCGAAGTCCCTGCAAGCTATCAGGGAGCACGTCACACACAATTTGAGTTTTTCATTGTGCGTTAAGAGTGTAGCCTGATTTATATTCAGGGTAAAAAAACCTCCACTTTTTTTTTTTTGGCAACTTTGAACTCACAGTGAAGTTTCACAGAAAGCCTGCAGTAAAGCCTGCGGTCTGGGAAAGCTCCAAACAACATTGCCTTGGCATCAGGAGTGTAGCTATAATTGAGCGAATGGGTTCAAAGAACCCGGGCCCCCAAGCTCCTAAGGGCCCCCAGCTCTACCCTTGCCTATTTTCTTCATTATTTCCCTCACTCTGAGGGGCTGCCAGAGAGAGGGGCAAACACAACCTCCCTCTCCCCAAGCTTCGCCCCTGCTTGGCATCACAGTTACCCCATAGGCTTCTGGTAGTGTTATGGTGTGGCTGCATTTTAGCCCCTTTAGTAATACCATGTATTTGAATGGTATTCGTTACTGGCATTTAGTAACCAATTTGTTATGGGGCAGTTTTTATTTTGCTTTGTGTTGTTTTCTTGTCAATGTTGTGCAGTATTTCCTTGTTTTCTTGTCAGCCTGTGCAGTCTTGTAATTTAAAGATGTGATATAATCTTCACATTTACAGTGTGTCACAGAAGCTACCACTTGAGAGTGTTCTTTTGTGTTCTTGTGAGGAGGCCTGAGCCATCTATCCACTGCTTCTTTTGCTTCACACCACACAACTGTTGCTTCTTCTTTGCGTTCTTCTTTCTCTTTGCCTGAGATCATGTCATGCCAGTGGTCAGAAAAGAAAAGAAATGTTTGAAAGGAGTTGATATAAATAATGTCAAAAATGCTGTAAATAAATACATAACGAGGGTGGCCATGCAAAACAGGGTTATGCTCAGTCAGTCTGACTTTTGGAGTCTTTTGCATCACACATTAGGTGCCTAATGGAAGAGTGTCTGAGCACCTGCCCTACGAACATATGAAGAAGAGCGTGGCCAGGTGATCGTATCACCTGGCTCCATGTCGTACCAACTGTTATGCTCTGGTTTCCATGCAGGAGGCAAATGCACAGAGAAAAACTGCCCATGGATCAGCCTCAACTCTTGGAGAATCTCCACTTCAGCCCCACAGGGCACCAGGGGTGAGCAGTGCAGGTCTGGAGACTCTCCACTTGGTTGTGATGATCCATGTGGCAAGTGGATTTCAATAAGAGGAAGCTGCCACCATGTTGAAGTCTTCTCAGCAGACTGCCACATGGAAACCATAATGCAGGAATTCCATCAGTGGGAAAAGGAGGGTAAACTAAGTTGCAAAACAAATGGGGGGGGCGCATAATAAATGGGTTTCTCTTTTTATAAATACAAGTTTGGGCCCACAACTAAGTTTGGCAGTATATCCTGGTATGTATGCCTTACCTGTGTCTGGACATGGATGGTGAAGGTTTCAGGCACCTTTCCCCCTCAAAAATGATGGTCTTGAGGAAATAGGAGCCCCTGGTGGCGCAGAAGGAGCCCCTGGTGGTGCAGTGGTAAAACTGCTGCCCTGTAACCAGAAGGTTACAAGTTCGATCCTGACCAGGGGCTCAAGGTTGACTCAGCCTTCCATCCTTCCGAGGTCGGTAAAATGAGTACCCAGAATGTTGGGGGCAATATGCGAAATCATTGTAAACCGCTTAGAGAGCTCCGGCTATAAAGCGGTATATAAATGTAAGTGCTATTGCTATTGCTATTGCTATATTCTTCAAGCTGAGAATTTCCCCATTCTTTTTGCTGAAGCCCCCTTTCCCTCCTTCTCACCACTGAATTCCATTAGCTCCACCCACCTGCTTGTCTTGATTGCCTGAGCTCACGAGCATTCTGTTCCATTGACTAACATGGGGGAAGTGTTAAGGGTTTTTTGGCCCCCTTTTTTCATCAGATTTTTGCGAAATTGACAAAAATTGGGTGTAGGTCACCCCAAGTCTGCTGGTATCTCCCACTTCCTTGTGGATGCTCCAGTTCTCCATCCATAAGGATTGTAATGTTCCCAATTCTTTTGGAAATAGTATATAAATGCCAATTTAGTTAAAAACTGATGATTTCTTGCCGAAGGAGTAGTTTAGCCCTCAGGGAGAGACACCTGTAAAACTGAAACTGGCCTGTCCTCTGAAGAGAGCAGGTAAGGCATGAAATAAGCTGGCAGTGGCACAGTTCTTGTAAATGGCTAGTCATGAGCAAACATCTTTCTTTTATTAACACTGTAAAGAATGTCCAGCTGAAGCACTGCTAATTAATGTGCTGGCATTTGGGAAAATATAGTATACAAGTTTCTATCGTCAAAGTTCACAGGATGCAGCCTTGGCTTAATAGGGTTCTTCCTCCCCATAAAATAGTATCATGCTTTAGTGCGGTCTGTTTGCAAGATACAGCAATCCTGATTTTGAAGTAGGAACTTGTGATTTTTCCATGGAGGGCTCTTGTACATAACAGCTTCATCACACAAAGATGTTATCATACAAAAGTGGGGGAAACTGTGAGCAGAGACACAGAAGCGGTGGCCTTCAGTTCAGCTCTACTCACACGCAATGTGCACTCCCATCCACATGCACCCAGCCCTTTCAGCGGAGCCCAGGTGAGCATTCCAGTGTCGATGCAGCTCCTGATGTTTATCTACACCCACTTCCACTGTGCACACATAAGTCTGCGTTCATATTTGAATCTCCATTGCTGAACAGTGTTTTCCTTACACTGTGGTGACTATTTTAATTTTGAACCATGGCTCCATGTCAGGCCCATTGGAAGCTTCAGCCTATCCCTGAGATTAGGCCATTATTGGAAACACCCTGAGCACAGGGGTGTAACTACAGTTGGACAAGGTGGGACAAATGTCCCTGGGCTCTGAGGGAGGAGTACAGTATGTGATATTACTTGTATAGGGGCAAGAAATGGAAATTCACCATGTCCTAACTGTTCTTATGGAGCAAAGACATGGGACAGGAGGAGAAGAAGACTGGAAGCTGAAGGGGGTGGGTGGGGTAGGGGCAGGGGCCCATCTTCTTGACTCAGGGCCCTCTCCTGCTCCCCCCCCCACCTGAGCAGATCCATTTAGGTAACAGCTACACAACTAGTTCTTGAACCATAGTTGGCACGCTTGGTTTCAGGGATATGAAGCTCTTTGTGACAGGAGTGCTCCTGGTCACCAAGGGAAGGTCAAAAGTCAAAGAATAGCTCCTGCTTCAGTGCAGAACACATACTATGGTATCAGAGACCACAGAGTTTTCTCGATATTTCTGGTAAACAGTCAGCTTTCAAAAAGCCTTGGCATGTTTTACTTCAGAGCCAGAAATCGGCACTAAAGAGTGAGACGTTTCAGAGACAGGAAAAGTCTGCTTAATAGGAAGTCAGGACTCTATGTATTTAATTTCAAGTGATTCTGCTTGTCCTTTGATTTTTAATTAATTTTTAAAATAATCTGGAAATTGTACTCGCATCTGAGAACTGCAAAAGAGAAGTGGTGTCACATCCAAGAATCACAGCGAAAGTGATGCAACATCGAGAATCACAGGGGAAGTTATTTTTACATTGGTAAGCAAATAATAGGCTAAATAAAGAACTAAATGCACAGGTAGGCTGGCAGGTAAATAGAAAGCAGAAAATGACAATTTTTTCCTAGCTGCAATTACAAAAAACAACAACAGCAACAACAAAAACACCCTTCAGATTTAGACTCCATTTCGTATTTCTGCTGATACAGAATTTCTGCCATTTTGTGCTCCATTACTTCAGTAGTGGCTCAGATATTTTTCTTCCCTATAGACTCCCCTATATTCGATATATAGAGAATTACCCAATATCAGATATAGGCTTCCCTATATCAAATTGGAATTATTTCCAGTTATATCAAATATAGTCTATATTGTTCTGATTAGGTCTACTGCCTAACATTGTCTTCCACATATCCACACAAATGTCACATACATGTGAGTATCACATCTTATCAGGATATGCCATATACATATCAAAAAAAGTAAAGTGCACAAACACGTCAGCTGGTATCCAGAGCGCCTTCATACATATGAGAGGCCAGGCAAGAGCATAGATGTAGGCACTGGCAGACGTTCTGCAAAAAGTAAAAAGACACCGTTCATACAAAAACTTACAAATGTGTGTGGGGGCAATATTCTATATGTGTGCTATATGTGTATTCGAATGATCTGACAACACAAACAGCTGTTGTCAGATCCAGCCTACACACACACACACACACACACACACACACACACACACACACACACACACACACCCCTCCTGGATCAACAGCTGGCAGCTGTAGCACAAACATGATCTCAGACATTAAGACATACATCTCCTCTTGTGATGGGCAGTTAATTTTCTATGATCTCCTGCTTACTTTCGTTCACACACAGAGACAAACTGCAGGGAACACCACCCAGCTATAACAAGCTTTCTTGTGTACCATGCCACATAAATCTCTGTGTCTTGTATATATACACAGTTATGTAGGACTCTGTTATTATGCACATGCCACACGCCCCCTTGCATGCAAACTCATGTGTTTGCCCATATACACAAGCATCCATGTTATGGACTGGATTGCCCAAATACCTCTCTCCCTCTCCCCCCAATTAAAAATAGGCACAACTTGTGACAGGCTGTTTCTCAGGCGTTGCTTCCCCCTCCCCCAGGCTAGTGAGACTGGCTGTGGAATGCAGTTCCTGCCTAGCCTGCCGGACTGGCCGGGACAGCTGGGAGGCCCGGAGAGTGTGTGCTTTGGGGTCACAGGCTGCCTTTGAGTGCATGCCACAGGTGAGCCAGATGGGCCCAAGAGCAGGGGGTGCGTCACCTCTCTTCCTTCCAAACGCTCTCTGCTTCCAAAAGTAGCAGGAATGAGTGGGTGGTGAGCGGCACACACTTTGTGCTTGGCTAACAGCTTCCCGCACCCCGGGAGGTGAAGATAGATCTGGAAAGGTGCCCAGCACATTGCAGCGTCCCTGACATGACCTATCTCTTTGCTACTGGGTGGATTCCACTGCTGCCTGACAGCACAGAGAGTAGGCGCTTGGCATGTGGGGAGACTTGGGCAGTTGCTATGGAGCTCCCCACCACACACACACACACAACACACACACACCCCATCTCCTTGTCTCCCTTCCATGCAGCTCTGCTGAAACATTTCAGACTAGAACATCTGTGCTCTCTCTGGTTTTGTCTCTCCTGGAACAGGCTCTGCTGCAAGAACTGCCTAATTGTGCCTCAGTTTAGTGAAAAGGGGAAAAAATGTCAGCTAAAGATTGAGCAGAGAGCACCACTCTAATGGACCCCAAATGCAAAGCAAGGCCTCCTGGAATAGGAAGGACTATTGTGTGCACCCCTCTCTCCCCACCCCAGCAAATGGCAATAACACGCTTAAAATATCAACCGTGTTCCAATCCTGCAGGGGACTGAGTGCCTCCTGAAAGAAACTAAAGTCTTCTAGGGGCTGGGAATCTGCCCTTTGGGGATAGAATCTCAGTGGGGAGTACAGCATTTTATGTTCACTAATTATGCTGTGGTTTTCTGCCGGGGGAATCTTGTCCCTCATAAATCAGCTGCAGCTTCTAGTACTGTGAAGCATGAAGGAGTGGGGAATTTCTCTCTTTTTACTGTGTTGGCTAGAAAGGAGGCAATGCTCACTCTTTACTATGCTGGTATGGCTAGAGGAAAAAGGTCGAAGCAATAAATGCCTGTGCGAGTGCTCAGAAGTTCACGGGAGCACATTCCTTTTTGTTTGGGGTTTTTCCTTTGATGGCTTTTTTGGGCAGTGTTTCTTAGTCATAGTGAAAAGAAGGAGAGTCACCAGAATGAGGAAATGGAGACCTCAAAAGTGCTGCTGCAACTATTTATTAAGGCCCAACGCGTTTCATGTTGGAAGACTATTCTTCGGGGGAACTGAATCAATTTAATCAAGGGACAGCTAAAACAATCTTCTGTGCTATCTGATAAAGTGACTTGATCAGATAGTGTGCAAGATTTGTCTTAGCTGTCCCTTGATGAAATTGACTCACTTGCTCTTGAAGAGTCCTCCAACCTGAAATGTACTGAGCCTGAAATAAATTATTTCTTCCTTTAAGGGCTCCTGTTTTCTTAATTTCTGCTAGTCATAGGACACGCTAACCCTGTTGGTTTGTGCACATGATAGATGTTAGCATCCAGCATCTTGTTTTCATCCTAAAAGATAAAATTGACAACACAGATTAATTGCTATCTATAGTGGCTGGCTGGGCAAGGTACACATGACTTCTTCTCTTTCCCCCTTCATTCTTAATCATGTTCCAAGAGGGCTTTTTGTTTCTAGACCAACTGAGAATATTATCCTGAAACCAATCAGGACTGTGATGCAGGCACACCTTCTTTGATCCTGCAGGGAAGAGTGATCCAGGGGTGAGTAGTTCATAGTCTCCTGACAGATTACTGGCCAATTTTGGGTAGACCATCAAATGTGTTTTGGTTGCTGGGATTCTTGTAAGGAATGCTGAACTAGGTGGACCTTTATTTGATCCAGAAGGAAACTCTTGTTTTTATGTTAGTATGTAACTCATGTGAATACTCAGGATCAGATATGTCTTAAGCCTTAAGTGTTAAGAGATCCCAAGTATGCATGCTTGTTTTGTAAATTTAAAATCCCTTGGAAGACCAAAGGCACCAAAGGTTTTGTTTCGGGTTTTTTAAAAAGTAAACCAGGCATGACTGAAGTCAGAGCATTCCTGATCTAGATACCGCTTGCAGGACTACAGGACACGCTCACATAGCAATTCAGCAGGTGAATGATGGCAGCGGAGCGGAGCTTTGTCCCCTGAAGCTGAAGATTTGCTGTTTATTGAAGCATCTGGAATTGATTTTAATGCTAGCTGGAATAAGTGATTGCTGCATACCCCACAGTCTTGCAGGGCAAATGGGCCTATCATTGGATAATTCTTGGTAGAAGGACATACTGACTCCTGCTCTTTCAATCTCCTCCCTCCACTTTCCTGTCACCTACAAAAAATAATAATAAAAAAATCTCATGCAAGCTTTTTGAGCTCATTGCATATACTTTGATTTGCATTGTTTTGTGAGCATACGTTTGGTTGAAGAATTTGAGATTTCTTTGGGTAAAAAATGGGGGTGGGATATCCAAACTCTCAATAGTTCTTCTGAACATTGTATGACATTTGCCAGAGCATGTTCCTTTTCTCACCCATCTTTAAATTCCTCCCCCACCTCATCATGTTTTAGAAGGAAGGAAGATGAAAACAATCCATAAATCCCAAAAGGCCCCAAGGATTTTGGAACAATGGGCCATTCTCCCTCCCATGAGTCTCCACAGGCACTTGACACTAGTTTGCAAAAACCAATTAAATCTCCAGGCCTGCTGATATGAGACATGCCCAGTGAAGTAGAAAGAATGGGGATAAATGCTGACAAGGAAAGAGGACAGGGCATGTTGCTAATTGTGCCCCACCCCTCACAATTACGCTTCTTTGTGAAAGGGTCCTTATCAGAAAAACCATGGGATCTATGTCATTTGGGGTATGTGCATCTGCTTATTGTGAGCTCTGTGTGGTGAAAAAGAATGGGGAGTTGTCTGAGGACATCATAGCTTCCATTTGAAGCTATGTTAAGGGATGAAGACCTTGGTCAGAGGTCATGGTGGGCTCCACAGTTTGCAACTAGCCAATTCAGGTAAAATAGCATCAGAATATTGATATCCTTACAGAGTCCCAGCTCTTGACAAGAGAGTTGACTTTTTAGCTTCCTGTCATCATGACCATGGGAGACATGCACATTTCTGGAAATCCAGCACTACTTCTGTTTCTCTAGGACAGGCAACCCTCAGTTTCAGTGATGCTGTTACCATCCTGATGAGCCTTTCTAGTAGATTCAGGGCTGGTTCACATGTGCACATATAGTGCCAAATTCCTTCCACAGTGTCATCTTGATGACTACCTGTATGTAGGGGGAGACAGTCCCATATGAATCTGGAGAAAAATATCTACATGGGGCTGTCTGCAGTGAGATTTAATGGCCTTGCTTGCTGCTGCACATATAAACTTTAATTTCCTGCGATGGTGCTTCGCGAGTGTAAATTGTGTTCTTTCCATGTGCCTTTCCTGGTCTCTTCTCTGCTTGACATTCTTCTCTTGCTGAGTGGCCCTCATCACTGCTGATGACCTAGATGCTGCACCACAAATATGTCCAGTTTCTCCAAGCATGTTTGAAAACTGGAGGCAGCATGGGAAGCAGGGAGAGGAATTGAAGATATCAAGCAAGAAATAGGCATGGCTGTTATGTTCTGAACTTGTCATTGCATTGTTGGGGTTTGTGATTATTTAGCAAAGTGCCAAGGAAACTACCACTCCAGTTACAGAGTGTGGAGTCTAGTTACAGCTATTTAAGGAACACACATGGAGATCACTATAGAGTCTAAACTAACTTGATTTATTGGTGAAATACATTGAGATCGGAAAGACCTAATCCTATTTATCAGCTACATAATGAATAGGTATGGAAATCTCTCTCTCTCTCTCGCTCTCGCTCTCTCTCTTCTCTCTATGAGGAAAGGAAGAGGACTGACTCACTATAAGAAGTACCTGAGGAGTCAAAGTAGGGGTCATAGAGCAGAGGCAAGCAGGGACAGGTAAGGAGACCCTCACTAGCTACCTCTACTCCCAATGCCCCTAGTGGTCATTAGGATAGTTGGTGCAAAAGACTGATGCACCGGAACTCCATCTCCAACATGCGTAGAGCAAGGGTTCTCAATCTTGAGTCCCCAGATATTGGGCTACAACTCCCATCATTCCCAGCCACAATTATCAAAGACTTGAAAGCTTAAGAGCAGCAAGCTTTGTACCCTTGTAGAGAAAACAAAGCAATGGAGCAATTTCATTGTGAGTGTGGGGAGCCTGCTGAGTAGAGAAACAGTGGCAGGAGACCGCTGCAGAAATGGTGGGGAGGGAAGTCAAGCAGTCCTATAATGGAGGAGTTTATTGTAAACTGGCAGTGAACTTCTCTTCTCTTCTCTTCTCTTCTCTTCTCTTCTCTTCTCTTCTCTTCTCTAGTCATGTAGTGCTGCTTGCAATATAATATTCCTCAATCTTCTGCTATCCCCTTTACTTTATTATAATTCTGAGGATGTGAAATAATGCCTTGTTTTTGCCTCAAATGTTTTTTTTTTTAAGCAAAATTATCTCCCAATAATATTATGTCTGCATGTATGCAGACAGGACTTTTTGAATTCTGGATTGCTGGGAAAGTACAGTTGTTTACATTTGCTTAAGTTCCAAACCTCGAAGACAGGCTGAGTGGAGAGATTATCCACAGGCTATTACAAAATTACCAGGAAAACAATAAAGGGCTCCAAGTATACCAGGGATTGATCCTGCAAGAGACTGAATTCAATCAGGGTATGACAATTGTACTTTAGTACCAATATAGCTAAACATGTCAACACTTTTGATCTGCTGGAAAGTGTTTGGAAACTAGGGCTGAAGAAGTCACTAAAAGTACTTGTGGGCCTTCTCACAGAGGGCAGGACACAAAACAGTTGTTTGTCATGTCTATTTGCTCCCCTAATTCACTTGCATGGAGGCAAATTCAACTTTGCTCTTCTGTTATGTCAACTGACACACTCTTCTGTTATGTCAACTGTGAGTATGGGTAAATTTGTACCCCAGTGGGACTTTCCTGTAAACATGGGGGTTGAATTGTACCCTGCAAATATAAAAAATTGGGTAGAATTTTACCTTGAGAAGGACTTTTTATGTGGGGAATAAAAGTGTGCTATAACATTTCACCTTGAAACATAAGAACAGGCTGTTAGATCAGACCCAAGGCCTATATAGTCCAGCATCCTGTTTCACACAGTGGCCCACCAGATGGCTCTGAGAAGCCTACTGGCAAGTGGTGAGGGCATGTCCTCAATCTTGTTGTTGTTCCCCTGCAACTGCTGTTTAGAGGCATCTTGCCTCTAAGGCTGGAGCTGGCCTAAAGCCACCAGACTTTAGCCATTGATAGACCTGTCCTCCAGGAATTTGTCTAAGCCCCTTTTAAAGCCATCCCAGCTAGTGGGCATTATCACATCCCATGGCATAGAGTTCCATATGTTAATTATGTGCTGTGTGAAAAAGTACTTCCTTTTGTTGGTCCTAAATTTCCTGGCCTTCAGCTTCATGGGATGACCCCTGGTTTGAGTGCTGTGAGAGAGGGAGAACAATTTCTCTCTGTCCACTCCCTCTATTCCACCTTAATGCCCTATACGCATCAAGGAGCCCTATCTGGTGTGCTCATGAAAAGATGCCGTATCAGCTTTAAAGCATTGTGGTTTCAGGCAGATTGTTGCCAATCCAAACAATGAAGCTTGCAATGGAAGTAATATCCACTGTGTTACCGAACAATGGCACAGGCCGCCAGTGCTTCTCCATACATCCTTACTAAGTAGCACATTTTCCTAGGTTATCCACACCACTTTTAGTAGCTCTGTAATGTAGAATGATGTGTGGTTCTCACTATATCATGATCACAGTTTTGCCTTTCTTCAGTACGTATGACAGCAGAGTTTGTGGCCCCTAAAACCCAGAACGGAGTATAGCGCATTCCTGCAGGATATGGTTGGGGTGTGCATGAACCAGTTCAGCGCCTCATTTGGGAACTGCCGAACTAACTCGGTCACCCATAGCTGAACTGGTTTGGCAGGGCAGGGAGCAGTTCCCTTAAAAAGCAGGCAAGCAGGTCCTTCCCTGCTCTGCTGCCATCTCTCCACTTGTCTGGGCGTGGCACACGCTGTACCAAAGGTGCAGCTGCGGTACTGTTCCCGGCAGCCTGTGTGTGGCGTTGGCAACACCACGCTGACCATGCAAATGGCCGCCTGGCCATGGGTGTGCCAACGCTGCATGCAGACTGCAGGGATCAGCTGAACCAGTTCAGCTGTGGGTGCCTGCATCTGCACGAGCTCTTCATGCACATCCCTAGTTGTATTCCAGCCTTCTTGTGTTTGATTGTGCCAACATAGGCGAAGCCACTGGTTAGCAGAGCTGCTGCCAGTTCTGAACTGGTAAAGAAATGATCCTTCACCACATTTCTTCTGGTCCTAAACCAGGTGGTACAAACTGTTGCATAACCCAGCTGTCTCTCTGCCCTTTCTTCTGGTGGGTGCCTGCCAAGGGAAAGGTCTCCTGTTCTGAGAGTGAAGCATAGCTGCAGCTGCTGTGCAAACAGAGCCCACACATTTCAAAAGGCAGCCAGCTTGTCAGATGTTTTCCTCTCCTCCTGTGTGAGGTAATGACTACGGGCTTGGACTAGGACCAGAGAGATTTGGATTCGACGCCTACTTGGCCACCGTCATCCTCACTGATGATAAGGGATAAAGGGATAGGATAGGATAAATAAAGGTACCATAGGATAAAGGGAAAGGAGGGAGAACTATGTAAGCTACTCTGAGCTTCTTGGAGGAAGGGCAGGATACAAATGCAACAAACAGACAAAAACCCCACCACAACATATGTTACGGTAGGTCATGAGGAGACTGTAAGCAGTTAACACCCTTCAGGGTCACTGGTGTTTGAAAACAAAACCACTGAAAATAAGTAATTGGGCTATTTTTGTACCCCAATTACTTACACTGACCAGGGTACAAGTGTAGCCCATCTATTGCTTGGCATTCATCTCTACCCCAGAGTGTGTTTTTATTCTCAGAAAATAAATGGTGCATGGTACCTTGTTATTTTGGATCAGTTGTGCAACAAAGCACTGATGACAATGGCAGACATGATGTGCACCGTGACGGAGATGGTGTGCATTGCCGTAGTGCTGCTGCTGCGAATCCAGAAAGCAGGGGGGATGCTGCTGCTGCTGCTCACATGTGGTTGTGCAAGCAAATGCGGTTTCACCCAGTGTCCACCCTGGTTTCTGGATCCACAGCAGTGGCACTGCCGTGTATACCAATTCTATAATGGTGCACATAATGTTGGCTGATGTCTTAAAAAGGCAAAGCTGCAAAACTACTTGCAATATTTTTTTTAAAAAGATATGCCTCTGGAGTAAAGATTTACTTCTATAAAGCAGGACTGCACAACTTGGGCACTCCTGAGGATGTTGGACTACAACTCCCATCATCCCTGACTACTGGCCACATGGCTGAGGTTGATGGGAATTGCAGTTCAACAACAGCTGGGGTCGTGCAGCTCTGCATTAGCACTGGTCTCCATTGAGACTGGTCTGAAACAGAATGGCTGGGAGATAAAGCATATTTTTAAGGAATTTAAGGCCTAGTGGTGGGACCATCGCAGGGTGATGGGAAACTTCTGGGCTCAGATTGACTCGCCGTAGAATTTGGTGAATGGGAATTTTGCAGACGGTTCAGCTCTGCTGACTCCAAATCTACTGGAATTCAGTTGGCAAAGTATCCTCTTTGTATTGGAGATTTCACATCATATAATTCAACATAGTAAAACACTCGTCAGGATCCACTGCTGTGGCATAAAACAGATTATTATGCATGTCTGCAAATTAGCAATTCTACAACTTTAAGCACATGTTAATCATCAAGGCACGTGGATGGCTAATGATCATAACATATTAAATTTTTTAGAACAATTCCACCGACTTTAGGTTACTCCAGTGTAAGGTATTTTCAGGCTTATTAACTTAAGGGAATGAAGTGGCAGTGGTGGAAAGGAACTGCAAGCAAGCATCACACATCCTGTAATCACACTTCTGGTGTAGCCTATGAAAAAGAAAGTGTGCATCCCACCTCCGCACATTCCCCCACCCCCCACTGCACAAGAAGCACGATGCAACTCACATGTGCTTCCTCTATCCTCACTTCTTCATAATATGCAAAGCCACGCTTAGTCTTTGTATCATTAAGGTTAACCCAGAATAGTGGTAAGCAACACACTCAAAATCTCGGTTGTAACTGTGAATGAATTAATAGTCCTTCTATATGTTCTAACAACAACACCTGTTGTTGTTATATGCTATGGTTGTCCTTCCTGGTGGTGGATGACATAGATCAGGTTTTAGGATCTTCCCTTCCAAGGAGAAGGCAGATGGAGTTTTAGATGGGCTTGGGGGCTAGCCAACTGCCAAGTTGCGGGAGCATTCAAACAGGCACTCCCTTGAGTGAAGTCACAGTGCATTGTACCCGTAAATACAGCCCAGCCCCCTCTCCTCTCATCCCTTGGACTAGGAAAAGCCCCATGGAAGCCTGTGTTGGGAGCCCTGTTGGGGAGGGAATAAATTCACAACTGTGTGGCACCTGAATCAAAAAGTCAAGGCTCAACAGACAACATATCTCATCAGAGTAGGATAGCTTCCAGCGGTAGAAATGTGCCTCCTATTAATTTTGAAACAGGAAATACTGAAGAGAACTGGATGTAAGGAATTTATGGAGGGGATTTTGAAGGACCAGAGTCAGGTAATCTGCAGTCCTCAAAGCTGCTCATTTTCTAATATAGGGAAGCAGTATCTATCTATCTATCTATCTATCTATCTATCTATCTATCTATCTATCTATCTATCTATCTATCAATCTATCAATTTCTATACCACCTTTCATTAAAATAATCTTGAGGCAGTTTACAAAACATTCAACAATATAAAACCATAAAAACTACACAATAAGAATTAAAACGGAATATAAAAATACAAATTTTTTGCTTTGCAAAAGCGTGCAATACAAATAAGTAATCACACAATGCACACAGTAGAGGAACATTCCCAAGACAAAGATGCCAGTCACTCAGATGCAGCACTATATCTAGTCACAATGGATAACAAGGATTTTTGGACCGGAGGCAGCAGTGTTTGCATAGGACCTGAGTAACTATGGATTTATCCCAGAATTACTATTATCAATGGGTTATGAGAGTGCCAAATCAGCCCTCAGGCTGCGAATAAATGACATAGAATGCCAAACTGATCAGAGTCACATTCCTATTAACACTAGGCCAGTCAGATATCTTAGCCTGATTATGGTGTCAAAATATCGTAGAGCACTGATGTTGGCACGTTTCAATGAACTACACACGGAAGTTTGGGAGGGGCGATTCAGGACATTACCATTCACTTAAAGACTCTGCCCTTGTTATATGGGAAGCATAGAAACAACAGACCACGTTTCACTTCATTGTGATTTTTATAGAGACATCCATAGTAATATGTATTACCTTTCTGGACCCGTTTTCCAGGGTGTCCAGACCATTTTTATGTCCGTTATCTCTTATCTGATCAGAATGATGAAATTGCAAGCAATGTAGCTTGAACGTTTTGTCTGACTGCAAGCAAAGTTAAACAGGAGATGACCACACAATCTTGAATTAGCTGGCAGTTGCTCCTCCTTCCTTCTCTTTGTAGTTGGCATGCTTCGCTAGGTATCGATACATGCATGCGAGTAGGTTTTCATCAGGTTAGGACACTGTATTTCTGTGTTACCTAATGAATACTTTTGCCCCACTGTGTTTATACTACTGTAATTATGTACATCTCTTTACTTGTTGATTTATTTGCTCTTTTGTACTTTGTTTGCTTTGATCCCACCCACCCACCCGCACCCCCGGTCACAGACTATAATAAAGATGACTCTGATTCACAAAGGACCCAAAGAAACACCAATTTTTTTTTTAAAAAAAAAAGATTTACACTTGAGCATAAGTCAACCGTACCCCTGAGAGAGAATACAAGAGAACACCCCAGAATTTTTTTAAAAAATTAATATCACATGTATCAGCACAATTAGCAGAATATGGAGGTCATCCTCTCAGGATGAGCGAAAAGTGCCACTGCAGATACAAAGAAAGTTGGTGGTCTCTAGATCTCTGTGGCATATGACCAGCTATGCCCAGAGGTGCACCTAGCCATGGACCTCGGAATCAGGTCCATGGCCTCGTGTTTTCAGGGGGACTCCAAATGATCTGGGGGGCTTCCCCAGAGCCCTACTGCTGCGCCACTGCACCATGCCCTCCCCCCTCCTCCTGTCCCGCTGATATTTGTCTTCTTCACCGCCGGGGGGTGAGGGGTGAGCCAAGCAGCACAGGCCTCCCCCTATGGTGGTGGCGGCGGCGGCGACGACAACGGCGACGACAACGGCGACGACAACAACAACAACAACAACAGCAGCTGGTGGGCCTGTGCAGTGTGAATATGGAGCGTCACAAGCCTGTGACATCAAAGGCATGCAACGCTCCATATTCACACTGCACAGGCATGCCCAGTGCACAGGCCCACCAGCTGCTGTTGCCGCCGCCGCCGCCACCACCACCACCACCACCACCACCACCACCACCATAGGGAGAGGCCTGTGCTGCTTGGCTCACCCCTCACCCCCCGCCCCCGGCGGTGAAGAAGACAAATATTGGCATGGTGGGACAGTGGCAGGCGTGGTGCAGCGGTGGGGCTCTAGGAAGGCCCCCCAGATCATCTGGAGGCCCACCCAGAGACAGGAGCAGTGGTTGGGTGGTGGCACATATCTAATAAAAAACAAATTAAGGAGGGCCTTGTGCGTGTGCAGAAGGGGGGGGAGGGCTCGCAGCCCTTCAGGTCCGGGCTGCTTTTGGACCTACTGTAGGTGCGCCCCTGGCTATGCCAATAAGGGGGTTATAGTCATTAAACCTGATAAAAATCTTAATGGCACTTGAACTGATTGACAAACCCAGAACCAAACAGAGCATCAAAGGGGAGTTTCCTGCTTTGCTTGAGGGTAGGATATTTGCCAGGATGCTCAAAGATCAAGCAAGTTGCAAATGAAGTGCCAGTTGCACATGCCCAACAGGGATTTCCACTAAAAATCAAACCAAAGGGAAGGAATGGCTTTCATGGTGTGAAGCATTTAGTCATAACTGAAGATGTTGTAGAATCTTCAGAATGGGTCAGTTCAGTCGTGAAGAACAGGAATAAACCACCGGAACAGAGGAATAATATGAGAACATTACAGGCGCAATCACATCACTCACAAATTGGTGGCAGTAAGGGTACTGAATGCCCATTCATGATACTAGCAGATCAAATGGAATAAAATAAGCAGCAAACTCATCATTGAGAAGATGGTGCTTCATGATACTGTCCTTTAGCATACTAGCCACACTGGAGATTCCCCCCCTCCCCCCACAATAAAAATAAAAATAAATAAGAAATGTTAGAGGGACTGAAGGATGTCAAAGTCATTGATGTTTCCTAATATATGGAAGTCCCAGAGAGCAGCAAAACAAAAATCTAAGAACTCTTTTTGACAAAGTGTAGGATGAACAACCTAAATCTGAACACCAACAAAATACAAACTGGGGTGGAGCAAAAGAACTACCATGGCTATATCCCGAAAGGGGAGGCATTACACCAGATTCAAGGAAAGTAAAAACAATAAATGAAATGCATTGTCCTCCCAGAAGAAGCTGGGAATTATTTGGGAGTGGTGACCTGTTGTAGGAAAGGGATTTCAGTGGTCCTAATCATAACAGAGAAAGCATGTGTGAGAAAAACCGAGCCCAATTAAGAGTATCTTGAGACAGACATTTATGGTACAAAAGCTTGTAAAGGTTTATTTAGGAAATCACATACTTGGATAGAACACCGAGCTTTCTATGAGGCTGTTCTCACATGGAGCCTAACCCAGGCCAGGGAAGCCCAGCCTGGGTTAGGCTGTGCATAAGAAGTGCTGGGATTGGGCCCGATCCTGGCAGGGCAATGCTGCCTAGCCCAGCTTTTTAACCTGGCTTTTAGCTGGGGTTAAGGGATCGAGTGTGCCCTTAACCCGGCCTCTGGGATCATGTTCTCCTCAGGCTGCATGCAACCCGACGAGATACAGAAACAGGTGCCTAGAGCACCCATCCCCTGGGGGAATCTCCCAATGAGTCATCCCGGCCCTCCAGAGCTCAATCATCTGGGAGCGTGGCCCATTCTCCCAGCACACTGTTACTTATAGAGACAAGTCTCATAAATAGAGGCAGACGATAACAATTGCAGCCCTGGGCGGCCAGATCGGCCACCCACACGACTGCCAGCTTCGTCATGGAGCTGGTGGGGGCTGTAGGGATTGGGGGCCGCATGGCCGCCAGAAGTTTCAGGACGCCCCACGCGAGCACGGAGCATGCTGGAGAGACCCCCCAAACCCTGGAGGCTGCTTGTGGAGCCACGCCGCAGCAATACACGATCAAAAAGACGAGACCAGTGGAGTGCTCGCTCTGTTAACCTTAGCTAAAGGGAGGGGTACTTTGGGAGGTTTGCTGCCAGGAGGTGCGCGGCTCCTGTTGCAGCACACGGTTGGCAAAAAGCAGACTAGGCTCCCTTAGCCCACCTTTTGCCGATCGTGAGAATCTCCTCATAGTCTTGGGGTGGGGGAGAAGGTTGGGATTGTGCAGCCTTTCCCCCACCTGCCCGGTAGGTCGTGTGAATAGCTGCTATGTCTTCAAAGTACAAGAACAGAACAAGGAAGGAGGAGGTTAAAATGCAACAAGCAGGTCGGAAGAGGAGGGGGATGCCTGAGAATATCAATCTACCAATCAGAAGCCAGAGGGGAGAGAGAGAGAGAGAGAGAGAGAGAGAACAAGAGGGGAAACAAAGAGGAAGATCCTTGCTTACTGTCTCTATTCCCAAATTGAGTAGAAAGTGTAAAGAGTCGATGCTGCAGAAGCTGTATCTCCAACATGACCTATGTGTCAGGATTCATACCAACATTGGCAAATACCCCAGCACCCATACAAGATCTGGGGGTGAAAGAACACAGGCAACCCTGGGATAGCAACCTGGATAAGATTTCCCAAAATATAGAGGATATCATCAGCCTGGACACAACATTCAAAAACTATGACAAGGAATAAATAATACTACAAGTAGATTGCTCCCAAGCAGCAGTGGGAACAGCCCGACTGCCAAAGGAGTTCCAGTGGCATATGCTTCAAGAGCATTAATGCCAACTCAGAAGAACAATGTCCAGACAGATAGGGAGCTGTTTGCCCTTGTGGCCGGGTGTCAGAAATGTCAGCAGTATGTCAAAGGCTGTTTGGTTACAATGGTAACAGACCACAATGTAGCAGAGATCCTACCTGGCCAATCTCTCATCTCAGTGCCATCAAGACAATTCTGAAATGGCAAGGATAATGATGAATGGAGATCCCAGTGGCAGATCATCTGTCTTGTAATATCATAGAGGGACTAAGTGCTAAAAAAGAGGAGGAGTGGGAAGTGCACATGGTCCTAAGACACCCACCATCACCTGCAAGTGTATTAGTGGAAACAACAGAGTGATTCTCCCATGAGAAACCCTAAGGCCAGGATGGCCAATACACAGACAACAGGCTCCCAAAGCAATCTTTTGGAATGATGGAGTTGCCCTATCTGTAGAAAATGGTGTAGTGCTCACATAAGAGAAGACAGTGATTCCAAAGGAGATGTACCCAGAGATGCTGAAAAGGATTCACAAAACATATCTTGGAATGGTGCTCCGCAGGCAGTGGGCAAGTAATTAATAATATTGGCCCAACCTGAATGTTCAGATTGAAGAGAAGGTCTGAAACTGTGGCAATGGCATCTGTGCAAAGTATCAAAGACAAAACTGCAAAGAGCACATGGCAATCTGGAATCCACGCAGCAGGCCCTGGCAAGTGTTAGTAGCAATAGATCCGTTCGAATATAGTGGCAAGCAATGTCTACTTATAGTCAATCATTAACGTTGATCTATTGATTATCAACCACTACTTTGCTACTTCAAGGTGATACAACTACAAGGTGATACAACTACAAAATATGCTTGCAGACACATTGTAATAAATTACATCGGGGCTAGGCATGGCATTTATGATGAGTTAATCTTAGACAATGATGTTATACCTGGGTAGGGCAGCACAAGGCCAGGTAGGGCTGGTCGTGAGAACATGGAGATCAGGACAGATACTGGCACTCCTCCTCTAGATAGCCTGGGTTTTGTACCCAGGCTAAAGGTGAGGTAGAAAGGTGTACGCATGCCCTCCTACCTCACTGCCTGCCGTGTGAAAGCTTGGACTGCTGGCAGATCAAACTTCCATAGAGTCAAGTGGAAGGAGTGTTCCAGCAGTGGGGAATCCACTGCTTGCATGGTGTATTGTGGGATTCGGAGGATGCAGCTGGGTTCCCCCATCCTCCTCATCGCACTGGGAGCACTCATGTGCCAGTAGTGGGTGCAGCAGCATGGTGGGACCAAGAGTGGTGAGGATTGTGTGGGAGGAAGGAAGACAAGCTCCTGTCTTCCCCCAGCCCCAGAAGTGAAGGTTGTGTGAATGACCTTAATGGGTCTTAGTGCACATTTGCACATTGGCAGAATTTCAAAAGTTTGTACAAGACTACACATGCTTCCACCAACCCTCAGTCCAAAGCACTAGCTAAAATATCTCTCCCTCCCTCCCTCCCTCCCTCCCTCCCTCTCACATACACACACCTGAAGAAGGGGAAAGGAAGAGTCATATAATTAATAATAATAATAATAATAATAATAATAATAATAATAATAATAATAGGATTTCTATACTGCCATTCCAAAAATGGCTCAGGGTGGTTTACACAGAGAAATAATAAATAAATAAATAAGATGGATCCTTGTCCTCAAAGGGCTCACATTCTAAAAAGAAACACAAGATAGACACCAGCAACAGTCATTGGAGGTACTGTGCTGGGGGTAGATAGGGCCAGTTACTCTCCCCCTGCTAAATAAAGAGAAACACCACAGTAAAAGGTGCCTCTTTGCCCAGTTAGTAGGGGATAATTATTAGCATTATTGCTGATAATGACAGCAATGCAAATGTACTGAAATCTCTTGAAGGACATTCCAAACATATGATGTAAAACCCTAGAGAGTGGAACATTGGACCAATACAGAGACTATGCAAAAGCCTAAGTCATACATCATACAGGCAGAGAATGGACAAATATTCAGATACAATTGTAAAAACCTGGAGATGGTGGTCTACTCTATCCCATTCAAATAAAAGAAGAGACTGGTGACTTAGAACCAGTGAACCAGCCAATGAGAAGCATATTCACTCAGAGTCACAATGGCTCTGGAACCTCAGGTGAGTCAAATGAGGAGCCAACACAATGGCCAAATTCTGATGTAATAGGAAACCAGAGGTCCCTTCACCTCCGGTTTCCTTTGCCACATGTTTGAATTTGGGGAACCAGAGTTGAAGATGAAAAGGGACCTGCAATTCCCCCCCCCCCACCAAACTCCAATCTGAACCTTCATTTAAGAGTGGAGTTTGGGCTCCTTCAACTCTGGTTCTGCAGCACCAACATTACATCTGAATGCTGGCACCACAGTTTCGGCCCCATGAAGGAAATTCCTCCCTCATCCCAGCATGATTGGCTGTATAGGCTGTCCTTCTGCTAAGAAGGAAGCCTGCACAGCCAGCTCCCCCAGCTCTCTGAAGTCTTGTTGACTGCAAAGAGGCAGATCTCCAGATCATCCGAATGCGCACGGGATAGCGGGGGGAGGAGGGCGCAGAACTGCGGGCCCATTGGAGCTGTGGTTCTGCGTTTCTGAAGGCAGCCATACTGTAATCAACTAGCATAAGCAACATTTATATTAGACAATTCAATTAGATATACAGATGGAAGCATTAGACAATCTAGACACAGACACTCCTACAAAAATGGAGGACCATGATATGTTGTAATGCCAGTGTGAGCAGAGATGACCCCCAGCAACATTCTACTGCTCCCCCCGCACCCTGTCTACAGATATGTGCTATATTCAGGCAGTGAATTCAGTTGTGTACTGACCCCTTAAGTACAGTCGAGCCTCCAGGCCCCTGCCTCACTTCCCATGAACTAGGAGAAGCCCTGCTGCAGGTCCATGTATTGGAAAATGCGCCAGGTAGCTATATATGACCTTGTAAATGAATCAGTTAAGTTACCAAGACCTGTATGAAGCCTGAATTCAGTAGTTATGGTTCAGCACACAACATTATCCCTTAACTGCAGTTTGCAGTCACACACATCCCAGCAAAAATGATACCATATGGGGGTTCTGATCATTTTCTCTATAAGGATAATCATGAGGGAACCTTTCTCTATAATTTGGTTGCGGTCCTAGAAGTTTTCTTGAAGGGTAGCTTTAAAAACCAAGTCGTTCTAAGCAGAATGAATGGAGCTTACGTTTAGTATCTTACCTGGGACCCCCTTCCATCTACTGTGAATTTGGTTTGTATGTGATTTTCTGCATATGAGTTACAAAGGGGCATTGCTTATACTTTGGGTGGCTGCTGTCTTGACACATGGCAGATTGGCCATGTCAAAAAATGGGAACATCAGGGTCTCCTAGGATTCCCTCCTATGTGCTGTGAATTTGATTTCTGTCCGACTGTCAGCACATATTACAAAGGGATGTTTCTTTGAGTGGCTGCCATTTTGAAACAACATGGTGGATCAGCAAAAAAATTATCCCCTAGGTCCCCTTCCCATGTGTGTTGTGAATTTGGGTTGCATCCAACTGTCAGCTATAAACAACTTTGAAATAAATAAAATTATTTTCTTGGTAAATTGGTCTTCTGAACAATCTTCGACTTAATTTGAAAAACCTCAAGAAATAAACAAATTTACTATACAGAGGTACTTTCACAAAACAATTTTACCAGAAAAATATCCTGTGGAGGAAAAGTACCTCGTAATGTCTCTAGTACCTCAAACATGGTCATATGATTCAACCCTGATGAGCATCATTCAGAACTAATGGGTCAGGGTTGAGCTGGGGTGGAGTGTTAATTTTCTTTTGATGTTATTTACTTCAGTTAGATAGACTGTCTTTTAAAAATATAGATCTAAGTAAAAAAATTAAATATGATTTACATAACCCCAACTTTTAAATAAACCATCGATGGATTGTGCAATGTTCTGAGGATGTACTGGAGTCGGAATGTACTAAAATACAGAGCACACACTTTGTTTCATGAAGAGACATTTAGCTTGAAGAGGACATCAAACCAGTTTGCATGAGAAAGTGATCTTGAAAGTCCAGAATTATTTGTGGCTTCTCTGTGGTCACAGGGAAATTTGAGCATAGCTGAAGTACACACACTCAAAGTACAAACGGTGCTTGCTTGCCCTTTCAGGTTGGAGTCACCAGACGTGAACCAGCAGAAGCTGGTGACTGAACAGTTAGAGCCATCCTATCATTACTAAATAATTCAGGGAATTTCTTTTGTGTGTGCATCTCTCTCTCTCTCTCTCTCTCTCTCTCTCTCTCTCTCTGTCTCCCTGAGTCATGGCACTCTCCAACCTGAGGAGGTTGTGAGAGGAGGAAGATGGACTTGTGAAAGAAAGCAGAGCAAGGAGGCTTGCGTCTTACTGCAGCAAATCTTTTTGCTTTACAACAGTTTGTAAAACCACAGTGGCTCTCTCACTGAAGCCATTTTTCCCTCCTGTGCAGCCTTCCTTCCACCAGCAAAGGTCAAGCGTTCTCTGTTCAAAGCAAAAGCACACCCCCTGGTTATCAGATTTAGGAATTCTACAGGGAGACTGCAGATGGAATATGTTTAAAACAGGAAGAATGCCGCAATTCTCCACGAAGAGAGGTTGTTGGGGTCAACACGTAAAAAATCGGAGAATGCTGACAAGCTGTGCATGCACAAGGAGAGTGTGGTCAGTCCAGAGAGCATAAAAAACCCAAGGCAGTCACTGTGTGTGGGAGCCGGTGAGGGGGGTGGGGTGTCAGGGGGCTCAGAGAGGGGAAGAGATACACTGAGATCCAGGTGTGCTGATTAGCTATACAGAAATAAGATGAGGAGGTTAAAACACAGTGTGTGAGTGATGCAGGCAATTGTCATATAAGGTGGGTTTATACACACACACACACAGCTATTACAATTACTTGCCAAGTCCATCTCTAGAGAGCTTTTAAGCCTGGGGGGGGGGCGGGGAAGCAAAGATGCCTGTCAATCAGAATTTATTCTGGCGCCGTGTTTGTGCATGTGTGTGAACAACTAGAGGACAAAGAGAATCAAGGCTCTGCCTTTCATTTCAGGGGCTGTTTTTGCCTTTTTGTCAGGTGCCATAAAACTCCATGCCTGTCTGCTGCACCAGGATCTCCTAATTGCTGCTAATTTAAGAGCACGAGACTTGCCTTGAGAGTTCGGACCAAAAGCCCTTCTAATCCAGCTCTCTGCCTCATGGCTGGTGGCGCTAGCTAGACCTGTCCCACCCACCCCCCACCCACCCCCGCCGTCCCAGCCAGGGATACAAAACATGCATTGGGGGAGTCTGGTGAGGTCACTACTGTGCTCCAAGTTTTGCTGGGAGACAGGAAAAGATGCAATATGTTTGTTTTTAGAAAAGGATATAATGTGTTTTTTCCTCTTCTTGGATGGTAGCTTGGGACTCCGGTCATTGACTGAAGTGGAGTGTGAGTGTGTATACATGGTTTTTGTATTAAATATATGTGTCTCATTTAAACACACATCCTTTCCTGTTACTCCTCCTCATATGGATTTTAAAGCAACGTATAGCAAAAACGGTAGACATCAGATCCCACCACCACTAGCAGGAGAAGCAGCCTGGCATAGTGTGGGATAGGATCCTATTGCCTCCTAGTTGGCCATATTAGGAGACAGGATCGAAGCATCATTTAGGGAGAGGGGGCAATTCCCTCACCCTTAGGTTTCAGACCACCTGTGATTATTCCGCAGGAACACCCAGATCTCATCTCTATCGATCTCGATCTCAATACATAACACTACAGCTAACGCTTTAAAATCGTGCACCTTCTTGCAATATAATATGGGCTGACGTGACGGGCAAGGATATCAGGGCCAGCAGCCACAGGGCACCCCTGCTGCTGCATACACAGAAGTAGTGGCACCGCTGTCCCAACTGGCAGTTGTGCAAGCTGCATCCCCACGGTCTCTCCCATTGACCATAATGGGAGAAACGGCAGGGTTGTGGCTTGTGCAAATGCCAGTATGGACATGCACTCAACCTGCTAAGTGCTAACAGGCAGATCCTGTTTAAAACAGCATTTTGGAGAGGCGGTTACATTAATGGGGAGAATAGTAACAACAGACCTTTAGAAGATAAGACTATTCAGAAGATAAGAATATCCAGGAGGGAAATGTGGACATAGTGTACAGCATGTCCTGTGTATAAGCATTGCCTAGGAGGAAACACTGAAGAAAGTGGTGATTCTCTTTACTGAGCAGGGGGAGAGCAACTGGCCCTATCCAACCCCAGCACAACATTCCTCCAGTGGCTGTTGTTGGTGTCTATCTTATGTTTCCTTTTAGATTGTGAACCCTTTGGGGACAGGGGGCCATTTATTATTTATTTATATCTATGTGAACTGCTTTGGGAACTTTTGTTGAAAAGCGGTATGTAAATATTTGTTGTAGTAGTAGTAATTAGTAGACAGGAAAAGTCAAAACGCATCTGGCTGGCAACTATTAATGGATGGTGAGTATGGTATCTTTTGAATTACGGCAATATAAGGACTCTTAAGAGAGCTTCTATGGGGGTGAGGTTGAGGGGTGTTATAGGTTGATACCATGATGAGAATCAGTTTACATTGATTATAGACATCCATAGGTATCCATAAAAACTATTTGGGGTGTGATATTTTGGAGAATTATTATATATTTGTCATATTTCTATACCGCCCCAAACTTGCATCTCTGGGTGGTTTACAATTAACATCATTTAAACATTATCCTATAGAAGGATAATGTTTAATCAATAATCAATTAAATATTATCCTATAGAAGTTTTATTGAATTGGATTGTTTGAATATAATATTATTTTATATATATGTGTGTGTGTGTGTGTGTGTTTTATTTACGTCAAACCTTTGATCTTTTTGGATATACAGCTCCAGAGAATATCTAGATGAGGCTGCACCAGGGGAGGACTGTGCTATTTTTTGGAGATCCCGGGCCCAGCTCCTGCTCTGGAACTGCCATAGTCTCCACTGTCCTCAGGAATTTTGCTGTGAACCCAGATACAAATGTAGAAGCAGTCTTGCAGTATTCAGCTGAAAGCCTACAGGATTGTTTCGGAGGGGTTCTTGGGAGGTGAAGGCAAGAGCTCAACCAGCTGTAGGGAAAGAGACGGAGTAACACAGGCAGAGAGTTGAGGCCTTCTGGAGCCCTATTAAAGAGCCTCTGTTGCAGCAAGGCATTGCTAGTAGGGAGGAGAGCTGGTCTTGTGGTAGCAAGCACAACTTGCCCCCTTTGCTAAGCAGGGTTTGCCCTGGTTGCATATGAATGGGAGACTTGATGTGTGAGCACTGCAAGATAGTCCCCTCGGGATGAAGCCGCTCTGGGAAGAGCAGCTAGGTTCCAAGTTCGCTCCTCCCTGGCACCATCTCCAAGATAGGGCTGAGAGAGATTCCTGCCTGCAACCTTGGAGAAGCCACTGCCAGTCTGTGTAGACAATACTGAGCTAGATAGACCAATGGTCTGACTCAGTATATGGCAGCTACCTATGTTCCTATGTTAGTAGGGCAGCAGTTCCTCCTGACTGTGTTCACCCACTGCTGCTACCTTTCTGACCTTCCCCGACTGTCACAGGCCCGCTGAATGGCTGTACATGCCTGGTTGACTACTGCAGCTGCTGCCGGTTGGGACCAGCTCCTTAAGGGTGGAGCCTGAGCAGTTTTTATGCGCTGGCCTCATTGTTTTAGCTGCTATTCTAAACTTATGGGGTTTTTAAAATTCTGGTAGTCTGGCTGCTGATAGTTGTGCTCTTGTCTCCTTCAGATCAGATTACTACCTCTACCAATATGTATATGCCACTTAGCAACAAAAGTTCTCAAAGTGGTTTATACAGAAAAATAAATAAGATGGGTCCCTGACCAAAAGGGCTCCAGTCTTAAAGAAATACAAGGTAGACACCAGCAACAGCCACTAATGGGATGCTATGCTGGGGGTGAGTTGGGCCAGGCTTCCCACCCCCCGCTAAACATAAGAGAATCACCACTTTAAAAGGTGCCTCTTTGCTCAATTAGCATGGAGACTACAGCAATGTTTTGTATGTGGGGTAGCCTTTGAAGACTGCTCAGGAACTTCATTAGGTCCAGAATGCAGCTGCTAGATTGACTAGAACTGTTGAATGGAAGGTATCTCACTAGTTCAATTCAAAGAACTGATTGGAACTTTCAAAGTCCTATATGGCTTGGGATGCAGGTATCTAAAGTATCACCTGCTCCCACCTGAAACCTGTTTGAATGCTTAGATCTTATTGTCCCCACCTTCAGAGCTGTCATTGGGGGGCAACCAGAGAAATTGTCTTTTTAGTGGTGGTCAGTGTACCCTCTAACAGGGATTCCCAAATGTTGTTCACTACAACTCCCAGCATCCCCAGCTGCAATGGCCTCGGGCATTATGGGATCTGTAGTCAACAACATCCGGGAATTCCAATGTTAGAGGGAATGCTGGTGGTGGTGCCCCTTCTGTTGAACTCTTTCCTCAAGAGGCTTGTCTGGGACTGAGTCTTCTGCCTTTTGGTGCCAGGCAAAGACTTATTTATTCACCCAGGCCTTTTAATCTGTTTTTATTAGTTTGTTTATTGATTCCATGTTTATGCCATTTCCCCACAATCTGGCTTCCAAAGCAGCTCATACACATTCAATACAATATAATATATATATATACAATGAAATAAAAATAATCATTGAAACATGTTAAAACAACAACAACAACAACAACAAAACCCCGCACAGAAAATGGCACAGAAAAACATGCCAGGAGCTTTCCCAGACAGCAGACTTTACCACAAGTTTTCTGCAAGGCGTTACTGCGAGTTAGAAGTTGCCCCCAAAACCCGATCCCAAAAAAGTGATTTTTTAAAAACTCCAGGTATAAATCAGGCTATACACTGTAACATAGGATGAAAAACTCAAATTGTGTGTGAAATGCTCCCTGATAGCTTGCAGGCACTTCGTGGTAAATTTGGCCGATATGTGAACACACACCTCCATTCTGGATGAGATGCGAACGAAAAGCCGGATGTGAAAAACTTCCAGGGGATCTTTCTAGTTGCTAGCACAATAGATCAGAACAAAACCCTTTTGCCACTTGGAATAGCCCTGACAACCTGCATTAAGCAAAAACAATGGTGACAGAAAAATAAGATTTCTTCACTGCTATGGAACAGGCCCTAAAATGGACTGTAGCCTGTATTTGGTCCCATTTATCATGAGCTTTTCTCCAAAGTCACAATAGCTGCAGTCCTTGCTTCATTGCCCTTAGCTCCAGGGAAAACCAGGAAGCCAAACAGCACCAGCTTGCAGGAGGCGGAGCTTAGAAGTGATTGATTGTGTCAGCCACTAATGTCATTTCCTCATTCCAGAAATCAACAACAGCATCAGCAGAATCACCACTCCTGGCAACTGAAATTCTGGCAATTCCCCCAGAATTTAGACTGGAGAATTCTGCTGCTTGTGTTTTAGACTGTTCTGCTTTTTGTAATAGTTGGAATCATGGAGGGGGCCTTGTGGGCCGTATAATCCAGTTCCCTGCTTGACGCAGGAAAACCATAGCTAGAGCATTCCCAACAGATGGCTGTTTAACCTCTGCTCAAAGAGCTCCAGTAAGGGAGAACCTAGCCCATCCTAGGTAATTAGTTCAATTGTCAAACTCCTTTTATGGTTAAGAAGTTTCTCCTACTATTCAGCTGAAATCTATCCTCCTGTAACTTAAGCCCATGAGATCTAGTCTTGCCCTCTGGGAAACTTCTCTAATTTGTTTCAGGAAAGCATCATCCACATCCTTTCCATGTTATGGGGGTCTGCAGTAGACTCCAACAATGATGTTCTTTTTAATTCCTTATGGTATGTTGTTTAACCCTGATGCTCTCTACTGTGCTATGCTGTTGTATTTTTATTGTTTTAATCATGGACTGCCACTTCAGAAGTCTTACTTTAGCATATTATATATGTATTAATGTATTTGTTTGTAAGCTTCTTTGAGACCATTTGGTGAAATGGCAGAGTGCAAATGCCACAAAAAAATAAATAATCACCCAACAGCCAAGAACCAGAGCCCTTCCACCCATTACATGGCAGCAAACTCAGGTTCGCCACTGAGGGTGCACTCAACAGGAAGCTGTAGTCCATCCTGGCTCTCAGATGAGCATGTCTGTAGGGTACCTACAGGTGAAACTCGGAAAATTAGAATATCGTGCAAAAGTCCATTAATTTCAGTAATGCAAATTAAAAGGTGAAACTGATATATGAGACAGACGCATTACATGCAAAGCGAGATAAGTCAAGCCTTAATTTGTTATAATTGTGATGATCATGGTGTACAGCTCATGAAAACCCCAAATCCACAATCTCAGAAAATTAGAATATTACATTGAACCAAGAAGACAAGGATTGAAGAATAGAACAATATCAGACCTCTGAAAAGTATACAGTGTACTGTGCTTGATTGGCCAGCAAACTCGCCTGACCTGACCCCATAGAGAATCTATGGGGCATTGCCAAGAGAAGGATGAGAGACATGAGACCAAACAATGCAGAAGAGCTGAAGGCCGCTAATGAAGCATCCTGGTCTTCCATAACACCTCATCAGTGCCACAGGCTGATAGCACCCATGCCACGCCGCACTGAGGCAGTAATTGCTGCAAAAGGGGCCCAAACCAAGTACTGAATACATATGCATGCTTATACTTTTCAGAGGTCCGATATTGTTCTATTCTTCAATCCTTGTCTTCTTGGTTCCATGTAATATTCTAATTTTCTGAGATTGTGGATTTGGGGTTTTCATGAGCTGTACGCCATGATCATCACAATTATAACAAATTAAGGCTTGACTTATCTCGCTTTGCATGTAATGCGTCTGTCTCATATATCAGTTTCACCTTTTAATTTGCATTACTGAAATTAATGGACTTTTGCATGATATTCTAATTTTCCGAGTTTCACCTGTATGTATGCAAATAGCAGGGCTTGGTTTGGGTCACATTCATGCTTCTAAATTTTTAGATGTACACCTGAAATGGAATGTGTGAAGAGACTCTTCTGTGTGTAAGCTACTTGTATGGTCCACATGACATGTCATTTTCCTTCTGGAAGTAGTGAATCAGTTGTCTCCCTGACAAATGCCCACCATGACATTTTAAGATGGCATGTTGTAGTGGATTATTGTTGTTGTTGTTGTTTACACAGTCAGACAGGTGTTATTGACTGGTTTGTTTTATCCAGACATCGAGTCCTTCCCAAGGACCTGGGATGGCTGAATTTTATTGTCAATGTTGTTGCTGTTATAATTATAGATAAGGTCGCAGAATATAGGCTGCTGCCAGAAAAGTTGCTTTTTGTAATTGGCTGATGGTGATTTCTGTGGCCCCTATGGTGTTGAGGTGCTCTTCAAGTTGTTTTGGAATTGCACCTAGGGCACCAATTACCACTGGGATTATTTGGGTCTGCCACAGCCTTTCAATTTCAATTTGTAGATCTTTGTATTTTGTTATTTTTTTCTATTTCTTTTTCTTCTATTCTGCTATCCCCTGGTATTGCTATGTCGATTATTTTAACTTGTTTTTCTTTCTTCTTGGCTACAGTTATATCTGGTGTATTGTGTGGCAGATGTTTGTCTGTTTGTAGTCGGAAGTCCCATAATATTTTTGCATCTTCATTTTCTACCACTTTTTCAATTGTATGGTCCCACCAATCTTTGGCTACAGGTAGCTTGTATTTTTTATTTTTATTTTTTGCAAATGTCCCAGTGTATCATCCCTGCTACCTTGTCATGCCTTTGTTTGTAGTCAGTCTGTGCAATCTTTTTACAACAGCTGATTAGGTGGTCCACTGTTTCAGCTGCTTCTTTACAAAGGTGGCACTTGCTGTTTGTTGTGGATTTTTCAACTTTTGCTCTTATTGCATTTGTTCTTAGTGCCTGTTCTTGTGCAGCCAGTATTAAACCCTCTGTTTCTTTCTTCAAGTTGCCATTCTTAAGCCATTGCCAGGTCTTGGTGATGTCTGATTTTCCACTTATATTGTGCAAATATTAACCATGCAGTGACGTATTTTTCCATTTTTCTGCTCGGTTCTTGACTTGTTCTTTCTTGTAAGCCTGCTTTGTTTCATTGGTGTTGAATAGTTTCTTGTTATTGACCATTGTAAGTGCATCTTCTTCACTGTCCTTGATATATTCTTCAAGGCCTCTTTTCTCCTCCTCTACTGTTTGATGGACTTGCAGCATTCCTCTTTCACCTGAGCTGTGAGGGAGGTATATCCTGTCTACATCAGTGCGGGGGTGCAGAGCATGATTGATGGTCATGATTTTCCTGGTCTTATGATCTAGCATCTCTTGCTCTGCCTGGGTCCAGTCTATTATTCCTGCAGTGTGTCTGATAATAGGTATAGCCCAGGTGTTTATGGCTTGTATGGTGTTCCCGCTATTGAGTTTGGACTTTTTATTATTATTATTATTATTATTATTATTATTATTATTATTATTTTATTCAATTTCTATACCGGCCTTCCAAAAATGGCTCAGGGCAGTTTACACAGAGAAATAACAAATAAATAACATGGAACCCTGTCCCCAAAGGTCTCACAATCTAAAAAGAAATGTAAGATAGATACCAGCAACAGTCACTGGAGGTACTGTGCTGGGGGTGGATAGGGCCAGTTACTCTCCCCCGCTAAATAAAGAGAATCACCATGTTAAAAGGTGCCTCTTTGCCAAGTTAGCAGGGATTAAAGCCTTTGTCTCAGAGCAAGCTCATGTGAGGGAAAGAAATGCTGAATCATCCCTGCTGAGGTGCCTGGCTAGGCTTCTCCTAAAACTATTCTGCATTATCAATAGATTCAAAATACTGCCCCCACCCCTTTGTCAACAGAAACTCTATGAGCTTGGGGTAGGACAACCAGAAAGAAAAACTCTCTTAATTTGGCTCTTGAACAAGTACAAAAACTAGGCATGTGCCTGAAACGTTTTGGAGGCCATTGTAAAGGCCTTCAAAACGTTTCGGCGCTGGGGCAGTTTTCGGTGTTTCGGCACCGACGGGGGTAGTACTTTAAGGGCGGGGGAGGGTGTACTCACCCCCCCACCGCATTTCCCCCGCCGGCGCTCTGTAATTTCAACCCCCTCAGGGCGGCAGCATTCCTCCCTGCCGCCCCGTTCCCCCTGTCGGCCGGAAGTGGCCGGAAGTTGCGAGCGCACGCACGATGGGCGCACGGGCACTCGCAACTTCCGGCCGATGGGGGGAATGGGGTAGCAGGGAGGAACGCTGCTGCCACGAGGGGCTTGAAATTTACAGAGCGCTGGTGGGGGAAACATGGCGGGGGTGTGTGAGTACACCCTCCCCCGCCCTTAAAGTACTACCCCCGCCGGTGCCGAAGACCGTTCGTGCACATCCCTAACAAAAACATTCTACGTGCAAGCCTACATGTGGTGAGAAAACTGATAGCTGCTGAACATTTGAGGATGATATCCTCCCCCCACACCTTTTCCTGATTTAAAAAAACAACTCAGAGAGGCTTGTAAACAGAAAATAACTAAATTAAACCATTTTATTCAATTGCTACAGACTTCTTCTGTCTGAGGCTTTCTCAGCTTTTAGGTACAGTTAAGAATACTTAGTAGGGTTACAAAAATAGGTTGCCTTAATGCATGCTTAAATGTTTATATAGTGTATATACAACATCCTAGGTAGGATGGGTGTAGGCTAGTGTTTCTTGTTTTAATTATGTTACAAGTAAACATTAATAACCTTCTTGTTCCAGAATTCCCAGCAACCACTGTCTAGGTCCCACCCCCTTGGTGTTCTCATTGGTTTCCCTGGAGTTCATCAGCCTGTCAGTCAGGACAAGAGTCCATTCCCTGTTAACTCTTTAGGGGGAGGGGAGTCTGATCACTACACATGTCCTTGCATGTTAATGCTCGGCACTGAAGTAGCATGTCTGCCGAAAGTGATGATGAAAGCAGTCCCGCAGATGACAGGCTTCTGCACAGAGGAGATTTGCTTGTCTTTTCTTCCTCTCTTCCCTGAAGCAACAGGAGTCAAGGCCCTTTTCAAAGCCCTTCTCTGTTTCCTTCTGTTTCCTCTCTGCAACCTCTCCTAAAGGTCCCCTCACTGTGCCATGCTTACTGCCCCTGTTTTGCTACTGCTGCACACACAGCTGTGCTCTTGGGTCCTATTCCTTTCACCCGAGTTAGAGGTTATGACTTTTAAAGAAAGAAAGAAAACCCAAACCATCTCTTTCCCTCTTGATCCCTGTGTGATTTTGGAGCTGATCCTCTCCCACTGGGAAAGCACATTTGGTACTTCTCTAAAATTACAAAATCGTTCCTTCCTTTGTCAAAATCCATGCTACACTCATGATAGATGGCACAAAAAGCATCAGTGAGTGGCCTGGTGAGGGTATGAGGCAGGGCAATTTTGATAACTGGCAAGACTTTTCTAGGGGCCTTTGTTTTTACAGGATACTTCCTTCAACTGGCTGAATTTCAGCACCAGAGGGGAAAGACTCTGGTCCCACTTTCTTATTTGCCCCCTTCTAACTGCCTTAGCATTGGTAGTTGCTCACCCTCTCCCTACAAGCACTAGCATGCAGTGATTATTCATGGAAGCTCAGCAAGAGAAAAGGATCCCAATAAAACTCCCTTGCACAAGATATCTGGAAATCGACAGCCAAGTCTCTCTTTGGCTACCAGGTCAGTGAAATCTGACATGAGGCTTGAAGAATGAAGTAGGAGGGTAGGGATCTTGCCTGGACTTCCAAATCGGAAGCTGGTCCATCCTTCTGTGTTAAATGGGACCCATCTAGTGTGCAGCAGCAGCAGCCCTGGAGAAATTAGGTGTAAGAGCTATAAAATAATACATGTCTTGCAGATGGGTAAAATATAAGTAAAATATAATTCAAAGACTAATCTGTGCTTTTGGAACTTGGCAAAGTCTTCTTCTTGTAGGTGTACTGTCCAGCAGAATTGCCTTTACTGATGGCTTTACTCAAGGGTGCAAAGCTTGAGAAGTAACTCCTCCTCACTTAAATTTTTTGGGGAAGAAGAAATTTATTTATTGTATTTATTGTTAAATCTATATACTGCCTTTCATTAAAACAATCCCAAGGCGGTTCACACAAAAATTAAAACAAGACTATAAAAATACACAATTAAAATATAAGCTAAAATATAAAAACATAGATCTGACTAAAAAGATTTAAAATACAAGCATAAAATTACCGTACAAAATACAAAGAAGCAGCAGTAGAGACAATCATATTTAAAACCTGGGTAAAAAGCCAAGATTTCAAATGCTTTCTAAAAACTGTGATGTAGATCAAGGAGCAAATAGCCACCGGGAGAGCATTCCAGAGTCTGGAGGCAGCAACAGTGAAGGCCCTTTCCCACGACATCTGAGCCTCCCTCATTGTCAGTACTCGGAGCAGAGTCCCCTCAGATGACCTTGTCAAGTGGCCTTGGGAGCAGGCGTTCCCTCAGGTATCCAGGACCCAAACCATTAAGGGCTTTAAAGGTCAAAACCAGCACCTTGAATTGGACCTAGAAACAAATTGGTAATCAGTGCAGCTCTTTCAAAATGGGCGTGATGTGATCCCAGCGGGCAGCAACAGATAAAATCCTAGCTGCTGCATTTTGCACTAGCTGCAGTCTCCAAATATTCTTCAAGGGCAGCCCCACGTAGAGCATGTTACAGTAATCCAGTCGTGACGTGACTGAAGTGTGGATAATTGTGGCTAGATCTGCCTTCTCAAGAAAGGGACACAGCTGGCACACTAGCTAAAGCCGTGCAAAGGCACCCCTGGACACAGCCTCCATGTGAGCTTCCAAAAGCAGAATCGGGTCCAGCAATACCCCCAAGCTGTGTACTTGCTCCTTTAAGGGGAGTGCAATCCCATCCAGAACCGGTAGAATCTCCTCATCCCAATTGACTCTCCTACTGACCAACATTATCTCCATCTTGTCTGGATTCAGTCTCAGTTTATTAGCCCACATCCAACCCATCATGGCCTCCAGCCCCCAATTCAGAACACTCATTGCCCCCCTAGGATCAGGAGACAAGGAGAGATAGAGCTGAGTGTCATCTGCATATTGCTGACAACTCAGTCCAAGTCCCTGGATGATCTCTCCCAGCGGTTTCAGGTAGATGTTAAACAACACGGGGGACAAAACCGAACCCTGTGGGACTCCGCAGGCCAATGGCCATGGAGCTGAGCAACAGTACCCCAACATCACCTTCTGGACCCTCCCCCCAAGAAAGGACCAGAGCCACTCCAAAGCAGTACCTCCGATTCCCATACTCGAGAGGCAGTCCAGAAGGATACCATGTGTGATGGTATCGAATTCTGCTGAGAGGTCCAGCAGAACCAACAGGGATGCACTCCCCCGTCTAGTTCCCAGCATAGGTCATCCACTAGAGTGACCAAAGCAGTTTCAGTCCCATATCTGGGTGGAAGCCAGATTGAAAAGTGTCTAGATAATCGGTATCAGCCATGACCCTTTGCAGCCGGGACACCACCACACGCTCTATCACCTTGCCCCAAAAGGGAAGGTTAGAGACAGGTCTATAGTTGCCCAGGTTGGAGGGATCAAGGGAGAGCTTTTTAAATAATGGACTTACCTTCACCTCCTTGAGGCATGATGGCATCCTGCCCTCCCTTAATGAAGCATTAATATTTACCTCTAACCATCTGCCCATTCCCTCCCTGGTGGCTTTTATTAGCTATGAAGGGCAAGGGTCAAGAGCGCACAATGTTGCCCGCACTCTGCCCAGGATCTTGTCCACATCCTTAGGCTGCACCAACGGAAAAGAATCCAACACAATAGGACCAGATGGTACCAGAGGCATGTCTGCTGGAACTGCCAAAACTCTGGAGTCCAAATCAGCACGGATACGAGCGACTTTATCTGCAAAGTGACATGCAAACTGATCACAATGGGTTGTAGATGATTCCTCCCCCATTACCTGGGTGTGTGTGTGGTGCAATGTCTTTGCTACACAAACAGCTCTGCTGGTCTGCACGGAACAGATGCAATGGAGGTGGAGAAAAAGCGTTTCTTCACTGCCCCACTGCCACCGAGTAGTCCCTAAAACGGGCTCTAGCTTGTGTCCATTCAGATTCATCACAACGTTCAGTGTTGTTCCAGCCATTGCATGAGTTGTTTCATGGCCCTAAGCTCCAAGGAAATCCAAGGAGCAGAATGGGCTCCACCAAGCCGGAGAGGGTGTTTAGGAGCAACTGTGTCAACAGCCCGGGCCATCTCTCCATTCCAGAGATTCACCAGGGCCTCGACAGAGTCACAGCTCTGGATGCTGGAAACTCCCCGAGGGCCATCTGGAAACCAAGTGGATCCATAAGCCTCCGGGTGTGGACCATTCTAATTGGTCCACCACTCCTGTAGAGTGTAGGCGGAGCAGACAAACTAAACCCCACCAGATGATGATCTGTCCATGACAAAGGAGTTATCTCAGACTCCCCCACCTCCAGATGATGTATTCCCTGGTTGGCAAAAATCAGATCCAGAGTACGTCCCACCATGTGTGTACGGTCTGATACCAGTTGAGATAGGTTCATGGTTGCCATGAAGGCCATGAAATCCTGAGCCGCTCCTACTAGGGGGACCTCAGCCTGGACATTGAAATCCCCCAATACAATAAGTTCTGGGGAACCCAAGGCCACCTCTGAGACCACCCCCGCCAGCTCAGGTAGGGAGACTGAAGTGCAGCGGGATGGTTGGTACACCAGCAGAATCCCCAGCCTCTCGGAGGCCTACCCTCAAGGACAAACACTCAAAATTCTGAGATTGCCTGACCGGGCACCTGGAAATGAGGAGGGTCTCTCGATAGATGACTGCAACGACCCCTCTCCGACCCTCCAGGCAGGGCTGCTGCATGATCAGGAAACCTGGATGACAGAGCTGAGAGAGACCAGCTCATCGAACCAGGTCTCCATCACACATACCAGGTCAGCATGCTCATCCACAATCAAATCTTGGATGAGGGATGTTTTAGCATTTACCGACCTGGCATTCAACAGCAGCATCCTAATCCTCGAGGGAGTGTTCTCAGAGCTCCCTGGGGCCAAAGCGTTGGGAGAAGAGCTGGAAAAAGGAACAGGTCCTAGTTGCCTGGACCGTTCCCCCCGTAACAACCTGCCCAACTCCCAACTCCCCTTGCCTGCTACCTGTGATATTGCCGCCCCCAGACCATCCCAACTTTTCTGCTCTCCCAGACACATCTCCCCAGCCCAACCAACCACAGCTCCTCTGTTTGATAAAAACCAGGTCCAGGACTCATTCAGTCAAACTCTCTTGCTGGCTTCGTGATGGGGGAAAAAAAGGAAGGCCTTCTGAGGCCCCAGGCTGCTCACCCCAAGGCTGAGAGCCACAAGGACAGAGCCCTTGTGCTCTCACCCTTCAGCTCGTGCCAAGAGGTCCAGTGTGCTCTTTGCAGCAGCAGCAGCAGCCCCAGTGATGGAACACACCTGGAGGAGGTGGGGCAAAGCACAGCAGTCAGTGCCCTGCCCAAGCTGTCTCTCTTCCATACACTCTTTGTGGGAGAAAATGTGTTTTGAGGATTGAAGATATGTTTGGTGGGTGGGGGGGAGTTCAGTAAAATGAAGGGGGGACTCCTCAAATCTGGGGTGGGTGGGTGAGCGGGAATCTGCATCCCTAGCTTTACTTCCTGAAGTTCAGGAATGAGATTTGGCTGTTATAGTTGACGTTAGAGCCATCTCCACTTGAACTCAAGTGGACTTTGCATTGGGGAGGAGGAGAAATAAAAGCTGAAGTTGATGGGGGTGGGGTGGGAGAAAGAGAGAAAAGGTTAAAGGGGAAAGTAGAGAGGTAGGATATCATACCAAGGGTAGAGGAGGAGAAAGATGAAAGATGCTGATGAGTGACTAATGCCTTTATCCCTCAAAAATGTCCTCATTCTCTCCTCTGGTTTGCTTATGTAATCCGATTTTCTTCTTTCAATGAATTTCTGGTATCACACTTGTTGCATTGATGAAATTCAGTTCCCCGTTCCACTTTTGCCATGAAATGAAAGCATATAAACACATTACTGCAAGCTCCCTTCTGAGCAGTGAGACAATCTGGGGGCAGAGATACAGGGCTTTGTTTCCTTTGGATGGGATAGCACTAGAACGTTAGGAGGCAACAAGGCTGTATCTCCAGTTTCAGCTAATTCCTGTTAGAAATTCTCAGCTCTCTCTGTCCATTTGCAAACTGCAAACTATTTTTCATCCTCCACCTACGGCTGCAGGCAAATTGTCCATTCAGGAAAGCATCACCTCGCCATTAGCTTCCACTGAAGGGATTTCAGCTTTAAAGGATGCTTTGTCACTAGCCACAGCAATGCAAGACAAGTTAGACCATTCCCACAGTACTATATGCTCTGCAACTGTTTGGATGTCTTTCCTAGTCCTGTACCTTTTGGTATACCATGCCCTTGCTGGGGATTGCACCTGGAAGCTCCTTCTGCAGAAAGAGCATGTACTGTACCACAGCTATGGCCCTTCCCACACCAGAAAGGTAATTAGCCTAGCTTTTGAACATACATGCTTTCCCCGGCACGATCATGCAAAAGATTTCACATGTGCGAAAGAAACTACTTTTATTCAGCACTGGAATTTGGGACATTTCCTTGGCAACTATAGTTTTTTGGGTGACACAGTCAGCATTGTTATTAATGTTGTTGTTGTTGTTGTTGTTGTAGATGGAGTTCCAGTTTATTGACCTTTTGCACCAACTATCCTAATAGCACTAGCAATAGCAATAGCACTTACATTTATATACCGCTCTATAGCCGGAGCTCTCTAAGCGGTTTACAATGATTTAGCATATTGCCCCCAACATTCTGGGTACTCATTTTACCGACCTCGGAAGGATGGAAGGCTGAGTCAACCTTGAGTCAGCCTTAATGGCCACCTTAATGACCTTAATGACCACTAGGGGCACTGGGAGTAGAGACAGTGAGTCAGGGTCTCCCTATCTGTCCCTACTCTGTGACCCCTGAACTGACTCTTCAGTCACAGTCCTTCCTTTCCTCTTAAAGATTGGATGGAAACATCTCTCTCTCTCCCCTTACCTATTCATTATGTAGTCCTTTAGATTAGGATTAGGACTTTCCTATCCAAGTGTACTTAACCAATAAATACTTAGTATTTAGTTCTACAAGAATCTCCATGTGTTTCCTCTAAATAGCTGCAACAACGCAACCATCCTCTGCTACCTACTCTGTAACTGGAGTGTATGCTCTCTTCCTTAGTGCTCTGCTGTTTACCTACTGGGGGTAAAATTAACAACCCCCAACAGGGTTATGGGCCCAGGAGGAGCAACAAGAGGCTTTTAGGAACAAGCAGAGTTTATTTTTTCCTTTTAAAGTGCAGCTGAATTCGATAGAACTACAGCATGGATTCAGGAACATCTTTTCCTTTTCCCAAATTGGATGGGAGCAACTACGAGCTATGGGCTTTGAAGGTGGAAGGAGTTTTAAAGGCAAAAGGGATTTTTGAGATCTTCACGGAGCAATGCCCAGACGAAGGAGCTGCTGATCGAGCCTCATGGAACAACCCCCAACAGTTATTGGATGACATGATAAGCAGAGTAACACAGGCGAAACAATGCAAGTATTGTCACACAAGTGTGATTGCTCAATTTCAAGTGCACTCTTGGAGCAACACTGCGGACAATGCTTTAGACACCCACAGTAGCCTGGGTGTCACACAGCTCACATTATTCTGCTCCTCATGTCATCCATTATTATTATTCTATTTTTATATTGCTTTTCAACAAAAACAAAGTGCTCAAAGTAGTTTACACAGAGAAAAAGAAGCCGATTCCCTGTCCCAAAAGGGCACATCACAGTCTAGAAAGAAAAACAAGTTAGACACCAGCAAGAGCCACTGGGGAGATGCTGCACTAGGGCTCACAGTTGCTCTCCCCCTGCTAAAAATAAGAGAGCCACTACTTGATGAGGTTCCCTTTTGCCCAATTAACAGGGCTTATGTAACACTGGAGCCACCTAATGGCGCAGCGGGAACATGACTTGACTAGCAAGCCAGAGGTTGCCGGTTTGAATCCCCGCTGGTATGTTTCCCAGACCATGGGAAGCACCTATATTGGGCAGCAGCAATATAGGAAGATGCTGAAAGGCATCATCTCAAACTGCGTGGGAGATGGCAATGGTAAACCCCTCCTGCATTCTACCAAAGACAACCACAGGGCTCTGTGGTCGCCAGGAGTTGACACCGACTCAACAGCACACTTTACCTGTATTTTAGGTAACACTAGGCCAAATTAGCAGGGGATGAAACGCTTTCATAACAATATATTGATATTTCAGTTTGTTAAGCATATTTTTTGGATGACCACATTTCTTACTTATAAACAAGAAGTTCTAGTTAGAACTAATCTGCCTGCTTTCTTTTAACTATAATCTTAATTGATAATTACCATCTTCACAAGTTAGCCCACTTCCATCTCAAACATGCATGCGTCTGCCATCTTGAACTGGGGTGGATGACATCATCACAAGCTATGCCTATGTGTACCTACAGATGTAGCAAATTTGGTTCAAATCAGTTAGTCCATAAGTTAGCCCTCTTGCACCTCAAATGGTCATGCATCTGCCATCCTGAACTGGGCTGGATGATATCATCACACACTACACCATTGAGATGTCCTTGTGTGTCATTCACTGCAACTCTACCAAATTTGGTTCAAATCAGTTAGATGGTCCACAAGTTAGCCCACTTGCATCTCAAACATTTATGCCTCCACCATCTTGAATTGGGGTGGATGACAGCATCACAATTTATGCTGTTGAGGTGTCCCTACGTGTCCCTACAACTGTACCCAATTTGATTCACCTTGGTCCAAGCATTGCGAAGTTGATAGGGGGACACACACACTCACACACAGTGCCAGGTGATCTCATAAGCTTACTTGCCTTAAGGAAAGTATGCTAAAAACTGAGAGCAAATACCCAGTAAGACAATTCACATGGCTTGACTGACAGGGTGGGCAGGCGGGGGTGGAAGGTAGGGATGGACTTACCTTCCCCTCAGACAATAATTGCTTCACTGTGTGGAGCATGGCTCGCGTTCCCACATGATCCACACTGCTTCAAGCAGTGCGGATCTCCAGAGGCTGGGAAAACGAGTCCCATCCTCCGGATATTCCACAATGCACCACGCAATGAGCTTGATGCATTGAGGGAATCCCCTGTGAATTGGGTGGTCTAGGCACCCAACTCTATGTACACTTGGGGTGCAAGCAGCCCGAGCACACACACGATCCTGGCTCCGGAGTGGCGGGTGTGCTTGTGGCCATTAAACCATGGTAAATGGCTGGGTACAAAACTCAGGCTTGGGGCCAAGGCAGTGCCAGGATCGGGATCAATCCCAGTAGTGCACTGGGATTGATCACAAACCGAGGCTGGGCTGCCAAGCCTGGACTAGGCTGCTCATGTGCACAGCCTCAGTACATTTTCCATATGATAGGGCTATATGCCATGGGCATCCACACAGGACTTTTTCCAGGAGGGGCAAAATCTGCAATCCTCTATCCACTTACCAGGGAGTAAGCCCCACTGAATTCAATGGGACTGGTTTAATTCAGGGGGGCAACTGCCCCCTGCCCCGCCCCCGGGACACCACTCCTTATGCTCAGGTCTGTGTTTAGATTGGAACCTGTGCCTCTGCCTTGCCAATGGCAGTCTATCCTAACCTTTTCTTGTTTGGTGAGAATCTGCCTTAGTTTTACATATTTTACTTTGGTCAGGTGTTGTATGTCCTTTCCGGATGAGAAGGGGTTGGAAAACCTACTTTGGGCGGTATTTGCCAGCTGCTGTGTTTTTAATTTGTATCTATTGTGGATGCTGAATTCTGGATACTGTTTAGTTATTATTCTTAATATGTTTTTATGTAAGCCACATTGCGAACACTCAGCGCACGATCAATGATCTAAATAATAAGTGACATCTGCTTGCATGAAAGCAGTGCTAATCTGATGCAGGCAGCAACACAAGATTGTTGTTACTGGCTTTGCCCCCTACCCCCAGGAATGAACGTGGGTGTGGGATGCTGTGTTGTGTGAGGGAATTGCCTGCTCACTGCTTTGCTCTCTCTTTAAAAAATAACAGTGTCTGTGCTTTCCAGCACTGGAGAAGGGGAGTGCATAACAGGAGGAAAGACTTCCCAAAGGATGGACAGTGCTGCTGGCGAGAGAGAGAGAGTGCTGATGCTTGCCACTTGCCAGGCTTCCTATTTTTATTTTTTTTAACTTCAGATGAGTAGACAATAGGAAGTGATCAGTCTTGAACAGACATAGAAAATAAAAGTATGTTTCGTTGTTTGTTTGTTTCAAGATGATGCAGGCAAAAGGGAAGAGGTGTTTCAAGTTACAGTGCTCACAGATCTCAGTCATAGCGCTTCAGTCAATATAGCACTCTAGGTTGTCAAATATGTGCTAGCAGGGCAGGAAGGGGTGCGTGCGCACAGACACACTCATGCACATACAGAGGCTATTCACACATGCGTGCAAAACCGGGCTAGGTGAGCCCAGCCCGGTTTTGCACGCATGTGTGAACCACATCTCGGCCCCTGGCCCTCCCTGCTGCCTGGGTGCATGGGGAATCATCTGGGTGCGTGGGGAGCACACCCAGCACAGGAGGGGCGGTTGTCTGCGGGGAAGGTAAGTCTAACCCATCTTCCCCGCAGCCCACTCTGGAGCATTTTCAACTGAAGATTGGGAGCACATACAGCTCTCAAACCTGGATAGAACACAGTTTTTGATTGAAGCTATTCTCACGATCACTGAAAAGTGGACTAAGGGAGCTTAGCCCGCTTTCCAGGGATCGTGGGAACCACCAGGCTCCCAGGAGAGCCTGGTGCTTCTAAGGCGGCTAGCTCACCTAATTACCCCTCCCCTTAGATGAGGTTAACAGAGCAAGCTCTCCGTGGCGCGCAGCAACACACAAGTAGACCCCTGACTGGGAGGCTGCAAGCAGCCTGCTAGCAGCCTCCTGGGCTCAGGGGGTCTCTCCAGGATGCCCCGTGCACTTGTGCGGGGCATCCTGGAACTTCCGGGGGCTATGTGGTCCCCTATTATTATTATTATTATTATTATTATTACATTTATATCCTGCTCTTCCTCCAAGGAGCCCAGAGTGGTGTACTACATACTTGAGTTTCTCTTTCACAACAACCCTGTGAAGTAGGTTAGGCTGAGAGAGAAGTGACTGGCCCAGAGTCACCCAGCAAGTATCAAGGCTGAATGGGGATTTGAACTCGGGTCTCCCCGGTCCTAGTCCAGCTGGCAGTTGTGTGGGCGGTCAATCCGGCCATCCAGGGCTGTCTCTTGATCGTCTGTGGGGAGAGCGGATTAAGCCCACTCTTCCTGCAGGACCCCGTCCGGCACTTCACACCAATTGTGTGAAGCGTCTCATTGTGTGAATGACCTAACTGGCTCCAGGAGCATCCCCCAAAGCCCATTAAGAACAAGTTGCACACCACCACTCATATAAGCAGATTTCCCAACCCAGCGCATATCTTGTCTGGTTTAAGTTTCAGCTTGTTTTGCCTCATCCAGATCAGAGGAGCTGTCAAACACAGGTTCACGGTTTCCACTGCCTTCCTAGAATTAGTTGGAGTGAGTGAGAGGTAGAGCTGAGTGTTATCAGCATAGTGATACTCAGCATAGTGATCACCTCTGACCGGTAGACAAGCTGCAATTTCCCACTTTCGCTTTGTTTATAAAACTCCAAAAATGGGTCAAAATTGCCCCCCGCCAAATAACACCTCAACCCAACCTCTAGATGATTTCTCCCAATGTAGGTGTTTCATATATATATATATATATATATATATATATAGAGAGAGAGAGAGAGAGAGAGAGAGAGAGAGAGAGAGAGAGAGAGAGAGAGAGTTCATACCTTGAACAGCATGGGGGACAGGATTGAGCTCTGAGGAGTCCTATAGGCCACAGGGCAGAGTAGCAGTCCACCATGACCACCCTCTGGGTACAACCATTATGAGGCAAGGCTATAACACCTGGGGCTATTTAGTTTAGAAAAAAGACAACTGTGGGGAGACATGATAGAGGTCTATGAAATCATGTATGGTGTGGAGAAAGTGGATAGAGAGAAATTCTTCTCCTTTTCACATAACACTATAACCAGAGGTCATCCCATGAAATTGATTGCCAGGAAATTTAGGACCAACAACAGTTCCAGGCAGTTTTGGAGGAAACTGATTATCTAGACCCATTTCAAACTGGCTTTAGAGCGGGCTATGAGGTTGAGTCAGCCTTGGTCGGCCTGATGGGTGACCTATTCCGGGGAATCGACAGAGGGAGTGTGACTCTGTTGGTTCGCTTGGATCTCTCGGTGGCATTCGATACCATCAACCATGGTATCCTTCTGGGTCGCCTGGAGGAGTTGGGGATAGGAGAAACTGCTCTGCAGTGGTTCCGCTCCTGTCTCTCGGGTAGATCCCAGATGGTGGAGCTTCGTGACAGTTGCTCTTCTAAATGAGAGCTGTTATATGGAGTCTCTCAGGGCTCCTTTCTGTCACCAATGCTTTTCAGTATCTACATGAAACCGCTGGGTGAGGTCATCAGAAGATTTGGTGCTGGGTGTTATCAGTATGCTGATTGCACCCAAATCTACTTCTCTCTTTCATCTGCTTCATCAGGAAATGGCATTCATTCCCTAAATGCCTGCCTACAGGCAGTAATGGGCTGGATGAGGGATAACAAATTGAAGCTGAATCCAAGCAAGACGGAGGTGCTCATTGTAGGGGCTCAGAATCTGAGGGATGAGTTAGATCTCCCTGTGCTGGATGGGGTTACACTCCCCCGGAAGGAGCAGGTATGCAGCTTGGGGGTACTCCTGGATCCAGACCTCACTCTGGTATCTCAGGTAGAGGCTGTGGCCAGGAGTGCTTTTTATCAGCTTAAGCTGATTTGACAGCTGCGTCCATTCCTTGAAGAGGAAGACCTCAGAATAGTGGTGCACCAGCTGGTAACCTCCAGGCTTGACTACTGTAATGCGCTCTATGTGGGGCTGCCTTTGTACGTAGTTCGGAAACTTCAGTTAGTTCAAAATGCAGCAGCCAGGATGGTCTCTGGGGCAACTCAGAGAGACCATATTATTAGGGATGTGCACGGAAAATCTTCGGCACGGCGGGGGTAGAGCTTTAAGGGCGGGGGAGAGTGTACTCACACACACACCCCGTTTCCCCCGCCAGCGCTCTCCAAATTTAAAGCCCCTCGGGGTGGCAGCGTTCCTCCCTGCCGCCCCATTCCCCCCGTCGGCCGGAAGTGGCCGGAAGTCGTGAGCGCTCGTGCGCGCGTGCGCCCGTCCACCATGCATGCATGCGCACAACAGGCGCATGCGCGCTCGCAACTTCCGGCCACTTCCGGCCGACGGGGGGAATGGGGCGGCAGGGAGGAACGCTTTAAATTTGGAGAGGGGCTTTAAATTTGGAGAGCGCCGGCGGGGGAAACACTGCGGGGGGGGGGTTGAGTACACTCTCCCCTACCCTTAAAGCTCTACCTCCGCCGGCGCCGAAACGCCGAAACAGCCCCTACATCCGAAACGTTTAGGAGGCCTTTACAATGGTCTCCGAAACATTTCGGGCACAAGCCTACATATTATGCCTGTTTTGAAACAGCTGCGCTGGCTGCCGATATGTTCCCGGGCAAAATACAAAGTGCTGGTTATTACCTTTAAAGCCCTGAACGGCTTAGGTCCAGGTTACCTTAGAGACGAGAGTGCCTTCTTCAGTCTGATCCCCACCACACGCTAAGAACATCTGAGGAGGTCCAGCTCCAGTTGCCACCGGCTCGTCTGGTGGTAACCCAGAGGCCGGACTTCTCTGTAGCTGCTCCTAGATTGTGGAATGTGCTCCCTGCAGAAATCTGTAATCTGAATTCTTTTTTGGCATTTAGGAGAGCCCTGAAGACCTACCTGTTCGGCCTGGCCTTCCAGGGTTTTTTAATTGTTTTAAAGGGTTTTTAATGTATTGGGTTTTTATAAGGTTTTGAATTGTTTTATTTTTTAGCTGCTTTATTGTATTTTGACATTTTCATTCCCGATCATAGATTGATTTTATCTGTTTTGTGATATTTGTGAACCTCCCTGAGCTATTCTGTAAGGGTGATCTAGAAATTGAACAAACAAGCAAGCAGAGGTACTTTTTCACACAACACACAATCAACTTGTGGAATTCTCTGCCACAAGATGTGTTGACAACCTGGATGGCTTTAAGAGGGGTTTGGATAACTTCATGGAGGAGAGGTCTATCAACGGCTACTAGTTGGAGGGCTATTGGCCACCTCCAGCCTCAAAGGATGCCTCTGAGTACCATTTGCAGGGGAGTAACAGCAGGAGAGAGGGCATGCCCTCAACTCCTGCTGTAGGCTTCCAGTGGCAACTTGTGGGCCACTGTGTGAAACAGGATGCTGGATTAGATGGGCCTTGGGCCTGATCCAGTAGGGCTGTTATGTTCTTATCCAGGTAGGACTGGAGCCACTATAACATCGACCCCCAAACCTCAACCAAGCAAGGCAAACCAGAAGGATTTTATAATCAATTGTACTGAAAACTCAGAGGTTCAGGCGAATCAATGGGGTTGAATTCCCTCTGTGTGTTTTCTGGTGAAGGTTATTCATTAGGGCAATATAATACATTTCAGTTCCAAAAACTGGCCAGAAGCTGAACTGGAAAGGATCCAAATAATTTGTATCATCCATAACCACCTGGAGGAGATGTCACTACATGTTCTGACACCTTGCCCCTCCCCCTCAAAGGAAAGTTGAAAACCAGCTAACAATTATTTAAGGTGGTGGCTCCAGGATGGATTTCCCTCACAAAAACAGTTTCACCACTACCTTCTCCAAGGAGAAGGGAAGCACACACCCAGCCTCTGGGATGCACTGAGCACCTCTGAGATCCAGGTACTCAATCCAGCCCTTAATAAGCCAAGAAGGGTGGTGTGGTGTGAAATTGGTTGGGCTCAAACTTCGAAGTAGCTTCCAAGCAGCTACTGTTAGGCATAACAATCCGGAAGGTACTCATAATAACTGGCCGATGGAGAATTTGCCCATTCATTTATGACTTACATTGTCAAAACAATGGCATCCAAATTGGAGTGTATATTAGTAATTTTTATCTGCAAAATGTAAAGCAAATATCAGTGAGCAACCAAGAGTCCCAAAAACTGCCCTCCAGGCCCTGAAGCATTTTGAAAGGCTCCACTGGTCAATGTAATGTAATGATGTAATGGTGGTGGTGAAGGGTTTTTTGGTTTGTTTTTGTTTTTTTGCTGCCATTACTGCCACAAGGTAACCCCTAGCCTAGGCTCTGGCCTGCGTTTGGTTGGATTCAGTGCAAGCCTTCTACTATTTATGCTTCAACCATCTGCCTATTTTCTTCATCGATCTGTATATGCTGGAGCTGAACAGGCCCAACAATTTGGAAGAGGACTTCTAGGAGTGATTGCCTGGGCCATCTCCTCCTTACACAGAGAAATGGGACATTGGTGGGGCCATCACCATCCCAGAAAGAAATTCCTCCAGAGAAATAAGGAATCCATCAGGATCCATAAGCTTCTGGGGGTGGACCGTTTTAATGGGTCCCTGACTCCTGCAGAGGTATTCTTGGCAAGTCCAAAGTTCAGCCTTAACCAAACTGTGCTCTTGTACATGACAAAGGAGTCATACCCATTCACAGTTGTATAAAACTCCAAACTGAGGGAATTTGGTGCAATATACATGGGCTCAGATATAAACTGATACAGGGCCATGATTGTCATGGAGGCCATGATAGAGGTTTATGAAATTATACATGGAAGTTGTTCTCACAATCAGCAGAAACCAGGCTAAGGGAACCCAGCCTGGTTTCTGCAGCTTGTGAGAACCACCTGCAGCCACGGCGGACACTCTCGGGGAGGGGGGCTCCCAGTAATGCACCACGCACTCAAGTGGTGCATTACTGGGGTTCTGGGGGTGCGGCACTCACACCCCAAAAACGGGTTAGTGGACTGTGTGTGTCTGTTGCGGCTGCTTGCAACCATAACGGACAAACTCGGGGTGGGGGGAGTCCCAATTATGCACTGCACACTTGCATTACTGAGGCTCTGGAGGGGCACCACATGGCAGCGCTTCCCTCTTCCCGACCCCCAGAGCTGCTGGGCAAGGTGCGGGCAGGTGGCAGGAGAGCTGCTGCTCTGTGCCACAGATCTGCTCGCCCAGAGCCCCGAGTGTGATAGTTTGTGGGGAGGTAAGCGCTTTTGGGCTTCCTCCCCACAAAAGAGGGTAGCCTTTCTCACATGATCGTGAGAAGGGCTTCATGGTGTGGAGAACATGGACAGAAAGAATGTTTTCTCCCTCTGCCATAACACTAGAACTTGGGTTCATGAAGTTGATTGGCAGAACATTCAGGAGAGGCAGAGGAAAGTACTCCTGGCTATGTGGAACCTCCATTTTCAGAGACAGGATATCTCTGAACATGGGGCTGAGGGGTTGCAACAGCCAGGGAAGGCTTTTGCACTTCTGCCTGAGGCATCAGACTGGTCAACATGGTCAACAGAATGTTGAACTAGATGGATCTTTGGTCTGATCATAGGAACATAGGAAACTGCCATATACTGAGTCAGACCATTGTCTTGCTCAGTATTGTCTTCACAGACTGGCAGCGGCTTCTCCAAGGTTGCAGGCAGGAATCTCTCTCAGCCCTATCTTGGAGAAGCCAGGGAGGGAACTTGAAACCTTCTGCTCTTCCCAGAGCGGCTTCATCCCCTGAGGGGAATATCTTGCAGTGCTCACACATCGTCTCCCATTCAGATGCAACCAGGGCAGACCCTGCTTAGCTATGGGGACAAGTCATGTTTGCCTCCACAAGACCAGCTTTCCTCCCATACAGGTGGGACTCTTTTTGTGTCCTTACGTCATATTCTTATGAGGCCCCATGGAGCACTATTCCCCACCCTACCAATAAAGCAGTGATACCATCCTATGGAAGAGTGTGTGGACACACCAGATTTCCCTGAGGCAGCCTGTGCTACAACGACATAACTATTATCAAATCATAAACAACAGTCCTATTCTGAATGAAAGATCCATCCTAACAGAAAAATAACAGTGTCAAGCAACCAGTAAGAAATACAAATTGACCAATCAGTCTACCGAACTGAAGATTGACATGAACATTCTAAACTCTACCACAAGCCTGAACATAATACAGTCGTCCCTTGTAAATCACGGTTTTCCCAATCACAGTTTTGAGTATCTGCGACTGGGAAAATGAGACCAGTCTCGCCAACCCCAATTTGAATATCCGCAAATCTCATGGGTTTTTGTGGGCACGAGAAGAGGGAAACTTGTGGAGAGTTGGAGGAGCATTGGAGAGGTGTTGGAGGAGTGTTGCAGAGCTGTTTTGGAGGTGTTTTTCCGTTTTTTTGGAGGTGTTTTGGAGGCGTTGGAATACATAAAGATTGGGAGAGGCGGAGGTGAGAGCTGTGGGAATTGGGGGCTGTAGATGTTGGGGGGGGATTTCAGGGATTTTGAAAATCTGAAGGGGCTCAATCTGCTCATTCCTCTTGGTGAGTCTTGGCAACTCTTGCTGATTCATGGTGACGCTTGATGACCCTTGCTGACTCCTGGTGATTTTAAAGTGCATTTGAGAGGTTGGGGTGGGGTAGGGGTTTTTCCAGGAATTTTCAAGGGGCTCAGTGTGCTCATTCCTGTTGAAATTCAGAGAGTTTTGGTGATTTGGGGTTTTTAAAAAGCATTTTTTCCTTTAGGTGTTTTTGCTGTTGTGGTTCCCCTAACCACATTTTACATTGGTTTCAATGCCTCGCCAACCTTGAATTTGCCAACCACAAGGTTTTGCAAGAACAGAACCCACGCGGTTGGTGAGGGACAACTGTACATACAATACATATGTGGCAAGAACGAAGACAATGTATATACACATAAATCACAGACTTTATCACAAAAGTGGAAGATATTGGTTTACACTTTTGATTTAACTATTTGGGAATCATTGAACTGAAATATCATTTTTCCAAATGCCAAATGGACAATCTGATTTCACCTCCACCCCAGTGAAAATGCATATACAGATTTTGAGCTTTTAATTATTATTATTTTAAATGTCCCTCATGGACATAGTTTCAGGGAGGGGAAGGAGCAACCTCTCCTTCCCCTCCGTCCTCATGAAATGAAAAACCATGGTGCATCAGTGCAGGGTTAGTCTGGATGTCAGACTGTACATAGCCATATCTCCAGAAGTTACAGTTCTATGTGTGTTACTGTGTGATGAAGGGGCCAAGTAGGATATATAATTATTTTTATGCTGTAAAATTACACAAATATATAGCTTCACAAGAGCAACACAACAGAAGACTTTGCAGGCTTAAAAGTAACACAGTCTTATTTATTTATATTTATTACTACATTCATATACTGCCTCAAACAATTAGTCTCTAGGCCAGGGGTGGGGAACCTTGGCCCTCCAGCTGTTTTTGAACTAAACCCCCACAGGCTGGGGATGGTGGGAATTGTAGTTCAAAAACAGCTGGAGGGCCAAGGTTCCCCACCCCTGCTCTAGGCAGTGATCTTACATAAGAACAGCCCTGCTGGATCAGGCCCAAGGTCTATCTAGTCTAGCATCCTATTTCACACAGTGACCCATCAGATACCTCTGGGGGACCCACGGCCAAGAGGTGAGGGTATGTGAGGAGAGGAGAGCTGGTGTAGGAGAAGAGAGCTGATCTTGTGGTAGCAAGCATGACTTGTCCCCTTAGCTAAGCAGGGTCTGCCCTGGTTATTATTAATTATTATTATTATTAATTCGATTTCTATACCGCCCTTCCAAAAATGGTTCAGGGCGGTTTACATAGAGAAATAATAATTAAATAAGATGGCTCCTTGTCCCCAAAAGACTCACATTCTTTAAAAAAACCACAAGATGGACACCAGCAATAGTCACTAGAGGTACTGTGCTGGGGATGGATAGGGCCAGTTGCTCTCCCCCTGCTAAATAAAGAGAATCACCACGGTAAAAGGTGCCTCTTTGCCCAGTTAGCAGGGGTAGGTGCCTCATATGGTTGCATATGAATGGCAGACTTGATGTGTGAACACTGTAAGATATTCCCCTCAGGGGATGGAGCCACTCTGGGAAGAGAAGAAGGTTCAAAGTTCCCTCCCTGGCATCTCCAAGATAGGGCTGAGAGAGATTCCTGTCTGCAACCTTGGAGAAGCCGCTGTCAGTCTGTGTAGACAATACTGAGTTAGATGGATCTATGGTCTGACTCAGTGAGGTGGTTCCCACAATCAGTGGGAACCGCCAGACAGGGTTAAGCAGGGAGAGCGGGCTTAGCCCACTCTCCCTGCAGATGAGCGCCCGCAGAGCCCTGGGCAGCCAGATCGGCTGCCCACATGACTTCCAGTGGGGGCTGCGGGGATCGGGGGCCGTGCAGCCCCTGGAAGTTCCAGCATGCCCTGCGCAAGCGCACAGGGCATGCTGGAGAGACTCCGAGCCGGGAGGCTGCTTTTTAGCCTCCCGGTCGGGGGTCTACTTGTGGGTTGCTGTGATGCAGCAACACACAATCTGATAGCCCAGGTTAGCGGAGCACTCGTTCCGCTAACCTGGGATTAGGGGAGGGTGAGTTAAGTGGGTTACCCACTTTGGTGAGACCAGGCTCGGCTGCAAGCCCGGTGGTTCTAACGCTGGGCAAAATCAGGCCAGGCTTCCTTAGCCCGATTTCACCCAATCGTGAGAATCACCTCAGTATATGGCAGCTTCCTATGTTCCTATGCCCTTTCTCCTGCTATTGCTCCTCTGCAACTGCTATTGAGAGGCATCATGCCTCTGAGGCTGGATGTGGCCCACAGTCACCAGCCATTGATAGACCTGTCCTCCATGGATTTGTCTAAGCTCCTTTTAAAGCTGTCCAAGCTGGTGGCCATCACCACATCCCATTGCAAAGAATTCCATAGATTATTAATTATGCACTGTATGAAAAAGTACTTCCTCTTGTCAGTCATAAATGTCTTGACCTTCAGTTTCATGAGATGACCCCTGGTTCTAGTGTTGTGACAGAGGGAGGAAAAAAATCTGTTTCCATTCCCTCCACTCCATGCATAATTTTATACACCTTGATCATGTCTCCCCTTAGTTACCTCTTTTCCAAACTAAAGAGCCCCAGATGCTGTGGCCTAGCCTCATAAAGAAGGTGCTCCAGGCCCATGACCATCTTGGTTGCCCTCTTCTGCACCTTTTCCAGTTCTACAATATCCTTCTTAAGCTATGGTGACCAAAACTGTACGCAGTACTCTAGATGTGGCCACACCACAGATTTATATAATGGCATTATAATATTAGCATTTTTATTTTCAATCCTCTTCCTAATGATCCCTAGCATGGAACTGGCCTTTTTCACAGCTGCCGTGCACGGAGAACACTTTCAATGAGCCCAAGATCTCTCTCTTGGTCAGTCACTGACAGCTCAGATCCCATCAGTGTATATGTGAAATTGGGGGGTTTTTTTGGCCTCAATATGCATTACTTTACACTTGCTTGCATTGAAACACATTTGCCATTTTGTCACCCACCCCCAGTTTGGAGAGAATTTTTTGGAACTTCTCATAATCTGTTTTGGATTTCACTACCCTATATAGTTTAGTATCATCTTGTTTTTCAAATGTCAGACATCTTTTCTAAGAGAAAGAGATCAGCTCTATTGACCTTCTTGAAACACTACCATTAAAATTTTTAATAAACTTTTAAGACTGTAGGTCTTCATAGCAACAGACTAATTTTATTTTATTTATTTAAAATATTTCTGTACCACCCCAAACTTGTGTCTCTGGGTGGTTTACAATTAAAGACCAAGCCAGTAATTAGGGGTGAAGCAACAGAAACCATGGAATACTACAAAGCCAGCCATGGTGGTCTGCATTGCCACACTGTAGCACACATTTAGGAAATGTGCAAACTTCCCTACATTTACCACTTGGTTAGTTGGTTGTCTGTATTGACCAAGTCAGTCAGACAGGCCTGTACAGTCAATTTGGTGCATCAGAAGCAATCTTCTCCATAGAACAACAATCATACTAGTCTGAGCTCTTGCTCCAGTGGCTTGTTAACACAAATGTAATGATGGATTGTGTGTTGCAGTGTGGGAATTTTTATTTTAGGGTTGCTCCGAGAAAAGCAAAACATCAAAAACAAAACAAGGAAATGAATATTTTTGTTGCTGGAGGTGAGGAGTGATTATCCTTCTTTTAAAAAAGACAAAAAAAATTCTATGACTAAAAAAAAGACAGTGTCAACAGGACACTATTAAAGGAGAGCAGACAACACTGATAGCATGCTTAATTGTACTGTAAGCTGCTTCAGAAATCCCTTCAGGATTAGAGGGTGGGGTATTCAGTTTAAATAAATAAAGTAAGTGTGTGTGTGGGTGTAAGTGTCAGTCAGTCAGGGCCATGCTCACCCTTTGCAAAACTGAGACTAAAATGAGTAAAACAAACCTTTCAAAAACAGAACCAAAATTGTGCAGACACTAGAGAGGAGGGTGACCTTTTACCATGACAGGAACTCTGTCCAGGAACACAGGAGCAAAAGGAGAATTGAATTTTCCCCAGCTACCAAAGTTTGCACTTTGAATGCCAGGAAATGGTGATTGCCGTGCAACAAAAGGATTGCAAGCACCTGGTTTTCTGAAAAAAGTGCATCAGCTGGGGGCTATGTTGAGCTTGGTGAGTTTCCTCTGAAGTGTGGGGGGAATAAACTTAAGGCATTAGCTATTAAGTGGGTTGTGGTTTGGGTCTTTATTTTGGCTACTGCCCCACAAGATATCAGAGGTTAGAGAGATGGCTCCTGAAGACTGTTTTTGCAGTGGTGGTATAACATGCCCACACTAGACACCTTATACTTAGCACCTTCTTTACTATATTTCAGCCACGTGGAGGTTTCACAGACAGGGCTCACCCCCCACCACCCCCAATCACCCCTGACTGGAGTGTGCCAGTCCACACAGTCACTGGATTTAACCCGACCTCCCTGTGGGCTATCAGGGACCAGGACAGACAGGGCTTTGTTTTTCTCCGAAGGGAGGCTGCGAATTCTGGCTTAGCCCGAGTTATGTCTGGGGTAAAAAAAAGTCCTCTATTTCCAGCAGCTTTTGAAAAAAACTCCAGGGCTTTTGCTTTCTCCTAAGGTGTTGATGGAGGTGCTGGTGGCTATGCGAAGGAGGTGCGGATGGCTATACGAATGGTCCATCTAATCCCTCAAATTAAAATGCCTCAAATCTGCTGCAAAGCAGATTCGTTTTTTTCAGCTATCCCGAGGCACAGAGCCATGTGTGAAAAACCTCCAGGTGAGTAAAGTGGTTCATCTCTTTATTGAAGCAGGGGAGAGCAAATGGCCCTATCCAACCCCAGCACATCATCCCTCTAGGGGCTGTTGCTGGTGTCAATCTTATGTTTCTTTTTAGATTATGACCCCTTTGGGGACAGGGAACCATCTCTCTCTCTCTCTCTCTCTCTCTCTCTCTCTCTCTCTCTCTGTAAACTGCTTTGGGAACTTTTGTTGGAAAGTTGTATATACATATCTGTAGTAGTAGTAGTAGTAGTAGTAGTAGTAGTAGTAGTAGTAGTATGTCCTGTTAATGATTCTGGTCCTTTTTGAAATTGATTGATTGCTGTTTTATCTTGGATTTTTAATTACTGGTCAGTGTCGTTTTTAAGCTTCTGCTTTGTGTTTTTGTTTTAATTTTTAGGTTTCTGTCACCTACCTTCTGTCAGCCACCTGAGGCTGTTGCAAAAGTGGTATATAAATACCTGTATTCTATCTAGTATCTTTTATAGTTTGTTGTTTAGAAGTTTGACCCAGTGGAGATCCTGCAGAGAGTGAGACTCTCCACACGAGCAGTGTGGAGATCCAGAAGGGGTTTGGTGGGGAGAGTGGGTTTGACCTGCTCTCCCCGCACACGAGCATTCAGCCCTCCCTGGGTGGCTGGATTGGCTGCCCACACAATTACTGGCTCTGTCACGGAGCCGGTTTGGGCAGTGGGGATCAGGGGTCACCTGGCCCCCGGAAGTCCCAGAATGCCCCGTGTGAGTGTGTGGGGCATTCTGGGGAGCCCCCTGACACCAGGGGGCTTGTTGTAGCCTCCTGGTCGGGGAGTCTCCTCATGAGTCACCATGGCGACTCACAATCACAAAAACGGAGTTAGCGGAGCACTCGCTCCGCTAACCTCATTTGGGGGGGGGCATTTTAGAGGGCTATCAGCTAGGAGCTACATGGCTCCTGGTGCTGCACACGACTGCGCAAACCCAGGCTGGGCTCCCTCTGCCCAGTTTTGCGTGGTCATGAAAATAACCTCAGTGTGTATGGTGCAGGGCGGGGGGGGGGGGGGATTGGAGTCAGAAAGAAAAAAGAAGGGGAAGGGGAAGGAGAAAATGGAGTTGTTTCTGAAAAAACTCTTAGTTAAATCTATGTAAGATTGCTTTGTGTTTGTGAGGGCAGCAGCTACAAAACATTTGGCAAAAAGATTTTGAACCTGCTAAGCATGTGCGCCTGCAAAGCTTGTGAATGTTCCTGCAACTTCATTTCACGGCTTTCTACTATTGCTGCTGTTGATTGTTTCTCCAGCTGACCTGCACAATCCCTGAATGTACTTTTCTCTTCTCAGTCCTGGACTCGGTTGTTCACTGGATGACCACTGCAGCACAGCTCAGATCTCACCACATCCTTTTTTCTTGTCAGCACCAGGAGAACCTGCTCTTCCCTGGAAAACAATGAAGGTCCTATTTTTGCAATTAGTTCCTCACTATACAGGCCCCTGATTTTACTCCAGCAAAGCATAAGGCTATATTGGGCCCTGAAGGCAAAGAATATATAATAATTTGCCCTTTCCTGCCAACATGTAAGGGGATGCCAATTATTATGAAGCTGTTCTTCAAGCCTTAGATGACCATATCAACCCTGTTTTCAAAGTGATTGCGGAATGTTACAAATTCTATTCTAGATCCCAACTGTCTGGTGAATCTATTGATCACTATGTCGCAGCATTGTGTGCCTTAAGTGTAACCTGTGAGTTTGCCAACTTTACTGATGAAATGTTATGAAAACAAGTTGCTCCAGGAAACTTACCTTGGATAAAGCTACAGAGATGGCTAGAAAGATGGAAAATGCTCTTCACTGTGCCAAACCACTCTCTTTGGTACCCCAAAAAATCCTCCTCCTGAAATCTAGGCTGTTTAGCCCAAATCTTTCCTAAATCCTTTCTAGGGCACTGCCAGAAAGTGGCAGCACAAGAAAGGAGGAATGACTACTGCTACCGATGTGGAGACTCTGCCAACAAAGCCAATTTTGCTCACTGTCCTGGACAGAAGGTCACTTGTGACAGGTGCAAAAAAAGGGAGACTTTGCTAAGGTTTGCAAGTCTGCTGTCCACTCCATTACTGATTCACTATATGATAAGGATGAGGCAGATGGACCACTTCCTGAGAGCATTTTAAGTGTGAAAGAATCATAGCCTGCTCCTCCACATTGTCAAGTTAAACTTAATGGCCATGAAGTGAGGATGCTGGCTGATTCGGGTTCTCTGTACACTGTCATTTCCCATCTACTTTACAAGAAACTCCTTACTACATTAGATCTGCACATGCAGCCTTCAGACATCCACCCATGGTGTTATGGAGCTTCCTCTGTTGCCATAAATTAATACTTCACTGCTGTCCTGAAATAAAAAGGATGTACTGCAGAAGGGAAAGTTTATGTGTCATAAAAAAGAATCCTAATATTGGGCTGGAAACATCAGAAAGAACTACAGATTGTGTTAGACCCAAATAGCACAGAACCCGTTTTATAGATGGAGCATACATATACTGATATAACTGCTGATTTCTTGGATGTTTTTGCTGATACTCCTGGTACTGCCATACATTTCAAATTGAGATGAAGGCAAATGCAATACCTGTACAACAGAAATTGAAGAATGTACCCATAGCATTGCACCAACCACTTAGAGAGGAGCTCTTAAGACTATAGCATGCTGCCATCATAGAGCTTGTTGATTCATCAGAATGGGTCTCTCCCATTGTTCTTGTGTGGAAATCAAATGGTACACTTAGAATGTCCATAGATTTAAGAGATGCGAACTCTAGCATCTATTACCCAATATAAGTGAAATGCTTCTTACTCTGAAAGAGGCCTCAGTGTTCACACCTTTGGCCTATCATAAAATTCCTCTGCTCAAGACTTCTCACAAATACACAGCCTTCATTACCCCAGAGTGAAGCTATTCAGATGAGCAGAAAACAGGGTTACCTTCTGAAAGCAGATAGAACTCTATTTTTACCTCATAGCAAACAGACGGGCACATGCTGCAAACCTGGCAGGGAGTGTGAGTGACAGACGATTAACTTTTTCAGGTTCTCTCCAGCCATTGCTAGCATTGTTGGTCCTCCAGCCCCGCCCATGGCAACAGCAGTCATGAGTGGACAGAGCAAGCATGTGACCCAAGGAGACCAGAGGGCTCCAAGCTGCAGTCCCTCTTTGCTGCTCCCTGATGGGTAGCCTCAGTTAACCCTTTCCTGGCAATTGCAGCACCGTCAAAGGAACTGAATTCTGTCCTGATGCCCAAAAGGAGAGAGAAGACTAGAGCAGCTGCAGCTGCCAAACAGCCCCAAAGGAAGAATCACACACACCCCCAACGCACTCCTCAAATCCAGGAGGGACACAGCAGATGCCCCCTGGAGCAACTGCAAGATGCTGATGAGAGCAATTGCAAGATGCCCCCATAAGTAGCCCAGGCACAAGGCACACTCCGTACACCGCAGCATGGTTTGGGAAGGCAGAAGGGGGAACCTTCCCCTCGCCTGCTCACCCTCCCCGCAGCTGTGGCTGTGGCCTCTGTGGCACCCCACCCCCACCCCACTGTATAGTGTGTGTAGAAGGTAAAAGAGAGAACCCCACCCCCCACTGCCGCCATAGCCAAGTGGTGACTGCCTCCCCATCAATCTGTCACTGCCACCCCTTGCTAGCCTCTCTGGGCATAGGAGGGTGGGCATGTGGGGGAGGGTGTCCCATCACCCACATGCCCTGATGCTGCCACTTGCCACTCTTGCAGTGCCAGCAGGGTGGGAGAGTGAGTGGCAAAGTGTCACCCACACCTGCACACCCTCATTGGCACTACTACCCTCTGCATCTTGATGATGGTGCAAGGGTGGGTGGGTGGGTGCAGTGTCACACCGAGGCAAATTGGGCACCTGGACTGCCCCCGCCATGAGGCCCTCCGCTGCTGCTGTGAGCCCCCTGCTGCCACCACGAGCCTCCCCCCACTGCCATTGCCTGCATGAGGCCGAACCAGTGACCCTTGCACGGACAGTCATTCCAGCAGTCGCTCCCACTCCACCAGGAGATGGAAGGAGGACTCGGTGGAGCCCAGAGAGGTGTACTACATACTCAAGTTCCTCCTCACAACAACCCTGTGAAGTAGGCTAGGTTGAGAGAGAAGTGACTGGCCCAGAGTCACCCAGCAAGTCTCATGGCTGAATGGGGATTTGAACTCGGGTCTCCCCGGTCCTAGTCCAGCACTTTAACCACTACACCGCGCTGCAGGCAAGGGCAGCTGCAGGCAAGGGCAGGGACACTCCTGCTCTTGTCCATTGGCTTGCAGGGGACAGGAAGGAGCACAAAGATCCCCATTCAGCCATGATACTTGCTGGGTGGCTCTGGGCCAGTCACTTCACTCTCAGCCTAACCTACTCCACAGGTTTGTTGTGTGGAGGAACTTGAGTATGTAGTACACTGCTCTGGGCTCCTTGAAGAGTGCGATATTCTATATTATTAATTCTTCTAGACGGGCCATGCGCCCTGCGGGGTGGCTGGAAAGCAGTTTGACAGTTGGATCAGGGGTGCTGTGAAGCGGCAGGGAGCTCAGAGGCTGTCAGGCGAACAGGCGACAGTCCCTGGCAGTGGCAGGGGGAAGCAAGGACTGCGAGATAGAGATAGAAAGACAGAGGACAGAGAGCATGAGCATGAGACTTGCAGGGGGGTTGAGACTTGCGGGGGTGGCAAGAGCGAGCGAAAGCATTGCGGGAGTGGCGAGAAACTTGCGGGGGGCGAGCGGGGGTGGCGAGAGCGAGCGAGAGCATTGTGGGAGTGGCGAGAGACTTGCAGGGGGCGGCGAGAGCGAGTGAGAGCGTTGTGGGAGTGCAATGCCACATGCTCAGTGAAAGACCACACAGATGTTCTGTGCAGGGTCAGCTAGTAAAATGAATGAATAGTATGACATGTGTCTGTGCAACTATTCCCCTTAGGGGATAGAGCTGCTATAGGAAGAAGGATTTGAGCTCCCTGCCTGACATCTCCAGGTCGGGCTGAGTGGGAATCCTGCCTGAGAGCCTCGGGACAGTACTAAGCTGGATGGACTAATGGTCTGACTCAGTAGAAGGCAGCTTCCTATGTTCATATTTTCCCTTGGGCTCATTTGCAAGGTGCCTGCCACTTTAAGGAAGCTCAGTGCTGTTTGCTGGACAGGCTTTCCCCAAGCAAACTTCTGCTGTGTCTTGCAGCCCACTCTGTTATCCAGGCTCTATGGTATCCCGGGGGAGGGAGCCTCAAGCAGTGTTCCACAGCATTCCGTGGCTCCACACGGGCACTGGGAGGGTGTAGGCAACCTCACCTGCTTGCTGAACCTGGTTTTAGAGGAGGGGCTGGGAACTGGGTGACCCTCTTTTGACAGAGCCCTGTTTGGGAGTTTGCCGAGGTTCCACACAGTAGTGCTAACCCCGCCTTCAGACCTCAAGCCCTGTTTTTGCTGGTCATGAGAATAGCTTCAGTGTCTCTTTCAATACAAGCTGCCCTTTTGGATTATCCTCTGCATCTTTGGTATTCCAAAGAATGATGCATGCAATTTTTGGGTCTACAGATGGAATCACTGAAGTCATTCACACAATCGAAAACTGTGTTCTACCTGGGTTTGGGAACTGCGTGTACTCCCAATTTTTGATTGTGTGGAAGCAAGGTTAGAGGAAAAGCTGTGTAGAAGTGATTGTGTGGAAGCAAGGTTAGAGGAATTTTCTCCTACCTTGCTTCCACACAATCACTTCTACCCAGGTTTTCCTCTAACCTTGCTTCCACACAATCAAAAATTGGGAGTACACACAGTTCCCAAACCTAGGTAGAACACAGTTTTCAATTGTGTGAATGACCTCACTTACTTTCAGGATGGAAGTATGGCAAAACCACTGAGGAGCATGATGCTAAACTGAGAGAAGTCTTAAGAAAACTCAGACAACACAGACTTCCTAACTCTGCAGAGAAATGTCCATTTTGCACACATTTGGTGATGTACTTGGGACATACAATATCTCAAAGTGGCATACATCCCAAAACAGACTTGGTGAAAGCTATCTGGGAAGCACTAGAGCCACACAACAAGGATACACTTAATTCCATTTTAGGATTCTGTGAGTATATTTCTTAGACAATTTGCCTCCAAAGTAGCTCCATTGTGTTTTTAAAAATAATGTAGCATTTAACTAGGATGCATTCTGCAAGGCTAGTTTTCAGATTATCATATCAGCCATTTCTGAAAGCTTTGCTCTTATTTTTGACACCAACAGGCACACTATTGTAACCAATGATGCTTCTGAATATGGTTTGGGTGCTGTTGTGCCCAGCAAAAAAGGGGACAAGGAAGTTACAGTTTGCTCCCAGAGTGCTTACTGCATCAGAGAAGATGTATTCTGTCATTGAAAAAGAAGCTCTAGCATGTTTCTGGGTGATGAGGCACTTCAGGACTTACTTGTGGGGCAGAAAATTCACTTTACGGTTAGATCGTAAACCTTTTCCTGCTTTATTTACTACACAGGGATCAAGTCGAGCAACCCCAAGAATAGCCAAATGGATCACCAGGCTTATGGGTTTTGACTTCCAGGTGGAATATCTTCCAGGTCTTTGGAATACAACTGCAGGTTGTTTATCTTGTCTTCCACTTCCAGGCCAAGAGGAGATCCCAAGAGACGATGATGAAAGAGTAGTAATTGTGCAAATAGCTTCATCCACCCATGGAGTGATCATGTCTTCTGAATGGAAAGTGGCCCTCAGTGCTGATCAAGTGCTTACTGAACTTAAACCTTATATAAGTAATGGATGGTCACACAAAAACAAGCTACCTGAACATCTTCAACCACATATGCATGTAACAAGTGAGCTGTCTCTTCTCAATGAGCTGGTACTGAGGACTGATCATTTGGTGGTGCCAACCTCCTTATAAGCAAACGTAATCAAAATTGCCTATGAAAGTCACCTGGGCATGAACTTGACTAACAAGCAAATCAGGGGAAGAGGAGCTTAACATGAGCAAAGTGAAGCTCCTCGAGGTGGTTTGTGGGGAGAGTGGGCTTAGTCCGCTCTCCCCACACACTAGCAGGGAGCTGTCCCTGGGTGGCCGGATTGGCCACCCACATGATTACTGGCTCTGTAGGGGCGGTGGGGATAGTGTGTGGGGCATCCCGGGGAGACCCCTGAGGCTGGGAGGCTTGTTGTAGTCTCCCAGTCAGGAGTCTACTTGTGTGTTGCTGCAGCTGCAGCGTGGAGCTGTGCTATGGCGGCACACAACTTAACGGGGTTAGTGGAGTGCCTGCTCTGCTAACCTTGCATAAGGGGAGCGTATTTTGCGAGGTTTGCTACTGGGAGCCACACAGCTCCCAGGGCAGCACATGACCAAGAGGAACTGGGCTAGGCTCCCTTAACCTGGTTCCTCCTGGTCATGAAAATAGCCTCAAAGTTTTTGGTAGCCAGGTACAGACAAGATTATCCAGTTCATGGCTACAGTTTTTGCAATGGAAGGTCTTCCTAAAGAATTTGTGACTGACAATGGGACACAGCTTACCTCATTTGAAATGGAGCAATATTTGCATAACCATGGGATAAAACACAAGACTATTTCCTTGTACCATCTTCCAGGGAATTGCTTAGTGGACAGAATGAACAGATTAATGAAAGAAAGTTTACAACTGGCCACTATGCAACAACAATTCTGGAAAGAGGCAGTCCATGAAACTCTATTTGCTTATCGGACTACTCCTCATTCCACTACAGGAAAATCAGCTTTTGAATTTCTGATAGGATACATCAGAAACGAGCCCCTGGTGGCACAGTGGTAAAACTGCTGCCCTGTAACCAGAAGGTTGCAAGATCGATCCTGACCAGGGGCTCAAGGTTGACTCAGCCTTCCATCCTTCTGAGGTCGGTAAAATGAGTACCCAGAATGTTGGGGGGCAATATGCTAAATCATTGTAAACCGCTTAGAGAGCTCCGGCTATAAAGCAGTATATAAATGTAAGTGCTATTGCTATTGCTATTGCTATACATAGCTACCACCAGCTTACCCAATGGCAACAACTGATAGGCTTTCCATGCCATCTCACCCTGAGAATGCAGAGATTCATGACTGGGTAAGGGAGAAGCAACAAAAATACAACTTGTATGTGGTTGTATGTGGATCAGAAATGGAGTGTAAAACAGCAAACATTTCAGCTGGTGGACTTTTCAAGTACAGCTGCCTTATAAAGGGATGTTCCTGATATTCTGGACCAAAACAAATACTTGAAATCCAAGGAGAGTCTGTCATTTTGGATGATGGAAAGAAAATGAACAGTTTGAGACTTTCCAGCATGCATACTATGAGTAAAGAGGGAAGGGAGTCTGGTCTGGAGAGGAAGTGGAGAGGACTTTGATCTTGTCTCCAGTTTTGACCTCACAGAGGTGGCTGATGAAAGTGATGGACAATCCTCTTTACCAGAAAGAACATCACTAACAGCTCCTGTGCCAGAGAACCCGCGAATTAGAAGTGTGCGGGCAGATAATAAACTTCAAGACTTTGTCACTGAATTCTGGTTGTTATAACGGGGAGTGTTGTAGTGTATTATATTTGATGCAATGTTGTATAGTGTGTTGTATTCTATCCAGTATCTTTCATGTTTTATTGTTGTTTTAGAAGTTTGTCTTAGTGGGGGTCCAGTAGAGAGTGGGGATGGGTGGTGGAATCAGAAAGAAAAATGGGGGGGGGAGGATAAAATGGAGTTGTTTCTAAATAAACTCTTAGTTAAAGCTATATAAGATTACTTTGTGTTTGGGAGCGAAGCAGCTATAAAATAATTCTTAATAAAATAAATGCAATGATGCATAAAACAAAGCCCCTACTTTTTAAAAAAGTGCTTAAGCTTTTTTCTGCTGGCATTTTGTGTGTGTGTGTGTGTGTGTGTACACTCATAATCATCTTCCTCCTCCCTGCTTTTTCCTCTGCATGAAGGGTAAACACACATCTGGAATCCCATGAGTGGAAAAGTGGTATATTAATAGCTAATAAAATAATATAATAATTAATGGAAAACCTGCCAGCTGGGGAAGTATTAAGTCTCCCTCTCTGCTCTCAATGAGAGCTTACCAAGGCTATTTTTTTCTTTTTCATTTTTTTTAAAGTTGGGGATTTGTCTTTTGCCCTTTGGAAGACAGAATAAGCTGTAGCCTTTTTTTTAACCTGTTTTTGCCCAATAGAAGCAGCCTACGGGGGCGAACGAAGTCCTGGGGGAGGTGGTGGTGGTGGTGGTGGGGATTTAAGCCACGTAACCTTAGACGTGTGTTCTTACCCTGCTTTCTCTTTCTTTTTACAGTTTGAATTATACAGAATTTACAGAATGAATTATAGCTGGGTAAGGATTCGGAATGCTAAGCTGGTTTTCATGGCGTTTGGAGGAAAACGATTTGGCGGACAGTGTCTCTTCGATGCAGAAATCTACACAACGCCGCCTATGCGTGGGCCTCCGATATGGTGGCGGGGGAGGGGGGGCGGGATGGCTGTGGCCAGACTGTGTCACTTTGCCAAACCCATGCGCGCTTTCTGTTATCTGCTTTATCCTTTGCAATCTGTAAGTAAAACAACTCAGCTGACCAGCCCTGGCGGCGAAGCATCCTGCAAGCAAGCAACCGCTGAATTAAGGAGCAATCAGGCAAGGATTATGGCAGAGCCCGACTAATAAAGCAAGCTGCGGGTTTCCGGTCCTGCCACAACAACAAGCGCAGAAGTGTCAGTCAACAGTTCCAGAGGCAGCCGCCCGTCGGGGAGTCCACTCCACTCCCCCAGCTGCCCGCCCCCACCCGCTCGCCTCGGCCTCACCGGCTTGCGGGTCTAGACGCGGGAAGGCGACTCCACGAGATTGTCTCTCTTAAAGAGACGAGGCGGAGGCCCACTTGTCGCTTCCTGTCAGGAGGACGACCACACTAAGCTTGACCGCTCTCCAAGGTGAATGTGCAGAGCGAGCCAGGGCGTGCTTACTCGGGAGTAAACCCCAATAAATCCACTGGGGCTTACTCCATTGTACGGGTGCCTAGTTAGGACTGCTGGTCAGGATGCGAGCAGACAAATGTGCAGGCCAGCCCTCTGCACGTTTACTTGGGAGTAAGGCCTTCTGAGGCTTCCTTGTTCTCAAGTATGTGAGCCTAAGCACGTCTACGCGGGAGTAAGGCCCGCTCTCACTTCAGTGGGCTTCTCTCGCGCCAACAGGATTGTAGCCAGTCTTCGCACAGGTGCTTCCGGAGCACCCTGGCTTGGATCCTTCCCGCTCCGCCGGGCCAGGAGGACAGAGCCAGTCAGCAGTAGCCGCCCGCCCCCCGCGCCCGCTCCATCAGCCAGGCGGGAGCGGGACCCCCGGGCAAAGGTTGACTTGCAGGAGCCCCCTCCCCCAGCCGTGTGTGGTGTGACAAGAGAGACGCCTTTCCTCCCCCCACACATCCGCTTGCAAAGGCTAAGGGGGCTGTGCAAGCGAGGAGATCCGCCGAGGGCAGCTGCAGTAGTCACACACAGGCGTAGCAGCCAGCAACGCGGCCCTGTGAAAGCCCCGTCGGGTCTGACTTCCGAGGAAACGCGGCTAGGCTCGAGCGGCTGCAAGCCAGTCAGCCAAACTCCCTAGCGCTTTGCCTCGCCGGTGGCATAAGCGAGTCGGAGCCTGCCAGCCGCCTTCCTGCCTCAGTGCCTTACTTTACTTCCCGGTGACCTCCTTCTCCAGCGAATGGCGTTCCGCGCGGCTGCCCCCCCCCCCATAGCCCCTACTCGGCCCCGCAGGAATTGGGAGCAACTGCCTGCCCTCTGCCTAGCCCCGCTCTCCCCCCGCCGACCTTCTGGCTGGAGCAACTTCTTCGCACGCATTTCTGTGTGAGACCTTGAATGCGACAGTTTCAAACAGAAGAACCGGCTTTGAAATCGGCCAGTACCCGCGGACCGACCTGCAACTCTTTTGAGTTGGAAGCCGCTTTTCGACATGCTAGACTTAAACAGCGAAATGTACTTTTACGGGATTTTTATTTTATTTTATTTTTGGTAATCCGCTTCTCATCTGAAGCGAAGTTCTTCGTGCCGGCAGGCTGCGAGCACGTGTGAGCGAGTCACGAACTGCAAAGTCCAGTTTGGTTTCCGAGTGTGTTAAGCGCATTAGAGATTTCCTGTGTGAGAAACACGAAATTAGAAAGGGAAGGATCATCGATGTCCGGGGGGGACACACACCCGCGTTCCCCTCAAACTTTACGTGGTTACCGGCAGCATTCGATGGAGGATGAAATGTTATTTCCAAGAAAACAAGAGCGAGAAGAGGAAGGGATATGGGAAAAGACTGAAATAGTAGGAGATTAGATTAAAATCTGTGTGCGTGTGTGTGTGTGACTGCGTGCTGGTGTTGCTGTGTTATTTTCCCAGCCCTGAGCCTAGTCTGAGCAGCTCGATCGATTCTCATTGATTGTCCCTGACGAGCTGCTCCACTTTCCAGCCAATGTCAGCCTGTCTGCATTCGGGAAAGAGAGAAATTAAGGAAAATCTCTGCCGCCCTGGCGGTGTCATTTCCACACACTTCAGCTGGCAGGCTGCCAGGTGCTAGGCTGCAGACAAGAGCTGGACTGAACTCCTCTGAGCTGGAGAATCAGGATTCACAGGGGGGAAATAAGAGGAAACAGAAGGAGAGAGAAGCTAGGGAGCAGTTACCTAGGTTCTTACCGGGACAAGACAAGAAGAAATTGAGGGGGTGTGGGGTTGAAAGAGATGTGTACATTTACAGCTCCTGGTTTGTACATTATCTTACTACTAGTATTTTTAAGCCCGTTATAATAACGGGCGCTAGCTTCCCCCCCCCTTTAAGCGTTCTTCCTTTCTATTGCTTTTTTTTTGTCCCTGTCTCTCTTCCTTTCTCTCCTTTCCTTCCTTTTCTTGTTCTCCTTTTCCTTCTATATTTGTTTTGTTTTTTATATGTTTTATTCTCTTCGTTATCTTTTTCTCTCTTCTTTCTATAATGGGTGTGTTCTGTGGGGTTTTTGTGTGTGTGTGTTTTCCTTTTTCTCTTTTTCTATCTTTTGTTTTTTCCCTTTGTTCTTCACTTTTATCTCTCTTATTTTCCCTTCCTCTCTCTTTATTTTGTTCTTTTCTTTCCCATCTCTCTCTTTTCTCTGTTTTTCCTTCTTTATTTCTTTTCTTTTCTCTATTGTTCTGTCTCCCTCCCTCATTCCTTGTTTTGTCTTTTGCTGTCTGTCTATTTTTTTGTCTGTCTGTCTCTCTCTCTCTTTCTCTCTGTCTTTGTTTTGCACACCCATTGGGAAAAATGAGAGTACCATCACAATTAGAATTATGCACTGCTTAGTGGCCCCAGAGTGGTTGCACTTTGGAGTGGCTTGCAAGCAGTACATGCACATCTCAGAGCTGTGGATCTCTGCGCAGTATGCAAAGTAGTATTGGAAAGTTCTATAATTTTGAACAATTACAGTCATCTTCACAAATAGTAAATAACTAAGCAAAGGGTGTGTGTGTGCTTGTGTGGTACTCCCCCCACCCCCCTCCCCACAGTATTAAAGTCCAGATCGTCCCATGGAAATGGTGCCGTAGCCGCCTGCTCCGCTGCCCTCCCGGCCGCCCTTCCTCCGAAGGTCTGGAATATTTTTCCGGGCGCAATTGGCCCACGGAGCCGTCACCACTGTCTTCCTGGCCGCCCTCCCATGAGGAGAGTCCTTCGCCCAAGAACTGCCTAATGTCAGTGGGAGAGAGGTGCTCGCAAGCAGAGCTCCTCTCTCTTGCAAAGCCTCTGCCTGTACTGTCAGTTTGGACGCAAAGGACGCCTATTGCGTCCTTCACGGCCAGAGTGTCAGTTCGGGCAGAGCCGTTGCAAAGAGAGGAGCTCTGCTTGCGAGCTCCTCTTTTTCTCTTTAATGCAGTAGCTTTCAGCCCGACGGACATGGCCAGGGTAAGGAGGACTCGGGAGGGAGGAAGGAGGACTCGGGAGGGAGGGCGGGCGGCCATCGGCAGTATTTGGGTGGAAATGGCCGCCCGTGGGGCTGTGAAAGGAGGACCGGGGACGCAGGAGTCAGGAAGGAGGGCGGGCGGGGGGCCAGCGGCAACATTTGGATTGAAGTGGCCGCCCGTGGGGGCTTGAAAAGAGGACCGGGGATTGGGCCGAAATGGCCGCCGGTGGGTCCGGGACGGTGGTGGCGGGCGGGCGGGCAGCGATTGGCCCGTAATGGGCGCCCGTGGGGCCGCGGCGAGAGGTCGGGTGTTTGCTGGCTAATGGCCGCCCGTGGCTTTGGGACACTGGTGTCTGCGGTCCTGTGTCCCTTGGGCTGTTCTGGACCTGCGCTTCGCGCAGGCCCAGAACAGCCCAGGGAGGCAGGGACGCAGATCCCCAACGTTCCAAGGCCACGGCCACTCACTTAGCCTTTTATTATATAGGATTGCCTCTGGTAGATAGGTTTTTATTAGTTCAAAATCCTGCAAAACCTGTTTGAGCAGAGGCAATAGTGGGACAAAAGAAAAATGTGTGTAAGCCATGGGAAGCAAGAACAAAATCTCTTTCAACTATTTCCAGCTCTCTGAAAAACACTTGCCCCTCTGCAGCCTTAGAGGTGCTTTTGCAGAACACAAGTCTGTGAGAGAATGTGTGTGATCAATCTTTGCATTCTTCTGAACAAGAGATGGCCCCCATACATGCAATTGCCAGCCAAACTGGTTGATTTGGCAGCACACTTTGTGTGAACTGTTGTATCTTCCTTGATTCTGATTATGGCAGTGACTTTTCCAGTTATGTAGAAACTGCCTTATCTGTGAATGGGCCTTCTTCTTAGTCCTCCCTTTATTGTGCCAATACGAGTATGACGGATATTTATATACCACTTTTTAACAAAAGTTCCCAAAGTGGTTTACATAGATAGAAATAAATAAATGAATTGGCTCCCTGTTCCCAAAGGCCTCACAATCTAAAAAAAAAAAAAAAAGATACAATTCTTTTCCCCCTTCCAGCAACAGCCACTGGAACGATTCTATGCTGGGGCTGGATAGAGCCAATTGCTCTCCCCTTGCTAAAGAAAGAGAATCACTACTTTTAAAAGGCGCTGCTTTGCTCAGTTAGCGGGGGACTAATAGTTTACTATGTGACCACAGAATTACTGTGTTGCAACCGTGTAGGCAAAAACAAATACAATTTGAACCTGCCTAGAATTCATTGGGTGTTCATTGGGTACCCCTCTTTCTTAGAGCTTAGAACTACTGAATTGCTATATATAATTGGTTTCTGTCACACAGTGGCCTGCTGACTTTCATGTAAAGCATCATCCAGCTCTCCAGGGGTTACCCCCACTGTAGTGCCTCACCTGATCCCTCCCACAAGGCAGACGGTTTGCAATCCAATTATGTCAGCCCGCTCCCCTTTTAAGCCTGCTGCTCTTTATCCGAGGACTATTTAGCGGTTCACTTCCACGTAATGTAATTACCATCACTTTTTATGAATATACAAAGCTGCCTTGTTTTGAATTAGACCATTGGTCCATCTCCTACATGTGGCAGGGTCTCTCCAAAGTCTGAGGCAGGGGTCACTACTTGGGCTATGTGCTTAAAACACTAAGCATTTTTTGGGGGGGGGGCTTTTGGCAGAATATACACCCCCCCCATAAAAATATAAAATATAGCAAGCCATGGGATCTCTCATTCTCTTATTTGAGCCACCGTAATTTTGACCCTTTGAGTTATATAGAGCTTTTCTTAAGATACAGCTTTTTGACGTGAAATATATGTAGAAAAATTAGGTTCCAGCTTAAAGGAGTTTCCCAGGGAAGAGGGCATAACTCTGTGGTGGAACAAAGGCGCTGAGAACATTCCAGGTTCAATCTCCAGTTAAAGGGATCTCAGATCTAAAGCTGGGAAGGGCCCCTGGCTGCCTTAGGCCTCAGAGAGCCCCTGCCAGTTGCAGTTGACAGTACTGGGTCAGATGGACCAAGACCCTGACTCAGCTTCATATATTCATAAAAGGTGATGGTAATGATGTTACATTGAAAGTGAATAGTCTTCAGACAAAGAGCAGCTGACTTGAAAGGGGAGCGGGTTAACCTAATTGGATTGCAAACTGCCTAGTCTTGTGGGAGAGATCAGGTTACACCTCTCCCAGCAATAAAGTACTGTACTCCAAATTTTAGCAAGAAGTATGGAAAAATTACAGCACAAGCAGAAATGCAAAGATGCCAGAGGAAAGAGTTCTAAAGATGAAGTTTATTTTTATCTACGCACTTAGGCATATTCACCTGTACAATTATAAGCATTGCCTTACTGGATCAAACCAAGGTCAATCAATTTAGTCCAGTGTTCTCTTTCCAGCAGTGGTGAACCAGAAGTCTCTTGATGCTTAGAAGCAGGGCGAATGATGAAGGCTATCCACCACTATTGTTCCCACAGCACACTATTCAAGGATGTATTGCCTCTAATAATGGAGGTTCCATTGATCTGTCATGTCTACTAGCCATTGGTAGGCCGGTCTTCCATGAATTTGTCTAAAATGTTTTTAAACCTCATCCGGAGTCCTGATCTTTTTTACACATGAGTAGATCTTCCTCCTCCTGAATAGGGTACATTGGATGCCCCCCAATGTTTTCAGGACATAGAACCTACAATAATTTAACATTTCACTCCAGGGGAGTACAGCGGTAACCCCCACATCCCAAGCATATTGCCCTGTGTGACTGCACTACTCAGAGTGTGAGCTTTTAGCAAATAAAAACAAACATTTCAAATCCCACACTAATGAGGATCTATACTTCAACAGCACCATTCTCAACATTTCAGCTAAAAAAACATGCTGTGACTGATCTAAAAGCAATCTGGGGGCTTGTCAAGTGCATTCTATAGGCCAGTCACCCCGCCCACAATCTTCACATTTTTTGCTTGGTTTCTTGTCAGCTGTCCTGGGCACAAACTTCCTGGGTAAACAAAATAACATTTTCTGTCCATCCAAGCCAAACACAGTGCTTCCTTTTGTGAACGTGGTTGTGTCTATGGGGGTATGTCTGGCGTTGTGTCTCATAGTGCCTACACTGGTCAACCCCTTGCTCAGGAGAACCCGGCAGCTGTACACTGGTAAAAAAGTTGTCTCTCGCCACAGTTCTCTTGAGGGCAAGTTCAGATGAACATTGAGAACACATATGAGAACATCAGTTCTGTGATAAGAATGCACCTGCCCTGGTGTCACTAGTGGATGCACCAATGCACTCTTGGCACATCCTTCAATGGTGTGAGAGGGATGTTCATCTGACTCGCCCCTGTACACATGCTTCAACAAGGTTTTGGAGTGTATGTAGAGGAGCAATTCACCTGAAGCATCTCTAAGAGTTGTCCCATAGCTGTACGTGTTCCTGCACAACTTGTAGGCCTACATGTCTTTGTTGTAGTGCTCCAGTTTGTTTCCCAGGGTCAACATCTCCTGTCAAGAAAATGCCTCAGAAACCTACCAGCTTCTTATCAACTGCTGGTCAGGCTCAGGAATGTAGATGTGCTGCAGCTCCCACATGAACAAGGCCAAGATTCCTCTAATTGTTGCCAGCTTGGCAGCCACTCCATTCTCCTGTCATAAACTTAAATCACTTGCGATGTCCTCACATAATCTCATCTGCCAGGGCAGGAGAAGGGATAGTCTGCAGGGAGAGTGAGTGTAACCCGCTCTCCCTGCAGACTGCCCTGGAGCTCTTCTCACCAATTGTGAGAAGAGCTCCATTATCTCAGCACCTTCACTGGCAGATGAGTGAAGTTCAGCAGACTGTTCAGTGCCACACATCCCTCCTCCACATCTTCTTGCTCTCTACACCTGGAACCAAGCTCCAACTCCCGCCCCCTTTTCTGGGCTGTACTGAAGCTGACATGTTGTGGTTGCTGCTGTTGTGATCCTTTGGGTTTGTTCTGCTAGCTAAAATCCCTACTTCGGTGAGGTCAGATGCCTCCAAATGCTTTACTTGTTCCATTGTGGGAGGGATTGGTTTCATCTGCTTTAACTCAAGAACACAGAACCAGGAGCATATGGAAGCTGGCGGCTGCCCATGTGTGGCTGCCGCCATGGCCCCCTGGCCCCGCCCCCATGTCTGATGTCAGGCATTCATACATATGAACAAAGTTCAGATATATGCATTGGAACGTACTCCTGAGACCATAATGTGATCAGCTGCATGTATTTTCCCCTGCAATCATGAATGCTAGAAAATGCCTTATGATATATAATATAAATCTGGTTGAGGGTTGAGCAAGCAACATCTTGTGGTAGTGAATTCCAAATGTTATGTGTCATGTGGTGAAGTAGTTCAATTTGTTTTTATTCTCTTCCGTCAATCAGTTTTTTTGGGTTCTATTATTACAAAATAAAACAAATAGAACCGTTCCCTCTATCCACTCTCTCTTCACCATTCATAGTTTTATTATTTTCCTCTTAGTCATTTTTCTTCTTCTCCAGAAGTGGAAACCTCTTTAGTCTTTCCTTATAAGAAAAGTGTTCCAAAATCTTCATAACCCTAGCTACTATTTTTTTAACCATTCCCAGCTGTTTCACAGGACAATCAGAATACTAGTTTCATAGAACAATACATAGAATTCTAAATATGGCTGTACCATAGATTTTAGATGAACCTACGATTTAATTGATTGATTAAGTGCCGTTAAGTTGGTGTTGACTCTTAGCGACCACATAGATAGATTCTCTCCAGGGTGATCTGTCTTTAACCTGGCCTTTAATGTCTCTCATTGGTGCATTAACTGCTGTCATAGAACCTATGATACATGCTGCTGTATTTTCAGTCCCTTTCCTAATTATTCCTAACCCTTAATTTCCCTTCTAAAAAATTGCCTCAGCATATGCTCATGTTCTTAGGATTTTATTTTCTCTCTGAACCTAAGATCTCCTTTCCTGGGCAGTCACGGTTCATTTGGAATCTATCTATCTATCTATCTATCTATCTATCTATCTATCTATCTATCTATCTATCTATCTGTCTGTCTGTCTGTCTGTCTGTCTATCTAAAGTTAGTACCCCCCCCCCCCTTTTTTTTTGGTCACAGTATGAATCACTTTACACTTATTGCAGTATGGGCCCAGGAGCTGGAGTGATGGTGCCCTCCCAAAGTGATGGTGGAGGTCTGCTTTCAGCTCCAGGATATTTATAAGTCTCTGAGAGGCCCAGGGGCTGAACAGTCATTTGAGCCCCACCCTTCTCTTCTCAGTTGGATGATAGCACTTGTAACCCCCTCCAGATGTGAGGCCTGGGGCAACTGACTCTGCAAAGGGCCGGAGCTCTGTCCAGACAGAGCCCCTCCTTTTTGTTCAGCTCTGCCTAGCCAGATTTGTTTTGCAGCCCTGTTTCCAGCTCCATCTGTCATTCTCTTGCTCTGAAAATTGTATAAAGTTTTGTAAATCACACTGTATTAGACACTTAAAAATGCTTCTTGGTGAGTCTTCTGAATGTTGATAACAATATTAATAAGACAGCAATCAGGTATTTCAAGTGATTGCTGTTTTTCCTGGCCAAGCAAATTGAAACCAAACAGAAAACAATGCTGCTGTCTTTATCATGTTTCCCCACAAAATACCTCTGTGATGGAGCAAATCAAACAGATATCAGAGCATCCATAGTCAATGGAAATGCACAAAGAACAGACAACCCTTTAGGGACTCTGCTACGAACAACAAATGCCCTCTTCTCTACACAACATCTTACTTCCTTTCCAGTTTTTTTTTAGTCCCACACAATTCTCTAATACATGATTTTCACAACCAAGGAGAGTTGTTTCTTCTTTTGTGACAAGGATCCTGCTTTAACAGGCTAGGTGATCTTCAGGTACATTCCAGTCCTAGTACTTCTTGCTTTTTAATCAATTAACATCAGTCTCATTTCATCAAACCTGCCTCCCCACCATCAGTGTAAATTCATGCATTCATCTTCCCCCTGATTTTTTTGTTAGTCATGGCTAAATGTCTCATTGATTTCAGTGGTGCACTGCTTAGTCATGAGTCATGATTGACTAGTCTGGATGCTGTCCACTCTAAATAAATACATTAATTTTATTCATTCACTCCTGTGCTTTTTACATAGAATATATCCATTTTTTATCAGAATTCTTAAAAGTCAGTTCAACTATCCCCCCTCACCAGGCATGCAGTTTAGATAATTTAACACAGATTGTACAAAAATCATAGGTAGCTATGTTGGTCTGGGGCGGGGTGGTGGTGGTGGAAATCCAAATATCGAAATACAACAATACCTTTATTAGGACTAATTAAATATCACAACATTGTATTCAAACTTTTGAATTCTCCAGACCTTTTCTTCAGTAAAGCGAAGCAAAACATGTATGGAGACACCAATTTGACATAATGGAAAATATATTTGTGGTTTTTTGGGATCTATCTATCTATCTATCTATCTATCTATCTATCTATCTATCTGACATGGAAAGAAATCTAGTGAACTGAATCAATATAGCTTGTTTCTTCATCATTCTGTGAAAGTACAGACTTCCTGTCTGTAAGTACCTGAGAAAACGGCCAAATTTGTCAGAAGGCATGATTTCTCATGCTTTTCTGATGGGAGAATTTTCTGCATTTTCCAAGAAATTAAGGGTTTTTTCTGGGATAACCCCTGCTAACCAAGCAAAGAGGCAGCTTTAAAAGTGGTAATTCTCTTGATTTATTGGGGGAGAGCAACTAGCCCTATCCATCCCCAACACAGCATCCCTTCAGTGGTGGTTGCTGATGTCTGTCTTATGTTTCTTTTTTAGATTGTGTGCCCTTTGGGGTCAGAGAGTCATTTTATTTATTTATATCATTGGGAACTTTTGTTGAAAAGTGGTATATAAATATGCTACATATTGGTATCCGTATTTTGATTTTTCAGATAGTATGGGTGAGGTTTGGAACGTACCTGCAAAATTGTATGTTTCTATCTTTCATGGTTTGGTCTGGGAGTGCCATGCCACTCAGTGAGTGAGGCCCAAGCAGTTTTCTTTCTTTCTTTCTTTCTTTCTTTCTTTCTTTCTTTCTTTCTTTCTTTCTTTCTCTATCTATCCCTCTATCTATCTATCTATCTATCTATCTATCTATCTATCTATCTATCTGAACAGCCACAAAATAACACAACTGAAGAATCAGACAGTACACAAAACATTTTCTTGATTTTATCTGAAAGGCTAGAGAGTGTAAACTTTATGTATTTACTGAAATGATAATACTGCCATGTTTGTTAATATTTATTTTATTTACATCATCTTATAGTCCCTTTTTCTATATATGAGATTTTTGTTCTGTTGAGAAACTTATTTAAAGGTATATTATTGGCCTGTGCAAATTTGGATTTTAAAATTTGGATTTTATCTGAAATTGTGCAAAATCAGTAAAAACTGGTAAAATCCAAATCTGATTTTTTTTTGAAAAAATGGGATTGCTACTGTCAGAATTAATTCTGAAATATCAAAATTAATTTTGAAAATACTTCAGAATTTCTGGATTTGAAAAGAATTGTTCAATTCCTTGATTTTTGTGGATTTTCTGAAATTTTTATAAACATGGCTAAAAATGGTGGAATTTCCAATCCATCTGCAACTGAAAACCCTCCTTGGACCATCATTCCACTATCATGTGGAGAAATCTTCCCTTTGCCTTTATGAAATGGGGTAATAGCAGACCCTTATTGCCCCTTTTATATATTTCTGGAATGGATGGGCATACAGTTATGAAATCTGGCACACATGATGTCCACATTGGCAGGACTGTCATTTTTTCAAAGCTATGAGTCATTCCTCTGCTTTTTGATGATTTTTTGAAAAAAATATTTAAAATGGCTAAAAATTGTGAAATCTTGCCTTTTTTCAAGCCAGAACTTTGCAAAATGTTCTGGATCTGAAGTCCCTCCTTGGAGCTTTTTGCAGTCTGCCTGGGTTTTCAGAGTCCATTGGGCTTTTTTACAGTGATTAAATTTAAAACAGTTATTTTGTACATACTCTGTTTCTATAAGTGACATAATATAGTATGTACAATAACATACAATCCACTACTACTACTACTTATATGCCACTTTTCAACAAAATTTTAAAGTGTTATGAATGTTAAAAACAATAAGTAGATGTTGGTTTCCTGTTCCCAAAGGGCTCACAATCTAAAAAGAAACACAAAGGTAAACACCAGCAACAGCCACTGAGTGCATCACAGGTCTGTTGAGCTCATATCCTTGAAGAAAGGCAGGAGCCAGCAATTGGATTTAAACTGCCCCCTAGGGGTGTGTGAGCCGGCTTGCTTTGAGCTGAGCTTGACATTGAGCTGGCCTAGTTCAGGCAGTCTGAGCTCAAACCTGACCAACCCCTGGTTCGAAGAACTGGCTCGGGGGCAGGGGTATACTTGTAAAGGGTAATCTAGTGAGGATTCTCCTTTACAAGTAAAGGGCATTCCTCACAGTAAATGAAAAAAATGAAAAAAAATTAAAGCACATGGGGCAGCAGGGATTGAGGAATCAGCCTACCCTCCCCCCCCCATTTGCTGTAGGGAATGCCCATTACTTGTAAAGGAGAATTCTAGCTGGATTCCCTTTTACAAGTATACCCCATGAGCTAGCCCGCAAGCCGGTTTGGCCAAGTTCGATAGCTGGACTGGACCTGGTTTGGCTGAGCCCAAGCCTGAACTGGGCCAGCTCGGCTTGAATCTGGTCCAGATTCGAGCCGAACAGGCAAAACCAGTTGTGTGCACATCCCTACTGCCCATCCTTTATTCCTTGCTTGATGGGAATATAGTCATTGTTGGCTAGTAGTCTTCATTTTCATAGCTTCTCATATGAGATGAATGTCCATAAATGGACTGGCAGATATGAAAGCATATATTACAAACATATATACCGAGGGAGAAAGTTCACAGTGCTAGCCTTACAAACACGTTCTCTTATCCTGGAAAAACTGCCATGTTGTCTTACCTTTCAATAAAGATTTGACCTCATAGCACAGTCTTCTCCATCTAATTCTGTCCAATGCAGCAAGCTCCCAGTTGTTGATATCTATCAGGCATGATTTTGAGATTGGCCTTTGTAGTGTCTTTGTATTGAAGAATGGGTCACCCTCCAAAATGAACTCTAGTGCCCAGTTTATTCTAGAGCATCATTTTAGGTATGCAGGAGGCCTCCACATAGGCATATCAGATCTAATGAAGTTGAGCCCCAATAATAATGGAATATTGGATATAATCAAGTATTTGAAACTTCCCTAGAATCTCCTATCTTGCCATTTTATGTTACAAATGAATCTTAGGCAAAGAAAATGGAATCTTCTGCTAGTTAAACTGCATTCAAGATAAGTATCCACTTTTTACAGCCATAAACATGCAAGGTAAGAATGACACCACTTATCTTGGTTCGAAGTTGCACTCCATGCTCCTTCTAGGGCCGGTGGGTGAACTTGCTAAAGGCACAACTGGCCTTTTCCAGCCATTACATAATTCCATTATCCATTTTTGCTAGAAAGCATTCCGGTATTTTGTTTTCAATTTTTCATTGTACCTTTGTTTTTAATGAATTGTAAGTCCATTCTAGATGCTCTTTGAGGAAAAAGTGAGCTATAAATTGAAGGAATGGATGAGCCCTTTCTCACGATCCATGAGAAGGGCTTGAGGGCAGGAGGTGGGGAAGACTTTGGAAATGTACCTTCCATGTAAATGATCACCTAGTCCTTGCTAGGTGGGTAGATTGCCTGCCCAGATGATTGTCAGCTGCCCCTGGCAGCGAAGAGGGTCAGGGGCCAGGATGTTGTCCCGGCCCCTGGAAATCTCACAGTGTACCGCACAGATGATTAGAAAAACTGGGCTAAGAGAGCACTCATTCCCTTAACCCCATTTAAGTGGTACAGGTGGGTTTACTGCCAAAGTGCCGCGGGGATTGGGCACAATCCCGGTGGTTTTTATGATCAGCTAAGACTGGGCTTGGCTTCTGTAGCCTGGTTTTGGCTGATCATAAGAACAGCCTGAATGAATGAATGAATGAATGAATGAAATACATCCCAAGAAGAAGAATTTCCGAACTAGATTAAATGATATGTTGTCAGTTGTGATTGAGCTCTGGTGATCACTATGCTAGTGGCCTGCTGCTAGCCGGTGGATGAATCTGTCTTCTTTGGACTGATTGCAAAGTTGAAGCAAAAGCAAAACTGTCTTCTACAATACGTGAAATATCCTGAAATGTGTGAGCAATAATCAGCAAACAAGAGTTCTCTCAAAACTTGTTCAGCTACTTTAGTGAGACCCTTAAATCAATGAAGAAATCTTCTCCTCTAGAGAGATGGAATTTTATGAAGCAGTTTCCAAAGATTGTCATGATTCACTATGTCAAAGGCAGCTGGAACTCTTGAGAAGAGCGGAAGCTGACTCTGACACTTGGATTCTCCCCAAATGGGTGCTCACCCTGGAGCAAACAATGATCCGCTCAAATCATCCCAGCCACATCCACAAAATGAGATGCCAAAGGGTCTCAAGCACACACTCTGCTTCCAAGGTACAAGAGTCCTGGGTGGAGGACTGGATGCAGGACTACCCCACCTCACCTGAGTCCTTTAGGGCTGCATTGAGGGCTTTCCTACATTTCCTGAGCCCTAAGGTTGAGAACTTTTGTGCTGCAGTTCGTTAAATTAGACAAGATAAACATATCTCTGTTTATTGGATATTACTAATTAGTTGGATACAAAGATTTACTTGGTTATTATGGACTACTGAATATTTTTATTTTATTTCTATTTCTTTTCTTTTTTATTTAGACATGCATACTAGGGATATGCATGGATCTGTTTGGCAGTCTGGAAATGCATGGTGCGCACTTCTGGTTTGAAGCTGATTTGGGCAGCAAGGAAGTACGCTGCCGCCCCGTGCCAGCAATTTTGGTGAGAGCTCTGGTGGGGGAAATGCGGTGTGAGTGTGTGTGTGGGGGGGCACCCTCCCTGCTCCTTAAAGGTAACCCCCCACCGCCAAACCGGCCAAACGCCGGACAGTGCACATCCCTAATGCATACTGCTGTTGCTGTTCCCCCCCCCCCCCCCGCCGCCCTGCTCATGTACCAAAATAAATACTACTACTACTGTCTCCTGGGGTTCTCGCTAATTAAGCCTTCTTCTTCCATTCGTTCCTTCACAAAGGTCCCACCTTAAAATGTGTGTGATTGTGAGTAATAACTAATGTAATGGTGACAAAGCCTTTCAAGATAAGAGCCCTTCTTTGACATCATCCTCACTTATACCCTGAGAAGGAGACATTGAGAAGCAGGCAAAGACCCTACACCTGCTAAGCCACTTCCTTAGCCCTTTTATTCAATGCAAAGTGTGATACTGATACAAGGAATGGTTCTGATCCTGGAATGGGGGATCGGATTAACCTGGTCCATTTGCAGCATCTCTTCTCATAAAAGGCCTTGGGCTGGCTGATACTCCTAGAAGCATCTAGCTCTTTGCATGGACATAGGAGGCAGCTCTCTACTCCATGGGTTCCAGCTTAGACACAATCCTGTTCAGCTCAGGCAGTCCTTGTCAGAGCGTAGGATCACAGCCAAAAGGACATTCAGGCTGATAGATCTTGATTAGAGGGGGGAAAGCTGACAAGCACCCAAACAAGAAATGGAGCAGATGTCTGGTGTCTGCTTTATGTAATGATTAGGAAAAACTAAGCTAAGCTAAGCTAAGCTGATTGTGTAGCACCAGGTTCATTGTGTGATCCCTCTGTAGAGGGATCACCCAGTGAAATGAAGTGAGTCTTCACTGTTATGATGTCATGCCACTGCCTGCCATCCACTTTTCTCTTGGCAGAGTCTGCTTCCTATTTTGGAACTGGCCAGGAGGAAAGCTTCTCAGGGGGCACAGGCATGAAGTGTGTGTGTGTGTGAATATATTCAGGGGAAGAGCGCAGCACTTATGCCTGCCCACCCTTTCTCACCACCATCTTATCCTGCCTTGTTTCTGCTCAGTGGCACCCCATGTCCCAAAATACAATCTGCTGCTGTCACATCTTTTTTAGATCCTTTGCTCAAGTGAAAAGAAATAATGCTGTGCTTACTGTTGCTTCTGCATTGGTGATAAATGTACAGCAGAGTAGGGGTGTGCACGAACTGCTGTTCAAGCACCAGTTTGGAGAAGGGAGGGGGTGGTGAGTGGGAGCTTTAATGAAGAGAAGAGCAGGTCCTTACCTGCTCTTCACTGCCCCATGAAACTTCTTGCTGGGGTGGAGCTCAGCCCAGGTACCCCCATGTGGTGCCAGCATGCACATGGCATCTGCACATACACAGGTGCCATTTGCATGGTCAGCATGGTGTTGCTGACTACACAAATGCCTCATCATGCATGGATGCCACGTGTTTACCGGTGCTGCACAGGGGTACCTGGGCCAAGCTATACCCCAGCAGGAAGCTGCATGGGGCGGCTGAGATCAGGTAAAGTCCTGCTCCCCTTTTTCTTACAGCTCCAGCTCACCGCTCCCCTCCCGACAGTGAACCAATGCTCGAATTGCGGTTCATGCACACCTCTACTGCTGATGACATTTGACTAAGAGTGAACATCCCAAGTCTAGTCTAATCCTTTATTCCTCAGGCCTTTCTTTCCTGCTCAGCTCCTCCTCTACCCTCCCATCCCTCTCGCCCTTTTTCCTCCTGTTGGATTACAACTTATGTACTATAAATTTAGAGAGAGAAGAGATCCTGGAGGCCAAATATGAGTGTGAGCCACTTTGCTATTTCCAAGGTAGGGTAAACTTTCCAAAGTTCTTTTTTACTGAGAAGTACCGCTAGGATCTTTTTACACAATATGCTATATCCATGCCATGGCTGGCCACACCCTTCTTTGCGGTGACTGATAAAGTATTCTGTGGTTTTGCTTAAGTATTTCAGATGTCAGTTCTTAGTCCAGCCACTTTTATTTTATTCCTTGGCTTCAAGCTTTCCACCTGAGGGAAGGTGGTAACAGAGTGGCTCCAGAGACATTTGAAGATCACAAAACTCACTGGAACATTCCAATCCACTTCTGGCTGCAGAAACAGCATTGACTTAGGTGATGGATGGCCCTCAGATAATGGGGGGCAGACAGTTTTCTGTGCTGGCAAGATTAGATCTATCAGCCATTCCAATAACATTGATCACAAGCACAGCTGATTCAGCTCCTTGTAATTTGGATGTGTGTGATAGTTACTTTTGGACTCAACTAAGCTCACTGTTGAACAGGTGTGTGCTACGGGAAGCTGTTGAACAGGTGTGTGCTGGGCACCAGTGCTTCTGAAGAGTTCCAGACTAAGTGTGTGTGTGTGTGTGTGTGTGTGTTTCCAATGACCTCTGTTTCCCCTAGAAGCCTTCTGTGCCACCCAAAATATGTCCCTGAGGGCACAGAATGCTTCCTGGGGAAGGGGAAGTTGTTGAAATTTGCCCCCTTTTCTGAGCCAGCAGTAAAGCTGAGATAATGGAACTCTTCAGAAAGACAGTTGCTTTGTTGGTCAGGATGTCAGCCACTGACAGCAAAGAGGGTTGCTTTCACACCAAAGCCCTTTGGTGCTACTGAGGTATTGCTTTTCAATGATTAGATGGAAACAGAATTAAAATGAAAAGTTCCACACAGCTCTTATTAACAAGCAATGCCCTTCCACATGGCCAAGATTCTTCTGTAATGTCTACAAATAAGTTCCATTCAGCAAAGGTCAGTGGCAGTGTCAAATAAAAGTTTATTGCCTGCAGGTAGAGTTGTGCATGGAACTGGCCATGCTGGTTCGGTTCAAATCTGAAGTACATTCAAAATGTCCCAACTTGGTTCCAGTTCAGGTTGAACCAGACCTGGTCCAGTTTGACTGCTGGATCAGCTCAAACCGGTTCACGAATTGGTTCCAGTGTTTAGTGGTAAAGGGGAATCCGTGAGCACTCCACTTTATGAGTAAAGTGGAACGAAGGCTTCCTTGAGCTAGAGGGTGCGGGACAGGAGCCTGGGCTACTTACTTTAATTGGCGGGGATGAAGGCAGCTCATCCTCACCCCCACCCCCATCAGCCTCCTCCAGAGTAGCCTGGGTCAGTTGCAGCCCAGTTTGGGCCTTCTGGCCCTTTTTGGGCCTCCATGCCTGTGCATAGGCAATTTTAGTGACCTCAGTTTAGATCTAAAATGGCCTCTGTGTGTGCATGGAAGCCTAAACCGGGCTTCTGCCAGCCCAGGCTACTCTAGAGGAGGCTGGTGGGGCTGGAGGGGAGCCGCTGCTGTCCTAGCTGCTACTGATTAAAGGAAGTAGCCCTGACTCCCCCCCCACTCTAGCTCTAGGAAGCCCCCCTGCCCCTTTACTTGTAAAGGGGGAATCCTCACCAGATTCCCCTTTATAAGTAGAACCCCCCCCCCCCCGCAAACAGTCTGAACTGCTCTGGTTTGAACTGAGGCCGGTTTGGTTTGAATTTGGACTTGTACCCCCTTTTGGGGAGCCAGTCTGGTTCGAACCCGAACTAGAGCAGCAATTGCATATTAATTTTAAAAACCACCACCAATCAAGTCTGGAAAAAACATGCAACACAGAAAACAGTGACATGTATCATCATGCATGTCCCTTTGAGAGGAAGAGAGTAAGGCGCATGCAGGCAGGCAACTGACCGTCCAACTGCAATCACTCTCGTCTCTGGCACAGCTGCAAGCATCTAGCCCCTCCTGTCTGTTCCAAGTCAGTGCAAAGACCTGCAGTCATGGATGGAGAAGAGTAAGGAGCGCATAGCCAAGCAGCTGAGCCTCCAACTGCCTGCAGTGGGAAAGTAAGACAGAATGGAAAGAGATGGAAACAGCCACCACAACTTAATAAGAAAAGTGTGTGTGTGTGTGTGTGTGTGTGTGTGTGTGCATGTCCCCGCGCAAACGCAGAGTGATGGCCATCCTAGAACAGCACTATGTGTTGGGAGTGGATGGGATTAGTCCCAATTTAGCTGTATTTTATTTTTGTCTGTAAGCTATCTTATGGCTGAAAAGGCAGCATAGAAATCAAATAATGAATGGGGATTGTTTTCTGTGCCATTGGTGGTATTGTGAGCAAATGGAGGCTTGCAAACAATGGACATTGTTGCCTGCCATCATGTGTGCGTGATTGAAAATTCAGCCCACGGTATCCCTAGCATATAAATATGTTCTAGTCCTACAAGAAGGATGAATTTATTGGAGAGCCAAGCCACAGCTGTATTCCTCCACCCTTTCAGTGATTTACAGGAAAGGAGAGCTGGTTTCAGGGGAAGCTGCTGTTTGACCTTTGTGTGTACCCAATCAGTCTAGTCAGGCTGTGCTGCTGCGGTTTGTGCTCACCATGTTGGAGACAGACAGCTGGGGCTATCTAACTGCCTCTTATGCACTTTCCTGACAGAATGAAAATATTTTGGAGCAAATACAGATTTGGAGTTAATTTGTTTTTGGCTAGATTCTGATATAAATGATGCACTATATCTACTTCCAAACCATGCCCTTAATGTTTGTTTGTTTCGCAAATTTGTAGATTGCCCCAAACTTCTGTCTCTGGGCAATTTTCTGTCTCTGGGCAGAAAACCATGTTATCAATACTTCTTCAATATATGTTAAAAACTGAGGGTATACACTAAATTGATGACACATCAGTGTCATCTCTTCCAAGTGAAACAGACCTACTGGTGTAATGAGACTGGCTCAGTTTTTAAAACAAGTTTTCCCATAGTATATTCAAACTCGATGCAACTCATCATATATAATAACAAATGTGATGGATATATTTTCATCTCTTGCAGCATTTATTTTATGCTCTTTAATCAAAAGTAAAAGATTGAAAAGAGGTGTTCTCTTCTTTTCTTTTTCCTAACAAGAGTACACACTGGATCTGAATGCTGCAATATTTGTCCATTTCTAAATATAACCAAAAGTCATTGTTTCTATCTCTACTTAGATTTAAACTCCACAATTGTTACAGAGTCTGATGCCGAGGTGTCTAGCAGCTCATCTTATGTGATGACCCTGGATCAGTTTCAGTTTGTGATAACCCCTGAGGATGTGGACAAGTTGCTTAGAATGGTGCGACCTACCACTTGCCCTCTTGAGCTTTGCCCAACATGGCTTATAATCTCAGGCAGGGAGGCTGTTGTAGAGGGCCTGATAGAGATCATAAATGCTTATTTGAGGGAGGGCAGGATGCCTCCTTGTCTTAAGGAGGCAATCATTAGACCGCTCCTGAAGAAGCCTGCCATGGATCTCTCAGAGTTAAGCAACTACAGGCCTGTCTCCAACCTTCAATGGCTGGGCAAGGTGATTGAGAAGGTGGTGGCCTCCCAGCTCCAGGAGGTTTTGGAGGAAACTGATCATCTAGACCCATTTCAAACTAGCTTTTGGGCTGGCTATGGGGTGGAGACTGCCTTGGTCGGCCTGATGGATGATCTTCAATTGGGAATTGACAGAGTGTGACTCTGTTGGTCTTTTTGGATCTCTCAGTGGATTTCAATACTATTGACCATAGAATCCTTCTGGAATTTCTGAGGGGACTGGGGGTGGGAGGTACTGCTTTGCTGTGGTTCCACTCGTACCTCACAAGTAGATTCAGGATGGTGTCTCTTGGAGACTGTTGTTCTTCAAAATCTGAACTTTCGTATGGTGTCCCTCAGGGCTTCATATTGTCTCCAATGTTGTTTAACATATACATGAAATCTCTGGAAGAGATCAGGAGATTTGGTGCAGGGTGTTATCAGTATTCTGATGACACCCAAGTCTATTTCTCCATGTCAGCATCATCGGGAGAAGGCATAACCTCCCTAAATGCCTGCCTGGAGGCAGTGATGCGTTGGATGAGGGATAATAAACTGAGGCTGAATCCAGATAAGATGGAGGTACTTATTGTGAGGGGTTGGAACTTGGGAGTTGATTTTGATCTGCCAGTTCTGGATGGAGTCACACTTCCCCAAAAGGAACAGGTACACAATCTGGGGGTGCTTCTGGATCCAAACCTCTCTCTGGTGTCCCAGGTTGAGGTGGTGGTCAGAGGTGCTTTTTATCGGCTTCGGCTGATACACCAGCTGAGTCTGTTTGTTGAGATGAATGACCTCAAAATGGTGGTACATATGCTGTTAATCTCCAGGCTGGATCACTGTAATGGGCTGTATGTGGGGCTGCCTTTGTACATAGTCCGGAAACTGCAGTTGGTTCAGAATGCAGCAGCCAGGTTGGTCCCTGGGTCATCTAGGAGAGACCATATTACATTACTCCTGTGTTGAAAGAACTACACTGGTTGCCGATATATTTCTGGGCAAAATACAAGGTGCTGGTTATTACCCATAAAGCCCTAAACAGCTTAGGCCCTGGGTATTTAAGAGAGCATCTTCGTTGCCATGAGTCCCACCACCCATTGAGGTCATCTGGAGGGTCATCTGTGATTGCCGCCAACTCGTTTGGTGGCTGCTTGGGAATGGGCCTTCTCCATTACTGCCCCTGGACTTTGGAATGCTCTCCCTGTTGAAATAAGAACCTCCCCATCTCTGGCAACTTTTAAAAAGGCACCAAAGACACATTTATTCACTCCAGCTTTTAATTAGGTTTTAAATTTTTTAATACTGGGTTTTAAATGTTTTTAATGTTTTAAATGATTTTAATTGTTAATACTATGTATCAGATCTCAGTTAACTAATTATTAATGGCTAGAATAAGAGTGGGCTGCACATTACATATATAACAAAAATATGGAACAGAGAAGCATTGGGTGGGTGTAGGAGGCAGGTACCTGCCTAGTCTTTTCCTGCTTGCTTCTTCTCTGTTCAAAATCACACCCAAGCCAACTCCCCTGCTCTGTGCACAGAGTTTCAAATATGTGGGGGAAAGTACCTGATGAGCAGTAGCATGGGGAAAAGGTTAAGCATAGTTTTCAGAATATTTTTTCAGTGGTTAGAAGCAGAAGCAGGGTGGATTGCTTTAAATCAAGTGATTTAAATTCCTTTTGAAATCCTTACAGTCCTTGAACAAACATACATATGAAATGATTGCTGTAACAATAAAAATATATTGGTTGGCAACAAAAGAGAGTCCTTATGCAGTCCAGGACCAGAAGCCAATATCTTGGGCATGCAGTCCACTGCATGAGGACACCTTTTTGCAGTTTGAAGACAAGACATGGATTTCTGTTTATCTCTCTTTGTACTTGTTCTTGAATACGAAGCAAGGTAACTTCCTTATCTATCTATCTATCTATCTATCTATCTATCTATCTATCTATCTATCTACTGACTGACTTATTTTGTTTTCCTTCCTTCCTTCCTTCCTTCCTTCCTTCCTTCCTTCCTTCCTTCCTTCTTAAGGCGGCAGACTGCAGTCATATGCAAAGAGGCCCCATTGAACAATACCCTGCTAACTGAGCAAAGAGGAACATTTTAAAGTGGTGATTCTCTTTATTTAGCAGGGGGAGAGCAACTGGCCCTATTCATCCCCAGCATAGCATCCCTCTCCAGTGAATGTAGCTGGAGTCTATTTTATGTTTCTTTTTTATCTTGTGAGCCCTTTGGGGACAGGAAGCCATCTGTATGTATTTATTTATATCAATGTAAAGTACTTTGACGAAGCAAGATAGAAAACGCATTGACACTTTTGAACTTTGGTGCTGGAGAAGAGTTTTGAGGATACCATGGACAGCCAGGAAAACAACAAATGGATCATAGAACAAATCAATTCAGAATTTTCACTCAAGGCACAAATGACCAGGCTCAAACTATCATATTTCGGACACATTATGCAAAGACCCAGCTCCCTTGAGAAGTCTATAATGCTGGGGTAAGTTGAAGGAAAGAGAAGAAGAGGACAACTAGCAGCAAGGTGGATGGACTAGATTACGACAGCAATGAATGCACCACTGAGAGACCTTAAGGGCCAAGTTGAAGACAGATCATCCTAGAGTGAATCTATCTATGTGGTCGCTAAAAGTCGACACCAACTTGAAGGCACTTAATCAATCAAAAGTGCCTTGGGAAATTTTGTTGAAAAGCAGTATATAAATATTCATCGTCTTCGTAACAAAAGAGGGACTCACTTCTGAATAAATAGGACTGAGCTGTAAGTGGCGTCTAGAACTTTCCAGAAGCAAGGACAAATTGTAAATGTCTGGGTCTCATGTCTAGGGAATTTAGAGCATACAAGGAGAAACCTGTGGAGATGGGATTTATGGTGAAAGGTACTTGTCACAGAAAGGGAATGTTTTGTACAAGCAGCTATGGAGAACAAATGTAGAAACCACTCGACATTATTACTCAATTCTGCTTCTATGGACTTTTGTCTAGCACAATCAAACATTTATCTTCTGTTTTGTCAGTATTTTGTGCACCATATTCCTTATTCTTTCCTGCCTAACATGAAATCATCATCATCATCATCATCATCATCATCATCATCATCATGGAAAATATTATTTCAATCCACAAACTGGGTCAAAACTGGATTGGAACCTATTGAGCTAATCAGCATCATCCCAAGACATCTGGAGTTGATAAACCACCACAGAACGAAATTCAAAAAGGGAAAAATAAGGAAGGTGGAAGTGAAGGGAACAGGTTGGTACAACAAGGGAAGAAGCAGAGAGACACCACCACTATGGTCAGTGGGGTGAGATGAGTGGACGAAACAAAGGAAAGGAGCAACAGATGGGGCCAAATGAATCAGTAGGAATAATGAGTTTCAGCTAAGACAAAAGCCCTCTACAGACATTTAAATAAACGTGTGGAGATGGGGCAGGGTGAGGGCAGGAGCATACTGCTTTCTCCACATCCAGAGTTCCAGAATATGGGGAAAGTGGCATGGAGTGCACTGGACATGGCATGGCCATCAAGTGCATTGACACAAAGGGGCATGGCTGGTCAGCATGCTCCTGTGTCCGTTCTCCATCTGAGCACCTGAAGTGACCTAATATGTGCAGAGGGACACCTAGGTAATTTTGGAGCCTGCATCTAAAGGCTTTTGGAGCTCCCCCCCTTGCTGGACCCCCCACTGCAAGTTAAACATCATCCTTCTATTCTTATCCCACATATTTCTTTTCTCACTCCCCCCTCTGTCTCTAAAGCACCCAGCACAGGTCATAATCACACTTGGCCACCCAGCACAGTGCAGGCCAGCAGCGACCACACCACCCAGAGCAGATTAAAGAGGACTGGGGTGGGGGACATGGGGTGTGGAGGCCCTGGATTTTGGCTCCGAAGTCCAGGGGTAAGAGCGCCACTGAATATGTGAGAGGAAATCCAAGAAGGAGTGTGGTATAAGTGATGGAGGAGTGGCAACTTAAAAAGACATGTGAGAAAAATGAGGCAGTGCGTGTAAAAAATAATGATGGGTGAAAAGTGGTACAAGGAGCAGGGCTTGGGCTGGGAGGGATGTCACCATCTTCTAACCCATGAACAGCATAGGAAGGAAGAGATAAATGCAGAAGATGAAATGATAAATGCCATAACAGACTGTGTTAATGAGTACTCAAAAAAGGATGTAGGGGGGAGAGAGAGAGAGAGAGAGAGAGAGAGAGAGAGAGAGAGAAAATATGAATATACAGGTCTGGGAATAGTTGTGAAGCTCCAAAGCCAGAGAGCAAGAATATGAAAGATGCCAAAGGAAATAGGAATGTTGTACTGACATTGATGATGAGCACAGTAATCAAGGTGGAAAGCCAGTGATTATCAAGTGCGCATCAAGTGAACAGGATGTGCCTCAGGACTCAGTGAAGTAAAGCGCTTGTGGCGGTGCAGTCTCTCCCACCCACCTGTGATGCTGCTGACTAAGTGAATGTGTGGAGTCACACGCAGGCTGTAGAGTGTTTTCATTATTCAACACAGTAACAGCACTCTGATAACACTGAACAAATCAGAATGTAGGCCTGGAGCTCCTTCATGTTCCTGACTGATTTCTGTGAGAATGGATTCACATGGTCAAAGTAACACTGTACTATTATAAATTTAACATATGATACCTTTTTGTGGTGATATTTTTCCACCAGAGAGTTTAGCAAATCATAACTTTAAAGATCACATCCATACTAAGTTAGTCATGACTAAATCCCACTGAAATTAACGGGAATTAAGTTAATCAAGACTAACTTGTCTCACTGATGTCAGTGGTCTTTAGTTATAACTAACTAGTTTGGATATTGCCCAATATTATTAGATGCAAAGGCTTTGGAAAATGTAGAATGAGACCATACCGATTTGAGATATTAGAAATTTTCAATATGGACTCAACATTTATAAATATTAATTAATTTGTTTCTGCTACCCTTAAAGCCAGCATATTGGCAAATAGGCCTATGTATAGAAATTTCTAATTCTCAAGGGGAACTACTAGCCCTATTTTTTTGCATATAGTGTATGTGTACAACAATTAGCAACAGAGATTTAGAAAATGCCACAAATATAAGAGGGTTTTCATTAAAAGTAGAATATAAAAGTTAAGCCTATATGATAATAGGCATTTTAGAAAATATAATTTGAGGAATTAGCAGTGTTCAAGATAGAAAAAGGTATAATGGCCAACACTCACTGAGACTAACATTCTGTCAATGGAACATCACTTCCACCACTGTAACTAATGCCCCCTTACACTTGTGCAACACTCCTGTTCATGGAAACCATGTTCCATTGTCAGAACATTAGTCTGGATGTTGGTCAGACTATGGCCAATTATGGGACTAAAACCATGTAAAGGTTTGTGAGACACATGTACCTTAGAGGCACAACTGCATTCATGTGAGGAGTTCTCAAGATCTCTCTTCCCTTGCTCTCCTTCCCTGCCATGTGTGCACAGGCTTTCATAGATCACAGTGAGCTATCCATTTCTCAGAACTGGAAGCTCTTCTCCAGAATTTGCCATCTGGGGTCCTGAGGAGGAGGAGGGGGATGGCATATAGCTATATGAGAGATGCACAATGGCCTTTGATTTTGAGCAATCACCTCCTTGTTTGCTCCAATCCTTGTGTGTCCTTGTACGCATGGCTGAAAGCAGGAGAATAGAAAGAAGCTTCCAATGATTCCTGTGCCAATCCTCTCCTGTGCGCATAGTAGGATCGTCTGCATCCTCTGTTTGTTTGTTTGTTTGTTTGTTTGTTTGCTATTTTTCAAATTTGTAGACCACTCCAAACTTCCATATCTGGGCGATTCACAACAAAATAGAATAGATTAAAAATGAAAACCTTACAACGATTTGAAACCATGCTCCAGTTAAAAAGCTTGGGTGAAAAAATAAGTTTTTAGAGACTTTTAAAAAGTTGTCAGGGATGGGGAGACTCTTATTTCAGCAGGGAGTGCATTTGAGAGTCTTAGGGCAGCAGCTGAGCGAGTAGCTACCAGACAACCCGGTTGCAACTGCAGATGAACATCTCCAGATGATCTTGATGGGCAGTGGGGCTCATGGCGAAGACGACCCAGGGCCTAAGCTGTTTAGGGCTTCATAGGTTATAACCAGCACCTTGTAATCGAGAGCCAGTATAGCTCTTTTAGTACAGAAGTAATATGGTCCCTCCGAGATGTCCCAGAGACTAACCAGGCTGCTGCATTCTGTACCAATTGCAGTTTCCGGACTACGTACAAAGGCAGCCCCACATAGAATTCATTGCAGTAAGTTATCAACAGAATGAGGTGGGAAATCACACTTTCATTACTTCCACATCCACACTAGCTGTTTTTTTTGGAATTGACGTAATTCACTAACTCAAGTATTCCAGAAAATCCAGATGACATCATGCCAAATCCTTGCAATCCAATGTTTCTCTTTGTCCTTTTATTTTTCTTAAGATCTAACTTGTGGCAATCTTTCTGACCTTCAATGCAATTGAAGCACCAGCTTTTCACCCGGAAAATGCTGGAAAAATGCCATTGACTCATCTGGCATGGAGGAGCAAACAGTGACACAGTTGATGAAGGGACTCCCTCTTTCTGCATTGATAACTTTGGTTGCAATGCCACCATTACCAGTCCAGTGCCTATGGAGTCCTTTCAAAAAAGTTAAAATTTTACGTATCACTTGTTCATGAGGGGAAGCAAGGGGCTGGAGTCTGCCTCCCCACTTCCCTCTCCCTCTTATCCCAACAGCCAAACACACTTTTAAAACAAGAGTAAATTAACTTGTGTCTAAACTAACCAATTATACAAACTTCTATGTGCGCACACACACACACACACACACACACACACACACACACACACACACACACACGTCATTTGCAGGCTACTGGTCACCTTGATCAGAATGCAAGTCAAATAAACTAGTCAGTGAATATGTACATATTGGTAACTGAAGCGTCATTCTGCAAGCACAGATAGGCATTTCTGCTACTAGATATCTCCATAAGGCTGATTTAAGTGTGAGAAGAGACAATGGAACTCCAAAAGTCCATTATTCTACCTCATCAATGCTTAAGTGCTGTTGTGTATGACCATTAGATCTTCAGACTTTTCTAACAGAGTGACTTGCACTGCATGTGTACCATATCTTAGTTTTCTAGTTAGTGTTGCTTAACCATTTTGGAGAACACTTTGTGCTCCCCTACCCCGAGAAAGTGGGGTGGTGGGGGAAGATGTTCCTCTTCCAGATTTTAAAGTAAGCAAACTGTCTTGCTACATGTGTACCAAATTCCAGGTTGTAGGTGATGTGGAAACCTTAATTGGTTTTGGATACTGTGCCCCCATGCTAATGTTTCACAAACTTTTCTAGCAATCAGGGGCTCTTGTTATTCATGAAGGTTCTGTTCCCACCAATTAGTGCAAATATGGAAACTGTGAATAACGAAAGCTTAACTTTATGGGGATAAGGGGTTAGGTTCATGTGGGGTGGAGGGAGCCTTAACATGCCTGGAGTGGGAAGATGGAGAAATAAGAGTGGAGCACCTTGCTCTCTAGGGTTGCAGGAATCCAGAAATGCCACCTAAACCCCCAATTCAGCCAAATCTTTGGCAAAAAAGGGGTGGTTGTTGTTTTAAAGTAAGATCCTCAAAAAGGCTCCTGTCTCTTATATGGTAGTAATTTCCAGCCACTCTGCAACTGTGAATAGACAAATTTTAGCCTGTTTTCACACCGGGAATAAAGATTTCGGGACTCTAGGACTTGTCTGTGGACCGTGGGTGATGAGGGCCACCTATATCTTTCACTATGTGTATACCAAATGAAAGTTCTTTCTGTTATCTGGCTGGGTGCAGGAGTGGCAAGGGGGTGCCCTGGGGGAGTGGCAAGGGGGTGCCTTGCCCCCTGCACCTCAGCGGCCTGGGGACACTCATTCCCCCTTGTCCAATGGTGTCTATGCCCCTGTTTGAATCCCATGTTCTGCGAGGCGGGGGGCAAATTTTTTCATCTAGATTTTTCTTAGGGTACCTTGTTAAGTCTTACAGTTAAAGGTAAAGTTGGGCCGTTGAGTCAGTGTCAACTCCTGGTGACCACAAAACCCTGTGGTTTTCTTTGGTAGAATATAGGAGGGGTTTACTATTGCCATCTCCCACGCAGTATGAGATGATGCCTTTCAGCATCTTCCTGTATCGCTGCTGCCTGATATCAGTATTTCCCATAGTCTGGGAAACATACCAGCGGGGATTCGAACCAGCAACCTCTTGCTCCCTAGGCAAGTTACTTCCCCGCTGCACCATTAGGTGGCTTAAGTCTTACATTTAGAACTAACATAAACATTGTAGCCATAGTAAATATTGTTTATGCTGCCTTGGTCCCACTTCCTTGAGCAGCTGGAGGTTTCCGGGGTTGCAGTGCACTTTGGATTGTAGAGGAAAGGATAGCAGAGGTGTCTTTGTAAGATCTGACTTAGTTACACAAAACTACAGCATTCCCTAAGACAGGGGCTATCAGAGAGCCAAAACCCTGTGTCCTCCTGAGATCCTTCAGCTTTCTGCTGTGCCTGGCATCTCCATTCTAGGCCCTCAAATCAACCCATCTCTTTGTACAAGGTGTCTGCAGTTTCTTTCATTGATCAAACCCCACACCTTCAAGCGAGGGTGAAGGAGATGGGGGGTAGGTTATCTCGTGCCTCATCTTTCAGCTGTATCTCTGGCTTCCTGGACCATTAAGGACTTTTGCTTCTTTTGTCAAATCCCAGTTCCTGATCAAGAACCATGAGAGAGAGAGAGAGAGAGAGAGAGAGAGAGAGAGAGAGAGAAAGAGAACTCAAACCTTATTCTACACAGACACTCTATCTCTATCTCTATCTCTATCTCTATCTCTATCTCTATCTCTATCTATACCTATACCTATACCTATACCTATACCTATACCTAATCTATATTCATACACACAGCTCTCTCTCTCTCTCTCTCTCTCTCTCTCTCTCTCTCTCTCTCTCTCTCTCTCTCTCCATATATATATATATAGAGAGAGAGAGAGAGGGGGAGAGAGATTAGACCGACAGATAGATAGATATAACACAACATAGTGCCATAAGAAGTTTTTTTAAACTATTTTTTTTACTATTTTAGAAAATAAAGAAAAAGTCATTAGCATAAGAAGAGGAAATGTTGGCAATAATCATGATAAAGGCATCTGAATTAAAAACAGCAGTGATCAAATCTTTCTCCATCATGGGAAAGTGGTAAAAGATAAAATTACCAATAAAGGACATCTAAATTCAAATATTTACAATTTCCTGAAAAATTCCTCACATTTACCTACTGTCTTAAGGCATTCATATTTATGACTGAACCTTCCTGGTATATGTAATCATATATGTCAGTTTCATTACATTTGCCTTGTCCTATAATAGTCCTACCAATCATAAATAGATGGATGAGATTGATTTTGCTTCCAGTTTTGCTGTTGCAAGTAGATAAAAGACAGTGGATTTATTTCCTTTCTTTATATGGACTCTATAAAAAGTCCAAAAACACCACCCCTGAGGGCCAAACTAGACATGATGTTAAATGTGTGATTGTCTAGTTGGGGGTTTATTTTGAAGTAAAAATGGCAGTCAGGTGAGGAGCCAATCCCGACTGAGAACATGGCTCAGAAGTAGGGGGAATCTAACTCTTTATTTCCAGGTTGTTTTCCTGTTGAACATCCTGTCCAAAGCTGCAATGAGCCTCTGGAAGTGCTATTTGTTGCACCTTTGGGAAAGATTTTTGGTGGGGGCAGAAATAAACACAGTTTAAACACCCCCTACCTCTATATCATGGTCTCTATCCAGATTGCCCCCCATGTGGCTGCTATTTTTTTTACTTTAAAGTATACCTCAAATTAGACAATGACACAATGTCTATTTTATCTGACTTGACCCTTAATAAAAATGAAAGGAAAAGAAAATATTTGATCCATAAGAATGTGTGACCATGCTTTGTAAACGGAAGAATTGTAAACTTCCTAAAATGTGTCCTGATTAACAAGTAAAATCTTCATCAAAATTTTGTGCAAGCCTCTAGCCTAGTTATGAGGTCAGAGTGTACCAATAAAGTTCCTGGAGAGCCCAGAGATGCTCTAAAAAGAGGATCTGCATGATTGCATGCATAAGGTTCCAGGTTCCTTCCTGGCATCTCCAAGGTAGGGTTGAGAGAGACTCTTGTAGGCAGGAGCCTACAACCTTGGAGAAGCCACTACTAGTCTGTGTAGATAATATTGAGCTAGATGGAACAATGGTCTGACTTGGTATAAGGCAGCGTCCTATGTTCCTGTGAGTTGCCCACTGCTGGGGCAACTCCCCTATGTGGTAGTGGGGCACTATTGGGCAGCATGACAAGATAGGAGCAGGACCATACAAAACAATGGTTCATCCACACCTGGAGTACAGCGTAAAATTCTGGTCACATCTAAAAAAAAGGACATTGTAGAACTGGAAAAGGTGCAGAAGAGGGCAACCAAGATGATCAGGGGCCTAGACCACCTTCCTTATGAGGCAAGGCTACAACACCTGGGGCTTTTTAGTTTTGAAAAAAGATGACTGTGGGGTGACATAATAGAGGCCTATAAAAGCATGCATGATGTAGAGAAAGTGGATAGAGAGAAATTTCTCTCTCACACACATAACACTAGAACCAGGTGTCATCCCATGAAATTGATTTCCAAGAAATTTAGGTCCAACAGACGGAAGTACTTTTTCACACAATGCATGATCAACTTGTGGAATTCTCTGCCAAATGATGTGTTGGCTGCTAGTTTGAATGGCTTTAAGAGGGGTTTGGATAACTTCATGGAGGAGAGGTCTTTCAATGGCTACTAGTTGGAGGCCTATAGGCCACCTCCAGCCTCAGAGGCAGGACGCCTCTGAATACTAGTTGCAGGGGAGTAACAGCAGGAGAGAGGGCATGCCCTCAACTCCTGCCTGTAGGCTTCCAGAGGCATCTGGTGGGCCACTGTGTGAAACAGGATGCTGGACTAGATGGGCCTTGGGCTTGATCCAGCAGGGATATTCTTATGTTCTTATGACCCAGTCAGAATCCTAAGCTCCCTCAGACCTCAATTCAGCCTGCAACATTGGCATAATGTTACTCCAGCAAAAGTGGTGGTGTAAGTTAAAACACTCTCATTGAAGTTAAGAAGAAGCCCCAAATCACTGTCCTTTAATCTGGTTCCACTTCACTGACATATACATCACACAGAGTGTATAGTTCCATTGAAGGGTCAAACTAGATATTACTTCAAGCATGTATTCTGCTACTGTGTGTTTGTTTATTTTATGCATGCTTTCAGTCTTACCTTTTTCTGTCATCTTTCCCCTTCTTTAAAAAGCTGGACAATTTATCGACTCGTAAAGACTTTGATGGCACTCCATATTGTGGACTTTGAAACATCTAATGTATTGCTCTTTCTTAAGAAGCATCTTCGTTCTTATCCTTGTACTTGATTTCATAATTATTTAAATATTTTGTCGTTTAAAACCATGCCATTGTTGTTGTTTGCCATTCTACTTACCCATAAGTAGATAAAGATATTGGATTATGGTCTGCATAAGTCTTTGGTTCTATATTGATTTTTAAAATATTAACAATTAAATTTGTTGAGTTTTATTGTTTTAGCCACTGGCTGTCATTTAGCCATTAGGTTTACAATGGATTTCTATTTGGTGCAAACAAGACGCCAAAAACTGTTATAAAACACAGCTTTATAACTGCCTGATCCATCCCTGAGTTGCCACAGCAGTGTGCCATAGAAAGGGTTCAATAGAGCCCTCTTTCATCCCATTCCCCCTCCAGCCAGCCCTCTATATGCCTGCACCCTGTGCTCTGGATGTTATACAGCTCAGGAGGACCATGTTGTTCTCCTGCCCTCGGCTCAGATCTGAAAGTTACTCAAAAACTGTGAGCAGCAGTGGCGCAGCGAGGTTGGAGGTGGTCTGGGTGCAAACTCTAGAGCACCCCTGCTACACCCCTCACCCAGCAACTGTGCAGCAAAGGCATGCCCACTCCAGATAGCTCCAGCCCCACACTCCAGTCAGCTGAGTGGCTGGGCCGGGGAAGTGGCAGTGAGCAGTAGGAGTGCCGTGCACCATATTGGAGATGGGCAGTGCCACTATTGGACTCCCCTCCATGGGCCGCTTTGCTCCTTCACTACCCACCTCTCAGCGACAGTGGAGGCATGCCCGTGGGTGTGTGGCTGGGCTTGGGAAGCATCAGTGGACCTCAGGAGCAGTATGTGCCACACTGGGGATGGACAGCGCTGCTGCTGCGCACCAGACAGCAGGGAAGGGGAGGGTAGCGAGGTGACTTTTCTTAGGGCCAGGCGGCTTTGGGAAGCTGGGTAGTGTGGGTTCTTCAGAGCCATCTATTCTGTTGAATTTCTGCGCCTGCTGAGCAGTCTTCTGTTTAGGACTCAATGTTGATTTACTCCTTAACTGGTGGGGGGGGGGGAATTCCCCTCCCCCAGTTTTTCAGTGGAAAGAGGACTTGTTCACTTATCTCATGACTCCTGTGTTTTTCTTAGTCATCTTTGGTATTGCTTTGGCTTCCTTCCAGTCCTCTGAATGTGACCTAACTTAGATGCTGCAGTTATGACATTCTACCCAAAGAGGTGGAACAGCCTTTTGTGCTTCCTTGAACTGATTTCAACCTATAGCTATGCTTATGTGGACTTGATGCTTCAGGTTGTGAAAGGCATCTATGTGCCATTTGGTTTCATGTCCATCTTGACAGAGGAAGGACACTTGGGAAGAACTGGCTTGGTTGTTGTTGGTTAAGGTAATCAGTGCTTGTGTGTGTGTGTGTGTGTGTGTGTGTGTGTGTGTGTGTGTACTGTTGTCTTCTCTTAAGGAGGAGGTGATCAGACCCATACTAAAAAAATTTTTAACTATGATGCTTGCTGCCAAGTACACACGTTTCACAATTTCTTTTTGGGGGGAAGTTTTACTCAGTAGCTGGTGGCAAAGCCATTCCAGGTTTTCTTGAAAGCAATAGACCTACTTGACCTGTTCCATGGGACACAGAGACTGTTCACTGCCCTTGGACAATGTTTTCTGGAGGCAACAGGAAGAAAAGTTCCAGAACTGTCAGCTTCTTTTTGATATAATAGAGCATATTTAATTGCACCAGCTGAAATACTGTGTGCTTGTGACAGAACTTGGGTGAGGGATTCTCTCAGACTTGAGTCCCCAGATGTTGGACTACAGCTCCCATTACCCACAGCACAGTGGCCTTGGGAATGATGGATGTTGTAGTCCAACAATATCTGGGGACTCAGGTTTGAGACAAAACCCTTGCTTAGGAGGGTTTTGCTTTTTTCTCTTTCTGAGTGACTCCAAAAGGTAGCTAGAAGTTTTCACTATGGGGTTCCATAGGGATCCATTTTATAATATGTTGTTTAATATTTGTATGATGTCACCAGATGAGATAATATATAGCTTTAGGGCATGGAGGAATCAATATAGGAGAGGAGAGCTGGTCTTTTGGTAGCAAGCATGACTTGTCCCCATAGCTAAGCAGGGTCTGCCCTGATTGCATCTAAATGGGAGACTTGATGTGTGAGCACTGCAAGATATTCCCCTCAGGGGATGAAGCCGCTCTGGGAAGAGCATAAGGTCTTAAATTCCCTCCCTGGCTTCTCCAAGATAGGGCTGAGAGAGATTCCTGCCTGCAACCTTGGAGAAGCCGCTGCCAGTCTGTGAAGACAATACTGAGCTAGATGGACCAATGGCCTGACTCAGTATATGGCAGTTCCCTATGTTCCTAATATGCTGATGACACCCAACTCTTTGGTGAGGCTTTTTGTCTTTCCTTTCCATTCTTTTTCTCATCCTCCCTTTTTAATGTATGCACTACATCTATATTATGCTCAAGTTCAGTTTTATGCCAAAGTTCAGTCTGAAATTGACAAGACATGCAAGCAAGATGTGATGCTGGTATTTGGAGACAGGAATGCCAAAGTTGGAAAAGGTAAGGAGGAAAACACAGTCGGCCTATATGGCCTAGGAAACAGAAACAAAGCAGGAGAATGACTTACTAGTTTCTGCCAAGCCAGTGATCTCTTCATTGCTAACACATTCTTAAAACAACCAAAGCAGCACCTATACACATGGACATTACCAGATGGAGTACAAAGAAATCAAATTGATTTCATTATTGATGCAAGCAGGTGGAAGAGATCAGTTATAACAGCAAAGACGTGGCCGGGGGCCGATTATGGAACTGATCACGAACTGCTCATGTGCAAGTTCTAAGTCAAGCTAAAGCGGAAAAACAAAGCTATCCAGCTTCCACGATATGATCTTGAGAATGTACCCAACATTTTCAAGGAGAACATCAGGAACCGCTTTGAAGTTCTGAACCTCATTGAAAGGGATCCAGAGGAACTGTCGAATGAAATCAAGGAATTTGTGGATGGTAACTGTGAAAAGAGACTGCCAAAGACCAAGAAACAAAAGAAAGCAAAATGGATGTCAGAACAGACAGTAGAAATTGCCAAGAAGAGGAGAGAAGCCAAAGTCAAGAAAGATAAAGACCTCACAAAGGAATTTTTTTATTGTGAGGGAAGTCCTCACAATAGGTAATTTCAGAAAGCTGTTAGAAGAGATAAGGAGTAGTACTACAATGACATCTGTAAAGCCCTCGAGGATGAAAATAGACATGGAAAAACAAGGCAAATTTTCCAAAAGATCTCTGAACTCAGAGGGAGGTTCCAACCTCAAATTGGTATGTTAAGGGATGCTAAAGGAAAGATAGTAACTGATTCAGAGAAGATCAAACAGAGATGGAAGGAGTCTACTGAAAATCTGTACAGCAGGGACGTCAACATCCAAGATACTCTAGAAGATATTCCCTACCTGCAAGAACCTCTAGTATGGGGAGATGAAGTTAGATTAGCACTCTGGTCATTACCAAGTCGGAAGGCTACAGGAATTGATGGAATAGCTACAGTAATATGATGGGGAAGAGAAGAAGAATCAGTCAAGGCTCTAATCATACTATGCCAGCAAATTTGGAGAACACCACAGTGGCCAACAGGATTGGAAGAGGTCAGTCTACATACTCATACTAAAGAAAGGAGACTTAGCAGATTGTGCAAACCATTGCATAATATCCTTATTTTCACATGCTAGCAAAATAATGCTCAGGATCATCCATTAGAGCCCTATGTGGAAAGATAAATGCCGGATGTTCAAGCTGGTTTTAGAGAAGGCTGTGGAACAAGAGACATAATTGCCGATGCATGCTGGATAATTGAGAAAGCCAAAGAATACCAGAAAGAAGTCAATCTGTGCTTTATTGGCCACAGAAAAGCCTTTGATTGCATCAACCATGTGAAGTTGTGGAATATCCTTAGGAAAAATGGGCATTCCAGAACATCTCATTGTTTTCATGAGAAACCTATATATAGGGCAGGAAGCCACATTCCAGACGGAACATGGTGAAACAGACTGGTTCCAGATCAGCAAAGGCGTAAGATAAGGTTGTATACTTTCTCCTTCTTTATTCAGTTTATATGCTGAACATATACTGAGAGAAACTGGATTGGAAGAAGATGAGCATGGTTTTAAAGCTGGAGGAAGAAACATCAATAATCTGTGCTACGCTGATGACACCGCTCTGAAAGCTGAGAATGAGGATGATCTGCAAGCTTGAGTAATGAAAGTCAAGGAGCACAGTGAAAAAATGCGACTACAATTAAATGTAAATGAGACTAAACTAATGACAATGGGTACAGCAACCAGCCTCAGAACTGACAATGAAGACATTGAAGTGGTGGATAGCTTCTGCCTTTTAGGATCAACCATCAACAGTAAAGGGTCTAGCAGTCAAGAAATACGCCGTAGACTAGCAATTGGTAGGGTTGCAATGAAGGCCTTGGAAAGGATATTTAGATGCCATGATGTGTCTGCACCTACAAAGATTAGAATAGTTCGGACAATGGTTTTCCCCATGACACTCTATGGATGCGAAAGCTGGATTTTGAAGAAGCAAGATAGAAAAAGCATTGACACTTTTGAACTTTGGTGCTGGAGAAGAGTTTTGAGGATACCATGGACAGCCAGGAAAACAAACAAATGGATCACAGAACAAATCAATCCAGAATTTTCACTCAAGGCAGAAATGACCAGGCTGAAACTATCATATTTCGGACACATTATGCGAAGACCCAGCTCCCTTGAGAAGTCTATAATGCTGGGGAAAGTTGAAGGAAAGAGAAGAAGAGGACGACCAGTAGCAAGGTGGGTGGACTTGGTTACGACAGCAATGAATGAATGCACCACTGAGAGACCTTAAAGGCCAAGTTGAAGATATATCATCCTGGAGAGAATCTATCCATGTGGTTGCTGAGAGTCAATGCCCACTTGACGGCACTTAATCAATCAATCACTACATCTGTATGGCTTCCAAGGGGAGGTCTAAATGTCATGTGTGCAAGTATGACTGCTTGCTTCTGGAGATTAATGCATGCAATGTTCTACACTTTATCAGATTCTCCCAATGGACTGGGTGGGATAAAAGTGAACTATTCAGCTTTATAAATAAAATACCGACACTGTTTATTGTTAAACTGTTTTATTGTAAAATGTTATAAAACCTTTTAAAGGATGTCTGACACCCAGCTCTGAGTTTTGTTAACTAAGTAGCCAAGAGGAGCTGTCTCTTTCTTGCATCCGTGCCTGGAGGTGATGATCAATAGAATGAAGACCAAAATGTTGATGCTGAATCCAGACAGTAGAAAGTTGCTGCTAGTGAGGAATCTATCCTAGTTACCTTGGAGCTGTGGGTTTGCTTGTAATCAACAGAGCAGTATAAACAACAATAACAACTGCAGCAGCAGCAGCAACAGCTTTGTGGTGTAGTGGTTAGAGTGCTGGACTAGGACCGGGGAGACCCAAGTTCAAATCCCCATTCAGCCATGAAACTAGCTGGGTAACTCTGGGCCAGTCACTTCTCTCTCAGCCCAACCTACTTCACAGGGTTGTTGTGAAAGAGAAACTCAAGTATGTAGTACACCGCTCTGGGCTCCTTGGAGGAAGAGCGGGATATAAATGTAAAATAATAATAATAATAATAATAATAATAATATTTATATGGCTACCCCATAACAAATTGTTCTCTGGGTGTCTCACAAAATAAAACAACAAAAAGCAGTAAAATAAAACAAACACAAAAGCAAACAAAAACTATCAGCAAATACAACTAAGACAAAAGCATTTAAAATATTTTAAACAGCATTTTAAAAGCCTGAGTGAGCAAAAAGGTTTTCACCTGGCATCTATAAAAGAAAATAGTGCCAGTGCCAGGCAATTCTCACTGGGGAGACTATTCCATAAACAGGGTGTCATCACCAAAAAGGCCTTCTCCCTAGTCAGCCACCCACCCCAGCTCATTTAGTGGGCACACTTGAAGCAGGACCTCTGTGGAGGTTCTTTAGGTCCAGGTAGGAGAATATGTGGGCAAGATGCTCTTTCAGGTAACTGGGCATTTAGGGCTTTAAAGGTTAAAACCAGCACTTTACATTGGACCTGTCAACAACTTGGGAGTGAGTACAGCAGACAAAACATTGGTGTAATGTGATAAATACACCAAGTTCCAGTTAATAAACTTGCAGCTCTATTTTCGACCAACTGCAGTTTCAAACCATTTTTACAAGCTGCCCCATGCACAATGCATTGCAGTCATCTAAACATAGAGCATGAATAACTGTGGCTAAGCTATCTCCATCCAGATAAGGTGGCAGCTGGCATATCAACCAATGCTGATAAAAGGCACTCTGGGTCACAGAGGCCACTTGAACCTCTAGTGACAATGCTGGATTGTCACTAGCAACAGCCCCAGGATGTGAACTTGATCTTTTAAGGGGAGTGGGAACCTGTCAAGAACAGGCTGATCAACACTCGGTTGAGTGGACAAACCACTGGCCAACAGTACTTCCATCTTGGCTGGACTGAGTCTCAGTTTGTTCACCCTCGTCCAGTCCATTACTGCATGCAAACACTGTGTCTGTACTGATGTCAGATACAGGAGGAGTGGCCAATACCAGGGATGGGGTCCATTAGCTCCTGCAGAGCTTCCCCAGTCAGTGGGTCGTGGAATCACTGACTTGAAGCTCCTTTCCCAGTCAGCGATTCCATGAACCGCTGACTGAGGAAGCTCTACAGGGGCTCATGGGCCTCATCCCTGGTATTGGTCACACCCCCTGCATTTGACATCAGATACAGGGAGTGTAGCCACCGCCCTGGAGAAGGTCCGTTTGGTAGGGATGTGCGGTTCGGTTCGGATCCGGACCGGTTCGTCCGAACCGGTCCGGATCCGGCGGCTCGATCCCGGACCGAATCGGGCCCTTCCGGGGACCGAGCCGGACCGAATTCGAGCCGGTTCGGTACCGAACCGGCTCGGGTTTCCCGAACCGGTTCGGGAATGAAATTGAGTCTCTGGAGTGTCTCTTTAAAGTTCCAAGTGTGTCCTCCATTTTGTGTCTCCTTCCCGAAACTTTTGCTGCTCCTTGCATCCATTTTGTGATGCTATTTCCAGGCATTGTATTGGCTGCGCTATTGATCCTTGATTGGCCAGAATGAGTCCTTTGGTCTGGTAGGCTGCTTGGCTGTTGCACTGTTGAGAGCTGGCACCCTGTTGGCCGTGGGGGGAGTGCAAAGGTGGGGGCTCCCAAAGGAGGGAATTTCAAACCTATATAAACCCAAGCCTCTTCTCTGGAAACTTCTCTTGGCTGCAGTTGTGGGATCATCTCTGAGACCTGCTTGCCCTTTGCTGGCTGCTCTGGTGTCTCTGTGAGTCCTGACTGTGTCCTGTGTCTCTCTGTGTGTGCTCTGTCTAATCCTTTGTCCACCTGCCCTTTGTGACTCTCTGTGTGTCTCCTCTCTCTGTCTGTCTCTTGTCTGTATACTGTGTGTTACTTCACTTTACTTTCTTCTTAATTTCCCCCAATTTTCCCTGTTCCTTGTCTGTCTGCTTTTCTCCCCCCCCTCCCCCCCTTTCCCTTCTCATCCTTTGGGCCTACCCTCCCCCTCCCCCACTCCCACCCACTGCATCCTCATTGCTTTAAATCTTCTTCCATTAATTATTGCTCTTTGTCCTGCCTTGTTGTTGTCCAACTTTTTGATTTTCACATTGCATTCCATTGGTTTCAGTTATATATTGCTTGCTGGTTTTGCTTAAATTGTACCATTTTGTTTGTTTCTGCTGACTGCTGCTGCCCTGCGAGTTGGTTCCCTGAATCCCTCCCCCCCACCCCCAGAGGATTCTGTTGTTGTTTCTTGTTGTCCCATATAATCAGTTTTGGTTCCCTGCTCCAAACTTGCCCCTCCAAGTCCAACCACACCCCACCCCATCCAGCCTTCTCCCAAGTTTGCTGCTGCCAAATCGAGTCCAGTTTTCTTTGCTTGGTTCCACTTATTCATTTGCTATTATTAATTTGCAGCAATTGTGGTTTCATTGTCTCTGTTCACTTAGTGGCCCCCCTCAGAGTCTGTGTTTGGTTCCCCCTCCCCACACCCCCACCCCCAAGTTTTTTCTGCTGGTTATAGTCTTTCTTTTAATTTTTTTTTTTAAACTTCTGGCTTGTGTTCTCTTGATATATATTGCTTTATATATTTTGCTACCCTCCTCCTCCTCCCCCCCCCTGCCTGCCCCCCCCACCCTCCCTCCTCCCAGACCCTACCCTAGCCCAGGCCCAGCTCCTCCCCCAACCACCCCATCCAGCCTAATCGCTGCTGCTGCCCGAGTTGTTCCAGTTTCTCCTTTGCTGTTTGTTGTTGCCCCCTCCCCTTCCCCCCAACACCCCTCTGCCACACACTAGCCCCCAACCACACACACCCTCTCTGCTCCCCCCACCCCACCTCTTTTCCTCCTTGCCCCTGACTCTCTCCACTCACCCCAGGCCCCCTGCCACACACTAGCCCCCAACCACACACACCCTCTCTGCTCCCCCCACCCCACCTCTTTTCCTCCTTGCCCCCGACTCTCTCCAATTACCCCAGGCCCCCTGCCACACACTAGCCCCCAACCACACACACCCTCTCTGCTCCCCCCACCCCACCTCTTTTCCTCCTTGCCCCCGACTCTCTCCACTTACCCCAGGCCCCCTGCCACACACTAGCCCCAACCACACACACCCTCTCTGCTCCCCCCACCCCACCTCTTTTTCTCCTTGCCCCCGACTCTCTCCACTTACCCCAGGCCCCCTGCCACACACTAGCCCCCAACCACACACACCCTCTCTGCTCCCCCCACCCCACCTCTTTTTCTCCTTGCCCCCGACTCTCTCCACTTACCCCAGGCCCCCTGCCACACACTAGCCCCCAACCACACACACCCTCTCTGCTCCCCCCACCCCACCTCTTTTCCTCCTTGCCCCCGACTCTCTCCACTTACCCCAGGCCCCCTGCCACACACTAGCCCCCAACCACACACACCCTCTCTGCTCCCCCCACCCCACCTCTTTTCCTCCTTGCCCCCGACTCTCTCCACTTACCCCAGGCCCCCTGCCACACACTAGCCCCAACCACACACACCCTCTCTGCTCCCCCCACCCCACCTCTTTTCCTCCTTGCCCCCGACTCTCTCCACTTACCCCAGGCCCCCTGCCACACACTAGCCCCCAACCACACACACCCTCTCTGCTCCCCCACCCCACCTCTTTTCCTCCTTGCCCCCGACTCTCTCCACTTACCCCAGTCCCCTGCCACACACTAGCCCCCAACCACACACACCCTCTCTGCTCCCCCCACCCCACCTCTTTTCCTCCTTGCCCCCGACTCTCTCCACTTACCCCAGGCCCCCTGCCACACACTAGCCCCCAACCACACACACCCTCTCTGCTCCCCCCACCCCACCTCTTTTCCTCCTTGCCCCCGACTCTCTCCACTTACCCCAGGCCCCCTGCCACACACTAGCCCCCAACCACACACACCCTCTCTGCTCCCCCCACCCCACCTCTTTTCCTCCTTGCCCCCGACTCTCTCCACTTACCCCAGGCCCCCTGCCACACACTAGCCCCCAACCATACACACCCTCTCTGCTCCCCCCACCCCACCTCTTTTCCTCCTTGCCCCCGACTCTCTCCACTTACCCCAGGCCCCCTGCCACACACTAGCCCCCAACCACACACACCCTCTCTGCTCCCCCCACCCCACCTCTTTTCCTCCTTGCCCCCGACTCTCTCCACTTACCCCAGGCCCCCTGCCACACACTAACCCCCAACCACACACACCCTCTCTGCTCCCCCCACCTCTTTGGACCGCTGCTACTGCTGTGTCCTCCCCCCACACCTGAATCCCCCCTCCCTGCTGCGCTGCGCTTCTCCTCTCTCCTCTTTCTCTCTATCATCTCTCTTTCTCCTCTCTCTCTCTTTCTTTTCTCTCTCTCTCCTCTCTTTCTCTTTGTCCCTGCCCCCCCTCTCTTTTCTCTCTCTCTTAGTCTTTTCTCTCTCTGCTCCGCTTCACTTTCCACCTCCTCTCCCACAGCTGCAGCCACACACAGTAGCCTACCCACCTGGCGGCTGCCATCGGTTTTTTTTTTCTTTTTATAGTTTTTGGTTGATTTTGTCTCTGCTTGGGGGTGAGTTGAGCGACACAAATAGTGTTGTCTCCTCACTTCTGCCTCTCCATCGTTGTTGAACTACCCCGGTTGCCTGTGTGCCTCGTGCGGCCGCCCTGCTGTGTCTCAGCCCAGGGTGGCTGGCTGGCGGCGGCGAATCCGTGACCAGCAGTGAGCGGCAGGAGAAGGACCGGAAGAAGAGGGGTTAGTGCGTGTGCGATTGTGCACCTTTTGTTGCCCCTTTCTCTCCCTAGCTGGCGGTTTTAAATAGGGACACCCCTATTCTGAAATGCATTTGGGTGTGGGGAGGAGGGAGGGAACCTTGGAGAGGAGATGTACTGTTGTAAAACTTGTGTCTTCATGCCCATGCCCAGTAAAGAAATTGCTGCTGTGTGTTGCGTTGCATTGCATGCGTCTTGCAGGTGGTTTTTGAACAGGTGCCTTCCAGAGTGCTTCCTTGCCTCTGGGGCAGTCTGAGTGGGGTCCAGGGTTCTGATGCGATGCTGCCACTACATGCTGGGCCCATGCCATGCCAGAGTGCTTCCTTGCCTCTGGGGCAGTCTGAGTGGGGTCCTGGCTGGGCTCTGATGCTGCCACTACATGCTGGGCCAATACACACGCATGATGATGATCATGATGTTCAATCCATGAGGCTGCCATCAAGTGTTTGCTGCTGCTTGCTTGCCATGGCATTGGGCAGGCAGAGTCACAGAGTGGGTGGGTTCAACCTCTGTGTTGGTGTGACTGGGTTCTGGTTTTGGTTGTGTGCAATTTAGAGTCACTAAATAGGCTGCATTGAGTTTGATGCTCCCCCCACAGGAGCATTACTTGAGAACCACCCCCCAGAACCCACACTTTGTGTTCCAGTTCACTAAATAAGTGTTTCCTCCTTTGATCTGCAGGTTCCCAAGCGTTGACTGCATCCCTCCCCCACCCCCGGTAGGTGCTGTGCCCTCCCCCCATCCACTCCCCCCCAAAAAAAGCTAAAAACTTGCCACCCACACCACAACTACTCCACCCAACTGCCCGTGCCACCCTCCCACACCGGGGTTCCACCCTTTAACCCCCTATTTTTCTAAAAAAAAAACCCTCCCAGACCCATCTCCCCAATTGGCTTGGTGGTTGACTCCCAAATTCAAAAAGGACACCCTCCCCCTCACTTCGATTGGCTTCCCCCCCCATATCAAAAAGTCTTCCTTTCCCCCCAATTGGCTTCCTTTTTTGAAAACAAACTTCCCCCCCGCCGCCTCCAAATCAGCTGCCTTTTTTTTGGCCCCTAAGCCCCTCCAAATTATTTTTTTGACCCTGTCTGGCCTTCCTCCTAAAGTCTCCCTCCTTCTGACCTAGCAGCATGTCTGAGCGCCGTGTGGCGGGCAGGGCTCGCTCAAGGCTGGCAGGCAGAGGTGGGAGAGGCCAGGTGCGGGGTGCGCCTGCGGCACGGGGAGGGAGAGGACGCGGGGAGCCTGAGGACACCCCAGTTCTCCCCATTGGAGAATTCTTTGCTCCGGCCCCATCTTTGGTGCGCAGGATTCAGTTCCCCACGCCTGCTGCCGCCAATCGCGGCAGAGGCAGAGGCACTGTTAGGGCTGTGGCGGGTCCCTCCTCGCCGGCGGCACCAGGTGCTGCTGAGCTACCGCCAGTTGTTGAGGTGGAGGAGACTGTGGAGTTGGAAGAGCAGGTAGAGGGCGGTGAGGACCGTGCGGCTGGCAGCGATGCAGCCAGGTTCTCCCTCCCTCTGGGGCCCCTTCCCCCTATCCTTTCGCCGCTCAGTGGGGCCCCCCCTCGTGAAGCCCGACACTCTGGTGGGGAGCGGTCTGGCGAGGTGGTGGAGGAGAGGCCTGCCTCTCCGATGCCAGTTGAGCCGGGCCCTTCCTCCGCTGTGGAGGGCGGAAGGGGCGGGTTGGGTGGCAGCAGTGGGCAGGCAGCGGCGGCCGCCCCCCCCCAGGACTGCATCCACCCTGCGAGAAACGGCCTAGGACGGCGCCCAGGGCGCAGGAGGCCAAGGGCAGTGGTGCATGGGTGCATTTTGAGGTCCCTCAAGATGCCCCATTCCACGCCCGCTGTGTCCACTGCAGGATGCTTGTCAGCCGTGGAAGGGACCCTGCGCACCTGGGTACGACGCCTATGTGGAGACACCTAGAGCGTCACCACCCAGGTCTCAGGGGACAGGCTGGCAGCGCTAGTGCGCCTTGTGCATCTGCCACTAGGGCGGGCAGCGGCAGTGTGCCAGCCAGCAGGCAGGCTACACTGCCCGTCCAGCGGTGGACGCAGTCCTCGGGCAGCCAGCGTATTGTTCGCGTGGACCATCATCACCTCACCCGCCTCATAGGGGAGATGATTTCCACCGATGACCAGCCGTTTCAGGTGGTCGAGAACAACGGCTTCCGCCGGATTCTCCAATACCTGGCTCCCGAATACGTCATCCCCTCAAGGACGACGTTCAGCCGGAACGTGGTCCCCTCCCTGTACCGCCGGTGCAGGGAGCTCGTGACGGCCGAGCTGCGTGCAGCTCCGGCCGGGACAAGCGTGCATTTCACGACTGACCTCTGGACCAGTGTCAGTGGGATGCACGCTTCTTTCCTGGCCCTCACTGCCCACTGGTGGGGACCGGAGAGTGAGGGGACCTCCGCGGGCGATGCTTCCGGGTCCGGCGCGGCTCCCGATGCACTACGGCACAGGTGGGCCGTCCTGCACGTGGAGACGATGGACACGAGGCACACCGCGGAGGAGGTGGCGGCCGTACTCGACCGCCAGATAGAGGAGTGGATTGGCGGGTGTCCACACCTCTCCCGCGGCTTCATTGTCACCGACAATGGAGCCAACGTTACCGCCGCTGTCGAGACAGTCATGGACTGTGTGAACATACGGTGTATGGCACACACGCTCCATCTGACCGTCAGGGACGCCCTTGGCCTTAAGGAGCTGAGGGCGTCCCAGGAGAAGGGGGCCCGCCCCATCGCAGGTGCTGTTGCTGCCACGGCCACGCTTGTGGATAAGTCCCGCAAGCTGGCCGCCCACTTCCACCGCAGCGAGAAGTCCAGGAGACTGCTTCGCCAGAAGCAGGATGACCTTGGCCTTCCTCGCCATCTCATCCCTACGGATGTGGAGACGCGGTGGAACTCCACCTTCCTCCTGTTCCAGCGCCTGTTGGAGCAGGAGAGAGCCCTTGTCGCCCTGGCGAGGGACGAGTCCTTGGATGTCTGCGACTTCTCGAACGCAGAGTGGAAGCAGATGTCCGAGGCGGTGTCGGCACTCGAGCCCTTCCAGCTTGCCACGAAGGGCTTGTGTGGCGACACCACTCCCTTGAGCCAGGCGCTGCCCACAGCTGTTGGTCTCGAGAAGCTGATGGGTGGACTCCATATCTCTCTGACCACGCCAGAGGGTCGTGCTCTGGCTGGGAGGCTGAGGTCTGGGGTTGACAAGCGGCTCGTTGATGTGCTGGGAGACAGGGAGGAGTATGTCCTCGCTTGTCTCTGTCACCCAGCCCTCAAGGGCAATGCCGTGAGTGCCGACGACTTGCCCAGGTGGAAGGGCATCCTGGTCGAGAAGGTTAGGGAGGAGGAGGCCGCTAGGGCCCGCAGAGACCAGGGTGTTGGTAGTGGTGCGGGGGCAGCCCTCGCGGCCCAACCCGCACCCAGCAGCAGCATGGGCGGCCAGCCGGCGTCAGCTTCCCCTTCCCCTCCCTCTTCCCAGTCCAGCAGCGCGGCATCCCAGGCGGCGCCATCGCAGCAGCCATTTGCTACCGACTCGAGATCCGCCCAGTGGTTTCAGCGGTTCTGCTATGGCGCCATGCCTGGTATGCGGGAGGCTCGACCTGCCAGGCCCCCCTCCAGTGCTGAGCAATGCGTTGCGCAGTACTTGGAGGAGCCTGTGGAGGGAGACGGCGTGGACTGCGCACAGTTCTGGGCGAGCCGCCGCCAAGTCTGGCCGGACCTGGCGGTGGTGGCTGTGCGCCTCCTCTCCTGCCCCCCAACCAGTGTCCAGAGCGAGCGGGTGTTTTCACGTGCCGGGGACGTGGTGACACCCTCTCGCTCCCGCTTGGACCCTGGTCTGGTGGAGCAGCTGGTCTTCCTTAAGGTGAACCTCCCCCTGTTGGGCTACCCCAAGCTGCAGTTTGAGACGGGCGAGTGATTACCGTGGGTTGCCCCATGGTTGGTCACCTGCCTGGCTCGAACTCTGTGCTTATCCCTACCCTCCCCCCTTCCACCTCTAGCTGAGCTGACGTGACAGATGCTGAGCCGTGCCAGCCAGTCGCAGCGTGTAGTGTGCCCACACAGAGATGCAGTTGTAGTAGTAGTTGTAGTGCTGCGACTGGCCAGATGTTTACAATGCCCACGCCCAACTAAAAAGAAACCCAATGCTGACCAGCACAGGCCCTTTATCTATCCACCTGTCAGCATTTGGGGACCTGGCGTGGGCACGGCACACCCCCCCAAAGTAGCACAGCCCACGGAGTACTAGACTTAGCAGCAGCGGCGGGTATACGTTCAAAAATGCAGTGTAGATATGTAAATACTGTATGTAAATAAACATGTAAATAATTTTTTCTTTAAAAACCCCATGTCAAAATCAAGCCTCAAAATTATGCAAAAGAAAGAAAAAAAGGTGACAAAGGGAGAACAAAATGATGAATGCCAAATGAATTGATTTTATTGAAAATGTCACCAGAAATCATGTGTGGGGGGCTTGGTTTACATGGAGAAAATGATTGGGTGATTTTTTGAAATGAAACGAATGAATTATTATCATCTTATGTTCATCTTGATTGTGGTCACTGTTGATGTTGGCTGATGGCAAAAAACCCAAAACCATCAGAATAGCAATGAACTGGCTGCCAACACAACATATTGATTGATAACTGTGCAGGGGGGGAATTGGGTCTGTGTGTGTGTGTGTGTGGTGCAGGCTCAGTCTGTCTCTTCCTGTTGTGTGTCTGTCTGTCTGTCTGTCTGTGTGAATGGATGCCTAGCACTGTCTCTGTGTGTGGATGCTTTCTGTGTGTAGTGTGGTGTGTGTCTGTCTACATGTTTTTTTTCCTCCCCCCCATGCCTCCCTCCATCCTTCCCCTCTCATCCTCTCCCCTTCCTCTTCACCACCTTCCATCCTCCCTCCCTTCCAGCCCACCACCGCCTCACCTGCCCCCAACCCCGGTCTGGCAGATGATGAGAGTCTGGTCTCTCCCACCGAAGCACACACGTGAGCACGTGTGTGCACAAATATGTGGCTGACCAACTCTGAGCCGGACCCTCCCCCCTTCAATCCCCTCTACATCCCTCTCCCCCTCCCCTTTCCTCCCCCCTGCCTCCCAGCCTCCCTCCCTGCCTCCCTCCCCCCTCCTAGCTAGCAGTGCACACATACACACACAAAACACCTGTGGTGGCAAACACCACCAGCACACATGCACTCACACTGGTGCCACCACCTCTGCCTTGGGCCTCTGTGTCCTTGAGCAGATATGTGGTGGTGGACCAGAGAAGCATTTCTTTCCAGCAAGGCAAAAGGCATGCACTCACTGCACACACACACACACACACACGAAGAGGTGAAGACGAGAAGAGGCAACTTCTAGAACCAGCAGCAGCAGGTGAGTGTTGTGTAATTGTGTTGCTTCCCAAGGCCACTGCCCATGCTCAATGCTCAGTCTGCTGAAACTAAAGAACTAGCTACAATCACCCTTCCTCACATGCAGCTCAGCTCAGCTCAGCTCAGCTGCACAGCACACTGACTAACTAGACACTACAGCTGGTGGTAGAAAAAACAGAAGTCTAGATTCTAGAAGATGTCCTGGTGGATTTTAAACTTTCAAATCTGTGCTAGGATTGCCTTGCCTCCTCCTCCTCCTCCTGCCTGTAATTGTGCCCTCTCCCCTTGCAGTTGCGCCGTCGTGATGGGTTGGTGATGTGCGTGCGCCGTCTACTTGTTAGCTCTCTCCTCCTCATGTTGGCTGGGCTTGCCAGGCACTGGCTGGCAGCAGCTGTTGGCTGTGTGCTAGGCTCAGGCTGTGGCGCGCGTGACTGGACTGGGAATGTTATTGTAGCGGCAACACTGGTTGTGGTGGTAGCAGTAGTAGCTGTTGTTGTTTCTGGGCTGGTGGCTGCTGGCCTGTGCTGACTCTGCGCACTTGGTCTGGTCTGGTCTGGTCATTGGGATGCAGATGTAGGGTGTGTGTGCATCATCCATGGGGAGCATCAGAGCAGAGCAGAGCAGGTTGGCTGGCTTCTGTCTGTCGGGCCTAGTCAGTGGCAGGCACTGAGTGAGGCGGTGGTTTCTTTGGGCATCACGTCACCCATCATGCAGAGCGGCAGGTCTGCTGCTCTGCTGCTCCGCCTCCTGCTTCTTCTCTGTGTGTGCTGCTCTTGTGCTTAGTGTGCTGCTCCGCTGCTGCTGCTGTGCTGGCAGGCAGCACAGCAGTGGCCTTTTTGTTAGATCAGAGAGTGGGTGTTGTCTCTCTGAGTGTCCTCCTCTTACTTGCTTGGATAGGAGTGGTGGTAGTAGGTAGGCATTAAGATGGACTGACTAGGTGTTACGTGTTAGGGCACCCAGAGAGAGGCGCCAAAAAGATGGGGTGGCAATTGTTGGGTTGCTCCTAGTATTATTGGTGAATTTCTGAAGAAAAATTTTTTTTCCATTGGCTAGAATGGGGGTTCGGGGCTGCCCCAGACCCGCCTCTGTGGGGTGGCAGCACCGCCAAAGTGGGTCCGGGGCCATGGCAAAAATGCCCTCAGTCCCTCCCAGCAATCCCCGTAGAGATAGGAGTGATGGTTCTGTTGTTTTTCTGAGGTGTTCTGAGTGAGTGTGGATTCTGTGATAGCAAATGAGAGTGGATTCATGGTGTCTCATTGGAAATCTCATAAGCTATCATAGAATCTACACTCAGAATACCTCAGAAAAACAACAGAACCATCACTCCTATCTCTACGGGGATTGCTGGGAGGGACTGAGGGCATTTTTGCCATGGCCCAGGACCCACTTTGGGGGTGCTGCCACCCCACAGAGGTGGGTCTGGGGCAGCCCCAAACCCCCATTCTAGCCAATGGAAAAAAAATTTTTCTTCAGAAATTCACCAATAATACTAGGAGCCACCAATTGCCTTGGGATTTTTGGGGTGGAGGACACCCATGGGTGGCTACCACCCACCCCAGCTTTTTTGCCCCTAAGGGCTCCACATTGTGAGTTATGGGCAAAAATTTATTTTTTGAAAAAAATTTGTAAAAAATCAGAGGAAGGTCCAATCGACTTGAAATTTGGGTGGCAGGTAGAACACAATGTCCCCTTCAAAACCAGCCACTTTTTGTGATCCGAACCAGTTCGGTTCAGATCCGAACCGGTTCGAAACTGAACCGGACCGGGGGGGTGGTCTGGCAAAACCAAAACCGAACCACCCCGGTCCGGTCCGGACCCGGTTCGGACCCGAACCGAACCGGGAGAACCGGTTTTATGCACATCCCTACCGTTTGGACCCTCTCCCATCCTACCCAGTCAGTGTTTTATTGAAACACTGGCTGGCTGGGCTCCCCTGGCCCCTTAGCCCAGCCAGCATTTCAGTGAAACACTGGCTGGGGGGAAGAGGGGCACACCTCGCACTCCCAGTGGGTGGCGCTTTGTTTGCTGGCTGGGTGTGGAAGAAGACTAGGGGCCAGAGGGACAGCGAGGTCATTTTGGAGCCTGGACCTAAAGGCCTTTGGGGGCCCCCCTCTGCTGGAGGCCCACCCTGCAAGTTAAGCATCATCCCCCTCCACACACACATATACACACGCACACCCCATGATAAACACAGTGTCTTTAAACATGGGTTCTTGAGGGTACAAACAGCAACTGAACTCACAATAATGTAAGAATATAACACAGGTTTATTTCTGCAAAAATGCATTAGCAGCAACATTTCAACACACAACTTAACATATTCCAATCCCACATATCACTTCCCCCACTCTGTCTCTAAAGCATCCGGCATAGGTTGTAATCACATTTGGTCACCCGGTGCAGTGTGGGCCAGCATTGACCACACCACTGAGGACAGACTAAAGAGGATTTGGGGCCCCCCAGGGTGTGTGGAGGACCTGGACTTTGCCCCCAAAATCCAGGGGTAAAAGCACCACTTCTAGGGGACACCCTGGCTGAGAGTGAGGAGGTGCCTTGGCAGCCCCCCAGACCCTGGGGGCCAAGGGATGGTCAAACCCCTTGCTCAATTGTCCCCATGCCCCTGGACCAGACAGTACTCTGGACAACTCCTCCAACAATACTGAATTAAGTCTAGAGTTCAAGTCATTATGAATACGAGCAACTTTACCCACAAAGCACTGTGTACAGTCATCTCAGTATGCTACTGGGGATCCAACCACATCTTTCCTGGGCCAGGGGTCATAAAGCCCCACATTACCCAGAAAAGCTCTGCTGGAAGACACTGAGAAGATGTGATGGTGAAGGAATAGAAATAAACTAAGTAGGAGTACCAGCCAAACCAGTAAGAAAGAAAATTCCCCAGAGACATCAGGAATCCATTGGAATCCATTAACCTTCAAGGGCAGACCATTGTAATAGGTTCGTCACCCTGGCAGAAGAGTATAGTCACTGAACATCCATACTTCTTAAGGAAGTGATCTGACCAGACAAGGGCATAGATGACACATTCCCAGAGATGTGGGGTGGATATTTTTCACATACTTAATTTGTAGCACTGCGAGTTCCAGACAACTGTTGTGCTGTCACTTGTGTGGGAGAAGGGGTGATTCGACAATCTTCCCTTCCCTCTCAAGCCATCTGTGCATCACCAAAATATGTCCCCAAGGGTTGCATAACCCTCAAGAAATATTTTGGGGATCCTCAGTGGGCTTCAGTGGGGAGGACTGGTGAAAATTGCCCCACTCCCATTCAAGTGATAGCACAGCAGAAGTCTGGAATTTGCACTGCTGCGCATATGCAATGCTAGTCCAGATGTTAGCATTCTTGTATAAAATTCATTAGTAACCATTCATGGATGCCATTGCCAATGCAATATTAGACAAATTCAGCAGTTTTAGAGTTGTAATTAATGTTTTTCTGGTACATAAGATCTTCCAAACTTATTAGGATCAGTAGGGATGGGATGGCTTTTGTGGATGGGAGAGCAAAGCCATTTTCATACAAATCCAAAAACTATGGAATGAACTCCTCTAAAAAGATGAATCATCATTATCTATTCCTTGTAACTTTGAGGGGGGAAACCAGTGCTAAGGCCTTCCTTTTGGCAGACTTTTGGGGAAGAGTGTTTTTTTTTTTTTAAGTCTTCTTGGTGCTGTTTTAGTTTTGTAGTTTTTATAATTGTATTCTAATCTTCCAGATTAATTGAATTTTTTTTACATTGTATCAGTTTTATTAGTCTCCTTTGGAGGAAGCAGGATATAAATAGAGCGATTAAACAAAAATAAAATATTTGCTGGTGGCAGAGTGATGTTGGATAACTTAGTTAGAAGATCAACAACTTTATGAAGAAAGTTGGGGTTGGATTTGAAAGGTCCTTACGTTTATACTAAATATAACTCTGAAAAACGTTTTTAATAAGTTCATAATATGATAGTACTTGGCCCCTTGAAGACTTAGCCATATATATTCAATTTGTTAAGATCAATGTGCAATACAGGTGCTGATCTGAATCATATGTTTTGGACATCTCCTAGAATAAAACCATTTTGGATTTGAGTACATAATTATGTTCAAAAAATGACTGGATATTGCTTCCAATAGATCCCTTGAGTATGCTTTTCTATAACATTCAATCATCAATTTTAAAGAGGATCCAGAATTAATAATACAGCTACTCAATGCTGCAAATTTAGTAATTACTAAAAACTGGAACAATTTGTAAATTAAGATATGGGGCATAGTTTGTATCATAAAGTTGACCAACTATGTTAGATGGAGAGAGAGCTGTCAACCAGAGGATAATTTCATTTACAAATGGAGTCTTTTAATTTCATATTGGAACAATAAAAATCAAGATAATGTGCAACCATTTCTAATTTTAGGCACAACATGAAATGAAAGTAAAGCAAACATATGGTTTACTTATAGGCAGTGCAGATAGTGTTGTAAACCTAGGTATTCAATTGGTTTTTAAATACATTTGTAGTAGTTTCAATGCATAACTGAACTATTATCTATTTTGCTGCATTGTCCTGCCTTGGAATTTTTGTCCTTTTGCTTATTGGAAAATTGTATATGATTAACTATGTAAGGATGATGCAATTAAAAAAATCAAGATCAGCAACTTTACATGGAGTTCCTGAAGAATTCTGAGCTGCATGCTGTCTGACCCTAATGACTTGTTTGTCAGCTAGTTCTAAAATTTCATCCATGGTCATCTTTCTAGGATATATGTCTTCACATCTATTCTTGTAAAAAAATCTTACTTCAGATGTGGTATCTCTCCAACATCTTCTACAGTGGATTTACATTTGGATTTACAGTGGATTGTTTCACAGTGATTTTCCTCTTTTCTTCCAGTATTCTTATTTACACCTTTGTCATCTAATGGTCTCTCTGGCTTCTGATCTGACTGATAAAAAATATTTATTAGATATTATATCTTTCCAAGGAAATTCCTCCTCAAATTCCTTCCAGGCTTATGTGCAATTGGGGTGTGTGTGTGTGTGTGTGTGTGTGTGTGTGTGTGTGTGTGTGTGTGTTTAGTTTCCTCTATCTGGGCAAGACATCCACCACTGGGGACACATAAGATGTGTTTTCAAAAGCCCCTGGTTGACTTTATAGAGAACTGAATCCAGAAAATATTGCTTTCCCAGTTTGCTTGTCACTGCAAAACATATTCTGCATGGGCTCATGAAATACTTCACATCTGACTATGAGCTTCTCTCATTGTCTACCACAGAAGACATTCTGTTTCTCACATAAGAGACAACTGGATGGCAGAGAGAGGCTCATATGACCCGAAAAGAATTTTGCCCAGTTGCTTTTTTAGCCAAGTCAATAACTTCTGGCACCAGCAATTATTGACTGGCTACACAATTGCTTAGAGCAGGTCACATGACCTTTTGACCTAAAACAGAGCAGAGCGAAACTAAGATGTAGCAGTGCAAATAAAATTAAAGGCTCCTGGAACCAGGTGAATCATTTTATAACTCTAGAACTCAGGATCACCCAATGCATTTGACTGGTAGCAGGTTCATAAGAGACAAACTAAAGTACTTCACACAACACATAATTAGCTAAGGGGATCCTCTGTCACAAGCTGAGAAGATGGACACATCTATAAAAAGCTTTTTAAAGGGTAAATTTTTTAAAAACCCAATACGTTTATCACATAAATAATAAATTTGTGATGACTAGGCCAAATGTATTAATCAATGGAGCCTCCAAATGTATGTATCAGTGGAGCCTCCATTTTCAGGGGCACTGTACTGATGAATGCCAGGTGCTGGAGACCTGCAATGGGAAAATGTTTTTGCCTTCATGCCCTGCCTATGGGCTTCTTGAAGGCATCTGGTTGACCACTCTTGGAAACAGGATAGTAGACAAGTTTGGCCCTTAGTCTGATCTAGCAGGGCTTTTCTTATGTTTAAATGACCCTTTGTGGAGTTCTCTGCCTCTTCTGGTGTTTAGCCTTTCATGCTGCAGCTACAGGTACTTTGGGGCTAAAGCAGAAGTCAGAGAGAGGAGTAACGCTTTTGGCTGATGTGCCAGCTGTGCCCTCTCCTGGAACAGGCAGCCCTGATGACAGTTACATACATTGGTCACTACACGTGTGGCTTAGAATCAGGGCTGTCCTTAGGGCATGGCAAGCCAGGCGACTGCCCTGGGCCCCGCTCTTTTAACCCCCATTAGAATTAACTGGAAGGGGCCCCCACATGGGCTGATTTGCCCCAGGCCCCACACCCTGCTAGGCAGGGGCGTAGCAAGGTTGGAGCCCGGGCGGGTGCGCGACTGGGGGAGTCAGTCATGTGACTTGCCTCTGGGGGGCCCCCCCAAGGCAGTGGGCCCCCAGACAACTGTCTCCCCTTGCCCTATTATAGTTACACCCCTGCTGCTAGGGCTCTCTATGGATGGCTCTGCTTAGAATACTGCCACACACCCTAGGTGGGGCTGTCTTTGAAAATTGCTGAAAACTTCAGTTGGTACAGAACACAGGAATCAGATGGGAGTTCATCTTTCAGAACATAGACATAATATCAGTTTTGGTCATCTGTATTGGCCCCCAACCTGTTTCCAAGTCCATTAGAAAGTTCTCTCTCTCTCTCTCTCTCTCTCTCTCTCTCTCTCTCTCTCTCTCCACCAGCAACAGTCACTGGAGATAATGTACTGGGGGTGGATAGGGCCAATTACTCTCCCCCGGCTAAATAAAAGATAATCACCACGTTAAAAGGTGCCTCTTTGCCAAGTTAGCAGCAGAAGTTTTCTTTAAAGCCCTTAATATTTGGGACCAAGATAGCTGAAGGTCTTCTTTTACCCATTTGAATCAGCCTACATGTTGAGATACTTGGATTAAGCCTTTCTTCATGCCCTACCATTTAAGTATGTTGGGTGATGTGAGGGCCTTTCTGGTAGTGGTCTCATAAGACTCTGGAACTCATTGCCCTAGGAGAACACTTAGCTTCCACCCAGTTTGCTTGTTGATAACAGATTCGAACGGGTTGTTAAAATGAGCTTTGACCTGAGCAGTGTTTGATTGCTATATCCTGTTGCTCTTGATGGGCTGCCATTACTACCTGTCCTGCTTTTTATTGTTTTATTGCCATTTTTGATTGATGGTTGTTCATTGTGATGTTTTGTGATGTACCATGTTGTTTTGTGAGCCACCTTGGGTGTCCTGAAAGGGAAAGAGGAGCAGGATGAAATATTTTCATAAAACAAACAAATTAGTAGTAACCAGAGATATAGTGGAAGAACAGTAACAAACATCATTATCATTATCATCAACAACTTTATTGCAGTGTCAAGAACAGTGGCAGATTTAAGGAGAGGCAAAGTAGGCACTTGCCCACAGTGGCAAAATTTGAGGAGTGGCAAATTTTGCTGCTCCTTAAATTTTGCCTCCCCTCTCTGGGGGTGGCTGCAGTGAGGGTGGGGGAGGGCGAGAAGAAAGTTCCCCCTTTTTCTTCTAAAAACCGCTGCTGTGTGGCAGGATGGGGGCAGCGAAGGCCACACAGCGGCAGCTTGGGGGAGGGGGAACGAGGGGAAAGTTCCCCCTTTTACTTTAAAACGTCACTGCATGGCGGGATGGGGTGGCAGTGGCTGCAACGTGGAGGGTGGTGGTGGGGCGAGGGGAAAGTTCCCCCTTTGACACTGAAAATGAGTGCACACCCGCTTTCTACCCAGAGAAAGGCCTATAGCGGACTACAGATGGGGGTGTGCACTCATTTGGGAGGAAAGAGGGGAGTTGGAAGGAGCTCTCCCTCGCCTCCAGGCAGCGGTGCTGCTTCAAGGTAAAAGGGGGAACTTCCCCCTCGCCACCCTGCTGCAGTGGGGGCTTGGCCGCCTAAGGGCGGCAAGAGGCTTAATATACTCATGGTCAGCGGAAGAGCAACAAGGTCAGCAGAAGAGCAACAAGGATGGAGACATCCCATGATGCCGCCCATTCATTATACAATTCGACAGGCCAACACAATAGAATCATCACTATACCAGATTAAATTATATGTCGTGAAATGGGATTGTAAACCCATTTGGCAAAGCTTTTGGAACAAAGATTTTAAAAAGTTTTGCTATCATCATAAGTATTATTATTTATAACATAGTTATCCACTTCCTAAGCAATGAGAAGTTCTAGGGATAGAGCCACTTGGGTTTAGTTTCCTTTGGATCAGAAAGCCCTGGAGGCTTATGCAGTGGTGCAGCTAGAGGAGAGGGGGGCCCGTGTTCCTCTCCCCAGAGGTCCCCTGGAATGAAGGAGATAATGAAGAAAATAAGGAGGGGTAGAACTGGCGGGCCCTCAGGATCTGGGGGCCCCGGGTTCTTTGAACTCATCTGCTCAGTAATAGCTACACCCCTTGGCTTATAGTGTTTTTGCTTTATTTACAAAGATACAAGTAGAGCATAGGGAGAAGCAATAAAGCAGCTCCATTACAGCAGATCTTCCAAGAATGGCCCTGCACTCTAAGATGTCTTCAGCTTTCCATGTGTGCTCTCTCCCCCTTACCCTTCTCTTAGCTGGAGGTGGGTCTGATGGCTCTAATTTACTATTATTTCTTGTTTACACAGTCAGACAGGTGTTATTGACTGGTTTGTTTTATCCAGACATCGAGTCCTTCCCAAGGACCTGGGATGCCAGAATTTTATTGTCAATTGTTATAGATATCGTCGCAGAATATAGGCTGTTCCCAGTAAAGCTGCTTTTTGTAATTGGCTGATGGTGATTTCTGTGGCCCCTATGGTGTTGAGGTGCTCTTCAAGGTCTTTTGGGACTGCACCCAGGGCGCCAATGACCACTGGGATTATTTTGGTCTTTTTCTGCCACAGCCTTTCAATTTCAATTTGTAGATCTTTGTATTTGGTGATTTTTTCTATTTCTTCTATTCTTCTATCCCCTGGTATTGCTATGTCGATTATTTTGACTTGTTTTTCTTTCGTCTCGACTACAGTGATATCTGGTGTATTGTGTGGCAGATGTTTGTCTGTTTGTAGTCGAAAGTCCCATAATATTATTACATCTTCATTTTCTTCAACTTTTTCAATTTTATGGTCCCACCAATTTTTGGCTACAGGTAGCTTGTATTTTTTGCAGATGTTCCAGTGTATCATCCCTGCTACCTTGTCATGCCTTTGTTTCTAGTCAGTCTGTGCGATCTTTTTACAACAGCTGATTAGGTGGTCCACTGTTTCATCTGCTTCTTTACAAAGGCGGCACTTGCTGTTTGTTGTGGATTTTTTGACTTTTGCTCTTATTGCATTTGTTCTTAGTGCCTGTTCTTGCGCAGCCAGTATTAAACCCTCTGTTTCTTTCTTCAAGTAACCATTCTTAAGCCATTGCCAGGTCTTGGTGATGTCTGATTTTCCACTGTGCAAATATTGACCATGCAGGGGCTTATTTCTCCATTTTTCTGCTCGGGTTGACTTGTTCTTTCTTGTAGGCCTGCTTTCTTTCATTGGTATTGAATAATTTTGCGTTATTGACCATTTGAAGTGCATCTTCTTCACTGTCCTTGATATATTCTTCAAGGCCTCTTTTCTCCTCCTCTACTGTTTGATGGACTTGCAGCATTCCTCTTCCACCTGAGCTGCGAGGGAGGTATAGCCTGTCTACATCAGTGCGGGGGTGCAGAGCATGATTGATGGTCATGGTTTTCCTGGTCTTATGATCCAGCGTCTCTAGCTCTGCCTGGGTCCAGTCTATTATTCCTGCAGTGCAGAGTATCTGATAACAGGTATAGCCCAGGTGTTTATGGCTTGTATGGTGTTCCCGCCATTGAGTTTGGACTTGAGGATTTTTCTAACTCTCCTGATGTATTCACTTCCAATTTTTCTTTTAACTTCAGTGTGTGCAATGTTATCAGCCTGGAGAATGCCCAAGTATTTGTAATGTTCTTTCTCTTTCAGGTTCTTGATCTTGCTTCCATTGGGCAGTTCTATTCCTTCTGTTTTTCTTATTTTTCCTCTGTTCATTATTAATGCAGCACACTTGTCTAGTCCAAACTATTAATAATAATAATAATTATTATTATTATTATTATTATTAATAATTCAATTTCTATACTGCCCTTCCAAAAATGGCTCAGGGTGGTATACACATAGAAATAATAAATAAGATGGCTCCCTGTCCCCAAAGGGCTCACAATCTAAAAAGAAACACAAGACAGACACCAGCAACAGTCACTGGAGGGATACTATGCTGGGGGTGAATAGGGCCAGTTACTCTCCCCCTGCTAAATAAAGAGAATCACCATGTTAAAAAGGTGCCTCTTTGCCAAGATAGCAGGGGACTAACCCTCAAGGGATTTCCAGATGTCTCCCAATCATTAACATTATTTCCATTGGGGAAACACCATTTGGGCATCCTGAGTTATTAGTCAGAAAATCTGCCCCCCCCCAAAAGATCAGTTAGCAGCCATGCACCATTATTATTTCTACTATTGTCAGAATATTGTATCAGATAATGGGACCCTTGAAATGGGTATAGCACTCAGCACTTAACTGATGTTGCTTTATCCATGAGCAGGATCCACTCAAAGTCAAGCAGATGCTCAACTTTCTACTATGGTCTGTGAAGCTAGGGAACTGCCTAGCTTTGGATAGTTTTCCACAAGACAGCACTCTGCACCTCTTAACCAGTATTCAGCAGTTCCTTCCAGGCATCTGTCACTCAGCAACATGCTTGGGACTGGTCCTGAGGCTGCCCACTCTATTTCCCCCAGAAACTCAGTGATGCATGAACATCCCACACATGCACTCTGGCAACACACACACCCCCCGATGCTCTTGCCACGTGCTGAGGAACTGTATGGAAAGGAAGGGCTCTGCTGGTCTTGTGGTAGCTAGCAAGCACGAATGGTCTCCTTTGCTAAGCAGTCCATCCTGGTTTGCCTTTGAATAGGGGACTATATGTGGGAGCACTGTAAGATGCTCCCCTTAGGGGATGGGGCTGCTCTGGGAAGAGCATCTGCATGCAGAAGGCTCCAAGTTCCTTCCCTGGCATCTCCAGATAGGGACTCTGAGAGAGACTCCTGCCTGTAACCTTGGAGAAGCTGCTGTCAGCCTGTGTAGACAATACTGAGCCCTATGGACCAGTGGTCTGACGGTAGAAGGCAGCTTCCTGCCTCTGTTCCACTCACTGTTGCGAGGCAGAGGGTATCTTGCTCTTCAGAGCCCACCCACACTGTGCTCAGCCTGTCCCAGCTCTGTGGGAGGGGCCACCCTATTGGCAGCTTAGTTCCCATCTACTTAGGCACTAGGCAGTAGAGGCAGGAGGAGGAGAGGATGCAACTGTGTGCGCGTGGAGGAAAGGGAAAATGGAGCTTCCCTCCCCAAATGAGCAGATGTCCCTTTGGGTCAGGCTGGTGGCCCTGCCTGGGATGGATCTAGAGGGATCCGTGTCTCCTCAGGGTTCTGGTCGGATAGAAGATGGCAGCTGAGGAGACTCGGAGCCCGAGTCGGCCCATAGGACGGTTCTAATCCTGGTGGTGTTGTGTAGTGCTTGGATGGATCCTCCTCGTGGCTTTAATCTGGGGGTTTGTCCTTTTGCTTTTGTGCCACACTAAGTGGCTCAGTGGCCTTTTTAGCAATTGAACTAAGCTTAATTGTTGCATACATCAGTCCAATCATAAAACCACCACCCTTTTGTAAGCTGCTGCCTTCGTACATTGATCAGAGTTCACGGCCACAATTTCTTCGGAAGCTCCATTTTGCGAAGGGCATGTTTACACAGGCTGGTTTCCCCCTAGATAGCGCCCCTCTTCCCCCACGCCCACCCATACGAGAAATGCGCCCTCCCGCCGCTTGTGTCCGAAGCCAAGTCTCCAAGCAAGCAACGGGAAACTCCACGCATTCTCACAAAGGCTGCCGTCGCCTTGCTAGACCTGCAAGTGATGAAAGTATCCAGTACCATGAGATATTTTGAGACGTTGCGATACACCCTGGGCTGCTTCTTGCGAGTCATAGCACTTCAAAGTTTTGCATCTCACTTTGGATTGCTTGTGTGTGTGCGCGCGCGTGCGTGCGTGTGTGTTTTTAAAGGGGAAGGACCGTCACAGGCAGCGTTGTTATTGGAATTCAGGGCTGGGGGAGTCGCGGAGGCAAAGCGCCCCAAAGGAAGGAGACAAATAGTGAACTGCAAAAAGGAGAGTTGGTAAGAAGATGCAACGATTAGGGTGGGGGTAGCGGCGTTGCAATAGCGACTGATCGCCTCCTCCATCAGCCTCCTGACCAAAGAGAGAGAGATCGCCTTTGATGACCAACGGGCCGGCTCAAGCGACTCCTGAGCAATTAGTTTCCGCTTCTGGGGAAACAGGGAAGCCTACGATGGGAGCGCCAACGACGACGAGGGCAAAGAGAGAGCGAGAGCTGCAAAAAAAGAGGAGGAGGAGGAGAGGAGGAGGAGGAAGTGGGCAGCTAAGAGGGTGCCTGCGCCTAAAGTCCGGTCCGGGTTTTGCCTGCAGCCCCGGGCAGCAGCAGCAAGAGCAAGCAGCAGCCCTTTGCAATGTGGTCCGCCTGTCTCGGTACTGGCAGAGCGAGGATGTAGAGGTGGGTTTGCCGAGGAGCTGCTGCGAGCGAGGGAGGGCGCGAGGAAGAGCTGCCTTCAGCTTGACGAACTTATCTGCAATTCCGACTTTGCCAGCCGAGAACTCTCCCTTTCATGCCCGCGAGCCTCCGATTTGAGCTTTGCAGCCACCCGTGATGTGTTCGGCGGGGAGGCGGCTGCCCCTGGGGTCCCATTCTTCGCGGGGATACCTTTGGGGCAGGTGTTAAGATCATCAGCAGCTTCACCATTACGGTGCACGCTCCGGATTTGGATCTTTAATCCGGCTGGCGACAGCGCGCGCGTAACACGCACACACGGACTGCCCGGAGTGGTGGTGGTGGCGGCGGCGGCGGCTGCAGCTCCCATCCCTCCCCCTTCCTCGCTACTGCTGCTCCTGTTTTTGCTCCGGATCGCTCTGCCTCTGGTAGGTGCCTGAGTCTAAAAAGGCCTCCTCTGTTGGCTGAATATGCAGATACGGGGCGGGGAAGTGGAAAGTCTTGCGGAAAAGTTTGCGGCGGTGAAATAATTTCCTTTCCCTTCGGGGCTGCCGAGTGAGTGGCGCAGGTCCTCTGGCTCCCTCCACCTTCCCATCGCCTCCCTCCGTCCCTCCTTGCCTTCCTTCCGGGGAGGTGTTGTTGCTGCTGCTGCAGCCACGCCGGTCTCAGATCAGTGGCTCCAGACAAAAAGCGAGGGGAGATTTGGGGTGTGCGCCGCGTGCGATTCTCAGCAGCGCCAGCGGCAAAAGAGCAGCCTCGGCAGTCCCCCGAAGCGGGCGGACGATCTCTCTCCGCCCCACGAAGTCGCCCCAAACCAACCCGGGGCAGAGACCTGAGCGCCTTTCCCGACGAGGCAGGAAGGGAAGCAGCCGGAGGTGGGCGCGGAGTCCTGTAAGTGGAGCCCCGAGGAGGTCTCGGATGATGTTTTGTGGGTGCGAGTGGGTGGGTGGGTGGGGGGAGGTGCGCGCTTGGTTAGTGGCTGCTGAGCAAAGTTTTGTTTGGAAGATTTAGCCGCCCCCCCTCCCCCGCACTCCCTCCTTCTGAGGCGACAGATGCCAGGTTTCCAGGGCGCAGGGCTTGTTGCGGGGTCTCCCTCCCCCTCCCTCCCTGTCCCTCCCCCCACTCGCCGGCCACCGCATTGGAGATCGAGAGCCCCCCCATCCGCCTCCGCCCCCCGGGCCGCCTAATCGGTGGTACGTTTCCCAGGTTACAGTCGCGGTGTCTGCAGCCAGCAAGGCAGGCCGGCGTTGGAGGCTGCTGGGTCTAGCTGACCCTCCACGTCGCGCTTGCTCCGCTTGTGTGAGCAGGCGGCGGATTAGAGCGGCGCCCGGCCCGTGAGGAGCGCCACTGCAGGGGCTGTCAGCCGCCTCGCCTCGGCCTTTTCCCGCGAGGGGCCGCCGGGCAGTGTGTGAGCCTGGCTGGCGCTTCCTTGCCTGCCTCCTGCGGCGCCTGAAGCGGCGCGCGGGGGTGGGGGGGAGGATTGCTGCCTCTTCTTATCAATGACCTTACCCAAAAATGTGCAGACAGAGTGGAGCGGGAGAGACTTGCTGGAATATTCCCCCCCGCCCCTTTTCGGAAGGCTTTACGTTTCACCTTTTCCCTGTAGCTTGAGAGTACTTGGAAGCCAAAAAGTTAGTAGCCCTGATCAGTTATTTGCACTTCCAGACTGTTTTGCAAGCAGACCCACCGCTTGCTGCTTTTTATGATGTGCCTGCTCCCTTTCACCCACCCGCTCAAGTGGTAGTGGCAGTTTTTCGTTTCCCCCCTTTCCTTTTTCTTTTCTTGTTTGGAGGCGAGCTGTGTATTTCCAGACTTCCGGGGTCTGGGAGGATGCCATTCCACTGCGTTTGGGCTTGTGCCTGTGCTCTGAGGGAACCATGTGGAACCGGTCACGCCTTTTTGGCAGAGTAGTTTTCTTCTTTGCGCCCAACCCTCCATTGCCTGGGGGGGGGACTTGTTTGCCCTCACTTTCTCCCTTCCCAATCTCATTCTACTCCCCTTATCCACACCTCCTTTGGCAGTCGTAGAAAAAGGCTTCCAAAATAGCATTTGGTATGGTCATGAGGCAAGAGGACCACCATTTCTGTGCAACTGCATGCCCAGTGGCTTCTTGGAAGTGCTTCCCTTTCCCCATGCAAGTGTCTGGAACCATAGAAGTTTGGCACATGGGTGGTATATGTGTGACAAAATTTGTCCAGAACTGACTATCCCCTGAATTGAAACTGCCACTTACCACTTCGAGAGCAGGGCCTTCAGCTACCTTCCTGATAGCTTTGCCTTGTCCTTCACTTTTTGCTTTTCGCTCAGTGATATGTGATTTGTTCCCTGCTGGAGTTCCACTACCTGCTGTGATTGATGGAAAATTCCACATGGGCACTGAAAAGAAATGAGATGAGAAAACCTGACAGTAGTTCACTGTAGCCTCTTTCCATCTCTGCTCCATTACTGGCCAGTGCATTGGAGATCTAGGGCCACCAAGCACCTTAAATGCGGCCACATTGTTTGCTTAGAAGGATGCGATAGTACATGAGTGTCAAACTACAGCCTTCTGGCTGCTGTTGGCCTGCAACTCCCATCATCCCTGGCTAGTGGCCACTGTAACTGGGGATGATGGGAGTTGTAGGACCAACGCCCCTGCCATAGTGTGTGCATTGTGAATTATTTGGAAATTTTATGTATATTATACTAGCAAAGTGTGCATCGTTCTGATGTGTGGTGTGTGTAAAAGAGAGGATGGACTTGTATATTCTAGGAAGTTTGAGGTGCGAGGAGTACAGAGCATCTCTGCATGCTGTGCACATAGAGATCCTGTCAATGGGGGGTGGGCACCCAATGTCAGTGGTGGAGGACAGGTTTTGCCCTCAATACAAGTGTCCCCCCAGTGCAACACTCTTCTGTAGAAATGAATGGCTTTTATTCACTCTTGCGGGGAAAAGTAAAAAGGTTCACTAGGGACAACACTGATATGGTCCTGATGATGTCCCCTGTTCCTAGTGGCCCTAACCACTGATTATCAGGCCTAGCTGCATAGTCTCGCCTCTTGATTTGCAAAGTCATATCCTGAGTTTTCTTTTTTTAGTCACTGTAAAGTGTGATGGAATTTTTGGAGCAGACTGTACAAAGAGATGCGCACATCTTCAGCTGTAACCCAGCATAATAGATAATTCAATCATAAGCCTTTTAAGGATGGAGCTTGAAAATGCTTCCGTGGCCTTTCTAGTTTGGCTTCTTGTATCCCCTCCCACCATTGCTTGGTGATCTATTTTTAAAAATATAATTATCATTTTAGTTCCTAACCCACAGACAAAGATGCAAAGATGTACACAAAGATTGTTATGTTTCCTGTTTTGAGGCTCTGCTTGCTCAGATAACTCCAGAAACCTCTTTGCAAGTGTTGGAGTTCATGGGAATCACTCCTGTTTGTGGGATAAGAGATCCTTCCTGTAAGATCCAGAATATTTGGAAACCATCTAGAGGAAAAACCTCTAGAGACCAGAGTCCTACGGAAGCTCCCATTGGAGGATGAAGACTCTGCCACACATTCCCCAATGTGAATTTACTTACACACCTGTTGCTAAGAAATTGATCCCAGAACTAGATTCCTTTAAAGCATTTTTGTTCAGTTCTCTGGGTTCAGGAGCAGGTTTGAGATGACCTGCTACAGCCTGGTCTTTAGCAGCTCTGTTGGCATGAGATGAGTTCTCCAGGTGATGTAGTTGTAATCAAGGTGACATTGCTACAACTCAGAGCATAGTGACACAAGATCTTTTGTCAGAACTGGCCTGGAGTTAACTAAGCCTGTGAGCTGAGAATATCCAGGAGGAGGAAAACTTTGAAGCTGTGGTGTCTTCTGCAGTAGTCTAAGGAATTAAGTGGTGGTGAAATGAAACTTCCATAAATAATATTTTATATAGGGCATAACATAAAACCATAGTTTGTGCTAACCATAGTTAAGAACCTAAACCATGGTTTGAGCTTCCAGATGAACAAGAGGAAAACTATGAGGCACTTCACTTGACACGTGTGAATCGGCTGCCCACGTGGCTGCCAGATCCGTCACGTGGAGCGTGCTGGGCATTCTGGAGAGAACCCTGAGCCTGGGAGGCTGCTTGCTACACGCCATGGTGACACACAAGCTCAACAACAAGGTTAATGGAGCCATCGCTTCATTAACCTCGTTTAAGGGGAGGGGGATTTATTGTGGCTAGCTGCCAGGAGCTGTGCGGCTCCTGTTGCAGCACACGATCGCCCCAAAGTGGGCTGGGCTCCCTTAGCCCGCCCACTTTGGGGCGACCATGGCAAGAGCCTCTATGGCTTAGATGTGTTCAGCTTAATCTCTTAAGGTCTCAGCTTCATATGTTCACTCTTGTCTCCACGGTGCAGCAGCTTCTGGAGGTGGGCCTATAGCCCTAACTGTGGTTTATCAACGGTCTGTGAATTCAGACACGTACTTTGCAAATCAGCTTCAAACGATGGCATCAGGTTCTGGCTTGTTGGTCCGAACAAACTCCAATTTGTGGACATGCTTGGGTTCAGACATAAAGTGAAACCATAGTTTTGCTAAACAAAACATGGGGGTGATTCTCATGATCGCCGAAAGTGGGGGTGGAGAAGGCTCCAAAAAGCTTACCTTCCTTGCAGACGATCGAGGGATTGGTAGTGGGAGCATGCTCTGTGCTCCCACTGTGAAGCACAGAGCACAACAGATGGATCTGAGGCCAGAACTTGTTGCTCCGGCCTCCATGAATCCCACAATGCAACACACAATGCATTGGGGATTCCCCCAAGATACGGGTGTGCTAGGCGCCTGTGTCTGTGTCTGCTGGTAGGGATGTGCATGGACCTGTTTAGAGGCCCTTTTATTGACCTCCGAATAGGTTTGAATGCCTGGTGGTTTTTTAAGGACAGGGGAAGGGGCACTTACCCCTCCTTCCTCCCCCCCCCCCACCGGTGCTGGGTTTGTAAAGACTCAGTCGGGGCAGCAGCATATCTCCCTGCTGCCCCATGCTCTCCGTGGCCAGAGTACGCATGCACACGCTGGGCACGTGCACGCTCATGTCACGCTCTCTTGTGTGCACATCTCTCGTGTGCACATGCATGAGTGAGTGCAATGTGTGCGTGCATACGCACTCCGCACTTCCGGCCAAGGAGGGAATGGGGCAGCAGGGAGGTATGCTGCCGCCCCGACGGAGTTTTTACAAACCCAGCACCAGCAGGGGAAAAGCAGAGGAGGGATGAGTGCAGCCTCCCCTGCCCTTAAAGTTGTCCCCCGCCACCTTCGAATTGGTCCCTGCTAGTTGTGGGCACATCCCTATCTGCTGCATAGCCCCAGCGAACACACCGTACGTTAACCTGGGGGTAAGGGAGCACTTGCTCTCTTAACTTCGGCTAACAGCTGGGGTAAACAGTGGGGCTAGGTGGTGCTGCCCTGCCAGCTTTGGGCACAACCCCAGTGGTTCTCACACGTAGCCTAGCCCGGGTTAGGCTGCGTGTGAGAACAGCCTCATGGTTTCCTATTACATCTTAACTCAGCCATAGTGAATACCAGACGCAGATGTCTGTGATAAAGAGAATGAAGTTGTTGCTGTCTGATTAGCACATGGACAGCATGTTTCAGGCTAGTGTTGTTCCTCACTGGGAGTGTTAAGCAGTCCACATAGCTGGTCTGGCTTCCCACAGTGAGTGGAGTTGTATCCTGTGGGAATAGGTGCTTCAGTTTTCCAAGGGCGGTTTTAGTTATGTATGACTGTGCTAGATTGGCAACACTGGAAACTGCCATCTATGTCTGCCTTAGGACAGGGATGCACAACTTTCACACACACACACACACACACCCCTTGCAGATGTTGGACTATAACTTGTATCATATCTGACTATTGGCCACTCTGATTAGGGATAATGGAAGTTGTATTCATTTTATTTATTCATTCAATTTATATACCACTCTTCCTCAAGTGGCTCAGTGCGGCTTACACTAAAATGAAAAATACATAACAATTAAAATAAACCAATTAAAAGCAAAATAAAATTACAATTAAAACTAAATATCATTAAAAGCCAGGCTAAAAAGATGGCTCTTTAAGGCTCTCCTGAAGGCCTCCAAGGAAGACACTCCTCTTATATCCATGGAAATGGTGTTCTACAACCCAGGGGTGACAACAAAGAAGGCCCTATCTGAGTTTGCCACCAGATAAACTGGTGGAACCCAAAGATGGACCCCTCCTGATGATCTCATTGAGCAGTGGGGATCTTGTAGAAAAAGGCGCTCTCTCAGGTAACCCGGACCTAAGCCATTCAGGGCTTTAAAGGAAATAAGCAGCAGTTTGTTGGAGGAGAGATCTGTCAGTGGCTACCAGTCGGAGGGCTGTGGGCCACCTCCAGCCTCAAAGGCAAGATGCCTCTGAGTTGCAGGGGAGTCACAGCAGGAGAGAGGGCACGCCCTCACCTCCTGCCTGTGGCTTCCAGCGGCATCTGGTGGGCCACTGTGCGAAACAGGATGCTGGACTAGATGGGCCTTGGGCCTGATCCAGCAGGGCTGTTCTTATGTTCTTTCACCAGAAACATATTGGCAGCCATTGCAACTTGTTAAGTTGTAATCGTAAAACAGCTGGATTGAAGGCATGCAGCCCTGCCCTAGAGATTCAAATGGACACAGCTCAGAAAATAGGGTTTTGCTATTCTCAACACCTGTAAGGAATACTTGCATGTGGAAATTTGATTGCATTTTTGTTATTTGGAGACACTTGATAGGACATTTCCAAAGTGCAAAATGCACATGACATCAGTTATGAAGGATGCCCTTTCTAAGCAAATGTTGGCTTTTTCCTTCAAAATATACCTATGTCAAAGTTTGTATGTGAGAGACAGAAAGAGCCTTTCCCAGTATGAAATGATGCAGCCCTCAGTTAATGGGAGGATAGCAGGTATTTCCTCCACTTGCTTCTGCTAATATACATTTTCCATCCAGAGCTGTAAACCTGAGGTTTCCAGATGTGGCTTTGCGATCAAAAAGTGATTGAAAATTATTGTGTAAGGCCTTTCTTAAAGCCATACAAGCTAAGGAAAACAGAGCTGGATGTGCAATTCTGCTGCTCTGTCTTTTTGTGCTCAGAGGAGTCTTCAGGCACTGGACACTTTATTTTTGAATTGTGCCCTGAAGAATCAAGGCCTACTAAACATGGAAGAGAACCACAAGGTGTCCTTTCTGCTTGCTTTTGAGGGCAGAGTGACCTTCAATGGGACCACAGGAAATAACTTCCTAGTAGCCTTCCCTTTTCTTTCTCAAAGAGTGACTGTCTCTTAAAAAATAATTCTGTAGACAAGCATAAAAACATAGGCATATACAGCCGCTCACCACTACTAGAACATTTTCAGATTTATCAAGCTAAAATGATCAGTTAAAGGGGAAAAGAAAGACCTGGTCTTCTATGAAATTGGAGAAATGTGAACAAAATACTGAGCTAGATGGACCAATGGTCTTACTCAGTAGAAGGTAGCTTCCTATGTTCTATGTTCCTAATACAAATTTACCATAAGTTATACTAAGCAATGTTCTAATGAACCTGGGAGCAGTTAACACCATATATTCTTGTTATAGGCTGTCTTGTTACCAAAATAAGAACATAAGAACAGCCCTGCTGGATCAGGCCCAAGGCCTAACTAGTCCAGCATCCTGCTTCACACAGTGGCCCATCAGATGCCTCTGGGAAGCCCAGAAGCAAGAGGTGTCGGTATGACCTCTCTTCTGCTGTTGCCCCCCTGCAACTGGTATTGAGAGGCATCTTGCCTCTGAGGATGGAAGTGGCCTATAGCCACCAGACTAGTAGCCATTGATAGACCTGTCCTCCATGAATTTTATCTAAGCCCCTTTTAAAGCCATCCAAGCTAAAATCCAAGAAGGCATGTTTTCATGGCCTGACCTGAGTCTTGGGGAAGATGGCTATGCTCAACTCAGCAGTCTATGATATAGCAAGTAAATTAGCAGAGAGAAAAAAAACTCCTTACAATCCCTTTGCCAGGGAAAACTAGGTCTGTTCTTCACTTAGCCAGGTACTAGACAGTGTCCTCCTTCTGTATACTTGTGCACAGTACGTTATGAGAAGATGACAGTTACAAGTGTTGGATGAATGAAATCAATGTAGCAAATGGAAAGAATGGTTTAAATGTAGCAACTAGTTATGTGAATGAAAACTATTTGAATGGATGAACTTTTTGGTAACGTTGATGTGTTGTAAATGCAGTGTGCACATGGTAAAATTAAAGCATCCAAATGTGGATTGGTCAGTTAATAAAGTTCTGTTTGTATTGAGCTAAATCGCACACTTAAAGCATGCAGACAATATTGAAAATACAGCCTTCATTGTACAATAAGTTTGATGTAAAAGTGTTATTTCCATCTAAAGCTTTTTGGAAAGAGGACACACATGTTATTGGGAGTTTACTGGTGCTTGATGAGGAAGCTATGTCTATATCCATTGTTTTTTTCATATGAATACTGGAAGTTGTTCAGATAATTGAGACTAGGGGACTAGTATTGGTTAATCTGGCAGTGACTTTCTAGGGTCTATCACCACTCTAGGCAGAGGTCTTTCACAGCTCTATTACCCTTTTCACTGGAGATGTAATGGATTGAACCAGGACATAGCGGATGCTCTGCCTGTGAGTTATGGCCCATCCCCTGTACATAAAGCTTGCTGCTTTTCAAACTCAATTATACTTTTCAACCAAAAAAGGGTCTCACAAGTAGTTCACATGGCAAAATGAATGAAAACATGGTCCCCTGTCCCAAAAGGGCTTACAATCTCAAAAGAGACACAAGGAAGATAACAGCAAGTAGCCACTGCAGGGATGTTGTGTTGGGGTTGAATAGAGACAGTTGCTCTCCCTCTGCTAAATTTAAGACAAGTACCACTTTGAAAGATGTCTCTCTGCATCTTATTTTAGTCCTGCTCTTGATTATTGGTTCATTTCCAGGTTCCTTGGGATTAATCATGGTATGTCGTGAAAGAGGTAGCAACCACATCGTGATGTGTGGCCAAACTTCATGGAATGTCTCTCATTCTGGCATTGTGGCTGATTCTTCACTGTGACAATATTTTTAGAGTTTTAAAAAACATATATCTGATTGACACTAAGATTTTCGGCAGCTGAAATGTAATTCTTTGTTCATCTCCGCTACCCCCACCCCCTAGCTTTGCACAGCTCTGGCTGTGACACCAGCTGTGTTTCTGACCTTGGACTTCCCTTGCTGTTTCCGCCTTTCTTTTTTGCACACTCTGGCAGTATTGGTGAGTGTGTGTGTGTGGGGGGGGGGTGCACAGCTGTCTGTCTGCATATTCTCCATTATTTTGTAAAAGGAGATCAGCCCACGATCTGGAAGGGAGAGTACATATAGACAGGAAATACATGAAGAGCAGCAGAGTAAAACTGGAGGTAGACCCACACAAAGCCTAGTGTGAAGAACTGTGACAAAGATGAGCAGGATAGATCCTTACAGGCTCTCAGCCAGTGTAACTGTCAATGGGGACTTGGTTGTAAGGCCATGGCAATAAAATAGTCACAAAGCTGGCTTGGCACTTTTGCAGATCAGCTTTGTTGATCCAGGTGCAGTTGGGTCCACATATGGTCATAGAGAAATTGGCCAGCAAGAAACTGCAGCAGCCTGATAATGACTGAAGCCCCAGTACTGATCCAGCTGCAGCAGCAGCTTGGCAGCCAAACCTGTGAAATTAACAGGCTGAGGAAGCATCAGGAGATGTTTGCTTCCAAAAATCTGCTCATGCTACTCTTGGTAAAAGGACATGGCTGCAATGGGTATGGCAGGAGGGTAGTAGTAGGAAACACCAAAGGCAAGGTTGTGGGACATGGATGCTTCCCCCGCCAACTGTCATAGGGCCTTCTCCCATCCCAAATAATTTCTGTAGTTTATGTTTTGAGAGAATAGGAAAATCTTTCTGTTTTCTGAAGAATCAACTCTTTTGGAAATTCTAAAAATTAGCTGTAATTTACTATGCTTCTGCTCCTGACAAGTAGTGTAGAAGTTCATTTGAGGGTGCCGTTTGTCACTGAAGTTCTTTTCTTTTAAATTAGAGATTTATTTTGAGAGACTCTTGACGTCCAAACAAATCCCCATTCAGCCATGAGACCTGCTGGGTGACTCTGGGCCAGTCACTTCTCTCTCAGCCTAACCTACCTCACAGGGTCGTAGTGAGGAGAAACTCAAGTATGTAGTACACCGCTCTGGGCTCCTTGGAGGAAGAGCGGGTTATAAAATGTAAAATTAAAAAACAAGATTTAGTGAAAATAAGTTAAGTTCTAGTGCAACCAAACTCTGGAAACTCCAGTCTGAAGATCTGTTTGGAGCCAGATGCTATAGAAAATACAATTTTCTATTTTAAAAAAAGGGGGGGGGGGAGACGGAAAAATCCTATTTTAAATATCAACACATTTTAAAAGCAAGATTTTGCCTTATTTGCCATCCAGATCAATGGATTTTCCCTTCCTAGTTGACACAAAATACTGACTTACGGGACAGTTCTTCCAAACCCCAGGATGGATTTTACCCTGTGCTGGTGTAAGCTTATATCTGCAGTTCTGTAGGAAGTTGATAAGTTCTATGCTCAAGTTCAGTCTGAAATTGACAGAACATGCAAGCAGGATGTGCTGGTGGTGGTTGGAAACTGGAATGCCAAAGTTGGAAAAGGTAAGGAGGAAAACACAGTTGGCCTATATGGCTTAGGAAACAGAAACGAAGCAGGAGAATGACTTATTAGTTTCTGCCAAGCAAATGATCTCTTCATTGCTAACACATTCTTCAAACAACCAAAGCGATGCCTATACACATGGACATCGCCAGATGGAGTACACAGAAATCAAATTGATTACATTATTGGTGCAAGCAGGTGGAAGAGCTCAGTAATGACAGCAAAAATGTGGCTGGGGCCGATTGTGGAACCGACAACGAACTGTGCATGTGCAAGTTCCAAGTGATGCTAAAGCGGAAAAACAAAGCTATCCAGCTCCCACGATATGATCTTGAGTATGTACCCACCATTTTCAATGAGAACATCAGGAACCACTTTGAAATTCTGAACTTCATTGATAGGGAACCAGAGGAACTGTGGAATGAAGGAAAGAACTGTGGAATCAAGGAAGTTGTTAAATATGACTGTGAAAAGAGACGGCCAAAGACCAAGAAACAGAAGAAAGCAAAATGGATGTCAGAAGATGGTGGAAATTGCCCAGAAGAGGAGAGAAACCAAAGTCAAGAAAGATAAAGGCCTCATGAAGGAATTTAATAGGGAATTTCAGAAAGCTGTTAGGAGAGACAAGGAGCAATACTACCATGACATCTGTAAAGCCCTTGAGGATGGAAATAGACATGGAAAAACAAGGAAAGTTTCCCAAAAGATCTCTGAACTCAGAAGGAGGTTTCAACCTTGAATTGGTATGTTTAGGGATGCCAAAGGAAAGATAGTAACTGATTCAGAGAAGATCAAACAGAGATGGAAGGTGTCTACTCAAAATCTGTACAGCAGGGACGTCATCATCCAAGATACTCTAGAAAATGTTCCCTACCTGCAAGAACCTCTAGTACAGGGAGATGAAGTTAGATCAGCACTCTGGTCATTACCAAGTCGGGAGGCTACAGGAACTAATGGAATAGCTACAGAAATATGGCAAGCAACAGAAGATGAATCAGTCAAGGCTCTAATCAAACTATGCCAGCAAATTTGGAGAACAACACAGTGGCCAACAGATTGGTAGAGATCAGTCTACATACCCATACCAAAGAAAAGAGACTTAACAGATTGCACAAAGCATTATACAATATCCTTAATTTAGCAAAATAATGCTCAGGATCATCCAACACAGATTAGAGCCCTACGTGGAAAGGGAAACGCCGGATGTTCAAGCTGGGTTCAGAAAAGCCTGAGGAACAAGAAACATCAATGCTGATGCATGGTGGATAATTGAGAAAGCCAAAGAATAAAAAAAAGAGTTCAGTCTGTGCTTTATTGACTACAGAAAAGCCTTCGATTGCATCAACTATGTCAAGTTATGGAATATCCTTAGGAAAATGGGTGTCCTAGAACATCTCATTGTTCTCATGAGAAACCTATACACATGACAGGAAGCCACAGCCCAGACAGAACATGGTGAAACAGATTGGTTCCAGATCGGCAAAGGAGTTAGACAAGGCTGTATACTTTCTCCTTATTTATTCAACTTATATGCTAAACATATACTGAGAGAAGTTTGATTGGAAGAAGATGAGCGTGTTTTTATAGTTGGAGGAAGAAACATCAATAACCTGCGCTACACTGATGACACCACTCTGATAGCTGAGAATGTGGATGATCTGCAAACTTGAGTAATGAAAGTCAAGGAACACAGTGAAAAAATGGGACTATGACTAAATGTCAAGAAGACTAAACTCATGACAACAGGTACAACAAGCAGCCTCAGAATTGATAACGAAGATATTGAAGTGGTGGGTAACTTCTGCCTTTTAGGATCAACCATCAACAGTAAAGTTTCCATCAGTCAAGAAATATCAGTCAAGAAATACACCACAGACTAGCACTTGGTAGGGTTGCAATGGAGGCCTTGGAAAGGATATTTAGATGCCGTGACGTGTCTATAGCTACAAATATTAGAATCAATTGGGCAGTGGTTTTCCCCATGACACCCTATGGATGCGAATGCTGGACTTTGTAGAAGCAAGATAGAAAAAGTATTGACACTTTTGAACTTTGGTGCTGGAGAAGGGTTTTGAGGATACCATGGACAGCCAGGAATACAAACAAATGGATCATAGAACAATCAAACCAGAATTTTCACTCAAGGCACAAATGACCAGTCTCAAACTAATATACTTTGGACACATTATGTGAAGACCCAGCTCCCTTGAGAAGTCCATAATGCTGGGAAAGGTTGAGAGAAGAGGACGACCAGCAGCAAGGTGGAGGGACTCGATTACGACAGCAATGAATGCACCACTGAGAGACCTTAAAGGCCAAGTTGAAGACAGATCATCCTGGAGAGAATTTATCTATGTAGTCGCTAAGAGTCGACACCTACTTGATGGCAATCAATCAATCAATCAATCAATCAGATAAGAGGAAACTGAGGTATTTTTACTTTCAGAGTATTTTCAGAGCCTTCCTAATTAGAGGTGATGTTGTTTAGTAGAGCTGAGGATTTGAAGAATATCTGTAGACGGATCTGGTTGTAGTTTGTAAAATATAGTTATAGATTTCCAGTTCTTCCCCCAGCCAAAAACATCTGAGTTACCCTTACAACTGTCTGTTGCTAGATACCCCTGCTAACTGAGCAAAGAGGCACCTTTTAAACTGGCAATTTTCTTATATTTAGCAGAGGAAGTGAAATTAGCCCTATTCAACCCTAGCACAGCATCCCTCCTGTGGTTGTTGCTGGAGTCTACCCTGTATATATATATTTAAGATTGTGAGCCCTTTTGGGACAGGGAGCCATCTTATTTACTTGTTTGTTTTTCAATCTAAATTGAAATGAGAACTTTGTTGAAAAGCAGTATATATTTGTCGTAGTAGTAGTGGTAGATGCCAGATTGGCTTGTGATAAACAGCTACTTGATCCTGGTTGAAGGGGCTGCACTGGCTTGCATTACTGAGATGTGAATGAGTGAGCTGGAAGGAGTTGATTTCTCTCTGTTTGTCCTCCCAGTTTCATCATCAGAGTTGAGGGCCATGGAGAGGAACTGGCCCTCAAGGGGGATTCACCAAAACCCTTAGTAGCTTGCTGTGATTGATTTGCAAAGCACTTAAAGGACAAAATCATTTGCATCTGCTTCTACCAATATGTTGTCTGTTCTATGACTTAGTCTACAGATGTGTCAAGTGTACCATCTGGTTCTATACTGATGGATGAATCTCAGTTAATGTGGCCTGAGGATGTGCACACAGTGCTTTGGTGAGGTGCAGCCTAACACGTTGTTCAGTTCTTGCCTTTCTTGACTTATGACATCTAGCAGAAGAAGACTGATGAGTTGGGTCTGGGAGATAATGCCAGAGTGGATGGTCCTGGCTTCCCTAGCGGATTATCATTATCATTATTATTATTATTATTATTTCTTGTTTACACAGTCAGACAGGTGTTATTGACTGGTTTGTTTTATCCAGACATCGAGTCCTTCCCAAGGACCTGGGATGCCAGAATTTTATCATCAATACTGTTGGTTATTATAGATATCGTCACAAAATATAGGCTGTTCCCAGTAAAGCTGCTTTTTGTAATTGGCTGATGGTGATTTCTGTGGCCCCTATGGTGTTGAGGTGCTCTTCAAGGTCTTTTGGGACTGCACCCAGGGCGCCAATGACCACTGGGATTATTTTGGTCTTTTTCTGCCACAGCCTTTCAATTTCAATTTGTAGATCTTTGTATTTGGTGATTTTTTCTATTTCTTCTATTCTTCTATCCCCTGGTATTGCTATGTCGATTATTTTGACTTGTTTTTCTTTCGTCTCGACTACAGTGATATCTGGTGTATTGTGTGGCAGATGTTTGTCTGTTTGTAGTCGGAAGTCCCATAATATTTTTACATCTTACAAAGGCGGCACTTGCTGTTTGTTGTGGATTTTTCTACTTTTGCTCTTATTGAATTTGTTCTTAGTGCCAGTTCTTGTGCAGCCAGTATTAAACCCTCTGTTTCTTTCTTCAAGTTGCCATTCTTAAGCCATTGCCAGGTCTTGGTGATGTCTGATTTTCCACTGTGCAAATATTGACCATGCAGGGGCTTATTTCTCCATTTTTCTGCTCGGTTCTTGACTTGTTCTTTCTTGTAGGCCTGCTTTGTTTCATTGGTGTTGAATAGTTTCTCGTTCTTGACCATTTGAAGTGCATCTTCTTCACTGTCCTTGATATATTCTTCAAGGCCTCTTTTCTCCTCCTCTACTGTTTGATGGACTTGCAGCATTCCTCTTCCACCTGAGCTGTGAGGGAGGTATAGCCTATCGACATCACTGCAGGGGTGCAGAGCATGATTGATGGTCATGATTTTCCTGGTCTTACGATCTAACGTCTCTAGCTCTGCCTGGGTCCAGTCTATTATTCCTGCAGTGTATCTGATAACAGGTATAGCCCAGGTGTTTATGGCTTGTATGATGTTCCCGCCATTGAGTTTGGACTTGAGGGTTTTTCTAACTCTCCTGATGTATTCACTTCCAATTTTTCTTTTAATTTCAGTGTGTGCGATGTTATCAGCCTGGAGAATGCCCAAGTATTTGCAACGTTCTTTCTCTTCCAGGTTCTTGATCTTGCTTCCATTGGGCAGTTCTGTTCCTTCTGTTTTTGTTATTTTTCCTCTTTTTGTTATTAATGCAGCACACTTGTCTAGTCCAAACTCCATTGCTATATCGCTACTGAATATACGGACAGTGTTTAGCAGTGATTCGATTTCTGACTGGGACTTTCCATACAACTTCAGATCGTCCATGTACAGCAGATGGTTGATTTTACTTGATGTTTTAGATGTTTGGTATCCGAGGCCTGTTTTGTTGAGTATTTGTGAAAGTGGGGTCATGGCGATTACAAACAATAGAGGGGATAGTGAGTCCCCTTGGAAAATGCCTCTTCTAATGCTAACCTGTCCAAGTGCCTCGCCGTTGATTGTTAACTGTGTACTCCACATGCTCATTGCTTTTTTAATAAATATCTGAATGTTTTTGCTGACACCAGTTGTTTCTAAACATTTTAGTATACATGTGTGAGGCAATGAACCGAAGGCTTTATTATTATTATTATTATTTTATTATTTTATTATTTTATTATTATTATTTTTTACACAGTCAGATAGGTGTTATTGACTGGTTTGTTTTATCCAGACATCGAGTCCTTCCCAAGGACCTGGGATGGCTGAATTTTATTGTCAGTGTTGTTGCTGTTGTTATAGATATTGTCGCAGAATATAGGCTATTCCCAGTAAAGCTGCTTTTTGTAATTGGCTGATGGTGATTTCTGTGACCCCTATGGTGTTGAGGTGCTCTTCAAGGTCTTTTGGAACTGCACCCAGGGTGCCAATTAGCACTGGGATTATTTTGGTCTTTTTCTGCCACAGCCTTTCCATTTCAATTTGTAGATCTTTGTAGTTGGTGATTTTTTCTATTTCTTTTTCTTCTATTCTGCTATCCCCTGCTATTGCTATGTCAATTATTTTGACTTGTCTTTCTTTCTTCTTCTTCTTCTTCTTCTTCTTCTTCTTCTTCTTAATCATCATCATTATTATTATTATTATTATTATTTTTACATTTATATCCCACTCTTCCTCCAAGGAGCCCAGAGCGGTGTACTGCATACTTGAGTTTCTCTTTCACAACAACCCTGTGAAGTAGGTTAGGCTGTGAGAGAAGTGACTGGCCCAGAGTCACCCAGCTAGTTTCATGGCTGAATGGGGATTTGAACTCAGGTCTCCCCGGTCCTAGTCCAGCACTCTAAGCACTATACCACGCTGGCTCTTTTTAGCTTCTTAGCATTGCCAAATGGCATCCATGGCATACAGTGCCTTACATCTGTTGGTGCCCCAGCTGCCCTTGAGATTGTTCTGCTGTCATGCAGACAGTACACGGGGCTGCCTTTGAAGACTTCTTGGGAAATTCACTTACTACACAATGCAACTGCTAGTTTACTAACTGGGACCAGCCTCAGGGAACAGAACTTACTAGAGTTCAATTGGGGATACTGGCTGCTAGTCTATTTCCAAGCCTAATTCAGATTGCTGGCTGTTCCCTTTGAAACCCTAAATGATTTGGGATCTGTCTGTCTAACATGTCATTTTCTATAACACGAGTCTGCCTAAACATAGCTTTGATCATCAGAGGCCCTCCTCCAAGTCTCCTCCACTATGAGGTGGGTTGTGGTTGTTAAGAGGGCCTTTTTGGTAGTGGCACCCTGAGGAATGCCACTGAGGTAGCGGTAACTCAGAGAGGTTTGCCTGGCACCAACTTTGATACCTTTCCAGCACAATGTGTAGCTAGATTTAATTGTCATTTTATTATTCTGCTTGATTTAACTATGTGTGGCCCCTGTTTTCTGCTATCTTTTATTGAGTTTCTTTGTATCTGCTTTAGTGTGTCTGTCTGTGTGTTGGGAGCCTTCTGCTGAAGGGCAGCTCCAACATTTTCTTTTTAAAAAAGTAAAATAAATATTTAAAGGTGCAAAGTTCTTGATGTTAGTTTGCTTTTGCAAAAATGTTTTTCTGTATTTGGAAAAGCCATCAGAAGTTTGCCAGTAGATATCTAGAGAACAAAAAGAGCATTTAGGGTTTAAATATGGCATATGCCCTGAAAAGCCTGGGAAAATCAGAGTGGATTGCTGCGGAACAGCAAATGGCATCATGATCTTTAGGGATGTTAAAAGAAGTCAGCATGAGCTTTCAGATATAGCAACAAACAGGTAACAAACTTTGATTGTAGCCAAGTTAAGGCTTTTGTTGGCACTTTGTGCCAATGTTTGAAGACACTTTTTGATAATAATATTTGCATGGATGTGTTCTTTCAGTTCTTATTTAAAAGTTTCTGTCATGCGATGATTTTTAATGATTGCATTACTGTGAGTTAATCCCCACACACACACACACACACTGCACTTGGCAGAAGTGTGATTCTGCATTTGGTTTCAGACTGGGGCTGCTGGGGTGACTGTGATGTGAGTTGGAGGTGAGCAGAATTGCAATACTGTGATTTAACTTCTGTCTGTCTGTCTAGATCAGAGGCATACAGCTTCAGCATCCTAGTGGGCCAGAACCAACCATGACTTGATGCATGGGGGCCAAGGTCAATTTTCAGCATATAAATCATTACATGAAAATTATCCTTAAAAATATTAATGAAAACAGTTTTAGTTACTGGTCAATCCCTCCCCCCCATTAAGGGACCCATAACTTTTAACCAAAGATAATGTCCAGAAATTATTTCTGTTGAATCAATGGAGCACCTGGAGTGTGTGCCAGACCAAAATTAATGCTCAATCCTCTTTCCTCCGCTCCGCTCCCCTCCCTAAATTACTATCACTTTCAGGCTGCAATCATAGGCATGCTCACTGAGTACAACACTGTATTTCCAAGTAAATATACAAAGGATGGTGCTGTAAAGCAGTTTCCAGCTCCTATGATGCTGCAGGATTCCTGGGGGCCAGTAAAAAAGGCCCAGCAGGCCAAATCTGGCCCCCGGACCTTATGTTGTGCAGGCCTGTGCGGGTATGGGGGTTCTGTGTAGGTGAAAGTGACGGCAGGGAAGAAAGACTTCTGTAGAATGGCACATTTTAGTTATTGGGATTGTGAATGAGTTTTTAAAAAATGGTATAATTGAGCTTCAATTTTGGGAAGCATGACAAAAATTCTGCTTTCCTCTCAACCTTGGAACAGGAAAAGTGGGTGGGAAATTCGTCCTCACAGTTGCATGGCAATCCCTGGTCCTTCACCAGTTCCTGTGTGGGAGGCAGACTGAAAATGATTTGACTGCTGTGTTGCCAAGGTGCCTGCAGTGCCTCAGTGGAGCTTTCCATTTCTGCTTTTGAGCAGGAAAAGGAAATGTGTGGTGGTGCTGCTGCTGGTGGGAACCTTGGCCGCTGCTTGGTTGTTGTGCCTGAAGTGCTTCAGCTGTGTAGTGGCCAACAGACAACCTCTGCATGTTCCATTCTTACTCAAGAGCAGGAATGGAAGGCATGGGGGGCCCATGCTTACTTGGTCACTGCTTGGTTGCCGTGCCCAGAGTGCCTTAGTCCAATGGTGTTCAAATGGACCCCGTCTCCCATTCTTGCCCTTGAGCAGGAAGGGTAAGTGGGAGGAAGGTCTTTCTTGGCACTGTCAGATGATCACAATTTGGGCTTGGTGACAAAGACCAAACCAAAACTGTGGGCCCCTGTATAGAATGATAGAATCAGAGTCATTCAATCCTACTCTCTTATATGAGTTATACATTTGGCAATATAATAAAAAGTTGGGTACAGGATTTGGTGAGAGTTGGGAAAAGGCCAATAAGTTGTATAAGCAACTCAACCAAAGAGTTAGAATGTGCCCATCAAGTCCAATCTTCTTGTACATGCCAGGATTCCCAGATACATAATTAATCTTGGGCCAGTTCACATGAACATTGGCCCAACATGTGAAAAGGATAGCAATGTGCTGGATGTATGCCCACCCTGATGTCACTGGATAGTTGATGTCGGAGGATAGATGGCAACTGAACATGTTTCTATCAAGATAGTTGGCATATATGTACAGCTGTATTGGGTAATTACAATTTGTTTGGGTAAAACAATTTGTTCCATTGTTTCTACACACTGTTAGGAGACCAAGAAAGGCCTGATGATAGGTCTGTTTGCACGTTGTGTTCAATGCACATACAATCTGTGTACAGTGCTTGCATGTACAGATCTGTATGCACATACAGTTATTCAGATATTTTGTTCAGCACACATACAGTACTGGACTTCCTATCAGTATTCTGCATTTGAGGGAGCCTCAGGTGAACCCAGATTCACTGTTAACATGAATGCATGTACAGTCATTGACACCAAAACATATACATATGTACAGACCTGTGCACATATAATGTCTGAATAGTGCTGATGTTGCAGAGGCTTCTAGGGGATGTTTTCAGTTTCATTTAGTTTTCACGGAGTGCCAGGCATGCTAAATTTGACATGACCAGTATCAACCGGAATTGAAAGTGAACCGCAGATTCTTCAGTCACGTGGCAGGAGATTCTGGGGTACATACTCAGATGCACTTTCAGTTTGCAGTGGGCAGTGGCTAGGCCAGAAGCTATGTGAGAGTCATGATTCAGTTCACTTCAGTTCTGTTACATTTATTTGCTTAAAACCAAAGGTCATCGCAAAATGAGAGCCATGACTCACACATTGCTTCTGGCATGGCTGATACCCAAGCAAGAATTTGGAATGCATACCAGAATTTCCTGTGGCATCACCGGTGATTCTGAGGTACATTCTCAGTCGCTGACCTTCAGGCCTAGTCCACTGTTCTAGCTGTACTTGTACTTGCAGGCCAGCTTGGAAGGGATTGTGAGTGAGGGTCTGACAAGTCTTCTTATTTCATTTCTGAGTGTGACATTTTATATGTAATCGGGCATTTGGTGTGGTGTTCACATTTCTGTTAATCACAGGCAGAACTAGATGTTTGGCACAAAACATAGGCTTCCTGGTCCCATCTTTGTTTTTAACATGCAAAATAATGGGGTGCGGCCATTTACAGGGAAGACTGCGGCAGACCATAGAAGAGCTGGTTAGCCCTTGCTCCCTGGCTTTTCCTCTCTAACTCCTCTCCCTATCTGTTTTCTGGGGGGAAGATGACTGAGGGGTAGGGAGAGTTGCAGAGGAAAAGTGATGGCAGAGGAAGGGTTAAGCACCATCACTGTTTCTTCCCTGCAAATACCCCCTCCCTGCTCTCATTTGTGGGAGGCAAATACAGAATTGCAAATCCTATTGTTGCCCCTCAATATGTAGTTTTGGGATCAGCTCCTTTTTTATTTTACAGTGCTTGTTTCTAAACCCCATTATTATGAAGTTGTGTCTGGAAGATGCCCGTGATCTCTGTGTCCATGCACATCCGCTTTCCCCCTTTTTAGTTTTGTAGAAGAAATTCTCAGAACAGAACTGACAAACTGCTTTTTATACTTGGGAGAATTAAAAGAAAAAGTTCTTGGTTCAATGATAGGAGCTTTCACAGTGAAAATGTTACACCAAAGTGTCTTCCTGTGTGAGCTCTTGCTCGTGTGCTGTTAATTCTTCTGGATGTCTCCCATTTCAGGAAAAGCTCCCATGTTTATCTTTCACTCATTATCAATCCTGTCCCATCTTACCCTTCTACCTTCTCTTTGTGAAAAACAAACAAAATACACACACATAGACATCAGATTCAGGAGGGCTCTAGCTCAGTGTGCCAGTGAAGTATGTTCCTGCAAATTTAGTATAATTGTATAACTTGGGAGCACATCACTCAGGTTTTGGTGAAGATTTTGTTTTTCTTTGCAGAGAAAATCAGTGACCTCAGACAACCTTACTTACCTCAGTGCAAACTGCTTGGATCCTTTAGGACTCTGATGTTGGAAAACTGAAATTCCTTTGTATCTTGAAATGGCTTTGTTTAGGAGGACCTGTGCTCTCCTTCTTGACAGTCACACTTGGCACTTTAGGATTGCCCTGTATTTTTGCTCTGCCTTCTTGGCCTCAAGCATGGATTCCCTTCAGCATTCTCCAGCCACCACTATTCAAAGCCTTCTGTGCTGAGAAGAATCTGAATTTCCTGTCAGTAGTAGGTTTCCACGCTTTGTCTGGCTGCCACTTCATCACATGCTTTAATCGCCACATCCAGGCTTACAACGAGTAAGCTGGAGCCAGCCCCCTCCTACCTCCCAATCCCCAGGGTATACGCCAGCCACCTCCTCATGAGGCTGGTGTGGTCAGTTGATCTGCTTTGTTCCTTGGCAGCTGTGCGGACCTGCTCCAGTCTTTATCTGCCAGCTTCCCCTCCTCCTCCTTTGCTAATGCCCAGTTTGTTTTCGCAAACCTTGGGTGTAAAAGCAACTCTGTGATTGACAGTGCATGCAAATGTGCATAAAGGCAGTGCTTGCTCCTCTGTGGAAGTGCATTCTGGTCAGATGTAACTGCCCTGCTCCAGGATTGAGCTCATGGGAAATGGATTCTTTGGGTTTGCAACAGAAGGCAGTTGTGCACAGAGCTGATTGGGTGATGGCTGTGATGTTAGAATTGCATCCCTTCTCCCCCAACTCCGGAGCAGTTTTACAATCTCTTAACAATTAACTTCACTTTTTAAAAAAACGGATGAAAAAAACTTTTGATTGTATATGCACTTTAAAACAGAGCCTGCCTGAAGCATGGTGAGGAGGAAGAGAGTACTGAGTTAATGCTGAAATTGCTGATATGTCTCTGTGTCTTGGTGAGAGTAAGCCAGCCTCACCCCACAGGAGGAAGAAATGTGGGACTGCTCTTTTGATGTACGTTTGTACACATCCTAAGTGCATTAATAGTTAAACTTTCAGCTCATAGCTTAAACTCACCAGACCACGAAAAGCCTCCATTAGTTACTCATGCTCCATTGCTCAACTAGAATATAATGCTGAAGGATTTCTCTCTCTTTCTCTCTCTCTCTCAACTTCAGAGGTGTTTGGACTGACTTAACTCTTGAAAAGTGGCTCAGACAGTTGGGTATTTCGGGCAATCTTTTATTTTATTTTATCTTTACAGTAGTTTCTTAAAAGTACAATCTTGCGTCACATGGGTAGGAATTAAATGTCTTTCTGAGCTGAATGAATCTCTCTTCTCATGACTTTCAGATGTTTCGCTGCACAATTTTTGTGTCCGTGTAGAAGTTCAAATGCTTTGCTAAGATTTGCTATTTCAGTACATAAGTGCTGACTAACAGCTATGCTAACATAGCAGCATTACAACAGTTGTAGGCTTGTAGCTATATTATACTGATGTGGAGTTAATGGCAGCACTAATGTTATGATTTTTCTTGAGCAGGGGTTGGCGGGGTGGTGTACTAGTATCCCTAGGGCTACTTGAAGGGCTCCCAGGGGGTACTCAGAGCCCTCCCACCTCCCCACGCTGCAGCCACATTATTTGTTCCCCAGTTTGTTCCGCCAGTGTGAAGCTGACACATCTTCGGTGACATTCTCAGATGAGCAGGGTGAAGATCCTGCTCTTCTGCTCCTGTTTGGCTGGCTATGTGCTGAAGCTCAGTATAACCATCCCCTCAGCCCAACAGGCTTCAGAAAATTAGCACCGAGGACTCCCATTGAAATTAATAGAACAAGTAAATGTGTTCCACCAAAACTCACACCAAAATTTCAGTAAGACTGCTTATGCCTCATTCATTACTTAAGCCCCATTGTAGCTGTGTACAGTGGGGTGAAGGGAGAAGAAGTCCTGCCCCCGCTGTGTCAATCAGCAGCACTTGTTTAAAAAACATGTATTGAACCCCTGTTCTAGAGAAATACAAAATTGTCTTTTGGTGGGACTAGCTCTGATGTGACCTTGCATCATGACATCCTGCATTTCCCTGATATCATCAGCCAATAATGTGACGTGTGGGAGCGGATCTGGGAAAAAGCCCCTGTAATGTAACAGCACAAGGTATATTTAATTAGACATTGTGGAGGGGAACTAGATGTACAGTTGTCGTTTTGGATGGCAGCTGTGTGTTTACTGTTAGGTCCAATTTATGCCCGTGCTATAAGCTCAGGAAGCAAGATGCAGAATGTAGGGGTGACTTTGGGATCACTGTGAGTTGAAATGTGTGTGTATTTCAAGCTGTAAGCAGCAAGTTTCCAAGTAAAAAATGATTCCAGGCCACTGGAAGGGAGCCTTACATGAAGGTGGAGAGTTGATAACATCTTTTCTTTCAGTCTTTGAGATAACCAAATAAATAATATAGGTGTATGCAGGCAGGTGGATTTGTAGGAGGAGAAAGATTTAAAAATTTATGGGTTGGTGTTGTGTTGTTGTTGTTTTTTTGCAAGCCCTATCCTAGGTCTATCTGTCTGTCTGTCTATCTATCAACCAAACTAAGCTTACAACAAAAACAGCTGATAGTATTCATATTGGCACAACATTTTCAGAGGCCCTACTTAAGAGGTCACAATATAATGTATTTTGCATCCATTCCTTCTTCTCTCTGCTTCCACAATTGATTAGCTATGGAAGTTCTACTGGTGTTCAAACTGAGAGTTATGCCATTCATTCCCTCTCCCTCTTTCCCCAAATACACATACACCAAGGATCATTGGACTGTGTTAATTACCTCAACAGAGATCACCACATCACAATCTGTTTTATATCTTTTCTGGTCCTCCTATTGAAAGTGCGAGTGGGAGTTGAGTTCAGGATTGCACATGAATTGTTGCGGGGGTTTTCTTGAACATGTACACCAAATTCCATCCTATTATCTCAATATCCATGGTTGCTTGCATTTTAGTCTATTCTCTCCCCATTTTGAAGTAGGTGCATGGGTTGAGAAGGTGTTCAAACAGCAAGTGGAGAATAATGCCTATACTTGCCAGTGTAACTGTCTTCAGATTCCCAAGAACCTCTTAGGCAGGAAGGTCTTCACATGCCTTGGGAGGCAGTCAGGCATTCCAATCCCTGACTGACTTCCTGAGAAGAGAATTCCAGTGACAGAGAGCTACTACCAGTGAATCCTTGATCGTACAGCTACTGTCCTCGCCTCCAACCATGGAGGCACCCAGAACAGGGCCTTCTCTAGGCACTCCTTTAGACACCCTGGGCTCAGGCAAGAAATCTCTAATCTAGATGGGATTTAAAAATCCATTGAGACTATTCTCACGTGCCGTAGGAACTGAGCTAAGGGAGCCCAGCCCAGTTCCCACTGTGCGTGAGAACCACTGGGAGCCGCATGGCTGGCTTCCAGTGGCCACACGGCGGCAAACCCTCTTGGGTAGCCTGCTGTTTAACCCAGGTTTCGGGCGCAGGAGCACTCGAAAAGCAGGTTAATTGCTTGTGTGTCACTGCAGCATGGTTCCATGCTGGAATGACTCACAAGTAGCCCACTGACCGGGAGGCTACAACAAGCCTCCCGGCATCGGGGGCTCCCCACGCATTTGCACGGGTAATTCTTGGACTTCTGGGGGCCAGGAGGTCCCTGTACCCTGCTGCCTCCCTGACGGAGCTGGTAATTGTTCAGGCAGGTGATCTGGCCTCCCAGGGAGGGCTTCCTGCTTGTGTGCAGGGAGAGTGGATCAAGCCCGCTCTCCCCACAAACCCCATTCAGGGTCTCCACACTGCTTGTGTTGAGAGCTAGCTTTGAGATACAAATGGAAAAACCAAAAATAGCATAACATCCAGTCAAAAGTTATAACAAAAGAAGAAAAACCACATCCTAGCTAATTAAAAGTTGGTTAGGTAGGGGAGCTTTCTGTGCCAGAGGTTATGTAGAAAGAAGCCTGCTGTAACTTTTTCTTTCAGGACCAAGCTATATAGAGCCAGCGTGGTGTAGTGGTTAGAGTGCTGGACTAGGACCAGGGAGACCCGAGTTCAAATCCCCATTCAGCCATGAGACTAGCTGGGTGACTCTGGGCCACTCACTTCTCTCTCAGCCTAACCTACTTCACAGGGTTGTTATGAGGAGAAACCCAAGAATGTAGTACACCACTCTGGGCTCCTTGGAGGAAGAGTGGGATATAAAATGTAAAATAAAATAAAAATAAAAATATATAATAGGGATGCCTTTAAAGATGGTTTGGAAGCTGCGACAGGTGCAGAATGTGGCTTACAGAATGTTAGTAGAGGATGATCAGCGCATACTATATTGATTCTGTATTGGTCGCACTGGTTGCCTGTTTATTTCCAAGCCCAATTTCAAATGCTGGTATTTGACATTTAAGACCCTAAATCAGGCCTGCTCAACTTAGGCCCCCCAGCTGTTTTTGGACTACAACTCCCATAAGCCCCAGCCACAGGGGCCAATAGCCAGGGATTATGGGAGATGTAGGCCAACATCTGTAGGAGGGCCGAAGTTGAGCAGGCCTGCCCTAAATAGTCTGGGACCAAGATGCCTGCAGGATTGCTTTTGCCCATATGAAGCTTCCTGAGCTCTTCTGTGGCTTCAGAGGCTGTGCTCTCAGTCCTGTTATCATTGACTATATAGGCTCCTCAGTTGTGGAATGTCGTCCTGGGTAGATCCGACAGGCTCCCTCTCTTCCTGCCTTTTGTATCAGGACCTCATACTCAGTTTATTAGCATGGGTTGATTTAAATCTGGGTGATTTAAATCACCAGGGAAAAAACCCTCAATTTAAATTTAAATAATTGATTTAAATCCATTTCCCACTGATACTTCACATAGTTCTTAAACAATGGTTCAAATCTGATCACTAAAATATGTTAATATACAACTCAATAGACAATTTACAACATCTAGGAGGGTATACTTTGTATAATTTTAAAAGATAATTTGATTTTTACTAATTTAGAAAATAGTGAATAACACCTGGGTTTTTATGTAATGGATACCTTTGCTCATGACCTGTGACAGGCTGCCCTGCATCTCCTATTGCACTCCTTACACTTGATGCATTTCCCCTTTTTTTTTTACCAAGGAAGGCATTTCTGCAATCTATTTCCAGACAAGGCAGCTCCTGCACGATGACATTTGTTTTGGTGACAAAATGTGGGGTAATCTAGGAATCTGTGTACTTAATAATGCCTCCCCTCCCCCCGCACTGTTTTCTACTTCACCCAGAGGTGTAGCTGTAAGTGAGCAGATGAGTTCAAAGAACCTGGCTCCTGAGGGCCCCCAGCTCTACGCCTCCCGATTTTCTTCATTATCTCCCTCACTCCGAGAGGCTGCTGGGGAGAGGGGCGAACACGACCCCCTCTGCCCTAGTTATGCCCCTGACTTCACCTCCTTTTAAATATTGTGTCTCTGTCTTAACTTCTCTGCTTTGACCTAACCCCATCACAAAACAACCACCCTGCTATTCAGCCTGTATCTTTGCACAAGGGAATATGCTTAGAAACAGAAACTGAAAGCCCAGAAATTTCCAAAAGCAAGAGCAGGGTGGTTGCTAGGCAGACAGGTTTCACGAGATGAAACTGAAATGAATGCCCATGTTTGATTGGTAGGTAACTCAATGTACGTGGTAGTCATTAATTAATTTTTAGGAATCTCTATGTGTTGGTGTAGCATGTTTGTGATGAGTTTTAATTTTAGACATGCTAGTTTTACATGAAAACTGGACATTTGTATTTTATTTACATTTAAAAGACAACATCCAATTTAAATTAAAACATCCGATTTAACAAAATCATCCAATTTAAAGAAAACCACTATTTTTTATCCATCCTGCAATTCACTCAAACTCTACCACACAACATAGGGAGGGGGATTTGGGCTTGAGGAAGGCACAGCTCATGGCACAAACAATTACTATTACTACTATTAATTTATATGCTGCTTTTCAGCAAAAAAAAAGTTCTCAAAGCAGTTTACAGAGAAAAATAATAATGAGAAGATGGTTTCCTGTCCCCCCAAGGGCTAATTGTCTAAAAAGAAACACAAGGTAGACACCAGCAACAGCCACTGGTAGGGATGTGCCCAAACTGGTTTGGTGCCTCAGGGAAGTTCTAAACTGGATTGGGTGCTAGCATTTGAACCGGTTCGGTGGGGAGGAGCTGGGTTCCTTTAAAAAGCAGGTAAGCAGGACTGTACCTGCTCCTCTGCCACCCATTGCTTTTCTGGGCATGGCGCTCACTGTTCAAAAGGCACACGTGGCTGCAGCGATGCTCTCAGTGCTGGTGCCGCCCAGGGCTTCTTGGGCCGAGCACCATCCTAGCAGGAAGCTGCATGTGGCGGCTCCCAGCATTGGAAGCAGCACTGCAGCCATGCACAGCCTTTTGAACAGCAAGCACTGCTCCTGGAAAAGTGGTGGGGCAGCAGAGGACTAGGTAAGGTCCATGTGTGTGCTGGCACCATGCAGAGCTTCTTGGGCTGAGGAGGCTGCATAGGGTGGCAGAGAGCAGGTAAGGACCGGCTCTCCTCTTCCTTAAAGCTTCTCCGTGCCACTTCTGAACTGTGCTTTGAACTGCGTTTCGGTCACATCCCTAGTGTATACTGCAATGGGTACCTCTACTAACCTCTACTCAGCCCCAGATCTCAGTGCTATAGGGATCTCAGATCTCGGTGCTATACAGCTTGACTGCTAAAGTCAGGGGTTAGGTGAACAGGAAGATATTCACCTAGCCTCAAAACTCACCAGACTCAGAACTATTACATAATGAGGCCGGAATTTCCAATTGTTTGTCCCCCCCCCCCATTTCATGGGCCCCCAACTTATTTCTAATATCAAACCTGATACCCCATACCTATTCATAAGCCATTATAGCAGGGCTATTGACCCTCCTGATTTTCACTTTCAGCTTTCTTTTCACCAAATTCCTTATTTCTGAAATTTCCTCTTCTGAAGTTCAAAGTGTTTGTTATAGACTACTGTGGCAATTCTCCACTTGCATATATGCTAAATTTGATACGAATTTGGTTATATTTTGTTTAATAATATTGAATTTTGTCAGCAGAAGACTTGACGTTTTTGGTATTTTGAGTTGAGAAGTTTGTGGAGACAGACTATTATGCCTCTGTGGAAGAAGTGGTGAAGACTGAACCACATTTGGCCAGACTTCTTGACTTCTAGGTGTCCTGTTTTTGAGTGATTCAATTCTTACTCCTTTATTTTCAACTTTCCTTGTTTTGTAAATTGTATTATTGTGTACATTTTTTTTTGTTTTACCATTTAATATATGCATTTTTGTTCAGGATTCTAAATTTTGATAGAGTTTACATTAGATACATCAGTACATCACTATGCAGTTTTTACATTAGCTATACATTGTGCATGTTGATTGATTACTTTGGTAACACCCCCCCTCCCATTTTGTTTGTTGAGTTATTGTTGCTGGTTGGGAACACACCCTGTTTCATTTAGATTCCAATGAACCCCTAGTTTTTCTACTGATGATGTATAGTAATGAAAAATAGATTTCTTTCTTTTCTTTTCTTTTCTTTTCTTTCTTTCTTTCTTTCTTTCTTTCTTTTTTTTTTTTTTTTTTTTTGAGGCTGGAAGAGAAGATCGACTTACTGTATCTGTGGCTTTTCAGCTTTTCATCTTGAGCTTTAAGTCTTGAACAAAAAAACAATGGATTAAGGAAGCTTCTGAAAAGTTTATATTATGTTTCGGACATGTCATTTACACATCAACAGTGAATTCTTCCACACACCCACTCTTGCCCCAGGTATTTTGGCCTTGGTGTGTCAGACACATTTTTTTAAAAAAAGACTCTTTCACTTTGAGGATGGAACTTCATTCACAAACACAGCAGTGGTCTTTTGCAAGTGAGGGGAATTCTCTTCTACTCCTCCCTTTGCCCATACTTGGGGGGAAATGGGTCTTTTTCTGCCATGCATGCAAACAGTTGTTATGCAAATAAAGAGATTTTGAGGCCAGAAGTCTGTGGTGGGGCAAACAAAACTAAAAGAAAGCACCTGTATTTCATGGAAATGTTTGGAATAGTTGATAGGCCCACGTTAATAGAGTCAACTGCTATAATGATTTGTTGCTGTGCCTGAATCTCCACACCCCCATCCTGGTATATTCAGCTTTGCTTTCCATCTCTTCTTCATATCTCGAGCTATCCCTTTTCCATGTTTGAAGAGATTATGAATCCAAAGAACAAAAAACATGCCATGTGCTGTTTGACCAACAGAAGACTTCCACCACAAAACACTTCCTATCCCTCGCTGTAACTGCTCAGAATAGCAATTCCCTCCTCAAACCACCACCACCTTACCTAGGCCAATCTCAATATGTGATATATACACAATACAGTGTCCCAGTAGAAATTACGTGGTTGAAATAAATAGTCTCTGATGTACAGATCAGTATTCTTTCTAATTTTTTCCATCTATGTGTGGAATGAGTTTTGTTCTGAGCGGCAGTATCAAGGCTGTGTGTGTGCACACATGTATTCAGAGTGGGACTCCCACAGTGGGACTAACTGCCTCATAGTACTTATCATTTATCTAATTGTCTTTACATCCATTGGCCAGAACACTGGGATGTGGGAGCAAGAGTCTGTGTTATAGCTCAGCATTGCCTAAATTCCAGAAAGGGATCTTTATCATTCCTGCTTGGAGAGGCCAGGGATTGGACCTGGGACCTTCTGCATGCAAAGCACATGCTCTGCCATTGAGCTGAAGTTTCCTTTTGGCAATGTTGTAGAATGGCCCTGTGGCCATTCTCACTGTTCTGCCTCCTATGCTTGTAAGCATTCTTTCTGTATCTGCAAACTCCCATGTAATTAATTTCAGTTATAGAATAAGAATAAAAACGTGGTTCCTTAGGCCTTTTTAAGGGTCTGAGTGCTGTTGTGCTGTACAGCAGCTTGATGATGCGTTTTACATTTTGTGAATAGTTGGCTATCTGCTTTAAATGATATGCAATAACTGGGTTTTCTAAGCAGCTGAAAACTGATGGCTTATTCAGTCTAATTAAGAATTCTATGTAACTTGAAAACTTGCATATGTTGTCAAAGATATCACCTCACTCATTTGGGATCTCTGAAAATGGCCAGAGACAGATATAGGCAGGGAATCACTAATCCTCTCCTCCAAGTTTATATCCAAAATCTCCTAATATTGCTCTCAGAATAAATTATGGAACTAGATGATTTGCATAAATGCTTTTAAGGTCATTAAGTTAAGTTCTTCTTGAAAAATATGGACCATTTTAAATTTTCAGATTTTTCAATTCTTTGGCAGGACTTGAGAGTGGTGTTGTTTGTGCTGTCTGCCTTGGCTTATGTATTGCTACTTGGGGCTTTACTTTACTTTATTTGCACAATTACATATGTCTTTATGCAGCAAGGTGCTCAGATAAATGCCTTGGATATATCTAGAGATGTAACATTTCTAGAAATTTTGATGTAACAGGAAATTTTTTTTTTTGATGTAACAAGGAATTTTTTTCTATCTATGAAAAAATGGGAAATTGGGGAACATTTTAAATTTATGTAGTATCATGAGAATGTATCATTCTGCTTTAAGAACATGAAATGCATAGGGCACAATTCAGTCAAAGTTAATCACACTTAATTCTCATTTATTTCAATGGGAGAATATTAAGCATGTGCTTAACTCTCACATTGAAATCAATTGGACTTCAAAGTGATTAAGTTTGAGTAGATTGTGTCCATTATTTATAACTTATAGAGCAGCTAGCACATTCAATGGTATTGCTTGGTGTATTTATAAGGTAAAAAAGAACATATCTTTTTATAAGTTAGCAAATAGGAAACATACCTAAAGGTGAAAATAAAATCCATCAGCATTCCAAAGAAAGTTGTATTTTCTGGGCTTAGAAATTCCTTATAGAACCTCAACATTAACATGCAGAAATGGAAGGAAGAAACTCGTGTTACTAGATAGATGTCCTTGTGATGTAATTAATATTTTCACTTATGTCAACAGGAAATTATTTCACAAGCGTTTTTCCCATCCTGCCACCCCCAATTTCAAATATTTCTGTATCAGAAAAAAATGGGGACACATTGTCGCCCCCCACCCCAAGTTTTCTCTTCTGCCCTCTCCAACCCTTCTGGCTTTTAACACCACTTGATGTAATCAGGAATGGTTTTTAAAGAAACTTTCACCAGTCCAGGGAAGGGTCTGAGGCTAAATTTCATAACTCTGAGGTCAATAAACAAGTAGTTAATTTGACCTTGAGTTGTCTGATAGCAGTTCAGTTGAATGCTCAGCAGGACTTTCACATGACCATGAGGCAAGAATGCAGCCAGCGTAGGCTTCTCCTGCCCGAAAGCTCTTGAAAGCTCTCATGAGGCAACCAAGATACAACAGTGAGATATAAAATAAATCTGACAAGTACTGTATGTTAGAGTGTGACCAACAACTGATCATCAGTTATACATACGATAACTTACACATTATCCATCGTATGCAGATGGCAGGAAAAGAAAATGTATTTTAAGTAGAGTATTAACTTAAAGGTAAAGATAAAGTATGCCGACAAGTCGATTTCAACTCCTGGCGCCCACAGAGCCCTGTGGTTTTCTTTTGGTAGAATACAGGAGGAGTTTATCATTGCCTCCTCCCTCACAGTATGAGACGGTGTCTTTCAGCATCTTCCGATATTGCTGCTGCCCAGTATAGTACCAGTAGGGATTTGAACTGGCAAACTTCTGCTTGTTAGTTAAGCATTTCCCTGCTGTGCCATTAGGTGGCTGAGCATTAACTTGGATTACCATATTATCCAGAAATTACATAGGCTTTCAGTTTGGTGCCTGGGTAATGTAGAATCTGGCTCAGATTCTAATAAGAGTCCTGTTAGATCAGACCAAAGGTCCATCTACTCCATTATCCTGTTTACAACTGTAGACAGCCAGATGTTTTTGGGAAACCTGTAAGAAGGGCATGAAGGTGGCACCAGCCCTCCGCTGGTATTTGCCTCTCAGAATTTGGCATTCAGAGGTAGGCTGCTTCTGAATGTGGAAGTTCCATTTAGCTGCCATGGCTAATAGCTGTTGATCAGCCTCTTCTCCACTTTGTAGCCTCATTTTAAATTCATCTATGCCAGTGGCCACCACTGCACCCTGTGGTAATACATTCCATAAATTATGTATTGTGTGAAGTACTTACCCATCCTAGCATGGGCACACTGCCTACACACAGAGAGCCATAGGGCCCAAAAGAGCTTTTTTGGGGATAGGGTGGTCTGTGGCCCCTCTCATACTCCCATCCAACCCTCCCATCCAGGTTGGTGTAAGTTATTTTAGCAGTTTAGTCTAATGGCAATAACAAATAATTCAGGTGGATTAATCTGAGTGAGAGCTTAGCTCTGGAACCTATGCTAAATGCTGTGGTAATGATATAAACATGACTCCATATACTGCACATACAAAGTTAAAGGGGATTGGATCCAAAGCTTGTGTAAGCAGAAGGAAACTTTTATAGCTGCTTCCCTCACAAACACAAAGTAATCTCATATAGATTTAACTAAGAGTTTATTCAGAAACAATTCCATTTTCTCCTTTTCCTTTCTCTCCCTCCCCCCCCCTCCAACCCCATCCCTCCCACACTCTGTCTAAAGGATCCCCACTGGGAGAAACTTGTAAGCAACAAAACATCAAAGATAGTGGATAGAATACAATAGAAACTCTGTTCTTGAAGAGTGTCTGCATTTGATTTTAATCAATCCCTCTCCTCTTGCAGTCCTCCACACTCCAAACTGCCTCATTCTTGAGGGTCCCCCAACTCTCAGGAGTGGTCCCCCCCTCTTTTGAGGGGTATAGGGGCTGCTGTGGGGCGGAGTGAGGAGTGAGTTTCCATTCTGGGAGTTTCTTTCTTCTCAGGAAACGTCTGGACCCAGCTCCAAGATACTCTATAGTTACATCCAGATTCACAACATTGTAGTATCATAATTCTTGAGAACAAGAGTAAATTATTTTTTAAAAGCATGTCCGCTCTCCAAGATGTGACAAATAGTGTTAAAGTATAGTCCTAAATACCCTAGAAAATATTTTCTGCATCTCCTATGGACTCCTGGCCCCCTGACCCATTTCAAAGTGCAGTTTCTTCAGTGAAATCAAACATTAGATACAAGTAGTTGAATATCCAAATAGGAAGGACACATGTTAACTCATAATGACCATATTAACCATACAGTATGTGTGTTTAGATGGAAGCTCTTCTCTGTATATGGTAAGGGGTTTTTTTTTTTTGGCCTTTTTTTACTGTTAACTGTTGTTGATTCCATATGCATAAAATTGATTTTCACATTGAAGAACATCAAGCTAAAATGTTCCATTTCCAAGTCTAGACTTATCCTTGCTCTATAGGCAGATGTGCTCTGACCCCTGAACCTTGGGGACCAGGTCTGGTCTTCCAAGGTCCAGGGGCGGGGCCTCCCTCTGGCAGCCAGCCTGTATCTGCCCCGCCAAACCTCCTTGCTTTAAAAAAGTTATCATTACTGCAGCTGAAGGGTGGCTGCCGGGGGGGGGCGGGGGCGGAGCAGTCCTTCTCCCCCCTTCCCCAGCAGCAGGGGCCGGAGCGATGCTGGGCCTGTCCATTTGGGCCAGTGTCTTTTTTCCAACTGCGAGGCACACCTGTGCAGTTGAGATTGTTGCAAGCCCGTGACATCATGGGCGTGCGACAATCTTTTCACTGCACAGATGCGCCTCACAGTTGAAAAAAGATGCTGGCCCAAATGGTCAGGCCCAGCGTCACTCTGGCCCCTGCCCCCACCGGGGGAGGGGGATGAGGACTGTTCCGCTCCCCCCCCCGCAGCCACTCCTCAGCTACGGCAATGATTTTTTTTTTTAAGCACAGAGGTTTTTGGGGGCGTGTGCTGTGGGTGTGGTCATTTGGAAACCTCCCAAAGGAGGTTTCGGGGGGGGGGGGGCTCGCAACTGGGCAGTCTAGGCACCCAAATTGCCTAGGTGCCCCTGTCTATAGGAGGAGACAAACATACTCTTGGCTATCAGTCCTGTAAAATGACATGTTAATGTAGGTGAACCTTGATATTTGTGGATCCAGCATCTATGGATTCACGTATCAGTGGTCGGGTAATGGATACGCGACCTTGGTACATGTGGTAAAAATCTGGCAAAATGGGGTTAAACTCATGTATCCACGGGTCGGGGTGGCCGGAAATGACATCAGAGATAATTTCCAGTCACCATTTTATGGCTTATTTCCTTGAGAAAAAAATGAAAATTGCATAAAAAGCCCACCCAAAAAGGACGATTTCTGACTTCATGGGGGCATTGCTGGAGGCCAGCAGAGCATGGTAGATCACTTTATTTTGCCACTTTAACCCGCCCTTTGGCAGTAGTAGTAGTAGTAATATTTATTTTGGTGGCTGACCAACAAATACAGAAAATGGAAAATAAGTTCTAGTAAAAACTAAGCAGCCTACTTTCATTTCACTATCTCTACAACTGGACTATATTGAGTTCAAATTGAGGTCCACAAGTTATATCTCTTGCACCTCAAATGTTCATGTGTCCTCATCTTGGATTGGGGTGGTTGACATCATTACAAACTACACCATTGAGATGTCCCTGTGTTTCACTCATGATAACTGTACCAAATTTGGTTCAAATAGGTTAGCCAGTACTCAAGTTGTGCGTCAGAAGTTTATACATCCACCATCTTGGATCAGGGTGGATGACGTCATCACAAACTATACCACTGGGGTATTCCTATATGTCCATACAGCTGTAGCAAATTTGGTTCAAATTAGTTAGACTGTCCACAGGTTAGCACACTTGCACCTCAAAAGTTTACGTGTCCACCATCTTGGATCAGGATGGATGACATCATCACAAACTACACTGTTGAGGTGTCCTTATGTGTCCCTACAACTGTAACAGATTTGGTTCATATTGGTCCAGGTGTTGCAAAGTTGATGGGGGGGGGGAATATCCAGACAAACACACACACACACACACACACACACACACACACACACACACACACACACACACACTCTTCTGGGTGATCTCATAAGCCTACTGGAAAGTAGGCTAAAAATACATAAAATTCCTAAAAGCTCCCCAAAACATTAAACATATTAGGGGGAAATGGACTCATTATATAACAACTATCCTCAATAAATAGTGATACTTAATTGTTCAGGTACATAACATGGTCTTACGAATTCTGCTAGTAATTAGGCAAAACTTGGCAAATGCATAAGAAATCTTATTATCATTATCTGATAAAAGATAGCATATGTAGAAATCATCAGAGCAGCCTGGAAAGTTTAACAAATTTTGAGTAATATGCCTATTATGAATGTCCCTATAGAAATTACAATATAATAGAACATGTGCTGTTGATTCTATAGCTCCTGACAGGGACAAAAGCACTCTGCAAGTGGAACTTTGTTAAATTTGCTCTCAAGGACTGCAGTGCACAGTGCTTGGGTAAACGCCCTGCAATACTTGGTCACTGTAATCTGGTTAAGATATCTGGCAGGGTGTGTGTTCAGAATTTGATTTCCCAGCACTACTCCTCTTGGGATGAGACTTTGGTCTGTCTGCCGTTCTGTATCTAAGATTCTTTGGGTAACCACCAGCTTGGCCCTGTCATAGCCCATCATTATTAGTCCTTGTGGTGATAGGCCATAAGTAAGCAGCTTCTGCTCAAATGAGGCATTTGGGGGGCAATTTTCAGGCTTCTGAGATCCTTGCCCCAATGACTCACTATTCATGGTTTCCACATCCACGGTAACCCTTGTGAATATTGCGGTCTTCCTGTAATGCACATCTGGTTCTGGAGAAGAATTGCAGTTTTTGAAAATATTTGACTACTGTTCTCAGGTGTGGTGATCCTACAGTATTGTGAATTTGATATCTAGTTCATAGAGTACACATATCTGATTCAGATATTCTTTATATGATTGTATGGTGTACAAAATAAAATTAATCACATTGTTTGTGAACATCCAGCATAAACTCCAGTTTTCTCCCCCCCCTTGTAGATTATTATAGTTTACATCCTGAGATTCCATTTTTCTGCAAATGTTAACTGTGAGGGATTTGTATGAGAAAGTAGCTACCCATACTTCCATGCATTTGGTGCCAACAGCCAGTTGTAGTATGATTACACAGTCTTCCTTAATCCATCATAAATTTAGGTGTGCTTATCTCATACTGTGCGGGAGATGGCAATGGTAAACCCCTCCTGTATTCTACCAAAGGCAACCACAGGGCTCTGTGGTCGCCAGCAGCTGACACCAACTCGACAGCACACTTTACTTTAAACCCATTGGTTAGGTTCAGACAAGTTAGTCATCATGACTAAGCATGATTGAAATCAATGAGACAAATTAATTAGTCATGACTAATGTAGTCAATTTTGTCCCCAGTAAATCCCATTAAGGTCAATGGTTTTAGTAATGACTAATTTAGTCTGGATGTTGCACACTTGTTTACATGTGCTTAGTTCTGTGCTGGATCGTGGCTGTTGCTTTCCTTTTGGAACAGTTTTTCTGCCTCCCTAGTGTTTTGCCTTGATCCTTTTGAAGCAGCAAACATTCCCTAGTTATTTTTCTACTTAGGTGCTCAATAGTCCTTGACAATATCTATTTTGTAATAAATATTGCATGTCAAAAGGCCTTTTCTATGCACATTATCTGAAAGAGCAGGAGTTGGGCTGATAGTCTTCAGCAAATGGAGAAGTAGCAGCAGTGGGGCAAAGAAGATTGCCTTATCAGCTGGGCTTTGTGTACTCCACTCCAAAGAAAAGTTCTCAGGAAATCCAAATGCTGCACCAGCAGTGTTGAATGTTGTGAGTTGTATAAAAATATCGAGCAAATTAGTGCCCATGGCCTGCTCCTTCCAGAGAGAAAGAGCTCTCTTACAGGGTGGATTTGATTTAAATCAAACTGATTTAAATCACAATTTAAATCACAATTTAAATCACTAGCAGGGTGGATAAAAATAAAAAAATCCAATTTAAATCAAAAAAATCAGATTTTTTTGATTTAAATTGGATTTTTTTGATTTAAATTGGATTTTTAAAATTTTTATCCACCCTGCTAGTGATTTAAATCGTGATTTAAATTGTGATTTAAATCAGTTTGATTTAAATCAAATCCACCCTGCTCTCTTATCTGATCTGAGAGCTTTACAAAAACAAACATCTCGTGGACGTTTGCTGAACAAGGCAGCTGAATGAGAACAAATATGGTGGACACATACTAAAATACAAAATCCTTATTGGCTGATGCTGTTTAGCACTCTTGTCAGCTGGTGGTAGCTCTGGCTTTTCATCAGCCTATGCTCAGTTTTTGCTTTGCTGTCATAGACGCAGGTGGTTGTAGGACTGTATGCCAATCTGCGGAAGTGAGGGCAGGCTGATGATATTTGTCACAGATTTTTTGAAGTGGTGATGACTGAATGCCAAACCTGACCTATGTAGGCTTCGCATGCCCATTGATGGTTTTTTTGACTGCTTCAACCCATGACAGCATGGCTAAACGTCATCAACAATGGTTGAAATTGCTGGTCTACGACCAAAATAAAGTTTTACTTACTTACATTGGTTGAAAAAAAAATGCAGCGGCCACAGGTTGACGAATCATGCCTGTGGCTTCACATGATGTGGGTGCCAAACAGCACTGTATCTTCCACAGGCTGAGGCCGCTTGTGTGAATGGAATCATGACAAAACAAGGAGGCATAAAGGAAGTTTGAATACAGAGGTGTTTGCAAAGTGGAAAGGCTCCACTTGGTTTAGATCCATCAATCACCAGTGTGTTGACTTGAACGGGTAATCATTATCCTGGTTCTCACCAACAGTGTTTAGCTTGAGGTGCATGACTTGCTTGTTTGACTTGTATCCACTATAGGAAGAGAGCATGCTAGAATGTCAAGGCCCACACTTTTTCATGTTCTTCTTGGTTTTTCATTGGTACCTTGGACTGCTCTTTTTGCGGGAGAACTGGGGGGCAGGGGTGGACTTCTCTCTGTTTTTATGTTTTCTTCCCCCATCTGTCAGTCACGATTGCTTTCTCAACTACCTCACTACTAGCAGAGGACAAGGCAAATTCCAGTGTAGGATCTACAGCCTGTCAGCATTGTTTCTTGACTTAGTCCAACGGTATTGATAGGGATGTCTCCCAACTCCATCCATCATGTTATGTCCACAGAATATTGCTGAACTGCAATGATGGGGCTTGTTTAAGGAGGAGGACCATCCTGTTATTTGCTGCTCAGCTTTCTCCTTTTGGAAACCTTTGACCTAGTTAGTGTGACTTCTGTGAATGACTGCAGCGGCTGGCCCTGGGTATCAGTTCTGGTTGCCCTCTGGTTTACTTCCTTCAGCTATAATCTGATAACCAGAAATATGCAAAGCATTCCCAATACAGACTCACAGTTTAACTCCTCAGGAAAAGTTTGCTTTGCTCTTGTTATTTATATTTGTCTCTGTGTGCATTACAATTACAGGATGGGGTTGTGCCTTATGCTAGCCTTGTCCTTTTACAGCACGTTCAGCAACAATGACGTGGTGTGCAAATCAAGCAAAATACGTTCCCTAAAGCTCCTCTGTATCAGCCAGTGCAACATTATACAGCTACACATGTTTGTTTGTTTGTTTAACTGTCATTAAGGTCTCAAACCGGATGGTAAAATAGCTGCTCACCTGGGGCATGTAAGAATCTCTTCCAGGCAGACAAAGATACTTCATAATAACCGGTTCTTAGTTTCTCATAGGCCACAAATGGCTAACATGAGTATGTGTGTGTAGGTGGGCTAGTAAATCAATGTTATGGGCTGGTAACTTTTGTGAGCTTACTTGAAAGGCTGCTCTAAACCTTTCTAGCCCTGTACCCATTTTGGACATAACCAAGGCAGAGAGTGGAGTATTGTCTTAGACTCCTGGTCAGCCAGGAAGATGGCAATGAATGGCCAACATCCTGACTAATGCCGTGCTTTCGCAATGAACACAATTGTGCTAGTTCAAGAAGATTGCATAGCTGTACTAAGTCGCGGGGCTTTCCCAAATTGTGCTTTTATACAAATGTTTCTGCAAACATGAGGCATACCAAAGGTTGCACACTTTGTTGTGCAAATGCAAATGCATCCTTCCATTTAAGGCCTTAGAGCCTGTGGTGGCTCCCATTGACCCTAAGTGTGATTCCCTGATTAATTCTTTATAAGGCTTGTGCAAAGCTTCAGCTGAAGCCAAATATTCCATGAAGCTCCCATGGCACTATGCAGAGGTGGCCATATCCTCTGTGTAGTGCTGTGCTTTCCCCAGCACTGGTGGGGCTCCTTTAAGGGAAGCAGAGCCCTCTTGAGCCCCAGTGTCATCTATGCGGAAAATGCTGGAAAGACTACACTTTCCAGCTGCCCATATGCACCTTCTAAGATAACACTGGGGCTTGACAGGGCTCTGTTCCTCTTAAAGCCTCCCCCCACCCAAGTGCTGAGAAAAGCACAGCACTTTGCGGAGGTCAGCACAGAGGGAAATAGCTGCCATACTGAAATTTATTTTTTGCCCAAATGGCGCTTGAAAAATAGTGAAGATCACTGCACTAGCACAGTATTAGTCTGGAATGCAAACTCCAGACAGTGTAACTAGCTAGTGCAATAGCCTTGTGCTAGCACAACATCCTTGCACAAGTGCAGCGTTTGGATGTTGGCCACTGTGTAGTGAGTGGAAGTTCTGCAGTTGATGCCCATTATGTAGACCGAAAATTGAAGCATTCATTGATGACATTAGCTTTGAAGAGGGAGGATCTTCATCAATGCTGTATTTTATAACCCCTTCTCTTACCATTCTATATGCAGGGCTCTGGATTTTCTCTCTCTGTTCCTTCCCCCTCACATGTGACTTTCTGCAGAGTCTGAATAGCTTAAAAATCAATTGCTTTCCATGGTCATGTGTGCCAGCTGCTCTGACTTTTATTTCTCTGCACTGAATTGTGGAATAAACTTGCCCACTGGCTCATGCTCCTTGCTGAGCATCATAGAAATGATAATGTGCCATGCATCTGTGCCCTCAGCAAACACTATCCATTCTTACACTTTATATAACCCCCCCCCCCACACACAACAAAACAGTTGCCTCTGTGATACTGAAGTTCTCACACTATTGGTACTCACAAGGGACTCTTGTTTTAAACCAGGCTTGCTCAATTTAGCCCCCACCCAGCTGTTTTTGGACTATAATTCCCATAATCCCCAGCCACAGTAGCCAATAGCCAGGGATTGTGGGAGTTGTAGGCCAACATCTGCAAGAGGGCCAAAGTTGAGCAGGCTTGTTCAAGACACACCAGACATGCACAGCATAAGGCCTGTGGGTCAACTATGACCCCCTCCCAGTTTATTTGCAGTATACTAGTCCAGGCTTTCTGTTTGGCAGTCATTAACCTAGAGTGTTCTGAAAGTCACCACTGATTGTAGAATAAGCATTTTGACATTTAGTCTTCCTTTGGAAGAGTAGAAAATATCCATACTTTTTCTATCCTTGAACAATCTTGGCTGTGCAAAGAAAAATTTGGTTTAAACATCTGAAGAGATTGTTAATGTAACTCCAAATGCCATCAAAGAGCAGACGTATGACCTAGTCCAATTTTACTTTGAGTGCTTTGAAAGATACAGTTTTTGTGATCATCCTTTTAAAATAAGGATGAATGATCTCTTCTATGGTAGAAGGTGTGGGGCACAGGCTAAGCTCATGTTTGCCGAGTGTTCTCTTCATCCTCTTGCATAAGCTTGGCTTTGTCAACAAGATCTGGAAATTCTACTTAAGTTTGAAGAGAAAAGTCCACAAATATTTCTGTTCTAGTACTGCTTTGATGAATTTCTAAAATGTTTTTGAGTGTTTGTATTCTTGACGTATTGAGAATTTCAGGCCCAGTCCTGTCTGATGCAGAATCCCTCTATTTCAGCTCTCAAGGTTTTCATGCATGACGACATGCAGTCTTCCAGAAAGACTGGCTACGTTTTGTTTGAAATGGCTTTGGGAGGGAAGCTGGAGCATTAAGGAAAAGATAAACTAATATGACCTTTGGTAAAGAATAAGACATATCAACTCTGTCTGACACATGGGGAAGGTTAAATGGGTGGTGGTGGATTTGCCTAGTGAGCAAATAACTTGTTTTGCGGTGCTTGGGAAAGCAAAGTGGGAGCCCCCAATATCTTTGCCTTTCCATGGAGGGAAGATGCTCCAACTGCTTGATCATTTTGGTTGTCTTTTTCTGCATCTTTTTGAGGTCCTTTCTGAGATAGGATGCACACAATATTTCTGCATTATGGGTTTATATAAGGACATTATAGAGTTCTGGATATTTTATTTTCACTCTCCGTTATTCTGCATGTGGAATTAGTGCATGTGGAATTTGTCTTTTTCACTGCTATAGAACACTGAGTCAGTCTTTTTATCAAGCCAGCTACCATGATCCCAAGATCTGATTCCTGGTCAGTCACCACCAATCAGTATATATGTAGTTAGCATTTTCTGTCCCAGTATGCATAACCTTATATATACCAGTTACCAGGATCTATCCTCTTATCCCATGGCTGCTAAGTTTATTCAGGAGTCTTTGGTGAGGAACTTTGTCAAAGAAGTTTTGCAAGTCTAAATTTATAGTGTTTGTTAGTTCACTTTTATCTACAAGTTTGTTAACACTAATTAATTAATTTTAAAAAACCTCTAAAAGGTTGTTACCTTTGCCCAGAGTTACCTTTGCCCAAACCATGTTGATTCTTCTTCCGCAAGGCTTGTTCTTCTAGCAATAGTAATACTTTCCACCAGTAGTAATACTTAGCAGATGCTAAGCTAGTGGTCCTGCAATTTTCCAAGCTTCCTTTGGATAATTATATCATATATATGTTGTTATACTTTCCAGTCATTAGGCAAGAAGCTGATTTTAGTGTCAAATTGCATTTTTTTGATTTGCAGTTTTGTGTTTGAATTCTGTCAGAACTCCCAATCACTTGTTGATTTTTAATTTGTCAATTTGCCCTACAGTTAAATCCCTCATTAGTCCACTCCACCCTCTTAAAAAAGCAATCAGGTAGGGGTATATATCCAGTATCTTCTACTGTGAATACCAATACAACGTAGCTTCTCTGCAATCACCCTATCCTCCTCCAGTAATATTTTCATTGCTTTGTGATCTTCTGATATAATTAAATACATATGGGTTATTGTTGAAAGCCATAAGCAACAGTAGTGTAAATAGAAGACCAGAGCACCTCCAGGAAAATTTTGCAAGCTCTCTTGAGAGCCTGAAGGATTTTGTATTGGCCAATATGAATAGGGAGTCCACTTTACTGGACAGTGGACACTATTAAAAGATCCTGCTCCAACAACTAATGCACTAGTCAGTGATGAGGGGCAGAAAATTGTCACAAAGGATTTTGTCCACAGAAAAATATAGCAGTGGAAAATTTTATTACCCACATCACTGGTTAGTGCATGAGTTATTAGAACGTGACATTTTCACTGGTGATCCCTGTTCTGTGAAATGAATTCCTTATCCATATTGTCCAGTTTTCCACAGCTTTGTTTTTCTGTGGAAAAAATGGTATTTCCTAAAATATATATTCATTTTATGGACAGTGCAACATAGCAAATGCATGCTCAATACAATATTGAGCAAACTGGGCAGTTTCAAGGTGGTAGTTAATTTCCCCCACTGTAATTTCTTGTCCCTTGGGAGTGTGCGCACACACAGATGTGTCACTGTCAGTCTCAAGCACAACTAATGAAGAGGATGAGGTGTGATTAGTTGCCCTTGCACACAGACTTGTTGGTAAAACATTTTTTTTAACAAAAGAGAATGTTGTCTGAGCAGTTCTGAATCAGATTTTCTCAGTCTGAACTGGAGCTAACAAATAGTGTAAGTGCTGCCACAGTGACATTGGCAGTGAGACAGAAGGTGCCCCAGTTCCTCAACCCACTCCAAGGCTGATAGCTCCTCTGCTGTCAAGGAGAATGAAGGTCTCGGGGAAGGAGGACATCAGCCTGAGGAAGAGGGAAATGCTCCTTTAGAAGGGACCCCTTCCGAGAATGATGAGCCCATATCTTCTTGCACAGGGTCCTTAAAGAACTCAGATATGAAATTGTCGACCTCCTTGCTAAAACATATAACCTATCCCTACAATCAGACTCTGTACTGGAGGACTGGAAAGTAGCAAATGTAACGTTTTGAAAAATGTAATTTTCAAAACGTGATCTATGGGTGATCTGGGAAATTACAGGCCAGTTAGCCTAATGTACGTTCCAAGCAAATTGATGAAAAGCATTCTCAAGGATAAAATTGTTAAGCACATAGAACAGGCCCTGCTGGGGGAGAACCAGCATGGCTTCTGCAAAGGTAAACCCTGCCTCACTAACCTTTTGGAGTTCTTAGAGAGTGTTAACAAGTGTGTGGATCAAGGTGATCCATTTGACACAATATACCCCCAACTTAATGTATACGCAAAGTTGGGATCTCAGCTGTCAGTGACTGACTTATAGAGGGATCTTGGGGTTGTGGTGGACAGCTTGTTGAATGTATTGACTCAATGTGTGGCAGCTGTGAAAAGGGCCAGTTCCATGCTAGGGATCATTAGGAAGGGGATTGAAAATAAAACCGCTAATATTTTAATGCCCTTATAAAAAAATATGGTGTGGCCACACCTGGAGTACTGTGTCGAAATCTGGTCACCACATCTAAAAATAGACATTGTAGAACTGGAAAAGGTGCAGAAGAGGGCAACCAAGATGATCAGGGGCCTAGAGCACCTTTCTTATGAGGGAAGGCTACAACACCTGGTGCTTTTTAGTTCAGAAAAAAGACGACTGCAGGGTGACATAACAGAGGCCTACAATATCATTTGTGGTGTGAAGATAGTGGATAGAGAGAAATTCTTCTCCCTTTCACATAACACTAGAACCAGGAGTCATCCCATGAAATTGATTGCCAGGAAATTTAGGACTAACAAAGGGAAGTACTTTTTCACACCATGCATAATTGACTTGTGGAATTCTCTGCCACAAGATATGATGACAGCCAACAGCCTGGATGGATTTAAGAGGGGTTTGGATAACTTCATGGAGGAGAGGTCTATCAACAGCTACTAGTCGGAGGGCTATAGGCCATTTCCAGCCTCAGAGGCAGGATGCGTCTGAATACTAGTTGCAGGGGAGTAACAGCAGGAGAGAGGGCATGCCCTCAACTCCTGCCTGTAGCTTCCAGTGGCATCTGGTGGGCCACTGTGTGAAACAGGATGCTGGACTAGCTGGGCCTTGGGCCTGATCCAGCAGGGCTGTTCTTATGTTCAGTGCAATTATTGAGAGAGAGTTAAACACTGTTGAAATAGACAAATGGATAACAGTGGCAGATCATGCACAGTAGGGATATGCAAATTGATTCAGGTACAAATGAAGAAATGAAGAAAGAAATGAAGAAACAGAAGAAATGAAGGTGTGCAGTGAATCCTCTTAGGGATTCATTATGAAGAAATGTTATTATACACCAAAGAATCCAACCCTTGAAAAGTAGTGACCTCACATTTTGCTCCATAACTCTACTTCTACAAGGGTTAGAGCATAGCTTAAAAAAAAAAATTAAAACTGGAGATCCATTTAGGGTTAGGATAGGGCGACTTCGAATCCACATTATTTCCTATGGTGGAAATATACAAAATCAGTAAACACTAAAAATAAATCATTAAAAATCAACCCAAGTGCCCCACTGGCTTGAAATTTGGATGGTAGGTGGCACCAATGGGGTCCTACGCACCACACACATTTGTTGCCCCTAGGACCTTTACAAGTGGTCTGAATCTATCTGAATAAAATCAAATTCAAATTGAATCTGGGGTGATTCGGGTGGATAGATTCAGACACAAAACAAATCAAGGATGATTTGATTCGGGCACAAATCTAATCGAAAAAAATCGATTTATGCACTTCCCTAATGCTCAGGTCTTTGGGTGTACTAAAATTAGTATGTCATCAAATGTTTTCATTGCCTTCATTTTTTCCTTAAATTTGAAAAAAGTAAAGGAAGTGCATGGTATTGTGGACTGTCTTTAAACTTTAAAAAGTATTCAATAAGAATAAAGTTTTGCATTTGTTTGAAGATAACATTTACATATTTTTTACATATTTTAACATGTTTAATATTTTTTCTTTCTTTTGAGTTGCATTTTATTGTAGCCTTTTGTATTTGTTTGCTTTAATATATTTTTAATTGTATGTTTTACTTTATTGTTGTTCTATTGTTTTACTTTGTGAGGCACCCAGAGAACACTTTTTATGGGGTGTGTGCATGCGTGTATATATATTATTATCATTTATAATAATGATAGATTGATTTTTTCCTAATCAAGCATTTTATTTCAAATACTAGTGGTTATTAGGAAAATTTCAAAATAAAAATTAATATGGAATACTTTAAAAAACACCACCTAAATACATCAAAGAAACATACCAAAGGAGCTCACAATCTATTTACCCCTGCTAACTTGGCAAAGAGGCACCTTTTAACGTGGTGATTCTCTTTATTGAGCAGGGGGAGAGTAACTGGCCCTATCTATCCCCCGCATAGTATCTCCAGTGACTGTTGCTGGTGTCGATCTTATGTTTCTTTTTAGATTGTGAGCCCTTTGGGGACAGGGAGTCATCTTATTTATTTATTATTTCTCTGTGTAAACCACCCTGAGCCATTTTTGGAAGGGCGATATAGAAATAGAATGAATGAATGAATAAATATTTAGTACATCAGATTTTTTTAAAATTTTATTCTGGAAAATGTTTAATCCATAATTTTCCAGAAAGCCCACATCACAGGCACTAGTCTTCTAGAACAGAATGCAAAGCATAGCTTCACCCACTGATCTTAATGGTTGTGTGTGTTTTTATGTGGGGGAGTATCCAAATCCAGGCCAGCAAGGCAGCTGGAGGCATGAGCTCTCAAAGGAGGCTTTTGGACTAGCAAAAGGGTGATTCCAGCTGAAGGTATTTCTAGCCAGGAAGAGCACCACTCCTCCCTGGATCTTCAGGCCAATTCTGTTGTAGGCCTCAAGTAGGCCCATTGGTAGGGAGACTCCGAGCAGCAGGTATGCACTCCTCCTTTGGAGCTGGAGCTTAGCCCTGGTGTGGCATCACCTCCGCTCTTGAGGATTTTGAGGCAGTGTGTTTGGCGGGGAGTGTGGTTCTGAGGAAGGGACAGGAGCAGAGCCCTCTCAGAGGATGACCAGTGCCAGCTGCTCTGGCTCTGAAGGATCTGGAGGTAGGGATGTGCCCGAACTGGCTTGGGCTGCCGCGGGCGGGGTGGGGATCAGTGCCTTAAAAACCAGGTTACCTACTCCTCCTTCGCCCCACTGCTTTCCCAGGCGCGGCACTTGCAGCAGCCATGTGAGTGTCAGAGCCACACGCAGGCTACTGGGAGCAGTGCCACAGCTGCACATTTGCAAAGCGAGTGCCATGCCTGTAAAAGTGGTGTGGTGATGGCGAAACAGGTAAGGACCGGCTTTTGCCTGGTTTTTAAAGGCACCGATCCCTGCCCCACCAAACTGGTTTGGATGCGGGCTCCTGAGCCTGTTCAGCGCTTCCCTAAGGAGGCGCTAAGCCGGTTCGGGCTCATCCCTATCTAGAGGATTGTCAGGATTCGGGATCCAGACTGAGATGGGTTCCTCCTCCTCCTCCTCCTGGTCTTTTAACTCTGACAGGGAGATATATGGGAAGATGCATATTTTAATGTATTGCCTGTGTGTCAGTGTCATATATTTAGTAAACAAAATTTTAAAAAAAATCCCGATTTTTTATTTCAGAAGTTTTTGTCAGAGAAGCCTGATCATGAACAGTGTAATTTGTGACCCAGGGTTTCTTGCCAAAAATGCCAAATCATGTGATAGCTCTCCTTTGGAATAGGGGTGAAATTGTGTGGACAAAATCGGATCTCTGTGGGAGTGCATTTTACACAGGAGAGTTGCCGTTTGCACCTCAACTACACTAGGTCATTGCTGTAAAGGTTTGAAGTAGGATGTAGAGAGGCAAGATTATTGGGCAGAGAGGGAAAGTTGGATGAGTGAGACAACATATGGGTGGGTTTGGGTGTTCCCCCGTGGCCCATTGATTGTGCAAAGCCATTTGCCAACCAAAAGGTCGACTGGGATATAGTTTTTCTAAGGTGTTCAGAACCCAGACCATGTAGGGTGAGCCTTTCCAGTTTGATGTGTCCAGAAGATGGAGGTAGCTAGTGTTCTTGATTCCCTTCAAATATGTATCCTTTCAAAGGTGTTTTCCTTCCCCTCACCCTTGCTTTTTATTGTAAATATGCTGAAGTGTAATGCTTGTGATACTTATAAGCTGCCAATAGGTGGTACTATAGTGCTGTTTACATAACAACTGCATTTAGTCACAAAAAAGACAGTGAAGCCTCCCTTGAAAATACCATATCCTTTCATTCTCTGTGGTAGGGAGAAAGAAACCATTCCAATTCCTTGGGACAAACTGGATGAATTTTATATTATGGTGTCAGTAAGTTTTGGGGGAAATTTTCAAGTATTTTTCCTTAGCTTAAATTTGCATGCATAATTGAAAATATGTATGATCCTAATTAGAATTTTTTTCAACATTAGATACTGCTGTACTTGAAGATTTTAGGAAAAACAAGATGTCAGCAAGTTGATACTTGAACATTATGGCCTTAAAATGTGTCATTTTTTTAAAAAAGTATCCTCAAAGTCACAATTTCAGAACTAAAACCTGAAATTCTAAAAATTGAATTCAAATTCTGGAATGCTGCTACATTTCAGATTTCTGTGTTTTGTTTCAGCTCTACTTTTCACAGCAAAGAGCTGCGGACAAAGCTTGGACAGACGACCTGCATAAAAGGACCTTCAATTAAGAAAGAATATTCATCAAAAGTTTGGTAGGCAACATTTTCACTCACATGGCTTATTGCACAAATGATCAAAGAGTCGTCTGGGTTACAAATAATGGAAGTGGATTCACAGGGCTCTGTAATAATGTAAACTTGTGCTTGCTCTTCTTGAAGTCAATTTGAATGTTTACCATTACTTTCAACAAAAGGAAGCTGAGATCTTAAATTCTCTTTAAGCCTAACTAGGGACACTTGGTCAGAAAATTTGATTACCATCTCCAAGCCCAGCAATAATGGAGCTTAACAAAGCAGTCTCTCCATCTGATTACTTGTTCTAGGACTTGCAAAGTACAGCCACCTACTATTCCAAGTTACCCAGTTTAGCAGCTGATGCCAAGAAAAGAGGCTTGCTTGAGGCTACTGGTAGGATTTGCACCCTAAACCTCAAGTTTGTAAGTTCTGCATTTCACTAACTACCATGGCTCTTTGTTTACTCCTTCCCAAATACTATGTCAAGGCTAAACTTGTTCTTCTCTAGCATTACCGTCAGGATTTCCTGGCAAGTTTTCTTGTGTTTCAAATACTGTTTTGCTCTGCAGTAACCAGCATTCATGATTTTGTCACAATAAATGAAAAGTGGCTCCTTTGAAATAAATAGCAAAACTGGATAGGTTCAAGACATGAACCATGAAACTGATTGCCGAGAAACTTAGGACCAACAAAAAGAAGTATTTCCCCCCACACAATGCATAAGTAACCTATGGAATTCCCAGCCATAAGATGTGGTGACAACCAACAGCCTCGATGGTTTAGATAAATTCATGGAGGGCAGGTTTATCATTGGCTACTAGTCTGAGAGCTATAGGCCACCTCCAGCCTCAGAGGCAAGATCCTTCTGAATACCAGTTGCAGGGGAGTAGCAGTAGGAGAAAGGGCATGCCCTCAGCTCTTTCCTGTGGGCTTCCCAGAGGCATCTGGTGGGCCACTGTGTGAAGCAGGGAGCTGGACAAGATTGGCCTTAGGCCTGATTCAGCAGGGCTGTTCTTACATGTTCTTAAGCATCATTTTATTGGTACAAAGTTAAATAAAAATTGTTGTTAAAATGAATATACACAGCAAACTCCAAACCTGAAGATTGCCACAAGTTTCCATGATGCAGATTTGAATTCCAGGTTTTATCTGATGCCAATTGTTTGCTAAGACAAAACAGTTTATATGTAAGTAAATTTTAAAATACTTTTTGTATTTTATTCCATACCCACAACTGGGTGTGTTTCAGCCCAGTTTATGACTTGTTTGAACTATAATCCCACAAATTGGATTTTATAGATGTGTGGTTGAGTTCCCAAAGAACCAGGAATATCCAGTTGGTTTTAGTTTGACAATTATTTGCAAATATTTGTAAAAATTGTTGCACAGATAGGCCAGGACCTGAAAGTCCTGGTTTCAGCTCTGGTTTTACAAAATACATTTTTTTGAGTAGGGTTCTTCACTGCCCCAATATAACTTTTAAAAATGATTATACTACTCCAGATTTTACAAATACCTGACACTGGGCTGAAAAGTCAAGGGCATTGTCAACTAATCTGCAAGGATACTTAATTCCACAGAGAATATCTGAGAAGAGAGAGGTGTCAAATGTTAGCATTTGGGTAACAAACTAAAAAAACAAACAAACCCACACTTTGAGCGTCTGTCCTCTCCTAGCAGAAGGGGTAGGTTTTGTCTTCTAATCCATAATATATGGCCTTTTCTATTTTGAACTCTTGTGATCCCCCTGGAGTGAAGAATTTTAAGGATTAACTGGGGGCCTGGAGTTTCAGCTGAATATTCATGAGAGAAGGCCTTCTCACTACTCTTCCCACTGCAACCACCCTTGCAGCAGCTGAATTTCATCTCTTTATTCAGCACAGTGAGAGCCTCCTCAGTGCTTTAGGAGAGCTGGTAAAACATAGTGTATCAGAACAAGGAGAGGATGAGGACTTGGATAAGGCATCAATATTGTCCTTAGAAACAATCCTGTGTCCATTTGTTATTGAAAAGTATAACTGTAAAATGAGCTACTGAGAAAAGCAAATTAGAATATGGAAAGTGTTGCAGATACTGCTAGACAATTGGTATCACTTCCATATTGGGGGTGGGGACGTGGGGGAGTGTGAGCACCACGAGATGTTCCATGCTGTTTACATCATGGTCATGTAGTGAGAAGTCCTAGTTGATGATGGCAGGAACATGCCATATGCAGTGAAGTATAAATGTGCACATTCCTCACATGAAAATATACATGTTTTTTCCCTGCAGTTGTCTGAGTTCATCCTGAAGAGTGGGTTGTGTTCCAAATCATGCCCCAGACAGGAAGTAGATTTTAAAAGCTGTAGTCATATCCGGTAGTTAGGTAGGAGCCGCCTGAGACCCCAGTTCCATTCCTGTCTCGCCCCAGGCAACATCGTTCTCAAAGGAGCTCTGTCTTTCAACCAACCAGGCTTGTTGTTTTCTCTGGCTTATTGTGTGTGTGTTTCCCTGCTCCCTCCCCCTCCATTGAGCAAGGGTGGGAAGGGAGTCTTTTTGCTTAATTTCTCAAAATGCTAAACATTTTTTCTTTTAATCTGATTCGGTCCATTGGCTGCTTATTTTAAGTTCAGTTTTGAGTTTGTTTGTTGCTTCCTCGTCCCGACTCCTTATGGAGCCTGCCCATGCAGGAGACTTACTGGAGTAAGTGAACGCCTCTTGCTGCAGGCAGTTTGCCAGCAGCTTCTTCCCAGGCATCTACCTCCCGCCCTGCTCAAGGTCCAGGGAGAAGCAGAGTCAGCAAACATTGGGATGGGTGACCTATGTGTGCCTGCAATTTCAGAAAATGGCAACTAACCGGGGGAGGGGAAACCCGGTTCTCCAGTCATTCCCCCCACATCCCATCCACCTACACCGAGCACCACGAATCCAACTACGGTGCCTGCGGAGACTGCTCCTGAACCTATTCTGATGCCACCACAGTTTGTGAGTACTTTACCCCAAATGATTGATTTACAGACCAGGCAGGCTTCTCCTGAATTTCAACAATGGCTAAGGCAATTCATAGGTTCAGAGCTTTTTGCTCTGTATTCCACAACGGGGTACTTCATAGGGACAAGAAAAAGGTGATGTCTGTGTCCAGAAGGGAATATACCTGACCGGGTAGATTTTCTCAGAATGCTTTTCGTCCCTACAGGTCCTCCCAGAGACCCTCCTTTACTCCTTCCAGGGACTACCACCCATTCAACAACTATCCTCTAGGGAAGGGAACCATGGCCACTCCCACATCATCCAGATCTGCTGGCCCAAGGACCTGTACTACATCTGGACCCAGACTGGTTCCAACTATGCACCTGGAAATTGAACCCGCCTCACTGAAAAGGGCCGGATACACAATGGCTGTGCAGGATACCGTACTGGCATCAAGGAGGCCCTCTACTAACAGGATCTACCAAGCCACTTGGTGTGATTTCTCAAGATGGGCATGCAGGAAACACCTCTCCCCACTCACCATGGGGATCCCCAAAGTTCTGGCTTTTTTCCAGGAGGACGTAGGGATGGGACTTCACCCCAACACACTCCATAGACAGGTTTCAGCACTTTTATCAGTCCTGGAACTGACGTCACATGGATCCTCCATGCTGCACCCTCACCTCAGGCGCTTTCTGAAAGGGGCCACCAATCTCTCACCTCCGCCAATTCACAGGTTTCCATCCTGGGATCTCAATAAGGTCCTTAATGCCTGGGATCTCAATAAGGTCCTTAATGCCCTCACGAGACAACCCTTTGAACCCCTCAGATCGACACCTCTGAAGATGCTCTCCTACAGCGTTCTCTTTCTCGTCGCCATCACATTGGCACGCAGGATAACCGAATTGGGAGCCCTATCCTCATGCAAGGAGCTGTGCTCTTTCACTGATAGCAGTTGTACTGCACTTGCATCCCACATTTATCCCAAAGATCAACTCCACCTTTCACAGGTCCCAGGAGGTGGTCCTCCCCTCGTTCTGTCTGAATCCAACACATCCTAAGGAGAAACTATGGCACACATCCTAAGGAGAAACTATGGCACACACATCACGGCTCATTCCACCCACAGTGCCAGTACGTCAGCCACCTTCTCGGCTAACGCCCCACTTCAGGTCATCTGTAAAGCAGCTACCTGGACCTCCATCTCTCCATTCATCAAGCATCTATAAAGTCTCGCCCTTCCATTCTGACCAAGCGGCCATGTCTCGCATGGTCCTACAGCAGGTTGTCTAACCGTCTGCTCTTCCCTCCCTGTCTCTTCCTACTGCTTGGGCATGTCCCACTCTTCAGGATGAACTCAGACAACTGTGGAAAAAGAAACATTGGGCTTACCTGTGAAGGGTTCTTTTTCACAATGTCTGAGTTCATCCGCCCCACTTGCGGATGCTCCATATCTCCATGGGTATCGGGCGCAGTTGTGGGTGGCGGGGACTCCCTGAGTAACAGTAACCTAGCTCTAGCTCATGTTTTTCTTGTTTTTCAGCCATGGGGCTCTTAATGTCTGCCTGTCACTGGTATTTCCCTCTCTATCTTCCTAGTACCTTTAACTTTTTCTTTGAAGCTCCTATGATTACCTGGCTCAACAGTCATATCCAGGTGCCTGGGGTCTCAGGTGCCTCCTACTTAACTACTGGATATGACTACAGCTTTTAAAATCTACTTCCTGTCTGGGGCATGATTTGGAGCACAACACACTCTTCAGGATGAACTCAGACACTGCGAAAAAGAACCCTTCATAGGTACGCCCAATGTTTCTTTTTCGAATGCACCTCAAGACTCTTACCAGAGTCGACATTCTTATTCTAACCTGATTATACATAGGGGTGTGCATGGACAATTTCTTGTGGCTTGGTCTGAATTCAGACCGAACTTCAGATCTGCGAACTGACTGGTTTGGTGGTTTGAGCTGGGCTTGATTGAGGTGGCGAGAGGGGTGAGGATGGGGCTGGGGATGGGGCAGCAAGAGGCATCTTTGAAAATAAATGAGGTCCTTACTGGTGATACCAAAGCTGCTTGGAGCAGCAGCGCTTCCCCCCCAGCAGCCGGTGTGGTGGAGTCTGCTGGGGGAATGCCGCAGCTCCAAGCAGCTTTGGTACCACTGGCTACCACCAGTTACTTTTAAAGAACTGGACCACTTTTTGAACCACTTCGAACCGGGTTCAGTTTGATCTCTGAACCTTTCTAGTTCAGTTTGCAGTCAAACTGCTTGAACTGCCCTGGTTCGTGATGGACTGGTTCGAGATTGGACCGATGCTGTACATCCCTAATCGTACACATTTTCTTCTTAATGTCATGGAACATCACTCAATGTTAGTTGTCCTATCTAAGTACTCTATGAGAGCAGAGTGACTGCACGAGACCTTGAATGAAGCAAATGCACATCCAGAACAAAAAGAAGTGATCATCTTGTAGAACTGGGAACCAAAACAAGGATTTGGAGATAAATGAGGCAAGGACTAGATAGGTGGGTGTGTATTTGGTCAGAAAAGGCAGGCTGTTGGAGAGAAACCTTGGGCAGTGGAGAACTGTGTTTCCATCGGCAATAACAGAGAAGATGGGGGAAAGTTTAGAAAGTCTAAGGGGAGTAGGAGAAGATAGTATTGGTACCTGAAACCTTAAATCCAGTTCATTATAGGATTTGAAGTAGATGCAAAGATGCAAGGGCCAAGGTGGATCTTCATGGCCTGGGAATGGCAAAAGAGGAGGCAAGTGGGGAAGAGTCCTAGGAAGGCCATGCTGGAGGTGTGTTAGTCAAAATATGTTTATTATATTTGTCTGGGATTTGATGCTGTTCAGTCTTTCCAGTCTGAAGATTGTCCATGTTACAATTACAATTGATTTTATCATTAAAGGATTTAATTCTACCATTTAGTGGATCAGGTTTTCAGAGATGGTCCATTCAGTTATGTCTTTTTGCCTATGGCTCACTATTAAATCAGATCAGATGTCCTCATTGTCTGGGGGAGGGTACCCTGGATAGGCTTGGAAGAGGGGTACATCAGAGAGATATGGCAGGTAAATAAATTCTGCAGTAAGAGGAAGATATTACTTTGCATGTTTGGGAAGTATACTGACAGTCATTTTAACGCCTACACTTAGTCCACAGTGACATAATGCTGACTGGCAGCTAATCACCAGCATGCCAGTCTGCCAGAGGCATTCAGTTTCTGCTGGATTCTGTTTGCCATCTCTAAAACTGACAGACCAGTGTATATATTCAGTAGAAAGAGCACGAGTCATGATATGCTCTTCCTGCTTCTCTAGAAGCAGGGCCAGTACCAGGTTTGGTGGGTTCTTCGTAGTCCCCCTCCTCACCACCACCATCTGCTTACTTGCCTAGATGCCCAGTAGGTGGGCAAGTGAGCAGGCAGCAGCTGCTACTCCTCATAATTACTGCTGTCGCCACACCTCCCAGAGAGAGATGATGGGCAAGCAAGTAGTGGCAGAAAGGAGCAGCAGTAGCCGCCTCTGCTGTTCATTCACCTGCTTGGGCTGTAGATTAGAACTTTGGGATCTCTGAATGGCTTCCCCCTGTGGCAATGCGCCAGAGCTATAGCCCGAGCTTCAGACCCAGAACTGGCCCTGCTCACCCAGGTTGCCTGTTGGATTCCCATGAAGAACTATAAAGGGCTTCCTGTTTGGGCTAGGACTTTACCTCCTTGGCTCTGATGTGTTCCTGATTGGTTTTACCTCCTAGTTTTACTCTTGGTCAGTCTTCCCCAACCTGCGGCCCCTCCAGATGTTGCTGAACTACAATTCCCATCATCCCAGCCACAAGAATTTGTAGCTGGGGGTGATGGGAATTGTAGTTCGGCAACATCTGGAGGGCCGCAGGTTGGGGAAGCCTGCTCTTGGTGCTGACTTCTAGTTTTACTCTGCCTTAACACTTGCTGCCTTCCTTTAGGCAGTTATGGGGTCTGGGTAGACTATGGAGCTGGAGTTTTCTCTGGCCCATAAATAAGCATGTTGTTTCAGCTTATAGTCTTGCTGGATAAAGCCAAAAGATAGATATCTATGGAACAGAACATATTTACATGGTTATGCTATAATAAAACATACATTTTACAGCAGATTTAATGAGGAAACAGACATGGTGGACATAAGAATCCTCCTTATATTCATTTGTTCATCTGCCTAAGTACTGTTGTCCTTGAGCAAGCGATCAACAGGTGGACCCCATCTTTCCCATCCGTGCTGAGATCCTTTAACTGAACATAGTGTGAGTTCTTGGCAGACAAAGGAAGCTAGGAATGATGATGGCAACTTGATGGAAGGGGAAAGGAAAAGGATAGAGGCAGAGAAGTATTGGTACTCTTAACCAAGGCAAGGGCACATATCCAAAACTTCCAAATCAAAGCTGGAACCTTGGCATATATTTGCGAATTAATAAATGCTGGTTAGAAATCAGAAGTTCTAGTCTTGAAGCTTGCAGAAAAGCAAAAACTACCACACTCTCTGAGGCTATTCCCACGATCAGCAAAAATTGGGCTAGGGAAGGCTAGCCCACGTTCTCACGATGGTGGGAGGCAAGGGGAGCTGTGTGGCTCCTGGCGGCAAGCCCGCTTAAATCCCCCCCCCCTTAAATGAGGTTAGTGGAGTGCACGCACTACTAACCCTGTTTATCTGATCGTGTGTCATGGCATGGCTCTGCACTGCAGTGACTTACAAGTAGCCTCCTGACTGGGGGGCCACAACAAGCCTCCCAGTGTTGAGTGGCTCCCCAGAATGCCCTGTGCACTCTGGGACTTCCAGGGGCAAGGAGGCCCCCCGAACTCCGTCGCCCCAAGCAGCTCTGTGGCAGAGCTGGTAATCGTCTGGGTGGCCGATCCAGCCGCCCAGGGAGGGCTTCCTGTTCATGTGTGGGGAGAGTGGGTCATGCCCATTCTCCCCACAAACCCCATTCAGGCTCTCTACACTGCTCATGTGGAGAGCCTTTCTGTCTTTCAGTGTTTCCAGTATCTCCCTCCTGATGACTTCCATTCCTGCTGCTCTGCTACCCTCAGCCTCTTGAAGATCTCTTGCTCCCCTTGATGACTTTGTCTGCCCTCTTATGCTGTCTCCTATGCTTGGGACTCTCACCTTGAAGGTGATGACCCCTTCCTTCAGATCCCTTTTCAAAACCCACCTTTTCCATGAGGTCTTTGGCTTAACCCTGTTAATGCTTGTTCCCAACCGGAATTCACTTTCAGTACATCCATCTGCATTATTTACTCACATTCATATCTGGCAACCAGTGTTCCTTCTAACAGGGATTCCCAGATGTTGTTGACTACAACCCCCAGCATCCCCAGCTGCAATAGCCTTTGCTTGGGGATTATGGGAGTTGTAGTCAACAACATCTGGGAATCCCTGTTAGAAGGAACACTGCTGGCCACCTTTATGTCTCTCTCTACTCCCCTTGTTGCTTTCCTTGTTGTTGATTTTAGAGTATAATGTCCTTGGAGGGAGGGACCTCCCTGTCTTTTGTCTCTCCAAGGCACCATGTACACTGATGATGCTGTGTAAATAAGTGGGGAGTGTGCTATTCACATGAGCATGCAAAACCGAGCTAAGGGAGCCCAGCCCGCTTTTGCATGCTCATGTGAAGTGCTGGGATCGTGCCCAATCCCAGCGACTACACAGTGGAAAACCCGCCAGAGTAGCCTCCCAGTTGAATGAGGTTAAGGGAGCAAACACTCCCTTACCCTCGTTTTTCTGATTGTTTGGCAGCCACGGCTGCTTGCAGCCTCAGCTGGCACCCTGGCTGGGGGGGGAATCCTAGTAATGTACCGGACAGTTGCATAGTGCATTATTGGGGGCGGGGCCCAGGGGGCAGGTAAGTTAAACTCTCCTTCCCCGCAGATCACCCTGGAGCTTTTCTCACAGATCGTGAGAAGAGCTCTAGTAAATCATGTCTCAGCCATCGAGTCCTTCTTATTTATGTAAGCAGTGAATCAGGCATATACCATTGGCATCTACATGCTTTTTTCATACAAAAAATGTGCTTTTCATACAAAAAAGTGCTTTATACTTAGGAATTGGGAAGCTGCCATATACTGAGTCAGACCAAAGGTCCATCTAGCTCAGTATTGTCTACACAGACTGGCAGTGGCTTCTCCAAGGTTGCAGGCAGGAATCTCTCTCGGCCCTATCTTGGAGATGCTGCCAGGGTGGGAACTTGGAACCTGCAGTTCTTCCCAGAGCGGCTCCATCCCCTAAGGGGAATATCTTGCAGTGCTCACACATCAAGTCTCCCATTCATATGCAACCAGGGCAGACCCTGCTTAGCTAAGGGGACAAGTCATGCTTGCTACCACAAGACCAGCTCTTCTCTGGTGTGACTCTTGATACTGGGTTTAAAATCAGCACTTGGAATTGTGCTTAGAAGATGATCAATGGTTGGTGTAACTACCACAAAATGTGTTGAAAACCAGGTGGGCGCTTAGCACAACTCTCTGCTGCCCCCCCATTTAAAATTAATAAGACTTCGTTTAATTTATAACAAATTAGCAGCAGGTCTATAGCAGGTGGGTCAGTGGTGCCATGGAATGCATCAGCTGCTACATTCACAACAGCCACTGTCACCTGATATGCTGTAATGCTAACATGCACAATTGTTGTACAACACAAAGATAGAGAAGAATGGGATGGCACGGGGGATTACTCACCTTGGCTCTCTATTGAAGATGTTTTATCTGCCAGATGTATCAAAGTTACCCTTTGTACCTAGTAGCAGGACCATTTAGCTAGTGAGCAGATTGTAGCAAAGTTTCCTTTTGGGGGCAAGATGCATGGCGGCTATCTTGTATCAGGCATTCCTGGACTGTACACAATTTCCAGGCTATTTGGCTTTTGGTCTGGTTTTGAGATTGATTTTTTTTTTCCTCTGATGCTAGAAGAGAGAGGACCTTTTCAGTGGTGGCACCCAAATGGTGGAATTCCCTCCCTCATCCTGTTCTTTTGGCATTTGACTGTGTCCATGTAATCTTGCACTTTCCCCTATTTTCAAACTGGATACTATGATTTTCAGCTATGATTTTTAAAAAAATTACTGCTGTATTTCTCTTGTTTTTACTGTTCTTATTCATTTTATTGTTTTAGCTATTGTAAGCTATCTTGAGATTGGAGTAAGAAGGTAGGATATGAATGTCTACATAAATAAAAAGCAAATAAATAAATAAATGGCATCAACCTTTTAAATGGGATTGCTCTGGGTCTCAGTCACACAGCAAACGGTTGATGACTTCTGATGAGGCAGCAGAGAGAACATGTAAGAGTACCATCTAAATGGCTAGTGTCTACATTCCTATGTAAGTGTATAACTTTCCCTTGTGCTTTCCAAGAACTCTGACAATTAGGTTTTCTCTGTGCATTGCAAGCAGCATCTTTCAGTCAGTCAGTATATGTCTAATACCCATTTACTATGGATTACTTAATCTCGCATCACCATGAACCCTGATTCTCTATTTGCAATAATCAATCCAGCTCCTCTGGATTGGGACCCCTGCTAATGAAGTTATGCAGACAGACAGTAAACACAGCCTAGAAATATAATATGTTGGTGGATGTCTTATTGCATGGGACAGTGCAATAGTTGGAGGGGATATCCAGCTTAAAATGTGGGCTTCATGTTTAGAATAGCAGCTGCTCATCTTTCCTTCATAACTGGAGGGTATAATTCCAGTTAGCGCACATTGGGGTAGAAGACCTTTGCTAGACTTAACATATATGGGAACAAAGTCTTCTTTCAATGAGCCACACTACCTCCTGGAGTTGTTGCCAGATTTGGCTTATTTCAAGCCAAATTTTGGGTTACGGCCCATTTGACCCACGAGTATACCCCTTAGGTTCTGGCAACAACCTGCTTTTTATGCTGTGCAAATTTGTTAGTCTGCTGTTTTGTGATGGAATAAATTAAGAGTGTCTCCTCACAATTTCATGGACTTGACAAGCTCGATAGTTTATGTTAATCTATATAACCACCTCCAATATAAACTCACCAGTTTTAAGGTGATTTATGATTTAAAGAGGCTGTGTAATTGTTCTACTTCCAGTCTTAGAACATCCTTCACCTGCAGCCATTGCATGTGCTGTGACTATCTATTTATCTATCTATCTATCTATCTATCTATCTATCTATCTATCTATCTATCTATCTATCTATCTATCTACCAGAATAAAAAAAGGATTGTATATTTTAAAATAAACTCTTTAGTGGAATTTGGTGGGTGACAATCCTTTAAAAGGAGCTTAGATATATGAGTTTTTGTAGGTGCTGAATGAAAACAGACCCATGAGCACTTATGATTTATTTATTTAGAATAAACATGCTTCTTTTTTTCCAGATGGAAGAAACTGAAACCTCTGCCATATTTGCTCAAAGCCTTGGCCAGACTGAGTAGCATTCTTCTTCTTTTTTAATCTTCCAGTGTGTACAGCAGTAAAGCCACAGTGCAAACTATGGGTCTTCAAATCCTCCTTTTAGCAGAAATGTGTCCACCATCTCTAATACTCCATGGTAGCTACAGTCCCTGGACAAGGGCACTGAAACAATCAAGTGTGTGTGTGTGTGTGTTTGTTTGACATGTGTGACAGATTAGAACCACCAGTGTTCCTTATCTTTTGAAATCCATGTTTTGGACCCCTTAAAGATGAAGCAAGTGAATTTTAAATGCAGTAGATAGTGATAGTTTCTTTGGAGCTGTTACTGTCTGGCATGTACAATAAATCCATCTTAGTTTGCAGGTTATTGGTCCGATAGACTGTAACAGCTCTGTCAGCTCCTTCTGGTTTGGTATGTCCAGCAGCAAAGTAGTACAGCTTGTGTGTGGCTTTTATTTCTGCTCAGGATTTTCCTAAGAATTTTTTCATGCAATGTGTGTGTACAGCCACTGGTATGGAAATCTCAGACACTCAGCTGCTTTGCCTTCACTCCTCATGAAAGTTAACGAAGGCTGAGCCATCGTTGTAATGACTCAGTCAACAAAAAATGTTTCATTTTAAAGAACCAAAGTTTTGTGGGGGGAGATGTAAATATTAATTCTATCCCCTTCTCTCTATTACATAATCAAAACAATGTATCCCACATGTAGCCCCGTCCCCCTACAGTCATTGGTTGAGCTACTTTGACATAATGTGTTCATGAAGATTTGAACTGGTATGGAGAACTGCCTAATGACTTGATTGTATACTTGAAGTAGAACACATTAACAAGAGCTAGCTATATTTTATCTAGCAAGGTATGTAAGAGAGCGCCTTCTTCTTCATAAACTCCAATGCCTATTAAAATCATCTGAGGAGGTCCGGTTGCAGTTGCCACCAGCTCGGCTGGTGGCAACTTGAAACTGGGCTTTTTCTAGAGTTGTCCCGGGACTATTAAACACGCTTCCTAATGAAATTAGAGTTTCTCCTTCTCTTAAGAAGGACCTGAAAACATACCTGTTTAGTCCAACTTTCTTCAGGACGACCAGAGGTTGCCAGTTCGAATTCCCGCTGGTATGGGAAACGCCTATATCGGGCAGCAGCGATATAGGAAGATGCTGAAAGGCATCATCTCATATTGCGCAGGAGATGGCAATGGTAAACCCCTCCTGTATTTTGCCGGAGACAACCACAGGGCTCTGTGGTCACCAGGAGTCGACACTGACCCAACGGCACACTTTACCTTTCTTATATCTTGGACTCCTAGATACTTTACACTAACAGTCATATGGTCCAAATTTCTACCATGAATCAGGACTATTCATATACCAGCACTTTTCCCCGCCCCCAGAATCTTTTCTTCTTCCTCCTCACTTTATTTCTTGTAAATATTGATATGCAAGGAGAAAATTGGCTTGTCTTCTAAATCTCATATACAATTTTTGTAGTATTACTCAATTGAGCAGCTCATCGTTAGGTAGTGTTGTGATCTCTGCTATCCTATATGAAGTTGTTTGTTTTAAAAACCTGTTTAAAGATTCACATTTCTCTGGAAGAGCAAGAATGCTCTCCCATTGGTTGAGCTGATTAGGTCATCAGTGCTACACAACCTCCTCTCCTGCACTGTGATATTAGAGCCGGTTTATAATGCAAAAATCTCGCCTCCGCGCCAAAAATCACCCTCCTATATGACATGCAAGTAGAGGGGAAAATATATATTCATTTTTCTTCCCCACCCCTTAAAAAGGGGGGGGGGAGCAACTCTGCGGAGAAGGTAGGGACAAACAGTGGCTGCTCTGTGTCTGTTGCTGTTTTTGTCTTTAGCCCTGGAAACAGTTGAGAAGGTCTTCTATCAGGGCTGGTGAAACCTGCCCACCCCCAGGAAGGAGAAATGTCTTTAAAATAAAGGTCAACCATGATGCTTGAATGTTTGAACTCATGTCTCTGAGGTAGATTGGACCTGTTCCAGGCATGGTGGAATGAAGTAGTGTTTCAGCTATAAAAAAAATTACCATGCTTCCACCATGCCTGGAACTCTTGTGTCTAATCAGCTGAGTGAGAGGCAGAAACTAAGTGGAGTTTCTCCAAGCATCTGAAGATTAGAACATCACCTATTGCTAGCATGCAGCTGAGGTACAGGCAGAATATCAACAGGTGCTGCTTCTACCTTCATATGGTAGGTAAAGTTACACCTATTGAATGTCTGCCTGTCATGCAATTAAAAGGTTGGGCTCCCATCTCCCTTGCGAAGTACAAGATTGGAGGGTGGTAAAAGCATTGCAGCCTAGCAGTTCTGAGGTAAAATGAAGGAGGAGACCACTGTCGCATAGAGGCAGTCACAGCTAAAGAGCTGAGGCCTATGTGATATGAGAACAGGTCAAGTCTATCTCAAAGACATGAGTTAAAACATTCAGGTGTAATGGTTGCCCTTTATTTTTCAAGATATTTTTCCTACTGGAGGTGGCAGCAGGGCCGCACTGAGAAGGCGGAGGAATTTATGTGGGGAGGGGGCCAGAATTATATTATATTATATTATATTATATTATATTATATTATATTATATTATATTATATTATATTATATTATATTATATTATATATTTTGATTTTTATACCGCCCTTCCGAAATGGTTCATGGTGGTTTACAATTTTTTGAGCAGAATGGGTGGGTTTCACTATACCCTTTTTGGTTTCATTTAATAATTAATTTTATCACTTGTAACTATTAAAAAGTACTATTCTATACTAATAAAATAGTTTGGATATATATGTTCCTATGTAGTCCAGTTCCTGCAAGATTGTTAGAAACTGAAGTGGATGCATGGCTTCTTAGTAGCACTACAATAGCACTGTTTTAAGTTCTCTCTCCCCACCAATTTCCACAAGATGCCTGCTCTCTCACCCCTCAGCCCTATACACCTACCCAAGAGAGGAAAATTATTTTTAGTTCCTAACAATATATATAGCGTCATAGAATTTCAAAGCATTTAAGCATATCATTGCAGAGAAACGGGGGTGAAGAGAAATGATGGCGGGGGAGAGAAAATAAATAACTGGTGGAAGGGAGTGGATAAATGTGTGAGACAAGGGCAGCTGGGCTACAAGAGCAGCCTGTAGTGTTTGGTGCTTTTTTTGGGGGGGGGGGGAGAAGAGGAGAGCCTCACATCACGGCCAGGTGCCCCAGCCAGGCCAACCAGCTCTGGCTCCTTCCCTCTCCAAGCAGGGACTCCCCACCAGCCTTGCTGCTTCCCCATCCAGCCTTCTGAGGCCCGAGCCCGAGATGTGTGTCTATACACTACAGAAAGAAAAGACACCATTTTGATTTCAAATAGGACAGCAGAATGTCATATATGGAGTAATCCCAATTTTGTAGAACTTAAAGACAACCAATCATTTTATGGGCAAAGGAGTTTTAAAATGAGTTTCTTGTGAACTGATTTGCAAAGCCTTGTTTTGAAGCAAGTGTACAAAGATAGACTTTTGGGTGGTGGGGGGCTGCTACAAGCACAAAGCAAAATAAAATAAAATAGTAATGTTTAAAAGGGGAAACATGTTGAGAGAACCATTTTCTCATATTTTGCTATTTAAGCAATTTTGAGAACCCTGTTGCTAAAAACACTGCATATAAATATTTTTAATAAGGGCGGGAGGGGGAGAGAAGAAACCAGATTAGAGCTAGGAACAGGAACAAAAAACAGATCAATTTTGTAAGAGCACTCCTCCTCCCACCCCATTCTTTTCAAAGCTTTTAATACTTTTGCTTGACTAATTTTCTCACAAGAAGGTTTGCACAAGAAAAGTTTTTGCATACTTTGAAAATGTTCTTTTAAAAAGCTTAAAACTCTCTCTCTCACACACACATGCACACACTATGGGACTTCTCTCACCTGTACAACACACACACACCCCGGGTTCCTGCAAGTGGAGGGAGAGAGCTTGACTAAGGGGGACAAATCACACACAAACAGACAGCAAATGGTTGGGTTTTGTTTTGTTTACCAAATGTGTTACTTTCCTTCTTGAATGAGAGGAGACCAACAAGCAGGCAACTTCACTCTGTCCTAGTTCCATTACAGTTCCAAGCCAGAGGAGCACAAGACTCCAGGGGAGAACCAATAGGGCTGGGAGAAACGTTAACCCTTTCTTTACTCTCTGCTACTGCCGATCTTCAAGTGTCTCAGCATTCATTAAAGGGAGAGTGTAACTGCACCCTTGCAGACCATGGCAGTAGCAGCAGGGAGGGAAGGGAAAGCCGCCCGATAAAAGCAGCAGCCTGTCTGGCTAGCTGCAGACTGAGATTCCCTGCCCTGCAAGAGAGAGGCAGGCGCCGCGGGAGGGAGCTCAGGATAAGGGCGGGGGACACAAAATTGGAGGCAGGAAGGGGCCACAGAGGTGAGGGGCGCACTGGAGAGGCAAGGGGTCCGGGGCTCAAGCTGGCTGAGGGCGGAGGCGCCAATCACACACTCGGAATCGGAAAGCAGCAGGGTACACGTGCGCACACACAGGGGAGATTCCTTAGTGGCTGCCAGGCACTGGTACCTGATTCCTTAGTGGCTTCCAGGCAGGAGAAGGCCGGGGCTCAGGCAGGCTGAGCAGGGCGCGCACACACACAGACAGGCGAGATTCCCTATTGGCTGCGCCCTGCAAGAGGGAAACGGGCGCTGTGGAAGCGGGAGGGGCCGCAGAGGCGGGAGGACGCTCACTCGGAGGAAAGCAGGGTGCACCGGGAAAATGCCATGCCTCCCGGTAGGCCAGTCCGAGCCTGGGTGGCAAGGGAGAGGGTTTTCAACAGCCTTGACAGAAGCCCTTCTCGGCTGTTTCCAGGACTGAAGACAAAAACAGCAAGAGATATGGAGCAGGCACAGTTGCTCTCTTTTTAAAAAGGGGGATATATTATGCAGAATATGCATAGAAATACCAGTATTGGAGGATAATAAATATTTTATAAGTTATTTGTACTAACATTGAAATGGTCCTGACACACAAACACATATTTTTGACACATAAGAGAATACCAGATGACTTCCAATACAGTAATTTTCCGGTGAGAATTGAGCAATATTTTTTTTTCAAGGAAGCATCCCTGTACAAGTATAAAGAATCAAAACAACCAACAATAACTTCTTCTTGACTTAGTAGTAGTTCCCAAATTGTGTCTGTGGTTTCAAAACCAAATTATCAAAGCTGGGCTAAATGTGCAGGATATAAGTACCTCACACATCAATTTAAAGTGAGGTATTCCTGTGGTGGCAGGGAGTCAACAAAGATGTGACACAGATATGACATCAGCAGGGGAAGGGCACTCAGAAATTTAATTGCTGTTTCCCCTTCTAGCAGGCCTACCACCTCTTTGACCTTGGAGAGCAGTGCCAATTACTTACAGAACCTCACTTTATTACTTTGTAATACCAGGTAGGTCCAAAATTAGCCTGAAATTGTCCTTGATTTGATGAAGGAGTTGATCTGGTATGTATTATGGAGATATGGTCAGGAGAGGCTAGTGGTCCATTTTTGGTCCCAGCTTTTCCTGGTGGGATACTCTGTGGTGGAGCAAGTGAGAGGATGTGGGTGTGGAGGTGGCATGGCTGAAGTCTATAAGAATACCATCTCCCTTAACCAGGATTCCCGTCAGGGAATTTGGCCTACATTGAATGTGTGTTCCTAAACCTAAGGACCAAGGATAGACTGGGCCTTCTGTTGATGTACCAATCACATTGCTGCCCAATGGAGTCTCTACCCGAGCTGATGGATCTGGTTGCAGAGTTGGCTTTTGAGTTGCCCAGGTTGCTGGTGGTGGGTAACTTCAGTTTTCATTTTGGGACTGGGTTATCAGGAGCAGCTCAGGAGTTCATAGTGGCCATGACAACTATGGACCTATCCCAGCTGTTCTCTGAACCAATGCATGATGCTGGTCACATGCTCAATTTGATCTTTTGCTTTGATCAGGATGTGTTCCATGTGTGGGGACTCATGTCATCCCCCCATTCTCATGGATGGACCACAAGCTGCTTAAAGCAGGACTTGCAGCCACAACACGTCTCTGCAGGGGTGAAGGACCTATTAGTCTGCCTTGGTCTAATTGACCTAGTAGTCAATTAGTAAGTAATCAGTTACAGTAGTAAGGTATGCCCTCACCTCTTGCCTGTGGGCTTCTCAGAGGCTTCTGGTGGAGAGGAGAGCTGGTCTTGTGGTAGCAAGCATAACTTGTCCTCTTAGCTAAGCAGGGTCTGCCCTGGTTGCATATGAATGGGAGACTAGAAGTGTGAGCACTGGAAGATATTCCCCTCAGGATGGAGCCGCTCTGGGAAGAGCAGAAGGTCCTAAGTTCCCTCTCTGGCTTCTCCAAGATAGAGCTGAGAGAGATTCCTGCCTGCAACCTTGAAGAAGCCGCTGCCAGTCTGTGAAGACAATACTGAGCTAGATGGACCAATGGTCTGACTCAGTATATGGCAGCGTCCTATGTTCCTGTGACATATTAGTCAAAAAGGACCTATTGGTCCACCATGGAAGGGTTTAGAGTTGGCTCTGCTAGCGATTTTGTCAGTGCTCTGGTGAAATAATGAATTCACTAGAGCAGTAGACACAATTGCTCCTTGATTTCCTTTCCGACCTGTAAAATTAGCCTTGTAGTATTTGGAAGAACTATGGGAGCTGAAGTGGCAAGGTAGATGACTAGAGCGCAAGTGTAAGAAGACTTGGTGTGAATCCGACAGATTACAACATAGAGCACATTTGAAGATCTATGCTCTGGCGGTGCGGGCAGCAAAGTAGAAGTTATTTTTTGCCTGGATTGCTTCAGCAAATTCACGTCCAACAGAGTTGTCTAGGGTTGTGAGAGGGCTAATATGTGCCCCCTCTGCCTTGAATTTGAACTTGGAACCATCAGTCACTCGCTATGACATCTTCAGTTACTTTTTTGTGGATAAAATCTCTCATATTCCGGCTGAACTGGATTCCGCGATTATTGTAGAGTTTCCTGTGGATGTGCCCAGCAACTCCTGTTATAGGATTAGATTGGATCACTTTCAGTTTGTTATTCCTGAGGATGTGGACAAACTGCTTCAGACTGTACGTCCTACTACTTGGTCTCTTGACCTTTGCCCAACTTGGCTTGTTTTATCTGGTAACTGTACTATCAGAGAGGGTCTGATAAATATTATAAATGCTTCTCTGAGGGAGAGCAGGATGCCTTCTTTTCTTCCATTATACCTTAACATATAATGCACGTACACGTGCAAAACCAGTCTAAGGGAGCACAGCCTGGTTTTGCACGTGCGTGTGAACCTCCAGGATTGTGCCCAATTTTGGAGGCTCCACAGGGGCAAACCCGCATACAGAGCCTCCCTTAAAAATGAGGTTAAGGAAGCAAACACTCCCTTAACCCCGTATCCAGATTGTCTGTCAGCCACAGCTCCAAAGAAGCAGTTAGCCACGGCTAGCAGACTCAGGGTGGATCCCCATTTGTGCAGTGCATTATTGGTAGGGCTACACAGGGTGGGGTTTCCTGGTACCCCGACCCCTCAGAGCTGTCAGCAGTAGCCAGTGCTTATCTGGGTGGGCAATTTGCCCACCCATGGATGTTGCAAGGATTGTCTGTGGGTAGGTAAGCACTTTCAGGTGTCTTCTTTGCAAAAGGAAGGCTTCTCTCACTGCACATGAGAAAAAGCTCCTTAACTGAAGAAATTTGCATTGGATCCCTGAGAGTTTGCTAATTACAGACCCGTTTCCAACCTTCCTTGGTTGGGCAAGGTGACTGAGCGGGTGGTGTAGGGTCTTATCATTATGTGGATGACACCCAAATCTGTTTCTCCATATCAACCTCATGAAATGGCATAACTTCCCTAGAGGCAGTAGTGGGCAGGATGAGGGATAAAAACTGAAGTTGAATCCAAATAAGTTGGAAGTACTGATTGTAAGGGGGTGGGGGGTGGTCAAGAACTGGGAGATGGTTTAGATCTGCCTGTTCTCGGTGGGGTTACACACCTCCAGAAAGAACAAGTACGTAGCTTGGGAGTGCTTCTGGATCCAAAACTCCCTGGTTTCTCAGGTTGAGGCCATGGATAGCAGTGCTTTTTATCAGCTTTGGCTGAAACGTCAGCTACTCCTATTTTTGGAAGTAAATGACCTTAAAGCAGTACTACATATGCTGGTAATCTCCAGGCTTGAGTACTGTAATGCACTATGATGTGGGACTGCCTTTGAACATAGTCTGGAAACTACAATTGGTACAGAATGTGGCAGCCAGACCAGTCTCGCTGACAACTCAAAGGGATCTTATAAAACTGATTTTTAAATAACTGTACTGGCTGCCGAGCAAAGCACAAAGTGCTGGCTATTACCTACAGGTGAAACTCAAAAAATTAGAATATCGTGCAAAAGTTCATTAATTTCAGTAATGTAAATTAAAAGGTGAAACTGATATATGAGACAGACGCATTACATGCAAAGCGAGATAAGTCAAGCCTTAATTTGTTATAATTGTGATGATCATGGCGTACAGCTCATGAGAACCCCAAATCCACAATCCCAGAAAATTAGAATATTACATGAAACCAATAAAACAAGGATTGTAAATAGAACAATATCGGACCTCTGAAAAGTATAAGCATGCATATGTACTCAGTGCTTGGTTTGGGCCCCTTTTGCAGGAATTACTGCCTCAATGCGGCGTGGCATGGATGCTATCAGCCTGTGGCACTGCTGAGGTGTTATGGAAGACCAGGATGCTTCAATAGCAGCCTTCAGCTCTTCTGCATTGTTTGGTCTCATGTCTCTCATCCTTCTCTTGGCAATGCCCCATAGATTCTCTATGGGGTTCAGGTCAGGCAAGTTTGCTGGCCAATCAAGCACAGTAATCCCATGGTCATTGAACCAGGTTTTGGTACTTTTGGCAGTGTGGGCAGGTGCCAAGTCCTGCTGGAAAATGAAGTCAGCATCCCCATACAGCTCATCTGCGGAAGGAAGCATGAAGTGCTCCAGAATCTCCTGATAGACGGCTGCGTTGACCCTGGACTTAATGAAGCACAGTGGACCAACACCAGCAGATGACATGGCTCCCCAAATCAACACAGACTGTGGAAACTTCACACTGGACTCCAAGCATCTTGCATTGTGTGCCTCTCCATTCTTCCTCCAGACTCTGGGTCCTTGTTTTCCAAATGAGATGCAAAAGTTGCTCTCATCAGAAAAGAGGACTTTGGACCACTGAGCAACAGACCAGTTCTTTTTTTCTTGAGCCCAGGTAAGACGCTTCTGACGTTGTTTGTTATTCAGGAGCGGCTTGACAAGAGGAATACGACATTTGAAGCCCATGTCCAGGATCCGTCTGTGTGTGGTGGCTCTTGATGCACTAACTCCAGCCTCAGTCCACTCCTTGTAAAAGTCCCCAACACTTTTGAATGGCCTTTTCCTGACAATCCTCTCCAGGCTGCGGTCATCCCTGCTGCTTGTGCACCTTTTTCTTCCACACTTTTCCCTTCCACATAACTTTCTATTAATGTGCTTTGATACAGCACTTTGGGAACATCCAACTTCTTTTGCAATGACCTTTTGAGGCTTTCCCTCCTTATGGAGGGTGTCAATGATGGTTTTCTGCACAACTGTCAAGTCAGCAGTCTTTCCCATGATTGTGATTCCTAATGAACCAGACTGAGAGACCATTTAAAGGCTCAGGAACCCTTTGCAGGTGTTATGGATTGATTAGCTGATTGGAGTGGGACACCTGCAGCCTAGACTGTTGAACCTTTTCACAATATTCTAATTTTCTGGGATTGTGGATTTGGGGTTCTCATGAGCTGTACGCCATGATCATCACAATTATAACAAATTAAGGCTTGACTTATCTCGCTTTGCATGTAATGTGTCTATCTCATATATCAGTTTCACCTTTTAATTTGCAATACTGAAATTAATGAACTTTTGCACGATATTCTAATTTTTCAAGTTTCACCTGTATAAATCCCTCAGTGGCTTGGATCCAGGGTACTTAAGAGAGCACCTTCTTTGTCATGAACCCTGCTGCCTATTAAGATCACCTGGGAATATAATCTTACATTTGTCACTGGCTTGTTTGGTGGCTACTTGGGACCAGGCCTCCTCTGTGTTTGCCCCAGGCCTTTGGAATATGCTCCCTGTCAAAATAAGCATCCAGATGGAACTAAGCACACCAGGAGGGGGAAAGAATGAGGAGGAGACAATGGGCCAGTTCAGATAATAATTCAAATGGTGTGTGGAGAAGCAAGAGTTTTCTGCTCCACCCCATAAGCCTGCTGATAATGGAAGCACCTGCTATAACGCTTACAGCGTTCACCTCTTCAGAAAAATGCTGTAGCCTTGAGCAGTCAAGGTTGTATGAGTGAGTGCACACTGGAGGGCGGATCTTTAGTGCTTTGGGAAGCCACTTTATAAATGTCTGAATAGGGCTACAGTCTTCCCCACACATGTTCTTGAATCCAGGTGCAGCTTCCCATGAAAGGTACCAATCGCAGATTGTTGCTGCCAGCTATGCACTTGCTGTAGGGTAGCAAGCATTTGTACTGAGAAGATGCCCTCTTTTCCTGATGAATCCATTCCCTGTGCCCACTCCATTTGGGCTGGCTGCTTTCACCCCACAAATGTCTGTTGTTGTTGTTGTTTGTTGTCTGTTCCCAGCCTTCTTTCCTTTACTATCCCCTGGCTTGTTCCTCAGTCAGTGGAATGCCAGTCATTCTTTTTTTTAATTGCAAGCCTCCTCAAGTAGCTCCTCAAGCCTTAAGGACATAAGAACAGCCCTGCTGGATCAGGCCCAAGGCCCATCTAGTCCAGCATCCTGTTTCGCACAGTGGCCCACCAGATGCCTCTGGAAGCCACAGGCAGGAGTTGAGGGCATGCCCTCTCTCCTGCTGTTACTCCCCTGCAACTGGTACTCAGAGGCATCCTGCATTTGAGGCTAGAGGTAGCCTATAGCCCTCTGACTAGTAGCCGTTGATAGCCCTCACCTCCATGAAGTTATCCAAACCCTTCTTAAAGCCATCCAGGTTGTTGGTTGTCACCACCTTTTCTGGCAGAGAATTCCACAAGTTGATTATGCCGCAGAGGCAAGATAGAAATGTTTTAAATAAATAAATAGATCTGGGTAAATTAATGTGCAGTGTGAGATGTGGTATTGTGGATATGGAACAAGCCTCTCAGTTGGGTGAAAGAAAGCTCTGAATGTGTGGTGCGAGCAAGGGGGAGCAAACTATCCAAGGAAGAACAGGAGAGGAATCCCAGATTTGACTATGCCCCAAATTATGCCCCAAATTAAGAATGAAGATGAGCAGAATGTGGACAAAACTGTACCTTAGTATTGCCCCATGAAACATAGCTGAGTTGGGTAGCATGGGGAAAAGGGAGGGATGGGGAGGAATTTGGCTCTTTTTCTTAGTACTTGGCTGATCTGTAATGTAGTGTATGCTGTGGGAAAGCCTTCTACTACTGTGTCTTCCAAGTCATCAGGTTGGATCCTCCAAAGAAAGGGAGTTCGAGAAAAGAGGGACCATGAGGTTATGCTTAATCAGTTTCCTTGTAACTTGGATTAAAATAGGATAACCCAACATACACTGCCCCAAACTCCTTGTAAGAAAAAGATACAAATGTGTAGTTGTGTAACTTAAGATATAGCAATAGGAACATTCACTCCAGGCACAATCTTGATAGGTGTGCAAAATGGGCACCAAAAGTTATTAATATACTGACAGTTAAATTTTATGGTAGGCCTTATGTGGTGATGTCAGCCTTTTGCTGCTACAGTGAATATACCGATAGTTTTGCTGTATACATGACCAAGTGGTTCAAAATAAAATTGTGACGACCTATTTCTAAAAGCAAAAATTTGATATATATATTTTCTTCTTCTTCCTAGTTTGGCACAATTCTGGGTTTTGGCTTTTTGTTTGTTTGTTTTTTGTAGTACAGAAAAGGCTCCATTGCTTTAAGCAGATTCCTCCCAGCCTGGCTCTAATATTGGAAGCGAGCCTGGCTGGGAGAAAACTGTTTAAAGCAAAGAGCCGGTTTAAAGGGATAATTCCAATGAACACCCCTCACATGTGATTAAAGGATGTGCTGAGACTGCGTCAGCCTGCCCTTTAATGATGTCAGGGTGCGTGCATACTCACCGTGATCCCAAGAGTATCGCATGTTGTGGTCACTTGTTCATATGAGCCCGCTCAATAGAGTGCAGCAAGATGGGGGTGAGGAGTGGTGAAGAAAATACTTCCCCATCCCCCTGTATACTTTATCCACGTTTTTGCCCTATCATATCTACTTAACTCTGTACCACCACTCTATTGCAGTAAGACACATTCAGTATATGACCCAGTTCGGACGTAATGCAAAGGCTCTGAGTAATATCCCCGAGCCTTAGGAGCGCACTTTCTCGACTTCTTTTCACATGTGAATTAGCAAACGACGATTTCTAATTGTGGTTAGGAGCAAGCCAGAATAGCTCATAGTGAGGCTATTCCCACGATCACTGGAAAGCAAGCCAAGGGAGCTTAGCCCACCTTTCAGAAATAGTTGGAACCACTGGGCTCGCCTGTGAGCCCGGTGGTTTCATGGCTAGCCCGCCTAGGAACCCCTGCGCTTAAACAAGGTTAACAGAGCACTCACTCCGATAACTGCGTCTTTGTGTTTGTGAAATGCTACGATGCAGCTTAGCACCATGACAACTCTTGAGGAGACCCCTGCCGGGAGACTCTAACAAGCCTCCCAGCTGCGAGGGTCTCTCCAAGATGCCCCACACACTTGCACAGGGCATCCTGGGACTTCCGGGAGCCACGTGACCCCCAATGCCTGCCGCCCCTGCCGGCTACGTGACAGAACCAGCAATTGTGTGGGTGGCCGATCCGGCCAGCCAGGGATGGTTCTTTGCCCGTGTGCGGGGAGAGTGGGCTAAGGCCGCTCTCCCTGCACAAATCCTAACGGCGCTTCACACTAATTGTGTGAAGTGCCTCTATGTCTGAATCGAGCAATTGTGCAATCCTGGCTTATTCTGGCCAAAGTTCCAAAAAAAAACCAACAAAAAAAAAACCACCCCAGGATCTAAATCTGGAATACAATCCCAGATTCACATCTTCATTTATTTTGAATCTCTGTTCATACTAAGCCAGAATTGCTCAGTTTGAAGTGATCCTGACTTATTCTTAACCAGAACTGGAGCAGTGTTCTCTGAGACTCAAGTCTGAAGAGGAGGGGGCACTTGCGCCCAAGGATTGGAGGTGTCAATTGATGTGTTGCATCTGAACTAGTAGCCTACTGTTGGTAGAGGAGGAGAAAGTCTGAGGTGTGAGTCCAGTTAGCTGTTCACACAACAGCTTCTGAGTTGATTGTTCCTTTTAGAACAATAGAAGCTGTTTTGCTGGGCAGCGAGAAGTGCTGAAGTTAACTCACATTTTATGCTTCAGGACTTTCCTGGTCCCAGCAACATGAGCTGCAATGCAACATTCTTTGAGGCTCTACACACGATCAGTCTGTAGAGCCTCATGGGGTTATGAAAAGCACCTTTCAACATGGTGATTCTCTTTATTTAGCAGGGGGAGAGCAACTGGCCCTATCCACCCCCAGCACAGTACCTCCAGTGACTGTTGCTGGGGTCTGTCTTATGTTTCTTTCTAGATTGTGAGCCCTTCAAGGGAGCCATCTTATTTGTTTGTTATTCCTCTGTGTAAACCGCCCTGAGCCATTTTTGGAAGGGCGGTATAGAAATAGCATAATTAATTAATTAATTAATTAATTAAAATAATGCGGGGAGAGCGAGCTTGGCCCCGTCTCCCTACACATGAGCAATTGCTCATTGCTGGGCGGCCGGATCAGCCGCTCAGATGCTCCCGTGCCTGACTGCGGCTCCCTCGGGAGATCTGGGGGACAAGGGAAGGGGAACGCCGCCATGCAGCGCCCTGGCTCTCGGAGTCCCAGGAAGGCACCGTGTGAGTGTGCAGTGTCTTCCTGAATTCCCCCCTCCCCCACCCAGCAAGCAACTGTGGCTGACACACGATCAAAATAAGGTCAACGGAGTGCTTGCTCTGTAAACCTCGTTTAAGGGGAGGGTTTTTTACCCGGGCTAGCCACCATTCTCACAATGGGGAAAACTGGGCTGGGCTCCCTTAGCCCAGTTTTCCCCCATCGTGAGAATAGCCTTTTTGTTAGAGTGTGGGGGTGTAAGCAATATAGCATATTTTAGCTTGTCAACTCCACTCAGACGAGTGGGTGACATTGCACCTGGTGTGACTAGCTAAGTGTTTATTACCAACATTTTCTACCACACAACATACTGAACTGCAACTCTGATCAGCTCAAAAGTCTGTGTGCAAAACCACCCACAAAGGATATTTTACTATTACTAATATGTATATACCACTTTTTAGCAAAGTTTCCAAAGCAGTTTAAATAGAAAAATACATAAATAATAAAAAAAAGATGATTCTCTGTCCCAAAAGGCTCACAATCTAAAAGGAAAAATAAGACAGACACCAGCAGCCACCACTGGAGGGATGCTGTGCTAGGGTTGGAGATGGCCAGTTGTTCTCCCCCAGCTAAATATAAGAGATCTGCAGATTTAATTTCTAAATATATTTATTTTCTAAATATAAGAGATCTGTTGCAGATTTAAGATCTGCAACAATTCTGCCTGCTAGATTCATTCTTAAAGTAGAAGGGAGCTACTATTACATTGCATTTCTCAGCATATTGTTTTTAATGGTTCAAATTCTGAAGTCAAATGAGTTTGCAAGAATGCCAACTGTTATTCGTAACCGAAGCTTCAGGCCAGTCATTTCAAGGAGAAGAAAACATGGAAGCCACAAACACAGAATAAGCAGAAAGCCTTATTCTAATTAGTTTATTATTTGTTTATAATAAACACTTTTTACCTATGTTTGATATAAAATTTTCATTTGAAGCATACTATGAGAAGAGTTGGTTTTGTGGTAGCAAGCATGACTTGTCCCCTTAGCCAAGTAGGGTCTGAATGAATGGGGGATATGAATGGGGCATATGAATGGGGGACTAGAAGTATGAGCACTGTAAGATATTCTCCTTAGAGGATGGAGCAACTCTGGGAAGAGCATCTAGATTCCAAGTTCACTATCCGGCATCTCCAAGATAGGGTTGAGCACCTTTCTTATGAGGCAAGGCTACAACACATGGGGCTTTCTAGTTTAGAAAAAAGACGACTGTGGGAAGACATGATAGAGGTCTATAAAATCATGTATGGTATGGAGAAAGTGGACAGAGAGAAATTCTTCTCCCTCTCACACAATACTAGAACCAGGGGTCATCCCATGATATTGATTGCCAGGAAATCTAGGGCCAACAAACAGAAGTACTTTTTCACACAACGCATAATCAACTTGTGGAATTCTCTGGCACAAGATGTGGTGACCGCCAACAACCTGGATGACTTTAAGAGGGGTTTAGATAACTTCATGGAGGAGAGGTCTATCATCGGCTACTAGTCAGAGGGCTATAGGCCATTTCCAGCCTCAGAGGCAGGATGCCTCTGAGTACCAGTTGCAGGGGAGTAACAGCAGGAGAGAAGGCATGCCCTCAACTCCTGCCTGTAGTGGCATCTGGTGGGCCACTGTGTGAAACAGGATGCTGGCCTAGATGGAGCCGTGCTGTTCTTATGTTCTTATGAGAGAGACTCCTGCCTGCAACCTTGGAGAAGCCACTGCCAGTCTGTGTAGACAATACTGAGCTAGATGGACCAATGCTCTGACTCAGTATATGGCAGCTTCCTATGTTCCTATGAGATATGGACAGCCCAGCAATCCAACCAGTGGCTATGGGGGGACTCTGGGCTGCTCTACACATTCTTTAAGTTTCAGACTATGTGGTTTGAAGGCATTCCAACTCCAAAGTAGAAACTGGTGCTACAAGATATACCAATGGCAGAGGCCATTTTCAGGCACTCACTGTGCAACAGAAGTAATGAGTAGAACTTTCCGGTCACCTCTGCCCCCTCCCTTTTCAGACATAAGCATTCTCTCAGTTCCGTGACTCCTCCGCCCATCCTTTCCTTCTGGCCTCTTTTCTCCTCACAACCAAACTACCACCTTTTCCCATTCCCCATCTTCCTCCTCATAAACTATTCCCCAAGTACTAATTTCCCAGCAGTTCAGCCACTGGGCAAAATCATCTTGGGCGTGGAGGTAAACAATCAGCCTTGGTTTAACTTCTACTTTGACCTGATTCAAGTTCCTGTGTCTTTGGGGATTTATTTGTTTGTGTTGCAGTACTGCTATTTCAGGGGCAAATCTATATGTTGCATGCTTTAATTTGGCACCTCATTAATATTTCTGTGGCCACAGCAAGTGCCTTAAAATGGCAGCCACAGAGAAACCCCTTTGAGTCTGGGATTATGATAGGAATTTGAAAGAAAAGAATACAAAACACAAGGAAGAATGCGAGCATACAGTCTTGTTATTTACGACATTTCATGGTGAGGTAGGGATTGGGTTGTCAACTGGCTAGAAAAAAAATGGCCTGGCCTCTTCTAGGGTCTTTAAACAGAGGTTTGCTATGCAGAAATCAGCTCATGAAGCTTTTCACAGCATGGTTCTGAGCATTATTACCTACCAGCGTCTTTACATCAGACTTCTGTTAAAGGGACTGTACAGGGGTTGACTCAAAAGTTGGCAACCTTGGAGAGGGAAGTCTTTATAAATGATAAACATTGAACATTGGTCCTATTGTACACCTCAGATTAGTAGCAAATGTTTTCCTCCAAGCACTGCCCCTCACTCCATGCTGATTGCTGCCATAATAATCATTTTATTTTGTCTTCCAATATCCAGGGAAGGATCCAGTGATTTGTTGATGGCATTCACATGGATTGATATTTAGCCTGTGGAGATCTGCTGTGGTCAGTAGAAGGAAAGACCAGCCACCTTGCTCCTGCTACTTTTCTGTTCAAGCTCATATCAAGGTAGATCATTACTGTGATCAATTACTCAAGTGACTGATAAAGTGAGTTACAGGACCAATTTTTGACACATATTTCATTGTCTTCTGCTTAGGCACTAGGGTGCAACTGAAAGGCTTTCAATTAACAAGTTGAGGCATTTAGCAAGTGGTGTACCAGTACACCACTGGTTATTGTGGGATAATAGCCCCTTGACTTGCATGTGTTTCCTCATTTGGTGGGGGAAATCGGAGGCTGAAGAGTGCTGAAAGAGGAAACAGTTTGGCAAAGTTGGGTTCTAGTTCTTTCAGCCTGAGATCAGCATCATGTAAATAATAGCAGAGTTCGGTATCTCATGAAGCAGTGGCTAGACAGCAGCTGCTACTACAACTATTGTTTATTTGCTGCTTTTTTATACTAAAGTTCTCAAAGTGGTTTACATAGAAAAAGAAGAAGAAGAAGAAGGTTCCCTGTTCCCATAGGTCTCACAATCTAAAAAGAAACGCAAAGAAGAAACCAGCTGTGGGGGTGCAGTGCTGGCAATGAGGTAGTTGCAAATTTGGAAGTGCAGGCACTCGCCACAACAGCCCCCGTGGCCATGCCCACCCCATCAGCCTGAGAAGCCGATAAGTAGCAGCACTCTGTCCCTGCGGGTCCTCCTTGCACTGCACCCCTGAGTTCTGGGATTGAATAGGGACTACTGGGCCCCAAAAGATGCACAGTGCCGTATGAACAGTACAAAGTAGTCCGCAAACATAAAGCTGCAACATTTTGGAATTCCTTCTCCATACAGACAGGGATACCAACTGTAAGCACCAGTTCAGATGATACTCCGACTGCCCCTCTTTAATCGTATAGCAGAGGAGCCTGGGTTTTTTCTTCCCCTTATGATACCCTGACACCTAATGGCATAAGCGCAGGGGCAGGGCAGTTTGTCTGAGCCTTTGGATCCTAGGTTCTCTTCTGATTGTTTGTTTTAAAACCCCATACAATTGTAGCAGATTCTTCCTCCTCACAAGCCTTTCTGTTTCCAGCTATTCTGGATGGTAGACAGGGTTTGAAATTATGATGGCAGTGTCTCTTAGAGGTTCAGGAAGCAGAGGATGTCTGGATGTATCGTTGGCACCAGAAAGGTAGCAAGGTGTCTTAACCATTTTCTGGTTGCATTACTGTTAGGGCCTTGTTTCTGTTATGCAGCAAGCCAGCCGCACTCCTTTGCAATGGCCTTGCCTGTATTGCAGAAGTGAAACGGAATAATAGATTGATGAGTAACTGAGAACTCTTTTTGTCTGAACCATTCATTGTGAATGACAGTCCTGCCATTGTGAGAATATGATAGAAATTCAGGGTTAGGCTCACATTATTTCACAAACAAACAAACAAACAAAACAAAACCCTCAAACCTTCCACAAGCTTTGTGCCAGATTAAGTAAGCAAGATGTATGAACTATTTTGTCTGTGGGTTCAAGAAGGAAGGGCTTCTTGAACCCTCCCTGGGTGAGCAAACTTAAGGTTTCTTAATTCTAAGTTATCAGACTCATAGAGGTCATTCACACAATAAAAACTGCGTTCTACCCGGGTTTGGGGGCTGTGTGTGCTCCCAATTCTCACTTGTGTGGAAGCAAGGTAAAAGGAAAACCTGGGTAGAAGTTATTGAGGCTATTTCCACGTTATTGAGGCTATGCACATGAGCAGCCCAACCCAGGCTAGGGCAGCCCAGCCTGGGTTGGGCTGCTCAAGTGGAGCACCGGGTGCTTCCGCACCACTAACCCAACTTTTTGAACCCACTGTCAACTGAGGTTAGAGGGCGCAAGCACTCTCTCAACCCCAGGGTCGGGGTCGTGTGCGTTCTTGGGCTGCATGCAGCCTGAGCAGACGCAGAGCTGGATGCCTAGAGCACCCGACTCATAGGGGATTCCCCCAATGCATTGTAGTGCATTGTGGGATACCTGGAGGCCAGGACTCATTTCCCCAGCTTCCAGGACACCACATATCTCACGGCAGTACCCATTGTATGGGCACATGAACTGTGCGGCTCCAGTGATCATCTGTGGGGAAGGTAGGTCCAACCTTCCCCCCGCTCATCCCCCCTGCCACTGCCATGGTCATGTGAACGACATCATTGTTTCATAAAATTAAATAGTAAATGCATACAATACTAGTCAAATTGGGCTGTTCCAATCCAAAGTTGTGATTGACTTTTAAAAAGTGACAATAGCTCGGAAATAAGGTTGTGAATGACAAGCACTGGGAAGTGTAGTCTGTGGAGAGAGTGCTTGAAAGCACTCTCAAACCATACTTTCAAGTGGTTTCCACATATACCACATTTCCCAGGTCTCCCTGTGCATATCTCCCATGACTCCTAGCACTCCTTCCCAGTTGTCGCTAGGGTAGCAGAGGACTCTGCTTCTCACAAAAGAGCCCCCCCAGAAGTACACAATATTTTGCTCCAAAGGAGTGATGCATATTATTTAGCTTTGGATGCTCCGAAGCATAGACCTACTAAGAAATACCTATATTTTATTTTAGAAATTTATACACTGATATTTTAGCTGAAAAGGCTCTTAGAGCAGTTTACAAATAAGTTAAAACAATAAGACATACAAATCCATATATTAAAGCAGTACAGCACAGCATGGCAGCAGCAATTAATAATAATGATAATGATAATGAAATATAAAAACAAAAAATCCCCTAAAAACAGAAGGCTAAAAACTCTAGAATGCCTAGGTGAATAAAAATGTCTGTCTTCACTTATATATCTCATTCACAGCTTTTGGAAATGCCAAAATCAGTAACTATGTTAACTGATTTCAAGGCTTTTGGTTTTCTCCTCCAAATTTAACAGTGTTAACAATGGATGTAAACAAATTATGCTATTGGTTTGTCATGTTCTAAAATATTTGAGTGTTCCAGTGAAAATAATGTTCAAGTAATACTTTGAATTTATTTGAATACATACGGTACAATGAATCTAAACTACACTAAGTGTGCTCTATTGACCCTGCAATCAAATATTTTGAATCAAATACCTTGAGATATTTATGCAGTCTGTAAATCTTACATAAAATGCTTTTTCCTTTCCTTTCCGTTTTATTTGCTTACTAAATATAATCAAACATGCTAAATCAGATCCCAGTCAATTTAGCATACTGGAAATCATGTTGTGATTCCAAAATTTGCAGAAAACCCATATCATTGACTATTGCTACTCTAGTCTTCCAGGCCTAACAGATTGAACTCCAGAGGTCCACAAATGTTGGCTTAACTTACTAGCCAAGCCAGAATGTGTGGTTGCCACAGATGCTGTTTCTTTTCCAAATCCTTCTATTTAGTGTGTGTGTGTGTGTGTGTGTGTGTGAGAGAGAGAGAGAGAGAGAGAGAGAGAGAGAGAGAGAGAGCGCATGGGTGGGAGGGAAAGAGGGAGATTTCATACTAGCATTTGGAGATGGCAAAAGGAGCAACTTTTTAATGCTACTTCTGCTTGCTCTAAAGCTCAGCACCATATCGTGAGAAACCTCTTTCCCAGCTGGGTGAGGGTAGGAGGAGTTTCTTGGAGAAATGCTTATGTTTGTTCCAAAGCTCAGCAGCACAAGCTAGACTCCTCTAACTTTCCTGGATTGGGAGAAGGAAAGGAGGACCTCTTATGTTAAACAGAGCAGAGGCCCAGAGTTGACTCTGGTAAGTGCATTTGAGCATAAATAATTCCCTTAAAATAATATTTGAATGGAAGAAACAACTGGTCTTGTGGGAGCAAGCATGAATTGTCCTCTTTGCTAGGCAGGGTCTGCTCTGGTTTGCATTTGAATGGGAGACTACATTTGAGCACTTTTATTCCCCTTAGGGGATGGGGTCACTCTGGGAAGAGCATCTTCATGCTTGCATGCAGAAGGGCCCAAGTTTCCTCCCTGGCATCTCCAGATAGGGCTGAAAGAGACTCTTGTCTGTAACCTTGGAGAACTGCTGTCAGTCTGTGCAGAAAATACTGGGCTGGATGGACCAATTGTCTGACTCAGTATAGTGCAACTTCCTATGAAACTTCTTTGTTTGAGCCTGTTGTTCTAGCAGTCTTAAATTTATTTCACCCCACCCACCAGCACCACCACCACTTGGGGTATGCTGTAGCCATACCTGAGACCTATCTAGGACCGATGCAGAAGGGGGCATCCTGGAGTAGGGGTAGATGTGTGCATCAGGAAGCTGAAAGAAAGAAGGTCATGTACCAAAAGGCCACAACCATCCTGAAGGCAGCTGAGAATCTGTTCCTGTGTCTTGACTGTGAGATCTGCCTTAACAGACTCTCAGCCCCATTCAGAAAAATAGAAATCTAACCAGTCCTCCACAATTGGTTTGATTTCTTTTCTTCCCCATCATTTTTGTAGAGTCTGAGCAGCAAGTGCCAGCAGCCACGAGAACTGGCAAAGGCAGTCAGTAGGGTGAGTGAGCCACATGGAGACAGCATCAGAGCAGGCCAGCTTGCCAAGTCGCCATTATCTGCCTGATCACAGAATCCACACAGGTGCCAAAACAGCCTCAGAGGCTGATTCAAATCCTCCGTCTCCCTCCCCACAACCTGCTTTATGGCCTCCTGATGCCTGCCTGGGCAGAAGAAATGGGGGTGGAAGGAAATCAGGGCAAATGAAATGTTTGAAGTGGACATTTTAAATTGCATTATCTCAACAACCATGCTGTCTTTGGACACCAGTTCTGCAAGTGGTGGGAGAGATAACGGAATGTTAGAGGAGAGATTCTGCATAGCTTGAAAATTTTAACTCCATAAAATGTACTTAATGAGGATGTGTTTTGCATAATTAAATTCAAAATCTAAGAATCTCAGAGTGGGACTTTTGCATTAATGTGACAACCATCACCAGATCTGAAGGTATATCAGATACAGCTGTTGTCCAGCTCTCTGCTGCCCTTTCATACTTGAGGGTAGTACAGTTTGAGATCACGGGGAACAACTGGCTTAATTGCACTGCTTGTTCTCTGTCCAGTAACTCAAACCAGAGATGAAGTTAATGCAATCTTAATCATTGTTGCAGATAACTTTTAAAGGGATCTACTAATCCACACAAATGCTTGCTCTGGGGAGGCAGAATCAGTCCTACACACACACACCCAGGTCATTGTGGCTATGGATGCCACTACTTGCTCACTGATCCAGAGGCCGAGGAAAGGAAACCCGGCCCCCAGATATCCCACAATGCACCACGTGGACAGTGTGCTGTTTTATGGAAATTCCTGTGGCCAGGTTGCTCCTCCCCCCCGGCCAATATTGTTTTAATATTTGCCAGCAGCTTTTGCACCCACACAATGGGGTGATGAGGTAAGAGGTCCCGTGCATGCCCTCCTACCTCCTTTTTAACTGGTCCGAAACTGGTTGAGGAGTGCCAAGATCGGGACCGATCCCAGTGGTTCTCATGACCTGTCCTACCCAGGCTAGTGCTGCCCTACCTGGGTATGGCTGGTTGTGAAAACAACCTCATACCATTTGCAAACCTGCTGCCTGTCTGGAACATTTGTCCACAAGAGCAACTTTGTTGAATTTGGTTCAAAAGTGGAAAGTTGCAGATAATTGTGGCATCAGAACCAGAGAATTTGTCAAGGTTTTGACTGCTCTTTTGTATCTGTAGAGCACACACTTGTTAGTGCTAGAGTGCAGTTTCAACACCACAAGAAACCACAACTCTACTCTTGCTGGCTACACATTTTTTTGCTTCTGTTTGTTTTGCCTATCTAACATGAAACAGGGTATTTTTCCTTGTTTATCAGCTACAGAAAGCATTTGTCACTTCAGTGACAAATGAGCAATAATCAATACTTAACCTATGAAATTATGGCCCTAGCTGTTTTTGCACGAGCCCTTTCTGTATTAGAGCTCATGGCCGGCATCCTGACTTAATGATGCACTTGCAGAAGGCCATTGCGTAGGCGAGTCCCGCTACTTTGGTAGCTTGCACTCCAGGCTAGTGTGTACTACTGTAATGCTGTTGTGCTTCCTTAAGGATGGTAGTGAAAGGAACATTTGTTTGAGACTAGTGCTTGCGCTAGCAGAAGATTTTGACAAGAAGATTTTTGACTACTCATTGTGCAACTACTGTTCCACAACATCATTGTTCGAGACTGCTCCATAACACTGTTGCACAATCTTGTAGCACAACCCTGTATATGTCTGGAGAAGGTCTTCCACAAGCAGTTGCATGACATCACAGAGCATCACAGCTTCACGCAGCTCCTCAACCTTTTTGTGTGAGTGCAACTTCGTTGGGCGGACATATTATCAGGATGGCAACTGATGTTTTGTAGAGATGGAGTTTGTTTGGAAGTAGTGAGAATGCCCCTTTAGGGAACTTCTTCTCTTCATGTTATGATGCAGCCAGCTTTGATTTAGCTCATTAATACTTTGTTGTGATGACAAGACATGCAAATGTTGACAAAGTATGTGGGAATCTGTATAAGCAGCTATGGGGGATGGCGGAGGTATAGAAGAAAGAGAGATTACCACGATGTAGAAAGGATGTAACACAAATGACTTGAGCCTGTGGTTCATTTCCCATGTGTTTGTAGTAGCTGTGGTACCCATGTGGCTTTATTCACTTTGCAGTATGTTTGCAAGCAGTGATGGACCACGTGAAGACTGGATCAGAAGGAGCAATTCAAATTTAAGTGTTTTCTCTCTAAGAAAGTAGGAATGCATAAGTAGTGTAGAGCTGCTAATGTTTATTGAAGAAGAGGTTCTGAGCAAAAACAAGTACAGAGACTCTACTAGCATATATGTTGCTAGCACTTATTAACTCATCACTAATTTCCCCCTCTTTTTTTTACTTCCAGAGCCATTATATATGAAACCTGCAGGATATGTTGTTATGGCCCTGAAATTGCACTGAAGACGGACCTTGCCTCTTCCATTTTTCGTGATTGGTGTTATTATTGTTGTTGTGGTTGGTTGTTCCCCACAGTGAGTGGGATTGTTGCTTTATCTGGTCTCTTCTTTATGAAAAAGATGTCTGATCCTGGCTCCCATCAAGACACTGGCATCAAGCCAGGTGTATTGGAAAAAAGCAGCAACCCAGATGACTCTCAGCCTTCGGTCAATTCAGAAAGGAGGAACAAAAGTGGGATAATAAGTGAACCTTTGAATAAAAGTCTTAAGAAGTCGCGACCGCTCTCCCACTACTCCACTTTTGGTAGCACCAGCTCATTAAGTGAACATTCAGAGAAAGGTGCCCCTGTAGCCAATGGCAATGAAGCAACTATGGATAAAAGCAATTCTACCTCAAAGCACAAAAACATCGCTGACATGCTGAGCAAATCGGATATTTCTGCAGAAGGACAGAACATCTTGCAACAGTTTGCTCAGTCTACAGAGCTGTTGAAAAGAGTGGTCCAGGAGCACATTCCCTTGCCTAATGACCATGGGACGGGTATCTCAGACATGGAAGCTGTCTCAGCTGCGGAGACAATGAACAGCCCATCTGATTTTCCTTACTTGGGGGCTTTTCCTATCAACCCTGGCCTTTTCATTATGACCCCTGCTGGCGTTTTTCTGGCAGAGAGTGCGCTCCATATGGCTGGCTTAGCAGAGTACCCAATGCAGAATGAATTGGCATCTGCCATCAATTCAGGGAAAAAGAAACGGAAACGATGTGGCATGTGCCCTCCTTGCAGAAGACGGATAAACTGCGAGCAGTGCAGCAGTTGTAGGAACCGTAAAACTGGGCACCAGATTTGCAAATTCCGAAAATGTGAGGAACTTAAAAAGAAGCCTTCTGCTGCACTGGAGGTAATTGGGTTTGGTCAGGCAGCTTAATATTTTCCCCTCAACTGCTCTGTGTGGAACAACAATACCAATGTATGAGGTCTGGAGGTGGAGGTGTCAGGGGTTTGTATTCATTAGCAGTTCTTACCTTTTATATTCCACATAAAGCCCCAGTCTGCTCACACATACTTGTACATGCCATTACTGCTAGTAATTGGAAGGGATATTGTCTCAAATTGGCCTGCCTTCCTGTGATGCTGTGGGTGCTCCCCAGGCCTAGCTCTTAACTGTTTACATCTTTGAGTCTTAGGCTTGGTTCTCTCAAACAACAGATGAAGGGTCAGCCTGGATGTGAGGTGCACCATCTCAGACTATAGGCAGGGATTAAATGCTTCTCCATTCAAAACAAAACAAAACAAAATCCTTACACATAGAAAGTAGCACATCAGGAAGATGGGTTCTAGTCAAGCCCTCTTTCTGATGTGCTAGTACTTTTACATACAAAGCATTTCATGTGCATTATCTTGCTGTCATCCTTACAACTCTGTGAGGTAGATCAGTGTTATTATTATATCCATATTGCAGTTGAGCAGCTAGTGATTGTGTGTGTGTGAGAGAGAGAGAGAGAGAGAGAGAGAGCTGCTGGGTTTATGGCACAGGGAATACTTGAACCAGGTACTCTGGATTTCTAGCTCAATTTCTTAGTCACTACACTGTTCCATTCCCCTCCCGCCCCCTTTGTGGAGGAATATACCATCAGTAGTACAGTCTGGACCTGGCTTTACTACTGTGAGAACTATACCTTAATGCCCATGACTTACAAAATAGGGAAGCTATTCCTAAGGGAGCCTAGCCCTATCTCTCCTGGTCGTCTGCTGCCACGGGAGCTGTGATTGTGGCCCTTGCACACAAAAACAGTGAAGATCGGTAATATGCTCTTATCACTGAACTGTGGGTCTTCTTTCTGTTTATGCCATTGCTGTTTGGTGTTCTATACCTCAAGTGATAGTTCTTAGGACTCAAGATGCTGAGTCCTTTGAAAAATACAATTTCATTGAGAAATGAGCTTCTGAAAACCAGTGTCATTGACCAGCGCATCCCCATTTTTCATAGAATGCAGCCCACCTCAAAATGTCAAAAACAGAGTGGGATTTTACTGCCAGGAAGCCTCCTTGGGAGGAGGGGTCATGGACAGTGATCCCTCTGATTTTTTTCATCTGTGTGTGGAATGAGTTTTGTTCTGGGCAGCAGTATCAAGGCAGTGTGTGTGCACATGCATTCAGAGTGGGGCCTTCCTGATTCAACCTGAGCAAGATCTAAAATCAACTGAGCAGACATCAGAAAATTTGTGAGTGCATACATACACGCATGCCTTCAAGGGAACAGTGATCATGGATACTTCCTCACAAATGTTGACCTGTCTTAATTTTGCCTAGCAGCAGAGGTTATTGGACACTCAGGCTCATAATCTTTACGGGGCAAACACTTCTTGTCAATGGAGTTTGACAACTGAAGCGTGCCTGAACAAACATCATCCCCAACTCTTCTTTATAATATGTAGGGATTGTTATACACACACATGCGTGTGTGTGTGTGTGTATCATAGAAGATCTCAAACAAAAGAATGAGGCCTGGGTAATCAGATGCATCTGAAATACCAGCAGAATAAGGTAAGGACATAGATGCTGTCAGTGAGCTAGATCACCTGCAACATTAGGAATGTTTAGTGCCTCTAAGGCACAGTGTAGGTTTTTTTCACTCTCATATGGGAGACTAATAGATGAACACATTTTTGAAAAGAGACGTGGGGCTATTCTTCAGTCCTCACAGTGCAGTTGCTTGTATGATCTGAACAGTGGATATGGGGTAGTGATCTGATTTGGGAAGCAGGCCCACTATGAGCCTACAAACTTTCACTTTCTAGGTGCCATAAAAGCAATTCCTTATTTATCTGTGTTATTTATGATTAGAGTGAGAGTGAGCATACTACTTGCAATTTCTCCAGAACAGTAGCAGAAAGGCATGTAGCAGAGAGGCATTCAGGGAGCAGGATGGAAAGCATGTTTCACGGCAAAGTTACTGGTAAGTATAAACAGGTGGTTTCATTTGAATCGTAGCTGAAGAAGAATTTCAATGTTGTGTCTCTCTCATATGTGGCGCATGGCTGTGATGATCATCAAGATCGCCATAGCTGCAAAAGAGAAAAAATCATCATCCCAGTATCTATCAGATTATTTTATTGTGTAAGTTGTTGAAAAGATATTAAGCTACAAAACATGTCCTTATGATTTGTGATCCAAGAAAAATTTGGATCACAAAATTTGGATCATGCAAGTACAATTTGTGTACAGTGTATACACGTACATATCTGTATGCGTGTAAAGTTATCCACACAATTTTATGAAGGTATTATTAAGTTGAATGGTTAATTATGACTGTTATGTAAATGACACATAGGACATTTGTTGTAGCTTTTCTAACAATTACAGATTTAATGAATTGAATAATTACTTCCAGAGATTTTTTTAAATGCAAAAGCATGTGGGAACAAGTGTAACCCTGTGGGTGCTTACAGCAAGATATATAATGATACTTTATTTTGGAAAAATAATGTCATTCTGTAATATTGCGTAATACTGAGATGTGGGAAGTCTTGTACAGTGGGTACAAATCTTTGTGTGTAATCATTTCTGGTGTGAAATAGTGGCTTTCAACTTGTAGGACTTCAGAATCGCTACCTAGAGATTTAGTGGCTTTCGACTTGTAGTGGCTTTCAAGTATTCAAGTATTCAAGTATGGTACCCATTGTACCCATTATAGTGGCTTTCGACTTGTAGGACTTCAGAATTGCTACCTAGAGATTTTCTTTGAGAAACATGGACATGTGCACAAAGTCATTTTCAAGGAAGCCTAGGACCTGCAAGTTAAGTTTCACTCATGCAGCGCAGGTGACACTATGACAGAACTTTAGGTCAAAATAACCAATGCAATTGCTCACGGCTAATGGAATAATTCATCTTTAAAGGAGACACAAAATTAACATTTCATATGATGTGTCAGTACATGAAGAGGTTGGATTTTTATTTACTATTTATTTATCAGTGCAGGTGACTAGAATGTGTTTGTTGCATCTGTAAACAAACTCCTTCAGTTTTGCTTATTTTAAATATGATTTGACCAACTATTCTGGAATTTTGGCCTGATGCTTTCCTCAAAAAGCAATGAAAGAGTTTGACTCTACATTCTAAGAGAAGTTTGAAAAAGGACTTTGGGTAGTTAGGAGCTCAACAGTTCTCTTTTGTGCACTTGACATTTCTAAAGCTCTAGAGCAGGGGTCCCCAACTGGTGGTATTCCAGATGTTGATGAACTACAACTCACATAATCCCCAGACCTAATAAATTGTAACTGGGGTGATGGGAATTGTAGTTTAGCAACGTTCCCCACCAGTTGGGAACCCCTGCTCTAAAGTATTGAAACTGAGCAACTGAAGGTTCCTAAAGGATTAGTGGACATTACTCAATACCCTAATATTCTTTTTAAATTATTTTTAATTAGTTTATTAAATATTAGAATATACATTAACATTACAACAAGATGGTACAACAAGATAAAGAAGCATTTTCAGTATGCCTATCCTAATATTCTTGTGCATTTTTTCTTGATTGCTTCAGAGCCACCATGGACATAAGAGGAAATGTTATCTATGGCAGGTTTGTCAAGCTAATCTAAAATCATGAAGCACCATCATAGTCCTCAGCCTGCACAATTTCAAAGGTGTATGCTAAGCTGAAATGAATTGGCAATCTATTCATTAATAAGTTTGAGGGACCCAAATTTATTAACTTGGTGACAAAGGCAGGTTTTTTAAATTGATGGCATAGCAGATTTAGGTTGAATGGATGTACTTTGGAGAAAATAATATGGAGTCTTTAAAACCCACAAATGTATCAGTAGATCCATCAGCTTATAGGCACTAAACAGGAACAAACTGTAACTATGTTCCAGAGTGATGGTGAAATGAATGTGCTGGTACCGGTGTGTAGTTAACTGCATAGAGGTCACTATTCACACATCTGTTTATTTTATTTTTCCATTTCTATATTGCCCTTTGTCATATTACCCTAAGGCAGTGTACAATCTAAATAACATCAAAATATAGCACAACATGTTAAAATCATGCAAGGCCTATTCACGTTATGCTCCGTGCATGTACAACTTATGTCAAATGGATGCACGTACAGTTATTCACATGTTGAGACTGTTCTCACAAGCAGCCAAGACAGGGCTAGGGCAGCTAAGCCTGAGCTTGTCTGCCTGTGGGAGCCATCTGGCTCCCAACGGCTCCTTGGTGGCAAACCTACCTAGGGATCCTGACTTTTAAATAGGGTTAAAAGAGTGAGTGCTCCCTTAACTATGTTTCCCTGACCATGTGCAGCACCTGCTGCTTTTAGCCAGCGCTGTAACACTGACAAGCGCCTGCCCATTGCTGTGGGTGCACACTTACATGGTGCATTGTGGGATTTCCAGGGGCCGGGATGATGCGTCCCGGCCCCCAAGCCACTGCGCTGCATGGGGCAGCCAGTGACTGCCTGGGTGTATGATCCAGTAAGGACTCAGCAATTGTCTGTGGGGAAGGCAAGTTTAAGCAGCCTCCCCCACCGCCTGCCCAGGAATCTTCTCATGGGTTGTGAGAAAGGACCCATGACATTCCAGCAGACGTACTTCCTATCTGAACCCTGTATTTGAGAAGATGTAGACCCTGAGGCTCTTCTCATGATCAGTGAGAAGAGCCTCTAGGGGGGTTGCGAAGAGAGTGGGCTAAGCCCGCTCTCCTCGCAGGCGAGCAGACAGTCTGCTCTGGGCAGCCGCAGCGGCCGCCCACACAACTGCCGGCTCTGTGGCGGAGCCGGTGGGGGCTGGAAGGATTGGGGACCGTGCGGCCCCTGGAAGCTCCAGTATACCCAGCACGAGTGCGCAGGGCATACTGGAGAGACCCCTGAGCTGGGAGGCTGCTTTTAAGTCTCCCGGCTGGGGGTCTACTCATGAGTAGCCGCGGCATGGAGCCGCACCACAGCTACTCACAATTTTGAAAACTGGGTTTAAGGGGAGGGGTAGTTAGATGGGTTAACCGCCTGGAAGCCACTGGGCTCACCTGCAAACCCGGTGGCTCACACAGTCAGGCGAAATCGGGCTCGGCTCTCCTACCCGATTTCACCTGATTGTCAGAATAGCCTCCCTGTTTCACTTTTAAAATGAATGTGTGTACAGTAATTCACACAAGAACGTACATGTGTACAGAAATCTGTATGCATGTACCACATAATGTTGGAATAGGGCTACTGTTAAGCAACGACAAAAGTACAGCAGCAATCAGATAATCAAGAGCAGTTACTGATCCTATACCACCAAAGACCCAAAGGTCTGCATAAAGAGGGCCATTTTTAGATGCCTCCTAAAGGCTGGGAGAGATGGAGTGACATAGATCCCTCCTGGGAGTGAGTTTCACAGGACTATCACTGATAAGGGACACCTCATGAATGACAGATGTGCCTCCCTCCAAACCATTTAGGGCTTTTAAATATGAATAGCCTCAGCTGGTGCAGTAGCCAAAGCTGTGCAATGGTGCTACTGTTCATGACATCTCAGCTCAAATCTCAGAGATCAATTTACTTACTTTATTTATATTTATTTATTGTTTAATTTGTATAACACCTTTCATTGAAACAATCCCAAGGCAATTAACATAGAAAAATTAAAAACAAGACTATAAAAATTACACAATTAAAATATTAAGCTAGCTAGCTAGCTAGCTAGCTAGCTAGATACACACACACACACACTCTCTCTCTCTCTCTCTCTCTCTAAAAAGAATTAAAAATACATGCATAAAACCATGCCACCAATTCATAAAATTCATAAAATAACCATACAATCAATTCCACTGCTTTCATGCAGATGTTGAATAACATGGGAGGCAAGCTTGAATCTTGCCTGCAATAACACCTCCTGGCCCTGGCCCCCCGAGAGGATTTGAACATAAGTCTGACCCTGTCAACCCCAGCCTGGAGAAATAGTCCAGAAGTTTATCATGGTTGTTGGTATGACACACCACCGAAAAGTCCAGCAGAACCAATAGGGTTGTCCAACAGGGTAACCAAAGTGGTTTCAGTTCCAAAACCAGGACAGAAGCGAGATTGAAATGTGTCCAAATAATCCATGTCATCCAATACTCTCTGCAGCTGAGTTGTCACCACATATTCTTATCTTGCTCAAAAAGTCAAGATTAGAAACTGGCTGGTAGATATTTAGTTTGAAGGAATCAAGAGAGGACTTCTTCAGTACAGACTTGAGTATTGCCTCTGACAACTGGTTGTGTCGCAGTCACAGTGTTATGTTGATTTCTGTGAGACTGGGCCAGTATGAATGATCTGTTGTATGATCAATATTCCAGGCAGATGGAACAAAACATCAATGTAAGTCAAAAAGCCAATAGATTCACATCTTGAGTGCTCCTCATGCCTCTTGCAAAGCAAGCAGTAACTGCAAGCCTGTACTTACTGCCCATGTGTCTGGTTTGATGTACACAAAAACAGGCTGATATTGAGAACGAGAGGCAAGATAAATGGGAGAGAATGCTAGGCTGGAACTGGAGAGCAGGAGTAGAGGAAGGCTGAAAAGGAAAGCAAAAGCAGTGGATCCAGGCAGAGACCTGGGAACTGACTCAAGAACTCTCTGAGGCTATTGACACGTGTGTGCAGAACTGGGCTAAGGGAGCTGGTCCCAGTGGCACCACGGCGGCAAACCCGCTTAACTAGCCACCCTTTCAAATGAGGTTAAGGGAGCCCCATTGTTTTGATCTGCCAGACTGCAGGGAGCCCCAATGTGCACTGCACACTCACGGGCTGCATCACAGTATTTCTGGGGGTCCGGATGACACATCCCAGCCCTTGGCCCTCCTTGCTGTCCGGGCGCACGGGGAATCATCTGGGTGCATGGGGGGCATGCCCAGCATAGGAGTAGCGGTTGTCTTCAGAGAAGGTAGGTCTAACCTGCCTTCCCCACAACCTCCTCTGGAGCCCTTCTTACTGCTCGTGAGAAGAGGCTCTGTGTGTAGTTCACTGTGGTGAACCAGTTAATGCCTGGCTGAAGCGGAGTTGCTTATAAAGCCCCAACCCTCCTTATATTTCCCAGTCTAGAGTCTACACTGGAGCTTACTCCTCCCAAGTAGACCCATGCAGATGCGTCAGGTAGCTAGGTGGGCACTCCTCCACTGGACTGGACCTTGGTCCTGATCCGGCACTACTGCTGCTATGGGAGGTGGTAAAAGAGGGTCTGGAGAATGGCTAGGGTCCAGATGGATGTGTGAGATTCCTCAAGATCTGGGGCTCTTCAAAAGGGAAAATACTCAGGTGGAGTAAACTCCAGCTGTTGCTCAAGAGTTGGGGGCCACTGCAGGATCTTGGTTCATGCTTGAGGTTTTTGCAGAATCTTGTCCAGCCCCAGAGGAGCTTCTTGAGGTCTGGGCAGGGCTGGATCCTGGTCCAACATAACCAATAGTTTAACTGATAAGGGCTTCTGTGTGGCAATTATAGATGGCATGATGGAGCTAAAGCTATTAAAAAACAAAATACTGTTCAAACTGGTCTTCACTTGCTAAGCTACAGCTACAGTGTAGGAAGTACAGTGGTCCCTCGACTTACGTAATTAATCCGTTCCAAACGCATGTTCGGAGGTCGAAATTTTCGTAAGTCAAAGAGCGCACCACGGAAGTCTGGAAACATTCGTAAGTCGAGGAAACCGCATCTAAAAATTCGTAGGTCGAGTAAGCTGAATCTAAACCGGCAACTACTTCTGGTCTTTTTTGTCGCTCGTAACTCGAAAACATCGGATGTCGAGTAGTTCGTAGGTCGAGGGACCACTGTATGATGACATTCACCTAGTGTTCAATATATAAACTGAAGCGTCAAAAAGCTTAGTAGGGATATACAAGTCTAGTTTTACCTACCAAGAAAAAGAGGTGTTACTTCCCATAGGTGCACAAGACACAAATATCTTAGATCCTGCTGTGAGATGCTAAAACAGCACCTAGATTATTTTCTTTTCTTTGTGCTTGCTTCAGAAGAATGGATTCTTTTAGACACAGATATCTTAGATCCTGCTGTGAGATGCTAAAACAGCACCCAGATTATTTTCTTTTCTTTGTGCTTGCTTCAGAAGAATGGATTCAACTTGCCTTCAAATTCCTGCATTTTGGTTCCTGCCTAACTTTCATATTCTGTCAGACTGTGACTCTGTTGTATTTTGGGAGACAGGCACGGGAGTTGTCTTATTTAGAAGGCATTTGAGTCAACACGTGAAGAGACCATTATTGCCCTTAAGATCCCTGGAACACATGACACAGTTATTAATGCATGAAGTGGAAGCATTCATATTCCAAGTTTTATCATGTCAGTATCATGATAACTGTATTTTCAGATTTACATTGGTGGCAGTTTCTTCACAAACCAATTTCATGGAGAAAAATTACTTCCATCATGAGGGCAAACTATCAAGCACTTGTGTGGTTCCAATTTGATGCTGCAAAACCGTATCTGCCAACATGCCTCTATTTTCCCATTCACCTGAATGGGAAAATAGGGACATGTTGGAGGGTATGCAAACCAGCCCTTTCATCCAGTTATGTGTGGCATACCATATGCTCCTGCAGTAGCTCTACAGTTGATTAAATTGGGTTAAGAATAAATTAATTCCAGTTTGTAAATGCTTGGCCTACAACACAGCTTGTACTGGGATATGTGCATTCAGTGAGGACAAACTCCTTTATGATCGCATGTTTTTCCGCAGAGGTTAGGAAGAAAATACTGATGATGAATACAGCAATCGAGGCCTGATATGTGAATCATTATTACAGTTACTGCTTTTACAAAACAGTTTCATGTTATAATAGTGTACTGATTACAGTTTTGTCCTCTGGAATAAAGTATCATTGTTGTAAATACTACAGCTGACACTTGTTCCCTCTCACATGCTTTTGCACACACAAACATTTCTGGAAGTATTTGTTTGATTTATTGAATCTGCACTTGTTGGAAAAGTAAGGAACCAAGTAAGCTACAACACATGCCCTATATGCTTGCTTGTTTGTTTGCTTGTTTATTTTACACATCACTTTTAAGGATAACATATTCTCAAAGGGGTTCATGGAGTAAAATAATAAAAACAGGAGCTACAAGAAAGAACAATGGAAAGCAACCATAACCAAACAGCAGATATTTAGCAGCAGAAAGTAATTTTCTTTCATAGTAGTCCATTCTGCCATACCTTCAAAAAGTAGTGTTTGTCATCCAAATCTTTTGGGGTGGAGTTTGGAGTAACCTAAAAAACCAAAACAAAACAGAATGTCATCACACATTTCGTTCAGGTAAATATTTTTTCAGTAGGAACTTTCACAATAAAATGGGTCTAATCGATACCAGAAACTTGAGGGTCTCTTTGCAATAGTGGTCTTGTTGAAGATGTTATCACAGCTATGAGCCACACATGAAAAAGTGGCATATTCTTGAAACCACAGAGGTTTATGATTTGAATGAAACTAATTATACGTTGTTATCACTAACTTTGCCATGATATTGTTTGTGCCCCCATCCATGCTGGTGTGGTAGCAAAATCAGAGTCTTTAAGTTTAACTGCACGTGAATGTATGTATTGAAACCAAAAAATGTTCAGTGCTGCTATTCTCTGACATGTAAACCCTGATTTAGAACAGATGGACAGGTATGGTGGTATAATTCTGTCAGTTACTGTATGTACTTGGTTGATTCCTGAACTGGGAGGTTGTCAAGTCGCAATGCAGAGAAGTGGCCTGTGACTCAAAAGCTCAGCTTTGCAGTTGCAGAGATGCACACTGTATCTCCCCCTACCACTGTCAAGTGTTGATCAAGGGGAAGGAAAGTCTGACAAGGAAACGAAATGTTCAGCTTACTTTGTTTGAGCCCCAAACATGTGCAGGAGTATTAACAGTCAATGCAAGCTCAAACAGCAAAGCCATACAACAACGCTGCTGACATTTATGCCTGTGCTAAACACCTGGGATCAGGCTTGGGGCTCTAGTGTCTCCCTGGTCAGTTGGCCTCCCTTTTTGATCACTGCTTGATAGTGAAAGGAGAGACAAGTAGTGCACATCTGTGCATCAACTGTGAGGTTGGGTTTTTAAAGGTACAGACTCCTCTGGATTGTTATCCTTTCTTAGCATTTGTGAGCTTGCTAATTTTAAACAAGCTGCAACTTCTGAACTCCAATTCCATTTAATCTGTACTATTTGATTGTTAGACAGTGGGGCAATGATGTGTTGTCAGGCTGTGCGCCCTTTCCTTAAGATATTTTCTGTGAAGTTAGTGAAGGCTATAAACATCACAGTCCCAACAGAGACAGTGATGCATTGCACTGAAAATGAGATAACTTACTGTCTTATTAGCCACATTCCAAGTTTTCCAATTAGCATCAGATCAGAATGACTACATAAGGAGGGGGGATTGATCTGGGGGGTGGCAATGATATGGGGGACTGGTATCGTTCAAAAACTGCTGTATTGCTAAATTATATTCTTGTTCTAATTTGCTGAGTCAGTGATCTGGAAAAGGGGAGAAGGAAAAGTCCATCTCTCCTAAAGAGACCTGAAGTGGGAAAATTGATTCCACAGTGCATATTAGGTTGAGCATTTCCCTTCCCTTCTCCCTGCACTATGGGAGTTTGAGGAAAGTTAAATGACACAGCAAACTCCATCCATCCCTTGATTTGTTTCCAACTCTGTGATTGACTGGCAAATCAGAATAATTGAAACTGAGCCATTACATTATATGAAGGGTCCATTTGAACAAATATATTGTTGTTTTGTGGGTTAGGACACACATTTCCCAAGTAGTGGCGGACCAATTCTGAGGTAAGAATGAATTGCTGTGGGTTGCTTTGTTTAGATGATTGAATAATAATAAGACACCCAGAAACTCTTCTTATTTATTCAATGCATCAATCCTTTGCATGCTTATCTGTGAATAAGCCAGACTGAACACAGTGGGGCTTACTTCTGAGCAAGCTTGAATAGACTCAGGCTACATCTGTGGATGGAAACCACTTTTTTCATAATTACCACTATGGGTGGTTGTTGTTTTTATTGTTTATTTATTTATTAATAACATAGCACAATCTATAAGCATGGTCCTTATATATTTTATATTATATATTGGTCATTATATGGTCATTATATATTTTATATATATTTAGAAGATAGGTCCCTGTCCTAAGCGATTCACAATTTAAAACTGACACAAGAGAAACAATAGAGGAAGAATGGAATAGGAAGATGGTATAAACTGGAGAAGATTATTTGATGTACATTTTTGTACATAAATTATGTACAATTTTATGTGATGATTTTGTGAATATGAACTTGAGCTTAGTTAAAACAGAGCATGAGGTCTAGGGTGTTGGATCAAAAGCAGGATAGGAAATAAAATATTATTTGGCTTATGTTACAGGTAGATATTTGTCAGTGTTAGGGAAGGAAACCCTTCCATCTCTAAAATAAGTTCCATAGGGTCATGGAACAAGTTACCAGGAAATTTTTGAGTTGAGTACTGAAAGGGAAAATATTCAGACATGTAACAGCAAAGCTTTATGTTTAAGGCCTTCCAGTCGCACAGTTTTATCTGCTGACTTTCAGGTGCCACACATTTTCTTAGTACTGTTTGGGTCGCTTTATGATGTTTGTGTCTTGCCTTTCTCTCAAGGAGCTCATGGTGGCACAGGTAGGGGCTCTCCCATTTTACCTCCATAGCAGCAGCCCTGTGAGACAGTGTGGGCGCTCCCAGGGGTGGCGGAGAGAGGCACCTTTACGTGTAAATTAATAGGTGCACACGTTTACCCTTTAAAGACCCTTCGCAGGCCATCACCACACCCCCCGCAGTGGTGCCTGCACTGGCCTCTACTGCTATGAGATAGTTTAGGCTGAGAGTCTGGGACTGGCCCAAGGTCAGTCACCCACCCATAGCTAAGTGCTAATGTACAAGCAGTAGCATAGTTGAGGTTGTGAATTTGTTTCATGGCCTCCCAGTGGAAAGGGTTGGAAACAGACCACATGCACATCCACCTGATTGGGCACCGTTGTCTGTATTGCATTTCAAGCCTGCCCTTTCTCCAAGGAGATCAGGCCTGCGTATGTGATTCTTCTCATTCCCATTTTATCCTCACAGCAGTCCTGTGAGGTAGGTTAGGCTGAAAGAAAGCCACTGGTCTCCTGAGTGGGGATTTGATCCTGGGTCTCCCTTGACTAGTACTCTTAATCACTGGACCAGAGTAAACTAATGGCTTTATTCAGGTAATTGTCTGACTTGTTCATGGCCTAGGATGCCTTGCATTTTGCCCTGTATCATTTATCACATTCTATGGTGCCCCCTTTCCCATGCTCAGGAGGACAATTCTCAGTGGATGCTAATTATTTCCTCAAGACATGTTATTATCCACCACCACCCACTCCACTTAATGCAGCTCAAGTGCTGGAGTTATTAACTCAATCTTTTAAGTTAGTGGCTTATTTAGATCACTGATGTAAAATGGCCTTGTTTTGAAACAATTCAGTCCAAGCATAAAACCTACATGGCAGCTTCTCCCATTAATTTGCATGTGTGCAGCTCCCTTTTACTTCACGCGCATGCAAGAGGATCAGTGGATTGTGCCCAGTGATGGCTTAGCTCTGTCTGTCTTCCATTCTTCCAAAATCTGCCGCTGCTTCATCTTCCCTCCTGGCGAAGTTTCTTCTGTTCCCTAAAGAGCTGTTCATTCTGACTCATACAGCTCATTATAACCAAAAATGTTTTCTGCCTAAAGCGAGCCAAATTTTGTAGGCTGAGGTCTTGCTGGAATCTGAGGGGCTCCAGTTCTTTCCTTGCCAGCCTAAGCATAAATTGGAGGCCTGATCAGAGTCAGAAATAAGTTTTGTGTCTTCAGGCGGTACCCATCTGTACTTCTAAGTTTCAGCTCAGACGGTGTGATCCAGATTCCAGGGAAAAGATTCAAAAGTGGACAGGGGAGGAACTGTGGCACAGTGGGAAGCACTGAAGGTGTGATGGAAGGCATATTATCAAGGAAAAATGCCACAACATGGTTCTCGCCAACAATACACCATGAAAGAATATGTGGATATTATTCCTAGGAAGGACAAGTGATCTGCACACCAGATATTGCATCCTACCCAGGTCAGTGTGTAAATATCCAGAGTCCACCTACGCCAGGGAGGGTGTCCAGATATAAAGAAAGGCAGCAGAGCTTCTGTGCCTCTTATAGAAGAGAGAATTTCAGTCGATGCAGGTTGTCGTACATGAGTGAGACAAACTGTAACTGTTGAACTTTACTTTCCTGTTGAAGGTACAGGAACCCTGCCCATTGCTGCATGGGTCACCCTCTTTTGGGATGAAACTGGAAAAAAGCAGAAATGCCCCTTTGGTATTTAAAACCAAGTTAAAATTGTGCTGTCGAGTCGGTGTTGACTCCTGGCGACCACAGAGCCCTGTGGTTGTCTTTAGTAGAATGCAGGAGGGGTTTACCATTGCCTCCTCCTGTGCAGTATGAGATGATGCCTTTCAGCATCTTCCTATATCACTGCTGCCCGACAGAGGAGTTTCCCATAGTCTGGGAAACATACCAGCAGGGATTCAAACCAGCAACCTTTTGCTCCCTAGGCAAGTTACTTCCTTGCTGTACCACTGGGTGGCTAAAACCAAATTAGGTATATAGAATTAGCTAGTAGCTAATGACTTGGAAAGGTGAATGCAAATATCTATGTATCTCTCAGTTTTCAAACCAGAGAATTATTATTTTGACCTTTCCAATGTATGTTTTCTGATGCAGGGATGAAGTGAGAGGGTTGTTTCTTCAAGCTCTGAAGTGTGAGAGGACAGTGTACAGTAAAGATATGCCCACAGAGCCACTCCTCATAGAGGGAGCCTGGGGTTGTAGGGATGGATTTTCCCATGTCAGTGACCGTAGGTGGTATGGTACGATGGGGGTGGGTGGATGCATATTGTTGATACTTGAAACATGCAGAAGAGTAGTGATTGTGTTGCACTCCAATGAAGAGGTTTGAAGGCAAAAGAACAGAGGAAAGACAGGGGCATCTTTAAAGAAAAATACTAAGAGCAGCCCCCAAGCTTTTATGGCAGGTATGGCTGCTTCCTTATATAATCCTTCTCTTCTGTGTTGCCAAGCAACAGACCTTGAGTTGATCCCATGGCCTGGTCACTCTATAATTTCCGTGCCTGCAAAGGGCTGAGAATGTGCTGTATGCATAGGAAGGGACCCTAAGATGCATTCAGGCCTCTCCTGAGCATCATCAGCACCACCGGGGCTTGAGAGAGGGAGGCAACTGATGGCCGCAGTACTCTGCTTGCCTCTCCAACGAGATACACTAATGAATCCATACTGCAGTGAAAGGGTTTTCTTTGAAAATATTTACACAGAAATACTGTTCAGCAAAAGCATTGCCACTTTTAGCAGGATTAATAGGAAGGGCAATAGAATCCCAGCAACATGAAATTATTAATTTTGAGACAAAATCAACTAGATTTTAACTTTGCCATTTATGAAAATAATGAAACAAGTATGTGAAACAGACTGGATAGTGTCTCAGTTAAGAAGGGGCTGTGGGTGGCAGTCCATGGTTACTGGTCACTAGGATTTGAAAACAGATTTTGGGAAATACAGAAAGGCCTTTCACATGAACATCTGGGGGTGGTGGGGTTTTGGGAGGCGGGGGGTTCTCTTACCCTGTTTCCCACAGTTGAGCAGAACCCCCATTTGGGTCTGCAAACTCCGCAACCAGACAATAGCAGCAGTTACAAGCTCGAGAGAGGCTTCCCAGCCTGGAAAACTTCATCACCCATCAGCTGTCCTCTGTCCACAAAAGAACTGGAGGAGAGTCCAGCCTTACTGAAGGCATTGCAGTCATTCCATAGAATGTGCTGTGTAGAACAGCACATACCACAGATGGCAGCTCCTCTAGCTACAGCCCTGTATCACAAGCATAGCCACTCATTCCTGCAAACTCCTAGAAATGGTAGATGCACCCACATGATCAACACACTGAGGTAGAACAGCTCCTCTTTCCTTCCTACCTTGGTGAAGAATGAGGTACAGAAGTTAGGCTGTCCACATTTGAGCGAACTGGGTTGGAGGAATTTGTGTGGGTCCTCATGAGCTTTAAGAGCTGCATTTGCTGCCTCTTACTTTCAGGTTGATGATTGTGTGAATAGCCCTAGAGCATGACAACTCCAGTCAAAGTCCTTGGCTGTAGCCTGGCAAAGGACAATGGCTTGTCCAATAATAACACATATTTCAAAAGTCTGATAACAGCTGTGGGGTAGCACTGGGTTTGTGAGGGCCCTCAGCCAAAGGTCTTTTGTGTGCCCCCTAAGTGGTGGGGAGGACGTAGGTGTTTTGATAGCTGCCATCTTTTTATCTACAATGCAGTACCTCTGCCTTTGTGTCACTGGATGCAATGGTGGGGGCATTACATTGAAGGTAAAAGAATTGGATGGCTGCCAAAATGCACTCTCAGCCACCACCACTGAGGTCATGGGCTTGTGGGAGGCTTACCCATGGTGTTAGCATCAGTACCTTGGAGTGCTTCTCAGCAACTGCTGTCTTTTTACAGGACCTCAGGAGTTGAGCAAGGGCATGTTTATGGTCCTTGGCCAGTGCTCAAGTTGTCCAACACTGTCTTGATGCCATCCTTAAACTACAGGAATAGTTTGCTTCAACATAGCTTCTTCCACCCTGGCATAGTTTCTCAAAAGCATCCATGGGTGATGAAGACATGGCTGCCATACCCCTCAGTTTTATGATTTAAACAGGTTGCAAGGAGCACTTCCTGCCCCCTCTTCCTCACCCATCTGTTCCACCTACTGAGCCCTTTTAGGATTCTACCAGGAGTTATAATTTGGCTGTTTTAGACAGGACTGTTCGTATACACTAGATTAAAAAAGAATTACAAATCTATCAACACTATCACCATCCACCTTGTTCAGCAGGTTTGCAGCTTTGGCTTTGGTTTCTCCTCCTTTGGTCCCCATATTCAGTCTGTTGTTTCTCCCTGTACAGGAACTGCACATGTGATTGTATCCCATGCAGATTAGTGGGAGGAGGTGCCATACGTGTTTTCTGCCCAGGGTGAATGTTTTAAAACAAGGCCATTTTAAACCAGTGAGTTAAATTACTGATGTAGGAGTAGCCAGGCCCTGCTACATCTGTTTGTATGTGTCAGAAGATGGCACAATCTTTCCTGGCTTTAGCATCCTAGAGCTTGAGAGGGTCTTGTGGGCCATCTAGTCCCATCTCCTGCTCAGTGCAGAGAATCCAAAGCTAGAGAGCATCCCCCCAACAAATGGCTGTCCAGCCTCTGCTTAAAGACCTCCGGTACAGAATAGCACACCCAACCTCCTCCACGAGCTTTCCTAGATAGCAAGCTTTACTGTGGGTTTTCTGCAAGGCTTTACAGCAGGTTCGAAGTTGCCCACCAAAAACAATACAAAAAGTGGGTTTTTTAAAAACCCTGTATATAAATCAGGCTACACTCTAATGCATAATGAAAAACTCAAATTGTGTGTGAAGTGATCCCTGATAGCTCACAGGGACTTTTGGGGTAATTTTGGCTGAAATGTGAATGCATATTTCCATTCCAGAGCAGATGCAAACTAAAAGCCAGGTGTGAAAAACTTCCAGGTAACTAGTTCCGTTGTTGAGCTGCCTTTATTGTTATGCAGTTCCTCCTAATATTCAGCCTAAATCTAACCTCCTGTAATTTAAACCCATGAGAGCTAGTCTTGCTTTCTGGGTAGCAGCGCACATGTCTTCGCATCTTTTTGTGTGTGACAGCCCTTCACATATTTGAAGCGTCCCTGCTCAGTCTTAGCTTCTCCAGAAGAAATATACTCAGTTTCTTCAGCCTTTTGGCATAGGACTTATTTTTGAGACTCCTGGCCATCCTTGTTGCCTATCTCTAAACCCCTTTCAGTTCTTCTCAAAATATGGCACCCAGACCTGAGGTCTACTCCAGTTGAGGTCTCTTATTAGTGTGGGATAAACTGACTTGGACACTTCTTTTATTCATACAGTCTAAATTTGCATTTGCTGTTTTCACAGCTGCATCACACTGTAGTGACTCAGATTCTGTGCACTGGGAATCTCACCAAGTCTCAGTTATACCTGTCAGGTCGTATTTGCCTTCATGTGCTGGAGGTTCAGGCACATGATAGTTCCATACTCTGTGCATAAGTGTATAGTGATCACAAGCCATGGATACTGTGCTCTAATATCTGTGTTGTTGTTTTGTTGTGGGGTTTGGTAGCTCCCTCAGTTTCCCATGTAACACCAGGTCTCTGTCTTTAGAACTTACCTGTGCATGTATCTCTGGACCTTTGCCTCCATCCTTCACAAGGTTAACTTTAAAGCCCTCTTGATCAGGTGTGTCAAGACTTGTGCCAAATACATTTTTTCCAGCCTTTATGAGGGACAGCCTATCTCCTGCCAATGTGTATCTCCCAGCATAACTCTCCAAGAGGTACCATGGTTCATAGCAAAAGGCGAAGTCTCCAGTGAGAAATACTGGAGAAATGTTGGCACCCATTTTTGAACAGTGTTCTTGCTAGCTTGGTTCAATCCATAGCACAAAGCTAATCATGGCCAGAATCAAACATCATGCTTTCCTGAAGTCCTTGAGATGGGTCTCACAATCAGTGAGACCCGCTTTGTCCAGGTTAGCGGGGAGAGCGGGCTAAGCCCGCTCTCCCTGCAGATGATCGGGAAGCCCTGCTGGGGCGGCTGGATCAGCCGCCCACACAACTGCTGGCTCCATGACGGAGCCAGCGGGGGCTGGGGAGTTTGGGGACTGTGCGGCCCTGGAAGTTCCAGCATGCCCTGTGCAAGCGCACAGGGCATGCTGGAGAGACCCCCAAGCCAGGAGGCTGCTTTTGAGCCTCCCGGCCGGGGGTCTACTCATGAGTAGGCACACCGTGGCAACTCATGAGCAAATAACCCTGGGTTTGTGGAGTGCTCACTCCGTGAACCCGGTTTAAGGGCAGGATTACTTAAGCGGGTTAACTGCTCAGGAACCACCGGGCTCGCAGCTGAGCCCGGTGGTTCACACGGTATGCAAAAATCAGGCTAGGCTTCCTTAGCCCAATTTTTGCAGACCGTGTGAACAGCCTCCTTGTATTTTACAGAGGCTATTTTAACAGCTAGTCATGTCAAGGTAGTCTTTGGGAGGTCATTCTAATGCTCCCATTCCTGATAAGTCATGAAAACCGCATCATAGTATTTCCTCTCTTATTCATTCATTCATTCATTCGATTTCTATACCGCCCCTCCAAAAATGGCTCAGGGCAGTTTACACAGAGAAATAATAAATAAATAAGATGGCTCCCTGTCCCCAAAGGGCTCACATTCTAAAAAGAAACATAAGACACACACCAGCAACAGTCACTGGAGGTACTGTGCTGGGGTTGGATAGGGCCAGTTACTCTCCCCCTGCTAAACAGAATCACCAAGTTAAAAGGTGCCTCTTTGCCAAGCTAGCAGGGGGGAGTAATTTTGCAGCCCAGCTCTAGAAAAGGTTGGAAAACATCTGGTCATAGTTGCCATACTTCCTTGACAAACAGGCCCAGAGGGCCAGTGGTTATTAAAGGCAACCAGTTATTTTATCTTGCAAGGCAGATGTGCTTCCTACTCATTCCTGTATCCAGCTTTGTATTTCCCATGCCTCCTCAGTGTAATGGCTGTTGGTGAAAATGGTCCTGCTTCTCTGTCTACAACTATGAGATGGAACAAATCTGAGAAAAAGTTAGAAACTGCCAAATCCACATTCAGTGAAGCAAATATTCGCAAAAAAGAGTCTCTGAAATAAAATCCCCAAAGAAAATCCAAACTTGGCATTTTAATTATCTATAATTCTTTGCCTCTGTTGATACTTCCTGAGAAGAGAAACCTGGATCCTGATCCTGAGTAGTGTTTTGCCCCATGGATTCTAAATCACTAACAGAGACATACCTTCCCATCCTAGTGCCAGTTTAACTGGGAAACTTGTCCTTTTGACTCTAAGTTGGTGGGCAGAATATTCTAAAATACATAGCACCAGGTGCTACATTTCTCTTCCCTGTATCCTAAAATTCTGTCGTTCTGTGAACAAATTATAAGGCTTCATAGGGTAGTTGCTCAGATATCTACTGTTGTTGTTGTTGTTGTTGTTATTATTATTATTAATTTCTGCAGGACTTAAAAACTAAAGCACTATACAAACACATTTAAAATATTAGAGTTTGCAGATAAACACTCACTACTGTAGTTGGGTTTGGACATGATTGGACAGGAAAGATTGCCATTCTTGTCCCATGTACATAATAATACACATTTGGGAACTCTGTATACCAAAGATCTCAGAGCTGAGTTTACAGACTCTGTATAAAATAAATGATAATTCACACAAAGATGCAGTCTTAACTTATCAGCATTCATTCAGGAGAAGGAACGCATAGCCGACTTGTAATACATTATGATACACACTACCCTTTTTTGGGAAATTGACACATGGGTGCTTTGTACGTGGAGTCACATTAGTAAAGTCTGTCTTAAAGCCATTGTACTAAGTGGGAAAACTCTTTATGACAAACCTGCTGAAGGCACATTCATATCCATGTATGGATACAGCGAATATACCGCTTTTCAACAAAAATTCCCAAAGCGGTTTACATAGACATAAATAAAATGGCTCCCTGTCCCCAAAGGGCTCACAATCTAAAAAAGAAACATAAGATAGACACCAGCATCAGCCCCTGGAGGGATGCTGTGCTGGGGATGGATAGGGCCAGTTGCACTTCCCCTACTAAATAAAGAGAATCACTAACTTTTTTGTTCAGTTAGTAGGGGGTTAACCGGAGAGAACATATTGAAACATATTAATACGTCTCCAGACATATCTAGAGAGGCTTTAGTACCTTACTTACAATAAGGTATGGTAGTATTGTGCCTAAGTCTCCTGTCAGTTAGTTCACATTAATCATATAATCTCTGCACGGTTGTATAATGTGCAGTCACATGGTATCCACAGAAATATTTCAATCTTGCTTATTTAACAGGACTGACAAACACTAATTCTAATGTCTCACCAGCAGTTTTCAGTTGGTGTCACTTCATGGTCTTGTGCTTAACAGACTTACAGCAGATCCAGGCAGCTCTCATCCTGTAGGTATCCACAGTTCCTCCTCCAATTCTGTAGCTGTTGAAAATTCCTGCTTCTGCATAATTTGTTCTGAAAAAATCCAAGTGATGGCCGAAGAACCACTTGGGAGTAAGGGCTTTAAAGATACAGCTTTATTAATGCATTCCAAGCATTATCAGAGTAGGCAGGCATCTCCCTTCAAATATATGTCATGCAAAAAGAAAAACATTGATCTCTGCATCTGGGATAGTGAATGTTCAAGGAAGAGGAGTTAGCATGAGATATTAACCAATGGTTTTCTTTATCATGTAATATTTCTTCTCTCCTGCTTCTCAGTCTCAAGAACATAAGAATTGCCTTGCTGGATTAGACCAAGGCACTTCTAGTCCAACATGTTTCCAGCAAGAGCCAGCCAGATGCGTGGAATATCACAAGCAGGGCATCAGGGTACCCAGAGCATTTGTTATGCTCTGAGATATACTTCTTCTGTACACAGAGGTATCCTTTAGATCTGCCCATGTCTATTAGACGTGGTAGCTATCTTCCACGCTTTTGCCTAGTCCTTGGTTTTAACCAACTTTGAGGATACTGGATGTTTCCATACACAAATGTAAACAGATTAGAAATATTGCAGCACAACAAATTAAATATTGCATTTATTTTTGTCTCTCACACACAGAGCCTAGTGGATGCCCCCATTTCTGTTTCTGGTTTTGGTGATTTCAGATTTTGTTTATTTAGTAATATTCTGATTTCCACAGTTCTCTAGTTATGTTCCTTCTGCATATGTTGAAGTTTGGGGGTGGTTTAGGGCAAGCTCACAGCCAGCAGGAAGCCAGGAGATCTTTGTAAAGGAAACTAGCATTCCTCTTCCAGTCAAACTGGAAACTGCCCAGCCACTTCTGCATTTGACTCCATAGAAGTAAGTAAGACATTGAGGCTCTTCTCACGATCAGTGAGAAGAGCCTGGATGGGGTTTGCGGGGAGAGCAGTCAGTCTGCTCCGGGCGGCCAAAGTGGCCGCCCACACAACTTCCAGCTCCATTACGGAGCTGGCGGGTGCTGGGGGGATCGGGGCTGCATGGCCCACGGAAGCTCCGACATGCCCTGCGTGAGCGTGCAGGGCATGCTGCTTTTAAGCCTCCTGGTCGGAGTTCTACTCGTGAGTTGCCGCAACATGGAGCTGCACCGCGGCAACTCGCAATCTTAGAGCCCGGGTTGGCAGAGCGCTCGCTCCACTAACCTGGGCTTAGGGGAGGGTTACTTAAGCGGGTTAACCGCTTGGAAGCCACTGGCTCGCCTGCGAGCCCAGTGGCTCTTACAGTCAGGTGAAATTGGGCTAGGCTTCCCTAGCCCAATTTCGCCTGATTGTGGGAATAGCCTCATTGTGATCTCCATCAGACATAGTAGGAAGAAGGGGAGGCAGCTGCAGTGTGAATTGAACAGTGAGAGGACAGGAAGAACAATGGCAGAATGCCTGCTGCACATCACTGAAAGTTTTCTTTCAGGAGGCCCATTGTCTCAAAGGCCAATTTTTCCCTCCCTCATGAATTCACCAACCTGAAGGCAAGCCAAAGAGGTCATTCGCACAATCAAAAACTGTGTACTACCCGGGTTTGAGAGCTGTGTGTACTTCCAATTTTCGGTTGTGTGGAAGCAAGGTAAGAGGAAAACCTGGGTAGAGTTGATTGTGTGGAAGCAAAGTAGGAAGAAAAACTGGGTAGCTTTTCCTAGAACACCGTTTCATGCAGTACTGCTCGGGGCAGCTTACAACATTAATAATATGGATACAAGGAAGCTCTTCTCACAATCCCCGCTCGCCCCACAGACGATCCTGCCCAGACCCCTGGACTGCCGGCTCCATGATGGAGCCAGCAGGGGTAGCAGGTATCGGGGGCCAGCTGGCCGACGGGAGCTCCAGCTTGCCCCATGCAAGGATGCGAGGCATCGTGGAGAGACCTCCGAGGCCAGGAGGCTGCTTGCAGCCTCCCGGTTGGGAGTCTATTCGTATGTTCCCATACACCGTGGTGACACACAAGCAACAAAATGAGGTTAATGGTGCACTCGCTCCGTTAACCTCATTTACGGAGAGGTTGTTTGGCGTTCGTGTGCTGCTCCTGGCAGCAAACTGCCCTAAGTACCCCTCCCCTTAGCCCAGGTTAGTGGAGCGAGCACTGCTAACCGCGGTCAATGAATTGTGTGCTGCTATGGCGTGGCTCCATGCCATAGCAACTCATGAGGAGACTCACAAACGGGAGGCTAAAAAGCAGCCTCCCAGCTCAGGGGTCCCTCCAGCATGCTCGCGCAGAGCATACTGGAACTTCCGGGGGCCTCATGGCCTCCAAACTCCCAAGCCCCCGCCAGCTCCGTGACAGAGCCTGCAGCTGTGTGGGCAGCTGATCTGGCCGCCCAGGGCCGAATGCAGGATCGTCTGCAGGGAGAGCGGGCTAATCCTGCTCTCCCTGCTCAACCCCATCTGGCGGATCCCACTGATCGTGGGAACCGCCTCATTGTGTTCTACCCAGGTTTGTGCTCCCAATTTTTGGTTGTGTGGAAGCAAAGTAAGAGGAAAACCTGGGTAGCTTTTCCTCCTACCTTGCTTCCACACGATCACTTCTACCTAGGTTTTCCTCCCTTGCTTCCACAAAAATTGGGAGATGCAGAGCTCCCAAATGTGGGTAGAACACTGTTTTTGACTTGGTGAATGACCTCTATATAGAATAAAAATTAATACGGTTAAAAGACCAGGCCTATGTCCATAAAAGCTTATGCTGAAACGAATTTCTCAGTCCTTAATGTGATGCAAGACTCTTTGTTATATATTTTTAAAAGACTACGGTACTGTGACCAACCACTGGGTGAGGGCTTATTTCAATTTTTTCTATTAAAACGGTGTGGTGTAAAGGTTAGTGTGTCAGACTAACTCTTGGGAGACTCAGGTTCAAATTCCCACTCAGTCATGAAACGCAATGGGTGACCATGGGCCAGTCACTTTGGGCAGATTCAAACATCACAGGGGCACCTGAGGTTGCTGTCGCCCCAGGAGTGCATCCCTGCATGAGCCTCTACTTTCACTGTAGGTTCCAATATGCTGAGATTGGTTATGTCATCCACACTAGCCCATCTTGGTGTATCCTGCCCAGTTCCCTCCCAGGACCCAACATCCACCAGCTCTGGGGCAGCGGCAACCTCAGATGCCGCCATGACTATGACAAATATTTATATGCCGCTTGTCAACAAAAATTCCAAAAGCAGTTTACATAGAAATAAACAAAATGGCTCCCTGTCCCCAAAGGGCTCACAATCTAAAAAAGAAACATAAGATAGACACCAGCAACAGCCACTGGAGGGATGCTGTGCTGGGGACAGAAAGGGCCAGTTACTCTCCCCCTGCTAAATAAAGAGAATCACCACTTTAAAAAGGTGCCTCTTTGCTCAGTCAGCAGGGGACAACCGAAACCCTCCTTGCCCTCCGCATAAGCTACCTTACAAGGCTGTTTTGAGGATAAATTGGGGGACAACTATGTATGCTGCCTCGAGTTCCATGGAAGAAGTGTGGAATAAAAATGTAATAAATAGAAAGAGACTTGAAAGTGTTCCCCGCCAGCACCACTTGAAAAGTATGGAAAGAACAGTTTAGGGGCTTGTTTTAATTGTGTGGTGCTGGACGTTTCGGCCACTGGGATCGCGCCCTATCCCAGGGGACAGACCTACCTAAGTGGCCTCCCTCTAAAATGAGGTTAAGGGAGCAAGCACTCCCTTAACCTCATTTTTAAAATTGTGTGTCTGCTGCAGCTGCTTGCAGCCACCATGGGCCCACTCAAGGGGGGATCCTTCGGGCTCCGGGGGTGGTGTGGTGTGCTGTGGCGCGTCCCGGAACTCCGACCCCCAGAGCTGCCAGGCGAGCCGCAGGTGAGCTGCTGCTCATCTGGATGGGCGATCTGCCCGCCTAGGAACAACCATGAGATCGGCTGTGGGGAGGGTAAGTGAAACCTGCGCTCCCCGCAGACCTCTGCAGAACTCTTCTCATTGATCACAAGAAGAGCTCCAATGTATAGTTAAACTATGGAATTGGCTGCTGCCAGAGATGGTGATGGTCACCAATCTAGATGGGTTTAAAAGGAGATTAAGACAAATTCATGGAGCATAGGGCTGTCAATAGCTACTAGCCTGGAGAGCTGTATGTTTCCATCAGGCTCAGAGGGGGTATGCCCCTGAACCCCAGGTGCTAGGGGACAGAAGGGGGTGCTGTCCTCTTTCCCCCCACTTGAGGGCTTCCCAGATGCACTGGGTTGGCCACTGCATGAAACAGATGCTGGACTAGATGGGTCTTTGGCCTGATCCAGCCAGGCTTTTTCTTAGAAAAGATTTAGGAGCCACGGGAAGTCAGAAAGAGATCTGAGACAGTAGCAGAAAATGAAAAATAGATGGGAGGGGAGGATCCTCTATTTGGAATTACGAGCATGTAAAGGATACCAGAATGAAAGGTGTAAAATAAAAGACCACGCAGCTGGAAGAGAGGGCCTCCTCTGTTGCGTGTTCTGGATGTTCCTTAAAAAGTGGTAATCTGCTGGACTCTGCCCAGGGCTTGTTCTCCTCCTCCCTGCTCATCATTTGTCCCTGTTCTGTTCTCTTCTGTCTCTGCAGAAAGTGATGCTTCCGACAGGTGCTGCATTCCGATGGTTTCAATAGGAACAAGAATCCCAAAGCTCTGTCATCCAGTGCCATGTCGCTGCTTGCTTGTGTTGTCTCAGGCAAGGAATTTTTTTGGCGGAAATGAATGGATGCGCCTGTGTCTCCTTTAGAACCAAAAATATTTTCTCGCAGATTTCATTCCTGTTTTTATAATTTTTTGGGCATCTTTTTTTTTTGTTTAACATCTTCAAGTACTAGTAAACAAACATTAACTGCTTTTCAAATAATTTTTAAAAAAGAATCCATAAAGTACCAAGACGTAATAGAGTATGGACAATCAATCAATTTATTTTCCTGTGTTTTGGTGTTGATGTTGTTTATGTGTGGAAGATGCAGTTCTTGTGTAGAGAATGTAAATTTACAGTAATCTTTTAAATCTAGTTACTAATAAGCACTACTGTAATTAGCACAGCTGTTTACTCATTCATATTTTTATTTGATTAATTTCATCATTAAAGAAAAATAGTGTGGATAGTTTCTAGAATGCCTCAACTTCATGTTTATAAATGAGAATATGTTTAAAATAAAGTAGTTTCCCTTTCCCTATCCATGCACATGATAACCTTTAATCAGCAAGATGTTTGGTATGAAAAAGTGAAAGTGTTCTACAAAATGGGCAAATTTTTGAAGCAAAACAAAATCATTATTGAGTTTAGAGCAAGAAAAGGTGTGCACTAAAATAAACCCAGAACTAATTGCAACAGTTCTTTTTTTAGAAACCATTTGAAAAAATGTTGCTGGAATCCAGATATAAGCTATTGCAGGACCTCTGCTGAATACATTTACGACGAGTCTTTTTCTTCTGTTCCAAGCCCTCCTCTCCTGCTTTCTCTCCACCACTAACCGAAAGGCTGTTTGTAATGTTCTAGCAATTCAGGCTGTTTTGTGAATAAAAATGAAAGCATGTTTTGTGTCATGGTTTACATCTCCATTATTCTGTCCATTTTGGTTGTAGGGTTGTTGTTTTGTTCATTTTGGGTTGGTGGTTTGGTTTTTGTGTTTGGTTTTTTGGGGGTTTATGCAGGGGAATAATACCCTCTTTTGGACATACTGGTGTTCCCTGCCCGCCCCCCCGAAATATCTTCCAAAGTTTGCCTTTCTTGGCAACAAGAATGTTTATGATTGTTTTTTTAGGCTTTTGGTTGCTTTTGTTTTTTAATAAGATATTAATATCGGCGATTTCCCTCTGCAATCTGCATATGTTGCTGGCTTGCTGGAGAAGTTCTGCAAATTTCTGGTGTAAAACACGTGTGTGCGTGCGCGCACACACACGATCCAGCTTTGGGTAAGCAAAGAGCTGTCAGGCATCATGGACTTTGAAAGACTATTCTCTCTTTTAGATCTCTTATGGTTTCATAGAAAATAAGCAATGGTCATTATTGCAGATGGCAGAATAAACATGCTAGAGCCCCATAACAGAGATACACTCTAGGCCTGTGGAAGAATAAGCATCACACATTTGAATAGAACAGACAAGCACATGTGCTCCAAAGAAATCCTAGAACTGCACTGCTTCTTAGAATAAGCAAGGCAACTCTTGGGTTTTTTGATAGCCTGCTGGAAGCAGTTGTCAGTGGCATTGGACAGAGCCAGCTGACCAAAGCTTTTCCCACAGATTTCTTTCTCAGAGCTGTTTAATCAACCATATCTATGTGGTATCTTGAGGAGGAATAAAGCCATTTACAGAGCCCTCTTCTCCAGCTCATGGCACAATGGTATCGGTTTACAGTATTGGTGATGTCCTTAGAGCTTCTCAAATCATGGGTTATATTGCCTTGCTTGGACTGCTTGTGAAGTCATGCAGTGAGTCATGTGGTGGCATTTCATAACAGATTAAGTTAGCCCCCTCAATATCCACACCAGCTCTGCTGCATCCAAGGTGGTGGAGGAAATGCATTGGAACATACATTGCCTCTCTCTCTGCTTGCAACCCTCAAGGTTTTGTCCACTAAGCAAAGATGTGGCACGCTTTTTCCTGCTTGGCAGAGTGCTGAGAACTCAGTGTTCATATATGGTTGCTGGTCTCAGGCTGCCATATGGAATGGCTTCCAAAAGATGGATTATTGAAATAAAATTAGGGTAGTCACTGGAGCCAGTTTTCTGTTTCCTGAATGCACAGGGAAGCCTTTGCCAGACACTTTTTATTTTATATATTAAAAGTCACCTGACTTTTAGTGCTGTACTCACAGTAGCACAAACACAATGCTAGTAACACAATATCCTATCTCCATGTAACAGAAAGATGGGTGGTTTTTCTGGGGGCAGGGCAGGGAGGTGGAGCTGAAGCTACCTGCCTATCCTAGTCATGTGAGACCATAAGAATCCACCATCTTGTTTCCAGTAAGATGCCTATGGAAGCGACAAGCAGGGCCATGAAGGTGGTGACCATCTCTGTTTGTCCTTAGCATCTGGTAATCAGAAGTATACAGCCTCTACACATGATTGAAGGCTCCATTTAGTTCTCTTAGCTAATCTTTTTTTAAAAAGTCATCTAAATTAGCGTTTTCACCACCACAACCTATGGTAGCGAATTCCATAAGACAACAGCACCTCAACATTGGGCCCCCAGATGTTCTTGGACTTCAACTCCCATAATCCCCAGGCCCAGTGGCCTTTGGCTGGGGGTTATGGGAGTTGAAGTCCAAGAACATCTGGGGGCCCAACGTTGAGGATCCCAAGGATTTACTGCTGGCAGTTCTGAGCCTACTGTGCCAAGTTCCACTATTTTCTCCTCCCTCTAGTTGTCTAAACTATTCCTCACACTGAACTTGCCTTTTTGCTGTGCAGTTACAGCTAAGTAATGTATGTATGTATGTGAAGTTGCGATTTTTTTTAAAAGCCTCAATGTGCAAGACTGACTCACATTGAACCTCGTCTGCCATTTTGTTGCACATTCACCAAGTTTGGTGAGATCTTTTAAGAGCTCTTTACAGAGCCTCCTATTTGCTGCCTAAAAATAGAATGGGCTATTTCACTGCAGTAACAGAGCTGGTGGGGAGTACCTTCAAAAAACCAAGCGAAAAAGCAAAAGGCCACAAAATGGCAGGGCATTTCTTGCAGGGGGGTGGTTGTGGTGGCAAAGTTCACAAGGCATGGGAAGTGTCTTGAGTTGTCTGTCATAATGACATAATTTACACCATTATAATCCAACATTACTCATAATAACACAAGAACAGTCCTGCTGGATCAGGCCCATCTTGTCTAGCATCCTGTTTTGCATAGTGGCCTGCCAGATACCTCTGGGAAGCCCACAGGCAAGAGCTGAGGGCTTCTGTGACCTCTGCACATGTGCACAAGCCATTTCTGTCACCATGCAATTTGCATGGTGACACAAATGGCCTGTGTGCATGCGTGGAAGTCAAGAAAACTGCCTCCATGTGTGCTCAGAGGCCCAAACCAGGCTGCAGCTGGCCCACATTGTCATTTGGGGGGGCAGCGGGCATGATGGAGGAGCCACTGCCGCTGCCTCCAATGTCTCCACCACTGCCCTGTCCACCTCCACCCCGGACACCTGCATTTTAAAGGTAAAAGGAAGCCTTTCTCCCACCCCTACCCTGCATTTACTAAGAATGGCCTGTACCATTCTCAGAGGGGAATCGTCGCTGGAGATGGCCCCCAAGCCCATTCGGCTGGGGCCAGACCGGGACGGGTTGATTCAAATCCGGTCCAGATTTGAACCGAGCCGGCTGAATGTCCGGGTTGCACACCCCTACGAGCTGGTTGCTGAACTACAACTTCCATCATCTCTAATTGTGGCTGGGGATGATGTGAGTTGTAAATCAACAGCAGCTGGAGAGCTAAGGTTGCCAACCCCAGCTCTAGAAAATATCCCAGGATACAGCACTTGTTCAAGGGGATATCGAATAATAAGGGCATGGGAATTAAGAGTTGGAAGGGACCTTAGAAGTCTTCTAGCCCAACCCTCAGTGGGCTAGAAGAGTTTCCTCAGTGAAGGAAACTGCTACAGACAGCCTCTGCCTGAAAACCTCCAGCAAAGTAGATCCCACCACTGCCTGCTCCATTGCTGAAAAGCTCATACAGTAGGGAATCCTTCCTAATGTGTAGCCTAAGTCTGCTTTGTAGTAATTTCAACCTGTTGGTTCTAGTCCTGCCCTCAGGAGCAACAGAGAACAAGTCTATCCCTTCTATGTGATAACCCTTCCAATATTTGAAGAAGGCTATCCTATCTCCCCTTAATCTTCATTTCTCCAAGATAAACATAGCATTTCTCATAGGACTTGGTTTCCAGACCCCTTGCTGTCTTTTTTGCCCTCCCTGAACCAATTCCAGTTTATCAAATGAACTTGTTAAAATGCAGAGCCCGGAATTGGACAAAGTGTCTTGACATGTCATGCAGCCTTATGAGGGCAGAGAGAACTCTGTCCTCACAAGCAGCTAGGAAATGGACTGCACACAAGGGCAATGCAATACACAGGGAGGGGGAGGGGAGGGCAGTCCCAATGGGCATATTCCTGGATGCAAAAAGTTTTGCAGGAGGAGAGCAAAGTGAAAAACCTCTTGCTCTCCACCCTCTCGGCACTGCATAGCAAGCCTTGTACACAATTTGTTTCCTGGCTGCTTGCATGAATGCAGCTAGGAACATGAGAACAGCCCTGCCAGCTCAGGCCCAAGGCCCATCTTGTCCAGCATCTTGTTTCCCACAGTGGCCCACCTGGTGCCGGTGAGAAGCCTACAGGCAAGAGCAGAGGGCATGCCTTCTGTCCTGCTGCTGCTCCCCTGCAATTGGTATTCAGAGGCATCTTGCCTTTGAGGCTGAAAGTTTCCTATAGTCACCAAACTAGTAGCCATTGATAGCCCTAGCTTCAGTGAATTTGTCTAAGGCCCTTTTAAAGCCATCCAAGCTAGTGGCCCTCACCACATCCCACGACATAGAATTAAGTGTGAAAAAGTACTTCCTTTTGTTAAATTTCCTGGCAATAAATTTCATAGGATGACCCCTGGTTCTACTGTTGTGACAGAGGGAAAAAGATTTCTCTCTGTCCACTCTCTCTGCTCCACGCACAATTTTATACACTTCTATCATGTCTCCCTATAGTTGCCTCTTTTCCAAACTAAAAAGCCCCAGATGCTGTAGCCTTGCCTCATAAGGAAGGTGCTCCAGGCCCCTGATGATCTTGGTTGCCCTCTTCTGCATATTTTCCAGTTCTACAATGTCCTTCTTAAGATACGGTGACCAGAACTGCATGCAGTACTCCAAATGTGGCTGCACCATATATCTGTATAAGGGCATGATAATATTAGCATTTTTATTTTCAACCCCCTTCCTAATGATCTCTAACTCTTGCTTCTCCTTTGTAAGCCTGCACGGTATGTCACACAGTATTCCAGATAAGGTCTGCCCAGTACAGCATAGAGTACTCTGCCCTTTTCCAAAATGATGCACATTTTGCTCAAGTAGACAAATGCTTTAAGATGCAACCATGGAGACTTAATGCCTAGTTAGTTTGTGCAGTTCTGACAAGAAACTACTTGGGTGGATTAATTATGTCTACCCAAGAAACAGCCCATGTGATAATAATGCAAACAGTCCGAACATCACAAGAGAGCCTGAGCATGTCAGCCCATCACAGAACCCATGATGTGGATTCCTGAGGTGGAAAGCAGGAGGCTCAACATACCTCCTGCATTTGGTAAGCCTTACAAATGAAAAGACCAAAAATCACTATGTAGCTGTAATGTCTGCATTAGCTCATCTAGGGGCCTTCATCGCATGACCACATAAAGTCTAGTTACATGGCCTACCTTTCTGCCTAATAGGGCCCTGAGGCGGCTCGCAAATAATAAAAAACTATAAAATGACAAAATATCCATAAAAACCCAGTTAAACAGCAAGAAGTTTTATTGTGTTTAATAGGGATATCTAGACTGCTTAGTGAGAAAGTGACTGCTTGCTTGGCTCAAGAATTCATATAAACACAATAGAAAAACAGCTTCCTATCCTCAATTGGCACCTTTCCCTGTGAGCCTTGGTCCACTAGGAGCTCTAGGCAATGAAGGATTCCACCCCTTCCCTCACTCATGTCCTGTGAGAGAATCTGGCTCAGGTATTCTGCAAGGTAAGTCAGCTCTGCTGTGCTACATAGAGCAATGGCCTCTTGGGGAACCAGTGGTGTTTCTTGTTCACAAAGATACCCTAAACAGAATGAAAGGCTGGAGCCTTAAAGGGGTATGACAGACGGGTCAAACTGCAGGACTAACAAATGCCCTGCAGTTATGTACAGAAAGTGCACAATGGATCTTGTTACATGATTGATCACAACTGTATCCATGGTGCTGCTCATACTCCATACATGGAGTTCTCTTTTATCATTACAACACACTTATGAGATAGGTCAAGGGTTCCCAGCCTTCGGTCCCCAGATGCTTTTGGACTAGATCTGGGGCCCAATATTGGGAACCTCTGAGAGAGTTGATCTCATCCAACACTCTAGTCTGAATATTGGTTAGATATTAGGGATGATTCCATTCGCAATAACTGCAGCAGCATCGCTACAGTGTGATGCAATTCTTAGGGACCACAGTGGCTCTGCAAGCTCAGAAGCAGCAAGCGTGAAGCGAATATGTGTGCCTCACTGTTTGATCAGCAGGGCGCTGTGTGGTATGTAAACCAATAATCTGTGGCAATCATGCATCACAAAAGCTATCTAAAAGGCACAAAGAGCAGGTAATGGGAGGCAGTAAGGATGCTTCTTGCCTGGGGACTGGGTGCCATTTGGTCTAGGCACATCTTCCCCTGCTCTTAGGTTCAATAGCTCCATTTTATTGGACCCTCTTTTTCTGTCCTTCTTCAGACCTTTATGTCATAGGAACATAGGAAGCTGCCATATACCAGGTCAGTCCAGTGGTGCATCTAGCACAGTATTGTCTACACAGACTGGCAGCAGCTTCTCCAAGGTTGCAGGCAGCCCATTCAAATGCAACCAGGGTGGACCCTGCTTAGCAAAGGGGACAATTCATGCTTGCTACCACAAGACCAACTCTCCTCCTCCATCTACTTTCCCCTCAACTTCCAGGTTCTCAGTCTGCTGGTATTTTGCTGCCTTCAGCCATCTCATCTCTGAGCTTTCTTCCATTCAGTTCCCCTACCTCTTGGGTCTTCTTTCCACTGTTAGCTTTCCAAGCTCCTTTCTTGTCCTTAAGGCCTATATAAAATTTTAATCTAGCCAAATTAGCAGCTTTCTTTCATAGAAAGCTGGAATGGTTGTGAATATTTGATGTTGCGGTTGATATTTGTCTTCCATCAGCTGAATAGTATTGGTGAACATTCCATAACATCACAGCAGGTGAGTCAAATGCTACCCTCGGTTTCACTGCCAGAAATGCCACATAAATGGCAATATAGATTGTTTCTAAAGCACCCATTGTGCTGTTGAACAAGATATCCACCTACGGGGTGCTGTTAGGCACAGAACTAAGCACCCAGTTCTGTGTGCCCACTCTCTTAGAGGGCCCCATAATTCCCTCCAAAGGAAAATAGGGTCCCTTTTATATTTCTGGAGTGGCTTGGCCTAGAGTTACGAAATCTAGGCATAAATGGTTTTAATGGGGTTTGGATATTTTAAAAAACAGCAAAGAAGTTCTACAAGTGGCTTGTTTCATGGCAAAAAAATTCAAAAACTTCTGGAACTGAACCCCTCCCCCCACTCCGGACCATCATTCCAACCCCATGTGGAGGAATCTGCCCATTGCCTTAATAAAAACAGGTAAGTATTACCCCCACTTTCACCCCTTTTATATTTTCAGAATGGCATGACCTAGATTTCTGAAACTGGGCTCAGATGTAGGACAGGTTAGCAGGATTCTATTGATTTTGAAGCACGCTAGTCAATCCATTTAAAAAAAAAATGATTTCTTGAATTTTAAAGAAACTTCAAAAAAGTCAAAGTCCTATAAGTAGCTTGTTCCATAGCAGAAAATTACAAATACTTCTGAAACTGAAGCCCCACCCCTTGGACCATTATTCCACCCCCATGTGAAGGAATCTGCCCCTTGCCTTCATAAAAAAAATGAACAACATGCCCCCCAGGCCCTTGCCCAAACCTTTACATTTCCAGAAAGGCTGGTCTTAGAGCTGAAGTTGGGCACACATATAGTCCAAGATGGCAGGACTCTGTGTAGTTTTATTTCAAGGAAATTATTCCACTCTATGATTTTTAATGATTTTTCCCTACTGCAGTAAAACTGCCAGAAAGAGTTATCTCTCTCCATAGAGTACTTCCTATCTAATGAAAGTGGAACTGTTACATCAGAATGAACAAGTTTTTCTTTACAAATGCAGCATGCTAAAGGTGGTTAGTGATCCAAACGGGCTGCATGAGTACTGGAGATGTGCATGAATCATATTTTGCTATTCAATATGAGCTCAAATTGAATATCAAAATACTTAAATTTATTTATCAGTGGCCATTGCCGGCCACTGCCAGCTGTTTATATTAATCCACTCGAATTGATTCAAGTGATTCAGCCATGGGGAACTGGAACCACCCCATTGCTCTCCATGGGTAGGTCCTAGGGACTCCAAAGTGGGTTGGGTAGTAGGGTATGATGGGTGCTACCTATCACAAAAGAAATGGGCATGCGGGTGGTTTTTTAAAAAACGTTTAACCTTTCCCCCCAAAACCAATAGGATCCCAGCCACAGAGAGCACCCCTTCACTCTGGATGCTGCTTGATGGGCACAAGAGGAACCATCCAGCAACCACCAACAAGTCCAGCCAGACTTAGTGATGCGTGACCCAAAACTGGATCAGCTCCGTCTTCCAGCCTTCCTCTGGCTTCTTTTGCAGGGAGTGGAGCTCATAAGCTCCTTAGGTCTAGGGTCCAAAATTACCTAGCTGTACCTCTGCTCACATATATCTAGTGAGGAAGGGGCCACTGCAGTATGTAACATTTCCCTTGCTGCTGCTGCTGCTGTCCCCTTATGGCTGCTGTGTTGGCCTATCCAATATGGAGCAGGCTTCTTGTGCCTTTAGCAGTTGTGTAAAAGGACAATTGCGAACAAGTGTGGGTTCTTCCACTACAATCCTCAGAGTGGCAGGAGAAGCTTCAGCTGCTGCAATTCCTGTTTTGCACCCATAGAAAAGGCAAATGTACCCTGCCCCGTTAAGAATATGGCAGCTTAATATGACAGGAGCAGTGGCCATATTCCCAGTCATGGCAGATATGTAATGTTATCTCAGCAACTCAGCAACAAAATGCAATGTGTGTGTTACATTTGGAGCACTTGAGGTGGTAGTCAACTCTCAAAGCCAAGCCCATTTTCACGGCTGCTCTTCCACACAGAGAGCTAAAACCTGGCATGTAAATGTGGTCCTGTCAAGTGAGTGAGCAGAGTGCCAAAAGAAATCTACACACTCCATGCGGAGGCTCTGCACTTCTGATCTTCTCACCTGCTCTCTTCATCCAAGTGATGTCCAAACTCAGCAAGGACACAGACTTTGCAAAAGCACTGCTGTAAGCTGAAATGCACAATAGTATCCTGTTTCATTCCATTGCCAACTAAACCAGAGTGGTGAAATGCCTGACACCTGTAACATGGTTACTACAGGTGGCACAGGTACTGGAGGGTGTGGCATGGATATCAACATTCTTGCTTCCCTCTCCCACAATGCATCACTACCTGTCCTTTGGCTCAAGAACAGCAAGGCTTATGTACCACCATCTTAGCTACAGCAAGGCTTATGTACCACCATCTCCAGCTCCAACCAAAAGGGAGGCAGAAGAATTCGAACCAGTTGTCAAGGTCTGGCCAAATGCCAGGGAAGTTCACGGCTTGGCTGAACGCTGTCGACTGAATGACTTACGTTGTTTTCCAGCAAGGAGTAGACGGCTGGTGACAGGATTTATAGTGGAAGCCGATAGCTCCCAGCTGGCAATAATTCACGGCTTATCAGCCTTCAGCAAGAGGCGTTTGCTCCTTCTAATAGATTCTAATTGCATTCTGCGTTTAGTGCGCCTGCGTTGTTGTGGTGTCAGTGTTTCATTGCCTAGTTCTTCTTCCGATTGGTCTCTCACGCTTTCTGCTGACTCAGGTTGTTGTGCCTGCTCTAAATCATTAGCTGGATCTACCACAGACGTTTCATGAACAGCCGGGCTCTGCCCCTCAGACACTCCTGACTCGGCTGGAAAGTTGACAGCTTCCCCTTCCTCCTTGCTGTCAGAGATTGAGGGCGTGACACCAGTCTTCAAGGACAGACACCTCTCTGAAGTTGTCAAGGCATAAATAGCAGGTCCTTACTCTAAAGGAAGGGGTGCAACCAACAAATGTTACAATATGCTCCTGGGCACAGTTATGATTTGGGCATCCATAGCAAGGCAAGACCCAGAAGCCACCCCAAACAGAAACCTGCTCTTTCAGGAGTGTTGTCACTTCTAGGACAGGCAGTCTACATACCTCAGATCATACCTCCCACCACACCTGCCACAGATCACAAGCTCTTCCCACTTATTAAGTGGAAAGCACTAGTGACATCCTCCTCCTATTTTCATATTTGGCAAATGAAAAGAAAAGCAACATTATACAATTAAAGAAGGAAGAAAGGCTGCTGTGCATCCCAGTGGTGATTCTGAATCAAACCCATCCCCATATATTGCAATCATAAGAGTACTGAAGGACTCCCATCATGCCTAGTAGTAGACTCTCCAGTTGAAAATCTAAGCACACTAGCTTGGTGAAAGTTCAATTAGAATGATAAACTTCCAAGTCAATGGCCAGTTTGGACGATACTTGATCCGTCCGCCAGCCCAATTCCATGGGACAAGGCTGTGTACATTGCATTGCTCCAAAATCTTCTAAAACTCTTTCCAAGATGGTGTGCACATCCTCGCTCCCTCATAGGCACATAGGAAGCTGCCATATACTGAGTCAAACCATTGGTCTATCTAGCTCATTATTGTCTACACAGACTGGAAGCGGCTTCTCCAAGGTTGCAGGCAGGAATCTCTCTCAGCCCTATCTTGGAGATGCCAGGGAGGGAACTTGAAACCTTCTGCTCCTCCCAGAGTGGCTCCATTCCCTGAGGGGAATATCATATCATGCTCACATGTGGTCTCCCATTCAAATGCAACCAGGGTGGACCCTGCTTAGCTAAGGGAACAAGTCATGCTTGCTACCACAAGACCAACTCTCCTCTCCTCCCTCCCAGTGCACAGGAGCACTGTTGATTAGTCACATGAGGATGCAGTTTATTTAGAGTTTAGTTTCATAAATAGAGAGAGGGGGGCACAAAAGAAGCCCTCCCCAAACCCCACAAAACCCTAACAAATTACCATCCAAATTCAGAACATCTGGACAAATCATATACATTGCACATCCTTCTTATTCTTCTTAGCATTTATATAGTGCTGTTCCTAAGAGTTTGAGGCATTTCTTGTATATTATGTCAACAATCTCTTCAATAGCACTGTCAGGTAGATCAATGTTATTTATATCCATGTGGTGGGGGTGGGGGGAGGAAGAGAAAAAGAAGCTTGCCTAAGACCAACTATAGCATAAATTTATTTAATTTGCACAATTCATTATTGTTGTTGTTGTTGTTGTGATTTCTGCACAGTTTTAAAGTATTTTAGCCAAGGCAGGGTGTTGATGTGCATAAAAGACATGGAGGGGAGAGTGGAGGGGAGAATGCTATGTGTGAGGTTACTGGGGATCATAAGGTGTCTTATGATAGCAGATGTCTCACTCTGGAGTCCTGGCTTCTGAACATTCAGAGGGTTTTTGTGTTGCTTTCATTTGCAAGATCTACTAAAATTAGCATAAAAGCATGTTGAGAATGTCAGGGTTTTATTATTTATTTTGTAAACGTGTATAGCCTGCCTTTCCATTCTTTCAAATGCCCAAGGTGACTTACAATGGTTAAAAACAAAGCAAAAACCAACTCAAAGCAAAAACCAACTCAAAGCAAAAACCAACTCAACAACAAACAACAACTCAACAACAAACAAACAAAAACCAACTCAAATAAAATGAAGTAAGCATAGACCAGCATATAGAAAACAAAACAAATGATAGGACTTGAAGCACAGAGCAAATGAGCTTCAAACCAAACACAACCCACAACCCATTGGTTCTGAGCAAAGCCGTCACTTTCCACTCTGCACTGGGATATTTGGGGTTGTGTAGTGAGGCTGTAGCCATACTGCTTTCAAGCAGTCCTACCTTCAGGTCCCCGAAGTAGCAACAATGAAAGCAGGGGCCTTTGCTAGAACAAAGGCAGTGGGGACAGATGAGTGCAGAGACACAAATCACTAGGAAAGACTTCCAAGGCTTGCAATAAATGAAGAGCTGCGTCCAGCACTTTAAGCTTTGGAAACTGCATCAGCAGCATCTCTGAGGCAGGAAAAGAACAGAACAGCCCCTTCGGTAGCCTTCCCCCACCCCAGGAGAATTACAGCACAAGTTCTTGTCTCTTAACTCCCTGCCTTAAATTCCTTCTCTTCCCCCTCTCCTCATTCTTGTCCTAAGTGTCCTTGGGGAGAATGTTCAATAGAGTTGGACAAATTTCCAAATAGAAAAACAAGGCCGTAACTTGCAGCTCTTGGGAGGCAATGCCTCTTCTTGTCTTCCTTTTTTGAAATGGTTAAGCAAATCGCTCCTAAATCTATATCCTTGATGGTTACAAGAGAAAGACTCTGGACAACAGCAGGTGAAATCTTAGAAACGTACCATACATATAGTTGTTCAAGCCCTCATGCAAATCAACATAGGCATGAACCAAGATCTATGGATGAAGAGCTGACCTCATGGAGGTGTCGTTCATATTATTCTTCCCCCACAAAAAAGCAGGAGACGATCACAAGAACTGCATCTCCATACCACTGACAATTCACGAAGAGGGTTTGGTTCAGGCAAGCGAGTGAGGTCATTCACACAACCAGAAATGGTGTTCTACCCAGGTTCGGGAGCTGTGTGTGCTTCCAATTTTTGGTTGGGTGGAAGCAAGGTTGGAGGAAAACCTGGGTAGCTTTTCCTCTGATCTTCCTTCCACACATTCACTTCTACCCAGGTTTTCCTCCTACCTTGCTTCCACAAAACAGAAAATTGGGAGCATATACAGCTCCCAAACCTGGGTAGAACGCCATTTTTGGTTGTGTGAAAGGTGTCTGTATCTGCATATTCTCTTGCAAGAGAGAATATTTCAAATGGTCCAGGAAAGATTTAACACTGTAATGCAATATTTCCCCTAAACATTGAGATACTACAATGAAACTGGCTATATAGGTTTACAACATTATTCGTTTGTAGTTATTTATATACCAATTTTAAGGATGTGCTCTTCACAAGCAATTGACAAATATAGAAACATAACAAGAACTAACAAGTAAAGGTGATAAAAAAGCAAAAATAAATAACCACCAGCAGGATAATACTGTATGAATCAGCAAAATCCAAGAAAACCAGACAGTTAAAAGCCATCAAAGCCCAAGTGGAATAAGGATGTGTTCATGCCTCTCTTATTAGTCTCCAGTATGGAAACCTGGCACACATCCGCAGGGAGGGAATTCCAGAATTCTCCACCTGAAGCTTGAAGACCAGCCCAATTACCATATCTGCTTTCAAGGCAACCAGAAAAGATGCAAAATGCATTGTAATGCAATATCTACCCTAATATTTGAAATACTGCAATCAAAGTTGTCTGGATTGATGACATAATTCTCCATTTGAAACCTGAATGCTGTGTCAACTCTCAAACCAACTTTCAAGAGTGCCTAAACAAATACAAAATATGTTATTTTGTATGATACGCCTTGAAGACAGGTACTGGAATGAAAGTCGGTGTGCACATTCAAGACACAATTCTTAATTTTAAGTTCAAAGTCCAGCTTGACTCCTAAACCCATTTGCAAGGTCAGGAAAGGCAGAAAACATACAGTTAATATGCTGTCTTATTTGAACACTGAGAAAGCACAGTAAAGCCTGTTATGTATTTGTATGCCATGTACTCCATCTGAGGTTAGTAGAATATGCTCATTTTTATGGGAAAGAAAGCAAGTTAAAACTTCAGTGTAATGAGATTCTGAAGCAAGGCCTTTCCAGTAGTTTATCTTCCCTTTTGAGATGTAGAATTGACTTTATGGCTTTTTGAGGTTCACCCTCTAGGGGCTTACTTGATGTTAAATTGTACCTGCTGGGCAATATGCATATTTTATCTTAATGCAATAGACCTCTTTGACCAGCTCTAAAGAGAGATCTCCTCAGGGAGTTTGATACCTAGTCCCAAAATTGAGACATCACTCTTTACAGCTGGTCAAAAAGGCATACTATATTATCATAAATATACATGGTATCCACCCAGTACAATCCTCCATGTTCTGTCTTATTTTCATGATGCAAAGGGGAACATTTGGGGATAACAAGAAGGAGTCAGAACCATTGCCATATGTTTAATAAAAACTGGAAGGAGGAGGGTTGTATTCAGAAATACCTGTACCAAAGGGAAGGCGAGGGAGAGTTTAGTGCAAAGGTGGCCCATCTGAAGCACTCCAAGTGTTGCTGGACTACAACTCCCATCACACCCAGCCACAATTTATTTAAGTTGGCCACCCCTGGTTTAGTGCATCTGGCCCATGCTATAACAAGAGGAGGGATTGTAAAATAGAGATAAGAAGGAGAAAAAATGAGTCAGCAAATTTCCAGGCATGTTGGATGTAGGTAAAGAGAGATGAGTGGCAGAGGGGAAAAAGTGGAATCTCTTCTCAATGTTTGGCAAGGATAGCTTAGCTTGCCCTTAGTTAAGCAGGTCAGCCCCCCTGGTTACAATTTCAAAGGGAGTCTACATGTGAGCACTGCACGATGTTCTCCTTAGGGGATGGGGGCCACTCTGGGAAGTGCATCTTTATATGCAAAAGGTTCCAAGTTCCTTCCCTGGCATCGCCAGATAGGGCTGTGAGAGACTCCTACCTGTAAACGGGGAGAAGTCGCTGCTCGTCTGCTGAAGCTAGATGGACCAATGTTCTGGTTCTGTATAAGGCAGTTTCCTATGTTCATATCGTATACATCTTGTCTTTGCAACAATCCTCTGAGGTAGGTTAAGCTGAAAGATATTGACTGGCCCATATATGTGCTTCTTAGCGCGCTTCATGGCTGAATGGATTGAACTCTGGTCTCTGCCTAGCCACTATGCCACACATGGGAAGGCTGTTCTCACGCACAGCCTGATCCGGGCTAGGGATGCCCAGCCTGGGTTAGGCTGCATATGAGAACCGCCAGGATCAGGCCCGATCCCAGTGGGGCAGCACTGCTATTTCCCCTAGCTGTTAGCTGAGGTTAAGGGAGTGAGCACTCCCTTGCCCACACCTACCTGCTTGTTGCCCGCATGGGCTGCTTCCAGCTCAGCCGCACACAGACACACAGGCTCCTAGAGTGCCCATCTCTGGGGGGAATCCCCCAATGGATTGTGGGGTTCATGGAGGCTGGGACGAGTCCCGGCCTCAGATCAGTCTACCCTGCTCTGCGCTACATGGAGCACGGCTGATCATGTGGGAGCGCACTGTGCCTCCCCCCAACTGCCCACCCAGTAGATCATGTGAATGGCTTCGGTCTCTCATTAGTGGAAAAGAAACGTCCTTATCCTATCAACCCCAGGAAACAAAGACAGTGGCTGACATATTGTGCAAAATGCCAACTGTGTTTTAATGCATGTTGTAGCAGATTAAAGCCTTTGTCGCAGAGGAAGCTCATGTACCCAGAATGTTGTACCCAGAATGTTGTGGGGCAATATGCTAAATCATTGTAAACCGCTTAGAGAGCTCCGGCTATAGAGCGGTATATAAATGTAAGTGCTATTGCTATTGCTATATTGCTATGTAAGTGGAAGATTTTTGTACTTGTCCAAGAGCCAAATTAAGAGAGGTTTGTTCTCCAGGTGATCCCACCCCAAGCCCAGTGAGTTCCTGTAGACAAAAGGGGTGGCGGCGGCGGCAGCATTTTGAACCTACCTATAATGCAGAATAGTTTTAGGAGAAGCCTAGCAAGGTAGCTCAGCAGGAATGAGTCAGTGTTTCTTTCCCTCATGTGAGCTTGCTCTGAGAAAGGCTTTAATCTGCTACACATGTGTGCAGTTGCACCAGAGCGCTCTTGTGCAAATGTGCAAATGGAGCTATGCTATAGATAGTCATTAGAAATAATTGCCATCTATTGTGCAATAGCATTTTGCAAAGTATTTCTGCATGCACACTTCATTAACCCCTGTTAACTGAACAAAGGGGCACCTTTCAAAGTAGTGATTCTTACATTTAGCAGGGGGAGAGCAACTGGCCCTATCCAACCCCAGCACAGCATCCCTCTAGTGACTGTTGGTGGTGTATACCTTATATTTATTTTTAGATTGTGAGCCTTTTTGGACAGGGAATCATCTTGTTTATTTATTATATATTTTTCTGTGTAAACTGCTTTACAAACTTTTTTTGCACAGAGGTATATAAATATTATTTCTTGTTTACACAGTCAGACAGGTGTTATTGACTGGTTTGTTTTATCCAGACATCGAGTCCTTCCCAAGGACCTGGGATGCCAGAATTTTATTGTCAGTTGTTATAGATATCGTCGCAGAATATAGGCTGTTCCCAGTAAAGCTGCTTTTTGTAATTGGCTGATGGTGATTTCTGTGGCCCCTATGGTGTTGAGGTGCTCTTCAAGTTGTTTTGGAATTGCACCTAGGGCACCAATTACCACTGGGATTATTTTGGTCTTCTTCTGCCACAGCCTTTCAATTTCAATTTGTAGATCTTTGTATTTGGTGATTCTCTCTATTTCTTTTTCTTCTATTCTGCTATCCCCTGGTATTGCTATATCGATTATTTTGACTTGTTTTTCTTTCTTCTCGACTACAGTTATGTCTGGTGTTTTGTGTGGCAGATGTTTGTCTGTTTTTAGTCGGAAGTCCCATAATATTTTTACATCTTCATTTTCTTCAACTTTTTCAATTTTATGGTCCCACCAATTTTTGGCTACAGGTAGCTTGTATTTTTTGCAGATGTTCCAGTGTATCATCCCTGCTACTTTGTCATCCCTCTGTTTGTAGTCAGTCTGTGCAATCTTTTTACAACAGCTGATTAGGTGGTCCACTGTTTCAGCTGCTTCTTTACAAAGGCGGCACTTGCTGTTTGTTGTGGATTTTTCGACTTTTGCTCTTATTGCATTTGTTCTTAGTGCCTGTTCTTGTGCAGCCAGTATTAAACCCTCTGTTTCTTTCTTCAAGTTGCCATTCTTAAGCCATTGCCAGGTCTTGGTGATGTCTGATTTTCCACTGTGCAAATATTGACCATGCAGGGGCTTCTTTTTCCATTTTTCTGCTCGGTTCTTGACTTGTTCTTTCTTGTAGGCCTGCTTTGTTTCATTGGTGTTGAATAGTTATGCGTTATTGACCATTTTAAGTGCATCTTCTTCTCTGTCCTTGATATATTCTTCAAGGCCTCTTTTCTCCTCCTCTACTGTTTGATGGACTTGCAGCATTCCTCTTCCACCTGAGCTGCGAGGGAGGTATAGCCTATCGACATCACTGCGGGGGTGCAGAGCATGACTGATGTTCATGATTTTCCTGGTCTTACGATCTAGCGGCTCTAGCTCTGCCTGGGTCCAGTCTATTATTCCTGCAGTGTATCTGATAACAGGTATAGCCCAGGTGTTTATGGCTTGTATGGTGTTCCCGCCATTGAGTTTGGACTTGAGGATTTTTCTAACTCTCCTGATGTATTCACTTCCAATTTTTCTTTTAACTTCAGTGTGTGCTATGTTATCAGCCTGGAGAATGCCCAAGTATTTGTAATGTTCTTTCTCTTCCAGGTTCTTGATCTTGCTTCCATTGGGCAGTTCTATTCCTTCTGTTTTTGTTATTTTTCCTCTGTTCATTATTAATGCAGCACACTTGTCTAGTCCAAACTCCATTGCTATATCGCTACTGAATATACGGACAGTGCTTAGCAGTGATTCGATTTCTGACTGGGACTTTCCATACAACTTCAGATCATCCATGTACAGCAGATGGTTGATTTTACTGGATGTTTTAGATGTTTGGTACCCGAGGCCTGTTTTGTTGAGTATTTGTGGAAGTGGGGTCATGGTGATTACAAACAACAGAGGGGATAGTGAGTCCCCTTGGAAAATGCCTCTTCTAATGCTAACCTGTCCAAGTGTCTCACCATTGATTGTTAACTGTGTACTCCACATGCTCATTGCTTTTTTTATAAATATCTGAATGTTTTTGCTGACACCAGTTGTTTCTAAACATTTTAGTATCCATGTGTGAGGCAATGAATCGAAGGCTTTCTTGTAGTCAATCCATGCAACACTTAGATTTGTTTTTCTTCTCTTGCAGTTTTCTAAAATCATTTTGTCAATCAGCAGCTGGTCTTTTGTGCCTCTGGTGTTCGGGCAATTTCCTTTCTGTTCAACTGGAAGCTGTTTGTTAGTTAATAAGTGTTGCATCACTTCATCTGCTATTATTCCAGTTAATAATTTGAACATGGTTGGCAGGCAGGTTATCGGTCTATAATCACTTGGAACTGCACCTTTTGCTGGGTCTTTCATGATGAGATGAGTTTTCCCAGTTGTTAGCCATTGTTCAACATCACCGCCTTTCATAATGTGATTGAACTGTTTTGATAATTGTTTATGAAGGCTTGTTAGGTGTTTAAGCCAAAAGCCATGCAGTTCATCATCGCCTGGAGCAGTCCAATTTTTAATTTTCTTTGCTCTTTCACTTATTAATTCTGGTGTTATTATTAGATCTTGCATTTGTTTGTTACATTTTTTGACCTCTTTCATCCAGCCTGCTTTTTTATTAAAACCTATTGGATTGTCCCATAATTTCTCCCAGAATTGCACTGTTTCTTCTTTATTTGGTGTTTCTAGGTTTCTTGCAGTTTCTCCTTCTATGCTTTGGTAGAAATGTCTCTGATTCAACTGTAATTGGAGATTCTGCCTGTGTTGTGTAATTCTGGCTTCATATCTGCTAATCTTCTTTGACACTGCTGTTATTTGCTGCTTTATTATTTCCAGGACTTCTCCAATTTTCCTTGAATCTAGGTGGTATTTTTGGATCAGATACTGTTTGGTGTTTTCATTCTTCAGCTTCTTGTCTTTCATATCTTTCTATTTACTAGCATCTGATCTAAGCCTGGAGATTTTATTTTCTAATCTAATCTTCCATTTAGGTGATGTACTGTTTTCTTTTTTTTACAGGTCCACTGATCTTATATCCGAGCTCTTGTGTTGTTATTGTTGCTGCACTGTACATTAGTTGGTTTGTTTCTTGCAAATTATTGGTTGTTATTTCTGCAAGTGCAGCATTGACATATTTTAATGCCTGAGCAAGTTGTTTTTTGGCAACTGTTTTTAGAGCTGGAAGTCGAACTCTGGTGTTTGTTTGGTTCATGTGCTCAGTTATTTTTTGCTTTAGTTCTTGTTGCTTTTCTGTTAAATGGCATTTGGGTTTTTGAGGTGAAGGCAAAGGGGCGGTTGCCTGGTTTTGATTTTGAAACATTTCAGCAACAGTGGCATCCTCGATTTCCAACACCTCCTCCACCTGCGCCTGAGCAACTTCTTCAGTTGGTGGTAATTCTTCTTCCATATCTTGAGCCTGTGTTGCTCTTTGCAGTTCTTCCAGCTCAACTCCTGTGAATACTTTATTTCTTATTATGAATCTTCTCTGGTCTGCTAGCCTTTGTTCTGTTATTTCTGTATCTGGATGCTTCTCTTTCCAAATTTGGTACATTCTTTTTAAATAACCTCTTCTAGTTGGACTAGACTTGTAATAGCAGATCATTATTTCCGTGTTGGCATTTTTCATATTTTTTTTTTCGGTTAAGCGACGTTTCTTCCAGTAACTTTGCTGTCTTCAGCTCTGGTTGCTCAACTGAAGATTCTGAGTCCTGTTGCCCACTTGCCACCAGACGTCCAGGGACTATAGCACCTGGCGCGGTCCTTGTTGACCCGGGCGACGACCGATCCGGTATAGATTTATTAAAGTTACGTCTCACCATATTGTTGATGGGAGAGGCACTCTTTGTCTGGCTCCTCTGGTGAGACCTGTCCAGTATGGTTGGACCTCTGGCATAGCTTTCACCTTCCTCAGAGCACACAAGCCCCACAGCCACGCCAAGGTAGTGCCTCACTGGGGGATTATTATTATTACAGTTAAGAGTAATTAAATAAGTAAGGATAACATAACAAGTTATGCATCTGACAAAGAAGGCTCTAATCTACAAAAGGTGATGCCACAATAAACCTGTCGGTCTTTGAGGTCCCACGTGAAGACTCTCTTCACAGCACACTTACCTGAGAAGAGCAAGTGTGGTTCTTTACATCTAAATCTGGAGGCTATGGTTAGCTGGATGAGAGTCAACAAACTGAAACTAAATGCAGAGAGGATGGAAATGGTGTGGGTCAGGAAGCTGGTTCCCTGCAAAAAGGGAGCCATCTGGTTATTAACAGCATAACTGTCCTTTGAGTAAACCATGTCAACAACCTTGCTCTCCTCTTGCATTCTGAGGTGATAACAGTAGCCAGGAGATCTGCTTTCTCAGGTCTTCCTGTGTTAAGAATTGGGACTGGCTTTTTACATTGCTTTTGTTTAATCATGATTTTGTCTAAAATTTGTGTGACTCTTGCCAGGGCAGCCAGGCTTCTGCTGGTGGTCATACTGTCCTGCTTGTGCAACATGCTAAGAGACCCATTTCATCTGAGTATCTGGTATATTTTGGTCCCCAGCGGTGGGGACCCAGGTACAACAGCACGTGCTTTGTGCATGCCGCCCCAGTCACCCCCTGCCAATTCTGCTGCTTGCATGCCTCTGCCTCCGCCTCTGCCTCCACCCACTGCCATCTGTCCCCTTCCTGTCTGCATCATGCCTCTTTCCCTCTGACCCTCATCCTCCTCTGCCTGTGCATACTGTTTGCAAGGGCTTCATGCTTCTGCATGCACGAGCAGGGGAGGAGTTGGCAGGAGGCAGGCAGGCAGGCAGGAGGCAAGAGAAAGAGGGCAGTGGGCGGTGGCCAGGAAAGGCAGTGCAAAGGAGCAGGAATGGCAGCGGCTGGCCAATTGTCCAGCAATGAGCAGGGGGGAGGGGCATGGCCCCAAGGGGCAGATGGGCCTGTGTTCCAGGGACACCCTGGAACACTAGTAGCTCCACCCCTGAGTTTCTGAAAGAAATGCAGCCATTGCATCCTCTCTTGTTTATGCAGAGAAAGAGACAGGCTGTGGTCAGACCAGGGTAAGCTATTTCTCTTCAGATGGACTGAAGTCATTTCCTCCTAAGCATGGAAAGAGTTGCATAGCTATTTCACACTAGCTGAAAATGGGGGCCGGGCTGGGGGCAGGACGTAAGTAATTGTATTAGTCCAGGCCTGTTCAGCTTAGGCCCCCCCAGCTGTTTTTGGACTACAATTCCCATAACCCCCAGACACAGTGGTCTATAGCCAGGGATTATGGGAGTTGTAGGCCATCATCTGCAGGAGGGCCAAAGTTGAGCAGGCCTGCATTAGTTAATACAATTAATTAGGTAATACAATAGATTATGATCATGCTTTTCCCCTGTTGGGAATTATCTCTGGTAGGAGAAACCCTTTTTCATTATAGCAGAGTGCACAGAGACACAACACAGCAGAATTTAGTTAAGGCATGTGTGTATGCTGAGAGTAAAGTAACTTGGAGCCAGTTCATAGTTTCAAATCAATATATATGGCATTTATTAAAGAACTTCCATTCTAGATAGAAAAGTGAGGAATTAGGGTCTCTAATCTAGCTAGCTAGCTGGATGCAGATGGATTCTGCATCTCTACACACTTGACCTACTTGACTGAGGTTTGACCCACCAACAGAGAACTAGGTTTTCCCAGCACTGGAGACCAGCCCTTCCAACATTAGAATAATGGAATCATAGAGCTGGAGGGGCCTTGTAGGTCATCAAGTCCAACCCCTTGCTCAGCACAGGACATCCAGGGCTACAGCAGCCTCTGCCTGAAGATGTCCAGTGAGGAAGAGCCCACCACTTGTCTAGGTAATCGGCTCTGTTGTCAAACTGCTCTTACTGTTATGAAATTTCTCCTCTCATTCAACCTAAACACATCCAGTCCCTTCAGTCTTTCCTCATGGGGAAACTGGTAGGTTGTAATACCTCATAGGGATTTCCCCCAGACATCTGACCATCCTCACTGCCCTTCTCTGAACCCGTGGACGGGACTCCCACTCACATCTCTCTCCTCTGCTGCTTGGGAATGCGCTCGGTGCCATGGGCCTGAAATGCCGCACCAAGCCAGTCCAAGTCGTGGCCGAGAGGAGCTCCTCTCTGCAGCCTGCATCAATAAAGCGGCTTGGGAAACTCGGCATAATGTTTTCTTTGCAATTTAGCCATGAGGAGTGGGGCGTGGGGGCTCTGTGGATTCAAGGGACCACTTTCTCGGCTCCCCCAGGACCCCCTGGCTTCTGAGATCTTGGCAGGTGGTGCCCTCTGCACACTTTCAAGTAGACTTCTCTCTGGTATTTTTAATGCAGGTGTGGGTGGGGAGACAGAATTAAAAGGAAGCTTCCAAAGCAAATGAGGACACCCCCTCCCTATTCTTCACCCTTCACTGGTTGTCCTATTTCAGAAGTTCTTTTGGTGACAGACGCTGTAGCACACCCCACATGTATTTACAGTCACTTGCAGAGCTGGTCTTGTGAGAGCAAGCATGAATGGTCCTTTTTGCTAAGCAGGGTCCACCCTGAGTTGCATTTGAATGGGAGACTACTTGTGTGAGCACTGTGTAAGATATTCCCCTCAGGGGATGGGGCCACTCTGGGAAGAGCACCTGCATGCCTGCAGGCAGAAAGTTCCAAGTTCCCTCCAAGATAGGGCTGAGAGCGACTCCTGCCTGCAACCCTGGAGAAGCCGCTGCCAGTCTGTGCAGACAATACTGAGCTAGATGGACCAAGGGTCTGATTCGGTATATGGCAGCTTCCTGTATTTCCAGTATTTCCTATATTTCTATCCTATATTTCATTCCATTTGGTCTACATCCTTCTTCAAACGCAGCACCCAGAACTGGACATATGACTCTAGATGAGGTCTGACTACTGGTGTGTGGAATAACGTGGAACTATTACTTTTGGTGACTTCAAAATATAATGGCTGTTTTAATGCAGCCAAAACTGTGTTGGACTTTATCACAGTTGCATTACACCGCTGGCTCATGCTCACTTTGTGATTAGGTGCAGTAACAAAACCCTTTCTTTGCTGCTGTCAGGTGAGGCATTCCACATCGTATACCACTGCCTATGATGATGGTGATGGTGATGGTGATGGTGATGATTTGCCTAAGTGAAGAATTTTGCCTTTGTTCTGTTGAATTTCATGTTGTTAGTTCCTGCCCAGTTTTTCATTCGCTCAAGCCATTTGAATTTTATTTCTGTCTTCCATTTCCTTTGGGCTTTTCTCTCCATCCCCCACAGCATTTGTTAAAACTCTCTTTTGCAGGTGTGCTGGGCTTCTGCCATGCATATTACCCCCAACCCTCGTGGAGTGTAGCCCATCTCCTGCCAGTAGTCCTTCTGTAAGGAAATTTCATCTGTGATCCTAGAAATAAAATCTCTCTCATCAGCACCATCTGCATAACCAGTCAGTCATCTGAAGTAGTTCCCCCCTCTCTTTGTAGTCCTCTTCCTTGAATGAGAAGAGTGGATGAGGACACCACCTGAGCCCCATATTCCTTCACCTTCAGCCCCTGAGCCACAAAATCAGATGTGATACATTGATGGTTGTGCCTGGCAGTGTCATTCATCCTCATGTGGACGAGTAAGAAGCAATAATGACCGGTGGACTTAATAAGCCTTGGCAACTTGTCCATCACATCAGGCACAGCCAGTGCTTGCTAGGGCGGGGGGCAGTGAAGGTGGCAGAGTATGACTTTAAAAATAGCCCAGAATCCCACAGGCCCAGCCTGGCCCCCAGCCCAGCATCCTGTGCACCCATCACATTCTCTGCCTCACCACATCCCCTCCCCATGCCATTCAGCTGGCCAGAGTTGTTGGAGATGAACTTCCAGTGCATCGACCTTTTGCACCAACTGTCCTAATGACCACTAGGGGCATTGGGAGTAGAGACAGTGAGTCAGGGTCTCCCTATCTGTCCCTACTCTATGACCCCTGAACTGACTCTGCAGCACTTCCTGGGCTGAGTCACAATCCTTCCTTTCCTCCTAGAGAACAGATGGAAACATCTCTCTCTCTCCTTACCTATCCACTATGTAGTTCTTTAGATTAGAGATAGGTCTTTCCTATCTAAGTGTATTTAACCAATAAATATTTAGTGTTTAGTCATACAAGGATCTCCATGTGTTTTCTCTAAATAGCTGCAATATTCGAACCATCCTCTGCTACCTACTCTGTAACTGTGTTCAACTGTGGGTGTGTGCTCATTCCTTAGTGCTCTGCTGTTTTACCTATTGTGGGTAAAAATCAACAACCTCTAACAAGAGTGCCCACCCTCCAAAGCCTACTGGGCTCTAATAGGGAACCAGGGAAGCAGGAGTTGAACCGAACCCAAACCCAAATCCAAAAATGAGTTCAGAGATGTTGTTTCAGTGTGTGTAAAATCTCAAGGTTGACTTGACCCTGAACTGGAACTGAACCCAGGTTTGTAATGGTTCAGATCCCTGCAGGGGAAGCTAAGCTAAATGACGTTTCCGTGCATTTTGAATCCCTCCCTTTTTGTAATGTCCCCTGTTGCATTGGACTTTATGTGTGTTGGCCCTATGCAAATCTTCACAAACCATGTAATGGATGAGCATCCAGGATTCACAGGCCAGGGACAGGGCACATCATGGCCAGGGGCAGCTGGGGGCAACCTTGTTTCCCTACCATGCTTTGCCTCTATCATAGTTCGGGTTCATCCAAACTTGTTCCAGCCTGTGATGAGTCTCAAGCAATCCTGCCGAAGAGAGACTCATCTCTCTTCACCCGTGACTTGGAACGACCACGGCTTTTCTCATTAGGATTTCTGGACTCCACATACGTATGTTCTTGCATTTCAGTGTCAGTTCTATGCTTTGCCTATGCTATCATTTCTTGCCAGTGTTTACTATTTAGACAGTTTGCTCACACATTTCTGTATTTCTCTTACTGCTTTAAACTTGTGCCTCTATTTCATTTCCTGCCATTAATTTAAATAAGCTACTTGAAAGTACATATACCTATTTTACTTGGGGTTTCTGTCTTTAACCTTAAAATGCAGTGGGCCACAAATTATCAAATTGTTCAATAGATAGTTGACAGATCTTACAAACAAACAAACAAACAAACAAACAAACAAATAGCATTTTTATACTACCCCATTTAAAGGCTCTGGGCAGTGGAGCTCAAAGTGCGAAATGCCAAACCAGAGTAATCTTTACATCAGGTTGAGCTTTCTTCCTGTTCTAAAAAGAAGCTAGTGGCAGCTGTACCTAAGTTTTAAAAAGATCTGGACCCAGGGCAGGTAAGCTTGGTTCTCCAGCTGTTGTTGAACTACAGTTCCCAGCATCCCCAACCACAATTAATCGTGGATGGGGATGATGAGAATTGCAGTTTGACAACAGCTGGAGAGAGCCAAGGTTGCCTGCCCCTGATCCAGATTAATAACAGCTAGTTATTATTTCCAGTGTTCTGAAGGTGTTGTTGTTATAGTTGTTGTTTTGGAGAGGTATCCCATCATAGCCAGAGTCTGAAAGAACATGGCAGAGAATTATCCAAGACAATCCCCATTTGTCTATGTGCTATTCCTCCCTATGACCTCCAGAGCCAAGCATTTCTCAGGATGGAATCTCCTTTCCCACACTGCAATTATCATGCCGTGTGAAGAATGTCCCTCCCCTCCTTGCCTTCCTCTAGCTGCATCTGACTACGGCAGATGTTTCAGCATCTCAGGGCTCCTTCACTGCACCCAAACTCTTCCTTTATGATAATGAAGTGGAAACATGTGAGTAGCACAAATTCCTCCTAAGCCCAATAGCTTCTGGGAAGGGACCATTTTTCTGCTCCTCATTAACATTCTGATTACGTGGACTGCACAAAACCCCTGATTCTTCAGCTTGCACCCTGCAGTGATCCAAGTTGCAGAGGTAGAATGTAGCAGCATACACATACACTGCCAAGTCAAGCCTCAAACTCATCAAGAGAAGGCAGAGAAGCCTTCTGTGTAGTCAGATAAAATTGCTTCCCCACACCCCCCTGAAAGGAGCAAAACTGTAAGTACGTATTCATGGTTGCAATAAAGTCCCCATGCCCCACGTCCTGATTTTGGCATTTCCTCCTCTTTATTCACCACATGAGTCACAGAATACCATCCTGTCTGCACACTTTCTTCAACCAGAACTTCCCCCTAGTTCTGTATGTGTACAATTCACGTTGGATTCCTGAATTCCCTCCCTATCCCCACCTTTCTGCTTGGCATTGCCAACAGATCACTAATCTATGCCATGGGGTATATTTATGCTGGATGGATGGGATCTGTCTCCTGCCCTTCATTGGGCATAATCTGCAGTTTGTGGCATTGGCTTTAAAAATCAGCTGCTTTATATTTGCTTGAGGAGCAAAGAAGTCAGGTTTCCATTTGTATGTTGCCAAAGAACAATTTAGCAGAGGGACACATCAAAGTGACTCACATATGTGTGAAGAAGGGAGAATGGTAGGAGATGAATGTAAAGAGGGAGAATGGTAGGAGATGCATTTAAATGTACTGGTACATGCTTTGCATGCAGAAGGTTCCAGGTTCAGTCCCTAGCACCTCCAGTTAAAAGATGCCAGGTAGTCAAGCTGGGGAAGAGAACTCTGCCTGAGAGCTGTTGGGAATTCTCTCTGGTAAGAGATACCCTTCTATTACAGCAGAGTGCACTAAGGCACAACCCAGCAGAGTCTGCCTAAGCATGTGTGTATGCTGAGAGTAAAAGAAACTTGGAGCCAGTTCATAGTTTCAAATCAATATGAAGAGTCTTTATTGGTGAACTCCATTCTAGATAGGAAAGTGGAGAGATAGGATCTCTAATCTATTTATCTAGCTGGATGCAGAGGGATGGTTTCTGCATCTCTGCACACATGGTGCAGGGAGAGAGGAGCGTGGGTGTTGCAAGGGAGAAGAAAGGGAAAGAGGAAGTGGTAAGGCAGGCAGGAAGGAAGTTCCTGAGAGTAGCAATCTACAGATCAAAGGGATAGTGTCAGAGCAGTAGAGAAGGGATGACCAGTGTCTTGATCCCTCTAGCCCTCTGACTCACTGATCTGTCCCCCTCTGTCACTGAGACATGAGAAAGTGCAGAGTCCTTCACTTCCAACAAGAGCTACAGTAAGAATAGACAGTTCCATGCTAGATGGACCAGTGGTCTGACAGCCTCATATATTCCATGAGGTGAGAACAGTGCAGTCCCTTTGGAGAGGAGCGGTAGACCACAGACAGTACACTTAGATGGCATGCAGAGTGCCCCAGGTCCATTGCTGGCTGACAGTACCATTGAAATTAATTGGATAAGTTAGTCCTGACTAACTTGTTTTTTTTACTGATGTGGTAAACTGCCTTGGGGTCTACGGACAAAAGTTGATACATAAATGCAATCAGACAAACAAACAAACACAAACAGAACAATCTGACAGTATAAGGCTGATACATGTGTTATTTTCATACAAAAAGACATGCTGGATTAGACAAAGGTCCTTTTGGTCCTTGTTTCTAACAGCAATTTGGAAAGTTCACAAGCCAAGAATACGGAAGATGGCCTTCCCCCACGGCTTGTTAACAGCACCTGGAACTCAAAAGTATACTACTTCTGATCATGGAGGTTCAATTTAGAAAAACTGATTAATAGCTGTCGATAGGCCTATCCTCCCTGAATGCAGTCGTTTTCTCCGCCTCTCTGCTAGTCATGGGACTTAGAGATTTTTATAATCAAAATTGAGCCATGGTCCAGGTAGTATTTAGGAATGTGCCCAAATCATTTCGGTGCCTCTTTGGAGAGGTGCAGAAATGATTCAGGCTCCTGCAGCTGAAGCATTTCAGCATGGGATGAGGAGTACCTGTAAAGGAGGCAGGCAGGACCCACCTGCTCCTCCGGTGAGTCTCCACTGCCCCCAGCATCCCAGCAGCATGGCGTTTCAATGAGGACAGCAGTGCAGCTGTTAAGTTACGTCTTAAGCACAACAGTGCCACGATGGGGTGGCGGGGAGGCAGCTGCGGCTCACCTGAGGAGCAGGTAAGGACCTGTCTGTTTCCTTTTAAAGATACCGTCCCCCGCCTCCTGGGGTGTGCACGAAGCATTTTGTGCACATCCCTAGGAGTATTGTCAACTGGGGCGGAAGTTTATTCAAGTCAATGCACCCAAATATTAACCAATTAAAAATACGCCAAAGCCACTGGGTCCGTTTAGTCCTGGGGCAGGTAGCAACTAGAAGCAAACCTGGTGTCTGGAGGAAGGAACAGCAGCCGTTTCAGCAGCACATGAAGTTTCTAGAAACAATTCTGCCACCCCATGCTTCCTCTCTGGGCATTCTATAGGCAGGTTCAGGCAACCACCGGTAGGTACTTACTAAGTAGTAAGAAGTGGAACCGGTGAGTGTAAGAGGCATGCACTCCCATCTGGCAAATTGTCTGGTCCTGTTACGAGGAGTGCTGGTCAGTGTTCCCTGTATCAGGGATTCCCAAATGTTGTTGATTACAACTCCCATCATCCCCAGGTGCAATGGCCTTTGGCTAGGGATGCTGGGAATTGTATTCAAAGCATCTAGGAATCCCTCTTACAGGGAACACTGGTGCTGGTCAGCTCCTCTTGGGGCCTTCAAAGCATGGTTATAGAGCAGGCAGTTTCCTGAGGAAATAACAACCACAGGCTTAAAATCCAAATAAAAAAATATTTTATAGAATACAAAGTAGAGGCTTGGCTCTGTTTGAACATGCAGCGATTCCCCCTACACAGACTCTTAGGTGTTCACATATCTGAATACTTGTCCTCTGCTTATACTTACCAAAGTATGTATGCTACATTGAGGAGTACTTGGGTGGGGGGAGGATGGAGGGTTGTAAGCAGTATTCCCTCTAATTTTTTTCATCTGTGTGCTGAATGAGTTTTGTTCTGGGCAGCAGTATCAAGGCAGTGTGTGTTCAGAGTGGAGCCTTCCTGATTCAACCTGAGCGGGATCTAAAATTAACAGAACGGACCTTTAAAAACGTGTGTGTGCACACACATGCATATGCCTTTGAAGGAGCACTGGTTATAAGGAACAGAAAGAGAGAGAGCTAGATCCGAATGAGATTGGGCACAGAGAGAAGGCACATGGAGAGCAGGGCGAGGAGAGTTAGAGAGAGGATAGTTGCCTAAGTTGATTAGGAGATCCATGAAAAGGAGCAGAGGGAGGAAGGGAAGGAAACCCAAATGGGTTCGAGTAGAGAAAACAACTTCGAGTTGGTTTTTCTGAGGTCAGGAAAGGAGAGCGAGAGACAGAGGGAGAATGAGACCTAAACAAGTTCAGGCAGAAGAAATGAATCTGAGGTGAGCTGGAGAACTGGAGAAAGGAGTGGAGCAGATAGAAAGAGAAACTCAAATTTGTTCTAGTAAAACAGTTAGGCAAGGTCAGGGAGAAACATCAAGGCAAGGTCAGGGAGTAATCCGCCCAGAGACGAAAGTTTGGGGTGGTATACAAATATGATAGATAAACAAACAAACATACAAACAAACAGCTCCATTATCTTGGGGGAGGGCTGTGGCTCAGCTTTTCGGCTATGGAGCAAACCCTGGGGGTGGAGTTATGCAACCGAAAAGAGTTATTGCAGCTAGCCTGGCAAGAATCAGGCGAAGGCTGGTAGGGATGCTAGATAAACCCACCCATTCATACCCACACCTACAATAAGCCCCCACCCTCACCTCGCCATTTTGCAGTAGAACCAGGGTCCTCAACCTTGGCTCCTCAAATGTTGGACTACAACTCCCATCATCCCCAGCCACAATGGGTGGGTCATTGTGGCTGGGGATGATGGGAATCGTAGTTCAACAACATCTGAAGAGCTGATGTTGAGAACCTCCGCAGTAGAACAATGCCAAGAAGTTGCCCTCCAGCATTACCATTCAGGTCTCTTTAGCAGCTACCAACATCTCAATCAGAGATGATGTGGCAGTTTCCCTGGAGGCATTCAAAAGGCAGTGAAGTGCATGGGGTAGTTATTTAAATGCCAACAGGTAGAGCTATTGCTTTGTATCATAAGGAATTGCACTCAGCAATAAACCCCTCAAAGTGAGCTTTTATTGCTGTGATATACTTTCCTGAACAGGAAAAAGGGTGAATATGCACCAATATTCCTAAAAAATATGGAGGAGAAACCCAGTGAAGTACTTTGGATAACACCTCCTCAAAGATGTTGCAAAGTCAAAACCCTGAAAATTGAGCTTTTATTGTCATTGTATGCTTTCCTGAGCAGGCAAAAGGGTGAATGTGCAGAATTTTATATATACAACATGTGGAGCAGAAACCCAGCAAAGTACCTTATCTACCATCTGCCCCAACTGGAAGCACTGTCAAAAAAACCCCCCGAACAGACACCCAAAGAAAATGGGCCATCGATGTTACAGCTATAGGAGGAATGCCCAACAGTGTGGGCACTGCTGTGTCTTCTTAATGGCAGTTGCAAATGCACATACTTGGGCAAATGCTGAAATGGTGCAAGGGAATTGCACAATCGCACACGACTGGAAATAATTGTAATGCAATCACGCAACTCCCTTGTGCAATTACAGAATTTGCACAACTATGCTCTTCTGCAGCTGCCATTAGGAAGGTGTAGCAGTTGCCACACTGCACAAAACGTGTGCAGGAGGCTGTGTGGTGTGTCAGCTACTGTGTTAGTCTGATATTTGTTTTGTGTTTTTATTGGGTTTTTTTTTTAATTTTTAGTAGATGCTGACTGTTTCCCTGAATACAGGCTTAGACAATTTAAAAATAAATAAATAAATAAATAAATAAATAAGAGAGGAGAATTCTTATTACTGAATGTCTCAGGGAATGAGGATTCCGTTTACTTCTTTTATTTATTAAATTTGTGCACATGCAATGCATCACAACTGTTGCTGCTGTTGGATTTACCAGGGCTGTCATTAGGGTTACAAAGAGAACTATCAATCAAAAGTTAAAAGGCAGTTCCTTTCCTGAGATGGGACAGGAGCCATTTATTCACCAAGCAGCCCTTGTCCTATGACTTTCATGGGTTAATTTTGTACAAATCCAGATGGGAAGTTTCCTTTCATTTGCTTACAGCACTAAAACAGTGATCTAGGAAGATGCTGAAAGGTATCATCTCATAATGCATGGGAGGAGGCAACGGTAAACCCCTCCTGTATTCTACCAAAAGAAAACCACAGGGTTCTGTGGTTGCCAGGAGTTGAAATCGACTTGACGGCACACTTTACCTTTACTAAAAAGGTAATCTAAAGATTTTCCTACAGCAATGAAGATTGTGGTTCTACTTTCCACTACTTCCTGATTTCAGCTCCCTGATTTCCCACACTTGTTACTCTTCCACATAAGCCCCCCAATCTCTCTCCCCCCGCCATTGTGTAACTAGTCTCTGAGCAGTGAAAAGCCCATGAAAAGCCCAGCTTCTGAGAAGACACACTCCTTTGGGGAGATTGTATTTGCCTTCCTGTTGTCATTGGTGAAAAGGAATGTAACTTCATGATAAGCTGATTTTTCTACCACATGCTGTATGGGAGGCACTGGATATCAAAATGGGATGTTAAGTCTAGAAGGACTAGGATGATTCCAAGGAGGAGGGCAGTGGACATTCCCCTCAAAATATTCCATCCATCAGACTGGAACTTTACAGCAAAGTGTCAGACAATACTGTCATAGTATATTATGGTCATATAAAGGTGAAGTGTGCCATCAAGTCGATTTTGACTCCTGGCACCCACAGAGCCCTGTGGTTGTCTTTGGTGTTTACAGGAGGTGTTTACCATTGCCTCCTCCCGCGCAGTCTGAGATGATGCCTTTCAGCATCTTCCTATATTGCTGCTGCCCAATATAGTACCAGCGGGGATTCGAACCTGCAACCTCTAGCTTGTTTGTCAAGCATATAGCTTGAATTAATTATTTTTAAAGGTCTCCATTGTTTAAAGAAGCCTCATTCACTCATTCCTTTACCCCTGAACAAGCAGCAGAAGCCAGTGCAGACAGGTAGGCAGAAGACTCCTCCAACCTCCAGGAGGCAGGCCAACTCCTTAGCTTCTTTCCTGGCCAGGAGCAGCCATGTTTGTGATAGGGCTGTGCATGGAACCAGGCGGGGGTGGTTCGATGGCAGGGGGATGCATCTTTAAGGGTTGGGAGGGTGCACTTATCCCTCCTGCTGCATTTTCCCCACCAGTGCTCCATTTTGTTAAAGCGCCTCGGAGAGGCAGCGTACCTTTCTGCTGCCCCATCACCGTGTCTCCCGGAAGTGACTGGAAGTAATAGACGCTACTGCACACAGAGTACGGGCATGTGCATGTTGCGGGTGGGCATGTGCCTGGTGCCCACCCGTGACAACGTCTGTTACTTCTGGTCACTTCCAGGAGATGCGGCAACGGGGCGGCAGGGAGGTACGCTGCTGCCCCGAGGGGCTTTAACAAAACGGAGCCCCGGCGGGGGAAATGCGGTGGGAGGGGTAACTGCACCCTCCCCACCCTTAAAGATGCACCACGACCATTGAACTGGTGGAACCGCCCTCCAATTGTACCGGTTCAGAGGCCCATAAAGGGCCTCCGAACTGGTTCCATGCACATCCCTAGTTTGTGGTAGAGAGTTGTGGCTAGAGCAGTTGCCCTCTGTGTATTTATTACTCTGCACAGCACACTCTATGGTATTTTGTTTGCAGTGACTTCAGTAGGACTTGGCCTGCCTTCAGCCCCCCCATTCCCAATAAGAGGATGTCTGATGAGTGATGGGAGTTTCCAGTCATCAGCCAATGTAATTCTTGCTGGGATGCCTGTCTTGATCCTCAGAGGACCCAGCTCTTGATTTCTTCAATGGAGACTGAAGCCGCCATGAACATGTGGTTGCTGGGTTTACAGACCCAAACTGAGAATCTGCTCATCTGTGGGAAACAGGTTAGGAGCTACCACCACCACCATCACAAACCACCGCCAGATGATTGTGTGAAAGGCCTTACTATTTTCTAAGAGGAATCTAGCTCATTTTCTGAATAAGTCTGGAAATGTCAAGCTAGCTTCATTAATAAATTAACTAACATTAATTACTTTACCTCTATAAGTATTTAATGTATAGCTAAATCCTTGCTCCACTAATAATGTTCTTTGCCACCCCTTTGCTCCCCCAAACTAGTTGTTCTAGAGTTGCTCTGGGAGGAGGAATCACCATATTTCGAACAAGCTGATTTCCTTGCTCTGCCAACTATTTGATCCTTGACTTATCTAAAGTTTGAATTAGACATCACACAGGAGATGCCTCTAACAGCATCCCACAATTTTTTTAAAAAATGAAAAGCAGCCACAGGAGACTGAATTTGATCAGTGGGAGGGGTTAAGGTGCTAACCCTTTCCTAATGGACTTTTCTTCTTGACCAAAGCAGCCATCCCTGAGCTGCTTCTCAGCTTGTAGGGAAAAGGCCCATATTCTTCCCCCGGATAGAAACGCAGCTTGCTGAGGGGCCATTTTGAGAGGGAAAATGGCAAATAGAAAAGAGATAAGCCAGTCCCTGCCTTGCCATTCCAGATTCAGCTCCCCATGGTTGCATTTCGTTAAATAAAAACTGTTGTGAGACCGTTACATCACTCTCTTGAATAATGTCTAGTTTGGTCCTAAACTTCTGAATGATTAGGTGCCTCCTAAATGTAAGTCTTGTCAGAGAAGGAATGGATCAATATTACTATCCTTGCAGGGTGGCTAGCAAGTTTGACTACTGCTCTAAATTTACAAAACTCTTCAAAGGTATGAATTAAATGGCTTGTCAGTTCAGAAAGCCCTATAGTAGCCAGCTTATGGAAGAGGAAGGATGAGAAGAAAGGAGAGAGGAGGCAGGTTCTCGATACACCCAGAATGTTCAGAGGGAAACCCCAGCTTTGTTGAAACCTAAATGAGGAGCATTTTAATGGAGCCTTATCTGAATCCCTCCAAGCTTTCTGCAGTTGTGTCTGCATAAGCTATTTTTCCTGTAAAAGATCAGAACATAACACGAGCTGCTAGTGCCATCTGCATCTCATCCGTCATCCAAGAGATGCCAAGTTTCCTGCAAGAGTTACAGTCCTTCAATCTGCCTGCCATGCCTACCCGTGAGTAAATTTACACATAAGCAGGTATGCCAACATGCTATTTTAACAGACAAAATCCATTTGACTCGCTTCTTCTTTTCTCTGTCCCTTGTTCTCCTGGCATTAAAAGAGCAATGAAGGCAGAAGAATGTGAAAGAAAACAAACCTCCAGGTTGTGCTAAGTCTTGGATGGCAAGTGGTGTATTTTGATTGAGCCATCAGACAGCCATTGGAGATCTTTGATCTCGGAATCCAAGTCTTCTCCTGGTGTTCAGTGGGTAACAGAGAAAGGCCTAGATGGACCCTTGTTTCTGTGCTTGTGGGGAGCCACATACCTCAGCAGATCAATGGTGATGAGCTGTCACACTAAATCAAGAGATCTACAAACTATTCCTTTAATACAGTCACAGGCTGAAAATCCAGTTGGCGTATAAGATATATGCAGAGCATCTGGTTTGCAAATATAATTCATGGCAAATGCCAAAACTCAGAGGAAATGATCAAATCTGCAAAAATGCGAATGATCATGGAGAAATATGAGGACAAAGTAGAAAGTACCAAAAGAGAAAAAGAGTCTTGTACAACTGACTCAGGGGTACATGTCATGTGTGCACATGGTGAGTGGCCCTCAACAGATCATTTTTTTGTACTCATAAACACACTTGCTTCCAGTGTTCTCTCTAATTTTTTTCATCTGTGTGAGGAATGAATTTTGTTCTGGGCGGCAGTATCAAGGTAGTGTGCGCGCACATGCATTCAGAATGGGCATTCCTGATTCAACCTGAGCAGGATCTAAAATTAAGTGAGCAGACATCAAAAACTTGTGAGCGTGCATATGTGTGCATGCCTTAGAGGGAACACTGCTTGCTTCCCAGTAGAGTTACATAGGATCAAGCTGTTAACAAGTCAAGAACTATATATTTTCATTGTCAGCATGCACAATAAAAATCCAGGGCTTTGCCCTGCCCTGAAGGGGTGGTGAATTTCTGCAATATTCTGTCACAATCAAGGCAGCTGGCAGCACTATATTGCAATCAGTCCATTGTCAGGTGCTGAAAGCAGGAGCAGACCTTGCAAAAGAAACAGGGTTGCCACCAGAAATGGCATCTCGAGTAAAGTTCTTCCCCTCCTCTTTGTATCATGCCTTGATGTTACCATGTGGTGCATTTCCCTACCTCCATGCCACATCACTGGCTACCATTGACAGGAGTGCAGAAAAACATGATGTGATGATATCAGGATATGAGGAACTGCTGCTACACGTTATGAAGGGGATACACATTAACACAGGGATGCTACTTTCAGTGGCAGCCCCATATCTTTTGTAAGGTCCAGTGCCACCTTGAAGTTTCCATAAGTGGGCACAATACACTCCCACATACACTTCATATCTGGGTCCAACATATAAGCTCTAGTATTTAAAACCCTTATGCATTCATCTACATTTGTTGCTTGCAAGTTTCCCTGTTTTGAGGAGTGAGCAATCTGTTGCCTGTTTCTTATGTGTCCTATACAGAGGCGCTCTTACCCCTGGACTTCAGGGCTGAAGTCCAGGGCCTCCACAGCCCCTGTCCCCCCCAATCCTCTTTAGTTTGCCCCAGGTGGTGTGGTTGCCTGGTCAAGCATGATGATGCTTAATTTGCAGGGGAGGGGGGCCTCCAAAGGCCTTTAGGTCCAAAATTACCTAGGTGCACCTCTGGTCCTAAGTGCTATCTTTAAGCACAGTCTGTTATCAAGCTTTTTTCAAATGTTGTGGACCATTTCCATGTAGGTAAGAAGTATGCCTCTGCATCTCCCTGAAAGAGACACGAAGAGCTATGTGAAGATTACATGACAATCTGCGTATGGTTTTCATGGCTTTTCCCACGTAGACATGCTTTCTGGGTAGGTTTTTGCATTGTTTGGCATGGTCCTCCTGAGACTTGCAAGCACAAGGCAATTCTCCTCCTTGTTCAGGTGAGGTCAGAACAACCTGATTATAAAGTAATTGAAATATTTGTCATTACACACTACAGTCAAATAATGCTAAGCTTTGCTCTCAAGCATATGCACTATCAAAAATATTTTAAGGTTAGAGAGCGTGACATTTAATTTTCAGGATACAATTTCTAGAATGTAGGGACAAGTGCTTTCTCACCAGAGAAACCTGACAGCTATCAGACAGCATCCCAGGGTACTTGGGATTTCTGCTGCATAACCCAATCATAATCTGACTCTTCAGAGCATGAGTTTAGTCTTACAATCATCAGATCTGAAAATACATTTAAGATTTTTTAAGAATCTGGTTTATTATGTTTTTTTTTTTAATTCTTCCATGGCATTTATGACGATACTGCCTTGCATGTATCTCAGCCCTTTAGAAAGATGAAAGCAGAGCTGCCTATGATTTCAACAACAGCCACTAACAGTCTGACTGGAAGGCTTCAAAGCCAAGCCCAATGATGGCCTGGGTGGCACACCCCAGCCCGGAAGCCAAAGGAGACCTGCCCCAACAGACCCTCGACAGCTGGGGAGCAGAACATGCAGTGCTGCTGCACCAGTTGCCAAGGCAACCAGCCACAGGCAGCAACATGAGAAGGGCACTGGCCAAGAGGAGTGCAGCAGCCTGGTTGCCAAGGTGACAGGCGAGGAAAAGGCCTCAGGTATCCTGTGAGAGGCTGGCACTCTGGCCTCAAGTTCACCACATTGTATTTAATGGATGCCACCGCTGATGCTAAGCCAGTGTGGCACAGAGACGAATGCACTATCTCTCCTCTGTCTGTGGAGCCCTCCACACCACTTATTGATCTTCTGCAGGATACCGAGAGGGAAAGAGGGAATCCTCACTATTTGCTGCCCCACTGCAGAAAGCCATCTCTCTTGAGTGTGGCTGGTCTGACCACCCTCTCATAACATGGGAAGGGCAGAACTGACTGCTGGGACCAGGGAAGCAGAATGGAGTAGGGCTGATAGATTGCCTAGTCCTCATCTGTGGTCACTCTATAGATCCACAGTTTGGAGAGCCAACAGGGAAGCTCCCAGACCTAGGAACATGCCTTCCCCACAGCATCTAAATATCCTTTCCAAGGCCTCCATTGCAACCCTACCAAGTGCTAGTCTGCGACATATTTCTTGGCTGCTGGATCCTTTACTGTTGATGGTCGATCCTAAAAGGCAGAAGCTATCCACTACTTCAGTGTCTTCATTATCAATTCTGAGGCTGGTTGCTGTACCCGTTGTCATTAGTTTAATCTTCTTTACATTTCGTCGTAGCCCCATTTTTTCACTGTGCTCCTTGACTTTCATTACTAGGGCTTGCAGATCATCCGCACTCTCAGCTATCAGAGTGGTGTCATCAGTGAAGTGCAGATTATTTTGATGTTTCTTCCTCCAACTTTAAAACCACACTTATCTTCTTCCTATCCAGCTTAGTATATGTTCAGCATATAAGTTGAATAAATAAGGAGAAAGTATACAGCCTTGTCTTACTCCTTTGCCAATATGGAACCAGTCTGTTTCACCATGATCTGTCTGGACTGTGGCTGTGTATAGGTTTGTGTATAGGTTTCTCATGAGAACAATGAGATGTTCTGGGATGCCCATTTTCCTAAGGATATTCCACAATTTTATATGGCTGACCCAATTGAAGGCATTTCTGTAGACAATGAAGCACATATTGACTTCTTTTTGGCATTCTTTGGCTTTCTCAGTTATCCAGCGCATCAGCAATGATGTCTCTTGTTCCTTGGCCTTTTCTGAAACCAGCTTGTACATCCAGCATTTCCCTTTCCTTCCCCTTTTCTTTGTCTGGTAGCAGCTCTTTAATTCTTTTTATCCTGTGTTATGAGCCATGGCCAGCCAGTCACATGTTCTCTGTGAGAGCTAGGCTCAGAAGTGCTGGGTGCCAGGCCAGGAAGTGGAGAAGGCTGCATGGGGTAAAGTCTGAGAAGGAAATCAGGTGATGGACTTCACTGAAGATTCCCTCTCAAGAGTCACCCCCTCACCCTCCCACAGTCACATTAGAGGCCTTGTGCACCACACACTGTTCCAATTGCACAGCATGTGGAAGTATTATTTATTTATTTATAGTCAGACAAGTGTTATTGACTGGTTTGTTTTATCCAGACATCGAGTCCTTCCCAAGGACCTGGGATGGCTGAATTTTATTGTCAATGTTGTTGCTGTTGTTATAGATATCGTCGCAGAATATAGGCTGTTCCCAGTAAAGCTGCTTTTTGTAATTGGCTGGTGGTGATTTCTGTGGCCCCTATGGTGTTGAGGTGCTCTTCAAGTTGTTTTGGAATTGCACCTAGGGTGCCAATTACCACTGGGATTATTTTGGTCTTTTTCTGCCACAGCCTTTCAATTTCAATTTGTAGATCTTTGTATTTTGTGATTTTTTTCTATTTCTTTTTCTTCTATTCTGCTATCCCCTGGTAGTGCTATGTTGATTATTTTAACTTGTTTTTCTTTCTTCTCGACTACAGTTATATCTGGTGTATTGTGTGGCAGATGTTTGTCTGTTTGTAGTCGGAAGTCCCATAATATTTTTGCATCTTCATTTTCTTCAACTTTTTCAATTTTATGGTCCCACCAATTTTTGGCTACAGGTAGCTTGTATTTTTTGCAGATGTTCCAGTGGATCATCCCTGCTACCTTGTCATGCCTTTGTTTGTAGTCAGTCTGTGTGATCTTTTCCAACAGCTGATTAGGTGGTCCACTGTTTCATCTGCTTCTTTACAAAGGCGGCACTTGCTGTCTGTTGTTGATTTTCGATTTTTGCTCTTATTGCATTTGTTCTTAGTGCTTGTTCTTGTGCAGCCAGTATTAAACCCTCTGTTTCTTTCTTCAGTTGCCATTCAATTGCCATTCTTAAGCCATTGCCAGGTCTTGATGATGTTTGATTTTCCACTTATATTGTGCAAATATTGACCATGCAGTGGCTTATTTTTCCATTTTTCTGCTCGGTTCTTGACTTGTTCTTTCTTGTAGGCCTGCTTTGTTTCATTGGTGTTTAATGGTTTCTTGTTATTGACCATTTGAAGTGCATCTTCTTCACTGTCCTTGATATATTCTTCAAGGCCTCTTTTCTCCTCCTCTACTGTTTGATGGACTTGCAGCATTCCTCTTCCACCTGTGAGGGAGGTATAGCCTATCTACGTCACTGCAGAGGTGCAGAGCATGACTGATGGTCATGATTTTCCTGGTCTTACAATCTAGCGTCTCTAGCTCTGCCTGAGTCCAGTCTATTATTCCTGCAGTGTATCTGATAACAGGTATAGCCCAGGTGTTTATGGCTTGTAGGGTGCTCCCGCCATTGAGTTTGTACTTTAGAATTTTTCTAACTCTCCTGATATATTCACTTCCAATTTTTCTTTTAACTTCAGTGTGTGCGATATTATCAGCCTGGAGAATGCCCAAGTATTTGTAATGTTCTTTCCCTTCCAGGTTCTTGATGTTGCTTTCATTGGGCAGTTCTATTCCTTCTGTTTTTGTTATTTTTCCTCTGTTCATTATTAATGCAGCACATTTGTCTAGTCCAAACTCCATTGCTATATCGCTACTGAATATATGGACAGTGTTTAGCAGTGATTCGATTTCTGACTGGGACTTTCCATACAACTTCAGATCATCCATGTATTAACAACAACAACAACAACAGAAATCACCATCAGCCAATTACAAAAAGCAGCTTTACTGGGAACAGCCTATATTCTGTGACGATATCTATAACAATTGACAATAAAATCCAGCCATCCCAGGTCCTTGGGAAGGACTCGATGTCTGGATAAAACAAACCAGTCAATAACACCTGACTGACTGTGCAAACAAGAAATAATAATAATAATAATTGAAATTGAAAGGCTGTGGCAGAAAAAGACCAAAATAATCCCAGTGGTAATTGGCGCCCTGGGTGCAGTTCCAAAAGACCTTGAAGAGCACCTCAACACCATAGGGGCCACAGAAATCACCATCAGCCAATTACAAAAAGCAGCTTTACTGGGAACAGCCTATATTCTGCGACGATATCTATAACAACATCAACAACATTGACAATAAAATTCAGCCATCCTAGGTCCTTGGGAAGGACTCGATGTCTGGATAAAACAAACCAGTCAATAACACCTGTCTGACTGTGTAAACAAGAAGATTATTATTATTTGATTTCTATACCGCCCTTCCAAAAATGGCTCAGGGTGGTTTACACAGAGAAATAATAAATAAATAAGATGGATCCCTGTCCCCAAAGGGCTCACCATCCAAAAGGAAACATAAGATAGATGCCAGCAACAGTCACTGGAGGTGACTTAATGTGATCGACATGCCTGCTTTCATGGGAAGGATGTTTCCTCTCTCTTCCCACTTTGTAAAACGTGAAGCAGAAACAGCATATGAGGACACTTTGTTCATATTAGAAAGGTGAAGTGTGGGATGGGAGGAGGACTCTATGACTATTCCATAGAGTTTCTCATGATCATGTTCCGTTAATTCCCGCATCCCAGTTACTTAATTGACTCCTTTGAGGGCTGTGCAAAATACTAGGATCAAAGTCTTCTCCTGAAAAGTGACTCTCCTCTGTAGCTTGTATTTGAAGTTAGTTGTTTTAGATAGATGCTGCTTTATGTTACTTATTTAAGAATGTATATCAAATTTATTAGTAATTTTAATGAAAATGTCACTAGAAGGTGACTTTATCTGCCTTTGCACATGTTCAGCTGAAATATATTTAACATATTCTATGGACAGTTTAAGCCACCTAATGGCATAGCGTGGAAATGACTTGACTAGCAAGGCAGAGGTTGCTGGTTTGAATCCCTGCTGGTATGTTTCCAAGACGATGGGAAACACCTATATGAGGCAGCAGTGATATAGAAAAGATGCTGAAAGTATCTCCCCATACTGCGTGGGAGATGGCAATGGTAAACCCCTCCTGTATTTTACCAAAGACAACCACAGGGCTCTGTGGGCACCGGGAGTCAACACCGACTCGATGGCACACTTTACCTACTGTATCTTTTAAAAATAATTGAATGTATACCAGGTTCTTTGTCTCCTTGGAAAAACCTGTATTGTTGTTGACTTGTAGTCTAAATGAATAAATGTATTTACATTCCATATATTACCTTTCTGTTATAGAACAGAAAGACTCCCAGAACAATATACAATATAGGAGAGAACTGAATCCAATGCTAAAAACGCTCAAATACACAAACAGCAATATCAAAAACTTTCAGCAGCGAAGTACAACTAACAATATCAGCATTAAATATAACTCCATGAAGCCCAGTAATCTAGAACTCATGTATCTAAAGTGCTCAAGTAACCTTCAGCATCCTGTAGACTGCACAGCACAGTCAAAACAGCATGGAGCCAATGCATAACAGCACGTGGGCAGGTCTACACTCATGTAGAAACAAGCATCCTTAGCAAAGCAGCTGTAATGCAGAGTGCAAGCACCTCAATACTAGCCTAAGAGAGAAGCTCATGCGAAATCAGCCTCATAAGGCTCCTGTCGGTCTTCTGATTTGGATTCCAAATTCTCACCAGTTTATCATCAATAGAGCATTGACAACCCTAAAAATATCTTGCAGTCAATCTTTGCTCTCAGGATTATAATTCCTCAGCACTAGGCTTCCAAAACTGTGTTCTCTAGCTGCTTTCTAAGAATAAACTAATAAAGGCTGCTGAATAAAGGATAAGAACTATATGCACATCATGTCACCATTTCAGATCCCCAAGAGTGTGGAGCCAGAACACAACCACAGAGGAGAGCTGGTCTTGTGGTAGCAAGCATGAATTGTCTCCTTTGCTAAGCAGGGCCCACCCTGGTTGCATATGAATTGGAGACTACATGTGTGAGCACTGTAAGACATTCCCCTTAGGGGATGGGGCCGTTTTGGGAAGAATGCCAGCATGCTTGCATGCAGAAGGTTCCAGGTTCCCTCCCTGGCATCTCCAGGTAGGGCTGAGAGAGACTTCTGCCTGCAGTCTTGGAGAAGTTGCTGCCAGTCTGTGCAGACAATACTGAGCTAGATGGACGAATGGTCTGACTTGGTATAAGGCAGATTTCTATGAGGTTGTTTTACTTCTATCAGTTCTGGCACATAGGGTAATTGTCAGTCAAAGCACAGCTTACCCCACCCCTGTTCATTTCTTCAGAGAGGCAAATCTGGCTACCAGTTTGTTTCCGGGACCAATTCAAGGTGCTGGTTTTGACCTTTAATGCCCTTAACTGTTTGGGCCCGAGATACCTGCAGGACCGCCTGCTCCCAAGGGTTGCTGCCCACTTGACAAGGTCATCTGAAGGGGCTCTGCTTTGGGTGCCGACAATAAGGGAGGCTCGGTTGTCGTGCATGCAGGACGGGGCCTTCTCTGTTGCTGCCCCCGGACTCTGGAATGCTCTCCTGGTGGCATTTCGCTCCTCGGTCTCCATCACATCTTTAAGAAAGAGTGTAAAATCTTGGCTTTTCGCCCAAGCTTTTTTTTTTTATTGTCTCTGCTGCTGCTCTTTGTACTTTGTATTGCTTTTATGCTTTTGTTTTAAAATTTTAATCAGATTTGTTTTATATTTTTAGCTTAATATTTTAATTGTGTCTTTTTTACAATCTTGTATTTAAATTTTGCTGTAAACCGCCTTGGGATTGTTTTAATGAAAGGTGATATATAAATTTAACAATAAACAAATAAACAAATAAACAAATAAACAAATCTGTGGCAGAGTGGAGCATGGGTATGTTGGATAATGTGGCTCCATGGAGCAGCTGCAGATATTTACCTTTGAAATTGTACTTTGGGAAAGCCTGTGCTAGCTAGACTCTCCCACAGATACTTTATATGGGAGCTATAGAAAGTAGCATGAGCTGTGAACCAGGAAATCCCAAATTCAAAAAGTTCCACACTTATCTGCTCCTTCCAAAAGCCAAAGGCTGACACTTGTTAAAGGCTTGAGATTGATCCCAGAACATTAATTAAAGCTTTTCTAATAATTAGCTTACATTGACAAAAAAAAAATCAACTGATACATTCTTGACTGTTCGCAAGCAGTCCATGTAACAAAATATGATCACCCAGCAGAGCCCCAACAATATGGGATGGTAAAGTGCAGAACAAAGTCAGTCTCTTAAATGAGACATAAGCCCCGTGCCATTCATTCTTCCCTGACTGCCAATCCCTTTCTGTACAGTTATGAAGATTGTGGTGCAAATTAATGCAGGAACTACCTTTCCAGTGGGAACATATATTATCCTTTGCTGCTGTTGAGGCTGCAGAAGGCACAGATTAGGAGGATGTTACAGTCAAGATCATCACTGATAAGATACTGGCTCTTGCACTGATGGCCTCCAGAGATGGGAGTACTATACTGTGAAGCCATGGAAACAGCAAAGCTGGCTACAAAACAGTAATTGGGCCACTTCTTCACACATTGCAGCTGGTGAGGAAGGGATGCCTCTTTCTTTTTGTGTAGTTCTAAAACAGGAAGCTGAAGAGGAAGCCGGTGGCCAGCAGCATGCAAGTAATGATGAGGTTCTGTACAGACAATCACCTTTCAGAGACTTCAAGGCAGTTTGTAGAGTTGTCATTACCTGCAGTACAGGATGATGTTTCTTTTTGGTGTCCTTCCATAGTCTCTGGTTAAAGCAGGTATGATGGTTTTCATGGTTTTCAGGCTGTACCCTGGAAAAACCCAAATTAGCCCTCTGAAGTGTGTTCCGTGCTGCTGCAATAGGCATGGGCACATCTGTGTATCACAGCAACAAGACAGTGCACTTCACAGGTGACATACTTCTCTCCCTCTGTCTCCAAAGCTCAAGTGAGTTTTGGAACTGTTTAATGTTTTTATTCAACATTTGAGGAAAGATGAGTGCTTAATAATACTCAAGTATGCACTTATGCAGCCATTTAAAAAGGAGGTGGGGAAGACAAAGTTTCATTTCAGTGTGAAATTGACTAGATCTGAAGCTACTTGTGAACCTGTCTAGTCAATTTCACCAATTCATTGATGTGTATGAGTCTAGTCACCATTGTGATCAGGAGTTTTTCTCAGCCCCTCCTCCATGTAATTTCTGCCGCTATCAAACTACTAGTGCTTGTTCAGCACTAATGCTATGGTAGTGGCAAGGTGGGAATAGCTCCTAATGCTCCAGAGAAAGAACTGCCTAAAACAACAACCTTGGAGAGTTACTTAATGTGAGTTCTGCAAACAGAATTAAGAACTACAGCGCCCCGCATCCTGGTCTTTTTGTTGCACTTGAATTCACTTAGAGAGTGAATGTCACACTTTGAAGATCCAGGTGTAGCTTTTCAAGGGGAATAAGAAGGAAGGGAACACATGTGAGTGGCAGAATCTAGTCCAAAAAACAGTGTTTAAAAAACTGCACAATATCCTCACAAGTTAATAACTTGTTAATGGTAAAAATGCAAAGGCATTACATTGACAGTAGAAGCAGAGCCAGGCTCCCTTGGTCAGTTTCTCAGCACAGCCATTCCAAACATCGAACGCATTTTATTATCTATTATTTGGATTGGGTCTTGTGCTTGAATCTCTGCCTGGATTCCCCCCCAAGCTCATGCTCTTGAAATATAAACCAAAAGCACGAACAACACTGACACAGACCAAATCAGGAGTCTCGGAGGGACAAATCTGCTCAGGAATGGGATTTTGTTCCTATAAATATGTTTGCATTATTTATTTTAAACGTTTGGATAAATCATAATAGGAGAGACATCTGCTGTTACAATGCGCAAACTGCATTCATGTCTGTACTGACTGCCTGAGAAAGATAACTGAGCAAAGCGTTCATGCTTAAGGGAGTATTGCAGATATTAAGGGGCACCTTTTCAAGTAGAGGAGAGGAGTTCTATGAGAACAAACACCCCCTAAGTTGTGAATATAGTCCAAGTGCGCCATCTCTTTGCACACTGCTAATATGCCCCTGAGTGTCACTTTTGTGATCTGAAGCTCTTTCATTTCCATCAGAAAGCTCTTTTCCATGTTCCCAAGGAAAGCACTGGAAAAACCTCCTCCTATATATTTTGTTGATATATCCAGGCAGCTTTTCCAAGCTGCTGTCAGCATGTGTGCGCATCTCATTGCCGAGGGTGCCCCTCAAACGTGCCTCCTTCATTTGTTCCTCCTTAGAATTAATATCTTTCTAAGCCTGATGGCATTTGAAAGCTCCCAAAGCTGAGATTAACTCCTTGGAGCCGGAGCCAGTAGTGTGCCTTATTGCCAGTGACTCGGTTGTGGCTCTGGGTTCTTCTGACTCACCGCCTAAGATTAATTGCCAGGCGTTCTGAGAGGTTTATCACTGCCACCCTCGGCTTCACTGATTTCACCTTTCCCTGGTGCTCTCCTTGCGAAAATTCCCTATGCGAGTTTCTGTGGTTGGTGCATAATCACTTACCAGCCAATGTTGCCCTTCTGCAGGAGGCTGTGCATAGCGTGACATTTCTGCAGCCATCTGTGCTGTGCACTGGGGCCTACAAGAGTGTGTGTGTGTGTGTGTGTGTGTGTGTGTGGTGTGTGTGTGTGTGTGTGTGTGTGTGTGTGTGTGTGTGTGTAGGGGAAGGGCTTTGGGGTAAACAACACCAACGGAAACAACTTGTCAGGGAGGAGGGGGTGGGGAATGGGAGCAGCGAGGCCAGTTTGTGATTTGTGGAAGCTGTGCAGATAAAAGGACGGGTGCTCCGAGCAGGAAGTTTTTCACACAAGGCTTTTAGTTCGCATTTCCTCTGGCATGGAAGGGGTGCATTCACATATCGGCCAGATTTACCCCAAAGTCCCTGTGAGCTCTTGGGGAGTACTTCACACACCATTTGGGTTTTTCATTGCACATTAGAGTGTAGTAGCCCTATTAATAGTGGTAAAAAGTGGTTTTTAAATCCACTTTTTGTGTCATTTTTTTTTGGGGGGGGGACTTCAAACACACAGTAAAGCCTCACAGAAAACCCTCAGTAAAGCCTGCTGTCTGGGAAAGCTCCAGGAGATAGGAAACCAGTGCTCAAGATTTCTCTGCTCTTTTCCCGACAACCATTGCACCCTCAAGTGCCTCCCTCCTTTTTTGGCATAATGGGGAGAAGGGGAGGGATAATGCTTGTGGTTGGGAAAGCAGTAGAAAGCCTCTCCTTAGTCATGCCTCAACACCCAGTAGGCAGGATTCAGACTAAGTTAGTTATGACATAGGAACATAGGAAGCTGCCATATACTGAGTCAGACCATAGGTCCATCTAGCTCAGTATTGTCTACACAGACTTAACTTCTTATGGAGACATCTTGTGTCCTCATCATTAATGTACCCCACCCCAGTAGCTTTGTTAATGGATTATACTGCAACTCCTATTTTGTAATTTTTTAAATGTTCACTCTGATCATTGCCCAAAATTGCTGCATTTTGGCATAAGTCCACCAGAGATGTAAATAGGTTCCTTTCTCTAAACATCCTTCTCAGCAGAATCTATCTCTTGAGTCATATACATGCTCTACTATAGTTGGAGTTCAGTACCAAAACATTAATATATTTTAAAGACCTTTATAGTTACACATAACAATGGTCAAGGGTTCCTGACCATACTGTTTTCCATTCCCCTATTGTGATTGCAAGTTCTAAGCATTTCTCCCACATCTTCACATAAGGTGTTTTATGATCCATCTCATCTTTAAGTAAAGGTAAAGTGTGCCACTGAGTCGGTGTTGACTCCTTGCGCCTACAGAGCCCTGTGGTTGTCTTTGGTAGAATACAGGAGGGGTTTACCATTACCACCTCCTGTGCAGTATGAGATGATGCCTTTCAGCATCTTCCTATATCGCTGCTACCCAATATAGGTAGGAAACATACCAACAGGGATTCAAACTGGCAACCTCTGGCTTGCTAGTCAAGTCATTTCCCCACTGCACCATTTAGGTACATCATCTTTAAGTAGCGTCTGATAAATCTGTTAGGCAAGACCATGGTTTACTGCATTCAGTTCTTGGATTAGCTTTTCAAATGCTGTCAACTTTCAAGTGACTTGCAAATGAAATAAATCATCTTTTTCATCATGCCAAGGAAAGGAAATCTCTGAGGAAAACTGCTGCAATTTATCCAGTGGTAATAGATTGTGATTGTGATACAAGTTTGAAAACTGATTAATTTCCACCTTGAACCAAGAAGAGGAATGGTTCTATATCGACTGAAAGAGTGGATACACAAAGACCCAGGCAATTTGCCTCGTGAAAGATGCTTAAGCTACTGGATGGCCAGGTTACGGCCAGGAGCACATGCTGTCAGCTTCATCTAATTTACCAGCTGTATTCTTTTCTACAAAGTGGGATCTGAACAATGAGGTACATGCCTTGGTAACCTTTTAACTTGACTACTGTAATGTACTCTTTGTGGGGCTTCCCTTAAGGGCATTTCAAAAGCTTCAATTGGTCCAAAATGTAGCAGAATGTGGGCTGCACAGAGCACATAACACCATTTCTAAGTGAACTCTACTGGTTGCCAACTTGTTTGGGGGGCTAAATTCAAAGTGTTGATACCTGTCTTTAAAGTCCTTCATGCTCTGGGTTCAGGATACTTGTGGGAGTACCTCCTACCAAATAGACTTCACCACTTTTTGAGATCTATGGAAGAAAACTTCTTGGCCTCTCTGTCTTAACAGATCAGCCTCTTCCAGATACAGAGCAGAGGGAGGAGGACCAGACAGTGAGGGAACTGATTTAATTCTAGACTGTATGTTCCCAGTTAGCAAAGCCATGTACTGAGACTTAAAGAAATCCCCCTCTCTTGCTAGCTCCTCTACCTAAAATATGGGGGTAAAAAAACTGCTTCTGGGGTTGTTGGAAGAACTGATTCCTGAAAGCAGGCACCATTACTAATGCCACCTATGCTCTGGAATATAGAAGAATTATTTGGCAGAAACGTACTGCGGCAGCCTTGACCCGTCTTTAAAACTTTAGAACGCTTGCCATCTCCACTGGCGCTATAATTCTTGCAGCTGGGGAGAAAGGTTTGGACACTCTCTCCGCATTAATCAGGGGAGGAGAATTTTAGTTCAATAAAAACTTTATTTATAGAGCACCTTAAAAACAAATTAAGACATTTCATAATTAAACCATTCATGTCTTTACATAACCAAGGTGCAGTCCTGCACACAGCTTGTCTGCTTATCTCCTATTGACTTCTGTGAGATTTAAGCAGCTTGTGTGCTTGCAGGATTATATTAATCTAACTTTAGAGCCTTAAAGAAGTTAGGAGAAAGGGTCTCAGATTACCCTCTCTGTCTCTGTAATGATCAGTATTTAATGTTTTGTGTGGCAAAATCCACAACAATAGGGGATTATTAGTGTCAAATAATCTGGTGTGGTTTGTTTTTAAAATAAACAACACGACCTGGAGCTAAATATTTCCAAAACATACCCAAACAACAGCAATTTAAGCTCACACTGGTCACCTTCACACTTAATGCCAAACTGGAGGCGAAGGGGGCAGAGGTTGCATGTCTGATGGAATGGTTGTCTGAATGTGTGAAACCACGGTTTTGTCACAAAAGTGACCCCAGGATTTTGAGAAAAACCTTAATCTGAACCTTCGGTTTGTACTGAGTTTCACTTCTCCAGTCTGAGATTTAATGCTGGCCACATGTCCAAATTCTGCCACTACCTTCGCCTGGGTTTTGTGCTGTGGCTGCTACCCAAACCATAGAGAGGGTAGCCCAGAAACATGGCAGGTGTATGCCTGCCACGCTCCTTACTGGCCAACTCTCCAAGCACTTGCCATACCCCCCCCCCCGCCATGGCTGCCTCAGCATTCCTTCAGCCATTCCCCCCAACAGGGATGCCACATAGCTGTGTCCCAAGCTTCAAAGCTTGTAAAAGGGGAAAGCCATATTGGGGGATGCCTGCTTTGCACGGTGTCCCATGTTCCTCCCTTTGGCAATCTGAAGAAAAAGGGGATGGGCACTTTGTAGAGGGTCTCCACAAATCAAGTGATGAAGAAGTATTTGCACAAGCACATGGATGGCGTCCCGGTGGCACCACAAGCCTGGCAACCCAGCTGTTTCCCAACAAAAATAACACATGCCAGGGGAGTGATAGCTTCAAACAAAAATGACCATTCCAAATTGTCAAAGGCCTTTTCTCTCTCTCTCTCTCTCTCTCTCTCTCTCTCTGTGTGTGTGTTCACATTCACATTCATTCATTCATTTTGTGTTAATTTGCATAACTTATAGTAACTAATATTTCTAATATTAATTATGACATATTAGCTAGGAAACCCACTGGATCTCTCTGCCAGGTATTAGTAGTAGTAGTAGTAGTAGTAGAAGAAGAAGAAGATGTATGACAATGGGGGATTATAGGAACATAGAAATGTAGGAAGCTGCCATATACTGAGTCAGACCATAGGTCCATCTAGCTCAGTACTGTCTACACAGACTGGCAGCAGCTTCTCCAAGATTATCTTACTCCCATTCTCATTATAGCCACTGTTAGATGCTCTCTCTAGATCGGGGCTGCTCAACTTCAGCCCTCCTGCAGATGTTGGCCTACAACTCCCATAATCCTTGACTACTGGCCATTGTGGCTGGGAGTTGTAGTCCAAAAACAGATGGAAGGCAGAAGTTCAGCAACCTTACTCTAGATTCAGCCCTAGCTTTCCCAAGACAAAGTAGATCAAGGACTGGGTACTAATAAGAAATATAGGGTATGATCCAGTCCCACAAGGGCACAGCGCCTGTGTGTGAATGCATTTTCATGGAGCTCAATAAAGTCTTGTTTTTCAACTCCTCTCTCAGCACATGTGTACCCACAAGCATCATGTTGGGCCATTATGGGAAGCAGGAGATCTGTGCATTCCTCTCCTGACTCTATCCAGCTCTTCCTCTTGCCTGGATACAAGTTACTCAAGCTCTGAGCCTGCACCAAGTAGAGAGGGAGGACTGGCTGGGTATAAGGGAGGAATGCACTAATCTCAGAACCCTTTCACATGGTCCATTGTCGTGTTTGGGGAAATGTCTATGCATGAACGCAAAGTTGTGCGGTGTGCGGGGACAAAACTCTGTCAAGAAGAGCCATTGAAACAAGTCAAATGTATTAAGTTAATAAGCAGTTATTTTAATATCAATTGGTCATCATTTTAGTGAGTTGCTGTTATTGTTTTACTATGATTTAGATTTTATAAGCAGCACTGAGCTTATGGAAAGGGAGGCTATACATATTTAAAGTGAATGCACAGAGATCAAAAGGTCCAAAAATAGGTAGGAAATAACACAGTTCTTTAACTAACATTCTCCTGCTAACAAATGAGCAGAACACATTGGTTTCTATACAAGAAGCCCATGGAGCAATTAAGGTGATTAAATGTAACAATATTCCACACCCAAATAGTTTTAACTTGCAGTATTTCTGTTTTCTCTGAAATTTTGGTATTTGAAGGGAACTTTATCAGGTTGGGAAATAAGGACATTCGATCAAAAGGCATAGTATCTATATATTTAATTCTCTTGGGACATGCGTGCCCAAGATTTGGCGGCAGAACTCTCGTGACACGCTGCGAGAGTTCTGAAGTGAGGACTGAGGAGGAGAGGGGGAGGAAAGTGCCAGCGGTGGCGGATGGAGAGCGGAGGACAGGGGAGAGAAAAGCAGTCGTTGGCCTAGGAGTGGGGAGATCTGGGATCAAATCCCCATCCAACCATGAAGCTCACTGGGTTTCCCTGGGCCCGTCGTTGAGGCCATTCTCAAATGCGGTTTTCCCCCATCATGAGAACCACCGGGCTCATGGGCGAGCCCAGTGGATCTCTGGTCCACCAAAGAAGCCCTCCCCTTAAATGGGGTTAGCGGAGTGAGCGCTCTGCTAACCCTGTTTTCCTGATCACGAGTCGCTATGGCGCAGCTCAGCGCTTTGGCGACTCATGAAGAGACCCCTGCTGGGAGGCTATAACAAACCTCCCAGTCTCAGGGGGTCTCGGTCACATGCGTGGGGCATCCTGGGACTTCCGGGGGCCAGGCGGCCCCTGATCCCTGCAGCCCCTACTGGCTCCGTGACAGAGCCAGTAGTCATGTGGGCGGCCGATCCGGGCATCCAGCAATGAGTGATTGCTTGTCTGTGGGGAGAGTGGGCTAAGCCTGACCTGCCTCACAGGGTTGTTGTGAGGTAAACTCTGAGAGAGGAAGACTACTTATACCACCTGGTGCTCCTAGGGGGAAAGGTAAAAGGTAAGATAAAATAAAACAAACTAAAGATAAAGTATCTAACTATTTCAGTTTAGATTTTTCCTTACCTTTCTTGGCAGAATTAATGCTGCTTGCTAAAATCTGTGTAAGAGTGATGTTTTTGTTTCCTCCTCATACAATATCAGAGGGGATCTGTATTCCACAGCTTTCTACTACATTGTTGTGTTTTTGCTGAAAAGTGTGGCCAGCATAGATCTTTACTGGGGCTGTAAGAAAGGACCAGAAGCAGAAATATCCAAATAAATCCTCTTTTATTGTATTTATTATTTATTTATTTTATTTATTACACTTCTATACCGCCCCACACACGTGTCTCTGGGTGGTTCACAATTATAAAAGAGTCAAAACACATATAAAAACACATAAAAACAATTAAAAACTAACAATTAAAAACTAACAATGTAAAAATCAATCACAGAATTAAAAACCTATGGATTATTAAGAGGCTGAAAAAGCCTGAGTAAAAAGATGAGTTTTAAAATATTTTTTAAAAATTGTCAGAGTTGGGGAGGATCGTATGTCAATAGGGAGCGCATTCCATAGTCCCGGGGCAGCAACCAAGAAGGCCCATCTCCATGTGGCCACCAGACGAACTGGCAGCAACTGGAGACGGGCCTCCAGAGACAACTGCAATGGACGGTGGGGCTCAAAGTGAAGAAGATGTTCTCTCAAATACCCAGGACCTAAGCCATTTAGGGCTTTATAAGTTATAACTAGCACTTTGTATTTTGCCTGGAAACCTATCAGTACTACTGTAACTCCAACAGCAGAGGTGTAATGTGGTATCTCCGAGATGACCCAGAGACCAACCTGGCTGCCGCATTCTGAACCAACTGAAGTTTCCGGACTGTGTACAAAGGCAGCCCCACGTAGAGCGCATTACAGAATTCAAGTCTGGAGGTTAACAACTAACAATGTACCACTGTTTTGAGGTCATTGATCTCGAGAAACGGGCGCAGCTGGTGTATCAGCAGGAGCTGATAGAAAGCACCCTTGGCCACTGCCTCAACTTGAGAAACCAGGGAGAGGTGTGAATCCAGAAGTACTCCCAAACTGCGAACCTGTTCTTTTTGGGGAAGTGTGACCCCATCTAGAACAGGTAGATCAAAATAATCTCTAGAGTTCTGACCCCGCACAATAAGTACCTCCGTCTTATCTGGATTCAGCTTCCGTTTATTCTCCCTCATCCAACCCCATTACCGCTTCCAGACAGGCATTTAGGGAGGATATGCCAGCTCCTGAAGAAGTTGACATGGAGAAGTAGATCTGGGTGTCATCCAGATCATACTGGTAACACCCAGCTCCAAATCCCCTGATGATCTCTCCCAGCGGTTTCATGTAGATCTTAAAAAGCATTGGAGAGAGTACGGAGTCTTGAGGGACACCGTACTTAAGCTCAGATTTCAAAGAGAAACAATCTCCAATCAACACCATCTGGAACCTGTCCGAGAGGTAGGAGCGGAACCACTGTAAAACAGTGCCTCCCACCCCCAACACCCTCAGATGTTCCAGAAGCATACTATGGTCAATAGTATTGAAAGTCGCCGAGAGAGCCAAAAGGACCAACAGAGTCACACTTCCTCTGTCAATTCCCAATTGGAGATCATCCATCAGGCCGACCAAGGCAGTCTCTACCCCATAGCCTGCCTGAAAACCAGTTTGAAATGGGTCTAGATAATCAGTTTCCTGCAAGACCACCTGGAGCTGAGAGGCCACCACCCTCTCAATTACCTTGCCCAACCATGGGAGGTTGGAAACAGGCCTATAATTGCTCAACTCTGAGGGATCTAACGCAGGCTTCTTTAGAAGAGGTCTAATGATTGCCTCCTTAAGACAAGGAGGCATCCTGCCCTTCCTCAGAGAGGCATTTATGATTTCCACCAGGCTGCCTACAACAGCCTCCCTGCTAGATAGAACAAGCCATGTTGGACAAGGGTCAAGAGAGCAAGTGGTAGGCCTCACTGCTCCAAGCAGCTTGTCCACATCCTCAGGAGTCACAAACTGAAACCGATCCAGTCGAGTCACATAAGAGGAGTTGTCGGACACCTCCAGTTCAGACATCAAATCAATTGTGGAGTCTCCATCTAAGTCAGCCTGAATCCGAGAGATTTTATCTGCGAAAAATTCTTTAAACACATCACAGCGGGTAACTGATGACTCCAAATTCTGGTTCAAGGGATGGGGGGCAGATACTAGTCCCCTCACAACCTCACAACCCCTCACAACTCCGCTGGACGTGAACTTGCAGAGGCAATACGGGCAGAAAAGAACTGCTTCTTTGTATCGCCTGAGCATAGATCTTTAAATGTGCTCTTCGTCGTAATCTGTCGGATTTGCGTTGAGTCTTTCTCCACTTGCGCTCCAGTCGCCTACCTTGCCGCTTCAGCCCCCGTAGATCTTCTGTATACCAAGGGGCCAGTTTTGAAGCAGGTCGGAGGGGACGCTTAGAAGCAATCGTGTCTACTGCCCTGGTGAGCAAGTTGTTCCAATTCTCAACCAGGGCATCAACAGGATCACCGGCAAAGCCAACATTAAATCCCTCCAAGGCTTCTTGGAATTATACCGGACCCAATAACCAATGATCCAATATATGAGAGACTTTAGTGGATGCAGTATCTGAGGCTTCGAAGGCATGTCCACCAAGACCATTTTGACTGGTAGTGAGTTTGGGGGAGGATATTTGCTTCCCCTAAAAGAAGATTCTTCTTTTATCTGCAGAATCTTCTGGCTTTATACTTGCTGGTTGAACTTGTAGTTTACATGCTAATCTGCATTGTGGGAACTAATTTGTTTAGGAGGTGTTTGGATTAAAGGACTGCCTGTTCTCTGGTATTTTCTAGTGATGCTAGAAATTTTGCAGAGAACGGAGAATGCAAACACACAGTGCATCAGTTCATTCAAGGCAGCTGATTGTGCTGAATGTGCAGGAAAAAGAAGATGACACTAACTTTAACTTAAAAATTCCAGAGTGATAGCCATGCTAGCTCAAATCAAAGAAGCTTGTGACACCTTAGACTAACGAAGGTATGGCAGCATTAACTTCCATGGATTAGGGTCCATCAGATGCATGAAGGTATGGCAAAGTATGGAAAATGCTCCCAAGGCAAGGGGAATGTCAGACAGCTTTTTTAATGGGCCAGAATTTATGTGAAAGGAGAAAGAACCATTCTATGCTTCTGGCAGTGACTGAGCTGTATAGCCTAACAGAAAACCTTTGCTGGAAGGGTATAGCTATAATTGAACAGTAGTGGGGGAAATGTCCCTAGGCCCCTAAAGGAGGGGGCCCCACCAGCAGGAAGCAGCTCCACTCCCACCTCCCCAACTCACTGGGACGCTGTTGGCTCTTGATCAGATAACTCATCTTGGCTTCAAAACAGACAAGCCCTCTTGAGGAAGTGGTAGGTATTTGGGTAGGAAGAGTTATCGGAACTGAAGTGGCAAGGGAGAAGACTGGAGTGTAAGTGGAGGGCAGGGGGTCCTACTCAAATCCAACAAGACATGACAGAAAGCTCATTTGAAGGCTTACACAAATCTGTGGCAATGCATGTAGCAAAGAAGCAATTCTGTTCTGCACGTATTATGTCAGCAAGTTTGTATCCAGTGGAGATGTTCAGAGTTGTGAAGGGATTGACTGAGGTTTCCTGCTCTCTGAACTTGAATTTGGCATCTTCATCATTCCACTGAGATGCTTTTACTAACCTTTTTGGTGGATAAAAGCTCTTGCATTTGAGCCGATGTGGACTCCATGGTTATGGTGAGGTCAATTGCAGGCCTGCCCAGTAACTCCTTTAGTTTGATTAAATGGGATCAGTTTCAATTTGTGACTCCCGAAGGTGTGGATAAGCTCGTTGGACAGCCTACCACCTATTCTCTGGATCCATGCCCAATATGGTTTACATCAAATAGTAGGGAGGCTCTTCAAGGTGGCCTAGTAAACATCATAAATGCCTCACTGAGGGAGAGCAGGATGCCTCCATGTTTGAATGAGGCAACTGTGAGATCCTTATTTAAGAAGCCTGCCCTAGAGCCCTTGGTGATGGATAATTATAGGCTAGTCTTTAACATCTCTTATTTGGGTAAGGTGATCGATAGGGTGGCAGCTGATCAACTCCAGGTAGTTATGGAAGATACTGATTTCAAACTGTCTTTCAGACAGGCTATGGGGTGGAAACAGCCTTGGTCAGCCTGATGGATGATCTCTACCAAGGAATTAATAGAGGGAGTGTGTTAGTTCTTTTGGATCTTTCTGCAGCTTTCAATACCATCGACCATGGTATCCTTCTAGAACATTTGGGGGATTTGGGAATAGGTGCTACCCCCTTGCAGTGGTTCCATTCCAGATGGTGTCGCTTGAGAATAGTTGTTGTGAAATGAGAGCTGTTGGTTGATGTCCTTAGGGCTCCATCCTATATCTGATACTCTTTAACATCTACATCAAACTGCTAAGTGAGATCGTAAAGAGATTTGGAGCAGCGTGTTATGCTGATGGCACTCAAATCTATTTCTCCATAGCAATAGCACTTACATTTATATACCGCTCTATAGCTGGAGCTCTCTAAGCGGTTTACAATGATTTTAGCATATTGCCCCCCAACATTCTGGGTACTCATTTTACCGACCTCGGAAGGATGGAAGGCTGAGTCAACCTTGAGCCCCTGGTCAGGATCGAACTTGTAACCTTCTGGTTACAGGGCGGCAGTTTTACCACTGCGCCACCAGGGGCTCCATGACATCATCATCAGGAAATGGCATAGCCCCCCTAAATACCTGCCTGCAAGTTGTAATGGGCTGGATGAAGGATAATACATTGAAGCTGGAAGTACTCATGGTAAGGGGGTTTTAATTCAAGGGATGTGATAGAACTTCCTGCTCTGGATAGGCCAGGTTCCCCTAAAGGAACAGATACATAGTTTGGGAGACCCTGGTTTCTCAGGTTGAGTCTATGGCCAGGAGTGCTTTCTATCAACTTTGGTTGATACGACAACTAAATCTGTTCCTTTAATAGATTAATTATCTTGTTAGCCTACTTTCCAGTAGGCTTATGGGAGCACCCAACATTCTGTGTGTGTGTGTGTGTGTGTGTGTCCATGTGTCCATTTGTGTGTCTGTGTATCCCTCCACTATCAACTTTGCAATGCCTGGACCAATATGAACCAAATCAGGTACAGTTGTAGGGACACATAGAGACACGTAAATGGTGTAGTTTGTGATGATGCCATTCACCCTGATCCAAGATGGCGGACATGTAAACCTTTGAGGCACAAGTGGGCTAACTGGTGAACCACCTAACCGATTTGAACCAAATTTGCTACAGCTGTAGGGACACATAGGGATACCCAAATGGCATGGTGTATGATGATATCATCCACTCCAATTCAAGTTGGGAGCCGCATGAATGTCTGAGGTGCAAGCCAGCTAATCTGTGGACTGTCTAACCAATTTAAACCAAATTAGGTGCAGTTGCAGTGAGTGACACACAGGGACACCTCAGTGGCATAATTTGTGATGATGTCATCCACACCAATTCAAGGTAGTGGACATGTAAACATTTGAGGCGCAAGTGGGCTAGTTTGTGAACCGCTTAATGGATTTGAACCAAATTTGCTGCAGCTGTAGGGACACATAGGTACACCTCAATGGCATAGTTTGTGATGATGCCATCTACCTCAATCCATGATGATCGATGTGTGAACCTTTGAGGCACAAATGGGCTAACTTGTGGACTGTCTAACCGATTTGAACCAAATTAGGTACAGTTGTAGTGAGTGACACACAGGGACACCTCAGTGGTGTAGCTTGTGATGATGTTATCCACCCTGATTCAAGATGGTGGAACCATAAACTTTTGAAGTGCAAGTGAGATAACTTATGAACCGCTTAACTGATTTGAACCAAATTTGCTACAGCTGTAGGGACACATAGGGACACCTCAATGGTGAAGATTGTGACAATGACATCCACCCTAATTCAAGATGGCGTACACATAAACATTTGAGGCTCAAGTGCACTAACTTGTGGAAAGTCTAACTGATTTGAACCAAATTTGCTACAGCTGAATGGACACATAGGGATGCTCCAATGGTGTGATTTGTGATGATGTCACCCAACCCAATCAAAGCTGTCGGATGCAGAAACTTTTGAGGCTCAAGTGCACTAACTTGAGGACTGTCTTACCAATTTGAACCAAATTTGGAACAGCTGTAGTGAGTGACACACAGGGACACCTCAATGGGGCAGTTTGTAATGATGACATCCACCCTGGTCCAAGATGGCAGACATATGAACATTTAAGGTGCAGGAGATCTAACTTGTGGACCTCAATTTGCACCAAATTTAGTCCAGATGTAGAGTCAGTGAAAGGAAAGTAGGCTGAATAGTTCTTACTAGAACAGCATGTTTTAGTCATGTGAATTGCCTGGAACCTCTGGGTTAGGTGGTAGAGAAATTCAACAAACAAACAAATTTGTTTAAGAAGTGGTAAGCATATGTTTTAAAAATATGTTTCTTTCTAATTCTGAGTCAGGAGAATGCACATGTGCAGTATGTATGTGTGAAAGTGTCTCTCTCTGTGGGGAATGTGTGGTACTATTTGCAGAGGAATAAGAGAAAGGGCCTGCCAAGAATGTTTCATTTTTCACCATGTTCTTACACTTCTTCTGCAGTAAAGACATGGGGATGGAGGAGGAGAAGCGGGGAGTGGGGGCAGTGACCCATATTCACTTTTGTCCCAGGGTCCACTCCAAGCTTGCTACGTCCCTGCTTTGCCAAGTCATTTATAAGCTTGTAGCACAAAGAAGACCTAGTTTTGAAGCAAAATATGTTTGTGTAGTTGTTTTAAATTCCTAGAGAAGAACTGGGTGCTGACGCAGGTTGACTCAATTTGCTTTCTCAGATCTTCATGGACTAGTAATTACAAGCATTCAGTGCCATCATTTGCTGAGGAATTTTACCTTGCCCCCAGCTGGGATGCTGCATAGCTGCACTTTGAATCCTACCCCACTCCACACAATGGGCCAGTTCAGATGGTACCAGGGGCGTAACAAGGTTGGAGGGGGCCCAGAGACAAGATTTTAAAATGGGCCCCTCACTGATATATACACACAAACACACTTCACAATCTAGTTTTTTTACTCCCTGCTCCTTCTGATCTCCAAGAGACTCAACATAATTCATAGGGGGTGCAACATGGGCGGGTGGGGAGTCATGTGATGTGCCTCTGGGGGGCCCCTCGAGGCTGTGGGGCCCCAAGACAACTGCCTCCCCTTGCCTAATGGTAGTTACACCCCTGGATGGTACTTTTAAACACACAATTAATATCTCTGTGTGTGTGTGTGGAGGGGGGGGTCATTTGTCAGACCAAAGTGGTGAGAGTGAATGATCATATCCTGGGCTCTATTGTTTTTACAATTTGAACTCAGTGGTCAGGGGATAAGAAACCAGCAATCTAGATGATCATCTAATCATGTGACAGTGACACACATTTTAACGTTATGAGGTTGTGCACATGACCTTGTTGGGGAGGGCAGGCAGGAAGGCAGGCTCCTACTTACGTCCCTGCACACAATTGCCCTTCCCTTACAGCTCTACCTCTTGCCACGGCATGAGCAGAGCCATGGCGAGTGGCAGAGCTGGGAGCTAGAGGAGGAAGTCCTTCAGCATCCCACAATGCACCCTGCCAGGAGCATAGTGCATTGGGAGATTCCTCTGCTGCTGGGCACTCTTGCCCAGCTTTGTGCACACTTGAGCTGCAGGCAGCCTGAGCATGCACATGATTGGGCATGCTTGCGCCCTTCTACCCCAGTAAAAGCCTGGGTAACAAACATGGGCAACCTGGCAGGCCTGATCCCGGAGCTCCACAAAAGGGCCGGATTAAGCTAGTAAGCATATGATGTAAAGGGGCCCTATATTTTTAAAAAATGCACATAAATATTAAAACATACATTATTTACTTGCGACAAATGTCTGACACTTCAGTAAGACTATTACTTACATGTAGGTATCAGTTTCAAATGTCTTTTATTTCCCACATCATGGATCATCTGGGACCTGTTTCTCTCCTTGCCTTTTCCAGATTCATTCCTTGTTATAGCCATAAACCCCCAACAACCAAATAGTTAAACCTCTGCAGCCTGCTGGAAAGGAGCTTTGTGCACACAGTGCCTTCACCGTTGAGTCATCACAGCAGGTTCTCAGCCTTCTAGGTGAGGGCACATTGTTTTCAAGAACAAGAAGAAAGAATAAAAAAATATTAGGTGGTGCCCACCTGGCCCGGCAGCCCTGGCTCGGGCTCCTCGGATTAGTTTTGTTGGGGTGGGTGGGTGGGTTAGTAGTCAGCACTGAAGCACCCTGCCGGAATGGTGGTGGGTGGTGGTGGGTAGACACGCTCCTCTCTGAGCATAAAGTGGCAGCCAGCCAGCCCAACAAGATGAGCAGGCGGAAAGAGGGGTCAGGTGGGGAGGCGAGACCACGCGCACGAAAGAGAAGCGCTGGAGGGAGAGGCTATTAGAGGTGATTGCAAGTGATGCATGCGTCGCTTGGTGTGACAAGGTTGCACACCGTAGGCATGAGGACAGAGGGAGCGAGTGCGTGCGTGCAGGCTGCCCACACCTATCATCAGCCCCCACGAGAAGCACATGGGTGAAGGCCAACAGGGCAAGGAGGCAGCAGCCAATTGGAATTGAGCGGCGGCGGCCAACTCGGGAGATAAATGGCTGGGCAACAACAACGAGGAGAGAAGTCATGCCGCGGCACCAAGTAGAGAGATGGGGCAGTTGGAAGCCGGGCATGGGGGGCCCTTGAAAACGTGGGGCCTGTAGCAAATGCTACATTTGCTAATAGGTTAATGCGGCATAGGCCCTACCCAGGTAGGGCTGTGCAAGCGCAGGTAGGGCTGCTCATGTAAACAGTCTCTATATCTAGTCTTTAAATCCTGGGTAGAAAATATATGAGCCACCTTAAGTGGCGCAGCAGGGAAATGCTTGACTAACAAGCAGAAGGTTGCCGGTTCAAATCCCTGCTGGTACTATATTGGGCAGCAGCTATGAAACTAAACTAAACTATATAGGAAGATGCTGAAAAGCATCATCTCATACTGTGACTTGACGGCACACTTTATCTTTTGCTTTAGAAAAATTATATTTTCAATTCGAATGATCATTTGTATATGTGTAGAGGAATCTAATCATGTGTTGAAAGTATCATCTGAATTAGCATAATTACTAATTTTGTAGCTATCTGGGAACTTACAAATAGGTTGTGTTCCAAAAGTTCAATGGTAAGTCAGATGTTCGTAACCAGCACGTATATAGTTCCCAAGAGCGGTGACCTGTTTGTATGTGTGAATTGGCATTTGTAAGTTGGGGGTTTCTTTAATGTCACATGTTATGCGGCTTTGTTTGTATGTATAGATGTTTGCAAGTCAGATGTTTGTAACTTGTGAGTGCCTGTAATGTACCCATCAGACCGTTCTGGGTGAATCCGTCTGCCTCCTTCCAAATGCAAATGGCCTCTGTTGTGGCAACCCCAAAAGGCCTCCAGATGCGAAAACCATAAGAGAGTACTGGGGTGGGGGGACGATTGCAGCAGAAGCCTGTGTGAATGGCTGGAGCAGTGTGAGCGCCTCAGGGGCTTGAACAGTCCTAGGCCCAGATGGAACCAGTAACCAAAGTCAGTCCTCTATGCTTTTTAAAAAATGCACCAATCTATGTTTTATGCACTGTTTCCCCCGTGAATTATTAACAACAGTTGAGTTATTAAGAGAGGCCTGCTATGTGCTGCGCTTCTCACATATAGTATTCAGTCATCTCAACTTTCAGTCCTAGCAGATTTCAGCCTGAACTCTGTTCCTAGGATGTGTGCATCAGTAGCATTGTTCAAGCTCAGTCCCACACCTATTGAGCAGCTAGACATACCCAAAACCTGCAGCAGGAGGGAGTCAACATTTAGATCAATGGAACTGGCTGGAGGATTCACGACAGCACAAGGAAATCTCCTTCAGCAGCACACTGGCAGCGATAGGCAAGAAGCAAGGGTTTGATCTGAAGGACCAACAATTGCATTGTTGTGGTGCTTAACAGCCTGAGCTGAGTGGCACCCAATGAGAGGGAGGGGGGCAGTGTGAATACCAGAGAGTGCCAGGGGTCTGGGACACCTCCCTCCATGCATATAATATAGCAGGCCTGCTCAACTTAGGCCCCCTAGCTGTTTTTGGACTACAACTCCCATAATCCCCAGCCACAGTGGCCAATAGCCAGGGGTTATGGGAGCTGTAGGTAGGGATGTGCACGGAACCAGCGGCAGGTGGTTCGACGGTGGGGGGGGGGTTACCTTTAAGGAGCAGGGGAGGTGCTCTTACCTACCCCCCGCGTTTCCCCTGCTGGCGCTGTCTTAAAAAATAGTCCTGCGGTGCAGCAGCATACCTTCTTGCCCAGAAGTGCCTGGTGCGTGTACATGCGTGCAATGCATTCATGCGTGACATGCTCATGTGCACTGGGCACTTCTGGTCCAATGTGCACTGTCGAACCGCTGGCCCTTCTAACTGGCTGAACCGTCGGTCCTTTGAACCGGTTTGGAGGTCCGTAACAGGGCCTCTGAACCAGCTAATGCAGACCCCTAGTTGTAGGCCAATATCTGCAGGAGGGCCAAAGTTGAGCAGCCCTGTGATATAGTATACTGCCCAGGGAACATACAATAGCACTGCCAGATGCCATGGAGCTTGACGGGAGTCTGTGGATCAAGCTGTCGTGACTGCTGAATTTAGGGACTACATTACTCAACAGCCCCTGCTCTGCCTTGTATATCTGACTTGGAAAGGGAGGGAGAGCCTTCTTGGAGGAAGGGGAGGCTGGAGAAGGAAGAAATTGAGGAGCTAGATTGAGAGACACTGACAAAAGGGAGGAAAAAAGACAGAGATTAAATGGCTGCTCATTCATTACGTACAGTGTAATGGCAGCCCACCAGCAACCCATGAAACACACTGAAACACTCTGTAGTCCCCCTTCTCCCTGAATACACTGTTTGTCAAAATACACATGATTTACTTAGGCTGAAATTCGTCCTGTGATTGAGAATCCTGGGGACCCAACCATGGGGAGAATCTCTCCCGGACTACAGAGTTTATAACTGCAGACAAATGCTGCATCTATGGAGGGTGGAGGGACGTGGTTAAGGAGTGTGTTGGAGGAACAGAGTCTGGGGCTTGCCATAGGGTTGCCAACCCTCCAGGACTGGCAGCAATAATCTCCAGGGGGTTATTGAAAGTAACCCTGGTGATGCTAACAGCTTTGTATGGTGGAAAATACCCAGGTGGGAGGAAATATCCTGGAAGAGTTTCAGTCAGAGCTGACAACCCTAGGCTGCTGCTGTGCACTTCTGTTGCCACTGTAGCCATAGTTCCTGAGAAAGGACTACAGCCTGAGAGCAGGTCCTATGAGGGCTGGTGAAGGCCCAGGGAAGAGTTTGAATGGAAGTAGCAGATTTGAAACACAGGTCACTCCGGGACTGTTGTTGCACAAGCTGACTGTGCTGGGAAAGCCCTTGAAAAAGAAAGACCTAATATACTGCTGAACCTGGGCAAGCCTACTGTTGAACTGGCAACCTCAGAAGCCTAGTGAGAAACTGGAATTATGACACATTTAGTCTCTCTCTATCAAAACAGAATAATACAATATAGCACAACTATGGACATTTATAAAATAATGTCACAGTCGTCATGGTTTGGATCCTGTTCTTATGTGCTGCTCCCAGGTGGCTGGAAGCTTCCTGTTTGGCCTATCCTATGAAGCCATCTGTTGTTCTTAGCCAGGTCTCAGTGTGATTGCTGGGAACTACTAGTGCTGGAACCAAGCCAGCTTAAGCTGCTAAGATGCACCTTCAGTGCAGGATGCACAGGTATACCACTGATTTGTGCGCATCTGACACAACAGTGGTTTTCTACTTCCTGTACCATCATTGTTGCTGGTCAGAAGAAGGAATTATAGGCCATCCAGCAGAAAGTTTGACAAAACAGCCCACAATCCACCGTGGGCTAGGGAAGTCAGGTGATGTTGGAGAATCAGTTGGGTGCTACTGATGGATTTGAAGATTAGCAGACCTCACAGATAACTTGACACTGTTCAGGCCGGATTTGAGAGCATGTTTAGAGGGGCAGTTGGGGTGTACAGTCCACTCATGGGATTAAAAGGCTTCCCAGCAATAGTGATATTGGGGCATGTGCATTCCTCATGTGTCCTTACCATGATCACACACTGGGGCTGGTCTGAACTGGCCTACTATGGCTTTTTGGAAGCCTAGTATAGACAGTGGTCAGACAGTTCCAAGGGGTCGTCGAACAGGCTTTGTAACTGTAAATGTGCAAGAACCTTTCTTCACAGATTTTTCCTCTTGCCATCCATGGGCATTCTATTGTGTGTCAAATGCCTTCCCACATAGCACAACAGACAAACATACAACAAACATTTATATACTGCTTTTCAATGGAAGTTTCCAAAGCGGTTTACAAAGAGAAATAATAACTAAATAACTAAATAAATAAATAAGGATTCCTGTCCTCAAAGGGCTCCCAGTCTAAAAGGAAATGGAAGATGGACACCAGAAATAGTCACTGGAGGTACTGTGCTGGGAGTAGATGGGGCCAGTTACTCACTCCCAGCTAAATAAAGAGAATCGCCATGTTTAAAAGCTGCCTCTTTGCCCAGTTAGCAGGGGTGTGATTTCTTTTACAGTCTTCATGATCCATCACCTTATAAGCCTTATATGATCCATGCTTTAAAGGGGGGAAATATTAATATTGCACCTAGTCTGTTACGGAGGAGGACATATGAAACTCTCCTTGTTTCTTGTCTCCTAGTTGTGTATATAGAGGAAAACACAAATATAGAAAAATTCTCTTGTGTGCCTCTTGTGTCTGAAATCCCCATTAAAACGTCTGTGCCAATGCACAAACTCTCTTGGCAACAAAGAACTGTTTGAGGAAAATGCTACCAAGAGAATCAAAGTGTTAGCACAGAGAAAGCAGCACCATCCCTGTGAAAATTAGCAGCAGAGGCAGGGTTTGGAGGCTATATAAAATCAATAATGCTCTCTGGAAATGCCTGCTGCTCATCAAGGTGTCTGTCATTCAAGAGCAGGTCAGTGGCTCTGTGCACAGCAGAATAACGTCTGTGCGAGGCATGGAAAACCTGAAGAGGTAAGCATCCTCCAGGGCTGAATTAAGTCAGACAAGAGAAAAAATCCAGAAGGGCCCAGCACCCATCTTACTCTGTCATAGCAGAAACATCACGCCCTCAGATAAACAAGAACTCTTCAATCCTGAGCACCTTGACGACTAACACCTTTGTTGTGGCATTAAAGCTTTCATGGGTGGGAAGTCACATCATCTGATGCAGAAAGTGCTCTAGAATGTTGGGAGACAACATCGACACAGGTGGTGGGAAAATAGTTCTACAGAATGGGGTCGAAGGGCACAGAAAAAAGTGCTAGAGAACAATATAGGCATGTACTAGCCCTCTGCATAGCACAGGTACATTCAAGTTAGTTATAAGTTTATTCGGTCATTGACCAGCAAAGGTACATTCAAGATTCTGTTGCCAGTCGCAGTTATTGTTACCCGGTTCCCAGGAGCCTCCATGTTTGCAGTTGCATCTCCAGGCTTGGAGATTGCACTTTGGATATGCTCAGGAGCTGCACAGCAATGTGAGTTTATAGGACATGGGGTCAAGTCACTTAATTGGTAGTGAACTAGTTGCCCCTAGATTTGGATGTAAACAATGCCAATTGGAACAGGGATTAGATCCACTCCCCCTCTCCCTCCTAGGCAGGGGTTTCCAGCTAAGTAGACTCCAGAGTTAACTATAGAGAGTTAATTGGCATCCAAAGCCACTCTAAACTTAAGAGTGAACCACTTTGCTCCCCTCCCCCCCGTTCACAGGAGATAGCAACAAACTAATGTGCAGATTATTCCAAGCAGGAAGAAACTTAGATAAGGCAGCAAAGCAATGTTCTCCCTGGCACTTTCCAGACTAGCTGCTCAACAGCAGCAAAATGCCTCCATTCAGGCAAGTCACACTGAAAACGTAAACAGCAGGGGGAGTAGTCTCGCAGCAACTAACAACCTGAAAAAACACGACGTCCTAGCCCTATAAATTCGAGACAAGGCATTAGCAATGTGAACGCCACTCTGCTGTCCGCGTAGGGACTGTGGTGTCACAATGCAGGAACTATGAAAGCACACTTCCGAGATCCGCCATGACCCCATTGCAGGGTCTAATCTGGAAAGCGCACCCATCACAAAGGAGACAAGCCAGTGACATAGACCTAGAGGTGTACCCATTGGAACGATTGATACAACGACTGGAGAGCCTGTCCCGGCACAGATATTCTTTCATGCACCTGAGTCCTCTGATTTTCACCACAATCAGCCTTGCATATGGAAGGCCAACCCCACATTGTCACACGCAGGAAGAACCATCAGTAACAAAGCATTCCATGCAGGTCTACCTGGACAATTCTAGACAGCAAAGCATGACAGTAGGAATGTGCCTACAAGGCACATTTTGGAATATAAGTATCCCAGTTCCATGACCCAGTGTGCTCTCCTGTGCTATACACTGGAGACTCCAAGGATCTCAGTAAGCAATCTTCGTGCTCCCTTGTGGCTCTCACTCAGGACTCCAACCAGCAACCTTCATGCTCCCTCGTATGCTATACTTGGAAACGCACTGAGCATTCCATATGCTCTCTTGCAACCTACAAAGAGCTTGAAATCACTATCTGGATCGGTCCTTGTGCCAATCCATCCAGCTTGCCTCACACCTATAGGAAGCTGGACCCATGGAGAAGCCATTCTCTTGGGCATCCCTCCTTATACTAATCCTTGCACCCCTCTTGCTTTCCACCATGCTGAGCAGCGAGATTCTGCAGCACGGAAATCTTGTCATCCAGATCAGGTAAATATGACCCTTCGGCCCTCTTGGGGCCCCCAAATGATCTCTGCTCCCCTTTCTGAAACTCTCTCTCCCTCAAGTCTCTTTCTCTTGCCCGCCTGGAAAACTTACACAATTAGACCTTAAGCTAAAATGCCTCATTGCAGTTGGTTTCTTTAGAAACGTACTTTATTGCTCTTTAAGTTAGAAATGCCTCATTGTTGTTAATTGGTCTAGTAACATGTTTTTATTGCTTGAACCACACCATTCTTTTCCTGTACATTCATCCTATGAAGCTGTTCACACGGGCAGCCAAGAGCGGGCAAAGGCAGTCAAGCCTGCTGTTGGCTCAGTGTACTGCCGGGGGCAAGTGGCTCCTGGTGGTGGCACAGCAGCAAACCCACTTGGGGAGCCCATCACTTAACTAGGGCTAAGTGCTCGTGTGTCAGTGCCATGTGGCACTGACACAGAAGCAGGCTCCTGGCTAGTGCAGGGGGGATTCCCACAATGCACAGCACAAGTGTGTGGTGCATTGTGGGAGTTCTGGGTGCCAGGATGATGCGCCCCAGCCCCCAAAGCTCCATGCTGCGGGTGAAGGAGGGGACCGTCTGGGTGTGCGGGATCACACGCCCTGACCCTCTCCAACCAGCATCGAGATCATCTGCAGGCAAGGTAAACTTCTGCTGCCTTCCCTGCTGCCCGCCCCTTCCCACTGATTGTGAGAAAGGGCTCATTGTGTGATGAAACTGAACACACATTTTCTGCCTTGGACAAAAAGCGCCTTGGAATGCAGTGAATGTGTGTTCAAATGTGTTAAATAATCAAATAAACTTCAAACCACTTTCACTACACTTTCGAAGGCCTATCTGCCTTCACCATTAAGGTTAGCAATAGAGTGTCCTGGCAGACTGAAATGAGCCCTGACTGGTTTCTGAATGTTGCCATTTGTAACGTAATGTCTGGTGACAGATGTTGGAGGATGTGCAGGTGAATGAGCTCTTGATTGTGTGACTGATATAGTCTGGTTCCATAATAGTGTTTTCAATGGGGGCGGGAAGGAAGGGATTGAGGACAGAGCTGACATGGCCATTTGTTGCAGGGTTGGTTTCTGAGCTTTGTGTTCCTGAACAGTGGTCCATTGTTGATAATGAATGGTTGTTCCAGGCTGTTCTAAGGTCCAATCCCAAATTCTACTGTTCACACAATTCTGCACCTGGTTTGGTGAGTTTGCGGACCAGTCCTTAGAGACCAGCTGAGAGAAGCAACTACCTTTTCTCCTGTCTATATGCAGAGATGCTATCAAATTATTACTATGTCACAGAATATCATCTGTACAGTATAGTCCTGTGCCTCTGGACATAGTCCGTCTGGCTGCCTACAAAGATCAGAATGCCATTTCCCCCCTTAGGACAAGGCAGGAGAGCCATTGCACTGGGTACTCGCTTCTGCTGATAAAGTCAGAGGGGAGGGGATGGGCTGATAGCTCAGATGCTCCAAACTTGGCAACACAGTCCTGCACTGCTAAAGGTTTCGAAAGTGAGCCAGATGCAACGGTACAGAGTCTGGATTGCTGTGAGAATTGCTGTGGTTTAGGAGGGGCGGCCACACCACTGGCTCCTTCAAAGCAGGTGGTATTTTGTTCTTCCTGAGAGAAGCATTTATTACTTCCTCCACCCAACTAGCCTTCTCCTTATGACAGATTTTACTAGCCAAGATGGGCAAAGGTCAAGTCTGCAAACTTACATTCCCAAGGATCTTGTCCACACTCTCAGACTTGATGAGCTGAAAAGTACCCACATAATGGCAAGTCAGCACATCTGCAAATGATGCAAATAACCTGGATTCCAAGTTGGCACAGATAGGGGTGGTTTTTATCCACCAAGCATTGAGCAGAACTGGTGACAGCTGAGAGCTGCAGCCTGGCCTCCTGGGAGTTATTCACATATGGCTTCATGCTGCGGGGTAAATGTTGAGCGACGCCACTTAGAATTACACTCGCAGCATTGAGGGAAGCAGCCCCTCCCCTCCGCTCTCGGGTTTGCTTTTGATGCAAATTCACATAGTGTTTTCCTTCTAGCCAATGGTGGGGGTGGGTGGGAGATTACTAAAGAGCTACATCTGCATTTGTAAAGAGGGTGTCCCTCTTATCTTGCTAATGATTCTACTTCAGTGCCTCTTCCTATTTGCTCTGGGGTTTTCAGAAAAAGTAGCTTAAAACCAGCATTTTAGAAATACCTGGAGTGGGTCCAAGGATCTCGAAGGGACTTTGGGGTAAGTTTGGCTGGAGATTCGAGGTAGAAGCCCTGTCGGTAAAGCCTCTTAGGGGCAACTTGAAACAGCACTTTTACCACTCAGAAGATCGCTGGCCTACACTGAGCATATTCCATGGAACCATGTTAACTTTGCCACCATTACTGCCACAGAGTAGGCCATCACATGGGTTCTAACTTGTATGCAGTCTGAGTTGCTGAAGGTCTGCTTCCATGGAAACCCATGGTGCAGCCCAAGCTCCAACAAGACAGAGAGGATGTATAGGATGGGCAGTATAGGACAGACAGTTGCAGGGGTGCAACAGCAGGAGAGAGGGCATTGCCCTCAACGCTTGCACGTGGGCTTCTCAGAGGCATCTGGTGGCCCACTGTGTGAAACAGGATGCTAGATTAGACAGGTCCTCGACCTGATCCAGTAGGGCTGTTCTTTTGCTCTTATGTTCTAACTGCCTGCATCATCTCCCTATATCAGAGGTTGTCCAGGGCCTCAAAGAGTTGACAGTTTGGACTCCTGGAAACTCCCAAAGGGGCATCTGGAAACCAAGCAAATCCATCAGTTTCCTGGGGCAGACCATTGTAATAGCCCCACCCCCCACTCCTGGAGAGGAGGGTGTTTTTAAAAAAATGTAAGTCTGATGTTCATACTTCTGTTCAAAATTGAGCATAAAGAATGCACATATCCAATGTTTTGAGAAGCTCACATGGCTCTATATTTCAATCTGGTAAACTGCATAAAGCTGGAACAATGTAAGTATTTGGGTATCTTATGGTGAACACCAGAGGCATTAGCATGTACTTTATTAATGTATTAATAAATTTAAAAAAATAAAATAAATATAATTTATCTATATAATACATAAATAAATTCTTGTATACCGCCTCCTTGGTGAACAATAACAATAGCAATATTTTTAAAAAAAATTAAAGGCCAAAAGCCTGGCGAAAAAAGTTGGTCTTAAGAAGGCTCTTACAAGCCACTAAGGAAGGGGCTGAACAAATCTGGTAGGGAAGAGTGTTTTAAAAGATTGCAAGCCTTACACTGCAAAAAGCGGTGTAAACTACAACATTTTGTGGCGCCGAATTCAAACCACATTAGAGATCCATTGTAAGGGGGCAAGCCTCCTACAACAGGCAAATACAGCTATTTTGTTTTTGTTGCAACTCAGATGTGATGTTATAGGGCTGTGATGCAGCAATAAAATCTGAAAGAAGGCGTTGGAAATATGAACGGCACCTTCCTTACAAAACAGGGCTGCAATGTCTAAACACAGGCAATATGGAAGCAAACTTATGGGACCTGTTGAGACACTATAATAGTAGGGTTGCTAACATTCCATTGCCTGAATATGAGCCACAAGTGGGCAGGGGGTCTGGGGGGGGGGTCATCTGTGGGTAGGGTCATCCTAGAATCCTGAGTAGCCATACATTTGTAAAAACAACAACAAAACAAGCTCCATGATATCACAAAGCTTCTTGTTCACACAGACCATCCCACGTAAACATAGAGCAAGTGTCAGGTGGAAAATTAAGAGAATCCCCCAAGTTTACACACACACTACATCCCCACACCTTCCCCACTGAAAGCCTCACTGAAAGGCTTTTCTATCTGCCAGAAGTGGTGAGTCAGTTAGCAGGAGTCTGTAGGTCTATTTACATTTGATAAATAAATAATTAGCAACCTCAAAACAGTAGTACATCTGCTGGTAACCCCCAGACTGGATTACTGCAATGCGCTCTATATGGGGCTGCCTATGTATGCGATCCAGGAACTACAGTTGGTCCAGAATGCAGCAGTCAAGTTGGTCTTTGGGTCATCTCAGAGAGACCATATTACTCCTGTACTGAAGGAGCTACACTGGCTGCTGATATGTTCCTGGGCAAAATACAAGGTGCTGGTTATAACCTATAAAGCTCTAAACAGCTTGGGCTCTGGGTATTTAAGAGAACATCTTCTTTGTTATGAACCCCACCTCCCACTGAGATCATCTGGAGATGTCCGTCTGCCAGCTCATCTGGTGGCCACTCAGGGACTGCTGCCCCGAGGCTTTGGAATGTGCTCCCTAGTGAAATAAGAGCCTCCCCATCTCTGACAGCTTTGAAAAAGTTTTTAAAGACTCATCTGTCCACTCAGGCTTTTAATTAATATTGTTTTAATGGTTTGAATGTTATTTTAAAATATTGTTTAAAATTTTTTAAATTGTTGTGTTTTAAATTTCTTGTTTGTGTTTTTAACTAATGTTTTACTTTCTGTTTTTATTTTGTTGTAAACCTCCCAGAGACGTGAGTTTTGGGTGGTATAAAAATATGTTAAATAAATGAATAAACTTGCAAGATGTAAATAAAAACAGGCAATTACTCCTGCAAGTTTGCAGAGCAATTGGGGCTTCTTTGGCGAACTTTGTTGTTTCTTTTACATTATAATATGGACTTTGCCCAGACTACAAAGGGCTCAATGCAAATACATTGAGGGTTGAGGGAGAGCCCCAGGCTCTGCCAATAATATGGGGGAAACAGCATCCCGTTGGGGACAAGAGATTTTTGCCTCAGATATGGGACTTGCATATAATACGGGGCTTTTGGAAATGCTATGTGATCGTGTGCAATCTGAAAAGTGCCCAGGAGACTTTCGGGTGGTTGAGGAAGCAGAGTTCTGAAGAAGATGGTAGCTGTTGCAATTTATATTTGCAAAGGATGCTGAACGGGGAGGCACAGTGCCCGAGAGGGGTCAGTTAACATAGAGAAGAAATAAATTGAGACTCAGCCTGCAAAGCGTTAGCTAATGCCTCTGGTGGATGCTAATAAGCAGGAAAGGCATCCTGTGAGAGATTATTGGCAAATGCTGCAAGCAACTGGTGGGTGGTAAGAGCTGAGGAGCAAGATGAAAGGCTGGGGAGAGGGAGAGGGAGAGGCTGGGAGGCCCAACTAGATTTTGAAGGTACATGCTAGATGCAGATGACTGGATCATGTTTGCAAAGAGCACCTTTCAGAGACTCAAAGACGTCTGAGTTTAGTTCACCTGTTTTTGTGCTGTTGAACTCATCAACCTCTCAGCACACTAGGAACTTAGCAGATGTAGAGGAGGTGCAGCCCTGGGGAACTGTTTGCATAAGGCAGAGACAGCCTTCCCAGAGATTGCCATTAACAGCTGTTTGGGGCCAGGCTGCTTTCCCAAAAACCTACTGAGACACTGTCACAAATGGCCAACTCATCAGACCGCATGACTGGCTCTTTGAACAACTGTGGATGTGATGACAGATAAAAGGAAACGCAGGGAAGCTACCAGGATAGCATCAAGCAAGAGAAGCAAGAAACAGAGAGACTTCAAATATAATACTGAGATTTGATGACCTGCCTTCTCTGCTTAGTCACAGGCCTCCTTGAGGGCCCCCATTGTGTTGCAGGTAGAATGGTGTCAAGACATCATTTGCATGTGTATATTTGATTAAACAAAGGAAAAAAATACCTTCCTTCCTTGCTTCCTTCAGAAATTATTTTGAAATAATTTATTTTTGAGTCTGTTTACAAGATCAAGGAGTTAATCAGAATCAGAAGTGAAAGAATTAGAAAGTGAAGAGCTTCTAGATAAAAAGGTACCTTGACTCACTAAAGCAGCTTCTTGGTATACAAGAGTACTGCGTAAACTACTACTACTACTACTATTACTACTGTTTCCTTATAGTAAAGTGTGCCATCAAGTCAATTTCGACCCGTGCTCACAGAGCCCTGTGGTTTTCTTTGGTAGAATACAGGAGGGGTTTACCATTGCCTCCTTTCATGTAATATGAGATGATGCCTTTCAGCAGCTTCCTATATCGCTGCTGCCCGATATAGTAGGGATGTGCAAACTGATTTGGGTACAAATCAATTTGTATCCAAATCTAGCTGATTTGGATGATTTGGAGACAAAACAAATCATCCCTGTGGTCCATTGGCTAGATTCGGGTACAAATTGAATCGCGCCTGATTTGATTTGAATTTATTCGAGATTCGGATCCCTCCTATTAATTCCCCCTAGAATCCCAGCTGTCTTTTTTTTTTTTTTTTAAGCTAAGCTCTAGCCCGTGTAGAAGTGGAGTTATGGAGCAAAATGTGTGGTCACTATTTTTCAAGTGTTTGGATTCTTTGGTGTATAATAACTTTCCCTCAATGAATCCCTATGAGGATTCATTACACACCTTCATTTCGACTGCCTTTTCGACAGTGCCAACTGTCAACTGCCATGTGCCAACTACACCCCACTCCCACCTGCAAGGCAGTGGGATACTACTCAGTTTATGTTTATGAGACATATAATGAATCCTCATAGGGATTCATTATGAGGGAAAGTTATCAGACACCAATAAACATTTCAATATTCCTAAAAATTAAAATGAGTACCCCACTGCCTTGCAGGTGGGGTGGTGGCGTAGTTGGCACATGGCAGTTGACAGTTGGCACTGTCCAGTGACAGTAAAAATGAACAGAAGAAATGAAGGTGTGCAATGAATCCTCATAGGGATTCATTATGAGGAAAAGTTATTATACACCAAATAATCCAAATACTTGAAAAATAATGACTGCACATTTTGCTCCGTAACTCTACTTCTACCAGGGCCAGGGCTTAGCTTTTTTTTAAAAATGGAAGCTAGGTATCCGTTTTAGGATTAGGATATGGCAACTTCAAATCCCCATTGTTTGCTATGGCTGAAATGTTCAAAATAAGTAAAAACTTTTTAAAAAATCATTAAAAATCAACCAAGTGTCCCACTGCCTTGAAATGTGGGTGGTAGGTGGCACCCATGGGGACCTGCCAACTACACAAATCTGGTGCCCCTAGGACCTTGTTAAGTGGTCTGAATTGGTCCAAATCCAAAATGAATCAAAGCAAATACAAATTGAATCGGGGGTGATTTGGAGGGGGTAGATTTGGATACAAAACAAATCAGGGGTGATTTGTTTTGGGTACAAATTGAAACAAAAAAATCAATTTGTGCACATCCCTATAATATCGTACCAGCAGGGATTTGAACTGGCAACCTTCTGCTTGTTAGTCAAGCATTTCCCCGCTTTGCCAGGTAAGGTGGTGGTAGTTCCTTATACAGTACCACAATGTACACACCACATTACCCCAAGACTCTGTATTCTAAATTTTCACAGCGAAGAAAGACAGTAGAAGGGATACAAGAAGGAAAAGGCAAGGGCAGTAAGCAGCAAAAGAAAAGAGATGGATATGCACAAGTGCAGTTACATTTATAAAGACCATTTTGGTTGGGGAGGAAAGCTAAGAGGTTAAGTCGAAAGGCTACTGTACATAGAAAAGTTGGGCTTCGAGTAGGGATTTGCTGGAATAGAGAGAGTTTGCACCATGGAAGTGTTCTTAGTAGCCATGATAGCTAAATAGCACCTTCATGTACAGGGGAAATGTGTGTGTGTGTGTGTGTGTGAGAGAGAGAGAGAGAGAGAGAGAGTCCCAGTTGCTGAAGATGAACAAAAAGGGAAGGTCATCACTTTCATGCTCTGCCTATGAGCTTCCCAGAGAGATCAAACTAAAATTCTGTTAGAGCATTGCAGCTAGAACTAGAACTAGATGATGGACCTTTGGTCTGATCCAGAATGGCAAGTCTTTCATATTTGTTAGCCATTTTCAGCACCCTGAGAGCATGGAAGAGAAAGAACAAAGGGCACAATCCCAAACTAAGTTAGTAATGACCAAGTCCCATTGAAATTAATTGGACTTAAGTTACGGTAGTCAAGCCTCATTTATTTCAAAGGTGCTTCATCATGACTAACTGGATCCTGCCTGACAACAACAATGCTCTCTTTTAAGTTACAAGTGCTTCTCTTCCTAGGAATGTGGGGGTGATGATTAAGGCCAATTCATACATGCAATAATATGATGGTAGTGAGTTTATGAATAAAATATAATTTTCATATGGGAAACAGCAAACTGAAAATGGACCCAAACAAAAAAAACAAACCCAAAACCCACCATCTACAAGAAAACTGCTATTCATGTAAAAGGTTCTAATTTTCAAGTATTCTCTTGAAAATACAAGACTTGCATGGAGTATGACTTTCACATGAGTGCACTTCCAAACAAATACTAGTTGTGGGAAATGGGGAGGTATAATCCCTTCTTCATGGCTGTCCAACCTCCATACCACATGTATGAAATGGCCCTTATCGTTAGTGACCAGGCACGTGGCTATTTACAGGCCTGTGCAAGTAAACTCTCTATCAAAGAATGGTTCCAAAGTAGGATGGAACTGAAAATGTGTGTGTGATTCATTTTTTGCAGTGGTGAAACATGTCCCCCTATTCTGTGAGTTTTCAGGATCATGAAGGAGGGTGAAAATGTTCACATGTTCAGAGTGGCAATATCATGGAGGAAGGATTAACATTGGTTTCAATTGCTTTTGCATGCCAAACATTTGCTTTCACTTTTTGCTCAGTGACGTCATCACATAGCCACATCTGAATGACTATGTAGTGTTATGATGTCTTCATATCCACAATCTGATCTCTAACTGACTAAGATAACTCAAGGAAGGAGATAAATGCTTGGTGGGGGAATGTTGCTGAAGCAGCAATACAAAAGAAGAAACTCATGGCGAAATGCCACCAAAAAGACTTTGGTTTGGGGCAGTATATAAATGTGTTAAATAATGATAATGATAATGATAATAATAAATAATAATAAATAATAATAAAAGAGAATAGAATAATAATAGAACAGAAGAATATAATAATAATAATAATAATAATAATAATAATAATAATAATAATAATAAATCATGCTCTGCCCCCCCGCAGTGATGTAGATAGGCTATACCTCCCTCGCAGCTCAGGTGGAAGAGGAATGCTGCAAGTCCATCAAACAGTAGAGGAGGAGAAAAGAGGCCTTGAAGAATATATCAAGGACAGTGAAGAAGATGCACTTCAAATGGTCAATAACGAGAAACTATTCAACACCAATGAAACAAAGCAGGCCTACAAGAAAGAACAAGTCAAGAACTGAGCAGAAAAATGGAAAAATAAGCCACTGCATGGTCAATATTTGCACAATATAACTGGAAAATCAGACATCACCAAGACCTGGCAATGGCTTAAGAATGGCCATTGAAGACATAAACAGAGGGTTTAATACTGGCTGCACAAGAACAGGCACTAAGAACAAATGCAATAAGAGCAAAAGTTGAAAAATCAACAACAAACAGCTGTTGTAAAAAGATCGCACAGACTGACTACAAACAAAGGCATGACAAGGTAGCAGGGATGATACACTGGAACATCTGCAAAAAATACAAGCTACCTGTAGCCAAACATTGGTGGGACCATAAAACTGAAAAAGTTGATGAAAATGAAGATGCAAAAATATTATGGGACTTCCGACTACAAACAGACAAACATCTGCCACACAATACACCAGATATAACTGTAGTCGAGAAGAAAGAAAAACAAGTTAAAATAATCAACATAGCAATACCAGGGGATAGCAGAACAGAAGAAAAAGAAATAGAAAAAAAATCACAAAATACAAAGATCTACAAATTGAAATTGAAAGGCTGTGGCAGAAGAAGACCAAAATAATCCCAGTGGTAATTGGCGCCCTAGGTGCAATCCCAAAACAACTTGCAGAGCACCTCAACGCCATAGGGGCCACAGAAATCACCACCAGCCAATTACAAAAAACAACTTTACTGGGAACAGCCTATGTTCTGCGAGGATATCTATAATAACAGCAACAACATTGATAATAAAATTCAGCCATCCCAGGTTCTTGGGCAGACTTGATGTCTGGATAAAACAAACCAGTCAATAACACCTGTCTGACTGTGTAAACAATAATAATAATAAGGCAGGTTTTCAGGAAACATTTTACACCTCACCAAAGCACTACTTTTGTCTTGAAAAATGAAATAGGTGAACCTTCAGCACAGTCTATTAAAACCATCATCATGGCTATGTTAAATTTTGGGAAGATTTTTTCTGTAAATGTGGCTTTATGGCTCCTATTCACTGAGGCTGGGAATAAGAGAATATGAAATCTGTTCCTGAGCATATTTTGTCAATACTATTTGTTTATACAGTACACCAATGGATTAACTTTCATATTGAATCTTTTCCTTAATATTATTTTATTTAAAAAATAATATGAGATGATAGTCATTCACAGCTGCCACATTGACCCATGCAAATGGGTGCAAAGGTGCATCGGTTCCTCAAGAGCTCAGTTACTTCCATATTGCCTTGGGCCTCTCTTCCAGTGACAGCAGCAGCAGTTCAGTTAGTCACTTGTGTAAGGCACCTGACTATCTGCAGTCTGTTGCTTCAAGTGTAGCAAGCTTCTACAGAACTTTGGCTCTAACATATGTAATGGCCCCCAAAAGGAGTTATTGTATTCTATCCAGTGAGGTCATTCACACAATCAAAAACCTGGTGATTATGTGGAAGCAAGGTAGGAGGAAAAGATACCCAGGTTTTCCTCCTAACTTGCTTCCAAACAATCACTTCTTCCCAGGTTTTCCTCCAACCTTGCCTCCACATATCTAAAAATTGGGAACACACACAGCTCCCAAACCTGGGGAGAACACGGTTTTTGGCTGTGTGAATGACTTCAATATCTTTTACAAGTATTTTTCAGCCCGTTAATTTAACGGGCGCTAGTCTGCGCTCTCAACCGCCGCCTCCTCCCACCCGGGCCCACCGCCTCCTTTGGCCGGGGCTGGCACCATCCGGGGCCACCGCTGGCCTCCCCGGCTGGGCCAGGCCCCCCGCCACCTCAGGCCTCCCACCTCAGGCCCCTCGCCACCTCAGGGCTCCCTTACCCTTCCCACGGCCGGTCCAGTTCCACGGCCGCCGCCTCCGGGCTTCCCACGGCGGCCGCCACCGCCAGCGGGCCCAGTCCTCCCGCCACGGCCAACGCTGCCAGCGGGCCCAGTTTCCCGCTGTGGCGGCTGCCGCCAGTGGGCCCAGGCTCCTTGCAGCCACTGCCGCCACCATTGGGGCCTGCCGGCGCCAGCCGGCCCGCCGCAGCCACCGCCGCCTCTTCTGCACTCCTGCTACCGCCGCCGCCATCGGGGCCAGTCGCCCCAGCGTGGCCGCCGCCGCCTCGCCCGCAGTGCCGCCACGGTGGCCGCTGCCATCGGGGTCAGTCGCCCCGCCGCGGCCACCGCCTCCGGCCTTCCTTCCAACATGGCCGCCCGTGTCCCTGCAATCGTATCTTTCTCGGCCGTTCTGGTCATGCGCTCTGCGTATGCCCAGAACGGCTGAGAAAGATACGGGCCGGAAAAGGACACGGGATCACACTCAAGGCTTTTATTATAGAGGATGTTTTGTTGTTTAGAAGTTTGTCCCAGTGGGGATCCTGTAGAGAGTGTTGGGGTGAAGTCAGAAAGGGAGGGAAAGGAGGAGAAAATGGAGTTGTTTCTGAATAATCTCTTATTTAAATCTATATAAGATTTGAGGGAAGCAGCTATAAAACAGCCCTGTTTTATACGGTGGAAAATGTCAGGTCTGACCCAACCCAAACCAACCCAACAGAGAAATTCTAAGGAGGACCAACTTGCCCTCCCAAACTGTTGGAGTTGGATCAGAATGAACCCGACATTTAGAGTCCATCCCCCTCCCCCTCCCCTTCCCCTCCATGAGTTGGACTTGAGGACAGCAGTGCAGCGTCCTCTGGAGCCAGCCACCCTGCCCCTTGCCATGGCTTCTGTTTTAAAAGGCACATTTGTTTTCTTAGGACCCCAACTGGTGCAGTGGATTGTGGGAATCAGTGTTTTTAATGGCTCAGCCATTCCTCTGCACAAGAGAAAGTCTGCTACTATTTGTTAAGCCCCATTCCGGCTCTGTTTCTTCAGCTGCAAAAAAGGTGAGTTCACATCCCCAAAAGGTGGTATTTTCCTTCTTCCTTCATTTGCATGAAGACGTTAATCCTGTGTTGGAATATTGACATTGTGACCACTCAGTCAGCTCAGAAGATATTGGATCTAAGCAGCAAACAATTACTGGATCATGCTGCAGTATTGGTGCAGTGGGGAAATGACTTCCTTAGCAAACAAGAGGTTGCTGGTTCGAATCCCTGCTGGAAACACCTATATTGGGTAGCAGCAATATAGGAAGGTGCTGAAAGGCATCATCTCATACTGCATGGGAGGAGGCAATGGTAAACCCCTCCTGTATTCTACCAAAGACAACCACAGGGCTCTGTGGTCTCCAGGAGTCGGCACCAACTCGAGGGTACAGGATATGTTGCTGATTAGGGCTGGTGTTAAGAGTGAGCAAACAGGGCATTTGTCAGTGTGGCCCTGGCCCCACTGGAGCCAGCCTGACCCACTGCAGCATTAAAGCGGGCATATGTCAAGGAGAGGAGTCTTCTCCTTCCATTCAAAAGTTTGCAAGGGTGAGGAATGCTGAGAAGTGCACATGCACCGCTGTCATCTGGTCTCCACCTGATTCTCTTGAAATCTAGTCTGATCTCCATGAGCCTCTGATTCTCAGCCACAATGAGATTCAGGATCCCGTGAAAGTGATTGTTTGATCTGAGTAGGGCATCTACGGCACTACATGCTCCTTTAAGACAGAATGGAAGAAGATGCCTTTGTGAAATACTCTCCCCAGAGGGAACTGCAAAACCTGAGTATTCCCCCCAGGTCCAAAGGGAAGCCTGAAACCCCATCACCTCTTAAAATCAAGACGCACTTCTTTCTGGGCAATGTGAAATGAAGGAAACATGGCTTTAAACAGTCAGTTTCTTTCGGGGAATGCTGACAAGTTTAAAGCAGTGAACTTGCCCCACAAGATGAAGCCTTCAGAGACTTAGCGCTCTCTTCGGCTGAGTGCATCCCTACAGTGGGTGGGTGTTGATAAGAGAGCCTTTTAAAGAGCCAGGGAAATGCTTTAGCAAGGCCAAGGTGGCTGCAGAATGGCTGAGAGGCAGAAGGAGGCATCTTCCCTCCCACCCCACCCTCCTGCAGCAGCTATTTCTGTAGTGAGCTTGCCCAGGTCAAGGTCGGAGTAACACATGCAGCACAAGATTTCTGAGGGACTTACAGAAAGAAAGTGAGAAATCCGCCTCCAGTTGAAAAGGAAGAGTGAGCGTGTGTTGGAAGCAATTGTTAATATTGGACTGGTTCAGACAATACCTCCCTGGCCCATGCCAGAAAGGGGGAGCACACGAGTCCACATCTATTATGTCATCTTTCACAATGTCCTGACACCCTCCAACACACTCCTTTATTAATACTGGTTATTTGGAGGGTGTGCAAAGCTGCCATTCAGAAAAACAGCACACACACACCACACCCCCCACCTAATAAAAGCATGTTCTGGGAAGGCATCGGGATGTTGTGAAAGATATCGTGATGGGCACACATTCAGCACGCTACCCTTTTAATTATGTGGGCTGGGAAACTACCATCCGAACTGACCCATAATGTAGTTTTAATTCATCACCTCATGGGATTGGGCCTTCTCTGTCGCTGCCTAAGAAGATTGTCTTCATTGGAGTCCTTCAGGAGAGCCTTAAAGACCGATCTTTTTAGCCTGGCTTAGCCTTAGCCTGGCCATATCATTAAAATGATATTTAGTTTTAATGTTATCTAGTTTTAATTGTGATTTCAAATGTGCTTTTAGTTGGGTTTTTTAATTTTAATTATGTATTTTCGATTTTAATGTAAACTTCTCTGAGCCACCTTTGGAAGGGTGGTATAAAAATCAATCAATAAAACAAATGATTGAATGAATGTAAAGAAGAAAAGGAAAGGAAGGTTCTATGTGTATACAGGGAAATCTCTGTGTATCTGTATTTACATACAAATAAATAGCATTCTTCACATAATTTACCTTCATGACTGATCACCTGTTGGCATGCACTCTATAGCTTATGAATATATTGTTACAGATTAGGTAATGGCTGCTTGACCATCTCTTTGTCTGGCAGAATGCTGGCTGTTGGTTCAGGATGCCCCGGGGATATTGCTGGATGGGAATGTTAATGTTAGCACAGGAGTGTTAAAGCATCAGGGTGTGTGTGCCATAAGTATATTAGCAATAGCAATAGCACTTACATTTATATACCGCTCTATAGCTGGAGCTCTCTAAGCGGTTTACAATGATTTAGCATATTGCCCCCAACATTCTGGGTACTCATTTTACCGACCTCGGAAGGATGGAAGGCTGAGTCAACCTTGAGCCCCTGGTCAGGATCGAACTTGTAACCTTCTGGTTACAGGGCAGCAGTTTTACCACTGCGCCACCAGGGGCTAAAAATATAGGGGGATAAAAATATAAACACTAAATGAATGAATGAATGAATGAATGAATGAAGTCTGAACATGGATTTACTGCTATATAATCCAACTGCCCTTTAACAAAATAAGTTCAGGTAATTTTTCTATACATTCTTCTGATAGTTCACAGGGGCACAGGTACCACTTAGCATAGGTGTGAATCCCTGGGGAGGGGGTGCCAGTGTCCATGGGCTACTTGCTGCATCCCCCACTTTGGATGGGGGTTATTTTCCTCCCTCTGCTGCCTCCCCCACCTCCCCTTGGATTATTCCCCCCGCCCCCACTGCCTCTGCTGCTCCACCATCAGCAGCCCAACCGCTGGCTGCCCACAAGGTGGTGGGCACTTCGCCAATGTCACTGAGTGCAGGCATTCAGCACTTCTTCCCAGTGCTCAGTGTCTGCGCTGGGTGGAATTGCCCACTGGGACACACTCCATTAAAAAAAAAAAAAGGCCAGCCATTTATTAATTAGAATAGCATGTCATTCTTTCTAAATATTTTCTTAAAATACACAACTCCTTTGCCAGCTTGTATTTTAAGTAATGTAACTATCTTCAACTTCTGGAAGCATATGTTATATCTCTCAGTGTATGTAAGGGATGCAGTTACTGATCACCATCAAAATAACCATTCCATTTTTGTTGCCAGGATTGGGAAGGCTGTCCAAAAAATGTATGATGTTTGCCACACAAAAATTCCAATCGTCATTGCCAAGGAAGAATATAGCACTCTCATTCACAAATTTTTATCACAGAAAACAGAAAAAATGCTGAAAAATGCTGACCTACTATGATGAGATGGATTAATTCAAGAGTTGGGACGTGTATGAGTTGCTTGGCCAAAAGCTGGGGATTTGGATATTGAGATCTCTACTCCTGCTAACTGAGCAAAGAGGCACCTTTTTAAAGTGGTGATGCTCTTTATTGAGCAGGAGGAGAGCAACTGGCCCTATCCTTCCCCAGGACAGCATCCCCCCAGTGGCTGTTGCTGGTGTATATAAATATATATATTTTTAGGTTGTGAGCCCTTTGGAGGCCTATATTCTTCCTCTGGAGACAGGGAGCCATTTTACTTACTTACTTACTTATCTATCTATTTATTTATTTCTATGTAAACTGCTTTGGGAACTTTTTGTTGAAAAGCAGTATATAAATATTGGTCATATTCGTATATCTACGAATACATACATGCTTACTGGCTGTTGGAAGTATGTGTTGACCCTTTCCATCTGTTTGTTTGTTTATGTAGCTAGCACATTTGTATATCTCCCCAAACTGACATCTCTGGAAGTTTTACAATAAAACAGTACAAATTAAAACAAATAAATAGGTTAAAACATTACAATAATTTAAAATTTAACACAATATTAAAACTATTTAAATTATTTATTTTATATAATTATTTTTACTATTAAAAATGTAAATCTAATGAAAAGTCTGAGTGAAAAGTGTGTCTTAACTGCCTTTTAAAAAGTTGTCAGAGATGGGGAAGCTCTTATTTCAGCAGGGAGCACATTCCAAAGCCTTCGGGCAGCAACAGAGAAGGCCCGTCCCTGAGTAGCCACCAGACAAGCCGGTGGCAACTGCAGACAAACCTCTCCTGATGATCTCAATGGGTGGTGAGATTCTTGGAAAAAACCCCAAAGACGTACTCTTAAATACCCAGGGCCTAAGTTGTTTAGGGCTTTATAGTTTATAACTAGCACCTTGTATTTTCCTGGAAACCTATCGGCAGCCAGTATAGCTCTTTAAATACAGGAGTAATATGGTATCTCCAAGATGACCCAGAGACCAACCTGGCTGCTGCTTTCTGTGCCAACTGCAGTTTCTGGATTACATACAAGGGCAACCCTACATAGAGCGCATTGCAGTAATCAAGGCTAGAGGTTACCAGTAGATGTACCACTGTTATGAGGTTGTTTATCTCGAGAAATTGATACAGCTAGCATATCAGCCAAAGCCAATAGAAAGCAGCTCTGGCCACTCCCTCAACCTGGGACACTAGGGAGAGATTTGGATCCAGAAGCACCATCAAACTGCATACTTGTTCCTTCTGGGGAAGTGTGACCTGACCCTATCCAGAACAGGCAGATCAAACCCATCGCCTGAGTTCCAGCCCCACCGAATAAGTACCTCCATCTTATTTGGATTCAGTCTCAGTTTGTTATTCCTCATCCAACCCATCACTGTCTCCAGGCAGGCATTTATGCCTTCTCCTGATGAAGTTGGCATGGATAAATAGATTTGGGTGTCATCAGCATACTGATAACACCCTGCCCCAAATCTCCCGATGATCTCTCTCAGAGGTTTCATATAGATGGTAAACAGCACTGGAGACAATATGGTGCCCTGGGGGATACCATATGAAAGTTCAGATTTTCAAGAGCTACAGTCTCCAAGGTACACCATCTGGAATCTGTCTGAGAGGTAGATGCCTCCAATAGAGACACACTCCTTCTGTCAATTCCCAATTGGAACTTATTCATCAGGCCGACCAAAGCAGTCTCCACCCCATCGCCCACCTGAAAGCCAGTTTTAAATGGGTCTACACGCATCTGTATTTAGTATGTGTGGGGGTCAGGAATGTACAGAATAGTATTGGCACCTTCCAAATGGCTATTGGAATGCTTTAGTTGTTGTGCATTCCAATGACCATTTGGCATTGTATTATTGTAGCCTGTTTCTTAAATGCATTTTGGATGTCCTGATTGTGATACTTGCATTAGCAGGATAAAATTATAGCATTCCTTTTCTCTGCTTCCCCCTGCAAACATTCCTTAGAAACGCTCTGTGTGTGGTGGGGGGAGGGAGAGGAGATCATGCATGTGAATTGGCAAATAAGAAAGATAGAAGTGTTATCTGTATGAATATATGGCATTATTGTAGTATGCTAAAATGCTTCTGAGCCAAATGAATGAGTATGCACACAAGTGAAAGAACCTACATGCAGGGGGAGTGTGTGATATTATTTTCATAGAAGCAGGAGAATGGGTGTGTGGGAAATGTTTTGTTTTCCACCTTATCCTTACAATTTTTCTGCAGCAAAAGCATGGGGGTAGGGAGAAAGTGGGTGCTTGGTGTGGGGGGCAGAGGCCCCTATCTTCATTTCTTGTTCCAGGGTCCACTCTGAAACCAGAGGTGCAGCTGGGTAATTTTGGACCCCGAACCTAATGAGTGTATGCCCCCCCCCGCAAAATAAGCATCCTCTCCGCAAAAATACATTTAATCACAAACCCACAGGTCTGGGCCAGTGTGTATTTGTCCCCCCCCCCCAAAAAAAGACTATGCAAGGCACAATGGATTCACACAGCTTCAAAACTAACCGAGACACTACATGTGTCCCTTGCTCCACAGTTCAAACACAAAACCACCTTGGACATATACTGCATTCGTATGAAAAATAAATTAAAACCACAACACATGCCCCTTGCTTCACTGTTCTCATGCATACCTTTTGGATCACAAACCACTTTGAGCATAGTACATTGGTAAACAAGTTGTTCTAGTAAGAACTAATCAGCCTATTTTCTTTTCACTATCTCTACATCTGGACTAAATTTGGTGCAAATCGAGGTCCACAAGTTAGATCTTGGACCGGGGTGGATGTCGTCATTGCAGACTTCACCATAGAGGTGTCCCTGTGTGTCATTCACTACAGCTGTTCCAAATTTGATTCAAATTGGTTAGACAGTCCTCAAGTTAGTGCACTTGTGCCTCAAAAGTGTATGCATACACCATCTTGGGTCAGGGTGGGTGACATCATCAAAAACTACACCATTGCGGCATCACTATGTGTCCATTCAGCTGTAGTGAATTTGGTTCAAATTGGTAAGACTGTCTACAAGTTAGTGCACTTGCGCCTCCAAAGTTTATGCATCCATCATCTTGAACTGGGGTGGATGACATTGTCACAATCTTCACCATTGAGGTGTCCCTATGTATCCCTACAGCTGAAGCAAATTTGGTTCAAATTGGTTAAGTGGTTCACCAGTTAGCCCACTTGCACCTCAAAAGTTTGTGTCTGCCATCTTGAACTGGCATGGATGACATCATCACAAGCTATGCCATTGAGGTGTCTGTGTCACTGACTGCAACTGTACCCAATTTGGTTCAAATAGCTTAGGCACTCCACAAAATCCGCTTGCACCTCAGATGTTCTTGTGGCCGCCATCTTGAACTGGAGTGAATGACATCATCACACACCATGCCATTTGGGCATCCCTATGTGTCCTTTCAGCTGCAGCAAATATGGTTCATATCGGTTAGGTGGTTCATAAGTTAGCCCGCTTGCACCTCCAAAGTTTATGCATCCGCCATTTTGAACCAGGGCGGATGACATCATCACAAACTACACCATTGAGGTGTCCCTGTGTGTCACTCACTGCAACTGTACACAATTTTTTTTAAATCCGTTAGACAGCCCACAAATTAGCCTGCTTGCATCTCAGATGTTCCTATAGCCGCCATCTTGCACTGGAGTGGATAACATCATCACACACCATGCTGTTTGGCCATCCCTATGTGTCCCTGCAGCTGCAGCAAATTTGGTTCAAATTGGTTAAGCGGTTCACAAGTTAGCCCACTTGCACCTCAAAAGTTTATGCATCTGCCATCTTGGATTGGGGTGGATGACATGATCATAAACTGTGCCATTGAGGTGTCCCTATGTGTCCCTACAACTGTACCCGATTTGGTTCATATTGGTCCAGGCATTGCAAAGTTGATAGAGGGGGACACACAGACACAGACACAGACACAGACACACAGAATGCCGGGTGATCTCATAAGCCTACTGGAAAGTAGGCTGAAAATTACAAGATTGAAAGGTTTCCTTGAAATAAAAATACAGAGTCCTGCCATTTTGGGTTACATCTGTGCCCAATTTCAGAACTCTAAGCCCAGACATTCTGGAAATGATGTGGGAGCGGGGGGGATATTGTACTTTTTTATGAAGGCAAAGGGCAGAATCTTTCACATGGAGGTGGAATGATGGGGTGGGGGGCTTCAGTTCCAGAAGTTTTTGTAATTTTCTACCAAGAAACAGGCCACTTATAGGACTCTTTTGAAGGTTTGTTTTTTAAAAAATCTTAAAAATCAATGGATTGGCCAATGTGCTTCAAAATCAAGTACACAGTGTCCTGCTAACCTGTCCTCCATATATGCCCAGTTTCAGAACTCTAAGCCCAGCCATTCTGGAAATGTAAAAGGGGGTGATGTTTACCCTTTTAAATAAAGAGAATTGAAAGATTCCTCCAGATGAGGGTAGAATGATGGCCCAAAAGTGGGAGGGAGGGGCTCAATCCCAGAGGTTTTTGTAATTTCCTGATATGAAACAAGCCACTTATAAGAATTTTTTGAAGTGTTTAAAAAAGAAAATTCAAAAATCATTTAAAAATCAATGGATTGACCAATCCGCTTCAAAATCAGCAGATAACCTGCCCCACACTGCCCAGAGATATACATATCAGGTGGTATAAAAATATGATACATAAACAAATACATCTGTGCCAAATTTCAGAATTCTAGGCCAGGCCACTGGAAATATAAAAGGGTCCCTCTTTCCCCTTGGGGCACATCCTGGGGCCCTCTAGGATAGTGGGCACACAGACCAGGGCCTCCAGGTCCATACCTAATGGCACACCTGCTAGCTACCCCTGATAGCTCATATAATATTGTTTAGACAAAGACAAGCCACATTTTGGGAAGAACCACGATCCAGCTGTGTCAAAACTGCCTGTGGGCCAGGAAATTCATTAAAGCATCTTCCCAGATGAGCAGCAGGAACTGAACCATGATGTCACTCATTGCAGAAAAAGATAAACCATCACAAACGAAAACTCAGAATCACCAGCCTATCTGACCTCAGGAAAAATCCTTTTGCAGCTCTTAATATTATGATTAATTAGACCTTGAGTGTGCTGGCAAGGCCTGTCAATCATGTCCCCACAGTTAAAATGCCATTCAGTGATTCAAAACTGAGATAAATTAACAGGAAGATAGTGATGGGAAAACTGGGTCACAGAAGTGACCCATTCGGCCAGTAAGCCTTCTGAAAGAAGGTTTCTAGAAGCAGAGCACTCACAGACTCGTGCATAGACCCTCCAGTATTTCCTCTTACCTTCTAATGAAGGGCCAAACTCCATGTGATAGCAGCAACAGCAGTCACATTTGTTCATGGTTCTGCTTTACTCCTATGTCAAGCAGAGAAGAGAGGCAGAATCCTTCCCCCCACCTTCCCTTGCCAGGCTCTGTTTGATTGCTTCAGGCAATATTGGGGCTGGGCTGGGATTAAAGTGCCTGAAATGATGGGGCACAGCAAGCTAAGCAGGGGAGGGACATGTTTCAGCCCCTCTCCCACCAAATCACCCTTTTGTCCATAAAAAATGAGGCCCTCCCCCCACCCCCTGTTGGAAGTTAAAGGACTTTGCGCTGTCTCTTTGCCTGTAGAGGCAAAGAGACAGTGGAGGACAGTGGAGGACAGGCTAGTAAGTCAGAGGGCTAGAGAGTCAAGACATTGGTCATCACTTCTCCACTGCTCTGATGCTATCCCTTTGATATGTAGATTGCTACTCTTAGGGATTCAAATTCCTTCCTCTCTCTCTCTCTTCCTACCTGCCCGCCTACCTTGCAACAGGGCAAGCCTCTCTCCCTGCACCATATGTGCAGAGAGGATGCAGAACCCATCTGCATCCAGCTAGATAGATAGATTAGAGATCCTAACTCCTCACTTTCCTATCTAGAATGGAGTTCCTTAATAAATGCCTTTTATATTGATTTGAAACTATGAATTGGCTCCAAGTTACTTTACTCTCAGGATACACGCATGCCTAACTAAACTACCACTGTGTTGTGCCTCTGTGCACTCTGCTATAATGAGAAAGGGATTCTCTCACCACAGAGAATTTCCAACACCACCTTCTCGCTTTAGACATGAATGGGGCAAACACATGAACAACCAATGAAGTTGTTCCCCTCATGTCCAGTTTGGCCTAAAGAAGAATATTTCCAAACATCTCCCGACCATATTGGCTCATAATTGTGAATGAAACTGAAAGACAATAATAGGTCAAAATCGGAACCTACATATGTATACAGATGACCAAGCTTTTCTTCTCCCTTGGTACTTGTTCACCCCAATCCAAATCTCTGCTGTAGCATTACTCCAGGCCTCCTCCCTCTCACATGCCGTTCCTCACTAGCTTCTGTTTTCCGAGCCTCCGCTAACCTCCATCTGCTCTCCATGCTGTCCTCAGCTTAGCACTGCACTGCAGCATAAAAAGATTCCCACCCAAACACACATTTTGGAGCACTTTCTCGAGCTGATGTGTGCTAATGAACTGTGGTGAAGATCAATAGACCAATTGGAAATGCTGTCAGCCCCACAGCAACACCTACCTTATTATCTCTAATCAGTTTTTGAACTTTCTTTTGGAAAACATTTCCTAGCTCTAGATAGAGAATACAGCTTGCTATGAAAGCAGGAGTTTAGGCTTAAAATATCTTCATGTGGGTTTTTTCTTCTGTGATTGTAACATGGTATGCGCTATATTCAGTCTGATGCTAATGGAAAGTGGCAGGAATGAAAGAACCTGGTGGTCAAGTTTGGACTAATAAACCTTGGTTCATATGACTGGGACCCAAAGAGCTACTTTAGGTATGACTAAGGGCTTATGAATGTTCGGTGGCACTTCTGGCCCTTGGTTGTTGTTTTTCAACATCTGCTTCAACCCATCTCCTCACAAACAGAATTTGGAATATACCAGGCAGCCACCTCCAAGCTGGCAAAGCTGTAATGGATATGAAGGGTTTTTTCCCTACATGAAATGGAGATCTTGCATTCCTGTATGGCAATATATGAATAACCCGTTGTCAGAGCTTAGTGAACTGAATGCTGAATAATGCAACTGAAACAAGAAACAACCCAAATTATTTGAGAAGCATTTAAAATACAAAATATTTACACAACACTGTAGTGTTTCTAAATGTGTCTTTGTAAAATATTCAGTAACATTGTAAGGACATGGATGCATGCCATGTGTACCACCTTTATTTGAAGTTTTATTTGTGGAGTTTCATTTTAGTTTTATAAAAACACAGAAATAAAAAGAATAAAACATACTTGTAATTATAACACGGCTTGTGAGGAAAAGCTAAATTTAATAAACCAAATGAACAAAGGCAGGTCTGGAGCTAAAATCAGCTGGTTGGTTCTGTTCTCTACAGCTAAAGGGCATCTCCGGGAATGGAAAAGGAATAGGAGGTTTGTGTTTATCAAGGAGTTGATAATACAAAATACAGAATAATTTTTTTAAAAAACCAGATAAAAATAATGCAATAATTTATTTCCTTAAGTTTATTTCAAATACGAATTAAGTTATATTGGAAATACATGCATTTTCACTATTGAAAAATGGCTAAGAGGCTTGGGAACATTTTGATGGTGGAGTCTGCTAAGGTCAGTGGTATGTTTAAGACTCTTGCTTATGAACTGCTGTCTCTCACCCGATTAATCTCTGTCACCATCACTGCTGAGAGTCCAGCAGATCAAGAAAAGTTTCCTTTAGACAACTAGAAGAATGTTGAACCTAATGTTGGTGGAAATCGCTGAAAGGGAACTCCTTCCCAGGGAAAGGAGCTCCCTTTCAGTGATTCCACTAACTGGTGACAGGGGAAAGAAACTATGCCAGGGCTGAGACAGCCCTGTTCTCTGCACTGTCTCCACCCCCTTGCACCTGATGTCAGACACAGGGGGCACACACTCTTTGTGTGTGCAAAAGAACACCCAGTGAGCAGGGGAGCTGCCAGTCAGACTTTGTCTCCCAGCCTCCACCAAGTTCCCTATGAAAAGATGCTTCCTTGTCCAAAAGGGTTCACAATCTTACACACACACACCACCACCACCACCAGGAAAACAGCCCACTGGTAAAGATGAGATGTGAAACTGAATAGGGACACTTCAAACTTGCTCTTCTCCTATTACATATGAGAACCATAATTTAAAAGGTGCATCTCCTCAGTTAGCAATTTCCCCCCTGTCTTTATCACTATATGCATGAGGCCACCTCATGGCGCAGTGGGGAAATGACTTGATTAATAAGCCAGAGGTTGCTGGTTCGAATCCCCGCTGGTATGTTTCCCAGGCTATGAGAAACACATATATTGGGCATCAGCCATATAGGAAGATGCTGAAAGACATCATCTCATACTGTGTGGGAGGAGGCAATAGTTAACCCCTCCTGTATTCTACCAAAGACAACCACAGGCCTCTGTGGTTGCCAGGCAGGCACACTTTACCTTTTACTAGGAGAGACTATCCAAGGCTTTAGACTGACATGTATCCCATATGCTGCTGCTTATTGCTATTATTTTTATGCCTTAAAAAAAAAAATCAAGGTGCTGTAATGGTATATAAAACATAACATTAACTATGTCAAAGCCTTGCCAACAGACTGTATGTTCTATCTAAATGAACACATAAAGAAGGGCAAGGAAGAAAGAAGGGGATAAGAAAAGACAATGGAGGAAGAAAGACACTAAGTTATTATCTTAGCAAATTAGAGTAGACCTGGGAAAACAGATATGTCTTCCGGCACTTAGAGTTTCAAAGATAAAGATGTAATCAACAAATGTAATGTCTGGTTTAAGAAAGAGATTAGTATCAAAAGAAGGCAACCTCTGGAAGGAGTATAAAGAGAAATTACAAAAGAGAGATAAAAAGGAGCAAAAGGGTACAAACATTTATAAGTAAGAAATATAATTTTAAAATGAAGGGGATCAAGATAAGGAAGCCAGTGCAAAGGGGAAAAGAGGAGAAACATGGTCATATTTATGAGCAGGAGCATGTAGGTGAGCTGCAGAAATCAGAATAGATCTAAGTTGTTTTAGATGGTGTCATGATGGGAAGGCTTTGATGGAAGTCTAGGCCTGCAGAACAGAAGGACCCACCCAGAGGGTGGGAACTAGAGACACAGCCACCTCCTGGAGGGGAGAATGCTTTTAGTCAGTCTGTCCCAGGAGGGCACTGAGGAAGCAGCAGGCTGAGCTGTCGGGGATTTGGGAAGGCCACACACAGCCTGTGAGTCGGGAGGACCAGTATAGCTAGATGTGTTAGGAAAGTTATTTTTCTTTTCTGTATTACTTGACATCTGTGTTGCCTAAGTTAATGAAAACTCTTGTCTTATAATTGTTCATATTGCATACCTTTTTTAAAAATCTTGTTTAAGTGTGCTATTTTTCATTTGTGTTTGACTTGGTCATACACCTCTGAAGGCCTAGGACTGTGCAGCTCCTTTTGGGAGGATTTTGCCGCTGTACACCGCCCCCCCCCCCCGGCCGGGAACTTTATACAGAGAGTGGGTTTCCCCACATCAAAATAGAGCAGACTGTTGGCAGTCTGCTTTGAACTCCTTAAGTCAAGTATTCAACCCCAGTGAACTCCCCCCCCCTCCTCTGGCTCGGATAGGAGTCATGGCAAATGGCATAACAGAAGACCAAAAAGGTGAACCATTAAAAACCTTGATAGAATAAGAGAATTTTCTTTTTTTTTCTTTTTAGGATTTTAACAGTCTCTTCAGAAAGAAAATAATGTATTGTAGCAATAGCGATAAATATATTAGAAATATTTTTGATTAACAACAACAAATATTTATATACCACTTTTCAACAAAAGTTTCCAAAGTGCTTTACGGAGAGAAATAATAAATAAATAAGATGGCTCCCTCTCCCCAAAGGACTCACAGTCTAAAAAGAAACATAAGATAGACACCAGCAACAGTCACTGCTGGGGGTGGATAGGGCCAGTTACTCTCCCCCTGCTAAATAAAGAGAGTCACCACGTTAAAAAGGTTCCTCTTTGCCCAATTAGCAGGGGTCATTCATATTTTATTGTAACTTTAAACTACAAACATCCAGTTCAAAGATTTGATCATCAAGATCAGTTCATATGGGTGTACGAAATATTAGAAGTATAATAAGAATAATTCATGAGTCAAAATTATTTAGAAAGGGCCTGGATATACAAAAATCAAAGAAATGCCAACAATATTTAGGTTCTGGAGTGGGTAAGGGAAACAGAAACAGTGGTGTGCAAACCTTGCAGCATTCTATGGGCTTTGGGCACACTTTGGGCACTGCTGGAGCTCCTAAATGCAAGTTGCACCATCGCCTGTGGTGTGCAAAATGCCCTTGGAACGCTGCATGGGATGGATGTGAACTGCCATCAAGAGTTCAAGAGAAGGAACCAAACAAGAAGCTGAGGAAAAGGTCTCAGCAAAATTCTGCTTGAGAAAGTGAGAAGCCATCCAAGAAGAGACAAGAGCAAGACAAGCAGGGGCGGAACTGTAATAGTGCTCACGAGTTCAAAGAACCCAGGCTAAGCTGCCTCCGGGATTGCCTCGATAGCTTCTGGGGCCACCTTGCTGGCCTCTTCTGCTCCCCATGTGCCGCTTGCTTTGCTGAAGAAGGTAGCAGCAGCCTTTCCTTGACCCAGCAGCCTGCAGGGAGGCTGCCCTGCCCCCACTGCTCTGCTGACCTCTGCACAGGCGTGGCAGCCATTTGACTTAGCACACTTAGCGTGGCACACTTAGCTGCCATGCCGACCACTTAAATGGCCGTCACACATGCAGAGAGGCCAGCAGAGCTGGTGCTCACAGCAGTGATGTGAGCGGCAGCCTTGCAGTGAGGAGAAGGGGCCAGCAAGGCCGCCCCAGAAGTTATCACGGGGCAGTGTGCCTCCATTGTTGCCATGGAGAGGGGGAGGGGTGCTGCCCATGAGAACACAGGCTGCCTATGTCCTCCCTACGCCACTTTCTTCATAAGGGAGAAGGATTAGCAACTGAAGATGGGGTCAGATCTGAACTGAAAAATATAACCATAAAGCATTTGCAAAAATGAGAATTAATACCAAAAGACTGGCTGACATGCAGAGCTGTGTTCTGAGGATGTAGCAAGAGGCTGAGTCCTTACAGCCATAGCCTTCCTGAGCAGTAGAGTGCATATTGTGGGGAGGAGGAAACATATTTGCTGCTCTCCCTTGCTTCCATTAGTGATCTTTGCTTTCCAAACATATGTCCCTGAAGCTCGCTCAGTCTTCAGGGACATGTTTTTGGAAAGCAAAGAGCCCTTCCAAAGGCACGATAAATCAGTGAAAATCGTCCCCCCCCCGCCATGATCTACTGCTCAGGAAGACTCTCTGTGACTAGGAGAGACTCCATGTGTGACTATGTGAATCTATGTGACTAGGGGAGACTGAGCCCTTTCAATGACTAGTGAAGGGACCAACATTTTCATTTTTGGACTCAGAAACAAGAATTTGAGTGGCTTATAATGCTTGCATGAAATATGAGGCTAGCATGAACCATGAGGAAGTCTTGGCAGTCTCTTCCCTCCTGTGCATCTCTTTTTCTCCACAATCCCAGAAATAACAAAAGATATTTTTATACCGTGAAGCTGAGGATGGAGAAGCAAGCTCTTAATAACTAGGTACTTTCTCCAGTACATAAAAAGAAAGTAATCATGCATAAGAATTCATGACGAAAAGAAGGAGCAGGACAGAAGGAAAAAGGAAATGACTAGTACACTCTCACTCATGGTCTGCGAGTTGTTGCCTCCATGGGATAGAGAATCCTATCGCAGGTCCCCTGGCCTTGGCTAAAAACTCTGCAGACTAGGTGGGTTTCCTGTGGCAGCAGCATCTGGCCCCTGGGAGAAGGCAGGCAGGGGGCTTTGTCCAGGCTGGGGAAGAGTGGACAATTTATGTTTGTGCTCCTAATTTTAATCTGCCCTAAGAGACTGCAGGGAGAGAATGGGCTAGGCATCCATATCAACAAATATGTGCATAGCTGTCCAGCTGTGTGCCTCAACAAGCACCAATAGCATTGCTCAGATTTGAAACAAGTGATAGTGACATCACTCCATAGGATTGCAAAATCCTATCACTCCTGACATCATTTCATGGGATAGCAAAATGGTCAATGTGTGCAAGGTTAAATGCAATGCCTCACCTCCTGATTCCAAACTCCAAAGAAGAAAGAAATAAGATTGATATTGATCAAGGCTGCTGGATGTGGACATGTGCACAATGAAATTCTCATTCTTACTCTTATTCTTTTTAAGAATGGAAAGAGTGGAAAGGAGGAGGAGGAGTGGTGGGACAATGGCAAATACTAACAACTGTGGTAATGCTCATAGTGCTACCGCTGGTTCTCTCAGTGGCCTTGCTGCTTCTAGGTCTTCAGCAGTAATTAGCAGTGCCAATGGCTTCCATACCTGTAAGTTCTGTGCATCATGTCAGCCAATGTTTGGGATGAACATTTGATGAAGAAAATGTTTGATCAGACATAAAAGTACATTATGATAAAAATTAATATTTGTTTAATGGAATACTGGTTTTGACTTTTAAAAACCCCCAAAGCAAATGAATTAAGCCCATTCTGTGACAGTGAAGCAGCCTTTCTTTTCTGCTACTATTCCATCAACTCAATGCCATGCAGCAGAGCTTTTCAGAGGGCTTTATTTGCTCTAAGTTCAAAGATGATGAGACTCAATGACTTGCTATACATATATACCAAATATTTTGCTAGTATAATTGTTTGCATCTCTATTGACTTAGACACTGCTTTGAATGCAAATAATTTCTTATACAAGAATTTATCAGTGGCCTCCATTTAGCTGCTGATGGGTTTCAGTTTCAGGGACGGCAGTCTCAGGACACAGAAAAGGTTCCTGGAACTCTTTGGTCTACTGACTATGCCTTAGACCAGGCCTGCTCAACTTAGGCCCCCCAGCTGTTTTTGGACTACAACTCCCACAATCCCCTGCCACAGTGGCCAATTGCTAGGCATTATGGGAGTTGTAGGCCAACATCTGCAGGAGGGCCGAAGCTGAACAGCCCTGCCTAGACCAAGGGTAGGCAACCTTGTCTCTCCAGCTGTTGCTGAACTACAACTCTCATCATCCCCAGCTGCAGTTGGGAGTGATGGAAGTTGCAGTTCAGCAACAGCTGGAGAGGCAAGGTTGCTTACCCCTGTCCTCGAGTCTGGCTCATTAGACTTGACTGATTTGGCCAAAAGACGGGGATGCATTTATTAGAGTGGTTATGAAGACTCTATAAGAAAGGACATGGTTCTGGCCTGCTCAAGAAGGCCAGAGGGGCTACTTTTGAAAAAGTCCTGTTTAGATCAGTTAGACCAAGCAATTACTGAATGCACCAGTATCAAATTTGCTATCCCTCAGCAAACTGGTAGAGCAGATGCTGTCTGTTGGGATCTAGTGCTATTGGAGGAAGCTGAATATGTAGATCCATTGGATCTGTAAGGCTCAGATTCAAGATCTACAGTAGAAGGGTTGCTGGCCCACAGGGCAAGGGGCAGGTCCTGGACAAGGAGTATTTGAGACAGCAAGGACACTGCCCAGCCAGGTAGCTAGGGCAGGAGGCCAGAGACAAGGTGGTTGTCAGAAGAGTATCTTGTTCCAGGCCATGTTAAGGTCATTGCCAAAAGAGGGATCCAGGAGTGACACCAACCTTGGACAGCTCTAAGGGGAAAGGGGGCAGAATCTTGGATAGCTCTGAGCATGAACCCACCAGAGTTGGGTTTAGCAACACAGAAGGCATTTCAGCTCCTTGGAGCAGACTTCCAGTTGTTATCACTTGAGTGAATGGGCCCTGCCCCTTCTCTAGGAAGGCATCGTGGCTTAAAGGGCCTTGCTGATTATTAGGAGCTGGTTCCAATGGCACTGTGGGACCTGAACTAGGCCTGGCAGGTTATCAGGGAACTCCCCCAGTTCAGAGGCTGGCTGTCTCCTCAGGTTGTAGAGGAGGTGCTGGCTCCTGTTTCCCTAGTTCTCCTGGTGTAGGAGGTCCTGGCAGCATGGGGTCACCTGGGGTCTGGGTCATAGAGTCTTCCCACCCTGTTTGTATTCCCTGAAAATTCAAAAATAAAATATAAGCTTTAAATAAAAAATAAATAAATGTTAATCTTGATTTAATTCATCATTATATACGAACTGATATATACTGATATATAAAAATATACTGATATACTGATATATATACTGATACGGATATATATAAAATGCATATATATAGCATATATAACTACATTATATATAATGAGTTAGTTATTACATCATATGTGTATATATGAATTAGTTTTTATTATTGCCAACTGCCTAGAGCCATCTGGGTGAGGTGGTATAAAAATTTAATTAATAAATAATAAAATTGTGCACCTCATCCACTTCGGTATTGGGGGAGGAGATCCATATCTTATCATGACAAAGAGGCTGCACCAGCATCATTCCAGCAGTATGGACAGGATTTATAATAGGGGTATGCACTAAACACAATTCGAGCTCCGAATCGCAGCACATTTCCTACACCTTCAACAGGGAGGAGAGCAGGTCCATACCTGCACCTTCTTCACTCAGCACCAGGAAGTTTAGTGGTGCTCCCACTTTTAAGATCATTCACTGGTGGGATGTCTTCCAGCTGCCCTTGCATCACGCTGGCACACACATGGGCTCTGTGCATGTGCGGAGTCCATGTGTGTGCTGTCTGGGAAGCTGGGAAACACCTCGCTGGCACACAATCTTAGCTGGGGGAGGGAGAGTGCCACCAAACTTCCTGTGGCAGCAAGTGGAGGAGAAGCAGGTATGGACCTGCTTTCTCCCTGTTAAAGTGTGGGGAATGTGCCATGATTCAGAGCTCAAATTGCATTTCATGCACATCCCTATTTTATAGCAAGCTCTGCAGCACCGTGCCTCCCAGGTGCATTGGTGGGCTAATGCTGGACACACTTTGGTCAAGGGCCCTTCCTCAGAATCAATGTTAGGAGGAGTCTGCACTATAAGGATATTCCAGGTTCTAACAATGGCTTTAACTTGGGCAGATTTCACTCAATGGAGTGATTCCAGGAGGCCCTTATTTTTCTTTTTGTTTTATCAGGGAGCAAATCAAATCATGGGGTATTGAGTGCATAAATGGATTTCAGGATTCAGTGGGGTCCAGGATAAGGACATCCTCAGTGATGAGCACTCCAGAGTTTTTTTCAGGGAAATTGACTTTTTCAGACCCTAACATAAATTGGGGCCTCTGGTGGATCCAATCTGGTGTCCACACTAGGATGCAAGGGACTCAGCAACTCAGCCTCCTTTTTTTAATGATGTCTCTTCCCAGGCAGGCTCTGAGAGGAGGAAGGACAAGAGAGATTTCAGATATTCAGAACAGAACTGGCTTGGTCACACTGGTGGACAATATTTCCACCATTCAGTATTATCAGCCATAGAATACTTATGCACTGCTGTCAGGTCTGAGGATCAGTGATATGGTTTTGCAACGGGGCAGATACTGTGTGCTGTAACTAAGTAAGTAAACAAGAAAGAAAGAAAGAAAACAAACAAATGAATAAAGATGTTTTTAGTTGATCAGAAAGTGGTACTGCAGGGGATTACCTCTCCATGCCACTGAAGAGTCTCATCTCGCTGTTTAGCGCCTAGACAAAACACTCCTCCAGTCCTTGTGAGGCACTGGAACCCTTGGACAACTGTCTGGAAAATAACAACTCTTATTATTCTGTTTATTATAAGTTGCCTTGGTGTGACATATTTCAAGAAAGGTGGGATAGAAATCTAGATACTAATTAATTAATAAATTTAAAGAAAATATTCCACTTCCTCAAAAGGTAAATCTTTGAAGTTTGTGCCATAAATGTGGATTGTCTGGTTGATGACCTCCAGGGATTTGGGGAAACTATCTGAGAAAATTCTCTGATAGTCTCCTTGGGAGGAATAATGACATTCCACTTTGTATTTCAGTATCTCCTGGAGGAACCCTCAAATTTCTTTTCAAATGTCACTTTTTGGAGAAATGTTGGTTCCAGCCCTTTAAAAACCTTTAAAAAGCTGTTTAAAAGTCTTCGGTTTGGAAAAACGTTCTGTGCTCTTTGTGTTGACGGGGTGATAATGATTCTTGCAGCTGTGCTGTTCTCTATTGAGGTGATTGGTTTAACTGATAATATTTGGGATGTTAATGATGATTTTATATTTTATTATGAGATTCAGTGTGAGCTGCTTCAAGAGCCCAGTGAGGGCTATTCGTGTCCTGCTAGCCCCAGTAGGAGGAGAATAAGGAGGATAGAGGAACAGCAGAGGAGGGAGGAAGAGAAGAGGGACAATAAAAGCCGCATCTATTCCTGGTGTCTTGGAGTATTTAAAGTTGTGTGCATGGTCTCTAGGTGAGACCTGGCAACCACATGTGGAAATACGTAACAAGAATCACTTACAGGAGTTCCCACAGTATTTATATTTTCCAATAAGAAGCTTCCCAGTGAAGAGGAATCTGCAAGCCAAAATTCACAAGCGTTTAAGGCAAACCACTTGCTACCACTTCAATGCGTCTTTCATCTGGGCCCCCGGTGGGGAGGGGGAGACAAAGATGCATCTGTGGAGCTTCACAGCCAGAGGCTCTTGTGCATTCCCTCTATTTGTTCTTTATGTTTCCTTAAATGAAACGTACTTCCTCCCTTCCCATCACACACTCCTGCACACATATTTCCTGTTTATTTGGAGGGGGGATGAAAACAGTCAGCAGGATTTTCCCTGCAGCAAAACTCTTCTCCCTCCTCTCCATACTATGGGAGTATTTTCCACAACATGGCTGCAGGATCAGGGCCGGTGTGACAATAATGCTAAAGGGGACCTACAGCCATTGCTCCTGAGAAATGTCTGTTCACAGCTTAGGAACAAAGTATAATACAACATACAAAATTGCAAGAAGCAGTTTTATCTTAATTCTCACATATTATCTTAAGAATCACACACAAAAAATCCTGCCCTCCAATAGCAGTTAATATTTTTAAAAAACATTTTTTAAAATACATGGAACACAACTAGCTTCATTAATATACAGCATTTAAATGTTCATCACACAACAAATTGACCCTAGAGGAAGGGGCAATACGATCATTCCCCCTTGCTCTCAACTTTCTGCGGGCTTTCTCTATAGAGCATATACTTCAACAAGTTTTTATAATGAAAATAAATATTTCGCTTAAAACGATGCCCTAGTTTACAAGGTCCACATTATCACAATGAAAACAGTTGTGGTTAAAGAGTTAACTGCGATCTGCCATCCCCATGTCATGAAAGCCCAGATTTTCTGGGCAATCCTGGTTAAATCACTGCAGTTAATCAGGATTTAACCGGGATCATTAACCAGGGTTGGATCCTGGTTAGTGATCTCAATTAAATGCTGGTTAACTGCAGCGATTTAACTGGGATTGCTTGAAAATTCCAGGTTCTCATTACATTCTCTGCGGGAATGCGTGGAGCTGGCTGATTGTGGTTAACTCTTTAACCGTAATCATTATGGTTGTGAGATTGCAACCAAGATAATCTACTGAAACTAGAAGTTTCTAGCTCTCCAGTATGTACCATTTAGGTTTATGTGGAAAGACAAGCTGGCCACAATCTAGAACTGAGTTAGGCCTGTTGAAATCCACTGAAGTCATCTGGGGGCACCCTCTGTATGTAGGCTCTGTCTGCTCTTAAGTATTCCTGTTATTTCTTGCATGTAACGCCTTAGGGCCCACAGACACCGTGCAGGATAGTTACCCCACCCTTCTGTGGGAACAAACAGGCTACATCCAGTTCCAAAGACTCGCTGAATAGAAATTCACAGCCCTGGGACCCAAGTCCAGCCACACCAGACTCCACATGAAAGGCATCACTTGCGTCACTCCATATCATGCCTTATCCTGGATATTTTGTAGCTACACTGATTTGTATGCACGGAGATCATTGTTTGTGCATCTCCGTTGATTTGAGGCATTCCTGTTAAAAGAGAAATGCTACTGAGAATGAGAAGGGAATCGTCTCCTAATTTCTGTCTCTTCAAATGCCGCACTGTTTTGCTGCCGCTGCTGCCAGTTCCTTGGCTCCTGAGCATTGCTAATAAGCCGCAGAGTGGCTTCCTCCTCCTGTTTCTCGCCTCAGATTCCAGGGACTCTCCAGGGTCACATGGTCAGCTGATTCTTCCAGCCGGAAAGTCTTGCGTCTGCCAAGAGAAGCTGAAGTGTCTGATGCAGCATGGCCCGCGGACAAAATCACAGGCCTCTGATTAACCCTTCTTTAGACTTTGCTCTCTGCACTCCCATAGACAGCAACGTGTTTTTCACACATTACAGTCAGGAGCACGAAACAATCTGACATCTCGGCAGATTAATGTCGCCTGCCTTGGCAAGGCTAAGAAGGAACCCAAGCAAGCTTGCCTTCTAAATGCTGAATTTGGCACGAGACTCTGTGGGATCAGCTGCATTCGCGCCCCCCCCCCACAAATTAGGGTCGTGTCAACATTAGTAGTAACCAAGGGGGCAAAAAGAAATGGGGACAACAGTTTAAATAAAGAATTGGGGAGGGGATTGGTGGGCTTCGGGCTTTGAAAGGTTAGATTTTGCTTTTGAACTTACAGTTCTGCATCTCTTCCACCCTCAGGCCCAGTTTTGATTCGATTCAAATGGGTTTCCTGCTTAATTTCAAAACCTCCTCTTTGCATGGTGTGAGAAAGAAAGCAGCTTTAAAAATATATAAATCAGGGAACAGGCTTTCCCCCCCTTGCTGGCTCCACAGGGGACATAATGGCAGACAGCCCCTCTCTGTCTCAGGCTGTGTGTGAAAGTGAAATGATCTGTAAAGATTCCAGGAAGCCGGGTGGTTGGCTGGAGAGCTAGCATCGGCCCCTTTTGGGCGACTGCCTAGAACTGTAGGGATAGAAGAAGAGTGGGTGCTTGATATTATTTATTATTTATTTATTTTTTACATTTATATCCCGCTCTTCCTCCAAGGAGCCCAGAGTGGTGTACTACATACTTTGAGTTTCTCTTTCACAACAACCCTGTGAAGTAGGTTAGGCTGAGAGAGAAGTGACTGGCCCAGAGTCACCCAGCAAGTCTCATGGCTGAATGGGGATTTGAACTCGGGTCTCCCCGGTCCTCCCCTCCGCACTCTAACCACTACACCACGCTGCATATGCATATGCTGCATCATGGCTAAACACCTGGAAATAGCATCTATCTATCTATCTATCTATCTATCTATCTATCTATCTATCTATCTATCTATCTATCTTATTGACCCAAGCAAGTAGTATCCGATTTAACACTTTGCCAAGAAAACTTCCAAAGAAAGTACAGATTGCAGCAAGTGCAGCTGCTGAGGGGTGTGTGTGTGTGTATTGGGGGGAGTCCCTAGGGGGTGCTCTTTTTCAAAGGTGCCACTTTATGGATGAGAAGTAAACTTCAGATCTTCCTGCCCCCTTGTGGTTCTTCAAGATCCCGCAACTTTTTATTTTAAACCTACAAAGGCCTACTTTTCCCCCTCACTAAGCAAAGTGCGGTCTTTTCATTTGTAAAGAATGGTTGCAACTTGCATAGTCCGCGTGTGTATAATTTCAAACTGATGTTCTAATGATGATGTAATTGAGTTTGAGAATTGGAAATGATGGGATAAAAGATCTCAGAATCTCAGAATTTAATTATCATGTTACCACTCTTTCTCCCCAGCAGCCTAAACCTAGATACCCAACCCAAGCAGAGGCGTAACTGTAATAGAGCAAGGGGAGACAGTCGTCTGGGGGCCCAGTGCCTTGAGGGCCCCCCCAGAGGCAAGTCACATGACTGACTCCCCCAGCCACGCACCTACCCAGGCTTCCTTCAGTTGTATTCATCCTCCGAAACTGATGTGAGTGTTAAGACCTGGAGCTACCAGAACACCTTTTTAAAAACAATTTAGGATGATGTTCTATTGTGGCACATTGGCTTTTATATATATATATATATATATATATCCCTGCTAACTGAGCAAAGAGGCACCTTTTCAAAGTGGTGATTCTCTTTATTTAGCAGGGGGAAAGTAACTGGCCATATCCACCCCCAGCATGGTGTGTGTGTGTGTGTATACACACACATATTTTACTATGCTTTTTGTTACCACTATTCAGCCTCATTTAAGATTTCTTTACTTCATGAGCTGAGCTTCAGTGAGGGGGGGCCCATTTTAAAATCTTGTTTCTGGGCCCACTCCAACCTTGCTACGCCCCTGAACCCAAGGTCGATAAAGTAAGGTGGAAACCTAAGACCGTGCATTGAGTTTTATCAACAGATGGTCCAGTGTTTTGTAGATATGCTTCAATGCTCCTTGTATAGTATAAAAATATGAACTTTGTATTTCTCTGTCTCCCAAGTGAGGCAAGCATGATTGTCTGCAGGTCAAAAGTGAATACAGTTCACTGATGTAGCTTATACTACATTTATATTGAGTTCCTGTTCCTTTATCCAGCGTCACATTAGAAATAAACTCCTTGTCTGTTTGCATATAAGTGGGATATCCATCATGTGCTGTCTCTGAAAAAGCTTATCCTAGAACTTTGTGGGTTGGGGATGACTCTTCCCTTTGTGTCTCTGGGTAAATGGGAGCAGCAGTTCTGTGGGTCTTTGTCACCTTCTCAGGGCTGGTCCACATAGTCACCACCAAGCCAAATATGCAATAGCTTGAAGAAAAGCATCATGGGACGTGGTGCTACAGGAGCACACTTTGCAGTAATTGTCGCCATTATGGCAACTCCAGAAAGTATTCATGATAATATGATAATACTTACCATGCATATAGCACTTTGGAGCGCTCAGTTTATATCTATATCTATCTCACTGTTGTAAGAATGCTGTAAAGTTGGTTTTATTTATTTATTTATTTATTTATTTTTACATTTTCTATCCCGCTCTTCCTCCAAAGAGCCCAGAGCGGTGTGCTACATCCTCCTCACAACAACCCTGTGAAGTAGGTTAGGCTGAGAGAGAAGTGACTGGCCCAGAGTCACCCAGCTAGTATCATGACTGAATGGGGATTTGAACTCGGGTCTCCCCGGTCCTAGTCCATCACTCTAGCCACTACACCACGCTGGCTGGTGTATTATCCTCATGTTGCAGGTGGGCAGTGAAAGGTAAGGTAAGTGTGTCTTGCTCCCTAAAATATCAAATAAGTTTATCATGGCTGAAGTGAGAATTGTTGGTGCATTCTCCAAAGATTGCTTATTCAATTCTAAACTGAGGCTGAGATAAGTTTCAACCATCATTGCCCATTTTGTATTCTGTTTAGAGTTTAAAAAGATAATTTACCCTGCTTCAGAACATAAAATTTGAATAGGTGCAAAGACACCTATGTGAATGTTTAGATATTTTCTGCACAGACAGGTTAACTGTTGCCAAATCAGTTGATGCGTAACAATAAGACTGTAGTCAGCCTGTGGGCTTGATTACTTGACAGCTTCTCCTTGGCCTTTCATTGTACATCTTCAAATATTATTTAGATACCCTAGCCTCCCAATCACAAAAATACTCACCATCACGATTATGGTGTTTGCCTTTGCAGATGAAGGCTACCATAAGCGTGAACAGCAGAGTAAGAGGGGTGAGTGACACACTGAGCTGTGACTTGTGTTACCACTTTGCCTGCTGTACACAATTATAGTGGCTTTCTACATGACGACAGCACAAGTTGGTTATCCTTACATTCAAAGCTCTTCAAGGATCTGCCCCACCCTATCTTTTTGCCCTTAGTTGTCATTATATCTGTGGCCTTTCTGTGACCTGTGACCTTTATTCCTCCAATTCTGTCAGCTGCTTGGAGGTCTCCTGCTCTCTTAAAATATTCTGGCCATTCTCCCTTGCTGCTCCCTAAGCCTAGATCTCCTTCATGGCTTCATCTCTCCCTCTCTACAACAAATCTCTACTCAAAACATATATTTTCAATGAAGTCTTTGGCTTAACCCTTTAGTCTTCATCTTCAATGAAGCTGAATGCATGTCACTCATTTACTCATATCATTCCTTGCTACCTTTGAATTTCTCTTTCTCCTTTCTTCCCCTTCCTTGGTTGCCTTTCCCATTGTTGGAATTTAGATTGTAAGTTTCTTGGGAAGCAGGGACCTTTTTGAAAATGAATGGAAGTAAAGCCCCACGTAAACTGATGGTGCTTTGCCATCAACAACACCATTGTTGACAACTCCTGGAGGATAGGGTTTTCAATGGTTATTAGCCCTAAAAGCTAGGAGTGTGCACGGAGCTGGATGGCCCAATTTGGTTCAAGTTCGGACCGGACCGGGCCAGTTTGGTCTGGCACCCCTCGAAACCCTGCCCCCCCCAGTTCTGTTCAGTCCAGGGGGTCCCCCCCTCTGGGGGGCTTCTCCGAGGCAGTGGTGGGGTCGGGGTCTGCAGAGGTCCTTCCTCCTCCCGCTGGCCTTCCTTCTCTAAAAAAGGCCCCGTTCGGGCATTCTTCAGCCTGTTCAGGGCTTTCACCAGGTGCAGTGGCCATTTTGGAGGCCTCTCTGCCTGTGCAATGGGCCTCTGCATGGCCTGGGTCACCCTGGCCATTTTTGAGAGAAGGAAGGATGGCGGGGGGGGGTGAACCTCCACGGGACCCCCTCCCCCCGCTGTTGCCACCTCAGAGAAGCCCACTAGAGGGGGTAAGTTTTTTTTAAAAAAAAATTAATAATTTTTTTAAAATAATTTTTTTAAAATAAAAGGTCAGCGAACAATTTTTTAAAATAAAAGGTCAGCGAACCCCCACCCCCCGAATGGGGCAGAGGTGTGGGTTTCGGTCCAGGGTCAAGCCAAACCGCAGGTGGTTCAGCTCAACCCCGTGCTTTCAAACTGAACCGGCTCAACATCGAACCAGTTTGGTTCCGAGCCTGCTCATACATCCCTACTAAAAGCTAGACAGGGAACAAGACAACTCTCATATTCCCATAGAGTGTCTTAATGGAATTTCATGGTTCTAAATTGTTAACCCTTGTTTAGATGTAACCTGTTAAGCTTTCCGAATGCCTTCTATGTATGGCATCACAAGCATGGCTCCTACTGCACCCAGTCTCTGTCCTAATCTTGGCACAGCACTCCTTTACACAAAGTTTTTATATAATGCTTCAGAAAGACAGCTGTTCCTGGCACAGTAATCCTAGCCTCAGCTTTCATGTCTGCCAACAAGGCATACAATTTTGTCCTAGTTTGAATAGCCCACCTTTCTTGTCAGCCCCTTCAGAACTCCTTTGAAGTCACTGCACACCGGTCAGCATTGGTGGTCAGGACTGCTATCCATAGTCTGATACTTCAGGACAGTTGTGAACCTCCTTGATGTCTCTCCAGTTTATCCACAGCCGTTGGGCTGAAAGGTTTTCTTTTCTCCTCCTCCCTCTGTAACTTTCTTTCCTATTGCTCTCTGCCTGATCTGCCTTCAATACAGATTTCCTTTCCCCTCCCGCCACCAGCTACTCCTGTCTCCTTAACTGCTGCTGAATCCTCCTGCCCAGCACACACAGCTCCTGACTGGCATTCTCTAAAAGGGCTTCGCCCCTCTTCCAGCTTTGTAATGATAGATAATCCTATGTATCTAAAACATGTAAAACATATAAAGCCATCTGAAATTCAGTGTGGCTTATGCACACTTTTTAACAGTCCATCTGCATAGTTAGGAGTAATCTTATTCAGAAGTCTCATACATTCTATGGCCCTCTTGTATGCCCATTTGGGGTGCTCACACACTGTCTTGGATTAAGCATTAAGGTGCGCCTCAAAGTTTCCTCTCTGGATGCCTAGGTGCAGTTCCTGAGCCCTGAGCCACTTCACTGCTTTCTGAATGTGGTGGCTTCCTTGAAGCCATGGCCCATTGTTCTATGGGATGCTCTGGGCGCCTCAGTTCACCAGCTTCTTCATAAATTGTCAATTTAATTCTTGTTTGCCTTAGCTTGGTCTTCATGGTCAATTTCTGCTTTATGCCATTTCAAGAGCTGGTTTAACAGCCAGCTCTTGTCTCTTCCTGAAAACCTGATGCAGCAGCCGCCAGAATGGGGGATGAACAGGATCCAGATTGTTGTGGGGCTGGACGTTAACCATTTCTTTCCACTTGTCTTGATCTAGACTGAAGTCCCCACAGCTCTGGAGGGAAGTTGCCATTCACACTAATGCAGCCTCTCTTCTAGGGCAGATAGCATTTGTAGAGCCCCTGAACCAAATTGGGATGGCAGCAGTGGGAGAAAGGTTATAACACAATTCCAGCCAGCAGTTTCTATTTAAGACAGAAAAAATGAAAGTGCAAGAGCAAACAACATGATTAATGTCTCATTTGGCTTCCGGGGCCAGTGGTTTCCACTTCATGTTAAAACTGCTGCACTTTTTCCTTTCAAAAGGTTCTACAACCATCTTATTGCTACTTCCAGTCTGGCAAGGTCCTTAGAAGCCCCCATGGTCTGCATACAGAACCTGCTTGCTTACTGAGGTTCCTTAGTATGTCCTAGTTAATTTTGTGAATGGTCCCAGGAAATAACTGGCCAGAAGGAGCTCAGCAGTTGCCTCCCCACCCAAAGTAATTGCTCCCCTTTACTCCTTCAACTCTCACATTTGTGCCTGGCTTCTTCCATTACGCCCCCCCCCCCATTATCCAGATCTTCCAGCTGAGCAGAATTCTCTCTTTCACCTCATCAGCTTCCGAAAGCTGTTGATCTGCGAGGCCCTGGATTTACTCCATGTGCTGTTTTTCACTTCGAAGCTGGATTTCATTCTCTAGCGGCTGAACTCCAGTTTAATTTTCAAATCTAACATGGGTTTCTGTAGCATTGTTGCAGGGCACTCTGCATTTTTCTTACGCCTCTTCCAGCCTAACTTGGTGAGATGCCATCTCCTTCTGCAGCTTTCTGTCTGGCCTTTGCTGCCTCCTTTTCTTGCTGTGAATGAGCAAGGATCTTACAAAACAGCTTCTGCAAATCTGCAAAGCTTTTGCCTATATATCCTTGGAGTTATGGCACCTGATTCCTCCCCCGATCTGTAGCTTTCTTTTGAGTGCTGCTTGATCAGTTCTGTCAAGAGCTAGCATTTCCGTAATCCTTTTCCGGTTCCTTAGACAGCATCCTCTCTAACCCACTTCTTCATATTCTTTTTCAAAAATATTTGTTTCATCAGAATCAGCCCATAGAGAATATAATGTTTGTGGTATTGGCTAGATTCCCTAAAATTTTTGATGGACATTCAAAAAAGAAAAAAGGATATTTTCACTGTGAACCATTTGCTATGAAAAAAAAGTTGTATTAAAAGAGCATATATTAAAAGAAAAACCAATAAGCTTGGTTCTTCCAGAATCTGGCCATTTAATTCTAATCCTTAAAAAAAAAAAAGATTAAGGCTCCTGCTTGCATGTAGCACTCAGAGGATCCCTTCTCTGCAGCAAAACAAGAACCATGAGGAAATAAAGGCCATCACAAGGCTACTCCAGGCAGCTGATGCAGCATGAAATCAAATACTCCCTAGGAATGAGTCACGAACATAAGCCCTCCCTTGGCTGCTACTTGGCAGCAACAAAAACCTCTCTGCACCAATAGCAGGCTGTGTGCTCCAGCGGGGAGCCCTTGGCAATGCCCTACTTTCAAGGTGGCATTCAGTATTTGACAAAGTATCATGCACAGAAGGCACATGAGGATGCCACAATGTCCAGACAGTGAGAAACAAAGCAGGAGAAGAGAGGAGGTCATATCAAGTATGCACCGGTTTGTTCCCACAGGATTGGGTGAGGGTTTCCCTCAGCCAAAGTGACCTTTCAACCTCTCCTCAAGAAGCTGTAAACTGCTCTTGTGATCACTGTCCCTGAACAATTAGACGGAGCATTTCAGATCAGCACAGGAGTTTCACAGTCACAGCTCATCATTTCATGCTGCCCATACCCCAAAAGCCCCAAAACACAAAGATGTATTGGACATGTTAAAAAAAAAAAACCCACTAGAAAAGCACACTAGGATTTTTTAGGTTTTTTTACTCTATCTTCACTTGAAGGGAGAGCTGCATTTCAAACAAACAGAAAATGCTGAATGTTTGTGTTAAACCAACATCCTCAGTTCACTCAGCCATTTGAAGAGAGCAAATAAAAGTAGCCCGAAAACTCAGTTCCTTTCCATCCTTTCCTTTTCCCAGGGGCAACTCTAGAACAAGCAGTTTGGGGGAGCAAAGGGGTGGCAAAGAACATTATTAGGGGAGCAAGGATTTTGCTATACGTTAGATACTTATAGAGGTAAAGTAATTAATGTTGTTAGTTTATTTACCTTGTTAATTAAGTTTGCTTGACATGTCTAGACTTATGCAGAAAATGGGCCAGATTCCTCTTAGAAAATACTAAGGTCATTCACATGTCTATCGGTGCTAGGACTGGGGAGGGCTGGGGGGGATCAGGAGCGATCCTGGCGCTTCTCACAATCAGCCTTATCTGGGCTAGCCCTGTCCTAAAGCAGTGGTGTATATGTTGGTAACATCCAGACTTGACTACTACAATGGGCTGCCATTGTATGTAATTCAGAAACTGCAATTGGTGCAGAATGTGGCAACCAGATTGGTCTCTGGGGCTACCTGAACAGCCCACATTTCTCCCATCCTAGAAAACTACATTGACTGCCAATGAATTTCTGGGTCAAATACAAAGTGCTGGTTATTACCTACAAAGCCCTGAATGGATTTAAGAGAGCACCTTCATATTAATTAAACTTGCCTCCTATTATGATCATCGGGGGAGGTCCAGTTGTGATTGCCACCAGTGTGTTTGGTAGTGACTTGGAATTAGGCCTTCTCTAGGGCTGCACCAGGACTCTGGAACATGCTCTCAAATAAAACCAGAGCCTCCCGATCTCTTTTGGTTTTTAAGAAACAGCTGAAGACATACTAATCAGGCCTTTTAGTTAAGTTTTAAACCACCTGTAGGGGTATCCGAGCCAGCTCACCTGTGAGCCACTCAGCTCAAAGGGGTTCAGGTTGAGCTGGCTCAAAAGGATTCAGAGGAAGGACTCCCCTTTACCAGGATGGGGTGGGGGCGGCACAGGGGGCTTAGCTAAAGCGAATTGCAGCAGGAGGGGAGTGATTTTTTTAACCTTAAAAATGTGGCAGCCTCAGGGGTGGCAGCAGGGGCTGCACCACAGACACCAGAACATATTTCTTCTTTCAGTTTGGGCCCATTTGGGGCCCCCATGCATGTGCAGACGCCCAAACCGGGCCCAAAAGAGGCCTGAAATGAGCCTGAATCAGCCCTGTCTGCTCCAGTGGGGGTGGGGTTGAGCTGGTCTTTTTGGTTTTGTACACATCCCTATCACCCAGAGATGTATATACTGGTTGGTATTAAAACACACAAAATCAACAAACCCAAATAGATATTAAGGCTATTCACACAACCAGGCAGGCGGGTAGGTGGAAGGCAGGGTCTGACTTACCTTCTTCCCAGACGATCAGCAAACTGCTGGGAGCGTAGCTTGTGCTCCCAGATAATCTGCACTGCTCCAAGCAATGCAGACCTCTGGAGGCCAGGATGATGTGTCTTGGCCTCCAGAAATTCCACAATGCACTGTGTGATGAGCGCATTGCATTGTGGGATACTCCCATGAGATGGGTGCTCTAGGAGCCCATCTCTGTGTAGCCCAAGCCTACAAATGACCTTGTACCTGGGGTAAAGGCCTCTGTACTGGGCTTGTGAGGGAGGCAGTGCAGGGCTTGGGCTCAATCCTTGTGCTGCACACGAGCAATCCTACCCAGGTAGGCTTCTCTAACCTGGGTAGGGCTGTTCATGTGCATAGCCTTTTTCTGTTCTCTTGGAAGGGAAAAAGCTCAAAACCAAAATAGCAAGAGCCATCACTTCATAATAAATGTCCATACAATGTTGACTGTTTAATCCGAAAGGCACCATGTTTTGTTCCTTTGATTTCATTGATAAAGGATTGGTCTGTATTGATAAAACGGGATCTTGAAAGAAACATGATATGGCATGCAAAACAACTGGAAGTGGTGAACAGTTTTATCACTTGTATCCAGAGCACCAGGGACACTACTTGCATGCTCCAGCTTTCTTCTGTTCAAGGTGTTATGTTAAAAGTTCACATGAAATTTTCATGGATTAATCCAATACTGAGGAACTAGAAAGGAACAGAAGCCCAGTTAGATTGTATACCCATAAGGAGGAAAGGTACCAATAAGTCCAGGAGGATGCCAGCATGGCTAACACGTACTGTCCAGGAAGCCATAAAAGGGAAGAAGACTTCCTTCCAAAATTGGAAGTCCTGTCCAAATGTAGAGAACAAAAAGGAACACAAACTCTGGCAAAAGAAATGTAAGGTGACAATAAGGGAGGCGAAAAGAGAGTTGAGGAACATTTAGCTAAAAGTATCAAGGGGAATAACAAAAACTTCTTTAAATACATCAAAAGCAGGAAACCTGCCAGGGAGGCCGTTGGACCATTAGACAATGAGGGAGTGAAAGGGATTATTAAGGAGGATATGGAGGTTTCAGAAAAGCTAAATGAGTTCTTTGCATCTGTCTTCAAGGCAGAGGATACTGAGCATATACCTGTTCCTGAACCAGGCTTTTCGGGGATGGAGGCTAAAGAACTGAATCAGATAGAAGTGACAAGAGATGATGTTCTAAACTGTCTGGAAAAACTAAAAACTAACAAATCGCCAGGGCTGGATGGCATCCATACAAGAGTCCTCAAAGAACTCAAATGTGAAATTGCCGACCTCCTTGCTAAAATATATAACTTATCCCTGCAATCAGGCTCCGTACTGGAGGACTGGAAGATAGCAAATGTAACACCGATTTTCAAAAAGGGATTCTGGGGCGATCCGGGAAATTACAGGCCAGTAAGCTTAACATCCGTTCCAAGCAAATTGATGCAAAGCACCCTCAAGGATAAAATTGTAAAGCACATAGAAGAACAGGCCCTGCTGGGAGAGAACCAGCATGGCTTCTGCAATCTTGCCTCACAAACCTTTTTGAGTTCTTTGAGAGTGTCAACAAGTGTGTAGATCAAGGTGATCCAATTGACATAGAATACCTGGACTTCCAAAAAGCTTTTTGACAAAGTTCCTCATCAAAGACTCCTGAGGAAACTTAGCAGTCATGGGATAAGGGGACAAGTACATGTGTGGATTGCTAACTGGTTGAAAGACAGGAAAGAGAGGATAGGTATAAATGGAGAGTTTTCACAATGGAGGGAAGTAAGTGGGGTCCCCCAGGGATCTGTACTGGGACTGGTGCTTTCTAATTTATTCATAAATGATCTAGAAGTAGAGGTAAGCAGCAAGGTGGCCAAATTTGCAGATGATACCAAACTCTTTAGGGTAGTGAAATCCAAAACGGATTGTGAGGAGCTCCAAAAGGATATCTCCAAACTGAGTGAGTGGGCAACAAAGTGGCAAATGTGGTTCAGTGTTGGCAAGTGTAAAGTGATGCACATTGGGATGAAAAACCTCAACTTCAAGTATATGCTGATGGAATCGGAGCTGTCGGTGACTGACCAGGAGAGGGATCTTGGGGTCGTGTTGGACAGCTTGTTGAAAGTGTCGACTCAATGTGCAGCAGCTGTGAAAAAGGCCAATTCCATGTTAGGGATAATTAGGAAGGGGACTGAAAATAAAACGGCTAACATTATAATGCCCTTATACAAAACTATGGTGCAGCCACACCTGGAGTACTGCATACAATTCTGGTCACCATATTGAAAAAAGAACATTGTAGAACTGGAAAAGGTGCAGAAGAGGGCAACCAAGATGATCAGGGACCTAGAGTACCTTTCTTATGAGGCAAGACTACAACACCTGGGGCTATTTAGTTTAGAAAAAAGATGACTGTGGGGAGACATGATAGAGGTCTATAAAATCACATAGGGTGTGGAGAAAGTGGATAGAGAGAAATTATTCTCCCTCTCACATAACACTAGAACCAGGGGTCATCCCATGAAACTGATTGCCAGGAAATCTAGGACCAACAAACGGAAGTACTTTTTCACACAACACATAATCAACTTGTGGTATTCTCTGCCACAAGATATGGTGACAGCCAACAACCTGGATGGCTTTAAGAGGGGTTTGGATAACTTCATGGAGGAGAGGTCTATCATCGGCTACTAGTCAGAGGGCTATAGGCCATTTCCAGCCTTAGAGGCGGGATGCCTCTGAGTACCAGTTGCAGGGGAGTAAGAGCAGGAGAGAGGGCATGCCCTCAACTCCTGCCTGTGGCTTCCAGTGACAGCTGGTGGGCCACTGTGTGAGCCAGGATGCTAGACTAGAAGGGCCTTGGGCCTGATCCAGCAGGGCTGTTATTGTGTTATTATGTTCTTAACAGGGCTGAGTAAGGTATAATATTGTCGTGGTGGCACTGTGAATGAGTTTATGGCAGTTTGCAACCCAGTTGAAAGCAAATTGCTAAGCAAACAGTGATAAAAACACTTTTGAAGCATGCATGATTAGCAGCAGACATTCTCAGTTACTACTGCTGCTGCTACTACTACTACCACTACCACCACTATTAACAGTTAAACTTGGACATCCATGTATTTACTCAGTGCTACACACTCTGGGGCCTGTGGAAAAAATTCTCTTCATTTTAAGATTTCAAAGGAGATTTATGAGCAAAAAAGTAAAAGGTTCATGGTTGTGGGGAACTGCTTGCAAGGAACGGAGAATCCACTTTCTTCCATGGCTGCCTGCCACTGTGAAACCATAATTCCCCGAGCAGGGTGAGACGGACGCCTAGCTACCATGACCTCCTCAGTAGGTTTCCATGGATACCATGCACTATAAATAAAAAAAAAAGGGAATTTCAAACCACTTTTCAGTCCTGCTTAGTGACAATAAGGAAACCTCTTTGAATTTAGTTTCCTATTTCACCTTTCAGGGGTTGTTTTGAAGACAAATAATTACCTCTTCAGCCAGGAAATTACCACCAGTCATACCTATTTACTTCTCTACTGTGCACTAATTAGCATGTTGAGGGTGGCTGCTTGTCTGAGATGTAAGGTTCAGCTCTGTGTTTTGGAAGACAGCATGGCGGGGGGGGGGGCGGGGGGCTGCAGACCATCGACCTCCTCCAAACGCCAAAGGTGTGGCATGAAGCCGAGTGCAGGAAGAAGACCAGCAGAAATTTAAAATAAATAAATAAATGCACGGGTGGGGCATGCGATATTACATCTGCATCCTTTTGCAATGAATCAGATTCACACTGCAGATTTTGTCTGGCGTTCTGGGTCTCTGGAGGATTGAAAATAATTTGGTTGCAGCAGTGGGAGGTGTGCGTGTGTGGAGAGAGGGGACTCGCTTTCCAACAGCCTGCTGGGGCGAGAACATGCCTGACACTTCATTCCTTTCCAGTTAATGCAGCGCGACCGGGAAGAAACTTAACCCTCTAATTGCTAAATTGGGAAACTCTTCTTCATCCCAAAGCCTTAAAGAATAGTTTCCCCCCGCACCCTCCCAGCAAATGAGACTTGCACTCTACAAAGGGATCGTATTCATTTGGAAGCTTGGTGGAAAGGGAGGTCCTTTTAAGCATTGCTCCTTCAGCACCTAAATGTCAGGGACATGGTTTATAGTGTTCTGTGCTTTGTGCTAGAAATATTAAGGTGAGGTCAGACCAGTCAAAAAGTAGCAGTTCAGGTTTCTTCCAGTCAGTTGCATGTACATACACAGAGCATGAATATGGATACAATCTAACATCTTTCACAGGGCTCCTTTCAGTCATTTCACTCAGTGGGTTGAAAATGTTCCCTAAGTCCTGCCATCTCTCAAGTGCCACAACCATGTGGTTACATCAGTATTGTCTGCACACACTGGCAGTGGTTTATCCAAGGTTGCAAGGATCAAGCATGTCTCTTAAACACCAAAATGTCCAGAAAGCTCTACCCATCAGTCACTGCAGCAAGAGAATTCCAGGAGCCTAATGGACCCCAAAGCTTTAATTCAAACCATGGTGCCCCCAGCATACAAAACAATATCCTCTTAAATGATTTTTAAACACAAACATAGCATTATATTGAACAAAATATACAGACACTGCAAGCCAACAAGAAAGAGCCTTTGGGCCTTGTGTGTGTGTGTGTACTAATTCCTCTGGACTAGTACTGCCTGTGTATTTTGTTATATACCTGTCATTCCTTTGCATAGGCAGATTTTCTGCAAATGAACCTCCTCTCCCCCCAACCTGCAATGGTTGCCTTGAATATCCCATCTTTGGGGGAAGCAGAGATGAAACAATATTCTGAGGTCATTGTTGGAGCTAGGACCCTGGCAGCATCAGTTCTCAGCTGCAATGTCTCATAGTGATCACTGGAGGGGTTAAAGATCAAGGATAAAAGTTCTGGACTCCTCCCCTCTTTGTTCTTCCAGAGTTAGTCTCCATTTTGTATCTCCAGAGAGGGCTGTTTGTTTTGCTCGCTCTCTCCAGCCATGAACTACAGCTGAAATTAAGCTGTAGGCTTTTTCACATTCATTTGTAACCTTTTAAAAAAAAAAATCCTTGTAGTTCTTCCATACTAAAGAACTGTCTCAAGAACTCTTGCTGCTTTCTCACTAAACTGGTTTTGCTTTGCTATTTGGGGACCGAACTGCCATACTTCCCCTACATTCATAACATAAGTATCCAATAAATCAGTGGTGGAGAAAGGCAGAATAGAAATGGGCAAGTATGGTGGAAGGTTGATGGAGGCAGTTACGAGAACATCATTTTAAAACATGTTTCAATATATAAAACACATGAAGAAACCCCCAGTGGCAGGACAATCCTGAACCTTTGGGACATGTTGGACAATATCCCATCACTGGACATCTCCGGAGTCAAGACCATCTTACCTCTTGTCCTCTGGCAGTGCCATACCCTGCCTCCACCTGGGAAGGAGAGTACCCCTTGTTGGGTATAAATGAGGAGATAATCTTGATGCCATCTGTGACTTTTTGCTTCTTATGGAACTCCATGAGCTTCCCTGCCATTGACTTTGGACAGAAGTCGAATGCACAGAAAGCAAGGAATATTTACCAAAAGAGCAAGCAAACAAACAAAAATCAAAAATCCATCCAAGTAAGCATTAATAAAACCATGGAGGTAGTGGACAGAGCACCTAAAGCTACTGAAGACCTGGACTAACATCTCTGAAGTTCCTGAAGCTCCTGAAGACATGGGCCGACATGCACTAATGAAGCACTAATGAAGGAGGGGTGATTTCTATCAGTCTCTCCCCTTCCCTCCAAAGCCCACTGTGACTCCTGAAAATGTGTCTCTGAGGGTTCTGCCACTGATTGGGTTCTTGGTTCTGCCACTGTTCACAAAAAGGTGAATGGAAATTAAATTTTAACAAAAAATGAAAATCAGTAAAATTTCAGATGAAATCTCAATTTTCTGAATGCCCACTATTAATTAAAAATGATTAAAAACCTCACTTTTAAACATCTCCCACTTCAGTAACTTTCAAAGACATGCTTATGAATAGTTCTGCAGAATATCTGACAATCTGACCAGCAATTCTAAATAATCTAGGCCCCAGTGCTAAACAGGCTAGGTTGTTTGACTTCAGTGCAATTTGCGTTGTAGTCATTTCACTCTTGAAGTCAGTGGAGCTCTTCCAGAAATAAGTTGCAATCTTCAGATTGCTTAACTGGCTTTATGATCAGAGTGACAGTTAGATACATCTAAGCATATGTGGGATATTTTACAAAAAGGAAATTCTGAATAAAGGCAGAGAAATTGGTGGAGATGAAACCCACAAGGGCCAGGGTTCCTTATGTTTATGTGTCAGGGAGAAAATGCTTAGTCAGTCAAGGTCAGGAAGGTGTATTTCCATCCCTGGTGCAAACCTCTGTTTGTACTCAGGTCTAGCCTGTTATATTACGTTCTTTGAAAACATTTCATAGAGGCCATTGCCGGAAGCAGGATGTCAGTCTACATTGGACATTACTTTGTTCCAGTATGACAATTCTTTTGTTCTTAGCAAGCAAGGAATTCTCTCCTGCTGAGAAAGCCCAGTCAAAGTCCAGGCACCATGTCAATCCTACTAAAACCCAGATGGCTGAGACACAAATTTCACTCTAGGTGAAATAAGGAGTGTAGGAAGGGGCCTTTCTGGTTGGGTAAGTCTCCAGGTCTTTGGACTGAAAATCATAAGAATAAGAATAAGAATAATAAGACAAGCAGAGTTATCCAGACAAGCAAAAGAATAAAACAAGCAAACACACACTGGTATTCAGATTAGTAACCAAACAAACTGTGGATGGAAGCGACAATTAGAACTGAGGAAAGTGGGATGTGCAGGCTCACACTGTTCTCATGCTTGATCTTGAAGGGGATAAAATGTTACGGCGGGAAAAGAAAGGTTTCAGGAAAGAGCTCTGAAGGGTCTGCCACAGAAGAAACCAAAATTAACATTTTTTTTAAAAAAAGAAAGCCTTCAAGTATTAATCCTCAACTAAATTAAATAGTCGCTTTCATTTAGCCAGAAATTGCACATGTGCACAAATGGAAATGGAAATGGATCGGATCGGATAGGATAATGTTGTTTATTTAATAAGGCTGCAATTCTATGAACACTTATGTGAGAATAAGACCCATGGAACACAGTGAGGTTTTTGAGAAAACATCAGAGGACTGAGCTGCTATTACTCATTTTAGTTTCAAGTCCAGCTTGTCCCCAAGTGGCTAATGATGGATTGAAACATGAAAACATACATTTCAAATTAAAATGTCACTCAAAAATCTAGCTCATATCTCCTTCCCAGTTTAAATTAACATTGGCTAGCATTGGCTAGCAAACCACAGCAGCTTATGAAAAACCTTGAGATGCTTACAAGAAAGAAACTGGGGATCTAGCTTGGATGGATGGAACTCTGGTGGGAGTTCCATCGTTGTGGGTCAGCCACTGCAAAGTGAAAAATCTCCTCTCTGTCTCTTCTTCTTTAACCAGTTGACAATCCATAGGAAGAACTATGTACATGTCTCTCAAGTTCAGGGCTGTCCCTAGGAGGGTGTAGGATTGGGGGTGAGTGTCACGCCCCCTCAGCCACACTCCTCTTTTGCCATCGCTTCATGCCCCCACCCTCCAGTAGTGCAGGCAGCTCTAAAGAGTTTGATTGCCTTCCCTTCTCACTCCAGCTAGGAGAGCAGCATGAACTTCCTAGTGCCATGCGTCCTGGTTACTTCCAGATTCCTGTCAACTTTCCACATGGCACCCAGTATTTATAGAAAGTGCCTCCCCGTCCTCAAGTCAGTCCATGCATCCACTCCTTTTCTAGCGCCCCTCCCCACGTCCGAAGTGTTGAGCTACACATACACCCTTGGTGGGAGGAGGTTCTTTTTATGCGTTCCAGTGGCTTCCCCAAAGCATGCCTGTGCATCCATCTCCATTGCGGGCTTGTCATTTGGTATCCAGTTCTCATGGCCCAGGCTAGGAAGTTTGATCGCTTCTCTCTTTGCTCAGAAGAGGAGGGAGGAGATCAAGCTCCTTAGCACTGTGTGCTAAGAAAAGGAGTGGATGCATGGACTGACTTGAGGACGGGGAGGCACTTTCTATAAATACTGGGTGCGCTGCTGGAGGGTTGCGGGGGTGAGGAGCAGTGGCTCACTGGGAGTGTGGGGGTGATTGGGCCTGGTAGAGTGGAGGGCTGGGGGTGATCACCCTTTCACCCCATCTAAAGTATGGGTCTGCTCAAAGAATTCTACAGGTTGCTGTGGTAGATCTTCCCTTTTCAGAAGCCATGCGGATTCATCCTTCACAAAGCTTCCTTCCAGGGGCATATCTAGGGGAGGCAGGGCATATGCCGCGGGCGCCACGTAAAGGGGGCGCCATTTTTTAAAATGAAAAAAAAAAAAGGCCACCAAAAACAAAATGGCCACCATGCATGCTCAAATGGCCTCTGTGATGCCCTAGACCATGCCAGGCCTCACAGAGGCCAATTGAGCATGTGAAGTGGCCATTTTGTTTTCGGCGGCCAAATTTTTTAAAAAACATATTTTTAAAAATGGCCACCGCACATGCTCAAATGGTCCCTGTAAGGGCCTCAGCCTGGGACGGGCTCCAGCGATGAATTAAGAGGCCGGTGGGGGAGGGGGAACCTTTGCAGACTCCCCCATGGCCTTTAGGAAGCCCCCCGAAGGGGCTACAGGTAATTTTTTTATTTTAAAAAATTAATATAATATAAGTAACTGTACACGTATTCAGTTTGGCACTATGTACAGAGAATCAGGGCTTGTGAATACTGAGCTTAAGCTTATGAGCTAGGATTGTATTCATTTGCTCTTACTTTGCTTCTTGTGATAAGTGAGTTAAATGTGGTGTCTTAATAATATGGCTATTAATGGTGAATTTGTCTTTGAATCAGTGTGAAATCCTTAGTATTAAGGCCCACTGGGAGTTTCTTTCTTTCTTTCTCTCATTTCAACTGTTTTTCTGAAATACTAAAATATATTCCAAGCAGTGACACAGTTTACTCTGCATATCCTTTAATTCTTTTCAGAGTATCTGGGAAAAGTCAAATTCTCCATTTATTTTTACAACTTATGTAATAGTGATGCTACAATGCATAGTAGAGAATTAGACAGGCACTTCTGTTTAGTTTTCGAAGTACACCTCCATGAGCCCCAGCATACTGAAAATTGTAGTTTTCCAGCATATTTTTGGTCTGGCTATGTCCACGGCTAAATAGTTTTTGAAATATTAAAAGATTAACAAGCTTGCATTATTTTTGAGCTGATATTATGGTAAAGTTATCTGAAAGATGAGTGTCAGATGTTTGGACAGCGGGAGCAATTTCTGTGCTTGCCCTAGGCGCTATTTTCCCTAGATATGCCTCTCCTTCCTTCCTTCCTTCCTTCCTTCCTTCCTTCCTTCCTTCCTTCCTTCCTTCTTCTTTTCTTCCTTTCTTATTTTAGAAATGTTTCCCACAAGTTTATCTGGGAGAGAAGTTAGTCTGGCAGCTAAATCCCTTCCAGGTCCATTTAAAAACAAAGTCCTTTCCAATCCTATAAGCAGGCTAATTTTAATAACGTTGCATATTTTTGTTAACACATCAGCAAAAAAAGTTGTTCTTTTTAAAAACCATTTAATTGGTTTTAAATGGTTCTAATCATTTTTGAATTGTTTTAATATTGTTTTTAGCATTGTGTTTGAATTGTGGGTTTTATGTCTTTTTAAAAAGTTGTTGTACAGCACCCAGAGCCTCTGGATGGGGCAGTTTATAAATGTAATAAATAATAAAAAATAATAATTTCAAGTTTGAATCTTTTAAGAACTCTTGGGTGAATGCCATTTGGTCCCAGTGTCTTATCTAGTTAGTTATAAGTTTATTCGGTCATTGACCAGCAAACATTTACAATAAACCAGTACGCATTTTACAAATATATATATTTATTTCTCCTAGGAGTACCCGTTGCTAATCTCATTCGTGGCAGCTCTTACGAGAAGCTGCTGGACTAGTGACGGGATGAGGAGAAAATGGCTGCTGGGATGAGGAGGCAGTGGCAGGCCCGGCCAGGCCCAGCTGCCAGGCTGAGGAGGTGGAGGCAGCGGCGGGAGGCCCAGCCACCTGAGTGAGGAGGAGGTGGCAGCAGGCCAGGGTGAGGAGGAGGTGGTGGCAGGCCCGGCCCGGCCACCAGGGTGAGGAGGTGGCGGCAGCAGGCCTGGTCCAGCTGCCAGGGTGAGGAGGTGGCAGCAGCAGGCCCGACCCAGCCACCAGGGTGAGGAGGAGGCGGTGGCGGGCCCGGCCCAGCTGCCATGAGGTGGCAGCAGGCCCAACCCGGCCACCGGGATGAGGAGGCTGTGGTGGCAGGCCTGGCCTGGCCGCCGGGGTGAGGAGGAGGCGGCAGGCCCGCCACTGGGTGAGGAGGTGGCTGGGCTGCCAGGAGGAGGAGGTGGCAGCAGTTCCGGCCACCAAGATGAGGAGGTGGCAGCGGGCTGGGCTGGGCCAGCCACCGGAATTAGGAGGCAGCGGCAGGAGGGGACAGGCCAGCTTGAAAGCCACCCAGAAACCATGGGGGGGGGGGAGAGGCACAGATGCTCTGTGCCTGGCCCAGCTAGTTAATTTATAATTCATCAGAGCTGAGTGAAGAGAATACCAGAATATTTCATTTTAACACTCCTTAACTCTGGGCCCTCATAAGGAACTTCTAGAAATGTTAGTCAGTTAGAATGACAACAATCTTACAAAACATGATCCAGGAAAGGGTCTGATTCAAAAGGTTATAAAACATATAGAGGCCGTTAACATGACCTAATGGGTGGGCAGGTGGGTGGGCTTCTCAAGCCTTGCCTTCCCCCTAGATGATCTTTGTTGTCTTTGTTGCTCTGTGCTTGTTACTCTTTGTTACGCTGTGCTCCCACATGATCAGCCCTGCTCCATGCAGCATAGAGCAGGGTGGATCACTCTGGGGCCGAGATTCATTGTCCTCGCCCCCAGAAATCCCACAATGCACTGCGCAAGTGATGGGAGGGTGAATTTTGCTGTCAGTGCTTCAGCACTGGCTGAAAGCAGCTAGTGCTGAAACGTGATCAATTAAGGGAGTGAATGCTCCCTCAGCCCCATTCAAGGGAGCACTTACTCCCTTAACCTAATTTAAGCACCCAGTTTCTTAGCTGGGTTTACTGCCAAGGTGCCGCCAGGATCCGTGCAGCTCCTGGCAGTTCCCACGGGCAGCCTGGCTTAGCTGCCCTAGCCCAGTCTCGGCTGCTCATGAAAACAGCCTCCCCGGGACAGAGCCACCATTGGGTGAATGGGTTCAAAGAACCCAGGCCGCTGCCCCAAACACCCCCCCTCCCCATTTCTGATGTCAGACATGAGGGGCATTATTTTGCTCCCCAATGGGGCCGCGTGGCCCCATTAGGGACCGAAATGGGGCCGCACTGCATTGGCAGCATGGCCAGAGTGACTCTCCCTGCCTTTTAAAGATAGAGAAAGTCGCTCTTGACCTCACTGCCAATGCAGCGGGGCCAATCTTTAAAGGCAGGGAGAGTCGCTCTGGTCCGTCCTACCCAATGCGGTGCGGGCTGATCTCCATTCCAAACAGGGCTGCGCAGCCATTTGGGAGGGAGACCATGTCCCCTTGTCAGATGTCAGATGCGGGGATGTGGCCAGCTGGCCCCCTGCATCTGACATCAGACATGAGGGGCAGGGCTAGGGGGCCGCAGCAGCCGAACACGGGCTGCCGCCAGCCTCCCTCTGTGTCTGAGCCTCACTAAGTGAATGTGGATTTCAAACTAGGGCGCGGCTCTGGTTCGCGATCGAACTAGTTCTGCACCTTTCTATCTCAGAGCATTCTCTTAACCAACCATTCTCTTAACTAACCGTGGGATTTTTTTTTTTTTTTAAACCCTTTAAAAATGAAGCTAAAGCTCTGGGGCCGTCTCTGTTGCTGCCCCGAGGCTTTGGAATGTGCTTCCTAGTGAAATAAGAGCCTCCCATCTCTGACAATTTTTAAAAAGTCTTTAAAGACACATCTGTTCACCCAGGCTTTTAACTGATATTGTCTTGATTGTTTTAATGTTGTTTTTAGAATATTGTGTGTGTGTTTTTTAAATTAAATTGTGTTTTTTTTTAATTTCTTGTTTTGTTTTTAATTAATGTTTTACCTTTGATTTTATCTTATTGTAAACCACCCAGAGATGTAAGTTTTGGGTGGTATAAAAATACGTTAAATAAATAAAATAAAATAAAATAAAATAAAATAAAATAAAATAAAATAAAATAAAATAAATAAAAGGTGCAATGTTGCCTGTGTGTGGTAGTGAGGAGCTAATTGTGTCACAATCATTCTTGCATTCCCACACAACCATCACAGTAGCAATGAATGGATCATTTAGGTGGCTCTAATACCATGCAGGATTCCACAGGAATTTTGTGCACTGAGGGAGATCTGCATCTCCTAAATGCAAGTTGCACTAGAGTGCACATTGTGCAAATGGTGACATTGTGCTAGGAAGTTGTATGATTGCATGACCATTATTTCCAATGCTTGTGCAATCATACAACTTTCTCATGTAATTTCAGCATTTACACAATGTGTGCTCTAGCACAACTTGCACTTGGAAAATGCAAAATACCTATGAAATCCCTATGAGTGACAGCATTTTCGGAACCACAGAGTTTTCTTCCAGTCCCTCCTCACTGCAGGTAACTGCTAGAGCAGGCCTGCTCAACTTTGGCCCTGCAGCTCTTTATGGAACTGCCACAACCCCCAGCCACAGTGGCCAATAGCCAGGAATTATGGAAGTTGTAGGCCAACATCTTCAGGGGGGCCAAAGTTGAACAGGCCTGTGCTAGAGCATCTCTAACAAATGGTTGTCCAGCCTCTGTTCAAAAGCCTCCAGCGAAGAAAAGCCACCACTGCACAAAGCAGACTGTTGCAGTTAAACAGCTAGGAAGCAGTTCCTAATGTCTAGCATAAAATCTCTCCTTGATTTTAGTCTTGATCTCAGGCACAACAGAGAACAAGTCCACTCCTCCTTTTATGCGAGAGCCCTTCAGATATCTGAAGACTGTTATCATATCCTCCCTTAGTATTCCCTTCTCCAGGATAAACATATGTAGCCATTCTCATAGGATTTGGTTTTCAGATCCCTCACCATCTGATTTGCCCTCCTCCAAACCCATTCCAGTTTATCAATGTCCTTAAAATGTGACGCCCCAAATTGAACATAGTCAAGTTAGGTCTGACCAATGCAGAAGAGAGGAACAATTACTTCTTGTGAGATGGACACTATGCCTGTATTAATGCAGTTTAAGATTGTATTCGTGTTTTTTTTAACCAGCTGCATCGATCATACTGATGACTCAATGTTCATTTTATTGCCCATTAAGACACCTAGGTCCCTTTCGCCTGTACTGCTGCCAAGGAAAGTCTCCCCCATCCATGCTATACTTGTGCATTTTATTTTTCTTACTCAAATACAGGACTTTATATTTGTTGAACTTCATCTTGTTGGTTTTGGCTCAGCATTTGAGCTTGTCAAGATTGGATTTAATCTTGATTCTAAGACAGGGGTTCTCAAACTTGGGTCCCCAGATGCTGTTGGACTACAACTCCCATCATTCACAGAGACAATAGCTTCAGCCATTGTGCCTGGGGATGATTGAAGTTGTAGTTCAATAACATCTCGAGACTTGCATTTGAGAACTTCTGATCGAAGTTGTTTGCTAACCCGCCCAGCTTTGTGTTGTCTGCAGATTTGATAAGTATCCCCCTACCTCTTGCCATTTATGAAAATGTTGTACACCAGAAGGCCAAGAACAGAGCCCTATGGCACTCAACTCAGTTCCTTCCTCCACAATGACATGGTGCCATTGATTGTGCAAACATCTGATCATTTGGAAAGGCTCTAAGGTGCCTAGAGTTCGAACATTATTATTCTCATCCATAAGAAGAATCTCTCTCTGTCCCAAAGTATCTCACAATCTAAAAAGAAACACAAGAAAGACATTAACACTAGCCCATGCTATATACATGCTATGTGGAATGCTATGCTATGCTGGGGTAGATAGGGAGAGTTGCTCTTGCCCTACTAAATATAAATCACCAAAACAGAAATTTCAAGCAGATTGGAAGTTTCCCTTCAGGCAAAACGTCTGAGGAATGTTGAGAGAAGTGTACTTCTTCTTTCTTTCTTTCTTTTTTAAAAAATCAAGACAACTGACTTGTCTTTGTGGGGGAGGCTGTGCACATCCAGAGGCACATGAACTGGTGTAGGTTTATAGAAAGTACCCCCAGAATTTGAGTTACTGCCTCTCTGACAAGGGGCTCCTAATTTGCTTTCTGCTTTACAGTAGATGAAATGTGGTGGCTACCTGGTTTTTGTATATCTGTCAAGACTCCATGGGTTTCATGTACTCTGCAGCTCCAGTCTGTGCCTGACTTGCATTGTGCTTCCTAATTAGCCCCCCCCCCCATTTTCTGCTCCTCTCTCTCTCTCTCTCTCTCTCTCATTAAAGAGAAATGAGGGTGGTTCAGGCAGTACTCCAAACTGGCCTTTGCAAATGATGGGGGAAGAGTATGGATGTTAGCCTGTATGTACTGGCCCCTACACACATTTCAAATGCAACAAACTGAGGTCGTCCTCACTATCAAAACTGTGTTCTACCTGGGTTTGGGAGCTGTGTGTGCTCCCAATTTTTGGTTGTGTGGAAACAAGGTTAGAAGAAAACCTGGGTAGAAGTGACGGTGTGGAAGCAAGGTAGGAGGGAAACCTGGGTAGCTTTCCCTCCTACCTTGCTTCCACACGATCATTTCTACCCGGGGTTTTTCTCCTACCTTGCTTCCACACAACCAAAAATTGGGAGCACACACAGCTCCCAAACCAGAGTAGAACACAGCTTTTGATTGTGTAAATTACCTCACTGAGGCTATTCCCACGATTAGGTGAAATCGGGCTAGGGGAGCCTAGCCCGATTTTGCCTGATTGTGAGAACCACTGGGCTTGCAGGTGAGCCCAGTGGCCTCCAGGCCATTAACATGCCAAACCACCCCTCCCCTTAATAATTGCATTGAGTAGAGAGGAGAAAACATATGTGCTCATGTTCCTCCCCCTCATGTTCATGGGGGTTGGTTGTCCAAAGCGGCCCACAGAAAATCCGAAATCTCCACAATTCCCCTTTCTGGCCAGTCCTGCCCTTCTCTTGTTGTTATTGCTCCCCCTGTTTCTGAAACAAAAATTATGCTGTTTTTGTGAAAATATAGGTTTGTTTTGTGTAATTTTTTTTGTGGTGTAAGGATATAATTGTTTTTGTCTTTGCATAATCCCAGATGCTTCATGATTCTGTCTGAAAGTGCTCATTATGATCCATTGCTTCAAATCACCATTTTAAAATAAATGCACAATCCTAAAAGGAGGAAGTATGTATGTTACAGTGTGGGGTGTGTGTGTGTGTCAGATTCCCGTCTGACTCTTCTTTGCCCCAAGGTGCTTATGGTCAAAAATTTTATGGTAGGGCTGATGAGCAACAAAACAACAGAGATAAGAAGGAATGGGCAAAGTTAGGGATAATTAGGAAGGGAATTGAAAATAAAACGGCTAATATTATAATGCCCTTATACAAAACTATGGTGTGGCCACACCTGGAGTACTGTGTACAATTCTGGTCACCACATCTAAAAAAGGACATGGTGGAACTGGAAAAGGTGCAGAAGAGGGCAACCAAGATGATCAGGGGCCTAGAGCAGCTTCCTTACGAGGCATCTGATGGGCCACTGTGTGAACCAGGATGCTGGACAAGATGGGCCTTGGGCCTGATCCAGCAGGGCTGTTCTTATGTTTTTAAGGCTAATAATAAATTGACAAAGTAACATACCATGTTTAGACTTTGTTGTAGTTGGACTCTGAGGGTTAACCAAGTGCTTCAAGGAAGAGATGTTTTTGAGATGGAATTTGAAAGAAGTGCAAGCAAAAGTGTTTTGAGGGTGACTCTTCCAGGCCTCTGGTCCTTTCTTCCTCAATGCATCCAGAAAGGTTTCCTCCACGCCCCCACCCCCATTCTCCCATGCTTTTTAAAGGTAGTTTTTAGCAGTTGCATTTTATTTGCTTTGTTGTAATTATGTATGTTTTTAATTGTAAATTGCCTTGCAATGTATTATTTGGGGGGGGGGGAATACATATTTTTGAATATACATCATGTGTCAGGAGACTGCACTTTCTTTAATTCTCAGGAAGTCTAATTCTTTTGTGTCAAACACATTCAAATTCACTTTTTCTGTTTTCAAAGGTTACTTACTGATGTCCATGTATGGATGACAGATCATTGGCCATGCACACAAAAGGAGGTGCAGAGGGAGGAATCACTACATTTACTACCTGTATAGGTAGAATAATTAAATGGGTGATCATCATTGTCAGATCTGACAAAGTAGTTTACTGGTTTGGGTAGACATCTAGACATTTGTGAGGAACTGGTTTCAGTTTCTATTCATCCTCCAACAGGTGACAGGATTTGTCAGAGTTTGTTGAAAAGTAGTATATAAATATTTTTGTTGTTGTTGTTAGCCAAAGGGAAGGTTTCACAAAGTGCTCAGGCTTTTTAAGTCCAAGGGTGGGAAGACGTTCCATAACTGTAGAGTAGTAACCTAGAACATCTCTCTTTATGCCCTTGCTATATGATGTCATCATTAATAATAATTTCAAAAATGCAATGGGCCATATGGGAGGAAGCAGTTATTTAAGGGATGTTAGGCCCAAGTCCTGAAGAGCTTTTCTCACATGTCGAGTCTAATGCTTTTAGTGAAACAACCCACGATAACATAAGAGCCCTACTAAATTCATCCAACGATTCATCTAGGCCAGAGGGTTTTTTCAGCAGTAGGCAGCCTCTGTAAAACTTACAAGCAGGGGAGAATAGAGGCAACAGTCCTTCTCTGCTATTTGTCCCCAACTATCCTGTTCAGGGCTGAGCCAGGGCCTGCATTGAGGCAAGGATCACCGGGGGTGGGGGGGCAGACCTCAGACAGCTCCGAAAGAAAAGGAGGTCAGGACCTTGGATAGCTCCAAGCTGAGTACAGCAGGCATGAGATGGATGATGCTTGGAGCTGACCACTGGTTTTTCTAGGTGCTCCAAGTGGAACAGATCAGCCCCTTCACTTCCCTGGGGAAGGCTGTTGGTTAAAGAGGTCTTCCCAATTTTCTAAGTACTGTCTCTGGCAGAGATGAGGGACCACTACCTGGTCTAGCAGGTCCTCAAGGAACTTCTCTGAGTAGGAGGATGAAGGCAGGGCCATGTCCTTGGGTCACGGTGAGGGGGCTTGCTCCGGTTCCCATGGTTCTCCTTGGTGGGTGGTACTGGTGGTGTCAAGTTGCCTGGACTTTGGGCCATAGAGTCCTCCCAGCCTATCCCATCCCCTGACCTGTATGCCTCAGGTGTTCTGGATCCAGGGTCATTGCACCAACTTCTAGTATTCAGAGGTATATTATTATAATTATTCACCTTTGAATAAGAAACATAGCAATAGTTGAAGGGAAAGCAATTTTGTTTGATTAGTAATATAACATATATGGTGCGTTTTGTTTCTTTAAAAGAACACCAATAGAAGACCACAAGACTAGGGATACTTATGATGTCAGATGACATCTGATGTCAGATGTCAGTCCCTAGGGTACTAGGGATAGTTTGTTCAGGAAGCAAGTAACCTACAGCACAGGAGAGCCAAAGGTGGAGGCAAGACACCTTTCAAAGTGGTGATTATCTTATATTTAGTAAGGGGAGAGCAACTGGTTCTATCTAACCTGAGCACTGCACCTCTCCAGTGGTTGTTGTTGCTGGTTTCTGTCTTGTATTTCTTTTAGACTGTGAACCTTTGAGGACAGAGAGCCATCTTATTTATTTAATATTTTTCTATATATACCATTTTGGGAACTTTTGTTGAAAAGAGATATATAAATATTTGGAGGAGGAGGAGGAGGAGTAAAAGAAGAAGATGATGATTGAAGTCCACTGGTGGAATACTGGTCAATTTTGGGGAGACCATTTACAGCTTCTGGTTGCTGGGATTCTTGCAACACATGCTGAGTTAAGTTGGTCTACTCTAGCAAGGCACTTCCTAGAATCACAGAGTTTTAGAGTTGAAAAGGACCCTAGCAGGCTTCTGGGCCATCTCTCTGCTAAAAGCTGAAATCTGCTGCAGCTTCCCTGGCAGACATCTGTTCAGCTTCCATTTGGAAACCTTCAGTAAATGAGAGATTACCATGGCAGAGGGCAGACTATATCAAACAGATACAGTTAGGAACTTCTTATGTTCTCAGGCAAGAATGCAGATTTAGGATCACTTTGCAAATTAGCACAGAGACAGGGGCTGAGCCACCACAGCATGAATGGGTTCAAAGAACCCAGGCCACCATACTCAGGGGCTGCGCCCAAGGGCTGTACCTCATGCCCCAACCATGCCCCTTGCATCTGACATCAGACGCAAGGGGAGTGGTTTTGCTTGCAAACGGGGCTGCACACGACATTTGCCAGCAAAATCCAGCCAGTGCTGCATTCACGCATGGTGGGGAGCCAGAGGCGCTCTTACCCCCCGGACTTTGGGCCCCCGGCCCATGACCTCCAAGGACCAGGGGCCCTCCAAAGGCCGGGGGGTTCTCCTGCCACCACCCTGCACCCACCACCACTGGCCTGCCATTTTTTTCAATAATTCGCCGAAACACCAATTTTTTTCAATAATTCTAGCCACCGGGAATGGGAGGTGAGCTAATCAGTCCTCCCCGGCCTCCCCTGTGGTGGCGGCAGTAGTGGGCGGAGCAGGAGTGGCGGCTGGGCCTGACCGTCTGGCCCAGCAGCCCTGAGAACTGGTATTCTGGTGCACCTGAGCAGTTATAATAGAGTGCCACGGCCATGTGGGGGGGGTGTGTCTTGCAGTGGTGGTGGGGGAGAGGTGGTGGGAGAGGGACCTCATGGTGGGTGTGGTCAGGGTGCCAAAATTATCTAGGTGTGCCACTGCCGGGAGCGGCTCTCCCTGCCTTTAAAAGGAGAGCCCCATTTGCAAGCAAAACCACACCCCCTGCATCTGATGTCAGATGCTGACATCTGACATCAGATGTAAGAGGTGTGGCTAGGGGGGCCACTGGTCTCCCTATGCTACTGCACAGGGATTCTAGAGGAAAAACAAGGAGACCACCTAAGATTGAAGTCAGCTTACACATGCCTAATGTACTTCCATTGGAATTACAGGTGGTCCTCATTACCCATGGTTTCAACTGCAGTTTCACATATCCACAGATAGGTCTTACAGACCCTGTTTCTTTATCCATGATATTAAAATAGGCTAAAATTCACCTATTTGTGGGTTTGAGTGGCCAGACTTCCAATGTAATTTCCGGCCACCATTTCACAGTGCAAAGTCATTTTGTGGCTCTTGAGAGAGGGAGAGGGAGAGGGAGAGAGAGGGAGAGGGAGAGAGAGAGAGAGAGAGAGAGAGGTCTTCTCCAATTTTCTAATCACTGCTTCTGGAAGAGATGAGGGACTTCTTTTCACAGATAATCAGAGGAATTGGGGATTTGGGGGGCATTGCTGGAGACCTGAAGAGCAAGGTACAGTACTTCATTTCTCTTATTTCTGCCTCCTCCCTGCCTTTTCATCCCTTTCAAAACCATAGGAATCTAATTCCCCAAACCCCATTGATTCAAAGTTTTGTTATTTGCGTTTTCTGTATTCACACCTATAGGCAAGAATGGAACCCCCACCAAATACCGAGAGTCACCTGTTTTTGTCAGGGACATAATCTGTATTGTCATTCTCATATCGTGACAGAAGAAGGTGCCATGATATGCCATGAAGCTGCCATGATATGTGCCTTGGAGCAAGGGTTTTTTGTTTGTTTGTTTGTTTGTTTAAACTACTTGCCCAGTTGCTGCTGATGCCTGTAAGATCAGCGAAGGCAGCTGTAAAAGAAGAAAAGCCTTTGTTTTGCTTTTTCATAGATTGTACTTGTGCTCCTGTTCATTGCCTTCCTCTGGACTATGCATGCAGCAGAGGAGAGGCAGGATTGCAGAGATGCACAAGTGTTTTCTAGCACAGAACATGTGGCCCATTGGGAAAGAAGCGGGAGTTGCTGCCTCCTTTCTGCTCCCTCCAGACCTTTCTTCCCTGTTTGATTCAACAGCAGGAGGAGACTGTGGCCTTATAGGGGAGAGTCCTAAGCACAGTCCTGACCGCCTGTCCTCCTAGAAGCAGGAAGAAAGGGATCGATCTCTGATAGAGTTGGAGGGAGAGGCTTGAAACTCTGTTGCTGTCGGTGAGAATGGAGGACACCTCTCCTTAGCCAGGGAAAGTCCAACCCAGAACATGCCGACCCAGTAGCATCTCCTTGACTCTCTCTGCTTCCCTCACATCTTCATCAGGCTGAGCAAGGTCGTTGCTACCAGCAGGCGCTGCAGTGGGCAACTCAGTCCTATACATGCTCACTTGAAAGGAAGGCCCATGGTGTTTAGTGGGGCTTACACTCATAGAGGAGATTCCCATGATCAGTGGGAACCACCAAGATGGGGTTTGCGAGGAGAGCGGGCTTAGCCTGCTCTCCTTGCAGACGACCCGTCAGAGCCATGCCGCAGCAACTCACGATAAAAAAAGCCGGGTTAGTGGAGCGCTCGCTCCGCTAACCTCAGCTAAGGGGAGGGGTATTCAAGCGGATGACCTGCTTGAGAAAAACCCAGCTCGGCTGTGAGCCCGGTGGTTCTCACGGGCATACCAAATTGGGCTAGGCTCCCTTAGCCCAATTTGGTATGACCATGATAATAGCCTCATAGAGTAAAGACAGGCAGCCAGCAATGATAGAGTTAACTGGGGGGAGGGGAAGCAGTTGACCTTGATTGACAGACTGGAGACCCTAGGTCATGACCCAATCAATTTACAGGTGGGACAGGTCAAAAGGGCTCCGGTGGCTGTTTGGAAGAAAAAGGTGTGACCCAGGTGAGAGAGGAATAATGGAGACTGGACAAGTCCTCTCAGGGTGAGTCTGCAGAAATCTTTGAGGGTCAGAGATTTGCAGGGGCTTGATCTCGCCAGGGTTTGGGGGAGATTCAAGGGGGAATGAAGCCAGGCTGTGGCATCTGAAATCAGAGCAGGAGAAAGTATTTTTTATTAAGACTTGTGTTAGAAGTTATTTTCTTTTGTTTATTTTGCTTTGCATTCCTAAGTATCTGTTTCTGTAACTGAGTAACTAAATTCCCTAAGTGCTGCCGAAGAAAAGATCTGAGCATTCTAAATACTCTTGTAACCAACTAAGGGGCTATTCTCACGATCAGCAAAAATCGGCTGATCGTGTAAACCACCAGGCTCGCAGGCAAGCCCGGTGGCTTACAAGCAGCCAGCCCACTTTTTTAGCCCTCCCCTTAGCCCGGTTTGCGGAGCAACTACTCACGAGGAGACCCCCAGCGGGGAGGCAAAAAGCCGCCTCCTGGCTCTGGGGGGTCTCCCCAGTATGCCCTGCGCACTTGCGCAGGGCATACTGGAGCTTCCGGGGGCCATGCCATCACGGAGCCGGCAATCGTGTGGGCGGCCGATCTGGCCACTCTGGGCTCCCTCCCAGCTCGTGTGCAGGGAGAGTGGGCTTAGCTAAACTGGGTCTCACTGACCGTGAGACCTGGCTCTAAATGTTTCTAAGTGCAACCAAAAACCTGAAGCCTAAGACCAACTGGGTTTCAGCAACCTAATAAATTGTTTTTGTTTTTCCAAGTCCCCTCAGTGTGTTTGCCTGACTCTGGGAAAGGCTTGGGGAAAGCCTCTAGTGCAAACCATCTTCAAAAAGGACTGCTAAGCCAGCTCACACCAGCTCTCACCACATGCAGGCATACACATGGGGAGCAGGTGTTTTTCTTAAAAAATATATATATTTGCCCACTAATAAGGCAAAGAGAGAACCCTGGCCTAAAGCACTCTAGCCCAGGCAGTCCAATCTCTAAAAATTTGAAGTGCTTGGTGGCAGCGAAGTAATCTACCAGAATACAGAATACTTTTATGAGGAGCCCACCCAGGCAGCTCAGCAGGGATGACTCAGCTATCATTCCCCTAACGTGACCTAGTCTGAGTAGAGAAGCTATTGTTCCTTACATAAGGGTGCACAGGATTGTAGCAGCTTTAGAAGTAGGAGGTGGGATGAGCAGGAGGGAACTCTTCTGATCTGCATGAGCTCTTTTGTGTTCCTGAGATGAAGGAGGCCTTGTTTGCACAAGTACTGGAGCACTTCAGAATTAAGGTGCTAGTTCACAGCTTTGAATATTCCCCTGCTTAGAAAAACATCTTACAAGTAGAAAACATGGCACCAATGGGAGATTTTCTCCCAGCACAAATAGCAGCTGCAGGCGTGGTGGTGGTGGGGGAAGAGATGTGGACCTGGATCATGTAGGAGGCAGAGTTTTTAAAAACAAACAAACCCAACCCTTTCCCCACTGTAACTCTGATCCAGATCAGGGCACTGTGCAGCTGCTATTTCTATTTTTAAACAACATGCAGGCCCCAATCATTCAATAGGTATCATCTAGCTTGCCTAGGCCTTGTCTTTTCACCTGGAGCTTAGCTGCCAGTAGTATTTATCTGATTGGTACAAGACTGCCTTGGAGGATATCAGATTTCACAACTTTGATAGTGTGCACTGCATTTTGAAAGTGTGTGTTTGGCAGGTGGGGTCGGTATGTATGAGCAATGTGTGCCAGTGAAGTGTGAATTTAAGACAATGAAATATGTGCTTTCTGAGTGAGAAGTATCACTTTCAGAATTTTCCTGTATTTGCTTTCATCATCTGACTCAACTTGAAAGCCTAAAGCAAAATGTGCTAGTGATGGAAGGTTCTTCCTTTTGGTTATGTACTCAGGTCTTTGTTTCCCCACCTCTCCAAGCTAGCTCCTAGGGTTTTTCTTGGGGGGGGGTGCACCCTTTTCTCAAAGCTTTTGTTCTTTTACTGGCACTCCAGACCCCTTTCTCTGTCTGTTGCAGTGATTCTATTAAGCTTGACTTCTTTCAGAAGGCTGATCTCATTTTAAGTCTCCATCACGATGGGAGAAATGGCTTCTGTTTTGTTCCCTCCAGTGGTTTCTTTAGGCAAGCGATGAACCTTTTTTTAGTTCTTCCTCTGAAAAATGGAAACAATGATTTAGTATTATGCTTTAGTATGAAGGGGGACACAAGTGGTCCCCCTTCATCACAGAGGAGACACGCAGCACAAGGAGAAGGTGAGTTCTACACCACTCCTGTAATTTTCTTGGAGGACAGAGCTTAAAACCTTTACTTAGCTGATAACTTCAGCAAAGACCAATCTTTCATATAAATAAGCTCTACATATTCTAAATATCCAATCAAACCAGTTAAGAAGATAGAATGCAAGTAGGGGAGTGGGGTACTTCCCAGTGAATTGCACAGAGTGTTTCTTGTATGACTATCTGCCTGAGGGGCAGAAGTCCTGGGTGTGCACCCAGTGCAAAGAGCTCCTGCCTCTCAGGGAACAAATTTGTTCAGGAGGGTCAGGAGGGTCAAATCAATCTAGAAAGCATGGAATCTATTTAAAACTACAATACTAGAAGAATGTATCCCTAGAAGGAGGCAAGGTACCACCAGGTTCAAGAGGACGTCAGCATGGTTAACAAGTAGAGTCAGGAAAGCTATAAAAGGGAAGACGACTTCCTTCAGAAAATGGAAGTCCTGTCCAAATGAAGAGAACAGGAAGGGAAATAAACTCTGGCAAAAGAAATGCAAGGAGACAATAAGAGATGCAAAAAGGGAGCTTGAGGAACATATAGCTACAAGTGTCAAGGGGAATAACAAAAACTTCTTTAAATATATCAGAAGCAGAAAACCTGCCAGGGAGGTGGTGGGACCAATAGTCGTTAGCCAGTAGGGGCTGTAGGGATCGGGGGCTGCCTGGCCCCCAGAAGTCCCAGGATGCCCCAGACGAGTGAGCAGGGCATCCTGGGGAGACCCCCGAGACCGGGAGGCTTGTTTGAGCCTCCCAGTGGGGGTTTCTTCATGAGTCGCTGAGGCACGGAGTCATGCTGTTAAATGAGGCCTGCTAACTTCATTTAAGGGGAGGGCTACTTTGGTGGGCTAGCTGCCAGAGAACCACCAGGCTTGCCCGCGAGCCCAGTGATTCTCATGATGGGTGAAAACCGAGCGGGGCTCCTTTAGCTGAGTTTTCCCCCATCATGAGAATAGCCTCAAAGTGTGGTCAACACCTCTTTTTAATCCATGTGCTGACTGTTGGATACAAACCAAATTCACAGCACATAGGAGGGATTCCTAGGGGACCCTGATGTTATTGAGGTTTTTGTGGGGGGTTTTGTTTTGTTTTTGTTTGTTTTTTTGCTAATGGTTGGACACAAACCAAATTCATAGCACAAGGAAGGGGCTCTTAGGAAACCCCAACAGTGTTATTTTTCTTTGATCCACCATGTTGATTCAAGATAAAAGCCACTTAAAGTATAGAAATAACTAGAAGTCATGTGTTGATGGTCAGAAACAGATCAAATTTGAACAAGGGAAGGGGTCCTAGCTTAGAGCCACCAGTTAAAAGAAGCAGAAAGTAGGCTCCATTAGAACTACTTGCCTATTTCTGAACTTTGCTCAGACCACTGCGAAAGCAAAGCTTGCCAGTTTGCAAAAATTGGGTTCTATCCAAATAAATTTAGTTATGATGAAGGCCCATTGACTGACATGATGATGAACCACTGTTTGTTGCAAACAGGGAAACCTCCAAAAACGCAGCATCCACAACTGCTGCTTCCAAACAGTGCTGGGGTTTCCTCTGCAGCAGCCTCAGGGCAGACCATTATAGAGGCAGTGGGCTGAGCATCATGTCAGCCACCGAAATATTGGGACTGAAATTGTTCTGAACTAATTTGTCTCATTGGTTTTAATAATGCATAGTCATTCATGACTAACATTTTTTTAATACAACCCTGATGTGCAGCAACCCTGATGTGTCATTTATGTATGTATGTATGTATGTATGTATTTATTTATTGTTAAATTTGTATACAACTTTTCATTAAAACAATCCCAAGGTGGTTTACACAAAAAGTAAAAACAAAACTATAAAAATGACACCATTAAAATATTAAGCGAAAATATAAAACAAATCTGACTAAAAAGATTTAAAACACCAGCATAAAAACTGTAAAAAATACAAAGAAGCAGCTGTCGAGACAATCATATAAAAGCCTGGGTAAAAAGCCAAGATTTAACACGCTTTCTAAAAACTGTGATGGAGACCGAGGAGCAAATAGCCACCGGGAGAGCATTCCAGAGTATGGGGGCAGCAACAGAGAAGGCCCTGTCCCGCATGCATGACAACCGAGCCTCCCTCATTGTCTGCACTGGGAGCAGAGACCCCTCAGATGACCTCGTCAGGTGGGCAGCAACCCTTGGGAGCACATTTAATTAAATAACCATGTAAATATGAATTGACACATGTCAATTCAATTCTGAAACTGATTTTAATCATTCTCCGAGCTAAACTAGAAGACAAGTGGAGTAGATCATAGGCCACAGTGAACCCATGGAACAATAATGGAATGGAAGACCTCCAAGCATCCCTAGTTGTCAGTGAGGTCTGTGAGGAAATTCAGTTGTACCCTTTTAAACTTGGAAATCCTGACTGATTCACTTGAGTTTCAGAGAAAACCAATTTCAAATGTACGAGGGCTAGAGCTGCCACTGAAATTTAGCCTAAACTGAACCAAGATGAGTTCTGAAGAAACCAAAATAATTTTGATATGTCTAGTGGAATATCTTAAGGATGGGTGTAGTTAGGGGTGTTAAAAGTAGATTTACAGACTAGCAATGCCACAGCTAATTAATATCCAGTAATCCAAAAACCTTTGGTTTAAAATGAGAGTTAGTTAAGCTGCTTTACATTTTCACTTGTGCTCTAAAAGGAATGGAAATCGCAAGTTAAGGTGCCCATCTTAACTTCTGTGCCATATAAGCTGTAAAGACTTTGTCAATCTGGTATATGATGATGGCTTTAGAAATGAGGCTCCATGCACCTACAGTTTGCCTTGGCATTTCGATTGGACATTGGACTGGGGAGGGATGCATCCAGGCAGACATTTAACAGGTACAGTTCCCCTAATCCTAGGGAAACACCCTAGGGATGCCCCTGATGAATTTATGCCTGATGCATCTCTGATCAAGGCAATGTGAGCCACCTAGTCCCACTTTTAAACCCAGCTCTTAGCCGGAGTTAAGGGCATGAGTGAGCTGAGTGAACACACTGGGGTTGTGTGTTCACTGGGGGTATGATCAGCCCCAGGAGACACAGACAGGTGCCTAGAGCACCCATATCCTGGGGGAATCCCCCAATGCATCATGCATGCCATGTGGTGCATTGTGGGATATCTGGAGGCCATCTGAGTTCTGGGAGTGGAGGCTGGGGCAGTCAGCAGGGAATGCCAGCTTGCCGGGGCTGGGGGTCGAGGTGAGGCATGCACCCGAATGACTGAGGGGCACACACCAGAAGAGAGCAGCAGATGGGAGCATTCTCTGTCAGCTGCTCTGCCCCCAGGGCTCAGATGGCCTCCACACATGAGGCTGGGGAAGCCAGCAGGGAGGCACATGGCAGAATGGGTGAGCAGTACACACCAGAACAGAAGAAGGCAGGAACAGAGGGCAGAAGCGGCAGCAGTGGACAGCAAGTTAAGGGCAGCAGGTACCTGGAGGGGCAGAGCTGTGAGTCAACCTCCATGTTTATTGTGGGTAGCGCTGTGGGCACTGTAACCTCAAACTTGCTACTGCACAGACTCTGTAAGCACTAAAGATGCCTCTTAAAACCCAACTTTGGGGATCAGTTGTAAACTAACAATCAATTGGGTCCCAGGGGGATATACAAAAGGCACTTTTCTGGCATGCAGTCTAAAAGCTGAAACTATGCAAATAGCCTACAGGATCATTTAAGCAGCACTTCCTCAGTCCGAAAGACTGTCACCAACCATTTAAACTCCAATTCAAAAGAGAAATGCTTTAAACTGCACTATCTAAGCCATTTTCCAACGAAACTTCACCAAATTTGCAGGGGAGGTGTCTCTTGTCACCTAGTGAATGTGTGCTGATGGTGAGGCAGATTGGACAAATGGTTTTGACTTTATAAGCAATAGAATGTTCAGGGCTTATAATGGTGGAACATTGAAAATGCTCTCCAGCTGAACTATACTGGTGGTGTTGTACCAGCATAATAAACTTGTGGGAGCGTGTGGAGGAAGACTCAGTTGCTTGGGTATCAGTACATGTGTTGCAGTTATTGGCAGTTCAAATAACATGCCAAAGATCAGTTAAGTACATTTTAGTTAGGACCTGGAGGAGAGATGTATCTTGAACCTATGCCCTCAGCCCCAGGAATTAGCTGCTCACATACTTCAGCCTTCTGCAGAGGGCTTGTTTTCTCTTGCCATCTGCTTGCCTAGTCAGTTAGTTATACCTACTACTCTCCTGACTACCCACTGGTTACTCTGCTAGGAAAATAAGCTTCCAGTAGCTTCCAGGTTTTTGTCTGAGCAATAATCTGCCTGCCCACTTCCCCAGAGTTCTGCTTGCAGTAAGAGACAGCGGACAAAGTCTCTTGTAATATGAAGCCCTTAGGGTCAGAAGCTTTGTAGGATCCCCTCTCATGAATCTTACCCGCAACCATTAACTCCTAGATGGACTTTGGAGGTGATGGATCTCACTGCAAATGAGTTGTACAAATCCTCCCTCCAGTCTATAACAGCAGTAGCAAAGAATTCAGAAACCTTGTCACCTTGCAGCATTTGAATTATCTCACAAGCTGCACTGACCTCTTCAGGGATCAGCAAAGACAATGGCCATCTATAATTCGATCCTGTCCCTTCCACCATGCATGCGCTGGCCTGATTTCATACAAGGGCTGACATTCCAAACAGAGTAATATCAGCCACTGTCTTTTACCAGTCAGGCCGGTTCCTTACTGGAAATTCAGAGACATGTTTTCTCTTGGGCATCCATCACGTCAACATCTGGGTAATATTCTAATGCCATTGTTGCCATGAAAAAAGATCAAGGATCACAGGAATGTGCCGATACTGGAGACTTTGTCCCATTGCCAGTTTCCTCTAAAGAGAGAGGGAATAAATAAAAAGAAGGGAGAAACATTGCCTCTCTCAATATCTGGTCTCTAAAACAGGTTAATCAAATGGAGCTCCCAAACATACATATTTAATGGAACAAAGAGATCAAGAACATCATAAAGGCTGAGCATTTCTCTCCCTTATTAGCAGAGTGAACACATTTATCTTCCATTCTTTTTGATGGGCATTTTGCAGGTGTTAACGGGTTTCCTTTTGAATACTTGTCCTAAGCATTTGTAGGTGAAATAAATCACACCAGGAAGAGAAATATTTCATTTTAGCCAAAGTCAGAAGTGAGAGGTAGGCATATCTATGCCAGTGTATTGCAAATCTGGAAGTCCATATAACACCTCACCCTAAAGAACCAGCCTTTGAAGAAGGAACACACCCAAATGACTGAGTCTGACATAACCTTTTACGGGGTCTCAATTTTGGACCTGACAGTACGCCACCTTTTCCCTTTTGCATCCTCACAGAGGTGCTGGTCATGGGTGACACGAGTCTGAGAAGAAATAGTTCAGGAACAACCCAGTGTTTTATCATTAATACTAGGACTAGCTGAGGGAGTCAATGGAGAAAGAAGCATGAATAATGCATTTCATCCCTTTGAGCGTTTGCCAAGGATGCCCCAACATTCCAAACTTAGCTGACCATATGGCTATTTCCCAGCAATCCTCAAGCATCCCCAGATTCTGTCTCCATTGTCCTAAAGAATCCAGAACAAGTTTACCAAACTCAGTGCATACCAGGACATATCCTTTCATATCCACATGAAAGCCACAGGGCCCTCCAAATCTCTGGGATTCCCTCGCAGAAGATTCCGGGCTTGTCCATGGAATCCTCCTCTCTTATCTGGTTCTTGTCTAGCATCATATGAAACTCAAATGAATACTTAAATATATACTTGAATAAAATCATATGAATACTTGAAACTTTTCCAAGTATTCCAATCGCCTTCCTATTGGAAGTGTCAATGAACCACCATTACCATGGGAAGCCAAAGCTGGCCCCCTTTTCAACAAGTTGTGTAACTGTTCCAACCCCAAAAATCCAGTTCAGAGCTGCCTTGTGTAGTTCCAAAGATTCAGGCTGCCAGACCTCTTGTGCAATGCATCTTGCTGAAACCAGGAGATGGCGATAGAGGTCATCCCTCCCTTCCACAGCCCTCAGAAGTCTTTTATGGGTTTCCCCTTTTCTATACCGCGCGTGTGTGTGTGTGTGTCCATAAGCCAGACCAGAAGATTTTTACAAAAGAGAGTGGGAAGGGAGACCAGCCCTTTCCCCAGAAGAAGTAGAATTCTCCAACTCCTTCCCAGAATAAACTGTTTTTCAACAGTAGAGATGAAGAAAGGAACCAGCCCCTTTCTCTGGTAAGGTGTTCAACTCCTCCCCAGAGTAAAAAGAGGATCCCCATAGGGACCCTTGACTCATAGGTGCACCCTAAAAAACCACACTCATGAGAATCTGAACCATTTTCTAGAGTGTAACCCAGTTTTTATGGGAGCCCTATCATGATAGGGTAAGAAGTACTGGATATCTATCAATGGTCTATGCTCTCGCAAGAGTGCAAGCAGTCTGTAGGTTTAAGCTGTGAGGGGCATGTGTGCTTTGGGCACCAATTTCCCACCAATTTCCCCATTCAGGGGTATTCAAACAGTGGACCGGGACTCACGATCAGTGAGACCCAGTTTTTCCGAGTGTGGGCTAAGCCTGCTCTCCCCGCACATGACTGGGGAGGGAGCCCTGGGTGGCCAGATCAGCCGCACACATGATTGCCGGCTCCGTGACGGAGCCGGTGGGGGCTGGGAAGCTTGGGAGCTATGTGGCCCCCGGAAGCTCCAGTATGCCCTACACGAGCACGCAGGGCATACTGGGGAGACCCCCGGAGCCAGGAGGCGGCTTTTCGCCTCCCCTCCGGGGGTCTACTTGTAAGTAGCCATGCCATGGAGCCGCGCCGTGGCTACTCACGATCAGATAGCCTGGATTTGTGGCGTGCTCGCTCCGCAAACCCGGGCTAAGGGGAGGGGTACTTGAGCGGGTTGCCCACTCTAGAACCACTGGGCTCGCAGCCGAGCCTGGTGGTTCTCACAATCAGCAAAAATCAGGCTAGTGGAGGCTCGCCTGATTTTTGCTGATCATGAGAATAGCCCCAGTTTCTCTTTAAATCCCGGTCAGCACCCACCTCCTCCATTTAAAAACCATCTTCTCTGGTTGCAAGGTTTCTCAGAACTCTGAAATGGCCCTCCATCCCAATGGTGGCACCCAGCTGGCTCAGCAGGAACCACCTTTAGTACAGGTTCCTAGCCCCAAAATCCATCCCTCTCCCAGCATTTACATAGCTCTGCCTTAGAATTGCTTCACAGCAGGAATGCTGGTTAGCAGCCTTCCCCTCACTGCATGATACTGTTTCTCCCTGACTTTTCCTAATCCTTCTCTTTGAGCTTGTTTGGACTCTTGCTTCAAATTGGCCCCACTGCCCTCCTCAGAAGTCCAGATGGGCCTCTTTAAATCTGCTTTCTCTACCTGAATGAGTTCAGGTCCATTGCTCATCCCTTCCTGCTCTCCCTCTGGACCTTTCTCTGTCTGTTAGTGACACTCTCTTTCCTGCTGTTCTCCGACTGGTCTCTAAGCCTCCCTATGGCACTAATTTCTCTTTTGCTTTGGGTATTTCTCCACTCCATTCTTTTCCTTATTCCTTCTCTGACACTTTGGCCTTGTTCGTAGCTATGCTTCCTCCATTTTCTATTAACATGCCCCTCACTGCTGTCCTTTCCCCACCTTTCATAGGAGTTAATAGCTTAGGAATTAGCTCCTTATGTTTAGTTAGGTACTGAATTCATTCATTACCTAGTTAATCACCCAGCTGACTATTTAGTTTATCATTGTTGCTTAATCAACTATTTAGTTACATACATATTAAAGAATCTATTAGTCTACAACATATTCAAGGATCAACTCTAGTTATCTAGTTAACTCTCCCCTGCTAACTGGGCATTCCCCTGCTAACTGGGCAAAGAGGCACCTTTTAACATGGTGATTCTCTTTATTTAGCAGGGGGAGAGTAACTGGCCCTATCTACCCCCAGCACAGTACTTCCAGTGATTGTTGCTGGTGTGTGTTCTATATTTCTTTTTAGAATGTGAGCCCTTTGGGGACAGGGAGCCATCTTATTTGTTTTATTTCTCTTTGTAAACTGCCCTGAGCCATTTTTGGAAGGGCGGTATAGAAATTGAATTAATAATAATAATAATAATAATAATAATAATAATAATAATTTATAATAAAGGTTATGTATTAGTGCCCAGTCACATGAATCACCTAGCATGTTCTGTGTCATGTGGGAATGCCCACATGACATGTCCATATTATTTAATAATAACTCAAGCCTCATTTTGTAAACAGTATAATATATTTTTATTTGTATTTTAAACCTGTGAAGTCATCAGTTATTCCCGGAAACTGCCTGTGTTTATAACCACGCCTGGGTCTCTTAGAGGAGGGGTACAACAACGCCCCCTAATTACAATTATTTGACCCTCAACGAGCAAAGTTCACCATCTATAGGCATTTGTCCCAAACAATATTGTCTATGACTACCGTAAGGCCCTGCTCTCCAATAGCAAGTTGCCCTTTCCTCTACAGATTCCTGAATTTCCTCAGACTGCGCAGGTTTTACAAGTTTTGTTACGAACTTTGTCAGCTCCAAGTTTTGATAAGAGCTTTATCAGACCCAACTTATGGGGCAACCAACAGATAAAGTTGGTATTATTGTTGTTGTTACAAGGACTAGATATAAAGCTGCCTTGTTGGAATGCAGATAATTCAGCGACACTTGCCAGAGTTCTCCTCTGTGTAGCAATCCTGTCCTAGAGACCTCTTCCACTTTCTTCTGATTACTTACCTGGTTCTCTGATGTGTTGCATATCCCAAGGCCCTGTGGAGCCTCAGAGTGAGATCAAGAGTAGATCCAGACAAATATGAACTAGCCACGGAAGAAACCTATGACTCTTCACAGCCCTCTGATGGCTGCTTGCTTGCTAGAGTAGTCTGCTGGGACTCCTGGCAGCCATTCAGTCTCAGTGCAGTCGGTGGCACCAAATTGCTCCAGTTAGTAAAATCTAAAACAGATTATGAAGAGCTTCAGAAGGATTTCTCCAAACTGAGTGAATGGACCACTGAGTGGTGCATGAGATTCAGCGTAATTAAGATAAAGTGGTGCACCTAGGGATAAATAAAAAGACTGCTTAATTTCACATACATATACATGCTAATGTCATCTAAACCAGCTGTAAGAACTACTCAAGGGCAGAGTGGGGAACTTACTCTCTGCGCAGCCTTGTTGCTCTTTGATGCCAGCTCATGTACAGGGCAGAGATAGTGATAAGGCTGGATGCTTTTCTAGAGATTGTCAAGGGACATGATTTTCAACTTCTCAGTGGCTCCTGACATTACCTTCCAAACAGATCTGCACCCAGGAGCTTTCTTTGACCAGTCTGAAGGAAGCCAGCTCTCCCCATGTGTTTTCATAAAACAAGAGGAAAACAGTTGTTCCCCTACTGGTCTACTGGTGAGATGAATGGGCCATTACATAGGAACACAGGAAGCTGCCATATACTGAGCCAGACCCTTGGTCCATCTAGCTCAGTATTGTCTTTACAGACTGGCAGCGGCTTCTCCAAGGTTGCAGGCAGGAGTCTCTCTCGGCCCTATCTTGGAGATGCCAGAGAGGGAACTTGAAACCTGCTCTTCCCAGAGCGGCTCCATCCCCCCGAGGGGAATATCTTACAGTGCTCACACTTCTAGTCTCCCATTCATATGCAACCGAGGTGAACCCTGCTTAGCTAAGGGGACAAGCCATGCTTGCTACCACAAGACCAGCTCTCCTCCCTGTTCCCAGGCTGCTGGTCCTCCAAAGTTGAGAGCCTGATCTTTTAGAGCTCATTGGAGGCTGCTTGGAATTTATGTGTATCGAACACTCCAGAGGGGTCTAGGATTTTCCTTGAGAGAACTGTCTTCTTCCCACCCCATGGGCTTGCATTGGTCAGCCAGGTTGTACTTGTACACTAATAACACACAGTCCTTGCTACTGAGAAACTTCAGCACTCCAAGCATATAAACCAGGGCCTGGTACTATTTTAAATATTTGAAGTTAATATTTGTACTGTTTTGTTTTCTACCATTTCTAAATATGTTGTGAGCCACCTTGGGATTATTTTTTAATGAAAGGTGGTATATAAATCTAATGATAAATCCCCTGCCTTCCCTGGCATCTCCAAATTAGGGCTGAGAGAGATTCCTGCCTGCATCCTTGGAGAAGCTGCTGCCAGTCTGGGTAGGCAATACTGAGCGAGATGGACTAATGGTCTGACTCAGTAGAAGGCAGCTTCCTATGTTCCTATGTAAGATAAAATGCATATACATCGCAGGAATATGTGATAATCAAAAGGCCAACAGTTGCTCTTTCTGGGGGAAAAGTAGCTTCAGAAGGGGTATTTGGAGCAAAGGAAGCGCTTCTGCCCCCCTCCCCTGCCGGGAAGTGCTTCACTATCCCACCCCCCCCACCCCCCGCCTGGAAATTCACTCACTTCCCCCAGGCTGCTCCTCCCAATATTTCAAAACCATGTTTACTTTACTGCTACAGGGCTTGAGCCTTGGAGAGACTGGAGGCCGCTCTAGGGCGAAAGTGACCGGCAAAAGAAGGGTTAGGCATTCCCTCTCCTCCCATAATTTCTCAGCTACAAACCACTCCATCCCCAAGAAAATATTTCAAGGAGACGGAGTTGCCAGGCTAACACTGCCTCCAGCCACCTGGTTTGGCGCCTAGTTTACGAAACGCTGGCTCAGCTCTCTCCTCTCCGCAGTCTTCTGCCCATGTTGCAGCTCCCTCAGTCTGTTTCATGGCAATATGGCAAACTTCTGCTCCTCTCCCTTCAGTTAAAGAGGCTGAAGGGGGAATCATGTCTAATCTATCCAAACCTACTAGGCACTAGATGTAGGAACATCAGCAGCACCCCACTCCCGCACTTACATAGTCTGATTGTGAGAAACAGAAGTGCTGGAGGACTTACGATGGCGACTGGAATTATATGAGAGGGTAATCCAGAAACAGATCATTGCTTAGTTGCTTTGTTCAAACCAAAATGGTTCACAGAGAAAAAGACCACCTTGGGGAAGAGGAGAGCAAAACTGCTGTCATGAAAATGAAAATAGATTGTGCCTCATTTGTGGCTTTGTTTGGAGTATTTCAGCCAAGATCTGGCCATCCCCAAATGAAAAACCTCTGCTCCTCTTCTTCCCACCCCACCCACTGCCACTTCTCCTGCCGCCCTCAGTCCCTTTGTTTCTGTTTCCTGTTCAGCTGTGCAGCCAGCCTTCCAAGAGTTAAAGCTTTCCAGCCTGTGCTGCAGATTCCTTGCCTGCAGCCTGCTGCCCTGAGTCAAATTAATCATGTACTGGGAAACACAGCAGGCGTGTACTAGCTCTGGGCATGGTGTATCACGTACTTTCTGGAATCTGTCACATGGGGAGCTTTCTCCTCTAGGCTCAATTGATCCTTTCTCAGTTTGATGCTGTGCTTAATTGTGAGATGGGCCTGCATTTTTGTTCTTCAGCTGAACTCAAAGGGCTGCTCTTACCAGCCTCATTTAAGAAGCCCACCACTACAGAACTGCCAAACAAAAAGGGTTTTCTGTCCTTGCACAAGATATCCTTTATGTGTTGCTGGTGGGACAGTACGGAGATAAATTCGTGTTTAGGTTCCACTTCTTTCACATACAAGAAGGCAAAGCCTTCCCAGCTCATACAATACTCTCTATTCTAGTCAAGTACACGAGAGTCACCAGGAAGCATTGCTCACTGGGAGAGAGAAGGAGACAGGTGTGTGTGCAGTGGGCAGGTCAGGCACCCTTCTAGCATTGACAACTGTCTCTGGTTTTATTTCCAGTACAGGCTGCTCATCTTTCTGTGATCTGTGTTCACACACACACACACACACACACACACACACACACACACACACACACGTGGCAAAATTGTATTATTATTTTCAGCAGTTTACAAAAGTTAAAATACAATAAAACTCCATTAAAATCACATTTAAAACCTTAAAATCAGTTTAACAGTAAAAACCATAAAGGACCAAAAAAAAAAAAAAATCACCATAAAAAAGACAAACAGAAGCAGGAGAGTAGCAGGAGACAAACAGAAGCAGGAGAGAAGCAGGAGAAGTAGGGGCCTAATGTAAGGGGTAAAAGCCTGAAGAAATAAAAAGGTCTTTAGTGTTGTTGTTTTTTAAAGCAGCCACAGATGTCAGAGCGAACATTCGCTGGGAGAGCATTCCAGAACCTGGGGGCAACAACAGAGAAGGCCCTGTCCCACATGCATAACCATTTAACCTTTTTCAGTGTCAGCACATGGAATAAAGGCCCTCCTGATGACCTTCTTAAGCAGGCAGAAACCCTTGGGAGCAGCTGGTCCTTTAGATATACAGGGCCCAAACCGTTAAGATTTTTAAAGGTAATGATCAGACCCTTGAACTGGGTCTGGAAACAAATTGGCAGCCAGTGCAGCTCTTTCAAAATAACTGTAATATGGTCTGAACGAACAATTCCAGAGAGAACCTGGCAGCTACATTCTGCACTAGCTGCAGTTTCTGAATATTCCTCAAGGGCAGCCTCTCAAAAAGCATATTGCAGTAATCCAGCCAGACATGACTGGATTGGGTAACCATGGCCAGATCTGCCTTCTCAAGAAAGTTATGCAGCTGGTGCACTAACTGAAGCCGTGCAAAAGCACCCCTGGCCAGCGCTTCCACCTGAGCATCCAAAAGCAGAAACAGGTCCAGCAGCACCCCAAGCTGTGCATTTGCTCTTTCAAGGGGAGCACAACCCCATTCAGAGCTGATTTGAATCACCTTGTCCCAACTGACTTTTTTACTTTTCTTCCATCTTGTCCAGATTTAACCTCAGATTGTTAGCCCACATCCAGCTCATCACCATAATCACTTGAGGGAAGTTTTATATTATATATCATAAGGCATTTTCTTGCATTCATGATTGCAGGGGAAAATACATGTAGCTGATCACATCATGGTCTCAGGGCTACATTCCAATGCATATGTCTGAACTTAGGGGGTTGCTAGCCCAGTATACATCAGCTCCCATCATGCCTCAGTTTTGCTTCCCATTCGATATGCCTCTCCCTGGAGATCATGAGCCTAAGTCCACTGGCTGGCAGGGCCAAGACTGCACATATCTACTATATGTGGCAGTATGAAGAGAGCTGATCTTGCGGTAGCAAGCATGAATTGTCCCCTTTGCTAAGCGAGGTCTGCCCTGGTTTGCCTTTGGATGGTAGACCACATGTGAGCACTGGAAGATATTCTCCTTAGGGGTTATGGCTGCTCTGGGAGGGGCATCTGCATGCAGGGGGTTCCAAGTTCCCTCCCTGGCATCTTCAAGACAGGGCTGGGAGAGACTCCTTCCTGCAACCTTGGAGAAGCCACTTCCAGTCTGTAGACAATACTGATACTAGACAGACCAATAGTTTGACTTGGTATAAGGCAGCTTCCTATGTCTCTATGTTCCTATGTCTGTTTACAGTATGTCCTTATTTGAGGTTCCACCTGCCAGATATTTAAATTCACTTGTAGTTCCGAAATATAGGAGAATATTATCTTTAGCTTGCTTCAATGCATTTCCAAAAATTCCGTATTCAGTGCGTCTTTGTGTGGTGACAAAGCTGTTGAGTCAATTAAAGCTAAAGTGTATCGTTAAGTCAATTTTGACTGCTGGCGCCCACAGAGCCCTGTGGTTGTCTTTGGTAGAATACAGGAGGGGTTTACCATTGCCTCCTCCTGTGCAGTATAAGATGATGCCTTTCAGCATCTTCCTATATCACTACTGCCCGATAGAGGTGTTTCTCATAGTCAATTACTCATATTTTATTTTACTGGAAAATTTTTAATGACTTTTGGGTTGCTCTTATTGATCCACATATAAGACACTGCTTTGGCTATTTAGATCAATCTTGAATTAGCTATTTACTTTCAGATCAAGATGCTGCTGTTACATATAATGTGGCCCCCAACAGGATTTGACAAGCTATGACATCTGCGACAGCCCTTTAACCTCTCTGTTTGAGAAATTTGTTGAAGAGCAGTATATTAATATTTGTAGTAGTAGTAGCAGCAGCAGCAGCAGCAGCAGCAGCAGTAGTAGTATAGCTGTTGGATACTGTTGTTACATTCTGATGTTTTGATGCTTTTTTCTTTTCCTTTCTTTCTTCTCCTTTTTCTGGTCAGTGACTGAATAAAGAATTATCATATGTTCCTATGTTTTACCATACGTGGCATACTATTCTACCAAAACTCCAGGATTTTTAATTCCTCACTGACCGCTCATGTGGTAGGGACTGACCGCGAAGTTTCCATCATTGCCCAGTGCCTGTGGGAGAAGACACTGTGCAGTGGTGGCCTTGCCTTCGGATGCCATGTGGTGGATTGGGTAGCATTATGCAGGGACATGCTGGCTGAATGAATGGCTAGCAGCATGGTTCATAGCAAATGGTTGCAAATGCACCCATCTTGCTTTTCACAGCAGTCAAATTGTCTTTCCCCCAGTATAAAATTTAGCACACCCAGTGGTGGGAAAACATGATTTCCCCTTAACTGCACAGCCTCAAAGGGGTCTAGAGGACTGTATGCAACAAATGCTTTTTTAAATGTAGCAACAGGCCTTCCATTTGGAAAAATGGGAGTATGAAAGTTAGTACTTACACAGCACATTCCAGGAACTGTGACAGCATTGTTACTGGCAACCTTTTGTAAATTTCTCCACACGATTTTTGTTCTCTTCAGACATCTTACAAATTACATGAAATGTATTCCAGTGGCACTTTCCTTCAGATCAAGCAACTTGGTCTCAACTCTACTTTCGACACTACCAGCATTTATGAAACAAGCAAAATTAATTCCCCCCTTGTCATCACTCCCTGCATCCATTTGAATGGGTGCTGTTACAGAGAATGCTCTACTTTTTCCATTTGATGTTTGGACATAGACTTTGGCATGATTGTTTAATTCTCAGCCCTGTACATTTTACAGCATGATCTAACCTTACCATGGGCATGCTACAGTTTACTAAAAACAGAAAACTGTGTTGGGGCATTTGGCAGGCTATACAACCTTATTTAAAAACTGCTTATACTGTATAACGTTTACGGCTTTTACTGCCTCCTTGTGGTTATTATTTGCGCTATATCTCTCAAAGTAAGTTTGCACCGCCCTGAGCCTTTGGATAGGGTAGTATAAATATGATACACTACGGTGCAGTGGCTAGAGTATTGGATTAGGACCGGGAAGACCCGTGTTCATATCCTCATTCATCCATGATACTTGCTGGGTGACTCTGGGCCAGTCACTTCTCTCTCAGCCTAACCTACTTCACAGGGTTGTTGTGAGAAGAAACTTAACTATGTGCACCACTCTGGGCTCCTTGGAGGAAGAACAGAACATAAATGTAAAATAATTTTTAAAATATGATAATTTTACCTTGCACACTTTGCAATGTGGCTATTGGTTTTCACAGGGTTTTGTGTGTTTGTGTGTGTGTGTGTGCCATGAATGGAAAGTCTTTGCAATACAGCATCTATCGCTCTTTCTCACACACACGCACGCACACACACACTATTTCACTTAGCTTTCTCTCTGATTTTTGATACGCCAAAGACCAATCTACACATTCCAAAGAACTATGTGGTGTCAGCCTGTTAGGGATGGGTAAACTGGTTCAAGTTTGAATGGTTCGGTTCGAAGGTTCAAATTAGAACCAAACTGGGCATTGCATTGGCAATGCTGAACCGAGTTTGAACCAATCGAGCCTGGTTCGGTTCAAACCGGTTTGAAGGCTCAGGCCTCCATTTTAGGTGCGATCCTCCATTTTGTGTCACTTGTGGCTTGATTTCATTTGCCCAGCTCATGCTTCCCTGATTGGCCTGATTAGTCTGGTAGGTTCTGCAGTGGTGCCATTCCTTGAGAACTGGCAGCCTATTGGCCAGCAGGGAGGGCAAAGGTGGGGGCTCCAAAAGGAGGGAATTTCAAGTTCTATTTAAAGGCAAGCCTTTGGCCTTGCAAAATTACTCTTGCTGCTGTCCTTCTTGGCTGGCTGAGTGACACTTGCTGCTGCTTGCTGGTGAGAGTCTGCCTGCAGACTTGTGCTGTGCTTTTTCTCTTCAGTCCCCCTCTGCTTACCTGTTTTTCTGCTCCCCACACCCGCTTCTCCTCTGCTTTAAACCTTTTTTCTCCTGGTGTGACTGTATATGTGCTTCTGCTGCTGTCCCTCCCCCCCACCCCCAGTGAGTGAGTGACTGTCTTTCTCTCCTCTCTCCTGCTCTGGGCCAGTGGGACAGGCTGTTTGGCCTGAGAGGCCTCTCTGGCCCATTTCCCTAACCCCCACTATCTCCCCACCTTTTTTGCCTCTGTGGTGGCTGCTGCTTTTAAATCTTGGCTGAGCCGAGATTAGAGTCCTCAGCTTAGCAGCTGCCAGTTGTTTTGTTTTGTATTTGCCCCCTCCCCTGTTTTCTCTGGAACAGGTGCATCTCTTTTTTAACCCTTATCTTGCTGTGCTTAGCACACCGCCTGCTCCAGCTGTAGTCAGGTGCCAAATTGAGGAGTGGATAGGTGGGTTGCCACACCTCACCTGGGGCTTCATTGTGACATACAATGGCTCCAACACAGTAGCAGTGGTAGAGTCAGTGTTGGAGTGTGTGAACATCCACTGTATGGCACACACGCTCCACCTGGCTGTGAGGGACACCCTTGGCCTCAGGGAGGAGAAGGCGTTCAGAGAACACGGCTGTTCCATGGTAGGTGCTGTTGCTGCCACAGCTGCGCTTGTGGACAAGGCCCACAAGATTGCATCTCACTTCTACTAGAGTGAGAAGTTCAGGTGCCTGCTTCACAAGCAGCAGAGTGTCCATGGCCTTCCTCAACATCTCATCCCTACGGATGTAGATACCTGGTGGAACTCCACCTTCCTCTTGTTCCAGTGCCTGCTGGAGCAGGAGGTGGCTCTTGACGACCTGGCAAGGAACGTGTGCGACCTATCCAACGCAGAGTGGAAGCTCATGTCCAAGATGATGTCTTCCTGTTTCCAACAAACAGCTTGTGTGGCGACACCACTCCTCTGAGTCAGACCTTGCCCACGGATCTCCTCCTGGAGAAGCTGATGGATGAACTCCAGACCTCGCTGACCATGCTAATGGGATGTTCTCTGGCTGGAAGGCTGAGAACTGGGGTTGTCGACTGGTTAGTAGATGAGTTGGGTGACAGAGATGAGTACGTCCTATCTTGTCTCTGCGACCTGACCATCAAAGGCAATGTTGTTTGCGCAGATGACTTGCCCAGGTGGAGGGACCTCCTGGTCGATAGACTTGGGGAAGAGGAGGTCATTAGGACCAGAAGAGACCAGGAGTGAAGTAATGGTGTGCCCCTCAAGCATGCACAACCCACACCTATCAGCAGCAGGGGGCCCTTCAACTCCCACTCCTTCTTCTTTCCAGTCTAGCGGTGTGGCATCCCAGGCTGCGATGCCAACACAACAGGCAGTTCCTGCCGCTAAATTAGCCCATTGGTTTAAGCGTGTGTGGCTTGGCACCTTGCCTGGTTTGAGAGAGGCTTGGCTGCTCAGTACTTGGAGGGGCCTGTGGGAGGAAGACCCTGAGATGGACTGTGCACAGTTCTGGGCAACCCACCGCCACTTCTGTATGGACCATACGAGCCTCCTCTCATGCCCACCAACCAGCATCCAGAGCAAGCTGATGTTTTCACATACTGGCAAAGTGGTAACACCTGCTTGGTCCCAGTTGAACTCACCCTGAGCTGGACGTTGAGCTGGACAAGTGATTGGCCCATGGTGCTGGTCAGTGGTCACTTGTCCGGCAACAGCTTCCACTCATCCCTCCCCTCCCCCCCTTCCTTTGTCAGCCATGCCATGTTACATTATATCCCACTAGTGCTGTGACATGACAACTGGACACACACCCACACTGGTGTAACCCGATGCTGAACAAGCCCCAGGTTCTACCTGGCCACAGCACTTGGGGGGCTGTGGGCACACACACAAACACTAGGTGTATGTGCCAGTGTGGCACTGTGTATATCTGTAAATGTGTCGATTTGTAAATATGTAGATTTGTCAGTATGTAAATTTTTGAATGTGTACATAAGTGATTTGTGTGGGGAGGCAGCAGCACAGGGGACTGTAAAAATATGGATCTGTAAATATGTAGATTTGTAAGTATGTAAATTCTTGAATGTGTACATTCATGTGTACATTTGATGTTAATGATTTTAAATGTAAACTGCCCAGAGATGCAAGTTTTGGGCAGTATATAAATATTTTAAACAAGCAAACAAATAATAAAATAGATAGGTGACTGGCAGCGGAGGCAGTGGTGAGGGAGGCAGCATTGGAGGGGACTATAAACATTTAGATTTGTGAAAATTTTCAAACTGTCAAGGTGTAAATATCTGCTTGTGTAGAAGTGCTGTGTGCATGCGGGTGTTCGTGTGTGGGGGTTCCTGTAGTGTAGGTGTCAGTAGAGGTTTCTTTCTTTTGTGTAGATAGTGTTTTGGAAGCTTTTATTGGTGTAGATAGTTGGTGTGTAAATAGCTGCATAGATGGATTTGTATATACTTGTATATATGTATTTGTTAAATATGTTTATTTAGGGCCCCCTTTCTTTTCTAGTGTGCCCGATTAGCATGGAATTGTTCTTGAAATTTGGAACTATAGATGTCATTTGCATGGGTGCTAAACATGGGCACTATTGGGCCTCCTTGTTTTTGCCTTGCCCCTCTTTCTTTGCAGTATGTGTGATGGGTTGGTGTTAATGCCTTGTGCCATCTTGCTAGGTCTTGTTTGTTTGTGGCTGTTGTAGTCTGTGGTGTTTGGTCTGATTCCCTTGGTTTTGCAGTTGTGCGGGCACAGCAGTAGGTCTGTCTCTGTGGTGGGTTGTTTTTTGTTTTTTGTTTTTGTTTGTTTTCAGCTTGTTGTCTTTTTAGTTGTGTCATTGCCTGTTGGTATTGTGGCCTGCTAGGGGCACAAAACCAGGGTGGGTGGTAGGCACCCATGGGTGCCAACTGCCACCCAAACCCCAAAGCAATTGAGCACTCTTGTGATATTAAGTGATTTAAAAAAAGATTTTTTAATATATTTTTTACATTTTTTGCATTTCTCCCATAGGGGACAATGAAGATTTGAGGCAGCCCAGCTGGCCCATTCTCACATTTGGGGGGGTGCCTGGGCACCCCAAAGTGGGCTTGGGGGCACGGCAGGTTGCGCCATAACTCCCCCAGGGAGCCCCAAGCTGGTGGGGTTTATGGCCCCCCCCATTTTTTTTAGTTCCTGGCCTTTTGACAGTCTATCAGAGTAGGTGTGTGTGTGTGTGTGTGTGTGTGTGTGTGTGTGTGTGTGTGTGTAAAAGGTTCTTCATAGGGATTCATTGAGAGAACTCATACAGCAGCAAGTCCAAACACAAATTGGATTATTGGTTGCTGTATGAGTTCTCTCAATGAATGCCTAATATGAAGAACTTTACTTACATACATACATACATACATACATACATACATACACCAGAGAATCCACTCTGATAGCTTGTTAAGAGGCTAGAAACTAAAACATTCCTGGTGTGTGTGTGTGTGGGAAAAATCAGCTTGGGGCTCCCTGGGGATAGTTGTGGAACAACCTGTCATGCCCCAAAACCCACTTTGGGGCACCCAGGCACCCCCAAAGGGGGGAATGGGGCTGCCTCAAATCCCCATTATTCCCTATGGGAGATATGCAAAAAAAATGTAAACAATCTTCCAAAAAAAAAATCATTAAAAATCACAGGAGTACCCAGTTGTTTTGAGGTTCAGGTGGTAGTTGGCACCTCTGGGTGCCTACCACCCACCCCAGTTTTGTGTCCCTAGGTACTCTGCATAGTGAATAATGGGCCAGTTCAAGTCCCCATTATACCCTATGTAGTACCTTTTAGAACTGGTTCAAATTTGGTTTGAATTCTAATTGAACCACAGGGGGTTCAAGCAAAACCAAAAATGAAACTACCCACCCTGTGGTTCAAAGCTGGTTCAAATATGAACCAAACAGGCCAAGGCACTTTTGTGCACATCCCTACAACCTGTTGGAATGGTACTACTTTAGAATGCGCGTGGGGGATCACATCCTTTCTCACATCAAAACTTCCCTGTACATGAAAAACTAGCATAACAGGGACAAGACTGTGCTAGATCTTTCCTCACAATGTTTCTTTAAAATTGCAAACATAGGAAAGGTCACATGAAGAAAAGAAACAGCTGCTTACATGTATGAACTACTTCTGTGTCTCTACTTTATATGTTATGTAACCCAAGGGCGTTTTAATTAGCTCTAAATCACATGAATTATAAAGCTATTGTGAGGGTCTCTTTTGGATAAAAGGGCCTACCTTTGACTATCTTTGCTTTTGGGTTTTTCATATAAGAGTGACATGACAATGGATACAAGGCCCATGCCTCTGTAACTAAAAAGGGTCATTCTGGAAGAATATAAGACTTTGATATATACAGTTCCAAGAATTTGATTCTGATTTTCAAACCTGGCCATCTATTAGGGATGCTGTAGCAGATTCTGACACTGAGCAAGGGGTTGGATTCCAAGATCCCTTCCAACTCTAAAAGTATCTGATCTGTCAATTTTCTTTCTTTGAAGTGAAACCAGCTTGCGTTCTCTTTCTCTCTCTTTCCCTAAATCTACATCCATTTTTACAGAATATTTTTTCTTTTTTATTTAAGAACATATCTGAACCTTGTCTGGAGATCCAGAAGCTCTGCCTTGAAACCCAAATCTACATCAGTCTCAGCCAGCTCGTGTGCCATGCTGATTGGATAATATCCTATAAGAGAGCAGATGCTGAGAGCTAGAACCCTCTTGAATGAAACAGGAGAGGAATTCATAGAGAAGAGTTTGGGTCCTGTTTGTGTTTAAAAGAACACAGGCAAAAGCTTGTGGCTAACTGGAGTGAGATGCCAGTGTGAAAGCAGGTGCTGCTCCTGTTCTTGTGTGTTGAAAAGTGTTTCCAATATTGTTGTTGTTTGTCACCTGAGGGCTAGATCAAGACTAGATGTGTATGTTATTAGAATGACAAACCAGCCATGTGGAAGCTGCTCTGAGTCATATCCCAGGAATGTTTTTAGGAAAAAACCGTCTGGTTCCACTCCAGTGTTGTTCGTCCCTCAAAAATGAGCCATACTGGTATGGGAATGAATCGTATCATCTGGCAGCCCAAAAACAGAGAGACTGTCACACTGCTCCAGTAACTAACTCAGTGGTCCCCTGCTAACTGAGCAAAGAGGCACCTTTTAAAAGTGGTGATTCTCTTTATTTAGCAGGGGGAGAGCAACTGGCCCTATATCCATCCCCAGCACAGCATCCCTCCAGTAGCTTTTGCTGGTGACTATCATGTGTTTCTTTTTTAGATTGTGAGCAATTTGGGGGGAAAGGAGCCATTTCATTTATTTATATCTATGTAAACCACTTTGGAAAGTTTTGTTGAAAAAGCAGTATATAAATATTAATCAAATTTGTATTATCTGCATCAGCCCTGAGTGTGGAAAAGCTCAGCCAGACCAATCCTCAGGTCCATGTGTGGAACATTAACAATGACCTCAGAGGATTATTGTGTGAGCATGTAACTCTATGGGAACAAATTATTTGCAGAAAACTGTTCCCACATACATATTGTGGTCACTGCAGCAAGAACCTAGGAGTGGTCCCCATCTCATATAATGTTTGTTGGGAGAGAGGGCCCGTGTTCACCCCTCTCTTTGGCAGCCCCTCAGAGTGAGGCAGATAATGAAGAAAATTATCTTCAGAGCGAAAAAGTGGGTATGGAGTGGGGGCAGCAATATCACAGGTAGCGGGCAGAGGGAGGTATGGCGGTGGGAGTTGGGCAGGCCGTTACAGGGGAAAACGGTCCAGGCAATTGAGGCCTGTTCCTTTTACCGGCCCTTCTCCCAACCCTCTGACCCCAGGGACCTCTGAGAACACTCCCTCGAGGATTAGGGTGCTGCTGCTGAATACCAGGTCAGTTAATGCAAAAACCTCTCTCATCCACGATTTGATTGTGGATGAGCGTGCTGACCTGGTATGTGTGACGGAGACCTGGTTGGATGAGGTGGGCGGGGTTGGTCTCTCTCAGCTCTGTCCTCCAGGTTTTCCAGATCGTGCAGCAGCCCCGCCTCGAGGGTCAGGGAGGAGGCGTTGCAGTCATCTTTCGTGAGACTCTCCCCGTTTCCAGGTGCCCGGTCAGGCAATCTCAGAATTTTGAGTGTTTGTCCTTGAGGGTGGGCCTCCAAGATAGGCTGGGGATTCTGCTGATGTACCGACCACCCCGCTGCACTTCAGCCTCCCTACCTGAGCTGGTGGGGGTGGTCTCAGAGGTGGCCTTGGGTTCCCCCAGGCTTATTGTTTGGGGGGATTTCAATGTCCACGCTGAGGCCCCCCTAGTGGGTGCGGCTCAGGATTTCATGGCCTCCATGGCAACCATGGGCCTGTCTCAATTGGTATCGGGCCCTACCCACGTCGCGGGACACACTCTGATCTGGTATTTGCCGACCGGGAAATAAATGATCTGGAGGTGGGGGAATTTGAGAAGACTCCCTTGTCATGGACAGATCATCATCTGGTGGGGTTTAGTTTGACTGCTCCGTCTGCCCTCTGCAGGGGTGATGGGCTGATTAGGATGGTCTGCCCCCGGAGGCTTATGGATCCGCTTGGATTCCAGACGGCCCTCGGGGAGTTTCCAGTGTCCAGAGCTGGTGACCCTGTCGAGGCCCTGGTTGATCTCTGGAATGGAGAGACGGCCCGGGCTGTTGACACGGTTGCTCCTAAACGCCCTCTCCGGCTTGGGCGAGCTCTATCTGCTCCTTGGTTTTCCTCGGAGCTTAGGGCGATGAAGCAACTCGGACAACGGCTGGAACGATGCTGGAGGAAGAGTCGTGACGAATCCGACCGAACATGGGCTAGAGCCCATTTTAGGGACTACTCCGTGGTGGTGGGGGCGGCGAAGAAATGCTGTTTCTCCGCCTCCATTGCGTCTGCTCAGTGCAGACAAACAGAGCTGTTTCGTGTGGTAAAAACCTTGCTCCACACATCCCCCCAGACAATGGGGGAGGAATCTACAGCTCTTTGTGATCGGTTTGCCTGTCGCTTTGCAGATAAAGTCGCTTGCATCCATGCTGACCTGGACTCCAGACTTTTGGCAGTTCCGGCAGACGTGCCTTTGGTACCATCTGGTCCCATTGTGTTGGATTCTTTTCGGTTGGTGCAGCCTGAGGATGTGGACGAGATCCTCGGCAGTGTGCAGGCGACTTCGTGCGCTCTTGACCCTTGCCCTTCATGGCTAATAAAAGCTGCCAGGGAGGGGACAGGCAGATGGTTGGAGATGATAGTTAATGCTTCATTAAGGGAGGGCAGGATGCCATCGTGCCTCAAGGAGGCGGTGGTAAGATCACTAAAAAAAAGCCCTCCCTTGATCCCTCCAACCTGGATAATTATAGACCTTTATCTAACCTTCCCTTTTTGGGCAAGGTGATGGAGCGTGTGGTGGCGTCCCAGCTGCAGAGGGTCTTGGATGATACGGATTATCTGGACCCTTTTCAATCTGGCTTCCGCCCCAGGTATGGGACTGAGACTGCCTTGGTTGCTCTAGTGGATGACCTACGCCGGGAACTAGACAGGGGGAGTGCGTCCCTGTTGGTTCTGCTGGACCTCTCGGCGGTGTTCGATACCATCGACCATGGTATCCTTCTGGGCCGCCTCTCGAGTATGGGAATCAGAGGCACTGCGTTGCAGTGGTTCCGGTCCTTTCTTGAGGGTAGGGTCCAGAAGGTGGTGCTGGGGGACTACTGCTCGGCCCCGTGGCCGTTGGCCTGTGGGGTCCTGCAGGGTTCGGTCTTGTCCCCCATGCTGTTTAACATCTACATGAAGCCGCTGGGAGAGGTCATCCGGGGATTTGGACTGAGTTGTCAGCAATATGCGGATGACACTCAGCTCTATCTCTCCTTGTCATCTGATCCTAGGGAGGCGGTGGATGTCCTGAATTGGGGGCTGGAGGCCGTGATGGGTTGGATGTGGGCTAACAAACTGAAATTGAATCCGGATAAGACGGAGGTACTGTTGGTCAGTAGGAGAGCCAATCGGGATGAGGAGATTTTACTGGTTCTGGATGGGGTTGCACTCCCCTTGAAGGAGCAAGTATGCAGCTTGGGGGTACTACTGGACCCGGCTCTGCTTTTGGAAGCTCAGGTGGAGGCGGTGGCCAGGAGTGCCTTTGCACGGCTTCGGCTGGTGCGCCAGCTGCGTCCCTTTCTCGAGAAGGCAGATCTGGCCATGGTTACCCATGCCTTAGTCACGTCACGGCTGGATTACTGTAACACGCTCTACGTGGGGCTGCCCTTGAAGAATATCTGGAAACTGCAGCTAGTGCAAAATGAGGCAGCGAGGGTTTTATCCGGAGCTGCCCATTTGGAACATATCACCCCCATTTTGAAAGAGCTGCACTGGCTAACGGTTCGTTTCTGGGTCCAATTCAAGGTGCTGGTTTTGACCTTTAAAGCCCTAAACGGTTTGGGCCCGGGGTATTTGAGGGACCGCCTGCTCCCCAGGGTTGCTGCCCGCCTGACGAGGACATCTGAGGGGGCCCTGCTCTGGGTGCCGACAATGAGAGAGGCCCGGCTGTCGTGCACTCGGGACAGGGCCTTCTCTGTTGCTGCCCACAGACTCTGGAATGCTCTCCCAGTGGCCATTCGTTCCTCGGACTCCATCACGGCTTTTAGAAAGCTTGTAAAGACTTGGCTTTTTACCCAGACTTTTACATAATCATTTTTACTACTGCTTCTGGGTGTTTTTATCTGTTGTATTGTTTTATGCCTGTTTTTATATGTTTTTATACTTTTAGCATGATGTTTTTATTGTATGTTTTTAACTTTTGTAAACCGCCTTGGGGCTATCTTTTAATGAAAGGCAGTATAAAAATGCAAAAATAAATAAATAAATAAATAAATAACCAATGCAGCAGGAGGAGGAGGAGGAAAGGGATTAGAAAACAAAACAACCACTTTCTTCAAGGATATTTGACTTATGTTTCAAAACACAAACAGGCTGGAAGTGTCGAGACCCATGTGGTTCCCAGGTGCAGCCTAACCCAAGCTGGGTTAGGCTGTGTATGTGACTTGCCGTATTGTCTGTCTCTTGGGTGCTATGCATATGGAGACTGGGCAGTGCTGGAAGGTGCCTGAGCCATGTCAGTTACACAATTTGTTCACTCCTATTAGCTCACTCATATATGGCATCCAACTCTCCTAGAGCAACTGACCCAGCAGACTTGATTTTCCAGAGGCTTGATCAAACTTGATGCTTTCTGTGGTGTTTCGTATCCCTTTGTAGCATACTAGTAAAATGACTGGTGGTTTGCAAGCACATGAATGTCTTATCTCACTGCAACGCTAGTCTTTTTCTAGCTATCAGAGGTCTTATGACCCACACAGTCCAATGGGAGAGTTTTCCACATTTTCTGGGTCATTAATGCACTTTTCTGGAGTTTTGGATTTTTTTGTAGTCTGGTTGTGGTCTGGAACTTACCTTAGAAAATGACAAGGCTATTCTCATGACCAGCAAAACAGGGCTTGAGGTCTGAAGGCGGGGTTAGCACTCTAACCTCGGCAAGCTCTCAAACAGGGCTCTGTCAAAAGAGGGTCACCTAGTTCCCAGCCCCTCCTCTAAAACCAGGTTCAGCAAGCAGGTGAGGTTGCCTACCCCCTCCCAGTGCTCATGTGGCACTGCTTGAGGCTCCCTGCCCAGGGATACCATAGAGCCTGGATACCAGAGTGGGCTGCAAAGCAAGCAGAAATTTGCTTGGGGAAAGCCTGTCCAGCAAACAGCACTGAGCTTCCTTAAGGTGGCAGGCACCTTGCAAATGAGCCCAAGGGAAAATATGAACATAGGAAGCTGCCTTCCACTGAGTCAGACCATTGGTCCATCCAGCTTAGTACTGTCTACTCTACACAGACTGGCAGTGGCTTCCTGAGGCTCTCAGGCAGGATTCCCGCTCAGCCTGACCTGGAGATGCCAGGCAGGGAGCTCACCTGTGGCATTGCACCCCCACAACGCTCTTGCTTGCTCTCGCCGCCCCCTGCAATGCTCTCGCAACCCCCGCTCGCCCCCCGCAAGTCTCTCGCTCGTGCTCTCTGTCCTCCATCTTTCTATCTCTCTCTCGCAGTCCTTGCTTCTCCTGCCACTGCCAGGGACTGTCGCCTGCTCTCCTGACAGCCTCCGAGCTCCCTGATCCCTGCCGCTTCACGGCACAGCTCAGCCACCCATCTGCCGCCCGCAGCCCTCAGAGCCAACTGTCCAGCTCCCAATGCTGCCCCCAGCCTCCGAGCTCCCTGCTGCTTCATAGCGCCCGCGATCCAACTGTCAAACTGCTTTCCAGCCGCCCCACAGGGCGCATGGCCCGTCTAGAAGAATTAATAATATAGAATATTCCACTCTTCCTCCAAGGAGCCCAGAGCTGTGTACTACATGCTCAGGTTCCTCCTCACAACAACCCTGCGAAGTAGGCCAGGCTGAGAGTGAAGTGACTGGCCTAGAGTCACCCAGCAAGTACCATGGCTGAATGAGGATTTTTGTGCTCCTTCCTGTCCCCTGCAAGTCACTGGACAAGAGCAGGAGTGTCCCTGCCCTTGCCTGCAGCTGCCCTTGCCTGCAGCGTGGTGTAGTGGTTAGAGTGCTGGACTAGGACTGGGGAGACCCAAGTTCAAATCCCCATTCAGCCATGAGACTCGCTGGGTGACTCTGGGCCAGTCACTTCTCTCTCAGCCTGACCTACTTCACAGGGTTGTTGTGAGGAGGAACTTGAGTATGTAGTACACCGCTCTGGGCTCCTCCGGATCCTCCTTCCATCTGCTGCCTTAGACCCCCACCCCCGGCCGGCCGCTAAGGCAAGGGCAACAGCATCCTTGCCCTTTCCAGGTGGAAACTGCACCAGTGATGGGGCTGCTGCTCTCTCCTTCCAGGTGCCAGTGAGTGGGGGAGGGAGTGCTGCTGCTGTAACTGCTGCTGCTGGGAGCCAGTTCAAAAGGAATCGGGCTAGAGATGCGCTCAGCAGAGGTGCTGAAAGAGCAGCCCAAGAATCAAGCCCCTGCCCCACTCAGAATCCAGGGAAAGGAAGGGCAGGGAGCAGCAGGGGTTTTGCCATAGCTCTCCTCCTTCCCGAGCAGACGGTGGCTGTTCTGGGTGGGTCTGACAAGGTCTCCAACAGGCAGGGAGCGGGTGAGACAGCCAGCTGACCTTCCCGCGGGCAGGGGAGCCCCTTCCTGAAGCGCAACGGGCCTCGCCAAGCACCCCACCTCCAGAGGCTCCCAGCGGTTCGACCCGCTGTCGCGCTCACTTCCAGGCTGGGCTGGTAGACCTTGGCGGTGGCAACAGAACCGCGCTGCTGACCAGGGCTGTTCTGTGGCACCCCTTCCTGGGCGCGGTCCCCCCCACCTCACAGCTGCATGAGAGAGAGCCCTTCGCACCCTGCGAGGAGATGCAAGGATGTGCTCCGTACGGGGAGAGTGCTGGGCCCTCAAAAATGTGGGGCCCGTAGCATATGGCCAGTGGACGGGGTGAGTGGGCAGATGTTCAGCATCACCCGCCTGCCTGGAGGTGCTCTTAGCCCCAGACCATGGGGCCCTTGCCCATGGCCCCAAAGGTGTGGAGGAGGCATTGAACGGCTGCTCCGGGGTTGCTTGCTGCCTCCGTGAGGCCAAATTACTGATCATTAGAAGTATTCTAGCCACCATGTGTGTGGCAGCGGGTGGAGTGAGAGCCCCTGTGGTGGCAGCGGGTGGAGTGGGAGCGACCACTGGAATGACTGTCTGCGCAAGGGTCACTGGTTCGGCCTCATGGTGGCAATGGTGGGGGAGGGGCTCACGGTGGCAGCAGGGGGCTCACAGCAGCAGCAGAGGGCCTCACGGCAGGGGCCGTCCAGGCGCTCAATTTGGTTGGCAGCTGCAGCTGCTCTCTTCTCTCTCCTTTTGGGCATCAGGACGGAGTTCATTTCCTTTGACAGTGCTGCAATTGCCAGGAAAAGGTTAACTGAGGCTACCAGTGAGAGAGCTACAAAGCGGGACTGCAGCTTGGAGCCCTCTGAGTGGTCTCCTTGGGTCATGTGATCCCCCCTCGCCACTCAGGGTGCTGGAGGACCGACATTGCAAGCTGTGGCTGACTGCTTGAAGATAACCTTGTGAAAGTTGATCGTCAGTCTCTCATATTCACTGCCGAGGCTTCACCAAATGCACGTGTGTTTGCTGTGAGGCTTGAAATAGGGTTAAGATTATATGCATGGGGTCACCCTGTTTTCTGCTTGTGTGAATAGCTTCGGCATGTTTCTATCTGTTGTGGTTTGTTCCAGAGGCACTCTTACTCATGGACTTAGGGGCTAAAGTCCAGGGCCTCCACATCCCCTGGGGCCCCCGAAATCCTCTTTAGTCTGTCTTGGGTGGTGTGGTCACTTGGGCAAGGCCTGGAATCTACCTGCAAAACCAGCATATTTTAATGTTTTATGGTTTGGTCTGGGAGTTTCGTGTCAGTCTGTGAGGCCCAAGCAACTTTATATTATAAATTAGGGATGTGCGAAATGATTCAGTTACAGAATGATTAGTACCCGAATCTACCTGTTTCGGGCGATTTGTATACAAAACAAATCACCCCTCTGCTAGCCCAGCCAGTTTTGGGTCCAAAACAAATAGCCTGAATTTCAGATCTGAATATTTTGTTGTTTCGGACCTCCATTTTGTGGCTATCTCCGTGCAGTCTCCATTTTGTGCTTTGACGTCGTTTTGAATTTCCCACCCTTCCAAGCATCAGATTGGTGAACAAAAGTATGGACTGATTTGCTGATGATTCCCTCCTGGTTCCAGATTGGCTCTTTTGGCCCTTGTCACTGCTGACTGACCCTGCATTGGCCAGGGGAAGGGTCAAAGAAGGGGCAAGGGTGGGGGGAGTTCAAGGAGGGATTTTAGAATAGATTTAAAGAGGCAGCAGCCACCATTCTGCCTTTCTGCCTCGTGAGAGAGAGAGAGCGAGAGAGCGCTTTGATTTGTCTTGCCTTGACTTGCCTTGCCAGCCTGAGCCCAGCTTGCCTTGCCACCCAGCCTGCCCGCCCCTGCTGCATGTTAGCCTGAAGTGGATTCTCTGCTGCATTGCTTTTTTGTTCCTGCTGATGATTCAGGAATAGAGAAGAAAAGAGAATTCTTTTTTCACCCCTTCTTGCTGCTTAGAGAATCACTGCCTGCCTGTGTCTGCTCTCTGTGTCAGCTACCAGCCCCAGAGCCCCTGTGGCCACTGGCCACCTGGCCAGCCACCCCTCTCCCCCCCAAGCTTTTCCAGGCTTTTGCCCAAGCCCCCCCCCCCCCCGCAAATCTGAAGACGGAAGAAGGAGAAGATTGAAGAAAAAGTAGAGTCAACAGAGAGCAGACCACAGAAGTTGACAACTGGACACAACGTGGGTGAAGTCCTAGGCTGAGCGAGTACCCTTTTTAACAACAACCCCCCCACACACACACATATCTCTGGAATTGTGCATTTTTGGGGTTTTTTTCCTGTTTGGTGGGAGGTTTGGGTTGCAATTGAATTTTAAAAGTTGTGTGTTTCATTTACAAGATGTTTAAACAGGGGTTCTGTCTGTGGGAGGGATCCCTGTTAGCTAGTACTAGTAGGTGGTTAGAAGGTAGCATAGCCTCATGGTTTTAAAAAACACACAATTCTGTCTTTTCCCCCATTCTAAATTTTTTTTGCATTTTTAAAAAACAGAAGCCTGTCCTCCAGCCCTCTTTGCCCATAATATATCAGTATTAATATTCTCTGTCACTCTTAGCAGCATACATCGGTGGATCCCTCCCTCTTGCAGGAGCACTCTCTTGCCCAGTCGTGAGCACAACAAAACCCAGTGCCCCATGGGCTTGTGGTTTTGGGGGTGGGTTGGCACCCTATGTGCACTATACCACAACCTGCTCTGGGCCACCCTGGTGCCACCCAAGTAGAGTTATTAGGCTGCTGAGATCCTCATTATTCCCTATGGGGGAAAGCTTAATGATGAGCAAACTTCAGAAATTCTTTAAAAATAACCCCTTTGCCCAATCACTCTGAAATCTGGGTTGTAGCAGGCACCCATTGGGGCACTACCACCTGACCCGCTCTTCTGCCACCAAACCCCTTTTCTGCCCCAAATCTGCATCAAAGAAATACAATCTTCAAAAATTCTTTTAAAATCACCCATTTGCCCAATTCCTTTGAAATCTGGGTGGTAGCTTCCTTGCACCCATTGAGCACTATCACCTACCACAACCCACTCCGGGCCTCCCTGATGCCCCCCATGTGGAGCTAACATGCTGCTGAAATCCCTATTATTCCCTATGGAAAAAAGCTTAAAAACATGTAAACTTCAAAAATTCTTTAAAAATCACCCCTTTGCCCAATTTCTTTGAAAATTGAGTGGTAGCCTCCACTCATTAGGCACTACCACACACTCCACTCATTTAGCCCCAGGACCCTTTTTTGATCTGAATAAATTCAGATTCAAAAAATTCAGGTACAAATTGAATCTGGGATGGTTTGGGGGAGCAGATTTGGACCTAAAACAAATCAGGGGTGATTCAATTCAGGTACAAATTGAATTTAAAAAAAAAAATCAATTCATGCACATCCCACATCCCTATTATAAATATTAACCATAACCTCTTCCAAATTCCTCCTTTGGAAGGCCATATATGGCTAAATATATGTTTATGTTTGATGTTTAATTTACTTGGTAACCTCCATATCCTATGGCTGTGTTGTATGCTTCCTCCCTGCTCCCTCCTTCCAAATTGGATATGATACCTTTGATAATTTATACGGATTCATTCTGGATTCATCTTCACTTTGTATCTGGTTAAAAATGTCAATAAAATACTTTTTAAAAAACCACTTGCAACCTCAAAAATGCATAACTACACAGTCATGGTCTGCTATCTGATTTATTTATTTATTCAATTTCTATACCACCCTTCCAAAAATGGCTCAGGGCGGTTTACACAGAGAAATGATAAATAAATAAAGTGGATCTCTGTCTCCAAAGGGCTCACAATCTAAAAAGAAACATAAGATAGACACCAGCAACAGTCACTGGAGGTACTGTGCTGGGGGTGGATAGGGCCAGTTACTCTCCCCCTGCTAAATAAAGAGAATCACCACGTTAAAAGGTGCCTCTTTGCAGGGGTTAATGAAGCTAATGTGATGAAGCTAATGTGATGCCTGTAAGTCTTCTCTGCACAAAATTGCACACACAGAGAGACCGAGAGCAGTGTCAGGGAGTCTCTTCCCCTATTGTAGGGTGGGGCAAAGCAAAAATTGAGGGAAGGGTTAGGTAATATATAAGGCTGCCAAGTGACAGGAATCTCATGTTGTGCAAATTCCCTTAATAAACCAATACCTTAGAGTGGGAAAAGGCATGTGTCACACAAGTTAATGAGCATGAGCCTATGCTAGCACTGGCAGTTACTTAGTTATTTAGTTTTAGTTCAGTTCAGTTCAGTTGATTTTTACATTTATATTCCAGGGAGCCCAGAGCAGTCTACATGGTTATGTTTATCCTCACAACATCCCTGTGAGTTAGGTTGGGCTGAGGGATAAGTGACTGGTCCAGAGTCACCCAGTGAGTTTCACAGATGAACGGAGATTTGAACTGAGGTCTCCCAACCAGGCGTGGAGCCAGTCAAATGGCGGCCTGTGTCCACCCCTGCTTGGCAGCCCCTCTAGCAATGCCCTGTGTACGTGACATCTGGAAGAGCCCCAAGTGAACTCCCAATACCCATGCCTGGGCTTCAGAGAGCCCTGAGCAAGCTCTCCCCTTGTCATTTCAGGCTGTGCTTGCTGTCTGACAACATGTATTTCCCTTTCTCTCCCTCCAGCAAGGGAGAGAAAGAGAAATACATGCTGTCAGGCATCAAGCACTGCCTGAAATGACAAGGGGAGAGTTCGTTCGGAGCTCTCTGGAGCCTGGGCATGGGTGGGGGGAGTTTGCTCGGGACTCTTCCAGAGCCTGAGCCACGCCCTCCCGGCAGGCTTTGGTGACCCTTTTTATTGGCACATTGTGTTCTTTGAATCCATTTGCACAATGGTGGTTTCACCCCTGTCCTCAACCACTACACCACTCTGGCACTGAACTGCATCCCATGTCTTGGACGCAACAGAAGATACTTCATATTGATTCTCTGCGGTCTGTTCTTTATCTAGTCTAAACAGCTGATGCTTGGTGCAATTTGAATATTGCATAATGAACATCTTCTGCTTTTAATTTTTTATCTGAAGGAGTTCATGTGAGTACATTAAAGAATGACTAAAGTGGTCACAGCTGGAATATGTCAATTCTTTTTAAAAGTTTCAGCAGTGAGCAACACTGTAAATAAACTTCATTTACTTGGTCAAATTGCAAGTATTTGTTTACATAACCTTGCAATCTACAGAATATCCACTAGGCAGATTCATTTAGGAGAGGGAAATGGATCTGTTTAGAGTTCCATCACCTAAGGAAGTCAGAACAGAGATGGAGAAGAGCAAGGACTTCTCAGCAAAGGCACAGATTGTTCTGGAATAGGTATCACAGTAGGAATGCTAGTTTACCTCTGTGTTAATATTTAGGAATTGCTATACAGCTGACATATTTAGGTGTACAAATAACTGAACTTGAATTCCTGCATTGTTGAATTCCAGGAATTCATCACATTCCTAACAGTGTTGCTGTTTTCTATATAGGGCCCTGTGTTCCAGAAGAAATAAACTTACTCACTTTTTATTGCAGTAAAAAAAAAACATGTTTCTCTATAGCTGGGCAAAACATTGGTTTAGGGCGCTGAGTGGGAAGAGCGGGCTAAGCCCGCTCTCCCCGTTCACGAGCGGGCAGGGAGCCCTGGGCGGCCAGATCGGCTGCCCACATGATTGCTGGCTCGCGAGCGAGCAGGGCATACTGGGGAGACCCCCGAGCCGGGAGGTCTTTTAAGCCGGGGGTCTACTTGCTGCGGCTACTCACAAGTCTTCTCCAGCACCAAAGTTCAAAAGCATAAATGCTTTTTCTATCTTGCTTCTTCAAAGTCAGCTTTTGCATCCATAGAATGTCATGGGGAAAACCATTGTCCGAACAATTCTAATCTTTGTAGGTATAGGTATAGACGTGTTACGGCATCTAAATATCCTTTTCAACGCCTCCATTGCAACCCTATCAAGTGCTAGTCTGCGGCGTATTTCTTTACTACTGGATGCTTGATGGTCAATCCTAAAAGGCAGAAGCTATCCACCACTTCAGTGTCTTCATTATCAATTCTGAGGCTCGTTGCTATACCTGTTGCCATTAGTTTAGCCTTCTTTATGTTTAGCCATTGTCCCATTTTTTCACTGTGCTCCTTGACTTTCATTACTTGAGCTTGCAGATCATCCACATTCTCAGCTATTAGAGTGGTGTCATCAGTGTAGCGCAGACTATTGATGTTTCTTCATCCAGCTTTAAAGCCATGCTCATCTTCCAATCCAGCTTCTCTGAGTATATGTTCAGCATATAAGTTGAATAAATAAGGAGAAAGTAGACAGCCTTACTCCTTTGTCGATCTGGAATCAGTCTGTTTCACCATGTTCCGTCTGAACTGTGGCTTCCTGTCCTGTGTATAAGTTTCTCATGAGAACAATGAAATGTTCTGGGACACCCATTTTCCTAAGGATATTCCACAACATGACATGGTCGATGCAATCAAAAGCTTTTCTGTAGTCAATAAAGCACTTATTGACTTATTTTTTATATTCTTTGGCTTTCTCAATTATCCAGAGTGCATCAGCAATAATGTCTCTTGTACCTCAGCCTTTTCTGAAACCAGCTTGAACATCTGGCATATCCCTTTCCACATAGGGATGATTCTGAGCATTATTTTGCTAGCATGTGAAATTAAGGATATTGTGCAATGGTTTGCGCAATCTGTTCCTTTCTTTGGTATGGGTATGTAGACTGACCTTTTCCAATCTATTGGCCACTGTGTTGTTCTCCAAATTTGCTGGCATAGTTTGGTTAGAGGCTTGACTGATTCTTCTTCTGTTGCCTGCCATATTTCTGTAGCTATTCCATCAGTTCCTGTAGCCTTCCGACTTGGTAATGACCAGAGTGCTGATCTAACTTCATCTTCCCGTACTAGAAGTTCTTGCAAGTAGGGAATATCTTCTAGAGTATCTTGGATGTTGATGTCCCTGCTATACAGATTTTCAGTAGACTGCTTCCATCTCTGTTTGATCTTCTCTGAATCAGTTACTATCTGTCCTTTGGCATCCCTTAACATACCATTTTGGGGTTGGAACCTCCTTTTGAGTTCAGAGATCTTTGGGAAAACTTGCCTTGTTTTTCCGTGTCTATTTCCATTCTCAAGGTCTTTACAGATGTCATTGTAGTACTTTTCCTTGTCTCTTCTAACAGCTTTCAGAAATTCCCTATTAAGTTCCTTCATGAGGTCTTTATCTTTCTTGACTTTGGCTTCTCTCTTCTTGGCAGTTTCCACTGTCTATTCTGACATCCATTTTCCTTTCTTCTGTTCCTTGGTCTTTGGTGATCTCTTTTCACATTCATCCTTAACAACTTCTTTGAATTCATTTCACAATTCTCTGGTTCCCTATCAATGAGATTCAGAACTTCAAAGCAGTTCCTGATGAATATGGTGGGTACATTCTTAAGATCATATTGTGGAAACTGGATAGCCTTGTTTTTCCACTTTATCTTGACTTGGAACTTGCACATGAGCCGCTCATTGTCTGTTCCACAATCAGCCCCTGACAACGTGTTTGCTGTTATAACTTCCACCTCCTTGCACCAATAATGTAATCAATTTGATCTCTGTGTGCTCCATCTGGTGATGTCCATGTGTATAGGCACCGCTTTGGTTGTTTGAAGAATGTGTTAGCAATGAAGAGATCATTGGCTTGGCAGAAACTAATAAATCATTCTCCGGGTTCATTTCTGTTTCCTAGGCCATAAAGTCCAACTTCATTTCCTAGGCCATACAGTCCGACTGGGCAGAACATACTGACTTCAAAACTGAATGGAAAATTTCAGTAAGAAAATTCCAGGGAAAGTCCATAATATAAGGTTCTAATATTTAATTCTTTAATGGTCATGTTATAACATCCCTTTCCTTTTAATTTACAATTTGTACATAACCTTTCAAATAATTAGGAATTTCTGTCATTGGATAATGATTTTCCTCTAAAAAATAGATTCTCCTCCAGCATAAGGGAGATTTTTAAATTTCTGACTTAATGGCTAGGTGGCCTTGTGGATGACCCCAGGTCAGAAATTTGTGATGCTTCTGTAACAACCCTACATGAACTCTGCTACTCTGGGCATTCATTCATCTCTCAGCCAGTGGCACAGGCATTGGCACACTGGTTCATATGTGGATGTGGTCTTTATATTGCCTGACCATGCAGCCATCATTTTAAAAACATACATAAGTCCCAGCTTCTTCCTGGATCATGGAATCCAGCTAGGTTTCCCTTAACACTTTGGTATAGACATGATCCTGTATCCTGTCACAGTTTTTTACAGGATAAAAAACTGCTGAAGTCATTGAGATCATTGGGTGCAGTTCCAGTTACTTTGAATGAGCATCTACTATAATAATAATTTTAAAAAATGGTTCCCCATGAAGAGTCCTGCAAAGCCTAGATGCAGCCATAATCATGGTTGTCCTGGCAATTCCCCAAGATTAAGAGTTACCAATGCTTGGGTTTTTGATGCAGTCATCATTGGAGATATTTCTTTACTACTTTGATTGATAGAATGGGAATGGAATTGTAGCTCAGGGGATGAACACATGCTTTGCACGAAGAACGTTCCAGGTTCATTCCATAGCATCTCTAGGCAGTGTTGGGAAAGCTCCATGTCTGAAAACATGAGATATCTTTCGCCAGTCAGTATGGACAACACTGAGTTAGATAGACTGGTCTGACTTGGTATGGTCCTAACTGAATTAATATTTGTGGCCCATTTTTGTCTGTCCTTTTGGGCTTTGGGGCAACAACAACAACAACAGCAATAGCCCACATATTGCACAGCATAATGCAGGCAGTGTCAATCCACCAGCACTGCTGTGGGCTAACAAAACATTGATGATTTTGCACTTTTGTGCAAGAGTGCAAATATTTAGACTATACTCCAGAAATCCTACTTAGATCAGAAACATGTCACTTGACCAGGTTTCCAAACTAAGTAGTACGTCTGGAGTGTGAGAGTGCTATTTTAAATATTTGAGCTATTGTGCATGTGCATAGGGACAATGTACTGTGAGCTTCAAATGTCCCTGGGACCCAGGGGGCTGCCAAGACACCCCCTCTGACTGCTCTGTTACCCCTCTCCTACCATACTTCCCATCCACCGTGCGCTGGGCATCCCTTTCCCACTGTGTTATCATGCTGATGCAAGGGGTGTGGCCAGCGCAGGGAACAAATGTGAGGTGGCCCCTTGCCCTCTCCCATCAGCAGAGAGCTTTCTCCATCTGTTGGTTGCTTCCTTTTGTGAGGGGAAAAAAGATAGAATCCAGCTGGTGGAGAAAACACACTGCTGACTGGAGAGGGTGAGGGAATGCTATGCATTTGTTCCTTGCATTGGCCATGCTTCCTGCATTGGTATGATGATCTAAGGGGAAGAGGCATGGCTAGCATGCTCGGTGGCTTGACCGTGGGTCACTGGGATCCTTGCCATGCTCCTGCTTTGGCACAAAAGTGCAAGACCAACAGCAATGGGGGCATTGCCAGTGCTACACTGGGCAACGTGTGGGTCAATAATCATGATATTTGTCCGCTATTTCAAAAACAATAATCCAATTTGCCATATACAAGCAAATATGTGAGAGATGGGCTGTTTTCTTTGTGTGGGGAGGAGGACTTCTGCTGGTTATAAAAGTCTGTTATATCTGTTTCAGTTTGGTAGTTTTGATAACTAGTGTCATAATGCTTTCCGCATTTTGCTTTAATTTGGATGCTGCCTTGGGAATCTTCTTGTAAGATTGAAAGACTGGGTAGAAATACCCCAAACAAACAAACAGACAGACAGACAAACAAAGGTTTGAATAATAGTGCAGCAGTGACACTGGCTGGAAAATGATGCTATTTTGTGACCACTTTTCCCTAGGAAAACTTGTAAAGCCTTATAGTGCATTTGTCTACTATGAAGTAAGTCACACTGGGCTGGTTTAGACATCATCCACAGCCTTGGTACAATTTAACTCAGGTTTACAAATAAACCCAGAGCACTGCAGATGATCAGCAATCTTGGCTACTTTCTCTTAACTATGGTTTGTAAGTGGCCTGCACCACTGTCTTCCTTTCCTTTGAAGAGCCGATATGCAATCCCAGACTGCTGTGTTCTGCCCTGTTACTGGCAAGGCATCATTATCACCCACTTCCCAAACATTGGTCCCAATTACAGAGGTGGGCGGGCTCATCTGGAATGAGCTCCCTCAGCTCTTTCCGCCCACTTTCAGAGTTCTGCAACTGCTCTCAGCTTCCTGCAGAAGGCAAAGGAGCTGTTATCATGCCACTCCTTCCATCCAGGGGCAGAGCCACCATTGGGCGAATGGGTTCAAAGAACCCGGGCCACCGCCAATCAGGAGCCGTGCCTTGTGACCTCGACACACTCCCAGCATCTGACGTCAGACACGGGGGTGCTGGTTTAGCTCCCGAGTGGGGGAGGTGCAGCCCCCGTTCAGGAGTTAAACGGCAGCTGTGTTCGCTGCTCCTGGCCACGCTACAAATGCAGCGCTGGACAGACTCAAACTCCCAAACGGAGCGACATGGCTCCATTCGGGAGCCAGACCATGCCCCCTGCATCTGACGTCAGATTATCCCCACATCTGACGTCAGACATGGGGGCAGGGTGAGTGGGGCCGCCACCACAGCTGGACACGGGCGGCAGGTGGTCTGGTTCCATGCCTGCTTCCATCCCCAAGCTGCAGTCCCACACCAAGCACCACTGATCATTTCCTACCCACTCCTAGAAGCCACTCCTTGGATTGCACAGCCCTGCTCCTGTAGGGTTGCTCATGTGGCGCACTGGGATCAGTCCCAATTCTGGTGCTCTTCACTGGGGTAGCCTTGGTTTTTTTTACCCAGGCTTATAGTGGGGTAGAAGGGTGCAAGTGTGCCCTTCTACCCCACTCCCTATTCATATGAACATTAAGGCTGCATGCAGCCTGAGCATTCATAGAGCTGGGCAGCAAGAGCACCTAGCAGTGAGAAAATCTCCTAATGTACCACACTCCTTGCGCGATGCATTGTGGGATTTCTGGAGTCCCCCCAGCCTCCAAATGGCTGCGTCACTCACCACAGTGGCAATAGTGTGGGCGGGCAATGTGAGGGACGGAGTTCCAATGCATCAACCTTTTGCATCAACTATCCTAATGACCACTAGGGGCATTGGGGGTAAAGGTAGCTAGTGAGGGTCTCCTTTACCTGTACTGCTTTCCTCTACTCTATAATCCCTGCTTTGACTCCTCAGGTACTTCCTGAAGTGAGTCAATCCTCTTCCTTTCCTCCTAGAGAGAAGATGGCAAGATCTTTCTCTCCCCCTACCAATTCACTATGTAGCTGATAGATAGGATAGGTCTTTCCTATCTCAAACATACCTCACCAATAAATCAATTTAGTTTAGATTCTACAGTTATCTCCATGCATGATCTCGAAATAGCTGCAACAACTAAACTCTGCACTCTGTAGCTGGAGTGGTTGCTTTCTTGGTGCTTTGCTAAATGATCACAAACCCCAACAGGCTCAACAGGTGATGCTCAAGGATCTCCGCAATTGTCTGGGGGAGGGTAGGAATGATCCTGCCTCCCCCACCCGGGTTTCAGGGCCATGTGAACAACCTTCTAGACTATCAGAAAGCAAAGTTAATGTCTACTTGGGAAGCAGAGAAACATTGAAAGGAGACAAAAGGGGGAGTGAAGTAATGGAAGGACAGGATTAGCTATGAATCAGTGATCTTTGTTTAACTTGTGCGAGGAGACAGGCAAAACAGAGCACTGCTGGAAGGCAAGGACAGTAATTGCATACCTGAACAAAGAGGAGATGATCTGACAAGGGCAGAGAAGGGGGAGCTGCGGAGGTGGATTGGGAGGCTGAGAAAAGGTTCTTGTGGTTGCAACACTATTGGGGAGAGAGGGGATTTGGGAGAAGGGCCACTTTTAGTGCAATGGAAGAGAAAGAGGAGGCAAAGTCTGGAGAGTGGAGCTTCATGGTGGCTAATAAATATGCAGAACCTTCCTCCCTGAATACTTGTTCTCTCTGTTCCTTGGTCTTTCTCAGTGGTGGCAACTCAAAGAGGGAGATAAATGTCTTTCTGCTTCTACGCCACCCCCCACGAATGCCTTGCATAGGCCCCCCCTTGGGAGGGGCAGCGAGGCAACCCGCGCCCCAGCTAACTGGCAAAAATCCCGAAGCTTATCAGCTCTATTTTCATTGATTTAAAAAACTGAATAAAAACAGGAATGGAGAGAAATATCATGTCAAAAAAATGATTTCAGCACAGTCTGAAATGCCCAGTCCATTCTTGGGACACTGGGCTGTTGCTGCACTTCAACTCTGGTGGGGAGCGGGATGAGAACAGCAGAAGGGCAAAGAGGTCATTGACTCTTCTCAAAGCCTCTAGATTGAAAATGAAAGGTGAGTCCTATCCATGACTTTGTTTCTAGGCAAAGATCAGAGTAGTTTCTAGGCAGACTAGGGAAGGTTTCACAATGGCACTAGTGAGAGACACTTGTAGGCTGGTCTGGATTGGCATCTCTGTGAGCAGTAATCCTTGGAGGGAAGAGTCAAAGACACAAACTCCATTTGGGTGTTCAAAAATGACATTGTTAAACCTAGATGCACAAGCCAGCTTCAAAGCTAGTGTTCAGTTGGCCATAAATTATTTTTTTATTATTGATTGATTTGATTTGATTTGATTTGATTTGATTTGATTTGATTTGATTTGTATACCACCCCTCCAAAATGGCTCAGGGCGGTTTACAATTAAAACACACTACTAAAACAGTAAAGAGCTAAAACAAATTAAAAAACAACATAACAATTAACAATTTAAAAACATTTTAAAACAACAATTAAACAATTACAGTGATTAAAAACCCCAAAAACAGGTTTTGAATTTTAAAACAAACCAGAAATTAAAACCCCCCAAATTTAGGAAGCTGAGAAAGCTTGGGTGAAAAGATGGGTTTTCAGGTGTTTTTTGAAAATTGCCAGAGATGGGGAGGATCGCATCTCAGTAGGGAGCGCATTCCACAATCTCAGGGCAGCGATTGAGAAGGCCCATCTCTGTGTAGCCACCAAACAAGTTGGCGGTAACTGGAGATGGACCTCCTCAGATGACCTCAATGGGCGGTGGGGCTCATAACGAAGAAGACGCTCTCTTAGGTACCCAAGGCCTAAGGTGTTTAGGGCTTTGTAAGTTATAACTAGCACTTTGTATTTTGTCCGGAAACCTATTGGCAGCCAGTGTAACTCCATCAGTAAAGGAGTAACATGCTCTCTCTGAGATGACCCAGAGACCAACCTGGCTGCTGCATTCTGAACCAACTGAAGTTTCCAGACTACGTACAAAGGCAGCCCCACATAGAGCGCATTACAAAAGTGAAGTCTGGAGGTTACCAGAAGATGTACCACAGTTTTGAGGTCATTGATCTCGAGAAACGGGAGCAGCTGGCGTATCAGCCGGAGCTGATAGAAAGCACTCCTGGCCACCGCCTCAACCTGAGAAACCAGGGATAGGCGTGAATCCAGAAGTACTCCCAGACTGCGAACCTGTTCCTTTTGGGGAAGTGTGACCCCATCTAGAACAGGGAGATCAAAATCGTCTCTAGAGTTCTGACTCCGCACAATAAGTACCTCCGTCTTATCTGGATTCAGCTTCAGTTTATTCTCCCTCATCCAGCCCTTCACTACTTCCAGACAGGCATTTAGGCAGGATATGCCAGCTCCTGAAGAAGTTGACATGGAGAAGTAGATCTGGGTGTCATCCAGATCATACTGGTAACATCCAGCTCCAAATCCCCTGATGATCTCTCCCAGCGGTTTTATGTAGATATTAAAAAGCACTGGAGAAAGTACAGAGCCTTGAGGGACACCATACTTAAGCTCAGATTTTGAAGAGCAACAATCTCCAATCGACACCATCTGGAATCTATCCAAGAGGTAGGAGCGGAACCACTGTAAAACAGTGCCTCCCACCCCCAACACCCTCAGATGTTCCAGAAGGATACTATGGTCAATAGTATTGAAAGCCGCCAAGAGATCCAAAAGGACCAACAGAGTCACACTTCCTCTGTCAATTGCCAATTGGAGATCATCCATCAAGCCGACCAAGGCAGTCTCCACCCCATAGCCTGCCCAAAACCCAGTCTGAAATGGGTCTAGATAATCAGTTTTCTCCAAGACTGCCTGGAGCTGAGAGGCCACCACCCTCTCAATTACCTTGCCCAGCCATGGGAGGTTGGAAACAGGCCTATAATTGCTCAACTCCAAGGGATCTAATGCAGGCTTTTTTAGAAGAGATCTAATGATTGCCTCCTTAAGACAAGGAAGCATCCTGTCCTCCCTCAGAGAAGTATTTATGACATCCACCAGGCTGTTTACAACAACCTCCTTGCTAGATCGAACGAGCCATGTTGGACAAGGGTCAAGAGAACAAGTGGTAGGCCTCACCGCTCCAAGCAGCTTGTCCACATCCTCAGGAGTCACAAACTGAAACTGATCCAGTCGAATCACATAAGAGGAGTCATTGGGCACCTCCAGCTCAGACATCCAATTAATTGTGGAGTCTCCATCTAGGTCGGCCCGGATCCGAGATATTTTATCTGCGAAAAACTGAATAAATAAAGCACAGATAGTGCCATGGTGTGAGTTCTAACAAGAAAACCAACCTATGTTAGATTAAATAAACCGAGATTCCACATGATGTCTGAACTGGCCATCTTTTTTCAATAGAGTTTAAGCTTTGGCCACAATGCTAGTCACACTTACTAGAAAGCCCCTTTCTGGCGAGGCTGGCTGTCCTTACCTCCAAGGATGGAGTGATGAGGGCGTCTGAGGAGGCAGGGACAGGTGGCAGCTGGGGAGAAGTGGAAGAAAGACTGCCAGTTTTGAGCAATTTAAACAATTTTGTTTAAAATTGGAACATCTGCAGTCTACATTTAATAGAATTGAAATAAATACATTATCTAAAAGAAAAATGAGATGAATTATTCTAAAATGTCCTCTTTATATGGAAACCATAAATAACATCTGAAACATCTGCTATCTAACATTCCTGTTGTTTTTTAAATTTAAAAATGTATAGCTGTAGATAAACAAAAAGGGAGAGGCACCAAATCAATAAAAACCAAAAAGCAGAAAAAGAATAGTGCAGAACTGTTTATTTATAGAAACAAGTCCCAATGCGTTTCGAGGCAATAAGACTTCTTTTTCAGGGGAAATTTTGTCTCCAACACAATGCAAAACCTTTCTCTAAAAGAACTTGTTTCTATAAGTAAACAATTCTTCATCATTCTTTTTCTTCTCTTAAAAAATTATAGCACTATACATGTCTTTAGAAATTAGTCCCACTGAACTGAATGGGGCTTACTCCCAAATTTGTGTGAGCAGGAATGAGGGAAAACTCCTAAAGGAGTTTTCAAATTTGTAGAAACTATAACATGGAAACTATTTAAAAACCCATCCTTTCATCTCCTCAACTGCCTCCATATTTCTCTAACCTTACTGGAATTATGCTGGAAGGAAGGAAAGAATCACAATGACTTGTTCTGTTAAAGGGTCTGCTCTTCTGGTGCAGTAACTATTCAACATTGATCTTCACCTATTTAAGATTTGTCATTTACAAAGTCATATCACTATATTATTTAAGTAAGCACAATAAAATAGAACTCCTCGATAACTAAACTGCAGATTACTTCGAGATTTCAAATTCTACTTGCATATTCTTCTGCATATTTTATCAATTCTGCATATTGTGATTCACAAGAGGAGTGTGAAGGGAGGAGTAAGCTTATTTTCCAGCACCAAACTGTAGTTCTTCACTGGGGGCATCAGTGGCACATGACCTTAGATTCTGGAAGTGAGAAGCTGAGGAAGAACTCTCAGAAGTGAATGCAAGAGAGAATTCTGCAGCAAGAGCATTGTAAAGTATTTGGAACTAATCTACTGCCATCTGTTTTGCTAAACCATTTAGTCAGACACCATGAAAGAGCCAAAAACTGCATTCATGGGGAGAATAGTGGCATGACATGCTCTTGGATGAGTGGCATGAAAATAGCCCTATCATTAAAAAAGGCAGGAAGATTTGCTGTTGCCACTGCTGGATCTGAGCTGCTGGGCACTAAAAGACAACGCAAGATTTAATGCCACTTATAAAAAAGACCTCTTCCATTGTATGATATTGCTCTTTTCTTGTTTACTTCTGCTTAATGCCTCCTTCTCTTCTCTGGCATTACCCAGTCCGAGCTGAAACAGGAGGAGGTACAAGCTTTTCAAGAAAGCTTTTGCACACTATGAAACACACCACTCTTTTTGGTGAGTTTTTTGGTAGAAGTGGGGGAGCATTAAATGCTTGTCCATTTAGAATATGAGCCTGTCCTCCCTCCGAACTGGCATTGTGATATTGTCCTGCAGCCAGATATGATTTGCTCTGTGGTGTCATTATGTCATCACATTGACTATAGGGGTGTGCACAAAACTGGCTTGGCCGTTTGAATTCAAACCCAACTTGAACCAGGGTGGGTAGGTTTGGTTTTAGTTTTGCTTGAAAATGCCCCCCCCCGGTTTGGTTTGAATTTGAACCCAAATCGAACTGGTTCTAAAAGGTTCTACATTTGAGGATGCCCCATCTGCCCCCTGGGAGGGGGTGTCTGGGCACCAAAATGGATTTGGGGACAAAGCACATTGTGCCACAGCTCCTTCCTGAAGCCTCACGCTGGTGGGATTCATGGTTTTTAAAATACAATTTTAAAAAGATTTTGGCCTGTTTTAATGCAATGAATAGGAATTGCTCCTCCATTCAGAAAAAGAAAAGTGTATGACCTTAATTGCTGTGAACTCTGAGGACTCAGTTCATAGCAATCCACCCCGATTCAAGATGGCGGATGCGTGAACGTTTGAGGTGCAAGTGGGCTAACTTGTGAAATGTCTAACTGATTTGAACCAAATTAGGTACAATTGTAGTGAGTGACACACAGGGACACTTCAATGGCATAGTTTGTGTTGATGTTATCCACCCCATTCAAGATGGTGGATGCGTAAACATTTGAGGTGTAAGAGGGCTAACTTGTGAACTGCCTAACTAATTTGAACCAAATTTGCTGTAGGCCGTAGGCACATAGGCTCACCTCAATGGTGGTGTTTGTGATGCTGTAATCTACCCCAATTAAAGCTGGCAGGCACATAAACATTTGAGGCACAAGAGGGCTAACTTTTGGAGTGTCTAACTGATTTGAACCAAATTAGGCACAGTTGAATGAGTGACACACATCAAGATGGTGGATGCATGAACATTTGAAGCGCAAGTATGTTAACGTGTGAACTGCCTAAACGATTTGAGCCAAATTTGCTACAGCTGTAGAGACACACAGGGATGCCCCAAAGGTGTAGTTTGTGATGATGTAATCCTCCCTGATTCAAGATGGTGGATGCATGAACATTTAAGGCACAAGTGGGCTAACTTGTGGAACGTCCAACCAATTTGAACTAAATTTGTCACAGCTATAGGGGCACATAGGGACACCTCGATGGCATAGTTTGTGACAATGTCATCCACCCCAATTCAAGATGGTGGCCACATAAACATTTGAGGCACAAGTGGACTAACTTGTGAACAACCTAATAGGGATGTGCACAGAACTGGTTCGGAGGCCCTTTATGGGCCTCTGAACCAGTTTGAAGAACCGATGGTTCCGCCAGTTTGAAGGCAGTGGGGGTCTCCCTTTAAGAGCAGGAGAGGGTGCACTTACCCCTCCCACTGCTTTCCCCCCGCCAGCATTGGTTTTTTTACAGCCCATCAGGGCAGCAGGGTACTTCCTTGCCGACGCATTACCCTCGTCTTCAGGATATGACCGGATGTTGCTGATGTGCCTGCACACACTGGCACGGTTGCACATGTGTGACATGAGCGCGCCTGTGCTGGCATGCACAGGTGCGCCAGCAACTTCTGGTCATATCCAGAAGATGAGGGCAACGGGGCGGCAGGGAGGTACGCTGCCGCCCCAATGGGCTGTTAAAAAACCTGACGCCAGCAGGGGGAATGCAGCGGGAGGGGTAAGTGCACACTCTCCCCAGTCTTAAAGAGAGACCCCCACTGCCTTCGAACCACCCCGCCGTGGTTCCGTGCACATCCCTACTGCCTAACCAATTTGAACCAAATTTGCTAAAGCTATAGGGACACATATGGATGCCTCAGTGGTGTAGTTTGTGATGATGTCATCCACCCCAATCTAAGATGGTGGACATGTGAACTATTGGGGCACAAGTGCACTAACTTGTCGACTGTCTAACCAATTTGAACCAAATTTGGTACAGTTGTAGTGAGTGACACACAGGAGCACCTCAATTGTGTAGTTTGTAATGATGTCATCATCCCAATCCAAGATGGTGGACACATGAACATTTGAGGTACAAGAGGTCTAACCTGTGGACCTCAATTTGAACCAAATTTAGTCCAGTTGTAGGGACAATGAAAGGAAAGTAGACAGATTAGCTCTTACTAGAAGAACTTGTTTAAAAATTAAAACACTCAAACAGTTGCTAATCAGGTAGCAAATGGTATGAAGACAATGCCAAAAGAGGTGAGCCAAGAGGGGTGTGCCAGAAATGTTTGCAAGTGAATATCTGGCACAGCCCTACTCATCCTTTTCTCCTGAAGTCTCTTTCCCTTTCTTGACAGTGGGGTGCTTCCCTTCTCTACTTCCCCAAAGTTCAGCTGGAAACTTTAGCATAGCACCTTTCTCTTGTGCATTTTACCTGCAGTTCCCACTGTGAGTGAAATTACTAGGACCACCTGGCTTTAGCCAATTTCATTCACAGGAGGTGTCCAGCATAAAGAGCTTCAGTAGTAGGTCATAAGCACTACTCTCAATTCTCTGAGATGCTGGCACTAAATTTGGTGGATGTTGCCCATCAAAGGATGACTTGGGGGAAGACAGAACATGGCCGATTTGTTTATGGCCTCCACTGGTGCATCCCTGACTCCTGCAGTGTCACCAAGTCCATTAAAAAAAGCACCTGGGAGTAAAACATGATCCTGTCCTTTAAGTTTAGTTCGTTTACAAGAAATACTTCTGAATCATTTGGTTTCTTTCCTATTCTGAACTCGGCAAGGTATGTGGGAGCTTCCTCCCACCGGAGTTCTTAAAACCAATCTACTGTGGACTTAGAAAATAAGAACTATGTACACAAACAGTCTTCTTACAAATGCTTTGTATACTAACTGAACAAAAATGAGACAATGGGCCTGTTCTTATGGTATGACCCACAGAATCGTAGGTAACGGGTTAACCACAACTGCTGAGCTGGGCGCACTCTTGCGGAACGTGATGTGAGAACCTGTGCTGTACCAGCAATCGTAGTCCCATCACTGTGGTTAATTAGAATTAAACTCAAATAGACAATTATGATCTGATCATAGCTTCCAATCATAGTTCAATCCTCGTTAACCATGGCAGAAGGACTACAATTGCAGTGCAGGACTACAATCACTCATACAGCATAGGTACTCGCATCACACTCCATGGGAGCATGCGTGGCTTGATTATCATCATTAACCCTTTAACTACAATCACGCAGGTCCAGGCCTCAGGCCTCCTTTGTGCTAGTGCTGATTAATGAAGGGGACTCAATTTGTCTTGTTTGATAAGTGGCAGTGCATATATATGAAAATGCATCTCACAAAACCCTTTGAGCTTGGGTATTATAATGAACAACTAGTAAATTATTAAAGATACAGATTAAAGATTAAATGAGTGGGCCACAAGAGATTATCTACTGCAGTCAAATCTAAGTGGCAACAGGGCTCCTGAGATGCAGATTCACAAACCTGCTTCACATCAGGAACTGAGATCAGTTGGCATGGAACTCACATTTCATTTGCAAATTGGCCTCATAGCAGTAACCAGTAGTAGGGCTAGGGAGCACATGGCTGCCACAATGCTTATTGGGACCATTAATTACACAGTCAAAATTCCATTCAGCAAATGTGCTTGGCAGGCAATTCACTGGGGCAGCTTTTCTGAATTGGTCACTACTCTGGATTGGAACCCATCTGGCCTGGAGTCTTTCTTTCTTTCTTTCTTTCTTTCTTTCTTTCTTTTATACCGCATGGTATGTATACATATGTCCAATTTTACAAAATATGTAAAAATACGTATTTGGAGGTTAAGTATTTAGTGTCCCAAAATGCAGGCCAGGCAGCAGTCGCCTCTAACTTGTAGTTCCGCACCACAGTAAGACTCCCCACACTCTTGGTCCATGTAAAGAGTAATACAAAAAGTGACTCTTTCTAAGTAAAGCAGTAGTATATATTCTACAATCAAATAGTAACTTTGTTAAGAAATCTGGGGTGTCAGTGCTGATTGATAATCCGATAGTATCATAATGTTTGAGAAAACACTCAAGCATTTTTGTAGAAGTGGATTCCTCTCCAGACCAAATAAACACTATCAAGATACAGTCTGAAACTCTGAGATGTCTTTCAGAATTCCAAACTTAACTCTCTGGACTCTAACAAGGGGCTTCGTCTGATGATCCATTTCAAAGTAAATCTCTTTTCCAAGGAGATTAAATTCAAACACAAGATACAGGTAACTGAGTAGCTAAACATCACAGTCTCATAAAAGCATATAACGATGATCATGGTAACATTTGTACATCAGAGTGGGTGGAAGCAGTTCTTCATTTCCTTAATGTTACCCTAAAAACCATTGTTAAATAATCATGGGGGTGGGGATAGACAAAGACAGAGAACAAACAGCCCTCAAATCACTTACTATTACTGAATTGTATACTGATGAATCTTCTCTAGCCAATCAAGCTGAAATGTCCCATTTCTAAAACAGACCATATAATCAATGTGAGGGAAAGAATTCCACAATCTCCGATTCAGCATGCAAATTCAAAAGATAATTCAAAGTTGCCTTATGATTTATTCTTATTGCATAAGGATAGATGATTATTTTTGCTGCATTCTTCGTGTAAAATAAAAAAGGGAACTGGAAGTTTATTGCACCACATGGAATCCTGCAAGTAAACAAATCACATAAGGAAAGAAAGTTTAATCTTGACAGCATTAATTATGGTGGATGGGAGGGCAAGGGGACAGGTGTAGGGGGAAAAATCTCCACTATCCTCTGCATCCCAGTTTTTGGATCTGCATCTGAGTTTTCTTTCTTTCTTCAAAATTAATTATATTTTATTATTGAAAGAGTTGTAATTTTACAAAAAAGAAAAAGAAGAAAATGGACACAGGTAACAAGGTAAAAATATACAAAATTCACCTGAGAGTCTTATTTCTCAACAAGAAAGCATATCAAATCGAAAGGATAAAGGTAGGAGGCACATAATTATGAAATATATCACACCAGAAAGATCTATGAGCAAGGGGGTGGATAGGATAAAAAGGGGGACCAACTGTTAAAAAACTGATTTTTCTTGACCAAGCCTAATGCTCACCTCCTGTGATGGGTCAATTTCTCTGATAAATTCTAGATTCTAGAGATTCTAGAGAACCAGCTATCCACTCTCTTGGGATGATTTACATTTGTCTATTTCTAATCATACTGTCACTATTAAAAATGAAATGAGATCTTTGTGAATTATAATTTTGTTTGAGTCTGTAAAGACTGATACCTAACACTGGGTCCAACTGAATGGGAGAACCATCTGAGGTGTTGCCCTGTCCTGGCTTCAAGCAGGGACCCACAGGACAAGCTGAGGTTCGTACTAGAACCTCAGCTTGTCCTGTGGGTCCCTGCTTGGAGGGTAGGCCCAACTATAGATGATCAAAATGTTGGCCTGCCAGAGAGACTGGAAAAGCAGAATCCAGACAGCTCCAAGCTTACACCCTGCTCCCTTATTTGCTCTCCTGGCCTGATTACCTTTCCCAGGTTCCACCCACTTTTGGATTAGTCATGCAAAGGGGCAGTCCTTATGCCTGGTGCATTGCATTCAGGTTCAAGGCACCACTTTAGCTGGAAGCATTGTTGTCAGGCAGGGAATGGAGACTGAGAGGTCTTTGGAGACAAAGTCTGTGGCACCTGGCTGGGGTGGGAGGCAGAGGAAGGGGAGAGGATTCCGCCTCAAGAGATTCTGGCTTGGGTGGACTCTGACTCGGGGGCTCTAAGCAACTAGGTCCTGGATTGGTGTTAGGGTCTCTGCACTGGTGCCTCTGGAGCCTACACCACTGGACCCTAAGGATTCCTAGGACTTTTGGGTGCCCTGATCACTGAATGAGTGCCCTGATCACTGCTGCTCAGAACCACAACAGGCTTTTGCCATTATAACCAGAGCAAGTGGTAGGGTAGTTGTGGAGGTGAGTTGGTGTGGGGTGGTGGTGAGTGGGGCTGGGGAGAGGACTGAAACTTTTCTTTCTCCCATCAAACCTGACAGTCTCTCTGTGTGCAATGCACACTGGTTCCCAAAGTACTTCATCCTCTAGCATGGCCAAGAAACAGCAGAACAGCAACCTGAATGAGACTATGCACATAGGAGTTGTGGTCATCAAGGTTAGCCTCACTGCAACAGACTTGGCCCCATCATAATGGCATCTTCTCGTCCTCCCAGAACGGCTGTCACTCATGCGTAAGTACAGTGCTGCACTTGAGAACACCATGCTGTAGTGTGGGCAAAATTTCCCCACTACATCTGACACTTCTGATAGTGACCGACTGCCTCCCTGCGCTCCCCCCCGCCCCCCACCCTCTCGGTGCATGTTACTGGTGGACAATATTTCTCTTCTCCTAAGACCAGCTCTAGGAGGTAGGGTTGCCAAATCTGGGTCTTTCCATAGAGCAATAACATGCAGGATATTTAAGGTTTTCACACAAATGCTAACTGCAATTTTCTCTGCACTCACACACTGCCGCAGGCTTCCACATTACTTCCTAGCACTATCTTGCCCTCTGAACACGCCAAACAGGGCCTCATGACATGAACAATGGAAATAAACTGTGTTTGTGCCATTTGAGGCATTTGTGCACAAGTGTCCTAGCACAACTATGTTTGTTTTTCTTTAAATGTGCATAGTAGCACGGACAATGCAGGGACCACCCATGGGACACCGCACTATATATGAGCCACTATGTCATGAACTGCATTTGGGAATGCTGGGGGAAGAGACTCTGGGCCATTTCTGCAAAAGCCTGTTCCACAAAGATAAATTTCGGAAAGCATAATGCTCTATGTTCAACAGGATGGACAAAGCTGTCATATATCCTCATGTAAACATGTAGAAGGTCTCACAGTGGCATTACTTTGTGCCTGGGGTTCCCAGCCTTGGTTGACTACAATTCCCATCATCCCCAGCCACAATGGCCTTCAAAGATGGGAGTTGTAGTTCTAACATCTGGGGACCCAAAGTTGGGAACCTCTGCTTTGTGTTCAAAAACACAAAGTGTTCCAACGGAACACTCATCTTAGTCACTGTGGCAGCATCATTTCTTGGAATTGAACTGCTTCCACAAGTGTCTTTTTCAAAGTGCCTTTAAAAATTCTGGGTGCATTAATTTTCTGATGTTCTCAGAGCTTTCTCCTTTGTTGAAATGACTTTGATCCTGGATAGTGTGCTTATTTGAAACCTCGCTTTGCTGATCCTATCCCCATCAGGCTTTTACTTCTGGGAAGAGCTGGGGGACTGAGGCAGCAGAGCCCAGCATTAGGGAAAGCTCTGTGCTCTAATGAGATGAGGTGTCAGCCTGCAGTTAATGGCTGTCTTTGCTGTTCATTTGTGCAGAGAGATTGCTGTTGCTGTTGCTAAAACCCTGAATGGAAAGCATTCCAGGTACTCACTCCAGCTGCTGGTGGTGATGGTGAGGTCTTATATGTTCACTGTCCATCAACCAGCCTCTTTGGTGTGGAAAGAAAGCCTTGATTACAGACTCATGTTCATTGTTGCAGCTGCAGGTCTTAAGTTCTCTAAGAAAGGCTGTGCCAAGTGTCTTCATGTAGGTATGGGCAGTTTATAGGTGGAGCCAAAGAAAACCTCCAGTGAGGTAGATGGTCTTTCATTGTTGAAAAAATTGACAGTTCTTTCAAAGTGATCCTTTGCCGTGCTAACAGCACTGATTTTTCATATAGGTTATCTCTGGTCACTGAAGAAAATAGACGGTGCTGGCTGTGCTGTGTTGTGCTGGAAGCAGTATCACACTTTCATCTGCTTTTAGTTCAATCAGCAAGAAGGAAAATACCTTCCCCAACCATGTTTTTTCATTCAACACATACAGTTTTTATTCAATTGTTGTAGGTGATTGAGATGTGTTTCTTCATGGTAGCACTTATCATAAACTATCACATTTCCCTAATGTTCAAACCACAAAAGTTCATTAGGGAGGTGAGAAGAAGCCTGTCCTGTTCCAATATGTCAATTTCGGGCCCGGTTCGGTTTGAGGCTGGATCGGATTTGAATGGAACCGGGCCCGTTTGGTCCGCCCTCCATTGGAACCCCCCCTTTTTAAATGTTAAAAGTAACTACCTGTAGCCCCTTCAGGGGGCTTGCTGTAGCCGCGGTGGGTGTGTGTGTCTGTCCACGCGGGTTCCCTCCCCCCCCCACCGCCGGCCTCCCTCATCACTGCCACGGCCAGGTAAACTTAGTCTTTTTGGCCCTTTCGGGACTCCGTAAAAGCGAGCAGCCGCCATTTTGGCCGCCACCTTGCATGCACCAATGCCCTCTGCAAGGCCGTAGGCCATGCCAGGCCTCACAGAGGGCATTTGTGCATGCGCAGGGGTGGCCAAAATGGTGACCACTCGCTTTTACGGAGGCCCGAAAGGGCCAAAAAGACTAAGTTTACCCGGCTGTGGTGGTGATGAGGGAGGCCGGTGGGGGGGGAGGGGACCCGCATGGACCCCCCCCCCCCGCGGCTACAGCAAGCCCCCCGAAGGGGCTACAGGTAGTTACTTTTTACATTTTAATTTTTTTAAAAAAAAAGTTTGCGGACCTGCCGGACTGGACCCAGTGGTCCAGTTCCGGTCCATACGGAACTGGGGGGTGGGTTCGGTTCCATCACGAACCCACGAACCCCTGGACTGAACCGTCGGACCGGTTCTACACATCCCTAACAATAAGTGCTGTTCAAAATGTGGTTTTGTATCAGAGGCACTTACTGGACAGTGTCTGTTCCATCACTAGTGAAAAGTGACACACTACCCTATACACATGGTACATAATGAACTTTTATATATGTATATGTTTTAATCTTTAGAGGCTGATAATATTCCTGCGGTTCAATTCAAATGCAGGTTTGTTCGTGTAGCCTTTTTGCGGTTTTTTTAAGTGGCAGATATCTACAGGGCAAACCCTCTTTCTTCAGTGATGCTTTCTTGCTTGTTTTTTTTTTTAAATCAAACTTTGAAGCCTTCTCTTTCCAGTGTTGGAGTGTACAACCAAACATGGCCCAAACACATGAAACATGGCCAAACACACGACAGGGACCCCTGTTTAAACAGGGTTTTGAAGCAGGGCCCTTCAGATGAACAGCCTCCACCCCCAATTGAAGAATGCCCTGAGCGTACATCGGGATGTCCTTCAGTGATGTCAGGTCACATGTGCTCTTGGCACATCCCTGACTCTCTTCGCATGTTTGAGTCATGATCATATGAACTGGCCCTTTCTCTTGTTAAAAAAAGTGTGTATTACATATCAGCTACTGGCTGATGTTAATGTGTGTTTCATTATGAGACTGTAAACCAAACAGCTTGGATACTGTCAGTAGAAATACAGGGGCCCATTCTCAGCAGAAAATTTAAAAACAGAATACATGGAAAATCATGATCCACAGTATCTTCGACTTCTTTGAGATCTTCAGTAAACAGAGAGGGGTTACATTGCATACCTGGATTGTCAACATTTCTTATCAAAGGCTCCTGAGAAAACTCAGCAGCCAGGAGATAAGAAAATTGATTGTCTTATGAACTGGGGCTGTAAATGGCAGAAACATAAAAGCCTAAACACAGAAGCAGAGAGGCGTAGGGACAAACAGACCCTTTTCACAATAGAAAAAGAAAAATTGTGGGGCCTCCCACAGATCTGTACTGGGTCTGGGATTGATGTCTGTTAACTTATCCATCAGTGATCTTGAGACAGAGCAGAAGTGACAGATGAGATACAGCTTTTTTATTTAATATTGGTCAGCATCCATACCAATTAGGCATGACTAACTTAATTTGGATGTTGCCCATTTAAAAAATTATATTTATAGACCTGCTCACAGTTAGAAAAGAAGGAAGCGATGATAAGACATGCCACAGGCAAACATGTAGTAGTAGTAGTAGTAGTAGTAGTAGTAGTAATGATTTACTTAATAAAAAGTAACTTACAAACCAGCAAATAATAATTACTTGCTGTGCAGCACCCCACTGATCCCAGAACAAGGTGTGCACACTGGTGCTGCTAGTGAATGCAGAGATGCTCCACTGCTGCTAAGAATTGCTGTAGTGATGCTTCTCCCATGAGGAATGATGGGGAAATCATTGTTACAGCAACGATGCAATTCTTAGGAGCAAAGAAGTCTCTTTGCATTTGTTGCAGCGTGTACAGACTTTGGAATCTCATGGAACCAGTACACACACCCTGCTCTTGGATCAACAGGGCATGGCGCAGAATGTAAGCCACTAAAAATGATAATTTATATATCATTTTATCAAAAAAAGTTCTCATCATGGTTTACATCAGGCCTGCTCAGGGGCCAGATCTGCCCCGCGGGGACTTTCTTGCTGGCCCCCAAGTAGGAATATCCTACATCAACAGCAAGAGCAATGAGGATTTCTTGGCTTGTCCCATGGATAAGCAGCAGTGGCTCAATACAGTCGGCTTACTGACACTATCCCTCTTTCCCCCAGACTCCAACCCTCTGTTCCTCACTTTTATTAATATTTTAAATAATTAACTGTGACGTTATAATTAATGTGCCGAAAATTGACCTTGGCCCCGCACAGCAAGGCATGGTTGGTTCTGGCCCACTGGGGCATTTGAGTTGTGCACCCCTGGTTTACATAGAAAAAGAATAGCAAGAAGGTTCCCTGTTCCCAAAGCATTCATAAGCTAAAATGAAACACAAGGTAGACACCTGCAACAATTACTGGGAGTGATGCTATGCTGGGATAAATAGTGACAGTTGCTCTGCCCCTGCTAAATATGAGAGCCACCACTTTAAAAGGTGCCTCTTTGCTCAATTAGCAGAGTATAGATATGGACCAATGTTTGTGGTTCAGAATGAATTCGTACCAAATTCAAGCCAAACCACCAGTCCGCAAAATGGTTCAGTCAAACCGACTGGACGGTCTGGTCCGTTCAATCAAACTGGCTCGAACTGGTTCGACAATCTGAGGGGGTATGCTTTGTAAAGGGCAATCCATTGAGGATTCCCCTTTACAAGCAAAGGGGAACCCTGCCTTTAAAAGGCTTCTAAGGGTAGCCAGGGGTGGGGGAGTGAGAGGGCACCTTTAAAAGTAGGTGCTTTACTGACCTGGCTGTGGCTCCTGTAACCCCGTTCCCCCCCCCCGCCCCCAATCTGCTCGTGCAGCAGCACGGTTCTGGTCTCTGCAGATGCCATTTGCGTGAGCACTCAGTCCATTTTGATCATGGACTGAACAGCCTCTCCTGGAGGCTGGTTTGGTTCATGATCAAATTGTTGAACCAGCCTTGTACATTGCAGACTGGTTTCCTGTGGTTTGTACATCCCTAGTATAGATGCACATATCACACACGAACACCCAACCCACACAAATGTGCCTCAGCATACAAACATGCACCACTGTATACTACCTGAAAATGCATGCTGCAGCACAGCACATGCAAATGTATGTCTCATGCTGCTTTATGGCATGGCACATGCTGGTACCAGAAGTGTTTCTGTATGTGTGGGGGTGATAACATGTGTATCAGATGTTCTGTGGAGCATTTGTACTGCACTGCATGCTTGCATGTAGTGTGCTGCTGCTTGTTGTGTCATGCATTTGTGTGAGGCACATCTGTGGGTGATGTGCTGCAACACACATTTGTACATGGCATGCTGTGATGCGTGTTTGTATATGACAGCTGCCGCATGCAGGCCCAGTGGAGTTGGATGGAGGTGGCAGATGATGGTGGCAGATGTGCCACCCTCATCTAACTCCAGTCATGTGGTGCCATGGCTGAGATTATGCACTGAGAACTAGGAAGACCCTGGGTCACATGAACTCTGCAGTGAGTGGCCTTTTAAGCAAGCTACAGCCTCTCGGGCTCCATCTTCATTATGGAGTGATATTTACTAACTGATTTTACAGGGTTGGTGAGATAATGTATGTGAAGCCTTCGAACACGCTGAAGAGAAATATAGTGCCAGAAGAGTGTGTGCGCCTTGGACGGGAGGGCCGCTCTTGCACAAGTGCTCTGCTGCTGCTTTTTTATATGCAGACTCACTTTGCTGGACCAGACACACTTTGCTAACGGGGGGGGGGGTATTGGGGAGAGGAGGTAGAAAGGAGGGTGAGCGTTTGGCAGGAATGTCAGGAGAATCCCTCCTGGGGCCACATTGGGATGGGGGGTATGGATTGCCCCAGTGCCCAATGCCCAGGATGGAGAGGCTTTCCTTCCATTTGTGCAGGTTGACTTAGAAGCAAGCAGTAGGAATGGTGCTACAGCCTCTCGGGCTTAGTCCTCCATCTGCACTATGGAGTGATATTTACTAATTGATTTTACAGGGTTGCTGAGATAATGTATGTGAAGCTTTTGAACTCTCTGAAGGGATAAATAAAAAGTTAATCAATTGGCTCAGAGTCTGACGTACGGCCATATTTGTGGCTAGGAAGGAGTTTTCTTCCTTCAGAGTCAGACTTATTAATGAGCCAGTCAGACTTAATTAATTAGTGGGCTGTGCCTTGACTTGCTTAGACAAGTCACCTAGAACTCTTGCTCTGGGAGCACCTACTGCAGGGCATCAGATGGTCCAGTATGTGTGGATAGTCCCCAAGGACCATCCATCTGGGTGGATGGATGGCACTGCCCTCATGCGGGTGGCAGACAAAACTGGTGTGGGTGGCCCTTTTGTCCTGTTTTTCTCCAGCTGTGGTGATGATATGTGAGGAAATAAGGGAGGCAGAGCAAGACTTCCAAAAGAAATACAGAGAATGCAAATCAGCTCTCTTGCCTGCCAAAAAATTGGCCCCGGTTTTCCTCCTCAGATAAATGTGGATGCCTAAAGATCTTTTAAAAAATACACCAACATGCAAACGGAGACTGTTTTAAAACTCAGTATCATTAGCAATCTACAGTGGAGGTATTTCAAAGCTTCCCTCTTGCTTGGTGGAAAAGATGTGCGTGTTTTCTTGATCAACTGCTTAAAATTCAAGGTCAAGTTGAGCTAAAGTCAGCAGGCTTCTCAAAGCCGGGTTGGTGAAGTGGGCCTTTTTGGAAATAGCACAGTGCTGTTGTATTGGAGGTGGGGGGTGGGGGTGGGGGAATCCATCCACCTGCCCTCACAGGAGCACTGTGGGGAATAGATGCTGGAAGCTGTTCCACTTGAGCAGATGGCTGAACAACTTTGGCTGCAGAATAAATTGGCTGTGATGGTCCAAGGGCCAATCACAGATGGCTGAAATTCTAGCAGTGTCCCAGATCTCCTGAAGAGAGAGGATTTTCTGCTTCCCCCCAATTGTGTTAAAACAACATCAGATTTTACATATAGAAATCTTGTGGAAAGGAGGATCAAAGCATCCCCCACCCCGCATAGTTACTAGGTCACCAGTTTTTTTGTTTATTACATTGGTATCCTTCCTTTCCTACAAGGTGGTGTACATGGGGTGTTCTTCCCATTTTAGCCAGAGGAACAATTCTTTAAAGGAAGTCTGAGAGAGAGATCACTCATTCATTTTGTGGCTGAGCAGAATTTGAACCCAGGGCTTCATGAAACCAGCAGGGCAACAGCAGCCATGAATAGATGAGCCCTTAGGATGAAGTTCTGGACCAACAAAGCAAGGGCTCATTGGAGAAGCCAAGGATCAACTACATTTTGACTAAGGAACATTATGATCAGCTCACCCACACTTCCACTGGAGAATACTGAACATGACAGAGTTCCCAGTCATGTTTGCAGACTCTACACATGTACAACTGTACATGTGTAAAGTCCATTCTCACCTTCTGCTCAACATGCAGATATCCGGAGCAGATGCACAGTTATTGAGGCAGATGATTCCACTACCCCTCCATGTGCTTACTGAACTCAAGATGAAAACAGAGCTTAAGGCTCAACCCCAAGCCTTCGGTTTTGTTCCTCAATTATTTCCAAGTCTGCCCCGCTCCCTCCTACAGGTTTGTCCTGAGACCTCTATTCATCCTACTAGTAACTTTACACTACCAAGCTGGTTGCATCAGTATAACCCTAGTCTCTTTCCTCTGCCCTGCTTGCGTCCACCCCCAATATTAGAATTAAACCGGACACGTCAGTAACCTGGCTTTCACTTGCACCACAAAACAGGGGAATTTCTTGGAACAGCAAGAAATGTATTTCACCAAGTCATTACGACCTGGAATTATCTTCTTGGCAGCTATGGTCAGAGGGGTGACAAGCACATTATGAGTGGCCTGTCCTCAAGGATGTGACAACCTTGTCCTCAGTTTGCCTTTTCTGGCCAAAACCTACATGCACCGGCTCTATTCCCCCATGTGAGGAAAGCCACTTAGAAGGCATTTGGAATGGGGAAACAGTGGGTGGAATCAGGGTCGAGCATCTTCCCTGCCACTCTGCTATGCTACCAATCAGCCCTGGTGGAACCAGGGTTTCCTTCTCATAGGAACCTAGGAAGCTGCCATATACTGAGTCAGACCATTGGTCCATCTAGCTCAGTATTGTCTGCGCAGACTGGCAGTGGCTTCTCCAAGGCTGCTGGCAGGAGTCTCTCTCCACCCTATCTTGGAGATGCCAGGGAGGGAAATTGGAACCTAGGCGCTCTTCCCAGAGTGGCTCCATCCCCTGAGGGGAATATCTTACAGTGCTCACACGTGTAGCCCCCCATTCAAATGCAAACTAGAGCAGACCCTGCTTAGCAAAGGGGACTAGCCATGCTTGCTACCACAAGATCAGCTCTCCTCAAAAAGGGATACTGGGCTCAAACCATAATGTGTGAAGTGGCCCTCAGTTGGCAAATTGCAGGACTTCTTCCCCAGTTCTGGCCTGAGTCTTCCAGCGCATTGAAGGAACACCAAGCTCTGACCGCCTTACTGTTCTCCTTTAAACAAGGAGCTGTCTTTGCCTCCCTCACTCCCTCAGCCACTGCAGTGCCATATCCAGACTGCTTTCTAATTACCTCTGTGCTCTGCTTGCTAACCCCTGGCATTCAGCTGTGAAACTGAAGTGATGCTGCAGGAGCCAGCTCAGCCAATGCCTTATCCTCACCGCTTCAGCTAGGAGCTGCAGCCATTTTTGCTGCAAACCACCAGAACAGTTTTCATTGCCTTCTCTGATCTAATACTGAAGCGCAGAATGCTCCAGATCATAGAGCAGTTTACTCAAATTCTGCTCTCCTTTGATGCTCCTCACAGCTGTCAATAAGTTTCTGGCAACTGATGCTTCATTTTCTGTCAGCATTCTTAGATGCGCTTCCTCACACCAAAGGCTTTTTGCAGAACAGCAGAAGGGCTGAAATCGTTCTCTGGGGATTTGTCAAAACAGTAGAGATTCCCTTTTCAGTGTTGTAGCTGTACCACAAGAGCGCATGGGGCTCATATCTAAGACATCAGTTCCCTTAGAGACCAAAGGTGCCATGTGCAGTCAAGTCCCACTTGCAGAAATAACTAAGAGGCATCCTAGAATCTGCATGCTGTGATGAGTTTTAGGCTATGATTATGAATGCTAGCTGGCAAACTTGTGTTAGGCTCTAGGCAGTCACTGGCTAATAGGCCAGGAGGCCACAGGGTGTTCCTGATTCTGAATAAGACATTATATTGACTCTGATATAGAAGCTATCAAGAGTCTTAAAAGATAGCTAGTGCCCACTTCTACCGGATGTGAGATGGTTCAGATAAGATGGCTCACCTTCCTTCCATTCTCTTCCCACTCAGCCTTTGTGCATTTGGTCTAGGAAAAGAAACATCCGTTTTCAGGCTAGGTGTGAAGCAGGCACATATGGGAGTGCATGCTCCTCACGCTCACTGGTTCCTCTCCTTCCTACTTAGTAAGTGCTTACAGACTCTGCTGCTCACATGACACATGAGCTGTGCCCAGTGAGTGGCAGAGCCACAGGAGGAAGTCCTCCGGCATTCCTCAGTGCTGCACTGCACCAGGAGCACGGTGCCTTGAGGGATCCTCCCTCAGCTGGGCACTCTTGCCGCCCAGCTCTGTGTGTGTGGGGGCTGCCTACAGCCCAAGCGCGCGTGCACACACACACACACACAGCACCAGGGTTAAGGGCACGCTCACACCCTTAACTCTGGCTAAAGGCCAGGATAAAAAGTCAGGTTAGGCATGGAGGAAGTGCTGCGATCTGACCCTGGCACTCCACACGAGCAGCCTAACCCAGGCTGGGCTGCCCTAGCCTACAGTAGGTTAGGCTTGGGGGGGGGTATTTTTTAGAAGAAATTCCAAATAAGAGACTTCCCACTGACCTGCTCATACCACATTTTGTATGGACAGTGCTACCACTCTCCCTCTTCTTTCCTCACCTCCGCTCACTCTGTCTGGAGTGTGCCAGCCCAAGCAAAGGCAAGGGGTGGGGGAGAAAAGCAGTGAAAAAACTCTTCTTCGGCGCTTGGCAGGTATGGGCAGTCGGGTGGGGGAAGAAATGCACCAGCAACAATGGGAAGCAGCACACCTTCTCCTATCCCTGTCTCCTGCTGGTGGTGCCACTGCCACTGCGTTTCTTCCTCCCTCACCCCCGCATTTCTTCCTCTCCCCCCCACTCCACCCCCACCACATTTCTTCTCCTCCCCTGGCTGGGGATGGTTCCCACTGCCACCACTGTATTTCTTCCCTCCACCCTGCCATCCACGCCAGCATTTAAACATTATATTTATACTAGTTGGGCCTGGCGCAGAGCATCTGCGCTTCTGGCCAGCCCACCCACCACTGCTTTTTCCTCCCCGCTCCCACACACCCAGCTTTCTGGCTGACCGGCCGGCAGCTTCTCCCCTCCTGCCCACTTCTGCCCCACTTTGCCTGCTTTCTGGTGGGCTGGCCCGTTTCCTCTCCCCTCCCACCAGTTTTTGACTGGCAGGCCAGCTGGCCAGCCTGCTTCTTCTCTGCCCCACCCCACACTTTCTGGCTGGTGGGCTGGCCAGAAAGCCGGCCTGCCACCTCATCCCATCCACCCACTCCCGGTAGCAGCCGCCAACTCCCACTGGCCAGGTTGGGCTGGCCTGCCACTGCCTTCTTCTCCTGGCGGCCAGGCCGCCCGCCACCCCTGCCACCTCCTGTTCCCACTGGCCAGCCTGGGCCACCACCTCCTCCAGCTGCCGGCTGGCATCTCTATTCCCCCCACCCCATCCCAGTCACTAATCCTATCCGGCAGCTGCTCACAAACTCTCATGAGAGCTGCCACACATGGGATTAATGATGGGTACGTCTAAGAGAAATCAATATATAGATCACTGAATGAGGTGGGGGAGATAAGAGGCGTGCATAAGAGGGCAGGGATGGAGAGGGGGCTTCAGCTGGGACTGGAAGGCTGCTGCTTGAAGGTGGATGCTGTGGCAAGAGAGCCAGGACTCAGTAGGCTGAGGCACCTTGCTTTTTAACCCTTCCCAGGCTGACAGTGGCACTACTCCTTCTGTGGGGGCCACTAGCAGAGATGTCATGGTTCGGTTTTTCTGGGCTGCACTGACATCTCCCCACAACAGAGCAGTGACAGAACCAGAGGAGACATAACAAATGATGGACAGTCATGGATGGCAGCAAGGGGAGGAGGAGGGGAAGAGGAGACCTCCCTGTGAGCGACCTGCGGTGCCTTCCAGCCTAGCCTTCAGCCCTGCTGTGTGAAACCTGGATTTTTTCCCTTTACCTTCTAAGCCTGCCTGCCCCTCAACTTGAAGGGACTCATTCTACTGTGGCCACCACAGGCCTTAGCTGCCCCCCTGGTCCAACACAGCAGTGACAGCATGGACCGGTGGAGGTGGGGAGCATGGTTTGGGGGGCCCATGGGCTGCCATAGGCTGCCAGGGACCTGACTTCTGCCCCAAAGTCTGGGAGGAAAGGTGCCTCTGGCTGGGCCATTGTTTCCTTAAGTTTGGACCAGGAGAAGGAACACTTCCAGTAGCAGCCAGAAGCATGTATCTGTGATTCCAGAATGCAAGGGGTTTTTTGTGGGTTTTTTTTTTACATACTTGCCTATGTGCAGGTGTATATATGGGAGAAAGGGTACACAGGAAGCAGCCTTATACCAAGTCAGACCATTGGCCCATCTAGCTCAATATTGTCTATGTCAATAGACAACAGAGCTGGGAAAGGCTGCTTGCCTGCAACCTTGATGAGCAGCTCCCAGTCAATGTAGATCAGGGCTACACAATCCTTCCAGCTTTCCAGCTGTTTTGGGACTACAACTCCCGTCACCCAGTCACAGTGGCCAATAGTCAGGGATTATGGGAGCTGTAGTCCAATATCTGCAAGAAGGCCAAAATTGTGCAGCCCTGGTCTACACTGACTGGGAGCAGCTCATAATGGCTGCAGGCAGAAGCCTTTCCCATCTCTACATGGAGTTGCCAGGGATTGAACCTGGGAACCCAGGACCTTCTGCATGCAAAGTAGCTGGTCTACCATTGAGCTTCAGGCCCATCCCTATGGGGGAATATCGTGTGGGGCTAGAACCAAGGGTCCTTGAATATATCTCATTCAAGCTGGTATCAAAAGAGAGATGGGGCGGGGAGCTCCTGTCCACAGATATGTCAAAATAATCTGAGTTTCAGCAGTTTTGCCCTCCTGACCCCTGAACGTGGAAATGACTGAAAAGCTTTCTAGGCCCTGTGCAATTTCTCTAGCTTGGGAGCTCAGGACAATGTGCTGCATCCACTTGCAGGGCTGACAATGTAGCCACCAGCTTTTTGTTGCCCAGAGAGGAGTTTCCTTCAAAAAGAACTCCTTGGCCTCTTGGCTAAAAGTGCAGCTGCCAAGGCTGAACTCTGCTGAACAGATCACTCTGTTGACTTTCCCCCTCTAGTTCTCCAACTAAATGGTCTCATGGTGGAACCCTCGGAGCCATATATAAGTGCTTATACAGGGTATAGATTAATTTAACAAAACAACAATAAGAATATAAGTCTGTGTTCTCCAGGGATTGATTAATACAAGATTAGCTGGTTCGGATGTCATGACTGATCTTGGTTTATTCTTATTGGGATTTATGTGTATATAAATTGTCTTTGTTCTTGCCACTGATGTATTGTATGTATATCTGTGTATAGGCTTGCAGCAGGGTTTAGAATATTTGTGTTAATTATCAGTTCTGTAGACTGATTGGTCAGTTTGTATTTCTTGCTGGACACTTGAGACTGTTATTTTTCTGTTAGGATGATCTTTGAGTCAACAGAAAACAACAGAAAAATAACAGTCTCAAGTTTATGGATTGTTGTTTATGATTTGGTAATAGTTAAACAATAAACCTTAGTAACTTTGTTCAATAAATTTAACAAGCCTTAGCTTCTCCTCTGTTACACTCCGCTACAAGTGGAACCTTGGAGCCATATTTAAGTGCTTGCTTGCTTGCTTATTTGTTTGTTTGTTTGTTATAATATAGGAGTACTATGGTCTCTTTGAGATGACCCGGTGACCAACCTGGCTACCGTATCCTCTACCAACTGCAGTTTCCGGTTCTGCGCAGTTCTGCGCAAGCGCGCCTTGCAGTTAGGAAGCGACGCCGGGCCAGACAGCAGGCCTCGGCGTCGCTTTGTTATCAGTATCTGCTGCTGCCGCTGGACCGGGGGCTGGGGGGGTAGAAGGAGGACTACTAGCTTACACCTCCCCCACAGCCATCCCCTCGGCCACACGGCAGCTGGAACGGGAATATATATATATATATATATATATATATATATATATATATATATTTAAAACACAAAGGTTTGCAGCGCGTGCGGGGGGGGGGGAGGTAAAAGGACTACTGGCTCACCCCACTCCCGGCAGCCATCCCCAGCCATGCACTGGAATTTTTAAATACATGAGGTTTTCGGCATGGGAAGGCAAGCAACAAGCAGAGTGAGGTGCTGCGTGGTGGGGTGGTTCTTTCCATCAGTTTGGTTTTCAACTCTTTCTCCCTCCCTCAAGCCAAACCTACCTATTCTTTTTCCACCTTTCTTTTCTTGCTTTTTCTCTTTCTTTCTCTCCCTTCAAGCCTGCCCAATCCCCTTTTCCTTTTTCTATCCCTCTGTCTCTCTTTCTCAAGCCAAGCCTTTCCCTCTTTCTTTCCCCATCTCACTTCTCTCTTTCCTTCTTATAAAAGCCTGTGTGGTGAAGGATCAAAGTATAATCTTATCAAAAATGAAGAGAAAAACTTCTCTAATATTTTTCCTTAGAAGTGCTCCGTGTTAAATGTGATGATTTGGCAGAGGTGGAAAAGAAGAACAATGCATTTTATCATGATATATTTTGTACAGATTGTATTTTATTTTATTTTAATTTTTAGTTGGCCTGCCAGAACTTCAAAAGTTAAATTTTGATTAAATTCATTTTAATTAATTTCACTTTAATTTGATTTAATTAATTGATTGCTATTCAGTATTACTTTAATAATCAGCGTCCTAAAAATTTATCTCGGCCCCCATCAGCCAACACGGTCAGTTTTGGCCCACCAGGTCATTTGAGTTGTGCACATCTGTAGTATAGTACTAATAGATAAACTTGAAATTCCTTAACTAATTGCTGGTCTGGGAAACTGCGCAGGAAGAATGTAGCGGTCCTTGAAAGTCCACACAAAGAATTTACCGGTTCTTGATTCCAAAAAGGTTGAGAAACACTGGTATAAGCCATGTCAGACAAGGGTCAAGAGAACAGGTGGTAGGCCGCACCGTTACAAGCAGCTTATCTATACCATCAGGAGTCACAGACTGAAACTGATCCAACCTAGCCAGATAATAGGAGTTGCTGGACACCTACGCATTAGACTCTGCAATACTTGTGGGGTCTGAGTCTAATTTGGCCCAAATACAAAATATTTTATCCACAAAGAACTAATTAAAAACATCACAGGAGATAATTGATGATTCCTAATTCTGATTCAAGGGAGGAGGGGCATGTTCTAGCCCTCTCACACCCCTGAGCAACTCCGCTGGATGTCAGCTTGTGGATGCAATATGGGCAGAAAATAATACATAATTCTTTGCTGCATATATTGCCTGAACAAAGGTCTTCAAATGAGCTCTATGTTGTAATCTGTCGGATTCAAGTTGAGCCTTCCTCCACTTGCACTCCAGTTGTCTGCCTTGGCACTTCAGCTCTTGTAGTTCTTCCATATACCAAGGGGCCAATTCTGACGTGGGTCAGACAGGACGCTTGGGAGCGATTGTGTCTAGTATAGGGTATAGATTAAATTAACAAAAAAACAATAAGAATACCTGTCTGTGCTCTCTAGGGTTTGATTAATAATGCTATTATGTCTCCTATTCGTTAACTTAAAAAAAAAAAAACCAGTCATTAATGCTTCATTACCAGTTAAGATAGGCCTTTCATATCCTGAGTGTAGTTACTGTGAGAGGCATTTCTACATTTCTGTTCTGAAGTTAAGTCAATGAGGTACACTTTAAGGTGCACTCGCATGCATGAAGTAAGTGTACTGTGCATGTGGAAAATATCAAGCTCAATCCCTGACACTTCCAGTGAAAAGTACCTCAAGTACCAGGACTGAGGAAGTCCTCTGCTTGAGACCTCAGAGAGCCACTGCCATTCAGAGTAGATAAAACTGAGTTAGATTGACTAATGGTGCATTCATATTTACAGTACACCAGAATGATAATGGGATCAGATACATAACCATCTTATTTGAATCCTAGGAATTCACTGCAGCACTCAGTGTTTTCACTTAGGGGACTCAGAACTCACTGAGGGGACTCAGCAGGGGTGTAACTACCATTAGGCAAGGGGAGGCAGTCGTCTTGGGGCCCCACTGCCTCGAGGGGCCCCCCAGAGGAACATCACATGACTCCCCACTCGCCCATGTTGCACCCCCTATGAATTATGTTGAGTCTATTGGAGATCGGCAGGAGCAGAGAGTAAAAAAACTAGATTCAATGTGAACTAGATATTCACCGTATTCATAATGGGGATGTGAGTGTGAGTGCACTATATATTGTGAAATGTGTTTGTATGTGTATATCAGCGAGGGGCCCATTTTAAAATCTTGTCTCTGGGCCCCCTCCAACCTTGCTACGCCCCTGGGACTGAGTGACTGGTTTGGTTATAGACCTGTGAGTCTGGTGCTTTCTTTGCTCTCTTTTAGGTGCCAGGTGACATCTGTCCTGTACTCTGTTCCTTTAATGCAGGGGTGGGGAACCTTAGCCCTTCAGCTGTTTTTGAACTACAAATCCCACCATCCCCTGGGGATGATGGGAGTTGTAGTTCAACAACAGCTGGAGGGCCAAGGTTCCCCACCCCTGCTTTAATGGCTTTTAATAATATCTGAGACCTTTTACATTACCTTTTGATGTCCACTGATTTTTTTTTTAACTGTCTGGTTTTACTGGAGTTTGCCCCCCCCCCCCCCGCGCTGCTTTTATTTCCCTCATTATTTTTATTGTCTTAATTTTGTTATTATAAAGTGTCTTGAGGCCACTGGAGATGAGGTGGGGTTGAAATCTTAAAAATCAATAAAGAAAGACACCTCACCACCACAGCAAGATTGTGGCACTGCTGAGTTTGTTAGGGTGCCAAAGGTCACCTTCATGTCATCTTCTCCCACCAGAAAAGGCGCCTCCCCCACATTCACTCCCAAACAGCACCCGCACACACTGGCTATAAACCATTTTAGAGGTCAGGGTAGGAGTGAAGAAAATGAAAGCAGCCACTTGCAGAAGGTGCCTTCTTGCAACTACTGCTGAAAATAGGGGAGGGGGAGAGTTATAGACACCAAGACCTGTAATTTTGGAACGATGGAGGGCAGCCATTACTGCTGGTCGCTCTAGAGAGCTCATCGTGTCGGGAAGTGGAAGATTCCTTAATGCCTCTGAAAGTCCCATAGAGGAGAAGGGCCTGCTGCTAACCTGTTGTTTTTCAGAAGCACAGAGGGGAACGGTCTGAGGGTGGGAGAAGTCAAGGGGAGGGGTGATGATGTGAGAGAGAGCTGGCCCTGGCAGGGAAGGCAGAGGGAGGCTGCTGGCAGACTGCTGACTGTGGGGCTTCTGGAGTGTTAGAGCATCAATTAACCTTTGGAGAGCCTGTGCCAGTGCCAATCAGCCAGAGCCGCTTTTTCAGGAAAGGCTGTGATAGGCTGCAAAGTGCCGCATGGCCTGCTGCAGAGTTGAGAGAGACTGAGAGGAAGCAGCCACCTGAGCCAGAGCCGCCAATGTCCCACGCGGAGGGTTTTTATCTCCTTTCCTCATTACGTTTATGAAGGCGATGTTTCTCCTCCGTGTCACGCTGCTGCTGTTAGAATACTAATGGGGAGAGATATTAGTTCCAGCCTTCACTTGGCGGCCGTTGTCAGGCAATTTCTTCAGTACCAGCCCCCTGACCTTGCTATTTTTAACACACTCCGGTCAGGCCAAGCAAAACAACAGACTGTGTCGCAGGCTCCAAGCAATTTTAGTCAGACTTCACCAGGAAGCAGAATTGGGAGCTATGTTCCCAGACCACATAAGTCTCTAGTCCACAGACTGTTAAGAGCCGAAGAGTTTGGTTAGCTGAGGCCATCCCTGAGATCTGAACTTGAAGCCTGGATCACAAAAGCAAATAAAAAGTCATCTAATGGTGACTTTGTAGTCCATATTTGTAGTCCATATTTGTGACGTCAAACAAATATACATTTCCCCAGGTCTTTTTTTTAAACCTGGAATTGTTTGACAAAAACAAGGAACTTCCCTGAAATCAATAAACCTCATCAATAAATTGTCTGGCAACACGTCAAGTAAAAGCACTGTGACAAATGTGGTGAAACAAGATGTGTGAAGTATTGTTGGGTTGCTACAGTGTACTAGATCATAGTGTTGGTGATGCTAAGCTCAAAAATATACCCTTTGGAAGTTTACATAGACACTGTCTTCTGCTGCATACATACATATGCCTGTATGTATCATAGGAATAGATGTTAGTTTCTGAATGGGATGCACTGAGTAACAAACCAAAGCTCTTGATGACCAAAACAAACACATTTTTAATTATCCAAATGCAACTAGGGGTGTGCATGGAACCGGTTTTGGCAGTTTGGTTCGAATCTGAACTGAATTTGATCCGACCCAGCACTGGAACCCCCCCACCCCCACCCCCCACCCCCCGCCGCCAGCCTCCCTCAGAGTCTCTGGCCCATTCTATTTACCTCTGGGTATGCACAGAGGCGATTTGTATGACCGCTTCGCATGGTCCATTGGGTCCAAAGTGGTCCATGGTCATTGTGTGACCATTTGTAGAGATAAAGGTAAAGTGTGCCGTCAAGCCGATTTCGACTCCTGTGGCCCACAGAGTTCTGTGGTTTTCTCTGGTAGAATACAGGAGGGGTTTACCATTTACTCCTCCTGCGCAGTATGAGATGATGCCTTTCAGCATCTCCCTAAATCTCTGCTGACCGATATTGTACCAGTGGAGATTCAAACCGGCAACCTTCTGCTTGTTAGTCAAGCATTTCCCTGCTGCACCACTGGGTCACACAAATGGCCTCCTTGCATGCAAATGGCCTCTACACATGCAGGCCCGAGAAGGCCCAGAATGGGCTGGAGAACACCCAAACAAGGTTGCTGCCAGACCAGGCTAATCTGGGTGGGGTGTGGGGTTGGCAGGGATTGGGGGGTGCTGCCACCCCCACCAAAATTGAGTTAAATACCGCTGACTCTGCTCCCACCCCCTCTCTAGCCTTAAGGAAGCCCGCCTGCCCCTTTACCAGTAGACCCTTGAACCAGTCCGAACCAATGCAGTGGGGCCAATCTGGTTCAAACTTAGACCTTTGGGGGGCCAGGCTGGTTCAAACTCGGACCGGTTAAATTGGGCCAGTTCACTTTGAACCATGGTTCGAATCAAACTGGCTCTCACATCCCTAAATATAACCTCCCCACATCCCTCCCCCCTCTTAACTTGGGTATGATAGATTCATTCTTACCCATACCTTGCAGTAAGAGCAAGCACTTCTTGAGAGAGAGGTTATTCATAGCTATGTGGAATATGACAAAGAGTGGATAATCATATTTGCCAGCAGATGGCATTGGTTTTGTTTGTTTGTTTGATGACATATATATATATAATGAAGTGCATCACTATTATATGGTCTCTTTTCTCTTGCTAGGAAGGCTTTTACTACTATGTCATTAAAGAGCTGGGTACTGCTGCTGGGTAGGGCAGAGCCCTCTGTCCTACACAAGTTATACACACAATCACTTCCTCCTCCTCCCCCCTTGCTTTTTACTCACAGACGAGTGGAAAACAGGAGCATTCACAGCTCCGGAACCTGGGTAGAATGAATCTCCTACCCTGTTAATGATCATGAAAACAGCCCTAATATCTTCCAAGGATAGGAGTATCAGATAAACTTTTCACCTCCTTCTGGGAGTTTGCAGTGGAGAAATGCTTTGATCTCTTGGTGCCCAGTTTCTGTTCCAGGCCTTGAGCTATTCCACCCTCTTTTGCTTCCAACTAAACTAAATCCAGATGGATGAACTAGATGTGATGTGGGAGTTCTGTGATTTGAATCCTGACACATTTTTCTTGGAATAAAAAAACAGCTGTGAAAAATCCCAGTTTCAGTTGGGTTCACAGTTCCAGGGTTAGGGTTAGGGTTAGGGCAGGGGTCTAACAGCTCCCGCCACACTGTGGCTCCAATCCAAATCATCACCCCGAATCCAATCTTGCCATAGAAGGCAAAGACATATGGGCAAAAATGGTAACTGCTAGTTTACCCACCATGGCTAATAGCAGCTTTGCAGGGACAATCTGGATTAAAGCTGCAGTGCAAGGGGAAGAGTTAGGAAGCTCCTCCGCCATGCCACATGCTGATCCAAATGAGCGGGGTTGCCGATCCTTTCTGGAAAAGACATCAGGAGTTCCAGTCCAGGAAATCCCACTCACATCTAGTTTGGCCCCAAGGTGTGGATGGTGGGTGGACTGGTCCCTTTGAGTGTGTACAAAATGCCAGTTTGGGATGAGGTCACATTCCCTCTTCAGCATGAGGTTCACAGTCTGGGGGCACCCCTGAGTCTGGCATTGCTCTGGTTGCCCAAGTGGCAGCTAAGCAGGGGCACACCAAGGTAATTTGGGCACCCGGACCACTCAGCCACGAGGTCCACGTGTGTGCGAGGCCCCCTGAAACCATCTTAGGGGGGGCCACCCCACCAAACCTCAGCTGTTTTAAAAATATTCTTACCACAGCCAAGGGGTGGCTGAGGGGGTGGGGAGTGGAGCAGTCCTTCTCCCTTCTTCCCCCTTCCCCCCTTCGTTGGTGGGGATCAGAGCAACACTGGTCCTGTCCATTTGGCCCAGCATCTTTGCTAACTGCGAGGTGTGCCTGTGCAGTTGAGATCGTCGCAAGTCCGTGACATCATAACGGACAGGACCAGCATCGCTCTGGTCTCTCCACCGCCGGGGAGGGGGGAGAAGGGAGAAGGACTGCTCTGCACCCCCCCCCCCACCCACAGCCAGGCCTCAGCCACAGTAATAATTTTATTACAGCAGAGGTTTGGCAGGGCAGGTGTGGGGTGGCTGTCGGAGGCCCCCCCCCGGATCTTAGAGGACCAGACCAGGTCCCCAAGGTCCTGGGGTTAGTGTGCCTCTGCAGCTAAGGCCAGTTTATTTCAGCTTTTTTGGTTCTCCTGCTGAACCCTGTGGCACGACAAGGATCTTGCCATTGTCAAACATTCCTTGGTGACTTTTCCTTTAGCCTAATGCAATTCCTTTTTACACAGAGCTTCTTGAAGACTTTCCAAAAATTACAGCAGGTCCAGAACGCGGAAGCACAGGTGTTGTCCCAGGTTGGCCACCGGAAGTATTCAGATACTGAGAAAGCTAATTGGTTACATTTTCCAGGCACAATTGAAAGCGATGATGTTAAAGTCCTAAATGGCTGGATTTGACTGAAATGTGATTGTACTGTAAGCTGCTGTGTGGGTCCCCATAGAGCAATATGTGGAGTAAAACATGATGATGATTGTGGCAATCATTGTATGTAGTTCAGGGCCAGTACGTGCCACTGTGTGGGGAGATGGGAAGGGTTTGGAAAGGGAAAATAAAAGTTAGCATGTGCCCAATACAACCGGCCACTTTTGGCCATTCAACTGGCCACTTCCAGCTGAAGAGGAGGAAGGGGTGGCAGGGAGGTACACTGCCACCCCTAAGACTTTTACCAAAATCGAGCGCTGATGAGGGCGAAGTGAGGGAAGGGGGAAGTGCACCCTGCCCACCCTTAAAGCGAGATCCCCCCACCTTCGAACCTCAAACCCACCCAGTGTTCGAACCTGTCCGGAGGCCCGTAAAAGGGCCTCTGAACAGGTTCATGCACATCCCTAGCCTACAGCTGAAAAGGTTTGGTCTACAAGGACTCTCAAGGGTTAGTGCAATCTAGTTTCTGCTGCTCTGAGCTGCAATCATGGCCACCCCAGCCTGCTTCCAAGCAATCTGCCCCCCTACAGAATTGGATTTTAAGTATCCTGAAGCCTGGCCTCTTTGGAGACATAGATTTCAGAAGTTTGCCCAAACCTCTGGCCTGGATAAACAATCTGAGGAGAAACAAGTGAATACCCTTTGTATACTATGGGCCCAGCTGCAAATAACATAATCCTTTCTAGGGGACCCATAGATGCCCAGCTGTAACAATTCATTAATGTAGTAAAAGGGGAACTGTTGTAATACTATTTTTGAACAGGCCCACTTGCATTCACGCAAGCAAGAGCCTGGGGAATCTGTATCTGAATTTATCACAGCTCTATATGTCCTGATCCACCATTGTGGATATGGAGCAATAAGTGAAGAACTCATCAGGGACAGGTTGTTAGTAGGGCTTAGAGACAGCAACTTGTGAGAGACACTAAATGACCCAAATCTCACCCTAGAGACAGCCAAAGCTAAGGTCCTTCAGACTTCCTACATACTCTCCTCCGAAATGATTTCAAACAGGAGACCACAGTTGAAGTCATAAGGGATAAAAGAAAGTCACCCAAGATACCACTTGCAAATGACAAACCAAGATTCCAGCAAATAAATTCCCAGATGCAAACAGGAACAGGGTTCAAAGGATACCTGCAAGTCAGAGATACAAAAGATTGCCCATGGTGTGGCAAGTAACATCATAGGAGAAGAGAGTGTCCTGCTCATGATACAATATGCAAGAATTGAAGAAAAATTGGCATTACTCTGCAGTATGCCACGCCAAAACTATGCTTGCAACATAGTTTTTAGAGGAGAGCTGGTCTTGTGTTAGCAAGCATAACTTATCCCCATAGCTAAGCAGGGTCCACCCTGGTTGCATATGAATGGGAGACTAGAAGTGTGAGCACTGTAAGATATTCCCCTCAGGGGATGGAGCAACTCTGGGAAGAGCAGAAGGTTAGGAGAGGAGAGCTGGTCTTGTGGTAGCAAGCATGACTTGTCCCCATAGCTAAGCAGGGCCTGCCCTGGTTGCATATGAATGGGAGACCTGATGTGTGAGCACTGCAAAATATTCCCCTCAGGGGATGAAGCCACACTGGGAAGAGCAGAAGGTTTCAAGTTCCCTCCCTGGCTTCTCCAAGATAGGGCTGAGAGAGATTCCTGCCTACAACCTTGGAGAAGCCGCTGCCAGTCTGTGAAGACAGACAGGCTGCCAGTCTGTGAAGACAGACAGGCTGCCAGTCTGTGAAGACAGACAGGCTGCCAGTCTGTGGAGTCAGATAGACCAATGGTCTGACTCAATATATGGCAGCTTCCTATGTTCCTATGTAACAGTATCACAAGAAGAGGACTTCAGCAACATGGAAATAGCTTCCCTGGACTCCACTGACAGAGACATCCCAACAGAACCACCATGGACCACCATATTCACTATAGGAGGCCTCCAAGTAGGATTTAAAATTGATACAGGGGCAGAGATGTAACTGTAACTGTGATCCCCATCTCAATGTATAGGAAATTGCAGGTACCAACACTTCATGAACCCCACAAGATATTGAAAGGACCAGGACAGCCTTTGCTAGATGTGAAGAGAAAATTTTACACTTCCCCCAAACATGGTAGGGGGCACCATATCCCAAGAGATATATGTAATCGATGGCCTCCACATGCTTCTCCTGGGCCACCCAGCAATCAAGATTCTAGGCCTGCTGCAGAAGGCAGAGAGTATTACAAGTGATCCATCTACAGAGATCAAGAAAAGATTCCCTAGACTGTTCCAGAGCGTGGGCAAACTGGAGGGTGACTATAGGATGGAAATAGAGGGCGATGCAAAGCCATTTGCCCTAGCAACACCACACAAAGTTTCTCTGCCCTTATTACCCAGCCAGAGTAAAGACAGAACTGGAATGTATACAAGAGATGGGTGTCATTTCAAGAGTAGACACCCCAACTGACTGGTGTGCAGGCATAGTGGTTGTAACAAAACCAAATGGGAAAGTACAGATCTGTGTTGATCTTACTTACTAGACTCAACAAAAATCTCCTCTGAGAACAGCATGTCCTCCCTTGTGTCCTCCCTCACTTAAGGACAACGTGGTCATGCAAATTTTTCTCCAAACTGGATGCCCAGTCAGGATTTTGGCAGCTACCACTGGATCCCAAATCTGCTTTATTAACTACATTTATCACACCATTTAGAAGCTTTTGCTTTAATAAATTGCCATTTGGCATTTCTTCAGCATCCAAGCACTTCCAAAAATGGATGTCCCACATCCTGGAAGGCCTTGAAGTGGTCCTGTGCCAGATGGATGATATCCTCATTTTTTGATCCACACAAACACAACATGATCAACAACTCCATGCTGTCCTGAAATGGTTGGAGACATCTGGCATCACTCTTAATGACAAATGTGAGCTTTCAAAAACAGAAATCAAGTTCCTGGGCCAGAATATTGATAGCACAGGGGTCCATCCAGATCCAGAAAAAGTCCATGCAATTGCCCAGATGTCAGAACCTCAAAACTTCAGTGACATCTGCAGGTTTTGGGGCATGGTAACTCATCTGGGAAACTTTTTCTTTCACTTGGTAGAGAAATCAAAACCACTGAGAGATCTCTTAAGCCAGCAATCATGTTATTAGGACAAGGCACAATGAATGGCTTTTGAAGAGATACAAAATACCCTCAGCACCCCCGCAACCCCACTTTTGGCCCTTTATAATCCAAACAATGCCATCAAGGTTGATGCCTCCTCTTACAGCTTAGTGGGAGCCCTCCTTCAGGAACAGTCTCCAACTTGCTGGAAATCTATAGATTATGCATCAAGATCACTCACACCCACTGAACAGCGATATGCTCAAATGGTGATATGCTCAAGAGGCCCTGGCCATTACATGGGCTTGGGAGAGATTTAATGACTACCTATTAGAACTAAGCTTTCATATAGAAACTGACCGCAAACTAGTGGTGTGCAAACAGTTTCGACCGTTTGGGGTCAAACTGAACCATCCCGTTTGGTCGGACTTTGAACCCCACTGGGGGTTCACAATTTTAAAAATTGGGTCATCCCAGGCCATGCTTTTTGGCCCTTCTGGTCATCTCAGGCCACGCAGAGGCCCATTGCGCCGGAGCAGAGGCCACCAAAATGGCCAATGCACTGGAGGGGGAAGGCCCAAATGGGTTGAAGAGCCAGCTGAATGGCCGGTTAGGGTGGCAAGGAGGCTGGTGGGGGAGGGGGAACCCCATGGACCCCCCTACACACCTAGAGGAAGTCCCCCAGAGGGGATAAGTGATAAAAAAATTAAAAAAAATATTCGCGACCTCCCCTGGACCAAACCAAACCAAACGGGGGGCGGGGTTCGAGGGGATTCTGGTCCAGTTCAGACTCAAACTGAACCAGGCCAGCCATTTCCGTGCACACCCCTACCACAAACCCCTTCTTGCATTGCTGGTGTGCATAATCCTGGACAAGCTACCACCAAGGATCCAGCACGTCTGCACGTAACTCATGAGATTTCATTCTAAAATCTCCCATATACCTGGAAAGAACCTCACAGCAGCAGATACCCCTCTCCAGGGCTCCACTTCCCAATATGCTACCAAAGGACCACACCCAAGAGCAACTTTTAATTGATGAGTTTGTTGCCTCTGTTCTAAAATCTCTGCCTATAACAGACAGGCACCTGCATGAATTGAAACTCAAGCAACAGGTAGATGAGACTTTATGCCGTGTCATCATCCACTGCCAAGAAGGCTGGTCAGAAAAAACTAAATCAGATGCCTCCTTACACTCACATTGGGCAGTCTCTGGAGACCTCACTAGGGAGTTGACGTCAGGCTTCAGGGTACATGTTGAGTGAATCCACTTTGAAGTATACTCGTGGCATTGAGGGAAGCAGCCCCTTTCCTCTGCTGTAGGTTTTCTTTTGAAACAAATCCACATGCAGGCATCATGTGTTTTCCTTCTAGCCAAGTGGGGGAGAGAGCTCCTACAGAGACAGATCTGCATTTCTGAATAGAGAATGCCTCTTATCATGCTAATGATCCTAGGTCAATGCCTCTCCCTCTTTGCTCTGGCATTTTCAGAAAAAGTAGCCTAAAACCACCATTTTAAAAATCCGGAAACACCTCAAGATAAGCTAGAATTCACATCACGAAGCCTGATGTGTGTGGAGTGGGTCCAAGGATCTCAACGGGACTTCAGGGTAAGTTTGGATGGTGGTTGACACACCCTCTCCCAGTGGAGAAGCCCTGTGTGTAAGGCCTCCTGGGCCTGTTATTTAAATACTCCAGACCAGCAATTCCTGCCTCCTTACAGCAAGACATCCTGCACAAACATCATGAGGGACATCAAGCAATCACAAAATGTAAACCACAAGCCAAAATGTCTGCGTGGTGGCCAGGGCTGAGTATGCAGCTTCAGAAGGGGGTTGGGCACTGTCAGGGGCGTAACTAGGGGAGAGGGGGCTCATGTTCGCCCCTCTCTCCAGCAGCCCCTCAGGGAGATAATGAAGAAAATAGGGAGGGGCAGGTTCTTTGAAGGCATCTGCTCAATCATAGCTACACCCCTGAATGCTGTGATGTCTTTGCCAGCATGCGAACAAATCCACCAGAACCACTGAAACCTTTTGTCCTCCCAAGTCAACCTTGGCAAAAGATTAGAACTGACCTTTTTAACCTTGATAACAGTTCTTATCTTGTACTGATAGATGTACTTTTCTAAATTTATTGCAGTTGCTCAGCTACCCAGTACTACTTCTTGTGGTTATCAGTAAAAGGAAGCCCATTCCGCCCCCCCCCCCCCCGCTTTAGCATACCTGAGCAGGTCATTTCTGATAATGCACCTCAGTTTTCATCAGACTAACTTTTCCCAACTATTTGCAACAGATTATGAATTTCAACATATCACCTCCAGCCCACTGTTTCCTCAGAGCAGTTGTGAAGCTGAAAGGACAGTCCAGTCAGTAAAGCATCTATTGTCTAAAGTATTATGCTACCTTGCCTTACTGGCATATCGCTCAACTCTCTGGGCTAAGGGTTTCAGCCCTGCAGAGCTGCTCATGAGCCGGAAGCTTCATTCCATGGTCCCCACTTTTTTTTCTTAGCTAACTCCCAGGTGGCCTGATTTTCACAGCTCTGGAAACATGATGAATGTTACAAAGATTCCCCAAAGAGAGCCTATGACAAAGAACACAAAGCTAAATCCTTGCCAGTACTGAACCCAGGAGATTTAGTATGGGTGAAGGACTCCCATAAAAAAAGTGACAGTGGAGGAAAATGCAAAGACTCCTCAATCCTATTTGATTGGTATTATTCATCGCAACTGAGCACACCTTGTCTTGGCAGGACAGGAGGTTCAACAGTGTCTCCAGAAGCCATCACTGAAGCAGTCTGCAGAAAATACTACCCAGGACACATTCCTGGCTAATGCTGCAGCCCCTTCCCCTGTGAGGAGGTATCCAGACAGGAAGAGACAACCTCCAGGTCTGGGGGGAAACTGATAGGGGAAAACCGGGCTAAGGGAGCCCTACCTGGTTTTCCCCCATTGTGAGAACCACCAGGCTCGCAAGGAAGCCCAGTGGTTCAACGGCGGCTAGCCCACCAAAGTAGCTCTCCCCTGAAATGAGGTTAGTGGAGCGAGTGCTCTACTAACCTCATTTTCCCAATCGTGAGACACTGCAGCGCGGCTCTGCGGGTGCGGCACCTCACGAGTAGACCCCCAACTGGGCAGCTACAACAAGCCTCCCAGCCTCGGAGGTATCCCCAGAATGGCCCTACTCAGGGGAGTAGTTTTGGAATGTTATCCCACTGTTACACAGCAGCTGGCTCTACCTAAATATGTATCAGGAACTGACAGGTCAAAACCTAAGATAGCTTTTAGGCCTGATCATGAAGCAGGAGATTCCTTGGTCAAGGGGATTCTGAATTCTGTGTGAACTCATCGAAGACTGGGAAATGCCTGTCAAATGGGATTTGTTTATAGCTACTCTGTAATTGTGCTTTATTGCTTGTATCTGTTTGTGGATGTATGCCTTTATTATGCTTATCCTGTAAACAAATGCCTTGAGCTGGTAAGACATATAGATTGATTATATCACATATATCTCCCTGATTTCCCTCTCTTCCTCTATCTTCATACACATACACACACACAGACACACACACCATCCTCCTTGGAATTGCTGAGGTGCCCTCATTTGAAACAGTAAAAGAACAGAAACAGCAATCTGATCTGGCTTGTTTTTGCATCTGAAGGACATTTGCTAATGAACAAAAGTGAGAACAAGCAGGAACATTCCTGCTGGTAGGAATTGACTAACAAAACATTCAGGATGTGCCATCCCTGAATGTGAAAGCATTCTTACATGTGATTGATGACTTTATACTTATAGTTGGATGTATTGACACATTTGCAATGCTCAAGACATTGATGACCAACATATGCTACAGATCAAAGAATGTTAACTGTATAAGAAGACTAGGCCCGAAGAAGCAGGCAGACCTTCCCCTGACTTGCTCATGATCTTGGCCTGCTACCCAAGTGGCTTGATCCCACGGTGGACATAGTCTTTGCTGGTGGCTGCCTCTCCAGGGAGGAACCAGGGTAAAGACTATGTCTGTTCAATACATTCTGGACCTGAGCTCTGAGATCCATCTGAACCCATGGCCTATACTTTCATCGAACTCCAGCCATGAACACAAGCTATTGCCAGCCTTCGTTGAACCACATAAAAGACTTGGTAATATGGGTGCCTCCTTCCTCAAGACTACTGACTTCATTCCATCCCTCTGCTCTCTCTCAATTCTGTCCCCCCTCCTTTCCCCTTTCCCCCATCTTCTCCCCCTACTCACAATGTTAGATGCTGTTAGCAGTTAGATATTGTTAGCCACCTAGCTATCACACACACACACACACACACACACTTTGTAATGCTTTCATTTGCCTAAGTAAACATTCTTGAATATATAGTCTGTGTCTGTGCTTTTTGTGTCCTCTGCCAGAAATTGCTGTGTCTTGTGTAGGAACTTGAGAGCCCCTAGAGGGCAATGTGCTCCACTCTCCAGAGCATACACAGAGTACAAGATGATTTGGTACACAACACCACCTTCTTAGAAAGGGGGATGTGGTAATAGTTGTATATAGTTCAGGGCCACTAGGTAGCACAAAGGTTTGGAAAGAGAAAATAAAAGTTCATTTCTGTTTCAGCTCAATATGGTGTCCAGGCTCTTTGTTATCTCCACAAGGTTAATATTGAAAATCTTCAAATAAAGTTATCTATGTATGTTTCAGAAAACAGATTCTCTTTACTTTCCCTTATTTTTTATGGGTTTCCCCCCCTAAATCTTACAAGGGGAGACTACTTTTAAATTAACCAAACTCTGGATTCTGTAATGTTTCTGTATCCCCAGATTGCTTCAATTGGATAATGCTGCTCCTCTTCTGAGAACTTTTAGAAATCATTTTCATGCGATTTACACATCATGAATAACAGTGGCCCACTGATCTAAAGTGCTAGCTCAGCCTACCACCTGTTTTCACTTCTTAATATATAATTCACTTTAATATTTGTGAATATTTGGTAATTAGATGTTTTACTCTTCTTGTCACGACGATATTTTCAAAATCCCTATGTTCTCTTGCTGGCCAGTGTTTTGATTTAAATGTACCAGCTTCAAAACCTTCCAGTGAGGATTGGTGTTGTTCATGCTCTTGACAGCAAATATTGCTGATAGAAACTTTAGACTGAATAAAACAATGGTGGCCAACCTGAGGCTCTCTAGCCATTGTTGGACAACAACTACTATTATCTCCAGCTGCAATAAACTGTAGCGGGGGTAATGGTAGTCCAGTAACAGCTAGAGAGCCTCAAGTTGGCCACCCCAGTACAGAATGATGATATCACTCCCCCAACACACACCCACAGGTTAAAAATGCATAAGGCTATTTAAATGATTGCACCTGCAGTGTTACATTAAGTGAAACAGTGATGGGACTCAGAGCTAGACTACGCAGGGTTTCTCAACGTGTGGGTCCCCAGATGTTATTGGACTTCAACTCCCATAATCCCCTGCCCAGTGGCCTTTGGTTGGGAATTATGGGAGTTGAAGTCCAATTACATCTGGGGACCCACACGTTGAGAATCCCTGAGCTAGAGGATCCAGCAGTGCAGATGTAGCAGAAGCCACAGATGTGAGGACTATAGTGATGAAAGACTCCTTAGGTGGTTTGGGGATCTTAAATTGTGATATCAAGTAGAGTCTCTAGCTTCTTTCATCCAGCCTTAGAACATTCCAACTGCTGCTTTATTTGCCTTCCACTTTCAGTGGTTTAAAGTACTAGAAGCATCCTGAAAATTAGACAGGGCATTCTGAGTATTCCACCCAACAACTACTGTATGACAATATCAAACTTCCTGAAACTTACTCAGCCCTTCAAGCTGCTGCTGGTCAGTTGAGGCAGATCCAACTAGGCAGTATGAATAAATAGTGTATTTGTATGTTTGTTTTGCTCCAGCTGTCCTTGCCTTATTTGATGGATGGATGGATTGTATTTGTACACCGCCCCAAACTTCCATCTCTGGGCAGTTTCCATCTCTGGCCATCTCTGACAACTTTAAAAAAGTCTTCAAAGACAGATTTATTCACCCAAGCTTTTTAACTAGACATGTGGTTTTAAATTGTTTTAAGGTTTTAATCTCTGTTTTAATTTGTTTTATGTTGGTGTAAAGTTGAGGAGGCTCTTCTTTCAGCTGGGAGTGCTGCACACAATCCAGTGTCTCGGGGCACCAATAGAGAAGGTCTGTCCTTGTGCAGCCACCAGACAAGCTGCTGGCAACTGCAGACAGACCTCGCCCAGATGATCTCAACAGGCAATGGGGCTCATGGTGAAGATATTCTCTTGAATGCCCAGGATTATGTCTTAAGCTGTTTAAGACTTCATGGGTTATAACCAGCACCTTGTATTTTGCCTGGAAACGTATCAGCAATCACTGTAGATCTTTTAAGATAGGAGTGATATGGTCTCTCTGAGATGATCCAGAGACACTTATTTTCATGGGAATCCCTGATATGTCAGGATTTCTGCTGTAGTTATAACCTAATAGACTTATACAACATACTGGAGAAAAATAGGATATTTCTTATTTCAAACGCTATGAGGCTGTTCACACAACTGGAAACTGGGTAGGGCAAGTATCCAACCCCCCCAGGTTTGAGAGCTGTGCAGTGTGCAGGCACCCAATTTTTGGTTGTGTGGGAGCAAACCACTAGGTAGGAGGGAGAAGTAATTGTATGGGAGACAAAAGCTGGATAGGACAGCTTTTCCTCCTACCTTGGTAAAATGCTGGTTATAAAAGCTAGGTAGGATGACAACTCATGCAACATGCAACCAGAGATGTACGTTTTGGGCAGTATAAAAGTATGTTCAATAAAAATAAATAAATAAACATACTAGAGAAAAATAGGATATTTCTTATTTCAAACACTATAGCTCCACAGTGTACCTTGTTTGCTTTCCCCCAGTTAATACTTTATATTTGGCTCTTAGCCTCATGTAATTCAGGAGGCTCTCAATTTCTGTGGTTCCATGTTTGCGGTTTCAGCTATTCACAGTTCAGCTATATATACTCGGTTTCAATTACTGCGGGGTGAATTTCTGCCATTCCTGTCAGTGTTCTGGGGCTCGCTAACTTTTTCCATCTGAGGGCAGAATGAGTTTTGTTCTGGGCTGCAGGATCAAGGCAGTGTGCACACATGTGAATTCAGAGTGGGGCCTTCCTAATTCAACCTGAGCAGGATCTAAAATTAACTGAGTGGACATCAAGAAACTTGTGAGTGTGCACATGTTTGCACACCTTAGAGGGAACACTGATTCCTGTGCATGCACTTCACACTTCTGGTGACATTTCCAGCGTGAAGGCACTTCTGGAGGCAGTCTGGAGCTGTGCTGGGATGTGTGTTTTTGAAGTTTGGAGGATTTGGGGAGATTACTAGAATACTGGAGAGGTTGGAGAGGCCAAGGTACAGTGCTGTGCTCCTCTCTTATTTCTGGTTTCCCCTCCTTTTTGGTGTTTCTTAATGTACTGAGGGATCTAACCATAGGTACAATGTTCCAATTATTGCAGTTTTGACATCCATGCTAGTATCATGTAATGTAACCCCTGCGATAATTGAGGGCCTCCTGTACCTATTCAAGTATATGGGGAATTAACAGCATATTTGAGAGAGGTGTGTGTGTGTGTGTGTGTGTGGTGTGATTAACAAACAACAAGATAGTTGGGGTCTTATATATCCTTGCATATCAGAGGCACCCATGAAAATACGGGGCATTTTGCAACAATAGCTGGAGCACAGCAAGCATCGAAATATACTATTTATTCACACTGCCGCCTAGCTGACATGGATCTGGCTCATCAGCATGTCTTTCCCTCCACCTCCCATTGCTTCATAATCATAGAATATAAACAGTGTGGTTTTAAGAATGTTCTGTGGGCTAGTGTGACTCCTCATCACTTGTCTTTTTTGGAACCCCAGTGTCATTCCACTGACTGCACAGGGTGAGTCATTCTGGAGTTTCTCTAAGGCCAAGCCAGACAGTTCCTCCACTTTTTCTAATCTACTTGCAGACCTTCACAGGGGATCCTTCCCCCAGCTCTCCCCACTCCTACCCCTGCGTCCTCCAGGAAGTTTAGGATGATTCAGACTGTTCAGGCAACAAGCCCAGCTCTCTATTGAGGGAGTCCGTGGACAAATGAAGGTATGCTTGCCTAAATAAAAGTTTGATTAATTGCATTAATTAAACTCCAAGGAATGGCTCATAAAATAAGAGTACAATTGGTGTATTGGGTTGGAGAATTGATTATGTGACAAGGAGCAAACCACAGTCTAAGCAAGGATGCTTTTCTGCCTAGAAGAGCTGAAGAAATGATCAGTCAATTAACGCAGAGTTAAGTGACAAAGCTTCAGCTGGTGCATGGACAACCCTGTCACCAGCAGCTTGTGGCCCCAGGAGGGAAGTGCAAATGTGGTTGTGAGAAAATACCATGATTTTAGCAGTCAACAGTAGTTGCCATTTTCTGACCTTGGTGGAAAATCAGTATTGCCCTCTGTTGGACATTGCAAGAAAGAAGACTGGCAATTGTACCTCATTTGCTACTAACTTGGGGCCACTACACCAAAAAAGACACTTAGCACCTCATCCCAACATGAAACAGGGGTTGGGGTGGTGGGCGGACTCCACAAACATTTCAAATTCTGAAATCTGGATTTTCAACTGAACATTCTAACTCAAAAATTGCTTTGGAAATAAGATTGTTTTTGTCATCTATTAAATGTGATTTGTGATCTATTAAATGTGATTCTAACAGGAATTCTTACATAATCCACTTCTGCTAGATTCATCTCCACATTTTTAGGTTCCACTGTTCTAAATATTTACTGGAGCAAAACTGAGAGCTCCAGCTTGTTCTTTCTTTCTTTCTTTCTTTCTTTTCTTTCTTTCTTTCTTTCTTTCTTTCTTTCTTTCTTTCTTTCTTTCTTTCTTAAACCCCATTTTAATCTAATTTTAACCCAAGGATTTTAACTGTTTTCTTTAAAAAGTGTTCTTCCTCTGATGCATAATTGTGCACATGAGGGCATGCAGCTTACAGAAACGGACACATGTTACGCAACTTGAAGAAGCAAAGTTCAAAAACACATTGAAACTTTTAAAATTCTCAATACATTGCCTTGATCCACAGAGGAGGCCATGTTGGAAGTCCTGACTTTAAGGGAAGTTTGTACAGTCTACCAAGTTTATTTGTTGACTTTGGGCCATTCACCAATTGCAGAGTGATAAGAATCTTATAGAAAAAATGGAGAGATCTCGTGGTAATTTAAAAGACTAGCAGAGGACTTGTTTAGACATTTTGTTTGTTTAATTCAGCTCCTCTCAGTGAACAGAGCATCTATTTCTCCTTGTCATCTCAGCTTCCCCCACACGAAACTGTCCATCCCCTGAGGTAATCTTTTTGTGTATTCTTCAGTTATCTGCGATACATTTGGTGGTGATGCTGTCATGCCCCAGATGTAGGACCGCCTCAATTTGGGGATGAAGCAGAAAGTTCAGGGATGAGACAGGGTGGGAGGAACCAAAGATCCAGATCCCAGGTGACCCCTTGCCATTGGGACCCCCCCCCGCCCCAGGAGAACCAGGGGAACCTGAGCTGGCACCCCGTGTGGACCTACAGATTTTAGAAGAGCCTACCCAATCCTTGTTGCTGGAGTTAGTGCTTAAGAAATCAGGCAAGTCTCCTTTAATAAACAAAATCCTTCCAAAGAAAAGGCAGGGCCAATTCACACTGCCTAGGCAGCAGCTATAAAACACAGCAGTCTGCTGCAAAAAGCGACTAGAGCAGGAGGCTTCAATGTTGCATGGCCCAGTTCTTGGTGCTGTCTGAGGTTCTGGCTCTGGCCCTCAGAGCTGTCCAAGTCTGGTGCTCTCTGGTATCCCTCCCATGCTGCTGGAGACCCTGGCTCAGCTTGGAACGGGATAAATCAGGGTTGCACAACTTTGCCCCTCCAGCTGCTGTTGTTGGACTACAACTTCTATCATCCCTGATCATTGGACACTGTGACTGAGGAGGAGGAAGGCAATTGTAGTCCAACAACTGCTGGAGAGCTGAAATTGTGCAGCCCTGGGACAGATGCCTCTCTGTCATGATTTCTTACCCCAACACACTCTTTAAATGTGTTCTGTTGCCACCTTAAAGACCTTCCTATTCCATCAAGCTTTTTAGTTATATATTTTCTGCGCTCTCTGGTTTTTAATCTCCCAGTTTTGTGTTTTTAATTTAAAAGAATTCTTGTAACCTATAAATATATGTTTTCATGGCTATTGTAATTTTTAATAGTTTATTTGCCACTTTGAGCATCTCAGTAGGGACAAGTAGGAAAGAAATTTTGAGTATTTGGAGGGGATGTTGAAAGGGAGAGAGATATTGACAGTGAACATACCCCAGTGTCTTGGACTCTTGCTTGCTGATGGATGCATTTTTCTTTCCCAGGATTCTCAGACTGAGGGCAGGAAGCATTGCCCCACTCTGATTGGCTTCAGAAATCTAGTGGCTAAAGTCCTCATGGAAGCTTAACCATCCAGGTCTTGGTGATACGTGCCAGAATGACCTGCTGAACATATACACTGGAGCTCTTTGTTGATGGGAGCAGTCATTCTTTCTTAGCCAAATACAGGGTGTTGTTATGAGGGCAAAATAGGATATTCCCCATAATGTGACAGCCTGAGCTTACTTATGTAAGTTCAGGATACCTGTGTGGCAAATCATGAATCCTGCTATGTCATATCTAGGATAGGCAGGTATTAGCTTTAACCTACATCCACTCCTTTCTAATGGCCTATTTCGAGGGTTTATTTCAGGGGAATTCTTCCTCAGACCCATGGAAGCTCTCCTATGGAATTCTGTAATACTTTCACTTTATCACCTCTATTATTTAATATCTGTATGCAACCAGGAGGAGATGTGGAGTGGAGTGTCATCAGTTTCCCAATGACACCCAGTTCTGTTTGTTCATTAATATCAAATCAAGGAGCAGTTGTCTCAGTTCTGAACCAGTCTTAGCAGTACCTGTTTGGATGGATAAAGATCTAGAGATGTGTGACTCAATTTGTATTCTTATCAATTCAACTCAAATCTAGGTGATTTGAGCAATTCAAATTTGAATTGAATCACCCCTAAAAAGGGCAATTTGATTGGAATTCGGCTTGAATTGTTCCAATTCAAATTTGAATCGATTTAAATTGATTTGATAACCACTCTGGTGCCTTTTAAAAAACCATCTAGGCACCCTAATTGGTTAAAAGGCACAAAACAGGGTCAAATCCATTTGAATTTGAATCAATTTGAATTCTTTTGAATAGACCCTGTTTCAAATCGATTCCATTTTTTTTAAATATTTCTATACTGCCCAAAACTCTAGGCAGTTTACAATTAAAATAATTTAAACATTAAAATAAATTAACAATTAAAATATTTTTACCCATGTCAGTCAGTGTGGTGTAGAGGTTAGAGTGCTGGACTAGGACCGGGGAGACCCGAGTTCAAATCCCCATTCAGCCATGAGACTTGCTGGGTGACTCTGGGACAGTCACTTCTCTCTCAGCCTAACTTACATCACAGAGTTGTTGTGAGGAGAAACTTAAGTATGTAGTACACTGCTCCGGGCTTCTTGGAGGAAGAGCTGGATATTAAATGTAGATAGATAGATAGGATAGAACATTTAAACCCCAATATTTAAAAAAATTAAAACTATAAATCTAATTAAAAGCCTGAGTGAATAAATGTGTCTTCAGTGTCTTTTTAAAAGTTGCCAGAGATTGAGAGACTCTTATTTCAACAGGGAGCACATTCCAAAGCCCATGGGCAGCAACGGAGAAGACCCGTCCCCATGTAGTCACCAGACGAGCTCTCCAGATGATCTTAATGGGCGATGGGGCTCATGGTTAAGAAGATGTTCTCTTAAATACCCAGGCCCCAAGCTGTTTAGGGCTTTATAGGTTATAACCAGTAGCTTGTATTTTGCCCAGAAACTTATGAGCAGCCAGTGTAGTTCTTTCAACACAGGAGTAATATGGTCTCTCCTAGATGTCCCAGAAACCAACCTGACTGCCACATTCTGTACAAACTACAGTTTCCGGACTATATACAAAGGCAGCTCCACATAGAGTGCATTGCAGTAGTCCAGCACAGAGGTTACCAGGATATGTACCACCACTCTGAGGTTGTTCATCTCAAGAAATGGACACAGCTGGTGTATCAGCTGAAGCCGATAGAAAGCACCTCTGGCCACTACCTCAACCTGGGACACCAGGGCGCAGTTCAGATCCAGAAGTAACCCCAGACTATGTACCTGTTCCTTCTGGGGGAGTGTGACCCCATCCAGAACCGGCAGATCAAAATTGTCTCCCGAGTTCTGACCCCACACAATAAGTACCTCCGTCTTATCTGGATTCAGCCTCAGTTTGTTATCCCTCATCCAACCCATCACCGCTTCCAGGCAGGCATTTAGGGAGGTTATGACTTCTCCCAATGATGTTGACATGGATAGATTTGGATGTCATCAGCATATTGATAACACCTTGCACCAAATCTAATGTTGTCTCCCAGAGGTTTCATGTACATGTTAAACAACATTGGAGACAATATGGAGCCCTGAGGGACACCATACAAAAGTTCAGATTTTGAAGAACAATAGTCTCCAAGATACACCATCTGGGATCTGCCCACGAAGCAGGAGTGGAACCACTGCAAAGCAGTAACACCCACCCCCAATCCCCTCAGACGTTCCAGAAGGATACCATGGTCAATAGTATTGAAGGCTGACAAGAGATCCAAAAGGACCAACAGAGTTACAATCCCTCTGCCAGTTCCCAATTGGAGATCATCCATCAGGCCAACCAAGGCAGTCTCCACCCCACAGCCCGCCCAAAAGCCAGTTTGAAATGCGTCTAGATAATCAGTTTCCTCCAAGACCACCTGGAGCTGGGAGGCCACCACCTTCTCAGTCACCTTGCCCAGGCCCGTAGTTGCTTAACTCTGAGGGATCCAAAGCAGGCTTCTTCAGAAGCATTCTAATGATTGCCTCCTTAAGACAAGGAGGCATCCTGCCCTCCCCCAGAGAAGCATTTATAATGTCTACCAGGCCCTCTACAATAGCCCCCTGCCAGTTAGTATAAGCCCTGTTGGGCAAGGACATGGTAGGCCACACCATTCCAAGCAACCTGTCCACATCCTCAGGAGTCATGAACTGAAACTGATCCAGAGTCATCACATAAAAAGGGCTGCTGGACACTTTGGCATCAAACTCTGTAACAATTGTGGAGTTTGACTCTAAATTGGCCCGAATATGAGAGATTTTGTCCACAAAAATCTCATTAAAGACATCACAGTGACTAATTCAAATCAATTTAAATTCAAATCACAAAATTTGATTCATGAACATCACTCTAAAGGTCCAAAGCATAGTCTTAAGCCAGGCAGAACAGAGATGATTGTGGCAAGGAATCTTAGCTTTCCAGAGATAGGGCGGTGGTTTTTCAAATGGATTCGCAGAATGCACAGTAAGGAACAGCTTTGAGAGATTCACAGACTGCAGCAGTAGTGATGGTGGAGTGACGGGCAGAAGCTGAAACGCAGCCTAGTGCAGTGCAAGGACTGAGGGTGCTCAGGACTGCTCTTCAAGCTGGCCTGGCTTTTTGGCAGGCAGTGTGAAGGCAGCCCAGGGGCAAGGATGACCGAGTTGAAAAGAGTGGCAAGCCAGAGTGCATATTGATGGAGAATTTTCACAGTGTGAGACTTTCCCTGATGTATATTGGGGCCGATGCTGTTTAACACAAATGATCTGGAGCCAGGATTGACAGTGACTCCAGAGAGTTTATGTTCACTTTTGCAGAGGATACCAACACATTCCAACATATTCAGAGGATGGTGAAATCTCTGTATAGAACTTCAAAAGGATCTCTCCAAAAAGGGTAGATGAGAAAATGAAGATGAAATTCAGTAGAAACAAGTGGAGCAAAATAATCCTAACTTCATATCCATATTGATGGGTTCAACGATCCTGGAGAATATCAAAGTATGATATCATGAGGCCATGACAAAGGCTCACTGAAAAGGTCAGCTGGGCACTGCCATAGGGTGTTTGTTTGCTTTTGGCCAAATTCAGAATTATTGATTGAAAAAGTCACCAGTATCATTATGCCTCTATACAAATCTATGGCCCAAAACCGAAATCAAGGCTTCTGTCAGCATGCAGCACACCCTAGCAAGTGCTGCAGGGGTACTGAGGGACAGCTTGAGGGACAACTTCTCACAAATTGTGGGGGGAGGAAAGATACTTTTGCAGGGAGAGGTGGGTTCCTAGGCTTTGCCGGGGGAAATTCAGCAAAATGGGAGGGGGGACTCTTCAAATTATTTATTATTATTAATTAAATATTTAATATACCGCTCGATCCACAGACTCAGGGCAGTGTACACAGCAAGAACAGCACCCAAGATTTTTTTTTTTTAAACCTTTACACTAAAGGGCAAATGCCTGGCGGAAAAGAAATGTCTTCAATAAAGATTTAAAGGCTGGAAGGGAGGAGGCAGAACGAATGGGGGTGGGTGGGGCGGGGCGGGTCTGGGCGGGGGAAGAGTTCCAGAGTAGGAGGGCAGCATCAGAGAAAGCCCTTTCACAGGCCCTAGTACTATAGACCTCTGAAAGATCAGGGACCGAAAGAAGGACAACCTGAGAAGATCTCACAGGATGGGACAGGACTGGTCAGGTGAGGTGGTCTTGAATGTAAACAGGCCCCCAATGCTTTGGGGGATCTGCACCCCTGTAATGCTAGGGGCCATGGGTTTAGATTTGTTCCCCCCTTTTCCATCAATGCTTCTCTCAGTGCCACTTCAGATGGAGCTGCCATTTTAATTCCCCCATAATGCCCCGGTCATAGCATCACTTCAGAGTTATGCTCTATTGGGGCAACTGAGACAGTGGCGCACCTAGGCAAGCTTGGAGCCTGGAACAAAAGGCCTTTGGAGGTCCCCCACAAGGCCTCCCTGCCATCCCTCGAGACTGCACCACCACACATACACTGCTTTAGGGAAAGCTGGGGACGTTTCTTTAAAAAGAAAAAGGTTCTTAAGAAGATACTTCCTTGCCGCTGTCCTGGCTAGCTGGGGCTGTGGGCAGCCCACTCACACCGTGTCTACTGACCTCCTCCTGTCCCTGGCTGCCTTGGCCTCCAAATGTTCTGGCCGGCGGTGGGGGGGGGGGGCTCCCTGCAGCCTGCTGCCATGCCCACATGCCATGTCAATCTCCTGTTACTTTGTGTGTGGTGGTGGTGGTCGGGGCTGAGACCCAGGTGGGCCTCCGTGGTGGTGGCTAAGGCACTGCTGGGCTGGTCCTGGACTGCTGCACTAGTCCACGTGCTTGTAACACTCACGAGTCACACTGTGCAGGTGCACGGAAGCAGCTGGCCTGCTCCAGCCTCCAGGCCCGGCCAGGCCCAGCCCAGGATCAGCACAGTAGTGCCTTAGCTGTCACCACCACCGAGGCCCACTCGGCTCTCAGCCCCCACCCTGGCCACACATAAAGTAACGGTGGGTTGGTGCAGTGTGGTGCGCACGACATTGGGCTTCAGGGAGTCTCCCAACATTTGGAGCCCTCCCGCCAGGGCTGAGGACCAGACTTCCGCACAGATGTCTGGTCCAAAGAGCGCCTCTGCACTGGGGGAATTAAAATGGCCACCCCAGTTACACGGGCACTAAGAAAGGCACTGCTTTTCCTGCTACCTGGTAAGCATGCCTGGCTGGGTCCACCCACGTGGGGCCCCCACAGTGAGCCCTTTGCCCAAGGCCTCTTCAGAGCTGAAGCCAGCCATGCACGGAAAATGGTACAGTTCTCACAGCTGCATCTCAAAAAGGATACCAGCACTGGGGAAAGTACCCCCCCCCCAAGCAAATAAAATGATCAAGGGGTGACGAGAGAGAAATGTCTCCCGTGACTCAAATTACCTTATATCTCTATAAATCTCCTTGTTAAATAGATCTATAACACTTAAAAGAAAGTCCTTCTTTATGCAATGCATTCATGTACATTGTACCCACAGTGCAGTTGAAAGTGGCAGGGCATCTAGTGCCTTGTTACCCTAATGAGAACTCATCCAAAATCAGCCACATCATCATCATCATCATCATCATCATCATTATTATTATTATTATTATTATTATTATTATTATTATTTTATCTTGTTTACACAGTCAGACAGGTGTTATTGACTGGTTTGTTTTATCCAGACATCGAGTCCTTCCCAAGGACCTGGGATGGCTGAATTTTATCATCAATACTGTAGGTTATTATAGATATCATCGCAAAATATAGGCTGTTCCCAGTAAAGCTGCTTTTTGTAATTGGCTGATGGTGATTTCTGTGGCCCCTATGGTGTTGAGGTGCTCTTCAAGGTCTTTTGGAACTGCACCCAGGGCGCCAATTACCACTGGGATCATTTTGGTCTTTTTCTGCCACAGCCTTTCAATTTCAATTTGTAGATCTTTGTATTTTATGATTTTTTTCTATTTCTTTTTCTTCTATTCTGCTATCCCCTGGTATTGCTATGTCGATTATTTTGACTTGTTTTTCGACTTTTGCTCTTATTGCATTTTTTCTTAGTGCCTGTTCTTGCGCAGCCAGTATTAAACCCTCTGTTTCTTTTTAAACCCTCTGTTTCATTATTATTATTATTATTATTATTATTATTAATAATAAATTGGCAAAAGGCATTCTTTTCTTTTCTTACAAAGGTAAACGAGTTTTGTTCTTACGATTAAATATGTACTGCCATTACAAAAAAAGACCACATGGTGGCAGCGTATGATTCCTTTATAGCTGGATATAAAAAGGAAAAGTACATCTCCAAATTTTCAATGCTCAGTCCGTCCGTCCCCACCCCCACCTCAGGTGATTTCTCATACTTATAAGGGTCCCATCAGACATCCACACTTCCGCTAAAATGATACCATCAGCCATGCTCAGGGATTTTGATACTGTCTTTGTATCAATCTAGAAGGCACTTTAAAAAGCAATGGCCCTGATCCAGAGGTAAAGGTAAAGTGTGCCATTGAGTCGGTTTCGACTCCTGTACCCAGGGTTAATACTGGTATGCAGTTGTCCATCATCCAGATGGGGAATTATATTTCCATCTGCTTGACAAGGGGCCTTCCCTTGTCAACACAGAATAGTGTTGTGCTGGTGGGAAATGCATGTATCAGGTATGAGAAAAGTCTGATATTCAGAATTCATAGATGTTTTCGTATTATCACAGTAGACACCTTCCATATTCAAATGGAAATTATCAGTGAACAAGCCAACCCTGCACAGAGCATCTGTGCGCTCTTTGGGGCCGGCTACCTCTTCCCCCCACCTTCTGTCCCAGTCTCTGGCTGGCCTGTGCCAGGCCCAGGCTGCCAGGCCGAGTGCCGCTGCCAGGGCCAGGCCCGCTGCCGCCTTCCCTCCACAGCCAGGCTCGCCACTGCCGACGCCTCGCCTCCACGGCCAGGCCCGCTGCCTCGCCACTGTGGCCGGGCCCACCACCGCCTCGCTTCTGCAGCCAGGCCCACTGCTGCCTCTGTCTCCGTGGCTGGGCCTGCGCAGCAACCAATTATCCTGGGTGCACCTCAGCCAATCAGGCGCCTCCGCTGCCCAGCCAATCAGCTGGGTGCCGGGACTCACATTCCTAGGCTCACCCAGGAGCATTAAATATATAGATAGGGCACTGGAGTGATCTTATCTCTCCACATAACACAAGTTGTCTCTGATTATGTGTCATGTGGCACCACTGGGAGCTTTTACCCTTTGTCAGCTAGCAGGGGGACCTCATCTAGAACAAGACTATGGTGGAAGGCTGGAACTAGGCACCTTCCCCTCTCCACAGCCCCTGCCCCAGTGATTGCTATTTTTGAATAAAGAGTGAAGTCCATCAGCACTAATGATAGACTTAATGCACATAAGTGGCACAGTGGGGAAATGCTTGACTAACAAGCAGAAGGTTGAGAGTTCAAATCCCCGCTGGTATGTTTCCCACCTATATTGGGCAGCAGCAATATAGGAAGTTGCTGAAATGCATCATCTCATACTGCGCGGGAGGAGGCTATGGTAAACCCCTCTTGTATTCTACCAAAGAAAACCACAGGGCTCTGTGGGCGCCAGGAGTTAAAATCGACTTCATGGCACACTTTACCTTTAGTGTGGCCCTTAGGAAAAAATGGAGCAAGCAGCACATCCTCAGCTAAGTTTTGATGCCAATAAAGCAGCTGGGAGTTCTGCTACAGCTACCTGAATATATAAGCGGAAATGGGATGCTTCCAGGATATGAAGTAGAAAATGATATGTATGAGATTATATCTCCTCCTCACCACCACCACCACCACCACCACCACCACCACCACCACCACCACCTTCCCAGTATGAAAAGCACATTGCAATTCAAGGAACCTACTGCAGCTGCAGCATTATTAGCTTTTGTATTACTTTCCCTCTATTAGCCTGCCTTTGCTGTTCATCGGCACCCATGCTGGGTGTGTGGAAGGCCAGCCTAGGGGTTGTTTGCCAGGGGAGACGGGGTGTGACAGAGATCTGTATTGGCAATGTGGTTTTCTCTTGCCTTATCCCACCCCTCTGCTTCTTTCTCTCTTCCAGTGACTTCTGTTCTGCATCCCTTTGACAGGATGGGCAACAAAGCTCAGCAGAGGAAGAGAGCATCACATCAGTAGCTACACACAGCAGGACGGTCCAGTGCAGGAGCATTTTTCTGCAGAGGAGGGAGGCAGACTTACTAGTAAACTTTTTCAGAAGCTGTCTGGATCTGAACTTTTGCTTTTAGTTCTTGTAGAACTGTTCAGTTCATTTTGTTTACTGGACACCTTATTTGTTCTGAACACTATTTCAGCAACTACTTTGCAGCTATTGGAATTCTATGTTAGGTTACCATGCGGTGATTCTTGGATTTATTGACATCACAGCTTCTCCTGCCTCTGCGGGATCTGACAAAAGAGAGATGTAATGCCTGCTAATGCTAATTAGGCAAAAAGGAACTTTTTAAAAATGATGGCTCTCTTAAATTTAGCAAGGGGAAGAACTGTTCCTATGCCCAGCATAGTGTCCTTCTCAGTGGCTTTTGCTGGTGTCTTTGTATGTGCGTGGGTGTTATGTTGTGATCCCTTAGAGACAAGGAAACTTTTTTCTTTTTCTCCCCCTCCCCCACCTTCTTTTCTTTTATTTCTGTTTTGACTATGCGAGCTACTTTGAGATTTTTTTCATGTTGAAGAGTGGCATGTAAATATTTTTAATGTAAAAATGTATATGTTTAATGTATGTATATTTTTATGTAATTTTTTAAATTAACAATAATAGCTGAAAGAGCCTAAACTCAGATCTCTGGATGACCTCAGCAAATGACTTCATGTAGATAATTTAAACAGCATAGGAGGCAAGATGGACCATTGCAGTGCCCTGCAAACCACTGGCCATGGAGTGGAGCACCAGTCTTGCAGAACCTGGATGTACTCATATGCCATTTATTTATTTATTTATTCACACACACACACACACACACACACACACACACACACACAGTCAGACAGGTGTTATTGACTGGTTTGTTTTATCCAGACATCGAGTCCTTCCCAAGGACCTGGGATGGCTGAATTTTAATATCAGTGTTGTTGCTGTTGTTATAGATATTGTCACAGAATAAAGGCTGTTCCCAGTAAAGCTGCTTTTTGTAATTGGCTGGTGGTGATTTCTGTGGCCCCTATGGTGTTGAGGTGCTGTTCAAAGTCTTTTGGAACTGCACCCAGGGCACCAATTACCACTGGGATTATTTTGGTCTTTTTCTGCCACAGCCTGTCAATTTCAATTTGTAGATCTTTGTATTTGGTGGTTTTTTCTATTTCTTTTTCTTTTATTCTGCTATCCCCTGGTATTGCTATGTCGATTATTTTGACTTTTCTTTCTTTCTTCTCGACTACAGTGATATCTGGTGTATTGTGTGGCAGATGTTTGTCTGTTTGTAGTCGGAAGTCCCATAATATTTTTACATCTAAATTTTTGAAAACTTTTTCAATTTTATGGTCCCACCAATCTTTGGCTACAGGTAGCTTGTATTTTTTGCAGATGTTCCAGTGTATCATCCCTGCTACCTTGTCATGCCTTTGTTTGTAGTCCGTCTGTGTGATCTTTTTACAACAGCTGATGCGGTGGTCCACTGTTTCATCTGCTCCTTTACAAAGGCGGCACTTGCTGTTTGTGGTTGATTTTTCTACTTTTGCTCTTATTGCATTTGTTCTTAGTGCCTGTTCTTGTGCAGCCAGTATTAAACCCTCTGTTTCTTTCTTCAAGTTGCCATTCTTAAGCCATTGCCAGGTCTTGGTGATGTCTGATTTTCCACTTATATTGTGCAAATATTGACCATGCAGTGGCTTATTTTTCCATTTTTCTGCTCGATTCTTGACTTGTTCTTTCTTGTAGGCCTGCTTTCTTTCATTGGTGTTGAATAGTTTCGCATTATTGACCATTTTAAGTGCATCTTCTTCACTGTCCCTGATATAATCTTCAAGGCCTCTTTTCTCCTCCTCTACTGTTTGATGGACTTGCAGCATTCCTCTTCCACCTGAGCTGCGAGGGAGGTATAGCCTATCTACATCACTGCGGGGGTGCAGAGCACGATTGATGGTCTTGATTTTCCTGGTCTTACGATCTAGTGTCTCTAGCTCTGCCTGGGTCCAGTCTATTATTCCTGCAGTGTATCTGATAACAAGTATAGCCCAGGTGTTTATGGCTTGTATGGTGTTCCCGCCATTGAGTTTGGACTTGAGGATTTTTCTAACTCTCCTGATGTATTCACTTCCAATTTTTCTTTTAACTTCAGTGTGTGCGATGTTATCAGCCTGGAGAATGCCCAAGTATTTGTAAGGTTCTCTCTCTTCCAGGTTCTTGATCTTGCTTCCATTGGGCAGTTCTGTTCCTTCTGTTTTTGTTATTTCCCCTCTGTTCATTATTAATGCAGCACACTTATTGTTATTGTTATTATTATTATTACATTTATCTCCCACTCTTCCTCCAAGGAGCCCAGAGCGGTGTACTACATACTTGAGTTTCTCTTTCACAACAACTCTGTGAAGTAGGTTAGGCTGAGAGAGAAGTGACTGGCCCAGAGTCACCCAGCTACTTTCATGGCTGAATGGGGATTTGAACTCGGGTCTCCCCGGTCCTACTGACTTTACCCCTAGAGGTCCACTCCTTTCACTTCTTGGGGAGTGGGGGGACTCTTATCTCCAATCACAGGTACATAATTTTACTGAACTGAGGCTTTTCTAAAATAGTAGTTGTGGGGTTGGGGCTTTATTTTGATTTGTATATTGTGCATCCTTGCCTGTTCCATGAAATACAGGAGAATGAATTGTAAAATAATATTTTGTGTACCAAGTCAGCACTTTTTTTGAAGGTCTGTGACAACCATTTGGATACCTGTTGCTATGTTTGTGACAGCATTTCATATTTATTTCAGGGTATTTGCTTCAAAGAAAAAAATCATGGATATTCATTGCACCCCTAGTGGATTTCGTCCTCAAAGAAATGTAATTTTATTAAGACTGTGAAGTTAAATTTTGGCTCTTATGCCTCATTTTTAAACTAAGAGCGATATGAAGCTGAGGTATTAGAGTGAGGTAGTGTAATCACTTGCCCATGGCAACAAGAAAGGAGCTGCTTATAAAGGTCTATCTGAGGTGGCAAGATGGCTCTTGGTAGCCTCTGATCATATGTCCAGTTGAACATTGCCACAGGTTCCCAGAGAAAGATGGCACGCATTGGTGCTTGCCCCACTCTGCAGCTGATGCAGCAGATGAATGGCTCTCCACACTGTTGCAAGTGCCCTGGTGAAGCCACCACACTGCAAGCCACACCTTTCAGACTGAACCCGCTCTTTGCAATCATGCACACTGTTCACAACCATCTTCTCCTGCCCATAGGCAACTCTTTATACATTATAATGCAGCAATGCTTCCGCTTCCTGCAAATTATTGCCGACTGTGTAGAGCTGACCTTTCTTCACACCCGGGTAGTGGTGCCCCCTTTCTTCTTCATCAGCAGTGAGGAGGAAACCGGCTTTTACTTCATCCCTCTCTGCATCTTTTCATGGGAATAATATCATTTCTCTTCCTCCATTTGCAAGGCTCTCCCAGGTTCAGGAAGCCAGAGCTCCACAATTGATTTTGAAAGGTGGTCTTTGTGTCAACACCATGTTCCACAGTCCAAGCCTTTTCCCCTTCCAGCCTGTCAAGCTCTGGCATCTTTACCTAAAGCTGCCGGGTGGTTTCATCCCCTCCCGCTGACATAATGGGATCAGCATGCTGGCACCACCGGCTCCCAGGGGATGCTGTCGCTTAGCAACTGCTCTTACCCAGAAGGAACAGTCTGAGAAAGCATCATGCATATCAGATGTTTGCACTGTGCAAATGCATCACAGTTGCCTGTTGGGTGAGAGAAAAAACATCCTGTGGTGCTATCTGCATCGCCCTTCTTCATCTCTATCATGAAAGAAAACCTTAGAATGAGGAAAGTGCAGCTTCTTTGTTTAGCAATATCCCCTCCCTCACCAACAGAAAGTTAGCAAGAGAGCCTGCCTGCCATCTACAGACAAGCCAAAGAAGAGGTGGGGCAGAGGCAAAGAGTGGAAAACATCATCGCAGCAACTCCAAAAGTGTTGGGATAACGTCCAAACACACAGCACTGCACATCCTGTAGAAACCTCTGCATTTTTAGTTGTTCTGATATTTATTTAGCTGGTTTTATTTGCTAGAATTCAATATAAAGCCCCCGAGGAAGTTTATGTGTTAAAGAAGAAGAGTAGCAATGCAATAAAATGCAATGTAAGAAATCACAGAAAACAATAAGCCTAATAACAATGGTATCCTGCAGAAAAAATAAAGCAATGAAAAACAGATGGCTGAGCAAGTAACAAGGCTTTACCTGCCACAGAAAAGGTGTCAATACCAGGTGAGCTTCTCTTGGGAGGGAATTCCACATATAGGGTGGGTGCAACAACTGAGGAAAGCCCTCTCCCTGGTCACTATCTTCAGACAGAGAGGGGGACTCAGAGGAGGACTTCCAATGAGGAATATAAGGTTCAGGCAGACTCATATGATAAGAGGTGGTCCTTCAGGTAACCAGGTCCCAAGCCACTTCACCACCAGTGCTTTGAAACTGAGCTTGGACACAGTATAGGTGTTGGAGCACTGGCAAGATATGTTCCTGATCTTAGGCCTGGTTCACACAATCATTCAAATCTAGGTTTAATGTGGGTTACTTTCATTAGTGTGATAGTATGATCCCACACCAAGGCAGGAATCTCAGTTTCATCATGGGACATAAGCCACCTTGGCATGGGTTCACACAATCACACTACTGTCGGTAATCCACATTAAACCTAGATTCAAACAGTTGTGTGAACCAGGCTTTAGTTGGTTGGTCCCAGTTAGTAATTTAGCACTGCATTTTGTACCATTCCAATAACTCTTCAAAGGTAATCTGATGCAAGCAGCAGTCTAATCTGGAGGTTGCCAGGATTATGGACAACCGTGGCCAGACTACCTTTGTCCAGGTGGGGCCTTGGCTGTAGTACTAACCTTAGCTGGGGGAAGACCCTGAGCCTCTTCTCACAAGCAATGAGAAGGGCTCCAGAGCGAGCTGTGGGGAAGGCGGGTGGGCAATAAGTTCTTTCTCTTTGAGTGGATAGATCGCCAACCCAGACAAGCACTGGCTCCTGCCAGTAGGTCCAAGGGTTGGGGTGCTGGGGTGTGTTGCCTCGCATCACCCCACTCTCCGGAGCTCCAATAATGCACTGCTCAAGTGCACAGTGCATTATGGAGACCCCTCCTCTGCTCCCTGAGTCTGTCAGCTGTGGCTGCAAGCAGCCACAGCTGACACATGATCAGATAATTGGGGTTAGGAGAGCGCTCGCTCCACTAACCCTATTTAGAAGGGTGGCTCCACAAGTGGCTTTGCTGCCATGGTGTCACTGGGATCGGCCACGATCCCAGCAGTTCACACGCACGTGCAAAACTGGGCTAGACTCCCTTAGCCTGATTTTGCACGCATGTGTGAATAGCCTCACTATCTGCCACTTGGGCCTGGATTGACAATTCTGGATCTAACAGCCCCCCAGGTTACAAACTTTGCTGCTTAGAGAGAGTGCAATCCTTGTCGAGAAGAAAATGATACACTACCTCCCTGGTTAGACAAACCACCCACTAACAGTAACTCCATCTCTTGTCAGGATTGATCCTCAGATTATGGGCCCTCAACCACTCTTTCAGGAATCCCAGACACCACATCAGCCCTTCTACTGCCCTACCTGTATCAAATGAGAAAGCAGAAGACAAACTGGGTGCTCACAGCACTTCATTCCACTTCCTTGAATGACCTCACCAAGTGGTTTCTCATAGATGTTAAAAAGCATGGGAGACAACATAGAACCCTGCCGGCCCGCATAGTGCAAATCTCATGGGGCCCAAACAAAAGCCCTCCATCAGCATATTGTGGCTTTAACTGCCCAGGTAAGAGCAGAACTACTGAAATGCAGCTTATCCAGAAATATACTATGGTCAATGGTATTGAAAGCTGCTGAGGCGTCCAGAAAAATTGCGATTGAAGAGTTTGATAAGTTTGCCCATAATTTGTCATGAGAAATGTGATCAAAGATTGCCTAAAGTCAACAAAGGTGGCATATACTGCACTAGGGGTGTGCGTTTTGTTTTGGATACAAAATGTTTTGTGCCCCGAACAGGCCATTTCAGCTGTTTTGTAGCTGAAACAAAACACCCAATGCTCAAAACCAGTGTGGTGTAGTGATTAGAGTGCTGGACTAGGACCAGGGAGACCCGAGTTCAAATCCCCATTCACCCATAAAACTAGCTGGGTGACTCTGGGCCAGTCACTTCTCTCTCAGCCTAACCTACTTCACAGGGTTGTTGTGAAAGAGAAACAGAAGTATGTAGTACAACGCTCTGGTCTCCTTGGAGGAAGAGCGGGATATAAATGTAAACAAACAAAACAGAAAATTTTGTAGCTGAAACAAAATGTCCCTGTTTCAGATACAAACATTTTGTTGTTTTGGCTGTTTTGGAACTCCGTTTTGAAATCGCAAAAAGTCTTTCTCCTTCGGTCTCCATTTTGAGTTTGGGCATCTTTTTGCATTTCCAGCCCTTCCAGCCTGCAGATTGGCCAGTGAAAGCACGGGCTGACCTGCTGGCAATTGCCTCCTTATTCCTTTTAAGGAAATTTAAGGGTACAATGTACCCTCATTGGCCAATGGAGCAGTATGCATTTACCCTCATTGGCCAGTGGGGCAGTGTGCACACTGCGTGGGGTAGTGTGCATTTCATTGTTGTTGATTCACACTGTTGTGTGTAGATCAATTGCATTTCTGGGGTGTGTGTGGATGTGCATGACCTTTGGAAATCTGCCTGGTTCTTTGCAAAGCTCTGCTGTGTTGTTGATGTGTGATGTTGATGTTATTTGGGGTGGATTCGGGACAGAAAGGGGGCTTTGGGGGCAGAAGAGTGGGTCAGGTGGTAGTGCCCCAATGGGTGCCTGCTGCCACCCAGATTCCAAAGGAATTGGGAAAAGGGCTGATTTTTTAAAAAATTCTGAAGTTGACATGTCTTTGGGGCAGATTTGGGGCAGAAAGGGGGCCTGAGGGGCAAAACAGTGGGTTGGGTGGCAGTGCCCCAAGGGGTGCCTGCCACAACCCAGATTCCAAAGGAATAGAGCAAAGGGCTGATTTCTTAGGAATTGTTGAGGTTTACGTGTCTTTAAGGTCCCCCCAGGGAATAATGGAGGTTTCAGCAGACCCATAACTCCACCTGGGGGGCACTGGAGTGGCCGGGAGCGAGTGGTGGTGTAGTGCAAATAGTGTGCCAACCACCTCCATGGGTTAGGGTTCTGTTGTTTCAGAGGTTTCTGTTGGGTTCTGTTGTTTCTGAGGTGTTCTGAGTGTAGATCAGAACCGCCCTGAGCCATTTTGGAAGGGTGGTATACAAATCAAATCAAATCAGATAGATAGATAGATAGATTCTCTGGTATCATACGAGATTTTCAACGACAAACCATGAATCCACTCTCATATGCTACCAGAGAATCTACACTCAAAACATCTCAGAAACAACAGAACCCAGTACCCCATGGGTTAGCAACCCATGGGGGTGATTGGCACCCTATGTGCTTTACACCACCACTGGGCCACCCTGGTGCCCCCCAAGTGCAGTTATGGGGCTGCTGAAACCTCCATAATTCCCTATGGGGAAGAACTTTAAAGATGTGTAAACTCCATTAAATCTTTAAAAATCAGCCCTCTGCCCAATTCCTTTGAAATAATTCTAGCAGTTTCCTTGCCCCCACTGGGCACTACCACCCACCCTACTCTGCTCTGGGCCACCCCTTTCCCGACATGAAGCTATACTTTTGCTGAAACCTCTATTATTCCCTATGGGAAAAATCTTAAACTTCAAAAATTCACCAAAAATTATCCCTTTGCCCAATTCCTCTGAAATTTGGGTGGTAGCTTCCATCCATTGGGCACTACCACCTCCACCCACTAGTTTTGCCCCAGGGCCGTCTGTTTAAATCCAAAACTTTTCGGATTCTGATTTTGCCATTTTGAACAAAGAACAAAATGGGGGTGTTTCGGATTGAACAAAGAACAAAATGGGATTTGGACCAAAAACAAAACAGGAAAAAAACAAAACGCACAACCCTACACTGCACCCCTTGGTTTGTTCTTGAACTTTTTTTTGTTAAATGCCTCAGGACCAAAGCCTGGTCCAAGGTAGATCATCCTGCTCTGAAACCCACCTGCTCATCTGCCAATACACTTTCTTGGTTGAACCAATCAAGGAGCTTCCAATACAAGTGTCTAGAATAAAGTTTACCAATTATAGAGAGAAGGCTAATCAGATTGTATATTTGATCAAATATATGTAAATTTGAAGGACTATATATTTGATCAAAGATCGTAATAAACTGAACTGAACTGATATAAACGAATACATAATTAAACAAGCAAATAAAATAAAATAAGCTCCCTGTCCCCAAAGGGCTCACAGTCTTTTAAAAACACACACACAGAGAAGATAAACACCAGCAATAGCCACTGGGGGAATGCTATGCTGGGGATAGATACAGTGCCAGTTGCTCTCCTCCTGCTCAATATAAGAGAATCGCCACTTTAAAAGGTACCTCTTTGCTCAGTTAGCATGGGACATAGTCCATGAAGGGCATGGCTTGAGCAAATGGGTGGTCAGCTGCACCTCAACAAGTCTTTGTCCATATCCTCAGGCTACAGCAGTTGAACCTCATCTATTAAAAAAGGACCAGTTGCTGCCCAACACCTGGTACCAACACTCAAAGCCCAGGCTTGTCCAGACAGAAACCTTAGAGAGAGAGTTGGTATCCATATAGACCACAGCAACTCCTCTTCTCAGATTTCAGCCATGTGCCATGGCTGCTTATTGTGAAAATTACTCCAAAGATGTTCAAAGAACCAAGAACCTCCACCACCATATTTCATTGGCATAAAGCACTTGCACCCATGGGCACTGAGAGAAGATATTTATTTGTATCCCATATAAATGAATGCAAGTTGCAATGGCTTTGCCCCATAACTTTCTGATCAACTGCTTCCCCCCTCTGAATTGTGAGTCTCTTCACTTATTTTGGTTACTCATGATGTACGCCTTTTGTAAAATTACGTAATGGGCAGTGTTCAATATATATAGCTTCCATATTTTACTGGCATAAAGCACTTGCAGACTTTAGCTGAGATCAATTATTATTTAATTATTTGCTTTATAATTTCATATGTATCTCAGTGTTTATATGGTGTACTAGTAAAACAGGCCTGCAGTTTCCAGCACAACAAAATGACCATGCACTCTCCCTTCACTTGTTAGTTGATGTGCAGAAGAGCATAAGTATTCAGAAAAATGTATTTATATCTCCAGCAGTTAAGCTTTCTGGTGTATATGTGTGTTTTAAAAAATTCTTAAGCAATTTCCATGGAAATTGGACATGAATTGAAATGCAGTGAACTGGGGGTGGGGATAGCTTACTTCATAATTCGGTGAAAGTCCAGACTTTCTCTCTCAAAAAATACCCCAGAAAACTGCCAAAGTTTGTTGGAAGTTATCATTCTTCATGCCTTTCTAATGGGAGAGCTTTCCTGCATTTTCTGGCAAATCAAGCAATTTTCCAGGATTTTCAATTTTTCTGGTAGTCTGGGTGTGGTCTGGAATGTATCTGTGAAACAACATGTCTCTGTCTTTCATGGTATGGTTTGGGAGTTTCATATCAGTGAGTGAGTGAGGCACAAACAACTTTATAGATATATAGATATTAGGGGTGTGTGAGCCAGCTCGGTTCGAGCTAGGCTTGAGTCAAATCGGCTCAGTTTGGCCGGTCTGAGTTCAAACCAAACCAGACCTGGTTAGAACCAAACCGTTTCAAAGTAAAGGGGAATCTGGTGAGGATTCCCCTTTACCAATAAAGTGGCAGGAGGGCTTCCCTAATGGCAGAGTGGGCACGAGGGGAGTCATTTAGTACTTACAAGCCGCACTGGTGAGGGCAGCAGCCACAATGGGCAGTGGGGGCAGTAGTGGCTCCCACACACACACACTCCCGCTGGCCTCCCGCAAAGTTGCCAGGGCTGGCGGCGTCCCAGGTCAGGTCTTCTCCTACCTGGCTCAGTGGAAGCTCCCCCGCCCTGCCGCACTCCCACTGGCTTCCCCCAGAGTAGTGACTTCCCCCAGTGGCGGCCTGGTTCGTGCCTTCTCCGACTCAGTTCGGTCCTCTGCACACTGATGGAGGTCATTTTCGTGACCTCCGCACATTCACAGAGGTCATTTGTGTGACTACATGGTCACACAAATGGCCTCTGTGCATGTGCAGAGAGCCTAAAATGGCCTCCATACATGTGCAGAGGCCCAAAATGGGCCAGAGAAGGCCTGAACCAGGCCACCAGAGGCCCCGGCTACTCTGAGAGATGCCACCAGGACTGGGGCGAGCTGCTGCCACTGCCCCCTACAACTGCCACCAGTGGGGCTTATAAGTACTAAATGACTCCTCTCCCACCTGCTTTACCCTTAGGGAAGTCCCCCTGCCCCTTTACTGCTAAAGGGGAATCTTCACTGGATTCCCTTTACTGTAGAGCTCCAAACTGGTTTGAACCAGTTTGGCGACTGAACCAGACTGGGTCTGGTTCGACTAGAACCAACACCAAGTCAGGCCGAATCAGTTTGAATCCAGTACGAATTCGAACCAAACCGGCAAAGCCGGTTTTGGGAACATCCCTAATAGATTTGTTCTTAATGTACAGCTTCCTTGAGGGGTGTGTGTATGTGTGTGTGTGTGTTTAAATCAAGGCACATTGGCAATGTTTATATATCAAGCAATCTTCATCTTGGGGAGGGCACCAGTTTTAAGTACACTACAACTATTGCTCTTTGCCATCTATGGATACCTGGAATGCCCATGCCCACTCATTCCTGTATGAATATTCCTCATAATATTTTACCTGTTCCATTACCCCTTTGCTGAGCTCTACTACAGTCCCATCACATTGCTTTTACTTTCCTGAGCCACTAATGCAGTTAAACAGAGTTGATTACAGTTTTCCAGTACCTTCACCCAGCTTCTGACTGAGGCAGTGGGGAGATTGTTAACACAAGCCAGTTCTGGATTAGGGAAGAGGTTTAATTATTTTAATTTCTCTATATGGACAACCTTATACTACAAGCGCCATACAGTAATATTTGCCACTCTCTGTAGTGCTTTTTTTTTTTTTACAGGCAGCAGCTCCCGAAACTTTAAATGGAAATGATTTCTCTTTTAAATATGTGAAGTACTTACTGGTAGAGTACTCTACACATTATACTTAGCATGGGGATTCTGCCTGGATACAGCCTTCCTGGGGAAAGCGTTCTCTGCCCTGGCTGTACTTACTTTATCACAGGGAGCATTAAATCACTGTCAGATTGACTCTGATGATAAGCACTGCAGTTTCTGGCCAAAAGCTGATTGGCCAGAGCCATAGTAGAAGGTGGGGGGAGGATAAATGGGTTTGTGGCAGGGATGTAGCTATAATGGAACAAGGTGGGACAAATCTCCCTGGGCCCGGGGGGAGAGGGTGTGCACTGCGTGAGGAATATGTGATATTATTTTCACAGAAGTGAAAGAAAGGGCATGCTGAGAATGTTTTGTTTTTCACTGTGTCCTCCTTACCATTCTCTCTGGAGCAAAGACACGGGAAGGAGAAGAAGGTGGGGGCAGGGGGCAGAGGCCCATCTTCACTTGTTCCAGGACCCACTCCAGCCTTGTTATGCCCTTGATTTGTGGACATTGATAACTTGGAAGTCACTGAAAATGGGCCATAGCTCAATGGCAGAGCATCTGCTTTGCATACAGAAGTTCCCTGCATACAGGTTCGATCCCTGGCAGCTCCATGTAGGTCTGGAAAAGACTTCTGTCTGAAAACCTGGAAAGCCACTACCAGTCAGAGTAGACAATACTGGGTTAGATGGGACAATAGTCTGATTCAGTGTAATGCACCTTCCTAATAGAGATGTACACAAAATGGATTTTGTTTCGATGGAACAAAACCCAAAACATTTCGAGTGTTTCAGCCATAGGGAACAGAGGTGCACCTAGGTAATTTTGGAGCCTGGACCTAAAGGCCTTTGGGTGCCCCCCCCTCTGCCGGGTGACCACACCACCCAGGACAGACTAAAGAGGATGGGGGGGGGCAGGGGCTGTGGAGGCCCTGGACTTTGGCCCTGAAGTCTAGGGGTAAGAGCGCCTATGATAGGTAACAATGGGGAAAATCAAAACACCCCATTGTTCCCCATGGGTAGCTCCTAGGGACACCAAAGTGGGTTGTGTAGTAGGGCATGATGGATGCTACCTACCACTCAATCCACAAAAGAAATGGGCAAGCAGGCAATTCTTAGCAAATTTTAAACCTTTTCCCCAAGTCCCCATAAGATCTCAAGCTGGTGCCAGAAAACCAATCAGCAAGTGGAAAACAGGCCTTACAAATGTTGCTCAAATTGTAATGGTTTGTTTTTTGTTTTTGTTTTTTTGTTTTTTTGTTCCAAGCTTGAAACAGGCCCTTTATTTAAAGGGTGTTTTGTTTCAAGCTTGAAACGGACCATTTCGAGTCAAAACATTTCGACATCAAAATATTTTGTACATCCCTACTTCCTATGTTTCTATGTAAAAAAATGTCTTCTGCAACCTTAAGGTACCCTTTTCTAGTTTGATCCATACTGATAGAACAGCTTTTCTTTCTCGGTTCATCTCAGCACTTCCTTGTCCGCCTTTCTCTTCAAGATAACACCTGAAAATTTACGTTGGGAAAGAGTGACTCCTGAGCCGTGTGCAGACTTTATATAGTATCTGATGTCCGAATTTTATGTCAAAGACTGTACAGGCCTGCATTTTAAAGGTGAACCTGGATACACGTCTCCTCAAGTGCAGGGCACAGACAGGAAGTGTGCTGCTGTTTGTATACTGAACATAATGTGTGAACATCTGTATGTGCATACAAATCTGCATTGCACAAACTGTACACAGATTGTACATGCATTCAGCATAACATATCAATAATTTTGGTTAAGGAACAGAGTTTCTCAGGGTGGGGGTGGGGGGACATCCATGCTCCCTAGTCATTAAAGCTCGTAAGACCTTGCTCTAGATGTGAGAAAACTCAAGAGATAATTTACTGCTCTGAAAAATCTTAGTGCAAACAAGTTAACCCATCTTTCCAATCCACAAGAATAAGGGACTGGGGAATCAGCCCCCATTTTTCTTTGCCTGATGCCTTGAAAGCTATGGGATTTGGATCCCATGGAATGACTTGAACATTCTATACAAAATGCAAATTGTATATTTTCCCCCCAAGAAAGCAGTAGTCTAATTTTCCCTCCGTGTAATGAAAATCGGTTGCCATGCCAGTGGGTTGATGCACCAGTTCAAAGTGTGGGCACTAGATGGGGCCAAAGAGCCTTCATCAGAATATCACAAAATCCTTCAATTTGCTTCATAGAACTGAATTGACTTAAGAATGGAACCAGGAAGGAATACTTCCAAGGGAAATACCAAGGGAAACTTCCTGTCTGTGGAGGAAGCTCTATGCCTAACAGGCCTTGCCAAGCACCATCCAAGAGGGGGTAGCTACGCTGTGCTAGAAAATATGCTCCCATACGACTATTACTTCTGCTACTGCTGGTACTACTACTTCTATTTATATACAATTTTACAAAGCATTTTACATAGAGAAATATAAATAAATAAATAAAATGGCCCCCTGTTCGCAAAGGGCTCACAGTCTAAAAAAAACATAAGACAACCAGGAATAGCCAATGTGCTGGGGTTGGATAGGGCCATTTGCTCCCTCCACCCCGCTAAATAAAGAGAATCACCACTTTAAAAATATGCCTCTTTGTTCATTTAGCAGGGTATACAGACCCACACTCATATACAAACACATACTCAGCCATCAGAAACTCTGAGGAAGATACAGGAGTTCATGAGGTACGTTGGAAAGTACTAAGTTGCATGACTGAGGAAGCTTGCTAGATCTCACTCAATCCTGGTGCTATTTATCAGTTTGTAATGGTGCTGGTCCAAAAATGCACCCTCATTGCTGCAGACATTGCAAGTGGTGAAAATAGCTGGTTTGGGGGTGGGATGAATGCTTAAGTTTCAGCCAGACTTTCCAGCAGTAGGCATGGTGGCAGTGTGGGTGTCCATTTTAATTTTTCTTTAACGCCAGACCTATGAAGGCAACAGCACACTATAGGCCTTCTTGGCAGCTGGCTGCCATTTTTATCCTCAGAATGAATTGGGGCAAAAAAATGGTATCCCACAAGACCTGGCCTCTTGAAGCCTCGCTGCTTTGCCCACCCACAAACACATGGCTTTTACTGTGGGAAAAAGAAGATCCACCCCCCATTAAAGGTTTTGCGGGGGGCCCAAGCCCTCTGCAGCCTCTACAAATTTGCCAAATATATAGTAGATCAATATATTTCGGTTACTGTGAGATTGTAAGCCTTGTAAATATAGGGAGTGTGGGGTAAATGTTTAAAGATTGAGCTACATGTTACATGCAAATTGCTGTAACAAAACCTGAATTGGCCCCTCACCCAAGAAACAGCAGCTTCAGAAAGGAGCGATTTGGAGTGAAGAAACAGTCAGGAGTGCTTACTCCTTCCCCTCCTAGGTGCTTTCCCCACAAAGAGTTCCAGATGAGTGTCACAAATTTATCTGCAATTTCACAGACAAGAAGTAGCTTGTGTAAGGAGGAGTTGTAGTGAAAAGGAGTGAGCTGGGGAAAGTTATGCACACGCCTCCCCACTGTTGCGTCTATGCTCTAAGCCACACCAACACCCACACCCACACACACACACACACACAGAGAGGCACACAGCTGGTTTTTCTTAGAAGAAGGAACTGCTGGGATTTTTGACCGTTGTATTCTATCTAGCAGTCCTTTATGTTTTGCTGATTAGACGTTTTCTCCAGTGGGGATCCTGTAGATAGTGTGTGGGGTGCATTCAGAAAGAAAAGCGAGGGAAAGGAGAATGAAAAAATGAAGTTTCTGGAATAAAGTCTTAGAGGCTATTCAAACGATGGGAGGAAATCGGGCTAGCAGAGGCTAGCCCGATTTCCTCCCATCATGAGAACCACCGGGCTCGGCTGCGAGCCCGGTGGCTCTTAAGCAGGTCACTCACTTAAGTAGCCCGGCAGTTAAACCAGGTTGGCGGAGTGAGCGCTCCGCAAACCCAGTTTTTCTGATTGTGAGTAGCTGCGGCACGGCTCCACGCCATGGCTACTCATGAGGAGACCCCCGACCAGGAGGCTGAAAAGCACCTCCCGGCTCGGGGGTCTCTCCAGCATGCCCTGCACACTCGCGCAGGGCATGCTGGAGCTTCCGGGGGGGAGGCGCAGCCCCCAAATTCCCTAGCCCCCACCGGCTCCATGACAGAGCCAGCAGTCGTGTGGGCAGCCACTGCAGCCGCCTGGAGCAGACTGACTGCTCGTCTGCGGGGAGAGTGGGCTTAGCCCGCTCTCCTTGCAAGCCCCCTCATGGCTCTTCTCACCGATCCGTGAGAAGGGCCTCTTAGAGTTAAACAAACAAGATTGCTTTGTATTTACGAGGGAAACAGCTATAAAACACAGCCCTTTCACACAATAAGTGAGAAGGGCTTGAAGGCACACGGGGAGGAATGCTAAAAAAAGCTTACCTCCCCTGCAGACAATTGGTGCTCCATTCAGGGGTGTAGCAAGGTTGGAGTGGGCCCAGAGACAAGATTTTAAAATGCACCCCCCCCCCCACTGAAGCTCAGCTCATGAAGTAAAGAAATCTTAAATGGGGCTGTGGACGATGGTCATTTAATGGTACTAGAGAAAGACATGCTGTTCTGGTAGCTCCAGGTCTTAACACTCACATCAATTTCGGAGGAGGAATACAACTGAAGGAAGCCCGGGGGGTGGGGGGGCGCTGGTAGTATCAGTCATGTGACTTGCCTCGGGGGGGGGCCCAGGCAGTGGGCCCCCAGACAATGAGATTTTCAATGAGACACCATGAATCCACTCTAATTTGCTATCATAGAATCCACACTCAGAATACCTCAGAAACAACAGAACCCTGTACGCCATGGGTTAGAAACCCATGGGGGTGGTTGGCACCCTATGTGCACTACACCACCACTCGCTCTGGGCCACCCCAGCACCCCCCAAGTGCACTTATGGGGCTGCTGAAAGCTCCATTATATTATAACTTATGAAGAAAAACCTTAAAGACGTGTAAACTTCAACAATTCACCAAAAATCAGCCCTCTGCCCAAATCCTTTGAAAAAATTCAGGTAGCTTCCTTGCCCCTACCCGGCACTACCACCCACCCCACACCGCTCTAGGCCACCCCTTTCCCCCCGACGTGAAGCAATACACCCTCCATTATACCTAATGGGGGACAACCTTAAAAACGCATAAACTTCAGAAATTCACCAAAAATCAGCCCTCTGCCCAATCACTCTGCAATTGGGGTGGTAGCCTCCACCCATTAGGCACTACCACCCCACCCCACTCTTTTGTCCCAGATCCCACGTTATGCCCCCGATGTGCCCCAAAGACACTAAAACTTCAAAAATTCACCAAAAATCAGCCCTGTGCCCAATCCCCCTGAAATTTGGTTGGTAGCCTCCACCCATTGGGCACTACCACCCCACCCCACCCCACTATTTTGCCCATGGGACCTGTTTTCTAATCCGAATCGATTCAGATTCAGATTCGGATTCGGATTAATTCGGATCCGAATCGAATCAGGGGTGATTCGGATGGGCCATATTCGGATACAAAATAGAACAGGGGTGTTTTGGTTTGGATCCGAATCAAAACACCAAAAATCTGAATTGCACACCTTTACACTTTAAATTTACACTTGCCAACATTGAACCACATTTGCCATTTTGTCGCCCAATCTCCTAATTTGGAGAGATCCTTTTGGAGCTCTTCACAATCAGTTATGGATTTCGCTACCCGAAAGAGTTTGGTATCATCTGCAAATTTGGCCACCTCGCTGCTTAACCCTACTTCTAGATCATTTATGAATAAATTAAAAAGCACCAGTACAGATCCCTGGGGGACTCCACTTTGCACCCTCGCACTTTAATGGATGGCATTTGCTGAATCGGATACTGTCCAGCTCCTGTCGGCTATTCCCCAGGCATAATTTTAAAAGCTGCTCTGCAACCTTTTTTTATTTTAAGTGCCAGCAGTCTGGTTCCATCTTGGTTCAAGTGCAGCCTGTCCCTTTTGTACAGGCCTTGCTTGCCCCAAAATGTATCCCAGTGCTTAACAAATCTAAACCCCTCCTCCTGGCACCAACCTCTCATCCACGCATTGACTCCCCTCAGCTCTGCCTGTCTCACTGTACCTGCGCGTGGAACAGGTAGCATTTATGAGAATGCTACCTTGGGGTTCTTGGACTTCAATACGATCAGCCTAAATTTGGCTTCCAGGACCACCCAACCACATTTTCCCCACATCATTGGTGCCAACGTGCACCACAACAGCTGTCTCCTCCCCAGCACTGCCTAAGAGCCTATCTAAACACTGCGTGATGTCCGCAGCCTTTGCACCAGTCTGCAACCTTCGCACCACCGTGCGGTCAACATCCGGGTCACAAACTCATCTCTCTATACCTCTAATGATTGAATCACCCACTACAAGGAAGCCCCCACCCACAGGAGGTATATCCCCTGTGCAAGAGGATATAAACTTATCTTCTATGGAAGGTATCCCTTCTAAAGGAGCATTTCCGTCTTCCTCAGACTGATGTCCTACTTCCCCAAGACCTTCATTCTCCTTGACAGCAGAGGAGCTCTCAGCCCTGGAGTGGGATGCCTCTACCACATCCTCATGCCTCTCTGTCTCTCTGAGCTTCTCCAGATTCGTCACCTTGGTCTCAAGGGAACGAACTTGTTCCCTGAGAACCAGGAGCTCCTTGCACCAAGCACACACCTATGACTTCTGCCCATGGAGCAAACAGTCATACATATGGCACTCTGTGCAATACAATGGGAAGTGCCCCCTCCCCTGCTGACTTTCTATCTTCATACTGGTTTTGTTGGCTGTTTACAGTATTTAGAGATAGTTTATTAGAAGAATAGGTCTCAGCTGCAATGGGCCAAACAGCCTTTCTCAATAATATGAGGGACAGATCAGTAATTATATGAGGAAGGGATTTGTACTTACCGTCTCTTCTCCACCGAGCTCCTTGTGATCACAAGGGTTTGTTCCAGGCTTCCTCATACACTTCCCACTAAACTCCCACAAAACTCCAATGTCCTGTTTGCTATCCCTGTTGGCTATGCTCTGTTCACAATGTTCTCAGGCCTTCACCTCGTATGTAGAGAGTAGGCTTCAAACAGAGACACAGGATGTGTCTCAAAGGAATGTGGGGCCTCCCACAGCCCTAGATGACTCCACCCCCCTCCAGGCAGGGAGAAACAAAAACATAGGAGTTTGCTAGCCCTGGCAAATGCTAGCCCTGGCAAATAAAACACACACACACACACACACGGACTTATCCCTTAAAGAGAAACCAGCCCCTCAAAATCTCCCGCCTTCCTGTTAGTTAGTTTGAAGGGGGGAAAGGCTAGATGTTGTTCTGTTTAGAAAAGCTTGCTCACCTCTTGAAGCTGCTTCTGCTCTTCCTAGAGCAGGCTTCAAACTGAGACACAGGATGTGTCTCAAAGGAATGTGCATTTTCTTATTACTATTGATTATACTGGGAATTACAAAGTAACAAAGGCCAGTCTTTTTTAAAAAAATAAAACACAAGAGGGGGAATGCATCCAGTCAAAACTCTAAGTAATATTGTTTCCCTATCATCTTATATCTATGTCTGAAATACCTGCCTGGAAATGTTATGATCCTTATAGGTGCATAACCAGAGCCCCTTCAGGCAAGAGGGAGGTACCAGCAAAAGAGAGACTCCATGAGACTCTCTTGGCAACAACTGATAGCAGCATCAAGATCCAAAAATCCATCCCTGTTTTGGCATATGGTTGCCTCTCATCTGCCGCGTGGGTTATCCGACCCTGATTGTATGATACCTGCACCTATATGGGAGGAGTATTACCGTAAATTGTACAAGAAAGATGAAGCAGCTATCACAAGCCTAGATCTGGATGTGAGTCAGTTGTCAGAATGACCACCAGTAACTTGTACTGAAATACTGCCTTGACAAGGCAGCTTAAATCTGGCAAGGCCCCTGGCAATGACTACATATCGCAGAAGTAATTGGAAATAATTTGGCCCAGTCCTGGCCTCTCTCTTATCTTTTGTTGACAGGACTGCATGTGTCCCTAAGGACTGGGGAGTGGCAATAATAATCCCGAACTATAAAAAGGGTGAAAGGAAGCTATGTGAAAGCTATCGACCCATTAGTCTTCTAAGTATAGTAAGCAAGATGTATGCTAGGCACCTATATGAGCATTTATGGGACTGGATGGATTCTGAAAATATCCTGGCGGAAGAGCAAACTGGCTTCTGCACAGGTTGCTCCATTATGGAACCTGCTTTAATACTACAACGTTTAGTAAAAAATACTACAACATTTAGTTTTTAAAAAAATACTCTTCCAAATCTATCTCTGCTCTATATGCAGGATTTATTGATATTAGATCTGCTTTCAGTCTGATTCCCAGAGAGAAACTTTGGTGTAAGTTATTGAGATCATCAGTAGACCGCCATTTACTTCTTTTGATGTTTAAACTACATGAAAACTAGGCTTGTGCATTTCGATTCGGGTACAAAATGTTTTGTGCCCGAAAATGGCAATTTCGGAGGTTTTGAAACCAAAACAAAATCAAGAATTAAAAAACAGAGATTTTTGTTTCCAAATCAAAATGACTGTGTTTCCGACAGAATGCTTTGTTCTTCGGAAAAGCATTGCAATTCAAATTGACTTCTCTTACTCTCTCCACTCCAGCTGAGGCACTGAGTGATTAGCAGAAGATAAGATATGCAAAAACTGTTGAGCATGAATAGTTTAGTTAAGTGTTGTATTCAGTGTGATTGAAATGCAAACTGACCTTGCAAAGGGATTTGGAAGACAGCATTTTGAGACAGAAATACCCAAATATCTTTGGGAGCTCAATGCAATTCCAAAGCTCTTGCTAAAAGCCATGGTATAAATTGTGTGGAGAAGCTTTTCGAGAAGCTGGTTAGGAAAGTTCTGAAATTACACAGGTTTTTCTTTCCCAAATTTTAGAAAGAATCTCTTGACTTGTTCAGGGCTCCTTTGAAGAGCTATTTTGTTTTTCTTCTGATTTTTATGAGTTATAGTGGTGTCTAAGTTTTGTTGCCCAAGTTGAGCAGTCTAATGTAATTTAGGCCACAATGTAATTTGGTGGGACATAATGTCTAAGCCAGGGGTTCACAACTTTTGCCATTGCAGAGACAGGTCATCCACATGGGACTACAGGAGGGGGGGTGGGGAACACACCTGTCAATCTATTGACATCCCCAGGAATCTTAGTTGCTTCTCTCTTTCTTGTAACCGTGATCCATGGTTTTGCACTTTCTTAAATGCAGTGATGATAAATCTCAACAATTCCGAACAGTAGGCTGATTTGTTTGGGCTACGGCTCACTCCAGTTAAATGAACATTTGAAGCTGTTCCATAGTACCAAGGCAGTTTTATTTTATTTTTATTTATTTTTTTACATTTTATATTCCACTCTTCCTCCAAGGAGCCCAGAGCAGTGTACTACATGCTTAGATTTCTCCTCACAACAACTCTGTGAAGTAGGTTAGGCTGAGAGAAGTGAATGGCCCAGAGTCACCCAGCAAGTATCATGGCTGAATGGGGATTTGAACTCGGGTCTCCCTGGTCCTAGTCCAGCACTCTAACCACTACACCACACTGGCTCATTGGTCATTCTCTTCACTCTTTCAACTTGGTTATGTAGGGCTTCAGGGGCAAAATAGTGGGTTGGGTGGCAGTGCCCCAAGGTTGGTGCACCCAGATTACAAATAGGGCAAATGGCTGATTTCGTAGGAATTTTTGAGGTTTACGCATCTTTAAGATTTTTTCCCATAGGGAATAATGAAGGTTTCAGCAGCCCCATAGCTCCACCTGGGGGGTACTGAGATAGCCCGTAGTGAGTGGTGGTGTAGTGTACAAAGGGTGCCAACCAACCCCCTGGATTGCTAACCCATTGGGGTACTGGGCTTTGTTGTTTCTGAGGTGTTGAGTTTAGATTCTCTGGTAGCAAATGAGATTTTTAATGAAAAACCATGAATCCACTCTCATATGCTACTAAAGAATCTACTCTCAGAACACCTCTAGAACAAAACCCTGTACTTCATGGGTTGGCAACCCATGTGGGTGGTTGGCACCCTATGTGCACTACACCGCCACTTGCTCTGGGCCACCCCAGTGCCATTCAAGTGGAGTTATGGGACTGCAGAAACCTCCATTATACCCTATAAGGAAAATCTTAAAGACACGTAACTTCATTAATTCTTTAAAAATCAGCCCTTTGCCAAATTCCTCTGAAAAAATTGTAGTAGCTTCCTTGCACCACCTGGGCACTACCACCAACCACACTCCACTCTGGGCCACCCTTTTCCCCCACCCCGTGTGAAGCTATACTTTTCCTGAAACCAACATCATACCCTATGGAGAAAATCTGAAAGATGCACAAACTTCAAAAATTAACCAAAAATCAGCAGTTTGCCCAATTCCTTTGAAATTTTTGTGGCAGCTTCCACTCATTGGGCACTATAACTCCCACCCATTCTCTTGACCACATGACCCATTTTTAAATCTGACTTAATTCAGATTCAGATTTGGATTAATTCGGATACAAAACAAAACTGGGGTGATTTGGAAGGCTTAATTTCAGACAAAATACAAAATGGGGTTGATTTGGATTTGGTACAAATCAAAACAGAAAAAATACAAAACGCACAACCCTAATGAAAACTCTCATGTAGGGGTGCATTGCAGTGCTCAGGGACATCTCACCAAGGAAATACCAACATTCAGGGGAGTCAGACAGGGATGTACCCTGGCTCCGCTGCTATTTAATTTTTATATTAACTCTCTTGTTCCCCATTTAAGCAATCCAGACCATCATCCACCAAAATCAGCAGACAAACATCTCACCATACTTTTATATTCAGAGGATGCTGTCATTGTCTCGCAAACCCTGATAGCCTAAGCAGAGCTCCGCACTCTTGGTCCTGGACAAAGCCGGCAGGCTTATCTGGGACATGCTCCCTCTGCTCTTTCTGTCCACTTCCGGAGTCCTTCCAACACTCTCAGCTCCATGCAGGAGGCAAAGAAGCTGTTAAAGCACTAATCCTTCCCATCCCCCACCTACAGTCTCACATCAAGCACAGTTAACCATTCCCTGCCCACTGTGACAATAGCAGAAATCAACTGAGGAAGCCTACTGAGGAAGCTGAAAGACAATGAAAGGAGTAATGAAAGTGAAGAAATGAAAGTGAAGTAATGGAAGGACAAGATTAACTGCAAATCAGTGATCTTGGTTTAAATAGCAGGAGGGGATAGGCAGAAGAAAAAGCTATTAGAATGTGGAAGAATACCAACTTGACAGCAACTGCATATCTGAGCAAACAGGATATGGACTGACAGGACAGGCAGAGCAGGGAGAGTTGTTGACATGGAAGGGGAAACTAAGGGGAGGGGGGAATCTTGTGGATGCAGTGTTACCAGGGAGTGGGGAAGGATTTTAGCGAAGGACTACTGTGGAGCGTTAGAGCCATGGGAGGGAAAGAGGAGGCAAAATATGGAGAGTGGAATATAGGAAGCTGCCTTCAACTGAGTCTGACTATCTAGCTCAGTATTGTCTACACAGACTGGCAGCGGCTTCCTCAGCCCTATCTTGGAGATGCCAGGGAAGGAACTTGGAGCCTTCTACATGCAAGCATGCAGATGCTCTTCCTAGAGCGGCCCCATCCCCTAAGGGGAATATCACAGTACTCACACATATATTACAGTGCTCACACATGTAGTATCCCATTCAAATGAAAACTAGGGCAGACCCTGCTTAGCAAAGGGGACAATTCATGGTCCATGAACATTAAGAACATAGATTTATGGATACATGTTCTGCACGTTGTAAACTGCCCTGAGCCATTTTGGAAGGGCAGTATACAAATCAAATTAATAATAATAATAATAATAATAATAATAATAATAATAATAATAATAAGGTGAGGCACTACCTTGGTGTGGTTGTGGGGCTTGCGTGCTCTGAGGAAGGTGAGAGCTATGCCAGAGTTCCAACCATATTGGACAGGTCTCACCAGAGGAGCCAAAGAGTGCCTCTCCCATCAACAATATGGTGAGACGTAACTTTAATAATTCTATACTGGATTGGTCATCGCCCAGGTCAGCAAGGAACATGCCAGGTGCTGGAGTCCCTGGACAAATGGTGGCAAGTGGGCTACAGGACTTAGGATCTTCAGTTGAGCAACCAGGGCTGGAGACTGCAAGGTTACTGGAAGAAACATCGCTTAACTGGAAACAATATATGAAAAATGCCAACAAGGACATAATGATCTGCTATTACAAGTCTAGTCCAACTAGAAGAGGTTATTTTAAAAGAATGTACCAAATTTGGAAAGAGAAGCATCCAGATACATAAATAACAGAACAAAAGCTAGCAGACCAGAGAAGATTCATAATAAGAAATAAAGTATTCACAGAAGTTGAACTGGAAGAACTGCAAAGACCAACACAGGCTCAAGATATGGAAGAATATCTTCTGAACTGAAGAAGTTGCTCAGGCGCAGGTGGAGGAGGTGCTGGAAATAGAGGATGCCACTGTTGCTGAACTGTTTCAAAATCAAAACCAGGCAACCTCCCCTTTGCCTTAACCTAAAAACCCCCAGTGCCGTTTAACAGAAAAGCAACAAGAACTAAAGCAAAAAATAACTGAGCACATGAATCAAACAACCACCAAGGTTTGACTACCAGCTCTAAAAACAGTTGCCAAAAAACAATTTGCTCAGGCATTAAAAGATGTCAGTGCTGCACTTGCAGAAATAACAACCAATAATTTGCAAGAAACAAACCAACTAATGTACAGTGCAGCAACACTAAACACACAAGAGCTCGGATACGGAAAGTCCTAGTCAAAAATTGAATCACTGCTAAACACTGTCCGTATATTCAGTAGCGATATAGCAATGTTGTTTGGACTAGACAAGTGTGCTGCATTAATAATGAACAGAGGAAAAATAACTAAAACAGAAGGAATAGAAGTGCCCAATGGAAGCAACATCAAGAACCTGGAAGATAAAGAACATTACAAACACTTGGGCACTCTCCGGGCTGATAACATTGCACACACTGAAGTTAAAAGAAAAATTGGAGGTGAATACATCAGGAGAGTTAGAAAAATCTTCAAGTCCAAACTCAATGGCGGGAACACCATACAAGCCATAAACACCTGGGCTATACCAGTTATCAGATACACTGCAGGAATAATAGACTGGACTCAGGCAGAGCTAGAGACGCTAGATCGTAAGACCAGGAAAATCATGACCATCAATCATGCTCTGCACCCCTGCAGTGATGTAGATAGGCTATACCTCCCTCGCAGCTCAGGTGGAAGAGGAATGCTGCAAGTCCATCAAACAGCAGAGGAGGAGAAAAGAGGCCTTGAAGAATATATCAGGGACAGTGAAGAAGATGCACTTAAAATGGTCAATAACGAGAAACCATTAAACACCAATGAAACAAAGCAGGCCTACAAGAAAGAACAAGTCAAGAACTGAGCAGAAAAATGGAAAAATAAGCCACTGCGTGGTCAATATTTGCACAATATAAGTGGAAAATCAAACATCATCAAGACCTGGCAATGGCTTACGAATGGCAACTTGAAGAAAGAAACTGAGGGTTTAATACTGGCTGCACAAGAACAGGCACTAAGAACAAATGCAATAGGAGCAAAAGTCGAAAAATCAACAACAAACAGCAAGTGCCGCCTTTGTAAAGGAGCAGATGAAACAGTGGACCACCTCATCAGCTGTTGTAAAAAGATCACACAGACGGACTACAAACAAAGGCATGACAAGGTAGCAGGGATGATACACTGGAACATCTGCAAAAAATACAAGCTACCTGTAGCCAAAGATTGGTGGGACCATAAAACTGAAAAAGTGGTAGAAAATGAAGATGTAAAAATATTATGGGACTTCCGACTACAGACAAACATCTGCCACACAATACACCAGATATAACTGTAGTCAGGAAGAAAGAAAAACAAGTTAAAATAATCAACATAGCAATACCAGCGGACAGTAGAATAGAAGAAAAAGAAATAGAAAAAAATCACCAAATACAAAGATCTACAAATTGAAATTGAAAGGCTGTGCAGAAGAAGACCAAAACAATCCCAGTGGTAATTGGCGCCCTAGGTGCAATTCCAAAACAACTTGAAGAGCACCTCAGCACCATAGGAGCCACAGAAATCACCATCAGCCAGTTACAAAAAGCAACTTTAATGGGAACAGCCTATATTCTGTGACAATATCTATAATAACAGCAACAACATTGATATTAAAATTCAGCCATCTCAGGTCCTTGGGAAGGACTTGATGTCTGGATAAAACAAACCAGTCAATAACACCTGTCTGACTGTGTAAATAAATAAATAAATGATGATGATGATGATGATGATGATGATGATGATGACAACAACAACAGCAATAGTAATAATAATGTTCTTTGGGTTTTGTCAGCTGTGATGCTGCAGACCAGTCCAAAATGTTTCTCAAGCATTCTCTCTTACATTTGTAAGAGAGAATGCTTGAGAAACATTTTGGACTGGTCTGCAGCATCACAGCTGACAAAACCCAAAGAACATTATTGTAGCCTTGCATAGGTTGCCGCCACCACCACCACCACCACAGGCTAACCAGCAAAATAAGGCACTTTTCAGTTCCACTCTTGTTAATAAAGAATAGAATACAAAAGAAAAAGGAGAGAAAGACCATGTTGGGAAATTGATTCCAGCACAGCCTGTAATGTCTAGCCCTTAGCTGTGACAACCGGCTGCTACTGGAATCCAGCTCTGGTGGCAATGAGCAGCAGGAGGGAGAATGGTCTCAGTTAAAAACCTCTGGATTAACAAGGAAAGATGAATCCTTCCAAAGGCTTTGTTTCTAGGCAAAGAATTGAGAGATGACCTAAGCAGTTGCTAGGCAGACTAAAGGAGGTTTCAAGCTGGCACAAGGGAGAGACACTTCCAGCCTAGAGCAGGATTTCCCAATCTTTTTAAACAAGTGTGCCCCTTCCAGGGCCAGACTGGAGGCACTGAGAGGGCGGTGGAATGTATGTGGGGAGGGCGCCGGGTTTTGAGCAGAATGGGTATTTAGGGTGGGAGTATTCATTGCTGCTGAGTGCGGCAGGGCGCAGGGGAGCCCCGCGGGTGGGGCGCACCAGGAATATGTGCTGTTGCCCTGTAGGCCAGTCTGAGCCTGGCCCATTCTGCTGCAAGCCTTCAGCTCAAGTACCCCATAGAGATGTGTGTGTGTGTGTGTGTGTGTGTGTATACACAGACACATACACACACACACACAGTTTGTTCTCATGACCAGCCCTACCAGGATAGGACAGCAAATAGGAGGGCAAGCACATATCTCCTTCCTCACTCTCTAATTGTCTGGGTGCTCCTGGTGCCAGGAGCTGCTCCCAGGCTTCCGGCAGCCATCTTGGCAATAGAGTCCAGGGGGAGGAGTGGCCCGGTAACAGGAGGATTTCCCTATATCTAACTGATATAACAAAAATAATTAAAGGTAGCTTAGCCATACTAACTCTATGTTTAACCCTAGGCTGAACCCAAGGAAGGGTACAGCTGCATATAGCCATATAAGGGGGTTGGTTGCTTAAGCTGAAACTGCTGCGCAAACAAAGAAACTTACACAAGAAACAGATACGGATGGAATGTCACTGTTATCAGGTGGGCTTATGAGGATGTTACCTACCTACGTGTCTTATAATGTGACTTGTAACGTATAAAAGTCTGCTGTGACTGATAGTCGGGGTTCTGGAACTTGGGCACAAGCCGACCAGAACCTTTGCTCTGAAGAGCAAATAAAGCCTTTTTAAACTTCTCCACTGGTGGTGTTTTTGGCTCGCTGACCCAGTAAGAGAACCACTTGGGTGGTATACCATAACTGCTGGCTTCATGGTGGTCAGAGAGACCGATAGAAGCATGGTGCTCAGAGAGAGAGAGCTAGAAGCATTCTGAGAGGAAAAGGAAGAGAGAGGAGGAGGTGATGGAGAAGTCACTCCCAGGACGTTCCTGAGTACATACAGGTGTGGAGCACACTGGCAGAGCCAGCCAAATGGCAGCCCATGTCCCACCCTGTCAGTGGCCCTGCCGGGCCCTGAAATCACATGCATGTGGCCTTGAGGGAGAGAAGGAAAAGTAAACGCAGCAGCCAGCAAATGCTGCCTGGAAATGAGCTCTGGAGAGCTCACTCAGGGCTCTCCAGACACCAGGCACTCCCACGTGTGCATGACATCACATGCAAAAGTGGCATGGCCTGGGCTCCACAGAGCCCAAGCAAGCTCTCCAGAGCTCATTTCTAGCCCTGTTTATTTTGTTTCCTCTCCCTCCAGAAAGGGAAATGAAGTTAAATAATTGCACCAAGCCAGCAAACACTGGCTGGGAAAGCATTCAGGAGGACTGGGGCAGGCCCTCTGGAGATCGAGCCATGCCCATGTGCGTGTGATGGGGCGTCTTGCACAGCTCTTCCCACTGGCGGCCCAGGTTCATTGAACCCTACCGCTCAATGGTAGCTCCGCCTCTGGTGGAACAGGTGTAGACACAATAATGCAGGAGCCTGTCAGGTACAGCCAAAGTATTAAATTTCTATCCACCACAATGTTTCAGATGGAAAGTATGAAACATATGGATATTTGCAAATCACCAAGAAACACTGTTTCACACATCCAGAGGGTGCAGATAAAAGTAATGGAACTCAACAGGACTACTCATGAATAAATTTGCATAATTGTGTCTTTACAATAGAAGACCCAGAGCTGGGATAGTCATCAAAATATATTGCCAAAGAATCTTTGCTGCACAAACTCAGCAGGCCTCATCACAGTTTTTACAGACATCTCACATGGCACTGTGAACTTCACTTCCATATATAGGTTTTCAGCCAACGGTAATCTCACTAATACCTGAAAGTACTTATTCTTTGAGACTGGTTCCATTGAGGTGTACAAATCCAAGCTCTAGAATACTATAACAAACAAGAGATGTAATGAACTGAAGACAGAAGCTGTGGGGTAATATATGGAAAGGCGCTACATGAAGATCACCAGCTCGCTGAAAACTGACCCACACACAGTTCGATAATAACTTCTCTTCACATTTGTTTTTGACCGGTTTACACTTCTCACTTCTGTTGAAGACATCAACATGAACAGAATTAACCTGAAAAAATGTCTCATATTTATCTCAGCAGATCTTTGTTAGGACAAAGTTGGCCAAGAGGTTGTGCTTACTCTTGAGAGGGATGGCCACAGTGTCATATTCAATGCCCATAGTAATAATGTCCTCAAGGATGGGACCTGGCTAGTCCATGCAGCAATGATTCCTTGGGAAGACATGTCTGGATGTCCTCAATTTCATTGTCTTTTATCATAAAGATGCAATTACACACATTTATACATGAGTAGTCCTAATAACTTCAGTCACTCTTACCTGCTCCATCTGAGCTGTGGGAAAGAGTGTTTTCTGGGTGATCTGCACACTTCCATAGATATTATATTATCCCTGAAATATGCAGCTTGTAGCTAAATCTTTTTGTATTAAGCTCCTGCACTATAAGAAGAAATGGGTCAGATGCTCGTAGGCCATTTCAAATTGAGAAATGTTTGAAGAAGCAACTCACAACCTGCTCCTACACTTGTTCCTTTGCCATGCCCAGTCTCAAGACACTCTTTGCTAACTGTATGGATAAATGGTTTCTCCAATGACACTATCAGCATGCAGACATTATGCACAGTACAATGCATCCTGCATCCACATTGTCTTTATAGCTAAGGTATGGTAAAATATTGTTTGTAGGAGGGGGAAATGCATGCTTTATGTAGAAGGCTCATAGTGCAGTTCAAAAAGGCAACAAAACAGGAAACAATCACACAAAGGAAAACCCAAAGCATTTAAAAGCCAGGTGAAACCTCCTTTTGTGCAACACTGTTAGGGAGGCTGGGAAGGAGGATTCACAGGCCCTATAAGATTCTTGTGAGTCTTTACCAAGGTTGTTATTATATATGCCTATATATGCATCCCATTTTCTTAAAGACAGCTTGCCTGTTCTGTAGGCATGTCCAAGTTCTAGTTTCAAGGTATCCGATTGGCTAGCAGAAGGCAGAGCATCCCTCAGATCTTTGAGGAAAATGTTAAATATTCTTAGCTATTTGCTCACACTTGCTGTAGTATCTCCCATTTAAATTGTTTGCTGGTCCTTCACTATATATTCATCCTAAGGCATATGCACCAGGTCTCTCCCTCTGCTTTTTCACTGAATGCCAGCTCCATCATTCTCAATCTTCCCTTTCATCTCTCAACCCCCTCTCCCTTTCTCCTCTCCCGTCTTTCCTGCAACCTGCTTCCTAGCAATCTTTTGACACCTGAAGGAAAGCTGAGGAGGTGTGACCCATTACAAGGAGGAGGGAAAAAAGACAATAAAAGGAAAGTCTAGAAAGACATGGGGGATGACTCCTTATGTGTAGCTGCTGATTATTTTGCATGGATTGTTGAGGAGAAAAGCAAGCTGCATTTCTGAGGGAAAGCGTTTGGCTCTGGTAAGTGGAATCACAATATGTTCATTTTGATCTGTACTTCATTCATCTCTGTGGCATCCTATGTAATATTGTTCTTGGTTAAGCATTTCATTAGTGTTACAGTCATTATTAATATTTGATGCATTAACTTCAAGCTGCAGTCACTAGGATCTGATTTCTTTTGAGGTATCTACAGTTTGTGTTCTTAAATATATAATTGTATGTATGCATAGATAAGCATTCCACAATATGTTCCCAGACAGATAATTTGGGATATAAAGATAATTCCTCCCAATCAATCCTAATTTAACCTAATTACTTTCATAATTTCTTAATCATTCAGAGAACAAAATTAATGTATATGTATATATCTGAATGATGGGAAGCAAGTCTTAAAAATGAAGGGAGGGCTATTTGTGTAATTATTTGGGTGTTTAGCCCACCCCTGCCCTCAAAGGCTCTGAGTGGGTAACAATTAGACACACATAATCACTTTACCAGCTTTATCTTTTATAAAATAATCTTGGTCACCAGCCATCATATACAAGCCTGCCTTTCTTTACAAGAACTCTGGTGTATTCTGTGCTGTATTTTTTAAACACAGCTACATTTAAGCATAAATTCAGTAGTGATTTTAGCATCCAAATTACATGGTTGTCATGGAGATGGTACAGAGAAGGTGAAGTGATATGACTGCATCTGGACCATGGAAGAATCTGATGCTGTAGCTGATTGTTTGTGGGGTGTGTGTGCATGTTTTAACTTAATGATTTTTAAAATTTGTTTTTAATGTGCTAAGTTACAATTCCTTTTCATTCCACAGAGGTGCAATGCTTTGCTACAGGATTTAAAGGCCTGTGGTGTGTATTTAAAGGGCAGATTATTGGGCTGCTTTGGCACCACAATGCTGCCTCAGTTGCTATATTAGCATTTGTGCCTATTATTTTTTGTCAGACTGGAAATGGAGATGACACAGGAAGCATACTTATGCAGATATAAGGTTTGGTTTCCAAATACATCTTAGAGGTGCTCCTAAGAGCAAGCTTGCTGAGGTTTTTTCCCCCTCTGACAAAAAAGGACTTTATTGCTTTGCCCATATTTGATTTCAATTCTTTTCTGCTCTGAATTTTAATAATGCAGTTTTGTCCGCTTGTTTCACCTTTACAAACCAGACTGTGTGTGACATTTTGCAAGTGGTAAAAGAAAATGTGTCAGCTACTGAAGGAAATGCATAATTTATAAGGTAGAAATTCTCCTGCCTAAGGCAAGCTACACTACAAAGACTGTTTCTCTGAAAATTGTATTCATGTTGCTCATGAAATGCATTCAGTTTCAAGTCACAGATATGTTGTGTTACTCTAGTCACTGGAACTGAATCAGACTCTTCTTTATTTTGGGTGGCACACTGGTTTTGCCCAGGATTTAATCTGGTCTCATTATCTGTTCACACAATGAATATGTAATTTGTAAGATTCTCTGAAATACAGTGGGAAGGCATCTTTGTTGTCTCTGCAAAATACTATTTCACCTGTTATTTGTAATTGTGGTATGATATTACTAGCATGTCAAGGAAAATATAATGGTGAAATGAGCCTATTAAGAATGGAAATGTTGATGTAGTTCTAGGATCTCCAGATGTACAGATAATTAACTGCTACAATATGCCTTGAGTTGTGACTGACCAATCATTAGAAGATGGTGTCCCATGTCTACATGGTATTCTAGGCCAGATGTAAAGAGCTGTGGTGCAGGTTAAACAAAAGGCCCTAGGCCACCATTGTAATTCAGCTGTGCGCATAGAAGTAGAAAGGGAAGTATGATGACACCTCAGCTGAGCCAAGTTGCCACCTCTCATCTTGCCAGCTTTCTTCAACACTGATGACTCTTGTTCCTCTCAAAGGGTAGAGCCACCACTGTCTGTGGTGTGTGGTGTGTGTGTGTGTGTGTGTGTGTGTAAGAGAGAGAGAGAGCGCACTCTTGGGGCCAACACTTTACCAAATAGTCCTGCAGAGGGAGCCTCTGTGGAGTGGCTCACTTTCCTTCCTCTCTTTTGGATTTGGCTGGATAGTTCATCAAATAGTGAAATACATCTACTCTCAACACAAACCCCTTCCGAGTTCAGGCTTTGTAAAAGAACGGAGAGTTTAATCAGAAGTGTCACCCTACCCACCCCCATCATGGTGTTGCAGTCATAGAAGAGGCTGCATTGGGTAGATACCCCCCCCCCCTTGTATATATCTCTTAGATGTGTATGGACCCACTCAGTGGTCTCCATTTCTTATCTGTTCCCTTCTTGCCAGCACCCTTTCTTGATCCAAGGTACTATATAAAGCTTATTCCCTGTCCCAGTTTTTGACACCCCTCTCCTCAATCCCTCATCCATTTCAGTCGAGCACCTAGTCCTGTTCTTTCTGAAAGATTACACTTCCTCTAGGGATAATACTCAAATACTCATTCATTTCCAGTCATGTGTCTGGTCCCTCATTTTGGGTTAAGAACCATTATTGATTGTTTGGGCTAAGTCTTGCTCAAAAATGGCAGCTTTGAATATTCTTCCAAAGAAGTATGACTGAAGTGGAAGTGGAAGTATGACTGAATTTGTCTTTGCAATTCCATACAATAAAAATGGCATTGAAAATTTTTTCAAAACTCAAATATTAAATCTGAGTTTGCGTCTGAGCTTCTAAAGCAGGCCACAACAAAAATTTTATTTTTATTTATTTATTTATTAACATATTTTTATACTGCCCAAAACTTATGTCTCTGGGCAGTTTACAACAAAATAAAAACAGAAAGTAAAACATTAGTTAAAACAAAAATGAAAAGTTTAAAACATTACAATTTAAAATTTTTTAAAGGATATTTTAAAACAGCATTAAAACCATTAAAACAATATTAGTTAAAAGCCTGGGTGAACAGATGCGTCTTTAGAGACTTTTAAAAAGCCATCAGAGATGGGGAGGCTCTTATTTCACTAGGGAGTAGGGGTGTGCATTTTGGAATTTCTTGTTTCGATTTGTATCCAAATCGAAACATCCCCGTTTTGTTTTGTACCCAAATTTTTTGAATCCGAATCAGCCCTGTTTTGTTTTGTAGCCAAATTTTCCAAATCCGAATCGATTTGGATTTTTAAAAAGGGCCCCAGGGCAAAAAGAGTGGGTGGTGGTGGTAGTGTCCAATGGCTGGAAGCTACCACCCAAATTTCAAAGGAATTAGGCAAAGGGCTGATTTTTTGTGTGAATTTTTTTAAAGTTTACACATCTTTAAGAATTTTCCCATAGGGAATAATGGGGATTCCAGTAAATGTATTGCTTCAAATCAAGGGGAAAGGGATGACCCAGAGCAGAGTGTGGTGGGTGGTGGTGCTCAATGGGGGCAAGGAAACTTCCAGAATTATTTCAAAGGAATTGGGCAAAGGGCTGATCTTTTGTGATTTGTTGAAGTTTACATGTCTTTAAGATTTCTCCCATGGGGAATAATGGAGGTTCCAGCAGCCCCATAATTCCACTTGGGGGGCACTGGGGTTGCCCAGAGCGAGGGGTTGTGTAGTGCACATAGGGTGCCAACCACCCCCATACCCACAAGCCTGTGGGGTACTGGGTTTTGTTGTTTCTGAGGTGTTTATTGTAGATTCTCTGGTAGCATATGAGATTTTCAGTGAAAAACAAGAATCCACTCCCATATGCTACCAGAGAATCTACACTCAGAACACCACAGAAACAGCAGAACCCAGCACCCCATAGGTTAGCAACCCTTCCCCTGGCCAATGTGGGGTCAGTAAAGAATGGGAAGAAGCAAAAGAGCCATTGGGGAACAAGGAGGGAATTGTCAGCAGGTCAGCCCATAATTTAGGTCACTGATCAGAAGGCTGGAAGGGTGGGAAATTCAAAGAGATGTCAAACACAGAATGTAGACTGACTCAGAGATCACCACAAAATGGAGGTCTGAAACAACAAAACGTTTTGTAGCCGAAACAGGGACGTTTTGTTTTGTATACAAAACTTTTGCATCTGGAAAATTGGTGTTTTGTTTTGTCTACAAAACACCCGAAACAGGCTGTTTTGGGTACAAAACGTTTTGTATCCGAAACGTTTCGCACATCCTTACTAGGGAGTGCATTCCAAAGCCTCAGGGCAGCAGCAGAGAAGGCCCGTCCCTGAGTGGCCACCAAACGAGCCGGTGGCAAATGCAGACGAACCTCTCCAGCTGATCTCAGTGGACAGTGGGGTTCATGACAAAGAAGACGTTCTCTTAAATACCCAGGGCCCAAGCTGTTCAGGGCTTTATAGGTTATAACCAACACGTTGTATTTGGCCCGGAAACATATAGGCAGCCAGTGTCACTCCTTCAATACAGGAGTATTATGATCTCTCCGAGATGACCCAGAGAACAACCTGGCTGCTGCATTCTGGACCAACTGTAGTTTCTGGACTACATACAAGAGCAGCCCCACATAGAGCACATTGCAGTAATCCAGTCTGGAGGTAACCAGCAGATATACCACTGTTTTGAGGTCGTTCATCTCAAGAAACGGACTCAGCTGGCGTATCAGCCGAAGCTGATTAAGGCACTTCTGGCCACTGCCTCAACCTGGGAGACCAGGGCGAGCCTTGGATCCAGAAGAACCCCTAGATTGCGTACCTGTTCCTTCCAGGGAAGTATGACCCCATCCAGAACAGGCAGATTAAAATCATCTCTTGAGCCCCTGGTGGCGCAGTGGTAAAACTGCTGCCCTGTAACCAGAAGGTTACAAGTTTGATCCTGACCAGGTGCTCAAGGTTGACTCAGCCTTCCATCCTTCCGAGGTCGGTAAAATGAGTACCCAGAATGTTGGGGGCAATATGCTAAATCATTGTAAACCGCTTAGAGAGCTTCGGCTATAGAGCGGTATATAAATGTAAGTGCTATTGCTATTGCTATCTCTTGAGTTCCGACCCCACACAGTCAGTACCTCCGTCTTATCTGGATTCAGTCTCCATTTGTTATCCCTCATTCAGCCCATTACCACCTCCAGGCAGGCATTTAGGGAAGTTATGCCCTCTCCCAATGATACTGACATGGAGAAATAGGTTTGGGTGTTATCAGCATACTGATAGCACCCTGCACCAAATCTCCTGATGATCTCTCCCAGCGGTTTCATGTAGATGTTAAACAACATCGGAGATAATATGGAGCCCTAAGGCACACCATACAAAAGATTTTGAAGAATAGCAGTCTCCAAGGGACACCATCTGGAACCTGCCCGAGAGGTAGGAATGGAACCACCGCAAAGCAGTGCCTCCAATTCTCAACCCCCTCAGATGCTCCAGAAGGCTACTCTGGTCGATAGTATTGAAAGCTGCAGAGAGGTCCAAAAGGACCAACAGAGTCACACTTCCTCTGTCCATTCCCAATTGAAGGTCATCCATCAGGCCGACCAAGGCAGTCTCCACTCCATAGCCAGCCCGAAAGCCAGTTTGAAAATCCATTCTACCTTTTCTCACTTTCTTTATACTCTAATTCCTTTGCCTGTCTCTCAGCTATTCACAACTATTGTTATTGATTCTCCCCATATCACATGTGGGAGCTGGCACAGCATAATGGTTAAGAGTCTACAGGGAGACTCTTTTGAAACAGGGAGCACTTTTTGCAAACATTTTTGCTCCCAACAAACCCCCTCCCCCTTTGGTAATATTTTTCAAGAGCAGTTACAAACTGTGGCAAAGGTGGTTGTCTATTTAAAGAGAAGGCAGGATGCATTGCCCCTACTCTGAATTGGCTTTAGGTTGTGGCCATGTAGCCAAATCTGATTGGCTATGTATGTGATGTATTGATGTCATCACATGGGTACCTGGTTCCAAGTTATCTGGGTTAACCAAAGAAAAACAAGTTAAAAATTGTACCAAAGCAGCTACTGTAGCAAACAGCAATGTACAGAAAAAGGAGGGTGAGAGGAGGACATTTTAGGTCCCCCCCAAACCCCCTCTGTTCTGCACTAAAGGGTACATGTGCAAACATTCAGTGCAGCTCTAGTTAAGAGCACAGGCTTTGAGCCGAGCAGTCCCTCCTCAAAACAAATCTCACCTCAGCTGCAGACTCAATAAATGACCTTTAAAAGGGAAGATATTGTTCTGCCACAGACTCCTCCCTTGCATCTACCTCCTTCCTCACTACAATCAGAATCCAATCAATATGTAGATCCAGTTATTTACCATTGTTTGCCTTCTGTAGACAAACTGAAGAAATGTCTAGGTACTGTAATTCAAGACATCAGCACTGAGGTGGCAACAAAGCCATGGAAAAGGAGGACCTAAAACACAATGGCCCTGATCCAAAGAAAGCCGTATCTAAGTTCCATTGAAAGTAATGTGACATAAGTTTGTAGCAGCTAGTTTGTCCTACTGAGTGGAAGTTAAGTGCAGCTAACTTTTTTCTGGATTGTGACCAATGTATACTGGCAGGGGTGTAGCTGGGGGAGAGGGGGCCAGTGTTCACCCCTTTCCCCAGCAGCCCCTTAGTGAGGGAGAAAATGAAGAAAATGGGGGGGGGTGGAGCTGAGGGCCCTCAGGCAGGGGCTCATCTAGGTAATTTGGGCAGCTGGACCGCCCAGCCATAAGGACCCCCCCAGTGTGAGCCCCCCCATGTGAGGCCCCCCCTGAAACCTCCTTTGGGGGCCCTGTCACCAAGCACCTCTGTGTTCTTTGTTTGTTTTTGTTTTTAATCATTACTGTGGCAAAGGGGTGGCCGTGGTGGGAAGAGTGGAGCAGTCCTTCTCCTCCCCTCCCCTGGCAGGGGCAGGGGCCAGAGCAGCGCTGGGCACGTCCATTCAGGCCAGCGTCTTCTTCCAACTGCGAGGCGCACCTGCACAGTTGAGAGATTGTTGCAAGCCCGTGGTGTCAAGCCCTTTGAATTCATCCACTCAATTATAGTTACGCCCCTATGTACTGGGCTAGCCATGCTGTACTAGTACAGAATGCTACCTCCACCTCTCTGCAAGCTGCAACTAACTCATTTTTGTGCACTCTTACAACTTGCAAGACCAATTTGATTGGTCACAACCCACAACTTATTCACAGCTCCATCTAAAATGAGTGACACCATGTAGTGATCAGCCACCCCTCCCCTAAAGAGCCAGAAGTGAACCCCATCCTGACTGACAGGCTGATGAACTCAAGTGATCAGCCAATCAGCACACCAGGTGGGTGGGACCTAGAGAGCCATTGGGAGGAAGAAGAGGCTCTTGGTTAGAAGAAGCTAGGCTGGAGGTGAGAGAAGCATGGGCGGAAAGGTTTAGTGAGGAGCAATGGTTAGTCAATTACCCTGATGGTCAAAAGCTAGCCTGGAGATTTCTCTCATTGAATGACTTCTGCAGGTTCTTGGGAAGCCAGGAGGGCAGGATCCTCATCCAGTTCAAGACAAAGAGTTCAAGACAAAGGAAGCCAGGGCTTTGGCTTCGGGAACTTTAGTCTAGGGAAAGTTTGTTAAGTCAGAATTCATGTTAGACTTTTCTGCTTCTTTTGTGTGTGCTTTGTAGATCCCTGAAACTGTTCTAGGGTTGTTTATCTATAACATAGCTAAACACGAGCCTTCGCCCATCCAGCCAGGGCATTGTAAAAGACTCTGTAAGCTTTTTAAAGGTGCTTTTGTATCTTCCTACATCCCTGTTCCTTGCAACTGGGGTGCTTTTTGAAGTATTCTTGTGACCATTGAGTATTTTTACCTGTAACTAAAAGCTGAAAGAGCCTCAGATGGCTGCGGTCTGTAGGCTTTGAATAAAACTTTTTTCCTTTTTGTTCTTTGCAATTTTACAAGCCTCTCTGGGTGGATTTTTGGCTCAGGAGATAGGGTATTTTCTTTATTCTGGTGCAAACATGCCTCTAGTCTCAGTCCACTTGGATCAGTTTCCCCACCACGTGTGGGCTTGCATGTGGAAGGTTTTCGTATACTTTTCTAATAGCAAAGAGAATTTCCCTGAGATTTCCACTCAAGCCCCGGGAGGGTCAAGCTCTGTGATAAAGAGGAGTGGTGGTGACAGCCATTTTTGAACCTACCAAAAATAAAGAGGCGCTTTAGGAGTAGCCTTTGCCAGAAAGTTCTGCAGGGATGAGTCAGCATTTCTTTTCCTCACGTGGGCTTGCTCTGAGATGAAGACTATAATCTGCTACACACCAGCACTGCTATTTCAATTTCGTTTAGAAGTTTTCCAGATGGCAATTTATAGCTGCTTCATTTCTGGCTACAGTTGTGGGTATTCAGACGGCAACCAGCCCTTCCTGGCCTTTCCCCTGACAATTGGCCCTTCAATGTATGAAATAAAATGTTATACTTTTAAACAGTCCTGAGAATGGCAGGGTGGAATATTGCAGGAGTTAGAAGCAGCTGGGTGGAAAACTAAGTGTGAGTTGGAAGTGTGGGTACCTGCCTGGGGGTTGACTTTGAGAATGTTGGCTCCACCCAGCACCCCCCCTCCATTCCATACCTGGAAGCACCTCTGGAGTGCTCTTTCCTGTGGTGCAGAGTCCACTTCTGACTTCTGGTCACTAGCTAGCTTGCTGGTGTTTACTGGTGTTTTTCCTTACCTTCACCTTTTCTCATATATATATATATATATATATATATATATATATATATATATATATATATAGCGCCATGTGTGCATTGTGGTGGGTTGGGGAGGGATGGTTTGGCTTTATTTCTGAATTCTTCCTCAGGCATGTGTGCTTTGTATTTCTCCCCCTTTTTAATAATATATATATTTTACTATAGAGTATTTGTGCAGATACAAATTTGCACAAGCTGGCAAATACACTTCAGTTGCTGGGCATTTCTTCTACAACCATAACATTTCAGGGTTGTTTTCTTGGGGTATGGTCAGAGGTTTTGACTGTACTTCAACTTTGAGCAGGTGGTAGCCCAAGTTACTCCACTGGGTTTCTGCTCTGCATTTGTCTGTTGTTGTTTTTTAAAGGAATACTTGTGCACATTGACCCTTTTGCCTGCCTGAGAAAGCATATGGCTGAAATAAGGGAAGAGAGCTGGTCTTGTGGTAGCAAGCATGACATGTCCCCATAGGCTAAGCAGGATCCACCCTGGTTGCATACAAAAGGGAGACTAGAATTGTGAGCTCTGTAAGATATTCCCCTCAGGGGATGGAGCTGCTCTGGGAAGAGTATCTAGGCTCCAAGTTCCTTCCCTGGCATCTCCAAGATAGGGCTGAGAGAGATCCCTGCCTGCAAACTTGGAGAAGCTGCTGCCAGTCTGTGTAGACAATACTGAGTGAGATGGACCTATAGTCTGACTCAGTATATGGCAGCTTCCTATGTTCCTATGTTTCTAAAATCTTGAGTTTTGTGACTGTTATCCTTTTTGAGGAACCCTTTGCTCATACTGCCCACAAAATGGAGGGCAGAAGCAAGGGAGTTCATCTGGTGCAGGTGACTTCAAAATGGCAATGTAATACCTTTTGCCACATCATCATTTTTGAGAATCCCTTCCAGACATGAATGTGCCTCAAGCAAAAAAGGGAAAAGACCCAAAACAAAACAAAGAACAGAACAAGCAAAAGAGTCAAGAGACACCCTGAAAATTCAGTTTTTAAAGCCTATGCTTTCCTGGACAAACAAAAGGGTGAATGTGTACAAATATTCCTAAAACAAATTTAAAAAAATAAAAGGAAGTGCAGAGCAGAAACCAGAAATCATTTGTCCAAAGGTGAAGCACATAAAAGGGATTGCAGTTTGCAAGCGCATGAACATCCTATCTGTGACCAAGACTTTTCCTAGCTCTTTCAGTTCTCATTCCCCATACTTTCCAATGGGAAATTTCTGTGACATTAATGAATGTTTCTGGCGTTTTGGTTTTTTGGCAGTCTGAGGTCTGCAACCTACCTCCAAATATGGCATGTATCTACCTTTCACAGTGTGGTCTGGGAGTTTCATGTCAGTGCAGTGAGTGAGTGAGTGGGGACAAAGCAGGTTTATATTTCTAGAGATATACAGTAAAGGGCTTACCTTTTGCAAGCCAGCTCCCAGGGAGTGTCTGTGAATGTAGTCTGTGTGTATGAGGTCTCATTCCCCATTGTTTGCAATGGAAGAGTTTTGTCCAGTTTTTATGGGAAAATAATGAATTTTTCTGGTGCATGTGTTGGGTTTTTTTTTGGTGGTTTGGACAAGGTCTGGAATGCACCTGCGAAAACGCCATGTCTCTAGCTGTTGTGGTTTGGTCTGGGAGTTTTGTGTCAGTAAGTGAGGCCAAAGAAGCTTTATATTATAAATTGTATTGTTATTTTATTAAGTTGATCCCCGGGTACCACACATGTACACAATAGGGGTGGGTGGGAATGAAGTGGTGGATGATACGTAGGCAATGGGAGGGGGGATGGATTCCAGATAGCATGGATAGTGGTACTTTGTGGGGGGGGGAAATGGGAAGATGAAAACAGCCTTCTGTGTGGTTGAAACAAAAGTGGGGGGAAGCAGAGGTCAAGTCATCCTGTGTGGACAGTCATAATGACTCCAGTTACCATTTATCCCTATAGTGGTAAACCTCCCTGTTTGGAAAACCTCTTAAAGAGCCCGCTGTAAGTGTATAGGATTCATATTCATATGAAACTCAATCCTACAAACTTGTAGTTGACTTTTTAAAAGAAAATGGAGGTAGCAGTTCTAGTTCTAATAGGTTGTGGTTTATTACCCACCAGCTGAAGAGCAGTATGCAGTATCATGTTTTCATTCTTAATCTGTATTATTATTAATAAATAAATAATGAGTTCACAACAATTTCAGAATGTAACCCAAATGATAGAACACAGAATAAAAATACATCCAAAGAATATTTCAGACACAATGTTCTGGATAAATATGCCTTTCAATATGCTATGAATAAGTTTTAGTTGGTGACATAAGGTTTCAGCTTAAGCCTGTTTCTCCATTTCTTTGCCTTTAGCTTTTGAAGATGGGTGCCATTTAGCCACCTCATGTTCCTAAACCCCGAAATTTGTGATTTATTTGAGGGCCATGGTAAAAGGAACTATCTCTAATATTTAAGTCAAGAATAAAGCCTTTGTGAGTGAGTAAAGGTCCTTGAAGCATGGAACCTAAGCAATAAATGAAATAGGGATGTGCACAAATAGATTTCTTTGATTTGATTTGTGCCCCAAACAAATCACCCCTGATTTGTTTTGTATCCAAATCTACCCCTCCAAATCACCCCAAATTTGACGTGTATTTGCTTTGATTCAATTCAGATTCAGACCAAGTAGGACCACTTAACAAGGTCTTAGGGGCACCAAATTTGGGTGGTGGGTAAGTTCCCATGGGTGCCACCTACCACCCAAATTTCAAGGCAATTGGACACTTGGCTAATTTTTAATGAATTCTTTTAGTTTTTACTGATTTTGAACATTTCCGCTATAGGAAACAATGGTGATTCAAAGTTGTCATATCCTAACCCTAACATGGATCCCCAGCATTTATTTTATTTTATTTTATTTAAAAGGCTAAGCTCTAGCCCTTGTAAAAGTGGAGTTATGGAGCAAAATGTGCAGTCATTTTTCAAGTGTTTGGATTCTTTGATGTATAATAACCTTTCCTCATAATGAATCCCTATGAGGATTCATTGCACATCTTCATTTCTTCTGTCCATTTTGACTGTCACTGGACAGCGCCAACTGTCAACTGCCATGTGCCAACTACACACACACACACCCCCAACCTGCAAGGCAGTGGGGAACTCCTTTTAATTTTTAGGAATATTGAAATGTTTATATACTTTGGTGTCTAATAACATTTCCTCATAATGAATCCCTATGATGATTCATTATATGCCTTTGTTTCTTCTGTTCATTTTGACCCCAAAGAATGAAAGCTGGGAATCTGGGGGAATTAATGGAAGGGATCCAAATCTTGAATCAATTCGAATTGAATCAGGTGTGATTCCATTTGTACCTGAATCTATCCAATGGACCACAGGGGTGATTTGTTTTGTCTCTAAGTCATCCGAATCAGCTAGATTTGGGTACAAATCGATTTGTACCCAAATCAGTTTGCACATCCCTACAATGAACTGGGATATAGTGATGCAACATAATTTTCTCTTCAGAACATTCAAAACTATAATGGGTTGTGAGGGAAAGGACATTTTCCACTAAAACTCTTTGAAAATTTGGGGTGGGGGAGGAATGGGAATATTTGCTTTTGCAAATGTTACACTACAGAGAGGAAGTCAAATGAGTGGAAAGTAGAATAAAAGTTGAGTACCAAAATCCAGTTAGGGGCTGTAGGCATATGAAAGCAGCCTTCCATACATATAACCCAGCAGGATGAGGAAATCCCTCTCTCCACTTGTTCAAGAAGGGGATTGGAGGTGGTGGGGGTGGGGAGGCTGATTCTCCTCAATTTGATTCTCCTCAACTACCATTCCACAAACAACTGAGTGGGAGTTTTTAAAAGGGTTTAGCTTTTTAAAAGGGTTCCGCATATACAGCTCCAGCCTCCAGTTTCTCTGTGCTCACTGTATTGGATTAGAGCCCTATGCTTGGAAATACTAATGCAGCAGAGGAATTGATCAAAGGATAACCACATTGCAATGTTTAAGAAGCTGTAACTTTAATTTGGGGGAAGGAGTGGCTTTTTTATTTTTTATTTATGTTGTAACACATATCACTCCAGAACCGACAGATTTCTTAGGAATGTGCTTGTGGAAGAAAGTGTTAACTGGTGCCTCTAGAACAGTAGTTCTTCAGTGCCACAACTACCACACACTTTGCAGTGGTAACATGGTGAAGGAAGTACAGGCCCCTTTGCCTTGGAAGTACAGGCCCCATTGAACATTTACGCTGGAATGAAGCCACTGGATCTAAGGGATAAGTGCTTCATGAAAGAGGGCAGATGAAGGAAGGGGGTCAGAGCAGGTAGTGTGCAAGAATGTTGGGACCAGCAAAAAAAATAGATGAAGGAGATGGGAGTTTGAAGGTGCAACAGGGATCAAGAGATTGGAAAATACACAGGGCCTAAATGGTCTAAGTGCCAGTAGCTGCTTATAGCTAAGGGAAATAGCACGTAGGCTGTGCATTATAGCCAAACAACATGAACATCAAGCCACCCAAGATGGCATCTATTTACGTGCAGGTGTGGGAGTTTAAGAGGTTACTGGATAACACCCATAATGTCTTTGTATATATACAAGCATCATTTTTTGCATGTTGGCCTACAAGGAGGGATGGGAACAATCTAGTTCATCTTGATAATTACCACTAGGCTCTAATCACTAGAATACGAGAGCAATGTTTAAAGTTTTTTTTAAAAAGAACTGTATGTAACATAAGGAAAGATAGCAACATAATAAAGGACTTGAGTCAAGGTCAGATACAAAGAAGTAAGACAAGATGTGGCTCTTTTTTTTCTGTAGTTATTGACTGATTTTTATCATTAAGGTTTAAAACTGGGTGGAGAATCTTTATAATTTCCAATCAGTGAGTGGGCAGGAAGAGCACATAGAATATGCCACACATTCCTTTGGTCTCCCCTTCCCCACACACTGGCATCCTCTGATTTGTCAACATCCTAGTTTTTTACAGGGACACAGCAGTAGGGACTACTTTTACAGTGAGTCTACACATCCCCAGTGATCTTGGGGCACAGCACCTTGAGGTAAAGGAGAGCAATGCCAATGGGTCCATTTCCTTTGATCCAGCAGGCCCAAGAACCTAGTAGATTCTACTTTATTTTTAAAAAAAACTAGGATCCCAGATCTAACAATCAGAGCCAGTCACACAAAGGGAGTCTAATCAGACTAATTTCTCTACAGCATGAAGTTGTAGCTGCACATTGGGGAGGATCAGTGGCTGACATGATGCTCCATAACTGTTGCCATAATGACTGTTGCCATAATGCTCCATCCTGAAGCTGCTTAGACTCTTAAGCAACCCCAACACTATTCAGAACCAGCAGTTGTGCAGACAGCACTACCATAGTTTCCCCCACATAATAGGAAAACCTGAGGTAGCGCTGTTTGCAGTTGCACAACCACTGGTTCTGAACAGTGTTGAGTCCACTGCAGCCCCGGGATAGAGCATTATGATGATGGTGGTCTGCGCATTATGTCAGTAAGTGATGCTATATAGAAATGTATAGCTAACAAGGTGCCCATCATTACATCCGGCTATATTCCTGATGCAAAATGTTAAGCAATAGGAACAGCAATTTGTGTCCCCTCCTCACTGTGTTTCAGGCAGAAGTCCAGTTACTTTGTCCCACTGAACTCCATGACAGCCAATGAGAACTATGCTAGCCTCAAACTCCATAGCCTACTCCTTCATCTAAGTAATTCCACCTTAGAACCCATTTCTTAGTCATGGTAGACCAAGATGGAATGTTGTTGAAGTCTGACCAAAAGCAATAATGCTAGGAACCTATTGGGTTGTTGTGAGGTTTAATATTGGATAATCCCTTGTACACCTTTTTTGGAAGAAGGATGGAATACAACTGCCATTAATACCTAAATCAGGGGTGGAGCCACCATAGCGTGAGTGGGTTCAAAGAACCTGGGCCGCCATGCTCAGGGGCCATGCCCCACACCCCAGCCATGCCCCTGCATCTGACCTGCAGGGGGCGCTGGCAGCGGGTGGACCTGGGGCTACCGCTGGCCTCCCTAGGTGCCTGACATAAATAATATGTAGATAACATTTAAAAGCCAATATCACGAGATGTCAAAAGCAGACACAAAATATTCAGCAAATATATGCTATTCAGAGAACATTCCAGGAATATTCCCTAGTCAGCACTGTGTAGTGGTTAAAGTGTATGACTAGGACTGGGAAGACCAAAGTTCAAATCCAAATGCAGCCGTGATACGTGTTGAGTGATTCTGGGCCAGTCACTTTTCTCTCAGCCTAACCTACCTCACAGGATTGTTATAAGGAGAACTATAACTATGTACACACAGCTCTGGGCTCCTTTAAAAGAAGAGTGTGTTATAAATATAATTAATAAATAAATATTCCAGGCTGCATAATAATAGCATGGATTTATTCAGAAAAACTCTGTTCTGATTTTCTTTCATGTTTTAGAGGCATATCAGAACATTTTACAATTGCACCTAACAGGTCAAGTAGCACAACAGTAGTGTAGCACCTTGTTAATGGGGATCCAAAAAGTCAAACCAATAATGGGAAAAATGGGATTTATTCAGAACAATGTTCTAAGCATTGCTCTTCTATCAGATGCATTAAATATACATTGGAAAGATGTATTACCACAAGTTTTTATAAGCACAGAGAACAAAACCTGTACTGGAGTTTAAAGGAACTAAATACTTTTAAAATTGGTTTTAAAATGTACTTTTTAATTAACAACAGCAACAACACTTTTTTCAAAGTATTTCATTCTTCTAAACTCCAGCAGGGGTTCCTCCTTCTTCTCTGAATAAATCCACACTTTTGTCTATTGATTCTACTCTTTTTATTCCCCTTTCTAGCAAGGAACAAATGATCTTCCATTACCACAAGTGTTCAGTTATTTGATCAGATGTGGGGACATTTGAAAGTCAGGCCTTTAATATCCCGAGTGCCCACCTTCCTTTTCATCCCAGCAAGGTTAGAATAAGCTTCAGTAACAGTTCAAAGCTTTTTCTTTGGTGCAACGTCCAGGCTAAAGTGCCCGGTGATGAGAATCTTCCCAGTTCTGAATCACAGCTAGAAAAAAATAACAAGTAAATCATTTTTGCTGGCTATTCAGTTTTAATAAAAGCTGGCATGACTCCAAATGAAGCTTCTAAAAGAGCTACTGTGTTTTTCCAATTACAAGTAAAACACAGCCAAATTTTTGCTTCATTGGCGGATGTTCTTTCCAAGTTCTTACCAAGCTAAGGCCTAAGATGCATGTTGTTCTGTCACACATATGGTGAGGAAGTAGCAGAAGTGACCCAGTTTCACTAAAATGAAAAAAGAGGATCTTATTTCCCAACACGTTTGGAAAACAAGCAATGGGAATTTTCTTATCAGACTCATCTTATCATAATAATAATAATAATCTTTATTACGGTCGTTGACCAGCACAAGTTGTAAAACAGTAGTACTATACAGTAAATGCAATATAAGGAAAGTGTTGCAGTATTACGGAGATTAAAATTGATGTAGCATTAAGACTGAGGGGGAGGGAATCTAAAAATACAAAATTTTAAAACATGATATAAAACACAAACAGAATAGATAAAATGCATGTAAGCTAAAAAGGACTCAGCCAAACACTTTGTTTCAGTCAAAAAGCAGTATAAAATCAGAGCAAATTTAAAAGAGGGGATAATCAGCATTCTATGGGGTCCTGCTCAGCACAGAGTCACTGAAAATGCTAGTAAAATACCAGTGAAATAGATTAAAATAAAAGGGCAGCTTATTCCTGCTTATTGAACAATTACAACTCCAAACACAGCTCAGCTCCCAATCTGGGAGGAGATATACAATTCAGGGGCTCTATAAAGTGTTAGCATTGAATTAGCTACTTTAAAGCTGGCAATACCTATCCCCACATGCCCAGCTACAACTAGCCGAGATATGAGTACAAATTGCTCTGGCATTGTGTCGTTTATTTGTCCATTTTTAGGCTCTTCCGAAAGCGAAGGGCTGCACTGCAAAATTTGGCTACCTGTCTAGTGGAAGAGGAATTACTTCCTTCCAGGAGCCTGGCAGTCATCTGAGGTAGATCGAGACCTGGGAATTTGACTATCAGAGGGTGAATGAAATCCCGGCGCAGGTCTCTGTAGAGCAGGCATTCCAATAGTACATGGGTAACTGTTTCAACTTGACCCTCGCCGCATGGGCAAAGCCTCTCCCCATAGGGGATCCCTCTGTATCGTCCCTCTAAAAGGGCTGAAGGCAAGGCATTACATCTTGCCAAGGTGAAAGCTTTTCTAAGAGGGGGCACCTCCAGGGCAGTAAGATAGGGTGCTGGGGCCAAGCAATACCTAACTGATTCTTGGCACTGAAAATCAGGTACCCTTGCCATGTCTGTCTGTCTCTCAATATCCTCAATTCTCTGTTTGATGGACTTCCTAGCTGTCTCCAAACTTTGCGTGAGCAGGGCGGACTGATCGAGGCCCAAAGAAGTCATCTTTTGGTTCAGTGAACGCTTCCAAGTCGACTGGTATGAGTCCGCTAAGACTAGGCGGCTCAGCCCTATCTCTGAGGAATGGACTCTCAGCCAATAAAACAGCGCCATTTGCCAACATCTGGCCTCAACTCTAACGAGGCCCGCCTCCAGTCTGAGCCTCACATTGGAGGTGCATTTAGGGGTTTGAAATAATGCTCTCAGAAACTTGGACTGCACCACTTCTAAGGGGAACAGATCTGTATAGGGACCCAGTTGGGCACCGTATAATAACTGTGCCAATGGTTTCGCCTGAAAAAGTTTTATGGCCGCGGGGATAAGATGCCCACCCCTGGATCTATAGAACTGCAGAATAGCTCGGGCGCTGTTTTGAGCGGCCTGGGCCACGTGCAAGGCATGGGGATCTTATCATAGGTGTTCAATAACCCCCCCCTTTTAGTAAATAGCAGCAAGATAAGGACTTTGGCAGGGTAGGGGGAGGTTTAATCCTTTGCCTCACGCTGGTCCCAGTCTGGATCAGGCCTGCTCCCACAAGTATTTGCCATGATATTAAAAACTCCCACTGGCACCAATGGGAGCTTTCCCCCCAGGACAAATAGCAGCTGCAGGGAGGGACTCTGATCCATACTAAGATCTCCCTCTCCCTGCCATGCTCCTGGTCCACAGGGGGCCAGATCATCTATATATTTATTTCTCTTAAATGTACCCGTCACTAATCCCATGCATCGCAGCTCTTGTAAGAGTTCCCGAGCAGAAGGACCATGGTGATTGGGCAGTGGAGATTCCATATGCAGATAGGGAGGAGGAGCCTGTGGCACTGTGGTGATTGGGTAGAGGGGGTTTCATATGCAGATAGGGAGGAGGAGCCTGTGACGGTAAAGGTCAGTTGGAATGCAACAGTAACTGGTCAGAGGATGTTCTTAATTGTAGAAGAGAGGAATCTATATATACTAACCGACCCCGCACAGAGCATCTGTGCACTCTTTGGGACCGACGGTTACTTCTTCCCCCTCACACCTTCTGCCCCAGTCTCCGCTTCCTAACCACGGTCGGCCCGTGCCGGGCCTAGCTGCCTCTCCTCCCCACTGCCACTTCTGCCCCCCCTTTCTTCCCCTTCTCCTGGGCCTTGCCTCCGCGGCCAGGCTGGGCCTGCCGCCGCCTCTGGCCTCCACAGCCGGCCTGCCCCCGCCACGGTGACCAATCCTCCTGGGTGCGCCTCGGCCAATCAGGTGTCTCTGCTGCCCAGCCAATCAGCTGGGCACTGGGATGCACATTCCAAGGCATACCCAGGAGAAATAATAATATAGATACAAGGATAGCAGGCAGGGGTCTGAGAAGAGAGGGGTTGTGAGGGAGGAAAGAGCCCCTTTATGAGAAGGAGGCTGTCATTGTGTGAATTAGATGAGGAAACAAGATGACCAAAATCTGTTAACTCAGGAAGGGAGGGAGAAAGAGAAAAGAAGGGAGGGGAAGAAAAACAGAAGAGAAGAGTGAGCGGAGGAGATAGAGGGGAAAAGAAGGAAGGGGAAGAGAGAAAGAATGAAGGGCGAGGGATGGGCCCGAGCCTGTCAGTGGCCTGAGGGGAATGAGTGGCCATCGTGGTGCCTACTGGCAGCAAGGAAGGGCCCAGTCAACCACTGCTGTTGTTTGTGGCTACCGAGGTCATTAGCGGAGGGTGGGAGGCAGGCAAGGGATGGGTCCGGGCCTGTCAATGGCCTGAGGGGATCAAGTGACCATGGCGGCAGTGAGGAAGGACCCGGTCAACAGCTGTTGTTGCTCCTGTGGGAAGGAGCAGGGCTTGGGTGAGGGTGGGGAGGTCTCTGGAGATAGGGGGCTGCAGCATGGATGATAGGTGCCAGCAACACTGCAGCTGTGACCAAGAAGGGGTGAGGGGGGTGGAGTAAAGGGATGGAGGAGTGATCAAGTGGGATGAGGGGGATGGAAGCAACCGGATTGAGGAAGAGGAGCAGGAGTGCTGGTCAGGTGAGGGTGGAGAGATCTCTGTGAGGGGGACTGTGGCAGGGGGTGAGGGGAGCACTCAAGTACTAGTGTGCAGCTGCTCTGTGCAGATTAAACTAGTTTTACAAATAAAAAACTAAGCGTATAAGCCTCAGTCACATGCTTAAAGCACTGGTGGAGCCACCATAGTGCGAACAGGTCAGAATAACATGGGCCACCGTACTTCCGGGGCTGCACCTCATGCCCAACGATGTCCCCAACGGTCTTTCGTTGGGCGTGGTTTACTTGCAAATGCAAACTTTACAAGGCAAGGAGAGTTGCTCTGGCCATGCTGCGAATGCTGTGCTGGCCGGATTTTACTCACAAATGGTGGGGGTGGCCCCGTTTGTGAGCAAACCATGCCCCCTGAGTCTGACATCAGATGCTGACATGACATACAGGGCGTGGTTAGGGGGGCCACGGCAGCGAGCTGTACCTGGGCTGTCGCTGGCCTCCCTCCACGCCTGGCTTAAGTAACATGTAGTTTGTGCTTTAGATGCCACAGAGAACACAGCAGTGAACTATTGATATATGTCATATCAGCAGAATGATATATCATCTGGAAGTGAGGAGCATTTCCGGCAGGGGGGAGAATGCAAAGAGTCATATGTTGGTCCTTGGGCTGGGGGGATCCAAGATCTACAGGAAGTCTTCTACTGACAATACAATTGGTTCCTGGAAACTGTGTCTTCAGCTAAACGGTCTTAACTTGGAGCCCCTTTTCCCATAGAAAATGGATGCAATAAATAGAGGTTTGGTTCCTGAACCAAGGCCAGATACCCCCCACATTTTTCATCTGTTTTCAAAATTGGTAGTGCGTCAGTCACAAACACGTAGACATACACCAGAGGGGTTGATGATGGAGACTCAGAAGTTGCTCACCCTTGCCCCCCCCCACCCCACTCCTTTCCTGGCTCTTTCTCACTTTTCCATGGAAAGGAGGGAGGCTGCTGAATAGCCTGCCTCTTCCTCCTCTTTCTACTCTTCGGCAACAGTTAGGTATTCAAGGAAAGAGGGTGGGCAGGAAGTGGTTTGTGAACTGGGAGCAGGCTGGTCTCTTTCCCTCTTGCCATCACAGCACAGCAGCTGAGCCTGGAGGAGGGGGGGGAGCCTCTTGGAGGATTGAGACAGCCAATCTCTCAGCAGCCTTAAGTACACCAGGACTGCTGGTCTCCATGACAATGTGAACTTGAGCCTCCGTTACCAGCTCCTCCTCATCTAGTCCATGTTCCAGCAGCCAGTCAGCAAAACATCCCCTCCTGTAGCAAATGTAAAGTCAAAACAACGTGCCAATTCAGAAACATCTTAAATATTGTTCTTCTTAACTTGGACTGTCTTTAGCCAAGGAATGTAGTACATTTGTTCTTTTGTACAAACACTTTGTGTGCGTGTTGAATGTAACATGTGTATCAATCTAAAATGCCCAGGACTGAGCTGCTCACCTTTCCTCCAAGTCTTCCTTTCCTTTATTACTCTCCATATCCCATGACAACATTATTATCAACTTTGTAAACCAGGCATGAAATGCATTTTATCTTTCATTCCTCCCTCTTCTTTGTTCCCTATATTCACTCTGTCACCAAATCATGTCAGTTCTCCCTTAGGGAAAATTAATATGTACACTACAAATAAGATGCAGCCTTTGAGCTGTTGTATATATACAGCTTGTCTCATCCAGTCAAAACTCTCATTGAATCTGGATGAAATTTCTCATTGTATGCAAAAAGGTCACATTTCCAAGAGCCTGCGCTGGTGTGATACATTTAAGCAGTATTTGTAGGAGGCAAAAGGTGTTACTCCAGCACTAAGAAAGATATTTTTAACTGAAATTACAATTATTCTGTGTCTCATATACAGACACGTTAATGATTTATCTATATTTTGGGATGAAATTGCCATAATCTGCACTGAGCTCACAGGATAGGATGTGCAATAAATAACTGGTCCATATAATATAATATAATGGACCAGTTCAGATGATACATCCACTGGCCCTCTCAAATGTGTGGAAGAGAACTGCAAGCACATACATCTCTCCTCACAACTCAGTGTACCATCTCACCATTGTCTAACCACAGGATTCAGATCATGGCCACAGTGTGGAGGTAGAGTGTATTTAACCTTTTGTCTCTGTGACATTTTCCTGCTGAAACATTTCTCCACAAGTGGTTATTTAACCATAGAAGTATAAAGTTGTAGCAAATATCAGCACTGCCAGGATTTAATAGCAGCTTTGGGGAGGGCATTGCTCTATGTTGTAATCTTGAAATGATTTGCAGTCCTATGCAGCTGCCACTCATGAGTAAGCTTAAGGCTGTAACAACACACTTACTCATTTAATGTAAGGTGCAGTTTGTAGGGATGTGCACAAAACCAGTTTTGCCAGTTCGGCTCGAATCTGAACTAGATTTGAACCAGCTTGGCCTGGTCCGGTTTGGGGCCCAGATGAACTGGACCTGGTTCGAGTTTGAACAAATCTGGTCAAACTCAAACCAGGTCAGAGTTTTAGTGGTAAATACCGGCTCAGAGCTATACTGGTAAAGCGGAATTTGGTAAGGATTCCCCTGCAGCCTTCACGCTATGGTTTTGATAATCCAAGTAATTGCTTTATTGATACAAAGACAGTTTCAGCTGAAAATGAGTCAGAGAGAGCCCGTGCAGGTTACAAACCTGATCAGACCCCAAAGACCACTTGCAAAGTACATCACACCATCTTTCCTGGTCAAAAGAGGAAGTTACATAATTGGACTCGAGTTGCTTAAACATTTTCAATCAGTTAGTTGGACATTTACACATGTATACTAAAACAAGGAATTTACAGTAACATACCATATTTACCCTGCATGATTAGAATGCCTCAGTCATGGTTTTGTAAAATGTCGCTGCCATTAGTTTGCTCAAGCATTATTCAAATCTTCAGGGACCTTTCCCCCAAAATCTATTTCAAGCCAAAATCCCAAGATAGCCATTTGCTGCCTGCAGTGCTAAACCTGTTGTCTTGTTTCCTTTATTTCCAGTAGTTCATGCTGCCACCCCCCACCCCTGAATTATCAACAGTGTTTAACCCACCCACCCCCTGGGCTTGGGTGGAATTCCCTGGGAAACTCTCTCCTCTAATATTGGAAAAGTACAAAAGCCTTCCACGTGCAAGCTTACACATGATGAGAAAACTGCTAGGTTGCCGAATGATCTGAGACGTGTTGCACAAGAGAAAACCCCTCTCCAGCCCCACTTTTCCTGAGTTAAAAATCCACTCCAAGAGGCTGGTTAAAATTGCAAAGAACAAAAAGAAAAATAAACTTTATTCAAAATACCTCAGACAGCTTCGGTCTGAGGCTCTCACAGCTTTTAGTTACAGGTATAAGAAATACTCAGTAGTTGCAAGAATACTTCAAAATGCACCCCAGATTATATTTGGGGTGTCACACTTTCAAAATCATGCTTACCCAGTTATAAAGAACTGGGATGTAGGAAAAACACAAAATTACCTTTAGAAGCTTATAGAGGCTTTTACAGTGCCCTGGCTGGATGGGTGCAAGCTGGCTGGATGTTCTGCAGGCTAGCTTAGTTGAGTTACAGTTAGACCATCCTAGAACAATATCAGGGATATGCAAAACACCGGAAAGAAATACAACTTTCTGGCACAAAATCTAACAAACTGTTCCCAGGGCTGAATCCCCTTTTCTCTGAAAACTCACCCATCACTTGATGAGAATCAAGCTTTTCTGCAATCCTGTCTCTCAAGGATCTGCAGGTGTTTCTGCAGCCAAACTCCATGGCCACACGTCCTGCTGCAACCCCAGCCTAGCTTCAACTGAACAAAGAAACCCTTCTCTTCCTGCCACCTGAGATCTACGTCCCACCCACCTGGTGGCTGATTGGTTGAGCACTAGCCTGTCAGTCAGGTCAGGGTACACTTCTGGTTCACTCTTTAGGGGAAAGGAGAGGCTGTTACTGGCTGATCACTACATTATTCATGAAGGATATATATGTCAAGAGTAGGAAAGGGACGAGTAAGGAAGAACTGAAAGACAACTGCCAACATTACAGGGGTTTATGAATTCAGATGAGGTGAAATAAATAGTTTCCATGTGAAAGGGATAAGGTACATATCCCTACGGTCTTTGTCGTAGACCTATCACTCTCTGTGTTACAGTTACAAACCTAAGCCTTATTCAGATATTACATTGTATAAGTGTACAGATTTCTGCACACTCATACATGTTTTTGGTTGACTAACAGCACCTGTGTTCATTTTGGAAGTAAATCTGGGTACAGGCCTCCAAGATGTGTGATACAGTTAGGAAGTGTAGTGCTGCACCTGTGTTCAATGTAATGTGTGAATAATTGTATCTCTGTACTGATCTGTACCTGTGCACCACTGTACACTCATTGTACCATTGTTGAACATAACATGTGAACAGGGCTCTTGTGAAAGAATGTTCTGGTGAATCAAAATGGCTCAGAATGAATCAGTCCCTGCTTTCCTAGCTTTCATTAAAATTATAGCTATCTTGATTTCTATCTTGATTAATAAGAACTAAACATTTTACCACCTGTATGTATGCTGCGTCAACTTGTCAGATAGGCTGTTGCCATACATAGTACATAATACAATACAGTATGAGATTTAACACCATTCTGTATTAGGCACATATTTTTGCTGTCTTGCTATCTTTATACTCAGTATCATTCTGATACCAGTGTTGATTAATTTTTACATATAGTTTTATGTTCATAGTCTTAACTTTTAGCATCTTCTACTCACTATATTATGCTTCAGATAATTTTATAGAGATCCCCTATTACCTTGTAGGAGTAGATTGTCTTAACTGTTCTTTTGTCTACTTTGTTGTTAAGCTGGTCGGAGACCAAAATAAAGACTTGAGACTTGACTTCCCATTGCTCTGAGAAGAGGCAAGCGAAGATGTTCAGTGATTAAACACTGAGCCTTGATGACTCTGAATTCTTCTGGCACAAATTGTGGACCATGATCTGAGAATATTGTGTCAGCTGTTCCCTTGTGGGCAAAATGTTTCTTTATTACTTTATGAGATCAAGCAGGGCTGTCCTTAGAGAGCCCTGGTGGGGTGCGGGGCCCAGGGCAAATCAGCCAGTGCAGGGCCCCCTTCCAGTTAATTCTAATGGGGGTTAAAAGAGTGAGGCTCAGGGCGGTTGCCCTGCTTGCCATGCCCTAAGGACAGCCCTGAGATCAATTGTTCAGCAATGGCTTTGTCTCTCTTCTAGTCAAGTTCCAAATAAAGCTTAAATTCCTCCCTCCAGTGCTTCTATGACTGGGCTACAGAAGTTGCAGTGAAGTCCAGGAACAGTGGGTTTTTCAGTTAGTGGTCTTTGGTGCTTTGTCTGCTCGTGCTGCACTGCTATACCTGGGCTCTCCTTTCCCACCCTCCTTCTTTCCATCTTTTCTTTGAGCAGTGAGAAAGGGCTACCCAGTTTGTGAGTTTAGGGTCTCCCCAAAGAGCTTACCTCCCTGCAGATTATCCATTTGATGTCCATGGGCGGGCAGATTGCCCGCCCACACGAACACCAGCTGTTGCCAGCAGCTCTGAGGGTTGGGGTGTCGGAATGTGTCACCGTGCATCACCCCACCCCCTGGATCTCCAATAATGCAATTGCACAAGTGTGCAGTGCATTGTGGGGATCCCCCTCCCCTCCCCGACTCAAGCAGCAGACACACAATTTTTAAAAATGAGGTTTGGAGAGCACTTGCTCTCCTAAACACATTTTGAAGTGTGACTTCGTAGGAGGGTTTGCTGTCATGGTGCCGCTGGGATCGGGTCCGATCCCAGCAGTTTACACGTGCGTGCAAAACCGGGCTGGGCTCCCTTAGCCCAGTTTTGCACGTGTGTGTGAATAGCCTCTTGCTCTGTGCCTGGGTGCTTTCCAGATTAGCCCCTACAACGGTGCCACAACACATCTGCTAAGTGTGCTTCCGTAGTTCCTGTGTTGTGATACCACTGTCCCTACCCTGTCAGCAGGGTGCCATTCACATTTCTGATACCTTATTTCAGATTTTATTGCTGTGATTTAATGCTATGATGTGGTATGTAAAAAGTAGCTGGTTGTTTCCCCTCCCCCCCCCCATTTTAGGATGGTTACAACGCTGTTTCGGTGTTGTAAGTAGTGTGGCGTGGACGGTTAAATCTGTGTGGATTATGATGTATCAATATAAAGCCCATTTCCATTTTAGAAATATTTTTTCACTGGAGTTGTAAAGAACGTTATACCTTGACTTTTTTCCAAGCGGTCTGCAAAAGAAAGCTAATGCTCTGGCGAGGCTGGAAATGTGCTCCCTGTAGCAGCAGAAGTGTGGAGATAGCCCAGGGCTGCCCTGTGACATCATCACAAACTACACCATTGGGGCATCCCTATGTGTCCATACAGCTGTAGCAAATTTGTTTCAAATTGGTTAGTGACCACAAATTAGTGCACTTGCTCCTCAAATGTTTACATGTCTGCCACCTATTATTGGGTTGAATGACATCATCACAATCTATGCCATTGAGGTGTCCCTTTGTGTCCCTACAGCTGTACCAAATTTGGTTCAAATCAGTTCAGCGGTTTACAAGTTCGCCCAGCCCACTTGCACCTCAAAGGTTTATGTGTCTGCCATCTTGAATTGGGGTGGATGACATCATCACAAACTATGCCATTGAGGTGTCCCTGTGTGTCACTCACTGCAACTGTACCCAATTTGGTTCAAATGGGTTAGGTAGTCCACAAATTAGCCTGCTTGTGCCTCAGATGTTCATGTGACTGCCATTTTGATTTTGAGTGGATGACATCATCATACATCACACCATTTGGGCATCCCTATGTGTCCCTAAAGCTGTAGCAAATTTGATTCAAATTGGTTAAGCAGTTCACAAGTTAGCCCACTTGTGCCTCAAAAGTTTACGCATCCGCCATCTTGAATTGGTGTGGATGACATCATCACAAACTATGCTGTTGAGGTGTCCCTATGTGTCCCTGCAACTGTTCCCAATTTGGTTCATATTGGTCCAGGTGCTGCGGAGCTGATAGAGGGGAACACACGGACACACACAGAGAATGCAGGGTGATCTCATAAGCCTACTGGAAAGTAGGCTAAATATATATATTATGTGGCCTTACATATCAGAAGATCTCAGCAAATCCACAGCGTGAATGTGTAAAAAGCGGGGTGGGGGGGCTTATGAGAAAAATGCTCAAATGCTAAATCCAGAGCCGAAGAGAATCAAGTTGCACCCTTGCATCCTTGTGCAAGAACTCATGTGGAGAAATTTTTAAAAATCCTTTTACATGAGTGGCAATATTATTTCAGGGATGGGCAAAAAGTGGCTGTAAAAATCAGCAAATCATTGTACTGTGAGTAAACTGTCCACACCTTGACCATGCTGCAACACAAGAAAAATGGGGCAAGCCTCGTACAACAGAACAATAAAGCTACTTTCCAGCAACGAATTCACAACGTTGTAGGGCTACAGTGCATCAATAAAATCCTAAGCAAGGCATAGGAAATATGAACAGCACCCTGTTGACAGTGTAACAACAGCGATGTTGTTACATGGGCAATACAGAGGGGCACTTAGCAGACACATTGCAAAACTGTTGCAGTGCGTAGTCTGGAAAACACCCTGTAGTCCTCTTCCTCCATCTCCCCTTTTCCTTTTCTGGATTCTCCCCCTCTGCTGGTGCCGCCTCCTTCTCTCCAGCCCTGTTTCCTTCTAGAGTTTTCTTATAATCCCTTCTTCCATTCTTTTTTCCCCTTCCACCTCTCTTGCTCAGAACTCTTCCTTACATTCCCTTTGCCTAGCCCTTATCCCAAAGGCCCATTTTTTCATCTCACCTCCTCTTCTCTGGTCACATCTAAAAAATGACATTGTAGAACTGGAAAAGGTGCAGAAGAGGGCAACCAAGATGATCGGGGCCTAGAGCACCTTTCTTATGAGGCAAGACTACAACACCTGGGGCTTTTTAGTTTAGAAAAAAGACTATTGCGGGGAGACATGATGATAGAGGTCTATAAAATCATGCATGGTGTGGAGAAAGTGGATAGAGAGAAATTCTTTTCCCTCTCACATAACACTAGAACCAGGGGTCATCCCATGAAATTGATTGCCAGGAAATCTAGGACCAACAAACAGATACAACACATAATCAACACATAAGGCATAATCACACAACACATAATCAATTTGTGGAATTCTCTGCCACAAGATGTGGTGACAGCCAACAACATGTATGGCTTTAAGAAGGGTTTGGATAACTTCATGGAGGTCTATCAATGGCTGCTAGTTGGAGGGCTATAGGCCACCTCCAGCCTCAAAGGCAGGATGCCTCTGAGTACCAGTTGCAGGGGAGTAAGAGCAGGAGAGAGGGCATGCCCTCAACTCCTGCCTGTGGCTTCCAGCAGCATCTGTTGGGCAGAGGCGTATCTAGGGAAAATAGCACCCAGGGCAAGCACTGAAATTGTGCCCCCTGTCCAGACATCTGACACCCATCTTTCAGACAGCTTTACCATAATATCAACTCAAAAATACAAGTCAAGCTCGTTAATCTTTTAATATTTCAAAAACTATTTAGCACTGGACGTAGCCAGACCAAAAAATGCTGGAAAACTACAAATTTCAGTATGCTGGGGCTCATGAAATACCCAAATACTATGTGGAGGTGTACTTGGAAAACTACACAGAAGTGCCTGTCTAATTCTCTACTATGCATTGTAGCATCACCATTACATAAGTTTTAAAAATCAATGGAGAATTTGACTTTTCCCAGATACTCTGAAAATAATTAAAGGATATGCAGAGTAAACTGTGTCACTACTTGGAATATATTCTAGTATTTCAGAAAGATAGTTAAAATGAGAGAAAGAGAGCAAGAAACTCCCAGTGGGCCTTAATACTAAGGATTTCACACTGTTTCAAAGACAAACTCACCATTAATAGCCATATTATTAAGACATCACATTTAACTCACTTATCACAAGAAGCAAAGTAAGAGCAAATGAATATAATCCTAGCTCATAAGCTTCAGCTCAGTATTCACAAGCCCTGATTCTCTGTACTTAGTGCCAAACTAAATATGTGTACAGTGACATATTATATTAAAAAAAATTACCTGCAGCCCCTTCAGGGGGGCTTCCTAAAGGCCATGTGTAGGGGGTCTGCAACTGTTCCCCCTCCCCTTGCTGGCCTCTAGGGCCTCTCAGGGACCATTTGGGTATGTGCGGTGGCCGTTTTTCAAAATAATTTTTTTAAATGGCCGCTGAAAACAAAATGGTCGCCGTGCATGCTCAAATGGCCTCTGCAAGGCCTGGCATGGCCTAGAGCCTCACAGAGGCCATTTGAGCATGCATGGTGGCCATTTTGTTTTCAGTAGCCATTTTTAATTTTTTTGAAATTTTTAAGAATGGCGCCCCCCTTCAAGTGGCGCCCGGGGCACGTGCCCTGCCTGCCCCACCCTAGATACGCCCATGCTGGTGGGCCACTGTGTGAAACAGGATGCTGGACTAGATGGGCCTTAGGCCTGACCCAGCAGGGCTTATGTTCTTATGTTCTCTTTCCCCACACACTGTTGTTTAATCCTCAACCATCCTGCCTTCTCTTCTGCAGGTGTTTTCCCTGATGATCAAACACAGAACATGCACTGAACATTCTGAAAGCCATTGCTCCATTGAAAGCAACAACACTTAATTTAAGGGTGATTAAGGGAATTCAGGTTCTGAGGTCCCAATTTTTTGTTAGCGTGAAGGGTACATGGGGCCTGAATTTTCTAAACACTTATGTCCTGCAAGGTGGGGGGGAACTATCTGCTTTGGAGCATGAGCAACCAATACAGTTGGAAATCTATCTATCTATATAATACACTAAGGTTGCACGTGGCAAGACCCGCCTACACAATGCTTTACAAATTGGAGATAACAGACAGAAGCACCATGGTGACTGGGCAGTGGGAATTCTATATGCAGATAGGGAAGAGGAGTGGGTAGGGAGAGAGTGAGTGAGCAGATGATGGGGAGGGGGCAAGCGAGCGAGTGAGTGAGTGGCAGGGAGGGGGCGAGTGAGAGAGTGAGCTAGCGGTGGGGAGAGGTCAAATGAGCGAGCGAGCAGGGAGTGAGCAAGCAAGTGGCAGGGAGGGGGCAAGTGAGTGAGCGAATGGCGAGGAGGGGGTGAGTGAGAGTGGGTGGTTGTCACTGAACAATAAATCAGGGGCTATGGTGGGGGGCAAGGAGAGCTACAAAGTCCTAGTGCACAGATGATCTGTGCAGTTTTAGCTAGTGTTATATATTTCAGTCGGAGATAGATAGATAGATATATATATATATATATATATATATATATATATATATATATACACACACACACACACACACACACACACACACACACATATATATATATATGCACATACACACACACACACCCCTATACCTGCTCTGCACCTTTTCTGCTTGCTCTCTCTCTCAGGGCCAAAGAGTGCATTAGGATTAGCCCATGATTGGGATGAACATACATGCTTGAGTTTTGGGTTGAGTTTTTTAAAAACATGTGGTTACATGTGAAAACACGTGAAATAGCAGCCATGGAGGTCTCTGATCTGGATCAGGACCATGATGTGGCAGAGGGAGACTTCAAACCTTTGTCTCTTCCCTGGTCCTGATCTGTATCAGGGAGCCCTACAACTGCTATTTTGCCCAGGAGGGAAACTCTCCTTTTATTCTCTATACTGCCCTAATATCTTACTTTAGAAAGTAAGCCTGAGAACAAGGATTATATTTCTATTTTTTGTATAACATCTAGCAAATCAGGAAGCTTAACATGTAAATAAAATAAAACTGCTGTTCTCAAAAGTTCAAAAATCAGATCTTCCCAGTTCACGGAATTGGCTTTAAAAAATCTAAAGGTTTTTGTAAAAAGCACAATGTGTATAACCACTTTTAATATGCTTCACTATTGGCACATTAGAGCTACAATCCAGTCTAACAATCATTAATTTAATGGGAAATGTGTAGCACAATCCTGTGCATGCCTACTCAAAATTAAGTCATATTGAGTTCAATGGGACTTGCTCCCAGGGAAGGGTGTAGAGGATTGCTGCCATAAGCACATGTTTAAATCAATAGTACTTCAAAGTGCTTAACTTGGGATATATTGTGCACTAAGGATGATGCTGCAGTCAAACCCAACACTCTTTTATTTCAGAGAAAGAGGGGGCTACATGAGCTTAAGTTTCCCAATCAAATCAATGAAACTTAAAAGTGCTGAACTTGGGCTGGGTTGTAGTCATGTTTTTACTTCCTGTACAGGAAAGCCAAGGTTATCATGTTTTCTGTTTGTTAAAAAGTCTGAAATGATGAAGTTGTGATAAAATGTCAGGATTTATTATAACTAGAGCTTGTCTTATTTATATAATAACATTTTTGGAGGGGTGGTATATAAATAAAATAAAATAAACAAACAAACAATATAATACCATTAGTGAATAAGGCACTGAACAAAAAGTTTTAAAAAGCTAAGTCTCTGCCCCAAGAGTTTACAGAAATACGTTTTGATAGAGAAGCAATAGAGGGTGAAAACAGAAAGCTAGGGGGACAGGGAGTGGATGTACACAAATCCAATTACATGTTTGGACTTTGTCTTGGGAAATCCAGATTTTAATAAACCCTTACTTTATGGGTGTTGGGTGGGAGTTTGTTTAATTTCTAACCTTGAAACTACTGTTTAAAAAACACTCGAATTAATGTGAGATTCTGATAATTTTCTACTTTTCTCTCTTTGTCAGTAACACAGGCTTCAGATTGACAGAGAAGGCAGAGCCGCACTAGAACTGCAGAACATGAATGGAAATCTTCCATTTCCTCTGTCATCCAGAGAGTATAATGAGTCGCATACCTCAAGCATGCAGCTAGCTACGACCTTCTCGAATGACGGCAAACAACAAGCAGAGCCAGCAGAGTCTCCTGGCATCCCATCCAGCATCCTGAATGATGCTGAGCCTCCCAGAGCAATGAACAGCAGCAGAACCCTGGTGAATGATTGTATGGGCAATGGGAGCAGACCTCAGGGAGCAGGAACAGACACATGGAAGGAGGCTGATATGCAGAAGCGAAGGCAACAGCAAGACCAATCAGGGTGTGCCAGGGACAGCATCAGCAGCCTGGTGCTGACAAATGGGTTACACACAGAGTCTGAGCCTGAAAAAGAGAGAGAGGTCGTTGGCAAGGAAGGATCAGAAACCCAGAATCAAAGAGCTCCAAGGGGCGGAGCTGCTTTGGAAGAGAGGACCTTGACAAACAAATTGCTCTTCAGCCATGCGTGTTTGCCATTGCATCGGGATGTAGCAGAGCTGCTAGAGCCTGAGGATGGAGAAGAACAGCTAAGGTAACAGAACTGCTGTACAACAGTAATTTAGCATTCTGATTTATGTGCATGCATTTCCATTGCACTTCAAAGCTTCATTTAGCTTGGGCTTAGATCAGGGGACATCCAGACCGAAACCACATGTTTGCAGCTACTGTTGGCCTAAACTATGACTTTCTTTGCTGTCCTTTTCCTTTTTTTGTTTTCAGTCTGTAGTTTTTCTTTAATGTAAAGGGCTGGCACTTTAGCTTGGAGACATCCCCTGTGGCGCCATTGAATGGCCTTCTGCCTTCTTCAACAGATGTCCCTAGGCAAGTGAACAACCATGGGTGGTTGTTTGGTGAGCTAATTCAGATTCCTCAACTGAATGGTCTCAGTCCCAGGATTCTGGGGCTGTGAGACCTCTTTTACAGATAATACTTCTCAAGGAAGTCTGGGCCTGGGGTCTATGTCACAATGCCTTCCAAGATGCCAAATTTCTTCCATTTTGGAACCAGATCCTGTCTGCTTAGTTCTATTTATTATGCTTCCATTTTCTGAAATTCCCATTCCACCACTTGCACTGCTGAAGAAGGAAGCTGCTTTTCAGTTTAATTTTTAAAATTTACACTGAAAATCACCTCTTCTGCATGTAGTGGAAACTTTTAAGAAACATCTTCAGCATCTTCTCTATTTTCATCATGGTCTCAGGGACCACTTGAAAGTGAACCAGAAACCATTGGGTCCCAGGATCGGAGTATGAGCTACTGTGACATGGCATTTGAACCTAGATTATTGCAAAAGTTCCAAGTGAGTAACAGATTCTAGGATCAGGTATGTTTCCCTGCGAATGTTTGACTGCATTCTGTACCTCTCTATGCTGTGCATCTGTACTATTTTCTTCCAACTTGCAAATCATACCACAAAACTCCAAAAAGAATGACATCAAATGAGTATAACTTCTCTATTGTTCAGTCATATTCTTCCATTTCAGATTCACTGTTGCAGAAGCCAAGCTAAGTTGCGGTGATGATGACAGGGAAGATTTTGCATTGAAAGAATTTAGGGATGGATTCAGTTCTACTTTTGAAAAAATTGTGGAATCTGACCTTATGAAGGGCACCTACTACAGCAGTTTGGACTCCTTGGATGTGCTCTCACTGACAGATGAGACAGACAGCTGTGTTAGCTTTGAAGCTCCGCTCACACCCCTTATTCAGCAAAGAACTAAGGAAAGTTCTGAACTTTTAGAACAGAAACTCATTGCTCATCAGAAGGAAGCTCTGGGGCCCATGACAGCAGATAAGCAGGAAGAGGCAATGGCCAAGGCTATGGATGGTGATTTTGGAAGCCCCCTGAAGCACTCAATCACCAGTAGCCAGTCTGAGAATGTGCTGAGCAGGGCATCACTGAAAAGCATCCCCAATGGGTACCATGTTGAGAGGCTGGAAGAAGATGCCACAAAGCTGATTAACTCAATCAGGTAATACTATCATACACCTCATACTATACTGGTCAGCCAATGGCACATGTGGAGTTGACTGACTATGGCATGCTGTTTTAACCAATTCACCACCAATGGACCAACTGAAAAACTCAGTATTGCATATTCTTTATTATGATTATTACTGCAAGCTTTAATCTGTTCAGTTGGCAGATTAATCAACTGAAACTTTCATTTACTAATTTGATTGATGAGGACAATTTTAATCAGTGTGGCTGTCATTTAAGGGTGCAGGGTTTTTTGAGGCTCTTTGGTTCTTGTGTGCTAGTGTAATAACAACCAAGTAAGAAAGACAAATCGTATTTAATACTTTCTAACATGGAAGGATACATTTTGTCTACTAAATTATTGTCTTACATGTCCTCTAGTATCTTAGTAAGGCAATACACTGAAGTTTGGTGATATGCACATGTAGTTATATGTTATAATTTAAAAATAGACAGATTTTTATTAGAATGCATTAATTGGTTGACTGCTCTAGTTGTTTATATACTACCATAATGCATAAGAAAGCAGCATAAGTAAAACAGCTTCTGACCTGAGAGGTTTCCAGCCTCCCATTTTGACTGGGGGACAATAAGGGGTGGGGAGACAAAGGTAAGGATGAGAACAAGTTAGAATGGGAGCAGTGATCTTAGGACACAGCTAGCGGTTTCTTCCATAGGCTTCATTTCCTGAAGCACTGCCCCTTCCTCCTCATTTATCTTTGGAAAAATTCAACACACACTCGAGGAGGAAACTGCCCCTACATTGTAGTAGGCCCTTAAGGGCTCTGCCTCTCAGTACCTCTCTTTTGTCTTTCTGCTCCACCAAGTGAGAGGAAACCACAATGGCAGGAAAACCAACTAACCAAAGCATTTTCTGCCCAGTCCCTCCAACAGCAAAATGTCATTCATTGGTTAATCAAAGGGATTAATCCATTTATTATTATTTATTACCATTTCATGTAGGGATGTGCGAACTGGTTTGAATTTGAACTGGAGTGGTTCGAAGGTTCGAATTCGAACCAGACCATCCATCAGGTTTGAGCTGCATGTTCGAATTCGAACCAAACAGGGGGTGGTTTGATTCGAACTGGTTTGAACCAGTTCAAACCTCCAAAAGTGGGTGGGGTGGTATCAGGCACCCATGGGTACCTACCACCCAAGCCCCAAAGCAATCGGACATCCGTATGATTTTTTTATGAATTTTTGAAGTTTATTTTTATTTTTTCCTCATAGGTTATAATGAGACTCAAACCAGCCCATTATTCCCTATTGTGGAACACCCATGGGTTCCAATAACCACCCAATTTCCAAAGCAATTGGACACTCCTACGATTTCTTATGAATATTTGAAATATTTTAAATTATTTTTCTCATAGGGTATAATGGGACCCGAACCAGCCCATTATCCCCTATTGTGGAGCACCTAGGGGCACAAAAGTGGGGTAGGTGGTAGGCACTCAGGGATGCCTACCACCCCAAAAACCCCAAGGCAATCGGACACTCCTTCGATTATTGGTGAATTTTTAAAGTATTTTTGAATTCCTCATAGCGAATAATAAGGATTGCAGCAAATGTATAGCATCAGGTTGGGGGGAAAGGGGTATCCCAAAGCAGAGTGTGGTGGGTGGTAGTGCCCAAGGTAGGCAAGGAAGCTATCAGAATTATTTGCAAGGAATTGGGCAAAAGGCTGGTTTTTAAGTGATTTTTGAAGTTTATGCATCTTTAAGGTTAGCAGATGAGAATGGATTCATGGTTTGTCACTGAGAATCTAATATGCTACTAAAGAATCTACAGTCAGAACACCTCAGAAACAACAAAACCCACTACCCCATGGGTTAGTAACCCATGGGGGTGGTTGGCACCCTCTGTGCACTAGACCACCACTCACTCTGGGCCACCCCAGCACCCCCAAGTGGTTTTAAGGTTTTTCTCCATAGGGAAGAATGGAGGTTTCAGCAGCCCCATAACTGCACTTGGGGGGTATTGGGGTGGCCCAGAGCAAGGGTGCTAACCACCCCCATGGGCTGCTAACTCATTGGGTATATCCTATGAGAAAAATAATTTGAAATATTTCAAATATTCATAAAAATCATAGGAGTGTCCAATTGCTTTGGGGTTTGAGTGGTTATTGGCACCCATGGCTGTTCCACAATAGGGAATAATGGGCTGGTTTGAGTCTCATTATAACCTATGAGGAAAAAACAAAAATAAACTTCAAAAATTCATAAAATATCGTACGAGTGTCTGATTGCTTTGGGGTTTGGATGACAGGTACCCATGGGTGCCTGATACCATGCCACTCACTTTTGGAGGTTAGAACCAGTTCAAACCAGTTCTAACAGGTTCGAAACCAGTTCTAATTCAAACCGAACCAGGGGGTGGTTCAATTTGAACCAAAATCGAACCACCACCCCCTGGTTCAAACCTGGTTTGAATTAAAACTGAACTGGATGAACCGGTTCTATGCACATCCCTAATTTCATGCTGAACTATCTTTAAAAGAAATGTCTTAATATTGGTTTAGTGATATGGGTGGAGGTACCACTTAAAGATGAAAGACATTTCATTATGATGCAGCTTTGGACATGTTTGCCCACATACCTGTTTTTGTCCAGTTATGTCTGGAAGTGTGGATGCTTGATGAGTCTGAATGGCATTTCTGATCCGGGGTGTGTGGGGGTGGGAATGCCATACACTTAAGTGCAAGTCACAGCTTTAATTTATGGAAAAGACAACTGCTAACAGCATGCCATTCTCTTGGGGCCAGTTGTCTTGCAGTGGCAGATACAGGATTTCCATGCCATCCACTCTAATGATTTGGGATTTGAGACAGGCATAGATCATGCATGAGTTGAACTGCAGAGATTTCTAACTGAAGTGCAATTGAAGTGTTGATTACTCACACAGTATATAGCGCAAGCTAGTATCAACCCAAACATATTTGCTGAAAATACATTTGGCAAATATATAGATCCTGGGTGGGCTTCAGGACGCAGAGCGAAATAAGAGACTTCAAAATCTTCAAAGCATGGAAGACTTAACAACAGATACCCAGTAGCCGGACAGCCTGATGTCACATCACTCCCTGGTATATTCCAGGGAATAAATGGAGGCTCCCTGGCTATTTCCCACCCCAGAATGCACCAAGTCCTAACATGACCCCATGATTTCACTCCCTGGAAGTTTTTCACATGGGGCCTGTAAAGCCCTTTAACTTGCATCTCCGCCAGAATGAAGGGGTTGCATTCACATATCAGCCAGATTTACCCTAAAGTCCCTGCGAGTTATTGGGGAGCAGTTCACACACAATTCAGGGTTTTCACTGCGAATTAGAGTGTAGCCCGATTTATATCCGGGGTAAAAAAAAATCAATATTTCCGTGGGTTTTTTAGGACAACTTAGAGTTCTCAGTAAAGCCTCTCAGTAAACTCATGGTAAAGCCTGCTGTGTGTAGAAGCCCCTGGTGCATTTTCAAGGAGAAAAAAAATGTTACCCAGCAGGAGCCAAATGCTGCAGAGAAAAGCTGGACTTGAAGTGCTGCTGCTCCAGCCACCACCCATAAAGACACAGCTTTGTCAAGCATTAATATATCATATTAATCATAATATATTGGTATGCCCCCCCCCACTTGTGTACAAGCCACACCTTGAATTTTGAGGTAATTTTCTGGGCTCCTCATGAAAATACCTCAAAACTCCCTTCTTACTTTTCCTACTTACAAAATTATCAGCCAAAATAGGGGGAGTGTTTCATACCGGCACAAATCCAGAGATGCAGTTTGAGGAGCTGTGTACCTTAAGCTTTGTCTGGGATTTGCCCTTTAATTTTTAAAGATGATGTTTATACTTCATCATTTCTAACTTAAGCTGACTTTGATGCTGAAAATAGTTCTACTGTTAAAGATTCTGTCCCACTAGAAAAGACATAGTTGAATCTGAATAGTTTAATGGCAACAAAAATCATTAATTGCTAATATTTAGAACAAAGTGATTCCGTTCAGAAATGAATGGTTAATGTAATTGTTATACATATATTTTATAAGCTTGTCAAAGCAATGGGAAGAGAAGTCGGGCTATAAAACTTTAGCTTCATTTGATATTGGAATAAGAGATATATTAGCAGTGTGAATTGTTCTAGAGTTTCCTTTCCTTTCTCACATTTTGTATGCATTTTCCTTTTAAATTGATGATTTTAGAAATGTTAGTTCTCAAATTTAAATTCTTAATTTCAAGAAGTTGTGTCTTGTCTATACATGCCTTTGCCACTGTTGAATGTTCAATGCAAATTCTTTAAGGAAGCCCCCCCACTTTTGTTTTGCACATGCTATTTTAAAAATCACCATGTATCCCGAACATGGTGTATATTTATTATTTGGAATTTCAAAGCAGTAGGGTAAGGCCAGTGCTGAATCCAGAGCAAGAAACCAGGTTAGATCCCAAGAGCTGGTAAACTAAAGAGGGTGCATGGAATTGACATGTTTAAAAACATCTCAAGGTCAGTCAGAGTGCAGATGACTACTAACTAATCTCAAAGAAGCTAAATTACAATCTAAACGATCTAAGGGTTGCTTCTCACCACTACATTTTGTAATCTGGTAGCTACACATGCCATGTCTGCTGTGAAGGATGCATGCATATAAAAGCAGCTTCTCTGTAGAGTAACATACATAGAGGCAAAAGTTCCATCTGTTCCTGATTACCACTCTCATGCATGAATAGGAATGTGGCCAGTTATACTCAAGTACCACCTAATGGTGCAGCGGGGAAGTAACTTGCCTAGGGAGCAAAAGGTTGTTGGTTCAAATCCCCGCTGGTATGTTTCCCAGACTAGGGATTCTCAACATTGGGTCCCCAGATGTTATTGGACTTCAAATACCATAATTCTCAGCCCCAGTGGCCTTTGGTTGTAGATTATGGAAGTTGAAGTCCAAAAACATCTGGTGACCCCACGCTGAGAATCCCTGGCCCAGACTATGGGAAACACCTACTGTATATTAGGCAGCAGCGATATAGGAAGATGCTGAAAAGCATCATCTCATACTGCACAGGAGATGGCAGTGGTAAACCCCTCCTGTATTCTGCCAAAGAAAACCACATGGCTCTGTGGTCACCAGCAGTCAACACTGACTCGACCGCACAACTTTACTTTACTCTATTGATAACTGATGCAACATGGTATGTTTTGTATTTTGGGGACAAACTATAGCATGAGGTTACTCCTGTGATTGCTAGCCCAAGATTATTATTATTATTTCTTTTTTACATTTATATTCCGCTCTTCCTCCAAGGAGCCCAGAGCGGTGTACTACATACTTGAGTTTCTCCTCACAAATACCCTGTGAAGTAGGTTAGGCTGAGAGAGAAGTGACTGGCCCAGAGTCACCCAGCTAGTATCATGGCTGAATGGGGATTTGAACTCGGGTCTCCCCGGTCCTAGTCCAGCACTCTAACCACCACACCATGCTGGCTCTCTAGATTGCATCTCTAGCCAGAATAGATCTGCAGTGAATAAGGCCATCAGGTTATTAACCTGGAGATCTGATGGCCTCATGGGGCATCACAGAGAATGATGACTATATATCATTTTAGCACTTTTATCAAAATTTGGCTCAATGCACTTTGAAACGATGCAGGCAGCTTCTGACTAATCAAAATTCTCAGTAGGACATGCCACTGTTTGTATTATGTGGTCCGTTTGCAAATATTGCCTGTGTGTAGAATTGAGAGGTCTTATTTATACATTCTAATATAGACCAGAAGGACTTTTTCTGAATCATCTATCACAGAAGTATTTCAGAAAAGTCTTTCAGAAAAATCCAGTACCTGCTCATAGCCTTATACTGTTTTAAATAGCCAGTGAGTAAAAACTTTGCCTTCATGACAAAATGTCCAAAGCACCTGAAGCCAAGTGCTTTGAAAAATGCACCCTGATTGATTGAAGCAGCACTTTTTTTTTGCAGCCCTTTTGATTTCCAAGGGGACTGATAGATCCAAGATCTAATTCAGCTTCTGCTTATTTGATGTGTTTTGTTATTGCAGTGATGCCAGCATAAAAGACACTCTTTCTGACTCTGACTCCGACATGGGCAGCACAGAACAACTTGACCAGGGAAGCACAGACACCCTAGCCAATGGCTGCAAGGCAGACAATGAGGCTGCCAAGAGATTGGCCAAAAGGCTTTATCACCTTGAAGGATTCAAGCACTGTGACGTGGCACGCCAACTTGGGAAGAAGTAAGTGATAGTATTAGGGAGCAGAGATCAAACTAGCCCTGACCCCAAATGTGGGGAGACTATTTCATGAACATTTTTGCTCCCATGAAAAGCACCACCACCCCCTTTTCAGAAATTAGACACACACCTTTGTGACAGGGTGCAAAACTTTGCAAGAGGACAGGAGTCAAGGCAAAGAGAGGATGTGCTTTGATTGTTAAGGCAACTGGGCCAGTGCTTCTCACCCTAATCCATTTGTTTGCGATTGACAAGTTGAGCAGAATACAGATGGGATGCACATTAAGATCTGCCTCTAAATGCACATTCCCTTGAAAGTAATGGGGATGGGTTTTCTTCATTTGGATGCAGATCCAGTTCAGATGTGGATCAAAGATGACTGTCATTCATCCACACTGCATTAATTTCAATGGGATGTGCATTTGGATCCAACTAACCACACATGATTAGAGCAGGATCAGGGTGAAAGTCTGCCTGAATAGCACTGGTGGGCAATGAAAATCACCATCAAGTGTGGCAAGACACAGAGCGACAATTTGGTTGCCTAGGCAACAAGAATGCATTTCCCCCCCATACCTTCAGAGTCACCATCATGTTGTCAGATCTAACTTACAATGTGGCAGCATGATATCATCACATTCACTATGGGCTCTCTGCTTGGCTAGGATCACACAGTGAAGCAGTAAAGAAAAGGCACCCAAGCAGCAACAGGTCAGAGAAGCAATGACTACAAAGAGGTGTGGAAAACGTGAATAGACAAATGGCTTTTTCACAAAGACACCCCCCCCACACACACACAACAATTTTTGTAGTGAACATTGAACCTCATAAAAGTTTGGCACAGCAATTGAGGTGTGTGTGCGTGTGATGCCCATGATTTTCTGTTCCTGCAGGAAAAATCCCATATTTTCATATTTAATAAATGCTCCTAACGATTCACCAGGGCCTGCATTGTTTTGAATTATATTTCAGATTTGTAGAAAGGAGAACAAAGTGTAATTAAACACGTCACAGTAAGCACTGTCAATGGTGGAGATTGCCAATAATTACATGTGGCTCCGTTATTTGTGGGGGTTCCATTCCCGCCAATTTCTGTGGTTAACAAAACCATGAATAAAGAGACCTTAACTGTATGGATGTGCGGGGGGGGGGTTTAGATTCCTTGAGCTTAAAAAACCACTAAAAAAGAGCAGGGTGGGGGCAGAAACAAGGGCAGAGTGCCTTGTGGCAATGCAAGCATAGTGCCTTGTTTTCCAGGTCTTCAGGAATGCCCCCCCAATACTCTTAATTTTCATTTTAATTGTGTGTTTTTTAAAGCCACAGAATGGCTCTATGCCTCAAAATGGTGGCCAGAAATGACATTTCCAGCCACTCAGGAACTGCGGAGAGGAGAAAATTGCCTATATTACATGCCACGGAAAAAGAAACTGTGTCTCTAAGACCCATCTGTGGATACATGAAACCACGATCCGCAAAACCACTGATAAAGAGGGTCTCTGTATCATTACAAAAGTGATTTTGTTCTGCTCACATTTTGCCAGCCGCTATAGAGAGTCCCTTGCTCCAAGAGTTCTGAAACTCTTCACAAGCTCCTTTGTAGGAATTAATTATTACAACTCTTCTTTCTCCAATTACAATTACTGGATGCAGTAGCTGACTTGGGGAACAGTTAGATGAACCTATGATCTGACTCAGTATATGGCAGCTTCCTATGTTCCTATGTAACTTTCCTCCAGTCTTTCAGGAGTGCTTCAGGCCTAGTACCACCCTGTCTCTTAAATACTGATTTATTAATGGGAAAAACTGTAAGAGATAATTCAAAGCTCCTTGTTGTAGTTCTGTTGCTGAAGCTTCTTGGCTTACTGCATTGCCTACTAAATGGAGAGTCATCTATATATTTAATCCCCGTAGACGGGACCCAACCTCTGTGGGGATGCATCCCGGCAACCCAGCTGATTGACTGGGCAGCGGAGCGGAGGGACGCACCTGATTGGCTGAGGCACGTCTGTGGTGGAGGACAGAGGCGGCGGCGGGCCTTGCCGGGCCATGGAGGCCAGGGCAGCGCCGGGCCTGGCTGGGCCGGGGAGGCCGGCGGTGGCGGGGGCCCTGGCCCGGCCAGGGAAGCCGATGGCGGCGGGCCCAGCCTGGCCGCGGAGGCCCGCGGCGGCCCGGCCGGAGACTGGGGCGGGGGGGAGAGAGGTAGCCGGCCCCAAAAAACGCGCAGATGCTCTGTGCGGGGGTCAGCTTGTAGGCTCTAATTCGTGTTGTCCCACCATATCCACTCTTAGGTGAGTTTCACACTTAAACATCTTGAATATGCCATGTTTTTGCTGGACAAGGAAAAATTGTCCCTGAAACTAAATGGGACAGTTTCACACATCCCTGTAATCTGGAACACTTATTCCATAGAGAAGGGGACATCTACTGATTCAAAGCCCTGGGTCCCTAAGCAGCATGAAAATAGCTTTGTTACACATTCCCTGAAGGCACATTGGCCTCATTTGCTGAAAATGGTATGCGGTGAAGCAGAAATTGACTTTCTAAGTGACGTCCTTCCCTGACAAATGAGGGGAGAATGAGAAGAATCTCTCTTCTACATGAGGAAAGGAAAATGGGAGACATCTTTAAAAAGCCAATGTAGCTGCACAAAACATTTAGTGATGAGCTGATTTTTTTTTATTTTTAAAGGGCATTGTAAGACTTGCAGAGAAGAACAGGCCATCAAGATCAAATACAGGCGAGTAGGACAGACTTGGAGGAACTGTGTCAGGAAGCTAGAGCTGACAACATGCTGAGCTGCTGAGGGGATGCTAAGAGCAACAAAATGGGCTTAACTGCTGCTCTGCCACTACTGCCATAATTCCCGATGGCACTAGTCTGGAAGTGCACACATGCCCCTCTTTGATGGGCAGTGTGCTGTGCGATATGTCAGCCACTAAGAGCAAGAGGAAAGAAAGAGTAGACCTATAGCTCAATAAAGATAGTGAAATATTAACAGGTGACAAAGAGAAGGCAGAACTCTCAACTCCTATTTTGCCTCCATCTTTCCCCAAGATGTGGGGAAACTGTGTTCAACCTCACAAAAGCAACATGGATGGTGAGGGTTCAGGACTGCCATTCAAGACTGATAAGGAGTTGGTTAGGAAAACCTACCTACCACAATGAGTACAAATCTTCAGGACCAGATGAATTCCATACTGGAATGCCAAAATAACAATGACGTTCTTTCAGAACCTCTATCATATTTGAGAAATCTTGGAGAACAGGTAGAGTGCCACAAGTTTAGAGGCAGGTTAATGTTGTCCCAGTATTAACAGGGGGGGGGGCAGTGGGGAGGATCTGGGAAATTATAAACAGGTCAGCCTGACTTCAATACCAGGGATGATACTAGAATAGATTAGAAAGCAGTATTTATCTCAATTAATAGGAGCTAGCATGGAATTGTCAAGAATAAATCCTGCCAGACTAACATGGGTTTAGTGGAATGTGGGAATGCTGTAGATATATTTCATCTTAATTTCAGCAAACCATTTGACAAAGTTTCCCATGATATTTTGGTTAGCAAACTTATTAAGTTTGGGTAGGCGACTAGAGTGCAAGTGGAGGAGAATTTGGTTCGAATTTGACAGGATGTAGCATGTGACCCATTTGAAGACTTATACAATGGCGGTGCATGCAGTGAAAAAGAGATTCTGGTCTGTGCACATTGCAACTGCAGGTTCGTGCTCAGCAGAGCTATCCCGGGTTGTGAAGAATTTAGTATCTGCTCCTTCTACTTCAAATCAGTCCCTGGGGTCGTTCTGTTGTGATGCTTTTAATGGGTTATTTGCCAACAAGATCTCCTGTATTCAGGCCAACTTGGGCTCCACTATTTCTGCAAGGTCTATGGAGGAGGTGTCCAGCAACCCCTCTTGCAGTACTAAATTGGATCAGTTTCAATCTGTGACTCCTGAGGATGTGGACAAGCTGCTTGGGGCAGTGCAGCCTACCACCTGTTCTCTGGATCCTTGCCTGACTTGGCTGCTTCTATCTAGCAGGGAGATTGTTGGAGGTGGCTTAGTTAATATCATAAATGCATCACTGAAGATACACTCCCCCAGAAGGAGCAGGTACACAGCTTGGTATCTCAGGTGGAGGTTATGGCCTGGAGTCGATTCGACAGCTGCGCCCATTCCTTGAAGAGGATGACCTCAAAACAGTGGAGCATCAGCTGGTAACCTCCCGGCTTGACTATTGCAATGTGCTCTATGTGGGGCTGCCTTTGTATGTAGTTCAGAAACTTCAGTTAGTTCAGAGTGCGGCAGCCAGATTGGTCTCTGGGGCAACCCAGAGAGACCATATTATGCCTGTCTTGAAACAGTTACACGGGCTGCCAATATATTTCCGGGCAAAATACAAAGTGCTAGTTATTACCTTTAAAGCCCTGAATGTCTTAGGTCCAAGTTACCTTAGAGAGCGTCTTCTTCTGCATGATCCCCACTGCAAATTAAGGTCATCTGAGGAGGTCTGTCTCCAGTTACCACCGGTTCATCTAGTGGTGACTCAGAGATGGGTCTTCTGTGTAGCTGCTCCTGGGCTGTGGAATGCACTCCTGGCAGAAATCTGTAATTTAAGTTCATTACTGTCTTTCAGGAGAGCCCTTAAAACCTATCTGCCTGGCTTTCCAGGGTTTTTAAACTACTGTAAGCTGTTTTAAATTGTTTTAAATGGTTGCCCTGGTTTTCCAGGGTTTTTAGCTGTTTGGATATTTACATTATTATTATTATTATTAATAATTCAATTTCTATACCGCCCTTCCAAAAATGGCTCAGGGTGGTTTACACAGAGAAATAATAAATAAATAAGATGGATCCCTGTCCCCAAAGGGCTCACAATCTAAAAAGAAACATAAGATAGATACCAGCAACAGTCACTGGAGGTACTGTGCTGGGGGTGGACAGGGCCAGTTACTCTCCCCTTGCTAAATAAAGAGAATGTTTAAATTGGTTTTATTCTGTTTTTATAGTTTTGATTTTAATTGTTAACTGGTTTTAATTGTTTTTATCCTGTTGTAAACCGCCCTGAGCCATTTTGGAAGGGTGGTATATAAATCAAATACATACATACATACATACATACATACATACATACATACATAATAAATAAGTGTGAACTGAATGATAACAGTGTCAGGTGGATTTAACAATTGACTGAAAAACTGTACTCAAAGGCTGCACATAAATGTCTCTTCATACTAGAGGAATGTTTCAGCTGGAGTGCCTCAGGGTTCTGTCTTGAGCATGGTCTTCTTCAACATTTTTCTCAATTACCAGGGGCGTAACTATAATAGGGCAAGGGGAGACAGTTGTCTGGGGGCCCACTGCCTTGGCCCCCCCCGAGGCAAGTCACATGACTGACTCCCCCAGCTGCACACCCGTCCAGGCTTCCTTCAGTTGTATTCATCCTCTGAAATTGATGTGAGTGTTAAGACCTGGAGCTACCAGAACAGCATGTCTTTCTCTAGTACCATTAAATGACTTGCATCATCCACAATTTATAAAACCTTTTAAAAAATAATTTAGGATGGTGTTCTATTGTGGCACATAGGTGTGTGTGTGTACACACACACACACACACACACACACCTATCTATTTATCTATTGATCTATCGATCTATCTATCTAATTCTTTTTGTTACCACTATTCAGCCTCATTTAAGATTTCTTTACTTCATGAGCTGAGCTTCAATGAGGAGGGGCATTTTAAAATCTTGTCTCTGGGCCCACTCCAACCTTGCTACACCCCTGTCAATTACTTTAGGTGAATCCTCATCAGATGTGAAGATTACAGTACTGGGAGAAATAGCTAATACTTCAGAAAACAGGGATAAAATGCAATATGACCTTGTCAAAATAGAAAACAGGGCTGAAAAACACACACACAATGAAATTCAAATACATTCAGGTAATAAAACCATCTTATAGTTGTAGGATAGATAATGCTTGACTCAGAAATAGTTCATGTCATAAAGATCTTAGAATTGCAATTGATCACAAGCTGCACATGAGTCAGCAGTATGATGCAGTTACAAAGAAGGTGAACACAATCTTAAGCTGAATTAACAGAATCATGGTCTCCAAGAAATAATTCTACTTTATTCCACACTAGTCAGACAGTTCACCTAGACTATTATGTCCAGTTCTGGGTGCCACACTTTAAGAAGGATGTAGACAAATTGGAATGAGTTCAGAGGAGGGCAGCGAAGATGATTAGGAGTCTGGAAAACAAGGCCTATGAGGAAAGGCTGAAGGAACTGTGCATGTTAGGCTGGAGAAAAGAAGACCGAGTGGGATCATGATCTTCAAATATCTGAAGGGCTGCTTCACACAGAAGAGAGCAAAGACATAGCCTCTGCTGCCCCAGAGGACAGGACTAAATCTAATAGGCTTAGATTTAAATCTAATAGGTATATTTTGGTGGAACATTGGGAGGAACTTCTTCACAGTAAGAGCAGCTTCTTTCACAAGTACCTGTAGGGGTTGTGAAATCTCCTTTGCTGGAGGTTGGCCAGCCAGAATGGGGGGATGGATGCTCTAGCTCTGGGTTCTCTGCATAGAGCAGGAGATAGGACTAGATGGCCCACAAGGCCCCCTCCAGCTGTATGATTCATGAGGCTGTATGCTTGCTCTTGTGGTTGTTGGGTTTTTTTTTGGGGGGGGGGTGTTTTTGAAAATTAATTTATTAAAAGTTTATTGAAATAAACGTGTTAATATTAGAATACAAAACAAAGAAACCTACCATAAAACTAACCTTGCCAGGATGATCCATTCTGCTCTTATGACCCAAACCTGGCAAACATAGAGGCTGTTCTCACAACCAGCCTAACCCAGCCTGGGGCAGCCCAGCAAGGGTTAGGCTGGTCATGAGAAACAGTGGGATCCTCACTTATCCCTACGCTCCCCGCCCACTCAACCCTCTTAAGGAACCTGGCTGTTAGCCAAGGTGAAGGGTGTGCTTGTTGGGATATGCAACAGCTGCAGCCCAACTTATTGTGGATAGTTTGCATGTAATCTGCTATGAAGCCCGAGGGGGCACTGTAGCTTCCTCAGTACTAGTTGGGCTAACTAGGAGTTTCTGTTTTCCTTGCTGTTCTTGTGCCTGTGTGTGAATCCGCAAGTTCTGTACTGACCTCTAAGTGTTTGTCTCACAAGTAAAGCTGTTTTAAACCTTGCACTGGTGTTTGTTCTGAAAACCACGTGGACAGCTCACATTCTGCAACAGGTTATGATGCCTAGACTTCTGCAGAGCAACCCAGTATACAGCCCAGAATAACCCTGAAGCTGCCTGGAAAGGGCAGAAGCCACAAGGAGACCCTCTGAGAGGAAGCCTGCTGAATGCAAGTAAGCAAAGCTAGGACTTTTTCAAAAGAAAAATGGCTTGCAGCTCTGAATTCAAGCTCTCTGTGGGGAAAACCGAATAATCGAAATTATCAGCTATGGAAGTTTAAAGTAGAAATGCTTCTAAGGATGATTTGTGGGAGGTTACTAACACAGACAGACCTGCAGCAAATCCCCAAGAATGGGATAGAAAGGATAGACAGTCACAGGCAACCATTAGTCTACTAGTGGAAGATAATCAATTGATTCACATAAGGAATCAGGCTACAGCAAAGGGCATGTGGAATACATTAAGAAATTTGCATGAAAGAACTGGTTTGAAATTTTGCATGAAAGAACTGGTTTCCTTTTGAGGAAACTGTACAAACTGAGACTTGGGAAGGGAACAGAGCTGCAAGACCACATAAATGCCATGCTGGAAGTGGTGGCACAATTGTATGGAATTGGGGAAGAAACAAAAGACAGTCACATAGCAGCCCTATTACTATGTAGCTTGCCTGATTCCTATGGTGTCCTAATAAATGTCCTCAAGACAAGGCCTGAGAAAGACCTGACACTGGAATTTATGAGAGGCAGACTTATGGATGAATTCCAGCACAGAAAGGAAGTCAAGGAGAACAGTATCAGTCAGAATGGAGAAGCTGCACTGAAAACTGCAGGTGACAAGGCACACAAGAAGGAAACGAGCATGTTTCCAGTGCAAGAAAGAGGGACATTTAAATAAAGATTGTTCCACAAGGAAGGCAGAACAAGATAAACTACAAAGAAAGTCTCCACAAGCACCTAAGCAAAAGGCAAAGGCTACAACTAGTGAAACAGAACAATGGAGCGGATGTTTCAAAACAGCATAGTGTAACTTATCCCAGGGCTGGTGCATTGACTCTGGTGTAACTAGTCACATGACCAGTGATAGAAACATTTTCATAGAATTGGACTTAAGGAAAAGATGTATCTTGCAGATAGAAGCAGTATAACTGCAGAAGGAATTGGACAAGGTTTTTTAAACTGCACCAAGACAGACGGGGACCTCCTTGCTATTCCAGTAAAATATGTGCTAGATGTTCCTGACTTGGAAGGTGGTCTCTTATTAGTTAAGCAGATGGCAACCAAAGGACTCACCATTAAGTTCCAGGGCAATGAGTGCACAATCCAAGAGGGGACAAAAACCCTGGCCAGAGCAACTGCAAATGAACACCTGTATCACTTAAGCACAGCAACGGAGCAAATGAAGCTCACTACACATAAGCAACACGACAACTACATTCACCTATGGCTTCAGCATCTTGGTCAGAGGCACCCTGAAAGTATAAAGGAACTGGCAAAACAAAAGACCTTATAATGAGAGCCTGTCCAGTGACTATGAAGTGCAACTGCTGTATCAGAACTAAGGCTACAAGAGCAACACTTCCCAAAGCAAGCTATACCAGAGCCTCAAAACCACTTGGATCTCATACACAGTGATGTATGTGGGCCGGTGTAAGTACCAACACCTGGAGGCAACAGATACATCGTGACCTTTATAGATGACTTCTCAAGATATACAGTCACCTATCTCTTAAAGCACAAGGTTGAAGTGTTAGAAAAGCAACAGGACTATGTATCCATGGCAAGTTACAGATTTCAGTGCAAACCACTTATACTTTGGACCAACAATGGAGGCAAGTTCACAGGAAAGAAAACTGAGGACTCCTTAAGAGCTCATGGAGTGGAGCATCACAAAACAGTCCCATATGTGCCCGAACAGAATGGAGTGCCAGAACGCAAAAATAGGACCCTAACATAAATTATTAGCTTCATGCTGACAGATTCAGGTCTACCTAAAAAATACTGGGGAGAAGCAGCAATCACAGCTACATATTTGCAAAACCGATCCTTCACAACAGTGAAGAAAACCCCATATGAACTGTTGTATGGAGAAAAACCCAGTGTGGGACACATTAAATTATCTGGGTGCAAAGCATATGTATACATTCTAAAAAGACAAATGTACCAAGCTGCAAAACAGGGCAGTGGAAGGAATTCTATTTGGCTACAGCGAATGCTCCAAAGCATACAGAATTCTAGAGCCAAACACAGATAAAGTGACTATTAGTAACAGCATGACATTTGAAGAAGACTTTGCTAATGATGTCATGACTTTACAAGAATCAGGAGAACTACCACCCAAAGACACAGAAGAACCTTTCTGAATGAACAGTTGCAGTTAATATATAACCAGCTGAAGTGCAGAGGCAAGCAGAATCAACAGGCGTTGAGCTAAGATGATCATCTAGGACAAAGAAAGGTAAACCACCTCTCTGCCTGTCATATAAAGCTAGTACCAATAGTTACCTGAACCATCATCCTGGGAAGAGATCCGGCAAATGTCAGAAGGGGAAGCCAACAAATGGGCTAAGGCAGCAGAAGAGGAAATGAAATCCCTGAACAGAAATAATACCTGGACGCTTACTCCATAGCCACCAGATAGAAAGCCTATAGGCTGTAAGTGGACGTTCAAGATTAAACATAATGAAAAGTGCAACATTGAGCGGTACAAGGCTCTGCTTGTTGCAAAGGGCTACTCACAAAAGTTGAGTATGATGAAACATTCACCCCAGTTATTAAGCACATAACAATTAGGACATTACTAGGTGTTGCAGCTGGAAAAGGAAATTGTCAAACACCTAGATGTAAAAACAGCCTTTATATAAATATTATATAAATATACAAGCTCCAAAGGCCTTTAGGTCCAGGCCCCAAAATTACCTAGGCACACCTCTGCAAGCACACAAACTCAGGGTTAAAAATCAATCCGGCTTTTGCTCAACAGGAAGAGACCAAAGTTTTAAGATCTATCATAACCAGGTGAAGCCTTTCAACCTAAACTCCTCTTCAGCTTTAAACATCTAGACCCATCTTATATGCAGATATCATTAAGGCTCAGGAGTTTTTTAAAATCATCCATTTAGTCCCCCTCTGAACACCAGGTCCCATCCCATAGTGTTCCAGAAATATTTTTCACTATATTCCATGCTTTGAAGATATCCATTTGGAGAAGAGGGAGAAAGAGAGAGTAGAGAAACTGCTTATGAGAAGACTCAGGAGATGCCAGACAAACAGATGACGGACAGGGAAGCTATCCACACGATTGCGCAAAACCAGGCTATGGGAGCCCCACCCAGTTTTCAGCAGTCATGAGAACCACTGGGCTCATGGGTGAGCCAGGTGGTTCTCTGGTGGCTAGACCGCCTAAAAAACCCTACCCCTAAATGAGGTCAATGGAGCGAGCGCTCCATTGACCTCTTTATTTTGATTGTGTGTCAGTGCTGACACACTCAGGGTGGGGGGAGAGGAGGGGGACCCCAGGAAAGCATTGTGCACTCACACAGTGTCTTCCTGGGATTTGGGGGACAGAGATGCCACACAACACGCTCCCCTTCTGCCTTCCCCCAGAGCTCCAAACAGAGCCACAGCCGGGTGCTGGAGCACCTGATGGGAGTAGCCAGTTATCTGGGCGGTCAATGCGGCTGCCCAGCAACGATCAATTTGAAGGGATGAATGTATTTTCGTTTGTGGAAGCGTGTCGTTTTATAGCTGTTTCCTGCACAAATTCAAAATAATATAAAATCTAACTAAGAGTTTATTCAGAAACATTTCCATTTTCTCCTCCTTTCCTTCCCTTTTGCTTTCTGACTCCAGCCACCTCACTTTCTTTGTCCCATCTCTGCTGGGACAAACTTCTAAACAACAAAACATAAAAGATACTGGATAGAATACAACACGTCTTTTTAAATTTTATTTTTAATCAAATTTTTGGGTTATTTTTGTCATGTTTTGCTTTTGTTTTTCACTGTTACTTTAAGATAACCAAGGCAGAATCCCAGGCACGCTAAAATAGTGGAATAATAATGGGCCAAAATTAGAGAAATCCATTCATCCTGTGGTAGGCGGTCAAAGAATATGTAAAATTCTTCAGTAGATTTTGACTCATTCCTTTAGATATTATTACAATTGTCGTAATTTGATATTGCTTTCAAAACTGTAAGGGAGTTCACCCCAAATGCCTCCCAAATTGAAAGGAATTCCTGCTATTTACTGCGATTATACAAATGAGAGCACCCTCGTTACCAATTAGTGCAATGTACTGATTAGACATGATTGGATAGAATCCAGGACCTCGCTAATGATGAGACACAATACGCGCACGCACGCACACACACACACACACACACACACACACACCATGCCCACATGACCATGCCTGGCATTTTAAAAGGATTGTTTCTTTAAAAAAAAAATTATAGGTTGAGATTTCCACATTTGCACATAAACAACAATTTTAAAGAGTAGAGAAATAGTGAACATGAGCCAAGATTTTCTTCTAGTCCTTGGGCCCTGTCAGACAAAAGATAGAGCCCCAGAAGCTTCTAACCAGGCTTTTAAAAAACTACCTATTTTAATGAAAGGCGGTATAAAAAATTAACAATAAATAAATAAAAATGAATAAAAATAAGCAGAGAATTCCCTGGTGACCTGACAACAGTGCAGTTGTTTTGCTGTCGGTGGTTTCTTTGGCCCCTCCCTTTGCCATTTGCCCAATCCTCAGCAGTTTCTCAGCTGCTCTGTGCAACAAGCCAAGAATAAAGCCTGGGGGTTGGTTCGGATGCAACGTGATGGCAAATTCAGCCGCACTTAAAACAAACACCTACACACTTTGGTTTCAAAGCTTGGTTTGTTGGGACAAAGTGCATCCCAGGTGAACTTGGGAGGTGCATTCAGACAGAAAAGTACAGCAGGGATTCTCCCATTCAACTGAGGATCCATGTTGCATCTGAAACAGCGCCTTAACTTGCTATTCCCCAACTTCTTGTTTTTGTTTTTAATTTGGGGAAGCACTGTGCCTTGTAGGGATGCATCAGGCAGAAATTCTTCAGGGGCTTTCCTAGCAAGCTGCACCTCTTGAATTACTGCCTGTTTGCTGCCCTCCCCAGCCCAATCTTGAGCTGAAAAACCAAAGCAAAGTCTGGGTGCATGGAACCTCCTTTCTAAAGCAACATAATATACAATACTGTACAAAGTCTTTACAACTTGTATAGTACAGAGGTTAAGATGGGCAGCACCTTAATTTTCAAATTCCACACTTTTTAGAGCATTAGTGAAAAATGAAAGCATCTTTTGGTTTAATATAAACCAAAGGTTTTTGGATGACTGAATTTTCAAGCTTTTTGCATACAGGCTAAGTAGAGCCTCCATATTCATAGGCAGTATATCTCTGATGTAGAAAGTTCTTGTTCAAAAGCAGTCTGCCACCGCCTTGTGTACCCTTGCCTCTGGCACCTTGCTACCACTTTGCATTCCCTCCTAAATCCAGTTGCTACCACACCCCCATTTTGTGGGCCCTCACAAGACCTCTTGCCACCTCAGTGGAAGAAGGAAAGTTGGTCATTGACCCAACACAGTTGGCCTTGGTATTTGCTGCTGTATCTCAGAGCTTTCTGACATTTGTCACTGGACTCTGAAAAGAAATGTTGGTAAATTCCAACATTTACTGAATTGCTGATATTTGCAATCGCATGTGCAGAAGTCAAGAAACCACTCTGCTCTCTCTCAAAAACCCAGAGACAAATTGTGGGGCAGACTCTTTGCTCACCTTTCCAATCAAAAAATAGATCTGAATACACCAGAATGTGTGTTCTGAACACCCTAGCTTATTGTGATCACTATATATTTGCATAAACTATTTATAAATATATATTCTGTTACCAACGTCTACCATGAATAGAAACTAGCTGTTATGTCTGGTTCTCCTAAATTAGATAAAGAATTACAAGTCTTAGGTTGGAGGTTATCCGTATAACAAGCTGCCTTTACCTTCATTTGCTGTCTTCTGTCCTAGAACTGCATTCCTGTGCCAAGGCCGATGGTGTCTCTTTTGCCCTGATTTGTTTCAGGTTTTCTCTGTTCACTGTGGAATTCCTGGCCCCCACCACAAGGAGGCAGTGCCTCACGGAGCAACTGCCCCAGGAAGGAGAGGGTGGGGTACACTGTAAAAGCCATCCAGTACTGGTGCAGGAGGAACTGCATCCCCCAGACATCCCTGTGGTTCCCAGTTGTCCCATGTGAGTGCCCAGCTTCCCTTTCGTCACTCCTCACCCACAACTTGGACACTTCACAGCAGTGCCACATCTGCCTGGCTTTCCCTGTGCCAGAGCTGGGCAGCTTTTAACCACCCTCCTACCTGGGGTAGTTGCCCCATGAGGCACTGCCTCCTTGTGGTGAGGACTGGGAATTTTGAAATGGAATTCTGACTTTTACCAACCTGCACAGTCCTGTGCACAGTTCTGGTCACTTCTCCTTAATAAGGACATTTTTGTCTAGAAAAGGTGCAGAGAAGGACAACCAAAATGATCAGGGGGTTGGAGTGATTCAACTATGAGGAAAGACTATAGCATTTGAGTCTTTTTCGTTTAGAAAGAAGGTGGGTAAAGGGAGAATGATAGGTGTGTGTAAAATTATGCACAGTGTGGATAAAGTGGATAGAAACGCTTTTCTCTTTCTCTCATATTATAACCTGGGGTCATTTGTTGAGGCTAAATGCTGGGAGCTTCAAGACAGACAAAAGGAAGTACTTCTTTACACAGCATGTAGTTCTACTATGGCAGGCCTGCTCAACTTAGGCCCCCCAGCTGTTTGGGGACTACAGTTCCCATAATCCTCAGCCACAGTGGCCAATAGCCAGGAATTATGGGAGTTTCAGGCCACCACCTGCAGAAGGGTGAAGTTGAGCAGCCCTGTACTCTGGCATTCACTGCCACCAAATGTGGTGATGGCCACCCGACGACAGAATTTTAAAAGGTTAGACACATTCATAGAGGATTGGGCTATCAGCAGCTACTCACCTTGGTAACTATATCCTTCCATCAGGATTAGAGGTGGCCTGTCCCTGAACACCAGGTGCTAGGAGAGCATCACAGGAGGGGGCAGTTGCCCTCTTTCCCCCACTTACAAGCTTCCTGAGTGCACCTGGTGGGCCACTGTGTGAGGCAGGATGCTGGACTGGATGGGCCTTGGCCTGATCCAGCAGGGCTTTTCTTATGTTCTTACAGCTCCTTTCATTAAAATATGTCTTACTGATTCAGCAACATAATGTGACTCAGGCAAACTTAACTGACATTCCTCAGGGCTAAATATGGCCATTAAATCTGAGGGATCAGACTCCATCCTGTCTGATGCAAATTCCAAGTGAAGGCTAGAAGAAGTCTGAGTAGGGACCTTTTTGGAATGAGATGAAAGTACTCTGGAGACCATTGCTAAACATTAAACATTTTTAATTATAATAATACAGAAAATATTTATGTGTGTTAATTAAATACTTTACCAATGGAGAAAGGATACCCATCATCTTTACTGCAAAATTCAGATTAAAAAATAGCTTGGCACCTCACTGTTGGCATACTGTCTCAGACTATAGGTTCAGAGTTGAATGGCTGCATGGAAGAATGCAGATTTTAAACAAAATACTGCAACACAACCTTACAGAAACGAAAAAGTTTGTACAAAGTGTCTGTTCCTTAACCCTGCTAGTCAACCTTGTCTAACTGTGTATGCCTCAGAGCTGAGGGAAGGAGGTGAAGTTATCTTGTCCCTTCTCCAGCCAGTGTGCTCTCAGTCCCTCTCCTGGGGTCCTGAGGCTTCCCTTCTTGCACTAGAGCCTTAAGCAGGCCTGTGTAGGTGCTGCTGCTGTTAATTCTCCTCCCTTCCTCCCATAGTCATTCTTCCCCTTCCAGCCTTTCTGCCCTATCATCCCCAATGGTCCATATAGTGGGAAGCCCTCCCCTTCCCTGATTCTTGTCCTAGCACCTCTGGTCGCCAGTGACAAGAGGTCCCTCCTCCCAAGCCCAAAGGCCTGACAGAGAATCAGAGCTCATGCCAGCCTCTTCCATGTAGGGACAACCCCTCCCTGACCGCTTGCCAGCTGATTGGTCGTGGTCAGGTCTGGCCCCGCCCGCTCAGCACTGTACTGAACAGTGATAAGGATGGCAAGAACTGCTCTGCTATCTGATTGGGTTCCCTCACTTCCACTTCTGTTGATGGCACCAGTAGCTCCTCCTGTGTTTCATCATGGTGAGTCCCAGAAACAATTTTTTTAAAAGCAAAACACCTTTTAAAAAAGCAAAAAACAAAGAGCTGTTGTTGACGAATCTGGTAAAGAGGAGAATGTTGCTGCTGCCAGTGCTGAGAGGAAGTGCTACGGTATTACTGTCATTATTCAGCTTCAACAACAACAACCCCTCCTTCAACAGCTCCAAGAACAACAACAACCTTCAACAACTTTTCCGACAGCAAGTGACATGTTTTCTGTCACTTCTTTTCCTTAGGGACACATGCACAAATATCTTTTGGGGGGTACTTGTTGCTGTACTCTTACACAGTGATACCATTCACCATTTGTACCTAAGGGGTTGTTCAAAATCAAATTAAAAGAGACAGCACAACACCCTTGAATGAGGCAACACAAAAAGGCACAAAACTGTGGTAGAAGTTTGGTGGGGATATCACAGTGTTCATTTTTGGAGGGAGTATAGCTAACAATGGACGTGATCTAGCAATTGCAAAGCATCATTTCAGTTGGAAGGCTTATATTTCCTTCAGAAAGCCAGTGGACTTTAAAGTGCTTTAAACTGGCTGCATAACAGCCAGTGTGAGGTTGTGGGTCTATTGGGTCATGCATCTAATTTATGATCACAAACACATGTTCAGTGGACTATGGAATAGGATTCTCATGTGAAAAGTATGTACAAACAGACTGACTATGGCCTCCTTAATTACAGTAATGAATTTAGCAAATTGGTAGCAGAAGAATATCTTCGTTTCTTTGACTTCACTGGACTGACCTTGGATAAAGCCCTCAGGTAAGCTGCAAGAGGAGGTATTTCTAACACAAGAGCAATAGGTAAAGCCCCTCACTCTATGGCGGATTAACGTAGTAGCAAATGTAGCATTTGCTACGGGCCCCGCGTTTTCGAGGGCCCCACATGCCCGGCTTCCAACTGGGAATTAAAGTTAGATCTTCACCTGTTTTATTTGGTCCATGTTAGATAAAATATCCCTTTTCTGCTAAATGTGCCTTTTAAGAGAAGGCCCAGAACAGCATGTGTCCAGTGGCTGTTGCTGGTGCCTACCACATTTTTCTTTTTAGCGTGTGAGCCCTTTGGAGACAAGGGCTTTATTTTTCTATGTAAACCACTTTGAGAATTTTGATTGAAAAACGGTATATAAATGTCCACTGTTGTTGTAGTAAGTGTGAGTTTGTGACTTGGTCTCCCATACTCCAAAATATAGCAAATGAAAAAATTGCTTTACTATGCAAGTAAATAATTTATGTTTTAATATTTATGTGCATTTTTAAAAAAAATTTAGGGCCCCTTTATAACATATGCTACAGGCCCTGCAATAGCTTAATCCGGCCCTGCCCTCACTTTCCATTTTTAGTAACTATCAGTTAATTCCAAATGTTTCCTGAGTTTCAGACGGATCAGGCACTTTCACCTTGTTTGCACATCCTTCCTGTGTCTGGATTCCTCTATATTCTGGCTGACATACTGCACAGCCTCCTATGTGTGTTGAGTGCATCTCAAACACGGCTGCATCTTCCTAATGGCAGTTGTGAAAGTGCAGACTTGCAGAAATGCTGAAATTGTGCAAGGGGGTTATGCGACCATACGGCCTTTAGAATTGTGCCAGTTTTCACTGGTGACATCACAGGAATAATCCAATAAATGCAATCTGGATAACAATTGTAACAATCACAATTTTTAAATTGCAAGCCCCTTTAGAACAGAAAACATTTTTCTCATTCATTTTGCTATGTGAACTTGTTGAAGTTTACAACTTTTTTCAACTTTTTTTGTTGAAAAGCAGTGTGTACATATTTTTTTACTACTAATAATAATAATTTTCTATTACTAGAGCATTCCTAAAGGCCTTCCCTCTAATGGGAGAGACACAGGAGCGGGAACGTGTCCTCATCCACTTTTCACACAGATACTGTCACTGTAATCCAGAAGAGAGCACATCTGAAGGTAAGTCCAACTTACATTCATAACCAGTCCTTTATATCTCATAACTCACAAGCTACAATTTTAGTTGCTTAATAGGGTTGGAGATTAAGCGTTCCCTAAAAATCAGCCTAGAAAATGTACAAAGCTTGATAGAAATTAATCTATAAAACAAAAGGTTCCTGTCAACTCTCCTTGGGGGGAAAAAATGAGAAGAGAAGGGAAATAGGGGAAATCATATGGCAAGGAACTATCTTCTTCCACAGATACAACTCAAAGAATGTTTAAACTCATATTTCAGCTGGATTCCCTCCACATGTTTCTGTCCCCTCCAATAACCAGAAATTGAGAAATTACATCTGAAGAACTGATAAACTCTGATAAAGTGTTAACATTTGTTTTTTTTCCTTTCAAGGAGTTTGATGGCCTGCATTGTATGTGATGGTGACAGAACTGTATCTTCTAGAATGAGTCTAGCCTCATTCAGTTGTTATCCAAAAGCACCACTGTAGCCGTATCCAGGGGCGAAGGGGGAGGAAGTGCCACCCCCACCGCGTCAATTACCCATGCGTCCCGCTGCTCATGGTTTCTAGGGGAACATCCATGAATGCGAAGGATCATCTCTCACAATCACAAATGTGCCCGCTGTCACCAGGAGGACTCTTCCCTCTTCAGACAAGTCCTGTTGTAACTGTGAGCGGTGGGGGCAGAACAACTTCCCCCTTTGCCCCTCTGTACGTGGCTACAGCAGGGCTTTTTAATAATGTCTGGAGAAGGTTCCTCTCTCAATCACCTTTTAAAGCAGAGGAAATAGGTAAAATATAAAGGACCAAGGAGGTATGTGGAAGGGGAGTGCTCACTCGCACACCCACCCACTGATTTTCCCTACACATCCCCTCCTCCCAGGTGCTTTTCTCCCAGCTCACTTCCAACAGTAATATCTAGGTGGGGGTAGAAATGGACTTTGGTGGACAGAAGTTGGAGTTCAGGGCAGGGAGAAGGGTTAGCACTTTCCCTGATATGGCACTTTAAATTTTCCTCATTTATTTTGCTATGTAAACCATTTCAAGGTTTGTTTTGTTGGGAAGGTGTTATTTAAATACTCCTAATAATAACATAATAAATCACACCACTCACTCTACTTCAGAAATCATTGGGGCAGATCTGTGTTGGAGACTTGCACAATTTCATTTCTATTTCATTTCCCCCCAGCTGAAGCCTCAAAATTGCTTCTAGGAGAATTTTTGGATCAGCTCTGCTTTGTTAAAAACATAATTACAGATTTTAAAATATAAATACTTCTGGAATATTAACCAGTGCTATTAGGATTCCCTTGAGCAACAGCAGGAATAAAAGCAGAGTGGGGGCAGGAGAAGCCAGATTTCAAAATCTTTACCACAAACTTGCCTCAAACGAAGGAGCACATGTTGCACATGACCCCACATGCCTCCCTGGCATGTGTACATGATGCATAATGTTTAAAGAAAGTTGCAGAGAAATGAGGCCACTTGAGTGCCTGCAGCAGGCAGCTCTGAAATGTCAGTTGCTTGCTTGCTGGCTTTCTCCTTTGGTTTCCAATATGCTCAGCTGTAACTGAGAGATCAATCTGCTTCACTGTTAGAGAATGAGTGCTAAGCAGTGTCACACAAACTTCCCTGTTGTTCTGTTGAGCAGAATGGGCGCACACTCTTTTTCTGTCAGGGTGGTCTTCTATATGATCTTAATATCAAGCTTCCCATGTAGTGGTAAGCCCTCAAAGACTCCACAAATCAATGTGTATGTTCTGTTGTCTCTCAAGCACTCCGTGATTTGCTGCAATGTTATTTAATGTACTCATTTGGGCTATGCAGACATTCACCTCAGAAAGAATAACTGACCTGTGTCGTCATTATTACCTATGTGATATCCCTTACTAGCATCAAAACAAAATCCCAATGAAAACAGAAGACAGGTGGGAAAGGAAGGGGTTCCTTACCGAAGAGGGGAAGCTGTCCATGCAAGAGGAGTTTCTTGAGTTACGAGTTAGCTAGTTGTGACATGGCAGTCCTGAAAGTCCAGAAGGGTTAAAGAGAGCCAAGGTGCTTCACTGGGACAGCTGCAACAGCAGAAAGCTAGGCTTGCACTCCAGACATTCAGAATGGTTTCACAGCTCCAGAAATTGCCCTTACAAGCCAGGATACCAAGCCAAGATCTAACCAAAATAAAACTTCATTTTAAGAGTAGAACTAAGCAGTAGGGATGTATGCAATTCGATTTTTTTTCCTATTCAATTTGTACCCATATCAAATCACCGCCGATTTGTTTTGGGTCCAAATCTGGCCAGCTAGCACAGGGGCAATTTGTTTTGTCCACAAATCTCCTGAAACAGGTATCAGTATCAACATGAGGTGACGCACAAGTCAGTAAGATGAAGAAGGAGGTGGACCATGCATTTATAACTAAACATGTCTAGGATTGGGCTGTGGCACTTAAGATAAGCTTTGCTTGAGATTTGGTGCTAAGAATTAAAAGTTTAGCATTTAGAAGTGTATATCTTACAAAAGGTTATACCATCCACCCCAGTTTCAGTGTTCCCCCAAACTGCAGAGAAAGTGGACTGGGGTTGGAAGACCAAGGAAAAGTATGGGTTCATGGTGCCCAAGTTGTATATCAGTACAGTATATGAAACTGTATAGCAGCTTTAACTGTTTACAGGGCTAAGAAGATAAGATGGGCCCTTTCACTTAGAATTTCCATACTGTCTGCTTCATGAGTGAATTTTTAAGAGCCTTAATCAAAGATGTTTTGATTGTAGAATTTGTGGTTTTTTTAAAGGAAATTCACCAAAGAGGTTTTATATGTAGAATTTCTGTGAGCGGGGGGGGGGGGGGGGAATTAGCTATAGTACTTGGAGAAGTCTGGAGAAGGTTCCTCTCTCAATCACCTTTTAAAGTAGAGGAAATAGGTAAAATATAAAGGACCAAGGAGGTATGTGGAAGGGGAGTGCTCACTCGCACACCCACCCACTGATTTTCCCTACACATCCCCTCCCAGCTCACTTCCAACAGTAATATCTAGGTGGGAGCGGGGGGGGGAATTAGTTATAGTACTCCGTCCTTATCTTGGGGTTGCGCTACTGCTCTATAAAGTAACTATCATTCCAGTGTGGCTTTGTAATAGTTAGCATGTTACCTGTAATTACAATCACTTTACACATATCAGCTCAGTAATCTTTAATCAACCCTCTAAGATAGGTATTTTTAAATTATTATCCCCATATTATTTCTGGTTTATTATATTTTCATACTTTGTCCAATGATTGTAGAAGTATGCTACTCATGGTTATCATTGCCTCAAAGGTGGGCTAAAGCCGATACAGAGTGGCCTACAGCAACCCTGGAATGCAGCCACTGTCATCACGGATTGCGAATCAATCCATAGTAGAGCTCTCAAAACATATTCAGAGATCATTCAAGGAAGTCAGACTACAAATGACGTCATAAAAGTTTAAAGCATGCAGAAAACATTTACACATTTTAAAAACAGGAAGTAGACCATGGACCAAACTAAATGAGACGTTAAATGTGTTCTTTGCATTAGCTGTTTGTGTGTGTGTACATAACAGCTGCAGGGTCTCTAATCAAATTAAAGACTACAGATTAACTCTTTCCATCCCTACCATGGTCCCTAGAAGCTACCATTTACCTTGGGAGGAAACCAATGGCAGGTCTGGGTGCAGTTTTTGTAAGCAGCGTGATGCAGGGAGGAGAGTTAACCCCCCTTTCCCCCACATCATTGCCCCAGTCTGGATTGGGTGCTATCTGCAAAATGATCAAAGCATCCCATGCAAGCTGTTTGCAAAAAGGGAGAGATGCAAATGCAAAAAACACACTTAATATTTTGCCTAGTTTGGCTAAGAGATGACTTGAAGGATGTGAATTTTCTCTCATACAAGCTCCTCTTTATCTCTCACGCACATAAGAAATATGCAGCAGTACTTTTCTCTCTGAATCACCCTCCCTCCCTCTGCTTCACACAAACAACAGCACCCTTCCCTCTTTTCCTGTTTCACACACACAAACACACACCACAGTTGGTGTAGCAAGCTGAACCAAAAATTCTCGTAGACTTAATTTTGACACAATTCAAATATTCAAGGGGGGGAGAAACTAACAAGAAAAATTTCCAGGTATGGGTGAGAAATCTGAGAAATTCTTTGAAAATTTCAAGGAAGATGGTTTCCTGCTTTTTGGTGGTAGCAACAGTGGGTACTGGTTTTTGGTTTGTTTTTCCCCCCAGTTGATGTTGTGTCTTTGAAAGTAGCAGCGGAAGCACTGCGAGTGCTAGGCCTCTTGCTGTTAGCTGGCTCTATTAGGTTGCCATTTTTGTTCTCAGAAGGCCCCTGGAATAATTTTGCTTCATGGTGTAGCATGATTCTGAGCAGATTTCCAGGGGTGGGGAAAGGCAGCTGGATGGAGTTGACTGTCAGGAAGCGGTTTAATGTTTCCAGTGCTGTTTCTTCCACTTGTGTCTTGCAGATGGAATTCATACACTCACCTGTGCCCTGATGCTGCTCAACACAGATCTTCATGGACATGTAAGTATGGCCAGGAGAAGAGTTGTGCTTTTCTCCTGCCCTTTAGGTAGATTCAATGTTACATTGGAAAGTTAGGTCTGGTTGGAAATTAGTATTATGGCAAGAAGGGGCAGTGGTGGGGAGGGGGATTCCAGACCTTGAATATTTTCATTTGGTTCAGCCAGACATTATTCTGTTTGATGCTCTACTGTATGTGCAGAAGAAGAAGTTCATCACATGCCATAGCAACAGAAGCTTCTTCCCTTACGTCTCATTAATCTGGGAGAGGCTACTGTTGGTTGAAGATGGTAGGCAATCTAAGTCAGAATTTTTTTAAATTTTTTTTTAGAGACACAATCTGTTATGAGAAAATATGTTGTTCAGAGACTTTCTTTTCTGTTACCAGCTGAAATCATGTTTGGAGGCATTGGAATCTGGAGTACTGGCCAGGTTTGGTGACCTGAGCAATGTTGCTCCCACCATTTACATACAGTACAGCACTTGGACATTTAATTAAGGGCAGTCTTGCAATCTGACAGAGGGGCAGTCATGCTTTTTAATCTCTACAAGCAAACATGTCAACTGCAGCAACAGTTTATGTGATGGGGATATGTTGGGACTGGATACTAAGCCTGTTCCAGCTTTGACTCTGGTGAGGCAGACATATAACTGCACAGGTTCACAGCCACTAAGTCACACTCCTTCCAAATCACAGAGAGACTCCATAACAGCAGGAAGTGACAGCCGTTTGATGTTTGGGTCGTACATTTGGCACTTGATTTGCCCTTACCCCTCTCTTTTCTTTTTCACAAGAGGTTTGTAAAAAGTTAACTTAACACCATAGACAGGGTTGGCCTTAGGAGTGGTCAAGCTGGGTGGCTACCCAGGGCACTACTTGAAAGGGGTGCCAAGCTGAGCTTGGTGGTTCACTGTCTGCAGTGAAGCTGCAGAAGGCCTGTGAGACTTCAATGGGATTCAAAAACTGGGCAGGACAGCACAGGCAGCAAAGCAGCCAATCACTGAGAGGTAGTTCTGGGCCCTTTTCGTGGGCATTGCGGGGAAAGCCTGATAACAGTAGGGCCTGTTACACTGCTAGGTTTCCAGTCCTGCACTAGCAACACAACTTGCCAACACTGCCAAACTAACCATTTGATACCAAAAGCACTCCTCATCCAGGGCGCTATTTATTCTAGGCCTGGCCTGACCACAGCAGAGATTCTTTAGTGAATCTGGTTTCCTTAAGTTCTTAAGCCGCTCAGTAACTCTGGCTGCCTCTGCTCCTTCACTTTATTTTAACTTTATCATGTGCACATTAAGGTCGTTCACACAACACGGCTGGTTGGGTAAAATTCCTGCTACCCAAGCAGCCCATGTCAACTGGGAGGTCTGCCGACCCAGCAGCTGCAGCCCCAAGTCTGCTACCTGGGCAAAAAGTAAGGCAGAATGGAAAAACCTCACTTTTTGATCATGTGTCGAACTGGGCCATAGAGTCCTAATTGTAGTGTGGCCAGGGAGAAGAGTCCTACTACATTGCAGCAAATTGCCTGTTCCTGCCTGGACGATGCATTCCTCCTCCCGATTCCATGCCAGGCGACTGCCTCTGCGCCAGTCATGTAGGCATGCAAACAGCAGCACCATGGAGAATCCAGAAACACATCGGGGCAGGTAGATAGGCTCCTGCCTTCCTCCCAGCGCGCCCCAGCGGAATCAATCATGTGAACGACGTATTAAATAGCCACTTCCTTTTATCCCAGCTTTATGGGACAATCCGTGAAGAGACTTTTTCTGTTTGTTTTCTCTTAGTATATGCATCCCTCAGATTGGGAATTGCACTTTGGCCAGGCCTTGACAAAATTTCTTTGGATCCAGTAGCCAGCCCAAAAATGTAGGAATCAGACTCATTTTCCATAAAGGGTTTCAGAGATGTCCTCTGTGGCTTATGAATCACTAGAATTTGCTTCACAACCAAAACCTTTCAGGGTGGAATACAATCTCTCAGACTTGAGTGCCCACCCCCAGCAGGGCCCTGTTCAGACAGCCCTGTCTCTAGACACCACGATGAAATGTCTAGGTGCAATGGCAAGCTGACGCCCAGGGTTTGTTAAGCTCTGCCTTAAATCAAGCAGATGAACAAAATAACTTTGAGTGATAGTGGAACCAGCACTTTCTGTTATTCATTTTATATCTCTTAAACAATTTTCATGGTGCTAAATGCCATTGCATTGCAATTCACTCTAATATTCACACCATTTGAAAATAAAGAGCCTTTATAGAATCATACATTGTTAACATGAAATCAGACTATTGGGACTTGATCTGATAAGTCTGTCTCTCATGTGTGTTACTAATGTTTTTATGTAGTTTTTATTCAATTTGTTAAAAAAAAGAGACTGAGCCTTGCTTTAAAACAAAACAAAACAAAACATCTGTGGAAAAACATTAACCCAATGCTCTTTCGCCAGTTTTCCTTCCACACTCTATTTATGTAGCTCCCTGCTAATTGTGGGCAAAGAGGCACCTTTTAAAAGTGATGATTCTCTTTATTTAGCAGGAGGAGAGCAACTGGCTTATCCAACAGCATCCCTCTTGTGGCTGTTGCGGGTGTCTGTCTTGTGTTTATTTTTAGATTGTGAGCCCTTTAGGGACCAGGGACCATCTTTCTTTCTTTCTTTCTTTCTTATTTATTTATTTATTTATTTATTTATTTATTTATTTATTTATTTCTCCTTGTAAACCACTTCGGAAACTTTTGTTGAAAAGCAGTATATAAATATTTGTTGTAGTAGTATTTAAAGTATTTATAAGCCACCTTTAGTTTAAAAGTAGCTAGCAATGATATAAAACAATTCTAGTGCAGCAATAATAAAAGCAAAGCAAAAGGAAAAACAGCAATACATTCAAAGGAAAAAGCATTGTACTTAGCCGTCCAAGACAGCCAAGTTATCACTGAAGGGCAAGCAGTGATTGAGCCAAGTGGGCCTCCATTGAGAGGGCATTTGACAACCTAGGCACTATGGACTGAACAACCTCAGACGAAATGCGGAATTGCGGGTCCAGTGGACCCACGGTTCCGTGCCCTCTCTGTGAGACTGCAGAGAGGCAGTGGAACTGACTGTGTGGGTTTTCTTCTTTTTTGAAGGACAACCTGCACAGCCAATAAGAACCATAGCAAAGGAGGAGGCAAACTGCACTTCTGGATCGGACATAATAAAGGTGCTGCTGAAATGCAGTTATCAGTAGTGTGACTCACTACATACCAAAGATAACAAATGGAGTTAGGGGAGGGAAACCACGGGTCCATTATTTCTTTTAACTCCAGTTCCCCAGATTCAGATCTTCGGCTAGAGAAACTGGAGGTGAATGGACCTCTGGTTTCATGTTTCGTCTGATCTGGCTCTCCGTCTTATGTGTTAACCCACAGTACTTAAGAGGAACAAGAACAGAGGCTCTGATGTCTGTCTGAGTGTTCAGGTCGGTTCATATGGGATGAAGCAGCCCTTAGAAGCCCCAGGTGCAGACCATTTTTAGCTTTCAGGTTCAAAACCAGCACTTTGAATCCTGATTGTCCAGACACAAACTGGCAAGCAGTGGAATAATACCAGAGTAATATGGAAGAATACCAGAGTAATGTGCTCGATGATGGCAAGTTCCAGTTAATATTTTGGAGATGACTAAGTTTCCAAATTCTCTTCAAAGGCAGCCCCACATAGATTGCATTACAGTAGTCTAAAATGGATGTAACTGAAGTATGCATGGCAAAGGCCAGGTTCATCTTCTCCAAGAACAGCTGCAGCTGGTGTACCAGGCTAAGCTGGTAAAAAGGGGACTGCAACCCCATTCAAACATCCAAGAGATCTCTGGACAATCTCTCTTGAAAGTTTCATGTAGACTTTATACAGCATGAGAAACAATGCAAAGAGCCGTGGGGAGAAGCCCTGCTAACTGAGCAGAGAGGCACCTTTTAAAGTGATAGAACTGTGTCTTATATTTAGCAGGGGGAGAGTAACTGTCCCTATCCAACCCCAGCACAGCATCCCTCCAATGGCAGTTGTTGGTGTCTCCCTTGTGTTTTTTCTTTTAGACTGTGGGCTCTTTGGCGACAGGGAACCATCATATTTATTATGTGTTTTTCTGTGTAAATGGCTTTGAGAACTTCTGTTGAAAAGCGGTATATAAATATTCTCAGGAGAAAGAGGAGGATTAGCAGCAGCAGTTTCCCCATTGCAGCTTCTAGCCCAGCCAATATTCACTAGACACCCCACAGGTCATTATCATGCAGTTTGTGAGCTGCAAATTGAATATTGGTGTTGCACCTTGTGTATCTGACAATTCGAAAGAAAGAGCCTTCCTGACTGGAACAGCTTCTTCTTTTAACCCAAGTAGGTGAGATGACATATTTACTGGGCAACAGCAATGATCTACTGTGAACAACATACTTTTGAGGAGCCTTTAGATGTGTGGTTTGGTTAATTAGATCAATGGATTTCTAGCTTTTTTGTACTGAGAGTTTAAAGGCCTTTCTAAGAAACTGAAAAAACTTTCTAGTTTCTTACACTATATTAGTTCTAGCTCGGATCCAGTGCCAGTAGTTGAGCTGTCCCCACGTAGCATTATTGTGGAGGGAAATACTCTTTCTGTGCTTTTAAACATTTCTCAAGGAGATATTGTGCGGTCCTGCATTGGATTATGTGTGTATGTGTGTGCTCAGACTCTAAAGAACTACATTTGAAAAGAGAAAACAAAAAAGTTGACAAAACAGCAGGACATTGCTGTGAGGGATGATGTACCTTATGGGGATCTGGCACTTGGCTCTTTAGAATTTGAATAGCTCATGCTCAGTTAAATGAGGCTTGAGCAGGAGAACTTGTGGGGGGGGGTTGTTCCCCACAAGCCAAGCCTGCCTTTCTTCCCCTTTACTATCCTCAGTGGCCTCTCACGTTGCTTCATGGTAGTACTGCCTCTCACACAAGGAGCCGTGTGATCACAGGGGCAAGTTTCTGGTTAACCCAACCGCATACTTGACTGTCACTATTTTCTGTCTCTCAAAGCCTCACAAGCAGCAGATGAAGTAATAAATCTGTTTCCAGATCACACCACTTCAGACTAGAACCGGTGAATGACTGGATGTTTCTCCATAAATTATGGAACATAGACCAAAACGTCAAGGAGGAGGCATTCTTGAAGCTTCTGCTTTCTGACATGCACCACCAGGAATTTGTTTGTATGGAAGAACGTTCAGTCATGGGAACCACAAGTTCTAGCCTGAACTGTAGTAGTATAATCACAAAGAGGTTTGATTATGTTTATCCTCACAACAACCCTGTGAGGTAAATTTGGCTGAGAGTTACGTGATTGGCCCAAAGTCACCCAGTGAGTTCCATGGCTGAACAGGGATTTGAACTCAGATCTCCTAGGACTGGGGAGACCTGAGTTCAAATCCCCATTCAGCCATGGAACTCGCTGGGTGACTCTGGGCCAGTTGCTTAACTCTCAGCCAAATCTACCTCACAGGGCTCCTTGGAGAAAGAGTGGGGTATAAATGTAAAATAAATAAATAAAATCTGCTGTTTGTGAGAACTAGGCCTGAAGATGTCTCCGTGTCTTTATACCTACATGGATGAGGCTTATGCAGGAAACTTTTGAGATTCCAGATTCTTCTGCATGTGAAGTGGTAATGGTAAATGCAATGAGTTTCCTGGGAGTAAGCTGTTGGAAAGCTTTTCTGGGCTGTAAACAGTCAATGGCATGTGTGACATTAATTTCTTCTTTTCCTTCTCCTCCTCTCTCTTTCTCTCCTGCTCCTGGATCCTCTATTTTTGCTCTTTAATCCTTTTCAGGTGGTAAGTGCAGTCATTGCAGTACATTTCTATAAATATGTGGGATTTAGTATTTCTTTGTGTGTGTGAAATATGTTTCTTTGAGCTAATCCTTAAAACAATGCCTCTGAAAACAGTCTATTGCTTAAGGGAATCACATGATACATGTATATTTTCCTCAGTTTTGTTCCTCAAGGTCAGTTTTGTTCCTTAAAGCTTTCTCCCAGCCTCAATCCCATATCCTTCAGAGTGGACCAATGTGTAACGTTTACACATTGGTGGGAGACAGGCTCTCAGATCTGTGGAATTCTCCTACTTTAGAGGAGATAAAAGTCCTGTTATTCCAATGTAGCATTTTGTTATTTATTTCATTTTTTTAAAGGGATGGAAAACTTTAAACTTTAACTCTCTTCAGGCACTGAAATGAACTTGTGAGGTGAAGAGGAGCAGCCTGGCTAGCTACGCCCCTCCAAGTCACACACCCCACTCTCCCCACATACAGTGCTTGTTTGCAGAGGCAAGTGTAAAAGGATGGTGTACCTCCATATACTGTCCAAAGTGGGAACGGAAGTCTCACCCTGCTGGCGCGTCGATCATCTTCCTCACTCCCCCTCCCACCCCACTCACACTTACACCATTTATCTGAAGAGGCAAACTCTGTAAGTGTGGTGGCAAGTGCCTGAGTCTCCCGCTCATGGAAGCGCCTGCCATCACACTTACAACATTTGCCTCTCCAACTTACAAATGTTGTAAGTGGGATGGGAGGGCAGGAGGGGAAATGAGGAAGATGATTGATGTGCTGGTGGGGCGGGACATCCATCCACGCTTTGGACTGGTAAGCAGGTACACCAGCTTTTTAAGGTCATGTCTGGACCTCTCCATGGTCTGGAATCCTAAAGGGCCGCAGTGCTAGAATGCAAGGAGAGACTATCCCCACATTGAGGGCTTGCCTCTGCAGATAAGCAATGAAGGGGGAGTGGCGCTACAGATTGTGCTGGAGCTAGGAGGTATGGCTGGCTATGCATGCTCATGCCCCCTCCCTTCATATTACTTTGAATGCCTGAAGAGGCTTTTGTGTTCTTCAGTTGGTCCATTACCAGGAGCAAGGAGACCTTTTCTGACATACTTTTCTCTGGAGAAATGAGCACACCTAAATGGAGAGAGGGCAGAATTGCACTGTATGCTCTGCCCTGATCTAAACCTGTTCATTGTTAACATCTGAAATGTATATATAGAGTAGGGACTTCTCTCCATGTGATTCTAAACATGCAAAGGTGGGAATCCTGATTGCATGGAAACGTACTGACCTGTGCAGGTGTATACAGGGGTGGTCTGGGGCCAGGCTCCAGCCAGTGCCCTCTCCCTACCACCAGTGTGCACACATGGATGCCATCCACGCCCCAGCAGCTGACATCAGACACAGGGAGTGTGACCAGCATCTAGAAGGGGCCATGCAGCCTCTCTCCAGGGGAATTTCCAGATGGCACCTTGAAATTGCTTTGCTATGTAGAGGCTTTGCTGTTCATCCGTATATTCTGGGCTTTGGCACCATCTTGCATAGGGTGCCATTCACACAGCCACAGCCTGTTTCAGATCTTTCAGGCTTAACACATTGTTTGTGCGTTGTGAAACAGTGGCTGTTTTTCTGAGCTTTGAGAACAGTTTGCAGGCTTGCTGGGATTACTCAGAAGTAAATGATTTAGTTCAGTGGGCTTCCTTTAAGTAAGAGTGCATAGGATTGCAGCTGTAGAAGTGTGGCTTGCTTTTAGAAGTGTGTTTGTCAATCGCCAATTCTTCTTCCTCTTCTTCTTCTTGGCAAGAGTCCACTGCCCTTGCACAAATTCACTGAGAAGGGAGTGGGCAAAAAGAGTGGAGGGAAAGCCGCGAGTTACCCGTCCCCTCCTCCTCTTCTCCTTCAGGGAAGCACCCTGTGTGCAGATCTAGGAGCGGAGAGGTTGCTTCCTTCCCTCCTCCTCCTCTTCTCTCTCTCTCCCCCCACTCAAAGCCTCAGCATGGGAGGAGGTGGTGTAAACTCTGACGTGACTGACTCTAACTGGGTTCAAAACTTTAGGGCTAGCCTTCGGATTTTGCACCTTCCTCCTGGGCATTCTGGAAAGCACCCTGCTCCTTCCCAGCCAGTGCTTCACTGCCGACTGGGGGCTTGCTTGCTTTCTCTCCCTTGCTCAGAGACTCAGGGGCATGGCTAGCACCCAGAAGGGAGCCCACACAGCCCCTCTCCCGCTCCTCCCCACATGGTGAGCAAAGGATTGGCTGGATGCTGACTTTCTCTTACTCACTCCCAGCTGGCTGGGTGGTGGAGAGGACAAGTACATGTCCTGGGGAGTGTCCAACCCCAGCAGCCAGAGACATTCCCCACCCCCACCCCCCGCTCCCACTGTCCAATGTAGGCTATGTCACTGAGTGTATGTGTGTAAGGTAGGGGTTCTTAACCTGGGGTCCAAGTGGTGTGTAGAAAATATTTCTTGCAGTGCCTTAGATCTACTCCCTGGTGAACAGAATGATGTTTTTGAAATAATTGTCCTTATTCCCCCACCCCCTCTAATTTTTACTGGAGCCTTATGAAAATATATTATATACATGGGGCTGCAATCCACAGGTAAGACTTGAAGACCTGGGGTCTGTAGGTACAATAAGGTTAATATAAGCTCTTTTCAAACAAAATAGAAGTGCATAGGTCCAGGGAGGAGCCTGCTATGGTGATACTGCCCTTCCCTCACCGATGCATATTCATTTCTCTGTGGAATAATGTCTGAAAAGAGCTTAGTAGTAAGGATTCTTCAAATCAAAAAGCAGTGCATTGCTAGCTTTGATGATGCCACACAGCCAATGCTCACAGCCCGTCAGATCACGCTGGTCTTCACAGGGCAGCATTATCTTAGTTGGATGCTGCCAGCAGTTCTTCAAAAATTAATATCTCAATTGGTTCCACACTAAGGCTGCAGAGGCATTACTCTTCCATAATTAGCTGGAGGTAGGAATAAAACAGAGATTCCACATAGCACTTAATACAGCACTATATTAACTAGTGATGCTTTTGCCTGTGGCCAAGCTCCTCCTATAATATCTATTCATAAATATGTATTCATTTATTCGATTTCTATACCGCCCTTCCAAAAATGGCTCAGGGCGGTTTACACATAGAAATAATAAATAAATAAGATAGGTCCCTGTCCCCAAAGGGCTCACAATCTAAAAAGAAGCATAAGATAGACATCAGCAACAGTCACTAGAGGTACGGTGCTGGGGGTGGACAGGGCCAGTTACTCTCCCCCTGCTAAATAAAGAGAATCACCATGTTTAAAAGGTGCCTCTTTGCCCAGTAAACTCCATTCACCAAAGTTATTTCCAATATTAATTGAAAACTTCATGTTTGCAGACCCTGCCCATTTTATTGCTTTCTGTTGATCTAATTTGGGTGGGATTAGTGATGAATAGCCTGCTAATTTCCCTTGAATAACCTCTCTTAATTACCCCAATGACATTTTCTGTTCCCATGAGGGAGAGAGAGGCTTTGATTACTGATTTCCTCTCTCCTTTGAAGTTTTTTGTAGTGAAATACAGTAGTGCTATTTCAGTATTTAAAAACTGGGGGAAGGCAAGGCAACCAGTCATTAAAGCCTTTCCTCCACCCTATAGTGACAGAAAAAGACATTGAGGCAGTTGAGACACTACTTAAGGAGCAATAAGAAGCGATTCATCATTAATCTCTCAGCCATGGGCTTAACTAGGGGGGCAGCCAGGGCACGTGCCCTAGGCACCACTGAGGGGGGTGCTGTGCCAGTGCCTGCCACCCCCATCCCATTGCCCACCTGCCCAGCCCCAAGGCCCATCAGCCACTTGCCTGTTCGCCGTCTCTCCTGCTTGCCTTGCCCTTTGGAGCAGCCTACAAACTGTGACACAGCAGCTCCTTCTCTCCTTGCCTCTCAGCTGATTGGCGGGTGGGCGGGGCTTCCAGAGAGGCCTCCCTGAAGCCTGAACTCCAGTGCCCTGTCAGGCAGCTAGCAAGGAAGAAAGAAGGAGGCAGGCCAAGTGGCCATCACTAGCTGACCTTTACCCAGCACAGTTCTATCTGCCCAGCACAGACCAGCCTTTGCTACTTAATGGAGGTATGATGTGAATTCCTTTTTGTGGTCCCCACCCCAATATATAGGGATCTGCTTGCTATAGGGATTTGATTGGAGTGGGGGGAGACTGAGAAGTCTCTGAATATTTCATTTAAAACAGATTGGAAGATTTGCTGGCTTTAAAAAACTATCCATAAAGGCCTATAAGTGGCTTGTTTCATGGCAGAAAATTGCAAAAACTTCTGGAACAAACAATATTATATTTATTCATTCATTCATTCATTTATAAATGCACTTATATTTGAGTTGTTTTGCAACCCAGAAGGTCTAAGTGAGAACTGTGAAGCATGTGTTGTGCTTTTATTTTATTTTTCTTGTGTGTGAACTGCTCCCCAATAACTCGCAGGGACTTCAGGGTAAATCCAGCCAACATGTGAATGTAGCACCTCCATTCCAGAGGAGAGGTGTGTTAAAGGGCCTTTAAAGGCCTGTGAAAAGCCTCCTGGAATCAAACTTTACTGAATTTGTTCAGAATTCTGAGAACACATACATAGGTTCACACTACATGGTTGAAAGTCTCCTTTGCTAATCTGCAGCAAGGGGGCCATTTTAATAATTAGTGTTTCTAGTGTATTCTAGGCATTAAAAGTAGCACAAATATATGGTACTCAATATATATCACTATATATTGTGAAGTGTGCGTGTGTGTATTCAATGAAATGTATTTCCAGGCAGCATACTTATTTTGAAATATCAGACTTAAATCCTTGGGGGCCTGGGGTGTGTGGAGGCCCTAGACTTTGAGGGGCTGGGGGCTCCTTTTAAAATCTCATCTCTGGGCCCATTCTAACCTGGCGGAATAGATACTACACATGAGTTTCTGCACAACACCTGCACAGAAGAAACTTCCATGTAGAAAATGTGTCTCTTGTAAATTGACCCTGAATTTTCCATCCATGACTGGGATATCTGAGAGTTAGAATCAATAATAAAAGAAAAGCACACTGCTTATGACAGGAAGGGGCAAATTACAATGATTTCTTAGTCTGGCAGGGGCTGGTTTTGGCCCTGGCAGAACTTGGCTGTCTGCTTCTGTTGCACATTCCTCTGTCTAGTGCGGCAAACTAATGTATCCTCCTCCCTCCTGGTGCCAAAGTAAGCACTAGTGTGGTGAATGCATATATACCCCATCATGAGCCAACATCATCACAAGACAAAGGCTGGCAGGAATCATTCACTGGTTTATAGTCTCCCCTCCCCCTCCCCAACACCATCTTCTTCTTCCCCTATTTGGGCAGGTGATCCTCTAGGACAAAGTCATGTTTTTTAAAAAGCATGAGATGAGACAGAAAATGACTCTTGGAATCCTCACATAACTCCTGACTGTTGTTCTAAGTCTTTTACAGAGATGGCTCATGTTTTCAGGTTTTGATCAACAACCATGTCTAGATGGTACAGTGTTCCTTTTAACAGGGCTTTCCAGATATTGATACAAGTCCCATCATCCCTGTTTGGACAGGGGCGCAATTTCAGTGCTTGCCCTAGGAACTATTTTCCCTAGATACACCCCTGCTCTCAGCTGAGTTCAACAGGAAGCAGTAAAATGGGCGGAACCTACAAGCAGAAAACTTTTAAGTAGAGCCCTAAGAAACTTCAATAGCACACAGGCACACCTGAGAGCATTCCTATTCCACCCTGTATTGACCATCTGCATGGCTTATCATACCAGCAGTAACCAGGTTTTAGGTCTGCACAATACCTCCCATTCCCTTTGTTGTTGTTAAAGTAAACAGAGCATGATGATGGTGACGATGGAGAACTTGAGCCCTGATGGAGGTAGAAAAACTCCTGGGTCTCATCAGGGTTAGTCCACTGATGAAGTCAGCTGACTAACTGAAGTCAGCTGACTAATTTATTCATTGTTAAATTTCTATACCACTTTCATTAAAACAATCTCAAGGTGGATCATATAAAAGTAAAAACAAGACTACAAAAATTACACAATTAAAATATTAACTAGAATATAAAACACAGATCTGATTAAAAAAACAAGCACAATATAACCATAAAAGATACAAAGCAGCAGCAACAGAAACAATCATGAATGAGTAACATTCATAGATCAGTAACAAGCAGGGATGGGGCAAAAGGATTCCTTATCTGCTAACCCCCATTAACATGGAGATAACTGTAAAAAATGATGCTTCTATTGAATAGAGTAAGTTATGATAATAACAAATAGATAGGGTTGCCAAATTTCTTGTTAGCTGGGCTTCTATGCCCTTTGAAAGTTGGACAGCAAAGAAACTGTTGCGGCTATTCAAATCACATCATTTTCATACAACTGTCTGTTGAGCAGCTTGTAAAGGTACAAGAGTCCACTAGAACAATATTATGGGAAACTGTAAAGAGGAGCAGGTAGATGAATACTAATCACTGCTGCAGATCCTTGCTGAAGTGTAGGCCTTGCTTGTGGTACACACTGCACTGGGCATGCAGAAGTTTCTTGCTTCTGGATCAGTTATTAGAGGGCTGCCTAGGAGACAAGAAACACAGGAACAGTAACTAATGATGGTGTGTATATATGTGTGTGTGTGTAAGAGAGAACACATTTCCACCCAGGTTTTCATTCAATGCCTTTGTCTCTGCTTCCCTCCCCCAGTGATGACATCCTTATCCACACTTGGGATCTACCTGTAAAAAGGGAATCTGTTAGGGATGTGCACTTATTTCATGATTAATATTAAACAGAGCCAAATTGGGCCCATTTGTCTCAAAACAGGTGCTCAATGGCTCTCTGCTTACCTGTGTGTGGGGAAACCCCTTGCATTTCCCATTGCAGGAGTGAGGTTGAAGATCCTGTGGAGCATTTCAAGTGGAGTACATGTAAAGTTTATGAAAAGACAAGTGTTAGCAATATTCTCTTTCTGTTTTATTATCAGCCTTAGCTGTGTGTACAAAGCCCTCCCTTCTTGTACGAAATAGCCTTTCACCATAGTCCCCAGTCCCACCTGTTTGCCTCTAACTTCTCTTGCAGTTAGTCCAGAGTGATACAGCGCATGCACATGCCCTGCCAACTGAGAGATGGGCTCCCTATTGGTATTTACAGTATATATTTTTGTTAGTGTGCCATGATTGACTGTAGAGTGAGTTAGAATCCTGTGCTTTGCCATGGCTGTGTAAATGGAATGGTAGAAGACTGGAGGGGCAGTGGTTTTTGGCTTGCCATCGAGTCCAGTTGAAGTGTTTTAACTTACGCTGCCCATTTTGCAGAACTATTATGCTATTTTGGTGGTGGGTGGGGCAAGCAGTTAGGATGGAGAGAAGGGATGTCTGTCTGCTCACCTCTGATAACCAAGTAGCAATATGGCATCAAAATTAAGACACAAGAATGGAGTTGCCAACCATTCCAACCCAACAGGACTTTTGTGACTTTGCAAGCTATAGGACATACAGCAGAGCAGGAGGTATTGGCTGGCTCTGGCTTACATCTGTTATGTACAGAAACCATCTGTCCTGGCGTTTGCAAAGCCACAGGGGCCTGTCTGTGACAAATAGTTTGGCAACCCCGGAGCGAATCAGCTGGAATCACACTGGGCACTGCAGCTGGGCATGCTGTGAGCTCCCCTTGTGGTCTACATGACCTTGGATGTGCAAGTGGTCCTGTCCTCTGGCCCGTTGGTGAAAGGTTGGCTGTGGAGAGCAGAGACATAGGCCAAATCAGGTGCTTAGATATTGACGTAGATTCAAGGGAAGAAGGGCCAACATCCATGGGTAAACATTCGGCTAAATTGGATGAAACATGTAGGTTCTGTGCTAATGAGTTGGAGTTGGTTGTCACATGTTCAGTGCATCCAACCTGGAAGCCTTCCCTCACAAATAAGTCATTGTCCTTCTTAGCAGGTTGTAAAGAAATGTCTCTGGAAGCTTGAACAATTTCTGGCAGGTTTTAGCAATCCGAATAGATGGAGGCTCTTCTCTCCTGGGTAAATGTCGGGGCAGTGTCTTACTGAAATGACTGCCCACCTGACTGGGCTTTCTGCCAGGAACTCCTGATCGAATTCTCATGTTATATTTGGAGTGCTGCCAATAAAAGTCAGATTTCTCTTCCCCAAGGTCAGGGCAATATTTTGTAGCAGCCCCAGCAGAAGGAGTATATTTCTGTTGAAACAAGGGGAGGGCTGTAATATCCTTGAAAATTTGTATGGGAACAATGCCAAATTTCTTAAGGTGCTCATGGCATCGAAGTAAATTATCAGGAGTCCTGGAGTCTTTGAATATAACAACTATTCTTTTATAATAAGTATCTCTTGGTAGCCAGAAAAGAGATCACATAGCTAATTATGGAGCATTACAGCTTAACAAAATGCAAAGAGACTGAACAAATTGTTGATATGAATCCCAGCGTTTCCAATGCAAGTCCCATGAGGAATGCACAATACAATATGATTCCTCTGCAGGACACGAGATGTTGTAATACTGCCAGAAACGGTATCCCCATTACTCAAATGATCAGCAGAATGCATCACTCGGGAGGCAGGTTTAGAGTTAACAAAATCATTTGAGCTGATGTATAACACCGAGCATTGGTTCACTCCCTTCATGTCACCCCTTAATGAATCAATTGCTTTACACAGGCATCAAGCTTATCCTACATTATGCAAAGTTTTTCAAAGACTTTTAAACTAATTTCAGCCATAACTGAAGCCTGTCTGGAAAGCATCTCGAATATTGCATTTATCTAGTTGTTCAGCAGGGTGCTGTAATTTACCTTGTAAGGAGGGAGTCAGATCTGGCGGTACTGTTTGTTCTTCTGCAGCAAATGATTCCAAGGCTGAAAATCTGTTATTTTGGGGAAGAGAGGTTATAATATCATCCAGCTCCTTATTTGCCCAGAGATGATCTAATCTGAGCTGTTTTCCTGCCTGGGTGTCCAGTAGTTGTGTCAGTGAACTCAATCTTTTCTTCAGATCCATATCTCAGCTGGGCTAGGATCACAAAATATAAAAGAGGGCAACAGCAGCCGGCAGTCTCAATCAAAATGAGCCACTCTTATCATGTCCAAGAACAGAGGGTAATAGCAGTAAGATAATAAAATTTAAACTAAATCAAATTAAAACATTAATCAGCAGGCTCCAGAGCACTTGGCTAGAGCTACTGCCTTGTTGCCATCTTGGCTCCTCCTCTGCCTAGAGACATAGGCCACCTTTGCACATAACAGGAAACTGCTGGTCCGATAGACCCATGGTTTCCTCCCATTCCCCCACCGTGCTCCCAGATGATCCAATTTAGGGTCTGGGAGACTGGGGGTGGGGTGGACTGGCTGTGCAGGCTTCCTCCTTCTCATAAAGGACAGCCGCAGCAACCAAATGGATACGGTGAGAGGGTGGGGAGGTTCAACCTCAACTCCAGTTAGAAAGTGTGGCAGCCTTCGGATGACACAATGCCACTTTTAAACCAGAGTTATCACCCGCTAAACTGAAGATCAACCAAGGGTGACAATTCAGGTTTGTGACCTGAAACCTCGGGTTGCTTTTTGGATGGAACTGAGGGTTCCCATCCCAAATTAACATGACTGGAAACTCCAAACTCTCACATGCAGTAAACTCCATGATGTCTAGACTTGGATGCCTGGCTAGCATTTGTGAATGGGTGGGTGATTAAGTGAGAGTAGCACCACCTTAGTATGCATGCACGTACCTTACTCCATGTCCAGCCTCCCTGTTCTGTGTTAGGGGAGAGACTTGGAGTGACATGGACAATAACCTTTTCTCCCCACTGGGGAGTTGCAGTGACTGCAGACAAAGTTCCACTGCAACTCCCCAGTGGGGAGAAAAGGTTATTGTCCATGTCACTCCAAGATTCATGCATGTTCATCTTATTATCACACCAGCTGTTTCAGTAGGAATGTGTGGAAATAGTACTAGTGATATGCAAAGCTTTGTCAATCAAATAAGAGTGGATTGAATTGTCCTGATTCAACCTGAATTGAACCCGAAGTCCAGTTCAGGTAGAATCAGGGTAAACTGAGACTCAGTTTGGATGTAAACATTTCAACCCACCCCTGCTCACCCCATCCCTCCTTACTAGGCAGGATCAAGAGAGACTTCCATGTATTTGTGCTGCAGGCAGGAAGGAGTGGTGGCTGCTGCAGCATGGGTCCAGCACATACCCTGCCCCATATACCCTATGACTTTCCAGGACTGCCGGGAGAAGGCAGGGGCAGTGGTGGTGGTGGGGATTACAAATGTGGAGTGTGGCATGGGGGAAGTGGACAGAAGCCGCAACCAAGCTAGAAACAGCCCCTTTGAAGTGGCCTGAAGCTAATAGGACTGCCCCCCACCCAAGTAATCAAATCAGGAGGTTCTCCCAAGCACTGAGGTGGCCCCCAAATTGTACCAATGGTGATTCGCAAAGCCTTAGAAATATAAATATTGGTGTGTTTTTTTTAAAAAACCCATGGAGAATCAAGTCCTTTGGGTGTAAATACATGAACGAACATTTTTATTACTCCATGTTCCGCCCTTCAAAATATAGGATTGCGCCCTTAATTAATGAATCCAGTATTTTCAGATTAAGTGAAGGTTTAAGCTCAGACAAATCCACTGATCACTATGATGCATACACATACAGTATATGAAGCATCCACCTTGACTGGTATGAAAATAATAATTCATTCATGTTATCTAGTCAGATTGTATTCTTTACACTAATTGGGAAAATTATGGTTGTTTTCTCAATTTAGACAATATCAGAGTTTGGATGGATTGATGAATCAGGGTTTTGATATATCATGAATAGTGCTCTTTGTATTTTGATTAATGTTGTTTAGCATTGTAATAATTTGTTTTAATAAAGAGATACCAATAATAATAATAATAATAATAATTATTATTATTATTATCATCATCATCATCAATCAGCTGCAGATTGACAAAATGATTTTAGAAAATCAAGAGAAGAAAAACAAATCTAAGTGTTGCATGGATTGACTACAAGAAAGCCTTTGACTCATTGCCTCACACATGGATACTAAAATGTTTAGAAACAACTGGTGTCAGCAAAAACATTCAGATATTTATTTTAAAAAGCAATGAGCATGTGGAGTACACAGTTAACAATCAATGGTGAGACACTTGGACAGGTTAGCATTAGAAGAGGTATTTTCCAAGGGGACTCACTATCCCCTCTGTTGTTTGTAATCGCCATGACCCCACTTTCACAAATACTAAATAAAACAGGCCTCGGATACCAAACATCTAAAGCAGTGATTCTCAAACTTGGGTCCTCAGGTGTTATTGGACTTCAACTCCCATAATCCCCAACCAAAGGCTACTGAGGCTGGGGATTATAGGAGTTGAAGTCCAATAACACCTGAGGACCCAAGTTTGAGAATCCCTGATCTAAAACATCAAGTAAAATAAACCATCTGCTGTACATGGACGATCTGAAGTTGTATGGAAAGTCCTAGTCAGAAATCGAATCACTGCTAAACACTGTCCATATATTCAGTAGCAATATAGCAATGGAGTTTGGACTAGACAAGTGTGCTGCATTAATAATGAACAGAAGAAAAATAACAAAAACATAAAGACTAGAACTGCCCAATGGAAGCAACATCAAGAGCCTGGAAGAGAAAGAACATTACAAATACTTGGGCATTCTCCAGACTGATAACATTGCACACACTGAAGTTAAAAGAAAAATTGGAGGTGAATACATCAGGAGAGTTAGAAAAATCCTAAAGTCCAAACTCAATGGCGGGAACACCATACAAGCCATAAATACCTGGGCTATACCTGTGATCAGATACACTGCAGGAATAATAGACTGGATCCAGGCAGAGCTAGAGGCGCTAGATCGTAAGACCAGGAAAATCATGACCATCAATCATGCTCTACACCCCTGCAGTGATATAGATAGGCTATACCTCCCTTGCAGCTCAGGTGGAAGAGGAATGCTGCAAGTCCATCAAACAATAGAGGAGGAGAAAAGAGGCCTTGAAGAATATATCAAGGACAGTGAAGAAGATGCACTTCAAATGGTCCATAACGAGAAACTATTTAACACCAATGAAACAAAGCAGGCCTATAAGAAAGAACAAGCCAGGAACCAAGCAGAAAAATTGAAAAATAACCCCCTGCATGGTCAATATTTGCACTATATAAGTGGAAAATCAAACATCACCAAGACCTGGCAATGGCTTACGAATGGCAACTTGAAGAAAGAAACAGAGGGTTTAATACTGGCTGCACAAAAACAGGCACTAAGAACAAATGCAATAAGAGCAAAAGTCGAAAAATCCACCACAAACAGCAAGTGCCGCCTTTGTAAAGAAGCAGATGAAACAGTGGACCACCTAATCAGCTGTTGTAAAAAGATTGCACAGACTGACTACAAACAAAGACATGACAAGGTAGCAGGGATGATACACTGGAACATCTGCAAAAAATACAAGCTACCTATAGCCAAAGATTGGTGGGACCATAAAATTGAAAAAGTTGTAGAAAATGAAGATGTAAAAATATTATGGGACTTCCTGCTAAAAACAGACAAACATCTGCCACACAATACACCAGATATAACTGTAGTCGAGAAGAAAGAAAAAAAAGTTAAAATAATAAAATAATAGCAATACCAGGGGACAGTAGAATAGAAGAAAAAGAAATAGAAAAAAAAAATCACCAAATACAAAGATCTACAAATTGAAATTGAAAGTTGTGGCAGAAGAAGACCAAAATAATCCCAGTGGTAATTGGTGCCCTAGGTGCAATTCCAAAACAACGTGAAGAGCACCTCAGCACCATAGGGGCCACAGAAATCACCATCAGCCAGTTACAAAAAGCAACTTTAATGGGAACAGCCTATATTCTGCAACGATATCTATAATAACAGCAACAACATTGATAATAAAATTCAGCCATCCCAAGTCCTTGGAAAGGACTTAATATCTGGATAAAACAAACCAGTCAATAACACCTGTCTGACTGTGTAAATAAATAAATAAAAATAATAATAACAATTCATTAGAAGCTAAGTCAGGATTTTCAGAAAATCAAAGCCTTTTGGATGTTAATACACGAGCCCTTGACATGTCGTTCAAAACATATCATGAGCACTGATGCATGCATAAAAGACCATTATGCACATTTTATACATTGGGGAAAATTGGGTTATTTAGAAGTACAGAAAGCAGTAGTATGGTATGGGAATAACATAAAAATATGTGACATGTTGAAAATGCAGTTTGTGCAGAGGCTATGCCTAAATCCCATGTGCATATAGTCCCAGTTTAATCACTGCTCCTTCACATATAATGCCCAGCTGCAAAGCACTATGGGTCATTATGGTTTGGTGTTGAAGCAAGCAATTGTTCAATAGAGGACATCAATTTGATTGAGGAAGCCTGAGGAGCAACATATCCCTCCCCTAGTTCCTTCACCAGAAAAAAAATTGCCATAGACTTCTGAAGAATGTAATGATGAAATACCATGGAAGTAAAGAAAATGCTGCCACCACCTCCATTTAATGTCATTGATGTGGCATTGCAAACCATGTACATGGCAATGGCTGTCTAAAAGCTTCAAAATGTCAAAAGGAAACTAACACACATTACAGCATACAACACAGATGAACATTTCATCATGTTAACATGGTTGTTTATTTGCTTCCTTTCTTGTATATATTGAGCAGATTAATACATACGCCAATGTTGAGAAAGATTGGAATGCAAAGCTTGATCTGCAGGGAAATCCTATCAGGTGATACCATGAGCATAAGGGAAGTTTATATACTCAGCCAATGTTCTTCACTCACAGCCTGGGACTCATACACATTTCCCCCTTCATATGTTTGACTGCTACAAAGAATATTTGTTCAAGATGTTTACTTTTCTGCTCTTATGACGTTACAGCAGAAAGACACATAATATTGTTATAATTTCCCCTATATTACTTCATTTCACCATGTTCCATAACATGTTATGGTGTTATCAGATCCGCTGTGACTCCATTGTTTTATGATCACCATTGTTTTTATGATCTTAATAAACCATAACTGGTTTTAGTGACCTTGTTGAACCTAATACTATTTCCTAATACTATGTTGCCTGGGGTAAAATGATTGCTCCCATGCCATTCCAGCAACATTCCCATATTCTGACCACATAGTTAGAATGGATTGCATGTTTACAAGCCATACTGTGTCGATGTTACCAGGAATATAATGGGATCGTCTGTTGGGTGGTGGCAACCATGATGTTGCAGATAACATTTTATGAACAAGGCCCATGAGTATAATTCAGAGTGGTCAGTTTGAAACTGCACAAGATGAAGTTCAGTTTCAGTATTCTGGTCCTTAATTGTGAAGGCCCCAGAAGTAGGGGTGTGCACAGACTGAGGTTCGTGGTCTGGTTCAGATTAGGACTGAACCTTGGTTCCGCAAACCAGTTCGGCCCAAACATGATCTGGTCTGGTCATTTGAGGGCTGGTGAGGATGGCACTGGGGGGGGGTCGGGTGGCTAGTGGCACTTTAAAAAGTAAATAAGCAGGTCCTTACTGGCTTTACCGCCACTCCAGGCAGCTTCCTGCCCAATGGCACTCCCCCCAGCATGGGCTGCTGGTGCGAGTGCTGCCACAGTGGTGGAGCTGGAGTGGTGGTAAAGCTGGTAAGGGCCTGCTTATTTACTTTTAAAGGTGCCACTCACCGCCCCCCTGGTGCTGCCCTCACCAGCCCTCAAACTGCCAGATTGGTTCACGGTTGGGCCAAACCAGTTCGTAGAACTGAGGTTTGGTCTGAATTCACACACACCCCGGTCCAGAAGCCCCCATAATACTTACCACTCAAGATATACAATCAAGATAACACCTGCATCACCAGTGGAGAAACCAGTTCCCAGTTTCTCAAAAAATGCTGCAAGGAAACTAGAGATTGTAGCCCAGGTGCTTTAAGTGCAATGCCTTCTTCACTTAATTGGCCATATGCATATACAAACTCTGAAAAACTGGTTGAGTGAAAACCCAGAAATCTCTACAATGAACTCTTTTCTTTCTTTTCTTCTGCCCTCTTGTACTTTGATCTACTGAATGAAAGTTTTAATCTGAGAAATGTGCATCAATTACCTGCAGATCTTGCATATAGCATTTAAACACAGTCTGATGAAAATAATAAGGTATGCAGTGATCTGATCTTCTGCATTACAGAACATTGGGAAAAAGATGTCCTGCCATCAATTTACAGCAAATCTGGATGGACTGAATGATGGGCAGGATTTTGCAAAAGATCTCTTAAAGGTAATCCACAGAGTTGTTGGGTGGAAGAGATCACCTTGTTGCTGGAAAAGCAAGTGTCCAAAAGCATTATGCTTAGGCATTGAACATGCATGTATTACCAGTGAGTTATGGATGCCATCCTACCCTCTGAACAGAAACCTACAGATGAAACTCGGAAAATTAGAATATTGTGCAAAAGTCCATTAATTTCAGTAATGCAAATTAAAAGATGAAACTGATATATGAGACAGACGCATTACATGCAAAGCGAGATAAGTCAAGTCTTAATTTGTTATAATTGTGATGATCATGGCGTACAGCTCATGAAAACCCCAAATCCACAATCTCAGAAAATTAGAATATTACATGGAACCATTAAGACAAGGATTGAAGAATAGAACAATATCGGACCTCTGAAAAGTATACATTGTACTGTGCTTGATTGGCCAGCAAACTCGCCTGACCTGACCCCATAGAGAATCTATGGGGCATTGCCAAGAGAAGGATGAGAGACATGAGACCAAACAATGCAGAATTGCTGAAGGCTGCTAATGAAGCATCCTGGTCTTCCATAATACCTCATCAGTGCCACAGGCTGATAGCATCCATGCCACGCCGCATTGAGGCAGTAATTGCTGCAAAAGGGGCCCAAACCAAGTACTGAATACATATGCATGCTTATACTTTTCAGAGGTCCGATATTGTTCTATTCTTCAATCCTTGTCTTCTTGGTTCCATGTAATATTCTAATTTTCTGAGATTGTGGATTTGGGGTTTTCATGAGCTGTACGCCATGATCATCACAATTATAACAAATTAAGGCTTGACTTATCTCGCTTTGCATGTAATGCGTCTGTCTCATATATCAGTTTCACCTTTTAATTTGCATTACTGAAATTAATGGACTTTTGCACGATATTCTAATTTTCCGAGTTTCACTTGTACCTTTGTTATTATAAGGTACATTGGTTCCAGTCTTGGAGTTGATATACATATTCAGAAAAAGCAGCCCCTTGGGGCTGCATCACTTCAGATTGCAAATATGGGAATACTTCCCATATCTTCCATTGTTAATTTTGGATTTCCTAAAACCAGCAATGAGAAAACAAGACATTGTGATAGGATTCCATTTTCCTTATAAGTACTGAAAATACTGGCAAACCCCACAAAGCTCTATAGGGATAGGCAAGGCCCCTCCCCAATTGAACAACAATTTGAACAATAATATTGATTTGAATAATTGAATTGAACAATTATATTGTTCAAATAATTTTATTTAATATACATAAGCTTTTAAAAATGACTTCCAAGGATAAACTAGTGAATGAGGGTTGTTTTGTCAAATCTCTTTACCTTATTATTGTTATAGCATATAGGCAACTTAATACTAATTGATATGGATGTCATCCACAAATGAAAATGCTTATTTGAAGAATCTGCTTAGAGGTGAAACTGTTTTTTTGTTTTTGTTTCAGACCCTGTATAACTCAATAAAAAATGAAAAGCTAGAATGGGCTATGTAAGTATTATTTTATTTTATTGTATAATATAAGCATAATATCTTTAGAAACTGAATATATCTTGAATTGTGTTCCAGATAGAAACAGTATCAGAGAATGATGTCATCATTCAATGAATGAATGAATCAGTTTAAGGGGCTGTTACAATCACTGGCTGATATCCAGAGCAGCCATCTTGGAATGCAGCTGAGCGGTGTCCTAGCACAGAGGCTGCTCTGAGCTTACTCAGAGTGTTGCCAAGCAGCAAAGCGCGCATGCAAGGGAGAAGAAGCAATTTTCATTGCTTTCCTCTCCTCCAGTAAGTGTACTGTGTCTCCAAAAATACGTCCCTGGGGGTCATTCAGCCCTCAGGGACATTTTTTTTGAAAGGCAAAGAGCACATGATGGGGCACAGGAGAGCAATAAAAAATTGCTCCTCCCACATGCACATGCAGTGAATATATACTGCTTTTAATATATCGCCTTCAGAACAGCTTCCTTTTTTCCTAGCTAGAAGATACACACAGGTGGTGCCTTCAAATACAGAAGTTTCCAGGTTCAAAAGGTTCCTGTACAAAACTGTGGCAAGCTCCTGCCAGTCATTGCAGACAATACTGAGCATGATTGGCCAATGGTCTGACTCATTATAAGGCAGATTCATATTAGGGCTCTGTGATGCATGGGTGCAATCATCAGATTTGATTCAATGCAGGTTAAGTTAGAAAAAAATTGCATGGGCTCACATCTGATGTGGCAGCCAAGCAGATCCAATACAAAATTGTCTGATATACTTTTTGTCGAATCAAATTGGTGCATCAGAGGACATCATATTTTTTCTTTGTGTTTGTTTTGTTTTGTTCTTGTTGCAGATTGCCCCTGATTAGATGACTTTTCACATCCCAGTGTTTAAATTAGCCTTAAGCTATCTCCAGAAACTGTAGTGTGCAAGGTCCCAAACACGGCCATTCATGTTCACAAGGATATTGAATTAACAATTATGAAATATGAAAATAACTTGAGAGAAAATGCTTCTACAAAAATACTCGTTTACCTATATAGCTTCCAGTACACCTAATGGCGCAGTGGGGAAATGACTTGAATAGCAAGTCAGAGGTTGCCAGTTCGAATCCCTGCTGGTATATTTTCCAGACTATGGGAAATATACATATATCGGGCAGCAGCAATATAGGAAGATGCTGATAGGCATCATCTCATACTGTGCAGAAGATGGCAATGGTAAACCCTCCTGTATTCTACTAAATACAACCACAGGGCTCTGTGGTTGCCAGGAGTCAACACCGACTCGACGGCCCACTTTACCTTTACAGCATATAGATCACAAAACACAGGCATCCTCTATAATAAGATGGTTAGGTGTGCGTCCGTGCCTTAGAAGGCTGGTGTCTGCGTCCGTGTCTCCCTTGGCTGTTCTGGGCATGCACGGAGCACATGCCCAGAACACGCCAAGGGAGACACGACCACCAGCACCAGGCAGCCATGTTGGGCGGTTGTTTGCCTGGCCATGGAAAGGCCAGAAGCGGCCACTGCAAAGCCGGGGAAGAGGCAAAGCCGGGGAAGCCCCGCGAAGCCGGGGAAGCCAGGGAAGAGGCGGCGGGGGAAGCTGGCCGAGGCGGCGGCGGAGCCATGGCTGAGGCCTGGACATGCCACTGAAGACGGGCGGGGGGAAGAGGTGGCGGGGGAAGCCGGCCGAGGTGGCGGCGAAGCCACCGCCGAGGCCTTGCAGCACCGCCGAAACCGGGCAGGGGGGAGACTTTGGGGCCCTTGCCCAGCCGGGGAGACTGGCCGCGGCATGGAGGCTGGCGGCAGCGGAAGGGGGAATGGCGGCGGGGGGCCCGGAGTGCACAACTCTACTAGCGCCCATTATTTAATAGGCCTCAAATCACTAGTGAGATATATAATGCATTACAAAAGGCTTTACATGAAAGTTAATTTCAAGGAGAGCTAGTTCAAGGAGCACAGTACTTACAAACTGCAGTGAAAGAGTCGGTGAGGTGACACTTATGATGAGGTAGTTATGATCTACCTCTTTTTATATCTAAAATTCTCATGACTATGCAAAAATCATAACTAAGAGAAATATGACAGCATTTGAATCCTCGCTTAGTAGAAAACTCACTATGTATAACTTGTTTGCTGCTTCTTCCTTGATCTGCTGTTCCTTTAATTCAGATATATAATTAACACCTTTAAGATTTAAATTCCTTCACTAATCTTTATGCTTGAGGAGCAGTGATCACAAACTTAGATTATTTTTATTCCAATATCCTTGACATTGGGATGCTGGATATTTGCTGAGGTCATCCTCAGCATTTTTCATGTATACAAAGGGGAGAGGATTGACTTCTCTAGCTGGCCAAAGAGGGAGTTACTTCTGAGGCATGCACCTGCTAAAAGCATGTTGCATTTGGTTGACCTTTGTCTCTATTCTCTTCCAATGACAGTGTTCTGGAGGAGGGATATATATCGTTGTAGGGTTTATGTCCTTCTAAAAAATCCTGCCATCTGCCTGCAGCTTTTTGGGCAAAGTCTTCCCATAAGGGGCTACCTGTTCTATGCCTTGAAGCATCCAAGTAAAGCAGGGGGGGGTCACCTCTTCCTCAGAAACCTGGCCTCCAGGGGGCAAAGTCCTCTCAGAAGGGGGCAACATGCCTCCAAGGAAAGCAAAAAAAAAGAGTGATAGGGAGGCTGCACTTCAATTTTCTTAAATTACTTTCTCAGAAACCCCAGGACCTCTCAGTCTGAAACTGGGGTGTCATCAAGCCCAAGGGTGTGCCACCTCTGGAAGTTTCATCCTATTATAACTTAAAACAAAAAATTGACAGGCTATTCCATGATTTTTCTTTATTTTCTGTGGGCAGTGCATCAGAAGTGATCTAATGAAGCTCTCTGTGTCAGCTCAATTCTTTCTATTACGACTTAAAACAAAAAATGGCAGGCATTTCCATGACTTCTCTTTATTTCCTGTGACCATTGGATCAGATGTGACCTAATTCAGCCCTCTGTGTCAGCTTGATCTGATGCAGCGAGCCCATTTGTATTGGCAAATTGATACAATTGTATTTGGATCGGATTAGAATTGAAACAGTTCCAGTTCTCTGTTCTGCACACAATTCTACTTATATTCATTGTTCAAAAAGCAGACACCATTAGATAACACTCTGAATCCCTGAGCCCACCAGAATAAATCAGTAATTTACAGCTCAGTCCTCTATACATGCTACAAATACTACTCTAAAGTAGTAAAGTGGCATGGATGAATAGGGAAGGGCTCCCTGGCGCATGAGAAGTTGTTGATCACACACATCCTGATCACATGTGCTTGGGCTAGTTCAACAAGTATCATTTGAACCACTCAAAATATTTGAACAAAAGAAGTTTAATGTATTTCAGGGGTGTCAAACTCAATCGGGTGGTGGGCTGGATTTGATCCCAATGCACCTTGTATAGCCTTGTGCCGCCTTCTGTCACCTCGCGCCTGCCTCTTGCCACCTTCTGTCTTCTTTCCTTCTCCAACTCCTCCCTCATTATCTCCCCTCTTCAGAGCTTTGCTTGCTGAAAAGTCCACCAAGAGGGAGGAGGAGAGTGGTGGTGGATGAAGGAAGCAACTCACGCTTCCCCTCCGGCACACACTGGAGTGAGAGAAGGGCCGGCAGCAGTGATGGCAGCATGGGGTGGGGGAGAGAAGGCAGCTGCTGGCCAGCAAACAACAGACGTGCTGCCTCTTTGGCATGCCGCAGGGAGGGGGGCATAGAGCAGTGGCAGCTTTCCCCAGAACTTCTGCCTTAACGTGGGCTACTTGGGTAAGCTCAGCAGGTCTAATCCAGCCCATGGGCTGGCAGTTTGACAACTCGGATGCATATGTTTTTCATTTTCGTATAAGATGATTTACCAGTGATGAAATATGCATTACACTACTCCAGACACAAACTTCAAAATGACCTCTTTAATGCATAAAAAGATATGAGAATAATCGTACAGATCACATCAGCTAAAAACAAAACTGAGCAAACATTTCAGTGTGACACGCCATCTTCAGTGCTCCATTTAGCATGCCAGCTGAAGGGACTCTACAGAAACTGAGAACCCAAAGCAGCTAACAGATAACACATGAGGGAGGAGAGAACAGACCTTTTGCTGAGAATATATTAACTCTTTCAGTGACTGATGTATCTCGTGGCTTCTTTCATCTCATCCTTAGCATTAATTTAATATTAGGTTTCAGTTGTTCTATGAACATTGCTTCCTTGATCTTACATCTTATTAAATTCCCTTCAACAGCCAATATTGATGCTTTTGATCTGGATAGTGATCCGTTGCATTCATAACATTGGGTTCTGCGCCTGCGCAGTGACCTCACGGACCGATTAGCTAGCTCCTCGCTCCACCCCTAACTGCCATGCATGAGGCCGTGCCACTCTTATCAGTAGCAGTTGGGGCGTGTCTCTTTCAGTTTCTGTTTGACCGCCGTTGCGCGAGTACCTCAGACTGTTAGCTCCTCGGATAGTGAATTTGGAAAAAGACTAGGTTTGGAATTGGAACACGGAAAGGATTTTGATTATTGGACTGTTTATTGGACTGGATACGGATTAACCTAAGGAAAATAAGCATAAAAATGATCGTGTCCGAGCTTGTTATGGCTGAGGCCATGGCTTCCAGGGAGAGGCCCCAAACTACTTTTAAACGCTGCTCGGAATGTAAGGCAAAGTTGCCCTCTACGGACACGCATGATTCCTGCCTGCTGTGCCTGGGGGAGCAGCACAACCCAGCCACTTGTAAAATATGCTTGTCTTTCTCGAAGCAGACGTTAAAGAACAGGGCGTTGCGATTGCGGGGGGCGCTTTACGATGATGCCCTCCACCCGCTGACGCCGAGACCCTCGACATCGACATCGATGTCGGGAATTACTTCGGTACCGACAGTAAAGTCACCAGTGCGGTCGGTGTCGAGTGCTCCTACGGTGGACTCTGCCTCCGGGCAGTCGAAAGCCACTTCGTTGAAGGAGTTCAAGCAGCCTGAGGATGTGGCGAAGAAATGCCACCAGCATAAGCGACGTGCACATAAGTCGTCAATGGAAGAGGAACGGGATGCTTTGCCCCCCAGAAAGCGAAAAAAGAAGACTCGAGTGCATAGTCGTACACCGTCGCCGTTGCCGCTCCAGTCCGATTGCGAGGGCTGGGAGTCCACGGGATCGACGGCCTCGACATCGTGAGTGTCGACATCGAGGAAAAGCCCAGAGCCACCTAGATCGACGGAGCAGTCGGGCATTGCGACGCCACGGCAGAGTGAGGCGCCCTCCTTCTCGATGCCGGCACAAGACACCTTGAATCCAGCAGAGGAACTGCTGCGACCGATGTCGAGTGCGATGACGCCGTCAACCTCAGTATCGAGACCGCAGGTGTCGGTTGGACAGAATGTGCCGATGCTGCTGACATCCTCGGTACCGAGACTCGTGTTGACGTCGTGCTCGGTGTCGAGGGAGGCACCGATGGATCTTCAGGGTGCGAGACCCCTTTTACAGCATCGAGCAGCAATGGAACTTACTCCAGCTCGTACCCCTCTAGTCTCACCTGCTTTGACTCCGCGGCAGGAGTACAGACCGGAGGACTTCCTTGATTTTGGGGAGGATGCTGCGGAGAGATGTTTGACGGAGGGCACACAGGCACATACTGACTTACTTGCTCTCTTGGACTCCACTGATACTACTCCGACGGGAACAACATTTCATGGCTTCTCGGGTGTATCAACGGACCAAGGTGTCAGATTGCTGTCGATACCGAGCGCGTCGCCTGTCCTCCCGGTACCGAGAATGCCATCGATGTCACCGCAGCATGCACCCACACGTTTACCTGCTCTACTGGGACCACAGCAGCGCGTTTTGGCCTCGACGAGCCCGATGCAACCGCAGAGGCCGACAATGATGGATAGGGCAACCCTGACGGGACCATTCCCGTTGTTTGTGCGCCCTCCTGCGATGTTTTTCACCCACCCACAAACCTTACATTCTAATCATGGGTGTGGTTTTGCTCATACCCCTTCGGTGGTTTATCCGGCGGACTACGCCGAGTATAAGATTTGGAAAGCACAGTATCAATCTGGGACTCTGGCGACCCAGGCAGCGATGCCAACACCTGTACCTCCACCCAGGAGTACACCGGTGGCTGCGCCATCAGAAAGATGTCAGCCGGTGAGACAACAGCACCAAATGCCTGTCCAACCGCCTGAGGTGCCTGACTCTGGAGATGCAGATTCTTCGGATGAGGATGACCCTTCGAACCCAGAGGAACCAATAGAGCCAGATTTACCGTCAGATGTGCCCCCCCACACATCTACGTCGCCCACAGAGGAATTAAAGGCCTACCATGTTCAAATACATGAAATGGCAGAGGCTTTGGGACTTGAGTTAAAACAACCAGAAATGGATTTAAAAGACCCGGTCTACAATATGATGGCGTGTGCCAAGGTGACACACCCCGTGTCTTTACCCATGCTGCCAGCAATAACAAAGGCCGCAAAAACGGCTTGGGATGTATTACAGACATCGACAGCTACTTCCCGTAAACTAGAGGGGCTCTATCGAGTGCAGGATGAGGACAATGACTACCTCATGAAACACCCAGTTCCCAACTCACTAGTGGTAGAGAGTGCCTCTTCCAGAGGTGGACAGCATCATTCGACGCCCAGTGACAAGGAGGGCAGAAAGCTTGATGTACTGGGCCGCAAAGTTTATGCGACATCAAGTCTGGCGATAAAAATCGCAAATTACTCAGCGTGTCTAGCACGCTATGGACACCATATTTGGGATACATTATTCCAAGATTCTGCAACGATGACGCCGGAAGAGTTTCAGGACAATTTTAGAAAGACTTATGAAAAATCTACAGTAGTGACAAGACACCTACTGAGCACATTCAAGCATGCAGCAAAGACGGAGTCTCGGGCAATGACTACGGCCATAACATTACGGCGTCATGCATGGCTGCGTTCAACAACTCTACAAGACATGCGTGAAAAGGTGGAATATCTGCCATTCGACGGCAAGGGACTTTTTGCAGAGGTTACTGATTCAACGATGCAATCGTGGAAACAGTCAAAGTTTACTGCAAAGACATTCATGGTGGCCATGGGAGGCCAGGCGTCTAGGAACCGCATGTTCGGATGGCAGCAAGGCCGGATGGCCTATAGGCAAGATAAGAGAGAATACAAGAGACGCTATAAGCCTTACCAACGTAATAAGCCTTTTGCCCAACGCCAAAGAGGTCAAAAACAGGGCAAAGATCAACAAAAACAGTCTCTTTGATGGGACGGTCCATCCACCTCTGACTCCTCCATCACCTATGAGACCAACAACACCAGAGCAAATAGAGCCCAAGACCCGCAACATCGGTCTTGTGTGGATCAGCAACACCATCAAGCTGGCCAGCCACGCCCAAGCGTAGCACCATATAACATCAGATCAGTGGGTTTTGAAGATCGTAGAGTCTGGCTATGCAATAGAGTTCAAGACTTTGCCACCCTTTCAGGGGATAGTGTATACCAGACCTACCCAAGTGTTGTTGGAAGAGGTACAGGAGTTGATAAAAAAACAGGCAATTGTGCCAGTGAGGTGGGTGGACAGGATGCGGGGCTTCTACTCCCGCTATTTTCAAATCCCCAAGAAGGATGGGGGCATAAGGGCCATTATGGACTTGAGAGAACTGAATATGTATGTAGATAGAAGAAAATTCAGAATGATAACCTTACAGAGTATCTTACACCTTCTAGTACAGGAGGAATGGGCAGTCACTCTAGACCTGAAGGACGCCTACTTTCACATAGGCATTCGGGAAGACCATCGGAGATACCTGCGTTTCACCGTCGGAAGTACAGCATACCAATATGTGCCGTTCGGGTTATCCACGGTGCCACAGGTATTCACCAAAGTGATGGCGGCGGTGGTGGCGCATCTGAGAACTATGGGTATAGTAATATATCCGTATTTGGACGATTGGTTGATGGTCAGCGACGACAGAGAAGAGTTACTTTCGCAAGTCCAGTGTGTGTTAAATCTTCTAAGGGACCTGTGGAGAACGGTGAATCTGAAAAAATCCAGGTTGGAACCCAGACGGAGGGTCGATTACATAGGCGCAGTATTGGACATGCAGGAGAAGAAGGCGTACCTACCGGAATCCAGGTTCCTACAGATCAAGGAGCTTATTCACCTGTTTCAACAACACCCAGAACAAAGGGCGGTGTCAATACAGAGGCTCCTGGGACTGATGGCATCGTGCAATACGACGGTCTGAAACACTCGGCTACGTATGCGCACGCTGCAGAACTGGTATCTGAAGCATTTCCGACCAAACCACGACAGTCAGCACATGCGACTGACACTGCTGGGCGTGGTGTTGGATTCTCTGAGTTGGTGGACAATCCAGACCAACTTGCTGTCGGGGACACCTTATCAGCCGCTTACCCCGGCGTGCAGTATGACAACGGATGCCTCCCTACAGGGTTGGGGAGCGCATTGTCTGCAACATCAGATACAAGGACACTGGCCGAGTCAGCAAGCGAGCAGACATATAAACTACCTGGAACTCCTAGCGGTATTTTTGGCCCTAAAGGCATTTCAGCCCCTGTTGCAAGGAAAGGTTGTGCAGGTCCATCTGGACAACACCACAGTGATGGCGTACCTGAACAAACAAGGGGGTACGGTCTCACGGTTGCTTTGCGTGCTGAGTCAGGACATTTGGGACTGGTGCATAGCTCGAGACGTAGTGTTGATGGCAGTACACATCAAGGGAGTCGACAATGTACAGGCAGATGGTCTCAGCAGGTCACTGCTGTGCAGTCACAACCACGAGTGGGAGATAAGTATGGACTACCTAAGGCCCCTCTTCAACAAGTGGGGATGGCCAACTGTGGATCTGTTTGCAACAGCTCCAAACGCAAAGTGTCCGATGTATTGCTCACGTGTGGGTGTAGGCACGGGATCAAAAGGGGACGCTTTTCAATACAAGTGGACCAGGAGTCTATTCTACCTTTCTCCCCCGCAGCTGTTGATATCGAAGGCTGTTGTGCAGATGCTCAGGGACGCAACAAAGGGTATCTTGATAACGCCGTGGTGGCCAAAACAGTGGTTTTCAGCGGTACTACGTATGTCGAAAGGGGTCTGCCACAAGTTTCCCAACGTGCCGGACTTGTTGACTCAGAGCGAGGGAGCGTTGCGACATCCTCAGGTGGAAGTTCTAAGACTGACAGCGTGGCGTATAGGCTACTAAGTAGAATACTACTGAATAATAGGAAAAAGTCAATGCGCCAGATTTACGATAGTAAATGGAGGCGTTTTAAACAATATGCCAAGGAACAAGGTTTCTTCCCAAGGAGGGCAAGTGTGACTCAGGTGTTGTTGTACATGACAATGCTCAAGTTGACGGGCTTAGCGAACACGTCGCTGAGGGTTCATTTGGCAGCTATATCGGCAGAGCATAGGGGTTGGGACGAAACTACAGTGTTTTCCCATCCCGAATGCAAGAAGTTCCTCAAAGGCTTGAATAACTTATTCCCGCCAATACGGCGCCCACAGCAGCAATGGGATTTAACACTGGTCTTACAGGCAATGACTCGGGAGCCGTTTGAGCTCATGTCTGCGGCTTCTTTACATTTGCGGACTCTAAAGACTGCTTTCTTGATCGCGGTTTGTACTACATGGAAGCAACAAGCTATATGCGATGAACTAAGAAGCTATTTGTCCTCTATAAAGGACGCTCTGGGGAAAACCAGTCTCAAGGCAAAGATTGGCCCAGTGGATTGTACAAGCAGTAAGGTTGGCTTATACTGTTCAGGGGAAGCTTCCGCCAGGCTCCATTACTGCGCATTCAACTAGGGCCTATGCATCCTCGGCAGCAGATTTGGCAGGGGTGCCGATGCATGACATCTGTAGAACAGCAACTTGGGCATCCAGCCAACCATTCATACGGCATTATGCCCTGGACATTCGCCAGTTGAAGGAAGGAAAGTTTGGGCAGAGTGTGTTGAAAAGGGTCCTGCCGTGACTGATACCTACCACCAGGGTTACAGCTGGCTAATCACCCAATGTTATGAATGCAACGGATCACTATCCAGATAAACAGGTTGCTCACCTGTAACTGATGATCTGGAAGGGATCTGTTGTATTCATAAGACCCGCCCGGACCTCCCCACAGTGAATGAGCAGGACAAGATCATGTAAGGACTTCAAATGGTCAACGATCGGTCCTCCAGAAACTGAAAGAGACACGCCCCAACTGCTACTGATAAGAGCAGCACGGCCTCGTGCATGGCAGTTAGGGGCGGAGCGAGGAGCTAGCTAATCGGTCCGTGAGGTCACTGCGCAGGCGCAGAACCCAATGTTATGAATACAACGGATCCCTTCTAGATCATCAGTTACAGGTGAGCAACCTGTTTTTTCAGTCCCTTTTCCATTATGATGTTTTTTTATATGTATCACCCACGGTTTTGTTCGGTTTTTATTATGCTGCATATCAGCCAGATGTTCTTTATATCTTTTCATTAGTGCTCTTCCTGTTTCTCCAATATAGAATGCTGCACATTCCACACATTACATTTTACACACGAATCCATTCACCTTACAGCAGCCCTCCCTCCCTTCACATCTGTTATCATGCAACCAGGATTTAACTAAATGTTGTTTTAAAGTTTATTTCGGTTGCAATATTTTAACATGATTTGATGCTGCTGTTATATTTGGTCTCTGTAGCTGATTCACTGATGTGTTAAAGGTTTTATTGTGATTTTATATTTGTTAGCTACTTCATGAATCCCTGTGAAAAAGAGTTGGGGCTTAAATAGTTTAAATAAATAAATCAAGGTTAGCTTTTATCGAGGTGTACGTGCTTTCAAAAATGGCACTTTAATCTCTTATTTATTTCTAGCATCATCAGCAACATGCTAGTATTCTGTTTAGGCTACGCCAAAACTATTCATGGCCTACATTTTCCTTAGATCAAAGAATGCCTTCCTTAGGGGGCTTTTTCTCCTGCACTCTTCTCAAACATTTCAACCATGTTTTGAATGACACTATCTCCAGGGAACATTCAACAGATTATTAACCTTAGAAAAGAAGCCAGCATGAATTTATCAAGACCAAGTCATGCCAGATTAACTCCATCTCCTTTTTCAAGGGCATTACAGGTTTAGTAGATTGTGGCAAGGCTATCAATATAATGTATCTTGATTTCAGCAGTGCATTTGACAAAAGTCCTATTCAGACATTGTGTGGTATGTGTGTACAGATATCTGTACATAGGGACATGTTTTTTTGTGAGTGAGTGTATCTGCATTTATTTAAAAAGTGAACTTGGAGGCAAGCCGCACAGGAGCATGGTAAAGATAGGAAGTGTACTGCTGTACTTGTGTTCAACATAACATGTGAATAACTGTACCTGTGAACAGATCTGTATCTGTGTATATCATACACTCATTATACAAGTGTCCAACTCTTCCAGCCTTCAGTGCTCATGCTTACAGCACCAAAAGCAGGGAGGAAGTACCGCCCCAGAGCTGTCACTCACCCCCTCCAGCCAGCCACTCACAATTACGGCTCCATTTGTCTGGAAGGAGAAGTACCATAACAGTGATGGCTGGCACTTCTTTGAGTGGCAGCCTCGGGCGATCCAAGTAGCTGCTCATGGAAGTGCCAGCCATCACAATTACGGTGCTCCCTCCTTCAGACAAACAGAGTCATAACCATGGGCATCTGGCTGAAGGGGGCAAGTGACAGTGCTGGTTCAAGACTTCTTCCCTGCTTTCAGAGCTGTGTGAGTGCTGAATGTCTGAAGAGGGCTAAAGTCTCTCATGACATCCTTACTGACAGGTTGGGAAACTGTAGACGAGATGATGCTAATGGCTCACATACAGTGCAGCACGCTGCCCCTGGACGGGCTGGAGTTCCTGCTGTCTCCATTCAATCTCCAAATCCCATCCTCACATCTAGCAAAGGCAAACAGGCTCCGTGGCTCCTAAGAACTATGCAATCGCTGCACCATTGAGTCTGCAATTATTCCCAATGGGAAGTTCACCACTGCAATGATTGCACAATCCTTAGACACCATGGAGACTCTGTGAGTTCCTTAGATGCAAGGACATGATTTGGGGATTTAATGGAGACAGTGTGTGTGTGCCCAGCCCTTCCAGGGACAGTGCACTGCACTGCATGTGAGTCAGGTGCAGCTGTTTGAACAAACATCCTCAGCAAGTACACATCAATGGCTCCATGTCCTCCTAGAGAAAGGTCTCAAGTGGCATGCCACAGGCCTCTGTCCTAGGCCCTGTGCTGTTCAACATTTTCAGAAATGACTTGGAGGGAGTAGACGGGATGCTTATAAAATCTACAGATGTCACAAAGCTGGGGTGGGGGGTAGCTAATACCTTGGAAGACAGAATCAAGATTCAATGCGGTCTGGACAGGCTTGAATATTGGGCCAAAACAACAAGATGAAGTTTAATAGAGACACATGTAACATCCTGCATCAAATGCACAAGTAAAGGATGGAGAAGACATGCTTAGCAGCCGTACATGTGAAAGCGGCCTAGGTGTCTTAGGCAGACAACCTGTTGAACATTGAGCTAGCAGTGTGAGGCAGCTGCTTGAAAAGCCAGTGCAGGCTTGGGTTGCATTAACAGAGGCATAAAGTCCAGATCATGAGCAGTAATAGTTCCACTCTATTCTGCACTGGTTAAAACTCACTTGGGATACAGCACAGCAAGCTGCAGGCAGCTGAGCACCACCCCTCCTGCTGCGTGTATGTAAAAGCCCTGTGTCCTTGCTGTTGTGGAACAGACAGTTCCACCCCGACTTAAAGTTGTGCAGGCAGAGTTGTACGATGCAACACCCATTGGAAATAAATGATCAAAGTTGAAGAAATGAAAGCAAAACCTGGGAGTGGGGGCAGTTTTAAAACACTGATTTATTTTACTGAACTCTGCTTTACTTCTGCAACCACTTCCACGACTCACCACAGATTTCATTAAAACAATCCACTGGGGGGAGCCCTTTATCTGTCTCAATTTGGCTAGGCACAAGCATTTGAGGGAAAGTTTATGTAAGGGAGTTCACAGAAAGTGCATCTTCTGAACACCTAGATGGATAGATAGATGATAGATGGATAGCTAGATAGATAGGCAGATAGGCATGCAGCTCATTGCCCTGCAAAGGCAGGAATATAGATTCCAGGACTGATACAATTTGGTGCAAAGTAATAATAAAAAGGATTGCAGAACATTGCAAGACTTTCGTTCTTGTCAAAGAGACCTCTCGCTACGAATGATGGAAGTATCTTTATGCTTTGATTAGCTCCCTCTTGTCAGATGCCTTTTTTCTGCCAAAGAGTACATGAGATGTGCATTAGCTATAACATACCTCTGTAGACACAACACACGCTTGTAGACATTAAAAATGCATTAAGACCAAACACTACCTCAGGAAGCATGAATGTGTTTGAATCAGGGGGCTTCGAAAATTATGCAAATATCATATTATTCAAATATTATGCCAAAAAAAGACCCAGAAGACCCAGGTCTTGTTTCCATGCTTCTAGTGTAACATGTGAGGGACGTCATTATGCATCTTCTCTGTGGGGAGATGGGTGGTAGCCAGTGTTGGAATAGCTAAGCTCAGACATCAATGTGTCACAGAGGTAGGATGATTCACTACTGCATAATATGTCAAGCTGCCATAAGCAGCAAAGAGGGAGAGCTTCTGCAGAAGTTTTTTCTGCTGCAGACCTGCCTTAGCTTACAGCTGCTCAGGGCAATCTGTTTCTGAGAGACAGTGGACATAGGGCAAACCACAGAAAGCCTTGTGTCTGACCGCAGAACATAGTAATCATTTTCACGCAACCTGACACATGAACATGTCAACCTATACCATCTAAGAGAAGCAAGGGAAAAAAGTATCCAGAGGCTCTCAAGCTATCCTGTTCAGGATTGTGTCATGAGTGTCAGTGGGGCCATAGCAGTAAAGAAAAAAGTTGTGATGTGAATAGGATTTTATTATGTAAAACAGGGATAGACAACGTTGGTTCTCCAGCTATTGTTGAACTACAACTTCCATCATGGGGCTTTTAATAATCTCTGAATTTTTTAAATTTTTAATTGTTTAATTTTTTTAAATTGTGGTGATCTTTGAATGTTTTAAATGTTAATTGTTTCATAGTTGGTTTTATTCTGTTTTTATTGTGTTTCTTTTTGTAAACCGCCTAGAGCCTTTGGAGTCAGGCGGTATAGAAATAAAATAAATAAATAATAAAAATAAAATAAACAACAGCAGGAGAGCCATCGTTGCCTACCCTGATGTAGAATTTCTAAGACACTGTGCCTGACAGCTCATAAATGATTAAATACAAAATTATAGTACATTTCACTGTGAAATATTGCCTTATAGGCATAATTTAAAAACCCAAGGTAGACATAAGATGCTGACTGACATGATGCTCAGCCCACTACCTTCATCATAGTCTGCTCCAGAGCTGCTGCAAACTTCAAAGGCAGCCTCGATGCTGTTTTGAAATAGCAATTGCAGATGCTACGTTTCTGGAGGTTCCCCCATTGTCATGAATGGGGAAACCTCTGGAAATGCAGCTTCCACAGTTGTTGCTTCAAAACAGTGTAGAGGCTGCCTCTGAAGACTTCGGCAGCCCCAGGGTGAACCATTATGGAGGTGGTGGGCTGTGTATAATGCTAGCCACTATTATTCACTCCCCAGTTCCTCAAATAGTAAGATGTTCCAGGGACAATACTATGGAGTTTCATTTCCTTTGAGTGAGACAGTATTGGAGACTTACAGTTCCAAGATGTGTAAGGCCCCTCTGTAGGGGCAGCATCAGCAGCCAGCCAAGATGGGCACCATCTCAAGGACCCTTGAGTGACCCCTGAGACCCCAGAGCTCATATGGGGTGTGCTGGGAAGAGAAAGTGCTGTTTCAAGTCTGTCATGCCACAAGTACCTTCTCCCATCTGTCTTTCCATCCACAAATGGGCATGTCGCTGGGGGAAGTTTTCATTTGTGGATGAGGCGGAGTGAGTGGGAGAGGGAAGCCGCTGCACAAAAGACTCATAGCACTGCTGCTTCCTCTTCTCCTCCCTGTCAGTGAATGAGCTTTCCTCCCAAAGCCCTCTGGGAGGAAAGCTTATTTGCTAAGGGGGAGGGGGAGCCACTGCTAAGATACTTGTTAGCACTTCTTCCCCTCCTATCTTCAAAGGGTGATGAGAAGTAAGAAATGAAGATGATTGATACCACATTCATGGATGGGAAGGGTGGAGGAAGAAGGATGAGGATCTACACTGCATTCTTCAGTAGCACCATCCATCCACCTTCCACCTTCCCACAGGTGAAGAGGGGTGATGCATTAATGGCAGTGGCAGCAGCTCTTCCTCCTCCTCACTGGGTGGAAGAAGAAATCACCCCTTCCATTTGACAAAAGGGAGACGCTGCCGCCACTAGGTCCCCCATAAAAACTATTCACATGCCAAAGGTTCCCATCAAGCTGGAGCTGGCCCTGGCCTACCCTCCACCCCACCAAATAGGGTTTTTGAAGAGTTACACTTGAATTCTTGAAGGAACTCTGGATTTCTTCTAGAATTACGCATTCTGCATTAAAGCCCATATAGCCCTTCTCTAAATAGGCATTTCCTTTTGGGATAGGTGTGCACACCACCAGTTCTATTCTAACCTTGTCCGAATAGAACTGGGCCATTTCAACCGGTTCAGACTTGAACTGGACCAGACTCGATAAAAGGGGTGCCAATCCCCCTTTTATGGGGGGAATCCATTGTAGAGGATTCCCGTTTACAAGCAAAGGGTGGAACCTTCCTATCTTTAAGAAACTCTTAGTGGGGGGCAGCAACAGACAGCTCTTCTGAACTGGATCCGGCACTCCATAAAAGGAGTGCCCATCCAAGTTTGAGCTGAACTGGCCTCAGTTGTAATGGAACCGGTTTGGAACCAGCTTGGCAGTTCTAGGGGCTTGGTTGTAAAGGGGAATCCAGTGAGGATTCCTGTTTACAAGCGCAGGGAGGGACCCTGCCTGCCTTTAAAAAACTTTCACTGGGCGGCAGCGAGAGGTCACCTAATGGGGGGTGGCAGCAGCAGCAGCACGGTTCCTCTGAACAGCGCGGCCTGGTTCCAGCTTCTGTGCATGCTCTGGAGCACTGGATATGGTCTGGAGTTCAGAGGAGCTGTTCTGCCACTGTCACCTCCAATGATGAGGTGCCCTCTTGCCGCCCCCATTAGGAGGTTTTTTTTAAAAGGCAAGCAGGATTCCCCCCCTTTACTTTTAATGGGGAATCCTCACCAGATCCCTCTTTACTTGCATGCTGCTCAAGCCGGATCGAATCAGTTCTGAACTGAATTGGCCTGGCTCACCAAACAGGCTCGACAAACTGGTTTGGACTGGATCACAGGCTGGTGGGCCATTTTGTATTCCGCTCAAATTCGAATTGAACCACTGGAATTGGTTCCATCAACACCCCTATTTTGGGAAACATTATTTTGTCAAGTCCCTGACTACCCATTAAGTGACACCTTTGGCAAATCATAGACGCTGTTCCCACAACCAGGAGAGATCGGACTAAGAGAGCCTAGCCTGATTTCTCCAGGTCATCTGCTGCCACGGAAGCCACACGGCTCCCGGCAGCAACCTACCAAAATTACCCCTCCCCTTAAATGGAGTTAGCGGAGCAAGCGTTCCACTAACCCCATTTAGTTGATCATGTGCTGCCATGCCGCAGCTCTGCACCATGGCAACACATGAGGAGACCCCCGCCAGGAGGCTAAAACAAGCCTCTCGGCCCCTGGGGGTCTCTCCAGAATGCCCCGGGTGCTTGCACAGGGCATCCTGGAACTTCCAGGGGCCGGCTGGCCCCTGATCCCCACTGCCCCTGCCAGCTCTGCAACGGAGCTGGCAATCGTGTGGGCATCCGATCCGGCCACCCAGGGATGGCTCCCTACACTAACCCTGACGGCGCTTCACACCAATTGTGTGAAGCGCCTCATATTGATAGATCCATTCACTGAAATCAAGGCAACCAAGCCTGCAATGGTAGTAATCATTAAAAATGAAACTAAGCTGCAGTCCTAAGCACACTTATCTGAAAGTAAGCCCTCTTGACTCACTGGGGCATACAGTACTTCCAAGTGAAGATGCATCGCCTCAGATAGCACATCAAATTTAAAATGGCTGACATGATGAGGAAAATCACTCAAAGCAGTCCCATTGAAATTAAAAGGACAATGCTGAATTTGACCTTTTAATTTCAATGGGATTACTTTGAGTAAATTTCTTTATCATGCCAACCAATGTCTATATTCCATATTGTCCAAATTACTTTTAAGTTAGCAATGTCCCAAAAGGTAATGCAGTGAAATCTGCTATTACATAAGTTTTCACATTTAGTGAAAAGGAATCCTTGGCCTGGTTCACATAGTCATTTGACTCTAGGTTTAATGTGGGTTAATGACTTTAGTGTGATTGTATGAAACCATACCAAGAAACCATACCAAGATGGTTTATGGCCCAAGATGCAGCTAAGATTCCAGTCTTAGTTCACACAATCACACCAATGTCAATTACCCACATTAAATCCATGTTAACCCACCTCCAGTCTCAGAAGCAAGGTTTCAGAGGAGCAACAGCAGGAAAGAGGGCATGCCCTCAGCTCTTGTCTGTGGGCTTCCCAGAGGCATCTGGTGGGCCACTGAGTGAAACAGGATGCTGGTCTAGATAGGCCTTGGGCCTGATCCAGCATGGCCGTTTTTATGTTCTAAACCTAGATTTGAACAATTGTGTGAACCAAGCCCATGTGTAGGTTCTCTTTAGCCCTAGTCAAGCATTATGCTGCAGAACTCATGAAGGGGGACAAATGGGAGTGTGCCAGCCAGCCATGTCCCCTACCTTCAGTAGCAGCTGGGGGGTGGGGGCAGTGAGAGGTGCCTTTAAAAATAAATTAACATTAAAATAAATTAACATTAAATTAATGCCCTTACCAGTGTTAGGGCAGCATCTGCAAGCTGCCTCAAGCAGCAGCACTCTGGGATACCCTGTGGGGCAGTGGCATGGCCCTGGCCTCTGCACGCTGCTGCCCTGTAGGGATGCCAGGCGGAGCTCCGTTGCTTGAGGCAGCTTGGAGGTGCTGCCCTAACACTGGTAAGCACCTGTTAATTTATTTTTAAAGGCAACCCCCCCAACCGGGGTGCCACCCTCACCGGCCGCCACTGCCTGCCTTGATAAAATTAGATACCCACTCCCCAGGCAGAAGTTGTGTGAGGAAAGCCTCTGTATGTCAGCACTTGCTTTGCATACAGGCCCAAGATGTATGGGGCCACAGATCCGTGCAGGGGGCATTGCTAGTCAGCATGCTCCCATTCCCCCTTCACACATTCAGGGAATGTGTGAGGCATGGACAACTTAAAGCCTTTATCAGACATTACATTGTACATGTGTACAGGTGTTTGTACACATGTACATGCTTTTCTGTTAATGAGTGCATTCATTTTAAAAATGAACCTGGGTACAGGCCTCTTCAAACACAGGGTAGAGATAGAAAGAACACTACTTTATATGCATTGAACAAAATGTGTGGATAACGGTATGTGTGCACAGATCTCTATGTGCATTCAGGGTCATCAATTATATGTGTGTAAACATAACACAGGAACAGAGCTAAAAGAGGACTTGTACCACCACCTCCTCTGATTCCATAACAATATGTTCTCTATGACCCCTGGTGTTACTGGAGTGATGAGACTAATTAATGACAAGGTCCCATTCTTAACAAAATAAATGACATCGTAGTGACTCTCTCTCTCTCTCTCTCTCTCTCTCTCTCTCTCTCTCTCTCTCTCTCTCTCACACACACACACACACACACACACACACACAATTTTAAAATGAAATATTTGACTTTTCAGTGTGATCCTATATAATATATTTATTTTGCTTTATTTCCAAGTGATGAAGATGAACTCAGAAAATCTTTGTCAGAACTGGTAGATGATAAACTGGGTGCCAGTGCGAAGAAAGTCACAAGGATAGTGGATGGAAGTAACCCTTTCCTGGATGTTCCTCAAGTCCAGAATGCTGTTACCTATAAGCATGGCATCCTCACTCGGAAAACTCATGCTGACATGGATGGGAAGAGAAGTAGGTGTTAATGTGCGACAAAGAGAGGAGAGCCAGAGAAGCATGGTGGAGTGACACAGATGATTAAGAAACAGCAAAAGAACCTATGGATATTGGATTCACCATTAGCAAAGAACAATCTAAAGGGAATCCAAAGGGAATATGTCAATATAATTAGATTTTGGGATTGTATAGATAGTAAATAATATTACATACAATACACGAATACATACAGACATATATCTTCCACATCTTAGATCATAGAAAATAATTAAAAACTCTCTCTCTCTGTGTGTGTATTATTTTTTTCTACATTTCATAGACGTCTTCATGAGGCATCCATTTAGAATTTTGCCAGTAATCAAGTTCTATTCAAAAGGGAAATGAAGGGAGTCTTAAGGTAATCTCTCCAGAAGTCTGTTGGGGTTTGTGATTATTTAGCAAAGTGCCAAGGAAGCTACCACTCCAGTTACAGAGTGTGGAATTTAGTTGTTGCAGCTATTTAGTTGTTGCAGCTATGTGGAGATCACTGTAGAGTCTAAACTAAACTGATTTATTGGTGAAGTGCATTTGGATAGAAAAGACCTAATACCATATAAAGGCTACATAATGAATAGGTAGGGAGAGAGAAAGATGAGAGATGAGAGAAAGAGCAAGCAGGGACAGGTAAGTCACTAACTACCTCTACTAATAACTACCTCACTAACTACTTCTACTCCCAATGCCCCTAGTGGTCATTAGAATAGTCAGTGCAAAATGTCTATGCACTGGAACTCCATATCCAACAAAATCTTGTTCAGTCCAATACTTCTGTAGTCACCAAGGAGTATGGTGTTAAAAATTTAGTTGCAGCCAGACACGTTTCAAGCAATGACTGGTCTCCCTCAGTGGCAACAGCTGAATACTTCCATTCTCCTTACAAAGAATCAACAATTTCTAAAAAATTATGATGGTCAATATCTCTATCCCAAGGCTCCTAACCAAACGTTGTGTGGAAACAAGATAGGAGAAAAGGCCAGTCATTGGTTAAAACTCATCTGGCTAGAACTAAATTTTTGATACCATACCCCTTGGTGACTACAGGAGTATTGGACTGACCAAGATCTTTTGAGACCACCCTTGGTGATTACCGTAAGATTGTCTTCATTCCTCTTTTGAATTACTGGCAAAATTCTAAATTGATACCTCATAAGGACTTGTATGGAATTTAGAAACATATTTTACACACATGGTCTTAGATGTGGAAGATATATACCTGCATGTATTTATGAATTGTAAGCAATATTATTTACTATCTATACAATACCAAATTTTATTGATATATTCACTTTGGATTCCCCTTGGATTGTTCATGATACAGATGATGTCAACAAATAACGGGCTCAGGGGAAGCCTGCTTGCTATTGTGAATGATGCTTTCACAACTAGCACTGCAAATTAACAAAGAAGATATCCCTTTGTGTGTCACTGCTAGTGGCATGACAGCCAGTTCCCTGGAGCATCTTTCTGCCCCATTCTCATAATATTTGGATCAAAGAACCACATGGGTTCCATTGCATGGTTCCTTGTAACACAGATCCTGCCCTGCCTCTCTCCTGGTCAGAAAATGATTGGGTGGTGAAGAACCTCACCATCATGCCCACCATCATTCCCACCCATCATTCCCAAAATGATTGGGTGGTTCCTGGATCCACATGTTACAAGAGTGGCATGGGTAGAAGCCACAGGAAAGCAGCTACCACACTACTGGTGGCAACTGATGAATTGGCCGTACCCACATAATCTGACTGCAATTAGATTAATGGGAAGGCTAGCTTGGTTATTGCAGTTAAGAAAGGGGCTATTCACATGCACAGGCAAAACCAGTCTAGGGAAGCCCAGCTCAGTTTGCCAGCGCATGTGAACCTCTGGGAGCCACACGGCTCCTGGTGGCAGCATGGTGGCAAACCCTGTTGGGTGCCCCAGCTAGAGGTGTGCACGGAATCGTCTGGCCCAGTTTGGTTTGAGTGCGAACTGACTGGGCCAGTTCGGTCCAACACCCCCTGAACTCCCCCCAGTTCAGTTCGGTCTCGGGGGGGTGGGTTTCACGAATTAAAAATAAATAAATAAATAAATATTACCTGTATCCCCTTTGGGGGGATTTCCTAAAGGCCACCGGGGGGGGGGTGTCTGCAAAGGTTCCTCCTCCCTCCGCTGACCTCTTAAGTTACCATCACAGCCCATCCCAGGCTCGGGCCTGCAAAAATCGACACGGTGGCCATTTTGGAGGCCGCTGTGCATGCTCAAATGGCCTCTGTGAGGCCTGGCAAGACCTAGGGCCTCACAGGGACCATTTGAGCATGCACAACAGCCATTTAAAAAAATATTTCTTTTAATGGCCGCTGAAAACAAAGTGGCCGCCGGACATGCTCAAATGCCCTCTATGAGGCCCTAGGCCATGCCAGGCCTCACAGAGGCCATTTGAGCATGCACAATGGCCATTTTATTTTCAGTGGCCATTTTAAAAAAATGAAAAATGGCTGTCGCGCATGCTCAAATGGTCCTTGCCAGGCCCTAGACCTTGCCAGGCCTCATATAAGCCATGTGAGCATGCATGGCAGCCTCCAAAATGGCCACCGCGCAGATATTTGCAGGCCTGAACGGGCCGAAAATCAGCCCGGGATGGGTTGCAGCGGTGACTTAAATGGCCGGTGGGGGGAGGGGAAACCTTTGCAGACACCCCACCTTTAGGAAGCCCCGCAAAGGGGCTACAAGTTAAAAAAAAAATTATCTTATTTTTAAATTGTGAACTGGTGAGGGGGGTTGGGTTCAGTCTGGCCGGACTTGGGGGGGGCAGGGTTCAGTTCTAACCCAAACCCCAAACCTTGAACCCCTGAACCAGTTCACACATCCCTAGCCCCAGCTGTTAGCCAAGGCTTAAGGTGCAAGCGTGCCCTGAATCCAGGCTAATGGGTCATGTGTAGGTGCCGTGTGGTTCCGTGTGGCACCTACACATGAGCAGCTCCCCGCCCAGTGTGGGGAGGCTCCCCATAATGCACCGTGCACTCACGTGGTGCATTATGGAAGTTCCAGGGGCCTCCTGGCCCCAGAAACTCCCTGCTGCTGGCAGGAGCCAGCAATCGTCTGGGTGAGCGATTCACTCACTCAGCAAGGGAGAGAGGATCGTCTGCAGGGGAGGTAAGCATTTAGAGGCTTTCTTCCCTCGCCCCTTTAGAGTCCTTTCTCCAATTGTGAGAAAGGGCTCAAGATGTTACTATTTCAGTGCCATTGTATTAGGAATGTAGAAAGGGTGCTCATAGTCCACCCCAATCTATCTTCTCTGTTTAACTGTTCTCAGTATGAACCCAGCACCATTTGATTAAAGTTACCGAGATGATAAGCCTGCACCATCTTTTGCCATTCTTGCCTGTTACTGCTCTGAAATAGAAGTGGCTTCTTATAAAGTGTTTTGCATAGAAGTGCAGGCCTGATCCTTCTCCAGCAATTGTTTCATTTAACACATCAAAACTATCATACTTCTTATATGTCAAGAGTATCTGTTCCCAATTACAAAACATTGCTTCAGAAATTGCTCTGAAATATTATAATCTAATCTATTCTTTCAAGGTTTTTATAGAGGAGAGCTGGTCTTGTGGTAGCAAGCATGATTTGTCCCCTTAGCTAAGGAGGGTCCGTCCTGGTTGCATATGAATGGGAGACTTGATGTGTGAGCACTGGAAGATATTTACCTCAGGGGATGGAGCCACTCTGGGAGGAGCATCTGCATCATGCAGAAGGTTCCAAGTTCCCTCCCTGGCATCTCCAAGATTGGACTGAGAGAGATTCCTTTCTGCAACTGTTGCCAGTCTGGGTAGACAATACTGAGCCAGATGGACCTATCTAGTCATAGTCTAGTTTTTCCTTCAGCTTTCCAAGTTCACTCTGCTCGGGTGGGTTTCCTATACTATATCTAGCTATGTGTATTTCAAAGGCTCTGCAAGCAGCAGTTTTTGGGAGGGTGGATTGACATTTAAGTCAGAGAACATCCCTGTCCTCCATCAGGGGATGGAGCCACTCTGGGAAGAGCAGAAAGTTCCAAGTTTCTTCCCTGGCAGCATCTCCCCAATAGGGCTGAGAAAGATTCCTGCCTGCAACCTTGGAGAAGCCACTTCCAGTCTGTGAAGACAATACTGAGCTAGATAGACCAATGGTCTGACTCAGTATATGGCAGCTTCCTAACTGGCATTGGAGTAATGACCATTCCCTCTTGCCCTGCACTGCAGCTCCAATGCATATCCTCCCCCGCCCCCAAATACACTGCTTTTAGAGCAAGAAAAAAAGATATTGAGAGCTTCAGTCATGGAATGCCCACATTCTGTTTAGTTCAGCACTCAAGTGGCTCTGAGATCATGAGAAATCATTGCCTCCTTGTTTTGCAGCTCCTAGAGGACGAAGAGGGTGGAAGAAGTTTTATGCTGTGCTCAAAGGCACCATTCTGTATTTGCAAAAGGTAAAGATAATTGGCCACTCAATCTCGTGATATGAGCTCACGCCCAAAGTCCAGTGTTCTCAAGGCTGGCTGTCAACAACATAGCCTCCAACTGGGGCAAAGAGGGTTGCGTGATCCAGAATGGAGGCTGGAGTGGAAGGCAAGAGAGACAGAAAAAGCTAGAGACAGGGAGCCACTGAGAGCAAAGCAAGAGACTTGGGATGGGAAAAGGTCAAAGCAGAGGCTGGAGCAGGGAAGATGGACCAAGGGTGCAGATGAGGAGGCACTAGATTCCTCACATTCCTGAGCTCCTCTGAGTGGGTATTTCCAGGAAGGGCAAACTCCAGTTGCTCAGATCCTGTGGTTCCCATAACACCCATGTCACCCCTTAACAGTCCTAGGAAGGGGTGTGGACTGCTTCCCTCCCACCCACCCTTGAAGAGGTCTTATCTTTCAACATGCAAATTCATTACAAGAGAAAGTTTAGGAAGCCTAATGAATCCCTTCCAGCATGATACTGACTGAATTGTTATCTTTATCAATCTTCTACTTTGCAGGATGAATATAAGCCTGACAAAGATCTTTCTGAAGTAGATCTAAAGAATGCTATCCGCATACACCATGCCTTAGCCACAAAAGCCTCTGATTATAGCAAAAAATCCAATGTGCTGAAGCTAAAGACAGCAGACTGGAGAGTGTTCCTCTTTCAAGCCCCGTAAGTACCACAGCAGAACCCATGTGGGGCCTAGTGCCAGAACTGGGCCATTGAAGGGCCCACTGGTGATCCCTGAGACCTTTGCTATGCCCATTATTAGTTGCTGGCAGAGAAACTCTCTTGTGGCCCACCCAGGTAGGAGGGCTGTTTGTCATGAGTCCCCTGAGACCTGGAGCCGCCCTTGGTTATTTGCCTTTTCACCTATCAAATTATGGACACTGCAGCTATTCTCCAGAAAGCAAAACAAGCCGGGCAATAAATTGCAACCATATTATAATTATGGACATCCTTTTAATTCTTAAAGACCAAACTAGAGGTCTTTCCTAGAGGTAGTTTAAAAATTAGCCTTTAGTCTGTCTGTCTTTTCCTTCCTTCCTTCCTTCCTACTAGCATGTATGTATTTTCTTGTTGTATCTCTAACCTCCCTCCTCCAACTCTGCCTTTCTCCTTTCATAGGAGCAAAGGAGAAATGCTGTCCTGGATCCTAAGGATCAACCTCGTGGCTGCCATTTTCTCTGCCCCTGCATTTCCAGCTGCTATCTGCTCCATGAAGAAATTCTGCCGCCCTCTCTTGCCAGCGTGTACAACCAAGCTCTGTCAGGTACGATGAAAGTCTGTGCATGTATCTTGCCCTGGGGTCGCTTTGTTTCCTCACCAGATTCACACTTGTACAGAGAATCTCATATTGTCACAGAGCTGGTTGTGAGGCGAGGTCACAAACAGAGATTATGGAAAGCAAATGTCTCATCCTCGTTGACATACTTGAAACTGTTTTTTGAATAAATGCAGGATGCAAGCATCAGAGTTTACAGCCTGGCAGGTGCTTTTGTTCCAATTCCTCCATTGTTGCAAGTTTTCTAGACTATCACTTTTGGTGAGAGTCTTCTGGGTAAAAATATTCCAACAAAAATGCTTCTTTTGAGATTTTGGAGGGGCTTGCCCTTGATAGCTTACAATCAAGTGAGATTTCTTCTTCTGAGATCCAGCAGATGGTGCTAGCATATCATAAGCTCCCATTATAGTTGGAGGAAGGAATTCTTTTTTCTTTCTTGTTTTAATGTTTGGAGAACAATGTGGGGATGGTTTAGAGCTGAACTTAGCCACATGCAGGGGTGGAGCCACCACTGGGCGAATGGGTTCAAAGAACCCGAGCTGCCATGCCTTGCGGCTCCAGACACGCCCCTGCATCTGACGTCAGGGTTGGGGGGGGGGATGTTATTTCGCTCCAAAACGGGGCTGTGACCAAAATCGGCCCGCACTGCATTGGCAAGCAAAGCTGGAGTGACTCTCCCCTTTGAAAGGCAGGGAGAGCCGCTTCTGGCTTCGATGCCAATGTAGTGGGGCCGATCTCCCTCCCAAATGGGGCCAACGCAGCGCGGGCCGATCTCCCTTCGAAATGGGGCTGTGTGGCCCCATTTGGGAGGGAGACCACGCCCCTGCATCTGACATCAGATGCAGGGGCAGGGCCAGGGAGCATGAGGCTGCAGCCGAACATGGGCCGCCAGCTTCCCTCCGCTCCTGGCCACATGCCATAGCTTCTAGCATGGTACCCTAGCTCAATGGTATAGCACATACCTTGCTATAAATCCCAGCATCTCCTGTTAAAAACAGTTTCAGAGACCAGGGCTGGGAAAGACCTTGGAGAATTGCTGCCAATCAGAGTAAACAATATTGGGCCGGACTGGGTAGCTATCTTGCAAGACAAAATAGGTTATTGTATCTCTGTATTCCAGCAATATGAGCAGGTTCAAATAGCTGTGTTTTCGACTAGAATGGAACTCATCAAGCAACTCATGAATGGAACTCATGAACACACAGAACCCGCACAGTTACACGATGGCATGGCACACAGTGTATGTGAATTATTTGGAGAGTTGTCTAGTGGGTGTGGCTTGGAAGAGAACTTCCCTGGATATGTGAAAATGCATGTCTTAGGTTTGCCTACTGAAACACCCAGCAGTACACATTAATTAAAATGAAATGCCAATTCATAACTTGATGGTCCTTCAACATAGTAATTTCCAATAATGAATTGCCCCATCTAAAGAACTGATTTACTAATTTGTGAAAGGTAGTCATGGCTCCATATAGATGTACTCCAAAAATTATTTACTTTTACATTTATATTCCACTTCTCCTCCAATGAGCCTAGAGTGGTGTATATGGTTGTGTTTATCCTCACAAGACCCTCCAAGGTAGCTTAGGCTGAGAGATACAGTACATGACTGGCCCAGAGTCACCCAGTGAGCTTCAAAGCTGAATGTGGATTTTAACTCGGGTCTTCCCGGTCCTAGTCCAACACTGTAACCACTATGCCATATTGGCTCTCCATGATCATCAGCTTTTGATCCTCTTCAAATACTCATGTTTGGCAGCTATATATCATATTCTGAGTTCATGAAAAAAACCTGTGAAATCCAGAGGTTAAAGGGACCTAGGTCCAGCCCCAGTTGAATATCTCCAGGAAAAAATATGACGTCTGGCAGGACCTTTTGTTTTTCATTTAAGTGTTCAGTGCTGAAGCACCTTAAGCTGTTAGATAAACTAGGCCATCCTCTCTTTCCATCTGTCTCTCTCTCTCCAGGAGGAACAGCTGCAGTCTCATGAGAATAAAATGAGACAGATTGCGGATGAGTTAACTGAGCATAAGCTACATCCAATAGTGAAAGGCCTAAAATCAAAAGAGGCTGAAGAATATCGTTTGAAAGAGCATTACTTAATATTTGAGGTAAGACTTCACACATCTTCCAGCCGATGTCTTTGGAGATAGATAGATGCTGATAAGCCTAGAGAGGGTGGCTGAAGTATGCATCAAGCAAGCATATTAACTTGGCAAAGAGGCACTTTTTACTGTGGTGATTCTCTTTATTGAGCAGTGGGAGAGTAACTGGCCCTATCCACCCCCAGCACAGTACTTCCAGTGACTGTTGCTGATGTCTCTCTTATGTTTCTTTTTAGATTGTGAGCCTTTTGGGGACAGGGAGCCATCTTATTTATTTGTTATTTCGGTATAGAAATCGAATGAAAGAAAGAAAGAAAGAAAGAAAGAAAGAAAGAAAGAAAGAAAGAAAAGGAGAAGTTAAAAAGCTGTTTCTTGCCTGCAGAAATGCATGAAACCCTGCCAAGCAAACCTTTAAACCTCTCTGCCTCTCTCTGGACTAACAGTGTATCCCTCTGTAGTAGGGTTGCACATTTTGTATTTTTTCTGTTTCGATTTGAATCCGAATCAACCCCATTTTGTATTATGTCCGAAATTAAGCCTTCCCAATCATCCCCGTTTTGCTTTGTATCGGAATTAGTCCAAATCCGAATTAATTCAGATTAAAAAATGGGTCACATGGCCAAAAGAGTGGGTGGGGGTTATAGTGCCCAATGAGTGGAAGCTACTACAAAAATTTCAAAGGAATTTGGCAAACGGCTGATTTTGGGTGAATTTTTGAAGTTTGCAAGTTTTTCAGATTTTCCCCATAGGGTGTAATGGAGATTTCAGGAAAGTATAGCTTCATGAAGGGGGGGAGGGGTGGCCCAGAGTGGAGTGTGGTTGGTGGTAGTGCCCAGGTGGTACAAGGAAGCTACCACAATTTTTTCAGAGGAATTTGGCAAAGGGCTGATTTTTAAAGAATTAATGAAGTTACGCGTCTTTCAGATTTTCCTCGTAGGGTATAATGGAGGTTCCTGCAGTCCCATAACTCCACTTGAGGGGCACTGAGGTGGCCCAGAGCAAGTGGCGGTGTAGTGCACATAGGATGCTAACCACCCACATGGGTTGCCAACCCATGAAGTACAAGGTTTAGTTGTTCTAGAGGTGTTCTGAGAGTAGATTCTCTGGTAGCATATGAGAGTGGATTCATGGTTTTTCATTAAAAATCTTATTTGCTACCAGAGACTCTAAACTGAACACCTCAGAAACAACAAAGCCCAGTACCCCAATGGGTTAGCAATCCAGCAGGGTGGTTGGCACCCTGTGTGCACTACGCCACTACTTGCTCAGCACCACGCCAGTGCAGTTATAACTGCACCACGCCAAGTGCAGTTATGGGGCACCACGCCAAGTGCAGTTATGGGGCTGCTGAAACCTCCATTATTCCCTATGGGGGAAAGATTAAAGACACTCAAACTTCCCCAAATCACAAAAAATAAACCCTTTGATCAATTCCTTTGAAATCTGGGTGGTGGCAGGCACCCTTTGGGGCACTTCCACTCAACCCACTGTTCTGCCCCAGCAGACCCCTTTCTGCCCCAAATCTGCCCCAAAGACACTCCAATTTTGACAATTCCTAAGAAAGCAGCCCTCAGGCCAGTTCCATGGGAAGAGTCTGAGTTGTGGCAAGCACCCCTTGGGGCACTTCCACCCAACCCACTGTTTTGCCCCAGCAGACCTCTTTCTGCCCCAAATCCCACAAAGACACGCAGTCTCCAGCAATTACTTAAAAATCATCCCTTTGCACATTTCCCTTTCTTTCCCTCCTCCCACATGGAGAGGTTGCTCCGGGAGGCAGGAGGCTTGCTTGCAGTGCAGGCCAGGAAGAAAGAAATATTACATTCAAATACCAAAATTAAATAGAATCCCCCTCTCTCCCAAGATAATTTTTAAAAAAGATTGAATAATTTGGAGAAGAGCAAGGCTTTTCTCTTCTCTGGTGGGCCAAAAGACACAAACACAGCCTTGAAAGGAATAAAGCCTCAGGATTGTATCTAAGGAAAGGTGGGATATAATGAATAATAAGTACAAGTACAATGTGTTATGACAAAATAAATAATTAAGGAAAGGTGATATATTATTTATTTATGTATTTATTTATTGTTAAATTTATATACCGCCTTTCATTAAAACATTCCCAAGGCAGTTTACACCAAAATTTAAAAACAAGATTATAAATATGATACAGTTAAAATATTAAGCTAAAAATATGAGACAAATCTGATTTAAAAAATTTAAGACACAAGTATAAAAACAATAAATACAAAGTACAAAGAGCAGCAGCAGAGACATTCATATATATATATATATATATAAACTCACTCAACAATAAATTAACATTTAAAAAGTCTGGGGGAATTCAACAAGTAGAGGCTGCTGTGCAGGCAGGCTGGCATGCAAGCATGGATGAAATATGTTTTACACATAAAAGTAGATATAATCCCCTTCTCTCCCAAGCCAATCTTTCTAAAAGCATGAAAAACTAGAATGCAGTATAAAAGTCTATTTAAAGTATAAATAAAAGTAAATAATCACCTTCACATGCCTTTTTTTTAAAAGGCTGAAAATACAGGAGAAGCAGAGAGAGAAAAGGGTAGGGAGGGCTTTTGCTAGCAAAGTAGAAGCTCCGCATATTGTTACTTAGAGTTGACACTGTATTGGCTGCTCTTCAGGTTAATCATTGCATTCTTAGTACACAACTGAAATACAATACAACACATTCTCAACTAAATCATTCATGCCCAAGAAAATGTGTGTCTTCAAAGAAGATGTGCCCCTTTTTGCATATCTTATTTTCTGCTATGCTAATTGCTAATCCTTCTGACAAACACTCAGTTGCTGAGTGGAGAGACCAACAGGACAAAATGCAATGCTGAAATGCAAATGGAGCTACAAAGTGTTTTCTGAAGTACACAAACTTCAGATCCAAGAGGAGGTCATTTCGGTTTGGAAACAAAAATGATCGGAGGTCTAATTCTGGTTTCGATTTGTAGACAAATAATCCAAAATTGCCATTTTCGGGCACAAATCGATTTGTGCCCAAATCAAAATGCACAAGCCTACTCTGTAGCATAAGGGCTTAATGTCTTATGCAGATGCGCTCTTACCCCTGGACCCCCAGGCCGAAATCCAGGGCCTCCACAGCCCCTGGGGTCCCCCATATCCTCTTTAGTCTGTCCCAGGTTGTGTGGTCCCCCGGCTGAGCATGATGATGCTTAATTTGCAGGGGAGGGGGGCCTCCAAAGGCCTTTAGGTCCAGGCTCCAAAATTAACTAGGTACATCTCTGGTCCTATGTGTGAAGCAATTATGCAGCCTTTGACAAACTGATCCACATCTTAAATGTTGTTACCTAGATCGGATGGTTCTCATTACTGCATGTCTCCCAGATAGCTTTATACTAGGGCCATGAGTCATGTTGGTCCAACTGTCATGTCAGAGCCAACATGGCCTCTGCTGGGCACTGTCAGAGGGAGTTCCATAATGATATCAGGAACCTCCTACAGTCGGAACTCTTGCTTTTATTCCAGAACTCTGCTCTCTGTAACAATACATCCCTGCTGTCATCACAGAACTCTTTGGGAGTTCTGATATGTCTATCGGACCCCCACCCTGCCCACTCCTGCTTCCCCTCCCCTCCTTTACATGGGACCCAGGTGCAGCCAGAGGATAGGCTGTCTCACTTCCTTTTCCTCCTGGAGCAAGCATTGAACTGCTTGCTTTGTTAGGCAGGAGAGGCTTGAGTTCAAAATGCAAGATCCGCCCCCCCACCCCCCCCTTTGGCTATCCTCCTAGATGTCTGATGATCTGGGTAATTCTAGAAGCAGCTGGACTGCTTAGGCACCATGTAGGACATATTTTCTTCTGTGACTTTGAATAGCCTGATAAGGACCCTCAGGGGGGTGAGGGTTTCTGTTCAGTAGCATAGTCACCATTGGACAAAAAGGGCAAATGTCCCTGGGTCACCAGGGTAGCCACCAAGGTGCCCTTCCCCCAGAGCAGTCCCTTGTCCTCCTCCTGTACCCGCATGAAGTGCTTACTGGGTGGGAGCATGAGAAACAATTCCCCACAGCCCCATTTATGTTCCACCAGAATTTCACAGTTTCCTTGGATTTCCATTTTGTTGTCATCTACTAAAATTCCTCAGATTTTTTGCCTATCGCCATGTTTAAATACATAATTTTTCAAGTAGTAAATGAAGTAGTTCTTATCCAAACAGCAGATGCAATGATATATTGCAAAATAAGTATTTTTCTATAAATGTGGAGACTCCATAGAATCTGTAGAGATACCCACATCTTATAACCAACAACCCACCATGTGTTCCCTGCAAAGTTCAGCAAAAGAGAAATTCAGTAACATCTCTAATTGCTTACTAGCTAGCTAGACAGCAGCATTGCCAACCTGTTGCATTTCAGTGGCTTTTGCGTTATTTTATCCTTTTTCAGAGCTGATTTGTGGTTAATTATTTTCACTTAAAATGCAGTTGGCAGCACTAGCCTGTGTAGTATGAACTAACAAAGCACTTTTAAGATTTCAGACCTATTGTACTCTCTCTTTATCGCTTCTGCCTCCGATGTCTTCCTCATGTCTTCAGTGTGGCCAGAGCATTATTGAAAAATTGCCTCTTAATTAGCACTCCCACTGGGTCCTCTTTGCTATGTGAGGTCCACCATGGTTTCCATTTGGATGGGAGACAACATGTGAGCACTGCAAGATTTTCCCTTTAGAGGATGGGGCTGCTCTGAGATGAGCATCTGCATGCTTGCAGTTCCAAATTGCAGTTCCTTGGCATCTCCAGATAGGGCTGAGAGAGACTCCTGCCTGCAACCTTGGAGAAACTTCTGCCAGTCTGGGTAGACAATATTGAGCTAGATGGACCAATGGTCTGACTCAGTAGAAGGCAGCTTCCTATGTCCCTATATATGTTCCTATGTCCCTCCTTCAGTTCCTCCTTAATCTTTTGGACAGAGTTAGACCTCCCCCACTGCATCAGGGTTAAGACATCAGAACAGCCCTGCTGGATCAGGCCCAAGGCCTATCTAATCCAGCATCCTGTTTCACACAGTAGCCTATCCATGGTCATTATTTGTGTTTATGATTTTTATCAGATTTATCAGACTTCTTAGTCATGCTGGGAGGACTTGTCCCAGAGGGTGAGGTACAAATATTATAATTAAATAACTAAACTTTCACACCATATCAGCAATAAACAACATTTACAGTCTTAATGTACTGTGCTTGATTTACCACTTAACCTCCATGCACCCACCCTCTCCCTTGGTCTTTCAGCCCCAGCCCTCTTCCTCTGCAGGTTGTGGGCAACCTGGAAGCCCAGAACACCATGGGAGCAGTAGCTGCCGAGCTGTACAGAGATCCTTTGCTCTTCTCATATGCTCCTCATTTGTGCAAGAGAGAGTGGCATACGTTTGTAATGACAAGCTGTTATGTGGGTGAGGGGCTGGACATGGTTGATAGAGGATTTGGAAAGGGCCAGAAGAGTGGGAGAAGACAGGTATTGGGGCAAATGTCTGGATTGTTATGCAGTAACATACAAGTCAGCAAGAGAAAGGAGGGTCTGATGTATGAATAGATGTGTGTAGGATTGGCCTTTGCAACAGTTTGGCTCTGCTTAGAATGGAATCATTAAATCTTTAGAATTTTAAGCTTCGCAGTGTCATGCCTTAATAGCTACTTTGTTGTTTTTATTTTTGTTTCTTATTATTTATGTCCTACTTTTCCATGAGAAAATTCTTAAAGCATCTACAATAACAGACATAAACAATCACTAAGTAAAGGAATAGTCCACACCTGCCATACTTCAGAGGGACTTTAAGGTTAAAGCCAGCACTTTCAATTAGGCCCAGAAGCAAATTCTTAACCAGTGCCACTGGAATAGTGCTGGAGTAATATGCCACCTTAAGTGGCACAGCAAGGACTAACAAGCAGAAGGTTGCCAGTTCGAATCCCCGCTGGTACTATATCGGGCAGCAGTGAGATAGGAAGATGCTGAAAGGCATCATCTCATACTGCACGGGAGGAGGCAATGGTAAACCCTTCCTTTGTTCTACCAAAGAAAACCACAGGGCTCTGTGGGTGCCAGGAGTTGAAATCAACTTGACGGCACACTTTACCTTTTAAATGCCCTGAGGATCCCTACTTGACAGCTGTTGCACAATTTGTCTTTAGATAATTTCCCATTTGAAATGGTAGTTTTGAAATTGTACAGTTTTAAGAATAATGTTTTATCAAACCAGTAGAAGGAACATTCCTGGAATACTCTTGCATTTTTTGACATAACAGAGGAAAGAAGAAATTGAAGGTACTGTATGTTGTGCTGGAGCAAAAAATTGACCTTACTTACACCTCAGTGGAAGATTTTTAAACTTCTGCAATTCAGCTTTACTTCATTGGGTTTTTCTTGAATTTTGTCATATTATCCCTCTCAACAGGGGTTCCTGTTGAGTGGTATAATACTCTCTTGATAGGACAAGTTGTCTTGATTTTATGACAAACAGAATTGTCAGACTTTATAGTGATACAACGTTGAAAAAGCCTGCTGCCTTAAGTATAGACTGCAGCTATAGGGAAATTGTGACCATTATTAACAATTCTTGCCAGTGGGTCTTTACAAATCATGGAACTCAATTGTTTGGAAACTTTCCCCATCTATATTTACATAGGCAACCCTTCTCTGCAGTGTAGCAGGGACCATTATAGAATTGCCCATGTTGCTGCAAAGCTCTCAAGAACACTAAGGTCATTCTCACAACCTTTACCTGGGGCAGGGAGGGAGGAGGGGAAGGCAGGGTCAAACCTGTCTTCCTCCACAGATGATCTTCCTTCTGTTGTGGGACGTGTGGATTGTGCACCCACATGGGCCACACTGCTCCTGCCAGCATGGTATTCTGGAGGCTGAATGAACACAGCCCCACCTCCAGAAATCTCTCACTACACCCACAAGGCACAGTGCATTAGGGGATTCTCTTGTAAGCTGGGCGCTCCAGGTGCCCGGCTCGGTGTCTATTCAGGCTTCCTGCAGCCCAGTCAATCAGGATCCCAGGGAAATGGGTACACTTGCATTCTTTTACCTGGGTGAAAGCCGGGGGGGAAACCTTGGGCTACCTGGCAGAGCAGCTTTGGAATTGGCCTCGATCAAGGAGCTTCACACAAGCAGCCCTACTAGGGATGTGCAGTTCAGCCCAGTACGGCTGATCCATGGGCCAGTCTGGCAGTTCGAAGTGGCGCCAGGGGGGTGGCAAGCGGCACCTTTCAAGTAAAACTGCATGGTTCTTACCAGTGTGACCACCACTCCACGCACTTCCTGCTGTGGCAGCACTCCCTCCAGCAGCCCACATGCAGTTGCAGTGCGGCTCCACCACTCACCTTGGAGCAGTCCAGATTTGGACCCCAGTCCGTGCAAATCCAGGGGTTAGGCTCTGAAGGGGCAAAAATAGCCAAAAAATGGGGGGGCATAAAATAAAGCCAGGTAAAGTGCCCTACTGTGCTCCAAAGGTCCAGCAATGCCCCCCCAAGAGACTCGATTCCACCAGTTCTTTGCTTAAAATCATGGGGGGGGGGTTCCCTCGGAAAGAAGCCACAAAAAGACTCCTGAGCACAAGAAGGCAGTCAGAAATGACGTCAGAGGTCCCCGGTCTGTGGATTTAACCCCTTTAAATCAATTTTTTCCTCACGCATACCAGGATTGGGTGCCATTCACCCAACCGCAGATACGCAAAACCGCAGATGCCAGATCCATGAGTAATGAGGTCCTCCTGTACTAGGGGATGGCTTTTGTAACCCTTTCCTTCTGTGCTATTTCCCCGATTAATATGGTTGTTTTCTTCTCCAGTACAAATTGCTGCTTTTGATCTATCAAGTAGAATCCTGACCCCCTTTATATCACCTCCAATTATTATATCATCCTCTGAAAAGTCTAATAATAATTCAAAATGTTGAGAGACAACATTTTGATTTACATTCGGAGCATATACCATACCTATTGTAAATGTATGGTCCCTCCCCTCATCCCCCCACCGCCATAAAAATAATATTTATTTATTTATTTGATTGATTGATTGTTTGATTTTTATACTGCCCTTCCAAAATGGCTCAGGGCGATTTACAATATATACCTCCCTTTAGGATCACATGTTGATTCTTATAATAAAATCAGTACTTTTCACATATCTCAGTTTGGCCCAACTTTTTGTTTGTCATCTATGTACTGATTTCTTTAGCAACCTGAGTTTTTTAGGGAATGTTACACACACACACATATACTTGTTTTCCACAGAAAAGCCGTTACGAAACATATATCAGTCTCCTGTGTGCGAAGATAAAGGCTGGGACAGATGATCTGGAAAAAATTGAAACAAATCTCTTCACAATGGAAACTGAAGACATCTCTTTGAGGAAGACGTATTCTAGCCCTTCCATAAGCCAAGGACAGTTACCTGTAAACAGCAAAGCAGAACAAGACATTACAGACCAGAATACTTCAGGTAACCAATAAGTGATAGCTGGTACTCCTTGTCTAAAACCTTTGAGTACAACTACTTCTGATGTACATTAAGTACATGATACAAATATTTCAACAGAAATAATTCAAAGATGCTTTAGTTTACACTAATTATCTTATGGTGCTTTAGTGTTTTTCCAGGATGATAGGCTGTCCACATCGGTTATCACTGTAGATGGTTCCTTGATGGCTATTAGCCTGTGTGCATGCAATAAAAGGATCTATTCTGTGTGCAAGGGCTGGACTGCCCTGTTGCTCACTGCTCATCCTTATGAATACCTAGATTTCCTACTGAGCAATTCATACACTGGCCACACAGGGAGATCACCAAATCTGTTCCCTTCTTTTTAACAACTGTCAGTGGGACTGCAGTGTCACTAGTCGTTACAATGTACATGCCAAGAAGTATTAGGACAGCAAATGTACAGAATCAGTGGGCCGAACTGCTACATGTTGCAATGGTTCTACAATGAACAGTGTATATTTTGAATGACTCCTATCACACCAACTGGCACATCCAACGCAATAACTGCATTACTGCCAAAACTAGATACAGTTCTGAAACCCAGTGTCAAATATAGAGTTTGCAAAGGTTGAGATAAGCCCGAAATAGGGGCAAAAAGAAAATAACTTTAATATACAGGGATCTTAGCAATGCTGAGTAATGTTTTGGAAATGTAGTAACTTGTTTAATATTTTTTTTTCTGTTTTGTAACCATATCCCATCCGGCTTTGCTGCAGTATAGGCTCTGCTGTTGGTATGCACTCAACTGCCATAAATAGCCAATTCACTGCTGCTTCTCTTGTGCCCGTTCCTTCTGCTTCTGCTTCCTGGACATCCAAGCAATTGTAGGCTTAGCTTCATGTGTGGGGAGGGTGGGAGACTGAGCTGTTGATCACAGATAGTTGTACATATTCCATTTTGCTGTAAGCATAAATATACTCGCATAACGGGACGTTGTGCTTCTGTTCCTTTCTTGCTGTGGTAGAAGTGAATCCGCTGCATTATCAAGGCCTTCAGCACTTTATTTACTGATTGATTCATTTTCATCTTCTTTTCTAGACATGTTCACAATCAAGTTCCAGTTTTAAAGGATCTTGTAGCTGCTAATTACAGTAATTTACAGTTTATATTTTTGCAGCTTTTTAAAAAAAGATAATAAAGAGATTTGTTTGGATTCTCACAGCTTTTGACAATTTATAAATGATTGCGTTTCCATGTTTCTTACCTCTGAGAAGCCACCACCCTGTTTTGCCACCCCCTTTTTTAAACTTTGGTTTTTGTACAGTTTGGTAGTTTTATTTGAAACGATGCACTAAGAGTCATGTACAAATAAATAAATAAATAAAGATGAACCTGTTAATAAAGATAATTAATTCAGTGCTCTGTTTGATGTGGCTTTTATTTATGTTTAACATTTCAGCAAAGCCCATATCCACCTAATGGCACAGCAGGGAAATGACTTGATTGGCACGCCAGAAGTTGCCGTTTCAAATCCTCACTGGTCTGTTTCCCAGACTGTGGGAAACACCTATATTGGGCAGCAGCAATATAGGAAAGATGCTGAAAGGAATCATTTCATACTGTGCAGGAGATGGCAATGGTAAACCCTTCCTGTATTCTACAAAGACAACCACAGGCCTCTGTGGTCGCCAGGAGTCGACACCAACTCGACGGCACACTTTAACTTTACTTTTACCTTTACCATATCCATGATACTGCAAAGGTTATATTTTCTCCAACATACACAAATGCATGAGCTATCCAAAATGCTGCAAATGTGGAGCAAAGTTCACCCCATCCCAGAAATGCACTTTGCCCCTTCTGTGCCCATCCATTTTTTCCTGCTTTTCCACTGCGAAGTGAGAACTTGGACCTCCAAAACAGTCATGTGGTTTTTCCCTTTCCAGAGAGGTCCATATGGTTGATTCAGTCCATCTGGCATTTTATCTTCAACTTAGATTATAAAGAGCAACCGTCCAGCATGTATACCAACTACAGCCTTTGGGATGGCTACCAGCTACAAATCCAGCAAGAAATACTTCTTCTTATGAGAAAAGACAGTCTAGCCTGTGTTACTGCAAATGACCATACAAAATAACCCTAAATATACTTGACTAGATGATACCTCAGTGACGGGACAACATGAGAGCACAGATTGTCTTCTTATGTGAATGGTTGCCCAACAGGTGTTACACCAGTTTCTGTACAGTTCTTGACTCCCCATTGCCTCTAGGTCCAACTCAAAGTACGGTTTATAAAGCCCTAAATGGTCAGAGCCCTATAGACTTAAACTGCTTTATGGCCTACCATTACCTCTAAGACTGACAGAGAGCACCGATCTGCATGTGCCATATGGGTACCTGTATGTTTTTTCCCCCATGGGTCAAAGAACAGCTCAGGGGGATCATTAAAATAACATGGGGGGAGGAATATGATCCTCCACTCCCAGCATTGCAACCTCATTCCAAATCAGCCATCCTTTACAACTTTGAAACATTATGGATCTTATATTTATTATTGCTGCTGCTCCTGCTCCTGCTCCTGCTGCAGCTACTACTAATATTATGTGATGTGCAATACAGTACATTCTGAGGGTTTGGTTTTCAAGAGGTTGCTTTTCTACCAGTCTGCTTGTGTTTACATCCTTGTGTGCAGGTGGCCCTCATTAGCCATGAGGGTTCCGTTCTTGCCTACAACCGTGGATAATGGAGCTGCAGATAACGAGACCTTGAGGCAATGGGAATTGGGAGGTTAGGTTCCTGGAGGTGAAAAATAGCTAAAAATGGCAGAAATAATTTCCAGATGATCCTCCTTACAATATGGTACACAGGCCCCCACTGCTCTTCTAAGTCCTAGGGGCAGTTGTAGAGAGAGAATTGCTGCATTGTCTGCATAAAGCAGAATGGAAATGTGTTTCTCTGCCAGCTTGGGGAGTGAAAGTCCAGGTTGTTTAAGTCCAGGTTGTTCTACATAAACACCCACCATGGTGTTTATGTAGAAGTTAAACAGGAGCGGGGCAAGTATGTAGCGTTGCTTGATGCCCTTATGGGTTGGAACATCACTTAATAGATGACCTTGTGGGTTGGAACATCACTTAATAGATGACCTTGGGGGTTGCATTTGACTTTCAGGGACATGTCATCATGGAAGCTATGAATGAGAGATGGCAAGTGCTGATCAATCAAAGAGTCTTCCAGTTTTCCCCACAATTTGACTCAAGAGATGGAGTCAAATGCAGGCTGCATACAGGGGGACTGTGGTGTGTGTGGAGTAATTCTCAATTAGATGGAGTCCTAGATACTGGTCAATGGTGGATTGTCCCTCCATAAATCCAGCCTGCTCTTCTGCTAGGAGGTTTTCTTGTTCCAGCCAGTCCCTTAGTTTCCAATGTCTGGCAGAGAGCTTGCTGACTGTGCTGAGCAGGCTGAAAGGTCTATAGTTTGCTGGGTCATCCCTTCTGCCTTTTTTGAAGATGGGGACAATAACTGCTAACCCCAAGTCCCTAGGGATATGACCGTGCTAATTGAGAAATGTAAACAACGCTAGAATGGGAACCCACCATGTTGATTTATGTATTATTTGCTCGGGGGGATCCAGTCGTCACCAGGAGCCTTCCCAGATCTTAACTGAGAGATCAGATCCATGACCTCTGCAGGTGTCACCAGGAGTCAGGCAGGCAGGTCCTCCACATCATGCTGAGGGCAACTGTGGTCCACTACTTCATCTTTGTACAATTTGGTGAAGTGCCTTTCCCAGACCTCTGGTGGGATGCAACTGTCCAAATGTATCAGGCCGTTGCTGGGGTGATCCACAATGATGCACCAGGTGTCTTTCATAGCAGCTCTTTCATTGTGAGTAGTTGTTTGTATTGCCTCTTCTGCTTAAGAAGAGCCTGCACAGACATTGGCATTATATTGGCTTTACAGGCATTGTAGTTGGCAATGAGCATTTTTTTAGCGTCAATGCATTTGGGTTCAAGCCAAAAACAGTATTTTTGTGGGTTAGATGCTTTTGGTAACTCCTGCACTAGGTTGCTGTAGCTCTCTAGGATTTAATTGGAGGGAGAGGCAGATACGTTGGAAGTGTTCTGAGGTACGACATTCTGTTATAGTTTTGTCCAGCTGAGGGGACCATTCAATGCAACAGGCTGTTCCCACTGGTAGAATTTTTGGTAGATATAGAGCCTCGACAGAGGCTGCTGGACAAAGGGTTTTAGGTGTAGGGTGACTGGGAAGTGGTCACTGTCAAATTGGGGGATGGCCTCAAAGCAAATTGGAGCAGGTTTCCAGTGATAATTACTTAATGGCACTCATTTTGGTCCCAGCCCAGAAGATAAATTCAGCAGGGTGGTCATTTTGAGGGAGCCATTTAGGATGTAGAGGTTGTTAGCCACTTGAGTCAGGCAAAGTCCTGCATAGTTTGGTTTCTTGTCCTTCAAGTGGCGTGTGAGGGGGAGTGCATTTGCTTCAGCATTAGGCAGGCAGCACTGATAGCAGGCATGTAGAGTGTCCTCATCAGGGCCTAATCTGGAGTTAAGATTGCCGCCTACCACTGTATATGCAGTGGGGAAGGTAGAGAGAAGGTAGGCTATTTAACTTTCCACATTTGCTTGACCTGGGAATTCCGCCTTGGTGGAGGTAGGTAGATGTTCATTACTAACAGGGTACAGTGTCTGACGTGGATTGTCATAGTCATAGCATGTTGCTTAAAATGAGGAAAGCCTTACTAACATTGCGTGCAGGATGGTAAAGACTAATACTCCCAGTCCACCTTTAGGTCTGCCCCTTCCCACACCGGCTTCTGCTCCCAATGAGATTGAGCTGAAGCTATTGAGTTAGGGGTCTTCTAATGACCTTCAGATATTATGACATCATACTGTGTCTGGAGAGGAAGTCTATGATGGAGACATCCCTGCAGCTGGAGTGCCAACATGCCATATTCCAGGTCAGTAGGGAGACCTTATGCTGGTCACTGGAGCCTCATTGGAGTCTGTGGTTTCATTAGCAGGGACCTGTGTAGAGGTTCCCAGTGGGGTATCTTGGGAAGTGATGGGTTGAATGCATGGGGGCCATTGAGTCAGATGAGAAGTCTCTCAGGTGGTTTCTAGTGAGGTTGGCTCCAGTGATACTCCAGGGGAGTGCATTGGGCAGCGGCTGCTCTTGTGGCAATGAGGATGATGATGGATCCTTGGTATTGCTGCAAGTTCAGTATGGGGTATTTCTGAGACATATGACTCCAGTGGGCCACTATGGGAGCTCTTATGGGGATGACACAGGAGCCCCTTCCTTTGGAGTTACTGTATCTGTGTCTTGTAGCAGTGAGTATGATGATGGGCATGTATCCCCATTCCTTAGACCCTCGGGGCTTGCGTGTGGTGACTGCAGCTCTTGAGGCATTGCCAGTGGTGTTAGCACCTCTTCCTTTGCAGTTGCTGTATCTGTGTAGTCTGCCTGGGGCTCTTCAACATCAGAAAGAAGCATGCATGGTGGGGGCTCAGTGATGTCTGTTTAATTGTCATTGACCTCTGAATTAAAGTCAGACAAGTGAACTGACAGTTTCCTCCTTGGTCTGGGTGGGTTTACAGCCTTAGTGCTTGGGTTGGTTAGGGTTGGTTAGGACCTAGCAGTTGTGCTATTGAGTCCTTCTGGTGTGACCTAAGGGGGATAAGTATCCATAGCACTATCACTGTCCATTTCGCTATCACTATCTATGCTGTAGTCAGTCACCATTGGAACATAACACACACACAGTCAGTAGACGGTTTTCATCTATTTTGCTGGCCAAAGACCAAAATAAAGACTATGCTATGCTATGCTATGCTATGCACAAAGTGAGTGCTGTACATCATGTACTCAGAACTCCAACTCCCTTTCCTCCTGCTTTATATCATACTGTACAGAAGAACTCTCTATTTTGGCTAGACCTAAATAATTGGCTTATGAAGTCCTGAACTTATTTACCCTGAAAAGTTAGCATCAGCATATCTGGTGAAAGGCCCCTAAAGAATAGCTCTGGAGTCCTGTTTAACGTTCTGTATCATATGGTTGTACTGAACATGTATGTATTGGGGGACGAGCATCATCCCTGATCCAAGAATGTTAATTTGAACATCAGACAAGAGCCTCTGTATATGCTGAGTTACTGATAACTGATATACATACAGCTGGGTGCACGGTCATCCATTCAGGTGTTTAAATAAATGTGTGTAGCTTGGTAGCAGAGTAGCTGCCGCTCTAGCTATGCATACAAAATCCATGTGATACTGGATGCCTTAATAAGACTTGAATACCAGTTCCACACTGGAAAACTGCTTAGGGAGTCTGTTAAGTAGCAAGTAGCTCATGATAGGAACCAAATCCTCAGTCTATCCCAGGCCTCAAACATCAGAAAACACAATCCACATCACCCGAGTTTGTATGCAAAGCTGTCTTCTGCAAATAATCATTTCACTGGTTTCAGCTCTCAGTCCTTAACTCCTTGCTGTGATCTTCTGAGTCAGTACCAGCCAAGATGCCCCCATGAACACACACACACACACACAGACACAGACACCCCAGTTTCTGGGTTCTGTTTTTTTGCCACAGCCTGTTATGACCAGGCCAGAATCCTGGCCAGAACAATGTAGCTGGGTTGGGTTCTCTAAGTAGCTCCTGCTAAGTTACTTGGGACAGATGGCCATCACAGCCACAGTCAAGAAAAGCAAAACCTGTCTCCCACCAGAGGCTGAGATGGGTGGGGTGGGGGCTAAGGCGACACCAAATAGTGCCCCCAGGTTGTTAGGGAGTTTGGAGGGGAGATTTCTTCATCTACCCCAGCTGCAGCAGAAGTGCACAGGAAAGGAGAGCACTGCTCATTAATACTGTCTGGAGACATGGAGTTAAAGTTCTAAATAAAGTAGTTTATCTAAGAAATCCATCAGGGAGATGTAGATAAGTCTACATGCCTGGCTGCTAGCTACATATAGGAACAGGAGAGGGGGGAGAAGAAAGTCTCTCCAGGTGAGAGAATGGAACCTGAAACTATCAGTCTAACAAAGGGGAATCGGAGTAGAGAAAGCAAAGTCCCCTTTGGCTGGGGATTATGGGAGTTGAAGTCCAAGAACATCTGGGGGCCCAATGTTGAGGATCCCTGCCTTAGAGGATGGAGCCACTCTGGGAAGAGCAGAAGGTTCCAAGTTGTCTCCCTGGCATCTCCAAGATAGGCCTGAGAGAGACTCCTGCCTGCAACCTTGGGGAAGCTACTGCCAGTCTGTGTAGACAATACTGAGCTAGATGGACCAATAGTCTGACTCGGTATAAGACAGCTTCCTGTGTTCCTATGTTCCGAATCTTGCCCTTCTAAAAACTGAGAAGGGAAGATTTCTTAAAATATTGGCACAGGAGATGCACTTGACTCTCAGCTAGAAGAGCATTCTGGAGCACTGCTTTTCTTATTCTGACTCCAAGACAGCGCAGATTCTTCTCTCTGTTCATGTTCCCAACAACTGCATTAGTAGATTTCCCACATCCTGCATTACTAGATTTCCCACATCCCCCGAGGTCTAAATGACTTCATTCTTAGATGTGTCTTTTTCCCTCCCTCCATTTCCCCTTCCACCCCAGAAGGAATGTGCACTAGCTCTGCCTCAGCTGCAGGGCCCTGGAATTATGACTACCTTTCCACAATTTATTTTCTCTAGACTTCCTGGCACCAAGCAACAAGAGCTCCCTACACACCCATATAGGCACCTGTCAGCCAGTGGGACAAGCCAATTATTCTGTTTCCCCAGAGCATCTGTAGAGAAATACCACAATTGCGGAATGAAACATTTATCCGAGTATCTCATAGATAATATCACAGACATGAAACAGATAGGAAGCAGCATAAAAGCAGCGTGGAGGTGGGGGGGAATGTTAGCCACTTTCGGGGATGCCTGGCTGAAGTCACAATTTTAAGTTTCACAAAGCATGATCAAGATCTGAGAAGAAGGGCAACATATATTTGGAAAGCAGACCTGGCCCCACCTCTGAGAGTGGGGAGTCACAGAGGAGAAGCAGCCGAATGGGGGAAGGCAAAGGGGTGGGATTCTCCTTCCTTCCATGGGTGTCCACACAGGACTTTTTCCAGGGGCAGGGGAAAGCTGTAATCCTAAACCTATTTACCTGGGAGTAAGCATTACTGAAGCCACCAAATGGCACACTGGGGAAGTAACTTGCCTAGGGAGCAAGAGGTTGCTGGTTTGAATCCCTGCTGATATGTTTCCCAGACTATGGGAAACACCAATATCAGGCAGCAGTGATATAGGAAGATGCTGAAAGGCATCATCTCATACTGTGCAGGAGGAGGCAATGGTAAACCCCTCCTGTATTCTACCAAAGACAACCACATGGCTTGCGGCAGCCAAGAGTCGACATCAACTTGGCAGCACAGCTTTGCCTTTAAGCCTTATTGAATTCAACGGGACTGGCTCAATCCAGGAGGGGCAACTGCCTCCCCTTGCCCCTCCCTCTGGACGCCCATGCCTCTTCCTCTTGCCCATCAAAAGACCCAGCTATCTTTCTATAAAGGCTAGTTCGCGAGCCTGAAGACCAAGAAGAACTTGTGATGAGCAACGTCACAAAGGAAGAGGAAGGGCTATTCAGGGTTGATGCTCAAGGGCCGAGATAATCAGTGGAGCTGCTGCCAGCATAAGGAGTATTGAGCGGAGTGGTCCAAGTTCATATAAGGCAGCTTTCTTCCACTGGAGGAATATTTCTCCCATTTTATCCTTTTAGATAGATTGAGGGGAAATTGAGGGAGAACTAAGATAGCTATGATAGTATGCAAATTATCTTGTAAAAACAAATGTTCTTGCATCCCAGAGAAATTATAATACAAATGCAGAGAAGTAATGGTCTTTTGTATGAAAATCTGTTCTCTGCAAACTGCTTATATATTCATGATCTATGACAGCAAAAAAGTAAATGTAATGTTCCAGGCAATAAATGCAGGGACACAAAAAAGCTGATACATGGGGACCCATCATGTTCTTCTCTGAGAACAATCATGTAAGAGAATAGGAATTCAGTATGCAGCCTTCTGGGAAATATTCTAGCATTGCTGCCAAATTTGGACGAGTATTTTGGGATTCTCCATATTGGAATGTGCAATGTAAGTTTTTGGGGAGTGGGGCACCAACCCCTGCATGGAAAAACCAGGTGCAGAAGATTCATGATGCAATTAGTCAGGAAGACGCACCTCAGGCCTCTTGGACAAGGGAGCATAGAACCCAAACTGTCAGTCTTTTGGAATCAGGTGGAGGGAGAGCCGAGCACACTTCTCTTTGTATACCATGAGTCTGGTTTTCCAGATGTGTTAATGGGAACTCTGGGGTTCTACAAAAGCTTATCCAGGGATCCCCAATAAGATCAGTGATGGCTGATAAGCATCTCTGAAAAGTCGCCCATCGGTTTGAGCTTGCCCTGCAGTGAGCAGCTTCAGAGGAGTGTGGGTGAATTCTAGAAAGGGCACACGCTTTGCTCATAGGGGGCCCAACAAGCCCGAGCAACTGCCAGTACTCTATGTGAAGTGAGTGTAGAATGTGTCCTAGAGTGCTGTGTATTCCGCAGCACCAGGGTTTCCATGGCAGATGAACGGGAATTCCTCAGCAAGCCAGTTCCTTGAAGGTGAAACACTGAAAGACGACTACCCTAGGTATGTAGAACATCTCAAGTCACACACTACAGAGAGGCTAGCACAGCTTTCCCACGGGAGTGCCTGGCTAAGCTCCGGAAGACTTGATAGCCGCTTCTAACTTAAGCTTCTCTGTGCCTAGGTCAGTGTTCTTCACTGTAAGACCCAGGAGCCAGTGGAGGAGCCATCAACCCTAAGTGTGGCTCCCTAATGATTTATGAGGTCAGTGCAAAGCTTGAGCAGAATACCGCACACAGCCCCCCTGGCACCGTGCAGAGGTGACTGTTCCCACTACCAAAGATTGTGGCCCAAAGATTGTGGGTGCCCCAGGCAAATCCTTTGGTGCTTCCCCACCCCTTCACCTGCATGGGTACCTCCCATTGCCTGCCCTGACTGACTCCAAGGGTGCACACAGCTGTCCATGGGGGTAGGGGGCACTGGTGGGTGGTACATAATTATGACCCAGGCTGTTGGCACCCTTCTCCCTAGGTAGCCGCTTAGTTCACCTAGTGGGCGGACTGGCCCTGCCCATGTGCTTTTTCCAGTGTTAGGGAAAGAGAACCCTGGCTCCATCTCGGGAGGCATGCACTGGAGCTCTCTGGGGAAAGCGCTGGGAAGGACTACACTTCAAACGGCTCCATGGGTGCCCTCCAAGATGGTGCTGGGGCCCCACAAGGCTCTGTTTCTCTGAAAAGGGCCTGCCCAATTCTAGGAAAAGTGCAGCACTGTGTGGAGAACTGGGAAATGGCTCTCACCTTAAAGATTTTTGTTGTTGTTGTTGCCAAAGTGGCCCCCACTTGAAAGATAGTGAACCTAGCCTAGGTCTAAAGCAGGGTTGCCCCTGGCACATAACATAGGAAAATAGGAAGCTGCCATACCAAGTCAGACCATTGGTCCACAGCCCCTTCCCAATAAAAGGATGCACCAGGTGGGCATTGGGACATCCATGGAGGATGGGTCACATTTCTTAATCACATTTGTAAGGGGCTGTATTGTCCACACCAGCCCAGGGTCAGCTTGACTCAAGGACCGTACCACTCCACTCCCATAGCCTCTAACCTTTCACAGATGCATATACAGGCACCAAGGAAGGATCACTGACTAAATGCTATTTGCCACTTCACCGCATGAAAATTACCTACTGGTGTATGCTGTGCAAGTAAACTAACCATCACAGCTTCCTTTAAAAGAAATATTTTTGAGTGGCATCTACAGTTTCCCTTCTTCTGGAACAGGGAGTCTTCCTCTGGAACAAAAAGCCCTTTCTCTGGAGGAAGGGAAACTGTGGATGTCACCTATTATTTTTAATGACATGATGGATCTGGTTGTAGAATAAGTGCTATTCAACCACATTTAGTAACATTTACCACCAAGGTCGGTATTGCCCTACCATCACCCATTTCAGATATTTATAATCCCACCCAAGGCATGCTTATTTAGTCCCACTGGGTTCAATATAGATCATTCCCAGGTAAATGCATAGAATGGCAGCCTTAAACTTGAGAGGCTTGAAAAATGGCAACTCTAAGACCTTTTAAAAAAAATGCATCCCCCAACCCACAACTGAAAAGCACTCCGTGAGCGTACTGGAGTGGGCTAGATGAAGAAGATCCATTTCCCCTGAAGCTGTTTGCAAAGCTGAAGTCAGAGGCTGAGACAGGAGAACATGCAGAGTCACCCATTTAGAGCCAAGTATATTACTTTCATTACAAGTGGAGTCCTTCTGAAGACAGGCAGTGGTGAAGCACATATGATGATTCAGTAGCCAAGGCTTTGTAATCACCTAGCTGAGACAGTGCACCCTTCCATCCATGTAAGAACTAGACAGGGAGGGGCCAGAAAGGAAGAAAGGAAACAGGTGGAGAGGGAAAGGTAGAGCGGGAAGGAGGCAGTAAAAGTAATTATCATGTGTGGGCAGGAGAGAGGGGATCCAAAGGGAAATTAGGGGAGAAGGCTTTAAAACAGGTAAGAAAAGAAAGACAAGGTTAAAAGCGACTTTGGGGCAACTGTTAATGAGTCACTCTCCACACCCTTTAACACTTCTGCAGTGCCTCAAAAACATTAAAAGGAAAAATATCTGCTGACTTGGCAGCCAAATACACACACACACACACACACACACACACACACACACACACACAGGTAAAATCACATGCCAAAGTGTGGTTTTGCAATAAAATGCAGCTCTGCCTGGACTCCAGTAAGATCAGTGCAGACCCAGAAATAATAAGTTGAGTGTGTGGGGATAACTGTGTGGAATTCACTCTCGTATGCATTAGGTGCCTCCAGGGCGGTTGTTAGGCTTGGGCCTGGCGGGGGGGGGGTCATGCCCCCTATGTTTTCCTGGGTGCCATTAGCCTCTCCCTGCCATCTGTCTTTTGAGTTCAGACTCAGAGCAGCAGTAGCAGTCAGCCATGCAGAAAGCCCTTGATGGACGGGAATGCCCTTCTGCTTCCTCTCCCCAGAAAGCCAGTCCCTCAATTCAACCAGCCAGTGCCGCAGACCCCAGGTCCCTGCTGATTGCCCTGTTCCTGTGCTGCTTTGAAGAGTGGGATGCTACCTGCTGCTGGTATACTGAGGGCGGCAGCAGCAGCAGAGGGGAAAAGTTGCCACGTTGCCTTCTCCGAGGAGAAGCAGCCTAACTGGTGCTCCTCCTGTAGTTCCAGTCTTGGGCTCCTCCTCCGTTCAGCATTTGAATGCAGTTGCAGAGCAAGGGAGCTGCAAGGAGCAGAGGGGAAAGTGAATACTGGCTGCTAGGGATGTGCAAACCGGTTGAATGTCAAACCAGTTGGACATCAAACTAGTTTAGTTTGACAGTTTGGGCTTGAACTAAACCACCCCATTTTGGTTTGACCCCGGACTGAAGTTCTGAACTCTCCCCTGGCCATTTGGGGGGTTCATGAATGACCCGGCCACACAGAGGCCCACTGAGCATGCGTGGCAGCATCCAAAATGGTCACCGTGATGGAGGAAAGCCAAGGAAAGGGCCAAACGATGCCCAAATGGGGTGATTTAGTGCATATCAGAAGCCATCAGGGAGGAGGGGGAACCTCTGCAGACCACCCGCAGCCTCGGAGAAGCCCCCCTAGAGGGGGTAAGTGGGAACTTTAAAAAAAATTCGTGAGCCCCCCCCCCAACCGAACCAGGGGGTTCAATCAGGGCAAAACAGAAATGAGTCCAGGTCCAGTCCAGACTCAGACCAAACCAGGCCAGCTGGTTTCATGTACATCCCTACTGGCTGCTGGGTAGGGATGTTAATGAAACAATTTTTGGCGGTTTGGTTTGAATTAAAACCAGATTTGAACTGAACCACCAGTCTAGTCCATTCAATGGAACAGGGTCGACCCAGTTCATTCCAGTTTGAGGGGCTATGCTTGTAAAGGGGATATGGCGATGATTCCCCTTTACAAGCAAAGGGGAATCCTGCCTTTAAAAGGTTTCTAAGGGCAGTTGGGGGGCTGGCAGTGAGAGGGCACCTTACAGACAATAGTGTGTTGTCATATAAATGGCCTCTGCACATGCGTGGAAGTCATGCAGATGGCCTCCTTGGATCTGCGTGGGCCAGAACCAAACTACCGCTGCATGGGCTGTGCTGCTGGGGGGAAGCTCTGGGGTTTAGAGGAGACACCGGCGTTGGTAAGGTGAACCGGCTGCCGAGAGGGGCAGTTCGAACTGGGCCGGTTCAGTTTGAACTGGTTCTGCACACCCCTACTGCTGGGCATGTCTCCCACCGGGAAGTAAAACTAAATAAATAAATAAATTACAATTGTTGTGTCTGTCAGATTACGACCTCCCACTGTGTGTTTCTTCCTTTCCCTTCTGCTTGGAAATGCATGAGAGACAGAGATGAGAGATAGAGAGGTAGAGGGCCAAGATGGCACCCCAAAGGCCCAAGACGGCATCCAGGATGTCAGAGGCCACCCAGTGCAGCAATGTTTGGGGGCATTTGAGATCATTCAAGATGACCCAACCACTGCTGTCTCCACTGCAGGGCACAGGTTGGTTGGGGCAAAAATGCTAAGCATCTGGGGATCACCTCCATGTGGACAATGGTGTCACCCTGATCTCCTTGACTCCACCGATAGCACTAGTGTGCCTAATGTGCCTGCAACTAGCGCTGACAAGGGCAGTGTGAAGGTTTCCATGAAGTAGGGCACGCTGCCAGTCAAGCTGTGCATGCAGTCGTCGGGCAAGAAGTGTCCTGATCATGTGGACCTACATCTCCTCACCTGCCTCATAAGGGAAATGATGGCCACTGATGACCAACCATTTCAGTTGTTCGAGAATGCCGGATTCCACTAGCTACTCCATGTGCTAGTGCCTGACTACCCCATCCTCTCAAAGACCACGTTCAGCCGGACCGTGGTCCCCTCCCTTTACATTGGATGCAGGGAGCTTGTGTCAGCCATACTGTCTGCTGTATCAGCTGGCACCAGCATGCATTTCACCACTGATCTCTGGAACAGTATGAGTGGAATGCATGCTGCCTTCCTGGCTCTAACTACTCACTGGTGGAGCCCAGAGAGAAAAAGGACCTCTGGTGCTGCCTCTGTCTCCAGTGTGTCCTACATCGCATTTCGGCCCAGGTGGGCCATCTTGCACATGGAGGCCTTGGATGTCAAGCACACTGAGGAGATGGCAGCCGTACTCGGCCGCCAAATTGAGGAGTGGATCAGCGGGTTATATCAGACAATGGCTCCAATGTAACTGCTGCGGTAGAGTCAGTTTTGGAGTTTGTTCACATCCATCCGCTGCATGGCACACACGCTCCACATGGCTGTCAGGGACACTCTTGGCCTCAAAGAGGCAAAGGCGTCCAAGGAACAGGGCCGTCCCATGGTAGGTGCTGTTCCTGCCATGGCTGCGCTTGTGGAGAAGTCCCACAAGACTGCAGCTCACTTCCACCGGAGTGAGAAATCCAGGTGCCTGGTTCATGAGCAGCAGTGTGTCCATGGCCTTCCTCAACATCTCATCCCTAGGCATGTAGATACCCACTGGAATTCCACCTTCCTCTTGTTCCAGCGCCTGCTGGAGGATGAGATGGCCCTCAACAACCTGGAGGGGAATGAGGCCTTGGGCATGTGCGACCTATTCAACGTGGAGTGGAAGCTCATGTCTGAGATGGTGTTGGCACTAGAGCCCTTCCTGTTTGCTGTCTCCCATTATTCCCTATGGGAGAAATGCAATGGGACTGCCTCAAATCTCCATTATTCCCTATGGGGAAAATGCAAAAATTGAAAAATCTTCCAAAAAACCCCCAAACCCCTTAAAAATCACCGGATTGTCCTGTGGGGTTTGAGTGGTAGTTGGTACCCCTGGGTGCGTACTTTTGGGTTTGAGTGGTAGTTGGCACCCCTGGGTGTGTACCACATGCTCTGCATAGGGAATAATGGGCCAATTTGAGTCCCCATTATACCCTATGTTGAACCTTTTAGAACCGGTTCAGATTGGGTTTGAATTTGAACTGAATCTGGGGGAGGTGGAGTTGAGCAAAACCAAAACTGAACCTACCCAACCTGGTTTGAAGCTGGTTCGAATTCGAACCAAACAGGCCAAGTCAGTTTTGTGCACATCCCTAGCCATTGATAGATATGTCCTCCTTGAATTTGTCTAAGCCTCTTTTAAAGTCATCCAAGCTGTGGCCATCACCACTTCCCATGGCAAAGAATTCCGTAGATTTGGGAAACTCATATTTCTGAATGTTATCTATTCGCCCACTACTCCCCAACATGACTGCTCAGCTCACGAGAGCCCTCAAAGCTCTACACCAGGGCTGTTCAACTTCAGCCCTCCTGCAGTTATTGGACTACAGCTCCCATAATCCCTGGCTATTGGCCACTGTGGCTGGGGGTTATGGGAGTTGTAGTCCAAAAACAGCTGGGAGCCTAAGTTGAGCAGGCCTGCACTATACATTGCCCACTGTGGCATGCAAGTGAAACTGGGGGTGGGGGGGGGGAGCCATGAGCCTCTTTCTTCTGTATGCTCCTTTCCAGAAGTTGCATGAATGGAGAACCACCCATCCTCCCTGTAGATTGGAAAAGCACAAGGTACACACCTACTAATGCATTATCTTACATTTCTTAGTGGTACAGTATGGCTTGTACTTTGTGGGAAAGTCACCAGATCTGGATGGCATCTAGTTCAGAGCTCTTAGATCATTCAATGGGAAATTGTAGATTCTTGAAGAATTCAACTTGCCACTAAAATCAGCTTCTGTACCAGAGGATTGGAAGGTAGCAGATAGATTTAGATAGCTTTAGATTTTTCTCTAAAGGATTCAGGGAGGGTGGGTGGAATCCATGAAATTACAGTACTGTCAGACTAAACTTTGGCCCCTGCTAACTGAGAGAAATTATTATGACAGGAAGCAACAACAAGACAAGAAGAAATTATTACAACAGAAGTTTATATAAGAAAAAGCCTTAATGTAGAAAAAACTAGCACAGGTTTTGGAAAGGAAATCTTGTATTGCTAACCTTTGAAATACTCAGTGAGATTGTCAATAGGTACATAGACTGGGATGATCTGATGGACAATGTATACTTGAATATAAAAAAATGTTTTTAAATTTTCCCAAAGATTTAAAAGCCATGGCCCAAGAGGGCAGATCCTCTTTGGGATTAATATCTCTTTAAAGCAGGAAGCAAGTCAGAGGGTTGCACACTGGAGGGAAGTAAAAGGTGAGATCCCCAAAGAATCTGCATTGGGGTCCAGTACTTTTTAACTTATTTATAAATTATCTGGAGATGGGGTGAGCAGTGAGGTAGCCAGGTTTGTGGGTGACACCAAATTATGCAGGAGGGTAAAAATCCAGACCGTGAAGAGCTCCAAACTGGGCAATACAATGCCATGTGCATCCCATTCCTATGCATATATATTCAGATGTAAGCTCCATTGAGTTCAGTGGGTCTTTCTCTCAAGTAGAATTTCATCTACATAAAATTGCAGTTTTAATCTAAGCAAGTGCCAAGTGATGCACATTAGGCCAAATATCCTAAAATCACATATTTGTTTCTGGAGTCTGAGCTGCCTCGTTTCCAGTTCATTTCAATGGGCCATTAACCAAAGAAAAGTGATAGTACCTAGGTCAGATCTGCTTTTGCAAATCTGAGAATGTTAGTCTGCATCTATAACCTTGTGATCTAAGTGGGACCTGAAATAGTGTGTACTGTTTGAGTGGGACTTGTTATTTTGCTTACCACTGAATGTGAAATTGATTTTAGAACCACAACAGTCATTTCTTACTTTTATTTATAATATTAAAAAAGTTCAAGTGTTAAACAGTCAAGAGTTCTGACATTCAGACAATCCAGAGCAAATTTTTACAATCATCTTTATGACAAATTAGCAGCGTTTCTATTGGACCCTGTTGTGGGTGAGGAACAAAGGGTTTAAAGTACTTTATTGCTAAAAGTTAACTGAAATACACTGGCAATTGTACTTTATCTTCTCAGTCACAGCTTCTCCATGCATCCAATCTACAGTATCTGAAATGCAAAGGACATGCAGAAGTCAAAATAGAAAAAGAAAGAGGCAGGCTATGATGTAAACAGAGTGAGGGGGAAGAGAAGGACTGAAAGGGAAGAGGGGCTCTCTCTTTTTCATGGGAATTTTCTTACCATCTATACACAGAAGGGTGTCTAGTGGTGTGGGATGTCCTGTGGCTTTTTAACAGAAAGTCATTATGAAATGCTAGAACGTTACAATAACAACTGTCTTGACACAATGCAGTATACTGATACATGCCATTCCAAAGCATTTCTTTTGATGTTGCTTTCCATGGGAGGAAAGTTGAAGCAGGAGCTAGCATGCCTCTTTGTGGCACTATATCCATGTTAAATAGGAGGAAAGGAAGGCTGATGGTCAGGATGATGCACTTCAAAAGACTCTTACCTCACCTGGAGTTTCCAAAAGATGTGCAGTGTCTACACCTCATCAACAGCACCTTGCCTTGCATGTCCTGAACTCTCCACTGTGGGGCTCACTTTTTTGTTTTATGATCAAGCATCAGCATTTGGATTGTGCATTCTATGCTTTGCAAATTGCACAGCGATTGCTTGGTCACTCATGAGTGGCTAATGCTTGTCTCTAATCGCAGTGCTGAAGCAGATTTTAAGTAACATTGCCTGAAGTAGAAGTATTTAACCATATTCATTTGGTTGTTTTATTTATTGACTTCCACAGAGTGTGACAAAATTATCTGATTTGCCCTTGCACACAGATCTGTTCAGGAAAAGAGATATATTGTAAGGGCTGTTGCTACTCTGTGCTTTTTCACTTCCTAAGTATCTTACAATAGAATTCTAATTTTTGCTTGCTAGTATGTGACACTTATGGAAATTTCTAGACACATGCCTTATGTGTGTGTGTGAGAGAGAGAGAGAGAGAGAGAGAGAGAGAGAGAGAGAGAGAGCTACTTTAAAGCACTAGATTACCAACATCCAGATATCAAGCAATTTGCAATTTAAAAGGGTGTTGTTCAAATGGAAAAGTGCCCATTAAAATATTCCATAACAAGTTGTCCTGAACATAAAGCCTATGATCTCAAGAATGCTTAAACATAATCTTCAGGGTGGACTCTGGCATTAGCATACAGCAAAAGGCACCACGATATTTTTGTAATGATTTGTAAGTAGACAAAAATTGGCCCATCTCTCTTTTTTTAATTTTTTGTTGGTTTCTTTTCTCAGAAGCTGTAAATCAAGATGTTACATATAAATAGATTCCTTATAAAAAGGTCTTTGCCATTAGCTATTATAAGACATCATTGCTAAAATGAAAATAAAACATTTGTTATATTTTTCCTTTTTTTATATAAAATAAAAATTTGTCTTTTCTGTCATTTTTTCTCTCCTCAGTACTGGTGTGTTCATGGGAGTGGGCATTGAGGAAGAGTCTGTGTGGCATCTAAGGTGGTGCTGATTCTTGGCTGAATCTGGTGTGTGTGAGTCGACTGTCTCCCTGCCCACTGCATCTGTTGAAGGAATAGTAAGTCCTGCTCTCAGCTGGATGATACAGAGGGGGCGAGTCTGTGCCCTCAGTGTTCCGAATACTTAAGAAGGGGGTGCTCTCAGCCACCAGCTCCTCATCAGATTCGCTGTAGGAGGCACTGCTCACTGAAAAGGAGTCTCTGAGCATTTTGCCCCTGTGCGACAGATGTCCATTCAGTTTAGACTTTCTCCACCGCCTGTTGTTGCTGCCTATTCTCTTTGGCTGTTCTAGTGCAGTGATGTACTCGTGCGTTGTCTCATATTCGTCATCCTCTGTAATGCGGAAGGGACTGGAGGGCAAGCTCCCTGTGCTCTCATTCAGGTAGCTCCTTCTTTGGTAGTAACTGTCATACCTCTGTATATCTTGGAAAGGGACCTGGTACCTTCTGAGTAATGGTTGCTGCTCCTCCACCTGGAAGCTAATGGATGCTGCAGGGGGCAGTGAGACTGCATGAGCTGAGTTAGGGGAGGTGATCTCAAAGGTGGGCATGTGGGCTGATGCAGAGCAATGGAAGTCAACAGGTGACAGGCGTGCTGGGGTTGTCAAGGCAGACACGTACCTAGAAGAGGAAACAATGGCATTGGTATCAAGCTCCAATCTGGTGAAAAGTTCTTAGCATGAATTGCTTTTCCCCTTCAGCACGTACCTTTAAGGCCTAACAAGCTAGTGACTGCCAATAACAAATCTTAGACAGAATCATTTTTGTTGTTGTCGCCTTCATAGTTATTACATTTATATCCCACTTTCCTTCCATAGTGGAACTCAAGGCAGTATGCACGAAACCCCAGACAATCTACTATTCAGACACCCACATCCATTTAGCTTCAGTATGGTTGTTGCATTATGTGCTTGCAAACCATGTCCTGGGAACAGGATTTTAGTCATTGTAAGACAGGAGGGGTGTGTGGGGGGGGGGGGAGTCATTTCAGGACCCAAGAAGGGTTACCAGGGCAAGAGGCTGTGGATTTTGTCTGTTAAAGGAGCAAGCTGGGAATTTTTAATGGGTCTCTAAAGGCTGGATGGAAATTTTTCTGTTAGGGATGGTGGTTAAGGGACCTTTGGGGAAACAGAGAAGATGCTTGTGTGATGCTAAGATAGGAATGTGGATAGGTTTTTTTAGGGTGGTGAGCAATTTGATTGAGTCACTTAATCATGGGGATATCAAAAATTTTAGAGCATTTTCACATGTTCCACATGAAATCTGGTATTCCCATGATTGAGTTACCTGATAATCAGAAAAATTTGAAAATCAGACATATGTACAGAAAGGATATACAGAATAACATTATCAGTGGTCTGCTACAATCATGGGACTCTATTTTTCTGCAAGCCTGTCAGATTGATTGAACAAGCTAGCCTGGTGCTCTCCCAAAGAATTTGTGATGTAGCGGGGCAATCTGATAGGTTTTATATCAATGAAATTAATGGTGGGTAACCAACTATTGAATATGAAACCTGTTAATTACTTAGATAAGTTTATGGTAGCAAAATACCATAGAGACTTCACACTGGCACACTTTGACGTTTTACCTTCTGCTGTGTTTGAAGGCAGGATTTTAAAAGTCCCTCACACAGAGCGGTTTTGTCCTTGCAAGTCAGGTGCTATTGAGACACTATCCCATGTGCTACTATACTTTAGTTTCTACAGGGACACTTGTTATGAACTAATAGTGCTCCTCCTAGCAAATTACCCTGGCCGCTTGGATGAATTCTGTTGAATTCTTTTATCTGACAGTGATGACAAAATTACTTACCCAGTCGCTAAGTTTTGTCTTGTTGCCATTAGAATTCAAAGTAAGAGTGTATCTGTATAGTTAGATTTCATAAGGCTTATGAATACAGTACCTGGATTAGTTTCTTGTTACTGTTTGAACTGTATGTATACATTTTTCTGGTCAGTGACCATAAATAAACAGAACTGAACTGAACTGAACTGAGTATTATCCAGAGGTGGAAACATATGTTGTTTTGTCACTGCCTCTGCTAAGCCCAGCACCCAGGAGTCATCTACAAAAGGATATAGACATCCATCTATCTAAGCCACCGTGGTGTAGTGGTTAGAGTGCTGGACTAGGACCGGGGAGACCCAAGTTCAAATCCCCATTCAGCCATGAAACTAGCTGGGTGACTCTGGGCCAGTCACTTTTCTCTCAGCCTAACCTACTTCACAGGGTTGTTGTGAAAGAGAAACTAGTATGTAGTACACCACTCTGGGCTCCTTGGAGGAAGAGCGGGATATAAATGTAAAAATTAATAAATAATAATAGTAATCATCATCATCATCATCATCCACAGGTTTCGGGGCATGACAAAAGTGGTACATTAACAGTTCTCACTGCCTTCATGGTTTTCTTCTTAAAATTTAAAGAAACTCCAGCGTGAGGTTGCTGAGACAGAATTCATTAGCTAGAATTTGATCCTATTGAACTGAGACTCAGTCATGACAGAGGATATCTTTAGATGTTTAGCAAGTATGATGGTATTCTCAGAAGTGGTTGCTGTTGGGTAACTCTATTTTTATCTTGTACAGTAGTGGGTTTCAAGGATTCCATATTGTCTGCAACAGAACCTTTGCACATTAATGGGAATTCTGGGGCAATTCACTCAGAACACAAATGAGATTCAGTGGACCCCACCATTGACCTGCATGAATGGAGACCTTGCTCTAAGATATAGTAGACACTCTCGTGTAATTGTGAAAGTTCAGCAATGGATAAGAATCTGAAGCTATTCTCACGACCGCACAGAACCAGGCTAAGGGAGGACAGCCCATTTCCGTGTGGTAGTGTGCTGCAACAGGAGCCACACAGCTCCTGGCAGCAAACCTTCAAAAATACCCCTCCCCTTAAACTAGGTTAATGGAGTGAGTGCTCTATTAACCTGGTTTTTTCTGATTGTGACATGCCATGGCGCAGCTCTGTGCCACGGCAACTCATGAGCAGACCCCTGACTAGGAGGCTCCAACAAGCCTCCTGGCCTCGGGGAACTCCCCAGAATGCCCCATGCACTCCCACAGGGCCTCCTGGGACTTCCAGGGCCAGGTGGCCCCTGATCCCCGCTGCCCCTACCAGCTCCATGACGAAGCTGGTAATCATGTGGGCGGCCAATCCAGCCGCCCAGGGATCTCTCCCTGCTCGTGTGTGGGGAGAGTGGGCTGCCCGCTCTCACCCTGAGCCCAGTTAGGCTCCACATGTTGATAGTGTGCAGAGCCTCTCTGTCTTGCAAGGAAGGAAGCATGATTGCAATTACTTATTATATCATTAAAGAAACTCTGAGCTCAAGAACTGCAAGATTATACAGAACACAATTTCAAAACCACATTGTACACATTAGGGTTCTGCACATAAATATGGCAGTTCACTCCGACCCACTGAACTTATTTATTTAGTCATTCTTTCATTCAATTTATATACTGCCCTTCCTAAAGTGGCTCAGGGTGGTTTACATTAAAAAGAAAAAACACATAATAAAACAATTAAAATTAAAAAAAATAACCAGATTAAAATTAAAATTTAATAGATATTTAAAAGCCAGGCTAAAAAGATGGGTGTTTATGGCTCTCCAGAAGGCCTCCAAGGAAGATAATCCTATCATGTCCACAGGGAGCGTGTTCCACAACCCAGGGGCAATGACTGAGAAGGCCCGATCTCAGGTTGCTATCAGATGAACCAGGGGCACCCAAAGACAGATCCTCCTGATGATCTTAATGGGCAATGGGGATCTTGCAAAGAAAGATGATCTCTCAGGTAACCTGGACCTAAGACATTCAGGACTTATTACAAAGGCAGCCCTACATATAGCACAATGCAGTAGTCCAACCTGGAGGTTACCACTGTTTTCAGGTCATTCTCCTTAGGGAACAGGCAGAGTTGTCAATTCAAATCAATCACAACTGGTAAAAAGTGCTCCTGGCCACCTGGGTCCAAGAGAACTCCCAAGCTACGAACCTGGTTTGTTTGTTTGTTTTTTCCTGGGGGAGTGTAACCTCATCCAGAACAGGAAGTCCTATCCCATCTTGCAGATTGTGACCCCCCAACAATGAGCACCTCTGTTTCGTCTGGATTCTGTTTGAGTTTATTATTCCTCACCCAGGCCTTTACTGTTTGTAGGCAGGCATTTAAGAGTCTAATACCATTTTCTGATATTGATGACAAGGAGAAATAGATTTGGGTGTCATCAGCATATTGATAACACTCAGCACCAAATCCCCTGATGATTTCACCCAGCAGTTTCATGTAGATGTTAAAAAGCACTGGTGACAGAATCGAGCCCTGGGGTCTCCATATACTTCATATATTTTACTTGAGACAGGAGCAGAACCACTGTAAAACAGTGCTTCTTATCTCCAAATCCCTCATGCGATCCAGAAGGATATCATGGTCAATGGTACTGAAAGCTGCTGAGAGAACCCGCAGAGTCACACTCCCTCTGTCAATTCCCTGGAGAAGGTCACCTATCAGGCCAACCAAGACCATCTCAACCTCATAGCCCACCCTAAAGCCAGTTTGAAATGGTTCTAGATAATCACTTTCCTCCAAGACCACTTGCAGCTGGTCAGCCATTCATCTTACCCAACCATGGGAAGTTGGAGACTGGCCTATAATTATCTATCACCAGGGGATCCAGAGTAGGCTTCTTAAGAAGAGGTCTAACTATTGCCTCATTCAAACAAGGTGGCATCCTGCCCTTCCTCAGTTGGTATTAATGATATCAACTAGGCCATCTCCAACAACCTCCCTGCAAGATGAAATCAGTAATGTTGGACAAGGATCCAAAGAACAGATGATACACTGTACTGCTTCAAGCAGCTTGTCCACATTCTCAGGAGTCACAAACTGAAACTGATCCAATCAAATATTGCAAGAGGGATTACTGGACACCTCCCTAACTGGCCCTGCAGAAATACTGGAGTCCAGATCAGCCCAAATGTGAAAGATTTTATCTGTAAATAACTCAATGAATGTGTCACAGTGAGACATTGTTTCTAGAAACATATTTGAAACAGAAGGGGGTTGAGTCCCTAATAATCCAGAACAGCTCTTCTGGATGAGAACTTGCAGATACAATATCCGCAGAATAAAATCGCTTCCTTACTGCACGTATTGTCACATCATAGGCCTTCAAATGGGCTCTATGCTGTGTCTTATCAAATTCAAGATTAGTCCTCATCCATTTGTGTTCCAGTCATCTATTTCAGTGTTTCTCAATGTTTTTGGAGTCATGGAACGGTACATCCTTGTGTGTGCAGTTTCCAGGACCAGCAGTTAGTAAAGGGGTCCCCCCCTCACCCCCACCCCCAGGCACCCCCCAAAACAATTTCAAGCTGGGATGGCGGTGCTGGGAGCTCTCCAGAGCTCATTTCTAGGCAGGCAGTTCTCGCTGCTGGGATAACACTCATTTAGCTTCCTCGAAATGAACATCTCCGCAGCGAGGGCTGCCTGCCTAGAAATGAGCTCCAAAGAGCTCTCAGCTGCAGCAGTCCCCACCAGATTGAAATTATTTTGGGAGGGGATTAATTCCTTATGGACCAGCAAGGACCAGCACTCAACTCCTCATGGACCGACACCGGTCCATGGACCAGCAGTTGAGAAACACTGATCTATTTTGCCACTTCAGCTCTTGTAACTCTTCTGGTAAATTCCCTGTTCCAAGTATTCACCAGGGCATCAACAGAATCACTCGCAGAACCAGCTCCAAAACCCTACAATCCTACTGGATCCAACAGTCATCTTAGGTAGACCATTCTAATAGATCCACCACTACCCCACAGGGACCAGACATTTACCAGGAAGTGGTCAGGTTTTCCCCATGACTACAGAAGACCACATCCAAGGATCACCCCCCTAACCCAAGCAAAAGACCAAATGCAGTGTGTGACCAGTAACACGCGTTGGTCGTAGAACTAATTGGGATAGGCCCATAGTTGTCATGGCCACTATGAACTCCTGAGCAGTACCAGACAAGTCAGCCCCAAAGTTGATGTTGAAATCACCCAGAACCAAAAGCCTGGGCAGCTCCAACACCAACTCAGCAACCAGCTCTGTCAGCTCAGTTAGGGAGTCTGTTAGGCAGTGGGATGGATGGTACACAACAGAATCCCCAATCTGTCCTGAGTCCCCAACCTAAGGTATACACAACCTATGGTACACACTCAATATAAGTCAATTCTCTAACAGGGATTCTGATAAGAGAGATGTTATTCTTATGGACCACAACTACTCTACCACCACCACCCCCGCCCACTTCCCCATACCTGCTGAACAACAGAGTACCCTGGGGGGAAAGGTTGGGCTCACACAGGACCACTAGCTGCCCCCAATCAGATCTCAGTTATACAAGCCAGGTCGGCTCTTTCATCTCCTACCAAATCATGGGTGACTTCAATCTTATTTTGAACTGACCTGGCATTACAAAGGAACATGGTTAGGTTCAGTGGGGAGTTGGAACTACTCCCCAAGGCCTGAGAGCTGACAGGGCAGCCAGAAGGGAAAACAGTAATTAAGTTACTGGACTCCTTTACCCCATCACAGCATATTGGCCTGTCAATGCCGATCCACTATTCCCCACTACTACTGAAATAGCCGCCCCAACCTCATCGAATGCACCCCCTGCTCCATCCTTAACTAAAAAGCCCAGATATATCCCTGTGAGCAGCCTGGCACAACAACAAATATTTATATACCACTTTTCAACAGAAGTTTCCAAAGCAGTTTACACAGATAAACAAACAAACAAACAAACAAACAAACAAACAAACAAACAAACAAACAAACAAACAAACAAGATGGATAAGATGGATCCCTGTCCCCAAAGGGCTCACAATCTAAAAATAAACATATGTTAGACACCAGCAACAGTCACTGGAGGTACTGTGCTGGGGGTGGATAGGGCCAGTTACTCTCCCCCTGCTAAATAAAGAGAATCGCCATGTTTAAAAGGTGCCTCTTTGCCCAGTTAGCAGGGGTTAGCAAACCACTAAAACAAACAAAAAAACTAAAACTAAAACTAGGCAACCTTGAGCATAACTTTTCCTCAGACCGAAGTCCCACACCGAAGTCCCACCTTGAAGGCTGCCTGCAGATAGCCTGCCTACCAGAGACGTAACTATAGGGGGGGCAGGGGGGGCACGTGCCCCGGGCACCATCTTTTTTGGTCACATGGGGGGCGCCGCCATGACAAAAAAAAATTTATTTTTATTTTTTATTTTTTGTTAATACAAACGTTTCCTGCTCAGTGCAGCAGCGCTGCAGCAGTCAAGGGAGCGCGTCGGCGCCCCCTCCCCCACGAGCGGTCCCTTCCGCGCCGCCCCCGCCCCCCCCCATTGCTTTGCTGGCGCCTGGCGGCCAGCCAGTGGCCTGGCTTGGCGGTGGCGGCGGGCACTTGTGAGGAAAAACCTAAGTATAATGTAGTATGTTGGGGGTGCGGGGGGGCGCCATTTCAATGCTTGCCCCGGGCGCCGTTTTCCCTAGTTACGCCTCTGCTGCCTACCGATGCCTGCGCCTCTGGCTTGCCCCAGTCCTTTTAAGCCAAACTCCCCAGACCCCACCTCTCACATGGACTTGGAGCCTGGCAGATGAAACTGGCCCTCACAGCTGCAGCTCGCCAGGGCAATCTGATCACGTCAATAGTTCGAGTCAGTTGCCTTCCAATCACAGTGCTTGTGGGGAAGGAGATAGATTCCTTTATTATCCCCGCTCAACTGCTGTTGTCCGCACTTTTGCTAGTACTCTGTGTGGAGAATGCTGAAAGGGATTCTGTGGAAAGCGGGTGGAGGGAGTTTTGGCTTTTGTTTGTGCTTAGTGATCTGTGACTTCCAGACATAAAGCAAATCAATTATGGAACTATGAAAATGTTTTCACTTTCTTTAAAATCATTTTTTTAAATCAATGGACCTATCTCCTTCAAACTCCACATACTTAATGTTAACACCATGTACTATAAACATAAGAAATTTTAGAACTTTCCATCCAGTCATTCCTGAGTTATAACATGGAGTGCCAAAAAAGGGAGGAGAAGTACTACTTTCAAATGAAGGCAAGAAGCAGTTTCCTCCAAACTGGGCATGCTTAATTATCGGGGGGGGGGGGGCTTCAATTCCTGCATGTTTTGTAACATTCTACCACTGGCACTTTAAAAAACATTAAATTTAAATTTTAAAAAGTGGGCCAGCCTCCTTCAAGCTCTGCACAATTAATGCTGACACTATGTACTACCATCAGGAGAACTTTGAGAAGTTTCTGGATTTTTTTTTTTTTTTTTACCAGTTGATCCCTATGGAAATTTCAGTTTAAGTCAGACAATTCCAACTAAAATCCAACCCAATCTGACAGTCTGGCAGGGGGCATCCTGCCGAATCTGGCAATTTTACTGTCAGATTGGATCAAGTCAGATCAAATCCAATTTTTTTCTCTAATGCACAAGGTGTGTGTGTGTGTGTGTGTGTGTGTGTGTGTGTGTGTGTGTGTGTGAGAAAACCTATTGCTCAGTTTATTCATCTTGCCTGCTGGATTGCCTAAATCAAACTACTTGCCATCTTTTTGTTCTTTCCCCCTTGTCATCTCCTTCTCTCTCATGTCCTATTAGAGACTGGAACTTGCTTGTGGTGGGCTTTTTGTTGTTGTTGTTGTTGTTTAATTCTCTGATTTTATTACCAAAAAGCAAGTCTGACAAGTGAGCATAAACAACAACCAACAGTAAGAGCAGTAACCAAACCTTTCACTATGTGGTGAGTCCCGAAGGGAATCCACAGAATCTCTGTATTGTGTCATAGGCCTTCTCTGGTCCTCAATGGAATATGCAGCTTCCCGCCGAGCACGAGCTTCCACACAGGCAGGGCTGTTGCATTTGCTGGTTCCCACTGAAGATAACATCATCCCAGACTGACAGTCTGAAGTCAGGCTTTCTGTCTGTTCCAAGCTCCAAGTGTGGCTGTCATGTCTATGGATCAAGCCAAACAACAGATAACTGTTTGTCCAGCAGCTCATCTCAATGGATTCTGAACCCTCCAAACTCTCAGTGAAAGGATCCAAGCAAGCTACTCAAAAAAAAAAAAAAAAAAGCGGTGCAAAAGGATGTCACTTTGTTGGCTTGTGAGATGACTGGAGGTGATCACAATATATTTTAATACATTGGGCAGTAGTGTTCACACAGCAGCCCAAGACATAATCCCCACCACAATCCTCCAATTGTCCCCTCCACCAAAGCCATTCAAAAGCAGAGATGTGTTTTCAAGTATTCCTCCCTCTCTCTTCAGCCAGCCATACTGCATAATGTGCGGTACAAAGACACAAGTTTTGGGCAGTATGAGTTATGAGGCTGGAATTAATTCCTATTGCAATTCCTTATTGCTAGTTCCTTATTTGACATGGGTGTGTCAGTGAACCAATTCAAAACTTGACTGGTTTAAAGAGGAGGGTGAGAGGAGGAGGAGCTGTGAGCACTGCTGAGAAAATCAATGGCAGATTATTCAGGACCTGTCAGGAGCGGAGGGAGCCAAGAGACGGCTCAGGTTCTGCCACTGCCCTGGGAGGCCCCCCCAGCCCTCCCCCTGCATCTGATGTATGATGCAGGGTGCTTTAAGTCACAATCCAGTGTCATAGGTCAGATGCAGGAGACGGGACTTCGCTCCCAAACGGGGCCAATGCTGTGAATGCAGCACTGGCCGATTTCAATCCTAAACGGGGCCATGTGGCCATTTGGGAGTAAAATAACACCCCCACATCTGACAGATGCTGGCAGGTGGGTCACAGGCCACGAGGCACGGCCCCAAAGCGGCCCGGGTTCTTTGAACCAGTTTACCCCTGGCAGCTGTTTCCACCCTCTGAGATGGCAAATGAGCTGGAGATGCAGTAGCAACTCCTCTTCCTCCCACCTTCCAAGGGCAGGAGAGGCAGGAGTTACTACTGCCACCAGTGAAGATCCACCTCCATTTGCCGATGGGGAGTAGGGCGGGGCTTGAGCTGTTGTTGCCACTGCTGAAGAAGATTCCTCCCCATTCACTGATTGAGGAAGGAATCATTCATCAGCAAATGGTGGAGAGGACTGGTGGCGGCACCACCACAACCAACAGCATGTCCTCCTCCTCCCCACCCAGAAAGGAGCTTCTACTGCCCCATGCATCTCCCCCTCCCATTCACTGATGGGGGAATCTTCTTCAGTGGTGGCAGCACCACTAGCACTTCCTCCCAATCCTCCCCATTTACTGATGAAGAGGGTGGAGGAGGAGCTGCCAATTCACCACCAAGTCCCCCACCCTTCCACTAAGGTAAAACTACTCTGCCAGGGGCATATGGTGTTTTCACATGCTAAGGGCCCCCGCAGAACTGGAGCTTGACCCTGCTGGCCGCCCTTGCAAATGCACAAATAGGTGGAGACAGAATCGAGTTATGAAGCACTGGGGTACAGTACCTTTGGCTTGAAGTTGGAGTCCCTGAGTAACAGGGATGTGATGGTGAGCAGGAATGGCTCCCTGAAAAGGTGGTCTCCGTTTCCCTTCGTATGACATGCTCAGTAGCAGGAACATTTTTAGATATATACTGGGGAAAGAGACACAAATTACCTGACATTAGTTTTAAGATTACAACATTGCTTTTTCAAGAGGACTGCTATACATTCAGTTTCATTTGGGGAGGAAATTATTCAGTTTCATTTGGGGAGGATAAGAATTAGGTCAATCAGTCCAGATTGTTTTAAAGGCGTTGGACTTCTGTTCCTCAGTTTCAGAACCTCCAAAATAATGACACCACACAGGAGTGCAGATTGCCTTGAAAAGTCTCATAAAACGAATCACTGGGCAGCAGGCATTCCTCATTTGGGCTGCAAGGCACAGAATGTTAATGAAGCACTCCAGCACTTCTTGCCAGAGGCAGCAACTTTCAGATAGCTCTGAATCGGAGTGGGTGGATGGGTGGGGGCATTGCTTACTGAGGCAAGCAAAGGAGAACCTCAAAGTTTGTGAAAAGAAAAGGAGGATATGGACTTTCCCCCACTTCTGCCACTCAGACAGCACCAGGATACAATGCATATACAGGTGAAACTCAGAAAATTAGAATATCGTGCAGAAGTCCATTAATTTCAGTAATGCAAATTAAAAGGTGAAACTGATATATGAGACAGACGCATTACATGCAAAGCGAGATAAGTCAAGCCTTAATTTGTTATAATTGTGATGATCATGGCGTACAGCTCATGAAAACCCCAAATCCACAATCTCAGAAAATTAGAATATTACATGGAACCAAGAAGACAAGGATTGAAGAATAGAACAATATCAGACCTCTGAAAAGTATAAGCATGCATATGTATTCAGTACTTGGTTTGGGCCCCTTTTGCAGCAATTACTGCCTCAATGCGGCGTGGCATGGATGCTATCAGCCTGTGGCACTGCTGAGGTATTATGGAAGACCAGGATGCTTCATTAGCGGCCTTCAGCAATTCTGCATTGTTTGGTCTCATGTCTCTCATCCTTCTCTTGGCAATGCCCCATAGATTCTCTATGGGGTCAGGTCAGGCGAGTTTGCTGGCCAATCAAGCACAGTACACTGTATACTTTTCAGAGGTCCGATATTGTTCTATTCTTCAATCCTTGTCTTACTGGTTCCATGTAATATTCTAATTTTCTGAGATTGTGGATTTGGGGTTTTCATGAGCTGTACGCCATGATCATCACAATTATAACAAATTAAGGCTTGACTTATCTCACTTTGCATGTAATGCATCTGTCTCATATATCAGTTTCATCTTTTAATTTGCATTACTGAAATTAATGGACTTTTGCATGATATTCTAATTTTCCAAGTTTCACCTGTATACTAACCTCTGGCTGGCCAGCTATCCCAGCAACTAAGGCACATCCACTTACAGTGCTACCTGAATTTTGGCCTAGGATCAGGCTCTCAAAGCAGCTTAAAACAGTAACAACAATTTTTACTGCCTCTGCTGTTTCAACTGAAGGGAACCCAAGACCCTTTCTGGAGGGCATAACAAGGATGTGGTGGAGGTGTAAGGGCTGCTACTTCAGCATTGTAATGAAACACAACTGCTGAGTAGCATTAGCCCCAGCATGGAGAGAGGGAGAGGGGGAGGGACAGAGAGAGAGAGAGAGAAAGCTGGGGAAGGAGGAATGAGAGACTAGGAGAGAAAAGAGGAAATAATGAAGGAAGGGGATGAAGAAGGGTGACTTTTCCTTCCTCTTTCTGTCCCCAATTCTCAGAGATCCTGCTGCGGTGGCACAGCTGGGAAGCAGCTTGCCTAGGAAGCAAGAGGCTGTTAGTTGGAATCCCTGCTGGTGTGCTTCCCAGACTGTGCCTAGTAAATATATTTGCAGTCACCTATATCGGGCAGTAGCAATATAGGAAGGTGCTGGAGGTGGATGCTCACTTCTGTGACAACGGCAAAGTCATCATCTCATACTGCACGGGAGGAAGGGAATGGTAAACCACTCCTGTATTCTAGCAAGAAAACTACAGGGCTTTGTGGTTGCCAGGAGTCAATGCCAACTCGATGGCACAATCTTTCCTTTCCTTAACTTACGTCAGCCATCTGAATTTCCTCAGGGTCCAGCCGGGGGTGGCTGGGGCCATTTGCAAGGTTTCGGTTCTGATGGGCTGGGCACATGTTTTGCCGCAAATGACTATGCATTTGATTTCTCTGTTTCCTAAAGAATAAGCAGATTAATAAATTATACTTGTGCTTGTGTTCTTTCAGATTAAAAAGACATTCAGACAAGAATAGGGAAGCAAACACTTTCCCTATGATAGGCCCTTTTTGCTGCATATTCCTGTGGAGGAAGAGGCAAGCCTCTATTAGACAACTTTGTGAGACTTTCTGGAATGTTTGCTTTTAGAGTTGCAACTCTAGTCCTCATCTAGATATGGAGCATGCTCTCTTTTCTTAACATTAAAAAAATGTACAAACTTAGAGTACAGAGTTATATACAGTCATAAACCATACAATATCCTTAATCAGATATCCTATCAACGTTTTACTAAGAATTAAAACACTTCTTATCCACTTATCCACTTTTTTCAGAGAACAAAAACGTTATTTTGCTCTATCTGAAGTGCACATAATATTCAATATTTCCCAAATCTTAGCAAGCCAGGCATCAGCTATGGTGTATCTTTTTGAAGCCATGTTTTGCTATTAACTTTCTGGCTGGGGCCAATGGATAACGCCATTGATAACTCCAGTTGATTCTAAGAAACTAGCCCTTTCAAACTGCAAGTCAAAACAATAATTGGGTCCATGGAAATAGTGATTTGGTTAATAAGATCCAAAACCTTGAGTGAGAAAACCATAACCTTGGGGAACAAATAATGGGGTGGGGGCACGCATTTCAATATGGCCTACATCTCCAGTATTTACGACCCACTGCTAGAAACACTTATTTTAGTCTCCAAGGTATATTATGCCATTGAAGGATTGCCTCATAGTGGTTTTTTCTTATCATTGTGCATTTTAAAGCCCATTTCCTATGGAAAATCTGATGCTTCTTGATCTAATTGTCTGCCTAAATCCTTATTCTATTTTCCCCCCATACATTTTCCTAGTTTGAGCATGTTCCATTAATAGCCAATACAGTATATTTTGGGGCTGTTCTCACAACCAAATGCCTTCAGCCTTAGTGCAGGAACTGGGTGTGCTCCTGATATTCAGCTGTGTGAGAGATAAAAGTAAGGTTGGAGGGAGGGAGTTGCTTGACTGTCAAAAATCCAGGATTTACCTACCTCATTAAAAAGCTGGGGACAGAATCTGGGTAGAACATACTTGTCCTACCCAGCTGGGGCTTGACAGATTAGCAGGCTCCTTGCCTCCAACCTTACTTTTATCTAGCACACAATCAAATATCAGAAGTGTGCCCGGCTCTCGCGCTAAGGTTGGAGACATACCTACCTTACTTTTGGTCATGAGGACAGCCCCTTTAAATTACATACTCTTCCAAACTGTTTCTCCTCAATAGTTTATCAAAGTTAGTTTCTTGTCTCAATATAATTCCTTTTCGAAATTTGTAATTGAAAGAATTGTGGTCAGTCATTAGCCATTATCTCAGCAATTTGATCAAAGGACATGAAAGACCCATACATATATAGATCCTTAACACTACAAAAAGAATGGGATTCCCACTAATTCCCTAGCTTTTATTCCAAAGCTTTCTGGGTAAAGAGACAATCCCAAGGTAACATAGCTGGTGATGAAATTAATTTCATTCCAATCCATTCCAAACAGTCTGAATTGAGAAAATAAAAACAGGGGAATATTTCTTTGGAAGTCTGTCCTTTTTCTGAGACCAGAGAGTTACAATAGACTCTCTTTATCCCTAAGAAATGTCCTTGCAGTATCTTGCCTTCTTTACTCTCAAAAGCAATAGAAGCAACCAACTCTTCCTTTGCTGGTCATTATCCCTTATCAGCAATTCTCTTGTTCCTCACTTGAGCTAGAAAGAGAGGATGTAACGTCTCTCCTTCCTTTGCAACTACCCTCCAAATAATTCCCTTCCTTATTCCTGTATCTTGTTATGCCCCAATTTTGCTTTTGAATTGAATTTTTTAAAAAAAGGAGTCTCATTTTGTCTGTTTTTAAGAAGGCAAGTTTCACTGCAGCTATCCCTGTTTGTTGTAACCTCAGGCTCACAGCAGTGCTCTTTCTAATTTTTTTCACCTGTGTGCGGAATGAGTTTGAAACAACTCATTTGGGTGTGAAACAACTCCTGGCCACCTAAGGCTGCCAATCTCTTAAACAACTTTTATTTCTGTGAAACATAATCTATAGACATTAGCAGGTGATAATGCCTAATGCACATTATGGGATTTACTTCTCAGTAAAGATGCATAGAATTGCATTGTTAGTATTGTATGTCAGCACACATCAGAACTGTAAGAATGGCACAAAACTTCAATGAATATAAGGCTTTATTAATAAAAGTTACTCACTTGGTTTTACAGTAAGCTACCACACATACTATTCCCACAACAAGTAATGCAACACAAATCCCTGTAATGGTTAGAACTCTCTTCTGATATAGCTCCTCAGCTTCTGCAAAGGACATAAAAACAACCAGCAATTAAAAATACAACTCAAATTAGAATGGCAAATTCTGAATATATAACCAACAAAGCTTACATCAAGAATCAGTACCTAATAGATTGTTTTCCAGCTATGAATGCTAAAATCTGTATGCCTGTCTCAATATCAGCTGTATGTGCTCTTCTCTCTTTCTCTCCAAATATTTCATTTTCTCTACCTCCTGTCTCTAAGAATTCCTAACAACTACACCAACTTCTCATTCCTGAGACTTAAGAATACTGCAAACATCGGTGGCTTCCTATTAGATAGCCATCTATCCATCTATCTATCTATCTATTTAACATATTTTTATACCGCCCAAAACTTACACCTCTGGGCGGTTTACAACAAAAAATGAGAACAGAAAAGTTAAAACATTAATTGACTGAGAAGGTCTCATGAGCATTTTTAGTATGCCTTTTCCAGGCTCACAAATGCCCATCAAACATGACAGAATATTTATGGTTGACCCATGATGGAAACTCCTGGGACACAGCTTTTGTTGGTGAAGCAGCCCAATGAGGAATATGTATATATACCGTATTTCTTCCTCAGTCCAGTATCATAGTTTAACTTCTGCTAACCTTTTGACAGCAAGGGATTGCTAAAAGTCTGCAAAACAGATAGGCCATCTCTCTCTCTCTCTCTAACGTATCCGTCACTAATCCCATGCGTGGCAGCTCTCACGAGAGTTCACAAGCAACTGCCAGATAGCGATTGGGATGGGTAGGTGGGGAAAAATAAACTGCTGGCCAGGAGAACGGCCAAGTGGTGGCTATTGGGCAGGGAGGGTGAGAAGAAAGCGGCGGCCATCAGGTGGTGTGGGGGGAGCTGAGAAGAGAACTAGAGGCTCAAATGCTTTGGGCCCAGTTCAGCTAGCTTAAAGTAATAACTGAAGGTGGTCATAATTTTTAATGAAGTAATCATTTTTTAAAATCCAACTTAACACGCATTCATTTCTTTTGCTGTCCTTGGTTATCCTGAAGGCTATCTATTAGTGTAGAGGAAGGATAATATAGGAAAAGAGTGGAGGCTTGTTGCTATAGCAATGACACAATGGTTAGCAGTCGTGGAGCCTCTGCAAGCTCATTAGCAGTGTGGCCGCAGTTTGGAGAGGCAAACTCTTGGATCGGTGGGCTACTGTACTGTATGTAAACCATAGTACACGAGTACAGCGTCCCCAGTTTTTATGAGACACCTGCACAGGGCTAAAGAGTGGTGTATTTGTGTGCCAATGGAGGAGTCAAATGTTTAAATGAGGAATGGCTATGGAGAAACATTACAAAATTTAAAAATCCATGAAGTGTTGTGGGTTTCCATCTTAGCCAAATAATTTTCAAATGACACTTGCTAGGTACACATGCAGGAGATGGAAAAGATCTTCACATAGAAACTTTGTACCAAAGAACATCAGTCCTTCAATACATTATTTGCATTAATGATAGCACTATTTAGGCTATTGGAATGTTGTGGACTCCAGAGAACTAATGTTTATGGGGATATTTTTAAACACAACATATGCATTATGTCTCTTTTTCCTGTGCTCTTTTCATTTTGCACATGCTTACATTTCCCAATTTAGAGCAGCTAGCATGGGTGGCATAAAAAGTTAAATCTTGGGACCTAACAAAATGCTACACGTGTGGTTGCTTTTGGTATAGAAAAATCACCTTAGGCGGAGGCAGTTTGGAGTAGAGAAACAATAGGAAGAGGGTTGCTTAACCCTCCTTACTCCCACTGCTGCTTCTTCACTGAAAACTGCTTGAAAATAGCGAAGAAAATCAGCAGATATGATGCTCGTGTACTGCAATACCAACAAAATTTCTTTTTCTATTCAAATCAATGTCAGTTTTATCAGAGTGTTAATGGAGAAAAATTTTGATAACATTGTACAACCGGACAGGGAACAGCTACTCAGGTTTTGGAGAAACATTTGGGACAACCCTTTTGTCCAAAAAAAGATCTTTTTTGCACACTAGCTTTTGTTCAGGCAGTCTTTTACGCTCTTTTCTTAATTTCATATGTTCAACAATGTTTTGGAGAAACATTTGGGACAACAAGAATGCAGAATGAATTTTTTAAAGTTGAGGGAAAATTGGATGGAACCAAAATGGATGACTTGATAATAACACCCCAACTGGTTGAAAACCGAGCAAAAAAGATTACGTATAGGACAGCACCAGGAATGGATGAAGTACATGGCTTTTGGTGCAAACATCTGACCAGCTTACATAAAACATTAGCCAAGCAATTGAATGATATACTGGAAAGTGGAAAACTTGATGAATGGATGACAACTGGCAAGACTTGTCTTCTGAAAGACTATGAAAAAGGCGCAGTACCAAGTAACTATAGGCCAATAGCTTGCCTTCCAACAATGTTCACGCTCATGACAGCAATTGTAGCAGATGCTGTGCAAGACCACCTAGAAAGGAACAGTTTGTTACCAATGGAACAGAAGGGAAACCTTTGGAAAACAAGAGGCACAAAAGACCAGCTTCTTATTGACAAATGGTTTTGGAAAATTGTAAATGAAGGAAGACGAATCTAAATATAGCTTGGATTGACTATAAGAAAGCGTTTGATTCATTACCACATAACTGGATTTTAAAATGCCTGGATATGACTGGAGTGAATGATAACATTAAAAACTTTGTTTTTTAAAAAAGGCCAGTAAATCTGCCAGTAAATGGAGAAGTGGGAGAAGTTAACATCCGGAGAGGAATATTTCAAGGAGACTCCTTGTCGTCTTTACTTTTTGTAATCTCCCTAATTCCGCTATCCATTATCTTGAACAGAACAAACCATGGATACCAAACTTCAAAAACATCAGTTAAGCTTTCCCACCTTCTTTTCATGGACGATCTAAAGCTTTATGGAAAGTCCTCATCTGAAATTGAGTCATTACTCAATATGGTTAGAATTTATAGCCGTGATATAGCAATGGAGTTTGGACTGGGCAAATGTGCTATACTGGCAATAAATCGAGGAAAAATGACAACTAGTGAAGGAATTGAGATGCCATATAAGTATTAATTTGGGCATTCTCCAAAGTGACAAGATCAAGCATGCTGAAGTGAAGACCAAAGTTAGTAAGGAATATATCAGGCGAGTAAGAAAGACACTGAAGTCCAAACTTAATGGTGTTAACACTATCAAAGCAATCAACACATGGGCAATTCCTGTAATCTGATATACAGCAGGTACTGCTGATCAGACACAAGCAGAATTGGATGCGCTGGATTGGAAAACCAGGAAAATAATGACCATCAATCATGCCTAGCACTCAAGAAGTGATATTGATAGGCTGTACCTGCCAAGAAATGAAGGTGGACGTGGAATGTTGCAAGTCAGACAGTCTGTTGAAGAAGAAAAACGAGCATTGGCAGAATACATCAATGAAAGTCAAGAAGAAATGCTACAAGAAGTGAGTAAGACAGGTCTGTTGAAAATAAAGGAATCAATGGATGAATACAAAAAACAGCAGATGAGGAATCCATGAGAAAAATGGCACAACAAACCATTGCACGGTCAATTCTTTAATGACATGCAATCGAATGTCAACAATAGCACAACATGGCAGTGATTAAAGAAGGGGACACTGAAGAAAGAAACAGAAGGTCTCATTTTTGCAGCCCAGAAACAATCACTATGAAAAAATGTTATAAAAGCAAAAATTGATCACCCAGAAAGGCAGTAAGTGTCGGTTATGCAAGGAAGCGGATGAGACAGTTGAGCGCCTGGTATGTTGTTGTAAGAAAATTGTGCAGACTGATTATAAGGAAAGACCCAATAAAGTTGCTCTGATGATCCACTGGAACTTTTGCAAGAATTACAAATTGCCAGCAAACAAGAATTGGTGGGATCATCTGATTGAGAAGGTCACAGAAAATGAGGAGGCAAAAATCCTTTGGGATTTTAGAATACAAACTGAAAGGCATTTAGAGCACAATATGCCGGATCTGACAGTCATCAAGAAGAATCAGGTTCTGATAATTGATATTACAATCCCAGGGGATACACGAGTCAGAGAAAAACAATCGGAGAAAATAACTAAATACAAGGACCTTCAGATTGAAATTGAATGGCTCTGGAAAAAGAAAACAGCAGTAGTGCCAATAGTTGTTGGTGCCCTTGGTGCAGTACCAAAAGAACTTGAACACCGTCTTGACACCTCAGGCATCGATAAAATTACAACACATCAGCTACAGAAGGCCACACTACTCGAGACAGCATGAATTAAAAATAATAATAATTATTATTTAATAATAATAATTAATTAATTAATTATTCACATAGACAGATGTTATTGACTGGATAGTTTTATCCAGATATCGAGTCCTTCCCAAGGACCTGAGGTGCCTGAATTTTATTGTCAATATTGTTGTTGTTGTTGTTATATATATTGTCACAAAATGTAAGCTGTTCCCAGTAAAGTTGCTTTTTATAATTGGCTGAGGGTAATTTCCGTGGCCCCTATAGTATTGAGGTGCTCTTCAAGGTGTTTTGGAATTGCACCTAGGGTGCCAGTTACTACTGGGATTATTTTGGTCTTCTTTGCCACAACCTTTCAATTTCAATTTGTAGATCTTTATATTTTGTCCCCCCCCCTATTTCTTTTTCTTCTATTCTACTGTCCCCTGGTATTGCTATGTCGATTATTTTAACTTGTTTTTCTTTCTTCTTGACTACAGTTATATCTGGTGTATTGTGTGGCAGATGTTTGTCTGTTTGTAGTCGGAAATCCCATAATATTTTTACATCTTCATTTTCGACAACTTTTTCAATTTTATGGTCCCACCAATCTTTGGCTACAGGTAGCTTGTATTTTTTGCAGATGTTCCAATGTATCATTGCTGCTACCTTGTCATTCCTTTGTTTGTAGTCTGTGCGATCTTTTTACAACAGCTAATTAAGTGGTCCACTGTTTCATCTGCTTCTTTACAAAGGCGGCACTTGCTGTTTGTTGTTGACTTTTCTACTTTTGCTCTTATTGCATTTGTTCTTAGTGCCCGTTCTTGTGCAGCCAGTATTAAACCCTCCATTTCTTTCTTCAAGTTGCCATTCTTAAGCCACTGCCAGGTCTTAATGATGTTTGATTTTCCACTTATATTGTGCAAATATTGACCATGCAGTGGCTTATTTTTCCATTTTTCTGCTGGGTTCTTGACTTGTTCTTTCTTGTAGGCCTGCTTTATTTCATTGGTGTTTAATAGTTTCTCGTTGCTGACCATTTTAAGTGCATCTTCTTCACTTCATTTATTTATTTATTTATTTTATTATTATTATTATTATTATTATTATTATTATTTTAAGAGAATGGCAATCAAAGATCTCCTGAGCTTGGCACCTTCTACATACTTTCTATGGAGATGTATGTAGCAAATGTTCAGATGTATTCATTTTTGAAGTGCTTCATTTGAGGTGAATATGCCTGTTGCAGATAGCCAGGAAGAAGATTTTGCTCCACTTTTTACCAAAATATTTATGCTGTGTATTTGTTGGCAATGCTAGTATAACATAGGTGAAATGGCAGAGCATTGCCATGTTTTGATGTTCTGTTGACACTGCTGTGGATAGAGCTTGCCATCCTACATACTTTACATGCCAGTAAACAAAGTTTGAGAATGGACTGTCAGCAACCCTTTAAGGCACTGGAAAGCTTAGAAAACAGCATGTCAATAATGCAGGGATGCTGTACAGGACTGATTATTCCCTTTAAACATGCAACTGTTCTGAAGTTCTGGATATACTGGTGTACAGTAATTGATCTAGTGCTCTCTGGCCTGTGTATTCTGTTTTATGACTGATGTGACATGAAGTCAATAAGAAGACTACTACTGTTTGATGCTTTCAATGGAGAGATCCTTTTCCAAAGGAGGTATTTCCTTGTGTCCCCTTCCCATTAGTCAGTTAGTTTATTTACTGGCTATGCATATTTCAACCATCCAAGTGTACAGCTCAAGAACAGAAGGTGCTTAATTTCTCAGTATCTTTACACTCCCGTTTCAGTTATGGAACAGTTACTGTAACTCTTGTTTTTAGAGTCCAGTGAAGAATTCAAATTTCCACCATTTGCTTTTTTCAGTTGGCAGAGTCATTTGTTAGTCAGCCAATACACAGGTCAGGAATTCACTAGCAGAAAGGCAGGAATGAGGCTCTAAAGCTCAGGAGATTCTTATCAGTTGTGATCTGGAGATGCAATAATCCTCACGCCAACTTAACACATATGTTCTGGGACTGTCCCATAGTGCAAGGATTCTGAAAGGAGGTCATTACATGTATTAATTTAGTGATAGATTCATCCCGTGCACGGAAGGATCTGAACACAGTACTGGGGCATATCCCAACTGAGTGAGGACTAAAAACAGGTCCTAAACAATGGCTATGGAGAAGCTTACTGGTAGCCAGGAGATTAATATTGCCGTGATGGAAATCTCCCACTCCCCCTAGGAGTGAGGGATGGGTGCAGGACTTGCTTGAGTTAGCGGCACATGAAAAACGGACCCTCATAAAAGTAAGTAAACTGGGTAAACAATCAGAAATCTGGGTGGGATAACTTTTCTTAAAAGATAACTATCCTTAAAATAAAAGAGAAAACAAAAACCTTTTCCAGTTTACCCGCATCTATTGGTGCAATGGTGTGTGTTTCCTTCTCTTCTTCCCTCCCTCTCCCTCTGCTCCCTCCTCCCTCTTTCTCTCTATCTCTCCTTTCTTCCTCCACCTCCCCCCAGTCAGTGCAGCATGCAAAGGCTGGCTAGGGGAAGGGAGGTCGGGGTCAGGGGTGGGACGTGGAAAGATGTATATAAAATACAAAATGTCAAAAAAATAAAAATAAAAAATGAAAGAAAACCTGCTTCTACACTTTAGGCCCTGGGAAGCACATAGCAATAGTGATAAGGCAATCAAGGTTTTCATGACATCCTAGGCAAATTACAAGTTCTCAAAGTGGCTGTTGGCCCTAACCATTAGGGTGTTTTATAGCTGAGGTTTAAATCACTTCTGAGCATCTCTCCTGCTTTGTATGTTAATGTCTGATAACTAGTATCCATGCAGGAGGGAAAGGCATTTATGATGCGAATGAACTTACTGAACAATGAAGGTCTTACATTCCCATTTGCAACTGAAGCAAGTATAGCTTTCAGCCTCCTATTCAAAATGTCCAGAGACTTGCTGTGCAATTTCTATGCTACCTTTCCAACAAAATATTTATATTTGACTTCCAGGACCTGTCAAAAATGTTGACTTCCATGGACATGTTAAGCTCTCAAGCCCATGCATTGCTTTTCAAAATGGAACTGCCTGCGTTATAAATCTGATCCTAAAGAAATGAATGCAGGCAAATTCCAGTGACTTTCTAGGAGATGGGCAGCCCAAGCACCAGTGCTCTACTGAAAATCATTTTTCTCATTTCAGTGGAGGTATCCGAGCCTCCCTCTATGCTAAGGTTTAAACCATGGAGCAGCTCCCATCCTCCATCCTGTGCATTCATACAAAATTGCAAGCTGAAAAAGCAAGTGCTTTTTCACCAGCTGTGCATACCATGTGGCCTATCCCAGCCCCTCAACTCCCCCTCCACTCACCCAGGTGTAATGTCAATAGGTCAGTCCTGCAATGGGGAGATTTACACTGGATGTCCATCTCCCCTGATGAGTGGAGGGGGCAATTTTGCACTACAGCTTGAAGTCTGAATAATACTCCTGACTGCTCCTCCTGCTTATATGTTAGAAAGGCACAGGGAGGAAAAGCTGCACCCACCACATTCTTGCCAAAGAACTCTGTCTACGTTATGATTTTAGAGTGACTTGTGGAAGCATTTATTCCATGCCGTAAAATTGTATGGCTTGCAACCCTGCAAAACCAGAGGCCAGAAATCTAAACTGACAATCATCTCATTCTGCAGCTTTAACTTTACAGAAGCTGTCCACAAAATAGTCTCTAGTCTGCTTAAAGCTGAAGCAAGTCCCCTACCTATAGATAAACATTCAAAGTGGGGTTTTTTAATTTTTAAAAAAAAATCTTTGAAAAATTAGAACATTTTAGGCAGCTCTGAATATTTTTCAGTCCATCACTCATGTCACATATTAAAAATAACTCTGTGTTTAGGCTATCAATATCTACTGTATATATGTATCCTTATAAGAAGTTCAATGTTTGTTCTTTTTTCCACAGCACAAAAGACTTTAACCTGCCTCGGCAATCTATTTACCACACTCAACATAATTTCTAAATATTTTGGCAATCTGTTTTTCACAGCTGGAAATGCTGTATCTCAGCAAACAACAAACATTATCTTGCTATGCTGTACTGCTGTCATAGAACCTAATATATATGAAGTTAGGTTCTATGCAAAGCTAGCCAGAGTTAATTTATTATCATATTTATCATATTTTTATACCACCTGATATATCTCTAAGTTGTGTACAAAATTTAAAAACAATATAAAAGTCACAGATTAAAATCCACAAAAACACAACAAAAACCATAGCATAAAACAGTTATTAAAACAAATTATTAAAATTAATTCTAATTAAAAGCCTGTGAGAACAGGTGAGTCTTGAGGGAGTCTTAATGCAATTCTTTTAAGAATGTGTCAAAGTGCTATTTTTCAGTTTGGTGACTACTACTTCATACTTAACCAATTAAGTTCACACCAATACATATTGGAGATTTTGCTTACATTTACTGCTGGTAAATTGTAACTTTCTTTGTAGGAACAAACTATTAAAATAATATTTTTCTCCCAGATTTTTTTCACCTATATGAAATCCTAATCTCTAACACAAAGTATGGTTGCACATATGGACTGATCCATCTTTTGAGATCTGCATAAAAATCCAATTGTCAATTGGTTTTGATGTAAACTGTCCTTAGCCATTTTTGGAAGGGCGGTAACTAGCTGGGTGACTCTGGGCCAGTCATTCTCCCTCAGCCTAACCTACTTCACAGGGTTGTTGTGAAGAGAAACCTAAGTATGTAGTACACCGCTTTGGGCTCCTTGGAGGAAGAGCGGGATATAAAATGTAAAATAAATAAATAAATAAATAAATCAGCAAGCCATTTTCAGCAACCAAAGATGCAGGATTAAATCTCATGTACTGATATATCCATTACTATGTGATGATACTTTGGAACAAAAGACCACTGTTAGAGATTGAAATGTTTAGTAAAAATAGCATAGTAAGTCCGGCTCTGAGAATTGTGAAAACATCTACAGATTTGAACTATGACAGTAAGAAAATAAGGCAATATAAAAAAGCCATTCTAAGGGTCAAATTACATGTTATGTAAAGTACTCTTTGCAAGGGCATGCTTTTTAAAATAATAAACAAAGGCTGAATCAGGTCTCCTGCAGAGGGGGTCTGTGGGGAGCGTGCTTCAACACTACCCTCGGCCATGGTCCCAGTCTAGACTGGGGGTTCCACGGTTCGTTGCTATTTGCTAAGCACCAATGGGAGCTTGTTTCTTTGGCAAACAGCTGCCATAGGGGCTGATTCAGATGGGGAGCATGGCAAATGTAGTGTTAAAAAACCCCTCCCCCATCATGGTCCCAATCCAAGGGGGCCTGACCCAACTGCTGCTTAACTTTAAGAAACATGCCCCATGTTTGCAAAGCATGTATTTAAAGTAACAACTAGTTCCTAAGATTCACTTAGATTGTAATAAAAGTGGGCAGCAGTCTGGCAACTTTTTTGTATTCTTCTGCTAGATATATCTGTGATTTTATAGCAAACAAATTATCGTTCTCTGAAAACATATGTTAAGAGAAAGCCAGCGTACGTGAGGTAATGTCATCCATGATATGTGATGTCTATGTGAAGCCAGTGTATAATGTGAAGTAATGTCATCCGCTACAGAAACACATGACCAGCAGCAGGGGCGTAGCTAGGGGAGAGGGGGCCCGTATTCATCCCTCTCTCAGGCGGCCCCCCAGAGTGAGGGAGATAATGAAGAAAATAGGGAGGGGTGGAGCTGGAGGGCCCTCAGGAGCTGGGGGCCCGTGTTCTTTGAACCATTTCGTTCAGTTATAGCTACACCCCTGACCAGCAGAAAGAGTGATGAAAGATGTTCATTGCAAAACAGTGAGCTTAGAAAGAAAAATGTTACTTTAAAAATACAAGGTAAAGAAGGATATCAAAAATCCTCACTTTTAAATGGCATTTCAAAGCCTATTTGAATCTACAGCAAAGGTTTGATTCTTCTATCATTCAAAGCTGCTCTCCACATAGGCTTTTTGTTCAGAGAAGCATCCCCGCTACAAAGGACTGATAAAACTGTGTATATCTGATACACAAGCAGACATAAGACTGCTGCTGTTTAATTTGACAGCAAGGAGTGAAGAGGGAAGGTAACCCAGTAATGAAAGCCCTCAAAACCTGCCCTGCCCTTCCAGGGTTTTTAAATCGTTGTAAATCTTTTAATCTGCTGTAACCTGGTTTTCCAGGGTTTTTAAATTGTGTTGAATGTTTTACTTGTTAATTGTTTTATGGTGTTCTATAGTCTCTGTTTTTAACTGTTAATTGATTTTAATTGTTTTGTTTTAATGTAAACCACCATGAGCCATTTTGGGAAGGGCGGTATAGGCAGACACATGATTTTTAAAAAAGGTTAACAGAGCACTCACTCCGTTAACCTCTTTTAAGGGGGTGGCTTCTTAGACGGGCTTGCCTCTGTGGAGCCACTGAGCTCACCCTTGAGTTTGGTGGTTAGCCTGGTTTTGCTGACCCATGAGAATAGCCTCAATGTATTTAAGAGTGATGACCTTAAAGCCCTTTTTGCTAATCTCTAATGTGAGGGCCGGTTGTAGTCAATCAGTACGGAGGGAAATCCACTTTGCAAATGTTTCACGGCATTGCTCTTTCTTCTTGCTCCACATCATTGTTTGAATCAGACAATAACATTCGTGATTTCTTAGACCAAATAAGCACTTTGGGCAGTTTAGCAGAGAATTAAGTATCATCAAGTGGTTTTGCATGCAGAGAAAGGGTCTAAAAATTAACTATAAATTCAGCATAAATATAGCTATAATTTATGGAAGGAAGGCAATTAAAGTACTCTGGATGCAATCCAGAAGCTACTTAAGCTGATGCATTTTACACCAGGTCTGCCCTGAGTTGTCTTTCTAGTGCTCCTGCACACAGTGGCTGACAGGCCAAAATTGTGCCGGTGCTAGCAGGGAGGGGTGGTTTCCATCAAATTCCCTTTCCCTCCAAAAACCCACTGTGTCATGAAAACATGTCCCTGATTGTCCACGACCTTCCAAACAGACATGAAGACCAGCTTTTCAGTTTCAAGAGAAAATGCATGATTGCAGTGAAAAGGTGGCACAGACCAGCCTTCTTCACAGTCTACTAATGACACTTGAGCTAGCAGTCCTTCCCATAAGGTTAGCAGAACAGTGCCGCAATAAATACATGCAGATCTTTTATAATAAAATAATTATATACTACAAATTATCAATGTATGGAGACTTTTCTGTCCAAATTATGAACAGTTGTTTATTCAATCATCCCATTGAAATGGTAACAATAGAATGAGAAGAACTGTGGGCGGCTCTTAATGGTGTCTGATTAATGAATGAATGGCTTATTCCATACCCTTTAATTCTAATCCAAGATGCTCTGCCAATGCAGAAAGAGGGAAAGCAAAAAGAAGAAGAGAGAAACAGATTTGTAAGAGACAGATTTCTCAGTACAGGATATAGAAAACATAAAACATATTTCATAGAGCAGCAGCTTTGCCTGTTCCCTATTAGAGGTGCAGTAACAAAGAACACAGTATAGTAATCACAACTGTAAAAAGTAAAAAAAGGAAAAGAAAGGGGAAGAAAGGCAAAGGGAATTCTAGACAGATTTACAGTGATGATTAATTAGGACATTTCTTAAGAAAAGGCATGTCTGAATACCTGGAATTTGCTTTTAGGAAGCATATATATGTATATCCTTGTGAGAGAGACTTTTCTTCCTCACTATTCTTGCAAAAAGTGAGGGAGTGGATTTGTACATAAACAGGTCTGTTTTACAAGGCATTTATAAGCATGCTCATGACAAATAGTAATATTAAATATAACATATTAAATGAACAACTTCTGCAGGACTGGAGGATAACTGAATCATATACAGTTACATATATAGCAAAAATAAACTTATAGAAGACACATATCAGTCCAATCTTAACAACATCTACCTGTAAAAGTAAATGGAACACATTTACTTATATACAAATAATTCCAGCTGTGTCTTCATAATGCCTAGAGCTAGATAGGAAATGGAGAAAGGAAAGGCAACTGGATGTGAGGGAAGATTTCATCTTCAACACTCCTGACCGGAAGCCTGACTTTTTTCTAACTGAAATTCTGTTAGTGGCCAGGAAGACAGCATGAGCTGCTCAGCGCATCCATCCTAAAGAAAGTGAGGGCTGATGGCTTAAGTTTTCTTTAAACAGGAAGGAAATTACTTGAAGAAGCAGAAGGCTGGTCAGCTTCCCTTCTGCAATCACAACCAACATGGAGCCATAATGCAGCAGTCCCTGTCCTCAGGCAAGTCGCAGTAGCACCCTGCAGCCATGGATGGCCTCTTTGGATTGCGGCCAAGGTCTATGGTTCAGAAGCTTCTGTGTGAAGCTCATTTTGTTCTGCGGTGTGTGTGTCTGTTTGTTTGAACTATTCAATACATACTCTAGGAAGGATGAGGAAGGTGCTTATGCCTCCCCTGGGAACTGTCCATGGCACTTCATGGGTGAAGAATTGTTTTAAAATACAGGGAACCCTAAGGTGCACATTTTCAATAACCTTAGAAACAAAGGGGGGAAACTACTTTTATATGCATAAACTTAGTCTGAGGTTTCAGACTACAGAAATATCACACAAAAAGTAACCAATATCATCAGGGCCCTATTGTGAGAACCACAGCTTGGAAGAAAGGGCACTTTTCCAGCAGATAGGATCTTCACAGAAAAAACATGAAAAATATACTCCTGTCCAGAATGCTTACAACATAAAGAGACAGCCTGGACTACTTAATAACCTGGAATACTACATTCATAGGCAAATATGAAGCTCAGTGTGGGTCAAGCTCTCTTTGTTTTTGCCTATGAAACTATGCAAGGTACTATGCATATTAATGGTTCTGTAAATAGTAATAATAATAAATAAATAATAATGTAGCCAAGAAGCAGTCTTGACCCCCTGACCAGGACATTGTTCTACTTCCAGATTAGACTGTACGCCATGCAGGGAGATGATGCCCCCCACCCCGCCGACCTCTGTCAGGACAGTTAGAACTGTCATTGACATCAGCAAGGCACCAGGGAAATTCTATTAAGTACTACCCCACCGCCAAGTTAGGATTCATCAAGCCAGTTGTCTGTTGGGAAAACCATGTGGCAGGAGCAGCCATGATGATGCTATGTCTGGAGCATTTGGAGAGAAAATGGAAACTTCCAGGAGAGGCAGCTGAAAGCTTCTCTGCTGCTAATGCTACCTGTGGCGGCAGCAACATTCTTTAAAAATAACCCCACCCCTGCTGCTACACTAACCCCTGAAATCTTTTGACTAATTTGACTCCTCCCCCAACTTTCCCCCTTGAACCCTAACCCCCAATTTCACCTTCCACCCTAATTCTAGCTAAAATTTAAACTTCAGCTTGGGTATCTTAGGCCTACAAAGAATCTTCAATTTGGGAGAAGGTTTAAGGTCCTTACAAATTTACTCATATTCCAAAAGGCATGGACATTATGAGTTATGGCAACCAGCCTTAACTTCATGTGATCTAAGCAATAAACACATTCTACAGTCTCACATAGTGTGCTCTCTTAGAACTTATCCTCTCTATAAAATACATTTGTTCTTGATTTTTTAACCCCCGTTTTCTTCCTATGCCATAAACAGGAAAGAATAGTGGGCAATCCTTTAGTTCTCAGGGTGCAGTTATCCAGTAACATCTCTGTAAATTAATAGCAATTTAGGATATAATGAGGGGGAAAATATTATTATTATTATTATTATTATTATTATTATTATTATTATTACATTTATATCCTGCTCTTCCTCCAAGGAGCCCAGAGCGGTGTACTACAAATAGTTTACACCTTCGTATTACTATAGAATTTACTTTCAGGTTGCAGTGTGCATGCTGCTCTATTTACACAACAGAACCTTGCTCTCCCACCATCCAGCTTGCCTAGTTGATGGCGACCCACTCACCCTTATGCATCTTTAAATACTCTCCAGGCAACAGTCAGGCTGCCCATGGGCAAATCATTTACAGATTATTTTTAAAGCTTTTGCGGCTATGCGGTAATTTTGGTTTACTCTTTTTATGTTTCTGATAACATGTGTTTGAAGACAATGTAGGCTAGGTGCTTCCTAGTCCCTTGACTTTGGAAACAGCTTTGATGTCTGTTCAGATACATCTGACCAGCCTTACACACCAAACGACTGGGACATGAGCACACACATCCCCTTCCTGCTCAACTTTTCATAAACACGTGGGACTGCAGTTCCTCTCCTCACACAATTGAAATACTATATTAAGGCAGCATTTCAATGGAGCATGGAGATGGTTCAGAGGAATGTCCCTCCAACATTATTGTGCAAAGTGTACTGATGCACTAGGAGAAGAAATAGGAAGTAGATACTCACTTCTCTAATTGTGTGATGGGTGAGGCTGGATGCATCACCTGAACTAGCCCTTTGCTTTTAGAACCCTGTAACTAACAGAAATACTCTATGGGTTGGAGAGGTTAAAAAAATATTGCTGTATTCCATGATGTGGCTTTTAAATGATCTGATTTCCTAAATAAATAAATCTAATGATCCTAGAAATCTATTTTTTCTCTATTGTACTACTTGGTTTCTGCATTTGAACTTTTTCTGCCTGTTTCCATACTTAAATGCTCGGAAGTGGTGGACTATTCTGGCAAAAACAGATATTTGGGGTTTACAGGCAAAACTGAAGCATCTCCAAATAAGCAGAGATTTTCTTAACTGTAAGAATGAATTGAGAAGAATTTCCTAACTATGAGCTGTTGGACAGTGTTGGGTACTCCTTCACTGGAGGTTATTGAACAGCAGCTGGACAGCCATCTGTCAGGAATGCGGTAAGGCCACTTTGAACTCTAACTTCAAATTATTCTAGAAACACCCATGTGAAGTGGTCACAGAGGATTACTTCCATTTTCAAGATTTTTGCATTTTTACAGATCTTCAGGATTGAATGATACAAGACTAGCAGAACAGTGAAACCTTGACTTGGTTCCAGGATTTCCCACTTTGAGCCTATTCACACAAGCGAGCAAAACCGGGCTAAGGAAGCCCAGCCTGGTTTTGCTCGCTCATGTGAATCACCAGAATCAGGCCCAATCCCGGTGGCTACATGGTGGCAAACCCATCTAGAAAGCCTCCAGCTTAAATCATTCACTCCCTTAACCTCATTTTCCCGACACTCAAGGGGAGGGGAGCTCCCAGTAATGCACCGTACACTCGCGTGATGCATTACTGGGGCTCGGGGGGGGGGCGCTGCATGGCGGCACTTCCCTGCACCTGAGCCCCAGAGCTGCTGGGCGAGCCACAGACAAGCCGCCAGTCATCTGGGCAGGCGATCCACCCACCCAGAGAAAGGTGAGTGCTCATCTGCAGGGAGGGTCAGGCAAACCCGCTCTCCTCACAGACCTGCGGGGAGTGTTTCTTTTGTGTTTCTTAGACTGATACAACTCATGATGATTGAGCTCCCTACAGCTCACAGAATTCTGGCTCAGAAATAAGGTGAGCTACTTGCCCCAAAATCAAGAAATAGCTCAGCTTATTTTTGAGCCAATCCAAATTTGGCTTCCGAATTTCCCAGCCACCTAGCACCAAAGATTTGTTGCCAGGGATCACCCCAAAACTTGCATGAATCCAAGACTGGAGTGGATCTGTTGGAAGAGCACAACTTCCCTGCTGAAGACCCCTGAGACAAGAGGCTCTTCAGCAGTGAATTGCTGTTTTTCTCCTATTAAGAGTTTTCAGGCCTGCAGCCTCTTTAAATCTCCCTATTGAAATGAACTGACATCAGTTCTGAAAGCCCCAGCAGAGGGCAAAGAGCAATCTCCTAGTGGTGATCCCTGGGCTAAAAGAGATTGGATTTTAATCTGAGCTGGAGAATAATCATGAGGCTTCTTATGCTCCACTATCTAAATTGAGCTTTACCAAACCCTCAGAATTTATTTCTAGGCTCAGGCCCAATGAATTTTATTGCCATCACTAGATAAAACAGAAAATATTCTAGAGGCTGTGCATGTCCTATTAGAAGAGAGATTATATCTTCTTGTCATTGTTCACAGGACTCTTAATGCTGTATTTGTCAGTATGCTTTGGGATTGTCAATTAATAATCCGAGAAGGGAAGGAAGTAACTAAGCATATTATCACGATCCTAGGAATAATTCACCTTTTTTTCCATTTATACTTGCACATTTGGTTTGTTTCCCATTCAATGGGCATCAATGAATTCATAAAAGACTTAGGAGGCTATTCACACAAGCGTGCAAAACTGGGCTAAGGGAGCCCAGCCTGGTTTTGCACACTTGTGTAAACTGCCAGGATTGAGCCTGATGGCAGCAAACCTGCCTACGGAGCCACCCTTCAAAATGGGGTTAGGAGAGCGAGCACTCTACTAACCCTGTTTTTTATCATATGTCAGCCATTGCAAGCAACTGTGACTCAGGGTGGGGGATCCCCATAATGCACGGTGCATTATTGGAGTGGCGGGGCAGCACATCCTGGTACCCCGACTCTTGGCACTACTGGCAGCAGCTGGTGCTCATCTGGGTGGGGCCAAGGGATGGTGAATCCATTGTCTGCAGGGAGGTAAGTGCTTTCAGGCTTCCTCCCCACAAAACAAGTAGCTCTTTCTCACTTGCCAGTGATAGCAATTCCAGAGGGTGGCAAGGCTGAGGGAAAATACCTGTGAAAAACAGTGAAAGCTGTTGCAGCTGGCACTCATCATCATGGGGGGAGACCAGGAAGCTGCCCCACCCCCATTATTCAGCTGGCCTTTGCACATCTGTGGCAGACATTTGAGTGATCAACACGAGTGCCATGCTGACTACTCAAATGGCCATGGCACATACGCAGAGGGCAGATGAGCAGTGAGGGTGGGGTGACCTCACCTCCCTGTAGGATCTTGTCATTTCCTAGGCTTCCCGCAGGATCCTGGGTACCAGCAGCACTGAAATTCGTCCCAGAACCACCATGACCACGTGACTCTAGTTGCTTCCTAGCTCTATGCAGTCTCATTCCCTATTCTTTTCAATGGGAGAGTTTCCCCACATTTTCCTGGAAAGTAATGAAGGGGTGGTGGAAGATTTTTTTCTTACTCTGGGAAAGATCTGGAACCTACCTGCAAAAACAGCATGATTCTATCTTTTGTAGTTGGTCTGGAAGTTTCACGTCAGTGAGTGAGTGAGGCCCAAACAGCTTTATATTATAGATACATTTGAGATTGCTGAGCTCACTTTTTGAATTTGTTGTAAACTTTTCTCAGTCTTATATTAGAACCTTATTTACTGTGAAATTTAAACTCTCCTCATGTATAGGCAACTTTCACTTCTCATGTGCTCCCCTATACAGTATTTACCCGAATACAAGATGACTCTGAATTTAAGATGACCCCTTAAAAATAGTTTAAATATGGGTTATGCTGTACCTTTATTTACTCAAAAGGAAGACTCTGAATGTAAGATGACCCCCTGATTTCTAACATGATAGAACTGGGGTGGGGGGGGGGAGACCTAGTCGTGGACAATATTTATCATAGCTATTCTAGTCTATCTTCACACTTCTGTAGGAAGCATTAGGAATTTGTTTTATTTATTTATTATCTAACTGGAGAAAGAGGCATCTTTTTAACATGGTGATTCTCTTTATTTAGCAGGGAGAGAGAGTAACTGGCCCTATCCACCCCCAGCACAGTACCTCCAGTGACTGTTGCTGGTGTCTATTTTATGTTTCTTTTTAGATTGTGAGCTCTTTGGGGACAGGGATCCATCTTATTTATTTATTATTTCTCTGTGTAAACCACTTTAGAACCTTTTGTTGAAAAGTGGTATATAAATATTTGTTGTTGTTAACATAGTTATACATCACCCAAAACCTATGTCTCTGGGCGGTGAACAACAAAAATACAAATTAAATAAAACTAAAATGATTAAAATATTAAAATCATTTAAAACCCAACATTTAAAACTGTAAATCTAATTAAAAGCCTGGGTAAACAAATGTGTCTTCAGTCCCTTTTAAAAAGTTGCCAGAGATGGGGAGGCTCAACAGGGCCAGACTCTGTTTCATTCCAGGATAAAGTCAATTTTTATTATTTCACTCTGACATCAGCCCTATTCGAACAAACCCATCCTTTCCCCCATCTCCAACTTCCAGGAATTCACTATGTGGATCACCACACTAGTGATGCATAATCAAGATTGTAAGACATTTCTGTGTGTTCTGGGACATTGTATAGCCTACAGTGGATACGGTTATCTATGCATTCACTACTGATTTGTATATCACAATGGAATTAATAAATGAATACTGGCTGGCATCTGGACTCTGGAAGTGATGTTGCTCCATGAGAAGTGGCAGCTCTCCTGATAAATTCCTGATTTAAGCAGTGTTGGTGCTTGAGTTGGGTGGGGGCAGGGGGGGCAGTTCCACAACGTCCCCTTCCCTGGAAGTACTCGGTGCCACACAAATACATCCCTGAAGGCTGCATGACCCTCAGGGACATATTTTAATGTGGTACCCAGTGCTACCAGAGGAAGAGGAAACTGTCAACCCCCCCAAAAAAAAACCCCATGAGCAATTACCACTATTGAATTAATCAAAGCCATTGGGATGTTGGCCAATGATCTGAAATGTAACCAAGATTGTCAAATATACAAATGTATTCAATGCTAAAATATAGCTGCACAGTTATTGTCTCTAATGGCCAAATTACATGTGACACAGGAGAACTGTGATCAGGTCTCCTAACCCACATAAGAGCATTCTGTTCCCCCCCCCCCAGCAGGTGATTCAAGTTATAAAGAGTAGAGAACTGCCTAGGTTGTTTAACAGAGTTCTTAAAATATCAAATTATCTTTTGCTGCTTTACCTACTTATTAAAATTATTATTTATCTATATTTTGAATTAATTACTCATTGCATTTTAGAATATATAGATTCCCTTAAAAACTATATGCAAAAGCCACAGTATAGAAGAAGGGCAGGCAATCTTGGCTCTCCAGCTGTTGTTGAACTACAACTCCCATCATCCCCAGCCACACTAAATTGTGGCTGGGAATAATGGGAGCTGTAGATCAAAAACAGCTGGAGAGCCAAGGTTGCCTGTCCATAGTCTAGTATTATCCATTATTAGGACCAAAGTGGCATAAAGATGCGAGCAGCCAGCTTTCACGTTCTCTAAAACCCTTCATCAAACTGGAACCCTCTTCAGATATGAAAAAAAGGGGGTGGGATATTATTCTTGTATACAACATCCCAAGAGTGTGCCAGCAAGCCCCACTCTGGTGCCGACACACTGAGAAGCCCCATACAGCAATCTCCATGCTTACAGCATTTGTCTGAAGAGGGAAGTGCCATAAACGTGATGGCAGTTGCTTCCATGATTGGAAGGCTGGAGCACCTCAGTCTTTCAATCACAGAAGCAACCGCCATCACATTATGGCATTTGCCTCTTCAAACACTGTAAGTATGTAGAGTGTGGTGGTGTGACTTCTCAGTGCATCAGTGCCAGGGCAGGGCTTGTTGGTGTGCTCTTGGGATGCTTTATGTGAACACAGCATTCCCCACCCGCATCTTTGGCATGTTTGAAGAGGGCTTGGATGTTAAGCAAAACAAAACAAATTAAAGGGGAGCTGGGCATGGTGTAACAGTCCAAAAAATCAGCAGTTTAAAGTTTTAACATTTTTATTTTAATTAGAGTGCATAGATACATGAATTCTAATTATACAGTTCATAATATAATAAAGTGCATACTGTATATACTAAATGTAACAATTTCATCAAGTAAAAAAGAAAGTATACAGTAACCAAGTTGCTTAAATTAAAATATTCTTCTACACAGTTCAGATTCCATATTGGGAGGATATGTTTGATTAAATTTTTGTGATGTAATATCTCAATGCAATTTTTGCCTTTAAATGAAATTGAAACCAATGTAGGCAATAAGAATGTTAACTGATATCAGCTTTTGCAATTGAGAAATTATATACACATTAATATAGGGCAATTAAGATTACAGTTAAAATATTCTGAATTATTATATCAGAAACCTCAAAGTACACAAGGATTGCTATTATAACTAAATATACTGCTTGTTGATAAAGAATTGGGGGAAAGTGAGTATTTTAAAATTAGATGGAGTAAAATATTCAGTATGCAGATTACTGATAAAGAATTGGACACCGTTTCTAAGACAGAAGCATCTAAGCTGTAAGTAATAACTTTAAAGCAATTTTTTAATCAAATATTGGCTGACATCCTAACAAAGTGGATGTCAGCCAATATTCACTAGTTACATAATTAGTGAACTTGTGCTAGTACAAAAAGATCATATAATTGTGCTCAAAACTAGGGATTTGTAGAATTGTGCTATAGGGCTCTTGTGCAGAAGTTCCCTTTAAAACAAGTGAGACAGGCTGCATATTGCACAGCTATTAGTAGCTGCAGTAGCTGTGCAAATATGCTTGCAGTAACGCAACACTAATCTGCAATGCAAGCTCTAGACATAGTGCAAGTAGCTAGCGCAACAGCTTTGTACTAGTGCAGTGTTCTTCTACAAGTCAATTGGCCATGATGCCACCCTTTGGATTTCTGTTAGTCAACTCCAGATAAACTGGATAAGTTTTCAACTACCAGTATAAACCGTTGGAAAAACAGGTTTCTCACCTGTAACTGATGATCTGGAAGAGATCCGTCAACATCCATAAGTATGGGTTCTGCACCTGCGCAGGGACCACATGGTAGCCACGCCACAGCTTGTCAAGGAATCCAAGCCCCACCCCCACACCTACAGCGTGCTATTTAAAGGCAGGCTGGATGCCATGCTCCTTGGATGACCACCATGGAGGATGACTATTCAGGTACGAAGGTGAGTTCATCAATGTTGACGGAATAGGCAATGGGCTGCACACATGTATGCACATAACTGAGCACTACTGCAGAGGGGTGGTTCCAGAAGGTCTTATGGATGTCGACGGATCTCTTCCAGATGATCAGTTACAGGTGAGCAACCTGTTTATCTGGATTGAGATCCGTTGAGAACCACAAGTATGGGTGTTTAGCAAGCTCCCAATGGAGGAGGGTGCAGTATTGTAACATCCTTTTAAAAACACTTCTCCCGAAGTTAGCCTCAGCAGCATAGCACACATCTATGGCGTAGTGCTTTATAAAGGGTAACTCTGTGGACCATGTAGCTGCTTTGCAGATGTCTGTAAATGATACCTCTGAGAAGTGTGCAGCTGAAGAAGCATATGCTCAAGTGGAATGGGCCTTGATAGCTTCTGGAGGGGTCTTGCCTTGCAACCTTTAGGTGAACAAGATGAGTTTGACCAGCCAGTTTGATGTATTTCTTTGTCTTGAAATACAGGAGCCCTTCTAGGCTATGAAGAGGTGGTCAGAAGATCTGAAGCCTTTAGTCCATGCTAGTTAGAACAAGAGAGCCCTACGCACATCTAGAGAGTGCATCGAGCATTCGAGAGAGGTTGTGGGGTCTCTGAAGAATGTTGGCAGGACCATGTCCTGATTCAGATGGAAGCTGGAGACAACTTTCAGTAAAAAGTTGGGATCTAAGCACATCAAGACCTTATCCGGATAAACTCTCATATATGGAGCATCCACCCTCAGAGCCGTAAGTTCGCTTACATGTCTTGCTGTTGTAATTGCGATCAAAAAGGCGGTCTTTAGGGAGACAAGTGCTGTATGGTTTTATAGGTGCTGTAGCCATTGGCTCAAATGGAGTCTGAGTAAGCGATGAGAGCACCAAGGAGATGCTCCAGGGCTTCACTGGAGCTCGAATAGGCAGAATAGGTAGACATTCAAGAGTCCTTTCAGGAAGGCCTTTCTTTCTGGATGTAAGAATAGAGTTTTGCCATCACATCCTGGATGTTTTGACGAGAAGGCGGCTAAGTGAACTTTCAAAGATACATTGGCCTGAGTTTTCAGCGTGGTTAGGCAGAGGAGTACATCCCGGACAACCGCCCGTTTCGGCAGGAAGCCACAGGATTTGAATCTCAGCCACTTTCCCAAGTAATTACGCCTGGTAGAGGCTTTTCTCTGGTTGAGCAGAATGTAGTTCAGAACCTTATTCGCCAAGCGGTCAGACGAAGAGTGGGGACATCCGGGTGGAGGACGTGTCCATCGTCTTGGGACAGGAGGTCCAGTGCTCGAGGGAGGTGATGATAATGATTTTTCCGACAGTTTGAGAAACTGTGGAAACTAAGGTTGTCTTGGCCACCACGGTGTCACAAGGATGCAAGATGTTTGTGTGGCCAGGAGATGAGCTACCGCTCGGCTGACTATCGGTTGAGGAGGGAACATGTAGGGTGTTTCCTGAGATCAGTCCAGCTGGAAAGCATCTCCTAGCAATTGTCGGTCATGTCCAGCCCTCGAGCAGAAGTGGGTGCACCTTGTGTTCAAAGAGGCCGCGAATAGGTCTATAGACAGATTCATCCAGCGGTCGAAGAGGGGAGCTATGTCTTGAGCTCCCATCCGTGTTGACGGTCCTATAGGAACACTCGACTGAGGTTGTCCACTAGGAAATTCTCCAGGCCCTTCATGTGGATTGCTACTGGAGAGATGTGATGCCAGATACACCAGTGCCATAGTTGAACACTTAGGGCACACAAGGTGTGAGATAGTCCTGCCCTGGCGGTTGATGTAGGCCTGGGCTGTTGTATTGTCCAGTTGTACTTGGACAACCTTGTCCTGTATGAAAGGTAAGAAGGCCTGTAGTGCCTGGAAGACAGCCAGTAATTCCAGGAAGTTGATATGCAACTGAGCCTGGTACAGGGACCATTTCCCCTGAATCTGGTGACCTTCACAACGGGCGCCCCACCCCAGTAGGGAAGCATCCGTTGTTAGCCAAATTGATGGAGATTGTGTCTAGAATGGGATTCCATCTAGGAGATTCCTGCAATCTGATCACCATGATAGTGATTGTAGAATTTGAGGTGGCAGTACTAGACCCTTCCAGTGGTTGTCTATGTTGGGACGGAAAACTGACAGAAACCATAGCTGCAGTTTTTACATTTTCAAACATGCATAACATATCACTGCATTGCAGGAAGCCATAAGGCCCAGCAGGCATATTGATTGGGCCAGTTGTAGAGGATGTTGTTGGAAGAGTTGTATTAGATCCCAGAAGCAGATGTATCTTTCTTCTGGTAAGTATGCTCTTTGGGTTCTCGTGTCCAACACTGCTCCTATATAAGTGGTGACACGCACCGGTTCCAGATGGGATTTTTTCCAATTGACTTGGATGCCCAGGTTCTGGAGGAGAGCTAATACATACTGGATTTCCTAAAGTAACTCTTTTCTGTCCTTTGAGGTTAAAAGCCAGTCGTCTAAATAAGGGTAAATAGTAATGCCCCGGGTTCTCACATGGGCAATTACTACTGCCATGCATTTGGTAAAAACCCTTGGGGCAGTGGAAAGTCCAAAGGGCAAGACACTGCACTGGTACACTTGGTGGCCTACGGTAAAGCGTAGGTACTTTCTGTGATGTTCCCTGATGCTGATGTGGAAGTAGGCATCTTTTAAATCCAGCATCACAAGCCACTGCTCTCTGTAGAGAAGTGGTAGTATCTGTTGCAGCACCATCATACGGAACTTCCTGACATGGATCAGCTTGTTTAGGTGGCAGAGGTCCATAATGGGGCGGATGCCCCCATCACACTTTGGGATCTGAAAGTAGCAGGAGTAGAACCCCTCCCGCCTGTCTGCCCACAGCACTGGGGTGATTGCACCCATCTCCAACCGTTCTTCCAATTCATCCTGTAGGGCTATGGACGGTGGAGTGAACTTAATTCCTGTAAAGTGAGGGGTCATTCTGAATTCTATGGTGTATCCTGAGGATATTATCTTCAGGACCCAACAGTCCAATCTTATGTGGTGCCCTGCAGGGGCATGGCATGCTAGCTTGATGGAATCTGCTTGCCAAGATGTTATGGCCCCCGCGGGTGAGAATGGGGAGAGCGGTAGTGCCGGTGGGTGATCCCGACTCTCAAAGATGCTTCTGTGAGTCTGGCTGCTTGGTACGGTGAGACAGAGACGTCTTGGGCTTGCCTTGAAAAGGGTGTTTATTATAAGGGTGGTACTGCTTCCTATAGTTGTGGCGATCTTGCTGCCTGAAGGAAGGCCGTTGCTTGTTGGAGTAAGAATGGTACCTGGCAGTGTAAGGAGAGGTCGAAGCCGGAGAAGTGAAAGTCTTTGCCATGAACTTCGATGTTTTTAGCTGTTCCATAGTGGCATCTGTAGATTCACTGAAAAGCCCAGTGCCATCAAATGCCAGACCTTTGATCTTCTCCTTCATATCTGTCTGGAGGTTGGTGGATCTCAGCCACGCATGCCTGCACAAGGTTACAGGAACAGTCAGAACACTGGATTCAGACTCCACAAGGTGTTTTGTATGCTTAGCTGCTGCCTAGTTAGGTAAGCAGATTTTTCAAGAGTATGTTGAAAATGCTTCTTAAAGTCTTCAGGGGATAAGGTACAGGCTGAACAATTCACCACTTTAAATGATAGGCATGAAGTGGAGTAAATTTTTCTCCCTAATAAGTCCAACGTTGTCCCTTCTTTTTCAGGTGGAGCTGTGTGGCATCTCCCCGATTTGGAGGAGGCAGTGCAACTGACCACAAGAGAATTAGGAGCTGGATGTTTCTATAAGTAAGCATTATCTTTCTCTTGTATGCGGTATAAACTCTCCAGTCTCTTAGAAGTGGGTGTGGAGCATACTGCGCTGCTCTGGTGATTACTGGGAGCATGGGTAAGGCCACAGGTTGGGTAGACTGTACCTTGGCCATAAAGTTGTATACCAGGTCGTCTATAGTGTACAACTCGGATTTCAGGTCCAAACCTAGTGCTTCTGCCATGGCATGTACATGCTTGTGGTAGGCTTTCATTTCTTCACTTGGAGAAACATAAGTAGATGGAGGCAGTGGGAGGATCCACCAAGCTATCCACATCATCCGGGTCTGACTCGAAATCAGAGGAACCGTTGTGCTCAGAAGCAGACCCAGTCGGGGAAGAGGAGACACATGTTTGTGTCTCTACAGTGGTGTGCCGTGAAGAAGAAAGGGCTCTTGTCTGGGTGCCTACGGAGTGCAAAGAAGGAGGGACAGTTTGAGTGATTTGATGTGCTGTAACCAGAGGGTAGGTCTGTGAGGCCTTGGAAGCATAGGAAGTCTGATTTCTGGTGGTTGTTTGAGCCAAGGTGGATACTGACAAGGAGGATGTTAGCGGGGTATAAGGCCTCCAGGGTCTCATTTGTTCGTAGTTATATGGTGCACCCGGAAAGCAGGTGCCCATAACAGCCACAGGCATGTCAGCGGTCAAGGAGGGTGCACGTGCAAAGCCAAAAGTGTGCCAATGCTGTCTTGCTTTGCATGTTTTTGTACACTACCCAGAGACTTCGGAGTGGGCGGTATATTAAATGTTTCAAATAAATAAATAAATAAGCAGGTTTTCAGCAGTCAGGGCAGACGATAGAGGTGGCAGTAGAGCGGAGGTGGTTTGGACTTCAGCATCCGCTGGAAGGAAACCCTTGAAGGTTGAGGTGGATGGAGTGCTCAAAGAAGAGTCCAGTATGGAGACTAAAGTTTGAGCCGTGGAAGGGTTGAGGGCAACATCAGTATTTGCATCCACCTCGTCAACATCAACATCAAAAGTCGATAACGGTGGCTGGCACCAAGGGGAAACTTCTGTCGACATCGAAACCACAAGAGTATGCAGAGTTGATCTCGGAGAACAGTCAGTCAGATCATCAGCGTCAATGGGGCAGATGAAGAGACTGGTGTTGGTGCCGGAGATGAGGAATGTGCCCTCGATACTAAGCGTGTCGACGGACGTATGGCACGTAGCTGTTGGACCACTGTCGACACCGAAGATGTGACGTCAAGCAAGGGTTTCGACGTCAAAGACGCAGCCAGTGTCGAAGGGCCACGGAGGATCTCAGAAGGTGACAGAGTTCGCTCACATGTCAGATCGATGATCTGCTTCCTCTTCTGCTGAGATGTCGAGGAAGTCTCAATAATATGGCATTTTGCTGATTTTGAGGCTCCTGGTGTCAAGATGGCTTCTTGTGCATGGTGCGTGCTGACTGTCAACATCAAAGGCTTGGCTATCTTCAATGTCGAGGGGGGGGGGATCTCGACGTTGAGATCGACATCATAGGCTTATGTTGTGTCAAGGTGGGTGTTTTTGACTTGTGATGAGTCGACATAGGAGCCGAAGCAGATTTTGACTATTTCATCCAATGTGGAGTCAACAATGATGGTGGGGCCAAGGCTGACTTTGGCAGCGTTTTCAATGTTGAAGCAGGTGGGCGTGGTTCAGCAGGTGTTCAAGGGCTCAAGACTTCATTGTAAACAGCAGCACGAAGACAAAGTGCCCTATTCTTTCAGATCTGCTTGGAGAATGATAAACAAATTTTGCAGGAGAACACGTTGTGCTCCTCGCCCAAGCAGATAAGGCATAAATCATGGAGGTCCTTGGAGGGGAGTTTGGCTTTACAGCCCTTGCACCTCTTAAAGGACTTTTTCTCCTCAGCCATTTCACAGTGTGAAGGGTGGTCAGGTCCGTTCCAGGGTCAAGAGCCAGTTGTCCGTCAGACAAGCCAAGTCAATATAGTCCAAATTCCATTCATCAGCCAGAAATGGGTCATACACTAAATATCCGTCTTTTTTTAATAGAAGAAAATCAATGAACTCACTGCGGAACTTATCCGACGATAGGAGTGACAGACCGAGGTCCAAATGCAACGGCAGTCGGAAAAGAACTGAGGAGCATGGCGTCCAGCCCACCTTTATAGGGATGTGCGAAATGTTTCGGATACAAAACGTTTTGTACCCAAAACAGCCTGTTTCGAGTGTTTTGTAGACAAAACAAAACACCCATTTTCCAGATCCAAAAGTTTTGTATACAAAACAAAACGCCCGTTTCGGCTACAAAACGTTTTGTTGTTTCGGACCTCCATTTTGTGGTGATCTCTGAGTCAGTCTCCATTTTGTGTTTGACATCTCTTTGAATTTTCCACCCTTCCAATCGGTGACCTAAATCATGGGCTGACCTGCTGACAACTCCCTCCTTGTTCCCCATTGGCTCTTTTGCTTCTTCCCACTCTTTACTGACCCCACATTGGCCAGGGGAAGGGTTGCTAACCCATGGGGTGCTGGGTTCTGCTGTTTCTGTGGTGTTCTGAGTGTAGATTCTCTGGTAGCATATGAGAGTGGATTCTTGTTTTTCACTGAAAATCTCATATGCTACCAGAGAATCTACAATGAACACCACAGAAACAACAAAACCCAGTACCCCACAGGCTTGTGGGTATGGGGGTGGTTGGCACCCTATGTGCACTACACAACCCCTCGCCCCCCCAAGTGGAATTATGGGGCTGCTGAAACCTCCATTATTCCCTATGGGAGAAATCTTAAAGACACATAAACTTCAACAAATCACAAAAGATCAGCCCTTTGCCCAATTCCTTTGAAATAATTCTGGAAGTTTCCTTGCCCCCATTGGGCACTACCACCCACCACACTCTGCTCTGGGTCATCCCTTTCCCCTTGATTTGAAGTGATACATTTGCTGGAATCCCCATTATTCCCTATGGGAAAATTCTTAAAGATGTGTAACCGTAAAAAAAAATTCACCAAATAAATCAGCCCTTTGCCTAATTCCTTTGAAATTTCGGTGGTAGCTTCCACCCATTGGACCCTACCACCACCACCCACTCTTTTTGCCCTGGGACCCTTTTTAAAAATCCAAATCGATTCGGATTCAGAAAATTTGGCTACAAAACAAAACAGGGCTGATTCGGATTCAGAAAATTTGGGTACAAAACAAAACGGGGATGTTTCGATTCGGATACAAATTGAAACAAGAAAATTCCAAAATGCACACCCCTACACCTTTAAATACCATGCTATTGTATTATATTATTATTATTATTATTATTATTATTATTAATTTGATTTCTATACCGCCCTTCCAAAAATGGCTCAGGGCGGTTTACAAAGAGAAATAAAACAAATAAGATGGCTCCCTGTCCCCAAAGGGCTCACATTCTAAAAAGAAACACAGGACACACACTAGCAACAGTCACTGGAAGTACTGTGCTGGGGGTGGATAGGGCCAGTTACTCTCCCCCTGCTAAATAAAGAGAATCACCATGGTAAAAGGTGCCTCTTTGCCCAGTTAGCAGCTGTAGGCATGGGGGTGGGGCTTGGATGCCTCGACAAGCTGCGGCATGGCTACCACGTGGTCCCTGCGCAGGTGCAGAACCCATACTTATGGAACTCAATGGATCTCGATCCAGATCTGGAGTTTCCCTGATACTAATTCTATATGTATGTGGTACTCACTCTTGCCAAGTAATAACAAATTTTTTGGAAGATGAAAGGTTTAAAGGATGACAGGATATAATGTGGAATTAAATCCTAACAGAGATTTCAAAAGAAAGTAGAAATCTTATTTCTAACCCAGGAGTTCCCAACCTGTGGCACTCTATATGCTACTGAATTACTATCATTCCCCAGCCACAATAAATTGTAGCTGGAGATGATAGGAGTTGTAGTTCAGTAACTCTGGTGTGCCACAGGTTGCAAACCCCTGTTCTAACCAATTAATTTCTGCAAGGATGTTAATAAATAAAAACTGGAAGAGTAACAGAAAGATTACTTGTTAGGACTGGATTAGAAAGGTGAGGCAAACTGCTCAACCATGTAAATTGGCTGAACTGGTGAAAAGTTAAAGAAAGGAAATATATATCTTGTTTGTTGCTCTTCTTAAATTTTGTACAATACAGGTGGCCCTTGTTATTTGCAGTCCTTGCATCCGCGATTTTGTGTATCCACGGATGGGTGATAGGGACCCAGTTTCTTTATCCACATTTTTAAAGTAGGCAAAATTTGCCTATCCACAATTCCTGGGTGGCCAGAAATGACATCCGGTGCCATTTCTGGCCACCGTTTTGTAACACAGACCCATTTTGTGGCTCTTTTAAATAAATCCCAGATAATTTTTGAAAATTATCAAATATTTGGAGGATTTGTGGGTTTTGTGGGGCCTTTCTGGAGAGTTAGAGGCATGGAGAGCAAGGTACTATGCTTTATTCCCTTGTTTCTGCTTTTCTGGACCTTTTTTGAGCTCAAGAAACCAAACTCCCCAATTCCCATTGACTCAAGGTGTCTGCACCTATAGGCATTAACTACAGATATTGACTCAAGGTATTCATGCCTATAGGTGAGAATGGAATCCCCATGAATAACAAAGGCCAGCTATATTGGATAAATAATTATACTGAAGTTAATAAGTATAAGTGCTCCCCTGTTATAGTTATAGAATCCACCTCGCACATTATTCTTTATTGTGATTTTTATAGGGAACCCCGTTTAAGACTTTTATCTCCTATGTTAGACAATTTGCCTGGCCGGTCTGATGAATTTTATTTAAATTATCTTTTAATTAATGAGGACACTGATATTATTTCTGTTATGGCCAAGTTTTGTTATATTATTTGTAAAATACGTACTGCTTTATTGTAAATGTTTGCTGGTCAATGACCGAATAAACTTATAACTAACTCCCCTGTTATATGGGGTGTGTGTCTGTGTGTGTGTGATATTTATTATAGATTTATAATACAGTGGCCATCGTTACCCACAGTCCAGGCACCCAACAGTTTCACGTATTTGTGGACAGGTCTTAGAGACCCAGTTTTTTTATCCATGGGGTGCAAATAGGGTTATTTTCACCTATTCGCGGTTGCTGAGCGGTCAGAAATGACCCAGAAATTATTTCTGGTGTCACTTCCGGCTGCCATTTTACAACACGGATCCATTTTGAGGCTCTTTCTCTTAAGAAATTTTTTTAATGAATATTTATCCAAGATTTGGCTGATTTGGAGGTAGGGGGCATTTCTGGAACCCTGGGGAGCAAAGTACTGTTCATTTCTACTCTTATTTCTCCCTCATGCCCACTTCTTTGGCATTTTTTTTGTATGTAGGAACCTAACCTGATTAACCTGATTGTTTAATTGCTGTTTTATGATGTTTTAATTGTTAATTGTTGTTTTACACTGTTTTATCATTTCTGTTTTAATCGTTAACTGATTTTACTGGGTGTGGTTTTTTTAAATGTAAACCGCCCTGAGCCTTTTTGGAAGGGTGGTATAAAAATTGAATAAAATAAAATAAAATAAAAAATCCCTAGATACCCATAGGGGTAAGGTTCTTTTATTCACGGTTTCTGTACTAGAAGTTATAGGCAAGTATGGAACCCCTGTGAATAACGAGAGCCACCTGTAAATATAGTTAATATTTTATATATTAAATTTAATATAAGTTACAGTATATATTTTCCTCCATTTCTGATTCATGTATTATGATATAATTTGATGCATTTCTTTCTTCTTCTTCTCCCTCCAGAAATGCTCTGTAAGAGCATAAAAACATCGCTGACCTTCAATTAACCACAATTAATTTTGAAAGTTATACGAAAAGGTTATACGCAAAAAAAACTATTATTAATTGAACCAAACCCCCTCCCCTCAAAACCTCTGAGGCCCTGCCTGGGGGAGGTGAGAAGGAGGAGAAAAACAAGAGAACGGCCATGGAGAGACCAGTGTTGTGACAGAGGGAAAATGAGAAAGTGTCCTGATTGGGTGGATCAGTTGTAACCAGGGAAAAAGAGAAACTGTTCTGTTGGATCATATCCAGGCAGAAGTGAGAGAAGTTTCTGAGTGGATGTCTGGGGGAAAAAAGAAGAAATCATTTTGATTGGTTGGTGAAAGAGAACTGCAGGGAAGGTTTAAAGTGCAGTCCTTCCTGTGGCTGTTGCTGGTGTCTACCATGTTTTGTTTTTAGATTGTGAGCCCTTTGGGGATAGGGAGCCATTTTTAAAATTTATTTTTACTTCTCTGTGTAAACTGCTTTTAGAACCTTTGTTGAAAAGAAGTATATAAGTATTCATAGTAGTAGTAGTAGTAGTAGTAGTAGTAGTAGTAGTACAAGTACAGGAGAACCTCGTCATACACAGATTCTATATCCATGGTTTTGTGTATTCACAGGCGTCTAAATGGCACCCGGTTTCATTATATGCAGATATGAAAGGGTTATAACCCACATATCTGCAGTTCCTAGAGGACCAGAAGTGAGGTCATTTCCAGCCATCATTTTGTCCATGGGAGCCATTTTGTGGCTTATTTCGGGGGGGGGGGGTTGTGTGGGGAAAATCTGTGATTTGGGGGAACATTTGGGGGGCATTGCTGGACTCCAGAAGACCTGTGGAGCATGGTAGGGCACTTTATTTCATTCATTCATTCATTCATTTATTCATTCGATTTCTATACCGCCCTTCCAAATATGGCTCAGGGCGGTTTACACAGAGAAATAATAAATAAATAAGATGGCCTGCTTAATATTTGGCCTGCTTTTGTGGGGCGGGTGTGTGTGTGAGTTTGATTGTTGTTGGTTTTTTAAGTCTGGGAACCTAACCCCTGCATTCTAATAGACTCAGTGACTCACTATCCGCAGTCATATGTGGGAATGGAACCACTGTGGATAATGAGGTCCACCTGTAGTTAAAGTAAAAGGAGAAGAGGAGACATGCCTAAATGGACCCAGAGGGACCTGAAGAGTCAGAGGAAGCCTATGCCAAGGGAAGGAACCTGGATGACAGTCTGTTGAGATAAAGATTTGTCAGGAATGACTTTTGAAAAGTAGGAGGGGCAGAAGCTGTTGGGAAATAGTAGTGAAGAAGCAGCCTGTTAAGCTCTGCTAGGCCTAAGTGGAACAGGATAGCAGATTTGTTGTTGCAGCTGCCTTACTTGGACTCTTGCTGCACTGAACTTTATTTTTTATGTTCTTGTACCGATTTGTGTTTGAAGTTTTAAAGTTTTAAACCAAGTAAATTTTCCTCTTGTTTTTACACTATTCTGATAGTGTCTGTCAATTTTTATCCCATACCACACTGCTATGCTTTGTTGGATTTGAGAGACTGGCTTCAGACATTGGGGGCAGGGCCAGTCAGAAAAGCTAAACATCTCTACCTGGTGGCAGCGAGCTGGCAAACTGAGGTCCAGCTGAGGCCAAGTCCTCACAGGCATATAAGAAGGATTTTGCAGAATCAAGTTGATTAGCCTCATTATTCCTACCTATTCCTGTGTTTTTAGAAAACAAACACTATTTCTGTTTTTAGAAAATATAAAATCTAGGAGTTATTCTGCTTTTCTCCAGTGTTCACCAAAGCACACAAGTACGCTGAAAGGCAGAAAATGGAAAGAAAGAAAAAACCCATGGCAGTCTTTATATTAGCAAAGCTGGAGATTTTATGTAGTGCTCCGAGTACAGAGTCAATAAAAACCAAATTGAGCAGTACTACATAATGCTTAATGTAACCCTCCCTGACTAAAGTTTAATCCCACCATCAGCTGGTAGAAATTTGTCTTTCTCCAGTTTCAAAATTCCTCAGCTGGACAGCTACAGTAAATGTAGTATTCTTGAAAGTACATAAAAAATGCAGGTAGCCATGCTGGTCAATTATGGGGTGGGGGTGGGAGAATCAAATGTCTTTTAGCAAACAGTTTAAATCTAGCTAGCTGCACAAGGCTTTTTGTCATTTTGGTTGGCTCTAATAAAGATATTACTAAACTGGCTTTTGGATGGATTCCCTTGTACATTTATTCTTGCTGCTGTTTAATGACTGATTGGGTTTCAGTTTATATTGTATTTCACCAGTTTATGTTTGATATTGTTGAATAGGTTTTTAATTTCTGTAAACTGCTGTGAAATTTTGGATGAATAGTGATGCAGTAACATTCTTAAATAAATAAAAGCTAGTTACATGTCTCTCATGAATGAACATGATGAAGATAACATTTATACAGCGAGCTATAGGGCAAACCACAACAGCTGCTCAGAGATCCCAGCCCATAAGAGACCTGCAAAATTAAAAAGCAACAGAACTTTCCCCAGAGAATAAGTGGGGCCAAGCCCAAGGCAATTAACAGGAAGTCAGTCTTGCACAAGCAACTTGAGGACTGTAATAAATGTCAGGTAAATTATTCAGATCACTAGGCAAGAGGGCCCAAAGTTAAGATAAGAATCAAAGTCTTCTATTTCCCTTCAAGTTATATTTTGGATTTTTGTTTCATCTCAGCAAAGTCAAAAGCTTTACCCTTGATTTGTAACTTTTGGCGACCATATGCAGTGCTATAGAACCTCCAGAAAAATATTGTATACTACCTGTATAAAAGGTCCTACAGTACTTGAACCCATAGTAGAAGAACCTTGTGATTTAGGGTGTATGGTGTTTTTCAACAGTTTTTGTATATTTTGAATCTGAATGATGCCACCTTGACACTCTTGGGGAATTTCATATTTGCAAAACGGTCTCCATAGCATACACCAAAGCAAGAAGATATTTTATTATTTATATATTATTTTTCAAAAAGTTGTCAAAGCGGTTTATACACCAAAAAAGAATAAAGAAATGGTTTTCTGACTCAAAGGGACTTACAATCCAAGAAGAAACACAAAAGACACACCCCAGCAGCAGTCACTGAAGGGATGATATGCTGGATTGAATAGGGATAGTTGCTCTTCCACTGCTAAATACGAGAGACAACACTTTAACGGGTGCCACTGCATAGTTAGCAGAGCACAGACATAATTTAGCATCTACACCAACTAGGTCAATAATTTGCATGTAGAAGTGTAGGTTTTGGGGTACAAATAGTACATTTCTGAAACCTTCAAAAATATGGAGTCTGTCATTAAACAAGAATGAAATATAGTTGGTAAAGAGTATGATCAGATGCTATGCTTCAATGAACCTTGGTTCAATTATCAGCTTTAATCTGTAAGGAATATGAGAGTTGGCAAATAGACAAAACTGATGGAGCAAAGCAACCAAAACAAGTAATACAAGACAATGGCTGGCATCCAGACTATCAAAGTGCTTGTGTTAGAAACAGTGCTTTGGTGCTATGTGGAAGGCATAATTCTTTTTTTACAGAAACAAAGGTTGACGTTGGAGAAAACTTCACAAAAATGGCTCTACAAAACCAGGTCCTGTAATATCCAAACTACACATTATGTTAAATCTGTAGTTTGGCCTTCTATCTTTATATAATGTTGTGGGTGTTTTAATGTTGTGTTGTGAGCCACCCAGAGAACAATGTGTTATGGGGTGGCTAACAAATAATTTATTTATTTTTATTATTATTCCTTGTTTACACAGTCAGACAGGTGTTATCGACTAGTTTTATCCAGACATCGAGTCCTTTCCAAGGACCTGAGATGGCTGAATTTTATTATCAGTATTGTAGTTGTTGTTATTATAGATATCGTTGCAAAATATAGGCTGTTCCCAGTAAACTTGCTTTTTGTAGTTGGCTGATGGTGATTTCTGTGGCCCCTATGGTGTTGAGGTGCTCTTCAAGGTCTTTTGGAACTGCACCCAGGGCGCCAATGACCACTGGGATTATTTTGGTCTTTTTCTGCCACAGCCTTTCAATTTCAATTTGTAGATCTTTGTATTTGGTGATTTTTTCTATTTCTTTTTCTTCTATTCTGCTATCCCCTGGTATTGCTATGTCGATTATTTTCACTTGTTTTTCTTTCTTCTCGACTACAGTTACCGTATTTGTTGGACCATAAGACGCACTTTCCCCCCCAAAAAAGTGGGGGGGGAAATGAGGGTGCGTCTTATGGTCCGAATGCTGTTCAGCAAGGCAACGAAGGGGAGACAAGGTGGCATGGCTTGCGGAAGAGAGGCAGGGAAAGGACACGAGGGAGAAAGCACACACGGCGGTCCTCCTGAGAGAAAGAAGCACATACAGACTGCTCACCCTCTGCATGGCTTTCTGGACGAGGAGTTCGGTCCCTGGAGGAGGAGAGAGGGGAGGCGCGGGCTGTGCACGCTAGGAGGCGGCGGGCGTGTGTGGTGCTGTTTAAAAGCGAGCTGGCAGCTGCAGCTGCGCGCACCCGGCAGTGCTCCCCCTTTGCTCGCGCCAGGCGCCGCTTCTTAAAAGGCACCCTTTCTCTCCCTTTGCAAGCTGGACAAAATGCAGGTTCTTGCCACTGACTCTTCTGCCAGGAGGAGAGGGGAGCACCTTTCCCCGCCTTTTCTCAAGCCTCAGCATCTTCGTATGAAAGGCAAACCAGCAACACCACGCTTGAAAGCCCGGCTCCCCTCCTCGTCTCTTAGCAATCGCCATCCATCCCGCCTTCCCCCGCTCTCCGTCCCCGCCTCAGCCGCAGCTACTACAGCAGCAGGGACTGGACATTTCCGCTGAGTCCCGCCCCCTCCGCGCTCCCTCTAGCTTGGGGCCGCCACAGCGGCTGAGGCAGGGCTGGAGAGCGGGGGAAGGCAAGCTTGTTGCTTCTTCAGTTCCAGACAGGAGGATTCAATTCCATCACCAGAAGTGTTCTAGGTACCGGTACTTCTACATCACAATGTGTTTAAACAAAAAACAAATGTACAGTGGTATATTAAAAAATATATAAATAAAAATAAGCCCTGACTAGTGCTTTTTAAAAGAAGAAATCCACGTTGATATGACTGTTAACCCCTGCAATAACAACTGACAGTTCTTTCATTACTGTATTTTCCTCAGAAAAACACCAATTCTCTAACGGTACAAAATGTCAAAGACGAAAAGTTTAGCATATAAAATTCCGCTTAAACTGGAGGTAGTACAATATGCAAAAGAACATGGAAACAGAGCAGCGGAGAGACATTTTGGGCCACCTCCAACTGAAAAAATGATAAGAGAATGGAGGAAACAGGAGGATCAGCTGCAGAAACTTGATAAAACTAAGTACGCTTTTCATGGGCATGCTGCAAAATGGCCACAGTTAGAAATGGACATGAAAGAATGGATCACATGTCACCGGAATATGGGCTTCTCAGTTTCTACAAAAATGATCATCTATGAAGCCAAACGCATTGCTGTAGAGAAAGGCATTAAGGATTTTACTGGCTCACCATCATGGTGCTACAGATTTATGAGGAGAAGCGGCCTTGATATGCGCACCAAAACTAGAATTGCACAAAAAATGCCACAAGAATATGAATCAAAGATTCTGTCTTTTCATAAATTTGTAATTGATGCTAGGAAAAAAAATGATTTTCCAATGGACCAGATTGGGAATATGGATGAAGTCCTGCTAAACTTTGATGTGCCATCTAATAAGATGGTTGACCTCAAAGGTGCCAAAACAATAACCGTGAAAACCTCAGGACATGAGAAAACACATTACACTGCTGTGTTGTCCTGCTGTGCTGACGGCACCAAATTGCCACCGATGCTAATTTTCAAAAGGAAAACCTTTCCAAAAGATGTTATTCCACGAGGAGTTGTCGTGCATGTTCATGAAAAAGGATGGATGGACGAAAATGGAATGAAAGTATGGATTGAAAAAGTGTGGTCCAAACGTCCTGGAGGGCTTCTGAAAAAAATCTGCTTTATTAGTGCTTGACTAGTTCAGAGCACATATTAGCGAAACAACAAAAAACAGATTTAAAGAGGTGAAGACTCATCTAGCTGTAATTCCTGGGGGTCTTACCAGCCAGTTGCAACCTCTCGACGTTTCAATCAACAAACCATTTAAAGTCTTTATGAGAGAAGAGTGGAACAAATGGATGGCTGCTGGGAATCATGATCTGACTCCTACTGGACGAATGAAGAGGCCCACTATCACTCAAGTTTGTGAATGGGTTAAAACATCATGGCAGTCAGTGAAGGAGGAAATCGTTGCACGATCATTCAAGAAATGTGGCATTAGCAATGTCTTAGATGGAACTGAAGATAATATCATATATGAAGATGGCGAAGAAAGTGATATAAGTGATTGTGAGCAACTGAGCTTCCTAAATTCTGACACTAGCGATAATGAGTTTTTGGGGTTTCCAGAAAACTAGAAAAGTGCTTGAGCCTCTAAGTCTTTCCTCATTTGATAATGGAAGTGATGATGGTTCTTAACACCACCATTGAGTTTACGCTGTTAAATATTACCGTATTTTGCTATATTTTAATAAACATTTTAGTATACCGGTACTATTTGGTTCAGAATATTTTAATTCTGGTGTTATTATTAGAACTTGCATTTGTTGGTTACATTTTTCGACCTCTTTCACCCAGCCTGCTTTTTTATTATAATCTATTGGATTGTCCCATAATTTTCCTCCGAATTGCACTGTTTCTTCTTTATTTGGTGTTTCTATGTTCCTTGCAGTTTCTCCTTCTATGCTTTGGTAGAAATGTCTCTGATTCGACTGTGTTGTGTAATTCTGGCTTCGTATCTGCTAATCTTCTTTGACACTGCTGTTATTTGCTGCTTTATTATTTCCAGGACTTCTCTAATTTTCCTTGAATCTAGGTGGTATTTTTGGATCAGATACTGTTTGGTGTTTTCATTCTTCAGCTTCTTGTCTTTCATATCTTTCAATTTACTAGCATCCGATCTAAGCCTGGAGATTTTATTTTCTAATCTAATCTTCCATTTAGGTGACTTTCTTTTTTTACAGGTCCACTGATCTTATATCCATGCTCTTGTGTTGTTATTGTTGCTGCACTATACATTAGTTGCTTTGTTTCTTGCAAATTATTGGTTGTTATTTCTGCAAGTGCAGCATTCAAAATTTCATTGGGTGCTGGCTCAGTGCTGTCAAAGTAGAATGAGAGATTTTGTTTTACACTCTTTTTTTTCTACACAAAACAAGTAGGATCTGACTGAACGTGTGCCCTTTTAACATTTTCCTCTGAAAGACACATGAAGTTGGAAGTGAAGATTTCTGTTTTGGTGCCGAACACCATTTTTGTCTCTGGGTTTAGCCAGACATTCATCATACCTTACTTCAGACATCCTTTTGTTTGCTTCCGCAACAAGTAGCCACAAATGCAGGAGATTCATCAATGATGTCTGTCTATGGGCACTAAGCTTCCTGATGTTGACAAGTTTCAGACTTTCTTTAGCACTTTGACAACTGTCAATTTCCCACTAGCCCAGCAGAATCACAGCCTAGCAAAGCTGCACTGGAAGAATGTATGGCAAAATGGCTTCATTCTTCATGGCTGATGTCCCAATACTGATAATTGCTCTTATTTCACTAGTGCTTTCAATCAAGATAGCAAGCATCCAATTGAATCTCAGAAAATAAAATACTGAGCAACATCCATTCTAGTTAGTTGTAATTAAGCACTACTGAAATACATGAGACAAGTTAGTCATGACTAACTTTAAGTCCTATTAATGGCAATGGGACTTAGTCATGACTAACGTAGTGTGGATGATGCTCATCAGTAACAAGAAAACATTAGTATCATTGTGGATAACCTGGATGCAGGTAGTATCTTCCATATTGCTGACATATGGCATTTCCTGGACAGTTATTACATCTGCCTCTTTATGAATATAGTCTTGAGATCCATTTTTCTCAAGATGATACATCAACCCCTTTTCAGAACAGGACCAGATCCTGTTAATGTAATGTTGTGTAGTGGGCACTCACTGCTCTTTTGGAATTCCTGCCCATGACCAGAAGCAGCTTGCAAATACATTCTAGCTGGTTTTGGTTCTCTGGAACTGTAAGTACAACCTTCTGAGGAAGAATACTGGTTTGTGCAGTTAGCCTCAGGTGCTTATTGGCTTGATCTCCTGAGCAGTTTCTTTAATCTTTCTTAATACTTTACTAATACTAGTTTTCACATACAAGGGAGACTCACATTCACCCAGAATCCTAATCATGTAAGCATGAAAACAGCAATGTAATCTTCATCACACTGTGTGATGGGAAATGGATCATCCAAAGAACTCCACATAATCAGTGATGATAACTTGTGCATTTGGTAACAGTTGAGCTGAATGTTCAAGCTGTGCATTCTTTTTGCAGTGTCTGTAGGACATAAATTCCCACATGTCAACTTTGTCTTTGCAATTCTCAAAGGATTCATCTCATGTGTCTCCATAGAGCCTAGTAAATTAGTTTGGTGTAAAAGCACATTGAAGCTCCAGCTTTAATACATTATGACTTTTCTGATGAAAGATTTGTTGGAGCCTTCAAGCCAGTTATTTTATAATCTTGCACTTGCTTTTTCTGATTTCTACTGCATCATCTATGTTTACTTTTTCTCGAGATATTTTCCCTAGAGATGACATTTACTATAGCAATATATTTAGGATTATTAGGATTAATGGGGCCAATGGATATTCCCAGTCTCTGTCTTTCTATCAGTATGATCAGATTGAATAAAAGCAGGCAATTCCTCTTTGTGTGCTGTGACATTCTTGTTAGGATCTGCATTTTCATCTTGTCTAGTAGATCCATCTTTGATGAGCCAGTTGTACATGTAAAGATTTAATGCTCACCTTTTCAGGGCATATTGTTTTAATATTACACTACTATCCTCCCAGGAATTTATTAATATGACATCAGTCTCATCACAACAAACGTATCTGACCAAATGCCACTCCACAAACCTGGATTGTGGTGCATTACATGTTCCCTTTACATGAACTTCTACAGTATTTTCCTTGATAGTTACTCTATAGTTCTTAAATACAGCGCATATCTAGTGTAATGCCAGTGTTCAGCAGCAAGAAAGTAAGGAATCATCTCTTGAGGTGCAAAAGGGCTAGATGAGATTGCCAATCCATACGTTCAATATCCTACTATCATCTGCTTTTTCCTCTTCAGTGTGGCTGCCAAATGTTCATGACAGTTAAAATCCACTAGGGTATCCCTCAAACTTCTTCAAATGATCATTCTCAAAGTTCTTGTGTTCTGTGGAATGTTTTTGTGAGGCAGCATGCAGCTTATTCCACTAAGTGAAGTTCTAACCAAGCCTTTCAGTCCCCACTGTCACCCATCAAAACACCTACACAACCTACAAAGCTCATCAGCACATGCATCAAGCAACAAAGAGTGACTGCTTATAACAAATGTTAGAGCTACCAGGAATCTTAAAGCCATATATCCATTTAGCACACATATTCTCACATATGTGACAATGTACAAAAATGCCCTCCCTGCATCCCAGTTCCTACACAGACAGAAAAAAGATATTGTCCTACCTCTTATAGGAATATATTTGGTTCTTCTCTTGTGTTTGTGGATACAGTGGGCATCATCTTGAAAATATCAATTCCCCCAATGGTGACAAGGTGGCATCACACAGATTTGAACTCATCATATTCAAATATATTAAATCCAATGCAAACCATTATGTATCACACTTTGCAAAGTTAGTGCAAAAATCTAGTTTTATTCAAATTATTATTTTGGTTATTGTTGCTGTTTTTTCAACAGGCTCTTTTTAATATTTGCATTATAAAACCAAGAACAGTACTGGCTCTAACTTGAAGGGAGACAACATCTTCCATTTCTTTCTGTTTCATTCACAGGCCAAACCAAGACAGAAAAACTTCTTCTTACTTAAACATAGCTATCTGAATATGGAATTCCTTTTCTTGAAGAAGAAAAAGAAGAAAAATTTCTCTGTAGCAATACTCTTTTTCAAACTTGACTTTTGTTTTAAATTTTCTTGTTGGCTGACCAAAAAGTGAAGGTATAAATTTCACTTAAAAAAATACCAATATTTCACACCATACGTTTCTCCTAGTTTTCTATAGGTACTTCTAACTCTGCAATTTATAGCAAAGATTTCTGCACATCAGCAAAAATACAATCTCAAAACATTCAAACACAGTAAGAAAGTTGGAATTATTTTGAGGGTTTTATTTAAAATAGTGCACACTGTTTTCTAATATTCAAAGTAGACAATAATATCAATTCAGTTATCCTCACAACAGCCCTGAGAGAAAGGGCAACATTATCCCTACTACATACAAACTGAGAGAAAGGAAGAGAGGAATAGGCACTAGGTACTCTTTCTGATAGATAAAGAATGTAGAGCTTGCCTGAACAAGATTTCTAAGTTCTTATTAGGAAGAGCGTCAAGCATCTCCTAAACAACATTAAGGAGAAGTGTTGAAAAAAAGTTGCATTGCTACGTTATGGGGAATGTGTGTGAGAGACCATATCCTGAAACCTAATACCATATAAATACTCCCGAGTGCACAGTGTGGAGGCTGATACACAAACTTGCACATTAGGTTTTGTACCTACTATCACCCTCACCTAATTAAGCTTTGAGGCAGGAGCCACCACTGTACTTACGCCTAGTCTTCATTAGAGTGCTGTGCAAAGTGGATTGTACTAGGCTGAAGGAATTGCAGAAAATTCAAGCAGAAGTGGAACTGGAAGGTGCAGCAAAACCACATTACAATTACCTCTCTTTCCCTAGCATCTTCATAGCTAGCCACAATCTCAGTCCCCAAGCAAAGGATCTCACATTTGGCCCAAAGTTAAAACCTGTGTCTCATTTTTAACTGAAAAAGCAAGTACCATGAAAAGTCTGATTCAATGAGCTGCTGAGCCAGGATACTGAGCAGTTGGGTTCCAAGTTAGCTGCCTTCCAGGCACCACACAGCACAACTGTTCCACTTAAGGGATCTTCGGAGAGGAGTGGATCAGTACAGGGACAGCTAGGGGTTGTGCTCATCAATAGTCCCTTGGCCTTGATCCAAAATGCCATCATATGGGCCCTAGACTTATAGCACTGATACACTACATTGTTATTTTCTGGCAGCAGGAGACAGCAGAAATCTGGTTCTCCCAACCCACCATAATAGAAATGCCTTTTTAGCTATGGTGCAAAGGTGTACTTGTACTGTGGTTATTATGGGTCCCTTTTAATTGGATGACCATATATTTTAAAAAACAGGCTCAAAGCCAAATGCAGATTTCCTCCAATAAATACCAAATAATTATAGAGAACATAGTTTCTATGTCCAAAGACAAGGAGAACAATCCCCTTGCATTATGCTATGTGATATCATTCTTTTCCCCCACCCCTCACCCCCATTTAAGTATTTAGGTTCTTGGATTAACCTCATTCAGTCTGTGCTGGATTTAGATATAGCCTGGGCTGGATACCTAGTGAGTTATGTCCAGATTAGAACTGAGAGCAATAACTATTCAGATGCATAGCAAGGCTCCAAATGCATAACCAAGGCTCCAAACTGGGGGGAAAGAATGGCTGTAAAGGTGTCACACAGTGTGCTACGATAAATTAGAGAAAGAGAGAAGTGGAAAGAGACATACTGGAGAAGCTGGCCATTGCGAAGTTCTGACACTGGTCCCCTGTGAATTCGTTCGGACACCTAACGAAAGAAAGAAAACCAGAAAGAGAGGAACAAGATAGCATGACATCCAAACAGACTGAAACGAGGCCCTTTCTGATGCCAACTTAGCTCCCTTTCGAGATTTCTCCTGATGTGCTTTTGGCTGGTCCCTTACCTGTGTTCCCTAAACCTTAGCCCAGATATTAACTCAAAAGAACACCCTCACTATGCCACTCTAAATCCAGCGCTGTACCCAGGAGATTTTAAGTAGTATGGTGCAATTTTTGTCTTCAAACATACTTTGCTTAGGATCTGGCATGTACAATCGCAAAGGCAGTTTCTCCAAACATCTCTGTCCGAAGAATCCGTTTGGACATCTGGAGGAGGAAAAGGGGACAAATCACAGAACAAGGCTGGCATCATCCTTGAGGCTATGGTTAGAAATAAAAGTGCACAGCGATGATTTTTTTTTTTTAAGCGTATCTCTTGTGCAAGATACCTGAATTTAATCTTAGGGTACTTCCTAGCTACCCATGAAAACGGCTTCATCCTTCCCTTGTGCTTTCTGAAGCTTGTCACCCTCCTCTTCCTCCTCACCACCTGTAAGCCTGGGGTCAAGAGACACAATCTAATTCAGCCATGAGAAATGGGATACTAGCCATTACTTCATGTCTAGGGATTTTAATGGCCTCAGTTTCCAGATGGGTAGTGTATAAGCATTGGGATTCTAGTTTTTCATCATCAGCTATCCTATGAAGAATGTTTGATGCTGAATTTCAAATTATCAATATAATCACCTTGCCAAGAAATCTCTTCTGTCATGATCTAGCAAAAAAGATGGATGGGCCATAAAGTCAGCAGCAATCTCTTTTAGCTAAAAATGAATGAACAAAATAGTGTATTGCTCTTTTAAGATATGGACAGAGAGGTATGTCAGTGTTTTTACTAGATATATCTCCTGACTTCAAATCTCTGACATATGTTAAATGGTCAAACAGGAAAAAAACTTGGGTAACGAGGTTCATGAGTGTCAAGCCACCCCTGGAAAAGCAACAGGGCTAACATCACCAGCTGACGTACAGCTGGTTATGTTCACAGGTACTTTAAAATGTTTCTTCCAAGATAGTGCTGGATTCCCTATTAATCCACATTCCATAATAATTATTTCATTTCTGTACCACTTGAATATAACACTCCATAGTAATAGTTACTCTTCCTCATTTTCCTCTGCCTTTCTCTCTGACCACATACATGCCATATTAAGCTATCCCCTATTCCACTGTGGATTGTTTACTCAGTTTCACACTACTACAGCCAAAAGGGGCAGTCCAGACCAAAGAACCACTAGCTATGAATTTCTGTCCATCCAGAGAGACCAAATCATAGTCTTCAACATGGACCCATCCACAGTGGCTTTTAGAAAGTTTTGGAGCAGATGCAATGGGACAAGTGCTGCTTGTTAAAATGTTTTGGCACCACATTTAAAACAGAACCTATGCAAACGTTTTCAGGAGCAGGGACTCTTTCTATTCTGAATATAGCACTAACAAGTAGAAGAGAAGAAAAATCTCTGTGTAATGCATAGTAGACTTCCTACATAAAGGCTTTAAAGTAGTTAAGAAAACAGAATGATTGTTAACATATGGCACAATCCACGATGGACATTTTTTTCCTCATGAAAGCCCTACTAAAATCAATAGAGCTTGTAGAAGGGCAGATTTGGTTAAGATCGTGCCATTTCTCCTCATCAAGGAAGGCTTTATGTGCTCATTACTGCAGCTATAATGCTCTTGATCTAGCAAACTCATTTCTCCTTTCTTATTGCAGTGAACAATAAAGTCAAATATGAATCACCAGCTACAAAGTTACTGTATGTTAGTATTGCTTGAACAATTAATTTTTCTGTTTGCTTTGTTCATCTGTCTGTTTAAAAATTTTTGCAATGGTTGTTTATTCAGATTGTGTAGGAAAAACAAACTTCTTCTCCAATGTGAACACAATAAACAATATGGGTCAAAGCTAAACTGGAAGGAGAAAAATTGGGTTGTCTTCATCCTCTTAACTGTATGCAAAGCTTATTCAATACCAAGTTCCAGTCATAAAGAATACTGGCAGAGAAGTTCTGTGCTGTCACTCAAGGGAAGCAACAGAATTTGACTTTCTTGCTGAACTGTATTCTAAGAATACAGAAGACTGAGTGAGAAGTAAGGGAAGAGGATCTCTCAAATTGTTCAAACTCTAACAATCTCAAATACATTTTTAAAGTATTTTTGAACTTTAAAAAGAAATGTAAAAGAAATTAACAGCTTCATTTTCAAGATATACTTTATGTCTGGCATCCATAGATAAAGCAACTACACCAAAATGAAAGAATTGGGAGTGAGAATGTTAAAACTCAGGAAATGAGAAACGACCTTAGCAAGGGGACATCTACTTTCCAATACAATACTGACTGTGATATTGATTGGAAAGTGCTTTGATCTCATTCCTCAGTACTCGAGACCCATCAGAGCAATCCACAGATCCAAAGAGAAAAAGGATGTGTACATCCAAACAGTTCAAAAGGATCATTTTTATTGATTAGTTGATTTTAGTTTTTTTTACTTATTTTTCTTAAAACACCACCTTTCAGTTTTTTTAAAAAAATCCCAAGAAGCAATTAAAACAGGCAGCTAAAAACAAAACCTGTAAAAGACTTGGACAAATTCGTTTTAAAAAGAAAAGACTTTGCACCTGTGATGAGGAAGAGAGTCAGAGGATGAAGGCAGGGCCGTGGTGCTTCAAATCAAGGTGAAGGTGCTGACTCAAGTTTCCCTGGATCTCCTGGTGTTGGGGGTCCTGGCAGCACAGGATGCCTGGGATCTGAGTTGCAGGGTCTTTCCACTCTGTCTTATTCCCTGAACACTCTCACCTCACCTATTCAGCGCTGGACAAGCCTGATTCTGAGTACCTCACCCACCAGGCTAAGAGCTGCAGTGTGCTCCTCCTCCAGTGTCCTTACCCTTGTCCTTACCCAGGATGGCCATGCTGCTCCTTGCTTTATCATGCAGCTTCTACTGCTTCCCGTTTCACTGCCCCACTGAGAATGGGGGCAGCAAAACTGTAGGCAGCACAAATTGCCTGATACATCAAGGAAAAGAATATAACCACACATTCCATCCCCAAGACAAGGATGGAGAGTGCTGCTTGTTCCTCCTTGTCCTGCAGGACCTTCCCATTTTGCTAGCCCGCCACCAGCCATCCTTAACTTGGATGGTGGGAGTGCCTAGTGGAGAGTCCCCAAATATGATCTTAGTAATGAGTTGTTTATTATCTAGAAATTGAAAAATATGCCCACATCTGACCTGTCTACAGCACCACAGAGAGCTAGCTACTGAGGGAATAGACTGATGAGAATGATGAGAATCATACAACATGCATTACAAAACAATAATCATGTGTACACAGTACACAGATTACATGCATGAACAACCCAAGGTGTGAATAAGGAATCTGTGTCTTTTAAATGAACTATACATATCTCTTGTGTGGAAAACGAAGGAAATCAGTAGAAGGCTAATCAGTAAGGAGACTATGAGGGGAGGCACAGACAGGAGTTGAAAAAGGCCTAGAACAGAAAGAATCTGGGACAGATTGGGGGCTCTTGCTCAAATAAAATACTTGAAGGTAATTTCTAGAAATCTACCCAAGTCCAAGTTCTGGGTGTGAATATCCCCCAAAGAAATATCAGTGGTCTTATAACAATTTTGTCACTTCTTTCAACATTCCTCAGAGGTTTTGCATGAATTGAACCTCCAAATTCACTTCAAATTTCTGTGTACATGAAATCTGCAGACAACAGAAGGGATATATAGAACCTTCCATAATCAATTCACTAATCTAATTAAAAGTCTTTTGGTGCAGATGTTTTGTTGACAAGTCATGAAATTCACTTCCAACTCTGCTTTAAGAGAAATGTCAGTAGTGACTCCACTTGAACTATATCAGGGGTAGTCAACCTGAGGCTCTCCAGTTGTTGTTGGACTACAACTCCTATAAAATTGTGGCTGGGGATGATGGGAGTTGTAGTCCAACAGCTGGAGAGTCTCAAGTTGGCCACCCCAAGTCTACACTCTTACACCCTCTTCCAAATCCAAGAGGCTGCCTGCTGACAAGATGGTTCACAGGAGAATGACAGGAGATCACATGGCAAATTCCCACAGATATCACCAGGCAATACTGTGTGGCTGTTCCATATACAGGTGAAACTCGGAAAATTAGAATATCGTGCAAAAGTCCATTAATTTCAGTAATGCAAATTAAAAGGTGAAACTGATATATGAGACAGACGCATTACATGCAAAGCGAGATAAGTCAAGCCTTAATTTGTTATAATTGTGATGATCATGGCGTACAGCTCATGAAAACCCGAAATCCACAATCTCAGAAAATTAGAATATTACATGGAACCAAGAAGACAAGGATTGAAGAATAGAACAATATCGGACCTCTGAAAAGTATAAGCATGCATATGTATTCAGTACTTGGTTTGGGCCCCTTTTGCAGCAATTACTGCCTCAATGCGGTGTGGCATGGATGCTATCAGCCTGTGGCACTGATGAGGTATTATGGAAGACCAGGATGCTTCATTAGCGGCCTTCAGCAATTCTGCATTGTTTGGTCTCATGTCTCTCATCCTTCTCTTGGCAATGCCCCATAGATTCTCTATGCGGTCAGGTCAGGCGGGTTTGCTGGCCAATCAAGCACAGTACACTGTATACTTTTCAGAGGTCTGATATTGTTCTATTCTTCAATCCTTGTCTTCTTGGTTCCATGTAATATTCTAATTTTCTGAGATTGTGGATTTGGAGTTTTCATGAGCTGTACGCCATGATCATCACAATTATAACAAATTAAGGCTTGACTTATCTCACTTTGCATGTAATGCGTCTGTCTCATATATCAGTTTCACCTTTTAATTTGCATTACTGAAATTAATGGACTTTTGCACGATATTCTAATTTTCCGAGTTTCACCTGTAAAGCAAACACAGTTCTGCATCTCAAGGAAGCATGAAGAGAGCCAGGGTTCTCTCACAGGTGACATTCAGACAGTTGGTAAATAAACCAAGACAACAATAGGTACTTAAAGGAATAAGATGCATCAGTAAAACCAGGCATGTGTTATATCTACTTAGAAGGAATTAGTGGAAGGGACATTCTTTCTTATTTTAGAAGATACACTCAAGTATTGCATTTGCAGGATTTCATATAAGTTCCTTTCATTAAAGGTGGGAAGCTCAAACTTTACAATGTCACTTATAGGGGTATAGCAAGTTGTAGTGAGCCCTGGGACAAAAAGTGAAGATGGACACCCAGACTCCCTGCCTTCTTCACCTGCTTCCTGCATCTTTGCTACAGAAGAGCGAGCTATCACCCAGCTAGAAGCCCCTTCTCCCTCAGGGGCCCAGGAAGATTTGCTCCCTCCCCTTGCTCAATTATAGCTACATCCCTGATCACTTAGTTTCTTTTGGGTAACCAAACATTGAAGACTTATGGCATTTTTTAAACAGCTGCCTATAATTATACATGTACATTGAGCAGATAGCAAATAAGCAAGCAGGAAGTTCTTCCCCAAAGCAGTCTCAGTACAAAGCAACAGCAACAGCTGCAAATATGTTTTCTAATAGCTAGCTACAGAACATCATAACTACTACTTCGCTTTTAGCTCTCCTCATATACCCTGTCGTAGGCAGAAACCTCCTTTCAGACCTCACCCTGTCTGAAAGGTGTGACTTGCATTTTAGGGACATATAACAGCTAAATAAATCATCATTGACCACTGGAAGTGATCAAGCCACACCAAACCCATTAAGAGAGCTACTTTGGATTAATACAGCATGCCTGTAATAACTGCATAAAGGCATCACCAAACACTGGACGTACAGTATATGAAGCAAACCAGACAAAAATTGCAAGAGTTGAGCAGGTTACTAAATGTCTGACCAGCTAAAAGGTAAGATAATCTCCTGTTGGAATTTCTCTTTTCCAGCTATCTCTGCTAAAACTGAGACTATCTGGAGTGGGGTTGTACCATAAATTTTCCTGTTGTGATTTTAAAGCCAAAAATAGTTATTCTGGAGGTGTCACAGAATTATTTCCTAAAAATTGCTATGATCATGAAAATATTCACATTTTTAAAATCCTGACTGACATATTGCACATTATGCACATGGTGGAACATAAGAGTTTGCACAGTTGCACATGAACAAAACTGTAAGTGCAAAATTATAAGTGCCATTACATATAATAGCTTCACTGCTGCACAACTCTGTGCACATTCCACCGCATGCGTAATGTTGTGCAGTATGTCAGCTTCTCTTTTGTGTCCTTGTTATCACTAGCTGTTATCACAAGTTTTTTCCTCCAGATTACTGCTTCTGTCTCCTTCTTTTATTAGTAACATAGGAAGTCCCAGGCAACCAGCAACTGTGCAATGAAAGGGATGGTGTCACAATACTACACAGTCAATCAGACTCAGGGCATTATGACATCACTGGAAAAAAATCCAATTAAGAGTTTGGCCAATATTTTCTGGATTAGTCACATGGGTGATCCTGGCCAGTCAGGGATCACTCAGTTCACTGCATGATATCATTATACTACATAACCAACCAGATTTGGCTACATAATGATGTTACTGAGGGCACATGAGGGGGGGGGAACCAAAAGAAGGCAATATAAACAGATGTTCCACAGGCCTTGCTAAAATTCTTTTGAAAAAAAGCTTTTTTGTCTGATTTTTTAAAAAACTTCCTTGAAAAAGAATGAGTACTTGTACCTCCACCCTAATCTGAAATGCTCTAGAATACATTGGTCTAACTCTGAAAAGGGAATTGAAGTACTTTGCATCCATAATCAAGCATTCAAGACAAAATCTTATCTACCACAAAACATCTGTGAAGAGGCATGCTCCAGGGGGCAGGAAGCAATATGAGCAGGTTTAGTTGAAATAATAAGTGATATAATTGGAAAGTAGTTTTGTTTCTCAGCTACACATAATGATTAAAAGCAATCCTCTCCCTTGCTTTCAACCCCACAAGGGGAAGATTGCACTGCCTCCAGTCATTGACCTGCAGACCGCCAACTGTTAGGAATGTGCATCTCTGCTGCAACGGATTGCTTGTGTGGCTGCCGAGACAAGGGGAAGGGCTATCTGACTCCAGTCACTTGCTGAGGAAGGAGGATTGTGGGGAGATTGCAGCCCTCACTCCAGCAAAAAATAAAAATCTAATCTAACCTTCCCTTTATTTATTTTTAAAGTAAAACTTTAAATACCTCACACCTTTGGGATAGAGAGGGAATCCAAACAGAATGAACAAATGAATGGATGAAAGTGAAATGCACTGAATACACCAAACTCAGCATAGCTGCATAAGCCAATTGTTATCAGCTAGGGACAGATTCAGGATTATTTTCCTAAAGCTACCATTTTATGTACACAAGTAATAGAGGACAGAGTGTTTCAGCTGCTTGTTCTTTTGCATCTCTTGTTTCATTGGGCCTGCAGTAAATCTGAATCCCACTCTCCAGGCTCCCTTCCCTCTAATGTATACCCCAAATCATATCTATGCTGTCTCACACACAGCCACTTGTACTGACATGAAGTCAAGAACTTTAGTTATCCAGGGATTCTTCTTCTTTAACCTGCATCAGCAACTGATTAATCATGTGGTCATATAATTGGGGGGGGGGGGAGAGACCAAAGCAAACAAAGATTCTCTTAGTACAGTTGAACACATAAGGGCGCTACTTTAATACGCATGCTGACTGCATGCAACAGCCAAAGGTACGACAGTCAATGGAGCGATCTTCACGATCACTGCAGGAAGCTCCAGACGTCTGTGAGGAGGAAGCCCGAAAGCACTTACCTCCATGCAGACGATCACTGCCTCCTCTCTGGGCAGCCAGATTGGCCACCCACATGATTGCTGGCTCCGTCACAGAGCCGACAGGGATCGGGGGCCACGTGGCCCCCAGAAGTCCCAGGATGTCCCGCGCAAGTGGATGGGGCATCCTGCCTGCAGGCCTCCCAGCGGGGGTCTCCTCGTGTGCTGCCGCAGTGTGGAGCCGCACCGCAGCAGCACACGATCCACCAAATGGGGTTAGCAAAGCAGTCGTTCCACTAACCTCGTTTAAGGGCAGGGGTGGTCAGTTTGCTGCCGGGAGCTGCACGGGTCCTGTGGCAGCAGACGACCAGGTGAAATCGGGCTAGGCTCCCTTAGCCCGATTTCCCCTGGTTGTGAGAACAGCTTCAATATATGTCTCCATTATCTCTTCATTAACATTATCTCTGTAACATCCTCTCTGTGCATAGAAGTGGAGAGGGTTAAAATCTGTACTGGCCTTGTAAACAATACTAAGCTGGAATGAATGAATGAATGCATGAATGAATGGCTTTATTACGATCATAGATCAGACATAACCAATTATACAGCATTCTGATAAGAGATCAATCCTACAGTACACCAACAAAGTAAATGTTTTATGGCAGGATCTGGAGAGTAGAAATTAACTGTTGGCAGATCTTAACAGCAGCCCCACAAAATTTAGCAACTTGTGTGTGATAGAAGCTTTCTTATCTGCAAGGACATAACATTCATCAGTTCCGCAGGGGTAATAAGACTATGCCTTATTAACAAGGGAGAAATAAGACTATGTCAACTGTCATCATAGAAGGAACAATATAGCAGCACATGGTGGACAGATTCAACCTCGCTTGAACCACAAGGGCAGATCCGACTGGCCAGAGGAATTTTCAGAAATTTCCCATATAGGACTACTGATGGTAAGGCATCATGTCTTGCTCTGAAGAACACTCTCTGGTGGTTGGGTATAGAAAGTGACAGTACATAACAGGTGGGTTCCTGGCTGAAATCACCAAGGCACCCTCTTATGGTCTGCAGGATGGCACCTAGGTCATTTTAATGCTCAATGTCCAAGATCCTCTGGTTTTATTTATTATTATTATTATTATTATTACATTTATATCCTGCTCTTCCTCCAAGGAGCCCAGAGCGGTGTACTACATACTTTCTCTTTCACAACAACCATGTTAAGTAGGTTAGGCTGAGAGAGAAGTGACTGGCCCAGAGTCACCCAGCTAGTATCATGGCTGAATGGGGATTTGAACTTGGGTCTCCCCAGTCCTAGTCCAGCACTCTAACCACTACACCAGGCTGGCTCTCTCTGTTTGAGGATCTCCTTGGCTTGACTATATCCTAACAGTGACAGATATTCTAGAGAGAAGCCAGGTGATGAAATTTTAACCAGCAGTGCTTGTGTTCAGGAAGATTGAAACCTATCTGCCAACACAGGGGGAAATCAGCCCCAGACGGGGGGAATTGATCTTAAGTCAGTAGTTGAAAATTGAAATCCATGCTTTGGATTCCTCTCTCTGTAGGCCCATTTCTAGCTGTAGTGCAGAATTAGAGATACATCAAGGACCCTGAATATAGCTCTTATAAACTTAGATTGGATAATTTCAAGTGATCTGTAGTTAGAATAGGGGCCCAGTTGTGCACCATACAAAAGTTAGGCCAATGTTTTGACAATAAACAGCTTTAGTGCTGTGGGAATAACCTCTCCTCCTTTGGAGAGGAAGAATCTCAGAATTGCTATTGTGCTCCTTTCAGCCTGTTGGACAGTGTAATCCACATGGGCCTTCCATGACCCTGTGGCATGAAAACACACACCCAAGTATTTAAAACTGTTAACCTGTTCAATCCAATGACCCTCTACAGACCAAATAAATTTATTATGCTTCTTGGCAAAGACCATCACCTTAGATATCTGAAAATTAATTACCAGATGGTTGTCCTTACAGTAATTAGCCAGGAGCTTAAGAGCTCTCCTAAGATCTACTGGGGTTCAAGAGATAATAGTAGGAGCATCTGCATATAGCAAAATTGGGATTTTTACTCCCACGATATTCGGTGGATGTAATCCTGGGTCTGAGAGGTTTTTTGCTTAGGTGTTTATATACAGGTTAAACAGAGAGGGTGACAAAATACACCCATGTTTGACTCCTTTGCCAGAAGTTATTAGGTGTGAAAGTGAGCCTTGGGGGTTACATCTCACCCTTATGCTGGTGTCCTCATAAAGTTTCTTAATGAGGAAAAGTAATCACCTATCTGTGTTGGTGTCCCTGAGTTTCCCCCACAGCCTTGGCCTTGAAATTGATTCAAAAGCTGATCTGAAATCTACAAAAGCCACATACAAGGAGCACTTGGGCTTACTGTTGTACTTCTCAATAAGATGGCATAGCACTAAGGCATGATCCATAGTTGAGCGCCCTGTTCTAAAACCAGCCTGTTCATCTCCAAGATGCCTTCTTACTCCATCCAGTCTTGGAGCTTCCAGTCTAAGTGTCTTGAGGAAAGCTTATTCACGACACTCAGCAGGCTGATTGGGCAATAATTAGCAGGATCGCGTCTGTCCCCTTTTAAAAATATGAGGTCTATTATAGCTATTCCCCAGTCTTTAGTGTGCCCAGTGCAGTCCATGCATGTAATAAGCTCCTCCTGAAATAAAAACATCTGAACTTAACTTTCACATTGCCTGCTTGCATTCTTTCAGATGACACCTGGTCTTTGCTTTGCTCAATTTTTTTTGACAAGCTAGCTAAACATTGGCAACAAGGAAGTTAGCCCTTGAACAGGGAGAGGAGAGAAGAGAGAGACAGGCCACCATCCAGCACCAAGTTCCAGCAGAGGTGGTCCCTCCCTCCACAACTGCCACCACCTTGCTCTGAGCGGGGGAGAGAAGAAAGAAGTGAGCCTAGGGAGCTCACTATGCAAGGATCAAAACATGTAGCTTGATGTGCTGCTCTTTCTTGAAGCTTTTCTGTAAACTACTTTGGGAAGTTCACCTGAAAAGTGGCATATAAATGCAAAATATAAATAATAAAAAGGTACAAAAGCAAAGCTGTCTTCATTTACAGAAAAATGTAAATGAGAGATGGAGAAGCAGTAGCAACGACATCATGCACTGAAGAAAGCAAATGCCTGAGGTTGCAGGCAAGGTGAGAGCTGGCAGGGTGGGGATGGAGAGACTGTTCTGTCCCTATTTCTCCAGCCTGACAATACTCAAAGGCCAAACAGAGGATCAAGTTAACTGTTCTGCAGGTTGTGTAGACTGTCTGTGTAGCACACAACTGCAGGCTAGATTCAGGCATGTTGAACAGTGCTCTAAAATGCTGCAGTAAAAAATCATTCATCCCTCCCCAACTCCAAATCTGGTCATCTTTTGTTGGTGGCTGGTTTGGATTTTTAATTATAACCCACACAAAACATCTCTCAGTTGCACCAAAGGTAAATCTAGTTCATTTGTCCCCTCAGACACCATCCCATCCTAAATCCAATGCTCAATTGAACAAAGAAGTCTTATGCTCTATTCATTCATTCATTCATTCAGTTTATACTAGCCGACCCCACACAGAGCATCTGTGCGCTCTTTGGGGCTGGCGATTACTTCTTCCCCCCGCACCTTCTGCCCCAGTCTCCACTTCCAGGCCCAGTCACCTCTCCTCCCCACTGCCACTTCTGCCCCCCCTTTCTCCACTCCCACCCCCGCTCCTGGGCCTGCCTATGCAGCTGGGCTGGGCCCGCTGCTGCCGCAGTGACCAATCCTCCTGAGTGCACCTCAGCCAATCAGGCGCGTCCGTCACCTAGCCAATCAGCTGGGTGCTGGGACGCACATTCCAAGGCACACCCAGGAGAATTATATATATAGATACTACCTTTTCTAAAGTGGCTCATGACAGTTTACATTGAAATAGAAAACACATAATAAAACAATTAAATTTTTTTAAAAAACATTTAAACTGGATTAAAATTAAAACTAGATATCATTAAAAGCCAGGCTGAAGAGATGGGTGTTTAAGGCTCTCCTGAAAACCTCCAAGGAAAATAATCCTCTTATATCTACAAGGAGCACATTCCACAATCAAGGGGCAACAACCGAGAAGGCCCAATCCCACGTTGCAACCAGATGAACTGGTGGCACCCAAAAATGGACCCCTCCTGATGACGGACCCCTCCTTTATTGAAGAATTGGCTTATTCTGTTTCATCCAGAAAGTTTAGTCTTTTTCCTATTTCTGTGTTTATAACCAATAAAGCCACTTGAAATGTGTTTGGAAACTCTAGTTAGTCCAATATGCAGCAGCTAGGATGTTACTGGGAAATGGGAACTGGATATAGGGACTGAGTGACCCCTTTCTTCTATCATCATCATTGGTTTCTGATTAATTTCCAATCACAATTCAAGGTGGAAATCACCTTTAAAACTCTAAATTGTTTGGGACCTAGGTACCCTAAGGACCACCTTCATAAGAACATGTTCAAGCTTTGAGATCTTCAGCTGGGTCTCTGCTCTGGGTTCCACCTCTTTCAGCGATATGACTGACAGTGATCAAAAATAAGGCACTTTCTGCAAAGGTACCAAGGTTCTGGAATGCCCTTCCTTCCTTCAGAGGCAAGTCAGTCCCTCTCCATGGCTGCCTCTCTCTGCCAAGTTTTTTTGTTGTTGTTGTCTAGATTGTTTTTGCTCGACTGATAATTGGCTGCCATTTTGCTTTTATTCTTCTGTGATGTTTTCTGTTTTTGTTTTTATTGGTTTTAATTATTATATTTTAAAACCTGTTTTGCATTTTATTCTTTGTATACTGCTTTGAGCTTTTTAAAAGGAAAAGTAAAGGAAACAAATTGAATCACTTCTGAACCCACCTTTTTGTCAATCAGAGGTCTGCTTGGATCTCTTGAGCACTTTAATTAAAAGGAAGCAGCAAGAGGATAGTATGTACTAATGTGTGATCTGCTTAGATTTTCTATTTCTTAGATTTTAAATAGCTTCTAAAAATGAGACATTTTAATTTAAAAAATGTCTTTCCCCTCTGCAATAGATTCCATGTTAGTACAGTCTTTTGGGTGCTTGAGGTAACTGTGCGGATGCAAAACCCAGAGTTTCCCCTTCCCCTCCTAACCCCATCCTCTAATCCTAATCCCCAATCTCAAAAAACAATGCACAAGAAAAGACAAATTGAGACTGTTCACATGAGCAGCTCTACCCAGGTTTAGACAGGCCTACCTAGGTTGGCCTGCTTATGCAAAGCACTGGGATCAAAGCCAATCTTGGCACTGCCCTCCCGGGTAGCCCTTTTACACAGGTACAGGGTTATGCATATTCTCGAGCTGCACACAGCCTGAACGGCTGCTTGGGCTGCACAGAGCTGAACGCCTAAAGAGCCCAAAGTAACGACAGAATCCCTCAATGCTCACACAGTGCAATCTGGAGGTGGGGACACATTTCCCCACTCTCCAGAACACCATGTGGCTCGCAAAAGCAGTGGTCATGTGGCCCAGGAAAATGCTGCATGGTCCAGGACAATGCCAGATCGTCTAGGGGGAAGGTAGGTGCTATCCTGCCTTTCCTCCCTCCCTGGTGCTCTCAAAAGTCATGTGAATGACCTTCTTGGCTTTCAGCTCACTGGAGGTCAGATTAGCAAATGAACATAGCATATAGCCAAACAGTGAAGAGCTTACTATTATGTGAAATGATGGAAATAGTGGGGCTTGCAAAGACATATTTAGTATGATAAAAGGAATCTTAGAAGCATGTTCCTGTTTTCTAGGAATGTGCAAATTGATTTGGGTACAAATCGATTTGTACCCGAATCTAGCTGATTCGAGTGATTTGGAGACAAAACAAATCATCCCTATGGTTCATTAGCTAGATTCAGATACAAATTGAATCACGGCTGATTCGAATCTATTCAAATTGAATTAATTGAATTGAATTAATAATATTCAAGATTCGGATCCCTGCTATTAATTTCCCCAGATTACCAGCTTTCTTTCTTTTTTTTTAAAGCTAAGCTCTAGCCCTTGTAGAAGAGGCGTTATGGAGCAAAATGTGCAGTCATTATTTTTCAAGTGTTTGGATTCTTTGGTGTATAATAACTTTACTCATAATGAAGCCCTATGAGGATTCATTACACACCAAAGAGTCTAAACACCTCAGAAATTAATAAAATATAAACTGAGTACCCAGTAGCTTGTGGGGTAGTTGGAACATGGGATTCCACTAATTCTCCACCCCCACCTGCAAAGCAATGGGGTTACAATGTACAGAAGAAATGAAGGTGTGTAATGAAGACAGCAAAGAATCTAAACACTTCAAAAATACCTAAAAAGTTGGCACTATCCAGTGATAGTCAAAATGAACAGAAGAAATGAAGGCATATAATGAATCCTCATAGGGATTCATCATGAGGAAAAGTTATTAGACACCAAAGAATATAAACATTTCAATATTCCTAAAAATTAAAATGAGTACCCCACTTTTCGCAGGTGAGGGGGTGGGGTGTAGTTGGCACATGGCAGTTGACAGTTGGCACTGTCCAGTGACAGTCAAAATGAACAGAAGAAATGAAGGTGTGCAATGAATCCTCATAGGGGTTCATTATGAGGAAAAGTTATTATACACCAAAGAATCCAAGAACTTGAAAAATAATGACCGCACATTTTGCTCCATAACTCCACTTCTACAAGGGCTAGAGCTTAACTTAAAAAAAAAAAAAATGAAAACTGGAGATCCATGTTAGGGTTAGGATATGGTGACGTCAAATCCCCATTATTTCCTATGGCGGAAATGTTCAAAATCAGTAAAAACTAAAATAATTAATTAAAAATCAACCAAGTGTCCCACTGCTTTGAAATTTGGGTGGTAGGTGGCACCCATATACCTACCTACCACCCAAATATGGTGCCCCTAGGACCTTGTTAGGTGGTCTGAATCAATCCAAATACAAATGAAATAAATACAAATTGAATCTGGGGTGATTTGAGGGGGTAGATTTGGACACGAAACAAATCAGGGGTGATTTGTTTTGGGCACAAATTGAATCAAAAAAATTGATTTGTACACATCCCTACTATTTTCATCTGTGAAATATTGGATGGCATGTGTCAGATAAAAATACCACCTGGTCCACCAGACACAAAGAGAGAGAGTGCCAAACTATGTACAGCAAGGAGTATAGGAAGGAAGTTCAGAAGATAAAAGAAGAACAGGTTATGAGGGATATTGCAGACAATGCAAGTGAGTTAAGGGTTAATTTATTAAGCTCACATTTCATATAGTATAGTCTTGGTTTTTATTTAGCCTTTGAGAGTTTGGCAATACATCTTTCACCTTAAGGATAAAATGAATGGTCTTGTTCATTGCTGCAAAGCAGTATAGGGAGCGGGTAGTTTGGAGTGGAAAAGCAGCTGGTGGATTGCATAAAACTTCCACAACCCACCACCTGATTTACATAATTAGCTAACAATCTGCACAACATGCAAATTAGTTTGCCCAGATTTGAATATCTGGAATATCCTTGCAGCCGAGTCATTAACAAATTGTATCCTGTGATCAAAAAGCCACAAACCAACTTCTTCTTACTATCATTAATTGTTTAATATGCACCCACAAATCAACAAAATACAGTCCCAGACTCACAAGTCTGCTGAATTGCCTGCAACTATTCTAGCCAACTCTGGCCATCAGCCGCCCCCTGATGCTGCTGCTCATCTATATATTTAATTCTCTTGGGCCCATGCGTGCTCAGGATTTGGCGGAGGACCTCTCGCGACACGCTGCGAGAGTTCGGGACTGAGGGAAATGTCAGTTGGGGGTTGGAGAAGCCCAGAGGAGGAGGCCGAGGGGGTGCCGCTCTGGCAGCTGGGGGCAGCTAGCAAGGGGCAGCAAGAGGAGAAGAGGTGGTAGGCAGCTGAACTGCGCTGCCGAGAGGAGCCCGGCTGCGTGAACAGTGGTGGCAGCGGGCTCCCGAAAATGGCCGGGCAGTGGCTGGCGCAGCAACTGGGGCTGTTGGTGGGAGCGCGGTGGAGGAGGAGGTGGGCCATGGCAAAGGAGGCGGCCAGCGGGCAAAAATGACAGGGAATAGATTGGGGCGGAAGGGAGGAGGGGGACGTGGCGAGGAGAGACTAGCGGCGCAGATGCTGTGCACCGGTTCAGCTAGTATGCTTCAAAAGGCTTTTGGCTGCAACTTCTTTTGACTGCTGGATGGAACAACCAAAACAGGCCTCTAGCTGCTATGATGCTTGGTGTGCCTCTCAGTGCATTGGATGGTCCTGAGAGCTTATCCACCCTAGGTATCCGCAATAAGCCATTTTGCGTATCTGCAGTTTTTGGTGCACACAGTGCTGCCCTTATATGGTCATGCTCTTGCTGCATGTGCTCGTGGGTTGTGAGAGGAGTTTGGAGGAGGATGGTGGAATGCTTTGGTCTGCATTTTTGGAGAGTTTTGTGCTTCTAAACACTATTTGGGGTAGCATTTGGCAGCCTTGGGTAGCCTTTAGGAGATGTTGCTCTGGAGCTTTTGGAGACCTTTTAGAGACATTTCTGTGGAGTCTTTTCAAGCCTATGGAAGCCCTTGGGAGTCTTTTTTGAGACATTGCTGTGGAGCTTCTTGGAGGTGGATAAACTTCTCCAAACCCATCAGGTGAAGTTGACAGAGGAGGAAGTAGAGGGCATCATCCAGGCAGCTCCTGAGAGTGAGGAAGAAGAGGAGAAAGAAAAGGAGCTGCTCCCCAAGCCCTTCACCACTAAGGAGTTGTCTGAGATGCTGCAGCTGGGCACTGCCTTGGCCAACAAGGTCTTTGAACTTGATCCCCTGAAGGAGCACAATGTCAAGTTCAAAAGGCAGCTGGAGGCTGCTTTGCAACCCTATAAGGACACCTACAAGGCTCTGCAAAGCAAGACCAAGCAAAACACCATCACCAGCTACTTTGAAAAGGTAGCCACAACCAGCACCACAGCTCCGGAGTCAGCACTGGAAAGCAACACCTCCACTTTCTAAAACTTCAAGGAGGAGGAGGATGACAATGACAGGGCTGGCAACAGGTCGGCCTCTCCAGGACCTTCTTCTGCTACCTGATCTGTACACCCAACAGAAGAGTGTGAACTCCAGCACCTCCGCAGTGGAGTGAGTTAACTCCTCTGCATTTGATTTTTGCTGCTGAAGGCCAAGGGGCTTGTGCTGCTAAGTGCTGGACATCAGCTGTGGGGTGAAGAAACTTCACAATTACACATTACTGCTGGAGCTGAGGGCCATTGCTGGAGGAGCTGGAGAGTGGGAGAGCAGGAGAGCTGAGGTGGCCAAGGGTTGTGCTCCATCCTTATTTCTGCTTTCACCCTGTCATATTCTCATTCATATATATATATATATATATATATATATATATATATATATATATATATATTCATTCCCCTGGGCTCCATAACACCACAATTCCCATTGACATATGGTTTCATTATTCACAGTTTTGTTATCTGCAGTTGTAGACCAGAATGGAGCCCCCGCAAAAAACAAGGGCCACCTTGTTGGGTCACAGTAGAGAATGGACCTTTCCAACTTCCCTTGTATTGTCAACTAGGTAGAAAGGGAGCGCCCTCGGCTTCAAGAACAGCCTGCAGCCTAAATGCCAGAGGTTTCCCAGCACTCCCATAAAGTCCTGCATAGGGAGAAAGTATCAGGGATAAGAAAATCATCAGCATTTAGACTATAACTTGCTCTGAAGCCTGGGATGTTATTGAACATGCTCTTATCTCTCAGCTTCCTGGGACATTGCTCCCAAGTGTGAGAGATATCCTGGGCAGGTTATGACCTGAATGGCAGAAATTTTATTTGCTACCTTTTCTTCACTCAGATGAGCCTGAGAGGACAATGGCTTAGGTGGAGAGAGCCAGCTCTCTTTCCTTCAGGTCACAACTTGCTCCAAGGCCTGATATGCTTCTCAGCACATGAGAACTACATTTCCCAAGAGGACCAGAAAAGCCTTAAGGCCCCTATGAGCTAAAGGCTCCTCAGTGACATAACTGGCCTTCAGGCATGTCTGGTCCTCTTGGGAAATGTATTTTGAATTAATGAAGGCTCCATATTTATTATGGTTTGAATCAATCACAAATTGTAACATTATTATTTTTGAATTAATTATGGAGCAGAGCCTGCCAGTTTTGTCCATTCCAAGGAATACTGGATCCAAGCTTTATCACCCATAGTGACAAATTCAAGCTCAAACAAGTTTTTAAAACAGAGCAAATGAGTTAGTCACAGGAACTAACTCTTGAGCATAGGCTGAAAGAACTTTGCCTATTTCAGTTACAAACACCATTCCTTACAATTTTAAAAGTTGTACAAGTGGGGGTATTTTTAATGTAATTATTAGGTTAAGACTCTGTTCTATTTAACTTATATAAATATTTAATTTTTACATTTTTAAAAAACTTCTCAAAGAAGTGGAATTCCTCTACATAGTCTTTGATGACCTAAGTACTCTATGAAGTAGCCATTGTTTCATCACAGTGACTCTTGTTCTGAACATCAAACAGAATTGGAGGGATAAGACAGAGGTGATACTGGTAGAGAATAGCTGGGATCTGGAGAGTATGAGCAAACCTGACAGGGACTGCTGGGGTTTCTATGACCCTTGGCCTTGCCCTTCTGAGCTGAACATTGCCTCTTGCCAATGTCTACTCGGTCTGCATCGCCCGGACGGACTTGCCCAAGTGGTGTCCTCCATCTCCATCCAGGTGGTGTCCTATTTACCCATGTGGTGTAAATAGCTTGGGGGTACTCCCTATACTGTGTCTTGAGAAGAATGTTGAGGTTGTTTCCAGGAGTAAAGGTAAAATGTGCCGTCAAGCCGATTTCGACTCCTGGTGCCCACAGAGCCCTGTGGCTTTCTTTGGCAGAATACAGGAGGGGTTGACCATTGCCTCCTCCTGTGCAGTAAGAGATGATGCCTTTCAGCATCTTACTATATCGCTGCTGCCCAATATAGTACCAGTGGGGATTCAAACAGGAAACCTTCTGCTTGTTAGTTCAACATTTCTCCGCTGCGCCACTTAAGGTGAGGAGTACCCTCTTTAATTTTTTGCTAATAAGGAGGCTTTATCCTCTCTTAAATAGTTCAGACCTTAGTACACTGATCCATGTTTCTGTAACTTCCAGGCTTAACTATTGCAACGCACTCTGTATGGGGTTACCCTTGGACTTGGAAGCTTCAACTAGTACAGCACACTGCTGTACGCCTTCTAATTATGGTTGGCAAGCAGTCACATATGGCAATAAATTGTGGCTGAGGGGGGTGGGAGTTGTAGTTCAACAATAGCTGGAGAACCAGTGTTGCATACTCCTGGACTAGGGAGATCTAGGGTCAAAATTCCCATTCAGCCATAAATCTCAATGGGTGGCCTTAAAGAAGTCACTCTCTCACAACCCAATCTCTAAAAATGTTTTAAAATTTTCTGTTTGTTTGTTTGTTTGCTTGCTTTGTTGTAAACCACCCAGAAACATGAGTTTTGGGCGGTATAAAAATATGTTAACTAAAAATAATAAAATAATAAATAAAAAAGGATTTATCATTTCCTTGGATAACAACTCACTATTGTCAAATCCTAGGCTCAATATTTCCTCAGTGGTACAGTATGCAATCTAATCTGGTGATTCTGTGCTAGCTCCCCCTCCATTCATTCATTCATTCATTCACTCACTCACCATTCTTTACTTTTTCAGCCTCCCAAAAATTTTGCTTCAAGAAATGTTTTAAAATGTTACACACAAAAATGCTCTAGTAGTCATTTTAATATTAGGATTAAATTTGGTTATGATCACCCTAGCTTAGCTTCCTCATCCTTTGTTTTACTTCCAGATATATAAATACCTCCTATCTTAATCTAGGTTTACATGGCAAGTAGCCTACGCTACTGCAACATAAAATGACACTTCCCTACTGTCTGCCTCAGAGGCTCCTACTATGACACTCAAAAGTAAAGAAAAACTGAAATAGGGTTCAAAATCTATCACCATACCCAGAGATTAAATTATCCATATACTGTAAATAGTGCAAAGTACATAAGTCCTGTAATTCATTCTCATGCTCTGTAGATACACTTCAGCTCATTTTCTGTGGTGGCATAGTTGCCACCAGCTTATTGTCTCCTTTTCAAGAGAGGAACTGGTGTGTTTAAAAAAGCCCCATAGCCTGTTTTGTTTTGTTTGCTTAGATTGTAAGCTCTTTGGGATAGTGATTGTCTTCCAACTTGGTGGTCTAACTCTGTGTAGAGCACCATGCTTACTGATGGCATCATATAAACAAATACAACAATAGCAATAATGATAACAACCCACACCACCATGCTGCAACTGCATGAGCACTGCTGTTCATACAAATGTTAACAATACGCAGTAGCACCTATGGGGTTTGCATGAGGAGTGAAAGCCAAGCAGGTTTCCTCTGCCCTGTTTCCTCTGATTGCCAGGAGTCAACCTAATCCAGCCAATCTGCCTGCCTTCCTGCAAAAGGAGTAGAAGTTGCCTGACTGGAAAGTCCAGTAAAAAAATTAATTAATTAAAAGGCCATTAATTAAATAAAAATAAAGCAGCATCTTATTACTGTCATTTCAGGGCCCTTTACTCAAACTGCTCTAGGATCGTGTGTTTCAAAGACCAGAATTCACTTTTCAGTGTTAGCAGAAGCATAACACACTGCTGTGAGAACAGACTTGTCACTTCTGAATGGCATCTCAGTTCATTGCTTGAAGAAAGGTCTTTATTCACTACAGAGCAAAACTTAGCTATTCTTCCCATTTTACAAAATTCTGCTTCTGAATCAGTAGTTTAACTGTTTATTGCTGAGCTGAAGTACCACCCCAAGTGATTAGTGCTTGAGCTTTGGTTTTCTGACCCAAGAATAATGGGAGGTAAAGGCTGGAATCATCATATGGAATCAGCAAATTTCTTATTCTATGATTCAGAGAGGCATTTAAACTCAGTGCACTCTTCTTCCCAGTACTTCTGAATTCTAAGACACAAGCAGGCTGACTTCATCTGTTTGCCAAGTTTCTGTGATCTGCACCATACCCAGTGCATGGTGGTGAGATGCAAGTGGGCTGAGATAACTACAGGGTTCTCCTGACATGATAGGAATCCATGTGGACTAGTCTTGTCTGCTGTGCAAACTCAATGTACATAAAACATATATGGAAGTGGAGTTCAGCACCAATTCTCATGAATCTGGCAACAACCGCCTCCTCTGTCATTTTTATATTTGGTAAAAATGCAGCAAAGTCAGAGGGCAAACCTCCTGCTTATTGCTCTGCCCAAGGACTGTGATCTGTCAGCCTTTCAAAGTGATTCTGCCTCCTTAGTCCTTTCAGTTGACAGCTTCTCTTTAAATAGTGATTTTTGTTGCATAGACCCTCTCACCACCAAAAGCTAGTAATGAATCTCATTCCTATAATCTGGATAGGCAACTTAACTGAAGCCAAAAGAAATGGCCAGTGTTTGGTTACTACTTGCACTTAGCTGCATTTCAGGCAGTGAGCTAGAGGTAAAGGTCTTACATTCCTTGCCACATAAGCATTTGAACTTTGTGATTTTCATTTTCCCTATTCATCAGTGGAAATTCCACTTTTACTTGACGATTTTCCAGTTCAGACCACAAAAGCAGCAACCTGTCCCTTTTGCTGATGACAACTTTCACATAACATAGATTTCAGAATATTAATATCCAGGCTTTTCTCCTGGAAGGATGGTGGCAATGATTCTAAATCTTAAGCTAGTTTGTAGAGAAAAGGGGAATGGGTATCCTTCCCTGCAGCTGAGAGAGAAGGAGAGAGTGGGGGTGGGGAGCTGCATTTAGGTGTTCAACATAAATGAACTGTCAAATGATCACTTCAATAGTACTGATACACAAGAAATGGAGGATAAAGGAAACAAAGGCCCTGCCACCACAATCGGCCTCCAGCTAAACCGGCTCCTCTTCTTAGTCAATGCCACTGCCAAAGGACCTTTAAGGTAATGACACTTCTCCCCGCTTGCACACAGAACTTACCTTTTTTGCTTCCAATGATTATTTATATTGCAGAAAAGAAACTTGTTTACTTACCTGCAGGACAGTTGGTTTATCCCTTCAATGTAGTAGCACACTCCACCGTTGACACAATAGGACTTGACTGTTTCATTGCATTGTCTAGTATGTCCAGGCCCAGAGGAAAGAGTTGTGGTTACTGTGGGGGGGAAACCCAATAAGAACAAAATTTGCTGTTAAATGTTTCTTTTGTGATCCCACTTATTAAGCTAAGTAGCTGCTAGAATGAACAACCCCAAAGGGCTGACATAATGGCCCTGAGTGTACAAGTAGCTCCAGGGATGTTACACTGGATTGGTTATACTATAACCTTCCTCTTTCAAGAAATTCACTTAGAGGACATCCAGATGCACATAATTTGAAAAGTGAGCCTGCTGAGAAAGCACAATAACATTTTGCACAAATGCACAATCTTCTTTGGGTGGAGCTGAGGGGAAATCTATTATTCTACTTTGTAGTCTAAGGGGCAGCACACAGCACTAACAAGTTGGCCTACAGAAACAACTTGAGTGTCCATCTCTTCTCATACCAGTTTTCTCTTAAATGTTTGTTAGCTTCCCTCAGCACATGTCCCCTGAAAATCTACAGCTTGAAGGTACACAAGGAGAAGAGACAACCATGGCCGAAAGCTAACCCCCCGAGGCTGAAGTGAATGCAAGATGGTGGCATTTGCATTGTGTTGATTAAAGAACACTTCCTCTGCCTCCCTGGTTCTCCAGGGCCAAATAAATTCAATTAAAGGAAGACTATATCAGAGTCTGTACAACATATCCATAGAACATCCCAGTGAAAAAGTATATCTATGGTTAAGTCCAGTAACAATCAAGGGTCCTGAGAATCTCAGAAGACATTTCTTGACCTTATGATTATATAACAAAACTGCTTGGGCCTCACTGACTTCCTGACCTGAAACTCCCAGATCAAACCACAAAAACAGAAACATGCCGCTTTTGCAGGTAAGTTCCAGACCTTGCCCAGACTTCCAAAAAAATGCCAAACCCCAGAAAAAATCATTACTTCTCCAGAAAATCCAGGAAAACTGCCCCCATTGAAAAGCATGGGGAATGAGACCTCATAGAACTAGAAAAAGACTAGAGTCACAGCAAGATAAGATGTCAATATGCTTGCAAACTGCAAGTCCTCACTGACTCACTCACTGGCTGACATAAAACTCCCAGACCAAACCACGAAAGATAGAAACAACAGGTTGCTTACTGGTATCTTTGGTTCTTAATCTGTGCAGAGACCACATCTGAAATTTCCAAGCTTTTCTTGAGATAGAGGTTTTTGGTGGTAGCTCCGCCCCCTCTGGTGATATGCACATGCATCAGCTTTCCCTCCTCAGTGTGCCAGTATAACGAACTACAGAGGGGAGGGTGTGTAAGAGCCCAGATAACCACTAGAAGAACCAAAGTTACAGGTAAGCAACCTGTTATTTGACATGGTCTATGTGCTTTACACGAATGGGTGCATAGCAAGCTATATCCCAAAAGTTTCTTACCTGGATGAGGGTGATTAAACTAAGAGCAACTGTAGGACCATTGTACCCAAGGATGCATCTCTGAGGGCTCTAACAACTAATGCAGAGTGCCTGATGAAGGAGTTTTGTGACGACCACATTGCAGTTTGGCAGATGAGGTCCAGAGGGATTGCCCAGTCAAAAGTAGCAGACTTAGAGACTACCCTAATTGAGTGAGCTTTGATTCCAGTAGGTACAGGCTTTTTTGCAAGCTTGCAGCAGAGCAGTATAGTCTGAACCACCTGGAAGAGAGTCTCTGAGCCGAGGCCTAATTCCCGCAGTGTGGTCCACACTCAGCTGAGTATCTGGATGAACAGAGCTCCTGCTTGGCTAAATGAACTGCCTCCTTTAAGAATACCTTGGCTGGCTCCTGCTTGTCTTGTAGGAGGTGATCAATAAATGGGGCTAGCTTTTCCCACAAGAATTGGTTATACCTGACGTTGTATGCCCGGTAATTAGCAATCTTGAGGTGGAGTGTGGAGACTTATAAGTGTCCCCCAAAGATATCCAGCTTGCACCCCTCTCGGTCTGATGGTGTTGAGGCTGAGAGTATCCTGTTCTTACTGAGTTCGGGGTAGGAGGAACATGGCTGCTGTTTCCACCTCTGTAGGAATCCGGTAGAGGTTCTCCAGACTTCTGGTCTGTTGGGGCAAGGATGATGGCTTTTGCCAGCAGGTTTTAGCAATTGCATTGTTCATGGGGAGAGAAATGCACACTCGAGTGTCAGCATCAATGAGGCTGAAGAGAAGGTCCAACTCCCCCTTGTTCTACTGGGAGAGTAATACCCCTAAGGAGGCATGAAATATAATCTGCATCAAGCTTGGCTTCAATTCCACTAGGAGGTAAGATCATAAGAACAGGCCCAAGGCCCAGCCACTCCAGCATTCTGTTTCACACTGCGGCCCACCAGATATATCTAAGAAGCCCACAGACAAGAGAGGAGGACATGCCCTCATCTTGCAGTTGCTCCCCTGCAACTGGTATTTAGAGGAATCTTGCCTCTGAGGCTGGAGGTGGCCTATAGCCACCAGACTAGTAGCCATTAATAGACCTGTCCTCCAAGAATTTGTCCAAGCCCCTTTTAAAGTCATCCAAGTTAGTAGCCATCACCACATCCCGTGACAGAGAATTCCATAGGTTAATTATGTGTGGTGTGAAAATGTACTTCCTTTTGTTGGTCCTAAATTTCCTGGCCTTCAATTTCATGGATGACCCCCTGATTCTAGAGTTGTGAGAGAGGGGGAAAAATTTCTCTCTGTCTACTCTCTCTACTCCATGCATAATTTTATATACTTTTATCATGTCTCCCCATAGTTGCCTCTTTTCCAAACTAAAAAGCCCCAGATGCTGTGACCCAGCCTCATAAGGAAGGTGCTCCAGGCCCTTGATAATCTTCGTTGGCCTCTTCTGTATCTTTTTCCAGTTCTAAAATGTCCTCCTTAAGATATGGTGACCAGAACTGTATGCAGTACTCCAAATGTGGCCGCACCATAAATTTGTATAAGGGCATTATAATATTAACATTTTTATTTTCAATTCACTTCTTAATTATTCCAAGCATGGAATTTGCCTTTTTTCACAGCTGCAACACACTTTCAATGAGCTATCCACCATGACCCCAAGATCTCTCTCCTGGTCAGTCACTGACAGCTCAGACCCCATCACTGTATATGTGGGTTTTTTGGCCCCAATATGCATCACTTTACACTTGCTTTCACTGAACCGCATTTGCCATCTTATTGGCCACTCCCCCAGTTTGGAGAGATCTTTTTGGAACTCCTCGCAGTCTATTTTGGAGTTCACTACCCCACTACCCTAAGAAGTTTGGTTTCATCTTCAAATTTGGCCACTTCAATGCTTCCCCCGACTTCTAGAACATTTATGGACAAGTTAAAAAGCACTGGTCCCAGTACAGATCCCTGAAGGATCCGACTTCTTACTTCCCTCCATTGTGAAAACTGTCAGTCTATTCCTACCCTATGTTTTCTGTCCTTCAACCAGTTACTGATTCACACATGAACCTGTCCCGTTATCCCATGACAGATAAGTTTACTCAAGAGCCTTTGGCGAGGAACTTTGTCAAACCCCTGCTAACTTGGCAAACAGGCACCTTTTAACATGGTGATTCTCTTTTATTTAGCAGGGGGAGAGTAACTGGCCCTATCCACCCCCAGCACAGTACATTGGAACATAGGAAACTGTCATATACTGAGTCAGACCATTGGTCTATCTAGCTCAGTATTGTCTTCACAGACTGGCAGCGGCTTCTCCAAGGTTGCAGCCAGGAATCTCTCTCAGCCCTATCTTGGAGAAGCCAGGGAGGGAACTTGAAACCTTCTGCTCTGCCCAGAGCAGCTTCATCCCCTGAGGGGAATATCTTGCAGTGCTCACACATCAAGTCTCCCATTCAGATGCAACCAGGGCAGACCCTGCTTAGCTATGGGGACAAGTCATGCTTGCTGCCAGAAGACCAGCTCTCCTCTCCATGGGACTGTTGCTGGTGTCTATCTTATATTTCTTTTTAGATTGTGAGCCCTTTGGGGACGGGGATCCATCTTATGTATTTATTATTTCTCTGTGTAAACCGCCCTGAGCCATTTTTGGAAGGGTGGTATAGAAATTGAATGAATGAATAAAAGCTTTTTGGAAGGAAAAACTCATCCAGTCCATTCCTGTCTGTAGGTAGGCATTTAGGGGGGCTATGCCATTTCCTGATGATGTCATGGAGAAATAGATTTGGGTGTCATCAGCATATTTAATTTAATTTAATTTAGTTAGTTAGTTAGTTAGTTAGTAAGTAGTCAAATTTGTGCACTGCCCCAAACATTCGTCTCTGGGTAGTTAACAATAGCATAAAACAAGTTTATACAAAAACTTAAAACAATTTAATAATTTACAAATCACCCACAGATTAAAACCTTAAAATCTTAAAGAACTGAAAAAGCTTGGGTGAAGAGGTGGGTTTTCAAATGTTTTTTAAAAATTGTCAGAGATGAGGAGGATCGTATCTCAGTACGGAGCGCATTCCACAGTCTCGGGGCAGCAACCAGGAAAGCTGGCGGCAACTGTGAGACGGATCTCTCCGGACGACCTCAGTGGGCGGTGGGGCTCATAATGAAGAAGACATTCTCTAAGATACCCAGGGCCTAAGCCATTTAGGGATTTATAAGTTATAACTAGCACTTTGTATTTTGCCAGGAAGCCTATTGGCAGCCAGTGTAACTCTATCAGCAAAGGAGTGATGTGGTCTCTCTGAGATGATCCAGGGACCGACCTGGTTGCCGTATTATGTACCAACTGAAGCTTCCAGACTACGTACAAAGGCAGCCCCACGTAGAGCGCTTTACAGAAGTCAAGTCTGGAGGTTACCAACATATGTACCACTGTTTTGAGGTCGTTCATCTCAAGAAACGGATGCAGCTGGCGTATTGATAATACCCTGTTCCAAATCTCCTGATGATCTCACCCAGCGGTTTCATGTAGATGTTAAAAAGCATTGGAGATAGGATGGGACACCATACAATAGCTCTCATTTCAGAGAGCAACCATCTCCGAGTGACACCAGCTGGAATCTACTAGAGAGATAAGAACGGAACCACTGCAAAGTAGTACCACCTATTCCCAAATCCCGCAACTGATCAAGAAAAAGACCATGGTTGATAGCATTGAAAGCCGCAGAAAAGTCGAAAAGAACCAACAGAGTCACACTCCCTCTGTCCATTCCTTGGTAGAGATCATCCATCAGGCCGACCAAGGCTGTCTCCACCAGATAGCTTGCTCTAAAGCCAATGAATCTAGATAATCAGTATCATCCAAAACTGCCTGGAGTTGATCAGCCACCACCCTCTCAATTACCTTGCCCATCCAAGGAAGGTTGGAAATTGGACTATAGTTATCCATCACCGAGGGCTCTAGGGCAGGCTTCTTAAGCAAAGGTCTCACAATTGCCTCCTTCAAACATGGAGGGATCCTGCCCTCTTTAAGTGAGGCATTTATGATGTCAGCTAGGCCTTCTCTAACAACCTCCCTGCTAGATGTTATAAGCCACATTGGGCAAGGATCCAAAGGACAAGTGGTAGGCCAAACACCTCCAAGGAGTTTGTCTGCATCCTCAGGAGTCACAAATTGAAACTGATCCATTCTAATTTAACCAGAGGAGATACTAGACATCTCTGCGGTTGACCCAGCCATAACTATGGAGTCCAAGTTGGCTTGAACATGAGATATTTTATCTGCAAAAAAGTTGTTTAAAGCATCACAGAGAGTGAAGACACTTAGGGGCGATAGTGTCTACTGACCTGGTAAGCTCCCTGTTCCAGGTCTCCACCAATGGAATCAACGGCAGAACCAACCCTAAAACCCTTGAAGGCCCCTTGGAACCCTATAGGATCCAACAGACTTCTTGGGCGGACCATCCTAATAGGTCCTGCACCCCTGAAGAGGTGGGTTGTGACCATGAAACCAACCATAATCAGATGGTGGTCCATCCATGACAATGGAAACACTCTAAGAGTCTCCACCCACAGAACACCACCCTGATCTGAGCAAAAGATCAAATCAAGGGTGTTACCAGTAGTGTGTGTTGGTCCCATGACCAGTTGGGATAGGCCCATAGTTGTCATGGCCACTATGAACTCCCGAGCTGCACCAGACAAGCCAGCCCTGAAGTGAACATTGAAATCACCCAATACTAAAAGCCTGGGCAACTCCAACACGTATACCGCCCCATTAAAAAAAAGTCACTGGGCAGTTCACAATATAAAAACCATTAAAACATTAACATAATTAAAACAATTTAAAATACAATACAATCTCTAAAAACCAAAACTGTAAAGCTGTAAACTAAAAGCCTGACTAAACAGGTAAGTTATTAGTTTCTTCTTAAAAAGGAACTAAAACGTTTCTCACTGTTCCACCAGGTTTCCATTATGCCCACTATATTTATGTTTTCATTAGCAACCAAGCACTCTAGTTTGCCCATCTTGGCTCAGAGGCTTCAGGCACTGGTATGTAACACCTATATGACAGGTCTCTTGCCTGGAGCTGGTGTATGCTATCTCCCTTAATGTCATCTGACCTTTTTGACCAGCGGTCATGTGCTTCCATCTGCTGTACTCCTGGTTCTACTCTTCCCCCTTCTGGTTTATCAATCAATCGATTAGTCTTTATTACGGTCATATAACAGCATAAAGTATAAGGGTGATTACACATTAAATGTGAGAGTAGATAAAAAGTGATTACACATGGAACGTTACTTAAGGTACATAAAAATACTAAAAATACTAAGAATAGTAGAAAGTACAACAGAAGCATAAGGGCTCTGGTTTATCTGAAACGTTTGCACCTTCACACCTCAGGGGATTTTCCTTGCCAAACCAGATATCAATCAGTTCCTCTTGGCAACTCCCCAGCCGTCATTTTATAAGCTGATCTGTGACCTTTTTTATTTTAAGCACCAGCAGTCTGGTGCCATTGTGGTTCAAGTGGAGCCTGTCTCTATTGTACAGGCTTCGCTTACCCCAAAATGTATCCCAGTGCCTAACCAATTAAAATCCCTCCTGGCACCACCATCTCATCCACACATTGAGACTCTTTAGCTCTGCCTGCTTCACTGGCCCTGTGCATGGTACAAGTAGCAGTTCAGAGAACACTACCCTGGGGGTCCTCGACTTCAAGTTACCCCTGCTAACTTGGCAAAGAGGCACCTTTTAACGTGGTGATTCTCTTTATTTAGCAGGGGGAGAGTAACTGGCCCTATCCACCCTCAGCACAGTACTTCCAGTGACTGTTGCTGGTGTCTCTCTTATGTTTCTTTTTAGCTTGTAAGCCCTTTGGGGACAGGGATCCATTTTGTTTATCTTATTTATTTGTTATTTTTCTGTGTGAACCGCCCTGAGCCATTTTTGGAAGGGCAGCATAGAAATTGAATGAATGAATGAATGAATGAATGAATGAATGAATGAATGAATATGCACCTTAACTTGGCTTCCAGGACCTCCTGACTACATTTTCCAACATTGCTGGTGTCGAATGCACCACGACAGCGGACTCCTCCCGAGCACTGCCTAACAGCCTACCTAGACACTGCATAACATCTGCAATTTTTGCACAAGGCAGGCAAGTCACCATGTGGTCTACAAGCAGATCACAAACCCATCTCTCTATGCCCCTAATGAGCAAATCAACCACTAGTAGGAGCCCCCCCACGCTCTGGAGGAATATCCTCTAGGCAAGAGAATATGGGTACATCACCCAAGGTAGGGGTCCCTTCTAAGGAAGCATTCCCCTCTTCCTCACACTGATTTCGCTCCCTCCCTGATACCTTTATTTTCCATGACAGCAGAGGAGCTGTCAGCCTGAGAACGGGATGCCTCTATCACATCTGTGAGGGTCTCAACCACATACCTCTCTGCCTCCCTGACCTTCTCCAGGTCAGCAACCTTGGCTTTAAGGGAACAAACTTGTTTCCTGAGAGGCAGTAGCTCTTTGCACTGAGCGCACACCCATGACTTCTGATCCTCAGGCAGATAGTCATGCATGCAACACTCTGTACACTAGGAAGCATCCCCTTCCCTGCTTACATTCTACCTTCATAACTGGTTTTATTGGCTATGTAGAATATATAGGATTTGTTTACAGGTTTTAAGTTCTGTCTTCCAAAAAAAAAAAAATTACAAAAATGGGGTAGTATTCTCCTTGTGCTGAGTTTCTCCTTTGGACCTCTTGTGCTCCTCCCTGCACATTTCCCCGCTAAACTCTACACAAAACTCTTTCAATATCGGTTAGCAAACTCCTACTCACAAAGCTCCGGGCAGCAAAGCACCCCTAGTCTGAGCCTTGTCTTCTCAAGCGCTGGTTTCAAAATGAGCCACCTCAGGAATCTGGCCCTACCTACAAGCTGTGTGACTCACTTGCAGGTAGTGTCCCACCCACTGTCTCTCTAGGCACAACTGATAGAAACTGCTGTCAAAAACAAACCTCTAGCCGGCCAGAAATCAAACCCTAGAAAATACTAGCCCTAACAAAATTAACTTGTCCTTTCCCCCTTGATTTCTTGTTCATTTATTTATTTGTTTGCTTGCTTGCAAGGGAAGTTCCTACATATGCTACTTCAGAGAGCAAAGACGGGGCCTCCTCTTCCTTCGACTCATGGTCCTCACTAGACTACTTCACTGTATTCTGCTTGAGTGTGTGTTCGTGGAAGCTGATGTCGTTTCGGCTCTTCTGGCAGCTGCTGGTCCAGTGGCCTTGGTTTCACTGGCTGGAATACCGATGCTCAGTCCAATCTAGATTTGATAGGGGGCCTCTGTGGCCAAGACTTGTCTCCTGGAAAATCCTGTGGAGGACTTTTAGGAGCCGAAGGAGAGGTCAGTCTGTCCTGATGACCAAGAGGCGAGCTGGAGCAAGATGATGTGTAGGCCTCTTCCCATCATTTTGGGCAATATTGTTTGTGTCCATCTGAATAGACATCCCTGTAGCGATCCGATGAATTGTCTCAGAGCTGATGGGTAGTTTGATCTGTGGTGACTCCATAAGGGTTCGAGTCTTGTTAACAGTCTCTTGAATACCTTGGTTTGGGTACATGTGAAATGCCCTCAAATTACGGTAGTAGTTTTATGCTGGATGCTTGTCCCAGATACGGTAGTAATTGTTCTGGTACAAGCCATGTTCCTGATGATAGAGATTGGCTCAGATTTGATGACAGAAGTGGTGCCTACGTCCCATGTAAGGTGCATGTAAGGCTGTAAGGCTGAGTGATAATCTTCGGGTTTGGAGCGTACCTCTCCATGGTCAGAGAGGGTTTCATTCACTGGAACATCGTATAGAACGGGGATATACTAGTTTCTGAAGAGTCGTGTGGTCTTGCTCGAGGTCAGAAGCAGGTTCTTGTTGAGCGTATGGGTCAGAGTGCCAATCAGAGACCGAGTGCATGGAATAGGGCGATTGTGGTCCTGATAGATGGGGTTCTATCCGAGGTGAGGAGTTTTGCTCCTGAGATGCAGGAGATTGATATTGTGAGGATGGATCCAGGAAAAGTGGGTGGGTGTTCTTCTTTTTCAGTTTAGGCATGGCCAAGAAGCATCCTCTAGGACTCATTTTTCAGTTAATGCAGGTCAGGATTGTCCCTGTGGTGAGGCCTTTTCTTTTTCTTCTTGTTAAGAACCATAGCATGAATTATGACTGAAGCATCCTGCAAAGATTTTCAATTAAACTCCGCAGTGGAGGTAGTCAATATTATGCCAAGCCCCAATGAAGGGTCAAAGGAGCCATGGGCTCATAAGAACACAAGAAAAGCCCGACTGGATCAGGTCCAAGGCCCATCTAGTCCAGCATCCTGTTTCACACAGTGGCCCACCAGATGCCAATGGAAGCCACAGGCAGGAGTTGAGGGCATGCCCTCTCTCCTGCTGTTACTCCCCTGCAACTGGTACTCAGAGGCATCCTGCCTTTGAGGCTGGAGGTGGCCTATAGCCCTCCAACTAGCAGCCGATGATAGACCTCTCCTCCATGAAGTTATCCAATCCCCTCTTAAAGCCATCCAGGCTCAAGAGTTTGAGTATGGGTCTGAGTGCCTGAAGCCATCGTGGCCATGTGCAGGGCTGTCAACACCATGGGCAAACCCACTGTTGTAATGCAGGGATGGCCCAATTTCTCCTCTATCAAGGAGATAGATGCATCATGGCAAGGGTGGACGCTGCCTGACATGAACAGAGAACCTGTTCCCACAACCAGGAACACAGCCTGGAGGCCTTGTTTTTGTGCACTTGTTTAGTAAAGTTGAGGCAAGGCACGCAGGTTTTGACAATGTGCACTTCACCAAGGCAAAAGAGGCAGTGGCTGTGTCCATTGGCAGATGAAAGTTTGGCCCACACCTGGTGCACTTCTTAAAAGTGACCTTACTGGTCGTACACCACAAGAGTGGCACGTACCCAAACTCTCCAACCCATCCGGGGTGGGAGAGGAGGGAGCAGGACACAGTAGAAAATCAAAACGTAAATGAAAGAGGGAAAACTGAAATAGGAAGGAGGAGGGATAAAAAAGGATGAAATAAAGGAGTAACCCTAACCTTACAACCCTCCCCCGCACTACCTTTTCTTTTGGTAGAAAGTTGTTTGGAGAGTTCTGCGGACCAAGTCAATCTGTCAGCAGATGAAGAAAGACTGAGGAGGGGATGCCGGCGCAAGCACATATCACCAGAGGGGAAAGAGCTACCACAAAAATCTCAAGAGAAGCTTGGAAATTTTCGATGTGGTCTCTGCGCAGGTGCAAAGCCCATTCAAGTAAAGCACAAAGACCACGTCAAAGAACATGTGGTTTTTCACAGGTTGGTTTCAGACCCCACCCAGAGTGACTACCAAAAAAATCCAAAACCCAGGCAAAAATGCATTAATGCCCCAGAAAATGCAGGAAAACTCTCCCACTGGACAGCATGGGTCATGAGACCTCATAGAGCTAGGAAAAGACAAGAGTCACAGCGACATATGATGTTAATATGCTTGCAAACTGTTTTACTAGTATACATACATAAACATTTGCTGAAGGTTCGACAACCAGCAGGAATAACAGTTGACTTCAAAAAGACTTTTCCAGACATTTTTTCTATGCAACAATTGTGCAGATATCGCCTGGCTGTTGTATAATCCACCTGCCTTTTCTTAGTGTAGTGCAAAAAAAAATAAAAAATCTGCATTTTCCCAGCATTCAAACTGCATTTTGTTGCATGGAGGAAATAGGATTCCCTTTCCTCCATTCAAGTCCCTAGAAACATGTCAATAATTATGACAATGAGTGCTATGTGGGAAATGGTTGCATGTGTCACACTCTTCTATTGGATAGAAGTTGTTACACCACTTGTAACAACCAACCTAACTCTGACCCCCAAGTCCATTTTGTGGATTTTTAACAACAGTGTAATTTTCCTTTAAAAAGTATTTAGAAACTAAGTACTACCCCACTTGTAACTCAAGAGTAGAAGTGCTTGTGTAATCCTTTGGGTTTTTTTAAAAGATTCTAAACACCGGTAAATCTGTCCCTACCTGCCAGGTGGTTACTTTTGTTTCCTTAATATATATCTGAATGCTGTGCTTGCTGCAGGCTCCTCTTACATTGTCACCAAATCCCATCCAAAGAAAAATATTCAGCTGTAGATTGGAAACTCAGATTTATAAATTCAGATGGCAAAGAGCTGTAGAGTCCATGAAACTACTAAGAAGCAAGATGCTCTTCAGACTTCTGCATGAGGGAGATATGTAATCCCTGAGCACAGTACATTGATAACATGCAGTGATTAGTAGAAGCCAGCACAGATTTGTTAAAAATAAATCTTGCCAGACTAATCATCTCTCTCTCTTTTTAAAATCGAGTTATTAGCCCAGTGGATTATGTTAATGTTGTGGATACAATTTATCTTGATTTCACTAAAGCATTTGATAAGCTGCTCCATATTTTGGTTGGCAAACTCGTCAAAAGCGGTCTCGATTATAGCACCATGAGGTGGGTTCACAACTGGTTGGCAAATCATACTCAAGGAGTGCTTATCAATGGCTCTGCATCAAACTGGAAGGAGGTTTCTCTGCTACAGGGCTCTGTTGTGGAACCAGTACAACAGTTTTATCTACAGCTTAGATGAAGGTATAGAGGGAATCTCATCAAATTTGCAGATGTCACAGGCAAAGGAAGCTAACTCCTCAGAAAACAAAAATACAATTCAAAATGGCCTTGAAAGAATAGGAAATTGGGCTGAAACTAACAAAATATATATTCGTCAGACAAATGCAACTTGGGCAACAACAAAAATATATGCCAGATCAGATGGGGTGCAGCTTGGCAATAATAATGTGGAAAGGATCTTGGGATTGCAGTGTATCACAAACTGAACATATGTCAGTAGTGAATTGCTGCTGCAAAAAAGGCTAATGAGAGTTTAGACAGCTTCAACAAAGCCACAGTTTCCAAGTCATGAGACAACAATTCCACTTCATTTTGCACTAGTAACAGGGTCATAGCCACCATTGGATGACCAGGTTCAGAGAACCCAGACAACTGCCGACACATTCCCTGCGTCTGACGTCAGGCGCAGGGTGTGTGGTTTAGCTCCCGAACAGGGCCGCGTGGCCTTGTTCAGGAGTTAAATGGCCAGAGCCTTTAAGGCAGGGGAGCTGCTCCTGGCTGCACTACGAACGCAGCGCTGGCCTCAATCTAACTCCCAAACAGGGCCATGCAGCCCTGTTTGGGCACTAGACCACACCCCTGCATCATACGTCAGACACGGGGGCATGGCTAACTGCCCGTGTCTGATGCAGGGGTGGGGTGAGGGGGGCCGCCGCGGCCAAACACGAGCCACTGCTGGCCTCCCTCCACTAGTGACTAGTTAGACTTCTTTGAGAGTATTGTGTCCAGTTCTGGATGTGCGACACTTTAAGAAGGATGTGGACAAACTGGGTTCAGAGGAGAGCAATGAAGATGGTCAGATGTCTGGAAATAAGCCCTATGAGCAAAGGTTAAAGTAATTGTACATGTTTAGTCTGAAGACTGAGAGGGGCTATGATAGCATCCTCAAATTCCTGGAAGACTGTCATATGAGAGGGCAAAATCATGTTCTCTGTTATTCCAGAAGGCAAAACTACAACTAATAGGCTTAAATTACAGGAGGGTAGGTTTTGGTTGAATATTTGGAGAATGTTCTTAGTGTATTACAATAAAATCAATTACTTGGGGGTTGGTGGGCTCTTCCTCACTGGAGATCTTTAAGCAGATGTTAGATAGTCATCTGTTGGGGATGTTCTAACTCTAGATTTCCTATATCAAGCAGGGGTTTGGACTAGATGGCTTACAAGACTCCCTACAACTCTTGCGATTCTGAATATAACCCTAACTTACAGAAACTGAGGAGCCTCTAAAAGAAACATCTGTGCCATTCCGAAGCCAAACCTAAGCTAGGGGAAGCTCCCTGTTTTAGCTAGGTTCAGGAAGACTGAACTGACCTAATATTTATTTATTTCCCACTTCTTCTTTTTTTTAGAAGAGTTGAAAGCAGCTGGCCACAACCAGGCCCTCTTCACCTCAGGAATGCTGCTGCATCATTTCACGTCAGACCCTGCCCTGGGCCAATACCTAAATATATACACCACATATAACTGCACAGATATAAGAGCACAGCATGGAAAATTGCAAGCAGGGCAAAGATGCAAAGGGGAGTCAATATCATAAGAATGGCTGGGCTACAGCCCAGAAAATTGATTGATTGATTTCCCTGTTCAAGTTCCCTGTTCAAATCCTGCCTTGGCAATGAACTCATTAAATAGTCTTAGCCACTGCTGGTGATGGAGTTCCAGTGCATCGAACTTTTGCACCAACTATCATAATGACCACTAGGGGCACTGGGAGTAGAGGTAGTTAGTGAGGGTCCCCTTACCTGTTGAAAGAGAAGGGGATGGGATAGTCCTTCTCAATCAAAAGCAGAAGATAATGGATCTTCTAGAATGCCTGGGACTGATGGATGCCAATGAAGTCAGTACATCAATGGATACAAATTTCTGGAAACAAGATAGAGACAACGAGCCTTTACCAGCCAACAATCTATACAGAAAGGCAATTGGAAATGTATATAGCCTCCTGTATATAGCCACAGTAACAAGGTCAGATATTGCTTCAGCAGTAGGAATCCTGAGCAGAAAAGTGAGTGCACCAACCCACAATGACTGGATTGCAGTCAAAAGACTGGGAAGATATCTGAAGGGCACCATGGACTATGCATTAGAGATTCCAGCAAACAGCAATCCCAGACTTGAGGGGTACATGGATGCAGACTGGGGCAAGGACCAAACAGATCGTAAGTGCACAAGTGGATACCTATTCTGGTATGGAGGTGGAGCCATAAGTTGGGCTAGCCGCAAGCAGTCACTTGTTGTGCTCTCATCCACAGAAGCAGAATAGGTTTCTGCAGCTGAAGCATGGCAAGAAGTGGTGTGGATAAACCAACTACTATTGGACTTTGGGATTGAGGAACCAAAGCCCACAACCATGCTTGTGGGCACGGTTGCATCGAGATCTCCCAAATAGAGAAGATGAAGTGTTGAACTAAGCACATTCCCATAAAGTACCTGTATGTTTGGGACTTGCAAGAAAAGGGGGTGATCCAGTTGGAGTACTGCCCAACAGAAGAGATGGTGGCAGATGGATTGACTAAACCACTGCCTAGAGACAGATTCCAGGTGCTTCAGAAGAAGATGGAAATTGTGAGCCAGTGCGACAGGCAAAGAGAAGGGGTGTTGTAGATGGAGCTCCACTGCACTGACCTTTCGCACCAACTATCCTGACCACTAGGGTCATTGGGAGTAGAGGTAGTTAGTGAGGGTCCCCTTACCTGTCCTTGCTTTGCCTCTATGACCCCTGCCTTGACTCCTCAGGTATTTCCTGTAGCAAGTCAGTTCTACTTCCTTTCTCCTTGGAGAGCAGATGGGAGCATCTCTCCCTCTCCCCTCCTGTTCATTATGTAGCTCATAGTTAGGACAGGTCTTTCCTATCTCAAATGTACTTAACCGAATACATCTTATTTACTTTATACTGCACTACAATCTCCATGTTTGTTCTTGACTAACTGCAACAATAAGGCTCTGCACTACTTCATAACTGGAGTGGGCAGTTTCGTCTTGCTGCTTTGCTAAACAGCAAATTACAACAGCCACCTTTTGTCCTCAGCCCCCATCTATACTATGGAGATAACAATACCAACGTATCTTTAAAAGTTGGTGCAAGGATAGCAACAAGACAATGTATGTGAAGCACTCAGATCAGAAGTGCTAAGGGAGGGGCTGTGACTGAGGAGCAAAACACATGCTTTGCTGGAGGAGGGTCCCAGGTTTAATTCCTGGCATCTCCAGGCAGGGCTGGGAAAGACCCCTGTGTCTGAAACTCAGGAGAACCACTGCAAGTCAGTGTAGATGATATTAAGCAAGATGGACCAATGGTCTGATTCAGTATAAGGCAGCAGAATCGGTATTTAAATACCAGGTACTGTTATAAAATGTGTGCTCCAAAATTTACACTAGCTTTCAACAGTCTTCTTGCCACAATATAAAGTGATGAATTTGACCTATGAACTCCCAGAAGGCTTGTCCCGTGGCATGATCTCTGAGTGCTCTCCTGCACAGACCATCTGCAAGAAGGTGGTATGATGGCAGAGGTGAGGCTTCCACATTTTTGTTTGCCATGATCACAAGTATCACTAGGGTGGTACAATAGTACCATAGAGCATGAAAAATCCCAGTCTTTCTCTCAAGCTTGGAGCAGGAGAAGTGGGCAGGTACCGCCCTGGCAGTTTCATAGCAATCCCTTCTTCTTCTGTGCTGAGAGGAAGGGAGGTGGGGGTTGTTGGCCATTGCATTGCCAAGGTATCTAGAGTACTCTGGCCATGTAGAGTTAAAATGAGCAGGTCCTACACTTTCCTTACCTGCTCTTGAATAAAAGTGTGATGTGTGTTGGCTGCTGTTCAGTCCCAGTGCTCAGAGCACATCAGCTGAGCAGCAACTTAACCCCCCACACATCTCACACTTCCTGTCCCTGATCTTGAGCAAGAAAGGGAAGGAGGGGTGGGAGGCCTTCCTTTCTGGGCGACCACAATTTTGGCCTGGCAACAAAGGTCAAACAAGTCATGAATCTCTGGTGGAGATGATATGGACAAGATGTATGACCAAGGTGCCTAATATTTGTACTACAACATCTGGCGTGTACAGTTACATATTCATCATATGTTTTGCCTCTTGCTTTCACATTATTTTTAATCCTTCACTTAACTAAATAATAATCACATTGTTACCACCTGAAATTAAGTGTTATATTCCAGGACACCCATTTGATTGATGGAATTTTGGGGATTAAAATGTACCAATGCTGTACAACTACATTATTCTGTTAACTACATTTCTTGTAAGATACACAGAATCCTTTACATTTTGCTTCTCCTTGAGCAGTGGGCAGAGAGAGGGGAACAATAAAAATGCAAGGCATTTCACTTCTATAAACAAAATGTGTTTGTTGAAAAAGCAAGATAATTTAGTTGCTCAGAAGGCGATAGACAACTGCCAATCAAAAGAAGTGCTGCTAATACTAGGGATGTGCAAAACGTTTTGGGCACAGAACGATCTGTGCCCAAAACAGCGAAATTCGGGTGATTCGGGGCCGAACCGAATCACCCACGAAAAGATCCGAGAAATTTCAGGCACGAGCCGAATCACCCGAATTTTGGGCCCGAAAATTCGGGTGATTCAGACCTCCATTTTTTTGCCTTCTTTTACCCCCTCCATTTTGAGCTATGACATCTATTTGAATTTCCCGCCTTTTTGCATCCCATTGACTTCAATGCAAAAAGGTTGGATGTGATGTCTGCTCAAATTTTGGGTGCCAGGGATGGGGTATAAAATAGTGGGGTGGGGTGGTAGTGCCTAATGGGTGGATGTTACCACCCCAATTGCAGAGGGATTGGGCAAAGGGCTGATTTTTGGTGAATTTCTGAAGTTTTAGTGTCTCTGGGGCAGATAGGGGCATAACGTGGGATCTGTGCCAAAAGGGTGGTGTGGTGTGGTAGTGCCTAATGGGTGGGGGCTACCACCCCAATTGCAGAGTGATTGGGCAGAGGGCTGATTTTTAGTGAATTTCTGAAATTTACGCATCTTTAAGGTTTTCCCCGTGAAGGGTGTATCGCTTCACGTCGGGGGGAAAGGGGTGTCTTAGAGCGGGGTGGGGTTGGTGGTAGTGCTGAGTTGGGGCAAGGAAGCTACCTGAATTTTTTCAAAGGATTTGGGCAGAGGGCTGATTTTTGGTTAATTGTTGAAGTTTTCGCGTCTTTAAGGTTTTTCCTCATAAGAAGTTATAATGGAGCTTTCAGCAGCCCCATAAGTGCACTTAGGGGGTGCTGGGGTGGCCCAGAGCGAGTGGTGGTGTAGTGCACATAGGGTGCCAACCACCCCCATGGGTTTCTAACCCATGGGGTACAGGGTTCTGTTGTTTCTGAGGTTTTCTGAGTGTGGATTCTATGATAGCAAATGAGATTTTCAATGAGACACCATGAATCCACTCTAATTTGCTATCATAGAATCCACACTCAGAATCCACACTCAAAATCAGCCCTTTGCCCAATCCCTCTGCAATTGGGGTGGTAACCTCCACCCATTAGGCACTACCACACCACACCACTCTTTTGACCCAGATCCCACGTTATGCCCCCTATCTGCCCCAAAGACACTAAAACTTCACCTGAAATTTGGGTGGTAGCCTCCACCCATTGGGCACTACCACCCAACCCCACTATTTTGCCCCTGGGACCTGCTTTTTTGCCCCGAATCGATTCAGATTCAGACCCGAATAAATTTGTGTCCGAACCGAATCGGGGGGTTATTCGGGAGGGCCATATTCGGCCACAGAACAGAACGGGGGTGTTTCGGCTTGGGTCCAAGCCGAAACACCGAAAATCCGAATTGCACACCCCTAGCTAATAACACTGCAAAATAGACAGCAGCAGATTAAGTTAAACCAGAGATTATCAGTTCTAATTCACCTTTTGCCCTTCAACTGCCCTCAAATTAATAATCAAAAGTTCTTAGATGATAACTCAGCTCAGCTATAATATGTGCATGCTATTCATTATGATTTGCAGCAGTTGGGGACGAAGATCAAGGAGTTAGGTCAAAGGCTTTGTTTGATGGAAAACTGAAAATAAGAGGGAGTGGTGGCACCACCAAACACAACATACTGAGTGGGAGTTCCAAGCATATGAAGTAGGAAAGCAGAATATGATGAGTCACTTAAGAGAGCAGGAAACCTTTGGACAACTGAGTGGGGTGTAGATGAAAGAAAAAAATGGAATAAGAAGAAACAAAGGAGCACAAAGAAACATAACATTTCTTCCATAAAGATGGGAGTTTATGCTGGATGCAAAATATAATTTGCAAAGAGAGTTACATGAATTTGAAGCAAACTGTTACATGGACTGAACAACCAGAGAAGTGAATAACTTTGGCAGAAAAGTTCTGGAAAGAAGAGAGGACTGAGGTATGACATGGGAAGGCCAGAAAGAAGATTGCTTTAATCAAGACAAGAGATGCCACAAGGGACTAAGAAAGATTCTTTCAATGATGTATGGTGAGAATTAAATATAAGGGTGACAAAAGAGAAGGAGGAAGCAAAGATAAATACAAGGCTTCTTATCTGGTCAATAGTGGAGAGGGGGTGGTGATATTGCCTGTGGATCAGTGGAGCAAAACAGGAGCCATTTAGTCTTGGACATATTGAGGCTGCATTCTCATGACCAGAACAATCGCAGTTAGAGAGTTAACAGCGATTGGCTAGCCTGCATGCTCCTACAAAGCATGTTGTAAGAATCTGGAATTTCTGGGCAATCCCCTTAAATCCTTAAATCCAGGATCCAATCCTGGTAGGAATCCCTCTTAAATGCAGATTAACTGCAACTATTTAACCAGGTTCCTGGTTCTCATGACACACTCCACTGGAGCTAATCAACTGCAAAATTGATAGCTTTAACCATAATAGTTCTTGACATGAGAACACGGCCTCACTTTCAAATAGTGATCAAACATCTAAGCAAAAATATCTATGTGGGATTTGTGGAAGATGTGAGATTGGATGGAGGATGAAAGCCCTGGGGCAGAAGCTGGGTGTCTTCAGCACACAGGTGACCCTGAAAGCTACATGATGGCTTTCCCAACGGTCACCCAATGGCTGTTTATCTCAAAACTGAATTTTTTTAATTTTAGTTGTGCATCACTTAAGTGTATGGCAAAAAGGTGACTCACACTTTTAATTTAAAAAGCCATTTTGGAAGGGCGGTATATAAATCAAATCAAATCAAATCAAAAAATAAATAAATAAATAAATAAATAGCAGAGCCCCAATGGAAAGGGGAAGAAATGTCTTCCTCCAGTGGAATAAGCAATAGAGCTGTATTCAAGCTGGCATTTGTAACCAAATAAAAGTGGGCCACTTTGGACATATATGGCCCAAATGGACCTGGATCAAATCACTAGCCAATTCAGGCCTGATTGGGTTGAAGTCAGCCTCCTTCACCAGTCCTTCCTTCCAACATCAAAGTGGCAATGCAATCTCAGAAGAGAATGCAATTCCAAAAAAAAACACCCCTTGCAACTTTCCCAGGAGTGCAGAAAGAGGAAATAATGCCTTTCAGCAGTTGTTTTCAGACAGAAGTCACATCACTGCATCTATGCATGTCTTTTCCCTGTAAGGAAAGTAGCCGGGGGGAGGCATTTGGGAGGGATGGGGCAGTGGGGCGATTGGTGGACTGGTGAAGCAGCCGAAGTGAACCACTTAACCAATTCACAGACTCAGATTGAATCAATGGCTGCTCTGAAGACTGAGGCGGCCCTCAAACTGAAACAATGCTGCTTTAGACAGCTGCAATAAGCAATTTGAGGAGAACCAGATAAGACTAGTTTTGCAGAAACCTAAGAAGAGGAAGGAATCAAGGAGGAGAGGATACTGTCAACTGTATCAGTTATATCAACTTAGATACTGTCAATTGTTTCAAAGCCAGCAAAGAGGTCAAGGATGGCAAGGATGGGGTAGAGATCATGAAGATTTGGTAGTGAGTATATTATGTTATTTTAGTGAGAGCATCAGAAGAAAGAAGGTCAATAGTATGAAATGCAAATGGAGGGAAGGAGTTCCAGTTGCAGAGCAACAGAGAAGGTGGCACAAACAGGAGCCTGAAGAAGATGGAGAAAATATTAGGAGAGGGCAAAGAAGCTGCAGGTAGCAGCTTTCACAGCTTTGGGTCAGTGGTGTAGTCATGAATTCAGATGTGCAGGCGGTCTCGATGACAGCCCCACAGCCACACACCCCACTTAGATAAATGCAATAATTTGGAGGATTCCATTACAAGAAATCAAAGATGTTTCCTAATCCTGCAGAGTTTGAACCTCATGTGGTTATTCACCCAGAAGAGCAGTCTGGATTGTCAACTACAAAAGGTGGCGTATACTCCTTGTAATAGAAGAGAGAAAGAATGGCAATAAAATCAATCGTAGTCCGATATTCAGTTATGTAACAAAACATTAGAATAACAAGAGCATATTATTTGCATTTAAAAAGCAGATTATGAGGTCATTCACACAACTGGCCCAAAAGGGTAGGTCAGGGCTACCACAGGTGTCATGTGCAGCACCAGGATCACTCCCAATTCTGGCACTCCACCCCCAGGTAGCCCTGCTTTTCTACCTGGGCTAAATGTGAGGTAGGAGGATGTGCATGTACCTCCTATCTCACGCCTGGGTCATGTGGGCACTCAGGCTGCTGACAGCCATCCTTTCCATACAGCCGGGAAGGGGGAGGAGTGGCCTCACAGCAGGAACTTACCCAGTGCACCACGCTACTCATGCAGTGCATTGTGGGATTCCTAGCAACACAGTTTCCTTTTCTCCCCCACTCCTGCTCACTGTGCTGCTTGTCTGGGCATGTGGGCAGCGGAGCCCTCTTCGGGCTCTGGTCGTGTGGGAGGAAAGGGTTCCTTCCTTCTCCACAGCCCCACTGGCCGTGTGAACAATCTTTATTTCCTAGTCGGCCAAGCAACAGATGGAGGCAGAAAGGATTGCGGCGGCAGGAGCTACTGTAAAAAAGATAGGCTGAGTGACAAGAAATGTCTCTGTCAGCTGCTTTGCATCCCTGCCGAGACCCTGAAAGAAAAAAGGTACTGGGACTGCATCCCTGTGCGTCCCTGCAACATTACACCACTGCCTTGGGCAGAAGCTTTTTCCAGCACTTCTTCCCAGTCCTTAGTAATACAGAACATTTTGCATGCAGAGCATGTGTCTACCACTGAGCTATAGCTCCTTCCTCTGTGAACAACAGGAATACCACAAAGTAATGTTGCAAGGCATACCAACAACAACTACAGAATTTTAATATGGTTAACCACCACTAATATCAAAGTGAACATGCCATTCAAGGAATAAATGAACCCACAGTATGGACAACTGGTAGCAGACATACTATCCAGTCTGCCTGCCTGCATTTCTAATATGCCAGTCACAGCAGAATCTATAGCAACCATTTAGTGAAAAGGACACTTCTGGGAATTAGAACTTTTTGTCACATTTCTGGGTGATATTCTGGCCCTGAAAATTCCTGTGAAAGGTTTAGGAGGGATGCACTTTCAAAAGGAAGACACAATGAAATCAATTCTTGATATTTAATGAACCTCACCTGTTATGGCAACTCATAGCTATTTGGGGCGGGGGGCGGGGGGAGACCTGTGTTACTCCAGCACAGTGAATACTTGTTTTAATAGGACAGAAAAGCAACAAAACAAATGTGTTTTTCTATCAGCAAAGGCTCCAGTTACAATCAGGGTCTTATTGTGATGCATGCTGTATAATCTTAGGTGGCAGATGCCCAGTTTACTTCAGATGGTCAACATTTGTCAGGAAATCAATGTATATTAATGCCTCATGAAAGTCACTCCTATTTCTCAGGAAAGCATTTGTAGGCTGTGTCTGTGCCTATACTCCTGTTTTTTTCAGTCCCATATGGAAGGAAGTAGCTGCCACTACAAAAAGCTTTGTAGTGGCAGCTTTTAAACCAGACCCCAGAAGATCTCCCACCCATATCATTTTCACGACAGTGCAGGCAGGTCTGGCAGAGTAGAGGTTCATGCATTTCAGGACTTAGCAGCAATCAGGCTGCAGATAAGACTTATCAGGTTCTTTGATCCAAACACCTGAACCTGCTCATAAATCAGGTATGTAGCTGATTCCATTCCCAGCCAGTGCTGCCTGCTTACCCTCCTATCTACGTCCATGTACAGGAGAACCTCAATACCCATGGACTCTACATCCATGGACTCGCATATCTGTGGTCAGGTAATTAACAACAACAAATATTTATATACCACTTTTCAACAAAAAAACACCCGACACCCGACCTTGGCATATGCAAATAAAAACCGGCAGAAAAGGGGTTAACTCTCTGTATCCGTGAGTCAGAGGCAGCCAGAAATGACCACAGAGGTAATTTCCGGCAACCATTTTGTGAAACTGAGCCATGTTATGGCTCCTTTTTTCTAAAAACTCAGCAGAAAATGGTGGCAAAAGGCTACAAAATGGACTATTTCTCACTTCTTGGGGGCATTGCTGGATTGCTAGAGGCCCATAGAGCATGGCAGGGCACTTTATTTTACCCTCTCAATCCTTTTTTGGGTGCTTTTTGGCAATTTTCGGGCCTCTGGGAACCTAACCCCTGCAATCCTATTGCCCCAATAACCCAGTATTCGCTGTTTCTGTATCTGCGGTAATTGCGGAAAATGGAAACCCCACAAATACTGAGGTTCTCCTGTATTGCCAAACCACCACTGCTGTCGTCCTGCCATTTTTAATGTATTATGCATGTCTCAGATTGACAAAGGGGGGGAGGGGGAAGAAGGGAATTTCAAAATGTATTCAAACGGACTGGGAGGCAGAGAGAGGAGATCCCTTAAATCAGGAGAGGGGGAAGCAATCAAAGAAGGTTTGATCCTGTGTTTTTCTTTTCTCAGCACTGAAAATAATATACGTGCTGTGCTATTGCTGCTATAACTATCTGGTTTTTCTGGATCTCAGATTGACAAAGGCAGAAACTGGGTGCCTCTGTGTGTGTGTGTGTGTGTGTGTGTGTGTGTGTGTGCGCGCGCGCGCGATATTTCTTCTTGATTGCTGTGACGAGCTCTATGTCTGGCCTTGAGACTAACTTATGCTTCAGTCACTGCTCTGGTCTGCTCTGCAGTCTGCTAGGGTTGTGTGTTTTGTGTTTTTTTCTGTTTTGTTTTTAGCCCGAATCCGAAACACCCCCGTTTTGTTCTTTGTTCGAAATCAGCCAATCCGAAACACCCCAATTTTGTTCTTTGTTCGAAATTGCAAAATCCGAATCCGAAACGTTTTGGATTTTGAAAAATGGCCCCGGGGAGAAACTAGTGCATGGGGTTGTTAGTGCCCAATGGGTGGAAACTACCACCCAAATTTCAGAGGAATTGGGCAAAGGACTAATTTTTGGCGAATTTTTGAAGTATAGGATTTTTCCCATAGGGAAGAATGGAGGTTTCAGCAAAAGTATAGCTTCATGTTGGGGGGAAAGGGGTGGCCCAGAGCAGAGTAGGGTGGGTGGTAGTGCCCAGTGGGGGCAGGGAAGCTGCCAGAATTATTTCAAAGGAATTGGGCAGAGGGCTGATTTTTAAAGATGTAATGGAGTTTGGGCGTCTGTAAAGTTCTTCCCCATAGGGAATGATGGACCTTCTTAATTCCTGCCCCATAACTGCACTTGGGGGGCACCAGGGTGGCCCAGAGTGAGGGGTGGTGTAGAGCACATAGGGTGCCAACCACCCCCATGGGTTGCTAACCCATGGGGTACTGGGTTCTGTTGTTGCTGAGATGTTTTGAGTGTAGATTCTCTGGTAGCATATGAGAGTGGATTCATGGTTTGTCATTGAAAATCTCATATGCTACCAGAGAATCTATACTCAGAACACCTCAGAAACAACAGAACCCAGCACCCCATAGGATAGCAACCCATGGGGGTGGTTGGCACCCTATGTGCACTACACCACCACTCGTTCCCAGCTACCCCAGTGCCCCCCAGGTGGAGTTATGGGTCTTCTGAAACCTCCATTATTCCCTGGGGGGGGGACCTTAAAGAAGCGTAAACTTCAACAATTCCTAAGAAATCAGCCCTTTGCCCTATTCCTTTGGAATAGGGCAAGTGGCAGGCACCCCTTGGGGCACTGGCACCCAACCCACTGTTTTGCCCTCAGGCTCCCTTTCTGCCCTAAATCTGCCCCAAAGACATGTCAACTTCAGAAATTCTTTAAAAATCAGCCCTTTTCCAATTCCTTTGGAATATGGTGGCACCAGGCACCCATTGGGGCACTACTACCTGAACCACTCTTCTGCCCCCAAAGCCCCCTTTCTGCCCCCAATCCACCCCAAATAACCTCAACATCACACATCAACAACAGCAGAGCTTTGGAAAAAATCAGGCAGATTTCCAAAGGTCATGCATATCCACATCCCCCCCACCCGAAATGCAATTGATCTACACACAACAGTGAAATGCACACTGCCCCACAGGGCAATGAGGGTAAATGCACACTGCCCCACTAGCCAATGAGGGTAAATGCACACTGCCCCACTAGCCAATGAGGGTAAAATTTACCCTTAAATTTGCTTAAAAGGAATAAGGAGGCAATTGCCAGCAGATCAGCCCATGCTTTCACTGGCCAGTCTGTGGGCTGGAAGCGCTGGAAATTCGAACAGATGTCAAAACTCAAAATGGAGACTGAAGGAGAAAGACTTTTTGTGATTGCAAAATGGAGTTCCAAAACAGCCGAAAAAACAACAAAACATTTTTATCCAAAACAGGGACATTTTGTTTTGGCTACAAAATGTTCTGTTTTGAGCATTGGGTGTTTTGTTTTGGCTACAAAACAGCCGAATTGGCCTGTTTTGTGCACAAAACGTTTTGTATCCGAAACGAAACACACATCCCTACAGTCTGCACTGCAAGGTAATGAACTCAGTCAAAATGTGGCTGAAGTTGCTCCAGTTGAGTGTATGGCTATGCTTACGGTAAGGGTGCTGCTGTGGCAGCTGTTGCAATGCTAGGAAGTAAGGAGTCATAATTGTGTGAGAGAGCACAACTTGTGCCAGTAATGTTACTGAGGTGTAGGCACTGCGGCTGGCAGTGGATTCTGTGTCAGTGATTCCTTTTTGGCCATTTTGGGACTGTGTTTGAAATGTGTGTTCTGTGTTGGGAGGGACAGAATCCCTTTTACTGTGTGCTTCTTAGGGGTGTGCAATTCGGGTTTTCGAGTGATTCGGCTCGGACCCGAGCCGAATCACCCCCGTTCTGTTTTGTGCCCGAATCTGGGTCACCCGAATCACCCTTGATTCGGTTCGGATTCGGATTTAATCCGAATCCGAATCGATTCGGGGGGGTAAAAAGGGGCCCAGGGGCAAAATTTTGGAGTGGGGTGGTAGTGCCCAATGGGTAGAGTCTACCACCCCAATTTCAGGGGGATTGGGCAAAATCCTGATTTTTTGTGAATTTTTAAAGTTTTAGTGACTTTGGGGCAGTTCGGGGGCATAGCATGGGATCTGGGCAAAAGGAGTGGGGTGGGGTGGTAGTGCCTAATGGGTGCAGGCTACCACCCCAATTTCAGGGGGATTGGGCAAAGGGCTGATTTTTGGTAAATTTCTGAAATTTTCATGTCTTTGGGGCAGATTGGGGCATATTGGGGCAGAAAGTGGGGCCTGGGGCAGAATAGTGGGGTGGGGTGGTAGTGCCTAATGGGTGGAGGCTACCACCCCAATTTCAGGGGGTTTGGACAAAGGGGTGATTTTTTGAGAATTTTTGAAGTTTGGGTGACTTTGGGGCAGTTTGGGGGCAGAAAGTGGATCTGCCCCAAAATAGTGGGGTGGAGTGGTAGTGCCTAATGGGTGGAGGCTACCACACCAATTTCAGGGGGATTGGGCAGAGGGCTGATTTTTTGAGAATTTTTGAAGTTTGGGTGTCTTTGGGGCAGATTGGGGGCAGAAAGTGGACCTGCCCCAAAGGAGTGGGGTGGGCTGGTAGATAGTGCCTAATGGGTGGAGGCTACCACCCATCCCCAATTTAAGAGTGATTGGGCAGAGGGGGGAATTTTGGTGAATTTATTTTTATGAGGTTTGTCTTCATAAGGTGAAGTGTGCTAAATTGATTACTTCCTCATATTATTCATAGTAAAGGAAAGTGTGAAAAAGTGAAAGTGGGGTCATGAGAGTTGTTTAATTGAAAAAAATCTCATTTGCTATGATAGAATGAGAATTCTCATTCTATCATAGCAAATGAGATTTTTTTCAATTAAACAACTCTCATGACCCCACTTTCACTTTTTCACACTTTCCTTTACTATGAATAATATGAGGAAGTAATCAATTTAGCACACTTCACCTTATGAAGACAAACCTCATAAAAATAAATTCACCAAAATTCCCCCCTCTGCCCAATCACTCTTAAATTGGGGATGGGTGGTAGCCTCCACCCATTAGGCACTATCTACCAGCCCACCCCACTCCTTTGGGGCAGGTCCACTTTCTGCCCCCAATCTGCCCCAAAGACACCCAAACTTCAAAAATTCTCAAAAAATCAGCCCTCTGCCCAATCCCCCTGAAATTGGTGTGGTAGCCTCCACCCATTAGGCACTACCACTCCACCCCACTATTTTGGGGCAGATCCACTTTCTGCCCCCAAACTGCCCCAAAGTCACCCAAACTTCAAAAATTCTCAAAAAATCACCCCTTTGTCCAAACCCCCTGAAATTGGGGTGGTAGCCTCCACCCATTAGGCACTACCACCCCACCCCACTATTCTGCCCCAGGCCCCACTTTCTGCCCCAATATGCCCCAATCTGCCCCAAAGACATGAAAATTTCAGAAATTTACCAAAAATCAGCCCTTTGCCCAATCCCCCTGAAATTGGGGTGGTAGCCTGCACCCATTAGGCACTACCACCCCACCCCACTCCTTTTGCCCAGATCCCATGCTATGCCCCCGAACTGCCCCAAAGTCACTAAAACTTTAAAAAATCGCCAAAAATCAACCATGAACCGAATCACCCGAATTTTTTGTGCCCGAAATTCGGGTGATTCGGCTCGTGCCCGAAAAAATTCGGGGGACATTGGGGGTGATTCGGTTCGGCCCTGAATCACCCGAAATTGTTCGTTTCGGGCACAGATCGTTATGTGCCCGAAATTTTTTGCACATCCCTAGTGCTTCTGCAGTGTTTTTCAAGGCAGGGTTATAAAATTGTGCCCTCTGCTTGTTCCGGCCATAGGGAACAATGGGGAATTTGAAATGCCCCATTGTTCCCCATGGGTAGCTCCTAGCAACTCCAAAGTGGCCTGGGTGGGTGCTACCTACTACCAAACTCACAAAAGAAATGGGCAAGTGAGTGTTTAACCTTTCCCCATAGGATCTTATATGGCTTTTGGGGGAAGTTTTAAAAAATTCCCACTTGCCCATTTCTTTTGTGGGTTGGACTGTAGGTAGCACCCATCATGCCCTACCACCCAACCCACTTTGGGGTCCCTAAGAGCTACCCTGGAGGACAATGGGGTGTTTCAAGTTCCCCATTGTTTCTTATGGCTGAAACGTTTTGAGTCTGTTTTATTGAAACAGCCAGTTCTGTTTCAATGAAGCACTGAGCATTTTGCGTTATGTTTCGAGATCAAAAGGAAATGCAAAATCCATTTCATGCACAGCCCTAGTAGAGGGGGCCCACTCTACTGTTTGTGATAGCTCCCCTAGCTATTGCTTTTAGATGGCTACAGGTTATTTGACTACAATTGAGCAAAATCAAAGAATGGAGACTGTGCATTTCATTACAGGCCCTCTACTCCCCTCCCCATAACCCAGCACTGAGCACAGCCCTAATACACAACCCACCCACAAGCATGTGTTGGAGGAAGGGCTTACTCAGAGTACTGCCTAGAACTTGTATGGAAAACAGGGAAATACTTTTGACATCTGTGTAATTTGCTTATCCACTTGATAAAAGGGTCTCACTCATCATAGCACGGAAATGAAAACCCACAAACACTCTGCTCAGTCTTAGTTTCAAGGCTTTTGATCCCCTCCACCCCCCACCCCCGCTGTCAGTCTGGCTGGGCTGTTCACTGACTGGTTGTTTGTAGCCTTTCTTTCTTTCTTGGTAGAGGGAAGCAGCCTTTGCTGACAAAGCGTTGCTCCAGTATCAAGTACCTAACCAAGTCAATATGGCTTTCCCCCCTCCTCCAATACGTGTAGGAGAGTGGCAATTGTAATCCATGACAGTGACAGTAAGAACACTCCAGGGGAAAAAAATCTATTATAAAAAGATTCAGATGCTGGAACAGACCAAAGTCCAATCTAGCAGAGCATCCTCTTTCCCACACTGGCCAACCAGATGACTCTGGGAAGCCCACAAGTAGGAGATGTAGGGAAGATGTAGGGGATAAATTTCAACATGAAAGTATAATCTGATGTTTTTCATAATGTGATGGTGCTATGGACTGAGCCCTCAACAGTAAACTCAACCACTGTATACAGAGCTCACAACAAAATTTTGGAAGGCCACACAGGGTAAGCTCTAGCTCTAGTTCTTCTTGTCATGACTCTGAAAAGCAACTCTTCACATCGGAAGCCACTCTCCACTGTCTCAATCTTAAAGCTGATTGAGGCTTCAGTTTGTTTTAAAATGTAAATCAAGTGCTCCTAAACATTTATACAGGAGGAATGCTTTGTCAGCAAAGGCTGCTTCCCTCTATAACAAGAAAGAATGAAAGGCTACAAACAACCAGTCAGTGAATAGACCAGCCAGACTGCCTGCAAAAAAACCCAACACACCTTGAAACTAAGATGGAGCTGAGTGTTTGTGAGTTTTCATTTTCAGTCACGATGAGAGAGACCCTTTTAGCAAGTGGCTATGCAAATACACAGACCTCATAAGTATTTCTGTTTTCATACAAGTCATAGGGAGTACTCTGAGTAAGGCCTTCCCCAACCCATGTGCTGTAGGTGGGGCAGGCTAGTTTGGGGCTCCTAACAAATACATGGGCTGCAGGGGTAGGGGCTCAATCTAGTGAGGGACTTTCTCTGAGCTTGATCAGATATAGATTGCACAACTCTAAGGAACTTCTATAGGCTATCTCAGGGGTGGGCAAATATGGCCCTCCAGCTGTTGTTGAACTACAACTCCCATCATCCCCAGCCACAATGATAGCAGTTGTCGTTCAGCGACAACTGGAGGGCCAGGTTTTCCCACCCTGGGCTACCTCAAGGATTGCACACTTTCCTGGAACCATAAAAATAGCCTTGATCTCTTCTAGAAAATGTAAAGGTGGAACATAAGTCTACTAAATCAGTCAATCAGTCCTTGGGAGTTTTTTCAGAACTACTTACAGAGCTACTGTAAGTCCAGAGCTATTCAGGATGTGGATAAAAACAGATAGAATTTCAAGAATCTCAAATGCACACTAAAAATGTGTTTCTCGGCAACAGCAAAAGCAAAACTGACATTAAACAGATTTGCTGACATACTGCATAACATTATGCATGCATTGTAATATGTGCAAGAGTGCTGTTCTGCAAGCACCAACATTTCACAAATGGAGTTAAATATAATGGCTTCATTGTCATGCAGCTCTGTGAAATTTTTCTGTTTGCACAATTGCGCAATATGTCCATAACATTGTGTAGTATATCAGCCAATATTTTGACTCAGCTCTATTTAGCCCTCTATTTAACATACATTTTTCAGGAGTTTTGAGACTGTAAGAAGGAAAAGCAAAATTAAAATGTTTCATGCTAAAATAAATAAACTTGCATCTTACCACTTCTCACACTGAGGCTGCCTCTGACACTGTCCTTGCCAAGAACATTCTCTGCTTCACAGCTATATTCTCCAGCATCTTCTAGTCTCACCTTGTTAAACTGCAGTCTGGAATTTTTTCTGTAGAATAAAAGGAAGGAAGACTTTAGATATGATAACTATGGTGGGAGAGAGAGACATTAAAAGGCACTTCAGATTATGAGAGCGTAGAATTCCATATAACTTGCTTGCCCGTGAGTTCTTGTATGGACAAGCTCAGATCCATTCAAGTTTAGGGAGGACTCAAGAAGCGGTTTTTCCAACCCCCTTCCAGTCTCCCTCCCCACCACCACTTTGTCAGCAAAAAGAAACTCTTTACCTTTGCAAAGGAAGCGAGAGTAACCAGTAGCATGGGGAACTTAGACACAGGTGCCTGCCTGACTCTAAACTGCAAATGATACTCCTGAGGATACAGACCAAGTATATTCCAGAGCTGGGATGCTCCCTTAGGAAAACAAATGTTATCAGGTGAACAGTCCAAAATAACTTCAGTTCATGTCACACCATAATATGCTAAATGTGAAGCTTTCTAGGTCACTCTGTGGAAACTACAAGGTTACATACAGATGTACAGAACTCAGGAAATCCACTAGTTTATTAGTCTTGATGAATGAAAAATGATGCCTGACAAATTAAAAAAGTCCTGACAAATAATGTACCAATACAGCTTGAGAAACATCTGACGAGTAAAATATTTTGTCTTCTTGGTGAGCGGAGCCAACATTTCTTGACCCCTGCAGATATACCATAAAAACAGAATGGGGATGTATTCTAAACCTCATATAGATTTTTAGTAGTATTACTCCATTAAGCAGCTCACCATTAGATAGTGTTGTGAGCTGCTGTGAATAATTTCTCTGAGAGCTGGTGAAATCTGCCCCTGGGGAAGGAGAAATATCGGCGGGCGGGGAGGATTATTACACTTGAATAGTTTAACTCAGGGCTCCTCAACTATGACCCTCCAGCTGTTTTTGGACTACAGTGAGCATCCCCAATCACAGTATTCAATAGTCAGAGATGATGGGAAGTATAGGCCAACATCTGAAGGAGGGCTGAAGTTGAGTAGCCCTGGTTTAACTCATGTCTCTGAGGTAAAAAGATGAAGAAGCTGAGTCACATAGAGCTTGGTCCTTCACTGTGACAGTAGCCAGTTCCTTCATTCCTTCCATCTGACCTTGGCTTCTTCTTTTATTGCTCCATTGTACCTCAGAACTGCTTGCTAGCCCTCAGTGCTCCTATCTAGCTTTTAAACCAACCTTGTACCTTGAAGGGGCTGCTGGGCCTCATAGGGCCCAGGACTTTTGAAAGTTGCATGATAGGCAGACATTTAACAGGTGCAAGTTTACCTACTATATGAGGATGGAAGCAGCATCTCTCTCTCTCTCTCTCTCTCTCTCTCTCTCTCTCTCAAAGCTGAGTGACAGACAGAAAGGTGGCACCTGTTGAATGCAGCTGTTAAAAGTCCTAGACCGTCTGGCCCTTATGAGGACTCAGAAGCCCCTTCTGCTTATGAGGTACAATCAGGGGTGTAGCAAGGTTGGAGTGGGCCAAGATTTTAAAATGCCCCCCCCCACTGAAGCTCAGCTCATGAAGGAAAGAAATCTTAAATGAGGCTGAATAGTGGTAACAAAAAGCATAGTGAAGTTTTTATATATAACCTATGTGCCACAATAGAACATCATCCTAAATTATTTTTTTAAAGGTTTTGTAAATTGTGGATGATGCAAGTCATTTAATGGTACTAGAGAAAGACATGCTGTTCTGGTAGCTCCAGGTCTTAACACTCACATCCATTTCAGAGGATGAATACAACTGAAGGAAGCCCGGGTGGGTGCTCGGCTGGGGGAGTCAGTCATGTGACTTGCCTCTGGGGGCCCCCCACTTCAAAAGGCAGTGGGCCCCCAGACAACTGTCTCCCCTTGCCCGATTATAGTTATGCCCCTGGGTACAATGTTGGAAGGTTGTAAAAGGCCTAGACGTTCTGAGGTAAAATGAAGCAAAATGAAGGAACAAGCCACTGCCCTACAAAAGCAGCAACACTACCATTGTGAAGCAGTTGAGAGGCCTATGTGAAAGAAAAGGCCCAATCTACCTCAGAGACATGAGTTAAACCATTCAAATACAGTAATGGTTGTTCTTTATTTTCAAGAGATTTCTCCTTCCCTGGGGGGCAGGAGAAGGGGCAGATTTCACCAGCCGTGACAGAAATTCGTAATTGTTTCTAGAGCAAAAGAAAAAAAAGAGCAGGAATCAGGCGCTGTTCCCTTCTCCGTATAGCGGCTCCCCCACTTTTTTTAAAGGCAGATAAAAATTAAATATTGAAGCTCTTCACACAATCCATGCACACACACCCCGCCACTGGAGCGCCAATAATGCACCATGCGACTGCCTGGTGCATTACTGGAAACCCCCTCTCCCACGAGTGTGCCTGCCACACACAATCGATTAGCCCAGTTTTGGGGCACACTCGCACCCAAAACCCAGGTTAAGCAGCGGGCTGCTTTATAGGGCTCACCACCTGGAGCCACGCAGCTCCTGGAAGTTCTCACTGACAGCGAAAACTGGGCTGCGCTTTCCTAGCCCGGTCTTCGCTGCTTGTGAGAATAGCTTCATTTTCTCCTTATTATTTATTATTATTATTATTTCTATTTCTATACCACCCTTCCAAAAATAGCTCAGGGCGGTTTACAAAGAGAAATAACAAATAAATAAGATGACTCCCTGTCCCCAAAGGGCTCACAGTCTAAAAAGAAACATAAGAGAGACACCAGCAACAGTCACTGGAGGTACTGTGCTGGAGGTGGATAGGGCCAGTTACTCTCCCCCTGCTAAATAAAGAGAATCACCATGGTAAAAGGTGCCTCTTTGCCCAGTTAGCAGGGGTTATACTGGCATACCATATAAGACTGGCATACTTATATTGGCATACCATATAAGAGGGCAATTCTGGGGGGAGGGGAGATTTTTTGAGTTATAAAACCAGCTCTAACACTAACCTGATAGTCTTCACTCCTCTCATCTCCACTCTATGAAACAGTTCAACACAAACCTTCTCCTCACAGTCAATCAATCAATATTTATTTACGGTCATAGACCAAAAATACAAGGACAAAGTATAACACAAGAACAAAATAAAATAAAATACAAGAGTAAAATAGTAAAATTAAACATAAAGTGACTCCCCTCTGTACAATCTAGAAATGATATAACAAAACCTTGCAACAGACTTGGAAACAGAAGAATCCCTGTCTGACAATAAAAATTTAACAAGATGGTCATCGGACTGATATGTCGACCCACACACTAGAGGAAGAATAAAGCGCTCCCTGATCTTCTGATTGATTGATCTCCTCATAGTTCCTCCATTTAAAAAAGAAAAAAGCAGGGGGGGGGCGTTGTAGGAAAATCAAATAAAAATATGCATAAGAGTACAATATTGGAAGATAATAAACATCTTATTTGTACTAACACTGAAATGGCCCTGACACATAAACAGGGATTCCTCACTGAAAAACATTTTTCTTCTTACTGCACCAACCCAAGCTTTCTGCTGCTTCTTTTCTCTAGGTACATACACACATACTTTTCTAGTATGCTTTCTGTTGTGCTCCTGAAGCTACTCTGTAACACGTGTAATTTCCAGATTGTTGAAAATCATGGTTGTTTTTGGTCAGATTATGACAGGAAACTTCACTGTCCATACTCAGTAACCAGGCCTCAAGAAAAGACAACAGAGAGGCTATTCCCACGATCAGGCGAAATCGGGCGAGGGGAGCCTAGCCCGATTTTGCCTAACCGTGAGAACTACAAGCCAGGTGCCCTCCAAGCAGTTAACCCGCTTAAGTAACCCTCCCCTAAGCCCACATTAGCAGAGAGAGTGGTCCGCTGACCCGGGCTCTATGATCCGTGCCACGGCAATTCACGAGTAGACCCCCAACTGGGAGGCTGAAAAGCAGCCTCCCGGCTCGGAGGTCTCTCCAGTATGCCCTGCACACTCGTGCAGGGCATGCTGGAGCTTCCGTGGGCCGTGCAGCCCCCTATCCCCCCCAGCACCCACCATAACGGAGCCAGCAGTCATGTGGGCAGGCGGTTTGGCCGCCCAGAGCAGACTGACTGCTCATCTGTGGGGAGAGCGAACTTAGCTCGCTCTCCCCACAAACCCCGTCCAGGCTCTTCTCACTGATCGTGAGAAGAGCCTCAGAGACATTTACACACAGCAGACTTTAAATGGAGGCTTTACTGCGAACTCAGTTGTCCCAAAAATCGACACAAAGAGTGGATTTTTTAACTCCAGATATAAATCGGGCTGCACTCTAATGCATAGTGAAAAACCCGAATCGTGTGTGAACTGATCCCCGATTACTCACAGGGACTTTGGGGTAAATCTGGCCAATGTGTGAATGCACCTCCTCCATTCCAGAGGAGATGCAAATTAAAGGGCTTTAAAAGCTTCAAGTGAAATCTTCCAGGTGTGATGTCACAGCACAGACAACGTGGCTGCTGTTTGGGGGGGCATGGCCAAATAGGAATTTCAAGCCTTGATTTCAGCTGTGTATGAGCACCTTTTGGTATTTTATTTTATTTATTTGTTGTGAGAACTGAACAATAATTTTTTTTTAATGAGACATTCCCATTTGCAGCAATTTTCCCCTCTGGGGACAGCAGACTTTCTCCTGCCTTCACAATGCAAATGACAGATGTGCATATCAGCTATTTGAATGTAATTCAGTAATCAGTCTTTCTTGCCCCTATGCTTCAAACAGGCAGTCTGCCCTTTAGAAAAGAAAAGAATAGACACAGTTTATATGTTTCTCTAATTAACCAACTGTTCATATGTTTATAAATTCACAGTCAAGTTGTGAAGTCAAGTTGTGAAGTTTATAAATTCACAATTCAAGTTGCAAAACTGCTCTTGAAAGGGGAGGGGGAAACGCATTTGTGATACACAGGTGCCAGCCACTCAGCACTGTGCACAGTTAGTTTCCATTATAAATTCATAAAATCAGTGACATCAGCACTGAAGAAAACATATTTACACAGATTACAGTGAATGTTCCCTACATTATTTGAACAATAGTTCACTTGTGTGTCGCCTAAGGGAAAGTACGCATATTTCTTTTGTAGTCACAGACAAACTCTTCAGCTCTGGTGCTGATTCTCCAGAGACCACAAGGTTTATAAAGATATAGCTAGAGATAGATATCTTTCTTGGACCTCAAAGAGTTCTTTGGTATTGGAACAGAGAGGGAATGCTGCAGAAGCAGAGGCAAAAGACTGGAAGGCTTTAGAGTAACTGGGGTCAGAGATCTGATGCCCAGGATATAGCAAGGAGGAGCTGGCTTTCACAAAGTTTTGAGATGCAGTGGGGTCAACAGGCTCTGGGGCACAAAATCTTTAGATAATAAGACATCTGAATAAAAGGGAGTTCTGGTTCAGCTGGATGTGACTGGAATGGGGAGGGTCGAGGGAGGTACACAGTGCACTTGGTGATTGCATCATTTGATGCAATAGGGATTCCTCTGTCAATCAAACCAGATATCATTTAAACCATACCAGCTCTAGATTATATTATTAGCATTATCTGCATTACTGTTCAAATCTTAAGTTGTCTCATTTATATTTTATTTACTAGGAGGCAAACTAAGCAGAAGGAAATCTTCCAAGATCTGTTTCCTTTTGAGCAAGGCAGGCTTGCCCCTGCCTGTTGCTAATTAGTGATAAAACACGCAGTTCATGAGTAAGGAGTTTTCCCTTCTACCCCAGCAAACATTCATAGAAAAGGACACCTCCCCTGCCCAGTGGCGCCAGAAGGCTGTGCAAGCAGTTTGTGGGGGGAATAAATTGATGGGAAACTGGATGATTTGACATACAGGTAATTGCTGCTTTCTGCACAACAGTCTATTTCATTATGGTCCATTATCACTGAAACAAATCTAAAACTCATTTGGCTTGGGAAATGGGAAATAGAAAAGGTTGTTTAATAAAAAGCGCATTTGGGCCTTAAAAAACATTTAACATTCACAGTATCACACAGTCTTAAAATGTGGTATCACTGTTTACAGTTTTCTATCAGAGAAATTCAGATAAGCATTTGTAAGAGGCAATTTTACTTCCTATTGTACTGCTCTAGTTAGTAATTGTTCTAATTAAATAATCTGTTTATTTCAAAAGATAAAAAGGAATCAAGGATCATCTAGAGAAGAAATAAGGATACAGCAAAGCCAACAAAGATAACAAAAAAGTTTACAACAGGAAGAGGCAGCTTGCTACTGTGTTTTGGCCATCTAGCCTGACACTAGAATGTCAATCATTGGCATGTATTCTGAAAACAGATAAGTGTGATCTGGTGATTAGAGCTCTACAGTCCTGGGTCTCAAACATTGTGCATAGGAATTGAGAAACATTGCATGTAGCACACAGTGATGTCTTGTTAACAACATAAGAAGAACTCTACTAGACCAGACCAAGATCCATCTAGTTTAGCATTCTGTTTGCAACAGTAGCCAGTTAGATTACTTAGATATCCCTGGGAATCTTACAGCAGAGCATGAAGTTGATGGCAGCATTTGATGCAGAGATATACTGTACATGAAGCCCCAACATGCTGTCTGGTGGACTAATCATCCACCTATTGGATTAATCCTTCTTAGAGCCATCTAAGGTGGGGGCATGGCCAGGGAGGTGAATCAGCATTTACTGAACACAGGGAGGGGGACAGTGCTTGCTGCACATGTCTGTTAATGCTGATTCCCCTGACTGGCCATGTCCCCAGATTAGATGACTCCCTGTGTTTACTGAACATTGTGGTGGGGCGGGGGGTGGGGGCAGTCTCATGGGGGGGGGAAGCTAATGTCAATGTAGCATATTGTCTTCAGTCTCTTTCCTACTACTTCCTAGCAGGGAATGCTTTTTCACCAACACAGCTCACTCAGATGACTTTTCAATGAATTTTCCACTGTGTCTTCAAAATATCTTTCCTGGGTTGTTCCAGCCAATTTAGATCCAATTCAGTGCATATCTCAAGTCAGAATTCCTTTTTATCCCAATTTACATGTATGTAAATCTCACTGGCCATCCTGTTGCCCATTGTCCCAGTTTGGAAAGAGCCTTGTGGATCTCTTCATAGTGAAGGAGATTTCACCATCCTGAAAAATGTTGTCATTTTAACCAACAGCTATCTCACTATCCACCCCAAGCTACAGATTATGATGAATAATAGCATGTGTTCTATTAGGGGATTCTACTGCTTCTTGCGCCTTGTGAAAACTTTCAATCCCCGCCTCCACAGTTTTCCTGGGGAAACTCTTTTTCAACCAGCTATTCATCTGTAAAGAGCCACCTAATGGCGCAGTGGGGAAATGACTTGATTAGCAAGCCAGAGGTTGCTGGTTTGAATCCCTGCTGGTATGTTTCCCGCACTATGGGAAACAACTATATCGGGCAGCAGCGATATAGGAAGATGCTGAAAGGCATCATCACATACTGCGTGGGAAATGGCAATGGTAAACTCCTCCTGTATCCTAACAAAGACAACCACAGGGCTCTGTGGGCACCAGGAGTTGACACTGACTTGATGGCACACTTTACCTTTATTCATCTGTAAAAGGACTATTTCTCTTATTGAGCCACATTTAGTTAAGAGCCTTTGAAGAGGGACTTAGTCAAACACTCTTTCAAATTCCAATCCTTCAATTTCTACCAGAAAATTAAAGAGATGATGATCTGTGGTAGAAAGGTGGACATCTCAGATTTGTAATGATATCATGTGACAAAATGATGATCAGCACAGTTGATTTGTTGTGAGTTTGTCATCCATAATACTAACCAAACCTTTTGCTAGCTATTCTGTTAATCTTCCCAGTGGCCTTGGCCTTTACCCTGAATCTCAGTCATGCTATTAACAGTTAAATCTAATCCCATCTAGTCTAGATTCTGCTAAGAGGCACAGCCATAACTCAGTGTTAGAGCACATGATTGCATGCAGAAGGTCCCATATTCAATCCCCAGCACCACCAGTATAAGGATCTCATCTGATGTAGTAGGGCCTTGGAGAGCTCCTGCCAGTTAGAGTAGGGAGGACTAGCAACAGTCTGACTCAGAATAAGGGAGCTTCTTCACATGTTCACAGTTCAGTGTATAGGAACAATGGATTGTAACTTGAGGGGAAATTTAAAACATTTTGATATTTCCAAAAATAAAAATTTCCCACAAAGATTGCAAAAATCTAAAAGGCAAGAAATATATATAGGAAACATCATATATATCTTATTACATAAGCAAAAACCAGCCAAGATGGTAAAGTCTTGAGTTAAAAGCCGTACAAAATAAAATGGGTTTTAGAACCAGCCAGCATGTCAAACACCCTTAGACCACTTCCCAGGCACTGCCAACTAATTTGGGGGCACAGGAGGATGGTAGACCAGAGAACAAGGACTGTGGCCTCTCCCACTTGCCAGGGTTCAGATTTCTCCCTGGTTCACTGGGGAGCTTAAAGCCATAAAGCAAATGGGACAAGGACTAAAATGTAGGTAGAGGAAGATAATGATGAAACAAAGATGGTTTAAAGCTAATTTGAAAGTCTATTCTGTGATAGTGATGGTGGCAAACTGTTATTTACACGTCATTATTGCATCCACACACTCAAGGCCAGCAGAGCTTCTTGGAACTGTGTGAGAGTGATTACATCCTGCTCCAACTGTGATTGGTAGGCTTGAACTCTCAGTGGCTCACTACGACAGTTTGGCAGAGCTTTTTGCAGTTAAAATAGCTTGTTTCTGTTCCAACTTGGCAGTCATTCCTGAATCAGGGACTACAGTAGCAGAAATATCTAGATCCTCCTATCAGAATGTACTGGATGGCTTTCCATTGTTGACATGCAAGAATAAGGATAGAGTGCTTAATGCTCTTCATGCCCTGTTTGTTCCCCCTGCCTATGTTACTAAAGTGGTGGTTTGTCATTGGGAATTGGTGGCTTGGTCAGAGGACTATTAATTCATGCCTCCCGGACAAAAAGGGAGGGTATCCATCTGATTAAAGGAGATGATTTTGGCATCTTTAACTTATCTAGAAACTTTTGTTTTGAATAACTATTGGTCTGTGCCAATATACCTGAAAGATCCCCTGCTTCCCCATCAGTCTGTCTGTGCACTGAGGACACGGCCCAAGATGCTTCTCTGGGTGCCCCCACCCCCCTCTGAAAGTTAGGCAGATGGTGACTAAAAAGAGGACCTTCTCCACAGTGGTGCCCTGCCTTTGCAATGCTATCTCTCCAGAGAGGCTCACTGGCAACTACTCATATCTTTTCAGTGCCAGCTTTTATTTGTCCAGACTTTTTAACCTCCTGTGATGTTTTTGGGCTGCCATGATATCTGTTATTTTATTATTACTCTGTCTTAGCTGTAGGCTGTTATTGCTTTATTACAATTATAGGTTTTATCTGCCCTGATATCTGTGCCTCACTTCTCCACCAACCCTAATCTTGGCTATTATCCCAGCCCCCACCTTTTGACCTCAGAATTAGAGGGGGGAATTGTGTCACCCTGTTCTCCCCCTTTCTGGCTGTCCCTTTCTGGCAGTCTCACCCTGCTTGCTCCTCTGGCTAGTGACCAGAGCCATACACTTGTCACCCTCTCTCCTCTTGGCCTCCCTATTTCTACCCTGTAATAGTAGTTGGCAATGCTGATGGTCACACACTTGTGCAAATCCTGCTCTTTCTCTGAGCAGTGACTTTGTGAGAACCTTGACACACTTTCCCCCGGTGCATTGCTACAGCAACTATATTTCCACTGCAGAAGGAAAATATAGTTCCCAGTTTGGCCGTGCCTCCCAGTTCGAACCCTTGATGTATTCCTTCTATTGGCTTTCCCAGGAGGGGGCACGCCAACACCTGGAAATACTTGCCTGGAAATACTATCTACCTTGCTATTCAATAACTACATGAAACTGCCTCCAGAGGCTGTCCAAGGAAGATGATGGCATTCAAGTCTATTCTTTTTTACCAGATCTGGATGTAGCAGCTAGGGCCCCGAGTCCCTGTTTGAAGTTGGTAATGGACTGGATGTAGGTGAAAACACTCTATTAAGATGCAGCTGCATAAGTAACATATACAAATGGAAACCACAGACAGACAGACAAGTATAATCTAAGAGCTGAATGTTCTTGGTTCAAATCCCAGTTTAGCCATCAATTTGTTGACACAAGGCAAGCCAATTTCTCTCACCCTCAGTTCTCATCTGAAGTATAGGAATTATAATATGACCTTGCCTTCCAGGGTTTTTGCAAGGAAATAAGCTACATGATGTGCTTTAAGGATTTAGTAGTTAAAGGTGTGCCACATTTGCTGGGCTCAGAAAGTGGGGAGGAAGAAATGCTCTACAACCCTGCAACTGCCTTCAGAAAGGGGAGAAGGGACACTACAAGATTGTCTCCAAGTGTAGCATTTTACTTTTCCGCACGGGAATGAACTGACATGTATACAGGAGAAGAGCTGGGAAGGAGATCTGGTGGGGAGGAGATCTGATAGTGAGCGTTCTTTGTCCCCTGTGCTATGCAGGGTCTGCTCTGGTTTGCATTTGGATGGGTGCCTACATATGAGCACTGTCTGCTGCAAGAAATTTCCCTTAGGAGATAGGCCTGTAGCTCTGTGGTAGAGCATCTGCATGCATACAGAGGACCCCAAGTTCACTCCCTGACATTTCTAGGTAGAGCTGAGAGAGACTCCTGCCTGAAACCTTAGAGAGCTGCTGCCACTCAGTGTAGAAAATACCAAGCTAGATGGACCAATGGTCTGACTTGATATAAGGCAGCTTCTAGATGAAAATTTTGGTATGGGATAAACCTTTTCCCTATTGTTAAGAATTAAGTCTGCTCCTGTATTCTAGCTGCACAGCCCCATCTTGGTTTCTGATTCTTTTTCATGTAGAGAAACTTTATTTCACATGAGAGATTCAGGATTGATCTTCTGATGTTTTCTCTCACCGCTGCTCCTCCAAAAAAACTGGCAATCCTTATTTCATTAAAAAATGGAAATGTTGGGAGATCCAGTCACAGATCTCCCCTATAATGTGTGATCTTGCCCTTAGTGGGATAGAATGTTAAGAACTGGTTTCTTCTAGAGTGAGAGTTACATTTTGTGCATAGAGAATCCTTCTCCAGTCAGTGGCAGCTAAGGACCTGTAAATGATATGTTTTTGTAATGTGTTGGTCTTGGAACTATTTTTATTTTATCTGAAGGAAGCGTTATATTTTCTACACTTTTCTTATCTGTCACTGGTTGGCTGCGAGTGATCTTGCTACCAGGGAGACTAGCATATGAAGATTTGTTAGAAATATCTGAGAGAAAAATTCATTTATATTGGTAGCAAATCAGCCAATGTGGGACTTTGAATGGTGACCCTGATCCAAAGGATGAGAGGCAGCTTTTCAACTCACTGGCTCTATTCATAGCCACCACTACTACTCAAAATCATGTTTATACTTCAGCTGCCCAAGCAGATTTGCAGAGTGTATTGCTAATGGAAGAGAACTATCAAGTTTAAGACTTGAACTACTACACTTTAAGACTTGAACTACTGAGGTCTGGACTGGGTGAATGGCATTATACATTACTGTTTCCTCAGTGATGCAATGGGACCAAAAAATAATGTGCTCAATGCTACCAAGGGAGTAGTATGAGGTATACAGGGCAATACATTATTGCATGCATGCATTCAGAGAGGATACATTTGGAGTTAAAGAGGAAGACTTAGGAATGTGTCTCAAACAAACATACCATTTTGCTCGCAGGTCTTTTCAATCATTATCACCCCCTTGAGTGGCTGAGTGCCTCACTGAGGCTATTCACAAGCATGTGCAAAACTGGGCTAAGGGAGCACAGCCCAGTTTTGCATACTTGTGTGAACCATTGGGATTGAGCCCGATCCCAGTGGTTACATGGCAGCAAACCCACCTAAGTAGTCTCCCTCAGAAAAAAATTCACATTTTTAAAATTGTGTGTCACCACAGCTGGCACACTGGGGCGATCCCAATAATGCACCGCGCACTCACTCGTGCAGTGCATTATTGGAGCTCCGGGGGGCGGGGGCGACATGCAGCAGTGCGTCCTGGCAACCCGACCCCTGGAGCTGCTGAGTGAGCCTCCGGTTGTCTGGGCGAGCGATCCGCCTGCCCAGGCAAGGGAGGTTGATCATCTGCAGGGAGGATCAGTGAAACCCACTCTCCCCACAGACCTTCTCCACAAATCGTGAGAAGAGTTCCTCAGTCTGTATGCGGAATAGTTCGTCCAAAAATAAGTTAGTGATTTTTATATACTTAAGGATTTAGGATGTGATGGGGGTGTGTGTGTGTGCAGCAGATTATTGATACGTTTAAGGACTCTGATGTGGAATGTTTAAACTACCTTCTTGCTGAGGCGATTCCATATGTTAGCTACCAAGTTGCTACTTTTGCACTGCTGTCTTTTAAACTTAGAAAGAGATTTACACTTACTAAAACTTCTTCTAAATTATAGTTTTAGATCTGTATACTATATCTATTGATCTAATCGCAGATAAGTATATTAAGAGTGGGTTTTTCCCCTTTTTTCTATTATGCTTATGTTATATTATGTTTTATGTTATTACTAGTGGTTACAACAATAAATTTATTTACTTGTTAGAATTTGTGAATTTAAAGAGGAAATGTTTGTTTAAAAGACCAAAAATGGCTCTTGGCACTTCCAATATATGTGCACGTTTTCAGGATCTTTCAGAAGTAGTGGTTAGAGTGTTGGACTAGGACCAGGAAGACCCAAGTCCGAATCCCCATTCAACCATGAAATTCACTGGGTGACTCTGGGCCAATCATGTATCTCTCAGCCTAATCTACCTCACAGCGTTGTGTGTATAAAAATAAGCATGTTCCTCTGAGCTCCTCAGAGGAAGAACAGGATATAAATGTAAAATAATAAATAAATAAATAAATAAATAAATAAATAAATAAATAAATAAAATTGAGGGAACAAAGAGATTTCATTGACTGGAAAAGAGAAACTTCCATCTTTCCTGCTATATTGGAGCGGGGGAGGCACTGCTGCTGTCCAATGTCAGCTACATTAAAATCCTGGATTTCTCCATGGTTGTCTATGGGGAGCTCTCATTCTGGCATCAGGAAAGAAAGAAAGAAAAAAGAGTCTAAAGAAACCAGAAGTCAAGAAAGCTATATGAATCCAGCAAAGCCAGAGGTTGAGGGCAGCACAAGATAGCAGTTGAAATGGAATGGTTAAGTATCAGTTTAGAAAGACACAGGATAACTGAGATCAAGAAGATAATGAGAGGGAATTCATCTGCTCAAGCCCTACATTATCTTGGAGAGATTGAGGCTGGGGGAGGGATGCGTTCTGTGGAATTAAAAAAAAATCCCCTCCCTGAACTACACAGGGTTTTTACAGGAGGAGGGAAGAAGCACTACAAGGCTGGCTGAACAGCATTCCTCTTTGAAGAGGTTGGAGATACAATACAACATTTGTTACAGGTTTCACTTGTCCTGTATACAAACGGAACCTCTTCCCAGTGTGACGATGCATGCTTCTGCAGGGCTCCCACAAGGAAACTAAAGGCTCTCTACTAAGGGCAAAGGCTCTTGAGACATGCCAAAAACAGTGGGGGAAGAAAGAGTGTTACCTAATCCCTGTCCCTATTATTCCCACCATCACTCAACAGCTGGCAACTGGTACACGGATGCTAGGCCAACGGGACTGTCCTGGCACTGAAGGCTAATGGGGAAAGAATAGAGAAGCATGAGGTCAGCTGGGAAAGGGGAAACGATTTAACTCTGTCTCTCATAAGTGAGTGAAGATCCCTAGTGTTCCTGAGTGAGGATGGCATTATAATTGCTAACTGGGCAAAGAGGCACCTTTTACCGTGGTGATTCTCTTTATTTAGCAGCGGGAGAATAACTGGCCCTATCCACCCCCAGCACAGTACTTCCAGTGACTATTGCTGGTGTGTGTCTTATGTTTCTTTTTAGAATGTGAGCCCTTTGGGGACAGGGAGCCATCTTATTTGTTTGTTATCTCTCTTTGTAAACCGCCCTGAGCCATTTTTGGAAGGGCGGTATAGAAATTGAATTATTATTAATAATAATAATAATAATAATAATAATAATAATATTCCCTGAATGTACTCTGAACGCTTTGTGTGTATGGGTGAAGTGTATAGTTAAGCATCCTTTCAGTGCAATTATATGGATATCTATTTGTCTGTTATTTATTTGTACATTTTTACCCCATCTTTCCAGGAGGACCAACCCAAAGTGGCTTATCACTACAGATATAACAACATACATGAAAAGCATCACACTCATTGACAACCTCATTCTATAAAACCATTCTAAAAATATGAACAGCCACCATAATATAAAACCATTCAAATGAGTCATTAGAACCACTGTGAAATGAAGGAATCACAAAATGAACTTTGATATGTCCTTCTGGATACTTGAATGCACCATGAGCAGAATAAAGCGCTGTCGTGGCCATAAGAATCTTCTTGTCACAATTGTTGAAGTCCCTGTTATGCACCAGGGTGCAACAGCAGTGTTCTTAAGCTCACCACCTAGAGCAGCTGCTGTTTTTCAAAGCAGGGGCCACTTTGCAAAGTGCCACATTGGGAAGGTGGAGGGGCTTCGAAAGAAACAGAAGTCTTTAAAACCCCAGTGCCATCTTAGAAGGTGCACTCAAGCTGCTGGGAAGCGCAGTCGTTCCCAGCTCTTTCCCCATAAATGCCAGAGTTCCATATGTACCTCCCAAGACGGTCCTGGGACTTGAGAGGGCTCTGTTTCCCTTTAAGGACCCCCAGAAATGCTGGGGAGACTGCAGCACTGAGCAGAGAGTATGGTCACCTCTGCATGATGCCAGGAGAGCTGTGCAGAGGCTAAAAGTTTCAGCCAAACTTCAGCCAAAGTTTTGGCTGAAACTTTGCACAGGCCTAAAAAACAATTAGTGAGAGAGCTGCACTTAGGTTCAATGGGAGCTGCCCCTGGCTCCCAGGCTTTGCAGTGAAGAACACTAACCTAGGGGACAGGAGCAGTGTTCCTGCTAAGGCGTGCTCATGTGCACACGCATACACGGTTTTGGACGTCCCCTCAGTTAATTTTAGATCCCACTCAGGGAGAATCAGGAGGGCCCCATTCTGGATGCATATGTGCACCCGCTGCCTTGATACTGCTGCCCAGAACAAAACTCATTCTGCACAGTGACGGAAAAAAATAGAACACTGGACAGGAGGTTGCAACCTAAGCACCACCCTTCTCTTGTGTATGGGAGAAACAAACTGGAGGCCAGTGGCCTACCTGTAGCCAGCCACTACTGCTTCTATGACTGTCATCCATCAGACTCCTCAAAAAACATCCTGTTTCAATCCAGTTCCTTCCTGTCTCTGCAATCTGCCATTCAGAACTTGTTCTCTCTTCTAAGTCTGCTTTATGTTTCTTGCCAGTCCCTATTGCCTTGCCCAAAGTGGATAAACATTGATGATTGTTCTAAAAAATAAGCAGGTCAAGTTGCTTAAAAAAACACACAACTTTTTAAACCTTCAGTAATATTGGACTGGCTTAGACCATACATCAACTGGTCCTTGCCAAATGACATGGGGGTGGAATGAGTGTGCATACATCTCCCCATCTCACTCAGCATGCCCTCACTCTGTCGCATAATCACACGGGTAGATAATTTGTTTGAACGGCCTCTCATTGCACAAATTAGTGCAACTAGTATTTTGCAAATTTAGTACAAATCTAGATTTTTTAAAATGATACTAGTAGTAGTAGTAGTATTTAAAGGTGAGGGCTCCCACATATACACAATAACAACATGCAGCCAGGCTCACTCAACAGGGTAACTTCCCCATCCCCACCCCCAACTGACCAAGCCTGAGCTGAAGACTCCTGTGGAAACTAATCTTCCCTACAAGGTACTGCAATTGTCTTCGACTATATTTCTCCCTTCCCCTTTTGTTGGGTAACGGCTCCACCCACCAGCCAATAATGGCAGAGCCATCCTGTTATTTGTGAATATGGCTACAAATTTTCTGAAAATTCATGCAATTTGTTGCAAAAATGATATTCCATAATTGTTGTAAATAAAGAATTCTGTTATTTTGTTATAGTTTTGTCATGTGTTAGGCAGTTTTCTTGATATGGTTGTGTTTTACAGCTGCTTCCCTCATACACACAAGGAAATCTTATATAAATTTAACAAAAGATTTATTCAGCAACAATTCCATTTTTTCCTTCTCCTTTCCCTCTCTCACTCCTTCACCACACTCTCAACAGGATGCCCCCTGGGACAAATGACCAAAGCAAACCAACAAACAAACTGCAAAAGATTACTGGATAGAATACAACACATCCCTCCCATGTATGACAACCAAAAATTGAATTAATTTAAAATCTTGAAGTCTTTTAGGTGGTCTCCTGTCATGCACACTTCTCCTAAGTCTTGGGTTCTCTGGCATGGGAGCTGTTTGTTTTTCTGGTACTGAGGATTGCCCATCACTTTGGTCAGCCTTATCTGTGAGGTCAAAAAAGGAGGCAAGATCAAATACTTCTTAATATTTTTTTTTTCTTGAGATCAGACTCCCTTCTTGTCTCACAGTATGCATGCTGGAAAGTCTCAAACTGTTCAGTTTCTTTCCATTGTCCAATAGGACAGAAACTCCTTGGATTTCGATTATTTGTTTTGGCCCAGAGTATCAGGAACATCCCTTTCTCACTTTATAAGGCAGCTGTACGCAAAGTCTCACACCTGAAACGTTCACTGTTTTGCACTCTGTTTCTGATCTACATACAATTTATATTTTTGTTGCTTCCCCCTTACCCGATCATGAATCTCTGCTTCCTCAGGGTGAGATGGCACGGAAAGCCCTATCAGTTGTTGCCATTAGATAAGTTTGGTGGTAGCTTGCATCCTCTTAGTAGTTCAAAAGGTGATTTTTCCTGGTAGAATAAGGAGTACTGCAATAAGCAAATAAGAGTTTCACAGATTGTTTCTTTCCAGGGTTATTTTTGCATAGAAGCCAGTTCATTAATCTGTTCATTCTTTCCATTAAGCCATTCCCTCAAGGATGGTACAAGGAAATAGTCTTGTGTTTTATCCCATAGTCATGCAAGTATTGCTCCATTTCAAATGAGGTAAGCTGTATCCCATTGTCAGTCAGTAGATCTTTAAGAAGACCTTTGTAGTGGCTAGAGTGCCAGACTAGGACCGGGGAGACCCGAGTTCAAATCCCCATTCAGCCATGAGACTTGCTGGGTGACTCTGGGCCAGTCACTTCTCTGTCCGCCTAACCTACTTCACAGGGTTGTTGTGAGGAGAAACCTAAGTATGTAGTACACCGCTCTGGGCTCCTTGGAGGAAGAGCGGGATATAAAATGTAAAAAATAAAATAAAATAAAAATAAAACTTGTAGGCATTAACTGGATCCCCTTGTTTGTAGTAAAGTTGTAAAGTTGTCAGCAAATGAAGCTTCTGGCCACCTGGAATAGTAATCCACCATCACTATAACAAATATTTGTTTTGCAAATTGGTTATCAGAAGGCCCCATGATATCCAGAGCAAGTTTTTCCCAGGGACCATTGGGATACTCTGCTGGAGTCAAGGGGATGGTAAAAGTGATTTGTCAGATACAGCACAAGACATACAGTGCCAGATTACATTTTCAATGTGTTTGTCCATACCTGGCCACCAAAAACTTTCTCTGATTCCCCTTTTAGTCAAGCTCATGCCAAGGTGACCTTTGTGGGCAATTTTGATCACTTTGGCTTGTAAGGAGGTTGGCACCACCAAACGATCAGTCCTCAGTCAGCACCATCTCATTGGGAAGAGACAGCTCACTTGCTACGTGCATGTATGATTGAAGAGGTTCAGGAACCTTGTTTTTGCATGGCTATCTATTAGTTATGTAAGGTTTAAGTTCAATAAACCTTACTGAACTCGTCTTCAGTACTGAGGCTTGCTTTCCATTCAGAAGATGGGATCACTCTTCTCGGACTTCTTGGTCCCCTTTTTTCTGGGTCAAGACAGCACCCAAATCATATTCAGAAGCACCATTGGTTACAATTGTGTGCCTGTTGGTGTCAAAAGAAGTGAGAGCAGGGCTTTCAGCAATGGCCTATTTGATAGTCTGAAAACTAGCCATGCTGGGTAGATCCCTGTTAAATGCTACATTCTTCTTCTCTTTTAAAGATGCAATGGAACAACTTTGGAGGCAAATTATCTAACAAATTTAGAGTAATACTCACAGAGTCCTAAAAATGAGTGAAATGCATCCTTATTGTGTGGCTCTGGTGCTTTCCGAACAGCTTTCATCAAGTCTGGTTTGGGATGTATTTGGGGGACATACTCTGAGGTATTGTGTGTCCCAAGTACATCAATGAGTGTGTGCAAAATTGACATTTCTCTGCAGAGATAGTAAGTCCGTGTTGTCAGAGTTTTCTTGACTTCTGTCAGTTTAGCATCATGCTCCTCAATGGTTTTTAGATGACACTAAAATATCCTGAAAGTAAGTGATGCATCCATAGTCCCAACAATTGTATGCATCATTCTATGAAATACTGAAGCTGTAGAGGTTAATCCAAAGGTCAATCATTTGAATTGAAAAAGACTCTCTGCAAAAATGAAGGCTGTGTATTTACAAGAACATTTGAGCAGAGGAATTTGATGATAGGCCGAAGATAAGTCCAAAGTTGTGAACACTGAGGCCTCTTTCGGAGTAAGAAGCATTTCACTTATATTGGGTAATGGATGACAATCCACTACCATGTTGGAGATCACATCTCTTAAATCTATGCACATACAAAGTGTACCATTTGATTTCAATACAAGAACAATGGCAGAGATCCATTCTGATGAATCAACAGGCTCTAAGATGGTAGCAGCATGCTATAGTCTTAAGAGCGCCTCTCTAAGTAGTTGGTACAATGCTATGGGTACGTCCCTCACTTTCTGTTGTACAGGTATTGCATTTGCCTTCATCTGAATTTTATGTTTGAAATGTATGGCAGTGCCAGGAGTACCAGCAAAAACATCTGAGAAATCAGCAATCATATAATCTGCAATCCAGGTTCCGTGCTATTTGGGTCTAACAAGATCCGTCAATCTTTCTGATGTTTCCAGCTCAATACTGAGACTCCTATTTGTGATTTATACATTTTCCCTTCTGCTGTAAGTCATTTGTATTCCAGGACAGCCATGAAGTATCCATTTATGGCAATAAGAGAACCTCCATATTCCCCTGGGTGGATGTCTGAAGGCTGCAAGTACAGATCTGATATAGTGAAGAGTTTCTTGTATAGTAAATGGGAAATGACAGTGTACAGAGAACCCGAATCAGCCAGCATCCTCACTTCATGGCCATTAAGTGTAGCTTGACAATGTGGAGAAGCAGGCTCTGAGTCTGTCACACGTAAAATGCTGTCAGGAAGTGGTTCAGATGCCTCATCCTTGTCACATGCTGAATCAGTAATGGAGTAGACAGAAGACTTACAAACCTTAGCAAAGTGCCCCCTTTTTTGCACCTGTTGCAGGTGACCTTCCATGCAGGAAAGTGAGCAAAATTGGCTTTGTTGGCAGAGTCTCGACCAGAATTCCCTCTAACAGGGATTTCCATATGTTGTTGACTACCGCTCCCATCATCCCAGCTGCAGTGGTCTTTGGCTAGGGGTGATGGGAGTTGTAGTCAGCAATAGCTGGGAATCCCTGTTACAGGGAACACTGGTCTCCACATTGGTAGCATTAGTAGCTCCTCCTTTCTTGTGTTGTCACTTTCTAGGGCAGTGCCATATTTATTTATTTATTCGATTTCTATACTGCTCTTCCAAATGTGGCTCAGGGCAGTTTAGACAGAGAAATAATAAATAAATAAGATGGATCCCTGTCCCCAAAGGGCTCACAATCTAAAAAAAAAACGTAAGATAGACACCAGCAACAGTCACTGGAGGTAGTGTGCTGGGGGTAGATAGGGTCAGTTACTCTCCCCCTGCTAAATAAAGAGAATCTCCACGTTAAAAGATGCCTCTTTGCCCAGTTAGCAGGAGTTTGGATTGAGCTTGGAAAGATTTAGACTAAACCAGCCTGGATTTCAAGAGGTGGGTTTTGAGGTACCAAAGAGAGAGATCTGGCACAGTGAAGAGTATTTTCCATCCTCCTAGCTATCTCTAGAACTTTATCCAAGGTAAGTTTCCACTCTAATAGAAGTTTTTCACAGTTTGTAGCAGTTTGCTTTCATCATAATATGATCCCTAATCATTTTATCAGTAAAGTTGGCAAACTTACAGATTACACTTTAGGCACACAGTGCTGTGATATATTGATCAATAGATTCACCAGGCAGTTGGAATCTAGAATAGAACTTGTGATGTTCAGCAATCACATTCAAAGTAGGGTTGAAATGATTATCTAAGGCTTGAAAAGCAGCTTCATAAGAACTGGCATCCCCTTCCAAGTTGAGAGGAAAGGTCAAATGATTATGTATTCTCTGGCCTTCAGGGCCCAAGCAGTGAAGCAATATAGCCTTCTGCTTTGCTGGAGTAAAATCAGAGGTCTGTATAGTGAGGAGGTAATTGCAGCAATAGGAAGTAATTGTAGAAATAGGGAAGAGCAGATTATCCTAGGGTGGACAAGAAAAACAGTGGTGGTGGGATCCAAACCATGCTGCAGTGGGCAGCCAGTGAACACAGAGCTGAGGATCTATAAAGAAAAAGTACCTTCAGGGGTTGTACAGGTCAGGAAGTTGGAGAAACAATCAGAAGCAGCGATGGTAGAAAACAGTGCAGGAATGTAGGCCCAGTGATGCAATGAAATGAGGTTGCAGGAACATTCATAAGCTTTGCAGGCTCACACACTTAGCTGGTTCAAAATCTCATTGCCAAATGTTTTATAGCTGCTTCCCACATACACACAAGGAAATATTATATAAATTTAACTAAAGGTTTGTTCAGCAGCAACTCCATTTTCTCCTTCTCTTTCCCTTCCCTTTTCCATCCTGGCTTCACCCCCACTCTCTTTACAGGAGCCACCCCACCCTCCGGACAAATGTCCAAACAAACTGCAAAAGATAACTGGATAGAATACAACAGCCTGGCTGCCAACAATACACTGAACTTTGATTCTGATATGTTTTATATGCACTGTAGCACCTGCATCATTAAGGAGGAGAGATAAAACAACATCCTTCCATTATAAGCCCTGGTACTGTAAACACGAATAAAACCAGATCATTTGTCCAGCATCATTCCCATGTTAAAGGCAGTGTGGCCTTTTCCACTGAGAAGAAATTCATTCTTCCTTATTGCAGGCTAGTATTGAATTTCCTGAGAGGGGTAGAAAGCCAGTTATTCCTAAAGTCCTGATAAAGCGAGCAACTTAGTAATTAGTGATCTAAAGCCTCCTCTAACTTTTTACTGAACACAAAGTCTCTCATCACACAGAATTTGTACACAGCATCCCCAACACCTTGGTTTCCAAAGTCAGAAGGGCAACAGAAACCCCTTCTAAATTTACAATGCTTCTTATCCAACTGATAGAAATCCAGGATATTATTTCATGTGAGAATAAGTTTTGCACCTGTCTGATCCATGAACTTCACATGCTGAACCAAGCACTTGAGTTCCTTGGAGCCAAACACAGGAAAACAGATATCATGTAAGATGTGTCTGCATGCATGGACCTCCCTTCCCTTCCCATTGGTATCCTTTTGGGGATGATAGTGGCACTGCTGGCCTTGTTCCTTGGCCACACTCCTTCCCCCAATCCCCACATCCCACATTATATTTTGGTGGCACAGGATGGCCTCACCAAAATTTTTAAACAAGCCTATTGCTACGCAGCAAGAGATAATTTCATACTCATATTTTTGGTTTTTATACTAATAAACAAGCTATGTCTCACCTTCCTTTAATCATGGCTTCATGGATTTGTACCAACACTGGGTACAACAGTGGGTACAATGAACTTGGGTAAACTTCTTTTTCCTTTGAGTTCTAAAAGATTACAAATGTCCAAGCTCAACCTTGGAACACTGAAGTAAATAATTAAAAAGTCCCCTGAGCATGTTATGAATGAATTTCCCTCACCACTGAGTCATTATATCCATCTAGAACTGAATGGAGCAAGGAATGCTTTTATTATGGCTGAAGAAGGTAGGCTTGAGCCCAGACATCGCTTTATTTAGAAATTAACTATTCCTAACAAATCCTTTCACAGAATGCAGATATAAGGCGACAATTATATAAACAACTGAGCAATGGATGGAAACATACTACAGACACCTTTTCCTATTTTGCAGGATGAAAAGAAGCAGCAGTTTTACACTTACTTTCCATTGCCATATTTTATTCGAATATCTTTGCTCTTTTTCAATTCTTTGCCATCTTTGAACCATTTATAGGATGGCTGTGGATTCCCAGCACTTGCTTCACATTTTAAGGAAATTTTTGCTCCCACTTCCACATTTAGGCTCCTCAGTTTCTTCAGTTGTGGAGGGACAGCTGCAAAGAGAAGAAAAAGCAAAGGAAAATTCATAAAACTACTGGCTCTCTGCCTTCACCTGCACACAGTGTAGGAAATGATAGCCGAAGCACTGCTGGACTGCTCTTGGTAAAGCCTACACTTTAAAGACTTCCTGGCTGCAATCACGCCTATGGATGGTGACTGAGCACTTGATTCTTCATCTAACCACAAGTCATCATTACCCTTGACTGCTTTTTCAAAAAAAGTCAAAGCAGAGGAGAACAGGTTCCTTTCATCCTCTTGCACATTCAGCTTTTTGCATTTGGCAGCAAAATAGCTTGTTGATCACTCTGCAGCTCTCCTCAGCCATTATGCCTGCTGCACACTGCCATTCCAATATCTCCCCATTTCCCTCAGGCACAAGAGACACAAATGTGCATCCAAGTGGAAGCAAAGCAAAGCTCCAATAAGGGCAGCAGCATACACTCAGGCAGGGCTTTCTCTGAGAATGCGTCTTGCCTTCATTCTGATGCTGCCGTCACTAACTCACTTGCTACGTTGTCTCCCTTACCTCTGCTGCTGCTGGCAGACATGCTGTTGATTCCACAGCCTCTGCCGATCTGAATGGGAGCACTGGGCTACAGGAAAGGAAGAGGAGGAAGGGGAGGACTCTTCCTTTCAGTTCAGCTACAATCACTGCAGATTTTTTGGTACTCATGTGCCTGCCTATTCATTCTGGGGATGTACTGTACACTCGCTCTTCTGCTGCCAAGTGGGAAAACGCTAAAATGCATCCCCATAGAAAAAACAACTGAGAGTACGGAAAGTCATTGAGCCTCTCGAAACAGCAATCTTCCCCTCCCAGCCGAAACAAAAAGGGAGTCTGCCTGTGAGACAGAATAAGCAGGAAGGCAAAGCAAGAGTATGGGCCGCAAGAGAGCAAAAATCCAGGGAGAAGATCATTAGAAGTCCCCACACAGCAGCCAGCCACCAGATAAACAGCTCCAACCATTGGGCATATGCTGCTGCTGTGACTATGACCTTTACTAGAAGGTTTAGTAACAAAGATAATTTAACCCACTGTGCACCAAGAAAGATCATGCAATATTGCAGCATGTAGCAACTGATCCTCAGCCAATGTGCCCCATCATACTGTGCAACTCAGCCACCTTCCTGATGTCCCTCTCATCAGAATACAACAATCAACAAAGAAAAAGCAGCAAATTTCTGTATCCTCACAAAGGATCAGCTCAAGGAAATGAAGTCCAAGTATTACTTTGCTCTAGCTTAAGGGCTGCTGGTTTTTGTTTTGTTTTTTGGCTCTCATTCCTGAGATTTCAAAATGTGAACAAAATTTCAACTTCAGTTCTGCATGTTCAAAACCAATCAAGGCATAAGCCACCATCAGAATTATGGCATAAGCCACCATCAAATGCGACAAAGAGTTTTCAGCCCCTGTTGTCATTGATGTCAAGATTATGTATGTATTTTTGTATATGATAGCCTTTAAGGCCAATATTATTGAAGCCTAATAATCATGACTTTGGCAAGAAACCAAAAAGCAGAGCTCCAAGACTGTACAGCAACATTTCCCTAATTTGCTTCCCAATTCTGTTCCTTCTCATATAAGCATGCTGATCAATGTTTTCCCCCCCAAAGGCTGTAAGAATATCTGTTATTCCTCTTAACTAATATATCTGATTTTTAAGATCACTACAATTGATTTAAAAATCAGATATATTACACTTTAAACCAAACTTTTTAAAATGTGCTTTCATTTATCTGAATACCCTGGAGGATATCCAAATTATTTTCTGAAATTCAAATAAACCAGTCGTGCTATGCCCTTCCCACTTGTTTTACCATTCAACTACATTAAAAGTAGTGTCATTAGGAGCATAGGTTCCAATGATCCCTATTTACCAGAGACAGCTCCTGTTTCTGAAATCTGTCCCTCGTAAATCATCTATTTTGTCCATAATTTTGCGATTTGGGGATGCCTTGTTCATTTTTTTTAATGCGAGTTGCTACAGCCATCATTTGTGAGGTCCTGCTCCTTCCTCAGAGTCTCTAGAAATTAAATCTTGAAGTGAATGGGTGGATACATCATCTCTCTAGTGCACCTGCATGCAAATGGGTCCAGAACACTAAGGTGCTATGCAGTGCACACCATAGAGCAGGTAGAATCCAATTTTGTTGCATAGTGAGTGAGGGGCTTGGGCAGTAACCCTTGGAATGAGAATGGGTTGTTACACATGTATTCTAGTTTCACCTTCAAAATGCTGGAGAGTATGGGTTTGGCTCATCTACTTTGGTAATCTGGAACATTGTGCTCTGTGTGCACTTTATGACCTGCTTTCTGTTTATGGCATGTTTGTCGTCAGAATCATACACCATGCCCTCTTATACATTCACAGCCATGTCCCTATTTCCATTGGTGAAATTTTGGAAGCTATGTAGGAGTTTAACTACTTGTGATTAGGGGTGTGCATTTTGGAATTTTCTTGTTTCGATTTGTATCCGAATCAAAACATCCCCGTTTTGTTTTGTACCCAAATTTTCTGAATCTGAATCAGTCCTGTTTTGTTTTGTAGCCAAATTTTCCGAATCCGAATCGATTTGGATTTTTAAAAAGGGTCCCAGGGCAAAAAGAGTGGGTGGTGGTGGTAGTGTCCAATGGCTGGAAGCTACCACTCAAATTTCAAAGGAATTAGGCAAAGGGCTGATTTTTTGGGGAATTTTTTTTTAAGTTTACACTTCTTTAAGAATTTTCCCATAGGGAATAATGGGGATTCCAGTAACTGTATCGCTTCAAATCAAGGGGAAAGGGATGACCCAGAGCAGAGTGTGGTGGGTGGTAGTGCTCAATGGGGGCAAGGAAACTTCCAGGATTATTTCAAAGGAATTGGGCAAAGGGCTGATCTTTTGTGATTTGTTGAAGTTTATATGTCTTTAAGATTTCTCCCATGGGGAATAATGGAGGTTCCAGCAGCCCCATAATTCAACTTGGGGGGCACTGGGGTTGCCCAGAGCGAGGGGTTGTGTAGTGCACATAGGGTGCCAACCACCCCCAAACCCACAAGCCTGTGGGGTACTGGGTTTTGTTGTTTCTGAGGTGTTCATTGTAGATTCTCTGGTAGCATATGAGATTTTCAGTGAAAAACAAGAATCCACTCTCATATGCTACCAGAGAATCTACACTCAGAACACCACAGAAACAGCAGAACCCAGCACCCCATAGGTTAGCAACCCTTCCCCTGACCAATGTGGGGTCAGTAAAGAATGGGAAGAAGCAAAAGAGCCATTGGGGAACAAGGAGGGAATTGTCAGCAGGTCAGCCCATGATTTAGGTCACTGATCAGAAGGCTGGAAGGGTGGGAAATTCAAAGAGATGTCAAACACAAAATAGAGACTGACTTAGAGATCACCACAAAATGGAGGTCTGAAACAACAAAACGTTTTGTAGCCGAAACAGGAACGTTTTGTTTTGTATACAAAACTTTTGGATCTGGAAAATGGGTGTTTTGTTTTGTCTACAAAACACCCGAAACAGGCTGTTTTGGGTACAAAACGTTTTGTATCCGAAACGTTTCGCACATCCCTACTTGTGATTTAACTGCTGACTAGTACTGCCTATTAGAGGCAGCAGCAGCAAAAGCCAAAATTGATTACTAGGTGTTGGAAGATGGAGTCAGTTCCAGCTATCCAAAATATAATAAATTAAAGCTATAAGGAACTTTCTGTAACTTGTATGTGTTTGTTGCTTATTCAAAAAAAATTCTACAAATTTATTTTATGTCAAAGAATATCCCTTCTCTCTTTCCTCCACACATTTTATAACTGTTGGCATTAGACTTTAACCATTAATTCTCCCATACTAACCCTTTGCACCATCCCCTCCGCTGACCTCAAATGTAGTTCAATCAATCAGTCAATATCAAATTTTTGCTGATGTAATTTACTTCAGGGACTAAACTTCTTAATCAAGAATGTTTGTATTATTTAGCGTGTAAGTATTGAAGAATTATTCATTATACGATGTAATCCTGTTCTGCTTCTTAAAAAGCACGTATCTTCTTATTTACCTAATGATCCAGTTTTAACACCTTCTGCAAACTTTGCTTGAAGACATTACCAAGAAAAGTGCTGACAAAGTAAGTGATGCACGAGTGACTCATCTTCTTTTCCACACCTCTGTGTTACACCCAAAGTGGTAAGAGATCTATAAAATTATACATAGTATAGAGATATATAAAATTCTGCATGGAGTCGAGAGAGTGGGCAGAGCCATTTTTCTCCCTTTCACACAGTGCTAGAACCAGGGGTCGTCCCATGAAACTGATTGGCCGGAAATTTAAGACCAACAAAAAGAAGTCTTTCAAACATTGTATAATTAATCTATGGACTTCTCTGCCACTATTCATTAGTTTGGATGGCCTTAAAAGGAGCTTAGACAAATTCATGGAGGTCTATCAGGTCTATGAGTTGCTACTAGTCTGATGGCTATATGCTACCTCCAGCCTCAGAGGCAAGATGCCTCTTAATATCAGGGGAGCAGGAGAGTAGCAGTAAGAGAGAGGGCATGCCCCCACCTCTTGCCTGTGGACTTCTTCTCAGAGGCACCTGGTGGGCCACGGTGTGAAACAGGATGCTGGATTAGATAAAGTTTGGGCCTGATCCAGCAAGGCTGTTCTTATGTTCTTACTTGAACATCTCCACAGCATAGAGCTGTGTGAACTAGATACACATCAAAAAATATGTCCAGAATATTATTTTCATTCTATTGTCTCAGACCAACTTTCCCACAATGGATTCATTAAGTCACTAATTTGGATTTTAAACCAGCAAGGTGCAAAATTCAGTTTTGGTTCTGTACCTTTATAAGCACCCATCCATCCTCCCTCCCTCTCATTTCTGCAGAAAACCTTGTGGATAAATTTTAGCCCATGGTCAGTGGGCTGTGGGGGGAAAGCCAAAATATGTGTAACTGCATGTACATTTATCCCCTTCTTCCTCTTGCATCTCAATTTCTTTCCTTGCCTATCCTTTCCACAATTGTCTCTTATCTGCTGAAACGTAATCCATAGATTCCTCAGGACAGGGGCCTGACTGGGGGTGGGGACTTATTTTACTTTATAAAGCACCATGTTACCATACTAGTAATAAAACACTTGAGATAAAATCTTATCCAGACAGTGGAATAAAACAACACAATAATGGGACTCAGCTGATGGCCCAATGGAAACAGGCAAGTTGGACATTTGAATGAGGAAGCCCAAATCATGTTTGCATCTTTACTCTTTCCAAAATGCCCACATGTTCAAAGCCACCAATGCACAGTGATCCTATGCCAATTTGCTAGGCAGTAATGCTTTTGAACTTTGGTGCTGGAGAAGACTTTTGAGGATACCATGGACAGCCAGGAAAACAAACAAATAGATCATAGAACAAATCAATCCAGAATTTTCACTCAGGGCACAAATGACCAGGCTCAAACTATCATGCTTTGGACACATTATGCAAAAACCCAGCTCCCTTGAGAAGTCCATAATGCTGGGGAAATTTGAAGGAAAGAGAAGAAGAGGACCAGGGTGCTTTCCAGATTAGATCCTGCAATGGGGTGTCAACCTATTTCTGAAGTGTGCTTCCACACTTCCTGTGTTGTGACACCACACTCCCTACGCTGACAGCAGGGTGCCGTTCATATTTCCAATGCCTTGTTTCGAATGTAATCACTGTGATATAGTGCTATAACATCTTATATCAGGTGTAAAAAAGTTGCTGTTTTATCGGGTTGTTAGTTTTTGCAAGACTGCTCCCCCTGTTGGGCACTTTGCTATTTACATTTTGTATGGGATTTGCCTGAACAGAAGCATTTCGCTGCTGTTGAGCAGCTAAATCGGAAAGTGCCCTGCAGCAAGGTGGATGGACTTGATTATGACAACAATGAACCACTGAGAGACCTTAAAGGCCAAGCTGGAGACAGATCATCCTGGAGAGCATCTATCTTTGTGGTTGCTAAGACTTGAAACCAACTTAACGGCACTTAATCAATCAATCAATCAATGCCCACTAAGTTAAAAAGGGCTTTCTTCCATGTAAGTTTCCTTTGGATGGTTGTGGCACTGCTATTAAATATAACTAAAGCTATAGCAGAAAGTTTAACATTTAAATATGTACTTTTACATTTATCACCTATCAGTTAGGGATGTGCAAAATGATTTGGGTACAGATCGATATGTACCCGAATTTAGCTGATTTGGGTGGTTTGTAGACAAAACAAATAACCTCTGTGGTCCATTGGCTAGGTTCAGATACAAATCAAATTGTGGCTGATTTGATTTGAATCGATTTGAGATTCATATCCCTCCTATTAATTTCCCCAGATTCCCAGCTTTAATTTTTTTTATTTTATTTTTTTTAAAGCTAAGCTCTAGCCCTTATAGAAGTGGAGTTATGGAGCAAAATGTGTGGTCACTATTTTTCAAGTGTTTGGATCCTTTGGTGTATAATAACTTTCCCTCAATGAATCCCTATGAGGATTCATTACACACCTTCATTTCTTCTATTCATTTTTATTGTCTTTTGGACAGTGGAACATAGGAACATAGGAAGCTGCCATATACTGAGTCAGACCATTGGTCTATCTAGCTCAGTATTGTCTTCACAGACTGGCAGCGGCTTCCCCAAGGTTGCAGGCAGGAATCTCTCTCAGCCCTATCTTGGAGATTCCAGGGAGAGAACTTGGAACCTTCTGATGCTCTTCCCAGAGCAGCTTCATCCCCGGAGGGGAATATCTTACAGTGCTCACACTTCTAGTCTCCCATTCATTTGTAACCAGGGCAGACCCTGCTTATCTAAGGGGACAAGTCATGCTTGCTACCACAAGACCAGCTCTCCTCCCATGACAGTGCCAACTGTCAACTGCCATGTGCCAACTACACCCCCCTCCGACCCGCAAGGCAGTAGGGTACTACTCAGTTTATGTTCTAGGATTTTTTTTCAAGTGTTTAGGCTCTTTGGTGTCTAATAACCTTTCCTCATAATGAATCCCTATGAGGATTCATTACACACCAGAGTCTAAACACCTCAAAAATTAATAAAATATAAACTGAGTACCCAGCCGCCTGTGGGTTGTGGGGTAGTTGGAACATGGGATGCCACTAATCCCCCCCCCTGCAAAGCAGTGGGGTCAAAATGATCAGAAGAAATGAAGAGGTGTAATAAAGAGACCAAAGAATCTAAACAAAAAACACCTAAAAATAAATTGAGTACCCCAGTGTGTGTGTGTGGGGGGGTGTAGTTGACAGATGGCAGTTGACAGTTGGCACTGTCCAGTAATAGTCAAAATGAACAGAAGAAATGAAGGCGTATAATGAATCCTCATAGGGATTCATCATGAGGAAAAGTTATTAGACACCAAAGAATATAAACATTTCAATATTCCTAAAAATTAAAATGAGTACCCCACTGCCTTGCAGGTCGGGGTGGGGTGTAGTTGGCACATGGCAGTTGACAGTTGGCACTGTCCAGTGACAGTCAAAATGAACAGAAGAAATGAAGGTGTGCAATGAATCCTCATAGGGATTCATTATGAGGAAAAGTTATTATACACCACAGAATCCAAACACTTTGAAAAAAATGACCGCACATTTTGATCCATAACTCAACTTCTACAAGGGCTAGAGCTTAGCTTTTTTTTTTTTTTTTTTTTAATGAAAGTTGGAAATCCGTGTTAGGGTTATGATGATAAGACGACATCGAGTCTCCATTATTTTCTATGGCGGAAATGTTCAAAATCAGTAAAAACTAAAATAATTCATTAAAAATTAACCAAGTGTCCCACTGCCTTGAAATTTGGTTGGTAGGTGGCACCCATGGGGACTTACCTACCAACCAGATTTGGTGCCCCTGCAACCTTGTTAGGTGGTCCGAATCGATCCAAATATGAATAGAGTAAAAGCAAATACAAATTGAATCTGGGATGATTTGGGAGGGTAGATTTGGACACAAAACAAATGTGATAGGACTGTGCACATCCCTACTGTCAATAGGAAGGAAACAAATACGTTCCTTGATAGAATGAGTTATATCCTTTTTGAGGTTTGTAACTTTTATTGTAAAGGAATCCTGGCTATTTCTTCTTCTATAGCTCAGTTCCAGCACCCCAAATGCTTGGACTGAGCCAAGTTTAAGCATTTTCAATTATACCTCAGACCAACAGATCTGCAGATCTGAAATTCCAGATCTGCCAACAGTAACACTTGTTTAAAATTTTAGGCGTCTTGTCTATCTGAATCTCAGCAACAAATTTGCAGCAGTTTTAATTATATTAGTGGACGCGAGTATCTTGAAATAGGAGGGTGAGGTATACATTGTAGAAATAAAACACATGCATACATACAGGAAGAAAGACTGACTGTCCTCAGGGTTATGATTCCATCATGGCTGAGTGTACACAAGAACCTACACCCAAAATAACTCAGTCAGTGTTTGGCAGCTTGATTTCCCATTTATTTATGTATTATTATTATTATTATTATTATTATTATTATTATTATTATTATTATTATTAAAAATGTGTGTGTGTAGATAGATAGATAGATAGATAGCTTTTAACAAAAGGTTCTCAAAGTGGTTTACATAGCAAAAGAAATGAGAAGACAGCTCCTTGTTTCAAATGGGCTCAGAAAAAAGAAACACGGGGGAGACACCAACAGCTGGATAGCAGGATATTTGTGCCAAGCACTCTTTCTCCATTGTTTGCATCACCAAGTTTACTTTGGAGTCTTCTAGGTGGGCATGACAGGGAGACAGGGAGATAGAGCCCCATGGTGCATGCCCTGTCATCCAACTTATACTCTCCCTGTCTGACGTTTATAAACTTCAGTGCTGTGACTGGATGCAGCATTCGTCTGAATTCTATCCTCTGTCATGTCTGAATGGGTGGGGTGGTTGAAGGAGAATGTGAGGGGGCACTAGTTTTGTTTTGGTTTGCTCTGCACAGATTTCAATGAGTGCTTTTTTGTCAAGAGAATGCCCATGATATGCATGCCCATGAGGGGATACAGAAATTGGCATAAGTCTGTTACTCCCTATCCCACTCAGGACTCTGCCCCAACTCCACCCATTTTTGCTCTTTCCGCCAGGCAGTGGAGCTCTTTGGACTGGACTTCCAGGTGGAGATCCAGTCCCGCGCAGGCCTGGGGCCTCCAAATGCTGAGCGGCCTCCTAATTTAAGTGGCAGGATTGTCCATGCAAAATGTGGTATCTCTCTGCAAGTCAGTGGGACGTATCTTTTGAGAATCTCTCCCCCCCCCAAAAAAAGTGGGGTTCCCTCCCCCAGCTTTCCCTGAGCATGTTCTGGTGTAAAAAAATAGTGCATTTCAGCTTATCTGGCGGGGACGGGGTGGGAGGCAAAAGGCCTATAGGTCGAAGCTCCAAAATTACCTAGGTGCAACTCTGCCAGGTAAATTGCACCAGTGCTGGCGTTAACACTGCAGAATCTCCAGAGTCATTGCGGTGTATCTCAGTACACACCAGGGAAAGGGATTTACACCAAATCCTATGTTGTTCCTGACAGTATGGGATCGTTTGTTTTTTAAGAATAAGATTGCACCCTAAGAATAAGATTGCTCCAGGTTACACACCCATAAGATTGCTCCAGGTCTGATGGGAGGGGCAGAGTAAACAAGCTGCATATTGAAATATCTAGCCCTAAGTGTATTAATTTTAAGATCTACCTTAAAAGGTTTTGTGGATTTAATTAGCTTAGCTTTGATTTAATTTAGTACTACATTTAAGTGTTGTCTTAATGACAAAAACATATTATAATGTAGGTGCTTTGAGGGGTAATTTAGATGTTTTAACTTAAAAGCATAATTTTACCATAAATGAGCCAGCTGCCTATTTATACTCTAATGATGGGAAGTGTCATAGGCTACATCTCATCCAGAAGGTTATACACAAAACATTCATAAAGTCAGAAGTCTGGATGAAAGATAGTACTGTTCACACTGACACAGGCCAGCAAGGATGTGCTAGAAACTGCAGAGCTGAGTATTTAAGGGGTTTTCTAAGTATCTTATGGCTATATTAATATTGTAGAATTCAGTCCTCCATAAAACAATTCTGATTTTGCTTCTTTTCAGGAAATAATTTCACTTTTGACCTTGTCAAGACCATGACTGAAATACCATACAGACCATTTATTAAATTCTTAATCATCGTCCTTTGGATTAACTCCAAAAGACAACACATATAAAATGAAGGGTTTAGTTCTAAAATAACTTGCATTATAAGACAAAGCACTTATTATTTCTATAGCTTAAGATAATATAACATTTTTAGGTGAATTTCAGTTTTGCTTGGAGACAAGCAAAATCTTGTACATTATTTCTGCAAATTATATGTTACGGTATTGTATGTCATTTCTGCATTACCTTGCAAAACGTGAGAGCATATCTTATCTGCAAAAGTAAAAATGGAATACTTGCAAGAGCAAGATTTTCTGAATTGCTAGGTCACATTGGTAAGATTGCAGCACTATTGTGAATGGTTTCCCCACTTAAAGGCGCAGCGGCTTCATTGACTATGGTTCCCAAGTTCCAACTGGAAGGCAGGGTAGCTCAACATTGGCTCTCTAGCAGTTGCTGAAATACAGCTCTCATCATATCCAGCCACAATATCACTCTCTTGAGGCTGCAGCCTTGAGAGCAAAGAAAAGGAATCAACCTCAGACAAGGACATTTGGGATTTCATGCTGCAGGGCTCAAGTCAGGAGGTCTCAAGCATTTGTGTGTCATACAGGCACCAAGTAAGTTCTAGGCAAAGACAAGTGCACAGTGAGTTCAACTAGCCAAGTCCAAAGAGAGGAGGGAGCACACTGGTGTAGTGTTCCTTCCAGGTTCACAGGGTTGACTTGGACAGCCCTCCTGCCAACACGCCTATTTCTGGCATCGCCTACATTTCCATAATTCCAGCACAGCACTGGAGCACTGAGTGTGCCAGGGGTTCCAAAGAGGGGCTGGGTTTGAGGCACTCAGCTGGGAGGCTTCTAGGGCAGTACTGGGCAGAGTATGCACTGGGCGGAACAATTCCACAGATAGTCCCATGTCTGGAATCGCGCACAGGTTTTAGGTTCAAGGGTTAGTTACACTGTTTTTAGTGCAATGTAAAGGAGAAGAGAAAATAAAAAATGAGATCTCTTGAGCTCTAGAACTCTGGGGTTCCTAAGGTGGGAAAATTAGGTCCATGTTTTATTGGGGAGTCAGGTGAGAAACAAAGCTGTGCCAGTGCTATTTAGAAACACTCCTGATTTGCTTTGGGTCTTAATCTGACCCCCCTGAATCACCCCAGATTATTGAATCTTTGTACCTGAATTTTCTGAATCTGAATTGAATGGATTAAAAAAATGGGGCCAAAAAAAGTGTGGGGGTGGTATTTCCCAATGGGTGGAAGCTACCACCCAAATTTCAAAGGAATTGGGCAAAGGGGTGACTTTAAAGAATGTTTGGACTTTACGCATCTAAGTTTTTCCCCATAGGGAATAATGTGGGTTTCAGAAATCTTATAGCTCCATGTGGGGGGCAACAGGGTGGCCCAGAGAGGGATGTGGTGGGTGGTAGTGCCCAAGGAAGCTACCACCCAGATTTCAAAGAAATTTGGCAAAGGGGTGATTTTTAAATGATTTTTGAAGCTTACACATCTTTAAGCCTTTTCCCATAGGGAATAATGGGGGTTTTAGCAGCCTTAGTTATAACTAAGTTATAACTGGCCGAATCCAGCCCCAGCACAGTACCTCCAGTGACTGTTGCTGGTGTATACATCTTAGGCTTGAAGTTGATTTTTGAAGTTGGCATGTCTTTGGGGCAGATTTGGGGCAGAAAGGGGGCTTCGGGGGCATAAGAGTGGGTCAGGTGGTAGTGCCCCAATTGGTGCCTTCTACCAACCAGATTTTAAATAAATTTGTGAAAGGGGTGATTTTTAAAGGATTTCTGAAGTTTGCGCATCTATGTTTTCCCCCTATAGGGAATAATAGGGATTTCAGCAGCCCCATAACCACTTGGGGGGCACCAGGGTGGCCCAGAGCAAGTGGTGGTGTAGTGCACATAGGGTGCCAACCACCCTCAAACCCACAAGCCCACGGGGCTCTGGGTTTTGTTGTTTCTGAGGTGTTCTGAGAGTAGATTCTCTGGTAGCAAATGGGTGTGGGGGAGAGGCATAACTGTGATTATTATTACTATTACATTTAAAATTTTTAAAAAACAATGAAGTATGATTTTCAACTGTTGTTCATCACCTACTGCAACAAGTCCTATAACAGCATCTCTGTTATTGCACAGCATGATGGGCAAATTGGTGCCAGTATGAAACTTTCCAAGTATTCATATAATATACCAAGTGAAACAGGAAGCAATGGTGAATACTGTAACAGAAACAATGCCCAACATCATAACTAACTGTGTTGAGGTGCTACATGCAAAGCACCTCTGCAACACATGGAAATCCAGAATTCTGTTGTGCAGGTGGGAGTTGGATTTTTGCCAATCTCTCCTTCCCCTAGAAATGCTCTTCAACATGTGAAAATGGGTCCCTGAGGACAGCACGGCCCTTAGGGACATAGTTATGGGTGTTAAAGAGCACTTCCAAGAGAAGGAGAGTGGTGGAAATCCCCCCACCCACACCCACTGGATTACTAAACACTGCAGTGGTGCTTTGCACACAGCACCTCTGCAAGGTTAGTGAGGAGCATGTTGGACAATGTGATTTAAACATTTCCTACAAATCACTAAAAATTTTAGTCTTTTATTAAGTGACTACTCAAAGGAGTCATTTTGTAAAAACATTAGCAGACAGTACTGGGAGAAAATAAAGGAAATGTTTAATGCTGGCATTATAGGCTTTTTCCTCCCATGCACACTACAGAAAATGTTCCTGAAGTTCAAAACCTCGTATCAGCAAACAATGGATGGGGCTGACTATGGATGTACTGGGGTTCACTTGGCAGTCCAGGAGGAGGAGAAATGAAGCCTTGTGTGGAAATGTTTCACTCCCAGGACCAAAATAGTTTTCCCTCTTGGATGTCAACTGCAATTTCACATGAAAAATTGTAAACTTGCATTAAAATGCATCAGCTCATTAACCCAAAACTCGCTGTTTAAATTGGTATGCCAAAACATTTAATGCAAAAAATACCCACATGGACAAATGTGTTGGTACCCCTCCACGCAAAAAGAAGAATCTACAATCGTTTCTGAAATAACTTGAAACTGACAAAAGTAATTGTTACCCATCATTGTTTATTCCACATTTAACAAAAATCAGACGTTGCTTTAGAGTTTTGATGCAACAGAATATTTTAAATAACAACACAAATGAAAATGGCGTGGACAAAAACGATGGGACCCTTAACCTAATATTTTGTTGCACAACCTTTAGAGGCAATCACTGCAAACAAGCGATTCCTGTAGCTCTCCATGAGACTTCTGCACCTGTCTGCGGGTAGTTTGGCCCACTCTTCCTGAGCAAACTGCTCCAGCTGTGTCAGGTTTGAAGGGTGCCTTCTCCAGACTGCATATTTCAGTTCTTTCCATAGATGTTCGATAGGATTCAAATCAGGGCTCATAGAAGGCCACTTCAGAATAGTCCAAGGTTTTGTTCTTAGCCATTCTTGGGTGCTTTTAGCAGTGTGTTTGGGTCATTATCCTGTTGGAGGATCCATGACCTGCGACTGAGACTGAGCTTTCTGACACTGGGCAGTACAGTGGGTATAGGAAAGAATCACCCCCTTTGATAGACCTTAAATTCTGGTTCCCTTACATCCTGAAATGAAAACACAAAGAAAATTCCCTTCACCAGCTGTACTTATCCAATGCAACCTATAACATCCAACTGAAAAACATCACAATTACAGTCCAGAAAAAGTGTCAGAAATAAAAAACAAGAATTACTGAGATTGAAAAAGGATCACCCCCCCCCCATGTCAATATTTTGTTGAACCACCTTTTGCTTTAATAACAGCCTTGAGTCTGTTGGGATACTTCTCTATCAACCTTGCACATCTAGACGGAGCAATATTTGCCCACTCCTCCATACAGAACTGTTCAAGTTTGGTCACATTGGATGGTAGGTGTTGGTGGACTGCTATCTTCAAATCTCTCCACAGATTTTCTATGGGATTTAGGTCTGGGCTCTGACTGGGCCACATGAGGACGTTCACTTTTTTCTCCTTCAGCCACTGTGTGGTCAATTTTGCTGTGTGCTTCGGATCGTTGTCATGTTGAAAGGTGAATCTTCTGCCCATCCTCAACTGTCTGGCAGAGGGTAGCAGGTTTTCTTCCAGAATCTGACGGTATTTTGCCCCATCCATTTTTCCTTCTACCCTAACGAGAGCCCCAGTCCCTGAGGCAGAGAAACACCCCCACAACAGGATGCTGCCACCTCCATGCTTCACTGTAGGTATGGTGTGTTGTGGATGGTGAGCTGCATTGGATTTACGCCAGGTGTACTGTTTGGTGTTGAGGCCAAATAGTTCAATCTTGGTCTCATCTGACCATAAGACCTTTTTCCATTTGGCATCAGAATCTTCAAGGTGCCTTCTGGCAAAGCTCAAACGAGCTTTAATGTGGCCTTTCTTGAGAAGTGGCTTTCTCCTTGCGACCCTCCCGAACAAGCCACATCTGTGGGGTGCTCGTGAAATTGTTGTCACATGCACAGAACAACCACTCTTTGCCATGAAGTCCTTTAACTCCTTCAGAGTGGCCATTGGCCTCTTGGTAGCCTCTCTTACCAGTTTCCTCCTTGCTCTTCCAACCAGTTTGGAGGGATGACCGGATCCAGGGAGGATAGCAGTCCAACACCTACCATCCAATGTGACCAAACTTGAACAGTTCTGTATGAAGGAGTGGGCAAATATTGCTCCGTCTAGATGTGCAAGGTTGATAGAGAAGTATCCCAACAGACTCAAGGCTGTTATTAAAGCAAAAGGTGGTTCAACAAAATATTGACATGGGGGGGGTGATCCTTTTTCAATCTCAGTAATTCTTGTTTTTTATTTCTGACACTTTTTCTGGACTGTAATTGTGATGTTTTTCAGTTAGATGTTATAGGTTGCATTGGATAAGTACAGCTGGTGAAGGGAATTTTCTTTGTGTTTTCATTTCAGGATGTAAGGGAACCAGAATTTAAGGTCTATCAAAGGGGGTGATTCTTTCCTATACCCACTGTGTGTTTCGCTCCAGAATGTCTTGATAGTCTTGAGATTTCATTGTTCCCTGCAGGGGCGTAGCTATAATTGGGCGAACGGGTTCAAAGAACCCGAGCCGTGCCCAATCAGGAGCCGCCATTCATGACCCTGACACGCCCCCCGCGTCTGACGTCAGACACGGGGGCAGTAGTTTAGCTCCCAAGCGGGGGCTGGGCGGCCCCTTCGGGAGCTAAACAAAGCTCCCAAAGGGGCCGCCTTCACAACAAAGTTCACAACGCAGCCCAGAAGCGGCTCTTTCCATGCGGCCCCTTCAGCAGTTAAGCTGCTTCTGCCGAACGGAGCCTCAAGGCTCCGTCCAGGAGCCAGACCATGCCCCCCGCATCTGACATCAGACGTGGGGGGCATGGCTATCCCCTGCATCTGATGTCAGATAGCAATAGCAATAGCAATAGCACTTACATTTATATACCGCTCTATAGCCGGAGCTCTCTAAGCGGTTTACAATGATTTAGCATATTTCCCCCAACATTCTGGATGCAGGGGGCGGGGCTATCGGGGCGCTAGCCACAGCCGCACACGGGCCACCAGCGGGCTAGCTACGCCCCTGGTTCCCTGCACAGACTCAAGGCACCCCATGCAAGGCCCAGCAAAGCAGCCCCAAAACATAACCAAGTCTCCTCTGTGTTTCACAGCAGGTATAGTGTTCTTGTCTTTGAAAGCTTCATTTTTTCATTTGTGGACATAGAGCTGATGTGACTTGCCAAAAAGCTCCAGTTTTGTCTCATCTGTCCAAAGGACATTCTCCCAGAAGCGTTATGGCTTGTCAATGTGCATTTTAGCAAATTCCAGTCTGGCTTTTTAGCAATAGCAATAGCAATAGCACTTACATTTATATACCGCTTTATAGCCGGAGCTCTCTAAGCGGTTTACAATGATTTTAGCATATTGCCCCCAACATTCTGGGTACTCATTTTACCGACCTCGGAAGGATGGAAGGCTGAGTCAACCTTGAGCCCCTGGTCAGGATCGAACTTGCAACCTTCTGGTTACAGGGCGGCAGTTTTACCACTGCGCCACCAGGGGCTCATAATGATGTTTTTCTTTCAACAGTGGAGTCCTCCTGGGTCTTCTTCCATTGAGCCCACTGTCACTCAAAAAGCGACGGAGGGTGCAATCAGACACTGATGGATCTTGACCTTGGAGTTCAGTTTGTATCTCTTTGGAAGTTGTCCTTAGCTTTTTGTCTACCATTCTCACTATCCTTCTGCCCATTCTGGGGTCAATTTTCCTCTTGCGGCCTCATCCAGGGAGGTTGGCTACAGTCCCAAGGACCTTGAACTTCTTCATAATATTTGCAACTGTTGTCACAGGAACATCAAACTGCTTGGAGATGGTCATAGACTTTGCCTTTAACATGCTGGTCTATCATTTTCTTTCTGATCTCCTCAAACAACTCTCTCCTTTGCTTTCTCTGGTCCACGTTCATTGTGGGACACACAATGATACCAAACAGCAGAGTGACTACTTTTCTCCATTTCAATAGGCTGAATGACTGATTGCACAACTGGAGACATGTGTGATACTAATTAAAGAAAATAGCTAATTTGAAAAATCACTCTAATCCAATTATTTCTTATCTTTTCTAGGGGTACCAAGAAATGTGTCCAGGCCATTTTAGAATATCTTTGTAAAATATGCAATACTTTATCTCTTTCCACACTTGCTTTGCTTTACTCGTTGACATATCAAAGGCATGCAGGTATACATGGGACAATTGCTTTTCATTTATTTGCTTTTCAGGAGGCATAAAACACTTTTTCAATGAGCTGTAAGTACCAACAAATTTGTCCACGTGTGTATTGGGTGCATTTTGGGAACCATTCAGTTCCCACCAAAATATGTATCAATCAAATCATCCAACATGTGGAAGAGTAGCTAAATACAAAACTTACCCAGACTATTCCTCAATCCAGCTGAAACCTATCAGAGCATATTTACAGACTGAGTTCAAATAAAAAATATAAAACATAATGCAGAGGCAACTTATATTCCATCTTGTGTGAAAATGATGACCAGACCTTCTCACAGCTACTAACCTGAATATCTTGGGAAACAGCACTGTCTCACTTGGATATCTGCTGGGGGAGGCAGAGCATACACCACAAAACACATTTTTAATTCCCTGAGGGCAGTACGTGATGACGATTAGGCTCTTCTATTCTGATTAACACAACTACAGTTTCTGCTAGCTGCACCTGCTGGGCTAGTAATTCCAATGCATAACTTAACTAATGTTGGGTTCCCATTATAAACCCCACTTTACATGGAAGAACTTCATCATATGGCCCCTTCCCATTTCAGCACTGACTCTCCTGTAAAGTCCCATATGACCAGGAGTTTCTGACACAAACAGTGTGAGAAGGAATTGTGCTGCAGTAGTTCCAGTGCCACCAGGATAGGGGCCCTAAGTTGTTAGTGCAACTGAGAATTCTGCAGGATTTGGGGGATGTCATATTCAACAAGTTTTGAATGAAAATTTAGTCCCGTTGGAATTCAGTCCATTCAACTATGCCTGCTTTTTAGTTCTATTTATTTTAAAATCTATATACCACTTCTCATTTTTAAAAATCCAAAGGCAGTTCACAGCATATTAAAAGAAACAATAAAATCTATAAAAATTAAAAACAAGCCACCAATAAATTAGTAAAAATACAGCACACAGAAGCAGCACCAAATGCAAAAAAGGCAAAAAGCGTCTCTTAAAATACCAATGCATGTGTCTTTACCTGCCTCTTAAAAGCAGCAAGGGATACTGAGGAGCAGATGTCCATTGGGAGGACACTGAAAAGTCTGGAGGCAATGATGAGAAGGTCCCATGTACAGGACAACTGAGCCTCCTTCAGCATCAGTGAACAGGGCAGAGCCCCCTCTGATGAACTTGCCAGGCAAAACTGTTCACAGAGCCTTTCATTTCTACTACAAATGAATATATGGAAGGAAGGATTGGAATGGTACTTGCCGGCCCCACCTCGGACCTCCATGTGTTCAAAGAATCCCTTGCACAGGATTCTATGCATGTCCACCTGAATCACTTACATTCTGGTTTTCTGGGGGTTTTAAACTGTTTTGAATGTTTTAACTGTTAATTGTTTTATAATTTCTGGTTTTGACTGTTAATTGATTTTAAATCGTTTTGTTTTAATGTAAACCGCCCTGAGCCAATTTTGGAAGAGCGGTATAGAAATCGAATGAATGGATGAATGAATGAGTAAATAAATAAACAAACAAATCCAAACACACGCAGGCTTCATACATGTGATCTGTGCCCTGGATAAATTGAAAAGACAAAGTTCATGTAGCGAGGGACAAAGTGCATGTGGGGCCAGCAGACACAATTCTGTTCTCTCTCCATTCAGTTCAGCCCTAAATGAAAGTTTGCACAAAGTTCTTGTACTTCTGGGCTTCTTGGCCTGCTTCCCTTTTTCTTTTCTTTTTTCCTCACAAAGCATTTATTGTGAAGTCCATAAATGCCTTACATCTGTAATGGATTGATTAATTAAGTGCCGTCAAGTCAGTGTCGACTCTTAGCGACCACATAGATAGATTCTGTCCAGGATGATATATCTTCAACTTGGCCTTTAAGGGCTCTCAGTGCTGCATTCACTGCTGTCGTAATCGAGTCCATCCACCTTGCTGCTGGTCATCCTCTTCTTCTCTTTCCTTCAACTTTCCCCAGCTTTATGGACTTCTCAAGGGAGCTGGATCTTTGCATAATGTGTCCGAAGTATGATAGTTTGAGCCTGGTCATTTGTGCCTCGAGTGAAAATTCTGGTTTGATTTGTTCTATGATCCATTTGTTTGCTTTCCTGGCTGTCCATAGTATTCTCAAAAGTCTTCTCCAGAACCCAAGTTCAAAAGTGTCAATACTTTTTCTGTCCTGCTTCTTCAAAGTCCAGCTTTCGCATCCATAGAGTGTCATGGGGTAAAACATGGTCCGAATGATTCTAATCTTTGTAGATGTAGGCACGTCATAGCATCTAAATATCCTTTCCAAGGCCTTCATTGCAACCCTACCAAGTGCTAGTCTGCGCCGTCTTTCTTGACTGCTTGACCCTTTACTGTTGATGGTCGAACCTAAAAGGCACCCACCACTTCAATGTCTTTATTATCAACTAGTCACATTAGGCCCATTACAATAATGGGCGCTAGAAGAACCGTTGCTGCCCGCGCCCCCGCCTCACCTCCTCCAGGCCTCCTCTGGCAACTGGCGGCGCCAGCAACTGGTGGCAGCGGCGCCAGGTGGTTCCCGCCATGGGCCAGCTTCCCACCGGCTTCCCCCCGGGCCCGCTTCCCCCGGGCTCCGTCTTCCCCCGGGCCCACCGCCTTCTCCGGCCTCTCCCCCTGCCTCCTCCCAGCCGGGCCCACCGCCTCTTCCAGCCTCGCCCGCGGCCCTGGCCGGGCCCCCGCCTCCCAGGCCTGCCGCCGCCTCGCCCAGCTTCCCCCACTGCCTCCTCGCTGCGCCTCGCCCGGCCCGGAGCCTCGGCTCCTCGGCCTCTCCCCATCGCTGCCGGGCCAGGCCCACCAGCGGCCATGGCCGCCGCCGCAATGAACCTTCCGCTCCCGCTCAGCCAATGAGAGGCCGCGCGCGCCACGCATGCGCAGAACACCTCCCAGAGACACGAACGCAGGACACGGACGCAGGTACCCTAGCCTTTTATTATATAGGATTCAAAGGCTGGTTGCTGTACCCGTTGTCATTAGTTTAGTCTTCTTTACATTTAATTGCAGTCCCATTTTTTCCACTGTGCTCCTTGACTTTCATTACTAGAGCTTGCGGATCATCCACATTCTCAGCTTTCAGAGTGGTGTCATCAACGTAGCGCAGGTTATTGATGTTTCTTCCTCCAACTTTAAAACCACGCTCATCTTCTTCCAATCCAGCTTCTCTCAGTATATGTCCAGCATATAAATTGAATAAATAAGGTGAAAGTATCTGTAATACTACTTATATACTGCTTTCCAACAAAATTTCTTAAAGTGGTTTACACAGAAAAATAAATAATAAGATGGTTCTCTGTCCCCAAAGGACTTGAGACCCAGTCACTACTCACTAATTTGAATCATTGGACTGGCGATAGATGGAGCTGTAGCTCTGTGGTAGATGTGCTTGGCAAGCACAAGATCCAAGGTTCAGTTCTGGCATAGCCAGTGTGGTGTAGTGGTTAGAGTGCTGGACTAGGACCGGGGAGACCCGAGTTCAACTCCCCATTCAGCCATGAGACTTGCTGGGTAACTCTGGGCTAGTCACTTCTCTCTCAGCCTAACCTACTACATAGGGTTGTTGTGAGGAGAAACTTAAGTATGTAGTACACTGCTCTGGGCTCCTTGGAGGAAGAGCGGGATATAAAATGTAAAAAATAATAAATAAATAAATAAATAAAATATCCAAGTAGGCCTGGGGAAACCCTTGCCTGAAACCTTGGAGCGCCGCTCTCAGTCACTGTAGACCAGGAGCTCCCAACCTGTGGTACTCCAGATGTTGCTGAACTATAACTCCCATCATCCCCAGCAGCATTTTATTGTGGCTGGGGATGATAGGAGTTGTAGTTCAGCAACATCTGGAGTACTACAGGTTGGGAACCCACTGTAGCTAGATGGCCCAATGGTCAGACTCAGTATAAGGTAGTTTCCTATGTTCCTATGATTAGGGGGAAACAACTGCAGTTAGGAAAGGAACTAAGAGGCTCTTCCCTCAATGCAAGGCTTCCATAACAAGTTTGTGATCATCAGGCTACTAAAGCTAGGATATTAAAGAGAAGGATGCTTCCATTCCACTTTGGAAATTATCGTCTGTGCACAGTGAAAGAAACAGCAGTTGTTTGCAATGAAATTTTGGCCCTTGTTCTGAGTGCTCAGCACTTCTTTGTCTGATCCTGTGCTTTTTTAGGAACTGATGTTCATATAATCCACTCAGTGTTAACACATAATGCGGGCATGGCCTTGCAAAACTGCAGCTTTCGCTATTTCTGAACAATTATTCTGATGGCCATAAATTAATGTGCCAACTTTATGTGCCACTTTACACACATCGATACCAAGACAAAATTCAGAAACAGGCAAAATTCAAAATAAGCCAAGGCCTTGATTGATAGGTTTTAGCACCACCCCCACCTTGCCTGCTTGAATGGTCTGTGACCAAAGCAAAATTATCTACTATACTGTATGCATCTTGTTCCACTCAATTTTTTTTAAAAAAAAATTTTATTTATTTTTTTGGCCAGGGAATTCTCCTGGAGCTGCAGCCAATTTCAAGGAGAGTAATAAACTATCCAATCTGTTCCTATTAAAGCAATCACAATATTCATTGTTGAAGTGCAGCTTTCTGCTGTGTGTGCAGTGAACAATATATGTGTTCCAGTCTTTAAGACCAAACTAGATGTGAAAATAATAATGTCATTTGGCCTGCATGTTTGTTTGTTTGTTTATTACATAGCAGGCAAGTGCAGGGTGTAGGTCAGGACTGAGACTTGGTCAGGAGTGGAGGGAGGTTTCAACTCTTTGTTGCAGTCCCAATTCAGACTGGGACTTGTAGCTGCTCTTTGTCACAGGTGAGAATAGGAACCCTCATAGGAAGAAGGGGCTGCAGGTGATCAGACTGTGCTCTATTTATGACCCCATGGACCGTTGGGAAAGGTGACTCTTTGGCACAGCCAGAATCTAAGCCAAATTGCTTATACACTTCCTCCGTATGCTGTCTGACGCAGCAGAATGTCCTCCCTGAGCGAGGGATGCTTTGTAGGGATGTGCTGGAACGCGCAGGTGCGTCGGATACTTCTGGCTGTATCTGGTAAATGGGGGCAACGGGGCAGCAGGGAGTATGCTACTGCCCCAATGAACTTTGGGGGGAAAGGAGCGCAGGCAGGGGAAGAGCAGAGGGAGGAGAAAGTGCACCCTCCCACACTCTTAAAGCAGCACCCCCCCACACACACCATCGAACCACCCCCACCTGGTTTCGTGCACATCCCTAATGCTTTGAGCCCTTGAATTACCTTGGGAGGAGGGCTACTATTGCAGTTGATGGGCCTCCTGGTGCAGTAAGTGTTTGCTGCTCAGTAATCCTGGAGACTAAGAGAAGTTTGAAGGAACAGTTTTTTGGTGGGTCTGAATGGGGGACCCTGGCACCCCAACTGCTATGAAGAGAAGCGATAAGTCACTGGGAGGAGAACACTGTCTGTGAAAGAAAGGAGCAAGAGAGTGCCACCACCCTGCAAAATCTGTCTTCCTACTCTAGCTATGTTGGGGTTAAAGGTAGTGGTCCCTCCCCTTTTGCATTTCAGTCATTCAGAATGGTGCTTGTGGACACCTGTCATGCATTTCTGAGATCTGAATGGATTATTCTGGCAGGCTGATACTGGCTCGCCTGGCTCCAGCTGGGCATTCAGTACTGTACCAGCTAGTAAAGTAAGAAAGACACAGGCTGCTGATACAATTGCCCTGCCCACCCTGGCAACGCTCCACATTGGGGTCAGATAGCTGCAGACAACTATGAAGTGGCAGGAATGATAACCAGAGCATGGGCTGGGGAAGACAGGGACCAAGTTTGCCAGAACACAGCTTTAGAGTTCAGTGAAAAGCCTATGCTGCAGAAATGATAATGGGAAATCTTTCCCCCCCCCCCCTGTCCCCACTGCATCTGCCCAGTGCTTGTTAAGTGGAAAAGGGATATTACAATCTCCTCCCCACAACTTCAGTGGGTAATTTTTCTGTAGCATGCTGCAGACATTTTGGTCAGCAGATAAAACCACTCACATCCAGGTCAGAGTGGCACTGAAGTTGACTTGGATGCCATAGTTCCAGCTATGTCTTGTCGGAGGTGTTCAAGTCTTGTTGGAGGTGTTAAGTCTGAATTATTGTTACCGATCAAGATACTTGGAGGACCATGTGCATTCTGGATCTTGCAGTTTGTGATGGATTAAAGCTAGCTACAAAAACTTAGCTTTGGTGGCCAGAGAGGTGGGTGTCAAATGCTTCCCTAAACCAGCTACTGTGCCAATTCATCCCAAAGATTGAGCAACATTCACTGCTAAAAAAATCCAAATTCAAATATTGAAGGAAGTGTGAGATAAAATTAAAGTGTAACAAACGCTACCATTTATGGTTGGAAAAAACACTATTTTAATCTTTTTCAGTAATTGTATTTCTATCCTGCCCTTCTTCCTCCAAGGAGCTCAGGGCAGCATACATGGAGATATGATTCCATCTTTGCCTCACAACAACCCTAGGATGTAAGTCAAACAGAGAGCTAGTGACTCATTCAAAGTCACCCAATGAGTTCTGTGACTGAGCAGAAACTTGAACCTAAGCCTCCCCAGCTTAAATCTGTTCATTGTACAACACCACACTGATACACCACAACAGAATCAAAATTGATTTTAAAAAATGAAAACATATTCTCATTTCAGCCCCACTGCTTAGGGGACATAAAATGTCCCTGTGCCAGAAATTGACTCTCACTGAGAAATCAGCAAAAGCTTTAGTTGATTAATAACATTCTAATTAGAAAACATATTATTTCTTCTTCATGTTTTCTAATACAGAACTGTGTTTTATTTAGACATTTTAGTGTTATATATTACACTTTTATCCCGCTCTCCCTCCAAGGACCTCAGGATGGCATACATGGCTCCCTGTTTTATCCAAATACAGGAAGAGAAAACTCCTCCAAAATGATGTTATCTGGAAACTAAGGAAGAAAACATGTCATTAAAAAGAATCAGCAGGGGGAGCTAGAGGGAAAAGCCAAGGTGTGGAGGGAGGAAATGTATCAACATCTCTGCTTTAAAGTAGATAAAGTGTCACCTTGCAGGATGGCTCTTGTATTGCACCAGATATCCATCATGTTTTAATTCCACTACTGCATAAAAGAAATAGTGCAACTAGAAAGTATTCTCAATTGATGAAAAGTTAAACTTAGTCAGACAAGAATCTCTTTCTCCCATAAGCTGTCAAGAGAAGGGAGGAACAGTAATGTTTCTTTCTGAATTCAGGCTAACAGAAGTTTAGTAGCTGGCATTCAATGTAACACAGCAATTTTTTTTTTTGCTTCAAAAATCAGCAATCTGGAATTTAACAGCAACGTTCTATGAAGGACATATTTGCCATTCATGGCAATTAATGAAACACTTCCTTAGATCAAGAATTCATCACTCAAAGGAATGTTCTCAATTGCAAACAAGTTTTTAGGCACAGACATGTGGAATGCATGTCTCTACTAAATGCAGGGAGATGGTCTGAATGGGCTTGGGTGGACCATTCCATAGCAACTATGGAAAATAATCCAGTGATGGGATGGAAACCCTTAATTCCCAAATGTGGTCTAGTGTGAGGGTTATTATCCTTTCTGAAATTATGAACCCGCTTGATCCTCAAGTATTACCCATGGACCCTCACCCTATTTATAATCCATATAAATTATAATGTTATAACAATTCAACAAAAAGAAAGAATGTACTATACTTGATGATGAATGGTGTTCTGGGGGAACTAGCTTTCATTATATATTTAATTTTCCACAGACCACCTGGATCTACCCCAAGGACACCCAGGGGTCCATGGACCTCAGGTTAAGAACCCCTGGTCTAGTGATCTTAGAAGGAACTCTTACATTAGAAGAACATCATGTTCCTTCATCCATGTATTTTCTTCACTTCACACTGGGTCTCTTCCTCTTTACTGACAACGGCTTGTTTGCATTTTTCTCAGTATGCTGCCCATAAACAATGTCTTTTGCATTTTAAAACTTTATTGGCTTTTACAATAGCTTAACAATCCAACTACATTCATTTATTTGATTAAGTAAATATTGACTTCCCGCTTACCTGTCTGCGCAGTTCACGTTAACTATAGATATAAACCACTGCTATAATAATTCAAAACATACATACTCCACATTGCTACTCTATTTTACCCAACCCAACCTGCTGTTATACTGTATTTCAAACCCTGCTGAAAGGTCCATATTAGAAAAATAGCTATTTAAACCCAATGTGAGTTTTGAAGTGCCCAGCACTTCTGTAACGGAATTCCCATTTTAGTGTCCAAATAAGTCTTAAGTTCTTTGGGAAACATATGCCTGATTTACAGTGGGTTAAAAAAAATTCTAAGGCTGTTCAAAGGAGCAGCTGTACCTGGGTATGGCTGCTTGTGTGGAGTTCAAGGATTAAGGGCAATCCCAGTGCTGCCCCACCAGGTAGTCTGAGGTTTTTCCCTAGACTATTACCTAAGTAGAAGGGCACAAGCAGCCCGAGCAGACACAGAGCTGGACACCTAAAGTGCCCAGAAGAATCCCCCATTGTGGGATGTGGGTGGCCACAGCCTGCTTTTCTTCACTGCTCTCAGAGCTGCCGTGTACCAGTTGTTTAGGCGCACGGTGCTGGCAAGCCCAAGAGCTACTTGAATCCTGTGGGGAGAGGAGGCAGTCCCGCTCCTGCCCTCCACCCAACCCTCCCCAGGCCAGGTAAGCACAGATTGTGTGAACGACCTTTCTGTCGATTTGTTACTTTGTTAGAGGTACTGAGCTCCTCGGCATTTTCCAGTCTACAAACTTTGCACCGGTAAAAGTGTTGCAAGGTGCGACGGTATGAGGCAACGTCTTGAAACCATGAGTACAGCATTTTTCAATGCATCGTGAAAGGGGTTGCAGCCATTCATATTGCCCACCACCGCAACGGGTTTTCCAGGCAGGGAGTGTCCACATTCCACCTGAACCGCATTCTCTGCCCCCTCCTCCTGCTCCATTTCGAGCCAATGGGGTCATGGGCGGGGGTGGCACTGACACGGCAAACTTTTAAAAAAAATCTTCTCAGTGCCTTTGCGCAAGGCCACCAGTAGGAAGAAGCACAGCTCCATCTTTTCTGCTTTGTGCAAGCAAGAAGAGCACTGAGAACACGTCGGAGAGTGATGACAGGGCCAGATGGACATATGGTCTGACTCTGTATATCAGAACTGTGTGCACTCAGCAATAAGCAGAGGTCAAAAACTGTTGGCTCTGTTGACCAACCAGACAAAAGTATTTTACTCGTTGAGCTATGTTAATACATTACTCATCAGGATTCTTTTCACTTGTCACAGGCATCATTTTTCACTTGTCACATACATGTAGACTAGGGATGTGCGAATCGATTCGGATACAAATCAATTTGTACTCGAATCTAGCTGATTCGGGTGATTCAGAGACAAAATGAATCACCCCTGTGGTCCATTGGCTAGATTCGGGTACAAATCGAATCATGGCTGATTCGATTCGAATCGATTCAGGTTTCGGATCTGTCCTATTAATTTCCCCAGATTCCCAGCTTTCATTTAAAAAAAAAATCTAAGCTCTAGCCCTTATAGAAGTGGAGTTATGGAGCAAAATGTGTGGTCACTATTTTTCAAGTGTTCAGATTCTTTGGTGTATAATAACTTTCACTCAATGAATCCTTATGAGGATTCATTACACACCTTCATTTCTTCTATTCATTTTGACTGTCTTTTAGACAGTGCCAGTTGTCAACTGGCACCCTCTGTTCACTACACCACCACTCACTCTGGGCCACCCCAGGACCTCCCAAGTGCAGTTATGGTGCTGCTGAAACCTACATGATTTCCCATGGAAAACTTCAACAATTCACCAAAAACCAGCCCTTTGCCCAATCCCTCTGCAATTTGGGTGGTAGCCTCCACCCATTAGGCACTTAACTTAAACTGAGTAGTACCTCACTGCCTTGTGGGTGGGAGTGGGGTGTAGTTGGCACATGGCAGTTGACAATTGGCACTGTCTATAAGAAAGTCAAAATGAATAGAAGAAATGAAGGTGTGTAATGAATCCTCATAAGGATTCATTGAGTGAAATTTATTATACACCAAAGAAGCCAAACACTTAAAAAATAGTGACCACACATTTTGCTCCATAACTCCACTTCTATAAGGGCTAGAGCTTAGCTTATTTTTTAAAATGAAAGCTGGGAATCTGGGGAAATTAATAGGACAGATCCAAACCCCGGATCGATTTTATTCGGATCAGCCGCAATTCGGATCCGAATAGAATTTGGGGTGATTCGGATGGGTCAGATTCAGATCCAAATCGAATCAGGGTTGTTTCTATTCGGTTACAAATCAAAACACAGAAAATCCGAATTGCACACCCCTAATGTAGACTAGTGGGTTTCCTGAGCTCCGGCGATAAGTTATCTCTAAAAGCTGCACCCCTCCCCAAATGTGCCAATGTTATGCCCTTTTCTTAAGCATTGGAGTACGGTTCCCTCTTTGCTATTCTCTACCAGCAGGACTCCTTTTCATCTGCCTGCCAAGGGCATTCGTGAGACTTTGTTAGGAAGTGCTTTTGAACATGTAAATTTCTGTCTAAGAGGCAGACACAATCATTGCCTGATTCTATTTCTTTCTTCCTCCCAAACAGTTACACCCACACTCCCAACATGTTTATGTTCAGGACCAATCCTAGGCATTCTGTTCCCCAGGCATAACAAACCAAGGCTGACTCACTACACACCATCCATCTGCTTTGTGCCAGCCCATACTTTCCCCTTTTAAATAGGTTGGTTTCACTATTTTTAATTGCTTTGTAAAGCAACGCTAAGAGCTTGCCTCAGTGATCAATTTAAAAGGTGCCCCTCTACCATTGGATGGTAATACTGATTCTAGAGACTGGTGGGTTTTTTCTGCAACACAGTCAAAACAGCTGTTCTAGATTCACTATAACATATTTTGCATCCGCTTTTGCTGCAAAGTTTGTTTTCAAATTCAGTTAGACTGCATATGTATTGCCAAGGCAAGCCAGCGTGGGGTAGTGGTTAGAGTGCTGGACTAGGACCGGGGAGACCCAAGTTCAAATCCCCATTCAGCCATGAAACTAGCTGGGTGACTCTGGGCCAGTCACTTCTCTCTCAGCCTAACCTACTTCACAGGGTTGTTGTGAAAGTGAAACTCAAGTATGTAGTACACCGCTCTGGGCTCCTTGGAGGAAGAGCGGAATATAAATGTAATAATAATAATAATAATAATAATAATGAAGGATAATGGGAAATAAGTAAGGCACAAGAGGGCTACTAACAATAGGGGTACACACACACACACACTTTCCAAAGCCCTTCCAGGAGAATACACACACAAACACACACACACACACACATATACGTGTGTGGGTGTGTGGAAGGAGACCAAATAGTCCTCACACATTCTTTCAAAACCTCTCCAAAATCAACAAGTTGCTATCTATCAGCTAGCTAGGGAGGGTTTCGTCAGTATTCAGCAAATGATGCCTAAGCACAGGAGCTTGGAAGAAAACCCCAACTACTAGTCTGGTGCAGAAAGCCAGGAGACCCCACAAGCCCATTGCTGGAGCTTTACTTGGTCACAGCAGGCCACAAACCCCCATGCAAACTTCATGTGGTAGATCAGGCATCTCTCCCCAAAGGCTGATAAACCTGTTTACCTTGATCTAACAGTTGATCCTAAGGCAATTTAAATGAATGAAAAAACAAATAAGCAATGGCCCAAATCTCCTTTGGTGGAGATTATGACAATTGAGGTCACTAGCTAAGTCCCACTTGAGGTTCCATCCTTAGAAACCTCTTTTCTCCACGCCCCCCCCCCCCCCCGACATGTACCTCTCACTCCAACACTCATTGCATATTTGTCTGGGAACTACTTTCTTCTAAATCAAAAGTCTTTCTTTTTACAAGAAAATAATCCATTTGGACACCCTAACAAACTGTAGCTCTTGGAATGTGGTGCAGGCCACAATAATATTAGATGCCTGGAAGAATCAAGAAGACATCCTGAATGGGGAGGTGGGGGGAAGAAGCATCATTCACAGACCAACACACACTATCACACTTTACAATGAAAGCCAGGAGCAGCACCAGGCCACATCTCTCTCTCCACCTTCAATTAGAAACTTGTGAGGTAGGAGCCAGCATTAGCCCAGAGTGGATAACAATGCGGACATTGCATGTCAGGAACTGGCATCCATCGCCAGTTAAACTTCAGCAGAATACCAGGCCAATGAAAAGCAACAGAAAATTAGCCAATCCGCCCAGCACAAGAAAAAAAGCTTTAGACCTATCAGACCGGTTGAGGTAGGTAGATTTTATTTCAGTCATTGACTAGTAAATGAAAACAGTTACAAAAAAGTACAGCAGTATAAAAACCAGTTACAAGAGCTCAGAACGAATTTTACAGAAGATAACACAAAACTTAGCTATTCTGCAAATAATCTTCTTCTTGGCATTTGCCAATAAGAAATGTAGATAGAAATCATCAGGGTGTCCAGGGAGGTTTTCCAGCAAATGAGAAATTAAACTTAAGCATATATCCCTATAAAAAGCACAGTACAGAATGACATGTGAAGTGGTTTCTATGGCCCCAGAGTCGCACGGACACAGCTGGGAAGAATCAGATCAGTTGAATTCTACACTCTTTCCCCCATCACAAAACCCCTTAGTTCATGTCAAATGAAAAGTGAGACACTACACCAGAAATATTCCTGTCCATGGTTTACTAAAACTCCTGCCAAGAAATCTCTGAACCAGGGCTTGTAGTTGGTGTGTGTGTCATGTGTGCTGAGGGGGGAGAGGGGGTTCATTTAGCCTCCAACAAGAACATATTTTTATTTATTGATGCTAACTGAGTAAGTGTGACCTGCTTTAAGAAACAAAGACTCCTCAGTCATCAGACAAGAGAAGGAGAGGCTGTTCTTACAGGCAGCTGAGACTGGGCTAGGACAGCTAGCCCTTGGGAACCAGTGACAAACCTGCCTAGGGAGCCCACCTCTTAAATGAGGTAAAGGGAGCAAATGCTCCCTTAATCCCGTTTACCTGACTGTGTGTCAATGCTGGCTACTTTCAGCCAGCACTGAGACACTGATGGGCACCTGCCTCTCACTAGGGGGCATCCCCACAATGTACTGCGCACTGGTGCAATGCATTGTGGGATTTCCGGGGACTGGGACAACGCTTCCTAGCACCTGCGCCTCAACGCTGCCAGGGCAGTGGTGGAGCATCTAGGCATGCAATATTTACACCCAGCACCAACAGGATGATCATCTGCAGGGCAGGTAAGCTTTTCAAGGCTTCCTCCTCCCCACCTGCCCTCACGCTTGATCATGAGAAAGGCCCTGGAGAGTTGAAACTCTCTCTTGTCTTTTTATACTGGCATTCTATTGGACTGTTGGAGCTAGGACCCTGGCAGCATCAGCTCTCAGCTGCAATGTCCCATAGTAACTATTGGGGGTGTGTGTGTGTGTGTTTAGGGTCATGGATAAAAGTGCTGGACTCCTCCCCATTTTGTTCTTCCAATGTTAGTCTCCATTTTGGTCTCTCTCTTCAGCCATGAGCTACAGCTGAAATAAGCTCCAGGCTTTTTCACATTTGTTTGTAACCTTTTCTTTAAATAAATCCTTGTAGTTCTTCAATACTAAAGAACTGTCTCAAGACCTCTTGCTTTGCTGCTTTCTCACCAAACTGGTTTTGATTTGCTGTTTGGGGACTGAACTGCCATTCTTCCCCTACACTTCCCCTACAATGTTTGATCAGCATTTATTTATTTATTTATTTATTTATTTATGTGTTTGTTTGTTTGTTTCTTTAACACATTTCTATACCACCTATAACTGGGTTTCAAGGCAGTTCACAACTAATTAAAACATCTATATATTAAAACACAACTGACCTGCATTTCCAAATTTATTTATTTATTTATTCATTCATTCATTCATTCATTCATTCATTTGATTTTTATACTGCCCTTCTGAAATGGCTCAGAGCAGTTTACAATTAAAAACAGAAACCAATTGCAATTCCCCTTAGGTTGGTGTTGAATATCAAAGTAAAGAAGAACAGGTTTCTGCCTGAACAGTTATGGTATCTAAAGACTTTCAACAAGGTAGTAATGACTCACAGTATAGTAGTTACAAAATCACACTGTGTGTGTTCTCTTTACAGCAGCAATATAGTTCATTCAGGCATATGGCACAAGTACAGGATTCTGCTTTGTTGTTTATTGTCTGTCTCATTGACTGTGCCTCACCCCAGCAGCCAGCTTCTGGCCAATCAAGGCTAGTATCTCCCTCAGGGGCAGGCTTTCTCTTTCGCTGCCTCTCCAGCTATTGGCCAATGGCCAATATTCCTCTCCCAGGCAGGCTTCCTCCCTCCCTCCCTCCCTACACAGCAATGGGCCAATATTCCTCCTTCAGAACCTCTCACTCATGTCTAGGCAGTAACCAGCAGTAAGAGCAAACAGGTAAGCCTCTTTCCATTCTTCTCGCTGAGCTTCTTTCTGCCTTGACCTTTCCTCCTTTAAAAGGAGCTCTTTTTAAAAGGAGCTCTTGCTTCTCAGCTTGTGCCTCTTTAATCAGTTGCTTCTTATTCACTTGTGTTGGCATTCCTGAATTTGCCCTTATTAGGCAGACCCAGCTCCCCTGACAGGCAGGGGGAAAGCAGAGCCTTCACTTACTGGTTTCTTATTTGCAGCCAGAACAGTTACTTGTTATATTTATGAGTGTAGTCTTGCAATTGCAAAAATTTTCTTAAGTTTCTTTTCTAAGATAAAAGTGCAATTACTGTGATTCTAATGGGAAACCTGTAACTAGAGCCTCCACTCTCCTTTTGCAAGGAAGAGGAATTGACTAATTAAGGGCCAATTCGGGAGTGTGAAGAAAACAACTAAGGCTAAATCCTGCTTAATAATATTTATGCAATCTGATTTCCCTGTATCTATATGGGTTGTCAAATCATGCAAAAGAAATTGAAAGAAGGAGATCCTGTACAGGAGGTTCTGGGACATGTAGATTCAGAGACAAGAGATGTGTGTGACACGCTGTCTCAAGAGCGACACGTCCCAGAGTTCCTTAGTTCCTGCTGTCAATTTCTGTGCACAAGCAAGAGGAGACAACAGACTGTGGCAGCTGACTGACAGCAGGAAGGAAAAACAAGCACTATAATAACCAGGGACACTGAGATCCCAGAAACAATGGGAGACAGTGCTGTTAATGTATAAACACCAGAACACATGTGAATCAATGAGTTAGTTACAACTACCTATTTACAGTTTATTGCATGAGCATTGAATAACATCAAGAGTATTAATATTAATTTAAATAGTATATTCTGCTTTGATAGATTTCAAAAGGAAACCACTGTAATAATAAATGAGTCCACAAACACCTTTGTAAGTATTTACAGGGAACAATTATGTTTCTCAAGTAATAGATTTCCAGCAAACAGGAAGCCTATTCTCATGATCCTTGCTGGGGCAGGGAGGGCAGCAGTTGGGAAGGCAAGGTTTCACCTACCTTCCTCCCAGATTTTCGCAGGAATCTTTGATGCCATGCTCCCAGACAATTCACATTGCTCATTTTCCCAGCCTCTGGATATCCCACAATGCACAGCACAATGAGCATGGTGCATTGGGGAAATCCCCCCGGAGTTGGGTGCTCTAGGCGCCTGACTCTGGGCATATTCGGACTGCAACACAACCCCAGAGCTGGGGTTAAGGGTACACTCGGGCTCTTAACCCTGGCTAAAGGCCAGGGTTAAAAGTAAGAACAAAATAACATCCCTGCTGGATCAGGCCCAAGACCCATCCAATCCAGCATCCTATTTCACACAGTGGCCCACCAGATGCCTCTGAGAAGCCTGCAGAGAGGGCATACCCTCTCTCTTGCTGTTGCTCCCCTGCAACTGGTATTAATTGGCATCTTGCCTCTGAGGCTGGAGATGGCTTATTTCAGACCCATATCAGCCCCTCTGTGCAGGCATGGAAGTCACTAAAATGGCCTCCACGCATGCGTGGAGACCATTTTAGTGACCTCTACACCTGTGCAGAAGCCCAAAACTGGCCCAAACTGGCCTGGGCTACTCGGGGGGGGGGGGTTGGTGGAGGTGGGGGGGAGCCGCCACCACCACCACCCCCAAATACCCCCCTGGCAGAAGGTAGGGCACTTTCTAAGGTACATACTTACTTCCCACCTGCTCTAATTTTACAGAAGTTCCCCTGCCACCCCCAATGGTAAATGGGTATCCGAGCCTGCATGAAATAGTGATTTGAGGAGGTGGGGCCAGTCACAAAACAGCAGCTTATACAAAAATTTAAATCAACAGAATAAGGGATTTTAACATCAAAATCCCTGAATTACAGGATAAATTTGCTTCAGGACAGGAGGGCAGGAGTGGAACAAAAAAGGCTGTTTTGTGGGGAAAGAAACTGGAGAGAAATCAGTGGGAGAGAAAGCAAAAGCAACCCTGATCACTCAAAGAAAAAAGAATTAAAATAGGGCAGCCATGTCCACACTCAGCCAGCCAATCAACACCTGATCTTGGCTGGAAGGGAAGGGAGGGAGCAGAGGTGCACCTAGGAAATTTTGGAGCCTAGACTTAAAGGCCTTTGGAGCCCCCAACCCTCTCCTGCAAGTTGAGCATCACCCCCTACACACACACACACACACACACACACACACACACCATGACACACACAGTATTTTTAACACATGGATTCATGAGGGCAGAAACAGCAACTGAACTCACAAGAATGTAAGTATATAAAACCGGTATATTTATGCAAACATGCATTAGCAGAAACATCTCAACACAGAACCACATATTCCAATACCACAAATATCTTTCCCCACTCCCCCCTCTGTATCTAAAGCCGACATCACGCTCAGCAGCCTGGAACAGGTCACAATCACATTTGGCTGCCCAGCACGGTGCGGGTTGGTGGCGTGGAGACCGCACCACCAGAGAAAGTTAGTTAGTTAGTTAAGTTTATTATGGTCGCAGACCAGATTAACAATTATAATAACATTAATAACAAAATTCAAGAAATTTCAAAATTTACAAACTGTTCAAATTACTAATACAGTCTTTACGGAGCTTCGATGCCATGAAACAGAACTTCGCCACATTATCTGAAATTACAGGTTTGGGATTTGACAGCATAATTTCCAAATAAAATCGGTCTGTATGACCAGGATAAATGGTTAAAATTGGTGCAATAAATTTGGTGCGAGCGTCCCTATAAAATTGGCAATAAAGAATAACATGGCTAATAGACTCTATATCCCCTGAGTCGCAAGGACAACAGCACTGATCGTAAGGAAGTTGTTTGAACTTACCATCAAGTACTGCTGAAGGGAGAGTGTTCAATTACACAAGGGTCAAACATCTCCTAAATTTTGGTACCAAAATCTGGTCCTCAGACTAAAGAGGATTAGGGTGGGGGAGCAGGGTGTGTGGAGGCCCTGCACTTCGGCCCTGAAGTCCAGGGGCAAGAGTGCCTCTGGGAGGGAGAAGCAAGCCCAAATGCCTTGAAAGCTACTTCAGATAAGGCCGGGAGTTACCAGTAGCTCCTGAATGACCTAATGCCTGTTCCTTAGACTATCCCATGCTACCTACAGGTAAAGATAAACCACAGAATTCAGAAAGCCCTTGAAGACAAACCCCCATGGGTAAGAGTCGAAGTTTGAAAAGGAGCAGCAATGTCTTGAAAGCTCCATCCACCATATTGTTTATTCCCTAAATCCTTTGGGCTTCTTTTCCCAGAGGTCATTGACACTCTTCTACATGATTTCTCTGGCTTCTGCAGTTGCATTTCACTCATTGCAGTTCTCCAATTCCCTGCTTTTACTTTCCTAAAATCTAATCCCCTTACACAGTTGTGGTTTTTAGCAAATTTATAAACTCATGGTTCTTAGCAGTCCCAGAAGGACTTAAGCTGGGGCCTGAGCAGATTCCCTGTGCTTCTCTGGATGCTACACGACTGTTAAATGTGGAAAAATCACGGAAGAGCAGCCTGGAGTTTATTTTAGCAATTAAATGTAGTGCCTAGACCAGGCATATTTACCAAAACCTAACACCACTTGACAAATGATAAGTAAAATATCATCACAGTAGAGTTTAACCACATTCCTCATGTTCAGGCTGCAAGCAAAAGCCTCCACAAAGCAGTGTCAGGGGGGCGTGGCTTTGGGCACACGCACACAGTGTGCATGATCACCACTTACAGGGAAGTCACTGGCAGGACCTTGTCCCCCTACCACTGGCAAGCTCCCTACAGCCCTGCTCTAAGGACAGGTCTCAGCATCCAAACTGTCATTCAACTTCTCATTAGCTATCCCATACAATGTGGATGTAGAGAGTAAACAACCATACAAGTGTCCAGGACGCTTCACATGTATTATTTCTGTAAGAAAATTCCTGTTGGGCAGGACAACATTATTATGCCCCTATTGCAGGAGAGGGTTCCTGCTGAGAAAATAGTAGGTTGTCTAACACCACCTAGTGAGTTTACAGCTAAGATGGAATTTGAATCAAGGACTTCCCAGTTTACACTTCTAATTACTATTCCACATCAGATCTCATACATCTGAAAAATACAAGAGTAGCCAGGCTAGTCAGTCAAAGGAACCAGTGTGGTATAGCAGTTAGAGCGTTGGACTAGGACTGGGGCGACCCGAGTTCAAATTCCCCATTCAGTCATGAAACTCACTGGGTGACTCTGGGTGAGTCATGTATCTCTCACTCTAACCTACCTCATAGGGTTGTTCTGAGGATAAACATAACCATAAACATAAACATAACCTGAGCTCCTCGAAGGAAAAGTGGGATATAAATGTAAAAATGTAAATAAATAAAAAGGGCCTTCTAATCCAGTATTCTCGCTCTAACCTTCTGTTTGCTTTGCCCTGCTCCTTCATCTTCATAAATCTTCTCTGCTGGATCAGAACCAAGGCCTATGTGGTCCAGCACCCTGATTCTTACAGAGGCCCATCAGATGCCTCTGGGAACTACACAAGCAGGGGGCTTATCTATTGGTAGGTCATGCTATAGTGTCTGAAAGAAGTGGAACCGAGGAACCTTTATGAATATAGATTGTACCCATTCTTATCAGTGCTTTAATATTATCTCAAAACTTCATCTATCCTGAAAAAAAAGCCTGCCAAACAAATGTCACTGGAGGCTGATAGTCTAGTAATCTAAATGGATTACTTAAAACCAAATTCACAGGCAATGAAGGAAAGAGTGTTATCTTCTCTAGATCATGGAGTAAATTGCCTTACAAAAGTAAAAATCAAAGTATCATAGAATTATAGCACTAGACTATATCATATCTGAAGACCACCAAGTTATTCCTGCTCTTCAGGTCACTCTGATCTCAAGAAACATCTCTCTGCTACCAAACTGGCCCAGGTCAGGACCCACAGTGGGGTTGCACCTTAACCTAAGGTGAGTTACATTAGGGCACCAGCGTTTTCTTTTCTTTTATCATTTTTAATGTATTTATTTATTTGCACACACAAAAAGGATAATGGCGGAGAGGAGAAGGAGAACAAAGTAGAAGAAAGGAAAACAAAGGGGAAAAGAGAAGGGAAAATACAATAACATCTGCTAAAAGATTAAAAGTGGGTCACATGTTAACGTTTAGTGTTAAATAGGGGCCAGGTCTAAAGAAGACTATTGCATTAGACCCTCAGTATTGACACTTTTGAACTTTGGTGCTGGAGAAGACTTTTGAGGATACCATGGACACCCAGGAAAACAAACAAATGGATCATAGAACAAATCAATCCAGAATTTTCACTCAAGGCACAAATGACCAGGCTCAAACTATCATATTGTGGACTTATTATGCAAAAACCCAGCTCCCTTGAGAAGTCTATAATGCTGGGGAAAGTTGAAGGAACGAGGAAAGAGGGCGACCAGCAGCAAGGTGGATGACAGCAATGAATACACAACATCAATGAATGCACCACTGAGAGAACTTAAAGGTCAAGTTGAAGAGAGATCACCCTGGAGAGAATCTATCTATGTGGTTGCTAAGAGTCGACACTGACTTGACAGCACTTAATCAATCAATCAATCAATCAATACAAGCAAGGCCCATTTATCAAACATGCACTTCAAGGGAGTTTACCAGAACAACAGCACTTTCTCCTTTCATTCCACTCACTAGTTCTAATACTACTACACTGTATAAATAACAGTAATCGTAATAATAATAGATCAGCATTCTTATAGAAATTTTCTGAGTGTTCAAAGTGTTTCACATACAATACCTCAGTAATTCTGTAACTTTACAACCCTGTGACATCTGTCAGTACTGTTATTTATTTTTTATTATTTATTACATTTCTATACTGCCCTTCCAACAATGGCTCAGGGCAGTTTACACAGAGAAATAACAAATAAAGTTGTAAGTTGTAAGTTGTAAAACTTTATTTCGGTCGTAGACCAGCAATACAACAATATTAAAATAATAATGATAATAACAATAATAAGATGATAATATAAAATCAGACTACATTTATACGCATTTGGCATATTATATAACAATATTTGGCCACAATATGAATAACATCCGGATTAGGATTAGTGAGCAAATAGTTTAAATAAAAATCCTCTCCACGACCCGGAAAATTTATCAAAAGTGGGGCAATTTGTTGGCGTCTTATGTCTCTGTAATATTCACAATGCAGTAAAACATGAGCAGTTGTTTCAACGTTACCAGATCCACAAGGGCATAATCTTGATGTGTATGGTATACCCTGGAATCTCCCATGGAGCACAGCTGTTGGGAGAGCATTTACACAGGCAAGTGTTAGAGCTCGTCTAAATTTTGGAATTAAAATGCTACTTAGATACGTAGCAGGCTTGAGCTCGGTGCACTGGCTACCTATGTAAATGCTACTCGGTAACTTTGCATGATCCATCTGCAACTCCACGTCATGGATACGTTGCACAATTTCTCTTCTGGCCTGATCGAAACCTAATCTAATAAAATCATCATGAGAGAATCCATATAATAGAAGTTTTTCTGTAATTGCCAATTTCCAATTGGATTTAAAGGAGTCTTCCAGAATTAAATGCACTAAGCCGACTTTCATGAAAACCAATTTTAACCAGTAGAGTATGATAGATCTCCAATAATGTGATTCAAATCTAACCAGACCCACCTCCCTTCTAATAACAGTATTTGGGACACAACATGGCAGCTGTAATATAGTTCTTATGAACTTAGTTTGCAGTGTTTCTAACGGAGCAAAATTACTAAATGGGCCCAATTGTGCACCATACATTATCTGAGGATATACTTTGGCCAATAGTAATTTTATTGCAACAGGGATGTACAGAGCTCTCCGTGAAAAATAAAATGATTTGATCAGATTGATTGATAATTGGGCGCTCTGAATAATATGTTTTTGATGCGCAATACGGGAACCAGATGAGTGGAATACAACACCTAAGTATTTATAAGATTGAACTTGTTCAATTGTGTTCCCATTCATGTGCCAGGTATATCTCTTTGGCCGTTTAGCAAACACCAAAACTTTTGTCTTTTGGTGGTTTACCTCTATCATCTCTCTGTTACAAAATGAACTTAATTGTGCTAGTGCTCGACGTAGTCCTATGGGCGTCTGGGATAAAAGGATCATATCGTCTGCATACAGCAGGACTGCAATGTGTTTCTGTGCCAGTTTTGGAGGGTGCATAGACATGTCAGATAAACAGCTCACCACTGAGTTGATATAGATGTTAAATAAAGTAGGTGCCAAAATACAACACTGCTTTACCCCTTTACTTGTTGGAACATCTGACGTTAAATAACCATACTGGTTGCAGCGGACCCGCAATCGAGACTTCTCATATAGTTTATAAATTAATAATAGTAATCTCTTATCAATTTCCAAATCTATTAGTTTTTGCCAGAGCCTGTCTCTTGATATGGAATCAAATGCCAATTTCAGATCTATAAATGCAGTATAAAGTGCAGCACCCGACTTAGCTGTATATTTTTCAACAAGATAATGGAGGGTCAGGGCATGTTCTGTAGTAGATCGACCTGTTCGAAAGCCAGCCTGTTCAACTGCAAGAATGTTCTTTTCCTCAATCCAGTCCACCAGCTTAATTGCTAAGTGTTTAGCATAAATTTTACTAATCACACTCAGGAGGCTTATAGGCCTATAATTTGCAGAATCACTCCGTTTACCTTTTTTGTATATTGGGACTATTATCGCCACTCCCCATTGTGGTGGAATTTTTGCCGTATTATCAATAAACGTGAACAGTGAGGCTAAAACTGGAACCCACCAGTCTAGGTTAGACAGAATCACCTCTATAGTAATATAATCGGTTCCAGGGGCTCTGCCTTTTTAAAATTGTCTTACAAGACCTTCTACTTCCGAGCAGGAGACCGAGAAATAAATAAGATGGATCCTTGTCCCCAAAGGGACACCACTTTAATCTAAAAAGAAACGTAAGACAGACACCAGCAACAGTCACTGGAGGTACTATGCTGAGGGTGGATAGGGCCAGTTACTCTCCCCCTGCTAAATAAAGAGAAAAGGTGCCTCTTTGCCAAGTTAGCAGGGATAACTCTGTTATCCCCAGAATGCAGCTGGGGACCAACTTTGAGAAATACAAGCTTGCTTAAGGCCACTTAGTTAATTTGATGCAAAGGCAATATCCAAACTGAGGACTTAGTGATTCACAACTTTTTTCTCTTGGCTACTAATCCATTCTGAAGATTCAAACAGTAATGAATCTCTTTTCTAACAGTGAGCCACTTTTGGAAATGTTTGCAATAAACTACGGCTGGAGATAGTTTACTTTGAGATGTGAGTCCACTGTTGATTCATAGTAATCTTTTTTAGGACAGTTTGGTAAACATTTCAAAAGTGAACTTTATCCAGAAGCAACTAGTTCTTCCTGTTCCCAGGAGAAGCAACTATGCAAAGTAATGATTGGCTGGTCTGTATAAAGCCACCTCCTGATCTGACTATGCAGAATGTTGATTGGCTGTCCCTGGGAAAATTACAAAGCCACTCTCCACCCCCTCAGACATAGAATTTTTTTTTTTTAAGAATGATCTTTAAAAGACAAATGGATTGGATTTTTTAAAAAAAGTGTAAAATAAATATTTGAACAGCTAAACATTAGGGATGTGCATGAAAAGGATTTTGTGTTTTGTTTCAAGCTCGAAACATGCAGATACCTTGATGATGTAGTGTTATGTGTCTAATGTCTTGTAATCTTAAGCTTGGGCATCTTTTTCTTTTTTGTGATCGTTTTTTAAAAATGTATTGTAATGGTTTCTGGTGATTTTAAATAAAAATTAATTCTTTTTTTTTTTTAAAGCAGATGGCTGAAACATTTCATTGAAACAATAGTCGGACCAGCTGTTTCAACAAAACAAACTTGAAATATGTCAAGTGTTTCAACTGTAGAGAACAATGGGGGAACTCGAAACAACCCATTGTTCCCCATGGGTAGGTCCTAGGGATGTCAGAGTGGGTTGTGTGGTAGGTAGGGATGAGCCCAAACCAGTTTGGTGGTCCTTTTCTGGACTGCCGAACTGGTTCGGAGGTCTGATGTTCAGCCGTTTCAGCGGCCGGGGGATTACCTTTAAGGGACCGAGAGGGAATTACCTTTAAGAGACCCCTTACCCCCCAGTGCGTGTTCCCCTCGCTGCCACTCCTGCTATTTTGGCAAGAGCACCAGTGGGGGAAACATGGCAGGAGGGAACATAGGAAGCTGCCATATACTGAGTCAGACCATTGGTCTATCTAGCTCATTATTGTCTACACAGACTGGCAGCGGCTTCTCCAAGGTTGCAGGCAGGAATCTCTCTCAGCCCTATCTTGGAGATGCCATGGAGGGAACGAGGAACCTAGATGCTCTTCCCAAAGTGGCTCTATCCCCTGAGGGGAATATCCTACAGTGCTCACACATGTAGTCTCCCATTCAAATGCAACCAGAATGGACCCTGCTTGGCTAAGGGGACAAATCATTCTTGCTACCACAAGACCAGCTCTCCTCCTCCAGGTGTGTGTGCGTAAGAGCACCCTCCCAGTCCTTAAAGATAACACCCTGCTGCCGCTGAAAGGTAGGATGGTTCGTGCACATTCCTAGTGGTAGGGTATGATGGGTGCTGCCTACCACCCTGGGATTTAGGGAAAAGTTTTTTTAAATGTTTTAAATCTCTTGCTTGCCCATTTCTTTTGTGGGTATGGTGGTAGGTAGCACCCATCATGCCCTACCACAAAACCCACTTTGGTATCACTAGGATCTACCCATGGGGGGAAATGGGGTTATTAGATTTTCCCCATTATTCTCTATGGTTGGAACAAGCTGCACTCACAGAGTGCACAGAAAGGTTTTGCATTGCAATTTGCCTTGAAAAACACTACAGAAGCACACAGCAAAAAGGAATCGGTCCCTCCCTACACAGAACACATATTTCAAACACAGTCCAAAAAGGGCCAAAAAAGAATCACTGACCCAGATTCCATTGCCAGCCACAATACTTGCACTGGAGTAACATCATTGACACAAGTTCCTCTCCACACACAATTATGACTCCTTACTTCCTAGCATTGCAACAGCTGTATAGCCATACACTCAATTAGAGAAACTTCAGCCACATTTTGACTGAATAGACCAGAGCAGTGAGTGAAGCATCATCACAGCAATCTCCAAGAAATATCAGAGAGAGAGAGAGAGAGAGAGAGAGAGAGAGATGCCACTGTCCATTTCTTACCACAACACTATCTCACAAACAAAACAAACCACAACTCAAGGCAGGAAGGTACCCATGTTCTACCTTTGTCAATCTGAGATCCAGCAAAACCAGCTAGTTATAGCAGCAATAGCACAGCATGTTATACTGAGAAAAGGAAATCACAAAAACAAACCTTCCTTCCTCTTCTCCTGATATATCCTCTTCTTCAAGAGAGGGACACTATAAGGGCTCTCTCTGCCTCCCAATCCCTTTGAATACATTTTGAAACAGCCCTATCTTGGAGAAGCCAGGGAGGGAACTTGAAACCTTCTGCTCTTCCCAGAGTGGCTTCATCCCTTAGGGGAATATCTTGCAGTGCTCACACATCAAGTCTCCCATTCATATGCAACCAGGGAAGACCCTGCTTAGCTATGGGGACAAGTCATGCTTGCTACCACAAGACCAGCTCTCCTCCTAGTTCTCCTACTTCAGAATGGGATTGCACCACATCATTCTGGGTGCCAGTGCATAAAACAAAGAAGTGGGATGGAGTCATCCCATTCAGCCCTGCTTTGCTATGGGCTGATAAATTTTTATCCCTTTCTAACAACACTAGAACAAGGGGTCATCCCATGTAACTAAAGGTTGGGAAAGTTAGGACAAACTAAAGGAAGTACACACAGCACATAATTAATCTATGGAATTTTCTGCCATAGGATGTGGTGATGACCACCAGCTTGGATGGCTTTAAAAGAGGCTTAGACAAATTCATGGAGAACAGGTCTATCAGTGGCTACTAGTCTGGTGGCTATAGGCCACCTTCAGCCTAAGAGGCAAGATGCCTCGAAATGCCTGTTGCAGGGGAGCAACAGCAGGAGAGGGGGCATGCCCTCCTCACGTCTTGCCAATGGGCTTCTCAGAGGCATGTGGTGGGCCACTGTGTGAAACAGGATGCTGGACTAGATAGGCTTTGGGCTTGATGCAGCAGGGCTGTTCTTATGCTGCATCGCCTTTTTCCTGATTTGTGCAAGATGGAAATGCTGATTGTTCATGACCTATGTGAATCCGTGATGATGATTCTGCTTGTTCTCAGTAGGCCCTACTTCCCTGGAGTACCATGCTTGCAGCTTAGGGTGCTTCTCAGCCTAGCTTTGCTCCTGGATGTTCAAGGTGTGGCATTCAAGCTGATAAACCAGTGCAATTTCACTTTGATAAACCAATGCAATTTCACTTTGTCATTTTCACCCATGATTCAGTAGCACATTCACTCAGTGTGGGATTGCCTTTGATGATGATTCAGAAAATTCAGCTTATTCAGAACTGTACTCTTAATTAAAGTAGATTGTAGCAAGATATTGTACTGATTCCTGTTTGTCTGTAGTGACTGTCTCCATTAAAGATGCTGGCCATTACTCTGTAATCTCTGAATGGCCTGAGTCCTACATATATGCAGGACTCAGATTGTCCCTAGAAGTGAGAGCACTGTAAGATATTTCCCTTAGGGGATGAAGCCGCTCTGGGAAGAGCAGAAGGTTTCAAGTTCCCTACCTGGCTTCTCCAAGATAAGACTGAGAGAGATTCCTGCCTGCAACCTTGGAGAAGCCGCTGCCAGTCTGTGAAGACAATACTGAGCTAGATAGACCAATGGTCTGACTCAGTATATGGCAGTTTCCTATGTTCCTATGTTCCTATGTTACTACACTGTACTTATAAAATCAAGTTGTCAGTGATTGGTGATCAAGGTGCTCAGGGCCAACCCACTACTAAGGTTCAGAGAAGCCGCCACCTCAGGAGGTGACAGTGAGCGCCTTGCGTCTGCCTCTACCAGCTGCCTCAGGCTGCCCTGCCACTGCCTAGCCAACTTCCTTTCCAGTCCTCTGGTACAGAGTCTGATTGTAGGGACAAGTTACATATTTTTGCAAGGAGATCAGCAATTTCACATTTGAGTTCCTGCAGAATTCTTGGGTGGATGCCATCTGGCCCTGGTGATTTGTTAATTTTTAGTTTATCAAGACAATTTAGAACATCCTCTCTTGTCACCTCAAATTGGTCCAGAGAGAGATAAATTTATTCGGTCATTGACCAGCCAAGAATTGGTCCAGTTCTCAGCCTCCAAGCCTGAGAAGCTCAGTTCTGGAGACGGTATATGGTCAGTATCCTCCACCATTAAGACAGATGCAAAGAACTAGTTTAGCTTCTCTGCAACTCCTTATTCTTCTTAATAATCCCTTTCACGCCCACATCATCTTGGAGTCTAACTGCCTCCCTGGTAGGTTTTCTGCTTCTGTTGTATTTAAAGAATTTTTTGTTATTCCCCTTGACACGTCTAGCTATATGCTCAGACTCTCTTTTTGCATCCCTTATATTTGCATCCTTGTATTTCCTTTGCCAGTGCTTATGTTCCTTCCTATTCTCTTCATTTGGGTAGGCCATTTTCTGAAGAAAGTCTTCTTCCCTTTTATAGCTTCCCCGATTGTACTTGTTAGCCATGCAGGAAGTTATCCATACATGTCATGGAGTATCTGAAGAGCAAATCTGCTTCACAGCAGATTCGCAGCTGCTTAATTTGGGGGATTAAATGGACCATTCACATAGGGTCACCTCCTCTCCGCAGTCCCTGATCTTCTTCCTGTGTACATTCCCACAGCTTGCTCCAGGTTTTTTTCTCCAACCAATCACATCCCAGAGGAGGAGGTGAGAGACCTTTTGTTGTTGTTAGTATGACAGTTAGTTGCAGAAGACCGGCGAGACAAGTTGCCAAGCAGCCAGATCAAGGCCAAGTCTGAGGTTGCTCATAAACCAAAGTAGCTATGTTGGGGATCAGTTCTGCCTCCCGAAGCACTGTCTGTCCCAGCCTAGGCCTCCTCCAGGCATCTGTCCACCACAGATGGAGTTCTTTGGGATCCATCTCCCCACCTGCCTGTTTGCTGCTTTTGACCTTACTCAGCCAGAAGCAATGTGGCCATTTGGCAGCATATCACCACACTGCAGTTAGGAAGGACTCCAGCCGCCCTTGTGCAGACGAGAGAGGGGCCATCATAAGCACAGGGTGAGCAAAGAGAGGTCTGGGGTGATTGCGGCTCCCTGCCTTTTGGTGGTTGTGTTTGTGGTAGCCTTCAAAAAAAGCCTGTTCAGGAGGGAGGGAATTCGGACCAGGCAAACGGGGCGGGGTGTATTAATTGGGACTCCCACCATTTCCCAAAGTCAGTCTCATCACCCTCCAAGTTGTTAGCCACGGAGAGGAAAATATTTGGGCATAATTTGAGGCATGTATAAGAAAGAGGGAAAGAAGAAACAGGGAAAGGGGGGAAACTAAAAAAGGGGAACAGGGGAGGGAGAAATGGGGGAAAGCAAGATGAGAGGCCTGCCTCCTGGGCGCTCCAGTCAGACCCTAACCCTAACCCTCTCTGCTGACTCTTGCTGACTCTGCTGACTCTTGCTGACAAATCCACCCAGCAAATAAATAAATAAATAAATATAAAAACCCATGAAAGTGTGAGTTTTAAAAGCTGATTTATTGACAATGGCCCCTCCACACATCATGGAGAAGCAGAGCATAGCAGAAACCTCCGTTTTTTCAGAAAAAGCTGCTGCAAATAGAGGATTTCTTTACACTGGGCATAATTCAGCCTAAGCTAGAATGTGCAGCTCTAATATGTGGAAAGCCAGAATCATGTATGAAATGATAGCCGGCTGTGACTTTAGGGTAAATCCGGCTGATATGTGAACTCACAGCCTCCATTCTGGAGAAGATGCGAGCTAAAAGCTATGTGTGTAAAAATCTTTGGCGTCCTTCTGAACTTGGTGGTACCTTTCCTCCTTCTTGGTATACATTCCAACTGAGCTTCTATTCTTGTGGTTTTAAATAACTTCCATGCTTTCTGGAGTGATTTGACTCTCCTGACTTTCCCTTTCAGCTTCCTTCTTACCAGTCCCCTCATTTATGAGAAGTTTCCTCTTCTGAAATCCAACACATCTGTGTTGGACTTCCTTGGCAGCGCTCCACTCACATATAAACTGACCTGGATCACACTGTCTATATATATAATTCTCCTGGGTGTGCCTTGGAATGTGTGTCCCAGCACCCAGCTGATTGGCTGGGCGGTGGAGGTGCCTGATTAGCTGAGGCGCACCCAGGAGGATTGGTTGCTGGCGGGCCCGGCCGCAGAGGCTAGGCAGTGGTGGGCCCAACCAGAGGCAAGGTGCCCACTGGAGGCCGGGGCGGGAGGGAAACGGGCGGCAGGACTTCCCTGTTCGCTGCCCGGGATGAGGAATGGCGGTGACAGGGCCCTTTCTGGCTGGCCGCCACCCGGTAAGAAGGGCCTGTGGCAGCGGTGAGGTCCGGCAGAAAATGGCCACCCACCGTCATAAAATACTCAGTGCAGGGGGAGGGAGCAAGAGGGAGTGGGGCAGGAGGGTGAGAGAGAGGTGGGAGGGAGAGCGAGAGAGAGAGTTGGGTGGGGGGGAGGGAGGGAGGGAGGGCAAGAGAGAGTGAGGCAGGAGGGAGATGGAGGGGGGCAAGAGAGAGTGGGGCAGGGGGGAGGGAGTAAGAGAGTGGGGCAGGAGGGAGGGAGGGAGAGGGAGAGTGGGGCAGGAGGGAGGGGGGAACAGCCGGCCCCAAAGAGCGCACAGGTGTTCTGTGCGGGCCGGCTAGTGGTGACTATTCCCCAGTGGTTCTACAACTCTGACATCTTGCACCAGGTCCTGGACACCACTCAGGATTAAGTCCAAGGTCACCTTCTCTCTAGTTGGTTCTGTGACCAACTGTTCTAAGACACAGTCATTTAGCATGTCTAGAAATTTGGCCTTTCTGTCAGTACCCGAATGTGAATTATCCCAGCATATGTGAGGATAATTGAAGTCACCCATTATTTTGGACTGTACCACTGAACATTACAAGTGGGGGAGCATATGGCTACTAGTATTGATGGCTATATGCTAACTAGAGGTTCAAAGAAAGGATGCCTCTAAACACCAGTTGTACTGGCAGAAGAGGGGACGTGCCACCTCCCGTCCTCCTCCTTCCCACCCCCAGCTCCAGTCTCCATCTAGGCGATGGAGAGATAAAGAGAGATAAAGCATAGCCCTCTCCCTGAAGCACTAGTTTAATGGGGGTCAGGGGAGTATTCAAAAATATGTAACAGGACAGATCAAAGTGGCACAGTCTTCAGGTCACACTACCACCTCATTCTATGCCACATGTAGATCAGCTTAAATGGCTTTTTACAAGTATTACTGGAATTCAGTGTAGATGGACTAATAGCTATAAGTCATGGCTAAAAGTCATACTTAAAATGAAATATAGATGGAAGCACTAAACATCTAGTTTCCTCAGGGTTAGACGCATTATTTTCTGTTTCTTTCATCCACATTCTTGGGGCTTGCATACAGCAAAAAAGGCATGACTACTTTGGGGGCAAGTAGCATCAAGCCAGTCTGCATCTAATCCAATCACCTCTGCAGCTGAGAATTGTCTGCTCTGCCTCCTCTTTAGGCATTAGCACAGCTGCTGCTCCATTATTAATTTTTTCAAAACTTCCTCTTGCTGAAGGGCTTAGAGCTCATTCAGAATCTCCTCACTCCCAGAATTCTGCAGCTTTGTTTATGAAACCAAGGTCTACTGTTACCTATAGCTAATTATAACCACATAGAAGGAACATTCATATGTTTAAATGCGCACATTTTGCAGTTGCCACAGAAGTGAGGAAAGGCATCTCTGTGCCAATCGCTATTTTCCCCTGAAACGCCAAATAACCAAGTGCAGGTGAGTGCCGGTCTCTAGGAGCACACATGCCCTCTGGGGGTTTCTTTTCTCTTCACAGCAGGGAAGAACCATGCAAGGGGGAAAGGCCCAAAAGAGCACATGCAGAGCCTCACTAAGACATAACCAGGTGGAAAGCCTACAAATGCACAGAGACAGTATGATCTGGTGGATTTAGTGCTGAACTGAGACCACGGAGACCCAAGTTCAAATCTCCAGCTCAGCCATAAAACTTACTGAGTGACCTTGCGCCACTCACTATCTCTCAGCCCAGCCTACCCCTCAAGGGTTTTGTGATGATAAAATGATGGGGGGAGGACTATAGGCCCATTCACACATTATGTTCAACACTCATACGACGAGTGTACAGTATACACAGGTACAGTCATTTACATGTTATGCTGTGTGCAGGTACAGAAGTAAACTTCCTATCTGTGCCATATTTGGAAGGGCATGTATCCAAGTTCACTTTTAAAATGAGCACAGGAACGGTCATTCACACAAACATGTGTACGAGTGTATAGACATCTGTACACTCATACAACATAATGTCTGAATCAGACTAATGTATGCCAACTATTACTGTAAGAAGGGCAGGGTAAACATGTAATATAATAAAACACTAATAAATAAGCTCCTCTTCACCATTCAAATAAGTTCCCACCAAAAAAAAAAACCTTGAAAGAATAATTGTGTGTGCATGCATGTGTGTGTGCCAGAAAAAGAAATGTTACATCATTACCAAATATGTTCTTTTCCCATTTAAAATAAATTGGTACTTTTGAACCAGGCAACCTGTTACTCTACTATTTTTGTAAACGAGGAAGCATTAAAGCTGCTCAAAGCATCACTAAATTCTTAGCATCACTAAATACATTCTGAGGTAATGCACAATCCTCTTACCTTTTCAGTCCATTAACTGGCAATCCATTTCTAACAGCCAGCAAAGGTACAGTGAGTTACAGGTAAGAGTAACGTGAAAGAATGATTACACTAAAAGAGGGTAGAATGATAGTTCATGTCACATGTGAAAACGGCTGCTTCAACATACTGTGACTTCAATCAAGTTGAGGAACACCTTTTCTTGTCTTTGGCTACCCCAGAGATTTTCTGGATTTTATACAAGAGAAAACCTATTTCTGTCAAACCCTCTAATTAGCACGGCATATGAGTTGTGGTCATGGATATTCCTAGAGAACACCCTGCCTTTCTTATTTTTAAATATTTCAGAAAGGCCCAGGCAAGTGCTCTCTTGTTAGGAAGTTTTTAAGATGCAGCAAAATGTGCAAAAAATAAATAAATGGCAAGTACCTTCTTGGGGGCCTTCTCTTTCTCTTTTCCCCCCTTCTTTGTTCATTTTGCTCCTTCCTCTCCCCCTTCTCTTGTTCTCAGGCATCCTGCTCAGACTATTTACAGTCCCAAGGAAAAGACAGTTTCTGCCAGTTGTCGATACCCCAGTAGTGTTGCTTCAAGGTTTATTTGCCAGCTGAAACTTCCGACAGTCTTATACTGTTTCTGACACAGGCAACACCCACTTCTGGGTGGAGAAGTGCGGTTTTTAACTATTTCCATTCATGTCCCCCAGCTGTCTGGCAGAAATTCCAGAGACCATAGGCAGGGCGGCTGGGAAGGCATAAAGAAGGAAGTTATGTGCACCCAGTGTCGGGCTAAGAATGAACCAATAAAACATGCCTGAGAGACAATAGCATCCAATGGCAGGGAGATGAGAACTAAGCTCTGAGAGATGTCCTGCAAACTAACTTTTTAGTGTGGCTGCCTGGGAAATATACACACCCATACATAAGATGCCAAGGGAAATTAGGTGTCCATGCCAGCACCATTAGGGATATTTCCCAGTCTGATATCCTCCTGCAGTTTGCTTTCATCTTTGCAATAACAAATCATTTGGAATTCTTCAGCATACTTGCATTCTAGAAATATTATTGTCCACTGTTTCACAACTGAAAAATGAGAGGCAAAGATGCTAGTGAAGTGCCTTCAGGGATTTCATGTCCACAGTGAGTTGCTGCAAATCACTCAGGGAGTATGTGGCTGAACAAAGAACTGAAAGCCAAATTTTATTAACCCCACAACCCATATTCTGGATTTTCTAGAGTTCAGAGGGTACACCACCATAGTCTCTGAAATTGTATTTCACAGCAACATCAGCATGAAAAGCAGGTCAAAATCTAAAGCAGGTCAAAATCTAGAAGCTGTAATCTAATCCTATATTTGTAAAGTACTGATTCTTCTTCTGGGCTCTCATTATTCTCCATGTCATCTCCAGCACTAGACTCTTTGTGTATGTGTGAGAAAGGGGTATACAAGATATTTGTAGAAATAGTATTTGTAGAGAGAGTGAAGCAATTGCTAATATTATAGCAAGAATTGAGGGCAATTCCAAGATTTCTCAGTCATGCACATGCCATGGAACAGGCCACAGAATCAATTTCCTAATAATCTCAGTTTTAACTTATTTTTTAACAAGGAACAATCTAGCTCACAATGTTATGAATAAGTTTTAGTATATGGACATTGGGACAGAACAAGCAGGTTTTATTTCTGATTTTTCAAGGAAATTAGATTGTTCTTTGTTCTCTCCCAAACCCAGAATCCTAGTTGTTCCACTTTGACTGAAAAGTCATTGAGCGGATTCACATAACATATGGACTCTTAGGTTCCCCCAGCCCAGGATATGGAGGGAACCTGAAGTTGGCACTGCAGATGATCACATATCTTGATTTGTTGGAAGCGGATTAATTGAGTCAGAGGGATACCCCCTGGCTGAGGCCCTGGGTGCTAATCTGTCAGCCATGGCAGGGGGGCAGGCTCACCTGGAATGAACCAGAGGTTCATGAAGAGCATGGGTTAAGACATAATGCACACCTCAGAGGAAGTAGCACTTGGTTTGGCAAGCCAACTTCAAACCTTGGTTACACATATCGATTTGAGGCCCCGAGTGAGCTTTAGGTTCCTGCCTTGGTGTAGGTTCACACAATCATGGATGACTGGGTAACCAAGATTGCAAGTAGGTTTCATGTGTGAACCTGCCTATTTGGAACTCTTTTTTTAACTGAAACTTGCCCAGGTAACTGGCCTTGGCTATGGTACTCCTCACATAGTTGCACTTGATGTATGACATTCACACCGAGTACCATGGGTGTTGAGTTCTAGAAGTTGCTGTGCATCTTGGGAAATGCAGGAAAGCTTTCCTAAGCTTGGTTTTTCCAAGCTTTCTTGGGAAACATGCAGAAAGACCTATGCTTTTGCTGAGAAAAACTGGGTGGGGTGGTGGTGGGTGGAATGCATTGCAAAATGAGCCAGTGGGAGATTGCAGCCCACTAGTTACTGCTGGTACACCACCTGTACTCCCTCTGGGGAGAATACAAGGGATCTTGCCACAATCAGCCATGCCTTTGCAGCCTCAAGGATTGTTTAGTGTGATGTGCTCTACATGTGTCTCTCCTTGAAACTGGACTGGGAGTTTCAGAAGCTTTCAGAAATGGGAGAAAACCTGTATTGCTGCCACTACACTGGCTACCTTCCAGCCCCAATCCAAGGTGCAGATGTTGACCTGTAAATCCTTTGCATATTCCAGAAATGCTTCTTTCTCCATATGCCTTTTAACACTTAAGATAATCCGAGGACACTGCTTAGATTCTCTGTAGAAAAGGAGAAAAGAAGAACAGCATAGTACAACATCTAGCATAGGGGCCTCCATATTGTGGAATGTGCCTCCTGCTGTGTAGTGTGTGCGCGCGAGCCCATGCATGCGCGCACACATACACACACACACACACCTGTACACTCACATGCACACACAAAGAGTTTACATTTAGAGCATAAGAAAAGAACATTAGGTGGCTGTATGTAAGAAGCAAATGAACCACCATTCAAGCTAATTAGCACATAAAATGAGTTCTGTTAAGAAAGCCTAAACTGACTTATATGTGCTCTGCCAGCGGCTTAGTCAATCATGTCCATGCCAGAATCAGAGGTCAGGATGGATAGGATTTTATCACTTGATCTCAAGTGCCATTTTGCAAAAAGCGTCAAAATCCCGCTTCTGCTGCAGTGTTGGCATGCATACAACCAGCAAAAGCTTCAAGCCCTGGTAGTTAAGAAAAGCGTTCACAATTTTGGTCTATGCTGCATAACAGTCGTGTATTGCTTCTTAATGCCTTTCTTTGTGGAAAACCTTGCAAGTTCCTTCAGTACTCTGAGATGTAATGCATCTGGCCCTGGGGACTTAAATTCATTTAAAGTAGCTAGGTATTCCTTTACCATCTCTTCATCTATCTAGAACCATGATTTCCTCCTTTCTTCACTAGTGCAACTGTTGACAGGTTGGGCCACAATTCCCTTATTAGAAAATACAGATGCAAAATAGGAGTTAAGCAGCTTTGCCTTCTCACTGATGTCCATTACCATTTCACCATCTTCTCCAGCAACAGACTTATCACTTTCTTGACCTTCTTGTTTTGGACATAGCCAAAAAAAACCCCAAACAACCCCTTTTTGTTATTTTTGGCATCCCTCGCAGGCCTCGCTTATTCTGAGCTTAGTCTTCTTGACACTAGGCTTGTGCATTTTGATTCTGGTACAAAACATTATGTGCCCCCAAATGGCAATTTCGGAGGTTTTGTAACCAAAACAAAATCAAGAATTAAAAAACAGAGATTTTTGTTTCCAAATCAAAATGACTGTGTTTCGGACAGAATGCTTTGTTCTTCGGAAAAGCATTGCAATTCAAATTGACTTCTCTGACTCTCTCCACTCCAGCTGAGGCACTGAGTGATTAGCAGAAGCTAAGATATGCAAAAAGTTGTTGAGCATGAGTTGCAAAGGGATTTGGAAGACAGCATTTTGAAACAAAAATACCCAAATATCTTTGGGAGCTCAATGCAATTCCAAAGCTCTTGCTAAAAACCATGGTATAAATTGTGTGGAGAAGCTTTTCGAGAAGCTGGTTAGGAAAGTTCTGAAATTACACAGGTTTTTCTTTCCAAAGGTTTAGAAAGAATCTCTTTGCTTGTTCAGGGATCTTTTGAAGAGCTATTTTGTTTTTCTTCTGATTTTTATGAGTTATAGTGGTGTCTAAGTTTTGTTGCCCAAGTTGAGCAGTCTAATGTAATTTAGGCCACAATGTAATTTGGTGGGACATGATGTCTAAGCCAGTGGTTCACAACTTTTGCCATTGCAGGGACAGGTGAACCACATGGGACTACAGGAGACAAAAGGAGAGGGTGGGGAATACCCCTGTCAATCTATTGACATCCCCAGGAATCATAGTTGCTTCTCTCTTTCTTGTAACCATGATCCATGGTTTTGCACTTTCTTAAATGCAGTGATGATAAATCTCAACAATTCTGAACAGTAGGCTGATTTGTTTGGGCTACGGCTAACTCCACTTCAGTTAAATGAACATTTGAAGTTGTTCCATAGTACCAAGGCAGTTCATTGGTCTATCTTGCTATCTCAAATGACCTGTGGTCACTGTTCCATGGGGAGGGAGTGTTTTTATTGAAAGATTGCTGGAATCCACAAATGGGTTGTGCTGCTGTGCTAGTGCCACAGGGACAGGCTCACACCCACTACAAAATTCTCAAATATCTGTGACAAAAAATTAAGTGTTGTTGTTGTTCATCATTCTCTTCTCTCTTTCAACTTGTTTATGTGGGGCTTCAGGGGCACAACAGTAGGTTGGGTGGCAGTGCCCCAAGGGTGGTGCACCCAGATTCTAAATAGGGCAAAGGGCTGATTTCTTAGGAATTGTTGAGGTTTCCGTGTCTTTAAGATTTTCCCCCATAGGGAATAATGGAGGTTTCAGCAGCCCCATAACTCCACCTGGGGGGCACTGGGATGGCCTGAAGTGAGTGGTGGTGTAGTGCACAGAGGGTGCCAACCACCTCCCTGGATTGCTAACCAATTGGGGTACTGGGCTTTGTTGTTTCTGAGGTGTTGAGTTTAGATTCTCTGGTAGCAAATGAGATTTTTAATGAAAAACCATGAATCCACTCTCATATGCTACTAGAGAATCTACTCTCAGAACACCTCTAGAACAAAACCCTGTACTTCATGGGTTGGCAACCCATGTGAGTGGTTGGCACTCTATGTGCACTACACCGCCACTTGCTCTGGGCCACCCCAGTGCCCCTCAAGTGGAGTTATGGGACTGCAGGAACCTCCATTATACCCTACAAGGAAAATCTGAAAGACACATAACTTCATTAATTGTTTAAAAATCAGCCCTTTGCCAAATTCCTCTGAAAAAATTGTGGTAGCTAGCTTCCTTGTACCACCTGGGCACTACCACCAACCACACTCCACTCTGGGCCACCCAACCCCCCGCGTGAAGTTTTCACGTGAACTTTTCACGTGAAGTTTCCACGTGAACTTTTCCTGAAACCTTCATCATACCCTATGGGGAAAATCTGAAAGATGCGCATACTTCAAAAATTCACCTAAAATCAGCAGTTCGCCCAATTCCTTTGAAATGTTTGTGGTAACTTCCACTCATTGGGTACTATAACCCCCACCCACTCTCTTGTCCATGTGACCAATTTTTTAATCTGAATTAATTCGGATTCGGATTAATTCGGATTCAAAACAAAACTGGGGTGATTCGGAAGGCTTAATTTCAGACAAAATACAAAATGGGGTTGATTTGGATTTGGTACAAATTGAAACAGAAAAAATATAAAACGTGCAACCCTACTTGACACCATCCCTCCACATTCAGGCTGCTCTTCTGTACTAGTCCTTGTACTGTTTTTGTTCTCAGCTTTTCAGAAATGTCAGTGTGTAGCCACATTGATTTCTTTATATCCCTCCCATTTTCCTTTCTCAATTGAACTGTTTGTGATTCTGCCTTTAGCATCTCACCTCTCAGAATCACCCATCTCTCTTGGACTCTTTTCTCCTTTAGAATTTCTATCCATTGGATCCTACCTTAATTTTTATCTGGGCTACCTTTCCTAAAATTCAGGATACATGTCCAACTGCCCTCGGTTTCCCCTGAATTGAATTCCAATATAACATGGACACTTTTACCTAAGGTTCCCACCACCCAAATACTTCCTTCTTGGTAAGGATTCAGTCCAGGATAGCTGATCCCATTATTCCTTCTTTCATCTTCTGAAATATAAAGTTGTCAGCAAGGCGTGAAGAACATATTGGACCTCCCATTCTTCGTAGAGTTAGACTTCCAAAAGATGTCAGGATAATTGAAGCCCCCATTTACTACAATAGCTCACCTCTTTGAAAGTTTGGTAATCTGATTTAGGAAAACATCATCCATGTCTTCTGATTGGCCAAACGGCCTGTAGTAAACTCCCCAAATGCTATCACTTTTAGATATATATCTTTATTTTTACCCAGACACTTTCAACAGGTCTTCCATGCTCAAATTAACAGATTTCTTTGCAGCTGTAAACATTCTTTCCTCCTCTCTGTTTGTTGGGTCTGTTCCTTTTAAACAGGTTGTATCCTTCAAATACTATACTCCAATCATGAGTCTCATCCCACCAAATTTTGATGACACCTTTCAAATCATATTTACTTTTCTATATTGGGATTTCAAAATCATCCTGTTTCCCATACTCTGAGTTTCAATATATAGACATTGGAGACTGTGGGTATCACCTCCTTTTGGCTTCCCTGTTGTAGCATCTTGCAAATTTCTAAGCACACCCTTCACCATCACCTATTCTATACTTTTGCTTATAATCAAAATTGGAGCTTTCCTTCTGGGCATCTGACTCAATAGCCATGGCAACATTGGCTAATTGTTTTAATAACATTCTCAGCCTGCTCATCATTCCCTGGCCCCCCTTCTGAGTTTGAACTGCATATTAAATTAGTTCATTTTTATTGCTGGAACTTCAAAAGATTGATCCTTCACCAAGATAGGGCTGCAACACCACTCTACTTCAAAGAACCTTTCCCCCTTGATAAAGGGTGGGTTTCCCTAGCATTTGCTAATCAGTCTTGTCTCCTTGACTGACCAGCTTAATAGATCCATGCTGCACCTCTGCCAGGTGAGAGACAAAGGGGAAAGGATACTGCTTTCTCTGAGTGAACTAGGTAAATCTATGAACATTCGGGAACATGCTCAGTTGGCAAGCACAATGAGAAACAGACAGACATGTAGGTGTGCCTATATACATTTTTCTGACTTCTGGAAAATGGTGGTGTAGTGCCTGTATCTTCCCATTACCACCTGCATCTGGACTAGAGTAGGGGTGTGGTTTTCAGGCAAACATTCCAGAAGCACACTGCCAACTGTGCCTGCTGCCTCGGGCATTGCCAAAAAGCATCATCCATTTGGTATCTGTTCAGGATCCTGAACTGCTACAATGAGAAGGCCTACTGAAGAAGAGGTGAGAAGGCCACACACATCTGACCCTGCCAAGATGAACCCTGTACACTTCACCACTGAAGAGGCATTAAAGACGGTCTGAAATTTCAAAAGAGTTAAATTCAAAGAGAACTTCAGGGTTCATAAGAACATAAGAACAGCCCTGCTGGATCAGGCCCAGGGCCCATCTAGTCCAGCATCCTGCTTCACACAATGGCCCACCAGATGCCCCAGAGAAGCCCACAGGCATTCCAGCCAGCTTTTCCCAAGAATAATCATTTTAGATGGTTTCTCCACATGATGTTATGTATGTTACATGCTAAGAGTCCCCTTTCTTGCTCTGTGCAAGACTCTGTGCCATCTCCTTTCTTGTTCTTGTTCTCTGTGGCTTCCACTTTACTCATATTCCTATCCCTCAGACTTATAGCACAGGTATTTGGCATCATTATTATTTAGAATATTTTATATACCAATTTGTTTGTTGTTCAACAACAAACAAAAGCTCTCAAAAAGATTTACACAGCAAAAAGAATGAGATGTTTCTCAGACCCAAAAGTGCACACAACTTAAAAAGAAATATGAAGGAGACTCCAGCCACAGCCACTGGGAGGGGCACTGTGCTCTCCCCCTGCCAACGATAAGGCAAACACCACTTGAAAAGATGCATGTTCTTATACAGCACATAATTACTCCATGGAATTCTCTGCCATGGGATGTGACAATGGCCACTAGCTTGGATGACTTCAAAAGGGGCTTGGAGGGGCCATGGAGGACAGGTCTATCAATGGCAACAAGAGGTGGCTATGGGCCACCTCCAACCTCAGAGGCAAGATGCCTCTGAATACCAGTTGCAGGGGAGCAACAGTAGGAGAGAGGCCTGTGGGCTTCTCAGAGGCAACTGGTGGGCCACTGTGGGAAAGAGAATGCTGGACTGATCCAGCAGGGCTGCTCTTATGCCTCTTCGGGGTTAGCACTGCAGGGTTACCCAGGCTCACCCTCACCCAAGTTCATCCCCATTTGCTGCCTCCTCTCTCTCCTTCAACTATTGCCTCTTTAACTGCTGCTCTTGGCCAATAAACAGGTATCCTCCCTGATATTTTCTTCTCTCTTCTTTCAGCTCCCTGTCTTCATCAATGCCTCCTCTCCCCCACCATTAATATTGTTACTTTCCCCACCTTTGGAGGACTTTCCCCTTTGCAACAGCAGTTCTTTGCACTGCTGATCAGCAATGGAAGCTTTGGATTGCAACAACAACTTATTGGGGTACACAGGGGATTGCTGCTGGAAAGAAGCGGTTCCAAGTTCCCTTGGTACATGGAGCTCACTACATTGCCCTTTGGATTAGGACCCAAGTCTTCACGCTCACCTCTACCTTTTAACACCTAAACAAATCAACCTACTAATTAGAATACTATTTTATGTTTCCTTTTGGTGTGCATAAATTTATCTTCTTTCTCAAATAATTTGTTGCTTTTGTTTTGCCATGATGTCAAAGCTCTTTCCAAACACTGAAGTTGCCATCTTGAATATGTCACTTTTTAATATAATACAGAGGAAATACTTGAATTAAAGAAAAGCATACACAGTACAACATCGGCTAAACTCCTGACAGTGTGCGGATGTTCAGGAACCCACATCTGCTAGTCCCAAGGAACATCTGAGAACATGCTGGGTCACCTGTGCATAGGCCCATGAGACATAAATAACTTCATCCCTGGACCAAACTCGGCTTTTGTTGGCACTTACATAGGATTAACCAGGCCGTCTCATCTTATTTTATCTCCTACCTGACCCAGAGAACAATTTCTAGGCTCTGCTTAAATGTACATGTCACCCAGGAAGGGGCTCCATAGGAGAACGGTCTCCATATCTTCTACTGCATTGAGTGTATATAAGCAATTGGATGCATGTGTGATCTACATAACAGTTTGTGCAATGGCACATTTCTATAATATTGCTTCCCACATAAATTATTCAAGTCCAACGTTTAATTATGCCACTGACTAGATTTCCTCAATACTTTAACACAGTCCGAACAAGATGCTTAAGTGGCAGAGAGACATTTGTATTATTTCCTAGGAATGTTTCTGGGTATAAAAACAATGTGGGGGGTTATGTGGCTTGCCTTGTTTTGATAAATTCTTCTTAAATAGGATGCAATCCAGGCAAAATTAAGCAGATGACATGAGGGAAATTACTCAAAGTAGTTCCACTGAAATTAAAAGCATTGCCTAACTTTTCCTTTTAATTTCAACTTTGAGTCATTTTCCTCATGCAAGTCATTTTTAAATATTGGTTTCATTTAATTATGTGCTTAACACTCCCGTTGGAAACAACTTCACTTAAAGGTACTTAACTCTGGCTCATTCTTAGTTTACTGATGATGAAATTGTGGGAATCAGGACTGGGAATTTTATTTGAATGTTAACTCCATCTTTTCCCTAGTGTGCAACTAATTCGCCAATCACTGACAACTGTGTCTGCAGGCAAGCTGGTGGTTATCTGATGAGAAATGCACACCTGTCACCATGGGGGGGGGGAGTATGCTTATGTCATGAGATGAAACTGAGTTTCAACAACAAGAAGTTCTAACAAATGGAGACTCATATACTCTAGCTTCCCCATGATTATTTTGAAATGCTAATTTCAGCTAATATATTTCACTATCAAAATATATCTATGCCCTAGGGATGTGCACGAACCAGTTTGGTGCCTCCTCTGGGAAGTGCCAAACCGGCTCAGGCACCAGCGTTCGAGCTGACTCAATGGAGAGAGCCAGCATGGTGTAGTGGTTTGAGTGCTGGGCTAGGACCGGGGAGACCCAAGTTCAAATAACTGATATTGTTTTAATGTTGTTTTTAGAATATTGTTTTAAAATTTTAAATTGTGTTTTAAATTCCTTGCTTTTAAATTTTTTGTTTTTGTTTTTAATTAATGTTTTGCTTTTAATCTTGTAAACTGCCCAGAGATGTAAGTTTTAGGCGGTGTAAAAATATGATAGATAGGTAGATAGATAGATAGATAGATAGATAGATAGATAGATAGATAGATAGATAGATAGATAATCCCCATTCAGCCAAGATACTTGCTGGGTGACTTTGGGCCAGTCACTTCTCTCTCAGCCTAACCGACTTCACAGGGTTGTTGTGAGGAGAACCTTAAGTATGTAGTATACCACTCTGGGCTCCTTGGATGAAGAGCGGGATATAAAATGTAATAAATAAATAAATAAAATTAAAGGGAGCAGGGAGCAGTTCCCTTAAGGAGCTGGTAAGGAGCTCCTTAACTGCTCCTAGCTACCCTGCCACGGTGCCCAGTCCCCAATCGGCCACGCATGGGCTGCGGCTCTATTCCCTGCAGCCTCTGCGTGGCGTCGGCATACACATGGTCAGCATGCATGTGTGCTAGCCATTTGCATGGTCAGCATAGAGGTAAGAAAGGTACTGTCTCAATCACTGCTCCAACAGAAAGAGGGAGACTAAAACTGGAGCAAGGGCACTACATGAACCACTCACAATCACTCATCTCCAACCATGCATCCAGGTACAGAGACCATGTGTCTGTTGTGGTTTGTGATTATTTAGCAAAGCACCAAGGAAGCTACCACTCCAGTTACAGAGGGTAGAATTTAGTTGTTGCAGCTAGTTAAGTAACACGCATGGAGATCACTGCAGAGTCTAAACTAAATTGATTTATTGGTGAAGTACATTTGAGATAGGAAAGACCTACCCTTTCTATCAGCTGCATAATGAATAGGCAGGGGGAGAGAGAGATGTTTCCATCTTCTCTCTAGGAGGAAATGAAGAGGACTGACTCACTTCAGGAAGTACCTGCGAAGTCAAAGCAGGGGACATAGAGCTGAGGAAAGCAGGGACAGGTAAGGTCTCCTCATTAGCTACTTCAGCTCCCAGTGCCCCTACTGGTCATTAAGATAGTTGGTGCAAAAGGTGTGGAACTCCATCTCCAACAGTGTCGTAGTCACTGGTTGCTGCATGTCACTTTCTGTGTGTGTGTCTCTGCTCTCCATGGGCAGCTCTTCAACAAGTGCAGAGGACAGGAGTTTTTACACATCCAGTGACATGCAGACTATAAGGGAAGCCCACAACACGACCAACAGCAGTGCCCAGTGTGACTCCAGCTGATTCTTTGTGAGGTGCTGACTTGCTTGCTACAGACCAGTTTCTGTCACTTTGCAAACTCCATGTCAGACAGTTATGTAGCAGTTAGCACCAGGCACAAACAACACTTACTACTATGCTGTTTCTCATATGACTTGCAAGGACACACAAGTCCTGCTGGTAAGAGATGACCAGCACAGCTCCACTGATGTGTCTTTCACGAAATCTGTGGTGCTGCTGTTCCTGGTCTGGGTCTGTGGCTGGGTCTGCGGAAGATGGTCAACTGTGGGGTAACAAATGCCCCCTGGTGTAGTAGTCTTCTCTCTCTTGCTGTGGCTGAGTGGAAGGTGTGGTAGCATCCTTGTGTCTGGTGGGCTATGTGTTTTGTGTGTCATGTTGGTGGCTCCCTATTGCCAAGGATGGATTGGCTCCTTACAGCACTGGCTCACGTGGAAGTATTATCAGCATGCCGCTCTGTCAGTGGATCTAGCAGAACTGCGATGGATCTAGTAGAGCTGAATCTTCCCAGGAATCACACACACACACACACACACACACACTTACACACTGTTCTTGTAATCTCATCTTGTTTTGGGATGCGCAGTACTGTGACTAAGCTACCCTGAAGTTATACTGGTGTGAAAGGTGTAAGTGGTCACTGATATAATTAGGGCCATGTGATTGCTCTGTGGGGCTTGTGGTCCTTTAAAAAGTGGGGGTGGGAGGGGTGTCAACATTTTCCTTGGAGAGAAATGTTGACTGGACCAGAACCTGCTTGCCATCTAGTCAAATTAACATCTCTTTTTAATTCCATGGGAGTATACTGAGTGGCTACAGTTGAGAATTCCTAGTCTCTCTCTCTCTCTCTCTCTCTCTCTCACACACACACACACACATGTAAACAAATCCTCTCCTCACCCAGTGCAGTTGTAAGACTACCAATGCTAGCGTCACAATAATGGTAAGGGGAAAGCTGCTCCAGAGAAATACCTATACTTACACAGTCAAAAGCCATTAAGACTATCACCTCTTGTGTGGTTATGCTTTCCTGGGTTCCTTCATACAGAAAAAGTATTGTCACCACACTTGCTCAGGCACACTATGTTACTCAAGTCTGTATCTCTGCTTTTATCTGAGTTGTAAGAGTTAGTTCTAAAAACCAATTTTTCAAGTGTGCATAACAAGGAATTCATAATCTAGATACGGGCAAATGTCAGCATTAGGGTACACCTTGAATCAATGGATTCAGAGGCAAGGCTTCAAAACAAAGAAATGGTTTATTGACTTAGTAGAAGTACACTGCAAATGGAAATATTTGGCAACTTTGGTAGCACAAGGAATATGAACAGTTACCTCAGACTCTACTAGGGGGAGAGGGAAGCAAGGGAGTGATGGCTGTGCAAGCCATATACAAAGAGAGTAAAGGAGAGTAGGCAGGCAACAGGGGTGTGTGGAGAGAGATAGAAGTTTAAAAGACAGGGTTGGAAGAGAAACGGGTCTGCTACCTTTTCTCAGGGCTGGTTCGCATGATCAGATCCATCATGGCCAGTAAATGAAATCCTGAGATTTTGGCAGCACACACTCTCCTCAAAAAGTGTGCTGTGTGAACTAGGGAGAAACTGGCAATCAGCATGTCAACCAGCATTTACCCAGAATTGGTAATCTTAGATCTGAACTCCAGCTATGAATCCCAAGTGAATCGCAGAGACTGCCAACTGGCAATTGCCTATTTTTTTGGGCTCACACAGCACATTCCACTGGGATCTCAGGTTTTTGTTTATCAGCTATGGGTCTGATCATGAGAACCAGCCCTTAGTCAGCTGTCTCATGTGTGATACCAAAGGAGTGCTTCCCACCCATGTGCAGCAGGAAAGCTGGGATCCCTCTTCAGGTCTTCCCAGCAGAGGGCAAGGTAGTGGGGTACAGTTGCAGCAGCCAAGACTGGGGCTCTCAAAGCTAGTGGTTTCAGATGTGTTTCGACTTTGCAGTCCTATCCACTCAAGCGGCTCAATAACTCAACTCAAAAGGTGGGGAAAGGGGATGCAAATGCAGGTGCCTGGCTGGGTGATCTTCTGGAGCAATGAAGTGGCAACTCATGCTGCCATATCCCAGCTATAGTAGCAGGCCATTCTACCTCTGAAGAAGTTTATTTCTCAGGAATAGAATGATTAAACAACTGGCTGAGAACAACAGCACCTTTTATAGGTTTTTCTAGGTTGAAATCTCCAAAGGCAGGAAAACTCTTGGTTCACATGATCACCACCAAGTTATTAAGCTGGGAACCACGTTCTTGGCAAGCATAAGCTCCCGGCAGATGGGACATCTGAACCTGCCCAGTCCTTCCCACACCAGAGTCCCAAGGTTCATCCAACATTCTCCCCAAATTCCTCTCCCAACTTCAAATGTAGGTGGGCAGAGAATCTCGGGAGAATGTCAGATCAATTCTCAGAATCCTCCGTTTTCTAGCTTACTGAGTTAGTGGCAATCGTGTACGCCTGCCTTTAGTTTCAGCTTCCCTGTTCAGGTGACTCAGATTAAGTGTAGATGAGGTGGCTATTCAGATGATGGCCAGGACATTAATCAGCATATTTGGAGAATTACAAATTCCGGACTTTGATTGCATTCCAACGTGCATTCCTGGAGGTTAAAGCCCATTGTGGCCTTGCATAGTCTTCATACATTAACAGGTTTTTTGGTCCAACCAGAACTCAAACTCCCTCTAGAACACGCATGACTCAGCAGAGGGGAACCTTCCCTTTTGCAGGTGGATTTTCCACTTGTCTAGCCCCTGACTGACAGAACTATTTGAGCCATGCAAGATCCAATCTCTCCGTAGCATCGGATGCCTGCCTCAGCTGAAGTTTCTAAATGGCAAGTCATCAGTTCTTAGCAAAGTCAAAGGAAAGGTGGTGAAGAGAAGACTGCCTGCTAATAGTATCTACACAATATATCCACAGGGCACTATTTTCTCCTGCCTTCCCCTTGCCTCAACCCAGAAGAAAACCATGTGTTTTCAGCTAAGTCTTTCAGGGAGGTCTTTTGTTTCAGATAAGTCAAGGGCAGACACTTCTCTGCACTCACCCAAAACTTTCAGGTATTCTCACCTGTCTTTGAATGCCATGTGACCAGAACAAACTGTTATTGTCTGCGTGGGTGCCTAGCCCATAGAAACTGAACTTATAAAACTGATCCCAAGATGATCGGCGAGATTGCAAAACTCTTGGCTGGTCTGCCTTCCTCTTGATGCTTTCAGGGGTGCTATAAATGTAAGTGATTTTCCACTGTCAGAGTGAAAACCACAGATTAGTGGTTGTGGATCTTTTGACCAATGCTGGGTCTGCAAAAGAAAAAGGGGTGGGGGAGAATAAAGGCAAAGCAGTGGCTCAGCTGTATAACTGTTTCACAATTATGCCAACTGTATGTACAAGAGGGAAAAGCAATTCAGATTTGTGCTGCTGTCTGTACCTTTGAATAGGGAATAGTGTGTGCAGTTATGGATAACTGCATGTGATGTACAACTACTATTTGAATCTAGTTTGCAAAACTGCATATGCATTTCTGTTGACAAGGGTCCAAAACATGCAATGCCACTAGGCAGGAAGGTGGAAATGTCTGTAAAAAATAAACAGATTTGCACATCTTTCATCTCAACATTTCTCTTAGGATTTTGTACTTTAACTTCACCAATCATTTTCACCAAACCTTTAGGATTTTAGCAGAGAACACATCTCACATTACACTTCCGTTGCCACACAGCTGTTTGCATTGCATGCACCATCTCTGTTTGAATCTGTATTGGTCAGAAACAGATACGTAAAAAACCACACACGGTAATTTAGAACTTTACTCTTGAACTGCTTCCTTTCTGCTTTCTCACTAACTCACTGTGGGTGCACAGTGGAAAATCGGTAGGGGGTGAAATGGAAATGCAGGGCAGCTTGAGTGATGATAAGGAAAACAAAGGTGATTCTCTTCCCTCATTGCCTAATTTCCTCCTGCAGATTCTTCAGCATGTTTCTACATGAGAACTGGCCCTTGCAACCCTAGTGGTTATGTGACCAAGTGCTCCTTTGAGCTATGTATGTGTGGGTGGCATGAGAAATCAAGAGGCAGTCCCTTGAGGTGTAAATTATGCTCCATTTGGATCTGGACATGTTTTGAGGGCTCTGTTTCCCTTTTTCTAAATCCCAAGTCATTTGGGCAGGGCAGGATGTGTCAGGCATGTTTTAAGGCAGGGCTAGGTCACCTCACACAGGGCACTGCAGAGACGCAGACTGGTGAAATGCAAGTTTTAAACCGTGATTCTGTTAACTAAAACAAACTTCTCCCTGTCTCAGCATGGCTATGGCTATAGAGGAAAATCAACTACCACTGCCAGTACCCAAGACGGGAGGACAGAGCAAAACCAGTCCTTCATTTTTCCAACAGATTGTGATAACAGCTGTTCTCATGTGATTTTTTACATGTGTTTTTGTAGCATTACTAGCAAAAATGCCCTTCATATTGACAAAAGACCTCTGGGGTGCAAGTATGCCTCTCTTCCCTCCCTACCGTGGTCCAGTAAGCTACTTGTGAGCCTTGGACCTCATATTGCACTGTAAAAAATTGTACTGGTGATGGTGAGTTGGACAGGGGCAAGGCTATGATTCTACTGGTGCACATACCTCAATTATTTGTGTGTTCCACTTACAGATCATGCAAATTTTCAAAGAAGTGCAGGATGCTTACAGTGCTGTATGTCCTTTTAATATTCTGGCTATTGAATAGTCAACCAACCTGTAGGTATTTGACATCAACAGCCACATCAACAGCTTGAACAGAAGGTGCTGGAGTGCTAACAGAAGGAGATTGCTATGCTCCTGTAACTGAAATCATTATCTGCTATAGAGGTGCCAAATTTTGGTTCACTTAACATGCCCATAATGATGATGTTTGGGGAAAAGAGAGGCCACGATTTATTCCAGTACATATCATGACTGTCCATGGCATCTAGCTGAAAATGCTTGACTAAGTTGCAGTTAATAGTTATTATTTGTTAATCTCCTAAATGAAAACAAGGCACTGTACAACAGACTCCCAAACAATCCAATAACCCACCCACAGGCTTACGCATAGTATGTAAAGCACCCCAGAGATCTCTTGCCAATATGAAGGGCATTTTTGCTAGTAATACTATACAAACACATGACTGATTTGCATTTGTCACAGTGCTGGGCCCAGCCAGTACTGATTAATCTGGGCTGTAGGATTCATCCCTGATCTCTCCCTGTCTGCCAACCCAACCCACTGAAAAAACACCCAACGTGGCCTGGACTACTTTTAAGTCCAGAAGGGTTGGATGGAAGGAGGAAGGTGAGGAGCATGAGTTCTATTGTTAACCAGTGCCCTTCCCACACTAGTTGGAAGGTTTATCTAATGAGAGTACAGTCAAACAGAGAACTGAAACACATTAGTATTTCTGTTTTCTCCAGTGGACTGGCCCTTTCATTAAAAGATTAAGACCCTTGGCAGCAACCAGCAAGCCGGCATGAGGATGAGATTGTGTTGGGTCTTTCTCACAGCTTTGCCCAGGTCTGAGAGCCTGTTACCACCCCTGGTTACAGTGAATCCACAAGATCCTTTGCCTGCCTCCTATCCCCTCCTAGGAAGTAAATAAGATCTGTTCCTGGAATACCAGATGAGCAGCCCCAGCCCTTCTGTGGTCCAGCAACCAGTGTCTTCACCCTTGGCATGTCCCTTGGTCTGTTTCCCTCACACACACCTTTGTGTACATTAAGACCAAAGAAACCACACTCCACTGATAATATCTGAGAGCCCCAGAAATGAGGCTGGATTGGGCTCCTTGCACGTGTGTCTATTCCCCATCTTTTATTTAAAGCATACTTTCTCCAATCCATTCTGTCCCTTTAAATGCAGGAACTTCAGGAACACAGCACCCCTGTTGCAAAGCAGTGGCAGGAGGAGCAAGGGAATGGCAGAGGACAGGCATCAGCTCTGAGAAGCAGCCGGCAAGAAATGCAGCCACCCTAGAACAGATGTATTTATAGGCTACTCTGAGCCAGCCTCTCTATGGTGGTGGGAGGAGCTTGCACACAAAACCCAGGTTATAGTGGGTGGCAGAATTAAGACGACACAATAGTTCCTTCTAACCTCCATTTTAAACAGTGAAACTCACTACAAACTGAGGGTTCAAATTCAGGTATGGAAGCAAAAATGGAGCTGAGGTTGGACGATGAAACTGCAACTTCATGCTTTCGGACGATCACAAACTCAAACCTGTGACATGTTTTCCTCTGGTTTGGTGTTATGTCTGAATGGGGTCAAAGCCTCTTTGCAGGATGGATTAGCTATGGAGGCTATTCACATGCACAGCAGAAACCAGGCTGAGGGAGCCCAGCCCAGTTTTTGCTGCACGTGAGAACCACCAGGAGCCACGTGGCTTCCAACGGTGGTGCGGCAGCGGGCCCTCTTAAGTAGTCCGCCACTTAACCCAGGTTTTGGGTGCAAGGGCACCCCAAAACCAGGCTTTCCAATTGTATGTCTGCTGCGGCTGCTTGCAGCCGCGGTGGACACACTTGGGGGGAGGGCTTCCAATAATGCACCCTCGCACTCACACAGTGCATTATTGGGGCTCCAGGGGGTGGGTGCTCATCTGTGGGTGCTCATCTGCGCTCTTCCCACAGACCACCGAGAAGCTCTTCTCACCGACTGTGAGAAGAGCTTCATGGTTTCCTTAGTAACCAATCTATCTCTCTTTGATGAAGTCCTCCTAGATTCAGATGTTCAACATAACTTTCTTTCCCCACACCCAATATATTTTTATTGAAAAAATTTCATAATATAACATTTTAAAAAAATAAGAGAATAACATTACAAACAAAAGCAAATGCAGAATACAGAGCATTTCAGTAACACAGTTATATAACTGCAGTAATTTATCAGTAGAGGATCTAGCAGGTAAGTATTACCAAATGAATTAGGTTCAACATAACTTTCAACCAGTGCTGGCTGCACAGCTGCAAGCATTCATTAATGGGGCTGATTTTCTATCAGTCCTCTTTGCTGGAAGTATCTTAGAAGGATTTATCCTTCCAAGCGAATATTCTGGGAGAGTAAACTGGAAAATTCCTCCCTACAAGAAAGACTTGAGCAATCTTAGACCTTCAGGGCCATGTGACTAGGGCAGCACCCAATAAGGAGTGACACTCTTTAACAACAAGGATTTATTCAAAATTGGATGATAAGGAAAACTATAGAGGCATCAACCATCATTGCTTCCATTCAAGAAACTCCTTTCCCCAGGAACTACATACAGGCCTGCACAGCATGCGGCCCCCCGCAAGGCCTTTTTTCCTGGCCCACTGGGCCATTCTCCCTGCCTCTCCCTGCTGCGAACCTCCGTGATATTTTTCTTAACCGAACGCTAGCCACCATGTGGCCGAGGAGCGCCTGCGCGGCTTTCCCCCGAGGTGGAGGAGCCGTTCCTTTTCCCTTGCTCACTTTCCCGCCCCCTCTCCAATCTCTGGCTCCCAGCAGGCCAGCGAGAGCGAGGCGGGTACAAGTCCAGCGCGTGTATCCTGCCTGGGTGCGCGCACACACACCTTGTGCCTCTCTCATTAGCTGGAGCAGCCTTGCTTCCCTTGTGCCAGGAGGAGGCGGCGGCATCGGAGAAGGACAGCGAGTGGAATGGGAGCCAAGAGGGCACCGGGGCCCACCTGCAGCGCTACTTGGCAAGAGGCAGCTTCCTGTTGCTGCTGCCGCCTCAAGAGGACCTGCCGAGCTCCCAGGACCTGCCTGGGCCGCCAGCTCCGGAGCATGGGAAAGAGAAGCTCCACAACGGGGGCTGCGCCTTTTTCCTGCTGGGGGCCCAGGGCAGTGGGGGAGGGAGCAGTGTGGTGGCTCTCGAGAAGCCACTGAAGAGCTGCAGTTTGACAGGGGCCACTGCTCCTGCCATATCACCTTCGCATTCCTCCTCTTCCTCGGTGAGCCCTTCTTCACCTGCTTCTGAGGAAGCGGAGAGCCCGGCTTCCCCAACCAGGACTCTCCCTTGCCTGGGCTCCCCTCTGGCCTTCATGGACATCAGCCTCAATTCCCACAACACCTTTGAGGTCAGCCACTGCTGCAGCGCCTCGGAACATTTGCAGCAGCCTACCCTTGCCACATGTGCAGTAAGTGTTTGGCCAACAAAGCAGAAAGGGCCAAGTTGCATTCTTGAGTCCCCTCCCCTGTTCTTATCTCAGAAGCAGATTAGTGATTTCCTGGGGCTGAGAAGCTCTCCGTAATGCAGATCATGTGCAGTGGGGTAGCTATTTCCAACAAGTTTCTTTTAAAACTTTCTCTCTCTTGCCAAGTCTGCCCCATTCTCTTTCTCAAGCCAAGCCTGCCCCGTGTTCTCCTTCTCTCGCTCTCTCTTCCTCCAAGTCTGCCCCATTCTCTTTCTCAAGCCAAGCCTGCCCCGTGTTCTCCTTCTCTCGCTCTCTCTTCCTCCAAGTCTGCCCCATTCTCTTTCTCAAGCCAAGCCTGCCCCGTGTTCTCCTTCTCTCGCTCTCTCTTCCTCCAAGTCTGCCCCATTCTCTTTCTCAAGCCAAGCCTGTCCCGTGTTCTCCTTCTCTCGCTCTCTCTTCCTCCAAGTCTGCCCCATTCTCTTTCTCAAGCCAAGCCTGCCCCGTGTTCTCCTTCTCTCGCTCTCGCTCTCTTCCTCCAAGTCTGCCCCATTCTCTTTCTCAAGCCAAGCCTGCCCCGTGTTCTCCTTCTCTCGCTCTCTCTTCCTCCAAGTCTGCCCCATTCTCTTTCTCAAGCCAAGCCTGTCCCGTGTTCTCCTTCTCTCGCTCTCTCTTCCTCCAAGTCTGCCCCATTCTCTTTCTCAAGCCAAGCCTGTCCCGTGTTCTCCTTCTCTCGCTCTCTCTTCCTCCAAGTCTGCCCCATTCTCTTTCTCAAGCCAAGCCTGTCCCGTGTTCTCCTTCTCTCGCTCTCTCTTCCTCCAAGTCTGCCCCATTCTCTTTCTCAAGCCAAGCCTGTCCCGTGTTCTCCTTCTCTCGCTCTCTCTTCCTCCAAGTCTGCCCCATTCTCTTTCTCAAGCCAAGCCTGTCCCGTGTTCTCCTTCTCTCGCTCTCTTCCTCCAAGTCTGCCCCATTCTCTTTCTCAAGCCAAGCCTGCCCCGTGTTCTCCTTCTCTCGCTCTCTTCCTCCAAGTCTGCCCCATTCTCTTTCTCAAGCCAAGCCTGTCCCGTGTTCTCCTTCTCTCGCTCTCTCTTCCTCCAAGTCTGCCCCATTCTCTTTCTCAAGCCAAGCCTGTCCCGTGTTCTCCTTCTCTCGCTCTCTCTTCCTCCAAGTCTGCCCCATTCTCTTTCTCAAGCCAAGCCTGTCCCGTGTTCTCCTTCTCTCGCTCTCTCTTCCTCCAAGTCTGCCCCATTCTCTTTCTCAAGCCAAGCCTGTCCCGTGTTCTCCTTCTCTCGCTCTCTCTTCCTCCAAGTCTGCCCCATTCTCTTTCTCAAGCCAAGCCTGTCCCGTGTTCTCCTTCTCTCGCTCTCTCTTCCTCCAAGTCTGCCCCATTCTCTTTCTCAAGCCAAGCCTGCCCCGTGTTCTCCTTCTCTCGCTCTCTCTTCCTCCAAGTCTGCCCCATTCTCTTTCTCAAGCCAAGCCTGCCCCTTTCTTTCCTCGTCTCACTGCTCTCTTTCCCTCATAAAAGCCTGTGTGGTGAAAGATCAAAGTGTAACTTTCTTATCAAAAATTAATAGAAAAATTTCTCTATTTTTCCCCCCTTAAAAGTGCTCCGTGTTAAGTGTGATGATTTGACAGAGGTGGAAAGGAAGAACAATGCATTTTATTGTTATGTATTTTGTACAGATTGTATTGAATTTATTTTATTAGAATTTTTAATTCAATTCATTTTATTTTAATTTAATGCCAGAGCTTCAAATTTAAATTTTGATTAAATTCATTTTAATTAATTTCACTTTAATTTGATTTAATTAATTGATTGATATTTAGTGTTACTTTGATAATCAGCAACCTAAAAATTGACCTTGGCCCCCATGAACCAAGTCACGGTCAGTTTTGGCCCAGCAGGTCATTTGAGTTGTGCAGGCCTGAACTACAAGAACCATGCAGTCAGATCCAAGCACTTAAAGATAAATTCCTAGAAGCATCTAGCTAAACTGGTCCCTCTCCTTCATAAATACTTCCAGGTAAGGAACTCCCAGTTGATTCCCAACCCAAGGCTGATACTCTCTCTTTTCCCTACAATAGTTGCTGATCACTCCGAGGCCTCCAGGGAAGAACTGAACACTAATACACACCTCCCCTACTCCTCTATAGGCTGTTGTCCAATAAACCTTGCCCCTCACTCTGGATTGGGCCACAAAGATTCCCTCAGGCTTTCTTCTTTATTTGGAGAAGCCCATCCTCCAAGCAGTTACTCTAACTGAGTCCTAGTCTTCCCTCAAGCCTTACTATCAGTATCACAACCTAATAGTTGCATTTGTTTCACCAGTTCTTTTTAAATCTATATCAATTAATGGGGGGGGCGGATATAATAATCAAGAGTGAGATGACATCTACCTCTATTTCTCATTTCTAGATCACCATCTCTGAGTCTTAACCACCCTAATCTGAAATATGAGGATAATCCATAATCAGCAGCTTGGAAAGACTGTTGCAGAGTGCAGTTATCATCAAAATGACGACAACATCCAGGCCTGCTTTTCTTTTTCATCCCATGCAGGAGCAGCAGTTAAATCCTTGAATCATGTGCTGCTATACATGAGTATGAAAAACTGGATCCTGACAAGTTGGAAGTGTTAATGTTGAGTAGCCCAAGTGACTCAGGAGAGGTGAGCTTGTCTCTTCTAGAGAGGGTGATACAGTCATCCCTCTCCAACTGCAGCTTTCCCAATCACCCCCCCCCCCCCGAACATCAGTTCGTGCACATCCCTAGTTGGGAATTTATGCAAACTAGCTGGTGCCAATGGCAGCGTCCCTCTTGAGACAAACTGCAACCATACAGCAGGGGATCTGTCTTGGGACCATGACGAGGCAAAGAGTTAAATACCCACTCCCCATGCTGCAATCCTGATCCAGACGGGGAGGGGCACCTGGTAGCTGCTAACACACATGCAGGGCCAAACAAGTGTAGAACGTTAGGCCTAGCTCATTTAGAGCTCGTTCCCAGCCCTTTTATCTAGAGATGGTTGGGGACTGAACCTGGGACCTTCTGCACACAAAGCATGTGATCTCCCACTGAGTCACCTGCCACAAATCCTACTTCGGTTTGGGACAGAGGATTACTTTGGGAGAATCCCTCTGTTAATCGTCAGCCCCTTGTTGCAAGGATAAATAATATCCCTATGAACAGCACTGGTTATAAATATTAAAATGTGCTTCTATGGCTTTGTGTTGCATCCAAAGCAGATTTACTTTAAGCTGCACAGAGGAATTTATGAAGCCAGGAACTGAGAGCTTCGACAACAGCACTAGTTCCTGTTGATGTTGCTTTGTTTTCTATCTGGTTTCTACTTTTTTTAAAAAAAATTGTTGTTGCTACTTGGTTCTTTCATTGTTTAAATGGTTTTAATATGTTTGTAATTCCACTGAAGGCACAAGGTAAAAATAATATAAATAAGTAACACATCAAAAATGGCTCCAGATGGACTCCATGGAAGGCCACAGCTCTCCAGAAGGCTGCTTTGCAGTGCAGATGTACACACATTCTATTTACATACACACCCACACAACACAAATTGCCTGCCTCTTGCTGCTGAGAATGAACCTCTGTGTATATTTACTTAGAGTGGGACTTTCTCATGAAACTACAGGAGAAACAAAAATTCCCTCTTTCAAAATGTGGGTCATGCCTTAACTTGCCGCTCTGCAACCCATTTCTACAAAAGAAAGGGAGTTGTTAACTGAGACCTGTCAGAAGCTGAAAGCACAAGTCACGCTACTCTGCTGAGCTGCAGAGACAAAGCTGCTGTTTGGCAGTAGAATGCCAGCCAGCCTGCTTTGAAATTACCCAGCCCACTATGGCCATTTCCCACTAGTATCAATTGGGGCAAAACATTCTTGGAGGTGGGGGAAGGGATGTTTAGAACACTCATGACAAGAAGCCATGCAAGACTATGCAAGCAAAATGGTTACAGCAGAAAGTAATCCCTTCCTTGGGCCTGAGTACGAGGCAGCCATGCACCAGGGCCCAGCACCTCATATCATACTACAGCTGGTCACATTATCTGATCTTCTTCCAAAGTGATCCAGGGCTTCTCAGCTTTGATTAGGCTGTGCCACCCTGGATTATGGAAACAACTGCTCAAGCCTCCCAAAATACAGAGACACGTGGTTCCTCTGGAAGTGGGCATAAGGGCAAGAAAGTCAAAATCAAGGGCAGGGAGTGGCAGTAAGGGCTATGTGAATCCTTGGGAGAAACAGAGAAGCAAAACTTTGAACAAACTAGAGAACAGCTTTGCATTTTTTTTCAGCACGAGCAATCAACACAGGCATTGCATAGGCTTCTTCTGTGATGAAGGTGGGGGACTGGGCCAGCCATAACACACTTAATGAAAAGTCATTCAGGGAAACCATTCTTCCCTGACAACATTTAAGCTATTCACACGATTGCTCGGAACCGGACTGGGCTACTTTAGCCAGGTTTCGAGCATTGTGAGAACCACCGGGGTCACAGGCAAGCCCAGTGGTTCTCTGGCTGACTAACTACCCCTTACCCTAAACAAGGATAATGGAGCGAGTGTTCCATTAACCTTGTTAATTTGATCGCGTGTCAGCCATGGCTGACACACTGGGGGGGGGAGGGGACCCCAGGAAGGCACCATGCACTCGGGCGGTACTTTCCTGGGGTTTAGGGGACCAGGACATCGCACAGAGACACTCCTCTTCCCCTGACCCCCGGAGCTCCTAACTAAGCTGTGGCCGGGCGCGGGAGCACCCAATCGGAGCACCTGCTCGTCTGGGCAGCCAATCTGGCCACCGTGCAATGAGCAACTGCTCGTGTACGGGGAATGCAGGTGAATCACAAACCCCATCTGGCGCTTCACACCAATCGTGTGAAGCATCTCATTGACTACCTATTGAGACAAAGGGTGAATGGGTACAGTGTCCTCCCCTCCCCTATATTCAACAAGTGCTGCCAATGTCAGTATTCATCTTATTTAAGTAGGAAATGAGAAGACATCCTGGCATACAGTTTCATGAAGCAACCTGTTCCTCCACCTGCTCAGCTTGCTGGAGAAAGACAAAATCCCTGGATGCTGGATGGGAATATATTATTTCACATGGCACCCTTTTGAATGTATGGGACCCAATCCAAAAGGACAAGTCTGTTTCTGTGGCTGGAAGAAACAGCATCTGTAGTCTCAGCTTCTTAATGCAGACACAATCACTGTCATCAAATTCCTATCCTTTTATGCATAGTGCACCAGCTAACAGTGAGCCAGGCCAGAGGGTGTTCCAAAGTTATAAACTCACTTTCTTACTGGGTCATCCCAAAGTGAAATAAAAGGTTTTAACAATAATGTCCTTATGGCACTGGAAAGTACATTACTCTGTCAATGTGCTTCTTGATTTATTTCAGTGTGACCTACAGGATTACTTTGGGGGAGTCACTCTGCTCATCATTAGCTCCTGATCTGGAAAAAAAAGAAGAGGATTGTGATAATCATGACAGTCTGGACATTGATGACTAAATATTTCTCCATGTAGCTCTCAGAAATTATTCCATAACAGCTGCTGGAAACAGGATGCTGGACTAGATGGAACTTCGGACTGATCCAGCAGGGCTCTCCTAATGTCATTTTCTCTTTGTGGTGATGTTATATTTCTCCCTTATAGTTTCCCCTCACCCTCTTTGCACCTCTCTAATAGCTTCATCGAGATTAAGGGTGGTGAATTCGCTTCCCATGGACCAATCACCACCAACCTCTAAAATAATTTCACCAGGTTGGAGTGCCAATTAAATTTTAATCAAGGTGTAGCAAAAGAGTTGCCCACGGTGTAGCAAAAGAGTTGTTCACAGTTTAAATTATGAGGGGGAAACATTTTCACACTGTAAGAAATAAAGATATTTTGCAATGCAATGTTACCCAAGTCTTTTAGATTTTGTATATACCATTTCTGCAAGGTAAAACTATGTTCTGTAATTGTATGTATTCAGTTTTATTCAGAAGATTTAATTATTTTATTTTATTTTATACATTTCTATACTGCCCCAAACCAAAGTCTCGGGGCGGTTCACAATCATAAAACAATACAAAAGCACTTACTCTAATACAAAAGCCTAAAAACAAAAACAATTTACAATATTTAACATTACAAAAGTTGAAAGGCCTGGTTAAAAAGATGAGTCTTCAAAGATCTTTTTTAAAAGATCTTTAAAAAAAGATCTTTTTTTTTAAAAATCAACTCAATTTGAGCTCTGAGCAGTTCAAAATTATAAAATCACATTAAAACCATTTTTATAAACATAAAGTTACCCTAAAACATAAAATAGCAGCAGAATACAAAAGAAGAGTCAGCAGCAATTTGTTGCTAAAAGTCAAAAATAAGCTAAAGGTCTAGCTCAGACCTTGACAAATTTTCTTTGGATCTAGGCACCAGCCGAAACATTTAGGAGTCAGACAGCAGACAAAATTACAGGACTTTGTGATGGACATTATGGAAGGAGAGGGTATGGGCTTATTTCTACCCTCTTTACAAATAACCTACTTCGTACAGAAACAGGGCTGCAAATATTTTATTAAATCATTTTACCTCTGAATATCCTAATCATGGTGCCACTTATAGGCACCATGACTCCTAGGCACCTGGGATTTGTAAAACCCTGATCTAACTAAACAAAAAGATCTTTGCCTGGTACAGAAAGGAAAAGAGATTCCGAGCCACACATGCCAGTCTGAAGAGAGAGTACCAAGCAGGGATTATGTAATGCTATGCAATTATACCATATAATGCAATGCCTGAGCACATGTACTTCATAATTGTGAAGCTCTTAGTGTGACAATGTTATTTTAATATATTTGTTTATTTTGCCTGGCCCCTTGGGTTATATTTCTATGCTCTGAGTCAGGGGCGTAGCAAGGTTGGCGTGGGCCCAGAGACGAGATTTTAAAATGGGGCTCCCCTCACTGAAGCTCAGCTCATGAAGTAAAGAAATCTTAATGAGGCTGAATAGAGGTAACAAAAAGCATAGTAAAATTTATATCCTATGTGCCACAATAGAACATCATACTAAATTATTTTAAAGAAGGTTTTGTAAATTGTGGACGATGCAAGTCATTTCATGGTCCAAGAGAAAGACATGCTGTTCTGGTAGCTCCAGGTCTTAACACTCACATCAATTTTGGAGGATGAATACAACTGAGGGAAGCTGGGTGCGCAGCTGGGGGAGTCAGTCATGTGACTTGCCTCTGGGGGGCCCCCCAAGGCAGTGGGCTCCCAGACAATTGTCTCCCCTTGCCCTATTATAGTTACACCCCTGCTCTGAGTGGTTTTTAACTTGCTACCTTGGGTCTGTTCCCCTCCCTTTTTTTCCTTTTTTTGCTGTTTTTGTTACTTTTTAAACTTTTGAATTAAATAACTTTGAGCATCTTCAGTCTGATGCCATAAGATGGGCTATCAATGTAATTATAGAGATATTTTGTTATTAAAAGTCTATGCCCCATTTTTCTTGCCACACAGCAACACAAAGTGATTTACATTAAAGAGATAAAAACAGAATGATTAAGACCAAAAAGAATTGCAGCACATAGTAAAACAGAGAGAAGGAGAGAGCGAGCGCCAATCATAATTAAAATCATACTTAAGTCATCCATCGGTCAGTCAACAACTTCCAGCCCCTGAACCACTGTTGGAGAATAGAGTAGCTGCCGAGAACATGCAAGTAGACCAGCAAAACCTAACTTGTACTTGGTGATTTAGTAAACAATCTTTCTGTAACACTGTGCTGCCTTTCTCTTCTGTTGATGAAAGGTTTTATATCAATTCAATGCAGATGTTCATTTGGTCTGAAATGCAGCACACAGGCTTTAAGCAAAGTAAGCTGAAGGGTCAAAATATGACCAGTTGTCTTTGAATTCTATTGGTTACCAGTTGGCTTCCTTTTGCTCTCTCAAGCCCTTAACAGTCCTGAGCCCAAGATAACTTAGGAAGCTCCTTCTCTCATACGAATCTCTCCATGCTTTAATATCAACCAGAGTAGTATTGCTATAGGTGCCACAACTGCTGGCAGTACCGCTGTCCTCATAAGAGTAGAAGAACATTTTCAGTGATAGTTCTGATATTTTGGAATTCACTCCTATATGAGCACTCAGACTCAATCGCTATCTTTAGACATGTAGTGAAAAGAGGGGGCTAGCTTTATAAGGTTCTTCAGTTCAATATTTCTTAGTTTTGTGCTGTCTATACTTGTTATTGGGTTCTATTGCTTTCCAATCATACTGAAATTGTTTAATTTGTTGTTCCATTGTATGCTTCCTTCATCTTCATCCCTGGTGGAAAAGTAGGATGTAGGGTTAAAAAAATAGAGGAGGTCTTGTAGGCCATTAGTCCAAACCCCAGTTTTCTGTAGAGAATCCAGGGTCAGGGCATCCTCAATATCCTCTGCTTTAACACCTTCAGCAAGGGAGAGTCCACCATCCCCTAAGGTAACTGGTTCCATAACTGGTTCCATTGTCAAACTCTTCTTGCCATTAAGAGGTTTCTCCTAATGTTAATCCAAATCTATCTTCCTGTAAACTTAAGTCCATTAGATCTCATTCTGCCCTCTTGGAGCAAAAGAGAGTAAGTCTTTGCCCTCTTTTATGTAACATATCTTCAAGTATTGAAGAGCGCTATCATGTCCCACCCTCAGTCTTGTTTCCCGCCCAGGCTAAAAATACCCACTTCCTTCAACCTTTCCTCATAGGATTTGTTTTCCAGTTCCCTGGCCATCTTCATAGCCCTCCTCTAAAACCATTTCAGTTTGTCAAAATCCATCTTCAATTGCGGCACCCTGACCATCACAGTACTTCAAATGAGGTCTGACCAGTGCAAGCTAAAGTGAAACATAAGAACAGCCCTGCTGGATCAGGCCCAAGGGGAGCCCACAGGCAAGAGGTATATGCTATTACTTCTAGTGATTTGGAAATTATGGATCTATTCATGCAACCTAAAATCATATTACCCTTTGGGGTGGGGGCAGCTACATCTCACTGCTGATGCATGTTCAGCTTGTGATCAATTCCAACCCTGAGATCCTTTTCACATGCAAACCAAGTACCCTCCATCCTATACATTCATTTGATTTTTCTTTTTGCCTAAATTCAGAACTTTGCATTTGTTCTGGAGAATTTCATCTTCCTAGTTTCAGCCCAGTTTTCCATTTTGTCAAAGTAACTTTGGATTTTATTCCTGCCTTCTGAGGTATTAGCTATCCCTCCCAGTTTTGTATCATCTGCAGTTCCAATGAGGATTTCCTCTATCCCACACACTCAGTGCACAAGGATCTGAAACATCAAATCACAAATAAACAGATCTGACAATCATAGACTTTTCTATGCTCTGTTCTTCCTCTTTGCAGCCTGTTTGTGAACTTACTCTAATTGTGTTTTTAATATCCTGCACCTGGCCAGGCTGCTTGATTGGTGGGGGTGAGAGCCTCACCCATTGGAGCTTTTGATCTCCTGGTCTTTATTAAGGTGGGCAGCAGCTGCTGGTGCAGGCCACCTGCAGGCGGCTGGCCTTTAGTGGCAGCCTTCAGGGGTGGGACTGAAGGCTGGGGCCTACCTGGACCACTGGAAGTAAGACTCCTGCTCACTTCATTGTTGCCTAATACTTAGTTAGGCCTGGTACAGGTATGAGTTTGGGGCTGAACAGAGATGGGGAGGTGGTGACCATGGGGCAGCTACAATGGAGGTGGTGGGGAATCAACATAGATATGGCATTGGTGGGCCAGCAGACTGTTATAGGGGAAGAAAATTCAGAAATTTAATTGCTGGAAATGTAATTGCTTCCAGCAGGCCTACCACCTCTTTGATTTTGGAGAGCAATGCCACCCACCCACAGAACCTCACCTTATTACTTTGTAAAGCCAGGTCCGTTCAAAATAAATCTGAGGTAGTCCATGACTTGATTATGGATGAAGGAGCTGACCTGATATGTATTTCATAGTCCTGGTCAGGCTAGTGGTCCAGTTTGGTCCCAGCTTCTCCCAGAGGATTACTCTGTAGTAGAGCAGGTGAAAGGATGTGGTCAGGGAGGTGGGGTGGCTGTGGTCTATAAGAATACAATCTACCTTACAAGGATCCTTGTCAGGGATTTGGCCCATACTGAATGTGTGTACCTAAGCCTAGGGACCAGGGATAGATTGGGACTTCTGCTGGTATACTGATCACCCCACTGCCCAGTGGAGTCCCTAACTGAGCTGAAAGACCTGGTTGCTGAGTTGGCATTGGAGTTGCCAATGGTGGGGATTGTTGGTGGTATAATGCCAGGTCAGTTCAAAATAAATCTGAGGTAGTCCATGACTTTATTAATTATTATTATTATTATTATTATTACATTTATATCCCGCTCTTCCTCCAAGGAGCCCAGTGCGGTGTACTACATACTTAAGTTTCTCTTTCACAACAACCCTGTGAAGTAGGCTAGGCTGAGAGAGAAGTGACTGGCCCAGAGTCACCCAGCTAGTATTATGGCTGAATGGGGATCTGAACTCAGGTCTCCTCAGTCCTAGTCCAGCACTCTAACCACTACACCATGCTGGCATTTAATGTCCATTTTGGGACCAGGTTATCAGGGGTGGCTCAAGAGTTCATAGCAGCCATGGTGACTGTGGGCCTATCCCATATGGTCTCTGGTCCAGCACATGATGCTGGTCACATGCTCAATTTGATCTTTTGCTCTGATCAGGGTGGTGTTCTGTGGGTGGGGACTCCTGTCATTGTCGTAGACTGACCACCATCTGGTTAAGGTATAACTTACAACCATGACCCACCTCTGCAGGGGTGAAGGACCTATTAGATTAGTCTACCTGGGGAGGTTTTTGGATCTGATAGGATTCCAAGAAGCCTTGGACGGGTTTAGGGTTGGGTCTGCTAATGATTCTGTCGATGCTCTGTTACAAAGATGGAATAATGAACTCACTAGAGCAGTAGACACAATAGCTCCTAAGCGTCCTCTCCGACCTTCTTTAAAGACAGCTCCGTGGCTTTTGGATGAACTATGAGCTCTTTTTGGATGAGCTGAAGCAGTGAGGCAGGTGATTAGAGTGCAAGTGGAAGAAGACTTAGCGCAAGTCTGATTGGGTACAACATAGAGCACATTTGAGGATCTCTGTTCTGGCAGTGCGGGCGGCAAAGAAGCGGTTCTTTTCTGCCTGCATTGCTTCCGCAAATTCACATCCAGCTGTGTTGTCTAGGGTTGTGAGGGGGCGGCTAGTATGTACCCCTCCCCTTTGAATTCAAACTTGAAACCATCAGTCACTTGTGACATTTTCATAATATCAGAGAGGGTCTGGAAAATATTATAAATGCTTCTCTGAGGGAGGGTAGGATGCCTCCTCTTAAGAAGGCTATTATTAGACCACTTTTGAAGAAAGCTACACTGGATCCCTCAGAGTTAGCTAATTACAACCTGTTTCTAATCTTCCATGGTTGGGCAAGGTGGTTGAGTGGGTGGTGTCCTCTCAGTTCAAAATTTTATCAAATGTTTTGCTGGTCAATATAAATTGCACCTCTGCACCCCAATGAAGACAGGACACACTTAGTTGAAATAAAATAGGGCCACTTTATTAAAATTCAAGGCATAAGACTTGCAACAAGGTACCTAACTAACCAGAGTGCAGGTACTCCTCCCATGTGGGACTTCCTCCTAGGGGTGGCCATCTCACAGGAGGGTGCATGGCCAGGTACTGATTTGGTCAGATGCCATGTCCTGACCTCCTGTTACCACATCCCCCGCTGAGGGGGTGGCAGCCCGACCCAACCCCAACCAAACCCGCAAAAACTGAGTTTTTGCATTGAGCCACAAGCACCACCCCAAGCAGGGACCATTCCCCAACCCTCTGGGCTGCAAAAACTCCCTGCCAGGCTGCAGGGAGACTGATTGGAATTGAGGCGACCAGGCTCGATCGGCTCACCTCCCTCCCGATTTGCTGGTCGCAGCCACATGGAGGGGGAACGAAGATGGAGGCCCCAATGCCTGCTTCAGGAGACAACCCCGCCCCATCATGCAGTGGCAGGAAGCGGCATTACATCCACAGCATTCCCATAATCCAGTAAACTAGCAACCTGATCAAACAAAGAATATATATAATATAATGCAATATATTTATATAATATAAATGTTAAAGACCCTGTAAACAGAGGGTGGTATAATGACTTGTCACCATCCCTACTACATAGAGAAAACTGGGTCTGGGAATTCAAATCAAGTATTGGGAGCGATGTAGCCACTTTGGTGAATTTAATGGGGTAAATATTACCAAACATTGTTCAGTTATTAATTGTAGGCACATAATAGGGATATGGTATGTTTCTTTTAATGACTAGAGTATTGGTTTTGATAATAAAAACCACTTGGCTTTGAGTTCCCATTTGCACAATGATGGGGGGCTTGTCCTATAGCAGGCCTGCACGACATAAGTCCCAGGGGCCAGATCCAGCCCACAGGGACTTTTTTGCTGGACACCAGGTAGGAATATCCTGCAGCAGTAACAGGAGCCATGAAGAGCTTTTGACTGACAAGCCTCAACGTCTCATTTGTAGTTGGCTGCTCGAGACCCAATGAGAGGCGTGTGGCACTGATGGATCAATGAGTGAGTGTGCCAATTGCTGCTCCTTAAGAAGCAGCAGCAGTGATGAATAGAGTGCGTTGGGACAGTTTCATCCACAGCATCAGGCAGGCAGCGAGCATCCCAGAAAGGCAGAGGTCATTCTTTTGGTCAGTTCTGTCTTCTTCTAAGAGAGGCATCCTCTGAGAACTGTCTTACAGTGTGATCCTATGCATGTTTTCTCAGAAGTGTGTTCTACGGTGTACTCAGTAAGATTTACTCCTGAGTAAATATGCCTGAAAGGAATCGTAGTTTAAATAGGAGAGGACTTGCCATTTGTGGCTGACATGCACTGCAGGTACCCCAATGACTGAGCAGGGAAAGGACCTATTTTCTGGCCATTATCCTTGATTAAAACTGTGGGTCTCTTGATGGGGAAAAATATCCACAATAATTAAATATAATTATTTATTAATAATTAATTTAAAAAGCAATCAACTAATAATTGCTTTCATTAATATTGTTAATTAATTTTAGTGTGATAATGCACTGAAAATTGATCTTGGCCCCTGAATGCCGAATCATGGTTGGTTCCGGCCCACTGGAGCATTTGAGTTGTGCACCCCTATCCTATAGGCAGGGAAGGAACTGGAGGGTGGGGTAGGATTCTGCGCCCCATGCATTTCTTTGTCCCATGTAGAAGATCTGTGCTAGTTCAGTTCAGTTTATTATTATCATTGATCAAATATATAGTCCAAACCCAGATCAAAGGGTCCTTAAAAGTGGATATCAATACAGATGTGTATGTATACACACACACACACACACGAACTATTACATGAAATTGAAATAAAGTATAGTAGGATGAGAAAAACAAAAAACCTGTATTAACCACTTCTAACACATCATGTGCGGATCTTAATCGCAGCTGTACAGAATTTGGCTACCAGATGTGAGACATCAGGGTATTTATCAGAAAGAAATAAGTTTATATAAACTCATCAGAGCTATTTGGGTATCTAAAAACAAGAGGAGCAATGTATCTAAAATGAAAATCACAATAAAAAGAATAATACAAAAGCACATGGCCAACTGTCTCAACATTCCCAATCCCACAAGGACACAATCCCTCCATACAGGGAACTCTACTAAACCTACTCTCTAATACCACAGAGGGCAGCACATTGAGCCGAGCTAATGTCAGGGCTTTTCTGTGTGTTGAATATCTCAAATTATACAGGTATTTAGCTGGGTTTTGCAAGGGCTTAATAGCTCCAAACCGCACGCAGCTTGATGCCAGGCCTAGATCTATCTGGTGTTCCATATTGATAATGTGCTGCTTAAGGATCACCTTAGCATTATCATAGCCCAGAGGGAGTAGATGTTCTATTGACTTGACAACCCATATAATTTTAACTTTTCAGTGATTAAATGTGTCCAATCAGAGGGTGAGCTATGCTAGATTGCCTCTCCTCTTTCCTTAGATAAGTAGAAGAGAGACAAACTGAAAAACAGAGCACTGTATGTTTCTTTTGTCATTTTAGGAAAGGTCATCCAACGTCCAAAAGGGAGGAACAAGGATCCTGCATGAGAGAAATTTTGCTGAACTGCACTGAACACATTTCTATTTCAAAGAGACTACCTAGAAGTTGGGCTGTGGTCCTTTAGGTGAGGAGTTGGGCAACAAGGAGCTTACAGAGTTTTGCACTAGATGCCTGACAGGCAAAGAGATGTCAAAGGAGATAGAAAGCTGTTCCCACCATTAAAGTACACACAGAGACACTTCAAGCATTTCCTCTTCTGTCCATATCTCTTCTTTTGCTTTTCGCCAACAGAGAGCCTTCCACACAAGGCAATCCTGCCTCCCCAGGCAATCCTACTTCAGAGTCCCTTGGGCAGATCATTATGTTCCATGTCCTCCCAAGCTGGATTCCTGGAGAAGCCAACTATGGAACAGGGACAGCCTGGCGCCAGCAAAGGCACATCAATAAAAAAATTACACAGGAAGAGTTAACACAAGGCTTGGCTGATCTACAGGTGCAATTAGAATTTTAAGGAGAAAAAACTGGAGCAGCTCCCAAGAGCAAGTATGTCAGTGGCAGGTGATGCCAAAAAGATTGCTACAGCACCGTGTGTTCCTGAAAGGATGTTGAATGCTAGGCCTGGCCATATTAGCTCTGCCAAGGGACTTGGGGCACAGCCCTACCCCAATGGTCAGCCAGTGCCATTTGTCTCTAACCAGAGGCCCACAAAAACTTCTCGGGCACTACAAATAAACAACTATATTATGAACTAAAGTTAAAAAAACTTCAGGGGGTGGGGGGGGAAGTCAGTGAAAATCGATTTGTGTGCTCAAACTATCAATCTGATATTTTATTTTTTATTTATTAAAACATTATTATACCGCCCAAAACATACGTCTCCGGGCGGTTTACAACAGAATAAAAACAAAGTAAAACATTCGTTAAGACAAAAGGGCGGTGGGGGACACACACATTACAACAATTTAAAATTTTTAAAATAATATTTTAAAACAGCATTAAAACCATTAAAACAACATTAATTAAAAGGAAGGGATAATATTTTAGAAGGGAAGGGAAGACTGTGACAAGAAGCAGGGTAAAGGCAAATCACTCCTTTCTCTTATAGTGCCTAGACAGGCCTAAGTACATAAGAACAGCCCTTCTGGATCAGGACCAAGGCCCATCTTGTCCAGCATCCTGTTTCACCAGGCCTGCTCAACTTTGGCCCTCCTGCAGATGTTGGCCTACAATTCCCATAATCCCTGGCTATTGGCTGCTGTGGCTGAGAATTATGGGTTGTAGTCCAAAAACAGCTGGGGGGCCTAAGTTGAGCAGGCCTGTGTTTCACACAGTGGCCCACCAGATGCCTCTGGGAAGATGCCACGGGCAAGAGGTATGTGCATGCCCTCTCTCCTACTGTTACTCCTCTGCATAACAGCAAATATTACACACTCTGCACAAAATAGGTGTAACAACTGGCAATACCAAGAGGGGTCTGCATTTGAACACAAATGGAGAGCCAGTGTGATGTAGTGCAGGGCTGGGCATTAGAGAGCTACCAGTAGCTGCTTCAGATAAGCTCCCAGGCTTATCTGAAGCAGGTCTTGCTTCTCCCTCCCCTCCTTTCCAGCCAATATTGAAAATCTGTCTGGTTGGCTGAGTGGAGGCATGGCTGTGCCATTTTTATTTTTACTCCCTCAACCTCTCTCGTTACTGTTATGTGCTTCCCCATTCATTTCTCTCAATTTTCTTCCCCCCCAAAAATAGACTACCTTGCTTCCCTCTTATCCTACAGCAAATTCTCCTGGTATTCAGGTGGTTTGATGTTAAATTCTTTTACTCTGTAGTTTGTACAAGCTGCCATTTTGTGACTTGGCTCAAGGCTTTCGCAAAAAAGTGGGTGTGTGCTCCCACGACCCTTAAGTCTTCCCATCCCTGATATAGTAGATGAAGTGTTGGCCTTGGACTGAGGAGATCTGGAATCAAACTTAGGTGAGTGTGGGCCACTAGCAGTCTCTTATCCTAATGTACTTCACAGGGTTGTTATGAGGATAAAATGAGATAAAGTATTAATTCTGCCCTGAGTTCATGTGAGGAAAGGCAGGATGAAATTATAACAAAAAAGAGAAAATAATAGATCATTAAGTTGCTCTCATGACCCAACTGGGTGCAGGGGGAAGAGCTGGAGGGAAGGCAGGAATCTACCTGCTCACTCCCACGACTGGAGCCTCACTGGACTCTGCTGCCCGCGCCCACATGAGCAGCACCACGGCAAGTCTATTAACTATTGGTAGTGGGAAAGTAAGCTGAAGCCACAGGGTACTGCACAATGCACCGTGCAAGCATCACAGTGCATTAAGAAAGCTCAGTGATCAGGAAGGGGGAAGAAAGCTGGGCCTGCCATGTGCCACACAATACACTGCGCAATCAGCGCAGTGCATTGGAAAAACTCCACACTGACTGACTGCTCCTTCCCTTCAGCTCTATGATAAAAATGGCTGATGTCAGACCAGAAGCAGCTGCCAGCAGCACAGAGTTCCACACAACCACTGACTGAGGTAGGAAGCACAAGCAGGTCCTCCTACCTCTAAGCCAGGGTTGCCAGTCATGGCTAGCAGGGGAGAAGTGGTGGGACCAAGAGCAATTCTGGGGCTACAGACGACTAGGGATGTGCACAAGCCAGTTTGGAGGCCCTTTGGTTCAAAGGTAGGGGGATAACTTTAAGGAAGGGGGAGGGTGCACTTACCTCCCCCCCCCCCCGCCGCCGCACTTCCCCCTCCAGCGCACTGTGTAACAGTACCTCCTTGCAGCCCCATTGATCTCCCAACCGGAAGTGGCCGGCATATGGGCGCATGTCGCATCGACTCATGACGTGCATGTGCATGCAACGTTTGCACGCACGCTGGGCACTTCCAGGCAACAGGGCAGCAAGGAGGTACACTGCTGTCCCGCCGCCGGTGGACCATTTTTACACAGATCACCAAAGGGGGAAGCGGAGAGGGGGAAGCATGGGGGGGGTGCACCCTCCCCATCCTTAAAGCTATTCCCCCCCCCCACACACACACACACCATCATCTTAAAGGGCGCTGGTTCCATGCACATCACTACAGACAACCAGCCCTACCTTGGCTTGCCCGGTTCTACCCAGGTATGGTTGATCGTGAGAACAACCTCCATGTCGTCATTTTCTATCTGCAGGACAGCAGGTGGTTGATGTTGGTATCACGTAACTCCATGCCCCATCCCATCTATAAAACATCATGAAATAATGTTTTATAGTATAATATAAATAATATAAATAACCTTAGGCCAAGTTGTCTGACTGCAGTCACCTCCTCATTTGCCTCTTCTCTTCCTTTCCAAGGCTCCTGCTTTTTCTGTTCATCCTTTAACTGTTGTTCATTTCAGAAGACCATTTCACTTTTTTCTTCAGGGCTTCCTTGCTTCCCCCAACCTTCCTGTCCCTCAGATTCCTTCTGCTACTCAGACCACCTGTGATATTACACTGCTTAGTCAATGGCAGCAGAAGAGTCAACACTCCACCTCAGTGGTGCTCATAACTGCAAGAGACTTCACACACCAACAACCACCATAACATGATTTACTGCATTATTATTTAGATAATTAAATCAAACAAAGCTATGAGGAACCCTGTCAGAGCTCTGTTCTTAAGTCTGCCCAGCAGGCAAGGTGGTGAAACACATATCATTGATCTGCTGCCAAGGGGGTGGGGTGGGGGTGGGGGGTTTGAACAGCTGATGAAGTTTCATAGTTTAATTCTAGACTATGGTGCTCAGTTCTTAAAGCTGGTTGTCCTGGTGACATCGCTTTAAAACACAACAGCAGCCTTAGGCAGCAATCCTATACTCACTTTCACTGCAAGTATTAATGAGCTCCACAAAACGTACTTCCAAGAAAACCTGTACAGGATCATGTTGCATATTTCACAAACCATCATCTAGCTTGACTCCTGCCAAGTCCTGACTCCTGTTGTCACCTGTGCTGGAAAGCAGAGATGAACATAATATAGTCCTCCTTTCTGTATTGCTCACATCCAGCTTCTTGTGGCTTAAGCTTTAGATATAACTTCAGCCTCAAGATCCATGTTTTTACCATCTTTGTTGGTAGTTCTGCCCTACCCATTTCCTTGAGAAGTTCTTCTGTAGCTCAGAATATAGAACAAGCTTCCACATATTTGCAGAATGTGTGGTAATTTAAATCTATTTTTTATCTAAGTCTCAGACATTAATCACAGCTTTAAAAAAAGCCAGATTCCAATGAATTGTGGGAAGCTCAGTTAAATGTCAGGGAGGGAGACAGGGAGAGCTGTGCAATTTTTGCACTTATCTGATCAAACTATCATGTCCCTGGATACAGTACCCCACCCCCATATGGGGGTAGAAGCATACCGTTCAGGGGATGAGACAGGGTGAGAAGAACCTGTGACCCAGAGAACAGGTTACTCTGTGTCACTAGGAACTCCCCCATACCACAAGAAATGGGGGAATTCAAGCCAGCACCTCCACCATGACTCAAGTCATAGCCCTGCCTTCAACAAGGGGTAACATAGGAACATAGGAAGCTGCCATATACTGAGTCAGACCATAGGTCCATCTCGCTCAGTATTGTCTACACAGACTGGCAGCGGCTTCTCCAAGGTTGCAGGTAGGAATCTCTCTCGGCCCTATCTTGGAGATGCCAGGGAAGGAACCTGGAGCCTAGATGCTCTTCCCAGAGAGGCTCCATCCCCTAAGGGGAATATCTTACAGCACTCACACTTCTAGTCTCCCTTTCGTATGCAACCAGGGTGGATCCTGCTTAGCTTAAGGGGACAAGTCATGCTTGCTACCACAAGACCAGCTCAAACTTGGAGAGTTTGGACTCGAACTGAATCAGGCATACCAGTTTTATGCACACCCCTGCCTTCAATCTCTGACTTGAAACAGACCCCTGAAGTCCTACTGTTATTAGCTGAGCACCCCCACCCCCGCCTCAGCAACACTAGAGCCAATGGTTACAAAACTAGGCAAGGGCCCTTTAAGAAACCAATCCACCCCTAGAGTAGGGGAGGGAATAAGTCACTCTACATGGGCAGCAGACTAAAAAGCAAGGTGTCTGCTCTGAGAAGCCACAGGAGCAACTTTCCATTAACGATATCATATCCAGCTTCTGTGATCCTACTTGCTGCAAACCAAGGTTCTGGTTCCTGGCCCTTGGAGCTGTCCATGGTCAGTAGCACTCCAGGATGTGCTAGTGATCAGAGACTCTGGCTCAGCCCAGAACAAGGCACAACTACAAAGAATTTGTACTTCCCCCACTGTGTGGCTTATAGTTTATGCATAAGCCTTTTTACATACTCTGTTAGCCTTCCCCCTACTACAGGGAAGATCATATCTATGGGCAAAGTGGGCAGCGCTCATCTTAAATTTCTCAGTCAGACATGTATCTGCCTCCATTTTGTGTGCCTTCTGCCTCCCTCTGTTTCCTGCAGGTGGGCGACAGTAGCACAGAACAAATAAAAAGCCCCAGATCTTTTAAAATATTAATATCAATAAAGCAGGAGCCAATAAGAATACTCACTTTTGTGTTTGCAAATTGGGCGGTCCTAGGACCACCCTATAAACCGATCAGAGATGGGTTAGGTTGATTGACTCCTCTGAGACAGCCAATCAAAATGCCCAGAGGGTGGTTAAGTCTTTTTCTTTTAGCTATTCAGAATAATCTAATCACCATTTTGGTTAGGGAGCAGGCAGGCTGGCTGGCAAGTCTGATCTTTTGCTGGCTTCCTTGTGTTTGGAGGGGAGGAATGCAACCTCTGCTTTCTCTCCCTTGTTCTCTGATCTGATCTGTATGCAAAGAATTATGATCCATTCCCAAAATGGCATGCCATAAAACACTGAAAGGAACAGCAAACTGTGGACAGGACCAATTAAATTAGAAACTAGCATAAAAAGCCAGAAAGTTCTTTTAGGGCATATGTATGGATTTCTGAGACCAAACTGCTTTTCAAATAATTGCAGAAGTGGCTTTCCATATGGATGTGGTATATGTAGAGAAGGAGTGGATTCTGTTGGAAGAAAAATAATGTTTAAAATATATTTGCTACTTAGAGAGCTAACCAGACTTTTCTCTGGATTGTGGCCAGTATCTGTAACATTGATATGTCCACTGGGGGTTATGGTTCATTCAGCAAGGATTAAGGAAGTGGTCTCTCTTTTTTTTTTTTTTTAATGTTGCTTGCTAGGATGGACACACCTAGGCTAAGTGGTGGGCACCCAAGGTGGGCAGGGAGTGGCACCCAACTGTTCAGCAGGCATGGAGTAGGGAGAGGGTGTCCCCATACATCTTTACTTCCCATTGTCTCCTCTAAGTTACAGGAGATGGTTCATAGCTGCTGCAAGCATAATTGCCAGAGCCATCATCAGAGCCAGCATGGTGTAGTGGTTAGAGTGTGTGGTGTAGTGGTTAGAGCGGTTAGAGTGAACCCGGGGAGACCCGAGTTCAAATCCCCAGTCAGCCATGATACTAGCTGGGTGGCTCTGGGCCAGTCACTTCTCTCTCAGCCTAACCTACCTCACAGGGTTGTTGTGAGGAGAAACTCAAGTATGTAGTACACTGCTCTGGGCTCCTTGGGGGAAGAGTTGGATATAAATATAATAACAATAACAATAACAACAACAACAACCACTGAGCAGGAAAATGGAAAAATAAGCCCCTGCATGTTATATCTGCACAATATAACTGGAAAATCAGACATCACCAAGACCTGGCAATGGCTTAAGAATAGCAACTTGAAGAAAGAAACAGAGGGTTTAATACTGGCTGCACAAGAACAGGCACTAAGAACAAATGCAATAAGAGCAAAAGTAGAAAAGTCAACAACAAACAGCAAGTGCCGCCTTTGTAAAGGAGCAGATGAAACCATGGACCACCTAATCAGCTGTTGTAAAAAGATCACACAGACTGACTACAAACAATGGCATGACAAGATAGCAGGGATGATACACTGGAACATCTGCAAAAAATACAAGCTACCTGTAGCCAAACATTGGTGGGACCATAAAATTGAAAAAGTTGAAGAAAATAAAGATGTTAAAACATTATAGGACTTCCGACTACAAACAGACAAACATCTGCCACACAATACACCAGATATAACTGTAGTCGGGAAGAAAGAAAAACAAGTTAAAATAATCGACATAGCAATACCAGGGGAAAGCAGAATAGAAGAAAAAGAAATAGAAAAAATCACCAAATACAAAGATCTACAAATTGAAATGGAAAGGCTGTGGCAGAAAAAGACCAAAATAATCCCAGTGGTAATTGGCGCCCAGGGTGCAGTTCCAAAAGACCTTGAAGAGCACCTCAACACCATAGGGACCACAGAAATCACCATCAGCCAATTACAAAAAACAGCTTTACTGGGAACAGCCTATATTCTGCTATGATATCTATAACAACAGCAACAACATTGACAATAAAATTCAGCCATCCCAGGTCCTTGGGAAGGACTCGGTGTTTGGATAAAACAAACCAGTCAATAACATCTGTCTGACTGTGTAAATAAATAAATAATAGAAAAACCTGTGGTTTTTTATTATTTATATATGCATTTTTGAAATAGGCAGACAGAGCTGCCCTTGTAACTTTGGAATGCATTTGTTCTCCACTTTTGTAGCTGGTCTTGCTTTACCTGTGGCTTATATAGATTTTACGTTTACATGTATAGCCTGTGCTTCCTCCAAGAAGCCCAGAATGGTGCTCATGGTTACATTTATCCTCCCACCAGCCCTATGAGGAAGGTTAGGCTGAGGGAAAAGCGACTGTCCCAGAGTCACCCAGTGAGTTTCATGGCTGAAAGGGAATTTGAACTTGGATTTCCCCAGTCTAGCCAGGACACTAACCACTGTACTACTCTGGCTCAAAGTTCATTCTTGTTATTTATTAGTAGTAGTATTCATTTTTAAATAATCAGACATACAGAGCTGCCCTGGTGACTTCAGAATACATTTACCCTCCACAGAAGCAGCCTTTTGTAGTTGGTCTGTGCTTTACTTGTGGCTTGTACTGTTCTTTCCATGTGTGTGTGTGTGCACGCGTGCGTGCACACACAAGCTTGTGTTTTGATCCTGCTGTGTTAGATACAAATCTACACACTACTGCCATCCTGTTAAGCACTAGAATGCAACTCATCTTTTCCATATTTCTCTATGATGAGCAAGTGAGATTTGTGTGTGTGTACTGTGATCCCAATCATTAGCTACAAATCTGCACTTTGTCAGTTATTGCTAAGGCACCCACCTAGTCTTGCCTCTACCTCCGCAGCTGCCCACAATTGGCTCCACCCCTCACTATCTGTGGCTCCAAACTATCCTACCTAATGCCTCCCCCCAGACCTAGGAACCACTAGCTGCCACTGCCCAACTCTGTTTTCTTGACTTACAAGTAAGTCAAACTCTTCCTTCCTCAAGTCTCAGTGTTAAATACAGATTAGATGCTTTTATTATTAGAGCTGTAGTAAAAACAGTCTTGGGGGAGAAAAGTTCAGAAATGAAATATCAGTGAAGGCATTTGAAATAATATATTTTATACCAGTTTCTTTCTTTCTTTCTCTTTCCCATTAGTAAAATCTATGTTTCTTTCATCTACATTTAGATTATCTCCTATAATGCCCAGTGCAAGAGAGGGGGAACCCTTTAGTGGCAGACATTGGAAGAGATCTGAAACAGATTTTCCCTTGCAACTTGCAAATGTCTGCCCAGCCCACCACCAAGTAAATGGCTGTCCCGCCCCACAGGAAAAGAATGGAATCGCCACAACTAACGGCTGGCACCAAGGCCAATCAATATTTGTGGATCCTTGGTCCAGAGTAAACAGCTATGATTAGTAGATTCCTAACATTGCTATGTAGAAGGCTGAATGATCTCTGCCCATTCTTTTTGTTGTTGTTTAATATCAGTGAGGGAACTAAAGCCACCCTGACCAGAATGGAAAAGTTCTGCCCAGCACACCTGTCAATGCTCAAAAATCAGTGGCCACACTCAAAATGTCTTAGAATCTGCATTGCACTTCTCTCAAAGCCACAGTAATCATCTTCTACAGATATGTGGGGTGGATACTTAATTATTCCATGGAAAATGTTTCCATTTCTAAAATTTCTACTTGGCTCCCTGAAAAACATTTGAGATACAGTGCAGGGAAATTAATATAATGGAAGCATTTCTTTGTTTACTGTATAAATATGTCAAACAACATGCCAAAATCAGACAAAATTCTATTTAGGGCATCAGGAAAATTTGTATAGTAATTTTCTTTTGAGAAAAAAATAATGCAAATTTTATGCGAATGAGGGGGAAACTTGTACAGGAAATACTTCCTGAAAATTTCCCAATTAAAAAGTTTCTGGAAAACCTACATCTCTGGACTTACACTATACATATGTTTTGTTTTAATGTTGTAGACCGCGTAGAGACTTTGGTAGTGGGTGGTATATAAATATGCTAAATAAATAAATATAATAATACACATGTGCTGGCAACAGCAGCCACTTTGTATTATATTGTGTTTGTATTGTATTATGTTTGTCTTATTCTTCTCTAAATCTTTATTCAGTGTAGCCATTTAAGCACTGCCAAATTTGAAGTCATGAATTATCACAACTTGTGCCATGCAGGTTCTGGTCTCATTGGCTGCTGCAACAAGGCTGCTATTGTAGAAAGAGATACTACACATGGGCTAGAGATAAGAAGGTGGGGTGCCTTACACATGATCTCTCTTTTGCTTCACATGATTGCGCTCCCCACCCCCTTCCACCAGGTTTCCACTGAGCCTTCAAGGCTCAGTTCAGAGAATAATCAAAATGTTTCCTTTCTTGACTACAAAGGCAGGACACAACTTCCATTCAGCTGAGAGACTGACCAGGGGTAGATCCTGACTGATAAACGCTTCAGGTAAACTCTTCACAAGATAAACTCTCAATGGATCCTCATGGATAAGCTGTTCACACAACGGGAGACAAGCCATGTCATGAGGTATAGATATTGTTAAGAAATTCAAGATCAGTATGAACTTCTTGTATCTTATACCATATTTTTCTCCAAATTGGTCTTGCTTCTGATTTCCGAGCAAAGGAAATAGAGGAGAACAACAGAATTATAACTTTAGTTTCCAGTTTCCCCTTGATCAAGGCAAATTATAGCAGTTACATCTTGCTTTCTTACCCAACCTAAAAACCTACTGGGAGCATAGAAGAGAAGGGAAAAAACAACAGGAGAGTTCAAAGGTATGCACAAGGGTTCAAGGGTTCACAAACTACCCTGGAGGCTCTGATCCTATAGTTCTTACTCAAGCAAAATTCCTGCTTGTTTTCCATGACAACTACAGGTTCAGGCACCTACAGAATGCCATCCAATATAAACACTGCCTATGGTCTGTCTGTCTCTATGGCATTGAGTCCATTTAACTAGCCACAAGAAAAAACTGCAATTTATTTTTATTTATTTGTTTTATTTATTTTTGCATTTATATACCGCCTTTCGTTAAAAGACAATCCCAAGGCGGGGTTGCAATGGGTTTAAGGCAAGTTTCATAAAGTGGGAATATTGATTCTACTCATCCCAGTAATGATATGTTGCCTGCCTGTCCATGCCATTAATGATAACAGGATAAAGTTACTGGAAGTCCACACTTCTCAACCACAACCAACCTGATGGAAGGATACACAAAGGAATTCCAGAATAATTTTGCAAACAATAAAGGTCATCTGGATGTTCTAGAAGGCAAGTCTGAAAGGTACCATTAACCCTTCTCTTTCCTCTTTTCTAAGCTAATCAATGATGGAATCTATAGATTTCTAGTTCATGTGCTCAAACACTTGAGGAGAGGCAGATGGCCTTGAGGCACTTTCTAGTTCTGTAATCCATCCAGTCCAACAGCTCTGTAATCTGTAATTTTAATCTATTACTAACAGATGCAGTTTATTTATGCCTCTCCATCCCAAATGGGTGTTCCCATCCTTTCTTGGCTTACCCAAAGAGGATAATTTTATTGCACTGCTATAATCCTCATTATGAAGCACACATTGCAGATAATGATTTTCCAGCTCTGATAGTAGGCATCTGGGATGAAGCAGGAATCTGAATCACGAATCCCAGGTTCATCAGGAAAAGCCACTGGGCTATTTTCTCTACTGCTCCTCCCCACCACCACCTCAAATAACAGAACTTCCAATTGCTGATGCTTTTTCAGACACAAACACAAACTATGAAGTACACATTCTGAAGTCACAAGCATAGCATACAAAATTCTGACCCATGGGTTCTGTAAGCAAGGGGCTGGAGCTCCCTTAAAATTGGCCAGGGAAGACTGAGTCACACACACACACACACACACACCAGGATGATGATAATGATGATGATGATTGATGATTTTGATTTCTATACCGCCCTTCCAAAATTAAGCCAAAAGGAATTTCTGTCATAGTCAAGCCTGATAGAGGAGAGAGAGAGGTGCAGTCCATTATCTAGGATGCAACAGATGGCTGTAGGGCAGGGATGGGCAACGTATGGCACACATGCCAGAAGTGGCATGTGAAATGTTTTTGAGTGACACTCACACCAAGACTGGCCACCACAATGCCCACTGTTTGTCTCTCGCTGGCATATCACTTCTTGCTTTAGCAGACAATGGACATCCAGGATTGGCAGCACAGATCTCTCTGGCTATGCTGGCTAACCGGCTCTCTTGAACACATGTGCTCTGAAAAAATGAACACCTGAGAGACCGCTGCAGCCAGTCCTGGATATCCACTGCCTGTTACAGCAGGCAGCTGGAGCCAGGCAGCAGGCATCATAGCAGCCAATCTTCCTCGCATATGCACACACTCTCTTGCGCTCTCCCCTCCAGCAACTAACGTCTGAGCTTTGTCTATTCACAAATGGAGGAGACGCACACAAAGGTTTGCTGAAAGATAGAGAAACAGGTCAGCTGGCAGTGTTTAATGTCAGCTGGAGAACAGCACTGAACACCACTGAGAAGAAGAGAAGCAATGATGAGCATGGGGCTTCCATGCTAGTAGCTGAGGGCATGGCCAGTGGAGTGGGGTGGGCAACATTACGGACAGGCTGACACAAGGGGCAAGGCAGAGCTAATGAGATGAGGATGCAGACTTTGGTTTGAGTTGCACCCCTCCTTGAGCCACCCCTGAACACTTGGCACACCACTTCTGAAAGGTTGCCAGCCCCAGCTATAGAGCTCTGCTTACTGCTTTTTCGGAGCTGAGCCAAGATGAGGAGAGACCACTAATGATGGAGAGGGAGAGGTTGGTGCACACACTGAGGTTGATGGACTAAGCTCTAATTACTGAGCTTCTAATTCTTTTACCATTCTATAACATTCATACACAATGGCTGGCATCCAGACTGAATGCACTGGTGGAAGGGATGTTCCCCACCACCCTCCTCCTCCCCTACAGCCCCCTGAGCCCCTTGAAAAAACTATTCTAAGGGTTAAGGGCAGGCATCCCCAAACTGCGGCCCTCCAGATGTTGCTGAACTACAACTTCCAACATACCCAGCCACAAAAAATTGTGTCTAGGGATGCTGGGAGTTGTAGTTCAGCAACATCTGGAGGGCCGCAGTTTGGGGATGCCTGGTTAAGGGACCCTTGACAACAGTGTTGGAAGCACATAGGTGGCTGTAGTTGGAAGGAGAAATCCCCAGAAATTGGGTAGAGACACTTTCCACAAACATCAACTCACAGAAGATGTCTCCACTCAGTTTTGAGGGATTTCCCCCTCCTCCTACAACTATCTGCACCACATCTGATACCATTACTGGAGGTCATTTGACCCTTGGGAATGGATTTAGGGGGTGGGGCTCAGGAAGAGTGGGCAGGGAAAGTTGGTGGAACATCACTTCCACCAGCCCAATTCATCTGGGTTCTACTCCATGTATTTTCAGCACAGGTGGGATCCCCTTTTTTCTATTGAATAGTGGACCCATTTGCAGCCTGCCCTCACCTCTTGAAATAGAACAGACTTTTAGCCCGTGCTGTCTGCAGATCGGCCTGAAAATAGGTAGGCCTTGATGTACACACAGAAGTGCACACAAAATGAATTTCAGTGCAGTAAAATGCTTCTATTAGATGCCAAATGTTACAAGAGTTACTCACATGTAGAGACTTAACTAAGCACCAGTATTGTTATTTTTATTGTTGGCTGGCCGATATATTTTGGCAGTAGGGTTTTGGTGTTTTGGTTTGCTTTTGGTTTTTTTTAGTGGGGTTGTCCTTGATACAGTTCAGCTGGCTGAATAGCTTATCCTGTAAAAACCTGAGGGTTAATGTTGGTCTTTGTGCATGAGGGGAGAAGGGGCTTCTCTTCCCCATCCCTAGCCCCCAATAATGGTGACTTTCAAAAGGGACTATGTGAAAGAATGCCTGTTGCTTTTTGAAAAACTGCTATCTATTTACATGGGTTCTCATTCACTCGAGGTTCAGCTGACAGATTCCTGCTCTGAAAAGGGCAGATGTCCAAGATTGTTTTCCCCAACTTTAAAATTCTATGATTCTGACAAAATGCACTTAATACCTCTATTTTGCTTTTCCTAAGAACTATCAGATTACCACCTTAAGTGGCGCAGTGGGGAAATGCTTGACTAACAAGCAGAAGGTTGCCGGTTTGAATCCCCGCTGGTATGTTTCCAGACTATGGGAAACACCTATATTGGGCAGCAGCAATACAGCGAGATGCTGAAAAGGCATCATCTCATACTGTGCGTGAGGAGGCAATGGTAAACCCCTCCTGTATTCTACCAAAGAAAACCACAGGGCTCTGTGGGCGCCAGGAGTCGAATTCAACTTGACAGCACACTTTACTTTAAGAACTATCAGAGTGTTCCCTAAATGAACTCCATAAATGTTCTATAATGTTTTGCTCTGATCTATTACTAGTTCTTAGATTTCTCTCTCTTTTATTCAAGTAGACATACAATTGTGATATATTCATTTCAACAGTATTGAATGTGATCGCTTGTGACGATTATTTTTCCATTAAATAATCAGATGTTAAAAAATGCACCTAAAATGTAGGCAATCACGCATCATGCCCTGACCACTGGTCCCCTAAAAACACCTCCATAGCCACTGATGTGAAACACTTTTTCCTCCAGAAGAGAAAGGATTTTGACCACAAACGCGCGCGCACACACACACACACACACACACGCCTGAAGAATATAGCAGGCTGCTGCCGCTGCTAAAGGAGTGCCACTACAGCTTCACATTCCAAAGACCAGTAAAGACCTTGCACGCCACACAAGCTTGAACTTGTTGACATGCTTTTGGCACTCTGTGGGAGAATAACCAAATCTGACTGAAGAGAGGTGCAAAAGGAAATGAAGTCGCAAACATTAGCAGGGCCTGTTATCAGCCCTTCTATATCTTTTAATGCAACTACAAGGCTAGATCCATTAGAAGCCTCTCAAGGGAGAACCAGCCCTTAGCCAAATGGTTTGTGTCAGCCTGACACCAGACGCCTCTCTGTCTCACTGCGAGCAAGAGGTTTATGGCTCTCTGCCAAATTTCATTTATACCCTGTGCTGATACCAACAGTTCACATATGACTGACAGAAAGCCTCCCAGATTTCAGGCCTATGACTACCCTTATTATAGATGACAGGAGGAAAGCAAACTGTGTTACTACATGAATTGTTCTGCATTCAGGAAGCCACATGAACTCATCAAGATTTCAGATATTGTGTAGACCCAACAGACAGAGAAAATATTCTGCCCCCAGATTTTCCCTATGCAAGGCTGTTTCAAGGGGGCAAGCCCAAGACCAAAGGACCTACTGACCATTCCAAACCTCATACATACAGCAAAAGTACTTTTTGCTGTATGTATGGATATCTCAATACAATTTTGCACAAGGAGGTAGAACAAAGAATACTCAGCTTTAAGCCATAGATGCTCTTTGGTAGTTTGCACACAAGCCTCTTCTTTCCAGGTACCTCAAACCCTGGTGGTTGCTGCATGTAGATGTCTTCCTCGATCTCCCAATGGAGGAAGGCAGCCTTTACATCCAAGTGGTCAACATACATCTTTCTGGCTACTGCCACGCTGAGCAGTGCTCTAATTGAAGTGTGTTTCACAACTGGTGCAAAGGTCTCATGGTAGACCTCGCCATAGATTTGGGAGTACCCTTTGGCTACTAGTCTGGTTTTGTAGTGCTGTACATCCCCTTCTGCATCTTCCTTGACTTTGAAGACCCACTTACACCCCAGAGTCTTTCTTCTAGTGGGTAGTTCCACAAGTCTCCACGTCTGATTTTTGTGCAGGGAATCAATTTCTTCTACTGCTGCTTTTCTCCATTTCTCAGCTCCATCAGCTGGCCTCTTCTCTATATCTCGCCATGTGTTGGGCTCTTGTATCTCTCCTCCTTTGGTCATGAGTGAGAATCTTGTGGGTGGAACCCCTTTGTTGGACCTCAGTGAGCGACTTTGTTCTGCCTCAGGCTCTGCAGCCCCTTCTGAATCTGTGTCTGCCTCTGGCATAGATTCTTTGGGTTCAATGGGGGTCCAGTCACATGGTTCCTCTTTCACCTGTATCTCTGGCACAATTTCTGGTACACCACCTCCAGTGGCCTTTGTCTTTCATCAAAATACACCACACTGCAAATTCTGACACCTCCATTTGTAGGATCAAGGATTCTGTATCCCCTATGCCCAAGCGCATATTCAACCAACATTTCTAGTTCGCATCTGCAATCCAGTTTGGTTCATTTGGCCTTTGGAACATATGCATAAGGCTTTGATCCAAACACTCTGATATGGTTTAGAGAGGGTTTGCACCCATGCCATAGTTGAAACGGTGTCTTATCTATTGCTTTGGTCAGCAACCTGTTTTGCAAGTAATTTGCAGTCATCATGCCTCCTTCGCAAAATTTATTTGCCAAGCCAACACTGTGCAACATGCACCTGGTCATTTCTTGCCAGGAGCAATTTTTCCTCTCTGCCACATTGTTCAGTTCTGGTGAATATGTGGCAATGGTTTCACATGAAATGCCGTTTCTCCTTTTGACAAGTATTCACCTCTGTTATCTGACTGTAATCTCTGAGTCTTTTTTCCAAATTTATTATCGACAAGTGCAACATACTCCAACAGACAATTTCCAAAACACTTGACTTTTCTCTCTCAGTAAATATATATAAGTAAAGCACAAAAAGTCATCAATAAACGTATGTAGCAATTTCCTCCCACACTGTGCTCAAGCGGAACATAACTGTCTGGATGAATCAATTCCAAGATTCCTTGCGATTCTTTCTGTGTCCTTTCAGAGAAGCTGGATCTCACTCCTTTATTAAGTAAGCAACACTGACATCTTGTTGCAGTTTTGTTGCATGGCACCACATTAAAATCCTTAATCAGTCCATTCCTTTTAAGATCACTTATTACATTTATTTGTCTGTGTCCCAGCCATTCATGCCATAGGGTGATGTAATTCTTATGATTGCCTGAAACTGCAAGATTTACCTGCTCAGTTACACAGTCCAATTGAAAAAGATCATCTTTACGCATGTAGGCTGTCATTGTTAACTCATCTCTGGTGATGTAACACACATTGCCCTCAAAAGTCACTCTGCAGCCTTTATTGACTCCATGTCCCACAGAGATCAAATTACATTCCATACCAGGGACAAAGAGAGCACTTTTAATTAAAATTCTATCAATCTCTCCATCAAACTGTCTACAATACAGTTCAGCAGTTCTTCTCCCTGCTGAAAAACATATGTTACCGTTAGCAGCAAGAACCGAGTTTTTGTAATTCGTGTCTAAGTCAACAAACAGTTCTGGAGAGTTCAGGATATTCTGAGTAGTGCCTGAATCAATAATAAAGACATTTCTCCCACTGATGTTTCTCACATTGAAACTTTTCATCCTACAGCTTTCTTTTTCTTTGTTTTCGCCCTCAGATTGATCATGCTGCATGCCCCTTTGTCTTTCAGATTGTGAATCACCTTCCTATCTATGGTAACCATTCTTGTCCCTTTGTTTATCAGGCAGTGAGTCACCTCCATAGCTATGGCAACCAGACTTCCCACCTTTGAGCTCTGGACAGTTAGCTTGAAAATGGACCACTTTACAGCAATGAAAACAACTTTTCTGTTGGCTCAAGAAAGCAGTAATGTTGTCTCTAGGTTTTGCAGAACTTCTCCCTTGTGTGTGTGTTTTTTAAATGTTGAAATCTCGCAAAGATGCAACAGCATTTTCAAGTTTAAGCTCATGTCCAGAAACCTCCTACGATATCTTAAGGGGATTATAGCTTTCTGGCAAAGATTGCAAAATCATTCCAATTAGCATTTGATCATTTAGAGCAAGTTTATGTTGTTTGACTAATCTTTGAATCTCTGTCATTCAGTTGATGTGGGCTGAGAGGTCCCCTCCTTCCTGCAACTGCATTTTGCAAACCCTTTGAATTAAAAGAACAGCTGTGTTTGGAGATATTCTCCCAAACTGCTTTTTGAGCTTCTTCCAGGCTTCAGATGCAAGCTGGTATTGTGAAAATGTATCAATAAGTCATCACTTACATTTAGAAGAATTAGTCCAAATGCTCTTTCATTCCACACATTCCATTCTGCATGGGGGACTCACGCCTGCTTCTGGCCTCTTGTGTGAGGATTCCATTGAGCCCCTTGGCCATCAGAAGCCCCTTCATCTTCATGACCCATTGGTCATAGTTCATTCTATTCAGCTTTGAGAAGGCACCACTGCTCACCTCTGGATCTATGCTGTCTTACTGATTCATTCAGCTGCACTTTAAAGGAAAATATCTGCTGCACACTCTTGGGTGGCTGGGCCCATTACCCTGTTAGAGTTTTTAATTATTTAGCAAAGCACCAAGAGGAAGCTGCCCACATCAGTTACAGAGTACTGCAGTTTAGCTAAGAAAACACATGGAGATAAATAGGTTTAGGGTTAAGTACATTTGAGATCCCCTCCTGTATTCTATCAAATAAAACCTCAGGGCTCTGTAATTGCCAGGTGTCAACACCGACTTGATGGCACACTTTACCTCACCTTATATTTGACATAGGAAAGACCTATCCTAGAGGCAAGAGTAGAGACCTAGCCAAAGAGTAGAGGCAAGCAGGAACAGGTAAGAAGACCCTCACTAGCTACCTCTACACCCAATGTCCCTAGTGGTCATTAGGATAGTAGGTGCAAAAGGTCAATCCACTGGAACGCCATCTCCAACAGCTTGTTTTGTAGTTTGTGCATTGCAACGTAATCTATTGTGGACAGTGGAGTGGGTGGGCAGTCAGGGATGGAAAGAAGGAGGGAGGGGGACAAGCTTGGGACAGAGGGGAGCCATGGAAGAGGGGGAGTGTTCAGACTTTGGAAAGAGCCCCACCTCCTGCCTGACTTCCCCAATCCACACATTCAGAGAGGGAGCCAGAAAAGCAGCCTCTCAGAGGTCTCTTAGATGAGCTTGGTGGAGCGGTGTGTGTGCACTGGGGCTTACAGCAAAGAAGAAGACAAGGGCCCCATGCACACCCTCCAAAAGGTAGGGTGAGATCCCGGCGGGCTGCTCCTCACTCTCTCTCTCCCTCACCGTCCCAGCCCAGCTTTTGCATGGTGCAGCAGCGGTGCCTCTTCTTCCACTGTTGCTTCCTTTCGGTGTTCTGCTTTGGAGGCACACGTGGATCTGGCCACTTAAGAGGAAGCCAATTGAACTGAATCATTTACTTCTGTGCAATCCCACTTGTTTACTGCAAGGCAATTGACTCCCTCCACTTGTTTACTGCAAGAAAGCCCAGTGTGAATCATTCACCAGCAAGCCTGCAAACTATTCTCAATGCCATGTGATGTGGAAGTCTCATTCCGCAGTTCAAGGATTTGTTAATAACTAAAGCCCCTCTCTGTATATGTATTTTTTTATTCTTGCACAATCCCTTTCTTTTTCCTTAATATAGAGGCTATCAAGTGATTACAGTTCGAGCCCTGGTGCTCCCCCTAGTGGTGATTTTGCGCAAAAGCACCCAGAGATTTTTATTTTTTTTTAAACACCTCCTCGTGTCATTCCCACTCTGCGATCCCATTGGCTTGAAATGGAGGAGGTGGGGCATGAATGTGATTCTGGTGGAATATGGACAGCTGCCACCCGGAAAACCTGCTGCAGTGGTGTGCAATTTGAATAGCCACAACTATGATGCATTGAGAAACACATTGAAAAACACTGTGCTTGCAGTTTACAGCCACTGCCTAATACCGTTGCACTTTGCAACACTTTAAGCGGTGCAAATCCCATAATCTGGAAAATGCCCAGGTAGCAGAAAGGGGCTTTCTTTGCACTGCTGATCTAGCCTTTGCAATGCCTTTGAAAGGACACTGTGCAAGGAGAGGAGCTGCTAACAACCTTCCTTCACTGTGTTAGAAGTGAGATTCCTAAAGCATTGTTCTTATCCCACAGTAACCTCTTCTGGCCACTAGAGGCATGCAGAGTTATGTTAAAAGGTCTATCTCTGTCAGTTAAGAATCAGAACTATTCAGTTGTTACTGAAGACTAGTAAGGGTGTGCACAATAGGGATGTGCAAACAGGTTCGACATTGAATGTGTTCAACACCAAACTGGTTTGGTTCGACCGATCAGGGTCAAACTGAACCACTCCCTGTTAAGTCCAACCCTGGACTGAAACCCTCCACCCCACCCGGCCAGTTTAGGGGGTTTGCAAGCTTTGTTTTAATGGACCCAAGTCACGCAGAGGCCCATTGTGCAGATGTGGTGGCCTCCAAAATGTCCACTATGCCCGGGGGGGAGGCCAGAAACCAGCCGAAGAATAGCTCAATGGCCAATTTTTTTTACGAAGGGTGTCCAGCAGGGGGAGGGGGAACCTCTGCTGACCACCACCACCTCAGACAACTCCCCCAGAGGGGGTAAGTTGGGGGGATAAAAAGCTTGCAAACCTCCTGGACAGAACCAAATGGGGGGGGGGGCTCCTGAGTGGGTGCTGGACTGAACTGGCCTGGTCTGGTTCGGACTAGTTCAGACTCAAACCGAAGTGGACCAGCTAATTCCGTGCACACCCCTAGCGCACAAAACTGATTGGCCTGGTTCGGTTCAAATCCAAACCAGACTCAAACCAAACTGGGTATGTTCTATTTTGTGTCCCCAAATAAACCCCCTGGCTTGGCTCAAATTTGAGATGGTTCACACACCGCTGGGTCCAGCCGCCTCCTATCAGCATCCCCCAGTCATCCAAGGGATGTTCTGGCCCATTATCATGCTGTTCCAGCCCTTTCTCCGGTGGGGGTGGCCATTTTGGAAGCTGTTGCACATGCACCCTAGCCATTTATGTGGCCTGGGTTATTACCCTCCAAAATGGCCACCGCCACCACAGAAAGGGCTGGAACGGGCCAGATCAACCCTTAGAGGGCCGTGGGGAAGCTGGTGTGGAGAGAGAGGAAGTGCAGACATACACACACACCCTGCAGGAGCCCCGAGGCTGCCGGACCCAGCGGTGAGTGTTTTTTTAAAAAAATGTTTTTAATGTTAAAATCCCCAAACTGGCCCCAAGCCGGCCCGGTGGGGAGTGTTTGGCTCAACCTCAAGCCTGTTCCAGCTCGAGGGTAAGCCCTCAAGCCAAACCATTTCATTGGTGAACCAGCTCGATCTCAAGCCAGTTCTCACATCCCTAAATACTACTGCCTGTTTGGGTATGTGTCTCTCTCCATGTGTGATGTTTTAGTTTCTTATTAAATCTTTGTTTTTTTAACTCAACCTAATATTTATTTGTTTGTTTGTTTGTTTGTTTGTTTGTTTGTTTGATTGATTGATTTCTATACCGCCCTTCCAAAAATGGCTCAGGGCAGTTTACACAGAGAAATAAATAATAAATAATTAAATGGATAAGATAAGATAAGATAAATAATAATATCTCCCGATAATCTCATAGGCTAAACTTCTCTATCACCAGAGCATACTCTGCTGTGCGAGGACTTTAATGTTTCTCCTCACACCCCTCAACAGGGTTATGGGCTCAGAACTCTGAGAGTGGTGAAGGAAGTAATTATCCTGAATAAGAAAACAAGGTTTTCTCAAAGATGGAGAGAGGACAGAGGACTGAAAAGTTACAAGGCCCAGATTTTGAGCTGTGGTCTTTCAAAATGGAGATGTACCTAAAAAGCCAAGGAATCAGTAGAGTCTTACACACAGAAAGCCCTGTCATAGAAGAAGTCAGACAAGCCTGGGGCAGTGCAGATGATAAAGCCATCAGGATAATTTGATTATCAGTTAGTGACTCTATATTGGTGCATTTAAGAAATAAACAGCATGTAAACAACATGTGGGAGACTCTGAAAAAATTATATGAAAGAAAGTCAGCTGTTTCCAAGGTGGATCAAGTTATAAAGATGTGTAATAAAGAACTAAAAGGAGGGAGGAATCTCTCTAAGCATGTAAGTGAGATGTTGGAGACTTCATGACAGCTGCAAACACACAGTGTAGTTTTGCCAGATTCAGTTCAGTATTGTTATTGAACAGTCTTCCTGAGTATTTTGAGCCTGTTGTGAAAGTATTGGAAGTCAAAGATGATTTGACTTTGATATTCCACTTGGAAGACTTCAACTTGTGCAGAGGCAATGGGCAACAACTAAAATCAAGTGAAGAAAATGTTTTTAAAATGTATCAAAAAAACAAAAAGTGTTTTGTGGGTGGGAATCCCAGACATCTGAAGGATCAACATCCTCAGGATTTGCAACTAAAAAGGAGATGATATAACATTTCAAGAGACGTGAGCAAGGCATACAAAGAAAAATGCATGGATACAAGGAGATAGGGTGTGCACAAAACCAGAAAACCCAGTTCAGTTTGAGTAGAACGAGACTCAAACCAAACTGGGTCCAGTGCTGTGCACACTAGAGCTGAGCCTGATCTGGCACTAGTTCAAACCAGTTTGGGCCCAGCTTGGGGGGGGGGGAGATGGACGGACAAGAAAATCATATTTTAAACAAGAAATGGTGGACATACCACCATTGTGGCACTTTGGGGGTGCTTCTGCAGCCTTGGGGGTCTCCTGATGTTCCCCCTCACCCATGGACCTCCCCCAGTTGTTTTTGGCCCCTTTTGGGTTGTTTCTAGCCCCTTTGGGGACATTTTTGGCCCATTACGAGCCTCTCTGTGGTGGCAGTGGCCATTTTGGAGGCCGCCATGCATGCCAGGTCATGATCCTGTCCAAACAGATGGCCAGTGGGCATGTGTGGCAGCCTCCAAAATGACCACTGCCACCACAGAGAGACCTGTAATGGGCCGGAAATGGCCCAAAAGGGGCCAAGAAATATTGGGGGGCCAGTGGGGGAGGGGGAACATCAGTAGACCTTCCCCATGGCAGCACCCCCAAAGCACCACAATAGCAGTAAGTCCACCTATTGTTTTTGTTTTTGTTTAATACCCAAACTGGCCCTGGACCAGTCGGGCAGGTTCAACCTGACCTCAAGCCAATCCAGGCCTAATCCGGTTCGAGTGAGAGCCAGGTTGACCTTGAGCAAGCTCACACATCCCTACAAGGAGAGATAAGTCTGACAAACATAAACATATGCTGCTAATACAGAGAAGAATATAAGAGCTAGTTCTACAGAATGTAATGCTAGGATTTGTATTGATTCAGGCACAACCAGCAATTTGATTAAAGAAAGAGAAAGCTTTACTAAGTTGGAAACAAATTATAAGGTTCCCATTTTTCTAGCGGATGGGAAGCAGATGTTTGCTGAAGGCAGAGGTCCTGCAAGGCTACACTGCAAACTGCAAAAAGGAGAAATAGTGAAATCGATTGTTGAGGATGCATTGTTTGTGCCCACACTTGAGTCCAGTCTGATGTTGGTTAAATATGCTTCAGAGCAAGGTTATGAGGTGAAATTCAAAGGAAATCAATGTTTTATCACAGATGAAGGTGAGCTACTTATGAAAAGGACGTTGCAAGAGAGTAGCCTATTTGAAGTGGATTGTATAAATGAAGATGCCAAATTGTAAACCACTGTTTACATTAAAAATGCTTTAATTTATGGCATAGAAGAATGAGACAGAGACCCCAATGCAATACTTCAACTGGAGAAGGAGGATCTAGCGAGAGGCCTAAATATAAGAGACTGTAATGATGACTCCAAGTTTACGTGCAAGTGTACATTAGGGATGTGCATGAAAATCTTCGGTGCCGACGGGGGTAGCATTTTAAGGGCGGGGGAGGGTTACTCACCCCTCCCTCCGCATTTCCCCCGCCGGCGTGCTGTTGATTTTAAGCCCCTAGGGGCGGCAGCGGTCCTCCCTGCCGCCCTGTTTCCTCTGTCGGCCGGAAGTGGCCGGAAGTCGCGAGTGTGTGTGCACCTGTCGTGCATGCGCGCACGTGCCCTTTTGCCATGTGTGCGCGCATGCACGTTCACGACTTCTGGCCACTTCCGGCCAACAGGGGAAACGGGGCAGCAGGGAGGAACGCTGCCGCCCCGAGGGGCTTAAAATCAACAGTGCGCTGGCGGGGGAAATGCCACAGGAGGGATAAGTACACCCTCCCCTGCCCTTAAAGTGCTACCCCCATCGGCGTTTCGGCACTGAAACCACCCTAGCGCCGAAACGTTTCAGAGGCCTTCATAATGGCCTTCGAAACGTTTCAGGCACAAGCCTAGTGTACATGTGTAAGGGTGAAGGGAACTAAACCCACCTTCCCTCAACACAGAGAAAGAGAGACACAGCAGCCCCTTGAGCTGATACACAGTGATATTTGTGGGCCCATGAAGATCAATTCATCTGGGGGAAACAAGTATTTGTTAGCTTCCATAGATGATTATTCAAGATATATATACATTAACTTAGTGAAAAGAACCAAATACTTGAAAAATTGAAGGACTATGTTGCAAGAGTTTGCAATAAGTTTGGAAGGAAGCCTCAAATTATGAGATCAGACAATAGAGGGGGAAATACAAGAAATGAGATAACTGAATATCTGAAAAAGGAGAACATTGAATATCAGGTGACAATGCCATATACTCCAGAACTAAACAGTGTTTCAGAAAGAAAGAATCTGTCTTTAATAGAAAAAGCGAGATGCATGCTGCTGGATGTAGGACTACAAAGCACATTTTGGGAAAAGGCAGTTATGGCTACTTATTTACAAAACAGACTGCCTACTAAAGTTATACATACAACACCATTTGAATTGTGGTATGGAAAGAAGCATAATGTGGAGCATATTAGAGTTTTCGGCTCAAAAGCATATGCCTATGTGTCAAAGTCTAAAGGAACCCAATTCAACTGCAGGTGCAAGGAGCAGGAGCAAGGAAGAAATGCCCCTAGTGGTCATTAGGATAGTTGGTGCAAAAGGCCAATGCACTGGAACTCCATCTCCAACACTTCCATAATGTGTCCAAAGTATGATAGTTTGAGCCTTCTCGAAAACGCAAGAATTTTCTCGAGCGAAAATTCTGGATTGATTTGTTCTATGATCCATTTTTTTGTTTTCCTGGCTGTCCATGGTATCCTCAAAAGTCTTCTCCAGCACCAAAATTCAAAAGTGTCGATACGTTTTCTATCTTGCTTCTTCAAAGTCCAGTTTTTGCATCCATAGAGCGTCACGGGAAAAATCATTGTCTGAACCATTTTAATCTCTGTAGGTATAGACATGTCACGGCATCGAAATATCCTTTCCAAAGCCTTCATTGCAACCTTACCAAGTGCTAGTCTGAAGCATATTTCTTGACTGCAGTGCTGGATCCTTTACTGTTGATGGTCGATCCTAAAAGAGAGCCAGCGTGGTGTAGTGGTTAGTGTGCTGGACTAGGACCAGGGAGACCCGAGTTCAAATTCCCATTCAGCCATGAAACTAGCTGGGTGACTCTGGGCCAGTCACTCCTCTCTCAGCCTAACCTACTTCACAGGGTTGTTGTGAAAGAGAAACTCAAGTATGTAGTATACTGCTCTGGGCTCCTTGGAGGAAGAGCGGGATATAAATGTAGTAGTAGTAATAGGCAGAAGCTATCCACCACTTCAGTGTCTTCATTATCAATTCTGAGGCTGGTTTGTCATTAGTTTAGTCTTTTTGACATTTAGTCGAGGTCCAATTTTTCACTGTGCACCTTGACTTTTGTTACTAGAACTTGCAGATCATCCACAGTCTCAGCTATCAGATAGACATCATCAGTGTAGCGCAGGTTATTGATGTTTCTTCCTCCAACTTTAAAACCACACTCATCTTCTTCCAATGCCTATGGTTAATGATTGCTTGATTAAGTGCCATCAAGTTGGTGTTGACTCTTAGCGACCACATAAAGATATATAAAATAGTGGGGGGGGTTGGCTTTTGTTGTTAGTTTTGGTCAAATGTAAGAGCACATACGCACTTTTCTGCTTTTGGAAACACTTTGGTCTTGGAAGAAGAATGGGATATAAAATAAACATAAATAAAATAAAATAAAGTGTTGTCTTCCTGTCTTCTCTGGACAGTGGTTAGGAGATTTTATTTACATAAACACACACACACACACACACACACCGTACCTGCACAGATCATCTCTGTGCACTAGGACTTTGTTGCTCTCCTTGCCCCCCCACCACAGCCCCTGCTTTATTGTTTAGTGTCAGCCACCCACTCTCACTCTGCCCCTCCCTGCCACTCACTCACTCACCCCCTTACTGCTGCTCGCTTGCCCACTCGCCCCCTCCCTGCCGCTCGCTTGACACTCCCTGATCGCTCACTCACCCACCCAACCCCTCCCCACTATTCACTCACTCACCCCCTCCCTGCCCCTCGCTCGCTCATTCGCCCCTCCCCGCCACTCAATCACTCGCCTCTCCCCACTGCTCGGCTCACTTGCCCGCTCGCTCACTCACTCGCCCCCTCCCCACCCCCTCCCTGCCACTCGCTCACTCACTTGCCCCTCCCCACTGCTCAGCTCACTTGCCCTTCCCCGCTGCTCAGCTCACTTGCCCGCTCGCTCACTCACTCGCTCGCTCCCCGCCACTCGCTCTCTCACTCACCCCCACTCTGCTGCTCACTCACCCCCTCCACGCTGCTTGCTTGCTTGCTCACTCGTCCGCTCCCTGCCACTCGCTCACTCGCCCCTCCCTGTCGCTCTCTCACTCACCCCCTCCCACTCCTCTTCCTATCTACATATGGAATTCCCCACTGCCCAATCACCACAGTGCTTCTGTTCTGTTACCTCCAAATGGTAAAGCATTGTGTGAGTGGAGCCTGCCATGTACAACCTTAGTGATATATAGGATTAATAATCAGTTATCTATATGGCAATAAGGAACTGCCAGTTTCTGCAGCCAATATATTGGGGCACAGCAGCTACCGTAGCAATGAATGTGCTACTGTACTTCTGTTTGATTCAGAAACTTTTCTGTTTGATTCAGAAAAGAAACAAACTTTCCCTCCCAAATTCAGATTATGCAATATCTGATGTTCGAAAAATGTGGCATTACTACTTACAGAAGCACAACCCTAAAAGCAGCTTTCTGGACTGTTCTGGAAATCTGGGCAAGTTCTCAATGCAGACACTCTCCTTGGGTAAAGCATGTAAAGTGAATGAATGCAGTGGAAGACTGAGCACATCATCTGTAGCAACAAAGACAAGAGGTTTGGCTTATGCCAGAAACAGGCACAGCTCTGGAGAAAGCAAATCACAGGATGCTCCAGCTCCATCAGAATTTAGTCACCTATTTACACAGCAGAGCCAGGGGACAAACCCTGCACCAATACTAAGTTAGGCAAGCAGCAGAAGCATGGGAATGGAGAAAACCAACTTCTCAGCTCCTAACAGATCCAGAGAGCTCAACATGTTCCAAGACAGAAAATTAAATAAGCTTTGTAGTGTTTATTAAATTTCTTTTAATTATGGGACAAGGAAACCTAAACAGCAAGCTGAAGACAGTTTAATTAAAATAGCTGTTGACTGATTGTATCTTCCTGCTATGAGTGAACTGGAACACTTCAAAAGAGAAGAAAGAGTCACTGATACTCTATAATATGGCAAACTCCTCTTATTTGCTTATTATTTTGTTTTAGGAGAGGAGATGGAAGCGTGAGCTTGCTTGGAGCCACTGACACCTGACAGAGACAGAACTGCTTTTGTAAAATTGGATGAGAGCAGCACTGCCACCTAGTGTTAGTAAGTAAATAGAAAACCAATTTCTTGTAAAGTTTAACCACACATATATTCAATGATGTGTGCCAGAGCTGAGCAGCAGGCAGCAGCAGCTAAGTGGCACAGAGCTCAGGACCAGGCAACCAGTCACAGATCAGAGATCAAACCTGAAGTCAGGGGTAACCATATGCCAGAGGTCAAGCCAAGTAGACAGTCAGGAATCAGGGGCTGAACCAATAGTCAACGGTCAGGGACACACCAGAGATCAAGCCAAGCAGCCAGATCAACAAACCAAGCAAGCACAACCACACCACAAGCAAGGAGACCTTGACACTACAGAAGGCCTGCTTCAGACATGATCTCTTAAACGCTTCCTGCTATAGAGGGGGCAGGGACTAAAAACCTGCTGCAGTTGCAGCAAGCTACCACAAGGGGTAGCAATATGCAGAGCCTCAAACCAGGCAGAATATGATTATATGGCTAGTTGAGGGCCTGCTAGTGCAGTCAATAGATCTTGAATTCTGAGCCTCCTGCCTTCTTGTCTTCTGCTTGCCTGGCCTTTCTTCAACAGATCTCATAACTGTTGAAATCCACAATGTTGAAACTGAGCAACTTTTGTCAAACAAAGGCATCATTCACAATGATGGTATGTGATTGGTTGTTCATGCAAAACTTTTCGGCAACTATGCTTCGCCCTTTCTGCAAAGATGATCAACACCATGGCTTTTCTGAGGCCTAACAAATCTCTAAGTGGCCTCCAAAGAAAGAGCCATGCTCTTGTTATAGTCTTCTCCGGTGAACTCCTAAAATGTAATTGGCTATTTCAGTCAGCTCCGATATCACAATGGGTCTTGATTACTCTTCTAAATGAACTTACGTAGAGTGTGTCACACTCTCTGGCTGCCAAAGGCTCAGCAATCCATGGTCAGAGGAAGCCTTGGAAGGCTAGAACCAGAGCACTCCTTGCTTTGGGGCAAGGGAGAAACCTATCTTTCCATATTCAGAAGGCCTGGGATAACCTTTATTTACTTATTTATTATATCTCATACTTTCTTGAGGGAACTCAGAGCAGTGAGTTCCCTATATATCCCAGCCTCAGCCTTTCTCTCTGCAATAATAATACTGATCTACCTTTAAGGGTTTTTGTGATGCAATATATGGAAAGTATTTTGAATACTTAACTGCTATACAAGTGCTGAGTATTATTCTTATTACTTACTACGATTGCTACTGCTACTACGATTGCTACTGCTACTACTACTGGTGATGGTGGTAGTAGTAGTACTACTACTACTGCTACATGGGATTATGCAACTTTTTCTCATAAGAACTCTGTGGGAAAGGTTAGGTTGAGAGACTGTGTATACACATGTCAGCCATTTCCGATACAACACTGAATGGGGCTGCAGAGAAGTATGCTGCAGCCCCATGGCAACAACTTTGGGGAAAGCACCGGTGGGGGAAAATCGGTAGGACAGGTAAGGGCACCCTCCTTGCCCCTTAAAGCTCCCCCCCCCACCTCCCAGGAGTTCACAGAGCAGTTTGTGCACATCCCTAATCTGTTGTCATGCCTAGTTTGGTCTTTCATTCTACCCATTACATCCCACTGGCTCTCAAAAGTTATTACTGATACACCAGTTCTCTGGGAAGCTCAGAGAAATTTACAGGGAGGTCAAAAACAACCAGCCATCCAAATCACTGACCAGGCTTATGTTTTAACTATGTAACTCTATATAACGGCATCATATGCCCTGCTCAGAACATTCTCTTGGCGTTTTCAAAAATTAATCAGCAAAGATTATGTATTTAGGCCAAGGAATTGTGAATGACACATTGCATATGCAGATTGGTTGCATGGTCTTAAAGTCTTTGGCTAGAAAATGTGAGACTTTTCTAGCTGCTTATCAAACAAAAAATATAAACAGGTTGTAATTTCATGCTCACATCCTCTCCAATCTCTTGGGAGTAACTCTACTAGAGATGCCATTTCAGAATGAATAATACTTCTCAACCAGTTAATCTTTTATTCAGTTGATATTCTAGCAAGCACTCAGTATAGAAGAATGAAACTCTAGTGAAAGGAAGCTTGAAAAGGAATGAACAAAATCCAGGCATTGAGAGCCTACAAACTGTTGTGACACAAGTTATCTTGTGCTGCTGAACTCAGTGCTATTCATACCTTATGGGAGCTGTTTATATGTGGCCTTATCACACACCATTGGTGTAACATTCAAAAGCCCAGCAATTTCTGAGTAGGGCTATTTGAAGGATTCTTCCCACCCACCCACCTAATTTAAAAAACATAAACACTTAACATAGGGTACTTTGTTAGTAAGCAAAACTATTTTTATGTAAGTCAAGCAAATACACCAAATCAGATTACGATATATTTATGGCACTGGAAATTTTTATAAGGATCCGCCAGTGGAGAGAATGTGGTCAAGGGGATGCACACTACAAGATAAGCTTTCTCTAAATCCCATCCCTCCAACCAAGAATCCTTGCATCCTTTCAGTCTGGGGCCTAAAGAGAAGGGTAGGATTGGGATTGGGACTCACACACCTGTCTCTGTGGCCAATTCCCCCCAAAAGGTTCCCTTCAGTCATGAGTGAAATTCCCCCCTGAATCTTTGCTGAAGGGATATCTGAGAGAAACCGAATTCAGAGGTGCATATCGAGTGTGTCCCCCTCCTTGCCCAATTTCTCCCTTTAGATTTTCTCTTCCCTTGAGTCTAACTCCCAATCTCAACTGATTTATGCCTGCATGCTGCTCCCTGCTGCCATGCTTCCTTGGCACATGTGTAGACCTCAACCCTCAGAGGTTTAGAGGAATGGGGAAATGCAAGAGCTACGGTTAGGTCTATGTTAGAGTATCAATCAGACTTTATTGTTATGGACACAGACCAGCATAAAGTATAAGGGGTGATTACATTTGGTAAAGGTGCATATGGGTAATAGAAATTAAAGTACATAAAAAATACACAGGAAGCATAAGGGCATAAAAAGCCTAAAAAGGCATAAAAGTCATATAAAAGCACAAAAGGCATAAAAGGACATAAAAAGATGGGGGGCATAAAAAGGAATGTAAAAAAGCTAGAAGATATAAAAAGACAAAAATGCATAAAAGCGTGAGTAATAAAATTAGATAACGGTCAGGTTATATGGGGGTAGTAAGAGAAGAATCTAGGGCACGCTGTATTGAATGAGCGAAGTGTAGAGCCCACTCTGAGTCACCTATGGTCAGATTAAGGCTGATAGGACCCACTGCCTACCATCCGCCGGTGCATGCTGGTTGCTGCCACACAGAACTAGCAATGCCATATATGTGATCACGGGCTTAAAATCAGAAAGCAGGAAAGAAACATAGAATTGGCTCCAGCGATTGTTGCCAGAACCTAAGGGATATAATCATAGGTCAAATGGGCCGTAACCCAAAATTTGGCTTAAAATAAGCTAAATCTGGCAACAAATGGATGAGGGAGGTGCAAATGCCTCTGTAAAACAAACAGTGGAGGGGGACAACTAGTTTCAATCTGCCCTGAGCCGCAGGGGCAAAGCCTTTCTGCAAATAGAGTCCTTCTATAACAGCCTTCTAGTACTGCTGAGGGAAATATGTTAGAGTAGAGGTCTCCAAAGGTGCCTACCTTGACCTTCCTTCCACTAAAGCTCTCTGCCTGTATGCATGCAGAAGACCCAGTTTCCTAATACAGTAATAGTAGTCCTTACTATGTAGTTAAGGCCCAGTCTGATAGAGTTGCTCCAGTGGAAAGACTGGAGAGGGGAAACATAAGAAACATAAGAGCAGCCCTGCTGGATCAGGCCCAAGGCCCATCTAGTCCAGCTTCCTGTTTCGCACAGTGGCCCACCAGATGCCACTGGAAGCCACAGACAGGAGTTGAGGGCATGCCCTCTCACATGCCATTACTCCCCTGCAACTGGTACTCAGAGGCATCCTGCCTTTGAGGCTGGAGGTGGCCCACAGCCCTCCGACTAGTAGCCATTGATAGACCTCTCCTCCATGAAGTCATCCAAACCCCTCTTAAAGCCATCCAGGTTGTTGGCTGTCACCACATCCTGTGGCAGAGAGTTCCACAAGTGGATCACACGTTGTGTGAAAAAGTACTTCCGTTTGTTGGTCCTAGACCTCCTGGCAATCAATTTCATTGAGTGACCCCTGGTTCTAGTGTTGTGTGAGAGGGAAAAGAATTTCTCTCCTCCACTTTCTCCACACCATGCATGATTTTATAGACCTCTATCATGTCTCCCCGCAGTCATCTTTTTTCTAAACTAAAAAGCCCCAGGTGGTGTAGTCTTGCCTCATAAGAAAGGTGCTCTAGGCCCCTGATCATCTTGGTTGCCCTCTTCTGTACCTTCTCCAGTTCAACAATGTCCTTTTTAAGATGTGATCACCAGAATTGTACACAGTACTCCAAGTATGGTCGCACCATAGTTTTGTATAAGGGCACTATAATGTTAGCCATTTTATTTTCAATCCCCTTTCTAACGATCCCTAGCATTGAATTTGCCTTTTTCACAGCTGCCGCACATTGAGTCGACACTTTCAACGAGCTGTCCACCACAACCCCAAGATCCCTCTCCTGGTCCGTCACCGACAGCTCGGATCCCATCAGCATATACTTGAAGTTGGGGTTTTTTGTCCCAATGTGCATCACTTTACACTTGCTAACATTGAACTGCATTTGCCATTTTGTCGCCCACTCCCCCAGTTTGGAGAGATCCTTTTGGAGCTGCTCACAATCCGTTTTGGATTTCACTTCCCGGAAGAGTTTGGTATCATCTGCAAATTTGGTCACATCGCTGCTTACCCCTGCTTCTAGATCATTTATGAATAAATTAAAAAGCACCAGTCTCAGTACAGATCCCTGGGGGACCCCACTTCTTACTTCCCTCCATTGTGAAAACTCTCCATTTATACCTACCCTCTGTTTCCTGTCTTTCAACCAGTTAGCAATCCACACATGTACTTGTCCCCTTATCCCATGACAGCTAAGTTTCCTCAGGAGTCTTTGATGAGGAACTTTGTCAAAATCTTTTTGGAAGTCCAGGTAGACTATGTCAACTGGATCACCTTGATCCACACACTCGTTGACACTCTCAAAGAACTCCAAAAGGTTGGTGAGGCAAGATTTACCTTTGTGGAAGCCATGCTGGCTCACTCCCAGCAGGGCTTGTTCTTCTAGGTGCTTTACAATTTTATCCTTGAGGATGCTTTCCATCCATTTGCCTGGAACGGACATTAGGCTAACCGGCCTGTAATTTCCCAGATCGCCCCTGGATCCCTTCTTGAAAATCGGTGTTACATTTGCTACTCTCCAGTCCTCTGGTACAGAGCCCGATTTCAGGAATAAGTTAAATATTTTAGCAAGGAGGTCGGCAATTTCACATTTGAGTTCTTTGAGGACTCTTGGATGGATGCCATCCGGCCCTGGTGATTTGTTAGCTTTCAGTTTTTCCAGACAGTTTAGAACATCATCCCTTGTCACTTCTATCTGACTCAGCTCTCTAGCCTCCATCCCTAAAAAGCCTGGTTCAGGAACAGGTATATGTTCAGTATCCTCTGCCATGAAGACAGATGCAAAGAATTCATTTGGGTTCTCTGCAACCTCCATATCCTCCTTAATAATCCCTTTCACTCCCTCATTGTCTAATGGTCCAACTGCCTCCCTGGCAGGTTTCCTGCTTCTGATGTACTTAAAGAGGTTTTTGTTATTCCCCTTGATACTTTTGGCTAAATGTTCCTCAAACTCTCTTTTTGCCTCCCTTATTGTCACCTTGCATTTCTTTTGCCAGAGTTTGTGTTCCTTTCTGTTCTCTTCATTTGGACAGGCCTTCCAATTTTGGAAGGAAGTCTTCTTCCCTTTTAGGGCTTCCTTGACGGTACCCATTAGCCATGCTGGCATCCTCCTGGACTTAGTGGTACCTTTCCTCCTTTTGGGTATACAATCTAACTGGGCTTCTAGTATTGTGGTTTTGCATAAACTCCATGCACTCTGGAGCGAAGTGACTCTCCTGATTTCCCCCCTCAGCTTTCTTTTCACCATACTCCTCATTTTGGAGAAGTTTCCTCTTCTGAAATTCAAAATGTCTGCGTTAGACATCCTTGGTGATTCTCTCCCCGCATGTATGCTGAATTTGATGGCACTGTGGTCACTGTTCCCTAAAGGGTCGATGACACTGATGTCACGCACCAGGTCCTGGGTGTCACTCAGAATTAGATCCAAGGTCGCCTTCTCTCTGATTGGTTCCATGACCTACTGTTCTAGGGCACAGTCATTCAGCGTATCTAGAAATTTGACCTCTTTGTCCTGACTTGAATGTGAATTTACCCAGTGTATGTGTGGGTAATTGAAATCACCCATAATTACAGCCCTGCCTCTCCTTGACGCCTCCCTGATTTCCTCCTGCAACTCCCAGTCACTGTCGGCATTATGATCCAGAGGGCGATAGCACGTCCCCAATAGCACGTTCCCTTTGCGGCCTTGTATAGTCACCCACAGGGTTTCTGTGGAGGACTCCAGTCCACCTAGGTTTTCTAGCTTGTTTGATTCTATCCCTTCTTTAACATACAGTGCTACCCCTCCTCCAAGGTGCCCCTCCCTGTCCTTTCTATAGAGTTTATACCCAGGGATAACAGTGTCCCACTTGGTTCTCACTGTTCCACCATGTTTCTGTTATTCCCACTATATCTATTTCTGCGTTAGCAACCAAGCACTCCAACTCACCCATCTTGGTTCGGAGGCTTCTGGCATTGGCATATAAGCACCTATGTGCTGAATCTCTCCCCTGATGTATGCTATTCTTTTGACTCTTTGACCTGCTGGGACAGGCTCCCATCTGCTCTTTATGAGGTTCTGCTCTGTCCCCTTCTGCTCTGTTTTATCTGAATTCTTTGCAGGGTAAGTCAAGGGTAAGCCAGGTAAGTAGTCAGGAGCCAGAGGATCAGGTGGAAAATCAGAGGTACAAAAAACAAGCTAAAGGTCAAACCAATCAGACAGAAGAGGTATCAACTGCACCAGATCAGGAGAACCTTGATATTGAGGCAAGACCTGCCTCAGCCTGGAAAAGGCCAATGAATGCTCTTCTAGGGCAGAGCTTGTCCAGGGCTTCAGTGGCCTAGGAATCTGCTGCAGTGTAGCAGGCAGCCACAGGGGGCAGCAACACACAGGGCCTCAGGGCAGACAGCGCATTACAAATGACAACATTTTACATCCTTGTGTATTCATCATGATATGATGAGCCCTTTCAGATGGGAAGCATTTTGTACTGATTTCCATGAATTTATGTCTTGAACTGTAAAGTGGAAGAGGAACCAAGTATCCACATGGAGCAGTTCTGGAAGTAAAATGGGGAGAGTGGGGCATATCCTTGGAAGCCAACCCTCCATTACATCATTGTTTACACATAAAAACACTCTTCCTCAGACCAAGAGAACTTGTGCAATGATCCATGTACACTTTTCCTCATTTCACAAGTTGTTCTGCTAGCATTATTGAGTCAGAATAACTGAGCAACAACGAAAATGATGGGGGCGGCGAGTGCTGACAGGGAAGCCAACTCCTACCCGCCTCCCCACACATGATCAAAGTTTCAAAGAAGGCTCTGCCACTCGTGAGACACATGAGCTGCGTCATGGCAGAGTCGGGAGCTGGAGGAGGAAGTCCTCCAACATCCCACAGTGCACTGCGCCAGGAGCTCAGTGCATCTGCTGCCAAGTGCTCTTGCCACCCAGCTTTGTGCACACTTGGGCTGCAGACAGCTTGAGCATGCACACAACCAGGGACTGAAGTAGAAGGTTGTGCTCGTGCCCTTCTACCTCAGTAATAGCCCAGGAGGGAAACTCAGGCTATTAGTGCTCCACACAATCAGGCCTAACCAGGCAGGGCCATGCAAGCCCAGGAGCTGCTCATGTGAACAGCCCCAATATCTAACATTATGGGCTGAAACCACAGTGATCATAACCTTGCTAAAACAGCTGGTAACATGGAGATAGTGTCAGCTGCCCATGTCAAGGTCTATAGGTTCCAATTCCTCACTCCTAGCAGAACTAGTTAGATGTGACCATTACAGGAAATTGATCAATAAATATTTTAAAACTACCCACAACACTGAAAACTGTGCCATTTAAGGTGGGTGTTTATAGTCCTCCCAAATGAATTGCTAAAGGAAATTTGACTAGAGACTATACACCAGTTCACAGATTTAAAAGCCATCTTGTCAGCATAGCTGCATTCAAAAAGTCGCTTCATTAGTGTCACATCCATCCTGCAGCAGCTTCATTGGTTTTCGGTCTGCTTCCAGGTTAGATTTAAGGTGCTGGTTTTGACTTTTGAAGCTCAACACAGCTTGGAGCCGGGGTACCTGTCAGACCGCATTTGCCCATATGAACCTGCCAGGGCCCTCTGCTCATCATCTCAGGCCCTGCTCATAGCCCTGCCACTAACAGAGATGTGGTTTGTGGAGGCTAGAGACGGCATTTTCTGTTGTGGCTCCTCTGCTTTGGGACGCCCTCCCTGAAGGGCTTCGCCATGCTCCCTCCTTGGTTTTTTTTTTTAAACTAAAAACATCTTTTTAAAGAGGCTTTTAAATGTTTCACCTGTTGCTTATATCTTAGAATTCTCAGTTTTTAGCATTTTAAATAACTCTTTATTTGAAACTTTTAAAACAACTGCAATTCTGATTGTGGTTTTAGCTTGGCTTTTTAACTTGCTTAACTTAATTTGGTTAACTTTATTAGTCTTATTTGACACTGTATCTATTGTATTAATGTTGTCAGCCACCCCGAGCAGTATTGGACTAGAGTAGCAAGGTATAAATATTTTTAATTAATTCATTAAAATATCAAGCTTTGTCACAGTCTTTGACTCTGAACAATAAATGTGTGTGCTTCTTATCTATTACAAAATGTTGCCTATCATAAAACTGCCCAAACAGCTTAGATCTGAGGTATTTGAGAGAATGTCTTCTTTGTTATGAGCCCCGCTGCCTACTGAGATAATCCAGAGAGGACTATCTGCAGTTACCACCAGTTCATCTGGTGGCTACGCAGGAACGGCCTTCTCTGTTACCACTCCAATGCTTTGGAACGCATTCCCTGCAGAAATAAGAGCCTCCCCATCTCTGACAGCTTTTTTAAAGTTGCACTTAAGTTGCACTTATTCACCCAAGCTTTTTAAACTAGAATTGTGGTTTTAAACTGATTTGATGTTCTAATTTCTGTTTTGTATGCTTGTTGTAAACCATCCAGAGATGTGAGTTTGGGGCAGTGTACAAATATTCTAAATAAATAATCAGAGTTATAGCAAGACAGCCCAGAGAGAGAGAGAGAGTAATTCTGTTCAACACTAAGACATGTTTCACTAGAACTAATATTTGTCCAGCCTCTGCTTAAAAGCCTCTAGAGAAAGACCAATTCCAACAGGCTAATTCTTCTATAACTCTCTATTCATATTGTTACTGTAGGTAGCATTCCAAAGTAGTTGGCCAAAACCTAGGTGATTGCTTTTACAATACTGTACATTCAAGCTGCCTGATCCAGAAATCTCCTAACATATGGAATAGGGCCACTACAGTTGAACAACAACTATTCCACATGCAAAACCAACTCAGAGTCCTGTTGCACACAAAGTAATAATATTCTCCAACCCAAATATTTTAAAATTTTGCTGAATACTATGATTTCCTGCAGGATTGTGGGCTCTTTCCCACATAAACCTCAGTACAGAAGGAAAGGTAGTTCACTTGCCACCCAGATCCTATTCCTCCGCTTTGGTGTTTCACTCGGTTAGCTCCCCGCCTAGGAGTTCAGCCATCCACACATGCACCCTCCTCAGCCTCCTCCCTGTGTTATTTAGGTACTCAGTATCCAACCCGCAGGTCTCTAGACACCTCACCTCACTCACCCCACAAGAGTTTCCCTTCTTTTGATTGGGGACTGTCTTGTTGCCCTGGCAACATGAGGCTGGGCAAATGTGGCCGCATCAATATGCAACCCCCTTTCATCAGTGTCATGTCAGAAGCATGCCATGCAAGGCGGTTGAGGCATCTGGTCTCTGCTGGAGCAGAGGGCAGAAAATGTGGATACCTACTTACCATTGGGGGCAGCAATATATCGGGATGATTACTGATAAGGATGAAGTTCTAGACAGCTCTTGCATTTTAAACCTTATGAGCCAGTTCAAACTATATTATCCCCTGGGAATGTAGTTCCCAGCACCAGTTGTGGCAGAGGGTTACTTGAAAATTCAACATGCACAAAACAAAATAGACATATCCAGGAAGAAGAGAGGGTTTCAGATCTGGATGGGGGACAAAACCATAAAAATGTCTGCAACAACAAGAAACCGAATCAAGAGCATTGACCCAAACTGAGAAGATACACATGGCTGTTCATTCAGATGATCTAGCCACACTGCTCGCAGCCATAGGCTAAACTAGGGTAGGGCATCCAGGGCACGTGCCCTAGGCACCACAGGGGGGGGGCGCAGTGCCATGCTGTCCCTCATCCCCTCCTCAATTTGTGGATTTTAAAATAAATAAATAAATATTTATATTTATATTTATATTTACCTGTAGCCCCTTTGCGGGGCTTCCTAAAGGCCGCAGAGGGATCTGCAAAGGTTACCAGCCTCTAAGATGACTGCCACAGCCCATCCCGGGCTGATTTTCAGGCCTGTTTGGGCCTACAAAGATCAGTGTGGCAGCCATTTTGGAGGTTACCGCACATGCTCAAAAGGCCTCTGTGAGACCTGGCAAGGCATAGGACCTCACAGGGACCATTTAAGCATGTGTGGTGGCCATTTTTTTTAATAAAAAAGGCTCCTGGAAACAAAAATGGCTGCTGCACATGCTCAAATGGCCTCTGCGAGACCCAAGTCTAGATTTTTCCCTAATCTAGGGAGTCAGAAGAATGCAAAGTTATTGGCAAGGGAACTGGGCATTTAAAAAACAGATATAAATGACACAAAAGTAAGTGGACAAAACATCCCTTAAAGAGACAATGTTGGTTTAATACCTTGTAAGCTGGCAAAACTGAAGGGTGGGGGGGAGAAGCAAGGAATAAAATGGAAATATTCACTCGCATGCTGTTTAATTCTCATACAGAGCTCTATCTTTATCTGCATATTTGTCAAGCAATCTGATTATAAGGTTTGTGGGATTTCAAACTTGGAAAGTGCCTGCCTTTAACTTGTGTGGTGCTTTAAAAAAAAATAAATTGTTGTAAGAATTCACACCTAGAAATGTTGCATTTGCAATAATTGCCATCCCTGTGTTGTGCAGTCTTACCATACTGAGAAATGGCTTATCTTTTGAAATAAGTGGTTAACGTGCTGCAAATTATTCCCTTCAATTTAGCTGAGTTGTACTCGGGTTTTTATTGCCTGTGCATCCCAAGTAGATTTGCTCAAGTTTCCTTGCCTTCTAAAAAAGTTATATTTTAGAATGTCTTTTAAAAAAAAAAATCAATGCAATTCCCTTTTTACTTTGAACACAATTGTTTTTAAAAGACACATTTAATAGTCATGCCATGATTCTGATTGACTAGTGCATTTGCTAAACTAGACATAAAGTTTACTGTCCAGTCTGCTTGTTGCTTGCCTCTGTATTGAACAAGGGAGGTGTAACTTATCCAAGATACTATATTTGTGTGCCTATTTGGTTCATTTATGGCAGAACTCACTTTTGAAAGAGTTGTAATGCTATGAAGGTGGCTGGTGTCCTCCAGCCAATACACACTATCACAGGTCATATGCTCTTACTACTTTAGTAACTATCACAGCAACAGATAGGAAATAGAATATGTGTGCAATAGAATTGGGTTTTTTGTTTTGTTTTTACCTTTAGACCCAGGAACTTGAGGGGATGGGGCAGGGGCAACCTTTTACCAAACCTTTGCAGTGTGGCAGACACAGAAAATTGGTGACAGTAGTGCAGGGTAGAGTATTGTTATAAATTCTTTCTCACACACACACCGTTTTTCCTGATTCGAATAACACACTGTTTTGCTGTTCTGTGGCTAGTTGCAACTTCCACTTTCTTCCTGATCAGGCTGCTGGATCCAAGCTGCTGGATAATTTCAGATTGTTTGGGGGTCCTAGGATTTCCCATTGCAACCACCTCCCTTTCAGGCAAAAGCTGTTAGGACAGAAAAAACCCATCCCTAAATTTCTTGGAGGCAGCAACCTGTAGTGAGGTGTGCTGAGGTGGCAGAGCATTTGCTAAAGAGAGCTTTCACTGCTTAGCTCTATGGAGGCATGCCCAGCACATGGATGTGCTGCGTCTCCTTGGGAAGGCGACTGGCACATATGTGCCGTGTGTGTGTGTGTGTGTGTGTGTGTGTGTGTGTGTGTGTGTGTGTGTTGCTTACAACCTGTTTCTCCTTAAAGTGTCTGAACTTGTATTTTTGAGCTGATATTATGGTAAAGTTATCTGAAAGCTGGGTGTCAGATGTTTGGACAGGTGCACAATTTCAGTGCTTGCCCTAGGCACTATTTTCCCTAGTGCAGCAACTAGTAAGTGTTTTGGTTTGAGCAAGGGGTTTGTTGCACATGCTCTACAAAGCAGGTGGTTTGTCTGCTGAATGCCAACCACGCATGCACAGAACCTCACAGAATCTCATTTTACATTCTGTGCTAGAGAAGACTTTTTGGAGAAGAGCCATTTGATTTGAAATACAGCCGAGTATAACAACCTGGACAAATCTGTATTCTGAACTAGACAACTGCAAACATCAACATCATCACTACTCCCAAGGGAAATGCTGAGAAATTCTTTTTCCTAGTGCTAGAAGTGTGCTGCACTCTTTTGCAGCAAGTAAAGCAAAACCCTGAAAAAATAAAGCAGGAATCAACCCTGCAGTGTGGCAACGGTCAAGCCAGATGACAAAAAAACTTTATCCAGTTAGATCTTTCATCTTCATCTTGGCAATAATTGAAACAGTTTGAAAAATCACACTAAAAGAAATTAAAATATTTAACAGAATATACAGCGTAGAAAGCAGTCCAACTATCAGGCTTTAAAACAAATGTTGTGTCTTCTGGACACTGTTCTATGTATTCTATGCCATGTTCGATGTTTGGCTTATTTCTTACCAAGCAGAGGAAAATATTTTCAAGGGTGAGCAAAGCAGTAAGAGTTGCAGACCTGGAGACAGGGTTTTTACCTCAACATCAATTGAACAGGCTGCTGGACTCACTCCTTTCTTTTGTTCCACCCTATGGAGTTATCCTGCTGGTACAAGGAGTGACTGGAGATCTGATCTCTGAGGCTAATTGGGCCTTGTAGGCCCCAGCAGGTATGCCTCAGAGCTTCATTTCCTTCCTTCATATCAAGAGCAAGCAGGAAATCAGATCAGGTTTGAAAGAAAGAAGAGAGATGGTGCAGAGCCAGCAGCCCCATATCTAAGCTGGCCCAAGAGTCTGTGACAATTTATAGGATCATCAGATCATGACCACAAGAGCACATACATGAGAGTTACCAATACTGGGGATGGGGCGCCTATGATTAAAGGGATGTGTCTTTCACACAGCCAGGTTATCAACTACAGATGCGAAACAGGAGAAGCTTCCCTTTGGCTCTTGCTCCAGAAACCTTTCACGTCAACACTGGAAAAAGTTGCAGAAGAACATTTTCATGTTACATGTTTTGTCTACCCCTCAAGAGGATGCAGAAGCAACAGCAAACTACAGACTCAGGAGGAATGGGACTGGGGTTGGTCAACAGAACTGAGAACTTATTCCCTCCACTCCACTTCAGGAAGCTAAAAAAGAACAAATTGTTCTAGTAAGAACTAATCTGCCTACTTTCCTTTCATTGTCCCTACAACTGGACTAAATTTGGTCCAATTCAGTTAGGCTGTTCACAAGTTAGCCCACTTGAGCCTCAAATGTTCATGCATCTGGCATCTTGAATCCAGGTAGATGGCATCATCACAAACTACACCTTTGAGGTGTCCTTATGTGTCCCTAAAACTGTACCAAATTTGATCCAAATCAGTGCACCTCAAACGTTCATGTGTCCACAGGGCGTAGTTCAGAGCGTAGGAGTGTAGTACCTGTGTCCCTACACCTGGAGCAAATTTGGTTCAAATTGATTCACATGCTTACACCCGAGAAGCAGTACTTATATCAGAAACAAGCTGCTGATGGTCAAGCAACATGTTTCCAATTTAAGCAGTGCTTCCGGAGGGCATTACTATTCTGGGTGCACTACTTTCAGTATTTATGCTTTTGCATGAATGTGCAAGACTGCTGGCACTTTGTTAGTAGCCTGCAGCAACATGGGAGGATTGGCACTGCCCATGTTATGCTGTGCAACATGTGAGCCAGTGCACCACACTGATGGGCTACCTTTTTGCTAGCCTATTTTCCAGTAGGCTTATGAGATCACCCAGCTTTCTGTGTGTGTGTCCATGTACACAAGTGGGCTAACTTGTGAACTGCCTAACCAATTTGAACCGAATTTGCTACAGCTGTAGGGACACATAGGGATGCCCAAATGGTGTCATGTGTGATGATGTCATCCACTCCAATTCAGAGTGGTGGCTGCATGAACATCTGAGGTGCAAGCAGGCTAATTTGTGGACTTCCAGAAAATTTAAACCAAATTAGGTACAGTTGCAGTGAGTGACACACAGGGTCATCTCAACAGCATAGTTTGTGATGATGTCATCCACACCAATTCAAGAATGGCAGCCGCATAAACTTTTGAGGCAAAGTGGGCTAACTTGTAAACCACTTAACTGATTTGAACAAAAATGGTTGCAGCTGTAGGGGCACATAGGGACACCTCAATGGCGTAGATTGTGACAATGTCATCCAACACAATTCAAGAGGGCAGACATGTAAACTTTTGAGGCAAAAGTGCACTAACTTGTGGACAGTCTAACCAATTTGAACCAAATTTGCTACAGCTGTATGGACACATAGGGATGCCCCAATGGTGTGGTTTGTGATGATGTCATCTACTCTGATCCAAGATAGTGGACATGTGCACTTTTGAGGCACAAGTGCACTAACTTGAGGACTGTCTAACTGATTTGAACCAAATTTGGTACAGTGTAATGAGTGACACACAGGGACACCTCAATAGTGTAGTCTGTAATTATGTCATCCACCCCGATCCAAGATGGTGGACAAATGAACATTTGAGGTGCAAGAGATCTAACTTGTGGACCTCGATTTGAACTATATTTAGTCCGGTTGTAGAGACAGTGAAAGGAAAGTAGGCTGATTAGTTCTTACTACTAGAACAACTTGTTCTCTCCTCTCTTTCCCTATCACTGTCTTGGATCCTTAGTAAATGGTTGCCAGAAAAACTCAGCAGCCAGCTGTTCATGGCACAGCAAGGCAGTGATGGCAGAAGCTGCACCTGCACCTGATTCAGCTGATGAAGACAATAAGCAGTGGCATGGGCAGTATGCTGAGTTGTACCCATGCACATTTTTACAAGACAAGGGAATTCGGTGCCAAATTTTGTCAGAACTCCAGTTCTATCCATTCCCAGCACTGCAGCCAAGCTCTTTACACATTTCACAATAGACTAGAACCAATAAGAGCTTAAAATGATAAGCAAACGCACACACACACCATCTATGAGGATACAACACAACCACAACATTCAAAAGGAACCATGCTTAAGACTTTAACCCAGCAACAGGCAGGTAGAGAAACAAGACAGAACTGTTACACATGACATCCTCAACATACCCTGAGCAAGAGAATGTGCATGGAGACCAATGACCAGCTGAGATCCAGAAGTTATTAGGATAGCATAGATAGGCAGCTGCCTTATATTGAGTCAGACACTAATCCTTCTAGCTTGGTCTACACTGCCTTGCAGGAAGTTTTCCGTCAAAGAGCATGCTCTTTCACTGAGCTACAGCCCCATCCCCAGATTCAGAGATGACCTAAATAACGGTAAGACTCTTCTGTCCTTCACATACAAAGTCATGGGTGTATTGCTCCTTTGCAAAGAGAGTGAAAATTGCTGGCAATGAAAATTAAGTATCTTCCTTGGAAAATACCATCCCCGTCCCCCCACACTGCTAGTAGGGATTTGTGTTTCGTTTCGGATACAAAATGTTTTGTGCACAAAACAGGCCGTTTCGGCTGTTTTGTAGCCAAAAAAAACAGCCAATGATCAAAAAAGAAAATTTTGTAGCCAAAACAAAACGTCCCTGTTTCAGATACAAAATGTTTTGTTGTTTCAGCTGTTTTGGAATTTCATTTTGCAATTGCAAAAAGTCTTTCTCCTTCAGTCTCCATTTTTAGTTTTGACATCTGTTTGAATTTCTAGCCCTTCCAGCCCACAGAATGGCCAGCGAAAGCATGGGCTGATCTGCTGGCAATTGCCTCCTTATTCCTTTTAAGCAAATTTAAGGTTAAATTTTATCCTCGTTGGCTAGTGGGGCAGTGTGCATTTCATTGTTGTTGTTTCACACTGTTGTGTATAAATCAATTGCATTTTGGGTGGGAGGGATTGGGGACAGAAAGGGGGCTTTGGGGGCAGAAGAGTGGTTCAGGTGGTAGTGCCCCAATGGGTGCCTGCTGCCACCCAGATTCCAAAGGAATTGGGAAAAGGGCTGATTTTTAAAGAATTTCTGAAGTTGACGTGTCTTTGGGGCAGATTTGGGGCAGAAAGGGGGCCTGAGGGGCAAAACAGTGGGTTGGGTGGCAGTGCCTCAAAGGGTGCCTGCCACTTGCCCTATTCCAAAGGAATAGGGCAAAGGGCTGATTTCTTAGGAATTGTTGAAGTTAACGCTTCTTTAAGCCCCCCCCCTCCAGGGAATAAAGGAGGTTCCAGAAGATGCATAACTCCACCTTGGGGGCACTGGGGTAGCCAGGAGCGAGTGGTGGTGTAGTGCACACAGGGTGCCAACCACCCCCATGGGTTGATGACCCATGGGGTGCTGGGTTCTGTTGTTTCTGAGGTGTTCTGAGTATAGATTCTCTGGTAGCATATGAGATTTTCAATGACAAACCATGAATCAACTCTCACATGCTACCAGAGAATCTGAATCTACACTCAAACATCTCAGAAACAACATAACCCAGTACCCCATGCCAAAACTGCTATAACCCAACGTATTTGGGATATGATGAAGCAGGGGGACATATTCTTAGGAGACCAAATCAGCAATTATTTTCCTGCTGAATATTTACTTAGGATCTCTAACGGGGACCATCGTAGGGCTCTTTCAGCGGCCAGACTTAACGCCCTTCATACGGCAGTATTGGAAGGATGTTTTGGGAAGGTGCCCTACAATCAAAGATTATGTCCATGCCAGAATGGTGAAGTAGAGACCACAGAACACCTGGTGCTGAGGTGTAGATTTTATATTGAATTAAGGGGAAAGCTTCTTTCCCCACTGTTAATTCATCTCAATTCTAATTGTTCCTCTGGTAGGGACAAGGTTCTTTTTTTGGTTGCTGCCAAGTCAGAGTATGTTTACAGGAGGGTAGCAAAATTCTTATTTATAGCAAGTAAGATTCGATTTAGAATGATGGAGGCACAAGATGCTGGGCTGTGCACTTTAGACTGACTGGCTTATTTGAATGGAATTGATTATATGTGCGGTATCGGGAGCCATTAATGTTTTATCCATTTTATGTTTAATGTATTTAATCTATGTTATGTATTTATTTTTGCTGTTTTTTTAATATGCTGGCCTTGGGCCGAAATAAACAAATAATAATAAACAGTACCCCATGGGTTAGCAACCCATGGGGGTGATTGGCACCCTATGTGCTCTACACCACCACTTGCTCTGGGCCACCTTGGTGCCCCCCAAGTGCAGTTATGGGGCAGGAATTATGAAGGTCCATCATTCCCTATGGGGAAGAACTTTACAGATGCGCAAACTCCATTACATCTTTAAAAATCAGCCCTCTGCCCAATTCCTTTGAAATAATTCTGGCAGCTTCCTTGCCCCCACTGGGCACTACCACCTACCCTACTCTGCTCTGGGCCACCCCTTTCCCCCCAACATGAAGCTATACTTTTGCTGAAACCTCCATTCTTCCCTATGGGAAAAATCCCATACTTCAAAAATTCACCAAAAACCAGCCCTTTGCCCAATTCCTCTGAAATTTGGATGATAGTTTCACCCATTGGGCACTACCACCCCCACCCACTAGTTTTTCCCCGGGGCCATTTTTCAATATCCAAAATGTTTCGGATTCGGATTTTGCAATTTCGAACAAAGAACAAAACGGGGGTGTTTCGGATTCGGGCCAAAAACAAAACAGGGGGGGAAACAAAACACACAACCCTAATTACTAGTAGTAGGTGAATTCTGGAGCAAGTTGGGAATTGCCAATATTGTAACAAGTTCAGTGAGGGATCTGGAGTGTCAGGAAATACAGACTCTCCTCTTATCATCATGTGCCTCAGCTGCAGTAAGATTTAAGTTTCACCCCTTGGCATATTAGCACCACCATGCTGAAGGCTCCTGCATAGTTACGGTCTAGGGCAGTAGTTCTCAACTTTGGGGTCCCCTGGCATTGCTGAACTACAACTCCCATCATCCCCAGCCACAATAAATTGTCACTGGGGCTGATGGGAGTTGTAGTTCAGCAACCTCAGGAGGCCCCCAGGTTAGGACATCCAGTCACTCTTCCAAACACAAGCTTTCATTTGAGACAGAGTCAAGTTAGCTTTCAGCCCCAGATCTGCTATTTCTATTGTTGTTGTTGTTACTATTTATTCTTTATTTATTTGAACTCTCTTCATCAAGCTCCTTTCCACATTCGCTAAATTATACCAAATTTCTTTTGGCAGCCACACTGTTTTCAATCACTTCATGATCCTCCACAGGAGCTGCAAGTGAGTTTGGTAGCTGTTGGCCAGGAACATCTGCACTTCAACATCTCCTCATAACTGGACAAAAATACCTGTCTTGGCTTTCATCCATGGCGACTGCTTCAAATATGCAAAGCTCAACCATGAGAATGGCAAAAAAGCATTCAAAGAGAGCAGCAAGGAGCAAAAAGTTCCTTCTCACTACCCACCAGTGTGATGACAAGAAAGGGGAAGCAAAATATGTGTGCCACTAGGAAGCCATTCAAGCTTGTGCAAGTCTTTCCTGCCAGGAGGAACCGTGGTCAGCCTGCAAGTTGTACATCTAAACAATGTAGAAAAGATGTATACAGTGGTCCCTCGACTTACGAACTACTCGACATAAGTATTTTTCGAGTTACAAACGGCAGTTTTAGATCCGGTTTTAGATGCGGTTTTTTCGACTTACAAATTTTTAGATGGGGTTTCCTCGACTTACGAATTTTACATGCGGTTTCCTTGACTTGCCTGCCTGTTTACTGCCTGTTTATTCTTGAAAAGAAATGTTCCTGTGCAGTTTGCAAGCCTTACTGGGGGTCTGGGTCTTTTTTCTAGGCTCCGGAACGCATTAATCCGTTCCCAATGCATTCCTATGGGAAACCGCTTTTCGACTTACGAACTTTTCGACTTACAAATGTGCATTCGGAACGGATTAATTTCGTAAGTAGAGGGACCACTGTATATTGTTTTCCGCATTTGTTTGGAACATAGAAAGACGAAAGGAAAACCATGTGCAGGTAATATTTGGTTAGTCAAACATTTGTGGCCATGCATCATAAATGAATGTGACCTAAAATGTGGGAAGGCTGTCATAAGGCAGAGTTCACATTATATGGTAGAGTTTCATATACATACATATACTCCCGCTAACTGAGCAAAGAGACATCTTTTAAAGTGGTGGCTCTCTTATACTCAGCAGGGGAGAGCAATTGTCCCTCCTGTGTTGTTGGCTGTTGCTTGTGTCCATCCAATATTTCTTTTTAAATTGTGAGCCCTTTTGGGACAGGGGACCATAGCAGTAAAGCCTTTCAGAAAACCCACAGTAAAGCTTGCCATCTGGGAAAGCTCTTGCTGGTATAATCTAAGCCTAATTCACAAACATCCATGATGATTTCTCATGGACTTTTTTGACCACAAGAACTTAAGAACAGCCCTACTGGATCAGGCCCATCTAGTCCAGCATCCTGTTTCACACAGTGGCCCACCAGATGCCACTGGAAGCCTACTGGCAGGAGTTGAGGGCATGCCCTCTCTCCTGTTACTCCCCTGCAACTGGTCTCAGAGGCATCCTGCCCTTGAGGCTGGAGGTGGCCTATAGTCCTCCAACTAGTAACCGTTGATAGACTTCTCCTCCATGAAGTTAGCCAAACCCCTCTTAAAGCCATCCAGGTTGTTGGCTATCATCTTGTGGCAGAGAATTCCACAAATCGATTATGCATTGTGTGAAAAAGTACCTCAATTTGCTGGTCCTAAGTTTCCTGGCAATCAATTTCATGGGATGACCCCGGTTCTAGTGTTATGTGAGAGGGAGAAGAATTTCTCTCTATCCACTTTCTCCACACCAAGCATGACTTTATAGACCTCTATCATGTCTCCCCTCAGTCATCTTTTTTCTAAACTAAAAAGCCCCAGGTGTTGTAGCCTTGCCTCATAAGAAAGGTGCTCTAGGCACCCGATCATCTAGGTTGCCCTCTTTGCACCTTTTCCATTTCTACAGTGTCCATTTTTAGATGTGGTGGCCAGAATTCTACGCAGTACTCCAGATGTGGCCACACTATAGTTTTGTATAAGGGCATTATATTATTAGCAGTTTTATTTTCAATCCCCTTCTTAATGATCCCTAGCATGGAATTGGCCTTTTTCACAGCTGCTGCACATTGAGTCGACATTTTCAACGAGCTGTCCACCACAACCCCATGATCCCTCTTCCTGGTCAGTCACTGACAGCTCAGATCCCATCAACTCCAAAAGATTTGTGAGGCAAGATTTACCTTTGTGGAAGCCATGCTGGTTCTCTCCCAGCAGGGCCCGTTCTTTTGTGTGCTTTACAATTTTATTATTGAGGATGTTTTCCATCAATTTGCCTGGAATGGACGTTAAGGTAACCGGTCAGTAATTTCCCAGATCACCCCTGGATCCCTTTTTGAAAATCAGTGTTACATTTGCTACATTCCAGTCCTCCGGTACAGAGCCTGATTGCAGAGATAAGTTGTGTATTTTATCGAGGACGTCGACAATTTCACATTTGAGTTCTTTGAGGACTTTTGGATGGATGCCATCTGGCACTGGTGATTTGCTAGTTTTCAGTTTTTCCAGACAGTTTAGAATTGTCACTTCTATCTGACTCAGTTCTTTAGCTCCCATCCCCGAAAAGCCTGGTTCAGGAACAGGTATATGCTCAGTATCCTCTACCATGAAGTCAAATGCAAAGAACTCATTTAGCTTCTCTGCAACCTCCATATCCTCCTTAATAATCCCTTTCACTCCCTCATTGTCTAATGGTCCAACTGCCTCCCTGGCAAGTTTCCTGCTTCTGATGTATTTAAAGAAGTTTTTGCTATTCCCTTTGATACTTTTAGCTAAATGTTCCCCAACTCTCTTTTTGCCTCCCTTATTTTGTCACCTTGCATTTCTTTTGCCAGAGTTTGTGTTCCTTTCTGTTCTCTTCATTTGGACAGGCCTTCCAATTTCGGAAAGAAGTCTTCTTCCCTTTTAGGGCTTCCTTGACGGTACCTGTTAGCCATGCTGGCATCCTCCTGGACTTAGTGGTACCTTTCCTCCTTTTGGGTATACAGTATATAACTGAGCTTCTAGTATTGTGGTTTTGAGTAAACTCCATGCACTCTGGAGCAAAGTGACTCTCCTGATTTTCCCTTTCAGCTTTCTTTTCACCATACTCCTCATTTTGGAGAAGTTTCCTCTTCTGAAATTCAAAGTGTCTGTGTTAGACTTCCTTGGTGATTCTCTCCCTGCATGTATGCTGAATTTGATCGCACTATGGTCACTGTTCCCTAAAGTGTCGATGACAGTGACATCATGCACCAGGTCCTGGATGCCACTCAAGATTAAGTGTCTGGTTGGTTCCAAGACCAACTGTTCTAGGGCACAGTCATTCTGCATATCTAAAAATCTGACCTCTTTGTCATTACCTGACTGCGAATTTACCCAGTCTATATGTAGGTAATTAAAGTCTATCTAGACGCTGTGTGATGTCCGCAACCTTTGCCCCAGGCAAGCAAGTCACTGTGCAGTCAACACGCAGGTCACAAACCCATCTCTCTATACCACTAATGATTTATTTGCCCACTACAAGGAGGCCCCCACCCCCTGAAGGAGTATCCCCTGTGCAAGAGAATATGGGCTCATCTTCCACAGAAGGGGTCCCTTCTAAAGGAGCATTTCCCTCTTCCTCAAACCAATGTCCTCCTTCCCCGAGACCTTCATTCTCCTTGACAGCAGAAGAGCTATCAGCCTTAGAGTGGGATGCCTCTACCATGTCCCTGAAGGTCTCATTCACACGCCTCTCTGTCTCTCTGAGCTTCTCCAGATTCACCACCTTGGTCTCGAGGGAACCAACTTGTTCTCTGAGAGCCAGGAGCTCCTTGCACCGAGCACACACCCATGATTTCTGCCAATGGCGCAAATAGTCATACATGTGACACTCTGTGCAATACACTAGGAAGTGCCCCCTCCCATGCTGACTCTCTATCTTCATACTGGTTTTGTTGGCTGTTTACAGTATTTAGAGATAGTTTATTAGAAGGATAGATCTCAGCTATTTAACTGTCTAAATAGCCTTTCTCAAGAATATGACGGAGAGATCAATACTTATATGAGGAAGGGATTTGTACTTACCTTTTCTTTTCCACCAGGCTCCTTGTGATCACAGGGGCTTGTTCCGGATCCCCTGCACACTTCCCGCTAAACTCCTGCAAAACTCCAACGTCCTGTTTGCTATCCCTGTTGGCTATGCTCTGAGGCCTTCACCTCTTATGTAGAGAGTAGGCTTCAAATAGAGACACAGGATGTGTCTCAAAGGAATGTGGGGCCTCCCACAGCCCTAGATGACTCCACCCCCTCCAGGTAGGGACAAACAAAAACTGGATGCCACAGGAGTTTGCTAGCCCTGGCAAATGCTAGCCCTGTTAATCACACACACAGAGACTAGGACCTATCCCTTAAAGAGAAACCAGCCCCTCAAAATCTCCCCTCCTCCTGTTAAGTTGGTTTGAAGGGAGGAAAGGCTTGATATTGTTCTGTTTAGAAAAGTTTGCTCACCTCCTGAAGCTGCTTCTGCTCTTCCCAGGTCACCATCCACCACATCCAATGTTATGTGTTCCAGTTGATTTCAATATGAATATTGCATCATTGACAAACAAAATTAAAAATACAAGTGAGGGATGAGACAAAATATGAGCATCATAGAAAGCAATGTTTTGTTTTGTTTTGTTTTGTTTTGTTTTGTTTTGGTCCTGGGTTAGTGGCATCATCCCTAAGCCAGTCAGATTTGTCTATATGACAACATGGCTTAGAACAAATGAAACTAATTCATATTGTCATACTGAGAATTACTCTTTCTGCATCACATTGCCCTTACTCTAACTGAAGCACAGCTGCCACCTGAGTGAGTAGGTGCTGGAGAAGGGAGCACAGCCACTGCAAACATTTTTGAGGTTCACAAACCACCAACCTCACATTTGAACTCAGCCTTACCTGTGATCAAGAAGGTACAACAGGACAAAATGGCACCATCATAATGTTGCTTTTTCCCCTCAAAGCCCAAGAGCCATGAAACGATAGACCTCCTTAAGGAGTTTCTCTCCAATAATGGGGCCCTTTACCAACTGTGCATTAGAACTGTAGATTTCCATTTATGCAATTAAGGTCAAGATCAGAGGGCATTAGTCATGCCCCAAGTGGCACAGAGACAGTAAGAAGAGAGCAAGGTCTGACATGGGTCACCATCAGTGCCTAAACCATCGCTACAAGCTGCACCTGTGCCACCACCCTGCTGCAGTGCTTGTTTTTATTTGAGCTCTTTGTGCTTTTTCTTTTTACACACACATTTTTTCAGAATGTAGGAACTTGCCATGTGTTACAGGACTGCAATATATGCAACTACTTCTGTCAAGTGATTCTTTATATTTGTTGATGCAAGTTGCATTACTGAAACAAGAGCTGCTTAGAGACATTGGTAGGTTATGCCTGAGACACAGATCAACTTCTTTTGCAAGATATCAGGCAACAAGATAAGCAGAAGAAAGTGAACAATATTTTGACTGTTGATTCTCTTCAACAGGAGCAACCACTTTCATTTGGCCAACATATATGGTAGAAGCAGGGAGATAAGTCAACAAATGAAGTTGCCTTGTATTTAGCCAGGGAGCTCTCCACACAGCAGGCTTTACCGCAAATTTTCTGGGGGGCTTTATAGCTAACTCAAAGTTATCCCAAAAACCCAATGCAAAAGGTGGATTTTTTTTTACCCCAGATATAAATCAGGCTTCACTCTAATGCACAGTGAAACACCCAAATTGTGTGTGAAATGCTCCCCGATAGCTCACAGGGACTTTGGGGTAAATCTGCCTGATATGTGAACGCACCTCCTCCATTCCAGAGGAGATCCAAGCTAAAGAGCTTTAAAAGCCCTGTGTGAAAAACTTCCAGACCACTGGTTCATTTAGTTCACTGTTACCTAAACTGACTGGCAGCAGCTCACCAAGGTTTCAGATTGCAGCCTTTCCTGGCCATACCTGAAGACACCATGAATTGAACTTGAGATAAAAGATAATTATAATATTTATATGCTGCTTTTCAAAAAAGAGTTTGCAAAGCGGTTTACATAGATAAATAAGAAAATTCCCTGTCCCAAAAGGCTCACAATCTAAAAAGAAACATACGGTAGACACCAACAACAGCCACTGGAGGGGTGCTATGCTGGGGTTGGGGAGGGCCATTTGCTCTCCCCCTGCTAAATCACCACTTTGAAAGGTGCCTCTTTGCTCAGTTCTGCATGTAAAGCAGTGGTTCTGCCACTGAGCCATGGTCCTCCCCTAGCAACTGTTAGAGAAAATTACTTATATAGCTGAGTATTTCAGGAGCTAACTCACTCCCATTGAAAGAAATTAACAGAGTCTCAAGGGCAACAGCTTGTAAATGATAAGCATGGAGATTCATGTAAGGTTAAACTAATCGGTAATTTATTCAGAAGTCCATGATGATAGAAAAAGACCTATACCTAAGAGCTGGCTATATGTTGGTCAGAGAGAGATCTATAGAAGCATAGTGCTGAGAGAGAGAGAGAGCGCTAGAAGCATTGTGAAGAGGAGGAGAAAGTCACTCTCAGAAAGTTCCTGAGTACATTCTATCCATAGGAGGATCATAGAGGCAGAGATAAACAGGAAAGAGAAGGAGACTCTATCTCTCACTTCTCCCAATGCCCCTAGTGGTCATTAGGATTGCTGGTACAAAAGGTCGATGCCATCTGGAGCTGGATCTCCTACAGCAATGCCCCAGTGAGAGCTGGGAAAAGGAAAGCTGCATGCAGCCCATATGCAGCATATTGCCAACTCTGGCTCTACCTACACAATCCACCCCCATTTCAAAAGCTCAGAGTGGGCAACAAGCCATTAAAAACCCTTAGCCACTGAGCATAACTCTCTTGCACACAATCTTGCTCTCTCAGAGTGACCCATGGTGGGTAATTTGAAGTAAACACTTTCAGACAGACATTCTTTGAGACTAATGGGACACAGAGGTAACATATTAGGAAGCCTGCAGAGTTGTACAACTGGAAAATCTCTCATTCATAATGCATTGAGAAGTTTCAGTTTTCAGTGTTACATTACTGTGCCCCAGTAATAGCACAAGCCATCTATTTGCCTTAATTCTTTCAAGTGATTCTGAGTTAGTTATTGGCTTCTTAATTTCAACTTGAAATTTTTCAAGACATAAAGAACAGGTTGGGCCTCCACAGCACAGGGGCAGTTACTCAATCCTTTGGGCTCCACACTCCCAAAAAGAGGGCAACCACTTTCCCAGTTCTTCCTAGAGCTTAACTTGCCCATCAAAAATGTTTTCATCCAGCCTTTTCGGCCTTGCTCACCTGTGGCTGGACTGCTCGATATGGAAATGAAGATTCTGGAAACTCTAAACCAAGCTGTTTTCCCTTCAGTGGTAGTTGTTCTGAGCTTCTGGCAATTGAAGTGCAATGAAGATACTGTTTTTGCAGAGGACTGCAGATCTTCTGCAGCACTGCCACAGGCCCATCCTGCTTCTCATTTTATGGGGTATCGCATCAGCCTCTGTGAGGAAAGTCAATATTAGCCTGACCAGTGATGAGCAGGACTCAGCTGCCAAGCCAGGGACTAATCAGTACAAAGCCTGATGGGAAACCTGTTCACAAAAAGGAGGTCTTAGCTGCCTGGTCACAGTCTACAGGAGCACAAAGAAATAGCTTGGAACACTGGCTCCTAAGAGCAGAAACTCAAAGTTGGGCATACAGGAGGGTAGACAAGAAATTAAACTAAATTAAGTCCTGATTGTAAACCTCCTTAGAAAATGAATTATGGAAGAACCAAAAGAGAACCTCAACTGTTATAGGCAGGGCTCGGGAAATGCACTTGTTTACTTGTCAGTAATGAATGCAAAATGAAGGCAGACGGATGTAAATGCAGGGGCCGCCCCTCACCTTGAAGAGACCGAGGGAGGAGGAGAAAGAAGGAGAGGCAGTGACGGCCAATCTGCACTGAGGAGGGGGGTAGGAAAGAGATCACAATCACTCATGGAGGCAGCCCCTTCCTCCTCTGCTTTCTTCCACAGATTGTTTCAAACCACAACAGGGGGATCCAAACCATAAGAGAGGAAACCAGAGGGGAAAGGAGGAGCTGCCTCCGTGACTGGACTGTCTAAGGAGGTGCCTCCAGGCTGCTTTTCTCCATCACATCTAGTTGCCTGGAAGAAAGCAGGTCTGATGCTTATCTCTATGACTGGAGTCTCCCTGTAGGCAGAGCTCAGTCATGGAGGCAGCCCCCTCCCCCTCTGCTTTTCTCCATTGGGGCTTAGACCCAGGCCGCAGAAGAAAGCAGTGGGGAGGAAAGGCTGCCTCCGTGACTGGGTTCTGCCTCTGGAGAGAGCCCAATCACCAAGGCTGACCTCCTTGCCCAGTCACCTCTGACCTCTTCTCCTCCACCGAGGCTAGATGCTACTGAGAATAGCAGTTTGTGAGCATTTCCCTTGGCAGTTGGACTCTCCCTGTAGGCAGTGCTGCCCAATTGCAAAGGCAGCGCCCTTCTCCCACTCCCTCTGCTTTCCTCCATGGCTGCATACACATACATTCACACTCCCCCAACCAACCAAAACAACCACCACTGATTGGAGGATTGTAACATGAGTGCTTCAAAGTGGGGCATGTGTTTGTCTTGTTTACAGAAGACTCGTTGAAAGAATAGTACTTAAATTACAATTCAACCTTTGTATATCTACTCAAAAGTAAGTCCTATTTAATTCAGTGGGGCTTACTCCTAGGTAAATAGGTATGATAGTTTTTATGTAATGAGGCAGGCTGGTGTAGTTTCTTCCCAAGAGCACACTTGTACCAACATAGATTGAGGAGGAGAAACCACCTGACCTCTAAGATTTTTGTCTGGGTGGTTAATTGAGTTAACATTTCTTGACCCTTGGTTATAGGAACGGTACATTATTCCAGACATATAATTATAATAAATTATAACAATAGAGTAACATTCTGTTTATTGAGAGAAATCAAAGTTTCTGTGGCATTAAAAGGCAAAAAGGTTGAGCAAGATAATTGAGAGAGTGATGGCCGCTCAGCTCCAGACAGTTCTGGATGAAACAGATTATCTAGATTCATTTCAACTGGGTTTTGGGCAGGCAGTTGGGCAAGCAGCATCTGGACAGTTTTTGGGGGGTGGAGACTGCCTTGGTTGGCCTGATGGATGATCTCCTATTAGAAATTGACAGAGGGAGTGAAACTCTGTTGGTCCTTTCAGATCTCTCGGTGGCTTTTGATATTATTATCAGTATGCTGATGACACTCACATATTTCTCCATGTCACTATCAGGGGGAGGAAGCATAACCTCCCTTAATGCCTGCCTGGATGGGGTTACACTCCCCAAGGAGGAACAGATAGTGCTTCTGGATCCAAACCTCTCTCTGCTGTCTCAGGTTGAGGCAGTGGCCAGAAGTGCTTTCTATCAACTTCAGCTGATAGGCCAGCTGTGTCCATTTGAGATAAACAACCTCAGAACAGTAATGCATATGCTGGTAACCTCCAGACTTGATTACTGTTATGCGCTCTATGTCGGGCTGCCTCTGTATGTAGTCCAGAAACTGCAATTGGTGCAAAATGCAGCAGCCAGGTTGGTCTTTGGGTCATCCCAAAGAAAGAGACCACATTACACCTATACTAAAAGAACTGCACTGGCTACAAATATGTTTCCAGGCAAAATAAGAAGTGCTGGTTATAACCTATAAAGTCCTAAACAGCTCAGATTCGGGGTATTTAGGAGAACACCTTCTTTGTTATGAGCCCCACTGCCTATTGAAATCATCTGAGGAAGTCTGTCTGCAGCTGCCACCAGTTGATTTGGTGGCTGCTCAGGTCCGGGCTTTATCCACTGCTCCCCCTAGGCTTTAGAATGTGCTCCCTGTTGAAATAAGAGCCTCCCCATCTTTGAAAACTTCTTAAAAGGCAGTGAAGACACACTTGTTCATCCAGGCTTTTAATTAGATGTACAGATTTTAACACTGTTTTAAATTTTTAAGTTGTTTTAATTTGTACTGTTTTAATGTAAACTGCCCAGAGACATGCGTTGGAGGTATATAATTATGTTAATAATAATAATAATAATAATAATAATATAGAAAAATCATAAGATAAAATGAAAATGCAAACTTAACTCATGCACTTCACTCATGATGGTTCTGGCTAGGCTGGTTCTCAAGTCCAGGATATGGGGCAAAAGGATTTCTACTACCAAATTTTTCCAGGCAAATTTTCATTGTTTGTTTTTCTGTGGAAGTCTCTAAAATACTTCAGAGTGCAAGAAAAAACAAAACTAAAGCTGTGATTGCATCAGATAGCGAAGCCAAAGCAAGCACAAGCAATGACTGACATCCTGACACTTATAGCGTGGTTGCTACATGAGAACCACTAATACTGCTGCTGAATTTCAGAGTAATGCAGCACCAGTGCTCACAGCAGGGATGTTCAAATTTTGATGACCTCCTCTTCTCCCAGAAGCACTCTGTACTACCCAAAAATATGACCCTGAGGGCTGCACAACCCTCAGGGACATATTCTCAAGTGGCACAGAGCACTTCTGGGGGAAGGGAAAGTCAATTAAATCCCCACCGTGCGAGCACCAGTACTGCAGTAATTGGACCCATCAGCAGCATCGGCACTTCTCCACAAGCACTCACACTTCATTTGTCAGGATGTCAGTCACGGTCTCATTCTGGAATTTTGAATTTAAAACTGTGTTCGCTGAAATAATACTTTTTGCTTTTGGTTTATTTTGATGTGATGTCATAAGGTCTAATCTAAAAAAGTGTTGTGCTTAGCATCGCTGAGATGAATCTACTTAAAGGAGGAAAACAGTAAATGTAAATATTATGGAAAGGCAGATATAAGTAATACAATAAGAATGAAAATACATTTGGTAACATCAAGTCAAAAACGTAAAGGCTTCTTTGGGAAGAGGAGGTTGTCAATAGGGATGTGCATGGTCCGGAGCGGTCCGGACCGGCACTGAAGGGGGGTCTCCCTTTAAGGGCGGGGAGGGTTTACTTACCCCTCCCTCCGCTTTGCCCCCTCCAGTGCCCGTATTCTTAGTAGAAGCCACCCCTTCTGCCTCCTCCAGTGCCAATGCCGCCTGGGCGCGCGCGCGGCTTTGCTTTAAAAAGTTCCTTTTGCTGGCGCTGAGGGATTAAACACCAAACAGAAGCCGGCAGAGCACCGCGCCGGCCGGCGGCTCCCCCATGCTCAGCCGCCCAGCAGCCACTGAGAACGCCCAGGGAGGACGCGCCATCGCCGTCGCCGACGCGCCGCGGCCCCCAGGCAACCCTAACTTCCGGCTTCCATGCGACTTCCCCCAGCATACAGAGTGGCTGCATTCTGCCACTCTGTATGCAGGGGGAAGTCGCATGGAGGCCGGAAGTTAGGGTTGCCTGGGGGCCGCGGCGCGTCGGCGATGGCGACGGCGCGTCCTCCCTGGGCGTTCTCAGTGGCTGCTGGGCGGCTGAGCATGGGGGAGCCGCCGGCCGGCGCGGTGCTCTGCCGGCTTCTGTTTGGTGTTTAATCCCTCAGCGCCAGCAAAAGGAACTTTTTAAAGCAAAGCTGCGCGCGCGCCCAGGCGGCATTGGCACTGGAGGAGGCAGAAGGGGCGGCTTCTACTAAGAATACGGGCGCTGGAGGGGGCAAAGCGGCGGGAGGGGTAAGTAAACCCTCCCCGCCCTTAAGGGGAGACCCCCCACCCGAACCGAACCGGCCAGGGGACAGACCGGTCCGGACAGTTCAGAGGCCTTTGCAATGGCCTCCGAACCGGTCCGGACTCATCTCTAGTTGTCAAAAGTTTTCCCATCCCTAGTGCACTGGTGCAGTTAGTCTGAGAGTGTTAGTCTTCTCCTCTTGCTGCACTAGATTTCAGCGAATAAATTAGTTCTGTTGGTTAGTTTCAAAAAAAGATGTGATATTAAAGCAGTCAAGCCAACTAACGCAGGGAAATCAACTAAAAAAAAATGTGATTCCTTGTCAGATGCCAAAAGGAGCCAGTTGGATCTCCCAGGGCAAGGCGTTCTATAGGATGGGGCAGTCACCAAGAAGACCCTCTCTCAAGTGGGTCAGTCATATGACTTCAGAAGCAGGAGGTACATGCAAGAAGGTTTCTTGAGATGTTTATTTATTGGTGTGTTTATTTATCATATTTATATACCGCCTGATATATGTATCTCTAGGCAATGTCATTGAATGGGCAGATTTATATGGGAGAAGCTGGTACCTCAGTCCCAAGCTATTTAGCACTTTAAAGGTTAAAACCAGCCATTTAAATCATTCTTGGAAACAAACTGGTAACCAGTGCAGTTGAAAAAGAACTGGTCTAACATGTTCTGAGGGTTTCACATAAGTAAAGACCTTCATCATCATCATCATCAACATCATTATTATTTCTTGTTTACACAGTCAGACAGGTGTTATTGACTGGTTTGTTTTATCCAGACATCGAGTCCTTCCCAAGGACCTGGGATGGCTGAATTTTATTGTCAGTTGTTATAGATATCGTTGCAGAATATAGGCTGTTCCCAGTAAAGCTGCTTTTTGTAATTGGCTGATGGTGATTTCTGTGGTATTATTATTTCTTGTTTACACAGTCAGACAGGTGTTATTGACTGGTTTGTTTTATCCAGACATCGAGTCCTTCCCAAGGACCTGGGATGGCTGAATTTTATTGTCAGTTGTTATAGATATCGTTGCAAAATATAGGCTGTTCCCAGTAAAGCTGCTTTTTGTAATTGGCTGATGGTGATTTCTGTGGCCCCTATGGTGTTGAGGTGCTCTTCAAGGTCTTTTGGGACTGCACCCAGGGCGCCAATTACCACTGGGATTATTTTGGTCTTTTTCTGTCACAGCCTTTGGCAGATCTTTGTATTTGGTGATTTTTTCTATTTCTTTTTCTTCTATTCTGCTATCCTCTATTATTATTATTACATTTATATCCCGCTCTTTCTCCAAGGAGCCCAGAGCGGTGTACTACATACTTGAGTTTCTCTTTCACAACAACCCTGTGAAGTAGGTTAGACTGAGAGAGAAGTGACTGGCCCAGAGTCACCCAGCTATCCAGAGTCACCCAGCTAGTTTCATGGCTGAATGGGGATTTGAACTCGGGTCTCCACGGTCCTAGTCCAGCACTCTAACCACTACACCACACTGGCTCTCTTCATCATTGCAAGTGCAAAAGGGAGCACTTTGCAGAGTCTGCTGACTTCAAAACACACATGCACAGAGCACTTTGTTAACTTGTCAGCCACATTTCGACATAATATGAAACTGGTGTTAAAGGGGCCTCCAACTGAAAATTGTGTTCATTCAAATGCATGCTACCACAGTTCGGATGAAAAACGGACCCACGCTTTCCCTACCCACACTCTTATTTGTACCTTCAGTTTGTATTGGGTTTTGCTGCCTTTAACTCCAGTTCTGCAGTGTCAGTGTTACATCCGAATGCAGCACCACAGTCTCTCGCTTCGGCAACCAGATTTGAAAGAGGAAGCTCCTCCCTCACTCTGGCTGCAATTGGCTGCTGGGGCTGTCCTTCAGTAAAGAAGGAAGTCCATGCAGTCAGTTCCCCCTGCTCTTTGCAGACGCACTGACTGAAGAGTCAGTGAGTCTGTTACGCCCAAGTTCAGACAGGAGGGGGGAGTGGAACCGTGGGTCCATCGGACCCAAAGTTCCATGTTACATGCAAATGGTTCCTCTCTGAACCCTTACAAGTACAAGTACTCTGCTTCAGGATCTCAGATAGAAACACCCAGCCAGAATTTCCAATACAGCACTCCAGATGGAGATACAAAGACAATTCACCCCACACAAATCAGCAAGGAGGAGTAAGAACACCATGCCTGAAAGTACAAACGCTGCAAATGTCTCATTTTTCAGTACTGTCAAGTTATTTTGGCTATACATGGTGTTGATTAGCCATTTCTTCCTCCTACAGCCATGTTGTCCATGCAAGAGGCACAGGGTAAGCATGCTCTCTCTGTCTGAAATATCTTCCACAAAGAAGCTTGAGTTGATTGTCTCTAGCAACAAACAGAAGCTAAGAAAATTATTGTCTATGAACACTTGCCAAAGGAGAAACAAAATGAACCAGCTTGGCTTTAAAAAGAGAGAGAGAGAGTGAAGAGATTCTCACGATCCACTAAAAGCGGGCTAAGGGAACCTAGCCTGCTTTTAGTGGATCGTGTGCTGCCACGGGAGCCATGCAGCTCCCGGCAGCAAACTCCACCAATTCGCACTCTGCTAACCATGGCTTTTGGATCGTGTGTTGCCACAGTGCGGCAACTCACAAGTAGTCCCCCCCCGACCGGGAGGCTAAAAAGCAGCCTCCCCACTCAAGAGTCTCTCCAACATGCCCTGCGCACTTACACAGGGCATGCTGGAACTACCAAGGACAGCGTGGCCCCCAAACTCCCAAGCCCCCGCTGGCTCCATGACAGAGCCAGCAGTCGTGTGGGTGGCCACAGCGGCCGCCCAGGCAGGGCTTGCTGCTCATCTGTGGGGAGAGTGGGCTTAGCCAGCATTGATTGTGAGACCCGCCTCAGTGAGAATATCCAGAGTGAGAATATTAGAAGACCATCACAGTTGAGGACGCATTGCTGAGCATGAAAAGTCTTTTTATAAGCACATTTCTGATTCCACCTCATATCAAAGACCTGACTACACCGGAATGAACTAATGGATAAAGAACCCCAATATATAATCTAGGCTTCAATCTGCTTAATAATCAAACCTTTTTAATCAAATATATAAATAAGATCATAGACTAAGCAAGGTTGATCCCCAATCTATGAATTCGCTATGCAGAAAGATATAACATGTATCCATATATGCAATTTATAAGATCCACTAGGGATGTGCATGGTCTGGAGCGGTCCGGACCGGCACCGAAGGGGGGTCTCCCTTTAAGGGTGGGGAGGGTTTACTTACCCCTCCCGCCGCTTTGCCCCCTCCAGTGCCCGTATTCTTTGTAGAAATTGGGGCGGTAAGATACCACCCCGCCGCCCCTTCTGCCTCCAATGCCGCCTCCAGGACGGGGTGGGCGCGTGCGCGGCTTCGCCTTGCAAAGATCCTGTTGCTGGTGCTGAGGGACTCACGGTTTAGTAATTACTGCTGCCAATGGTATTAAAAAACCCAAACAGAAGCCGGCACAGCACCGAGCCGGCCTCCGCTCCGGCGCAGCCACTGAGAACCGCTCCGCCAGGGAGGACGCGCCGTCGCCGACGCGCCGCGGCACCCAGGCAACCCTCACTTCCGGCTTCCATGCGACTCCCCCCCCCCCACATACAGAGTGGGCGCCGCGGCGCGTCGGTGCATCCTCCCTGGCGGAGCGGTTCTCAGTGGCTGCACCGGAGCAGAGGCCGGCTTGGTGCTGTGCTGGCTTCTGTTCGGGTTTTTTAATACCATTGGCAGCAGTCATTGCTAAACCGTGAGTCCCTCAGCACCAGCAACAGGATCTTTGCAAGGCAAAGCCGCGCACGCGCCCACCCCGTCCTGGAGGCGGCATTGGAGGCAGAAGGGGCAGCGGGGAGGTATCCTGCCGCCCCAATTTCTACAAAGAATACAGGCGCTGGAGGGGGCAAAGCGGCGGGAGGGGTAAGTAAACCTTCCCCGCCCTTAAAGGGAGACCCCCCACCCGAACCGAACCGGCCAGGTCCAGACCGGTCCGGACAGTTCGGAGGCCTTTGCAATGGCCTCCGAACCGGTTTGGACTCATGTCTAAGATCCACTCCTAATCCTGAAAATCAAATACTAAATACTAAAATATATGAATGAATAAAAAGTCCTTTGATTGACTTTTAGAATCAGGGTGGATTTGATTTAAATCAAACTGATTTAATTCACGATTTAAATCACGATTTAAATCACTAGTCAGTAAGGCTTGATTTAAATCATAGTTTTCTACATAAAGACTAATTCTTGCTGGTATAACTTTAATATGCAAGTAGATGAAGATTTTTAGAATAACAACTTTTCATATTAGTTTTTTTATCCCCAGTTTAATAGGTTAATCATTCATATTTGGACAACTTTTCTGTTGTACTTAGGAAGGAGAAAAATAATCATTACCTTAATAATAACAATTTAAATAGATTTATTCAACTGAAACAATAACATTACAGCATATGTTATTTGCTTAAACAAACATCCATGTTTGTTAACTAATTTGGCTAAACAAAATATATATATTTTAAGAAACTTAGACTGTCAGCCCAGCCTACACATGAAAAACTTAAATACTGTCCTCTGTAGCTCACTCGTCATCTTCATCTTCTTCTTTGTTCATAATCTGGAAAAGAAAAACAAGCTTTCCTGCTTTATCGGGTCCCAAACGATTTCTCAATTTAGAATGAATGAGTCCAAAGGAAGAGAATATTCTTTCAATGCCTGCAGAAGAAGCTACTGCTGTTAAAAGTGAAATCATTACTTGAACAGTCTCTAAATCCAAGTGCTTAAGTGACTTCCACCAGTTCACTGGTGTGACTTTCTTTAAAATATCTTCAGCAAACATATATTTCTTGAATGGTTCCCCCTTAGCTTTGAAGTTTATTATAGTTGGCATTACAGATGGATGATTGCTGGATACCCATGTCATAGCTAACTCCTCTTCCTCAGCACTTAAGTTTTGACCCTGGTACTGGATATTGACAATATTTGCCAAAAAATGAGCTGGAGACAGTACTTGTCCCATTCGTTTTTTTAATGCTTGTAATTTAATTCTGTCCATGTGTAGTTCTGTTTTTAAGTGTTCACTCAGTTCCTTCCAAATTTCAACAGCATCAGCAATAAAACAGCTATTTTTCTGTATTTTGTTTAAAGATTCAGAGATGGGTTTCAGGATGCTCAGCATATGTTCAACATTTCTCTTAAGCCCAATGTTGAGGATTTTGGCCGTGACAGTGCCATCTATTTTATCTCGATTTTGTTCACAAACTGTCATCAGAATAGGCCAGTTCTTGATATACTGCTCAAAACAGTCCACCACAGAGTTCCATCTAACATCTTGTGGGAGCGTTAGCTTGGTTCCACCCATCCTTTTCAGAGCTGCTGCAGCAAAGTGATTGTTACGGAAGTATTTAGCAATTTCAACAACATTAGTCTTTATTTCTGGAACACTTAAGTCTTTGGCTAAGAGGTGCAGCAAATGAGCACTGGAACCATATGTTATTAGCTTTGTATTCCCTTCCTGCTCTTCTAAATTTCTTCTCATCTTGGATACATTTGCAGCATTGTCTGTGACCAAACTGCGTACTAGACATTTGAATTTTTGATCACATGTTGTTATAGCTTTTACTGCCACTTCTTGTAAGTATTCTGCTGTGTGCATTTCCTGACGTATCAATTGTTTGTGCAAGGAAGACTTTCCCTTCTTCTGTTATACAAGCACATACAATAGGATCATTGTGGACATTACTCCACCCATCAATACTTAGGTTAACAATTCTACCCTCCAGAGCTGTTGCACATTGCTCCATTTCTCTGTCATACACTTTATCCAGCAGTTTCCCTGCAACATCTGCTCTGCTGGGTGGACTGTATCCTGGTCTCAGTGACTGAACCATATTAATGAAATGTGGGTTCTCAGTCAGACGGAAAGAAGAGTTCGTTGCATAAACAAACTGGGCAATTTTTTCATCAATTAACTCTTTTTCTAATCTGCTAGTTTTTATCACAAACTTATCTATGGTGGTTCCAGGAGGGAAGGATTTTTTCTTTCTTTTAGGTGATAGTGATATGTGGCTGTGGGTGTCTGATGATGATGCTAATGAAGCACTATCCTGGATGGATAACTCTGAAACTGTAGAACAGGAGGATGGTGATCTTGAAGGTGGATAGTTTCCAGAATCCATGAATTCCCCTAAACAAAAAAGTCAATGCTGTTATTTTATTGTTTATACAATTTCTGCTTATTGTATACAGCACTGCCCCAAAAGGAATATTTGCTTTTCTTCATAACTGTACCAAAAGACAGTAACATGCAGTAATAATAAGAAATATAATTTTGCTCAAACATGACAGTTCAAGGCAGTCTTTAGAAATATTATATGATTCAATAAAAATCTTTACCAACCTGAAGATCCTGCCTGTTCAAATGTGTTTCTTTGGTCATCTTCATCACAGCACTTCTCACGATGTTGCCTCATTCGGGCCACCACGCCTTGCATTTCTTTGTTACAGTGTTTGAATTTTGCACGCATGCCTGCCTTACCGATAGGTAAAGGAACTTCATTAAAATATTGCCAAACTGGGTCTCTTTTACGGCCTGCTGCCATTATAGGTTTTTTTCCTCCAAGGAAAGAATGTGATAAACCTCAGGTCATACACACAAAAAGATCCAAAGACTTGTCTGTCTGTGGCTATGCAGTATTGTGCTCAGAAAGTTTCACTTTCATTTTGTACTGCTTGTCTGCTTGCCCCTCCCTCCTCACACTTAGTTTCACTTTCTTCTTGTGCAGATCTATTCCACTCCAAACAATCAGAAAAATATTGTTTCTATTCTATTTCACTGAACTTCTTGAAACTTAGCACTGAAGGGGTTGATTCTGTATTCATAGGTTTGTAGAATAATAGGATTAAGGTCTTTTTCTCAACTCTGTTCATGTCATAACATTTTTGCTGTGAAGGAGAGGCATGTGATCTCTGCTGAGTCAAATTCAGTTTTGAGAACTGCAAAAGTAAACCAAGCATCTGTGATAATATCTTGTAGGCAGAGAAACTGCCCAATAATCTTACAAAAACCTCTGGAAGAGCATGACATTGTGAATGGATTAATGGAATTTATTTACCAAAAAAATTAAACATATACAGCCTTATTCTACATAATTAAAAAACTAATCTTTATTTCATGATGGAATAACCTTTGGATGGTAATATATTTTCCTCAAAAAGCATTTTATTTTAAAAAATCCGATTTAAATTTAAAAAAAATCCGATTTAAATAAAAAAAATCTGATTTTTTTTTTAAATCATTGATTTTTATCCACCCTGTTTAGAATTAATGAATATATGAATGAATACAAATTCTCTTCTAAGAATAAAAATTCTTAGAAGAGTCGCAACGGATGTTTTGCAAATTCCAATGAAAAATATTAGCTCCAAGGGAATTCTTCACAATGTTTTGCCATAGATGAATAACTAGATGTTCCTCTTGAAGCTTGACATATCATAATATAGTACAAGGAGATTCTTAGTAATCCTTTATCACAAGCCAGACACGTTTTTAGACTATGGTATCATCTTCATCACTTGCTTTAATTTAAAAAATCAAACGCCTTGTAATCCAATGTAATCACTCTATAGGCTATAAAAATATACATCAAACACTATAGCAACTATCACAGAAACCATATCAATGGAAAAGAAACATTGGTCTTACCGTGAAGGGTTCTTTTTCACAGTGTTTGGAGGTCATCCACTCAGAATGGGTTGTGGACCCAACATGCTCCTCAGGACAAGATGAAATTCAGACTATAGCAAGTTAGTTTCCGGTAGTTAGCTAGGTGGCGCCAAAACCCCAGTTCCAGGACTGAAGCACAGGATTAAACAGAGTAAGAGAAAGATAGCTAGAGATAAGCAAACACAAAGTTATAGCAGAGATAGCAAAAGAGACGGAAAGGAAAGTCAAACTGTATACCCTGGGAGTCAGTCCTCCGTGCAAACAAACACCCAAAGATATAATCCAAAATGCATATGCCGATGGGTCAGGTGACCTCCATACACTGTGAAAAAGAACCCTTCATAGTAAGACCAATGTTTCTTTTTCCACAGTATAGGAGGTCATCCACTCAGAATGGGGCGTGCCAAAACAGGCAGATGGGTTAAACTAATTGTTACAGGACTATGCGCCCAAGAGCCAGCTTGGGTTGCATGGAAAGAAGCAAATTTTTAATGTTTGAGGAACAGAGTGATCAAAGCTCAAATCACGGTTTTACAGATTTTGGTGAGCAGATTGTGTGCAGAAAATACTGCCAAAGTGGATACATTGCAGATAGAGTGTGCAGCAATACGTTTGGGTACAGGGAGATGAAGGGACTCATAAGCAAGAGTAATAGTCACTCAGATCCACCTAGAAACCACAACTTTGGACACTTTGGAACCCAAGGAGTCCAGGTGGAAGGACACAAATAGGGAATCTGAATGGCAGAAGGGCTTCATACACTTGAGCTAAATATGTAGTGCTCTACGCACATCCAGGATATGCCAGGTCCATTCTCTGAAGTGAGATGGGGATGGGCAGAATGATGGTAAGACTATGTTCTGTGATCTGTGAAAGGCAGAGTTGATCTTAGGTAAGAAGGTAGGGTTGAGTTTCAGCACTACTGAGTCCGGCTGGAAGATGCACATTTCTTTATGGACCAGCCCTATTCACCCCCAGCATGTTACTCCTCCAGTGACTGTTGCTGGTGTCTAACTTATGTTTCTTTTAGATTGTGAGCTCTTTGGGGACAGGGATACATCTTATTTGTTTATTATTTCTCTGTGTAAACTGCCCTGAGCCATTTTTGGAAGGGCGGTATAGAAATCAAATAAATAATAATAAATAATAAGAGGGCCACGAGTTCAGAAGCTCTATGTGCTGAGGTAACAGTGACAAGAGAACTTTGAAGGATAGGAGTTTCAGAGGAATAAAGTGGAGAGGTTCGAAGGGGGCCCTGGTCAGGACGTTCAGGATCATGTTCAGGTTCCATGAGGGGAATCTATGAACTGGAGAAGGAACAATGTCAGTGGCTCCTTTGAGGATGCGGCGTATGTGTGGGTGTAGAGCAGGAAGATCAGGAATGGAAAGATCTAAAACCAAGCGAGGGTGGATGCCTGTCGCTTTAAAGTACTGGGATGAAGACCAAGGTCAAGCCCAGATTGCAGGAATGCTAGTACTTCTGGAGCACTTGTGGACAGAGATGAGAAACATTTTATTCAGGCCCTGCGTGAGAATGCAGACCAAGAAGTCTGATAAATCCTGTTGTTTGAAGGTCAGCCTGAAGCCAGGATGGTGTTTTGAACCATTAAGGAGTAACCCTTTTTGGCTGGGGCTCAGTGCTCAACCTCCAGGCATAGAGTTAGAGCCACTCTGGGTTAGGGTGGAGAACAAGTCCTTGAGGGAAGATATCTGGGCAGCGAGGAAGGGGCCAGGTTGGATGGACAGAAAAGTCCAGGAGGTCAGAGAACCACAGCCTCTGGGGACAATGGGGGGCAATCGGGATGATGTCCACCTGTTCCAGTAGCATCTTTTGAAGGACCTTCCAAATGATGGCCATTGGGAGGAACGTGTAGAGGAGACCTGGGCCAAGGGGCTGTCAGAATATCTGTTGCATCCACCTGTGTGGAGTAGAATCCGGTGAACAAACTGGGAAGGTGGCGATTGGTGCTGTGAACAGGTCCACTATGTGAAGGCCCCAAACCCTGTTCATCTCGAGGAAGGCCCCAGGGTGGAGAAACCACTCAGCAGGGTCAACTGTTTGAGCCAATTGGCCTGGAGATTGGAAGTGCCACTCAGGTGGTCTGCTGCGATGAATTGGAGGTCATTCTCTGCTCAGAGCAAGAGGCGGTCTGATTCTGTCATTAGCAAACACAATTCTGTGCCCCCTTGTTTGTTGACATGCGACTTCACCGTGACATTGTCGGGGTGGATGGGCACATGACAATTGTGAATGAGCGCCATAAAATGTATGAGAGCTAGATGTACCACTTGGCGTTCCAGCCAGTTTATGTTGTGCTGGTGTTCCCTGGGAGTCCACCTGCCTTGAGCATAGTGGTTCTGGCAATGCACCACCCAGCCAGAGAAGCTGGCATCTGTGGTGATGATGATCCAGGTGGGTATTGTTAGGGAAAGGCTTTTCTCCATCACAGGTGACAACCACCAGTGGAAGTTCCATGTGGGCATGAGCCACAATGCAGTCTTAGAATGGCAGCAGGTGCCACTGGAGAGGGCGAGAATAGCACCTGGCCCAAGGGGTGCATTCGAGGCAGGCAATCATCAATCCCAGAACCTGAGCCTGGAGCTTGAGGTCCACAGATGACTTCTTCAGGAGGGGAGAGATGAGAAGCAATAGTTTCTCCCTGCTGTCAAGTGGAGAGAGACAGTAGCTTGAGAGGTGTCGAAGTGGGCTTCCAGGTGCTGGGGGGGACTGGGTAAGAAGAAGGTTGCTATTTGCAAGTTGAAATAAAGCCATGGTCCTGAAATATATGAATGGTCATCTGAACATCTTTGGTGGCTTGATGGAACGATGGCGAGTGGATCAGAAGGTTACCCAAGTAGGAATGTATATTAATACCCTTCAATCGCATGAGGGCAATGAGGGCCACAATTATCTTGGTGAAGATCTGTGGAGCTGATGAGAGGCCGAAAGGCATTGTTCTGTATTGGAAATGCTGATTATCATATGCAAACCAGATAAATTTTTGATGAGCTGGGAGGATCGGCATGTGTAGATAGGCTTCCGACAAGTCTACAGAGGCTAGGAAGTCCTGGGGTCTGACCACATCCTTGATCGGGACTCCATGCGGAAGGATATCTTTTGGATGAAGTGATTTAACCATTTGAGATTGAGTACCGCCCGCCATGAACTGTCCTGTTTGGGCACCAGAAATAAGATAAGAGTGAATGCTGTGGCATAAGTCAGTCAATGGCACGGGTTCTATCATTCTGATATGCTGTAGACTGAGAATGGCTCGATTCATCAGAAGTTGTTTGTTCAAATTCTTGGAGGCGAGGATAGTACTGAAGTGGTCAGGGGGCATGGGGGTGAATTCCTGAGAAAAGCCATGTGAGACGGCATCCAGCACCCAGTGGTCGGAGGTGGTGGTGACTCAGGCAAGGGATAAGCAAAGGAGCCTTCCTCCAACCAGGATGGAGTCATTGTTTACGGCTTGGGTGGGAGGGAGCAGAAGTAAACTGTCAGGTGGTTGGGATCTGCCAGGTTTCTTGTTGCACTGTTGGCACTGAGAGTGCCAATTGGGTTTGAAACTGGGAGTGCAGGTGTCCTTGAAGTGAGGGTCCAATGCCCTGGTTAGCTTTAAATATGATATTCCAGAGAGAGAGAGAGAGAGAGAGAGAGAGAGAGAGAGAGAGAGAGATGGTGTACTAATCCACAATTTCATGGACAAATACACTCATCCTAATAGCTCCCAAAGCCACCTAATGGTGCAGCGGGGAAATGCCTTGAGTAGCAAGCCAAAAGTTGCCAGTTCAAATCCCTGCTGGTATGTTTCCCTGACTATGGGAAACACACCTATATCAGGCAGCAGTGATATAAGAAGATACTGAAAGGCATCATCTCATATTACGCGGGAGATGGCAATGGTAAACCCCTCCTGTATTCTACCAAAGACAACCACGGGGCTCTGTGGTCGCCAGGAGTCAACACCGACTCGATGGCACACTTTACCTTTACCTTTAATATCTCCCAGCCAAAACTTTGTTGAGATCTAACTGTCTGTATCTTCCAGGCAATTCACATATTTCCAAATTTAAACTTCCAATGTTGACTTTCAATAATAATGCAGCACTAAAACATACATTAACAATGGGCAGAAGTCTATATCAACATCCTAAAAACAAGTTCACCTCATTTAATCCAAAGCGGGTCCATGTCTTAAGTGTGTGGCTCCAAAATGTTCTCAACATAGTAATATATTATTGATATTGTAATTGTAATTCCTCACTTTTTCCACACACCAGAATTATAGATCTCCCACTTTATGGTTTGGTTCAAGAAAATGCTTTAGCAAGGATGCCTGTGCCTTTCCTTTCCTGATGCAACTTTTGTGTTCTATGATTCTAGTTCTAATATTCCTCGCTGTTTTCCCTACATATAACAACATGCAGGGACACTGTATCACATAAACAACTCCCTTTATGTTGCAATTAAAAAATCTCTAACTGTATATTCTCGAAGATTCAGATTATTCTTGAACTTTTTAAGTTTTACACAATTATGACAAACAAAACAGTTTCTGCAAGGAAAATGCCCTATTGGTATTTAGGGATGTGCATGGTCCGGACCGGTCCAGACCGGCACCGAGGGGGGGTCTCCCTTTAAGGGCGGGGGGGTAGAACTTACCCCTCCCGCCACTCTTCCCCCTCCGGCGCTGTCATTTAGAACGAAGTTTTTGGGGCGGCAGCGTTCGTCGCTGCCGCCCCTTCCCCCGTCGTTGTTAGTAAAGCCTTTGTAAGAGCTCTTAGAAAGAGCTTTGTAAGAGCTCTTAGATCCCTAAAGAGCCCCTGGTGGCACAGTGGTAAAACTGCCGCCCTGTAACCAGAAGGTTACAAGTTCGATCCTGACCAGGGGCTCAAGGTTGACTCAGCCTTCCATCCTTCCGAGGTCGGTAAAATGAGTACCCAGAATGTTGGGGGCAATATGCTAAATCATTGTAAACCGCTTAGAGAGCTCCGGCTATAGAGCGGTATATTAAAAATGTAAGTGCTAAGTGCTTAGAGAAGCACGCGTGTGCGCGCGCGCACGGCGGCAACAGGCGCACGCGTGCATGCGTGCTTCTCTAGGAGCTCTTACGAAGGCTTTACTAACGACGACGGGGGCAGGGGCAGCAGCGACGAACGCTGCCGCCCCAAAAACTTCATTCTAAACGACAGTGCAGGAGGGGGAAGAGCAGTGGGAGGGGTAAGTTCTACCCCCCCCTTAAAGGGAGACACCCTCCCTCGGTGCCGGACCGGTTCTGAGGCCTCTAACATGGCCTCCAGACCGGTCCATGCACATCCCTATTGGTATTGTCCCATCCAATGTATTCTTCCTGACTTTTTCCTTGTTACTCATACCGCTGTGTACCAACATATCTCTGAAATTAAAACTCCGTTCATGGGCAAACATGGGTGGATTCTTACATTTTGGAATATCCTGCAGTAAATGCCAATATTTCTTGATAATCTGTTTAATGACATGTGAATGAATATCATAGGGGATAGGGTGATCTTTCTATCTGAAATATTATTTTTATTGTTATTGTTAGAAGAAAGCAATATTCCTCTATCCAAAGCCTTTGCTTTATAAAGAGCTTTTTAATAATGTGGTGCGGATATCATTTTTCTAAAAAATGTATTTTGAGAATATTGGCTGGTTTACATTAAAATGTTAAATCAGTACCATTCCTTCATAATCGTAACATTTGAGAATAAGGGAGATTCTTTTTAAGTTATCCAGGATAATAACTGTCATATTTTAACAAAGAATTCACATCTGAAGATTTTCTATACAGATCTGTGATTAGAGTTTCTCCTGTATTGTAGACTGACACATCCAGAAAATTTATCTTATCCATCCCATATGTGGCCTGAAATTTGATGGCTGGAAGGACAGTATCCAAAAAATGGGGGTGGGGGAAAACACCACTTAATTCTTCCTCTGAGCCCAACCACATCATAAATATGTCATTGAGAAATCTCCTGTAAGCTCCAATGTGTTTCATGAAACAATTATCCTTCAGTAGCGGATTTAACCCAGCCTCTGTCTCAAAGCAAGCCCACGTGAGGGGAAGAAAAATGCTGAATCATCCGCTCTCTTGCTTTCACTCACAAAGGCTGTTCCTTTAAACTTAAACTGATTCTTCAGTAGCACGGCCACCACACCCACTTTTTAACAGAGTTTATCCCCCACCCCCCAGTGTGGGTGAAATTCCAAGTAAACTCTCCTTCTCTTTACTAATGGAAAAGTACAAAAACCCCTCCACATGCAGCTTCCATGTGGTGAGAAAACTTGGTAGTGAGTTGCTGAGTAATCAAACTTGAGACCTGTTTACACCAGAGCAAAACCCCTTTTTCCCCGAGTTAAAAATCCATTCCGAGGCAGGTAAAATACAAAGAACAAAAAAAGAAAAACTTTATTCAAAAATACTACAGACTGCTTCTGTCTGAGGCTTTCTCAGATTTTAGTTACAGGTAAAAGAAACATTCAGTAGTTGCAAGAATACTTCAAAAAGCATCCCAGTTGTAAGGAACAGGGATAGAGGAACCTTTAAAAGCCCCTTAAGGTTACAGAGACTTTTGCAGAGCCCTGGATAGACTTGGACACAGGTTTAGTATTTCTTACATTACAGATAAACAAGCTTGGAACAACTGAAGGATTTGCAAAGCACACCAAGAGAAAGTAATCTAAAGCAAGCTAACTAAGAAACTGTTCCCTGGCTAAATCCCTCAGAAGCCAAAAGCCCTTCCTTCCCGCTTGAACTCACCCCAAACTCCAGGAGAGAATTCAAGTTTCCTGCAATCATGACTCTCAAGGATCTGTAGATATCCTTCCATGAAAGAATTCTCCAGGCTTGCTGTTAACCATGAAGCAACAAAGTTCCATGCTGCTCACTAAGCCTTCCACCCATTCTTTCTCATCTGCCTCCTAGCTCCCTCTGCAAAAAGACACACTTCTCTTCCTGCCTCATGGCCCTGAAGATCCCACCCACTGTGTGCTTGTCAGTCAGGATCAGTCAGATCCCTAGCTTGTCAGTCAGGACAGGGTACACTTCTGGTTCACTCTTTACAGGAAGTGAAAGGCTGTTACTACCTGATCGTTACACCTTCAAAATATATAATTGTTCTAAATGATCCATAAAAAGGTCAGCCAACAAAGGGCAAGCCGCAGCCCATTGCCATCCCTGAGATTTGCCAATAATAATCCTGAGAAAATTGAAGAAGAAAAAATTAAGCGCCAGTTCTGCTAGACCTCTAAAAAATATTTATTTTATTTATTTATATTTATTTTACATTTATATGCCACTCTTCCACCGAGGAGCTCAGAGCAGTATACATGGTTATGTTTATCCTCACAACAACCCTGTGTGGTAGGTTAGGCTGAGAAATACATGACTGGCCCAGAGTCACCCAGTGAGTTTCATGGTTGAATGGGGATTCAAACTCAGGTCTTCCCAGTCCTAGTCCAAAACTCTAACCACTATGTGGGAGGGAGGTGTTTTTTCCCCCAATAGAACCCTCTTTATTTAAAGTCAATTCTATAATATGTAATGCCTCATCCTGAGGGTTGTTCATATAAGAGAAACTACATCTATAGTAACTATTAAAAAATTTAGAAGGGGGTTTAATTTTGTCAACATAATTTTTAAAAATCAGTAGTATCCTTTAAGTATGAAAGAATCTGGCCAACAAAGGATTTTAAGAAAGTTTCCAAATATACAGTTTATGCGCTGCTGCATGTTGCACTATGGACAGTTCTTCTCCCCCCCACCACCACTGCCTGTGCTTGCTTCCTCTGCCCCCTCGCCGAGGGGAGAAAAACAGACAGGGAGAAATCTCATCTTTCCCCTCCTTTCCTCCCCACAGATCTCAAAACCCACACCTCCCTCCTCCTCCACTTGCTTCCAATATGACTTGAGCTTGTCAATACAGAAGGGGAGGGGAGTGCAGCTGAGCAGATTTCTGAATCCAACCCTTTCTCATGCACTTTTTGCTGAAGAGGAAGCCCATTGAACTAAATAATTTACTTCTGTGCAATCCCACTTGCTTACTACAAGGCAAAGGGCAGAGAGAGAGAGAGAGAGAGAGAGAGAGAGAGAGAGAAATTACTTACTAAAAGGAAGTCTACTGAACTGAATCATGATTCATTTACTTCTGCGCAATCTCCTCCCTCTTATTTATTTCTCTGGAAACACATCAGTTCCTGTCTTTCCCCCCCTTCCCGGCTCGCCACAGGATTATCCCCTTTTGCTCCTCACCCCCAATAAGCAGTTCCCTTTTTTTGTCACTCGAAAGGATCTCCTCATGGACCCCACTCCTACTCATTTCTTTTTAAAATATTTCCCATTTTTCTTGTGCAAAACTGGAATGATGCAAGACAAAGTTAGATTTTTGTTTTGGAATGGCACATCCCCCTGCTGGTGAATTTGCACAAGGCAGCTGAGAAGATACAAAAAAAATTCACATACCCCCGCCCCCACAACTCCATTGGACCAAATGGAGCAGGAGGAGCAGCAGATAAACACGTTTCAAGGAGATTATTGACAGTCTTGCCTTGAAAACATGTTGCAATGGACAGAAAATATGAATGGCCACCAGCCTACAACAAAATATTGAATAATGTTTTACTCTCTGTTTTAAACTGTTGCACTATTCCCTCACACTTTGCAATGCTTTACCCACTGCAAATCTCGTAGTCTGGAAAACACCCTTTAGTCTTTGTCATACTCTTGAATCCTGGATTGTCCGTTTTTTAAAAAGGTCTCTGTGGTCTATAGTTATCCTGATTATTTGTCCTATTGTCAGGAGGTGAACTAATAGGGTTGAAATTGATAGTTATCAGGTTTTTCCTCCATCTCCTCACTTGTATCTAAAGTGAGATCAAAAGACAGATTTGGAAATGGACCTGAATTTATTATTTCTCTTCTTCTGTGAATATATTTTATTATTTTCATAACCTTTCGAATATCTCAAGAATTTCCAAGATTTATCCTCCTTAAGTTCCCTATATTGTACTTCCAATTCTTTATGTCATGTTCTGGAATCCTCATTAAACACTCCATCCCCCAGTTTGTATTTGAGTTCTTCCACTAATGACTCTGTCTCTGTCTTGATACGTTTAATTTCTGTCTGTGATGTTTCTATCAGGAGTATCATTAAATCCAATGAATATTCTTCAACATGGCAAACCATCTGTCTCTAAATTCTTCATTGGATGGAAACATTCCAGGATCTTTGAGTATTCTTAATCCCCTAGGAATTATCTGAACTTTGCAGTGCTCACCCAACACACCCACATGTATCTCTAATTTCATAGCTTTCATACATAATTTGGAGTATTTATCCAAACAGGCTTGCCCCCTTCTTTTCTTTTGATGGAAAAAGGGGGGAGATGTATCCAAAATTTTCTATATGTTCTGATGTATAACTGAAAATATCTAGTTTTCTGGTCATTGTAACTTTAACAAGGTCTAACAAATGTTGTGTTTCCAAAAAACTGTGTAGGGTTCTAAAAAAAACCATAAGCAACAACCAGTACAAGAGGAGGAAGAATCCCAATATATGATCTAGTTCCCAATTTGCATAATAATCAAAAGTATAAATAAGATCATAGACTAAACAATGTCAATCCCCAATCTGTGAATCTACTACGCAGAAAGATATGTCACATGTAGTCATAAATACATCTTACAAATTAGACATATATGGAGCATTTGGGATGTATTTATGACTACATGTGATCAGTGTTCCCTCTAACAGGGATTCCCAGATGTTGTTGATTACAACTCCCATAATCCCCAGCCAAAGGCTACTGCAGCTGGGGATGCTGGGAGTTGTAGTGAACAACATCTGGAAATCCCTGTTAGAGGGAACAATGCATGTCATATATCTTTCTGCATAGTGGATTCACAGATTGCGGATCAACATTGTTTAGTCTATGATCTTATTTATACTTTTGATTATTATGCAAATTGGGGATGAGATCATATATTGGGGTTCTTCCTCCATTAGGTTTAAAAAAAAAAACCCCTACCTAATAGGTTGCCTGAGGTCAGAATAACCAGTATCCTTAGTGTGTGCTCTTTCTGTTACTGGTGGCTGAGTTCACATGCTTAAGCCATTATTTGCGCTTTGCCTAGGTCCAGATTTGTGATCCAGATTTCTAGGGGTGGCCTTTCATGAGTGAGGTGGTGGATTAATGGAGAGCTGGTGGGGCAGCAAGATGCCACCCACCACCGGTTGCTGCCCGCAACCATCAGAGCAGCTCTTCACTGAGTAGTGAACAGGTACTACTCTGCAAAGAACTGCTCCAAAACAGTCCTCCTTGTTGGAGATGCTGCTCCTGATTAGGGATATGAATGAGCTGTTCGTGCATGAGCTGTTGCAGGGTGGAGAGGAGTACCTTTATAATGCAGGTAAGGAGCTCCTTAACTGCTTGCCCCCACCCCACCACTTTTTTCCCACCAGCGCTTGTTTTAAGAACAGCCGCACGGGGCTTCAGAACTGCTTCCTGCAGCCCCTCGTGGCATCAGCACACATCAAATGGCTGGCGCACGTGCACCCCAACCATGTGTGTGCCGATGCCACACAGGGCTACAGGAAGCAGTGCTGCAGCCCCACGAGGCTGTTTCTAAAACAAGTGCCGACAGTAGGAAAGTGGCAGGACGGGGACGAGCAGGTAAGGAGCTCCTTACCTGCATCTTAAAAGGTACACCTCAGCTGGCTCAAACGCCAGCATTTGCGCTGGTTCGGCACTTGAAAAAGGAAGCACTGAACAGGCTCGTGCTCATCCCTACTCCTGATGGCATCGACTCTTAGCACCAGCAGGGGCGCATCTAGAGTAGGGCAGGCAGGGCACATGACCCGGGTGCCACTTGAAGGGGGTGTCATTTTTTGAATATTAAAAAAAAATTAAATGGCTGCCAAAAACAAAATGGCCACCACACATGCTCAAATGGCCTCTGTGAGGCCCTAGGCCATGCCAAGCCTCGCAGAGGCCATTTGAGCATGCGTGGTGGCCATTTTGTTTTCAGCAGCCATTTTTTAAAAAAAATATTATTTTTAAAAATGGCCACTGCACATCTCAGATGGTCCCTGTGAGGCCCTAGAGGCCAGCAGGAGGAGGGGGAACCTTTGCAGACCCCACACACATGGCCTTTAGGAAGCCCCCCGAAGGGGCTACAGGTAATTCTTAAAATATATTATATTATATTATATATATATATATATTATAATATATAAAATATATATTATATATTATAAGTGACTGTACACATATTTGGTTTGGCACTATGTACAGAGAATCAGGGCTTGTGAATACTGAGCTAAAGCTTATGAGCTAGGATCGTATTCATTTGCTCTTACTTTGCTTCTTGTGATAAGTGAGTTAAATGTGATGTCTTAATAATATGGCTATTAATGGTGAGTTTGTCTTTGAATCAGTGTGAAATCCTTAGTATTAAGGCCCCCTGGGAGTTTCTTGCTCTCTTTCTCTCATTTTAACTGTCTTTCTGAAATATTAGAATATATTCCAAGCAGTGACACAGTTTACTCTGCACATCCTTTAAAAATTATTTTCAGAGTATCTGGGAAAAGTCAAATTCTCCATTTATTTTTAAAACTTATGTAGTAGTGATGCTACAATTCATAGTAGAGAATTAGACAGGCACTTCTGTTTATTTTTCCAATACACCTCCACATAGTATTTGTGTATTTCATGAGCTCCAGCATACTGAAATTTATAGTTTTCCAGCATTTTTTTGGTCTGGCTACGTCCACTGCTAAATAGTTTTTGAAAGATTAAAAGATTAATTAGCTTGACTTGTATTTTTGAGCTGATATTATGGTAAAGTTATCTGAAAGATGGGTGTCAGATGTTTGGACAGGGGGCACAATTTCAGTGCTTGCCCTAGGTGCTATTTTCCCTTGATATGCCTCTGAGCACCAGCAACCCTATTGACCACTAGGAGCAGTAGGGGTAGAGACTGCAGCCAGTAAGGGCATCCCTTCTCTGCTTTCTCTGCATTGATTCCCCTTTGTTAGACTGAGTCTCAGGTTTCATTCTCTCACTTGGAGAGAAACTTCCGTCTTCTCCCTTCCCCACTTCCTGTAGGCTTATCTATCTCTCTGATGTATTTCCAAAATAAAACTACTTTATTTAGAATTTAAACTCGATGTCTCCAAACAGTATAAATTAGTAGGGGTGTGCACAGAACCGCCAACTGCGGTCCGGCACTGGGGGGGGGGTATCTTTAAGAGCGGCGGGAGGGTTTACTTACCCCTCCCGCCGCTTTCCCGCTTGGCGCCCGTAATTCTACGAGTAATTGGGGCGGCAGGACATCAGCCGATGTCGCCGCCCCCACGCGACCGGATTATGGGCCAAATCGGCCCAAACTACTGCCACGGCCGCTGCCGCCGACCACCCACCCAGCCGCCCAACACAAGGCCCGATTTCGGGCCAAAGAAGCCACCCCCACACGGCTGGATCACGGGCCAAATTGGCCCGAACTACAGCCGCCGCCGACCGACCGCCCAGCCGCCCAAGTCCCAACCCCAACAAGGCCCGCATCAGTCGGGCCAATCAGGGCCCCACAACTCGAAGGAGAGGAGCTCGCAAACAGAGCTCCTCTCTCCGCAAAGTCTCGGGCCGAACTGGGGCTTTGGGCGCAAAGGATGCCTGGGAGTTTTGAAGAGCAACATCGGGAAAGGGGCGGCAGGGAGGTGTTTGCTTTTTAAATGGCCTCCGGACCGGTCCGGGCCCATCCCTATAAATTAGCAGTGCTCTCCTTACTTGTGCAATTCTGCTGCAGCTGGTGTAGATAAACAAAGCTCCCATTCCAGCTCTCTAACACTCCTCCTCTTCTTTCTTTGCAGCAGTGAAGTCCCCTGATGCTGCCTGCACACCCTCTTCCACTTTTTCCTTTGTTTAAGCCAGTTAGACAAAGCCTGTAAAGTTATGAAAAGGGGTGTTGGAAATTCTCTCTGGTAAGAGAAACTCTTTCATTATAGCAGAGTGCACAGAGGCACAACACAGTGGAATTTGGTTAGGCATGTGTGTATGCTGAGAGTAAAATAACTTGGAGCCAGATCATAGTTTCAAATCAATATAAGGAGTATTTATTATAAAATTCCATTCCAGATAGTAAAGTGAAGAGATAAGATCTCTAATCTAGTTAGCTAGCTGGATGCAGATGGATTCTGCATCTCTGCACACATGGTGCAAGGAGAGAGGAGCTTGCATGTTGCAAGGGAGAAGGAAGGGAAGAGAAGGGAAGGAAGTAGGAAGTGGCTGGAAGGAAGGATAGCAATCTACATATCAAGGGATAGTGTCAAAGCAGTAGAGAAGGGATGACCAATGTCTTGACCCTCTAGCCCTCTGACTCACTAGTCTGTCCTCTTATGTCATTGAGACAAGAGACAGCATACAGTCCTTCACTTCCAACAAGGGGAAGGAAGCAGAAAATGAAATGTGGAACAGAATTGGGATGCTCTATAAAGCTTCTCCAGAACTCTACTCCCCTTTCCACATTTACTCTTCTGCTCTTTTTCCCCTTTTCATAATCAGCCCTGGAGAACATGAGGAAGAAAGAGGTGGTGGAGTGGGCATACATCAAGTGGTGAGGGTGACTGCTACTGCAAAGGAGGAGGAGGGAACAGGAAAGGTGTAGGAGCGTGTGTAAATGTCTGCCAAGTCAAGCAGAGATTGCTACTGCTGCAAATAAAAATAAAAAGGAGATGGAGACGGATGTATAGGGCAGGGGGACAGCATTTGGCAACCCACAAAAGGTACACTGAAGTCACTGCAGATGGCAGAGGCTGACGTGTGGGGCTGGTGGTCCTGCCTAGTAGCAGGAATTTTACTAAACTATCTTCTGGTCCCTTTGAACTCTTACTATTCAATAGAGAGTGCATCCCAGCAATGTTTTTTGTTTTTGTTTTTTACTGCATTCTGTGACTGTCCTTCAGAGTGAGACTGTTACTAGGAGTTAAAGGAGGCCGAGTATTTCATCAACAACAACCAAACCTAAAAGAGAAGGAAGAGGCCTTCTGAATAGCTCACCATCTCTTTCCTTCATTTCCCCTCCCCTGGTGGTCTTCTAACTCTAGTCTGTTCTTTCCTAACAGCTACTCCACCACTTGCTAAAATAGTACTCTATATTCTTTGAAGCCTAACCCATAAAAGACTGATAAACAGCAACAAGGAATGAGATGCAAAGATATGTCTCTTGTAAAGCCGAATGAAATCTGGTGGCAACCTGGCATAGGGCCTTCTCTGTTGTCGCCCCTAGGTTGTGGAACATGCTTCCTGTGGATCTAAGAGGATGGTCTTCATTGAAGGCCTTCAGGAGAGCCGTAAAGACCCATCGTTTTAGCCTGGCTTTTAATGATATTTAGTTTTAATGTTATCTGGTTTAAATTGTAATTTTAATCTGCTTTTAATTGGTTTCTGATTTTAATTTTTAATTGATTTTAATTGTGGTTTTGTGTCTTTTTAAAAAAGTAAACTGCCCTGAGCCACCTTAGGAAGGGCAGTATATAAATCAAATAAATAAATAAATAAAATTTAGAAAAAGGACAGTCCTCCTGAGCCTGCAGCCAGAGGCATATCTAGGGAAAATGGCACCTAGGGCAAGCACTGAAATTGAACTACATCGATTGTCGCTGTAGTGCTGGATGATGGGCTCCTCAGGTCGGATGGTACTCAATATGCTACTGAGAAAGAGCTGAGGATCTCTCAAGAATACCAATGGTGTTTATGATGCGGTTAGATTAAAGCCTCTTGGACATCTAGCAGCTGATGTTGCTGTGTGGGAAAAGAAAATTCGAAGCTGCAAAGACAGAATTACAATGGGAACGGGGGACGTAAGAAGCATGAATATGGGAAATCTCGACACAGTGAAAGATGAAATGAATCAACTATAGATTGACATCTTGGGCATCCATGAATTAAAATGGACTGGTATGGGACACTTTCAGTCAGAAAATTATACCATTTACTACTCAGGACACAAAAACCAAAAGGAGGAACAGTGTTGCTTTCATAGTCAGGAAGGAAATAGCAATGACAGTACTTGGGTACAATGCAGTCAGTGACTGACTAATATCAATTAGATTTTGTGGACAACCTTTTAACATGATAGTTCTTCATGTCTAGGCCCCAACAACTGATGCAGAAGAAGAGGAAGTTGATGAATTTTATGCTCAAGTTCAGACTGAAATTGACAGAACATGCAAGCAAGATGTGATGCTGATGGTTGGAGACTGGAATGCCAAAGTTGGGAAAGGGAAGGAGGAAAACACAGTCGGCCTATATGGCCTAGGAAACAGAAACAAAGCAGGAGAACAACTTATTAGTTTCTGCCAAGCCAATGATCTCTTAACACATTCTTCAAACAACCAATGCAGCACCTATACACATGGACATCACCAAATGGAGTACACAGAAATCAAATTGATTACATTATTGGTGCAATGAGGTGGAAAGGCTCAGTTATAACAGCAAAGACATGGCCAGGGGCCGGCTGTGGAACCGATCACGAACTACTCATGTGCAAGTTCCAAGTCAAACTAAAGCGGAAAAACAAAGCTATCCAGCTCCCACGATATGATCTTGAGAATGTTCCCACCATTTTCAAGGAGAACATCAGGAACCGCTTTGAAGTTCTGAACCTCATTGATAGGGAACCAGAGGAACTGTGGAGTGAAATCAAAGAGGTTGTTAAGTACAAATGTGAAAAGAGACTGCCCAAGACCAAGAAACAGAAGAAAGCAAAATGGATATCAGAACAGACGGTGGAAATTGCCCAGAAGAGGAGAGAAGCCAAAGTCAAGAAAGATAAATACATCATGAAGGAACTTAATAGGGAATTTCAGAAAGCTGTCAGAAAAGACAAGGAGCAATACTACCATGACATCTGTAAAGACTTTGAGGATGGAAATAGACACAGAAAAACAAGGCAAGTCTTCCAAAAGATCTCTGAGAGGGAGATTCCAACCTCTAACTGGTATGTTAAGGGATGCCAAAGGACAGATAGTAACTGATTCAGAGAAGATCAAACAGAGATGGAAGGAGTATACTGAAAATCTGTACAGCAGGGACATCAACATCCAAGATACTCTAGAAGATATTCCCTACTTGCAAGAACCTCTAGTACAGGGAGATGAAGTTAGATCAGCACTCCAGTCATTACCAAGTCGGAAGGCTACAGGAATTGATGGAATAGCTACAGAAATATGGCAGGCAACAGAAGAATAATCAGTCAAGCCTCTAACCAAACTATGCCAGCATATTTGGAGAACAACACAGCGGCCCACAGATTGGAAGAGGACAGTCTACATACCCATACCAAAGAAAGGAGACTTAACAGATTGCGCAAACCATTGCACAATATCCTTAATTTCACATGCCAGCAAAATAATGCTCAGGATCATCCAATGCAAATTAGAGCCCTACGTGGAAAGGGAAACGCCGGATGTTTAAGCTGGTTTCAGAAAAGGCCAAGGAACAAGAGACATCATTGCTGAAGTACGCTGGATAATTGAGAAAGCCAAAGAATACCAGAAAGAAGTCAATATGTGCTTTATTGACTACAGAAAAGCCTTCAATTGTGTCAACCATATCAAGTTGTGGAATATTCTTAGGAAAATGGGTATCCCAGAACATCTCAGGTGAAACAGACTGGTTCCAGATCAGCAAAGGAGTAAGACAAGGCTGTATACTTTCTCCTTCTTTAATCAATGTATATGCCAGAAGCTGGATTGGAAGAAGATGAGCGTGACTTTAAAGTTGGAGGAAGAAACAGCAATAAACTGCGCTACGCTGATGACACCTCTCTGATAGCTGAGAATGCGGATGATCTGCAAGCTCTACTAATGAAAGTCAAGGAGCACAGTGAAAAAATGGGATTGCAATTAAATGTAAAGAAAACTAAACGAATGACAACAGGTACAGCAACCAGCCTCAGAATTGACAATGAAAACATTGAAGTGGTGGATAGCTTCTGCCTTTTAGGATCGACCATCAACAGTAAAGGATCCAGCAGTCAAGAAATATGCTGCTGACTAGCACGTGGTAGGGTTGCAATGAAAGCCTTGGAAAGGATATTTAGCTGCCATGACGTGTCTACACCTACAAAGATTAGAATCGTTCGGACAATGGTTTTTCCCATGACACTCTATGGATGTGAAAGCCGGACTTTGAAGGAGGAAGACAGAAAAGGCGTTGACGCTTTTGAACTTTGGTGTTGGAGAAGACTTTTGAGGATATCATGGACAGCCAGGAAAACAAACAAATGGATCATAGAATAAATCAATCCAGAATTTTCACTCAAGGCACAAATGACCAGGCTCAAGCTATCAGACTTCAGACACAACACACAAAGATCCAGCTCCCTTGAGAAGTCTATAATGCTGGGGAATGTTGAAGGAAAGAAGAGAAGAGGATGACCAGCAGCAAGGTGGGTGGACTCGATTACGACAGCAATGAATGCACCACTGAGAGACCTTAAAGGCCAAGTTGAAAACAGATCATCCTGGAGAGAATCTATCCATGTGGTCGCTAAGAGTTGACACCGACTTGACAGCACTTAATCAATCACACACCTGCCTCCTTCAAGGTTGCCAGATCCACTCCCTCTCTCAATAATGTATTTATTACCTCTTGGACTCAGCTGGTCACCTCCCTCCTCCACACCACCCTGTAAATGTTACCAATCATTCTCTTGTTTTTAGCAGCAGGGGAACAACTGGCCCTATTTAACTCCAGCACAGCATTTCTTCACTGGCTGTTGCTGGTATCCCTTGTGTATCTTCTTTGACTGTGAGCCCTTTGGGAACAGGGAACCTTATCATTATCATTATCATTATCATTATCATCATTATCATCTTCTTCTATGTAAGCCACTTTAAGAATTTTCATTGAAAAGTGGTATACAATTAGTAGACATTAACCAAGAAGGATGTGTGCTGAATAAGCAAGTGCTAAGACACACTACTGCAAGCACTTAAATGCATCCTCGGGTTGAGTAACCAAAATCTATCCAAGCAAATGTGACCACTGCTAGTTCTCTAGCAACAGTCTCTGACTATACGATTTCCAAAGTGTCATCCAAGTTAGATGCAAATGATTTTATCAGCAAAATGTTTTTGCAAACAAGCCACAGGTGTCTGTCAAGGGCTTCCTGGAAGGCCACAGAGAGTAGGCTCCACATTACTCATATCGGTTCCACTAGATGACACTGCACTGTCCTCTTTTGGTGCCACCACTCTTTTGGTGCCACCACTGCTCTTTTGGTGCCACCACTGCTCAAGAACAGGCTCGAAAATGAGCTCTAACCTGTGTTTGTACAGTCCTGTGCTTTTTCCTCAACTTGCATTTTAGTTACCTTCTCAACTGTTTCATTGCACCCCAACTCCCTAAGGAGCCAACTGCTCCCTATTCAATGGGGGAGAGTGCTTATTTTGTCCCTTCCAATTGGCTGCCGAGTGATGCTTGAAGCAAGACAATTAGCAGTTTTGGTCTTTCTGTTTGTTGCATTGCTGCTGCATGAGCAAAGCACACTGGCAGGCTTGTGCTGGTGCCTGCAGCAACATAGTGGCAGCCATCCTAGCTGGCACATAGGATCAGGCTGTTTGATAACCCCAAGAAAACTACAATCTCAAGAACTTAGAACTACACCTAATGCAAGCCTTGGAAGAGGTTTTGGCACTTTCTCAAACTTCTAAGACACATGGGGAATGCCTAAGTTCCTTCCACTAAGTTCCTTCCACTGCAGCAGAAGAATGAATACTTGAGATCATTCAAGCAGATCACTTATACGCACACTGCTGAACCCACAAACAGGCACATGACCACATGGAGAAAGATTAGTGGGAACAGGTTGTCCACATAGTGAGTCAGCAGTCATCGCCATAATTACAACTGCATTTCCCCCCAGTGCTTAAGATCACAGAAACACCTGCTAGTGCATAGTGTATATATGGCCCAAACACTACAATCACCAGGGCTAGGTTTAGCCCTCCTGCTCATACCACCTCACAATCAACAGTTTGGAGGATTCTGTCCAATTCTAGAATCACACCAACAAACAACACCTAGTAGGGGGGTACAGATGTTTGGTGGTGTCTGCTCAGTACTGCTCTACATTAAAATCTCCAGGCATGAGAGATTTCTATTAGCCTCTTGAAGAGTTTGGGCACAAAAGCTGCACATAAGCTGAACATAACAGAATTTGTGTGGCTAACCCAAATGGTTGACAGCAGGCTCTGGACTACCCATCTTCACAGTGGGGGCGGGGAGGATAGCAAGAACCCACATTATCCGATATCAACTGGGCAGCCTAGCTAGCACCTATAAATTTGCTGACAACAATTAACATTATAATCAGGACTGCATGCATTCTATACATGAAAATGCACAGGTTCTGCTATAGTTTCTTGACTTGCTATAATAGTGGGACATATCTTCTTCCTGGTATGACATGCTAGCTTTGCAGAACCAGCAAGAATCTGATTCCAAAGATCAAAACATTCCTGAAGCAGCTCTGAACATGTGGATCACCCTGAAGGTTCTGAACCCACTAGAACAGGCAAAGCAGAAGCCCACAATAGCAAACCTTCCATTCCCTTTAAATTGGTTAACATCACCTTCTTTGTGTCCGTTAATGAAGTGCTGGATTTAGGGAGAGGAAATGTTGCAATCTGCAACAAAGCTCCAATGAGAAAGTGTACTTGATAACCCCACAGAGTATCTTAGCCAGGAGGCTTCCCTTCAAACTGTTAAAGTGCAGAAATATATTCACACATGGTCAGAATTACATCTTTCCCCTTGCTAGCTGGATCAGCCCATACATTTGCTTTTAACACTTGAGACTTCAGTCAGTCAGTTGCTGAGCATCCTTCACTGAATTAACTTGAGATTTATCAGGAAAACTGCACAGGATTGAACCTTTTCCATATATAGGACAAAAGAAAGTGTTGGTTGATGTCATATCACCCAGTTTCTGGATGGCAGTCCTGTCAGATCCATCTATCACTGAATGTTCTTTTTAATTGTATTAGCTACATTAATGCATCCTCATTTCTGTGAATGACCTAAGGGATATTCCAAACATTCAGCTAATCAGAAGCCTGGAAAAATGGGAGAAATAGTTGTTCTCAAGGTATCTGCTCATTTACTGGAATTTAACCCTTTCCAGTTGCACAGGCTTATTACATATCTTGACTGGGAATATCAATAAGACTTAAAATGTCTTTTCTGCTTTGCCACAAAAAACCAAAATTAAGCAATCGCTTCTTTAGATACCCCTCAAACTGCTGGAAGGATGGAACCAGAACATTCACTTATGAGAGTTATTCCTGGCTTTAAGGGTCAAGGCTTACTTAGGCTTAGAATATTCACATACACCATTGCCCATCCTAGCCACTCTAACACCAAAGGAACATTTTGGATAATCATGTAAGGAACAGCAGTGCTAATTTTAACCTGTGATCAGCCCTCTCACACAAGGCAAAGCATTTGCCCCAGAAATATCTAGCTAAAACATGAAGGGAGCTTTTTAAAAAATTACTTTAAATATGTATCACAAAGTCCCTAATGAGAAAATAAGCCTATTAGCCTGTTAATGTTTATGTTATTAGCACTTCTTCACAGATTCTGTTTGTGGTAAAGTTTATCTCCCCAAACTCTACAATTTATCTAAAGAACTATTTAGTATGTTCATGATAGTTCATGAATGAATCCTTTTATTTACTATGAATAAATTACTTATTCAAAAGGAAGCTTTTGTTATAAGTTATGACTAGACTTTTGCGGATACCATGGACAGCCAAGAAAACGAACAAATGGAACAAATAGAACAAATAGAACAAACCAATCCAGAATTTTCACTCAAGGCACAAATGACCAGGCTCAAACTATCATACTTTGGACACATTAAGCAAAGACCCAGCTCCCTTGAGAAGTCCATAATGCTGGGAAAAGTTGAAGGAAAGGAAAGAGGACAACCAGCAACAAGGTTACGACAGCAATGAATGCAGCACTGAGAGACCTCAAAGGCCAAGTTGAAGACAGATCATCCTGGAAAGAATCTATGTGGTCACTAAGAGTTAACACTTTGATGGCACTTAAGCAATCAATCAAATGACTGGAAAGTTATAGTTAAATACCAGAAGAAAGAATTATTACTAAAGCACAATTGTGTTGGATTATATTATTATTTAATCCAATCCAAGCAGAGTCAAGTCTTTTAAGTCCTGTTACTTTAATGGAGAGAATTAAGCAAATGCTTAATTGTGGCTTTGATTATGCCCTTGATTGTTAAAATGTATTGTTTGTTTATCATCATTCCAAATAATTCATTTGCATACGATAGCTCACAATAAAAAATAATAAAGCCAAACCATAAAAAACCCCAAACCAGGTCAAAACAAGAAGTTAATGAAAGCAGTAGAAGTACATCATAGCCCAAATGCTGGCTTGCCCAAAACTTTACCTCTTTACCTCCTGTTTAAAAAGGGAGGAACAAGCATGCAAAGAGAGGCACTTCCTCCATGAAAAGGAAGAACCAAAGATAGGGTCTCACAACCAGGGTCTCACTTTCATCAAAGTATCCTTTTGATTTACCCACATCTATTGTTGCAAAGGTGTGTACTCCTTCTCTTGCTTTGATGAATTTGATCAAAAACTCTGAATTTGAACAAAGTAGCTGTGTCCAGGTGAGCATTAAGCCTTTCTCCCTGGGCTGTTTCCCTGACAGGTTAGGGTTAAAACATGGTCCACTCCCAAAAGCTGCTATCTGTCTGGCAACTTTTCACAGTGCAAACAGCATCTTTTGGGGTGTTTTAGAATGGAGAAATAGTATGGAGGAAGAGAGTTAAAGAGTCCCCCCAGTGCTACTGCTCTGATCAAACCTGGACACATTCACCCTCCAATGGTTGCTATTCGGTAGAAGAGAAAAGATAAGGAAAGCTGATTGTGACTCTCCTGAATCTCCTCTCTGTCTTGGTCCTAACTCAGGTACTTTTTTCAACTTTCTGAAACCACATCATGGTTTTCTGCAGCAACACTGTTCTCTTATTCCCCAGATCATCTGCAGGCAGCAGAGAGGAGACACCCAGCATCAAAGCATCTCTTTGTTCTTCAATGGACAGCCGAGTCAAGATTCTAAGTGAAAGAAACCTGATTGGAAAAAACCTAAACTTTTCAGTGAAAAGACAACACAAAAGGTACACAAACAAATCCTGGATGCATAGCTTGGGATGCCAAGTGAGCCTCTGCTGCACAGCAAGCAAAAGCATCAAAAAGTGCCTTTTCCACTTAGAAAGACAACAGACACAAACGATCCGCACCCAAGAGATGCAGCCACAGAGCCGGTAGAATAATTAAGACGGGGTGAGGGACACGACAGGGAGAGGGAGAGCGAGAGAGAAGGGGGCGTTGTTTACATAAGAAAGTTGCGGGCGCTGCTGCCTTACACAACGGACCAGCAGAGTTCAGCATGCAGACAGAGAAGGCTCCAGTTCAATGCACCCCCAGGAAACGCCGCGGTCATCTTTGAAACACCCAGATTCACCTCCCCTCCTAACCCCACGTCCCTCCCACCGCTCACAGGAACAGTTCAGGGCAAAAGAGAAGCCACTCCCACCTCCCGCAAAATAGCAAAACCAGAATTAAGGTCGCTCCCGAGATTCGGCCCTCTTCACAATGCAGCAATGCAGAGAAACGCGTGAGGACACTGGAAGCACTTAAACTTGGGTCTGACAGCGACTTAACGATGCTCCGACCTTAGGACTGGCAGGCGGCCCACTGCCCAAGTGCACATTCCTCCTCCTCCTCCCCCCCCCCCCACCACCACATCAGGCAAGGGGACTGGTGCCCTAGCCGGCGGGCTCTTGCCACCAACCGTCTCGCCCCCTCCGCCCCAGCCACCTCGCCCTCGACGAGGGGCGTCGGTCACTCACCGCAGTCGGCACACAGGATCCTGCCCACGTCTTTCTTGAGGTTCTTGCCGCTGGTGTCCAGAGGGGCGAAGGAGGTCTTGAAGACCAGCGGCTGCTCGGTGGGCTCCAGAAAGAAAATGTAGCGGTGGTTGCGCTTGACTTTGAAGCAGGGCGCCGGCGTGGAGCCCACGCGGATCAGCTGCTCCCGCTGGAGGCCGCCGCTGTTGAGGGGCCACAAGTCCAGCACCTTCACCAGGATGCCCGAAGTAGGCGCCTCGGAATCCGGGCTCCCGTTGCCTGTCGCCGCCGCAGCCGCCGTCGGAGGGGCGGCAGGCAGAGCCTGGACCTTGCCCTCCAGCACCACCGCCGCTGAGTACGCTTGATCCTGCACCGAGCGCAGGCTGGGCGAGTAGCAGGCGAGCGACACGCCGAAGAGCAGCATAGAGAAGCCGGGCGCCGTCGGAGCGCGCCTCATGCCGAGTCAGCCGGAGCCCCGAGAGCCTCCCGGACTTGGTCTTCCTCCTCCTCTTCCTCCTCCTGCAGCCACCGGCTCAGCTCGGGGGACGTAGCAGCAGGCCGGCCGCCTCTGTTGCTGCTGCTGCTGCTGCTGCCGCCGCGGCACTTCTAGCTGCTGCTGTTGCTGCGCTGAGCCTCCCAGCCCTCGTCCTCCTCCAGTCGCGGACAGACCTGCCGCATCTGGCCAGGCCATTTGGGGGGACGCTGCCGCCGCCGCCGCTGCCAAAGCTGGCTGCAAAACCGGAAGCGGCGTAAGCTCGGGGCCCAGCCGCCCAGCCTCCCTGTCCGGCCGCCGAGCTACGCAGGGACCCAGGAGCCCTTCCTCCACCCAAGCACACCCCCTCCCTGGGCCGTGCCCGTGGGGGCTCCTGATCTGGACAATGCAAGAGGAGGGTGGGGTGGGAGGAATGGGCAAGGCAAGCAGCCTCCAGCAGCATCACACAACCCCCTCCCACCCTGGGCAGGGATCGGTTCTGCCAAGAGGCAAGAAACTCGTCGGTCCCCAAAGCAAGGAGATGACCCCATTCCTGCCTCTGGTGGCAATCCCCGAGGATCCTGCTCCAGCATCCCAAGGGAACACCGCGCGCGCGCATCTCTTAATATCTCTCTCACACACACACACACTCACGCGCCCTTGCCCTTTGTAGAGGGCGTCGGGGTTCCCTCTCTGTGGTAGCCCTCAGGGGGCTCTCGGGATTGCCCGGCCTGTGCGCGTCTCCGCTGCGATAGCTCCCTCAGGGGTTGGGTGGGGTGGGGACATCTCCTCCGCGTTAACCTACCTCTAGCCCATGCCCAGGAAGACCCGGTCTAGCAGTTCGGCTGTAGCGCGAGATCCGGACTGGAGGCGACTCCCGCCTGCCTCAGGGAGGACGTGAGGAGCAGGTGCCTGCAGCAGGGCGGAGGAGATACGGGGGGGCGGGGGGCGCTGATACAAGTCGGGTGGATCCTGCTCAGTTCTTAAGGAGGAGCCGCACGAGGGCTCTAAGGCCGGAACTGCTCTGGAATGAGGAGGGCGTGCGCCGGTGCAACAAAGGCGGCAGCAGGGAGCCGAATTTGCGCCCCTTGCTCGACTGAGGGAGACCTGCCCACCTCCGCGACGGGCGGCGATGGAGCCTTTCGGAGGAGTTCGAAGCCAGCATTTCCTTCTCTCAAGGGAACGGTGGGCTCTACAAGCGCCTGGGGTACAGCTTTACCCACTTTGGAGGGAGAGACATCCGCTTGCAGAACAGGCAGCGTTGGCTTTCTCTCCGACGCTCGCCAGAGTGGGAGGAGGAGGAGGAGGGGACTCTCGGGAATCCTTTCATTTGAATGTGTGCTGCTGAAGAGGAAATTGCTCTTCTTGGGTCTCTACTCACTCATTGCCTCAGGGGTGTCGCGGTAGCTTATTGTTATCACAATGGTTAGGACACTTTCGCATGTCTTAGGGTTAGCGGTCTGACAAAAACCAAGGCATCCCGCTTACTAAACTAATCTGAACATGGAACGTTGGTTCATTTCTCCCTCAAACTAGGAAAAAGAGGGTACCCCTAAAGGGGCAAGGTACTTTTACACTAACGAAAATATGGTACACATGCGGCCCAAGAGACATCTCTAGGACACTTTGAAAGGGGGACATTTGTATATCTCTCCATCAAAACAGAGAATATAAATGTACGTAAAACGCTTATTTTTCAAGCAGGGGCCACTTCTGCAAAAACCTTCCATGCGAGTGTCATAGTGTAAGACACTTTCCCGAGGACAGTGGTGCACTTTGCCAAGGTTGGTGCGGTAAAAAGAGATTGAACCCTCTCAAGCCCCAGTGCCATCTTAGAAGGTGCTCACACAGCATTGGGAAGTGTAGTCCTCCTCAGAGAGAGTTCTTTGGGGGACTGAGGCGAGAAAGGACTCAATTTCCCTTAAAGGGTCCCACCAGTGCTGACTGAGCACAGCACTACACAATGGCGGTGGCAGCCTTTGAGCAGTGCCAGGGGCCTGTGTGGAGTGTTGGACTTTGACTGGAGCCCCACACAGGCCTAGATAACAACTGTACAACCAGTGAAGAGATTTTGTTTGTTGGTTGGTTTGCCTGTAGTATTTATATCCCGCCCTTCCAGTACACTACTGCTCAGGGTGGCTCACAACATAATAAAAAGATACTATGTAAAACAAGACTAATAAAGTTAAACAAATTTAAGTTAAACAAGTTAAAAGACCAAGCTAAAATAACATTTAAAATTACATTTTTAAAAAGTTTCAAATTAAAGGTTATTTTAAAAGCTAAAAAAATGAGAATTATAAAAACCTAAGAACCTACCAGATATATAAAGAGACAAAACATTAAAAAGCCTCTTCTAAAAGATGTATTTTCAATTTTAAAAAAAAAACACTGAGAGAGAAAGCATGGTGAATCTCTTCAGGGAGGGCATTCCAAAGCCGAGGGGCCACAACTGAAAAGACCCTTTCTCTAGTCCTTGCCAACAAGGCCTCTGTTAATGGTGGGGCCATGGGCAGGGCCTGAGATGCTGAGCAGAAGACCCTGGCAGGTTTGTATGGATGAATACAGTGTGACAGGTACCCCGGCCCCAAGCCATGTAGAGCTTTAATGGCCAAGACCAACACACCAACACCTTGAACCTGGAACTAGACCAGTAACCAATGAAGCCACCACAGGATACGTGTGACACCATGAAGCAACTTGCACTCACAAGCACCCTTGCAGCAGCATTCTGGACCAGCTGAAGCTTCCAAATTGTCTTCAAGGGCAGCTCCGTATAGAGTACATTGCAGTAGTTCAAATGAAATGAATGAATGAACAAGCTGAAATGAATAAATTCTTGAACTGAAGTCAGTGCAGAAGACAGGGCTCCTCAAATAGCAGAGGAAAGAATTAGCCTCTCTACTTTTGAACTTTTGAAATGTTTGAAGTAACAATAAATTACAGTGATTGAGATACTAAGTTAAAATTTGAGTACAGTGGCCAGAAAGTGCCCAAAGTTTATCTTAAGAAGAAAATGTAACAAGTCATCCAAAATCCAGAGACCAATGTTGGTACACACTTATTTGGGGGTTATATCTAATTTCCTCCCAAAGAATAATTGAATTGACTTGAGTTGTGTTTTAATTCTCTTCTGTGAATTCACCCTCAAACAAGGAAACATTCAGCAATCCCAAAACCTTTGGTTTAAGATGAGAATTCAGATGCTTTGCATTTTCACTTGTGCTCTAAAAACCACAAAAATGGCAAGCTGAACTGCCAGTGTCCCTCTTAACTTCCATGCCATATAAACTGTAAAGACTTTGTACAGTCTGGAATATTATGCTATATTTAGAAATAAGACTCCATGCATCCAAACTTTGCCTTGGTCTTTCATTTGGACATTGGACTGGAGAAGGATGCATCCAGGCAGAAATTCAACAAGTGCAGCTTCCCCAATCACTTCAAGAGATGCCCCTAATTAATTTGCCTGATGCATCTCTACAAGGCACAGTGCTTCTCCCAAATGTCACCTATACATCTGTAGTCCTCAAATAACCAACACTGAATTCAATAGGCAGTTTCCATCCCAGAAAGTTTTCGAGGCTGACACTAATTGTTCACACCTCAGCTAAAACTGGTAACAGCAGCTGAAGAAACCGGAGACAGCTGGATCAAGTATTTGATTCTGTTAAACATTTAAAAGGAACTTTATTCAAACCTGTAAAGTGATGTAGAGTTTAAAAGGGGAAATCTAATTAGGCACAGTAGGGGAAAGAAGTGTAACATCTACTACTTGAAGTATCCATATTTGTAGGAAGTATACCTCTGACCCCCTGTGTTCGACATCGGAGATATATGCCCTTACAAGTCCATTCACTATACCACCTCCAATGCCTCCTGTAACTTCACAAGGTTCCCAGTTATCTCACCTCATGCTTCCTCATAAGCCCATTTCCCCCACCCATTTTTTACACAGTCCCTCACCACCTCCATGTATTCCTTTGCAAGTTGAAGCACCCCCTGTCACTAATATGGGTATAGCACAGGGTGGGGGAATACACTTCCCAGATGTCAGGGGTGTAGCTATAATTGTACAAAAGGGTTCAAAGAACCTGGGGCCCCCAGCTCCTGAGGACCCCCCAGCTCCACTCTCCTATTTTCTTCAATATCTTCTTCATTCTGAGGGGCTGCCAGAGAGCGGGGTGAACATGGGCCCCCTCTACCCTAGCTATGCCCCTGTTTCTTTCCCAATGACCCTGCTTGCCTTCCCTGCCAGTCCTAAATGCTCTGGTTCCCACAGAAGAGAACCTCCCAGCACCAAGAATGTGTTGAACTGTGCACAGAGAGCCTCAGTGGGAGCGGCCACCTCATGAAGCACCAAGGGGATGCTGTAGATCAGGCCTGCACAATATGCGGCCCGGGGGCCGGATGCGGCCCGCGAGGCCTTTTTTCCTGGCCCCCGGGGCTATTTCCTCTTCCTCCCCCTGCTGCTTAAAAAACGCCTCCTCAAAAAAAATTCCAGCCGCTGCACGGCCGAGGAGATGGCTGTGGGGGTGCGGGTATTCTTCCTTACCCTCCCCCACAGCAGCAGTGGCGCACAGCGGCAGAAACCAGACGACCCTCAGTTCTGCCATTTGGTCCGGTGTTGCTTCCCAACTGTGAGGCGCGCCTGCGCAGTTAAGTCTCTTAAGTCTCTCTCTCTCTCTCTCTCCCACCAAGACTGCTCCATTCTCTCCCTCTCTCTCCCCCCCCCACTAAGACTGCTCCATTCTCTCTCTCCCCCCCCCACTAAGACTGCTCCATTCTCTCTCTCTCCCTCCCACCCACCAAGACTGCTCCATTCTCTCTCTCCCTCCCTCCCACCAAGACTGCTCCATTCTCTCTCTCTCTCTCTCTCTCTCTCTCTCTCTCTCTCTCACCCACCAAGACTGCTCCATTCTCTCTCCCTCTCTCCCCCACCAAGACTGCTCCATTCTCTCTCTCTCTCTCTCTCTCTCTCTCCCACCATGACTGCTCCATTCTCTCTCTCTCTCACCCACCAAGACTGCTCCATTCTCTCTCCCTCTCTCCCCCACCAAGACTGCTCCATTCTCTTTCTCTCTCTCTCTCTCTCTCTCTCTCACCCACCATGACTGCTCCATTCTCTCTCTCTCCCTCTCTCCCCCACCAAGACTGCTCCATTCTCTTTCTCTCTCTCTCTCTCACTCACCCACCATGACTGCTCCATTCTCTCTCTCTCTCTCTCTCTCTCTCCCCCACCAAGACTGCTCCATTCTCTCTCTCTCTGTCTCTCTCTCTCTCTCTCTCTCCCCCACCATGACTGCTCCATTCTCTTTCTCTCTCCCACCAAGACTGCTCCATTCTCTCTCTCTCTCTCTCTCTCTCTTTCTCTCTCTCAGGCCAAGACTCCTGCTGCATCCTTTCCATCTTTCTTTCCCCTTCTCCATTCTTTTCCAAAATTATGAGAAGAGGTTCTCATTTTTTTTTCCCTTAAAAGTGTTCCATGTTTTGTGTGATGATTTGGCAGAGGTGGAAAGGAAGAACAATGCATTTTATTATGTATTTTGTACAGATTGAATAATATATATATTATTAGAATGAATTTTAATTCAACTTATTTCATATTAATTTAAATCAATCTTGGCCTGCCAGAACATCAAAAGTTAAATATTGATTAAATTCATTTTTAATTCATTTTTAATTCATTTCACTTTAATTCAGTTGATTGGTTGATTGGTTGATATTAAGTGTTACTCTAATAATCAGCACCCTAGGAATTGACCTCGGCCCCCATGAACCAAGTCACGGTTGGTTTCGGCCCGCCAGGTCATTTGAGTTGTGCAGGCCTGCTGTAGATGCATTAGGATTGGGAATGGACAGCCCAGTAGCCAACACTTGTTTGCTAGAATTTAAGGGTAATTTTTAACTGTGCATCTCAGTCTCTTTACCTCAGATCTGCACCAGATTTGAAGAGGAGGTGTCACCTAGTTGATGTCTGCAGAATTTCCAACAGATTGGACAGACAGTTTAGATTTTGTTACCAACAGAATGTTCAGGGCATATAACGTCAGAATGCTGAAACAACTACCATGCCATGAGGAAAGGTTCTTTGGTAGCAGTTTCTTCTAGTACAGAAGCTCCATCTCTAGTTGCAGGATGATTTTTCCTTTCTACTTTTTTGGAGGGTAATTAGTCCCTCAACCCTTGTTGGATAGAAGCTACTACCCATGCTTCTCCAGATTAATAAATTAATAGGCCTCAATAAGTGGGCACAGAATGTATCTTTAAACTCACAGATTACAATCCCCATTTTAGTACCGCAGTTTTGTTCTTAATTTTTTAACTACCTATAGTTATTAAGGAACATTTTAATTCTGTATCAGGCAGTGTTGTCAACATTCCACTCAGTCCAACAGAGCAATCAGGATCCAAACTGTAAAGTTTTCAAAGCTCTGTTCTGCTTTATTAACATGCTTAGTTTCTGCTAACTGAGCAAAGAGGCACTTTTTTAAAGTGGTGATTCTCTTTATTTAACATGGAGAGAGAAACTGGCCCTATCCATCCCCAGCACAGCATCCCTCCGGTGGATGTTGCTGGTGTCTATCTTATGTTTCTTTTTAAGATTGTGAGCTCTTTGGGACAGGGAGCCATTGTTTGTGTATTTCTCTATCTATATAAACTGCTTTGGGAACTTTTTGTTGAAAAGCAGTATATAAATATTTATCATATTTGTTAGTTAGTCTAAAAACTGCCTGCCAGATAATATTTATTTATTATTTATTTATTAACAATTGTGGAGTATTCTCTAAAGACTCTAGGTGGTGAATAATAATAATAACAATAGCAATAATAGGAGGGGGATTAAGGACAAAAGCCTAGCGAAAAACATAGGCCTTAAGAAGGGCCTTAAAAGCCATTACGAGGGGGCTGAATGAATCTGAGGGGGAAGGGTGTTCCAAAGAAGAGGGGCAGCCACAGAGAAGGCCCTCCTATGGGCCCAGGCACTAAGGAGGGCCAACTGAGAAGATCTCACAGGATGGGATACAACTGGCTGAGAGAGGCAATCCCGGAGATATACAGGTGCTAAGCCCATAAGGGATTTGTAGGTGAGAACCAGCACTTTAAATTGGACCTGAAAGCAGATACGCAACCAGTGCCTATTCAACCAGTGCCTAATATGATGATCATGTAAATCCACAAAACACAAGATAGCACTTTCCTATGCTGAATGCCAAAATTTTGTAACCACTCCAACTAAAATGAAGTCACACTTTTCTTTCAGAAATACACAACTAAATTAAACTAGTGAATTCAGTAATAGCAGCAATGTGATCCCACCTCATCTTCCCTACAATAGTGAGCAGGATACAAGAAGCAGGTAATTTATATACTTCTTTTCAAATTTGCAGTGGTGTCGTCGCAGAAGCGCAGGCACTCACCATGACAGTTCCCACAGCCACACCCATCCCAACAGCCATGATCCATAGCCACAGTCCCAATAAAAAACCAAACAAATGACCTCTTTACATTACTCATATTTTTAAATGTAGTGTTATTGTTTGGTGTGTGCAAACATGCAGGCTGTTTCTTCTTTTTGAAGAATGTCCAAACTGAACTATAGTAGCATCACCAATCAGTTATATTCTGAGGGAAAGACATAGTGATTAAAATGTAGCACTGTATAGTTGGATGGATGCCCATACCAACAAGTTTTAGTTGTTTTACTCTATGGCCACCCAAATTGGATTAATTTCAACATTCTAGCTCTGGTTCTGGTGCCTTCAGCAACACGCTGAGTTCATAGCCACAGATCAACATATTTCTCTGGTTGCCACTGCCCCAAAGGTAGCCTGTTCATTTTTATGAACAGCAGCAGTTTTCCAAGGTTTTGAGTTTTCCCTGCTCTACTTAGAGATGCCAGGGATATAAGCTAGGACCTTCTGCAAAGGTTTTTAACAGATGCTGTATCACTGAGCTACGATCCCATCCCCATAGAAAGTGGTATACCACTTCAGAACATTGGTCCATCTAGTGCAGTATAGTCTACTCTGATTGGCTGCAGGTCTACAAGGTTTCAGGCAGGAATCTTTCCCAGCTCTGCCTGGAGATGCCATGGACAGAACCGGAGACCTTCTGTGTGTAAAGTTGCAGTTGTTCTTCCACTGAGCTACCGCTCTCTCCCCAAAGGGGACTATCTTACAGTGCTCACATGTAGTCTCCCACCCAAATGCATACCAAGGCAGCTCCTGTTTAACAAAAGAGACAATGAGGCTGTTCCCACGATCACTGGAAAGTGAGCTAAGGGAGCTTAGCCCGCTTTCCAGGGATCGTGGGAACCACCGGGCTCGCAGGCGAGCCCAGTGCTCCCAAGGCAGCTAGCCCACCTAATTCCCCCTCCCCCTGAATGAGGTTAACGGAGCTAGCTCTCCCTTAACCTCATTTTTTTGCTCATGTGTCGCCGCAGCATGTGGCGACACACGTGGACCCCCGACCGGGAGGCTGCAAGCAGCCTCCCAGGCTCGGGGGTCTCTCCAGAATGCCCCCTGCACTTGCGCAGGGCATCCTGGAACTTCCGGTGGCCGCATGGCCCCCGATCCCCACAGCCCCCGCCAGCTCCATGACAGAGCTGGCAGTTGTGTGGGTGGCAAATCAAATTCGAACCGGCTCAGGTGTCTTCCCCGACCCCAGCCAGCCCCCCCCCACCAAATGACTCTTCAGAGCCAGGCCAGGACCAGCCTCCTTCTCCAGCCAATTTCATGCTTCTGTGCATACATGAAGCCTATTTTTTTTACCTCTGCGCATGCACATGGGCAATTTGCATGACCATGCAATTTTCATGGTCACACATATTTCCTGTGCGCATGCACAGAGATAAAAATGGCCTCCACACACATCCAGAGGGCCAAAGAAGGCCTGGACCAGCCCCAAAGACTCATGGGGAGGCTGGTGGGGGTCAGGGAGCCTGGCCTTGGCTCTTTTTGTTCTTTCAATAAAGTTTTGGCATGAAACTTATTAGTATCTGTTTCTTATTAGTATCTGTTTAATGAAACTTATTAGTATCTGTTCCTTCCTTTTCCTGCTTTCTAGAAGGTAGTACATTTTACAAGTTGTACACAGATGATATAACTTCTGAGCACAGACAGAGTACATTTTGCCCTTTTAAGCCATAACCTTCTGCTTAATAGTCGACTTGATGAAAATTCCACAAAGTAGTCCATGGAAATTAAAAGGACACATTAGCCATTGTCCTCTTATTTTTTATATGATTACATTCAGTAATTTTCCTTATGTCAGCCACTATCTAATTCTTGCTATATTATATACAAAGTCGGAGAGGAGGAGCTATTGGCATTCTTGTTTTAAAAATACTAACAGAGCCTATGCCCCGTGGGATGCTGTGGATAATGTCAGATTCTGTGACAACAGTTTGTGGTCTGGGTGAAGTTGTGGTGGTAGATTTACATTACAGGGTTTTTAGATTCTTTCCCAGCCATTATTTTCCTTCCAGCACCATTTTGCAGGGATTGTTTAACTGTTCCCTTTTTATTTAGATGCAAGTTTCACTGAGCTAAATACAGCTCACTCCCTTGTACAGGTAAGTGTGCATATAGAATTGCAACCATTCCCACCCAGCACCTACAAATTACTATTCGGATGTAAACTGTACTTGAACATGGAGGTTCTACTGCCTGTGAATACAGAGTGTTCATTTCTCAGTATGCTCAAGTGAAGCTTCCATATTCACAGGCATTGGCTCTGATGTAGAACTTCCATGTTCAAAACCAGTCTAAACCAGAATGCTGGTTTCTTGGCACAGGGTGAGAATGGTTTTTGGGGGTTCCTTGCTGCACTTCTTTGTGTGCTTCCTAACATGGGGTCCTTGGTCCCACTCCTATACATGTTTACTCAGAAGTGAACCCCAGAGAAATCAGTGGGATCCCCCCCCCCTGCGCTTCTATGCTTTCGCCCAACTTTTAAAGTTAACTTCAGATGCAGACTTTCAAATCCGAGCTGAGCTAGATGCCAAATTACTGGAAATAAAATGTACTTTGGAGGAAGTGAAAGAGCAAGCAGTGTCTCTCTGATCATTCCTCCATGCCAAGCTGACTTCTGTGATAGAAAGTGATGAGGATAGTGAAATAGAATTAATTAATATAACAGGGGATGCTGGGTCGAACAGTTCTGATTTGAACTCATCTTAAAGGTGCTGAGGATTTCCCCCAGAGTATACTAAGTGAAGATGAGCAGGCAGTTCATCCGATACAACCACTCACTCCATCCCCACTGTATGAGGCGTCGGACCTTCAGGTCTCTCCAGTGCCTCAGCCTGAACTTTTAGTCATAGTGGGGGAGGATTCTGCAATAAAGGAGCCTCAGAGCAACACTATAATCCATGCTGTCCTGGCTTCTTCTTTTGAATGTGATTTCAGCTTTCCAGGAATCCACATCCCCAGCTCTGAACCCAGCAATGACCATTCTACAATCCAGTCCCAATATGTCTCTTTCATCAGGCTCCCAAATAACAAAGCAGTTTCCCCTAGATGTGTGCCCAACAGTGTCTGATAATGCTCCAAGCACTACTGATCTGGTTCAGCTACCAAATCCATCTGAAAAGAGATCCTTTGGGATCTCTCGGCGGCTTTCGATACAATCGACCATAGTATTCTTCTGGAACGTCTGAGAGGGTTGGGGGTGAGAGCTACTGTGGTTCCGCTCCTACCTCTCGGATAGATTCCAGATGATGTCGATTGGAGACTGTTGCTCTTCAAAATCTGAGCTTAAGTATGGTGTCCCTCAAGGCTCTGAACTTTCTCCAATGCTTTTTAACATCAACATGAAACCGCTGGGAGAGATCATCAGGGGATTTGGAGCTGGGTGTTAACAGTACGCTGATGACACCCAGGTCTATTTCTCCATGTCAACTTCTTCAGGAGCTGGCATATCCTCCCGAAATGCCTGCCTGGAAGCAGTAATGGGCTGGATGAGGGAGAATAAACTGAAGCTGAATCCAGATAAGACGGAGGTACTTATTGTGGGGGGTCAGAACTCTAGAGACTATTTTGAGCTGCCTGTTCTAGATGGGGTCACACTTCCCCAAAAGGAACAGGTTCGCAGTCTGGGAGTACTTCTGGATTCACACCTCTCCCTGGTTTCTCAGGTTGAGGCAGTGGCCAGGGGTGCTTTCTATCAGCTCTGGCTGATACACCAGCTGTGCCCATTTCTCAAGATCAATAACCTCAAAACTGTGGTACATCTGTTGGTGACCTCCAGACTTGACTTTTGTAATGCACTCTACGTGGGACTGGCTTTGTACGTAGTCCGGAAACTTCAGTTGGTTCAGAACACGGCAGCCAAGTTGGTCTCTGGGTCATCTCGGAGAGACCATGTTACTCCTTTACTGATGGAGTTACACTGGCTGCCAATAGGTTTCTGGACAAAATACAAAGTGCTAGTTATAACTTACAAAGCCCTAAATGGCTTAGGCCCTGAGTATCTAAGAGAGCTTCTTCTTCATTATGAGCCCCTCCGCCCATTGAGGTCATCTGAGGAGGTCCGTCTCCAGTTACCGCCGACCTGTTTGGTGGCTACACAGAGACAGGCCTTCTCGGTCGCTGCCCCAAGACTGTGGAATGCGCTCCCTGCTGAGATACGATCCTCCCCACCTCTGGCAATTTTCAAAGAACACCTGATAACCCATCTTTTCACCCAAGCTTTCTCAGCTTCCTAAATTTGGGGGGTTTTAATATTTGGTCTATTTTAAAATTCAAAACCCGATTTCAGGGTTTTTAATCACTGTAACTGTTTAATTGTTGTTTTAAAATGTTTTTTAATTGTTAATTGTTATGTTGTTGTTTTTAATTTGTTTTAGCTCTTTACTATTTTAGTGGTTTGTTTTAATTGTAAACTGCCCTGAGCCATTTTGGAAGGGCGGTATACAAATCAAATCCATCAATCAATCAATCAATCAATCAAAGCAGGCTTCTGTCCCAGCCACTGCTGAATTATCCAAGTGATAATTATTAGATTAGTGTGGACTTTCCTTTTGCACATGGAATGTAGCCGGTTAGGTGTGTAAATCTAGAGATATCTCTTTTGTAAAATACCTGTCTAAATTTGATATTATTTTCCTGCAGGAGACTTGGGTCATAGATAAGATTGAAGTGGACAGTTTTAATGTAAAGCATGGCAATACCTTGCCCAGTGAAAAGTGGGGGGGTAGATCCAACGGAGGATTGGCCCTATTAATTGCAACAGGACTTCATGTGAAGATTACCCCCATGCCCTTTCATGCCCAGTGGGTGACTGCAGTTTTACTGCAATTTAATCAAGCTCAAATTGTTCTGATAAATATATACTTAACCTCTCTTCATAAGCACTCCCTGATAGGCAGCAATGGCAAAGTCTAGGTATATAGAGACCAACCTCTAGCCTATATTTTAGTGAGAGGTGATTTCAATGCACCGATGGGGCAGGATGACACAGCTGTATATACGCATTACCATGCTGTCCCACCAGAAGACATGGGGGACTCCCTCCTGGAACCAGCCCCCATTAGATTAAGAAATGATCCACTTCCTGAATGGCCACCTGTTTCAGTAGCCAAAGTAAAAAAGCTTATTGGTTCTTTAAAAGTCGGCAAGGCCTCAGGCTGTGATTGCATCTCTTCGGAAATGATTAAGTTTAATGCAGATTGGTGGGTTCCTGGGCTGGCAGCTCTCTTTACATGTATAATTCAAACTGTGTACATACCTCAAGACTGGGGCATAGCCATAATAGTGGCCATATTTTTAAAAGCGGATAGATGTGATCCTGCCAATTATTGCCCAATTTGCATGTTGAGTGTTGTAAGTAAGCTTTCCTCAAGGCATTTAGATTGGAAGTTGCAAAATTGGAAGGAGAATTAAGGTATTTGGGGTAATGAACAGGCTGGTTTTAGAACGGGTCATTCAACCATGGACCATGCCCTGGTATTATGCCATCTGATTGAGAAATATAGCAACAAACCTAAGTCCTCTTTGTATGTGGCCTTTGTAAATTTTAAAGCAGCCTTTGATTCAATCTCGAGGATAAGCCTCTGGGAAAAATCCAGAGATACTATGAAATGGAAGTACCAAAAAATGAACATTTTATCACTTATCAGCAATTAGCCTGTTCGGTGGCGGCGGGGTGGTGGTGTATCTTTAAGGAGCAGAGAGGGTGCTCATTCATTCATTCATTCATTCATTTGATTTCTATACTGCCCTTCCAAAAATGGCTCAGGGCAGTTTACACAGAGAATTAACAAATAAATTAGATGGATCCCTGTCCCCAAAGAGCTCACAATCTAAAAAGAAGCATAAGATAGACACTCCAACAACAGTCACTGGAGGTACTATGCTGAGGGTGGATAGAGCCAGTTACTCTCTCCCTGCTAAATAAGGAGAATCACCATGTTAAAAATGTGCTTCTTTGCCAAGTTAGCAGAGCTCATCCCCATCCCCCCGCCGCCACATTTTCCCTGCCGGCATTTTCGTGAAAACCATTGGCACAGGGCGGCAGCATACCTCCATGCCGCTCCAGCCAGCATCAGACTGGAAGTGGCCAGTGCGTGGACATGACGTGCACACACATACTGACCATTTCTGGTCCTATGTTGGTTGGGGTGGCAAGGAGGTACACTGCTGCCTCCCGCCAGCAGTTTTCATGACAGCACCGGTGGGGGAAATGCAGCAGAGAGGATGAACACCCTCCCTGCTCCTTAAAGGTAATACTCCCACCATCAAGCCTGCCCAGACCTGGTATGTGCACATCCCTACCCTAGACCCCACAACTGGAGGGACAAGGCAGACAATTCAGGAGATGAGATAGAGTGGGATCCCAGGCAATTCTCAACATACCTCACACCACTTTGACCACCCACACCTAGGGGAACTAGGGGAACTAGAGCCAGTACCTCCAACACAACCTGAGGACATGCCCTTGCCTTCATCCTCTGACTCACAGGAATGCCTTGAGGACCTGCCAGTCCCAGTGCCACCAAAGCCAAGGCTTACCATATTAGGCAGGCCCCTTTAAACTGCAGAACCCTCCCTAGAGAAGGAACAGTGCCAATCTACTCTACCTAGGCACCAGTCCTATAAACCAGAACCTAAGTATTTGCTGGGGCAACATCCATCTTTCCTTGTTGTACTCAACTCTCCTGCTTGCCTGTTTGGAGCTATCCAGGGTCCTGATCCCTTTCCCTGCTGATAATTCCTTGGAGCTATCTGAGGTCTGTGTCTCTGTCTCATCCAGATGCCTGCCTCAGCAGAGGCCCCAGCTTGGCCATTGGCCCCTGCCTGGAACAGAATATAAATCCATTTGAGGACCTGCCAGTAACAGTAGAGATCTGCCAGTGTCACCAAAGTCAATGCCTGCAAAAATGGGAAAGGCCCCTTTAAGTTACAGAGCCTTCCCCAGGAAGGGGCAGCACCAAACCACTCTTCCTGAGCAGCAACTACAAAAACCTTCAGTCAGCTCCAAACATTTACTGGAGCAGCAACTGATCTATTGTGTTGTACCTAGCTCTCTCTTGCTGATTTTTTCACGGTCTTTAGTGAGATACTCACTCTGAACTTAGAAAGAATATTTTATAATACAATTACTTTGGTAAGACTCTCTGAAACATGGCTAGAGGCATATGTAACTATGTGTAGCACTCCCACCAAAGGGCACATAGGCCTCAGAAGGGTGGGAAGGGGGTTTCAAGCACCCTGATCCTCCTCCACTTGCCAGGGAGAGAGAGAGAATGCCCTGCTCCTCATTGGAAGCCCATACCGGACGCCAACCTCTGTCTCCACTGGCCTCCTCATCACTGGCCCAAGGCCCATTATATAGCTCCTTGCACTTCACATAATCAGCTGCCTCCCTTCCTGACCCCTCCGCCAGCCCTCTGTTCCAGCCCTCTGTCATTCTCCCTGATAGCTTGTGCATGGCTGCTCTCCAGGGCCTCACCCCCCATCCCCGCATCATCACACAGGGACGTTGCAGAGGGGTGGGGCCTACCAGTTACTGGCTGCAGCCAGACAATGGCCCATTGGGCCACTCTGACCCAGCCAAGGGTGGCTGGCTTCCCAGTGTCCATGCCCTTCCCTGACTCCCAGAATGGGCATCGCTGGCTCCATACAGGATTGGGCTCATCCCGTCTGTAGTTGTATCCATCACTCAGCCAGGTAAGTGCCCCGCTCAGCCAGGAGCTCATGGGAAGGCCCAACACTATGATATATAAGGCTGGGGAAACCTTGGATAAACCAGAATCATGCAATCCAATCTCACCTCTTGATTTTAAGAACTTTGCTTCAGTAATAACTAAAAGCTAAATTAAAATTTAAATGGATACATGGGGATCAAATAGATTCATTAAAGGAAAGCATGTTTCATGGATTTCGTGAAAGGTGGTACATTTATTGAACTTTTTGGAATAGCAAAGGTCACCTACACCTCTTTGTTGCAGCGAAAAAGCATTTGATTGCACAGAATTGTTGTTTTCAAAGGAGGTCCTGACAGACTTTCCTTTGGTTTTGGGGACATTTAGAAAATTAATAGATAATATTTAGAAAAGGTATTGTTAAATAAATATTCATCATATAACATACAGCTTCAATGTAGAGTATTTTATTATTTTTATTCATTGAAATTCCATCTTACCCTTTCTCCAGGGTACACATGGCTCTTCTCCCCTTTTATTTTCATAACACCCCAGTGATGTAGGTTAGGCTGGCCAATCACTATAGTGACTGGCCCAAAGTCACTCACTGAACCTCATGACAAAGTGAACAATTGAACCCAGGTCTCCCAAGTCCCCCTAACTACAATGACTTTTGTTCTTAAATATTTGTATAGAAATATTGGACTTGTCCATTAGGACAGATGAAGATATTAAGAAAATAAAACACTACTACACAGACAATGTGATCTTTACATTGATCTTGAGATACTATATTGAGGCAACAGAAAAATAATGTGATTTGCCTTCCAGAGACACATTTCCAAATCATGATATTATTCTATGTGACCTAAAGAATATCTCAATTTTCCCAGTGTAAAATTTTGGGTAAATCTGAGCTGCTAGAGATAAATTTAAATTACCAGATTAAGCATCTTAAGGGACTCCGCACTTTAAATGTCACTCCCCCAATACCATCTTCTGGAACCTACCTTCTAGGCAGGACTGGAACCACAGTAATGCTCTGCCACCCAAACCCACCCTAAATAGGTGATCCAAAATGATACCATGGCCAATGCTATTGGAAGCCACTAAAAGGTACATCAGAACCAACAAGGATGTTTTTCCTCCTATCTTATTTCCAGCATAGGCCATCCACCAGGGTGATCATGGCAGTTTCAGACCCAAAAACAGGACAAAATCCAGATTGAAAAGCATCCAGTTAATCAGGTTCATCTAGGAACCCTTGGATGGAATTGCCATTATCATCTCAAACACACTCTTTTGAACACTCACAACTGGGAGGTTGAAGATTGGTCTATAGGTGTTCAAGTGTGCAAGGTTCAGCAAGGGCTTTTAAAATCATGGTTTTACCACAGTTCAGTTTAGAGACTGATATTAAACCCTCCACAGAGAGCATCTCATTCTCTTTACAACCCATTCATCCAAGCCTCACCTGACTGACTTAATTAGCCATGATGGGCAAGGGTCAAGAAAGTATATGGTCAGCCATATTCTTCTAAGGATCCTGTACACATCCTCAGAGAGAACAAGCTGAAAAGATTCCACAGCAAAATAAAAAGTTAGTACTACAGAGTCATCATTTGACCCTTCTCTCAGCGAGGAGCCTATGTCAGAAGAACAGATGCAAGCAACTTTATTTGCAAAGTGTAATGAATTGGTCATGGGGGTTACTGAGGATCTTCTCCACAGTCATAGTCATAGTCATAATCATACTGAGGATCTTCTCCACAGGCACTGTTTTTCAGTGGTTCCGCTCCTACCTCTCGGATAGATTCCAGATGGTGTCGATTGGAGATTGTTGCTCTTCAAAATCTGAGCTTAGGTATGGTGTTCCTCAAGGCTCCATACTCTCTCCAATGCTTTTTAACATCTACATGAAACCGCTGGGAGAGATCATCAGGGGATTTGGAGCTGGGTGTTACCAGTATGCTGATGACACCCAGATCTATTTCTCCATGTCAACTTCTTCAGGAGTTGGCATATCCTCCCTAAATGCCTGCCTGGAAGCAGTAATGGGCTGGATGAAGCTGAATCCAGATAAGATGGAGGTACTTATTGTGCGGGGTCGGAACTCTAGAGACGATTTTGATCTGCCTGTTCTAGATGGGGTCACATTTCCCCAAAAGGAACAGGTTCGCAGTCTGGGAGTACTTCCGGATCAACGTCTCTCCTTGGTTTCTCAGGCTGAGGCGGTGGCCAGGAGTGCCTTCTATCAGCTTCAGCTGATATGCCAGCTGCGCCCGTTTCTTGAGATCAGTGACCTCAAAACAGTGGTACATTTGTTGGTAACCTCCAGACTAGACTTCTGTAATGTGCTCTACGTGGGGCTGCCTTTGTACGTAGTCCGGAAAACTTCAGTTGGTCCAGAATGTGGCAGCCAGGTTGGTCTCTGGGTCATCTCGGAGAGACCACATTACTCCTTTGTTGATGGAGTTACACTGGCTGCCAGTAGTTTTCCGGGCAAAATACAAAGTGCTAGTTATTACTTAAACGACTTAGGCCCTGGGTATCTAAGAGAGCGTCTTCTTCATTATGAGCCCCACCGACCACTGAGGTCACTTGAGGAGGTCCGTCTCCAGTTGCCACCAACTCGTTTGGTGGCTACACAGAGACGGGCCTTTTCGGCTGCTGCCCCGAGATTGTGGAATGCGCTCCCTGCTGAGATACGATCCTCCCCATCTCTGGCAATTTTCAGAAAACACCTGAAAACACATCTCTTCAGCCAGGCTTTCCCAGCTTTTTAAAATTTGTTTTTAAATTGTTTTGATTGTTTAATTGTAGTTTTATGATGTTTTTAATTGTTAATCATTGTTATGTTTTATAATTTTTATTTTTATTATTAACTGATTTTAAGGTGTTTTAATGTAAACCGCCCTGAGCCTTTTGGAAGGGCGGTATAAAAGTTTTAATAATAAATAAATAAATAAATAAATAAATAAATAAATAAATAAATAAATAATAAAGGCCAGTTAGTATCAAGCCCCACACAACTGGAAAATCTCCACCAATGGACTCTGAAAATATCCAATGGTGGCAGAAAAATAAGATTATGTTTCCACCACCACCATACCACCACCAAACTGGCACTAAAATGAATTCTAGCCCATATTCAGTTGAATTCATCATAATCTTACTTCACAGTCACTCTAACAATTGTTCCTGCTGTTTCATTGCCCTGAGTACACTGGAAAAACAGGAAGCCAACTGGACTTCCCAGGAGTGATTATTTTTACCACTTGGATCATCTCCCCATTCCAGAAGACAATTAAAACTTCACTAGAATAACAAGTCATGACAGCAGAAAATTCCCCAGATCCATCCGGATCCATAGGAAACTGTCCAGATCCATAGGTCTTTAAGGGCAGACCTTCTTAATGGGGCCTTCATCTTTGCTGAGAATACAAGAACCAGTTAATCTAAATCTGGTTGGCTCCTTTCTAAAATGGGGGTAGCAACAACTTTAACTTCAGAACAAGATGGAAGTATTTTGTTCCCTTTCAGCAGGTTGTAAATAGTTCAATTAGCTTTTATATGTTTAAAAAGATTTTAATTTTAGAATTCTAATTAACAAAAATTGTCTCGTTCCTGGGCTATATTGATTTTGAGTTTAGTTATGGCTGTTTTTACCTTTTTGTCATAACCAATGAATCTATATTTATTTTATTTTATTTTATTTTATTTTATTTTATTTTATTTTATTTTATTTTAATATGTATATATTGCCAACTAATTAACAAGACTCTCCTAGAGACTAAAAATAAAACTCTAAAATGATTCCATCATTAAAACTCTAAACAACTATCTAAAAGGCTAAATCATCAGCAAAAAGTCATGGGTACTCTTTATATATTTAGGATGCTCTATTATTTTTCTACAGAGTAAAACCTTTATATGTCTAAGATACAATACATACAAGAGATACAAGAAATAAAATATAGTGCAGGGGAATAAAGCTAAGCACTGAGTCCATTTTAAAAGACGTAAGCTTGCATGTGAACATTTTATCTGTACAATGGCTGACATCCAGATTAACGTTGCACATGCCAAATAATATTGCTCATGAAACCCTCAGAGGCATATTTTCAGCAGGCATCTATGAAAAAGGCCTATGAAAACACCCCTCCCCCATTGCACACACAGAACATTATTTGGCCCACAGGTTGGAGTGTGCCCCCCGCCCGACACTGCCTTCCTCTAAAAATTCAAGGAAGCTCGGGCAGGCGTTGGGTGGTGGAGACATGTCTCTTGGGGGGGCGAGGCAGGGGCCCCCGAGACAATGGTCTCCCCTTGCCTTATTATAGTTACGCCCCTGTTGGCCCACACAGCATCCATCTGGGTGTCGGTCAGCATATAGGGATTCAGAAAAGGCTGTATATTCATATTGTAAGTTCGGTTAAAACCATTTGTTATATTCTGCAGATTAAATGCTTCCCACATCATCCCTTTCCATTCCTTCTCTCCCTTCCTCCCACTCTGAAAGTTGTTCCTGCATTTACCAGTTAATGTCAAAGACCTCAATTGCAGATTATCTGTGCAGTATCCTTAAACCACAACACCATAAGAATGTGTCAGCATGTTCTTTTCCACGTGTTATTCCATGTGCTATGGTGTTATTAGATGCACACTTAACTCCCAGAAGATACAATCAATTTAGAAAATTACTTTTCTAATCAAATATGATTTAATATGGCAACACACTTCTTTTTAACTTTCAAGAACTTCAAGTGCTGCTCTTCTTTTTTGTGGGTCACCCTATACGTTTTAGCAACCTGGCCCTCCCTTAGGCCAGGCTGTTAGTGCAAAGTGCTGCCTTTTTGCTCCAGCTTTGTTTCTGTCACCAAAATTCCCACTTCCATGCTCTAAGCTCATGTAACAGAGAGCAAGAGTGTGATTGTCCCATTCTGTACAGTTTGTCATTTGAATTTTGAGTTCTTTTGCAGGGGTCTATATGCTGCTATGGAAGTGCCATGCAGTTGCAGTATCAATCAGAATCCTGTACTTCAAGTGCATAAGTAGAGCAGGTGGAGATGGAGCTGTGTTTGGGGGGTGGGTTGGCTCTCCTCCACTTAGTTCCCATGAGAGTGTTTTGATTTACACCACTTCTCTTCCCAGCATAAACTTCTCTTCCTAGCATAAACATCATTGCGGGATGGAAGCAAGATCTGAGGGCCCATAGGATTCTGATGAGGTCCCATGCTTCCCATGACATGCCTGCAGTGCTACCTATTTTTGGCTTTGTTGTAGCTGCAGAGTTGCATCTTCAGTAGGGTTACATTGACATGTTATTATCTGGTGTAATTCTGGTGATATGCCCACATGAAGTCCTTGACAACAGCATCTCCTCGGAATCTGTTGGTGTGGGGGACTTAACTGGGATCCTGAAGATCTCTGGTCAGCAGATGGAGCATAGAATTATAACCCAAGAGTGCTGTTTTGTTCACTAAGTGCAAATTAACAGCCATTTTCTAGTCCACCCTTTTCAGTAACAGGTGGAAATGCCAGCTTTCTGCAGCCAAAATGTAAGCTGGAACTCATTGCCAAACTTCATTTTTGAAATTTTCATTTTTGACATTCTATCAGGAAGAAGTGTGAAGATTACATCCTAGTTGTATAACTGAAACGTCTGTCTTAACGATGAGCCATCACTTTCAGATAATTTGCTAGAAATGAAAAATGCCAGCATTCGGGATATACCAAGAGTCCATGTGAAGATCCTGGTGCAGAGGGAGAAAGAAAATATTGCACATTTGTCTCATTGGCATTGCTTAAAATCATGGATGCCACCATTTGTCAAGAAATGTATACCAACAAGTGGTAACAGGCTAGATTTCCTGGATTGTTGATTAAGCAAATTGAGGCCTTTGACTTAACAACTTCTCTTCATTTTAATACAGTAGCTCCTATTAATATTGAAATAATGCAATCAAATTTGATATAGGACACATTCTACATTTCTAGTTCAACCACAAGCTTAGTCCTACACCCAGTGTTAAGAAGTACTTAAAAAAACGGAAGTACTTTTTCACACAACGCACAAACGGAAGTACTTTTTCACACAACGCATAATCAACTTGTGGAATTCTCTGCCACAAGATGTGGTGACAGCCAACAACCTGTATGGCTTTAAGAAGGGTTTGGATAACTTCATGGAGGAGAGGTCTATCAATGGCTACTAGTCGGAGGGCTGTGGGCCACCTCCAGCCTCAAAGGCAGAATGCCTCTGAGTACCGGTTGCAGGGGAGCAACAGCAAGAGAGAGGGCATGCCCTCAATTCTTGCCTGTGGCTTCCAGAGGCATCTGGTGGGCCATTGTGCGAAACAGGATGCTGGACTGGATGGGCCTTGGGCCTGATCCAGCAGGGCTGTTCTTATGTTTATGTTCTTATGTTCTTAAGAGAAGAAACATGATTGGGATGTATTTTTCAACTGGAATGAAAGTTAGTGTGCATGTCCAGGATACTATATATGTCAAGTACAAAATAGCAGCTTGACCTACAGCACTCAAATAAAATCTCTTTATATTGGTCAGCGACCAGCATGAGATTAAAACAAATGTAGAAGAGAAGACAAACTTCTACTACAAACAATAAAACCAAATAAATTTTTAAAAGTCCTCCTGAACATAGATCAAGGTACTGAAAGTACTACTAAAAATATTTCATACTTATGAGACTATTACACACAAATCAAAACTCAAACAGTTGCCTTCCCAACTCCTGAATCTGAAAGGGGTTAAACAATTCAGGAGCTTAGGAAAATTTAGTTGTTAGATTTACTGATGATATACAAGTGATCCCAATACCTGCTTGCCCATCTGCAGTTAGCCACACTGTAGCTACAAAAGTTGCTCTGGCCTTAAATCCATCACCTATTTCCCCGTTATTAAGCTCTTACACAAACAGAGGGATGAGCTACAAAATTTAGCTACCTGTCTTGTGGTAATGGAATTACTTCCTTCCAAACAGCACTCCATAATGCAATATCTTCCTTGGGGACTGAGAGATTATAATGATAGTTGGTATGTATGTGTGTTTATTACACCATTTTCCATTTAATGTTTGAACACCAGCTCTGTCTTTCCACCCATTTTTAAGGAAGACGGGATAAATGTAAAACACACAGGGTAGTATCTACAGCAGTGTCCACACAATGGCTCTTGTACAGGCTGTTTCCCCCTTCCCCTTACTGTAGCCACCAGAGCCCCCTGAGAATCCATTCCCAAGTGTTGGAGGTGCAATGGGCTGATGCAGGGGAAGGGAGAGCTTCCAGAAACTGGGCAGAGACACCACCTGCAAATGGGGGAAAGTATCACTATTCAGTTTCTGAGCATTTTCTCCCCAGGGAGGCATTCATACCACATTCAAGTCTGTTGCCAAGGGTTCTTCAACCCTCAGAAATGGCTTTTCAGGAGGCTCTGGTGGCTGCAGTGATGGGGAGGGGTGAGAAGAATGGATTGTGCAACTGCCATTGTGCATGTGCTGCCGTGGATGCTACCCACAATAATAAGATATCTCCCTTGCACATTGGGAGATTACAATGAAATTTACTATGTACATGTACAATACAATTTTCTGTATGAAGATCGCCCAACTGCACCCATTTCAAGGCTGGGAAGAAAGATACAAAATAAATTGTAATGTAATATCTGCCTTGATAATGAGATTCTGGAATGACAGCTTGTGTCTAGTACACTATGCTGTGTTTCAGGTTCAAATAGCAGTTTGATCCCTGCCAAGAAAGGTAAATTACACACTGCAATACAATATCTCCTCTGAGCTCCATGATATCACATCGATAATTGGTATGTTTGTAATGCTGTTATTTTTAATCAGGATTATTTTTAGACATAATCATTTTATTGATTATTGATGTAAACTGCTTTGCAGGGCCATTGAGCTGAAAGGTGGGATACAAATAAATTAAAATTACAAAAATGTTCCAACTAAAGCTTGAAGATCAACCCCCATCTCCATTTATCATAGAGAGGTAGACAAAGACACAAAATACTGTACACTGCAATGTGGTATCCAAAACAAGATGCCTCAAATACTGTGCATTGCTAGCCAATAACTAATAAACTATTAGTTCTGGAATACATGCCACTACTACATGAAGTTCACAAAGGAAATGAAAAGCTTGTGTACATATATACTGGAAGTTGAGGTGGGGGAGTCCTAAGTAATATAATTGATTTTTGGTTGAGAGAACGGTGGCCTTTGGCTTAACTTACCTTCTCAGCACTCTGTTTCTATGTTTGTTTGTAACACAATATCTGCCTTGAAAACTGAGATATTGGTATAAAAATGGATGTGCATGTTCAGGACACAATGCTGCATTTCAGGTTTTAAACTTCAGCTTGAACCCTGCATTTGTTTTCAAAGAACCCATAGAAGATGGAAGCAAGCTGGTCTTGTGGTAGCAAGCATGAATTGTCCCCTTTGCTAAGCAAGGTATACCCTGGTTGCATATGAGTGGGAGACTACATGTGTGAGCACTATAAGATCCCCTTAGGGGATGGGACTGCTCTGGGATGAGTACCTGCATGCTTGCATGAAAAAGGTTCCAAGTTCCCTCCCTGGCATCTCCAAGATAGAGCATCCCAAGATAGGGATGTTTACAATACTCTGGTCATCTGCTTATCCTCCACATCCATTTTTGAAGGAGAATGGGAAATTGGAAACATATAGGGTAATCTCCTAATAATCTCCCGCAACCGGATATTTCCCTGACCGCCTTACCTTATTGGTCCCCAGTAACAATCCAGGAGGTGAAATGCTTAATTGGCCAACTTAAGAGGGGTAAATCTCCAGGAAATGATTATATTCCTCTAGATCTCTTGATAGCAAACATAGATTGGTGGGCACCAATCTTAGCTGCACTATTCACCTATATAGACCGAACAGCTTATATCCCCACTGATCGGGGCCTTGCAGTTGTCGTCATCCCAATATATAAAAAGGGAGCGCGGGATGACCCTTTGATTTATAGGCCGATAAATCTCCTCAATGTCATCAGTAAGTTGTACACTAAGCATTTGTGCCTCAAACTTTGTGAGTGGATGGACCAGGAGGACATTCTGGAACAAGAACAAGCAGGTTTTAGACCTGGGAGATCAGTGATGGATCACTGTATTGTGCTCCAATATCTAATAGAAAAATATGTTTATACTAAGAAAATCCCATTATATACAGCTTTCATCAATTTTCAGATGGAGTTTGATTCCATCTCAAGAGGCATCCTCTGGTCTAAATTACTTAACACATCAATTGATAGGCAACTATTACTACTAATATATAGGCTTTATGAAAATTCATCTCTCTGCGTTCGTCTTACCCCTGCAGGTCATCTTTCAAAGAAGATTCCAACAAATAAGGGAGTCAGACAGGGCTGCATTTTAGCGCCATTTTTATTTAACTTTTATGTGAACAACTTAATCCAGCGTCTACAACAAACAGATATTCATGCACCCATACTATCAGATAGACACATACCAATCCTTATGTACGCTGATGACGCAGTGATTTTCTCTCAGAGTAGAATAGGCTTGAAGAAAGCCTTGGGTGTGTTGGCTGGTTTTTGCAAAGAAGAATTCCTAGTTTGTTTTAGTAAGGAAAAGGAAGGAATTGGGCAAAGGGCTGATTTTTAAGTGATTTTTGAAGTTTATGTGTCTTTAAGGTTAGCAATGAGAGTGGACCACTCACTCCGGGCCACCCCAGCACCCCACAAGTGGCTTTAAGGTTTTTCTCCATAGGGAAGAATGGAGGTTTCAGCAGCCCCATAACTGCACTTGGGGGGTGTTGGGGTGGCCCAGAGCAAGGGTGCCAACCACCTCCATGGGTTGCTAACCCATGGGGTACTGGGTTTTGTTGTCTCTGAAGTGTTCTGAGTGTAGATTCTTTGGTAGCATATAAGATTTTCAATGACAAACTATGAATCCACTCTCATTGCTAACCTTAAAGACACATAAACTTCAAAAATCACTTAAAAATCAGCCCTTTGCCCAATTCCTTTCAAATAATTCTGATAGCTACCTGGCCCCCCTTGGGCACTACCACCCACCACACTCTGCTCTGGGCCACCCCTTTGCCCCCGGTGTGAAGCTATACATTTGCTGACACCTCCATGTTTCTTTATGGAGAAAAACCTTAAAGACGCGTAAACTTCAAAAATCACTTAAAAATCAGCCTTTTACCCAATTCCTTTCAAATAATTCTGATAGCTTCCTTGCCCACCTTGGGAACTACCACCCACCACACTCCACTCTAGGACACCCCTTTCTCCACAACGTGAAGCTATACATTTGCTGCAATCCTCATTATTCTCTATGAGGAATTCCAAAATAATGTTAAAATTCACCAATAATCAGAGGAGTGTCCGATTGCCTTGGAACTTTGTGGATAGTAGGCACCCCTGGTTGTATACCACCTACCCCACTTTTGTGCCCCTAGGTGCTCCACAATAGGGGATATGGACTGGTTCTGGTCCCATTATACTCTATGAGAAAAATAATTAAAAATATTTCAAATATTCATAAAAAACCGAGGGGGAGGTTCGAGCAAAACCAAAACCGAACCACCCTCTCCTGGTTCAAACCTGGTTCGAATTCGAACCAAACCGGACAAACCGGTTTTGTGCACATCCCTACAAAGTGATGAAGCCAGGTGAACCTCACTGGGGAGGGGAGGCTTTACCATAAACGGGAGGCAACCACCAAAAAGCTCCTCTCCCTAGTAGCCAGCTGCCTCACCTCATTTGGCAGGGCACTCAGAGAAGGAGACATATGGAGCAAGGTGCTCGCTCAGGCAACACAGTCCAAGGCCATTTAGGGCTTTAAAGGTTAAAAACAGCACTTTGAATTGAGCCCCAAAATGGACTGGTAGCCAGTGCAGCTGATGAAGCACTGGCATAATATGATCAAAACGTCCAGTCCCAGTTAATAATCTTGCAGCCATATTTCGTACCAGCAGCTTTCTTCTTCTTCTTCTTCTTCTTCTTCTTCTTCTTCTTCTTCTTCTTCTTCTTCGTAGCAGCTGCTTTCTTCTTCTTCTTCTTCTTCTTCTTCGTAGCAGCTGCTTTCTTCTTCTTCTTCTTCTTCTTCGTAGCAGCTGCTTTCTTCTTCTTCTTCTTCTTCTTCTTCTTCTTCTTCTTCTTCTTCTTCTTCGTAGCAGCTGCTTTCTTCTTCTTCTTCTTCTTCTTCTTCTTCTTCGTACCAGCTGCTTTCTTCTTCTTCTTCTTCTTCTTCTTCTTCTTCTTCGTACCAGCTGCTTTCTTCTTCTTCTTCTTCTTCTTCTTCTTCTTCTTCTTCTTCTTCGTACCAGCTGCTTTCTTCTTCTTCTTCTTCTTCTTCTTCTTCTTCTTCTTCTTCGTACCAGCTGCTTTCTTCTTCTTCTTCTTCTTCTTCTTCTTCTTCTTCTTCTTCGTACCAGCTGCTTTCTTCTTCTTCTTCTTCTTCTTCTTCTTCTTCTTCTTCTTCGTACCAGCTGCTTTCTTCTTCTTCTTCTTCTTCTTCTTCTTCTTCTTCTTCTTCTTCGTACCAGCTGCTTTCTTCTTCTTCTTCTTCTTCTTCTTCTTCTTCTTCTTCTTCTTCGTACCAGCTGCTTTCTTCTTCTTCTTCTTCTTCTTCTTCTTCTTCTTCTTCTTCTTCTTCTTCGTACCAGCTGCTTTCTTCTTCTTCTTCTTCTTCTTCTTCTTCTTCTTCTTCTTCTTCTTCGTACCAGCTGCTTTCTTCTTCTTCTTCTTCTGCTTCTTCTTCTTCTTCTTCTTCTTCGTACCAGCTGCTTTCTTCTTCTTCTTCTTCTTCTTCTTCTTCTTCTTCTTCTTCTTCGTACCAGCTGCTTTCTTCTTCTTCTTCTTCTTCTTCTTCTTCTTCTTCTTCTTCTTCGTACCAGCTGCTTTCTTCTTCTTCTTCTTCTTCTTCTTCTTCTTCTTCTTCTTCTTCGTACCAGCTGCTTTCTTCTTCTTCTTCTTCTTCTTCTTCTTCTTCTTCTTCTTCTTCTTCTTCTTCGTACCAGCTGCTTTCTTCTTCTTCTTCTTCTTCTTCTTCTTCTTCTTCTTCGTACCAGCTGCTTTCTTCTTCTTCTTCTTCTTCTTCTTCTTCTTCTTCTTCTTCTTCTTCTTCGTACCAGCTGCTTTCTTCTTCTTCTTCTTCTTCTTCTTCTTCTTCTTCGTACCAGCTGCTTTCTTCTTCTTCTTCTTCTTCTTCTTCTTCTTCTTCTTCTTCTTCGTACCAGCTGCTTTCTTCTTCTTCTTCTTCTTCTTCTTCTTCTTCTTCTTCTTCTTCGTACCAGCTGCTTTCTTCTTCTTCTTCTTCTTCTTCTTCTTCTTCTTCTTCTTCTTCTTCTTCTTCGTACCAGCTGCTTTCTTCTTCTTCTTCTTCTTCTTCTTCTTCTTCTTCTTCTTCTTCTTCTTCGTACCAGCTGCTTTCTTCTTCTTCTTCTTCTTCTTCTTCTTCTTCTTCTTCTTCGTACCAGCTGCTTTCTTCTTCTTCTTCTTCTTCTTCTTCTTCTTCTTCTTCTTCTTCTTCTTCTTCGTACCAGCTGCTTTCTTCTTCTTCTTCTTCTTCTTCTTCTTCTTCTTCTTCTTCGTACCAGCTGCTTTCTTCTTCTTCTTCTTCTTCTTCTTCTTCTTCTTCTTCTTCTTCTTCTTCGTACCAGCTGCTTTCTTCTTCTTCGTACCAGCTGCTTTCTTCTTCTTCTTCTTCTTCTTCGTACCAGCTGCTTTCTTCTTCTTCTTCTTCTTCTTCTTCGTACCAGCTGCTTTCTTCTTCTTCTTCTTCTTCTTCTTCTTCTTCTTCTTCTTCTTCTTCATACCAGCTGCTTTCTTCTTCTTCTTCTTCTTCTTCTTCTTCTTCTTCTTCTTCTTCTTCGTACCAGCTGCTTTCTTCTTCTTCTTCTTACCAGCTGCTTTCTTCTTCTTCTTCTTACCAGCTGCTTTCTTCTTCTTCTTCTTACCAGCTGCTTTCTTCTTCTTCTTCTTACCAGCTGCTTTCTTCTTCTTCTTCTTCTTCTTCTTCTTCTTCTTCTTCTATTTATAAACTGCTTTTCAGCAAAGTTTCCAAAGCAGTTTATCTAGAAAAATAAAGTATAAATAAATAAGATGGTTCCCTATCTCCAAACGGTTCACAATCTAAAGAAGAAACATAAAGGTAAACACCACAGTAACTGGAGGGATCCTATGATGGGGTTGGATAGGGCCAGTTGCTCTCTCCCCATTAAATATAAGAGAATCGCCACTTTAAAATGTGCCTTTTAGGTAAACACTGAGAGATTGGGGGGAAACTGGCACACATGTTCAGGATACTAGAACAAATGTCTGTGCACACATTCTCCTCCCCCACTCCCCTCATTCTCATTCCCTCCCCTTCCTGGTCATGTCCATCTAGTTGGATGGTTGGACATCACTCCTTCACCTGCCTGTGCCACATAAACATGACCAGGAGGAGGAGTGAGCAAGCAGGCAAGGGTGCTGCTGGGGATGGGTCCACCCTCTTCTGGAGTGGAGGGCATTGCTGAAGGAAAGCAGTGAGTCCACACACATACCCACATGGAGTAGAGGGCAGCCTGGCCCCTGATTTGGGGGCGGGGGCTGGTTTCTAGTGCCAAAGAAAATTTATTGAAGGCTGCTTTCGCTTATTACTGTTTCATAAATATTAACAGAAGAGCCAGAGAACAGATGAAATTAAGCTGCACAGTAATATGGACTCTGAGTAGAAAACAGAATAATATAAATAAGAACAAAAATATGACTGCTTGCTTATCTGATATGTAAAGCTGATCAATTTGACTTCATTATAGCTCTATCATATCAGCTTTCTTTGTTAGGATTTAGAAAGTAATTAAAATATCTGATTCGGTGATAGAAAGGCAAAAAGGAAATGAAACTTGAATAAAGAGAATGTTAAAGTAAATTAACACTGTGTTATCATCAGTTAAAATGTCTTTATTTGTGTAAAGCATAAACTCAGCTGAAAGAAATGTTTGTGAGTTTCAGTTCTCATCTCATGTCAAAATGTGTATGTTCAATGAGCAGGAACATTTTGTCAAACACCCAGCCATATTGCCTGAAAATGTAATGTGTTTCTCTACTTTTCATCCAAGTCTTGAACATTAATAGCTTTTTTTTTTAAATTGTGCAAAAGCCCCCAAAGGCTGATTTTCAAGTTCCAGAGTAAGGGTGTGCTTGGACTGGTTGGCGCAGTTTGGTCCAAATTTGAACCAAATTCAGACTGAACCACATGTATTCAAACCAGTTCAGTCAAACCAATCAGTTGGGCTGGTCAGTTCAACAAACCAGCTCAAACCAGTTTGAATGGTTTCAAACTGGACCAGTTTACGGTGGTCCGGTTCACTAGCGAACCGATTCTGCACATCCCTACTCCAGAGAACTCTATAGGCCTTGAGCTATTGTTTAGGGCAATGTTTAAGGAAGCTCCTAAGCCATGGGAACAGAGGACCTGTGCAATAGGGGTGTGCACGGAACCGGTTCTGTGCACGTCTGGGAGGCTGGGGGTGGCTTTAAGGTGTGGGGAGGGCACACGTGCCCACCACTTCCAGTTTTACGCTGACCGAGGCAGCAGGAGGGTATACAGCCGCCCCGTGCTAGCATTTTTAAAAGCAGCACTAGGGGGGAAACGCAGCAGGGGAGGTAAGAGCACCCTCCCCGCACCTTAAAGCCACCTCCGCATTCAAACCAGTTCGAACGTGGGGGTTCCAGACCTATTTGGCGTTTCTTAAATGGAATGCCAAACAGGTTCATGCACGTCCCTACTGTGCAATCCCCATGCTTATCTGACTAAGCGTAGGGATCCTCTCTGACCACAATGAATTAAAACATATTCATTAGAGCTAGAGCAAGACTATTATAAAATGTCATGGGCATCTGGAAGTGTGAGCAAGAGGGGGGCATTTTCCACCCACAGATTCAATCAGTGCCATTGAATTCAGAGTGAGGTATACTCTCAGGTAAGTGGGTATAGGACTGCAGATTTGCCCCCTGGAAAACATCCTGTGGACACCCATGAGAGCTGTTAAGGGGGGGGGGGACCCACTGAGAAAGAGATATGCTCAGCAAAAACAAAACTAACAAGATTGTAAACTCGGACTGTTTCAGTTTGATTTATAATGGGAAAGACTACAAATCACCACTAGAGGGTGGTATAAGCAATCATCTTTATTATAAACTATATTTCAAGTTATAGAACACAAGCATACATTCTGTCCGGCTTTGAGTATATTAAATTAATTTCTCTTTACAGTGTTTTTTTTTAAAGCCTCTTCACTGACTTACTAAAGGTTTATTTTCAGTAGCTAGAGCCATGTGCATGATGTTAATATTTGGTTGAAATCAGAGCAGGAGGAGAAGAATATTTTTTCAAAATGTGCATTTGAATGTATATTTATTTATCTGTTCAATTTCTACCCCACATTCCTACCCAGTTGGCACAAAGAACAGCTTATAACAATGGCTACAATAAAACAGTAAATATTAAAACACAAACAATATGCACAGAGGTTCATAGGCTTCATGTGGGAAGAGCTTTTCAAAGATGATGGAGTTCCTCTAAATGCTACATAGGCATACAGTAAGCATATATCCAACACGGTACTTTAAATTTATAATGTGTGTGGCTGTGTTACTTGAATAAGAAAAAGGGGTCCTAGAAAGATTAAATAAAAATTCCATTTAAAAGGTTTAGACATTTCTTTTCAAAACTTTAAACTACTAAATAAACTAACTTTTCCAAAATCAATTTTTAATTTAGTGTGTCAGATTTTAGTAATCACCAGACATCTATGCTGCAATGGAACATGAATAATCCATGCATGGAAACAGGCCTTCTTCAAAAGGCAGCCCCACGCTTACACAATTTTTAAACCACATCAGGTACTCAGGAGTGTGCCTGTAGCATTTCTGCACCTAGCTGAAGCAATGGAACAGATCAGTGGTTGGCACCCCCTGCCAACCAAGCTGATTGCATTATCCGAGCTCTTCAGGTCCTCAGGAGTAGCCGCTGCTGCATTTCTGTGCAGAGTCTACTGCTGCCCATATCTGGGTCTGGACCATATTTAATTTTCTGCTATATATTAGGGACTGTTTCTTCTGTTTTGCCTCCCTAAAACCTTTTTGTTGCCACAAACGTCACATAAATGCCACTGACATTTATGTCACCGTTGACTTGTCTCCCCAAGTCCAAAGCCAAAGAAAGAGTGATCATCCAAAACAAATTACCTTTACTCTTTTTAATAGCCTTTGGTAAATGGGGGGAGGCACCTCGCTCAATGCTCAGCAACACAAATGTAGAACCAAAGTGTCTGGGCTCACATCTCCACTCCAAGCCAGAGGCCCCTAAGCCAGGACCCCCAGCCACAACAGTCCCCCACATCGTACCCAAAGGAGCACTAGGCTCCAGGCTAGAGGACTACTCTTCTTAAGGCTCTCCCCTACTCAGGATTGGGATGGGGCCTATTAAAATAGCACTGGCAGAGTTCACTGGAACAAAAGTGAAGTTCACTGGAACAAAAAGTCTGCCTCTTGGGATCTGTCCAGAGTGCTGAAGTACCTGTCTATGACCACCCAGGCAGGGTCAATATGTATCAGTCTTTGATTCCTTCTGTTAGTTGGCACAGGCCATGCCTGCTTGTTGACCACTTGAGATATCTTGATGGATTTATTTGCATCCCACCCTCCTACAATCTTAGCTTCACCAGGACTAGGCAGACATCACTTCATCTCTTCAGTGAACCAATCTCTCGCTCTTTCGCTCTCTGTCTCTCTCACACACACTAGATCACTCAAATGCTACACCATGAGCCTCTTGAACTACTTGCAAATGAACTGCTAGGCTGCCATCAGTGTGTATTAGAGGCTAAAAGGATTTTCTTCCATTTCAAGAAATGAAGTCACCAGATTTATCTGTGTGCGCACAGACTGTATGGATCTAACTCATCACCTTTGTCCATGTTGCTACCCAGTTTTCCTTCTCCCACAGTGTCAAACTCAGCTTCAATGAAAGCAAAGATGGAAGTCAAACCTGGAAGGCAGCAAGAGTAAGTCTCCTAGTAGCTCCTTCCTTAGTTGAGAGTATACTTATGTCACAGAAGTTGAATTCCTGCAGATCCTTCAGGTCATCAGTTCAAAATGCATTGTGGACTTGAACCTTGACATATGTAGCCCTTATCAGTTAGGGGGTACCTGAAATTACACAGAACTTTCCCCTCTAGAAGTCCCACATTTTGTAGCATTGTATCTCTGAAAACCATTTTGTTTTGTTTAGGAGCTTCCAAAAACATCTGACTGGTAGAATGCTAGACAAGACTGGCCCTGGCCTGATATAGCAAGATCATTCTTTTATACTAGTATATTGATTCCTGGGTCTGACTGCCTAAGGGCTATGTTAGGTGAATGAGAAGTCCCATGTACTGCTGTTTCCCACATCATTCCCACACCAAGCTATGTCAGATACGTCTGGTATGTCAGTAACTTCAGATGGTTTGGTGATCCAGGTTTCTCCTGTCTGCCTCTACCCAGATTTCAGCTTTCTGGAGCTCCTCCCCAGTGTTATTTCCCCAAACAACACGCCCCCACTCCAGGCTTGGGCTTTAGTAAGCCCATCACTACTGTGGTGGTACATTGCATCAATGATCATGAATTCTAGACCCCATCCCTTTACTTACTCATATGGCTCCATGATGCTTTACTGGCTGAGCCCACTAGCACATTGGCTCAAGATCTTGGTGCCAGGCCTCTCTCCAAGGCAAGAATCAGGTCCTCCTAACTCTGCCAGGGCCAAATCTTCCGGGAGAAAAAGAGTGGGGTTTTCTCACATAATGGTCCAATGGCAAATATTGCTGGGATTAGTGTATCACATCATATGCAACAACCACAAGAAGGGGTGGTTGGTGACCATGGCAAGTTTACCCACCCCACCAGCATCGTCTCTGACGCTGCTGCGCGCGCGCCGCATACATCACGGCACGCGCGCGGCAGCGTCAGAGATGAGTGCGTGCGCCGTGCAGGGCGCATGTGTGCCGCTAGCGCTCGTCTCTTTGAAGGCTTTACAAACAACGATGGGGGCAGGGGCGGCAGAGGAACTCTGCCACCCCAAGAAGATTTTTCAAATGACACAGCGCCGGAGGGGGAAGAGCGGCAGGGGGGGGGTAAGTACAACCACCACCACCCTGATTAAAGCAACAGTCCCCCACCCATCCGGACCTCCGGACCAGTCCAGAGATCTTTTGAATTGTGCCGGACCGAACCATGCACACTCCTAATAAGTGACGGAAACAGGGGAAGAAAACAGCCATGGCAGCTGGCAGAGCCACACCAGCAGCAGGAGGTGGCCAGCTGGCCAGTGAAGCCATGCTGGTGGGCAAAGCCGTGCTGGCAGGAGGAGGAGGCTGGCCAGTGGGTGAAGCTGGTGGAAGGAGGCGGCCAGCCAGTGGGCGAAGCCGAGCCGGCGGGAGAAGGAGGCCGGCTGACTGGAGGAAGTGGTGGCAGGCCGGCCAGAGGTGGCTGGCAGGTGGGCAGGTGGGTGGGAAGTTAGATGCCAGAGGGCGGGTGGCGAGAAAACGGTGACAGCTAGTGGGAGAACATGGCTGGGCCAAACTAGAGGCACAGATGCTCTGCGCCCAGCCCAGCTAGTTTATTATATTTCTATAATATCTCATGGCAGTTTACAAAACAAAACAAAAAACCCAGTAAAACCACAGTTAAAACCTAGCATTAAAACAATCAAACATTTAAAACAGCAATAACTACAGTAAAACAAACTTACAGATGGCCGAAGTCTTGCTTAATGGAATGAGTCTTGAGAACTCTGTTATTTATTATTATTTATTTACACAGTCAGACAGGTGTTATTGACTGGTTTGTTTTATCCAGACATCGAGTCCTTCCCAAGGACCTGGGATGGCTGAATTTTATTGTCAATGTTGTTGCTGTTATAGATATCATCACAGAATATAGGCTGTTCCCAGTAAAGCTGCTTTTTGTAATTTCTGTGGCCCCTATGGTGTTGAGGTGCTCTTCAAGGTCTTTTGGAACTGCACCTAGGGCGCCAATTACCACTGGGATTATTTTGGTCTTTTTCTGCCACAGCCTTTCAATTTCAGTTTGTAGACCTTTGTATTTTGTTATTTTTTTTCTATTTCTTTTTCTTCTATTCTGCTTTCCCCTGGTATTGCTATTTCGATTATTTTGACTTGTTTTTCTTTCTTCTCGACTAGAGTTATTATTATTATTTCTTGTTTACACAGTCAGACAGGTGTTATTGACTGGTTTGTTTTATCCAGACATCGAGTCCTTCCCAAGGACCTGGGATGGCTGAATTTTATTGTCAGTTGTTATAGATATCGTCACAGAATATAGGCTGTTCCCAGTAAAGTTGCTTTTTGTAATTGGCTGATGGTGGTTTCTGTGGCCCCTATGGTGTTGAGGTGCTCTTCAAAGTCTTTTGGAATTGCACCCAGGGCGCCAATTACCACTGGGATTATTTTGGTCTTTTTCTGCCACAGCCTTTCAATTTCAATTTATAGATCTTTGTATTTGGTGATTTTTTTCCTATTTCTTTTTCTTCTATTCTGCTATCCCCTGTTATTGCTATGTCGATTATTTTGACTTGTTTTTCTTTCTTCTCAACTACAGTGATATCTGGTGTATTGTGTGGCAGATGTTTGTCTGTTTGTAGTCGGAAGTCCCATAATATTTTTACGTCTTCATTTTCTACCACTTTTTCAATTTTATGGTCCCACCAATTCTTGGCTACAGGTAGCTTGTATTTTTTGCAGATGTTCCAGTGTATCATCCCTGCTACCTTGTTATGCCTTTCTTTGTAGTCAGTCTGTGTGATCTTTTTACAACAGCTGATTAGGTGGTCCACGGTTTCAGCTGCTTCTTTACAAAGGCGGCACTTGCTGTTTGTTGTTGACTTTTCGACTTTTGCTCCTATTGCATTTGTTCTTAGTGCCTGTTCTTGCACAGCCAGTATTAAACCCTCTGTTTCTTTCTTCAAGTTGCCAATCTTAAGCCATTGCCAGGTCTTGGTGATGTCCGATTTTCCACTTATATTGTGCAAATATTGACCATGCAGGGGCTTATTTCTCCATTTTTCTGCTTGGTTCTTGACTTGTTCTTTCTTGTAGGCCTGCTTTCTTTCATTGGTGTTGAATAGTTTCGCCATTTGAAGTGCATCTTCTTCACTGTCCTTGATATATTCTTCAAGGCCTCTTTTCTCCTCCTCTACTGTTTGATGGACTTGCAGCATTCCTCTTCCACCTGAGCTGCGAGGGAGGTATAGCCTATTTACATCACTGCGGTGGTGCAGAGCATGATTGATGGTCATGATTTTCCTGGTCTTACGATCCAGAGTCTCTAGCTTTGCCTGGGTACAGTCTATTATTCCTGCAGTGTATCTGATAACAGGTATAGCCCAGGTGTTTATGGCTTGTATGGTGTTCCTGCCATTGAGTTTGGACTTGAGGGTTTTTTGAACTCTCCTGATGTATTCACTTCCAATTTTTCTTTTAACTTCAGTGTGTGCGATGTTATCAGCCTGGAGAATGCCCAAGTATTGGTAATGTCCTTTCTCTTCCAGCTTCTTGATCTTGCTTCCATTGGGCAGTTCTATTCCTTCTGTTTTTGTTATGTTTCCTCTGTTCATTATTAATGCAGCACACTTGTCTAGTCCAAACTCCATTGCTATATCGCTACTGAATATACGGACAGTGCTTAGCAGTGATTCGATTTCTGACTGGGACTTTCCATACAACTTCAGATCCTCCATGTACAGCAGATGGTTGGTTTTACTTGATGTTTTAGATGTTTGGTTTCTGAGGCCTGCTTTGTTTAGTATTTGTGAAAGTGGGGTCATGGCGATTACAAACAACAGAGGGGATAGTGAGTCCCCTTGGAAAATGCCTCTTCTAATGCTAACCTGTCCAAGTGTCTCGCCATTGATTGTTAACTGTGTACTCCACATGCTCATTGCTTTTTTAATAAATATCTGAATGTTTTTGCTGACACCAGTTGTTTCTAAACATTTTAGTATCCATGTGTGAGGCAATGAATTGAAGGCTTTCTTGTAGTCAATCCATGCAACACTTAAATTTGTTTTTCTTCTCTTGCAATTTTCTAAAATCATTTTGTCAATCAGCAGCTGGTCTTTTGTGCCTCTGGTGTAATAATAATTATTGTGCCTCTGGTGTAATTATTATTATTATTATTTATTCAATTTCTATACCGCCCTTCCAAAGATGGCTCAGGGTGGTTTACACAGAGAAATAACAAATAAATAAGATGGCTTTCTGTCCCCCAAAGGCTCACAATATAAAAAGAAACATAAGAGAGACACCAGCAACAGTCACTGGAAGTGCTGTGTTGGGGGTGGATAAGGCCACTTACTCTCCACCTGCTCAATAAAGAGAATCACCACGTTAAAAGGTGCCTCTTTGCTAAGTTAGCAGGGGTTTAAAGCCTTTTAAAAGCCACCAGAGATGGGGAAGCTCTTACACTCACAGAAAGTTCCTTCCAAAGTTTTGGGGCAACTAGAGAAAAGGCCCAGCTGTGAGTTGCCACCAGATGACCTGTAGGCAACCACAGGCAGACCTCTCCAGAAGATCTTAATAAGTGGTTAGAATCTTGAAGCAGAAGGCGCTCTCTTAGATATGAAAACAAGCCTAGGGCTGTTCTACAGCTGGGAGCAGGGTTGCTCAAAGTAGAGGCTAGAGCTTTTTTTAGCCTACTTTCCAGTAGGCTTATGAGATCACCTAGCATTCTGTGTGTGTGTCCTTGTGTCCCCCTCACCCATCAACTTTGCAACACCTGGACCAATATGGACCATATCGGGTACAGTTGTAGGGACACATAGGGACACCTCAGCAGCGTAGTTGAGATGATGTAGTAGATGGCGTAGTTGCCGTCTGCCAAGATGGCAGACGCATAAACTTTGGAGGTGCAAGTGGGCTAACTTGTGAACCGCTTAACCGATTTGAACCAAATTTTCTGCAGCTGTAGGGAAACATAGGGATGCCTTAATGGTGTGGTGTGCGATGATGTAATCCATGCCAATTCAAGATAGCAACTGCATGAACATCCGAGGTGCAAGTGGGCTAATTTGTGGACTGTTTAACCCATTTGAACCAAATTGGGTACAGTTGCAGTGAGTGACACACAGGGACACCTCAACGGCATAGATTGTGACAATGTCATCCAATCCAATTCAAGATGGCAGACATAAACTTTTGCAGAACAAGTGTACTAACTTGTGGACAGACAGATTTGAATCAAATTTGCTACAGCTGTAGGGACACATAGAGAGGTCCCACTGGTGTAGTTTGTGATGATGTCATCCACCTTGATCCAAGATGGTGAATGTGTGATCTTTTGAGGCACAAGTGCACTAACCTAAGGTCTGTCTAACCCATTTGAACCAAATGTGATACAGTTGTAGTGAGTGACACACAGAGATACCTCAGTGGTATAGTTTGTAATAATGCCATTCACCCTGATCCAAGATGGTGGATACATGAACATTTGAGGTGCAAGAGATCTAACTTGTGAACATCGATTTGAATCAAATCGAGTCCAGTTGTAGAGACAGTGAAAGGAAAGTAGTTGGTTAGTTCTTACTAGAACAACTTGTTGAATTCTGGCTTAAGCTGGTTTTTCATCCCACTGGTTTAGCTCCACTTGTGTTAAAGGACATCTATCACTCAAGGTGGGGAAAAGTGGTGAAGGAAAGGCTATATCATTGTGGCTTTCCCCCCACCGCATTGCTAACCTTGGGTTATGAAAGCACAGGAGTCAAAATAAGGGAAAGAGTTTATGATATGGAGCGGCAAATTGATCAGGGCTCCATTCCAGTTGATGTCTTTTTGGGCAATCAAATTTTGAGCTATACCCCTGCCAGCTATTTAAACCAGTTAACAGTCCCAAAGTACCTCAGAGCTCTGACACTGGCCTGAAGCAATGCCTTGCACACAGCGGTGATGGAAGGAAGATATCAAAAAATCCCGTACAGAGAGAATATTTGCCCCTGTGGCTCCAGTGAAATTGAAACGACAGTTCACGTACTCTTGTACTGTCAGTACTATTGTGACATTTGGCATAAGCTTATCTCCCCTTATATTAGCGCATATCAAGGCTGTACTGATTCCTTTTATCTTAATTTCCTCTTGACAGATCAGAATGACTTTAGATCCTATAATGTGGCCAAGTTCTGCCTCATAGCTAGCAAAATTAGTTTAGAGTTTAATAAGAACTAAACACTTTAGTGCCTGTATGTATGTTGTGTCCACTTGTTGGATGTGCTGGTGCCATACATAGTATAGAATACAATATGGAATGAGATGTAACACCATTTTGTATTAGGCACACAATTTTGCTGTCTTGCTCCCTTTATACTCAGTATCATTCTGATAACAGTGTTGATTCATTTTTACCTATAGTTTTATGTTTGTAGTCTTAACTTTTAGCTTCTTCTACTCACTATACTATGTTTTTAGGTAGTTTTATAGAAATCTCTTATTACTTTGTAGGAGTAGATTGTCTTAACAGTTTTTTTGTTTATTTTGTTGTTATGCTGGTCAAAGACTGAAATAAAGACTATGTATGTATGATATGAAAACAAAGACTATGAATATTTATTTACCACTTTTCAACAAAAGTTCCTAAAGCAGTTTACATAGAATGAATGAATGAATGAATGAATGAATGAATGAATAAATAAATAAATAAATAAATAAATTAAAACATCCCTTGGGCCCAAGCTTTTAAGGTTTTATAGGTAATCACAAGCACTTTATATTTTGCTGAGAAACATATGGGTAGTGAGCATAATGCTTTTAAAACAGGAGTAATATGGTTTCTTCTGGTTGCCCCGAAGACCAACCTGGTTGCCGCATTTTGTACCAACTGGTTTCTAGATGATGTACAAAGGCAGCCCCACACAGAGCTTTTCACATATATTCAATATACAACTGCAATCCCCTTTTCACATATACTGCTGCCAAACTTGATAGCCCCCACATCCTATGCCTGTGCATTTTCTGTAACCTAAATGCAAAAAAACTAAGCAAAAACTATGCAGATGAATTCCATTTTTGGTTTCAGCCCAGTTTCTATCAAAATTATTTTAATTTTTTTTTAATTTAACATTTATATCCCGCTGTTCCTCTGAGGAGCTCAGAGTACATGTTTATTTTTATCCTCACAACAGCCCTATGAGGTAGGTTAGGCTGAGAGATACATGACTGGCCCAGAGTCACCCAGTGAGTTTCATGGTTGAATGGGGATTTGAACTCAGGTTTTCCCAGTTCTAGTCCAACCCTCTAACCACTATGCTATGCTGGCTATTTTATGCCTGTCTTTTAAGATGTTACTTATTCCTCCCAGTTTTGTGTTATCTACACATCTGATAAAGATTGCTTCCACCCTGCCATCTAAATCATTAACACAAATTAACACAAAGTTATTAACAACTTTAGTCCATCTCCAGTTGTGCAGCACATCATGTGTTCTCCAGGATATCTCAAAGATTACAGACAGAGGTTCTGAGAGCACATCAGCAAGTTATTTTAGTACTCTAGGATACTATTCTACCAACTCTGAAGATTTGAACTCATTTATGATAGACAAGTGTTTCCCAATTAACTCCTTATCAGTCTTGAATATTCTTGCTGCTTCTGTAAGATACACACATTTCCCCTTTTGGGAGAAGATGGAGGCAAAACAGACAATGAGCACTTTCACCTTCTCTTTGTCACCTGTTAATATTTTACCATCCTTACTAAGCAGCAGGCTTACCATTTCTTTCCTCATCCTTTAAAATTAAGATACCTGAAAAAGCCCTTTTTGTTGCTCCTAGCATCTCTCACCAGACTCTGCTTGTTCTGAGCTTTAACTTTCTTGGCACTGTCCTCAGTCATATTCATTCTTGGTGGTCTGTCCTCCCTTCTTTTTCTTGCATTTCCTTGTTTGTATTTTCAACTCATCACTATGTTTTTTGTGCAAGCCTCGGTGGCTTTTTTAAGTGTAGCCTATTTTTCTTTCTCATTAGAATACTTTGTGATTGTGCCTTTAGCAACTCATTCTTCAAAAACACCCACGAATCTTGGGCTCCTTTCTTTAATAGTTTGTCTAGTCATAGAATCCTATCTAATGCATCACTAAACTTATTAAAATCAACTTTCCTGAAATCCAAGGTACATGTTTGACTGCACTCATATTTAGCTTTCCATAAAATCAAAAATTCCAGCATTATGGTAACTTTCCCCTAAAGTCCCCGCTACTTAAACCCCATTGATCAACTCTTCTCTATATGATTAAGTTCAGGATAGCTAATTGCTTCATTTCTGATTCCATCTTCTGAAATTTGTTGGAAATACCATGCTAAGCAGATGTTTTCTTTTAAGATGTATTAGGGTATTTAAAATCCCCCATTACTACTACTACTTGTTTCTCTGAAGCATCTATAATTTTGATAACCTACATCCTCTCCTTGATTTATGGTCTGTAGTAAACTCTAGCCACAATGTTTTTATTTCTTTCCCCATTTACTTTTACCCATATGCTTTCCATAGGAACACAGCAAGCTGCCATGTATTGAATCAGACCATAGGTCCCTCTAGCTCAGTATTGTCTGCACAGACTGGCAGCACCTTCTCCATGGCTGCAGGCAGGAATCTCTCTCAGCCCTATCTTGGAGATGCCAGGGAGGGAACTTGGAACCTAGATGCTCTTCCTAGAGCAGCACCATCCCGAGGGGAATATCTTACAGTGCTCACACATCTAGTCTCCCATTCATATGCAACCAGGGTGGGCTAAGGGGACGAGTCATGCTTGCTACCGCAAGACCAGCTCTCCACTGGGCTGCCAAGTTCACTCTCTTGGGTTCCTGTGCAAGTGCTCTTGCCCTCCTTTTCTATTGAATCTATTCTTTTTGAACAATTTATATCTACAGTTTGAATTTATATCCTTCGATTCAAATTCTGGAATTCATCATACCAAGTCTCAGTTATAACCAACAAGTCACATTTACTGTTGCGTACTAGGAGTTCAAGCCCACTCTGCTTATTTCTCATACTCTGTGCATTAATGTATGAACATTACAGGCCATGGATATTATTTGTTTGCTTATATACTGTCTATATTGCCTTTCATTTAAGAAAAATAGCCTAAAGGTGGTTTACAACATTTTAAACAGTTAAAAAGCCAACACAGAATTTGATTTAACATGTAAAAACATACTTAAAATACTGTTAAAACACCATAAAAACATACATGTTGTGCTATAATGTCTCTGCTGCTATTTTATTTGTCACATTTATATACCTCCCTATATAAAATCTCACGGCAGTTTACAATTTAAAAGACAGCTTATTGTGTGGTTTCCCCACAACAGTTTATTCTGAGCACTCAAAGTTTCACCTGCAGAAGTTTCTTCAGGAAACTGGGATACAAGAGTAGACTCCCTAATATATACAGATATTTCCCCACTCCAAGTTTGGGGACAATCATAGAATGTACCCTAACTCACATATCCATATCACATATCTCTCATTAGGTCTGCTTTGCTTTTAAAGACATTCCTGAATATTATCACATCTACATCTACCTATTGGATGAGGGGAATCAGGATATTATGAAAAAATGAATGATCAGGATATTGATTATCAGGATATTGGTTATGAAAAAATGAATGATATAAACATAGATGTTTTACTATCTTTTTATCTTATTGCAGGAAGCTATGCCATGTTTGAATGAAAGGATATGTTATTTACATTCTTGCAGCTAGGGGAGTATTAGCTAAATTGGCTTATAGTGAGTTGGGGGTTTCTGAATAAACCTACTTTATTTATTTTATTTATTGTTAAATTTATATACCACTTTTCATTAAAACTTTGCCATCAGCTATATTCAGCCTGCAAGTGATAAGGCCCTATTTTGTATAAATGTTTACGAACTGCCCTTAGGACTTACAATAAATATCTGAAAAATGATATCTGGGATGAATTAGATGGGATACTAGAAATCCATGTGGTGAAATCAGACTAATTCTGCTAGCAGGACTTTACTTCTAGGATGGGATTTAAGGATATGGATTTATATCAGGGCTGCTCAACTCCAGCCCTCCTGCAGATATTGGCCTACAATTCCCATAATCCCTGGCTACTGGCCAATGTGGCTGGGGATTATGGGAGTTATAATCAATCAACCTCTAGCTTGATTGATTATCAAGCTAGAGGTTGCCAGTTCAAATCCCTGCTGGTACCTATATCAGGCAGCAGCGATATAGGAAGATGCTGAAAGGCATCATCTCATACTGTGCAGGAGATGGCAATGGGAAACCCTTCCTGTATTCTACCAAAGACAACCACAGGGCTCTGTGGTCGCCAGGAGTCGACACCAACTAAACGGCACACTTTACTTTAGTCCAAAAACAGCTGGGGTCCAAAGTTGAGCAGGCTTGATTTATATAAAGATGTGCACATTAAGTTAGGAGACTCTCTGAGACAAAAATCTTTTAGAGATAAGTTATAAACTGAGCAGGTCATTTTTTTGTTTAAGCTTATATACAAACATCTGCTTATTTATTAATTATTTATTATTTCTTGTTTACACAGTCAGACAGGTGTTATTGACTGGTTTGTTTTATCCAGACATCGAGTCCTTCCCAAGGACCTGGGATGGCTGAATTTTATCATCAGTACTGTTGGTTATTATAGATATCGTCACAAAATATAGACTGTTGCCAGTAAAGTTGCTTTTTGTAATTGACTGATGGTGATTTCTGTGGCCCCTATGGTGTTGAGGTGCTCTTCAAGTTGTTTTGGAATTGCACCTAGGGTGCCAATTACCACTGGGATTATTTTGGTCTTTTTCTGCCACAGCCTTTCAATTTCAATCTGTAGATCTTTGTATTTGGTGATTTTTTCTATTTCTTTTTCTTCTATTCTGCTATCCCCTGGTATTGCTATGTTGATTATTTTAACTTGTTTTTCTTTCTTCTCGACTACAGTTATATCTGGTGCATTGTGTGGCAGATGTTTGTCTGTTTGTAGTTGGAAGTCCCATAATATTTTTGCATCTTCATTTTCTACCACTTTTTCAATTTTATGGTCCCACCAATTCTTGGCTACAGGTAGCTTGTATTTTTTGCAGATGTTCCAGTGTATCATCCCTGCTACCTTGTCATGCCTTTGTTTGTAGTCAGTCTGTGCGATCTTTTTACAACAGCTGATTAGGTGGTCCACGGTTTCATCTGCTTCTTTACAAAGGCGACACTTGCTGTTTGTTGTTGACTTTTCGACTTTTGCTCCTATTGCATTTGTTCTTAGTGCCTGTTCTTGCGCAGCCAGTATTAAACCTCTGTTTCTTTCTTCAAGTTGCCATTCTTAAGCCATTGCCAGGTCTTGGTGATGTCTGATTTTCCACTTATATTGTGCAAATATTGACCATGCAGGGGCTTATTTTTCCATTTTTCTGCTCGGTTCTTGACTTGTTCTTTCTTGTAGGTCTGCTTTCTTTCATTGGTGTTGAATCATTTCGCATTATTGACCATTTTAAGTGCATCTTCTTCACTGTCCTTGATATATTCTTCAAGGCCTCTTTTCTCCTCCTCTACTGTTTGATGGACTTGCAGCATTCCTCTTCCGCCTGAGCTGCGAGGGAGGTGTAGCCTATCTACATCACTGCGGTGGTGCAGAGCATGATTGATGGTCATGATTTTCCTGGTCTTACGATCTAGTGTCTCTAGCTCTGCCTGGGTCCAGTCTATTATTCCTGCAGTGTATCTGATAACAGGTATAGCCCAGGTGTTTATGGCTTGTATGGTGTTCCCATCATTGAGTTTGGACTTTAGGATTTTTCTAACTCTCCTGATGTATTCACTTCCAATTTTTCTTTTAACTTCAGTGTGTGCGATGCTATCAGCCTGGAGAATGCCCAAGTATTTGTAAGGTTCTTTCTCTTCCAGGTTCTTGATCTTGCTTCCATTGGGCAGTTCTATTCCTTCTGTTTTTCTTATTTTCCCTTTGTTCATTATTAGCAGCACACTTGTCTGGTCCAAACTCCATTGCTATATCGCTACTGAATATACGGACAGTGTTTAGCAGTGATTTGATTTCTGACTGGGACTTTCCATACAACTTCAGATCGTCCATGTACAGCAGATGGTTGATTTTACTTGTTGTTTTAGATGTTTGGTATCCGAGTCCTGTTTTGTTTAGTATTTGTGAAAGTGGGGTCATGGCGATTACAAACAACAGAGGGGATAGTGAGTCCCCTTGGAAAATACCTCTTCTAACACTAGCCTTTCCAAGTGTCTCACAATTGATTGTTGACTGTGTACTCCACATGCTCATTGCTTTTTTTATAAATATCTGAATGTATCTGAATTTTTTTATTATTATTATTTATTCAATTTCTATACTACCCTTCCAAAAATGGCTCAAGGCCGTTTACACAGAGAAATAATAAATAAATAAGATGAATCCCTGTCCCCAAAGGGCTCACAATCTAAAAAGAAACATAGACAAGACACCAGCAACAAATACTAGAAGTACTGTGCTGGAGGTGGATAGGACCAGTTACTCTCCCCCTGCTCAATAGAGAGAATCACCACTTTAAAAGGTGCCTCTTTGCCAAGTTAGCAGGAATATGATCTGGAATTGGGAATGCAGGGAACATGCTGAAGGATATTTTACTTATACATTGATACATGGAGAAAGTGTGATCAGTTATATGATGCTCACCTATTTTGCCATGACACACCTTTTCAAATTATATGGTATACAACAGACCTAAGAGTGATCACCTATCACAATGTGTTTGGGATGCTGCACTAATGGGGAGAGGCCTAACCTGCTTAACAAAAGTAACTACAATATATCACGCTAGGAGCCAAATGCATCCAGTGGAGTGACGCCAATAAAAACAGCAGAGATGTTGACACTTCTGATTAATGGTGGTTTGGCATAGAAATAGTGGCTAACATTCTGTGCAGCAGAATGCTGGCATGAGGGACCCACCAGGGCTGCTGTGCATGGTGAAAGGCAGTCCCAATGGTATTGTCCAAAGAGTAGTTGTGCAACAACTTAAAACAGCATTGGACTGTTGTGCACTGCTACTCCCATTACAGCAGCCCCAGTGGGTCCCTAATGTCAGCATTCCACTGTGCAGAATGCTAGACAGTATTCCAAAATTATGTATATATGTTGCAGGAACTCAAACCTATGCTTGTTTAGACTAATCATAGGAACCTAGAAAGCGACCTTATACAGAGTCAGACCATTGGTCCATCAAGCTCAGTATTGTCCACACAGACTGGCAGCAGCTCCACCAAGGTTGCCGGCATAGTCTATCTCAGCCCTATCTTGGAGATGCCACGGAGGAAACTTGGAACCTCCTGCATGCAAGCATACAGATGCTCTTCCCAGAGCGGTCCCATCCCCTAAGGGGAATATCTTATAGTGCTCAAATGTCGTCTCCCATTCAAATGTAACCAGGATGGACTCTGATTCGCAAAGGGGATAATTCATGCTTGCTATCACAAGGCCAGCTCTCCTCTCCATCTCAGTTATTTAGAAAACTCAATAATGGCTAGTTTGACAAAGATAGTAGTCAAACTGAATTTAGGAAAGTTAAATGTTAATCCACTATTTCTGTATAGCCATTCCTATCTAAAAGTACACTCACATAGATATTGGTTGCTGCCTGTCTTGGCAAAACCAGTCCAAAAAATTGTGTCACATTCAGCCATAAATTCAAATCACAACCCCACAGCAATTGCACCATGGGATCCACACTGCAGATCAAAGCAGAGTTTGCTTGTGTTTGTTTTGATGGTGTCCACGTGGAATTAGGAGCTGTGTTGGCATCGTTTTCTTCTTCTTAAACCACACTATTATCAGATTTTAGAGGTGCAATGTATCTTGTAACCCCTTCCCCAAAAAATCCAAATTCAAACCGAGAGAAACACTGTCAAATGAAGAAACACAGATGGCTCTCATTACAGAAAGTAGCTGTCTTCTGTCTACAGAAAGTAGTAGGCGACTGAGTATTCATGCCTTGATGCTCCAGCAAATGTTCAGTTGTATCAAGCTGGCATATCTATTTGTTGTCTGCTTCCTTCTCCTACCACTTTGTGCATCCAATGAAGGCTGGTGTCATGAGACAGTCTTTGCTCTTCCAGAGCACCTTCTGTTTTTCTGCTGCTGCAGTCCAAGGGCCAGCTCACACAATCTTTAAACTGCTATCTGCATTGTGCAGAGTGTGTGCACATGATGTCATTTTTCAGCATACTGCTGACTGCCCATAATAAGGAATCACAAGAGCAGGAACATATAACTTTATTCCAGACATAGCTAAACACTGGATGACCATCAAGACTGCAGGATTCGGGCTGAATGAAACGGAGACTCATGAGCTGGGTGTCATCAAGATAAGGATGGCATCAAATTCTTGTTTTTATCCACCAGTTTCAGATACAGTCTTCCCTTGCCAACCATGATTTTACCAATTGCAGTTTTGAGTATATGTGAATGGGAAATTTTGACAGGTCCTGCCAGCTGTGACCCAAGTGTCCACATTTGGCAAGGGTTTTGTGTGTGTGTGTGATTTTGGAGGGGTTTCAGAGATTTGGGGGGGGGGGGGTCGTCAGAGGTTTGATCTGCTCATTCCTCATGGTGACCCTTGCTAACCTTTGCTGAACTTGCTTTCCCTTGCCAATTTAAAATGCCTTTGAGTGATTTTAGGGGGTTCAAAAAATGTCCAGAGGTTCGATCTGCTCATACTTCTTGGTGACTCTTGGCAATATTACAGGATTTTTTGGTGATTTTTAGCAAGTTTTTTGTATTTTCCCCCTTTATTTTTAGGACTTTTTGCAGTCATGGTTCCCCTAACCCACTGTTTCCCATAGACGTTAATGGACCGGGTCTCACGATCAGTGAGACCCGGTTTTGTCTGGTGAGCGGGAAGGAAGCCCTGGGCGGCCGGATCAGCTGCCCACATGATGTCCGGCTCCGAGACGGAGCCAGCGGGGGTGGGGGGAGTGGGGGCCACATGGCCCCCACAAGCCCCAGTATGCCCTGCGCAAGTCAGGTGCGCAGGGCATACTGGGGAGACCCCTGAGCCGGGAGGCTGTTTTTAAGCCTCCCAGCTGGGGGTCTACTCATGAGTAGGTGCGGCGCGAAGGTGCACCGTGGCTACTCACGATCGCAAAAAGCAGGTTTGCAGGAGCGCTCGCTCCGCAAACCTGCTTTTTGCCAGGGGTTCTCAAGCGGGTTAGCTGCTCCAGAACCACCGGGCTCGGCTGCGAGCCTGGTAGTTCTGACAACCAACAAAAATCGGGCTAGCCTCTGCTAGCCTGATTTTTGTTGGTCGTGAGAATAGCCCCAATGCCTCGCCAACCACAAATTTACAAACGACGAGATTTTGCCAGAATGGAACCCAAGTGGTTGACAAGAGATGACTGTACATACTGAATAAATCAGGGGCCAGGATGCAATAGAGTTAAAGGGAAATGATAAGCAAAATTGCCCATCAGCATGCTCTAAACCTCACCAGCTGGATCTTTTGCCTTATCTGCAAAGCATATAATTAAGTAATCATGGGAATGCATTCTAAAGTAATCTGTATTAGTGATTGTGAGATCAGAATAAAGTAAAGTAAAGGTAAAGTGTACCATCAAGTCGATTTCGACTCCTGGCACCCCCAGCGCCCTGTGGTCTTCTTTTGGTAGGAGGGGTTTACCATTGCCTCCTCCCACGCAGTATGAGATTATGCCTTTCAGCATCTTCCTATATCGCTGCTGCCCGATATCGGACCAGCGGGAATTCAAACCGGCAACCTTCTGCTTGTTAGTCAAACATTTCCCTGCTGTACCATTAGATGGTGAGATCAGAATAAAGAATATTTATTCCAGGTTCATTAATCCGAAATAAGTGTATGATATTGTACACCCTACTCAAGAGAAAGGATGGAGCAAAGCCCATGAAAGAGAATCTTCAGGCCACTTTTGTGGCAGTTACGTAGCAAAGGAAACATGACCCTGATTTTTGCATGTGGTCTTGTGAATTGTCCAACATATGTTCATGTATGTAACTCAGAATATTCTTGTTCAACCTACACTTGCAAAGTTTTTCAAGATAGGGTTTTGGGATGCATTAATCCCAAAATCTATTCAAGGTGGCTTCAGCACATGGTCCGGTTTACAGATCCTTTCTTGCAGAAGCCAAGTGAAAAGGAAGAAAGAGACATCCTGTACTTGGGTACAGGGCAAAGACACTCATGCAGTTGATGAACATACAGAGCAAGTTAAGGAAGTGCCAGTGTGGCTTACTCTGGTCAAACTATAGGGAGACAGTGTTCCCTCTAAGGCATGTGCATGTACTCACAAGAGGTTTTTTTAATGTTGGCTCAGTTAATTTTAGATCTCACTCAGGCTGAATCAGGAAGCCCCCACACTGAATGAATGTGTGTCCACACTGCCTTGATACTTCCACCCAGAACAAAACTCATTCTGCACAAGATGTAAAAGATTAAAGGGAACACTGATAGGGGGCCTTACATTTTGACTCTAATAGCAAGCTGAGCAGTCTCCTGACTGCTCAGCTTGCTATTGCAGAAGGAATACCCAGCCTACTTAAAGGTAACTGCTCTTTGCTAGGGGTGTGCAATTCGGGATTTCGGGTGATTCGGCTCGGACCCGAACCGAATCACCCCTGTTCTGTTTTGTGCCCGAATCTGGGTCACCCGAATCACCCTTGATTCGGTTCGGATTCGGATTTAATCCGAATCCGAATCCGAATCCGAATCGATTCGGGGGGGTAAAAAGGGGCCCAGGGGCAAAGTTTTTTCTGAGGTGTGAATTCTCATTCTATCATAGCAAATGAGATTTTTTTCAATTAAACAACTCTCCTGACCCCACTTTCACTTTTTCACACTTTCCTTTACTATGAATAATATGAGGAAGTAATCAATTTAGCACACTTCACCTTATGAAGACAAACCTCATACAAATAAATTCACCATAATTCACCCCTCTGCCCAATCACTCTTAAATTGGGGATGGGTGGTAGCCTCCACCCATTAGGCACTATCTACCAGCCCACCCCACTCCTTTGGGGCAGATCCACTTTCTGCCCCCAATCTGCCCCAAAGACACCCAAACTTCAAAAATTCTCAAAAAATCAGCCCTCTGCCCAATCCCCCTGAAATTGGGGTGGCAGCCTCCACCCATTAGGCACTACCACCCCACCCCATTTTTGGGGCAGATCCACTTTCTGCCCCCAAACTGCCCCAAAGTCACTAAAACTTCAAAAATTCTCAAAAAATCACCCCTTTGTCCAAACCCCCTGAAATTGGGGTGGTAGCCTCCACCCATTAGGCACTACCACCCCACCCCACTATTCTGCCCCAGGCCCCACTTTCTGCCCCAATATGCCCCAATCTGCCCCAAAGACATGAAATTTTCAGAAATTTACCAAAAATCAGCCCTTTGCCCAATCTTCCTGAAATTGGGGTGGTAGCCTGCACCCATTAGGCACTACCACCCCACCCCACTCCTTTTGCCCAGATCCCATGCTATGCCCCGAACTGCCCCAAAGTCACTAAAACTTTAAAAAATCGCCCAAAATCAACCGTGAACCGAATCACCCGAATTTTTCGTGCCCGAAATTCGGGTGATTCAGCTCGTGCCCGAAAAATATCGGGGGACATCGGGGGTGATTCGGTTCGGCCCCGAATCACCCGAAATTGTTCATTTCGGGCACAGATCGTTCTGTGCCCGAAATTTTTTGCACATCCCTACTCTTTGCTTTAAAGTGCTTGGCTTAATATTTAGAATGCTAGATCAGTCCTCCTAAAGAAAGAAAGAAATCCTATGGGGTCCTAAAAATGGGTTAATCAGTACATTTTGAATGAATAAACGAGGGAGCATTTTTTGGATTGCTTATAACCCTAATAGAATTATTAACCATGATGGCCTTTGATAATGAGTAGTTTTCACCACAAAAAAACAGCTTATTGTCTACAAAAGAGCTTTAAAATGAATAAGCAACAGTGACCACACGGTGGCCAAACAACAAATAGTAAATCCAATATTTTCTATCTGATGTAAGACTGTCAACTAAAAATGAAAAAAGTTTCCCCATGGCAATATTTATTATGTTATTAGTATTTTGATAGGATTAATCAAAATGCTACACACTCAAAAAGTCACAATATTGCTATAGAAATTCATAAGGAACTGCAAATTTGTCATGTAAAGTTCTTTTGGCTAACCATAAAAGTCATTATCTGCCAGTTTCAATGTAATCCTAATCTTTGTCAGTTTGGTTGTCACATTCCTCTACATGGCATATTGCCATGCAAACCATTCTTTGTACAAATACGCGTGACCAAGGCACAAAACTGTTTGCACCTGCAGGACAACAGTTCAAGAACTGAATCAGGAGCTGGTTTTGCAGCCATTCACTGAATAGTAAGTACCTCTTACTGTTCTTCCATCCACAGCTGTCTGGCAGAGGCGTAACTATAGGGGGGCAGGGGGGGCACGTGCCCCGGGCGCCATCTCTTCTGGTCACATGGGGGGCGCCACCATGACCAATTTTTTAAAAAAAATTTTAAAATTGTTAATACAAATGTTTCCTGCTCAGTGCAGCAGCACTGCAGCAGTCAAGGGAGCGCGTCGGTGCCCCCTTCCCCACGAGCAGTCCCTTCCGTGCCGCCTGCGCGCCCCCCCCCCCATTGCTTTGCTGGCGCCTGGCGGCCAGTCAGTGGCCTGGCTTGGCGGCGGCGGCGGTGGGCGCTTGTGAGGAAAAACCTAAGTATAATGTAGTATGTTGGGGGGGCAGTGGGGGGTGCCATTTCAGTGCTTGCCCTGGGCGCCGTTTTCCCTAGTTACGCCTCTGCTGTCTGGACCGGGAATTTCATGACAAGGTGGCATTTGATGGGATTCTGCTACATCAGGGTATGCAATCTTAGCTCTCCAGCTGTTGCTGAGCTATTGTTGTTGTGGCCGAGGATGATGGGCACTGTAGTTCAACAATAGCTGGAGAGCCAAAGTTGCCTGAACTACACCCTTTTTTGCACAGAAGTCTATGTAGTGTAACTCATTAATGTCTGCTGTGTTCTTAGAGCCATATACAAATGACAAATGAAATGTTCAAGACATTGAAAGAGTTCTGATGGTACATCTACTGTCTCTTCACATTGTCACATTGCTCAAATGTCATCTGACATTCTGGGCTAGCCTGTACAAGTTTAAGTGCAGAAAGTTTCCCACAACCAGCAAAGGCACTGGCTGCCTCACAGTCAATGAAGATTTGTAACCCAGCAAGTGCACTACCTATGCCATATCTTAGAGCACAATTTCTCTAATGTCAGTCTATCTTGACCCTTGTAGTCCATGCTTCTGAAACATAGGTGCATATATGCGACACTGAGCAACACCTGGGACCATCACATCTGTGTCCTCACAAACCATAATGATTGCCTTGTAGCCTTCTCTGGCTGCATGTTGGGCATGTAGCAACAATCTTGTGTCTGCTGCCTCATAGTTTGATAGAAGTTATGTGAGTTCTTCAACATCATTTTGAGTAATCTTGTAGCACAAGCTGGATTATTAAAGTTGTTTGGTTACTGTACAGTCACTGTTGTTTATTATGCATTTTCAAGCTTTTAAAAACAAAACACAATAAGCTGGTTTTTTTGTGGGGGGGGTGAAAGCTACTCATTATCAAAGGCCATCATGGCTAATAATTCTATTAGGGTCATAAGCAATTGAAAACACACCAAAAACTACCCCATGTATTCACTCAAAATGTGAATATGGGCTCTTCTGGCCCACAGACTAAGAAAGCAAGAAAACTAGCTAGCTAGCTTCAGGCATGGGAGTGTGATGTTGCTACTTATCACACCAAAGGCACTTGTGACACATAAACGCGTTCTACACTGAAGTCACAATCAGAGGTGCTCTTACCCCTGGACTTCAAGGCCAAAGTCCAAGGCCTTCACTGCCCTTGGGGGCCCCCATATCCTTTTTAGTCTGTCCCAAGTGGTGTGGTTGTCCGGTGGAGCATGAGGATGCTTAATTTGCGGGGGGGGGGACACCGGGGGCCTCCAAAGACCTCTTTAGTTCCAGGCTCCAAAGTTACCTAGCTGCACCTCTGGTCATAATCACAACAGGTTTCATGAGGAGGAGGAGCAAATCACATTGCCCCAGAAGTTCCTCGCCAAAAATAATCGCTCACTACAAAATACAAAAACAACAAGCCCTCGCTGATATGTACGCGCCCCCCCATCCCCCCCACAGAAGCCACCCTTTGGAAAGACCTCCTCCAGGGCAGCACTTTCTCCTCCTCCTCCTCTCAGAGGCCCTGGGTGGATGCCGAAGAGCTTCGATTGTGCCCTGAGCGGTGGCTGCCGCTCAATCAGAGGGCGAGCAGCAAAAGCGAGCGAAAGCGGAGCGCCTCGCTGCCACGGGCAACAAGCACAGCCACGACGGCTCTTTGGTAGCCCGGTAGCCCGCGGCGGCGGCGCTTAGGCGAGCCTTCTGACCCCCAAGAGACAGAAGGCGGAGACAGGCCCGGCCAGACTAGCCCCCAAGCAGGCCTTTTCGGTGTGTGGCAGCCAAGGACCGGCGGCCGAGCTTGGGAAAGGGGCGGAGGAAGAGGGGACGGCGCACTGACGACTCGGGCTGCGGCGGTGTCAAGTACGGAGCGCCGGGTTACGTGCATCGTGACGTCGCCTGCCTGCCTGCCACGATTCGCTCTTGAGCGGCGAGGAGGCGGAGGGAAGGCAAGCCGGGCGAGCTGGAGGGGCCAGGCCTGCCCGGCGGCCGCCGGCGAGCCCCCAGCTCCTGCGTCCTGGCTGGCTGGCTGGCTGGCTGGCTGGCGGGCGGGATGACAGACTCCCTTGCTTTCGTCTCTCCCTGCTGTCGCCGCGGCACGGCCTGCTAGCAAGCCAGCCGGGGTAAGCAAGCGCTGCACTGCCCCAATCCGCGTTCACGACCGGGTGCCAGCCAGGCGAGACCAGGCAGGGCTGCGGGAGACGCACCTCGCTAGGGAGCCCCTCACTTGGGCTGCTCCGGCGGCGGCCTGCCCGCTGCAAGGATCGAGTTGGCCGATGCTCCGCTCCATCGTGATGCTTTGAGCGAAACAGTCCTAGCACTGCACGATCTGGACTGGAGGAAGAAGGGTGGCAGATTTCAAACTGAGTCATCGTCTGACCGTCATCGTAGATACTAAGGGGGCTACAGTATTCCTCTGCACACCTACACGGGAGTAAGTCCCACCATTAAACTCTGTGGAACTTACTTCTAAGTAACCATACATCGGCTAGCGCTGTAAGAACGGCAACCCTTATGCAGGCAGAAACATTATAATTAAAAGAACCATCATCTTGCTAAGGTGGGATATGAATAGCAGAAGTTCTAGAACTGCTTTTGTGTGAAATTATTTTTGTGTAAAATTACTTGACATCATCGATGCACCCGATATTGGTAGACCTGCTTAAAGCATTTGCAACCAGTTTGTAACCATCTACATCTTGTTTCACCGTTTTGGAAGGGGAGATAATAAGAGTTAGACATTTCAAAGTGGTTGTTCAAAAAATAAATATTTTGGTTACAGTGTATAAAATGGCAGTGGCTACATAAGCAGTTAATAGACAGCAGTGTTTCAGAGTTCAGGCAAAATGGGTGTGCTCTGTGGGTAAAAATATTAATCAGTTTAAGTTAATATAATTACCAGCATTTTCTGTTTTACTTCCCCTTATATATTTTACAGCTGTAGATAATATGGGTATTCTGTCATCTTCTCTGAACTGAATCATGAACTGATCCTTCAAAGCCTATAGGCAAATGAAATTTAGTGAACTCCTAAAGGAGTTTCCTTAGTTATTAGAAAATACTAGAATGTCTCTAGTATTGGAATATAAAAGCATTTAGTTCAACAGGTTAATATGATTTTCCCTTGTTTTTATTTGTGTCATTTACATTTGTGAGAAAACTGTGCTAGCTGACAAGTTGTTTGAATGTCTTCAGTTTCAGTCTGCAGCACCATTAAAGCTTCCTGTTTTTGTTTTTGAGAATGTAGGTTAAAGTAACTAATTGTAGTAAAATACACAGTAATTCCCTCTTCAGTCTGTTCTAGCAAATCTGTAATTAGGTTTTCAATAATGTGTTCATATTATATAATGTATGTGATATATGGACATTTTTAATACTTACAAACTATTGTATTAGTAATTGGACTCTTCAGGCTGTATATGGTAAATACTTATGATTTAAAATGTGTTTCTGCTAGCAATATGATTCTAAGTATGCAAGCTAGTAAGTACCACTTCAATCAGTGGAATATCCTTCTAAGCAAACTTGCTTATCAATTATGATTTGTTACTTGCGTGTTTCATATTAAAATACAAATTCAAAGGGGAAAATATTTTTCATATTCCTCTGCTCAGTATAAAATAAAACATGTTTAGTATAAGTTATTGTATTCTTCTGGTTTATGTATGGGCCTTTGTATTTTAAATTGTTTAGTAGCTGGAGTTCAACAGAAATTTGCCTTTTAAGAAATCTATCAGCATTTTGAACATCTAGAGAAGCTATTGATCCAGCACTGCACTCACGTGAAACTGAAGGATTTGAAATGTTCTAATCCCAACTCAGTGGAACTAAATCAGTTTACTTTCTAATGCCTGAGAAATTCTAGTTTCTCCAGCATCTAAAGCTCTTAGTGAATTCTCTGAATAACCCTTTTTAATGTGGTATTTGAAAAATCAATTTTTTTTTACAAATAATACAAATTGGGTAAACATGACTGTATATTGCATATTTGTACAGTGTAGAAAATTGACAGTAAATGTTCCTGAAATTAAAATGTGATCATAATCATTAATCAAACTTTAAAATCCAAATATACTGTCTGATATTCTGATTAAATTACTCATCTGAGGTCCTATTGAAATTAAGTAGTCTTCTAGAGTAACTCTTGTATAGTACTATTATGTAACTTAGTCTGGATATCAGCCACTGTATACATTTTAAGTCACCAGTACCTTATTATTTTCTGTTTCTATAATGCATTCTGCTTCAGCAAAGATCCAAACACACACTTCATAAAGTATTTGTTATTTTTGTAACAACTATAACTCTTTATATTAGTGATGAAAAACATTTTTGTTGGCTGAACATACAATTAGGCCATCCTTCTATTTTAAATTGAGCCCTTATTATAGCCTTGGCTATCAGTTTTGAATTCCCTATATACTTCCAGAGCTACTTTCAGCTCTCCTTCAATTGCATACTGGTTGACTTTGAAAAAGTTCTTTTTAAGAAATCAAAATTTTAATTGAAACCTCAAAAATAATTGTGAGCACTTCTCAAAGTTGATAAGAAATGTTGTTTAATAATTCCATACAGTATTGTATGCTGGTCATTTTGTAGGTTTACCTGATGTGAACAAATTCATTCACCATGAGCCATATGGAAAGCTCTTGTTTTGTTGTGAGTTTTAAATAATTTTATTTCTGTTCATTACACTTGAATTGAATTGTCATCTTGTCAAAATTACCTTTCACATTTAAGGGTTCTAAAATCCATTTTTGTTGACATCCAGTTCTTAATATAATATGCCTTATTTGTTAACATAAAAACATCCAAGATCTGGGTTGTGTGTGCTTTACAACTTATATTCTGCATTTTAATCTGCAGTATTTAATTTTGTAATTAAAATAATAAATTACTTCATGATAATTCGGCAAACATCAAAAGATAAACTGCTTTTGAGTTATTGGAGAGTGTGAAATTTTATCACTTGTTTCCACACAAAAAGTGTAGTCACAGAGACTTCTTAGTGTTAGAATATGGTAGTAGAATATTTATAAGTAGCAGATGTCTGTGGCTTGTGTCATATTAAATGAACATAGATGGGTATTTCTGTAAAGTTTTCAAGAAAACTTTAGTGAAGTCTTTCTTGAGTTCATTTTGTGCTAGAAGTCTTTAAAAACAGAAGTGAACAGTTTCAAGCTTGTATATCTTTTTATACCATTTAATTGTTTTGAACATCTACTTAATTTGGGTCAGAAGACCAAATAAATTTATAGAACCAAATATGTTCTATACATACACTGTAAGGAAAATTTGTTTTCTTTAATAGTGTTTAAATATGAAATATCAGTGCATCTTTTACTTTTCTTTGTTTGAGTCCTAATGCTTCTCTCTCTTTCTCTTACTTTTAAAAATTATTCCCCCTGTAATAAACAACTGGTGACAATATCTTTATGTTTAACTTATTTTGAAATTACAAGTGTAATTCTGAGATCCTGGGATTTTTCTTCTTATTGGAAATAATATAATATCTTTTAATCAAACATATTAAAATAGAACAATATATTTGGAAAATGTCACTGTGACATTTGAAATAAAGTCTAGATTGAATGAATTTCCTACTAAACAAAATATATTTCAAGTTTTTAAATATATCTGAGATATCAATTCAAACATCTTGAGATGTTATTTGCTTTGAAACATAAAAACCAAATTATATCGGATTGGCATATCTAAGGTTAGGTACACTCACCGTGAAATTGTTCCTTTTGTTTTCCATGTTCAATTAAGGACATCCTCATACCCTTCTACTGAACACGTTAAAAGTTCAAAGAGTTATTTGAGGCAGAGGCTGCTACGGGCTGCTGTGACTGAGTTGTGGGGGGGGGGGGAGCCACAGTTGTTTCTTGCATAAATGATTTGCCAAACAGTATTTAAAGACTTATTAACGCTGGACGTTGGACTGGATCTACACGGCCATATAATCATGTTTAACGTTTTGTCCTGGCACTCAAAAAGGCGACCAAACAGGTCGTCTTCTGTTTGTTGTCAGTGCTTGAAGAGGGGGTGGGGACGAGGACAAGGACCAGAGGATGGCAGTGAAAAATGTCTTAAACTGTCGGCTCCTAAACTGGCCATACAGTAGGCTATCTTCTTTCTCTTAATGTTGGCTTAATCATAGCCGAACTTGCGCGTCGCTGTCGCGCACTGTATGTAGTATCACCGTAAATGTACCCACTTGCTGTTTGCTCAGAGTTATGTAGATTGGAAAACCACAGGGGGAGCAAATATTTTTTAGGAGCTGACAGTTTTGTGAAGCTGCAAGCAAAGTTCGGGCCGATATGCCTCTTCAAACTCTTCCCTCCAAGTGAATAAAATAGAGTAAACCAACTGATGCCCGCTTTCCCTCCTCAGCTTTTCTCCATCCTGGGTTTCCCCGGGTCTAAGGAAATCCCGCAATGCCGATGCTTCGCTCTTGGATTTTCCTTGGGAGTGTGTGGTGTTCCTGGAAGGGGGCTGCCGGGCTGGGAGAAGAAAGCTGTGCTGAACTTTGGGGGACACGCCGCTCAGGACAGCGGAAGAAGTGGCTAAGGTTGTGGAGCGTGTGGTTCTTTTTGCGGGGGCGCGAGTAGGTGACGGGTGGCCTTTGGCAGATAGGACTGGAGTGGGGTTTGAGGTTGCCTTTTGGGGTGGATCCCACCTTCTCCCTGGCTGCAATCCTCGTTGGTGGCTGCAAAGCGGCATGTCTCACAGCCACAGCCCTGGGGTCATCGGGGAGGCCAAGGAGGTGCCTGTCCCTCCACTTCTTAATCCCAGGGCGAGCCAGGTCCCCAAGGACTCCACACGCTAGTACAGCCTCGCTTGCTCGGTTTGAGAAGCGCGCGCGCTGGGGAAAGAGGGGACTTTCCGCCCCATTAGAACGGAGCAAGCCCTGTGGAGCCCTTTTAGCTTTGGCTCGGATCCAAGGAGTCACCACGCCAGCCCGATCAAGCGCGCTGTCCCAACGAAACTGGTGGAGCAAGAGCGCACTTTCTGCGCCGGCCACCAAACTAGATCCAAACAAAGGGTAGGAAAGCGACAGCAGCAGGACTTCTAGGCTCGGACTCCTTGGCGATCAGGCGTGCGCGGGACCAACGGTCTTCTTTGATCATCCTCGGACTGGCAGAACTCAAGAAGGAGGAGCTCCTTGTTTCCAAATGCAGCCAATGCAGAAAGTCTGAAAGAACAAACGACCCCCACACCCGCCCCACGCTCCTTGTTTTGTTAAATGTGCAGCCTAGTGAGCAGCCGGAGCCCTCCTCAGTGGGACAGCAGGGGTGCAGACAGAGGGAAAGCTTGAGGAGCAACTCCTCAATTACATTGCCTGAGGAGAAAGGAAAGAGATTGAAGATATGGGTTATGTTTGTGGGGGAATACAGTCAAATGAGGCTGTACTCCTCAAATGCTTGGGGTGGGGGATTCTGCACCCCTGTGGAACAGGACACTCTTCCCAAACACAAAGGGCTTGTATAACTTGCAAAAGTTACCTGAAGATCTGCAACTTCCCCAAGGAGATGCTTCTCAGTCTTCCTAACAGTTTGAAGGCCTAGTCTAGGAGACTCACAGCAAGAAAAGGCCTGGAAAGAAAAGGGTTTGCATAAGATGGATGGATGGATAGATAGATATGCAACCCCTTTTTGCACCTCTTCTAAGTTCTAACATAGGAAGGTGTCATATTCTGAGTCAGGCCATTGGTCTATCTAGCCCAGTATTGTCCTCACAGACTGGCAGCAGCTTCTCCAAGGTTGCAGGCAGGGGTCTCTCTCAGGCCTATCTTGGAGTTGCCAGGGAGGGAACTTGGAAGCTTCTGTTCTTCCCAGAGCGCGGCTCCATCCTCTGAGGGGAATATCTTACAATGCTTGCACTTCTAGTCTCCCATTCATATGCAACCAGGGCAGACCCTGCTTAGCTAAGGAGACAAGTCATGCTTGCTACCATAAGACCAGCTCTCCTCTCCTTAAGCTTTCTGTTGTATGTGTTTCTATTTCTCACTTAAGGCCAAGAAGTAAATGTTCCTTGTATATATCCTGTTGTGAAGTAGAAAATGTCCCAGAGAGCCTCCGGTCGTGTTCACAGGAGCAGTTACTTAAGTGAAATGGGCACTCATCTCTTTATTTGGGAATACGTCCCATTGAACGGAGTCAGATTTATTTCTGGGTACTCGTTCATATGATAAGACTATGCTTTATCTCTCCTACTGCCTCCACTCAGACGGTCTTCGCCTGAGCATAAGCAAGCAGGAATGCAGCAGCACTTTCCTGAGGAGGAATGGCTAAAGAAGCGTTTGGACTAGAAAAGAAACACTGCAGAGATTTATAAGATTATGAAGGGCGTGGAGAGCGAGAATAGAATCCCCTCCCCATCCCATTTCTAAAACCAGTCCTTTTCAGTCAATTAGTAAAGGAACCTATGCAACCGACTGTCACGAGATGTGGTATTATCCACCACCTTCCAGGAATGCTAGGAGGAGAGGTCTATCGCCCGGTCTTAGCCACTATAACGAAAGTGCCCATTGTTGTTGGTCCTCGTAGGCAGCATTATCGCGGAGAGAGAACCAGCCCCTAGGAGCAGACAGACCACAGGACCCAGCCTCCCGGCAGAGCTCGCTAGCCTAGGACTAGGAGTTTCATAGGCCGCTTGTGTCCTTTACACCGGTACTTTTCTCGAAGCAGGAAATCTTCTTTTCACATATACTTTATGTTACAGGAGTACCTTTCCCTAAAGAAGACCCTACGAGGTTCTCTGTATTAGAAAATGTTCCGTTTCTCTGTGGTGGGCAGAAGCCGGCTGAGAAACCCAACAACCGCGGCGGCGGCGGCGGCCAGTGTCAGGATATTTCTACTTTTGTTTCAAGAGGAGGCCAGACTCTCCCCCCTTCAGGACGCGAGGCAGCGGGCCTGAATGAAAGGGTTGTAGTGACTTGAAAGTCCTTAATACTTAAATGAGGGTGGACGAACTACTGCTACCCCCTCGAGATATGTGTTACTTTTGTGCGGAGGGAGAAGGGAAACTGATGGTAGGGAAGGGAGGGAGGGAGGGAGGGCTTTGAGCAGTGACGGAGATGGGCTTTGGCGGTGCTTTGAAACGGGGTTCTCCTCGTGTAGGAAGTCAGGAGCTGCTCTGTTGCCATGGGGCGGGCGGGCGGGGGGGACCTTTCCTTGTGTCACCAATTTCAGAAAGGCCACCGTCTGAGTCTGCTGTTGCTACAAGCCAGTCAAGAAGACCTGTGGCACCTTGAAGAGGAATCCACCTGCGGTGGCGTGAGGAATGCATAGTTGTAAAGCTTCTGCCACATGAACTGTTAATCTTTAAAACGTTACAGAAGCTTTGCCATAGTCACTTGACGGCCGCCACGAACATTATCTGAAGAGAAGCAGATCGGCCGGCGCCGTCCTTACTTGGAGGCTACATTGCCGCCCTTCTGAGGGCTTAAGGTGGATATGGAGGGCGCGAATGAACCAAGGAGGGACTGCATGATGTCCGCGTTCCCACGCACAAGCACCCTTCTCCTCTTGACACGGAGGTGCTCGAGGATGTACACAGAGGAATGGAGAACGGCGGTGCTCTATGGGCCGACTTGGGCTGCGGGGTAGTGGGGTGAAGCCGGGATTTGTTCCTCTCAAATGCTGCTTGCTCTCGCTCTCTCTGGCGAGGTGTATTATCTGAGACAGACTCGGAGATGCTCGTGAAAGTCACCGCCGTCTGAAAGTCCTGCGAGACGAGAGCCGGTCCCTTTGGCTGCTCTGGCGCGTATTTGTGTTTGATAAGGGATCTCTGTGGGCCGGTGTCCTCCCCGCTTTCCGTGCTCCCCCCTCCCGCGAGGAGGAGGCGGAGGCGTCGGCGTCGGCCAGGGCGTGTGTGAGGGAAGGAGGCTGTCTCGGTCAAGTCTGGCTCAGAGGCAGCGACGGGCGAGGGAGCGGGCCGAGTGCTGACGTGCAGCTGCGACTGGGGCAGCGCTGCGGCGCTGAGGGAAGGCGAGGGCGCCGCGAGAGCTCCCCGGAGGAGCAGGTGGGTGGGGCCTGAGTGCCAGCGAGCGAGCGAGTGAGCGAGCACCTCCCTGCCCTCGGCTGGCCCAGCCCGGCGGGGCGCTGCCGGCGACTGCTGTGCCGCCTGGCATCCTCGGGCTCCCCCCTCCGCCGCCGCCGCCGCTGCCTCCTCCCTTCCCTGTTACTGTATACAGTCGCGCGCGCCTCTCTCTCTCTCTCTCTCTCTCTGCCATGTTAGCGGCTCTCTCTCTTTCTGTCTTTTCCACAGATCTCGCGAGAGCGGCCGGCTGGTGGTGGTGGCTGCTGCGGAGGGGGTTGGATCGGCGGCGGCAGCAGGAGCAGTAGCGGCGGCGGGAGGCGGCGGAGGAGGGGGCGGCGGCGGCGGCGGCCGGGGGGCGCAGGCAGGCGGGTGTCGGGCGGCCCGGCAGAATCATGGCGGACAGAGACAGCGGCAGCGAGCAGGGTGGCGGCAGTGGCGGCAGCGGGGCGCCTGGCTCGGGCCCGGGCGGCGGCGGCGGCGGGCCCGGCGGTAGCGGCGGCGGCGGTGTGGGCCTCCAGCACGAGACGCAGGAGCTGGCCTCCAAGCGGGTGGACATCCAGAACAAGCGCTTCTACTTGGACGTGAAGCAGAACGCCAAGGGCCGCTTCCTGAAGATCGCCGAGGTGGGCGCCGGAGGCAGCAAGAGCCGGCTGACGCTCTCCATGTCGGTGGCGGTGGAGTTCCGCGACTACCTGGGCGACTTCATCGAGCACTACGCGCAGCTGGGCCCCAGCCAGCCGCCGGAACTGGCGCAGGCCGCGGACGAGCCCCGGCGGGCCTTGAAGAGCGAGTTCCTGGTGCGCGAGAACCGCAAGTACTACATGGATCTGAAGGAGAACCAGCGCGGGCGGTTCCTGCGCATCCGGCAGACGGTCAACCGCGGCCCGGGCCTGGGCTCCACGCAGGGCCAGACCATCGCCCTGCCCGCCCAGGGGTTGATCGAGTTCCGCGACGCCCTGGCCAAACTCATCGACGACTACGGCGTGGAGGAGGAGCCGGCCGAGCTGCCCGAGGGCACCTCCTTGACGGTGGACAACAAGCGCTTCTTCTTCGATGTGGGCTCCAACAAGTACGGCGTCTTCATGCGGGTGAGCGAGGTCAAGCCCACCTACCGCAATTCCATCACCGTCCCTTACAAAGTGTGGGCCAAGTTCGGGCACACCTTTTGCAAGTACTCGGACGAGATGAAGAAGATCCAGGAGAAGCAGAGGGACAAGCGGGCAGCAGCAGCCGCCGCAACCGCCTCCTCGTCCTCCTCGGGAGGAGCAGAGCAGCAGCCGGAGACCGAGAGCAGCAGCAGCACCGCTGCCACCACCGGCCCTCCAGGAGCCTTGCTGCAGGCCGAGGAGCCAGAGGAGGATTGATCTCCCTCCCTCCTTTCCTTCCTCCTCCCCACTTCCCTCCTCCCCACTTGGCTGCCTCCCTGCCCTGCTGCACAGAGACACTCGTAATAATAATAACACACACCGAGAGAGACTTTATACTGTAAGTGAGAGAAAGAGAGAAAGAACCGACACCCACACACCGAAAATAATACATACAGTTAAATATACCTGTTGTTATAACTCCAAGGGGAGCACCAACCACCCACCCACCACCAAACTGACAGCCGAGCAAGCAACTTCTTTCTCTCCACCCCATCGCTGGATTGTTCCTTCCACTCTTACCCATCGTATAAAACAGTAAGCAGCTGCTAAAAACAAAACAAACAAAAAAATACAAAAAAATTACAAAAAAAGTAATAACATTATATATGATGAACTGTGTTTCCTACTTGATTAAAAATATAAAGAACTGAGTGTTTATTTCCCTAATTAACCAAGAACTTTTGTACACGTTTAAGCTATTATTATTATTAAGTGTTTGCAAAAATGGTCAAGATTAAAATATTGCTGAATTATATTAAAAAAGAGAAAAATGTCCTTTTCATGTTGAGCTAACATTTGACTTTAGCACAAAAAAGAGATATTTTAGAACACGTAAAATAATATTTTTAGTTTTTTCTTCTCATTTTGTTACCAAATTTCAAAACCTTACATGGAGGTTATTATAGTATATTTGACACCCTATATACCTGTGATTAGAGATGTGTATATATATATGAGGGCTAGGCATGCTGTGTGTCTGAGCTTTGTCTAAATGTTATGCAGAAGTCTGTAGAGTTAAAAGGTACGTAGGTTAATTCATGCAAGGTAAACAATAAGTGCTCTCTTTTATACAATATGCATTGCATCTGGACCTTAAACATATAAAATGGTCAGTGAAACTTCTGTGAACATGAAGAAAAATTATTAAAAAGGCATTTAAATGAAATTTGCTAACTTGTGATTTTTACGGTTTGAACCAAAGTTATTCAAATAGTAAAAAGAGAGAGAAAGAAAATGATCTCCCATATTTTTCTGCACCTGTTTGGTTTACAGCTAAGTAGGTATATTGTCATTGTGTATCAGATGTACTTGTATTGTTCATAATATATTTTTTTTATGATGTGTACTTAAAGTACTTAATGTGCAGCAATTTCCAGTAAACCTGTTTTTGAATAACAGGTGTTGAGGGTTTTTTGTGTATGGCCACTAGCACTATCCCCTTAACTTGTTTTAAGTCTGAACCGAAACTCCAGATTGTGCTAGTGCTAACTAACTTGCTTAGGCCTGTCATAGAAGTTAGTGCGACATGATTATAGAGTAATCCTACTGAGCCATGGATTTTGAGTTTCCTTTAAAAGTGAAAGCCAAGTTGGTGTGTTGTAAAGAAATTTCCATGTAGCTGTGGTGCTAGTTATTACTGGCTACATACTTTATAAATGTAGTAGTAACCCCCAAATGTGCAAGCTTTCAGTTCAAAGTATGTACTTTGTGTGGTATATTAAAACTGTAGGGTATGAAAACAGTCTATTAGAACACTGACCTGTCAAGTGGTGTTCTCCAAATTGCAATTATTTGTAATAATATAATTTTAGAGGTTTTTCTTTAAAAATGTTTGTGTGCTTTTAATTGACTAACTTGCTGCTGTATAGTAAAAAATATTAATATATTTTTATCATTAAACTGCTGCATGACTATCATCATTGCAAGTGAAAAGAATATGTTATAAATGATGCCTTAAAACAGTAGAAAATCTAGTTGGGATTTTGTAGGAAGAGTTGACAAAATAAGAATCTGTCTGACTCTCAGTTTTTGGAGTGTACTCGCTTAACATCCTTGACAAATTTTAACAATGTAGATTTAACTGCTGTATGTAGAAGATGCCACCTGTAGGAACATAAATTTTCTATGCTTCTCATTGATTGTAAGAGGTTGGGCCTAGGAAGGACAAAGAGATTGTTTAAAGGAAATGTATTTTCTTTTTTTCATTAAAGTATAATTCCCGTTTTTGGAGATGTACTGTAAGTGTCAATATAATACCTGTTTCCGTTGTATCATCCATTTCCAGTTAAACATGTTTGCTACTGGTGTCTGTAGAACACCAAATGTGCAATAATGTTAGTGGTTAGGAATTGTTGTTTTAACAATCACTGGAATTACATTATTTTCTAAGGTGCACTTTTCCACATAGCAAAAATAAGCTTCCATACTGCATAATGTGATAACTGACATGGTTCTTGACTGCATGTAAACATTGACTAGTAAGCTTGCTTTGTTTTCATTGGAAGTTTTGTTGAGCAGTTTCATATTGTATTTGAACTGTGATGTGGAAAGGGCTGCATTTTCCATGCTACAGGTAGTTAGGAAAGTTAAATTGCTTTTATTCTGCTATTTGGTTGTCTTGGTTCTACCTTTCACTGTTGTTTTAAAAGTTGCAGTACTGCATATTGGCACACATTGTTCATTCAGTTTTGTTTTTAGCAATAACTTGTGTGGCTCCGTGAGAATGCAGCAAGGTGTCTTTTTGTTCCTTTTGCATCAGTGCAAGCTTTGTTAAAGAGCAAAATCCGTATTTCATTTTAGACTAGAGACAAACTAGTTTTAAAGAGAGCTGAAAGTGGTTTGAGAGTGGCTTTGTTTCCTATGGTGTAAAAACACAAACCATTTTTCCAACAGTTGCCTCTGGTCCATCACCTAGTTCTACAGGTTTGTTAAACAATATAAGCACCTTTTTTAATCAGATGCGAAATTTGGCTGACTGTACATACTACACACAGTGACTCCTCTTTTAAACCACATTGAACTCTCTGAAAAACCTATTGTCTGATTCCAGCCAACATTGAGAGTAGTCCAGAGTATCAGCAATTTTGCTTCTTTGCTTTTCCCAAGAATCAAAATTTATGAATGGAACTCTTCTTGACTCATTCATCTAAGAAATCTTATCTTTGATCCTGATTGGGTCAAGAAGGTTTGTGGGTTGTATAGTTCTGTTTAATTCTGTTTGTGTCATCACATCTTACCACAGTTTTAGCAAAGTTCTTTGTCCTGAATCTGAGAATACTTTGATTTATAGGTAGTTTAGGACTTGATCAATGCTAATGATACAATGTTACATTGATTATAAATGACCTTGTTTTGAGTTTCACTTTTTCCAGTTGAGGTGCTCGGTACTTTACCAAGGTTCTAAAGCTTAGTGTTTAAAATGAGCAACAGTGGGGAAACCTTGCTTAAGGCCAGAAGAATAAAAATAATGGTATATTTGACCATATTTGGTGTTCTAAAAAACAGTATGTTCAAATGTGCCAAGTAATCCACCTTTTGGAAAACATGCCTTATTTTCCTTAATATGCTTTTCAGTGTCTTGTAGAAAAGATCCAAGGTCATAATGCTACTTTATATGAAGTGCAAGAAAACTTGAAATCCACTGCAATACATACATAGTGTGTGTGTGTTTTTGTGTTTTTGTTTTTTTGTTTTAAGCTAAAGGGACACTGTCAAGTAACTTACATTTCAAACACGACTTCCCTTTTGGGTGATTACAGCATGGCAAACAATGTCCTCATTTTAAGTCCACTTGTTTTTTTTTAAATTGCTCTGTCTGAGAAATTAAATAAACAATTAAAAATTAGATACTGTTGATTCATGCCTCTTTATTGTTTTTTTCCCCTGCAAAATGCAGTTTTCAGCCAGAGGGGGAGCTAAAGTAACTTTTTAAAAATTCTGAATAGTGTTGAAACTTTAGAATTTGACTGTGTGCCAGAGGAAATGAGGAGGGAGTTGGGAAAAGCAGGGGATCCAGCACTTAATTGTAAACAAACCATCCAGGGTTGAGGTAGGGATAGTTAGGTTCATAGGCAAGCCTTGCATTTAGACAGTGGATAACCTGTGAAAATGTAAACATTTGACTTAAAAATACTTGACAGTGTCACTTTTTGAAGTATCCCTTGCAGGGGTTGCATCTTGCTCTATGTAGTTCTCTTTGAGAAGTACTACGAAACAGAACCACCCATTCACAACTTTGTAAAATGTAGATCTGTCTACTGTGCAGACAAAGAACTATCACAGGCAATGAAGAAAATGTACAAGTGCCTACAGTAGGCCAATATAACTTCATTTGAGAGAGATTACATTTTTGACTTTTAAAACAGCACTGTAGCCACTTCTTTAATCAGCCATGTCCCTTTTAAGCTATGCATATTCTTTGTACATATTGTGGTCAATTAATGATTGGATAGGATTTGTGCACTAACTGGAATATATTTTAATTATTAGTGTGACATTTTTAGTGTGATGATAAACTATAACAAATCTACCTATTCTGAATGGGTAAATGTTCTATAACCTAAGTTCTGGTGACTTGGAAAAAATAAAATTGTACGCCGCTTTATTGCTGAGCTAAAAGCGGAATAAAATATTAAAATAAATAAATCTTCCTAAAATGGGATTCCGATATTTTATAACTGTTTTCCATTAAAATACATTTTTTGTCAGTTTCAAGTATTTAATTTGTAAAATATTTTTTACTTTGTACCAACATACATTTAAAATAGGGTATTGGTATATATTTTTGAAACCAAGTGGTCACGTACATTTATAATAAAAAGTCAATGGATCTGTTTCGGTTGTACTCACTGTTTTCATTTCTTGTTTGTTCCAGTGCCATGGTGTGTTATGTTTCCTGAGAAATTGCAGGTCAAACTTGGGAAGGGTTGCAAGAGTTAGAGTGGTAAAGGATAAATGCCAATGTGACAAACTGCAATGCTTTTTCTGTCTAAGCTACTTTAATTTTTGTCACTACTCTAGTTCAGACATCTTGTCCAGACATCTGGACATCAAGACTCCAGAGGATTTGGAACATGCTTGCTATGAGCTTGCTCATTCCTTTCTCATACACAGAACCTTTCCTCTATTTATGCATTTTGTTTAACTGTAGCTTGCCGTGATGTCTTAATGAGGCAAGTATGGTTAATGGTAACCTCCAAACTAGGACTTGAAATTTATTGTCTGAATTGAGCTTGCATGCAGTGGTTTGGAGGTTTACCACTAACCATGGTCGGCATAACAAACTGATTAAAAGAAACCTTGACATGAAGGAAGAAATTGGTGTATGTGAGAGAAGGAGGTAAGCTCAGAACACATTGCTGATCCTCTAAACCAGGGTTTAAACCAGATCATTTCTGATCCTCTAAACCAGGGTTTAAACCACACTAAACCAGGGTTTCTTAACCTTGGCCCCCAGATGTTGTTGAGCTACAACTCCCATCATCCCCAGATATGGCCTTTGTGGCTGAGGATGATGGGAGTTGTAGTCCAAAAACATCTGGGGGCCCAAGGTTAAGAAACCCTTCTCTAAACCATGTTTTGAAGTCTTGTCTGAACTGACTCCATGATAATGAGTTGGTTTCCCCCCTTTATATTCAGTCATACTGCTGACCATAAAAATATTTTTGCATGAACTTAAAGTAGCTTTCTGATCATATCTTATTTAGAGTGTTTTTCTACTTCAATGCATAATTGAATTGCAGAATATTTAGATGGTCACTGCAATCTCTACCCCCTCCCAACTTTCTGGCTATTTAAAAATAAGGGACTACCCTATAGGGATATACTTTAAATTGCTTCTCTTCTACAGAGGTTCGTTTAGAATGCTATCCTATGCACACTTATCTGGAAGTAAAATTCACAGAACATACTAAGTCTTATTTCTGCATAAATTTGAATGAGAGCAGAAAATGCTGGTTTTTAAAGAAAAGCTAAAGGATATTGTAAAACTTCTGGATCAAATACTTGAGACAATGGGTTGCATCCAGAATTGCCGAGTGCAACAAAGCTTGCATTGCATCTTCCTCTCCACTGCAACTCTCAGATCAGGAAGCCTTTGGAAATGGGATGGGATGTGGTTGGCGGGGGGTGTTGCAGTGGGAGAGGAGAAACCTCAGAAGCCAAATGGAGGCACCTTCCTGAGTTCCCCCTTGTACAAGGTGCTTCTGCCCAATTTCTGGGGATTCCTCCCGCCTGCTGCAGGCTCTCATGCCATATCCTACCCCATCCCCAAAGATCTCCCAACTCTTAGAAACAGCTTTTCAGGGCTGCAGTTGGGAGAAAAGGGAGCGAAAGATCCCCTCTGCCTCACACAAGTCTATCTACCACTGTACACTTGCCAAACTGGCAACTTTTGCTTTGTGAATTGCCTCTTATAAACTTTAGGTTTCAAATTTAAAAATTCAGAGGCACATTCCACAACTGATTTCACCAAAATTATAAAGGCTGAAGGTGGAAATACTGGTATTGATGTACACAAATGCTAAAATATACTTCTGAGTAGTAGAATGCTTTTGGCTCATGTTCACTCAAATGTCCAGCAATTTGATGAGAATCCAAATTGCTCCTTCAGGTGTGTGCAAGGCTTGGGTATGCTCTGTGAGACTTCGACTGTCTTCACTTGAATGGCAAATCGCCAAGCCATGTCACACACTGCTTTTGGATTTTCAGAATCCAAAAAAAGCTTTCAAAAACTTCTTTTCCAAAGGAGTTTGCTGTATGGCATGTGGAGCTGCTGTGAAGAGGAATGCTTTCTTGGGCATCTGGAACTAGTCAGGTGGCTCTCTGGGTCTAGGGTTACAAGTTTTGCATATTGCAAATTGTATTGAATGTATATATTTTGATCATTTTAAGTGCTTGTCCATAAGGCTGGGAAAGCATTTCAGGTTTTTAGGAGCTCAGGACATTTTCATCCAGATGTGTCTATGTATAGATGTAGATGCGTATCTATGTAGAGATAGAAATAAGATAAAAGTACAATGCAGCCTGATCCTATGCATGTGTACTGAGAAGTAAGCCCCACCTTTCTTATAGGTAGGTGTGCATAGGATTGCAGCCCTGGACACTCAAAAATAAGTTTTCAAATATATATATATAATTTAATGCTAAAGTGTCCACCTATTACTACACTTCAGTAGTTGAAGAGGTATTACAAACTTGGCACCTGAACAGCTTTTGTTGGTAAAATATAGTAGTAAAGGGGTGTGTGTGAAAGAGAGAGGGCGACCCAGATCCCTCAAGGGTGTTGCAAATGGCTACAGAAGAATACAACTTTGTCTATAGAGCTTTTCGTGCTCCTCACTCAGCATATGCTCTGTCTTGTGCTTTTTCAATGCAACGTTTGGTCCAGTTTTGCAAAGACAGAGACTCATCACAGCCCTTGGGATTGACACTCACCCTTTAGGGCACCAAATGTTTGGGGAACCTGCTTCTACATTAATAGATTACCTGATGCTGGGTGAGAGACCAACTCCCTCACTGCAGACTACTGAAAGCTGGCCAATGATGCAGGGTTTTGAGGGATTCTTAAAAAACAACATTGAAACATACTTGTTATTTGTTTCTATGATTTTGAGAATTGCTGTTTCTATTTGCACTGTTCTGCTTGAGGTTCTGTAGCATAAATTGTGAACTTTACCTGGCCATGTGAAAATAAATTTAAAGGGATTTAGGCTTAGCTTCTTTCAGTCTATTTTCTGGGAGAAGTGTGTTTTTTAAAACTTAAATCAAAATACATGAGATCAATGACTTTTGCAAGGTGCACCATAACATGGATCTTGGGACAGGCTCTCTAAAAATGCCAAAGCTCATTTAGTTTTTTTAGTTTTTCAAGTGTGACAGTATAAATACTTGAAATACTTTTCCAAGTATTTTTTCAGGTATAAAATACTTTTTCAAGTATTTGCTGTAGTGGCAAATGTTGGCGTTTGAATGTAACACTCTATGTGGGACTGCCCTTGAAGATCTCTGAAGCAGTGACTAGTGCAGAACACTGCTGCTCATTTCTTTGCTTCTGTGGCCAGTTCAAAGTGGTGGCGCTTACCTTCTACATCTTCCTCTAGCAACCCATATACTGCAGAGTCTGACTCTCCCTATATCAGCCCTGGTGCTGTCTTTGTGCATGGGGATATTTGAAAATGGAAGTTGTTTGCATTTACCTCTTCTCTGTCCAGATTCTATAGTTCCCTTTCGCACAAGGTATTAGCAATTGTGAACGGGTCATTTAGACTAGTTACTTTGTCCAGGCATTATTAAGCCGCTCCAGCCATTGGCCATGTGCAGGAAATTTCTGATGAAAGTCAAACTACTTTTTAAAGTAGTCTCAAAAGATGTGGCTTTCATCACAGATTTTCTGCATATGCCCAGCAGGTGGCACTGCTTAATAGTGCGTGGGCAGAGTAATCAGTCTACCTGACCAGTTTACAATAGCTAATACCTTCATAGTCAAATTCTGCTTTCAAATGGAATATTCTCTTGTTGGGAAATATTCCGGTTCAACTGATCAGGCCTTGCCGCTAGGATCAGGATCTTTTCTTGCAATTGTCTCTGTTTAGAGTAGGATTTCTATTGTTAACAATCTTGTGTTTGCAGAGGTTAGTTTCAGCATCATTTTGCTAAACTAGTTATTAATTTATTTGCAGGCTTTGCGGTTTAAAAAAACATTTCAGTGATTCTGTTTCCCTAATTGTAAGCTTATCGGTTTCTGGTTTATCGTAGTTCTAAAAATAGGCGTTTATTGTTTGCACACCACTTTGTTGGAAAAGCAGCATATAAATGCTTTGAATAAATACATAGTTTTGCTAGTAAACTGAAATGTTGTTTCACATGTGTGTGTTTGCGTATATAAAATTTATTATTAATTAATTAATTAATTAATTAATTAATTAATTAATTAATTTAGCATATTTTATACGTCTCTGGGTGGTTTACAACAAGATTTAAAAAGTAAAACATTAATTAAAAACAAAAAAAATAAAAGCAAGAAATTTAAAACACAATTTAAAATTTTAAAACAATATTCTAAAAACAACATTAAAACAATCAAAACAATATCAGTTAAAAGCCTGGGTGAACAGATGCGTCTTTAAAGACTTTTTAAAAGTTGTCAGAGATGGGGAGGCTCTTATTTCACTAGGGTGCGCATTCCAAAGCCTCGGAGCAGCAACGGAGAATATATTTATTTGTGTGTGTGTGTGTGTGTGTGTGTGTGTGTGTGTGTGTGTGTGTGTGTGTCTTATTTTCATTAATGAAATGAGCCCCTGGTGGCGCAGTGGTAAAACTGCCGCCCTGTAACCAGAAGGTTACAAGTTCGATCCTGACCAGGGGCTCAAGGTTGACTCAGCCTTCCATCCTTCCGAGGTCAGTAAAATGAGTACCCAGAATGTTGGGGGCAATATGCTAAATCATTGTAAACCGCTTAGAGAGCTCCGGCTATAGAGCGGTATATAAATGTAAGTGCTATTGCTATGCTATTGCTATTAGAAATTGTTTACTAAAGTTCACTCTAGCAACAGAAGCCTTTTGTTAAGTTCCTCACAACTTCATCTCAAAACAACAAAAACCCCTTTGAGAGGTAGGGTTTATAATAATGCCAGTTTCTATTTAATCTTAAATAGGTGAAAAGCTACTGGGCAGCATCCAGACGGGTATTTCCATGGATGGCAGACATTCTTTTTGTATGGGAGAACAGGTTTTGTCATTCCTCCCTTTCCTGCCTTATGCATCCCTCCAAAACCTGCTCTTAGGAGTCCTCAACCCTCAGAGACATATTTTTTGGGGACACATGGGACTGCAAAGGGATGGAGGAATCAGCAAAAAATGTCCCTCCACTCCTGCACAAGCAAAATATCTTCCATTCACAGAAGTACTAGTCTGGGTGCTGCCCACTGGTTTTTAATCCCCGCCCCCCCAAGATGATGTAACAACCTTGTACTTATTAGTATCTGTCTCTGAGTTGCCTTATGTTGATTTCATATTTAATATTAAACGCTTCAAGTGTTTTTGCCTATATTTATGTCATTGGCAAAATTCAAAGTAACTGAAGGCGTGTGTGAATCTTGAAATTGTCAGATTTTAACAGAAAGAGATTTTAATGAAAGAGGTGTGAGTGTGTATGTGTGAGAGAGAGAGCGTGATGTAGCTATGGCAGCAAGAGTAGACATCTGGACTTAGATGGATCAGTGATTTTGTTTGTGGGGTTCTTATATAAATCATTGCTATATGATTATATATAATGCTTTGGTTGTCTTATCCTTTTGATCAAACTGGCTTCAACTTAACTGGATTGTAGATTGAATTGTAAGTTGGTAGCTTTAATTACATTTTTCTGGTTTAGGTTTTGAATATGTACATGTTTGGTTTTATTTTCCAAGTATGTTAGTTTCTTAATATACAGGTGAAACTCGGAAAATTAGAATATCGTGCAAAAGTCCATTAATTTCAGTAATGCAAATTAAAAGGTGAAACTGACACATTACATGCAAAGCGAGATAAGTCAAGCCTTAATTTGTTATAATTGTGATGATCATGGCGTACAGCTCATGAAAACCCCAAATCCACAATCTCAGAAAATTAGAATATTACATGGAACCAAGAAGACAAGGATTGAAGAATAGAACAATATCAGACCTCTGAAAAGTATACAGTATACTGTGCTTGATTGGCCAGCAAACTCGCCTGACCTGACCGCATAGAGAATCTATGGGGCATTGCCAAGAGAAGGATGAGAGACATGAGACCAAACAATGCAGAATTGCTGAAGGCCGCTAATGAAGCATCCTGGTCTTCCATAATACCTCATCAGTGCCACAGGCTGATAGCATCCATGCCACGCCGCATTGAGGCAGTAATTGCTGCAAAAGGGGCCCAAACCAAGTACTGAATACATATGCATGCTTATACTTTTCAGAGGTCCGATATTGTTCTATTCTTCAATCCTTGTCTTCTTGGTTCCATGTAATATTCTAATTTTCTGGGATTGTGGATTTGGGGTTTTCATGAGCTGTACGCCATGATCATCACAATTATAACAAATTAAGGCTTGACTTATCTCGCTTTGCATGTAATGCGTCTGTCTCATATATCAGTTTCACCTTTTAATTTGCATTACTGAAATTAATGGACTTTTGCATGATATTCTAATTTTCCGAGTCTCACCTGTATGAGAAACCAGTATTTCTGCCAATTTTTTTCAATTGGCAAAGACCCTCTTTTGAATCTTAGTCACCAGTGGGAATTGACTATTTGTGACAGAGGGCAACTGCCTTTCCATTTCTGGAACTTCCTCTTTGGCTGGACCAGCTGAATGCTGGGCGCAAAGTACTTTATGCCAATGTGAACATTCTTCAAGATTTGCCTAACACTTTGCTCTAAAGTGACCAGCATTGCCCTTTCTACAATGGTTTGTGTGCTGAATGCTGATCAAGGAATCCAAATATTTTTGCCCGTAGGAGTTGATGTTTGACTTGTTGGAGCCATGAGAAACGGATGCAAATTATCTTAATGGTTCACGTCAGAATTGTGTGTGTCTGAGTGTTGCTTTTGCTCAATTGCTGCTGCTTCCCCTTTGGAGGTATGTAATCTTTAGAAATTTACTAGCTAACAGAAGAAATACCATGACCAAGTGACAAAGTTTTGCAACTGTAATTACAAAGTAAACTTGTAGAATAGCTGAATACTGTAGTGAGTATTTTTGTTCTTTGAGACTTATTTCTCTCTTTCATCAATGGCAATGTTTTTATTGTGCAGCAGCTAGTGTGTTGTATTTCCATAGCAGCATTGTTTAGCTATAGCTGTGGTGGCTTGGCTTTTCAGCATTATGGCTTGGCTTTTCAGCATTATGGCTTGGCTTTTCAGCATTATGGCTTGGCTTTTCAGCATTATTTTATTATAAAGCCTGAGATTTATATTTATCAAAACAGGAGAATTTATCCCCTCAGTATGGAATTTGGCACAGGGAACCTTATCTAGCGAGGTAGAAATCTGATCAAATTTCAGAAATGTCCAATGAAAACAACTGGATTATAGCAATTTAGCAATGTTTTGCTTAGAGGTGTGGGGGTTGTGCATTTTGGTGCCCACCTAAAATGTACCTTAAACTTTTCCCTTTGGGAGCTTTGATTATGTCAAAATGCAAGGATATTGCAACGGTCTGTTGATGAAAATCATATTTATTTACTTAAGATTTGTATTCTGCCCTTTTTAGTACAATCCAAGGTGACTTGCTGATCTTAGTTACAAGATATCAACACTTGCATATTATTATTACCCAAGCTCTTGGATATTATTATTATTTAACACACACCCCCCAACCTTTAGAGTCTAACAACTTGAAATTAACCTCGTTAGGAACATAGGAAGCTGCCTTATACTGAGTTGGACCATTGACCCATCTAGCTTAATATAGTCTACACAGACTGGCAGCAGCTTCTCCGAGGTAGCAGGCAGGATTCTCTCCCGATCCTATCTTGGAGAAGCCAAAGAGGGAACCTTCTGCATGCAGATGCTCTTCCCAGAGCAGCCCCATCCCCTAAGTGGAATATTTTACAGTATTCACTCACTCATGTAGTTTGTCTTTCAAACCAGGATGGATCCTGCTTAGCAAAGGGGACAATTCATGTTTGCTACCACAAGACCAGTTAGTTCAATGGGACTTACTTTCTGTTATTCCTACCTAATTATGGTAAGAAGAGATCAAGGTGCAACATTTTAAATCCCAGATCCCAAGTACTTCTATCTTGGGTAGTTGTAAGGATATTATGTCAAATTGAAAAACACAGCTGTACAGGGAGATAGCTATGAACAAGAGCAGAATACTAGTATTTCTTTAAACTCTGTCTTTATGTATCTGGAGGATTATATAATGAAATCAAAACTTAACAAGCAGTTGCTTCCTTGCAAACTGGACTAGTTGCTCCAATTTGCAGGACTAGCAAATGAAAATGCACAGAGGAGAGAAAATATGCTCTGCTGCAGACAGACAGCTTTTATATGTTGGTATGCTTCTTTGGAAAATATCTGGCTTCACACATTACTTTTTAAAGCAACTCCATCCTTTATCTGAAGATATGTACAAGTTCTGCTACATGTATCATGAGACTGCTTCAGTGCAGTTCAAAGAAGTACTTTTGAACAATGATTTGAGAACACCAGTTTTTCATGATGGATGTGGGTAGTTCTGTAGAGAAGGCCTCTCTTAGACTGCCATGTACAAGGTGGTGAGAAAACATTGTGCTGGCAAGCCACCTAGCCGGACTTTGCACCTTAGAGTGCTTGCAAAATTGTATCTGACTCATATGGATTCCTTCCTTTAGCTTCCCTCAGTCAGATCAGTTTGGATTTTGTTGTAGAAATGAAACTGGATCTCCACCCCCCACCCCCCGCCTTTTCATGACAAACAGATTTCCATCACTTGCTTTTATATTCTTGATTATGAGGTAAAGATAATCATATTTGTATGTCCTCATCTAATAACTTTTGCATTTATAGTCTAATACAAGTCAATTTTGTTTGGGGAAAGGGACCCTGGGCAATCTTTTTGCTGATCTGCCATCTTATTTCTAGATGGCAGCCACTCAAAGTATAGACAACACCCATATGTATCCCCTTACAGTTGGATACATCTGTGTTGGTGGTTGCCTTTCGCCACTTGTGTCTGCTCACTGGGCCAGTGATGCTGCCCCACCCACCTCACCAGCCTCATCTTCTGGGCATGCTCTACGCTCCAGCCCAGGCCACTCTTTGGTGTGATTGGCCAGGCAAGCAGCATGCCTTCAGCAGCAGCTTCCCCCACTGGCCTCTCGTTGTCATTGCTGCTGCTCCAATATTGGCTCCACAGCTCACTTTCTCCTGCTGTCTCTCCAGCACCAAGCTTGTCTGCTGGGTCTCCTGCATTTTGGGAGGACACCAAGTAGACAAGCTTGATGCTGGAGAGACAGCAGGAAGGAGAGCCAGAGCAAGCTGGTGCTGGAGCAGAGGCCAGTGGATGAAGCTGACACTGGATGCATGCTGCCTATCTGCCTGCCTGGGCTGCAACACCTAGTATCAGAGTGCCCGGGAAGGTGAGGCTGGCAAGGGAGGAGAGGGTTAGTGAGGGTGCGGGGAGCTCAGATTGGGACAACAGCAACAGAGTTGAGGCAGGAGTGGTGGCAGCAGGCATGTGAGGTGACATCCTTGACTGTTGCCTCGTGGGAGAGCCCCTGGGATACAAACCAAATTCACAGCACATTGGGGCGTGGGGGGTCCTAGATAAGAGTCACAGTGTTAGAAGTGGAATGTAGGTTCCATTAGCTCTGCTTGGAACTACTTGTGTTTTTCTTTGAGAGGTCCTGCAGTGTGTTACTGGGAGAGGATAGTTAGCTGCTTCTGGTCTTGGGCATGTGGAAGGGATGTTTAATTTAGCTTGTGCAGAAGCATAGGTGTGTTGTACTACTGTTTGGCTCACACATTCAGATTACTAATATTCTTAATCAAGATTGGGACCCTGAATACAGTACATATGGAATATTTCTGAGACTGCTTGTAAGAAGACCAACATGGAGTTACAGAGGTAGATTAGGTAAAGTTGTGCCATCGAGTCATTGTCGACTCCTGGAGACCACAGAGCCATGTGGTTGTCTTTGGTGTAGGAGGGGTTTAGCATTGCCATCTCCAGTGCAGTATGAGCGTGGCATCTTCAGCATCTTCCTATATCACTGCTGCCCAATATAGGTATTTCCCATAGTCTGGGAAACATACCAGCAGGGATTTGAACCAGCATCCACTTGCTTCCTAGGCAAGTTACTTCCCCTCTGCACCATGAGGTAGCTACAGAGGTAGATTAGGAGCTCCAAACGCCTTGCATTAAGGCAGAATCCAATAATGTTCCAACAGAGAAAGTGGTCTTGGTGAAAGAATGCTTGTATTGTGCCAAAAATAAGCATGAAAGACCAAGATAATTAGAGTGAGGTTAGTAAATATACAAGTGGAACCTGCAACAAAAATGATGTCCAATTGGAAACTTCATGTGCTATACTGGTGAGAAAGGAAGAACAGGGCAGTGATGGACAGCAGCAAGGAACAGTATGAGGTTGGGAGGATCTTGTCAGAATGGTTTTCGTCATCATTTGATATAGTATGTTTTGCTTTCACAAGTTCCTTTCTTTTTGTTGAAGTTTCTTTTCTTTTTGAGCCTTCTTTGCAGTAGGCTTATGAGATCATTCAGCATTCCGTGTGTGTGTCCATATATCTGTCTGCGTGTCCATTCCCCTGCTCCCCATCAACTTCGCAATGCCTGGACCAATATAAACCAAACTGGATACAGTTGTAGGGACACCTCAGTAGCGTAGTTTGGGATGATGTCATCCACTCCGATTCAAGATGATGGACGTGTAAATATTTGTGCCGCAAGTGTGCTAACTTGTGAACCGCCTAATCGATTTGAACCAAATTTGCTACTGCTGTAGGGACACATAGGGACGCCTCAATGGCATAGTTTGTGACGATGTCATCCACCCCAGTTCAAGATGGTGAATGCATAGACGTTTGAGGCACAAGTGGGCTAACTTGCAAACTGCCCAACAGACTTGAACCAAATTTGCTACAGTTGTAGGGACACCACAATGGTGTAGTTTGTAATGATGTCATCTACCCTGATCCAAGATAGCAGGTGCATGTACTTTTGAGGTGCAAGAGGACTAAACTGTGGATCTCCTAACCAATTTGAACCAAATTTGGTACAGTTGTAGTGAGTGACACATAGGGACACCTCAGTGGTGTGGTTTGTGATGATGTCATCAACCCCAATTGAAAATGGCAGATGTGTGAACATTTGAGGCACAATTGGGCTAACTTGTGAACCACCTAACCAATTTGAACCAAATTTGCTACAGGTGTAGGGACACATAGGGATGGTTCAAGGGCGTGGTTTGCAAAGATGTCATCCACCCTGATTCAAGATGGTGGACCAGGGGTGTTCCTATTTAAGTTTGGTGCCCAGACCTGAAGGGCTTTGGAGCCCACCCCCACCCCTGTGAGTTAAAGTTTAAAGGTTTGTTGTTGTTGTTATACCTGCTGCAAACCATGCCAAAAGGTCCAGGGGGGGCCTCCTGCCTGCCACCACCCCACCCTGCTGCTGCCCCTTCAGAAATTCAAGCCATGCCATGTGGGGGCTGGAGCTGAACCTGGGGGGTCTCCAAGTAGTGCTGGCAGCCGCCATCTGTGCACGCCGCCGCCACAATAATGGATGCCACACTGTGCTCCTCCACTCTACCCAGAACGGGATTTGGGAGATCATGTACCCCAATTCAAAATGGTGGAGGCATGAACATTTGAGGTGTAAATGGGCTAACTTATGAACTGCCTAGCTAATTTGGACCAGATTTAGTCCAGTTGTAGGGATAGTGAAAGGAAAGTAGACAGATTAGTTCTTACTAGAACAACTTGTTCTTTATACAGCATGTGTCTTGTAATTGTTAACACCAGCAGTTATCAACAGTTGATGGTTTTCCTTGCACTCTTTCTCCCTTCTCCCAGTTCTTTCACTCACTCTTCTCCTCCCAAACATGTTATTGGCTGTGCCCTATCAATTGATAGGAGGCGGAGAACCTCCTTTTGGAATCTTTGTAGGAGCATTCAGTGGCTGCAACATACATTTGCTCCTTGCTTCTTTGGGGGTAGTCTTTGGTTCTAGGTTCCCCCTCCCAAAACTAACATTTTGGGGCATGCCTTGTGGTACCTCTCAACACCCCCAAATGCCCCCTCCCTTAATTGGAGCTTGCAATGACTCTGTGCATGCTCTGTTAAGAGTCAGCATATTATTATCATCTATATTAATAGATTGACACCTTCCCTCATCCCAACTGTTTGCATTGCCCTAAGTTTTCTTAGGCCAGTTCACACAAACACCAGCCCAGCATGCAAAGAGAATGGTGATGAACTGAGAGTTGCCCATCCTGATGTCACTGAAGGACTTCCTAATGCACTGTCCGAGCATCCTTCAGTTGTGTGTGTGGGCTGCTCATCCAAATGGCCCCTAAACACACACTCCAAAATCGACTGAAGAACACCTTTGGTACATCGCCACCTTTTTTGCATGTTTGAGCTGGTGTTCATGCTAATGGCCCCTAGAGTGTGCAATAGAAAGGAGACTCAGCTTTATAAACTATAGATCTGCTTGCAGTATAAAAGAGTGGGCTGCTAAAAATCGCCACTCTGTGTGCAAGTCAAGGCATTCTCTTCATGTAACTCTTAGTCTGGATGCTGGCCAATCTTCTCAGATGTTCTTCCAAAAGTAGGGCTCTTGGGTGTTATTGGCAGCAGCAAACTGAACCTGGGTCACGAAGGGCAAATGCACACAAAAGAGGATCTGAAATTATCCTGGCTAGTTAAAAAAATATTCCTCTGAACAAGAGCTATGCTACAATCCCAATCAAGTATGCCAGAATCATAAAGCAAACCTGGGTGATACATCAGTTGTTGTACTAGCTTGCTGCCACTATAGCCCTGCCATTGCGGAAATAATACTTCCCCTGGCAGCTGCTTGTACCTCTTGAAAATATGTCCATGAGAGTTTGGGAACCCTCAGGGACATCTTTTTGGGAGGCACAGGTGACCGCAGAGGGAAGGGGAAATTGCTGGAAATCACCTTTCCCTCCATGCACTCCAAAGTGTTTCCCTTGCACAACTTAGAATGTTGGCCACTGACTCTTTATACTGTACAGAAGACCTTGCTGTTGCTTGTCATGCCTTGTGTGAATCTAGTTGGCTGCACTGTTCCTCTGGGGAAGGGGTAGTTGTCCATGCCTTGCTTAGTGGCTGCCAGCCACTGCATGTGTTGTGAAGTCCTGAGTCTTATCTAGTAGGAGTGTGCAAGGTTCGGTCCGGGCACAATAGAAAAGACCGCCGGACCGGTCTGGAGGTCTGGCGGTCCAGATGGGCGGGGGACTGTTACTTTAAGCGGGGGGTGGTGGTAGTACTCCCCCCCCCCGCCGCACTTCCCCCTCCGGCGCTAGTCCTTTGAAAAATCTTCTTGGGGCGGCAGAGTTCCTCCCTGCTGCCCCTGCCCCCGTCGTTGTTTGTAAAGGCTTAAAAGAGATGAGCGCTAGCGGTGTGCATGCGCCCTCCTTGGCGCGTGCGTTCGTCTCTGACGCTGCCGCACGCGCCGCATACGTCACAGCGCGCATGCGGCGGCGTCAGAGATGAGCGCGCGCGCCGAGGAGGGTGCATGCGCGCCGCTAGCACTCGTCTCTTTTAAGCCTTTACAAACAACGACGGGGGCAGGGGCGGCAGGGAGGAACTCTGCCGCCCCAAGAAGATTTTTCAAAAGACCAGCGCCGGAGGGGGAAGAGCGGCGGCGGGGGGGTAAGTACTACCCCCCCACTTAAAGTAACAGTCCCCCCCGTGCCGGACCGGGGGGGGCACCAGACCATGCACACCCCTATTATCTAGGGATGTGCATGGAACCGCAGCAGGGTGGTTCAATGCTGGCGGAGGTGCCGCTTTAAGGGCAGGGGAGGGTGCACTTACCCCTTTCACTGCTTTTCCCCCGCCGGCGCTCGTTGCCAGTAAAAACCTTTAGGGCGGCAGCGTATTTCTCTTCTGTCCCTTCCCCCTCCTCGGCCGGAAATGGTCAGAAGTACTTGGTGCGCGTGTGCACGTCTCTCTCTCATAACACTAGAACCAGGTATCATCCCATGAAACGGAAGGTCGGGAGATTTAGGATCGACCAAAGGAAGTATTTTTTTCACATAGCACATAATTAATCTATGAAATTCTCTGCCATGGGATGTGGTGATGACCACTAGCTTGGATGGCTTTAAAAGGGGCTTAGACAAATTCATGGAGGACAGGTCTATCAATGGCTACTAGTCTGGTGGCTATAGGCTACCTCCAGCCTCAGAGGCACAATCCTCTAAATAGCAGATGCAGGCGAGCAGCAGCAAGAGAGGGCATGCCAACAGCCTGGATGGCTTTAAGAAGGGCTTAGATAAATTCATGCAGGACAAATCTATCAAGGGCTACTATGTATGTATGTATGTATGTATGTATGTATGTATGTATGTATGTATGTATGTATTTTATTTGACACATTTGTATACCGCCCAAAAGTCATTGGCTGTAGGCTACCTCCAGCTTAAGAGGCGAGATCCCTCTAAATACCAGGTGCAGGGGAGAGGGCATGATCCCAGCTCTTTCCTGCGGGCTTCCCAGAGGCATCTGGTGGGCCACTGTGTGAGACAGGATGCTGGACTAGATAGCGTTGCACCTGATCCAGCAGGGCTGGTCTTATGTGTGTTGTTTTATGCAACCTCTTTAAACAATAATTGTGATGAGGTAGATTCGACTATGTTGTTGTTATTTTATTAAGTGCAGTGCTTATGGTAGAGGTCTAGATAGTTTTGTAGAGGGATAGCTAGTGGAAGAATTCTACCTGAGTTTGGTGGACCAAGAATTTGGTCTTGTGAAGGCAATATCAGATAAAATAAACAACTGTGGATTCTATAAAAATAGAGCAGTACTAGCAGACATTATTACAAGATATGGATTGATGAATAAAGGTGTTTTTTTGAATTGGGAAGTAAGTACTTAGGGGGGGGAAGGTATGCTTGAACACAATGTTTAATCATGACACACTTTCAGAAGAATACTTGTGTGTTAATCTGTTTTTACTCGTATATTTTATCTTACTGTGTTGTGAGCCACTGAGAGAACAATTTGTTATTGGGTGTCGCCACAGTGATAGAAATTATTTATTATTATGGCTGGAAATGCATGGTTCCCAATGGCTGGATTTGTCAGGGGCAAGAAACCAGTTATGTTCCCACCTGAATGAGTGCACCCTTTTTCTTTTGCAAGTACTTGCCATTCATTCCTATGCTGAAGTGCCACATTTTAGATATTATGAGAGTAAATCCTGCTTTAACCCTTGATGCTGGGATCTGTACTGTGTGTACATACCTTCCCTTTGAACATATCTGTCCATCATAATGATAGGGATTCTGAGTGTGGGTATAGATTGGATACATATATTTATTTGTATTGAACTGACATTGGGAGAGAGGATGGGGAAGACACAGATACATTTCATGAACTCTTGTTCCCTATGCAAAATATGTCCCATTTGCTACCTTTTTATGGAGGAGGTGATGAAACTGTTCAAGTCCCCAACAGTTGTATGCTAATTTGTCCATGGTTTCAGCATTTGCCTCATGACTATGCATCCCTGTATTTCAGTTCTCCCTTCTCTGGAGCGTTTTAGCCTGTGTGGGGCCCAGTTAGCTGCTGATTTGGAGCAGCTGCCTTCTTCCTGGAAATGGTATGGAAGTCATTGAGAGTGAATAAAGGTTATGGGCAATGCCTTCACTCTGAATTAGCTTCATTTGTTCTCAGTGACATTGGCTATGCAACAACCTCGCTGTTAAAAAAAAAAAAGGCCAGTGTTAAAGAGGGAGGAAAAAAACACTGAAGTAGCAGCCATTTGTGGGAGGGCTACGAATAATTTCTTTGTAGAAAAGTTAAGATTTGAGAGGTATTCAGGAAACTTTTGTCCTCTATCAAATTCATCTTTTTCATAGTAAAATTTGATCCTGGAGAAAACTTGTAGTTTTAACTTTATTTAATATGTAATATGCCAAGCCCAAAATTCGGTCATGTTGTGCAATGATCAAGAAATAAAATTCTTGATCCAGTTATAAACATCCTCAGTGGCTGGGGTCATCAGAAGCAAGAAGTAGGTTTAGGCTCCACTTCCATGATGTCCCTAGCTGATGCTTTTGCTTTCTCCTATAAGCGAAAATTGCCATTTTGGTCAAAAAGTGTTACAATTAGGACAAACTGTGCCTTCTGCCTCCTGGCACAATGTCAGATGTCATGGCTGCAGATGTCATAGTAACAGACACTTAGCAATCCCGAACCTGTATCAATTAATTTTATATACATTCAGCTCCATCTCAGTAAATAGTACAGTATATCCTTTAAAAAGCTAACATGTTTACTTCTCTAATCGGAATTGTTGTTGTTTGAAAGATCCATAGTACTTATTTTAAACGTTCACTTTGACTTGTTAGTTCCTTGTTTGCATGTATGTGTTTTCAAAACTACATCAGTTCCTTTGACTTGATGCAGAGGATGGAGGAACCTGAGGCAAGTAAGAAGCAAAATGAGTCTGGCTGTGTAGTACAAGGCTTTGCAATGATGTTGCAAAAGCAACATGCTTGCAGATATTTCTGCATTCTGGAACATTTGAAAGTAATTTTCCAAGATTGTCCTAATAGTGTTGCTTGCTAAGTAATCCAGTCAAATGCAATGGTAATGCTATAATGTTGAATCTTAGATCTAAGAGAATTGCAGTGGTATGAATTGGCTATAAGAAAAATAATTTAAAACACTGCTTTTTAAAAAGAACTTTATTTTACTATTTGAAAGACAAAATATTTCAAAGTAAGATTGTTACTGCTGCCCTGCTGCCTCTTGTTTCCATTTCTGGTTTAACAGCTCTAATCATGGCTCACACATCTGTCAGTTTTGAGCCTTGATTGTTTTAGGTCTAAAATTCACAGGGCGTGCAAAATCTGCTCCCTTTTTGCTGTTTTTATTTGTCCTTTATACACTTTTTTTAAAAATTGGGCATTATCTAGAATAGTGCACTGTCAGTACAAGGATCCCATGTGTATGAAGAGCATGGCTCCATGAAACGTGTGGATGCTGTTCAATGTATATTGCTTAGGGATGTGTGAACTGGCTCGAGCTCAAATGGCTAAGCCATGGAGGTTAAATGTGTTGTTTTTTTAAGGCAGACTTACTGTGGCCGAGGGCTTTGGTGGCATTGGAGGGATCCTGCTGCGGCTGTGGGGGGGTCCTCTGGTGGTTCCCCCTCCCCCCAGACCTCCCCAGTCTCCTACGGGCTGGTTTGGCCCTCTGTGAGCATGCTGCAGCCATTTTTGAGGCTGCTGTGCATGTGTGTGGGCCATTTGTATAGCCTGGTCATGACCTGGCCATGCAAATGGCCCACATGCATGCACGGCGGCCTCAAAAATGGCCACTGAGCACTCACAGAGGGCCGAAACAGCCCCTAAATGGGCCAATCCAGCCCGTAGACCATGGGAGGCTGGCAGGGGAAGGGGGAACTGACAGAGGACCCCTCCCACAGCCGCAGCAGCAGCCCCTGAGGCCACTGAAGCCCTCAGCAGCAATAAGTCTTAGGCCTGTGCATTTCGATTCTGGTACAAAACATTTTGTGCCCGAAAATGGCAATTTCGGAGGTTTTGTAACCAAAACAAAATCAAGAATTAAAAAACAGATTTTTGTTTCCAAATCAAAATGACTGTGTTTTGGACAGAATGCTTTGTTCTTCGGAAAAGCATTGAAATTAAAATTGACTTTTCTGACTCTCTCCACTCCAGCTGAGGCACTGAGTAATTAGCAGAAGCTAAGATATGCAAAAGGTTGTTGAGCATGAATGGTTTAGTTAAGTATGTGTTGTGTTCAGTGTGATTGAAATGCAAACTGACCTTGCAAAGGGATTTGGAAGACAGCATTTTGAGACAGAAATACCCAAATATCTTTGGGAACTCAATGCAATTCCAAAGCTCTTGCTAAAAGCCATGGCATAAATTATGTGGAGAAGCTTTTCGAGAAGCTGGTTAGGAGAGTTCTGAAATTATACAAGTTTTTCTTTCCAAAGGTTTAGAAAGAATCTCTTGACTTGTTCAGGGCTCTTTTGCAGAGCTATTTTGTTTCTCTTCTGATTTTTATGAGTTATAGTGGTGTCTAAGTTTTGTTGCCCAAGTTGAGCAGCCTAATGTAATTTAGGCCACAATTTAATTTGGTGGGACATGATGTCTTAGCCAGTGGTCACAACTTTTGCTGTTGCAGGGACAGGTCATCCACATGGGACTACAGGAGAGAAAAGGAGGGGGTGGGGAATACCCCTGTCAATCTATTGACATCCCCAGGAATCTTAGTTGCTTCTTTCTTTCTTGTAACCATGATCCATGGTTTTGCACTTTCTTAAATGCAGTGATGATAAATCTCAACAATTCTGAACAGTAGGCTGATTTGTTTGGGCTACGGCTCACTCCACTTCAGTTAAATGAACATTTGAAGCTGTTCCATAGTACCAAGGCAGTTCATTGGTCTATCTTGCTATCTCAAATGACCTATGGTCGCTGTTCCATGGGGAGGGAGTGTTTTTATTGAAAGATTGCTTGAATCCACAAATGGGTTGTGCTGCTGTGCTAGTGCCACAGGGACAGGCTCCCAACTGCTGCAAAATTCTCAAATAACTGTGCCAAAAAATTGTGGTGTTGTTGTTCATCATTCTCTTCACTCTTTCAACTTGTTTATGTGGGGCTTCAGGGGCAAAACAGTGGGTTGGGTGGCAGTGCCCCAAGGGTGGTGCAACCAGATTCCAAACAGGGCAGATTTCTTAGGAATTTTTGAGGTTTACGCGTTGTTAAGATGTTTTCCCCACAGGGAATAATGGAGGTTTCAGCAGCCCCATAACTCCACCTGGGGGGCACTGAGATGGCCCGAAGCGAGTGGTGGTGTAGTGCACAGAGGGTGCCAACCACCCCGCTGGATTGCTAACCTATTGGGGTACTGGGCTTTGTTGTTTCTGAGGTGCTGAGTTTAGATTCTCTGGTAGCAAATGAGATTTTTAATGAATTCACTCTCATATGCTACTAGAGAATCTACTCTTAGAACACCTCTAGAACAAAACCCTGTACTTCATGGGTTGGCAACCCATGTGGGTGGTTGGCACCCTATGTGCACTACACCGCCACTTGCTCTGGGCCACCCCAGTACCCCTCAAGTGGAGTTATGGGACTGCAGGAACCTCCATTATACCCTACGAGGAAGATCAGAAAGACTTGTAACTTCATTAATTGTTTAAAAATCAGCCCTTTGCCAAATTCCTCTGAAAAAATTGTGGTAGCTTCCTTGTACCACCTGGGCACTACCACCAACCACACTCCACTCTGGGCCACTCCCCCCCCCCCGCATGAAGCTATACTTTTCTTGAAACCTCCATCATACCCTATGGGGGAAATCTGAAAGACACGCAACCTTCAAAAATTCACCAAAACCCAGCAGTTTGCCCTTCCTTTGAAATTTTTGTGGTAGCTTCCACTCATTGGGCACTATAACCCCCACCCACTCTTTTGACTGTGTGACCCATTTTTAAATCTGAATTAATTCGGATTTGGATTAATTCAGATACAATACAAAAATGGGGTAATTCGGAAAGCTTAATTTTGGACAAAATACAAAATGGGGTTGATTCGGATTTGGTACAAATCGAAACAGAAAAAATACAAAATGCACAACCCTAATAAGTCTGTCTTTAAAAAGAAAAAAACATTTAATGTCCATGGCTCCCCCAAACAGGGCCCAAACCAGTTTGAATTCAAACCAGGCCAGGGGCCCCATTTGGGGATGCCAAACTGAACATGCCCAGTTCAGTTCTGACTTGAACCAAACCTGGCAAACCAGTTTTGTGCACATCCCAAATATTGCTGTAGTGATAGAAAGGAGTTGAGGTAGGACTTGGCCTCTTTTAGACCAACTGCTGGGGAAATTGGCTTTTTCTAATAAGAGAAAAAGCTCAGGAAAATCCAAAACAGAAGTACCAATCCAGAGAACTTGTCAGGAACTATACTCACAGCCACCAGCAGAAGAAGAGAAAGCTTTGTTTTGTTTGTTCTGTCCCAAGAGTGCCCCGACGAAGCTGCTAGGGAAATGGGAAGGCCACAGCCTGTAGGCTGGGGACAGCAGGAAGATCCCGGCCTGTGAGTAATAAGATCGAGACCAGTTCAATTAGACGCGTGAGGGAAGATATTTTCCTTTCATGTATTGCTAGAATCTGAGTTGCCTGGTTAATGAAAACTTCTTTCTTACAGTCTGCTTTAAGAAGAAACAATTGTTCTTATTGCATACTCCTGTTTTTCTTTTAGTTTCATAATGAACCCTTGGTGAAGTATATTTCTCTTCATTTTGGGTCTGCCTTAGTCACATGGCACTGGAGGCCTAGGAATGCTCCGCCCCTGCTAGGGAGGGTTTTGCCACTTTACCCCCCACCAAGAATCTTATATGGAGAAAGTGGTTTGTCCCACATTAAAATAAAGTGGAAGGTGGCAGCCTACTATGAATCCCTTACAGTCAAGGATTTACCCCGGTGAACTCCCCCCTCCCCTCTCTGGCTCTGGTAGGAGCTATTATAATTGTTTTTCAGTATTATGATAAATAGAAGCATTACTGATCAGTAGGCATTCCAGATTATATTTAAATTTCTAAAAACTCATCTACAGATGAGTGAGGAGAACGGATGGAGAACACTAGTCCTTTCTCTTTCTCACCTTCATGAATCATTTGAGGTTATTACCTTAGTAGAGCAAGTTCAGCGGCAGGACTGCTCTTTTGAAACCTGGCCCTTCCTCCTGTTTCCCCAGACTGAACACTGCCTCCATATTCAGGGTGGGGGTTAATGAACACTATTTCTACCACATCCAATGCAGAAACTGCATTTTGGGCAGGGAGAAGCTCTGCTCTGCTCTGCATTGCTTCTGTCTTTCCCCCTCCCAACACCCCAAGTCATGAGCCATGTTCAGGAGGGAGGAACATAGGAAGCTGCCATATACTGAGTCAGCCCATAGGTCCATTTTGCTCAGTATTGTCTACACAGACTGGCAGCGGCTTCTTCAAGGTTGCAGGTGGGAATCTCTCTTAGCCCTATCTTGGAGATGCCAGGGAAGGAACTTGGAACTGAGATGCTCTTCCCAGAGCAGCTCCATCCCCCTAAGGGATATCTATATCTGATATATCTTACAGTGCTCATACTTCTAGTCTCCCTTTCATAAGCAACCAAGGTGGACTCTTGCTACCACAATGCTTGCTACCACAATGCCAGCTCTCTTCCTGAGAAGCATTGGAAACCTATTGCTCACTCTGAATGAATGTATTTATTACAGTCAGAGGCCAGCAAGAATTTCTCCCTCTTGTTTTTCCTCCGGAAAGTGTATTGCTCACCCTACCTTCATAGTATCCCTAAACAGTGGCTTCCTCTTCAGTGTCAGGAGCAATGGGCAGGTTTTACCCTTGCCAGAAAGTTTTCCCTTAGGACAATACTTTCCATTGCCTTATAGGAATAAACAATATCCTGTTCACATATATGAAAGTTAAGGGGTACTCTCAAGGACATTATGGGGCAGAGGCTAAACCTGCCCCTAGGGACCCCAATGTCTTGAATAAGAAGCAGGTTTTGCTCTCAACTGAATTCCAAACTGCACCCTATTTACTTTGTCCTGTAGAATTCAGTAGAAACCACTGAAAAGTCAGAACCAAGCCAGCCCCATCTGCATAGTCCTGTTGTGTTTCTTCTTCATACTAGGACCTGTATGTTGCAAGGATCCCTGGGGATGATGGTGATACATATTGCACTCCTGTGGAACTCAAGTTGGTTGCCACTGGATTATCCAGGGCTGAACAATAGGTTTGTTAACCCTCTACAGTGTTGTCCCCAAGTGATTCTATACTGTTCCATATAGAAATGAATGGCAGCCATTCATTTAAACTGGAGAAAGTAAAGGCATTATGATTGACAAGGTGCATGTGAAGGAAAGGCCTGTACAATTCATGGATCTCTGTGGGAGGTGCAGTGCCGTGCTGTGCATCTCTTTGGACTTGGTACACACAACGACATCCACAACCCCTCCCATTGGCAACTGTTTCAGTTGGGACTGGGCAGGTGTCAGGGGAGAAGGGCAGGTTTTGCCCTCTGCAACAATATCCTCCAGTGCAGCACTTTACTTTTCCTTGCAAGAGTGAATGACAACCAGTGACTTCCACAGAAGGAAGTAAAAGTACTCTGTGGGGGTGAATTTAAACCTGTATCCTATCCCCTTGTGATTCCAGTTACTGAGAATCAGTTCTGCTAGCATCAGCAGTGCCGCCCCCTCCCCCCACCTTCCCATTCATATTCGAATGTAGCAGAATTCTGGGGATTGGCTGTTATAAAGACCTGAATTTCTTCAGGAGCAAAATGTAATGGGCTGGAAGAGTTGACAAGCCACCACCTGAAAAGAAGTATCACCATCCTTAATGAAGAGCAATCATACCATTTCTTTCCTCATTCTTCAAATGGGGTGGATCTACAATTGAGCAAATGCACGCAATGGGCATAGGGAAGCCACACCCCAAATTTCCTACTTAAATCATAATTTCTCCATAAGGATCAATGGGAAATTCAACTCTGGAATGGCTGGGCAGAAAGCTCTAAAATTTCTGTTCCTACACGATTATAACATTAAATATGCAGACAATCAAGGAGATCTGTCCACCCATTGATTTTTAATGGGGGGGTAGTTTAAAAATTCATTAAAAATCAATAGGTCAACTGATCTCCTTGGACATCTACACATTTGATGCTACCTTCCTGTGCTACTACCATATGAATCTTGAGAACTTTCTACCCAACTATTCTGGAATTATAACATGGGGTGCAAAAAATGGGGCTGCTAGTACTTTTATATTCAGGCAAGGGACAGTTTGCTCCGAATGAGGCTTGAATGATGGTCAGAATGGAGGATTCAATTTCAGAACCTCTTGTAGCTTTCTGTCATGAAATAAAATAGTTATCACTTTTAAACAGTGTTAGAAACTTTTAAAAAAATCATTAAAATAATAATAATAATAATAACAATAATAATAATAAAAAACTTTATTTGTTAGCCGCCCCATAACAAATTGTTCTGATTCAGTAGAAGGCAGCTTCAACAAGTGAACCAATATCCTTGAAAGTCCATGCACCATGTGATAGCACCATGTGATCACATTAAGTGCTTAATTTAATACCATGTTAAATTCCAGAGCTCTCTGCCCAGCCATTTGGGAGTAATTAATCTTTTTGAGTTTCCCATTGATCCCTATGGGGAAATTATTTGATGGGGCCCATGTTCAATTCTTGCACACGGGCCCCTTCATAGCTTGTTATGCCATGTCTTCAAGCATCCCTTTAAAAAAAACCTTGTTGCTCTTAGCATCCCTCTGGAGCCTCTGCTTGTTTTGAGCGTTAGTCCTTGGTGTCTTGTCTTCCCTCACTTTTCTTATACATTTGATTGATTGATTGATTGATTAAGTGCCATTAAGTCAGTGTCAACTCTTAGCGACCACATAGATAGATTCTTATACATTTCCTTCCCCCACCCACCCCCAGCTAATCAGCTAAGCTCTTTTAAAAAGATGACTCCCACGTTTTTTTCTCATTAGGACTGCTTGTGACTGCACTTTTAATAACTTTTGTGACTTTAATAATTTCAGGAACAATGACCAGTCTTGGGCTACTTTCCCTAGTTTATCCAGTCATGGCATCTTATGTAGCATTTCTCTGAGCTTATTAAAATCAACTTCTCTGAAATCCAACATACATGCTTGTTTAAGTTCATGCTTTTCACAAGATCAAACATTTCAGCATTACATGATCACTTCCCCCAAAGTTCCCAATATTTCAGCCTCATTGATCAACGATTCCCTGGTAAAGATAATCAACCACCTTGTTCCTTCCTCCCATCTTCTGAATGAGGAAGTTGTCAAAAAAGACATGTCAGGAATTTGCTGATGCTTGATGAAGTTTGTCTCCCAACAGAAATTAAGAAGGTGATGTCCTCAATTACTACTACCTCTCTAAAGCATCTGTAGTTTGTTTCAGGAAAGCATTATCCATGTGCTCTCCTTGGTATGATGGTGTGCTCTAGACTCCAACTATGTTTTTATTTCCTTCTCAGTTTTTACCCAGATGTTCTCCACTGGACTACCATGTTAACTCTCTTGGATTTCTGTACAGGTGTACACTTTTTCTGGTGGGAGTGGGGGAAGAATTTTTATTTCAACTAAAGATTATAACAGTGGTTCCCAGCCTGGGGACTTCAGAAGCTCCCATCACCCCCAGCTTCAATAAATTGTAGCTGGGCATGGTAGGGCTTGTTGTTCAGCAGCATCTGGAGGCTACCAGGTTGGGAACCACTGGATTACAGCATTACACATAATATAACATAGTTTAAAAAATAGGAGTGTGTGTGTGTATAACTGGGGGGGGGGGAAGAGAAAGAAAAAGATTCAAAAATATCCCTTAAGTATTGATTTTAACATGATATAAACACAACTTGCCAAAAGAAAAGGGAACTGGGGGTGAGGGGGAGGAAAACACACACCACCTTCTAAGGATGTTTCTTCAAAACACGAACAATTTATTAAAATTAGACCAGATAGCTGAAAATTCCTCTTCTTTACCAATCCGTTACCACCACCACCACCACCACCACCCCCCAGTTCAAATGCTGACAAGGAACACATATCAGTTATCCAAAGCTGCAATTCAGGAGTAAACTTTTCCTTCTAGTCCTGTATTATTACTAGGGTTGTCAGGTCCAGATGGTGCAAAAAGACAATATCCACCACCCAAAAAGTGGAAATAGAGGACACTTTTCACCAAGGTCTCCACTGCATCAAAATTGCATACGTTTAGTAGTATTGTATATGCATATTTTGGTAAAAAATGGATAATTTGAGAATAAGTGAAGCTCACCCAGGGGCGTAACTATAATAGGGCAAGGGGAGACAGTTGTCTGCAGGCCCATTGCCTTGGGGGGGCCTCCCAGAGGCAAGTCACATGACTGACTCCCCCAGCCGTGCACCTGCCCGGGCTTCCTTCAGTTGTATTCATCCTCCGAAATTGATGTGAGTGTTAAGACCTGGAGTTATCAGAACAGCATGTCTTTCTCTAGTACCACTAAATGACTTGCATGGTCCACAATTTACAAAACCTTTAAAAAATAATTTAAGATGATGTTTCTATTATCGTGTATATATATCCTATGTGCCACAATAGAGCATCATCCTAAATTATTTTTAAAGGGTGTGTATATATATATATATATGTGTGTGTGTGAAATTTTACTATGCTTTTTGTTACCATAATTCTGCCTCATTTAAGATTTCTTTACTTCATGAGCTGAGCTTCAGTGAGGGCGGGAGGGGGCATTTTAAAATCTTGTCTCTGGGCCCACTCCAACCTTGCTACGCCCCTGAGCTCACCACTGTTAAGCTGATGACCAGGTGAGCTGTATGTCTGCTGTCTAGGTGCAGGGTTCTCAAGGCCCCTGCTTCTTAACTGTACATTCGTCTTCCCCGCCCCCAGTCCTCCACTCCTCTGCTAGGCCAGCAACTTGACCTCCTGGCTCAAGGCAGGGTAGCCAGCCTCTTTGCATGCTCCCACTTGCTTGCTGTTCTCTATAGCTACAAAGACTGAGGACAGCTAGTCTTGTAGTAGCAAGCATGAATTGCCACCTTTGCTAAGCAGGGTCTACCCTGGTTTACATTTGAATGGGAGACTACATGTGTGAGCACTGTAAGATATTCCCCTAAAGGGGTGGGGCTGCTCTGGGAAGAGCACCTGTATGCAGAAAGTTCCAAGTTCCCTCTCTGGTATCTCCAAGATAGAGCTGAGAGAAACTCCCACCTGCAACCTTGGAGAAGCCACTGCCAGTCTGTGTAGACTGTGCTGAGCTAGGTGACCAATGGTCTGATTCAGTAGAAGGCAGCTGTACTGGTCTGTGACCATAATAAAGGAACTGAGTAGTTGGCAGCTTCCTATGTTCCTAAACATTTATATACCACTTTTCAACAAAAGGTTTCGCAGTGGTTTTCATAGAAAGATAAATAAGATGCTCCTCTGACCCCAAAGGGCTCATAATCTAGAAAGACATGCAAGGTAACACCAGCATCAGCCACTGGAGGGATGCTGTGCTGGGGTTGGATAGGGCCAGTTGCTCTACCCATGCTAAATAGAAGAGAGTCACCTCTTTAAAAGGTGCCTTTTTACTCAGCAGGGGTAACTGTTAATTGAGTAAAATTAATTAGCTAACTGCTAATTTCTCATTGCCAGCACCACATGAAGGAAGCAAACTGTACCTGCTGGGCCCACCTATATGTGCTCCTGCACTGTGTGGCTCTCCAAGCTGCCACTGAAGCAAAACCTCCACTCTGGTTTCCCCTCTGGGTGGATGGTCAGTAGGAAGGGGAAAGAGACCGCGTGAGAGAAGCTGCTCGTGAGAGCAAAGTGCTCAGAGCAAACAAAATGTTCCCGCTGCTCCCCAGAACTTCGGACACTACAACAAATGCAAAAGTCGTTTGGTCCCCCAAATTACCGCATGTCCTCTGTAAAAGTCCATTGTTGGCAATCCTAATTATAACCCTTTTGGTGACCTCTCCATGCACAAAGGATCCACAATTCTGATGTAATACTAGTTTAATTCCATTTGCTGAGAATGTACTCTAAGAGTACATCCTTGACAATCTTACAAATCTCTACACATTTTAGACATAGAATGCTATTTTCCCTCTCTTTATTCTTTTTGACCAAGATATACCCTTCAATTGCTTCCTTCGAATCTTGGGAGACATCCCATCAAGTCTTATATCAAGTTGCATACTTAAGAGTTCAAGCTCACCATGTTTACTTTCTATGCTCTGTGCATTAGTATATAAACTTTCAAGCCCTGGATATTGTGCTATAATTTCCCTGCATTTCCCTGCAATATAATTTCCCTGCATATTTTGTCATGGGGGTAGCACCCAAATTTCTATCTTTTAGACTTTTTATTTAAAAAAAAAAAACTTTTTTGGATTCTCTTGGACTTCTATTTCTATCCCCCCTCTTAGTCAAAAGCCCTCTTGAACGCTGTTGTTAGACTTCTTCCAGACATACTTCTCCTGTTGGATGCATGTGATGAAGTAGATTTTATTTAAGATGTTAAGGCCAGGGGTGTCGCTCTAATTGAGTGAATGGGTTCAAAGAACCCAGGCCCCCAGCTCCTGAGTGCCCCCCAGCTCCATCCCTCTTTATGTTCTTCATTATCTCCCTCACTCCAAGGGGCTGTTGTGGAGGGGGGCGGTCACAGGCCCTCTCTCTCCTAGCTATGCCCCTGGTTAAGACTATCTTGTTTTTGCTGCACCTGAATAACATGGCCAAGTCATTTATTATATTGCTTTATTGTTTAAAGCAAGTTTATGGTTTTAAGCAGCCCTTTCTTGGAGCCCACTGTGTTCCCACTCAGTTGTGGTTTTTTTAAATGTTGGCTTTTCTGAATTTAATGCTGCTCTTTGTGAATTCCGTTATTCAAGACTTTTGAATGTATTGTTGTTGTTATTTAACATATTTTGTAAGTTAAATGTAGAGATTTTAGACCCAAACACACTTCAAGGCCATGGATATTTTTTTTTTTAATTTAAGACACAGTTTGTGTTCTTGTTTGTGCGTGCACTTTGCTCCCATTAATGTTATAGATCCCCAGGAGTTGCATAATGTATAAACAGAAATGGATGTTTTGTAGGTCAGCTGGTGGAGTATAATCTTCTCCTGGAATCCCACAGTATTCGCATTGCAGCTGCGTATATTCTTGTACATTTAAATTAAAAGGTACAATAAATTCTTTAGTGAACTGCCTTAATGAAGCTGCAAAGCTCTTTGTAGTAATATAGTAGTAGTGAAGAGACAAACACTGAATCCTCAGTTTTTATCTCCATGAAAAGTGAAGATGATAACAAAATTAAAACATATTATCTTTTGTCATTTTCATTTCATTTTAAACTCTCATGGTATTCCGTGTGACAGGTGTTTTGTCTAACAGATTGACACCCTGAGCTCATAATCACATATATGTATGGGCCATTGGATTTCATCTGGAAGAGTATGTGTTTATCTGGCTCATGGATAGGGATTGTGATTTGAATAAGTAAAACTTTTCACTTTGCTTAGATGTTCTAGCTATTATCTGGCCCTTTCTCCCCTGTGAATCTGCTCATAAACAGAGTAGATCAATTAAATTCCCAAGAATCAACATTATCCACTTATTATTTAGATACTTCCTAAATGTGCACATAATTGGTTGCTGTAATGATAACACAGGTTGAGTTGCTTCCTGAGTTCCATGAATGGAGGGCACTTCTGTTTGCACAAGGCTGAGGGTGACTGTCATCAATCCCCTTTCTTAATGCCACCCCCACCCCCAGAAATCTGCTCCTGTGGTTTGGGGGACCCTCTGAAGTAGGGATGTGCAGAACGTTTCGATGTCAAAATGTTTCCACTTGAAATGGGCTGCTTCGGGTGTTTTGAGCTTGAAGCAGAACACCCTCTAAATAAAACACCTGTTTTGAGCTTGGAGCAGAACAATGTTTTGAATGGCATTTTGGGCCTGTTTTTCCTTTGCTGATTGGTTTTCTGGCTTCCGATTGGCTTGTGATGTCCTTGCTTCTTGGTTGCCTTGTTATACAAATCAAGTGTTGTCATGGGCAACAGTGCCCCCGATGGTTGGAGGGAGGCACAAGGGAATTTCAAAATGTATTCAAAGGGGCTGGGAGACAGAGAGAGCCCTTACAGAGTGCCTGTCCTGAAGAAGATGATACATCAGGAGAGGAGGTTTGATTTTGTGGTTTTCTTTTCTCAGCACTGAATATAATATTGCTGCTATAACTTTCTGGTTTTACTGAATCTCAGATTGACAAAGGCAGAACTTGGGTGCCTGCCTTCCTGGAGTTATGGTTTGTTTGGTTTGTGATATAGTGTTGTGGCAAAAATGGACAGTGGCAGCTCTGTGTGTGTGTGTGTGTGTGTGAGAGAGAGAGAGAGAGAGAGAGAGAGAGAGAGAGAGAGAGAGAGAGAGAGAGAGAGAGAGGGAGTGATCTTTCTTGGTGGTTGCTGGGATGAGCTGTATGTCTGGCCTTGAGACTAACTTGGATTTCACTCACTGCTCTGGTCTGCTCTGCAATCTGCATTGCAAGGTGTCCTTGGGCCAAAATGTGGCTGAAGTTGCTCTAGTTGTGCTAGGCTATGCTTGCTGCTAAGTAAGGGTGCTGCTGTGGCAGCTGTTGCAATGCTAGGGAGGCAAAGAGTCATAATTGTGTGAGAGAGAGCAACTTGTGCCAATCATGTTACTGCAGCACAGGCACTGTGGCTGGCAGCAGATCCTAGGTCAGTGATTCTTTTTTGGCCATTTAGACTGTGTTTGAAATGTATGTTTTGTGTTGGGAGGGACAGATTCCCTTTTACTATGTTCTTCTATTCTGCAGTGTTTTTCAGGGCAGGATTGCAAAATGCATTGCAAATTGTAATGTAAAACCTGCATGCATGCACTTTGTGAGTGCATCTTATTTTGGCCATGGGGAACAATGGGGAAACTCAAAGCACCCCATTGCTCCCCATGGGTAGCTCCTAGGGACACCAAAGTGGGTTGTGTGGTAGGGCATGATGGGTGCTACCTACCACCCATCCCACAAAAGAAATGGGCAAGTGATACATTTTTAATAAAAATTTTAACCTTTCCCCAAACCTCCATAGGATCCTATGGGAGTTTGTGGGGAAAGGTTAAACATTTGTTAAAAATTACCTGCTTGCCCATTTCTTTTGTGGGTTGGGTGGTAGGTAGAACCCATCATGCCCTACCACCCAACCCACTTTGGTGTCCCTAGGAGCTACCCATGGGGAGCAATGGGGTGTTTCAAGTTTCCCCATTGTTCCCTATGGCTGAAACACTCAAAATGTTTGAAGTTTGTTTCCTTGAAACAGCCGGCTTGACTGCTGTTTTTGATGAAACATTTTGGCTGCTTGTGTTTTGTTTTGACCTCGAAACAGAATGCAAAATCTGTTTTGCGCACATCCCCACTCTGAAGCAGGGTGGCATGTGTCACGGGGGTTGCAGAGGGGAAAGGAGATTGGTGAAAATCTGTGCAATTTGAACTGTCTTTCATTTGTAAAATATGTAGTTAAGATATAACACAATTATTTAATTTTCCTTCATTCTGACAATTGGGCATTGTATCTCACTGCTGAACTATTTACATTTGCCATATTTTCATTTTCTACCCAGAGTAGGGATTTCTTCAAGATATTCCTAAGTAGGGTCTGTTTTACTTGCAGCCATGACAGCCATTTGTGGATGGATGTTGGTTTCTATCAGAAGATATTTCTTTCCAGTGTTTGTTTCTGTTTGTTTCCCCACCCCCACCCCACCCAATTATATAGCTGCTCTACCCATTCCCTGCCCCACACACAATTAGTTATTGGGCAGATCAGCGTCCTTCATGAGACTGAAGGTAGATGTCCATGTTCTTTAACTGGTAGTAGAGCAATGCATATTTATAATTAGAGGATGGATTCTGGGCCAGTTGCAGAGACTAGGTAGTTACTAGACATAAGAAATAAAAGATCACACAGATGGATTCATGGATAAAACCTGTGCTGACTTTCCATCCTTGCCTCTGGCCCCCAGTATCAAGTCATGATATAAGTATCTGGGCAGTGATGAGGGCCAAAGATGTTTTCCCTACAATTCTTTCTTTAGAGTGGAAAGCTGAGCATCCCATAAGTTCATAAGAGGGTCATAAATTCAGCTTTAAGAGATAATAGGTTTGTATTAGCCTCCAGATTTCATTTCAAACAAGATTATTTTATAAACAGGAACCATGTGTAGCTGAATTATATAGATATATAGATATATAGATATATTTGTCCACTCTTGAAATAAATTGATGTGCAAATAAAATTTATAGGATTGGCTTCTTCAAAGAAATTCATTCTGAATAAAAACTTATATTTATAGTTTCTTGTATATATTCCAATTAAATGAATTCCCCAAATCCCATTGGATTCCAAATCTCTATACATTCTGGGACCAAAGAAATTGTTTCTCTCTGTCTTCCTTCACAGGGGCTATGTTCCCTTAAACATGTTTGGTAAATGAAGGTGTATAACCTTTTTGAAACACTTTTCTGCCAGCATAAGGCTCCTGGTTTGGGGAAGTTGTTTGCCAAAAATAATTTAGGCATGGCACCTTTCTTTAGACCCTCTCATCCCTTCAGCTGTTTAAAAAAGGCAACCAGAATAGTTAAAATGTAATACTCTGTGGAAAATGGGAAAATCAAAGACACTTTTTAGCCTACTTTCCAGTAGGCTATGAGATCATCCGGCATTCTGTATGTGTATCCATCGGTGTGTCTGTATATGTCTCTCCCCCCCCCCCACATCAACTTCACAATGCCTGGACCAATATGAACTAAATTGGGTACAGCTGTAGGGATACCTCGACGGCGTAGTTTGTGATGATGTCATCCACCCTGATTCAACATGGCGAACATGTAAACATTTGAGGTGCATGTGGGCTAACTTGTGAACCGCCTAACTGATTTGAACCAAATTTGCTACAGCTGTAGGGACACATAGGGATGCCTCAGTGGAATAGTTGGTGATGATGTCATCTACCCCAATTCAAGATGATGGATGTGTGACCATTTAAGGCACAAGTGGGCTAACATGGACCATCTAACTGGTTTTAACCAATTTGGCACCGTTGTAGTGAGTGACACATGGACACTTCAATGATATAGTTTGTAATGATGTAACCCACCCTGATTCAAGATGGTGGATGCATAGACTTTTGAGGTGCAATTAGGCTAGCTTGTGGACCGCCTAACCATTTTGAACCAAATATGGTACAGTTGTAGTGTGTGACACACAGGGACATCTCAACGGCATGGTTTGTAATGATGTCATCCAACCCAACTCAAGATGGCAGACACGTGAACATTTGCGGTGCAATTGGGCTAACTTGTGAACTGCCTAACTGATTTGAACCAAATTTGCTACAGCTGTAGGGACACATGAGGACAGCTCAAGGATGTAGTTTTCAATGATGTCATCCACTGATTCAAGATGGCGGACATGTGAACATCTGAGGTGCAAGCGAGAAACGATTTGGATCAAATTTGGTGCAGTTGTAGGGACACCTCAAATTCATAGTTTGATGATGTCATCCACCCTAATTCAAGATGGCAGACACATGAACTTTTGAGGTACATGTGGGCTAACTTGTGAACTGCCTAACCGATATGGATCAGATTTAGTCCAGTTGTAGGGATAGTGAAGAAAAGTAGGCAGATTAGTTTTTACTAGAACAACTTGTTCTTATTCACATAAACCAATATTTACCAGTAATCTTGTGTTTCTGTTTTGTTTTTTGGCAGACTTTTACCAGTAAATATCGGTTTATTCCTGAAACCAGAAGCCCTAAACATATCTTTGTTTATAAGGTCAGTCTTCATTTCCTGTTTCTGTCCTTCCCCATCTATTTACAAAATCTATTGTCTTTCAGGTAATGGAAAATACAGAGTATTCATTCTTCTTTCTCACTGGCAGCACTTTTTTAAAAAGTGAAATTTGCTAGACTGTGGGGGCCTTAATTATGGCTGGAATTTTAAACTTTCGAAATATTTTTACAACTAGAAATATTTGCATCCTGAAAACACTAAACAAGTCCAGTAAAATATTCCAACAGTATATTTTTCTGTTTCCATTTAAATGCTTTCAATTTTCATAATGGAAAGTTTGCACTGGGAAGAGAACAAATGACTAATTTAGGAAAGGTTGGGTGAGAGGACTATTTAAATATGTTCACTATATTTGACTGCTTCCAGAAAAATACAGGATAAATCTAGTATTGAAATATCAAACTTAAAGCAAGTTAGTCATGTGTTTTACATTCCAGAATATAGACTTGAAATCGATTTTACATAGTGAAATTATTCTAATAAAACTGAGATTTGAGTATATAGGCTTATTCTGTGGTGTGTGTAGCCAATTTTGAAGAACAATATGCTGTGACTTGAAGCTGAGGATTGGTGATGCTGACAAGGCATAAATGTAAACTAATCATAACAGAATAAGGGTTGATTTCTTTCATTGATTTCAATTCCCTCCAGTTGTGTTCAAGTGAGCACCTTTTCTCAAAAAGCCTTGTCTCTTTAAAAAAAAAAAGAATTTTCAGTATCCTCTTTGAATGCCATCTCAAGGCCTCTTCTTTGACAAACAAGATGGGGCTGTGCGATCATGTGTCACCACCCCATGTGTTTGCTGTCCTGTCTAAATGGCATGTGCATTTCTAGAGTCTGATGCATTTAGGGTGAAAGGAATCTGGCATGTTAATGGCTGGACATAATTTGTTGGGCACTATGCATAGGATTCTATGGATGCCTGCATCATTTATACATTACATACATGGAGGAGAGGCGGGAGCAAGGGAGACATAATCCTGCTAGCTCACCGTGTGGTGTTCACCATTTTTTCTGAATTAGAGAGTAAACTTATGAAGAATTTGCTGGTATCCTTCCTCCTTAGACATGATCCCTACTGTTGCTGAATCTTCACTATATATGTTGTCCCAATTGAAAACTACTTTTCCTCCCCTTTTGCAGCCTCCCTTTTGTGATTCTGATTGTTGCACATTATAACTGGCAACAACTTTAATCTGAGCAATTGACACTGGTCCTTCTTCGAAACATTGAGAAGTCCTGAGGAGAACCCGTTTCCACTCTGGAATGTGCACACATCATGTGAAGTCACTTATTTTAGAGGTCAAAGGCAAATTATCTTCAGCACTGATATATTACCATGCAGATAAAACTATATTGTGAGCCTTTCCTATATAAGCAATGCCTTTGCAATTGCAAATTGGAAAGATTCTATTAATTATATATATAATTTTTTTTACTGAACATTGTAGTTTTGTAATGCTGTCAATACTTTAATTATATTGTTTGACATTGGTAATCTATGTAAATTAAATTTTATTCTAGGGTGCTCCACATTTCCATGCTCTCTGTTGCTGTCAGTATTATTCCAATATAAGACTATTTTTATTGGAAAGGTGGAGGTGGTTCCTGTAATCATTTATCAGATAAATTAAAGTTAAAATATTTTTAAGGGGGAAAATTGAATGGATTTTTAACCCCTTCATTTCTAAAACTCTGTAGTGGTGCCATGTTTTCTGAAAAAAATGGATGGGTAGTTAAGCTAATTTGAAATAGCATGAGAAAGAATTAAATTGCAAATATAATGTACACTTTTTTGATAAGTAAAGAGGGCATCAGAAAGCTAGTAAACCTGAAATATCAAGGTTTCACATAACACCAAATAAAAGCTGAGATGTTCCCAAACAGTCCAGTGGAAGTAGTTAGGATGCTAGAAATAGCACGCAGCATTCCCAGTTATCCTGCTGGTGTAAACCCTTCATTTGCAATGAACTTTGCACACATGTACAGCTTGTGGATAAGGCTTTAGCCCGCTGACCACAGCTCGAGCATTTCAGCTTTTACTAATGCATATTAACTAGGGAGGAAGGCAATATGCATTCAAGGTTGCTTAAACTGAAAGAACTTCCATGTTCACTGAAGACGGATGGCAAAGATTCCATTGACTTCTCCAGAAATGACATTAGTTCCCAAAAGTTCTTTATCTGCAAGATCATGTACCTGCAGTGTTAATAGGAGGTGAATAATCTTTTGGCATTCTAATACAGGGTCCTGTCAAATTAATAACCCTTTTCAAAATGGAGAGTTTTACTACTTCAGCACAATGAGAAACTGCTAAGAGCTAGGCCTTCACATGGTCATATATGCATATATTGACAATGTGTAGATAAGTTAGTGGGAACAATGTGGAAGGTCAGCAGCCATGTCTGGATCCATCTGGTGGGGAAAGTGAAACCATCCTCATGGTTCATTCTAACTATTCTCCATAACGTTGTGCACCCCTGTACATGGTTACATGGAAGGATCTGACAGTGCAAACCAGCCCTATGCATTTTCTTCCTCAGAAGATAAGCAGAAAATATATAAAACCTTTTAAACATGTGAGTTTTCAAAAAAGATGAGAAATCTCCCTCATCTGCATTAATTTGCAAACTAAACATGCTAGTTAGTCTTTCTTAGATGTGCCAATTTCCATTGGTAGTTGACATGTCTTTATGTAACTAATTATACATGCATACCCTAACTATATTATTATTTGAAGTTTGGAATATTGAAATCGGCAAAAATGCTTGTTTTTATTTATGTAAATAGCTGCTATTCTTTCATTTTCAATATTTTTGGCTATCATCTCATAACTGTTTGTATTTTGACTTAATCGGCAATGTTCAGACATTTTGTGGTTATGTATTTGTGTAATTGTTTCTATGTAACTACTAACACTAAATTGTAAGAAAGAAACATGCTTGTTTGTTCAAAATAATATCTTTTCTGTCTAAAAATATTTTCAGTTATATGAGAAAACAAATTTATTTTTTTTAAGATTGTCATGCAAGGTCTGATTTCTCTAGTTGCTTTTTAAGAATACCTGGGGCGGGGGAGGGATTTTATCTAGTTTTCACTTGATAGACCAAAGTTGCTATTGACACTGTCTTGCAATGCTGATCAATTTTATCTCCTTTGCACTTTAAATGAATGAATGAATGAATAAGGAAAATCAAGGTGTCGATTGTATATACATTCACTGTATAGTAGAATGTATATCACTAGTCAATCTGTTCATAAAGAGGGTATTTTCCTTTGTTGCGGGGAGGGGAGTACTCAAGCAATGTATTTGCTAGTCAATTTAAAGTGTTTACATGTAATTATCTAATAAATTATTTGAATTAAGATGGATTTTATTGATGATTTGAAAGAAACAACCATTGAGAATGTCTGAGTTATACCTTTCTGTTTTTATATTGTTAATCTTTTGAATTGGTCCCTTCCAGGTTTTTTTGTGGTGTGTTTGTTGTTGTTTAAAACTGAGTTACAAGGAAGACACAAAGCATATCTTCTGCAAGATTTCTGACAGAATTACCATGTGACATTTTTCAACATCATCTACAACATGCTCACTTTGAATAGGAATTACTGTATTTCACAATGCTAATGATATAGTGCCAGCAAAGGTTGTGCTTTACTTTGGCTCATCCAGGCTTGTCTTACTGAAATTGGTTTCCAATAAATGTGGTTTCCCCATCTCACAAGCCAAACGCTGTAGCTTTTAATGGATGGATACAAATCTGTTCTTCTTACAACTCTGGGGAGAATAAGAGCATGGCTGGCACCCTGGTCCTGAATAGGTAGACTTAGAAATAAGTCTTGGTGCTTTGGGTGGATTTACTTTTACACCTGTGAGTTTAGCAGCACAGCCTGAAAGCTGTCTTTCAAGTGACACAATCATTGCAGATTAGTAGTGATCTGAGACATTTGTTGAGTACATCCAACTTAAAAATGTTTTTACAGAGTATTGCTGTTTCCGTGACAGCACATTCTGTAGAAAGTAAGAGATTATAATGCCCCCAATAACACTGCATATACGACAGTTATGGACGTTCTCTCACTTGGTTCAGTTTTCCATTTTGAAAGCCAAGCATGGTTGTGGAGCACAGATTTTCTAAAATATTTTGTGATTAGATGGATACATAGGGGGACACACAGTGAATATGGCCAATAGGAGGGCCCAGCTACTATAAGGGAGTTCTACTGAGCTTCATGGTACTTACACTGGATAACATCCTAAGAAAGAGCTTGTATAAGAAGCAAAGCTGCATTAGCACAAGAAGATTGCATAACAACACTAAACACAGATGTGCAGAATTGCGCTCTTGCACTATAGCAGTCTTGTGCAAAAATTCCCTTTAACACAAACACACACACATAACTAAATAAAGAAAATCTAGGTGTCAATTGTATATACATTCACTGTACAGTAGAATGTATATCACTAGTCAATCTGTGCATAAAGAGGGTATTTTCCTTTGTTGCGGGGTGGGGGGAGAAACAAATGAGGTGTGCCACAGGTTGTGCAACAGCTACATAATCACAAACATGCTTGCGGTAGCATAAGACAAGTCTGAAATGCAAGCTCCAGACTTAGCACAAGACAAGTCACTAGCACAACATCCTTCCACAATTGCTTCATTAGTCAGGATGTCAGTTGGTATTTCCATTAATAATGCCAAACCCTTATACTGGATTTTTTGGTATGATATAGGTCCAAGAAAGGGAATTGCAGTTACAGCAATGCTTTTAGTGTATCATTAATACTACTAGAGTATACCTTATGAGTAACTGTTGCACACCCAAGCTCGGTCAGTGCATCAGTTAAGGGAATCCTCATTAGAGTATGTTTGTGTGATGTGTAGGTTTTAGTTTGAATCACAGCTTTCATCTCTTAAGCAGGGGATGCATTTATGGTTGTCCAGAGAATTTTGAGAATGTGGTGCTGAAAAATGCAGAAGGATCAAAATGAAGATGCAAATGTAAGTTTCTATCCTCCATCATTCTAATGAACTGAGATTTTTTTCAGGGGCTGACTTAGGGTGTTACACCAGAGACCATTTCAGGATAAGGGCAGATCCAAATGTGCAGCTACATACATGGGGGCAGTGATCTCTACAGTGGTACCATCCAAAATACCCATAGAGATTGCTTCCTTGAAAGCATACACATGTAAGCTTTCCACAGAGAGGAAGATGGACACAGAAACAAGTAGTCAATGTCTCCATGTGCATTGTAAGGCCTTGCTGTTGCATGAAAAGGCTGTACCACACGAGTGCTGCATATTTGAAAAGATTCTGTTGTAAAACCCATGTAGCACATCTGCATCCATGAAAAGGTTAAATGCAGATTCCTGAAAGTACACTGGCATATTTGCAGTGGCTCTGCTATGTATTCATCCACTCTGAATAAATTGCGCAATGATTCAGATCTGGAATCAGCTTTTAAGAGCATGCAAGGCTGCCTTGCTGGGTCAGATCAAGGTCCCATCTACTTCCAGATGCCACAAGAAGCTCCTAGGCAAGGTATGATGGACATCTCCAGTTTGTGATATTCACTGGGCAGCATTCAAGCCAAGTTAGTCATAACTAACTTGTTTGGTTGATTTCAATGAAACTTCGTAAGTTCCACTGAAATCAACAAGCCAAGTTAGTCACGACTAACTTGGCTTGAATGCTGTCCAGTGAATATCACAAACTGGACATGACCATCGTACCTTGTCTAGGAGCTTTTTGTGGCATCTGTCATGTTAATAAGCAGGATTCATCAACAATATTTTGGGTCTTTGCTAGAAAGAAGCATAATGCTTATTTGGATCAGTGTTGAAGGCCACCTGGTTCCCTGGAAGGTAGATATGTCCGGTAGTTTTCATAAGTGAACTTTAAACTAGTCTGTGATTGTCCAGAATTGTAAATCAAATGGAAAAGTAACATTGACTAGGAAGTTCATTAGGGTTTTTATTGCATTTTTTATTCTCATTCACATGATGCCTTTCAAGCAAGGGCTGACATCTAGACTAACACAGCTCCAGTGTTGCTAAAGATTTTAACTAATGCAGCAATGGTAATTGTGCAGGGGTGGAGGACAGCCAAAGTTTACAACTACCTCTTCCCCTGGAAGTGTTGTGTGCCACCTGAAAATATGTCCCTGAGGGTTATGCCTCAGGGACATGTTTTCAAGTGATATAGAGTAGGGGTATGCATGAAAATGAAGCTCTTAATGGAATGCATAATCTGCTTGATGTTCTGTCAGAACCACCAGTCAGTGGTGGTGCTGATCATGCAAATGGCCACCATGCATGCACTGAGGCCAGAAGAGCACCATTGGATTCCAAAATGGCACTTGGAACATTCCAAGTTGGAACGGGCTCATTCTGTTCCGAACTTGGAACAGGCCCTTCATTTGAAGCGCATTCTGTTCTGTGCTCGGAACACTCGAAATGGCCTGTTTCGAGGTGAAACATTTTGAGTTCTGAACGTTCCTCACATCCCTAATACAGAGTGCTTCCATGGGAAGCGGAAGTCATCAATGTAACCCCCACTCACCCCCGTAAGTCATGACTAATGAATCAATCATCTTTATTACAGTCATAGACCAGCATAAAATAAAGGGGGTGATTACACAGTGCAAAGTATAATGCATATTGATAGGTTAAAAGGTCTAAAGAAACATTAAAACACATTTAAATGCATAAAAGGGCATAAAATAACATTAAAGCATACAAGACAAAAAGGTATAAAAGGCATTAAAAGGATTAAAAGGGATAAAAAGCACAAAAAGGTATAATTGCATAAAAGCCTAAGTGATAAATGACTAATTGCAGCAGCAATTTCTTAGTCCTGGATATCAGCTGTTGTATTCTTGCAATTGCTTATTAAAACACCCCAAGAAGTCTGCCTATTGCATCATCATTAACTAAAACTGTCAACTTGGCATTTTGAGTCTGTGTCTCTTGGATTCCAGGCATAAGTTGGTTTAAAAATTTTTTTAAGACATTTTTGAGGGTCAGATTCTTTGGTCTTTAAAGTGCTTTTTTTTTTTTTTTAACTATGATCGGCATAAGATATGTTCCAATGCTCAGATTCTCTTGTTTTCTATTGACTTTTCTGCGAATACCTTTGATGTGTCCATTTTGTGCTCTTAAGGTTTGAACTGGTGCATTTGATATATTATCAAAGTCAGTGGTTTAGCAAAACCACTCCAAAGCCTGTCGGTTCATCTTGTGCAAGATCTCCAGGTATCCACTGAGGGGCATCATAGTTCCAGATCTTACTGAAAATTATATGCATTGAATGCTTTAAGAACATGGGTTTCATGCAAAGATTTGTCAGTCCTCTTTGAGATCGGTTGCATACAACACTGCACAATAAAAAGCCATCTCTTGCCTCAACCTGGTTAAGAAGAGGCAGTGGCCATAGAACAGATTACCAGCAAGAACCACTGAGATAATTTATCAGGATAATGTTCAATACCCCAATACCCACTACTGCTCTTCCTTTTTTAGGCTATTTTCCTTAAGGAAAGAAAGCTTATGAGATCACCCAGCTCTGTGTGTGTGTGTGTAGAGAGAGAGACCCTGTCAACTTCTTAATGCCTGGACCAATATGAACCAAATTGGGTACAGTTGTAGGCATAGGCGCAACTATAGGGGGGGCAGGGGGGCACGTGCCCCAGGCACCACTTGGCAGGGGGCGCCAAAAAGTGCCCCTGCCGATTTGCTGGGGAAAAAAATTTTTTTTTGCAGAGCAGTTCCCCTCCCCCGGTCCCGGTGCGCCCCCCCCCCATTGGCATTGCTCATCCAGCACTGGGCGCCGCGACGTCTTCGTAGTCCAAGTCTCTGACTCTCACTCCCCGGCGCGCGCCGCCACCAGTCGCGCATGCGTCGAGAGGAGGACACGCACCAGAGCAAACTTCCTGAACAACTCCCTCTTCTGAACAACTTCCTGAACGCTCGAACCAGTTCCCCTTTTTGCTCATTCAAGTCCTTCCTCCCCTATAATCTAACCACGTTTTAACTGAAAAGGTTCAGGGAGGGGGAGATGGGGGGATGTGGAACCTTGGGTTCTACATCCCCCCATCTCTCCCTTCCTGGGCTTTTTCACTATGTAATACAAGCTAATTTAATTATATGTCATCATCAAAATGGATTAGCTGTTTCAGCCCATCAGGAAAGTCTAAACCTCCACCGATTTAATTAACCAGACTGAAAATCAGATGAACAGAGAATGTTTTAATGAAAGGTGGTATATAAATTTAACAATAAGTAAAACTATCATTAGGAGCAATTAGCGATTACTTAAACATTGGTGCTGCCAAGCAATTTGTAAATAAAACTAGAAGCCCTTTGAAAATAAGCTGGAATTAATTGTAGGTTGGGCAGGGGGTGAAAGTATATACTTCTAAACATTTATTGTTAAATTTATATACCACCTTTCATTAAAAACAACCCCAAAGTGGTTTGGTTTTAGTCATGGATTTTAATTTTAATTGCTCTTTTTGTCAATGTGATGTCAATGTGATGAAGATTAGTTAAATCTGAGTGGTCTTAGGCAACCAATGTTGCATCTGAAATGCCATTTCATTTTTTATTGTCATAAATACTCTCCAACCAATTTAAATAGCAAAGGTGTATATTATCGCTTTATTCAATTGCAGGGAATCTCAAAAAAGCAGGATTTGCAACTAAGGCAGTGCATATCTTCTCTAAAATGGCCCTTTTATAGTTTTTCTAACTTTGAAATCGTAACATAAAACAAAGCATAAATGCATAAATGCTTCCTCCTCCATTTGAAACCTTGAGTCTTTCTTTAACAGCGGGAGAACAAGCCAACTTCACAGGGTTGTTGTGAGGAAAAACCTAAGTATAATGTAGTATGTATCATCATTGCATCATAATTTTGACGTTTGAGATACAAGCCAACTTCACAGGGTTGTTGTGAGGAAAAACCTAAGTATGTAGTGCATTTTGAAATTTTTGGTAATTTTTGTAATTTTTTAAATTTTTAAAATAAAAGTTTTCTGAAACATGTGTGTCAGTCAGACGTATGTTGGGGGGGGCAGTGGGGGGGCACAATTTCAGTGCTTGCCCCGGGCGCCGTTTTCCCTAGTTACACCTCTGTAGGGACACTTCAATGACATAGTTTGTGATGATGTCATCCTCCCCGATTCAAGATGGTGGACACGTAAATGTTTGAGGCACAAGTGGGCTAACTTGTGGACTGCCTAACCAATCTGAACCAAATTTGCTACAGTTGTACTGAGTGACACATAGGGACACTTCAGTGGCGTAGTTTGTGATTATGTCATCCACCCCAATTCAGGGATGGCAGATGTATGGACATTTAAGGCTGAAGTTGGCTAACTTGAGAGGATGGTAATTATCAATTAAGATTATAGTGAAAGGAGAGTAGGTAGATGAGTTCTTACTAGAATAACTTGTTCTGTTAATTGTTTACCCTGTTCCCACTGAAATTGTGCAATATAGAACAAATCATTGTTTATATATTTATTAATCATAGTATGATTATGGCTAAAAGTCTCAGCTGGTAATCATTGGCTAGACCAAATGATGACCTCCGCCCCCTCACCCCGCCCATTGTATTTTGATTTGAAAAGTGTTACATCAGGGCAACACCAGTCTATTGGAAATGTTCTCCCATTCTTAGTGAAGGTATTGATTGACTTTGCACTTCTGTCTAGGCCTTAATCTGAGCGAAGGCTAATCGCTGGGTTCTGTTTTCAATGCCAGGCCTAAACCCTCGAACAGGGCTATGCAACCTTGGCCCGTGTGTGAAGCCAGTGTGTTAAAAAGCATTCACTGGCATAACAAAAGTGCACAGATGTGCCAATGGATGCAGTAGACCAGCATGCCTATGAACACCAAACCTCACCACCATTGGCTGTAACAGCCTCTTTGCACTGTGAGAGATTATGTGGTTATGTGCTTGTCCACTGCTGGAAAACCTGTGCTCCACCTCAAACACCAGTGAACAACCGCAAATGCCAAAATGGCTGTCTTCAAGCTTTGTTTTCTTCCCCTGCTCTTTGGTGGATTTTTTTCTATCACCTGCAAGAACATTTACATTTTTTGAAATATGAGTCCAGTGATCTATTTGGGGGTGGGGGGACATGAAGATGTCTCTCTCACAGGGACGTGTGCAGTTAAATCCAGGGGCTTAATACCTCCTTATGAATCTGGAGGGAATGTTTGTTGTTTGTTTTTTCGGTATTGGGTAGAGTGAAATAAGGCAGCAAGGAGGGCACAAAGACAAGCCATCTTGATCAGTCAATACAGGGCAGCAGAGTACAGAATGAACTGAGATGTCTTTCTTCACATACTTTTCATTTTGGTGCTACCAGGAAAACTCACCTTTCTTCAAATTAGTGCAATTTGAGCCAATCAAGTGCAGTATTCAGTGGCATATACACTAGTCCCTGACTGCTTTCCTTATAAACACTGTTGATGAGCTGCTATCATTTTCTATAGTTGAGTTCTGTACTGATCTTGTATTGTACACAAGTTCATAGTGGCTATGGTGGTTCCAGTGCTGGCTGAGTTCAGGAAATACCCGCCCCCCCGCAAATGGTCGCAGTGATTAGTGGAACTGAATGGCAGTAAGGTCTGAGTTCTTACACAATCATCTTTTGTGCAGTACAAAATAATGAACAGTTTAAAATTCCTGGGGGGAAACTAGGGCAACAAGACATTTCTGATACTACTCTATGCTGCGTACAAAATTGGAAGGAAAACTAAAGTTGTTCAAGTTAAACATCTGCTTTAAAAGGTGTAGTGATCTGATGTAAATAAGCATGAGGAGAAAAATACTACTTAAAGAACAGAAATCAAGGGAACATAAAACTGACTGTGTTTAAAATATGGTCATGCTAAACATCCAGTGTGGTGTCTAATGTTGGCAATTATTGAGTATAGTAATTGTGTGCAATGCAGTTAAAATTTGATCTATGAAAAATTATAGCAGTTGATTTACAAAATACTGCTGGTTTAAGCCTCCTGACAACTGTCAATGGCACCTCTTGAAGAATATCTGTCAAAACAATAGGAGGAACCTTTGTTACTGGTGCTCTTTGCTTAGCAGGCAATATGCTTGTTGTCACACTCGTTAAGGTCTGACTGACAGGTTGAAAAATCACCATTAATTTTTTAACTATGCTTTTGTGTATAGAGTGCCTTACAGAATTCATAAACAAAAATTTCATAAACAAAAACTTGCCTCCAAGGAGTTTACAGTCTAAATGAAACAATTGGGGAAACTGTGAGGAGAGGGAGACTATATAACTGAACAGACAATAATTAAAGGCCTGAGCCACATTTAATTAAGATAGCAACTGCTCTTCCAGTAAATGTTAGCGATACAGAATAATATAAACTCTCTTCAACATACTTTGTAGTCAGAAAGGGAAAGATTCCCTGCTAGATGGACACAAAGTAGGTAAGGCGGTCACATTTGCTGGCCAGTTTTTTGTGTACAATAGCCAGTGACTGTTTCATGCATTTTTGCTAAAGATCTAATTTACTTTGGACCTGCTCTATTTTATTGTGATCCAGTAGGCTGCTAATGCAAGCAATAGAAGGTGGTTATTAAAAGTTATGTATACTTCTTGTGCATGGAAGGGATTGTTATCTGCTAGTTGCAATGGTATCTCAGAGCTGAACTCTTGAGGTCAGTATGGAGGTCAGATGCACCCTATTAAAATATTACCATGTATTTATTTCTCTTTAATCTTCTGTGGAATTGGTATGGCCCCATGGTGGATAGATATTGATCTCCAATTAATCTCTGTCTGAAATTATAGCAGACTTCATTAAAATCATTGTGAAATTTGGTTTCTGCTGGGATCTCAGTTTGATATTTTGGGATTCTGAGATGAAGAATCAGTGGCAGCCCAAGACCTTTAGGTCTCTGAGACAAGGTGCCAAGTGTTGCCCTGCCCTTGCCTCACCTGCTGTCCTCACATCCCCTCCTCTCCAGTGAGCTGCTCCAACTTAGTCTTTCCTCCTTGGCATTCATGCAGTATTGAAAAGGATGACACAGAAGAATAAGTGTGATGGGGAGGAGGTGTGAGGGAAGAGGCAAGGAGAAGAGCAGCAAGGGTGGTGAGGTGACTGGCAGGCAGGATGGTGGGCAAGGGACAGAAGCCCTCTGCCAGTAGTCCACTGTCTGATGATGAGATTGCCTCATCACACTTCATTATGGGGCTATCTTTGTCCAAAATTGCTAAATATGGGGATCTTGGGCAGATGCTTGCTTACATCTTCGTTAGTATGGCACAATGTATAATAAGTGTTCGCAAAAATGTTACACTGAAGCTTTTTATGTTGTTATATCTGGACATATGTTGTTATATCTGGACATCTCTGCTTGCTTTTTTGCTTTCCAAAAGAGATGAAAAAGCAAGAGTTCTAATTCTCAGTACAGAATTTAATCTTATGCCTATTCAGGTTTAGCTTAGCTTTAACTCTGTGTAGAGCCAATGCGTAGGGAATCAAAACTATGCTCTGCCCCCCAGCCCTTTGATGTCTGCATTGTATATGTGAAGCTGGAATAGGGCCCTGCGCTCGAGCCTGTGTCTAGCTTTTATGGCACCCAGGGCAAGAGTAGTGGGGTGGGGGGCAGAGCTATGATGTCTTGTTTGCTTTTTGAAGTATATGGCAAAGAAAACAGATCGTGTGTGAGGAACCCCAAAGAGTAGTGGCTCTTTACACCTCAGCAAGTGCAAACTAACTGGTCCCTTATTTTCACTGAGGAACTGGCCCCTCTTCCTTGCTTGTAACTGTGCATCTATTGGGCTCAGCCAATGGGAACTGTTACCTCTCCAGCTTCTGACCCAGCCAAATCAAAATCACTTTCCATGTGTTGGTCCTAGCTTGCCTTAAGATGGGACCAGTTTTAGTTGTTGTTGCCACTTACCCTGGAATAATAAGTGGAACATCTAGTAAAAATGCAGAATGTCTGACAACCCTAAATATAAATATTAATTACATATTGTGAAGGGCTCCAAAATAATCTCTCTAGATTATTTCTCTCCAGAATGGGCAGCTGAATGGCAGACAAGATTTCAAAGTACAAAGAGATGCGCGTAATGCAAGGTGACAATAAGGGAGGCGAAAAGAGAGTTTGAGGAACATTTAGCTAAAAGCATCAAGGAGAATAACAAAAACTTATTTAAATACATCAGAAGCAGGAAACCTGCCAGAGAGGAGATGATGCCTTTCAGAGTCTTCCTATATTGCTGCTGCCTGATATAGGTGTTTAACATACCAGCGGGAATTTGAACTGACAACCTCTGGCTTGATAGTCAAGTCATTTCCCCACTGCACCATTAGGTGACTTTCTTATAGGGTAGTGGGGTCTGAACCAACTATGTTTGTTCAGAAAAGCTAACTGAAAGTGTTAACACAGGAAAATGCAATGTTAGAAATATTTACAAAAGAGATTGAAAATAAAAACTGCAAATATCATAATGCCATTCCATAAATTCCGGTGCCTCTGTACAATTTCTAGCTCTCACAGAGCTAGAAAAGGGCAACTAAAGTGACTGAGACCGAGAGCATGTTCTCTCTGTGTTCTCTGAGAGGCTAATGATCCTAGGGATTCACTTTAGACAAAAGAAAGACATTGGGGCCGAAGTCAAGTTTATTTAGGGTCAAAGACCAGAATTCAAAACATGTGTACAAATAAGAATCAACCATGCTTACAGTAGTTTGGTATAATTTCTCAGCATAACAAACCAAGTTACAAGAGCTGGTTACTATCAGATGCCTAACTTTCCTAGCCACTATGCAGAACTTTGCAACATTAGTCGTTATCTTCTTCTTCTGACCAGAAAGCAAATAATTAACATAAAATATGTCTGTATGCCCTGGATAATCAACCAATAGCGGAGCAATAAAAGGTTGATGAAAGTCCCTGTAAAGGGAACAGTAAAGTAAAATGTGAAAAATCGATTCTCGATCTCCAGAATCACACAGGCACAGTCTCTGTTCTATAAGAATCCTTCTGAACCTACCAAATCAGCCGAAGATAATACATTAAATCGGGCCAATGTGAACATCCTGCAATATCTAGCAATTGTAAGTTTATTTAAATAACTCGCAGGTTTGTTGTTATAGGGCTGTAGCAGAAAACTTCCTTGGGGATTAAAGACTGATCAATTTGCGCCTCCATATCATATATCCATTGTTTTAGTGACAATTTTGCACAGATGAATCCCATCTTCAGCAGGACATCTAAGCTATAAAGGCTTAGTTACCAAAAAAAAAATGACGATTTCAAACAGAAGTTAAAACTATCCATAAGGGTAAGATGAGCAAGGCCTGTAGGAAAGAAATGTAACTTCAGCCAGTAACTTAAAATGGAAAACTACACCCAGGCCTCCACTCTAGGAATACCAGCTTCCAGCCTCAGGATTACGTTTGGGATGCATCTAGGGGTCTGCAAAAAAGATCTTAAAAACTTTGTCTGAATGACCTCCAAAGCTGCAAAATTAACATACGGACCCAATTGCAATCCATACAACATCTGAGGGCAGGATTTAGCTAAAAATAATTTAAGTGCTGCTGGAACAAATTGAGCACCCCCCTAATGAAAATAGGATTGAATAGCTGCTGACGGTTTTCGTGCATTTTGAGTGACATACTGCAGATCTGCACTATGTCACTTTAAAAGACAATTATTATCAGGGCTAACCGCCTAGAGACTTCGGTAGTGGACGGCATACACCGTGACGCTTACCGCTGGACTTCGGGGCTGAAGTCCAGGTCCTCCACACCCCCTGGGGCCCCCCAAATCCTCTCTAGTCTGTCCTGGGTGGTGTGGTCGCCGCTGGCCTGCACTGCGCCAGGCAGCCCATTGTGATTGTGACCTATGCCAGGTGATTTAGAGACAGAGGGGCGAATGGGGAAAGAAATATGTGAGACTGGAATATGTTATGTGTTGAAATGTTTCTGCAAATGCATATTTGCACAAATATACCTGTTTTTACATCCTTGTGAGTTCAGTTGCTGTTTGTGCCCTCAAAAACCCATGTGTTAAAAATACTGTGTGTGTGCGTATGTGTGTGTGTGTAGGGGGATGATGCTTAACTTTCAGCTGGTGGGGGGGGGCCTCCAAAGGCCGTTAGGTCCAGGCTCCAAAATTACCTAGGTGCACTCCAGTCATGATATGAGGATTTTATAATTATAAGTGATATGAAGAGAAATTGCTATAGAGAAACTTCTCTATTTCATAATACTAGAACTCAGTGGAGTTCATGTGTATTACAGTATACTAGTTTCAGGAGCAATACTATTTCAAATGTACACAATACATATTTCACTTATGCTGACATAACATGTAGTGTACTGTGGGCTGTTCTGCACCTCCGCCACTGCTGAAGGTGTCTAAAACAATGGCAGTGCTGTTGCATACGAGTACTCTTAAGCTAGTACATAAAATTGTAGCAGAGCTGCTGTGCAGGAATAAGTAAAATTGCATAATTGCACTTCTGTGACACCATGGCCACTGGAAATTATTGCTGTAGTGTTGTGCAAGTGCAACTGCACTGTTTTGCACATTATTTACTTCATTTATATACCTCTAATCCAGAATGGCTCAGAGCGGTTCACAATCAGCATTAGTATAAGAACACTCTTGTGCAACAGTGCCAACAGTGTTTTAGATGTCCATGGTATGTTGTGCATAGAATTCACTGACACAAGATATAGGGGTTAAACGATTATATGGTTCTTAAAAAATAAACAAATTAATGGAAGGCCTATAAATATTAAGATTGCTACATGGAACTGACTTTCACAGGCATTTCTAAATATTGAATCCTGGGAGACAAATGAAACAAAACTTGTGAACTTCTCCCCACAAAAAATATTGAATTGTCTAAGCACTCTCTTATCTGGAGAATCTATTACAAAATCATTTAGATATTCCTATACAAAGTACCTCTGTCATTCCTCTTAGGGCTGTAACAGTGTTTGAATGTAATCAAATATTCTATGAAGCACAGAATACCCATGTGTAGCTGGTGGTCTGTGTTGGGATCATCTGATAGCAAACACTGATGAGATATGCCCCCCTTTGAAGGGAGTTTGAGTAAGCCCCTCACCCTTTATTTAGGAGCAAGCATCCTCTGACCTGCACTATAACTATTTCCACAGTTAAAAACAAATGTTTGGCTCTTATAATTGTTAGAAATGCTCTGGGCCCCTTGGAAGAACATTAGGATGGAAATGTAACAGTAAAAAAAATAGCTTTTCATGTGTTTTAATATCATTTTTAGCAAAAGCATAACTTTCTGGGCTACCTCTAGTGACCTAAGATAAAAACCAAAAGAAACTGTTTAAAATCATGGCTATTGTTTGCATATATTTATGCATATATAATACTATTAGCTATGGATAATAATTCTTTACTGTTATAAAACAATGACATTAAATCATAAACTTGTAATTAGCATACATCTCTTTCTAACATTTCTACAAAGTACGTGTTTAAAATAGCTGATCATTATTTGACTAATTGACCAATATTTTTTGACTAGTCATATCACCAGCTCTAATTCCTTCCCAGTCATCATCAGCAATAGAATAGGAGGGCAGCTCTAGTGGCGAATGTGTTCAGTGCAGCTGCATGCATTTCAGAACTCCATCTATTACCATGGGAGATCAGCCGTGTGGAGTGTGGCCACAGCTCAGTTAAAAGAATCTTGGGTGATATGGCTGGAAAAAGAATCTCAGCCTGATTGATAACCTTACAGCAGTGTTTTCTAAGACTTTTTGTCCTATGGCACACTTAAATTAAAAACAAAAATAAAAACTGGGGCATACTGCCCTCCCTTCTGTTCACAGAGGCATTGTTTTTGGCAGCTACCATGCCACATTTGATAACATGAGAACTGGGCCTCAAGTAGTCAACTGCAGAGTTCTACCTTGAGTGTCACATTCAAAACTATGAATTAAAATTTGACCCATATGCTCACATGCAGACGACACTATGGGGAAATCCATACATGCTAATTGATTAAAACAAAACAAAAGTTATATGGATATAATGGGCACTAAGAGGAATCAATCATCTATCAAAGAACTTAACAGAGGACAATATTTAAGAGGCCTTTTTGATTCTACAGAATGAATGTCAATTGTCGCTAGCATCTGCATGGCAGTGAAACACAGCATATCAGCAAAATTTGGACCAGATGCTCTTGTGACTCCAGAGACTCCATTACATGCTATTAGAGACAACTCTTTATCTACATTTAATAAAACTTCAAACTTAGATAGAACTTGGGACAAATGGAACCTAGAATTCACTAGTAATCTGGAACTAATACACTGGCAAGAAATTATTCTTGCTGTTAACTTTAGTGCATTGGACATTAGGCTACATCTTATATGGCAACAATATAATTTTTAGGACATACTGGACCCTGGCCTGCCTTAAGCGATTTAAGCTTATCCCAGATAGTTCTGGGATTGTCCCATTACACAAAGTTTCTTGAAAGATAGTATGATCAGGACATCGAGCACAAATTTAGAACTGAAGGTCAAAAATGCAATACTGGGGTTTATCCCAAATACATGGAACCTAGGTTTGGAACCAAATACATTGAACCATGGAAATACAAATACATGGAACCTAGGTTTGAGTTTCAGATAATGGCTACTGGGGGGGTTATTAGCAGCAAAATGGTTAATATTGCAACACTGGAAGGTGACAAATGTTCCTAAAGTGGAGGGCTGCATACAAGATGTACTTGATATAACTTCGCACCAAAAAATGGGCCTTCAACAATGATAAATCAAGAAAGTGGTTAAGAATTGGCACAACTTCCTAGAACTACGTGTACACTAAAAGACAACCATACATTTTTTAATCTTCTTATGACCAATGGTCTGACTCAGTATATGGCAGTTTCCTATGTTCCTTATTGCTAATCCACCTAGGCATCAATATGTTTTTCCTTTTTCTCTTTCTTCTTTAGCCTTTCCAGTAGGCTTATGAGATCACCCAGCATTCTGTGTGTATGTTTCCATCTCTGTGTGTGTGTCCCTATCAACTTCGCAGTGCCTGGACCAATATGCACCAAATTGGGTACAGTTGTAGGGACACCTCAATGGCATAGTTTGTGATGATGTCATACACCCCGATTCAAGATGGTGGATATGTAAACATATGAGGCACAAATGAGCTAACTGGCGAACCGTCTAACCGATTTGAACCAAATTTGCTACAGCTGTAGGAACACATAGGGATGGCTCAATGGCATAGTTTTTGATGATATAATCCATCCCAATTCAAGTTGGTGGATGTGTGAACGTTTGAGGCACAAGTGAGCTAACTTGTGGACTCTCTGATTTGAATCTAATTTGGTACAGTTGTAGTGACATATAGAGACACCTCAATGGTGGAGTATGCAATGTCATCCTGCCTGATCCAAGATGGCAGACACATGAATGTTTGATGCACAAGAGAGCTAAATTGTGAACTGCCTAACCGATTTGAACCAAATCTGATACAGTTTCAGTGAGTGACACACAGAGACAACTCAACGGCATGGTTTGTAATTATGTCATCCACCCCAATTCAAGGTGGCATGAACATTTGAGGCACAATTGGGCTGACGTGAACCGTCTAACCAATTTGAACCAAATATGCTACAGCTGTAGGGACACATAGGGATAGCGCAAGGGCATAGTTTGTAATGATGTTATCAATCCTGATTTAAGAGGGTGAACACATGAACGTTTGAGGTGCAAGTGGGAATCGATTTGGACCAAATTTGGTACAGTTGTAGGGACAGATAGGGAAACCTCAAACACATAGTTTGTGGTGATGTCATTCAACCCAATTCAAGATTGTGGATGCATGAACATCTGAGGCGCAAGTGGGTTAACGTGACCTGTTTGACCAATTTGGACCAAATATAGTCCAGTTGTAGGAATAGTGAAAGGAAAGTAAGCAGATTAGCTCTTACTAGAACAACTTGTTTTTCTGTTTTCTTCTTTCCTTTCCTTGGATGAATACTGAAGTGGGGGTAAGAGGGTGGGATACAAAGATAATGGGGGAACCGAATACATTGTAAATGAGAAAACTGTTCAATAAACTATTACTTTTAAAAAAAATCAACTATGGCCATACTAAAGTGGTAACTTCCTGAGTAAGTTCCTTAAGTTACTGACTTAATTAATAGTTGGAGACTGAAACATACTTACAGATAATTGCCTAGAGACTTTGGTAGTGGGCAGTATACACAGTGACGTTCTTACCTCTGGATTGGCTGGGTGGCCAAGTGTTGTTATGACTTGTGCCAGGTGCTTTAGAGACAGAGCAGGGAGTGGGGAAAGAAATATGTGGGATAAGAATAGAGGGATGATACTTAACTTGCAGTTGGGGGGGGGCCCTCCAAAGGCCTTTAGATCCAGGCTCCAAAATTACCTAGGTGCACCTCTGGGTATACAAATATGTTAAATTTAATTAATTAATTAATTAATTAATTAATTAAATCTGGCTTGCCAACTAAATAACCACCCTTACCATGGTGGGCTAAAGGCTTGCTAGGAACCGCCTGTTTCTGATGGCCGAATCACGGAAGAGCAAGTTTTTGCATTTTCCCCAAGTTCAGCTTAAACCAAAATGCTCCTATGAGTTCCTAAATGGACTTCTAAGTGAGGATAATGTATGTCAGTCTCTTTAGACTAGAAATTCAGGGAGCCGAAATTGGGAGGAAGAGCGCAGAGTAAGGGAGAATCGTTGGCAGAGACCTCTTTTCTTGCAGAAAAAATATCAGGGAATTGGAATGACACGAGTACGCCCCACCCACCCCCGCCAAACACTGGATCCAGACGCCGATGGCGATTCTCTCGTGCCACCGTCCAAGGAATACTGGCAGCAGAGATCAGAGTGCAAATGCAAGCCTTGGCACGCAAGGGTGGGAGAACTGTCTGTGCCTCAGCGAAAAGCGAACACCGCCCACTTTCCATTCAGCTAGCACAATACGCTGCCAGGTGGAATGTCTCTGGGCCCTAACGCCCGCCACAATATTCAAAAAGGATCCCTTCCTTAGCAGCCAAAAGGCTAGAGTTCGGCTTCGAAGACAATTTGCATCCTCCTAGCTCAAATCCCATTCCCTGCTATATTCCTATCAGTGGAGATCCTGAGGCGTGGAAACTGGGCTTTGCGATTGCACCTGCTCAGAGCACAATTCCCCCGCCGCTGTTAGGATCCCTTCAGCAGAGAAAGGTGACAGACGGATCTTCTTCATCACTGCCGAGGTTCAGCCTCCAGGGAGGATGCTAGAGTCCCAGCCAATCCCCCACGAAACAGCAATTCGCTGGCGAAGGGAGACTGAGCTCCCTTCTTCGCTGCCAAAAGGAATGGGATGGGTGTTGAAGTCCAGCTCCTTTCGGATCTTTCTGGCAATGAAAGGGTCGGCTATTCTCCTCTGTCAAAAGGGCCTTTGCGGGAGATAGGGTCTGGGCTCCGATCACGCGCCAGAGGTGACGCGGCCCGTCCCACCGCCGGCAGGAGAGGCCAGCTGGGCTCTCTGAACCTCTCTCCTCACCTTTCTCCATTAAGGCGGAGGAAAAGCAAGTGAAAGCGTGACGTTACGGGGTTATTCGGCCGGCTGCCTGTCACAGTGGGGGAGGGAAAGGAGTCAAGGCGGCTAGGGGCGAGCTGGTTAGCACGCAGCAGAGAGGGAAGGAAGGAAGGAAGAGCGTCATTTCAGTAGAGGGGGTGAAAAAAGTCAGTGCAGGGCATCACGATTTCAACTCGAATACGAACCCAGGGCCCCAAGAGTGTCTTTTCAAAGCACACGCTTGTCGCACATCCTCGTTGATATCGAGGCCGCCCCCGCAACGTGGCCTCTTCTCCTGCCACTCTCGGGTAATGTGAACATCCCTGCGCCACGTGGGAGCAGCCCAGCTGCAGCTCCACCCCTTCCTGGTCCCCGCGCGGGGACCAGAAGGAGCTGCAGCTGGGCCTGGGACCGCTCCCACGTGGCGCGGCAGGAACGCTCACACAGCACTGCTGCGCGGGTTGCGCAGGAAACGGTTATGATGGAGAAGGCTTTCCACACTTCGAACCATGCGAGTGGTGGCACTAAATAACGCTCTTGTTTTGTTTTGTTTAGTTTAAATATTTCTACCCGGCCGCACCAGTGCACTACTGCTGGGGGCGGCACACAACATTAACAACACAGATACTATGTAAAATAAAAGGTTAACAAGTGAAACAAGTTTAAAAAACCAGGCCCAAACCACATTTAAAATTACATTTTAAAAAAAGTTTCAAATTAATTTTTTAATAAAGAGCTAGAAACTGAGAACTACAAAAACTGAAGAACCTACCAGATATAAGCAGTAGATAAAACATTAAAAAGCCTCTTTAAAAACATATTTTATTGCTTTTAGTAACAGTTAATGATTCTTCTCTCTGTTCTTGTATTGCCTATCATTTAATTAATTAATTAATTCAATTTCTATACTGCCCTTCCAAAAATGGCTCAGGGTGGTTTACACAGAGGAATAAATAAATAAATAAATAAGAAGATAAGATGGCTCCCTGTCCCCAAAGGGCTCACAATCTAAAAAGAAACATAAGACAGACACTAGCAAGAGTAACTGGAGGTACTGTGCTGGGGGTGGTTAGGGCCAGTTACTCCCCCTGCTAAATAAAGAGAATCACCACTTAAAAGGTGCCTCTTTGCCAAGTTAGCAGGGGTTCATATCATCACTGAATAATTTGTGAAATATCATGTAGAAACAATACTATTGTTGAAAACAGTAGTATACATTACTACTACTACTACTACTACTACAACAAATATTTATATATCGCTTTTCAACAAAAGTTTCCAAATTGCTCTTATTACATAGAGAAAGTATATATATATATATATGAATGATGTCCCCTGTCCCCAGAGGGCTCACAATAAATAAATAAAATGGCTCCTTGTCTCCAAAGGTCTCACAGTCTAAAAAGGAACATAAGACACCAGCAACAGCCACCGGAGGGATGCTGTTCTGGGGATAGGCAGGTAGGTAACCCTATACAAGTGACTATGTGGATAAGGCCAGTTGTTCTCCCCCTGCTAAATAAAGAGACTTTACTTTAAGTTAACTTTACTTTAAGTCTCTTTATTTAATACTTTTAAAAGGTGCCTCTTTGCTCAGTTAGCAGGGAATATTCCAGCTGGGATTACTTTACTATATTGTAAGCACATTTAAGAACTGGTTCTGGCATTGAGACATGCATATATTCAGCAAAATGTAGTGTATATCGGGAGTGTCGGATTGCTATTAGGGAGGGTGGGTGCTGATTGGCTGACAGTTTGCTCTCCCCCTCCCACCTTTACATCTCACTGGTATGCTGTTGGCATGCCAGTGAGATGGACTGATTTGACTTCAAGCAAATCCCACCCAGGAGGGGAGATGAGAGGAATGGCAGATTCCTGTCCTTCCTCCTTTTCTCCAGACTGGCTGACTAGTGCTCAGGTTCAGCCCACCCCTCCCTCAGCCTGACTGCCAGGTTCAATGGGGAGGGGAAAGTTTGTGAGCATTAGCCGGCTGGTCAGGAAGAGAGGAGTCGGGAGGGATGCTGTCTGATGTTCCACTCTCCTTTCCTTCCTGAAGCTGAGAGTGTGCTGAAAAAGATCTTCAATTAAAGGCATCTGATTATTGATTGATTAAGTGTCACCAAGTCAGTGTCGACTCTTAGCGACCACATAGATCGATTATCTCAAGGATGATGATTCTCTCAAAGAAGATTCAACTTGGCCTTTAAGGTCTCTCAGTGGTACATTCATTGTTGTCGTAATGTAAAGCACCTAGAGATCCTTTTTGAATCCTGTCCACTTTCAAAAGAATAGGGTAAAAATCTATAATACTCCTTTCCTCTGTTCCCCCTTCCCCAAGAACAACCAAAATACAATTCCTTAGCAACTGGGTTCTGTTTGCCTCTAAATCCTGGGGTAAAATCTGAGACTCAGTGAAAAACTTTGACTGGGTTGTATGAATATGAGAGAGAGAGAGAGCATAAACTAGCAGAACATTGTCGATTTTGTATATGAGGTGATTGTAGTATATAAATGTGTTAAACATATTTCGTAGCCAGGGGAATGTACACTTGTGTGTGTGTGTGAGTGAAATGATATGCATGGGGAGTGTGTGATATTATTTGTATAAGAGCAAGAGAAAGGGCCTGCAGAAAATGTTTTGTTTTTCACAGTGTGCTTACAATCCTTCTGTATCAAAGACATGCGGGCGGCTGGGGAGGGGGGGGAGCACACAGGAGCCAATTTTCACTTTTTGTCCCAGGGCCCATTCCAGGCTTGGTTCACCCCCTGTATATTTATTTTGTTTCTGTATTCTGTGATGGTGCAAGGCCTTGGGCATCAGGAAAATCAGTAGAGTTGCCATATCTCTAATAACAATATCTCTAAAAGAGATATGGAAAGCAAAGCCTTCGACTACTTTCAGCTCTCTTAAAACTGTCTCCAGCTTTAATCTCATTGCTTTCTACAGAAACTGAGATGTTGATTGCATATACTGTTTTTAAATGTCCTGTTCCATGAGATAGCTTCCCTGCCCAGGCACCCTAGAAAAATCAAATCGGATCCTAGAAAGAAGATTGGTCACACAAGCGGAGCTGGGTGGTTCATATGAACAGTCACCCAGTGGATCTGGTCTGGACAGTAGTGACTTCCATCTAAGGAAGTCACAGCTGCCTTTGATTATCTTCATTGCTCACACCGTAATGTAAATGTGGTGGTGGTGATAGGCAAAAAAACAACAAACCTGTATCTGCTGTTTTTTATTAGGGTGATAACTGTAGAAGTATTGTCCAAATATATGATTTTTAGAAAAGGTAACTCCCTCTTAATTTCCATTATTGGAAACAGCATGGCCTTTTGTCTCAGGAGGCAGTGTTCTCAGAAGAGAAGGAGGCAGCATGGATCTTAGTCCTTTCAGCATTAGCAAAGGAAGGGGGTACAGGTCCTAGAAAGAAGTGGAAAACAGTTGAGACACAGATTTGGGGGTGGCAGTGAAAGAGAGTGCTTCTGACGTGGTCTTGCACATGTATGGAGAGGGTAAGTTTGTGTACCAAGCCCATTGCAAGTGTATTAATAAAAATGAATTGAGCCCTAATTAATATATTTCCACAGCTTGCATCCAAACCCTACTCCAGCAAAAAATGCCTCTTTCATTGTTCTACAGAGAAGGAATTTGCTTCAAACAATACTGCATTTTATTCTGAGGGTGTGCTTTACACTTCCAAACCAGAGGGTGAGAAGCAAAAACAGCACAACACATTAAAACCAAGAGAATACAAGATACAAGAGAAGCTCCTGTAAATTCAAAGCCAGAAGAAGGGGGTAGAAGGAGAGTTCCAGCAGCATCTACAGAAGCTTAGCCGCTAGTAGGGATATGCACAAATCAATTTTTTAAATTTGATTTGTACCCGAATCGAATCACCCCCAGATTTGTTTTGGATCTGAATCTGCCCCCCTCCAATCACCCCAGATTCGATTTGTACCTGAATTTTCCTAATCTGAATCAATTTGGGGCAAAAAAGGGGTTCCGGGGGCAAAAGAGTGGCGTGGGTGGTAGTGCCCAGTGGTGAAGCTACCATCTAGATTTAAAAGAATGTGGGCAAAGGGGTGATTTAAAAAAAATTGTTGAAGTTCATGTGTCTTTGAGCTTTTTTCCATAGGGAATAATGGAGGTTTCAGCAGCCTTAGTTATAACTCCTGGGGCGGGGGGCACCAGGGTGGCCCAGGATGAGTTGTGGTGGATGGTAGTGTCCAGTGGGTGCAAAGAAGCTACCACCCAGATCTCAAAGAAATTGGGCAAAGGGGTGTTGTTTTTTTAAATTGAAGTTGGCATGTCTTTGTGGCAGATTCAGGGCAGAAAAAGAGGTTTTGGGGGCAGAAGAGTGGGTCAGGGGGTAGTGCCCCAATGGGTGCCTGCTACCACCCAGATTTCAAATAAATTGGTGAAAGGGGTGATTTTTAATTTTTTCTGAAGCTTTCTCCCCATAGAGAATAATGGGGAATTTCAGCAGCCCCATAACTCCACTTGGGGGGCACCAGGGTAGCCCAGAGTGGGTTGTGGTGTAGGGCAAATAGGGTGCCAACCACCTCCCAAAACGACTAGCCCATGGGGCACTGGGTTTTGTTGTTTTCATTGTCTGAGGTGATCTGAGAGTTGATTTTCTGATAGGAAATAAGAGTGGAAATCACATTTCCTACCAGAGAATCTACGCTCAAAAGAACACCTCAGACACTGAAAACAACAAAACCCAGTGCCCCATGGGTTTTGGCGGTGGTTGGCACCCTATGTGCACTACACCACAACCCGCTCTGGGCCACCCTGGTGCCCCCCAAGTGGAGTTATGGGGCTGCTGAAATTCCCCATTATTCCCTATGAGTGGAAAGCTTAAAGATGCATGAACTTCAAAACAAATTTTAAAACCACCCCTTTGCCCAATTTCTTTGAAATCTGGGTGGTAGCTTCCTTGCACCCATTGGGCACTACCACCCACCACAACCCACTCTGGGCCACCCTGATGCCCCCACATAGAGCTATAAGGCTGCTGAAATCCCCATTCTTCCCTATGGGAAAAAGCTTAAAGACACGTGCACTTCAACTATTTTTAAAAAATCATCCCTTTGCCCAATTTATTTGAAATTTGGATGGTAGTTTCCACCCATTGGACACTACCACCCAACCCACTTTGGCTACAAAATGGAAGTCTGAATATCTGGATTTTTCAGGTCCGAATCTGGGGTGATTTGTTTCATACTGGAATCTGGACAATTGAGCTCAGGGGTGATTTATTCTATCTACAATTCACCCAAATCAGCCAGATTCGGGTACAAATTGTTTTGTACCCGAATCGATTCGCACATCCCTAGCCGCTAGAGAAGGAGGACCAGAAATGCCTGCTGCAACTGCCCAATGAGAACCATGGTCAAGTTCACCCTTGGAGATCATCCTTACTAATATCCATCCTGATACCTGAACTATTCCCTATTTCAAGCAGGAGACACATATGAACTGTCTCCAATCTTCTGAATATATTACAAAATGGGCATTCAGGTGGGGTTGCGGGGTGGGGAGAAGGATTATTGAACCTGTATGGGAATTTGAGGGACAAAGATACAATGATTGCAGCAACTATATACAATTTTCCTATACTGTATTCTGCTTGTGGTAGTGAAGCTTTCGTGAACAGTATCTTGAGCAGTATCAAGGAGGAAGGAGGAAGACAGCCGAGAAGGCGGAGAGGATAATAAGCTTTGGCTCATCCATGACTACTCTCTGTCTGTCACTTTCCCCTCCAAGAATGTGTGGATCAGGTGCTCTTCCAAAATTATGGATGCTTGGATGAAGGACCCACTCATACAATTTCTCTCACTCGAGTGTGGCAGGTGTGGGAAGGATAATTAACAAATCGCCAGGTCCAGCTGGCATCCACCCAAGAATTCTGAAGGAACTCATATGTGAAATTGCTGATCTCTTAGCAAAAATATATATCTTGTCCCTACAATCAGGCTCTGCACCAGAGGACTGTAAAGTAGCTAATGTAACCCCGATTTTCAAAAAGGGATCCAGGGGAGATCCAGGAAATTACAGACTGGTTAGCTTAACTTTGATGCAAGGTAAAATGATGGAAAGCATTCTTAAGGACAAAATTGTTAAACATATAGAAGAACACGCCCCACTGAAGGAGAACCAGCATGTCTTCTGCAAGGGCAAGTCTTGCCTCGCTGACATTTTGGAGTTGTTTGAGAGTGTCAACAGGCATGTGGATAAAGGTGATCCAGTTGACATAGTATTCTTGGGCTTCCAAAAAGTTTTTGACAGCGTTCCCCACTAAAGGCTCTTGGTAAATTTAGCAGTCATAGGATAAAGGGACAGGTTCATGTGTGGATTGGTAAGTGGTTTAAGGACATGAAACAGAGGGTAGGAATAAGTGGATAGTTCTCCAAATGGAGGGAAGTAAGAAGTGGGGTCCCCCAAGGATCTGTACTGGGACCAGTGCTCTTTAACATATTCATAAATGATCTAGAAGTTGGGGTAAGCAGCGAAGTGGCCAAATTTCCAGATGACACGAAACTAGGGTAGTGAAATCCAAAACTGATTGTGACAAGCTCCAAAAGGCTCTCTCCAAACTGGGTGACAAAATGGCAAATGCGGTTCAGTGTAAGCAAGTGTAAAGTGATGCATATTAGGGCAAAAAAAACCCTACTTTATATATACACTGATGGGGTCTGAGCTTTCAGTGCCTGACCAGGAGAGAGATCTTTGAGTTGTGGTGGGCAGCTTGTTGAAAGTGTCAACTCAGTACGTGGAGGCATTGAAAAATGCAAATTCCATGCTAGGGAACATTAGGAAGGGGACTGAAAATAAAAATGGTAATATTATCATGCCTTTATACACATCTATGGTGTGGCCACATTTGGAGTACTGTGTGCAGTTCTGGTCACCGTATCTTAAGGACATTGTAGAACTGGAAAAGGTTCAGAAGAGGGCAACCAAGATGATCAGGGGCCTGGAGCACCTACCTTATGAGATGAGGCTATAGGATCTGGAGCTTTTTCATTTGGAAAAGAGGCAACTACAGGGAGACATGATAGAAGTATATAAAATTATGCATGGAATAGAGAGAGTGGACAGAGAGAAAATTTTCTCCCTCTTTCACAACACTAGAACCAGGGGTCATCCCATGAAACTGAAGGCCTGAAGCTTAGTTGGCTTTGAAAGGGGCTTAGACAAATTCATGGAAGCCAGGTCTATTAATGGCTACTAGAGATGTGCGCGAACTGGCACAGCCTGTTCGGCAGCGGGGGTTACCTTTAAAAAGCAGGGAGGGTGCTCTCCCCCAGCCTGGCCACATTCCCCCACTGGCGCTGTCTCAAAAACTGCTGGCATGGGGTAGCAGCGTACCCTACCCAGTCAGCGTCAGACCAGAAGTGGCCGATGCATGTGTGCAAATGTGCTCCTTAGAGATAGTGATGTGCATGGACTGGTCCAGAGGCCATTCTACAGGCCTCCGGACCGGTCCGGACATGGGCAGTTCGGGGTTTGGGCAGATTGGGGTGGGGGTTCCTTTAAGGGGGGATGGTTTACTTACCCCTCCTGCTGCTTTCCCCCCTCTGGCGCACATATTTTAGTCAGTATTTGGGGCAGCAGGATACCTCCCTGCCGCCCCTTCCCCCGCTCGGCTGCAAAAGGCTTCAGGAAGCATGTGCACGTCACGTCTCCACAACGTGCACACGCACAGCCACACACGCACACACACGTCGCAGAGATGTGAAGCACGCGACATGCGCACACGCAAAAGGCTTCCTGAAGCCTTTTGCAGCCGAGCGGGAGAAGGAGCAGCAGGGAGGTATCCTGCCGCCCCAATTACTGACTAAAATACGTGCGCCAGAGAGGGGAAAGCGACAGGAGGGATAACTAAACCCTTCCCCCACCCTTAAAGGAACCCCCACCCTAGTGCTGGACTGCAGCTCTGCAGTTCCGTGCACACCTCTACTTAAAGATAACCCCCTGCCTTTAATGTGCTCCTTAAAGGTAAACACCCCCACAACCGCCAGACTGATCCGGAGGTCCAGAAAAGGACCTCCAAACCAGTTCTTGCACATCCCTAATGGCTACTAGTCTGGTGGTTATAGGCCACCTCCAGCCTCAGAGGCAAGATGCTTCTAAATACCAGTTGCAGGGGAGCAACAGCAAGAGAGGGGGCATGCCCTCACCTCTTGCCTGTGGGCCTTTCAGAGATGTCTGATGGGCTACTGTGTGAAACGGTGCTGAATTGGATGGGCGTTTGGCCTGATCCAGCAGGGCTGTTCTTATGTTCTTAATAAGCTTTGGCTCATCCATGGCTACTCTCTATCCTCCACTTTCCCTCCAAGTATGTGTGGATCAGGTGCTCTTCCACAATTATGGATGCTGGGATGATGGACCTGCTCATACAATTTCTTGCTCTTGGCATATACAGGTGATCAGGCATTGTCATGGAGCACCTGCTTCATACATTCTTTGAGGTATGTAGATCTTTGAGGAGAGGCACCTAACCTTCTCCTCTGCTTTCCACCATCCAATTTATGAAGACCACCACCAATATATGAAATGTGATGTGAAAAGGGTGAGAGAGACTGCATCTATTAGGGATGGTGGTTTCTCCCTTATCTGTTGGTTCAGGGTGGGGCAGCTTGATTTTTACAAACCAAATTATTGAATGCATACCTCTGGTATAAAATGTACAAAACAAACCATACAAGACGTTGATTTTGCCATGCAGCAAGGATGACTTAATCTGTGTTAGAAATGCCCAAGGATAAATAAGTTCTGGGAAGCAATGATTGAGTCAATCAGGTTTTGTGTACCAAAAAGTAGTTGTGAAGGAATATGTTGATCTGATTGCTGCAGCAAGACTAGGTGGTTTGTTTGGGGTTTTTTACAAAATTTTGGAAAGAAAACAGGTTTTCAATGAAAGATGATAGGCTATTAAGGATATGGGAAATATGACAATGTTGAACATAAAAGCATACAATGCAGAACTGAACACTGTTTCACTCACCAAACTGAAAACAATCAAGCAACCAATCATATACAGAAACTTTTCAAGATAAACTGCCTGCTGTTGCTGTTTGCCCAGGACTGTAGAAGTAAGTGTGTGGGGGGGGGGGAGGGGAGAGGGAGAGAGAAGAGCAACTCTTCATGACTGGTAGGCTGCATTCATCATGCAGGCTTGTTCAAAGAAGGACTCAAATTAGGTTATCTGGCAAACTGGTAGCTTGTTTTTGCCTTTTCCCTATTCATAGGGATAAATATAACGTGAATCCGATACGAACTGTTAGATTTCTTATATACTGATAGTTGTGTGTTACCATTTGTATTGTTTGTGTAAGTTGTACAATATTGTATATAAAAGTGTTTTAAAGATTATGAGAGAGTTAATGCATAACCTCCAGGTGAAGATAAAATTTATACATCAGAAACATCCAACGACATTTCAGATATGAGCAACCATTAATGTTGAACATTTTTATTGGAAATTGTTCTTAAATGCTGGTGGGTGGGAAGGAAAAATGAAGGTGATCTTATACAAAGATGTACAGCATGAGTCCTGCACCTTTCTTTGTCAAGTACAAGCAACAACATTAATAGGTGCAGCTTTTTTGAACCCTGCTAGAATTTCCTTTTCTCCTTTTCCCCAGTTTATCTACAACAAAATAATTTACCTGTCTGAACAATGGTCCAGCTCAAGAAACTTACCACTATCCTGGAGCTTAGACTGGTGTAATGAACTTGTATTCTGTGCTTCCGCAACAGCAATGTCAACAGCACAATCACAGTAGTAGGAAAGAGAGCAAACATACCAATGGTGGCAGATGCTTCTAGCTATGGCATTGCCACTCTTCAGTCATGATGTCTGTTTTATAGTTTTTACTTCTATCATTTTATTTTTTTAACTTAGTATGCTTGATTTTTATTGTTATATTTTAGATTTGTAAGCCATCTTGGAAATGCCACATATAAATAAATAGCATTTCCCCAATTATGCCTTCATATTTGCCTATGTAAATAAGGCACCAATCAGCGAGCAGCAGTTGTGGGGATGCCTTGATGGCATCACTTAACCTGTTCCATACCCTTACCACACTGCACAGGCATTCTGCCCAAACGTTCATGGTGCTTCTACTAGCTCACCACATGCAACTCATCAGCTTATTTATTCCTCTGCCATGGGATGTCAAACATACTAATTTTAAACAATAAAATGATAGAAGTAAAAACTATAAAACAGACATTATGACTGAAGAGTAGCAGTTTATGGCATTTATATACAGTACTGTTTTTCAGGCAGACCTCCCAAAGCGGTTTACATAAAAGCTTCAATTTAAAAAAAAAATACATCAAGCCACATGTTTAGATCTTCACAAGTGGAGCCCTTTAGGCTTGTCACTTCTTTCTTCTCTCTTCCCCTTAGAGCAAGATGGTCCCTAGGTAGCTCTGTGGTGGCATTTGGGAAGGGAGGGGTGCCAGTGTTCTCTAAAAGCAGGGAATCTGACAGTTGGGCCCAACACAATATGCTCTGTACCAGTAGGGTAGCTTGCAGATTAAAGAAATAACTTTGCTACTCCACAGCACTCCCCTGGAATTGGTAGGAAGTGATACTGCAGCACATCAGCCCAGCTGGACCAGGGCATTTTTCACACAAGGCTCTAACCTCACATCTCTGGAATGGAGGGGTTGCATTCACATATTGGCCAGATTTACCCCAAAGTCCCTGTGAGCTATCAGGAAGCACTTCAAACAGAATTCAGGCTTTTCATTGTGTGTTAGAGTGTAGCCCGATTTATATCCAGGGTAAAAAAAAAATCCACTTTTTGCATCAGTGGTTTTTGTTGTTGTTGTCTGCAACTTTGAACTCTCAGTAAAGCCTCGCAGTAAAGTTGCTGTGTGAAAAATTCCCAGGAAATGTGGGAAGTTAATTGGGATCCTGCTAGTCTTATAATTACTGTCTCCGAGGTGACTTTCCAAATTCATCACCAGCTGCCTTGTGGAACCACACCACATTCCCATGTTACCTGCCTCTGATACTTATTTGCCTTCTCCAGAACCTAACCATCTTGGACCATACTTCTAAGCCCTCAGTTGAGCCTTTGGGCTTGGCATGTACCCAGGGGCGTATCTAGGGTAGGGCAGGCAGGGCATGTGCCCCGGGCGCCACTTGAATGGGGGGGTGCCATTTTTTAAAATAAAATAAATAAATAAAAATGGCTGCCGAAAACAAAATGGCCACTGCGCATGCTCAGATAGCCTCTGTGAGGCCCAAGGCCAGGCCTCGCAAAGGCCATTTGAGCATGCATGGTGGCATGGCCACCACACATGCTCAAATGGTCTCTGTGAGGCCCTAGAGGCCAGCGGGGGGAGGGGGAACCTTTGCAGACCATCCCCCACGGCCCTTAGGAAGCCCCTCGAAGCAGCTACAGGTAATTTTAAAATAATAATAATAATAATAGAATATAAGTCACTGTACACATTTCGTTTGGCACTATGTACAGAGAATCAGGGCTTGTGAATACTGAGCTGAAGCTTATGAGCTAGGATTGTATTCATTTGCTCTTACTTTGCTTCTTGTGATAAGTGAGTTAAATGTGATGTCTTAGTAATATGGCTATTAATGGTGAATTTGTCTTTAAATCAGTGTGAAATCCTTAGTATTAAGGCCCACTGGGAGTTTCTTGCTCTCTTTCTCTCATTTTAACTGTCTTTCTGAAAGACTAGAATATATTCCAAGCAGTGACACAGTTTACTCTGCATATCCTTTAATTATTTTCAGAGTATCTGGGAAAAGTCAAATTCTCCATTGATTTTTAAAACTTATGTTGTAATGATGCTACAATGCATAGTAGAGAATTAGACAGGCACTTCTGTTTAGTTTTCCAAGTACACCTCCACAAAGTATTTGGGTATTTCATGAGCCCCAGAATACTGAAATTTGTAGTTTTCCAGCATTTTTTGGTCTGGCTAAGTCCATTGCTAAATAGTTTTTGAAATATTAAAAGATTAACGAGCTTGACTTGTATGTTTGAGCTGATATTATGGTAAAGTTATCTGAAAGATGGGTGTCAGATTTTTGGACAGGGGGCGCTATTTCAGTGCTTGCCCTAGGTGCTATTTTCCCTAGATACGCCTCTGCCTGTACCTGCCCTGTACCATGCAGCTTGCCCCTGACCCTGCTGGGCCCTGACTATATAAAGTTGCTTATACCTGCAGGCAGGGGGTTGAATTGCCTGGTGATCCAAGCAACAGCATCCACCTTTGCCAGGGAGAATCAAGGCCACATGGGGATGAAAACTGTCATTCCCATAATAGTCCACCAGCACAACAACCCTGTGGAGAGAAGGTATGCATAGGGATGCCAATCCTCCAGGATAGGCTTGGAGTCTCCAGGAACTGGCGTCAATCTCTGCAGATTACTGCAAGCAATCCCGGAGACTTTAATGGCTTCATATGTTGAATAATGGGGGGAGGAGGGCAGTTTCCCAGAAATAGCTTCTGTCAGAATTGGCAACCCTGAGTGTGCATGGAGAACTCAACCTTGCTCCTCTCCCCCTGGAGGAAGGCTGAAGTGTCCCTCTTGGAACAATGCCCATGTGAAGGGAAAATGTTTTTTGGGAGGAAGAGGGAAAGGACAAGAGTCTCTAGAAATTAAATTTCCAACTGAGCAAGTGAATGTACCATGTCTCTAGTGCACCTGTGTGTGAGTGTGTGCACAGCAACCATACAGTCTATTGCTCATAGCGGATGGAATCCAGTCCTCAGCAACATGTAATTGTGGAGATGGGGGGAAGCATAGGCAATCATCCTTGATATAAGGATTGGTTATTAGAAGGTTATCCCTATTTTCATCTGAGAAATATTGGAGCATATGGAATTGGCTCATCTGCTTTGGGAACCTGAAATAATATATGCTACATGTACTATAACTTGCTTTCCCTTTCTGGCATTCTTGCAATCAGAATTGTATGCCATGGCTTCCAGGTTGGCCAGGGATGTTTTCATCAGTAGTTCATCACACCAGTGGTAACCAAGGGGACTGTGAATGGAGAAGATCCTGTCTCCTTAACCTTGCTGGAGTTCAAGTGGACACAAGCTGGAGCAGATGCAGAACCTAAGTCCTGCTAGGGTGTGGTGGTGGTGAACTCCCTATCCCCCATCCCACTGAGAGTTCCACCCTCAAGGCAGCTGATGTGAGTTATACAGAGACAGAGCTGAAAAATGACCAAAGTTGCTACTGAACAGCATCAGATGTGGAGTGATTCTGTAAATAAGGCAGATGAACAGAATTGTTATCCTCCTTGTTCCAGTAAGGTAGGGATATGCAAACAGGTTCAATGTAGAATGTGTCTGACATCAAACTGGTTCGGCTCGACCATTCGGGGTCTAACCGAACCATCCCGTTTAGTCCAACCCCAGACCAAACACCCCCGACCATTCAGGGGATTAGCCTTTTTTTTTTTTAAACTTACCCCTCTCCGGGGGAGTTGTTGCAGGCAGCGGGGGGGGGGCTGCAGAGGTTCCCCCTCCCCTGCCAGCCTCCCTTGATGCCCATACCAGCCGTCCAGCCAGCTTTTCGGCCCATTTGGGCCTTCCCGCTCTGGTGTGGTGGCCATTTTTAAGGCTGGTGTACCTGTGCAATTGGCCTCTGTGTGGCCTGGGTCACATAGAGGCTAATTGCACAGGTGCGGTGGCCTCCAAAATGGCCACCATGCCAGAGGGAGAAGGCCCAAACAGGCCAAAGAGCTGGCTGGATGGCTGGTATGGGCATCAAAGGAGGTCAGCAGGGGGAGGGGGAGCCTCCGCAGATTCCCCCAATTGCTGCCTCCAGCAACTCCCCCGGAGGGGGCAAGTAAAAACTAAAAAAAAATAAAAAATTGCGAACCCCCCCAAAACTGAACGGGGGGGGGGAATCGAGGGGGTGCTGGACCGAACTGGCCCGGTCAGTCCGGACTCGAACCGGACCAGCTGGTTCCATGCACACCCCTACAATAGGGCACCAATGTCTTTGAAAGTTACATGACAGCAGAAGAAGATAGCCCACCATCACAGCATTCACATTTTAGGTGTAGCATCACCTGCTACATAATGGTCTGTCAAACTGCTGCAAAGGGACAAGAACATAACTAGAAGAACAAGGTGGAAATTTCACAAAGGGACAGTGGAGTCACCACTAATCACTGCCAATGATCTTCCTTAAGCCTCTTGCCTACTACATTACACCTGGGGTGGGGCATGTCCTTGCCTCTGCACCTATAAGGACTGCCTGCCACCTAATGGTGCAGCGGGGAAGTAACTTGCCTAGGGAGCAAGAGGTTGCTGGTTTGAATCCTCGCTGGTATGTTTCCCAGAATATGGGAAAACACCTATATCAGGCAGCAGCGATATAGGAAGGTGCTGAAAGATATCAAATCATGCTGCACGGGAAATGGCAACAGTAACCCCCTCCTGTATTCTACCAAAGAATACTACATGGCTCTGTGGTCACCAGGAGTCGACACCGACTCAACGGCACTAATTTACTAACAGTCAAGAAAGAGTTGGGGACCGTAATGAGTCATGTTCAGTATCTGAAGTAAATAGTGTCTAGACCTGGATGCTCAATAGGAGCCAGTGAACTGATGTTTGAGAGAGAGTGCTGCCACCTAGGGGTTCTTTCAGTCTACAAGGTTCAGCCTGCCTCCCCCATTAGGAGAGTCCTTGCCATCCAGATTTGGAAATCCACCTGTTGAGAAAGAGATTACTGAGACAATACTCCTCCTGCCCCAAGGGAGCTACAGTGGAACCGTTTGAGCAGCACTTGTTCTTTCCCATGTGCCCAGGCTGTGACTCTAGAAGGCAAAAGGGACTGTGAATGTGTAGCCAACAGAGTGGTGGTTGGAAGAGTGCTTTGCATTCGGCCTCCTCTTTTTGCACAATTCATACTTACCCTGCATCTCCTGTGCAGAAGACATTGCTTCAAGCTGTTGAAGGAAAGAGGGAGGATTGATTAGCCTACATATCAACTGATGTTAATTATGTCTACCTGGTGTCAATACCTGGCAAGATCTTAGAACAGATTATTAAGCAGTCTGTCTGTGATAACTTCTTCACCTTAAGTGGCGCAGCGGGGAAATACTTGACTAACAAGCAGAAGGTTGCCAATTTGAATCTCCGCTGGTACTATATTGAGCAGCAGCGATATAGGAAGATGCTGAAAGGCATTATCTCATACTGTGCGGGAGGAGGCAATGGTAAAACCTTCCTGTATTCTACCAAAGAAAACCACAGGGCTCTGTGGGTCCCAGGAGTCGAAATCGACTTGATGGCACACTTTACCTTTAACCTATGAGCACTCGGGGAAAAAATTGGTAATTACTAGGAGCCAGCATAGGTTTTAAAGAACAAGTCATGCCAGACTAATTTAATCTTTTTAATATAATTAATAGTTAGTAGATCATGGGAATGTCATGGATATAGTTTATCTTGATTTCAGCAAAGCATTTGACAAGGTCCCTTGTTTAAAAGATGTTAACATGATTATAATATTTCACAGTCCTATAAACAATCTACTTGATTTACCCCTTTGGGAGAAACTTAACACCATACAACCAACTCTTTAGTCTATTAGTGAGTGCTGCATGACTCACAATTAGATCTGTTTGGAGAAAAAGACCTTAAGAGACTTTAAGTCTCTATAAGACTGGTTTGTAAAACTTTGGAATAATATGATAAAAGATAAAATCTCCTCAATTTTAAAACTGGACAACCATAAAATCAATACACTTTTTTTTAATATGAGGAGGGAACCCTTTGGGAACTAAACAGAAAAGGGCAGAGATCCAGTCCACTCAGTCTCATCTATTGCTGGTGAATTATCTGCTTCTTAAATGGTAATTGGCAAAAGCCGGTATTAGTTCAAGGGGTTAATTTTAGAATTCTGTGTTTGAGGTATATATTATATGATACTATTGTAACCCTGTGTATTGTCAAAATAAATAATTTAAAACACACACACAAGATGGTAAAAAGCAGACTAGATCAGTGTTTCTCAACCACCGGTCCCTGGACCGCTGCCGGTCCCCGAAGGCTTGAGTGCCGGTCCCTGACTGGGAGTCAACTCCCCCCCAAACTGAAATCAAGGCATTCACTTCCTCAATTTTGCACATGGCACGGAAGAGGAAGAGTATCACGGAGGCATGGGACCCTTCTTGTGCCTTGCCTCCATGTGCTGCTGAGATCTTCCTACATCTATCTTATTCCCTATCTTTACAGCTTCAAACTGTATGCGGTGCGGGGGCATGGAGGAAAAAGTATGGCAGTGGGCACCACTTGAAGGGCTGCTGGTTCTTGCATGCTCATTATTTGCAGCCAAAGGTTGGTTGATTGAAACCCAGCTGCCTGTTGTGGTCGAGGTGCCTTGAGAGGGAATGCTGTTTCCCTCTTGCATCAGTGGGGCTTGCTTGTATGTTGTTTTCATTGGCCCCATGTAGCTTTTGAATTTTTCTAATGGCCCAACATACCCTCTCCACTGAGTAATCAGAAGCACCTCCACCCCCACCCCGCACATACTGAAGACATACTGGAGACAAATTTGTTCACCCAGGCTTTTAGATTCAGGGGTTCTCAACCTTGGGTACCCAGACGCTGGTGGACTTCTACTCCCATAATCCCCAGCCATAATGGCCAAATGCCATTGTTGTTTGGGGTTATGGGAGTTTAACTGAGGGACCCAAGGTTAAGAACCCCTAATATTCCATGTTTGCAAAAGATTCCAAATTTAATTATTTTAATGCTTATATTATTTTCATTCTAAACTGCCCAGAGATGCATGTTTGGGGCAGTATAGAAGTCTGATAGATAGATAGATAGATAGATAGATAGATAGATAGATAGATAGACAGACTTGAAACCCCTTTACTAACTACTGGTCCGGGAAACTGCGCATGAAGAATGTAGCAGTCCTTGAAACTCTGCACGAAGAATTTAGCGGTCCTTGACTCCAAAAAGTTTGAGAAACACTGGACTAGATTATACCAATGTCAGATAAATTCACAGTTGAATTGACCAACCACCCCCATCAAGTGCTCATTATTGGCTCCATGCCAACCTGGAGATGGTTGGCTAAAACCAAAAGGATTAAGTTCAGCAGAAATAAATTAAGGTCCTGCATTTAGGTAATCAAAATCAAATAGAGAAGTATAAGATGGAGGAGATCTGACCTGGCAGCACAGGAGAAACAACAGTTTCATTCCACATTAGAAGAAGTAATTGCTCCATTCTATTCTGTAGTGGCCAGACCTACCTCACTTGAAATACTATGTACCACATGTTAAGAGGAATAATGACAAACTGGAATGCATTTAGAGGTCGGCAACAAAAACTGGAAACCAAGTCTTATGAGGAAGGGTGGAGGAGCTGGTTGTGTTTAGCCTGTCTGATGGGCATATCAGTACCCTCTTATACCAGAAGCTCCTGACCATAATCTTGTTACATACCTTCAACTACCATTCTGAGCATGCTACACAATCCATTGTCTGAAGCCAACGACTTTGATACCCTTGCTCTTGTATCTAGCATTCTGGAACTTGAAATATTCCCCAAATCCTCAGCAAGGTTAAGAAACAAGCCAACAAGTCCAGACTGATATCCAGGACTGATCTACTACAGAACAGTCCCAGAACAGAAAATGAAACAGTACCCTTTGCTACTGATAGCGTTCAAAACCGCCACCATGATCATTTCTGCCTAAAAGATCTGTATCTTGCACAACTCTTGTACCAGGTACCAGAGAAATCAGAGGGAATACATAAAGCAGATTCAAGAGCCATGGGATGACAGAGCATCTGAACCTCCACCTCATGCAGTTGGAAATGTGAGAAGAAATGGCTTATCTTGGCATCTACCCTCAGAACAAATAGGTAAATTACTGTTGTGCCCCATCGCTGCATGGTCAGTTGAAATATGTCTTATCTGAGAGCTTATTTCCCCTGACTCAGAGCTTTCCAGCAAAGTCATTCTGCTTGTATATTCCACAAGAGATTAATTTCTCCTCAGGCAAACTGACCGTCCATTCTCTTGCAGCCGGCCGGGTAAAGTGGGTGTCTCCCTGAGTTATAATGCCCATTCTTTTTGGGACATGCTGGCCATTGATCTTGGTGGATAAGGTCTTGAGAAAAAGCCTATGGCCCACTATTCCAATCAGTTGATTGGATGATCAGATTCTGTGAGATACCATTGACCTTATGTAGAGGAACAAGACCTCTTGCGTTACTATAAATAAGCCCCTGTATTGTATAGTGTATTGATATTCCCAAACCTCTCCTCATAAATCAGCCCTGATAAATGAACTGTGTTATATTATATTCCTAAAAACTGCTGTATTGTTGTAAATAGGATTTCTGTGCTTGCAAATCCCTATGCATGAAGAAGGTACAGGTCAAAAGTTCATTCATGTTTCACTTTAGGTTCGACAGCTGATTTTTTGGAGGGAAAAGAGATTAAAAGAAGTGGAGGGAATTTTTGTTTGTTCTAATTGGATGGCTTAAAAAAACTGTTGGGCCAGAGAAACTGTATATATTGGGAGTGTTTTGAGAGGGAGATCAGTGAAGTCAACAGAGGCCTGAGACAGAGGCCTGGAAACAGGCTTGTAGCCAGCTGGTGGCATGGTGTGTACCTGCCACACCAAAAAATTCTCTTTCCTCCCCAGCCTCACTGACTGTTTTCACTGGACATTTTATAACCTGCCTCCCCTGACTTCTGCAAAAAAATAAAAAATAAAATAAAATAAAAATTAAAAATGAGGGGTGTGTGAAAGAAAATGGCTTGCCTATCATGGCAGAGGTGAGATTTGAATCAGGGAAAGTCCTGATTCACAGTTTGGTCTCTTAGCCACTTCACTGCACCAGCTCTCCTTTCTTTGTTACAGAACTATTAGGGAAAGGGAGATTTGATAGTTTCCTATAAATCTTCTTGGCATCTCTAGTTAAAAGCGATCTCTGGTAGGAGGGCTGGGAAAAATCTCAACCTTAGACGTTGGAGGGCTTCTGCCTGCTTGCAGTCAGAGCAGAGAATATTAGTTAGATGGATCAAATGTCTGTCTTCATATAAGACAACCTTATGTTCAAATGTCATGTTTCTGGTCATAGTCCAATCCAGCATTCTGATTCCTGGCAGAATTGCTGCAATCCATTCTTGTTTAGATGTTACAAAAGGAAGGAAGCATTCTCCCCTGTTCCTTATGCCTTCGGTTGTGGTGTTTGCTTCTAACTAACTGCCCTGAGCCATTTTTGGAAGGGTGGTATAGAAATCAAATAAGTAAATAAATAACTATAGCTATGTTAAATTTATTTTGTTGGTGCATTCACACTTTAGGGAATAAGGGGAGCCCCCCACCCCTCTGGATAACATCGGTTTTTGTTTCACAGCAAGCAAGCGGTGGGACTAGAAACCTTTGAGACCAGCACATTCAAGAAGACCTAGGCTGCTGGAAGCCAGCTGTGTGCATGAACTTCTGTGCAGAGTTTCTAGCCTTCGTGAAGAAAGTGGTGACAGAGGGCAACCCAAAGTTGGTTCATCTTTTTGCATGAGGTGTCAGCCCAGATCAAAATCATGGTAAGAACCAAATCTCAATTTCTGTTCCAGTATTACAAAAATCCTGGTGCTGATTTGCCCAAAGGAAATATTCTTTTCTTAAGAGCCTAGGCCTGAAATACTTTGGCTACTTTGGGGGTTTCTTTTGTTTTGCTAAAAGCCATTTACCTCTATTTATCAGGGATGTGCGAAATGTTTCGGATACAAAATGTTTTGTACCCAAAACAGCCTGTTTCAGGTGTTTTGTAGACAAAACAAAACACCCATTTTCCAGATCCAAAAGTTTTGTATACAAAACAAAACGGCCCTGTTTTGGCTACAAAATGTTTTGTTGTTTCGGACCTCCATTTTGTGGTGATCTCTGAGTCAGTCTCCATTTTGTGTTTGACATCTCTTCGAATTTCCCACCCTTCCAGCCTTCTGATCAGTGACCTAAATCATGGGCTGACCTGCTGACAATTCCCTCCTTGTTCCCCATTGGCTCTTTTGCTTCTTGCCACTCTTTACTGACCCCACATTGGCCAGAGGAAGGGTTGCTAACCTATGGGGTGCTGGGTTCTGCTGTTTCTGTGGTGTTCTGAGTGTAGATTCTCTGGTAGCATATGAGAGTGGATTCTTGTTTTTCACTGAAAATCTCATATGCTACCAGAGAATCTACAATGAACACCACAGAAACAACAAAACCCAGTACCCCACAGGCTTGTGGGTGCGGGGGTGGTTGGCACCCTATGTGCACTACACACACCCTTGCTCTGGGCAACCCCAGTGCCCCCCAAGTGGAATTATGGGGCTGCTGAAACCTCCATTATTCTCCATGGGAGAAATCTTAAAGACACGTAAACTTCAACGAATGACAAAAGATCAGCCCTTTGCCCAATTCCTTTGAAATAATTCTGGAAGTTTCCTTGCCCCCATTGAGCACTACCACCCACCACACTCTGCTCTGGGTCATTCCTCTCCCCTTGATTTGAAGCAATACATTTGCTGGAATCCCCATTATTCCCTATGGGAAAATTCCTAAAGATGTGTAAACTTTGAAAAAATTCACACACACAAAAAATCAGCCCTTTGCCTAATTCCTTTTAAATTTGGGTGGTAGCTTCGACCCATTGGACACTACCACCACCACCCACTCTTTTTGCCCTGGGACCCTTTTAAAAAATCCAAATCGATTCGGATTCGGAAAATTTGGCTACAAAACAAAACAGGACTGATTCAGATTCAGAAAATTTGGGTACAAAACAAAACGGGGATGTTTCGATTCAGATACAAATCAAAACAAGAAAATTCCAAAATGCACACCCCTACTATTTATAGACTTAAAATTGTGATGACTGGAGGATTCGGCTGCAAAAAAGGCAAATACTATTTTAGATTGTATTAATTATACTTTCTAAGTCCCAAGAAGCAACAGTTCTATTCTGCAGTAGTTGGACATCATTTGGAGTAATGTGCACTATTCTGGGCATTGCACTTTAAGAAGGATATATACAAACTGGAACAGGTTCAGAGGTGGGCAGCTAAGGCAGTCAGGAGTCTGGAAAATTAACCTTATAAAGAAAGATTGAAAGAAGTGGGTATGTTTAGCCTTAAAATGTGAAAGCTGATGGGAGGACATGAGAGTATTCTTCAAATGGCTGAAGAGCTGTCCCACACAGTGAGGGAAAATACTTGTTCTCTGTTCCCCAAGAGGACAGGAATAGATCCAATGAGTTTAATTACAGGAGGGTAGATTTTGGATTAATGTTAGGAAACATTTCTTAATGGTAAGAGCAATTTGACAATCCAACCAGTTATCTAAGAGAGAGGTGGACCCTGGAGGAAAGCTTACAAGAGAGGCAACACTCAGTTTGGGGGAAATAATCCCTAAGGGTGTAAATGTTTCAAATAATCCAAAAGGAGATAGGGTACAACTTGGAACCAAGCATATGGGAAGACATGACAGCTGGGTAAAGAGACAAAAAGACCACAGAGGAGAAGGCACATGCCAAAAACATTTGGAAAGGGATGGATCTATCTATCTATCTGTCTATCTACACACACACATATACATATGTTTGTATGCAAATGCTAGATGCTTCCAAGCCAAGAAGAGGGGGATTAACTGATTGGTTGCAAATGAGAACGTATTTGTACTGTTATGGAAACTTCCAGAATGGAAACTTTATGAAATTGACAGAACCAATAAAATATGTTTATTCCTGCATACAAACTCTACAGAAAGGACATGGTGGGGGTATGGTGGGAATGGTGTAGCTCTGTTTGTCTAAGAGAGTACACTGCACAACCAGAAAACTTAGGAGGACCAGATTTCTCCACAGAATTATTGTGAGCAATACCCAAGCCAAAAAAGTCACATGCTATTGCCCTCCTGATCAATATGCTGAGGGTGATCTTGAGTTGTTGAAATAAATCAAGGGGACATCCAAGGAAGAAAGTGTTGTAATAATGTGTGGCTTCAATTACCCTCATATAGACTGGACAGGTCATGACAAAGAGACAACATTTCTAGATACCCAAATGACTGTGCCTTAGAACAGCTGCTCATGGAACCAACCAGAGAAGAGGCCATCCATGACATAATGCTAAGTGGTGCCTGGGGCCTGATGCAAGATGTAAGTAGTGGTGAACGGATAGCATTATGGTCACTGTTCCCTGTCTAATGGAACATATATGCAAGTGGGAAATTGCCAAAGAAGTCCAAAACAGACAAATTTTATTTTAAAAAAGCAAACTTTTAAAAGAAAATAAACAAAAAAACCCAGGGTACTGTGAAAGGAAACAGAAAGGGAAAGTCAAGAGGGTCAGATCTCATCATGACATATGGAAATTATTTAAAATTACAATAAAAGAAGCTCAACTAGATTGTATAGCACAAAGTAGGAAAGGTAGCACCAAGTCCAAGAGGATACCAGCTTATTAACTGACCAAGTTCCTTTCCTCCCCCCACCATACATAATCTATTACCAAAAAAAGAGAATTCCTTCAAGATGCAGGCTAGGCAGAATCCAAATCTCATGCTCAACCTTCCAGAAACAGACAACTTTAGATGCTTAGCCTGGTTTAGTTTACCACATGTTCTTCTGCCAGTATGGTACACAAAGGCCAACCCACACATACAAACAAGTTGTGTCATCACTTTTGGGAACTGCAGTCATCCCTCGCCAACTGCGAGGGTTCCGTTCCAGAAAAACCTTGCGGTTGGCGAATTCGCGGTAAACAAGCCATTGGAATCAATGGCGAACAGGAGGTTAGGAGAATCGCAGTCACAAAAGGACTGCAAAATAGACTAAAAATAGTTTTAAAACAGTAAAATACATTTTAAAACCCCTGAAAATCACCCCCTGACCCCTGGAAATTGCCACACAAATACCAAATTATCAAAAAATTTCACTAAACCGTGGATACTCGGGTCATGGTTGGTGAGACCTGCCACAATTTCCCAGTCAAAGATACTTAAAGCAGCGATTGGGAAACTCGTGGTTGATGAGAGACAACTATATATCCATTCAGAGTTATGAACAAACTTTTGAAATACAACCTGTTTATAAGTTAGGGATTTCTTATATCAGGAGACCAAGAGGTGTGTGAAGGATGGTCAGCGAGGCCTGATATAGTCAGACATTGAGGCTCTCCACACAAGCAGTGTAGGGAGCCGGAAGGGGTTTGGCAGGGAGAGAGGGCCTAACCCACTCTCCCCGCACAGGAGCATCCAGCCCTCCCTGGGCAGCCAGAGTGGCCGCCCACTCAATTAGCAGCTCTGTCACGGAGCCAGTTGCGGGGCATTCTGTGGAGACCCCCGACTCCAGGAGGCTTATTTTAGCCTCCCGTTTGTGCCATGGTAACTCACGAGCACAGAAATGGTTTAGGGGAGGGGTATTCGCTGCTGAACCACTAGGCTCGCCTACGAGCCCAGTGGTTCTCATGGCTGCTCGAAAGTGGGCTGGGCTCCCTTAGCCTGCTTTCAAGTCATCGTGAGAATAGCCAAATTGTGTTGCTGTGCTTTCTGGATGCCCTGGTAGATAGTTGAAATTCTGTGCTAAGTCTCCGTCCTATTTTCTTTCCTCGAATAACTGAAATTGCATGAACAATCAAGATGAGGTGCAAACAACATTTCATGCACAAGTGTAAACACAGCCGCAATTGCCACATTTTTTGAATAAAAGCAACTTCAGGAGATAACATTTTAAACAAAAATGCAGCAAGTAGGAAGAGAGTAGGAATCTACTCTCCCCATTGGCTGTTTTTCTGTCTGAAATAACCCCTCTCTGCAGCTGATTTTCAGGTTTGCTTGCACTTGGAACCCCCTGCAGAAACCACTGGTATAGGGCCGTCAGTTTGAGCAGGAAAATGCATGGAGAAAGAGTTAAGACTTCCCATTGCACCTGTTGTTTCTATCTATCTATCTATCTGTCTGTCTTGTCTGTCTGTCCGTCTGTCTATCCATCTTTTTGCTGTTGCTTCTCTGTTCAGAGTGGATCCCATTCAAAGCTGCATGCCTTTAGAAAAAGTATCCATTGAGGCTGCATTACACACATTTATGTCTAACATGTTTGCCCCAGAGCAACGGAAACTTATGCTAGGACTAGGAGCAGAAATGCATTAGCAGTTGGGCAGCTCAAAAGGAAAGGCCTGTGATCAATATCTTTCTGCAAGAACCCCTGCTAACTTGGCAAGAGGCACCTTTTAACGTGGTGATTCTCTTTATTTAGCAGGGGGAGAATAACTGGCCCTAACCACCCCCAGCACAGTAGCTCCAGTGACTGTTGCTGGTGTGTCTATCTTATGTTTCTTTTTAGATTGTGAGCCCTTTGGGGACAGGGAGCCATCTTATCTTCTTATTTATTTATTTATTTATTTATTCCTCTGTGTAAACCACCCTGAGCCATTTTTGGAAGGGCGGTATAGAAATCGAATATATATGTATATGTATATGTATGTGTATGTGTATATATAGAATATAATATAAGAAAGATGCAGGAAGGTTGATCACACCAGTCTGTGCAGGCTGCTATGTCTAACTCGCCACTGCCCCCACAGCATTAGTACACTTTGCCAGGACTATGCATAGTTGTCTCTGTCTAGAACATGATGGAAGTTTGCCACCATATGCTGGTAAAATCAAAGATTGTCACTGCCTGAAGTTTTGAATGACTCTGGGTAGAAGTGAACGTCCTGGGAAAATCTCATTGTAGTTTCTAAGCAGTGGAGCAAAGGCACCAAAGTATTGAGGCACCACAGATCAAAGGATGACAAGACTTTGCAAGAGGCAACAGATGCCCAGGAACCCATTAGTAGAGACATATTGAGGTTTCTAGATCTGTACCATTGACCTTCAACCTGGATTGTCCCTATTCCCAGAAGGTGAAGTCATTGTTCACTAAGATATGGCTTTATGCCTAAGGCCACCATTCCAGCCCAGCTGTGGGCTGCAGATTTGAGGGAGAAAGGTGACACCTTTTGGCTTCACCCACTACCTCCTGCAGAAGCAGAATCTCTATCAACCTCTGGGTCCAACAATGGGAGGAGGGCCAGTGAGGATGAGCTGCTTGTCTGGGTGGGGCATTTCCCCCCTTGCCTTCCCTCTACAGCCGCCTATGCCTATTGGAAGTGCTGCTCCAACTCCACTTTGTCTTTGGTCTCTGCTTTCCTCAATTCCATGCCCTCACCACCCACTGTTTTCCGCCAGTGGTAGCCCTTTGCCTACTCTGTCTCATATTTATATTCACCCTGCTTCTCAGCAAAATACCCTGCACACAACTCTCCTGTCCTTAGGCCTTTGGGTCCCCCCGCCACCATTTTAAGGGGAGGAGCCATAGTGCACTGGTAAAACATCTGCTTTGCCCTTAGAAAGCTGTGGGTTCATTCCCTGACATCACCAGGTAAGGCAGGGAAAGACCCCATCTGAAACCCTGGAGAGCCTCCATTAGAGTACTATACTGAGTTAGATGGAGCATTGGTTGAATTCAACATACAGCAGCTTCATATGTTCATAGTTGGGAACTATTTCTCAATTATCAGTCACCTCTTCTGTCCTTTCCCTCAGATTCTGCACCATTTAAGGACGTATTGCCACCACTACTACAAAAATCTTACAGATAGATTGTAGAAGAATCTTGCAAATCATAGTGCATAGTGCTTTTCAATAGTTTTTGTATACCTTTATGATGCCAGTTCTGAATCTGAGTCTGATCTGAGCTACATTGTCACACTTGGGAAATTTCATATTTTCATGATGGTGCCCACAGCATCTGCAGGGACAAGAAAACAGACAATTTCACAGCTACAAAAATTAGGACAACAGTGTGTGTGTGTGTGTGTGTGTGTGTGTGTGTGTGTGTGTGTGTGTGTGTTTGTGTGTGTGTGTGTAAATGTAGGCTTTTGCACACAAAGAGTTCATTTCCACAACCTTCATCAAACAAGAATGAAATACAGTTGGTAACGAGTATGATTAGCTATTGTCCCCGAAGGGCTCACAATCTAAAAAAGAAACACAAGATAGACACCAGCAACAGCCACTGGAGGGAAGCTGTGTTGGGGATGGATAGAGCCAGTTGCTCTACCCCTGCTAAATAAAGAGAATCACCATTTTAAAGAGGTGCCCCTTTGCTCAGTTAGCAAGGTTCTCTATCATGCTTCACTGGGCTTTAACAATCATACATTTAAAAGAATGTATGCAGGGCAGATGCACATACTTAATGGTACAAGTAAACAAAATAAGTAATAAAGGGCAATTGGCTGGTTCCAATGATACATTTACCATCCTAACCACGCACACATGCCTTTCTTCCCCAATCTGAAGAATCCTTCAACATGCATATTAAATAGTACTAGCATTTCATCTCTGTGTTGAACAGTGGTTCAGTCAAACACTCTCCATGCAATTAAGTGATGGGGGGATATGCACACCCACATTCCTCCTGCATGTGACTGAGAGGGCCATTTGGAGTATCATCTGATCAATGATTTCAGTGGTGTATGTAGTTTGGGAACTTCAGTTAGTTCAAAATGCGGCAGCCAAATTAGTCTCTGGGGTATCCTGGAGATACCACATTATGCCTGGTCTCAAACAGTTGCACTGGCTGGTAGGGCTGTGCACAAAACTGAGTAGCCCGGTTCAGTTCGAATCTGGACTTAACTCAAACCCGACCGGGCATGTTTGGTTTTGCCACCCCACCCCCTGCCAACCTTGGTTTGGTCTGGGTGTGTGTGGAGGTCATGAGGTTTTTTTTAAAAAAAAATAGTTACAAATTTTTTCACTCACCGCCACCCAGTCCGGGGGCTTAAATGAGGGATTCCATAAGTTCCCTCTCCCCCGCCAGCTTCCATAATGTGTCAAATCGCCAGGTTCAGGACGACTTTGGCCCGTTCCGGGCCTCACCCCCATGGCGGCAGCCATTTTGGAGGCTGCTGCACATGCTCAATGGGCTTCTCCATGGCCAGGTGAAGTCCCCTCTCAAAATGTGATACATTTTCACAAATGTTTTGGATCCCCTCCACCATTTTTGTTCCCAGAGAAAACATTGGTGGAAATAGGGGAGGGGATTCGATCCAATTATAGTTATGACTAACATGTCTCATTAAGGACTAGTTTCCATGACTAGTTTCCAAAGCAGTGGTTTAACAGTGGTAGTTGCAGAAGCAATGGTTGAATGTTGGCAAAATCTGCACAAAAGTGACTCTACAAATCTAGATGCCATAAGAATATTTCTGGTCTTCTCATTACTAATAGCTTAACTTTTCCATTTCTACAAATCTAGATGCCATAAGAATATTTCTGGTCTTCTCATCACTAATAGCTTAACTTTTCCATTTCTTTCTGCAGTTGTTTGCCATGGAATAGCTGCAAAAATCAGATACCCATAGCAGCATCTTCCACTCCACCATGGCTGCTCAGTCACAACTCACCATCTTCAAAACCACATTGAGTTTTGGTTCGGTTACTGGTGATGTAAAAACAGGAACAAAGGAATTTCTAAACCTCTTTTTACCACCTAAATAAGGTAGGATCCATGTAATGAGGGTCTTGATTTAGTACTGTTTTCCAAATGCATGACTGAATGTGTGCCTTTTAGTGTTTTCTTCAAAGGTAGGTGAAGTTGGAGGTAAACTTGTCCATTTCAGTACTGTGCACACTTTTTGTCTCCTGATTTTAGCCAGCCATTCATCATACCTTACTTCAAACATATTGTATTTACCTGAATCCAAGCCTAGGTTTTTTCCAAGTTCTTTGATGTTAGAAATTGGGGGGTTGTCTTAAATACAGAGTGCTGTTCCTTTTGGATAAATGCAAGTATGACCTGTATTTAACCTCTATTTTTAAGGGTGTCGTCTTAAATTCAGGTTGCCTGCTATTCGAGTAAATACAGTACTGCTTTTTTACTTTGCTTCCATAGTATCTGGACACAAATGCAGTTGATACATCAACTCACAGGGCAGATATAAATGATCTCCCAAGGGGGATGCAGGAGAATCACAACTTGGCAAAACTTGCTCTGCTAGAAGGCATAGCAAGGTGGCTCCATTTTTCATTGCTGCGGCTCTAGTATGATTATTGCTCTTTTTGCCGTAATGCCTTCCACCAAGATCATGAACATCCATTTGCACCACAGATTATAAAACATTAGCAACAGGAAGCCTTCTGTATCAACCATGGGCAGCTTTGATGCAAGTATTGAGGTCATTCACACAATCAAAAACTATGTTCTACCTGGGTTTGGGAGCTGTATGTGCTCCCAATTTTCAGTTGTGTGGAAGCAAGGTAAGAAGAAAACCTGGGTAGAAGTGATTGTATGGAAGCAAGGTAGGAGGAAAAGCTACCCAGGTTTTCCTCCTGCCTTGCTTCCACACAATCACTTCTACCCAGGTTCTCCTCTTACCATACAACTGAAAATGAACCGTTAAAATGTGCAATGGAAACTCTCCTTCCCTTTTTGCTCCCAGAAAACAGAACATCCATCATATATCCTTCAATATCAAGTAATGCTCCACAGTCGACAATGACATATCATCTCTACATTTACCCTTCCTTTCTCTACATGCTACATTCCAGCTTCCTGGACCTGTTGTAGGTTCTACACAGATAGATCAGTCTCATCTATTTAATCGTGTAGTATTGTCTCTCAGTTATCACATTATCACATAAACCAGGATGTTATGATGTGTTTTTATCAAGAGCTTGCTGAAAATGTTTAAAGGAAGCTTTACAGCACATTCATCCCAACCACCCATTCATAGGGCAGCATTTGCCCAGAGTAGTCTCCCACCCCCCTGCCAGGCCTTTCCCTTATTCAGCAGTGGAGAAGTTATCAAATCCAACTAGGTTACTAACAAAATATGTAATGTAAACTTGCAAGAAAAATAAAGGAAAGAGAGATAAATAGGGGGAGGGAGAGGAGGAAAATACCTCCAAAGGGCAATAATCAGCAAGGTATGAGAGAAGTTAGCAAAGTAAAGGTAAAAGGCAAGAAAAAGAAACCTTGCTTTCCAATGTGAATGGAAACTAAGTCATTTCAGGGCCGCTGAAACAGCTAGTGAATCTTTGGCACATTTCACACGATTGTTCAAATCTAGATTTGATGTGGGTTAATGATATTAGCATGATCGTGTGAACCCACGCCAAGGGGGGAATCTCAGATTCATCAAGGACCATAAACCCCTTGGCATGGGTTCACACAATCATGCTAATGATTGTCTGTAACCCACGTTAAACCTAGTTTTGAATGATTGTGTGAACCAGGCCTTTATTAGTCCAAGTCAGAAACAAGCAAATAACTTCAGCCACAGTTCAACGTGAACTGAAACCCAGCCCAAACATTGCATAGCTTGTTTCCTTGCTTAGAGGAGGGCAGTGTGTATGTGGGTGGGTGCAATTGCAGCTCTTTCTCCCAGACCTGAACCTACAGTTGTGTCCTGATGCTCTTGAGCTGGGGTCTGAGCCCAGAGTTATCATCTCTTTCAACCTTTAAGGACTAGGAGAGAAATCTGCAGTGTCAGGAGGAGCACTGCAGCGCTAGTGCAGTGGACTTTCCAGGTCCCAGAACACTAGGAGGGGCAGCAACTGTGATAGTGCTGTGGTGTTCAGTTCCTGACTGGAAACAGACGTGGGTCACTATCACTCCCACCTCACCCAGTCTGAAGTGGTGTGCAGAAGTGCCACCCAAAGTGACAAAAACATCTTTTGATTTGAGAATGGAAGGTAGGGACAGGGAGGGATATCCACAAAATGTGGATTTGTTATAGTAAAATTTGAACATACCTGTTCTAAAATTAATGTAGGAGAGCATGCAGAAGGATCCAGTGGTCCACCCCACTACTGTAATTCCACACACAAAGCAAGCAAGATGCTGGTCCATGATCACACTTCACTTAACTTTAAACCGAAGCTGATTCATCCAATGATTCATGGGCTTCCAGTTATTTTTTGTTGAAAGCACCTTTATCTCAGCAGTTATCAGGAGATCAAATTTTGCCCCTGTTCCAAATATATAACTTCTATTGCTCTCTCATTTGGGTGCTACATGGAGATTTGAAACAAAGGCTTAATCTTCTGTAACTTGCTGGTGGCAAGAAATCATGCATGGTTTCTCTAACGTCTTTGAGCTAATTTCCTTAAGGGTTGTATTAACACTGAGTCACGTTTGCATAGAATGTGGTCTGGCAGTTTTCTGCTGTCTGCCTTGGTAGGAAATTGTGTTCCACAAGGCTAACACTTAAGTGCCCTCTAGTGGCACTTGCTGGTGTCATTACATTTGGATTCCCTCATTTTCAATTGCTTTGTGATAACAAACCCTCATTAAAGTGCTTTTCTCCATGGGTTTTGGGTTTTGCTGTTTTAACACTTTATGCCATTCCAAGTCTCTGACTACTTACTTAGGATTGTTTCACTAATCTCTCTGGTGGAACGATTCGTTTTGATAATTCATTTCAGAATGAAACAAGGTCTTCCTTTTTCTTTGGGAGTTCTTTGATCACCTTAAATGGCGCAGCAGGAAAATGCTTGACTAACAAGTTGAAGGCTGCCTGTTTGAATCCCCGCTGGTACTATACTGGACAGCAGCAATATAGGAAGATGCTGAAAGGCATCATTTTATACTGCGCGGGAGGAGGCAATGGTAAACCCCTCCTGTATTCTACCAAAGAAAACCACGGGGCTCTGTGGGCACCAGGAGTTGCAGCCAACTTGATGGCATACTTTACCTTTCCTTTTTCTTTGTGAGTTCTTTACCCACTTTGCATCCTAGACTTCAGGGGTGCAGAGCAGGCAGGAAACCTGAGGAGCAGCTCCACACTTACATGTTTAGGGCAGAAGAGTTAAGACACTCTGGGGTGGGAGGAGAAAAATATGGTTTGTGGACTGAAGAGACAGGTTATGAATTTTGACACGGGAGACTTCAGTAAAATGAGGGAGAAACTCTTCAGATGCTTAGGAGGGGAACTCTTCTCCGGGAAACTGGGAAACGTCTCTGACTGCAAAATCTAGATGCTCCCCCAGGATCCTGGAATCTGAGCATTAATTATAAAAAGTATGTATTAAAGAATGTGCTAAAACTTCTTATTGGGTGCTCTCCACACTAGTAGCATCAGTCCAGAACAAACAGCATAATTCCACAAACAAAGTGAATGGAGGGTTGCCCACACAGTGAATGGAGGGTTGCCTGTTGGAGCTAGGACCCTGGCAGCATCAGCAATCACTTGCAATGTCTCATAATGACCACTGGGGGGGTAGAGTCATGGATAAAAATGCTTGATTCCTCCCTTCTTTGTTCTTCCAGTGTTAGCCTCCATTTTGTCTCTCCAGAGATGGCTGTTTGTTTTGGTCTCTCTCTTCAGCATTTTTCACAATTGTTTGTAACCTTTTCTTTAAATAAATCCTTGTAGTTCTTCACTACTAAAGAACTGTCTCAAGACCTCTTGCTTTGCTGCTTTCTCACCAAACTGGTTTTGCTCTGCTATTTGAGGACTGAATTGCTATTCTTCTCCTACAAAGGCTTATGGGCCCAGAAGCCAGTAAATAAAAGAGAAAAGCCAAGAGAGTTAAATAGAAAGCAAAGCAAAAAAGAAAAGCTTTGAAAATGGAGATAGCACAAGGATTCCAGACGATTGAAAAGCTCCAAAGTCCTGAGTACAAGCTCTGGTCTTTGAAGATGGAGATGCTCTTCAAGAGTCATGGACCTGGCAGTGTTATGCATACCCAGTGTCCTGAAGATGCAGGAAAGGAGCAGAAAGAATGGCACAGAGCAGATGAAAAGGCATCAGGAATGATTTGCTTGGCAGTGAGTGACCCAATCTTAGTGCACCTAAGAGACAAAAAATAAAATAAAATGCAAATATATGGGAAACTCTGAAGGTATAAAAATAAGTCTGTGGATTCCGAAGTGCATCTAGTAAGAAAACTGAGCAATAAAAGACTTAGAGGAGAAGAAAGTCTGTCCAAGCACATAAATAAAATGTTAGAAATATCTAGGCAACTGCAAGCTCAAGAAGTAATTATGCCAGATGCAGTTTTGATAGGATTGCTGTTGAATAGTTTGCCACATTACTTTGATAGTGTGACTAGTGCCTTGGAAGTCAAGGAGGATGCAGACTTACAATTTGTAATTAACTATCTAGAGGACTTTGATTTGCACAGAAGGGATGATAAGCATCCAAAGGAAAGTGAAGAAAATGTATTTAGAACTTGGCAAAGAAATGAGAAATGCTTTATTTGTGCATTTATATTTTATTGGTTTTCTATATACCAATGCGACTTCCAGTTCATCTTTCAACATAGCCACACTGCAACATCTATATTTGCTCTCATATAAATATTTTCTTCATATTTTGCCATCATAATCCTTTAGTTCATTACTCAAAAAAAATCCCCAACTGTTATTTTTTGCAAGAAATGCTTTATTTGTGGAAGCCCCAAACACTAGTTAATAAGCAAAGGATATACCTTGCAAAGACAGATAAAGTTTCGGAAGCTAAGTCTGAACAATGCAGCAGTGGCATTTGCATTGACTCAGGTGCTACAAGCAACCTGATTAAAGAAAGGGAGAGATTTATAAACCTAGATACAAGTTGTAAAATCCCTATATATTTGGCAGATGGAAAACTGATGTATGCAGGAGGGAAATAATCTGCACAGTTGCTCTGCAAACTGGAGAAAGAAGACACCATTGGATTACAGTAACAGTTGAAGAAGCTTTGTATGTGCCTACTCTAAAAACAAGTCTGATGTCTGTAAAATATGCTACAAAAGGGGCCACAAAGTAAAATTTAAAGGAAGGCACTGCTTCATTACTCATAAACAGGAATTGCTTATGAAAGCAGTTTTACAAGAGAATGGATTGTTGAAGTAGAATGTGTGACTGAAAAGGGCAAAACTGTGAAGGAATGCATACACAGTCTGAATTTATGGCACAGGTTAGGCCATAGAGATGCCAAAATGATATGTGAGGCTGACAAGTTGGATTTGGTAAAGGGTCTAAAAATAGCCCCCTGCAGCACTGAATCAAAGTGTGCATGCTGTATAAGAGCAAAGGCAACACAGCCTGCTTTTCTTCCACACAAGAGAAACACAGCATCCTTTGGATCTGAGTCATAGTGATGTTTGTGGACCTATGCAAGTTAATACATCAGGAGGGAATATGTTCTTACTTTCATTGATAACTATTCTAGATAGACATATACATACCTGTTAAGTGAAAAGGGACAAGTACTAGAAAGACTAAAAGAATATGTTGCAAGAGTGACAACACGTCTGGGAGAAAGCCACAGATCCTCCACACTGACAGTGGTGGCGAATACACTGGGAATGATATCATAAGATTCCTAAGTGGGGGCATTGAATACCAAAAGACTATTCCTTATACTCGTGGGCAAAATGGAGTGGCGGAAAGAAAGAACTGTTCTTTTATGGAAATAACCAGATGCATGCTTGTAGATGCTGGTTTGGCTATTGAATTATGGGGAGAGGCAGTGATGGCTGCTACTTACTTGCAAAACAGATTGCCAACAAAGGCCACAGGAACAACGCCACCTGAGTTATGGCATGGCAACAAGACCACTTTGCATAATATAAGAGTGTTTGGATATAAATCATACACCTATATACTGTACCAAAAGCCAAAAGGACCAAACTCAACTGTAGATCTTAGGAAGGAATACTTGTTGGCTATTCCGTAGGATGTAAAGGATATAGGATTTTAGATCTTGCCACAGAAACAATTAAAATATGCAATGTAGCATACTTCAGTGAAAACAAAAAACCAACCACTAGTGAACTGCCAAAATGAGAGCCCAATATTCAGTTGGAGAAAGAATCAAGGCAATATGACCAAAAGGAAGGATCCACTGTAAGTTTTACACCTGGCAGTGATTCAGCAGAAGAGGGTGCTAATGACGAACAAAATGTGCAGCATTCAACATGACAAAATGAAGGAGTTCCACCCAATAAACTTTTCTACATGGCAAAGGGAGAAAGGTTTCAAAAACCAAGCACAGGGAAAGAAATTGATAACTTACCTGCAACTGAAACACAAAACTGGAAGGAAGTTGCAAAAGAAGAAGTAGAATCATTGCACACAAATAACACATGGACACTCACAGAGCTACCTGAGGCAAGAAAGACTGTGGGGTGCAAGTGGATTTTTAAAACTAAGCAAAATGCAGAAGAAGATATCCAGCATTACAAAGCGAGACTGGTGACAAAGGGATTCTTGCAAATATATGGGGAAGATTAGAAAAGGCAGTGGTGCCTCTGACTTCCCCACATGCCTCCCCGCAAATGGGAAAATTCATCTGCAGGTGGGAGAAGGCAGCAACAGTAGCTCAAGAGACTCACAACAGTCCTGCGTCCTGCCAACAACCTCCATATGAGCCCTAGGAATCCACTGTGGGGCCTTGGCTAATGCCTGACTTTGCCTATCCATGATGTTGCTCCTGCTTATAACTATGACAAAGTGTACTTTTACAGTTTTGTGTTTAATTTCACTGTCTCTATAAGCTGCTGCAAGAATCCTTCCTATCAACTGGCATGTCAGTATTCATTAAAACAACTTGTCATGCAGAAGGTAGCACACACACACCCACCCTGAATCCACATTTTGGTTAAGAGTATCATTAATTTCACAAAAACATATCAGCAAAGCTTGCCCACATAACCCTCCCTCCTCCCTCCCTCCTTTCACCCTAGCTAGCTATTTGTTTTTGAAGCAAGCAAACAAGTAAGCAGAGCCTTGATTGGAAGAAAAGGAGAGATTATATGAGGATTTGTTACCAGGGCCAGTACAAGGCATTCCTGAAAATCAACACCTTAAAAGCAGGTTGACTAAGAGGCTGGATGCTCTCCAGATGATAAGTGATGGACCAGGGCTGGGTCTTAAGAAGAAATATGGGCAGGCTCCCCAAAAGAGCAGAACAGACTAAAAAGGAGGCAAGCATGCACACTCTCAGGGGAGAAGAGACGTTAAGGCTATTGCAAGCTATTGCCAAAGAGACACACATGCCTTCCCTTGCTGCTGCTCTCAAATGCTTACAAATCACACTCTCTAAGGGAAGACACAGGTTAGCAGATATTGCTTTTTGCAAAATTAGCAAAATACTGCTTTGCTTGCCTTCTTGGCTAAAAAGACAATAACTTAGTGGGGCCTTTAGAAAACAGGTTGACCCTTTGATTTTAGTTTTTCACCCTGAGATCCATTCCCCAGAAGCCTCTGAAAAGGAAGATAAAAATATGAAACTTCAAGAGTTGGCAACTGCTCTAAAACCACTGCTTTAGAAAATCACTGGTTGACATCTAGCACAGCATACGTAATATGCAGTCCATCCACCTGTGCCCCGACTCGCAGTGCAGTGCCAGCAGTCTTGAGCTTTTGCAGAAGAGTGCAAAATGGAAATATTTGAGTAGCACACCCACATTCTGGAAGCACTAGTTAGATTGGAAACACAACCTTTGACTGTCGGAACCAGAATCTCAAACAAACTTAAAGAGGCAAGAGAAGGCCAGGTTGCATGTTGAATGGAACAGCTGGGCACTTTCCAGATTAGACCCTGCAACGGGGTCACGTCAGATCTCGGAAGTGTGCTTTCACACTTCCTGCATTGTGACACAGCAGTTCCTACACAGACAGCAGGGTCCCATTCACATTGCCAATGCCTCATCTCGAATTTAATTGCTGCGATATAGAGCTAGGACATCGTATATCTGGCGTAAGGAAGTTGCTGTTTTTTCGGGTTGTTAGTTGCTGTGAGACTGCTCCCCCCGCTGTTTACATTTTCAATGCGTCTTACCTGAACGGAGGCATTTTGCTGCTGTTGAGCAGCTAGTCTGGCAAGCGCCCTGGTAAAGGTCCTGTTAAGAAAACATGTGCCTTGAATTGCTTCCAACAGCTAAAGCTAAGAATGTCAGTACTCACAGGAATGCTTGACCAGGCTAAGCTGCTTGTAACTGAAAGTGGGCAAATTCATAGGACAAAATAATGAGTTCCAGAAGCACTGGATGCCTTCTTGGGTCAAGAGTTATTTGTAATACAGCCAAATTCAGGAGCCCCCCCCCCCCGCAAAACCCCCCCACAACCTATGGCATAAATCTTCAGCACCATGTGCTTTCCTTGTGTGGAAGCAAGGTAGGAGAAAAAACTACCCAGGTTTTCCTCTAACCTTGCTTCCACACAATCAAAAATTGGGAATACACACAGCTCCCAAACCCGGGTAGAACATAGTTTTTGATTGTGTGAATAACCTCATTATGTTATATGTGCACACAAATATCTGTACATACACGTGTGTTTTAGGAACATAGGAAGCTGCCATATACTGAGTCAGACCATTGGTCCATCTTACTCAGTATTGTCTTCACAGACTGGCAGTGGCTTCTCCAAGGTTGCAGGCAGGAATCTCTCTCAGCCCTATCTTGGAGAATCCAGAGAAGGAAGAACCTTCTGCTCTTCCCAGAGTGGCTCCATCCGCTGAGGGGAATATCTTACAGGGCTCACACTTCTAGTCTCCCATTCATATGCAACTAGGGTGGACCCTGCTTAGCTAAAGGGACAAGTCATGCTTGCTACCACAAGACCAGCTCTCCTTTTGTGTGAATTACTGTTCTTTATTTTTAAAAAGTGAACCTGAGGACTGATGCCTTTAAATGTAGAATATAGATGGTGAATGAGGACTGCTGTACATGAACTGAACATGTGAAAAAATGTACATGCACAAAAGTCAGTCTGTGCACACTGTACAACAAACATGTAAATAGCCCTAATAGCCTGTCAGAAAATGCTGTTTGACTAGACAGGGTCATAGGTTGCCCAAGGCTCGGCATAAGCTTTCCTCCTCACAAAAGGCAAGCACTGAAAGGCATACAGAGACTATAGATCAGGGGTTCTTAACCTGGGGTCCACAGGATAGAGCCAAGGGGTCCTGCACTGAATTTAATTTGCTTCCTGATAAGCCAGAAAAAAAGTTCTTGAAATAACAATCCTAAATTCTTATTTCACTCTCTTTGATTCTTACTGGAGTCATATATAAATATATTATATAAATGGGGTAGGAATTCATGGGTAATGCTTGAGAATCTGGGGGATCCATAGTTACAAAAAGGTTAAGGACCCCTGCTTTAGATAGTACAGATAAAACTTGACCCACTTATTCAGAGGGCTACATTACACAGAAAGACAGGCTTTCTATGTTTCTGACATGAGTGTGATACAGTCTACAGATTGATTGCAGAAAGCAACCAACTTGAAGAACAATTAACAAATATTCTTACAGAGAGTATATGTCCTGTGTTGACTCATTAAATTTAAGCTCTTCAAGTGTTGATGAAAGGAGCACGTTTCCTAACTGACCTAATCCATCATTTCTGTAGTTTCCCTGAAAATAGTTTCCCAACTAGTAACTTCATCGCCTTCTAGCCAAATAGTGGTATTTGAAACAACCAGTTTCTGATTCTTCAGCTGATTAAGATTGTATTTACTTTAGGCAACTTTCAATTTAATGCAAATTTTGGTGATTCTAGAGCTTAAGGTCGTTCAGTCAAGCCGACCTTCCACCCAGGAGATCAACAGTCTGCTGTATGATGCACAGCTCGTGAACCCACATGATCCAAGCTGCTCTGAGTAGCACGGTTCTCCGGAGGCTGGGAAAATGAAACCCAGCCTCCAGATATTCCTTTCATGCACCACACAAGGTGCATTGCTGGATTTCCCTATCAATGCACCACACATTGGCTCTGTGTCTGCTTGGGCTGCCTGCCTACCCTGGACCTGGCCTACCCTGGGCTCACACCCTTTTACCCAGATAAAAGCCCAAGTTAAAAAAAGACTCGGGCTACCCGGGGAAGCAGCACTTCACACAAACAACCCTACCCAGGTAGGGCTGCCCAAGCCTAGAGCAGGGCTGCTTGTGTGAACAGCCTCCGTGTGTCCTTCAGAAGTTTCCAGAATCCTGTAAATCATTCAGTAGAAGAGCTAAAAACACCTGGCTTTAGGTCAAACAGGTCAAGGTTTTGTTGATTGCCTCTGGTAGATGACCTTTTACACCTCAGTATTTAGATTATCCTAAGCTAGATCAGGAAATAGGTGTGCAAAGCTCCAAACCAGAAATTACACTGCATGGTGGGTCCATGCTCACAAGGGTATTGTAATGACAATAATTATTGAGATAAGAACTCAAAACCTCTATAGAATACTCATTTACTTATATAGCTTCTAGCACAGCAAACATAGGCACAAACATAGACAAAGCTTAGGACACCAAAACATAGCACTGATTTACACAAGACATTTCATGAAAGATAGTCTCAAGGATCTTTAGTTTGGGGAGCATTGTATTTACTTACAAACTCTAAAGTATGAAAAGAATCACGTGAGGAAGCCCAAAGGTGATTTGGATCTCCTCTTTTTTATCCTAATGTTTTTCATGAGCAAGGAGAAAATTCTAAGAAAAATCACCAACATTCTAGTTTTCCTATTCAACAACTAGTGGTCACATAGACATTTTCCTTCATTCTATTATTACATTAACTCCAATATATAATTAATTAAATGTCCTTTTCTAATTATTATGTTTGGGAAGTGAGAGCAAGACTGCGTTTACACAATCACAGCGATCCTGTATTAACCAGGATAGCTGAGCCCTGCAGAACTGATTGTGGGAACCTAGAATATCTGGGCAGTCCTGGTTAAACTGCTGTGGTCAGGGGCATAACAAGGCTGGAGTGGGCCCAGAGACAAAATTTTTAAATGGGCCCCTCGCTGATACACACACACACTCTTCACAATATATAGTCATGTGACTTGCCTCTGGGGGGCCCCTTGAGGCGTGGGGGCCCCCAGGCAGCCGCCTCCCCTTGCCTAATGGTAGTTACGCCCCTGGCTGTGGTTATCCCGCATTCCACCCGGATAGATAATCAGGATCAGACCCTGGTTATCTATCCTGGTTAAAGGCAGGTTAACCACAGAGGTTTGACCAGGAGTGCCCAGAAATTCTAGGTTCTCATAATCAGCTCTGCAGGGCTCAGCAATCCTGGTTAATACAGGCTCACTGTGATTGTGTGAACACAGCCTTAGATAGCTAAAATGGATTAATTAACTTTACAAAATCTACAAACATCCTGAAACTCAAATGTGAAGTTTCAGGTGAAGAGCTTATATATAAATAAGTCGTCGTCGTCGTCATCATCATCCTTTATTTCGGTCATTGACCAAAAACATTATCACACACAACAGAACATAATTTGCATAAGATATAACAAAATTTAGCCACTGGATTGGAATATTTATAATTAAAATTTGACAATAAATTTTTTAAGAGAGACCCATCTGAATAACCAGGAAACATCACAAGATAAGGCAAAATCAATATTGATCGATCATCCTTGCAGAGGTCACAATGTAAAATAGCATGTTCAGTAGTCTCGATAGCGCCAGACCCACAAGGGCAAAGTCAGGATGCATAAGGAACCCCCCTGAACCTCCATTGAAGGGAGCGCATTTAATCAAGCTAAACATAGCGCCCGCCTGAACTTGGGAAAGGAAATATTATTTAGGTATGCAGCGGGTTTTGTGTTAAAAAGCTGATCTCCAAGGTAAACACCTTTTGGGATTTTGGCAACTGTAAATCAGTGTCAGAAATACGTTGTTTAATAGACTTCCTATCACGATCATAGTGCTAAACTAATAAGCATCTCCAGCGAAAACCCATAGAATAGGGATTTTATTTTAACAAGACACTTCCAGGTAGAATCGAAATTGTCAGTTAATACCAAGGGGGCAAGTCCAGATTGAGAAAAGACTAATTTTAACCAAAATGCAAAAATGCATTTCCTCCAATACTCCACTTCCAGAGAGCCAAGGCCCACCTCGCGCCTAATGACGACATTAGGAACGCATCTGGAAAGCTGCAATATAGATCTAATAAACTTTGTTTGAATAGCTTCCAGTGTGATGAAATTACCAAAAGGGCCCAACTGAGCACCATGTAATAATAAAGGGTAGACCTTGGTGAGAAATAATTTAAGAGCGGCTGGAATACAAAGAGCCCCTTTGTAAAATAAAAAGATCTATTTTAGGTGGGCTGAGGCTTGGGCGTTCTGCACAATATAATTTAGATGTGCCTGGCGCTGGCCCGAGGAGTGGAAGACCACGCCCAGGTACTTAAAGGTTTTAACTTGTTCCAAGTAATGACCATTCATTCGCCATGTATGGTGTTCGGGGCGCTTGGCAAAAACTTTTTTGATAAGTTACTTTGATAAGCTCTTCAGGACAGTAGGAGCTGAGCAATGAAAGGGCCTGTCTCAATCCTATCAGTGTCAGGGACATAAGGACCATATCATCAGCATACAGCAAGATGGCAAGATGTTTATGTGCCAGTTTTGGTGGGGTGAATCGAGGGAACACTCATGACAGAAATAATAGAGTTGATATATATATTAAATAAAATGGGGGCCAAAATACAGCCCTGCCTTACCCCTCTGGAGGTGGGGATTTCAGCCGAGACTTGGCCCTGTGCGCTCAGGCGGACTCTTAGGTGGGTGTTCTCGTGAAGCTTGTAAATCAACACTAACAAGCACTTATCCAAAGTTAACTCATGCAGCCTTGCCCATAGTCTTTCTCTAGAGAGCGAATAGAAAGTGGCTTTCAGGTCTATAAAAGCCGTGTACAGGGCAGAGCCTGGCTTACTAGAGTATTTCTCTACTAAGTGCTGTAATATAAATGCTTGCTCCATAGTGGACCGCCCTTGGTGGAAGCCTGCCTGTTCAGGGGCGAGAACATTATGGGCTTCTACCCAATCGCTAAGCTTAGCCAAAAGGTGTCTGGCGTATAATTTTGAAATAATACTTAATAAACTTATAGGTCGGTAATGTGATGGATCAGTTCGACACCCTTTTTTATAGATAGGAACTATAATCGGTACACCCCAATCAGAGGGGACTTTAGCAGTACTATCTATATATGTGAACAGGGAGGCCAGGACAGGCACCCACCAATCCAGATTTTGGCGTATGATCTCAATATTAATACAAACACTACCCGGGGCTTTAGCAGGTTTGACTAATTTTATCAGCTCTTCAGGGGGCCAGTTAGGGAGCGAAGAAATATCTACGTCCAAACTATAGTATGAAGAATCAACCCGCCTATATAAAGAGTAGAAATGGCGCTCCCAAACCTCATGAGAGATGAGGGGAGGGGAGACCACCGAGGATCTTGCCTGAGGTGTCGTCATCAGGCGCCAAAATCTAGACTGGTTTTTCAAATTAGCCACAGCACTCAAATCAGACTACTTCAGTTGTGTATGTTGTAGTCTCTTTAACTTTAGCAACTTTTTATAAGATTGCTTCATTGAGGTGAGGACCTGGGGTCCAGGAATAAAAACACCCTCGACATAGGATTTAAAGGCTGAAATAAGCTCCTTTTTTGCTGTTCGGCATTCCTGATCAAACCAGGGGTGTGAAAGAATCCTGTGCCTCTTGCATGGTGATGAGCAAGGTTTAGAAAGCAGGGGGGCAAGAAGGCTGATTAATTTAGCATAATGCTCTAACATAGATGACTCATGAGGCCAGGAGCCCCCTGTCCTGAGTGACTCCCGAAGCATCAGAATCTTATCTGAGTTAAGAAACTATCTAGCCTGGTTTGATAGTGGAATAGACCACTTCGCGGCTTGAAAAAGAACCTCACAGTCTGTGTAAGGAGCAAGCCTACTTTCTACTCTGGAAATGTCTTCCCCGACGATATTCAAATATAAAGGAGAATGGTCACTCTCAGGGCAGATAATGACACAAAAATTTCTTATATGAGGTACCAAGTTACGAGATACTGTGGCATAGTCTATTAATGATGGTCCAAAACCCGCCCAGTGGGTGTACTCTGCGGGGAAGTACATAGGGCCTGCCCCATTTAACATACAGGTGAAACTCGGAAAATTAGAATATTGTGCAAAAGTCCATTAATTTCAGTAATGCAAATTAAAAGGTGAAACTGATATATGAGACAGACGCATTACATGCAAAGCGAGATAAGTCAAGCCTTAATCCTATCTAATAAAAGGCTTGGTGTCCGTCCGTGGACGGACACCAAGCGTGTGTCCGTGCCTCCCTGGCCTCTTCTGGGCATGCGCGAAGCGCATGGCCAGAAGGAGCCAGGGAGGCAGGACCGCCAGCACCCGGCGGCCATCTTGGGCGGCCAGAAGCGGCCGCCCCGAAGAAGCCGGGTAAGCGGCGGCGGGGGACACTGGCCGAGGCGGCGGCAAAGCCGCCGCCTCAGCCAGAGGAGGCGGCGCGGCCGAGGAGGCGGCAGAGCCATGGCCGAGGCCTGGCCGTGCCGCCGCTTACCCGGCTTCTTCGGGGCAGCCGCTTCTGGCCGCCCAGGATGGCCGCCGGACGAGGCGGCAAACAAAACAATGCGGCCGTGGGCCCGGGCAGCGGTGGGCCAGGCCGGAGCCGCGGTGGGTGGCGGGCCCGGCCGGAGCCGCGGGCAGCGGTGAGTGGCGGGCCCGGCCGGAGCCCCGGGCACCGGGGGGTGGCGGGAGAGGGAATGGCGGTGAACGTCTGGAGCGCAGAGCTCCACTAGCGCCCGTTAACCAACGGGCTAGAAAACCACTAGTTTGTTATAATTGTGATGATCATGGCGTACAGCTCGTGAAAACCCCAAATCCACAATCCCAGAAAATTAGAATATTACATGGAACCAAGAAGACAAGGATTGTAGAATAAAACAATATCGGACCTCTGAAAAGTATACAGTGTACTGTGCTTGATTGGCCAGCAAACTCGCCTGACCTGACCCCATAGAAAATCTATGGGGCATTGCCAAGAGAAGGATGAGCGACATGAGACCAAACAATGCAGAAGAGCTAAAGGCTGCTAATGAAGCATCCTGGTCTTCCATAATACCTCATCAGTGCCACAGGCTGATAGCATCCATGCCACACCGCATTAAGGCAGTAATTGCTGCAAAAGGGGCCCAAACCAAGTACTGAATACATATGCATGCTTATACTTTTCAGAGGTCCGATATTGTTCTATTCTACAATCCTTGTCTTCTTGGTTCCATGTAATATTCTAATTTTCTGGGATTGTGGATTTGGGGTTTTCATGAGCTGTACGCCATGATCATCACAACTATAACAAATTAAGGCTTGACTTATCTCGCTTTGCATGTAATGCGTCTGTCTCATATATCAGTTTCACCTTTTAATTTGCATTACTGAAATTAATGGACTTTTGCATGATATTCTAATTTTCCGAGTTTCACCTGTATGTAGATCCAAGTTATGGAGTAATTTTGCGAGATTTAGACCATCAGCATTGGCCCTAGTATCTTTAGAACATCTGACCAGTAAGGGGAAAGGGGGCTCCACCGCAGGAGGGTAGTAATGAAATTTATCATAAAGATCGTTATCAACTCCATCGTGGGCATTAAAGTCACCTGCAAGAAGCAAGTCATGATGGTTCATTTGGATGTCAGCTATTAGCATCTCAAGTTTTAGCCAAGCCTCCATAGCTTTCGCCCAGGGCCCTGTCGGAGGTATATAAACATTTATTAGGACTAACTAATTTCCCAAAATCGAGTAAAACAGCTAGGGCACATGGGTTGGGAGAACCCAAAAGGCTTGGCTTGCACTGAAAAGCCTGGGAGACAAAGATCACAAGGCCTCCCTTCAGCCTGCCCCTGAAATCCCAGTTCTAGCTGAGGAGCAAAAGGAAGTATAACCAGGGAGTGACACTTGATTTTTCTGCACTTGATTTTTAGATAAAACAGGAACAGTGGCATTTAGATGTACCCACAGAGAATCTTCTGACGTAGGTCATTACAAATGTAGTTTGGCATGCAGACACAACACCCACTTACTGTTTTGCACAATAGAGCTGCTTACACAAGATCATAATCAAGCACCTTAAACAAAGTAATCTGATTTTGTTTTTTAACCCTCCAAATTGGATGAAGATTTTCAAATCTTCCATTTAGTACAGAGCATCCTATGTGCTAAATGCTTTTTTAAAAGCATTTTTATTTAGTACTGTAAACCTTACCTAGAGCCCCAAAGACTCACCCAGACTTTGCGCTTTGCAATTACACAGTTTCCTCATATTTATTTGCTTGTGAGAGCCTGCTGCAGTTTGGAAACACTTCTCCACAATTTTAAAATCTCCTTGTGGCCACCTCCAACCACTCCTGCTACAGTAATACATCCTAATACAGTAATACATTATTAATCCTAAATAATGAACAGCTGATCTTAAATTAAACTTGCCACTAGAGGGAGAACTAAACATATGCTTTCAGTGGGACGTCCTTCCAGGAAGGATTGCAACCTGCTTCCTCCCAGTTACTCCTGCTTCTACGCAGAAATTAAAAGTTAACTCCAGGATTCTGAATGCCGGAGGTGTATTGCCACTCCTCCTTATCCTTTACCTGGGGGTGGGGAAACTAAAATCCTCCCTTCTTGTCTCCTTCCCAATTAGTCCTAGTTTTGATGTTTCCCCAGCTGCTGCTGGAATCACCCAACTAGCCAGGCAGGTGTGTGGATGGGCTGTGTGCCCCTCTCATCCCTCCCACCCCACCAGCCCTTTGTGTTTGCTGATCTTCTGCCTCTATCCTTCTGGGGCCTTCTATGGAAAGGTTCGGAGGATGTTACACATCAGGATCTTGGGCTGCTGCCGCTTTCCTGATTTTGGGCTCCAGATGACAACTGTCAGAGCTGGCACAAACCAAATGCTGAGTATTCGAGATAGATTAGAAGGGGAGAAGAATAGGAACACTGAAGATCATTCTCCATACCTGGCGTCAGCTGCCCTGGCAAGCTGGTTTCCCAAAACAGAGACCTGTGGGTTTCCTTGGCATCACCCAACTAGCCAGGCAGGTGTGTGGATGGGCTGTGTGCCCCTCTCATCCCTCCCACCCCACCAGCCCTTTGTGTTTGCTGATCTTCTGCCTCTATCCTTCTGGGGCCTTCTATGGAAAGGTTCGGAGGATGTTACACATCAGGATCTTGGGCTGCTGCCGCTTTCCTGATTTTGGGCTCCAGATGACAACTGTCAGAGCTGGCACAAACCAAATGCTGAGTATTCGAGATAGATTAGAAGGGGAGAAGAATAGGAACACTGAAGATCATTCTCCATACCTGGCGTCAGCTGCCCTGGCAAGCTGGTTTCCCAAAACAGAGACCTGTGGGTTTCCTTGGCATTGCTGGCAGGTTGTCTGATAGCTGCTTCTTCACACATCACATGCCACCTGACACTTGATGACTGAAACATCAGAACTTGCATAGGTAGATGGGGACAACAGATCAAATGTCCCATATAAATGTTTCATATTATCTTACATAGCTTCAGACACAACCCTTTTCAACAGTGCTATTTCACACATTCATCTCTGTTTACATGCTGAAGTGAATGGGCCCTGTGAAATGGTTCAAACATACATGTTCAGCAGTTGAAGTCTACAAAATCAAGGGATGACTGGAATTCGGCCAGTCATACACATAACAATACACGGACACTTCGTTATAATTCCAATATAATACTTTTCAAAGGAGTCAGTCCATATACCCAGCTGTTAGTCGTCAAGGGCTGATTCATGCATTCACCCTTATAGTTTGAAAACTCCAAAATTAGGTAACTGGTTACACGTGTGAATGGGCAAATCACAAAATAGAGAAGCAGAACTTTCATATTATTCCAGACACGATGTTTTTCAACTGTATGCTTACGCATTCAGCTACCAGTGTCTGTACACGACAATGCAGTTTACAGAATCAAGCGACGTACTGATGCGTGTGTGAAATTCACATCTGAGCATGTGCTTTACGCGCACGTGAAACTCAGACTAGGTAAGAAAGACGCGCTGTACTTTGCGCACAAAAGGATCTTCTGTTCCCGAAACCCGAGCTTAGACTGGAAGCGCCGCTGACACTGCCGCGCATGCGCAAGGAGTCTGTGCATGCAGTGACGCAGTGGCAGCGCCCTCCCTGCTCGGCCGTCGGGTGACCACAACTGGTGTGACATCACAACCGTCTCTGTACTCTGCGGCTCTACTATAGGTAGCAATTAGCTGGCAGGTCCCCCTTCAGTCCGTCCATCCGTTGGTAGGAGCAGGAGCAGAAGGAGGAGTCCAGGAACTGTCGCCACCGCCGAGGAGACTTGGTAAGGTGGGCAGGTACGCCGGGTGGCGGGGGGTGGGGTGGGGGGGGGCGGTGATAAGGATAAGGATGGCGGCGGCCCCCGGAGCCGACAAGGGAACCTCCCGGCTAGACGCGCGGAAACTTCCTCTTGGGCTGCGTGTGGGGCATCGAATGGGCAGCTCACCAGCACTGCGAAGGACAAGCCGGGCTGCTGGGTCTGTCATTAAGACACTCGGTCGGACGGCAGCACTACAGCGGCTGCTGCTTGCCTGGCACTGTCGGCGGGGGTGGGCGTCGCTTGGGAGGGGCTGCCTGCCTCCCTCGCTTCTTTCTGGTTCTCGCCGCGCGCGCACGTTGTGTGCGTGCCTAGCCGCTGCTCCCCAAAGGCCGCCCCCGTGGGCCACCCGCGAGCCGGGTCTTCCCTACCCCCTGCAAAGAGGGGTAGAGAGAAGCGTGCTCTGGGAAGGGAAGACAGCAGAGCAAACCGACCGAGTCCTGGAGGTGGGGGGCGGGGCTCGAAGACGAACGAGGGTTCTTGTGGGATCCGCTTTTTCGTGGAGTAGTCCTATCATCATGCCCACTCCATCATCGGGGGTTTCAAGGTGTGCTGCTTTCCTCTGATGTTTCATTTCCATCTGCTGAAGTGGCCTCCACGCCATCCAGGAGAACTGCCTGCCATAATAAAACTGTTCCCCTCCCAAGGAGTTCCCCAAGTGACCTTGTTTGTGGCAGCCAACACAGCTAATACTGCTGTCCTTTCTGGAATAACTAAGCCAAGTGTTATGTGCTCCTCATCTTTGCAAAGTGGTATTATTATTTTTAATTTTTTAATTTATGTTTACATTTGTATCTCACTCTGCCTCCAAGGAGCCCAGAGCAGCGTACATGCTTATGTTTATCTATCCTACCAACCCTGTGAGGAAGGTTAGGCTGAGAGAGAATTGATTGACCCAGAGAAACCCAGTGAGTTTCATGGTTAAATGGGGATTTGAACTCGGGTCTCCCCAGTCCAACACACTAACCGCTATACCATGCCTGTCCCCATTACTTATTTTCTCTAGCACTTCTTACTAGTAAGAATACGAATACAATGCATATATACCGCTTTTCAACAAAAGTTCCCAAAGCGGTTTACATAGATATAAATAAATACTTAAAATGGCGCCCTGTCCCCAAAGGGCTCACATTCTGAGAAAGAAATAGACACCATCAACAGCCACTGCAGGGATGCCGTGCTGGGAATGGATAGGACCAATTGCAATCCCCTTGCTAAATAAAGAGAATCACCACTTTTAAAAGGTGCCTCTTTGCTTGGTTAGCAGGCAACTATTTATTTATTACATTTTCTATCCCGCTCTTCCTCCAAGGAGTCCAATGAAGAACAATGTAGCTGGACTGTTGTGAGGGTTACTGCAGCAGAGGTTCCTGACACACTGTGGTTGTATCTGCTGTGGGATCTTGCCAGAGTACTTATTCTATAGGACATTTATTGGATGAGCATTTTGGCTGCTCCACTGCCTGCTGCTGGAGAGGCAAGGTACATGGGGCAATTCAGAGCAGGGTTGGCAATCCCTTGGGCAAGGGAGGGAGGGATTAAAAGTGTTAATCAGTCCTCTTTTTAAAAAGTGAGTGATGAGGGGATATAAAACACCTAAATTGCCACTCAGCTCTGAAGCCTTGGACCAGGCTAACGTATCTCACAGATTTGTCCTAATGATAACTTTGGGGTGAGCAAAAGAATTGTCTATCCCTTAGGAGAAAGGTGCAGATAAAAATCCCATGGAACTAGTTTTGTGACTACAGCATAGCCATCCTGCTAGCTGAGCAAGTATAGAATGAATACTTTTGTTCGTAAATTTCTAAGAGTTAACAAATTAGTGAAGCCCATCCTTGATCCAGTCTTGTTGATATCCCTTGACAGGATAGGTCTTGTTGAAAGTACATGAAACTGATCCATCCATAAGATATTGCTCATAGAATTGGTAGGAGTTCTTGTGTTTTAAGGTCATCCCTGTCATCTGTCTCCATTCCTGGTCTGGTGGGCAGGTCGTATTTCTGCCTATGCTGGCTGGCTGTCTCTCTCTCCTTCCCACTTTCTGAATTAGTCTGATTCACGTTCTCTCCTTTGGACAGAAAAGTCCTCTTCTGATTTTATTTGAGAAGTCCACTGTAAGTGTGAGCGACAGGCAAAAGAGTGCCCCATCCTGCTGATCACAGAAACAGCCGCAGTCACGCTTAGAACACTTGCCTCTTCAGACAAATGCCCTGATTGTGTAGAGAGCTGGCAGTAGGATGACTGACACACCCAGATACATGCTGGGGGTAGGACTTCTGATTCTCTTTACCTGCCATGCATGCTTACAGTGGGTTTCTTAAATAACATGGAAGAAGGCTAAAGTTGTGTACGGTTCCTGATTTGTACGTGACCTTTCTGTACTTGGAAAGCAGTGTTCTCTGGGCAAGGTTACTTCCTCTTCTCACAAACTTGTTTTCTGATGAAGCCCCTCTTTCCTTAGAGATGAGAAGATTTTTCCTCCATCTTTCTATTGTGTTGCAATGGCACAAGAGATGTACACAGTGTTGTCATCTTTGTGGGCCTAAGGAAGTTGTGGATTTGTTAAACATAAAAGCTTAGTGCTTTCATGAATTGCAGTAATGGGATGAGTAATCCAAAACTGGGCCAGTTGTGCCTCTTAACCCAGTTAAAGACTTATTTATAGGAAGCTCCTCTGAAACTTGCCCACTGCAATTGTGAATAGTAATTACATAGCTGGTTTATATCCTGGTCTGACATAACAGAGACACTATGCAATTGCTCCCCTTCTCTCTCTCTCTCTGAGGAGTGGCTTTCTCCTTCTCTCCCCTCCCTGTGCTAGCATAACCTTGCTGTTCATTTGTGGGGGGGGGGGGGGAGTTATGCAGAAAAGAGATGCCTTTTGGATTATTTTAATATGAACTTTTAATACGTTTTAATTGTTTTAAAATATCTTGGTTTTATTGTTGTAAACCACCTAGAGATTTTGGTAATGGGCGGTATACAAATATGTTAAATAAATAATTAGTGCTAATTTATGTCAATTTATTTTATTTCAAGATTTATATCTTGCTTTTTAGGTTTCAAAACAATTTGCATCATGATAAAACACATTTACAATAATGAAATAATACAGCATTAAAACCACAAGGAAAAGCCAGTTCAATAACAAAACAATAGACTGTTGAACAATATAAAACAGCAGGTGGATAATAAAACCCACTGTTCGCAGGAAAGCTTGGCACACAAAAAGGTGGTGGTGTGGGGATCGGGCCATTTGATTTTTCTATCTTGGGCCCCCAAATGTCTTAGGTTGCCCCTGGTGTCTTGCCGGCTTGGGACAAATGTATATCAAGGTAGTATCATCTCAGTATGACTAGATAGCATATTGAGATTGAGGATGGGGCTGTAGTTTAGCAGAATTGCATCTGCTTTGCATGCAGAAAGTCCCAGGTTTCCATATTCAGTACCCGAGAAGGCATGGAAAGACTCCTGCATGCAACAAAGAGCCGCTGGCAGTCACCCTACTGAGCTAGATGGGCCCATGGTCTGACTCAGTAGAAGGCAGTTGCCAGTGAGGTCATTCACACAATCAAAAACTGTATTCTACCCAGGTTTGGGAGCTGTGTGTGTTCTCAATGTGTGATTGTGTGGAAGCAAGGTAGGAGGAAAACCTGAGTAGAAGGGATTTGTGTAGAAGCAAGGTAGGAGGAAAAGCTACCCAGGTTTTCCTCCTACATTGCTTCCACACAACCACTTCTACTCTGATTTTCCTCTTACCACACAACCAAAAATTGGGAGCGTACACAGCTCCCAAACCTGGGTAGAACACAGTTTTTGATTGTGTGAATGACCTATATATTTCATAGTCTTCCTTGGTTCCTCCTTTCAATAGGCTCTTTTTTATTGCTTTTAGCCATGTGCTTATCTGCTAGGTTTCAACCATTTTTGTGGCTATTGTAATAGAGTCTTGGGTTAACATTGCAAACTAGTGAGGTCACCTGATCTGCAGATGAACTCTCACCAGTTTCCTATCAGCTTTGAAGACTGAGGCCCTGTATTGCAGCTGATTGGAGGGAGATATTAAGAAATGCTTTAACAGAGATGTAGCAACACAAGAACTGCAAAGGACATTGTGGCAGGAAAGTTCAGCTTTGATGAATGCTAAGGCAAAGAAGCTCCCCCTGCTTGGCAGTTGAGTGTTTTTCGCTGTTCCCATTATTTGAGTGTTGATTGCCCAACGGTCATATATGAACTCTGTGTTTGTTTTTTATATAGTTCCTTTTTCACGGCAAACTGCTTGAAATATGCATGTCTGTCCAGGAGTTGCATGGTGCTGATTGGCGCTTGAACATTAAAGGTAAAGTGTGCCGTCAAGTCGCTTTTGACTCCTGGAGCCCACAGAGCCCTGTGGTATTCTTTGAACACTAGGTATCTCTTTTTGACTGGGATGTAGGTAGGCTCTCCAGCCTTTATCAGAACAACAGATTGCTTGTTTATTGTAAACTGTTTGTTGCTGTTGTCAGTCATGGGCTTGGTAATGCCTCCTGCGCAGATGCTTAGCCAGTCTGATCCAGCCATTTTGTAGGGACATAGCGGGAACTAGGGAGAGACTAAGGGCCTTCAGAAGATCAGTGACGCTAGAGGCAGGAAACAGTTTTCAAACATCTGGTGTTAGTGGGCCTGAACTGTGTGGGGTGAAGTTAAGTCACTCCCTAGTCTGATGGCCTTTCTGATGGCCTTCCCTCCCTGATCAGCTGTGGAAAAACTGGTGCAGTGAGACTTTCAAAACAGTGTTTCTCCTGTACGCTTCCTTGTTTTGTCAGTCTGCTTATTTTGAAGGAAAATAATTTCCTGTTGGGTATTAATTTTCATAACCTCCCCAAGGGAGCTTCAAACTCTCTTAAGCAAACAAACCTTTTTTTTAAAAAAAAGAATTTTGAAACAAAAAAAGGTTTACCTGGAGCTTTCCCAGAAAGCAGACTTTACTGTGGGTTTTCTGCAAGGCTTTACTGCAAGTTTGAAGTTGCCCCAAAAAACTGACGCAAAAATTGGATGATGATTATTATTTTACCTCAGTATAAATCAGGCTACACAGTAACACACGATGAAAAACCTGAATTGTGTGTGAAGTGCGCCATGATAGATCACAGGGATTTTGGGGTAAATTTGGCCGATATATGAATGTATATCTCCATTCCGGAGGAGATGCAAACTAAAAGCCAGGTGTGAAAGAGTCCCTGTTGGTTGTGAGAAAATTAGAATAAGACAAGGAAAGAGCAAATGAGCTGTAGTCCATGGAAACAATGACACTTAAGTTTCTATGTGATGCAGAGGCGTATCTAGGGAAAATAGCGCCTAGGGCAAGCACTGAAATTGCGCCCACTGTCCAAGCATCTGACATCCATCTTTCAGATAACTTTACCATAATATCAGCTCAAAAATACAAGTCAGGCTTGTTAATCTTTTAATATTTCAAAAACTATTTAGCAGTGGACTTAGCCAGATCAAAAAATGCTGGAAAACGACAAATGTCAGTATGCTGGGGCTCATGAAATATCCAAATACTATGTGGAGGTGTACTTGGAAAACTAGAAGTGCCTGTCTAATTCTCTACTATGCATTGTAGCATCACTATTACATAAGCTTTAAAAATAAATGGAGAATTTGACTTTTCCCAGATACTCTGAAAATAATTAAAGGATATGCAGAGTAAACTGTGTCACTGCTTGGAATATATTCTAGTCTTTCAGAAAGACAGTTAAAATGAGAGAAAGAGAGCAAGAAACTCCCAGTGGGCCTTAATACTCAGGATTTCATACTGATTCAAAGACAAACTCACCATTAATAGCCATATTAGCAAGACATCACATTTAACTCACTTATCACAAGAAGCAAAGTAAGAGCAAATGAATACAATCCTAGCTCATAAGTGTCAGCTCAGTATTCACAAGCCCTGATTCTCTGTACATAGTGCCAATCTGAATATGTGTACAGTGTCTTATTATATTAATTTTTTAAAAAAATTTTAACCTGTAGCCCCTTTGTGGGGCTTCCTAAAGTCTGTGCGGTTTTTTTTCAAAGGTTCCCCCTCACCCTGCTGGTCTCTAGGGCCTCACAGGTACCATTTGAGCATGTGCGGTGGCCAATTTTAAAAATAATCTTTTTTTTAAGGCCACTGAAAACAAAATGGCCACCGCGCATGCTCAAATGGCCTCTGCAAGGCCTGGCATGACCTAGGGCCTCACAGAGGCCATTTGAGCGTGCACTGTGGCCATTTTGTTTTTGGCAAAATGGCCACAGTGGCCTTCCTTCCAACCATTTTAATTTTAAAAAAAAATTTACAAAATGGTGCCCCCTTCAAGTGGCGCCCGGGACACGTGCCCTGCCTGCCCCACCCCTAGATATGCCCCTGATGTGATGTGGAGCGGCACCTTCTCTATGTGGATAGTCTTCCAGCACAAGCAGTTGGGATATGACTGGATAAGCTAACATGAGCACTAGCTCAAAGTCAGAAGGCAGGGGTTCTCAGGTCCCTAGATGTTGTTGGACTACAACACCCATCATCCCCAGTCACAATGAATCCAAAGTGGGTTTGTGGTAAAGGTAAAAAAATTGCCCACTTGCCCATTTCTTTTGTGGGTTGGGGGGTAGGTAGCACCCTACATGCCCTACCACACAAACTAATTTAGTGTCCCTAGGAGCTACCCATGGGGAACAATGGGGTGTTTCGAGTTTCCACATTGTTCCCTATGGCCAGAACAAGCTGCATTCACAGAATGCACACACAAATTTTGCATTGCCATTTGCAATGCATTTTGGAACCCTGCCTTGAAAAACACTGTCGTTTAGAAGCACACAGTGAAAGGAAATCTGTCCATCCCAACACAGAACACACATTTCAAACACAGTCCAAAAATGGCCAAAAAAGAATCACTGACCCAGGATCTGCAGCCAGCCACAGTGCCTGCACTGCAGTAACATCATTGGCACAAGTTGCTCTCTCTCACACAATTATGAGTCCTTCCTTCCAAGCATTACAACAGCTGCCACAGCAGCACCTTTATTTAGCAGCAAGCATAGCCATATGCTCAACTAGAGCAACTTCAGCCACATTTTGACTGAGTATGCCTTGCAATGCAGATTGCAGAGTAGTGAGTGAAGCACAAGTCTCAAGCCTAGACACGCAGCTCATCCCAGCAATCACCAAGAAATATTACACACACCTCTGTCACTGTTCATTTCTCGCCACAACACTATCTCACAAACAAAACAAACCATAACTCCAGGAAGGAAGGCACCCAAGTTCTACCTTTGTCAATATGAGATCCAGCAAATCCAGATAGTTAAAGCAGCAATATTATACTCAGTGCTGAGAAAAGAAAACCATAGAATCAAACCTTCCTCCCTCTTCTCCTGATGTAGCCTCTTCAAGAGAGGCACACTATAAGGGCTCTCTCTGCCTCTCAGTTCCTTTGAATACATTTTTAAATTCCCTCCTTTTGGGCTTGCTCCCCCAAACCAATGGGGGCACAGTTGTCCATGATGACATTTGATTTGTATGATAAGCCAACCAAGAAGCAAGGAGATCACAAGCCAATCAGAAGCCAGTGCCAGAAAACCAATCAGCAAGGGGAAAACAAGCCTCCAAAATTGCACTCAAAACGTCAAAACATTTCAGTCAAAATGGGGTTGTTTTGTTCTGAGCTTGAAACAGGCCCTTTATTTAGAGGGTGTTTTGTTTCAAGCTCGAAAGACTTGAAATGGCCTGTTTCGAGTTGAAACATTTTGACTCTCTTTTGGTGCTGTATGAGCATTGTTTGCCCCCTCTTGTTTTCTGTTTTGTTTTTAAAAGTACAATTTGTGACATGTCATAAACCATGGTCTGGCAGGGCGGGGAAAGTTGAACTACAGCAATTAGCCAGTCAATGCTGTGCAGAACCAATGAAAGAGAGAGAGCAGAATTGTCCTCGTCTGTGGAAATCCTGCTGTTTATAGATACGTCTGTACATCCCCTTGGAGTTTAGTACTAACATGTGACAGGACAGGCCCACAGTGTAGTTATCTTATTCTTCTGTAATAGTATGCTTTGGGGCCTACCTGTCTTATGGAAGGCAAGCAGTGACTCTCATATCTGCTTTAATGAATATATGGTGGGCAGAGATGTGGGTCTTCTGAAGGTTTCTGAAATTTTTCTGGAAAAATTTCCCATGCAAATGTTGCCCTCATTTGCATTAATTTGATATATATTAACAAAACAAAACAAAAAACCCCTCAATTTCCCCCCTCAAAAAATACAGACACCCATTTTTCTGATACCCTTAATAGATTTATACAGGTTAAAAAAACCCCAACCCTCCACCATTTAAATTCCCCTTACTGTATCTATGTATTTATTACATTTATAAACTGCCCCATCCAAAGGCTCTTGGCAGTGCACAACAAATGTAAAAAGACATTAAAACACACACCATTTAAGACACAGTGCTAAAAGCAATATAAAAATACTTTTAAAACAATTTAAAAACCTTGGAAGGACAGGCCAAAAAAGTAAGTTTTTAGGCTTCTCTTAAAGGCCAACAGCGATTCTAAACTGCAGATATGTGTTGGGAGTGCATTCCATAGGCTAGGAGCAGGTACAGAAAAGGCCCGGTTCTGAGTCGCCACCAGACATACTGGTGGTAACTGGAGACGGACCTCTCCAGATGACCTCAATGAGCGATGGGGATCATACGGAAGAAGGCTCTCTCTAAGGTAGCCCAAACCCAAACCGTTCAGAGCTTTAAAGGTAATAACCAGCACTTTGTATTTCGCCCAGAAACATATCAGCAGCCAGTGCAACTGTTTTAAGACAGGCGTAATATGATCTCTCTGGGTTACCGCAGAGACCAGTCTGGCTGCCACATTTTGAACTAACTGAAGTTTCCGAACTACGTACAAAGGCAGCCCCACGTAGAGCGCATTGCAGTAGTTGAGCCTGGAGGTTACCAGCTGATGCACCACTGTTTTGATATCGTTCTCTTCAAGGAATGGACACAGCTGTTGAATCAACCGAAGTTGATAGCGAGCGCTCCTGCCCATAGCCTCCACCTGAGATACCAGAATGAGACCTGGATACAGGAGCACTCCCAAGCTGCGTACCTGTTCCTTCTGGGGGAGTGTAACCCCATCCAGCATAGGAAGATCTAACTCATCCCTCAAATTCCAATCCCCCACAATGAGCACCTCCATCTTGCTTGGATTCAGCTTCAGTTTGTTATCCCTCATCCAGCCCATTACTGCCCGTAGGCAGGCATTTAGGGAGTGAATGCCATTTCATGATGATGATGATAAGGAGAAATAGATTTGGGTGTCATCAGCCTACTGATAACGCCCTGCACCAAATCTCTTGATGACTTCACCCAGCAGTTTCATGTAAATGTTAAAAAGCATTGGTGACAGAATGGAGTCCTGAGGGACTCCATATAATAGCTCTCATTTTGAAGAGGAACGGTCACCAAGCTCCACCAACTGGAATGTGCCTGAGAGATAGGAGTGGAACCACTGCAAAGCAGTGCCTCCTATCCCCAGTTCCCCGAGGAGATCCAGAAGGATACTATGGTTGATGGTATCAAATGCCTCCGAGAAATCCAAAGGAACCAACAGTCACATTCCCTCTGTCGATTCCCTGGTAAAGGTGATCCAAGATATCTGTTTTTCAAAGGTTTTTCAAGTAGCCAAGAAGAAATTTTAGAAATAAGGTATGGGAAATTTTTCTGGAAATCTTTCTGTCTTGGATTTTTTTCTGCAGAAAAAAATTCACTCCACATCTCTGACAGTGGGGGGGTTTCTTCCTCTAAGGGGGAGAAATAAGGGCATTGATGTGGAGATCCACTAGACTACCAAAATTACTTCTCCTGCCGCCCCCACAGCAAATTGTCTATAAGAAACTCAGAATGTTAAGACAGCCATGCCAAAAACAAGAGTATGGTTGCCAGAAGAGTTTCTGTGTAGCAGCCAAGTAGTGTTGGGATGTTAAAATATCATGATGCGTAATTTTCTACTGCACTGGAGTACTGCTATGTAAGGGGACAGTTGCAGCAGTGGGTGACATACAAGGCAAGGGTGCACCCATGCAGTGAGAGAGCAGCCTTACAGAGCTTCCCCACTAACTGCAGGTTTTGGCGCCCTCCCCTTCTCCAGGAAGCCCTCTGGGGACATATTTTCAGGTGACACAGAGGGCTTTCTGGAGAAGGGAAGGATGTCAAAAACTGCCACACTCCTACTGCACTGGTGCAGTTAGTTGGGAAGTTCTGTAAGGCTGCTCTCTCGCTGCACTGGTGCATCCTTGTTCTGTATGTCGGCCAATGTCCTTAAAAATAAATAAATAAATAAATAAATAAATCTATCTATCTATCTATCTATCTATCTATCTATCTATCTATCTATCTATCCTCTTGAGCTAGTCTGTATGGGGAATAAGCAAATGAATCCTGCTTACTAAAGTTGAGAAAGTCCATCTAGCCCAACCATGTTCTAGAACACTGCATTACTTTTCCTTCACACTGGAGTTTGCAACTGTGGGCTTTAGGGTTTAAATCATTCCAGTGTCAGATGGATTCTTTACACATTGTAAAAAGGAAGCAGTCTCTCTCTTCCCATCAAGCTGTGAATATTCCTGAATCCAGCTTAATGGAATTCCTTTTTAGGTTAATTATATAAAACAGATAAAGTTAACTACTAAATTGACTTCCGTATGGCCCAGTCTTTGCATTTTCCTTGGAAGTAAGTTCATGAGGTTCTTCTTCATGATCTCTGGGGATCATTGGGTTTTTTTGCCTGCAGGGAGAGACAGCTCAGGAACTTTTCGTCACCTCCTCCACTACTTTTTTTTGGGGGGGGGAACTTGCCCCCAGTTCCACCCCTCAGGCACTGACTAGACAGCTTCTCCTCAGTTCTTCACTTCCCACCACAGTGAAAACATCTTTGGATCATTCCTCTACAAATTTCATTCATTCATTCATTCATTCATTCATTCATTCATTCATTATTTTATTAAAGAGAGCCAGTGTGGTGTAGTGGCTAGAGTGCTGGACTAGGACCGGGGAGACACGAGTTCAAATCCCCATTCAGCCATGAAACTAGCTGGGTGACTCTGGGCCAGTCACTTCTTTCTCAGCCTAACCTACTTCACAGGGCTGTTGTGAGGAGAAACCTAAGTATTTAGTACACCGCTCTGGGCTTCTTGGAGGAAGAGCGGGATATAAAATGTAAAAAATAAAATAATAAATTTTGTTGAGCTTCCTTAAAAAAAAAAAAAAAGTGTGTGTCAGTGGGAACTTTTGTAGCCAAAACACTTCATTGGTAAAGGTCAAGGCATTGTCCTTTACTAAAAAGACCTTAGGTGCTCAGGAGTCCACAAACACACTTGCCAGAGTATCAGTAGTTGTCCATTTCAAGAATTTCTTTCTGTGGAGTGTGATCATACTTATGAGGTGAGACCTGAAGACTTTAACATATCATCTGCTGTGTTTACTCTTCAGTCAGTCAGTGGGACTTAAATGTGTATAGTGTTGCAGCCTTATGTCTCTGTCTTAGAATCTGTTTGCTTTTCAATATTTGCACACATCTTTCCTTCTTCTTTTTAATTTTGTATTTTTCATCCCTCCTATGTATCTCGTTCTCTCTTATGCTAGATCTTATGCAAAAAATCTACTTTTCCTCTCTCATATTGAGCAGGGAGAGAGCAACTGTCCCTATATTTGTGAACCACTTAGAGCCATCTGGGTGAGGCAGTATAAAAATCTGAATGAATGAATAATTCAGGCCAGCATAGTATCCCTCCCAGTGGCTGTTGCTAGTGTCTCCCTTCTGTTTCTTTTGAGACTGTGAGCTCTTTTGGGACAGGGAATAATCTCATTTCTTTTGCTATGTGTAGAGTGTTTGGAATGTCTTTGTTGAAAGTGTGTGTGTGTGTGTGCGCACGCGCGTGTGTGTGTGTGTGTGTGCGCGCATGTAAGAATAGTAATTGTTTAGAAATAAATTCCAGTAAGTCCACAGGAAATAACCACATAAATCTAGTGCCACAACTGTATGCCTGAGTCACTGAGTTCAATGGGGTATGTGCTCGGTTGTGCGTAGAATTTCTGCTTTCATTTTGTTCCTTGTCATAACCTCTTTAAATCCGCTTCCTCTTTGCCTTCCCTTTTCCTGAGGCTCACGTTCTGATTTTCTGCTGCTAGGGCAGTATTCTATTCTTCCCCACTGAATAACCAGACACATCTGGTAGTCTCTTTGTTGTGGTTACCAAATGCCAAGGGAAAGGTGTTCAGCATGTGCCTAGGAATAAAAAAATGTGCGGCTCCTGCTAGATCCCTTTCTTTCCCTCCCGCCCCTGGGGAAAAGGGGTTTATGGTTATGGACTCTCTCCAATTTGTACCTGCTCGCCCCTGTGGTCCTCATTTCCAGTGATGCTAACATGTGCTTTTCCTCTCCTGCCTTGGAAGTTGGAAAATTCCAGCTGCAATCCCTACATTTCCCCTACTTTGGGATGGGGTGGAGGGAGAAATGCTGGCTGTTCCTGATAAGTGGTGAGGGAAAGCCTCTCAGTGAAGGTGGCCTGAAGGAGGTACATGAGAAGGTGGCAGAGTCAGAGGGAGAAGGAAAGGCAATGGCCACCAAAAATAATATCTGACTGCCAAGCCTAGCCACAATTTTGTGGAATTTTATGCATGCCAGGGATTTGCATCTGACTCTCGAGATATATGCTTCCTGGCATGCCTGTTGCCAGGAGAAAGGGGTGTGGAGGAAATGGCTAGAGTGGCAAAGGGCCTCTGGGGTGCAGCAAGGCTTGAGTCCTGGTTTGTCGATCCTTTGATAATAAGAGATAAAGTTTCAACAATAGGCAGCAATACCTGCAGAAGGTGTTGGTTAGTACACTGATGTTATGTCATCCTGCTTAATACACTATTTCAACTGATATTTAAAGTTGTAATTGGGGAAAGCAAAGCTGGGATCCATTGACTCCTCAGGCAGCAGCCTCTTGCTCCAGTACTTGGAGGTCAGTGGCTGAAATTCCTCTTGGGTGATTAAGGAAGGTATGACTTGAGGGGGCCAGCTGTTGCTGAAATATATCTGCTTTGCTGAGCCTTACTTCCATAAAGAACTAGAAATAAGGGAGTAGATAAGTCAAGTCTTGCTTTTAAGCCGTCTGTCGCATGTCTATAGAAATGGGGTGGTGAATTCAAGAACATGTTACAGGCGTACAAAGCTCAACAAATGGTTCAATTCGGAGGAAGTAGCAAGAAGAGAAATGTTGTCAGGAGGTGGAATACAAAGCTAAGTGCACCTTGCAGTTATTGAAAAACTATGTGCATAGTGCAAGAAATTGGAACTGAAAGAAAGAAGCTCTGGAAGATGAGCCCTTTGGAGGGACAGTGCTTGAGAAACTGACAATATTTGACAGGAAAATGGCCGTATCCATTAGCCAAGTGTTCAGCATAATATAGCAAGGCAGTATCTTTGAACATACATGTTTGCATGGAAGTTGCAATCCCAGTCCTTCTGTGTGGTAATATTGGCACAAATTGCTTCTCTACTTCAGTGTCTGCATACTGAATGGCATGTATAAAAGATGTGAATCATAAAGTATTTAAAAGTATCTACAAATATATGTGCAAGTGTTTCTGCTTCACAGCCTCTAACTGGGCAGTGCAGAAAGAAGACTGGATTCTAAGTATATGTAGAGAGCAAGTGACTGAATGTTTCATTGCTGATGATGGTCTGTGCATTTTATAAAATGTATTCATATCATGTATCCTATTTCTACAAATGCTAAATGTTTTGAAAAGCTGCACTTTCTGCTTTTGGTCTGGAATGTATGTATACTTCCATGTGGACTTCTGTACAACAGTACATTGATCCTGGAAAGGATACGTAAAACCTCCACCAGACAATCTCCCCCTCCTCCTCACCGGCCCTGTGCTTTAGATCTTCCATGGAGACTCCCCTCAGGTTCCACTACCATCTGCATCTTAGTGCATGAGTATGAACCCAGGGCCTCCTCGGTGGTGGTGCTTTGCCATGGAACTCCCTCTCAAGACCTTCTTGACTGACATGGCTCTAGACAGAGAGGCTGTGCACACAAGCAGCTAAACAGGCTAAGGCAGCTAAGCCTGAGTTTGGCTGCCCGTGTGCACCACTGGGATTGAGCCCAATCCTGGCGCTGCCCTCATGGCTGCACACAGCCCGAACATACACAGAGTTGGACGCCTGGAGCGCCTGACTCCCAGGTGAATCCCTTGGTGCACCGCACTCATCACACTGTGCATTGTGGGATTCCTGGAGGCTGGGAAAACAAGTCCCGGCTTCCAGTGATCCTCACTGCACCAAGCAGTACAGATCGTGTGGGCGTGCCCCGGTGCAGTGAAGAGAAGTTTTGTTGGTTGTCTGGGGGGAAGGTAGGGGAAACCCTGCCCCACCCCCAGCCCATGGTTTGGTCATGTGCACAGCCTTAGGCCTTCCTCTTTACAAAGGGATTTCTCCCTTTGGCCTTCCTCTTTACAAAGGGATTTCTCCTGATAAGGTGGTGGTTGAGGGCTTGTCTTTAAAACCGGACCTGTGAATTGGCTCTGCTGTCTTGTCTTAGGTGATCTTTCTGGTTAGTTCTAAACTTTTATACTTGGTGTATTGTCTTGTGCGTGCATGTGTGCATAAATAAATTAGGGCCTCAATATTTGATACATCAGATTAATCAAGTAAAACTTTCTGATCAACTCAAAGGCATTAATCAGGAATTACATTTTATTCAGAAAGTTAGTTTTATTTTTAATCTAAGTACTTGAGAGAGTTCCAGATAGCAGGCACTCTTTTAGAAGAGGTGTTTACTCTTTGCACTCACACAGGAGGGAATGTCTACTGTGACACACTTATTTATTTTTTTGCTTTAGAGCAATTGATAAAATAAATCTGCATACATTTGTAATTAAAACCTAGTTGATCAACTAAGATTTCTTTGATAAGGCAGCCCTAGTGTTAACAGTTGTGAGAGCAATTGGGTAAGCATTATAGAAATGTGGTATGGGCAGTTCTCACATAGGGATGCGTCTTTTCCACTCTTATCCCCAGAGTGGATTCAAGCATACCGAATGGTCCACTCTGCTAAAAGTTCTGTTCCTGGTAGTGCATCTGCCAGGCATCCGTATGATTTGGTACAAGTTTCAGTTCCTGCTTCACAAATCTGATATTGGTATGCTAATTACAGTATTCCAGAAGTGAGCTGGCATATCCTGACCGGAGTTGTTGGAAGGCCACTGTGCCTCCAAGTAATTCCTGTTCCAAATTAATGCTTGCAGTGGCAATGGGTAACAGTCTTGTCACTTTTAAAAGTTCATTACTGAACTTCAAGATAACAATCTGTGTTAATTTGACAGTCAGGGTCAAATTGAGCTCTCAGGGGCAATGAATTGGGAGATCCTTTTGTTCACACTTCTTGCTAGGTAGCCTTAGGCAGGTTGCTGTTCTAATGAAGAAAATCCAAATGCCTTGTATAAACCCATCCACTGAGGGTGGAACTAGGCATGACTCCCCACATGCGGCAGCCATCACAAACAACGGCTCCTTGTCCAGGCCTCCTCTTCCCTGCCCTAGCCAAGTGATGTGGAATAGAGAGGAATGCACAACTCATTGACATCTCAGTGTTGGTCAGTCTGCCTAAACCTTCCAGTGTAAGGCTGTGGGAGGCTGCTGCTCTTGGAGGTAACTCTTATCAAGCATTGCATTGTCCTAAAAAACACCATTAAAGAAGAAATTTTGTGAAATTCTCCTGAAGGGAGTGGAATTGGATTCTGTTCTCCCTTCCCCCCTCCCCCCACACTTCCTATCTCTGCACAAGTGGAGAGTAACCATATTTTTTCATGCATATACAAACCACAGTTACTCTCTTCTCCTCTCCCCCTCCCACACTGGTCGCTAATGCAGGGATAATGATTCTAATATTCGGCTGCTTTTACAGTTCTGTCGGAGTGTGGATGGAAGCCTGTTCTTCTGGGAAGCACATCTGGAAATTGCTTTGTGCTGGGCATGTTCATCTTCGTGGGGCAATCATTTCAGCTTTTAGGGCTTTTGAGCAATAAGTGGATAAGCTGAACAAAAGCAGAGCCGCCGCAGCAGCAGCAGCAGCAGCACCAGGAAGATAGACCAATGTTCTGACTCAGTATATGGCAGTTTCCTATGTTCCTATGAATCTGGGAGAATTGCCTCATGCTGATGAATATCTAGGCAAGGGTGACCTGTAAATAAGCAGAGGAACCAAGAATTACACCTTGGGGAATGACCCAAGTTCTTCCTCTTGAGATGATGGTATTAAGAGTGTGTAAACAAACAAAGTTCAGTATTAATAACAAAAAACTCCTCTGCCTGTGAGGAGTAGTGAGATACGAAATGCTTGCTATGGGGCAGGGTGGGGTGTTTTTGGCAGAAAAGGAAAAGCCTCATAATTTTGGGGAGTGAGTAGAGAATTCTTTAGAGCCCTGAATGAAGCTCCACTCCCTTTGTCTCTAGAAGTCCTGTTCCCTCGGGTTTCTTCTCTACATGTATGTTCTGAAGGAGGATGATTTGTGCCTTAAGAAAGGGGTTGGGTTCGGAGGCCATTTGATCCCTTTCAGTTATATAATTTCTAATTCTATGGACCACAAGAGCTAGAAACTTGCCTTATCTTACATTGGGGGCTACTGTTCTTGAAATGCTGAAATGAGCCAGTGCAGATGTGATTCTGGCTCTCTGCTAAATGTAATTAAATAGTGAGCCAACCTTAGAAGTATATGCTCCCTTCCTGCAGCAATTTTCCATCCTTCTGCCTCTAAACTGATAGGATCTTGAAGTCAGCCTGCCTGAAGCTATATGGCCAAATGAGTTGTTATAGTTGAAGTCCATCAAGGCAAACACGTCCAACCACCTTGGACGTATCAATACTGAGGAACATGTAACTGCTAGTAGCTAGTTTGCAGGTGCATAATCTGCTATGCAGAATGCATTGGGCCCAGTGTAGGCACAATGGCAGCTGCCTGTTATCCATGGTTAAGAATATGGACACCTGCCTTGGGAATGCACATTCCCTCCCTGGATCCTCCCCTGCCCCCCAACACTGAAGCAGTTTATTGGCACAGATTTGGAATGCAATTAAGGCTAACCAGGTTTTCTCTTGAACAGGACCTGGAACAGTGGCTTTGCTCTCTTCTCCCCACAACCCCCAGCAGCTGTCTGAGAGCTTATCTGAGTCTCACAGTGGGGAAATGTGGCAGGGTACTCAGAGGACTACTAGCTGGAACAAGACCCCACTGTTTGAAGCTGCTCGTGTGGCTCTTGTCTGCCTTTGCCTTAAGGCTACTTAGAGGCATAGTTGCAGAGAAGAAGTTGTGTTTGCTGCTGGCAGTAAGGCATGGCCACTTGTGTGTGAACACAGCTCAGTAACATCTCTGATCAGGAGCAGTTGCTGGGTGTTCCAGGCAAGAGGGTGTATGCAGGTTTCTACTAAGGAACATGTTCCTGAGGGAGAAAAGGGACACCTTTCTAGGAGAGTAACTGTGGAATCGTACCCTGCAGAATTGTACCCAGACCTGCAATTCAACAGGCATGAATCCAGGACAATACTTGAAATGCTGCTGTAAGTACTCTGGAAGTCAGAGGTACCAGAGATGCAGGTACCAGGGATGGTCTTTTCAATGGCAGTGACCAGGGAACATCTTGGACATAGGAAGCTGCCTCCTACTGAGTCAGACCATAGGTTCATCTTGCTCAGTATTGTCTACCCAGACTGGAAGAGGCTTCTCCAAGGCTGCAGGCAGGAGTCTCTCTCAGCCCTATCTGGAAATGCCAGGGAGGGAACTTGGAACCTTGTGCTTGCAAGCATGCAGATGCTCTTCCCAGAATGGCCCCATCCCCTAATGGGAATATCTTAGAGGGCTCATGCATGTAGTCTCCCATTCAAATGCAAACCAGGGTGGACCCTGCTTAGCAAAGAGGTACCACAAGACCAGCTCTCTTCCCTTTGCTCTGAGGAGAGCAGAGAGACAGACTGGGGCGCTGCCACCATCCAGCTCCCGTGTTCCAGCTGAGGTGGCCCTCCCTCCCCCAACTGCCACCTCAGAATGACCAGGCACTGCTCTGAGGGGAAGCAGAAGTGCACCTAGGTACTTTTGGAGCCTGGACCTGAAGGCCTCTGGAGGGCTTTCTCCCCTGCCCCACAAGTTAAGCATCATCCCCCCTCCCCGCGCGTGTGCGCACATGCACACACACACATATTGTGACACCCCCCCAGTATTTTAACACATGGGATCTGGAGAGCATAAACAGCAACTGAACTCACAAGAATGTAAGAATATAAAGCAGGTATATTTATCCATACATGCATTAGCAGGAACATTTCAACACACAACTTAACATATTCCCATCCCACATATTTCTTTCCCCACTTCCCCATCGGTCTAAAGCACCCGGCACAGGTCACAATCACACTCAGCTGCCCTGCACAATGTTGGCCAGTGGCGACTGCACACCCAGGACAGACGAAAGAGGATTTGGGGGTCTCCAGTGGGTGTGGAGGCCCTGGACTTCGGCCCCAAAGTCCAGGGGGAAGAGAGAAGAAAGGAGTGAGCCTTAGGATTGGCTCACCATGGACAGATATAAACATGTGTCTTGATGTCTTGCTCTTTCTTGAAGCTTTCATGTCAACTGCTTTGGGAGGTTTGCCATGGAAAGCAGTCTATAAATGCCAAACAAATAATAATATGAAAGAACTGTGAGACTCTCTTCCGAGAGAGGCAAGGCTGGCTCCTCCTCATGGTTTTTGGGTGAATAACCAAGCCTACCTTTTCAGACAGTATTTTACTCCACTGGAATCTGATTTAATGTTTTGACTATGTTGCTGCTGCTCCTGACTGTTGCTGCTTTGTTCTGTGTTGGTTTTTGTATTGATTTTACACAATCGATACATTTCGAAAGCTGCTTTGTTTTGTAACAGAAAGCAGGTTAGAAAATATTGAGAATTGGAGCTGTGTATGCTTTGTAATATATGTTCAGAATCCCTTGAGACATGAACCTTAATTATGTGACTATTTGTGTAAATGAAGAAACTGTGCAACTGTTTGTTTATTGCATAAGTTTTTATTCTTTTAGTCATGAGAAGGAAAAACTCTGTGCAGGGCATTGAAGCACCACACCCAGAGCACTAGACACTTGCCTTGCCTTTGCACACCTTGAAGACTTTGTCAGGCTTGAAAAAGTATTTGGAAAACCTCTGTCTTTTTAGCCATAATGGCTGGAAACTCTGCTTTGGTTTAAAGAGAAGAGCAAGAGTTTCAAGATGCTGGACCTGGAATCAGATGCTCTACTAGAGTGATGCTTGTCTAGAATGAACACAGGAGTTTTTAGGAGATGGGTTTGTGAGACAAAATATATTTCTAGTCCCCAAGGCATTGTCTGAAGAACAGTGGCTGACATGACTCACAACCCTCCATTTCTGGAAAGAGGGTTGTGGGTCCACAAGAAGCCTTCAGCATCCCTGCATTGAAGGCTTCTTTGTGTAGCCGAGCAGACACAGAGGGGTAGCGACTGTCATGTCTTTCCCCTCCCTCCAAACACCCTTTAAACTAGTTTAAATCTGTTACCAAGGGTCATGCAGCCTTCAGAAACAGATTTATCAAGGACTTTTGAATGGAGGGCAGAGAAGCAAACCCCCTCCCCCTTTGCATCCACTGTGCTGTGCAAATAAGCCTTCATCACTGGGACGCTTAAGGCTTCTTGTGGACCCACAGCGCTCCTTCCAGTGATGGGGGGCAGTGTATCATGTTGGCCATCATTCCCTGATAATATAGAAATTGGTCAGCCCTGACATCGGTTATTTTCTGAAACTGTGCTGCTTATTAGAGAGCATGTGAATCCATTCTCTCCCAAGGAAACCATGACTTGTCCAAGGCTTTTGCTTCATCTCTCTCCATCTGTGCAATACTGACCTAATTCATAAAGCTGTGAATGAGGTTAAATATTCTCATTTAAAATTATTGGCGATTCATGTTTGTGTAAGGCTAAAGAAAACAAGTCAAAATAAAATCTGTCTTTGGTTCCATCTCCATAGGAAACACTTGGCATCCTACATGAACTACGAAAATCCTCCACCATATTCTGGCCCAGGCCCAACTGCCCCATACCCACCATATACCCATCAACCAGGTGGACCACCAGTTCCTGGCCCATATCCTGCCTATCCACCGGGGCCTCCGGGGCCTCCAGGACCATATCCAGGGCCATATCCAGCAGGTCAGCCTGGCTACCAAGGCTATCCAGAGTATGGATGGCAGAATGCTCCTCCACCTCCAGGGCCAGTCTATGCTGATGGACCCAAAAATACAGGTAATGTCTGCTGCATGCATGGAACTATGCTTGGTTTTTCTTGAAGGACGTATCTCTTAAGTATTTCATTCAGTCATTCATTCATTCCTGTGTCCCTGCTCTTGTGCTGAGATCCTCTTTGGAGCCTTCCTTTAGCAAGGAGGCAGGTGGCAACTCAGGAGTGTACCACCTTGGTTGTGGCACTCTACTTGTAGAATCCTCTCCCTAGGGAGGCTCGCCTGACACCTATGCTGTTGTTTTTCAGGTGCCAGGTGAAGAACCTTTTATTCTCCCAGATCTTTTAGAAGCAATTGTGTTAGTGCTGCTTCAGTCGGTGGTGCTTGATTTTGTTTTAACTATCTATATCTATATCTGTATCTCTCTCTCTATATATATATATATTTAAATAGAAAAGTTGCCCAAAATATATTTAAAGTAAAAGAGAAGAACTTCTAGCTGTAGTAACTTTTCTGGTCAGCTTGGTTCCCCCCCCCCTATATTTTTGTTTTTCCATTTTGTAATATGTATGACACTTTGATCATAGAGACTTGCTGGTTCCCTCTGGACTAAGTAGGTACTGTAGATGGCTGTTCACAGCAGCACCATTGCTGCTGGGGAAGTGAACAGTCAGTGAGGAGGAGCAATGGTGACAGTGGGAGAGCACACACCCCCCCCCCCTTGCAGGCATGTTACCTAGGGCCCACAAAGATCTGGAGTTGGCATTTCTAGGATAGCTATCCAGTTTCCATTAGGCAATGCGTGTTTGCTAAAGTTTTATGTGAACCATATCAGCGAGTTGTGTCATGTGGTCTTAGCCTTTTCTTTTCTTTTCTGGGTGAAGGTGTTGATTTGTGTGTGTTCGTCATGGTTTTGAAAAACAATTGTCTACTGTCCTCAAGCTCTTGGAAGTTTGTTGCTGATAGAAGAAACTGTGCACACATTAGTGTGTTTCCCTATAATGGCCACAATCCGCATTTTTGCTGGCAGGTTAAGTCGTAGTCCTAGGCAATATGGATGGCAATGAGGTTTGCCCATGGAAATTTTTGAGGATGTAGGCTCATTCACATTATTATAATGAGGGTAGAATACTTAGGTCAGGAGCTATATGCACTTCCGTGTTTTGATCATATATGAGGGGAATGGCAAGGTCAGAAGGAGAGGAAGTGATTGCCTGGGAGAGAGGGGCTGGGCCAGGGTGCTTTCCAGAGTACATGCTACAACAGGGGTAAAATGCTTCAGTTTGGCAGGATTGTATTGAAAACAATCCCCAGAATCTCAAACTCTTACAGCAGGTAAATACAGCTATTTTTCTTCAGTGGACTTGCCATGTTGTAGCACTATAACACAAAGATAAAGTCCAAAATAAGGCATCGGAAATGTGAACGGCACCTTGCTGTCAGTGCAGGGACTGTGGTGTCACAACACAGGAAGTACGGAAGCACACTCTGCAGATCCATAGTGACCCTGTTATAGGGTTTAATCTGGAAAGTGCCCAGATGGCACTGTCCAACTCAGTTCACATACCCAGTGCTTTACCAAGATAGGAGGACTCACCCCCTGCTCCAGCTCCTCTCTTCCAGATGATCACTTTCTCCCCCTCTAACCATGCTGTTTCCCTTGCATATGATCACAAAACAAGAACGTGCACAGCTCCTAAGCTAGGGTAAGAGACTTCTCCTCCTCTATCTATAGTTATGTGAACTGCCTTAGTGTGTGACTTCTTTGTTTGGAGGGGTTTCATTAGAACTGGGAGTGTGATTCTGTGCTTAAAACCAGTCTTGGCCAGTGAACATGGAACCCAGACTCCTGTAACTATATGTTAATAAGGCAGCTTTTGAGATATGATCTTGTAATTTGCATACTTTGGGCAAGGCTATGAGAAAACAAATAGAGACTGCGTAATATTGGAACTTTCTTACAGCACCTTAATCCTGGGGCCAGCTGTGTTGTGCACACTGAAGGAAGTGGTCCTCCTTGTTTGGAATTCCACATGGGCACTGATGTGCCTGGCTGGTACAAAGAATTACACTTGTGACCAGACTGTCTTTATTTTAGTAAAGGTAAACTCTGAGACTTACAGTAAGCCTTGTGTGGGATGACATTTCTGTGATGCCAGAGTCTCCAGTTACAGACTGGTGGCACTACTTTGAGGTTTCAGACCATGCAGGCCCCAATTGCCTGAGAACATGGCCAGTGTCTCCAAAGAGTGGGCTTGGGTCCATGAAAGCTTGTGCTGCAATAGACATGTTAGCCACTAGATTCGGCTGAAGATGTCTTTAAGGTGCCCTGAATGCAAAACCTCAGATACATGCATATGCAATCCTTTTTCAGGAAGTGGCCACTCTCTGCCTGCCACTTGCTCGTCATTGCTATGCCATGCTGCCATTGCTGCTCCTGCCCCCTTCCCTCTGTAGCACATTTTGATGTTGTCTCCTTTGCAGCTTCAGAGGCTGTAACTCTGGACTCTGGCCATTGAGACAGAAAGAGCAAAGTCCAGTGGCGAAACCCAGCTACCCTAATGGAGGCTCTGTGCCAGGCTCTCTTTGCTTCCATTGTGACCCTAGGTAGTACTAAGGTTGGGAGAATGAGAACCATGTTTGACTCTGTCGTTTTTAACGTGGTGATTCTCTTTATTTAGCAGGGGGAGAGTAACTGGCCCTATACACCCCCAGCACAGTAGCTCCAGTGACTGTTGCTGGTGTGTCTATCTTATGTTTCTTTTTAGATTATGAGCCCTTGGGGAAAGGGAGCCATCTTATTTTATTTATTTATTTATTTTTACATTTCTATACCGCCTTTCGTTAAAAGAAAACCCCAAGGCGGTTTACAAAAATTAAAACATACAATAAAAAGCAGTAAAAACATCAAGCTAAAAACAAGCATAAAAACAAGACAACAGATAAAAACACACAAAAGCAGCAGTAAAAAACGATTATGTAAAAGCCTGGGTAAAAAGCCAAGTCTTTAAAAGCTTTCTAAAAGCTGTGATGGAGTCCGAGGAACGAATGGCCACTGGGAGAGCATTCCAGAGTCTAGAGGCAGCAACAGAGAAGGCCCTGTCCCGAGTGCACGACAGCCGGGCCTCCCTCATTGTCGGCACCCAGAGCAGGGCCCCCTCAGATGTCCTTGTCAAGCGGGCAGCAACCCTTGGGAGCAGGCGGTCCCTCAAATACCCCGGGCCCAAACCGCAGGGCTTTAAAGGTCAAAACCAGCACCTTGAATTAGACCCGGAAACAAACCAGCAGCCAGTGCAGCTCTTTCAAAATGGGGGTGATATGTTCCCAACAGGCAGCTCCGGATAAAACCCTCGCTGCCGCATTTTGCACTAGCTGCAGTTTCCAGATATTCTTCAAGGGCAGCCCCACAGTAATCCCATTACAGTAATCCAGCCGCGACGTGACTAAGGCGTGGGTAACCGTGGCCAGATCTGCCTTCTCGAGAAAGGGACGCAGCTGGCTTATCTTCTTATTTATTTATTTATTTATTTATTATTCCTCTGTGTAAACCGCCCTGAGCCATTTTTGGAAGGGTGGTATAGAAATTGAATGAATGAGTGAATGCAGAAATTTACATGGAGGCTATTCTTCCTCTCTAGACAACATGTCCATGGCTTATCCCAGAGTTTCAGGAGAAGACTCTAGAGACTCTAAAGAAGGCTGTTCTGCAAAGAGCAGGCATATGTATTCATCCTTTGATTGTGACGTCAGGTGCTGCACTCCACAAGAGTGCAAGAGCTGTCTCAAGTCAGTCAATATATAACATTGGCGACTGGGGCAGGGGCAGAGCAGAGTAGACCGATAACACCAGGTGAAAGCTCCCCGCGCTGCCTGGCATCCCGCTCACGCAACCAACCAACCAACCATGTACCCCGCCTTCACCACTCCGCTAGCCATGCTGACTCCTCAAATGGCCACTGCACCTGTGCATTGGCTAACTGAGCAGTGGGGATGTGGGGCGTCGTTGGTTGACTGTGCAGAGTGCTGAGCAGTGGCAGGAGCTTTTGCCTGGCACAAAAGGTGTACTCCACCTTCTCCTTTGCCCCCTCTGCCCCAGCCACCACTGCTGCAGAAAGCTCTAGTGTTGCTTGATATCTTCTCCAGTGCAATTGATAGATTGTTGCTGTGGGTCTTTAGATGGTGAACTGAATATGTCAGGGTTTCTTAACCTTGGGCCCCCAGATGTTTTCAGACTACAACTCCCATCATCCTCAGCCACAAAGGCCAAATCTGGGGGTGATGGGAGTTGTAGTACAACAACATCTTGGGGCCCAAGGTTAAGAAACCCTGGAATATGTATGTATGATTCCGTCCTGGTGGAAACCACTGAAACAGGGCACAGTCACTTGATAAACAGGGCATATACAAGCAGATGATCACGTATTACTTTCCATAGCCGTGAAGAAAAATTGGACTTTACTCCCTTCTCCTGTGCTTATCACTGTACCGGCTTGTAGAAGGCGTCAAACTTCAGGCTCAGCCGATTGCACTTTAAGCCTTGGTCTTCTGTTGTAGTAAATAGAAACAACCAGAACATTTTTTTTGGTCTTATTTTAATGGAACTGGACAATTTACAAAGGGAAATGTTTAGGAGCTCATTTACTTTGGCTTTTGGTAGATTCTTTGAGAAGAACCACTTGCAAGTTGCCATCTAAAAAAAAAAATTAGTCTGATAACTGTTAACTCCCTGTTGTAAGTAAGCAGCTGGTTTTGCTTAAAGAACATTTTATTTAGATAAAGGATTAAGGTGATTAGATTAAGGTGATTCAGCTTCTTATTGCACCTAACCCTTCACAGTAAAAAAATAAAAAATAAAAATCAATTTTCTGTAGAGTTAATCTGTAACTAATTAACTGGATACAGGCAGAAACAAAAAGTGTATGTCTAAGATAAAGTCTGTGCAGTAAGACAAAGGTAATGTATTTGATCTTAAAATAAGAGCCATGCATATTATTTGCACTGTGTGGACTAGTAGTCACACGAGTAAGTGTCAATGCCCATCACTAAATTAATTTTTTTAATTGTTGAAATGTTTTAATCTTTTATTGGTGGTTTTATTGTCTTGCATTTGGAGTGGTATAGAAATATGTTGAATGAATGAATGAAGCAAAGTTCCCTTTGGCCTGCAACATACTGTTTCTCAACCTTTTTGGAGTCAAGGACCGTTAAATTCTTCGTGCAGAGTTTTCAGGACCGCTACATTCTTCATGCACAGTTTCCTGGACCAGCAGTTAGAAAAGGGTTTCAAGGTTATCTATCTATCTATCTATCTATCTATCTATCTATCTATCTATCTATCAGACTTCTATACTGCCCAAAACTTAAACATGGAATATTAGGGGTTCTCAACCTTGGTTCCCTCAGTTAAACTCCCATAACCCCCAACCACAATGGCATTTGGCCATTATGGCTGGGGATTATGGGAGTTGGTCCACCAACATCTGGGTACCCAAGGTTGAGAACCCCTGAATCTAAAAGCCTGGGTGAACAAATTTGTCTCCAGTATGTCTTCAGTATGTGCGGGGTGTAGGGGTGCTTGTGTGATTACTCAATGGAGAGGGGATGTTGGGCCATTAGAAAAATTCAAAAGCTACATGGGGCCAATGAAAACAACACACAAGCAACCTTTTGAATTCCCCAAAACGCTTCATCAGGTTGGATGTCAAGCAAAGCAAAAAGGAGGTGATGAGAGGAGAGCTGGGCAAGTTCAGTAGAGCCGGAAATCTACAGTTTAACCCTCTCATGATGGAGGTGGAGTTTTAGCAGGAGTTGTGTAGTTGCAGGACTGGATCCAGACAACGTTAGTCAGGACCACCCACTGAAATTAATTTAGTCATCTCTCATTTGTGTCAATGCTGCTTCGTCATGATTACCTGGCTTGATCTGGATCCTGCTTTTAGATGTGCACTTTGTGAGGTGGACCTAATGAAACGTGCGCAGCTCCTCCAAAACTCCTTAAAAACAGTTACATGGCAGGTGTTGGGAATGGGGTTTTTTTTTACGGTGAAAGAAAATGTGAAGAAGAGCGGTGGGGACCTGGCATTAAAGGGAAGAGGGGTGATTCTGAGATGGCGGAGGGCGTGGGGCATTGTAGTGGTGGATGCCTCATTTTCCTCGCTGGGGAGACGAGACACTGTTCAGGGTGGGTGAGGCAATGGTGCACCAGACCGCGTTCGGAAGGTCGCCTGGATCCAAGAGCTGCCGCCACTGTGCTCGCACACCAGAGTGTAGCAGGTGTTTCCCCATCCTCTCTCACAATGCACGCTTCTGTGCCCCCCTCCCAACTCCCCTGCATGCGCCAATCACACCAGCCTGCCTTTGGGGCCACGCAGCTCACATGGTCCCACATGCTGCCCATGCATACCTGCGAGGCGAGCCAAGGCAGCCCTCCTCCCTCCCTCCCTCTGCTTAGCCCTCATCGCAGCATGATCCCGGCCAGAGGTTGTCCCCCGCACCCAGCGAGGTCATAAAGGTGACCGCCGCCTTCCATTGGCGGTGTAGACCAGGGGGTTATAGGGGGCCGAGGGACCACAACACCCCACCAATGCAAGAGGGAAACGGCGTTTCTTCTCAAGGTGCCTTGGCCACAACAGGCAGCTGGTTTTAAATTGGTTTGGATCAGACACGAACCGTGCTGGGTGTCAAATCCCCAGGATCACTTCATTCCAGTGCCATTCATCCAATGACCCTTTTGCATGAACGCACAAAATGGTATCTTGCCTCTTCCCCGTACCACGCCGCCTCCCTCCTCCACTTAGCCCTCCTTGGTATGCATGCTTGCTCCCCCTCCCCCGAGGAAGGTCCACCTGCACTCCCTTTCTGCAAAGCCCAAGCCAAGGTGGCCCTCCTCCCTCCCTCCGCCACTTAGCCCTCACTGCGGCATGATCCCGGCCAGAGGTTCCACCCCCTGGCAAGGTCACAAAGGGGACCGCCGTCTTCCACCAGCAGTGCAGACCAGGGGGTTACAGGGGACTGAGGGATCACAACGCCCCACCGATGCAAGAGGGAAACAGCGTTCCCTCTCAAGGCACCTCGGTCACAACAGGCAGCTGGGTTTCAATCAATCAACCTTTGGCTGCAAACAATGAGCATGCAAGAACCAGCAGCCCTTCAAGTGGCACCCAATGCCATACTTTTTCCTTGTTGCCCCCGTGCTGCATACAGTTTGAAGCTGTAAAGATAGAGAATAAGATAGCTGTAGGAAGATCTCAGCAGCATGTGGAGGCAAGGCACAAGAAGGGTCCCATGCCTCCGTGATACTCTTCCTCTTCCTCTTCCGTGCCATGTGCAAAATTGAGGAAGTGAGTGCCTTGATTGCAGTTGGTGGGGGGGGGGGGGCGGGGGTTTGACTCCCAGTCAGGGACCGGCACTCAACCCTTCGGGGACCGGCAGCGGTCCAGGGACCGGTGGTTGAGAAACTGCCTTGGAAACTTGTGAAAATTCAGATGAAGCGTGTTCTCTCTCTCTCTCTCTCTCTCTCTCTCTCTCTCTCTCTCTCTCTCTCTTTCTAAGTTTCCAGATGGTTGGGTTCAAAATAATAAATAGTGGGGAAGGTTCAGTGTCATTCTTCAGGAATATTTCTGTTGCCTTAAAAGGTTAAGGAAGTGTACAGTAATTCTGTTCTTTTCCCTGAGATTAAGCTCTGCTTGGGAAGTTTAACTGACTTCTGGAGATGGTTGAAGAGTACTATGGCCTATATAAATTGAGACTCAGGATTGTCTCTGACAAATTGTCATAATGGACAAAACTGGGGGGAAAGCATCCTGTTTTCTAGAGAAGAATGCCTCCCACCTTTCACATAACTGCTCTTATGTTCTCCTAGGTCCAAAAAGAGAGTGGATACAGTTCTTCCTTAAAAGCAAGGTTGTGAGCTGAAATTCATAGGATTTCAAGCAAAATAACTAAACTGCTTGTTGAACTAAGCTTGTTGTACGGCTTAATCAGCAGTACTAATTGCTGATTTGTGAACACTGCAGTCACCGTGAAGATCTTTGTTAACCATTTTTCTCCTTTCTTTTAGGAGCCCAGTAAAGCCACAAAAAATGGCCCAACAAAAGGCTGTCTCTTTTGTGGGTTTGTGTGTCCTTCACTTACGTAGCTGGCGATTCCCTAAAAGGCAGGGTGTGAACAAAATCACTCCTCCCGTTTATTGCACGAGGAGAGGGTTTCAGTAGCAGTTAGGTCAGGCTTCTGTATGCTGCTCTTGTTACCAGTGCCATCCATTTGCAATACAGGAAAGGAGTAGTAGTAGAAAGAAATCAGAAAAAAGGAAGGCCTTACTCGGTATACATATATTCTATTTCCTATGTTCCCCAACAACTTACCACAGAAAAACTGTCACAGCTTCTGGGGATTAAGAGACCCCTTATCTGGAAATACATTGAAGAAATTCCTTCCCTCGATAAAAAGAAAGAAAGAAAGAAAACATGTAAAGCGTAAGCAGTGCAAGAAGGAGATTCAGTCAGCTTGACACAGGTAGTGGGGAAAGTATCCATTACAGACAAATACCTGGTATTGTGTACTGTCTAAAAACATACACATAGTATACCCCCCTAGATGCTGCAACTGAGCATTAATGGGTTTTAGTGATCAGATTTGCACCACTGTTTAAGAAATATGTGGGGAAATGGTTGATTCAAATCACACTTTTTTCTTGGTGATTTAAATCCATACTTTAAATCATCTTAATTGAATCAATACACCCTGACTCTAGTTGCTCTCCCCTCTCAGTATCTGAGCCTGACTGAAGGGAAAAGCGGTTTGGGGAGTGGACCACTGAGATGAAAGAAGCAGGGAAAGCTGGTTCAAGGAGTGGCATTCCCATCTGCTGCTCTGGAAAGGGAGGAAGCTGAAATAGAGACCAACCCTTCAGACTCCCACAGTTTCTTACCCCCTCATCAAACGTTATGAAGTGAGGTTTTAGCCTAGCTCTCTTGCTGCTGTGCTAGTTTTCTACTTAAGAGTTTTTACATCAAGGAACATTCCAAAGTGTGGTTCTTCACCTGCAGTTTGAGGTGGAACAGTGCCTTCCAGAGTTCCCTGTAAGAGAGAACGCCAAATGTTGTTGACTACAGCTCCCAGAATCCCTAGCTGCAGTGGGCTTTGGCTGAGGATACTGGGAGTAGTAGTCAAGAACATCTGGGATTTTCTGTTAGAGGGAACACTGGTGCCTTCTACCACTTGTATCCAGCCTCTATACAGGAATAGGAGGCAAGTGCTGTTCCCATGCAAGTATGGAGGGAAGACTAGGAGACGCTCATTCTATGAGTGGAGGCCATGACTGCTTGTTCCTGTTTTGCTTTTGGCAGGTTCTGTGACTTTTTAGCGTGCTTCAAAATGATGCTAGCTTTGCTTGCCAACAGCAAAACTACAGCTCCTCATTGGCCTCATGCCTGCTAGGCAACATATTCTCCTCTTTTAATCTCACCCAACAAACCTTGAAGATTACAAACTATCCAAGTGTTTAATGAATGGGATGTTATGTTTAAAGACTCTAGTCTGGTCTAGTCTAAACTTTGCATCTGAACTGAAGGGACTCCACAAGCTGCAACTGTTGAAGAATCTGATTGCAAGTGGCATTTTTATCCTACTTTCCAGTAAGCTTATGAGATCACCCGGCATTCTGTGTGTGTGTCCGACCATGTGTTCCCCCCCCACCCATCGACTTCACAACGCCTGGACCAATATGAACCAAATCGGGTTCAGTTGTAGGGACACATAGGGACACTTTAACAGCGTAGTTTGTGACGATGTCATCCACCCCAGTCCAAGGCATTAACATTTGAGACGCAAGTGGGCTAACATGTGAACTGCCTAACCAATTTGAACCAAATTTGCTACAGCTGTAGGGACACATAGGGAGACCTTAACGGCGTAGTTTGTGATGTCATCTACCCCAGTCCAAGATGGTGGTCAAGTGAATGTCTGAGGCAAGCTGGCTAACTTGTGGACTGTCTAACTGATTTGAACCAAATTAGGTACAGTTGTAGTGAGTGACACACAAGGACACCTCAGTGGTGTAGTTTGTAATGAAGTCATCCACCCTGATTCAAGATAGTGGGACCATAAACTTTTGAGGCACAAGTGCACTAACTGTAGGACTGTCTAACCAATTTGAACCAAATTTGGTACAGTTGTAGTGAGTGACACACAGGGATACCTCAGTGATGTAGTTTGTAATAATGTCATCTACCCCGATTCAAGATGGTAGACACATGAACATTTGAGATGCAAGAGATCTAACATCCATTCTGAATTATTATTATTATTACTATTATTATTACGTTTATATCCCGCTCTTCCTCCAAGGAGCCCAGAGCGGTGTACTACATTGTGAGAAGTTTCTCCTCACAACAACCCTGTGAAGTAGGTTAGGCTGAGAAAGAAGTGACTGGCCCAGAGTCACCCAGCTAGTATCATGGCTGAATGGGGATTTGAACTCGGGTCTCTCCGGACCTAGTCCGGCACTCTAACCACTACACCACGCTGGCACATGTGTGAGCGCTGCCTTGATACTGCCACCCAGAACAAAGCTCATTCTGCACACAGATGAAAAGAATTAGATTATTAGAGGGAGTGCTGATTGGCAGGTATGTATTGGCAGGTATGGAGAGGAAAAATGTAAACAGTGGATTCAGATGGCCATGAAATGCAAGCTTCTGTGTAAAATTTTAATATACGTAAGCACAGTGTCTAACAACACAGATAGACAAAACTGAATGATTGTCAATGTAGTGCCAGATGATGGACCCCTCAGGTCGGATGGTACTCAACATGCTACTGAGGAAGAGCTGAGGATCTCTCGGAGTACCAATGATGTTTATGATGCGGTTAGACTAAAGCTTTTTGGACAGCTGATGTTACCGTGTGGGAAAAGAAAATTCGAAGCTGCGAAGACAGAATTACAATGGGAACGTGTAACGTAAGAAGCATGAATATGGGAAAGCTCAACACAGTGAAAGATGAAATGTATCACCTACAGATTGACATCTTGGCCATCAGTGAATTACAATGGACTGGAATGGGACACTCTCAGTCAGAAAATCATACCGTTTACTACTCAGGACACAAAAACCAAAGAAGGAACTATGTTGCTTTCATAGTCAGGAAGGATATAGCAATGACAGTACCTGGGTACAATGCAGTCAGTGACCGACTAATATCAATTAGATTTTGTGGACAACCCTTTAACATGACAGTTCTTCAAGAAGAAGAGGAAGTTGATGAGTTTTATGCTCAAGTTCAGTCTGAAATTGACAGGACATGCAAGCAAGATATGCTGGTGGTGGTTGGAGACTGGAATGCCAGAACTGGAAATAAGGAGGAAAACATAGTTGGATTATATGGCCTAGGAAACACAAATGAAGCAGGAGAATGACTTACTAGTTTCTGCCAAGCCAATGATCTCTTCATTGCTAACACATTCTTCAAACAACCAAAGTGGCGCCTATACACATGGACATCACCAGATGGAATACACAGAAATCAAATTGATTACAATAATAACAGCAAAAACGTGGCCAGGGGCCGATTGTGGAACAGACAACTGACTGCGCATGTGCACGTTCCAAGTCAAGCTAAAGCGAAAACAAAGCTATCCAGCTTCCATGGTATGATCTTGAGAATGTTCCCACCATTTTCAAGGAGAACATCAGAAACTGCTTTGAAGTTCTGAACCTCATTAATAGGGAACCAGAGGAACACTGGAATGAAGTCAAAGAAGCTGTTAAGGATGAATGTGAAAAGAGACTGCCAAAGACCAAAAAACCAGAAGAAAGCAAAATGGATATCATAACAGACGGGTGGAAATTGCCCAGAAGAGGAGAGAAGCCAAAGTCAAGAAAAATAAAGACCTCACGAAGGAACTTAATAGGGAATTTCAGAAAGCTGTTAGAAGAGACAAGGAGCAATACTACCATGACATCTGTAAAGACCTTGAGGATGGAAATAGACACGGAAAAACAAGGCAAGCTTTCCAAAGGATCTCTGAACTCAGAGGGAGGTTCCAACCTCAAATTGGTATGTTAAGGGATGCCAAAGGACAGATAGTAACTGATTCAGAGAAGATCAAACAGAGATGGAAGGAGTTTCCTGAAAATCTGTACAGCAGGGACATCAACATCCAAGATACTCTAGAAGATACTCCCTACTTGTAAGAACCTCTAGTACAGGGAGATGAAGTTAGATCAGCACTCCAGTCATTACCAAGTCGGAAGGCCACAGGAATTGATGGAATAGCTACAGAAATATGGCAGGCAACAGAAGAAGAATCAGTCAAGGCTCTAACCAAACTATGCCAGAAATTTGGAGAATGACACAGTGGCCAACAGATTGGAAGAGGTCAGTCTACATACCCATACCAAAGAAAGGAGACATAACAGATTGCACAAACCATTGCACAATATCCTTAATTTCACATGCTAGCAAAATAATGCTCAGGATCATCCAACACAGATTAGAGCCCTACGTGGAAAGGGAAACGCCGGATGTTCAAGCTGGTTTCAGAAAAGGCCAAGGAACAAGAGACATCATTGCTGAAGTACGCTGGATAATTGAGAAAGCCAAAGAATACCAGAAAGAAGTCAATATGTGCTTTGTTCCAGATGTGTCTGCAGAGCTGTGGGACGTCCTCTGTGCTCCCCTGATGGCTCTGTGCTCTGTGGGACGTCCTCTGTGCTCCCCTGATGACTACAGAAAAGCCTTCGATTGCATCAACCATGTCAAGTTGTGGAATATCCTTCGGAAAATGGGCATCCTAGAACATCTCATTGTTCTCATGAGAAACCTATACATACGGCAGGAAGCCACAGTCCAGACAGAACATGGTGAAACAGACTGGTTCCAGATCAGCAAAGGAGTAAGACAAGGCTGTGTGCATTCTCCCTCTTTATTCAGTGTATATGCTGAACATATACTGAGAGAAGCTGGACTGGAAGAAGATGAGCATGGTTTTAAAGTTGGAGGAAGAAACATCAATAACCTGCGCTACGCTGATGACACCACTCTGAAAGCTGAGAATGTGGATGATCTGCAAGCTCTAGTAATAAAAGTCAAGGAGCACAGTGAAAAAATGGGACTACAATTAAATGTAAAGACTAAACTAATGACAACAAGTACAGCAACCAGCCTCAGAAATGACAATGAAGACATTGAAGTGGTGGATAGCTTCTGCCTTTTAGGATCAACCATCAACAGTAAAGGATCCAGCAGTCAAGAAATATGCTGCAAACTAGCACTTGGTAGGGTTGCAATGAAGGCCTTGGAAAGGATATTTAGATGCCATGATGTGTCTACACCTACAAAGATTAGAATAGTTTGGACAATGGTTTTCCCCATTATACTCTATAGATGTGATAGCTGGACTTTGAAGAAGCAAGATAGAAAAAGCCTTGATGCTTTCGAATTTTGGTGTTGGAGAAGACTTTTGAGGATACCATGGACAGCCAGGAAAGCAAACAAATGGATCATAGAACAAATCAATCCAGAATGTTCACTCAAGGCACAAATGACCAGGGTCAAACTATCATATTTCGGACACATTATGCGAAGACCCAGCTCCCTTGAGAAGTCTATAATGCTGGGGAAAGTTGAAGGAAAGAGAAGAAGAGGACAACCAGCAGCAAGGTGGATGGACTAGATTACGATAGCAATGAATGCACCACTGAGAGACCTTAAAGGCCAAGTTGAAGACCGATCATCCTAGAGTGAATCTATCTATGTGGTCGCTAAGAGTTGATACTGACTTGACGGCACTTAATCAGTCAATCAAGTACAGTGTCCATGCAGTAGCTGATGACAATATAGCAAAGCTAGGATGAGTTTAAGGGTGTAGAACCAGCACCCTTGCCATCAGCAAGCAGAGAGAGCCAAAACAGATGAGGTGCCATAAGAGACCCATGACTTGCTCCCCTATGTTTTATTTTGGACTAAACAGCTATGAGAGGGGAGGTTATTTGATAGGGAGTATTTGGCTACATAAGAAAGGGGCCCTACTAGCCAGAACCTGATCCACCAGGATTCCAGGTGACATAATGGAGCACTGTGTACATAGTACTGTATGTGCACAGAGCTCTTTTTCTCACACATGCTGAAGATATTACATTGTGAGGTGGGGGTTGAGGCCAGCAGGCACAATCCTGGGGTGTGTGTGTGTGTGTGTGTGTGTGTACATACATAGACATACCCGTTTTGTTATGCCAATTACTTGTTGCGAATGATTACTTATGTAACCATTATGAATGGTTACTTATGTACATGTAAGGTATATAGAATGATCACAGATTTGTATCTCTTGCATTTCATGGTCATTTAGTCACACTGTATTGCATTGTATATCTCTGAGGTATTGGCTTCCCTGTTTCAATGCCTGTTTTAGGTTCTGCCCCTCCATAATTATTTGAACTTCCCCTACAGGGCAAAGAATATGGTGTGTTGGAGGGGGACCCCTGTCTCCCAGTACTGCCCACCACATCTGATTCTTAACCCTACCATGCCTGTGTAGTCTTAGATAAAATGTGGGAGATTCAATCCTGAATCTCTGGTCTCATTTGGCTCTCATGCTCTCTGTTTCTACCACCCTAAACCTTCAACTGTCTTGAACGCCTTCGGATCATAAACAGCCTTACTGCTTACTTGACAGCTGAGAGAAACTCTATTTACATCTCCTCTGGCTGAATGTCATTTAAAGCCGTCCGTAGGTGACATGGATACTGAGCTATGAGTAATGCAAAACACCTTCAAGAATGTAGTGTTTGGGAAGCAAATGTCTTGTTCAGTGAGGGAGCAGGAATGGCCAGTTCCCCACGTTCTTTTCAGCAACTGCAAAACATCAGCAGAGAACTCTTGTGCAATGGTGCCTGCTATCCACTAGAGCTCCATTAGGGCAGTTTTCGTGCCAGTGGCATTTAAGAATCCTTCAGCTTCCCCATCTCAAATCAAGTAACTTAACTCAGATTGTTCTTGCCACCAACCTGCCTGCCTGCTTGAATGCCCATTTTTCCTTCTCTATGTCCCCACCCCTGACTCAACAAGACTCAAAATGTTGCAAACCCACCCAACATATGTCTGAACTCTGGAATGCTCCCTTCCCATCTATTTGTTTCTAAATAGGGCTGTGTCTAATTGTGGACTTAGCCAGAGGTCACACTTGGATGCTATTTTTAACCTTATCTCTGAAGGCTAAAAGACTGCAAATGTATGTTCTAGATGTCCCTGCTTGCTTTGGGAGCAGGCTGGTCAGAGAGAGAATCCTGCATTGCCCCAAACACTGCACAAGGGTGGTAACACAGAAGTGCTTGTGTTTGCTCAAATGCACTGAAGGCTGTGCCTTCTAAGCATGATTGATTTGATTTAAATCAATTTGATTTAAATCATGATTTAGATCTCTTCTCAGAAGGATTCAATTTTAATGAATCAGGATTAATTTTTAATCATCATTTTCTAGTAAAAGTACATTCTTGTCTAATAAATACATATTCAGAGATAGATAGAGGTTTCATTTTTAGAAGGTAGGTACACACTACAATACGTACACATTTCTCATAGTGCTGCTGTTTCATTAAGGCAATTAGGCCTTGCATTTCTTTTTTGCACTGTTTGCATTTCACACACATTCCTTACCCACAGTTACAGGAACTTCATTAAAATGTTGGAAATGGGGTCTCTTTTACAGCCTGCTGATAGGTGTTTCCTTCTACAATGAAGACTAGGAGAGCTGCTCTTGTGGTAGCAAGCATGACTTGTCCCCTTAGCTAAGCAGGGTCCACCATGGTTGCATATGGGAGACTAGATGTGTGAGCACTGCAAGATATCCCCCTTAGGGGATGGAGCCACTCTGGGAAGAACATCTAGGTTCTAGGTTCCCTCCCTGGCATCTCCAAGTTAAGGCTGAGAGAGATTCCTGCCTGCAACGTTGGAGAAGCCGCTGCCAGTCTGTATAGATAATACTGAGCTAGATGGACCTATGGTCTGACTCAGTTTATGGCAGCTTCTTATGAAGGATAAACTCTAGAAATGTTTCTTCAGGTCTGCATCAGTGTGTTCTGTTCACGTTTGTTTTCACTTTCTATTCCCCTTCCCTATCCCTTGCATTTATACCCAGACTCTTCCTCTTCCTTACTCAGATTGACTCCATCCCTCCAAATCCTCTATTAATTTATTGACCACCTTTCTTTGCACTTTTGCAGGGTGTGGGGAGGCAAAGGGGTGTGTGTGTGTGTGTGTGTGTGTGTGTGTGTGTGTGTGTTGCATGTACACCACCTGCAGGATTGATCAGGTCTGTTATCTCTCATCCCCATATACTACTGTTAAAATCTTCATTGAATATAGTTAGAATATATGATTAATATTCATGATGAATTGTAATGAATTACTTTTAAAAAATCCAATTTAAATCTTAAAAAAATCTGATTTAAATGAAAAAAGTCTCATTTTAAAAAAATCAATTTTTATCAACGCTGCTTCTAAAACTTGCAAGCTGCATGAAAGTCAGTCACCCTTCTAATAAAGTAAAAGGATTGTTGCCAAGTAAGACAAACTAGCCACCCACAGGGAGCCTGTCTGCTGTTCATGGAAGGGATGGTGCCTCTTCTCTTGATCTCACTTAAGCTTCTTGGACTTATTAAAATGCCTCCGTGACCACCTCGTGTATGCTCTTCCCACAGTCCCATCTTCTGTTGGCATTACTCTCCTAGTTAAGCCTAAGGGGCAAACTAGTCCTGATATGGAAGATAGTCATCTAGTTTCTCAATGCCTTTGTGCTGCTCACAGCACCTGTGCTGTGTTTAAACCTCTCCCCACACATATGCTGTTTTCCCAGTTTAAATTGCTCCACTGATAGATTATCGCTGAGCAAACATGGTTGCCCATATTGCCCCTCCCCATCTTTGGAGTGATTTTAAACTGAAGAAACTTTTCAGGGGGCAGTTCACTCCCCCAGGGGTGTATCTAGGGTGGGGCAGGCAGGGCACATGCCCCAGGCGCCAATTGAAGGGGGGTGCCATTTTTTAAAATTAATTTTTTTAAATGGCCACCAAAAAAAAATGGCCACCGCACATGCTCAGATGGCCTCTGTGAGGCCCTAGGCCATGGCAGGCCTCACAGAGGCCATTTGAGCATGCAAGGCAGCCATTTTGTTTTCAGAAGCCATTTTTTTTAAAAAAAATTTTAATGGCCACCACACATGCTCAAATGGTCCCTGTGAGACCTAGAGGCCAGCGAGGGGAGGGGGAACCTTTGCAGGCCACCCCATGGCCTTTAGGAAGCCCCCCAAGTGGCTACAGGTAAAATATATATATATAAGTGTAAACATATTCAGTTTGGCACTATGTACAGAGAATCAGGGCTTGTGAATACTGAGCTGAAGCTTATGAGCTAGGATTGTATTCATTTGCTCTTACTTTGCTTCTTGTGATAAGTGAGTTAAATGTGATATCTTAATAATATGGCTATTAATGGTGAGTTTGTCTTTGAATTAGTGTGAAATCCTTAGTATTAAGGCCCACTGGGAGTTTCTTGCCCTCTTTCTCTCACTTTAACTGTCTTTCTGAAATACTAGAACATATTTCAAGCAGTGACACAGTTTACTCTGCATATCCTTTAATTATTTTCAGAGTATCTGGGAAAAGTCAAATTCTCCATTTATTTTTAAAACTTATATAATAGTAATGCTACAATGCATAGTAGAGAATTAGACAGGCGCTTCTGTTTAGTTTCCCAAGTATACCTCCACATAGTATTTGAGTATTTCATGAGCCCCAGCATACTGAAATTTGTAGTTTTCCAGCATTTTTTGGTCTGGCTATGTCCACTGGTAAATATTTTTTGAAATACTAAAAGATTAACTATCTTGACTTGTATTTTTGAGCTGATATTATGGTAAAGTTATCTGAAAGATGAGTGTCATATGTTTGGACAGGGGGCACAATTTCAGTGCTTGCCCTAGGCACTATTTTCCCTAGATATGCCTCCCCCCACCCCACATTGCCCCTGAGCATATGTTTACATTCAAGGGTGGCATATAACTTGATTTAGTTCAAGTTAGAATAGCAGCCTTACTGCTATGAAGGAAAAGATGTCAGAGTTGTGGATCTCTCTCACATCCTATATAGTTAGATCCTCTGATTACTATCTTTGTTCCCACTTGTGGTTCATGGCCTCTTGCATTCCCTTCCACCTTACAAGAATATAGGCCAGTCAGGTCCAGCATCCTGTTTCACACAGTGGCCCACCAGATGCCTCTGAGAAGCCCACATGCAAGAGGTGAGGGTATGCCCTCTCTCCTACTGCTACTCCCCTGCAACTGGTGTTTAGAGGCATCATGCCTCTGTGGCTGGAAATGGCCTATATAGCCACCAGACTAGTAGCCATTGATAGACCTCTCCTCCATGAATTTATCTAAGCCCCTTTTAAAGCCATCCAAGCTAGTGGCTATCACCACTTCCCATGGCAGAGAATTCCATAGATTAATTATGCACTGTGTGAAAAAGTACTTCCTTTTGTTGGTACTAAATTCCCCAACCTTCCATTTTGTGGGATGACACCTGTTTCTAATGTTTTGTGAGAGGGAGAAAAATTTCTCCCTGTCCACTCTCTCTACTTCATGCATAATTTTATACACCTCAGTCGTGTCTCATTGTAGTCGTCTCTTTTCCAAACTAAAGAGCCCTAGATGCTGTAGCCTTGCCTCCATAAGGAAGGTACTCCAGGCCTCTGAAGATATAGGTTGCCCACTGCTGTGGAGTACTGTGCTACTCCACCCCCAATCCGCCCCTCTCTGTCCCATCTGTAGAGTTTTTCCCTTTTCAGATGCATACAGCTCACCCAGCAGTTCAGTTCTATTCAAACTATAGAGAGAGGATTTATATGTGGAAGACTGCAGCTCTTTGGGTGAAGACATCTCTCCCTTGGGCAAAAACCAAAGGGGGAACTAGGATTTAGCTCTGGTTTTGCTGAAGACATGAGTTATTACACAAGAAGTCCTCTGTCTATATGGTTCAAACCCTACTTCCTGGTGGTTTTCAGAGTGTGATATAACACAGTCCCCTTGCAATAGCTCCTGCTGTACATGATTCGGGCTGGGGAAGGAAACTGCAGGTCTATCACTATTATCAATTTCTATACTACCCTTCCAAAAATGGCTCAGGGCAGTTTACACAGAGAAATAACCAATAAATAAGGTGGCTCCCTCTCCCCAAAGGGCTCACACTCTAAAAAGAAACATAAGAGAGACACCAGCAACAGTCATTGGGATTACTGTGCTGGGGGTGGATAGGGCCAGTTACTCTCCCCCGCTAAACAAAAGAGAATCGCCACATTAAAAGGTGCGTCTTTGCCAAGTTAGCAGGGGTTAGGGTCAAACTAGTCAAACATTTCTCAAAATATGGCCACAAGGCCATTGGCTGACACAATGTTAAGTCTAATGAAGCCCTAAGGCTCCATGCAAGGCTGCAATGAAGCCACAAGTTAAGTCCTGATGTTTTTTAAAAGCAGGCAGCTGCAGAAGCAGCACTACCGTATTTGTCCCCATAGTCATAAACAGGGATAAATGCAGTAAAGCTGCATCTGCAGCTGAAAGTTTTTAGAAGTGTTGAGACTGCTTCCTGGCTCCACTGCAGCCCCAGCACAAAGCGTTCTGGCTCCATTAGCCAGCGCATCATGTCAGCCAAATGGCATCCCAGTTGGGTTGGGGTTTTACTGATTGCCTGAATAGGCTTAAGATTACAATCAGGACCACTTGTAGTTTTTATGAAGACAGGGAAATGGATGCTTCCACCTGAGCTTAGAAACTGTAGGGTTGGATTCAGACGAGATCGAAATGTACACAACAAATATCCCAATGTATTGTGAAGACAGATGTGATGCCTACAAGCATATACATGTGTGTTGATGTGATTTTTGAATGGTTAAGGATGATCACTCAAGGCAAAGCTGATGTGTGGGAGAGGTGCCTGCACTGCTGCAGAGCTGGGCTGCTCCTTCCCTACCAAATGTTGCACAACTGCAGTTGTGATGTCTTGTGGGAGCAAGCATGACTTGTCCCCATAGCTAAGCAGGGTCTGCCCTGGTTGCATCTGAATGAGAGACTTGATGTGTGAGCATTGCAAGATATTCCCCTCGGGATGAAGCCACTCTGGGAAGAGCAGAAGGTTTCAAGTTCCCTCCCTGGCTTCTCCAAGATAGGGCTGAGAGAAATTCCTGCCTGCAACCTTGGAGAAGCCGCTGCCAGTCTGTGAAGACAATACTGAGCTAGATAGACCAATGGTCTGACTCAGTATATGGCAGTTTCCTATGTTCCTATGTCAATCAATCATGTTTATTTACGGTCATAGACCAAAATTTACATACATAATAATACACATAATATAGTAGTAATATATACATAATATAATCAGGAACATGGACTCATCCTAATCAGCAGTTTCCTATTTGCATAATCTGGTTTACCATCTGTTATCTAGCCTTCTTAGCTGCCTCACAGAACTTAGCAACTTTAAATGTTACTTCCTCCTTCTGATCTGAGAGCAGATAGTTGACGTAAAATGCATCTGTATGACCTGAGAAATCAGTCAGTAATGAGGAAATATAACAAGTTCGTAAGTCCCTATAGAAGAGACAGCGGAGTAAAATGTGAAAGATAGACTCCTGTTCTCCAGAGCCATAAAGGCATAGTCTCTGTTATTTTGGGATCCCTCTAAATTTACCTTCTAGTTCAGCTAAAGGTAGCACATTAAATCTGGCCAGTGTAAACATCCTGCGATACTTAGTAATGGTAATCTTACCCAGGTAATTTGCATGTTTAGTGTTATACATTTGTAGACCTAGGAAAACTTCTTTAGAGATTAAAGATCGATCAGTCTGCATTTCCATATCATAGATCCACTGCTTTAATATCAGTCTTGCGTGACAAAAACCCATTTCTAATAAACCATCCAGACTAAAGCCATATAAACTTATTTGGCGAGATATTGACTGCTTCCAACTAGAATTAAATTTATCAATAAAAATTAGGTGAGCAAGGCCTGTAGAAAAGAAAGACAATCTTAACTAGAAGCTGAGAATGGAAAACCACATCCGGGCTTCCATCTTAGGCATACCAGTTTCCATCCTCAATATTACATTGGGAACACATCTAGGGATCTGTAAAATAGATCTCAAAAACTTTGTCTGAACTATCTCTAGTGGTGTGCAGTTAGTATACGGGCCCAATTGTGACCCATAAAGCAACTGAGAGCAGGCTTTAGCTGTAAATAACTTAAGGACGGCTGGTACAAATTGAGCCCCATCTTGGTGGAAATATGATTGGATGGCCAATGCCGATTTACGTGCATTTTAGGTAACATATTGCAGATGTGCTTGGCGTTTCGTAGAGGCCTGGAAAACAACCCCTAGATATTTAAAGGTCTTAACCTGTTCTAGTTTATGTCCAGCCAAAGACCAATTCAAGGTCTTCAGGTGTTTAGCAAAGGCCATAATTTTGGTCTTGCTATAACTGATTTCCAGAGCGTATTCATGGCAAAAATTAGCTAGAGAGCAAAGCGCTCTACGGAGACCAGCAGGAGTCCAAGATAAATTACTGCATCATCTGCATAAAGCAGAATATTAACCTGTCTATTGGCCAATTTAGGTGGATGAAAAGATGGATTAGTGATAATATCCACAATGGGGTTAATATAATAATTGAAAAGAGCTGGAGCAAGTATACAGCCTTGCCTCACTCCTCGAAAGGTAGGGATTTCCTTAGTGAGGATTCCAGCTGAGCTGCATCGGACCTTCAAACGTGAGTTCTTATGGAGTTTATAAATTAAAAGTAGCAAACGTCGATCAATAGAGGAATTAAACAGTCTTTCCCATAATTTATCTCTGGATATGGAATCGAATGCCGATTTAAAATCCACAAAGGCAGCAAAAAGAGTGGAACGGGATAGATTAGAATATTTCTCCGCTAGATGTTGTAAGACTAAAGCATGCTCAATAGTAGAATGATTGGCCCTAAAGCCTGCCTGCTCATCAGCCAGCACCTGCTCTTTGTCCATCCAGTCCTGGAGTTTATGTAGGTGAAATGCATACATTTTGCCAATAACATTAAGAAGGCTGATAGGGCGATAGTTAGATGGTAAATGTCTTTGGCCTCTTTTGTATATAGGAATTACAATTGCCAATCCCCATTCACTAGGGGGCGAGGCCGTCTGATCAATAGCTGTAATATGTTCCTATGTTATTACTCTCTTCCTTTGGAGAGCTGAGCAGCACCTCTCGCACCCGTTGGCATTGCCTCACATAGTAAGCAAGTGGCCGTACTTTATATATTCGTTTTGATCGTATTAATGTGAAGACTATCCTACAGAATACTATATGGGCTCACGCTAAGCTTTTATTACCTAATTCTCCATTGTATCTGAAGACGAGAAAGAGTTTGAAATAGATTTTTTTTCCCTTAGGAAATTCAATAAATCAATGTGTTTAGTCCCATGGGTCCACCCTTTCTGTGTTTCAGCTCATACTGGTGCTTAGTTCTTGGGGAAGTTCTTGGACAGTGGCCACTCCTTCACCTCCAAGGAGGGCTATGAGAAACGTCCCACAGTGACTCCCAGGTGTCGGCAGCTTCATAAGCCAAGGTGTAGGGGGGTTATCAGGAAGCAGGAGCTGCTGTGGAGCCAGCTGATGCTGGAGTTCAGCAAAACAGTCTGTTCTCTGTGTGCAGACAAATACAAACGGCATTTGCCAGACTCTGATCACACAAAGGAAGGCTCAGATGGATTTTGAGGCGAACCTGCTTGGTTAGTTTCAGCTTTGGTCCTCCACATTGCTGAATTCAATAAGACCACATAGGCACATAGCCAGAAAAGTGATTGTGGGGAGGAATCCCAAGTGGTAAGCTGAGAAGAGCATCTGAAGTCAACACAGAACAGCAACACTCAAAACATAGGTAGCTCAGTGTATTAGTTAAAAGTATTTACATTTTTTATTCAGTTTAGTTTTAACGAGTTTAAAAAGGAAGCCCAAATGCTTACCTGTTGTCCCAGGCTCTTTTGCTTCCATTGGTCAAAACCCTGCAAGGCAGAATCAGGCTTGCTTCTTACTAAGCAACTAGGTAGAAAAACCTACCTGCATGATCTCCCTTCTCTTTATAAAGACGAGCGAGACTTCTCGAGGGTCCTTGGCTAGGGGGAAAGCATTGTGCCAGTCCAGCCAGTGCTGAGGACCATAGGCCTGGTTTTTGCTCTGCTGGAGTGAGCATCGCCAGCTGACTGCAGTCCCCTCCACTATCTCTGACCTGTACGTTTCTCTTTCCAGTGTACGTTGTGGAAGAGCAGCGGAGGGATAACTCAGGAGAAAGTGCCTGCCTGACGGCATGCTGGACTGCGCTGTGCTGCTGCTGCCTTTGGGACATGCTGACCTGAGTGTCCCAAGAAGCCAAGCCCCTCAGTACCTCTGCCGTGGAGTGCTATGCATTCTTTTTCTTCTCTTCCTCCGACAGCTTTTTAGTACTGTAACAAGTGATCTGCTTTGCACAGGCGACATGATGTCTGCCATAGAGGTAGCACCGTGGTGTTGGTTATGCACTTTTTAGTTCCAGTGGAGGAAAACTTCCCCCCACCTCTTTATAGCATATATTTCTAAGACTTGGTCGTCATCCTTTAAAGAAAGTGCTAAATGCTTTTTTTTCCTTTTGGCAAAAGGCTTTTACTACCAATTATGTATTTATAATTTTTACCATTCTTAATAATGGAATATGCAATAATTTTCAGCCAATTTTTTTTCTTACTAGCTTCCACTTCTGTTGTAATAAACTTAGTCTAATAAAGTCATGGGACAAGTAATGTGACTATGGGTCAGTTTCTGTTCTTCTTTGTGCTTAGAGGGTAACCAAAGGCAGCAAACTCAAATGCTTGCTTAACTGGCCCTTAAAGATAGTTATCAAAAGTGGATCTCTCTTTGTCCAGCAACAAACTAAAGGGGTCAGTCTGCATTATATACCCCTTTTTCCCCCTGAAGTTTGCGGGGGGCGGGTGTTAGAAAACTTAGTGCTGTGTCTACCAGAGGATTAGGAAAGACGCCTTTCTTTCCCTGGCCCTAATCTTTACTCTCTTACCAAATGTATTCTGAGCCTCAAATTTCGCAGTTGGCAAATGCCAGGGCTCAGACACAGACACACAGCAGCCTGGATGGTGCTGAAAACACCCACCTTTTGCTGTGCTATATGTGAGCCAGTGATGTGGTATGGCTGCTGCGTTTCAGATCTCGAAATTGAAGTGACTTGCTCCAGGAATGTCTTGCCTCCTTCAACTGTCCTATTTGGAAAAAACTGGTCCGGAGCAGCTTGTTCTCTGCATGTCCATTTCATAAAAGCCACTCTTGACAACACGGAGAGCCTGCCACATGCACCCACTTTACCAGAAACCTCACTGCTGGTGAGGTGAGAAGTGCATAAAAAGACTAAGCAGGATTTGGGGCAACATGTGGTGAGGGCAGCCTGGAGGGAGAAGGGATGTGTGCTCCCTCCAGGATCCCCTTTTGACGAGGAAGCAACATGCCACTTGTAACGAGAGGCGAAAAGGCGGGGGGGGGGGCTTTCTAATCAGCCAATTAGAAAGGCACCACAGGAAGTGTCCAGTTTCCCGTCCTAAAATGAAAGTGAACTTATACAATGTTGGAGTCTTGCATAGCTCAGCAAACAGTCATAAAACATTCTAAATTGATGAGAACATGTGCAGTACACAGATCACTGGCACCAACATGCAGCTCTGTTTATGTTCCAGATCTGTTCCACCTGTTTTTATACAGCTCAGTTTTTAATACAATAGATCTGAACATAGATAATCTGCTTTTTAGAAGCATGAAGTATTTTTGTTTCCTCCAAGGAGGCAGACTGGCAACATGGGAGAGATTTTTAAAAACTGTCGATTTTCTAATTTTGAAAAGGTACAATAGTTTTAGCTGTCCTGTTTTCCCACTCCTGTTAACTTCCTACTCGTAAAGATCAGGATATAGAGACTGCAAAGTGGTACGGGGATGCAGAAGACAGCAAAATGTTTGAGCACAGTTTCAGGCCAGGTCACACTTGACAGAACTGTGGCACCTGAGTGGGGGCAGGGGCAAGAAGCTGAAATGTCCATTGAGAAGACTTTATTCCTCTGAATGGATTGTGAGCACAGCTGTGGGAGCCTTTGCAGACAGAAGTCAAAATATGAAGATTAAAAAGTACCTTGTAGTCTGCTTCTGAAGAAATCCTGGGGAGTGTGATTCCTACCAATGATAGATAGATAAACTTTATTATGATCGTAGATCAGACTACAACAAAAACATTACCTAAGACTAGAGCGTACAATGTAGCAAAACCTAGCCACATTGAAAGTGATCTCTTTACAAAAGTTAGATAACACAAACTCTAAATAAAATTCATCGGAGTGACCTGGAAACTTCCCCAAAAGAGGAGTAATTAGTTTTAAATGACCATCGCTATTATTTATTATTTATTTATTAGTTCAATTTCTATACTGCCCTTCCAAAAATGGCTCAGGGCAGTTTACACAGAGTAATAATAAATAAGATGGACCCCTGTCCAGAAAGAGCACACCATCTAAAAAGAAACATAAGATAGACACCAGCAACAGTCACTGGGGGTACTGTACTGGGGGTGGCTAGGGCCAGTTTGAAATTTACTATATCGAATAACATGAGGGGTAGTTTCTACAGCACCCATTCCACAGGGGCTCCTACCAATGAATTCTCACCTCTGAATGGGCCATCTCTGCCACCACCCCTCCCCAGTTCTCACCTTGTGTTCAGTGGGAGAGCAAGGAGATGTGTGTTTTTGTGGTGGTGGGTGGCCTGTGACCTCTGCACAGCCCTCAGCCTTGTCTGTCTTCTTCTTCATCTCGCCTTCTGCCTGCCTGCTGCTAGATCAGCTAGTTTCTGGGGCGTGGCAAACAAAACTTGCATGTCTAGCATCAACAAGAAAGAGCAGGAGACGCTCACATGGCCAGGCCTACATCAGTGTGCCCGGAGGGCAGCGTGCTTTGGTGCCAAGGAGGCTACAATGTGATCCTGCAGCTCTCCCCCAGGGAGCTTCTGCCCTTCTTCCCCAAGACCAAAGTGGCAGTGTCCTCCCTCTTCCCCTAGAACCAGAGAATGCAGTTGACCCAAGTCCCAGACAGGGAGAGCAGGCCAGCACCGACGAGGCACGGAGGCTAAGGAGAATTCTGGCACAACTCAAGGCTGATGAGACAGAAACCCCATAACACAACCTCCCTCAGAGGGAGTCAGCAGTACTTCAGTTTGCAGTTCAGTACACAGGCCTCAGCTGGCCTCTCCCCCTAGCCTGGGCACCTCCTTTCATGCTTTCCTCTCAGGGCACACTGGCCTTTCAAATACCTGATAGTCCCCCACAAATCAGTAATGGAAGAGGAAGATGGTTGTGTCATTTCTCCCTTGGTCTGGGAAGAGACCCGAGTTCAAATCCCCATTCAGCCATGATACGTGCTGGGTGACTCTGGGTCAGTCACTTCTCTCTCAGCCTATCCAACTTCACAGGATTGTTGTGAGGAGAAACTCAAGTATGTAGTACACCACTCTGGGCTCCTTGGAGGAAGAGCGGGATATAAATGTAAAAAATAATAATAATAATACCTGTTGAGGGACGCGACTGGCCAGGAGAGGTGGTCCTGAAGGTAAACAGGTGCTAAGTCCTGAAGGGTTTTAAAGGTGAGAACCAGCACTTTGAATTGGACCTGGAAGCAAATAGGTCACCAGTGCAGAGTCTGCAAGAGAGGTATCACACTATCATATCCCCCAGCGCTCATAAGCAGGCAGGCTGCCACATTCTAGATCAACTGAAGCTTCCAGGTCATCTTCAAAGGCAACCCCAGGTAGAGCACATTATAGTAAACCGGACGAGAGGTGACGAGGGCGTGAGTTACCATTGCCAGGGCCTGCTGGTCGAGATGGGGCTGCAACTGGTGAGCCAGCCAAAGCTGGGCAAAGGCACCTCTGTTCATGGCATCCACATGCTGCTCGAGCAGGAGCCAGGAGTCCAAGAGGACACCCAAGTCACAGACCACCTCCTTCAGAGGCAGTGCAACCACATCCAGAGAAAGGCTCAAGTTCAGAAATTGGCCAGGTCGAGAAGTAAGCAAAAGCAACTCAGTCTTGGTGGGATTAAGTCTGTGCTTATTTTGGCCCATCCAGACCCTTCAATTCAATGAAGAGAAATGAAAACGCTCCTGCAAGTCATGGTAGGCAACTAAGGAGCTGTTGCTATAAGCACATCCAGAAGCATATTCAACAGCCTCATCCTATGAACTGAGTTCTTCAGGTGTAGTGCAGGAAATAACTTTTTGTCACCTACTGAAGATAAAGACTGATGCGATTCTTGAAGGAGGTCTCTCTTTCTGACCCCTCCCTTGAATTTTCAGCTTTAATTTCCAGTCCTGTAGCTTAGAGATTTAAGAATTTGGAGGCAGTATTCTACCTCATTGCTTAGTAAAAAGTAAATCTGTTTTCATGTTTGAGTCAATGAGCAGGATTGACGAGTAAAGAGAACAATAATATCCTGCATAATTTCTCTCTGCTATATGCACTGACCAATGAAGGAAAGTGAAGTAAACCAGGGCTTGACAAATCTAGGGCACCAAGGAGCCATGGCCCCTAGAAATTTAACAATCTAGATGGCAAGCAGTCATCTGTGTAGTCAAGATCCTGTGGCTTCAGCCATGGCCAGTGTATCATGCCCTGAACAGAGCTGGAAAGAACAGCCAGAATCATTTTGCAATTGATTTAAAGTACCAGCTTTCCACCAGCAGATGGCAGCATTGGATATCTATGCTGCCCATATTTCTGTTTGGGGTTCTGTTACACCAGCCCTTCACTGCAGAGATTCTAGTTCCTGCAGAGAAATAAACAAAAAGGCAGTCTAAGGAACCCAAATCCTGGCAGAAAGACTGAAAGGGGTATAGGTGTCACTAACACTCTGCAGCACAGGACCGTCCACCCACAGATGGCTTCACTTGTTCTCACACTTCTATCTTGTTTGGAATTTTGTTTGCTCACGCCTACAGGGCTTGTGCTGCTATTTACTCCTTTGAGGAGCTGCAGTGAAGCATTATGTGAAGGGCAATTCTGGGTCTGCCTTTAGTTGAAAGTTGGGAGCACTTTCTAGTTCTGACTGCAAATATGTTGCTTCCCCGAACAGGCTAGATTGAGAATATTCTAATTCTGGGCACAGACCAACAAGCGATAAGGGTGTGTAATCAATGACTGTACAAGATATAAAAGTAAATTTCTTTTGTCAATCCCAGATAAGCCGCCCACCCCCACATTATATGATAGGACTGCTGAGTGGCAACAAAAACAGCTTGTCAAATATAATCCTTAAATTGCTCCAAGACATGATCTCAATGCCCATGCCATTTAAAGGAGGCAAAATACTACTCTCAATCTGCTGTTTCTTGATTCTGACTACAAACATTTAGGTTAGGGTCCAATGCATTCCCTAGTGGGACAATAACAAATACTGATTACAAATATTACCCACCAGGTGGCAGTAACCTAACAGACTCCTGTTACCCTTTAATGGTATGAATGTAATAGAGTTCTGTTATATTTTGGGCAGCGATTTATGGGTTGGCTTTCACAGCTCCAACAGGCAGTTTGAAAAGAATATTTGTCCATCAAAAGGGCACTCCGCCTAAGCCAAATCATCTGCGAACCACTCCCACCATCCAAAACTGCCTGCCTCCAACGTAGAAGCCAACCTCTTAACATTAAAGCCCAGTTTTCTTAAAAAGCAAAATCCCTCCATGCACATTCCTTTATGTTAACTCTACTTTGGCCACTGCTTTTTATAACGTCTCCAATCCTTAACAAACAACCACCCTGCCCACTCCGTCTAGAGGACAAAGCAAGTTGGAAGCAACAATTCTAGCACTCCAATTCTGCTTGCATGTCTCCTGAGTCGATCCATGCTGAAGGCCCACAACCTTTTTCTAGTGTAACTGACCTTGTACAAGGTCAGCCTCTGCCAGAACCACCTGCATATCCACAGCGTTTTGAAGCATATAGGAACAGCAATGCAAGACTCCTTTGTACAAAGCTCCTATGCTAATTGCTAACACTGCAGAGTACCCAAAGATTTTTTCCCAATTCCCAAACTACAGCTAGGTTTTCAACAAAAACATCGGTGAAATGGAAGAGCTTCTTATAAGAACTGCCTTGCTGCAGAAAATGGGAAGCACATCTGAGGAGCCAAATACTGATGATGATACAGAACTCAGGCCAGGTTCAGCAGTCACAGTAAGTGATGGAAGTATAATTTATTGGTATATCAAAATACAGAATGGGTTAGACATGACTCAGCTACATAACACAAGCACATTGTATCTTCGTGACCAAGCACAGCCATCTAGTGCATTCTCCTTTCAGCCACTCAGTCCAAATGCAAGGAGCAGTCACTGGTAGGGCTGAAGCCCTATTGTGCTCTTCTAGCCATCAGCATCTCCCGGATATTATCTTCGGCCTCCTTTACACTCCGTTCTAGGTATGACTTTCTTTGCTGAAAGGTACAAAAGAAAAAAGAAAGAATCAGAACCAACCACTATGAAGTGGCTGGAAGAAAACATTGTTTTTACAACTTGAGGCCCAAAGGTCAAGTCATGCTCAAGATAAAATCAAGTGCTAAGACAGACATGTGAGTAGCCCTTGGAGTGCTTCAGAAGTCTGCCTAAACAAGGCCGGTAAAAGATGATACAGAAGGCAGGACCAGAAGCATAGAACACCTCCACTCTCTTCCACCTTTTTCTGTGGGAAGGATAAAAGGTAATGGATGTTTAGGTCCCACCTTGCTTGAGCGAGAAGGGAAGGAGTTCAGACACTCCTTTCTTCACCCTCCTCATTGTGAAAAAGGAAGCTTCACACACCCAGCTTGCGCTAGACAGCAGGATGCAAGCGGAACTCCCAACTCTCTCTTATTTCCATTATTTATTTCCATTGCGAAATAAATATTCCATTATTTCATTGCAGGTATCCACTTGCACCACTCGTCTTAGCCACTCACACATGAATCACCACTGCCATCATCATCTTTGCTTGATGAGCACTGACAGAAGAGGAATAGTCATGTGCACGGACCGGTTCGGAGGCCATTCTAAAGGCCTCCAGACCGGTCCGGGCACGGGGTGGTTTTGGTTCGGGTGGGGGGTTCCACACAAAACAGGGGGGGCTTTACTCACCCCTTCCATTAAACTGCCGTATTTTTTCTAGTAATCCGGCGGCAGGGTGCCGCCCGCTTCAATCTCCTCTCGGTGGTCATCTTATCCATAATCGGGGTGGCAGGATCGCTCCCAGTCCCTGCCGCCCCTTCAAGCTGTCCCCCTCGGCTGGCGGCCGCCCCCTGAAGCTTCCCAGAGGTCCCCCGCCGCCCCCTTCTTTCGAAATCTGCCCCCATTATAAAGAGGACGGCAGGAGAACTCCCTGCCGTCCCCTTCCCCCTTGCCGGCTAGGCTGCAAATGGCTTCTAGGAAGCCTTTCGCGCACCTGCGCGAAAGGCTTCCTAGAAGCCATTTGCAGCCTAGCCGGCAAGGCAAGCAGACGGCAGGGAGTTCTCCCGCCGCCCGCTCGCTAAAGTAAAGTAAGCGCGGGCGGCAGGCGCGCGAAAGGCTTCCTAGAAGCCATTTGCAGCCTAGCCGGCAAGGGGGAAAGGGACGGCAGGGAGTTCTCCTGCCGCCCTCTTTATAATGGGGGCAGATTTCGAAAGAAGGGGGCGGCGGGGGACCTCTGGGAAGCTTCAGGGGGCGGCCGCCAGCCGAGGGGGACAGCTTGAAGGGGCGGCAGGGACTGGGAGCGATCCTGCCGCCCCGATTATGGATAAGAGGACCACCGAGAGGAGATTGAAGCGGGCGGCACCCTGCCGCCGGATTACTAGAAAAAATACGGCAGAAGGGGTGAGTAAAGCCCCCCCTGTTTTGTGTGGAACCCCCCCACCCCAGTGCCGGACCGCAGCTCCACGGTTCCGTGCACACCCCTAAAGAGGAACTATGACCTTTTCAGACATCTCCATGCTTAGCAGGGTACAAGCAGAAGTCAACACACCCCAAAATACAGAAATGTGTGTGTTGCAAAACACGCATCTTTCTTTCTCTAAATGCCTGGATGGAGGATGAGAGTGTTTGGGGGGATGAGCAGGCCGGGTTTAGAACTGGACAATCTACCACTGATCAGGTCTTTATCCTCCGTCATCTGATCGGAAAATACGGAGATAAGCCGGGGTCGGATTGTATGTGGCTTTCATTGATTTTAAATCGACGTTCCACTCTATCTCTAGAGGACTGCTCTGGGAGAAGCTAGCTCAAACGAACATCCACAAGCGGCTTCTTTTTTTAATGCAACAGCTTCATGCAGGCTCGAACATCAGGGTTAGATGTCATCCTAAAGGGGAGCTTTCACAACCTATACCTACCTATAAAGGAGTGAGGCAGGGATGTATCCTTGCCCCCTCACTTTTTAATTTATATCTCAATGACTTGGCCCCTTGTTTAACTGATTCCAGCCTACGTTTGCCATCTGCAGCAGGTGTATGTATTCCTCTTCTTCTTTATGCTGACGATGCTGCTATTTTAGCTAGGACTCCAGTGGGCCTGAGGCGAGCATTGAAAAGATTGGCCCTCTACTGTAGAGCCAATAATCTTTTGATCAATTACTCGAAATCCAAAGTAATGATTTTTGCAAGGAGACCTAGGCAGTTAAGTTGGTCAATTGAGGATCAACAGTTAGAACAGGTCTATACATATAGATATTTAGGTGTGACCCTGCAAGCAAGGGGTTCATGGAAGGCGCATATAGATGAAATTATTCTTACGGCATGGAGAAGTTCTCTGACTATCCGGAGATTTTTCTATTCTAAAGGAGATGAGATCATTTCGGCCGCCTTGAAATTATCTGCAGCCAAAGTTAGGAGCCAGCTATTACAGTATATGGAGCGCAACTTGGTCCTTTTCCTTCATACAAGTCTATGGATGTGGTTCAAAATGACTTCCTTAGGGCTCCACTTAGAGTACCTAGATGTGTCCCCAATGTATTATTAAGGTTTGAGTTGGGTGTTCTGAAGATCAAGGTCTGGGCCTAGTTGTCTATTTTGACCTATTGGCTTAAAGTCAGATCCCCCTGCCCCCCGAGGATGAATTTCTTTTATCTTGGCTGATGTATTCCAGCCCACTTGGGCCCAGGCTATTCGGGACAAAATTGTGTCCTTGGGTCTGTCTATGGACTACCTGGTCCTATTAAGTCACAACTAGGCTAGGCAGATCCTAAAACAAAGACTCTTGGACTTTGAAATTCAACAAGAACTCTCCCGAATCCCTGACTGTACTAAAAGGAGGCTGGGTTTGAGCAGTTCTAGTTGGGGCCCTGCTGCTTATTTGAATGCCTTGAGCATGACGTGCTACTAGAGGGCCTTTTTCAGAGCAAGACATGATAAGTTACCTTCAGCTGTGCTCTCGGGGAGGTTTCTGGGGATTCCTAGGGAGGATAGGAACATGTTTTGTTGCGCTGTCCATTATATAGAGATTTATGATGTTCCTTATTAACTCCTCTTCTGACACCCTTCCCAGGTTGCTCAGGAGATTTTTATGTTTCCTATCTTCTTGCAGATACAACTTTAGATGTCACCTTTAAGGTGCCCAAATTCTGTACTATTGCAGTACTGTTATGGCAGCGAGCTTTTCTTTGATTAATTTTACTGATTATTTGTTCGTGGATATTTATCTATATATTTACATATTTCCTTTTTCCAATTGTATCTTTCTAAGTTATGAGATGTTTTGTTTATGTTATGTTATGCTGACCTTGGGTCGCAAATAAGGAACTTTGAATTTTCTCTAAATGGGCAAATTGGAGGCATGGGGGTGGCAGAATTAGTGTCAGTTTCTATGCAACATGATATTTTTTTCTGTTTCTAAGCCTCGTGTTAGGCAACTCAACTCAACCTTAACTTGCTTGTGCAGGCAGCCAGCATTTTCCCTGCAAGGAGCAGACAGCAACCAGGTGCCAAGGGAAAGATTCAGCACTCCCTCCCCCAGCACTGCTGCTCTGATGTCACTGGTAGTCCTCTGGAGCAAAGATCCAATCACAAGTCTCCTGGGGAATCTGCAGTTTCTCCTGCACAAGTCTCCTGCAGAAACTCCAAAGCAGTCCGGCACAATGTGTATTTCACTAAACCAAATGCAGTTTCACCACAAGCCACGTCTCTGCAGCCTGTCAGCTGCTTGATATTCTTGCTTTTGCAATCCCAGGCAGGCAGCAAAAGCAAAAATGTTTAACAACTCGCTAAGGGGATGCCAGCCACAGTTGGTGTCCTATGTTTGGCTTGGCAGGCCACAAGTTAAACAAGGCACATTCTCAGCATGCTACAGCACAAACATTAAATTATCTTTGTTTAAACTGGATTTTTAAAATGGTTGTATCAAATATTTCCTTACTTTAAAATGAAATATGAATTTAATAAAATTAATGTAATACAAACATATTAAAATTTACACTTATAATCTCTTAAAACTGAATCCATGGCCCTCTACCAAACACAACGAGTAAAAGCCAGTTTGGTCTGTGTCATCTAAAACTATAGTCTGAGTTTTATACACTAATTTGCACATCTACTTGCACAGCAGTCTGATCACTGTTCCAGCCCTTGCAAAATCCCTAGCACTTCCCATGATTGGTCTCCTTCTCCACCATCTGTCTGCCTCTGCACTCTGCAACTGGTTGACAAGAGCCATAGGGGTCACCCACTCCTTCTAAAGAAGAGCCTTCAAGAAGTCTCCACCGCTCTTCCTAGAGTGGTCAGTTCCTCTTGGAGGCTCCCTGGCCACTAGAGAAGGAAGAGAAGCAAGGAGACGACAATAAGAAATGCACTGTGTGTGCTCAGTAAAACATAGTAGAGGCTGGTGGGGTGGGCAGAATTTCAGACCTCATGATTCTGATTCTGACAACCCCAGCTGCTTCACCCCCTGCCAGTCTCCAGTGCCCACACAGCCTAGTAGAGTATACAGGGTTATTGGGAGGGGACAGACTAAAAGAGCAGCCCTCTGTACTGAAATGTGCATACCTATAAACAAAATCCACATGAAGATTATTTCTACAGAAAGGATGGGATAAAATTGATGGTCAACATCCAAACTAAGACGGGGCACACAGAAGAATGTTTCACATGAGTAAAGGTGAAGGGATGGTTTTTGCTGATCTACCCTTTTTTTCTTCAGGGTTGTGGGATCCTCAGGGACCTATTTTGGGGAGGCTCAGATGGCTGCAAAGGGAAAATGGGGACTGGCAAAAATTGCCCACCACCACCACCACTGCACACACAAAACGTTCTTCCAGGCATGCAATGCTAGTCTGGATGTCAACCAGTAGGGATATGCACAATACTGACCTAGCAGGTTCTGACGCAAAATAAATATTATTTAAAGAAACATCTTAAATAGCTGGGCAGCAGAAAAACTCTGAAGCTTTTTTTTAAAGGCATCAATGAAAAAAACAGTACTGTTGCCAAAATTACACACTTTATTCCAATTTTTGCCAAGATTACATGACGATTAGGTTAGAAAGTGGCAGCAGCTACTGAAAAAGTTGTGGGGGGGTTTTGGGGGTGGGGGAGAATCTCAAATAAAATTCTCCTTTGTAGACCTTTTTATTGTACATAAAAACAAATCCAACAAAATACCATTGCTTCTGACAGTATTTTGTTGGATTTGTTTTTCTTTTATGCGCAATATAAAGAAGTTCTACAAAGGAGATTTACTTTACGTGTCATCATGCATATCTCATCACCACTATACCAGCTAATTCAAATAAAATTATTAATCATTCCGAATGATAAAAGGAGAGGAAGTCTCTCTTTCCTAACAATATGAGGAATAATACATTCTTACTCAAGCTGTAGTAGTTGAACTGTTGAATTGATTAGATTACTGACCCTGATTCACCTATATGTATAACAGAGTACCTACCCTAGCCAAATTACATGCTTTACACAAGGTAAAAAACTGGGGTTTTTAAAATGTTCTAATTTGCTAAGAATATAAGTATGAAATGTGACTGATTCCACCAAAACCACTAATGGCAGTTGTATCTGACTTTAATAATGACCCCAAAGAAGTAAAATTGGGTTGGCGGGGGGAATTTGACAATTGAATATTTTTGTATAGCAAAATTAAGAACAAACTGAATAAAAACCACCTTGGTTTGAGTATTTCCAAACAGAACAGATCTGTATTCTGTTTAAAGAGTAAATTCACCTCTAACAACTTTTGAGAAAATGACTGTTGATAATAAGAAAAACATTGATTAAGATCTCTTAGAATATGAATAGAAACTACAGACCAAACTGTCAAAAATCAGAAAGACTGAAAGACAAATTTCATAATCTATGGCAGATCTAAAACCAAAGAGTTGGAGTCCTAGAGCCAACCCCTTGTAGTCCAACTCCCTACTCAGTGCAGGGAATCCAGAGTGACAGCCTCCCCAACAGATGATTGTCCAGCCTCTACTTGAAAACCTTCCAGAGCAAAACAGTCGCCCCAACATACAACATAATTTGTGCAGTGGTTTTCAAACATACTTTCTCGCAACCCAGCTGAAGGTAATAATTTATCCCTGTGACACCAAAGAATTCATTCTCATAAAAATGGTAATACTTTTTTTCATGAAGTCTTAGTAAGGCAATGCATGCTAGGGCTTACCAACTGAGTTCACAGCTCATGTCTCCACAGCAGTGAGCAGGAAAACAGCCGCATGAGGAAATACATACTCAAAATCTCTCTATATATAATTCTCCTGGGTGTGCCTTGGAATGTGCATCCCAGCGCCCAGCTGATTGGCTGGGCGGTGGACGTGCCTGACTGGCCGAGGCGCACCCAGGAGGGCTGGTCGTGGAGGCCAAAGGCGGCAGCGGACCTGGCCCGGCCATGGAGGCAAGGCCTAGGAGGGGGGAAAGAAAGTGTGGGGGCAGAAGTGGCGGTGGGGAGGAAAGGCGGCTGGGCCCAGAAGCAGAGACTGGGGCAGAAGGTGGGGGGGGGATAACCGCCAGCCCCAAAGAGCGCACAGATGTTCTCTGCGGGGTCAGCTAGTTACTACATAGTGCACATAGTATGTACACTCAGATTTAGAAATCTTACTGGAAGCAAGCTATTAGTCCTATATCCTATATTTTAAGATATTAAAAAAATTAATAAGCAAGGGAACCAGGGCCCCTATGCCTAATATCTCGTGACCCAATACTGGGTCACAACCATACTCTGAAAACTACTGCTCTAAGCGTGTTTCTTCACTCATACTAAAGATCAAGTGTATCCAAGGGATTAAACAGTAATATGCTCAGGTGGCCGAGCATCTGCTTTGCATGCAAAAGGTCCCAGGTTCAATCCCTGGCATCTCCAGGTAGGGCTGGGAAAGACTCCTGACTGAAGCCTTGGAGAACCACTGCTAGTCAGTGCAGTCACTACTGGTTAGATGGACCAATGCTCTGACTTGGTATAAGGCCGCTTCCTATGTATGCAAAGTAATGAACAGCAGATGAATAGTTTGACAAAATATGGGACTGTGCCGCCATGGCAGAGCTAACCAACTTTATACAAGTGGAAGAAAGAAGTCATACTTTTGATAAGAATTGGGTGCCCTTCATTTTTTGTAATGACAATCATTTGTATTTCAATGTGAAATACTGTTTCAACAGATTTTGCAATTAATACATTTATATAACATACAGAATATGCACAAAGAGTACTACAAGGCCACTGAAGAACAAAAACACTACCAGCTGCTGTGAGAAGCAGGAAATATAAATAGAAAGAAAGGAAGGAAGGAAGGAAGGAAGGAAGGAAACCCCAACAGAGTTTATTTGCTCATCAAATCAAATTATTTAGAATTCACTTGCTCAAATTTCTTAAACACATGTACTCCTGAAATAAAGTAATTTTGAATATACAACTTTTAATATAAACTTTTTTCAAGAGACTAGCAATATTTTAAATCCACCTTTTTAAGGAACTGAACACAAAACTGGACATAATGACTGTGCTTCTTAAAGGAATGGCATTCAACTTCCATTCTCAGGCAAGTTTGACTAAACATTACAATGAGTAAAAAAGAAGCTGGCTGACACATAAGCAAAACATTTCTGCTCTGGGAACAGAGGATTCTGTTCTGCTGCAGACTTCTCCTGTGCAAGTACTTACTCACAGTTGTGTATAGCCTGATTCTGACTATGACAAATGGCATGAGAGTGGGGAGAGGGTGAAGAATGGGATATCAAGCATGGGGAACTTTTGTTACAGACACGCCGCAGTTGAGGGTGTGCTAATGGCGTGCATTTCCCCTTCATTTACCCCTTCAAAGTCTTTTGCCAGCTTTACACTCTGCTCTGCATATTTCTCCTATCAGAAAGCAGAGAAGGCAAGAAAGGTACAAGGTAGGCAAGAGCATGACTCCCAGTAGGACATAAGGCCTAGATATTATATTTGGGGCAAGCAGGTAAGGGACACAGAGCGATGAGGGACACGTGAAGTATATACAAAAATATTCCCCTTTCCCTGGTAAGGCAAAATGTGGAATGAGCACACAGATCCCAGGCGGTGTTAGTAACGACCCAACAACTTTCCCAGCATCTCTTTTTCCAGCCCTCTCCAAATGCTAGAAGATCCACCAGGTTCAGAAGAGGGCTCACACCTTGAGTCAAGACTGTATGGCCAGATCCCAATGCCCACCTTACCAAGGTGGGATCCTCCAACCCAAACAACATCCCAGCCGTGTCTGAAGTAGTTCTCAGAGCTGCCCCTGAGCATGAGCTGGTCATGGGCTCCAGCTGCCAGCTCCATACAGTCTTCCACTGCGAATCTGCTGTGGCCAGGCCCCTCTGCCTATCAACTGCAATCTCCAACTCTGAAATAGGTTCTATCATCATGGAGCAGGAAATCATTCCTGTTTCCATCTGAGTATTTGGCAGCAAGAACGACAGTGTTGCCACACAGAAGGCACAGAAATGGTGTTTAACAGAGTAGGAAACCAAATCCTCACAACATGTGCTCCATTTTCCAATATGACAATCATAATTCAAGAGTTCAGAGAAACACATTTTATTCTTGAGAGATAATGTACAATACCATGACTCCTAATTTCATGCATATGCTTACCAGAGATCACTAAAGGCTCACAGACTAGGCCCACTCAGAGAAAGCAAGCTCATCTAGCAGCTGTGCCATGAATGGCCAATGGCTTAGGCTAGCTTTATACATGGCTAACAAGCCTAACGTTTAGGACCACCTTAACAGTACCTCACAGTCATGAATCCAGACACCGGGAATGCCTAGCTGCTTTTTCCTCTTTGAGACTGGCTGGTTTCTGTTTAGGCAATCACCAAAAAGCAGTGACAACATCTCCAGTATAAGCACTACCTCATCCCCCAGACAGGAATTCTCAACTTCTAGCTACAGAGCAGACATGCTGGCAAAAATGCAGCTTGCCTAGTTAGACCACTTGCCGATGCTCTGACCAGCCCTTCCTAGCCTATTGCTGAGCCAGCCCAGCACAACTTGTGACCCACTAAGCTGAAAATGTGCCAGGCAAAAATGGGCTGCATTCAGCTTGATGGCTCACAACTAATGCAGGCTCTTAGTCACATGCTGCTGCCACCACCTTCTTTCTGGGCTTCCATCAGCACTCACATCATTCCTTTTTGCCAAAGCAATCCTCCAAGTGAAATCGGTAACCAGCTGCCATTCAGAGAGAAATACAGTAGATCAAAGCAACAGTCACCTTACAGGAATTCCCCACCCACAGGCAACACCCGCGAGTCAGACCCCACAATGACGGACTTCTGAACACTAAATACACAATTTCCTTACAGGAGTCTGTCTTGCGCATAGCATATGGACATAGTGACACTCTGTCAGACTGGGCAGGAGGGTGGCTAGCTGACTTCCTACAGGCATACACCTAATCCATGTGAATGGGGCTTCAGCCAGCATCTCCCTTTCAGAACTAGGACGGAACAGGGTCCTTTCTTCCCTAAACTTTCTTTACAGCTCATGTGGTTTGCTAACAAGCTCAGCCAGCTTCAGTCACTGGGTCTGAAGTACGAGCGGAATGCTGCTATGTCTGTACCAAAGAAGGCAGGTCAGCATCCCTGCAGCTCGAGAAATGAATGGCAAAGTCAGCTTCCCTTTCAGAGGATGCTCTCCCCAAAGCATCGGCATCACATTTTGAAGCGTCAGCCTGTTGGGTCCTGGCATCTCATTCTCATAATCAGATGCCTTCATCCACGAAGTCTGGAAAGCTTTAAGCATGATACAATTGCCTTGAATAAAAACCCCTGATGTCAAGTGTCTTGTGACATCGTCTCAAAAAAAAATGTCTGGCCTGGAGTTTCTGAATCTCTAAAGTTAACACTTGTCATTTTTGGCATTCCTCTGACACTCTGTGTGAACACTCTTCGGGAAAACGATCATCATATCCCAAGAAATAACTGGGCATGCACATTTATCTAGAGAGAACTCCTTTCTCTGGTCCTAAGAAGGAAAAGGACACTCCTGTCCCCCCAGTGAGGAGTCAGACAGGAGTAGTGTGAGGTTACCGAGGCTCTACTGGGTTGCTTGGGCTGCCGCCACCATCAGAATACTTAAAATTGCTGCCATAGTCCCAGCTCAACTTTGATACAATCTTTTGAGGGGTAACAAAGTCAAATATTTTGATCTCTCCCATGACCTGTGAAGTGTTTACATTTTATGATGAAATAAAACAACCTGCCTCTCAATCAAAAGATGTTCCACGCAAACAACAATAACACTAATAAAACAATGACAATCATAGCGAGAGAGAAGTCTGAAAGGCTCTGTCACTTAAGCTAATTTTACTTAACTCAAAGGAAATAAGTGGCCCTGTAAACTCATCGAATGGCAAATGGAATATGCTGATGCACATCCAAATTTAAAACATACCATTGACAGATCTCTTCCTAGAAGGCTAAATAAGCATATATTGCCCCAACAGCAGCCATCATGCTAAATCCCCACCTTACAAAGCGGCTGATACTAGTATGTTCCAGTTGTTTCCTATGCCTTTTCAAAGAGAGCAGACTCTAGGACAGGCCAAGGTCTGAACATTTTACCAGCATCAGATCAAAATAAATCAGGGAGGAATCCAACTACATTTCTTCATATTCTAGACTCTGGCCAAGATGTCTGTGTTGCAAGGCATATAAATAAGAAACTTAAGATAGACAGATATTATATCAAGTTACTCATTTGTTTAGTGCTTTCACTGAAGCACCTCAAAATGATATCTGCAGGCTGCAGCAGACAACTCTCAATTATGCCAGCATGCAGGTCTTTCTTGTTGAACTGTCTTTAGTTGATGAAACCAAACTGAGGACTTTCAAGTAGGGGTGTGGATGAACTGGTCCAACAGGAACTGAGCCGTTTAAGTGGTCCAATCGCAAACCAGGCCAGCCTTCAAGAAGGCAGCCGGTTTGCAATCAGACTGGACCAAGCCCAGTTCGTGGTGGATTGGTTCAGCAGTTTGAGGGGCAATGCTTGTAAAGGGGAATCCGGTGAGGATGCCCCTTTACAAGAAAAGGAAAAGACTTCAGAAAAGGCTTCTAAAGGGGTGGGCAGAGAGAGGCAAACTTCATCAGTAGATGTAGATGAGAAGGTCCTTACCAGCGTGGCAGCAGACGCTGCAGAATCGATCCTTGCTGGCCAGCCACCCCTCTCACTCTCTTGCAGAAGAGCACCATTCTGGCAAGGCTAGAATGGTGCTCTTGTGCATTCTGGTTTTGTCAGTATGGTGCTCTTTGTGCAAGAGCACCTCATGATCAAACAAAACAAAGCAAAACAAAAGGCGGGATCACGCTGCCATGCACGCTGCTGGCTACTGGAGGGAGGCTGCACATTGCTGCTCGGCAGTGGCAGTGGGTCTGTGGGGCAGGCGGCCAATGAGGAGTGGGTGCTGGCCACCACAGCACCAGTAAGGACCTTCTCATCTACATCTACGGTTATTAGTTGCCTCTCACCACCCGCCACCTTTTAGAAGACTCTTCTGAAGGCTTCCCCTCTGCTTGTAAAGGGGAATCTGCACCAGATTCCCCTTTACAGGCATTGCCCCTCGAACCGCTGAACCAGTTCAGCTGAATGGACTGGACCACCCAATCAGTTCGACCAAACTGGTTTGCGGACTGCGGTCCGAATTTGGTCTGAATGTGGACCGAACCACGGAAACCGGTTCCGTGCACACCCCTACTTTCAAGATGCCTGGTCTTTGGGCAAAAATTAAAACAGTCAAAACCAAGGCAGAAACAGGGCAAATCCCTGTGAAATTCCTCATCTTAGGGCTCACATCTTTTCTTTGATCACAAATACCTTTAGCACTGCACATAATACAGAGCTCTGAAGCATGTCAGTCCCACCCCACATGATTAAGTCTCTTAGAAGACACGTTTTCGATGCCATGCCAGCAAAAATGCTCCAAATCAATATGCTAGAGTATTAAAGAAAACAAGACCAGATCAAACACTTTGAAATGGTAGTTTTTAATCTGCTCTAATAGATCACTTTTCTATATAATCCACGTATTGTGCAATAAAGTACAAAAAAAAGTACAAAGCCTGGTGTAGTGGTAAGAGTGTTAGACTAGGACTGGGGAGACTCAAGTTCAAATCCCCGTTCCTTCACGAAACTCACTGAGTGACTCTGGGCCAGTCCCTTCTCTCTCACCTTAACCTACCTCACAGGGTTGTTTTGAGAATACACATAACCTTGTGTACCACACGGGACTCCCTGGAGGAAGAGCAGGATATAAATGCTAAAATAAAATAAAATAAAGTCCCCAAGTGAGTCTCTTACTTTTTTGAATACGAGTTCATGGACATCATTCTCTTCTATGGAAGAAATCAATACCTGGCCCTGCTTCTAATGATTCGGCTACTGAGAATGGGAGTCACTGTGAATGTTCTTTTTCTTCACAGGTTAGGAGGAGACCATCCTGACTAGAGTAACTCTTCCCATCAGACTCTAGAGGCAGGGCAGATCAAACAGACTTCCTGTTTCTTCTGGTAGGGAAGATCCCCTCCCAGTTAAAGATATGCTGTAGCTGGAAAAATCAAATTGAATAAAATGCAATATGCAACAGGGAGCTTACCAGATAAAAACAGAAAATGAATTGCATCCCACAGTGGCAACATTGAAAGCAGGAACAAAGAAAACACCACAGAAAAACGATGAAGAGAGGACTCTCCTCGACGAAGTATACCAAACTGGAGGTTTAAAAGGAGTCCAGTCCATCTCCCCCCCCCCCCTGCAGAAATCAGCAAATTCAGGCAAGATGGGTGAGGCAAGGTACCCTCCTGACCTCCAAAGAGAAGGACTCACAGTAAGCCCAATGATCCATTCTCCTTCAGGAGAAGAGTATGTCCTGATACAGGATATAAGGACACAGTGCTTTCCATTCCAGGCAGGCAACTCTGCTGTTGAACTGGATCACAAAGTCTGCAGGAGGACCCACATTCAAAGCCTACAATTATAGAGGCATGGGAGAAGGAGGAAAGATTTTCATCTAACACCACATAAAGTTCAACATAGTAAAGTCATACACACGACCATGAGAGGGGCAAGGAGGGCGGGTGGGGGAAAGGCAGGGATGAATCTGCCTTCCCCCCCAGATGATAAACAATCTCCTCTTGGGCACCAATGTTCCCTCTAGTTTTTCTCATCTGTGTGTGGAAAGAGTTTTGTTCTGGGTGGCAGTATCAAGGCAGTGCGTGTGCACATGCAGTCAGAATAGGGTCTTCCTAATTCAACCTGAGCAGGATCTAAAATTAACTGAGTAGACATCAAAAAACTTGTGTGCACATGCGCACGCCTTAGAGGGAACACTGTTTGGCATGCCATTATGCACGCACATGATCTGTGCTGATCCAAATCATGCAAATCACTGGAGGATGGGGAAATGAGTCCCAGCCTTCTGGAATCCCAAAATGTACTACACAAGCAGCACAGTGCATTGGGGGATTCCCCTGTGAGCTCAAGACACCCAAGCATACACACAACCCCCTACCTGGGGTAAAAAGTGCACTTGCAGCCTTTAACCCTGGTTAAAGCTCAGGTTAAAAACTTGGGTTTGCAGGGCAGGCAGCACTGGGATCAGTCTCAATCCCAGTGCTTTACACGGGCAGACAAACCCAGGCAGGATTGCCCCAGCCTGGGCTTGGTTGCTCATGTGAACAGCCATATATACTCACATATCATATTTACATCTCTCCTCCAATGAAGTTAAGTGCCAGTGAATGATGTGAGAGGGTAGCACCCATTAGAGTGGGTAGCAATTTCCCCTGGAATTAGCTGTTGTCAGTGCAATGTTACATAAAACACCTTCTCCAGACAGATCTTCTCAGGAAAAAGGGGGTGGGTGGAAATATGGCAAACAGAAATTCTGGAGCCCAGTATTGTCAGACTAGGACTTCCTCCATCCCTGTGCAAGGAAGCTGAAGGAGACCTCTGGGCTTTGCAGTTGACAGGGAGGAGTGAACAAGTTCACTAGAGAAGTTCCAAACACCCTTCTGATCCTTAGGAGAGCTAACCTTTGGGGCACTAGTCTCCTTGGACTAGTCTCTGAATGGTGATCCAAATGACCTTAATGCCTAGACTTCCTTGGGAGTCTCTGCAGATAGTGAAAAGACGTGGACTTCAGACCATTCTACAAGGAGTGTCACCTCTTTACACATAGTGCTCCCAAACATGTGAACACTTGCCTTCGGACACAGGTCTTGGCTATGAGATCATCAGTCCTCATCAAATGCAAGATCCCTTGAATCTATCTTTTGTGCATTGGTCTGGGAGTTTCATGTCAGTGTGTGAAGGAGAAATGGGGGGGGGGAGTGACTGAAGAGGCTGTAAGTGGGGCTGTGGAAGGTGGGCAAGTGAAGACAAGGGACGGGGTGACCCTTAAGATCTTGTCTTGGTGGGTAATAAAAAAAATCAAATTTTCCCTGTCACAGCAAATAAATAAATATTCATGTTTGAAATTCAAACACAGGTGCACACACACAGTTTTTCACATGTATTTTATACAAGAAAGTGGGTGAAACTTGTAAACAGCACGCTCATCTTGTAAGCAGCAAGTTTCCCACCTGGGTCAGTTAGTTTGGCAGAGATTAAATGAACTCACTCACAACTATCCACCAAAAGCAGGAAGGAAAAAATGTGCCAAAAGTAATTCCTGCCTACATAACTGGATGGTCCAATTCTGGGCTTTGTTGTGTTTACAATTAGAACTCTAAGGTTATAGGGCTGTAAATGGGACAGTTACACCACATTGCACTCCCACCACATTGCAATATGGGCAGTTCTCTAATCACATAATAGTGATTACCCCACATTCTAAATCCTCCATTACATCTAGTATTTAAATCCAGGGTAGGGAATGTATGGTTTTCCATCCGGATGATCATTCGTACACAGGTAGAGATCTCTAATCTCATGTTGAAAGTAGCATATGAACTGGCCTTTGGTCATGCTAGCATGTTATCAAACCTTAGAAATTGTTTTAGATAGTCAGAGATGGGACAGACATATGGTAAACATTTAATTGTGCTATTAACTTTTGGTTCAATGATTGATTGATTAACACTAGCTGCTTAATTTAATTTAATTTAATTTAATTTAATTTAATTTAATTGTTTAATTTTGAATTAGAAAAGCAGAGTATAAATATTCTAAACGAATACATACAGCCCCAGCGGAGTATCCTTGAAAATCATTTCTAACCGTAAATTCTTTCTCCTACAATATATTTTGTATGTATGTATGTATTTGTTTATTTCGGCCCAAGGCCAGCATATATATTCTGTAAAGAACTTCTACATTGTACAAAATATTGTACAGAATATTTTGCTCTTTATTCCTAAAGCAAAATCAATCACACTTTGAAAGTCAACATGCTTTTTAAGAGGTATTAATTTTTGCACAGCGTGTCTTACATGCTTCTGAAATTTGTCATCTATTTGAAAGTCAAGAGATCAAAGCCAAATGAGAGTCAATAAAAAGCCAAGCCTTACAGGCACCCTTGTTTGAACTTTTGTGTGCCCTGCAGTTATGTACAGAAGAGAGGAAGTGACCTGCCTTGTTCATTAACATATAGCTGCAAGAAAGCAAAAGGTGTGTGGGAAGAGGGGTGTGGACCAAGCAGGAAGTTGTATGTGCCACATCCACATACCTAAAAGTTAAGGTGTGCTCAGCAATGATGATTCAATGCTTTGTCAGCTCTGTTCCAAGGCAGTGCCATGAGGCTCTACTCAAGCTGTTCAAACATGTCCAAGCTCAGCTTGTAAAGAGAGAGAAATCTACAAGAATATTCTGGTTCTGTGCAATAAACCAACCAAAGTAGATGAGGAAAAGTGAGTGGGATAGATATGGAGTAAATATTGAGAATACTGATTCTATGAGTAGTGATTACTCATGTGATGGTAGACAAGGTAAGGTCCAGAATCAGGGTCCCTCCCTTTTGATGCTGCATTAGTTTGTTTCTATATTTCCTTAAATATCTTCTGTCTTATCTACTATTTCATATGAAAACATCGGTCCAACTATAATTATTGAGGGAGGAAATTTGTTCTTTTAGGCCTTCACTATACAACCACTGTTGCAGAGACCCATGGCACCTTAAAGGCTACATTTATAGTTGATTTTAAAGCCAAGAACCAGCTTTGTTCGACATTTGAATGTGACACCTTGGCATCACCGTGCCCGTTTTTATAAGCTACTGCATTAATCAATATCGTAGCTTTATATGAAAGCATCTGTTTTTGTATTGATATATTTTCCCCAAGGCATCACTCTAATGGGCAGTAACAGGAGAGTAAATCTTATATAGATGAACAGTATGGCCATAGCAAATGAGAATGCATAGAACTGTCACAGCTGCAGCAGTCCTAAATAAGGTTATCAGGTGAGTTCGCATCTCATTGCTATGGTGCCATTTAGAGATATGAAGGCCCGGGGTGGGGGCTGAAAAACCTGGTGTGTGTGTGTGTTCCCCTGTTTTTCTTTTGGAAGAACTCTTTGGTTTTCCCCCAAAAAACTGGATCATGAAATATTTTCTTTTGAAATGCTAAATAAAATGTATAGGAAACGGTGTTCAGATACATTCATATAAGAAAAAGTGTCCTAGCCTTTACGTGCATGGGCAGTTGGGAGACTCCACTGGCACGCGAAGATATCCAGGAAGAGCACCAGGATTACAGAAGTGGTGGCAAGCGGGGGGAACATCAGGTATGGACCTGCTCTCCTCCTTGTGAAAGGGGCTGTGGAAGCCCTCGTTTTAAAGGGATTGTGCTGGTGAGTCAGATGCTGAATCACATTTCAGCACATCCCTATACAGTAATGATGCAATCATTTGCCGCAGTGGAACCTCCACAAGCTTGGTAGAAGTGAGGCTGTGGTTTGGGGATGTACGAACAAACACACACACCCCACTTCTGGACTGGTGGGGTGCTGCACTATATGAAGCCAGTTTCTTCGGTTTTCAAAATTAACTTTTTAACTGCTTCTCATAAACAGTCAAATACTAAGAGATGCTGGATTCCTTGGAATTCAGCAGACTGTAGCCCAAGTATAACAAAAACTAAATAATGTTTAAAAGTAAATTAAATGACTACATTTGTATATACTGTCTGAATAAGCTATACTTCTAAATGTAATATAGCAAACATAATCAATGCTATTAACAAAGCAGGTTATACATAATACCTTCTATGCTCCTAAAGAAACAAAACAACTTTAAATCTGTAAAGGGCTGTAAAAAAAGAAGTATTGCAGATCTTTCAATTTCCCCCAAAATTTGTTTGGTTTCCCATCCCTGATGCCCCCCCCCCCCGAGGGGGAAGGGCTTGTTTGTTTTTTCATGGCTTCAACATGTCCTGAAATTTTACATCTCTAGTGCCATTGCACAAAGTATCAACCTCAATTTGTAAAGTCCACCACTCAAGGCAGGTAAGAAGAAGGGATTTACAATTCCCATCCAATGTGGGGGCTCCCTTATTCAACTGCAAAATGGTTTGGGCTCTATTCTATCTGGGTACACACCCCTAACCCTGTATAAAGGGCAACCCTTTCACTGACATGGAGAACACAAAAACAAGTATTTGTCAAGGGGGAAGCACTGTGCCCATGCTCAGAAACATTCTGCCCTTAGTGTCCGAATCCCCCCCCCCAAAAAGGGCCACAAACCTAATGCGAGGGGGCAGGGAAGTATCAATGTGCTAAAATAGTAATGTGCTTATGGAGCAAAGCTCCTTGATCTGAATTTGGCCTCCACAATACAAACACTTCCTACTGAAATCCTACTAAATCAGCGAGCTTCCCAATTTGCAGATGGAAAGAGCTGGCACTTCACCACCACCACTAACTTGATGAGCATTCTTCTACTGCAAGGGTTCCCTCCCAACCTGTGGTACTCCAGATGTCACTGAACTACAATTTCCATCATCCTCAGGGACAATTTATTGTGGCTGGGGATAATGGAAGCTGTAGCTCAGCCACATCTGGATAACCACAGTTGTTGGGAACTCGTGTTCTAGTGTATCTAGCATGGCACAGAGTCGAGAGTTCCCTGAATTTCCAGTATACAAAAATCAAGCAATCAGGAAACACCCATCACCCGGGTGGGATGTTATCATGATCATGCAGCTGTGTCAACATTACAAATCCAGCTTTAAATATTGGCAGAATACTACTGGTTGAGGATGGGGTTGTTTTAGCTGGGGGGCAGGATTTGGTGCCAGAGTAAATTTTACTTGGCTGGTGGGGAATGTTGGCTCATTTTAAAAGCCTTCTCCACTGAAAGGTTACAAAAGGATGGAAATATCACCAAGATAAAACTCTTTCCCCAAAACACTACATTTGGAAGACAAATGCGACCTGACAGCACCCTTTTAAAACAAATGATCATTTGCCAGTATAACACTAAAATTTAAAGATCTGATTTTTCAATTTATCATGTTCATGCAGTCCAAAACTATTTTAGAATTAAAACCTACACGATACTTTGGCCTCTACTTATGTTAAAGTTCTATCATATGGATGAGAAAAGCCTTATTTGGCAAGTTTTAATCTATCTATTTAAAAGCCTTAGGATATATGTCGCACATCCCGTGATACGTGGCACATCTCACAACAGTTGTCCAGAGGAGAGGGAAGGCACGGAGTGGGGCTGAGTGGCGGATGGAGGGGCAGCTGTGGAGGAGGAGGAGGAGGAGGAAGCCGGAGGGCTGAGGAGGAGGTGGCGCTGCGGCAACAAGGAAGAAAGAAGAAGAAACACTGAGCAGCGGTCTCCATCGCCCTGCTGAGTCTCCTCATGAGGAGGATGGTCAGGGCAGAAGAGTGCACTGAGGGCCTTTCATGCAGGCCAGAAGGGAAGCCCCGGCTCGGCCATTCTCCTCACAAAGAAACTCGGCAGGGCAACAGAGGCCAGCCCTCAGTGTACTCTCCCGCCCAAACTGGCCATTTTCCTTGTGAGAAGACTCGGCAGGACGCTGCTGTGGAAGAGTCAACCTAGGTTGCCGCAATGCCTCTCTCCCTAGGAAGGAGAGGTGGAGGGGGAGGCTGAGGGATGGGGGAGAGCAAGAGGGGGTGTGTGGGGGGAGAGAGAGAGCTGGGGAGAGTGAGAGGAGAGGTGGGGGAGAGCGCGTGGGAGAGAGAGTTGGGGGAGAGCACAAGAGAGAGAGAGAGAGTGTTGTGGGGGGAGCGAGCAAGCGAGCGAGAGCTGTGGGGGGAGCGAGCAAGCGAGCGAGAGCTGTGGGGGGAGCGAGCAAGCGAGCGAGAGCTGTGGGGGGAGCGAGCAAGCGAGCGAGAGCTGTGGGGGGAGCGAGCAAGCGAGCGAGAGCTGTGGGGGGAGCGAGCAAGCGAGCGAGAGCTGTGGGGGGAGCGAGCAAGCGAGCGAGAGCTGTGGGGGGAGCGAGCAAGCGAGCGAGAGCTGTGGGGGGAGCGAGCAAGCGAGCGAGAGCTGTGGGGGGAGCGAGCAAGCGAGCGAGAGCTGTGGGGGGAGCGAGCAAGCGAGCGAGAGCTGTGGGGGGAGCGAGCAAGCGAGCGAGAGCTGTGGGGGGAGCGAGCGAGCGAGAGCGTTGTGAGGGAGCAAGCAGAGAGAGAGTTGTGGGGGAGCAAGCAGAGAGAGAGTTGTGGGGGAGCAAGCAGAGAGAGAGTGAGTTGTGGGGCAGCAAGAGAGAGAGTTGTGGGGCAGCGAGCAGCGAGAGAGAGAGTTGTGGGGCAGCGAGCAGCGAGAGAGAGAGTTGGGGGGCAGCGAGCAGCGAGAGAGAGAGTTGGGGGGCAGCGAGCAGCGAGAGAGAGAGTTGGGGGGCAGCGAGCAGCGAGAGAGAGAGTTGGGGGGCAGCGAGCAGCGAGAGAGAGAGTTGGGGGGCAGCGAGAGAGAGAAAGTTGTGGCGTAGCGAGAGAGAGAAAGTTGTGGCGTAGCGAGAGAGAGAAAGTTGTGGCGTAGCGAGAGAGAGAGAGTTGTGGCGTAGCGAGAGAGAGAGAGTTGTGGCGTAGCGAGAGAGAGAGTTGTGGGGGGAGTGAGCAAAGAGTGAGAGAGAGTTATGGGGGAGTGAGCAGAGAGTGTTGTGGGGGTAGTGAGCAGAGAGAGTGAGTTGTGGGGAGAGCGAGCAGAGAGAGAGAGTTGTGGGGGGAGCGAGCAGAGAGAGAGAGTTGTGGGGGGAGCGAGCAGAGAGAGAGAGAGTTGTGGGGGGAGCGAGCAGAGAGAGAGAGTTGTGGGGGGAGCGAGCAGAGAGAGAGAGTTGTGGGGGGAGCGAGCAGAGAGAGAGAGTTGTGGGGGGAGCGAGCAGAGAGAGAGAAAGTGTTGTGGGGGAGCGAGAGAGAGAGTTGTGGGGGGAGCGAGAGAGAGTTGTGAGGGGGAGCGAGGGAGAGAGAGCTGTGGGGGGAGCGAGAGAGAGAGAGAGCTTTGGGGGAGAGCCAGAGATAGAGTTGGGAGGGAGAGAGAGAGAGTTGTGGGGAGGAGCGACAGAGAGACAGTTTTGGGGAGGAGCGACAGAGAGAGTGTTGTGGGGGGAGCAAGAGAGAGAGAGTTGTGGGGGGAGCAAGAGAGAGAAAAAGTTGTGGGAGTGAGTGAGTTGTGGGGGGAAGCGAGAGAGAGTTGTGGGGGAGCGAAAGAGTTGTTGGGGGAGTGAGAGATAGAGAGAGTTGTGGTGGGAGCAAGAGATAAGAGAGAGTTGTGGTGGGAGCGAGAGAGAGAGAGTTGGGAGAGAGAGAGAGTTGTGGGGTGTGTGAGAGAGAGAGTTGGGGGAGCGAGAGAGTTGTGAGGAGGAGCGAGAGAGAGAGAACATTGTGGAGGGAGTGAGAAAGAGAAAGTTGTGGGGGGAGCGAGAGAGAGAGAAAGTTGTGGGGGGAACGAGAGAGAGAGAAAGTTGTAGGGGGAGCGAGAGAGAGGGAAAGTTGTGGGGGGGAGCGAGAGAGAGAGAGAGAAAGAGAAATTTGGGGGGGGGGGGCGAGAGAGAGAGAGAAAGTTGTGGGGGGAGCGAGGGGTGATGGGGTGATTGTGGGGGTGTCTGGTATCCTATGTTACTCATAGGGTCCTAGGAAGTCGCCTTGCCAAATTTGGTCCTGTTAGCTCAAAGGGAATGTATAGGGAACATACAAACAGACATTCAGTTTTATATAGATAGACTGGGAAGAGCTGGCTTACAACTAATACTAGGCCTATATAAATACACCCGAACAATAGAGCCAACATTCCTAGTCTGGGTTGGATGAGAAGTTTGGTATATGTCATGACAGGAAGTCCAGGAGACCAGAGAGGGCATACACAGCTGTCTGGAGGGCTACTGGTCAGGAAAGAGATCTTGTGATGCATCCTGAGGATCCATACAAGTTGAGAGAGTATGCACTCCCTGGTTTGATCCCAGTAGTCAAAGTTTGGTTGCTGCTGTTGGGTTGGTATAGTATATAGGCAATTGAGGGAACTGTGAATTGCATTTTCCTACTACTGCTGCAGATATTTATGTGCCGCTTTTCAACAAATCTCTCAAAGCAGTTTACATAGAAAAAACAAAGATGCCTCCCTGTGCCAAAATGGCTCATCAGCTAAAAAGAAACATAAAGGTAGACAACAGAAAAAACCACTGGAAGGCTGTTGTGATGGGGCTGGACAGAAACAGTTGCTGAAATTCCCCTGCTAAACAGAAGAGAATCACCACTTTGGAAGGTGCCTCTTTGCTCAGTCGGCAGGGGAAGGGGTGCATCGGTTGATGGGATGGGGTCCCGCAAAACAAGCATGGTTAAAAAGGAGGAACTGCATGATATGAGGAGTCTCCCCGCACCTACACCGCTGAATAGAACACCTGCATCTTTGCCTCACTTCACAAACACACACCCTGTCCGTCCCCCTATATCAGAGGTGCTGGACTGGCCTCGCTCCTTCTCACTGTCCCAAAGGCTTGATTCTGAAACAGCACTGCCCTCTCCCTTTCCTGACGCTGCTACTGAGGACCTTACTTCTCAGATCATCCCCTTGAGGTCATCCCCTTGACCGCAAGCTGGGAGGGCCAAGCACCACTTGTTAGCAATCAGTTAAATACTGGAGCCCTGAGGCCCCCAAAGCCAAGCCAATGTACTAAACGTTGAGAAAGAACACAGCAGGATAGGTGCAGACTGATGTTGTTCAGGAGGCGGCTTAGAGGTAGATAAAGCCACCTTTATGCACATCTTCATAGGCTCAGCAAGAGAATCAGCACTTGCTTCTCTTTTTTACCAATGTCTTAGCAATAGGGAGCTCACTAAGTGAGCACATGCACTTTTTAAAACATTACTTTGGATGGAAAAGAAGAGAATTAGATATTTTACTTGCTTGACTAGCAACACGCTAGCTACCATGGTAACAGAGAGAACTGAGAAAGAGAATACATCAAGCAATGTGACGAGATCCCTATTGCCTGAAACATTCTACCAAATCTACATGCCTTTCTAAAATGATTAATTGCGTGCAACCAAAACATCTAAATTTAGCAACAGAATTATCAGATGAAACAAAGTTAAGCAAGGAGCTACTTTAGATTTAAAACTTATCAAGAGATGACCTTCATAGGCTCAAATAGTATGGCAATTTCTAACATAAGCTTAGAAGTGTGGATCTTATCTTCTATGTATGATTTTATAGGACAAAAATTCCAGATGCAGAAAGGCCTAGAGCAACTCTCAGTTATGCCTGTCTTGTACATAGTGAGATACATTTGAAAGATCAGACACAAAGCAACAGACATGAAAGCACTTTATCAAACAATCAAGAATGCCAAAAGGCTCTTTCCCTGACTTTCATATGGCAAATCTAAATTCAGCCAGTTGCAGCAGCACAGAAAGCCACCTTACAGCAGCCTCCCCTTATGTGTTATTTTTAGCCACTTCGTCTGACAACGCCCAACAACTAAGCAGGCTGAGAATAGTAAAGGGGAGAGAGGGGATTATCAAGTGCTAACAGTGAAAACACACAGTCATAATCACTTCCTCCATGTCTTTAGTGTATCACAAAGTTACTCTCTCTGAAATGCGCCACATTTAAAAACAACATACAACACATGCTACAATGGAAACAGATAATGCTTTCCTAAAGCAGTGTTGTTCTAACATCTCCTTAAAAACAAGGGAAGAAAAACATGACTTAGTTTTCCTCCCAGCATTGTTAAGCTAAAAAAAGGGGCTGCACTCATTCTTTTAGGATGCTTCCAAAATAGATCTCTCGCGGCATGCCCCCTACACACACCATAATAAAACAGATAAAGAATATTCAATATTATCAAAGCTGGAGGAGGGGTGAACATTTTAGAGAGCAGAAGGCTTCCCTTGTCTGCAACAAATTCTTGGAAAGCAGCCATAGCTCAGTGGGAGAGCACTGGGTCCAAGCTCCAGCATTTCCAGTGACAAAGGATCTCAGGTAGCAGGGTTGGCCAAGACCCTTGCCTCAGACTCAGGAGAGCTACTTCCAGCTGGGTGGACAAGACTGAGCTAGACAGACGCTGTATAAAGCAATTTAAATGTCCGTATGTCCTGCCCATCCAAACTCCCAAACCCATTCTGAGTTCTAGCCTTGATTGTTTTTTCCAAGTGTTGTGCTGAGTCATGGGCTCCAACATGAACAACTGGCTTGAGAACACTATATACTACACTGCAGAATGCTCTAAGAGGAGGATAAAAACCAAGAGAATTGCAAACCTCCCTAATCTCTTGGGGCTGAAAAATGATTTTCCAGATGTTCATGAAATGCCACACAGAACTGTCTTGGAGTCTGCACAACATCTCTGCTATCACCACCACCAAACAAACCTCCTGAAACTAGCAAAATCCATGTTGATCGTAGACTGAAGTTCCAAACTCGGTGCAGCAGTAACAGCAGCATGCTTTTTATAAGTCAAAAGAAAACAGAAAACCCAAAGAGATAAGCAGGGAAACTTCCTCACTTCATGCTCAGGTCTCTCTCACAACAGAAAAAGCCGGACAGGGCATGCTAACATAATTCCAAATCGCCTTCTTCCAGGCAACAAGTTTTGGAATGCCTAGTTCAAAAGAATACTTCCCATGGAGGTTGCAGGAGATTGACTGATCAATGAAAGAAATGCATATCTTTGGATGCCCAATTAAGATACTGTTGGGGATGCAGCCAGAATTCCCTCTATTCTTCTCCCCATCTGTGTACAAAATGAGTTTTGTTCTGGGTGGCAGTATCAAGACAGTGTGCGCGCACGTGCATTTAGAGTGGGGCAAGATGTGAAATTGCTGATCTCCTAGCAAAAATATGTAACTTGTCCTTACAATCAGGCTCTGTACCAGAGGACTGGAAAGTAGCCAATGTAACTCTGATTTTTTAAAAGGTGTTCAGGGGGGATCAGGGAAACGACAGGGCAGTCAGCTTAACTTCTATGCTGGGTAAACTGAAGGAAAGCATACTTAAGGACAAAATTGTTAAACATATAGTAGAACAGACCTTGCTGAAGGAGAACCAGCATGGCTTCCACAAGGGCAAATCTTGCCACATTCACCTTTTGGAGTTCTTTCAGAGTGTCAACAGGCATGTGGATAATGGTGATCTGGTTGATATAGTATACTTGGGCTTCCAAAAAGCTTTTGACAAAATTCACCACCAAACGCTCTTGAGTAAACTTACCAGTCATGGGATAAAAGGACAGGTTCATGTGTGGATTGGTAACTGGTTGAAGGACAGGAAACAAAGGATAGGAATAAATGGACAGTTCTCCAAACGGAGGGAAGTAAAAAGATCTGTAGTGGGACCAGTGCTCTTTAACTTGGTAAGCAGTGAAGTGGCCAAATTTACAGATGACACTAAACTATTTAGGGTAGTGAAATCCAAAACTGATTGTGAGGAACTCCAAGAAGATCTCTCCAAACTGGGTGAATGGGCTACAACACAGCAAATACGGTTCAATGTAAGCAAGTGTAAAGTGATGCATATTGAATTTTTAAAAATCAACTTTACATATACACTGATGGTGTCTGAGGTGTTAGTGACTGACCAGGAGAGAGATCTTGGGGTCATGATGAACACCTCACGGAAAGATAGCTGCTGAAAGAAGTTGTGTGCACGCATTATGTGGCAGATGTGAAAAAAGCAAATTCCATGCTAGGGATTATTAGGAAGGGAATTAAAAATAGAAATGCTAATATTATAATGCTAATATTATAAAGGGAGGAGAGCTGGTCTTGTGGTAGCAAGCATGACTTGTCCCCATAGCTAAGCAGGGTCTGCCCTAGTTGCATATGAATGGGAGACTTGATGTGTGAGCACTGCAAGATATTCCCCTCAGGGGATGAAGCCGCTCTGGGAAGAGCAGAAGTTTCAAGTTCCCTCCCTGGCTTCTCCAAGATAGGGCTGAGAGAGATTCCTGCCTGCAACCTTGGAGAAGCTGCTGCCAGTCTGTGAAGACAACACTGAGCTAGATAGACCAATGGTCTGACTCAGTATATGGCAGTTTCCTATGTTCCTAATGCCCTTATACAAATTGATGGTGTGGCAACATTTGGAGTTCTGGTTACCATATCTTAAGAAGGATACTGTAGAACTGCAGAAGGTGCAGAAGAGGACAATCAAGATGATCAGGAGCCTGGAGTACCGTCCTGTAGGCAAGGCTACAGCATCTGGGGCTTTTTAATTTGGAAAAGAGGTGACTACAGGGAGACATTACTGATTGATTGATTAAATGCCATCAAGTTGGTGTCGACTCTTAGCGACCACATAGAAAGATTCTCTCCAGGATGATCTGTCTTCAATTCGGCCTATAAGGTCTCTCACTGGTGTATTCATTGCTGTCGTGATCAAGTCCATCCACCTTGCTGCTGGTCGGCCTCTTCTTCTCTTTCCTTCAACTTTCCCCAGCATTACAGTCTTCCCAAAGGAGCTGGGTCTTCGCATAATATGCTCAAAGTATGATAGTTTGAGCCATAGAAAATGATGCATGGAGTAGAGAGTGGACAGAGAGAAAATTTTCTCCCTCTCTCACAACATTAGAACAAGGAGACATCCCGTGAAACTGAAGGCGAGGAAATTTAGGACCAACAAAAGAAAGTACTTTCCCCCCAGGGCATGATCAATCTATGGAATTCTCTGCCATGGGATGTGGTGATGTCCACTAGCTTGGATGGCTTTAAAAGGGGCTTAGACAAATTCATGGAGGACAGGTCTATCAATGACTACTAGTCTGCTGCTACTAGTCTAAGGAGAGGAGAGCTGGTCTTGTAGTAGCAAGCATGACTTGTCCCCTTAGCTAAGCAGGGTCCACCCTGGTTGCATAAGAATGGGAGACTAGAAGTGTGAGCACTGTAAGATATTCCCCTCAGGGGATGGAGCTGCTCTGGAAAGATCAGACGGCTTCAAGTTCCCTCCCTGGCATCTCCAAGATAGGGCTGAGAGAGATTCCTGCCTGCAGTCTTGGAGAAGCTGCTGCCAGTCTGTGAAGACAATACTGAGCTAGATAGACCAATAGTCTGACTCAATATGTGGCAGCTTCCTATGTTCCTATGATGCCTAAGAGGCAAGATGCCTCTAAATACCAGTTGCAGGGGAGCAACAGCAGGAGAGAGGACATGGCCTCACCTCTTGCCTGTGGGCTTCTCATAGGCATCTGGTGGGCCACTGTGGGAAACAGGATGCTGGACTAGATAGGCTTCGGGCCTGATCCAGCAGGGCTGTTCTTATGAGAAAGGGACAATTTTGGCACCAGAAAACTGCAATTTATGGGTGAGTGAGCGGTGTCCCACATATGCAATTACTGAAACAATGGGGGACACGGACGGGGGGGGGGAGCATTTGCTCCCTGCCCCGCCACCAGCCATCCTTGAAAGGGGAGTCAATACAGAAAAGACTGCTCTTCATTCATTGAAGAGTGTACCTTTAGTTTTGCATTCAGGTGAGATGTAGCAGTGACAACTGTAGTGGGCTTGCTTAGTGAAGCACTGGCAGTGCTGCCAGGAGTTGACTCCCCCAAGCAAAACAAGCACCAACTGTGCCCATCTGGAGGGAAAGAGTTCCTTCCCCCCATGAGCAGCAGCACTTAAAAGGACTTGCTGCACCACAGACATGTGGCCAGGTAGGATTGGTTCTTCCATCCTAACTCCAATACAACCTGGGGGGCACAGCTCAAGAACGACAGGTTGCTTACCTGTAACTTGGGTTCTTCTAGTGGTCATCTGTGCTCTTACACGAATGGGCTTTGCGCCTGCACAGAGACCACATCGGAGCTTCCAAACTAGAGTTCTAACTTTTTTGGCGGTAACCCCACCCCCATGGTATATAGGCGGCTGCGTGGGCTTCCCTCTTCAGTCTTCTGAGTCCGCCAATCTGAAAGACTAGCAGAAAAGACATTAAAAGAGGGGAGGATGGGAGGGCATGTAAGAGCACAGATGACCGCTAGAAGAACCCAAGTTACAGGTAAGCAACCTGTCGTTCTTCGACGTGGTCTCTGTGCTTTACACAAATAGGCGCATAGCAAGCTGCACTTGTGCCATGCTCACCTGGAGGAGGGATCAGGAGAAGATGGACTGTAACACCACCCCGCCAAACGTTGTGTTTTTTCTGGCTTGGACATCCAGGACGTAGTGCTGCACAAATGAGTGTTTTGATGCCCACATAGCCACCTGGCAGATAACGTCCAAAGGAATGGACCTGTCAAAGGCAGTAGAAGCCATGACCGCTCTTGTTGAGTGTGCTTTGATGGAGGGTGGGAGAGGCTTCTTGGAGAGCTGGTATGCTAAAGTGATGGAGCGAACCACCCATCTGGATATGGTCTGTGCAGAGGCCTGCTTACCTCTGTTGGGTCCAGAGTGAAGCACAAAGAGAGGTAAAGGTGCGGAGAGCAGAGGTTCGGTCTACACAGAAGGCGAGCGCTCTACGAACGTTGAGGGTGTGGAGACGTCGTTCGGCCTCAGATAATGGTTCAGAGAAGAACGCAGGTAAGGAGATAGGTTGGGAGCGATGAAAGGAAGTAACTACCTTCGGGAGGAAGGCAATGTCTGGTCTGAGGACGACCTTCTCTCTATGGAAAACCAGATAAGGAGGGTCAACTCTCAGTGCTCTGAGTTCACTGACCCGCCTGGCAGAAGTGATAGCCATAAGGAAGGCCACCTTACAGGAAAGAAGATCCAGAGAAATCGTGGCCATGGGTTCGAAGGGAGGGTGCATGAGAGAGGAGAGCACCAAGGTCAGATCCCATGCAGGTGCCATGACCGGCGGGTCCGGGTAAAGGTGGGTGAGGCCTTTCAGAAAACGCTTGACCGTGGGGTGTTGTAACCATGACGGCGTAGATGGTGGAGAGTTAGCCACTATGGCTGCGAGATGAACTCGCAAGGAAGGCATCTTCAGTCCAGCCTCCTTGAGGGACAGTAAGTATGAACAAACATGTTCTACAGAGACAGAGTGTAAGGGAACGTTCCTGTTTTCTAGAAAGTTCTGAAAACATGTCCATTTATGGGAATAGGAGGCGAGGGTAGTAGGTTTACATGAAGCATTACTATTCTCTGTAGGTCTACGGGCAGGTTGGGACTATGTGCCAAGCCATGAGATGGAGACGTTGTAGGTATGGATGGAGGAGGCGACCGTTCTGCAGGGAGAGAAGGCGAGGGTTGTGTGGCAGGCGGGAGTATTGATGATTGGAGAGGTGGAGGAGGCGGGGAAACCAGGGCCTCCTGGGCCACCACGGGGCAATGAGTATGTATTGCGGGCGGTCCTGGGAGATTTTCTGAAGAACTCCAGGAAGTAGAGGAATCGGGGGAAAGGTGTAGAGCAGAAGTCTCACCCAGTTCATAGCAAACGTGTCCCTGAGAGAGTTGGGCCCGATCCTGGACCTGGAGCAATACAGGTGACATTGTGCATTTGTCTCCGATGCGAAGAGGTCTATTTCTGGGAGGAACCAGGGGCGGAAGAGGGAGTGGAGCGTGGGGGGATGTAGCTGCCATTTGTGGGACGTTGAGTGAATCCTGCTCAACCTGTCCGCCGTGACGTTGTCCTGGCCCTGAATATGGACCGCCAGGGGGGTGACGCCATGGCGAATGCACCAGAACCACATTTCCATGGCTAGGAATAGGAGGGAGCTGGAGGAGGTGCCGCCTTGCCTGTTCAGGTAAGCCTTGGCAGTAGTATTGTCCGTTTGGACCAGAATGTTAGAGTCTCGTATTAGAGGGAGAAAGGTCCTTAGAGCCTTGAAGATGGCCAGCAGTTCAAGGTGGTTGATATGGTGAGCGGCTTCGCCCGGGGACCAAGTGCTGTGGATGTTGGGGTTGTTGGCATGGGCACCCCAGCCTTCCATGGGTGCATCCATAGAGAGTAGAAGGATATGACGTGGAGGCTGGAAGGGGGAGCCGACGCTGAGGTTGGCAAGGTCCGTCCACCACAAGAGGGAACATAGGACTTGAGGCGGGATCGTAAGGGTGCGAGTGAGGGAATCTTCGTGTGGGGAGAATACGGACAGGAACCAGTGTTGAAGAGTCCTGGCACGCAGACGAGCGTGAGGGAGGACGTAGGTGGTGGAGGCCATGTGGCCCAGCAGGTGCTGGATTGTACGTGCAGACTGACACGGGTGGGAGAGGAGGTGGGATGACAGATCCAGGATAGCCTGGATCCTGCGCTGAGGCAGGAAAGTCTTTGACTGAATGGAGTCAAAGATGGTCCCCAAAAATTCTATGGTTCTGGAAGGGCTGAGTTTCAACTGCTCGTAATTCACCTGGAGCCCCAGGTTGGAAAGGAGGTTGATGACCGTGTGGAGATCCCTCAGTAAAGATTGTGGGTTGTTGGCTACCACGAGCCAGTCATCGAGCTATGGAAAAATTTGAATGTCTTGTTACTGCAGGGCCGCCACCACGCGAGCCATGCATTTGGTGAACACCCGCGGAGCAGATGCCAGCCTGAAGGAGAGGGCATGGAACTGGTAAGTGGTGTCCACTATCTGAAAGCGAAGGAAACGACATTGCTGAGGTCTGAAGGTGATATGATAGTAGGCATCCCTGAGATCTATTGAGACGAACCATTGGTTCTTGCGCAGGAGGGAGATGATGGTGGGAATGGTGACCATACAAAACCTCCGGTATGTGACATAGGAGTTCAGCTCCCGGAGATCCAGGATGGGATAGAGGGAGCCGTCCACCTTGGGTACCATGAAGTATCGGGAATGGAAACCCAGGGACTGTGGGTTGTGAACCAGTTCTATTGCAGATTTTGTGAGTAGGGAGTTGACTTCCGAGAGGAGAGCAGGGGTGGCTGGTGTGGGGAGTGGCGGATTGTATGGTAGGGTGGATGCAAACTCTATAGCATAGCCGAATCTCACAATGATAAGAACCCAGGAGTCAGTGGTGATATTTTCCCAGGTGGAGATGCAGGAGGAGAGCCTGGTGCCCCATCTGAGAGGGGTTTTCAAGTCATTGTCTCTTAGTATAGGGCTGGGACCCTTTAGAGCGTTGCTGCTGCTGCTGCTTGGAGCCGGTGAAGCTGGAGCGCTTTCTGTAAGGTTGATACCTGGAAGAACGAAAAGACCTGTCTTGTGGTTGGTAGTACTGGTGTTTAGAGGAGTATGGCTGTTGCTGCCATGTCTGTGGCCAATAAGGTCAGGATGAGGACTGTTGGAGCCCCATAGAGCGGGCCGTGTTACGAAGTTTCTTCACTTTCTGAAGGGTATCATCCGTCTTTTCTCCAAATAAGGATGAACCATCAAAGGGAAGATCTTCCACTCTGGATCTAGCGTCGGGTGTCAGTCCGGAAGATCTGAGCCAGGCGTGGCGGTGAAGAGCGACTGAGAATGCCATCTCCTTAGAGGCGCCTCCTGGTAGGCATAAAAATAGTCCGCCTCATCCTCAACCTGAGGGGCGTAGCACTCATCGAGGGCTGCCTTAAGTTTTCGATTAGACCATCGACAGGGCTGTTCCGGTGGAAGAGCCTCGGGTTCAGAATCCCGCTCGGATTCGTAAACGGGATCGTGGGGACTAGATGCATAAGCCACCTCAGCATCTAGAATAGTCTCCGTCTGGAGCGTACGGGATCGGTGACTAGTATCGTACATCGATCTATGCTTTTTCTTGGGGGACTCCGCCAGAGCATGACGGGCCTTCTTTCTCTTTCTCTTCTTGGCTGGTTGGACAGAGTGTGGTTCAATGAGTGCCGCTGTCGAGATCGACACTGCCACAGAATTCTTCGGTACCGAGGTCGAAGCCTGAGCCACGGGATCAACCGGTACATTGGCCTCTGGTGTGTTCACCGAGATCCCTGGTGGGGAGGAAACAGGGGCCAAAGGAAAAGAGCTTGAAGAGGCCTGCATAGTAGGCGGTTTGTCTGAGCCCAAACACTTGAAGGCTTGTTCCCGAAGCCAAGAACGAAGACGCGATGCTCGATTCTTGCGTGCCTGTTTGGTAAAGGCCACACAGTGCGGGCAAGAACCAACCTTACGGGCCTCGCCCAAACAAAAAAGGCAAAGTTTGTGGCCGGCGGTCGAGGGGATCTTAGATCTGCAGTGACTACACTGCTTAAAGTTTGTAGTCTTGGCCATAGGCCGGTGAAGGACCAAGGAAACCGTAGCACGCTGGGCCCAAGGACCACGACGGAATGGCAAAAATCCAAGGAAACTTTGAAGGTGGGGCGGGGGTGGTTTACTGGGGATGAAATAAAAATGCTAATGAAGAGGAATACTAAACAAAATATAGGGTAAAAACCGGCAAGGGTAGATACTTAACAGCACGATCTAGCAAGGAGTGCTCAACGATGTGTCTTCTATCGCGGACGAAGAAAGACTGAAGAGGGAAGCCCGTGCAGCCGCCTATATACCGTGGGGGTGGGGTTACCGCCAAAAAAGTTAGAACTAAAGCTCCGATGTGGTCTCTGCGCAGGCACAAAGCCCATTCGTGTAAAGCACAGAGACCACGTTGAAGAACCTCAAAACCAGTGGGAAAAGAGAAGAAACCAGGCAAAAGCCACAGCAAGCAAGTTGCTGCAGAGCAGTCTCCAAAGCTGCTGCTCATGCAGCAGTTAGAAAAGAACTGATTGGAAAGGAGCTCACTCCACATCTCTAGATGGGCACCTTCACAGGAACATAGTAGCTGCCTTATAAGTCAAATGGACCATTAGCTCAGAATTGTCCGCACTGACTTACAGCAGCTTTCCAGAGTTTCACACAGGAATCTTTCCCTACTGTATTTACCCGTATCCAAGATGAGGTCCCCCCCCCCCCAAGTTTTGAGTTTAGAAGGGAGCGCCTTAAATGTGCACACCAGGAATCCGTGCTGGGGCAGCAGGCTATGATCAAGAGAACAGGAGTCACATGAGTTGCTCTGAGCGGTGGTGGCTGCAGCCCCTCAGAGCCAGTGCTCCTCCTTGCCATTCCCCTGCGTCCTGGAGAGTGTGCACAAATGCCTGGAAGCCCCTTCCTCCTGCCAGAGCACATGTTCTTCTCAGGCGCTGTTAGCTACCTCAGAGGGAGAAGGACTGTGCCTCTTAGATTTGCGTAAACATGGTGCTTGCAGATGCCACAGCCGGAATCTCTGGATGCAAGCATATGCTCTACCACTGAGCTATGGCCCCATCCTGTAGCTAGGACCTTCCCTTTCTGAGAGGGAGGTCAGCAGCAGTATTATTATTATTATTATTAATAATAATAATAATTCGATTTCCACACCGCCTTTCCAAAGATGGCTCAGGGCGGTTTACACAGAGAAATAATAAATAAATAAGAAGTTTTACTGCACAGGCACAGATCCCATCAGTGTGACTGCACAGAGACTACGAAGAAGAAAAGTAGTTATGATTTTAATGTATGTTTTACAGTTGCAAGCTGTCTTGAAGGCCTCTAAGGGCCAAAGGGCAGATCATGAATTTGAATTCAACAACCAACAAAAACAAAGAAGGCATGTTCAGCCATTTTTCACAGTAGCTTGATATCCAGTACTTCTTGCACTACCAACACTAGGAATATCTCCGAAGAAGTGCCACTGTTCCAACAGCAGATTTTAACAATGATAGCCACTTTGGTCTGATCTCACAATTTTACATACAATTAAAATTGAGGAGATATCAACTGAGCCACCATTCCAACCCAGCCTCCATAAGGCTTAACAGAATGGCGGAAGAAATCCTCTAATATTTAACAGCATAGTAAATGGTGTCACTTCGGACAACAGTAACATCAGCATAACAAAAGAACTGAAGCTTTTCTCAGGAGTACTGACCCTGAACTCCAATGCCAACTGTCCTAGCAATGAGGTCACCATGACCACCATCGCTGAGAAATGACAGCTGTTATTCCCAAATGCATTTTTGAAAGAGGAGCAAATATAGCTGTAACATGTCTACCATTTTTCCTCTAGGGCATCTGACCTGCACTGGCCGCCAAGGCTGTCCTTAGCTGCCGAGTCAAGCAGACTTTGTCTTCATTAAATCTGACCTGACATTTAGCCCCAAATGTTATTAAAATATTAGCTTGCTTCAAACATCATTAGCACAGTTGTTCCTGAACATATCTATTGCCTACTTTCCATTTTAAAAAAAAAAGTTAAAAATAGATGTTCAAAGACTAGGAAATTGCAGATCTTCAGTAGGAGCCTTTTTTAAAATATTACACCAAGAACATATTCGCCATGCCAACAGCTTTGTCAAGGAGATGTTAAGGTGGCACATATCCCTCATTTGGAAATGACCTGTGATTGTCAAATCCTTAGTGGCAAGCCTTCTTTAGCAATTACTTGAAAGAGAGGGGCTTGGTATGTCTGCCATTTTGCATCCCTGGTACTGCACTGGCTGAAATGCCCACCCATTCCAAGGCCTGATGACAGACGACTGCAACACTATAGCTGGAGGAGAATGCAGATACTGCAAGTTTGGCCCTTGGCAATGAAGAGTTAGTAATCTTCACCTGATCAATTATAGGACTTGCAAATGAATATAATCAGTCTTCTGTTCATAATTTATAGTTGCCAACAGTAACTAGGAGGAGAAAAATGAGCAAGGGTTCTCTGCTTGTAGCTTGATTTGGGAGCCTGCCGTGTCCTTCACAACCATTTTCTTAACCCATTCCTGGTCCTTTCTGAACCTGGGGTGGCAGGACTGACCCTCAATGATGGGGAACAATTGTAGATCCCCACTTAGTGCCCCCTTGAGAAAACAGCTTTGGCTCCTGCCCCCATGATGGCTGCTATACACCTCCCATGTGTGAGCTTCTCTTTCCTTCTCTGAGCAACATGTTGGCATAGGGCAGACACTTCCTTCGCCAGGCCTTCGTCTCAGGCATGTGATACAAGTGGCAATGTCCTTTGAGTGCTTCCCTTTCCCAGGATAAGAGGGCGTATGAAAGCACAGCAGCATTTTGCTGGTTAGGGCACAGCCTGAAGTGTGTGGGAAAGCAAGCCTGAGGGACACTGGTGGCTGGCAAATTTTGTTGTTCAGGCTCCCTCATCCTGGGTGGGGCAACTGCAGGCTGCTGGCAGCATACTGCATAGGCAATATGGTGGGGGGGGCATATAGTGCAGGCTTCAAACAAGACGACTTCCTTAGATACTATGGCCAGGACAGCTGGTAGACGGAGAGAGAAAGAAGCAAATTCTAGTAAAAGACCTACAGGCAGTAGAGAAATTCTGCTCTTCAACAGAAGAAGAACCAAAGGGACCAGGACGAACCTCCTTTTCATGGAGGATATCACGTAGTCACCTTGCCTCTTGTTGGAAGAAGAGCTGACCCTTTGTTGCTTGGTCTTCTATCCTACTATCTGAGAACACTGCCATTCTAGGAACATAAAGGTAAAGTGTGCCGTCAAGTCGATTTTGACTCCTGGCACCCACAGAACCCTGTGGTTTTCTTTGGTAGAATACAGGAGGGGTTTACCATTGCCTCCTCCCACGCAGTATGAGATGATGCCTTTTGGCATCTTCCTAGATCGCTGCTGCCCAATACAGTACCAGTAGGGATTCAAACCGGCAACCTTCTGCTTGTTAGTCAAACATTTCCCCACTGCACCACTTAAGGTGACTCTCTACCCCAAGCTTACCTCCAATTCCTTAATTTTCTCTTCTGCTATTTTCTTTTTTTCTAGGAGCTGGTTGTGAATTACTCCTTTGGACTGAAGAATAAACCTGCAAAGTGGGGTGAGGGGGAGGGAGAAGAAAATATGTTGGCTTATTATGTATGTAAATAATCAAACTATTGACAAGGAACACACTGGATTCTGCATCAAGAAGCTAAAAAAGGCAGACTTGTTTTCAGTCTACAGCGTTAATTCAGGATGAGCTGCCAACCTTGCCTAGTTTACTGATGCCTAGCTGGACAAGGCTTCTGAGTAATCAATACACGGCTGGGAATGCTGGGCCTCTCCACCCTGACCCTGCTCAGCATGGGCTATGATCAGGCAAAAGCAACCATCAAACAGCACATTACAGACATTGAGCACCAAACTGATCTCAGCAGAGTCCCAAAGTTTTATATCAGTGACGGGCTTAGATATTCTGCTTCTCCTGCAGCATATCTCAATCAACTGGAGGCCTCAAACCACAGAAGGGCATTCACCTTGGCTCGCTGCCATGGCCTCACCTCAGCAGTGCTAGAAGGCCGCTATAGAAGGATCCCATTTGCAGACCATCTATGCCCCTATGGCTCAGGGCAGATTGCAACTATTGAGCATGTCCTCCTATACTGCTCGTTCGATAGAGACATTTGTGCCTCTCTCATTCTTCCACTGTTAAGCAAGTTTCTAGGACATCCAAGACAGTTCTACAGTTCCCTGATACTCTCTGACCTTAAGCCTACCATAACATATAGCGTTGCCAGATACTGTGCGGCTGCGATTGGCATCTACCGGCGGATGATGGGCTCTGAGCCTTTTTAGCCCTGATTTGATTCTGTAATTGTTCACGCCTTTTACTCCTTTTATTGGTCTTAACGTTCAATATAATTTTTACTCTGACTTTTTAAGCTCTATTATATTATGGGGTTTTTTAACTCTACTATTTTATGACCCTTTTAATGTCTTTTATACATTTTTATGACTTTTAAACATAGTAATAGTATTATTATTATATGCATTTACATTTTTAGTATTTTAGTACTTTTAGCTCTTTTAGCATTCACATTTTTAATACTCTCCTACATTCTAAGTACTATTCGTCCTTTTAATGTTAATAGGCATCATCACATATGTACAGTGAGGGAAATAAGTATTTGATCCCCTACTGATTTTGTCCGTTTGCCCTCTGACACAGAAATGACCAGGCTATAATTGGAATGGTAGGTTTATTGTAGCTGTGAGAGACAGAATAACAGCAAACAAACCCTCAAAAGCCCAGTGCCCAAAAGTCAGCGATGGATTTGCATTGTAGTGAGGGAAATAAGTATTCGATCCCTTCACAAAAGATGTCTTAGTACTTGGTGGCAAAACCCTTGTTGGCAATCACAGAGGTCAGACGTTTCTTGTAGTTGGCCACCAGGTTTGCACACAACCCAGGAGGGATGTTGTCCCACTCCTCTTTGCAGATCCTCTCCAAGTCAGAAAGGTTTCGAGGCTGATGTTTGGCAACCCGAACCTTCAGCTCCCTCCACAGATTTTCTATGGGATTAAGGTCTGGAGACTGGCTGGGCCACTCCAGGACCTTCATGTGCTTCTTCTTGAGCCACTCCTTTGTTGCCTTGGCTGTGTGTTTTGGGTCATTGTCATGCTGGAATACCCATCCACGACCCATTCTCAATGCCCTGGCTGAGGGAAGGAGGTGCTCACCCAAGATCTGATGGTACATGGTCCCGTCCATCGTCCCTTCGATGTGGTGAAGGTGTCCTGTCCCCTTAGCAGAAAAACACCCCCAAAGCATAATGTGTCCACCTCCATGTTTGACGGTGGGGATGGTGTTCTTGGGCTCATAGGCAGCATTCCTCCTCCTCCACACACGGCGAGTTGAGTTGATGCCAAAGAGCTCGATTTTGGTCTCATCTGACCACAACACTTTCGCCCAGTTCTCCTCTGGATCATTCAGATGTGCATTGGCAAACTGCAGACGGGCCTGTACATGTGCTGCCTTGAGCAGGGGGACCTTGCGGGCACTGCAAGATTTCAGTCCTTCACGGCGTAGTGTGTTACCAATTGTTTTCTTGGTGACTATGGTTCCAGCTGCCCTGAGATCATTGACAAGTTCCCCCCATGTAGTTCTGGGCTGCTTTGTCACCGTTCTCATGATCATTGCAACTCCACGAGGTGAGATCTTGCATGGAGCCCCAGACCGAGGGAGATTGACAGTTGTTTTGTGTTTCTTCCATTTGCGAGTTATCGTGCCAACTGTAGTCACCTTCTCACCAAGCTGCTTGGCAATAGTCTTGTAGCCCAGTCCAGCCTTGTGCAGTTCTACAACCTTGTCCCTGACATCCTTCGACAGCTCTTTGGTCTTGGGCATGGTGGTGAGTTTGGAAGCTGAGTGATTGCTTGCTTCTATGGACAGGTGTCTTTTATACAGGTACTGTAACAAGCTGGGATTAGGAGCACTCCCTTACAGAGGGTGTTCCTCATCTCAGCTCGTTACCTGCATATAGTGAAAAGACACCTGGGAGCCTGAAATCTTGCTGGTTGATAGGGGATCAAATACTTATTTCCCTCACTACAATGCAAATCCATCGCTGACTTTTGGGCACTGGGCTTTTGAGGGTTTGTTTGTTGTTATTCTGTCTCTCACAGCTACAATAAACCTACCATTCCAATTATAGCCTGGTCATTTCTGTGTCAGAGGGCAAACGGACAAAATCAGCAGGGGATCAAATACTTATTTCCCTCACTGTAACTACCTTCCATTTCCACGTTTATTTACCCGTATTCTCTAATTTGTATTTTTATGCTGGTCTATGACTGTAATAAAGGATGGTGATGAGGGCTAGGAATGGGGCGGCATTTATCTGTAAAGACTGTCCTACTACAGAGACCCAGAGCTAATTTGTCCCATATAACTGGCCAAATGTTGGGTGCTTTTTAGATGTATGAGAAATTCTGCGGGTGCACTCCTTTATTCACAGCAGTGCATCACACCCCTCTCTTATACTAGCTAATGCAATGGAATGGCCTGGCCCCACCAACCTGAACACCTTGCTCTTGCCAGGGCACTGTAATGTTCTCTATCTTAAACCCTCTCTTGTCATTTGCAAGCCCATGAGAAACTGTCTCTCCCTATTCCTAACAAAAGTGTCCTCATAATCAGATGAACTATTTAAAAAACAACAACCCCAAATTAGGCTGCCAGAATTCCACACCCTTCAAGCGGCTGACATGAATAACCTGAATCAAAGGGGCACAGCCACTCCCAGTAGGGATGAGCATGAAATGCAATTCCCATTTCACAGCACATTCCGCTTTAACATGGAGGAGAGCAGGTCCATACCTACTCCTCCACTGCTCACCACCATTTCCTTAATGGCAGCGCCCCACCCCCAGCTATCACTGTGAGGCACTCTCCCCCAGCTGCCCCTGCATGACACCTGCATACACATGGTCACCATGCATGTGCGGAGGCAGCCGGAGGAGAGTGCCACCAGTGTGCAATGACAGCGGGGGAGGGATGCGATTAAGGCAGTGGCAGCAAGCAGAGGAGGAGCAGGTAACAACAACAACAACTAGCTGGCCCAGGTGCGCCTCTAGTTCTCCCTTGTGCTCAGCCCCCCTCCCTTGTTCTCGGCCCCTCATTCTCAGCCCTCACCCCTACTCTTTCTTCTCTCTGGCCGGCCACCTGGTCAGCCGCTTTTTCTGGCTGCCATCCACTTTCTCCCCCCGCCCGCTGATGCTTCCCCCCCCACTGGGGAGGCTATTTCATAAACAGGGGTGCAACCACTGAAAAGGCCCTCTCCCTGGTAGCCACCAGCCTCACCTCATTTGGCAGGGGCACCCGGAGGATGGCCTCTGAAGAAGATCTTAAGGTACAAGTAGAGACATACGGGGCAAGGCACTCTCTCAAGTAACCTGGTCCCAAGCCATTTAGAGCTTTAAAGGTTAAAACCAGCACTTTGAATGGACCTGCTCTCCTCCATGTTAAAGGGGATGTATAATCTCTCCATGTTAAAAGGATGTCCTGCGATTCGGTGTCTGAATCACATTTTGTGCACATCCCTAACTCATCCAGACCTTTGGCACAATGGTGCAAAGTCAGCAGAAAATATGGAAGGAGAGTTCTGCTTGTGCAAAGATCCTTTGCATCAGTGCAACTCTCCTTCCATTCACAGAAGAATTCTCTATCAACAGCATACTGCTGTGCCCAAGGCCTGGATGCCATCCACTGTGGTCTGTTGCATCCTGGCTCATCACTCTCTCAGTCGTTATACTACAGTAGCCCTATGTTACAAAATTTGCCTGTATTTGCTGCTGTAAAATAAATGGCAGCTAAGATCCCAGAAAATTCTCAGTGGCCAACAGCTTAAAATGAGCAGTATGGATCCACCCCTACTGCTACAGGCTCACAATGAAGCACCAGCGGTCTTTCACTTTTGTGCAAGAGTACAAATACCTTGAGTAGCATCCTGGCACTCTGGAAATGCTAGTTAGATCAAAAACATGTTGCTGATGGTCAGGCAACGTGTTTCTGATGTAACTAGAGCTTCTGGGGTGCAGCCATACCACTTGAAGTATATGCCGTCTTTTGCAAAAAAACAACAACCCACCAGCGCTTCACAGCAAGCCCACAGCAGCACAGGTGGATCAGCGCCATCTGTGTTACACTGCGCCAAAGGTTGGCCTGTGTGTTTATTTAAAAAATATCCATCCTACTTTATGATTAAAATACATTAAAATGTTGGCAAACATTTCATAAAACAATAAGAAACAACCATAAGCACTACTGTACAAACATTAAAAAGCAACAGCAGCAGCAAATGTCCTATTCACTATAAGCCTAGCCACATGAAGCACACCTTAGCTTGACACCTAGCGCTCAATAAACTAGGTGCCAAGGGGGCAGCCCTGGGGAAAGCATTCTGAAGCTAAGGCGCCAATACAGAGAAGGCCCTCTCTGCTCACCACCCACCTAACCTCTGACAGTGTGAATACTGTGAAAAGGGTATCACCTTTAAAGTTAAACCTGACCCATTTTTTACTGAGCAAAAATATACATTGGAATGTTTTAATGCTCTCAAATGCATAACTTCTCATTTACAGACAAACATACAACTCCTAGGATAGTGAATAGCAACTGTCTCACACCTGACACTATATTTGCATTAGCTTTCACTTGGGGTGGGGGTGGTCTATAGCTCTAACATATTACATTACTTAAGTAAACAGAAATAGCGACCCAGCTTCCAAATGGGGCTTTTTGCATTGCTAGACACTTAACTACATGGTAGATTTATACATTGTTCATACTTCAATCCCTTTAAAAAATATGGTAGAACACCTCTAAAATAGCATTTGAGAAAGTACAGCATTGGCAAATGAAGGGAAGGGTTGGCATTTAAAGGTTATAAATCCTTAGATTAAAAAACCTCATTGTAACGGACATCACTTTCCTCTTTCCATTTCCTGGGAAGCACAAATAGAGGTCCAAAACCCACCCTCAAAACAAAAACAAACAAAAACCCAGCACAGAACTCTGGTAAAGGTTTTGGGGACATATGATAACAAGGCCCTCTTTCCATTTCCTGGGAAAGCGGAACTTGAGGTTAAAAAAAAAAACCCTCAAAACTTTTTTTTTTAAAAACCCTAGCACAAAACTCTGGTAGAAGTTTTAGGGAGATATGACAATATGGATATATTTATTTTTCAGAGCATTTCCTTAGAACCCCAATTTGAGATGTCTGTTACAGCCTTAAACAAAGCGGCACAAACCCAGCACAAAACTTTGGTTGAGGCTTTGGAGAAGTTTGACAATGTTCATCTGGGGTGGGTAGGGTCAGAGGGAAATGCAGCTGAAGCAGGTTCCACCAGAGGAGCTCTAATCTGCTGAACAGGCATCCTTAGTTAACCCTCATCTGGAGTCATGATTTTTTACAAAATCAGCAAAACTTACTACTCCAAAGTAGTCCCATTGGATACTCCACCAACTTTTTCAGGCCACAGAACCCACAATAATTTAACATTATATTGCAGGGGAGTGCAATGGTGACCACCACATCCCAAGCATGGCACCCTGTGTGACTGCATGACTCACTGAGAATGTGAGTTCTCAGCTAAGAAAAACGAACATTTCAAACCCATACTAATTAGGATCCATACTCCAACATCTCAGTTGTCAGCATTTCAGCTGAAAAGATACATTGCAACTGACCTGAAGGCAATCTGGGAGCTGGTCAAGTGCATTCTACAGGCCAGTCACCCACAACCATCACATCTTTTGCTTGGTTTCTTGTCAGCTGTCCTGGGCACAGACAATACCAACGTCTTCTGTCTATCCAAGCCAAACACAGATGGCAGTGCTTCCCTTTGTGAATGTGGTTGCGTCTCTGGGGCTATGTCTGGCTTCTTGTATCTCATAGTGCCTACACTGGTCAAGCCCTTGCTCAGGAGAGCCTCTGCTAGCTTATACACTGGGGTGGGGGGGGAGATATTCCTCACCACAATTCTGTGAGGGCAGGCTCAGATGAACATGGCCCTACACACACAATAACATCAAGTCTGTGGCAAGAACACACCTGCCCTGATGTCATTGGTAGAAGCACTGATGGACAGTGGGACATCCTTTAATTGCATAAGAGGGATGCTTATCCCAATCATCCCTCTACATATGCTTCAACAAGTGGCCCCAAGTGTTAATCCATGGCTGTAAATATTGCTGCACAACTTGCAGGCCTACTTGTCTTTGTTGTAGTCTTCCAGCTTGCTTCCCAAAGTAAATATTCCTTGTCAGTGGGTAGGATGTTTTTGCATCACAGCACCATCATATTTTCAGACCATTCTTCTTTGGCTTGCTTGGTGTGTGTTGCCAGAAGGGACAGCACCTCAAAAACCTAACAGCTGCTCATCAACTGCTAGTCAGACCCAGAAATGTAGCTGTACTGTAGCTCCTGCACAAACAAGGTCCAGATACCCATAATGGTTGCCAGCTTGGCAATCACTCTTCTCTCCATGAAGTTTTGTCATCGGATCTTAAATTACTTATGATGTCCTCAAATAATCTCAGCTGCATCATGGCACAGCACTTCATGATTGGCATGAAACACACAGCCAGGACTAGCAGGTCAAAATACAGATTCAGTCCTTTGAGATCAGGGTGCTTTCACCGGAAGCTGCTACCAACTGAGTCAGACTGAAGGTCCATCTAAAGCAACACCGTCTACTCTGACTGGCAGTGACTCTCCAGGAGTTCAGGCAATTTTTTGATTCCTCCCTCAGGGTTCATAATGGTCCCAGCCCCTCTGTCTTGGTCTCAGGATTGAAGAGGAGGGAGTTGCTTCACTCACTGCCTGATCATGTAGAACTAAACTTCTCTTGGTCTGGCCTCTCAGTGGAGAACCCAGACCCCTCTTCATCACTGTGCAGTGGGCAAGTGATAAGACTGGTTGTAAACCACCATTTCTGCTTCTCATGTAATCCATTATCTCAGTGTCTTCACTGGCAGGTGAGAGAGATTCAACAGACTGTTCAATGCCAAACATCTCACCTCTACATCTTACTTTCTCCACCTGGAACCAAGCTCCAACCCCGACCCCTTATGGGCTGTATTCCACCAGGAGAAATGGAGGAAGACCAGAGATATACTGTGGATGGTTGATCCACTGATGCCAGGCTTACTGAAGCTGACTGCTGTGGTTGCTGCTGCTGGCTAAAATCCCTACTTCTGAGAGGTCAGATGCTTCTGAATGCTTTACTGGTTCCAAAAATTAGGTATGACACCATGAGAGAGCTGGTTTCATTTGCCCTAACTCAGGAGTAGTGCCTCAGGCTAGTTAAGAGATACTATCATCATCAGGAGAAACAAAACTGAAGTTTCCAAAGAGAAATAGTTCTTCCTCATCCCAATTGATTTCTGATGGGAATGGGATAGAAAACACCCCACCATAGGGAGCCCATTCATTTTGGGGTAGTTTTCTACCTTGTGTCATATTTTTATTATTAACATAAATATCATAACTGGTGAGGGGCCATACTTGTGGAAAAAGTGTGTTCCAGAGGGCAGGTAAGAGTTTAGCAAAACGAGTGGGAGTGCAATAGTTTGCTTGTTTACGTACCTTTACACAGTAGGGGGTGGAAGTCCACTCCAAGATCCAGATGAGGGTTAAATGAGAATTAAATGGCCAGTTTAAAATTGGAAATTTGAAATCCCATGACTTTATGAATACATAATTTAAATTTTTAATGTAAAAATGCATAACATATTTTCAATAAACCTGCTAAACCCTGCTAACTTGGAAAAGAGGCACCTTTTAACATGGTGATTCTCTTTTATTTAGTAGGGGGAGAGTAACTGGCCCTATCCACCCCCAGCACAGTACCTCCAGTGACTGCTGCTGGTATCTATCCTATGTTTCTTTTTAGATTGTGAGCCCTTAGGGGATAGGGATCCATTTTATTTATTTATTATTTCTCTGTGTAAACCGCCCTAAGCCATTTTTGGAAGGGTGGTATAGAAACTGAATGAATGAATAAATGAATGAATGAATGAATGAATAAAGCCATACTATATATAGGCACGCTATATTTAATTTTTGAGATGACATGTTTTGGGTTGACACAAGAACAGTTGCAAATTGCTGCTGCTGCTTTCTTGTTTTAAACTGCCACTGTTTAATCATTTGTTGTCTTATTGCTGTTTTATTACTTATTTGATTGTATTTAATTTTGTATACCACTCTTGTACCATTTTGATGCAGGATGATCATATATGGGGGGAGGGGTTAAAGCTGAAAACAGAACTCCATACAAGTATTTTCTGGATGCTGTTAATCAAAAAGGTTTTTACAAGTCTGAATGAAATACTTTACTACTATCATTGATCAGTATATATACAAACAGATGATACTGCATTCAGATAAGAAGTAAATCATACAGAATCCACCAATATAGAAGTCTTATATAACAACATCTAAAAAGAAAGACTAGAGGTTAGCTGTTGATGGATCTTAACAGCAGCTGCACAAAATTTGGCAACCTTGTAGGTAGTAGAGGGTTTCTTATCTGCCAGGAGGAGTATGGTGTAAAATTCAGCAGTCCGGCCAGGAAAGCGTGATAGCAAGGGAGAAATAAGACTGCACCAGCTATCATTATAAAAAGGACAAAACAGCAGCACATGGTGGACAGGTTCAACCTCACCTGAGCCACAGGGGCATAACTGACTGACCAGTGGGGTTTTCAAAAACCTTCCCAATAAGAACGCTGGTGGTAAGGCATCGTATCTTGCTCTAAGGAAAACCCTGTGATGGCTTGGTAAAGAGAGGGACAATAGATAGCTAGTAGGTTCCTGGTTGAAGTCACCAAGGCACCCTCTTATGGTCTCTGGGATGGAGCTTAAATGGTTCTGATGTTCAATGTCCAAGACCCTCTGTTTGAGGATCTCCTTGGCCTGACTGTCATCTAATAATGACAAATGTTCAGCAGAGAGGCCGAGTGATGACAATTTACCCATCAGTGCTTGTGTCCAGGTGGACTGAAACCTATCAGCCAACATAAGAGGGATCAATCCCAGAGGGGGGGAAATGTATCCCAAAACAATATTAAAATCCATGCTTTTGTTTCCACCACCTGGAAGCCTGCTTCCAACCTCAACGCTGCACTGAAGATACATCAAAGTGCCCTGAATACAGCTCTAAGAAACTTAGATTGGATTATCTCCAGCAGCCTGTAGTTAGGGTAGGGGCCCAGTTGTGAGCCATACAAAAACTGGGCCAATGATTTAGCACTAGCAGCAAATAACTTTAGTGCTACAGGGATGACTTCTCTACCTTTGGAGCGAAAACATCTTAACTTTGCTGAAGCACTTCTTTGTGCCTGTTAGGCAATGTAGTCCACATGGGCCTTCCATGACCCTGTGGCATGAAAAACCACACCCATATATTTAAAACTATTGACCTGCTCTATACGATAGCCTTCTCTATGCCAGTTAAATCTTTTAGGCCTCTTGGCAAAGACCATCACTCTGGATTTCTGGAAGTTAATTACCAAGTTGTTGTCCTTGCAGTAAGTGGCCAAGAGCCTAAGTGCTCTCCTAAGGCCCACAGGAGTTCATGAGATGATAGCAGCAGCAGCAGCATCTGCATACAGCAGGATTGGGATAGCTACGCGCAAAATAGTTGGGGAATGTAGTGCTGGATCGGAGAGATTATTAGCTAGGGTATTTATGTAAAGACTAAACAGGGAGAGTGCCAAAATGCACCTTTGTTAAACTCCTTTACTAGCAATTATTAAATGTGAAAGTGAGCCTTGAGGATTACATCTCACTCTTACACTGGTATTATCGTAGAGCTTCTGAATAAGAAAGAATAAGCGCCTATCGATATTAGTGTGTCTGAGTTTTTCCCAGAGGCTTATCCTCGAGATTGAATCAAAGGCTGCTTTGAAATCTACAAAGGCCACATACAAGGAAGACTTAGGTTTGTTGCTATATTTCTCAATCAGATGGTGTAATACCAAGGCATGGTCCATGGTTTTATAAGTGTATGGTTGATTAACAAACAGAAATATAATGCACAAGACATTTCGACACCCAGCTTCTTCAGTTGCTCTGATGTTATATGAAATGTACAGCAGCTACAGTAACAGTTACAGAATGACCGCATTGTGCTGTCTTCAAGGCTGGGGCCTCCTGGGGCTAGTGCTCTGAGTGCATGGATCCAAAGGTTCTCTTGTATATAACAAACAAGTTGTTCTAGTAAGAACTAATCAGCCTACTTTCCTTTCACTGTTTCTACAACTGGACTAAATCTGGTACAAGTCGAGGTCCACATGTTAGATCTCTTGCGCCTCAAATGTTCATGTGTCCACCATCTTGGATCGGGGTGAATGTCATCATTACAAACTGCACCACTGAGGTGTCCCTCTGTGTCACTCACTACAACTGTACCTGATTTGGTTCAAATCAGTTAGACAGTCTACAAGTTAGCCCATTTGTGCCTCAAACATTCACATGCCCACCGTTTTGGATTGGGGTAGATGACATCATCACTTACTACGCCACTGAGGTGTCCCTATGTGTCCCTACAGCTGCAGCAAATTTGGTTCAAATCAGTTAATCGGTTCACATGTTAGCCCACTTGCGCCTCAAAAGTTTACACATCTGTCATCTTGGATTGGGGTGGATGACATGAGGTGTCCCAACGTATCCCTACAACTGTACCCAATTTGGTTCATATTGGTCCAGATGTTGTGAAGTTGATGGGGGGGGTGTCACACAGACGAACACACACAGAATGCCAGGTAATCTCAGAAGCCTACTGGAAAGTAGGCTAAAAAAAATGACTGATGACAAAGATAGATGAAATCAAATTTTAGCTGAACATTTCAGCTTCCACCTTCATAAGCAAGATGGTGGTGTGTTTTTTTAAAGGTTGTGTGAGCACATGCAGCTCACAAGGTAGCAGTTAGGAATACTGTATTAGCAGAATTCCAGGGCAGATGACAAGAAAAGGATGATGGACAGGTGTTGCAAATGGATGTAACATGGTTTTATGTATTGTGGGCCTTGATGCTTTTATGGTCTATTTTTCTGCAATAGACATAATGATGAGAATGATCTCTGTGACAACTGCTAGGGGAAGTTACTAGCTGTCAGTGGCAAAGACAACAATGTGCAGTGAATATTGCATTTTATGTACAGCACAGCACACCTTCAAGTACAAATAATTTTTGTTCAATATAAAGGACTAAACACTAGGGATTTAATATCCCATTTATCACTGGCGGGAAGCCACAATAAACTTCTAATAACCACCTGCACGACGCAATGGAAATTACAAAAGCTAACAAACAGTTTCACTAACATACACAAAGGAATTACTAGTAACATTCCGTTCATGAAAGTTCTGTGTAAAGAGGGACAAGGATGCAGGGGGTTACCAAGGAAGAAGAAACCAATTCACATGTTAAAATGACCATTACATTTAATATGAGGACACTGTTTTATTGAGAAGTGAGCACAAAACGGAAACTCTCTTGAGTTTTTATGAATGTGTCTTACACACTAGTTCCCCAAAATGGTATTTTTGGTACAGGGGAAGAAAACCTATCATGACGACATGAAGATTTCACATTCTTCACACTATCAAATGTTCAAAGCTGGTCACTAATATCCCTTTGAACATGTTTTCTTCTAACAACAAAAAACTCATTTTTGTCACTCTGGGAAAGAGTGAAGTAAATATCCAAATAATTAGTTAACATGACTAATAGTCCTACTAAAATTAGTGGGACTTACATTAGTCATGCCTAACTTGTCTCATGATTTCAGATGTACTTAATCATAGTTAAGAATTAACTTAGTGCCTTCTCACTTGTGACGATGGCAAACATCAAGAAATCAGTTCCCCTGAGCAAATCAGTTCCTCTGAGAAATGTTCTCACAGAAGGCTGTTTTAGGGGAAATGCAAAATGCACAACACACTGACAAAAGCAAGGGTGCTGAAATAAGAAATCTGAATGAGTATATAACTAAAGCTACCAGTGTGCCTGTGAACATCTCATTTGCCAGATCATGCATTCCTGATGTCAAATAATTTTCTATTTTACAATAAGCTATGAATAAATGGATGACATCACTGAGCATTGTGAGCAGTGCAGTACTCACTATCATCCAATGTTGCCTCTTTCTCGCTCCTCTTTCTTTGTATGTCACATATATTAGATCATGAGGAATATTGTGAATATATAATATTTATAATATTTATTTATATAATACATTTATATAATACTTATATTTATAATAATATTTGAACTCCTGGCCCTTATAAGGGCGAACCGAGGCACAGCTGCCTAAGGTTACAGTTGTCACCCGTTCGTTTGGTGGCGACCCAGGACCAGGCCTTCTCGGCGGCTGCCCCAGGGCTTTGGCATATGCTCCCTGCTGAAATAAGAGCATCTCCTTCTCTGTTTGTTTTCAGGAGGAACCTCAAGACTCTCTTGTTTTTGCAGGCTTTTAATTAGAATTAATTTTAACAATTTGTTTTAATAATTGTTTTATGCTGCTGTTTTTGTTTTATGCTACTGTTTTAATTGTTTCGTGTATTTTAATCTCTGCTGATTTTTAAATATTATTTTAAATTTTGTACACCGCCTAAAGATATATATATATCAGGCGGTATAAAAATATGGTAAATAAATAGTGGTGGATTCTGCAGCCTTATTAGTAAGCTCCCACAAAAGCGACTGCCCTCCTCCAAAATTTCTTTGCTTGCTTGGGGAGGACTTCTTTTTCCTTAACCTTTTCCTCTGTAGCTACCATGCTCTTATGATATATAAATACTGTCATTTATACTGATCCAAAGGATAGTATTAGTATACTATACTAATAATATGCTGTACTAGTATAATAGTATATATTGGTGTATCTACAACCCCTATTGCATTGCATGGGAAACAAAGTACTATGCACTTATGATGCTAGATGCCAGGAGACCCCACAAAATGCTGTCATAATCATGTAATCACTCCTTCAGTCTATAGATGTTTAGACCAGAACCTGTTGCCTTTATTTCTTGTTGAAAAGAAGCATAAAGGCTTAACACACAGTAAGGTTGTTCTCACTAACAATACCTGGGCGAGGGGCAAGGAGGCAGTGTTCAACCAGTTTTCCCCTCAGACAATGGCTTAGCTTGTCTTCGGAGCACAAGCCCCATGCCCACATGATCCACGTGGATCTCCAGAGGCCAGGACAACATGTCCCGGCCTCTGGAGAAGTGTCACCTTTGGTTCTTCATTGTGAGGTGGCAGAAAGTTGATCTCCTGCTGAGATCTCTTAATGTGGTTCCTTGCACAGGTCTGTGGATGCAGTGGGGTTGGGCAATCTTCAATGCCCGATTAATTAAGCTTGTTCAACATGAAATCTGCAAAGAGCTAATAGTTAAATAACCAGTTCCTTATTAACTAACTACTAAAACCATGCTATTTCAATTAAGATTTGTAAAGAAGTTGGTTAATCCTTGGGATATTCTTTATCCCCCAAACCATTTATAGAGATATTGAGAAGAGCGAGCACTTGTTCCATTAAAAATCTAGAAAAGATATTGTACAGGATAACCTTGTTATTCATGGTTCCGTGTATCCACAGGGTGTCTGAGACACCCATTTCGAATATCCTTGGATACGGAAGGATTAAAACCCACATATCTGCGGTTTCTAGAAGGCTGGAAGTGACCGCAGAGGTCACTTCTAGTCATCATTGTCTCTAAAACAGTCCAGAAAGAGATTCTAAATGGAGGAGCCATTTTGTGGCTCATTTCTCAAAAAACTGGACTTTCCCCCATGATTTTCAAGGGCAATTACTCATTTTGGAGGCATTCCTGGACATATGCAGACCCACACAGAGCATGCCACAGTAAGTTTTGTAGTCGTGTTTTGCTGTTTTATCTCAGTTTTCCCTCCACCCTGGAATCTAACCCCACTTTTCCTATTGCTGTAATGCCTCATTACTCACAGTTCTGTTACTCGTGGTAGTAGGTGAGGAACAGAACCCCTGTGAGTAATGAAGTTCTCCTGTATGGTCTGTTCAGCTTCTATGCTCCTTTCCCACAAGACATGGAAAGAACAGGTTTATATCTATATATAGACATAAAGAATGATTATATTATCACATTTTGTGATAATATTATCACAAATAATAATAATGTTATTTTGTGATAACATTATCACAATTCTAGCACAAAAAGTGCATATTACTTTCAGTTTCCTATGCAATGTAATGAAATGAAATGTTATAGGGGTTGTTAATACAGCAATATACATATTAGTATAAATTGCAATATTAATATTAAATATATTAATATTAATATTAAACAATATTACAAGGGGGGTGGACAAAACACCACTTAATCTCATTAATGTGACATGGCACATGGAACTGCAGAACACTGAACACAAAGTTTTAGTGTTTGTTTGTTTGCTTCTTAAATGGGTTATGATCCAACCCAGTTCCTTCTGAGGGTAAACTGTCTCCCCAGCAGCCAAGTGGTACCAAATTGCCTTTCCCCCCTCAGTCTAGAACAAGGCAAGAAATTTATTTTATTTTAAAAATGTATACCCACCTTTCTTTCAAAAGACACTCAACACAGCTTTCAACAACAAAAGTTTTTTAAAACATAATAAAGCACAATTAAAAAGTGCTGGACAAAAAAAAGTGGAGAACAACAAAAGCGGGCATCAAATAAATTCAGGGCATGCTAACCAGAAAGGGGTGGTGGTGGTGGTCCTAGCCAGTGATCTAAAACCTTCCCCAAAGGGGGCCAGTTGAGCCTCCCAGAGCAGGGAGTTACAGAGGGCAGAGGTAGTCACTGAGAAAGATCTTTCTTGCATGGCCACCAATACGCTTGGGAGGGAGGAGGTACACGCAAGAGGGCCTTTCAAGATGTTCTCATGGGGTGGTCAGACTCCTGCAGAAGATGGTGGCACCTTGGGTCCAAGCCATTTAGGGTTTTAAAGGTTGAAAGCAGCACCTTAAATCATGCCCAGAAACAAAATGGTAGCTAGCATAGCACAAAAGAACTAGAATGCGCTCTGAGGGCCTCGCAGAAGTCAAAACTCTCTTCTCTGCATTCTGGACCAGCTGAAATTTCTGAAGAATCTTCAAGCGCAGCCCAGCATACAACATGTAACTGTAACTGAACTAAGATGTAATTTGAATTCAGACTGTAATCGAATTAAGGGTAATTTCTGACCTCATTTAAACTAAAAAAAGAAGATGGCAACTGGCACTAACCAGCCATCAGGAACATGGTTAAAGCCACCACTGAGAAAAATTGGTTTTAAAACCCCCATACCACTCACCAAAGAAAATTCCAGGTAGCCAATGGCAATGGGGCAAGTGGTCAGGGACAAGACTGGTATTATACCTCTACACCAGGGTTGCTCAACTTTGTCCCTCCTCCAAGATGTTGGCCTACAATTCCCATAATCCCCGACTACTGGCCACTGCATCTGGGGATTATGCGAGTTGTAGTCCAAAAACAATTGGAGGGCCGGAGTTGAGCAGCCCTGCTCTAGACTAAGGAATTATTTTCTCACATAATAAATTGATCATTCTTGTATGTGTGGGCAACCTTACAGCTCTCTTGTTTTTCTAATCACATACATATACACTCCCATTATTAACTGTTGAATACCCATGCAAAGCTTTAAAAAAAAAAAAACCATTAGAGAACACAGGGGAAATGAGGCCTATTTCCTGCAAAGATCCAATATAATACTTTACCTTACTAAATACACTATTGCTAACTAAAATGTTAGTTCAAACAATCTTTTGCTGCTAATGAATGTAGCAGAAAACTCATACTTATTTTGTGAGGTATCACTTTCCTATAGCACAGAAGAACAGCATAAATTTCATCAGGAACCCAGAGTTTGTTATGGGCTGCAAAAGCCACTATCAGTATATAACAGATACCACACGAATGTTAAATGCTTTTAAATGTTAAATGCTTTAAAAAGCACCCATCCCCCAGCAACAATGTTCCTAAGCAGCCTAGTATGACTTAGTGAACAAAGGTAAATATAATAGGGCTGCAATCCAATACACACTTACATGGGAGTGAATCCAATTCAACATAGCAAAATTGGATTTACAGCCCAAACTGATATAACTCCTACAGACTTGCAGCCTAATCAGATGTGAATATGCACAGAACTGGACTTCTAGTCTAATAAAAGTTAAAAGAATTCTGGAAGCTGTATGATAGATAATAGCCTCAGTCCAGCAAAACAAGGTGCATTGAAACCCAACATCCTATCACCTACACAAAGCCCATGAAAACAGTCATAGGATGTCCCTTCTGTATGCCAATCTGGGACCACTACTACCACTATTTATATACTGCTTTTTCACTTCTAACACATATCCTCAAAAACAGCATTTAACAAAGCAAGTGTCAGATAAATACTAGAGGATGTGCATTGGCCAGTTGGTGCAGTTATGAGAACCAGTATGCGAACCAGTTCGGTTTGAGTGCGTATGCAAACCAGTTCAGTTTGAGTGGTTCAATCGTGGTGCGAACCAGTTTGGTTGAACTGATCGGCTGGACCGGTCAGTTCAACAAACCAGTTTGAAGAGGTTTATGATCGAACCACTTGAACTGGCCCAGTTCAAGGCAGTCCAGTTCATGCTCAAACCAGATCTACACATCCCTAATCACCACTATTTATTTTCACATGCTTCCAGTGGCTACTGCGTTTCCCCAACTGGGAACAAGGCCACACAATTCAGTTCCTAACTTTATATTACAAAGGCTGATTCACATGATCACTTGGGTCCAGGTATATGAAAGTGAGAACAAGTACCCTGAAGATGACAGAGAAAAATGTTGATAGCAAACTATCGCTAAACTGCCTAGTCTTCGAAGCAGCTTCTTGTGCATTACACTGTTCCCTTAATGGCTCTACTCCTGCCCCACTTCTTCACCATAATACCACCTATACACAATACCATAATAATATAAATAAATAATAATAGTAAGCCACCCATCCCTCTTCAGTCTTAGGAAACTTGACAGGGCTAATGCTATTTCTCCCACAATAGTTATTTTGGGCTTCATACAAGGAAAGCCAGCGACACACAGTAGGGGATGATGAATTGGTGCATACAGTAAGCATCCAGTATCTGTTGCTCAGAAGATAGTCCAGGCTCTTGGCATCTTGCCAGTACATTTTAATTCAGTTAGTTCATATTCTTTTGAGAGGTTTGTTATGTAGCCCGATACACTCACACACCAATGTCTAGTTTTGCTGCTTAAGCTATTTGTGAACTGACATCAACATATTAATTTGAGAACTATGATGCAAGTTTAAAATGCAAATGCTCCGTCTGAATACTTTAGGATGTTTCCCTTCACAGCATTTCAGCATGCAGATAATTAACAGAACTTGCCAGAATTTACAAAATACTTATAATCCACACAGTATATATAAATCTAGGGTTACTTCTTGACTTGAGATGACAAAAATAAAATGAAAACTTCCTGGGTTTAACTATTCATTCAAAATAAGCCAATTCTATGTCATTAGGTGTAGCAGAGGCAGACCACATGACTTGGTGGTAGAATTCCAGTGAAGTCATAAGGACATGTTGCTTGGGTGCTAGAGCCCAACCCCACCACCTACACTTTTGCTCCATGAAAGTCACTATATAGCACCATTCTGCAGCTGGTAAGAGCCAGGAAAATGAAAATTTGCATATTTATACTTCTGCATCCATTAGTAAGGTGCCGGGGCGGGAAGGGGGGATCCAAAACTACATAATTCTGAAATACAAGAACACTCCCCCACATTTTCACCAAACTTCATGTTAGGGTTTTCTCCCTTTTCTGATACTACTAATCAATTTACAAGAGGACCTCAACTTTTCTAAAAACTGAGGATATTTTAACCTCAAAGATACCAAAACAGTCTTTGGAAAGATCAGACGTTCCTGACTTCTTTTTTCAACTAACCATTTCCTACACATAGCTGAAAAATAATATTACTAGTAATAATGTATCAAAGCAGTTAATAACCAAGTAGACCATTTCCAGTCACTGAACCAGTTACAGATGCCTACCATACTCATCTACCACTCTCCCTCCCCTAACCTAACTCACCAACACTAGCTTTCTCTCTTCCAATATTAAGGAACTAAACCACTGGTTTTCTCTACAAACAGTATTACACATGCAGCCTCTATAACCCAGTTTCATGGTCCTTCATTGGCAGGAGCACATACATGTCAATTTACAACTACAAATTGCATGGCCACACTAGTCTGTTTTTGATAAAGGTTTGCTACACTAGCAACATATGGATTAAGTTCAGAAATATAAATGTTCAGATCATTTCCATCAATCTCTTTGGAGCCTACTGTCATTCTATTTTCAAGAGTGATATGGGATGGAAGATTTTTTACTATCAAATTTTTCCAGCCCGTACCACTGTGTTGAAGTCAGACCAGTAATTATTATACAGGTAACAACAAATCTTTGGCCATGCTAAAAAGCAGTTGATTGATTAAGTGCCGTCAACTTGGTGTCAACTCTTTAGCAACCACATAGATAGATTCTCTCCAGGATGATCTGTCTTCAACTTGGCCTTTAAGGTCTCTCACTGGTGCATTCATTGCTGTCGTAATCAAGTACATCAGTACAAGTTAATATTTTCGAAGTGCCTTAATTTTGTTCTTTATTCATAATTCTTTAAATCTGTTATTGTTGTGTCACCCTGTTAACATATCTACAAGTGTTCCAATATAATTTTCAAATGAACTTCCAGTTCAGCTGCTTGGTTACTCTGAGATAATTTATTCAGCTTGTAAAATTAATAAGGTATACAATTTTTAGGGTTTTTTTTTTTTAATTAAATACATAGGTCAAATAACATGCCAAATCCCATCACAACCCTTATAAGGAGTTGAGAAAATTTCATGGTAAAGTTTTCTGAGAGAAAAATATATAAATAAGAGAAATATACAAAGGATTTTTATTCTGGAAAATTCTCTAACTAAAAGATTTCTGGCAAACTCATATCACGGATGTTCAGTTAAATATGCAAAACTAAAATATTTCTAAAATGTGCAAGTCAATATTTGGATCCTTGTAATAAGGAATTAATTCAGAAACTGCATCAGCAGCTGCAAAGGCAAGTTGCTGTTTTCTTTCTTTCTATATCTTAAAGGTAAAGTGTGCTTAGAGTCAATTTCGATTCCTGGTGCCCACAGAGCTTTGTGGTTGTCTTTGGTAGAATACAGGAGGCGCTGACCATTGCCATCTCTCGCACAGTATGAGATAATGCTTTTCAGCATCTTCCTGTATCACTGCTGTCCGATACAGGTGCTTCCCATAGTCAGGGAAACATACCAGCGGGGATTTGAACCGGCAACCTTCTGCTTGTTAGTCAAGCATTTCCGTGCTGTGCCACTAAAGGTGGTATTCCTATATCTTATGGCTCTTATATTAAGATATATATTTTATTTTCATATTAAAATATATTTCCAAGCACTGAATGATAATTGTCAGCAAATGTCCTTGCATATAAATCCTTGCAACCTCTCTCTGGACCTGTTCATAAGTAACATGAAACCGGAGGTTGGCAAACCTGCAGCTTCAGTTTGGAACTGTAAATCACGTTGCAGACGTTCTTTAAATTGTGGCCAGCCCAACTCAGGTTGCAGGAGAAGGTTGCCCTTCCTACTGCTTGGCCGCTGAGGCTAATCCCAGCAAGGTCCAAGGCCAGATTGTGGGCAAAGTGTGTCTCTCCCACCATAACCTGGGATGATGTTGCGATGGGCAACCCCAACAAAGCTGTCCATGCAGACCCCACTGAAAACCTGCTTACTGGCATTGTGCCAAGTGGACCTGCCCTCTCGTGAGACGGCCAGTCTTCTGGGGAAGGCTACGCAGCTTTAAGGGCACTGGTCAACCCACAGACTGCAGCTCAAGAGTTGAGCCAGCCCACCCACCAACAGGGGCCCTGCTTTTGCAGGGGTCCCCAATGCTCCATAGTAAAAGAACGAACAGATTCTCCGCAACCTGCCCACCTCCATTTCCTGTGAAGACTTGCACGCACTCAAAGGAGATCTAGATGCTCCATGTGCCATAACTTGGCCATGAGCATGGAGAGAAGAGAGGAGACACTGTGATGGACCTTTAACTCCACTCAAAATTCCCGGGTCTGGTCCAGCATTGAACAGTATGCACATCTGCCGGTGTGGGAATTTGTGGAAGAGGGGAGCCCTGGTTTCCTGCTGCCTGAGGACAGTGGGGTCACCCTTCAAGGGCGCGGGCAAGGATGCACATGGACGGGTGAGCTGGCTGGCAAGGGACATGCTCCAACAGCTACTTGGTGGCAGTTGCCAGGTGTTCAGCACTCACCCAGGAACCTGACCCCACAGCTTTCTTCCATAAAGCATCCTGGCTCAGTCTCGAGCACCCATCCCCTTTCCTTCCTGCTTTGACTGGTAGGGGGAACAAGGGACAGAGTTGGAATATGAAATGCCCATTGATAGATGGCAAGGCTGCAAAGGGGCGTCATGGTGTTCCTGTTGCCAAGTAACTCCATAGGTGCATAGGTGATAGGAGGGGAGGGGCTGGTGCTCCAAGAGGCGGCAAGTTAGAAGCGCCACCAGCATAGAACAGCCACGTCAGACATACTGGAGTTCCAACCTCTACCACATAGCATTACGTATCAACTGGGCCACTCTCTCTGCCTATTAGAGGTCAGCTCAGCAAGCAATACTTGTCAGTTTAAATACCAATTGCTTAGATTGTCAGCATAGCATAGTGGTTAAAGTGTTGGACTAGGACTGGGAAGACTCGAGTTCAAATCCCCATTCAACCATGAAACTCACTGGGTGACTCTGGGCCAGTCATGTATCTCTCAGCCTAACCTACATCACAGGGTTGTTGTGAGGATATAGATAATCATGTACACCACTCTGTGTTCCTTGGAAGAAGAGCAGGATATAAATGTAAAAAATAATAATAATAATAAATAATAAGATTTCTTCATACTAGCTTCTCCAGATAAGGCTGGGAAAGAAAGACTCCTGCCTGAAACCTTGGAGAGCTGCTGCCAAGTCCAATACTGCTTCTAGATGGTATCAATCATCTGACTCAGTATAAGGCAGCTTCCTATGTCTGGAAATGCTGAAGACTGCTGCGTGGGTGCTGAGGGACCAAACATCAGATGGGGATCAAAATTTGGAACCCAATAAAGCAGTCTGGCCATGGCAAATAATCCAAGAGAGAATTAGAACCAAAGCCACAATTAAGGGCCACCACTAAGTAAACCATACAAAAAGTCTAGAAAAACAGGTTGCATACCTGTAACTGATGAACTGGAAGAGATCCGTTGTATTCATAAATATGGGTTCTGCGCCTGCGCAGTGACCTCATGGACCGACTAGCTAGCTCCTCGCTCCGCCCTCAACTGCCATGCACGAGGTCGTGCTTCCCCTATCTCCGGCAGTTGGGGCGTGTCTCTTTCAGTTTCTGGTGGACCGTCAGTTGTCTCTTTTTGACGTTCCTGCTTGAATTTGTCCTGCTCGAACATTGTGGGGAGGCACGGGCGGGTGTTATGAATACAACGGATCTCTTCCAGATCATCAGTTACAGGTATGCAACCTGTTTATCTGGATAGTGATCCGTTGCATTCATAAATATGGGTGATTAGCCAGCTGTAACCCTGGTGGTGGGTAACATTTATGGCAGGACCCTTTTCAGCACGCCTCGCCCGAATTCTCCTTCCTTCAGTTGCCTAAGGTCTAAGGCATAGTGACGTATGAATGGTTGGCTTGACGTCCAGGTCGCCGTCCTACAGATGTCCTTTATCGGCACTCCAGCCAAATCAGCTGCGGAAGATGCATAGGCCCGCGTCGCATGGGCAGTAATCGACTTCGGCGGAATCTTCCCTTGAGCAGTGTGAGCGACTCTAATCGCTTGTACTATCCACTGAGCCAATCTTTGGCGTGAGACTGACTTTCCAGTAGAAGGTCCCTTAAATAGAACGAATAATTTCTTAGTGCAGCGTAAGCCTCTTGTTGCATCCAGGTAGTACAAGAGTGCTCTACGCACATCCAGAGTATGTAAGTCCCTTTCCAAACTAGACTCTGGTTCTTGGAAAAATGTCGGCAGAATTATATCAGCATTAATGTGGAAATCTGTCGTCACTTTGGGTCGAAATCTTGGATCCAATCGAAGAGTAACTTTATGTGGATAAATTTGCAAGAATGGGCGATCCATCCGTAGCGCAACCAACTCACTCACTCTCCGCGCTGTGGTGATTGCGATCAAGAAAGCGGTCTTAAGGGTTTTCAGACGCAGGGATGCTGTGGCAATTGGCTCAAAGGGCTTCTGAGTCATTGCTTGCAAAACCAAAGTCAAATCCCACTGTTGTTGTGGCCAGCGAATTGGTGGATACAAATTATTCAGACCTTTGAGGAATTTTTTACATTCCGGGTGGGAAAATACCGTAGTCTTGTCCCAACCCTTATGCTCTGATGAAATTGCTGACAGGTGAACTTTCAACGAAGTGTTCGCCAAACCTGTCATCTTGAGAGTCGTCATATACAACAATATTTGAGTCACTGTTGCCCGTCTTGGGAAAAACCCATGATCCTTCGCATATTGCTTAAATCGCCGCCACTTACGATTGTAATTGAGGCGCGTTGATCTCTTCCTATTATTTAGAAGTATTCTCTTTAGTAACCTATACGCCATGCTGTCAATTTCAGGGACTCCACTTGCGGGTGTCGCACTGCCCCGGCATCCTGAGTCAGGAGATCCGGCACATTGGGGAACCTGTGGTAAACCCCCTTTGACAAACGTAGCACCGCTGAGAACCACTGTTGTCTGGGCCACCATGGCGTTATCAAGATGCCCCTTGTGGCGTCCCTCAGCATTTGTGCAATCACCTTTGATATTAGCGGTTGTGGTGGAAACAGGTAGAACAGACTCCTGGTCCATCTGTGTTGAAACGCGTCGCCCTGTGACTTCTCGCCTACTCCTGCACGAGTGCAAAACGTCTGACATTTCGCGTTTCCCGTTGTCGCAAACAGATCTATAGCTGGCCATCCCCACTTGTCGAAGATGGCTCTGAGATAGTTCATATTCAACTCCCATTCGTGGCTCTGATTGAACAGTATTGCCCTGCTGAGAACATCCGCCTGTACATTGTCCTCTCCCCTGATGTGTATTGCCACCAAAAACATGTTTCGAGCTATGCACCAGTTCCAGATGTCCTGACTCAGCATGCAGAGCGATCGAGAGACTGTACCTCCTTGCTTGTTTAGGTACGTCATCGCCGTAGTATTGTCCAGATGAATCTGCACAACCTTCCCCTGTATCATTGGCTGAAATGCTTTTAATGCTAAGAACACAGCCAGGAGCTCCAGATAATTTATATGCTGTTGGCTCTGCTGTTTCGACCATAGTCCCTGCACCTGGTGTTCTCGACAGTGCGCTCCCCATCCCTGCAAAGAGGCGTCTGTTGTCACACTGCATGTGGGAATGAGAGGCTGAAATGTCACCCCCACCAGAAGATTGTCTGGGATCGTCCACCAATGCAAGGACTCGAGCACTGCTTTGGTTAGCACAAGCCACTTGTGTTGACTGTCTCTGTTTGGGCAAAAGTTGCTCAAATACCATCTCTGTAGCGTTCGCATATGTAGTCGAGTGTCGCGAACCGTCGTATTGCACGAGGCCATGAGCCCCAAGAGTCTCTGAACTGATACTGCCCTTTGTTCTGGCTGCTTCTGGAACAGCTGAATAAGTTCCCTTATCTGTTGGTATCTGGACTCTGGCAGGTAAGCCCTCTTCTCCTGCATGTCCAAAACCGCACCTATATAATCGACCCGTCTTCGGGGCTCCAATTTGGATTTCTTTAAGTTCACCTTGATTCCCAAGTCCCTTAAAAGATCTAGTACATATTGGACTTGCAAACCTAACTCTTCTTTGTTGTCGCTGACCATCAGCCAATCGTCCAAATACGGGTAGATAACAACTCCCGTCGTTCTCAAATAGGCTACTACAGCCGCCATTACCTTGGTGAACACTCTCGGCGCCGTGGATAGGCCGAATGGCAAAACCACATATTGGTACGCTGTACTTCCTATGGTGAATCGCAGGTACTTGCGATGCTCTGCGCGAATGCCTATATGAAAATAGGCGTCCTTCAAGTCCAGGGTGATGGCCCACTCCTCCCGAACCAGAAGGTGTAAGATGCTCTGCAGTGTTATCATCCTGAACTTCCTTGTGTCTACATAGAAGTTCAGCTCTCTCAAGTCCATAATGGCTCTGACACCCCCATCCTTCTTGGGGATCTGAAAGTAACGGGAGTAAAAACCCCGCATCCTGTCCACCCACCTCACTGGCACAATTGCTTGCTTCTCCAACAACACCTGCGCCTCGTCCCTCAGCACCTGGGTTGGCCTGGTATACACTATTCCCTGAAAGGGTGGCAAAGTTTTGAACTCTATCGCGTAACCAGAGGTTATAATCTTCAAAACCCACTGGTCTGATGTTATGCGGTGCCACGCTTGAGCGTAGCTGGCCAGCTTGATGGAAACGCTGACCTGCACAAGGCCGATGTTGTGGGTCCTGGGTTCCCTTTCTTGCGGTGTTAATTGCGTCTGTGGTGTTGCTAGTTTTAGAGGTGGATGGACAGTCCCATCAAAGAGACTGCTTTTGCTGATCCTTGCCCTGTTTCTGCCCTCTCTGGCGTTGGGCATATGGCTTATTCCGTTGGTAGGGCTTATAATGCCTCCTGTAATCTCTTTTCTCCTGTCTGTATGAGGTGCGGCCCTGCTGTCGTCCAAATGTACGATTCCTAGACGACTGCCCACCTACAGCTGCCATGAACGTTTTTGCAGTAAACTTTGACTGCTTCCAAGACTGCATTGTCGCATCTGTAGCCTCTGCAAAGAGCCCTTTGCCGTCGAAAGGGAGATATTCAACTTTTTCACGCATGTCTTGTTGCAAGCTTGTTGAGCGCAGCCACGCATGACGCCTAAGAGTTATGGCAGTGGTCATTGCACGAGATTCTGTCTCCGCAGCATGCTTGAAAGTACTTAGCAGATGCCTTGTCACAACAGTGGACTTTTCATACGTACTCTTAAAGTTCTCCTGGAACTCTTCTGCCGACATTGTCGCAGAATCCTGGAACAGTGTGTCCCAAATATGGTGGCCATAACGCGCCAAGCATGCCGAATAATTAGCAATTTTTATCGCCAAACTAGACGTCGCATAGATTTTACGTCCAAGGACATCAAGTTTCCTGCCCTCCTTATCATTTGGTGTTGAATGACGCTGACCTCCTTTTGAAGAGGCACATTCTATCACTAGTGAGTTCGGCACCGGGTGCTTCATGAGGTAGCCACTATCGTCATCCTCAATCCTATACAGTCCTTCCAGCTTGCGGGAGGTAGCCGTAGACGTTTGCAAAATCTCCCATGTTATGGCTGGGAGCATCGGCAAAGACACAGGGTGTGTTACTTTAGCCCGGGCCATCATATTGTATACCGGGTCCTTTAAGTCCAACTCAGGTTGTTTTAATTCCAGACCCAGGGCCTCCGCCATCTCTCGTATTTGGATATGGTATGCCTTCAATTCTTCATTGGGCGATACCGACGTGTGCGGAGGCACATCAGATGGGAGCTCTGGTTCAAACGGTTCCTCCGGAATCGAGGGGTCGTCTTCAGACTCTGCCTCCTCTGAGGAATCAGCATCTCCTGAATCTGGTACTGCAACTGGTGTGGCTGGTACCCTTGGTTGTTGCTCTACCCTGGGCGTAATTGTCGGCACAGCCCTGGGTGGATGGCCAGCTGCAGGCCCTTCAGTCCGGGATACCAAATTTCCAGACTGCTGTAACGCCTTCCAGATCTTATATTCGGCATAGTCTGCTGGGTATACTACCGGAGGAGAGTGAGTGAAGCCACACGGGTGACCTGATTGTGAGACGGCCGGATGGGTGAAACATGTCACCGGAGGAGGGCGCACAAATAACGCGGATGGTGCAGTCAACGTCGCTCTGTCCATCATTGCTGGCCCCTGAGTCTGCATTGGACTTGTAGCGGCCGAAACCCATTGTACTGGTCTTAGTAGAGCAGACAAATGTAGAGGTTGACGCTGTGGCGAAATTGTTGGAGTTCTCGGCACCGGATGTACGCTCGGTGTGTTCAGTACCGACTGCACCCTGGCACCCTGGTCAGTAGACACACCAGAGAAGCCATGAAAAGTTGACGCTGATGGGGTGGTATCAGCCGAGTCCAAGAGAGCAAGCAAGTCAGATCTTGCCCTCGCACCCTCTGCGATCCCCCTCTCCGCAGCATCCTCTCCAAAATCGAGAAAGTCTTCCGTCCTGAAACCTTGCCTTGGGGTCATGGAAGGCGAGACCAGCGGAGTATGGGCCGGGGTGAGTTCCATCGCTCCATGGCGCTGTAAATGAGGTCTCAAACCGTGTGGTTCCAACGGTATCTGTACTGGCATATGCATCGGCATCGTGCTCGAAGCCGATACTGACCTCGACACCGAGCAGGCTTCACCATCGATACACTTTGCTCTGTCGATACCGACACTGATGCCGTGTCATCCAACGTTTCATCTGGGTAAAGTCTCGGTACTGAATCAACCCTCAACATCGATCCCGACATCGACCCATCAGGGTATGGTCTCGATACCGAGGCAGCTTCCAACGCCGTGCCCGACACTAGTAGACTCTGTGCCCCCGATACAGAGCACTGAGTTGTCTTCGATCTCGGTAACGTCGGGCTTCCTCCCGATACCGAAACCCACAGCGTCGATGCAGTCGACTCCGTGGAATCCCAGCCTTCACAGTCAGACTGGAGAGGCAATGGCGAAGGCGTTCGAACATGGACCCTGGTCTTCTTCATTCTTTTTCGAGGGGGCGATTCCTGCTCCTCCTCCGTCGACGATTTGTGTTTATGTCGCCTATGCCGGTGACTTTTCTTCCCTACGTCCTCCGGCTGTTTGAACTCCTTTGTTCCAGTGGCTTTCGACTGCCGGCCGGCAGGGTCCACTGTAGGAGTACTCGCACTCGACATCGTGTTCGGTATCGCAGCCGGCCTCGCGGTAACGGTCGATACCGAGGTCGAGGGTCTTGGTGTCGGGGGGCGGAGCGCGTCATCATAAAGTGCAGCCCGCAATCTTAACGCTCGGTTTTTCAAAGTTTGTTTTGAAAACGACAAGCAAATCTTACAGCTTTTCGGGTTATGCTGCTCCCCAAGGCACAGTAAGCAGGAGTCATGGGTGTCCGTTGAGGGCAGCTTTGCCTTGTACTCCGAGCAGCGCTTAAAAGTTGTTTTGGGCTTGTCTCGGGTCGCCATGGTCTCAGTCATTCCCGTAACGGGAGAATCTTGTTTTCGCTTTTCTTTTCAAGGTTAATCCGTACTCAGTCCAATATACAGTCCAATGTCAAAGTCCGTCGATCTGTCCAATTTTATTTTATTTTATTTTATTTGAATAAGTAACTAACTAGCCGAGGAGCTTACAGTCCGAGGTGTTGACGCAACGGCGGTCAAACAGAAACTGAAAGAGACACGCCCCAACTGCCGGAGATAGGGGAAGCACGACCTCGTGCATGGCAGTTGAGGGCGGAGCGAGGAGCTAGCTAGTCGGTCCGTGAGGTCACTGCGCAGGCGCAGAACCCATATTTATGAATGCAACGGATCACTATCCAGATCAGTGCCTGCGGGAGGGGAATGCATACAATTGTATCCTAAGGAAGCAACTACCTGGGCAGCACCATCTGCCCCCATACCAAGGACACTTGCTATGATTTTTTTTTCTTTTGCAACTGGGGATGCTGGGAGTGGTAGTGAACAACATCTGGGAATCCCTGTTAGAGGGAGCACTGCCCTGCAGAGCCCACTGTGCCTCCCAAAAGTATGTTCCTGAGGGTCACAGCACCCTAAGGAACATTTTCAGAGGCACAGTGGGCTGCAAAGCGAACAGTGAATATCACCTCTCACCCACTGTCCATGCAGAATATTTTTCTTCAAGTTCAACATTAGTCTGGATGTTAGTTATTAATTTTTTGGAGCATGCCACAAAGATGCACAATTTTATTATAATTTTTCACTAAGTTGCATTTGGTTATGATGCTCCTGAAGAATAAGTAAGTAAGTAAAACTTTATTTCGGTCGTAGACCAGCAATACAATAATATTAAAATAATGATGATGATAATAATAATAAGATGATAATATAAAATCAGACTACATTTATACGCATTTGGCATATTATATAACAATATTTGGCCACGATATGAATAACAACCGGATTAGGATTAGTGAGCAAATAGTTTAAATAAAAATCCTCTCCACAACCCAGAAAATTAATCAAAAGTGGGGCAATTTGTTGGCGTCTTATGTCTCTGTAATATTCACAGTGCAGTAAAACATAAGCAGTTGTTTCAACGTTACCAGATCCACAAGGGCATATATAGCTTGCAATTTATGGGAGACACCAAAACATTATTGTCAGCACAGAATTACCTTTAAAAAAACAATCATCTGAAATAATATCTTATGACAAAGGATTGAATCATAGCTAAAACAGCAGCATCCTTCAGGGAGAAAAAAAATGCATATGTAGCATAATGAGAATGCAAGTGACAGCAACACAATAGAAATAATCCACCGGGATCTAGATGTAAAAACTTGGCATCAGGAACAAAATATTTGCTCCATCTACCAAGTGACAGAACACAAGGATGTGGATAGGAGAGCATTTGATAAGATTATGGTTGAAGTTAAGTGATAATCAAGCTTGGCTGCAACTTTGGACAGTGTGAGTTCTGATTCAAATTCAACTTCGGCTCATATTGTTTTGATTCAGTTCTAGTTTAATCCAATCAATTTTAAGTGAACTGTTTAGTATTTCACAAACTAGTTCAGCTATAAAAATAGCAGACTGTGGCAACACTGATTGGAGTTAAGTTAAAGTAGCCAAATTTCTTGTGAGGGGAGAGCAGGCTTGACCCACTCTCCCCGCACATGAGCAAAGAGCTCGCCCTGAGCAGCCGGGATTGGCCACCCACACGATCACCGGCTCCGTCACGGAACCAGCTGGGGGGTGGGGATCGGGGGCAGCCTGGCCCCCAGAATTCTGGGGAGCCCCCCCACCTGACGCCAGGAGGCTTGTTATAGTCTCCTGGTTGGAGGTCTCCTCGTGAGTTGCTGCGGCACGGAGCCATGCCATGGCAACTCACGATCACAAAAACAGGGTTAACAGAGCGCTCACTCGGCTAACCTCGTTTGAGGGGGGCATTTTAGAGGGCTGGTCGCAGCACATGACCAGACAAAACAGGGCTGGGCTCCCTGAGTTACAAGTGGCCAAGACCCTCAAAGGGGAATCAGTGGGACATAACATACATACACTTATCCAGTAGAGGATTGCAGACTTTATAGGTAATCTTATTTACATCCAATGTTGCAATTAACTCATGCAAACAGAAATATTTACTTACATTCTTCCTACACCTTCATACATTCGTGTCTCATCAGCCAAAGTCATAATCTCTGTATCTGTAAGATGTGCATGCTTTTTGGTCCTGTTCAGCTGATCTATTTGCATGTCTGCCAGTTTCACCTTTTGCTGGGTATCGATGACCTTGGCTTGAAGTTCGGTAAACGCCTGACACAGAAAGCAACAAAATTATTGGTGACTGATTTATCCATGGCTTGAATCTAAATCAATAAAGAATTAGGCAAAGACAGTTGAGGTTCATCTGTAATGCCCATTTTTTTAGTTATCTCATCAAAGCAGAGATCTCTATAACTCCCCAACCCATCTCTAAAGGTCTCAGGACAAGCTTCAGAAGATCTAAAGGGGCTAATCTCTAGTCACCTTTACTCAAGTCTCCCAAATATTTCCCTGCACCCTTTAACAAGGTTAACAGAACCTGACTTTCATGACCCACCACTTTAAAATCGGAAGTTAATTCTCAGCCTTCACGGTGCTCAAAGTAACCTGGCCCATCCCCTTCCATTTTAACTTTGTGAGAACAGATAATTCACATGTAGATCTCATCATACCATGGACTTGAGGGTTTTTTCAAGTTTGCTTCATCATGTGAATCAACTACCTTCAGTACAAGCGGGGATACACAATAACATGCATCTGTGGAGAGGGGGCAAAAGAATGCATCTGCATTCACTTCCTCCATCCACTATGAACTGCACACTAGCATGTACACTATTATGTATATATAGCTTTTTCCTCCCAAAGGAAGGAAGGAAGGGAGGAACCACATGGAAATCCCCCTTCCTCTTCTCTCCCCAAGTCTTACTGTTCTCCTCACTACCACCAGACCTGCTCAGGAGAAATATAAGGAGGGAAGAGATGACACATGCTCCAGGCTGAATAGACTCACTGAAGATATCAGCTGTGTATTTATTTTATTTTTAAATTTTATTTTACATTTATATTTCACTCTTCCTCCAAGGAGCCCAGAGCGGTGTACTACATACTTAATTTTTTCCTCACAACAACCCTCTGAAGTAGGTTAGGCTGAGAGAGAAGTGACTGGCTCAGAGTCACCCAGCAAGTAGCATGGCTGAATGGGGATTTGAACTCAGGTCTCCCCAGTCCTAGTCCAGCATTCTAACCACTATATCCTGTGGTGGTCTGAACCTTTTAAGTTATTTGGACCTTTAAGATAGCTGGATAACTGAGAAAATGGCCAGCTGAGAAGAGGCACTGTATAAAAGGAAATACGAAATAACAGTGGGAGAGGGAAGCCTAGGCAGTTACTATGTTGGATTGCTGCTGTCACCTTGAGATGTGCCTTCAATCAAATGATTTTACTTACTTACTTATGCCTCTCTGGATACATCTCCACATATCAACACCTGACAAGTGATTATTAAGGTATTATGAATCTTATACCTGGCTCTTGTTCCAATAAGTTCAGGTGGTTTAGTTATACCTCCCAAGTGTTCCCACATTCAAGCAGCAGTCAGGGCCAGATCCAGGGGCGGAACTATAATAAGGCAAGGGGGGACAGTTGTCTGGGGGCTCACTGCCTTGGCCCCCCCCAGAGGCAAGTCACATGACTGACTCCCTCAACCGCGCACCCGCCCGGGCTTCCTTCAGTTGTATTCATCCTCCAAAAGTGATGTGAGTGTTAAGACCTGGAACTACCAGAACAGCATGTCTTTCTCTAGTACCATTAAATGACTTGCATCGTCCACCATTTACAAAACCTTTTTAAAAATAATTTAGGATGATGTTCTATTGTGGCACACAGGTGATATAGATATAGATATTTTACTATGCTTTTTGTTACCACTATTCAGCCTCATTTAAGATTTCTTTACTTCATGAGCTTAGCTTCAGCGAGGGGGGGCCCATTTTAAAATCTTGTCCCTGGGCCCACTCCAACCTTGCTACACCCCGGTCAGCTCCATATAGAACAACAGTAGAATGGCAATGTTTACCTTCATACCATTCAGACATCATTAGCTATCCTCCTATCTCTAATGGTATTTCATTATGTACATGAGGTTATAGACATTCAGCAGCACCTTTTGCTTTATGCCTACAGCCTATGAATCAACAGTTATTAATTCAAAGATTACACCGAAAATAAAAATATCTCAAGTACTGCTTACGCCTTACATTTACAGCATCTGCAATAACCCCTCCCTAGTTTTTCTACTACCCTTCTGTCAAACAGCTGGTTTGACTCATTCATTGATGTTTGCTCAGCGTTCTCCGGGCCACCTCCCTTCATTCAACAAGCAGAGAAAGTTTGCCATACACAGCAACAGTAGGTAGGGAGGAAACTTAACACCATTAATTATTGCAGAGGGTAACTACTAGAGAGATTTTGATCCATAACTTCATGAGCTAATAATGCAGGTTCTCAGGGAGTTCAGTGCCCAATACACTCTTGTCAATAAATATACGTTTAGCTGCAATAAAAGGAAGCAGCAGCAGCAATAGTTCCATGAGCAGGGCGGTCTCAGTGATATAGCTTTATACCTTCTTGAACATTTAGGCCAATATAATGAAACAGGGAGCAATGTCATTCATGTATCCTTTCAGAAATGTATGCATTTGGCTGGAAATCATCAGGCTGTGATGGTGTAATAGCACTGCAACCAAGCATATTGTTATGATAATTCTGGACCTGAACAAATGCCTTTGGAGAAAGCCACACTAACCTAAACAATCTGAGTCAATATTTGTTCTATGCTAACATAGAACTGCCAAAGCTACAAAATCTAGAAATTGATTAAGATTGCAAACCTATGCACACTTACTAGGGAGTAGACAATAATGGGACTACCTTCCAAATAAATATGCATTGGATCCATCCCTCTGCTAGTTACTAAAAGGAAAAAGGTGATTGGTGGGTGAAGTCAAAAGGGAAGGAAAAATATTATCAGTTATTCAGACAAAAAAGGCTACATGAGGTTTAGCGCTAAGACATAAGGCAAGCACAACATAATCACCATAAAGAAGGAAATTTACTACCACTTGAACTTGTTGCACTGTTCCTAGTGAGATGTATTATCTGGGGTACAAGTAAGTGAATTATTAAGGTAAGAATGGACAAAGGAATTTTTCTACAGTATTTGTGTTTGTACTGCACTACTACAGGGTTTTAGATAGTAACTTGGGATGTGGGCAATTAAAGCAAAGTGAGTCTGGTTATTACCAGTTCAGCCTGGATCTGCATCCTCCTGAGTGGGATTAGAGAAGAGAGGTTCTTGGCTTGTTTAAAAATTTAAATCAAGATGACAGGTTGGTAATTTTTGAAACCAATACTATTTATTCCCAAGTAAGTGTGAAAAACCTATTACCTCTGCTAATTATGAATTCATTCAAATTGTGCTCACTTCAGCAGCACATATACTAACATTCAAACGATACAGAGAAGATTAGCATGGCCCCTGCGCAAGGCTGACATGCAAATTCATGAAGCGTTCCATATTTTTAAAAAGAAAAAATGAATTCATTTAAATTTCTTGTGAATGAAATGAGAGCAGACTGAGATTATTTATTTATTTATTTATTTGATTTATATACCGTCCTTCCAAAATGGCTCAGGGCAGTTTCCAATTAAAACAAACCACTAAAACAGTAAAGAGCTAAAACAAATTAAAAACAACATAACAGTTAACAATTTAAAAACATTTTAAAACAACAATTAAACAATTAAAGTGATTGAAAACCCTGAAATCGGGTTTTGAATTTTAAAATAGACCAAATATTAAAAACCCTCAAATATAGGAAGCTGAGAAAGCTTGGGTGAAAAGATGGGTTTTCAGGTGTTTTTTGAAAATTGCCAGAGATGGGGAGAATCATATCTCAGCAGGGAGCACATTCCACAATCTCAGGGCAGTGACTGAGAAAGCTTGTCTCTGTGTAGCCACCAAACGGGTCAGTGGCAACTGGAGACGGACCTCCCCAGATTACTTCAATGGGCGGTGGGGCTCATAATGAAGAAGACGCTCTCTTAGATACCCAGGGCCTAAGCTGTTTGGGGTCTAGCACTTTGTATTTTGTCCAGAAACCTACTGGCAGCCAGTGTAACTCCATCAGTAAAGGAGTAACATGGTCCCTCCGAGATGACCCAGAGACCAACCTGGCTGCCGCGTTCTGAACCAACTGAAGTTTCCAGACTACATACAAAGGCAGCCCCACGTAGAGCACATTACAAAAGTCAAGTCTGGAGGTCACCAACAGATGTACCACTGTTTTCAGGTCACTGATCTCGAGAAATGGGCGCAGCTGACGTATCAGCTGGAGCTGATAGAAAGCACCCCTGGCCACCACCTCAACCTAAGAAACCAGGGAGAAGTGTGAATCCAGAAGTACTCCCAGACTGTGAACCTGTTCCTTTTGGGGAAGTGTGACCCAATCTAGAACAGGCAGATCAAAATAGTCTCTAGAGTTCTGACCCCACACAATAAGTACCTCCGTCTTATCTGGATTCAGCTTCAGTTTATTTTCCCTCATCCAGCCCATTACTGCTTCCAGGCAGGCATTTAGGGAGGATATGCCAGCTCCTGAAGAAGTTGACATGGAGAAGTAGATCTGGGTGTCATCAGCATACTGGTAACACCCAGCTCCAAATCCCCTGATGATCTCTCCCAGCGGTTTCATGTAGATGTTAAAAAGCATTGGAGAAAGTACAGAGCCTTGAGGAACACCATACTTAAAGCTCAGATTTTGAAGAGCAACAGTCTCCAGTCAACACCATCTGGAATCTATCCGAGAGGTAGGAGCAAAACCACTGTAAAACAGTACTTCCCACCCCCAACACCCTCAGACATTCCAGAAGGATACTATGGCCGATAGTATCAAAAGCCGTCGAGAGATCCAAAAGGACCAGCAGAGTCACACTTCCTCTGTCAATTGCCAATTGGAGATCATCCATCAGCCCGACCAAAGCAGTCTCCACCCCATAGCCTGCCCAAAAACCAGTTTGAAATGGGTCTAGATAATCAGTTTCCTCCAAGACCGCCTGGAGCTGAGAGGCCACCACCAATGGGAGGTTGGAAACAGGCCTATAATTGCTCAACTCTGAGGGATCTAATGCAGGCTTCTTTAGAAGAGGTCTAATGATTGCCTCCTTAAGACAAGGAGGCATCCTGCCCTCCCTCAGAGAATCATTTATGATTTCTACCAGGCTGCCTACAACAGCCTCCCTGCTAGATAGAACAAGCCATGTTGAACAAGGGTCAAGAGAACAAGTGGTAGGCCTCACCGCTCCAAGCAGCTTGTCCACATCCTCAGGAGTCACAAACTGAAACTGATCCAGTCGAATCACATAAGAGGAGTCGTTGGGGACCTCCAGTTCAGACATCAAATTAATTGTGGAGTCTCCATCTAGGTCGGCCCGAATCCGAGAGATTTTATCTGCGAAAAACTCTTTAAACACGTCACAGCGGGTAACTGATGACTCCAAATTCTGGTTCGGGGAGGGGGCAGATATTAATCCCCTCACAACCCTGAACAACTCTGCTGGATGTGAACTTGCAGAGCCAATATGGGCAGAAAAGAACCGCCTCTTTGCCGCACGTATTGCCTGAGCATAGATCTTTAGATGTGCTCTATGTCGCAATCTGTCAGATTCGAGTCGAGTCTTCCTCCACTTGCACTCCAGTTGCCTACCTTGCCACTTCAGCCCCTGTAGATCTTCCGTAAATCAATGGGCCAAATTTGAAGTGGGTCGGAGGGGACACTTGGGAGCAATCATGTCTACTGCCCTGGTGAGCAAGTTGTTCCAATTCTCAACCAGGGCATCAACAGGATCACCAGCAAAGCCAACATTAAATCCCTCCAAGGCTTCTTGGAACTTTAGTGGATCCAATAACCTCTTTGGGCCGACCATTCTAATGGGCCCCTCGCCCCTGCGGAGGTGGGAAGTGGTTGTAAGTCCAACCTTAACCAGATGGTGGTCCGTCCATGACAATGGGGAAATCACAGGAGTCCCCACCCACAGAACACCACCCTGATCAGAGTAAAATACCAAGTCAAGCGTGTGATCTGCAATATGCATCGGTCCAGAGACCACTTGGGATAGGCCCATAGTTGTCATGGCCGCTATGAACTCCCAAGCTACCCCAGACAGATTGGTCCCGAAGAGAACATTGCAGTCCCCCAGCACCAAGAGTCTGGGAGACTCCAACGCAAGTTCCACGACCAAGTCCATGAGCTCAGTAAGGGATTCCGCTGGGCAGCGGGGCGATCGGTACACCAACAGAAGTCCCAATCTATCCTTGGTCCCCAAACTTAGGTACACACATTCAGTATGGTCCGATACCCTGACAGGGACCCTGGTAAGGGAGATGTTATCCCTATAGACCACAGCCACCCCACCTCCATCCCCTCACCTGCTCCTCTACAGAATATCCTGGGGGGAGAAGCTGGGACCAAACTGGACCACTAGCCTCCCGCAACCAAATCTCGGTAATACATACCAGGTAGGCCCCATCATCCATAATCATATCATGGATGAGTTCAGATTTATTTTGGACTGACCTGGCATTACAGAGGAGCAGAGAAAAGCTATGTGGGTTGTTGGCAGTGCTCCCCGAGGTCAAAGAGCTGGCAGGACAGCCGGAAGGGGAGACAGCTATTAAATTTCTGACTACCATTCCCCTGGAATGGCCCGCTGACCTGCCAACATTACTTCTATTCACCACCACCACCGGGATAGCTGCCCCATAGTCAATGAAGGCGCCCCCTGTCCCCCCATCTTCAGATGAACCCAAACACATTACAGCAACTTCAACCCAAGTCTAAAACGGCTTAAAACTAATTAAACAGAAGCCCTCTAGCCCTCACCCTCATTCTCCCAGGAAGGTGACCCGAGGAACAGCTGAGTCACTCAGGGGCTGGTTCCAGTCCTGCCCATACTTCCCATAGATGTTGACCTGAGGCTGCAGCCCCACAGGGGAAGCAAAAACAGGCAGGCAACAGCAGAAGGAATCCCAGCACCCACCTGGTCTCTCACTCCAGGCAGCACTGGGTGGGAGATAGATGGACTCTCCCTTTCCCCCTCTGCTGGGCTTCAGTGCAAGTACGTGCAAAACAATGTAAGTAAAGTATGCCATCAAGTCAATTTCGACTCCTGGCGCCCACAGGGCCCTGTGATTTTCTTTTGGTAAAATACAGGAGGGGTTTACCATTGCCCTCTCCTGTGCAATATGAGATGATGCCTTTCAGCATCTTCCTATATCGCTGCTGCCCAGTATAGTACCAGCGGGGATTCGAACCGGCAACCTTCTGCTTGTTAGTCTAACTTCACTGATGGGTAAGTCTAACTGCACATATAACTAAGTCTAACTTCACACTGGTGAAGACTAAGCAGCAAAGAGATCTCAGGACTGTGATGGATAGCTCAAGGAAAATATTAATACATTGCATATTTGCTGTACAAAAGGTAAATTCTATGCAGGGAACTATTAGGTAAGGGTCAGTGTGGTGTAGTGGTTAGAGTGCTGGACTAGGACTAGGGAGACCTGAGTTCAAATCCCCATTCAGCCATGAAACTTGCTGGGTGACTCTGGGCCAGTCACTTCTCTCTCAGCCTAACCTACTTCACAGGGTGGTTGTGAGGAGAAAATTAAGTATGTAGTACACCACTCTGGGCTCCTTGGAGGAAAAGCGGGATATAAAATGTAAAAAAAAAGAAAAGAAAACTATAAAAATAGCTCTAAAACCAGTTAATAAAACATGCTGAAATGCCTGTGTGAATGAAATCTTCAGGCACTGGAAAGTCATCTGGGAGAGGAGATCTGGTCTTGTGGTAGCAAGCATGACTTGTCCCCATAGCTAAGCAGGGTCTGCCCTGGTTGCATCTGAATGGGAGACTTGATGTGTGAGCACTGTAAGATATTCCCCTCAGGGGATGGAGCCGTTCTGGGAAGAGCAGAAGGTTTCAAGTTCCCTCCCTGGCTTCTCCAAGATAGGGCTGAGAGAGATTCTTGCCTGCAACCTTGGAGAAGCCGCTGCCAGTCTGTGAAGACAATACTGAGCTAGACAGACCAATGGTCTGACTCAGTATATGGCAGTTTCCTATGTTCCTATGATTTGAATTAAAACTGCCAATATTGCAATGGCTTTATAGAAACCTGGGGTGTAGCTACATTTAGAATACTGTTTACAATTCTGGTCACCCCATATAAAAAAGGATACCATAGATCTGGAAACGGTGCAGAAAAGGTCAAAATGATCAGGGGGTTGGAGTACATCCCTTGGAGGAAAGGCTAAAATGTTTTGGGCTTGTTCATACAGAAATAAAAACAATTGGGTGCATGTTTGTGGAGAATGCATCCCCCCCCCCGCCACACTCACAATAATCCAGTCACCCTAAGAAACTGACTGGCACGAGATTCAGGTCAAGCAAGAGAAAATACTTTCCCCCATATTACATAACTAATCTCTAGGATTCATTGCAACAAGCTGTGACAAGAGCCAACAGTTTACATTAATGTAAAAGGGAATGGGGCTATAGCTGAATGGTGGAGCATCTGCTTTGCTTGCAAAAGGTCCCAGGCTCAGTCCTGGGCATCTCCAGGTCGGGCTGGAAAAGGTTCCTGCCTGAAACCTTGAAGAACTCTGCCAGTCAGTATAGAGTAGACAATACTGAGCTAGACAGACCACTGGTCTGACCTGGTATACGGCAGCTTCCTATGTTCCTAGTCTGATCCATGGATAAGTCTATCAATGGCTATTAGTTATTAAAATTATGTGGAACCTCCAGCTTCAGAGGCAGCAAACCTCTGTATACTCATTACCAAACAGCAACAGCGAGGAAGAACTGCCGCCTTCATGCTGCACTCGTGGGCTTCCCAGAACCACTGCTGGGCCACTAGTGTGGGAAGCAAGATGGTAGACTGGGCAGACCTTTGGGTCACATCCTGCAGGGCTCTTCTTACGTCCTAAAGAAGTCTGAACTTTGTAAACAAAGGAAGAATGCTTCGTTTTAGTACACATTTGGCAAGGGATACAGGAAGACATTCCTGTATCACATGAAAGCAGCTCCCTGAAATCCTGATCAGATCCCCCACAACGGGAGATATCAACCTGCCATGCTCAGCCGCCCAGGACCCTGAGAAGGACTCGGACGCGTATTTCATTTCCACCTCATCCGGTACCTTTTTTAGTTCGAGGTCTACGGGCGCCGCCATTTTACCGCCTCCTGGAAATACTGCGCTTGCGCGCTGGGAACAACCTCAACCGACAGAACTGTCCGGCTCTTCCCTTCAGGACCGGCTCTGTCTACGCATGCGCGAAGTACAAAACGCCGAGCGGCGGGCAGGCGTTGCTTGTTGCTAGGATGGAGGGATGAACCGTCTCGTTCATGTTGCTTCTTTCTTGTCCTTGCTGTTTGGTTTGATGCTGCAGCTCCTGCTCGACTCTGTGCACGAGAAGCACGACACGATGCGTTCTCTTCTGATGTGACGCCACTAGTTTCACTATCTTTGCCTTGATTAATCGTACCTCAGTAAGACAAGGCTGATATGTTAAGTCACCCCACCACAATAATATAACTCGCTGCACGCCTATGCCCGATTACTTGAGAGCAAATCTCATCCAACGCAAGGACACAGACTTTCTGCCCCTTCTTTGCCAGTTGCACTGCAAAGATTAATTCCACAGTCCTCGTTCCTGACCATAAATGTTTCCCCACCACCACCTCATAGCCCTATTTGAAACCACGCCCTGCCTTGGCCCCCAAAGCCTTCTCCCTAATCCTAGATGTGTGCAAATTTCCCGGTGTTCGTACTGAGAAAGAGGTACTCGGCTTGTGCTCCGAGGCCACTGGGGTTTCCCCCCGCTCTGTCCTATCATTTAAACCAAAAGTTATAGAACGTGGCTCTTCATTGCAGCACTGTGGGAGGAGAAGCTGTACCTGACATAAATTATTTCATGGGATCAGGAGCTTAAAGTTTAAGGCTGCACTCCATTCATGTGCACGGTTATGTTGTATTCTAGCTTGTAATCTTTTGCAGTTTGCTTTGGACATTTGTCCCAGGAGGGGCATCCTGTAGAGTGGGGGGGGGAGGGGGGCTGCGGGGAGGCAGAAAGGGAAAGAGAAAATAAAATGTAGTTGTTGCTGTATAAACCTTTAGATTATTCAGCAACATACATAAAATCTATACAATCTCATACACACAAGCAAATCTACAAAAGATTTCCTTCTGAAAAGCACAAGTTTTCCTTATGTATATAAGGGAAGCAGATATAAAACCAGTGTTGGATTAATAGAGGGGCAGAGTAGGCATTTTGCCTATGGCGGCAAAATTTGAAAAGCAGCAAATTTTGCCCCTCCTCAAATTTTGTTACTCCTCTCTGTGGGCAGTAGCTGCTGCAGCAAGGGTGGAGTGGGCGAAGATAAAGTCCCCCCCCCCACTTTTACCTTATTAAAATAAGAAAGGCAAACTTTTAAGATAAAAGGGCGGCAAAAGCCTTTTTGCCTATGGACGGCAAAAAGCTTACTCCGCCCCTGTATAAAACAGATTACTTGAAAGCAGGGGTGTACTAGGGGAGAGAAGGCCCATGTTCCTCTTCCCAGGGGTCCCTCTGAGTGGGAGATAATGAAGAAAATAGGGAGGGGTGGAGCTGGGGGGCCCTCGGGAGCTGGGGGCCCCAGGTTCTTTGAACCCATCTGCCCAGTTATAGCTATACCCCTGCTTAGAAACTAGTCTCATGGAACTCAATTTTACTTTCTTCTGAATAAAGAGAATGCATGGGATTGGACAGAACATGTGTGTGTAAACTTCAAAGGACAACTAATTTAGGAATTTGTGTTTACAAGTATCCATACATCCAACACAAGATGCCCAGTTCTCTGAAAATGAAAAGGATTTTTATAACTTTCATGTTGGAACTTGTAAACTGAAAGCTACAATAAAAGTCATTCAAGGGATAACATGCAGATTATTATACTAATGAGTCTCATGCTTCCATTCTTTCTACTGCTTCATTTTCCATACATATGAGGCAGGAAAGGAGCATCTGTCATCAATCATCATCATCATCATAGGACAGTGGTAGAGCATCTGCTTTGCATGCAGCTACAGCTTCAGTTCCTTCCATATAGGTAGGGCTGGACCTGGGAGAGACTCCTGTCTGAAACCTTGGAGACTTGCTGCCAGTCACTGTAGACAATACTGAGCTAGATATGGATCAGCTGTCTGACTCTGTATAAGGCAGATTCCCATGTTCCTAGTTTTCCCCAATTCAAAATGTTAGGTCTGCAGTTGTTTTATTTTTTTTAGGTTATATTTTGTACAGTTGAAAAGATCCAGTGATCTTCAGAATTATAGAGCAAGCAGAAAAACAACTAGAAATAAATCTGTATTAGTTGGGAGGTATTATTATTATATGCACGTATGCATATTTCTCAATCAAGATAGAAACAAATGACCTGAAACCTGAAGTGCAGGCAGTCACTATTGACGTTTAAGACTGACCTCAGATGACAAGGTATGGAAGCCTTTATAACCTAGTTCATAAAGACTTTCCCATGCCATTGATATATACCACAAAGGATGAACAATGTGCTGTAGATAGGTGAGCTAGTAAACACTTTTTGTTTGTGATCTTATTTGCAAAGTTGATGTAGTGAACAGAACCTCAGCCCATACTTTTAAAGTGACTTGATGCCAGCCTGTTTTGATCAAAATACAAAGGATAAAATGATATAATGGTGGTGAAATGTGCATGACAACACTTAAAGTGCATGACAAGATCTGCACTTAAAATAAACCTACAAACTGGGAACAACCAAATGAACAAGGGTGGTTATCATTTATAGATACAGCAATCCAGATTAGTGAGAGTTCAACTGAAGCCAGGAAAGCTCATGAAAAAGGAGATCTTAATGAATATACACTCTGCACACCCTAGGATAGTAAAGGAGTGGGTTGCTAAGAAAGTAATTCAGAGGACTATAGGAGTGTCATCTAGGGAGCATATTGAGACATCTAGAGAAAAGGCTGAAGAGTTTATTCAGTTCATTGGGTATAAACTTCTTTTGTGTAGGAGGTATGAGGGTAAAGTTTGAGTATGAGGGTAAAGTTTGAAAAAGTTAAAAAAAGTTGCCAGTTTTAAAAATACCATTTGTAACAGATAGATTTACATTGCAGGCATAGGAAATTCTTAACAGACATGGCATTAGGCCTAATGTGGTATGCGCAGCACCTAAGACATTGCATCAACATCCAGTTAAATCCCGACTATATGATATAAATTTGAGGGGAAGGATTGTTCCGTCTGTGAGGAGGATAAAAAATGGTGTAAGATGAAGGGGGTAGTGTGTAACATAGGGTGTGTGAAATGTGCAGTGCTTTATATTGGGGAAACAGGAAAGCCACTAATGAAAAAATAGAAAGAGCATTTGGCTAATATGCAATGCAATAAAAATTGAACTAAACTGTGGGCGATGCACATGAGGGGAAAAGGTCAAGGAGAAGTAAAACAAACAGAAGTGTCGATACTGGCAGTTGAAAGCAATTTAATGAGATGTAAGATTAAAGAAGCAAAGTTTATAGAGCAGTTGCAACCCAATATTAATGTAAAGGAAGTGATAAAAGAAGCCATAAGATACATTGGTAACTGAAAGGGTTTAAAGTTTGCTCGTTTCCTTCTCTCCCTCCTCTTATTTGCTTCTACTTTCGTTTGGCTACTGTATATAAGGCTTGAAGTGTTACCAGCTGGTGTGTCGAAAAGGGCACTGTTGTTGGTGTTTCACACTGAAATGGGGCCGCACAGGTCCATTTGGGAGGGAGATCGGCCCTGCTGCACTGGCAGTGAGGCCAATGCAGTGAGGGGTGATTTCATTCCTAAATGGGGCCATGCAGCCCTGTTTGGTAGTGAAATAACGCCCCCCGCGTCTGACGTCAGACATGGGGAGCGTGTCGGGGCCACAAGGCATGGCCCCTGATTGGCGGTGGCCCAGGTTCTTTGAACCCATTCGCCCAATGGTGGCTCCACCTCTGCAGAAGAGGTAGACAGGAGTACAGGCTGACTATTCCATAGATACAGGTCTTCCTATTCTTGTCCAGGTATGCTACAACCCTCAGTTTCCTGATCCACTTTCAGCTCCCATACCAGTGCCACAGTTCACTATTCTAAACAATCTTCAATAAAATATGACAGTGCAATTGACAAATTGGTTTTGGATTTCATATGGAAGAGTTAAATAGAAACCTTCTATTTGAAGGTGAGATATAGTGATAAGAACTCAAAAGCTTAATTTCCTGTGTCTTAAATAGCAAAATTGCTTTTGGATTAATAATACTAACTCACCCCTTGGATATTGTAAAATAATAAAATTTTAAAATGAGCATAACCCTAATCCTAGACATATTTTCACATAAGTTCCATTGGACCTGACACTGCTTTTGTAATTATTATCTGACCAATTTCCCACTAGGATTTGGGCTTGATCCAGGGAGAATGACTGGATGATGAGTCCAATTTTACCTCCTGGGGAAACAGATATAAGCAATTATTATGATGGTAGAAATGCAAGATGAAAAGGAAGTTCTCTGTTCTAGCCCCAAATACTCATCCCTAATGACAATTACAGATGTGATTGAGATGCTCTCAGCCAGGTCTGCTGTGCTGTGGCAAATTCTAATCTATCACACAGGAAACTGTCTTATACTGAGTGATACTATTAGTCTGAGTCATACCATTAGACCTGAGCCTGCTTTTCAAGATTCCAGATGGATAACAGTCTTTCACAGTTCTGCTGACTGAGATCCTTTAACTGGAGATACAGGGACTAAAACTTAAGGCTGTTTTATAACTGTTTTCCTTGTAGTAAACATGAAGAAATCGTATGCTCATGTAATTAAGACTTTATTCAGAAGCAACTTCATTTTCCTCCATCAACTTTCTCCCTTTTGTTTCTGACTCCACCCCCCTCCCACATACTCTCTATAAGAAAACTGGGAAAACCTCCAAACAACAAAACACACAAGATTACTAGATAGAATATAACAGGCTGTCTACAACATGCAAACATGGTTTATGGAATTCCCTTACAAGGAATTCCTTATAATTCAGACCTTTCAGAGGTTTCGGTTTCTTTAGTTTTAATTTTATTTTTCGATTATAAGCTGAAGATTAATGGGATAGAAAAAGAAGAAAAGTATTATGTGTGACAGAGTCAAGATCAGGCCTTATTGGGTGGGGTTTGGGGCGGGTTGTTTTCCATTGGACATACATTTACTTCAGGGAGAACTATTGAGAAGAAGGCTGTTGTAACTTCCTCTTGTTTTAATTAGTATCCAAAAAGTAGTGAAAATGCAGTGGTCTGCATCTTGGCTTCTTTATGTCACTTAGAAGATGAATCCTCCAGCTGTAGAACTTCCCTCTTGTAGCTGGAGAATATCCCTGGCAGCTGTGCAGGGTTATTGATTTAACAGTGACTCAGAAGAATACATGCCAACAAATGAATCATATCATTTCCTACTATACATATGAGAATTTTCCTTGGAGCACTCCCAGTATTAATGGCACTCTTCACATTGGAAGGGCAGGTCATAATGGGTCAGCTGGTGCAGCCTTCAAGATGGAAATTAAACTTTTTTAAAAAAGTATCACAAGTCTTTCTTTAAAAAAGAAAAAAAGGTAGCCTTGGCCCATGAGAGCAAATGCTCTCATCAATGTGCAGAAGACAATTTTATAATATTTACCACAAAATAAACCAACTAGTGCTGCTGATGTGAAATCCTGCTTATTTCTAGCAAATTATTTAATAAGATGGGGGACAACGTAATCTTACACCTTCCCATGAATCTCTGCCAAGAGGTGGAAAGTATGTAAATCTGATTCCCACATTCCCCAGTTGTATCATCCAGCATGGAAGCCATTCAGAATGGTTTAGATACATTTACAGTGATAAATTTATAAAATAATGGACAACCAGTTAACTATCACAAACTCATAATGGACAAAAGAGACTGGCTGGATCAAACAGTACATCTAGTTACTAGCCTACCATCCTGTTTCCTTCAGTTGCCAATCAGATGGTTCTGACAAACTTACAAGCAAGGCATGAAGGCTAAACACACACACACACGGCTTACCACCACCCCCAGCTACCAGTATTCAGAGGCATACCCCGCCACCAAACATAAAGTCCCATTTTGCTATTCTCACTTATTGCTGATGACAACTTATCCTCCAAATATTTGGCTAACCGTTTAAGCATCTTTAGTGGTCATCACCTCATCTTGTTGACTGTGAGTTCCATCACGCTTCATGCATTGTGTGAAGATATACTTGCTTTATTCTTTCCTGAATCGATTGCCCTTCAATTTCATTTGGTGACCCCAAGTTCTAGTGTTATGAGAGAGAAAAACATTATATTCACTTCCTCCACATCATTCACTATGTTACAAATTTCTGTCATGTCCCCCTTTAGTTGCCTTTTTTCTAAGCTAAGAAGCCATAGATGCTTTAGTCTTTTCTTGTAGGGAAAGTAAACCAACCTCTTGAACATCCAGACCAAGCTATTTTAATTTTCAGCTATCCCTAATATTTCATCTCTTGTTGCCTCCATTCTTTAGACGCTCTCTATGAAAAAAGCATTTCAGATGTGCGTATTTTCTCCAACATCTTCCAGAGTGAATACTGACACAAAGAATTCATTCAGGCTCTCTCCAACCTCTCTTGTCATCCATACCCCTTTCACTCCTTTGTCGCCTAACGGTCCAGCCGCCTCCCTAGCTGGCTCCCTTCTTCTGATTATTTAAATAATTGCTCATTATTTTTAGCAATAAGCTCTTGCTAGATTATCAGCTTACATTGCCAGTTTGTGCACCTTTTCAGCCAGATTGTCAACTTACATTTATTTTGCCAGTTTGTACGACTTTTTGTCTTCTCCTTTGAACAAGACTTCTTCCACGTTTTAAAGGAAGCCTTCCTCCTAGTTTCCATAAATCTGCTCACACTAGCATCCTCTTTACGTGCTGGTACCTTTCCTAGTCTGTAGTATCCATTCTATCTAAAGGTTTTATTATCATGTTTTTAATAACTCCTCGTGTGTTCCGAAAAGATTTGACCCTCTTGACTTTTCCTTTCTTATCAAGGAGCTAAAGTGTAGTGGGAAGCATAGCTGTGTGGCAATGTCACGGAGGGCAAATTAAGATTCCATATTGCCCTCATTCTGAATGAGAGGGGAAAGGAATGTGTTGCCTCCAGGCAACTGGGCAGACACTTCCTGTCTTGCCATGCCATGCTGACAGTTGCATTGACTGCCCACATACTGACTGATTGATCAAGTGCCGTCAAGTCAGTGTCTACTCTTAGCAGCCACATGGATAGATTATCTCCAGGATGATCTGTTTTCAACTTGGCCTTTAAGGTCTCTCAGTGGTACATTCATTGCTGTTGTAATAGAGTCTATCCACCTTGCTGCTGGCCATCCTCTTCTTCTCTTTCCTTTCCCCAGCATTATGGACTTTTCCCAGCATTATGGACTTCTCAATGGAGCTGGGTCTTTGCATAATATGTCCAAAGTATGATAGTTTGAGCCTGGTCATTTGTGCCTCGAGTGAAAATTCTGGATTGATTTGTTCTATGATCCATTTGTTGGTTTTCCTGGCTGTCCATGGTATCCTCAAAAGTCTTCTCAGCACCAAAGTTCAAAACTGTCAATACTTTTTCTTTCTTGCTTCTTCTAAGTCCAGCTTTCACATCCATAGAGTGTCACGGGAAAAACCATTGTCTGAACTATTCTAATCTTTGTAGGTATAGACATGTCACGGCATCTAAATATCCTTTTCAAGGCCTTCATTGCAACCCTACCAAGTGCTAGTCTGCAGCATATTTCTTGACTGCTGGATCCTTTACCGTTGATGGTTGATCCTAAAAGGCAGAAGCTATCCATCACTTCAATGTCTATATTGTCAATTCTGAGACTGGTTGCTGTACTTGTTGTCATTAGTTTAGTCTTCTTTACATTTAATTGTAGTCCTATTTTTTCACTGTGCTCCTTGACTTTCATTACTAGAGCTTGCAGATCATCCACATTCTCAGCTATCAGAGAGGTGTCATCAGCGTAGTGCAGGTTATTGATGTTTCTACCTCCAACTTTAAAACCACGCTCATCTTCTTCCAATCCAGCTTCTCTCAATATATGTTCAGCATATAAATTGAATAAAGAAGGAGAAAGTATACAGCCTTGTCTTACTCATTTGCCAATCTGGAACCAGTCTGTTTCACCATGTTCTGTCTGGACTGTGGCTTACTGCTCTGTGTATAGGTTTCTCATTAGATGTTCTGGGACACCCATTTTCCTAAGGATATTCTACAACTTGATATGGTTGACACAATCGAAGACTTTTCTGTAGTCAATAAAGCACATATTGATTTCCTTCTGGTATTCTTTGACTTTCAATTATCCAGCGTGCACCAGCAATGATGTCTCTTGTTCCTCAGCCTTTTCTGAAACCAGCTTGCACGTCTAGCATTTCCCTTTCCACGTAGGGCTCTAATCTGCATTGGGTGATCCTGAGCATTGTTTTGCTAGCATGTGAAATTAAGGATGTTGTGCGATGGCTTGTACAATCTGTTGAGTCTCCTTTCTTTGGTATGGGAATGTAGACTGACCTCTTCCAATCTGTTGGCCACTGTGCCATTCTCCAAATTTGCAGGCATAGTTTGGTTAGAGCCTTGACAGATTCTTCTTTTGTTGCCTGCCATATTTCTGTAGCTATTACATGGCAATATTTTTACCCGCTCTAGTAAAGAGTTCCTTTGGTCATGACCTTTTGTCAGAACATGGGTGAAGATGCACAGTGGGATTTGATTGTGCACCTCCTCCATCCAGATTCCACCAGCAGCGAGTCAGTTATTTGTGGCTGGATACTACTGAGGGAATATCAGCCTGGTTGCCTGGGCAACAAGGGCACATTTCTGATTCCCACCTGGACTCTCATTCTTGAAACAAGGTTCCCATCCTTTTATAGAAGAGTGTGAAAACTCTCCAATAAGTGTGGAGGGGGGGACACAAAATGTTTGCAAAGTTCAAATAATTTGCAAACCCCAATTTCAACTCAACACACTGTTAAAGTTCAGCATCAAAACTGGCATTGGAATCCCTTGCTTTTTCACTCTCACTTTTGCAATGCCACAAGTAATTGCAGCAGCAAGAGTTGAACATAGGAACATAGGAAGCTGCCATATACTGAGTCAGACCATAAGTCCATCTAGTTCAGTATTGTCTTCACATACTGGCAGCGAATAGGTCAGGAATCTCTCAGCCCTATCTTGGAGAGGCCAGGGAGGGAACTTGGAACCTAGATGCTCTTCCCAGAGCAGCTCCATCCCCTGAAGGGAATATCTTACAGTGCTCACACTTCTAGTCTCCCTTTCATATGCAACCAGGGCAGACCCTGCTTAGCTAAGGGGACAAGTCGTGCTTGCTACCACAAGACCAGCTCTCCTGTCCTGACATCCACCCTACCTACTCCAATAACCCCTCCTCTAGTCAACCTTTCCCCATATGTGTCTACCCAAATGAACATTAAAGCTATCCGTTTCTGTTCTCTTGCTGATGGATAACCCCTACACACCACAGCATTATATGAATCTCTGAGATTAACTATCCTAGTGTTACATTTTGCCTGAGATAGTTGTCCCAGCCTTGTCTTGTTGCCTGCACTCCATTGCTGCGTTCCTGATGCAATTTGTTTCTTGCTCTAGCCATGATCTTGTGTTGGCTTTTCCATGTGCTGATTCTAACAGGAAATGCTGTGGCTGGTTTTCTTGCATTTTTGACCCTGACTCCTGCCCAAGAAGGAAAGTGCCAAGATGTGCTTCATGGAGGAGGCGGCTAGAGCTTGCATTCCTGCATATTTTCATGAAATGTGCATCATGCTTGGCAAACTTTGTATTCAGCTTCTGTCCTGGCAGACAAAGAGGGGATAAGCGTCATCATACTGGAAAAGCTGTTGGAGCTGAGGGTCTCCGCAGAGTCTGCAACAGCAAGGCCAAGGGTCAGGCAATACATGCAAAAAGAACTGGGGGGAAAGACATTCTTCCAGCTGACCTGAGGCAGGACAGAAAGTTCTTTTTTGCCTCTGGCACACAGAACTATTGCCCAGCCACAAGAAGTGGCGGGAGGGACTGCATTTCTGTGAACACTCTTCATGAAAACCTCTGCCTCACAGCTCCCTAGTGCTGTTGTTGCTCTTTTATCCCACTGCTACAACCCAGCATTTTAGAGCAGTTCTGGCTGCCACATTTCTGTGGGAGTTCCAAATAAAGAATTCTATTGCCATGCAAATCCCTACAGAAAGGTCACTTATTTGGTGCAAACAGCTGTAACTGGGCACCACCAGACATGGAACATTTTTCTTAATTCTTCTGCAGTTGTTCCCTTCCTCCCACAAAAAATGCTGCAGAGAAAAAGTGTACTGTGAAGGATAAGCGACTTTGAGATTCCCCTTGCAATACAAGAAGGCATTGGCTCAAATCTCTGGGCAGGTTGTGCTGAGATGTAAACTTATAGCATCACTTGCAGAGACACTGGCTTTATTCCTTCAGCAAACCACACAGAGATAGGTTCAAGAGGAGAAGAAACGGACGGTGCAGATCATAGGTAGTTTTGCTGCAGCCATGGTTCCTATGTGGGTTTGCCTGGAACTTTCCCAGACAGCAGGCTTTACCACGGGATTAAGAAGGGTGAAGTATTGTGAGTTATCGATATTTCGAATTTGCCTTTAAAAACTGACACAAAAAGAGGATTATTTTTTTTTACCCCGGTCACAAATCGGGCTAAGTTCCAATGAGCAATGAAGAACCTAAACCGTGTGTTGAGTGTTCCCTGATAGTTTACAAGGACTTCGACTTAAAGTTGGACGATATGTGAATGGACACTTGCCATTCCATAGTTAAGCAAAGTAAAATCGCACTTTGGGAATGCTCCAGGTGTCTTCTGACATCCTGTCCCTGACAGGAGTCACTGGCCCACTGAAGTCAATACACCCATTAATTCACTAACACTCATATCTCTGGCAAACTGCACAGCCCAGTTTGTGGGGACAAACTAGATGAGACAATGGAGATTCATAATCAGATTTTCTGTCTCTCTTTAAAATTTCTGCAAATATTAAATTCTAGCAAATAGCAGCTGTGTGGGGTAGGATTCCGACTGGGATTGTGGCATAAGGGCTGTTTGAGCCTTCTCTCCCCCACCCCTTTTCCTAGTGATACACACACACACACACACACCCTGCTATTTGCCCTATTAGGTACAAAAATACTGTATGGGGTGGAGGATTAAAAATCCCTCCCACTAGCAGCATAGGATTTTACACACACAGTGATAACTGCTTTGGCCAAATGTTAATGAGATAGGAGATCTGATCATGGATATTTGTCATCTCATCTAATTTGGCCCTCACTGAGGGGATAAGCCTGTGACTGTAGGTGGGGGCTCACCTGATAGAATGCTTTACCATTCAAAAAGTTTTCCTCTGAAAACAAACAAGCAAAATATATCCTCAAATTTCAAGAATAAACTTTGAAAGAATAATGGAAGCAAGATGAGCAAATGCTGACACACCTTAAGGACTTTTCCAGTCACTCACCTGCCTTGGGAGGAAATTGGTCCCTCTGCTAACACAATGTATTGCCATTAGCCACATGGTCTGCTTTTACCTAAGATTGTAATTGCACCTATGGCTTTGGCACTGTTTCACGTCCATCCCAGGAGAGAATATAACCCTCTACGGAGAAACAACGTGGCTCAGAATAGCCCAGTACAAAGGACACTTCTGCCAACAATACTGTAGGTGTGCTAGCAGTTATAGCTATCAGCACCACAGATTGTAGATTATTTAAGAGAATGCCTTCTTCCTAATGAACCCTGCCGCCTATTAAGATCATCTGGAGTGGTCTGGTTGTGGTTGCCAACAGCTCAGTTGGACACATCTCTAAACTTGGCCTTTTCTAGGGTTGCTCCAGGACTTTGGAATGTATTTCCTAACGAAATGAGAGCCTCCCCTTCTCTGGATGTTTTTAAGGACCCGAAAACATACCTGTTTAGTCAGGCTTTTAGTTTAAAGTTTAAAGTTTTAGAGTTCTTCTCTGTATTTTAAACTGTTTTAATTGTTCTCTCCAGAACTTTTTATTGCGTAGATTAAAAGAAAATTAAGAACTACAAATAAAGAACAGACATTTCGACATACAGATGTCAATTTCAGTGTTCCATGTCTCACTGTTTAAAATCCACTCTCTTATATCCTAGATACTCTCCCTAAATCTAATCAGTCACCTGATTAGCATGTGAAAAAAGGGGGGAAGGTGGAAATTGATGACTCACAGCTTTGCCTGCTTAACAGAAAAATGTGGGGAAAGTGTAAACTAAATTACTGCTTACCCTTTAATAACCTATATATTTCAAGATTTCTTTCAATCAGGAGCATAGGGAGGCTGGCGGCGGCCTGTATGTGGCCCCCCTGGCCACACCCCTGGCCACACCCCTGTGTCTGATGTCAGATGCAGGGATCTGGATGGCCACACTCCCGCGACTGACATCAGACGCATGGGTGTGATCTCCCTCCCAAATGGACCACGCGGCCCCATTTGGAAGGGAGATCGGCCGCGCTGCATTGGGCAGTGTGGGCCGGAGCAACTCTCCCTGCCTTAAAGGCAGGGAGAGCCATTCTGGCTGTGCTGCCAATGCAGCACGAGCCAATCTCCCTCCTAAACTGGGTTGCGTTTTGGAGGGAGATCTATCATCCCTGTGGCATTGGCAGCAAGACCAAGAGCGGCTCTCCCTGCCTTTAAGGATCAAAATGATGCCCCTGCCTTTATGGATCTCCCTGCCTTTAAGGATTGAAATAATGCCCCCCCATCTGATGTCATACGTGGGGGGCGTGTCCCTGATTGGTGGCGGCCTGGATTCTTTGAACCCGTTCACCCAATGGTGGCTCCACCCTTGCTTTGAATTATTCTTTACCATTGACCCCCGGCTGTAACTTTTCTAAATACAATGCTTCCCTTATCTTTCTTATGAGCTTATACTGTTCAGACTCTAAGATGCTTATTTTAAGAGGTATTGTTTTTCCATTAAGTTAATTTTTCATATGAACTGACCATGGCCTTTCCCTATTTATGTCTGGCATCTGCTAGGTGTTCTTTGAATCTAGTAACCAAATGTCTTCCTGTTTCCCCTATATATTACTGCAATATGCTCTATGTGGGGCTGCCCTTGTATGTAGTCTGGCAACTACAGTTGGTCCAGAATGCGGCAGCCAGGTTGGTCTCTGGGTCATCTTGGAGAGACCGTATTACTCTCGTATTGAAGGAGCCACACTGGCTGCTGATGTGTTTCCAGGCAAAATACAAGGTGTTGGTTATAACCTATAAGTGTTGCAGGAAAAATCTTCTGGAACCTTGCCCTCCTGTTTGATTCAGCCACTTGCGTTCATCCTTCTATCACATGGATAGAGAATGGGGCATCTTTCCAGAACCAAAGAGGATTAGACAGAGTTCCTGCAATTATACTTGTTGCCTGACTAATGAAGTCAAATGCAGCAAGGATGCATGCTCAAAATAAGCTTTATATTTCGTGATCAGACTGGAAATATAAACAAGTTCCATACGCATTGTGTCATTGCTCTTGTGGCTCAGGGGATGTAGAGTCAGTTGTTCATGTTATTCTGTACTGTCAATTTTATAGGGATGCTCATTTTAAGTCTATTGCTCCTTTCTTAAATAATCACCCTGGCCATTCAGATCAATTTTACTTGGATTTTTTGCTGTCAGATTTTAAATCTGTTACTTCTATAAATGTGGCCAAGTTTTGTTTTGTTGCATCCAAACTTTGTAGAGCTTGTATTAGCAATTTGAATATTTTGTAAATTATAAATGTATTATTTTAAATGTTAAGCTGGTCTAAGGACCGTAATAAATTTATTTACTTACTTACTTGTGTGATCACAAAAGACAAAGTACAAGCCAGAGAGTCTGGCTGATACGGAGCATTGAAGCTGTGCAGTTGACCAGTTTATATAGGTTTCAGCAAACAAGCCTATCAGTAACGCAATTAATACATGTAATTGGTAATTAAACATACACATTCCAGAGGTGCTATTTAGAGCCTGGGAAAATGAGTTACTACTTGGCCATTCTGATAACCTTACTCCCTATCAGTATCTGGTGCCAAGGATGTATATTTTTGCTTGAGTGAGGGATTTGGCTAATGGACTAGTTGTACACCTATGTTATCTATCTCCCAACTGGTTCTGGCATTTGTTATTTCTGGCCTCCTATCTCACATTCTTGAGAGGGGCCCCACATTTCTGGTTTGAACACTGCTCCTGACTCAAACAATTTTCTTTGTTTCAAGCCTAGTGGCTCTATATTCTGTTAGGGACATGAACCAAACTAATTTTAATACACTTATTTGATACACTTTTATAAGCTTGGATTAAACAATTCCATATCATAAGGCCCTAAACAGCTTGTGCCCTGGGTATTTAAGAGAACATCTTTTTAGTCATGAACTCCACCGCCCATTGAGATCATCAGGAGAGGTCCGTTTGCAGTTGCCACCAGCTCGTCTGGTGGCTACTCAGCGACAGGCCTTCTCCACTGCTGCCCCAAGGCTTTGGAATGAGCTCCCTAGTGAAATAAGAGCCTTCCCATCTCTGACAGCTTCTTAAAAGTCTTCAAAGACTCATCTGTTCACCCAGACTTTTAATTACTATTGTTTTAATGGTTTTAATGCTGTTTTAAAATATTGTTTTTAAAAAATTTAAATAGTTGTAATGTTTTAAACTTTTTGTTTTTGTTTTAACTAATGTTTTACTTTTTCTGTTTTTATTTTGTTGTAAACCACCCAGAGAAGTAAGTTTTGGGCAGTATACAAATATATATATTTATTTAAATTATTTTACATATATATCCCGCTCTTCCTCCAAGGAGCCCAGAGCGGTATACTACATACTTTCTCTTTCACAACAACCATGTTAAGTAGGTTAGGCTGAGAGAGAAGTGACTGGCCCAGAGTCACCCAGCTAGTATCATGGCTGAATGGGGATTTGAACTCGGGTCTCCCTGGTCCTAGTCCAGCACTCTAACCACTACACCAAGCTTAACTAACTAAATACATACATACATACATACATACATAATTTTCACCACATTCTGTACAGGTAATTGTGTAAATAACTCCTTTTTGCTTTCAGATCCCTTCCCATTTTCACAGACTGGGCAGGCACTTTTTAAACAGTGAGATATGGAACACTGAAGTTGATGATTGGTCTCAGATGGGATTTATCATCCACTTTGCACTGCACTCCCAGCCTCACATCATTCACTGTGCTAAATTAATGCAGAGGTGTATCTAGGGAAAATAGCGCCTAGGGCAAACACTGAAATTGCGCCCCCTGTCCAAGCATCTGACACCCATCTTTCAGATAACTTTACCATAATATCAGCTGAAAAATACAAGTCAGGCTCGTTAATCTTTTAATATTTCAAAAACTATTTTAGCAGTGGACTTAGCCAGACCAAAAAATGCTGGAAAACTACAAATTTCAAGATGCTGGGGCTCATGAAATACGCAAATACTATGTGGAGGTGTACTTGGAAAACTAAACAGAAGTGCCTGTCTAATTCTCTACTATGTATTGTAGCATCACCATTACATAAGTTTTAAAAATAAATGGAGAATTTGACTTTTCCCAGGTACTCTGTAAATAATTAAAGGATATGCAGAGTAAACTGTGTCACTGCTTGGAATATATTCTAGTCTTTCAGAAAGACAGTTAAAATGAGAGAAAGAGAGCAAGAAACTCCCAGTGGGTCTTAATATTAAGGGTTTCACACTGATTCAAAGACAAACTCACCATTAATAGCCATATTAGCAAGACATCACATTTAACTCACTTATCACAAGAAGCAAAGTAAGAGCAAATGAATACAATCCTAGCTCATAAGCATCAGCTCAGTATTCACAAGCCCTGATTCTCTGTACATAGTGCCAATCTGAATATGTGTACAGTGACTTATATTATATATTATTATTTTTTTACCTGTAGCCCCTTCGGGGGGCTTCCTAAAGGCTGGGGGGTTTGCAAAGGTTCCTCCTCCCCCCACTGGCCTCTAGGGCCTCGCAGGGACCATTTGAGCATGTGCAGTGGCCATTTTAAAAAATCTTTTTTAAAAAAAATGGCCACTGAAAACAAAATGGCCACCGCGCATGCTCAAATGGCCTCTGCAAGGCCTGGCATGACCTAGGGCCCCACAGAGGCCATTTGAGCATGCACGGTGGCCATTTTGTTTTTGGCAGCCATTTTTTTTTTAAAATTAATTTTACAAAATGGCGCCCCCCTTCAAGTGGCGCCCAGGGCACGTGCCCTGCCTGCCCTACCCCTAGATATGCCCCTGAATTAATGGTTTAATGTCCTCTTTAATTCTCTCTGCAACGTTCTTTTCAACGTTCCCTTTAAATACTTGTTGACAGTTACTCTTGTTCCACTTACACATCAGGGCTGTGATCCAGATGTGTATGCATGCTATATTTGCATATGCACTGTTCCTGATATGCAATTCTTCCCTGAAGTCCCCTAGCTATTTTCAAATCTCATCTCATGATAATGTTCCCATGTTAAAAGTGCATCTGAGAATCAGCTCTTTGGGTGTATTCATATGATATGACCACTAGCAGACAGTGTTAAAAGTACTTCCACATGCCTTATTTATTTATTTATTTATTTATTTTTATAACTAACTTACCTCACAGGGTTGTTGTGAAGATAAACATAAACACATACATTGCTCTAGATTCCTTGGAGGAAAAACAAGATATAAATGTAAAAATAAATAAAACATCCTGCTCTATTCCATGGACTCAAAGCAGCTTAAAGTCCTTTTCTAAATGTTAAAACACCTGTCCTCAAGAAGCTTACAATTTAAAAAAAAATGCTCATGGCCCCACCACTAACAGAGATTTGGTAGGCAGAGACTAGAGGCAGGGCCATTCTGGTTGTGGCCCTTGACTTTGGAACATCCTCCCAGAAAAGCTTTGCCATGCTCCCTCCCTCAAGGTTTTTTTTGAAAGCAGCTAAGGATCCATATTTTTAGAGCCTTTAAACATTTGATCTGCAGCTCATATCGAGGATTTTAACTTTTTAATTTGCTATTTTTAATTTTGGTTTCTATTAATTTTATGTTGGTTTTATATCATTGTTTTATCTATTTTACTAATTTTGTGAGCCAATCTGAGAGTAGTTGGCTCCTCTCCAATGCACTGGAGGGGTGGGGTATAAATATTTCAAAATAAATAAAGTATTGGAACATTCAGTCAGTCATGAGGCAGAATTGCCCCCAGAGATATGCCCAGAGGAGTGGGGCTGAGCGCCTCTCCCTTAATACTCTGATCACCCCTATTCAATAACTGAGGGAAGATTGTAGAGAACATACACGTCTCACCTTCATCTAGTGTGCTGGTGTGCTATCATTTAATCATGTGAGTTTTAAAACGAATGCTTAGATGACTACACATTGAGGGATGGTTAAAATTAATGTCTCCCCCGCTGCCCCCATGCAATTAAGCCATGTGGGTGGTGAAACAATTTAGTCATGCTAAACAATTTAGTCTCCCTCCCAGTGGGTGGCAGGGAGACTAAATTGTTTTTATTCTGTTTTTATATTTGTTGTATTTTAAATTTGCACATTGCCTAGAGAGATACACATATCAGGTGGTATATACATATGATAAATAAATAAAATAAGTGTGATGCTCATGCCCCACCATTGCCTCACTGGGCACAAGTTGGGTGGTGGGATTGCATTATCAGTCAAGGAACATGGCAGCCACCATGGCAACTGCTGAAGAGTATTCCAAGCCACCATGGCTTAGTCTTCCTGGCAGCCTCAGGAGTCCGTTAAGCCCTTTGATGATCATGAGCCAGTGCCCAGGTTGGCTGACCCCAAGGCTGGCCTTGAATCACCTTCCACAGCTGTATTTAAATTGACCCTCAGTCAACAGTACAAGAGTTGAAGAGCCTTAAGATCTTAAAAGTATGTGTGTTGAACTTAAATAACCATTTGTATGAATATAGACCCCATTTTTTGTTTTTTTAGAAACTGAAATGCAGAATTCTGTGTAGGAAGGCAGATCCTAATGCAATCATTAAGCAGATCCTAATGCAAGCCTACAGATTGTTAAAAATGAACTCAGAGTAAAAATGAAACTGGCCAACTGGCCTCCAAAATAGATTAACCAGACAACCGCAGATAGCAGCTAGTAAACTTGGGAAACTTGGAGAGAGTGACAGACTTCATCCCCCTCACCCACAGAAGCTTGCAACTGGGGAGCTGCCCATACACACCCTGCCATGAATTGCTGAACTTCCAGCAGGGAGGATCCCCTTTCCACATAGAGCCTCTCAGGCAATAAAATTAATGGGTGCCTGAAAATAGTGACCTGTGTGATTAAATAACAATGCCGGGTTTTCCTATACTGGCATGAATATATTTATGACTGCCTAGAGTGGACCTCTCAGCTCTGGGCAAACATTCTGGGCCCAAACAGGCTGCTCAGTAATTATTTCAAAGACTGTCATTTATTGCTATTTATTTTACCATCACTTTTTATAGAAGAAATGAAGAGGTAAAGCCACTACCCTAATTAAATTAAATCAGTTCAACCGTTTAGAGGGGGATACGGTATGTCTCATTTTCTAGGACAGTCATTCCTTGTTAGGTGCAAAAAAAGGAGGCAGGGCTCTTGTGCCTTTAAAAGTTGTGTCAATGGAGAAATTTTGGCAGGTACAGCTCCTTGCACAGAGGTGAGGAAAAACTGCTGAAATGTCCTCTTCTTTACACATATTAAAGGCACAGGAACTCCAATTGCCTTCTTTGCATGTAGCCTTTTTTGAGTCTTAATATTTCTTTTTTATATATTATATGATCATTTGACTGGTCTCATTTCTAGCCCACCTTTTCATCCAGAAGGATCCTCAAGGCAGCTTGGAAGCAATAATGAAATATAATTAAATTAGGGCTGTTCCTATCCACTCCAACACAGAGAACTGCTCTAGGGCAAGCCTGCACAACATAAGGTCCAATGCCCGGATCCAGCTCACAGGGCCTTTTTTGCTGGCCCCCAGGTAGAAATATCTTGCAGCAACATCAAGAGCCATGAAGAATTCTTGGCTTGTCCTGCTGATGAACAGTTTAATGCAGTTGACCACTTGTGACCAGATTAGATGCCATGTGGTAGCGATGGACTGACAAGTGAGTAAGAAGAAGCAACGATAGATGGAGTGGAGTGGAACAGCAGCAGGAACAGCTGGGCATGAGCAAAGCACACCCCAGAAAGGCAGAGGGTCACTTTTGTTCAGTTCCCTCTTCTCCAAGGGAACTCTTCAGAAACTCTCTTACAATGCCACCCTATGACTGTTTACTTGAAAATATGCCCCACAATGTACCCAGAAAGGCTTACTTCCAAGGAAGCATGCCTAGGATTGCAACCTGAAAGCAGCAGTGATTGGTCTTTTTGGGTATGCACTCCAGAGGACCCACCAACAGAGCAGGGACAGAGCCTATTTTCTGACCACTATGCTTGGTTAAAATTATGGGTCACTTGTGTGTGTGCGGGTGGTGGTGGTGGGGAGATCTACAAGTAACAAATAACTGTTTTCATTAATATTGCTAATTTTAATACATTATTTATTTATTATTTATTTATTGCATTTCTGTACTGCCTAATATAGAAATCTCTAGGCGGTGTACAGATTAAAACATAATATAAAACAAAACAACATACAACTTAACATATTGTTGAAAAGCGGTATGTAAATAGTTGTTGTTGTTGATACCCTGCACACATACCCTGGATTGGAGAATCAGGGACATTATGTCTGAACTAACCCAGTGATGGAATGATGGACTTAACTAAAGCAGCAGCAGCAGCAACACAAGCTATTCTGACAAGTTATAAAGAACCAGCATGGCCAGCTATGCAGGTGGCATACTTTGGGCTGTTTCATGTATGCCTATTTTTCTTGCTTGTGTGACTTGTTTATGTGAATAGGCCATCACATCTTTCACATTGCTCTTTCATGTAACTCCACATCACCTTACACACAATGCTTTAAAACGGCATCGGTTCACATCAAGTGCTGAGTAATCATGTTGTAATGCATGTGTGAACCAGCTCCCCAGTCTACAGAAGGCAGAACAGATTAAGTTTCTTCTGCTCTCTGCTGACAGTGGCAATAATGCAGATAGAACAGTGTGGTGGATTCATTACTGGACTGAGATCATTATCTTAATTTCCCACAGGCTAATGAAAATCCTTGGCTTGTAAACACTTTGGCTATTGTCCTGTTTGATGGTTTGAAACAGGGGAAGGCTTCATGCCCTATTACTAATCCTGTGAGCCAGTCATCATTGTTAACCACCCACGGCCAGCATTAACATAATAAAAATGCCAGATGGCTTCTGTGGGCTCGCCATTGGCTAAAAGGGTGACTGATGTCACCACATCATGAAGCAAGGAATTTGCAGTGGCTGCTGAAGGAGCAGGAGGTCTTAGTGGGGGTGAGTAGAGGAGCATGGAAGGAGGGAGGTTGAATGAAAGACACTTACACACTTACATCTTAGAGGCAGAGAGCCTTGGGCATGTATAGGCTGAGAAAGGTGGAGCAAAGACTAGAAGAAAGCAAGTGAGCAGAAAGAACAGTAACATAGCATGGTGGGGAAGAGACCTCGAGAAGGGGAGGCCGTCTGGAAATGGAGCTGCAGAAAACTCAGAACTACATGGCAGGAATAAAATAAAATGTCCTTTTAAAAAACTAAAAAAGAGATGTCTCTGATAAACGCAGAGGCGTATCTAGGGAAAATAGCACCTAGGGCAAACACTGAAATTGCGCCCACTGTCCAAGCATCTGACACCCATCTTTGAGATAACTTTACCATAATATCAGCTCAAAAATACAAATCAAGCTCGTTAATCTTTTAATCTTTCAAAAACTATTTAGCAGTGGACTTAGCCAGACCAAAAAATGCTGCAAAACTACAAATTTCAGTATGCTGGGGCTCATGAAATACGCAAATACTATGTGGAGGTGTACTTGGAAAACTGAACAGAAGTGCCTGTCTAATTCTCTACTATGCATTGTAGCATCACCATTACATAAGTTTTAAAAATAAATGGAGAATTTGACTTTTCCCAGATACTCTGTAAATAATTAAAGGATATGCAGAGTAAACTGTGTCACTGCTTAGAATATATTCTAATCTTTCAGAAAGACAGTTAAAATGAGAGAAAGAGAGCAAGAAACTCCCAGTGGGCCTTAATATTAAGGGTTTCACACTGATTCAAAGACAAACTCACCATTAATAGCCATATTAGCAAGACATCACATTTAACTCACTTATCACAAGAAGCAAAGTAAGAGCAAATGAATACAATCCTAGCTCATAAGCGTCAGCTCAGTATTCACAAACCCTGGTTCTCTGTACATAGTGCCAATCTGAATATGTGTACAGTGTCTTATATTATATTATTATTATTATTTTTACCCGTAACCCCTTTGGGGGGCTTCCTAAAGGCTGTGGGGGGTTTGCAAAGGTCCCCCCTCAACCTGCTGGCCTCTAGGGCCTCTCAGGGACCATTCGAGCATGTGCAGTGGCCGTTTTAAAAAATAATCTTTTTTTTTTTAAAAGGCCACTGAAAACAAAATGGCCACCGTGCATGCTCAAATGGCCTCTGCAAAGCCTGGCATGACCTAGGGCCCCACAGAGGCCATTTGAGCATGCACGGTGGCCATTTTGTTTTGGGCAGCCTTTTTAAAAAAAATAATAATAATTTTACAAAATGGCACCCCCCTTCAAGTGGCGCCCAGGGCATGTGCCCTGCCTGCCCTACCCTAGATATACCCCTGGATAAACAGGGATCTCTATAAAATGTTAAAGCAGGAGTGAGTGCTGACTTCCTCTAGTCTAGAACATGACAGATTTCCACCAAATCAGGCTCTTCCTTTAGTAAAGTAAAGTTGTGCTGTCGGTTGGTGTCAACTCCTGGCGTGGTGCCCACAGAGTCCTTTGGTTGTCTTTAGTAGAATACAGGAGCGGTTGACCATTGCCATCTCCCACACAGTATGAGATGATGCCTTTCAGCATATTTCTTTATCACTGCTGCCCAATATAGGTGTTTCCCATAGTCTGGGGATTCGAACCGGCAACCTCTGGCTTGGTAGTCAAGCCATTTCCCCACTGCGCCATTATGTGGATTCTTCCTTTTGTGCAGTACTGTTTTTCATATTGAGCTTTTTTCAGATATAAATCCAAATCTGTATGAGGCTGTGCACCATCATCATTTATGCAGTTGTTTGCGTTCTAACCTAAGAAGAAAAGACCCTATTATTCTTCAGATTCTAACTTTTAAAAAAGATCTTTCATGCCACTAATGGTGGGAAGAATTTTCTACATCTCAGAGACTACTATACAAAACACTTTAAAGATCTAAGTGAATAATGAAGGACGTTGTCACACCTTTCCCCATTTTAACCAATATTAATATTTCATGTATCACTACTTTGCTGCCTCCTTTGTGCGTAACATACTTTATGGATTAGCCATCACATGGAAGGAACATGAGATCCAGAAAATAATGAGCAGGACACCATGGAGCTCTCATTGGTATGGAGATGTTGGATCAATATAACTGGAACTATGTTTGTTGTTTTCTGAATGTTTATGCCTCTATTATGGCATCAGTTCAGTAAGGCAAGTATAGGATTTATAACCCCTAGTTTTCAGATTCGATCCAGCTCATCTCCCAAATGAACTTCCTAATTAAAAAGATACGACATTGCGATGCATATATACTGGCCCCTCAGATTCTTGATACTTCAGAAATGAAAAAGGAGTTACTGAAGGCATCCCAAAATTGGAAAAAAGGTGCCGGGAGGATTTAATGTATTGTTGCACATGAATGGCTTTTACTTTCCAGCAGAGTCTAAAATATCTGAAAGAGTACACTGCAAGGTTGTTTTAGAACTGCTTCTCCCATAAACACAAAGTAATCTTATGTAAGTGTAACTAAGACTTTATTCAGAAACAACACCCTTTCCTCCTCCTCCTTCCCTTTCTGATTCCGTCCCACCCCACCGCCACACCCCCACTCTCTACAGGATCCCCACTGGAACAAACTTCTAAATAACAAAACATGAAATATTACTAGATAGAACACAAGGGCCTCACTATCAGGCTTTTCTGGCTTCCCAGCAACTGCAGAATACAACAGGATAACCATGACCTCATTCTCACTGAGGAGGTGAACATTTGGGCGGCCCCATTTCAAACTGCAAGTGGGGGCATACATCATTAAATGATCTCCATACAAAAAATATTCCCTCTACATAGTTCTAGATATCAGGGAGAAATGTTCTGGTCTATCCTTCCTCTGCCATACAAATTCTCTGTGTGCAGGTTTTGTTTTGTTTTTAATGTGAAAACATAAGGAGAGGCTTTAACATTTTTTATATAAAACGTTTATGTGGAAGCATAAAGAGAAGCTTTAACACCACATCTCCAGCTTCAGCCCCACTTTTCAGTATCTTATATAATAAAGATCCCCACCTGACCTTGGGGACCTTTTAGATTGAAGATAGATATAAATCTTGACAACAAAACAAAACAAAATAGGTTGCCTTACTAAGACTCCAGACAAGCCTTAGCCATGAAGCAATCCAGAGGGGGGAAAGACTTATGAATAAGAAAGCCAGGTCTGTACAAATGGAATATCCACTCCAGTTAAATAGGCCACACACATTTACATATTCTCTAAATTATATGGATGTTTGCATGTGTGTAAACTTTGAATTCTAATTCTGAATACCAATGCACCTTTAGACCATAGCCGTAAGAACACAAGGAGAGCCCTGCTGGATCAGACCCAAGGCCTATCTCGTCCAGTTTCCCACAGTGGTCCACCAGATGCCCCTGGGAAGCTCACAAGCAGGACCTGAAGGCACACCGCTTCTCCTGCTGTTGTCCCCCTGCAACTGTATTAGGAGAAGGGGGCCCCTCTGCTGCAAATGCTGCGGGAGGGGCAGTTGTGTTGAGGAAGGAGGAGGCGTGGGGTTGGGGTGGGACACTGCAGCTATCTGGTGTCCAGCCCCACCACCCATTTGGGGTCTTTGAGCTGCCTTTCACATGGAGATGCAAGAGGCGGTAGGTGCCACCCGCTCCCTCATTATCGTGAGGGTCAGCAAGACAGGGGAGGGGGGTATATATTGTGGTCTCCATTTTAGCACAGCCTTATCCAAGCTGACATGTGGAGGGGAAGGAGAATCTCTCCCACCTGCCCTCCCTGGGATGAACAGCCCCCCCACCCCCCGCTGATGTGTTTAGAAAACCAAAGAAACCCCATGTTTGCCCAGAAGACCTCATTCTAACTTAATGTAACCTCAGCCCAGCTCAGGGACATCACGGCCTCTCATGATTGGTGTCATTATCTCTCTCCAGCTAAAATGGATCTATGAAACTTGCTAAGACAACTAAGGTTCCCACTGCCAGAAAACAGGATATAATCCAATTAAGGAGTAATCACCCGATGAACAATTAATCATACTAGATACTTAGACCACCATTTTATTGCCACGGACACTGTGTCTAGGGTGTCAGCATCATTAGATTGTCTGTATAAATGTAAGATGCACCTGTAACCAAACTGTAATTGGTTGAGAGCGTTAGCCTATTGATTACCTATTCCTAAACTGCAGTAGCAATAAAGCTTCTAAATGATTCCCACTGAGTCTGTTTGATTGACTAAGAGGCGGACCCCGGGACGAACCATGTTCACATCACCGCCAGCAGTCGCCAGTTGCCCATTGCAGGGCTGTGGGGGATTTTTTGGCCCCAATGTACTGCATTGGCCTTGGTCAGGGGTCTTTTTTGCCCTCACTGTGGGGGTGGGTGGTTTTTCTCAATTTGCAACGGATTGATCGGGATAGTTGATTATCATACAATTTGGTTGCTGAGCATATGTCACAACTTTGGTGGGCAGGTTAGCTGGATGGTGGGGTTAAAAGGGGTAGTTCATAAGGGTAGAGGGCTAAAGGGACTGAGCTGCAATTCTGGATGCGGAAGAAGCTGGCCAATGAGCTTCGGTCAACCCCCAACTGGGCGGCTGGGGGGTGGGATTGACCGTGGCCCACTTCCCTGTCAGTCTACTTCGCCTGGTCCCCAAAAGGGCTGAGGCCTGTCTGACCCCGCTTGGTAACTGGCAGGTCAATCCAGGGAGGTTAAAGGTGCCCTGACCCTGCCATCCAGCTACCTGCACGAAGCCTGCTTTAAATGCTGCTAGTTTTGAGAAAATTGTGGCCAGGCACTTTCCTTGTGCCTAATTCCCAATACTTCTGTGTGTCGCCTCTTCCTTCATATCAGCACAACCTAGAGGTAGCCTATAACCATCAAGACTATTAGTCACAGCCAGACACTGTGGTATTATTGATGTGAACATGGTTCGTCCCGGGGTCCGCCTCTTAGTCAATCAAACAGACTCAGTGGGAATCATTTAGAGGCTTTATTGCTACTGCAGTTTAGCAATAGGTAATCAATAGGCTTATGCTCTCAAACCGATTACAGTTTGGTTATAGGTGCATCTTACATTTATACAAACAATCTGAATGATGCTGACACCCCCTAGACACAGTATACATGACAATAAAATGGTGGTCTAAGTATCTAGTACACATGCGAATGATTCATTGTTCATCTGGTGATTACTCCTTATTTGGTTAAATCCTGTTTTCTTAACTGTCAGCAAAAAACAGTGAGAACCTTGTGAGAACCAAGTTTCATAGATACAATTGAGTGGAGAGAGATAATGACGTTGATTATGAGAGGCAGTACACCATGTTGTACATCTGGGAAACGCCAAAGGGTGCTAGATGCGGCAGGTGGTTCCGCTGAACTACTCCATATTCGATCTCCTCTGCAGTTGATAGGGAAGCAAACCATGGACAGCAAGAGAGAGTTGCCCAGAGCCGAAATGCCATCAGGTGCATCATCAGACTAAGCCTGCATGAAGCCTGACCCAGCCTGGGTGATGCCCTTGTCCCTTGATGAATACAAGGCCGGAACAGATTTGCACAGGCGGTTTGTTTCCCTATCAACTGCAGAGGAGATTGAATATGGAGTAGTTCAGCGGAACCACCTGCCACATCTAGCACCCTTTGGTGTTTCCCAGATAGACCAGGTGGTGGTGGATCAACAAGGATGATCATATCATACAGGGTGGCAAGCTGGAGTGCTTTCCAATTTCAGCCCCATAAAATTAACAGATTCATTTATTTAATACTAGCTGGGCCAGGTGCAGAGCATCTGCGCCTCCGGCCGGCCCACCCACCCACTGTCACTGCCTTTTTTCTCCCCCCACCCAACCTGGCAAGCCGGCCAGCCTGCTTCTCCCCACACCCACTCCTTGCCTCCGCCCTATGCTTTCAGGCACCGCCACCTCCTGCTCCCACTGGCCGGGCCGGGCCACCACTGGCCGGCATCTATTTTCTTCCCCATCCCAATCCTATCCAGCAGCTGCTCACGAACTATTGCAAGAGCTGTCATGCATGGGATTAGCGACAGGTACACTAAAGAGAATTATATATAAAGAAGATATTCATATCCCTGCCCCTCCAGTACAATACTGCTTGGGACAGCTTACAAAACTAATAAAACAAAGTAATATAGAACAATATAACATTAACACCACTACTAACAACAGGAACCTGTTAAACTCAAGTTTAAAATATGGCTCGCAACTTCAATTCAATCCGCTGTTGTAGCAGCCCCTGCCAAAGTCTCTAAAGCAGACACCCATCGATAGCAGGCCTGCTGAAAGGCTGGAGCCCTTCAGGTAAAAGGGAGATGGGAACAAGGCTCTCTCTAGAAACTAGAATGTTACTGTGAAATCAGAAGGCAGAGTTAAATGATCTTGTCCAGTCAGCTGCCTGTTGACAGTAGTCAGTCAAAGCAGAGCCTGTGGCCAAGAAAGGAAAAGGTTTGCCTTTCAAGGAGTCTGTGGGAGCAAGGCTGCCCCACATCATCGGGACCCGGAGGGACCTGCCTAACCATCATAAAAAAGAATTCCCTTTGCCCCCCCTCCCCTGCTCCTGAACCTGTGTTTGGGATTTGAGCTTCTTTTCTTCTTAGGGCTTATGCAACAATTGATTTGTTGCAGAACAAATGGACATTGGTGTCCTGGCTATTGTGGGATGCTATAAAAGCCCTCGAAGGTTGTGCTTCCATCTCAGAGAAATCTTAATTTCCTAGCGCTAAAATTGCAGCACTTTAGGGCAACTTCCCACTGCCTCTCTACATACTCAGCATGCAGAATATTTATTTTTCCATAACATGGCTCAACAGGGTGGAGGAAGAAAACAAAGAGTATGACTGACAGGCTGTGTTTGTACATTTCTAGTGCAGACGGTAACTGTATATAACTGTATGTCAGCAGTGGAGTCAATTTTTCCAACCAAATTATTACAGAGGCCGAAGGCCTGCTCCCCACCTCCCCAACTGGGAGTGGCTCCCAAGCGGCCTGGTGCTGCCGCTGTAATTGTCCCACGGTCACTTGGAGACCTCACACCATCAGGCATGGCCACTCCATCTTGCACAGAGGGCTGCCAATAATTCCTTATTGCAAGATTCCATTGCTCTATGAAGCATACAAAACTATGCTTATCTGATAAGGACTTCATCTCTGCAACAGGTTTTTTTTAAATCTCTCAAAGTAATTTTTTTTTAAAAGGCAGAAAAACAATTGATCATGGTCATATGAATTAATTTAGAATCACCCACTGGCTAGTATAAAGGATAATATTTAACAAAACAAAATTGTCAAGCCAGCTTAGAACCAGTTGGATGGAAACTCAGCTAAATGTCTTCTCTTTATCTAACACCCTGATGGCATGCCCAGGGGCATATCTAGGGTAGGGCAGGCAGGGCACGTGCCCCGGGTGCCACTTGAAGGGGGGTGCCATTTTTAAAAATTAAAATTAAAAATAAAAATAAATTAAAAATGGCCACCAAAAACAAAATGGCCACTGTGCATGCTCAAATGGCCTCTGTGAGGCCCTAGGTCATGCCAGGCCTCGCAGAGGCCATTTGAGCATGCACGGCAGTCATTTTGTTTTGCCATTTTGGAAAAATATATATATATTTTAAAAATGGCCACCGCACATGCTCAAATGGTCCCTGCAAAGCCCTAGAGGCCATTGAGGGGAAGGAAAACATTTGCAGACCCACCCCACAGCCTTTAGGAAGCCCCAGGAGGGGCTACAGGTATTTTAAAAATTTTTTAATATAAGTCACTGTACACATATTCAGTTTGCCACTATGTACAGAGAATCAGGGCTTGTGAATACTGAGCTGAAGCTTATGAGCTAGGATTGTATTCATTTGCTCTTACTTTGCTTCTTGTGATAAGTGAGTTAAATGTGTCTTTCTGAAATACTACAATATATTCCAAGCAGTGACACAGTTTACTCTGCATATCCTTTAATTATTTTCAGAGTATCTGGGAAAAGGCAAATTCTCCATTTATTTTTAAAACTTATGTAATAGTGATGCTACAATGCATAGTAGAGAATTAGACATTAGTTTTCCAAGTACACCTCCACATAGTATTTGGGTATTTCATGAGCCCCAGCATACTGAAATTTGTAATTTTCCAGCATTTTTTTGGTCTGGCTACGTCCACTGCTAAATAGTTTTTGAAATATTAAAAGATTAACAAGCTTGACTTGTATTTTTGAGCTGATATGATGGTAAAGTTATCTGAAAGATGGGTGTCAGATGTTTGGACAGGGGGCGCAATTTCAGTGCTTGCCTTAGGCGCTATTTTCCCTAGATACGCCTCTGCATGCCCTCCTCCTGGCGGAAGAAAGCACCATATTGGAGGTTCTCTCCTCTCCAAAAGTTTATGATAAACCTTTGGAAAAGTGGGATATACATTCTGAAACCCAGCAATACTTGTGCTAAATGAGATTAAGGTCTCCAGAAGTTCCCACTAAGGTGGTCAAACTGTGTCTAAGGTGTTATACTCCTCCTACATATGAAAATACATATATTCTCTACACTGAAAACAAGAATTTCAGGGGGAAAGACTAGGCTAGAACTCAACACTTTTCCAGTGTTGAGTAATATATTTTTTGTATGTAGGAATATTCAATCATGCAGGTCCCCCCTACCTGTTACCCAGAGTGGTATAGCCCAAACACAAGTTTACTGCCTCAGTGATAACTGGTCCAAAAGGTCACCAGAAATGGCAGTTGCTATTTTCCCCTCACAAAATCCAGAGGTATGTTTGGCAGTGCTGGCAAAATGATGCCCTTTGAATAAATACAGGCTGGTACCGAGAAAAAAGCATGGCAGTGCTTAACAGAAGTTCAGGACTCTAGCCAGCCAATAAAGAGCCTTTTAGTATTGTTCAGAACATGCAGAATGAGACAGGAAGGCTTTATTAGGAGGATTTAAAAAGAGAGCGAGAGAGAGAGTTCTTTTATCTCATCTTCCTGAAATTTCCTTTTGGCTTCTGGTCGTCTTCAAACAATATTCTGCCCCCCCACCCCACTGCGCAAAACCACAATTAAAAGGGAATACATCATGAGCATGCACATCCTTAAGTCTTCCTGGCATGTCCTTTAGTTATTTGGTATCTATATGCACTACAAATACAAGTCTAAAGAAGTGTTTATAGTGTGTGTGTGGGGGGGGCAGTTTCCCCATGTGATTAAGTAAAATGCCAGGCGCACATTAGGACATGCAGGGATGGTGTAAAGATGTGCACAGCATGTTCCTGTTTTAATCATGTAGGCCTGTTCAGTGGGGAGAGAGATATATAGTCCAAACATGCCCCATAATGAAGTCAGGTTTGGGGGGCTGGCAACCAACCCAGCCCTAAAGATTTCACAACTATATATCTTGCATGGGGAGTCTGGAGTGGGAAAACCAAAAGTGTCCTTTCCCGTTCTGTTTCGTTTCCTTCCCCATAGAGAGCAAGGAGGGTTTTTTGTGTGTTGTTGTTTTTAAAGTTCATGGCATTATTTCTCTTCCTGCTTTACTCTAATGCCTACTTTCAGGACACTATAAGCTGTTAGGAGCTCAAGCAGACCAGTTCTCCATTTTAGTTTATTTTTTATCTTCCCACCACCTCATCCTGCAGCTCAACTGCTTTCAACATTCATGCATTCTGGAAGCTACTGGGCACAAGTCCTTGTTGGACAAGTTAATTAAAATAAACATAATTTTGTATTAACTAGTACTTCTGTGTACCTGGGAAGTTCTCTATCTATTTAGAACCCATACCTTATTTTTGGGTAGCCCCTTACTTCACTTCCAAACTGATACTCAGGAGGGAATGGGGGCCTTGTACAAAATGTCACAGTGCACCCCCAAACCCCTAAGAGCACAAAGGATTTCTCCTGGTCAGGGCTTCAGCCAGTCCAGAAAAGGAGCCTGAGCCCTGCAATACTGTTCAGGCCTTGTGTGGGGAGGGAGCTTTTTGGAGGGAAGATTTATTGTTTTTCTTTCTCACTCTTTTGAAACCTTCTTCTGCTATGCTATATAAAGCTAAAGGATCCGGTTTAGGGCTGGCTTCCAGCAAGGGGTGGTTCTGGGCAGTGAGAAATGGAGGAAGTGCCTTTCCTTCCTCCTGAAACATCCCTGTACATTGCAGGAAAAGAAGTTTAACTTCACAGCACACATCTCTACAAATGCCACCAAACTCTAATCTCCACTCTAGGATGCTTATCATAACCTATTATAGACTTGAGAGGTCAAATTTCTTTCTTTCTTTCCTCCCAATGCCCTGTTTTCTTTTTTCTTTCAGTTGAAATCTTCATCATTCCATCCTGCTCTCAATAGATAGACCCACACAGCCTGCTCAACTTCTGGTACCTTAAGGTCAACAAGTAACAATGGAGAAACTCAGAATTTTAATATCTGTGTTTAGATGGTGGCTGCACATCCCATTCCTTCCCTGCCACAACAAAAGTTTGCAGCAAACAGTAGACCCTCCTCTCCAGACACTGAGATGAATGATGATGCTTACCCCTCCACATCCTCAATATTCTGTAAGATCCTGGAAGCTCAGAGGGCCATGCGGGGGGTGGAATAATTTCTTTTAAATTTACAAATGTTTATATTTCTGTGTATACAGCAAGTCCTCCCCTAGTATGCAGAAACCATTAGCTTATTTTGGGGTGGCTTCTAAACTGAGGCACTCAACATGATGATGGAGCAGAACTGTTTCATTATCTTACTAGCTGCCTGAATATAGTGACTGCCATATGGACCAATGCTGTGCTAGTACTATGAACACAGATGTGCACACACGCATGAAGGTTGCTCACAGTTATGCTCATAGTTGTGCAACCTCTTGCAGTCTCAGTTCATTTGCACAAGCATTGCAGCTTGTGCAACAAGGATAGTGGATAGCTTTGCATCATTCCCTGAAACACATACAGACTGAAGAACAGGTTTCACAGCTGGAGGCATGCCACAGATTGTACAAATGCACCCTCTTACACTGGTGCAAAACTAATCTGGTATTCCAGGTACCTGATTTTGCAGAACTAGCAAGCACAACACCCTGGAACTAGTGCAGTGTTAGTTTGGATGCCAGCCAGTTCTCTACGAACACAGAAGATCAGTATTTGCTATAGCAATTTGGTTGCACAGCTACAAAACCAGGAATGGACACACAACCTGTATTGCTTAAACTACCTTGGAGGAAGCATTTTAGGCTTGCAACCAGAGTGTCAAAATTTATGAGGAGACCAAAGCAAAATCAGAAAGGTACCTCCAGGTGTGACAGATTTAATCTTGAGCAACAGACCAGAATTTGGCCCAGGCTGCACATTTGTCATATCATCTCATAAAGGTGTTGTAGTGAACAGCCTCTCCCCTCCCCTAAAAGTTAACCGGAAGTGAACCCTGTCCTGACCAACAGGCAGTAACCTCTAGGAGTCAGCCACTCAGCACACTGTGGGCAGGACCTAGAAGGCCTTGTAGCTGGAAGAGAGGGAATTCTTTGTTCTCAGTTGGAGCGAGGCTGTGCTTGCAACAGGTTGTTGGCCAGGCAAATGGCTGCAACAAGGAGGACTGCAATCCTGAGAAGTTAAGACTGCAGGAGCCAGAAACCTCTACCATGGATATGGTGAGTTCAGGAAGAAAGCCTGGGCTTTGGCTTCAGAGAAAGGTTTAGCCCAGGGAACAGTTTGTTAGTTAGCTCATGTTAAGCTTATTGTTTTCCTTTGGTGTGCCTTGCATGTCCTTGCAACTTTTTCATTGTGTTTTATCTGTAACATAACAGACTAAGAAACACTAGCCTGCACCCAGCTATCTATCCAGGGCACTGCAAAAGTCTCTGTAACCTGTAAAGGTGCTTTTAAAGGTTCCTATATACCTGTTCCCTGCAACTGGGGTGCTTTTTGAAGTATTCTTGCAACTGCTGAATGTTTCTTTTATCTGTAACTAAAAGCTGAGAGAGCCTCAGACTGAAGCAGTCTGTAGTATTTTGAATAAAGTTTATTTTTCTTTTCTTTTTTGTTCTCTGCAAATCTTAACCTGCCTCTGAGTGGATTTTTAACTCAGGAAAAGAGGTTTTACTCTAGTGCAACACATCTCAATTTTGATTGCTCAATAACTCTACCAAAGTTTCTCACCAAGTGTATGCTGCACATAGAAGGATTTTTGTACGTTTCCATTGGTAAAGAGATGGAAAGTTCCCTGGAATTTCACCCACACCAGGTGGGGATTAAACTCTGTTAAAAAGTGGGTGTGGTGGTTGTGATTTACTGAAGAAATGGTTTAAGTTTAAAGGAACAGCCTTTGTGAGTAAAAGCAAGAGAGAGGATGATTCAGCATTTTTGCTCCCCTCATGTGAGCTTGCTTTGAAACAAAGACACATTTGTCATATCATCTCATAAAGGTGTATATTATAAGGGTGTGTCACTAGAAATTGCTCATCTTTTCTTATTTTAATCAATTTCCCATAAATTAGTATTCAAGTAACAGCAATTATAACAAAGGGTTATTTATTAGAGTGTTACACTGCACAATCCATCCATCTCTCCCCTTGATTTCAGGACTACAGGATCAAGCCCTAAATAAATAATATGTACAATGTATCTAAAATAAATATATAATTTAAAATGAAATATCTTGTTAAATAGTTTTTCTTCATTTAATAAAGTTCAAAAGTTAGATTTCTTGAGCAGAGTCTATGTCTTTCACAGTTAAATCCTCAGCAAGTGTCTGAAGAATCCAGTTGACCGGTTTGTTGTTCATCTGTTGCAAAGGCATTACTTTTCAATGGCACCAAATTCAGGTCCAACTCTTCTCCTTATGCTGTGGCTCCACATTTCAGGAACAAGTCCTCTGCAAAGAAGTGCCTCTTTTTTGGCACATCCTTCCAATTTTAGTGAGGTGCTTCTTCAACAAAGCAACAAACTGACACAATCCTCTTGGGGGAAAAGAGCACTTCCTTCTGTTCATACAAACTCCCATTTGACTTTGAAGTGTGTCTTAGGAAAAAGAGTTTTTCTGCTGGGTTGTGAAGGCAAAGCTGCTCCACTGTGGAATCCTGAAATGGAATGAAAGGAGGGTTAGTGTCAAAGTAAAACATTCACTCTGCATAATACTTTGTGTGTCCAAATTCATTTTTAAACACATTTTTGCAGATTTCATATGTCACCGTACTCAGTTAGTCATCTCAGAGGCACTTTTCCTGCTCTGCTCTTGCATAGGCTTTCCTCTCCAAACAGAATAACCACATTAAAGTCAACTGGACATATTCCAGGGCCATGAGGAGAGCAAGTGGCTTGAGGCCTAGGATAATGCTGCCATGGAATTCAATTGATCTTTGTAAGTTTTTTTACTTGCCAACTAGGTACACTGATGAGTGGCTTTAGCATCTGTTATTTTATACTCAAGGGGATTTGGTCTTGAGTACAGAAATGCTGGACGGCTGAGAGAAATCTTTGGAAAGCTGTTCATAGCCTAGCATTTGCTACCATACCTGCTACTAAAAGAAAAGCACTCTGAAGGCAACACCCAGGACCTGTTTCAAAGGCTACAAGTATGCTCCAAAGCCTCTGAAGGAACATGGTTGAGGATGGGAAGTTTCAGCCTTCAGGGAACAGCAAGTAGAAGTAATTTTTCTTCCTACACCAAGATTTAAGAAGGGGGGAAACAACAGCCAGTCCCCACAAGGAGAATGTGGCTGGAAACTCTTCAGCAAAGACAGAGGAGAAGCAGATGTGCTTAGGGCACTAGAAGGAAGCTGCACCATTTGGAGGGATTTTTAAAAATCAGTAGCCAATTAGTTGTTATAGACAAGGGGATCAGTGGGTGAGGACAGAGTGATTCAATGCAGACTCGGCATATTTAGCAATGCACCCAAGGCATACTCTTCCCACAAGGCCACTTGTTCGAAGGGTTACCTTGCAATCCCAGCAATGTCTCAGTGGTTGACAGTAACACCCAGTTTAACCTTCTCTTCATTTTCTACATCATATACTCCTTTTTTGTGACATCTGGAAAAAATAAAAGAGAGGGGGACTCAAGATAAAGACCATCCAACCCTGCGTGAAAAATAAAAAGAACTGCCACCCTTTTTGTCATTAGATTAGCCAGAGAGGACCAGTTGCTGACCCATTCCAAACTTCTGTGAGCCAAGTATCAGAAATTCCATCTTGCACTCTGACACCTTGGTTGGAAACTGGACTTCAGTGCAAAAGGGCTAGTATGCCAATTTGTAGTCACCAAACTGGCCTTACTGGCAGCACCAGGGCAGGATCTCTACATATGTCAACGGCAAGTCAAAGGCCACAAAGACTTAACCTGTCTCTCACAAAGGTCCTACTGAAAGCAAGTCATAAACCAAGGAGCAGGATGATATGTTTGGATCATGGGTGAATCTCAGCTAAACACTGTACTTACTGGAGTGGGCCTGGACAAAGATCTGTCAGTCCCAGTTCCCTGCCTGCAGAATTAGAGTGCAAAGGATCCAGATCCCAGGGGTTGTTGGGATGCTTTGAATACCCAACATGTTTTACATATTATTGCTATCACAACTATCAATAAGAGTCAGCAGCCAAGCTCAAAACTCAAGAGAAATCTGCAGTCAAGTTAAAAACGAGGGATACAATGTCCAAAGGATGATCAGAAGAAACATGACACTGTTCTATTGTTGAAGCTAAGAATGTCTGATCTGGTCAGCTGCCTGGAATTATACACAGGTCATTCTTAGCCCTTCAGAAGAACAGCAGAAATTAAATAAATGAACAAAGAATCTTCAACCCCAAATTTTGCATGTCGATTTCTGTTACTCTTCCCAGCCCTGCCAAACAGCTTACCTGAACACCAGCAATACAGCAATGATCATAAGGCACAAGGATGATAACACCACTGCTGTAACAGCCAGTACAGTTGTGTGGTCATAGCTGCGGGAAGGGTTTTCCAATGGAAGACTAAGGGCATGACATCGCTCCCCATGATATCCAAGTTGGCATCTAGAGTTACAGGAGACACATATAAGGCATATGTCAGGTGGTAACAATGAAATCATGGCCAGTCACAATGGCACCACTAGTGTTTGTACAAAAGGCATGTCCCCAGCCCATTAAGTCTCAACTCCACCACTCCCCTGGTTAGCTGCCCTCAAATCTACTTGGGGAAAGCTCCCAGGTGTGGACTGAGGACAGCCAGTGGTGATCTTCTGACTTGACAGCATGTTCTGTATTAGCAATATACACAGCTACACACACATTAATTCAGAAATTAATACAGCCTGTAGAGGCAGCCTCTCCTCTCCCATGAGTTGTGCATGCCTTCCTAACAGGAGCTTTGCTGGAGAACTATTTAGGTCTTCCCAAGACTAAGCCTGGAGAACATATCAGGAGACCAACACTTGCTTAAAAAGAGACTGGAGTCTCATGAGCAGAAGTGATGTGGAATTGTTATTAGTTATTGTTTTATCAAGACTCCTTAGATGGAGCTTTACATAGTAACTCAAGCAAAAGACAAGTTGCAGTCCCCAGAGGGACTGCAAATCTCAGCAAGGACAAAAAACTTGGTTAAAGTCAAAGATTGGCATCCAACAGGCTGCTCATCTTTATCTCTGTACTTAGTGTCTCCCCTCTCAAAGAAAAGTGGAGAATTACTACAATTGAGTCATGCTTTCCCTCTTTTCCACACTAAATGCAATCCCTCCTTGGAACAGAAAGTTGCTTCTTCAAAAGAAGAATGACTGGCCCTCCACTGATCATATACCTAGATGGTGACTCACATGGTGGGATTGGCCACCCAAATTCCAACCCTGGTGAGTCAAAGAGAAGCAGAGCAAACCAACCCATAGAGCCACAAGCCCAGCCTTGCACAAAGGCCCCATCAGAGAGGAAAGAGGCTCTCTCCCAACATCCAGTCTGAATGCCCCCCACAAAGAGTTTTGTTGAAAGCAGCACATTCCACACATCAATCTCATCCTCAAGCTTCAATACTTAGATTACAAGGAAGCCAAAAGGAGAATAGTCTGATGATGCAGTTCTCAAATGCTCGCTACTCTCCAGATCCAGGCACTAGTGACCTCGGTTAACCATCCAATGTGATGTATGGAAATATTCTAGTTGTGACACAATTGGCCCAAAAGACTCAGTGGTGGCTGGGTAGTGCACCCCAACAAACACAAATAAGCTAAAACAAGGATCAGATTTACTGGCAGCCAGGGAAACCTCCAGAGCAACGAGCTTCTTTCAGCCCCTCCTCTCCTGCCTGTAACGTCTTGTTTTGGTCTTACTGGCTGGAACAGCTGCTACTCAAGCTGCTCCAGCCAATCTGATACCTAGGGGGCTCCTCCTGGCACTGCCCCTAGGAAGAACTAAAATAATGGGTTAAAATGCACTTCCTGGTTGCTTCAGGGAGTATGTTTTCCCCTTCTTCCTGGGGGCAGTACCATGAGGAGCCCCTAGGTGTCAGATTGGTTGCAGCAGCTTGAGTAGCAGCTGTTCCAGCCAGTAAGACCAAAAGCAGAAGTTGCAGGCAGGGGAGGAGGGGCTAGAGGAAGCTCACTGCTCTAAAGGATTTCCTGGCTGCTGGCAAGTCTGATCTTTTACTGGCTTGTTTGTTTGGTGGTAGGAGGGTTTGCAATCCCTGCTTTCTCCCTTCTGTCCCTCTTTCTGCCTTTTGCTTCTGCTGTTTGCTCTTCCTTTCTGCCTTCTTTTTGCTTTGTGTCTCTTGTTTCCTGCTCCCCCCCGCAAAAAAACCCAAAAACTTTTCTGTTTTCTACTTCTCATTTTTGTAACACTGCTATGCCTCCATTCATTGAATAGTGCAGGTTAGCATGCTACCAATACTAGCGCAAGAACAGCATTATAAGGAATACTTATTTTTTATTGTCTGGGAACCCATGGCTATGATGGAAATTTTGTTAACTTACATGCAAGATGGAGTTTTAAGTCCTTTGATATATTTGCACTCTCCATGAATACAATATTCCTTGTATCTTCGCAGGCAAGGATCTCTTTTTCTTCCTTGCCCCTTCTTCCTCTTTTTCCCTTTCCCTTCTTTCTTTGGAGTCACAGGATCTTGTGGCTTGGACAGGAAAGCAACTGTGGTGGGGAAAGAAAGGCACACTTCAATGTTACCATAATTAGACTAACAAAGGCTCCAGCCTTTATAAGCCAGCTTGGTTTTGGGGGCTAGCCCAGTCCTTTTCTCAGGAAGATCCAACTGAGTTGTGATCCACTTAACAAAAGTGAACCTGGGCCCAATTCAATCATTTACTGGATGCAGAAAGATCCAAACTAAAAACCAAGAAACACAGTAACCTCTGCTTCCTCAGTGCTGCTGGTGCTTTTGTCCTGGATCTCTCTCAAGCAGCAACGGCTGGCTTCCTCTCCCCGAGCCCTGCCCACCACATCCACTCCCCATTAGGTCTGTAGCATAGGAGTGGAGGTCTGGAAGTTCTGCTGCTAACACAGCAGCTGGTAAGTAATGCTGCTGCTGGTGCAGGATTGCCAACCAGTGGGCTCCACTATTCCTAAGTTTGTAAAGTACAAGAAAAAGGAGCCCTCTTCCCTTTGCTACCCTAAATTTGGTGTGTAAGTTTGCTAGGCTCGGTGAAAGGCCTACGATGATGTTTCAGCTGTCGTGCCCCCTAGCCTTGTTTGCCAAGTCTCAAGGTCTAGGCCAATGGTTCCCAACCTGGGTTCCTGCAGATGTTGCTCAACTACAACTCCCAGCATACCCAGCTACAATTTATTATGGCTGGGGATGCTGGGAGTTGGAATTCAGCAACATCTGGAGGAACCCAGGTTGGGGACCACTGATCTAGACTATCATTTCCTGCATGTACTCTGAGCCCCATCCACTTGGGGTGGGACAATGGCTGCAAAATTGGAAGTGGAATCCATTTGGGACCTCACTTAAGTTGTTTCTGCTATCACTGTGCTCACTCACTGCTGTCTTCAAATATGTATTTCCAATCCATGTACATGCTAATGGATATAAAGGCCTTTGTAACTCTAGCCCATACTGGAAGATTCAAATATTCAATTCTTTAAAGTACAAGAGGTACATTTTTGCACATTCAAAATATGGAATTCACGTATCCTAGACTGACACTTGGGAACATATGGAATGTACACATGCACATGCTAACCTCCACAGCACAGAGAAATAAGGTTCCTCCATCTGTCCTTTATTTCTCCGGCCTTTTGTGAAATGCTATTCAGAGCCCTGTTCAAAATAATTCCCTGATAATGTTTAGTTTAGCCATCAAGTAATTAACTCAATCATATGTAATGTTAGTCTGAAGGCTGCTTTTCTTTTGCAGTGCATCCCCAGGAGGGACAGTTTTCAGGCCAGAAGTGGAGAAGGAGGAGTGCTTAACCCTTTCCCTGCCAACTCATTATCCCCTGAAACTTCCCCCATCCAGCTATTACTCCTCCCACAACCTTCTAGAGCTTTGTTTACCTTGAAAATACTAGTCTGGAATGGGGGGGGAGGGGGTAAAGAAGGGCAAGGGCCACCTCCCAATTATTCTCTACTGCAAGTCTCCCTCCTCCCTGGTGTATTGTAAGGGAGAAGCAGCCATTATTAAAATTAATTTGCTTCTATAGAACATATTTCTGTGAGCAATGATTGTAGACCCAATACCAGCTTCAAGCAAAGTGGAAGCAACAAGAACATTCCCTGCAGGATAGGTATAACTCTATAACTTCAAGTTTAGGAAGTGAAGGTGTCATCCTTCTCTGAGGATGCACCAAAAGAGATGCTATGAAAAGAGACACCTTCAGTGTAAAGGAGCATGCTACAAACAAAAGGAAATCATCCCTACAGGATAAGGTTTGAGGTTCTCAGTACTGCCCTTCATTTATTACTAGGGCTCCATTGGGACATTGATTTTATATGAACATTTCCATCCCACTTTTCAGCTAATAAAATAATGCCCAAGGCAGCTTATAGAAAACACAACCACCACCAAGAGCAATTAACAGAGAGAAAGAAATTGGGCTAGATGTGTTCTCTGGTGACTAAAACCACTACGAAATGGAGCCTGCTCCTATCCTGGGTGGTTAGCAGAGGCAGGAGAAGGTGCCTGACCTCCACCCCCCCACCCCCGCCCAACACTTTGCCTTCAGTAGGGCCCCAGACCAGTTTGAGAAGGAAACATGGGGTAGAGTTTCAGAGGGGAAAGTAATCTGTGTGGGGGAGGATCAAGCACTTCCCCCACTTCTCAGTTCCAAACTGTGAGAAGCAGCTGCCACTCTCCACCACATTCACACACACATGGTGGTATGTACATGTTTACTACTCTAATGCATGAAGCATCCCTTAGAGTCAGCTATATTCAGGAACTGGGAGGCATGCCTTACCTTCCTCTTTGAAAATCAGAACTGATGTTGGCCAGAAAGAGCCTTAGGCTATTTACAATTCTCTGAAACCCCACTGGGAGGCTGTTATGCTCCTAACCCTGTTCTTTGCAGCTCCCCATCCCCCACCTGAATAGCAGTGTGCAACAGGTCTGAGAAGCAGAAAATCCCACTTGGGGAGCTGTTTCACCAAGCCAGAGTTCCTCCCTTCCTCACAGGCATTCCAGCCAGCGATACTGTGGGCCAGCCAGTCCACGCTATGTGTGCAATTCAGGGCAAGAAACTCAGTTCCTCCCTCTCTGAATTGCTTCCCCTGTTATTCAGCCCCAGGGGCGTAGCTAGGGGAGAGGGGGCCGTGTTCATCCCTCTCTCTGGTGGCCCCCTAGAGTGAGGGAGACAATGAAGAAAATAGGGAGGGATGGAGCTAGAGGGCCCTCAGGAGCTGGGGGCCCATGTTCTTTGAACCCTTTCGCTCAATTATAGCTACACCCCTGTTCAGCCCATTTATCTGTCATTTGGTCCTAGGTCCAGGCGCCATCAACCTTGTCTTATCAATTCTAATCAGAGATCAAGACAACCAATTTTTAAAAACCACCTTTTAAAAGTATTGTAATTAAGTGATGGGGAACTAGTTCCTGCCCGACAACCCATTATTTCACTTAGGCTTCAGACAGGCTCAGTAGCCATACAGTCACCGCAGTATCCAAAAGGTTGGAGGGGTGGGGGAGGAGCTGGATGCAATTCACAGGGGATAATGTCTTTCCCCTCTGTAATAAGGGCTCTCTGCTCCCATCATGGGAGACTAATGTAGCAGCAGCCAGCTCTGTGAAGATGTCTAGAGGGGCAAAACTTATTGAACTTGAGAGCCTGCATATTTGTTCTGTATTTGGAACAGAAAATCAGAGGCTGACATCCTTACACTATGCATGCACAGCAAAGGAAGCACGTGTGCAGTTGTTGCAATCCAAAATAAAGCAGCATGAGTGCTTACATATGGGGGTAGTGGTTTTCCTTCCATCTGTGCCACCCCAAAATATGTCCCCGATGGTCATTTAGCCCATGGTCTGGATACCAGCCAAAGAGAACAAAGCAAGTTAGGTTAATGGGCAAAGTGGGAAGTGAAAAGTCAGGGATTCAAACAGAGTTAAAATGTCAATGGGTAAAAGAACAAGAGGGAAACACAGAGGTGAAAAAATTATGACACAGTACAGTGAGAAAGAAGGGACGAATGCCTCCCATCTTTCACAGAAGGACCTTCAATTGCTGGAGTTGTCATCCAATGGTTTCTATCACAAGAAGTTTGCTTTACAGCCTCTTTTAGCTGTTGGCTCAGACCTTCCTTAGGTGAAAAAATGCTGGCATTCAAGATTGAGAGGAGAGGTGGTCTTGTGGTAGCAAGCATGACTTGTCCCCATAGCTAAGCAGGGTCTGCATATGAATGGGAGACTTGATGTGTGAACACTGCAAGATATTCCCCTCAGGGGATGAAGCCGCTCTGGGAAGAGCAGAAGGTTTCAAGTTCCCTCCCTGGCTTCTCCAAGATAGGGCTGAGAGAGATTCCTGCCTGCAACCTTGGAGAAGCCACTGCCAGTCTGTGAAGACAATACTGAGCTAGATAGACCAATGGTCTGACTCAGTATACGGCAGTTTCCTATGTTCCAAGTTTGAGGGGATGCATACTGACAGAAGTACAAGCAGCCTCCATGAAGGCAGCTCTGTTCATCTCTATAGATCAATCTGGTTGGTTACAACAGAGCAGCATTTGACCCACATGGTTGAACCCAATGCTTGTTGCCCTGGGATCCAGACTTAGAAGAAGGTGTGCAAGAGAGTTGGGACATAAATGAGCATAGAGGATGACATTTAAACCCAGCCAGACACCCCCAGATGGCACTACTTAGCCTCAGTGACTAAGCTGAACAAGGTAAGAAGAGCCACACTGCGTGGGTGGGAGACTATGAGTCATCCATGGATCCTCTCCATCAACCAATAGCATGTATAGGCTAGGAAACTAATACTTCCGACCCACTCACCACAAAGGAATTAACACAGGATGGCAAACACCTGATTCTACATGCTTTTGGACCATAACCTAGCAGTTAATAATATTTTTTCAATCTTCCTGGCAACTATTACAACAAATATGTTTAGATTATAATTCTGTACAGTGGTGCACATGACTACAAGAAAGCAAAAGGTTATACCCAAGAGAATGCAATTTCTGTAGAACTCCAGTGCTAGCAAGGATGGCTTGCAAATGGAAAGGGGGAAATGCTAAAGGTGGAAAATCCTAGGAGAAAACTACTTAAGGAGGAAGAAACCAGGGAGTGGAGAGCGAGGTTATACCTCCACTAAGATACTTGTGGAGGACGACATAACATTATCCTGTTGCCATCAAAGCATTTAGTGTCTCCATACAAGAGAGCAGGAAGCAGCCAGTAGCAGCTGACGTGATTACTCCACATTGCCATAGTTTCCAAATTCCACAGCAGCCAGCAAACTATACTAAAGGTAAAGGCTCTCCCGGAGCATAACACCAATCTCACAAAAACAATCCAACCATCCAATTTTGTAAAAATATTTTTAAATGCAAGAGCTAGTGGAAACCAAGTGGTTATGCTTCACAATAAGACTAAAAGCTGTGGGTAACACAGGATGCAGCTCTAGGAACTTGTGGGTCACTGGAAGTGTGTGGTTGGCTGAAAGCAAGGACATTGGGGGCCCCTCCAGGGTAACAGCGAGCTCAGAAACAAGGAACTACTAAAACAACATCAGCACACTGTGACAGAAAGCAAATAAAACAAGAATTTCCGTGGGAACATTCCAGCCTGGTTCCCTCCCTTGTCTAAGGGATTCATGCCTGTTGCCAGGGTTTTACACACACAAGTGAAAACACAAAACAGCTCAGACTTTCATTTAAGCACAACTTTATCTGCTCTCAGGACTTCAGAATACCGAAGAAATCAACTCTCAAACATGAAGGATTATGTTACCAAACAATTATTTTCAGTTTGTCATACACCACTGATACTTTTCCTACCACACATGACAACAAGTTGTATAAGAATTTGAGTGGAAACAAGTCTTCAAGTTACTAAAGCTCTCCTGTATAAACCTGCAACTCTAAGCACACTTAATTTCACTGAAATTGAGAGGATTTGCTTATCAGTAAATATGTTTAGGTCTTAGGTGTGAGATTACTAAAATCACATTTTATCCCGCAGCTATATCAGGTACATCAGTTCCTTGGTCCATTTAGTCCAGCATCCTACACCTGAGGTCTTCTGTTTGTCCACTGTTTCAGGAGACACATCAAGTCATGCTTCACAAGGCAGGTCTAGAATAATCTACCTACATAAAACATACATCCAGGTTTTGCTTAATAAGCATGAGTATTCTAGTTAACCATCTATTGTTAAATCACAACATGGAGGGCAAAAATTGGCTTGCTGACTTCTCAGGGCCTGAAATCACGAAGTTGTTCATAAGGCACAGAATTCTTTATGGCCTTTCTGGAACATATTTGCTTGAATTTTGAACTGTCCTTCCCGATGCCTCAGAGGGAGTCGGAAGACTATTGAATTTTAAGTATTAGAACACACTGTGGCATTTATAACATTTTTTAAAAATGCCTTAAATCGCATCTCCTGACTCTGACTGGCAAAGGTTGTCCAGTGGCTCAAGGCCCTGTATTAAAATCCTTTAAATTAAGTTGCCAGGTTGATTCAAATTAAGTTGAATCAAGGACTTTCTGCACATAAAGCTACAGTAAGCCTGTTAACATGTGAGCTTAAAGTATGCCTGTACTTTAATTGATAACCAGCTTTCCCCATCTATAAAAAAGTCACCATTTATGGGAAATCAGAGAGTTAGTTCCATTGAACAGTCCTTGCACCAGAATTGCACAAACTTTTATTCCTGCACTGGAATATGCTTTGCCAAGCTTTTGAGGGAATCCACTTCCCAACATCAACAGTTCAAGTTTAACAGCCACATTTCAGCACTGGAAGTGAGTATGGTTTTCCCCATTAATATTATTCACCAACATCAATGAATGAGTTTGACTAACTCTGCTGGATTGTGGCCAGTGAATGTAACTATAGACTTCTGCAGATCATCTGCTTCCCCAACAGAGCATAGAAGACAACACGGCTCAAAGGGCTGGAAGGAATCTGCAGATCATTGCTCCAAGACATGATCTTCCATATTCATACACCCACCCACAGCTTTCTCACATGTAGGTAGGTGGCAAAGAAACATCTATCCCTTCTCCTATAACACCCACAGGCTTACCTCTAGGGAGTTCACTCAAGTTATCCCCCAAGGACACGGCACCTTCATCTCTCTCTCCTTCTTGCTCCAAAGTATCCCTGGCTGGAAGCAACTGTGTAATCGCAAGATCTTCTGTCCCCTTTTGGTGATGAACTTCATTTTGGAGCACTTCAAGCCCTTCACCATTCACCACGATGGAGCAAACTGCAAAAAGTGAATAAAGCCATTGAATAGGACAATTGCATGAAATCAATAGTCCCCACCTTTTTTGCTCCAGTTTAAAAACACACAAGAAAAGCTGAGATTTGCCAAGTACTACAGCCACAAAGAAGAGCTAAATCATAGATGGGGCGCCACTGCACCTAGAGCCACCATACAACAAAAACTAGAGAAAGGCTCAAAACTAAGGACAGACACATACACACACATTAGAGCATGAAGGCCACACAGGTTCACACAGTCAGGTGCAAGCAGATGTGCCCAGATGTTCAAGTTACCTGCACGTGCCATTCAAGCACCCACACACAAAGTGGTTCCATGTACATTTGCACACTTCTTTGCCTGTTAGATTTTTCAACCCAGGGGGCTTGCTAATCAACTGCAAGAACATTCTGACTTGAAAATACTTCCATCAGCCATCTTAAAATTAGGAAGCTTTCAGTAATTGTGGATACGGAAAATACTATAGATTTCATTCTTTCCACAGCTAGAGTATTGCTGTTAGAGGCGGGGGTTTTGTTGGCTGGTTTAGCGGCGGGTAAATTGGAGCTCTCCAAACACCTATCTACACCCACTCCCGCGATCCAAGCGCTCATAGCACCGTATCGGCTATCAAAACGGCTAAATTGGGCAGCGGTGCAAAGAAGCCGTGGCAGACAGCGCCCACCAGAGCAGATTAAGAATACTGCCCAAGCATCCGCGAGCAATAAGATCGTATTTTAGTTTCAATGGAATAATAAGACCGACTGGGCACGACCCGAGCAAAGTTAAGCAGTTTTAAATCCCGTTGGTTTCAAGGAGAGAGTTAAACACTACCGTACATCTCCGCCGTTAAGATCAATGGGACTTAGAAACTCGTAATAACTTTGGCCCGGGCGGTTGCGCACGCCTGTCGTTTCCACGCACTCCCAGAGGGTTCCTCCTGCTCCCCTTCCGTCACCCGCCCCGCGTCCCTTGTGCAAGGCGCGGAGTACAAGGCAGCTCTTTCGGCTCCGGGCGCCAGGCTCAGCGATTCCGTCCATCGGGGACCCCGATCGGGGGGCGAAGTCGCCCGCCTTGGAGCCCCGCCGCCCTTGCTAGTCAGTCTCTTGCTCACCTGCCGCCAGGAGGACGCTCGAGAGCACCAGCAGCCCCTTCATGTCGCTCCTCCTTGCCCCCGGCGGAGCCAGGCCCAGGAGTCCCAGGAAACCCTGCTCCTGCTTCACTGACACACAGTCCGGCAGAGGGGCCTGAAGGGAGGCGTCGCTGCTGTTCCAGGGCTCGCTCCACGCGACTGGCTCCGCGGCTGATTGAGGCGCTCTCTGGAAGGTGCGGACGCCGCTCTTTGCTGCTGCTGCTGCTGCTGCTCTCCCTAGAGGCAAAGCAAGAACAAACCGCACACGTGCGTGCTGCGATCAAGGGCCCGCCCGCTCCCTGGCTGGCTCCACAGAGAACTCACCGGGTAGCAGGCGAAGCGCGAGTCACTACCAGCTCGAGGGGGCGGGCCAGGCAGACTTGTCCGTGGCTGCCACGCCCCCGGGCGCTGGATCTGGCGTTCTCTCGCCTTGCCCTCGGGGGCGGCAGAAGAAGGGCAGCTTGAGGAGGAAGCGTCGCCTGAAACGGGCGAGGCGCCTAGCCTCGGGGCTTTCCCGTCTCGTTCGTTCGTTCCTTCGAGGAAAACGCGACGCCCTCCGTTTCTGTTCTCGGGGTGTGTGTAAAGTGGAGGGAATACCTTCCCTGCCTCTTTTGCAGGGACGAGGGAATCACCCCGAGTTAGTCACTTCCTTGCTCCCACGCCACCGCGTCCCCGGCACGGCTGCCGACAGACAGAACAGCGGGCTGTTCCAGTTGCCTGCCGAGTGGCCGTCTGGGATTTCACCTATCTGTCGTTCGCGCGGTTTGGCTCACTTACCCGAGACATTTGGATTGCTATAGTGAACGAACTAAACTATTTCTTGAAATCCCAGGATCTTCGCGCTTGTAGCACACTGTCAGCGGCGCTCTTAGCGCTGGACTTCCAGGCCGACGTCCAGGGCCTCCACAGCCCCTGCCCCCCCCCCCATCCTCTTCAGTCTGTCCCCGGTGGTGTGGTCGCCTGGCCGAGCTGATGATGATGCGTAATTTAAATTACCTAGGTGCACCTCTGTATGGGCTTCTCTACTGGGGTCATGGCAGGCAACAAGAAAGTGAGTGGCCTACTTCGCAGGGCCGCTGTAAGGATTACTGAGTGAGATCAGGAAATGCTGGTTACACAGCCTGAACTTTGAACTAGTAATCTAATCAGTGTTACAAGTGCCGCGCTGGGCCAGCGTCAATAGACTGCAATGTTCTCTAATTATAAAAATAACGTTTTATGTGGCCGGTTTACTACAAGAGCAGCAGGGTTGCTGCCTCCACGCCATTCCATCAATGTTTAGGGAGTCGGGGAGATCACTGGGTGGGAGGAGCTCACAATATGCTTTCTTCCCGGAGCACCATGCAGGGGAGGGCGGGGGTTGCCTGCAGTAGGAAGTAACCAGAATGCCAACATTTTCGGGCTCCCCATCTTCCTTTTCTGGAGAGGGCTAGGATGGAGTCACAGGGGATCGGCATCCGTGCCATTCCTGTAACATAAGAACCAGCAGCCCTTAATAAACCCAGGGAAATGCAGGTTGTAGAAGTCATAGGAGGTTTCTGTGGCCCATTTCCACACTTGGCGCATGGTTCCGAAGGTGAGACAATAGAATTAAATAGTTAAGTGAGGTACACAATTGGAATAGCCACACTTGTGTAGTTTACTATAGAATGACCTAACACAAAGGATTGTTGAATCATTAAAAAAATATTAAACAAGCAATTGCAACATATCCATGTTTTTAAAACCAGGTTGATTCCTGTAGTATACCAGTTAAAGCCACTTTCCAGGATTTAGCTTGATCCTTTTGTTTGTTGTTTTGTTTGTTGGCCTTGTGACATGATGGGGACTCACAATATGTTTTCTTCCCAAAGCAGCATGCTGGGGAGGGGTGCCTTTTGTACAAATACAAATATGACGAATATTTATATACCTCTTTTCAACAAAAGTTCCCAAAGTGGTTTACATGGAAATGAAACAAATAAATAAAATGGCATGGCTCCGTCTCCAAAGGGCTCACAATCTAAAAAAGAAACTTAAGATAGACACCAGCAACACTGGAGGGATGCTGTGCTGGGGATGGATAAGGAGGCCAGTTACTCCCCCCCCCCGCTAAATAAAGGGAATCACCACTTTTAAAATGTGCCTCTTTGCTCAGTTAGCAGGAGACAAGTATTATTGTCATCAATAATACATAAATACTATTTTTTTGGTCAGCATCAAGAATAAATAAATAAATTCTAGTTCTCAGAATTCCATTTACAGACTAGCGTGACTAGAAAAAAGAAGCCAGCAGAGGGGCTGAGGTAGTGTGGTACAGAAGAAGGTTGTCAGTGGCTGGGATCACCAAGGGCAGGGGGCCCAGGGCTGTCCCTGGGTGCACCCTTGTGCTCTCTCCCGTGTCAATGAATAGTGGCCATTCATGGCCAGGAGGGCAATGCTGCACCAAGCCACAGTGCTGCAATGAGAGCTGCCCCCTAGCTGCTATGCCTGCCCAGCCTTCACAGAAAAGCACCCAGCAAGGGAATGTGATTGTCTCAGTATATGGAACACACAAAGATGCAGAGAGACCCTTCAGGGTCCTTGCGGAATAGGAGGCCTATCTCCACGTAGCCCTTGCCAGTCATGTGGGCAGACACTTTCCGAGTAGATGAGTGTAGACTTCAAATCATTTGCTTTCTTGCTTCAGAAATAGAGGGAGAGAGCTCAACAGTATTCTCCCTGGTGTCTTCTGGTGCCCAGGTATGTACAAAAGATGCTGCCTTTAGGGGCCTGTACTTTGGCACAGATTTGCTGTTGGCGGGAGTGGGGGAGCAGTTCTGAAAATATTTCCAGTCCTCATTATCCAAATGAATGATTTTGTGCCTAGGAAGGACAGATGTGTCATGCAGTTCCTGCCATGTAAGGAAAGGACAGGGATTGTTAATGCCTACAGGGCCCTAGGATGCTTGTATCAAGGCTCACCTTAAGCAAGAGGGTGGGGGGAATCAGGAATTTATTGAGTGTGGTGTGTTTTTGTGTTTTTTTGTTTTGTCATGGGGCTGGTTCCTTTGCATTTCTTGCCTAACCCTGCTTTTTTATTGCTCCCAGCCGGGTTTCTGTGGGTGATGAGATGCTGGGATCATGGCTTATCACCTAGTTGGCTAATGTCTCATCTTGGATGACAAGAGGCAAGGAATGAGGAAACAGAGGCAGGAGCTACACACATCTCAGCAGATCTGGGAACAGCTCTAGGGAAGCTCCACCCAATATCTTGAAGGAAATGCTTGCTACACGTCTTACAGGTATTAGCACATCAATGAAGAGTCCTGGTTTATTCTGCTTTGTTGCCAAGTTGAGGTTGGCTTTCCAAATATGTCAACATAACAGTTGCTTCATAAGTTAGGCTTTTCTTAAGTCTGGTCATGTGGGGGGGGGGGCGGACACCCATAAACCTCCATGTAGCAGGCCAAGTACTGCACTGCTATGGGCAATCATGTCTCTCCAGCATGTGTACAATCATGCAGCAAAATGCACACATATGGAAGGATCACAAATGGTGATCCTCATCTGGATTTTACACTTTTTTCTACACAGAAGAGTTCTCCGTGTAAACAAGCATGAAGCAGCCCAGTGCAAAAGTCCATCAAGTTTAGCAGTTCGTTCTCCGTGAGTTTTCTGCAAAGCTTTCCTGTGAACTCAAAGTTGTCCCAAAAAAAAGATGCAAAAAGTGGGATTTTTTTCTACCCTGGATATAAATCGGGTTACACTCCAACATGTGTGTGAAGTGCTCCCCGATAGCTCGCAGGGACTTCAGGGTAAATCTGCCCAATATGTGAACACACATTCTCCATTCCAGAAGTGATGCAAGCTAAAGGGCTTTAAAAGCCCTGTGTGGAAAATGCCCAGCTGCTCTGGGTTAGTGGCCACCCAGATAAAACTGACAGAAACAACTCATACAAGCGGGACCTGCTAGCAGAGGCCATGCCCTCATTGGTCCCCGACATCTTTTCACCTGTGCTAGATTGCTTCTGAATGTGTACGCTCCATTTTTGAGGCTAACAGTAGCCATGGCATTTACCCTTTTACTGGAGGAAACTGAAGCCATTTCCCTCCTCCCCCGCCATCACACCTTTACTGGCACAGAAACCAACAGAATGAAAATCGTAAGCAGGGTGAATAATATCTGCCTTCCTTTGCTGCTAACCAGTTTCCTCTTCCCGGGGATTATTACGGATTTCACAATCCTACTATGCTTCTAATTAAATGTACAGTCATTCAAGCACAACTCCTACTGGATAAGAAAAGAGCTTCTGGGGACTATTCTGGAGTCATATTTTAAGCCGTTCCTATGAAAGTATGTGGTACAGCCTGCTCAGAATTGGATGACGTCGTCTCTGCTTGCACCTTTTTTGTGAAGGACTAGTGGGAATAGTCCTTGCACAGAGGACTGCAGCAACCAGTGGGTGAACTGGTCGCTACAGCAGATGTCCAGTATTCCTCCTCTTGCTAGCTGCACTTTCAACCTGAATGACTGACAAACAAAGTGGGGGGGGAGGGGTGAGAGAGAAGGGGAGACCAGCAGTGACTAGACAGGGTAAGCTCACAACAAACAAACAGTCTCAGAGAAGTGGCCAGCTAAGGATCAGTCTACACCAGGGCTGCTCAACTTTGGCCCTCCTGCAGATGTTGGCCTAAAATTCCCATAATCCCTGGCTATTGACCACTGTGGCTGTGGATTATGGGAGTTGTCCAAAAACAGCTGGGAGGCCTAAGTTGAGCAGGCCTGGTCTACACATTGTATTCAGTCGATGTGTGATATAGTGACCCAGCGGCTATTTTGGTGCATGAAAACTCACTTGGGAAGTGGCAGGGAGGAGAGGGAGGAGATGCTTAACCATTTATTTATTTATTTATTTATTTATACATACATACATACATTTTTATACTGCCCCAAACTTACACATCTGGGCGGTTTACAACATAATAAAATCAAAGTAAAACATTTGTTAATACAAAAATGGAAAAAAGTGGGGGAGGGGGGGAAACCCACATTACAACAATTTTAAAATTTTAAAATAATATTTTAAAATAGCATTAAAACCATTAAAACAACATTAATTAAAAGCCTGGGTGAAGAGATGTGTTTTTAAAGACTTAGCCGGATTTAGTCTCAGTTTGTTATCCCTCATCCAGCCCATCACCGACTCCAGGCAGGCATTTAGGGAGGTTATGGAGGTTAGAGAGCCAGCATGGTGTAGTGGTTAGAGTGCTGGACTAGGACCGGGGAGACCCGAGTTCAAATCCCCATTCAGCCATAAAACTAGCTGGGTGACTCTGGGCCAGTCACTTCTCTCTCAGCCTAACCTACTTCACAGGGTTGTTGTGAAAGATAAACTCAAGTATGTAGTACACCGCTCTAGGCTCCTTGGAGGAAGAGCGGGATATAAATGTAAAATAAAATAAAATAATAATAATAATAATAATAAAAAATAATAATAACACCTGTCTGACTGTGTAAACAAGATATAATAATCCCTCTCCCAATGATGCCGACATGGAGAAATAGATTTGGGTGTCATCAGCATACTGATAGCACCCTGCGCCAAATCTCCTGATGATCTCTCCCAGCGGTTTCATGTAGATATTAAACAACATTGGAAACAATATGGAGCCCTGGGGCACACCATACAAGAGTTCAGATTTTGAAGAACAGCAGTCTCCAAGGGACACCACCTGGAACCTGCCTGAGAGGTAGGAGTGGAACCACTGCAAAGCAGTGCCTCCAACTCCCAACCCCCTCAGATACTCCAGAAGGATACTATGGTCGATAGCAGGGGTGTAGCTATGGGAAAGGGGGGCCGTGTTCAAGCATGATTTGTCCCCATAGCTAAGCAGGGTCTGCTCTGGTTGCATATGAATGGGAGACTTGATGTGTGAGCACTGCAAGATATTCCCCTTAGGGGATGAAGCTGCTCTGGGAAGAGCAGAAGGTTTCAAGTTCCCTCTCTGGCTTCTCCAAGATAGTGCTGAGAGGGATTCCTGCCTGCAACCTTGGAGAAGCCGTTGCCAGTCTGTGAAGACAATACTGAGCTAGATAGACCAATGGTCTGACTCAGTATATGGCAGTTTCCTATGTTCCTATGTTCCTTTCTCTGGCGGCCCCCCAGAATGAGGGAGATAATGAAGAAAATAGGGAGGGAGGGATCTGGAGGGCCCTCAGGAGCTGGGGCCTGTGTTCTTTGAACTCTTTCGCTCAATTATAGCTACGCCCCCGGTCGATAGTATCGAAAGCCTCCGAGAGGTCCAGAAGGACCAACAGAGTCACACTTCCTCTGTACATTCCCAATTGGAGATCATCCATCAGGCTGACCAGGGCAGTCTCCACCTCATAGCCAGCCCGAAAGCCAGTTTGAAATGGGTCAAGATCATCAGTTTCATCCAAGACTGTCTGGAGCTGGGGGGCCACCACCCTCTCAATTATCTTGCCCAGCCACGGAAGATTTGAGTCAGTGGATCTCTTTCCAAACAGCAGGTGCGAGCCAGTTACAGGGTCCAAAAGCAAACTGACCGTCTGAGAACAAGAGGGCTTGGATGCCAACAGAAAGCTGTGTTGGTGCTGGAGACACAGATAGGATACCAGGAACTGGAACTGGAATGGGTCGCTGAGTAGGAAGCTGACAGAATGGAGGTGGGGGGAAAGAGACGGCAGGAAGTTTGTGCAGAAAGAAGAAGACCAATGGAAGAAAAGCAGAAGTCATGGTCCCCATGACATCATTTCCAAATTACTAACTTTCAGTGTGGGGGGAGTAATTCCTCTCCCACACTTAGTTTGTTTCAGATAGGATGATCAACGGTGATTTCTTGGTAGGAAAATTCAATTTGCAACTGCAGCCAGTCCAGTGGGGATAGACAAAAGCAGTACTGAGGCTTTTCAGGGCTCCTGTGCCTTTACAGCTAACATCTTATCTTTGTGATATGTTTTCTTGCTTCCTATTGATCTGGGCTGGGGGATTAGTGATTAATTTCCCCTTTAATCATTTCTCTGTGATTACCCCATGTCATTTTATATTCCTGCATTGAGATGGTGGGGGTGGGGGGGATCTTTAATGACAGATTGTTTTAAAAATGGTAACATAGTTTGGCCATAACAAACAGGAAAGGAAAAAATAATTAGTGGATTTACTGCCCCCGCCCCCAAGGAATAGAAATTGGCATGGGGCACATCACAGAAAAGCTATTCAAAGGGAAAATACTCAGTAATACCCCAACCTGGATCAGTACGAAGGAATAAAATGAGTTGAACCAATAAGCAAAACTGAACTTGAAAAGTCATGGGGCTGTAGTGGCCACTAATCCATCCTTCCTTTCCAACCCGCTTCCAAACCTTCCCCACAAATTCAGCGAGCCACTAGAGGCCCTTTAAGCTTTGCAGTACTTCCCGGGACTTGTGTGATTGCTGGCATCTGCGAGGGCTGAAGGCAAAATGCTAAGTGGCAAGTAAGGTCTCCTGATATTAGCTACAAATCCAGGACACGACAGCAACTGCAGATGGACTGGCAGGAGAATCCTAAGCACACTTCCCTCAACCCGGAGATGTGGGTGGCTCCTTTGCACATGGAGATCTTCTCCTTGCATTCCAGTAGAGGATCTTCGTCTCCACACAGTTTCCTTGGAGTCCTTCCACTGAAATGAATGGAGGTGCTTTTGCAGGCCAGGGAGCCCTATCCCTGTGAGGAATCACTGTGAGCAATTGCACTGAAGATGGGCCAGCCCCACTGATCTTTTTCCCTCTCCAGTGGGATTTCCACAAACTGCTTCGGGATCTATGTTTGGGATAATGAGAAAATAGACAAGAGTTGCTTAACAGTTCAATAAGTAAGGAGTTTACCTGCCTGAGTGAAACAGAGGTGGTGTAATTTCTTCACATGAAATATATTGTTGTCATATATATTTATATATATCTCCACCTTAGGGATAAGATGCTTCACAAGATGGTGGACAGCCAAAGCAGAGGAATAATATTTATTATTTATTTATAATATTTATATTCTGCCCCTCCAGTACAATATTGCTTGGGGTAAGACAATAAAAGTAATATAAATTTTAAAGCAAATAAAACGCAATGTAGAATAAAAAACAATAAAAACAAACAAAAATTAAAAACCCACCAGGCTGCAATAAAACACATTAAAAAGCCTCTCTAAACAAGTAAGTTTTAAGATGGTTTTTAAAAAACCATAAGGGAGGGAGCATGGCAAAGCTCTTCTGGGAGGGCATTGAAGAGCCAAGGGGCCACAACCGAGAAGGCCTTATCTCTTATCCCTGACAACCAAATCTCAAGTCAGTTTTAGTTGTGGGATAAACAGGGCTCAAGATGATAAGCAAAGAGCTCCGGCATAGTCATATGTGCCAATAAAAACAGGAGCACAAATAAAACAGGAAGCAAAAATGAAATAATCAAAATGAACCAATTCAAAGCCAGGTACAGGGCTGGTCTGTCCAAAAGGCATACCTAGACAGTCACCTAGGACATCAATGCTTTCAGTGAGCTGTCCACCTCGTGGTGGACAGCTCATTGCAAGTGTTGACTCCGTGCATGGCAGTGGTTAAAAAAAAAAGGCAAATTCCATGCTAGGGATAATTAGGAAGGGGATTGAAAAGACTTTGGTGCCCCCTCCAACATTCAATTAAAATGGTATTCTGTACGTCACAAAATAGAATTTTAACGGAATGTGGGGGGAGAGGCACCAAAGCCATACTGCCACTAGGGTGCCAAAAACCTTAGGGCTGGCCCGGGCCGCATGAAATAAAGTCTGCTTCTGAGTGGGGGTTTCAAAGTTTTAAAACTCTGCTTCAGAGTGGGGGCCTGACATTTCTCTAGGGTGGGGGAGCATTGCAGCTACAGCACCACCACTGACAAGTTCTTCACAGCCTCCAGCTGAATCTGAGTAGGTGGTCGACCAGAGAGCAGAGCCTGAAAATCAGATCTGAATGCATGGGTAGATCCAAATGGGCATGAGAGAATCTTCAGAAAGCTTGAGCCAAAGGCTGTAAAGGGCTGTAAAACTGTCATAAACAGCACTTCAGATTGGGCCTAAAAACAAACAGCAAACCTGGAGTTGGCACGGTGCAAGTGTAATATATGCAAACTGCCTCATCCCAACCAGGATCCTGCTGGCTGCATTCTGTCCTGGCTGAAGTTTCTGAAACATCTTTTCAGGCAGCCGCACACAGAGTGCATTACATAGTCTAATCTGAGCTACTATTATGCCTAATAAGAGAAGTTCCTTTCCAAAGACACCAGAGAGTTGAGAGAACAGCTTGTACAGAGCTCCCTTGCAAAAGCCACAAGACCAGTTTCCATTATTTTTGATATATTAATATCCACAGTATATGAAAACAAGTCCCATTAAAATGACTTGTTGGGACAAACATTTAGACAATTGTGTAAACAAGAAAATCACAAGAAGAAAACATGGTTCTGGATTCTAACAATGTCAATGTACAGTAATATCTTAATAGCTGACCTACCTCTTGTCAGATTGAATTGATTTAAATATATATATGCCTCCTATTGTTTTAAGCATTGCGTTCTACATTTCTGCCATGGCCTATATTGAAATTGAATGGCATGGAGCAGAACAGGATATCAGGCTAGATTTCAAGACAATGAGCCAGAGGGGACTTGATGCCTTGCAAAGAGAGGTGAACACAGCATCAGTAATCAGATGAGAAGGTTGTAGAGTGAGGGAAAACAACATATTCACATGGTCTGTTGTGAAAAGTGTTTTAGGAGATGAAGGACAAGATGTCACAGACAAACCCTTCACATTTACAGTCCTGCCAGTCTCTCTCAAGCAGGCATTCTCACCCACTCACCATCTGTTGCATTCAGATGGGATACCAGCATGTTGAGGATGTTCAGCACAAGATGGTTGGGCCATGTTTTAAGAGCTTGTGTGGAATGGCCCCAGATGGATTCATTCTGCCAGAGTATTTTGCATTATTAAAAAAAACGAGGCTCTGTACCTTGGAGAAAGGTCCACAGGTGTCAGAATGGCCCCATCCTGCCACCTTGTGGTTGCAGTGAAATTCAGCTCACTTGAAGCTTCCTGCCTTGGTACAAATTTGTTTCTCATGCAAACAATCGAGATAGGACAGTTAATACAAATGATGATACATTACCAGTCTGAATCCACTGAAATTTTAGTACAGGGGTTATTTGCATTTGTGATAGACAGCCTCATTAAGTCAAGAGAAAAGGCTGCTCCAACCTCCGTAAGCAATAATGAAGGTGACTGTGTTCACTCCCCCCCCCCCCCGATCAGAAAATAAAGCAGTCCTCCACTTGGGCCTAGAGCAACTTCTTAGGTCTACACAGGAAGTAAAGACATCCAAACAAAACCCATGACAATAAGGTGTGATCCCAGCAACTTCAAGCACTATCAGGCAAAGAACATGAGAAGAACATTCTCCTCCTGCAAAGTTGCAGAAGAGAATGCTGTTTAGGCTGTCATAGGCCCAGTTATTAACATGGAAGTTGTTCCACTGCTCACCCTGTTGTTTGCAGGGATCTCTGAGCTGGAAGCAACAACATTTCTGTGTCAACCTATTCTATGAGGGATGTGCCTGAGCATCTACCGTTACAGGCAAATGCACATATACACACCACCAATTACAATAAATGGAGAAATTACACTATTTCCCCCCTTGCACACCCCTAGTATCCTATTCCACCAGATTATAATGGGATATCAACTAGAAAAACTGCATGCTGTCCACTAATTACAGGTTCTCCCCTGACCCCTAGCCTGATGTGGTGGCAATTCTGTTACTTAGCCTACACCTTACAGAGATCCCTGAGCCAAAGCAAAAAACTCTATAGTGGTTTCCAACCCAGTGGCCTCCAGATGTTGCTGAACTACAACTCCCATCAGCCCCACCTACAATTTATTGTGGCTGGGGATGATGGGAATAGTAGTTCAGCAACATCTGAAGACATCCAGGTTGGGTAACTCCATATTATTCCCCAGATCTGAACAAAAAACAGGTGGGGAGGGCCAGCTCCATGTCTGTCCCTAGAAATCTCCATATATTCAGATGCTGGCACACATAGCTTAGAAAGCTGAGCTTTGCCTTTGCACCATAGATGGTTCTGACCACTTTGCCATACAGTAAAATATAACTTTAAAAAGTTATTCAGCTTTCCATTGGAAATCAAGTGAAGTGAACATTGAGGGAGACCTGAGTACATTTAGTCATGCAACGGACCCATCGGGACTATAGTTAAGTCACTCCAGGCCCCTTCCGTGGTGCAATTAACCTGATCCACCAATGAAGGCTTAAAGGACATCCCTGCAATGTTCTTTCATGAGGCACTCCCTACCCTGTCACAGAGGCTCTCATTTGTCACTCATTCAAGACCAACAGAAATGTGATTCACATCATGTTTTCCTCCAGCCTGGCTTGAATGTATGTGTGTGTTGTGAACAAGCCACATTAATCATTTTATCTTGAGCATGATGTCACCACAACACATGTGGCTCAATCTGAATTGTTATGAAAAACCCCTATTTTCTGGTAGGACTTCTATGCTTTTAACTATTTGCCTGATAGAAGGCCAACAGGCAAAGTTCTCCCTATCAATGCATTTCCATGGTGGGTAACCCTTACTAGTGAATCTGTAAAGAAGAATAGAGGGGAACAATTGAGACAAGTCAGAGGTATGACTTGTCATACCTAATTTAGGGAAATCTGTGGGATAGCTGTCTCCAGAACACCAAAAGTCCTATTCAGATATGACAGACACCTGCATTCAGATGTCTATAAACATGTACATGTTTTTGTGAATGGCTGTATCGGCAATAGTTTTAAAAGTGAACCTGGGCACAGGTCCCTCAAATGTATGGCACAGATAGGATGTGTACTGCTGTACCTCAGAGGCGTAACTAGGGAAAACGGCGCCCAGGGCAAGCACTGAAATTGCGCCCCCCCTGCCGCACCCTCCCCCCCCGCCGCACCCCAGCATACATCTGACTGACATACATGTTTCAGAAAACTTTTATTTAAAAAATTAAAAAAATTAAAAAAAACAACCAAACATTTCAAAATGCGATAAATAACCAAAAATGCGATAAATAACAAAAAATGCGAACTCTCCCTCCAAGTAGCCCAGAGTGGTGCACTACATACTTAGGTTTTTCCTCACAAGCAACAACCCTGTGGAGTTGGCTTGTATCTCAAACAACAGAATTATGATGCAATGATTGATGATACACACCACATTATACTTAGGTTTTTCCTCACAAGCAAGAGACAATCTCCAAAGGTCCTGGCATATAACCCCCTCCCCCATTTTTCTTGCCAAACTTTGTGTCTTTAGCAGGATACCACAGGCACTTGTTAAAGCTAACACTGCAGGTTTTTCTGAGATGGAGCTGTTATAGGAGCACTTCAGCGTAAACTGAGATCACAAGGCAAGCTTTCACAGTGCAAAAACGAGCATGCCAGCAAGCAGAACTCATGGTAAAACTCTCTTGAAACACCTTGTAACAATGCACAGGCAGCTATGTTACACTGCTTGAGTCAACTCATACTGCTGTACTACCCAGGCTGTGGGAATTGACTCTCAGTTCCATATACATGCATGCATTTAAGATTGAGTGCCAAAGAATCTTTATGATTGTTTTTCTTTCTTTTGGGGCGGAGAGAGGAGCATATAATGCAAACATTAACACCTGTTAGGCACCTGAGACCATAGTTGGGCAGCTAAATAAAAGCCTGATTCTTTAATATGTTTCCCCCCCCACATGTGGCTTCTGTAGTTTTTGCAACTCATTCAATTTCTCACCCTGACACTTGGTCTGCTGCTTCCACCTGCCCGCCGCCGAATCCTTTCTTCCATGCCAGGTGTCCGTGTGTGTCCTCGTCGTCCTGCCTGCGCCTGCTGCAGTGCAGCCCCAGCCCCAGCAACGACGCTTTCCTCTGCGATGGTGACCGCACCACCACGTGCAGGCGAACAGAGGAGGACAGACACACCGCACGCATGCGCAGCGCGACTCGGCATGCTGGCCGAGTCGCGCGTGCGTCACTGACTAGAGACCCTCTGGCTGGCAAGCCACTAGAGGGCCTCTTTCTGGCTGTTCCAGACTAAGCAAGCGACGGAGCGAGTGAGCCTCAGCCAAGGGCAGGCTCAGTGAGCAGCATGAAAGGCACCCGCCGCAGCACCTGCTGCGGTGCCCGCCGCCAAGCCAGGCCACTGACTGGCCGCAAGCAAAGCAATGGGGGGGCACGGGGTGGCAGGCGCAGTGAGCAGCATTAAAGGCGCCCGCCGCGGCGCCCGCCGCCACCAAGCCAGGCCACTAATTGGCCACCAGCAAAGCAATGGGGGTGTGTGGGCGGCGCGGAAGGGACCACTCGTGGGGGAGGGGGCGCCGATGCGCTCCCTTGACTGCTGCAGCGCTGCTGCACTGAGAAGGAGAAATTTGTATTAAATTAAAAAAAAAAAAATTGGTCATGGCGGCGCCCCCCACGTGTCCCGAAAAGATGGCGCCCGGGGCACATGCCCCCCCTGCCCCCCTATAGTTACGCCTCTGCTGTACCTGGACTGAACATAACATGTGAATGACTATACCTGGGGACAGATCTGTGTCTGTGTACACTGATGGTATGAGTCTTAAACCTAACAGGTGAACAGGACTCAGAAGTTAGGCATTCTGGAGAAAGACACATTGGTGAGACCAAATCCAGACTAATTTACAGGTTCCATGTTAGAAACTACTACTACTAGTATTACTACTACTACTACTATGGATGTTTATTTACCGCTCTTCAACAAAATTCTCAAAGCGGTTTACATAGAAAAATAAATAATAATATAAATAAGAAACTGATAGCTCAGGAGACCAATGTGATGCCAAGACCATACTTTCACACATCATAATATCAGAATCAGACTTGGGAACTCTGGGCACCAGTTTCATCCAAGAGCGTAGGAAGGCTGGCGGCGACCCATGTGTGGCTGCTGCCACGGGCCCTTGGCCCTGCCTCCCCCCTGCATCTGAGATCAGCCCCGTTTGGAAGGGAGATCCCCACACAGCCCCATTTGGAAGGGAGATCGGCCCATGCTGCATTGGGCAGTGTGGGCCAGAGTGACTCTCCCTGGCTGGGAGAGCCATTCCGGCTGCGTTGCTAATGCAGTGCAGGCCAATCTCATTCCTAAATGGGGCAGCGCAGCCCTGTTTAGGACCGAAACAACACCCCCCACATCTGACGGCAGATGTGGGGTGTGTGTCTCGGGCAGCGCTTGCGGCCCCTGATTGGTGGCGACCTGGGTTCTTTGAACCCGTTCGCCCAATGGTGGCTCCGCCCCTGGTTTCATCCTATCTGAAGTCATAAAGTGTGTGGTAAGATGCCTATCAGTTGATTAAGTTCACTTTCAGCATGTGTGGTGGTAGAGGTGGTGGTGATGGTGTGTGTGTCTGTGTTTAAACTTTAAGCTTCATTTACTGGGCAACATCTAGATTAGTTAGTCACGACAAAGTATCATTGAAATCAATGAGACAAGTTAGTCTTGGTTAACTTAATTTCCATTAATTTCAGGGGGATTTAGTCATGACTAACTTCATTGGGATGCTGCCTGTTGTTTTTCTGCAAGGCAAAACAAATGTTGCAGGTTATTAATTATAGGCCTTTTTCAGCTGCCCATGCATAACAAAAGAGGTGCTGCTGTATATACACAATTAACAGCAAGGTCTGTGCCCATCCCCATCCCTCCACATGCAAGTCATACTTGCTGGAGACTTTTCACCTTTATTTTTCTTCCCCCATCCCATTTACGTACAATGATTACAGTAAACACACCTCTGGTTTTGAAGCATGCAAAGCTATTTGAACTGTACACACCTAGTATGCATTGTTTCTTTGCAGGAACTTGTAGCACTAGCCCAGGGCTACTTGTTATGTCTGCTTGTGTAGGGATATTGTAACAACATTACAGTGAAATAACAACAGAGCCAGCAATAGCTAGTGACATGCTAGGGCAGGGGTTCCCAGCCTGTGGTAGTCCAGGTGCTACTGAACTACAACTCCCATCATCCCCAGCCATAATTGTAGCCGGGGATGATGGGAGTTATAGTTCAGCAGCACCTGGAGCACCACAGCTTAGGAACCCCTGTGCTAGCATAACACAGGACTGTCCTGATGATTGGGGATAACTTGACAGGAAAGGAGAGAGTTTGTAGCAGCATAAATGATTAATCAGTGCTGCCAGCAAATATGATCCTATGCAAAGTTTCTCATTTGACACAGGTGCTGCTTATTGAAGAAGAATGCTTCCCTAATTTTAAAGGATTATTATGTAGCATCCCAGAATCTCTATGTAATGTCATCTACGAAGGAGGGATACCTCTTCCTTAACATCTCACTTCAAAATCTACCTTTTCTGTGAAGCTTTTGGCTTAATCCCTTAGACTTCATCCCTAATTGAAACAAAGGCTAGATATAGGTAATTGCATTCACCACAAATTAACATTGCACTATCCTTGTTCCCAACTCCCTCCCGTCCCTCCCTCTATTGTTTCAACCCTGTCAAAATATAGGGCTCAGCTTGATGAGATAGATGATGAAGCTCTACAACTTGATCCCCATCTCTGTAAATTTTTCGCAAATAGCAGCTGTGAAGGGTTCCCCAAATTGGATTAGATTGCACCTCCGAGGAAGGGGGGGTGAACCCCAGTACTCCTTTCCTATTGAAGATCATTTCCACTCTAGAAAAAAGGATTACCCCCCACCCCTAGTGCTGCAGTCCCAATCCAACCTGGGCCCCTCTGTGGTTATTTGCTAATGTTTAAGAAGGCAGAGGATCAAATCACAGATCTGTTATCTTGAAAGGCCCCGAAATTGTAATCTCCCTTGGGCCAAGACATACCTTTTTTTAAAAAATTCAATACTGAAAATGCCATGTACACTGGAGACTGTATAGAATGATAACCGTGGTATTCAGGAAGGCTCCAGTTCTGTCAAACACCACAAAGCCACGTTCAGTGCCACAGAGTCCCTTCCTCTGAACTGACAGAGGGAATGTATAGCAACATCTCTTCTTCCTCCTCAAGCAAAGAAGCCACACAAAGGGGGTGCTCTTCGCTTGCAAGCTAGTGAGCTGTGCTGTAACTCTGAGCACCCTTCAGGAAGCAGTAGGTGCCTCGGCTCCTGAGGGAAAAGGCCACTACGGTCCAGAGTTTTAAAGCTGGAATGGGCCTTGCGGCTCTTCTAATACAACCCCCTGCTCAGTGCAGGAAGATGCTGCAGCACCCTTGATAGAGGCTGTTCAGCCTCCATTTAAAAGCCTCCAGCAAGGGAGCCCACCCCTACATGAGGCAGACAGTCAGGGGCATTGCCTGACTAAACAGCTCTTACAGTCTGGAAATGCCCCTGAATGCCTAGTCTGCTTCCTTGAACTTGCAACCCACTGGCTCTAGTCCTGCCCTGCTCAGGAGCAACAAGAGGAGAGCTGGTCTTGTGGTAGCAAACATGACTTGTCCCCTTTGCTAAGCAGGGTCCACCCTGGTTCCATATGAATGGGAGACTAGAAGTGTGAGCACTGTAAGATATTCCCCTAAGGGGATGGAGCCGCTCTGGGAAGAACAGAAGCTTCCAAGTTCCCTCCCTGGCATCTCCAAGATAGGGCTGAGAGAGATTCCTGCCTGCAACGCTGGAGGAGAAGTGCTGCCAGTTTGTGTAGACAATAATGAGCTAGATGGACCAGTGGTCTGACTCAGTATATGGCAGCTTCCTATGTTCCTAACAAAATTACTCTGTCTTTTGCATAACAGCCCTTCAGATATCTGAAGGCAGCTATCATATTTGCTCTTAGTCTTCTCATCTCCAGGCTAAACATACGCAATTCCCTGAACTGTTCCTCATAGGAGTTGGTTTCCAGACCTTCACCATCTTTGTTGCCCTCCTCTGAACTCATGCCAATTTATCCATATCCTTCCTAAATGCACTGGACACATTATTTCAACCAGCGCAGAATAGAGTGGAGCAATTCCTTCTTGAGATATGGACATCTTGAGATCTGGACTCTGCTAATGCAGCCCAAAATTGCATTAGCTTTTTTGCTGCTGCACCACACTGCCTGCTAATGTCACCCAATCAATCTTTATTACAGTCTTTGACCAGCATAAAGTAGATTACATTAAAGCAGCATTAAAATGTTAAACTTGTCAAAGATACTTAGGTCCCTTTCACATGAACTCCTGCCAACCCAGGTTTCTTTCATTCTATATGAGACTCTGGAATGCTCTCCCAGTGGTTATTCGCTCCTCAGTCTCCATCACAGTTTTTAGAAAGCGTGTTAAATCTTGGCTTTTCACACCAGGCTTTTATATGATTGTCTCTACTGCTGCTTCTTTGTATTTTGAACAGTTTTTATGCTTGTATTTTAAATCTTTTTAGTCAGATTTGTTTTATATTTTAGCTTAATATTTTAGGTGTCATTTTTATAGTCTTAGGAACATAGGAAACTGCCATATACTGAGTCAGACCATTGGTCTATCTAGCTCAGTGTTGTCTTCACAGACTGGCAGCGGCTTCTCCAAGGTTGCAGGCAGGAATCTCTCTCAGCCCTATCTTGGAGAAGCCAGGGAGGGAACTTGAAACCTTCTGCTCTACACAGAGCTGCTTCATCCCCTGAGGGGAATATCTTGCAGTGCTCACACATCAAGTCTCCCATTCAGATGCAACCAGGGCAAACCCTGCTTAGCTATGGGGACAAGTCATGCTTGCTACCACAAGACCAGCTCTCCTCTCCTTGTTTTTAATTTTTGTGTAAACCGCCTTGGGATTGTTTTAATGAAAGGTGGTATACAAATTTAACAATAAAATAAATAAACAAACAAATAAATAAGTGTGCATTTTATATATTTTTAACCTAAATGTAGGACTTTATATTTATCTCTCTTGAACTTCATCTTGTTGATTTTGCCCCAAAGTTGGAGTCTGTCAAGATAGTTCTGCATCTTGATTCTGTCTTCTAAGGTGTTGGCTACCCTCCCCAGCTTTGGATCTCTCTGCTCCTTTATCCAAACAACATATTTGTAGAGAGGCTGAACAGCAAAGGGTCCAGGACAGAGCACTGCAGCACTCCACTCAATCTCTCCCTCTAGGCTGACACAAATCTATTAATGATGTCATTTGCCTAGCATGATGCTTCCAGGGGGCATTTTGCAAGGCTGCTTATTCTTTGCCTGAAAGTTTAGCACCACAGAGTAGGGGCAGGTCCGCATTGCTGAAGTCAACACCAGCTCAGTGATACTCCTGCTTCACTTGCTTTGCTCAGAAGCAAAATAAATATAAAAATAGGGCTTAGAAGTGTCTCTCCTCCCAACAACAAATATATCAAGCCACATCCAGGAGTACTGTGGTTTCAAGTATCCTTGGGGAAGATTGCTCAGGCTACAGGCACAGGTGGTCTGGCTTCTGGGGTGATTAGGGCTGCATGTCCATGGTCAAAAATTATAGTGAGAAACTATATCTATAACTAGACAGAGCAGCTTCAGAGGCCCAAAGTACAAAAGACAAAGAAGCATCTCCAAACCGGAGTAACATACATGTCTTCATACACAAAGGCTCCAAATATAAATGTATTAGTTTTCAAGCATGGTCCCCCAAGTTCTTCATGTAAAGTGGACACAACCAAAGGTTGTCAATACATGAGTTCTAAAAGGATGGTGCTTATACTCTGATTGGTCACCATCTTGATTTAAGACAGAAGATGTGGGGCGGGGAGGGGAGGTCCCTGTCAGCAACCCCCAGGCCTCCCCTCCCACGTGCTGTGGATTTGAATTGTATGTGGCTGCCAATGCACAAGTTCTAAAGGAAAGATGTTTATACTTTGAGTGGCCACCCTCATGAACCAAGAAGGCGGAACATGATATACAAGTATGATACATTGTGTTTTTATCATAACGGTGTCCTACTCCTAAATCAGGTCTTTGTTATCTATAAACACAATGTGCTCATGCCAGTAGTTGTAAAATTACTGAGAACTCGGCTGGAGGATGGTCAGATTACTCGCTTCATACATAAACATTCATGAGTATAAACATTCAAACAACACTTATCACGTGTGATGATTTTTATACAGTAGTTAATACATGTTGAATTCCAGGTAGTCTGTTTGTATTTATAAATAGGGGTCTTCTAAAGGTTTCTAGCTGGAGTGAAGGAAGAGTTCTTCAATCTGGATACAAACATCCAGGCTTAAATTTGAGACCTCATGAGCCATGTCTGAGTCTGTACACTGTTTGTGGAGGTGTGGGGAGAAAAGAAGGTGGCTATTGATTTCCACTGTACTTGTTTTATTGTTTTAATGTGTGTGCTTCCCTGGGAATTGTGTGCTGAACAGTGACTTGTACATTTCTTAAATACAAATACAAATAATCCCTCTGAGAGATGAATATAGAGGCTGCATTCACATGTAACGTGAAACTGGAGGTTGCCGAACCTATGGTTAATTTTTCTAACTGCAAGTCGCATCAACTGCAGCCTGGCAGAGTAGGCAGGGAAGCCCAAGCTGGGGAGCCCATTTTCATGGCAGGGGAACCACTCCGTCTTCCAAGTCCTCTGAGGCTGCATCCAAGCAAGCTCCATAGTGCTCATGTTGCAAGACTGTGGGCAATGCATTAGAACGTCTCCAGGGCAGCAGCCATTGGCCACGATCTTCAAGGGTGGGTGCTGAGTAGAATCATGGCTTTTCGGAATGGACCTCTCGCCCTCGGCAGGGAAAGGGCACTTAAATCCCTTTAAATGTCATGCAAGCCTTTCATCTGACAGTGATACCACCACACTTGTAAGAGCCCTGCAACAAAACAGTCTCGCACAAGCACAATTTCTGGTGGGGGGAAGGGATGCGGAGGGGGTGCTATTTTTCTGTTACTCAAGAAAGGGAAGGGAATATGATGACTTCCTAGGAGGGGATATGTATATGAGGGAGGGCAAAGGATCCTGGGGTCTGGCCCTCTGTAACCAAGGATGCTCTTGTGATGGCTCACCTGGCAAAGCAGTCCATGGAGACCAAGCCACACTCCTGCCCCTGTGATGGCTTGCCAGAGAAGGCCAGTCTACTGGGAAGGACCTTAGGCTCAAAAACCTTCAGTCTTCCCGTCGAACTGCGTGCTCATGAGATAAACTATTTTTAAAAGGGGGGCTTCACTTGTGTGGGGCCCCCGCTCTCTCTGGTTAATGATAGAACTTTTGCACAGTGACCCTTCCCACCCAGGGAAGTCTTTCACACACCCAAAGAAGATTTTGATGCTTCATGTGTCCAGGTCTAGCCAGGGGAAACACTGGGACTGGGGACGGATCTGTAGTCTTCTTTAAATTCCCCAGGTTTGGACTGGCATTGCCCCGCATGCAGATCTGCCACTACGGGGGATTGTGAGAGAGGGGAGCCCCAAGCTCCAGGGATACCAGGGAGTGGGGTCACTGTGCTAGGCAAAAACAAAGATTGGCATGTTCAAATGGGTGAACGGGCTGGCAGAGGGAATGCTTTGACTGCTTCTTCATGGCAGTCGCCAAGATAGAGAAAGGTGTTGCCAGGGTACCCATTCCTGCAGCTTGCTTTTTAAGCAATCAGGCTGGGCGGCATCACACATTATTAGCGATTCTGCCCGACAGCCCTGTCCCCACAGACAGTTCTTCTCATGAGTTGTGAAAGAGTATCCCCATGGCCTTTCGCTCTCATGAGAGAGCGGTCCACTCAGGCATCCATTGTTATCACAGAGGAGGAATCTCCCCTGTCACTGAAGGCAATGCTGCTGCCTGGCCCTTCTCATGAGTAAGCCTAGGGATTGCAGATGTTCATCCAAGAGGAAGGGGCTGGGCCCCACTTCCCCAACATCACTGTGTGATAAAATAGCCCTCAGCCATTCAATTATTCCTGGGTGGGGCTGCCGTCTAAACCCGACCCCGGGTATCTCTGCCCTGCCATATGTTGCCATCCCAGCAACCTAATTGCCACTGCGACTGCATGTGCTTGTGAGACTACATCCTGATAGCTTCATTTTCAGAGAGCAAAGCAAGTGCCACAGGTCTGGGCTGCCCTCTCTATTATTACAGTTCCCAAAACTGCTCAAAACCACAGTTATGGTGGCATCCACGTTCAGACGTAATGCTGCCATCGCAAAACCTCAGTTTGGGGCAGTTAAACTCACTACAAACTGAAGGTTCAAACTGGAATTTGGCAAGAGAAACAGCAGGTTGCTTTTGTTGCAAAACCACAGTTGCACGCATTTGGACATTCACAAATCCCAACCTCTGCCAAATTTAACTGCGGTTTCATGTTACATGTAAATGCAGCCAGAGTGTACAATTGTTATATGCTTGTCACAACCAAGTTAAAGCATAAGAATTCTACCTGTAGGAATGTCCCGCTATGGCAAGAACTGGTAGGTCAGGAGATGCGGCTCCCTGAGCTTAATCCTGAATATACAGATATGAAGAGGAGGATTTGTCATGATGAAATATAAAACTCTCCAGTTTGATGCTGTTTCTCTTATTGTTTAAGTGTGGATAATTGAATAAATTGAATTAAGCATGGCTAACTGAATAAATGGATAAACTGAATAAACTCAGCTTCATGGTCAAAACAGTAATTTATATCAACTTCTTAAAGGATTTGGAGGTTTGGTACAAATTGTTGTTCACCAGAATAAGTCATTATCCAAACAGTACTAACAATGACTGCCCCCTGCCCCAGCCACCACAAATAACTGATTGCATTATCCTTCCTTCCAGAGTATTAAAAAAAAAGTCCAACCAGCAGAAAAATCACCATATTTCCCACCAAACCATTTGCAGTATGTCTGTGCATGTGCATGGTGTATGTATGTGCTTATGCACAGATGTAATCTCCACCTAAAGTGTCAAGCTAGTGATAGAGAGCTTACCATGACCTATATACTGTACAAAGAACCAGAACAAGAAGAAGAACACAAACGGAGGACAGCAGCAAGGCCGCCTCTCCTCAGCAGCCATTATGTGGAGGTGGGCACTGGGCTATCATGCTATTGGCACTAGAAGGGGGCCAAAGGGAGTTTAGTCCTAAAGATATGTCAGTTACTTATAAAATTATTTCTCCAGGTGCACTTTCAGACATGCTCCTTGTAGCACTACCTTGCTGTTGTTCCACTATGAGTTGCAAGTAGAATTGCATCACTACTTCCACACTGCAATAGATATCACATATTTTGGAGACACAGTAGACTGACTCTCCCCCCTGACCTCTTTGTTTCTGTTGTATCTGGGCATGTGCCTCTCCAGATATGGAATAATTGCACTAACAACAGCCCATGAATACAGTCATTGTGCAGCTCTGTGACTGTTCTAAAAAAATCCAGATTTCCTCCATTAATAAATGTGACTACATAAGGATGGGGGAAGTATAGGAGGCTGATGGATGGATGACAACATCTTCTGAAACTCCTGTAAAAACTGAGTGAACAGGGTGGGATCTCAGACTAAGCACCTCATCTGGAAGTGCCTAGGATTACAGATTATGATCTCAGCCCAGAGACAGAAGATTAAATTAGCATTTTTGTGTTATATTTTTAAAAAAATAAAAAATAAATTGGATTTAAACAATGGCATGGGGGAGGTGTTAAACTCTTTCTCCCATGCCATTTTTCTGACATACATCTCCCTCCCTCCCTGCCTCCCACCCTCTTACTCGCTGCAATTTGTCCCAGACATGAAGTTGCTATTTGGGCTGATATATGTTTTCCTCCTGGGTCAATAGCAGCTCAGGGGGTGATATTTGGTTGGGAAATGGTACAAGGGGAATGGGTTAAACTCACCCTTCTGATGTGCCATGATCCCAGTCCAGAATGAGGACCTCTGCAGATATTAAAGGAAAAGGAGATGGAGATGCAGTGGTGTATTGCTTGTTGTATCCTATTTGACCCCCACACTTATGAAATTCTAGGTGACATTAAAATTAGGAAATTAAATGCTGAACAAGATAAATGGAGCCAGCTCCCAAACAGATGAACAATGTTGTGCCCCTGACAATAACTAATTGGAAGGCCTAAATATTTGGGCGCCAGGATATTTGAAGGACTGTCCCTTCCCACATGAATCTCTCCGCCCCATGAGTGAGCCACAACAAAAGAGTTTTAAAACAAGTCAGATAGATACTAGCAATGTTGGAACCAATCAGATCTCCAGGGGGAGGGAGTTCCAGAGTGTGGGATCAGCCACCAAGAAGGCCTTCTCTCACATGGACATCTACTTTACCTTTGAAAACAGAGGGACACGTAAGAGGGCCTCTCCAAGAGTTCTCACGGGGCAGACAGATTTGTGTGGGAAGAGGCGGTCCTTTAAAAACTCTGCCGAAAACATTTAGGGCTTTAAAGGTGAAAATCAACACTTAGCATTGCTTGCAGAAACACACTAGTGACCAGGGAAGCAGGAGCAAAATAGGTGTTATATGCTCCCAGGGTTTCATATTGGTCAGGACTCTAGTTGCTGTTCTCTGGACTGGCTGAAATTTCCCAATGGTCTTCAAGGGCAGCCCACTTAAAATGTATTACAGTTATCCAATTGAATTGTAATAAGGGCATGGACAACCATGGCCAGGTCTGACTGAGGCAGAAATGGATGCAGCAGCTGGTGTATCAGCTGAAGCCAGGTGAAAAACTGCCAGACTATGGCAGACACCTGGACATCCAGGTGTAATGTCAGGTCCAGGAGACCTGCCAAGCTACAAACTTGGTTCTTCAAGGGGAGAGAAACCTTGGCTAGAAAAAGTTGATAACCATTGTTATATCAGTAGTTTTCCTGACAAAGAAAGGCTCCATCTTTCCCAGATTTAATCTCTTCTTCTTCTTCTTCTTATTTTTACATTTATATATCTCACTCTTCCTCCAAGGAGCCCAGAGCGGTGTACTACATACTTGAGTTTCTCTTTCACAACAACCCTGTGAAGTAGGTTAGGCTGAGAGAGAAGTGACTGGCCCAGAGTCATCCAGCTAGTTTCATGGCTGAAAGGAGATTTGAACTCGGGTCTCCCCGGTCCTAGTCCAGCACTCTAACTACTACACCACGCTAGCCTACTTCTAGCCTATCACTGCCTTCAGGCACCAATTCAGAATCTCGACCGCATCTCCATTTGGAGGTGAGATCGTTCAACTTGCGGGCCCAATCCAGAGATACAAAGATCTGTGCTAAGGAAATATGTTGGGGAGGAAGATTGCGAGTCTCTTGCAACTGCCCACATCTCCTCCATGTTGGAAAGCCTGGAGTGATTAGAAGAGTCTTAATCATTCTATGTTCTCCAGCTCCTGTAAATCCTCCTATCACTTCAAAGGCTCAGATCGATCAGGTTTCTCCTCCCCCCCCCCCCACACTCCGCCACCCCACTCAACCCCCAGCGACACATATTTTCTTGTCTCAGATTTCACCACTTCCCTGGATGGCCTGCCCTGGCCAACGCTTCAAATAGTACACCCTTGTAAACAAGCTACAGAGCAGGTCTCATCCATGCAGGCAGAGCAGTCCCTGTGATTAGGTAGGCAGGATGGGGCTGCACCAGTGAATTCTGGCTGATGCCTGCAGGGTGGAGTTTCTCTCCCTGATAATACTGTTTGGGGCTGTGCTCCGATCCACTTGTTTGTTTCTGGCCCGAACAGGCTCTGGGCTCTTATAAAGGCAGAATGGCTTGGATTTGCTCAGTTGTGACTCTGCACTGCTGGGGCCAACATCCTTGCCAAGGAGGGAGGAGGGGGTCTGCTGACAGTCAGTGGAGCTGAGAGGAAGGCTGCTTGCCAAGACACAGAATGTCCACAGCAAGGCAAGGGGTTACCAGTGAAGATCATCTCACTGACCGAGTGGAAGGCCTGCTTCCCCAAGCTGAGGTCAGGAGCAATGTCAGCGGTGCAGACCAAGAGACCTCAAGCAGAAACACTGTTGGTATCTGCCAAGCATTTGGGAGAAGTATCTTCTTCACCCCCAGCGTCTCTTCAACAGCAGAGAGGGTCAGCCTTATGCTGAAACAGCAGGAGGCGGAGGATGAAGAAGAAAGCTGCCCAGTGCTATTTATACAGCTCTCGGAGCTGTTCAGCACCCCCGAAGGACTGGAGTGGAGGCAAACTGCCAGGTAAGTATCCTCTCAAGGGTAGGCTTAGTGGGTGAGCACAGGGTTGGCATGCAGAAAATCCCAGATTTTATCTGTGGCATCTCCAGTTAACTAGAGCTCCTCTGGCAGTAGTGCTGGGGAAGGCTTTTAGCTGTTGGAAATCTTGGAGAGTTGTTGGCAGTCAGAGTTGACCAATCGTGGGCCTGGTGGGCTCATCATGGTCTGACTCCATATGAGGCAGCTTTGTATGTTCAAGATTAGGATTTGCCAGAGCAGAGCAGACCTAGCTGAGAACATCGTGAGGATCTCTTTAACTGCTAGGAGTGGTTTTGTGGGGTTGGAAGAATGGGGGACTCCTTTGTTACCCTGCACTTCTACCATCATCCATAGTACCTGAGGTCTGTTGCTCCAGCTAGCACCCGGAAATGAAATGGGGGAGGGTTATCACCCTGTCATTCTCCCTGATGAATAATCTGTGGATTGTCCATTTTCAAAAGCCACAAACTCAGTCTTGCTAGTTTCAGATAATGAAAGACTGCGTGTTAGTCTCTTCTTTCTCTCGTCTCCAAGATGAGGCAGGAATTGCTGGTGGCTGAAACTGTAGATCAAAGACCTCCATCCATTAGTCCTGGCATCTTGGCCAAGAATTTGTTTTAACTGATGCAAGGTGAGGATAAATTGTGGGGGCTCATGCTGAAAGATGCAGGGAGAGCTGAAATGCTTGGCCAGATCTGTAATCTTGGTCAACATTGATGTCTTGGAACATGGACAAAGTCTGGCAGCATTCACTGTGCTGTAGCTGGTATACCATAACAACCAGCAGAAAAACCTCATTTTAGCCAGGATTCTACGATCTCCCAGAAGCAAAGTTGAGCAGCAGCACAAACTACAGAAAACACAGCAACTCTGAGAGTCCCTTCCTCAGTGCCTTTGTCAAAACTGCCAGCACACACAAATCACATGCAGTCAAGGCCTCTCACTTTAGCCATGCATGCAGTGAGTCAATCATGGTGACTGGGAGACTACATGATGACACCACATCATGCCACACACATCTCACCATGCATGGGGTCACCAAAGCATCTTCCACTACATAAGCAACAGTGGTGTGGAGAGTAAGGGTTCAGCAGCAAGGAATCCCTGCCCAGGGGTTCATACACACAGAGACAGCTAATAATCACTCTTTGACTGCACAACACAAAAGGAGGACCAGCAATATGGCAAAAGAGTCAGATAGCTCCCTTGGGAGGAAGATAAGCATACAGGCCTCCCTGGGAGAGAGATACAACAAGGCCTATTGGAGGATCAAGGCCTCTCTGTGGGGGAGACAGAGCCTTTTGCCAGAATGGGCAAGCGAGAAACGCAGACCAATCAATAAGAAAGCCCCAATGGAGCTCTTCCAGGAGCCCTCCAGTCATCAGAAACAACGGCTGCAACAACGCAAAAGCATGTGTTAAGCAGCATCAGAGAAGGAGTAAGTTGAGAAAGCAGAAGCAATGGATTGGATTGCCAGCCATCTTCTCCCGGCCATCTTGTGCTCTAGAAAGCAGCCTGACAGACTTAGTAGTGAGTATAGTTTCTCCCACTACCCCATCGAGGGCCTGTTGTTGAGGGCCAAGAGAGACACAGATCCAGTAATGAGCACTGCAGCACAGCCGCTGGACTGAGTTGCTCAGTAGGTGTGGTGAGCAAGTGATTGAGAGAGACTGTATTGCCTTAGGTGCTCTCCCAGTGCCTTAGCTGCAGCTCTGTCACCCACTAAGATAATGCTCACCCCTCCCCTGATGTTGGGACACTCTGGGCGGCAGTGCCCACTCTGTTCTGTGTGGCTGACCACTGTCCCAGCTGCTGTAAGTGTGATAATTTATTTATTCTGTTGTAAACTGCCCAGAGACGTAAGTTTTGGGCAGTATAAAAATGTTTTAATAAAAATAAAATAAAATAATAAATAAAATAATGGTCCAGGAAGGCCAGGAGGCTTTACATACAGGGCTTCTACCCCAAATCTACTTCACAGGAGAGTGTGCATTCACACACCAGCCAAACTTACCCCGAAGTCCCTTTGAGTTTCTTGGACCCACTCCACACGCAAATCGGGCTTTGTGATGCGAATTCTAGCTTATCTCTACGTATTTCCGGATTCTAAAAATGGTGGCTTTAAGCTACTTTTTCTGAAAACGCCAGAGCAAATAGGGAGAGGCACTCCAGTAGTATCATTAGCATGAGGGATGTTCTTTTTATAAATGCAGATATCACTCTTTAGGAAGCTCTCTCTCTTCCCCACCCCAATTGGCTAGAAGGAAAACATGCATGCCATATGAACTTGTTTCAAAACAAAATCCAAGAGTAGAGGGGAGGGGCTGCTTCCCTCAATGCTGTGAGTGTAGTTTGAAGTGTAGTTCAACATTTACCCCGAAGCATGAAGCCGTGTGTGAATAACTCCCAGGGGAATTAACATGCTCCTCCATCCTTCTCCCGGGATTAGTGGTGGTCCCACCAGAACCACCAAAGCAGTTTCCTTGCTGAAACCAGGCCCCACTGAAAGCAATCCAGGACTGAAAATACCTGGAGTTGAACGACAACCTCACATTCAACCACCTTGCCCAGAAATGGGATGTTTGTGGCTGGCTAACATTTCTAACAATTCTTGGAGTTTAAGGAGGGTTTCTTTAGGAGTGACCTCACAACTGCCTTCTTCAAGGAAGCTGGGACCACTCATTTTTGCAAGGAGGCATTCCTGGATCCAGCTGTTTAGTCTTCTTCTGCTTAGTGATATTAGTTCACTTGTCCTCTCCAAAAGCTTGGCTTACTTTTTTGTTATGTGCCGTGCCTGTGTTTTTAATTCTCCATTATGGTTCCACTCATTGACCTCTGAACTACTTTTAGTCAGTGTTCTCTGTCTGCAAAATGGTTAAATGTTTTATAGGTGCTTAATTCCTTGAGCATAAGGAGGGTGGAATAAAAATGTAAGTAATTAATTCATTGGCCATGATATGTCATTTGTAGCTTGGCTCACTTTCTTGTGTTATCTGTTCTGATGAAGACCATTTCCTGCTTTCTGACTGTGGCACGGTTATAGTCTGGATTGTGTGATCTGATGGCACCTGATAGCAGGTGGATGGTATTGTGGATGGTATTGTTTAGTCGCAGGGGACCTACAGCACATACAGTAACTATACACAATAGATGAGCAGACAGTTTTCTTAGGGTTCTACCCAGTTGCCAACTTCTTTGGTTTTGATTGCTGGCAGCCCTATATGGGAGAAAGGGAAGGGACACTCAGGGACATCTGTGAGTGAAACCTGCCCCTTTCTTCTGCTGGGAACTTTATAGAGAGTTTCAGATGACAGTGATGTGTTGAGTGAACCTGCATGAAGGAGACAGGATCTCAGCAGCAATCCTCACCCCACTCATGTTCACTAGTTAGTCTGTACAGACTGTATGTGCATAGAGGCTGTATGGGCAAGGTTAGTGAATGTATATACAGTAAGTCAGGGATGAGGCTTTGTGCCATGATCCTGCTCCTGCTCGCCCTGCCCCTTTGCACGTGTTCACTGACATGCAAGTGCCATCTGAAAAGTGCTAATTTCCAGAGTGAGGGGTCAGTCCGACACTTGTCACTGTGCCCATAAACTTGGTCTAATAAGAATTCAAAAAGAACTATTGAGAACGGAGTCCTCCCCATCCTGCCTCCACCACATCTCGTTTGTTCCTTCATCTATTTATCCCCACGCTAGATTTCGTTTTATCAGAATCCAGTTTTAAGTGTTTAGGGGCTGCAGTCTTGCATATGTTTACCTCCTGCTGATCTGACATGTGGTTATATTTCTTTAAACACTCACGGCTTCCTTGCCCAGTTGAATCCTCAGCTTTGTTTCTCCTTGTAATTGTGGGCCCTTCTTCTGGAGGCCTGCTTTCTATGCTAGGACCATGTGCTGTAATCTCAAGAGTGTAACAAAGAGAAAATGTTGAGAACTGGCTATTACATTTAGAAGAAAGTGGAATGTTAGGTGAAGTGTAAGGTGGACTTCCATATTTTGTCATTGGTCTGAAGTTTGAATGGGACATGATAGCATGTAATAATTGGCAGCGGGGGAGACTCTGATGCAGGGCTTCTTAACCTTGACCCCCCAGATGTTGTTGGACTACAACTCCCATCATCCCCAGACATGGCCTTTGTGGCTGAGGATGTTGGGAGTTGTAGTCCAACAACATCTGGGTGCCCAAGGTTAAGAAGCCCTGCTCTAATGGAATGATAGTGTGTGGGATGGAGATGGAGTACATGATGAGGTTGTTGGCCAAGTGGACAACCTAGAGCTGTGCTTCAAACCCTAGAATTATCTTACAGTGACTTGAGAGACAAGGTCATCATGTCACAATGACCTATTTCTGGGGAATAACTTGGCCTCCTTCTGCTGGGTGCTGACACATCTCTCATGCCATATTTGTTGCATTAGTTCTGAGGTTGTGTACAGACTTCAGATGTTTTGCCCCATTCTCCAGTAACACTTTGCTTGCATGGAGCCCAGCAGCTTCCTTTTAGGCTGAGATGTCATAATTGGGAGAAATGGCTTTAGCAGCACTTCTGGTCTAATTTGCTGATGCTGGCAAAACCCGATTCTCCTCTGGCTGAAGGACAGATCCCCTCATGCTCCCTGGACAATTTTGGATTATTTTAAGGGCTTTTGAACATCTTCAGTTATTTTTCTTTAAAGTGTGAGCACATAAACACTCAAGTAGCCATTAAACTGGGGTGGGGACAAGCTACCATTCTGCTAATGATGGGGGCTATGTGAAGCTTTGGAGGCCTATTTGGCTTCATTCTGAAGCAAACTACCATCTGGTTGGAGCTGAAGCAAAGCAATCTGGACCAAACCTTTTGACCCTCCAAAGCTTCAGTGCAATAGCTGCAACCTCAGAAAAGACTACATTTTCCAGAAGCACCTGAACCATTCCCAGGACTTCAGGGAAAGTAAAGGGGGAAAATGTCATTTTAAAATACAAACTGCAGAAGACACTGTCTGCTCCCTCACCGCCAGGAGCAAAAATATAGGAAAACAGCCTGTCTCCTGCCCCCCACCCTGCCCTGTAAAAAGTACTTTTATGGGTTAGGAGTTAGGTTAGGAGTGAGCCAAAGTGACAAAGTGAAGCTTCAGTGGGGTAAGGGCAGTGTTCCCTCTAATTTTTTTCATCTCTGTGTGGAATGAGTTTTGTTCTGGGCGGCAGTATCAAGGCAATGTATTCAGAGTGCATTCAGAGTGGGGCCTTCCTGGTTCAACCTGCGCGGGATCTAAAATTAACTGAGCAAACATCAAAGAAACTTGTGTGCACCTGTACATGCCTTAGAGGGAACACTGGATGAGGGGTTCAGCCCAAAGTGAAGCCCACTTGGAAGCCTTATTAACTGTTTAAAAATTAGGGAGCTGTTAGCGAAAGGGATAGTAGCCCGGAAAAGTCTCAATACAGGAGTAAGCCTGTACAAGAGAGCAAGTGTTTGATTTGGAGATTGCCTTCGTGCTGCTTCAGAGGAATTCCTGATTTGATCCAGCATTTCACCAGAGTGCCTCAATTCAGCTCCTCCAAAGCAACCTCTCCAAAATAGACCCAGTGCCCAAGGGAACACTGAACACTTCCCTGACCCCTGAACTTAATGGGCAGAAGTGAGGCACTCACATTTTAAATTTTATTTTTGTCCCATTGGCAAGAGAGCAGCAGCTGTGGTGGTTTCACTTTCAAACATTGTTCTGGAAGAAGGTCCTCTCCCCGCCCACCCCCATTCCTAGGAAAGCACGGGGATCCTTTGGGAATTGTAGTTTTTTCATTGCAGCAGCCCTGAAAAGGCTGCATACCAAGAGCACTTGTGTATATCCTAGGACTTAAGGCGGCAGGGGCGGAGACCCCCTTCTTCTGAGAGTCTTTTTGAAAGTAAAGCTCATGCACACTCATAGACTATAATGTCTGCATTGGACATTTGGAGAGGAGAGCTGGTCTTGTGGTAGCAAGCATGACTTGTCCCCTTAGCTCAGCAGGGTCAGCCCTGGTTGCATATGAAAGGGAGACTAGACGTGTGAGCACTGTAAGATATTCCCCTCAGGGGATGGAGCTGCTCTGGGAAGAGCAGAAGGTTTCAAGTTCCCTCCCTGGCAGCATCTCCAAGATAGGGCTGAGAGAGATTCCTGCCTGCCACCTTGGAGAAGCCACTGCCAGTCTGTGCAGACAATACTGAGCTGGGTAAACCAGTGGTCTGACTCAGTATATGGCAGCTTCCTATGTTCCTATGACATTATGCTGTACAAGTGTACAGATGTCTGTATGTTCATACATGTGTTTGTATGAATGACTGTACCTATGTTCATTTAAAAAGTGAACCTGGATATAGGCCCTTCAAATGCATGGTACAGATAGGAAGTGTACTTCTGTACCTGCATTCAACATAACACGTAAATGACTGTAGTTGTGTACAGATTTGTACCTATGTAGACTGTACATTCATTGTACAAGTGTTGAACGTAACCTGTGAATGGGCCTTCTGAGGCACGGAAGTCCTTCAGTCAGGCTTACATGTGTGAGGTGCTTTGTCCTTGTATCCCCAGCTGCAGGGGTGAAGTTGAGGTTCCTGAGTGTAGAATCTTTGTGTCTGGAAACCTGAGGCAGGGTACCTGAAAGACTTCTGAGAACAGAAGTATTACTAATATATTCTTTCTATAGTTGTTGTTCTCCTTGTTTGTGCCAAGTGCTCCCTTCTTGTACAAAGCTCCTTTTCCCCAAAGTTTATTTTTATTTTTATTTTACATTTTATATCCCACTCTTCCTCCAAGGAGCCCAGACCGGTGTACTACATACTTGAGTTTCTCCTCACAACAACCCTGTGAAGTAGGTTAGGCTGAGAGAGAAGTGACTGGCCCAAAGTCACCCAGCTAGTATCATGGCTGAATGGGGATTTGAGCTTGGGTCTCCCCGGTCCTAGTCCAGCACTCTAACCACTACACCATGCTGGCTTCTTATGTGTGCTAAGTCAGTCTGACATGAGGCCAGAGTAATATTGCCCCATGCTGTATACCTTGAAATGGATGGACTCCTTGGCAGGTTTTATATGCTGGTATAGCCACCTAATGGCACAGCAGGGAAATGCTTGACTAACAAGCAGAAGGTTGCCGGTTCGAATCCCTGCTGGTACTATATCGGGCAGCAGTGATACAGGAAGATGCTGAAAGGCATCATCTCATTCTGCGTGGGAGGAGGCAATGGTAAATTCCTCCTGTATTCTACCAAAGAACACCACAGGGCTCTGCGGGCGCCAGGAGTCAAAACTGACTTGAAGGCCCACTTTACCTTCATAGCTGTGCTGCAACTGACTGCAAAGTTCATCAAAATCGTTTGCCCCATCATGTGTAAGTGGAGCAAGAGGAAGCGTGGGTGGGGAGTGAGTTTTGGCTCCTCGTTGTGTTCACTGCAAACACCCACTTTTTTCTGATGCACTGTTACACCATTGCCATGACCAAGACCAAGGTCTGAGGGAGCTGAAAGTCCCAGCTGCTTTTCCCCAATGCCATCTGGTTTGGGCCCCTAAACTGGTGTTGTATCAGTGTTGGGTTTACCCATGCCGCATAATGTCATGCTGGTGTAATCATGGTGCTGTGCTCTGGGCCGCCAACCGACCTCTATGTCATGGCCTCCGCTGGCAGAAGGGATGAGGTGAAGCCTCTGCTCCAGCTGCTGCCGCCACCCTTCTGCCACCATCGCCACTGCACCTCCCTGTGCTCTGCCTGCCCTGCTCCCACTAACCTCCCTGCTACCTCTGCCTTTAAAAACACAGAGGGTGGGGAATGGAGCAGCAGAACGTGTGAGTCGGCTTTTCAAAAGGCAATGAGAGTGGGGAAACCAGTGACCAAGGAGTGGCAGTGGTGCTTGCTGCTGCCACTGCCAGCCCAAGGCAGGCAGGCAGGCAGGCAGGCAGGAGGCAACATGGTCTTGGGGGGAACGGTCCAGCATGGGAGAATGGGCAGAGGGGAGGGGCTATGAGTTTTTATTTATTTATTTACATTTGTATCCCGCTCTTCCTCCAAGGAGCCCAGAGTGGTGTACATAGTTAAGTTTCTCCTCACAACAACCCTGTGAAGTAGGTTAGGCTGAGAGAGAAGAACCTAAGAACAGCCCCGTTGGATCACTGATGGTCGCTAGCTTGGATGGCTTTAAAAGGGAGGAGGGTCCATGTATGGGAGGGAAATTCCTCTGTGGCAAGCTTCGCACACCCTGGAGAATGGGCTCTTAAGTGGTGGGGAGAGAGAAGGGAGAAAGGTGTGTGTGGGTGTGAGGATTTGGGAAGAAGGTTCCTCTGTGGTGTACTCAGCAACTTCCCAACCCACCTCAGGTACCAGTGGGGCTTGGACTGGCCCTGCTTATGTTGGTGTAGATTTTCCATGCTGGAGTATATTCAGTATCCTTCCACACAAGGGACTTAGTTACTAACCAAATGGAATATAGGATTGCACTGCTAATTTTTTAACCTATATTTTAAGTCACACTTTAAGATTTCCTCAGTACCTACGAAACGGAAATCTTTTCACCTGAAAATTAAATAGAAGTTCTGAAGCGGTCAGTTGGCCATGGCTTAGGGTTAAACCATTAGAAATGGCAACTCCCCTGTGTATTGTATGGAGGGTCACAGACATGGGATTGATTCGGTTTTCTCACTTCTGCAGGTGGATTAAGTTTGAAGAGAAAGTGGAAGACGGAGGAGAACGCTGGAGCAAGCCACACGTGACCACACTGTCCCTTCACAGTCTGTTTGAGCTAAGGATGTGCATAAGGAAAGGGACCATCCTGCTCGACTTGGAAGCTCACAGTTTCAAACAAATAGTTGGTAGGTGGGAACTGTAAACTGGGCAGCTTGCCTTCTGAGGGCTGTGTGCTTGTTGGGCCCAAGGGATGGGTTACCAGCAACTCCTTAAGCAAGAGCGTGGATATGAGAGCAAGGCTTCTATGGGCTTCGGCACTGCAGTGTCTGTACTATGGGAGCACCTCTGGGCTTCTGTGCACATGAGGCTCTGCTTCAGCCAGCTCTTTCAGCTCTGTCCATCAGAAAACATTACCCATCAGAAAAGCCTACCTTGGTACTGTAATCTGAGAGGGTAATGAAAAAATACATTATTGTCCATCAGAAAACACTAGTGTGTAAGACAATCTGATGGGGGTAAGATAAAATGATGTTCCTGTCCATCAGAAAACATCATCTCAGTCTCCTAATCACAGAGAGGCAGACAACCATGCTTACTGCAGCGTTTGTATCTTCAGATGAATATTGCAGTAGCGTGAAGAGTGGGGCCAGGAGGGTGAGTGACAGGCAGGGGGCGTGACTTCTGACCCATTTCAAACCCTGTAAGTATGTTCAGTGGGCATTCTGTGAACATCTGAACAGGGTTATGGAAGAGGTCACTCGAGCAAGTGAGAGCCATTCTAAAGACTGCAAATCAAGTGAAGTCATGGTAGCTCCCTCTCCCTCATACTCACACACAAACAGAAGCACTTCATATGCCAACACACAGAGTAGCACATCATATACAAACATTTGTAGAAGTATGCCACATGCAGAAATGTAGCAACACATCAAGTGTAAACACACCCAGCAACACCATAGGCAAGAGCACACCATAGGCAAACATGCACAGAAACATACCACGGGCAAACTCAGCAACATTTTATGGATACACAGATGCAATAGTACATCACATGCAAATGTTCAGCAGCTTACCTTTGGAGACATTACATGCACATGTACTTTTACAAACATGCAATAGCATATTACACTCACAGCATCTCCAAATGTGCATCGACAGATAAGCATATCTCACTCTGGCAGTGGCCTTCTTTTGGGACGCAGATTCCTCAGGGAGAGCTTCAAGCTACCAGTCTTGGAGTACTTGGCCTTGGTTAAATTACCGAGTCAGTAGAGGGTAGAGGATTAAAACCCTTTACTTCAGATTTACTTCAATTTCATTAGCAGCCGCAGTGTTTTATTAAATGTTCTTCAGTAGATTCTAAAGACTAGAAATGGTGATGGCAAATAAAATAAAATAAAATGTGTTATTTTGAGTGAACTCAACTTGTGTTTCCTTTGTGTTCAAGAGAAAGCGATAGAGACTCAGATAGAGAACCATGCTCTCAGGCCAGAGCTCCAGAAGAAACTGATGTATGTCTTGCTCCTCAAACCTCAGCACCACACAACAAAATCTCAGCTGAAGATGCTGGTGGAGATGGGCATGAGCTCCTGCTTCGGTATGTCGCTGTTGCTCTCTGGCTCAGATTCCTTCCCCTTGCTACTTCAGTTCATCCTGCAGTAGCTCAGAGTGACAACACTTGGCCATTAGAGCACAGCTTGGAAGGCATCAGAATCCCATTCAGGTCTGAGGCTAAGAACCCATTTACCTTGCAGAGGCTCAGGATGGCTTCCTGTGGTAGATAATGGTGTAGAACTGCTATGCTTCAGACTGCTAGTGGTTGGTAACACTTGAGTGAACATTGCAAAGTCATGGATCTAATGGCCTGCTTAAGCAGATCATAAGCAGACAGGAATCCCAGCATGCCAAGGAATGTCCTTTGTTTTGAAAGCCCATTATTGGAACAGCAGAAAATAAAGGTGCAGGAGCAGATCTAAAGAGGTTTTCATGAATTTTTGCAGAGTGGAGTGGAGATGGTCCATCCTCCAAAAAACCAAACATCACAGTGCAAAGGTGAATTAGCTAAATTGGTTTGCCCATTTTGCAATGTTTGTCAATATTTTGATAGAAGAGAAAACCACAGGTTTTCTCCTTCTGTGTGGCAGAATCAAGGTGGACAGAGTATACTGGAGTGTATCCAGTAAACTGTATTCCAGTATACTGGAAGTACTTTTTCACACAGTGCATAATTAATCTGGGGAATTCTCTGCCATAGGATATGATAATGCCCACTAGCTTGGATGGCTTTAAAAGGGGCTTAGATAAATTCATGGAAGGCAGGTCTATCAATGGCTACTAGTCTGGTGACTATAGGCCACCTCCAGCCTCAGAGGCAAGAGGCCTCTCAACACCAGTTGCAGGGGAGCAACAGCAGGAGAGAGGGCATGGCCTCTCTTCTTGCCTGAGAGCTCCCCAGAGGTATCTGGTGGGCCACTGTGTGAAACAGGATGCTGGACCAGATGGGCCTGATCCAGCAGGGCTGTTCTTATGTATGGGCTGCAATAGCAGCTGCAGTGGGGGCCCCATGCATGGCAGGATTCGGATGTGCTGGCAGGACAATGGCAGGCCCATGGTTGAAGAGAGGATGTCCTTATCTTCCCACCTCTTTAACAGCCTCTTTCTAAATCTTTGAATCTGCCTTCTTATAAAGACACTGTCTTTGGAAACAAACCCAACCCCCTAATATGCTGCACTAGTGGGGTGGTGTTAAGATGCATTATACAATTTCCTGTTTTCACTTCTATTTCTGTTACAGACAAAGCTAACAGCCACTCAGATCCAGGAGGTGAGATCTCGGAGATACCCCTAAAAGAACAGGCAAGTCATATTTGTAAGATGTAGGCAGAAGGGGAAAGATTCCACGTGCACAAAGGGCCACTTAAAAGGGCCCATACTGCTCAAGAGCTCTCCATGATGTGTGTGTGTGTGTGGGGGGGGGGGTTATCCTCCCAACAAGGATGATTTTTAAAGGTGCCAGATCTGCTCCTCATAGCTTGAGAAAGCCATGCCTGCCTCTGGCTCTCAGCTCTGAAGATGAGATGGGACTTTGACAAAGGAAGGATTCCTTTTACAACAGGGGCACCACTACCATTGCGCAAGAGCATGCATCAAACACAGGCCGCCTGGGGCCTTGGAGGACCATACTAGCCGCCTCCTCCCCCACTCCCTATGGTGCTTGCCCCCACTTTCACCCCACTGCTGCAGCCACCACACTCGCCCCAACTTTGTACCAGCTGGCAAATGCCAGGTCTTCTCTGCACTGCAGCAATGCTGTGCCATTTCTCAACTCTGCCTTGTCTCAGTTTTCCTGTAGTGATGCAGCGCTACAGCACTCATGTCAAGCTGAACCCCTCGCCCCCAGGATCAAACAGGAGAGTGGCAAAAAGGAGAGCCGCTCCACTTCCTGATGCAAGGCTAACTCTTCCCATCCCTGGTATAAGACATTGCACTATTGCATACCTGCCCACACGTCCCTATTTCCCCATGCTGGCAGGTATGCTATTGATGCTACATTGAGAAGCGGGGAGCTCAGACGCCCTGCTGATAGAGAGTAAAAGCTGAGTAGGGCTTCCCATCCTCAGTACAAGCTCTAGCACCTCTTCTGTCACTCCAGTCTTGCTTTCTGAGCTATGGATTACTCGTTCCTTGCATTTTGTTGCAGCTGAACAATCGCTTCAAGAAAAAGATTCCAACTGGGGCTGAAGTGGCCAATGTCCTTGTAGGAGAAGCCAGCTTCCTGGAGAAACCCTTCATTGCTTTTGTGCGTCTTCAAGAATCTGTGTTTCTTGGAAGTTTGACGGAAGTTGCTTTCCCTAGCAGGTAACAAGGAGGCAGGTCCACATTTCTAGTGGAGCAGTTTATTTCCTGCAAAGCTGGAGTGTCTCAGGTGTCCCCTGTTTTCAGCACCTAGTTGCCAGTGGGAATGTTGTCAGATGCACAACTAGATGGCTGCAGCCTCTCTGCCTCCCCCTCACACCTCACTGTACTTAAACATTTGGCAAGGGATCCGTCAGCCAGCTGTCCTGGGCCTGAACACCCACCATGATTGCGTGGTTGTGTTGTGTTTTTGGTTAATCTATTCCTTGATCCAGGCCAGCTTTTGAATGGGGCTTTAGTTATATTCCAGTCCTGGAGCAGAGGTGGGGCTAACAAAGAGCCAGCAGCAAGAGCATGGGGGGAAAGTCTCCACTTACCTCTCTGTAAATAAGATGTATTTCATGAAACTATTAATATTCCTGATTCTACTCCACTGCCTTGTCCTTGCATTGATTGATTGATTATGTGCCGTCAAGTCGGTGCCGACTCTTAGTGACCACATAGATTGATTCTCTCCAGGATGATCTCTCTTGGTCTCTCAGTGGTGCATTCATTGCTGTCGTAATCTAGTTCATCCACCTTGCTGCTGGTCATCCTCTTCTTCTCTTTCCTTCAGCTTTCCTCAGCATTACAGACTTCTCAAGGGAGCTGGATCTTCGCATTATTTATTTATTTATTTATTTATTTATTTACACAGTCAGACAGGTGTTATTGACTGGTTTGTTTTATCCAGACATCGAGTCCTTCCAAGGACCTGGGATGGCTGAATTTTATTATCAATGTTGTTGCTGTTGTAATGTTATAGATATCGTCGCAGAATATAGGCTGTTCCCAGTAAAGTTGCTTTTTGTAATTGGCTGATGGTGATTTCTGTGGGCCCTATGGTGTTGAGGTGCTCTTCAAGGTCTTTTGGAACTACACCCAGGGCGCCAATCACCACTGGGATTATTTTGGTCTTTTTCTGCCACAGCCTTTCAATTTCAGTTTGTAGATCTTTGTATTTTGTGATTTTTTTCTTTTTCTTTTTCTTTTTCTTCTATTCTGCTATCCCCTGGTATTGCTATGTCGATTATTTTAACTTCTTTTTCTTTCTTCTTGACTACAGTTATATCTGGTGTATTGTGTGGCAGATGTTGGTCTGTCTGTAGTCGGAAGTCACATAATATTTTTACATCTTCATTTTCTTCAACTTTTCCAATTTTATGGTCCCACCAGTTTTTGGCTACAGGTAGCTTGTATTTTTTGCAGATGTTCCAGTGTATCATCCCTGCTACCTTGTCATGCCTTTGTTTGTAGTCAGTCTGTGCGATCTTTTTACAACAGCTGATTAGGTGGTCCACGGTTTCACCTGCTTCTTTACAAAGGCGGCACTTGCTGTTTGTTGTTGATTTTTCTACTTTTGCTCTTAGTGCCTGTTCTTGTGTAGCCAGTATTAAACCCTCTGTTTCTTTCTTCAAGTTGCCATTCTTAAGCCATTGCCAGGGCTTGGTGATGTCTGATTTTCCACTTATATTGTGCAAGTATTGACCATGCAGTGGCTTATTTTTCCCTTTTTCTGCTCGGTTCTTGACTTGTTCTTTCTTGTAGGCCTGCTTTGTTTCATTGGTGTTGAATAGTTTCGCATTATTGACCATTTGAAGTGCATCTTCTTCACTGTCCTTGATATATTCTTCAAGGCCTCTTTTCTCCTCCTCTACTGTTTGATGGACTTGCAGCATTTCTCTTCCACCTGAGCTGCGAGGGAGGTATAGCCTATCTACATCACTGCGGGGGTGCAGAGCATGATTGATGGTCATGATTTTCGTCGTCTTACGATCTAGCGTCTCTAGCTCTGCATGGGTCCAGTCTATTATTCCTGCACTGTATCTGATAACAGGTATAGCCCAGGTGTTTATGGCTTGTATGATGTTCCCGCCATTGAGTTTGGACTTTGGGATTTTTCTAACTCTTCTGATATATTCACTTCCAATTTTTCTTTTAACTTCAGTGTGTGCAATGTTATCAGCCTGGAGAATGCCCAAGTATTTGTAATGTTCTTTCTCTTCCAGGTTCTTGATCTTGCTTCCATTGGGCAGTTCTATTCCTTCTGTTTTTGTTATTTTCCCTCTGTTCATTATTAATGCAGCACACTTGTCTAGTCCAAACTCCATTGCTATATCGCTACTGAATATATGGACAGTGTTTAGCAGTGATTCGATTTCTGACTGGGACTTTCCATACAACTTCAGATCGTCCGTGTACAGCAGATGGTTGATTTTACTTGATGTTTTAGATGTTTGGTATCTGAAGCCTGTTTTGTTTAGTATTTGTGAAAGTGGGATCATGGCGATTACAAACAACAGAGGGGATAGTGAGTCCCCTTGGAAAATGCCTCTTCTAATGCTAACCTGTACAAGTGTCTTGCCATTGATTGTTAACTGTGTACTCCACATGCTCATTGCTTTTTTAATAAATATCTGAATGTTTTTGCTGACACCAGTTGTTTCTAAACATTTTAGTATCCATGTGTGAGGCAATAAATCGAAGGCTTTCTTGTAGTCAATCCATGCAATACTTTGATTAGTTTTTCTTCTCTTGCAGTTTTCTAAAATCATTTTGTCAATCAGCAGCTGGTCTTTTGTGCCTCTGGTGTTCGGACAATTTCCTTTCTGTTCAACTGGAAGCTGTTTGTTAGTTAGTAAGTGCTGCATCACTTTATCTGCTATTATTCCAGTTAATAATTTGAACATGGTTGGGAGGCAGGTTATGGGTCTGTAGTTACTTGGAACTGCACCTTTTGCTGGGTCTTTCATGATGAGATGAGTTTTCCCAGTTGTTAGCCATTGTTCAGTGTCACCGCCTTGCAAAATGTGATTGAACTGTTTTGATAGTTGTTTATGAAGGCTTGTTAGGTGTTTAAGCCAAAAGCCATGCAGTTCATCGTCGCCTGGACCAGTCCAATTTTTAATTTTCTTTGCTCTTTCACTTATTAATTCTGGTGTTGTTATTAGATCTTGCATTTGTTGGTTACATTTTTCGACCTCTTTTTTTTGCATTTGTTGGTTACATTTTTTGACCACCCGGCCTGCTTTTTTATTATAATCTATTGGATTGTCCCATAATTTCCCTCAGAATTGCACTGTTTCTTCTTTATTTGGTGTTTCTACGTTTCTTGCAGTTTCTCCTTCTGTGCTTTGGTAGAAACGTCTCTGATTCAACTGGAATTGGAAATTCTGCCTGTGTTGTATAATTCTGGCTTTGTATCTGCTAATCTTCGTTAACACTGCTGTTATCTGCTGCTTTATTATTTCCAGGACTTCTCTAATTTTCCTTGAGTCTAGGTGGTATTTTTGGATCAGATACAGTTTGGTGTTTTCATTCTTCAGCTTCTTGTCTTTCATATTTTTCATTTATTAGCATCCGATCTAAGCCTGGAGATTTTATTTTCTAATCTAATCTTCCATTTAGGTGATGTACTACTTTCTTTTTTTACAAGTCCACTGATCTTATATCTGAGCTCTTGTGTTGTTATTGTTGCTGCACTGTACATTAGTTGGTTTGTTTCTTGCAAATTATTGGTTGTTATTTCTGCAAGTGCAGCATCTTTTAATGCCTGAGCAAATTGTTTTTTGGCAACTGTTTTTAGAGCTGGAAGTCGAACCCTGGTGGTTGTTTGGTTCATGTGCTCAGTAATTTTTTGCTTTAGTTCTTGTTGCTTTTCTGTTAAATGGCAGTCAGGTTTTTTAGGTGAAGGCAAAGGGGAGGTTGCCTGGTTTTGATTTTGAAACAGTTCAGCAACAGTGGCTTCCTCTATTTCCAACACCTCCTCCACCTGCGCCCGAGCAACTTCTTGAGTTCAGAAGATATTCTTCCATATCTTGAGCCTGTGTTGCTCTTTGCAGTTCTTCCAGTTCAACTTCTGTGAATACTTTATTTCTTATTATGAATTGTCTCTGGTCTGCTAGCCTTTGTTCTGTTATTTCTGTATCTGGATGCTTCTCTTTCCAAATTTGGTACATTCTTTTTCAATAACCTCTTCTAGTTGGACTAGACTTGTAATAGCAGATCATTATTTCCTTGTTGGCATTTTTCGTATATTTTTTCCGGTTAAGCGACATTTCTTCCAGTAACTTTGCTGTCTTCAGCCCTGGTTGCTCAACTGAAGATCCTGTTGCCCACTTGCCACCAGATGTCCAGGGACTCCAGCACCTGGCGCGGTCCTTGTTGACCCGGGCGACAACTAATCCGGTATAGATTTATTAAAGTTACGTCTCATCATATTGTTGATGGGAGAGGCACTCTTTGTCTGGCTCCTCTGGTGAGACCTGTCCAGTATGGTTGGACCTCTGGCATAGCTCTCACCTTCCTCAGAGCACACAAGCCCCACAACCACGCCAAGGCAGTGCCTCACTGGGGGTTGTTGTAGTTATTATTATTATTTCAGTTTCTATACTGCCCTTCCAAAAATGGCTCAGGGCAGTTTACACAGAAAAATAATAAGTAAATAAGATGGCTCTCTGTCCCCAAAGGGCTCACATTCTAAAATGAAACATAAGACACACACCAGCAACAGTCAGTGGAAGTACTGTGCTGGGGGTGGTTAGGGCCATTTACTCTCCCCCTGCTAAATAAAGAGAATCACCACGGTAAAAGGTGCCTCTTTGCCCAGTTAGCAGGAGTCCAAAGTATGATAGTTTCAGCCTGGTCATTTGTGCCTCGAGTGAAAATTCTGGATTGATTTGTTCTGATCCAATTGTTTGTTTTCCTAGCTGTCTGTGGTATCCTCAAAACTCTTCTCCAGCACCAAAGTTCAAAAGCATCAATCCTTTTTCTATCTTGCTTCCTCAAAGTCCAGCTTTTGCATACAAGTTGCTTTTTGGCACAGCAGCTCTCAAGTGGCTGAGTAATATTTTGAAAGGGCCATTCACATTGCCTTATTTGCTTTAATGAGAACAGAGTTCCAGGCATTCCAAAACAGCCTTCTCAGTCGATGCAAAATTCAGGCTGTAACAGCCAGTCCTTACCAGATACCATCTTTGCTGTGCTTGGGGGGAGTACGGCCAGCAGCAACCCCATGTTTACTGTGTTTCTGCTTCTACTCCCCTTACCCCTCCTTTGAAAATGAACGTGCTTCATATCAGTGGCCTCCACCCTGCTCCTGCCAATGAGATTCATAGCAAGATGGTTCAAGCTAGTCAGGATTCTATCCATTTACAGCTGCTTGTGCTATGCTGCTTGCTCCAAAAGAAAGAAAACGAGGACTTGCTCATCTGTGATGACACTCATGGCCTCTGTGTGGCTCTGTCTAGGTTCCTTTTCATCCTGTTGGGCCCTAGAGCTAAAATGAAGGCCTATCATGAAATTGGAAGAGCTGTTGCCACTCTCCTGACAGATGAGGTGAGTTTGGGGGTTGGTGGTGGTGGGGTGTGTGGAATTGCTAGAGTAGAATATGCCGACTTCCATTTGGGGACAGTAAGAGCCTGGAGGGGAAGACAACAAGTGATTGTCAAGATTAACTTGAGACCAGCCTTCTAATTATTCAGAAAGGAACAGATCTAGGATGTTTCCTTGGCATTTTACCATTTATGAGGCCATGTATCCTCCATATTCCCCATCTAAATGAAGCAAAAGGCCTCCACAAGCCTTTGTGTTTTCCCTGGGTGTGATCTTGTGCATGGTATGATGTTGTTCTCCTTTGCCTATACGTGAAAAGACAGAGCTGTGACTAACACTCTAGCTTCATTCCCTTCCAGCTTTTCCAGAGAGTTGCCCGGAAAGCCCAGTGCAGAGAAGATCTTATTGCAGGAATTGATGAGTTTCTGGATGAGCTGACCATTCTACCGCCAGGCAAATGGGACCCAACCATCCGAATTGCCCCCCCCAAATGCTTGCCCTCACCACAGAAGAGGTATATAAAGGGATGAGCTGGAAATGGGAGAAGAAAGTGTTGATCAAATGTTGCTGAATCTGGGATCTCTTTGGCTAAAATTGGAGGAAGGGGGGAAGCCTGAAATATAACTCCAAAATACCCAGGGCCCCTCTTTCCTAGTCCCACTAAGAGCTCATGGAGACATGATCATTGGGTAGAGCAATAGAAGCCCACTTATCACCTCATTTATGGTGGGAGATCTTAATCTAAGCTAGGACATATTTTGCTGGGGTGCTGCATTTTCCTAGCACTTCAACCACTCTGTCTTGTTGCTTCTGCCTGACAGCATGGTCCTTGCTAGCAGGCTCAGTTGCCCCATGGCAAGCAACACAACAGCATCTGTGACAAGCAACACAGTTCCTGATCCTCAAGTTACTAATTATTTGAATTTGGTTGGTTTGTATTTACTTCCTTACGGGATGAATGCATGAGGACAGCGTAGTTGCTCTGCTGAGCTCTACAGTCCATTGTTATTTTGGAGGCAGCTGTACATCCCTAAGATTCTTGCAAGGCTGTATGTACTGGACGTTTTTTTAAAAGGAGCTGGATGAGATGAGACAGTATATATCCCTGAAGCAATACCATCAGCACCACAGATAGCACACAGCATGCACCAGGCATCTTGCTGTTAGCGCGTTCTCTGGGTATTGTGTATTGGGACAAGTGTGGACAGGAAGGGTACTTTATGTGATCTCTGTACAAGAAGCCATGCTATGTTCTTCATTATGAACCCTGCCACCTATAAGATCTTCAGGGGAGTTTGTCTGAGGGTGATGCTGGCTCATCTGGTGATGACTCAGGGGCAGGCCTTCTCTGTAGTTGGCCCAGAGCTGTGGAACACACTTCCTGCTGAGATTAAAGCTGCTCCATCCTTGTTGACTTTAGGAAACAGCTGAAGACACATCTTTTCAATCAAGCTTTTTATCTATCTAGTGGTTTTTAAGGGCAGCTACTTTAATTTGAACTTTTAATATGTTTTAAAATGTCTTGGTTTGTTATATTGTTGTAAACCACCTAGAGATTTTGGTAGTGAGTGGTATAAAAATGTGCTATACAATAAATGTGTGTGTGTGTGTGCGCGCATGCACGCACACACACATGTACATACACACACACACACACACACAGGGAGGAATCTGGAATCTGCCCCAGCTGACAGTAGCAGAGTGTAGCTGAGGATCTATTGCCACCAAGAGAATGGTGCTTGTTTTTATGCAAGGTTGGCTCTAGCCTGCAATGTGCTTCTTTCATTCTCAGGATCTCCATGCATTTCCGTGAATGGAGTCCTCACTCTCATGGGAACATGTCTGCCTTGGATGACCATCATGGCCATGGGCATCAACACGTCAGTGAGGAGCTGAAAAGGACAGGAAGGTAAAGATCACAGAGAGGGTTGCCTGGAGCTGGTGGGAATCAGGACTTGAATGGAGCCATATGCACAGCGGGGTGGAGTGTTGTCTGGAATCAGAGGCAGGATGAATCCTGTCCCTCCCTTTTCCTTAAGGCCTGAGGCAAGATACAGCTTTAAGAGGGCGTGGGGACCAAAAAATCACCAAATACAATAGATGAAAAATCCAGTATAAAGTAAGCCTCCCTCTCCTTTGTCTTGCAGGCTATTTGGAGGGTTGTTCAAGGATATCAAAAGAAAAGCTCCTTGGTACTGCAGTGATTTCTATGATGCCCTGAACATCCAGTGCTTCTCGGCAATCCTTTACATCTACCTGGCCACAGTCACCAATGCAATAACCTTTGGAGGGATGCTGGGAGATGCTACAGATAATATGCAGGTCTGTGCTAGAGTCCAGCTGAAAACCGACCATCTCTTTGTGTCTGCCACCACTTCTGCTCCCCACCACACCTCACCCACCCCACTGTATGCACAGACATACTTGGGACAGTAGAAGGGCTGGCAGCTCCCATGTGGTGTGAGGTATCCCCCTTTCCCCACCAGTCCCAATGTCTCAATCGGCTGAGTGCTGCCATACAGCCAGCCCTCAACCAACCAGACTTGTGTGCTTCCCCTGTGATTTAGGGTGTGCTGGAGAGTTTCCTGGGCACTGCTATTGCTGGTGCGTTTTTCTGTCTTTTTGCTGGCCAGCCTCTCACCATCCTGAGCAGCACTGGGCCTGTCCTTGTCTTTGAACGGCTTCTTTACTCCTTCAGCAAGTAAGTACTTGCTCCCAGATCTCTGGAAAAGTTAAACCATGTTGACTTTATTGTACAATGGTGGCATGCATGCATTGCCATAATGTTACCAATAACCAGCTGTGTTCAGATCTCAGCTAAGAAGATGAAGTAGATGATGCATTACTGAGATGCATTATCATATTTACAAGTATGAATGAGCCTGTCAGGGCTACAAGTGCCTCTTGGAATACTACATTACGGGACTGACATTTGCCATTCAGCAGGCACAACCCACTACAAACCTCTCCGGCATGATCCCCAACAGTTTCAATGGGCAAGGGACACTCCTGAAGGCTTGAGCTCATGCCGGGCACAAGCCTTCAGGAGTGTCCCTTGCCCATTGAAACTGATGGGGATCATGCCGGAGAGGTCTGCAGTGGGTTGTGCCTGCTGCATGGCAAATGTCATGATAATGCATCTCAGCCCTACCTGGAGATGCCAAGGATTGATCCTACTGCATGCAAAGCAGGTCCTCTACCACTACTCTACATCTCCATCCCCTTGCAGCCATCATGCTATATAGACATGGTTCCTGCACACTCCACTCTGGAAAGTATCAGAGCCAGCCATCAAACGATACATCTCTTGCCTGCACTAGGCTTGCCTCATCCCTTGGGCTCAGTGTCTTTCTGGCAGGCCATTAGCATTACTACTCTGACCTCTTTGGCACTGTCTGGCAGTTGAACAAGCTGTGGATCTAGATCCTTAGCACATGCCTACCAAGATGAGATTCTTGGGCATGACGTGATAGAGATGGACATGGCATCTCAAGCTGACTGTTATCATGGAGGCAACTGTTTAGCCCTAAATGGTTTGGGGCTAGGATATATGAAGGATATCCTGTCCACATGTAGCTATTCATATTCTCTGTTCAGCATCTGAAGCCTTGCTCCTCCTAGCCCTCCTTCAGAGGTGAGATGGGCATAAGAGACAGCAGGGCCTTTTCAAGATGCAGCACCACAATTATGGAATCCCCATTTGGGTGGGGCCCACTTGGTCCAATCTTTGCTCATTTTTGGTAAGCTCTTTAAGAGAGTTCTTGGATCCTGATGCTGCCTTGTGCCTTGATACTGTGATGCTGCTGCTGTGACCAGAGTTCCCTCTAACAGGGATTCCCAGATGTTGTTGACTACAACTCCCATAAAACCCCAAGCAAAATCCATTGCAGCTGGGAATTCTGGGAGCTGTAGTCAACAACATCTGGGAATCCCTGTTAGGGGGAACACTGCCTGTGACAGTGTTTGCTTGTTGTTTTTCTGTGTAAACCGCTTTGATAATTTCTGTTGAAAAGTGGTACATAAATATTTGTTGTAGTAGTAGTAGTAGTATCATCTTCCTGATGCTTTTAGGCACTTAAGGTGCTCTTTCTTCCTGCTGCTTATTGTTTTATTGTATCGCTTTCTGGTTTTATGTTGTTTATAAATTCATTGAGGCGAGTCTCACAATTAGTGAGACTCGCTAGATGGGGTTAGGTGGAGAGAGCAGGTTTAGCCCACTGTCCCCGCAGACTAGCAAGCTTACAGCCTTGGGCAGCCGCATCGGCTGCCCACACGACTACCGGTTCCGTCATGGCTGCGGGGATGCTCCATCACAGCTGCCGGCTCCATCATGGCTGCGGGCTGCGGGGGAGCTGCGGGGATCAGGGGCCGTGCAGTAGGGATGTGCACGGACCGGTCCGGAGGCCATTCTACAGGCCTCCGGACCGGTCCGGACACGGGCGGTTCGGTCCGGCAAGATTTGGGTGGGGGGTTCCATTAAGGGCGGGGGGGGCCTTTACTTACCCCTCCCAACAACGGCGCCGTATTTAGTTGAGCAATTGGGCGGCAGGCAAAAGCCAAGCCGGCAAAGGGGCAGCAGGGAGTTATCCTGCCGCCCGTTTTCTAAAAGGAGCAGTTGTTCCTTTTAGAAATCGGGCGGCAGGATAACTCCCTGCCGCCCCTTTGCCTGCTCAAAAGCCAAGCTGGCAAAGGGGCGGCAGGGAGTTACCCTGCCGCCCGATTTCAATGGAGAAACGGGAATGAAGGGGGCGGCAGGGGGATTGGGGGCGGCAGGGAGATTGAAGGGGGCGGCCGCCAGCCAAGCGGGGTTTGAAGGGGATGGCAGGGAGGTATCCTGCCACCCGATTCTTAGTTCTTAAGGAGCCAAGCGGGGATTGAAGCGGGCGGCAGGGAGGTATCCTGCCACCCGATTGCTCAACTAAATATGGCGCCGTTGTTGGGAGGGGTAAGTAAAGCCCCCCCGCCCTTAATGGAACCCCCCACCCCCCTACCGCGCAGCCCCTGTAAGTTCCAGGATGTCCCGTGCGAGCATCCTGGAGAGACCCCTGAGCCTGGGCGGCAGCTTGCAGCCTCCCGGTCAGGGGTCTTTTCGTGTGTTGCCCCACTCCATGGCGACACACAAGTGAATGCCAAGGTGAATGGAGAGCTCACTCCATTAACCTCAGCTAAGGGGAAGGGTAGTTTTGGCAGTTTCCTGCCAAGAACCACACGGCTCCCGTGACAGCACACGATCGCCAAAAAGCAGGCTAGGCTCCCTTAGCCCGCTTTTTGGCGATCGTGAGAATCGCCTCATTGTCAACCACCTGGAGGGTTTTCTTGACCAAAAGTGCTGGTTTCTTTTTCTTTTTTTTAAAGCCTATTGTGGAAACTTATTTTGGCTCTTCCTCCCTACCAGAGACTACAGCTTGGATTATTTAGAATTCCGCCTGTGGATTGGTCTCTGGGTGGCCTTCTTTGGCCTCATTCTGGTGGCTACCGAAGCCAGTTACCTGGTGCAGTATTTCACACGCTTCACTGAAGAAGGCTTCTGCGCCCTCATCAGCTTCATTTTCATCTATGATGCAATTAAGAAGATGCTGTCCCTGGCAGACCACTACCCTGTCAACTGGGATTACAAGGTCAATGATGTCACCTTGTACAGTTGCACCTGCAGCATGGCGGAGAAAGGTAAGATGATGTTGTGATGGGTGGATTGGAGTGGCTGGAGACCTCTATCATTTTTATGTTATGAATAATGTAAATACATCTATCCTACTTATCAACCCTGTTGGGGGTCTCCAAGGTGGCTTGCAATATAAATAAAATAATGTACAAGCAAAATAAAACTCATACAGCAGTAGAGCAGTTTACGTTTACAAGAAGACCAAAAAGAAATCCAGTCAGCACTTGGAGAACAGAACAAAACTACTTTCACCCCCCAGATCTTAAGGCCAAGCTTGATTTTACTTTAATCATGTGATTGGACCAGGTCTAATTGCTTTTTCTAACATAAATAGTGCACACTGGAGGCCCAGTTCAGATTGGGACTGTAGCAAGGGTAGTAGGCTTAAAGCTTCCCTACCCACTGCCCCATAAACTGCCTAATGATGCAGCAGGGAAGTAACTTGCCTAAGGAGCAAGAAGTTGCCAGTTCGAATCCCTGCTGGTATGTTTCCCAGACTAGGGGAAACAGCTATATTGGGCAGCAGCAATATAGGAAGATGCTGAAATGCATCATCTCATACTGTGCGGGAGGTGGCAATGGTCAATCCCTCCTGTATTCTACCAAAAAACCCCACATGGCTCTGTGGTCGCCAGGACTTGACACCAACTCAATGGCAGAACTTTACTTTACTTTATCCCCTGCCACAGCCTCAATCTGGATCACACAAACATGTCTATTTACATAAGAAAAAACTAGCATAGCAGGGCCAAAGATGTAGTTAAAGTCATGACCGGTTTGTCCCTTAATCACCAAATTCTAAAAGCTTGGGAGAAAATGAAAGTTTTTAGTAAGTATTGAAAAGCACATTGGCTCCTGCCAAGTATAGCTGGGAAGGAAGACCAAAGTGTGGGTGCCGCAACAGCAAAGGCCCTGTCTCAAGTAGCTCCCTACCTTACTTCTGAAGGTGGGGCTCCCAGAGCAGGGCCACAACAGTGGGCAGATTATCTTTCTTAGACTCTCTCTAAGTCACCTGAGCTGGTCTCGCAATGTTCCCTGTCAGCTGTGTGGGCTGGTGTAGCCTAAAGCGATTCCACACCTGACTTGCATCAACAAGAAATGCTGAAAGGGCTTTCTTAATCCCCTAAAGAAGAGCTCTAATGATCCCAAGCAACCTGTTTGGATCCCTGATGCACGGTAGTCTGAGGTCAGCCGCACAGAGTAGCAGGGACCCTCTGGAATTTGACCCAGTTATGTCAAAATATGTTGATTTCCCAAGTGTTGGCATGCTGTCTGCAGGCATAGTGACTTGGCATTGCATGGTTTCCTTAAAACCACCCAGCCTCCAGATTCTTCCTCTCCCCTCTTCACTTGGACTAGGACAAAAACCCTATTGCAGGCCTGTGTTTCAAATCCCTGCCAGGAAGCTGCGTACAATCCTATTGCATTACCAAACACATGCCTAGATCCTGAATAAACTGAGGTTCAACACACAACACATTTATTATTATTTATTTATTTACACAGTCAGACAGGTGTTATTGACTGGTTTGTTTTACCCAGACATCGAGTCCTTCCCAAGGACCTGGGATGCCAGAATTTTATTGTCAGTTGTTATAGATATCGTCGCAGAATATAGGCTGTTCCCAGTAAAGCTGGTTTTTGTAATTGGCTGATGGTGATTTCTGTGGCCCCTATGGTGTTGAGGTGCTCTTCAAGGTCTTTTGGAACTGCACCCAGGGCGCCAATTACCACTGGGATTATTTTGGTCTTTTTCTGCCACAGCCTTTCCATTTCAATTTGTAGACCTTTGTAGTTTGTGATGATGATGATGATGATGATGATGATTACATTTTATATCCCGCTCTTCCTCCAAGGAGCCCAGAGCGGTGTACTACATACTTAGGTTTCTCCTCACAACAACCCTGTGAAGTAAGTTAGGCTGAGAGAGAAGTGACTGGCCCAGAGTCACCCAGCTAGTCTCATGGCTGAATGGGGATTTGAACTCGGGTCTCCCCGGTCCTAGTCCAGCACTCTAGCCACTACACCACACTGGCTCAGCACCACGCTTTCACATTTAGGAAATTCTTCAGCTTTAATCTTTACTCCTTCCACTCCACAATGCACCCAAATTGGAAAAGCATTGCATTTTGAATTTTTAAACCATTGTGACTCAGGAAACTTGGAAAGGGAAGACTTCTTTATCTTCTTATGACGTCCATGTGACCGTTTCAGTGAATGCAGCTAGTTGTTTTATTTTATTTTATTTTTAATTTTTTACATTTATATCCCGCTCTTCCTCCAAGGAGCCCAGAACAGTGTACTACATACTTGAGTTTCTCCTCACAACACCCCTGTGAAGTAGGTTAGGCTGAGAGAGAAGTGACTGGCCCAGAGTCACCCAGCTAGTTTCATGGCTGAATGGGGATTTGAACTTGGTTCTCCTCAGTCCTAGTCCAGCACTCTAACCACTATACCACATTGGCTCTCTCTGGTTTTAATAATGATGCACCCATAAATGTTTGCCAGCATACAGCAACAGCATAGCTGATGTGATAATTTATTAGACTGATAGCTCCAAAGACTTGCTAATAATAATAACGCCACCTGCTCTTGTGGGAGAGCCAGCTGAAGGATGTCCTTACAGCAAGGCTGTAGAGAGATGCCTGGAGGTTCCCTTTTAGAAAAGAACAGCAAAACTGTGTCTTACCTACAAATTCTTACCATTTGGGCCTCTAAAAGTTAACTAATAAGTGAAGGCAACAAGGAGACCTGCCTCTTGTAGAATTCAAGGGAAAGAGTGGTGGTATACAAGGACAAGGCAGTGGAGTGAAACCAGGAATATTAATAGTTTAATGAAAGAGCAATTATGTACAGAGAGGCAAGTGCAGACTGCTTTTCAGTGCTCTTGCTGCTGGCTATTTTTTTTAAGCCTCGCCTCTATTCCAGGACTGGAATGCAAGTAACTAAAACCCCATTCAAAAGCTGGCCTGGATCAAGGATTAGCAAAAAACACACCTCTGTGGCTGAGTGCTGTTCATAAGAACATAAGAACAGCCCTGCTGGATCAGGCCCAAGGCCCATCTAGTCCAGCATCTTGTTTCGCACAGTGGCCCACCAGATGCCTCTGAGAAGCTTACAGGCAGGAGTTGAGGGCATGCCCTCTCTCTTGCTGTTACTCCCCTGCAACTGGTACTCAGAGGCATCCTGCCTTTGAGGCTGGAGGTGGCCTACAGCCCTCCAACTAGTAGCCAATGATAGACCTCTCCTCCATGAAGTTATCCAAACCCCTCTTAAAGCCATCGAGGTTGTTGGCTGTCACCACATCTCATGGCAGAGAATTCCACAAGCTGATTATGCGTTGTGTGAAAAAGTACTTCTGTTTGTTGGTCCTAGATTTCCTGACAGTCAATATCATGGGATGACCCCTGGTTCTAGTGTTATGTTGAGAGGGAGAAGAATTTCTCTCTATTCACTTTCTCCATACCATGCATGATTTTATAGTCCTCTTATCATGTCTCCCCGCAGTCGTCTTTTTCCCAAACTAAATAGCCCCAGGTGTTGTAGCCTTGCCTCATAAGAAAGGTGCTCTAGGCCCCTGATCATCTTGGTTGCCCTCTTCTGCACCTTTTCCAGTTCTACAATGTCCTTTTTTAGATGTGGTGACCAGAATTGTATGCAGTACTCCAGGTGTGGCCGCACCATAGTTTTGTATAAGGGCATTATAATATTAGCATTTTTGTTTTCCATCCCCTTCCTAATGATCCCTAGCATGGAATTGGCCTTTTTCCACAGCTGACATATTGAGTTGACACTTTCAACAAGCTGTCCACCACGACCCCAATATCCCTCTCCTAGTCAGTCACCGACAGCTCAGATCCCATCAGCGTATACTTGAAGTTGGGGTTTTTCGTGCCAATGTGCATCACTTTACACTTGCCAACACCGAACTGCATTTACCACTTTGTCGCCCACTCACTCAGTTTGGAGAGATCCTTTTGGAGCTCCTCACAATCTGTTTTGGATTTCACTACCCGAAAGAGTTTGGTATTATCTGCAAATTTAGCCACCTCGCTGCTTACCCCTACTTCCAGATCATTTATGAATAAATTAAAAAGCACTGGTCCCAGTACAGATCCCTGGGGGACCCCACTTCTTACTTCCCTCCATTGTGAAAACTCTCCATTTATCCCTACCCTCTGTTTCCTGTCCTTCAACCAGTTAACAATCTACACATGCACCTGTCCCCTTATCCCATGACCGCTAAGTTTCCTCAGGAGTCTTTGATGAGGAACTTTGTCAAAATCTTTTTGAAAGTCCAGGTATACTATGTCAACTGGATCACCTTGATCCACACACTTGTTGACACTCTCAAAGAACTCCAAAAGGTTGGTGAGGCAAGATTTACCTTTGCAGAAGGTAAATGCTGGTTCACTCCCAGCAGGGCCTGTTCTTCACACAAAACACAACCACACTCCCAGCAGGGCCTGTTCAATCACAGAAAACAGAACCACCCAACTTGAAAGCAATATAGGGACAGGAAAGCAAAAGTGCCAGCCAACTTTGTGTGACCACAGATCATCCCCATTCAGTTCTGAAGGTCATTGTTTGGTGTAATGGCGGCCTTTCCCTTCTGCTGCACTTCCTGCTCTCCTCCATCTTCTCTGGCATGGAGGTGGAGTTGCACACACCACGGCAAACGAGTGTTGTGGCAAGAGAAGACTGCCTAGAAATATCAAGATATACCGCCTATATCAGGCGGTATAGAAATATGATTAATAAATAAAGATGGACTTGGTGAATCCCTTCCTGCCATAGGAATCTTAACAAAACAGAACCCTCCTTGTGATCAAGCACTGGCAAGCCTATTGTTTAGGAAACATCGAAAACTCTCCTTTTGGCTGCTTGCCCAGTAACAATCATAACAGAGCCCAAAAAGCAGGGAGTGGGGTGAAGAAGACAGAGCAGGCAGGAGCTGAATTCCGCAGAGCAACTCTCTGCCCCAGTCTTATCTCTAACCACTTGCCTAGGTGTGATTTGGAATTTATGTCAGGCAAGTGGTGTCGGGGGATCTTCTTTTCTTTTTTTAACACTTTATTGCCACACCTCTGTGGGCAGTAGTGGCTTCAGCAGCATCTGGAAACACTGAGATGTTCTGGCGACAGGCTCTGTCTATATTATGCCATATATTATGCCATAGATCCTGGTGGATCCTGCATGGATCAGGGCTGCAGCTCAGTGGTAGAGCATCTGTTTTGCATGCAGAAGGTCCCAGGTTCAATCTCTGGCCTCTACAGGTAGAACTGGGAAACAGTCAGTGTAGACAATACTGAGCGAGGGCACGTTCCAGATTAGACCCTGTAACGGGGTCACGTTGTATCTCGGAAGTGTGCTTTCACACTTCCTGTGCTGTGACACTGTAGTCCCTACGCGGACAGCAGGGTGCCATTCACATTTCCAGTGCTTTGTTTAGAATTTAATCACTGCAATATAGAACTAGGACGTCATATATCCGGTGTAAGAAAGTTGCTGGTTTTTTGGGTTGTTAGTTTCCGTGAGACTGCTCCCACTGCTGTTTACGTTTCGAATGTGACTGCCTGAATGGAGGCATTTTGCTGCTGTTGAGCAGCTAGTCTGGAAAGCACCCTGATGGACCAAGGTTCTGACTTGGTATAAGGCAGCTTATTATGTTGCAGAAGAAAAGCCATGGCAGCAGGCAAGAGCTGGCCATTGGGGATGTTCTTTGCACTTCCAGGCCCTGCTGAAGCTGCCACTGCCTGCACAGGAACAGCAAAAAACCTTTAAAAATGAAAAAAAAATGCACACATGGACTGAATACCATTACTATCAGTGGTAACTCCCCCAAGCAAGCAAAGATAAGGTTTTTTTTCCCCAGGCAGGTTGCTTTGGGGTGATTAATTACAAGACTGTTCTAACCAGCGTGAGCCAGTGGGGTATAGTGGTTAGAGTGCTGGACTAGGACTGGGGAGACCTGAGTTCAAATCCCCATTCAGCCATGAAACTAGCCGGGTGACTCTGGGCCAGTCACATCTCTCTCAGCCTAACCTACTTCACAGGGTTCTTGTGAAAGAGAAACTCAAGTATGTAGTACACCGCTCTGGGCTCCTTGGAGGAAGAGCGGGATATAAATGTAATAATAATAATAATAATAATAATAATAATAATAATAATAATAATAATAATACCATAGGGGCCACAGAAATCACCATCAGCCAATTACAAAAAGCAACTTTACTGGGAACAGCCTATATTCTGCGATGATATCTATAACAGCAACAACATTGACAATAGAATTCAGCCATCCCAGGTCCTTGGGAAGGACTCGATGTCTGGATAAAACAAACCAGTCAATAACACCTGTCTGACTGTGTAAATTAATAATAATAACAACAACAACAACCACAACCACACACCCTCAAGAAAAACATTGTGCCTAATGCACAGACCTGGCCATATGGACCAGGGCTGAGGGAGCTTTGGATGGAGCCATAGTCCACTGAAGCAGAAAAGGGGTATCACACATGACGTCCCCAGTTCCAATCCTGGATGCAGTATCCTGCTGGAAAAGGTAGGAAGGAACCTTATACTCACAGACACACCTGAGAGAGTGCAGTGCTATCGACAATAAAGGGGAGTGTTGCATGGATAAACTTACCCCAATCAGGTAATAGCCTCACTCTTACCAGGCTGGCCCTGGCCCTCCCAACCCATTAAGCTTTGTCTCACCCATTTTAATAGCTAGTGGCTATAGAACCTGGTATCCACCTGCAACCCAACTGCATGGTTTACCACACCAGCAGTGACTAGGGAGCCTGTCTGATGCTGATGCTGAAGGTGAAGGGCTGATGCTGAAGGGCTGCCATGGGGATTAAGATGCAGATCCTGAGCTGGGGGTATGAGCTTTAGTGTTATGATAGATAGTACTTGGAGAAAAATGTGCTTGGAGTGGAGAAAAATAGCGCTTGGAGAAAAATCTCTCTCAGCCCTATCTTGGAGAAGCCAGGGAGGGAACTTGAAACCTTCTGCTCTTCCCAGGGCGGCTCCATCCCGTAAGGGGAATATCTTGCAGTGCTCACACATCAAGTCTCCCATTCAGATGCAACCAGGGCTGACCCTGCTTAGCTAAGGGGACAAGTCATGCTTGCTACCACAAGACCAGCTCTCTCTTTGAATTCTCCTTACCCCAGAGAGATAACAGAAATAGTCAAGCTTTTATTGAGCAGCATCAAAGATGGAGTGAGCTCTGATGGCAATACAGATAAATAGGGTTACCAAATGTGTTCTAGCAGGACTCCTGTGCGTCTGAAGGCATCAGCACAACAGATACAATTTCCTCCACCCCATCATTTGCATACTAAAGCAGCTTTCTTTCCTTGATATGGACAGAGACTGTCCCAGTTATGCTTAGGCTGCTGTCATTCACCCAACTCCACAGGGGTAAGAACATAAGACCAGCCCTGCTGGATCAGGCCCAAGGCCCATCTAGTCCAGCATCCTGTTTCGCACAGTGGCCCACCAGATGCCGCTGGGAAGCCCATAGGGAAGCTCTGTCTCCTGCTGTTACTCCCCTGCAACTGGTACTCAGAGACATCCTGCCTTTGAGGCTGGAGGTGGCCCACAGCCCTCCGACATAGGGTAGGGGACATAGGAACATATTAAGCTGCCATATACTGAGTCAGACCATTGGTCTATCTAGCTCAGTATTGTCTTCACAGACTGGCAGCGGCTTCTCCAAGGCTGCAGGCAGGAATTTCTCTTAGCCCTATCTTGGAGAAGCCAGGGAAGGAACTTGAAACCTCCTGCTCTTCCCAGAGCGGCTCCATTCCCTGAGGGGTATATCTTACAGTGCTCTCACTGTACAGTGCTCTGCTTAGCTAAGGGGACAAGTCATGCTTGCTACCACAAGACCAGCTGTCCTCTCCAATTGGCCAGTTAGAATGGTCTGTCCCCAGAGACTGATGGATCCAAATGGTTTCCTGGTAGTTGGGGTGGATTTTCCTGCGGGCACAGTTGATGCCTTCTCTGGAATATAGAGAATGACTTGGGTGATTGAGAGGATTGCTCCTGAGCAGCCTCTGATAGAGCTTGTGGGTTTTTATATGGAGCTGGTAGCAAGGAAAGGAGAGGGACAATATCTAGAGCAATGGTGAAGTTAGACTTTGGATACATGTGACTGAGCAGAGGCTAGATCCTATTTCAGAGCCTACGTTGTGCCAGTGATAGTAGCATAGGTCTTATTTTCCCACCACCTCTACATCTGCTCAGTGTCAGCCAGCAGAGTTGTTCTAAGTGGTTAAGACCAAATTACAGCTGGGTTCTTGGAGGGAGTTGAAACCCTCAGAAGTCTGCTGCAACCCGTTTGCAAAGCACTTTGCAAATAACATCAGTCATATCCATTCTGACTTGGATCCCAGTTGTTCAGTGACTATTCCAGAGGTTGCTATGGTCCTTTTGGCAAATTTGTTCAACCTGAAGGTGTGGATGGGATTTGTGGAGAGAAGCTTGATCCTTGCCCATCATGGCTAAGCAAGAGGGATAGGCTGGGACTGGATGTCTGGGTAACAGAAGTGGTTAATGTGTCATTAAGAATTGGTTGGGTTCCATCTGGAGGCTATAGCGTGCCCCTAAATTGGAAAGGCCATCATTGGACCTCTCTGATTTTAAAAACTATCATCCAGTATCCAAAATTCCATGCTCAAGCAAGGTGCTGGTGATGTTCCAGGTTTTCTTGCTGATTATCTGGATCCTTCCCTTCTAGTCAGTTTTTTATCCCAGTTTTAAGACAAAAACTTCCTTGGTCACCCTAGCAAATGAATGACATCAGAAGATGAGCAGAGGGAATTTGACCCAGTTAATTTTCCTGGACTTTGCAGTGGTGTTTGGATATCATTTATTTTATGGTTCAGTTTCTATACCACCTTTCATAAGATATCCCAAGGTGGTTTACAAAAAAGAAAATACAATGAAACTCCATAAAAACCGCTGTAAATCATTACAATCAGTTAAAACAATACAAACTACAAAACCTATCCTTCTAGGCCACCATGTAGAAATCAACTTGGGGGGCACCAGTTTTAGGTGGCTCTGCTAATTCCTGGAGGGTAGGTCTTAGAAGGTGCTGCTGAGGAACAACTGCTCCGCCTGTCTGTCTATGGGGTTCCACAAGGTTCCATCTTGTCCCACATGCCTTTAAACTTTTACATGAAACTGCCAGCTGAAGTTATCTGGAGATTTGGGCTGAGGGGCCATCAGTGACACCCAACTCAATTTCTCTTTTACATCCGCTCCTAGGGAGTCCTGGTAACACTGAATCATTGCTTGTTGACTGTGAAGGACTGAATGAGAGAGAACAAACTGAATCTTAATACTGATAGGATGGAGATAATGTTGATTTATTATCTTTCTGATCGGGGATGCGCCTGTTTTGATTGGGATCACGCTACCTCAGAAACACTTGGTTTGTTGCTTGTGGGTACTTCTGAGTTTTGAGGAAACCAGTGTTGGCAATAGGAGAGGAGAGCTGGTCTTGTGGTAGCAAGCATGACTTGTCCCCTTAGCTAAGCAGAGTCCACCCTGGTTGCATATGAATGGGAGACTTGATGTAAGATAATCCCTTTAGGTGATGGAGCCATTCTGGGAAGAGCATCTAGGTTCCAAGTTCCCTCCCTATGCTGGTCAAAGACCAAAATAGGTAGGTAGGTAGGTAGGTAGGTAGATAGATAGATAGATAGATAGAGTTCCCTCCCTGGCATCTCCAAGATAGGGCTGAGAGAGATTCCTGCCTGTAACTTTGGAGAAGCTGCTGCCAGTCTGGGTAGACAATACTGAGCTAGATGGACCAAGGGTCTGACTCAGTATATGGCAGCTTCAGGGGCAGAGCCACCACTGAGTGAACAGGTTCAAAGAACCTGGAGTGCTGCCAATCAGGGGCCGCGCCTCGCAGCCCCTACACGCCCCCCCCCGCATCTGACATCAGACATGAAGGGCATTATTCCGCTCCCAAACGGGGCCATGCAGCCCCGTTTGGAAACGAAACCGGCCCGCACTGCATCGACAGGCCCTCACTCACCCAGGTGCGGAGTGAGGCTGGTGGCGGCCCCGTGTTCAGGAGCCTCCGCGGCTCCCTGGCCCCACACCCCGCCTCTAATGTCAGATGCTGGGGGCCACCGCTGTGTCTGACATCAGACACGGGGGCGTGGTCTCCCTCCCAAATGGGACTGCTCAGCCCCGTCTGCAAGGGATATCAACCCGCGCTGCATTGGCAGCATGGCCGGAACGGCTCTCCTTGCCTTTAAAGGGAGAGCCCAACACAACGCGGGCCAATGTCCCTTCCAAATGGGACCACGGGGCCCTGTTTGGGAGGGAGACCATGCCCCTGTGTCTGATTTCAGAAGTGGCGGTGACCCCCAGCATCTGACATTAGAGGCGGGGTGTGGGGCCAGGGGCCATCGCGGTGCCCGAACACAGGCCTCCGCCAGCCTCACTCCAAGCCTGGGCAGCTTCCTGTGTTCCTTATATCCTCCCCCTACGTTATTGTTGTTGTTGCTAGCCAGAGCAGTTTGTTGTTTGTGCAAAGTGGTCCCTTTTGCACCAGCTGTCCTTTCACCAATGTCCCCAGTCATGTGCACACTACAATGGCGTAGACATGATATCAAAGTGATGTGGCTGCATGCTGTGTACCATTATCTGAGATGTGTGTTCCCTGGCTGGGGCTTATATATCAGTGTTAGTGTCTTTATAATTTTGCTGCAGAATTAATTTGAATGTTGTCCTTTGTTGTGGCAGTGTAAACCGAGAAGGGGAAGGGGGCTCAGCCATTCCGGGATCTCCACTTCGCTCCGTGGAAACGCAACACACCTCTTTCCCTGCATCAACTCTGGTGATTGGGGCTGAGTTCTGGGCAATCACAAGGTCCTGATGAAATCATGCCACCCTCCTCACCACACCCTGGATGCCACCCATATTCTTGGCCCATGCACGGATGGTGTTATGCTGGAGTTCTAACTGTAATGCTACTTTGCCATAGATCTCTAACACGAGCATGTCTTTGGAATTCACTAGCGTAAGGGGTCTTGGTTGGTATCCTCTTTATTGATTTTAGAATATTTGTGCATGTTCACAAATGTACATAGCAGAGAACGGAAAATTCTGTACTCATCCAGCCAACACCAGACAAGATTGCACTGTTAGTTTCGGGATAAGAACTGATGTCTTTGCTTGCCTTTTTTTTCTGGCAGTCAACTCATCCCTTCAGAACAAGATACTGTCCCCTACCCTCAGCAATTTGGGAGAGGTAAGAAATGAAATCATTCACGTTGGATAGGATACAAATGAAAAGTCCAGAAAGCCCATCATATGCTGTGGTTAATGCAGCTGACCCAGGCAGGATCAAGGCCTTGAAGGACTTAGGTCCATATAATAGCTGGGATGGAGTGATTGCCCCAGGGCTCATCATGGCGCCCTATGCAGCTGTCCTTTTACTCTCTACCCCACCCCAAGACATCCCACAGCCCCAAAGAACAGATCCTGGCACTCTACTTTTAATCTTAGCAAAATGGCCAGAGTCAACCTGAGAGCAGATTTCCAGTCTGCACTGAGCCTGGTGGTGGAGGGGAGAATTGCCCATGCACCAGCCGGCTGCCTGTAGCTGGAGCCAAGGGACACACAAGTCTTTCCTCACACCCACCTGCTCGGTCTCTGATTGCAGCACTCTGGCAAGTGCCCAGCTGTCTGCCAAAGATCCAATAGGGGAGAGGTACTATGTCTGTGTAATAGCGCAGCGGGGAAATAACTTGACTAGCAAACCAGAGGTTGCCGGTTTGAATCTCTGCTGGTATGTTTCCCAGCAGCAGCGATATAGAGAGATGCTGAAAGGCATCATCTCATACTGCATGGGAGGAGGCAATGGTAAACCCCACCTGTATTCTACCAAAGAAAACCACATGGCTCTGTGGTCGCCAGGAGTCGACACCGACTCGATGGCACACTTTACCTTACTATGTCTGTGTACGGCTGTCTTTCTGATGTGGCCTGTTAGGTATGTTCCTTTGCACACAATTTGCCTTCAGGGTTCTGGGGGCAGATTACATTGGGGAGAGAAGACATCCAGAGAGGTATGCCAGGTACAAAGGGAGGTGGTGCATACACAGATGAATTGCCTTGTCATGCTGGGTTTCTAATGTGCACACGCCTCTATGAAGCCAGAAGGATGCACTGTCCTGAAAGGCCAGGCATGGTTGCAAAGCCAAGCCATTAGCTTTTTAAATAGGTAATTTATGTAACAATCATTTCCGCAAAAGATCTTTACCCTCCTCCATCTGAGATAATGATGCATCTTTCTTTCACACTCTAGGCTGTCACCCATTTCTGTAGACGATGCATTCTTGCTAATGCGGCAGAGATTGCTCCTTGTTCCTTCCTTCCCTCTCCACAGCATTTAGATTTAGAGTTCAGGAACTGGTCCCTGCTGACCAAGAAGGAGTGTATGCAACTAGGAGGCCACCTAGTGGGCAACAGCTGCAATTACGTGCCTGACATCACTTTCATGTCTTTCATTCTGTTCCTGGGGACATTTCTCTGCTCAATGACCGTGAAGAACTTTAAAACCAGCCGCTACTTCCCCGCAGCTGTGAGTACCTCTCATTCGCAGTCTCTGACTATGATCATGCTTGGTTTTAATTTGCATAAGTACCGATTGTTCTGTAGCAATGAACTGCTTTGTACACCCTTATGGTAGAAAGGTAAGATATAAAAATGAATGACTATTTTATTACTATTTTTAAAAAGAAATATTTAAATAAGAAATTGCATAGAAAAAAACCCAGGAAAGTCTAGGCTTTCTTGATCATATCAAGAGCTCTTGATCAAGAGCCCCTGGTGGCGCAGTGGTAAAACTGCTGCCCTGTAACCAGAAGGTTACAAGTTCAATCCTGACCAGGGGCTCAAGGTTGACTCAGCCTTCCATCCTTCCGAGGTCGGTAAAATGAGTACCCAGAATGTTGGGGGCAATGTGCTAAAATCATTGTAAACCGCTTAGAGAGCTCCGGCTATAGAGCGGTATATAAATGTAAGTGCTATTGCTATCATATATCGGCTTCCAAAAAGTAACAGAGAGGAAAGATTTCTGAGAGAATCGAACAAACCCAGGTGGTCCATTTCTTTGACAAGTTGAATCCATTAATCCATTAATGTCTCCATCTGCATAACTTCAAATGCTTGAAGCAGCCATTCTTTTGCAGTGGGCATATATTTAAGCATTTCTGTGCCCTAGCAAAAACGATTTTTGTAGCGACTTTTATATTCATAATGAACCACCAAACTCTGTCACTGACATTTCTTTGCATGAGTCAGAAGTATAGTTGAAGCACAAAGAACAGTGTCGCTCCATATAAACCGAAAAATGGTTTGCGTAACCTGTGACCACTACAACTAAGCCTTAAGGCTGGCCCACGAAACATGAGACCGATCGGCATCCTGAGTCTTAAGCTGCCAAGGCCAATGCCACAAGACAGGACCCCATGGCAGCTGCCAAGAGTCCAGTCACGGCCACCCTGCCTGGAGGGGCCTCCATTGATGGTTGCACTGGCCCAGGGGCATAGCAAGGTTGGAGGGGGCCCAGAGACAAGATTTTAAAATGGGCCCCTTGTTGATACACACACACAAACACACTTCACAATATACAGTGCACTCACACTCACATCCCCATTATGAATACAGTGAATATCTAGTTCAGAGGGGCAAATCCAGCAGGAAATTACAGGGGGTGTAATTCCCCCCCATAAAGATCCCCCCCCATATAAATATTGGGGCTTGGATTTTCTCTCTCTTGCAAATGCACTATGCCAGGGGGTGTCAAACTAAAATTTGGTGGTGGGTCAGATTAGATGTTGATGCACCTCTGGTGAACTACACATAGCCTTGCGCCCACCTCACACCACCTATCTTCCTCCTCCTCCTCTCTGCTCTTTCTCTCATTCCTTTTCTCCCCCTCCCCCCAAATTAGCTGAATTCACTACTTTTTACACTAAAATATGCTCAGGGAAAGATTGCTTCTTTTTTTATTTTTAGAAGAAATTTGGAACATACCTGCTAATACCATCTTTTTGCATGGAAAAATCCTATCACTCTTCCTTTCTCCCTTACAAAGGTGTTGCTAGGTACTTAAAAGATCCAGGGGGTGCAACACGGGTGGGCGGGGAGTCATATGATGCACCTCTGGGGGGCCCCTTGAGGCAGTGGGGCCCCAAGACAACTGTCGCCCCTTGCCTAATGGTAGTTACGCCCCTGCACTGACCCCACAAAAGGGTTTGGATCTGCCCCTTCCTCTTGACAGCAGGTGTTGGTGGTGCAGCTGTTTTTTGCTGGTTTTGCTGCTTCAGGGGAATGAGAGGCAACCATGTTTTGTCAGCAGGCACCCACAGGCCCCTGCCATTCCCTGGCCACAATGTCCCCCAGCCAGGGCCAGCCCTAGGTTTTTGGTGCCCGAGGCAAAGTTTGACCCCCAACTGAGCAGTGTGGATCTCAGTATCCACACTGCAGGCTCCTCATTTGAGCAGGCTCCTCATTTGCCGAGACGAATGACCAGCCTGTGCAGATGACCAGCGAATGACTCGCCCATGCTGGTTGGAGGGGACAGTTGGAGAGATCTCCCAGACTGTTATGGGGGCAAAACTAACACTTCAGAGACGAGAAGATGCTGCTGCGAAATTGGGAATCCAGTCTGAAACCATTTCTTTTTGGAATTGGATGTGAGGCAGGCAATTCATAGTCAGAAGAGGGAGTGCCGCCTATGAGATGAGCTGCTAATTGGGGAGTGAGGTGCAGTGAGCAAAGACGACTGTGTCTTTGGGGATGCAGAATGTGCAGGCCTTTTGGGGAGCGGGGCGCAGTATGACACATTACATGCCGACACCACTGTGCAGGGCTGCAGGGTGCCGTTCAGGCTGGGGAAACTCCCTTGCTAACCGAGCAAAGAGGCACCTTTCAAAAGTGGTGATTCTCTTTACAGAGCAGGGGCAGAGCAAGTGGCCCTATCCATCCCCAGCACAGCATCCCTCCACTCGTTGTTGCCAGTCTCTATCTTATGTTTCTATTTTAGATTATGAGCCCTTTGGGGACAGGGAGCCATTCTATTTATTTATTTATTTATTTATTTATTTTGATGTAAACTGCTTTGGGAACTTTTGTTGAAAAGCAGTATATAAATATTTGTTGTATTCATTCAAGAGGGAGAGGGAGAATAACTGGCCGTGCTATATCCTGGCACTGTTTGTGTGCCCCCTCCCAAGAACTGGTGTCCTAGGCGACCTCCTAGGTCTGCCTAGTGGATTGGACGATCCTGCCCCCAACATAAGAGTCCCTTACATTCCTTATCTAGTACCAAATGTTCTTCCAGGGACTTTAAACATCTAAGCTGGGTAATCTTCAGTTAAATGACATACAGTATGAGATGCCTGCTCTGAAGATAATGATGAAATAGCTTAATGTTTCCATTTTTATTAAAGAAAGTTATGTTCTGTGGCAGAAGCCATGGGGACGTAGATGGACTCTGTTCTTAACTTTGCCCCCAATATTTCAAAAGAAAGATACATTAATTTTTGCTATCTTAAATTATCAAGTTTTCTTTTATCCAGTGAGAGCAGAGCAACCAATCAGACAATTAATGTCTATACCAATATGCATTCCTCCTGTCCTCAACAGAAAAAAAATAATTAAAGCCACAAAATCCATGTGGCCTGATGATATTTCCACAAACACAGAGGAAAGCCAATCCTTCCACTGAAGTAGGGAGAGATTTTAAGATTTTCATCCACCCTTTCCCGCATAAAGAGGTCCAAAGATTAGTATAGCATAGCTGTTGTGGAGAAGGATTTGGACATCTTCCTTTAGGTAATGATCCTGTTGCTTTACTACTGCTGCAACCCCTCTCTGTGACCATCTCCATGCCATTCCTTTAGCGCCATTAAGTACTTCCACAATCCACCATCCCCACATATCCAGAAAGTGTTGTTTCATTTCGTGTTTCACTGAAAGGGAAGAAGAGGTACCTAGCTGGGTCTTTTGTTAGAGGGGGTTTCATCCAGCTTTGAAATTCAGGAGTTGATTCAGAGGGAGACTAACCATACATTTGTGAAATTCACTGCAAATCCTGTGCCAATTCTCCTCCTCCTTCTCTCCCTCCCGCCCCCCGCATCTTAGCTGAGGAGACTAGTGGGCGATTTCTCCATTATCCTGGCTATCCTCATCTTCTGTGGGATAGATGCCGCCTTCGGATTAGAGACTCCCAAACTAATTGTGCCCAGTGAGTTCAAGGTAAGACTGGTCAGGACCAGACAAAAACGTTATTTGGCTAGGACAGAGAATGAGTACAATTGCTGTGTCAGGTGGTCGCACATAATTATTTAGAATTTTAAGGATGTGAAAGGAGGGTGTTGGCTACATAAGAGGCATAAATAAAGATTCGCTCTGGACATGCGTTCAAAGTTCTTCCAAGTCAGGCCAGTGAGGCTGGTCAGCATAACCACTGGAGTAACATTGCTGTTTATGATGACTGCATGCTCATGACTTCTTGGGGCCCTGATATAACCAATACTATCCTTCTGGTTCCTGAAGACTGGGTGGCAAGATGCACACTGGTATTTTAGGATCTATTTAAAAGGAGAACATCCTAGCATTGTCTCCTTTCATATTTGTATTCCTTGGGCTCAGTTATCTGGACATCATCTGTGTGTTCTGGGTGGCAGTGAATGCAGTGGGAGATTGTGTGCTACAATGCAACTTCTGGGCCTCTGGTACAACAGGTACTGTGCTGGAAAGGGCAGTATCAGCTCCTGTGGATTGAGAGGTGGAATGTCACAGTAGTACTACACAATGGGCAATTTTATATGTATGCGCACTCACATGCATTAGATTACATGACTGGCTCAGCAAAGAAGCAAAAACTGGAGGGATCAGAGGGAAGAAGCTTGCCACTACACCTGGGCACGACTGAAGTTATGCACTGGGCTAGTTCTCATGATGGACGCCACGTCCAGAAACAGTTAAATTAGTGCAATGTGTGTGCACTCCCAGTTTCTGATCACATGAACCCAGGAAAAATCCGCAGTGTTGGATTGGCACCTCACCATCACAACATTTCCTCACAATTGTGAATCTTAAATCTGAACTAAAGCTGTTGATCCCAGGTAAATGTCAGGTTGGCGCGGTGTCAACCTAACATCACTGATCCCCCCCCCCCCAGGTTCACATGACTGGAAATCGGGAGCACATGCACCATGTGAATCTCATATTTAACTGTTATTGGACATTGCTTCCATCATGCGAACCACCCCAACCATTATTGGCAAGGGTTGGAGATGTGCTGTGGGCAGAGGTGCACCTAGGTCATTTTGGAGCCTGGACCTAAAGGCTTTTGGGCCCCCCACCCACTGCTGCAAGTCAGGCATCATATTGTAACATGTAGGTTCTTGAGGGCACAAACCACACCACCCAGGGCAAACGAAAGATGATTTGGGGGCCCCCAGGGGATGTGGCAGCTCTGGACTTCGGCCCTGAAGTCCAGGGGTAAGAGTGCCTCTGGTTGTGGGTGGTTTGCCCATGTATATGTCTTGAAATTTTAGTAAGGAGGCTGACTGCTCAGGACCCACCTGCCACCTCCCTCAGAAGTGCACTAAGACTACTAAGAACAATGTAATCCATAGCACTTCTGTCCAAAGTGCCTCACATACATTATCTCAGGAATTCTTACTGCTGAGTATGTAAGGACAGCAGCACATACTAGACTTCTCCTAATAACTCCGTTGTTTATTGCTTACAACTTACTGAAAAGGCCCGAGGCAAAAAATAAATAAATTACCCTGGTAGAATAGCAAGTACAACTTATCTCAGGATTGTCTCTGGTTACTGATTGATCTGATCCTAGGACTGTTTAAGCTGCTAAGGAGTTCATACAGGATCAACCACCCCTGAAGCCTTCTTTCGCAAGAGTAAAACTGCTTCTTCCAGTTCACTCACATGGCCCATCCCATGCCAATGTCTTCTGTGCTTGTTGTCTCCTAATGAGGCAGTACACCACATTTACAACAACCCTGTAAGGTATGTCAGCGACATATTGCACATGGGCCACGGAAGCTGAGAAACAATGACTTGAAGAAGACCACTTAATGACTTCACAGCTGAGGCTTTGAAGGAGGAGCTTTTTGGCTCTCCGCTCACATTTTAATCACTATACTACATTGGCTGTCCAGTATAAATGGCAACCCTTTTATTACTAAGAAGAACCTGGATAAAATGCATGCAGCTTAAAAATGCCACACTGCAGAGGACGCAAAGGCAGCCATAGTTGTGTAGCACACCTGGAGTGCCCTTCGTTCTAGCAAGCAGGAGAGGGAGCAATGATAGCGCTTGAGGAGGAAGAGAATCCATGGCTGCTTCACGTGGGAATTTAAGGCTACACATAGGTTCTCTGGGTTGCAACCTGGCAACTCTCCCTATGATGTTCTCTCAAAGTGAGCACCCGGCCTACACTCACCTGCCTAATGTTACTCCTGCCTAGGTTTATGCAACTGGGTGACTAGGAATTCCTCCTGGCTTATTTTTATTTCCATTTCCAGCCATTGTCATCAGCAAGATGATAGAGACGCTCCCATTGGCTCCCAGAAAGTGCAGTCTCCTCTCTTGTACCCAATTCTTGCATATAGATGACTTATTGACTAGGTGGGAGCAGTGAAAGTGCCACTTTAAAAAAATTGGCCTGTTCCTGTGTTTTCAACAGCAGTGTGCCATACACTGTGCAAATGAAGGTTTTATGGCATGGAGATAAAGTGATATGGAAAACTTCAGCTGCTCATTCTGCTGTGTGTCAGGCTGCTAGTAAAGGCAAAGAGGTAGAACCAGTATAAAAGGTGACATCCCATTTTCCCTACCAGGAAATGATATGCTAGCCAGGCTTGTTGCCATGACTCATGAAACCTGCAAGGTCTCTCTGGGAACTTGAGGGAGCTGCCCCAAAACAAGGAGGGGTTATGAAGGCAAGGGGAGGCCTTTGCTCTACTTCATCTCGCACATGGCAAGTTTAGACCAGCACTGCACAACGTGGGCACCTAATAAAGGGTGTGCAGACCAAAACAAAAGAACAGAACTTAAGTGTTGTAGCATAATCCCCCACCCCACCCCACCCCCGGTAAGGGGAGCCCAGTTTCCTCCCATGCTCAGAATCCAATGACAGATTCTAATCAGCCAATGGGCTGTGGATTGAAGTTGATTGTCTGTCTTGCTCTCCCTCTATGTTTCAGGCAGGTGGGTTTTTCAAATGTTTTGCTGTAACCATGTGGGGTTATTAATGTGAAAGCTGAGACAAATTTTGGGACAAGAAATTTGGAGGGGAGGGAGAGGGTTTCTGAAATGTTCACTGGAGTGGCCATAAGTCAACATAAAGCAGCAAAAGACTAAATACAAGTAGTTTCATGTGTTTAAAGTTCTTTAATCTATTACATTATTTTAAGAACATACAATTTCATACTGGAAACATTAGTGCCAAGCACCCACCAAGCTGTTCTCAAACTGGCAAGGTGACGCAGCCTGGCCAACTGGAGCAAAATGACGACTGTAACTAATCAGGGGAAAGAAGAAGTGTGGAAGAAGCTCTGTCTCATTTCCCCTTCACTGGTACATGCAATACAGAAACACCAAGCAGGACATTGCTTGGGGAAAGGGAAAGCAAGTTTACTTCTCAGTGAGCAATCACATTTTCTCTTATGTCTGTGTAAGTGTGAGAGCTTACACAGTGTGAGAGCTTAATTTTTCAAAAAGCAAAACAGAAAATGAGGTGCTTGGAGCTTCATAAAGTAACAAAAAAGAGAAGAGGTTGCTGTCCTGAGGAGCTTACAATTTAAAAGATCACACAGAGGAAGGAGAGGAGGAAGTTGAATCAAGGGTAGCAGCGGGATAATATGCATTTGGTTCAACAGCAAAGACTTAGGCTGAATTTTCAGTAAGGGAATGCATAATAAGGGATGTAGTCAAAGGCTTCACAAAAACAGTGAGTTTTGAAATGGAGTTTTCTGCATTGAGCGGGGGGGTTGGACCAGAAGCCTTCCAAGATACTTTCCAACTCTTAAAATTCTTCGAAGAAAGAAAAGGGGGGATTTGGTTCCAGTTAAGATGGCTACCAGCGATGAAGACAGGCTGAGAGGGAGCTTCTATCTGGGCGTTTTCCAGATTACATGCTGCAATGTACAACGTATCTGTTAAGTGCCCCTCCATATTGCCTGTGTTTCCAGGCAAGGAGAAATCTCGGCTTTCCCCTACTTTCCTCCCACAGATCCCAAACCACACACCTCCCTCCTCCTCTGCTTGCTTCCAACATAACTTGAGCTTGTCAACACAGAAGGGGAGGGAAGTACAGCTGAGCAGATTTCTGAATCCAACCCTTTCTCGTGCACTTTTTACTGAAGAGGAAGCCCATTGAACTAAATCATTTACTTCTGTGCAATCCTACTTGCTTAAGAGCCTCCCCATCTCTTACAACTTTGTAAAAGGCAGTCAAGACACATTTGTTCACTCAGGCTTTTAATTAGATACTCTCTTAATTGTTTGATGGTTTTTAATAGTTTTAACATTTTAAATTTCAAATTGTAATTTTTTAACCTTTTTATTTGTTGTTTTTATTGTTTTGTTGTAAACCACCCAGAGACTTGCATTTGGGGCTGCTATGGCTGCCCGCAGCAGACCTGGCGGGGGAGCTGAGGGGCTGCCGGCCACCCCCACCCCCATGGAAGAGAGGACCCACCCGGGTGTGCCAGTTCCTCTCTTCTCCTTTCAGGCTCACCACGGGACTCTCTTTCGCTCCCCCATTTAAAACATTTTTTAAAAAAATAATCATGTCACACACACTCTATGAGTCCATTGGCCCAAATGGAGAAGGAGGGGGGGCAGATAAATGCATTTCAATGAGAATATGGACACTCCTGCCTGGAAAATACATTTCAGCAGACGGAAAATATGAATGGCCACCAACTTACAACAAAGCATTAAACAACCCTTTACTCTCGTTTTGAAACCATTGCACTTTTCCATCACAGTTTGCAATGCATTAACCATTGCAAATTTCATAGTCCGGAAAACGCCCTGGTGCCGAATTCCAGCTCTATTTTTGCAGCCCTAAGCTATCTTTCACTCGGCGCTATGGTGAGCTATTAACTGAAAGCAATTCAAATATCCAGTTAAAATCCCTCTGAAAGCTGAAATGGGGAAGTCTAATGGACTTAAAGATAAAAAGAAAAGAGGGGTTAACAGTGATGGAGAAAGCGTGGGAAGCCCAGAGGTGAGCTCTCCCTTGTCATCAAGGCTGCCCTCCCACCCCCCAATTCCCCTTGAAAACTCATCCTACAATCCTAGCCCTGTTAAAGAAAATGGCTGAAGATATCCAAACAACAAAGTAGTCTTTAAATACTTTACAGTCTTCAGCAGATATTCTGGCACAAGGGGTGGGGTGGGGGCTGTGGGAAGTCCTATCTCCCTTAGTGAAGACCAAATCAAATCATCTTTATTATGGTCTTAGACCCGCATAAGTACAAGCATAAAATGATATGTGGGGTGTGTATAAAAGGCACAAGACAAGGTCTAAAACTGTAAAAATGTAAAAGATGATAGGGCGGTAAAAATTATATTGTTGTCTATAAACTATAAAAAATGAAGAGTTGTATAAACAGTAGCACTGAAAAGCTCTAAAATTTAAAAATTATACATCTATAAAATTGTCACTGTAGTTTTGACCTCCCCAGAGTTGCAGGGGCATAGTCACTCCACGGGTGGGGTCTTTCTGAATCTGCCTTCTAACACTGCTGAGCGGAGGGCACAGTATCGGGCCAGAGTAAAGGCCCTCCTGTGGTTTGGAACTTCCAGCTGTGGTAGGTATGCAGTGGGGGAGGCAGAGTATCTAAGTCTTTTGGAGGTGAGGAAGTTTGGGGCCCTGCCTAGATTGGTTTTGCATTCCGTGTCTGTTGTTTTCTGTTTGACAGATGTTTTTGCCTGGTCATAGCCATAGCAAGTAGAAGATGGGGGGAAAGACCCAGAGCTGACATTTTAGTCCAGAGAGTCCATTTCCAGATAGATTGAAAATTGTCCTGTAAACTCAGGGGGCCAGACCCTATGAGTTGAAGGACAGTTTGAGCCAGTAATTGAGAATGGCCATCCTCCACACGCTGGCCTCCACCTTCATGATTCCTGTCTCCAGGCGTAGGGTAGCGTTGGAGACACAACATGGGACTTCGAAAGCTGTTCTTAGAAATTTGGACTGTACCAGCTCCAGTGGGTCAAATTTGGAGAAGGGGCCCAGTTGGGTGCCGAGGAGGAGTTGTGCCAGCAGCTTTGTTTCAAACAGTTTGAGGGCCGCAGGGATGTAATGGCCTCCTTTGGTCCTAGGAAATATTGAAGCTCATGATACTAAAATAGACAATGAAAATAAAATGCTACAAGATAAAGTTGAAGATTTGAAATGCCGTTCTTGCAGAAATGATATACGAATTGTTGGAGTTGGAAGAGCATTTGGAACATTACTACCTCTCCACCTTTATTGCAGCTCTCCTTTGAGACCTCCTGCAGTTACCAGAGTACTATGTATTAGAGATTAAAAGAGCTCACAGAACTCCCATCCCACCACCCCATGAGGGAGGGAGACCTCAGGCATTTATTGTCAAATTCCAGTGATTTTCTACTAAAGACAACATTCTATGGAGAGCACATGAAAAGGGAGAACTTGGCTGGGGAGAAAATGGTCTCTTGTGTCATGATTTCCCCAGATTAGGATGTGATGGAGTGTTGTAAAGCCTTTGACAGGTGCGTCAGTTAGCCAGAGCCCACAATATCAAGTTTTACATTTGCTTCCCTACTATTTTCTGTGCACACCATGAGGGTTGTCTTCATTCCTTCAACAATGCTGCAGAAGCAGAAAGCTTTCTACTTGCTCTGGATTATTTCCAGCAAACTCCTGGGCGCTTTCCAGACTAGCTGCTGGAACAGCAGCAAAATGCCTCCGTTCGGGCAAGTTGCATTTGGGATGTAAACAGCAGGGGGAGTAGTCTCGCAGCAACTCACAACTTGAAAAAACAGCAACTTTTTCACGCTGGGTGTACAACGTCCTTGCTTTATATCACAGCGATTAAATTTACCACAAGGCATTGGAAATGTGAACTGCACCCTGCTGTCAACCTAGGGACTGCTGTGTCACGATGCAGGAAGTGTGGAAGCACACTTCCGAGATATGTCCTGACCCCATTGTAGGGTCTAGTCTGGAAAGCACCCTGCTGAAGGCTAAGAAACTCAGGCCTTTCTTAGTACAATATTAGACTGAATCACTTTTAGCCACTTCATTTCTTTTAGATACCTTATACTCACCCTAATTTTTAATTGACTTTCTTTACAGTAGAGTTTTGTTTCCATTTCTCCTGTGTCCTGTAGACAATTTTGTTCTTCAGTTTAAAAAAATAGTTAAAAAATAAAAAAAAAACCCACATCTGATTGCAAAGATGTGAGAGAGCCAGTGGAAACAAAAATGATAGCCTACACTTCAGGAAGGGGTGGGAGCATTAAACACCTTCCCATCAGAGTTCTGTGGTGTGGAACTCAGCTTCTGAGTGGCCCTCTGCTGCCTTTTGAGTGGAACTGTGGTGCCCTTGCACACGGCAGAATGTGAGTCTGTGGAGCCCCTTGGCCTGTGCAGGCGACTAGCCATAGTGACTATCCCAAAGCCAGACAGCCCTGTAAGGATTCCGTTGATGGTTCTGTTTTCAGGGAAGCAGGAGCCAGCTGATGGCTCAAGTCTGGGCTTGAGTTCCCCTGCTCCAAGCCTGGGTGTGGGAGGATTAGCAGAGGCACCAGCAAGCCCAGCACTCCCTTCCTGCCAAGGGAGCGGCAAAGGAGCTTATAGCCTTTCCTTGGAACAGGCAGCAAAGCAGCATGATGGCCAATATGGACAAAATATCAGGCTTGACAAGTGGTAAAGGCAGCAGTCCAGTCAGGTCTGTGAACTGAGATGGGGAGTAAGTCCCAAAGAGTTGTAGCAGCTGAACTTCTGCATTCTCCTGTGCCTGCAACAAACAACATTTGGCATTCTCTGGCCTGCAAAAAGCTGATGTTAATTAAATTCCCCACAAATAGCATCCCTGGGTGGAGATAGTGAGGGAGATAGTGAGGTCTCATTATAATTAGCCCCATTTTTGAGATGCTGAAGCTGAGCTTTGGAGATATCTTCTGACTCAGCCTGGTTAAGGAGGCAGGGATGGATTGCCCGAGTCCTCCTGATACCTGGGCTTAGCCAGCTGCACACCTACAGAGCAGTGCCTCCTATTTTATTTTATAAATATAATGTATGTAAAACAAATGCATCTATTAATCAATTCAATTTTAAAAGTTATGAAACCACAGCTTGGTATCAATAAAACAATATCAAAGGCAATGAAAAACAACCCTCTGTATCTTACTTGGTTGGTTAGATGAGAGTAGAGGTACGGGGGCTTCCTTGCCAAATACTTGATGATGAGGCACTGGTGCAGCCCACTGAACCCATTGCTGAAAGTTCTGCCACCTCCCCTTGACCTGTCTTGTGCCCTACTAATTTTTCCCAATCACCATTCCCTCTGCAGCCTACAAACCCGACAAGAGGCTGGTTTGTGGTTCCCTTTGGAGCAAATCCCTGGTGGATATATTTGGCATCATCAGTGCCCGCCATTCTAGTCATCATCCTCATCTTCATGGACCAGCAAATAACAGCCGTCATTCTCAATCGCAAGGAGTATAAACTACAGGTCAGTCCTGTGCTGAGCTATGCTTAGAGTTTTAGCTTATGGAAAGCTACACTCACATGTTATCATAGAATTATAGAACTGGAAGGAACCAAATGGCCATCACAACCAAGCATCTGCTGCAAGGCCAGTCCATCCCAATGCCAATCACCCCATGGGTTGTGTCACCCCAATTTCAGCAGTTGCCAATAATTGCAGAATTTCCTGCCACTCCAGCCTAACTTGAGTTACAAATATCGTAAGCAGCTGGGACATTTAGCATGACGTTTCTGCAGGCCGCTTGTTTCTCCTCATCCCACTCTGTGAGGGATGCAGCAGCAAAACTTCATTTTCACACTGCCCTTTGCTCCCGATGGTTAAAGGAGATGAGGAAGGATGCTTTCCCCCCTCAAGTTATACAGCAAAATAGCTCCTGACAGGCATTTCCTACCCTGCCACTAGCAGATCCCACAGAAGTCAAATCAACAAACAGCACATTGCATCTGAGAAAAATTGGCTTTGACACAGAGTGCAAAATAAGGAACCTCTCCTTCTGGACCTCTAATGAATGTTTAGCCCCCAAGTTTATTGGGATCTTTAAAAAGGCCTGCACAGATGTCATCCACAAATCCAAATTCTCCTGCTTTAAATACGTTATGCAGATTGGGAGTAATTTATGCAGATTTGCTAATTGTGTGCTCTGTTCTGAAGCTAATGTACGTATGGTTGCAAAATTAGTGAAAGATGATCTACAGAAATGTATGGGACAGCAGGATTGTATGGGGTCATGGGGTCATAACTACTGTATACAGAGCACCCGAACAATGAAGCCGTCTGCATGCTTAAATAAAATTGATAAGTAACTGGGCAAGTAGAAATTAAAGCCTGAGCTAGTGGGCCTGACATATCTTCTTTGAGAAGCTGCTACCCACTTATGCACATAATCAAGCCTTTTGGGGAGGAGAGCTGGTCTTGTGGTAGCAAGCATGACTTGTCACCATAGCTAAGCAGGGTCTGCCCTGGTTGCATGTGAATGGGAGACTTGATGTGTGAGCACTGCAAGATATTCCCCTCCTCAGGGGATGGAGCCACTCTGGGAAGAACAGAAGGTTTCAAGTTCCCTCTCTGGCTTCTCCAAGATAGGGCTGAGAGAGATTCCTGCCTGTAACCTTGGAGAAGCTGCTGCCAGTCTGTGAAGACAATACTGAGCTAGATAGACCAATGGTCTGACTCAGTATATGGCAGTTTCCTATGTTCCTATGGGGGTGGGCAAACTTTCTTCTTTCCTATCCACTCCCTCCCGACCAGAATATGCTATTTAAAAGCTCTCCTCTCACCTTCTGGTGCTCTAGGAAGCTTAGCATTTACTCCCCTCCAGCATTCTGACTTAATGTGCCAGAGAGATCCATCTCCTCTGTGCTAGCAGGAACTGGTTCCTCTGGTTGGATTGTTTGAGGGAGTGCCTGGCATTTCTCTCCTTTGCGTCCTCTTACTCTAGCTGGAGCTTACCTAGCTGGCCTTCTGCTGTTTTTTGTTTCATTTGTGTTTCCATTTGCCCCTACTTCCTGACACAGCGCAGGCACATCCCGATGAAGGCATTTGCAATGGTTAGGTGCACTGAATCAGCACTATGAAACCTAAGCCACACAAAAACTGTGCCAGTCCCTTAGTGATCATGGCTATGGACTAGCAGGATCATATGGGTGGCACATGGGTGGCCAACCAAGCACACAGTTCCTTCAGCAGAAAATAGGTCACCTTTGGTCTACTTGTTTAGCTTGCTGTGTTTGTGCAGTCATTCCAGAAACAGCCACTGGAAGCAACCAGAGAGAAACTTAAGCATCTTTTCAATCACCTCCTTTGTTTAGAGCTCTGTATTTTGGATGGAAAGAGCAAAAAAAGTAGAATGGATCAAAAATGTATTTTGGAAACATAAAATTTGGGATTCAGTCCAGTCTCCAGGACTCACAGGTTCCTTCCATGAGGATATCAGGAAAAAGCAGAGAAACAAAATGCTATGAAAAACATTCAGCCAATACTTACAAACATACTTAATAATGGAATAATATGATTTGGTCATAACAATGTGCCCAGCTTTAAAGGATTTAAGCAACTTTACTGTTCACAGTGTAGCTAACATAATCATATCTGATGTCCTGATACCCCTAGGGCCTTGCTGAAATATGTAGCCTATCATTAAATCATTATAAATCATTAAAGTTTTTGTACAATCAGATTAATGGAGGGAAACGTAGAAGACATAGAGAGAAACTATTATGTTTTGTAGTGTCAGGAGCATTCATAGCGATACTTTTGACTACAAGTTAGTGTAAAGAGGTGAATGCAATTGACAGACACAAGAGCCCCACAAATTTTTAAATCCTATTATCTTCTGTTAGAATTGTTGCTCAGAAACAGGCTTACCCACTTTGTCTGGCATCTTAGCGTATTGGTTAATTTAGCCCTGGCAGACCAATTAAATAACAGCTCTGTCTTGAGGTCCTTATTTCCGGCTGAGAGGATCACTTTGCCACATGACACTAAAAGTACCTTTGCATTTCTTGCATCTGCAGTTGGCTAGAATGTACATTCCATGTTCTGTCCTGCATTAACAAAGCTTACCAAAGCAAACAAACCGTGAGAGAGAGCTGAAAAGGTGCTTCTAGTGTCATGTGTGAAAACATCCTACGATTTCCTACCTGGCAGACTCTAAAAGTGCTTTGTGTTTATTTTGGCTGCAGAACAAGTCTAAGGAGCCAAGCCACTGCCTGACTCTCCAAACCTCAGCAATTACAATCTCTGGGCAGGATAGACAGATCTCTCTAATCCAAGCTGCAACCTGTACATATGAAGACATGTTCTGGGTTGAGTAGCCATAGACCCTGCTCAAGCAAATAGAATATAATTCATTGATTCAAAAATGAACAAATGCCTTCTTGTTTCTGCTGAACACTGGAAAACAGAACTTGAGCAATGCACCTAACTATGTTGTGTCAGAATGGAAGAAGAGCTGATGTAGCTTTTGCAGGCAAGAGATATTGCAGCCGAGAGACATCTTGGAAGCATTCATGTCTTCTGCTGCTGTTACAGGTTAACATTCCTGCAAAATCCATGTAGTTTTTTTCATCCTGACATTATATTTCCCAAGGGTCATATCCCATGGTATTTTGTTGGAACCAGCCTTGTCTCCTGCCCAAACCTTTCCGGCTTCCATAGGTCCTTCCTTTTACTCACTGTGCAGCTTCTACACTGGTGAAGCTGGGCTGTGGTTTTTGACCACAGTTAAAACTTATCATTTAACCTCCTTGATTTTATTCAAGTGATACGTGGAAACTAAAAGGCAGCTGCAAATTCTGTTAGATGGAGAAAGACTGTGAGGGCAGCGAAGACTGAATATTTTGGCACAAGAAATAAGAGGCTGTCCACACATACAGCCGAGAGCAGGCTAAGGCAGCCAAGCCCTCTCTTGGCTGTGAGTGTGAACCGCTGGGAGGCAAGTGGCTCCCGGCAGCACGGTGGCAAACCCACTTAGGGAGCCTGCCGCTTAGCCATGGTTAAGGGCGTGAGGGCACCCTTAAGTCGGGCTAAGTGTCCGTGTGTTGGTGCTGTGCAGTGCCAACAGAGGAGCAGGCTCCTGGCCAGCACCAGCCAGGGGGATCTCCGAAATGCACCATGTGAGTATGCAGTGCATTATGGGATTTCCAGGGTCCAAGACAAGGTGTCCCGGCCCCTGACCAGGGGCAGCCGGGGGCCATCTGCAGGGAAGGTAAGTTTTAAGAGCCTTTCCCGCCACCCAACCTCAAGCCTCTCATGTAATCGTAAGAAAGGTCTCGAAGCTTGCTAGAAACTGGAGTAACAATAACAAGTAGGGACTAGGATGCCTCCCGCCCCCAAGCTGGTAAAGTCTTCTGCATTAGGGACCTAAGAGATTTTATGTTTGTTTGTTTTTTGAAGTTCCAAACCACCTTCCCTTATAAAAAGTCCACAAGGCAGTTTACAATACATTCCAAAATTCACTAATGTTTCTTTGTCTTCTTGTTGTTTTGTCCTTATACAAATTTGGTGTGAGGGAAGCCTGTCCTGAGAAGGTACATCTATCTGTAGAAAAACTGAGGCATGAAGCAGGATTGCTGCAAACAGGAGCTTCCAGACAGGGGCAGAAAATTTCCAAAGACTATTTATGGAGTACGAGTAATAGCCAAATTAGAGATGGAGGCTATCAGGTCCTCTGCTTGCTAGGGACTGCTGTGAGGCATCTTAATCAAAATTCTGCCACCCTGAAAGCCAAATTCTGCAAGCTGAATAGATTATGCAAATCAAATAACTTATGAAAATGTTATTTGATCCAATACCTCAAAACAGTAATGTATGAAATATAAAATGTAAGATTTAACCCTGTGTCTTCCAGCTCACTTCTCTGAGTGTTAATAATGCTGTCATTGCAGAAAGGGGCAGGATTTCACTTGGATTTCTTCTGTGTTTCACTTCTGATGATTCTCACTTCTGTTATGGGCTTGCCTTGGTATGTGTCAGCCACAGTCATCTCTCTGGCCCATATGGACAGCCTTAAGAAGGAAAGCACCACTTGTGCTCCAGGGGAGCAGCCCAAATTCCTGGGAATCAGGTATTGTATGTGGACAATGTTAGGAGTCAAAAATGTGTTCTTGTGAGCACTGCCAACTAGCACTCGCTGTCCTAGGCCAGGGGTGGGGAACCTTGGCACTCCAGCTGTTGTTGAACTACAACTCCCATCATCCCCAGCCACAATTGTGGCTGGGGATGGTGGGAGTTGTAGTTCAAAAACAGCTGGAGTGCCAAGGTTCCCCACCCCTGGCCTAGGCCATTATTGGACCTCTGGGAGAAGAAGCATTGCTATCCAGCCATTGTTCTGCTGGGTACCAGCTGCATACTCTGGGTGGGAATAGCAGGGGGTAGTTGCCTGCTGAAATATAAAAGTCTAACCTAGTCTAATGGCCTAGTCTAAAAGTCTAAATATAAAAGTCTGGGTTTATCTGGAGATGGGGAGACAGGGGGTGCCTTCATTGACTATGGGGCAGCTATCCCGGTGGTGGTGGGGAATAGAAGAAGAAACATTGGCAGGTCAGCAGGCTGTTCCAGGAGAAGGGTAGTCAGAAATTTATTAGCTGTCTCCCCTTCTGGCTGTCCTGCCAGCTCTTTGACCTCAGGGAGCACTGCCATCAACCCACATAGCCTTACCTTGCTCCTCTGCAATGCCAGTTCGGTCCAAAATAAGCCTGAACTCATCCATGATTTGATTATGGATGACGGGGCCGACCTGGTATGTATTACCGAGACTTGGTTGGGGGAGGCTAGTGGTCCAGTCTGGTCCCAGCTTCTCCCTTCAGGATATTCTGTAGAGGTGCAGGTGAGGGGATGTGGGCGGGGAAGTGGAGTGGCTGTGGTCTATAAGGATAACATCTCCCTCACCAGGGTCCCTGTTAGGGTATCAGACCATATTGAATGTGTGTACTTAAGTTTGGGGACCAGGGATAGATTGAGACTTCTGTTGGTGTACCGATCGCCCCGCTGCCTTACAGAATCCCTTAGTGAGCTGACAGACTTGGTCGTGGAGCTTGCGTTGGAGTCACCCAGACATTTGGTGCTGGGGACTTCAACATTCATTTCAGGACCAATATGTCCGGGGCAGCTCAGGAGTTCATAGTGGCCATGACAACAATGGGCTTATCCCAAGTGGTCTCTGGACAGATGCATATTGCAGGTCACATGCTTGATTTGGTCTACTATTCTGATCAGGGTGGTGTTCCGTGAGTGGGGACTTCTGTGATCTCCCCATTGTCATGGATGGACCACCATCTGGTTAAGGTTGGACTTACATCCACTTCCCACCTTCATAGGGGCGATGGGCCTATTAGAATGGTCCACCTGAGGAGGTTATTGGACCCAGTAGGATTCCAAGAAGCCTTGCGGGGATTCCCTCTTGGCTTTGCTAGTGATCCTGTTGATGCCCTGGTTGAGAATTGGAACAACTTGCTCACCAGGGCAGTAGACACGATTGCTCCCAACTGTCCCCTCTGACCTGCTTCAAAATTGGCCCCTTGGTATATGGAAAATCTATGGGGGCTGAAGCTGCAAGGTAGGGGACTGGAGCACAAGTGGAGAAAGATTACAGATTACAACATATAGCACATTTAAAGATCTATGCTCAGGCAATACGTGTGGCAAAGAAGTGGTTCTTTTTTGCCTGTATTGCCTCTGTGAGTTCACACCCAGTGGAGTTGTTTAGGGTTGTGAGGGGACTAGTATCCACCCCCCTCCCTTGAACCAGAATTTGGAGTCATCAGTTACCTGCTGTGATGTGTTTAAAGAGTTTTTCGCAGATAAAATCTCTTGGATTCGCGCCGATCTAGATGGAGACTCCACAATTAATTTGATGTCTGAACTGGAGGTGTCCAACAACCCCTCTTATGTGATTCTACTGGATCGGTTTCAGTTTGTGACACCTGAGGATGTGGACAAGCTGCTTGGAGTGGTGAGGCCTACCACTTGTCCTCTTGACCCTTGCCCAACATGGTTTGTTCTATCTAGCAGAGAGGCTGTTGTAGGTGGCCTGGTAGAAATCATAAATGCTTCTCTGAGGGAGGGCAGGATGCCTCTTCATCTTAAGGAGGCAATTATTAGACCTCTTCTAAAGAAGCCTGCATTAGATCCCTCAGAGTTGAGCAATTATAGGCCTGTTTCCAACCTCCCATGGTTGGGCAAGGTAACTGAGAGGGTGGTGGCCTCTCAGCTCCAGGCAGTCTTGGAGGAAACTGATTATCTAGACCCATTTCAAACTGATTTTCAGGCGGGCTATGGGGTGGAGACTGCTTTGGTCGGCCTGATGGATGATCTCCAATTGGCAATTGACAGATGAAGTGTGACTCTATTGGTCCTTTTGGATCTCTCAGCGGCTTTCGATACTATCGACCATAGTATACTTCTGGAATGTCTGAGAGTGTTGGGGGGTGGGAGGCATTGTTTTACAGTGGTTCAGCTCCTACCTCTCTGACAGATTCCAGATGGTGTCGATGGGAGACTGTTGCTCTTCGAGATCTGAGCTTAAGTATGGTGTCCCTCAAGGCTCCATACTTTCTCCAATGCTTTTAAACATCTACATGAAACCGCTTGGAGAGATCATCAGGGGATATGGAGCTGGGTGTTACCAGTACGCTGATGACACTCAGATATACTTCTCCATGTCAACTTCTTCAGGAGCTGGCATATCCTCCCTAAATGCCTGCCTGGAAGCAGTAATGGGCTGGATGAGGGAGAATAAACTGAAGCTGAATCCAGATAAGGCGGAGGTACATATTGTGCGGGGTCAGAACTCCAGAGATGATTTTGATCTAGATAGGGTCACACTTCCCCAAAAGGAACAGGTTCGCAGTTTGGGAGTACTTCTGGATCCACACCTCTCCTTGGTTTCTCAGGTTGAGGCGGTGGCCAGAGGTGCTTTCTATCAGCTTCTGCTGAAACGCCAGCTGTGCCCGTTTCTTGAGTTCAATGACCTCAAAACAGAGGTACATTTGTTGGTAACCTCCAGACTTGACTTTTGTAATGTGCTCTACGTGGGGCTGCCTTTGTACGTAGTCTGGAACTTCAGTTGGTTCAGAATGCGGCAGCCAGGCTGGTCTCTGGGTCATCTCAGAGAGACCACATCACTCCTCTGCTGATGGAGCTTCACTGGCTGCCAATAGGTTTCCGGGCAAAATACAAAGCCCTACATGGCTTAGGCCCTGGGTATTTAAGAGAGCGTCTTATTCACTATGAGCCACACCGCTCATTGAGGTCATCTGAGGAGGTCTGTCTCCAGTTACCACCAACTCATCTGGTGTCTACACAGAGACTGGCCTTCTTGGTTGCTGCCCCGAGATTGTGGAATGCGCTCCCTGCTGAGATACAATCCTCCCCATCTCTGGAAATTTTTTTAAAAATCTGAAAACCCATCTTTTCACCCAAGCTTTCCCAGCTTTTAAAAACTGTCTGATTTTAATTTTTATGGCTGATTTCAACTTTGTTAACTTAAGTTATAACTATAACTTTTTATATGTGTTTTAATTGTTTTATGTTAACCGCCCAGAGACAAAAGTTTGGGTGGTATAGAAGTTTAATAAATAAATAAATAAACCCAGAAGTCCTCTTGCTTGCAGGGAGCAGAGGGTGACAGGACTGATGGTCTTCATCCTCACGGGACTGTCTGTGTTCTTAGCACCTGTACTCAAGGTAACAGCAGCTTTCAGTCTTTGTACACATTAATTTCAAACAGGGAGAAGTGTTTGTATATCAGTCATAGAGTCTGCAGTGATCATCAAGTTATTGGCAGATGGGGTCAGGTTTAATATTTTCTAATCTAATCATGTCTATATCTTTCATGAGCAAATATTAGCAAGTAATTATTTGCAAATAAGGATGCTATTTCAGGTGAAGGCACATTTCATGAGAAAATAAGTCCCAGATAAATTTGCTGCCTCAGATGCCCCAACAGTATGTTTGAACCTGGGGCCAAACTAGACATGATGTTAATAACGTCATATGGCCCAGAATATTTATTGTTGTAATTTAAGTAGCAGCCATATGGGTACGGGAGAGAGGCCTGTTCTGGATCAGAACTGTTGTGTAGGAGAAGAGATGTAACTCTTTGAACCTACTATGAAACTGATCTGGTTCTGTGAGGACCTGGGGCTGCTGTTTACATGGGAACACAAATGCACTAGGTCACCTTAAGAGGTGCAGTGGGGAAATGCTTGACTAACAAGCAGAAGGTTGCCGGTTCGAATCCTCGCTGATACTGTATTGGGCAGTAGTGATATAGGAAGATGCTGAAAGGCATCATCTCCTACTGTGCGGGAGGAGGCAATGGTAACCCCCTCCTGTATTCTACCAAAGAAAACGTGGGCTCTGTGGGCGCCAGGAGTCGATACCAACTTGACAGCACACTTTACCTTACAAATGTACTGGACCAAAAGATGTGATTAATGTCATGTCCAGTTTGAGCCAAGTACCAGGAATTCAGTGCAAATATTCTTCTGGAAAGGACTGGAACAGGGAGGGGGAACAGCCTCACAAGTGTCTGTAGAATTGTTCTCCTTCCGAGTGGTGGTCTTGCTCTTGTTGCACTCGTATACCAGTGCCTGAAACAGGAATCTTCCCCACCCATCCTGCACCCAGCAAATGCATATGCATGTGCATGCACAGACACACACACTTATTAACTGAATCCCTGATTGGAGCATTCAAGAAAACGGATCCTCACATAAGGGAAAGGGAACAAACTCCCTAAATTCCCACTAGAGCACAGTTGTTAAACATCCTGTTCTCTTTTGCATCTGATCACCATAATGTTCTGATGGGTAGTAAAGCTGTATAGAATTCAGTTGAAAGAAAGAAAGAAAGAAAGAAAGAAAGAAAGAAAGAAAGAAAGAAAGAAAGAAAGAAAGATTAAGTTTAGCGCTAACTATATATTATGCTTTGGCTTGATCTTTCTTAGTTTATCCCAATGCCGGTACTGTATGGGATTTTCCTCTACATGGGTGTGGCTGCACTCAGCAGTATTCAGGTGAGTGCAAAGTAGCAGTAGAAGCATCCTTTGGATTACAGGGAAGGAGGTACTGTGAGTTTTGCTGATTTCTAGATCCATCAATAGGAAGTTTGTTGTACATTATGATAAAGTAGCTGACCCCACACAGAGCATCTGTGCGCTCTTTGGGGCCAGCGGTTACCTCTTCCCCCTACCTTCTGCCCCAGTCTCCACTTCCACCCAGCCGCCTCTCCTCCCCACCGCCACTTCTGCCCCCCCTTCCTGGGCCTTGTCTCCATGGCTGGGCTGGGCCTGCCACTGCCTCTGGCCTCTGTGGCCAGGCCTGCCGCTGCCACGGCGACCAATCCTCCTGGGTGCGCCTCAGCCAATCAGGCCCATCCACTGCCCAGCCAATCAGCTGGGCGCTGGGACACACATTCCAAGGCACACCCAGGAGAATTAATATAATAGATAGAAAACAACACCCACGTTGGGATGTATATCCCGAATATGGAAGCTGTCTTGTGTTTTGACATGGGCTAACAGCACTCACTGGGTTTATTACTTTTAAGGAAAAGTCCTTTGCACCTTGCATATTCCAGGGCTGATACAGTGTAACCTGCACCCAACTCCCCCCTACTCCTGTCTCCTTCCCCAGTCTGCCTCTGCTTTGACTGGTTGCATAAAACCTTCAACATTTAGCTAAGGAGTTGCAGGGCAGAAAATGGAAGAAGTGAATGATTTTGTCAGAAGAGATATGAATATCGGGGAGGGAGCTGAGGAGCAACAATAGAATACCAGAGAGAAGATTGTAGAAGTCAAGGCAAGAGATGACCAGGGCACAGACCAGAGCGTTTCCTAAGTGATGTGGGTGGGGGCAGAGAGGAAGGGCCATATTTCTGCAACATTGTAAAGGTAGGTGCAGCTCACCAAGAGGAGGGGCTTGGTTCTGTATGTCTTCTTAAAGTATTAGCAGCTGTGCACTGTGTTGAATGACTACAAAATATTCCCTGTGCCATTTGGCCTTCCACATATTGTCTAATATAGACTATGTGATTTTCTTCTGCATGAAATCCAGGGAGCAATTATCTCAGAGTGAAGAGAGAAGTAATGAATGACATCTGGATTAAGGAAGTGCTGGTGCAGCAAACATGCGGTTTTGGTCAATCTCCTCTTCCTTGTGTCACTGCCCCCCCCCCACAATATGTCCCAGGGCCACACAGCCCTCAAGGACACATTTCTGTGAGTCACAGTGGACTTTGGAGGGAAGGGGAGATTAATGAAAATTGCTGGCATTCCATGATGTCACCAAGAAGCCTCCCTCCCAAGTTCAGAGCAGTTTTGCTCCTTAAAAAACACACACATCAATAATAAGGCAATGGAGAAATATACATGCCATGCTTTTAAAAAGAAAAGATGGGGAGACCTGAAGCATGAGGGAAGACTGATGCCTGAGCCTCAGTCTTTGGTATGCTGTTGGTATACAGATCTGTCATTTCAGCTGCAAAGCTGGGTGGAAGCTAGGCTCACTCTGTAACTGAGGGATCTGATGTGAGCTCTCTTCTTACATGATGTTTGTCTTAGAATCATTGTAACATTGCCTTCAATATAAAAGCTGCTGACACATTAAAAATAATAGTTAGCATGTAAAGAATATTCATAGAATATTTTCAGCAAAGCCCAGGCTTCCTGACCTTACTTTTTATGTGAGGAAGTATCCAAAATAATCTGTCATAGTTGATGAAGAATACGCCGCTCTAGGGCAAGAGTTCCTCCATGGAGTATTCAGTGTCCAAAGGAGGACTCCTCATGTCTCTCTTCTTTTAACATATGCCAGTTTACGGACAGACTCCAGCTTCTGCTGATGCCTGCCAAACACCAACCTGACTTCATTTACCTCCGACATGTTCCACTACGCCAAGTCCATCTTTTCACCTTCATTCAGACATTTTGCCTGGCTGTTCTGTGGATCATTAAGTCGACTGCAGCTGCCATTATCTTCCCATTGATGGTAAGAGTTTATAGGTCAGGTATTTGATACATTCACATCTTGGGCTGGATTTGAGTGAGAGGATTTGCCAGACTCTTTCTCTTATTCTCCTTTGCTCTCTGTTCAAAGCACAAGTCTTTTATTATCCATTCTCTACTTCAACAAGAATTTTCCATCTCCTTTCCAAAAGGAAGGAGAGATAGAATCAAGAAACAAGTCCTTGATTTCTCCTACTAGCACCTGCCTGGAGCAAAAAATTAATTTCCCCCCAAGTCTCTTAAAAATTCTTCCCTACAAATGTTGATGTAAAATATTTGCTGAATATTCACCAGATATTCTCCGAATGTTTGAAAACTGTAGTCAATATTTGCAACTGCCAATAGTTTGTCAGTACTGTATTTTTGAAATCAATATTTAATTTCTTTATTGGATACTTGGCAGCCCTTGATAGGTGTCATAGAATAGTATTACTAATTTGACAGTATTTGCTAGCTGACATGCAGTAACATGCAAGAACTAGAAAAATTCAATTCTGTAGGTCAAACTTTTTTTTAAATTGGTGAGATCAGATATTGCAGTCAAAATCCAAATTGTAAGTTTTGGTATATTTATTATATATTTTGAAGAATTTGTATGTATGTATGTTTGTGTGAAATAAAGTCATACTTCCTTATGGCCTATAGATACCAGATTTTGCATACACAATCCTGCCACTGAAATTAGCTGAATATACTATGTTCTACAATGGAATATGCTTGATGAAAGTTAAAAAAAATTGTAGCTTTTTGAAGAAACTCTGAATATCATATTTCCCAATTATCTACAGATACTAAATTTTGCATGAACAATCCTGCCATTTAAATTAACTGAATGCACTAATTTTTACACCAGAATATGCTTGAGGAAAGTTTTAATTTTTTTTAAAAAAGAAGAAATTCTCAGTATAATCACATTTAACTGTTATTGTTCTCAGTAGATTTTTAACACTCAATAATCAGATCAATAATTCCAAAATGATGACATGCCCAACAAAAGCTGATCTTTCTCAGATTTAAATGTACTATGATTTAAATTTACTGTATATAGTAATTATTCAATAAAAGGAATAGTGTTTGAAGTTGAAATTTTACAAATTTCAAATTTACTTCCTTTTTGTAAGCACATTAATAAAGAATTATATTACACAAATTTAATTTCTTGAACTTTCCTATAAGTGTAATATACGCAAAATGACTTTGCCTGATCAATGATGGGCCTCACATACATTTTTAATATTTAAAATATTTTTGATAATTTTTTTTCATTTCTAACCTGCACTTCACTGTCATGTAGGCTCCCCCAACCCAAGTTACAGTACGATAGCTTTCCCATCATTCTTCCTTTCAGTATATCCACTAAAAGGGAACTCCTCCTCAGCCTTCTCCACTGGGGCTCTCCAGGATTCAGTTCTTGGGTGTACTTGTCAAATCCCATGGCTTGCAGTATCACCTATATATTCCAATGGGTTCCTAACTATCCCTCTCCACTCCATCCAGTCCTGCATCTCTACCTGCCAGTCTGATATATGTGAACTGCTAATTTTCCCCAATTGCCAATTTATCCTGTCTTCAGTTCCTCTCTGTAGTCATCAACAATATCAGCATCCACCCTGTTGACCAGGCATGAAGCCTTGGTTTTATCTTTCCTCCCTTTTCTTTGCTCTACCCATACAATCTCGTGCCAAGTTTCATTACTTCTTGCTTTATGGTACAGTTTTGCAAAAATCCTTCCCTGCCTCTTCCCCTTCCTCTGTCTCCTTGGCCCAAACTGGTTCATGCTCTGGTCATCTCCTGCTTTGACTACTGCAGCCTTCTTCTCTCTGGCCTTTGCTTATCATTGATATCAAAAATTCCGCTGGCAGAATAATTCACCTTTCTCATTCTTCTGATCATGTGATGCCCCTCTTCCCTAACTTCACATGCCTTCCACATCCAGCACAAACTCTTTATCCGTATCTTTTTAAGTTCTTCCCACTCTATTTTACTTCTCTAATTTCCTATTTTCTCCTTGCCTCCTCCTCTCTTCCAGCTTTACCACCCTCAACCGAAAAGCCTCCTGCTTTTTAAAATCATTTTGCTTATTCTTTCTTGCAGCCAGCTATGCTTCAGTTTCTCTCCCTGAATGGTGCCGTTCTATTCCTTCAACTCCGTCCTCAACATCCTTCTTTTTCATGAGGCTTTTGGCTTAGACCTTAGGATCAAAACGCACATTCATGGGAACATGTACTAAAACGGTGTGCTTCCAACTGGAAGCATCACTTTTTGTGCCAAACAGAGCCATGTGGGGAGCAATCCATGGGACACAGGGAGGGGGAGATTCTCCTCATGCCACCTTCCCACTGAAAATTCTTTCCATTTGCAGAGCTCTTTTGTCCCTATGACTCAGGAGCTATAGAATCAACAGTGCATGTTCTATTATATTGTAATTTCTATAGGGACATCTGTAGGTGTCATGGCTCAGACTTCTGACTCAGAAGAGTCAGAGCAGGAACGGGAGCAGGGGCGTAACTATAATAGGGCAAGGGGAGACAGTTGTCTGGGGGCCCACTGCTTTGGGGGCCCCCCAGAGGCAAGTCACATGACTGACTCCCCCAGCTGAACACCCGCCCAGGCTTCTTTCAGTTGTATTCATCCTCCGAAATTGATGTGAGTGTTAAGACTTGGAACTACCAGAACAGCATGTCTTCTCTAGTACCATTAAATGACTTGCATCGTCCACAATTTACAAAACCTTTTAAAAAACAATTTAGGACATAAATTTTATTATGCTTTTTGTTACCACTATTCAGCCTCATTTAAGATTTCTTTACTTCATGAGCTGAGCTTCATGGAGGGGCCCCATTTTAAAATCTTGTCTCTGGGCCCACTACAACCTTGCTACGCCCCTGAACGGGAGGATTTGCCTGCTAGCGAGGGCTCAGAGGCACAGCAACAGGATTTGGCAGGGAGACCAGACTCTGGAGCTGAGGATTTGCAACAGCTGCCAGACATGATTTCTGATGGGGAGGAGCCTGGAATTTCACCTATCTTGAGAAGGCGTCTCAAGAGGCAAGCTCAGTGGGAGTCACGAAGGCGCAGGAGATCACAAGAGAGGAAGCCGAAGTGCTGACTCAGGGAAGCCTGATTGGCTGCTGGTTCTCTTGAGCCATATATATTTAGCAGTCTCTCAATTGTTCAGATGCTGTTTGCAACTTTCGCTGGCCACAGACAGTGTGCTATTTGAATTCCAAACTTTTTACAAGTTCCAGTTTGCCTTGTTTATGCTTCCCTGCTTTGTTCCATTAATTCCTTGTTCTGGTATCCTTTGCTCGTTTCATTCCTTGCTTTGTGTTTTCTTTTCTCTTAGTACTCAGTTATTGTTAGAGGGGGGTACCTAGTTCAGTTCAGGGGACTTAATTCATTTATTATTTTCTTTGGGAGCCTTTTCTTTTCCTTCTTGCAGTTTCGCTGCTGCTTTCTGTTATTTCACAGGGGGAGTGCTGAAGGGGGTTGTAAATCCTGTTGGGTTAGCCGAGCTAACAGATTTACGACAGTAATATGCATATTCCTACATATTTATTAAATTTTCCTGCCTGCTCTGTTGATTTCTACATATGCTATCTTTTATCAGATCATGATGATAAGATCTCTTATGCAGTTGCCAAGTTTTACCTAATTGCTAGCAGAATTCGTAAGACCATGTTATGTACCTGAACAATTAAGTATCACTATCTATTGAGGATAGCTGATAAATAATTAGTCAGTTTCCCCTTAATATGTTTCATGTCTTTAGGGATGCTAAGGATTTATTATTTTTTTGTTTTTCTTTTCTCTTTTCTTTTCTGTATTTGTTGGTCAGTGACCGAATTTTTTTTACTACCACGGAAAATTCCCTCCGCAAGGTGACAATTTGCCCCCAAATTGCAGTGGGGGGGGGTTTCCAATGGGGAAATGGTGTAAGGGGAAAAACTTAGCCTCCTCCATTCTCTGATCCCAAGTGGCATTGCCACCCTGTATGCTCTTTTTGGCAAAAAGAAAGTACTTCAAGTTGGTAGTACAACTTAGGAAACTTTCTTGCAAACATGTCTTTTGACCCTTAGTTCTGATCCCCAGGGCCGGTGCTACGATTAGGCCAACTAGGCAGCCACCTAGGGCGCAGACCTCAGAGGGGCGCAGAGTGTATCCAATCAATCAAAATGATTTGTGTGCCAAAATATTTTCTTTTGTATTAGAGAAAGATATTCAAAAATTGATGTATTACCTATTCTTGCAATTTAAAATAAATTTAGCAGTTTCAAGTTTTGTGCTTTTCATTTTTTCTACAAAACATCTGTTTTTGAAAATTGAAGTTGAAATTTTTTTGCGGGGTGCAAGTACTTAGTCTTGCCTAGGGCACAAAATAGTCTGCCTGATCCCCAAAAGAAATGAAACCTAAATACATGGAATAGCACTGTCTCACTTTTACCTATTTTTACACTTGTCTCTCCCCTTTTGTTGTCTCCCCAGCTGTTGAATTTTAGATTGTAAGCTCATCAGGACAATGCCTTTTTTTCTTTTATTAATCTACTAGACATTAAGCCCGTAACATTAACGGGCGCTAGAAGAGTTGTGTAGAAATATTTGCAGGTTTAACGGGTTGCTACGTGGACCTACGACACAGAGACGGTAACTACACGCGCACGCAGTTGTGTGCGTAGTTTCCGTTGCTGTGTCCCCGCGCGCCACGCATGCTCAAAACACCTGCAAGAGGCACGCAGTTGTGTGCGTAGTTTCCGTTGCTGCGTCCGCGCGTACCACGCATGCGCAGAACACCTGCAAGAGACATGGACGCAGGTACCTTAGGGTTTTATTATCCTCTCTAATAAAACGCTTGGTGTCCGTCCGTGGACGGACACCAAGCGTGCGTTCGAGCCTCGCCTGTTCTGGGCATGCGCGGAGCGCATGCCCAGAACAGAGCAAGGCAGGCACGACAGGCAGGACCCGGCGGCCATCTTGGGCGGCCAGAAACAGCCGCCCCGAAGAAGCCGGGACTGCGGAGGAGGGGGACACTGGCCGAGGCGGCGGCGAAGCCTATTGCGTCCTTTGCGTCCATAGCAGCAGTTTGGGCATTGGCTTAGCACAGAGAGGAGCTCTGTTCGGGAGCTCCTCTCTTCTTCACAAAAACTGCTTTTAGTTCACCCGACTGTCGCGGGCTGCTTTGGGTAAGGAGGTCTCGGGCAGCTGGGAGGGCGGGGGGGGCAAGGCCAGAGGGAGTAGGGCGGGGGGGGGGAACTCTCTCCTACTAGCGCCTGTTATTACAACGGGCCTGAAAACACTAGTATAGGATAAAGCTCTGTGTGCATTGATATTTCTAATAATCATACTAACCCTAATGACATTTTGATTTGGCCAACTAGTTGCTTGCTCTAGTAGGAATACGGAAGGCAATGGAATACATCTTCCCCCTACATCATTTGAGTTGGTTGGATGACATCATGCCAGAAAAGGACAGAAAAGAGGAGGAAGAAAGGCTGAAGAGAAAGCCAGACCAGGATGACAGTGACAGTGAGGATGTGAGTATGACTGAATTTGGGGGGCTGGCAGATTGGGAAAGGGTTGAATTGGGTAGAAATTCCATGCTCTCCAGCCACACATACAACAGTGTGAACAACAAAGAAAAAATGTGACCTCTCTTTGTGTGAAGCAAGAAGCTGGGACTTTGCATAATATCTAAAACTATCAAAGTATGATAGTTTGAGCCTGGTCATTTGTGCCTCGAGTGAAAATTCTGGATTGATTTGTTCTATGATCCATTTGTTTGTTTTCCTAGCTGTCCACGGTATCCTCAAAAGTCTTCTCAGCACCAAAGTTCAAAAGTGTCAATACTTTTTCTGTCCTGCTTCTTCAAAGTCCAGCTTTCACATCCATAGAGTGTCACAGGAAAAACCATTGTCCAAATGATTCTAATCTTTGTAGATATAGATACATCATGGCATCTAAATATCCTTTACAAGGCCTTCATTGCAACCCTACCAAGTGCTAGTCTGCAGCATATTTCTTGACTGCTGGATCCTTTACTGTTGATGGTTGAAGCTATCCATCACTTCAATGTCTTCATTGTCAATTCTGAGACTGGTTGCTGTACTTGTTGTCATTAGTTTAGTCTTCTTTACATTTAATTGTAGTCCCAGTTTTTCACTGTGCTCCTTGACTTTCATTACTAGAGCTTGCAGATCATCCACATTCTCAGCTATCAGAGAGGTGTCATCAGCATAGCGCAGGTTATTGATGTTTCTTCCTCCAACTTTAAAACCATGCTCATCTTCTTCCAATCCAGTTTCCCTCAGTATATGTTCAGCATATAAGTTGAATAAAGAAGGAGAAAGTATACAGCCTTGTCTTACTGCTGAGAAGTGTCTGCTTTTGCACGCACATGCACACGAATTGGGGAGGTGAGAGGGTCAGGGGCTGATGTAGATCGGGACCACAGCATCTTTGAATACTTTCCCCTTGTGCTATTTTTTAAAATGAACTACTTTGAGGCCATTTGTTGTTGTTGAAAAGTAGTATATCAATATTAATAGGTTTTTTCTGTGGAAAATGGCCCTTCCGAGTGACTATTCACCCACAACATGGTTGTTTGTTGCAAGTAGCTGCTTCCAGGGTGATTTTCCATTGGAGAATGACACAAGGGGAAAGTGTTTGTGTAAGTATCTATTTATTTGATTAGATTTATATACTACCTTTTGTCCATAGACCCCCAAGGCAGTTTACACCATCAATAAAATCATATTTTTGAGCAATAAAACAGTAAAGACATTACTTTTGCTGATTTTTCCTTTCCTCACAGACAGTTGATGATTTCATGACTCCTGTGAGTGGAGAGGGGCTAGTTCCAGTGTAGCTTGAAGGGCAGCAGCAGGAGGTGGGGGTCACAATGGCTGTTTCACCTAGCTGCTGCTTTTTTGTGCTCTTCCTTCTCACAAGTAGCTGGTGGTTCTATGTGAGAAGAAGTGTCTTTTGGTACTTCACCTGTAGGTGTCTGTCAGGCACCCGGGTACTGCAGACATGCAAGGGATCACCAGGTGACCATGAGCAGGCAATAGGAGTGAGCCAGGTAGAGTTCTGGCAGTTTAGGACAGGGCAAACAGGAAAAAACCAAAAAAGGAACCGTGCACAATAATGGGACAGAGGAGCCTCAAAAAGAATGCCAGAAAATGCAAAAACACAAGCTATGCTGTACCTAAGGGTCTATATGGAGGAAATAGACAGAACACGTGTCCATTTTTTCTGTGACTGAAGATGCTGTATTAATAGTCATAGAATAAATGAATAGCAGTAACAATTGTCTTGCAAGTTATATTGGCACATACATATGTCAAAGACATTACATCCCAGTAAACTGAACAAAAATCATTGTTAAAGATGAAAACAAATTCAATTCACAGACATTCATATATTTGAAAAAACAGCATAAGTATGTGGAAAAAAATATTTTCTTTTCTGTATTAAGAATAAAGTCTTGCAATGGTGAAAAAAAGTACTTGAATGAGTAACAATAGCAGTTGTCTTGCAAGTTGTATCTGCACATACATATGTAAAAAACATTGCATCTCAGTAAATTGAACAAAAACTTTTTTCTTTTTCTATGTTAGGAATAACATTTTTCTGTGTTAGGAATAAAGTCTTGCAATGGTGAAAAAAGTCCTTGTAGGCTAGCCCGGGATTCTTGAGCCCATTTCGGAATTAGTCCTTCCTCAGAGAACTATTCTATAAATAATTATTCTGTAAATAAACTATTCTGTAACTATTCTGTAAAGATAAGACAAGAACTTACTAATCTTCTGCCCGGCAACTTAAATGGATAGCCATAATAATATACATAACATCCTCCCCCTTGTGCACAGACCAATACATACCAAATTTCCTCCTCTCTGAGCTCAAACAACAATAGCTTGACAGTCAAATCTTTATAGAGGCAGCCTTTCCTCCTATAACTTGTTGAGGGGAAAAAAGCTTGCTAACCTTCAAGCACCAAGAGCTTGAAGATATATAGCCCAGCACCAATTAAGATGCTTCATACCAGGTGAGGCTGCCTCCAATTAGATCTACAAGAAAATTAATATAAACGTTTCTGCACCAGCTGTAAGATATCACCACATTCAGTAAAAATGCAGCTTTTTCTTGCTTTGCAGATCGTTGACATGTCATGCTGCTAAGGTTGCATAAGCAGCCAGCCATGTGAAATCCAGAAACCCCTATCTACAAATAGCGAGTCTGGGGTAAATACCTTCAAATACAGTCAATGAAAAAGCCATCCTCCATCAAAGACATCAGCACATTCAATGTAAATACACCTTTTTCTTAATTCGCAGATTATTGACATGTCATACTGCCAAGACTACACAAGCAGCAAGCCTTATTAAAACTCCTATATACAAATAGTAAATCTAAAGTAAATTCCTTTAGATAAAGCTGATGTAAAGAACCAACCTTCAACAATTAAATGCATAAATCACATAACAAAGTTAGACAATTACAAAAACACTGATATGTCACATCATACAGAGTTGAGCCCATACAGGAAGATCGTATTCAGTTTATATATGAAAGTAGACTCCATTTTTAACAATAATTGTTCAACATTCTCATGCCTAAATTTCTTTGATTGGTATTTATAAATTACACTGAACCTGATATCTTCAGAGGATATCTTTCTCTCCCTGAGGGAGAGAAAGGGGAAAACGTCCTATCAGGCAGCCGACGCTGCCTGAAATGATTAGCTGAGAGCTCACTCGGACTCTCAGCAGTCCGGACCACGGCCCTTTGCATGTGATGTCATGCACAAAGGGGGAGTGGCCTGGGCTGCCGAGAACCCAAGCGAGCTCTCAGGTCGTCATTCCAGAGAGGGAGAGAAAAGATAAAACATCCTATTGGACAGTCGGTGCTGCCTGAAATAACTGGCGGAGAGTTCTCCCGGGCTCTTGGCAGCCTGGGCATGGGAGGGGGGAGTTCGCTTTGGGCTCCTCTGGAGCCAGAGCCACAGGGCTTTGGCAGCCTTTTTCATTGGTGACCCAGGTTCTTTAAACCCGTTCGCACAATGGTGGATATGCCCCTGCTGTTTGCCATTTATAGTTCTGTCCCCAGCTTCTGGGTAGTCCCCCTACCTCCTCCATAGTGTTTGGATGATTATCTACTGCTTTTTTCCAACTAGGCTCTGCCTTTGCTCCCACTTATGCCATCTCAAATCATGGAGTTTGTGTTTCTGGTGGAATGGTGGCACCTGCAAATCGTATTTTCCTAGATAAAGGTTGGCAGCTCTTTCCAGGGGCCTGGGTTGAGGACTGTCAGCTGGTAAGAGTCGGGGTCTGAAGGTCTGAAGAGTCACTGTCTAGCCCCTGGCTTCTCTGAGAATTTGGCCTTTGGTCTCCTTCCCCCATTGTAACTCCCTTTGCTTCACCCTTTATGGAATGGTTTTTCAGAGGCAGGAGAAGTAGATCATAGAGCATAAACAAATACGTGCCACTTTGTCTGTCATTATAATAACTGCTTCCTTGTCCTGTGCTCTTTTTTTAGTCTGAACGCATGTACCAAGAAAAAGGACCAGAAATCAACATCTCTGTGAACTAGCGAGACAGACTCACCAATCGACAAGGCAAAAAATGAACATTTGCAATAGATTTGCAAGGATTTGCAAGGATGCATATTTTTAAAGATGTTAAGGAGCCAATGAAGAAGATGGGACTAAATTCAGAATAAAGAAGAAAGACCTAATTTAATTAGAAGAAAAACCAAGAACTCACTATACTTCAACTATGCCTAAGTGAGCCTCTCTGGTCTTCTACTTAACTCCCCCCACCCCACCCCCAGAAAGTTATTCTACACCCATTCCGGGAAGTAATTTGATTGGCCAACCGTTTTTTAAAGTTCTTTTAGTGTTTAATATTTTTAAATCCACAAAAAATGCTACTGCACATCTTGCATACCTATTGTGGCTCAAACATTCACCCACTTCAGAGGAAGATGTATCTGATCTTGTGTGTGTGTATACACACACACACACACACACACACACACACAAAGCAGGTTTTAGAAATCATGCTTTTGTCACATTCTGTGACCTAGGACTACAGACTGGAGTCATAATGTATTTTGTTATGGAGTCATGATGTATTTTTTAAAATAAATGTGTTTTAAGTTCTTTTAATCTTTTATTTAATGTACTGTTCATATTGTACTGATTTGTGACTGTAACAATAAATGACTGGCTGACTGGAGTGGTCTGGATTCTTAGTAGCTCCTGCCTCAGAGGCTGCATTAAAAAACCTCTCACTCTAATGATGGCCTTGAGTATGTCCTTTACTTTCTCCCACATAATTGAATAAATGCTGCTATCTACTCCTGTACAAAAAATAGGAGCACTGCTCTTGGGGACACTATTGTGGTAGGGGGCATTCTCTCTCTTTCCTTTGGTTACAAAAAGTGAAAAGGCAGAGGGTGAGTGGTATGCTGGTGGCAGCTTGTGCAATGTGGTGGTGGTGGAGAAGTGTTGCTAGGGCAGGTATTACAAGATGTTGGGTCTAAGCAGCAGCGGATGGCCTCCTTTGTACTCCCTTTGTCAGATACCAGCAGTATCTGAGTAGCTGTTATTGTTGTGGCTGGGACACTTGGGCAGCCATCCTCATGGGATTGGGTGTAATCCTGGGGCCCAAGACCACCAGCCCTTCCTGGGCTAGCCCTGTCTATCCAGGTAGGACTGGTTGTGAGAATGGGCTCATGGACTCTGCTTTCCTGAATCAGATGACCAAACTTTCACAGAGGTGAGCCATAGTAATAATGGGTGACTTCAGTTACTCTGACATCCCCTGAAGGACTAACCCTGCTAAGAACGGGAGGTCTTGATCTCCCTTGCTGACAAATTCAACGTTTAGAAGACAGAAGGAGGAACAAGATGGTCAGTTATTCTGGACTTAATCTTTACCAACAGAGAAGATGATGAGGAAGTGAATGGCGGGAACCTTGGGGGAAAGTAATCTTAGAATTCATGATATCAAGAGGAGGGGAAATTGAGGATGGTTGGATTTGTACCCTGGATTTCAGGAAAGCTGATTTTAACAAGCTCCAAAAAAAATTAGTTAGGCTCCCACGACTAGAAATCCTAAGGAAAACAAGAGGGATGGGAGATTCTGAAAAGCAAAACACCAAAGTTATGATTGCATACAATTCCCAGGGAGAGGAGTCAAGATGTCGATGAGGTAACAGCCTTGGTGATTAGCTCTGAAATGTTTGTTTTGTTTTGTAAACTCTTCATCTGTTTAGTGGGTTAAAACCCTGCCAACACTCATGGGAGACACCCCAATAAACCAACGTGGATGCATACAGACCTCAGAACCACCCCACTGAATGAGACAGGGTGCTGAGAACCTGTGATCTGGAGCCCAGGTGACCCTATGTTGCTGGGAGCCCTGGCACCAGGAGAACTGGGGGAACCTGAGCCAGCACCTCCACCATTACTCAGAGGTGCAGCTGGGTAATTTTGGAGCCTAGTTTACTGTGGGGAGGCTTTGCAAAACAAATAATTTTCTGCCATGAAACAAGCCACATATAGGACTTTTTTGAAGTTTAAAAAATTCAAAAAAGTATTTAAAATAAAGTTACCTATCAATCTGCTTCAAATTAAATATACAGAGTCCTCCCTTCCTGCCCTACATTGGTGCCTGATATCAAAGCCCAAGCCATCCCAAAATAAACAAAGGGGAGGATAACCCATAGAAGTACCCATGCACCTTCTGGATAGCTCCTAGGATGAGGTGGGGCTAAAAAAACCAGCCAGCAGCAAGAGACAAAGTTGGAAAAGTCTGGGAGTATGAATTTCTGGATCTACAGAGACTTTAATAAAAGACAACTGTAATAAATATGTAATAAATAACCTAAAGGTAGTTTAGGTTTACCAGATCTCCAACTATACTATGACACTTATCAGTCTCATCATATTCTGTGGACTGGAATGACAACAATAGGTCGTCACAGCTTGGTATAGAATCTTGTGGACTACTTGGTTATACTCCAGAAGAAATGTTGTGGCAAGATAAGATAAGGAGATGTTTAGGGTCAGTAACCAGCCCATTTGTATATTAAAAATTATGGGTAGGGATAGTTGGAGAGAAATTATTGTTCTGAGATCATTCCCGCTTCTACGATTTTGGGTCAACACTTTTAAAAATCAGATCACTATTAATAATTAATAAGTGGAGCATCTTATATGAAGGATTTTGTTCTAAAGATATATGCATATTTGGTGGCAGAGAAATGTGGGAAAATAAGTATATGAATAATTGGGAAATACGTTTGGGTTGCTCACTGGATGGTTTGTATTGGAGTTGAATATGGTCAATGGGCCCTAAAACCAATTTCTTTGAATATTAAAGAACTTTCTTAAAAAGTAATGCCATGGTGGTATATAACACCATTATGGTTACTTTATTTAAATCCCTCAAAGTCACCTTTATGCTGGGGAAATTATGGCAAAACAGGCAGTTATTATATGTGGTAGACTTGTCCTCAGTTACCTTCTTTTTGGCAAAGGGTTTTGCAATACATAAAAAACATAACTAAGTTTTGTTGAAATCAGAGGTGGTTTTACTTAATGATTTGAGTGAAATTAAAGCTTCAAGGATAAAGGAAAGTTTACAGATGTCAGCATCTGGGACAAATGCAAATCATAAGGTATATCTCATCTGATAATTATATTATCAGAGAGGGTCTGGTAAATATTATAAATGCTTCACTGAGGGAGGGCAGGATGCCTCCTTGTCTTAAGGAGGCTATTATCTGACCACTTTTGAAGAAACCTGCACTGGATCCCTCAGAGCTGGCTAATTACAGACCTATTTCTATCGTTCCATTGTTGGGCAAGGTAATTGAATGGTTGGTGGCCTCTCAGCTCCAGGCAGTTTTGGATGATACAGATTATCTAGACTCATTTCAAACAGGCATTCCTGTGGGCTATGGAGTTGAGACTGCCTTTGTCAGCCTGATGGATGATCTCCAATTGGCTATCAACAAAGGGAGTGTGACTCTGCTGATCCTCTTGGATCTCTCAGCAGCTTTAGATACCATCGACCATGATATCCTTCTGGATTGCCTGAGGGGGTTGGGATTCGGTGGCACTGTTTTACAGTGGTCCCGCTCCTACCTCTCTGGTAGATTCCAGATGGTGACACTTGGAGACTGTTGTTCTGCAAAGCGAGAAGTGAAGTATGGAGTTCTACAAGGCTCCAAACTGTCTCCAATGCACTTTAACATCTACATGAAACTGCTGGGAGAGATCATCAGGAGGTTTGGTGCAGGGTGTTATCAATACGCTGTTGACACCCAGATTTACTTTTCCATGTCAACCTCATTAGGAAATGGCATATCTTTCCTAAATGCCTGCTTGGAGGCTGGTAATGGGCTGGATGAGGGATAACAAACTGAAGCTGAATCCAAATAAGATGGAAGTACTGACGGGGGGGGGGGTCAGGACCCGAGAGATGGTTTAGATTTGCTTGTTCTGGATGGGGTTATACACCCCCTGAAAGATCAGGTATGTAGCCTGGGAGTGCTCCTGGACCCAAAGCTTTCCCTGGTTTCTCAGGTTGAGGCGGTGGCCAGGAGTGCTTTTTATCAGCTCCGGCTGATTCATCAGCTACGTCCATTTCTAGAGGTGAATGACCTTAAAAACAGTGGTACATATGCTGGTAATCTCCAGACTTGACTACTGTAATGCGCTCTATGTGGGGCTGCCTTTGTACGTAATCCAGAAACTACAATTGGTACCGAATGCAGCAGCCAGATTGGTCTATGGGACAACACAAAGGGACCATATAACACCAGTTTTGAAAGAACTGCACTGGTTGCCGATATGTTTCCGGGTGAAATACAAAGTGTCTATAAAGCTCTTAATGGCTTGGGACCAGGCTATTTAAGAGAGTGTCTCCTCTGTCATGCACCCACCCGCCTTCTATGATCTTCCGGACAGGTCTGGTTGTGGTTGCCACCAGCTCACCTGGTGTTGACTCAGGACTGGGCTTTTTCTGTGGCTGCCCCAGGGCTTTAGAATATGCTCCCTGCTGAACTAATAGCATCTCCTTTTCTGTTTGTTTTCAGGAAGACCCTCAAGACTTTCTTATGCTAAAGGAGTGAGCACTCTCTTAACCCAAGCTACCTGCTCGGTTGTGAACATGGGCTGCTTCCAGCCTGGTCATAAATAAAGACAGGCCCTAGAGTGCCCGTCTCTTCAGGGGATCCCCCAATGCATTGTGTGTCTTGTGTGGTGTATTGTGGGATTTCTGGAAGCCAGGATGCATCATCCTGGCCTCCAGAGCTGCATACTGCGCCATGCAGGGCTACCCGTCTGGGAGCACGGTTGACACTCTCAAAACAAGAAATCGCTCATCTGGGGGCGGAAAAGGTCAGTTTACCTGGACTTCACCCCTACCAAACCTCTGGACCACCCACCCAGTCATGTGAACAACCTCATACATTGCATGGAAGTTTGTTTTGTGTTTTGCAGGGTTGATAAATTATACTGTTGTGTTGTATAGTATTGTATTGTTGGTAGTGCTATTTTGTTCCACTATAAATGAAAAATAGAGTTAAAAATAAGAAGCAGTTTATTTATTCTCTGTTGCTCTGAGGTCAGGACTGCCAATGGGTTGTAATCACAAGGAAGAGAATTCAGGCTAGACATTAGGAAGAATTTCCCGACTGATAGTAGAATGGTCTGCCTGACATGGTGGTAAGCTCTCTTTCTCTAGAAGTGTCCAATCAGAGGGCCCTTCTGTCAAGGCAGCTGTAGCATTTTCCTGCTCTGAACAAAGGGTTGGACTAGAAGACCTCCAAGGTCCCTTACACCTCCAAAATTCTATGATTGTCAAGTGTTAGCAATATGCTTTTTCTATGTGTGCACTGAGGCCAGTTGGTTTGTCTAACAGAATACCTTTTTATACCAATTCCTTTTCTCCATAGTTCTCATCATCCAAAGTTCCCCATTGTGTGCTCTGGTGTGCACAACACTTATTAATTATTAATTGTTTATTATTTTTATTTATTTATTTATTTATTTATTTATTCTCATTCATATACCGCCCCTCCTGAAATGGCTCAGGGCAGTTTACATTAAAATTAAAAACACAGAATAAAATGTTAAAATCAGGAAACATTTAAACCAGGTTAAATCTCATTAAAATCAAGGTTAAAACTAGATATCTTTAAAAGCCAGGCTAAAGAGATGGGTCTTTAAGGATCTCATGAAGGCCTCCAAGGAAGACAGTCCTCTTACGTTATGTCCATGGGAAGCACATTCCACAACGTACAGGCAGCAACTGAAAAGGCTCAATTCCATATTACCATCAGATGAACTGGTGGCACCCAAAATCTGATCCCTCTTGATGATCTTAATGAGCAGTAGAGATGTGCATGGAACCGGGCGGGGTGTGTTCAGTGGCAGGGTGTGTGTGTGCATCTTTAAGGGCGGGGAAGCTGCACTTGCCTCTCTCACCACATTTCCCCTGCTGGCGCTCCGTTTTGGTAAAGCCTCTCAGGGGTGTGTGTGACATACCTCCCTGCCACCCTGTTGCTGCGTCTCCCAGAAGTGACCGGAAGTATCAGACTCGCCTGTGTGTGCCGGGCATGTGCATGTTGCAAGCACGGCAGGCACATGTGCAGGATGGGTGCAACAGGCGCACGCACGCAGGCACGTCTGATACTTCTGGTCACTTCTGGGAGACATGGCAACAGGGTGGCAAGGAGGTACACCGCTGCCTCAAGGGGTTTTACCAAAATGGCATGCTGGTGGGGGAAATGCAGCGGGAGGGGTAAGTGCACCCTCCCCCGCCCTTAAAGATGCACTCCCCTGCTGTCGAACCGGCGGAACCAACCATCGTTCGAACTGGTTCAGAGGCTCATAAAGGGTCTCTGAACCGGTTCCGTGCATATCCCTAATGAGCAGTGCAGGGTGTTGTAGAGAATATTGCTCTCTCAGGTAGCCCAGACCTAAGCCATTTAGGGCTTTAAAGGTAATAACCAGCACTTTGTATTTTGTCCAGAAACATATCAGCAGCCAGTGCAACTGTTTAAGAACAGGCATAATGTGGTCTCTCCAGCAGAGGCATATCTATGGAAAATAGAGCCTATGGCAAACACTGAAATTGCGCTCCTGTCCAAACATCTGATACCCGTCTTTCAGATAACTTTACCATAATTTTCAAGTCAGTGGTCTTCCTCAATGTCCTCACATGTGCACAGATAGATTAAGTAACTAGTAAATGACCATCAAGGGTCCATTTATCTGTAAATCAACTTAATCATCACCTAAAAGTATAACAGCATATACTCTGGAGGAATATCTAAAATAACAGGCAACAAGATTTAAATTGATAATTTAAAAAATATTAATGAGATTAAAAACACCTGCAGTCTGAAATGGTACAAATGAGAAAACTTAAAAGTATTAATAACTTAATTTTTATGTGGTGATTTAAATGACAACTGAGATTGACAGGATCCATTCTGACAGAACACTACTAAGGCTACAATTCTTAAATATTTGCAATAAATTCTAGCAAAGTGAACAGAATTTTATTCCATGGAAGACATTTAGGAACAGGTTGCAAGGATAATGTGCAACTTTTCATTTTTCTTTAAACATACAATGCTGTCTCTGATTGCATTCTCATAATCACAGCAATACTGGTTAAAGAGTTAAACAGGACTGCCAAGCCCCTTGGAGCTAGTTGTAATGCAAATTTCCCAGGCAAACCACTGTGATTAAAACACATTTAATCAGGATAGATAACCAGGTTACTAACAAATACACAGTGGTTGTCTCTTTTTGTCCTAAGCAGCTGGTTATACTACATATATACAATTCAAGTACACTGCACTACAGTTAGTAGTTCTTTTTATCACAGAACTATTTTAAAATATAGAACTCTGAATGGGATGATTTTGGCCCGAGACTTTTCCATTTCCCCCAAACAGCCCTATTGGCTAAAATGGCACTATGTCACAGAACTTACCTGAGAAAAGGGGAAAGTAGGGGAATTAATACGGCAATAATTATTGGGTTACTTCAACACTGTAACAAATTAATGGTGGATCAATTAAATCTATTAACATTGCCTCTTAAATGTTTCATCAGCAAGCTTTCATTATCAAGTTTGATCAGAAAGATTTTGCATTATCAGTGCAAAATACTTTTCATAATGTATTTATAGTTAAAGGGTAGAATATTTTAAAACACATCTAACCCTAAGAACAGAACACAATGGCTCTGCAAAAAACGGGCCAGAGTTCCCATACGGAATGACTGCTCTGGTAACTTCAAATGATGTCAGGAGAAGTGGGTGGCCTAATAAGAATTGCCTCAAAGAGATACTCCCCTGAATGTTGGCCACACGACTGTATTTCTTCAGCTACTTGGGAAATTATAACAATTAACATCCATGCATCAAAACTTCAGTTTGTTGACTGCTAAGCTGAAAAGAAGCAGATCTGAATATCAGAAGGGCTCCTGTGAACTGAAGTTCTCAGCAGGCAAGTAAGTTAGTAACACAAGGGGCGGGAGCAATAGCCCTTTTGGAGGCAGAAGCATCTATTCCCCTTTCTCTCCCTCCAGAGAGGGAGAGAAAGGAAGAATAGATGCTTTCAGACAGCAAGCACTTCCTGAAATGACACAGAAGAGCTTGCGCAGGCTCTTCAGAGCTTGAGGCCATGCCCCCTTTGACATCTCATGCAAAGGGACGTGGCCTCGAGCTCCGAAGAGCCTGAGCAAGCTCTTCAGCATCATTTCAGACAGTGCTTGCTGCCTGAAAGCATCTATTCTTCCTTTCTCTCCCTACCTGGAGGGAGAGAAGGGGGAATACAGTGGTCCCTTGACTTACGAAGTTAATCCATTCCGAATGCACATTCGGAGGTCAAAAATTTCGTAAGTCGAAAAGCGCACCCACGGAGGTTTAAAAAAAATTGTAAGTTGAGTAAGCCGCATCTAAAAATTCGTAAGTCGAGGAAACCGCATCTAAACTGCCAACGGTTTCCGTTCGTAGCTCGAAAAATTCGTAAGCGTGCGGCCATTTTTGTCGTTCGTAAGTCGAAAACATCGGATGTCGAGTAGTTCGTAAGTCGAGGGTCCACTGTAGACACTTTTAGGCAGCACACGCTGCCTGAAATAAATGGCAAGTGCTCACTGGGGGGGGGGCACCTCTCCGAATGCACTTGGGGTGGGGGTCAGGACATGGCAGGCACTTTGTGCCCCCCCTGTAATGGCGCCCAGGGCACGTGTCCTGCCTGCCCCACCCTCGTTACGCCCCTGCTGCATTTTGAACAGACGTTTCTGAACTATGCACAAAGGCAGCCCTATATACAGTGCATTGCTGTAGTACAACCTTGAAGTTACCAGCTGATGCACCACTGTTTTCAGGTCATTCTACTCAAGGAATAGGCAGAGCTGTTTAATCAATCACAGTGGGTAAAAAGCACTCCTGGGAGTTATTAGCACATGGCTTCATGTTGTGGGGTAAATGTTGAGTGAAGCCACATTGAATCACACTCGCAGCATTGAGGAAAGCAGCCCCTCCCCTCTGCTCTCGGGTTTTGTTTTTACAAGTTCACATGGCATGCCTCCATGTTTTCCTTCTATCCAAGTGCAGGGCGGAGGGGGGAGATTACTAAAGAGTTACATCTGCATTTCAAAGACAGCGTTCCTCTTATCATGCTGATGGTTCTACATCAGTGCCTCTCCCTATTTGCTTCGGCATTTTCAGAAAAAGTAGCTTAAAACCAGCATTTTAAAAACCCAGAAATACCTTGAGATAAACTAGAATTACAAAGACAAAGCCCGACTTGTGTGTGGAGTGGGTCCAAGGATCTTGAAGGGAATTCAGGTGTGAATGCACACACTCTCTCCTGAAGGAGATTTGGGGTAGAAGCCCTGTCTGTTAAGGCTCCTGGTCACAGCCTTAACCTGAGGCATCAGGGTGAGACCTGGATCCAAGAGCACACCCAAGCTACGAACCTGTTTTTTCTGGGGAAGGGTAACCCCATCCAGAACAGGAAATTTTAACCCATCTTGCAGATTATGACCCCCAACAATTAGCACCTCCATCTTACTTGGATTCAGCTTCAGTTTATTATCCCTCATCCAGCCCATTACTACTACTACTACTACTTTGAATATTTATATAACGCTCTTCAACCAAAGTTCTCAAAGCAGTTTACATAGAAAAATAAATAATACATAATTAATTAAAATGGTTCCTTTGTGCCCAAGGGGCTCACAATCTAAAAGAAACATAAGGCAGATACTAGCAACAGCCACTGGTTATAGGCAGGCACTTAAGGGGCTAATACCATTTCCTGATATTGATGACAAGGAGAAATAGATTTGGGTGTCATCAACATACTGATAACACTCAGCACCAAATCCCCTGATAACTTCACCCAACAGTTTCATGTAGATGATAAAAAACATTAGTGACAGCCCCGAGAGATTCCATATAGCTGCAGCTTGTGTTTTGAAGAGCAACTGTCACCGAGCGCCATCATCTGAAATCTACCCGAGATGTAGGAACAGAACAACTGTAAAACAGAGCCTCCTATCGCCAAATCCCTCAGGTGATCAAGAAGGATACCATGGTCGATAGAATATAGATAGAGTATAGAAACCTGCTGAGATATCCAAAAGAACCAGCAGAGTCACACTCCCTCTGTCAGTTCTCTGGCGAAGGTGGTCTATCAGGCCAACCAAGGCCATTTCAACCCCATAGCCTGCCCTAAAGCAAGTTTGGAAAGGGTCAAGTTAATCAGAGAAATAATAATGGGGACAGCGAGATACAGCCCCATCATGTGTACCCTAATCTAAGTTATGGGACGCTGACAGGGGTTTATATCATCTTGAACTGAGCAGCAGGTTGGATCAGAAGACCCCCAGGGTCCCTTCTAAAATTCTCTGCACAATTGGTGTGCCATGACTGGCTGCAGGACTAACTATAGCCTATGCTCCACTCTGCTTGTGAATTGTATTTATTTTGAATATTTATAATCATTTTTAAAAATACCCAAACTACTAACAGTAATGATAACATAAACAATTTAAAGCTATTAAATCATAAGAGCAGAAAATTAAAGAACTAAAGTACATAAAAGTAGCCTGGCCCCACTAACAAAGTAGCCAAGAGACACAAAAGCTTTCGTGTTTCTTAGTTTGGGTGAAGTACACTCCTTCTGTCAATTCCCTGGTAAAGGTCATCCATCAGGCTGGCCAAGACAGACTCAACCCCATCACCTGCTCTAAAGCCAGTTTGAAATGGAACTAGATGACCGGTTTCCTCCAAAACTGCCTGGAGCTGGTTAGCTACCACTCTCTCAATCACCTTGCCCAACTATGGGAGATTGGAGACCGGCCTATAACTATCTAACACTGAGGGATCTAGGAAAAAGCTTCTTAACAAATGGTCTAATCATTGCCTCCTTCAAACAAGGAGGCATCCTACCCTCCCTCAGCGATGAGTTAATGATATTAACTAGACCATCTCCAACAATTTCCCTGCTAGATAGAAGCAGCCAAGTCAGGCAAGGATCCAGAGAACAAGTGGTAGGCCACACACCCCTAAGCAGCTTGTCCACTTCCTCAGGCATCACAGACTGAAACTGATCCAGTCTAATACTGCAAGAGGGATTTCTGGACATCAGTTTAATAGACTTTGCAAAAACAGTGGCGTACAAGTCGGCCTGAATATAAGATATTTTGTCCACAAAAGAGCCCATTAAAAGCATCACAGCAGAACAAAGTCTCCGGGGACTGGTTTGAAATGGAAGAAGCCTGAAACAAACTCCTCACAACCTGGGACAGCTTTGCTGCACATGAAGCTGCAGAAGCAATGAGTGCAAACCAGAATTGGGCTTTTTGCCATACTTACTGCTTCCGCATAAACCTCCAAAGGGGCTCTATGCTGTGTTCTGTCAATGTTGAGCCGGGTTTTCCTCCACTTGCGCTCCAGTCGCCTACCTTGCTGCTTCAGACCCCGCAACTCCTCTGTATACCAAGGGGCCACTTTTAAAGCAGGTCAGAAGGGATGCTTAGGAGTGATCGTGTCTGCTGCCCTGGTGAGTTCCCTATTCCAGGTATAGAAATAAAACAAAAAGTAAACAATAAAGTAAGCCCACTTGTACCTCAAATGTTCATGTGTCTGCCATCTTGAATCAGATTGTTCAAATGGTGGACACCCTGGCTTCCTAGCTCTCCTCCGCCACCGACAATAGGCCCTTCAGTGTGTGAAATAAACAGTCTTTTAAAAGTTGTACTTTTAAATAGTCCTGAAAATGGTAGTGTGGAATATTGCAGGAGTTAGGGACATCTGTGTGGGAAACTAAGTGGGAGTTGGAGGTGTAGATACTTCACCTGCCTGGGGGTTGCGTTTGGGAGTGTCAGCTCTGCCCAGCATATATCCCCCCCCGCCCCCACTGAAAACCTGGGAGCACCTCTACAATCCTCTTTCTATGACACAGAGTCTACTTTTGGTCATTAGCTAGCTTCCTGGTGTTTGCTGGTGTTTGCCCTTACCTTCACCTTTTTTCACTCTTTTATTTTGTACAAAATAATTTTACACCACATTCATGCTTATTTGCATGAGACTTCAAACTCATCAGCCATAACGTCTGTGGTGTGGGTGTTGTTTTTTTTTAAGGGGGTGGTGGCTTGGAGATTGTTTTACCTCTGGATTTTTCCCTGGGCACGTATGCCTTGTATTTCTCCCCCCACTTTCTTTGTTTGTTTCCTAGGATACTTGCATTAATGTATAATTGTACAAGCTGGGAAATATTCTTCAGTTGTTGGCAGTGGTGGCTGGTGGCTCCTGGGACTGGGTGGGTGCTAGGCAGGGCAGGTGGTGGGTGGAGCTAACGTGGGCGGTGCTGGAGGCGGAACCAGGGTGAAAAATGAGCAATGGGGAAAAGATTAAGCACTTCTGCGATGTATATACTCACTCCACCTTTTTCTCTAAGGAACAGGTTTTGCAGTTTCAGACTCTGAACACATTAAAAAGAAAGTGTGCATATACCAAGGGCAATGATGCCTGCTCCACAACATTTTAACCTCTCTTCTAAATTACTACCTTTCTCTAGACCCTCAGTGAAATTTTCCTAAGAAAAATTCAGATATTCACCCAATATCCTACCTTGTATCTTTGTATCTTAAACTCTCTAAAACAGGAAAAATGTTAGGAACGTAGGAAGCTGCCTTATACTAAGTCACACCATTGGGCCAGCCACCTTCTAGCTCAGTACTGTCTGCACAGACTGGCAGCGGCTTCTCCAAGGCTACAGGCAGGAGTCTTTCTCAGCCCTGTCTTGGAGATGCCAGGGAGAGAACTTGGAACTTTCTTCAGGCAAGCATGCAGGGGCTCTTCCCAGAGTGACCCCATCCTCTAGGGGGACTATCTTGCAGTGTTCACATGTAGACTCCTAATCAAATGCAAACTGGGGTGGACCCTGCTTAACAAAGGGGACATGCCATACTTGCTACCACAAGACCAGTTTCCCTCCTGTTTTATTCATCTCTGTAAAACACATAGTAGTTCTTTCCTCACAAGTATCATTTTATTTTGTTTGCTTAAGAAAAAGGAAAGAAATAGCACTGAATAACCAAGAATTGGTACATAGAAGAGTTTGCTTCACTTTGTTTACTTTCTTTTACAGTTGGCACCCTGACTAGTGCTAGAATAGATGAACTGAAAGTCTGCAGTGCAAGTATAGAACTCTTTATTCCACTTATTGAAATGTCTGCTTATAATTCCCAGCAATGTCAAATGGAATCCCAGCCCTTCCAGAGAGAGAGAAACATGACTAGTTATCAAGTATAATACTGAAAATTGTACTGGCACAATAGAATTTGGACACCTGACTATTTTTACTGGAAAATAATACAAAACATTCCTAACTTTTAGAGGTCAAGTGATCTCCAAATAAGTCAAAGGCCTTCAGATACTGTCTTATGACAAGAGTTGTGAGGCAGCTTTTTAATGCTAGTTGGCACTTCTTCTCCCTATTTACTTCCTACATACTGTACATGTATAATACAGCACAACTGAATTTTTAGAAGCGTCTGATAGTATCAAAGTTAATTAGTTTAACCCGCACAGAGCATCTGCGCGCTAGTACTTGATTGCTCCCCTCCCCCCACCAGAGTCCTCTCACCTGAGCTGCACTCCTGTCCTGCTCCTCCTCCTCCATCATCCCATTGCTTCCATCTCCCTCATCCCCTCACCCCTCTTGGTTGCTCCTCCATCCCATTGCTCCATCCCCCTCACCCCTCTTGATCATGGCTGCAGTGTTGCTGGTGCCAATTGGCCAAGCCGCAGCACCCTAACCCCAGAAACCTCCCCACCCTCACCCAAGCTCTGCTCCTGCTCCTACCGCAGGAGTAACAGCAGCAGTTAGCCGGACCCTTCCTCACTGCCCCTGCCGCCATGGCTGCTCGATCCTCTCAGGATGCTGACAGGCTCGGGCCCATCTCTCGCCTGCCTGCCTGCCTGCCTCCACCAATGGCCTCTGTAGCTCTGAGCAGCGGCGATGGTTGAACTGGCCCTTCCTCACTGCCACCATGGCCACTAGTTCCCCTCAGGCCACTGACAGGCCCAGGCCCACTCGCTCTTCCCATCTGTCTATCTTCTCCTCCCATCTTTTTAAATTTCTCTCTCTCTCTCTCTCTTCCTTCTTGAGTCAACAGATCTTGTTCATCTTGTTTCCTCATCTAATTCGCAGTGGCAGTCTCCTTCTCCTGAAGGGCCTCTTTCCTCCCTCACAACCTCTCTCTTTGCAGACCCCTACCCAATATCCTTTTATATATAAAGATTCTTCTCTCCTCTACAGTCTTCCCACCAGTAACAGCTGCATTCCAACTGACCTTAACCATGACAGGACCCTCTTCCTATCTGCATTTGGAATCCCCACCTCTCCAATCACCACGATGCTCCTGCTCTGTTACCTCTGATTGGTAAAGCACTGTGTGGGCATTTTTGGGGGGTGCATGTTGGGAATTTTGACTGCTTCACCTTTTGGCAGGTGGTAGCCAAGTTATTTGGCTGGGTTTCTGCTCTGCACTTGGTTGTATCTGTGCACATATTTGTGCACATTCACCCTTTTGCATGCCCAGGAAGGCATATGGCAGAAGTAAAATCTCGGGTTCTGTGCTGTTACCTTTCTTTGGGAACCCCTTCCTGACCTTTACTCTTACTACCACAAAATGGAAGGCAGAAGCAGGAGAGGTCAACCTGGTGCAGGAGATGTCAAAATGGCAATGTAGTACCTGTTCCTGCACCGTCATTTTGAGAACCACTAAATATCTTCTAGGGTTGAATACTCTCATCGGTCTGCTTAGGATTTTGGCAAGAAAGTATCTCTTCCAGTGCAAATATTCCATGAGAAAGATAATTTATTGAAATACCTCAGAATAAATCTTCTATTCTGTAGCTGCTTTCTTTTTTGTTGAATTCCTGTTCCTATTCCTGCTACTTTCTTGAGGATTTGTCTATTCTTTGCATGTTGACAATAATTATTTTTAAATTAAACTCAAATTGTCTGTATGTTTGGTTCACATGGGAGGTTAATGTGTAATGTGTAGCAAAAAGGAGCCTATGTGTTATAGGATTTCAGTTTTTTGTAAGGAAAACATGGAAGTAAGGCCTTCCTTGTTTAGACATATTTGAGTGTGCATTTGTGAGTCTAAAGTCTTTTTGGTGTGTGAATGTGTACAGCAAGAACACCAGGTAGATACAGTAATACATTAACCCTATTCAGACTGTACGTATTTGCAGGTGTTTGTACATATCTACGTGTTGTAGGAGGATTGAAGAGATCTGGGTTCAAACCCACTTTCATGTATAAAGCTCACTGGGTGATGCTGGATCAGTCATTCTCTCAGCCTAACCTACCTGACCTACAAACAGGTCAGTTCTAATGATAAAATGGATGAAGGGAGAAGCACTGTTCTCCCTTCATCTTTGAAGAAAGGGTGGGGTATGGTGCAATAAAATATTGCAGGTAAATTAAATGGAGAACAGCAGTGTAGCTCAGAGTATCCCTGTTGCTCAGAGTAGGTGTACAGCAAGGTTGGATATGGCCCGGGCACAAGATTTGAGGATGCCCCCCAGAGGCGTATCTAGTGAAAATAGTACCTAGGGCAAGCACTGAAATTGCGCCCCCTGTCCAAACATCTGACACCCATCTTTCAGATAACTTTACCATAATATCAGCTCAAAAATACAAGTCAAGGTCGTTAATTCTTTTAATATTTCAAAAACTATTTAGCAGTGGATGTAGCCAGACGAAATAATGTTGGAAAACTACAAATTTCAGTATGCTGGGGCTCATGAAATACCCAAATACTATGTGGAAGTGTACTTGGAAAACTAAACAGAAGTGCCTGTCTAATTCTCTACTATGCATTGTAGCATCAGTATTACATAAACTTTAAAAATAAATGGAGAATTTGACTTTTCCCAGATATTTCAGAAAGACAGTTAAAATGAGAGAAAGAGAGCAAGAAACTCCCAGTGGGCCTTAATACGCAGGATTTCATACTGATTCAAAGACAAACTCACCATTAATAGCCATATTATTAAGACATCACATTTAATTCATTTATCACAAGAAGCAAAGTAAGAGTAAATGAATACCATCCTAGCTCATAAGTTCAGCTCAGTATTCACAAGCCCTGATTCTCTGTACATAGTGCCAAACTGAATGTGTGTACAGTGACTTATATTAAATTTAATTTTTTTAAAAACCTGTAGCCCCTTCGAGGGGCTTCCTAAAGGGCGTGGGGGGGGGTTCCTGCAAAAGTCTTCACTCCCCCTGCCGGCCTCTTAATTCACCACTGCAGCCTGTCCCAGGCTGATTTTTGGGCCTGTTCTGGCCTACAAAGATCAGTGTGGTGTCCATTCTGGAGGCCACCACGCATGCTCAAATGGCCTCTACGAGGCCTGGCAAGGCCTATGTCTTTGCAGGGACCATTTGAGCATGTGCGGTGGCCATTTTTTTTAAAAAAAGTTTTTTTAAACGCCACCGAAAACAATATGGCCACCGCACATGCTCAAATGGCCTCTGAGAGGCCTGGAATGGCCTAGGGCAGGCATCCCCAAACTGCGGCCCTCCAGATGTTGCTGAACTACAACTTCCAGCATACCCAGCCACAAAAAATTGTGTCTAGGGATGCTGGGAGTTGTAGTTCAGCAACATCTGGAGGGCCGCAGTTTGGGGATGCCTGGCCTAGGGCCTCGCAGAGGCCATTTGAGCATGTGCAGTGGCCATTAAAAAAAAAATTCATCTTAAAAAATGGCACCTCACCTTCAAGTGGCGCCTGGGGCATGTGCCCTGCTGCCCCAGCATAGATATGCCCCTGATGCCCCCTTGCCTATCACCTGCCTTTGCGGGACCCTGTCACTGCCTGCCTTCACTGCCTGCCTTCATGGCCCCACCATTGCTCTCTGCCTTCACTGTGCAGTTGAGTGTGGACAGCAGTCAAACCGATGTGGCCTGATCACATCACCATGCCAGCTCTGGCACCACAGTGAGTTGGGGAGCACTGGCATGCCTGGGTCAGAGCATAGCATAAGGCTCCGGGATATATTCCATAATAGGGTTGCTACATTTTTTCTGAGATAATTCCTGGACACAACTGTCAAAAGGGGAATGGGACACAAATGTTAAAACCCTACTTTTTTGACCAAGATTGGAAAGAGTGCTGCTCAACAATGAGTGCTGCTGATTCACACATTTTTCTCTATAGTGCTCTTTTGCACAGGAGAGGGTTAGGAATGTTTCATTTCAGTAAATACAATCAAATATGCAAATATAGATATAAAGACAGTAACACAAGTGCAGGTGAGAAATGAAAGAAACCTGTGTTAAATGCTTAATTTGTTTTAATAACACTTTATAATCTGTTATAAAGCAACTAGTGTTTTCAAGCCCGTTAAAATAACGGGCGCTAGTAGGGGAGAGTTCCTCCCCCATGCCCCACTTCCTCTTGCCCTTCCCCTTCCCCCCTGCCGCACTCCCTCCTGCCCTTGCCCCTCCCCCCTGCCGCACTGTATGGAGCTTTGTCTGGTTGGGGGGGGGTGCTTGTGTGTTACTTTGTGTGGTAAATAACAGGCGCTAGTACCTTTTTTGTTTGTTTTGTTTATTCCTTCTCCCTCTCTCTCGCCCTCCTTGCCTTATTTGTTTTTTTGTTTGTCGGGCAGCCGGGCGGAGATTTCCGCTGCTGCCGCCGCCGCCCAGAGTTCTCCCCGGCTCCCGCTTTGCCGCTTGCTCGTCACTGTGGGAGGGGGCGGAGAGTTCCGCCGCTGCCGCAGCCGTTGCAGTGGGCAGCCGGGCGGAGAGTTCCGCTGCCGCCGCCCAGAGTTCTCCCCGGTTCCTGTTTTGCCGCTTCCCGCCATTGCCGTCTCTGCTCTCCCAGTCTCCCCGAGGGCCCGTCTTTTAACTCTTTACTTTTCTCCCCGCCGGGTTTTTTTTTGTTCCCCGCTGCTCTCCCGGTTCCCCCGCTGCTGCCACAGCCCTCCCGGTTCCCCCGCTGCCGCCTCAGCCCTCCCGGTTCCCCCGCTGCTGCCTCAGCCCTCCCTGTCCCCCTGCTGTTGCTCAACATGGCCGCCCGTGTCTGGACGGCCATATCTTTCTCGGCCGTTCTGGGCATGCGCTCTGCGCATGCCCAGAATGGCCGAGAAAGACATGGGCCGGAAAAGGACACGGGATCATGCTCAAGGCTTTTATTATAGAGGATGGTCTGACTCAGTATATGGCAGCTTCCTATGTTCCTAATGAGTGAAATGGGTAATGCTAGTAGAGAAAAGGGGGCTCGTCCTGTCCTGATGAGTGAAATGGGTAATGCCAGTAGAGAAAAGGGGGCTCGTCCTGTCCATTATGCTCCAAGTTCATTTCCTGGCATCTCTGGTTAAAAGGATCTCAAGTAGGATAGCTGGAACAGGTTTGTGACTGATAGTCTGACTTGGCATAAGGGACATTCTTATGCGGAGGCCATAACTGTATGCAGCTCTCAGATTCAGTCTTCAGCATAAGCATTGTCACTTTGAGGCATTGCCTCACCTACTGCCCTACAAAGTCACCAGCCCTGGTCTAGATGGAGAATTTATTTGTTTGATTTCTAGCCTGCTTTGCAGCCATGGTCTCCACAGCAACTGACAGCATTTTAGAACATGTTAGCTACTTGTAACTCCCCTCACCCTTCCTTTGCCCTGGCTACTTGGAATGGTTCTGCTATGGTTTTTCCCTTCCCAACATCTTGTGACTATAAGGATCTGACAGTATAAGGCAGCTTGGGATGAAAAATGTGTAAAGTGGGGGCATGTTCAGACAGTGATCCTTGGATGGAGGACAGGGATGTTTTAAAAACTTGTGAGCTTCCTGGTTTCCTCTGTGACATGCTGGAAGACATGCCTGCACTCCTCACTTTGGGTACCGTACCAGTGCACTTCCATTTACCACTTAAGCAAGCCTCAAACGGGAGCTGTCAGTCTTCATTTTCTTTGCCTGAATTGGTCATGGGAAGACCCAGGCGTGACAAGAGTAAAGGCCGCCTGCCTTGAAATATTTCCCACAGATTTTGAGTAGAAAATCCAACAAAATGGCAACTAGGAATGTTTTCTATGGGATGGAGATTGGCTGAGGATCAGACCTTTGGTCTTAATGACTGACGTGAGTGTCATCCAATCACGTTCCTCCTACGGAGCAGCTTGGAGAGGGGTGAAAAGACAGGTGGATTGTTAGAGGTGGGCCTTATCACTAATAGACACACTTTGCTACCAATCAATACGCCCTACTTTAAGATAAGAGAGACTGTTCTCGCTGACCGAGACCTTTACTCGAAAAGAAGAAAGGTGGGAATGAGCGGCGTCGTAAGCCAATCGCACGCCGCCAAGAGGAGCACGATATGATTGATAAGTGCCCTGTACAATCAATCTTAAGAGTATTTCGAATGACAGTTTTTCTGTCCATTCAACGAACAAGAATTTGAGACCAGTGATTGATTGACACACGATCTACCAAATAATATCGAAGCAGTTTCAGGAAGCGAGGGTACAAGACCTAAAGCTGTGGGCGGGCTGTCCAAACGGCCTCGACGTGTACTCTCAAAGCATCTTGCTGGTGGGAGGGTGATGGAGCGCGTGACGCCTGAGCAGAGTGACGGGTATTTTGTCCAATAGAGCTAGGCCATCGGTCGAGCGTAGCCAATTGGAGCGGTGGAATGGATTGGGGAGGGCACCGCGGTGGCCGCAGGTTAGATAGGGTGTGAGAAGTTAGTGGCGCTGCTGCTGTGAGGGGACGGAGACTGCGTTCCCCCCCTCCCCTCCTCCCGCGGCTCAAGCTTGGATCAGCGCGCGATGCTCACGGACGGCACTGCCGCCCCGACCCCCGCCGGCGATGAGGAGATAGACTCGGTGACGCCCCGCGCTGCCCCGGCCGCCATCGTCGAGGCCTCCACGGCCGGGCCTAACCCGCTGGGTTTGAGGGCCGTGCGCCTCTTCGGAGAGGCCGGGCCCTGTGGACCGGCAGGCCCGGCAGCAACTTCGGGAGAGGCCGGAGCTCCCGTCTCCAGCATCGACTTCAAGCTGGCGGCCGCCGTGCTGAGGAGCGGGAGCGGTGTTGGGTCCGGCAGCGACGAGGACGAAGTGTCTGAGGTGAGAGAGAAAGAGAAGCAGGCGCCGGGCCTTCGCTCCCGCTTGCTGGAGTGGGGGAGGGGACGGAAGGCTGTCGTCGCGAACGGAGCTCCCTCCCGCGCCAGGGTACCGGCCCCGCCCGCCAGGCCGTAGAAACCTCCCGGTAGTAGGCCGCCCTTGGACATAAAAGAGGGTGGGGAGGGACCCACCTAGAGGCGCCCTTCGGGGCTTCACTCCCTGCTCTGAATACGAGCAAGACCCGAGTATTTACGCTCGCCTTCCTTGCTTCATTGTGTGGTTTAAAATAACCAAAGGGATGCCGAGCACGGAGCTCTGCACATCCAATTTCTTTCGCGTGTCTCTTTTCTCTCTCCCTTCTCGCGGTACCTGCTCGGATCCTGGTGATTGCGGAAGCGATCTTCGCTTTGTGCTATATGTTCCTTTTCCCTCTCTCTGCTTACAAAGAGTTATTTTACTGTGGAAAATCTGGCTGTATGAATGTCCTCAATCCCACCGTGAGACACACAGGTGGAAATGGTGGATTCCGTAGTTAATGTTGATTTTCACTAATAAGCTATCGAAACCCTTTTGACAGCAACTGCGTTCAGTCTTTACAGTCTTGCAGAGGAAGGTAGGTTATTCCTGCTCTACACACAGCCCTTATAATTTTGTAATTCACATTTGTTTTAAATAAGGCATACCTGTGATTCTTTCACATTCAAATTTTAATGTGGCCTAGTGGTACTGAAGGGTTATACAAAATTAATTTCCCATAGTCTATATAATCTTTTTTGCTTCTTGCAAAAAACTTATATAGACTAATATGATCTTTTTTGTCTTTGATGGCACTGTTTTTATATAAGGTTACATAAATATTATTTTCCTCATTGCCCATAGTGTATAAAATTGCTTTCAGGTTTTGGAGAGAAAAGCCTTGTTAAACTTGGGGGATGTAAATTACTGTATGGGCAGGTGGGCTGCTAAAGCTGGACTTGATCACATGTTTTACAAACTTTGTCAGCCAAGTCTCTTTTGGAGGAACTGTACTCTTTTAATTTATGAATAACTTTGTCTTGTAATGTGTTGTTTGCAAAAAAAAACCCTTTAAAAATCATGTTATTTTTTATTAATAACCTTATTTTGCAGAAACTGAATCTTAGTGTATTACAAATATTTAAAAAGTATAAAATGGTACATGACTTTAATGGGAATAATGAAATAGGCAACATGGCTGTGAAGTCACTCTTGTGTAGGCTAAAGGATGCCACTAGAATTTTGAGAATTCAGTTAAGTTCCTAGCCTTCATAATTGCAGATGTTTGCTGGAATGGGCAAAGAAGCCTTCAAATATATGGATCATCTTATTTCAGGAGCTTAGGACAGATAGCATTAAATAGATTTTGAAAAGACAAATCAGTTCTGAAAATGCTTATGGTCTCAGCAGAAGCAAAAAGGAAAATGTAATTTTTAAAAATTAAAATCTGACTTTCTCATATTTTCTCTTCTGCTCTAAATGCTTATGATACTTGGCATTCATGCAGTGCTTTTTGAGTGTTGAAAGCAATTCACATATGTTAACTTGATTTAATCCTTACAACCCTTTACCCTAGACAAGCATTATTATCTGCATATTGCACATAAGAAGTTGAGACTGAGAGGGAGGAGCTTGCATAAGGTAACTGTCCTAGTGCGTTTATGGGAGAGGTAAGATTCAGATGGTGTAATCCGATTCACAGCTCCATCTCTTACCCACTGCACTGCACAATCGCTATCATTTAACACTCCTTTTCTGTTCTCTGAAAATCTGGATCTATCCCTAACTCCACATTTTTTTGAAATTTCTGTTTTCAGGGAATACTTACCACATCAATTTATCTGGTGAGAAACACCCGTCTCCTCACTATCCACATGTCTGCCTTTACTCTGTTGCAGAGGATTGTGTTGAATGATCTGTGATGCATCCTATATGCAAACTAGGACACTGGGTGAGCCTGTTGGGCATTAAGATTGTCCAGTGTGAACTGAGGGTAAAACTAGACAAGAAGACAACTTGTTTTGTTTTAACTTGGATTACAGAGTGAGTGCGATTCTACACTTTAGAATAAAAGGGCAATCAGTAAAGTGGTTGTACACCTGCCACTTACTTTCTTATAGCCAGCCTCCCTCCACATCGAAACACTTTCCTTCTAAGGATGTGCATCGAACTGGTTCCATGTGCTCCTGGGAGAGCGCGGGGTATTACTTTAAGGGGCAAGGAGGATGCCTCCTACCTGCCCATCCCTGCCCCGCTGCTTTCCCCTCGCTGGTGCTTTTCCAAAAAGCATGGGCTCAGCTCTACAGCATTCTTCCTTGCAGTCCCGTTCAGTGTTGCCACACAAATGGCTGACGTGTGCGCGCACAGCACACACGCACATGCATGTCTGCCATTTGCGTGGTGACGTTGAATGGGGCTACAAGGAAGAACCTTGCAGCACCTTGCCCACACTTCTTGGGAGAATGTTGGTGGGGGAAAGGCAACGGGGCCGAGATGGGCAGGTAGGAGGCACCCTCCCTGGCCCTTAAAGTAATACACACACCCCGCCCTCCGAACCGGCTCAAACACCAGCACTTCGAACCAGTTCAGTGCTCCAGAAAAGGAGCGTCAAACCGGTTCCGTGCACATCACTATTTCTTTCTAACTGGGAAGAGTTTGTGGTAGAACAGGGTCTGAGAAGGTAAAGCTTTAGAGGGTAGGTTAGCACCTTGTTGCCTCTGTACCTCGCTTGCTTAAAAACAACTTGGACCTCCCCCACTCCACTTTAATTATTTATTTAATACATTTCTATACCAACCCATACAAAAATGTCCCTTGGCAGTTCACAATCTAAAAATAACCATTAAAACATTGATATGATTAAAACAATTTAAAATACAAATAAAAACTGAAACCTGAAGCTTTAAAACTATAAACTAAAAGCCTGACTAAACAGGTATGTTTTCAGGTCCATATTAAAAACATTCAGAGAAGGGGAAACTCTAATTTTATTAGCAAGTGTGTTCCAGAGTCTCAGGGCAACTCTAGAAAAGGCCCGATTTTGAGTTGCCACCAACTGAGCCAGTGACAACTGCTACCGGATCTCCCCAGAAGATCTTAATAGGTGGCAGGGTTGATGAAGAAGAAGGCGTTCTCTTAAATGCCTCGGACTCAATCCTCAGACCCAATATATAATTGGGGAGGCGCAGGTTTTAACAAATGAGTTTGGTGCTATCATATATATTTTGACAAACAGTGTGCCCTAGAACACAGGCCACTTGCTTACACATTCTAGGGAAGGATTGTTAATGGTGGGCAAGCTGCTGTTCAGGGAAGAAATCTTGTTTGCTTTTGCTGAGCTTCTAATTTGGGAACTCTGATAGGCTTCTTACAAACCCCAGGATTCCCCTAAACACAGTTAGGAAACTCTTTCCTTAATCTAACATGTTCTTTCCTTCGCTAACTTTGTTCTTCACCTGGTTCTTCCCCTGCCAAGATTGCAAAGAGTCCCATTTCTTTTGTTTTAGCAAGACGATTGTCCAGTAATTGTGTCATGCTTGGCCTATAAACTTAAATTATGTTAACATAAAATGGAAATTGTATGTATTCCTTGCATGTAAATGCTAATTTAGTGGTACCGACAGGTTTGATACCTTTTTGCTTGAACAAGTTGCTCACCAACTACTAATGTTGAAGTTTCTATAAAGTATACTGTTATGACCAAAAAAACATTTTGTATTCTGAAGTCTTGTAAATGGAATAGTATTTTCCAGAATGTGGTGAGAAAGCTACTTCCCATAGAGCTCAAATTTCTTTTGCTTTGAAATACTTTGTTCTCTCCACAGCTTACAAACTGAAGCGTTGCTGGATTGGCTGTATGGCAGTTTAAAAACTCTTGTAGTGCATCTAATGTCAGTTGTATTACTGAAAGAGAAGAATTGGCTGCTGAAATTGGGAGAAATATGTATCTTAAGGATAGACAACAGAAATAAACACTTTAAAATAAGTAAGAAAATGGTACTGACATGGAACAGGAAAGAAGTTTGGGGGAAATATGTGCTTAAGGGAGAAAAGCCTGCCATATTTTTGGAAGGTCTTAACAGTCATGGATATAATGGTTAAATGACTGTCTTGGGTAGTGGGAGGAAGTCATGTGTTCTAGGGGTGGATGGGAGACCTTTGCTGCCAAGGATGATGGTATAGTTCTGAACATTGTTCTCATGGGGTAAGTAGGAGTAATGTACTTGTATGGAATAAAAGGGAAGATGTACTTGAAAAATTCAGGAACACGGCTGAAGTAGGGTGTGATTTTGCATTGCACGTATGTATAGGTTTTGGCTCCATTTGAACTTGCTTGTTTCTACTTCATTGCTTTTCAGTGGTTCCTGCTGAGGTCTGAGATCATGTGGGTCTCTGTAAATGAAACTAGAGACAAGTAGGATAAATGTTGGCATTATTTCACTTTTACAGATTAAGTTGTAGAGAAAGTATGAAAACAATGTACTATACGTGCTTTCTATAAATGTACCTTAAACCTTGTTGAGTTGAAATTCTAGCATGAATTTTCTTGTTCTGTTGGACTTCAGTATTCCCATCACGTAATTTGACACTTTGAGGCAACTAGGATTTTTCTGTTACTGTGAGAACACAGTACAGTTTTGCTATCAATTGTTCTCTCTGAGTAAATGGGTCTTTGGGTTGTGACAGTGATTGCAATGATCCTTCATCATATTAGCTCATCTGCATGTTGAGAAGCTAGCAGTGTAGAACATGGGAATCTGCCATATACTGAATCAGACCATTGGTCCATCTAGCTCAGTCTTGTCTGCACAGACTGGCAATGGCTTCTCCAAGGTTGCAGGCAGGAATCTCTCTCAGCCCTATCGTGGAGATGCCAGGGAGGGAACATGAAACCTTCTGCTCTTCCTAGAGCAGCTCCATCCCTGAGGGGAATATCTTACAGTGCTCACGCTTCTAGTCTCCCATTCATATGCAACCAGGGTGGACCCTGCCTAGCTAAGGGGACAAGTCATGCTTACTACCACAAGACCAGTTCTCCAGTAATCTTGCTGGTAGAATAATTGTAATGGAAAGGTAAGCATAGCTAAATAAAAGGCATTCTAGTCTCTTGGAGCACAGTTAGTCATTTTGCTACTGTTTGTCTTCTCTCCATAATCATAGATTCATTTTAAAATGGATGGGTTTCCCATTCTCTGGCCTGGGAAACATCAGCAAAGCTTCTGTGTCTTTTGTTGAAAAGTGAGTCATATTTCTACAGTTCTGTCTGCATTCAGCTAGTAAGGCACTGACTGTTGGTAAGTTCTGTGTCTATCAGATGGGATTCAGCTGCTCTTGGATGATTGGATTCATAGCTCTGTGATGTTAGTGTTACAACTTCATCTGATAAACCTGCAGCCCTTCTGATGTGTAGATTTAGCAATCATTCAAACAGGCTTCCATGATTCTGCTCACTATCCTCGCCATAGCAGGGATTGCATTGCCCTCTTCCAAGAGTAATAAGCAGAGCTACTTGCTCCTCTCGGGCTTGGAATTGGGGAGAAAGTAGAGCCTCCTACCAGTCATCTCAATTGCACATTCACACACATAATAAACAGCATTGACAAATGCAATAGAAAATGGGTGAAATATGTTTTATTTTATAGATAGCAACATTCCATTGTGATTTCCCAATGTAAAAGTTAATTTAGGTACATCTCCATCTGGTTTTTTAATGTAATTTTATTCATTTCCATAATCTATTAAGCAAGGCTTTGTCTGATAGAATTATTGAAGGAGAGCTGGTCTTATGGTAGCAAGCATGAATTGTCTGCTTTGCTAAGCAGGTTCTACTCTGGTTTGCATTTGAATGGGAGACTACATGTGTGAGCACTGTAAGATATCCCCCTTGGGATGGGGCCACTCTGGGAAGAGCTTCTGAGGTTCCAAGTTCCCTACCTGGCACCTCCAAGATAGGACTGAGAGACTCCTGCCTGCAACCTTGGAGAAGCTGCTGCCAGTCTGTGTAGACAAATACTGAGTTAGACGGACCAATGGTCTGACTCAGTATAATGCAGCTTCCTGTGTTCCTGTCTAGAATAATTTTAGCTTCCAGTAGCAGATTTCATAGTAATATCCAATATCTCAGAGTGCAGAGTATTTACTGAATAAAATTTCAGTGAAGAATATTCATAACTTAATAGCTTTCATAATCTCTAAGTAATAAGGGCTAATATACATATGTGGAAATTTGATAACAACTCTGTTTCTCCATCAGTAACATTTCTACCTGATCAGAGAGTTGGTGATCTTCTGATGAACATCTTCTGATGAACAAAATTCTACACACAATTAGACTGTACAAACATGTTTAGATAGATACAGCTCTTTATTAAAATGGGTTAAATCGAGTCAGTTTCTGATGCTGAATCCTGTCCTGGGGATAAAACTCAAGGAAAGATTGCTCAGAAAATTGCTTTTGCAGTTTTAATACTCTGGATTGTTTTATTTAATAATACTCTGTATTATGTTTTATTTAATAATACTCTGGATTGTTTAATTGTAATTAAGCGAAGGAGCCCAACATGCTCCTTCTGTAGTACAACACTCCTCCTGCCCCCCCCCCCCCCCCGCACCTTAGTGTCATTTAAATGTTATACCTGCAACAGTTGTCAATGGCTGAGATAATATCTTGGCTGGCCTTAACTGTCAGCAGTGAAAAGCATCCAGCCCTATTATGCAGAGGTGCACCATTTGCAGAAGTGCCTTCCATGAATGGAAGGAGAGTTGTGCTCGTACAAAGGGGTGGTTCTGAGAGTAGAACACTTTCTCACACAGTGTAGGAGGTCCTCCTGTAGTTTGGGCTGAACAGAAAGAGTTTGTCGACCATGCATGCTGCACCAGAGCTCTGGATGCTGTCCAGATGTTTGTTCTGAAGGTAAAGTGTAACCTGGGAAATTAGCTCTTCAGTGGCATTTTATGGCTGCACTCACATAAAAGATCTGTCTCACTGCCATAATTGATTTTGTAACATTTTTTTGTTTAGTCTCTCTAAAATTCATATGCACGTTATTAAATGAGAGATGTCCTGATCAGTATTCTCTCATTTTTTTCATCTGTGTGTGGAATGACTTTTGTTCTGGGTGGCAGTATCGAGGCAGTGTGTGCGCATGTGCATACAGAATGGGGCCTTCCTGATTCGACCTGAGCAGTACCTAAAATTAACTGAGCAGACATTTAAAAAAATGTATGTACACCTTAGAGAGAACACTTGTCCTAATGCATAGCAAGATGAGTTATCTGATTTTCACACCAGAAACCATAATACAGTACTGAATGACATCCAGATTATGAGTTGAATGCTTCACCTTACACATGAAGAGGAGAAGTGATTTTTGGCAATCTCTCCCTTCTCTCTCCTTCTAGCTGCCTGTGCCTCCTGAAAATATCTGAGGGTCCCCCAACCCTCAGGGCATAGTTTTGGGAGACATAGGTAACTACATGTGAAGATGAGATTGCCAAGAATTGCCTCTCCTTGTACATACATGAGGGAAGCCTTCCCCACTTGCAGTATTCAGTCTGAATGTCTGCTGCTCAACTAATGCTGTATGGCAGGTGTTTCAAATGTTTGAAACAAGTGTACCCTTTCTGTTGCAAATCTTCAGCTCAGGTATCAGAGGGAGAGGGGTAGGTGTGTGTGTGTGTACATATGTGCGTACATGCACACAGTACTCTCTTTGAAATTAATAGGACAAGTAAATTTGTCCCATCATTTTCAGTAAGACTGCTTTTGCATGACTTAATCAGAATGTAAGCCAGTGACCCATCCCTTAACTGTAACAAGACAAATGTAAGTGTTACAGTTAGGGAGACAGGCTACAGTCACTAGCTCACATCCACACTAAGTTAACTCATAAGCAGTCTTGCTGAAAATAGTGGGACAAGTTTACTTATCCTATTCATTTTAGCAGGAGTACTCAGTGCTAATTTTCTGAAGCCTGTTGGCGAGGGGAGCGGTATACTGAGCTTCAGCACATTCCAGCCAATCAGGGGTAGTCAGGTTCAAGCCAGTAATCCTCAGATAGGGAACACATAGTGTGACTGTAGCATGGGGAGGCCAGAGGGTTCAGAGTACTCCCTGGAAGCCCTTCAAGTATCACTAAGGTTCCCTGTTGAGAACCCTTGCTGTTTGGGAGTATAAAATACTTGATGTTTGCATAGCAGCCCTCCTTTGCTTCTGTTGTATAATATTGATAACTTGGAGTGCATTTTTAATTTATCTATCTAATTGATCCTCTAAGACAGGCTGTCTTGTTTCATGGGGATGCGGGGCAACCTCTTGTGAGAGTGGCGGCACCACTCGCGAGAATTTCTGAGGAAGCTGCTGCTATCGTTGAAGAAAAATAAAGGCGGCGGTGGGCCCTGGCTCGACCATCAGTCGACTGGAGAAGGTGGCGGCAGAGGGCTTGACCGCCGGGAGGAGGTGGCAGTGGGACGGCCTGGCCCTGGCCTGCCCAGCTGCCAGAGTGGGGACAAAGCGGCAGCGGCGGTGGGCCCTGGCCTGGCTGCCAGGAGGAGGCAGCCACGGGACGGCCTGGCCCTGGCCCACCCGGCCGGCTGCTGAAGTGAGGAGGTGGTGGGCCCTGGCCTGTCCTCCGAGAGGAGGCGGTGGGAGGCAGAGGAAGCGGGCCGGTCAGCTGGCCCAGGGGGCAAGGGGGGATGGCTGGTTGGCTGGCCGACCAGCCAGTCAGAAAGCCAGGCATGCTGGTGGGGTGGGGGCGCCTGCTGGCTTAGAGGCATAGATGCTCTGCACCTGGCCCCACTAGTTCATCTTTAATGCTTAATGTTGTCGTTCAGAGCAGCTTACAAAAACCCAAACATACATAGCCAATTCAAACAATAAGATATGACCAAAATTATATTGTGCCCAAGTAAAGTCTTGGATGTTGCTATTTTGAACTGTGAGATGCCCTGTTTTGCAATTGACGCAACCAAGCTCCAATTTACCATTTCTTAGGCAAGGTGCTAGGGTGTGTGGTAGTGATCCTTCTGGATGATACAGATAACCTAGGCACATTTCAGCCCAGTTTCTGTCCTGGTTTCAGGATGGAAGCAGCCTTAGCCGCTCTAGTGGATGACCATGCCAGGAATTAGGGAGGGGAAGCGTCAAGTGTTGGACATTGGACATTCCTGCAGCTTTCAATACGATTGAACATGGTATCCATCTGGACTGCCTTGCTGGGATGGGACTGGGAGTAACTGGCTTAGTGTCTCCAGTTCTTTTTGGTAGGTAAGTTCCTGAAGATGGTGGTGGGGGATTCCTGTCTGTGGTATTCCACAGTTCTGTTTTGTCTCCCATGCTGATTAACTAATAGCTGCATTCTGGGAGAGGTTATCAGTGGGTTTGGGGTAGTTTTCTCTCTAACTTTTTTTCATCAGTGTGTGCAATGAATTTTGTTCTGGGTGGCAATATCAAGGCAGTGCGCGCGCATGCATTGAGTAGGGCCTTCTTGGAAAGGTTGTGCTGTTGAGTTGGTGTCGACTCCTGGTCACTACAGAGCCATTTGGCTTTCTTGGTAGAATACAGGAGTGGTTTACCAGTGCCTTCTCTCACACAGTATGAGATGATTCCTTTTAACACCTTCCTATATCGCTGCTTCCCATATAGGAGTTTCCCATATTCTGGGAAACACACCAGCAGGGATTTGAACCAACAGCCTCCTGCTCTCTAGGCAGGTTGCTTCCCTGCGTCACCATTAGGTGGCTATTGATTCAACCTGAGCGGGATCTAAAATTAACTGAGTGGACATGAAAAAACTTGTGAGTGCAAGCATGTGCACACGCCTTAAAGGGAACACTGGTTTGCGGTTCATTGTCACCAACACACAGATGCCTATCTGTGTTAGTACCATCCTTGTCTGAAGATGCTCTGAATGTCCTGAATCAATGCTTGAAATTAGTGATGGACTCGATAAGGCTTAACAAGCTGAATTTAAATCCAGGCAAGACAGATTCTCCGTTTTGGGTAATGTATTGATCAACTAACAGTACATTGTTGTGGATATGATTGTGCTTCTCTTAAGATCATTTTTACAGTTTGAGTGCTCTCCCTGACGTAGTGTTGCTTCTAAATGACCAAGTGGCAGTAGTGGCTCAGGGAGCTTTTGCTCAGCTTCAGCTTGAGTGCCAGCCACATCTCTTCCTAGGGATCAGTCAGATCTGCTTGTGGTGTCCCATATCCTTGTCATTTCTCATCTGAGTTCTATGAGGGGCTTTCAGAAACTGCAGCTCATCTAGAATGTGGCTGTAGGGTCCTGACTGGGGTCAGACATTATCATCTTGTTACACTTGTAATTCAGTAGCCACTGAAGTGGTTACTAGTTTGTTGTCAGGTGCAATTCAAGGTGGTGGTCAGTGTTCTCGCTAATTTTTTTCTGAGTGAGAATGAGATTTCTTCTGGCCGGCAGTATCAAGGCAGTGTGTGTGCACGTGCATTCAGAGTGGGACCTTACTGATTCAACCTGAGCGGCATCTAAACTTAACTGAGTGGACATCAAAAATTGTGTGAGCACAAGGACATGTGCCTGCCTTAGAGGGAATACTGGTGGTGGTGATTACCTTTAAAGCCCTAGGAGACTTAGGTTTAGGATACCGTAAGGGCTGCTTTATGATACACACATCTACCTGCCCTATAAGATATGCTAGAGTCCTGCACATACTACTGTCAGTGGAAGTTCAGTTCATGAGGATATGTAAGCAGACAGTCTTGGTCACAGCCCCCACTCTATGGAGTTCCCTCCCACAGGATGTACGCAGGTGGACTAATGTGTTGGTACCCCTCCATGAAAAAAGAAGAACCCACAGTTGTCTCTGAAATACTTTGAAACTGACAAAGGTAATTGGCACCCTCATTGTTTATTCCGCATTTAACAAAGCCAACATTTTGATGCAACATGATATTTCAAATAATAACACAAATGAAAATGGCATGGACAAAAATGATGGGACCCTTAACCTAATATTTTGTTACACAACCTTTAGAGGCAATCACTGCAAAGAAGCGATTCCTGTAGCTCTCGACTTCTTCACCTGTCAACAGGCAGTTTGGCCCACTCTTCTTGAGCAGAATGCTCCAGCAGTGTCAGGTTTGAAGGGTGCCTTCTCCAGACTGCATGTTTCAGTTCTTTCCATAGATGTTTGATAGGATTTCAATCAGTGGGCCACTTCAGAATAGTCCAATGTTTTGTTCTTAGCCATTCTTGGGTGCTTCTAGCTGTGTGTTTTGGATCATTATCCTGCTGGAGGATCCATGGTTTGCGACTGAGACAGAGCTTTCTGATACTGGGCAGTATGTTTCGCTCCAGAATGTCTTGATAGTCTTGAGATTTCATTGTTCCCTGCACAGACTCAAGGCACCCCGTGCCAGACACAGCAAAGCAGCCCCAAAACATAGCCGAGCCTCCTCCATGTTTCACAGTAGGTATGGTGTTCTTTTCTTTGAAAGCTTCATTTTTTCGTGTCTGGACATAGAGCTGATGTGACTTGCCAAAAAGCTCTAGTCTTGTCTCATCTGTCCAAAGAACATTCTCCCAGAAGCATTGTGGCTTGTCAATATGCATTTTGGCAAATTCTAGTCTGGCTTTTTTGTTTTTCTTTCAACAGTAGGGTCCTTCTGAGTCTTCTTCCATTGAGCCCACTGTCACTCAAAAAGCGACGGAGGGTGCAATCAGACACTGATGGATCTTGACCTTGGAGTTCAGCTTGTATCTCTTTGGAAGTTGTCGTTGGCTTCTTGTCTACCATTCTCACTATCCTTCTGCTCATTCTGGGGTTGATTTTCCTCTTGCGACTGCGTCCAGGGAGGTTGGCTAGAGTTCTGTGGACCTTGAACTTCTTAATAATATTTGCAACTGTTGTCACAGGAACATCAAACTGCTTGGAGATGGTCTCATAGCCTTTGCCTTTAACATGCTTGTCTATCATTTTCTTCCTGATCTCCTCAGACAACTCTCTCCTTTGCTTTCTCTGGTCCATGTTCATTGTGGGACACACGATGATACCAAACAGCAGAGTGACTACTTTTCTCCATTTCACTAGGCTGAATGACTGATTGCATGATTGGAGACATATGTGATACTAATTAAAGAAAACAGCTAATTTGAAAAATCACTCTAATCCAATTATTTATTATCTTTTCTAGGGGTACCAAGAAATGTGTCCAGGCCACTTTAGAATCTCTTTGCAGAATAAGCAATATTTTATCTCTTTCCACACTTGCTTTGCTTTACTCAATGACATATCAAAGGCATGCAGGTATACATGGGACAATTGATTTTCATTTAATTACTATTCAGGAGGCATAAAACATTTTTTCAATGAGCTGTAAGGATACCAACAAATTTGTCCACGTGTGTATGTGTGATGCCCTTGCTGCACATCACACAAAAACTGGCAGTACTGCTACTACAACTGCCACTGGTAAGAGTTTGGTTTAATTTAATGTTAAAGTAACCTCTCATTACGTCCCCCCCATCAGTGCCACCATGACTATATAAAGTTTTTTAAAAAACAAAAACTGGAACATTTGGATAGAATGGTCCTGTTCCTTTGAAACACCGGAGCGTCCTGGTGTTTCAGTCAGAACGTTCCAGCTGTTCAGCATCCTGTTCTGAGTTTGAACAGAACACCAAATGCATTATTTACACACTTCTACTGACCACTGTTCAAATTCCTTTCTCCCTCCCATACCCCCAGTTTTAAGGCTGCTTCAAGACTGTAAAGACACACACACCGATCAGAACACTCCTTTTTTCTTTTTCTTTAGGGACTCGCAGAATTTGGCTGGTTTTGCTTGCCAAGCTGAAACTTGTATCTTTTGCAACTATAATTATATGCAATGTTAACTTAGGAGTAAGTCCCACTGAAAACAGTGGGACTTAATTCTACATAGATATGCATAAGATTGAGTTTGTCTTTGATTTCATGGTAAGGGACAATCCCTTGCTCTCTTCCCCAACTTCAAATCTGAAAAAAGATATGGGTGCATGATGCCTTGCAGTTGAGCTGGGTCTCGGAAGCCCATGGCAACAATAACTATAGGGTTAATCTTCTCCCTCCAGCTCCAAACCTGGGTGGAAATATTTTGAGGCTGAGTAGCTAAGGTACTTGGAGCACCTGTCACCCATCATCAAAATGTCCATCACCAGTCTTCATCTCCTGGCAAAGGGAAAGAATGGAGCTTATTTTGGTGTGGAATGTCAAAATGGCTACCTCCAGCTTGGAGCTGAAGGGGGAGGGATGGGCAACCTCCCCATAGTTTCATTTTACTCTTCAAAGAGATGGATAGGACCAGTTGCTCTCCTCCTGTTAAATAGATTCACCACTTTAAAAAGGCGCCTCTTTGCTCAGTTAGCAGGGGACATAGTGGTAGAGTTCCTCCCCCAGTGCTGCTACTATCCCAGTCTAAAAAGCAGTTGCATAAGGATGCTAATTCTTTTTATTAATTACATTGTGTATTATCCAGACGCTGGTGGAGCAGTATTCCATCAGAGGAAGCTCCTTTGATTAACAATGACTTGCTTATGTTTAGCAATGGGAGAGCAACTGTCCTTAGTCATCCCATGATAGTGTCTTTTCCAGTGGCTGTTGCTGGTGTTACTTTTGTCATCTTCCCCCCCCCCCAAGTGCTGGGGGGGGGGAAGTATAGGACCCGGCATCTACAAGTCCACTTGCCTGCTCACCAGTGGTGAGTGCCCCAGCCCTTTGAGTAGGAAACACAGCACCACACAGATCTCACCAGAGGTCTCATTTCCATTTTCATTTTTGAGAAGGTCAGAAACAGGAATCCTTTCTGAGCAGTAGGAGAGGGCTCTCTTTGATTGATTAAATGCCGTCAAGTCAGTGTCGACTCTTGGTGATCACATAGATAGATGCTCTCCAGGATGATCTGTCTTCAGCTTGGCCTTTTAGGTCTCTTAGTGGTGCATTCACTGCTCTCATAATCGAGTCCATCCACCTTGCTGCTGGTTGTCCTCTTCTTCTTTCTGTCAACTTTCCCCTGCATTATGGACTTCTCCAGGGAGCTGGGTTTTCGCCTAACATGTTCAAAGTATGATAGTTTGAGCCTGGTCATTTGTGCCTTGAGTGAAAATTCTGGATTGATTTGTTCTATGATCCATTTGTTTGTTTTCCTGGCTGTCCATTGTGTCCTCAAAGTCTTCTTCAACACCAAAGTTCAAAAGTGTCAGTACTTTTTCTGTCCTGCTTCTTCAAAGTCCAGCTTTCACATCCATAGTGTCACAGAAAAAACCCTTGTCCGAATGATTCTAACCCTTGTAGGTATAGACACGACATCTAAATATCCTTTCCAAGGCCCTCATTGCAGTTCTACCAAGGGCTAGTCTGTGGCATATTTCTTGACTGCTGGATCCTTTACAGGAAACAGGAATCCTTTCTGAGCATTAGGAGGGCTCTCTTACTATCTCCATATCCCAGTGCAAATGACAGAAAAACCGCTTCTCTCCTAAGATCTTTGACTGTGTGCCAGGAAAGGAGCTGAGGTAGGAGAAGGAATTGTTGGCAACCACAAATAATGACTGGCTGTATTCCCTGCCCCTCCAGCACACTACTGCTTGGGTGGCTCACAACAATAGTAGGAAGACATATACTAAACATACTAGTAGGAAGCATGTCATCTTTATATGCATATTGATGGGCAAGTTCCTCTGTATATATTCCATCCAACTTAAATGGGTTACCTTTAGATCTTTAATCACACTGACTCAGAAGCAGAGAAATCAGTAGAACTTATCAAGTGAATTTGTGCAGGAAAGAGGGCATATGCAACTGATCACTAAATGGAGAGATTTCTTGTACTACAGTAGCATAGCATTTATTTATAAATCTAATCTCAACTATATTTTCCTCAACCAGCTTTCTAAAAATAGGAAGTTTTCAGCTACCCCCAGTTAGATGTTCTTGCCAATCATTTAAACAGAAACTATAATGCTAAACACACTGAAACCAATGTGACTATCCTTACATCTGGGACCCTTTACAAGGGTGAGAAACCTAAAATGTCATCTCCAAAGAAGATTTTCCAAAGTCTTCTATCCTGGAAAGGTACATCTGTTCCTTCCCATCCCTAATCACAGTAGAAATGGAAGCAGTTTTGTCGCCTCAAGTTTCTAACCTCATGCACCCATTCTCTCTTAAAGAATCAGTCCTGGATTGGGCCTCTCATTTTGATACATTTAGCCACTGTGTTTTAACTGCTAAGGCCTTGTACCTGTCCAGGCTAATATGCAGAGAGGAGAAACTGTTGAAACTTTGAAAGTGAAACTAATCTTCTGGAAACTAGTAATTCTTGGTTGCTAGTTTGAAAAATAGATTTTAAACACACTTATTTCTCAGTATTGTTTTAATGTAAACCGCCCTGAGCCTTTTGAAAGGGCGGTATAAAAGTTTTAATAAATAAATAAATAAAACAAACATTGAATGGAAACCTCAAATGTGAAAATATACTATGTTTGCAAACTCTCCCTGGGAAATTAACAACTTGGAGCTGGTGATAAATAGATTGTAGTTAAAAGCTCATTCCCTTGTTTATAGTCAGTTTGTGTGAGGTTTGTTCATGAGGCAGCCATATCCAGGAAACACTAGTTGTTGACAAGATCAGCAGGGTTACAGATGGTCTAATATGTGTCTGGTATATTGCTGATATAAAATAACACTGCTTTCTGTAAATGTAATTAATGGGTTCGAAATCTCATACTCTAGCAACATTTGTCAAAGCAAATGACTCTATTTAGTACGGGAGCATGTACAATGCTGTGGGATTTTTGTGATGAAAGCAAACCACCTACACAGTTCTCTTCAAATAACCTTAAAGAAGAAGAAAAAACTTGTTGACAGTCTGCGACTCTGCTCTGACTGTTGTGCTGATCTGTGAAAGTTGTTAATGAATGATTAAATGATAGATGACAACATTTTGCATAAGTGACTTTTACTACAAGTTTTGCATAAGTTTTTTGACAAAAATGAACTACCTTACACCTAATTAATATTAAAGGTAAAGTTGTGCCTTTGAGTTGATGTCAACTCCTGGTGACCACAGAGCCATGTGTTTTTCTTTGGTAGAATACGGGAGGGGTTTACCATTGCCATCTCCCACACAGTATGAGATAATGCCTCTCAGCATCACTGCTGCCTGATATAGGTGTTTCCCATAGTCTGGGGAAACATACCAGCGGGAATTCAAACCAGCAACCTCTTGCTCTCTAGGCAAGTTACTTCCCTGCTGTACTATTAGGTGGCTCAGCATATGAAAAATGTTCATAATTAATATTTTTTTTGCACTTTGATGCATCACATTATTATGTATATTAATTTGGTTCTTCCTAGAGATACTCGTCATCTTCTTCCTCTTGCTCCTCATCCTCTGGATCTTCATTCTCCATCATGTTTTCACAAGCATCCTCTCGGTTCTGTGTTTTTTGAGATGCACAGGAACACATGTCGCAGCAGATCAACCCTGCTTTATGACATCTGCATCTTCTTCCCTGTCATCTGAAGGTAGTGCATCCACACCTTACCAACTGAAGTATAGCCTTTGGAGCTGGGAGTTTGATCGGTCCTTATGGGTATCCAGACATCCCCTTCCATTTTCCAACCATATTTTTCAGGTGATGAGATTATATGCTTCACAATCGTATCATTATTCCAAATGATTGCTTGATGGTGTGCTCATTGTATTGCGTGGTAGAATACATCTCTTATAAGTTGGAAGGCTATCAGATTGAGATTGCAACCACCTTAACCTAACAACCTGTGTCATCTGTGTACGAGGCAAGTAAACCATACATATACATTCCTCAAGGGCAGTAAACGTACCATCACTGGGGAGTAAATCCTTCCCCAGGCTTGCAAGTGCACTTATAATATGATCATTTGCATTTTTGAAAGCTTTCCAGAAACTTAGTTTACCTTTCCCTGCAAAACCTCCAGTATTGTCTGCACCACTGATAGCATGTAAGCCAGGCAAAGCAGTTATTGGTGCCTCATCTTCAGCCTCACATCTCTGATATATAGCCATTGCTGTTCCATGAAGGGTTCGTTTACCATCGGGCATCTCTTCAGCGAAATCAATCTTGTCTATTGCAAAGAATATGAATCTTCCTTCAACTACATCAGGAGACAGATAGATGCCATCGACTAGCATTCTTTCTACAACAGTTGTAGCTATCTGTGCCTCAAGTCTTAAAATCCTGTTATAGTCCGCATACAAACCAAACTGATGCACATGTTGACAAGCTTCTTGCTCAGAGAAGCTTGGTGAACTGCTATTGCAATTCCCAGTTGTTGAGGCATTTGATGGGTGGCCCTTAGAGTCTGTGATTTCTTGTTTTGGACCCGGTCTTGGGACAGAAACAGTAGTCTGAGCTAAACTCATGGCATGCTGGTTGACTTCACAGTCTTTTTTCCTGTAAATAGGCTTGTGTTTATTCTCTTGAGAACCCAAAGGAAGAAGCTATACAATTCACTTGGAACATTCCGATTCATAACTTCTGTAAGTTAATCAGAAAATACCTATCTCTCTGCTTTGTAGTAAGTTCTTGTAGAATCTTAGCAGCATCATAGAGTAATTTCATGTTGTTTCCATCAGTGTTGTTCTCTTCTGCTAATTGAATTGTAGTATCTCTTAAAATTTTGATAGAAACACATACTGATTCATTCACTTGTTTTGGTTTATGGAATTCTACACTTGGTATAAGTTGTTTTTTTGGCAGCTGGGATAGCTGTCCACATTATTTGCCATAAGGATCCCTGTGTATGTCTCTTGAAGATGAGCCGTGGTGACTATATTTCCATCCAACAATGTGTTCTCAGGCAGACTAAGGAATTCAATTTTGAATTGAATTTCACCTCATTCGCCTTGCTTTGTTTTTGTGGGTTGAGTGCTGAGCGATTGACATTTGTTACATGAGTTGCCTAGTACTGTTTGTGGTATTTAATGTCAACAGCATGTGCATCTTGAGGATCAATGGATGTATAACGCTTGACAAGCAGTTTTCCATTCCCACTTCTTTCAACTACATATTTAAGTGACTGACCAGCATTTTCTGTAGCAACTAAATGCAAAAGGGTTCTTGTAACCCAGTCCATTCTGACAAAAGAAACACAATTTCCTTTTTTAAGGTGATGATCGAGATCAAGTGAAGGTACTGCTTGATGGTATTGGGTCTTCCTCAGTATTCAATTTTATCTTTTTTCATATTGTTCTCTGGCACACATTTTGGTATGAACAGTCTCTTGATAATATTTTCTATGCTACGAACATCCTTTTGCTTGAAGATCTTGCCATGTGACATCACTGAGGTGCCTGCTAATCTCAGGAAAACTTTTCTCTCCATACTGAGCACACTCCCTGATAAAATTCAGTCATTTTTGATAGGATATAGCAACAGGCTTCCCCACCAATGTCTCATTTGTCTCTGACAGATGATACAAAGTGAGTGGTTATTGTCGTATCTTGCTACTTTAGCTCCATGAACTTCAGGGTGGGAAACATCTTGCATTGTTAATTCCACTTAAAAGGATCCAGCCCAAATTTCTCAGGGCTATTTTTTCAACCCCCTGTTGTGTGTCAAATGTCAAGCTGCGATTGGAAGCTGGTTTGTTAAACATGGAGTCCTCTGCCTGGATTTATATTTTCAACTTCTGGCTAAAATTGATCCCCCCCCCCCGCTTCTGGCTTAGCTCCCTTAATCTTTAAGGATGAACATCCCTCTGATTGTACCCTCCTAATCACTGAAAAATTAAAAGTATATGGGCTGTCAATAGAATTTCTATTCCCCCTGGGCTATGATAATGCCAGAGTGATCCTTAAGCAGCGTATTATCGATATGGAATAGATTTAGGTCAGGCAACAAGCTACAGGTGGTTTGCAGCAGTTAAGTCCTTGCAAAAACCAGCCAGTTATCTGTATAATCTGACATATCCAACCCACAGAAGAGCCCTGACACTAGCCCGGATGGATGTGTTGCCCTCTGTGGTATTAGAGGGTAGATTTAGGAGAGTTCCTTTTTTGGAGAGATTGTGTCCATGTGGGAATGACGATGTTGAAACAGTAGGTCACGTGCTTTTGTATTACTCATTTTATTTTGATCTGCGTCTTAGACTTATTGCCCTTCTTGTTTTTAGATATCCAAATAATTCAGATGAGTTTTATATAAACTTATTTCTGATATGTATACCGATGTCTCTCATATGGTAGCCAAATTCTGTACAGTTTTGATTAAGACCGCATGCGATGTGTTGGAGATGGTTAATTCACTCTTAATGCGTTTTGTTTTTATTTTAGCTTATTCCATTTTATATTGTATGTAATACTTCTTAATTGTATATGTCTCTGTGTGTGTATACACACGCACGCATATGCATGCATTGTTATTGATGTGTGCTTCTGGGGACTCTTGTATCTGGGTTTGATCTGTGTGCTGACCTTTGATCATAATAAACTAAATTGAATTGCATTGTTAATCAATGAACAGTCTCAACAATATTTAAGTGGCTCTGAGGATCTGAAACATACAATAAAATACAAACTGAAAACTATACTAAAACAAACTTGTACACGTAAAAAAAAAAATCTCAAACCCTTAACTAGGGAAATGTCATGATCAGCTGGGGTTCAGCTGGTTTCCGCAACAATCAACTCCCCCCCCCGACAATGTTAAATTACATTTTTATGTTATAAAAGGAGTTAAATCACTGCCTAACTGTGGTTAATTACATTGTCTGTTGGTTTAACAGATATGAATATTGCTTTTACATTATAAAATAACTAAAAAATCAGGGTGGATTTGATTTAAATCAAACTGATTTAATTCACGATTTAAATCACGATTTAAATCACTAGTCAGTAAGGCTTGATTTAAATCATAGTTTTCTACATAAAGACTAATTCTTGCTGGTATAACTTTAATATGCAAGTAGATGAAGATTTTTAGAATAACAACTTTTCATATTAGTTTTTTTATCCCCAGTTTAATAGGTTAATCATTCATATTTGGACAACTTTTCTGTTGTACTTAGGAAGGAGAAAAATAATCATTACCTTAATAATAACAATTTAAATAGATTTATTCAACTGAAACAATAACATTACAGCATATGTTATTTGCTTAAACAAACATCCATGTTTAACTAATTTGGCTAAACAAAATATATATATTTTAAGAAACTTAGACTGTCAGCCCAGCCTACACATGAAAAACTTAAATACTGTCCTCTGTAGCTCACTCGTCATCTTCATCTTCTTCTTTGTTCATAATCTGGAAAAGAAAAACAAGCTTTCCTGCTTTATCGGGTCCCAAACGATTTCTCAATTTAGAATGAATGAGTCCAAAGGAAGAGAATATTCTTTCAACGCCTGCAGAAGAAGCTACTGCTGTTAAAAGTGAAATCATTACTTGAACAGTCTCTAAATCCAAGTGCTTAAGTGACTTCCACCAGTTCACTGGTGTGACTTTCTTTAAAATATCTTCAGCAAACATATATTTCTTGAATGGTTCCCCCTTAGCTTTGAAGTTTATTATAGTTGGCATTACAGATGGATGATTGCTGGATACCCATGTCATAGCTAACTCCTCTTCCTCAGCACTTAAGTTTTGACCCTGGTACTGGATATTGACAATATTTGCCAAAAAATGAGCTGGAGACAGTACTTGTCCCATTCGTTTTTTTAATGCTTGTAATTTAATTCTGTCCATGTGTAGTTCTGTTTTTAAGTGTTCACTCAGTTCCTTCCAAATTTCAACAGCATCAGCAATAAAACAGCTATTTTTCTGTATTTTGTTTAAAGATTCAGAGATGGGTTTCAGGATGCTCAGCATATGTTCAACATTTCTCTTAAGCCCAATGTTGAGGATTTTGGCCGTGACAGTGCCATCTATTTTATCTCGATTTTGTTCACAAACTGTCATCAGAATAGGCCAGTTCTTGATATACTGCTCAAAACAGTCCACCACAGAGTTCCATCTAACATCTTGTGGGAGCGTTAGCTTGGTTCCACCCATCCTTTTCAGAGCTGCTGCAGCAAAGTGATTGTTACGGAAGTATTTAGCAATTTCAACATCGTTAGTCTTTATTTCTGGAACACTTAAGTCTTTGGCTAAGAGGTGCAGCAAATGAGCACTGCAACCATATGTTATTAGCTTTGTATTCCCTTCCTGCTCTTCTAAATTTCTTCTCATCTTGGATACATTTGCAGCATTGTCTGTGACCAAACTGCGTACTAGACATTTGAATTTTTGTTCACATGTTGTTATAGCTTTTACTGCCACTTCTTGTAAGTATTCTGCTGTGTGTGCATGTCCTGACGTATCAATTGTTTGTGCAAGGAAGACTTTCCCTTCTTCTGTTGTTATACAAGCACATACAATAGGATCATTGTGGACATTACTCCACCCATCAATACTTAGGTTAACAATTTTACCCTCCAGAGCTGTTGCACATTGCTCCATTTCTCTGTCATACACTTTATCCAGCAGTTTCCCTGCAACATCTGCTCTGCTGGGTGGACTGTATCCTGGTCTCAGTGACTGAACCATATTAATGAAATGTGGGTTCTCAGTCAGACGGAAAGAAGAGTTCGTTGCATAAACAAACTGGGCCATTTTTTCATCAATTAACTCTTTTTCTAATCTGCTAGTTTTTATCACAAACTTATCTATGGTGGTTCCAGGAGGGAAGGATTTTTTCTTTCTTTTAGGTGATAGTGATATGTGGCTGTGGGTGTCTGATGATGATGCTAATGAAGCACTATCCTGGATGGATAACTCTGAAACTGTAGAACAGGAGGATGGTGATCTTGAAGGTGGATAGTTTCCAGAATCCATGAATTCCCCTAAACAAAAAAGTCAATGCTGTTATTTTATTGTTTATACAATTTCTGCTTATTGTACACAGCACTGCCCCAAAAGGAATATTTGCTTTTCTTCATAACTGTACCAAAAGACAGTAACATGCAGTAATAATAAGAAATATAATTTTGCTCAAACATGACAGTTCAAGGCAGTCTTTAGAAATATTATATGATTCAATAAAAATCTTTACCAACCTGAAGATCCTGCCTGTTCAAATGTGTTTCTTTGGTCATCTTCATCACAGCACTTCTCATGATGTTGCCTCATTCGGGCCACCAGGCCTTGCATTTCTTTGTTGCAGTGTTTGCATTTTGCACGCATGCCTGCCTTACCGATAGGTAAAGGAACTTCATTAAAATATTGCCAAACTGTGTCTCTTTTACGGCCTGCTGCCATTATAGGTTTTTTCCTCCAAGGAAAGAATGTGATAAACCTCAGGTCATACACACAAAAAGATCCAAAGACTTGTCTGTCTGTGGCTATGCAGTATTGTGCTCAGAAAGTTTCACTTTCATTTTGTACTGCTTGTCTGCTTGCCCCTCCCTCCTCACACTTAGTTTCACTTTCTTCTTGTGCAGATCTATTCCACTCCAAACAATCAGAAAAATATTGTTTCTATTCTATTTCACTGAACTTCTTGAAACTTAGCACTGAAGGGGTTGATTCTGTATTCATAGGTTTGTAGAACAATAGGATTAAGGTCTTTTTCTCAACTCTGTTCATGTCATAACATTTTTGCTGTGAAGGAGAGGCATGTGATCTCTGCTGAGTCAAATTCAGTTTTGAGAACTGCAAAAGTAAATCAAGCATCTGTGATAATATCTTGTAGGCAGAGAAACTGCCCAATAATCTTACAAAAACCTCTGGAAGAGCATGACATTGTGAATGGATTAATGGAATTTATTTACCAAAAAAATTAAACATATACAGCCTTATTCTACATAATTAAAAAACTAATCTTTATTTCATGATGGAATAACCTTTGGGTGGTAATATATTTTCCTCAAAAAGCATTTTATTTAAAAAAATCCAATTTTTTTGATTTTTTAAAAAAATCATTGATTTTTATCCACCCTGTAAAAAATTAATTATTTCTACTTGGAGGGATGATAAAAAACAGATCAGATTCTCAGACTGCCAACATGTTTCTTTTTAAAAACATAATTCTTTTTAGATTTATTCTGAAGATAATTACATAAGTGGTTTGCTTTCATCACAAAAATTCCATGGGTTGCCAAATGATCGTATATGCTCCCGCATTAATGTAATGGCCATCCAGTGTACCTTAGCCTAAACCTCTGTCTTTGCTCTGGCTTGTAATATATTGTTAAAATTAATCAGAAGCAATGCCTAATGTCTGTTTCTTCAAACAGGTTGAGTCGTTCATTTTGGACCAAGAAGATCTGGATAACCCGGTGCTTAAAACAACATCAGAGATATTTTTGTCAAGTGCTGCTGAAGGAGCAGACCTAAGAACAGTGGATCCAGAAACACAAGCAAGACTAGAAGCCTTGCTGGAAGCAGCAGGTAGTTTCCTTTTTGCTTTTTGTAGTTGGTTACCTTTTGGGGAGAGCTAATCATTTCACATAGAAGAATAATTCCCATGTTGATATGCACCTTCAAGAACCTGAAAGCTGAAACTTGGAAAATGATATTTCTAGAATGAATTTTAAAATGTTGTTCTAATGTAAGACGCCACAATGAGGTTTGCTCGATACACCAATTTTGCTGTATAGTCCAACACATTTATCTGATCCTTGAGTTGCAGGAATAGTGGTTTAATTCATAGTGGAGATGAGTTTAGGGGCATCAAGAAAATACTGGCTGACATCCAGACAAATGCTATGCTGGTGCTATGGGGAAGGGATGATTTTTCTAATATTTTTTCAGCACCTCTGTAAAATCAGTGTAATTCCAATATTGTTTTAAACTTGTTCTTTGTTAAATGGCCTATATCCTCTGGTACCACAACTTTGCGCATTGTGCAAAGTTGTGTGACTGTAGTGCTTTTTTACACAGTGCTAATATTTCCGTGAGATAGACGTTCATAGCATCTGTACATGGAGACAATATTTTGTCTCTTCCCATTAGTATTTTCTTTCACATCTTTGAAGTCCATTGTTAATGGGATGGCGACACTATAGACAGAGTCCATAGTGTTGATATCCCCATATATCTCTCCTGACAAACCTGGGTTTTTTAATCCAAACTCATGATTAGTCTTTCTAACCGCCCTGAGCCATTTTGGAAGGGCGGTATATAAATCTAATAAATAATAATAATGGCTTTCTTGTACATACCTGACATATTAATCTATAGAGAAGTCTCTTGAACGTGTTACTAAAAAAAAAAAAAAACTACTAGGGAGACTTGGCAGAAAATTAGTTCAAGCTGCATCATAGCCTGTGTTTTCCAAGACTGAAAATATACAGGCACACCTTGTTATTTTCAGATTTGTTATCTGTAGTCTTGCGTATCTGCGGATGGATAATTGACACCTGACCTCGGCATATGTGGGGGTGGGGGTGTGGGTGGCCAAAAAAGGGTTAAATTTGTGTATCCACGGGTTGTGGGGTGGTGGCCGCAAATTAACTGAGAGGTCATTTTGTAAAAGGGAGCTATTTTGTGGCTCATTTAGTTAAAAAAACAAAACACCCCCCCCCCCCGAAGAATCACAGAATAATGGAACAATTTGCAATTCTGGGGGGCATTGCTGGAGGCCCGCAGAGTATGGTAGCCCATTTTACCTGGCATCCCCCCACATCCTAGTTTTTGCTCATTTTTACCATAGTTTACCAGCCTCCAGGAACCTAAGCGCCCCCCCTTCCCCATTGACTTAATGCCTCAATATCCACAGTTCCGTTTTCCGCAGTAATAGCAGAGTACGGAACCACCGTGGATAACAAGGTCCACCTGTAGTTGTTTACTTTTACATTTGATATGCTTTTACCCATAGTGCCATCCTGTCTAAGCCTGTGCACTAACTGTATAATATGCATGAAACTACTGACATGAAACTATACGTGCAGTTGGTAGATTCTCCTTATCACCATTGCTTTGTAAAGACTTTACTACTGAGAAAATGAATGTGTTTATCTTTCACATTTGACTTGTGTTTGAGACTTGTAATTGGCAGGATTTGGTACTTGGAAGGCCATTGTTGTCATGGCAACTTTCAGAGTAGTGTACGTGGGAGAAGCTAAGACTTTCGAAGGAGAGGAGATCAGCTGTGTCAGAAGTGGGCAGCTAGGATTTTGAGGGCAAGAGACTGGAGGGAACAAGGGAAGAAAAGGTAATGGATAACTTGCTGGATGGGGTGTGATCTAGAGGGAGCAGAAAAAGGAAGATATAGTTTTGGGTCTGAGAGGAGTGCAGAGAAAGCATGTGAGTGCCATGATGGTGGAGGTGGTAGAAGGGGAGGGTGAAAATAAAAGTATGGTAAACCCCTCCTGTATTCTATCAAAGACAACCACAGGGCACTGTGGTTGCCAGGAGTCGACACTGACTTGGTGGCACACTTTACAGAGAAGAAGGTATGCAGAAGTTGTAAAATGGTGCTTGAAAACAGCAATAAAGAAAACAAGTTATCAAGTGAATCCTAGTCCTAGGATATCAGAAACTGTTGATGCAATATTTTATAGCAAAGATTTGCTCAGTTTAATGTTGTAGTTGCATTAAATGGTAGTTTTTCAATTTTGTAAACTGTCATACAGAGGAAGGGATACCTAAGATAGAGCTAAGTCTCTGCCTTATACTGGACCAGTTTGCATAGGCTGCCCAAATAGTTTCGGCTGCCCTTGGGCTTGTGTTTTCCTGCTTCCAGCCATGGTTCAAATTCTGATTTGGAGGGAGGCAATCAATCAATCTTTATTACTGTCCAAGACTAGCATAAGATAGAACAGTAGAGCATGATTCAAAATGGGAAAAATTCTTGCTCTTAGGCTTTGAGCTGCAATCTACAATGATGTCTTGAGCCCATCAACACCGGGAGAGCCCCTCCCATCGATGTCAAGATCGATGTCAACACTAAGGACTGTTCCATCGAAACAGTCGAAGCCCTCGGCATCCTCTTCAACTTCGAAGACTTTCAAGAGCCCTAAGCCTCCGAGTATTTCATATGGGAGCGCTTTTGCAGGGCATTCGAAGTTGAAAGGAAAGAGGTCATCTAAGGAAGACTCCACTTTGGCACCTAGACCGAAGAAAGTGACAATAGTTGACTTGACAGCGGATCGAATTCGCTCTCTGTTGGGTCTACAAACTATTGAGACCAAGCACCCTAAGATGCTGATTTCGAGGGAACCTCCTGACATTGAACAGCTTTCGACGACGAAGACTTCGACGTCAAGTACAAGCCGATAGATCAATATTTTATTTTTTACATTTACAATATGTTTTGTCAATACCGAAGGCTCCAGTTTTGATGTTGGCTGGTGCAAGACAAGCTCCTGCCTCAGTGTTGAATACTCCAGTGCTGTAGACATTGAAGCAAGTCATGCCTCAGTATTGACCGACACTGACCTTTGATATCAAAGATGGAGAAGATGATAGAGACAGACCAGTTTGGACCCTATGACAACCTGAACTCTGCTCTCCATCCTGGATTCAAGCACAAGCACGCCTTCGACTTTTAAGGGGTTTCTGTCCCAGAGTGTGGACTGCCTGCAGGAAGACCTGACAGTCACTGTGGTACCTGCTCCTGCTATGGAATAACGCATTGCGCCTCAGCCTCCGGTATGCTACGCGCTATCTGCTGCCCACTTAGCAAGCACCTCTTCATAGCATTCATGCAGTTTTTCACTGATCTGCTGCTTTTGCTACCTTGGCTTCTGCTGGCATGGGGATATCTTCTCCAGCGTTCCCCTATGATTTCAGGACAACAGAACATGGAAAAGGGCCCAGCCTAAATAATATTACCCATTAACCTCATATCTTGCATAGGTTCAGCCAGTCCACACTCTGGCCAGCGGCAGCGACTCCATTTCTCAATATAGACCTGCTCCAGTGAACAAGTCAGTGCCAACTCACACTTACTCCACCACCTTGATGGTATCCTCTACCTATGACCCTAAACCAAAAGGTCCGCTGCAGAGAAACAAACTCAATCACAAAAGCCAAGCCTGACAACAACTTCTACTGAGACACAGACACTAACCCGTACATCACCTGCACAGTCATCCTCTGATCACCATGGCTCATTGGATTTTGAGCCTGATGCCGATGACCCGAAAATTTACTCCCCGACCTGCCTGTCCATCAAGATAGCAAACTACTCAGTCTCTATGGCCAAATATAATCACTGCCTTTGGGTAGAGCTTCAACAGAATTTGGACACTTTATTGCCAGAAGATTATAAAAAGCGATTCAAAGAGACTATGACTAAATCTTCGGCACTCACACGCCAGCAATTCAGCATGGTGAAGCATCTAGCTGAAATTGAGTCTAGATCTCTGACAACTGCTGTGTCGATAAGAAGACATGCCTGGCTTAGCTCTTCCTCGTTACAGAATGATATGAAGGAGAAGAGCGAAGGTCTGCCATTCGATGGAAAAGCCTCTTCAGTGAGGAAGTTAACTCCGCCATGGAGAAGTTAAAGAAATCAGAATTTATGTCAGCGACTTTTTCAGCCTCTTCTTCTTCATCTACCTACACTTTGAGATATAAGTCATATTCTAAACAGAGGCCAACCTTTAGACAAGAAGACAGGATGGGGGACTTCAGGAAACAATACCTCCCTTACAACAAACGTCCCTACTAGGACAAGAATAAAAACAACAATGGACAATGTACCAAGCAAGCAGAACCTCAGAAGCGTCTTTGAGGTTTATTATTGCCCTCTGTTGCATTTACATCTCCTGACGCAATTCCCCTCAACACTTCCTTCATCGGGGTAATAACATCATGGTGTGCAACCAACTCCACCAGGTTTGCACCTCCATCATTGATGCCAGCAACAAACTCTTATCAAGCTGTCACACCATGCCCCTGCATGGCACCGCATTACATCGGACCGTTGGGTCCTTAAGATAGTTTCCGTGGGGTTCAAGGTTATTCCGAAGTTCTCCGGGGTGAGATTCACTCAACCCACCCCTTCATTAAGGGAAGAGGTGAAGGAGCTGCTAGCAAAGGGTGCAGCTGCCCTTGTGTAGTGGGCACACGGATGGGAGGGTTTTTACTCCTGGTACTTTCAGATACCAAAGAGAGGAGGTGGAATCTGATCGATTATGGATCTTCACCACTTAAACAAATTTGCCTATGTGAAAAAACTCTGAATGATAGCATTGCAGGAGATCTTACCTCTTCTGTATCAAGAAAACTGGCTTACAACGCTGGATCTAAGGGAGGCCTATTTTCACATTGGCATCAGGAAGGCACACAGAAAATATCGTTTCACCATAAAACAAGTATACCAATACAAGTTATTAGCCTTTGGCATTTCCACCGCTCCCAGCATATTCACCAAGTGCATGGTGGTCATGCTAGGTCACCTGAGAATGCAGGAAATTGCAGTCTGCCTTTATTTGGATGACTGGCTCATAACATCAAAAGACCAAAACTAGTTGCATGCCCTCAACTCCTGCCTGTAGGCTTCCAGTGGTATCTGGTGGGCCACTGTGTGAAACAGGATGCTGGATTAGCTGGGTCTTGGGCCTGATCAAGCAGGGCTGTTATGTTCTCATACGTCGTATGTATTAGATCTCCTCCAAGACAATTGGAAAAAGTCTCACCTAGAACCTGTACATGTTATAAGCTACATTGGTGCCATTCTAAACACAAAAACGAAACAGGCATACTTACCCCAGGAATGCTGAAACTGCATCAGGGAGATGGTTGAGTTTCCAACAACATCCAACTCAGCCCGCTCGACTCCTACAAAGACTGCATGTTGAATAGGCTTCTAACAAAGCTATTGCTTAACCAAAGAGAGCCTTCCATGAGATGTAATTACTTGAGAAAGTGGCTGCATTTCAAAAACTATGCAAAACGCAGAGGTTTTAACCCCAAAGCAGGCCACAATCAAAGAGGTTCTTCTCTATTTGACAACCTTGAAATCTCAGGATTTGGTGAATGTGTTACTGAAAGTCCATCTAGCAGCACTCTCATCAAAACATCTTGGCTGGGAAGGCACAACACTCTTCTCACACCCTGATAATAGAGCTTTTCTAAAAGGCTTCATGAACTTAAATCCACCTATTTGAATTCCAGTGAAGCAATGGAGCATATCATTGGTTCTCTTGGCCTTGACAAAAAGCCTTTCTTATAGCCATAACGACGGCTAAACGAGCTAATGAACTAACAGCTTTGCGTGTAGACCCCTGCTAACTGTGCAAAGAGGCACCTTTTACCTTGGTGATTCTCTTTATTTAGCAGGGGGAGAGTAACTGGCCCTGTCTATCCCCAGCACAGTACCTCCAGTGACTGTTGCTAGTGTCTGTCTTATGTTTCTTTTTAGAATGTGAGCCCTTTCTGAGGGACAGAGTTTCATCTTGCTTGTTGTTTCTCTGTGTAAACCGCCCTGAGCCCTTTTTGGAAGGGTGGTATAGAAATCAAATTAATAACAACAACAACAACAACAACCGTACCTGTTACTAATCCCATGCATGGCAGCTCTCGTGAGAGTTTGCAAGCAGCTGCCTGGGGGATAGCGACGGGGAGACAATGGCGGTGGCAGCCGGTCTGGCCGGCAGGAGCAGGCAGCAGCAGCGGGCTGGCCTGGCTAGCGGGAGTAGAAGGTGGCCAGAAACTGCAGGGTGGAGGCGAGCAGCAGGCAGAGTGGGAAAGTGGCCAGTCAGCCAGAAACCGGGCATGCCAGTGGGGGAGTGGTAGTGGGTGTGCCGACCAGAGGCGCAGATGCTCTACGCCTGGCCCAGCTAGTTAAGTATTTTATTTATTTATTTTATATACTGCCTAACTTCAAAGGCTCTAGGCAGTTCATAAAAATAAACACAAGAATAACAAAAGAAGTTGAGGGCAAAAGCAAAGCAACCGGCCACTAGCCAAAGCAAGCGCCTGCTCATCCAGGTGGTTTGCAGCAACATGCTGCTCTTGCAATTGCCAGGGAGAGTGGACAATCCGCAACATCCCACCTAGCCACAGCTGCTGATAGGGCAGCCAGTAGCAATTTGTACCCCTCTGTCGCCGTCCCAGCCGTCAGCCCCATGCAGAGTCAGTGACCATCTACAGTCAGGTGCACCAATCCCGGCTGCGCCTCAGTCTGCTCCACCACCAGCCACATTGGGCTCGTAGGCATGCTGCCCGCTGCACTGCTAGTGGTTTCACCGCTAGCTGTGATGGCTCCACCTGTCTCTCTACACTGCATAGAAAGAACCATTCGTGGTATATCCAATATTTCTTATTGGTACAGATTACTATTTATTGTACTCTGTAAAATGCTTTGCGGTCTGTATTGTTCGTTTCCATAAGAACTTATGAGGTGGGATGTCTATTAATCACATAATGAGTCTGATAGAAGCATGCGTCTGATAGACCCCTGCTAACTGGGCAAAGAGGCACCTAATACCATGGCGATTCTCTTTATTTAGCAGGGGGAGAGTAACTGGCCCTATCCACCCCCAGCACAGTACTTCCAGTGACTGTTGCTGGTGTCTTGTCTGTTTCTTTTTAGATTGTGAGCCCTTTGGGGACAGGGAGCCGTCTTATTTATTTATGATTTCTCTGTGTAAACTGCCCTGAGCCATTTTTGGAAGGACGGTATAGAAATCGAAATAATAACAATAAGTAAAATCAACCATCTGCTGTACATGGATGATCTGAAGTTGTATGGAAAGTCCCAGTCAGAAATTGAATCACTGCTAAACACTGTCCGTATATTTAGTAGCGATATAGCAATGGAGTTTGGACTAGACAAGTGTGCTGCATTAATAATGAACAGAGGAAAAATAACAAAAACAGAAGGAATAGAACTGCCCAATGGAAGCAAGATCAAGAACCTGGAAGAGAAAGAACATTGAAATACTTGGGCATTCTCCAGGCTGATAACATCGCACACACTGAAGTTAAAAGAAAAATTGGAAGTGAATACATCAGGAGAGTTAGAAAAATCCTCAAGTCCAAACTCAATGGCGGGAACACCATACAAGCCATAAACACCTGGGCTATACCTGTTATCAGATACACTGCAAGAATAATAGACTGGACCCAGGCAGAGCTAGAGACGCTAGATCGTAAGACCAGGAAAATCATGACCATCAATCTTGCTCTGCACCCCTGCAGTGATGTTGATAGGCTATACCTCCCTTGCAGCTCAGGTGGAAGAGGAATTCTGCAAGTCCATCAAACAGTAGAGGAGGAGAAAAGAAGCCTTGAAGAATATATCAAGGACAGTGAAGAAGATGCACTTCAAATGGTCAATAATGCGAAACTATTCAACACCAATGAAACAAAGCAGGCCTACAAGAAAGAACAAGTCAAGAACCAAGCAGAAAAATGGAGAAATAAGCCCTTGCATGGTCAATATTTGCACAATATAAGTTGAAAATCAGACATCACCAAGACCTGGCAATGGCTTAAGAATGGCAAGTTGAAGAAAGAAACAGAGGGTTTAATACTGGCTGCACAAGAACAGGCACTAAGAACAAATGCAATAAGAGCAAAAGTAGAAAAGTCAACAACAAACAGCAAGTGCCGCCTTTGTAAAGAAGCAGATGAAACAGTGGACCACCTCATCAGCTGTTGTAAGAAGATCGCACAGACTGACTACAAACAAAGGCATGACAAGGTAGCAGGGATGATACACTGGAACATCTGCAAAAAATACAAGCTACCTGTAGCCAAGAATTGGTGGGACCATAAAATTGGAAAAGTTGTCAAAAATGAAGATGTAAAAATATTATGGGACTTCCGACTACAAACAGACAAACATCTGCCACACAATACACCAGATATAACTGTAGTCGAGAAGAAAGAAAAACAAGTTAAAATAATCGACATAACAATACCAGGGGATAGCCGAATAGAAGAAAAAGAAATAAGCAAAAATAACAAAATACAAATATCTACAGATTGAAATTGAAAGGCTGTGGCAGAAAAAGACCAAAATAATCCCAGTGGTAATTGGCGCCCTGGGTTCAGTTCCAAAAGACCTTGAAGAGCACCTCAACACCATAGGGGCCACAGAAATCACCATCAGCCAATTACAGAAAGCAGCTTTACTGGGAACAGCCTATATTCTGCGACAATATCTATAACAACAGCAACAACATTGACAATAAAATTCTGGCATCCCAGGTACTTGGGAGGGACCTGATGTCTGGATAAAACAAACCAGTCAATAACACCTGTCTGACTGTGTAAATAGATAAATAAATAAATAAATAAAAGAAGTAGAAGTTGAATCTGCATCTCTAGACCCTTGACTTTTAATTATTTATTATTATTTTATTTATAATATTTATACCCCGTCCCTCCTGTGCACTACTTGTTCAGGGTGGCTCACAATAAAATAGACATAGATACAATAAAAGTAATAAAATTAACTATTTTTTTAAAGTCAGACTAAAACCACAATTATTAGATTCAAATTAAAACTGAAAATTATATATAAAAAAGCTAAAGAACCTACCAGATATAACAAAACAGTAATGGAGCAGTAAAAAGCCTCCTTAAAAGGGTGTGTTTTAAGATGTTTTTAAAAAAACACTGAGGGCGGGAGCATGGCGAAGGTCTTCGGGGAGGGCGTTCCAAAGCCGAGGGGCCACAACCGAAAAGGCCCTGTCTCTAGCCCCTGCCAACTGGATCTCTGTTAGTGGTGGGGTCATGAGTAGGGCCTGAGATTGAGCGGAGGGCCCTGGCATATTCATATGGGGAATGTGGTCTGACAGGTCCCCGGCCCCAAGCTGTGTAGGGCTTTAAAGGTCAATACCAGCGTATTGAATCTAGCATGGAAGCGGACAGGTAGCCAATGAATCTTATGCAGGATGGGTGTAATACTTGTGAAGTGACTTACATCCACGAGCATCCTTGCAGCAGCATTCTGAACCAGCTGAAGCTTCTGAACAGTCTTCAAGGGCAGCCCCACGTAGAGTGCATTACAGTAGTCCAATCTGGATGTTACCAACGCATGAATGACTGAGGTCAGGTCCGACTTTTCCAAGTAGGGTCGCAGCCGGCGTACGAGCCGTAGTTGGTAAAAGGCCCTTCTGCACACCGCCACCACCTGTGCCTCCAAGGACAGTGTTGGGTCCAGAAGCACCCCCAAGCTGCAGACTTTGTCTTTCAGAGGGAGCGTGACCCCTTCCAAGACCAGATTAATCTCATTACTCGGATGATCCATTCTACCAACTCAGAGCACTTCCATCTTATCTGGATTGAATTTCAACTTGTTGCCCACATCCAGTCCAGAACAGCCTCCAAGCCCCGGTTCAGAGCATCCACTGCCTCCCTAGTGTCTGCTGACTTAAAAGATAGGTAGAGCTGGGTGTCATCAGCATATTGATGACACCACAGCCCACACCTATGGATGACCTCTCCCAGGGGCTTTATGTAAATGTGAAACAGCATGGGGGACAGAATAGATCCTTGTGGCACCCCATAGACCAGAGGGTGGAGCAGGCATCCCCCAGCATCACCTTCTGAATATGACCCCCTAGGTAGTGTTGTGACTTAAATTAAGAGACCAGATTGTAGGATCTCAATCCCTTTCCTCTAGTACATGAATTTTTCCCTTAACCTAAACTGCTTGTTAAGACTAATCAGAGTATCCTTGTAACCTAGGATTTGTGACCAGCTTCAAACCAAGATCTCAGCTCTTAGGCTATGAGCATACTCTAATTAGTGGTAAGCCATGGGTAATTATGAGGCAGACGTGGGATTGGTGCAGGTGTAATGCTTCCAAATCAACAGACCATGGTTTGATTATGCAGTTTTATGTGGGCTCCCACTTTTATTAATTGTGGAGCTAGAGCTATGGTTAATGTACTGATATTTTCATGAACTTTGGTTGGTGCCAAATCACAGTCTTAAACCACAGAAGGCACTGATATGAAAGCAGTGACTTGGTGCTAAAGGATTTATTTATTTAGCATAATTGTATACCACCCCATATGTAAGGCTCTGGGTGGTTCATAATCTAAAAGCACAACCATTAAAACTTAAGTATAAATAAAACCATTAAAAATACAGATAAAAAGTTTAAAATGTAAAACTTAAAACTACTGTATAAACTAAAAGTGTGACTAAACAGGTATGTTTTCAGATCCTCCTTAGAAACATCCAGAGAAAGAGAGGCTCTAATTTTGTAAGGAAGCATTTTCCAGAGCAACCCCAGAAAAGGCCTGCTTTTGAGTTGCCACTAACTGAACTGCAACTGGACTCTTTTAGTGAGTTGCCACTAACTGAACTGCAACTGGACTCTTAGTGAGTTGCCACTAACTGAACTGCAACTGGACTCTCCCTTATGATTATATTAAGCAGCGGGGTTCATGGAGAAGGCAGCATTCTCTTAAATACCTTTGACCTAAGCTGTTCAGGGCTTTATAGGTAATAACCAACACTTGGTATTTTGCCCAGGAACTTATTGGCAGTGGCAGCCAATGTAGTTTCTTTTTTTCTTTTTTTTAAGGGTGTAATATATCTTTAGGTAACCCTAGAGACCAACCTGGCTGTTGCATTCTATACCAGCTGCAGTTTCCGGACTATGTACAAAGGCAGTACAATGTAGAGTGTATTGCAGTCATCAAGTGTGGATGTTACCAGCATATGCCCCACTGCTTTTAAGGTAGGTTATCTTCAGAAATGGATGTAGCTGGAGTATTGGCCAAAGCCAATAAAAAGCCCTCCTGGCCAGTGCCTCAACCTGAGAAACCAGGTTGAGGCAGTATCTCCTATACATTGTACCTGCTCTAAGTTCCGACCTCCCACAATTACCTCTGTCTTGTTTGGATTCAGCCTCAGTTTGATATCCCTCATCCAGCCCATTACTACCTCCAGACAGGCATTTAGGGAAGTTAAGCTATTTCCTGATGAAGTTGACATGGAGAAATAGGTTTGGGTGTCATCAGCATATTGATAACACCCTGCACCAAACCTCTTAATGATCTCTCCCAGCAGTTTCATGTAGATAGAATGGAGCCCTGTAGGACCCCATACAATAATCCTGTTTGACGAGCAACAATCTCCAAATGACATCGTTTGGAATCTACTTGAGATGTAGGAGTGGTTAGTGAAAGTGTCATGCATAACACTTAGTTGTAGTTAGCTCCAAAACTGAACACTGTGCAAGAGCCATTGCCCTATTGTCAAACTACGACAGTATTGCATCTAGATGGCTCTGTCCAGAGAGACCATGTTGGAAGGTTAAGAGGTCCCCTCAAGGGAAGGGCCTGGACAAGAGAGTGTCTGCTTTCATCACCTGCTCTTGTTCCCTTAACCATGTTTAAGGGTTAGGTGTGTACCTGTCCTTAGGCTATTCAGCTTTCCAAAAGAAAGCTGATTAACCTGTCCAATTTGGGTTTGTTCATTCTTAGTTGATCTTGAAGAGACCAGTTTTTGGTGTGATAGTTGAAGGAGCTGAACTTAATGAGATGGCATGGGTCTGAAGAAGAATTCCATATGTGAGGGAAGTATTACATTTGCACTTTGGTTTCAACTGATGGTTGTAACCCCCCCTGCTGCCCCATAATGTGAGTACAAACACAGCAGAATAGTTCCCATAGTGCAGTGTGCTGCACTGACACTGAGTACACAAGTTTATCTCTTTTCCTGGAAACTTCTGTAAAACTGCTGAAATTTGGCAGTTTCTGACCTGTTTTCCTGAATCCGGCTGTATGCAGCTGAATTGGCCAGAAGAAATGTCTCCTATGTGAGCTGTCCCTAAAGTATTTGGTTATGTTATGGTTGAGGTAGAAAGCCCAATACTTCTGCCTAAGCCTTTGGCATGACTTCAGACAAGTCTGAAATGATGCATAGTCTCTCCAGCAGACTAAATTAGTCTGCTGCAGTTAGATAAACTTGCTTTAAAGAAGAAATAAGCCAAGTACCACAACTGTATAACTATAGGTGACCCCCCCTTATCCATGGTTTCAGCAACCATGGTTCCACATATCCACAGACAGATTTTAGAGACTTGGTTTCTTTATCCGTGGTATTAAAAATAGGCAACATTCACTTATTTGTGGTTTCAAGTGGTCGGAAATGACCTAGAAATGACTTGCGATGTCATTTCCTGCTGCCATTTTACAGTGCAGAGCCATTTTGTGGCTCTTAAATCCACCCCTGTGATTTTTTTTGCAAAAAATCAGAGGAGTTGGGAGTGGGCATTGCTGGAGACCTAGATAGCAAGGTAAAGGGAAAGTGTGCCATCAAGTGGATTTCGACTCCTGGTGCCCACAGAGCCCTGTTTTCGTAGAATACAGGAGGAATTTACCATTGCCTCCTCCCACACAGTATGAGATGATGCCTTTCAGCATCTTCCTATATCGCTGCTGCCCGATATAGGAAACATACCAGTGGGAATTCGAACCGGCAACCTTCTGCTTGTTAGTCAAGCATTTCCCCATTGCGCCACTTAAGGCAACTAGAGAGCAAGGTACTTCTGTTTTTATTTCTGCCCCTCCCCCCAGCCCTTTTTGTGTGTGCAGGAAACTAACCCCTGGATTCCCATAGAGGTATGGTTTCATTATTCCGTTTCTGTATTCATGCCTATAGGTAAGAATGGAACCCCCAAGAATAACGAGGGCCACCTGTACTGCATTTATTATAATTGAAAGTCCAGATGTTGGTAACTACATGAGAACAATGGCTGAGTAGCTAGATTGTGGGACTAGTATGCTGAAAATCTGAGTTGTCTCTGATAGTACACTTGCCATTAGCTTGTTCGCAAACAACTACCCTTTTCATGAAATTCTGCTGTAACTAAAATAGAAGGTCCTGTAGAACTCTGCATACAATTAAGCATTTATACTCCAAAAACTAACTCTGAGAATGGATATGATACAATTTTGCTTCGATTTTAATTTAGCTGGAGATTGTGGGGCATTTTGTGCAGAAGTGTAGGTATTGAAGCAGTGACGAAATCATGAATAAACATAACCTAACTAGCTCTTAAGCACAAAATGGTTCTAGAAACTCTGGATTGGAACTATTCATAACATTTAACTTCTCTGATTATGCATGTATTCTGTTAACGGTCTAACAGTTGCCAAATTGGGATTGTTGGTTTCAGAATACTGGGATATTTTACATAGTTGTGAAGTACAGGTAATAGTAAAGTTCTGAAGGTAACTTTGTTCCTTTCCCTCAATGGCAATTTTGGTTTTTTGTCAATACTTTGTTCAGTCACTTCCCATAAAATATGTGCTCCTTCTTTTTGCATTAGAATAAGATGCAATCTACCTACAACCAGTAAACTTTATAAAAAGACACTTCATTTAAATCAGATTTTTAAAAATCTGTGTTTTAGAGTCGTAAGTAAATACAAAATTTTAAATTGACATGTAAAAAAATATAACATGGTTAAAATTGAATCTCATCCCAAACTTGCTATACCAACACTTGCTCTCCTAAAAATGAATTAATGACTTCCTCTCATGTACATTGAGTTACCTACCAATCAAACATGGGCATTCATTTCAGTTTCATCTTGTGAAAATAGCTCTAGTCTACCAGGAATGCCCAGCAATTACCAGCTCTTGCTTTTGAAAATTTATGGGCCTTGGTCTCTCTTTAAGTAGACTAAAGTTGCACATGTGCTGGATAGTAGGGCAGTTTTTTTGTGGTAGGCAGAGGCATTAAGTCAGACATAGTATAAGAAAGGAGGTGAAGTAGAAAAACAGTGGAATATTAAAGGGAAATTAAAGGGAAGGCATTATTCAGTAAACAGCTTCTTATAATGCCCCACACTTTGCCACAGAAAAACTAGCCCTATTCACATGTTATGTTGGTACAGCACTACACTTCCTATCTGTACCATGCATTTGAGGGGCCTGTATCCAGGTTCACTTTTAAAATAAATGCAGGTACAGTCATTCACACAAACATGTATGAGTGTATAACCATCTGTAAATTCATGCAACATAATGTCTGAATTAGGGCTAGCACAGTTATACCTTCTGGACATAGGAGACACTCTATCTGGGAATATTTGAAGAAATGCCTTCATTGAATAAAAAGAAAAAAAAATGTGTCTAGTGCAAACAGTGCAACCAAGAGATGCAGGTCCTTTACACAGTTAATGATTAAATATATCAATTACATTAAAAACCAGATATGTACTATTAACACAATTATAAAAAATCAAGTAATCTTTAAAAAAAATACACCTTTCTAGGTGGTGTCTGTGCCCTGGGTTGTAAACTAACATTTTTTAGCAATCATATTTTCACTATTTAAGAAATATGTGAAGAAATATCAGTGGGAAACTTGATCTAAATCGGTGATTAGACTGAGTTTTTATCTTGGTGATTTAAATCATGATTTGAATTGCCTTGATCAAGGACCCACAGCCAGCCATTCTTTGAGGTTCTCCCTCTGAACTTTTTCTGGCACAAGCAGAAGTCCTAGGAGAGAAGTGCATCTTCTGCCATTTTGCACTGGTATATGAAGAAGGTAGAAAGCAGTGGGAGCTACCTTCTACTGCTCAGAAATTCTTCCTGCTGTTTCTTACCACCTCAGAAGTGGCAGTGGAAAGCAGTAGTCCCTCTAATTGTTTTCATCTCTGTACAGAATGAGTTTTGTTCTGGGTGGCAGTATCAAGGCAATGTGTGCGCACCTGCATTCGGAATGGAGCCTTCGTGATTCAACCTGAGCAGGATCTAAATTGAACTGAGCAGGCATTCAAAAGCTTGTGAGCATGTGCTCGCCTTAGAGGGAACAGTGGTGGAAAGGTCTGTGTGGTCCTGGGTGTCCTACTCATCAGAGGGTTGGGGGCACTTGCCACTGGCAAGTGGATTTTTAAATGCCTGGTCTTGATTTAAATTGGTTATTTATATTGAGATAAACCTTAAAAAAAAAAAAGTGAGGTAATTGGATGAAGGTCATGGCACGTGGAGTGGTGCTTCCTTCTGCATCATTTTTTGTGGGTGAATTCCAGCCTGCACTCAAGTGCTATTTACTCTGTTAGAGAAGACTTAGTGGTTAGTATAGTTGGGGAGAGCATCACAAAGGAAAATCGTTTCCTCCCACCCCAAATGCTGCACTTCTGACATCCCTGTCCCTCGATGGCTTGTTGTTGTTTTTTTAAAGGAAAGGAAAATGAAACTACAAAGAACCAAGCATGGATCTCCTGCATTAATCTCTTGTTGTGTCTAGTAGAACTAGGCCTTAAGCTTGGTGAAGCACGAATCTTAAATTCAGAAGGATGCCATTTCTCCCAGATTTATCTCATTTTTCTTATAATGAAGAAACAGAAGTTTTTAAAGATTACATGAAAAAATATTTAAATAAAAAGTGTGCTTCTTTTGCCACCATGAAAAATGTTACGGGAGCAGTGTGCTCCCAAATTTAGTTTTTAATGTGTGTCTCAGGATGAAAAAGATTGGGAACATTGCTATAAGGTCCCTCAGTTGCCAGGTGTCTTTGCAAAGTCACTCTAGATCAGGCCTACTCAATTGTGGTCTTCTAGATGTTTTTGTATTACAACTTCCAGCATCCCCCAGCCACAGCGGCCAGTAGTCAGGGATGATGGGAGTTGTAGACCAGCATCTTCTGAAGGAAGGGTGAAATTGAGTAGCCCTGCTCCAGATGGATTGTTTCTGTCATAAATCTCTGCTGTGAATTGGCTGATAGCAATGGTCACTGTTCCCTAAGGGCTCAATCACTGACATTATGCACCAGGGCCCTCAACTCCTGCCTGTAGGCTCCCAGTGGCATCTGGTGGGCCACTGCGTGAAACAGGATGCTGGACTAGATGGGCCATGGGCCTGATCCAGCAGGGCTGTCCTTATGTCCTCATGATCAGATTTCCCCACTTGGCTTCAAAGCTCATTCCTTTGAGCTTTGACTACTTCATTTGCCTTGCTCTGTGCAGTGACACTGATAGGAGCCTGACATACCTAGAGGTGGGGTTGAGAATAAATGCAAAGGTTCTTTAGAATGTCAGATCAGAGTTAAGAGGCACCTTCACTGGCTTGTGGAAAATCTACAAGCTCGTTAGGGAAGTGTGGCATCTCAACCAGCCTTTATTCTATTTGGAATACTTCATTTGACCACTCAGTCAAATAAGAGCTAGCCTTCTGGGAGTGGTGCCCAGGAATAAATGGAAATATGTGATCTGTGGACTTATAATTGGAGGCTTCAGGTGAACTACATATTTAGGGCAATATATTTTCTCTCTCCCCCCCCCCCCACTTTCCTTCAACCATTTTATCCTGTGGTTATGCTCATGAATGTCATACTCAGGAGTTCTAGCTCCTATACTATGTATTGTAAGAACAGCCCTGCTGGATCAGGCTCAAGGCCCATCCAGTCCAGCATCCTGTTTCACACAGTGGCCTTCCAGATGCCTCTGAGAAGCCCACAGGCAAGAGGTGAGGGCATTCCCTCTCTCTTGCTGTTGCTCCCTTGCAAGCGGTATTTAAAGGCATCTTGCCTCTGAAGCGGGAGGTGGCCTGTAGTAGCCATTGATAGACCCATGGATCTGACCTCCGTGAATTTGTCTAAGCCCCTTCTAAAGCCATCCAAGTTGGTGGCCATCACCACATCCTGTGTCAGAGTATTCCATAGCTTGATTACGCACTGTGTGAAAAAGTACTTCCTTTTGTTTGGTCCTAAAATCCCCGGCCTTCAATTTCAGGGGATAACCCCTGGTTCTAGTGTTGTGAGAGGGAGAAAAATTTCTCTCTGTCCACTTTCTCTACTCCATGCATAATTTTTTTCATCTCTATCGTGTCTCCCCATATCGCTTTTTTTTCAAACTAGATGCTAGTTTTTAACTCTGTGCCTGCTGCTTTCAAATAAAGAGCCAAGTGTATCAGTGGTTGACAAATGTCTCAGAACATTGTGGAATTGTTTAAAATTCAGTATAAATATGTAATATAAACAATGTATGTGCTTGAATTCTGTGCTGTGCAAATGTAGCCCAGGATTCCTAGGATCAATAAAAAATTGTGTATGGAGTACATACACAGTGGAGCACATATACATTGTCTCTTCAGATGGATCTTGTAAGTGTATTTTTATTGGATTCCTTCTGATTTTCAGATAGTTCATAATGAACAGCTCTTCTGCACCATGGCTAATTTGTTCTGATTTTTAAAAATGGTTTGGTTAAAGAAGGCTAAGCAAGAAATGCATCTTTTTAAAAAAAACAGCCTTACAACTTGTGAGAGTTCCACCATTAAACTGCCAGACTTTTTAAACATATATTTCTCACTTTTAAAAATCAGAATGAACTAAGCATGGTATGCAAGGATAATTGGATATCACTTGGCTAACTTGGCTGAAGTTTTAATTATTCCAAATAATTTGGCATGGTTATTTACTTTCACTATGACTGCAGTGTGAATACAACTGGTTGAAGTTTTGTATTTCTAAAATAGGCAATTTAAGATCTCTGAATGATGAAATATTTAGAAGGTAACATTTGTTCTAAATGTATTAGAAAATTCAGGTACAATCCTCTTTTTAATAGAAAAGATACAGTGCTGATAAAATTATGTAAGCTCTGAAATGAGCATGTACATATCTGTACTTCTAATGAAATTAAAGTCATTAGGTCTTGTGAAATATTTTAAAAGCAAAATATAGAAATAGCAAACATTTTCACATTACATTTCAAGAAAAGGTTAAAAGTATCTAGAACAATTCTGGGTATTCTAAGCTTTTGGAAAACTAGTGTGTATTGCCAAATTCAGGCATGTTACATTTTCTGTCCTTTGCATATACATTTGCATCTGACTGTAGTTTTTTTAGTTTTTGCTAAATTATCTGCAAATTGGTAGATATATTTAAGTGATTAAAACCATTGAAGTCTTAAATGTACATGCCATTGAGCTTTTCTCCATTCCTATTGTATTTAGCTCAGGATGATTTTTACAACAACAAAAAAGAGTTGGAATTAAGGGCATGTAATGAGAACTTTAGGACTTCAAAGTTAGCGTTTGCTTTTCCAGTGTAACAATCAAACCTCCTGATCTTCTAGAGGCAAATAAGCTTCTAATTTCCTGGCATGTTTGCAACTGACTTCTTTAACTAATCATGCATGTGGCTGAAGTTTAAAATAGTGTCTTTGCATTTTTTGTGTGGTTTTCGTACTAACCTGATTGATGAACGAACATACGCTGAAGGGATTGGTAAATTGTCCACTGCCGATGGTAAAGCCTTCGCAGATCCTGAGGTGCTCCGAAGATTGACTTCTTCTGTCAGCTGTGCATTGGATGAAGCTGCTGCTGCATTGACACGGATGAGAGCAGAGAACAATCACAATGCAGGACAAGTGGACAAGTATGTATTGAGTTCATGTAAAACTTGTTTTGGTTCTATCTACATTTGATTTAAAATGCTGAACATTTGTGATAAAATGTTAATATCAAACGTTTTGTAATGTGCTGCTCAGCAAGTTTCAGCAGTGTAGCTAAGCCTAGGTTTTAATTTCAGATGTATGAGGAGCAGAAATAAACACTGAATTGTTGACCATTTGCCACCTTGCCAAAAAAAATCTGCTTGCAGCCATATCTCTTTCATGCCTCTGAAAAGATGTTCTTTAGTTGAGATGGAAGGCTCAAGTAGAGGAGATGGATTAACACCATGGGGCAGACTGTCAGACTTCTGCATGGTGGCTGTTCCTAAAATCTGTTCCTGCATAATGCATTTATGCCATCAGAATCAAGCTTTATTACAGTCAGAGACCAGCATAAAATTACACATTAAATGAAGGTAATACTGGAGAAAAGTTACATGTTGATAGAGGTGATTGCATAAGGCTAAAATTTAAAATGATTACAATTTAAAAAGAAACAAGCTACAAAAAGGAAATAGCTACTAAGAAACTAAAACCGCTAAACATACTTTTCCATAATAAAATGCACAGAAAAGATAGAAGGGGAATTTAAATAGTAGTAGTAATATAGCTGAAAATGATTTCATATGTGGTAAAAAACTAGAATTAAAATTAAGAATGGTTAAAACTGTAATAGTTGCCATAAGTTGGACTATTACTAAAAATGATAAAGTTACACGGAGTTACTAAATGGTAAAATACGCTAAATGTTGAAGTTACACTGCATTAATCTAATAAAATATTATGCATTGCCATGGCACATTTATGCCATGAGTACTATGTGTACAGTTCCATGCCTTCTTAAAAATTGGGTTAATGTGTAGTTGGTGGGAATGAGGCAGTTTGGAGCACGGAGTAAATTCTGACAGGTGGCTTAAAATGAGTATTATACAATCTGTATTGTGTGGATGTGGCAGTGAAACTTCTTAACAGACTGAGCTGGTGTGAGTAATGGAATATTCACAAACATTTGAACAGCTGGAGGAAGTTCTGAGAAGAAGAAATGTCCACATTAGTTAAGGAAGAGAGTTGGCTTGGCTGGGAGTGCTTATAGGGCAGACTGAGAACTGAATGGAGAGTAATCTCAGGAAGTAAGGAAAATGAAAGATGGAGACGATAGTCAGGGTGGCTGAAGAAAAGAAATGAAATAAGCAGTGTATTGAGAAACAGGAACTTGAGGGCACATGGTAAATAAGACACAGTTAAACAGATGCAGCATTTCTCACTGTGGGCTAGGGGTGTGCAACCATGGTCAGAATTCCCAATCTCACCATTCCCCCTCCACCACTACAGGGTGACAGCACATTGTGAATTTCATATACTGACTTTAACTATGTCGTTAATTATTTGCAGGCTTCTAGTAAAGGAAAAACTTTTGCTTGAAAAGAATAATGAATTTCATGCTGTGTGTTCATTGTGGTACACTTGGCATTAAACCAGCTTATTAATGGGGGTGGGGGGAACTATATTTATCACAACCCCAAAAGTGATCTTGATACAGATTTGGGATTTAAATAGGCCATATGCAATGTTAGTTGATTAAAAAATAAGGTAGTACCTTTTTAGAACAGGGATCAGCAACCTTGGTTTTCCAGCTGTTGCTGAGCTACAACTCCATTCATCCCAAGTTAAAATAAATGGCAACTGCTCCAGCAACAACTGGAGAGCCAAAGTTGCCTACCCATTTTAGGCTAATCAGTATTCTAAAGCATAAGCTTCTTTGGGTTATAACCAATTTCCTCAGATGCAGGTTGACAGCAAGGATGGTTAGTACCTGCCTGTAAATGAGCATTCTTGCTTTAACCCCGAATCTGAGGCAGTGGATTATAACCCATCTTATTTATTATCCAACTTATTTATTTGTTATTTCTCTATGTAAACTGCCCTGAGCCACTTTTTGGAAGGGCGGTATAGACATCAAATGAATGAATGAACCCACAGAAGCGTATGCATTAAAATACTGGTTAGTGTGAAAGGTGCTCCGTGCTTCCGTTGTAAACTGCAGTTGAGGGCTCCATCTCCTCAGTTTCTATTTGACGGCCAGTGTCAATACCTCGGTACTGGCTCCTCGGATTAGTTGAAATAGGAAGGACAAGTGAGTTTTCAGGATTGATTTTTCGGAACAATTGGACCTCAGAATTGGTTTAGACCATTCTTTTGGTAAAGGGATGGGTTGTGTGTGTTGTGGTTTTTTAAAAAAAGGACTTGGAAAAGGATTTGTAAAAGGACACTGCAGGGTGTTCGCCCCCAGCCACTCCTTAACGTCATGAAGTTAAAGAAAACATTTAAAAGATGTGTAGAATGCCGTGCAAAGCTTCCATCTACAGATGTCAATGAATCATGCTTCTTGTGCCTTGGAGAGCAGCATAATACTTCTGCTTGCAAAATCTGCTGCTCATTTTCCAAACAATGAAAAACAGAGCACTGTATCTTCGAGCGTCGTCGTACGATGAGGTATTAAGACTGTAGAAACCAAGCTACCCGTCGACGTTGGAGACTCACTCAAGCTCGATGTTGAGCGTGCTTGGAGCTCCAGTGACGCAGTCTACAACGGTGTCGGTGCAGACAGAGCCTGTTCTCTGCCTCTTCTTTGGTCTTCCCTTGAAGACCAAAGGAGGTCTCAAAGACAAGCCACAAACTTTTTTTTTTTTTAAGCAGAAGCTCACCTCAGGAGAGGAGACCGCTTCACTGTTGACAAATAAGCACCACAGCAAAACATGGAATGGAACTCCATCCCCAACAGTGGTGCAGGGTTATAGCCCGACAAGGGAGACAGAAGAGCGGCTGCTGACATCGAAGCACCAAACTGCGGCTAGGATGTCGAGGACTTAGACAGTCTGCAATACCGAAGCCTCACCATTTATGTCGATGTTGACATTGGGAGATTGCAAAGAAGGCAACGTTGAAGTCGACACGGTTGACAAAAGGAGCAGCAACATCTACATTGATGCAGCAGCTAGCTGCGTTGACATCGAGAAGACTCCTCCATTTGTCCCCATCACAAACTCCAGTACCAGTCCCCTTCCACTCCACAACAGAGCATTAGAGTAGAGAAGGGGGTGGAGTTAATGGATATGGCGATGGATTCTGACCAGGATGAAGAGGTTTCTTTGAACCAAAATACTGCAAATTCACTGCTGTCGATGCTAGACTCCACTTCTAGCACACCATCAGGGTCGATGTTTCATGGCTTCTTGAGCACTGGCCTTGACGTTGAGCAAGACACTGATGATGATCTGATGGTGCATCCAAAAATCCCATCAATGTCGCCACTACATAGTGTGTCTGCTGTGAGACCATTCTGTTTAATGTCACCATTGCAGAGTTTGGAGCAAGTGCCTACACGGAATTCACTAGGACTTGCCTGACGAAAGCCATCCCCTGCAGCACTACTGACAACAGCTGTGTCTTCTGCTTTTGTGCCCCTCACACGGAGGTCCCCAATGCAATATGCAGATTCACAGGGACGCCGTGAACAACCAGGTCAAGGCATTCAACAACAAAGAGAGCTGACTCATTCTTGTGGGTTTAGACATGCTGCAACCCTAACCTTACCAGATGACTATGCAGATTACCTCCAGTGGAAAGTGCAATGTGAGATTCATCTACCTAGCGGCACCTGCTGTTCAGACTGCCTCAGCTGCATGTTGGACGCAACCATTATGACCAGTTCTGCAACCATTGCAACCAATTATGCCTACGCCAGAGTTGCAGCAAGTGCCTAAGGAACCGCCAAAAGAACCAAGCAAAAGGAAGACAATGTCTCCTGTGATTCCACCTTTGCCGTTATTGGCAGAGGGTGATGGATACACTTCAGAATTGTCGGATTCCGATTCCAATAGGGCCATTCACCCTTCGGATCCACCCTCTGATGTGCTACCAAGAATGTCAACATCCCCATCGGAAGAGCTGAAAGCCTACCATGCTCTTATTAGAGAAATTGCTGAGGTGTTAGGTATTGACTTGAAGTTGCCAGAGGCAGATCAGTCTTAAAGATCCAGTGTATAATATGATGGCTGCAACTAAATCTTCACTTCCTCTGACCCTGCCAATAATACCAGTGATGACTAAGGTGGCTAAAGCAGCCTTGGAGGTGCTTCAGACCTCAACACCAACATAAAAATGTTTCGAAGGTTTATACAGGGTGCAGGAGGAGGATAATGCTTACCTACTGCGTCATCCTATGCCAAATTCCATGGTGATTCACTACACATTGTCTTTGAAGGTGGGACGTTGCCATATAACACCATCTGACAAGGAAGGCAGAAAGATAGATATGTTAGGCAGAAAGATATACACTACATCTGGCTTGGTAATCAGAATTGCAAACTCTGCAGCCTGCATGGCTAGGTACAAACATTTCCTATGGGACACCTTATTGCAAGACTCCACTTATTTGTCACCAGAGGAGTTCCAAGATAGATTCACAAAACTTTATGAGAAAACATCAGTTACTGGGCAGCAGCTTGCAGAAACAGAGTTGAGCTATGGTTACTGCGTTGACTATGCGCTGCCATGCTTGGCTTATTGCAGACCCACCTTATTGCAACAAGACATGTTTGAGAGGGCGGGAAACTTAGCATTTGATGGGAAAGGCCTTTTAAATGAGAATACAGATACAACAATGGAGACTTTGAAAAAATCGAAGTTCACAGCAAAAACGTTTTATGGCCTCAACGTCTGCAACAGCTTTGTCCTCCCGGTATCACCCTTATGGTCGTCAAAGGCCACCATACAAGCAACAGGAAAGAAGAGATTATAAATGACAATATAGACCCTTCCAAAGAAATAGAGGATTCAGACAAAGAAATAAAAATCAAAACGTCAGGTCTAACAAGGACAATGCCAAGCAGAGCCTTTGATTTAGTCAACAGTCCACTGCACAAACATCAACAGATAATTGTCAAAGCACCCAACACATGCTTTGTAGTTGCCAACAACTCCATCAAGCTGGCAAGCCATACTCAAGCATGGCACAACATAACATCAGATCGATGGGTGCTCAGAATAATCGAGATTGGTTATGCAATAGAATTCAAAACTTTGCTTCCATTCTCGGGACTAAAATACACCAAAGCAACCCCAGAGCTACAAGTGGAGGAGCATGTGCTCCTAAAGAAACAGGTAATTGTCCCAGTGCAGTGGACAGAGACTTTCCAGATTTTATTCCCATTATTTCCAGATCCCAGAGAAGGATGGGGGAATCAGGGTGATCATGCATCTTTGCAGACTGAATTGGTACATGTGGACACGCAAATTCAGAATGACAACATTGCAGGGGATACTACCCTTCCTAAACAAGGAAGAGAGGGCAAAAACGTTCGATTTGAAGGATATGTACTTCCATGTGGGGATACAGGAAAACCACCGCAGGTACCTGAGATTTACAGTGGGAAATGCAGTGTACCAATACACTGTCCTACCCATTGGATTGTCAACAGCCCCGTGTGTTTTCACAAAGGTAATGGCAGCAGTAGTAGCATATTTGCGGACAGAGGGAATAGCAGAGGGAATAGCTGGGCGATTGGCTTCTAGTGTGCGACGAGAGAGAAAGGTTACATTTGAAGATCTGCTTGCTGTTACAGTTGTTAAAGCATCTGGGGATCAATATCAGCTGGAAGAAATCAAAGCTAGAACCACAGAAACATCTGAGCTTCATAGGGGCAATTTTAGACATGGAAACAAAGAAAGCATACTTGCCTGTAGAGCATTTTCAGCAAATCAAAGGACTGGTCCGACAGTTTACCCTCTGCCCAGTACAACCTGTGGAGAATGTGCAGTGATTAATGGGGCTAATGGTGTCTTGCAGCGCCACTGTACACACGTTTGTGCATGAGACTGCTGCAGAGGTAGTGTCTAAAGAACTTCCAGCCCAATGTGGACAGCCAGAATAAGCAGTTGACTCTTCCACAGCCAGTGTTGAAATCTCTGCAATGGTGGAGAGTAGGTGCAAATCTTTTGGAAGGGGTTCCATTCCAGTTGATAAGACGAACATGGTGGGTGATTACAGATGCATCCCTGAGAGGCTGGGGTGCACATTGTGGGGGATATCAGGTCCAAGGGAGGTGGACAAATCCTCAGACCCAAAACCACATAAATTATTTGCAACTGCTGGCAGTAATTACGGCACTGAAGGCCTTCAGGCCCATGCTCAGGGACTCGGTTAGTCAAGTTCAGTTAGACAACACAACAGTGATTACATATCTCAACAGACAAGGGGGAACTGTGTCCAAGTTGCTGTGCAACTTGAGCATGCAGATATGGGAATAGTGCATTGCTTGCAGACTGTATCCTGCAGCCATACACATAAAAGGTGCGGACAATATATTAGCGGACACCCTCAGTTGGTTGATACAACATGACCACCGCTAGTGAGAGATCAATGGCATCTGTCTCAAGAGGATCTTCGACTTAGGGTGTCATCCAACAGTGGATTTATCTGTGACTGCTGCCAGCAAAAAAAAATGTCAGAAATATTGTTTGCATGCAGGAGTTGGTGAGAAATCTCTGGGGGATGCTTTTCAACACCAGTGGAACAAAGGCCTCTTGTATCTGTTTCCACCACAACCAATAGTCAGCCATGTCTTAGCACAGATTCTAAGAGTCAACTCAGTGTGCATTCTGGTGACACCATGGTGGCAAAGGCAACCCTGGTTTGCTCCGCTAGTCAAACTTTTGAGGGGGACTTACCACAGATTTCCTCTATGCCCGAATCTTCTCATGCAGGAGGAGGGAAAGGTGCAGCATGCAGATGTAAAGACTCTGCAGATGACTGCATGGAGAATCAGATTTTAAAGAGAATATTACTAAATAATAGAAGGCTGTCTACGAGGAGAAATTATAGGAGCCAATGGAAAAGATTCGTAATGCATGCACAGAAGCATAGTTACTGCCCTAGGCTGGCCACCATTAAACAGGTGTTCCTGTACATGACCTCTTTGAAATTAAACAGCTTAGCAAATATATCTATAAAGGTACATTTGCAGCCATATCGTCAATACATATCAGGTGGGATGGAACAACTGTGTTCTCTCATCTGGACAGTAAAAGATTTTTGAAGGGACCCAATAGTCTATAGTCTATAGGAAACCAGTAGAGCAATGGAGTTCATCCTTGGTTTTGTCATAATTGTCGGAAGCACCTTTTTGAACTGCTAGAATCTGCTGATTTAAAATTGGTTATGCTTAAAACAGTATTCCTAATTGCAATCACCATGGCAAAGCGAGTAAGTGAGCTAACTGCTTTAAGAATAGCCCATAAACTCAGTTCTTCCCACATAAAGTGGTCATGAGACTAGATCCCGACTTCTGACCCAAGGTGATGTCAGAGTTTCACCTGAATCAGGATATTACGTTACCAACCATTTCCCAAAATTCAGAAACATTGTTGAAGGCACTGCATTCTTCAGATGTACGCCGTGCACTGCTGTATTATTGGATAGAACAAAGACACTGAGAAAAATGAGAGAACTTTTTGTGGTATACAAGGGGAAAGACAAGGGCCGTCATATATAGAGTCAGAGACTGACTCACTGGATAGTTGAGTTGATTGTACAAACTTACAAGGAGCAGGGGATCACTCTGCCATGCATGATAAGGGCACATTCAACAAGGGTTTATGCTGCTTAAGCAGCACATCTGGCAGGGATAAAGATGACATATGTGTGCAGCAGCAGCAGCATGGTCCTCACATCAACCTTTTATAAGACACTAGTGGCTTTAAGCCCGTTACATTAACGGGCGCTAGAAGAGGCAACTTTGACAACTGTGCCCAGTCAGTGGCCGTGCCGAGGGAGGGAGGGGGGCCCCGCCAAGGCCCCCAGGGCCTGCTGGTGGCGGGGAAGCGGTGGGCCCCGCGGGGTTCCCCCGCAGTGGGCCTCAGCCCCTCGTGGTGTGAGGAGGAGGGGAACCCCACCCCACCCGCGGCTGCAGGCCCAGGAGGACCCTTCCGAGCCCACTGGCAGGGCGGTGGTGGTGGTGGAGGCTGCCGAGCAGGAGCCCGCCCGCCTCCCTGTCCTGGGAAGTGGCCCTGCGGAGGAGCCCCTCATGTACTAAAGTAATTCTTAAGTAATTAGAAATGTACCAGAATGTTATTTAAATAGTAGGCTTCCCCCGCTGGCTCCTCCTCCTGCCTGGCTTTGGCGGTGGCCGCTTCTCCTCGGCCCGCTGCCTCCGCTGTTTTGCGGCCAGGCCCTCCGATTCCTCCGGCCGAGGCCGCGGCTCCGCCGCTGCCTCGGCCAGCTTCCCCCTCCACCTCCTCCTCCCCGCCTGGCTTCGGAGGCGGCCGCTTCTCCTCGGCCCGCCGCTTCTCCTCCTCCCGGTCTGGGAGCCAACATGGCCACTTGGTGCCTGCAGCCGTATCTTCCTCAGATGTTCTGGGCATGCGCTCTGCGCATGCCCAGAACAGCCGAGGAAGACACGGGTGCAGAGACACGGGCGCACACCCTGGCTCTTTATTATAGAGGATTATGCCATTGACTTGCAAATGACAGAGCAGGCAGCGTTGGGGAGAAGTGTGTTGAAGAGGTTGTTGCCATAGGCTTCAGGGACTACTGTGCCCTCCACCTTAAAGGAAGCTGGCTAATCACCCATTCATTGTGAATGCAACAGATAACAATCTAGATAAACAGGTTGGTCATCTGTAACTCTTGATCTGGTAGTGATCCGTTGTATTTATAAGACCCTCCCGAACCTCACCACAACAGTATAGTGTTGTTGTTGTTTTTAAAAAAGCACTTACCAGTAACACGACAGATTGTCAGGAAATGGCAGTCTGCAAGAAACTGAGGAGATGGTGCCCTCAACTGCCATTTACAACAGAAGCACGGAGCACATGCAAGGCAGAGTGGGCATCTCGAGGAGCTAATCAATCTACCCGTGAGGTCCCTGCGCAGGCGCAGAACCCATTCATTATGAATACAACAGATCACTACCAGATCAAGAGTTACAGGTGAGCAACCTGTTTTTACCAGTATTGACTAAGGTGCTACCATACATCTTTATAAAAGTCAAATAGGTCTTGGGCCCAAAGCCCATATCTTCTCCAAATAGAAACTTTCTTCCAGTACTTTTACAACACTTCAATTATGTCAATTGGAATGACTGTCTCATTTGCATTTTTCATGTAAACTCATTTTCTCACAGTTCAGACATTCCGTTCTCTCGCTTGAGAGGGGGAGGAAGGAGTCCTCAAGCTCCACTTCTGATCTCTCCTGATATACAGTCCTGGTGAGAGAATGTTGCCTGAGCAGGACTCGCATTATTGGGGCACAGAGCCTTTTCTTAATTTTTACATTAACTTATTTGTAAAGGATGCTGGCTGTGCTACAACTTGAAAGCTGTAGACAGTATTTTATTAGGTAAAGCAAGTTGCCTTGTGTAGGATTCTTTTCAGCTAACTTCATTCTATTTAAAAATTGTCTTCCAGTCGCAGTTTGGCAGAAGCATGCTCAGATGGTGATGTAAATGCTGTTCGGAAGCTATTGGATGAAGGAAGAAGTGTAAATGAACACACAGAAGAAGGGGAGAGTCTCCTTTGCTTGGCGTGTTCAGCTGGGTATTATGAACTGGCACAAGTGAGTGGGGAATAATGTGCTCAGCCCTGTCCTTGAATATTGGAGGAGTGAAGCCTTTTAACAGACACTTCAGTTATTGGATTATTTTTCAAAGAAAAGAAACTTCCCCCACCCGTGGGCACTATTCACAAACATCTATATCATGTTTAAATTTGTAATGAGCCCCAAAATAATCCAGATCCTTGCATAATGAAACACACATTTAAAAGACAAAATGCCCAGTAGGTTTTTCCCTACTTAACCCTGCAACACAAAAAGCAAGGCTCCGACGGAGAGATGTGGGGTGGAAAAACTTCCATAGAAAACTTTCCCATGCTTATTTTCCACATTCCTCCCCCTTCATTTTTCTATAGAAAGTTTTCCATTTCTAAAAATTTTTTGACCGACATCCAGACTAGCATTGCATGTGTAAAGTAGTGAGAGTTCCAGACTACTGCCATGCTGTCTCTTGAACAGGGGAAGGGGTGATTTTTGTAATTTTTCCTCTGAAACATATTGTGCATTGCCAAAATTTGTCCCTGAGAGTTGTACAACTACAGTTCATTGGTATTCTGGAACTCACACTGCTGTACATACACAGTATTAGTATAGATGTTGCTTTATCTTTCATAAAATTCATTGATAAAACTGAATTGCCAGTGCAGTTTTAGGAAAGCTTTGCAATACCAAGTTGTAATGTTTTTCAGGTGATTATCTCTAGGACAATACATATATTTTATTGAATATTCCAATAAAATTTACTTTCATCTAAAACTTTGAATTTATTATAGTATTTAACCAACATTACATGTTTTTCTTGATTCCCCTCCCAATCAAATATTATTTCAGTTCAACTACTTGGCCACTTGAAAAACCTTTGAGATACAGCATGGGAAATGTGTTGTTTTTCCTTTACTAAATAAATAGGTCAAATAACATGCCAAATAAGATCATAATCTATTTAAGGACTTTGGGGGAAATAATAAAATTTTGCTTAATAAAACTTTCTTGGGAGAAAAATACTGCATATTCTATGCAAATGAAGAAAAGTTGCATGCAACTTCTAAATTTTCTGAAAAACCCACATTTCTGTTCTGAAGGATCATGCCAAACTTGATTGATTGAATGAATGAATAAATATTGAAACTTTTATACCGCCCTTCCAAAAGGCTCAGGGCAGTTTACATTAAAACACCATTAAAATCAATTAACAATTAAGACAGAAATTGTAAAACTGCATAAAATTAACAATTAAAACATCATAAAACACCAATTAAATAGCCAAACAATTTAAAAACAAGTTTTAAAAAGCTGAGAAAGCTTGGTTGAAGAGATGTGTTTTCAGAAGTTTCTTAAAAATTGCCAGAGATTAGGAGGCTCGTATCTTAGTAGGGAGCGCATTCCACAATCTTGGGGCAGCAGCTGTGTAAACGAGTTGGTGGCAGCTGGAGATGGACCTCCTCAAGTGAGCTTAATGGGCTGTGGGGCACATAGCGAAGAAGACGTTCTCTTAAATACCCAGGGCCTAAGCCATTTAGGGCTTTGTAAGTTATGACTAGCACTTTGTATTTTGCCTGGAAACCTATTGGCTGTGTAACTTGGAGTGTAACTCCATCAATAGAGGAGTAACGCGGTCTCTCCGAGATGACCCAGAGACCAACCTGGCTGCAGCATTCTGAACCAAATGAAGTTTCCAGACTATGTACAAAGGCGGCCCCATGTAGAGTGCATTACAGAAGTCCAATCTGGAGGTTACCAACAAATTTACCACTGTTTTGAGGTCATTGATCTCGAGAAACGGGCGCAGCTGGCGTATCAGCCGAAGCTGATAGAAAGCACCCCTGGCCACCACGTCAACCTGAGAAACCAGGGAGAGGTATGAATCCAGAAGTACTCCCAGACTGCAAACCTGTTCCTTTTGGGGAAGTATGACCCCATCTAGAACGTAAAGATGCACTATATCCATGCTCAAATTATTTATTTCCAGATTCTTGGCAAATCAGGTGAAGATTAATGTCAGTTGGATGGAATTAACTTGGGTTCAGTTCAGATTCATTAATGTTTTAACTCTCCAACTTCAGTTCAGACACTAACAAAAATGGTTTGATAACAGATTGAGATGCTTTGAACTGATTTAGATATACTTAATCTGTTATATGCTAATAACTATCTTGGGTTGGAAGTAAATGCAGCCACCCACAAATAAGAGTGTGTTAAGCACTTGGGATTCCCTAGTTACTCAGTCCTGAGAACCTAATCTCCCCCCCCCCCCAAATGCTTTATGTGAACTGAGCATGCTTAGTGGCTCTTAGCAGCCATGGAATATTTATATCTGGGGTGCGGGGGGAACAGTACATGGTAGCAAGGAGGAGAAGGAATTGGCCAGCTTGGGCCTCCTAGTATATTGGAGATACATCAAAATGCTGAAAGTCCTGCTTGCAGAATAATATCAGACACCTCTGTCTGTAATTAGTCTCTAAAATGATGAATACAAAAACAATTTAAGTTGTTTAAAGAGGCACCTTTTAACATAGTGATTCTCTTTATTTAGCGGGGGAAGAGTAAGTGGCCCTATCCACCCCCAGCACAGTACTTCCAGTGACTGTTGCTGGTGTCTATCTTATGTTTCTTTTTAGATTGTGAGCCCTTTGGGGACAGGGGTCCATCTTATTTATTTGTTATTTCTCTGTGTAAACCGCCCTGAGCCATTTTTGGAAGGGCAATATAGAAATCAAATAAATAAGTTGAGAGAAAAAATTAAAATGTAAAGCCAAATGCATACAACAGGATAAAAACCAGGGGGAGTGGGGGAAGCATTAATTGTATAATTGGAAGTGGAATGCCTGATTATTGAACCCCTTATTTTGAACCGGTCACCCCTTTTTTGTATTTTTGGAGCTTGTTTCCGGCTCAAGTTCAAGGCAACTAAGATTTTAAGTTTGCATTTACTTTTGGTTCACTGATGAAACCTCTCTGAACCAGTGTTCCCTCTAAGGTGTTTGCATATTCACAAGTTTTTTGATGTCCACTCAGTTGACTTTAGATCCCACACAGGTTGAATCAGGAAGGCCCCACTCTGAATGCATGTGTGCGCATGCTGCCACCCAGAACAAAGCTCATTCTGCACACAGATTTTTTTTAAAAAATAAAGGGAGCACTGCTCTGAACTGGTTTCTGGGTTTGAGTTCAGGTTCAACTTCATGATACCTACCACAGATTGTGCTTTGAGTTTGTAGTGTAGTGCTGGCTATGAAGCTACACACTTGGAAACAGCTGGGTTGTATCCAGACTTGCTTTGTGCTCTCAACACAACACTCTCTTAGCAGTTCCACTGTCATTGGCAAGGAGGTTTCACCCCACCTAGCTGCCTAGTTGCAGTTTGTTTCATCCCACAATTCTGGTTTCCTTTGAGGTCTACAGAATAAAGTATAAAAGGGGTGCATTCAAAATTGACAGCAGGCAGAATCGGGGATCCCAGTGCCAGATTTTGAGTATCATAGTCTATGATGTATCCTAGAAGTGAACAGACTTCATTTATTTCTGTAGCAGAAAGCTACCATCTGCACTGGGATAATGAAATCCCTTACAGGAAGCTACCGTCTACTGAGTCAGACCATTGGTCCTTCTAGCTCAGTATTGTCTGTGCAGATTGTCAGTGGCTTTTCCAAGGTTGTGGGCAGGAGTTTCTCTCGGCCCTATCTTGGAGATGCCAGGGAGGGAATTTGGAGCCTTCTGCATGGAAGCATACAGAAATACAGAGCAGCCCCATCCTCTAAGCGGAATATTTTACAGTGCTTACACATGTAGTCTCCCATTCGGATAAAAAACAGGGTGGACACTGCTTAGAAAAGGGGACAATTCATGCTTCCTGTCACAAGACCAGGTCTCCTCCCTGTAAGGAATATCCCCCCGATTGGCTTGCGCTCCCCCCACATCCATAAGTTGTGTCCTCTATCACTTCCTCCTCCAGACCTGGTAAGAGCCTTCAGTTGGTGCTGCTTCCAGTCCAAAAAGAGGATGGCAGTGGTTTTCTAGAGCCAGAAACATGTCTGAAGAACTGCTGATACCCTGTTTCCCCAAAAGTAAGACCTACCCCGAAAGTAAGACCTAGCAGTAATTTCTGATGTACCGCTAATTGCCCTAGTGCATTTTGGGGGGCTAAAATTAATATAAGACACTGTCTTATTTTCGGGGAAACACGGTAATATCAGTCTGCATAGCCCTGCTTCCTGCACTCAAAACCCTAATTGTATCCTAACCACTGGGCTTCATGGAGTCATGGTCAAGAATGAGGGCCAGCATAAATATCGGAGTATCTGAGAGAAGTGATGTGCGCAAACCGGTTTGGTGTTCTATTCCTAGAACACCGAACTGGTTTGGAAACCGGCATTCAGACTGGTTTGAACGTGGGGGTGGGGGCTCCATTAAGGAGCAGGGAGGATGTCCTTACCTCCCCCACCACGCTTTCCCCTTCGGTGCTGCTTCAAAAACTGCTGGTGCGGAGCGGCTGCATGCAGGTCATTTCTGGTATTACGCTGAGCAGGGTGGCAAGAGGGCCCTGTGCCAGAGGGGGAAGCGTGGCAGGAGAGGGAAGGACACCCTCCCTGTGCCCTAAGGGCTGACCCCCTGCCTCTTGGGTGTGCACAGAACCGATTCCATGCACACCCCTATGTGAGAGCATTCTTAAAATATTCTGGTGCCAGAGATGGCTGATGACAGTGGATTAGAGGGTGAAACTAATTGTTTGGCTTTTGTGCGAGGCATAGCAGTTACTGAGATTCAGATTAAGCTAATGAGCTGGAAGTTATTGCCAAATAATTATAGAAAACAATCACAAAACTCTCTTTTAGTGTAGTGTTCTAACAGTTATAATTGCAGACTTGCAAACAAGCTTTCAGGGGTTATCTGCCCTTGCCACCTAGGAGATCTCTCTCTCTTTAACATAGTACTGTGGTTTCTAACTTCCCACTGTTTTAGTGTTAAGGTCAAGAGATTGATGGCAAAGACAAGGCAGGGTGTTAGATTCTTGGACCAGGAAATGTAGCTCAGCCATTGTGACAATTGCAGGAGTTCTGTTTACTACTTATCTGCTAGCCCAGTATAGATCTTACATGCCCAGTGAGGTAACACATTGGGTCCAACATACATCTTAAGATTATGTCTAGGGTTAATGATCTTCCATTTCTCTGCCACATGTTTCCCAAAATTATCTGGCATTATCTATGTACCCCTCATGTTGTCCTCCAGCTTTTCCGTTTTCTTTCCCATTTGTATGTCTCTTAAATTGTAAGCCCTCTGAATTGAGTCTGTTCTGTACAGGGACCTGTGCATTGTTGGGCTATACATTCCCCTTGTGGCAGAACATCTGATTCTCTCCATCTACAAGGAGAATGACCAAGATGAAGCTGCTAAAACAAAATAACAGAAAAACAGAATAGTAATGATAAACCTTAGATGAATCTGTTTTATTTTGAACAGGTGTTGCTTGCCATGCACGCAAATGTTGAAGATAGAGGGAATAAAGGAGATATAACCCCATTGATGGCAGCTGCCAGTGGAGGCTTTGTGGACATTGTGAAACTGCTACTTGTTCATTGTGCTGATGTCAATGCCCAGTCTTCAACAGGTAAGTATACGTAAGAGTGATGGAAAAACTAATGTGGACATTAGTCCTAGCTTCCTACTTGCAGGTTTTGAGAAATGATATATTCTTACTAAAAATGCACATGTTACTTAGAGAAGTGTTAAGGATGTAACACGCTGGGCAGCATCCAGATGAAGTTAGACATGTCAATTGAAATTAATGGATCATATTTATGATTAATTTAACATGTCATTAATTTAACATGGCACCACTGAAATCAATAAGTCATGACTAACTAGTCCAGATACTGCCCATTGTAAATAATGGCTGACATCCTGACTAATGAAGCACTAGTGCAATCAGAGATGCACAGGTACTTCTGAAACATTCAGCTAACTCAGCTCCACTGTTAGCTTAGTACTAGGGGTAAATTTGGATTCCTACCCTTCCTCAAGTAGCACTCTGATAGCTGGGGTGGAAATATCCCTGAGGGTCACACAGCCCCCAGGGACATATTTTTGCGTGACAGAGTGCTTCTGGGAGAAGGGGAGTTTGTTAAAATTTCTCACTCATACACATTGAGAATTGCGAATTCTTCAGAAGCACTGGTGCACCCACAATTTTTCTTGGTCTTTTGAGATCTGAATCAAAATGGGGAGGATAGTGTGCCTGGCAGCAGCAAAGATACCCCACAGTGTCTTTGTGGGTACATGGAGGGCAAGTTGTAATTGAGCACAATCTTGAGACATTGCACAGTGGGAGGAGAGCTGGTCTTGTGGTAGCAAGCATGACTTGTCCCCATAGCTAAGCAGGGTCTGCCCTGGTTGCATCTGAATGGGAGACTTGATGTGTGAGCACTGCGAGATATTTCCCTCAGGGGATGAAGCCGCTCTGGGAAGAGCAGAAGGTTTCAAGTTCCCTCCCTGGCTTCTCCAAGATAGGGCTGAGAGAGATTCCTGCCTGCAACCTTGGAGAAGCCGCTGCCAGTCTGTGAAGACAACACTGAGCAAGATAGACCAATGGTCTGACTCAGTATATGGCAGCTTCCTATGTTCCTATGTTCCTGTTTATGAGGGACATCTGTTAAGGCATTGGCTTTAGGTTCCAGCTTCCTAGCTTTGCAGAGCTTGAGCCAAGATGTGAGAGCTTTCACTTTGGTCTTAAAATGGTAGTTTTTTTACCATCAAATAACATTTAAAGCATACCATAGTCATAGAAGTAACTGAAAAGACAAATATTGAAGTAATAAGTCTTTTATTCATAAGGAATTAGCTTTATGCAGATCAAGTAAACCTGAGGAAATTGATGGAAATGTGATGCTTTGTTTTTTACAATTTTCTTTCATATGTAACAAGTAAGGCAGGGTTGGGAGAGTGACCATGAAGTATCTTTGTTTTTAGGGAATACAGCACTCACTTATGCCTGTGCTGGAGGATTTGTTGACATCGTCAAAGTATTGTTGAAAGCAGGTGCGAATATTGAAGATCATAATGAAAATGGACACACTCCCTTAATGGAAGCAGCCAGTGCAGGTCATGTTGAAGTTGCAAGAGTTCTACTGGAATGTGGTGCAGGAATCAATACTCACTCCAATGAGTTCAAAGAAAGTGCCCTTACACTTGCTTGTTACAAAGGTATGGTATCTTTAATTAATTAATTAATTTTTTTTTTACATTTATATCCTGCTTTTCCTCTGAGGAGCTCAGAGTGGAGTACATGCTTATTTTTATCCTCACAACAACCCTGTGAGGTAGGTCAGAGATACATGACTGGTCCAGAATCACCCAGTGAGTTTCATGGTTGAATGGGGATTCGAACTCTGGTCTTCCTAGTCCATCCTAGTCCAACACTCTAACCACTACACTGACTAGGGGAAACTAGTGTCTGTGTATATCATATTGATGTAGGTCCTTAATGCAGCCTGTATTTCAGCCCACAAAATTTACCTTCCTGCAGATTTTAGTACTCTCCGCTGGGAATTGGAGAAGGCTAATTTTTATTGATTTATTTTTGCTATGCCTCTGCAAGTACTGCAGGCAACAGCATGAAGTGGTGAAAATGGTCTCTGTGGTTGGCTCATGAAGATCTTTTTTGTTTTGTGCTTCAGAAATGTACCAGGAAATGACCCCGGCTCGGGGTTACTTCCCGGTACATTCCAGAGCCAAAAAAAAGATGACCAGCACAAGCCAACCACCAGGAATACTGTCAGTGTTGCTGATGCCACTGTTGCCTGTAGAGGTTCAGTTGGTTCCACAGTTCTGAGATGAAAGTGACATTTTTTGACTCTTCAAATGTTTTAATTTCTTAGGACTAACTTATTCCCACACTCAGATTCGTACAAAACTGATACCTGAACAAATTCAGTAAAATGGAGAATAAATTGTGCACAATGATTAAATACTAGGGCTGTGTGTTGGGTACTCTGATCCTGATGAATTGACAGCACTCTCTTGGTGCTCCACAGAGGTGGCCACTCCCAGCGGGATCATCTGCCTGTGGGGTTATCTCTGGGTATTTAAGAGAGCATCCTCGTTATGAGCCCCACCACCCATTGAGGTCATCTGGTGAGGTCCGTCTCCAGTTACCGCCAGCTCGGCTGGTTGCACACAGGAACGGGCCTTCTCGGTTGCTGCCCCGAGATTGTGGAATGCGCTCCCTACTGAGATACAATCCTCCCCCCATCTGACAATTTTTAAAAAGCACTTAAAAACCCACCTCTTCACCCAGGCTTTCTCAGCTTTTCAAATTTTTTAGGTTTTAATCTCTGGTTTATTTTTAAATTTTTAAATTGATTTAAGTTTTTGTATGTTTTTAACTTGTTTTATGCTATTGTTAACCGCCCAGAGATGAAAGTTTGGGGCGGTGTACAAATTAAATAGATACAATAAAATAAAATAAATCTCTGCATAGTACCTCACATCTCTGGCACTGGTGAGGGGCCTCTTCTACTGGAACTGAAGGACATGAGGCTGACTGAGAAGGCATGTGCAAGACACCTGGGAAGTGTTTCTCCTAGTGCATTCCTGATGGTGAAAGTGCTGGGAGAAACTACACTTTCAAAATGTCCCCATGCACTTCCTTGGCTGCTGTGTGAGGACATCTCCTGGGTTATTATCGTATGCTCGCTCCAGGGCAGGACTTATGCAAATCAGAATAAAGCTATAAGAAGGGCCTGATAATAACCCCTCCCAGTTCTTTTCGTCCTGCCAGCGCTCCAGTAAAGGACTTTTCAGCCATGCTTCAAATCCTTACTTCTGCTTCTTTTATTCCAGCTAAGTTTTTTCTTCTTCCTGCTATTTTTAGTTCAATCTGCCCCCTGTGTGTTTAAAACAAAACAAAACCTTTTAAAATCTTTACTATTCTCCGTCTAGCCTTGTGCTTCTTCGTCTCTTCCCTCCTGCCCTTGCGTTTGGCTTCTCTGCCTCATGGAGGCAAGCAGAGTGCCCTGCCTGCAGGGTCTTCGGCCCAGAAATGGAAAACAAAAGACCCATTCGGCCAGATCGGATCGCTCTGCTGCGACTGCAGCTGCCAATAATCCCCTTCCCAGTACACCCGGGACCACCGAGCGCGCCTTTTCCCACCTCGGCGGCAAGCGCTTAGTCAAACGGCCGCCATTTCACATCAGCACAGGCGGGGGCGCATGGAGACGGGCGCCATCTGGAAATCGCCCGCGAAATACAGGGCGCAGCTGCAGAGGGAGAGCAAGCAAGAGGAACAGGCAAGGGCGCAGAGGCACCTGCGGAGGACACAAGTGTTGGAAGTTTTTTCTGCCATAAGGGCCTCAGAAGCAGGGGCAGAGGAGGAGGATATTGAGGTGCAGAGGGGCAGCACTCAGCGGGAGGAGCAGGTTCCTCGGAGAATCGGCCACAGCCCCCTCTCTCAGGACCTACCCAGATGGTGGCCAATCAATTAGCCCAAGAATATCCCCCACACTCCAGTGCCAGTCAGAGCAGGGGGCCCCAGCACAAAAATATGAGCATCTGCATGGAGATGTCCACAATGAGAACAGCTGCCTTTGTGAAACTGTGGCAAGGGGATTAGAGCATCGGATGCAGATCCTTTGTGCTTTGGCAAATCTGTAGAATTTACTCAGATGGCAAGGTTGATCTTGATTTGACACAGAACTGAGAATTAAAGAGCATATATACAGCCCTTGGTACTCCAGTTGTACTGAACCCTTATGGGGGTGGGGGTGGTAAAGAATGCAAGTGCAAATACTATTCTTAGGTTCAGAGTAATATTAATTATGGTAGCACTATCTTTGCATTTGTCTGTATTACTAAACAAGCAATCCTGAGACCTTGGTGGTGAAAAGTGTTTTCAGAGGTTGCAGAGCACAGGAATCTTCAGGTAATTGGTTCAGACTAGGTTAACACTGGCGGGAGACACCATCACAGCTTCTGACTCCACTTGTTTTTCACTTACCTCTGGTGGTTCCATCTTCTGCATCAAGTGAAATAAATTGATGAATATTAGAAAATGCACATGTGAAAGAATTAAGAAGCCTCTTTTAATTCATGCAGATGTTCCATGAAGCTCTTAATGAAAGTTCAGAATCCAAACCTATGGATCTTTCAGATACGGATTAGAAAATTTAACTTTTTTGTCATAGTGTGTTCAAGAATTTATTTTCTGAATTGGAGCGCAATATGAATAAAACAAATATGAGTTCACGGTAGCAATGCAACCCCAACAAATATGTCTGTACCGCTTTTCAACAAAAGCACCCAAAGCGGTTTACATCTATATCAATTTTAATAAAACGGCTCCCTGTCCCCAAAAGGCTCACAATCTAAAAAAGAAACATAAAATGGACACCAGCAACAGTCACTTGAGGGATGCTGTGTTGGGGATGGATAGAGAATGACATTTGCAGCCTGCTGCTGTGCATTTTATTTCTGCATTATCATAATGCTGAAGCCTACATACTGGTTCTAAGTCCAGACAACACCTCCCTCTGAGTCCTACAATGTTGATAGTTTCAGGGGCTGTTCAGATGTAGTCCTAAAGCATGGTTTGGCATTATGCAAGCAAGCCCTGGGGAGCCTTGGACTTTTGTGCACCATGTCTCTCTTCCTCCTTGTGCACAGTAATGAGTAACTTTCAGCTCTTGCTTTCTGCAGTTGTTTGCTATTTCATCCAAACTGGCAGATTCTGGCTTGCCCTTGCCTGCCAACCAGATCCTTTTGTGCAGACAAGCCAGTTTGTCAGCTTGTGTGAAATAGCAAATAGATAGTTTGCAAGCTAGGGTCAGAAGTATGCTAGTCTGAGGCTCTTTGGGATTTGTGCTTGTAATGGTAAAGTCTGAATAACCCCAATTCTTTCATCCTACCCCATGCCACCCTCCACCCCACTCCCTGTTTTCCTGACTGGCAAAAACTTAGGAACATTTGGAAGCAGCAGTACTTAACAGTTACATCTCCAACACTGGGTATTTTTGTAATTACAGGTCTAATTAAAAACAAAGGCGTTTATATCTCAAAAATAATACAAACAGTATAATTTACAGTTTGAGGATGCATTTAATGTTCTTAAAATAGCAAAGTAAATTTAGGTTTCGTGTGTGTGTGTGTGTGTGTTTAAATTTTACTTGGAGTTTCTGAGAAAATATTCTCTGTGGCTTCAAAACTTCTAGAAATATACTCCTCTACATGCATCTGATTAAAGGAAGGCAATATTTGGATACCTTGAAAGAATTTGTCAGTATAACTAATTAACAGCAAACCTGCGGAGGAGGTTTTAAATTTAGCTTGTATACATTCCATATCTGCATTTGGTCTTTTGTAGATGCTTAAGAACCTAAGCCTAACCTAGATGTGGTACTGATTTTTCAGCAAGATTCTGAGGGATCCTTGTTCAAAAGGGTTTCCTTAATATCTGGATCATGATATGTTTCATTCCTAAGGAATGGGTTCTGCTCCTGCGCAGGGACCTCATGGGTAGACTATCTCTTCATGATGCCCACTCTGCCTTGCACGTGCTTCGTGCTTTCATTGAAATGGGAAGTTGGCACAATTTTCTCTGTTTCTTCTTGACCTCCAGTGCATCAACACCTTGTTGCTGGCTCCTCGGTTCAATTAGATTTATTTGACTGGAAAGAAAATATAATGTATTAGTTCTGTTTCTCCTATTTGACTTGAACTATATTGGTTTCTTCTAACGATTAACTGACTGGGTTTGGCTTTTTTGGAAATTACTATTGATCTCCGAGGCTATTGCTTTGGGGTGTGCCTTTAATGGCGATGGAGACCAAGAAAACGTGCAAACTATGTATGAAATGTCGGAAAAAATTGTCATCAACTGACCGCCATGACTCATGTTGCTATATTTAGGGGAGCAGCACAATCCAACAGTGCAAGATATGCTGCTCATTTTCAATTTTCAAAACAAATGCTAAAAAATTGGAGGCTAAGACTCCGTGCAGTGCTTTACGACAACATGCCACGCCCTCTGACACAGAGGCCAAATTACCCCTTGATATTTAGGGTCAGGATTGAGCTTGATGTCGAAGTCAACATAGGATCTGCAAAAATGCAGTCTAAAACCTCTGCTGGGGATACAGAGCCCCTGTTCAAGAGGCCAAAAGAGGTCTCGAAGCCAACACATGGGCATAAAGAAAAGAGGAGGCTTTCCTCAGATGAGGAAATTGATTCTCTTCCTAGGAAGAAACACCACACCAAGTCGAAATCTAAGGGCAGTACACCTTCTCCGACATCTCTTCAAGGCTATAGCCCTTAAAGATTGGCAGCAGCTCCATTGATGTCGACAGAATGACCCTTGAGGTTGACATCGAGAAGCTGTCCTTCTGATCCAGATCCGCCATCAGATGTGGCACCAAAAAATCCACTTCGCCTTATGAAGAACTAAAGGCTTACCGTGCCCAGCTTGGGGAAATGGCAGAGGCATTGGGCTTGGATTTAAAACAACTCTAGACTTTCCTGTTCTCTAAAGCTTTTAATTAGAATTTTAATAATGTGTTTTATATTGTGGTTTAACATGTGATTTTTAATATTAAAATTTGTACGACTTAAAAGACCCCATTTATAACATGATGGCAGCCTACAAGACAGCACTTTCAGTGGCACTCCCAATGCTGCCTGTGATTGGCAGGGCAGTGCAGTCTGCTTGGGATGTTCTACAGACCTCCATGCTGACATCGAAGCACCTAGAAGGCTTACATAGGATACAAGAAGGGGATAATACATACCTCTTATGGCACCCAATACCAGATCCGTTGGTCATTGATTGTGCGTCCACCTCTAAGTCGGGCCACCGCCATACAACACCCTCTGATAAGCAAGGTAGAAAGATGGAAGTTATGGGAAGGAAGATCTATTCCACTTCTAGTTTGGCAATTAGAATAGCCAACTATGCGGCTTTTCTTTGGCCAGATATAATCATTACCTGTGGGATGCATTACTCCTGAACTCTACTGCAATCAGCCTGGAGGAATTTCAAGACAAATTTGCTGAAATGTACGAGAAGACAACAGCCATCTCTAGACAGCAGCTCAGCACCTTGAAACATTTAGCCAAGACTGAGTCACGGGCCATGGTAACAGCAGTGACAATGTGCCATCTGTGGCACGTACAACAGGATATGTGTGGTCGTGTAGATAACTTGGCCTATGATGGGAAAGGCTTGTTCAGTGAGAGCACAATGGAGTCGTCTTTTAAAAAAAAAAAAAAATCAAAATGTACAGCTAAAATGTTTATGGATATGACTTCTGCATCCTATACAGCATCGCGTAATTGACCATATGGGAAACAAAGGCCCAATTATAGACAACAAGAGTGGAAGGATTCCTGGTGTCAGTACAGGCTTTACCAAAGAAATAAGGGTTTGGGACAGCGACCAAATGACCAGAACTGCAACATCAATCACTTGCCGAGGCACACAACACCTGCCTGGTAGTTGCCAACAAATCCATCAGATTGGCAAGCCATGCCCAAGCATGGCACTGCATAACATCAGACCGGTGGGTGCTCAGAATTATCAAGACTGGTTATGCTATAGATTCAAAAGCATGCCTCCGTTCTCAGGCATACAAACACAAGAGCAACCCCAGTATTGCTGGAGGAAGTGCAGGTATTGTTGAAAAAGGAGGTGATTGTCCGGGTGTGGTGGACAGAGAGGATGACCGGATTTTACTCGGGTTATTTTCAAATCCCAAAGAGGGATGGGGGAATTTGGGCAATCATGGACCTGCGAGGTCTCAATTGGTTTGTGTGGGCACACAAGTTCAGAATTATTATTATTTATTCACACAGTCAGACAGGTGTTATTGACTGGTTTGTTTTATCCAGACATCAGGTCCTTCCCAAGGACCTGAGATGGCTGAATTTTATTGTCAATGTTGTTGCTGTTATAGATAACGTCGCAGAATATAGGCTGTTCCCAGTAAAGTTGCTTTTTGTAATTGGCTGATGGTGATTTCTGTGGCCCCTATGGTGTTGAGGTGCTCTTCAAGTTGTTTTGGGATTGCACCTAGGGCGCCAATTACCACTGGGATTATTTTGGTCTTTTGATGCCACAGCCTTTCAATTTCAATTTGTAGATCTTTGTATTTTGTTTTTTTTCTTTTCTATTTCTTTTTCTTCTATTCTGCTATCCCCTGGTATTGCTATGTCAATTATTTTTACTTGTTTTTCTTCCTTCTCAACTACAGTTATATCTGGTGTATTGTGTGGCTGATGTTTGTCTGTTTGTAGTCGAAAGTCCCATAATTTTACATCTTCATTTTCTTCAACTTATTCAATTTTATGGTCCCTCCAATTTTTGGCTACAGGCAGCTTGTATTTTTTGCAGATGCAGAGGTTTCAATTGGTTTGTGTGGGCACATAAGTTCAGAAGTAGTAGTAGTAGTAGTAGTAGTAGAAGAAGAAGAATGACATTGCAAGGAATACTGCCTCTCCTGTGCAAGGAGGACTGGGTGGTAATGTTGGATTTGAAGGATGCTTCCTTTCATATAGGAATTGATGAAAACACCGCAAGTACCTGCAATTTACAGTGGGGTGCGTGGTATACCAATATACTGTACTCCCCTTTCGGTTTTCAACGGCCCCGTATGTGTTCACAAAGGTCATGGCAGTAATAGTGGCATACTTACAGATAGAAGGCATTGTCTTCCCATAACTAGACGACTGGCTTCAGGTGAGCGAGGACAAAGAAAAGTTACATTTGCAGATCCACTTTGTGTTGCAGCTACTGCAGGATTTGGGCATCAACGTCAACTGCAAGAAGTTGAACCTGGAACCACACAAGCACATATATTACATCGGAGCAATTCTGGATGAGCAGTTAAAGGCATACCTACCAGTACAACACTATCAGCAAATCAAGGAGCTGATACAGCTATTCACCATGACTCCAGTACAACCTGCAAACAACATAAAATGTTTGAGGGGGTTAATAGCATCCTGCAGTGCGACTGTGCACTACACACAGATGTGGATGCAGCTGCTGCAAAGGTGGTACCTCAAACACTTCTGCCCCAGTGTGGATTGCCAATAGAATTTGCTTTCACTACCGCAGGGGGTCCTACGCTCTCTGCATTGGTGGACTTTGAAGGCTAACCTGCTGGGCGGCATCCCTTTTCAGACCCTGGCCCCTGCACAGTGGGCAGTGATGGATACATCCCTGATAGGATGTGGGGTGCACTGTACTGAGCATCAGGTGCAGGGACAGTGAACCAGGCAACAGCAGTGTCAGCACATAAATGACCTAGAATTAATGGCAATGTTCATGGCACTGAAGGTGTTTGAGCCACTGCTATGCAACAGGGTGGTAAAGTTCCAACTCGGCAATACAACAGCCATAGCATATCTCAACCGACGGGGGGAATCGTCTCCCACTCCCTTTGTACTTTGACTCTGCAGATCTGGGATTGGTGTATGAGTCACAGTATCTACCCTCTGGCCATACATATCCAGGGAGTGGACATGTACTGGCAGACAGCCTCAGCTGCTCCATTCAGCATTACCAACACCACAAATGGGAGATCAACTACATCTATCTGAGACGGGTGTTTAGTGTATGGGGATATCCAACTGTGGACATGTTTGCAACTTCTGCCAACAAAAAGTGTCCAAGATATTGTTCGCATGCCGCTGTCGAAAGAAGGTCACTGTGAGATAAATTCCAACATGCATGGAATAGAGGACTCCTGTACCTTTTTTCCTCCTCAAGCACTTCTCAACTGTCTACTGGAGCAGATCATTTGGGACAAGAGAGCTGGCATCTTAGTGATGCCGTGTTGGTCTCACCAGCTATGGTTTGCATTGCTTCTCAAACTCTCGAAGAGGATTTACCACAGATTTCCACAAATACCAGCTCTTCTGGTGCGAGATGGTGGAGTGATCCAGCATCCGGATGTAAGGACTCTGTGGATGGCAGCATGGAGAATCGGCTACTAAGGAAAATACTAATTAACAAAACAATAGACGGCCATCAACCAGAAGAAACTACAGTTTCAAGTGGAAATGGTTTAAAGAATATACTCGTAAGCATTGTTTCCTTGCAGAGCAGCCCTAAAACAAGTATTACTTTATATGACTACTTTGAAGCTTACAGGATTGGCAAATGTATCCCTCAAAGTGCATCTGGCTGCTATATCCCAGAATGTTGGGGGGCAATATGCTAAATCATTGTAAACCGCTTAGAGAGCTTCCAGCTATAGAGCGGTATATAAATGTAAGTGCTATTGCTATTGCTATTGCTATTGCTATTGCTATATCATCGAGGCATAAGGGATGGGATGGTGCTAATGTTTTCCTCCCATCCAGACGTCAAAAAATTTCTGAAGCGTGTGAACAACTTAAATACACCACCAATTTATGTGCACCAATTTATATACAGCAATTTATATACACCAGTGGGACAGTGGAGTTTGTCTTTGGTTTTAATAGCACTCGTGGAGAATCCTTTTGAGCCTCTGAGTGAGGCTTCGCTAAAGTGGGTCACCATAAAGACAGTGTTTCTTATAGCAATCACTACTGCAAGATGTGTTAGTGAGCTGATGGCATTATGCATGGACATTCCTTTTACTCAGTTTTATCCACAAAAGGTAGTCATGCACCTGGATGCACAGTTCCGTCCCAAAATAGTGACAGAGTTTCACTTAAACCTAGATATTATTCTGCCAGCTTTTTTCCAAAAGCCAGAGACAGCATTGGAAAAGGTGCTGCATTCTCTGGATGTAAAACTTACTCTGCTGTACTATCTGGAGGCAACCAAAAGTATTGGAAAACGAAGAAGCTGTTTGTGGCCTACAAAGGAAGAGCCAAAGGACAACCAATATCCCAACAAAGGCTCACACATTGGTTGGTGGAGTTAATAGTGCAAGCATATAAGCTACAGGGTATAGTTCTACCATGTGCTATATGGGTGCATTTGACTAGGGCATATGCATCCGCAGCAGCCCATCTATCTGGAATCCATATTGCTGATATTTGTGCAGCGGCTACATGGTCCTCACAACAGCCATTTAGTAAACATTATGCCATTGATCTGCTGAGCGGACGGACTTTGAGAGGAGTGTTTTAAAATGGCTTTGGGGACTACTGTGCCTGCCACCATGGTGGAAAGCTGGCTAATCACCCATTCCTTAGGAATGCAATGGATCACAACCAGTGTTTCCTCTAACAGGGATTCCCAGATGTTGACTAAAATTCCCAGCATCCCCAGCTGCAGTAGCCTTTGGCGATTATGGGAGTTGTAGTCAACAACATCTGGGATTCCCTGTTAGAGGGAACACTGATTGTGATCCAGTTAAGTTACAGGTGAGCAACCTGTTTATCTGGTAGTGATCTGTTGTATTCCTAAGACCCTCCCGAACCTCCCCGTGACAGTAGGAACAGAACAATAGTAAAAAGGGAAATTACCAAGCAGAGACACTATAAGATCGTAAGGAGATAGTGGTCTGCAAGAAACTGAGAAAATGACTGCCCATGTAAACAGAAGCATGTGCAATGCAGAGTGGGCGTCACGAGGAGCTAGTCAGTCTACCCGTGAGGTCCCTGCGCGGGCACAGAACCATTTCTTAGGAATACAGTGGATCACTACCAGATCATATGTTACAGGTAAGCAACCTGTTTTTCTTCGGTACACAGTGCTCTGCACACATGAAGCTCTCACCCCTTTTGAAATAAATAGGGGAGTGTGTGGATCAAAATGTGCAAAAAGCTCAGAGTTAGTCATCTATTCACTTGGAATCTCGACTCAACCAAGTTTGCTGCTATTAAAAAAAAAATCTTGATGTGACTGCAGTACTAATGATAAGGGACTGTCTTGAGTGCCCTTTAGATGTATCTAACTGAGTGCTAACTTCATAGGAAATAGCCTCACATAATAGCATCATTGAGACACAAGCCCAGCTGCATGGGAGCCCTGTGGAACAGGAGCTCTTTCACACTGTGGATATGTCTAAAGTGCACTTTAGATAATAGGATATCAGGAAAAGTTTGCACTTAGGATTCATAGGCCTATAGAATTGCAGAAGGATAAGTTGAACTGTTCTGGTGTCAAACCATTATTAGGTTTTCTAATCTGTTCTTTGCTCTTGTGTTTTGAAGGTCACTTAGATATGGTTCGTTTCCTGCTTGAAGCTGGAGCAGATCAAGAGCACAAAACTGATGAGATGCACACAGCTTTAATGGAGGCTTGTATGGTAAATGACCATTGGAATAAGTTGTGTTTCTAGCTTGAAGATAATTATGAATTTGTAGAATATATTTAGCCATTACCATTTCAGTCTTACTCTAAAAAATACTTCGGGGCATGAAACACATTTTGCATTTGGTTCTGAGCTTGAAACGCAAAATACATGGAACATTCTGCCGGAACAACCAGTTGAGCTGGTGGTTCTAACGGAACAATTTCAGAATAATCAAAATGTTCCGAGCTGTTAGGAACACCATTTTGGACTCCAAAATGGCACTCTTCTGCCTCTGCACATGCACAGTGGACATTTGTGTGGTGGTAATGATCACACAAATGGCCGCCACACATGTGCAGAGGCCAGAAGAGCACCATTTTGAGTCCAAAATGGCACTCCTAACAGCTCAGAACATGTTGAGTATTCTGAAATTGTTCAGTTAAAACAACCAGCTCGATTGGTGTTTCCGGCGGAATGCTCTGTGCATTTTGCATCTAAAATGATACTTAGAACAGTCAGAAAGTTCCAATTTGGGATGGAGTTGTTCCAATCCAAGCTCGGAACAGGCTCTTATTTGAAGGGCATTCTGTTCCGAGCTCTGAGCACTCGAAACAGCCTGTTTTCAAGTCAGAACGTTATGACTGCAGAACACTCTGCACGTCCCTAGTTAGTGTATATGAGGATGAGTAGTCAAAGTTTGATTTGCCAGCTGCCTGATTTGCAGCCACATAGAAGGACCATTATTTCAGATAAATTCATAGGATACTGCCTCACTATCAGATCTCCTAAACATGGCAATTCAGATGTCATACCTGTCATACTTTAGAGTGGTCTGTAGCATTATTTCAACTGACACCAAGCACTGTTCTCTCTAAGGTGTGCACGCTCACAAGTTTTCTGATGTCCACTCAGTTAATTTTAGATCCCACTCAGGTTAGATTAGGAAGGCCCCACTCAGAATGCATGTGCGTACACAGTGCCTTGATACTGCTGCCCAGAACTAAACTCATTCCGCACAGAGATGGAAAAAATTAGAGGGATCACAGACACCAAGACTACAATGAAAACCGAGGAAAGTTCCAAAGGCTTTTTTCAGAGTGAACAGTGATAACCACACCATTAAAACTTTGCTCTGAATGTAACAGTTACATGTGGTCTACAACATCTTAATGACTTGAAGTATATACAGATTAGCAACAGTTACCTGCTTCCTGCCAACACTTCCTCTTAACTTCACACAACCAATTCAGCTGCACCTGATTACAGAAGGAGCTGAGTTTTCTTGAAGAAAGCCTTTCATGCAATCTCCTCCATAGCAGCTGTAATCCAATAATTTGATCCACAAAACATAACAAAAAATGCAATCTGTAATACAACACATCAAGTTCTATCGATTCATTAGCATTTGGGCACGAATAGTTCTTTTCCCTCACATAGTAAGACTCTGGAGTTGTTTCTCCATGTGTTCAGCTGACACTAAAGGTGTATACTTGGGCTGTCTCCAAGGTAGACTTTGACAGGAAGGCTTGGGAAGGTAGAGTCCTGCAGAACATTAGTCATGGGCAATCATGGTGCCCTGTTCTACCATGGAGTTGGCAGTGGTAGTTGAGCCACCCACTGTGAGGGGTAGAAGGAATCTTGGAAACTGGCTTTTTATAGATTGATTCTAAATACAAACAATGAGTTGAGGGCAGGAGAGATAATATATTGTCTTTTTTTCTATCCTTTTCTCTCTGAATTTCTAGATATATTTTTGTATGAGCTAACAGTCTTAAATCTCTGTGTGCAAGATTTTCTGATGTGAAGCTGTTGTTGAGATTGCAGAATGGTTTGGTTTGTAATTTAATGTGATGTTTGCAATTTAGTCTGAAGATTGAGCATAGTTTTCTTTATTAATCAGGTGACATTGAACACTTCCATGCTAGACTACTTGTGCCAAGTCCTCTTAATAGCTATGCTTTTTTAAATAGGATGGGCATGTTGAAGTAGCTCGTCTATTACTGGACAGTGGTGCTCAAGTGAACATGCCTGCTGATTCGTTTGAATCTCCATTGACACTTGCTGCTTGTGGTGGTCATGTGGAACTAGCAGCTCTGTTGATAGAAAGAGGAGCAAATCTTGAGGAAGTTAATGATGAAGGCTATACTCCATTGATGGAAGCTGCTCGGGAAGGTCATGAGGAAATGGTAGCTCTGCTTCTGGCACAAGGTAAGATAATGTTTCATCTAGCAACTTTTCTCTTGTCCCAGCCAGCTTCCATTTTGGTGGTCTTAGTATTAACCTTGCAGCAAAATAGCTGTGTTGCTGCTTCAAATACATTGAAGATAATTACTAAACTTATACTGTGCATATTGCACAGTGTATATTGAGTATAGGCATTGCTAATTCAGAAGAAAGCAAAAGCCAAATAGGTATGCTAGCAGTTTTATTGATCATCTATTCATACTTTGTTTTACAGGTGCTAATATAAATGCACAAACAGAAGAGACACAGGAGACTGCTCTAACCTTAGCATGCTGTGGAGGGTTTTCAGAAGTAGCTGACTTCCTTATTAAGGCAGGAGCTGACATAGAACTTGGTTGTTCTACTCCTTTGATGGAAGCAGCCCAGGAGGGCCACTTAGAGCTGGTGAAATACTTACTGGCAGCAGGTATGTTTGCAATTACCATTTGGAATGGTTGCAGAAGTTTATAATTTACAGCAGAAATTTATAAATTGTGGTCCCCAAGACTTTAATGTTGAATGAGTTTCCAAATACGATGTGAGAATAATAGAACACTTTTCTACAGGAGCTAATGTTCATGCTACAACTGCGACAGGAGACACTGCCTTGACCTATGCCTGTGAAAATGGACACACTGATGTTGCAGACGTTCTGCTTCAAGCTGGAGCAGATTTAGTAAGAATTTAATATTTCTTTAAAATGTTTTAATGTAATAGCATTTTATCTGCTTTGAAAATGAATAAGAAATGGCATATAACCTAGTCATGGATGCAGTGAGGCTTGAGAACAAATCATATGCTTATCCAGATGAATGGGTGCTAAATGTCTCAGCAGTTCAAGTATAGGTCAAGGATGTCTAATTCTTAGATTTGGCAATGGTTTTATTTATACTACAGTGTTTCGGCACTTGCTGGTTTCTCTGCTTTGAACACATGCCACTATTTTTTAGCCTACTCTCCAGAAGTCTTATGAGATCACCCGGCATTCTGTGTGTGTGTTCCCCCCATCAACTTCAATGCCTGGACCAATATGAACCAAATTGGGTATAGTTGTAGGGGCACATGGGGAAACATCAATGACATAGTTTGTGGTGATGTCATCTACCCCAATCCAAGATGGTGGACATGTGGATGTTTGAGGAGCATTCCTGCTAACCCGGCAAAGGGGCACCTTTTAACATGGTGATTCTTTTTATTTAGCAGGGGGAGAGTAACTGGCCCTATGCACCCCCAGCACAGTACCTCCAGTGACTGTTGCTGGTGTCTTATGTTTCTTTTAGATTGTGAGCCCTTTGGGGACAGGGATCCAACTTATTTATTTATTATTTCTCTGTGTAAACCGCCCTGTGCCATTTTTGGAAGGGCGGTATAGAAATTGAATTAATAATAATAATAATAATAATAGGGCTAATTTGTGGACTGTTTAACCAATTTGAACCAAATTAGCCACAGTTGTAGTGAGTGACACACAGGGACACCTCAGTGGCATTGTTTGTGGTGATGTCAACTACCCTGATTCAAGATGGTGAACACATAAACATTTGAGGTACAAGTGGGCTAACTTGTGAACCACCTAACCAATTTGAACCATGTTTGCTACAGCTGTAGGGACACATGGGGATGCCCCAGTAACATAGTTTGTGATGATGATGTAATTCACCCTGATTCAAGATGGTGGATGCATGAACATTTGAGGTGCAAGAGATCTTGTGGACCTCAATTTGAACAAAATTTAGTCCATTTGTAGAGATAGTGAAAGGAAAATAGGCAGATTAGTTCTTACTAACTTGTTCAAACTTTGGATTTCCTTCTTCCCTACAGTGTGTGTTGCTTGTGCACTTCTACACATTCCTGTGTCAGGATTCTGTTATTTGTTTAGTCTCCATTTGTAGATGTTGTCAGGAAGTATCAACAGAAAATGAGATAACATTTTAAAATAATTTAATCAGACTGAATATTGAAATGGCCTTTAACGTTTAATGATTGCTTGTACAGTCTTGCAAACTTCACTAAACCCACTGTCATTTTACTTGCAACTTAAGCATCTTGCAAATAGTTTGCTATTCCATCTTCTCTGGTTTGGCCTTAAGTGTTTGCCGAAGCATTCTCTTGTCTCAGCTAATGGTCTGTTTGCCCGGCAAAGTTCCTACCATATTTCTGAGGTTATTTCAAGGACCTGCTCAGAAAGTGGCTCTCTGCAGTAGCAGCAATGATGACTGTTGCTGCACTTAGGTTGGGGTAGGTCTCACTGGAAGAAAACTAGATGCGTCTTAAGCCATACCTCCCTTGCTCTACCAGTGGACCACCAGTTTGAACTGTTTCTGTGTTAACTCCACCACCCCACCATATGCATGACACTTTCTTCTTAATATTTCTAAACAGGAGCATGAATCTGAAGGTGGAAGGACACCACTAATGAAGGCTGCAAGAGCGGGTCATCTATGCACTGTACAATTCCTTATTAGCAAAGGTTAGTGTTAATATCAGTAACTGTAAAAATTGTCTTTAAAATGGCTGTTGAGGATAGTTTGCCTAAAGAATGCATTGTTCTGTAGCAAACATTACGTTTTGTGATATACAACTTCTGCACAATATGTTTTTGAGTTAATTTGCCATTTATAATAATTGATAGATATATAGTCATTTTTCTCTGAATGCAAAGTGCTTCACGTACACTTTCTCAGTGATCTTAATAGCTTTATAAAGTATTACAATCTTCATATTACAGAAGTAGAGATAGATGGTAGCTTGCCTAAGGCTATATGTTCAGGGACTATTGTAAGGGACTTCCAGCTCAAGCTCTTAACCACTGAGCTTATAGCAGCATCTACTTCAATGCAAGTAGCAGTTTCATTAGATATAAAATAAATACCGTATTTTACGGACTATAAGACGCTACGGACTATAAGACGCATCTTAATTTTAATCCAGTTTTTCAGAGTTTTAACATATTAAACTGTTAAAACATATAAGACGCTCCTGAATTTTGGCGGATATTTTCCGAGGAAAAAAGTGAGTCTTATAGTCCATAAAATACGGTAATAATGAAATGATAAATAATGAAAACTCCTTTTACCAACTTCTTCTGATATAATGCAATGCTTTAATTGTAGGGGTGTGCACGGAACCGCCAACTGCAGTCCGGCACTGGGGTGGGGGGTAGCTTTGAGAGCGGCGGGAGGGTTTACTTACCCCTCCCGCCGCTTTCCCGCTCTGGCGCCGTAATTCTAGGAGTAATTGGGGCGGCAGGATACCTCCCTGCTGCCCCTTCCCCGCTGTTGCTGGAAAAAACTCCCAGGAGTCCTTTGCGCATGCACACGTCACAGAGACATCGTGCACGCACTTCACATCTCTGTGACGTGCGTGCCCGCGCAAAGGACTCCTGGGAGTTTTTTCCAGCAACAGCAGGGAAGGGGCGGCAGGGAGGTATCCTGCCACCCCAATTACTCCTAGAATTACAGCGCCAGAGCGGGAAAGTGGCGGGAGGGGTAAGTAAACCCTCCCGCCGCTCTTAAAGCTACCCCCCGAACCGAACCGCCCAGGTCCGGATCGGTCCGGAGGCTTTTTCAATGGCCTCCGGACCGGTCCGGGCCCATCCCTATTTAATTGGAGAATATTTGAGGTCTAATTTCTATTCAAGCATACTCACTGTTGGTAAAAATATAATCAACTCAGCTTCACTATGAATGATCTTCAAAAGGTAGGATATAAATATATCCTACCTTTCATAATGCAGTGCCCAAGCTGGCTAACTATAAATATAAAGATGGTAAATTAAACACATCAGTGGTTCTTTCTTCAGTTGCAAGTTCTCCAAAGTTATTGTGGATACTTAAATGAAAGGATTTCCAGTTTGGGATGCTAACTAAAGATCTCATGCACTAATTTTGTTCCATGGAATTCCCCTTGATTTTGTCTCTTCTTCATAGGTGCCAATGTTAATCGGGCTACAGCTAATAATGACCATACAGTTGTGTCACTGGCTTGTGCTGGGGGCCATCTTGCTGTTGTTGAGCTGCTCCTAGCGCATGGTGCAGATCCCACTCACCGTCTTAAGGTATTCAGTGCAATTCACTTTGAAATTATTTTATTTATCTACATATTAATAATTAAATTAAGAATTAAAAATGTCCTTAGTGTTGATTTTTGTAAGAGATCTGTACAAGACTCAGACCACAAGTAATTTTAAATTGTGTTTTTCAAATGTGTATTCTAGGATGGCTCAACAATGCTCATTGAAGCTGCAAAGGGTGGACACACAAATGTAGTTTCTTATTTACTGGATTATCCAAATAATGTTCTGTCAGTCCCAGCTGCAGATATGTCTCAGCTCACACCACCATCTCAGGATCAGTCTCAGGTAAGCAATACATCTTTTTACTATAGCAATATAAAACATATTTTTGCTTCTCCAAGTTTATCACTATATATACAAAGCATTGTTTGAATAGTAGTCAAATAAGTAAATTGAGTAGTGAATTCAGTTAACTGATGGCTGCTTACATATATACAGAGCAGTGAATGGAAAATTTTAGTTCATGGAACCACCTATAGACTTAGAGTGTGAGAAAATCACCTGGTCGGGGGGACCCTCCAGAATAGTATGAGGTGGGGCACAGGGGATGCAGCAGGAAGAGGGAGTTAGTAGACTTCAGTGGAGTGCCTTGCATGAGCAGAACTCTTTCCTGTTGTGCAGAGTATCTTTGGATACAGCCCTTTGATGCTTAGCTCAAGATTCCTAGAAAACAATTTATATTAGCTTCTATTGTTTAATGTGAATGCAGGTACTGCATTTCTATTTATTGCTAACTGTTTTAAACTGCAGTACGAACTCATTCAGAAGCAAGTTACTTAAAAATACTGGGCACTTCAAATTCTAAAGATTTCAGTGAAGGAAAGCTGTACACATGTTTAAAAAAAACCCAACAACCACCAAACAGCACAGCAGCTCTTCAAAATGCATAACTTTAGCTGAGTTGTGCCATTGTGTTTAGGATTGTGTTACCCATTATTCATTTAATTAAGTAGCCTTAATTAATTTTCTTTAAAAGAGTTTTGTGATTGGACTTCTTAAAACAAATTTTTCTTAGAGTTCCTAAGAGTTTTCTTTAAAATAATGTAATCCAATTCTTAAAAACAAAGGTTTGACTATTAATGCTGTCCATGTTTTGAGGCAGAATAAGAATATCCTTTGGATTAATTGTGAATTACTCCACTGACATTAGTTTTTTCTCTGAGTTGACTTTGCAGGTTCCACGTGTACCAATGCATGCACTTGCCATGGTTGTGCCCCCGCAGGAACCGGACAGAGCTCCTCAAGAGAATCCCCCTGCACTTCTGAGTCTCCCAAAAGGTTAGTATGCAGACATTTTAAACACTCGTGGTATACTATCATTCTGGATTTGTATGTGTGAGACACAGGAAGCATTAAGGATTTGATACTGCATAGTGCAAGTCAGTCAGTCTTAAGTTATAATAGTAGAATAAAGCTCGCTTTATCTGTTACAGGCAAGCAACCTGTTTTACTTTGTGTTTTGCTGGTCGGATGACCGTAACAATAAAGTTTTCATATGATTTAATAGTAGAAGGTTTTGAACACATACTGACAGCAGATTCAAGTGCTCCTTCGTTTCCATGCCTGGAGGATGTGTTAGGTTAGTGGCACTTGACTGTCTGGCCCCTTCACTATGTCATATCACAAACTGCTTTTGAAACTCCTTTCAGTTTCAGAGCACTCTGCCATATTATGTGGAAAACTGCTAACAAACCAGTTGCAGTTACTATTTTCAGAATATATTTGGAATTTGCAGTGTTTTGTTTCAGTAAAATCTGTGTTTAACTACCTTTGCCAGAAATTTTGTAATAGATATTAAGAGACTCCTGATAGCAACTATTATAGTGCTACAAGCCTCTCAGACCTACCAAACATATTGTGGGCTTCGGGTCTCTGAAAAATCCCCTTCCCCACTATTTTTTTTAGTCTCAAGCAGATGGCAAAATCAGGAGACTTACTGAACTTCTTGTGAACCACTATACCTGGTTGGTGGACTTCATTCAGCTTGGCAAGCCCCGTAGTGTGTTCAATAAGTTTTTTTCTCTCGCCAGCTGTCTAATGATAAAGGTTTTGCAAGTAAGCAACTTTATTTAGATTTTAATGTAACAGGTTTTTATTTAAAATTTGTTCTAAGACATATGAATGCGATTAATCAAAGGCAATATAGTATTCATTAAATAATAGTAGGTTAAAAAAAGTAAAAGAAGCATAGCCATACTCAAGTGATAGGATACACAAAATCATTTCTCACAGATGTAGATTAAAACTACTGTTTAATATAGTTTGTGCAACCAGTGTACTAAGTGTCGTGCAGAACGTAGACATGACTCTGCCCCTTACAGTGGTTTAAGGGTAGAACTACTAAGATGTATGAAAGTTTAGAGAAATGGGAAGGTGCTGGAAAATATAGTATATTCTCTAGGTTATGAAACTTAAACATTTTCAGTAGCGGCAGATCTAGATTTATAGACTGCTATAGACCTAAATGCTCAAAGTGCACTCACAGTTTCAAAGTTAAGGTAGGCCAACTATTAAAATTGAGCAGATTTCAATAATTTGCCTTAGCTTTTTGCTATAGGAAGACACAAGAGCTATGCAAGGCACTGAAGCTTTGTCCCCGGCCACTGGAAATCTTTGTACCATACCTCTGGCTTCTGAGATTATTATCAGACATAGCCTACATACTTGAAAGCATATTTTCACAGCCCTGTGAGCTTTAAATTTGCTGTTTTTAAAAAAGAGATTCTCAAGAAGCTGCATTCTATGCCAGGGGTCAGCAGCCTGTAGCGCGAGTGTCCAAAGTGGCACATGAAATGATTTTGAGTGGTGTTCATCATATAGGAGGACTGGATGCTTTGCTGCCCGCTGCCTGCCTCCGACTGGCATGTCAGCGCTTGCTGTAGCAGGCAGAGGACATCCAGGATTGGTGGCAGAGGTTTCTATGGCTGTGCCAGTTGGCTGGCGCACGCACACACTCTTTCTCTCAAACGTGTGCACTCTGAAAAAAATAAAAGTTTGCCTGTGAGAGAGAGCCAGCCAGTGGCATGGCCATGGAGACCTCCACTTCTGAGAGCTACAACCAGCAGTGACACACCAGGCATCGTAGCAGCCGGCCTTCTCCTGTTTGGGCACTCTCTCCCTCTCCATCAACTGACTTCTGTGCTTTGTCTGCTTCCAAAATAGAGGAGACAAAACACAAAATTTTGCTGAAGGATTGAGAAACAGACCAGCTGATCTTAATGCTGACTGGAGAACAGCACCGAGAGATTATGCTCAGTGTATGGCTTCCAGCTTGGCAGTGATGTGGGCAATGGGGCAGTGGTCACGACTGCTGACATGGGCGGAGTGCGGATGCCAGCTTTGCTGTGAGTGGCACCTCTCTTCAAGCTGCCCTGAGGCACACCACTCTTGAAAGGTTACCAGTCCCTGCTCTTTGCCATATATCACATTTTGAGGTTTTTTCTGTGTTCCTGCAGAATAGTATATTGCAGTTGTGGAGGTAGAGAATTGATGCTGAGAGAAAAGTGAGTTGTAATTGTGGCGGAGGTGAGATTTGGGTCAGGGTTTCCTGATTTAGTTCATTTCCTGTTAACTGTATTGTACTAAAGATCACTGTATATTTTAGTCTCCATCCCCAACAACCATCAGTCTCAGCTGAGATAGAGGTGAGGCACACTGTAGGGTCTCAGATGATGACACAGAAAATAGACAACCAACTCAGAAGTTGTACACTGATAAAATGGCTGTGAAAATAGCATTTTTGCCCAAGTATGAACGGATTACCTGTCAGGTCTCTTAAATATTTCTACTGCCTGGCTACATCAGAAACTAAATGCTTGCATGATTAATGAAGCAATTGGTATTTAGTACAGTGAGGGAAATAAGTATTTGATCCCCTGCTGATTTTGTCCGTTTGCCCTCTGACACAGAAATGACCAGGCTATAATTGGAATGGTAGGTTTATTGTAGCTGTGAGAGACAGAATAACAACAAACAGACAGAATAACAACAAACCACCCAATCCACAGACTCAGGTACAAACAAGAACAGCATCCCAAGATTTTAAAAAAAAAATTAAAAGGCAAACGCCTGGTGGAAAAGAAATGTCTTCAATAAGGTTTTAGAGAGGAGGCAGACTGAATCTGGGGTTGAAGAGAATTCCAAAGTGAAGGGGCAGCAACAGAGAAAGCCCTTCCCTGGGCTCTAGTACTATGGACTTCTCTGAGACCAGGGACTGAAAGAAGGGCAACCTGAGAAGATCTCACAGGACGGGACAGGACTGGCTGGGAGAATGATGAGAGAGGTGAATGATTTTAGCAGCGGAGTGTTGCCTCAAACTGGGGGGACAGAGATGAGTCAGTGGGATATGAACAAACAGATGGTTGTGGTAGTCAAAGTAAGAGATTATCAGAGCACTTGAGCTAGTTTTTGCCAAAGGAATAAAGAGAATGTGATGAAAGAAGGGTTTGAGGGGAAAGTTGAGATGTTGGTTTTGGACATAGTGAGCTTCAAATGGTGAAGCCTTCAGGCCTCTGTCTCAGACAGGTAGTTGGAGGTACAGGCTTAGATGAAAGAAGAAAGTTCTGTAGTAGAGGATTAGGTCAGAGTACTGTCTGCATATATAGATGGCACTGAAAACCATGGGATTTGATGAGATTGCAAAGGAACAATGTATTTCCCTTGCGGGAAATTTAATCTGAGGGGAGAGTAACAGATGTAAGGCATAGAGGGAGTCAAGCAAGAGAGTAATCAGCTGGATTAAAAGCAGCAGAGAGGTCTAGAAGGGTGAGGACAGACTGTAGTCTCTTTGATTTGACAGTGATGAACTCTCTTTTCATTTTTGAGGGCTGTTTCAGTGGAGTTCAGAGTAGTGGAAGCCAGATTGGAGGCAATCAAGAACAGAGCTGGAGGAAATAAATTCAAGGCAGAGGAATAAGCAGCACATTCCAGGATTTTAGAGGCAAAGAATATAAAGGAGACAGGGCAGTTTAAATGGGAGGATGTCAAAACAGTCTTTTGAGAATAAGGGAGACAGTGACATGTTTGCTTTCTGTACTATAACTAATCTCAAAGTGTAACTAAATATTTATGCATTCTTTCCGTACTTATACCTGCCTCCATTTCCCATCACTTTCCTTTATCTGTTTCCTGTGTCACTATGTAGATTGAATGCCATAGGGAAGTAGATGGCAACAAGGCATTGGACATGGATAGGATCAAGGAGATGTTTGGAAGGATTCAGTGAGGATAATAAGGCAGCCAACTCACCTAGTGAGATGGGGGAGAAAAAGTTGAGGGAAAGTGAAGGGAGGAGGGCAGGGACCATGAGCATAATGGATGGCTTAATTTTGGCATTGAAGGTGGCAAAGCCCTGGACAGAGAGCAAGCAGAGAAGAGGAAGTGGAAGTACCTCTTTTAGGAACAACTTTTAGGAATGGCACAGATTCTTCTTAGAATTGGTGTAGATCAGGGAGGTGTAGTGGTGTTTAGCCAAGTGGATGGCAACAAGATTATGAGGATGAATTTCTAGTGGATGTAGTCAGCCAATTCTTTAGTTCGCTTCTTAAGAGGTTTCAGTTGCACATGAGCAAAATCAGATATTCAGTAGAGGGAGTGAGCTAGGTATCAAGGCCTGAAATAAAATTTGAGAGAAATCCAAGGAAGTGAGATGTAACGGTAACACAAGAGGTGCATAAGCGTGTGGTCTTGAAGAATGAGATTCAGAGGAAGAGAAGCAGGGTGGGCAGGACCTACAATTGTTGGATTTGGAAATAAGGCCATCGCCATGAGTTGTGTGAGACTCGCAAGGTGGCAATGTTGTGGGGGGAGTTAGGTTTAGTGAAGGCAAGTAGCTGGAGGTATCAAAAGAAGAAAAGACCATGGGCAGTGGCTGCTTTCTGAACAGATTTCTTGAGAGCAGTTTCAGTGAAGCTCAGGGATAGAAGCCAGACTGGAGTGAGTTAAGAGCAGAGTTGGAGGAAAGAAAAATCCAGGCAGTGGAGTAAGCGATTCCAGAGGGTACAGGAGAAGGTAGCTAAGTAACATTTTCAAAATGTGACTATGAGCAGGAGGTAAGGAACAACACCACAGATAAGGTATTGCTCCTGGCATTAACTAATGTCTTGTTTGATGTGTTGGAGTAATTAAGGATATAGTTAGGGATCATATTAAACTAGCAAACAGCGCAGACGTGTAATAAATACCTTCAAGAAATGAAAAACTTTTGAAATATAAAAATCTGACACTTTATGGACAGTTGGAGATTGCTAGGAAGAACTTGAACCCCAAGTACTATCATCAAATTGAGACATTTTTAATCTGCTTAAAAACCATATTGAAAGCAAACAGGCCTAGTCAAATGTTGGTTAATACAATATTCAAAAAAGAAACCCTAATAATGCAGGAATATAGTGCCCCCCCAACACACACACACACTCACTCTCTCACTCTCTCTCTCTCTCTCTCTCTCTCTCTCTCTCTCTCTGCTGACTGCCAGCTGTATATTTTAGATAGAAACTGTATGCTTACAGAAGTTTGCAAACAATTCAGAAGATGTTGTGCAGGCCCGATGAAGCAGGTATGACTCACTGAAGTCAGTGGGACTACCATGAGTAAATTTGCATAACAGCATCTTTATAGTAAAAGAACATCAAATTTGGAATATTCAAGCAATCTTCCAAAATAGATTTTGCTGTATGATCATAGGCAGATCATATGAGGAGATTTATGAGCAATGGATTATGGCACTGTGGACACTCTTCAAATGTAAGCACAATCACTTGTTCAATTTTATCCTTGCAAAGGCATGGAATTGTGTGTGTGGACCTTTCTGATGGGAGGGTTCTCTCTAAAATCATCTAAGAAGGGAAATGCCAAGGAGAAATGTAGTGTATCTAACACTTGATAGAAGTCCAAATATACATACAGTGGCACTTGAAGATGAGAATGTCATATAAAGATCTGGTTGATAGTGTTTGAATTTGGAAGCATTAACAACATGCATCTGAAAGAACCTCACATAGGATGAGATATAGTTCAGTAACAGAGCACGTGCTTTGAATGCAGAACGTCTCAGATTCAATCCTTGGCATATCCTGAGTATGGCTGGGAAATAACCCATATGAAATCCTGGATTACTACTGCCAGTCATTGTATTGTAGACAAACCGGTGGTCTGACTTGGTATGCTTATTCATCCCAGGTCTTTATAAGAATAAAGAGGTCTGATCAAGAGGTGATGTTATATTTATTTAGCAAATTTATTGACCGCTTGACTTGCTTAGACTCAAGGCATACATAAATTAAAATAATGGGGGGGGAAGAAGAGGGGGAATCTGCCCCCCCCCCAAAAAACCCCGAAAAGCCTGGCAGAATAGATAAATTTTCAGAAGCTTCTTAAGAGACAGAAGGGAGGGAGCGTTACAAATCTCAGGATGCAAGGTGTTTCATAAGGAAGCAGCTGCAACAGAGAAGGCCCTCCCACGGGCCCGGGCCCCATGTACCTCCCCTGTGCCCAGAACTCTGAGAAGGCCCACCTGAGATGACCTCACAGGGCAGAGATGTACACAATGAATATTTGAAGGGGATGTCCACAATTCCATCCACAGTGTCTGAGAAAATGCCATCAGTGGTGGGCTTTACCTAGCTTGCAAGGGTGAGGGGGGAAAGCTTATTCGGGAATATATGGTGGCTTTTTCACCATAAAGATGTGATTATATAAATGTATTTATGCACAGTCCTATTGATCTCTATAAATCTTACCTGCAACATCAAGGCTGTATGAATGTTTCTCTCCCAGGTGAACTGCAAGCATTCATATGCATGTACAATATGTAGCTGGAAGTGAAATATTCTGGCCCTTCTAGCTCTAAGTTCCTGCTTTAAAAGGATAATATGGCCAAGTAGAATACATCAGAACAAATGACGCATTAAGAGCTTGTTGGACACTTTAACTATCTCATATCTCCAATAATCTACAAAATGAATAATTCGAATTTTCCATAACAAGAATTTCAGAAGATAATGTGTATTTAGAAGCTCTAGTAAGAACAAGTGTTTTTATTAAGTTAATAAAACTCCTGAAACAGATGGTTCAATAGATGAATTTCACTGAAAGGTAATTTAGTTTGACAAAAGCAAGCTGTGTAATCAACTATATTCTTTTTAGCCAAAATGCAATCTAGACAGACAAAAATGGTTTCATGTGGGAACTACCACTGGTAAGTGGTGCTTGACTAACAAAAGAATATTGGAAATAAATGGAATACAAAATGATTACTTAAAAACACACATTTGTAGCCCAAGGAAATGAAGGAATATCCCTTACTTGAAGCTTTCAGTTGAAAACTGGATATGTTTTGAGATGCAGTAACTTGAGCACTACTTAGTACTGAATTAATAATACAGGCAAACCTCATTTTCTGCGAATTCGCTATCTGCAGTTTCGTGTATCTGCAGCCGGGTAATTGACACCCAACCTCAGCATACGTGGGGGAAAGACAGCAAAAAAGGGTTAAATCCACAAGTCGGGGTGGTTGGAAATGCCCTTGGAGGTAATTTCCAGTTGCCATTTTGTAAAAGGGAGCCATTTTACGACTTATTTAATTAACCCCCCTTGTAAAAAAAAAAAAATCAGAATAGAACATGTTGGATTTCTGGGGGGCATTGTTGGACTGCTGGAAGCCCGCAGAGCATGGTAGGGCACTTTACTTAGCCCCCACGTTGTCTGTTTTTACTGCAGCTTCCCAGCTGCCAGGAACCTAAACCCGTCCCCATTGACTGAATGCCTCAGTATCCGAGGTTTCATTATCCATGGTAGAAGTGGGGGATGGAATCTCCGCAGATACCAAGGTCCACCTATGATAACTGACTCGTGGAGGAGGCTTTGGCTTCACAGCAACCATTGGGCTATTCCCAAATAACTAGTTCCTGGAAATGACAGGATTTCATGTTTTGCAGTGGCTTGGAAATCCCACTCTCCAGTGCAAATGGTCATTTCTGTGTGTTCCCCATTTAGACTCCTGCCAATCTGATTTATCATAACACTGAGTGTGCTCTACATTTCCTAATCTTTCTGATGGAAGAGAAACATTTGTGCCTTGAGAATCCTAAGATCTTTCAGGGACTTTTGAGAATGTGACATGATTGCCAGTGTTTGCAGGACCACTCCAGAGTTGCTCTATGCATTACCATGTAAGTTTCAGAAGGGTGGTGTACAATTGCCTGCCCTATTACTGGATGACCTCTGTGTGTGTTTGGTCACCCCTAGTTTGCTATCATCCCCTGCGTAGCAGGGCCACTTGAAATTTGGAGTTTGAAATCAGTACATTGGTGACACTCAATGTGTGTGTCCTTTTTGTCTATCCTGATTTGCACTTCACTGCTGTGTTCTAGTCAAGGATTAGATGCTAAGCTAAGCGACTGAACCCTGACGACTGGAATAATTATGGTCAGCATATTCTGTTACTTGGTGGGAGGAATAACAATTCAGTCACTGCTGGCATTATGTCCCTGGGTTGCTTGATGGGTACTGGGTTAATTTCCCCAGAACTTCAGGTTATGGAGTGCTTTCATCAGTGCTGTTACTCTTTGATCTGGATCTGGATCTGTTGCATTCATAAGGAATGGGTTCTCCATCTGCACAAGGACCTCGCAGGTAGACTAACTAGCTCCGCGTGGCGCCCACTCTGCCCCCGCACATGCTCTGTGCTTCCGTTGAAATTGGCAGTTGGGTGCACCATTTCCTCAGTTTCTATATGACTACCAAAGCATCAGCACCTTGGTGCTAGCTCCTCGGATTTCTAGAAACAGAAAAACAAAAGAGAAATATTGATTTATTGGATTACTGACCTCAGGACTACTTAAGATCATTCTATAGCCTAACGGATTGGATTGATAAATGGATGTTTAAATTGCTGCCACGAGGCAAAAGCCTCGAGGCACTCCCTGCTGACATGGACTTTTAAAAGACATTTAAAAGATGTGTTGCATGCTGTGTGCAGCTACATGTATGGACCATCATGAATTGTGTTTGCTGTGTTTGGGATAGCAGCATAACACCACGGCATGTAAGAGATGCTGCTCATTCTCAAGACGAACAATGAAAAATAGAGCCCTCCGCCTGCATCTGGCATTGTACGATGAGGCGTTACGGCCGCTGACACAGAGACCAAACTATCCCTCGATGTCGGGGAATGACTGCATCAGGCTCAACATCAGGCATGATGATGAGTGTGCACGGATCTGCAGAAACGCAGTTTAAAACGGTTGCTGAGGTTGAAGAGCCTGTTTTTAAGAGACAGGAAGAGGTCTCGAAGTCATCTCATTGACACAAGGAGAAGAAGCAAAAGCACACCTCTGGAGAGGAGGCCAGGTCCCCACCACATAAGAAGCATCGCAGCAAGACCAGGAGCAGAACACCTTTCTTGACTGTGGCACCGGGGTATAGCCTGCCTACAGAAGCGGAAGAGTTGGTGTTGATGTTGAAGCGTCTAACCTCGATGAAGGTGTTGTTAACGAAGTCAATGTCCACCAAAAAATTTGGCCAGGTAGTGCCATCGGCATCGATGTCAATGCCAGCTTCGTTATGGGTATCAATGTTGATGACAGCATCAACGTCTGCATCGACGCAGCCAGTGCAGACAAGAAGGCTGCTCCACTTGTCGCAGGTGCAAATGCCAGGACAATCCCCTTCCACACCTCAGTGAGACAAGAGGATAGAGAAGGGAATGGAGTTAATGGATTTGGCAATAGAGCGCAACCAGGATGATGAGGTTTGCTTGGACCAGAACACTGCAACTTTACTGCTGGCAATGTTACACTCTTGGGAGGTGACACATTATTGTGCATTCAGGCAATCAGCAGAGTTTTCCTTGCAAGATGACTACACTGACTATATCCAGTGGAAGGCCCAGTAGGTAATTCATCAGCCTGTTGTGACAGCTACTGAGCCAATAGCCCAGTGTACTATGGGTACAACTGCATGCCAAACATAGCCATAGCAGCCAGATATGCCCTACTGGAAACACCAGGAGTGCCACCAGCACCAAAGAAGAAAAAGTCCACACACCCAGTGGTGCCACCGTCTGGTGATGAGTACTCCATAGATTCAGCGGATTCTGATTCAGATGGAGCTAGCCATCCATTGGATTCACCCTCTGATATGCCACCAAAGACGTCCACATCCCCATCGGAAGAGCTGAAAGCCTACTATGCCTTGATGAGAGCAATCGTTGAGGCTTTAGGAATTGACTTAGTTTCTGGAGGCAGATCTAAAGGATCCAGTGTCTAATGTGATGCGGCAAGGACTTTACATCCAGTGGTCCTTCCAGTGCTGCTGGTAATTAACAAGGCAGCAAAAACTGCTTGGGAGTTGCTCCAGACCTCAACGCCAACATCAAAGGGTTTAGATGGTCTATATAGGGTACAAGAAGAGGATAATGCATACCTGCTTCATCATCCAGGACCAAATTCTATGGTAATTGACTGTGCGTCTTCGAAGGCTGGACGCCACCATAAAAATCATCTGACAAGAAAGAGGAAAAGATGAATATATTGGGCAGAAAGATATACACCACATCAAGTTTGGCAATTAGAATTGCTAACTATGCAGCCTGCATGGCTAGATACAATCACTTTTTATCGGACACTTTGTTTCAGGACTCCACTTAATTATCATCTGAAGAATTTCAGGACAGGTTCACTGAGCTTTATGAAAAAACTACATCACTAGAGAGCAACTTAGTGCATTTAAGCACCTGGCAGAAACGGTGTCACAAGCCATGGTTACCGCAGTGACTATGCGGCACCATGCTTTGCTGAGATCCACAGCATTGCAGCAAGACTTGTGAGAACAGGTGGAAATTTCGGCATTTGATGGGAAAGGCCTGTTTAGCAAAAATACAGATTCCACTATGGAATCACTGGAAAAAGTCAAAATGCATGGCTAAGACATTTATGGCCTCAACGTCAACATCAGCATTGACCTCCTGCTACCTTCCTTATGGTCGTTGGAGACCACCATATAAACAGCAGGACAGGAGGGACTTCAAACAGCAGTATAGACCCTTTCAGAGGATAAAGGATACGGACAACAAGCAGGCAATTGTCCCTTTGCGGTGGACGGAGAGATTGTCCGGATTTTACTCCTGTTATTTTCAAATCCCAAAAAGGGACTGGGGAATTCATGTGATCGTGGATCTACGAGGTCTAAATTGGTATATGTGAACTCGCAAATTCATGACAACATTGCAGGGGACACTACCTTTTTTAAACGAGGAGTGGGCAACAATGTTAGATTTGAAGGATGCATGCTTCCATGTGGGGATTCAAGAAAACTACCGCAAGTATCTGAGACTCGCAGTGTTTGAATACATTCTCCTTCTGTTCAGATTGTCAACAGCCTTGCATGTTTTCACGAAAGTCATGGCTGTGGTAGTGGCATACTTACGGACGGAAGGGATCATAGTCTATCCATATTTAGACAACTGACTTCTAGTGAGCGATGATGAAGAAAGGTTATGTTCACAGATCTGCTTTGTGCTCCAGTTGCTGCTGGATGTCGGGATCAATGTCAACTGGAAGAAGTCGAAGCTAGAACCACAAAAATGTATATCAGTGAAGTTCTGGATATACAAACAAAAAGAACATACTTGCTGGAAGAGCGCTATCTACAGATCAGAGACCTAGTGCAGCATTTCATCCAAAACCCAGTACAGCCTGTGGAAGGCATACAGCTGTTAATTGGGCTAATGGCATCTTGCAGTGCCACATGTCTCCGTATGAGACCGCTACAAAAGTGGTATTTAAGGAACTTCCAACCCAATGTCGACAGCCAAAGGAAACTGCTGACAGTGTTATCGCTGCATTGGTGGGCAGTGAGACCAAATCTATTGGAACGGGTTCCATTCGAGACGTTGACCCCTCTCACTGGGTGACTACAGAGGCATTTCTCATGGGGTTGGGGTGCCCATTGTGCAGAGCACCAAGTGCAAGGGAGGTGGGTGAAGCAACATGCCCAGCATCACATAAACTACTTATTTATTTATTTAGTGTATTTTTATACCGTCCCAACCCAAGGTCTCAGGGTAAACACTGCTAGCAGTGTTTATGGCACTAAAACCCTTCGAGCCTATACTCGGGAGCAGAGTTGTACAAATACAGTTAGACAACACGACAGTGATTGCACATCTCAACCCGACAAGGTGGGACAGTGTCCCGTTCACTGTGTGTCTTGAGCATGCAAATCTGGGAGTGGAGCATTGCTCATAGAGTGTATCTGTTGGCCATGCACATAAGAGGGGTGGACAATGTTCTAGTGGATGACCTCAGTCGGACAAGGCTGTGCAACCAGCGCCACAAGTGGGATATCAACAGCATCTATCTCTAGAAGGTCTTCGACTTGTGGGGGCAACTGACTGTAGACTTGTTTGTGACTGCTGTTAACAAAAAATGTCCAATACTGTTAATGTGCAGGAATTGGCAAAGGGTCACTGGAGGATGCTTTCCAGCACTGGTAGAACAGGGGTCTCCTTTATCTATTTCCACTGCAGTCATTAGTCCATTGTGTGCTGGCGCAGATCATGAGGGACAACTCGAGCTGCATTCTGGTAACACCATGGTGGCCAAGGCAGTCATGGTTTGCACCGCTACTGAAACACTCAAAGAGGAACTACTACAGGTTCCCTCTTCCGCCGGACCTTCTAGTCCGGGAGGATGGAAAAGTGCCTCTACACATGACAGTGTGGAGAATCGGGTTTTGAAACGAACTCTATTCAATAATCTGAGATTGTCAACAAGGAAATATTATAGGAGCAAATGGAGGAGGTTTGCAATGAGTGCACATAGTCATCGATACCTCCAGAGACAGGCTACTTTAAAGCAGGTGCTCCTGTACCTGACCGTACCTAACCTCACTAAAACTAAGTAGATTAGCAAGTGTGTCCTTAAAGGTCCACCTAGCAACCATTCCGTCCGAACACAGTGGGTGGGCTGGATCAACAGTGTTCTTCCATCCAGACTGCAAGAGATTTATCAAGGGGATTAACAATTTATATCCACCAATACAGAAACCAATGGAACAATGGAGTTTGTCCTTGGTGTTGACAGCCTTAACCGAACCAATGAGGGACGCAACTCTCAAATTGCTTGCCCTAAAGACTACATTCCTGATTGCTTGGATTGCAACATGGGTAGACATGTGAGTGAACTAACAGCTTTACGTATAGACGGCCCATATACTCAGTTCTATCCACATAAAGTGGTTATGAGGCTAGACCCCAGTTACCGGCCAAAGGTGGTAATGGAGTTTCATATAAATCAGGATATTACTTTACCAATTTTTTTCCAGTGTCCAGAAACAGCGTTGGAAAAGGCATTGCATTCTTTAGATGTGCTCCGGGTATTGCTGTATTATTTAGAAAGAACAAAGACACTGAGAAGGACAAAAAGACTATTTGTAGCTTGCAAGGGAAAGCAAAAGCGCCAACCAATTGTGAGGCAAAGTCTAGCGCATTGGTTGGTGGAGTTGATTTTGCAGACTTACAATTAGCAGGGAATAGATTTCCCATGCACAATAAGAGCACATTCAACATGAGCATATGCTGCTTCAGCAGTGCATTTGTCGGGGACTAAAACAGCAGATATTTGCGCACCTGCTGCATGGTCTTGCGATTATCAAAGCATGCGGAGTTTGGGAGAAGTATATTGAAGAGGGTGTTGCCATAGGCTTTTGGGTCTACTGTGCCCTCCACCTTTTAAGAAGCTAGCTAATCACCCATTCCTTATGAATGCAAAGGATCACGATCCAGATAAACAGGTTGCTCACCTGTAATTCTTGATCTGGTAGTGATCTGTTGTATTCATAAGACCCTCCCGAACCTTCCCACTACAGTAGGGGGGAAAAACAAACTTTACCTGTAGTGGTTACCTTGAAGGATCATCAGAATACTCCAGTCTGCAAGAAACTGAAGAAATGACGCCCCCAACTGCCAATTTCAACAGAAGCACAGATAACATGCAGGGCAGAGTTGGCATCACGAGGAGCTAGTTAGTCTACCCATGAGGTCCCTGTGCAGAACCCATTCCTTATGAAAACAACTGATCACTACCAGATCAAGAGTTACAGGTGAGCAACTTGTGTTTACTGTGAAAAGGCTGTTACTCTTTGTTCTAACTGAGACCGTGGTATAATTACTTATACCTTTCAATATGCTGTGTATTGAAGACTGGAAGTTAGAACTAAGGCAGAAAATAGTCTCCTGAGAGGTGGATTAGTGAGAGCACATTGCACCACAACTTCACCATTTATGTTTGCTCCCTGTTGTCCCCAGCCACAATTGGAACTTGTTTTATCTTTCAAAATCTTATACAACTTTAACCCCAATCTGCATCCTTTCCAGTGTCCCACTGTAGTCTTAGAGTGGTAAGACTACAATAGTATTCTCTATAGAGATACCCTCTTGTTTATTTTGTTTATGTACTACATTAGGTAATAAAGGGTCTCCCTTTTCTCTGGAGACTTGCTCAAACCGTAGCTCCTTCCAAAAGCTTTACTGAGCTTACTTACTCTTGAAGTTCAGACCGAGCTTGATGTTTGGGCATATATTTTATCCAGTTTTGCTGCTTAATATTACTACTTGCTTCAAGCCCATGGAACAGGATGTGCTAGAAATTCAAATCCGACAGATTTGCACTTATAGTAACTAGTGATGACTAAGCAGAATTAAATTCATGAATAACTTAAGCCACACTTATTTCAGTTGGTCTTAGTCGTGACTAACTAACTTGGCCTGAATGCTTCCCGTTAGTAGTTATGCCATCCATGTATACGACACTTTATAAAGCATAAGAGCAGAGGTCCCTTCCCTGAGAGGTTTGCAATCTACACAAAGGAGAAAATAGAGGAAATAACGGTTGAGATAAATGGGAAGAATATGTAGTTGGTTGGTCTAGTTAACTGTTGTTAAATTCAGATAAAGTAGGAAATGGGAATTAAGGTGTTTCATCAAAGGCTTCACCGAAAAGGAGAACTGAAGGACCTATAAGAAGGCGCAAATTCCTTTGATCATTGTTCTTATATAGCAGTGAATTAACCTGGCCTATCAAGTTTTGTTGAACAGTCATGCCCTTGTGCTCTTGTTCTAAATTCAGAGTGTTTTTCACAAATTCTTGTGACATGGATCATAGACATTTCTTCTCCTAGAACTTAGATACCAAATTGGAATTATCTGGTTATCTGAACATTCAGGCCTCATGAGCAAGGGATAAAGGTTAAGAGGTTTGCGAACTGAACTGCGCCCCCCCCCCCCCCCCGCCGGGTAATATAATCAAATTTTATTATTGCAAAAGGGCATCTTAAAGAGCAGTGCTAACCCTGCCAGGTGATGAATTTCTGTAGGCATTTTTTTATTGGAAGGCCAAAAAGAAACCTGTGTTATAAGATCAATCTACAAAGAAGAAATAATCTTAGAGGTAGACCTTAACTTCTTTATGCACATTTACTACACACACTGTTTTTCTTGCTGTTTATCACATTTTTCCAAGAGCTGAACTGGTAGGGAGAATAAACTTGCATTTTATACTGATAACTGTGGGCTATAGGAAATATAACATGACTGTAAGATCATTACATAACTCTCTATAGTACATTAGTATTTACTTTTAAAACACCATGTTTGTCTAGGATTTAACTTTAAATACCATGCAAGTCCTAAGCATTTTTCCTTTTCATTCATTTAAAAAAGCTCTTCTAGCGCCTGTACAATTAGTATATACTAGTTTCCCTTCATTTGCATTTGAGAAATTAAGAGATTTGGTTTGTTTGAAAAATATGAGAAATATCTTTCCCTTTCAAAAAGGTAATTGGCTATCAGGGACATGGAACGTGCTTATTAATTTCTCTTGTCTTCAGTATGCAAATATTTTCAAATCATGTATAAATTCACCACCAACACACTAGAAAGGAAGTTGCATTACTACTTTGTAAGCAGGATGTGCCCATACAGTATGAGAAGTCTTGAGTTGGCTCTTAGGACAGTTTTGTACATGATTCTTGTCATTAAGTAAGAATGAATAGTTGTGGTGGAAATAAATGTATCAGTCTGTGAATAGTGGTGACATGTAGCAAGATTGCCAAAAGATCCTTTACGCCGTTGGATACCACAAGGCAAACTTTTGTGTTTCTCTCTCCTGAAAAGAGTTTTAATACTCCTTTAGGAAAAAACAATGCATTATGCATTATCAGTGTCGCCATTCTGCCTAGTTTACAGGAAATAACTGAATGTGCTGTTCAGGAGACATGCATTCCATGGGGAGGATGCAGCATTCAATGCAATAGATGCAGAGTTAGAAGGTCTCTGTCTCTGCTGTGAAACTGAACAGTTCTGTAGGCTCTTAAATTCCTGGCTTTGCACCTTTATGGTGGGGATTGCTGATTTCTCTGTGATTTGGGAGTTAAAAGAAGATATCATGGAAATCAGAATTCTAATAGGATATAAACTTATTGACAATTTTGGTGGATAAGCCAATAGAAGCTTAAACCATAGTTCTGGTTGTAGATTCACTTCCTTTCCTCTTTCTACTTTCTGCAATATCCTGATGGCAGTAGGGGAAATAAGCTAAAGAATGAGAAATCCTTAAAGTGAGAATTGATGTAAATCGTATTCTCAGGGCAAATCCACACAACCCTGGGTCATGTTTTGAGTTGTGGTCAAAATTGGGTTACTTACATATTGTTGCTAGTATAATTCAGTTAATGTTGCAGAAGAAAGTGGTATGTATTAATGAATTGTTGGCTTTGTGAAAAGGCTTAGTGAAATATAAATGTGGTCCAGAATTACTAATTACTAGAAGTGTTTGACACCTGTGCTTCAAAGTTGGCTTGATCAGCCAACTTATTCTATATTTTAGTGGCCCCTATGAGAGGTTACATAATTTAATCCAATCTAAAGGTTCTTCCAGGTTATATGATTGCAGTAGCCCCAGATGTGGGGATGAGAATGTGGCAGATAATGATAAAGCTTCAGTTTGTCACATAGAAAATTATCCCTCTTTATCATTAACTTCTAGAATGTAAACACTTCTTTAGAAACTTGATGATTAGTGCATATACAGTGGTCCCTCGACTTACGAAGTTAATCCGTTCCGAATGCACGTTCGGAGGTCGAAAATTTCGTAAGTCGAAAAGCGCACCCACGGAGGTTTAAAAAAATACGTAAGTCGAGTAAGCCGCATCTAAAAATTCGTAAGTTGAGGAAACCGCATCTAAACCGCCAACGGTTTCCGTTCGTAGCTCGAAAAATTCGTAAGCGTGCAGCCATTTTTGTCGTTCGTAAGTCGAAAACATCGGATGTCAAGTAGTTCGTAAGTCGAGGGTTCACTGTAATTGTGGATCCAAACACTAGTTCAGTTTTTGCTGCTTATTATAGTGATGAGGCAAGGAGTGAGTTACTACGAGCATACTAAAATCTTAGTCAGTGCACAGTTAATCTTCAGCTGTGGTGTTGATGTTAATCTTGTAAAGCAAACTTGTCTGAAATTACTAGGTATCTTGTTTACTGTAATCTAGTTTTGACTCATGAGAGCATATAAAAACCCTCATGAAGTTATCCCCATGTGAAACAAACATAAAATATTTCATATTTTGGCAATCCCGCCCCACTGTTGGATTTTTTTTTTAATTTTAAGAATTAGTGCGTGGAATTTGGTTTCCTATACAGGAATACAAAGCTGCCAGTACAGGATATCTTGGATTCATATTGGCGGTTATATGGAGGGTTTTCTTGCTAAATTGGTTCTGGGAAACATTTAAAACATTGAAGTACTTAAAGAAACAATCACAGTTGGCTTTTAAGAAGTAATTAATATCCCTTTACTGGTATCATTGTCCTACTAGGGAGTTTAGTTTTTGGTAGTTTTGCTGTGTTTTTGTAGAGCACAGCTCCCAGGTGTGTGCATGTGTGTTTTTTGGACCCTGTTTGTATTCTGCAAGTTAGGTCTTCAGTGTTGAAATCTTTTTATAGGATTTCCCTTGCTTATCAGAACTATTTGTAGTGAAGTATCAGTAAATATAATATTACTCTCCGTTTCTAATATTGCTTCCTTGGTAGCCTGAACCTAAGAGGACTTATCTTCGCTCTTGCATATTAGAGTAGTCACATCACAACTAAAGATGGGATCCACATTTTAAAATTCCAGTTCTGTCTATCATGATATGAAGTATAGGTTTTTGTAATCTGTTTTATCGTAATGTGACTAGTTATAAAGTTTTGGGTGGGAAAAGAGTGGGGCGGTATGGGTTAACTTCAGCATGGCATTTTTTCAAACATTTTTCGTGTGCTTAGGTACATCCAAGCAGAAGTCAACTTCCCTTCAGGTAGCAGATCAGGACCTACTGTCACCTTTTCACCCATACCAGCCTTTGGAATGTATAGTAGAAGAGACTGAAGGCAAGCTGAATGAACTTGGACAGAGAATTAGTGCTATTGAAAAAGCACAGCTTAAATCATTGGAGTTAATTCAAGGTGAACCTTTGAATAAAGATAAGATTGAAGAACTTAAAAAGAACAGAGAAGAACAAGTACAGAAGAAGAAGAAAATACTGAAGGAGCTTCAAAAGGTGGAAAGGCAATTGCAGATGAAAACGCAACAGCAATTTACCAAAGAATATTTGGAGACCAAAGGTCAGACAGAGGCACCTCTTTCTCAACAACAGCAGTGCCCACACACAGGTGTCCTCCCAGAAGTGGAAGGAAATGAAGGTCTTCCTGGGGATAACTTTTCAGGGTTATCTCAGGTTGACAGTGTCCTGTGTAAAGATGAGCAGCAACAGTCTCCATCACCTCCTGAGCAAACTGAGTTTGCCCCTCTCCAGCCTTTGTCAACACCACAGTGTAACTTTTCAAGTAACATGGGTTGTAATGGGACAGATGCTTTTGAACTTCAGAAAGTATTAGGTAATCAGCAAAATGTAGGACAGCAGCAGCCAATTGCTGGACATGGTCAGGGGCTGTTAGTTCAAGAACCAGATGGATTAATGGTTGCCACTCCAGCACAGACGCTTACCGACACTCTTGATGACCTGATAGCAGGTGGGTTGAGAACTATACCTTTTCTTGCATTAATGTGTGTGCTTGAGTTCCTTTGCTCTCATCCCCTCTACTAAGATTATCTTGTAGTTTTCCCCACTGGGAATACTTGTTTAAGGATATTTCTTATTTAGTACTCTTAATGTTAGTTTTCATAAATTCTCAAGTGTATTAGGTTGTGTTATCAGAGATAAAATATTCAGCTTTGCTTTGTCAGAATCTGTGGAATGGTAATTTTAAGGAAATCTAGTCATGGGAAACCAAATGGTGTTAGAATTGATGGAATTATGCAAAGTCTTTGGCCCTCACACCAAGAGGCTTGAGAGTTTTGGGGGACGATCACTGGGGACTCATGACCAGGCAGTGCTAATGTGAAGGTACCATTTTAATGGATCAGCATCTCCACATGGGAGCTATGCCCATAGTTTCCATGACTAGTGCAATCACGGTAGCACTTCTTTGAGTCTGAGAAAATCTTGGTAGTCTAATAACTCCAGCAAATTTGTTGGAACTCAACCTTTAGACTTAATCTTCCATGTATAATAATCCCAATATACCTGTTAACTGTGGTAGGAAAGAGCAGCTTTGGGAGATGCTCCTTCTCACCCTAATAGGTTGGGGTTAGAAATACTTGCAACATGAAGTGGAAGATAGATAGCAAAGATTATAGCAATGCCATTAAGCAATCAGCCTGATGTTCATTGTTCTTTAAGTGGGAGCCACTTTTGCCAAAAACAAAAAACACTTGTGTGAGAGCCATTTCTCACTATGCTGACCTCCACAGAGAACTGTATTTTTCTCCAATACTGGGAGAGTCTTTTAAGAGAGACTGAGCCCTCTCTTAAAAGCTCTAGGAGGAAAGCATTTGGGAAGGGCTATACTTCCCAGCACTCTGTACACTTAAGAACATAACAACCCTGCTGGATCAGGCCCAAGGCCCATCTAGTCCAGCATCCTGTTTCGCACAGTGGCTACCAGATGCCGCCGGAAGCTTTCAAGATGGTGCAGGAGCTTGAGGGCTCAGTTTCCCTTAAAGGAGCACCATCTGCACTGGGGCAAGCGCAGCAGTGCATGGTGAAAATGGTTGCCTCTTAATAGTACCAGGGGGACTGTGCAGACTATTGAGCTTTGGCTGAAGCTTCACACAGGTCCAGTATACAATTAGTGTTGGTAGAGACAACCCGAGGCCTTGTAATGAAGAACAGTGGCCTAGCTTGTACCATCATCTTAACATAACAAATTAGTTGAGAGTGAAATTTTGTACTGGATTATATGTACCTGCACACAACTTAATATAGGCTGCAAACTTTAATGGATCAATTTAAATCTTAATTGCAGGATAATTGGAGAAACTGAGAACAAGGAAATTCTCAAGACTCTTGAAAGGCATTGACTCCCTCTTTTTCTTTGCCACTTCTAGCAAAAGATGGTTTTGTTTGTATTTGTATCCAAAACCATCAGATAGTGTACCACTTTATGATAAAATGAACTGCTGTGGCATTCATTTAGCAGTAAGGACCATGGGTAACTGAAAATGACACTGCTCTGCTGAAATTGGTGTCATAATTCGGAATATCTCAGAATATGTATAGACGTACTTTATATCTGAAGCTATGTTGGCTTTGGGTGTTGTGACTATTCTTTATTTCTAAATTTGATGAAAAAAGAAATGACAGTTATTCTCTCCTAAAACTAATTTTTTTTTGTTTTTATTACATGTTTTTGCATAAGGAAAAACTGCCCTTTCAAAACTAATTTTGAAATGTATACGGAATATTGGAAATATATGAAAATATTATTGAAGAACCACCTTTGACATCCCTGTTAGTATTGCAGATTTGATATAATCAATTGTGGTTCAACAAGAAAAACTGTTCTAACTCACTAGAATTGCTGAAATCAAAAATGAAATGAGGCATACAAGGTCTTTTATGGAAAAACTTGTGAGTGTGAAGCTCAGTACTACTCATTCTCATAGTGGCAAACCTTGGTTTGTCATATATGAATTGAGCTTCAGTGTCTCTTACTTTTGTATGCCAGCATTCTGTGGAACATGTGTGAATAGTTTGTCTATCATAACGCTGATACTGTCTAATCCCTACAAATTGAAGTTTGCTTGAAATTGAAGTGTATGTGTAATAGTTGTGACTGCAGAAGTAGTAGATAACATATGACTGAGCCAAAATTGCCCTTCCAATGTAGCTGTGCCTTCCAATGTCGCTTTTGATAGTTCTGGAGAGACAGGAAGTATTTTCAGTCCTACCATATTTACCAGAATAGAAGACACTGTATTTAAGTTGACCCCTTAGAGGTTAAATACATGTTATATTTGCATGTACCCAAAGTGAAGAGGACTTGGAATTCAAGATGATACCCCGGTTTCTAACATCAAAAATCAGGAGGTGGGGGTGGAATCTATTATTGAATTCAAGTACCTACAGTACTTGTTTTCATGATTCCATGATGATGTCATGAAGCCAAACTAGAGAACACTTCTTGCCCTTACTTTGGAACAGCTATAGGAGAAATTTTTGCTGATCACTATATGTGTGTAATAACTGGCACCAAAAGGAGAGGACTGTGAAGGAGTTAGGAAGGTATATTTGTGGGTGATTTTTGTGTCTAGTCTCTGACAGTAATAAAGGGTGGATGGATGGATCTTTTGTCAAACCTTTGTTTTCACTTTTGAATCAAAAATGTTCACTTTAATAAAACATTCGGTTTTTCCTTAATATGCAGTTATGTAAACATGGGCTAGCTAAATATTTGCACTTCTGGTACAGTTGGTGATACTGAAACTTCCACTTAAAAGTTACTAATGTTCCTGAAACAGGAAATATGTAAATGATCTTTATGGTGATTTGGGATAATTCCTGGGGTAATGTGCCTGCACAGTAACCCCGCGGAAGGATTTCATAGCTCCTCTAGGTAAGCAATATTGCTCAATAGTGGTCCTATCTCTCGGGGATACCTTCCAAATGCCATGGAAGGACTGCTATTTTTACCTGTTACCCCTTTTCCTGCTATTAACCAGAGTCTTGAGCAAAATTTTACAAAAGAAAACAAAATTCATCTTTCTCACCCCATGGTGGCCAAGGCATCTTCTGCTTCTACGCTCCAGGGGAATCCACTACTGCCTCCCTGAGCGCCAAAATTTCTTGTCTCAAAGCGAATGGCCATGTCTTCCACTACAATCTTCAAATCTTGAATCTGACCATAGAAATTACATTACTAGATGACATTTTACTAAGCAAAAGAAAGGCATCCACTAGACGCAATTCCTCTGGCAAATGGGAAAGATTTGCCCAGTATGCAAAAAACAAAAAAGTTGACACTTTCCGAGCCTCCATAAGACAAGTCTTACTTCCCTGAAATAGTTAGGACTTTCTTACTTCTTTAAATTCCACACAGCGACTCTTTCAGCTAGTCACCTGGGATGGGACTCTACAACACTCTACTCCAACCCTGACTCTAAGAGGTATTAACAACATGTTTCCCCAGTGAGAAAACCTATAGAACATGGAGCCTTTCTTTGGCACTTCCAGAGGCACCACTCGAACCCCTTGCCTCTGCTCTACTGAAATTGTTAACCCAAAAAAAGGTCTCTTTGGTAGCTATAGCATCTGAAATGAATTGACTGCATTAAGGTGAGCCCCCACACACACCCAGCAAAACACTAAATTTGTTCCTGATAAAATAGTAATGATTGATCCCTCTCTTATGCCTAGAATAGTTTCTGACTTCCATATCAACCAGGATATTGTTCTCCCAGCATTTTTCCTTGAATCCTACATCTGCTCTGGAACAATCCCTCCACTCTATGGATATCCGTAGAGCCCTTCTTTTCTATATGGGCAGAACCAAAGGCTTTTTGGTCAAACAGAAAGGGTCATAATAAGGGCAACACTACTTCCAGGCAAAGATTTTCTCATTGGCTCATAGAGCTTCAAGGAGTAAAACCTCCAGCTATTAAAGCCCATTCCACCATAGGTTATGGCTACCTCTGCAGTGTGTATGTCTAGAATTAGCATTATGGACATTTGTAAAGCAGCCACATAGTCTTCTGACCTACTGTTTGTAAAACACTATGCCATTGATATCCATACAGCGACTGAGGCTAATTTTGGACAGTCCGTTTTAAAGAAAGTTTTTGGTGAGCTTGTTAATCACCCACATTGAGAATTATCCTGGATCACCATAAAGAAAAACAGGTTGCTTACCTGTAACATGTGACCTTTAGGTGATCTGGGGTCATTCACAACACCAGCCTGGCCTCCCCACTGCTTGGATGTTATGCCTAGTTGCTTACTTTCAACGCTTCCAGCAAAGAACAGACCTCTTGCGGTCAACCAGGAACTGAGCTACAGGTCTTCTGCCACCCAAGACACTGAGCGTGTTTCGGGTGTGAAGGGTGGAGCTTCAGAGTGCTTAGAGGAGTTATGAAATCCTTCCATGGTGCTACTGCGCAGGTGCATTACCCATGTAATGCATGATCTTGGATCACCTAAAGGTCACCTGTTACAGGTAAGCAACCTGGTTTTTTGGTTTTTTTTCATTGTTGGTCCAAATTCACATCACTTTTACAGAACAGTGTGGATGTGAGCTCGTCAAGAAGATAGGAGTAAGCCAAACCAGTTTTTAGTAGCCCTTTCCTCTCTTCACATTAAGCCCATTTGGGGAAGACCCTGCACAGAGTTCTGGTCAATACCAGGTGATATTTTACAAATCAGCTTGTGACTTTGAGGGTGCATGTTGTTTGTTCTGTTTTGGGATTCAGCTTGAGGCTAGATGTTTAAGGGTTTCCATGAAGTATTGCAAATTTTATGAGAGCTGCTTTTTATTTGATACAAGCTATTTGAATTCAGGAGGGATAGAAGAGATTCTTGTGATTATTGGATCTGAGCCAGAGGGTACCTGGTGTACAAGCAATATGTTTTCAACCATTAGCATTGTACTGCTCCAAGTCGAAATCTGCTTCTACATATAGAAATAATCCAACTGAAATTGATGGGGCAATGGATTTGAAGAAAACACATTAGTTCTACTACTGTCAAATTGATAGCCAAAGTTCTGGTTGCTTATCTAGATTATGCTTCTATAACTATTAGGCTTGAATTATTGAATTTCCCAAATGTAGTACTAAAAAGACAGAGTATATGTGCTGACTTCCTTCCTCAGCATATGACTCAAAATAGTACTGACACTTCAGAAACTTACCACACAACAAACTGTTCAGTAGAAGTAATAATCCTTTAACACTCGTAATCCAGACCTGGTGTGTTGGAAAGGAGGCTGCTTTAATGTACAATGTATCTCCTGTCAAAAGAATTTCAAGCTGCTAGTTTGTGCTTACCCTGCAGTTGTTACCTTCCTACCTTCAGTGCAGCTGAAATTAAGCATAATAGAAGCAACTACTAAAATGATGTGTTAATGTAAATGACAGATTGGGGATGAGAGAGTTGGAAATCAACATTGGGAGATAAGAAGTTTGGGTAGGCAAGACTTCACGTCAGAATGCATTAGTGTGAGAATGTTTAGAAAAGTGAACTTAAATTTATTGAATTTTGACATGAAAGGATTTGGTTAAATATTCTTATGCCATTGTTGTATAGTTCATTAGTTAATACTCTTTTATAAAGGTAAGGACATCTTCATTATTGAATTTATAAGTTCTAAAAGTTAGAGGAAATATTTACACATTATCCACTCTACATTTGCCTCTGGTAAAATGAGTGGGGAAGGTTGGACATAGCATGGAGAGTAGAGGCAGTTGTAATTTTAGGATTTTTCTCTAGTACCACCTGGAAAAGCTTGAACAAACTTTCTCGCCTATTTCAGAGGCTTATTTAGGCAAATTGACAGTCACATGTTTGAGGAATATTAAAATAGTAGGAAAGAATTGCATTTTTACATTCAATAAAGCACATTAATAATTCGTCATGTGAAAGATCAGATGAGGGAGGTATGGCAATCAGATAGTCAATTGTGGGGAAAACTCACTTCATATTGGTTTGCAGACCATTTTTAAAAAATGAAATTGCTCTTCTAAAGGAAAAGATGTCTGTGGACTTGCTAGCACTATGGCATTACATCAGACCTTTAAGATGCTGGTGAGAATGTCTTGCATTCCACCAGTATAAAATATCAAAATAAGTAGGTATACTCACAGCTTGAGGAGGGAGGGCTGAGAAGTTTCTCCATTGTTTGATTCTGCTAGCCTTTCCTCATGCAACTGAAGATGGAAAGAGGAGAAAGGATAAGAATAGACTGCCCACAGCGCCATGAGAGAATTGTGAAGGTGAGATGAAAAATGGAAGAATGATTAAGCATGTGGTGGAGGAAAATAAGTTGTAAGGGGAAATGTCAGGGAATGTGTGTTAGTGTAAGGTACCCAGTGTTGGGTACAAAAAGTGTATTAAACCCTGTCTACATTTTTGTGGGTTTCAACTTTTACATAAGCAACTGCTTCTCATTTTTGGAGGGAAAGTGGGGGAGAATATTTCTGGATTCTAACTATCTTCCAGACAAGCCAAGAAGAAGAAACAGCTTTCTACAATTTGTGTCCAGCTACAGGTGGTGGGGGTGGGAAACAAAATCCTACCATTTTAAATGAAGTTACTCTACTCCCAAGTATCTCTTTTGCAACTTGATATTGGTTCAGTAGAATTTCACCAAATTACATATCAAGTAGTCTTCAGCTCTTAAATATGTTTTAAGGTAAAAAATTATGGATACCTCAAGTTAGTGGTGCAGCTAAAATGTGTTTGTGACATCTGCACATTGAGGAGAGTTTAGTAGTCCTAAGCATGAATTGAGCTTTTCAAGACTGGAATAATATCACTGAAATTCCTAAGACTTAGGGAGACAGAAGTAAATTTGATAATTGTTGCAAAATGCATACCATGGGGTTTCATGCAAACCCAAGAGTCATGGTAACTCAATTTAGAGAGGACTTGGTTTACCTAAAGTAATATGTTAAGCTGTTGAATCAGGTGAGGTCTAATTGTGTGTGTGCTTGTGCGTGTGCAATGAGCCACTCATTCTTCTCGTCATTGCCACTTGTTCCTATTTTAAAGAGACCTTCATAGTAGAGGAATAATTCTTCTGACTACAATATGTAAACTGGTTTGAGAACACTTTAATTGAAAAGTGTGTGTGAGAGAGAATAGATAGTCCAGACGTTATCTTAATTCTGTAAAAAGAATTTTTCAGATTTCCAGATCCTTTCATGTAGTTGCGGTGTTTCTGGATTTCCCTGCAGTAGCAGTATCTCACAACCCACCCCTGTTAGTTTAGGCAAGAAAGCAGTTTTGCCTCTTCTTGAGGATAGTGGTGGTAGATCAGAACTATTAAATCACAATCTTCCTGTATAAATAAAAAATGCCCCCCAAACCTTTGTGTTTAAGAAATTGTGAAATTCCTATGATTTTTTCAGAACAATCCAAAATAGTCACACATGTAACAGTATATAATCAATATGCAAAGCATACGTGTTGGCTAACATAGTGGCTAACATCATGAACATGTACAAGTGTCTCTCAGTCCTCTGGGACAAATTTTTGAGGGGCATTGGGGGCATCAGAGGGAAGGGGGCATTGGTGAAAATCATTCTCCCATGCATGTGAAACATTCTTACGCACATGCAACATTGATATGCAAGCCTTGCCTATGTTCTTTAAATATTGCGCTAAAGGACTGGTGAAATTTGTTTGGGGTTGCAGGGAGATAAAAAATCACCAAAGCCACATTACTAGTGTGATTACTAGTTCTAACATATTTTGAAGCACAGGATTTCACATGCTGTAGAATTGTGTATATCCAATTGCAAGCATTAGTTGTTTCTTAGTTGTCAGATTAAGTACCTGTTGACAGAAAATTGCTTTATATTAGCCAAGATATTAAAACATATTTCTGTTTACTTAGATTTTGAGTTGGCTAGTATCACTTTTATTTACATTCTCAATCGAGAGATGCATCTGTTTCTGTCTTCAAAAGTCTTTTCATTTGTGCAAGGTGGTACTACCTACTTACTGCACATGTAGCTTCATGATATATTATCACCCTATCTTGTAGTAGCAGTCATTACCTCACTGGGAGTTGGACTACGTTGTGATCCTTCTGGATAAATAATGCATAAATAATGAATTATGAAATGTCAACCACCAATCCTGTGGCTGCCCAATGGTAACATATTAGTAGCCAGCATGAACAGGCTTCCTATTCAGAAATAGACCTAATGGTTTGCCGTGCTTAATGAGATAATAATAAGAGATCTTATCATTTATTATTGGGTTATTATTGGATTATTAATCCAATCTTAATAAGAGATTGGATTCCATAACTAATCCTCAACATAATTCGCAGGTAGGTAACTATGGATCCAGTAGTTTGAATGTGGTGCAACCAGTTCCATGTCCTCTTGAATGGCTCTTGCTTCCCAGTGACTCTCCCTCCCTCAGAGACTTACATGGTGCTGTTTCTCTTCCGTCAAACCTTTTCTGCAAAGTCTTTGGCATCCCTTAGTGCTTATCCCCAAACTGAGACATAATGTAACTGTATGCAATTGCATTTGCTCATATTCATCCCTTCTTACCCTTGTCCTTCCCATTCCTCCCTTCCGCCTGTCATCTTTCTCTGTTTAGATTGGAAATTCGTTATTTGGGAATAGTAACCTGTTTATTGTGTCTATTGTTTTGTAAAGTGCTATGTGCAATGATGGGGCCATATATAAATATACAAAATATTCTGATCTCTTCAGCTGGTGCCTTCTTTCTGACCCATGGGATGGAAGCCAGTATTACATTGATCAGCTATATACTTTTTGGAAGTAGAAACATCCATTTTAAGTGGTGCACAAGAAAGCAAGACATACTTTGTGTCTGGATGTTTTTCTGAAGCATGGGCAGAACTTGAATCATATTCTGTTTAAAACAAAAAACTGAATTGATACCTGAAAACAAAGTTTAATTCTGTAAGCCTTTGATTTTTTAAACTGTTTTCACTATGCATGTGGTGCATGCTAAGGTTGTCCCTCCCACTGAAAGTGAAAACTAAATGATTTTGCAGCTTGGAAGTTTCAAAAAAAAATTTTAGATGAGGTCTTTCAGACCTTAAATTTCTAAGTTCCACTGATTTATTTGAACTCACATGTAGCAAAATGAAATAATTCTGATTAAATAATTGGATGTTTCTCAAATGTTGTACCACTTGTACTTTTGTTTTTGACTAGTAATGGCAATTTTGTCCAGTCAAATATTTTGACACGCTGATATTAAAAAATACTGGCAGAAGTTCCTGTTTTCTTATGTGTCGTGGTGTTTTGTACTGTATAGAAAGTCATTGCAAATTATATATAAAATAACAAGCAGCTTTCTGCTGCATAAATAGTGTAAGCTACTACTTTTGGTGCCAAAACAAAACTTCTAATGGCCTAAGAAAAACTTCTTCATTTAGTTGATCTAAGGAGTTCATGTGAAATATAAGCCAATTTTCTTGGTCTTAGTGCACAAAGGAAATTTTGTCTTCAGTATTACATTTTCTTGTGTACAGCAAATCTTGCTCTTCACTCTGTACTTTAATGTTCTTGGGTTGTGAACTCAGCTCAATAAGACAGATTCTGTGTTTTTAAAAAAACATTTTGTGCTGAATCTTGAAATTGGAAGTGAATTTGACTGATATTATTTGCTTTTGTTCTTAGACCAGGTTCTGTGTTCAGCATATTCTGGATGTGTGTAAATAGTTCACTAAGAATTTTCCTCTTAAAATAGAGAAAAAATGCTTTCACAAGAGTAGTCTTTCAGTAAAAAATTAACAAATATTATAGTACCATTTTATTGCTAGTTATTGTTTCAAATGTTTTACTTTAGTACTAAACAAATGATAATTTGGTTTCAGTTAGTTTCAAGCCCAAAAATGTGGGTATAGAAATGTCATCTGTTAATTTATGAGTTTTAACAAGTCAAAGCATTTCTCATGCTGGGATACAAACACACATTTTGGGTAGTAGTAAGAATTCTAGAGAGGCGAACTACTTCATCTGTTTATTGACTTTAAATAATTGCAGCTGTACTTGTCACTTTTACATATTATCATTGAATGCCTTCACAAAAAGTGCAAATAGACACTTCATGTACAGGACATGAATCACAAATACTGAATCCATGAAGTACTCATTTCCCACCTGTGGCTTACTCATTCACGAACTTACCCTTTATACAGAATCAGTTGACTGGCTGTAGTCTCTGGCAGTGATCCCTTTACTAGCACTACTGCCTGAGTGATTAACTGGAGATGGCAGGGTTTGAACCTGGAACATTCCGCATCTGCCACTGACCTATCGCCACTTAAAATGATCTTTGCTCTGTGAGAATAAATAACTGCTGCTTAGTTATATTGTTAAGTTGCTCCTGGCTTCTCAAGTGCATTTTCAGATCTGAGAAATACAGTGGTCATGCCTAACGTCAGGAAAAGTCCTACATACTGTATTCAGGATTGTGACTAAAAGCCACCCCACCCCCACACACTTATTTTGAACAAAGTCTACTGGAATTTGTGCCTGTAGATCAGTTCTCACTTTACATTTTGTAATTGATTATAGTACCACTTAAGGAGCTTAGTTGGGAAATGGTATGGAAATGTAGTAAATGGCTTCCCAAGTACAACATACCCATGCAGCTCGCTAAGCATGAGGGCCCACATGTGGAAAATGTATCTGCTTCTTTAAAGTGGGCGGGGAAAGTAAGATGTGCTCCAGATCATATGTGCACTGTTCATGCTTTTTGGGATGTGCTTGTGCTTTGAATTTTTGTGCCTTTTGTACCAGAGTACAAAGTAAATTAAGACTCCATCTGAAGTATTTGTAGAATTGAGGTATTATTTTGCATTTCCCTGGTCACTCATTATTTAATAAATTTTAAGTAGTTAGTAGGGCATGGTCTGTTTTCTGGAAAAGGGGCTTTCCATGTAAGAGATGTTAAACATTATTTTTCTTTCCAGCTGTTAATAGCAGAGTGCCCACTGGCTCCAATTCCTCACTTACTACGGAGTCGCCTACACCTGAGCCCTGTTCACAAACACTCAGTGTGACATCTCAGTCTGTGCTCCCCACATATCCTTCAGTTGATATTGATGCTCATGTGAGTAATATATATTATAAATTATATCAAGTAGCAGAGAATAGTAAATCTTAAGTGTTGCTTACTAAAATTAAAACATGTCTCTTCCACTATTAAGACGGAGAGTAACCATGATACAGCGCTGACTCTCGCATGTGCTGGTGGTCATGAAGAGCTTGTGTCTGTGTTGATAGCACGAGGTGCCAGTATAGAACACAGAGACAAGAAGGGTAAGTTATCAAAGTGCTGCTACTTGTTAGTGCCTTTTACTAGGAATAGCAGTTGATGCAGAGCCAATTGGCCATCCCATTACTTTGTAACTTTCAGCCAAAATTGCTTACCCTGACTTAGGCTGATGTGCTTTTCTTAGCTTTGAGTAATATTGGTAGATGTTGGGGAACTTTAATCTTTGCAGTTGTGATTTTTTTCGTAATGGTTTCTAATATGATCACTTTTATTAGGTTTTACACCGCTAATTTTAGCTGCAACTGCTGGACATGTGGGTGTAGTGGAGATCCTACTAGACAAAGGTGGAGATATAGAAGCACAGTCTGAACGAACTAAGGACACTCCACTTTCATTAGCATGCTCTGGTGGGCGTCAAGAGGTAAATGTTATCATGCTTAGTAGGCACTGAATGGAGTTCTGTTGTATATTCTAGTTTTATGTTAGAAGAGGTGAACTTCCAGCAGCTCACCTCTTGCAGCAAATAACAGGGTTCTCCTGTAATAAAATATACATGCTGATTATGTAAAATGGTTACCTTTGAGAAGTCATGTTAACCATAATCTCTGCACTATTTTTTTAATGACAACTAGGAGTTGGTTCCTCTCAAAGCTTCTCCCAGGCTCCCTGATACGAATCCGTGCCCTCCCCATAGACCCTCCCGGTATTCTCTCGACACATCCAGTCTCCCACATACCAGTGCTGGGTTGGGCATTAAAGAGCGCTCACCCACCACCACCATACAACCTGGGGCAATTGGATTTTGGGCAGGCTAGGGGGTGGAGACTGCCCTGGTTGGCCTGATACATGATCTCCTATTGGGAATTGACAGAGGGCGTGTGACTCTCTTGGTCCTTTTGGATCTCTCAGCAGCTACTTTCATCAACCACAGCATCTTTCTGGAGCATCTGAGGTGATTGGGAGTGGGAGACACTGCTTTGCGGTGGTTCTGCTTCTACCTCTCAGGCAGATTCCAGATGATGTCACTTGGAGACTGTTCTTCAAAACAAGAGCTTCTGTTCTTCAAAACAAGAGTCCCACAAGGCTCTATACTGTCTCCAAAGCTTTTTAACATCCACATGAAATCCCTGCGAGAGATCATCAGGAGGTTTGGTGCAGGGTGTTCTCAGTATGCTGATGACACCCAAATCTATTACCCAAATTGGGGGAAAGGTATAATCTCCCTAAATGCCTGCCTGGAGGTGGTGATGGGCTGGATGAGGGATGGCAAACAGACTGAATCCAAATAAGACAGAGATACTTATTGCGCCAGTTCAGAACACAGGAGACAACTTCTTTGTCCCTGTCCTGAATGGGGTTATACTCCCCCAGAAGGAACAGGTATGCAGTCTGGGAGTGCTTTTAGATACAAACCGCTCTCTGATGTCTCAGGTTGAGGCAGTGGCCAGAGGTGCTTTCTATCAGCTTCGGTTGATTTTGCAGCTGCTGCCATTTCTTGAGATAATGCATGCTGGTAACCTCCAGGCTTGATTACTGCAATGCGCTCTATATGGAGTTGACTTTGAATGTAGTCGGGAAACTGCAGCTGGTGTAAAATGCGGCAGTCAGGTTGGTCTCTGAATCATCTGAGACAACATTACACCTATATTAAAGAACTGCACTGGTTAGTTCAAGGCAAAATACAAAGTGCTGGTTATAACCTATAAAGCCCTAAGCTTAGGCCCCGGGTATTTAAGAGAATGCCTTCTCCGTTACAAGCCCTGCTGCCTATTGAGATTGTCTAGGGAGGTCTGTCTGCAGCTGCCACCAACTTGTCTGGCTACTTGGGAACGGGCCTTCTCCATTGTAATACCAAGTCTTTTGAAAAGCCTCCCCATCTCTGACAACTTTTAAAAGGGCTATTAAGACACATTTATTCACCCAAGCTTTTAATTAGACTTACAATGTCTATCATTGTTTTAAATTATTTTAATGTTTTAACTTCCTCTTTTATCTGTGTTGTGTTAATGTACACCACCCAGAGATGTAGGTTTGGGGTGGTATACAAATATGCTGAATAAATTTGCCCCCGTGATCAACTGCTGTGGGGGTGGGGGGCTGGAATCGTGCTATGGGGCATTCCAGCATTTCTAGTTGCATAGGCCTATTTGTTGTGCATTTTACTGACTCTGAGTGCTTCCTAGTCTCACTAATAAGGAATATCATTCTCTGATTATGCTAATACTATTGTACATTTCAGGTGGTTGACTTGCTGCTGGCACGAGGAGCAAACAAAGAACACAGAAATGTGTCTGATTATACACCTCTAAGTCTTGCTGCATCTGGGGGATATGTAAACATTATTAAGATCTTACTTAATGCTGGAGCAGAAATTAATTCAAGGTAACAGGCTGTAGTGCTTGGGCTTTGTGGAAAGCTAGATGTGCCATTTCTGGTTCTCTTGGAAGGCAGATATTGGGGGATGGTTTCATTCAACTGCTACCTTCATATTCAGATATTTTAAATTCTAATGAAACAGCTACTGATGGCAAGTATAGCGGTCCATCTTATCAGTCTCTTACATTCATATGATTTGGTGATATGCACTGCTTTTTAAAATTCTGGTAGTGTTTAACCAGTGAAAAGTTGGCTTCTGTCTATTGATATCAGTTAGTTGCAGATGACTTTAATATCTCTTGTTTCTTTCTTCCAGTTTTCTGTAAAATGCTGTTTGTCTTGTGCATTTGTCCAGGTTCTGTCATGCTAGTATCTGTATTGCTTCTCTTCCCTTTATAGGACTGGGAGTAAGCTAGGCATTTCTCCTCTGATGTTGGCGGCTATGAATGGCCATGTACCTGCAGTGAAGCTTTTGCTTGATATGGGCTCTGATATTAATGCCCAGATTGAAACCAATCGAAACACAGCACTCACTTTGGCCTGTTTCCAGGGCAGAGCAGAGGTTGTCAGTCTGCTTTTGGACAGAAAAGCAAACGTTGAACATAGGGCAAAGGTGAGCTGGCAGATAAACTTTCTTTTTTAGGTGAGCTTGGGTAAAAATGCTATCTACAAGGAGTGATTTTTGAGAACCTGTCGGTGCAGATATGTGAACCTCAAGTTACTTCAGTAACTTGACTGGGCCAGTAGCAATAATTTAAAACGTTAAGTATTATTGTGTTTACTTTGGATAATATACCAATATTCAATGTCAGCCATTGAATCCAAACATTGCACCCAAACTTGTTAAAATAACTATATTTACACAATTGTTCAGATGCCCAATATTCAAAACCCCCAAGTTGGGTTCTAAAGCAAAGTATTGCATTTGGATGTGAAACCTTCTAAAATGAAAATCTATGCTGCACATATTTTGTTGAGAATAAATTATGTAATGATTTGCAGATTTACATTTTGATGCTTTCAGTTTGTGTGATTTATTCTGAACATGCTCTTGAGTCTTCATAGAACCTTCTTTAAATCACTAAGTAGTCAGATTATATGGGTACCATAGTGTTGCTTGATGAGCAGATAATGATTGGGTATCCTTTTGATTGGGAGCACATGATGCAATCATACAGGGCACAGAAGTGCCACCCCTGGATGCTAGAGACTTTAAGGCTTGAGAATTTGCAGGCAGGATCTTTGTGTTGACATGAATAAGTAGGGCTTCACACAATCTTGGTGGCCAAGCCAAAATCTGTGATTGCCAGGACCCTGCTGCTCCTTCTTGGCACAATCTTGAACATATTTATTTGGAAGGAAGCCTCACTGTGTTCCATGGGACTTGTAGGTAAGCATAAATAGGATTGCAGCAAGATTCATCCCCACAGTTGTGTTGGGCTGTGCAGGGGCTTGGAACCTGAAGCTAGAGAGAGAGACTGAGGCTTGGCTCCATCTGAATCATCTCTGTAGCCTACCATCAGACTGGCCAGCACCAAGCACCTTCTTGGCTGTTGTTGCCAGGGACACCTCTGGGTTATCCTTTCCCACTAGCTCCTAGGCAGGACAGATTTGATTTGCCAATAGAGATTTGGCCACGCCTCCTTGGGGCTAGGAGGATAACCCCTCCCAGTTCTTTCTGTCCTCGCTCAGCTCCATGCAGAGGGTTTTTTCTTCAGCTCCGCAATTATTCTTTGCATTTAGTCTCCTGTCGTGAGTTTTTCCTCGTCGTTCGTCCTCCTTCGTCCTTTGTCACTAAAAAAACCAAAACGTTATTGTCGTTCTCGTAGTCCCTTCTCTTCTCCCTCTCCCATCCTGCTCCCTCTTGTATGGAGTCTGAGCATAGGGGAAAGTTTGTTTTAGTGCCACGTGGGCCCCGCCAAGAGCCGTTTGGTCCCGGTACTTCAAAGCCGTTTGGCTTGCCCCTGCCTAGAGGGGGTCTCCCGCCCACCTCTCAGGCCCCTCAACCACTTTCGGCAGACCGCCTCTCGCCCACCTCTCAGGTTCCTCAGCTATTGTCGGCAGACCGCCCGATTCTCCTGCCGATAGCTGCAGCGGCGGCAGCACTTCTCGCCCCAACAGCCACAGCTATCAAAACGGCCTCGCTGCCTACGACGGCCGCCTCAGAGCCTCCCGCGCTGCTCGCTTCTCAGCTTGCCTCCGTTCTCCCACCTTCGGGCCACAAGACGAGCACCTCGGCAGCCAGACGCACGGCGCAAATGACCTCTTTAGATTCGGACAACTGCCTGCTCTTTTCGAGGTTTCCCTGCGCTAATCCGCTTCCTACATCGGCGGAGATAAGGCAGGTACCGCTTTTACAAGAGCGCGAAATGGCGGAGGAGAGGGCGAAAATGGCGCGAAAGGAGGGAGCGGCGGCCATTTTAGAGGCTTCCAACCAGCCCTCTGCAGGGACCTCGTGTGTAAAATCGCCTTTCAGGGAGGTACTGGAGGAGTATCGGAATCCTGCTATTGTGACACTGGGGCAGACTAGCATGTCAGGAGTGGCTGTCCCTTCCATAACCATGCCAAAGACTGTACCTCCTGAATGGCAGGCGTGGTTTAAAAACGCCATCATAGAGACAGTTTACCAGGTCAGACCTGCTAAAAAGGAAAAAAGAAAATATAAGAGAAAGAAAAGGACCGTCTCGTCCTCTGAAAGCTCCTCCTCCAGTAGGGAAGATAGCCCCTCACCTAAAAAGGCAAAAGAAAAGAAAAAACACCTTAAAAATAAAAAGGTGTCAAAGCCTGCAAAGCACGCACCCTCCTCCCCTCGTTCTTCTGAGCTTTCTGAGCACAACTCCGGGGATCCTATCCCAGCTGACCCCAGACCCACGAAACCAAGGGCCCCCAACGCCTCTGATTCCGATGCGGGGGATAGTCCATCCAACCCGGGAGGTCTGCCACAAGATCCAGAACACCCCGACAGGGAGGAAGGAGAGAGATCTGGAGGGGAGGACAATGAGGCTGTGTTGGTCTCACAAAGGCTATTTGTGGCCGAGGATTACAATCCATTAATGTCTCGAATTATTAAGACAATAGGACTGCATCAGGGCGCATCCATCGATTCCGCCACCTCTGACAAAGGGGAGATAGTTTTCCCAAGGGCGAAGCCTAAAGACATTCTATTGCCCTTCCCTAGCCTGTTCACAGAGGTAGTTAAGCAGGAATGGCTGCTCCCAGCAGCTAATAGGAAACCTATGTCAGTGACTAATCGCTTCTACTCTTACCAGCAGGAACCATCTGACCTACTCAAGACACCCTGCGCCGATGCTCCCATCGCCCAGTTGGTCTCCAATTCCCTGGTCTTGCGGGATGGTGAGGTAACGTTAAGGGACCCAGCCGATAAAAAGGCTGAGCTTGCCTTTAAGAGAGCGCATGATAATTCTTCATTGTCCACACGAGCGGCCACTGCAGCCTCTATGGCAGCAAGAGCTTCCCTCTTGTGGCTAGACGATCTACTCAATGACACACCCTCTGACCCAGTTAAACTGAGACAGCAACTGGTCAAGGTGCAGAAGGCTCAGGCCTTTATAGCGGATGCTACATTGGACTCCGTCAGGTTTTCCTCAAGAGTAGCTGCCGCATCAGTGCTGGGGCGCCGCCACTTGTGGTTAAAGAACTGGTCAGTTGACAATACGTCAAAGAGTAACCTGACCTCTGTGCCTTACGACGCAACAAAATTGTTCGGGGAGGCCGCCCTTAAGGACGTCCTAGTGGAATCTTATGACAAGCGCAAAACCATGCCATTGGTGGCGCAGGAGCCCCTGGTGGCGCAGTGGTAAAACTGCCGCCCTGTAACCAGAAGGTTACAAGTTCGATCCTGACCAGGGGCTCAAGGTTGACTCAGCCTTCCATCCTTCCGAGGTCGGTAAAATGAGTACCCAGAATGTTGGGGGCAATATGCTAAATCATTGTAAACCGCTTAGAGAGCTTCGGCTATAGAGCGGTATATAAATGTAAGTGCTATTGCTATTGCTATTGCTATTGCTATTGGCTGGCCGCAAGCCTGATCGTGCTTTTAAGAAGGGGCTTTCTCAGTCACAGCCCTTTCGAGGTTCTTGGCTTTTCAGGGGCAGGGATAGAGACACTAGGCAACAGTGTGGTTCCTGGGGACACCAACGTTCCTCTTACAGGGGCCGGCCATACTTCAAGCCACAGCCCACTGCAACCAAGCAAAAGACAAGTCAATGATGCCCACTTGGGATTCCTGGGGGGCCGCCTGGGGGGCTTCCTCACTGTCTGGGAGTTCTCCATAACAGACAGTTGGGTCCTTCTAATCATTCGGACAGGGTACAGAATAGGGTTGGATGCCCCCCCTCCCCAACGGTTTCTTCCAACCCCAAGATCTCACTCTTGGAAGAAACATGCAGAGATGTCCCAGGCGATCCGTCACCTGCTGGAAATTGGAGCGATAGAACCGGTTCCATCCGCCCAGGAGGGGGGAGGGCGTCTATTCTATTCTGTTTACCGTCCTCAAAAGGGACGGGTCCAGGCGAGCGGTCCTAGACTTAAAATACGTGAACAAATGGGTTAAGCGGGAGCGTTTTCGCATGGAGACATTATGGTCAATCACGGAAGCCCTGCATCATCTGGACCTCTTAGTGTCTCTCTACCTCAAGGAGGCCTATTTGCATATCCCGATTCACCAGGAGAGCAGAAGGCTGTTGCGCTTCAAGTACACAGGCCTTCATTTTCAATATGCTGCTCTTCCATTTGGCCTCTCTTCCGCTCCCAGGGTGTTCACCAAAGTCCTGGCCCCCCTGGTGGCGCGCCTTCGACTACAGGGGGTCAGGTTATTTGCGTAGCTTGATGATTTGCTTGTCCAATCGCATACCTACCCAGGGGCCCAGCGAGATCTCTCAGTGACACTCTCAGAACTAGAACTCCACGGTTTCGTAGTCAACCGAAAAAAGAGTCAACTCATTCCAAGCCAGCAGCTCCGTCACCTGGGCGTCATGATCGACACAAAAAGAGACCGGCTCTTCCTTCCGCAAGACCGTTTCGAGACGATCAGGGAGGAAATACAGAGCATTCTGCTGTCTCCGTCCCCTCTGCTGTTGTCTCTAGCAAGGCTCCTGGGCCTGATGGTCACCACGATAGAGGTCGTCTCTTGGGCTCATCTACACTGCAGGTCCCTCCAGTGGTTTCTGCTCCCTCACCAGCAGTCTATTGCACGGTGAGGTTGAGGCTGTCACTCACTCTCAGGAGATCACTTCGTTGGTGGTTGTCTCTGGTGAACCTGCTCCAGGGAAGGGAGTTTCTGGACTCCCCCAGAATCATAGTGACCACGGACGCCAGCAACAGGGGCTGGGGTGCCCACTGCCTCAGCCTGACGGCCCAGGGTCTGTGGACAGAGGCGGAAAAGAAGCACAGCATCAACTGGAGGGAGCTCCATGCCATTCGACCGGCGCTGCTAGCTTTCCATTCGACAGTTCGCAAGCGTCACGTATTAATAAAAACAGACAACACAACTGCAAAGGCGCATGTGAACCGGCAAGGGGGAACCTGCTCGAAGTCATTGCACCAGGAGGCGATTCACCTACTCTCTTGGGCAGAGAAAGAGCTAAATTCATTGACAGCCCATCATGTGAAGGGAGATCTGAACGTGTTGGCAGACTGGCTCAGCAGGGAAGATGTTCAGCCAGGGGAGTGGTCACTACATCCGACTATCTTCCAAGCAATCGTCAGGAGACTGGGAACCCCAGTGGTCGATCTCTTCGCCTCTCCGTCGAACGCACAACTGCCTCGGTTCATGACCAGGTTCCCATGCAGGAGGGCTGTGGCCTCGGACGCACTATCAACCGAATGGCCGGAGGGCCTACTGTACGCCTACCCCCGACCCCCTTGTTAGCCAGGGTCCTGAGGAGGATACGGCTACTGCGAGCCCAAGCCATATTAATAGCTCTGTTCTGGCCACGAAGGCCTTGGTTCCCAGAGCTCCTACATCTATCCACGGAGGCTCCCTGGGAACTCCTGGTTCTTCCCGACCTGCTGTCACAGGGGCCAGTTCTGCATCCCGATCCGGGCTGGCTAAGGCTTGCAGCATGGATATTCGACTAAAGTCGTCACCACCATGTTGGCGTCCCGTAGACCCTCTACTAACCGTATATACCAGTGTACGTGGAGGGCTTTTCTTCGTTGGTCAGTCCGTCACTCAGTACCTAGGGGCAGCGCCAAGTTGCAGCACCTCCTCCTTTTTCTACAAGAGGGCTTGGAAAAAGGTCTACGACCAAACACCTTAAAACGCCAAGCAGCGTCCCTAGTAGGCCTGATATCAGGAAATAAGATGGACACTTGGCAAACGTTTACGCACCTCAAACATTTTTTGCAGGGAGCAACGCTGTTGTCCCCACCAACTGTTCACCGCTTTCCGTCATGGGACCTGCATGTTGTCCTAAAGGCACTCCAAAGGGCTCCATTCGAACCGACGTCCCACTTAAGGTGCTGTCGTTCAAACTGGCTTTTCTAGTAGCAATAACATTGGCAAGGCAGGTTTCAGAGCTGAGAGTTCTGTCTATTCACAAATCATTCTGTATCTTCTCCAAGGAAGCTGTAAGGCTGATTCCGGACCCTTTCATTAGACCTAAAGTCGCTTCGGTTTTTCACCAGTCTCAGGATGTTTTCCTCCCTTCGTTCTGCCCGCATCCAGTGCATGAGAAGGAGAAGTTGTGGCACAACCTAGATGTCCATCAATGTCTAAAGAGATATTTTAAGCGTACAGCCTCACTTCGGACCACGGACAAGATGTTCGTTTCGTTTCACCCTAGGTTCTTAGGTTACCCCGTAACGTTGCCCACAATCACCCGTTGCATCGTACTAGCGTATGAGGTGCAACATCTTAGACCACCATCAAACATCTTGGCGCACTCAACAAGGGCTGCAGCTTCCACAGCCGTTTTTTCATCTAATGCCGCCAGCTCAGGACATATGTAGGGCCGCCACTTGGTCCACGCCCTCAACGTTTACCAGGCATTATAAAATCAAGACCCACGCTACCATCCAAGCCGCGTTTGGCAGAAGGGTGCTTCGGCGGGTCCTCTCTCAGGAGTACGCCGGAGCGCTCCCGCCCGGTTTTGGCCAAGCTGTGGTATGTCCCAGAGGTGACCCTGGCAACAACAGCCGAGAACAGAGCATTGGTTTCACTTACCGTGAAGGCTTCTTCTGGTTGGTGTTGCCAGGGACACCTCGACCCACCCAGTTTGGCGCTCCTGGCCTCACCCTGATAAAGGTGGTGTATCCTCTGACTACCTAGGCTAAGCAATAGCTTTTCGGGACAGTCATCACTACCGCTCCAAGGCTAACTCTTGTAGACCTTCCAAGCACTTAGTTCAGTTCCCGGTTTTTAATACCTGTTGTTTCCATGGTTCTTACCTTTCTGTTACCTTCTTTGGTGTGTATATGTATCTCTGATGAAAGAACTGGGAGGGGTTATTCTCCTAGCCCCAAGGAGGTGTGGCCAAATCTCTATTGGCAAATCTAATCTGTCCTGCCTAGGAGCTAGTGGGAAAGGATAACCCAGAGGTGTCCCTGGCAACACCAACCAGAAGAAGCCTTCACGGTAAGTGAAACCAATGTTCCAATCTCCAAAACCAGAGAAAAAGCTTGAAGCTCAATTTGGCAGCAGGGCAATAACCTAAGCGTGTCTGCCCCCACTTCCAAGGCATCCAGCCTGAGCTTTGCCTTGAGCTTGAAGCTGGAGAGTTGAAGACTGGCTCCTCTTGTCATCCTTCCAGAGAATGATGGGCCACTTGTCATGGCGAATGAATCGTGAAACCCTATAAAAAGTCGTTTCATATGTTACTATGTTACAGCCGTCTGGCTGTAAGCCCTTGAAACGTTCTTTTCTGACTTTTCATAACCAACCTGTGGACATGTTGGTACAGTTGAGGAGGACTGAAACAGGGGTTGGTAATATGGGAAGTAGTAAAAGGGGTCAGTAATAACTTCTAGGTTCTTTTCATAATTGCTTAAGTGTGATATAAAATTATTTTAAACAGACTGGGCTCACCCCTTTGATGGAAGCGGCTTCTGGAGGTTATGCAGAAGTTGGAAGAGTTCTTCTTGATAAAGGAGCAGATGTCAATGCTCCCCCTGTGCCTTCCTCAAGAGATACTGCTTTGACAATTGCTGCAGATAAAGGCCACTACAAGTTTTGTGAGCTCCTGATCAATCGGTATGACACTTCCTGTTAAGTAACCATTACTCAGTAACATCAGTATACTCAGCATTTTACATAGATCCCGACCCCGACCCCCAAAAGGTCCCTGTCTTAAGGAGATTAGTCAGTCCATTACAGAATGGGATTCTACATTTAACTTGGTCTTATAATAAACATTTCATGATCATGAAGAATATTCTGAAGGTCTTAACTAGTTCCAAGAGAGCCAGCGTGGTATAGTGGTTAGAGTGCTGGACTAGGACCAGGGAGACCCAAGTTCAAATCCCCATTCAGCCAAATACTTGCTGGGTGACTCTGGGCCAGTTACTTCTCTCTCAGCCTAACCTACTTCACAGGGTTGTTGTAAGGAGAAACTTAAGTATGTAGTACACCGCTTTGGGATCCTTGGAGGAAGAGCAGGATATAAAAAATGTTTTTAAAAAATAAAAATAAATTGATCAGTGCTTGTAATATGAAGTTTTGTTTCAACCTCTGCCTGAATGACTTGTCAACTCTCATTGTATTCTAACTTCTTTCAGAGGGGCACATATTGACGTTCGCAACAAGAAAGGAAACACACCACTCTGGTTGGCAGCAAATGGTGGCCACCTGGATGTAGTGCAGTTGCTTGTGCAGGCAGGAGCTGATGTGGATGCTGCAGATAATCGGAAAATCACGCCCCTTATGTCAGCTTTTCGTAAGGTAAATTGGCAAAATCTTGGTGGTTTTTCCTTTGCTATAGTTTTTTTTCTTTGAAATGAGCTCCACCCCCTCCCCTGTTGTATCTGTTCCTGCTTGCCTTGAGACTGAATCATTGGGAATTGGGAAAGGAGGACATCATGGAAGAGGGAAATGCTCCCTTAGAAGGGACTCATTCCTTGGATAATGAACCCATAAGACTTCCCTGTAGTGAGTGATTCAATCATTAGGGGCATAGAGAGATGGGTTTGTGATGAGCATTGGACTGTAAGCTGGCTTGCTTTCCTGATGTGAAGTTTGTGGATGTTGTGCAGCATCTAGAAAGGCTGTTATATAGTGCTTAGGAGAAGTCATGGTTGTGATGTGCACATTGGCACCAATGAAACTGGGAAATGTAGTTGTAAGTTTCTGGAAGCAAATTTAGGTTGATTAAGTGCCATCAAGTCAGTGCCGACTCTTAGCAACCACATAGATAGATTCTCTCCAGGATGATCTGTCTTCAACTTGACCTTTAAGGTCTCTCAGTGGTGCATTCATAGCTGTCATAAAATTCAGGTTGCTAGATAGCATATTGAAGTCTAGGACTCCAAAGTAGCATTCTTAGAAATACCACCTCTTCCACACAAAGGGCAGCAAAGCAGACATTGCTGAAGGGTGTCAGGAGGAGGGGTTTAGTTTTGTTATACAGGGGAACATTTTGGGACAAGCTGAGGGATGGGTGCCACTTGAACCATGAAGGAACCAGACTTCTAGCACAAAATTGAAAAGGTCACAGAACAGCTTTTGAAATGACACATGAAAGAAAATTTATAGGAGCTGGGCAGCATCCAGTTGAGTAAACATCATCCTGTAAGGTTTGAGGGTGTAGCTGTTAAGGAAAAGAGCAGACAGAAGAATATGGTAGCTGGTCAAAGAGGTCACATGGCAGTAAGGGAGATCGCACTCTCTGACATCTGGAAAGAGACTCCATATTTTATATGCCAGTGCCAAAAGTCTCCAAGGCAAGACAGGTGAGCTGGAGTGCTTAGTTGCAAACAAAACCATAGGTTTTGTAGGCATAATGGAAACTTAGTGGGACATGGTTACACCTGGATACAAACTCTATAGAAATAACAGGGAGAGAAGCATTGGAGGTGGTGTATTGTAAAGAAAAGATAGAATCTAAAAAGCTTGAGAACCTAAGAGGATCACATTTTTCTGGTGAAACATTGTAAGTAATACAACACTGTGAGTAATACAAGGACTGGGAGTGGGTGAGGGGAGAGTATTATTAGGGATGTGCTATTGCCCTCATCAAAATGTTAAAAGCAAGCTGAAATTGGAGAGAAAAATCAGGGAGGTATCAAAGAAAGACAAGAGTTGTAATAATGGATGACTTCAATAACCCTTACATAAAGGTAAAGTTGTGCCGTTGAATCGGTGTCAACTCCTGGCAACAACAGAGCCATGTGGTTTTCTTTTGGGAGAAAAGAGCTGGTCCTGTGGTAGCAAGCATGACTTGTCCCCTTAGCTAAGCAGGGTCTGCCCTGGTTGCATATGAATGGGAGACTTGATGTGTGAACACTGTTAGATATTCCCCTCGGGATGGGGCTGCTCTGGGAAGAGCAGAAGGTGCCATGTTTCCTCCCTGGCTTCTCCAAAATAGGGCTGAGAGAGATTCCTGCCTGCAACTTTGGAGACGCCACTGCCAGTCTGTGAAGACAATACTGAGCTAGGTAGACCAATGTTGGTCTGACTCAATATATGGCAGCTTCCTATGTTCCTAATATAGGAGGAGTTTACCATTGCCTTCTCCCACACAGTATGAGATGATGCTTTTCAGCATCTTCCTATATCACTGCTGCCCGATACAGATTTTTCCCATAGTCTGGGAAACAAACCAGCAGGGATTCAAACCACCAACCTCTTGCTTGCTAGGCAAGTAACTTCCCTGCTGTACCATTAGGTGGCTAACACTTGCATAAACTAGGTAAATTCACGTTCAGGTAATGACAGAGGCCAGATTTCTAGATAACCTAAGTGAATGCTTCTTAGAATTGTTGGTCATGGAACCGACCAGAGAGAAGGCAACCCCAGACAATCCTGAGTAGCACTCAGGACCTGGTGCAAAATGTCAGTGTCATGGAACTGATAGGAAACAATGACCATAGTGTGATCAGATTTGGCTCATACAGTATGTAAGTGGAGAATTACCAAAGAAAGTCAACACAGACACTTCAGAAGAAGAAACATCTCAAAAATGGGGAATTGAATAAAAGAAAGTTGAAAGGGGAAATCAGGAGGATCAAATCACTCCAAAGTGCATAGAGTTTTTTAAAACCACAATAATAGACGCTCAGTTAGGATATATCACATTTTGTGATACCAAAATGTATCCCCAAGTGCAGGAGGATGTCAATATGACTAAGTCATGGAAGCTATAAAAGGCAAGAAGTCTTGCTTCAGAAAATGAAAGTCCTTCCCAAATGGTGAGAACAGAAAGGACCACAAACTGGCAAAATAGTGGAGCAGCTAAATTGGAAAATTAAGCTGAATTGTGTATTTTGACTCACAAGCATGAGATTTGTGAAAAGAGGCAACTACAGGGAGACATGAGAAAGGTTTATAAAATTATGCATGGAGTAGAGAGAGCGGAGGAGAGAATCCCCCCTCCCACACACACACAATAGAACCAGGGGTCATCCCATGAAACTGATTGCTAGGAAAAGGCAACAAAAGGAAGATTACCAACAAAAGGAAGTACTTTCAAGCTGCTAGCTTGAATGGCTTTAAAAGGACTTGGATAAATCCATGAAGGGCAGGTCTATCAACAGCTACTAGTTCTGATGGCTATAGGCCACTTCCAGCCTCAGAAGGAAGATGCCTCTCAATACCGGTTGCAGGGGAGCAGGCATGTCCTCATCTCTTGCCTGTGGGCTTCCCAGAGGCATCTGGTGGGTACTATGGAAAACAAGATGCTGGACAAGATAGGCCTTGGGCCTGATCCAGCAGGGATGCTCTTATAAGTACTCAATAGAACTGTATAATATAATTACAAGTAAGATTCATTTTGGCTCAGTTTCTGAAGAAAGGTGTCTTGTTACAAATACTGATACTCAATTCCATCAAGTAAAATAATTCCATACAATCTTAGTGATATTTTCCCCATTTTATCACTATTCAAATGACTGAAGAATTTTAAGAACATGACCCAATATTTCTGTTTAGCCAAAATATTGGATTTTTAGCCACAATGTTGGATTTTTGGCGTGCCTACGGCTTACTAAAACAATAGACAGAACTTCTGCTGAATCAGTGTTTGAATGATTCCGATGACTTTTTATATTGCAACATCATATTGGATTCTTAGCCACTACATTGGATTTTGGGGGTGCCTAACAGTGCTTTCTTAAAAAAAATAAACACCTGACAACTTTTCTGCCAAATCTCAGGTCTGTATCCCTGTGAATTAGATTTTTTTTTTTAACATATATTGACACCATGTTTATGTTTAGCGACCATCTTGGATTTTTAGCCACCATCTTGGATTTTTGGGGTGCCTAAAGTTACTTTCTAAAATCAGAAACATGTGACATTGTGCTAAATCTCAGGTCTGTGCCACTATTTCAATGATTTTTATGATTTTTAACACTTTATACCATGACACAATTTTGGGGGGGGGTTTTTGGCCACCATTTTGGATTGATGGAGTGTCTGATCTTACTTGCTTAAATCATACATACCTGACATTTCTGCAAAATCCCATGCTTGTGAGTCAAAGTGCACCATTCCACCCACTAGTTGCCCCACTAAAAATGCGAAGAGATAATAGGACAGCGGTGGCCAGAGTTGATTTGCCAGCTGTGTCAGTTTCTTGAAATAAACAACCTCAGAACAGTAAAGCATTTGCTGGTAACTTCAGGCTTGACTAATGCAGTGCTGCCTTTGTACATAGTCCAAAACTGCAGTTGGTACAGAATTCAGCAGCCAGGTTGGTCTCTGGGTCCTCTCAGAGAGACCCTATTACTCCTATACACTGACTACCAATAGGTTTTCGGGCTGGCTATAATCTATACATCCCTAAAGAGCTTAGGCCCTGGGTATTTAAGAGAATGTCTTCTTCTCCATGAGCCCTATCACCCATTGAAATCATCCGGAGAGGTTTGTCTGCAGTTGCCACCAGGTCATCTGGTGGCTACACAGGGATGGGCCGCCTTTGTTGCCGTCCCAAGTCTCTGGATTGCGCTCCCTGCTGAAATAAGGGCTTCCCCATCTCTGACAACTTTTTAAAAGTCTTTAAAAACCTTTTTCCCCACCCAAGCTTTTTAGGTTTTCATTTTTGTCCTACGTTGTTGTAAACCACCCAGAGACAGTAGTTTAGGGTGTTCTACAAATTCAATAAATTAATATACATAAAACAAATTTAAGTATTATAGTCCAGGAGATGGTCTTCTACAGTCACTGGCTGAAATTCACACTCTTACTCATAAAGATTCTTATTGAAATTAGTGAGTATTCAACAGGAGTACTCAGCACTAATTGTCTGAAGCCTGTCAGGTTGAGGGGAGAGGTGTGCTGAGCTTCAGCAAGTAGCTAGCCAATCGGGAGCAAGGGAGGGTCTTCACCCTCTTTCCTTCTCTTCTGTCAAGGACACATCATCGAGGATGTGTTGGCTTCAAACCAGCAATCCTCAGGTGGGGTGCAAATAGCCTGGATGCAGTTTGGTGAGGCAGGATGACTGAGTACAGTTTTTTAAATTGTGAGCCCTTTGGGGACAGGGAGTCATCTTTATATATTAGTAGTAGTAGTAGTAGTAGTAGTAGTAGTAGTAGTAGTATTGTTTATTTCGGCGCTATTATTATGTATTACATATTATCTATGTAAATCGCTTTGGAAACCTCTGTTGAAAAGCAGTATATAAATATTTGTTGTTTTTACCCTCTGGGAGCCTCTCAAGTACTCCCTAGTATTTCCCTGTTGTGAACCCCTGACATAGTATACTTGGACTTTCAAAACGTTTTTGACAAGATTCCTCATCAAAGGCTCTTGAGTAAACTTAGCAGTCATTAAGTTAGGGAACAGGTTTTTTTCATGGATTGGTAACTGGTTGAAGAACAGGAAACAGAGTAGGAATAAATTGACAGTTTTCACAATGGAAAGATGTAAATAAGGTCCTCTAGGGATATGTAGTGGGACTAGTGCTTTTCAACTTATTCATAAATGATCTATAAATTGGGGTAAGCAGAAAGGTGGCCAGATTTGTAGATGACACTAAACTATTACGGATAGTGAAATCCAAAACTGATTGTACAGAGCTCCAAAAGGATCTTTTCAAACTGAATGAATGGGCAACAAAATTAAGTGTAAAGTGATGCACATGGGGCAGAAAACCCCAACTTCACATATACAGTGATTGGGGTTGAGCTGTTGGTGACTGACCAAGAGAGGGGTCATGGTGGACAGCTTAATGAAAATGTCACAGTGCATAGCATCTGTGTTAAAAGGTAAATTCCGTGCTAGGGATCAGTAGAAAAGGAATTGAAAATACAACTGCCAATATTATGCCATTATATAAATCTTTGGTGTGGCCACATTTGGAATACTGTGTATAATTGAGATGGGTTGCCATATTATCAAAAAGAATATTATAGAACTAGAAAAGGTGCATAGGAAGACAACCAAAAAATCTAGAGCACCTTCCTTACAAGGGAAGGCTACAACATTTAGGGCTTCTTAGTTTAGGGGGGAAAGCAACTAAGGGAAGACATAATAGAGGTTTATAAAATGATGCATGGTGTGGAATTATTGGATAGAGAGAGGTTTTTCCCCTCTTTCACAACATTAGAACCAGAAGTCATTCATGAAACACATTGTTAAGAAATTTAGGACCTACAAAGGTTTTCCCCCAGATACACAGTTCATAATTGATCTATGGAATTCTCTGCCACAGGATGTGGTGACTGCCCTCAGCTTGGATGACTTTAAAAGGGGCTTAATACTAGTCTTGGTGGCTATGTGCTAGCTCCATGTTCAGAGGTAGGACACCTCTTTATACTAGTTGCAAGGGAGCAACATCGGGGAGGGCGCATGCTTCAACCGTCTTCTGGTTGTAGGCTTCCCAGAGGCATCTGATGGACCACTGGAAAAGCAGGATGCTGTACTAGATAGGCCTTGGGCCTGATTCAGCAAGGCTGTTCTTATATACTTTCTTAATACAGGATTCCTGAACTTTGATGCAAGTAATGGTTAGAAATGGTAGTTGTTTTTCTGTAATGGCCACATTTGAATCATGTTTTTTTTTCTTATTAAAGGGGCACGTGAGAGTAGTTCAGTTTTTGGTGAAAGAAGTAAACCAATTCCCTTCGGACATTGAATGCATGAGGTACATCGCAACAATAACTGACAAGGTGAGTGCTAGGAAAAGTCCACTGTGTTCTCAAAGGACTTGGTGAACCACCTGCAACTTGTGGTGATATACTGAAATTTTACCAATTGTTTTTCCAGTTCAACAAATGTAGAAGATAACAAACATAGCATAATATCTTTGAAAAGGCAAATCTAACAAATTTCATTTCTAGCCAAGTGTCTTCCCATTCTTGGCTTTATATGGTAACTATTTTTGCCGCCAATCCCCACTCCCACCCCCGGCAAAAAAAAACCCCCTTCCTGTCTCCAATGAAATGTTTTGGATGCAATCCATTTTCCTTGATTGTTTTAAGAGTGTGTTTTCTTAGTCATAGAGTGAATGTGGTATGTTTGCACGCATATGCAGGGGAATTGTTCACTTAAAAATACTTGCTAAATGTTTGCAAACCTTCATGAGTTGTACAGCTGAAGAGCAAACAGACTCCAAAGAATTTGCAGGATGTGAGGGAGAATCTGAAACAAAAAGTTCATTAAATGGTAAAGGAATGGAGAGGGGAGTTGCTAAACACTCATGCCACTTGTTGGTTCCAGTAGGTGTCCTGGGGATCATGTATCTGCATTCAACCCACTAACCACAATAGCAGTGACCTAACTGAAGACGCAGAGAGCATCTGTGTGACAGTACACTCCCCCAGCCTTCTCCCCCCCGCCCCCTTGAGGCCCAGTCTCCCCTCGGCGGCCGCGCCCCCCCCTTGAGGCCCGGTCTCCTCTGCTTTCTGGCCGCCGCTATTATTGATCTCCCCCACCCCAGTTCAGCCACCATTATTTCTTACACACACATGCTCCTTTCCCCACCCCCCCACCCCCTTCTGCCCCTGTCTCCTCGGCCCCCTGCCTTCTGGCCCATTCTCCTCTGCTTTCTTGTTGCTGCCACCACCATTATTTATCTTTCGCCCGCACTGCTCACAAAGCGGCCGTACTTCCCGGATGCTTGGTGTCTCGCTACCTTCGATGCCATTCCTTCCCAAGGCAATGAGTCTGGTTTCCTTCTTTCTTCCTCCTTTCCCCTGCCGATTCCCCTTCAAATCTGCTTCTTCCTGCTCTCTCCCGCCTGCCTCCCTGGCTACTGTTCCCTCCCAAGGCAATGTTTGGAACTCTTGCAGGACCTCGGAGAGTTCCAGCAGGCATCCAGACGCATCCCCACACAGTTCACTACTCAGTCAGCCATAAGAGAATTAAATATATAGATGTGCTGAGGATAGAATTGTTTCTGTAGAAAATATTGTGTTGAGTCAATAAACTTCTATTAAAAATAGAGATTATGCAAAGCACAACCTTCAGTGGAAAATATGTTGACTAATTGAGCAAATTAGAAAATAATGTGCATTAATTGAACAGAAATAGGAGACCCTGCGAGTGCTTGAGAGACCAGTAAATTGGGAATGTCCTGGGTAGTCCAAAACTATTCTAGTATTCATCAGCAGACTTACTTTCAACCAATACTGATTTTAACATGCAGAAGCATTGAATCACATTTGAATGCTTTCCACGGTCAAAAAGAACAAAAAAAACCTCCCTTCATTAAAAGTTAACAAGAAGGCTAGTATTGTTTCTTTGATATGCGGGATTTCTACTACAAATAATGTGGGGGGAAGCATGCATACCTTTTTTTTGCTTCCTGTGTGCAATGGTTTCATTCTGAATAAGTCCAAAATTGGTTTTCCTGCTAATCCCCCAACTTCCTTTAGTAGCTGTAATCTTTGCATCTATTATCAAGATCAGCATAAGAAAACCTGAAAATAGTAATTTCATGTGAAACCTGAGGAATGTGGCACATGCCGGTTGCATCATAATTATGGATTTTGTTGAAATATTGCAGAGATGTTATGTTGAAATCTCTAACCAAAATTTTGTTGACACTACTGTAGTTTTGTTATATATTCAGATTGCTATACACTGTAGGCTCCAAGTTGTTGTTAAGATATCATATGTCTGAAAGCAAAACACACTATGCCTACATTTATCGACAATAATTTAAAAGTATAATAGACTGAAATCCCCCTCCCAAGATTTTTCTTATAGTTACATCTAAGCTCCCAAATAAGTGCATTTTGAACATGATGGTGCTTTCTACAAATGCTGATTAGATGTCAGAATTGGAAGATATTTGTATTACAGAAACTCGGCACCCCCAAACATCATGTATGTACAAGAATATCATAATGAATTGTGCTCAGTGAACAGATCACTAGTAGAACCAACATCACCAATCCATTTGCACACAGGAGAAAATGGATGGGGGGGATTTCTGAAAATTTAGATTGTTTTTCCAAAAGGTTTGACTATCAGTTACTGCTATATTCTTGAAAATTCTGGTGTCTCTACATTGTTGCAAATTCTGTGGCAGTGTAGGAATACATCTGAATAAGGGTTAGTCTCCTCACTCGCCCTGACACAGGGCCAATCAAGTTCAAGCTGGATGTGCGCCTCTAGGGGGAGAATCTCCCCTTTTGACCCCGGTTCTGTCCTGTTTCACCCTGAGGAGACAAGGCTGCTTTAGTGCACTTCATAGCTATGTTTTTCTTCAGTAATTTCATTGTTCCTTTAGGTGTGATTGTCTCATGTCATGTTCCTGCCTCGCCTCATATGGATTAGAAAACTCAGGGTGGGAAGAGAGGGAGGACAGTTTTTTCCTCAGTTCGTCTCCACAGCTACTGAGGTGGTAGCAAGAGAAGAGAGCTTTGCTGAGGAAGACTCTTTTGGACAAGCTTTCTCCTTACAAGTTTGATTTGTGCCTATTGGGAGTTGAGTTAGAGATGCTTCAAAAGAAGCAGAAAGAAAATGAAGCTGCTGCACACCTTCCATCAGCCCTCTGTTCTGGTCGGGCCTCTGCTTCCTTCTCCTTGGGACAAGAATAGAGACGGGTTTGCATCAGGAACTAAGGATCGCTCCTCTATATAGCCTGATGACACCGATCCTCCATGCCACAAAACTGAGTCTGGGCACAAGTGCAGCCATGGAGACACTGGCGATGAGGTAGGAAACTCTGCCCAAGAAAAGCAAGGAGATCTGGTGGGGGAAGAGTGGTCAGGTGCCAAAAATTCAGACCCCCATATAGGAGGAGATCCAGTCAGGGAATGGATACAGCAAGTGGTGAGGAAGGAACTCAAAGAGCTGGTGGATAGAGGTGGTTCCTGGCCCTCACCTTCTCAGGGGAGGATTGTTCTCAACAGGAACCTAGCTCACAACAAAAACAGCCACAGCCATCTTTCTACAACTGCACTTTGGAAAAACTCCGATGGGGGTGAGAGTGCCATAAGCATCCAAAATCCCAATTCCACCATTCCTCTGATGGGTCAAATTGAGTGTCTCTGGATCCTGTTGCCATTATCAGACAAGAGTGAAACTTGAATGCCACTCATCCATCTTCTCTGCTGATCCCAGAGTCTGCTCGCAAACACTCTGCTGGAAGGCAAGCACAACAAAGTTGTCCAGACTTACAGATTCATCCATCAGAAAAAGTCGCAACTCTCCTATCATTTGGGAATGATAATAGTGTGCATTGGCCTAGTTTCTTGAGGCAGGTTGTCTGCTCTAATGCTTCTATGGCAGAACCAAATTGCTTCAAAATCCAGGCTCAGAATTGTTGTTCTTGTAGAAGCCAGTAATTCCCTACATTGATGGCACTTAGCAGCTCTCCGCATCAGCATTTCCTTTCTGGTCCATCTTAACATGCAAATTATTACTGGCACAAATCTCACTGGCTGGGGAGCCCACTGCAACCACTAGCTAGTGCAGGGCTATGCAACACCACTGGAAAGGACTCTCAGCATAAACTGTAAACTCTGGATGATAAGGTTCACTGTCTTTGAGTTCCAGCCACTAGTTCAGGGTCAACACATCTTGATACGCACAGACGATGCCACAGCAAAGGTCTGGGTGAATAGCCGGGGTGACACATGCTCCAACTCTCTTGTGGAGGAAGCTGCGATGTTGCTCACTTGTGCCAAGAAACACCTGAGTTCCCTGATGGCAGACCACATCCAAGGAATACTCAATGCAAAGGCCAGTTGGTTGAACCAGCAGTTCATCAAGGGGAATGGAGCATAAAACAGTCTGTATTTGACAGGATAGTACACCAGTTCAACCCAGGTGGATCTGTTTGCATCTCCCCCCACAACAGGAAGTTGCCCAACTTCATGTCCAGGTTTCTCACTCAGGATGTGCCCTCAGCCCTCCTATATGCCTTTCCTCCCCAGGTGATAGTAACAAATACAATTCAGAGGATAAGGGAAATCCATGCCAAAGTGATCCTGATAGCTCCAGCCTGGCCCTGCAGGCCATGGTAGTCCAACCTGGTCCAGCTGTTATCAGAACTACCCATGTCTATAGGGGACAAGTCAGACTTGTCAAAGTGTTTCACTTGGACCCAGGTTGGCTACACTTAAAGGTGTGAAGACTGAGCATCAATCTCTGAGTCAGTTACAAGAAAACAGATTCTCCTGGTGGGTTTTTTTCCAGGTAGTGTTCAGAACTATCAAGCTTCATGATGAGCTGCTCCACCTAGTGTGTCAAAAGGGCATAAATCCCACCTCAGCATCAGTGGAATCAGTTTTATCATCCCTGCAGAAGGGCCTGAATTGGGCTGAGCCCCAATACACTCAAAAGACAGGTAGCAGCTATTTCTTCCATGATCCAAGCTAACACATCCCTCACTTCCCATCCTCATATCAGATGCTTCCTTGGGGAAGAGCTAGGCATATGGCCTCTTTGCTAAAGCCCTTTCATTCCACTGTTCCCCACATGGGACTTAAATTTAGTATTACATACTCTAACTAAACGACGCTCTGAGCCCCATCACACAGTTGAGTTCAAGTGCTTATCTTGGAAGGTGTTGTTCCAATATTATCACCTCAGCCATGAGGATTTCAGAGTTAGGAGCTCTGTCTGCTATTTCCAGATTACTTTCTCCTCCACTCAGATCCCAACTTAATGCCAAAGATCAATTCAGTTTTTCACAGGCCTCAAGCATTATTTTTGCCCAACCTTTGGCACACCCTGGACATACGGAGGGCAGTAAAGGTGTACCTTAAAAGGACCAAAGGCTTCAGAACCTCTGAATTCTGTTTCTTTTTGTCTCTCTAGTCTGGTACACAAAGTTACCCTGATCCCTTGGCCAGTGGATCAGGGGATGTATTGCTCATGTTTATGTCAACTCTTGACAGCCCCACAGGGCACTACAGCCGATTTGACTTGTATCTCAGCTACTTCTGCTGCTCTTTCCACTCAGGCTCCACTGTTAGACATTTGCAGAGCAGCTACCTGGACATCTGTCTTTTTCTCCACACTATAAAATATGATACCCTGGTTTCTTCAGATGCATCTTTCAGGAGGAGGGTCTTGCAGCTGGTTGTTAACTCTTAGCACCATCAGTGAGAGACTTCTCATCCTTGAAATGTGGGCTGCTGAAGGTCTTCTATCTGGGCACACTCTTCCACTACCGTAAAATGGAACATTGCTTCTTTCTTCAAAGGCTCATTCTAGACAGTGGAACAGAGTGCATCCAACCCTCCCATCAGTCACTCTTCTTGAAGGTACAGTTAGTCTTGTTCAGTATTACATGGGAGTCGTAGATCAGGGTAGACTCTGCCATTCCACAGCCTTTTCTAGCAATAGACAGTTTATTTTGTTAGTTATTCCCATAATATGGGGGCGGTGGGACTTGATTTTGATTTTTAATAGTATCATGTTTATCCTGTTTTTCTTTTAGAATTGGTTAGCACAAAGTCTTCATTAGCTCCATGTTGGGGTGGGGTGGGCAGGCTTCTCTCTCTAGAGGTGTAAAACCAGCTTGAAACTGCCTGGCTCAATTTTGGGGCAAGACCTAATATAATAGGAACTAACCCATATCCAAATACACTCAATTCAACTGCATCGAATAAGCCCTTCAAATAAGAATCAGTGTTCCATTTTCAATAAAATCCGTGGCTATGATGCAGCCCTTTGTTTGTTTGTTTGTTTGGGATGCAGCTGGGTTCACACTGTGATGATTTAGTATGTTCCAAAAGGAGATCATCAGCTTCCAGAAGAACATCTAGTTTGAACTCTTTTGCTTCAGTGGGAATTCATTCTGCTCTTTAAAAATTTAGAATAGCTAACCCAAACATGGGGAGCAGTGATATTTTATTTTAAAGCTCTGTTTAGGAAATCGTAGATCAGTCTATTCCAGTTTGGAAATATTGTTTAATTCACATTTACAAAAATATTCTGTGTGCATCTATGTATCTAGATTAAAGCAGTTCTAAATACAGAGGAAGCAGAGTATTTTTAGACTTTGAAAGTACCCGCCACAAAATACTCTTTATTTTATAGGATCTATTGAAAAAGTGTCACCAGTGTGTTGAAACAATTGTGAAGGCTAAGGACCAGCAAGCTGCTGAAGCAAACAAGAATGCAAGCATCCTGCTGAAAGAGCTAGATTTGGAAAAGGTAAGATAAAATGCTGTAGTCTTGCTGAAATATTACATTCCTCTCATTCAAACTCAAGTCCGTACATGCAGCAGAGGAGATTGAGTAATTGGTCTGAATCATATCTTAATTTTTTTGAGTAATCAGATTAATTTTCAAGTATACTCACTAACAGACGTATACCAAATGAGTGAGGGTCCAGGGGTTAAACATCTCCCCCCACCCCCCAGTTTCTGGACTAGAGAGAGATTCTTACAGTGCCTCCCTCCATGCCTCTGTTTACGTTTACCACCATAGCATAGCAAATCAGTGCATAGGCAGGAGCTCAAAACATGGGGCTGAATTTCTGCATTTCTAAAATAGATACTTGTGTTAAAATGATTTGCTACACATAATGCAATTCTTATGTAAACAAGTCATTTGTGCATTCTAAAACATAAGCTAAGCTAGATGCCCATAACTGAGAGTAAGTATAAAATATTTGCCTATGGTTGCATTACAAACAGCAGCATCAGAACAAACATTATAGGTACTGAACTTAATTCTTCTGGGTTGGTCAGAGTAAAAATAGAATAAACCAAGGTTGTGATGGCTGACTGGTGGGTTTCTTCTGGCCTGCCAGATATGTGTTGCATCCCCACTTTCAGAAGTTAGCCATTACTGGTTGAAAGCATTGGAATGTGCACATTTCCCCAATAAGATCTATTTGCAAAGGCTTCAGAGACTGAGGAAAGCCTGAACTATTTCGTGGGAAGGCACAGGCTTATTAATTGGGTAATCAGAATCTCTTTCTCTCTGTCTAGAAGAAATATCCAGGCTGGCCTTGGTAGTGCAGTGACCCTAGTAACTGTGTGCTTTTGTTTACAGGATTATATATGTGTAGCCAAGCCAGATCAGAACAGATACTTCTGTGACTAGCTTATTGTAGTGTTTGAGTTCATTCAGTATGGAGGTTTCTTGAGCCAAGAAGACTATAGTAGTAAACATATTTACTATCCGTAACACAGTACAGTACACTTGAAGATTATGCTTTTGCCACACTGCTTCAGCTGTAAATTTTGAAATAAACATAATTATGGGATTGGTGTAAGATAACTTAAAGTGTGAATTATTTCCCCACAGTCCAGAGAAGAAAGTAGAAAGCAGGCTCTTGCAGCAAAGAGAGAGAAGAGGAAGGAGAAGAGGAAGAAGAAGAAAGAGGAGCAGAAACGCAAACAGGAGGAAGATGAGGACAATAAACCTAAGGAAACACTAGAGCTGCAAGAAGATGAGGATGAAGAGGAGAATGATGATGATGGTGAGAAACTCATTCTCAGCTGGTAGTTGTATACATTTAGTAATCTTGTATTTTAGGATTTAGAGTGTATTTCATCCCTATTTTTCTCCTCCCATGTCCCTCTCGTTTTCCTGCCCTGGTCAAAATCTAGATTGTAAGCTCCTTGGGGCTGCTCAAGTTATTCTGTAAAGTGTTACGGAACTGTATATTCTTATATACCTCTGAACATTCATCTAAATCTATCGCCCTCAGCCAGCCAGAAGTCACTCCAGATTCCCAGAAGACTTTCCAGAAGCTTTAAGATGAGGTCTTCCCTTGGAACAGTAGACAGGATCCACTTTAAATTAGATCCTCTTGGGGGTAGAGGCTACCCAACCCTTCCAGACTAGATCTGCCTAGCAAACAAGACAGCAGATTTTTGGGGGAGTTTCTCAGAGCTGCAGTTTTGCTGCTTCTCCCCGCTAGCCCGACACAATCTAGAAAAGGAATGTGTTCCCCAAAGGGGGGATGTTTTTGAGCTGTGTTGTGATGGCACCAAGGACTTCATTGGCAGCAGGGCTGCTGCTTCAAATTCTAGCTGCGGAGGAGCATCCTGGCTAAGTGAATCTGGGTGCAGCCGCAACACAGTGCAAGGTAGCAACAGGCATGTGGGCATTTGCTACATTTGGTCCAGTGACATTTCTGTTGGCACTCTGCCAGCATTATTGAACTCCCTCTTTGTCATAAAGGGTTGGGAGAGAACAAAACCAAGGGGAGCTGGTGGCTTCAGAATGAAGGGAGGAGTGATATCTTCCTAGGAGAATGTTTTCAGACACCAACCCCATTGGGTGACTTTTTGGCACCATACATAGGCATGAGGATGTCAATTAATACATACCCACTAGCTCCATCCCAGTGAGAAGTGGGCCTACCCCAAGTTTATGCAGTGGGTCAAGGCTATGGAGAATCAGAACACTAAAGGGGCCATTGCCACAGAAAAAGCCAAATCCCATAGTGAAACCAGATCTTTGTCTGGAACATGCTGTAAGGGGAAGAAAAGGAAGGGGCATGGACAGGTGAAGATACAAACGGGAACATAGTCCCATCCAGCAGCTCCTCTGTTTCTTGCTCATCCCCAAATTCCTTTTCTTCTACCTTTTCCCCAGGCCCACTCCAGGGTAAAAGTCATGGCTCTGGTAAGAGCAAAGGGCAAGCACTCTCCCTCAAGTTCCAACAAGGTACTTATGCCCAGGCTTGGGGATAGAGGCATGCTGATCAATGCTTCTCAAGAGGGGTCAGAGTTCTTTCTTGCATCAGATACAAAGAAGGATGGAGAGCTCATGTAGGAAGATTGTGAACAGGCTTTCATCATCCAGGACAGGCTTTTCCAGTCTGAGTTGTTTCCCACTCTTAAGTCAAGGCAAAGGACAAAGTGGTTGCCTTCCCTCTCAAGGGAGCTAGGACTGTTTCCTCCAGGGACCTTTCAAGCCCTTCACAGTGTGTCTTCCAGACTTTGAAACTGAGTCTTAGAAATAGAATCAGACAATTTGTCCAAACCATGCCTGGTTCATTACATAGCTAATAAGCTTTCTTCTCTTTCCTCTACTGTGTTATGGATCTCCTTAAGGTCCCAGTAGTCAACATTTCTGTGGCAGCTCTGACATCTGCTGCTGCTCTCATGGATAGAGAGGACCAGCCTATGTGATGATAAGAGTGGTAGCTGAACTTTGCAGAGCCTTTGAAAGATCATAAGCCTCTTTAAAATGATGGTCATTAACTGTTTCCCCCCTGACATATTCTACCTCTGAGATAGCCTCTGAAGAGTCTGCAGTCAGGAATGGTCTGAAGAAGATTGCACTTTCATAGTACTACTAGCAGACTCATTGGATTTAGTGCAATTTGAATCCAGGTTCATGACAGCCAACACAGTGACCAGGCATAATGTATGGCTGTAGAATTGGGATGTAGACCCAGTCCAAACTCATCTACATGTGCCAGTCTCACAGAACTTTCTTATCTCACTGGACTAGTTGTTGACCCTGCTCAGGCTGTCAAAGGCAGTGAGTTTAGCCTTCCTCAGACGGGATGATGGTCACCACAGATGCTGGCCTCTTTGAGTGGGGAGTCCATCTAGGACAGCCCAAGGGACCCGGTCTGGGGTTGGAGGCTCAAAAGAGCATTCTCTGGTTGGAGCTCAGGATTATTAGCCTGGCTCTGTGGACCTTGCAGGATATGGTGACCTGCATGCATGATCTTGTACAGATAATACCTTGGCAAAATCCTCTGTCGGCCAACAGAGAGGCACAAGCTCAAAATCACTGTACAATGAAATTTGTGATGTATTGACATGAGTGGAGGGAAAAACGTTTTTGTACAGGCAGAGCACTTGATGGCGTCAGTCAACCTAGTGGCCTACTGGCTCAGCAGGACATCCTTACAGGAGTCTGAATGGGTGCACCACCCACTTGTATTCTGCCAGATAACTCGACTGTTCAGCTGCCCACTGCTATAGCTCCTATTGCCACTCTAGAAAATGCTTTGGTAAAAAGATTAATTTCCCACCATTTTAAGTGCAAATGTGTTAGATATGGCATGGCCACACAGGGCTGATATGGCATGGCCACACACCATAACACCTTTCCAGTTTTCTTTAGTGAAATCCTTGGAATATAAGTTTAGAATATTTATATACCCGAATAAATATAGACACATTTGCTCTTCCCCACTCTAAATATAAGAGAACCACCACTTGAAAAGTGTCTCTTTGCACAGTTAGCAGGGGTTAAGGGAAGGCCTTAACTTCTTCCTGGACCTATTGAACATGTTGGTGTAGGTGAGAGGGTTGCTGCCAAGCAGGTGGGACCTGCTATCTGGGACCTGTTTTGCTATCAGGGACCTGTTTTGCATCCTTGGAAGCTACTACAGCAGTTTTTCCCCAATGCCACCAAGCAACGTGAGCCCATGTTGCAGCTCTTTGAGTGGCCCAGGTAGCTTTGTGTAACCCTGTATGCAGGAAGAGGCTCTGAAGTAATGTGAAAACCACAAGTGATGCCACTGCCCTCTCTCCTTGTCCACCTTTGGGGAGAATACTCTTCAGTTCATATGTTTCCGTTTGAACAGTTTGTTTAAAAAAAAAAAAAAATAGACCAGGCTTTTAGAATTCTGGTCTTACCCAACTTAAAGAGAAAACTCGGTGTTGGACAACATGATACCAAAGAATATAGTTTTGAAATACTTAACTGAAAACTTACTGTTCTGGCTCAATTGTTTCATTGTTAATCTACTTTCAGTTGATCAAGAAGTTCCCTTAGAGCCTCCAAGTGCAACCACTACAACTACTATTGGAATATCTGCTACATCGGCTACTTTCACAAATGCTTTTGGGAAAAAGAGAGCCAATGTAGTAACAACTCCCAGCACAAACAGAAAAAATAAGAAGAATAAAACGAAAGACACTCCACAAAATGTGCAGATCATTTTGCCAGATCAACATATAACTCTAGCACAGCAAAAAGCAGATAAAAATAAAATCAATGGAGAACCAAGAGGTGGTAGTGCTGGTGGGAATAGTGATTCTGACAATTTAGACAGCACAGATTGCAATAGTGAGAGCAGCAGTGGTGGTAAAAGCCAAGAACTGAACTTCACTATGGACACACACACTTCAGGCGATAGGCGATATGCCTCAGTACTGCTCCCTTCTCAGGAAGATAAGACTAACACCTCAGCTTCCAAAGTCCAAACCAGGTAAGTCTTGAATGTATCTCCTGCCATCACCTATGTAAAGCTATTGAAGAGTGACTCTTGTACTTGCTTAATACAGAATGTTCCAGAAGCACATATTTTTATCCCGCAGTATACATCTAAATGATTGTAGGCTTGGAGGATAAGCGGCCAAGCTTTAAAAAATGTTGCAGCAGGGACGTAACTATAATAGGGCAAGGGGAGACAGTTGTCTAGGGGCTCACTGCCTTGCCGCCCCCCCCCCCCCCGAGGCAAGTCACATGACTGACTCCCCCAGCTGCGAACTTGCCCGGGCTTCCTTCAGTTGTGTTCATCCTCCGAAATGTTACCACTATTCAGCCTCATTTAAGATTTCTTTACTTCAGGAGCTGAGCTTCAGTGAGGGGGGCATTTTAAAATCTTGTCTCTGGGCCCACTCCAACCTCGCTATGCCCCTGTGTTGTAGACACCCCACTCTGACACCGAGGTTTAAAGTGAACATAGTTTAGCTTTGTTTAGCTTTCCCTGTAATCACAAACAAGATCATAAGATGTTTGGGAGATAATTTAACAGAGATCAGATTTCATTAGAAACTACTGTATCTCAAATGGGGTTAAGTGTTTTATACAGTGTTCATATTAATTTTGCCACTGCTTGTATCTGATGAAAAAGTTAGCCTGCATGCTTTGCACTTGAATAATGCAGCTATTGCCTCAAAAGAAGTGTTACATTTTGTCATGTAGTATTTTTGGATTCATAGCCTTTCAGTTATTTGTATGTAGTCTTTCAGGTCTAGACCTCTCAAATCAGTTTATATATGATTGAAAGAAGAAAATTAAGTTCATTATTTACTTAAAGTTTCAGCACCATTCTTATTTAAATAATCCCCATGAAAATAGTCACCAGGTTTTCCTGGCAGCAGCTGACAGAAAGAGGATGGGACTTCTTCTCTGTTGGACCATAGATGTAAGAGTAGCCCTCAATTGGTGCAGCTGCTCCAAGCAGCAGAAAGGGCTGGGATGTTATGGTAACAGTCCTCAGCCCACGTATCTTACTGCTGCTATTGCTGTGTCTTTGGCCAAAAATAAGAATGCCTCAGCTTGGTCACTGACCTATTAATCTAAGAAGCGTTTCCTGTATGATGAACACATCCAGGGTCTGTGCTGGCCTGACTCTCTTGGGAGGTATGTCTATGCCTAATTAGTACTTTGAGGATCCTTTTGAAAGTCTTAAAATCCTTCCCAAGTATCGACCAGTTTGTATCACTGGATTATATGGAATCTAGTAACTGGAATATTGGTAGCAGGAAACTAATAAGTCATCTTTGTTCCCAGACTTGAAGGTGAAGCTAACCCAAACTCATTATCAGCAAGTTATAAATCTGTGTCCCTGCCCCTGACATCTCCAAACATAAAGTTGAATCTGACTAGTCCGAAGAGAGGCCAAAAGAGAGAAGAAGGCTGGAAAGAAGTAGTGAGAAGGTAATTTGTTTACACCAGTTTTGTGAAATTATGAGTATATTAATTTTCTGGTCAGTGGCATATTAGGGATGTGGGTATTGACAAGCAGCTGGCAAGCTAGATGAATGCTGATGGGTAACTGGTAGAATGTATGGGTTTGAGATAGTGCAGTGGGAGAGCACATATTGCTTTTCAGAAATACTTTAACATTTGCAAATTTTTCTCATAGTGCCGGTTTTATATGTTTAGGTTTTATATGTAGTGGGCCATGAGAACAAATATCAGTGTGGAATTGTAGGCTCATGGGATTTTAGACTTGAAAGGGACCTTGGAAGTCGTCTAGTCCAGCCCCCTCCTCAATTCAGGAAACTGCTATAGCATCCCTGACAGGTGGCCAGTCCTGCCTGTTTGAACACTTCTGCAGAAGGGGAACCCACCAATTGCAAGTCAGGCTGTTGCACTATCAAACAGCAATTACAGTCTGCAAATTCTTCGTAACATCAAGCCTAAATAGTGCTTCTGTGTAATTTCACCCCATTGGTTCTAGTCCTCTCCCAAAAGCAGAGAGTGTCTGTTTACCCCTATGTGATGGTCCTTCAGATATTTGCAGATGATTATCATATCTCCCATTAGTCTTCTCTTCTTCATGCTAAACACACCCAGTTCCTTCAAGCATTCTTCATAGGACTTGGTTTCCAGATCCCTCACCATCTTTGTTGCCCTCCTCTGAACCCGCTCAAGTTTATCAGTGTCCTCCTCAAAAGGTAGATGTAGTATTTATTCCATGTGAGGTCTGATCAGTGCGGAATAGAGTAGAACTATTACTTCTACTGATCTGGATGTTGTGCCTCTGTTGATGTAGCCTAAGATTGCAGCAGGTTTATTTTAGCTGCTGCATCACACTACTTGTACCTGTTCAGTTTGTGGTTCACACTCCCATGCCACACATAGAAATTTTAGGTGTGAATGGGTATACAGGTCATCAGTCTGACATATGGCTTACAGAAGCAGGGCCTACTTCCATGGGCCCTAGTTCACACTGATGTTTGTGCACATGGTGGGAAAGGGTGGGTAACTATGCAGCTTGTTCCTGCACCCCACCCAGTATAAAGCCAACATGGTGGGATGGCTTTTAGCAGACTATAGATTCTGTTGTCATATTGATTGATTGAGTTAGTTATAAGTTGACCAGCAGATTGATTGATTGATTGATTGATTTCTATACCGCCCTTCCAAAAATGGCTCAGGGCGGTTTACACAGAGGAATAATTATTTAGATGGATCCCTGTCCCCAAAGGGCTCACAGTCTAAAAAGAAACATAAGATAGACACCAGCAACAGTCACTGGAGGTACTGTGCTAGGTATGCAGGAGCTAGGTTAACCACCCAGAGCCTCTGGATGGGGCGGTTTATAAATGTAATAAACTGTTTCTCAGTACAGTCTGATCTTAAACCTGAGATGGGAAGCCCTAAAACAAAAAGTTATTCATTCCTAGCAGTTCATTTATTTCTCACTTGGCAACTTCTGCAGTTGTAATCTCTTCCATGTTCTGTGATGTGGGTTTTAACTATTGCAAATTTCTCTTTGTTGTCCTGAAACGATTAAAAAGGATACCTTTGCTATCTTAACAGAGCCTCCTGTAGTTTCTGGTACTGAACACTGGAGCATATCAATCTTCTCATTAAGGGTGTGCTTGAATCTTGTTGAAATTGTTCTGAATTCTCTTGGTTTTTGTAGGGCTTAAGTGCAGTGTTCTCTCTAATTGTTTTCATCTGTGTGCGGAATGAGTTTTGTTCTGATTGGCAGTAACAAGGCAGTGGGCATGCACATGCATTCAGAACCTGAGCGGGATCTAAAATTAACTGAGCGGATATCAAAAACATGTGAGCGTGCGCACATGCGAGGGAACACTACTTAAGTGCACCATTGACCAAATTGCATCTAATGTCACTTTTCTTAAAATTAACACATTGGTTTTGTCAGACATGTTAAGAGTTTTAAACCATGCTTGTGAAAATTATTTAGCCTTAGCTAATTCAGTACATGCTTTGAATGCTCCTGAAGTTATCTGTGGAGATAGGCAGATTTGGAACCAGTCAGTATGTGATAGGAGACTGCCTGAGAACCTTATGAAAAATCTCTGAGCCTGTGAAAGAGGAGATGTAAAAAAAATTAAATGTGTTTAGAAATGTAACAAATTTAATTGGGATGGGAGGATTGATTAGGACATTTGCTTATCCGAGGATGAAGATATATACTTGGAAGTTGTTTCCATCTCTTTCCTAACAATGAGTCATAGTAATACCTCCCTACACCTTTTAATGGAAACTCTCTTCTGCCCTTTACAGGCAAGTAGGCAGAGTTTTAAAAGACCCCTCCCCTAGCAACGCTCTGCAGTCAACACCAATTGAACAATTTCAGCTGCAGAGAGGAGGACGTTGCTGTTCAGGAGCAAAAAGGTACTTTGGGAGCACTTTTTCTAGTTAAAAGTTCTTTGTTGGGGTGGGGAGAGAGGCATGAATAGGCTGTGTAGGTATGGTTGCGAAGGAGATCTGAGTGATATTTATAATTTCAAGGCATAGAATCCTAATGCATTAGAGCAGTGATTCTCAAACTTGGGTCCTCAGGTGTTATTGGACTTCAATTCCCATAATCCCCAACCAAAGGCCACTGAGGCTGGGGATTATGGGAGTTGAAGTCCAGTAACATCTGAGGACCCAAGTTTGAGAATCCCTGCATTAGAGAAACAGGAAAGCTGATTGTGGTGATAGTGTATCTATGAAAACTGAATTAGTGAGAGCAACTAATTAGAATCCATATATGGGGAAGAGGTGGGGGGAATTCTCCAAGATGTTAGGAACTGTTTGTTTGGAAGGGTTGTCATATTTTTAAGGAACATAATGGGACATTCCAGAAGAAAAGACAGTGATTGACATCCAGACTAACTAAGCATATGTGCTGCATTCCAGACCAAAGCAGTACAAGTCCACAGGCAATTTTCACCAACTTTCCTTTCTCTCTCAAGCACTCCGTGCCACCCAAAAGGCTGTCCCTGAGGGCTGTGTGACTCTGGAACATACTTTTGAGTGGCACAGAGTGCTTTAGAGGGAAAGGAAGAGAATTAGTCACCCTTCCCCCACACCAGCACCCACACTGCTTTAAAGCACACATGTTTCATTAGTCTGGAGTTATCCAGTGCCCAAAACAGTTTTGGCTATAGAAGGAAATACAGTAAAACATAAGATTAAAAAAGCCATGAATATTGAACAGCTGCAACCAACTATTAATGTTAAGGAAGAAATGAAAGAGGCAGTCAAATGTATTGGTCTGTAAAAGGGTTAAAATGTGTTCTATAGAGTCATCTCTTCCTCCCTCCTCTCCCCGTTCTTGGATTGGTTATTTTGTTTGTTGCTGTATTTAATTTCAAGAGTTTCCAGCATTGACAATGATGTTTTAACATTGAAATGTTTGCTCAAGTTTGTAAGATCTTTGTGTGTGTGATTTACCTACACATCAAAAGAGGTCTTAAAATCTTGATTGATGTGTGAATTAAAGTAGTATTAACTGGAACGTTTGGTTTGTTGTGCCATCCGAGTCAGTGCCAAATCCTGGCGACCACAGAGCCATGTGGTTTTCTTGGTAGAATAGAGGAGGGGGTTACCATTGCCATCTCCCGCGCAGTATGAGATGATGCCTTTCAGCACTTTCCTATATTGCTGCTGCCCAATATAGGAGTTTCCCATATTCTGGGAAACATACCAGCGGGGATTTGAACCAACAACCTCTTGCTTTCTAGGCAAGTTACTTCCCTGCTGCGCCATTAAGTAGCTACATGGAATGGTTACCCAAACTTAAATAAAAGTTCACATGCTCAGAGCATATCTATGTAATATGATGGGCAATACTACCTTTTGAGAAAAAAATCAACTTCCTCAGTTTTCTTGTGGAAGTTTGAAAGATTTCAAATGTTTAACAGAACATCATTGTGGGGTGGGGGTGGTTCAGGGGTTCTACTCATTCCCCTGAGATATCTAATTAGCAACATTACATTACATGAAATGAGCCCCTGGTGGCGCAGTGGTAAAACTGTCGCCCTGTAACCAGAAGGTTACAAGTTCGATCCTGACCAGGGGCTCAAGGTTGACTCAGCCTTCCATCCTTCCGAGGTCGGTAAAATGAGTACCCAGAATGTTGGGGGCAATATGCTAAATCATTGTAAACCGCTTAGAGAGCTCCGGCTATAGAGCGGTATATAAATGTAAGTGCTATTGCTATTGCTATTGCTATATAAATTTCGTAAAACAGGAAATCCTCAGACATTTGCAATCTGTCATTTAGGTCAAAAAAGCTCTCTGTCCCAGCGTCTGTCGTGTCTAGAATAATGGGAAGAGGTGGATGCAACATCACAGCAATCCAGGATGTCACTGGTGCTCATATTGATGTAGACAAGCAAAAAGATAAAAATGGAGAAAGAATGATCACAATAAGGTAGAGTGCATAAAAATCTTGTGACTTTCACGTGGTTTCTAGTTGACTCAGGTAGGTACATGCACTCACAGATGACACCATTTTCTCTCTTTCAGGGGTGGAACAGAGGCAACAAGGCATGCAGTACACCTTATTAATACCCTTATTCAAGATCCTACCAAGGAACTGGAAGATTTAATTCCCAAAACTCATATAAGAACACCTGCTTCCAGCAGCAAATCAATCCACACCAATTTTTCATCTGGTGTCAGTACTGCTTCTGCTTCAAACAAAAACTCATTCGCCCTTGGAGCTCCATCTCTTGTAACTTCTCAGTCATCAACACTGTCTACTTTCCAGTCCGCTAACAAACTAAACAAGAACGTCCCAGCAAACGTGCGCTCTTCTTTTCCAGTCTCTCTTCCCTTAGCTTATTCCCACCCTCACTTTGCCTTATTGGCTGCCCAAACTATGCAACAAATTCGTCACCCTCGCTTACCTATGGCTCAATTTGGAGGAACATTTTCAACCTCTCCAAACACTTGGGGGCCATTCCCAGTGAGGCCAGTTAATCCAGGCAGCACAAATAGCTCTCCAAAGCATAACAGTTCAAGTCGCATAGGTAACCAGAATGGCAATATTTTGCAGTCTGAGTCTACGGGTTTAGCTTCTAGCTGTCCTGGTACCGTATCTTCAGTAGTTGCGTCCTCCCAGCCCCTCTGTGTGATGAGTAGCCGGACTCCATCATCAGTCAGAAAGCAGTTGTTTGCTTGTGTTCCCAAAACAAGTACCATGACAACAGCGATCTCAACTGTGACAACTACATGTAGCACACTGCCTTCAGCTTCTCCTGCACCTGAAAGCACTGGGCATGTGCCCCCTGCATTTCTGCCCTCTAGTGTTCCACAGGCACAGCAATCTGCACTTAAGACGGACGCTGTCCCTTCTGTCCCAGCACCCAAAGAAAAGGCATCAACACCAGAACAATCTGTTGGTAGTGCATGTGTGCAGTCAGTTGCAAGCAGCAATATCTCAGCTAGCAGCAATTCAGGAGTCCTGGAAACATGCGCATCTAGCAGTCCTGCACCTCCAAATAATGTCCAAGATGAAACACTGCCAACCAGTATGTCTGACATAAGCCCTTCCATATCTATGCCTTTTTCTTCCAGTTCAGAACCCACTCCATTAAGCTTAGCTTCACCTAGATCGGTTGCTACAGATAATCAGGACAACGGTAACTTACCTCAGTTAGCTGTACCAGCACCCCGAGTTTCTCACAGAATGCAGCCTAGAGGTTCATTTTATTCAATGGTACCAAATGCAAACCTACATCAGGAACCTCAGTCTATTTTTGTTACAAATGCAGTTCCTCTAACGCCTACTCAAGGTCCACCACCTGCAGTTCAGCTATCCTCTCCCATGAACATTATGAACGGTTCTCAAATGCATATTAACCCAGCAAACAAATCCTTGCCTCCTACCTTTGGACCAGCAACACTCTTCAATCACTTTAGTAGTCTTTTTGATAGTAACCAGGTGCCAGCTAACCAAGGATGGGGAGACTGTCCAATGTCCACACGAGCAGCAGCGGACCAATCTTTCACTGTCCAGTCTACACTTTTGAGTAATTCTGTGCTGGGTCACATGGAAAATGTGCACCCTGATAACTCCAAGGCTCCAGGATTCCGACCGCCACCTCAGAGGGTTTCAACTAGTCCTGTTGGTAAGTTGCTATGGTTCTGCACAGGATTAAGGGGATAACTGTGTTGATAGTCTCTTGGTTTCATTTGAGACCGTTTGCCAGACTGTTGGCTTCTGTGATTGTGACCCAGAAGAATCTGAAAAAATTGTGAGGTCCTTGGACTGATTTTACACACAATGCAACCTAATGTAATGTAGCTTAAACAGGGGGACCTAGGAATCAGCATGGCCATGGAACATGCAAGCTGATAAGCAGTGCTGAGTAGAGTACCTCCCATGGAATGAATGAAAAACCAAGCAGTTTAAAAAACAAAATCTAATCCTTCTGGTTGCAGAGTTTGTTTTGCTTAAATCTTTCAGGAGTAGCCCTCCTCATGTCTTTCTTCATAAATTGTTATATAGACATTAGGATATAAAGAGCATTATATGGCTGTCTCTTTCCCTGTTCCATAACAAAATTGTGGGAAAGCCAGATAAAATAAAGCAAGAATTGCACAGCTAGAATGATGCTGGCAAATTAAGCACATTGTGTGCATTTGGCTTTTATTGTACTCTAAAATTATCCCTCCTGTCCTTCAGAAAGCCTTTCTTAGAACTGTCCATCAGTATTTTGAAGAATTTAAATACCTAGCAAAATGGGCTTGCATCTGTGTTATGAACAAAGACCTCTTTGAAAACTGCACAAATTTGACACCTACAGAATTCAGTGCCCATTATCACTTTTGGGAGGGGGGGTGTCTTCATTTTTGATGTATCCAAGTTCACTTTATTGTCATTATATACCCTTATCATAGCTTAAGGAATATTGTAACTTCTATAACTAGAATATGCTAACATCTTTTACTAAGGTGTGCTGATTGATCACTAGACCCCAGGCTCTGAATATTCAACAGAAAGAATATTTCTTAAGCTATAAATATGAGCTTGCCAACAGTCTTCATGCTTATACTGTATATTGGAATGTGTTGCTAAAACCTCATTGCAAATGACAGGCCAGAACTGCATCTAAGCCTCATTCAGAGAGGAGGAGGAAGAAGAGTTTTCTCCAGGAAAAAGTGAATATGGGATTGCAGGGTAGTTCCAGAGATTTCAAAGCAACATAATTTCTTCAAACAGTAGCTCTCCAGTTTCTCATTTGAAACTTTTGTGATAGTTCTGGCAGATTTCCTTAGAATTGATAGGAATTATGGAACCTTTTAGATTATTAGATGTCTATTTCAGTGGCATGAAACATAGTTTGACATGATTATTGGACCACAAACAAAATCTGTCAAGGCTGAGTAGAACTGTGTTAAATTCATTCAATTCCTACCTGACTGGGAATTCCAGGAAGTAATTAATGGGGAATTGTTCCTTTTCATCCTACAAGCCTTTCTGTAGAATTGTTTCATCTGCCCCAGTAGCAGACTTAAATAGATCGACAGTGTGCAATAAGCTTGGATTGTCCTTGGAAAATGAGGGGTGGCAAAGTATTTGTCATTGGTAATGGCCTTTATGTAGATCCGGTTGATCAGCTAGAGTTTAGACATCTTGTTAGCTCCAGCTTTGTACTTGGAGACACAGTGTAGTGATTGAATGCATTCTAGCTGTGCTTAGTTGACCATCTGTGACACTTTCTTGGAGGGCAGAGATGCCAATGTCATTCATGCCAAAGAGTGGGGGTGAGGGGCATTCAAATATTTCTCAGAAGGAAATTCCAAAACTGTTGGACTGCCATCAAGAAGGTGCTGGTACCACCAAATGAATCTCTGTTAATAACAGGCCAGGAGTGGGGTCTTGGTAGCAGATCTGAATGGCAATCCAGATTGATGGGGATGGATGGTCCTTAAGGTAGCTTAGTTCTAGATTGTAAAGGGCTTTAAAGGATTGGGCTCATGAGCAGATTGTTAGCCAATAGATTTGGAGTAAGATAGCAATAATGTGTACCTGTTTATCTGCCCGCACTGGTAATCTAGCAGTGGTATTCTGAAGCAGTTAAAGTTTCTACACCATTTTCAAAGGTAATCCCATGTAGAGCACACCGTATCCAGACTAGACTACTGCTGTTAATTCATGGATGGCCATCACTAGATCTAAATGTTTCATGTAGCGGGACAAACAGCACACCAGCCGATAGGGATGTGCACGGTCCGGAGAAGTCCGGACCGGCACCGAAGGGGGGCCTTGTTTTTAGGGCGGGGAGGGCTTGCTTAGCCCTCCCGCCTCCTTGCCCCCGCCAGCGCCCGTATTGTACTGTAGAGGGGCGCTGGAAACCAGCCGCCGCCGCCGCCGCGGCGAAATAACCCCTAAAACCAGCCAGCCCTCCCTCCCTCCCAGCTACCTGCCCGCCCGCCCGCCCACCCACTCACCCAGTCGCTCACCCCGGTGAGTCACCCGGTCGCTGGATAAAAAGCGAGAGGAGCTCCGGCACAGAGCTCCCCTCGCTTGGAAGGCCTCCAGCAGAATGGTGGCTTGCGCAAGCCACCATTCTGCTGGAGGCCTTCCAAGCGAGAGGAGCTCTGTGCCGGAGCTCCTCTCGCTTTTTATCCAGCGACCGGGTGACTCACCGGGGTGAGCGACTGGGTGAGTGGGTGGGCGGGCGGGCGGGCAGGTAGCTGGGAGGGAGGGAGGGCTGGCTGGTTTTAGGGGTTATTTTGCCGCGGGGGGGGGGCGGCTGGTTTCCAGCGCCCCTATACAGTACAATACGGGCGCTGGCGGGGGCAAGGAGGCGGGAGGGCTAAGCAAGCCCTCCCCGCCCTTAAAGACATACCCCCCACCCGGACCCGAACCAGGCAGGGCCGGACCGGTCCGGCAGTTCGGCCATTCTTTGGAATGGCTGCCGGACCGGTTCGGACACACCACTACCAGCCGAAGCTGGCAAAAGGCACTCTTGCCCACAGCAATCTTTATTTGCTGTGGGCAAATTCCGTTCCTAATCCCTTGATGTTTACATTTGAACCAGGCCTTTATATTTGTATTCTGTGATGCTTAATTCATACAAACCAGATTATTTCTCTTCAATGTCCGCTGTGAGTCTTATTGGTGAGATGTAAAGATGTTTCTCTTTGTCTCATTAATCTAAAAACCAATTTTTGAATATAGGCAGAATTTTCAGTCCTTAGTTCTATCAGAAATGTGTGTCTGCAGAGGCAAGATTTAGTAGGAAATTAATTTACTATTGTTCATAATTAAATCATGTTCTGCATCACACTGGCACATATCCTTTCTGACCCATTCCTACTGAGAGAGAATTAAATGAGCCCAAAGTTCCCTCTTTAATAGCAGTCCCCCCATGTCATTTTTAATGCTCAGAAAACTGACTATTGCTCAACATGACTGCTTCAAACATGTGCTTGTGATCACAATACTCTTATTTTATCTAGTTTAAATATTCTGCCTCCAGTGCAATATTGCTTAGGGTGGCTCACAAAAACAATAAAATGAATAAAATGGTACAAAATTAATAAAATACAGTCAAAAACAAGACTCAATTAAAACCAGACTTAGAAATTAAAAACTTATTAGAAACAAAGAATAAAAACTAAAATGCCTCTCTAATCAGATGAGTCTTCCAAGTGTTCTTTAAAAACTCTCAGGAAGGGGGCATGGTGAAGTTTGTCCAAAAGGGCATTCCAAAGCCAAGGGGCCACAACCAACAAGCCCTGGTTCTGGTTCCTACCAAGCGAATCTCAGTGAATTATGAGATTGTGAGCAGGACCTGAGATGTAAAACAGAGGAGCCCTGACAGGATCATATGGGCAGATGTGATCTGACATGAGACCCCAGCCCCAAGCTGTGTAGAGTTTTAAAGGTCAAGACCAGCACTTTGAATCTAGCCCAGAAGCAAACTCATAACAGGTAAAGCTGCTGCAGGCTGTGTATAATACTCCTGAAGTGACTAGCACTTAAGAGCATCCTTGCATCAGCATTTCAACCAGCTGAAGCTTCTGAGCTGTCTTCAAGGGCAGTCCCGTGTAGAGCACATTGCTGTAATTGAAATTACGGCAATGTCATCAAACTGGATGTCACCAAAGCATGAGTAGGGCAGCAGCTGGTGTACCAGCCAAAACTGGTAGAAGGCACTCCTGCACACTACTGCCACCAGGATCTCCAAGGACAGCATCAGGTCCAGAAGTACCCCGAAGCTGTGAACTTTATTTCTAGTGGGGACTATGACCCCCATCTAAGACTAGATTTACCTCACTGCTTGCATAATTAGTTTGACCAACTCAGAGCACTTATTTGCTCAGCTTATGAAACTTATGTTTCAGTTTGTTTGCCCCCATCTGGGCCAGAATGGCATCCAAACGCCAGTTAAGGCCATCCACTGCCTCCCTGGAATCTGCTGACTTAAATGATAAGTAGAGCTGGGTGTCATCTGCATATTGTGACCACAGTCAATGACTACAGTTGGCCTCTGCCAGTGATTTCACGTAGAGATGTTAAACGGCATAGGGGACAAAATAGACCCCTGAGGCACCCCAGTGACCAAGGTACGGAGCTGGTGCTCCCTCATATTATCTTCTGAATATGAACTTCCAGGTAGGACTCAAGCCACTGTATAGCCATGCCCCCAAGTCCCAACCCAGAAGGCAACTCAGAAGAATATAGTGGTTGATGGAATTGAAGCTGCTGCGAGGTCCAGGAGTATCTAGTTCATCCCATTAATGTGGGACTTCCATTTATTTCATTAATAAAATGGTATGGTTCTAAAGGTAACTTTATTATCCCTGCACTTACAGGATTTTCTATTTACCAACAGATGCACTCATTTAAAACAGTAGAAGCTGCAATGGCTCAAATTCATTGTGGACCACTGGATATGCTTGTGTAATAAACTTATGGTCTGAGGTGCATCAGTAGCCCTTTTGCACTTTCTGGCGGTCTCAGAGGCCCTAATGAGAATGGAGAAAGGGGCTAAAGGATTTCTTTGAAATTTCTATCACATGCTGAAGAGATGATCCACTTTTCAATTTAAATTTTAAAATTTAAGCTGGAAAATAAATAGCCTTTTCAGTGCTGACTTCCAAAGGCTGTCTCTGATGCAGACCATCATTTGATGACTGTGAATCAAGTGATGTCTTGGCATATGTGAATGGCCATCACAGATGCAGAACTTGCATTTTGCTTCACATCACCTTAAACTGCTTTTCAGTGAAGTTGGTTCATACTGTCAAGTTATATACTCGCAAGTGTGAATCCAAGCAGAGAGACCACCTGACCTGTACATTATTCTTTCCCAGGCAAACATAGACCTTTTGAATTGCAGAAGCTGGGTTTTAATTTGGAAATATTTCAGCTGTGCTCCATGGTGGTAAAGTACAGGCAATGGAGAATAATGTTTCTCATTTCAACAAAAGTGTAAGAAGCACTAGAATGCACAGTAAGAGAGATGCAGCAAATGTAGCTGGGTTGACTGAGTTATATATTTACTTAAGTTTTAAATGGCTGTTAAGGACCAGAAACAGCTGAGTATAGGTTCTTTTCAACTTGACTTTTATGTAAAGCTTAAAAGTACCTATATGCATTAGCTATCTATAGAAGATTTCTTTTTGGTCCTTAACAACCACTTAGAACATGAATATGCAAGCAAATACGTTGTTCCACCATGGGAAAATGGTCTTGAGGAGCACTACTCTACTGTCGCATCTCTTGAATGTGGCTGCAACAAAAGAGCAAGATGTTTGTCTGCAACATCTAGAATGCGACTGTTAAGTCCTTTGAGAGCTTGTTTCCCAGCATTTAAGTTGTTACATTAATTGCATGCATTAAAAGTGCTAGTGTTGGGCCAATCTGGTGGTATAGCTTCAGCCTGAAGATGGGCATTTTAAATTGCTAAATTTGTGCAGATAACTTTGCATTCTTGAAATTGTTTTACATGCTGTGTGGCTTTGACCACATGTTTGATAGCATTTTCCCATCTTGACCTGTACAATTAAGTCCATCAGCTATATATTGAATATCTGCAAATATTTTCCTTCCCTAAATGTGGGTAGGGGAGGTAGCATTGAGATGTAGAGCAGTTCGTGCCTGGAATGAAAAACATTTAAAAGCACATGATATATTGTGCTAGGAACTTGCTAAATGTAATCTATTCCTCCTTAGTTGATGCTGGGAATCAGGATCAAGGGGCACCTGCTTCACTAAAATGGGTTTTTAGTTCTTGAAAGAGTGATGGGTAGTTAGTGTCTTTCTGCTGCTCTGAAGTTAATTGTTCAGGCATATACTGGTATTAATTTTAGGCTTACCTTCTTTAGATCCATCCAGCAGCTCTTCAAACTCCTCTTCAGCACCTATGACAGGTTTTTCAGCAAATATTCAAGGAGCACGGGTTTATCTTCAAGGGCCAGCACCTGTTGGGACTCCCAGCTTTAACAGACAACATTTTTCACCACATCCTTGGACAAGTGCTACAAATTCATGTAGGAGCATTATGGGTCTGTCTAATTCAGCTCTTCAGTCTGTTGGTATTGACCTTTTTGCTGGCTGTATGATTCTAACACAACTGTTTTGAGCATAACTTAAGAGAACTGAGGCAACTTGAGAGGAGATTATTGAACTGGTTAGAATGGCATCTTAAGGGCCAATTTAGACATGACACAGTCGCATGCATCTCCCACCGCCTTGTGTTAAACCAAGAGAAACCTTTCGTGAGTTTGAGCAGAGGAATAGCTGCTTAACATTCTCCCTTCTAACTTTTCACACAGAGTCTGCCCTACAAGGGAAAAAAATGAGTACCATTCCCACCTTGCTATTAATTTACTATAATTTGCTTTTGGACATTTAAAAGAAAAGGCTGGGGGAACGATGCACACAACTGCATGTCACATCTGGTTTGGGACCCAAGACTTCTAACAGTCACTTTAAACATAGAATATGTGTCATCTCAGGAAAGTTAAGTACATCGGCATAGTGAGATTTACACTGCCAAATAAAATAAAACTCATATGGAAATAGGCTGCTTCAGGGGAAAGGTAGGGAGAATTTTTTTTACTATACAGCATATTTTCATAGCAGTTGTCTTAAAGCTGAAAAGCGTCTAATTTGTACCCTCACACACAGGACGGTTTTGGGCTATCTGATGGTCGGCCTCAACAGGAAACTGTCACCTAAGAAGTTACCTAGTTCTATACTTCCTGTACTAGCTTTTAGGCTGCTTGCTCTCATCCCATATAAATATGAGATCAGACAGTGCTATAGTTTAAACCATTAAGCTCATGCTTATTTTTAAGCGGATCCTAGAAGAACCTTTCTGTATGGCTAAGCATTGATTTGGAAAATTACCATTCCTGGTCAAACAACTGAAACCTATTGGAGCCAGTTTGCTAACTTTCCCTTCTCCCCCAATCCAAACTCATAAGGTAAATAAACCATGAGAGAGAGAGAAGAGAAGGGAAGAGACAACTGACAAAGGCAGATAGGCAAGCATCTCCTCCTTCCCTTTGTGTGAGAGTGCAACCCATCCAAACCTTTCTATGTATGGGTGTGGGAGAGCAGTCAGAATTCTCAACAGCCAAAGCTATGCTGCTCTAACACTGAGCACAACAAATAGGCCAGCTCTGAGATTCAAACCATGAGCCATTTCTCATGGTCTGAGAAAGGGGCGAGGGGAGGAAGCCTTGAAAAGCTTACCTCCCCCACAGTCAATCCTTTTTTTGTTGCTGGGTGGCCATATCGGCCACCCAGACAATTGCTGGCTTCTGTTGGTAGCTCCGAGGGTTGGTGTGCCAGGACACTTTGCCCCACACTTGAACTCCCATAATGCACCGTGTGAATGAGCGGTGCATTATGGGGATCCCCCTTCCCCTCCTCCAAAGCAAGCAGGGAGCCCCACAGTTGGCTCTCTAGCCCCATTTTGCAATCAGTAAAATGGGGCTATTGAGCACTCGCTCTCCTAACCCCATTTAAGAGGGTGGCTCCAGGGGTGGGTTAGCCACCAAGGTTCCGCCAGGTTTGGGCATGATCCAAAGTCTTTATTTTCGCACAGGCAAAACTGGTCTGGGCTTCCTTAGCCCGGCTTTTGCCTGCACGTGAGAATAGTTTCTGTGGCTTAGAAATATTAACTCTGTATTTAAGTAGATATCTACTTCTGTTGAAGAATTAAGAAACTCATCCATTGAGAGAGAGCTCTATAGAGCAGTAGTTAAAGTAGCTGAGCATTTCATATGTAATAAAGCAAGAGAACTGTTTTTTCATCAGGTGAATCTCCTATTCCATCAGTTTCCTCGGGATCATCTTCACCCCTTTCAGCTGCTTCAGCACCTTCAACCTTGGGCCAGCCAAAGGCAGGGAGCACAAATCAAGATCGAAAGGTGCCACCACCTATTGGAACAGAAAGACTTGCTAGAATTAGGCAAGGAGGTTCTGTTACCCCCACCCCCTTGGGAACCAACTTCACAGCTCCAGTTGGACACAGTGGTATCTGGTCATTTGGTGTTAACAATATGTCAGGTGAGTGTCTCACTAAGCAAATGGTTGTTTGAAAAAGCAGTATTTAAGGACCTGTAATTTAAAGGAGAGATGGGGGAGAGGGGTGGTTATAAGAGGAAGAGTGAAAATATACTGAGTATATCAGGCTTTGGGACTTTTACTGAATGTTGCAGTTAAGAGAAATGTACATATGCCGTACTTAAAATTAATAATGGGAAGTTGTCTCTTTCCTGGTATATATGTGAGGGTTCCACATGGGAATTTAGCAATGTCAGAAGCAGCCCTGAAGTGTTATTCCACAGGGGAAGAGTCAGTAAGGTTGGCTAAAGAAGTGGATCTGTAGGAAAGCAAGACCATTTGGGGTAAGGAGTGATATCACAGAAGGCACAAAGATTAGGATGGAAGAAAGCCAGAGGAGCCTGATAATGGGTCTTGTGTAAAATGAAGGTGCCAAAAAGATGATGGCTATAGGTATTCAGGGAAAGCTCCTATATGAAACTTGGAGATTCCCAGCACCATGCTATACTTCCAAAACAGTCACAGTAAGAACTTTAGGGAAAGTCAGGTGATAGAAGCCATTCGAAAGGGTTATGAATAGACTGAAGAAAACTGATAAAATGGCAAGTAAGACTTTTCTAGAAGGAGTTTACTGTAGACATTAGCAAGAGGTAGAAGAAAGATGTCTTGTAGCTGTTGAAAAAGAATTGATAAGAAGATCTGACAGTTACTAGGATATGAGAAAAGACAGGGAAGGTTGCTTGCCGCTGAGATGCAATGGTCATGCTCAACAGAAAGGATATGCTGGCAAGGAGAGAGCTGGAGCTTTGCTTTCTGATTGTACTATAGCAATTTCTGTTGCTGAAAAGGCAAGTTACTGTGCATTATTAAGTCTATAAACCAACAAAAATTTTAAAAAGCCACATAAAACCATAACTCAAGAAGGTTTCAGAATGGTCCAGGTTCTGCTTCAATGGCTCCTAAGCAGCCCTTGGCAACTCTAGGTTTGCCAACTCTTGGTGGGTTTTTTCATTTTTTAAATGGTGAATTGGAGGTAAGAGAAGTTTTTACTGTGCCAACTACCAGCAGGTTTTCTCTATTGGAATTTTGACTAAAATTGGTGTTCTTTCAAGTGGGATTGGCCTCTCTCATAATGATGGATGGCTTCAATTTTAAATGGAAGTCTCTGATTACTAATAAATTAGCTCATTATGGTTTTTCCCGGGATAAGATCATTAAGCTGGGATTTGATCAGGCTAGGAGTGCAATTAAGAAATGAATCATAGATATGGAACTGCAGGAGGAAGCTGCAAACTTACCCCAAAACATCTTTATAGGAGATCAGTTGATCATCAGGATACCTGAGTACCATTGTAGTTCCAAAGTTCAGGCATGCTCTCACGCTTGCTCGTCTGAATGTGCTACCATCTGCTGTAATGGAGGGAAGTGTTTGCCCATGCGGCTCTGGCTTGGTGGAAACAAATGCACATGCCATTTTGTACTGTGATTTTTATAGGAAGGCACGATTAAGTGTCTCGTTTGCTGCAAAACTTTCCAGGCCATTCAATTTTTTTTAAAAAAATTTACTTTTAAATTCCAACTGTGAAGTTATTAATAAAATGGCTATATTATTTGTAAAACTCATTCAGAATTACTGTAATATTTTACCTGTCTGCTGGTCTATGACTGTAATCAAGTTTGAATCTGAATCTGTTGGAATTGAATATTCCTGTTCCTCCTGCACCTGTTGATATTGTTGATGCAGCCCTGACAATGGATTCTTTTTCTAGTGAACAACATGAAGTTTCATTATGCAGTGATATTGTTAAGGAACTTGATCCAGCCAGTGTTTTCTAATCACATAAACTTTGAAGTCCATATTTGAACAATGTGAAAAAATAACTAGGAAGTTGTAATTGTTTGTCATGTTTAAAGGAGATGATCAGAAGATTTTAAAGGAGACAGATACAAAAGATGGAAGAACAAAGGAATCGTTATACTAAGAAGGCAATAATTTCTAGTTTGGTTTGCAAAAAATGGAATGAACTGGGTTAAGTAGTAAATTGCGTTTGCATCCTAAACACATTGTGTTTAGCATGCATTTGGGATACAGGCATATGGAGGATCAGTGGCAAACCCAAAAGGATGTTATATCTACTTTGAGCAACTTTTTGCACTGCAGTTCACAATGTATTGATCTGATACTTATGAACTGGCTTCCTAGTGTTGGTGTGGTTCAGTAATTTCTCTCAACTTTCAGTAAAACCATTATACGGTTAATTTTTTTAATGAGGGTTTTTTTAAGTTTGAGGGGAGTAGACAACTCCCTAGTGGACCACTCTCTTTGGCCCCTCAGGCAGGATGTTTTGGATGGAGAACAAGCACATGTTTCTGGATGTTGCTATTGGAAGAATCACTGGAACCCTTAGAGAGCAGAGGACTTGGCAAGGGAATTTCCAGCTTTCTAATAACAGAAATGAAATGCTAATAACATGAGTTGAATTTCAGATTCTTGTCATATCATCTTTAAACAATACTTTGTCTTTCTAGAAGGCTTGTCAGGTTGGTCCCAGCCTGTAATGGGAAATCATCCAGTGCATCAACAGCTATCGGATCCAGGCGCCTTTTCCCAGCATCAGCCAATGGAAAGAGATGACTCTGGAATAGTGGCTCCCTCAAACATTTTCCAGCAGCCAATGCCAAACAACTTTGTGGATTTCTCTAAAGTATGCTTTCAAAATGTGTTCTCTCTCTCTCATATATATCTCTTGTCTACAATTATATTCCCTTTTTGCTAATGACAAGCTTATTGTTTGTCCTAAAGTCACTTTGATGTAAACATTATCTGATACAGCTGGAATCAGTTGCTACAAAGCAAGCCAAGCTTGCCACTTATATAGTTACTGGTTCCATTTCAGTGGCTCTGGGTCTTCTCAGTGGAAACTTGTAACTGTCAATCTCATGTTTCAGGAGTGTTAGGGATTTCTCAGCTTCCTGGCAAACCTTTTAGATCTGTATAATTTTAATGTTCTTCTGAATAAAATTGTCTTATACTGATTTTAATAAGTGATTAAAACTACTTATTTGGAGACAATATCCTTGTATTTGGAGACAATAAATACTTCAATACAGAGGAAAGAGCATCCCCAAAACTTTTCCTAGATTAATGTTGCCATTATTTTCCTCTCCAATTAACTTCTCTTTCTTTTCTGTGGTGGACAACGAGCTCTGGGGCAGAGTTCAGAATGGTGAGATGGGAACAGAGGACTTTAAAACTGGCAAACTTGCTGCTGGTGGGGTGGGCCCAATCTGAGAGGCAGGGATGGGGTAGGTAGCAGAGCATGGGCCTGGCTGAGTGCATGGAATGTTGGGTTGGGTCCCAGTAGTGTGTTCGCCAATTTAGAGTCCTCTGTTCCCTTTCTCACTGGCTCATACCCTCCCCACCCCAGGGCTCACCAGCTGCCACTGTTCATTTTTCATCCTCATCAGTGGATATTTCCAGTAGGATTCTAAACAATCTGTAAGAGTTCCCTCTATAGTCTACACACATTACCTTAGATATTTATCAGCTGTTTGATTTATGTTACTATAGATTACAATGTTCTACATTACTGTCTTATAGTAAGTTTTGTTTCACTGGATTTAGCAGATGCTCTCTTCATCCAAAGAACCAAGATATTCTGTCAGTATTGCAAAAATGAAGCCATGGTGGGTAATTTCTAGAAGTATCTGCATCCCAAAAGGCATGTTTAATTAAGTGTGTACAATGAATGTAGGGATGGTGAAGATGCGTGCTTCTAATGCAGAAAATGAGTTGGCTAGCCTGAGTCACTTATGAAGTGCTGTTGAATTCTTAATATCCTATTTCAGTTCTGCTGACAGGCTTCTTGTGTTCAACCTGTACTACAAACTAAAGCAGGGCTACATAACTTTGACCCTCTAGCTGTTTTTGGATTGCAACTTGCATCATCATCTTTGGTAACTGTGGCTGAGCAAGATGGGAGTTTTCCAGCAGCTGGAGGACCAAAGTTGTGCAGTCCTGAACTAAAGTATTACTCTTTAGATCCGATTCTGTACTCTGCTGCCCTTTGCTGTAAATCTGTCTTTCCCTTCTGTTTTAGGGCCTACCAATTTCCATGTATGGAGGCACTATAATACCGTCTCATCCTCAGCTAGCTGATGGACCAGGTGGCCCTCTTTTCAATGGACTGCATACTCCAGATCCAGCATGGAATCCCATGATAAAGGTTGTCCAAAATTCAACAGAATGTACTGATGCCCAGCAGGTGCAGTAATTAACCCTTTCCTTGTACTTTTTAAAGTTTCAGGCTTCTGCATTATTAAATAATTGAAACATTAAGCAGGTGTCTAGTTTTTCAAGTATGCTACATTTTCCTAGAAAATGTCATTTTAAATGTAGTTTTATACATACAGTGCACACTTAAAGGTGAATCCGGAACTCTAATTTGGTTATTCAAGTTAGGCTCCTGAGTAAATGATGGCTTGATTTCAAAATTGTTGGATTTGCTCAAAGTAAAGGACACAACTAATGGGTGGGTTCTGTCTCAACTGTAGGGATAGCTGTGTATGAGGACAAGATAGATTTAAAATGTACAGGTCACTTCTACTTTGGAGCCAGACTTCAGTTTTTTCATCCCACTGAATCTATTTTTAGCTCTTTATGGTGGTACTGTAGCTATACCATGAAATTAACTTTCTATTTATGTTTCTCTCACTATAGATTTGGCCTGGTACCTGGGCACCTCACATTGGAAACATGCACCTCAAATACGTCAACTGATTTAGGAGGTCTTACCTCTCTTTTAAGCCTTGTTTGGAGAAATCTATTACCTTGGAAGACCCTGGGAATTTTTTAATGTGCCTAACGAAGCGATTTTTTTTCTGTGGGCTGTAACGAGAGAAACTTGTTTGCCCGTTGTGTAAGAACAAATTGAGTTACCTATTCAACTGATTCTGTTTTCCAGTTAGTTTAGCCATTTTGAACTCAAAATCAGATGACCCTAGTGCTTTTGGCTAAACACTACTGAATGCTACTTGTATGCAGCAGAGAACTAGATGATTACATGATTTCAGCCTTTTAGGGTGGTAAATACATGTATAATTGTTTACATACTTAAAAGGAAAAACGTTGAGTAAATTTCATGTCGTATAGTGGCTCTACTTTATGTAGCCTGTATTAATGTGAAATATTTACCTGAATATTCAATAAAAGATGAACATTATAGATTTTGTGTAGTAATCCTGATGAAATACTACAGGTTGCTACAGAATGGTAGTGTCCACCAGTTTTCCACATTTAATTTTGAAGAATTAGGAGATCTATGCAGCTGTTGTCAATGTTGACTTTGACTATACCAAATGCATTCTCAGGTAAATTTCCCTCTATCAGCACTAATTGTGTTAGTACCCACTAGAAAGTCAGGAGCATCTCTGACACTGAAATATGATTGAACACAGTGGAGGGCTGTGATAGCTGATCAGCAGCATTCTAGCCCAAAGGATAGCTTCATCCAGTGTGCCAGAGGAAAGGAACAGGGTTCTGTTGACAATCTGAAGCTTTTTCTGTACATAATGTGCTTTAGAACCAATTTTTTAAATAAGCATGGTGTATACTTCCCATGTTTCAACTCTAAAGACTGAGGATTTATCAACATGTAAGATGCTATGCCAAATCCACACTTGCTACATGTGAAGTTAGAAGGTACCATGTTAATGCCCTAAGATGGATACTGAAGTATCATTTAATAGACTCGGAGGCTTCTGTTGGCAGGAAGTATGTGCCAGGAAAACACAATATTTTCCTGTGTCTAAAGTTCTGATAGCTGGTAATCCTCAGTCCAAAGATGTGATAATCTGAGTGACAACTTCAGCTATCTAGGTGCTCACTGAATATTAAGACTTCACAAGAACAAAATACCAGTATCTCTTGTAGTCAAAAGTATGTTCTCCAGTCCTGAGCATTTGTAAAAGAATGAGAACTATGGGATTGTATGTAGTAAGTAATTCTCTTTAGATGCATTTCCTAATCTTCTTCCAAGAAACTCAAGAGTTATCCCACTGGATTTTCACCACATTGTGTGGGGTAGGTTGGCAGCTATGACTCCCAAGAGGTAGCAAGGGGTGGTGGGTATTCTTTCATCCACCAGACTGAAACTTTACAGCAAAGTGTCAGACAATAGTCACAGTATATTATGGTCCGATTGCTTGAATTATATTTTTTTTAAGGTTCCATGAAGCCTCACTCATTCATCTACCCCAGAACAAGCAGCAGAAGCCAGTGCAGCCAGTTAGGCTTCTTCAGCCTCCCAGGAGCTAGACCAGCCCCTTAGCTTTCTTCCTGGCCAGGAACTTGGCAGGGTGAAGCCATGTGTGTGGTAGGGTGTGGGCTCATGTCCCCTGCAGATTTCAGCTGGCCTGTTATTGACCCCACCCCATTCTTTCCTGCGACACAGTCTTGGACAGGAATTGAAAACTAGCCTGGAGGAAAAGACTGGAAGGTCTGGCCTAATACAAAATGAGGATTAGGCCCATGTTCTGAATAAGTTTGAAAACATCAAGCAGTCAAACATTAATGAGGGAAATAAACTGATAACATCAATTACCTTAACTCTGTGTTTAATGTATAGCAAAATTCTCTCTCCCCTAGTAAAGTTCATTGCCACCCCTTTGCTCCCCGAAAGTTTCTTTTTGGTGATACAGTAGCCTTCAAAATGTGGGCTTTGTGCCTACCCCATGGAAGAATTCTCAAGATCCCCAAAGCACTCTGAAGTGCCTCCCTTCCGCACCAAGCGTGCTTGGTATCTTCAGCAGCAGAGCACTTTCTTGCTCAGTTTCTTCTTGACCACCATTGCATGTGCTTCCTTTGGGATTGCTCCTTGGTCATTCTTGGTTCCTGAGAGAAAAGGTTTTTACAGTTTGGCCTATTGGTTCTTAGGTTGTTACTCTTTGCCTCACAAATTGGATTGGTTTGCTTGTTTTTTGCTCTAATGAACGCTAAAAAAACTTTTAGGTGCTGTTTGTCGTACCATAGGAATCTTCCTTCCTCCGACAAACAAGAACTCTGTCTGCTTTGCCTTGGGGAAGACCATATTGTACACACCTGCAAAATTTGTCTTTCTCTCAACTAGAAAGAGCAGGGGATTGCATTTAAAGGCTGCCTTGTATGAACAAGCACTGTGCCCTCTGACCCCAGTCTCCGCTATCATTGACATCAGCGTTACCCAACTATTGCCAGTCGAAGCCGGACTTGTCCCCGAAGTCTTCCCCGATGGATCCTGTGCAGGTTGCCTTTAAGAAACCATGGGGTGTCCTGAAGGATAGTTACCATGGGCCCTATAAGACACACAAGCATCAAGAGGACAATTCCTCATCCCATTCTAAACATCAGAAGACTTCATCGACATTGACACTGTCAACCTTGAACACCCTTCAGAGGTCAACACCTACTGCTCCTAATAGCCATCAACCATCTGCCTCGATCTTGACCCCCAAACTATTTGTCACCACTGCAGCTTAGACCAAAAGGTAACGACTTGCCCAAGGCCATAAAGTGAGTTTCATGAGTGAACAAGGATTTGTCCTGGTCAAGTCCAGCACCCTAAAGCCCACAGTAATCCTTGCATTTGTGGAAAAAATGCATGCATGGAACAAAAAATGGATTCACTTACCCTCAAATCAGAGAGAGGGGATGTCCTCACCACTTGCCTGTGGGCTTCTCAGAAGCATCTGGTGGGCCATTGTAGGAAACAGGATGCTGGACTAGATAGGCCATGGGCCTGATCCAGCAAGGCTGCTGTTATCCCAAGCAAATCCAAATATTGCATTCTGTAAGGCAGAGGAAGAGGCAGAAGGTACTGGAAGTCTCTCATTGCTCTGCTAGAATAAAAACTTGAATCTACTTGGGTGCTAAATTTGGTCCCTTTTCACTTCATCACTTTCCCACATGCACCCTGGTGCTTGTACATTGTGCCAGTCTGCTTAAACATATAAAGTCTAGCATTAAGAAGCTTCCCCTTGGCATTTTGCAAAGTTTGATTCTTATATGTGAAACTTGTAGAGGCAGCTGTTCAGTCCTGCCTCATGGCAAGTGAGAATTCCTTTAACAAGTCTAAGTTCTACTATTCCGGCTGAGTAATGAGAAAAATCGTCATTTTCTTGTGCAACTTAGTAAACAGTGAGTACAGGGAGGACTTTGGTTATAAATCTACAATTTGGAGAGCCAGAGACCTTGACACTCCTTTTTCACCCCAACCTCACTTTTGGTGCATGCAGGCTTCACCTTATGCATTACTGTTTTTTCTATGATATGTGTTGGGCTGCATTAGTCCTGAAGGCTTTAACAAGCAGCTCCAGTCATGTGCACTATCTGTGGAGGGCTGCTATTGCAATCCTTCCCTGCTAAGTCTCCATGAATTGCTTTGCTGAAGAGGGTGAGAAGTAAACTGACTGGAGCCTACATAGCAGGGCCCTTCATATTTGAGTGCAAACAGTCAGCAGGAGGATAAATGGCTTACTGGCTACAATACTGGCAAGACCAGTAGAGAGTTAGGTGGTTGATGCTGTGACTCAGAGGCCCACATATCATAGGTTATATCAACAGGGAAAGAAAACACTTGGGAAATCATTCTGTTCAGCACTTTTGTAGGCATCGAAGGAAACATCTCACCTTCAGGCCTATTCAACATCTGTTGAGGATAGAGATGATTGGACTGGTCCTGAGAGCACAAAGGTGCTCTGGGACCTATTCAGGTTTTTCCCCTTCTTGGTTCCAAATAAAAAATGGTGCCATTTTGGACTTGGTGGCTCAACTTTCTTGACAGAATCTCTTCAAGATGGATACCTTGAGATCTATAATGAAGGAGAACTTCCTTCTCAGAGGCATGCCAGTATATATACTGCTGTTGAAGAGACACAGAAAGCTGCTGTGATCTGTATTCACTTCTAGTACAAGGTTTTCCTGTCTGGTCTCATGGCATCTCAGAGCATGCCAGTGTGGCTCACTGTTTTCAGGAAATCTTTCTATACTTGCTTACTTTGCTGTAAAGGACATCCCAGTACAATCACATTTGAGGGATGGAGGCTTTTATGATGTTCAGCTTACAGTTAGCTGCCTGAACAAACTGGCTTCATGGTGAACTTGCGAGAGAGTTCCCTGCATAATAATGCAGAGTTGGGGTTGAGCCAGGATCAACACTCACTAGTCCTGCATTTCCTCTCAGAGGAGAGGCAACACAAGCACCTCAATCAGACTTTCTGGATCAACATGATCAAGGAGGTGGACTTCATGACTTTGGCATAGCTACCACATATGATGGTATTCTGTCAGAATACAGTGGTTCAAGTACAATTCCACGTATGGCTCTTCAATACCTGCTTCTTCCCTTCCAAGATGAGATACCAGAGCAGGTTCACAAGATCTTTTCTTTTTTTAAAGCGGGGGGGAATAGCATGGCAGCTGGAGGATGTGCAGTCTCACATAGTTTGACAGAACTGTCACAATAGATGCTAGTCAATTAGCTGGGGACGCACATGTTGGTGGGCATTTGAAACTCGGCTGCAGAGTTTGATCTGCAGCAGCACACAAAGGCCCACATAAACGCCACAGCAAAGGCCTACATATATAGGCAATGCAGAACCAAATCAGGGTTCCATCATTAGGAAGTGAGCAACATCCCTCAGGTGAGCAGAGTTCCATCTTTTCTTGCTCTTGGTGAAAAATTTGATGGGACTTTCCAATATCTGGGCAGATAGTCTGCTCAGCCAATCAGGATCAAGGATTGGGTGCTGAACATCCACAGTGGCTATATTCAAATAGTAAGCTATGAGTACAGGAAGTCCCCAGCTTACAGGTTATGTTCCAAAAGTTTATTTGTAAGTTAGATGTTCATAACTTGGAATGCATATAGTTTCCAAGAGTGATGACTGGTTGGCATTTGTAAGTTGGAGGCTTTTTAATGTAATACTGTTATGGAGCTTTGTTTGTAAATATGGGTGTTTGTAACTCAAGAGTGCCTACAAATTGCCAACCAGTCACTGGACAATGAGCAAATGGAGCAGTTCATATCCAGGCATTGGCATGCAGGGGCAATAGGAGCAGATGTCTTGATTGAAGAATGACACAGGGCATCTATCTTTTGCTTTTCTGCCATTGAGTCTCTTCCCAAGGACCTTGTCCAGAATCAAGACTCAGAAATCCAAGCTCTTCCCAGTAGTTCTGAACTGGCCATAGAGGCTATGGTTCCTAGAGCTGAGAGCACTGTCTGTTCACCACTTGGGTTCTGATATGTTGGCGGCATTTGTTGATATAGGGTCATAACCTTGACAAGGTCACATTTCCACTCTTCAGAGAGTGCTATTACCTTTCCGATCACATCCTGCTTTCATCTCCAGGTTTCTCTGTTGAGGAACATTCTTCTGTCCCTGAACTGGTCAGTAGACTTGCACAGATTCACAGATGTGAACCTGACTTTTCCAGATCAGCTGGTCACCACTTCAGATACAAGCCTACTAAACTGGGTGAAAGGATGGCCATGAGAACTAGTCTAGGACAGAAGCTCAGAAGAGCACACACAGGCTGGACCTACAGGTAACCACATTAGCTTTGTGGGCATTTCTGGATGCCATGGCCAGCACCCGTTTCCACCAAAAGAGTATTACAAGAGTCGCACTAGCTCAGATGCTTCACGTAGGGAGACATACAGTCTGATTACATGGATGGAGTGGAATCTGCTTTCCTAGCAGCAGTGCATCTGGTTAATTAACCTGGTGATCTACTGGTTCAGCAGGTCATCAGTGAAGGATCTGAAGTAAAAACTACATTGGCTAGTTCTAGTAGTTAATAAAAAATTGAGTTTCCAGAGATGGATTGGTTCTCCACTCAGGAAAATATTCAAGAAAATATGCATCTCATATCAGTTGTATCCCATTGTAATGGCAATGGAAGTGCTGGAGGTGGGATGGTTATAGAGGTTGCCTCATACCTTCCCCCTCAATTCCAATTCTGCTGAGAGTACTTTGGAAAATACATCAGGAAACTGTGAAAGTTTTTGTTGCCGCTTTCTGGTCATGGCGCTCCTGATTCTTGGACCTAATCAATCTGTTAGTGCAAGAACTTTGAGTCCCAGGCAGAAAGATTTGCTGTCCAAGACCCCAACATCCACCTAGATCTTTTTGTAAGCCCTCTACTAACTGGTGTATGGTACTATCTGGAGAGTCTTTCTGTCCCTGTGTGAGGTTGAAGGCCAGTTCTGGTGCACCTTGAAAGTCAGAGATGTCTCTGTGTGTTTGCAGATGGATCTGGATACAGATCTGCATATTAATATTCTTAAAAGACAGGTGCTGGCCTTCAACAGCATCTTGGATTGTCAGGGTATTCCATTTCATCTCACTTCCATGGCAGGCATTTTCTTAAAGCAGCAACCTTGTTGAATTCTCCTGTAGTTCAGTTTTCCCACATGACATTTGATTTGGGCGCTCTCAAATCAATGTGGGACCTGTCTGAAAGTCTGGCAAAATATGCTTTGAAAGTTTTGAATTTAAAAACCTTTTGTTTTGGTGACAATTATGACAACCAAAAGTTGGGATATTTTGTTCTGGAACTGGCAGTTCTTTGTTCTGACTCTCAGTTAAAGTGTTGCTTCAGCCTGAGCTATCTTTATTCCAAAAGTCAAATTACCACTTTACTGGTTTCAGAATTTTCATTGTCCTCCTTCTGTTTTAACCCTGTTCATCCAGAAGAGTGCAAATAGCATATGATTAGTACAGTGAGGACATCAATTTACTGAAGACCAGAAAGTCTCCTAGCTTCGGAGCTTTGGCAGTGGATTATCATGCGATAGTATCTTATTTATTTATTTAAAATATTTATACCCTGCCCCTCCAGTGCAATACTGATCGGGGCGGCTTACAACAATAAGGTAGACACAGGTACAAGTAATAAAATTAAATTTAAAAAAAGAAAGTCAGATTAAAAAAAATTATTAGGTTAAATTAAAACTGAAAATTATAAAAAGCTAAAGAACCTACCAGATATAACAAAATAAGAATATTAAAAAGACTGGAAAAAGCAGTGCACAGAAAAAGATGTCACTGTTGTACTGTACTTGCAGTGAGGAAGAGCATAGAAAAAGTAACTGCCAGAATGAAGGGAGAGAAGCAAAACAAATTGCAGCACAATTAAAAGCTACATTCTAGCATAATGGTGTTAAATAACCTGCCCCACACACAGCAGACTTTTCGATCATGAAAGCACTGCAGCAAAAGCTGATTTAACTTTATTTTTAACTTTTACTCCACCATCCCTTCAGAAGACTCTGGTGCCGAGTACATAGGTTCAAGAACCAAAGAATGCAAGACAACCTTTTCTGTATACTGCCCCAAAAGTATACAACAGTAGTGTGAATGTTGCACAGAAGTGGACCACAAACCTCACACATACTTCCTGAAAGCTTAATGGGGGCGGGGGGGGGAGAGAACTGGCTCATGCCCTTGCCATGGCTATGAGTGCAAACTCTTAACACACCACCTATGTCTATATGGATCCAAAGGATTAGTTTATCATGGCACAATTGAAACGGCTCTTTTTCAGTTGTCTCACCATGCTTGCTTGCTTCAATTTTTCTAAAAAGTACAGAAGAGGATTGGTAACTCTTAAAGCAGTGAGTTGAAATTCTGAAAGCTGCTCAAGAGTGCTGCTTATCTGAGAACCTCTCTTTGACCAATCTTTTATTAGAACAGCAGAAGCTAAATACATGGTTCCTAGGGAGATAAAGCAGCTCCTCTGCTTGTAAGAAAATAAAAACACTTGTCAGGTTCTCTCCTAGAGTCAGCCCAGCATTATACTGCTGTCTTCATCCATCTACTTTTGCAGCTGTCCTGGATCTGAACAAGTTTCAACTTTGGGCTGACAGTCTTCTGTGGGTAAGTTCCTTGTTTCTGCAATGAGCCTTTTGACTCCCACCATCCACTGGCTTACTTCAGTGACATGATCAACTATTAGTGAGCGATGGATGTCATCTGCTATATCCCAGTGTTGATTCTTGAGCTCTGAAAGGAACAAAAAGAGCACCTCAGAACTCACAAGGCATCTGTCTTTTGCCCACCCTACCAATTTGTCCCTAAGGAACCTGCTGAGATGAAAAGTGTAGATGTCTGGGATTCCCCCTTCCCACCTATGGGTGTTCTGTATGTTCACCATGATCTATTTACAGTTTGTTTGAAAGTCCAGTATTTGGGAATGGTAGTCCAGTGTGAATGACACCAAAAACATAATTCATGCTCTATCCTGAACCGGACAGTATCGGACTCTTCAGTCAGCATTTTCTGTTGCACATGGCACTCTTTGCAGAAAAATGGCAGCAAGGCCATGATATGCAAATGGAGGATTCTTTTTTGAAGCATTCTGCCAAAAGCTCCCTTCACATGGACATCACTAACTGGTCGAGTTTAGACTAGCAATGGCTACTCAAGGATAGACTAGCAATGTTTACTCAAGTTTAGACTAGCAATGGCTACTCAAGGATACCCCCTGGAATTCACAATGAGGGAAGGTTGCAGTAGAGCAACAGGTTCCTGCTTACCTTGTGTTAAAATCCTCATTCCCCTTCTCACAGGAGTAGAGAGTTTTCCTTCTGTCCACATCTGCTGCAGAATTGCTAAGCGCTTGCTGATGTCATCACAAATCTGTTTCTGAAAACAAAAGCACACGTTATTGATGAGCTGCTCTCCTGTGGTCTGTTCATTTTCACCCTCTCATCTTACATAGCTCAGACATCATGCCATGCCCTGGTATGACTTTCCCAAACATAAAGGTTTGTTTTGGTCACAGAGCCTGGCTCTTAGGCAAGTGGCTTCCCTTTGTTAGAGATTAACAAGGTAGCACAGAAAAAGACTTAAGCAAAGGCAATTGCTAAAGCAGATTCAGAAGTGAGACAAGACAGTAGCTCCAATTCACATGTGATGCAAAAGACTGTGTATTTGTGTACAGCATTGAAAGTGGGGTCGGAAGTCACATCCCAGCCGTATCACTTGCCCCTATCTTTTCTGTGATCAGGAGGCTGGGGCTCCACTTGCCATTCACAGAAACACCAGCCATCATGATGGATATGACATTAGCCTTCTTAGACAAATGCTGCTGTAACAATTAGTGGCATGCTGCTGTGGGTAAGTGATGGGACTGGGGTGAGAATTCTAGCCCCACCTTCAACACTATACATGTACAGAAGCCTCAACCCCCCCAATCTTCCTGACTTACACTTTCTCTAAATCAAGGTTGTAGCTACAACTGAATGGGTGGTGGGGGGCACTGTTGTGTCCCTAGGCCCCCAAGCAGGGTTGCTGGTTGGGTGACAGCTTGGTATTTGCTCTCTCCAAGGGCAGGGACCCCTTCACTTTTTGCTCCAAGGCCCACTCCAACATTGCTACTCTCAACTCCGGATTTGAAACACGCAGAATATACAGACCAAATTTTCAGTAGTATTGCTTAATTAAATGCTATACAAATACTTGATGATTAAGTGCTATCAAGTCTGTGTTGACTCTTAGTGATCACATAGACAGAGTCTCTCCAGAATGGTTTTTTGTGGGGGTTTTTAACATTTTATATCCCACTTTTCCTCCAAGGAGCCCAGAGCGCTGTACTACATACTTCGGTTTCTCCTCACAAACAACCCTGTGAAGTAGGTTAGGCTGAGAGAGAAGTCACCCAGCATCATGGCTGAATGGGGATTTGAACTTGGGTCTCCCCGGTCCTAGTCCAGCACTCTAGCCACTATACCATGCTGGCTCCATGATCTGTCTTCAACTTGGCCTTTAATGTCTCTCAGTGGTGCATTCATTGCTGTCATAACCAAGTCCATCCACCTTGCTGCTGGTTGTCCTCTTTCCTTCAACTTTCCCCAGCATTATGGACTTCTCAAGGGAGCTGGATCTTCGCATAATGTGTCTGAAGTTCAATAGTTTGAGCCTGGTCATTTGTGCCTCGAGTGAAAATTCTAGATTGATCTGTTCTATGATCCATTTGTTTGTTTTCCTGGCTGTCCATGGTATCCTCAAAAGTCTTTTCAGCAACAAAGTTCAAAAGTGTCAATACTTTTTCTTTCTTGCTTCTTTTAAGTCCAGCTTTCGCATCCATAGAGTGTCATGGGGGAAACCATGGTCTGAACAATTCTAATCTTTGTAGGTGTAGACACATCATGGCATCTAAATATCCTTTCCAAGGCCTTCATTGCAACCCTACCAAGTGCTAGTCTGTGGCATATTTCTTGACCGCTGGATCCTTTACTGTTGATGGTTGACCCTAAAAGGCAGAAGCTATCCACCACTTGAATGTCTACTACCTTCATATTTTTCAAGTATTTTTTCCACAGCTATAAAAGCTAGAGGAGTGCTTCCTTCTAAATTGAACAGATGTGTCAGGATTCTGGGCAATACTGTTCTTTGTGCTCATGCTTCAGTAATCTAAGCATGCTTCAAGAAATCAGTTCCATGCAAAGGTGTGACCGCTACTAGCACTGAGACAAAATCAATTTACCCCAAAATAAAACTGGGAATTTCAGCTCCTCTTACCCGCACAGATGATCTGCAGTTATCCAGAGCCTCTTGCAAGGGGGAGAGAATGTCTTCCACCTCACAGTCCTCTTCACTCTCAGATATAAGTGGTTTTGCTACACTGGCTCTCAGGTTAGGGCCTGGCAGACTAGGAGGAGGCAGGCTCCCTGGTTTCAGAGGAAAGGCTGGCAAGCCAGTCACGGTGGTAGTGCTTTCTGGAACAGGTGCTGGATCAAGTTGGGAGAGAAGAGCACACAATGCACACAAATTCACATGAAACGATATCAAAACCACAACCTAAAACCACACATATTTTGGTTGACTCAGGCTTTTACAGAAAACAGCCTCACAAGCTGAATATATACTTGCATGTGGAGGCTGAGCCAAGAATTGCATCACTGGCTCCTAATCACATCACCTAGAATTTTAGAGTGGGGGGACCACAATGCAACACTCAAAGAAATGTGAATGAGGCTTTTACACTGGGCAGGAAAAGACAGTGTGACTCTGGTCAGTGGGAAGGGGCTGCTTGTCTAGACATGCAGAGGGAAAGCCTGAGGAGAAACTCCTCACTTGAGGGGACAGGAAATACACTTTAAGGGGAAGAAAAATCAAAGATGTGAGTTATTTGGATGGGCAAGTTCAGTAGAAATGAGGGGGGAACTCAAATAGAGGAAAATATTCACCCCTGTATTAACCCTGTCTAGATTGTACCACCCAACACACACACTGGAATGTTCATATTATTATTTTTTAAAGCTCTCCCCTGAAGAAAACTAGCATGTCAGGGACATGGCTAGGCAAGAACCATTGTCCTCTGTAAGGACATTGTCCTCTGGAATTATTTTGTAAGGAGGAAGAGCATTACACCACAGGATCTCTTACCCACAGCCTGGAATGATCTGGCCTAGTTGCAGGCCCATCATCATCCTCATCACCACCTTCATCAAGGATGAGAAGCCAGAACCACTTGCAAGGTCCTGCCTCTTTCCTCCGGCCACCCCAGGCTTGAGGCTAGTCACTCTGTCCCTCCGTACATTACATTGTATGTGGGGAGAAAAGAGATTAGGCTTCTCTTCCCCGTCCCATGACAAAAGCAGACCCATTCCTGATGTGGTTCCCAACTGTTCCACCTGGCTCGGCCTCTCTCCTAAGCGGTGCTGCCGAAGCACTTTCCTGCCCTGGGCAGGGGGTCCGACCACCCAGGCCCCTGCCCCCTTTTCTTTCCCACCTGGGCCTTGAGGAGGTGCCGCTGGTGGCGGCGTTGGCGTTGTTGTTGTTCCTGTTCCTGTTCCTCCCTCTCCTTCGGCTGCTGCTGCTTCAAGCGGCGTCGGCAGGGCTGCTCGTCGGGTGAGAGGCCCCCGCTTAGACCCGCCGCCCCGAGGAGCCTGAAGCTGCTGCAACCCATAGGAAAACTGAGGCGGGTCGTTCCAACCGCGATCCCGGTTCCCTGAAAGAGAGAGAGAGAGAGAGAAGGAACCCCCCCGACCCCGTCAGACGCCGAGACTTCTCCTTACGCGGGGAAGAAAGAAGACGCCACCCGGAGATGCCCCTTACCCGGCTTGACATACAGTTCCGCCATCAGAGCCGCGTCACTTCCACGTCGCTTTCCAGCCGCCTTGCCCAGCAGGCACACCACTCTAGAGCTAGAAGAGATACAAGACTGACAAACCCATTCGTTGCAAAAGGGACTTTCTGTTCGTTTGACGTTATTTCTTTGGATATTATGGCTGCCCAACGAAGACAATAGCGACTCCCAACCGTAGCATACCCGGGGGGGCGGGGGAGGGGGGGGCATCAGTGTGTCGATCGAGGCACAAAAGGTACCAGCAACGGCAGAAGCTCGCGCTTTCTCTTAACTCAAATTTAATTTCACTTTAAAATCTGTTTGAGTTTTCTAAAAATATATTTTATTGTGTTCTCCAATAAGGAATAAAATATTCAAAATCAAATAGAGTGCGTTTCACATTTTCCAATATAACGACATAGGGTACCGTGAGATGTTAATGGAAACATTAATAAACTATAATTAGGGAAAATAATGACTTGAGGGGTGGAAAGGGAGGAGATAGGAGTGTGTCCATGTTAGCAGGATGTGTAGTTCGTCGGCTGGATGGACAGGAGCTTCGCCCTTTTCACCAAGCGGGTTTTGCAAATGCTTACAAGGCTTGGTGAGATCCAGAAGGCAGGCCGTGCCCCCCACCCAGCCAGGATCCCCTGGAGGCAGGAAGCCCTCCTCGCGACAGAACCTCCCCCTTGAGAAACTGTTGAGCATTGTTGGACAGCACGATGCCCGCAGGCTCGCCTGACTTGGCGCTGCTTGGCGGCCTGTTTGATTGCTGGCCCGGCTTGAGCAAGCCAGTCCTATCAGCAAGAGATTGTCTTAGGCAGAGAAGGCGTAGATTTTTTTAGTTAGTTATAAGTTTATTCGGTCATTGACCAGCAAACATTTACAATAAACCAGTACGTATTTTACAAATAATATAACAAAACCTGGCCATAACAGAAATAATATCAGTGTCCTCATTAGTTAAAAGATAATTTAAATAAAATTCATCAGACCGGCCAGGCAAATTGTCTAACATAGGAGATAAAAGTCTTAAACGGGGTTCCCTATAAAAATCATAATAAAGAATAACGTGCGAGGTGGAGTCTATAACCCCTTTGCCACATGGGCAAATTCGTAAAAATAGCGGAACTCCCTTCAACCTGCCATCCAATACTGCTGTAGCAAGAACATTTAAACGTGCTAAAGTGAGGGCCGGTCTAAATTTAGGGACAAGCACCACATCAAAGTATTTAGCTGGTTTAAAATTAATAGCTTGACTCCCTAAGTATAAAACCCGCTTGAGCCATGCACCTTCTTGTTGAACTTCTATATCCAGGACACGTTGCTTAACTAACTTCCTGGCTTGCTCAATTCCTACAGTATGCAAATCCTCTATGGAGAGGCCAAAAAAAGAAAATTTACTCAACACAGCTCGTTTCCAGCTTGAATTAAAACCATCATTCATAGCCAAAGAGGCTAAACCCACCTGTCCAAAACTCAATTTTAACCAAAATCGAAAAATACAGCACCAGTATAAGGATTCCAACCTAATAAAACCAACTTCTCTTCTGATGACAACATTCGGAGCACAACACGGAACTTGCAAAATGCATCTTATAAACTTAGTCTGGATAGCCTCCAGTATGGCAAAATTACTTGCAGGTCCCAGTTGGGCTCCATATAAGAGCAAAGGCAGTACTTTGGCTGTATAAAGTCTCACTGTCGCAGGTATAAAAGCAGTACCATGTGTAAAATGATCAGATTTGATCTTATTTACAACCATTTGAGCAGACTGTCTGGTGGAGTTAAAATGGGCATTTCTAGAGCCAACAGAGTGAAACGTAATTCCTAGATATTTAAAGGAATTAACCTGCTCAATCTTGTTTCCTTGTATGGACCAATTATAACGCCTAGCTCGCTTGGCAAACACTAAGACTTTAGTCTTACTATAATTTATTTCAATAGACTCTTGGTTACAAAATGATGAGAAGAGTCTTAGGGCACGCTTAAGGCCTACAGGTGTCTGCGACATAATAGCCATGTCATCCGCATATAATAATATGGAGACGTGCCTATCGGCTAACTTTGGTGGAAGAATAGAGAGGGTGGACAAACAAGTAACCACAGAATTAACATAGATGTTGAACAAAATAAGAGCAAGTACAGGTGAAACTCAAAATTAGAATATCGTGCAAAAGTCCATTAATTTCAGTAATGCAAATTAAAAGGTGAAACTGATATATGAGACAGACGTGTTACATGCAAAGCGAGATAAATCAAGCCTTAATTTGTTATAATTGTGATGATCATGGCGTACAGCTCATGAAAACCCCAAATCCACAATCCCAGAAAATTAGAATATTACATGGAACCAAGAAGACAAGGATTGAAGAATAGAACAATATCGGACCTCTGAAAAGTATACAGTGTACTGTGCTTGATTGGCCAGCAAACTCGCCTGACCTGACCCCATAGAGAATCTATGGGGCATTGCCAAGAGAAAGATGAGAGACATGAGACCAAACAATGCAGAATTGCTGAAGGCCGCTAATGAAGCATTCTGGTCTTCTATAACACCTCATCAGTGCCACAGGCTGATAGCATCCATGCCACGCCGCATTGAGGCAGTAATTGCTGCAAAAGGGGCCCAAACCAAGTACTAACTACATATGCATGCTTATACTTTTCAGAGGTCCGATATTGTTCTATTCTTCAATCCTTGTCTTCTTGGTTCCATGTAATATTCTAATTTTCTGAGATTGTGGATTTGGGGTTTTCATGAGCTGTACGCCATGATCATCACAATTATAACAAATTAAGGCTTGACTTATCTCGCTTTGCATGTAATGCGTCTTGCTTTGCATGTAATGCGTCTGTCTCATATATCAGTTTCACCTTTTAATTTGCATTACTGAAATTAATGGACTTTTGCACGATATTCTAATTTTCCAAGTTTCACCTGTATACAGCCCTGACGTACTCCTCTAAAAGTTGGAATTTCCGATGTTAACTGTCCAGTTGGGCCATAACGAACTTTCAAACAAGTATGCTTATGCAGGCTAACAATAAGTTTGAGTAATCTTTTATCTATTCCAAGGGCTTCCAGTTTAGACCACAGTCTCTCTCTAGAAACTGAATCAAATGCAGCTTTACGATCAATTAATGCTACATAACGTGCTGAACCTGGGAACCTAGAATACTTTTCTGCCAGAAATTGAAGGGTAAAAGCATGTTCCGTGGTGGAACCACCCTCCCGAAAGCCTGCCTGCTCGATAGCTAAAATGTTATTTGCCTCAATCCAGTCTAGAAGTTTTATCAAAAGATGCCTCGCGTAAATTTTACTAATAACATTAAGTAAGCTAATGGGACAATAGTTGGCTGGGTCCTCACGCCTACCTTTTTTATAAAGAGGAATTATTATAGCAAGGCTCCAATCGCTGGGTATGTTAGCAGTTGTATCTATATAGGTAAATAGCGAGGCTAAAACGGGGACCCACCAATCAAGATTCGCTCTGATAGCCTCAATAGAAATGTTATCACTACCAGGGGCTTTGCCATTACTAAATTTCTGAATAAGTTTTTCAATCTCTGAATAGGAGACTGGGTTCCACCTAAGAGTATCTCCATTTAGTTGTTCAGCATTATAAACCATATTATCAGCCTTACTATAAAGCTGTAGGAAATGCTGTTCCCAAACCTGAGCTGGAATCACAGAAGCTGGAAGTGTAGGTGTTTTCGACAGAGCAGGTGAAAGAAGCTTCCAAAACTTAGACTGATTGTTAGACTTAGCGGCCTCAATTAAATTAAATTAAGCTGGTTTTTATTAACGGCTTGTGCCTTCTTCTCCCTAAGCAACCTCTTATAGGCAGATTTCATCGAGAGCGCCCTTTGCCTATTTTCCAAAGAGGGTGCTATTCTATAAGTTAAAAAAGCCTTAAGTGTGCTATTTTTGGCAATGCAACAATCCCAATCAAACCAGGAACGAGAAAAGGACTTGGCATGATTTGAATTTTTACTTGGATATACTGAGGTGACAAAAACTGGGCACAACAGTGCTAAGACTGAAGAAAAATGATCTAACATTGAACACCTCTGGGAGCCAATAGATCCTGTTATAATTGCTTCCCGTAAACTACACGCCTCTGCTGACCCAAGCACATTAGCAACTCGTGTGGCAAGTTCCTCAGACCACCTCAATCTTTGGTAACTAGTGTTCCTAAAATCTCGTACCAGCTGCACCTCTTGAGCCAACACCCAACCAAAACTTCAAAAGCATAGGGTGATGATCGCTTTCAAGTCTGGGGATAATCTGGAAATTCAAAACCCTGGACAACATACTGGAGGAAACGGCAGCATAATCAGTTAAAGATGGCTTGGCCCCCACCCAATGCGTATATTCCGCCGGAAAATCCGAAGGAACTGAGCCATTAAGCAACCATAAAGAAGGCATAGATGAGACCTGCTCCAAGGGCCTCTCTGACGGGGGGAATGGGGAGGACCGCAAGAGGTCTGTAGACGCGCTGCACACTGTGAACAGGGGGACCAACCGTGGCTTGAGGGCAAGACGGCCCTGTTTCAGAAAGAGCGACCCCCCTCCTCACCGTGGAGGAGGTTTGGGGCCTGGACAGAGGAGGTGATTGCTGCCCCCATGACCTGAACTCTTTTCAGATTTGTGAGGGACCTCTTTTTAATTACCAGATGTGTGGTTATGAATTAGTTCCGTGTTTTGTATCTTCTTGTCCCATCCCTGTACTCTTATTGAATGTTGATGGCATGTACCTGAAATTCTGTAGTAAGGAAAAACCTCAAAAAAAATATGTTTCCCACTCCCATGAGATCCTGCCCCTCCACCCCACCACCGCCATTGTTACTCTTTGAGTGAGTGACGAAAGCACCTAAGGGGGTTGGTTGTGCTCTCTCACTCACACACACACACACCCCTACCGCACACTCTCCAGAAGCAGATGCCTCCGCCTCGAAGACAGCACCGGATGTAGCAGCAGCAGCAGCAGCCTCCAATCCTAGACTGCAGAACACTCCCTCTCGGTCATTCTGTTGTACTTTTCAAATAACATCAGAGCAACTGAAGAAGGTGGAAGTCAATGTCTTGCACATTACATTTCTTTTTGTACAAACATACATACCAACCACCTTAAGTGGCGCAGCAGGGAAATGCTCGACTAGCAAGCATTTTGTCGGTTGCCGGTTCAAATCCCCGCTGGAGCAGCAGCGATATAGGAGGATGCTGAAAGGCATCATCTCATACTGCACGGGAGGAGGCAATGGTAAACCCTTCTTGTATTCTACCACAGGGCTCTGTGGGCGCCAGGAGTCGAAATCAACTTGACAGCACACTTTACATACATACATTTATTGTCGATTCACACACACATACACACACATACAGAGGTGTAGCTATAATTGAGTGGCTGGGTTCAAAGAACCTGGGCTCCTGAGGGGCCCCCAGCTCCACCCCTCCCTATCTTCTTCATTATCTCTCATTCCGAGGGGCCACTGGAGAGAATGGTGAACACGGTCCCCTCTCACCTAGCTATGCCCCCTGCATATATATACACTTATTGTATAATATAGGTTTATTGCTGATTCACAAACAGACATAGAATGTGCAAGCCATTTTGGCTTCCTCCTTCTGTTGCTCTCTCTCACACACGCACACCACTCTCTATTGTGGCAGGTTTGGATATTAAGCAAAACAATCCTTCATCAAAGGCTAGTCTGTTTAAATCAGACCCTCAGACCCTCTGCCAGCCAAATCCTGCACCCAGTTGCATGCAGAAGCCCTGGGCGGTGTTTGTCACTCTAGCCTTCTTCTATCTCTATCGCACAGGCAAGGTTTCAACCCCTCAGGGTGAGACTGTCACTGGCACAGCTGGACTCTTGTCCTCAGTACTTGGAGGCAGGCGCCAGGTGTAATCCCTACACCATTATTTCCTCATTGCAAAGCAAGGTCAGGTCACACCTGCAGGTAACTCCTCCCTCCAGTCCAGTTCTAAGGGTAATGCTTGCTAATGACCAGGTGAGGCATGGAAGAAAGCTTTCAACTTGATCTAGGCATGCTTGCTCAGAAGAAGCAAGCTCCACACCCAGACAATAAGGTAGTGGTTCCTGCATACTGGGTCCCCTTTGCTTATACAGAAGTACATCCGTTAGTAAATTAAAAGAAAATGGCTGACATGCAGAGCTAAGCTGCACTGCTGCACCAAGAAAGCAGCCTAACAGAACTTCCCAACCAACTGCATTGGTGCAGCAGGGAAGTGGCAATTGTCCCTTCTGAAAATATGTCCCTGAGAGTTGCACAGTCCTTGAGGAATGTATTTTCAAGTAGCACAGAGGGCTTGCTGGGAAAAGGGAGAGAGCCAAAAGGGGCCACTTTCCCACTGCACCAGTGCTGTTAGTTGGGAAGTGCCATTAGGCTGCTCTCTCACTTGCACCAATACTTCCTTGCTCTGTATATCAGCCAGTGGGCAGACTGACTCGACAGTAAATATTCATAGGACCACAGCCCAGCCCTGGGGGCATCATGAGGCAGGATCTGTCTGCCATTAACTTGCAAGTATTATTTTCTACAAGAGACTTCTGCATACTTGGGGACTCCCTGGGTGTGCAAAAATTTATTAGTTTATAAACTAAAAGGATAATAAGCTTTTAAAAGCTAACATAAAGAAACCCCCAAATGGCAAGAAAAACCTATGCTCTGCTAGCCCAGAGGACAGGACTAAATCTAATAGAGGTAAAGGACAGCCGATTTCAGCTGAAATGTCTTAAAGGTAAGAGCGGCTTGGCACATTACCTAGGGGTGTGGTTGGGCTCTCCATCCCTAGAGGTCTTCAAGCAGAAGCTGGACAGCTGATGAGGACGCTCTAGCTCTGGATTTCCTGCACTGAGCTGAGGTTTCAACTAGATAGCCTAGAAGGCTCCTTCCAACTCTACTATTCCAGGAACTTCCAGGATCAATGGAACACTGAGGGTGTGGGAGGAGGGAGAAAATGAGGGGAAGGAAGGAGTTGTCTGTATGAACCTCAAAAACAGCTTGCAGTATCCTGAAGGTGAGCATTGGGTGAGCAGGGCAGAATGCACATCATCATGAGCTTAAAAACTGTCCTCCCTGCCCTGTGTGGGGAGGCCTCAGGAGAGCAAAAGGGGAAAGAAACCCCTTCCCTTTCAGCTCTCTAGAAACAATAAAGTGCTCAGGTTCCGGAAGCCAGCCCCTATCACAAACTCCTTTAGCATTATATAGCACAGCAGAGAAGCACATAAAAATATATCCCTCGTCCTGATTCTCGGTGACCCCAAACATTTACTTCCAAGGTTGTTTCAGGCTGGTTAGAGCAGCAAATAAATTGCAATATTTTTAATTGCAGATGCACAAGACCTCCCTTGTGACTGTTTAAGAATTCAGAGTGGCATAGATGCCCTTCAGTTTTATTATCATACCTGTGCTGTCTGTTGAACCTTAACTAATTAGGCTAACTTAACTCATTTGTTTACACTACATGGTTATGTACAACTTGGGGGAGGCGCTCTGGAGGCTAATACTTAAGAAGCTGTGGCTCATGCTGTGCAAGGCAATGTGGGTGCCTGAAGCACTGACCCTGCCACTGCATCTGTGTAACCAGGGGCGTAACTGTGGGATGGAAAAGGCCTTTTCAGAAAGCTGCTTTGTAATTGCTTTGTAGAAAGTGTGTTTGCAAGTCAGTGCCTCTGTGGGATGGAAAAGTACAGACCAAAAGAAAGTGTTAAGTCAGCTATCTGCCCAGAGCAGAATAAGTGGAGGTTTGCAGCCGCGGGGAGAGATAGGCTCCCCTGAATAGTAACTGTATTGTTCTAGGAATGTGAAGGCTTCTTCTATTAATTAATTATCTCTCTGCTGTGAAATAGAAACTTAGAGCGCAAAGTCCAGCCTCTATGCAAGCATATGTACAAATGTAATGAACTGATTGGTTCTTTGGGGCTGAATGTTGACACCTAATTGTGTAGTTATGCCAAATTATAAAAACTTGTGACCCAGGCAGCTGGGCACGTCTCTCAGGTTTTACCGTTAGGTACTGGGAGCGTCACCAGCGCTGGTTTTCAATAAACGGTGATTTTGCTTCCTTCAATCATCCTTTGTTTGCCTGGTTTGTGGTTCTGAGGAATTTGTTGGCCCTCAGGTAACATAACTACCATTAGGCAAGGGGAGGCAGTCATCTTGGGGCCCCACAGCCTCGAGGGGCCCCCCAGAGGCACATCACATGACTCCCCACCAGCCCATGTTGCACCCCCTATGAATTATGTTGAGTCTCTTGGAGATTGGCAGGAGCAGAGAGGGAAAAAACTAGATTCAATGTGAACTAGATATTCACCATATTCATAATGGGGATGTGAGTGTGAGTGCACTATATATTGTTGTGAGGGCTAGAAAAAGCTGTGTTTCACCTTTAGCATAACTGTAGCCATTTTGCTTCTGTAATACTGCTAAAAGCTGATTAGGAAATAAATGATAGTAAGAAATTGCAAGCAAATCTCTTTTTGGGTGTTGTAAGCATTTCTGAGTTCCAGACAGGACAGGAAGCTAACACTTGAGAATGCTTGAGCTTAGAAACCGCAAGCGGAAAGACAGGAAGCCACCTCTTGATATATGTGACACCATGTCTGGAACAACAACTTATTTGAATATAGCCAATAGCATTGATTCTACAGAAAAGGGGAACTGAGGGAGGGGGCTTGTTGCTTGTCACTGCTTGTTAAGGTATAAAATTGATTGTAACTGTTCCTGCGGTGTGCCATTTCTCTCTTGCATTGAAATGGACACCCTTTACTCAGCTGAATAAAGATACTTAATTCTCCTTTCTGGCTTCTTATTGAATTTGGCTAATTAATCATAAGAGTCCAGAGCCAAAATCCCACCAGACTAGCTGGAGGGCTTTTAGCCTTCCCGGAAAACTGACCCCAACATTTCTTGGTGCATTGGCCGGGAAATTGAAGGCAAAAATTGTGAGGCTGCCATTTGCAGCAAAGGGCGCCTTCAGACTGGTACCTGGGTGAAACCGGAGTTGCCCATTGGTCGTCTCAAAGCGCGCTCCAGCATCCTTTCGCTGGGAGACCACGTTTGAGCAGTTTCTGGCAGATCCCAGCGTTACCACGAACGAATGCAAGGAGATTGGCAGGGAACAAGGAGGTTGATGCTGTGATTGGACCAGAACTTGAGGGGGTAAGTATAAAATTATTATTTGGGGAAAAGGGGGGAGGTGTGTGAATTTTGTGACCCTGTGTGCAAGAGATTTCCATACGGAAGCGTGAAAGAGGAGGGCCAGTACCGCAGTTCTGTCCCTTCGCGAGAAGGCCAGTCGGGAAAAGCCCGAGCGCAAGTGTGTGTGAATGTGAAAAGGGTCCATACTTAGGAGGTTGGCCTGGGAATAGCTGTTCGACCGGGGGGTGAGAGGCCTGACCCCGTTTCTGACCCCACCTGTCCACCACAGCCGGTACGCTTAGGGGGGAACGAAGTGCCCAGAAACCAAGCCCGGGGAGGGGACGGAGTACGTCCCAGAACCCCAGCCCAGTGTTAGTGGAGATAAGGGAGGCAGAGGCGTAAAAACCCGTTAGGCTATTCTTGCAGGGTGGGCTGATCAAGGTTTTAGGTTGGTTAGGTTGGATCAGCGTTACGATGGGAACAGTAAATGGGAAATTGGGAACGAATAGTAAAACTACCCCTCTTCAATGTCTTCTGGACCATTTTAAGCAATTCAAACCTAAGAGCTCTGAAAAACTTACAAAGCGCCAGCTGATAAATTTATGCCAAATTGTGTGGCCCACGTATTTTCTGGGCCAAGATTTACCTCGCTGGCCACCCGAGGGCGCTCTAGATGTGCGAATTAACTATCTTTCCATCTACTTAAGTTTAAACTTTAAAGATAAAGAGTGGCCATATATGGAAATGTTTTTGTCTTTGAGCACCCGACCAGATCTTTGTGAGGGTTGCAAGGCAGGATCCTTGCCCCCTCCAAACCCAGCCCTTGTAACAAAATCCATGGGGAGCCAGATCCACCCTGTGGTGAAGAAACCAGTGCCTCAGGAGGCGGCTGCCTCCGTGTTTCCAGTAACTCCCCCGGCCCCTTCCATACGGAAGGTTGAGGAGGAGGATGATTACCCCTACAATCGTCTTTCTCCTCCCCCGCCCTACCCAACTGCCCCGCCTGCGGTTCGGCCTGGAGAGCCATCACAGGGACCGTCAGGGATGCTTTCTCCCGGTTCCCTCGCCAGGCAGACCATACAGTTTGTCCAACAGGTTATGGGAATGTCCCCTACTTGGGACTCCGGGGGTCAGCCATCCACCCCATCTGGGGCATCCACCCTGTCGGGGACAGGGACCTCTCCCGGTTCCCTGGAGACATCGGGGTCGTCCTCTCAGGGCGCCATCACCCCTCCAGAGGAGGAGGAGAGTGATGACTCAGATGCAGGGGACACTGCAGGGTCCACTCCTCAGAGACCAGTCAGGACCACGAGGGGAAGACAGCCTCAGAGATTGGGGGCTGTGCAGTGTCCGCTAAGGGCAGTGCCTATGGGACAAAGACTGGTTTTAGTCCATACCCCCTTTTCCACTTCTGACCTTCATAACTGGAGACAGGGGCTTCCGCCGTATCGGGAAAGCCCCCAGAAGTATGTGGATCTGGTGGGTCAGATAATTTCCACCCACCGGCCCCACATCCCTGACCTCTTCACTCTCCTTACTGGCCTTCTGAGTGAAGATGAACTCCGCCAGGTGCTGAAGGAGGCCCATGCGTCCTATGCTGCCTGGAGAGGGGAACAGGTTGCCCAGGGGCGCTATGATGCGGGCAACTTGCCAGAACCTCTGGCATTGATCAGCCCTAACCCACCAGAGCCTGCAACCGACCCTAACAATGAGTTGGGGAATGTCTTGATCATGGCAGCACGAACTGCCGTCTTGGACGGACTCCGGAAAGGAGTCCCAAAAGCTATTAACTTCCATAGAGTGTATGAAGCGATACAGGGACCCCAGGAGTCCCCCACGGAATTCCTAGTGCGTCTGAAGGATGCCTTCCGTCGCTTCACAGACCTGGACCCAGAGGCTCCGGGAAATGAGGCGGCTATAAAAACAGCCTTTATTGGCCAGTCAGCCCCAGACATTCGGAAGAAGTTGCAGAAACTGACAGCCCCATCCGCCCAACCCATGGAAACCCTCATACAGACTGCCTTTCAAGTGTTCCACCAGAGAGGGGAGGTGGAGGAGGTAAGGGAGGACCAGAAGATGCAGAAACAGGCCGCCCTATTGGCAGCAGCCCTGCAGCCCCAGACTGCCCTATTGGCAGCGGCCTTGCAGCCAGTCTTTGGCCAGCCAAGAAGGAATGGTGGGGGCCCCAGACCCCGGCCCCAAAGCCGGTGCTTCTATTGTGGCCAGACAGGCCATTGGAAGAATGAGTGCCCCAATCGGAAAAGGGAGGCCGATGCTGCCTTCTTCCCAAGAGAAGGAAGAGGGAGGGAACAATCAAGCCTCCCCACGGTGGGGGGTAACCGTTACCCCTGCCCAGTCCGTAGAGGAGAAGCCCAACCTGGGAGTGCCAGGCCACAGGGGCCACCCGTGAGGGGACCTCATCCCCTCATGGCAGCAGAAGCTTATGAAGACTGAGGGTGTCCCAGAGGCTCTCCCCTGTTTGCGACCCCTGAGCCTCTAGTGGAACTTTGTGTTTTGGGTCGCCCTCAGAAATTTTTGGTAGATACAGGGGCTACCTATAGTGTGTTGGCTGGACACAGGGACACAGTCCCTGCCCTCACCACTTTCACCACTCCAGTGGTGGGCATTGGTGGGGAACCATCCCGAGCGCCAGTCACTCAACCCGTCCCAATAACCCCATCAGTCAAACATTCCTTTTTGGTACTCCCAAAATGCCCCCTTAATCTTTTGGGAAGAGATCTTTTGTGCAAACTAAGGGCAGACATCCATTGCCGACCAGAGGGACTCTCTTTGTCCTTCCCACCTGAAACTGCTTACATCTGTTATCTGGAACCCACACTTGGTCCCGAGCCCGCGGAGTGGAGGGAGGTAGACCCTGAGGTCTGGTATACAGGGACACCAGGATTGGCCAAATATGCAACCCCTCATCAAGTCCCACTGAAACCAGGGGCATGCCCAATTTCCGTGCGGCAGTACCCTCTCAAAAGGGAGGCCCGCATTGGACTCCAGCCTATAATTCAGGCTTTCTTAGAGGCCGATCTGCTGATGCCAGTGTCCAGCCCATGGTGTACACCCATCCTTCCCGTACCAAAGTCGGATGGATCATGGCGGTTTGTGCAGGACCTTAGGGAAGTAAATGCCCGAACACTCCGACTGCACCCAATGGTAGCCAATCCCCACACCATTTTGACCACCCTAACCAGAGATCAAACTTGGTACGTGGTAGTGGACCTGAAGGATGCTTTTTTCTGTGTTCCCTTGGCCCAGGAGTCACAGCCCATCTTTGCATTTGAATGGTTAGATCCTGATGGTCCCATATCCCATAAAAACCAGTTCTCCTGGAAGAGGATCCCGCAGGGTTACTCTAACTCGCCTTCCGCCTTTCAGCGGGCTCTGTCCGCTGATTTGAGCCATTTCCAGCCACCCGCAGTGACCATCTTGCAATATGTGGATGATCTTTTGGTCGCAGCAAAAACGGCGGACGAAGCGTCCGCACAATCGGTGGCATTATTAAATCACTTGGGTTCCTGTGGGTACAAAGTTTCCAAGTCAAAAATCCAGTGGGTATCCCAAAAGGTCCGGTATTTGGGTTATGTTTTGGAAAAAGGTACTCGGTACCTGCATCCATCCCGTATCCAAGCGTTGAATGATTTAAATCCTCCCCAAAATGTGCAGGAGCTCCGTAGTTTTCTGGGAATTGCAGGATATGGGCGACTGTGGGTCCCCGGGTTCTCTGTCTTGTCAAAGCCTCTGTATGAATTGACAGCCTTAAATATGGCTTGGGAATGGACGGGCACCCACCAAAGGGCGTGGGAAGCTATCCGGTCTGCTCTAGCCTCTGCAGCAGCCCTGGCATTACCCGACCGGACTTTGCCCTTTGAGCTATTTGTACACGAGAAACAAGGAGTGGCCCTGGCTGTTCTTACCCAGACCGTGGGTCTGGCCAGGATGCCAGTAGCCTATTTCTCCAAAAATTTAGACAGCCCAGTCAAGGGGTGGCCAGCCTGCTTGCGGGCCATTGCGGCAGCGGCAACGATGGTTGAAGAGGCTTTAAAAATCTCTGCAGGGAGCCCGATACATGTACAGTCCCCTCATTCTGTGGCTGCTCTCCTAGATCAAAAACTACCGGCCTGGGCGACCTCAGCCAGACTTACTCGCTATGTGTCTATTCTCTTGGAAAATGACTCAGTGTCCTTACATAAATCTAACTGCCTCAATCCGGCTACCCTGCTCCCTTTGCCAGCTGTCACCCCTGTCCATGACTGCCTTAGAGTCTTGGCAGAGACGGTGGGTATACGTCCTGATCTCAGGATGGAGCCCATTGTTGATCCAGACCTCTCCCTGTGGACAGATGGGTCTTCTTTTGTCCTCAACGGACAGAGGTATACAGGGTATGCTGTGGTCACTGAGGAACACCCAGTAATCTTAAAAAGACTGCCCCCACAGTGTTCTGCTCAAGTGGCCGAACTTGAAGCCCTGATCGCTGCTGCCACCTACTGCCAGGGAATTCGAGCGAATATCTACACTGACAGCCGATACTCATTCCTGGCCGCACACACCCATGCTTCCTTATGGAAGGCTAGGGGCTTTAGGGGTGCAGATGGAAAAACCTTAAAAATGAAGCCACTTCTGGAAAGACTTTTCTCGGCCCTTCTGCTGCCCTCAGAAATAGCTGTGATTCACTGCAGGGGGCATCAGACAGATGATGGCCCCGTGACACGGGGAAATCGCCTGGCTGACACCTGTGCCCGACACGCGGCGCAAATGGAAAGGGAGGAGGTCAGAGGACTACACCCAGCTTGGGAACCGAAGGGGACAGCATGTGTGGGAGCCCTAATTCCAGTCACCCCCACCCAGATGCCTTCAATCTATGATGCAAGGGACCACCTAAGCCCAGACGGGAAATGGGTGAACGGGTGGTGGGTGGTGAATGGGCGGATACAACTCCCTAGTGCCCTAGTCCCCCATGTCATTAAGAATATGCATACTAGCACACACCTTGGAGCGCGCACCCTTTACAGGTGGCTGAAGCAGAGGTACAGCAACAAGGGGCTGCGGCAGGCATGCCGAAATGCCTCAAAAACATGTCCAATATGCCAAAGGAACAACCCTAAAACAGGGGTGCCAGTCCCAAGGGGAAGGCTGCGCACTGCCAGGTACCCTGGGGAGGCCTGGCAGGTGGATTTTACTGAAATGCCAAAACAGGGAACCAAACATAACCTCCTAGTGTTTGTGGATCTGTTCAGCGGGTGGCCGGAGGTGTTTCCAACCCGGCCCGGGAGGTAGTCATGGCCCTGGTTGAATCCATAATTCCGAGGTTCTCTGTCCCAAGGGGCCTCGAGAGTGACAATGGGCCTCACTTTACCTCAAAGGAGGTTTGCAAATTGTTAGACATCCCGTGGTTTCTGCACTCTGCATATCACCCAGAGTCCTCCGCGAAGGTTGAAAGAATGAATCAAAGCCTGAAGATTAATATTGCCAAGCTGTGTCAGGAAACTAATCTGAAATGGCCTAAGGTCTTACCCTTGGCCTTGACCCGGGTCCGAGCGGCCCCATCCTCTCGACTGGGATTGTCCCCATTCGAGCTGGTGTATGGCCGCCCTTTTGTTGCCTCGGAGCTGATGGACCCTCCCGAAACCACCCAGGCATACCTTAGAAAACTCGTAGGGAATCTGTCTGCTTTGTATGTGTATATCAGCGAGGGGCCCATTTTAAAATCTTGTCTCTGGGCCCCCTCCAACCTTGCTATGCCCCTGTGTGTAACCACCGTCAATGATGTACATGCAACAGCACAGTTCCACTCAGTCGCAAAGTTGCACAAATGCAGCTGTGCAATGGTAGATTGGAAATAAGGGGCATCCCATTGCACACCTGAGTTTGCACAGTTACTTGAGTGGAACTGCCCTGCTGCACAGCGCCATCAAAGGTGGTTATACAGGCACAACAGCACAGTGTAGGAACTGCTCCGCTACCCATGTTGCATTGTGCACGATGTCGGCCAATATGCCTCAATAAACGCAAACAACCCTATGGGGTACCCTAGGCCAAGATATTATAGAGACTAGCCCAAGGTTGCACAGAGCCCAATCTACCTCATTTTGTAGTCTGGAGCACTGCAGATTTTGGAATGGTGCCTGGCGTGGCAGCCATAGAGTCCAGTGTACAGAGTGGCTAGGGAGAGAAGCACTGCTGCCCTGCTACAGGCTGCCTCTCTGCTGCCCGTGTGATGTATTGTAGAATGTGGGAGGACTTCCTCCTCCCAATCCCACTTTGGGAGTCTGCTGCTGCCCGCACTGGTCATGTGGGTGCGCAAGCAGCAGAACCCTGAAGAGGCTTGAATTGTCTGGGGGAAGGCAGGTAAGATCCTGCCTTTCCCCCAGCCCACCCCACTTTGGTCATGTGAATGACCTTACTATGTGCTGCATCATACAGGCTCTTGTTGAATTTACTAGAACCTATTTCCAGGTAAACCTGTGTTAGGACCAGGCTGCAAGGCTGTTGGGCTGAGGTGGTCTCATCAAAGAGTGTCACTTGTATCTGCTCCTGGGCATTTTAGTCTACAGCCCGAATTTTAAGACACAATCATCATTTTGGAATGTTGACAGCATCCCAGATTAGTGACAAATGAATGCATTCATTTAGCTCCTTATCAGTAAAGTAATTCATTCCAACACCAGTAACAATATCTGGGAATCAAGTCCAAACACAGAACAAGTTTGTTTTCTTCCACATTAGTAGTTTATTTGCACCAATGATCAAATATAAAGTATCACTGAGGTAGACTTGAGTCTATCCTATCTGGGGCTCCTGTTATAAGTAAGATAATAGTGATAGGTTATGTTAGACCTAAAACTGAAAATAAATAAAATGTGTGGAAACCTACCCCACCCTCTCAGCAGCCTTATCATCCATTTCTAGACAGATAAAGTGAGACACAGCAGTCGTTTTCATTGATGTTGCTACAACAGACTATCTTTAAACAGTTGTGTTTGTTTTGTTTTTTTAAGGAACTCTCTGGAAGCTCCACATTTTTCCTACCCATGCACACAAGTGTAAATGGCTCCTGTGCACGTGGACTTGCTCACCAGCGCTGGGCATACAGTGATGGTCTAGATTTGGATAGTTGTTCCCAATCCAAGTGCCAGACATGGCATGCTGGTGCTACTCTAAGGACAGTCATGAGTGCTGGTGCTACGAACACACAGAAGTTTGTTACAGACATTTTGCTAGTGAGCACTGGAGCTGCATGTACCGTTTGGTTATTCTATCAGGGGTGTAGTGCACCCCATCACCATCTCCGCCGCTCGTATGTGGAGCGCCTCCTCTTACCTCCACCCCCTTCTCGCTGCTACTATCTTAATCTGCCCACTTGTGCAGGGACAGCCAAGGTTCCCTCACTAGCACAAGAGAAGAAACCATGAGTCCCTTCTCCTTGCTTATTGCTCTCTAGGAGCCTGCCAGGAACTCCTGGCAGGCTCCTAAAGTGGCCAGTGAGGGGGAGAAGAAGCAAGGCTTCTTCTCCGGCCGGCATGGAAGCTTCCCCACATCCCCTTCACAGTCCAGGCCCCTTTCCCCTCTTGCTGCTCCTGCAGCCATTAATCTGCCCGCTGTTGTGGGAGGCAGGCAAGGTTTCCTCTGGCAGGAGAGAGGAAGCTGCATGTCTGTTCTCTTTCATTGGGCGCCCCCCCACCCCCGCTCACCCAGCGGGCTCCTAGAGCAGCAAGTGAAGTGAGGGGACCTCTCCTGCCCCTGCAACAGTGGGCAGATTAAAGGCCGCAGGAGAGGCAAGAAGAAGGAAGCTGCTGCAAAGAGGGTCTGCGGAGGTCAGGCAGGTGCTCCTGGGGGTGTGGTGGGTTTACAAGACCTGTGTGAACCCTGGTGGCTACGGCCCATTATGGTCACCAAAGCACTCTCACTGGCTTGTTTTGGAAGGGCTACTTCTCTGTTCAAAGACATTCAGACGTTTATTTTTAAAGTTGGCACAGACTTTGCCAGAAAAGCACAGTCGTGTTGCAGGCCTCTGCCATTCTTGGCTGTATACGAAGCGTGGTAATGTGGTGAAGTAGATGAGGCAGTGTCTGTGTCTCAGTGCATGGCTTAGCAGAGAGTAAATGGTCACTTTTCAAGGGAAATGTTCCTCTGTATATATGTCTGATAAATCCGGAAGCCCACAAGCATATATTTGCTGCCTCGCATAAGTACTTGCCCTGCTCCATGAGGTGCCCAGGGTTGCAAAGATTGCTTCCTTCTGCTGGGCCTGCAGTGTCAAGCCTCATACACCAAGCATTCATGCTGCAGCTAGGGAGGGACAAGCTGCTTCTGCCTCAAGAAGCGGGCATGCCTGCTCTGCCCTGCTCCACAGACCCCACTGGGCATCAGGAGCAAAGCTTTAAGCCTGTGTGGTGCATTTGAGACTTTCAATGCCAAGGACCATTATCAAACATTCATGTGCAGCATTGTGACTACTACTCCAAAGCAGCTTTGCCTCCTCTTGATAGCGTCTACATAGCAAAGGGCTAGAAAACTATACACAGCATGCCCAGAATTAGCCAGGGCCCTCCCTCGGGGCCCAGCCTTGCTGCCTGAATCTGCTGGGTCTTTTAGCATCAATGGAAGACCCAACGGAGAGAATGACACTATTTACACTCTGAGCCTGGACATCAGCAAGAAGGCTGCAGTTACTTGTCCTCTGGGGCCCACTTTCTCCTCCACATCAAGTCATTTGGCTTGCGGGGTCTGCAGCATGGAATGTTTTTGGCGGAATGCTTCAAAGAAAGAGAAGACCCCCCGCTTGCGTGTCGAGGCCCCACTGCCATTTTTCTGCAGGGAGTGCCCTGAGGCAGGAAATGGGTTCACTGGGGAGTCTACCGATACTGTCCTTTTCATTTTCAGGATGGAGCGCGGACCACTTTTTGTTCTCATTCGTGATGTAGAGGCGACTAAGCATTTCTGATACTGGACCTATCAAAGAAACAGGTAGAAAATGGTGAATGTACAGGTTATAGAGCTAGCGTGGGCTTGCAAATACCTGATGCTTACAGTCACTTTAGTTTCTTTTCCTGGCATTATTCCACCTGCCTTTCTGTCTGTGACAGGCTTTATCGAGGTTGGGGCCATCCATTTACTCATACATGAGAAAAGAGGTACCAACAGTATCAGGGCTCACAATGTGAGAATCCCTTGCTAACTGAGCAAAGGCACCTTTTCAAAGTGGTGATTCTCTTTATTTAGCAGGGGGGGAGCAACTGGCCCTATCCATCCCCAGCACAGCATCCCTCCAGTGGCTGTTGCTGGCATCTATCTTATATTTCTTGTTTAGATTGTGAGTCCTTTGGGGACAGGGAGCCATTTTATTTATTTATATCAATGTAAACTGCTTTGGGAACTTTTGTTGAAAAGCAGTATACAAATACTTGTCATATTTGTAATTGCAGTTGAGCTACTAACTGCTGAGGGGTGGGATGCAGACCAGGGCATCTAGTCTTTGGAGAGTGTGAATGGTCCAGCCTCAAAGTTCAAAATGTGCAAGACTGAGAGGCCTCACAAGAAGGCAGCTCTGTATTACATAACCGGCTGGCCTGAGCTACAGTAGGTGTGGAAAATTAAGGCTTTCCTGAAACCCTGTTCAGACCCTCTTAAATGCCCTGGCATTTACCATGCATGCAGCCTGCACTGCTTCCGAAATAGTGCCGGCATCTGGCTCACACCAAAAGGCTGTGCACTGGAAACGTTGTTGCCCCATGTCAGTGATGAGCGCAAAGGTGTGGGCATCTTTCCCAATCCCAATGAAAGTCACATAGCGGACCTGGCATTCCCAAATACAAGTGTCCTCGTCCTCGTCGTCCTCCTCCGCCTCCTCAAAGAACAGAAAATAATCTGGTCAGATTTGACTACAGATGCCACTGCCTCATTTTTCTTCAGTTCTCCCCCTGGTACTCATCTTAGTGTTTTCCCCATACACAGGCACTTGCACATCCCTCAAAACTTTTTCTTCCCTAGATTAAGTAACCAATTTGAACTTTTTTAAAAAATTAAATTTTAAAAAATTGGAAGTTCAGAGAAGGGGCCTGAAATGTTTATACAGATTTTGTTCTATCTGGGGAGCTCTGTCCACAATAAGGAGAACATTTATGGGCAGGATTTATCTATACTGCCTGAGATTGCACAAACTGTGTGCTGAAATAAATTTTATTCAATTTCAGCAATATTCATTTGTGAATTAGAAGAAGACGACGACTTGCGCAGGCAGCAAAGAGAAAGAGAAGCAACAGGCATGCTTTTAAAAAGGACTAATAAGGGTCAAGATGTTTTGCAAACAAAGAAGTCCTATTCCACAAAAAGTTCTGCTTCAGTCCCACGGAAATTAGTGGAACAAATTAGTTGAGAGCAACTTTCTCTGAACTGGCCAATATTCCGACTGTTATTGTGTTTGCCATGAAAACTGAAGTTCCTGAGAAGGCTAATAAGGAACCCAAATGCCCATTATACCTGAACAGGGTTACAGTATGTCAGACGAGAGGGCTGCACTCAGCCACTTGGGTAGCAGGGGAAGTTGCTGGCAAGACGCAAGGAGCATTACCTCAGTCTTGTCTGCTTGCATCACTGAGTCGGAAATGCTGAGGATAGACGGAGTCCACTGCTCACGGCCACGGCTGCCCATCAGGCCTTCAATGGCATTATTTAATATGTCCATCCCTGGGGTGAGGCAAGAAAGTGGGAGGTGAGCCAAGCCACAACTGGGCAGGTCTTCCACCAGATAAATGGGTTTTCTCCAAGCCCAAGCTCTGCATTACAGGAGCTGCCAAGTTGCCTTAACTGGAGTAAAGGATGTGTCATTTGGAGACAAAAAGGGGCAAGGGAAAGGGGGATCACAACTCCAGACAGAAAGTCTTTACAAACAGTTGAGAATAAAACATCCCCGCCACCCAAAAAGAATGTTGAGTCCCCTGCCCACACACACACACTTAAAGGTTTCTAATTCCTCATTTGAAAGGGGCTCCTGCACTTTTAACATCTGCACAGCATGGAAACCTCTAGCAGATGCATATTCTCTTTTCATACTGTACTAGTAATAGAATATGCTATACCTGCTAACCTTCCTGACAAATATTAAAGGGCCAAAGTACAAGTTACATGGGAGATTTAGGACTGGGTTTTCTTGCCTAGCGAGCAAGAGGTTGCTGGTTCAAAATCGAATCCCCGCTAGTATGTTTCCCAGGCTATGGTAAACCCCTCCTGTATTCTACCAAAGACAACCACAGGGCTCTGTGGTCGCCAGGAATTGACGCCGACTCAAGGGCATGACTTTCTTTTACTTTTTTCTTTGGTTTGGTTTCGGGTTTTTAATTTTGTTTTTTTTACTGAAATGAAGCCTTGCAGGTTGCAGATCTGATTGCTCTCATGTGCAGTCAACATTGCCACACCAGGTCATTTTTCTACCTGCAAAGGGGAAAATATGAGGGAAATCATGTTTTCTAATAGATGCCCCCAACCTTATCTGTTGCTTGGCTCTGGCTCTGGCTCAAAAGCAGATTGAGCTATGGAAAAGGAAATGGGTTTCCACTCTCATCGCCCCCTGACAAGGCTGAGGCACTAGCAGGAGGGCTCCTGTGCTAGACAAGGAGGCTTGCAAGGCCCCTTGAGAATCACTCCTTTCTTACACTCACTTCGCACTGACAAATGTCCGTCAGCACCTGCCAACCACGAAGCAGAGCGTAGGCCATCACACAGAGACATAGGTTACAGAATTCAATGAGCACTACCTACCCATAGCCTTGGACACGGGTAAGCTGCCGATATACAAAGCTTCGTATTTCTGCAGAGATTCTTGCACGGCATCCAGAATGTCAACTGCCAGGAGCAAGAGACAGTGAGCACAGCAGAGTCTCCATTGTGCTGCTTAGCAAACCAACCCCAGGCCATTACAGGAAAGCAGGTGCTGAAACATGGCTGGTAGGTGCTTAGCCTTCCATCTCGATCCTAAGCATGCTTACCAAGGAGAAAGTCCCACAGAGTGCCGTAAGACTTACATCCTAGTAGTGTGCTTAGGATGACTGGAGTAGCGGGGTGCCAACTGGCCAGGAAAAACAACAGCCTGTGCTGCTTCTGTTCCTTTAACAGCGGCAGTTTGAGAGGAAGAAATCGGCAGGTGAAGCTTTACACTGGCATGAAGACAACCACAATCACCTGCAGATCAAACTGCTGTTAAGAGGACAGCCACAAAGGCCAGCTCAAACACTGACAACCATGAAGTATTGGCTTCATTCATTCATTCATTATTTATTTATTCAATTTCTATACCACCCTTCCAAAAATGGCTCAGTCCACAGGAATGGAAGAAAGTGGTTATGAAGCCTACAATTCTGCCCTTAAATGAATGGGAGGAAATGGGAACAGTGGCTTATGACATGTTTCACAAGACAGGAGGCAGGCGGGTGAGTAGAGTGAAGAAAGCCTCCTCCCCAGTCCCCCGAGATTGTCTGCTCTTTCATCTGACTAATACTGAAAGCTGAAATTTGCAAGTTTTTGTCGGAGCTATCAAGTTTTGCACTGGAGGCCAGTGCAAATATTGTCTAATCGGGATCATGCAAATTCCTCCATGTTTGAAAGTAAGCCCTAAATGCCAATGGAGCTGCCCTTCATAGACTGCCAGGAATATGGAGACATTTACTTGGAATCAAACTTTCCTGTGTTTTTTCAATGGCATGAGTGGTCAGCAGTTGGGATCTGCCATTTAGATGCCCACCCACTTTCTGAACTTTCTTCTCCACTTTCTGGAGTAAGTTTGCTTTTTCATTTAATCATGATTGTTGCAGAGGTTTCCTCCTCATCTTAAAAGACATAGCAGCATCCCACAAAAGTATTACACTCACAGATCAGCTCATGGTGCATCCAAGAAAGGGAAGGGGAGAAGAGTCTCCTCAGACCCTCTTTGAGTGTCTGCCTGTGAGAGGATACTTTGAGTGTATCCCTGTGAGAGCAGGATAGCTTTCTTCAAACCCCTCCCACCAACCAAAGGACCTCTACATATTTTTTCCAACTCATTTGTGGGCCAGTAAAAGTATCTTTAAGATGTAATAGATGTGGTCCAGTGCTTTTTGTTTTTTTCATTCTTCTAGAATCACAGAGGTTCTTTCAGGATAGCATAAACCAGTGTGACTCTTTGGACCAGTTTGGGCATAATAATTTCTCCAGTTCTGTCTCAGCAGAGAAAGGATAAAGAGCAGATATGTAGCTCCGTGTGCTCTGCTGAGGGTCTTGCAGAATTGAAAATCCTATTACCTTGCAGAGATAAGTCCTCAGGAGTGATGGGTTCAAGCGTGACAGATCGAGTGAGGCTGTTACTTGCCACTGCTCGTTCAGCCATGATCTATGAGACAGAGAGGTGCTGTTACAGACTGGGATCTTCACTGGGAGTTATTGTCTAAACTGGGGGAGTGCAGGTGGCAAAACTCAGGAAGGAAGCCTTTCTGAGATTGAAAGGAACACCGCGACCATGAGGGTAAGAATATAGCACTTTTGATCTCCAAGAATGTGATCAGAATTCAAATGGGAAGCCCCCTTGCTTGATCCTATGCCTATGATCCTATGCCTATTTACGCAGAAGTCAATTCCACCTAGCTGAAATGGACTTACTCCCAAGCAAGGGGAGTGAGAACACACAGAAGTGCAGCTGCCTTTGCAGCTTTGCTCCTCCATCAGCTGAGACCTGATGAGTGTCTGATTTAAAGGATGGTTTTTCCAGGCTATCAGCCAGCCAGGAAGAAACTCCACCAGTCATCTCCTTGCAAACTGAGAGCAGACTAGTTTGCGGAGAACTCCTACTGCTCTGCAAGGACTGGGGAAATGGTGGAGCCAGAGTTCTTCTTACGTGTATGTGTGTATAAAAGAACTGTGCCACAAGTTGGGAGGGATACCTTGGAGCACATTTCATGCAGGGCCTTGGCAATGGCCTTGGCAGGCACATTGCAGTGGAAGACATGGCACTTCAGCATACACGTGTCCTTGTCACTGGCCACGAAAGCAAAATCCCTGCAAGGAGAGGAAAGCCCAATGAGCAAGGGCAGGGCTCCCAGCACTGGTCCTTGCTGCAGGAGGAAGAGGGCACCTTACCTGTCCCTTGGTCAAGAACAGCGTGTAGGGAAAGAAGAAAGGCTGGTTAATGCAGAGTACAAGAAGGAGCAACCTTGTTGGCTCAACTGTAGTCGCCTCTGATGGGAGGAGGAGCCAGTGTCTCTTTGTAGGGAGCAGACCCCAGGGGAAGACAAGGAGAGCAGGATGAAGGCGTCCCCCATTCCAAGACTGTGCCCCACATCCCGGTCTGTGGCAACACCCCAGCTTGGTACAGTGCTAAGATTGAGAAGTTGCCCCTGAAGGTGAATGCCAGCAGCAGCACCTCCCCTCCCCTCTGCCAGGAAAGGCCACCACTCACCTGCCATTGTTGCAGCCCACCCCCCAGACACGGATGTTGATGATGGGCTGACTGTGGATGAGGCTGTGGTCCAAAGGGTCCACTAAACTCATTGTGTCCTTCTTCAGGATCATCACCATGTTCTGGCCCTGGGAGAGGAGACTAGAGGACTGTGACTCAGGCACTGTGTGGGAGTGGAAAGCCCCCTCCCTGTGCCTCTCCCAGCAAGCACTCTAATGATGCCCCCTTCAGGGGGAAGGCCAAGAATGGGACTGGGATGTTTATCCCAGGCCATCCAAGATGGTGCCTAATGACATCTGCCTGTAATGCAAGGGATGGAAGGGAGAAACAGCATCACTAAGACGGCTGGGGAAGGCAGGAACTGAGGTACCCAGCCGAGTATGCACATGTCCATGCCTGGGAAAGTAGGGAGGAAAACAAGATAGCACCTGGGCCCAAGAGAGCAATGGGTGTGTTCAGCAAGGGGGCTGCTGCTGGGAGTCCACTGGGGAGGGCAGGAGTCAGGTCTCAGACTATGAGCAAATCCCCCCTCCATGTCTTTGGCACTCACCTCACCCCATCTGTCTGCAGGGTCCCAATTCATACACTTGCTCTGAGAGAGTTGCTGGATACAATTATTCACAGCGATGCTGCTTTTGCCAGGGGCCAAGTCCTCCTCAGGGATCTCCACCCAGCCCAAGGAACGCACAACGAAGCACTGGTAGGGGAAACATACAGGGGTCACCATAAGGCAGGTCTTAGGGCCTCCCCACCCCAGCCCTTCAGTGATAAAGCCCAGTCCATTTGCTACTTGTAGGGGGCATCTGGACTAGTGTGGAGAACAGGAACAGCCCCTCTCCTCATCTGACTACTGGCAACATTGTGCCTACAGCCTGCTGTCACAAATCTAACTATCACCGACACTCGGGGTAGCTCCACCTGAAATCCCTCCCGCACAAAAAAACATCCAATCGGTTGACTGTTTTTGCTTTTCACTAAGGCTGCTATATTCTCTGACCTGTCAGTTCTATGCCATAATGAAGCCCTCATACTTGTCATTATATGGTGGGTGTCATACTAGATGCAGATAGACTCAGGGCCGGTTACTTAGAAGATGAAACTGTTTAGTTTTTCTTTCTCCTATCAAATTGTAGCTTGTTGGAAATTCACACCTCAGACTGGTGGCCAAAAGGCATTCCAGTGAACTAACCTGCAACTCTCTAGTTTCCAATCCCTCATTAATTACCCATGCAGGAAAGAAATTTCTCTTCCTTTAGGTGGGAAAAGGTTGCCTAGCAAACCGTTCTGGGTAATTTTGTATCTGATGGTGGGAGGGGGGACTTTGGGGGATATCTGCAGAGAAGAGGTTACCAGGAATAAACTCATTAAAAGGATATTGATAGGATCGTGTCTCCCTCCCACAATGAAAGCAAATTCTTCAGCAGAAGTCACTTGAGTGAAAGAGGATGCACATATTTGTTTTAAGTTAGAAGCTGCATTTTGGAATGTTACATGCATGCAATCCTTCTTTATCCTCTGTCTTCATCAGATTAACACATTAATGTGCCCTGCCTCAGAAGCAGAAATTATTAACCAGCTAATTCATCTGTGTTCAGCCTGAAACCGTACAGCAGTACAAAGTTGAATTTACAGCAGAACTAGCAAGATTCTTCAGGTAGGATCTTGCTAGTTGTGCTATACAGTATATTGAACCCAGACTGCCATGTTTCAAGGCTGGGGAACTCGGATGAATTATCCTGGTTAGAATAATTTCTTCTTCTGAGGCAGAGTCCTTAAATATTTCTATGATGATCTAGCAACAGGAATGAATTGTGCAAGAATGTATCTCCAAACACTCAGGCTGTGCTTGCTGCTAATCCTGGGAAAGGGAATAGAAATATTAAATCTGGATAAAACAATAGTTCGGAAAGAAAGAAAAATGTGTCTTTGTTATTCAATGATGCAGGGATGCCAGGTATCATTTATTTATGTATCTATCTATCTATCACATTTTTATACATTTTTCATCTTAGAAGAGGCATTCCTATTATGTGTAAGAGAAGGGGGAATATCTCTTGAGATGGTACCTGTGGCCTGCCAATTTTTAAATGTGATTACATTAAGATTATTTGTTTCAGTGTCTTGCCCTATTGACTAAAAAGATGCTCCTGCTAGCAAGAGGTTTATCCTCGATTAATCTAACCAATTACTTGGTTACATCTTGCAGCCTTAATTTATCACCATCTTTGTTTTACGATGTTGAGGTGCTTTATGGAGGCTTTAAATACATTGCTGTTTTTATCTTTTGTATTGTTTTTATCTTTTGTATTGTATTGTTTGTATTGCATTGTTTTTATCTTTTGTATTGTATGTCACTCACTCTTTTTTGTTTTTTGTTTTAAAAAGCAAACAAGTAACGGCTGTTCAAGAGCAGCTAACTCCAGCATAGAACTGTTGGGGTTACCTGACTGCACTTGTGGTTTTCTCATGTTGGTTCCAGGGAGGAAAGGGGATGTTGGGTTCAGGATGGAGGAGATGTCGCAAAGTGACTAGATGGGCTTGAACACGATCACTTACATGTTCTTAGCTACTCATTACTATTTGACCTTTCATATGAACAAAAGGGTGGTTAAAACATATTAAGTGATCTTGGATTCAGAGTGGGGGACACTAAGCTGCAGGAATGACGGTCAGAGCACACATTTATAAGAAAACAAGGGAGAGTCTCCCAGTGTTTCACAGAATAGCCTGACATCACCTGCCAAGTTCAGAGGGACAAATCCTTTCCTGCTGCCTCCAAGAAAGGGCCTTACCTATGCTGCCCTCATCTCCCTTGTCCCAAAGAAAGGGGCTTCCTCTGCCAGTCAGGTTTCTGAACTAAGTGCCCCCTGTGTCCCCCACCTCACCTGACTGTACCTTGGAGCCAGGCTCTGTGTTGCCCTGATGATACTCCTCCCCATGCCAGGTCAGAGATGTCCTGTAACAGGTAGACAAGCATAGCAGTGACATTGAGGTTCTCAGTCACATCCATGGCACAACCCTCGTGGGCTCCTGTTCATCCCCAGAACAAATCCCATGGCAATGGCAGAGTATGGGTCTCAGAGACGTAGGTTTTGGGCGGTATGAAAATATGTTAATGAATTAATGAATGAGTTAATTCATTAAATCAGTCTCTTAGCTCTGTGGCATCTCACTAAGTTTATCTCAGAGTGGTACTAAGTTCCCATTGGCCATAGCCAAAGACTCTCCAGAGCTGATGTAGTGTGGTGGCTAAAAGGCTGAGCATGAATCAGGAAGTCCTCATTTCAAATGTCATCACTGTCACAACCACACTAGATGTCCTAAAGCAATCTACTCCCTCTCAGCCTCAGTGCCCCCCACTGATAATACTTACCTTTCAGGATTGTTGTAGGGATTGCAAGAAAATACAAGTGAAATGCTCTGAACACTGAAAGGTGCTATACAGGCGCTAATTAACTATTGTTGTTGTTTTAATTCCATAGATCACTTATAACCATTACATCTGCTCAACTTGCTCCCTTCAGTCCAAGGGTGCTCTCTACTTTGGAAGAGTTCCTGCTGCAAAGACATCAGGAAACATACTAGGACAGATACTGGAGCAGAGGAGCAATGTTTCTTACTGACTAAAAGGAGACAGACCAAAGGCTCATGGATCAGGAACAAACCCGCTAGCTTATGCATCTGCACAGATCGATGTGACTTAGGAGATCACTAGAGGAGAATTTTACTAGCCCCAGAAACCTCTCTCTCACTCAGATGAGATATGTCCAAGTGCCTTGGCAAAGTGGCCTGGGCAGACAACCCTACCTTCTGGGCAATGATGCCATTGGGCTTGGGATAGGTCTCTCCCTTGGTACACGCCTTACTGTAGCAGCCTGAAGATCCTGAATAAGGAAAGAGGAGAAGCTCATGAGAGTTCCTTCAGGAAGGAAGCCAACTTGGGAGAAAACACTCTGTCATATTGTTTTTAGCATTCAAGCCTCATGTGAGCAGGGCATTTTGTGGGGATAGATTCCTTGTTAAAGTGCACCTGATTTCCACAGGACTGCTAGTGACCACACTCCTGATTCCCCAACACACACCAGTCTGGACTGCAGATGAGTATTAATCATGAATCTCAGGTAGCAAAAGGATCTCACATATCAAGGGATAGTAAAGAATTTGTGTGAGATCCTGGAAAATCGCTGCCAGTGATCTAACAGTAGGTTTGATGGGCTAAGGGTATGACCAAGTATTAAGCAGCTTAATATATTCCTATGCAACTAGTGCAGGTGACTTCTTCTTTCCTCATCCTTTGGGTAATATATGCAAGACCCTTCTACTGAGTTACTCTGTAAGGTCAAACTGGACTGACAGTTTGGCAAGAGTTCATTATTCAGCCAGAATCTACGCCCTTTTTTCTATAAATTTTTGGCAGTTCGTTTGAAATATATAGATTGAGCTAAATCTTGGTAAAAAGCAGCTTGGTTCTCCAATGAACATGCTGACTTTACTGCATGGATTAAAATATGATAAATCAATAGGTTTTAGCATTGATTACAGTTAATTTATTTTATCCTGGACATTCACAGTACTTTAATGGATGGCCTCAGCTGATGCTGACTAAAGTTGCATCCTAAATATAGTTACTTGGAAGCCATACTGAAATCAATTCATGTAAACATGCTCAGGATCACACTGAAAAGGCTCCTTTTGGCACCATCTCTTTCTTCTTTTCGACACCAGGTGAAGACCTTTGTGTTCACTTTGGCTTTTTAAATTTGATTTTTAAAACTGATTTTTTTAAAAAGTTTTTTAAAAGTGTTGTATTTTGAAGTTTTTTGATATTCTGTTGTGATTTAATGTGTTTTGTGTGTTTTTATTGGACATTTTAATATTGTATTGTGAGCCATCCAGAGAACAATTTGTTATGGGGTGGCTAAACAATACAGATTAATTTATTTATATTATCATCATCATTATCATCATCGATCCAACATGATGTTTTAGCACTTAAACACTATGGAAAATAGTAGCTGTGATGTCCTCATTTTCCATGGTTGTGCACGCAGTCAAGTTACTGTTATTCCTCATCTCCCAACATACCTGCCCTCAGGATGGCATTATAAGACCTTATTGTCAGCTTTGAAAATGAGATGTCTCTCTTGTCCAGCAGGACCAAGAACATGCTGAAGCATTCAGATATACCAATGCCGCAAGCTGGGACTGAATCCATAGCTACTACCCTGTAAAATTTTACCATTTCTGCAAGTCTAGTTGCCATGCAGTGTGAAAAAAGCAAATTTGCCTTTGTTGATATGTGTTAAAAAAACCCTAATGGGTGATATGTTGGAATCTATAGAGAGAAAGGGTTGGACTACTTGTACCAATTATGTCAACAGCATTGATCATGCAAGGAAGGACTTAGAATCTTGATACCATTTCAGGTAAAGCAGCTTCTCCACTGGACCCTGGGCCAGAAGTGCAGGATGGATGTTGCCACTGAGTAGTGCCAGTGGGCACATGCCAGTAGTAGGTCCCTGAGGAGTCACGGATCTTCCTCCATCCTGGGGGAAGGTCAAGATCTGCCTCCAGATTTTGATCATTCCAGAGATTATCTAGGAAGAGAGAATACATCAGATGGGAGATAGGCAAGATTCATTTAAAAGCACTGTGACAAACTCAACGGAGTTTACAAACTCTACAGGCACAAAGAAAGCTTCCACAGAAAAAAAAGAGATATATTGAAAAGAGCAGGTATATTGAAAAGACGCACTCGCTGAGATTCTCACTAATGAAGAGTGCACACTTGGAGGGATTGTGGGGTCACGATGGGAGCCCTCATGCAACTCCCCCCTTCCCCCTGAGTATACATTTTTGGAAGGGCAGTATAGAAATCGAAATAATAATAATAATAATAATAATAATAATAATAATAATAATACCCCCAGTGAGGCACTACCTTGGCATGGTTGTGGGGCTTGTGTGCTCTGAGGAAGGTGAGAGCTATGCCAGAGGTCCAACCATACTGGACAGGTCTCACCAGAGGAGCCAGACAAAGAGTGCCTCTCCCATCAACAATATGGTGAGACGTAGCTTTCATAAATCTATACCGGATCGGTCGCCGCCTGGGTCAACAAGGACCGCGCCAGGTGCTATAGTCCCTGGACATCTGGTGGCAAGTGGGCAACAGGACTCAGGATCTTCAGTTGAGCAACCAGGGCTGAAGACAGCAAGGTTACTGGAAGAAACGTCACTTAACCGAAAAAAATATACGAAAAATGCCAACAAGGAAATAATGATCTGCTATTACAAGTCTAGTCCAACTAGAAGAGGTTATTTAAAAAGAATGTACCAAATTTGGAAAGAGAAGCATCCAGATACAGAAATAACAGAACAAAGGCTAGCAGACCAGAGAAGATACATAATAAGAAATAAAGTATTCACAGGAGTTGAGCTGGAAGAACTGCAAAGAGCAACACAGGATCAAGATATGGAAGAAGAATTACCACCAACTGAAGAAGTTGCTCAGGCGCAGGTGGAGAAGGTGTTGGAAATCGAGGGGCCACAGAAACCACCATCAGCCAATTACAAAAAGCAGCTTTACTGGGAACAGCCTATATTCTGCGACGATATCTATAACAACTGACAATAAAATTCAGCCATCCCAGGTCCTTGGGAAGGACTTTGTGTTTAAGCCAAAAGCCATGCAGTTCATCGTAGCCTGGAACAGTCCAATTTTTAATTTTCTTTGCTCTTTCACTTATTAATTCTGGTGTTATTATTAGATCTTGCATTTATTGGTTACATTTTTCGACCTCTTTCACCCAGCCTGCTTTTTTATTATAATCTATTGGATTGTCCCATATTTTCCCCCAGAATTGCACTGTTTCTTCTTTATTTGGTGTTTCTACGTTTCTTGCAGTTTCTCCTTCTATGCTTTGGTAGAAACGTCTCTGATTCGACTGGAATTGGAGATTCTGCCTGTGTTGCGTAATTCTGGCTTCGTATCTGCTAACCTTCTTTGACACTGCTGTTATTTGCTGCTTTATTATTTCCAGGATTTCTCTAATTTTCCTTGAATCTAGGTGGTATTTTTGGATCAGATACTGTTTGGTGTTTTCATTCTTCAGCTTCTTGTCTTTCATGTTTTTCAATTTACTAGCATCTGATCTAAGCCTGGCAATTTTATTTTCTAATCAAATCTTCCATTTAGGTGTGTACTACTTTCATTTTTTACAGGTCCAGTGATCTTATATCCGAGCTCTTGTGGTGTTGTTGCTGCACTGTACATTAGTTGGTTTATTTCTTGCAAATTATTGGTTGTTATTTCTGCAAGTGCAGCACTGACATCTTTTAATGCCTGAGCAAGTTGTTTTTTGGCAACTGTTTTTAGAGCTGGAAGTCGAACCCTGGTGGTTGTTTGGTTCATGTGCTCAGTTACTTTTTGCTTTAGTTCTTGTTGCTTTTCTGTTAAACAGCATTCGGGTTTTTGAGGGTGTTTTTAAATTATCTCTTGTTTACACATTCAGACAGGTGCTATTGACTGGTTTGTTTTATCCACACACCGAGTCCTTCCCAAGGACCTGGGATGGCTGAATTTTATTGTCAATTGTTATAGATATCATCGCAGAATATAGGCTGTTCCCAGTAAAGCTGTTTTTTGTAATTGGCTGATGGTGATTTCTGTGACCCCTATGGTGTTGAGGTACTCTTCAAGGTCTTTTGGAACTGCACCTAGGGCGCCAATTACTACTGGGATTATTTTGGTCTTTTTCTGCCACAGCCTTTCAGTTTCAATTTGTAGATCTTTGTATTTGGTGATTTTTTTCTATTTCTTTTTCTTCTATTCTGCTATCCCCTCCCCTGGTATTGCTATGTCGATTATTTTAACTGGTTTTTCTTTCTTCTCGACTACAGTTATATCTGGTGTATTGTGTGGCAGATGTTTGTCTGTTTGTAGTCGGAAGTCCCATAATATTTTTACATCTTCATTTTCTTCAACTTTTTCAATTTTATGGTCCCACCAATTTTTGGCTACAGGTAGCTTGTATTTTTTGCAGATGTTCCAGTGTATCATCCCTGCTACCTTGTCATGCCTTTGTTTGTAGTCAGTCTGTGCGATCTTTTTAAAACAGCTGATTAGGTGGTCCACTGTTTCATCTGCTTCTTTACAAAGGCGGCACTTGCTGTTTGTGGTGGATTTTTTGACTTTTGCTCTTATTGCATTTGTTCTTAGTGCCTGTTCTTGCGCAGCCAGTATTAAACCCTCTGTTTCTTTCTTCAAGTTGCCATTCTTAAGCCATTGCCAGGTCTTGGTGATGTCTGATTTTCAACTTATATTGTGCAAATATTGACCATGCAGGGGCTTATTTCTCCATTTTTCTGCTCGGTTCTTGACTTGTTCTTTGTTGTAGGCCTGCTTTCTTTCATTGGTGTTGAATAGTTTCGCGTTATTGACCATTTTAAGTGCATCTTCTTCACTGTCCTTGATATATTCTTCAAGGCCTCTTTTCTCCTCCTCTACTGTTTGATGGACTTGCAGCATTCCTCTTCCGCCTGAGCTGCGAGGGAGGTATAGCCTATCTACATCACTGCGGGCGTGCAGAGCATGATTGATGGTCATTATTTTCCTGGTCTTACGATCCAGCGTATTATTATTATTATTATTATTATTATTATTTTGATTTCTATATTGCCCTTCCAAAAATGACTCAGGGCCGTTTACACAGAGAAATAATAAATAAATAAAATGGCTCCCTGTCTCCAAAGGGCTCACAATCTAAAAAGAAACATAAGATAGACACCAGCAACAGTCACTGGAGGTGCTATGCTGGGAGTGGATAGGGCCAGTTACTCTCCCGCTGCTAAATAAAGAGAATCACCACATTAAAAGTTTCCTCTTTGCCAAGTTAGCAGGGGTTAATTATGACTTTTAGGTCAGCAGTAGAGAATCCTGTGAAACTGAAATGTTCCCCCACTGGTTTCTGCATAGTGTATTGCCATTCTTTGTCAGTTTTATGTCTTTTTTTCTTTTTTCTTTTTTTTTGCTTAGATATTGACTTGTTTGTCCTATAGAGATAACAGAAAGATAATGTTGGCAGGTAACAGCACATCTCATGTTGGAGGAAAAGCAAGTGAATGAGCCTCTGATAATGGTATGGCTGATGTTTTTAGGTCCTGTGATAAAGTTGCTCAAGTGGATATGGGAACAGAGTAGGCACCTGAGTTTGTTGCAGGGCAGGGTCTAGGCAGTAAGTACGAAGAAAACACTGTATTGTTAAATACCTGAGCTTCGGGTTTGCAAAATGTTTAAAATGCAGTATCGCACAGCAGGGAAATGACTTGATTAGCAAGCCAGAGCTTGCCGGTTCAAATCCCCAATGATACCTATATTGGGCAGCAGCAATATAGGAAGATGCTAAAAGGCATCATCTCAGACTGCGCAGGAGGAGGCAATGGTAAACCCCTCCTGTATTCTACCAAAGAAAACCACAGGGCTCTGTAGTCACCAGCAGTTGACACCAACTTGATGACACATTTTACTTTTACTTTACTTGAAGAGAATTTCATTCAAAACAGGATGATTACCAGATACCTTAGTATTGTATCATTTATTGCCTTTTTGGTTCAACAGGCCTGAGTTTTTATTCAGCATGGACTTAGGCCTTTTACTCATGGCATGGATTCATGCCTTTTGGCAGTCATTAATGTAGTTATTAATCCTATATTATTCATTTATGTAAAATCTTTTGTTTGTTTCTTGACAATAGAACCTACTCTTTTTCTAGTTCTGGATACCCTATTCCTGTACTTAAGACGTATCTTATGTCAGTATAAAATTCATTTTCAATCTTTTGATATAGAAAAGTGTTTTATACATAAAAAGCCTTCATGTAAAGCTTTATACATATAAAGCCTGTTATTTTCCCAGTTGTGGCTTTAAGGTTTTTTGGTTTTTTGGGGGTGTGTGTGTGTGTGTTTATTTGTATTGAATTAAATTTGTTAAACCGCTAGTGTGGCAATAACAATAAAAACTAAGTGCACAGTTGATATATGTTTACATCCTTCTGTCTATTCACACACACACACACACACACACACACACACACACACACACACACACACACAATCTTCTGTCCAGTCTTTGCTATGCAGTCTAAACAAAAGACAAATTTCAACCAGGATTAATCCTGTGTTATATCCTCCATTTTCAAGGGGGTAAGAACTTCAAGCTCTTCTCATGAGTCTGCTAATGGAGTTAGCAAAAACCTAATATATGTAGGAACATTGCACTGGGATGTTCAGCCTTGAGTAGATAACTCAGCATTGCAAAGAGATGAAATCAATGCTCACAAAGCAATAAATCAGACAGCTGAATTCCAACATTAGATCTGTCAAGCTAAGTGCACACTAAACTCTCATGGGAAATACCAAGCTCAGAAGACTAGTGAGGTTATGCCTTCAAATACAACGGACAGCTTCAACATTATCAACAATCTCCCTCCTCCCATAGAGCAGCCACCAAAGTTTACCTTACAATAATAGCTTTTAAAAAATACTAGTATAATTTTCGGCATCAAGTTTAAGGGCTGGCCCCACATAACCAACATATGGCTAAAGGGTAAAATCCCAGATGGTTAACCTAAAGAATTTCATCTCCAGAAACTGGGATGCCAGAGGCAGCATGGTGCCAAATGCCACTTGGCATTGTATGCTGTCCTCCCTTTCCCTGTTAGCAAGCACGATGCCATACATGCACTCCCTTTCCTCACATGACACTTTCGGATAGTGCACTAGTACCACCACCACTGCTCCTCCTCCCACACCCTGGATTAAAAAAAAACCCAACACACAGAGGAGAACAAAGAGAAAATGTGTAGAGGAGAGCAGGGTAGGGGCCTATCCTCTGCCGTATATCCATGAGTTAAGCCCTGCTCCTAATTACTACTAACGCAGCAACTCTGTTTGGGCATTATCTCCTAGGACAAAGTTTGAGAAGCTGGTAGTCAGGAGGTGACAGCAAAGAGGTGTGGGGTGTAGAATCCCGAGGAGAGAGTTGTGGTATGCAAGGACAAAACAGTGGAGTTGAAGCAGGAATTTTAACCGTTTGATGAGAAAGATATTATGTACAGGGAGGCAAGTGCAATCTGCCCTCAGTGCACTTGCTGGGGGCTGTGGAATACAAGTAACTAGAGCACCATTCAAAAGCTGGCCTGGATCAAGGAATGGATTAACCAAAAACACCACATGGGGGAGTCAGGGCAGGAGGCACTTCAGTCAGTGCTTCTTTGTACTGATCTATGTGTCCACTACTTCCACTTCTGCGCCATTCATTCTCTTTTTGCCTTTTTTAAATCCAGCGAATGGGAGGAGCAGCAGCAGTGGCCGGCTAAGGGTGGGGGGAAGAGGGACAGCCAGTGAAGATGGGCAGAAACAATCAGCAAGGTCAGGTCCAATGATCCACCTCAACTAATCTGCCATCTCAGGTGGCCCCCTTACCACGGTTGGGGGCTACAACTGAGAGCAGAAAAGAGCAATGGAGGGAGAGGCTCCATAACTCTTTGTTATCTTGCTGTTTTACCATTCAAAATAAACTACCTCCGTGCAGCTGCTTTCTCACCCATATGGAAATTGATACAGGGTCTCCATATCTTATCCCCTGAAAGGAGAATAGCAACTTAGGAAGGGGCCTGCAGGCAATACAATAGCTGCAGCCAGCCACATTTATTTCATACTGAAAGCACACTAGGTATTGTGCAGATTCCAGGAATGACAAGTTCCTTTTACAAATAATTTACAATCTATCTTAGGTGGGTAAGGCTGGGGGAGAAGTTTAGAGATTTCATGTTGGGGCATTTTTTGAGATGCTAGAGCCCAGTTTCAGTGACCATGGATGAAGAGCGCAGCTTTCATCACACCCTGCCTTTCTTGGAAATTGATGTGTAAGGACCAGAGTCAAAAGCAAAGGCAAATGTTCAATCTGGTGTTTTTGTGCAGGACTTCCAGGTGCAAGGCTAGAACCGTAACTGTATCTGCCCCAGTGCACAGAGCTAAAAATACCCAGAGGTCAGTGTGCCCCTTCTCTTTATTATCCTGTTGATTCTCCCAGGATGGAGGGGACAGAAGGTGAATAATCCATCTCTTGCAATTCAATTACACAGTGCAGGCCCTGCTGTCTCTGCTTGCCAAGCTACTTTCTGTTTAATCAAGTCTTGCTATCCCTTGGAGCAGCTCAACCAACTGCCAGAAGCAGCTACACAGGAGTTGACATTTTCTGCACACAGATCAGTGCAAAGAAGCAGCACCGACTAAAGCGCCTCCTGCCCTGGCTCCCCCACACCGATTTTTGTGATCACCTCCTACCAGCTTCTCAAACTTTCTCTCAGGAGATGGTGCCCAAATTATTAATTATGGTGCCCAAATGGTGCCCAAATTATTAATTATTATCATTATCACTATCATTATCATTATCATTATCACTGCCCTGGTGGCGCAGTGATAAAACTGCCACCCTGTAACCAGAAGGTTACAAGTTCGATCCTGACCAGGTGCTCATGGTTGACTCAGCCTTCCATCCTTCCGAGGTCGGTAAAATGAGTACCCAGAATGTTGGGGGCAATATGCTAAAATCATTGTAAACCGCTTAGAGAGCTCCGGCTATAGAGCGGTATATAAATGTAAGTGCTATTATCATCATCATCATCTACATTTTATATCCCACTCTTCCTCCAAGGAGCCCAGAGCAGTGTTCTACATACTTCAGTTTCTCCTCACAACAATCCTGTGAAGTAGGTTAGGCTGAGAGAGAAGTGACTGGCCCAGAGTCACCCAGCAAGTATCATGGCTGAATGGGGATTTGAACTCGGGACTCCCCGGTCCTAGTCCAGCACTCTAACCACTACACCATGCTGGCTCCAAATAGAGGAGCACCAAATAGAAGAGCTGTGCTAGTAGTAGTAGTAGTAGTAGTAGTAGTAGTAGTAGTAGTAGTAGTAGTTAGGAGCAGGGCTGCATTTACAGATAACTAATATATTAAGGTCACTTGAAATCATTCTCTGTGGTGGCAAGTTGCTTGCAGGCAGTAGTCCACCTTACAGATTGGGTAACTTTCTCCCTGCCACACAAAACAGTTTATCTGTGTGGTAGGCCGCTGGATGTGAACAGTTTGACATGCTGTTGACGCAGACACTGAAGAGGGAGCAGGAAAAACAGTGTTCTGGAAAAGAAAGTTCTGTCATTGCTTCATACTTTCTGGTTTACATTTCCTCAGTCAATCAATCTTTATTACAGTCTTTGACCAGCATAAAGTAGATTACATTAAAACATTAAAATTAAAACAGCATCGAGGCAGCATTAACATGGGCTATGCCCAGAACTGTGAAGACAGTAGAGAAGCTAAAAGCTATATACTGCAATACTGCTACTGTTAAGCTGCGGTGAGCAATCTTAAAACTACAGTTAAAACAGGTAAAAAGACTATATAAGAGCTTTAAGTGGTTATAATCTACTCAGGTCTGTGAAAGTTAAAATTTTACCCAGTCAGTAAAAACTATAAAACTATAAAAGGCTATGGAGTGTGATAAACTGTGTGACCACGAGCTGTGTCAAGCCTGATTAGTTCTTGCTGTCAGTCAGGACCCGATGAATTTTACATGCTGCCGCACAAAACTTGGCAACATTATGTGTTATGTGTTAACAACGTTATGGGTTAGAGTCAGGGAGCAGGAGAGAGACACAAGACTGGCCTGGGCAACCTGGGGACTCAATTAATAGCGGAAGGATGAGGGTGATACAAATGTCTCTGTAGAATGGGCAATGGAGGAGGACATGCTCTGTTGTTTCAACTTGCCCAGACTCACAGGGGCAAAGGCGTTCCGAGAAGGGGGTCTTCTTATATCTGCCTTTTAGCATTGCCGAAGAAAGGGCACAACAGCAGACCAGGGTGAAGATCCTTCTGTGTTTGGGGGCTTCCAGCTGCATGAGGTATACAGCAGGAGATGCAGTGTATCTTAGTCTTTCAATGATGAGGAAGTTTGGCACTCTGCCTAAATCAGTTTGGCTCTCTATGTCTATTATGCATTGTTTGATGAGAGTTGTTGCCTGTTGGTTCATAGCCCATGGAAAGTAAGAGGGGAGGGGAGAGCCCCATTTTTGTCAGCAGTGTTCATTTCCAAGTGGACTGATAAATTGTCCTCTAATGTTAGGAGGGTTAGACCCAGTGGGAGGAGGGATCATCTTAACCAGTAGTTGAGTACGGCCATCCAAACTCTGGCTTCCACTTTCACCAGACCTGCCTCTAGATGTAGGCTAGTGTTAGAGACACACTAACTTGGAGAACTGCTCTTAGGAATTTGGAATGGACAAGCTCCAATGGGGCAAAGTTGGAGAAGGAGCCCAGTTGAGCACCATAGAGGAGTTGTGCCAGTGACTTGGCTTCAAACAATTTAAGGGCTGCAGGTACTGTATGTAGTGGCCTCTTCTTGATAAGAAGGATTTTAGTATGTCAGTAGTGCTCCTCTCGGTGTTTGGGGCAGCATGAGAGCAGTGAGCTTTTCTGCTGCCAGAGACATGGAAGACCATGCCCAGGTATCTAAAGCACGAAACCTGCTCAATTTTGTGCCCGTTTATATTCCAGGAGTGTGTCATGGGTCTCTTAGTGAAGGCCATTATTTTGGTTTTGTGACAGTTGATTTCCAACTGGTCTTACTTGCAGTACTGTGCAAGGGCCTTCAGAGCTCCTCTGACTTATGGGGGTCCTAGAAGGAATTGCTGCATTGTCCGTACAGAGCAGGGTAGAAATGTGTCTCTCTGCAAGTTTGGAAGGGTGAAAATCTATTTTATTAAGGACACACACCATGCTGTTAATATAGAACAGGAGCAGGGCAAGAATACAGCCTTGTTTGACACCCTTATGGGTTGGAATGCTGCTTGATAGATTACCTTGGGGGTTGCACCTTACTTGAGGGACATATCATAATGTAGGATACGGATGAGGTATAGCAGGTGCCAGTCAATTGAGGAGGCTTCCAATTTTCCCCACAGTTTGACTCATGAGATGGAATCAAAAGCAGCCTTAAGATCTATAAAAGCTGTGGAGAGGGAGGTTGTAATGTGGGTGGAATATTTCTCAATTAGATCTTATAGAACTACACACTGGATCCAACTACAGTGTTGGATTGTCCCTCCCTAAAGTCAGCCTGCTCCTCCATGAGGTTTTCTTGTTCCAGCCTCCTTAGTTTCCAGTATAGATATCTAGTATAGAGCTTACTGACTGTGCTGAGCAGGCTGATGGGTCTGTAGTTTGCCACGTTGCCCTTTCTGAAGATGGGGACAATGACCGCTAGCCACCAGTTCTTAGGAATATGGCCATGTGTGTCAATAAATGTGAATTGTGAGGCCAGGCTGAATTGTTTTTTATTAGCTCTAGGTGGATTAGGTCATCTCTAGGGGCCTTCCTAGCTCTTAGTTGGGAGATAAGTTTCTTAATCTCAGATGTCATCACTGGTGGCCATGTGGGCAGGTCCTCTACATCGTGCTGGGAGCAACCATGTTCCATAGCTTCATCTTTGTACAGCTTGCAGAAATGCTTTCCCCAGACCTCTGGTGAGTTGTAGCTGTCCAGGTGTGTTGGGCCACTGCTGAGGAAATTTGCTGAAATGTGCCAGAATGAGGCCGAGTCATTGCATCTGAATGCCTGAATGAGGTATGACCAGGTGGCTTTCATAGCATCTCTTTTCTTGCATTTAAGTAGCTCCTTTATATTGCCTCTTCTGCTTGAGGAGGCCCTGCGCAGACACTGTTCTGGTATTGGTTTCATAGGCATGGTAGTTGGTGAGGAGCGCTTTTCTAGCATTAATGTAGTCGTCATCAAACCATGGTTTAGTGTGATGCAGGTGCTGTTTTGGGCGAGTGTTGTTTTTGTGAGTTAGGTGCTTTTGTAGTTACTGCACTAGATTTCTATGATTCTCTAGGGTTGGGTCAGAGGGCTGTGCTGTAGTCAAGGAGAGCCGAATGTGTTGGAAATGATCTGAAGTAAGTAGTTCGGTTATTGCTTTGTCTAGGTGAGTGGACCATTTGGCTCTTCTTGCAGGTAGAATGTGGGGTTGGTATAAGTCCTCAGTGTGGGACTGCTGGGTGAAGGGCTTTAGTCATAGAGAAATTGGAAAGTGGTCACTGTCAAATTGGGGAGAAACCAGATGGCACTCAGTCACACTCTTCTTCTTGGATTGGGAGATTCATTGTCAAAGCATGTGTGTGGTTTTGATTAGATAATGAACCATGGGAGAAAGTACCTTTTCTCTGCCACCTTGGCTCTACACAAAACCAGGTTTCATTAAAATAAAACGGAAGAAGAATCCCCTTACAGCACAGTCTTGCAAGCAACCATCATAACACCATCTACCAGAAGACACAATTCATGTGTCTCCCATGTCACCATCATAATACCATCTACATCTGGTAGATGGTGTTATGATGGTTGCTTGCAAGAACTGTGCTGTAAGGGGATACCCCGTACTGCTGAGGTCTACTTTCTCAGGAAAAACTCCACTACCGAAATTCCATCTTTGAATTGCACAGAAGATAAATTACCTCCCACCTCCGCAAACCAATAAACGGTTACATTTGTGCCAACTCTGCAAATTTAATCAAGGAAATGCAGCTTTCACAGATGGGATTAATCTGGCCCGAACAAGATACAGCTCAGTACACTCCCCACATCCTCAGTTCTGCTCATTCCTTCCAAAACACTTACGCCTTTAAAAGAGAGAGCATTTAGGAGGAGGGGTGCCAGTAACTTTCCTTCCATTTTTATCTAAACAAATTTGGAAGCATTTCCACTCTTGGAAAAGGGAGAGGTGGACACAAAAACCCATAACCGGGAAATGATGTAGGAGTGATTTTGTTAGTAACTAATGTTCTTTAATGAAATCCCACCATCTTTGCAAATTCATAATGAATTCTTACCTTGTACTTACAGAAGACTGAAGCACCAGAGTCTCCAAAGAATAGAGCCCCTTTCCTCCACCTAATTAACTGCAAGTGCAGTGTGAAAAGATGTTAACTTTGTATGACCCACACAGTTTACTAAAACTGGGGAGCACAGGGGTCAATGTCCCTGCCTCTTAATAAGATGTTAAATATAGATCACAATACTTTTGTAGAAGATAGAGCAATGTAAGACCTCGAGTTTCACAGGTGGGGAAACTGAGGCACAGACTGACCACAATCTGTGTACAAACTGGTTGTAAACTGCCCAGAGACATGAGTTTTGGGAAGTATAAAAATATGTTAAATAAATAAATAAATAAATAAATAAATTGCCCATGACTAACCATCAGACTTGTGGATGACAGAATAGAGTGCTCACAATCAGCCATGCTGTCCCTATTGACCAGATCATAATGCTTCTTGTAACAGATAATTGCACATATTTTATTTTCACTCGCTCAATCAGTTATAAGTATGGGGTCTTACATCAGTGCTGGCAAACCAGACAAGCTTGAAAACCAAAGTCAATTTGAGGCAGGAACTTATGTTGCATTCTAGTTCCATAGAACAATACAGGGCTTCAGAGAGGGGTCACATGGCACACTGCTATGCAATGCATGTAAGCTGGATGCATGATCATGTTCTAGAAGCAGTCAGAGAGAACTTACAGGACTGGCCTAACACAGTTGCTGAGGAATTCCCAAAGGATCAATGCCATTTGGACAGGACTCATTAAAAACGTATTGATTATCAGGGAAAACACACAGTGGGGGGATCTTTATAAGGCTGGTCTCTTCACCTAACGGTGCAGCAGGGAAGTAACTTGCCTAGCAAGCAAGAGGTTGCCGGTTCAAATACCCGCTGGTATGTTTCCCAGACTATGGGAAATACCTATATCGGGCAGTAGCGATATAGGAGGATGCTGAAAGGCATCATCTCATACTGCGCGGGAGATGGCAATGGTAAACCCCTCCTGTATTCTACCAAAGACAACCACAGGGCTCTGTGGTTGCCAAGAGTTGATGCCAACTTGACGGCACAACTTTACTTTACTCTTCATGTAGCCCCTCCCACCAGTGCCAGATTCCCTGTTTCCTCCCACAACTGCAGGTGTTTCTGCATGCATGAAGCCTGAGCCCAGTCCAGAAACCTTTGCCCATATCCTCACCGTCCTCCTGAATCTGCGCATAATTTGTACGCACTAGACTGTTTATCGAGTAGGTGAGGAGAATTTTTGCCATGATCCCCTGTAGCACAGGATCGCAAGATTTCTTCCTGCCTCCTCTTTGCTTTCACAGCACTAGGAAGCCTAGCTTCAGTCATGCAAGATACAAAGCCCTCTGCTTCATCATAGAAATGGGGAAACAAGGGCAGGATGTTTTACCCACTGATCTTTTGGATGTGCCTCAGAGACCATTTAAAACAGTAAGAGAACATTTCACCATCTCTGGCTTATGTATTTTATCTAACTATGCACCCAGTTCCAATGTGGAGACTTGCACTGTGAAATTCAGTCCATTTCACAAAGCAGAGTATAAGCAGGTAAGTGGAGGAATACAAAAATGTGAGGCTCTGCAGCTCCCTCCCAATTCCCCAAGACAGCCATGCTCCCTGAAACAAAGCTACAGCCAAACCCATGGAGTGCAATCCAATTTACTGTCTGTTTACTTGGGAGAAAGTCTCATTGATTTCAGTGGGACTTACTCCTCAGAAGTATGCAAAGCCTGTAATTCTAGAGAAAGAAAGTCATTTAATTCAGTAGCCTTGTTTCCAAGAGAAATGCTTAGGAAAGGGCTATTGCAGGGATGGCCAACTGGCAGTCTGTGGGCTGGATCTGTCCCTGGAAAAATTCTACAATTTTCTATGTAGATAGTTTAATGTTACTATTTGGATTTTGGATTTAATGTCTTGTTTGGATTTTTTATGTGTAACGTGTATACAATATTAAATTTACATATATGTTTGTAATACTATGCCTAAGCATGTCTGCTCTGGAACTGTGAAGTCCTCACTGCTAGATTTCTTCAATTTTATTATGGAATCTGACTACACAAGATGGGGGGGGGTGTCAAACTGTCTGGAGACTGGAATTGCCCTGAGAATACAGAAATTCACCACCCCTCAACTGTTAGGCTGAAATCTCAAGCATGGTATCCAAGGGGGATGGGGGCTGACCCTCCCCCTCCCTACTAGAATTCAAAGCAAAATTAATGTTGAGCAATAGTGTGTACTTTGCTCTCTCCTTTCAAAATTTCTGCAGACTCTCATGGGAACATAGGAACATAGGAAGCTGCCATATACTGAGTCAGACCATTGGTCTATCTAGCTCAGTATTGCTTTCACAGACTGGCAGTGGCTTCTCCAAAGTTGCAGGCAGAAATCTCTCTCAGCCCTACCTTGGAGATGCCAGGGAGGGAACTTGAAACCTTCTGCTCTTCCCAGAGTGGCTCCATCCCCTAAGGGGAATATCTTACAGTGCTCATGCATCAAGTCTCCCATTCATATGCAACCAGGGCAGACCCTGCTTAGCTAAGGGGACAAGACATGCTTAAACCCCACTTAAATTATTAGCTGCATTGAGACCAAGGTGTCAGAACCCTTCAGTGAACTTCTGGACCCACCAGACACCCTAGGCTTGCCTTTATTTTCTGATCTGCACTGCATATGCAAAACCAAGAAAGCTTTGATGAAATAATCCCCCATTTCTACTTCAGACATGAGTTTCACTTCTTCTGAACTTGAAATGTTGAGGAAGTGAAGAGATTTAAAACCTCAACCCAATTTTCCCTAGGAGGGAGAATATAGCTTCAGCACCATAGACAGCTATCTGGGGACAGACAGAGAAAGCAGGCTGGCCAAGATGAGGAGAAACAACAGGTTAACTACAGATTGTTTTCCCCTAGCCGGCTTTTAAAAAACAAAATCATGATAAGCAGTTGCAAGTGGCTTCAGGTTGAGAAGAGGCCCAGCGGGGTGTGAGGGGAGGGGCTGTGTAACCATTTCCTTGCAGGACACATTTCTCCACTCCAAGCACTCCCCCTCTGCAAGCTGATCCCCCGCCCCGCCAAGAGATAAAAAATGACACACGGGGAGGTACAGGGGGACACCACACCGACATTCACAATGCACAGAGGGAACCTCACCACAGCCATGCCTTCCTCTCTGAGCTCCCCATCAGCTCTCTTGGGCAAAGACCCCAAGCAAAGAATCAGTGTCCCTAACCCTGATTCCAGCCGGTGCGCACAGACCGGCGGGCGGGGGGAGGGGGGCAGGCGGCGTGTGCGGAGCGCCCCACTGACCCCTCCGATGCCCACCTATGCGCGGCATCCATCCCAAAAGAGCTTCTCAAGTAGCCGGGGCCCCCAGTGCCGGAAGAGGAGAAAAGAAAAGGCCGGGGAAGGATCAGCTAGTGCTACCGGCGGCGGCACAAATTCAGCCGCTTACGGGAAGAGGGCCGAACACGGGCACACACACGCCTCTCCTTGCAGGCCCTCGCCCACCTAAGATGCGGCCCCCGAGCACGGACGAGTTCCCTTTCCCTCTCCCTCCCCCAGCCAAACTGCTGCCGCCGCCCGTCGCCCCCCCCCCCCAGTGAGTGCCGCCCGGAGTGCCCCCTCCGACAGCCCCCGACCAACCACCCTCCCCCCCCTCCTCCTCCTCACCATCACAGTTGACCAGGATTATGGCCAGCATATAATCCTTGCCTAGCATGGCTTCGCTTGGTGGGGGGTCCAGAAGCAGCCGTGCAGCCCCAGGCAGCGAGAGAGGGCGGCAGGCAAGGACTGCGTGCCAGAGGCCGGCGCCAGAGTGCGAGGCGGGCGGGGCCAGCTGGGCGCGCGGGCGAAGGGAAGCCTGGGGGGCTGGCCCAGCAGCAGGAGGCGGAGGAGATAAAATACGCTGAGGAAGGGGCTGGATCCCAAGCCGCGATACCAGCCGCACTATGCGCTTAACGCAGTCCGATCCTCCTCACTGAGTTCAAACGGGACTTAGGGAGGCGCAAGTGAATGCGCAGCACAGGACTGCAGCCCAAAGCAAGTGAAGTGAGACTTTCAAGGCAACCTGCCCAGGAGAATCGGGCTGCCGGCTGCTGTATCTCGGGTTGCAACAGTCAGGAGTGGGGAAAGACTTCTCAGTGTATTTTCGAGATGACGAGCGCTCCCTCCGTGGGTCGGCCAAAGAAGTCGGAGCTTCAGAACAGCCACTACAATCTGCAGTACACGACTCGACTGAATGCTGTTTCACAATTACCCGTCAGGTCAGCGAGCTGGCAGCAGCCCGATCCTGTGAATATTTACTCGGAAGCAAGTGTCCCACTCCCATTCAATCCAAAGAACATAACTGACAAGTGAGTGAGGGTAGGATTATTATCGCCTTATGACAGCCCGATCTCATGAAAAGCTGGCACGCCCAATTCCACTGATTTCAGTGGGTTAAGGCGTGCCTAACACTAACGCAGCCATAGAAATCACACTTTGAGTAGACTAGTTCAGTCAGCAACCAGAGGCGAATCTAGGGAAAATAGTGCCTAGGGCAATTGCGCCCTAAAACTGCAATTGCACCCCCTGTCCAAACATCTGACACCCATCTTTCAGATAACTTTACCATAATATCAGCTCAAAAATACAAGTCAAGATCGTTAATCTTTTAAAATTTCAAAAACTATTTAGCAGTGGACGTAGCCAGACGAAAAAATGCTGGAAAACTACAAATTTCAGTATGCTGGGGTTCATGAAATACCCAAATACTATGTGGAGGTGTACTTGGAAAACAGAAGTGCCTGTCTAATTCTCTACTATGCATTGTAGCATCACTATTACATAAGCTTTAAAAATAAATGGAGAATTTGACTTTTCCCAGATAGCCTGAAAATAATTAAAGGATATGCAGAGTAAACTGTGTCACTGCTTGGAATATATTATAGTATTTCAGAAAGACAGTTAAAATGAGAGAAAGAGAGCAAGAAACTCCCAGTGGGCCTTAATACTAAGGATTTCACACTGATTCAAAGACAAACTCACCATTAATAGCCATATTATTAAGACATCACCTTTAACTTGCTTATCACAAGAAGCAAAGTAAGAGCAAATGAATACAATCCTAGCTCATAAGCTTCAGCTCAGTAGTCACAAGCTCTGATTCTCTGTACATAGTGCCAAACTGAATATGTGTACAGTGACTTATATTATATATTTTAAAAGAAATTTACCTGTAGCCTCTTTGGGGGCTTCATAAAGGCCGTGGGGGTGTCTGCAAAGGTTCTCCCACCCCCGCTGGCCTCTAGGGCCTTTCAGGGACCATTTGAGCATGTGCAGGGCCATTTTAAAAGATTTTTTTTAAATGGTCGCTGAAAACAAAATTGCCCCCGCACATTCTCAAATGGCATCTGAGAGGTGTGGCATGGCCTAGGGCCTCACAGACGCCATTTGAGCATGCACGCTGACTATTTTGTTTTCGGTGGCCATTTTTAAAAAAAAATAATTTTTAAAAATGGCGTCCCCCTTCAAGTGGCGCCCAGGGCACGTGCCCTGCCTGCCCCACCCTAGATATGCACCTGTCAGCAACCCAGTCCTAAGAGCTCCGAGAGAGAGAAAGTGCCAGTGCATCATTAGTACCATCACAAGCACTAGCCGATATCCATGACACATCCATGTTTCATCCACTATTCATGGCACATTGCATCCAATGCATCATTATGAACCTGCTAGAGGAAGATGAATTATTTCCCCAGAAACAAAATACTACAGTTGGGGGTGGCGGAGACGGGAAACAACTAACAGAAGTGCTATCTTGACAGATTCCTATAATTAACTACTGCTCATTTATTGCACAGAATGGGCGGGGGGGAGGAAGAAGCACTCCCCCAGAGTCCTTTTTCAAGAAGACAAAAGGGTTGGCAGCACACAAGAGTCTTTTCTGAATATTTTCTCTCCTGCCATTATTCTCCAGCACCTGGAGAGGAGAGCTGGTCTTGTGGGAGCAAGCATGATTTGTCCCCTTAGCTAAGCAGGGTCTGCCCTGGTTGCATATGAATGGGAGACTTGATACATGAGCACTGTAAGATATTCCCCTCAGGGGATGAAGCCGTTCTGGGAAGAGCAGAAAGTTCCAAGTTCCCTCCCTCGCTTCTCCAAGATAGGGCTGAGAGAGATTCCTGCCTGCAACCTTGGAGAAGCCACTGCCAATCTGTGAAGACAATACTGAGTTCAGGGGCGTATCTAGAGTAAGGCAGGCAGGGCACGTGCCCTGGGCGCCACTTGAAGGGAGGGTGCCATTTTTTAAAATTTAAAAATTTTAAAAATGGCTACTGAAAACAAAATGGCCACCACGCATGCTCAAATGGCCTCTGTGAGGCCGTAGGCCATGCGAGGCCTCGCAGAGGCCATTTGAGCATGCACGGTGGCCATTTTGTTTTTGGTGGCCATATATATATATATAAATGGCCACCACACATGCTCAAATGCTCCCTGCGAGGCCCCCAGGCCGAAACAGGGTGAAACAGGCCTGAAAATCAGCCCGGGACGGGCTGCAGCGGTGGATTAAGAGGCTGGTGGGGGGAGGGAAAACCTTTGCAGACCTTTAGGAAGACCCCCAAAGGGCTACAGGTAATTTTTTTTAAATTAATATAATATAAGTCACTGTACACATATTCAGTTTGGCACTATGTACAGAGAATCAGGGCTTGTGAAAACTGAGCTGAAGCTTAGGAGTTAGGATTGTATTCATTTGCTCTTACTTTGCTTCTTGTGATAAGCAAGTTAAATGTGATGTCTTAATAATATGGCTATTAATGGTGAGTTTTTCTTTGAATCAGTGTGAAATCTTTAGTATTAAGGCCCACTGGGAGTTTCTTGCTCTCTTTCTCTCATTTTAACTGTCTTTCTGAAATACTATAATATATTCCAAGCAGTGACACAGTTTACTCTGCATATCCTTTAATTATTTTCAGAGTATCTGAGAAAAGTCAAATTCTCCATTTATCTTTAAAACTTATGTAATAGTGATGCTACAGTGCATAGTAGAGAATTAGACAGGCACTTCTGTTTTCCAAGTACACCTCCACATAGTATTTGGGTATTTCATGAGCCCCAGCATACTGAAATTTGTAGTTTTCCAGCATTTTTTTGGTCTGGTTCATCCATTGCTAAATAGTTCTTGAAATATTAAAAGATTAACGATCTTGACTTGTATTTTTGAGCTGATATTATGGTAAAGTTATCTGAAAGATGGGTGTCAGATATTTGGACAGGGGGCGCAATTGCAGTACTTGCCCAAGGCACTATTTTCCCTAGATATGCCTCTGAGTTAGATAAACCAATGGTCTGACTCAGTATATGGCAGCTTCCTATGCTCCTATGGTAGAATTTTTATGGTAGAATATCTAGTCATCAGGTTTGGTAGTCATTTATAGGTTTATCCTCGATTATTCTTCCTAATCTCCTTTAAACAGACACTCAACTCATTTTGTGATTAGATTAATTTTGCATGCTGAAGAAATACTTCTGTCCATCCTAATCTCCTGCCAAACAGTTTAATTGGATGACACCTCCTTCTAGTGGTGGGAGAGTGGGGAAGTAAAACTTTCCTCAGTCCACTTTCTTCACCCCATGCATAATTTGATAAGCCTCATGTGCCCCCTTTGTCTTGTTTCCCCTCTGTCCTGAAGTCCCAAATCTTGAAACCTTTCCTCTAAGAAAGGTGTTCCAGGCCCTCAGTCATTTTGGCTGCCTTCTTCTGCAACCCTTTACAGCTCTGCAATATCGCTTGATATGTAGAGGCCAGAACTGCACACAGCATGCCAAATGTTGCCTCCTCCTTAACCAACAGAATTGCCCTCCATCTACAAATTTTGGCCCATGTGCAGTAGCCCTGGCAGGGCAAAACCGGCGAAAAGCAGGAAACAGGGAGCATGCGCAATAAACATGCTGTTTTAGCAAAACTAACAAGTCTCACGCAGGAGCAACCAAAATATTAAGAAGTACACGCTTTGGCTGTCGCTGTCACGCCAGGGAAATCGCGTGTTCAAGACTACAGATATAAGAAAGTACCAGAAATCTTTCTCATTGTCTGGACAGAAAATTCTACCGAAGCAATCTTTTTATCTCCGCTTCTTTCCCACCCCACCTCCAAGTGACAGCACAGCTGCCCATCACTCCCAATTAATAAATTCAGGGATTTAGCATAGCTGTGATTGGGCAGCAGCGTATCTAGCCAGAAATAAAATATAACCGCAAAGGGCAGCAGTTCATGCTCTTCGTAACTCAGGTCTTATTTTTTGTGGAAGATACTTTTAATTAAGACTATAGCGCACGTAGAGAATCAAGCCTGCAGCGATTCCCAATTTTTGCCGGAAGCTCACTCTAGGAATTTTCTAACTCTATGGTTAGGACGCTTCAGAATCCCAATCGAGGCGCACGGCGCATGTGCACGCAGAAGATAAGCCCTTTCCGGCCGGGAAGATGGCGGATGATAAAGTAAGAGTGGGCTTGGGCGCTGTCGAGAGGGGTTGCTGAAGGTTTGGCGTGAGATGTTGCCGGGCCTTTTCCCTTGCGGGCTCTGCAAATAGCTTGTGTTCTTGGTCTCTATCATGTGGGCTGTCTCGGGAGTCCGACTCGGGATTTAGGTCGGGGAAATAACGGTGGGGTGGGGGGGTGGAGGGTGCGCGCAAAGAAAGAGCACAAGGTTGTCTGGGCTTCTCTGTCTTGTCTGTTTGGACACTCTAATTGTCAGCCCCTGTCCCCAAAGCCCTTGGTACAGACCACACGGAAAAAACGTTAATGGAGCTGTCACTTAAAAAAACAAAAGGCCCAGGAAACCAGTCGAAACTACTCGGCCAAAACTTGTGCAAATGGATAGAGTGTGGAAGTTTGACTGAGGAGAGCTGGGTTCAAATCCTTAGCCGCAGATATTTGAGAGGTGGAGAGAGATTTGTATTAATCTGTCACAGCAAAAATAACAGAGTCTGATGCAGTGTTCCCTCTAAGGTGTGCACATGAGTGTGTGTTCACAAGTTTTTTTGATGTCCGCTCAGTTAATTTTAGTTTCTGCTAAGGTTGAATCAGGAAGACTCCATTCTGAATGCATGTGTGCACACTGCCTTGATACTGCCACTCAGGACAAAACTCATTCTGCAGAGAGATGGGGGGGGGGGAATAGAGGGAACACTGGTCTGGTGGTACCTTTAAAAAATGCCAAATTTATTACAGTATAAGGCACTTATAATAAAGTTTGTACTACAGTACACATTTTAATCTATTAATTGGCCATAAGATTTTTTTATTTTTTTTATTTTATTTGCACTGAGTTTAAGTAATCTGAACTGTCATCTTCCCTTTGGTCTTTAAATAGAAGAAAACGCACTCTTGTTATACAGATCTTTGGAGATTTTTAGCTTTTGCATGTGCTTTGGCTTTAACTTTTACTGCTATTCTCTTATGAATTTGATGTTTTTGTGATGATTCTGTTAACTATAAAATGTCTATGAGTTGCTTTGTGAGCCCAAACTGAATGAAAAGTTGGAAAAGATTTAAAAACAAAAAATCTCCTCTGTATGTATGACCACCTATAACTCAGAGCTGTATTGAAAATTACCAGATTTTGGTCTGAGATGAAACACGAATTTACCTAAAGTTTTTTCTTCAGAAAACTTTACTTTCCAAAAAGCTAAATCAAAATTTATTTCCCTGTACTGATCACCATTTTTATCCATACATACCTTCATATTTTACAAGTCAAAGGCCATGGCACTTACAAAAATATTGTGACATTTTTCTCGGACTGTCATATTGGCCCAGTTCAGAAGTCATGTGGAGGGCTGGAGGCAGGAATTAGTCCTGATTCTAATGCGTGACATACCCTAGCCTCAAGTGCACATTCTCTCTCTCCCCACACCCCCATTTCACCCTTTGCCCACAAAAAGATGAGAAGACTCTTCTACTGAGTCTCACTTGGAACAAGCCAGGGTTTATCATCTAATTATCTTTTAATTAGATTTATGGTTTTAAATTGTTAATGTTGGTTATAAATGATTTTAAGCTTTAAATAAGTGATGCAAGTTTTGGGTGGTATAGAAGTATTTTAAATAAAATAAATAAGTAAATAAATTGTTTAATTTAGTTTTGATTTTAATTGGTTTGGTTTGGTTTTGATGTAAACTGCCCTGAGCCATTTTGGAAGGGTGGTATCTAAATAAAATAAATAAATAAAAATAAATAATAACATTTGAACCAGGCAATTTAGCCAGAGGTTTTTTTGTTTTGTTTTGTGTTTCGTTTTGTTTTTTAAAATCAGGATCTGAAGCTAGGACAAGAATAAATCTCAATTGTTCAGTCTGGATGCCATGACAGATCCTAGCTTGTACTAACCCAGGATCAGAAGTAGAATAGGTCCTCTCCTTGCATGTAAAGGAAAGAGGGAAGTACCCATGCCCAAGGCTAGGTGATATAATGCATAACCAGAATTCAGTCCTGGGTCCACATGACATGATCTGGGCCATTGTAAACCAACATCTGACAAGCCATTTGTGAATGCTGTTTCCTGTGTTTGGACGGTATAGTGCTAAATTACTCATTGGTGTTAAGCCCTCTAGCAAGAAGTCAAAATAAAACTATCCAAAGTATTCTCTCTGATATGGCAGCAGAGACAGCCAGAGACTGAACATTGGCATTACTTGTACCACTAGAAATACTGGACCGTTGCTATCTTCCTATCTTGCTTTCTGTTAAAAAGATGCTAAAATGCATGTGTGCATGCAATTTGCAATGTGCTATTTTTGTTTCTAATGTATATAGGATTCACTGCCAAAGCTGAAGGATCTTGCTTTTTTGAAGGATCAGTTGGACCGTTTGCAACGAAGAGTGGAAAATGAGGTGCAGGCTGGCATGGGACAGGTAAAAGAGGAGTTGTTTAATACTTTATTTCCAGCAATCAGTTCTGTCTATGTTTGTCTCCCAACAGTTGTCCTAAATCTCGTATGGCATTTTTAGTAGTATTACTCCATTAAGTAGCTTACCATTAAAGAGGTTAAAAAAAGAAAAAAGTGCCCTAGTGAAGTAGTTTCTTTCAACAACAAAAACCTGTTAACTCCGGCAGACCAAAAGTTGTCTCCCATTGGTTGAGATAATTATGACATCAGAACTGCTCAACCTCCCTAGTCTCTTCACCACTGTGTAGATAGGATTAACTGAGTTTCAGATTTGTTTGTGACTTGTTTTGCACTGATTAATTAAAACTACAAAAAATGGATTTGCCAAAAGAAATTAAGGAAATCTACCATTTGTAAATTCCTGCATGATAGCATGTTTCTTCTCTGGCAGTGATGTTTATAAAGGGGTGGAGATGAGGGGAGTGAAGACCAGTGTTCCTTCTAATAGAGATTCCCAGATGTTGACTACCACTTCCAGAATCCCCAGCTGCAATGGCTTTTGCTTGGGGATTATGAGAGTTGTAAACAACATCTGGAAATCCCTGTTAGAGGGAACACTGGTGAAGACCACATTATTGCATTAGAACTGGTTTAATAACTCAAAAATCTCTTCTCCACCAAATCGTCACCTAATATGGCTTGCCAGTAAAGAAAAGGGAAGGAGATCGAACATTGGTTGGTCAGTGTCCTCTGCACTTTTTGTCAGTAGCCATGAAAACTACTGAGAAGGGCTTCTGTCAGGGCTGGTGAAATCTGCCCCCACCCCAAGGAAAGAGAAATGTCTTGAAAATAAAGCACAACAATTACGCTTGAATGGTTTAATTCATTTCTCTGAGGTAGATTGGGCCTGTTCCCCTATCACAGGAGTTCCGAACTTGTGGTACTCCAGATGTTGCTGAACTACACCTCTCATCATCCCCAGCCACAATAAATAATTGGGGATTATAGTTGTTGTTCAGCAACATCTGGAGTACCACAGGCCAGGGGTTCCCAACCTATCACATAGGCTCCTACTCCTTAGCAGGGAGCAACTGTGCAGTCAGTAGTGTGACTGGTTCTGACACTACCGTCTCTGCTTAAAAACTGTGAGGCCGCAGTGCTGTTGTTTGGTTTTTACCACCCTCATACCTCATAAGGAGAAGGGGCTGCTGAGTTCTTTGTTAGGGCCAGAGGGCCAAGGACTTTTAGCAGACATTCAGTAGGTGCAACCTTACCTAGCATAGAGGATGGAAGCAGCATCTGCTGATATTTTGCCTGTACCTCAACTACAGGACAGCCAGAACTTCAGTAGATACAGTTCCCATCTCCAAGTTTTTGGGGAAACTCCAGCCACGGTTTGCTCTTTACCCACTTCTCTGCACAGTTGCTCCTTTAAAAAAGGGGGGGGGGGGGGCGGGGAGGAGAAAAATGAAATAACATGCATGAAAGTAACAACATTGGATAATAAACATTGTATACGTTATTTGTACTATTATTTGTACTAACTTCGAAATGGTCCTGAGACACAGCCAATATGGTTTTCTCACTGAACAACTTTTCTCACAGCATCGATTCATGCTTTCCATTGCTTCCTTTTTGTAGGTACACACCCAAATATTTTTTCCAGTGTACTCGTATACCTTTCGCTCTTATACAATGGTACCATATACTAATTGTACCCTCTGGATTTTTTGAAATAAAGGTTGTTTTTGTTCAAATTATTATAGGAGACTTTACTCTCAATGCTCAGTAACCAAGCCTCAAAGAAAGATAGGCAGTTGTGATGTCGCAACACAGCCAACATGGCTGCTGCCTAGTGCAGAGTGGGGGAGGGCATTGCCAAATTGTAACTTCAAGCCTTGATTTCAGCAGTGTATGAGTAGATTTAAGTAAAAAAGAATACCAGGTGACTTGTAATCGCTTTCTGGTGAGAATTGGACAATACTTTTTTTTTAAAAGGAGAAATCCCTATAGAATTATACTTTATAGGTCCATCCCAGTAGCTTTTGGAAAATATCATACCTCCAAGAAACTGTATCTTATTTGTTTTATGTGTCATTTTTGGAAAATACTTGGATATTAACTGTTTCTTCCTGCAGTGATAAAAACTGTAGTACAGCACTTTAGAGAAAATGAGCAAACTATAAGAACATTCCCACAGTTTAAATGTTGTTGTTGTTGTTGTTCAGATGGCTGCTTCATTTGCCCATTTGTGCTTTTTCTACAGGAAGTTTCTTTGCTGGCATCCCCATTTCTCAAAGGGTTCCTTGCTGGGTATGTTGTAGCCAAACTCAGATCTTCTGCAGTCCTGGGATTTTTGGTGGGAACTTGTACTGGGGTGTATGCTGCTCAAACTTATGCAGTTCCAAATGTGGAAAAGACAATCAAAGACTACTTCAGCTCATTCAGGAAAGGACCAGACTAGAAGATTATCCCTCAGCAGTGGTGCACTCCAGAGACCCTTCTTCTCACTTTCGAATTTCTAGACAATGTCAACTCTTCATAGGTTATAGATGTCTAACTTCTCTGGCTCCCCTTTAAGCATCTGTATCTATTGGGAAAGTGTTTTATACTGGATGAATATGCAACTTCAGCAGGTCTGATCACAATTATTCTCAGACATTCTATCATTGAAGTGGTGACTGCTGCTTCAGCCATGCTAGGGCTTGGATACTTTCAGAACGTCAGCTTGGACAGCTATGTTGCTTTTCTCTGATGTGCTTGCATTTACAGTCTGGAGTGAAGGGCAGCTGTTGGGTCATCACACTAGCCTGCTTCGTGTTCTGGAAGCTCCACATAACCCTTCCTTTGACTAGGAAAGATGACTTGCATAGTTCACATGTGAGATGTTTGCTCTCTTCCCCATCATGCACAAGTATTATACCCAAATAAGAATCTTATAGTGACTAGTTCATGTCTTACTGATCTGATTCATTGAATGTGTGGCGTATGTGTGTCTTCCTCCATTAAGCTGTTTTTGTTTTAAATAAAAACCCTGATTCCTCTCCCATAAAACGTTAGAGACTAAAGCTACCCTTGTCTCCAAACTTCACAGAAATGTTATTGGACACCACTTGTACTAGGGGCAGCTTGGGTAACCCTGCTGTTACATTTAAGAAAGCCCTGTGGGGGCTGATGTTGATCCTGTCTGTTGTTATCTATGGTTCTCATGCTCCACTCCTGACTCTCAGTAAAGAGAATGGCCAGATCCCATTCAGTGCCTCCTCTGTTGTTGTTTTGATTGAGTTAGCAAAGCTGGTGTTCTCCTTAGTCTTCCTCCTGATCTGGGACCGGAGACGACTAAAGAGCTCTGTGACGTGGCATCATGCAGCCCCCTTTGCTCTCTCAGCATTGCTCTATGCAGCCAACAACAACTTGGTGGTTCATTTGCAGCTGTTCATGGACCCAAGCACCTATCAGGTACTGAGCAACTTGAAAATTGTCAGCACTGCTCTCCTTTTCAGCATGTTCTTGCATCAAAGACTGTCTCTACGCAAGTGGCTGGCCCTCTTCCTACTGACTGCTGCTGGAGCTTTCTATACATATGGAGGCCTGCAGGACCTGCGGCATTTGCCTACCTCTGACATGCAGCTGCACATCACTCCCATTGGCCTACTGCTCATCTCTCTCTACTGCCTGATCTCTGGTCTTTCTGCTGTCTATACTGAAGTTATTTTGAAGACCCAGGATTTGCCTCTCAGCCTCCAAAATTTGTTTCTTTACTTTTTTGGTGTTTTGCTGAATTTGATCATCCACCTGTTGAGCAGCTCAGCAACTAGATTCCTGGAGGGTTTCTCATTTTGGGTGCTGTTAGTTATTGTGAGCCAAGCCCTGAATGGCTTGATAATGTCCGTAGTTATGAAGCACAGTAATAACATCACTAGGCTTTTTGTGATCTCCTCTTCTATTATGGTTAATGCCCTACTTTCTGTTTTATTATTCAGCCTGCACCTCACTGCCTTTTTTTCGCTTTCTATACTGCTGCTTGGCTTGGCTCTTTACTTGTATTATGGAGTCAAATAACTTCTGTGCCTCTGTCTTAAGAGAAGGGACTGAAGTGATAGCAACCCATTGCCTAATTTGTGCTGTCTGAAAATTTGGGAGAGGGGTATTCACAGGCTTCCCTTACACTTCCTCTCACTTTTTTGTGAATGGCTTAAAGCAAGGTTTCTTAATCTTGGGCCCCCGGATGTTGTTGGACTACAACTCCCATCATCTCCAGACATGGCCTTGTGGTTGAGGATGATGGGAGTTGTAGTCCAACATAATCTGGGGGCCCAAGGTTAAGAAACCCTGGCTTAAAGGGATCTCTTCATATTTTCTCCTTCAGAGCTGGGAGAGAGTACTTGTTGTTTGGCTGGGCTGTAGCTTTAAGCTAAGTATTATCCAAATCTTTTCATTAGCTAGACAGCATAGTGTGAGGAAGCTGAAGATTGGGCTCTTATATGATAGCCTTCTACTTCCTCTGTAGCCAGTGGCAAGATTAGGCAGAGTCTTCACAGGGGAGGAGTAAGTAGAGCTTCCTTGGTGGGTAGCAGTGGAATCTTAGTCTCCCAGGCAACCACTGCTATACATGGAGGTCGGTGGGGGGAGGGGAGGGAGGAAGATTTTTGCATCTCTAGCCATTTTTAACCACCATCCATATGAATGCATTCAGAAGAGATCACATGAACAGAGTTAGCTGCTATTCTTTCTCTGCAATAAGATTGTTTTGCTTCTGCTGCTATTCTTTCAGATGTTCTGGTCTTACCCAGTCATTTGATTGTCACAGATGACAAAGTGCCTTTTGCAAATAATTTTCTTTTTGTGTGCTGTCTGTTCATTGTGTCAGATTGTGCAAAGCAAGAGATGTAGATCTCTCAAAATCCTCCAACCTTTGTAAAATTATATATATATAAAAAGCCAGAAGTTTCCTGTTGCTTTGTCCTTGCTCCACTTTGGAAAGATTTGCCAGTGGCTCACTTCCGCTCCCCACCCCGCCCCCACCCGCTTCAGTCTCTTAATGTGTTGCCTTCCTTGAATGTGCAACCACATGACCCTGCCATGTTAAATATAAAAGTCTGTTTTTCTAGTGAGGGTCTAAAAATGTCTTCTCACCTGAAGGTGGCTACAGTACAATGCTTCAATGTGAAACATGAGCATGTCCTCATTATCCAGGCAACCTGGATCCATATGAAGCTGCTACATTGTTCCTTCAGCATTTAAAGTGTTCCATTTCTCCTCCTCCTATCTTCTGCCTACAACAAATACTGCAGTCTTGATTACTCTAGTGCTACCAGCACAGGTGTTCAGAAATGGTCTGTATGCCTCTTGCTTGTGGGTGCTTTGCTGTACTTTATATGCAGCCTTCTGGCTAACAAACTTAAAACTGAATAGTCTCACAGCCTCTCATGCACTGTCCATGCCAGTTTCTGGATCAGATGTCTGGTGATGGGAAGCAACTCTGACTTGGGGCTGTGGCTGTTGGATTCCTTGGTTGGCCATTTATCTTTGCCATTCCTGTGTGAAGCCTCATCTCTCTCTCTCTAGCTCATGACAGTAAAGTTTTGATAAATAATGAAATTGTATCTGGATCTGTATACAATCAAGTTCAACAACCATCAGTTCAGTGCACCCAATGCCTAATCCACGGCAAGAGATTAAAGCTTTAGTTTCCAGGATTATTATTTTTTACAGTGTCTGTGTTTTTGTCTTATTGTACCTTTACTGCAAAGATAACTGCTAAAAGTGTAATATATAAGATTACTTTTGAAAGATTTTCTAAAACAAGTTTAATGAGTATCTTCAGAAAGAAATGTTTTGGAGAGATTTGCCACTGGAGCTGATGCTATGAACAGGACCTAAAAGAAATCTACTTTTCAGATTGTCCTCTGAAATGCTTTGTAATATTTTTAGAAGGTGGCACTTGTGATCTTTTAAAGATCTTTTAAAGCTTTCCCAATCATGAAATTGCTCCCTGTATATAGAAAACGCTGTGAAGTAAAAGAATTCTAGGTTAGGCAACTGCTTAAGGTGCTAGTCTGGTTGAGTGGGTAGAGACATTCAATCATACGACACCCCCTCACATACCTGGGCCTCTGAAGGGATGCAGGCCTGACACAGGTTTTCTGCCTTATCTGCTGTTTCTGAGAATTAGGTTCCAGCAGTCATGGCTCTGCTGTGAATCCTTCTTAGGCTCGTTCTTCCAGAGAAGGAACAGTACTCAAGTACTATAATCCAGCAAAAGACTGCTTGATTCTTGGTACACCCCTTTTATGAAACGTGGCAGTTGGCTTGAATAGGGAACACTTATGTGAGTAGGGCCACAGTTCAGTGATGAAGCATGTTCATTGTGTAAAGCACACCTAATATCCCAATTCCAAATCGGTAGCAACTTCCAGTTAATTTCCTATTAAGGAAAAGTCTCAGGTAACATGGCTAGGAAAGCCTGTCTGCAGCCTTGATTGATGGACAAATAGTCTGACTCAGTATAAGGCAGCTTCATATTAATAAATACACATCATGCTTTCCTGTTTGAAATAAACATCCAAAGCAGTCAATATCTAATACACATGAAAACACTAAACTGCCTAAAGGAGCAGGGAGCAATAACATCAGAACAAACTTGAGCAGGGCATACAAACTAACTTTCTACCCCACCCCCAAGGCCCTGTGAAGAAAAGCTTTTATATAGTAGAGAAAGGCTAGGTACAAAGGGGGCAGGCAGACATCCCAGGGAAAAGAGTTCCAGGCCAAAGAGACCGTGTTTCAAGTGCCCCTTTGCCTAGCCTCCAAATGCAGGGCAACACAAAGTAGCGGCTGACCTGCAAGATGCCACAGCGCAGCATGTGAGCAGACTAACAGTTTCCCAGCTAACTACAGGAGTTAGTTGCAGACTCTATTGTGATAGTGGAAAAACAAGAATGCTACCATCTCTGCCACAGAGCACCCCCTAGAATGGGATTGATCAACTTGGTTGTTTTTCTCCTCCAACATTCTAACCACACCCCCTGCTGCTGCATTGCTCCCAACTTCCCAGAAACTAAGGAAATGAACAGGTTTTTGCAAGTGGTAGTATAATCATTAGGCAGGATCACCAGGAGCTTTTACAGACAGGGCTGCTACCCCAAATCTCCTCCAGAAAAGTGTGTGTGCATTCACACACCAGCCAAACCTACCCCAAAGTCCATTCGGGATCCTTGGAAGCACTCCACGCACAAATCAGGCTTTTTCTTCTGAATTCTAGCTTTTCTTGATGTATTTCCAGGTTTTCCGGTTTTTAAAATGCTGGTTTCCAGAGAGTTTTCCTGAAAACGCAAATAGGGAGAGGCACTGATATAGAATCATTGTGTTCCTATCCAAGGAGTGCTCACTCTCTCCCCATTGGCTAGAAGGAAAACATGGTGGCATGCAATGCAAACCTGCATCAAAAGCAAACCTGAGAGCGGGGGGGGGGGCTGCTTCCCTCAGATGCCTCGAGTGTAATTTGAAGTGGCTTTGCTCGACATTTACCCCACAGCATGAAGCCATTTGTGAATAACTTCCAGCTACGACATCAGGAAACTATTAGGAACTAACATTCGACAGGGTGGACTCCCTATGCATCTAAATGCCACCTGTCATGACAACAAGTCTAGTTCAGCCTTCTCTGTTCATGAATGACCTTTATCTTGCCCAACACAAAAAACCAGCCTGACTGGGCAAATGCCATCCAATTGGTTGTCATGACAGCGTTCAGTCCAGAAACTGAAATCTGCATTGTAAAGTAGTTCTCAAGCTGGTTAAAAAGGGGCCCAAAGAGTCATTCCAATGCCCCTTTTATTTCTGCCACTGCTGTTGGACATGCACTGTGTTAAATCCTTCACCCCCATTTGATACTATTCTCTTCACAAGGCTCCTGAAACATGCCATACCCACATCTACAACACTAATATGTAGGAGAGCAGCCAGGCAGAGGCCTCCTTCCTGTGGCCATACTGCAAATCTCTGCTAATGCTAAACTAATTAGTGGTCTTGATATCACTAGTGAAACAGCTTGTGCAATTAGGAAAGGTATAGATGAACGATAGTTGCACCTTGTCTGAGCCTGGCATTTTTCAGATTACAAGCTTTGCATCAATAGAAGTGTTGCAAGGTACAATGGAATGGTGCGACTGTTTCAAACCACGAGTAAAGGGTTGTCCAATGCTTTGTGGTAGGCTGGCAGCCATTCATATTGCTATCCACTGCAACGTGGTTCCAGGCAGAGGGTGTCCATATTCTCTGCCCCCTCCTCCTGCCCCATTGTGGGCCAATGGGGTTGCAAAGGAGCTGTCGGGGGGGGGGGGATGTGTGACATCTAAAAAAAAGAAATTCTCATCTCCCTTGTGCAAAGCCGCCAGGGAAAGCACCATTCAAAAACAAAAATTGTGGCATTACACCCTTGTGCAAGCACCATAGCAAAACACAACAATGGCGGGGAAAGCATGGCTCCAAAATGAGAATTTACTTGCAGTGTTGCACCAGCAATCCAGCAGAACTAACAGAAATAGCAGAGAGGGCCCCTAAATAAACATCAGGGGAGCTGAGACCGGTCCCCCTTGCTTTGCCCCCCAAAAGTGAGCAAAGCAAGCCCGGGCAGAGACTCTCAGGTCTTAAGGCTCTGCCCACCAATCCCCCTTCACACAGTGTAAAAATAAGGATAAAAAGAGACAAGTAAAATTGAAGCGGGAAGGAGTGATATGGACAGATTGCCGCCCCCCCCTCCCCGCCATGAACCATCCACACCACTTACACTGGGCAACATTGTTGCAACCCTCCTACAATGGAAAAATACTGCTACTTTCCTGCAATGCAGATGCAGCGTAGTGCTGTAGCGCAGCAATAAAACCCGAAATAGGGCATCTGAAAAATGGATGGCACCTCACTGCAAGTACAGAAGTGAGTACGGAAGCACACTGAGTAGACACGTTGTGAAATGGTTGCAGCGTGTAATGTGGAAAGCACCCCTGAGGAGGAGCTGATTTCTGTGTAAGTGATTCTGTATCAGAGGGCTGGCTCCCAAAGGAATGCATATGCATGCATATGTGCGCACACATACACTTCTGCACTTGAGTGCATTGTTGCCACTTTACTTCCAGTGATTAGCCTTTGCAGTTTTTCTTTTTGGTGTGCTGGGAGTCCGGGATTCTACCCATGTTCGTTCCTTGGTTGGGTAATTTACACCAGGCGCTAGTATCACAATTTCAAACAGAGCTTTATTAAAGTTTTTGCTAGCAATCAAAGCTCATTGGGTGCAGCAGCGCCTTCTAGCAGGTTCTACATCTCTTTTATATTGAGATAACAGTACATTCCACACTTGTGCATTTCATACAGGCCAGTACATCCCCTTTTAACTCAAAAGGTCCCAGATGGTTTCAAGTGTGACTTCTCTCATCCCCACATACAAAGAACAGAATGTACCTGATACGAAAAATGCCATCTATCTCGGCTAGCTTGCTACTTCTTCAGACTACGTCTTTTCTCTGCTTAAGCACATTTTCAAACATTTTCCCACAGGTGGCAGAGGTGGGTGGAGGACTAAGGTCAATATTATGGACAGCAAGTGTCCAATCACCCCCATTTTTATTTTTAAAAATAAAAGTGATCCTTTCAGAGCTAAGCCTCACTGTTAATAGGACTTTCTTCCAAGGTGGGAGAAGAGAAGAATTATGAATTTGGGGGTAGATAGGACTGTGCATATTCCACTGCACCCCACCACCTTAATATTGTTCCCATCCCAACTGCTCTAGTTACAGCAATTTAAATGGCAAAAAATAAAATGTTATTTTCATTTCATTATGATAAGAAAACAAAGTTAAGTGTTTAGCGATTTCCCACTATAGCTTATGGCCGAAGCAAAAATAGCATTATTCACACTTTATCACTTTTTAATCTTTCCACCACTAATTGAATGTAACGAGAGCAGCAACTTAATTTTTAAAGAAAGAAATGGGTGGTCTCAACAGCACAAGCTATACATGTTTACTCAGAAGTAAGTCCCACTATGTTCAATGAGGCTTTCATGATGGAGGGTGGCTCTCATGGGTCAGCCTGACAGGTTGGAAGTCTGTCTGGGCTGCTCTCTCCGTACAACTTAGTTGCTTCTGGGCTTGGAGTTGCTGGTTCTGAGTGGAGAGGATGATAGCATCCTGGAGAGATTCTTGCAGCAGCTTTCTATATTTCTGTTCAAGTGTATTCATCTGTTCTTCTGCATGTCTCCTATAAGCCTGGAATACCTGGAAGAGAAGTCCAATGTGCATGAGTGAGTGAGATCAGCAGCAAGTCCTGAAAAGCACATATTGAAAGGCACTGGTCCACATACTGTGCGGCAAGCTGCCGATCCAAGCGAGAGGCATACTTGCTGCTTCCAAGCCATTCTACATCCCGCCTGCACGCTTTGCAATGCTTGGGCTGCTCCATGGCTAAGCAGCAGTGCATCATTGCACTTCTGACACTTCTCCCATTGGGAAAGATTTGGGCCAGAAGTGCGAGGATGCACATAGCCACAGAGCAGCCCTGCCTTTGCAAAGAGCATGGGCAGGGTACTGAGTGGCTGGGAAGCAGTAAGCACGTCTCTCGCAGTTCGTTCTGCAGGGTGGAAACTACTGCTCACTCTCCTTCCTTGTACATTCTACATGAAATTCCCTGGCCTGGTGGTTCATTTTGCACCCGACAGAGAAACTTGCATATCATCTAAAAACACAATGATTTTCCATGGAGTCACTTCAGACGTCATGTGTGCGATCAAGTAAAATACTGTATATGTACAGGTGAAACTCAGAAAATTAGAATATCATGCAAAAGTCCATTAATTTCAGTAATGCAAATTAAAAGGTGAAACTGATATATGAGACAGACGCATTACATGCAAAGCGAGATAAGTCAAGCCTTAATTTGTTATAATTGTGATGATCATGGTGTACAGCTCATGAAAACCCCAAATCCACAATCTCAGAAAATTAGAATATTACATGGAACCAAGAAGACAAGGGTTGAAGAATAGAACAATATCGGACCTCTGAAAAGTATACAGTGTACTGTGCTTGATTGGCCAGCAAACTCGCCTGACCTGACCCCATAGAGAATCTATGGGGCATTGCCAAGAGAAGGATGAGAGACATGAGACCAAACAATGCAGAATTGCTGAAGGCTGCTAATGAAGCATCCTGGTCTTCCATAATACCTCATCAGTGCCACAGGCTGATAGCATCCATGCCACGCCGCATTGAGGCAGTAATTGCTGCAAAAGGGGCCCAAACCAAGTACTGAATACATATGCATGCTTATACTTTTCAGAGGTCCGATATTGTTCTATTCTTCAATCCTTGTCTTCTTGGTTCCATGTAATATTCTAATTTTCTGGGATTGTGGATTTGGGGTTTTCATGAGCTGTACGCCATGATCATCACAATTATAACAAATTAAGGCTTGACTTATCTCGCTTTGCATGTAATGCGTCTGTCTCATATATCAGTTTCACCTTTTAATTTGCATTACTGAAATTAATGGACTTTTGCACGATATTCTAATTTTCCGAGTTTCACCTGTATATATGGACCTAAAGCTCATTCACTCTACAGAACCCTTGAGACTTGGCTTATATTGAGCTTTTCTAAATATGGGCTAGTTCTAAGATAAAGACCCATATCTCAAAAAGGCCACCATATAGCAACTGGGTTGGTGCTTGGAAGGCTAAGAGCCTCTCTCAGTTTGACATGGGGGATTGACAGCTGAATCTTCTGGTGACCTGCAGGATGTGTTGTTTCTGAGCCTCTACTTCATGTCTGTGCTCCTTATTCAGCTCCTCCAGATCCCTTTCTGCTTCTGCCTGTTCCCTCTGAAGTGCCTCCAGGCGCAGAGTCAGCAAGGTCTTTTCCTTCTGCCAGAGTAGAGCTTCTTGCTGAACTGAAGGAAGCTGAAATGGAGGGAAAGGAGGAAACTTCAAGCAGCTGTTTTGGCATTCTAGACCATGGGGCAGGGATAATGGAGGCTCTTTTGAAAACTGTTTAGCCACCATCTTTAACTGCTGGTATCACGTCCACTATTAGGTGGTGGTTGGAAAATTTTGGCCCTATGTGTTTGTTTTGTAAGTAGCAGCCACAGGGAGTTCCTGGTCCAGGTCAGGATTCCAGGGGTGAGGGGATGTAACCTTTCGCCCCTGCTGCAGTCCTGAACTGGACTGTGAATCCCACAGCCAGGCCCAGCCCAAACCTTCCCAGCACCTGAGTAGGCATGGTGAGCTGCCACACACATCACATGGCATGAAGAACTAGGTGGGTAGCGATTTCTCCCACATTCACCCCAACTCCAAGCTGGAACCTGGCATACAGAGCAACCCAGACAGCAATTTCTCCACCACCACCACCACCACCCTCTGTCCTGATCTCCACCTCACCCACAGATCTGGTTCCAAGCCTCAACCTGGTACACAGCACACCCAACCAGGAACTATTTCACCCCCATTGCCCTGCCCTCTACCCTCTGCATACACCAATCCAATCCCCCCCGCCATCTCTCCCTATTTGATGGTAGCTGTCCCTGTTCTCCCTGCAGGCTCTGGCTGATCCAACTCTCCCTACCTTTTGGGGAGGCGAGGTAGGGAACAGAGCAGCAGGAAGTGTGGAAGTGATGGGTGGAAGTGGAGTGGCTGCACCCGCCTCCACCAGTCTGCCTTCTAAGGCAGTTGTTTCATTGTGCCTTATTGTGGACAGGCCCTGTCCATAGCTGCTACTTGCCTCAGAAGGGGAGCTGCCATTCGTGCCAATGTCACAACCCTGCCTGAAACCCTGGAAAAATCACTGCCAGTTAGCGCTGACAATACTGAGCTAGATGGACTGATAAGGCAGCTTCCTATGCTCATACTGTTTAAAGTCAAGTCTAGTTTGGCCCTTACATGTCTTTGCTGTGCATTTCTCTATTCAGAGTGGTCTTGCTCAGTCCCATATCCTTAAGGACCAAGGCCTTTAAACAAGTACGTATCCCTAATAGGAGGGCCTTGTCTGAATTTCTTTCAGAAGTGCCCAAATCCCCTGCAAACCCATCTCCAGACATTCGTTCTAGTGACTTGACCTTCTCTTGGCCTGCCAGTTCCAATTCCATCTTGAGAAGCTCCTGCTGGATCATGGATTGATGCTGTTCCTTGAGACACTGCCTCTTGGCTTTGGCTAGAGAGAACCTCACCTCTGGATCTTGGTACTGCTGGTTAGCCCAACTCTGGAAGACAGCAGCATAGAGAATCAGTCTGCTTTTAAAGTACCATATTCCAAAAGGTGCTCACTTAGGGAAGATAACTTTCAGTCTTTGGTTTTTAATATAAACAAGTGTTTATGTAGCCCCAGCTCCCTGCAAGATCATTTCACTGAGCATTTAATAGTATTAATGTAGAAGGGTTCCCTCTTGTATCTTCAACAGTTGCATGGTATGCAAAAATGTAGCAGGCAAAGCTTTCCTTGGCAGAGATATGAAATAATTCATCAGCATATCAGCTAGTTGTCACAGGAGCCCTCCCAGGAAAAAAAACAACCAGCAACCATGCTCTAAAGACCTTTTGCATGAAATACATACAGGATGTCTACAAATTTCATATTGTGAAACTAGAAAATGTCAGCTTGGTGTGATGGAAAAAACTGAGCCAATATGCTTCTACTGGATTTGCAGAGAGCAGCTTTAGCTGCGTCAACTCTTATTTATATTGAAAACCAAAGACCGAAATATCTTCCCTGCTTGGATTACACTTCTTTTCACAACCGAGACTTCCGTTTCCTTGGAAAGGATGTTTAGCATGCAGGGTGGGCGGGAGGGAGTCAGAGGATCTGGGCTGATTGAAGTGCTACCCACTGAGCAATGGAGGCCCAGTCCTGAGTCTCCTCTTGTTTCCAAAGCCCGGTTCTTATCTGCCGATAGCCATGTGGCTGCTGCTTGAACTATCACATGCATGCAAGCCACATGCGATAAGAAGGTACAGTAATGTTAATCACACTGGCACAATCCACAAAGACAAGGTGGGGTTGCACTGATGGTGTGCAAATCACCACAGCTGGGTGAGCAGTTAGTGTGCTGCACATGCCTCATGAGGTGCTGCCTCCATGGAAATTACATTTCACGCAGTATGCAGCTATTTGCACATAAGAATTAAGTCCAAGTGCTTAGTGGAGAAACTATTATTTATTTAAAATATTTATACACCACCCACCAATACACTGCTACTTGGGGCAGCTCACAACATTAATAAGATAGATACACTATAAAACAATTTTTTAAAAAACCAGCAAGTTAAAGGACCAAGCTAAAACCAAATTGAAAAGTTACAAATGTGAAAAGTTTCAAATTAAAAGTAAAAAGCTAAGAACTAAAAAACGTATCAGATATAAGTGGCAGATGAAACATTAAAAAGCCTCTCTGAAAAAGATGGGTCTTCAACCATTTAGGAGGGAGCATAGCAAAGCTCTTCAAAGAGAGTGTTTCAAAGCTGTTCATGTGCTTTTACTTTATCATATTTATATCCCATCTGATATACTCATCTTTAGGCAGTGCACACAATTTTCCTTTACAATAATGAAAGCTATCAACCATTTCTTAACACAAACCTCCAGCTTCCAGAGTTCCAAGGACAATTACTACTCTATATTGGGAGGGCATGTTGCATGGCATGGCTGCAAACCACAAAGCTTCCTAGTACAGCATTCAACGGAGAACACATTTGTAATTGTTGCTAAAAAAATCAAATCTGTCCAGCCTCGTAAGCACAGATTCAGGCACAGGCCATAATCTGAAGCCCCACATAAACACTTACAGGGCTGGGGGTTCGGGTTGCCCCGTTCAAGTTCCTTGTTTTGTAGGCTGCATCTGTAAAAGGTTTCTCTTCTGTGGCTCCTTCATGTACACCCATCTGCCCAAGGTCAATCTCTGAAGTACTGGAACCTTCTGACAGAAACAAATCTTGTGTGAAAGGAAGTTATTAGCATGAAGGGATGGGAAAGAACGTCTTCAATCATTGGGAGAGTGGGAGGAAGGTCTTGCTGTGCAAGGTGAAATAGAATAGCCTGACACCCCCGCCCCCCACCACACAATTTAAATACACTCTCCTGCTAGGGACCTAACTTTTACAAAGTACACTTCACCCACAGAATGTATTAAACACACCTATATGTATAATCTTCCTTCTCATCTTTCTCTCCCAGACTTAGCGTTTTTTCTGCGGTTACTCCCTAAAGAAGTGTGCCAAATATTGGACATTGAATAGGGCAGGATTTGTCCTACAAGTCAAGATGCATTCTGTGTATTCATCATTCTCATCTTTGCCTCTCATCCATTCCCCCCGAAATCCACACAGATGAATAAAGGGTAATTCTGTCTCAGAATAGTTTTTCAATTCCGATACCTTCTTCCTCCTGGTGTGTATCACTTTGGCTCAGTTTGCTTCCTAGATGATTTCCCTTTTCATCTCCACTATCAATTTCTGACAGGAATTGGCCCTGAAATAGAACACAATCAAGTGGATCAAAGCTATAGAGGTGTGATCTAGGCCTCCCATAGAACTCTCCCCCAAATGGAACAAAGATTCGGCGGGGGGGGGGGAGAGAAGAGATTTATGATTTGACTTTTAGGCAAAAGTCATTCAACGTAAGAGCCATTTCTCACTGCACTGACCTTCACACAGTGCTGCATTTCCCCCAGCATGGGAAGGGTGGCCTTTAAGAGAAACTGAGCCCTGTGGCACCCCAGCGCCATCTTGGAAAGGGCAGGTGGAGTGCTGAAGTATAGTGCTTTCCCTTTCCAGCTCTGCAGAGCACTATATTTTCCCAAGCTCTGTAAGCACCTTCTAAGATGGTGCTGGGGCTCAGTGAGGGAGCTGCACTTAGGGGTGATGGGAGCCACCACAGGTCATGCAATGATGAAGGGTCAGTCAGCAGCGAGTAGGGTTTGCCAGACATTCCGTATTTGGAGGCACACTCACACTCCATTTGATGCTGCTTAGTTTTTGACAGTCCTAAAATAATGCAGATGGAACAATTAAAAAGATAATCTCAAAAGCCAGATGCCAAAATAATGACTAACAGAATGTTGGTCTTTTCTAGGTGTGCCTGGCTGCTTTGCTGTGATGGAATGGACAGGGTTCCTTATACTGAGTACTATGGGAAAACATCATTTCCCCTGCCCTGAAGTCTCAGAATGTGGTTGAGATCTGGGACTTACCCTGGCTTCAAGACAAGGGTCCTCCTTTATTTCATATGCTGCTGATGTCAATTTCTTTTCCCCCCAGCTTTGCTTCTTCAGCACCTTGAACAGAGTCCAACTTAGTTTGTGGAGCATGTACCAGAGAAGCACCCTGCCGCTCCCCTCACTCTGCCGCGCTAGCCCAATGTTTAGCAAAGTCATGCAAATGGCCACCATCTGCACAGCTGCCATGGCCATTCAGAAGATATCTCCTGAATGTTCTATTCCGAACTTTCAGTGTCCATTTAGTGACATCCTTTCTAGTATGAAAAAATCATAGGCAGCTGTTTGGTTTGTTCTGTTTCTGGCGGTGGGGGGAGGGGTCTGTTAAATAACTATTTGTACTTTATTTATAATGTATTCAAATATATGTAAAGGCAGGGTCGGGAGAAGCTGGGTATGGTATAAAAGCCACATAGTCTTCAGTTTATAATAGGAAAACAGAAGGAGTTATGCAGCTTCAATTTTATTAGCCTGACTAGGTTCCCAACACTGATTTCAGGATGCACTCAGAATTTCTGGAACCAAGAATAATAACGGCCATTTCTGCATTTTTAGAAATTAACTGCCAAGTTTTATGTTTTTTACGAATGAAACCGCAGCTATTATTGTTCCTTTATCCCAGTAACTCTGGGTACATCCTGAATTTAGATTGTAAGACAAATGCATGTGGGGCGAGTCTGTTATTAGTCGTGATACTTCTATGGCACCAGCAGGTTCAGAGGCAATGAATACGACTGCTGGGGAGAAACAGCAGGGGAGGACTCTTGCCTTCATGCCCTGCTTGAAGATTTCCTAGAAGCAACTGATTAGCTATTATAGGAAGAGATTGCTGGACCAGGGGCATAGCAAGGTTGGGGTGGGCCCTGGGGCATAAAGTGAAGATCGGCCCCTGTCAGAGGCATAACTATAATAGGGCAAGGGGAGACAGTTGTCTGGGGGCCCACTGCCTTGGGGGGCCCCCCAGAGGCAAGTCACATGACTGACTCCCCCAGTCGCGCACCCACCCGGGCTTCCTTCAGTTGTGTTCATCCTCTGAAATTGGTGTGAGTGTTAAGACCTGGAGCTACCAGAACAGCATGTCTTTCTCTAGTACCATTCAATGACTTGCATGTCCACAATTTACAAAACTTTTAGAAAAATAATTTAGGATGATGTTCTATTGTGGCACATAGGTTTTTACTATGCTTTTTGTTACCACTATTCAGCCTCATTTAAGATTTCTTTACTTCATGAGCTGATCTTCAGTGTGTGTGGGGGGCCCATTTTAAAATCTTGTCTCTGGGCCCACTCCAGCCTTGCTATGCCCCTGTCCCCTGTCCCCACCCCACCCCCTTCTTCAGAGAGGAGCAAGGGGGAGAGCAAAGAAGTTCTTTGAAAGAACAAGCCATCACCCAGGAAGTGGGCTCCCCTCCCTCAGAGGCCCTGGAACAATTGCCCTCCACCCCATTCAATTGTACCTATACCCCTATGCTGGAGCAGATGGCCTGATCCAAACAGGGCTTTTCTTATTTATTTATTTATTTATTTATTCATTCATTCCATTCCATTCCATTCCATTCCATTCCTATGCCACCCATCCCAGAACTGTTCAGGGCAGGTCACATAAAACATTGAATAAAAGCAGTTAAAATATGTTCTTTAGAGTGGCCCCAGTGACTTGTCTTTTAAATATCTTTACTTTTACTAGTCAGTGACTGTAATAAAGATTTTGGTTCTGGTCTTGGACTGAAGTGAACTGTGTAGGGGAGGTGCATTTCACTTCTATAGGGAATATTTCAAGTCTTCACTCTCTTTTACATGCAGATTATTCTTAAACTGTTGAATCCTTGGGAGATTTTCTGCCAGCCAAGACTATACTGCTTCCAATGCGTCCCTTCAGCTCTGGCTGGGTGAGATTTCCAACTGCAATGCCAGATACAATTTGCACAGTAAGGACATTATTATATACAGGATTTTTTATCAACTTGCATCAGCCTTGCTGCTTGGTTGGCCATGTTACCTGTAGTTCCTTCATCACTCTCCCTAACTGGCCGATTGTGCTGTCCTGTTCTGGGCGAGTGTGGAAGAATAGCTGGGCCCTCAGCTCTCCAATCACGGCCCTTCGCTTTTGTGCTTCTTGAACAGGATCCCAGTGGACTGGTGAAACTCTCTTTGCCACCGCCCTTACTTTTTCAGCCAACGAGAGGGCAGATAGAATCTCTTCTCCAGAGGCATCTAAGAAGAATACAGAGCGTTCAGCTAGGCAAAGGATCCAATTAGTGACATCTCAGTCTCCTTACCCCAGAAAGGAGACTGAGATGTCACTACCCCTCCTTACCCCAAATGCAGTTTAGTCACCACATTTTACTCCTTAATTAATAACTTACACCCCATTCTGTTCTTGAAATTAATACAGATGCTGACTTTTGATTAAAGCATAATTTCAGCTTTGCAGTCAGGTTGGAAAGACTACCAAAGTGAGCCAGCATGGTGTAGTGGTTAGAGTGCTGGACTAGGACCGGGGAGACTCGGGTTCAAATCCCCATTCAGCCATGATACTAGCTGGGTGACTCTGGGCCAGTAACTTCTCTCTCAGCCAAATCTACTTCACAGGGTTGTTGTGAGGAGAAACTTAAGTATGTAGTACACCGCTCTGGGCTCCTTGGAGGAAGAATGGGATATAAATGCTAATAAATAATAATAATAATAAAATAATAATCATCACCACCATCATCACCATCACCACCAGCCAATTACAAAAAGCAGCTTTACTGGGAACAGCCTTTATTCTGCGACGATATCTATAACAACAGCAACAACATTGATAATAAAATTCAGCCATCCCAGGTCCTTGGGAAGGACTCGATGTCTGGATAAAACAAACCAGTCAATAACACCTGTCTGACTGTGTAAATAAATAAATACATAAATAAATAATACCACCAGCTTGGTAAACAAAGAAGGGGTTAGAGAAGACAGAAGCAAAGGCAAGTGTTGGGAAGCTGAAAGTGGGGCCAGTTCCATGTTTCATGGGGCCCTCAGAAAACTGCCTTCTATGAGCCCTCTTCTATCTACGTGGGCCTCAGGGAGTCACTCCACCACCACAGGAAAGCAGCACAAAGATAGTCTCAGAGATCAGCAGCTACCCGACAATGCTGAGCTGTCAATGGCCCTGGCCAGAAGGGGTAAACAAAGGGGAAATGGTGAGAGAAGGATAAAGATATAGACTTTTTAAAAAGAAAGAGAAGCTTGTTCAAAGCAAATCAGGAAATGCCTGTGACGACACTGGGAACCATCTCTAGAGATCATCTCTGCCTGCCATAGGCACTAACAACTGCTGCTACTGCCCTCTAGTGTCTTGAGTACAGATGTGTACTTTCTTTTTTAAAAAGGCATATTTCTTCAGCTGCTGCTGTTGGTGGTGAACCCAGCATTTCTACTGCCCCACTTAAGACAGGCAGACAAAAATATGAACCTTTGTGAAATAAGTTATGATTTACCAGGGACAAGCATCTGAAAAACTGGGCTGTCCTGGTTAAATTCAGACTAATTACTTTTCAGCCAGTGGTGCATGTAACACGGTGGCAGTTGGCCCTGCTGGAAATGCACGACACCATACCACCTGCTGGAAGAGAGATGGCTAGGGCAGCAGCATGCTGGCAGCAAAGTATGGCAGCTGGATCTTCAAGAGAGGCATAAGTCGGGCAAGGAGGGAAGAAGGCACAAGACAGAGGAGAAATCAGGAAGTGGCAGCCGCAATAGCAGCTGGAGAAGCTTCCCCATCAATGCAGTGCAGGGAGGAGCATGGAGCAAGCCACCCACTTCTGTGCAAAGCAGCCACCCCTGCTGGCAGTGGTACTTGCAAAAAGTGATATCCACAAAAATGGTACTTGCAAAAAAGGCTGAAAAGTCCTGGATCATTTCCAGACATCAGGCTTTACATGGGTTTACTGCAAAGCTTTACTGAAAGTTCAAATTTGCCCCTCAAAAAACCCACATAAAAAGTGGATTTTTATACCCCAGACATAAATTGGGCTAAGCTCTAACATGCAATGAAACACAAATAGTGTGTGATGTGCTCCCCAATATCTCACATGGACTTCGGCGTGAATCCAGCCAATGTGTGAGTGCACTCTCCCCATTCAGAGCTAAAAGCCCTGTCTGGAAATGCTCCTGCTCTGGAGGGTATTGCCTGCCTGCCTGCCTAGAGTAAAAACTTATTCACAGCTTAAAAAACAAAAGTTCATTTATTTGAGATCTGGTAAGATTTAATACTTTTTATTAAAAAAAAATTATGGCAAAGTATTACCTGCTTGTTACATTCAGATATGGAAAGATGTGTGTTCATAAAGTGCTCAGATTTGTTTGGGTAAATGTTTTGGATCAGTAACATCTTTAATAATTGAGAACTGATCTCTAGGAAACTAAAGTGTAAGTTTTTTTGAAAAATGTTTTCTGTGATATACTATTTATCATCATCATCATCAAAGATCACAGGAGACATGAACTTTGGACACACACACCCCACCATTCATTCAACTCACTCCCTAGCTGCTTTTAAGGCCCTTTTTAAGACCTACCTGTTTTGCCAGGTGTTTGCCCTTTTGTTATTGTTATTGTTAACTGCTTAAGAGTCTTTGGAGGAGGCGGTATATAAGAAAATTTTAATAAATTATTTAATAATAATATGAATTCCAGCACTAGAAAAAATTTAGTGCACAGCTAACAAAAGCAACCCCTCGTAACAAAGAAGGCACAGGAATTGGTGGGGCACTACTGCAGAAGGAGGGTGTAGCCTTGGTGTTTGGCACTCTGGAAAAAGCACCTGATGAAAGTGGACACACTAGAGTGGTCCTCTGTGGCAGCACTCCAGCTCCAAAGGCACAATCCTAAAATGTCAACCCAATCAGCAGAGCCTTGAGTAACCCCAGGCATACCTAGAGCAAAGTACTTCATAGCCAAGCAACTGTGGAACCAACAGAGAGGTCACAATAGCTCCTGATCAGAGGCAAAGTGCTGCAGGCATGAGCCTTCTAGCAGAATGAGTGCCAGAGATTGCCTGGAGTTTGCAGGACCTGAGGAGGGGGTGTTATGAACGGTCTATAACATATCAGAACCAGAGGTACCAACTCAGAAGCATGTGAAATATAGGCCTGTGTCTGATTTTATTTTATATTAAGAAATGAAATAATACCTGAACTCGAGGTGAGCTGGCATACTGCTCCCTGCTCTGTGAAGGGAGAAGGTGATCCAGCACTGTGTTGTTAAAATGGATATGCAAGAAACACAAAGCTTGGCCTGGGCCACTCATATGCAAAAATGCAACTGACTACCAAGTGTCTGTGGAAGGAGCCAAGGGCTGATCCCCCCCCACTTTCCTGTTACAAGAAGTCAGTGTTAAATCCTTGTCAGTGATTAACTGTATTGTTCTCCATGGAAGTTCAACATAGCCAAATGCATACAGAGATCCGTCTGTAGACTTTAATCTCACCTCACTGATGCTACAAATGTATTGGACATCTGACACATATATGTTAAATATTCTCTTGTTTTCAATTACAAGAAAAACACTAGGTAGAGATATACAAGAAATAATGTGATTGCTGTCTCACAACTAATTTTCTCACTAACTCCTCTGAATTTTAACAGCTTTTGGGGGAAGATGCAATTTGCAGCTCTCAGCACAGAGTTTACAGAAGATGAGATTCAGAGATCTCTCTGGACTGGCCAATATCCTGAATAATTAAGACTTTGTTCAGAAGGTAGCAGCAAGTTGTCACCTTTTTTGGACACCCAGGAAGAGAAATACACTATAAGAATGAGGCTTTTAGACAGAGAGTTTTAGCAATCTTTTGCCTACAGCAAAAACTGCTCACGAGGATCCCAGAGTTTGCTGCTAAGCCACGGGGCAAAGCAGGAATTCTGGCCATGAACAGAAACTACAGCAATGCCTGAGTTTTGCTGCCCAAGCTGCCTGATCTGAGCACTGCAACAACTCCTGTCTCCGCCAAAGACCTCAGCTGAAAAGATCTCCGCTCCAGTCTCCGGTCCTGGGTAAATATGCTGCTCCTACAAGCCTGGAATTCCTTCATCCCTTCCCCTTCTCCTGCTCCCTTCCCCTCATCCCCCTACTAATTCCTGAATCTCCCCTCAAACCACGCCAGCCCTCAGCCTTCCTCCCCCCACCTTTTCTGCCTGTATCTGAATAGTATTAGGCTTTAGGAAGATTTAATGCACACACATATGTTAGTTAGGCACATTACACTACACCTTGAATCGGAAACATGTTATTTTAATGTGGATTATTTTATCTTGATGAGCAACTTTTTATAATAAAGCCCATTGAACTTTCTGAGTGTGTCTCTCTCTATCTCTGTTTGCGCGTCCAGATCCTACATGGTCACCATATAAAAGAACTTGGTCCAGACCTATTTTGTATACTGGCTAATGAGCATATTTAGTATATAAATCAGGCCTGGTCTGTAACAGGGGCATTGCAGTGATCATAGCAGGGCTGTGGATAAGTGCCATAAGAACCTTTAAAAATGAATATAATTTTTTTAAAAAAATTGAATGTCATAGTTTGGATGATAAAGGAGATTATCTTCTTCTGATGTATGGTGGGGCAGCATGTGATCATGCCTTCCTTCCCTACTTATCAGGTGCAACCTCCCTACTCCAACACCCCTGGACATCCACACATGGCCATATGATTTGAACAGGTTGTAGACACAATCAAATCCAACACATGCAAGTCCTAATCACATGGCTACTTTGCCCCTCAAAATCTGGTAGCTGTGCAATTTGGGTCCATGTGCATCCTATTCAGATAGGCCCATATGTAGACAGACAGTACAGACACTCCTGGTCTCTCCCTACCTTCTTTATGGGGGAGTGAGTTTTGTCTGAACTGGACTTGTATGATGTGGGCAATGGGAAGGTGTATGTTGGTGTGTTCATTTACTCCATTTCTATCCTGTCCTTCAGTGTAAAAACTATTTTACGGGATGTTTACAAAATGAAGTCTAACACAAAACACAATTACAGTAACAAATAAAAAGCAGGATAAAACAGCAGCAATTAAAATCATTATCACCAAGGATGAAAAAGCCTGGGAAGGTAAACAGAGTTTCACCAAAGAAAGAGAGGCTCTGGTGAGCCTCCCTGGGGATAATATTCTAACAGAGTTTTCCCCAGTCATCACCTGCTTACTTCAAGAGAAGGGGGCCCCCAGAGGAGGACCCTCAAGGATGACCTAATGTACAGGCAGGCTTGTGCTGGAGTAGGAGAACTTACATAGTCTCAAGCCATGTCGGGCTTTCAAGAGAAGCACCAGCACTTTGGATTGTGTCCTGAGATGGACTGGAAGCTGGTGCAGCTGTTTCAATACTGCCAAGGTATGTTCCCATTAATCATTTTCACATTTAATCATTTTAAAACTCACTGCAGTTTTTGAACAGTCTTCAGAGGCAAGCAACCCCATATATAAGCACATTACAGCAGTCTAATCATTATGCTTGCCATGCGTAATGACACAGGCCATGTCCAATAGTGACTCATGATGCTTGCACACACTCCACGCACCACTCAGGAATACAATGGTCCAGCTGTGCACAGCACAGTGCTTTGTACCCAAGAAAATGTGCTTCTTCCCCCAAACTGCCCAGACGTATTTCACACTACAGATGTCAAAATGCCACACACACTTCTTGGATTTTGAGATGTGTCATCATCACTGATGAGCAATTCAGCTCTTCCCAGGTCTGTATTGTATTGCAAAGCTTTCATTTTATATTTAATTTATTCCATTTTTTGTAATCCTTTAAAAGCTATACATTCTCCTGCTTTGCAATTCCTGCAGGTATGGTACATCTAGTCAGTGCACTTAAAAAAAAAAAAAAAAAAAAACTGCAACTGAGTGGCGTCTCTTCTGTCCCCATCTACTAGCTATGTTATTTTGAGTTATATCTCACTTTTCTACCATCAGCAGTACAGAATGGCTAACAAATACAAATATGCAACCAAAAACAAGAGTCAGTACAAAATCCCCCACTATAAACAAGCAATATGTATCGGTGAAGAACATCTAAAATAACCTCAAGCTCCAAAGACAAACATTTTGTTACTACCTCTTGAAAAGACCAATGAGATTGGATGGGTTTCCTCAGGAGAGAATCGCACAAACATGGGGCGACCACTGAAAGCCAGGTCTTAGTCCAGGTCAGTGTTTCTTTGGATGGTGCTGGCACCCAAAGAAAGGCCTCATTTCCCAGGCTAGATCCTTGGCAGAGGGAGTGCATATGTGTGAAGTCTCTCCTGCAAGAGTTAATATATGGGTGAACTATTGCACTATTGTCACTGCAAAGTGATGTGCAGTGGCTTAGACACAGTTGTGGCAGGACACATTCCCTAAAGGCCTAAGAGTCACACTCCACACTTGCAAGCCACCTCTGCAAGATGGAGAGCCAGACAGAATTCTAACTTGGAATCATAAAGACCATGTAGACAAGTACCTGGCAAGGTCAGGCACAACAGCAAGAACGTGAAGGCATTCTCTTGCAGTAAATGCTTAAGAATCCAGGGGAGGAACCCTGCTTCAGCAGGAAGGGACGCAGGAGATGAAGCCCAGAAGAGGGGTAAAAAGCTGTACCGGAAAAAAGCAGTAAGGTACAAATCACCACCACACCACAGCATGAAGGGAGTATATGAGCACAAGCAGGATGAATTAGGCAGACAACTCAAATCTGAGCAGAGAGAGCATCCTCTGCCCTAGTGCCAGAGATTTAGGAGTGACACACATTCCCATAGAAGGCACAATCCCACCTTACACTCTGCTTGATCTCTAATCAGACCCCACACTCACAGATTGGTGCTAGGCCGCTCATCTCCTCCAGAGAACTCCAAGATCTTGGCTGTAACACGTCGAAACCCCCGACCCTCTGCTTTCATTTCCATAGAGACTGTGAAGAGGTTGCCACACCTAGGAGTAAGGGCAAGACAGTGAAAACTAGGCAGATGGAGGAGCATTGCTATTATCTAAGCCTCACCTCGATCTCCAATCATGGTCCTAAGATTAGATCTTAGATGTCCTAAGATTTGCAGCTTAATTTTATTGGTGACCCGCCTGCTTATTTCCTATGCAGTCCCCACCTCAGCTCCGGCTGTCTGTTGGAAAGGTAGCAAAGGCCTTCTCACCTAGATATTCCTTCTCACCTAGATATTTTTCCCTGCTAGAGGAGGGGGGCTTCTCATTTCATTTCTGTTTCTCAAGAACACAGAAATGCATCCTTGGCATGAGGCAGAGTATTATGTTTCACAAGTCCTCCATAAGGAAGGTCAGGTTCAAATCCCATGAAGTTCCTGGGTAGCCTTGGGCATATCAATGATGTTCTCAACCTAACCTCCTGTCATGGTCTGGGAGTCAGACCCTATATTACCAGAAGATGGGGAAGATGGAGAGAGCCAGGGTGGTGTAGTGGTTAGAGTGCTGGACTAGGACCGGGGAGACCCGAGTTCAATTCCCCATTCAGCCATGAGACTTGCTGGGTGACTCTGGGCCAGTAACTTCTCTCTCAGCCTAACCTACTTCACAGGGTTGTTGTGAGGAGAAACTCAAGTATGTGGTACACCGCTCTGGGCTCCTTGGAGGAAGAGCGGGATATAAATGTTAATAATAATAATAATAATGATGACGATGATGATGATGATGCACTGATTAGGCACAGTGCTGCCAGTCTGCACTGGGATGATCTGAGGTGATGGCCCTGCCCCACCCCTTCACCCTTAAATAGAGGGATCTCCCCTACTCCACCAGAGCCCCTGCTTGAGAAAGAAGGGCACAGCCCTTATAAGCTGCTGCAACAATGCCTTCAGAGTGGGAGACATCAGTCCAGTGGCAGGACTATTTAAGCCCTCGGGTAGCTCCAGATAATTGCTGGAGCAACATCCTAGTGGGTTATTTTATTTATTGATCACATTTATATACCGCCCCATAGAAAATCTCTGGGCTGTTTACAGTTTAAAACCCTAAACCAAACTAAATCAATCAATAAAACTCTAGCACATTATAAACTAAAAGCCTGATAAAATAGGTGCATTTTCAAGAGTCACTTAAACACAGCCAGAGATTGGGAGGTTCTGATCTTACTTGAGAGGGTGTTCCACAGCCCTGGGGCAACCCTAGAGAAGGCCCAGTTTTGGGTCACCACCAAATGAGCTAGTAGTAACTGCAACGGGACCTCCCCCAATGATCTTAATGGCAGCCGGGTCCATGAAGAATGCACTCTCTTGTTGCTTGGGGATGCCTTGAATGCAGCTCGTACCTGCTCAGTGATCTGTTGATAGTTGTGTTCCTATCCAATGAGCCATCTCTGTCCCCATTTCCCTGCTTAAATTCCTGACATTTTCGTCACTCACCAGCAATTCTACAGGCTCCAGTCCAAAAGAGAATACCACATTTGCAACGCTGCTGAGGGGCTAAAACAGTGGTCCAGGCAAGCCATGTATGCATGTAGATATGTACAGATTTAGCCATCAAATATTGAAAACTATGTTCCAACCTTCTTCCAAACATTTTGAACGTTCCATCTCTCTTCTTTAGCAGTTAAGAGGCTCTGCCCACACAGTTCTCATTAACCAACCTAAACATCAAATGATCCCTTGTAATTTGTGGCAGATTAAATAAAGGGGTGCTCTGTAGTCAACTGGACCAGTCCATAGTGATTTCAGATATGCTTTCTGCTGCTGCCTCAAATGGCAATACAAATTGTATCACATTACAATATGGGACGATCCAGTTCATGCTACTCACTCTTCAGCTATTCTCCATCAGATTAGGACTCCTTTTTTGATTACAGGAACTCCAGGATCTCAGGTGGCTGGTTAGAACAGCTTCTGCTGACCCCTCAGCACCAGTCACATTATCTGAAACCTAGCCATAAGTTTCTCCTGTCTCAGATGATCCGTGTATGCTTTAATGTATAGAAGAGAGAGTGTTACCAGCTGAGCCTATTCTGCTCGCTCCCAGAAGTCTCCCTGGTTGCAACTGCATCTCCAGGCTTGGGGACTGCACTTTTGCTATGCTCAGGAGCTGCAACGCAATGTGAGCTCCCAGTCTATGTTATACATGGGGACAAGTCGCTTAGTTGGCAGTGGACTGGTTGCCCCTAGATTTGGCTGCAAGCCCCATAAATTGGAAAGTGGATTAGATCCACACTCCCTATTTCTGTGAGGGGGCCCTGGCTAAGCAGACTCCAGAACTAGCTACTGCAAGTGTCTCGCATTCAAGATCATTTCGGACTTGGAACGAAAACTAAACTTTCCTCTTCCTCTTGCAAAGAGAGACAACACCTGGCCATCAGACCAGGGAGGAAAGACAGATAAGACAAGGGTAACAGCATCCATTACAATAGGGATGAGTCAGGGATGTAACTTTGAAAAGGTGCCCATCAAAACTTTTGATAGGATTATCAGGAAGCCTTTCCCAGTACAGGATGCTCTGGATGCACCTGCACACTCCAATTGTCCTCAGAATACAATAGGCGATTCACACACCTCCTTACTCAGGAGGGAAGATCAGACACAATGCATTCCAAAAAGGTTGTCTGGGCTCCCCTGTTCAGCAGAGCAGGACAAAAGACAAGTGCCTTCAATGCACATTTTGGGATAAAAATATCCCTAATTCCATGACCCAGTGTGCTTCTATTACACTTGGGACTCCCACTGCAAAACATCTCAGTGTTCCCTTGTGCCTCTCTCTCTGGACCCCATCAGACTGCAACAAGAAACTCCAGCAGACCACCTTGGTGTTCCCATCTTCAGGATAGGCGATATAGCCTCTTGCCCAGCATCTTCAGGGCTGAACCTATCCCTTTCTCTTATTTCTGAAATCTTGCCCCTCTGTCTTAAAGTACCTCTCTAGCCCGCCTGGGAATTTACACATAATTTGGAGCTTTAAGCTAAATGTGCCTTACAATAGCCTATTTTAAAACATATTTGCATTGCTTTTACATTAGGACCACCTAGTAAATTATATTTCTTCAATAAATTTCTATTTGTTAATTAAAACCTCTCTCTCTCAAGCTGATTTTCTTGAGTTCATACATTTGCACAAATTAAGGCTGATTTGGTACCGTCTCCCCTTTTGAGCTAAATTCCCCCCACATTCTCTGGAACTGGGGGTGCCAACCAAACACCCTCGAGGCAGTTTCATCAACAAGAGTGCCTTTCTTAACCCACTCAAGAACCAGAGGAGACCTCTCAACATGTTATTTGTTGGGGCAGCACTATGGTAGCAGGCTCCATCTCCCTTCACCTATTATACAAGCACCATAAAGTCTGAACCCTGGAACAGCAGGACTCCCAAACATGCAGGAAAGGGCCCTCTCTTCATATAGTTGCATGGGTAGGTAACTTCAGATCTTACAACAGATGCAGGAAGGTAAAGGCACCCCTCTGGCGCATTCATTGTACATGCTAATAGTGCGAGAAAGAGGCAAGGTTGCTATGGAAACTGGAGGTGAAGAGTTAACTGCAAAATCAGTTCCTGGCAGGCCTTGTGCTGAGCCAGCTCTTGAGCAAGTTCTGGGCTATTTCCATCCTTAGAGGGAGCCAACAAGGAAGTGGATTTATACAAACTGTCTAGTTTGCTTTAGTAGACTGCTCAAGAAAGATGCTGAATCAAGGCAGCAAATCTCTCATTGGTTAAGAGTGATTCACAGTAGTCAGAGGTCTAGTGCTTGGGTCATTCAAAGCTAGCTCATTTTGCTGTTTTAATTGCTCTTGGGCTGTGCCTGCAGCATCCAGGCAACCAATCCTAACATGACAGGAAGAGTAAGGCAGGCTTTTAGGGATGTGCAGAATGTTCCGTGTTCGCAACATTCCGAATGGAAATGGGCCATTTTGAGTGTTCCGAGGTCAGAACAGAATGCCCTTCAAATGAAGGGCCTGTTCTGAGCCTGGAACACTCAGAACAGCCCCTTTCTAGTGCCAATTTGGACTCCAGAATGATACTCTTCTGGCCTCTGCACATGTCTGGCAACCATTTGTGTGGTCAACTTGCACAGAGGCCACAAGAGCACCATCTTGGAATCCAAAATGGTGCTCTGAACATTTTGGGTCAGAACGGGGATCTTCTGTAGGAACAACCAGTTGTTCTGATAGAACATTCCATGGATTTAGCATTCCGTTCTGAGCTTGGAAGGCTAAATCTGTTTCGTGCACATCCCTATTTTGCATACTACATCCTTCCTGATTTAAGACGCAAAGACCTAATGCCAACTCTCTTCCTAAGCAGTGTGACTGTGTTACACTGAAATGCAGCTCTCTTGCTGCTGAGTGGCACATTTGTACAAGCAGCTTGTGGCACACTTCAGATTGCACAATAGAGCTGGACATGTGTGAGCATCCCAGTTTGCCCAGCTGAAGGCAGAGCCTAACTCTAGCCAGCACATCACTAGACCAGAGGCCTTCTAAGTGGAACTGAAGGTAACACTAAACACTGTTTAGCAGAATAGGAATATTCAATTTATGGTTGGGAGCATATGTAGTTTCATGGAAAAATTTGTGAGATATCTATGCGGGTAGCTTTGTTCAATTTGAAATCCTCTCTAGATGAAGAATTACCATGGTCTCACTTTTTTGTGCTTTTTAAAAAAACTTACCAGAATTTAACAGCAATTTTGAATGAATTGGCTGGGATCCTGGCTTAGTCTTAATCAGGGTAGAATCCACTCAAATAATGGGAATTTGTTTGCTCTGAACAAATTTAAATACCATTGTAAGTCCTCTGAATAGGACGAAGTCAGGACCCTAGCCATTGGGAATAGCAAGGCTGTAAGCCTATGCATACTTTCTTGGGAGTAAGCCCATTAAACTCAACAGGGCTTGCCTCTGAGAAGACATGCATGGGATTGCATTGTATGTAACAATCCTTCCCTTCCCCAGAAGTCATTTTATTTTATTTTATTATTATTACTATTATTACATTTATATCCCGCTCTTCCTCCAAGGAGCCCAGAGCGGTGTACTACATACTTGAGTTTCTCTTTCACAACAACCCTGTGAAGTAGGTTAGGCTGAGAGCGAAGTGACTGGCCCAGAGTCACCCAGCTAGTTTCATGGCTGAATGGGGATTTGAACTCGGGCCTCCCCGGTCCTAGTCCAGCACTCTAACCACTACACCACGCTGGCTCTCCAATAATTCACAACCAGGAACTATGTATTAGGCCTGTGCTTGAGAAAAATCATATCAGATCTGACACAATATGATCCAACATAAAAATGGTCAGAATTGGAGTGGTTTGTTATATCATATAGTTTGATTGTGTCAGAACTAAAAAAAAAAAAAATGTGTTTTGTACACTATGCTCCTTTGGAGGGAATAAGACCTCCAAGGTATGCACAGGAATGTACTTCAAACAGTGAGCAGGTAACTTCACAATCCAGTGCAGAGCTGGCGGTGTGTGCTGCTCCCTTGCCTTCTCAAGTGCATTTTTTCTCCTGTGGTCCTTACACAGCTTTGTCCTGTTTCTGAAAAATGTTTTGCAAACAATCTTGGGTCAGCGAAATCCCCTGCAAGTAGAAGTGAATGGCAGCTTGTGAATCAACCATGATTTCAGTTGCTTCTTCTACCACCCTAAAGAGAGGAAAGAGAGAGAGAGAGAGAGAGAGAGAGAGAGAGAGAGAGAGAGTTGATACCGTAAGATATCTCAGGGGGGCTGAGAAAGAATAAGGGAGTACGTGGGCAAGCAGAAACAGGTACAAAGGCTGTCCTTTAACACCTAGCCTAGGATCCATCTTCTACCATCTTTAGGTCTGTTAAAAAACATTTTTAGTCTTCATGCCAAGATGGCTAAACAGGATTGATCTCTCAATACAAGGGGGAACAAACAGTTTTCATAGCACAATGGTCCTAAAATCCTTTTAGTTCTGCATACCTACTCAAGGATATCCTCACATCTCTTCCAGCTGCCTTAGGTCATTAATCTGAACTAAATTTAATAAGCAGAGCATCCAATCAGGACAGTTTCAAGCCATTCAGATCCTAGTTCAATTGAGTCAAATTATTTCCAATTCCTGGACCAAATCCCAGATTCTCCTTCATTTCCCATAGCCCTGAAACCAGATGCTTACAGTCCTAGTGGAGGAATGTCCATCACCTGCAGGGCTTGGCTTCTGGGATTGAGCAAGTCCTGGGCTGTTCCATCTGTGTAGATCTACAATTTGATAGAAGGGAGTAACATTACAATGTAACCAAGTCAGATGACAGCTAGAAAAAGGCAAGGGAAAGCATAAATGAGCATAGATGATCTTGGTCATATGGATACAAATGAAGATCCCATTGCCATGGGCCACAGATGAGAAAGATACTTGGGGCTCTGGCACCCCCATGCACTATAGCAATGAGGCCACAAGTTTCCTGTAGGGAAGTTTTTATGGAAGAGCACTGAGTGCAAGCTGGCATGGTGTGGTGACGATGGCATGGTCTTCACAGAGAACAAGATGGCATGATCTCCACAGGGCATGCTTACCTGGACAAAGCTGATGGTTTGACGGTGTTGAGGACCATCTCTGGGAGGGCTGGTTTCTTGAAAGACAGCCTTTATTACCTGAGACAGTTGGGAGAAATTAAAGAGCTGCAATTGCCCATTGTTGATGCCTCATGTATGCTGGGTTGCCTAAAATGTCTACTGAATCTATTCTTGCTAGCATACATGAAGACAGATTTGTTACTACAGGAACAGAGATAACATTATTATGTCTCATGCTTCAAGAGTCCAATTATCTATATAATCTCTTTAGTATAGATGTCTGCTTGTCTCCAAAACAGAGAACAGAAAGCTACATTCCATATACCCCACTGGAGCCTTACAGAACTGCATAAACAAACTGCATAAACAAACTATTATCACCCTAAAAGCATAAAATCAGAACAGTCAAGCAGCAGCATTACAAGCATAATACAGCCAGCAGCAAACCAAACACAAAACACTCAACACTAAACAACACTAAACACTAAACAACACTAAACACTAAACAACACTAAACACTAAACAACACTAAAACACAAAAACCACTACTCCCCAGTATAGTAGCTCAGGTGCAGTGTTCCCTCTAACAGGGATTCCCAGACATTGTTGCAATGGCCTTTGCTTGGGGATTATGGGAGTTGTAGTCAACAACATCTGGGAATCCGTTAGACGGAACATCGCTCAGGAGGCTCCAAATGCCCTCTGAAGTAAAACGATTTTTGCTTGCTGTCAAAGAGCCTGTAGCAGAGGGAGGGATCTATTTCTCTTTTGGAGCTTTAGTGCCACCACAAAGAAGGGGGCACAGGAGAGACACTGCCTTTGTCAACTGTTATACCCATTGTCTCATTTTATCAGATAGCTGGACCATGGGCAGGGCCACTAGACGGTGTGTGTGTGCGTGCCAGGACCCGAGAACGAGGAACATACCAGGGGTCAAGTCAGGTAGAGAGCCAGGAGTCAGAAAGAAGCCAAACATCAAACCATGTCAACAATTAGAAGCCAGGAGGGTCAAGCAGATCATCAGGAGTCAAGGACAAGTCAGAGGTCACACCATGCAGATTAAGTAGGAGAAGCAACAAGACACACATACCAGAACAAAGGAACCTTGATAATTGAGACAAGGCCTGCTTCAGACAGGAAGCCTCTTATACTCTTCCTGTCTTCAAGGAAGCCAACCACAAGCCTCACAGAGTAGGCCTAGAAACTTGACTGCCACTATAGTATAGTGCATTAGGTCACCATAAAGGACAGTGTGGAGCAGAAATCTCGGCCATAGGGAACTCTGACCCATTTAATTGCCCTCAACTATTCCTGGAGAACCAAGGAACTGACTGGGCTCTAGTAGTCTCCAACAGGCCGGAGAGGGCACATAGGAGGAGCAACTGCATCACCTACTTCAGTCATCTTATATCTGATCACCTCCAGTGATTAAGCTGGACTTTGACAGAAACACCATTCATGCATGCCAGTAGGGGGCTCCCCCAAAGCATATAGTAGAAGTGACTTCCTTAGCCTCTTGCAGGTTAATAATTTTAAACCATCTTCTGTGCCTGCCAAGTTTTGGTTTTGGAGACCATGAGTCTAAACCCCACCAAGTAATGATTTGTCCAAGACAAAACAGCTACACAGTGCTCCCTCATCTCTATATCAGCTGCATCCCATCTGGAACAAAGCACCAGATCAAGAGCATGCTCTGCTACATGTGTAAGCCTATATATGGTTTGGGACAGTCCCAGATAACCATGAAATCCTGAGCTGTGGCAGGGGACCTCAATATAAATTGAGGGGGCCACAGAGGTAACACTGTTGAGAACACACACACACACACACACCCCAGCTCAGGAAGGCAGTCTGTTAAACAGAGTGGGTGATATACCAACAGAATCTTTATTTTTACCATAAAGCCAACACCAGGTTTATATAATCCAAATTAGGCAAATATCACCCAGTAAGGAGGTGAAATCCTGTTCGGCCACAGTGACGCTTCCTCCCAGCTCACTGAGTCAATGCTGATGCTGAACTCAGATCTTAGGTAGTCACAACTATAAGAGACTAACTTTACCAGCCGCAGATAACCTGGTCTCACAGCTATATACACCAGGTCAGCTGGTTCATTCAGGATTCAGTCATGGATGGCAACTGTCTTTCCATTCACTGACGAGGTAGTCCGCAGCTGCCAAAGGCCCAATGGGTTGTCTGCATGTCAGTGTTCCCTTAAGAGTGGGGAGGGAGATAGCTCAAAGATCTCAGAACCTGTTCCGTATTGCTAGATATCTTAACTCAATTACAGTGCCAAAATAGCGCAGAGCTCTGACACAGGCACATTGCAATGCCTTACAAACAGCAGTCTTGGAAGGGAGAGATCAAAAACAAAGAACATTTTTGCCACTGTAATTCAGTTCAGGAGATATCAAAACCACAGCTCATGTGCTCCTTTATTGTCAGTTTTATAGAGATCCATGGCACAAATATATAACTCCTTTTATGACTCTTTATCTTGATTATCTTCTAGCTGATCTGGGGCTTTTACACACATGGCGTTTAGCTCACATCCTCTCTGGAACGGAGGTTGCAAGTCCACATATCAGCTGGATTAACCCCAAAGTCCCTGTGAGCTATGAGAGGCCAGTACACAACTGACTCTTCTTTTCCCCGAATTACTGTTAAAAATCACTGCGCAGTCTAGCTTGGCCTGAATTATGCTCAGGGTTAAAAAAAATCCTTTATTTGCTGCAGCTTTTTTTTTTTTAAACCGGGTTTTCTGGAATGCTGTGGGACTTCTCCTTTGATGTGTGGATTGGCGATTGGCAGTAATTCACAGTATGGTCTGCTCTGAGTGATTTGCAATTGTATAAAAATATGTAAAATAAATAAAAATAAAAATAAATAAATTGCAGGAGCTGGGTGTGTGTGTGTGGGGCAGATTGGAGAAATTATGTTCTTCCATAACAGCTGTCATAACAGCTCTCTCACCTCCTCCTCTGTCTCTGATGGATTGGAGTATCTGCTCATATTCCTCACAGCCTCCTGCTGCCTCAGAGGGCCAGCAAGTTGCCTGCCTGCATCTCTGGTCTGCTGTGGGAATCGACTCCCACTCACTTAAAACCAGCATTTTAAAAACTGGTAAGCTAGAATTTGCAAAACAAAGCTTGACTTGTGTGTGGAGTGAGTCCAAGGATCTCGAAGGGACTTCGGGGAAAGTTTGGCTGGTGTGTGAATGCACACACTCTCTCCTGGAGGAGATTCAAGGTACAAGCCCTGTGTGTAAAGCCTCCAAAATGATTTAATATCTTATAATGTGGCTAGCTTTTGTTTGATAGCCAGCAAAACCTATCAAGAGCTCACTATGAACCCAATTTAGTTGTACTGTTTTGATTTAACTTGTTAATGTTATGGTTTACTCTGTTGGGCTCCTGAATGTATGTATTCATATTGTACTGGTCTGTGACTGCGATAAGAATTTGATTTGATATCGATTTTTATAGTTTCTATATACTAACGTGTTGGCAGCAATACTAACGTGTTGGCAGCAGCCATTCTTATCTTGTTTGAGGCCATCTCAGCTGATATGTATCTTCAGTTTCTCTTTGCTCCCTACCCCTAGAGCCATGGAGCAAAGATTGCATGTAATGGACTACACGTAATCTGAGGACTTGCCACCGCCCACAGCAGAAGGCATTAGATCTGCTCCCCGCCTCACCTACCCTTGATTCTGCAATAGCCACACCTTATTCTCTTCTCCCTTACCTTCTGGACAAAGCCTTGGAGTTGTGCCTGGGGTCCATAGCGATGGGCTTCACACACCAGCAAGGATACGCTGTAGCCAAGAGGCAGAAGGGCCAGCAGGGGCTGCAGCTGCTGCAAGAATAGCTTATCCTGGAGGATAGAGATGCCTGTATGAAGAGCTGCAGAACATCTTATCCTAGGAATGCATGGAATCAGCTGGGGCACAAAACCGTGAGGGGTCTTGGGCTGGTGCCTTGCCTAACCATCAGTCTGTACCAGGTGCAGACTCGTTTCACTATACAAGCGGACTAGACAGCTGCCTGGAGTGGCCCTATTCAAGGAGAATCCCAAGATGTCAGAAGTCAGGTGTGTGTGCAAGTTATTGCATTGCTTCTGGCATTGCTTGGCTCCCCACAGGAAGGGGGTGCACCTTAAGAGTGCTCTCCACAATGTTGCAGCAGCTTGTAGACACATGCTTGTTTTGCCTGACTTGCTCAGGGCAGACAGCCAAACAGCCCTGTGAGCAAAACAGTGTCTGAAACAGGCCCAAATGCTCTCCTTCCCTCCTAGCCCAGAAGGTGGTACCAATGCTGGTACCTCTTTGGTACCAGGATCTCTTTGTAGCAGATTTTTTAATTTATGGTTCAGTTTTTATACCACCTTTCATAATGCATCTCAAAGCAGTTTACAAAAGTTAATACACAATAAAATTCCCTAAGTTACATGTAAAACCTTAAAATCAGTAAAAACCATAACACACACAAAAAACCTCACCATTTAAAAAAAGACAAAGCAGAAGCAGGATTGCTGGGAAACCTGGCAGCCTCTAAGGGTAAAAGCCTTAACAAATAGTGAATTAGTTGGGTTTTTAAAAAACAGCCACAGATGTCAGGGAATGGGAGAGCATTCCAGAGCCTGGGGGCAACAACAGAGAAGGCCCTGTCCTGTGTGCATGGTAATTCAGCCTCTCTCAACATTGGCACATGAGCAAAGGCCCCTCTGACTATCTTGTTGGGCGGGCAGAAACCCTTGGGAGCAGGTGGTCCTTTAGGTATCCAGGGCCCAAACCATTAAGGACTTTAAAGATAATAACCAGCACCTTGACCTGGATCCAAAAACAAATAGGCAACCAGTGCAGCTCTTTCAGATGCTCCAAGCAAACAGTTCCAGAGAGAACCCTGGCAGCTGCATTCTGCACGAACTGAAGTTTCCAAATATTCTTCAAGAGCAGCTCCACGTACATCTCATTGCAGCAATCCAGCTGTGGTGTGACTAAAGCCAGATCTACCTTCTCAACAAAGATTCAGGTGGCTCACCAGCCGAAGCTGTGCAAAGGCACCCCCTGGTCACCCCCCTCCACCTGAGCATCCAAAAGCAAAGCTGGGTCCAGCAGCACCCGCAAGCTGCACACTTGCTCTTTCAAGGGGAGTACAACCCCATCCAGAGCCAATTGAATCACCCTGTCCCAACTAGCTTTTCTACTGATCAACAGCACCTCCGTCTTGTCTGGATTTAGCCTCAGTTTGCTAGCCAACATCCAGCTCATCACTGTCTCCAGCCCCACCCCCCACCCCCATTCAGTATATCCACTGTTTCCCTCTAGTTCAGTACATCCAGATCTTTCCTTTTTGCCAGCCCTTCCCCACCCTAACCCTGCAATATGTCTCCTTAATGGTCCTCTTTAGATGCTTATTTAATTCACAAGTTAAATTGCTTGGGGTGAACCAGGGGCGTATCTAGAGTGGGGCAGACAGAGCATGTGCCCTGGGCGCCACTTGAAGGGGGGGCACCATTTTTTAATTCACAAGTTAAATTGCTTGGGGTGAACTGAAATTCCAGGCTGGGCAGTACATCCAGTGGTCACACTCTGGCAATAGTCCTGTTTATAGCTTGGCATATTGCCTAGTTATATTTTGCAGGGTTTGCACAGGACAGTATCTTGAATATGCTGTACCTGACCAGTATCCAGACTGAAGACTCCATCAAAGGTGAAGCAGCTTTCCTGTAAAGAGACAGCAATGCACAAATGAGTACTGCTCACACCTTCCAGGCCTCACATCCTTCATAAAACCCCATATCCTTATTTTATCTGTGATTTCATAGGACAACTTGCGAATTTACTTTTCTCTTTGTCTTCTCTGCTGTGTTGCCATCATGTACAAGCTGAACACCCTAAAGAACTTTCAGGGCACATGAAGCCAGCCCCGAGGAAAACTAGAGACTTGTATCTGGAACATCCTCCCCTTTATTAATGGTTTTTGGGGGTGCCTAAACCTACCCAGGAATAGTTTCACCTGGTCAACAGACTGGGCCTGATCCATTGGCATCTATCTGTGCCAAGTGCTTTTGTTTTATATTGTTATAATGTTCGCCAATTCAAATTTTCAATTTATATGTTGTCATCCCCACATACATCAAGCCACATGGACATTTTATTACATAGACTACCCCTTGACTAGCACAAGTGGTAAATCCCAGTGAGCAATAATCTCACTTATTTGAAACTGAATCAGAGAGGCACCTTTTTAAAGCTTTTATTTAGCAGGGGCAGAGCAACTGGCCCTATCCATCCACAACACAGCATCCCTTCAGTGGCTGTTGCTGGCATCTATCTTATTTTTATTTAATTTGTGAGCCCTTTGGGGACAGGGAGACATTTTATTTATTTATATCTATGTAAACTACTTTGGGAACTTTTGTAGAAAAGTGGTATATAAATATTCATTGTATTTGTAGTTCTCTCACTAGCTCAGGATTCACAGACAATTGACAAATCATTTTTGCCCAAGTTCCTTGGCTTGTGCAGAAGTTTCATTGCAGCCTTTAGGCACTTAATTGTTCTATCCAGACATATATAGGGCAGATTCTCATTACAAAAATCATAAGAACATAAGAACAGCCCTGCTGGATCAGGCCCATGGCCCATCTAGTCCAGCATCCTGTTTCACACAGTGGCCCACCAGATTCCACTGGGAGCCTACAGGCAGGAGTTGAGGGCATGCCCTCTCTTCTGCTGTTACTCCCCTGCAACTGGTATTCAGAGGCATCCTGACTCTGTGGTTGGAGGTGGCCTCTGGCCTTCCGGCTATAGCCATTGATAGACTACTCCTCCATAAAGTTATCCAAATCCCTCTTAAAGTCATCCAGGTTATTGGCTGCCACCACAAATTGTGGCAGAGAATTACACAAGTTGATTATGTGTTGTGTGAAAAAGTACTTCTGTTTGTTGGCTCCACCTAGTGGTTAGAGTGCTGGACTAGGACCGGGGAGACCCGAGTTCAAATCCCCATTCAGCCATGAAACTAGCTGGGTGACTCTGGGCCAGTCACTTCTCTCTCAGCCTAATCTACTTCACAGGGTTGTTGTGAGGAGAAACTTAAGTATGTAGTACACCGCTCTGGGCTCCTTGGAGGAAGAGCAGAATATAAATGTAATAATAATAACAATTAAAACAACAACCCACAATGAGGCACTACCTTGGCGTCGTTGTGGGGCTTGCGTGCTCTGAGGAAGGTGAGAGCTATGCCAGAGGTCCAACCGTACTGGACAGGTCTCACCAGAGGAGCCAGATGAAGAGCGCCTCTCCCATCAACAATATGGTGAGACGTAACTTTAATAAATCTATACTGGATCGGTCGTCGCCCGGGTCAATAAGGACCGCACCAGGTGCTGGAGTCCCTGGACATCTGGTGGCAAGTGGGCAACAGGATTCAGGATCTTCAGTTGAGCAACCAGGGATGGAGACTGCAAGGTTACTGGAAGAAACGTCACTTAACCGAAAAAAATATACGAAAAACGCCAACAAGGAAATAATGATCTGCTATTACAAGTCTAGTCCAACTAGAAGAGGTTATTTAAAAAGAATGTACCAAATTTGGAAAGAGAAGCATCCAGATACAGAAATAACAGAACAAAGGCTAGCAAACCAGAAGTATTCACAGAAGTTGAGCAGGAAGAACTGCAAAGAGCAACACAGGCTCAAGATATGGAAGAAGAATTACCACCAACTGAAGAAGTTGCTCAGGCGCAGGTGGAGGTGGTGTTGGAAATAGAAGATGCCACTGTTGCTGAACAGTTTCGAAATAAAAACCAGGCAAACTCCTCTTTGCCTTCACCTCAAAAACCCAAATGCCATTTAACAGAAAAGCAACAAGAACTAAAGCAAAAAATAACTGAGCACATGAACCAAACAACCACCAGGGTTCGACTTCCAGCTCTAAAAACGGTTGCCAAAAAACAACTTGCTCAGGCATTAAAAGATGTCAGTGCTGCACTTGCAGAAATAACAACCAATAATTTGCAAGAAACAAACCAACTAATGTACAGTGCAGCAACAACACCACAAGAGCTCGGATATAAGATCAGTGGACCTGTAAAAAAAGAAAGTAGAACATCACCTAAATGGAAGATTAGATTAGAAAATAAAATCGCCAGGCTTAGATCAGATGCTAGTAAATTGAAAGACATGAAAGACAAGAAGCTGAAGAATGAAAACACCAAACAGTATCTGATCCAAAAATACCACCTAGATTCAAGTAAAATCAGAGAAGTCCTGGAAATAATAAAGCAGCAAATAACAGCAGTGTCAAAGAAGGTTAGCAGATACGAAGCCAGAATTACACAACACAGGCAGAATCTCCAATTCCAGGCGAATCAGAGACGTTTCTACCAAAGCATAGAAGGAGAAACTGCAAGAAACATAGAAACACCAAATAAAGAACAGTGCAATTCTGGGGGAAATTATGGGACAATCCAATAGATTATAATAAAAAAGCAGGCTGGATGAAAGAGGTCGAAAAATGTAACCAACATATGCAAGATCTAATAATAACACCAGAATTAATAAGTGAAAGAGCAAAGAAAATTAAAAATTAGACTGCACCAGGCAACGATGAACTGCATGGCTTTTGGCTTAAACACCTAACAAGCCTTCATAAACAACTATCAAAACAGTTCAATCACATTTTGCAAGGAGGTGATATTGAACAATGGCTAACAACTGGGAAAACTCATCTCATCATGAAAGACCCAGCAAAAGGTGCAGTTCCAAGTAATTATAGACCGATAACCTGCCTGCCAACCATGTTCAAATTATTAACTGGAATAATAGCAGATGAAGTGATGCAACACTTATTAACTAACAAACAGCTTCCAGTTGAACAGAAAGGAAATTGTCCAAACACCAGAGGCACAAAAGACGCTGCTGATTGACAAAATGATTTTAGAAAACTGCAAGAGAAGAAAAACCAATCTAAGTGTTGCATGGATTGACTACAAGAAAGCCTTCAATTCATTGCCTCACACATGGATACTAAAATGTTTAGAAACAACTGGTGTCAGCAAAAACATTCAGATATTTATTTTAAAAAGCAATGAGCATGTGGAGTACACAGTTAACAATCAATGGCGAGACACTTGGACAGGTTAGCATTAGAAGAGGCATTTTCCAACGGGACTCACTATCCCCTCTGTTGTTTGTAATCGCCATGACCCCACTTTCACAAATACTAAACAAAACAGGCCTCGGATACCAAACATCTAAAACGTCAAGTAAAATCAACCAACTGCTGTACATGGATGATCTGAACCTGTAGGGAAAGTCCCAGTCAGAAATCAAATCACTGCTAAACACTGTCCGTATATTCAGTAGCGATATAGTAAAGGAGTTTGGACTAGACAGGTGTGCTGCATTAATAATGAACAGAGGGAAAATAAGAAAAATAGAAGGAATAGAACTGCCCAATGGAAGCAACATCAAGAAACTGGAAGAGAAAGAACATTACAAATAATTGGGCATTCTCCAGGCTGATAACATCGCACACGCTGAAGTTAAAAGAAAAGTGGGAAGTGAATACATCAGGAGAGTTAGAAAAATCCTCAAGTCCAAATTCAATGGTGGGAACAGCATACATGCCATAAACACCTGGACTATACCTGTTATCAGATACAGTGCAGGAATAATAGACTGGACCCTGGCAGAGCTAGAGACGCTAGATTGTAAGACCAGGAAAATAATGACCATCAATCATGCTCTGAACCCCCGCAGTGATGTAGATAGGCTATACCTCCCTCGCAGCTCAGGTGGAAGAGGAATGCTGCAAGTCCATCAAACAGTAGAGGAGGAGAAAAGAGGCCTTGCAGAATATATAAAGGACAGTAAAGATGCACTTAAAATGGTCAATAATGAGAAACTATTAAACACCAATGAAACAAAGCAGGCCTACAAGAAAGAACAAGTCAAGAACCACGCAGAAAAATGGAAAAATAAGCCACTGCATGGTCAATATTTGCACAATATAAGTGGAAAATCAGACATCACCAAAACCTGGCAATGGCTTAGGAATGGTAACTTGAAGAAAGAAACTGAGGGTTTAATACTGGCTGCACAAGAACAGGCACTAAGAACAAATGCAATAAGAGCAAAAGTAGAAAAGTCAACAACAAACAGCAAGTGCCGCCTTTGTAAAGAAGCAGATGAAACAGTGGACCACCTAATCAGCTGTTGGAAAAGATCGCACAGACTGACTATAAACAAAGGCATGACAAGGTAGCAGGGATGATACACTGGAACATCTGCAAAAAATACAAGTTACCTGTAGCCAAGAATTGGTGGGACCATAAAATTGAAAAAGTGGTAGAAAATGAAGATGCAAAAATATTATGGGACTTCCGACTACAAACAGACAAATATCTGCCACACAATACACCAGATATCACTGTAGTTGAGAAGAAGAAAAACAAGTAAAAATAATCGATATAGCAATACCAGGGGATAGCAGAATAGAAGAAAAAGAAAATTTAAAAAATCACAAAATACAAAGATCTATAAATTGAAATTGAAAGGCTGTGGCAGAAAAAGACCAAAATAATTCCAGTGGCAATTGGCACCCTAGGTGCAATTCCAAAATAACTTGAAGAGCACCTCAACACCATAGGGGCCACAGAAATCACCATCAGTCAATTACAAAAAGCAACTTTACTGGGAACAGCCTATATTTTGCGACGATATCTATAACAATAGCAACAACATTGACAATAGAATTCAGCCATCCCAGGTCCTTGGGAAGGACTCGATGTCTGGATAAAACAAACTAGTCAATAACACCTGTCTGACTGTGTAAATAAATAAATAAATAAATAAATAAATAAATAAATAAATAAAATTTCCTGGCAATCAATTTCATGGGATGACCCAATTCTAGTGTTATGTGAGAGGAAGAAGAACTTCTCTCTATCCACTTTCTCCACACCATGCATGATTTTACAGACCTCTATCATGTCTCTCCACAGTCTTTTTTCTAAACTAAAAAGCCCCAGGTGTTGTAGTCTTGCCTCATAAGGAAGGTGCTCTAGGCTCCTGATCATCTTGGTTGCCCTCTTCTGCACCTTTTCCAGTTCTACAATGTCCTTCTTTAGATGTGGTGACCAGAATTGTATGCAGTACTCCAAGTATGGCTGCACCATAGTTTTGTATAAGGGCATTATAATGTTAGCCGTTTTATTTTCAATCCCCTTCCTAATCATCCCTAGCATGGAATTGGCCTTTTTTCACAGCTGCCGCACACTGAGTCGACACTTTCAACAAGCTGTCCACCACGACCCCAAGATTCCTCTCCTGGTCAGTCACTGACAGCTCGGATCCCATCACCGTATACTTGAAGTTGGGGTTTTTCGTGCCAATGTGCATCACTTTACACTTGCCAACACTGAACTGTATTTGCCATTTTATTGCCCACTCACCCAGTTAGGAGAGATCCTTTTGGAGCTCCTCACAATCAATTTTGGATTTCACTACCCGAAAGAGTTTGGTATAATCTGCAGATGTGGCCACCTCACTGTCGTCGTCATCATCACCAATCTTTATTATGGTCACAGACCAGCATAAAGTACATTTTAAAATCTAAGCAGCAATAGATGCTATACCCTAAGACACACTACTATCATTAGATGATTTAAAATACACAATAAGAAATATCAGAGATGCTAAAATACATTAATAGCATAAAATGATTTAATATAAAATATAGGCATGAGACTGCACTAAAAATCTAGCTATGGTTGTAGTAAGAGACATAGTAGACTCTGGGCTACATTTTACTACTAGCATAAAATGATTTAACTACAGCTGCAATAAGAAGCATATGAATAAACCATGTAGCAGTAAAGATTTTAAAAGATTTAAAATATATAAAGTCATGACAGTCATCACCAAAACAGTAAGAGCTAATATGCTCTAAAAGGATATCATATAATACACACAGAAATATAAACCAGTAAAGTAGTAGCCAGGAAGTTGCGGGTCTATAGGTTGTTGGGCTGTCACACTAAGGCAGTAGCTGTGGCTGTCATAGAGGTGGGCTCTGAGCATGCATGGGAGGTCACTGTCTGCCGGATATTAATCACTGCTGCACAGGACCTGGCGACACTGTAGGTGGCAGTAGGGTTGCTCCCGGAGAGCAGCAAAGAGGTATAGAACTGGTCCGTTTGCCCAGGATAGCCATGTAATAGTGGTAAGATGAGGGAGACACGGATGTCCCTGTAGAACAGGCACTGCAGAAGAACATGTCCTGTTGTTTCTACCTGCTCTGAGCCACAGGGGCACTTGCACTCTGAGATTGGGATCTTCCTATAGTGACCTTCAAGCACAGCTGAGGGAAGCACATGGCAACGCAATGGCCCTCCTGTGCTTTGGGACTTCCAATTGCGTTAGGTATGGCAAAGGGGAGTCGACATACCCGAGTCCTTCACTGACAGGGAAGTTTGGGGTCTTGCCTATCTCAGATTGGCACTCTATAGCTGTAATATGTTGCTTGATGAGTGCCTTGGCCAGGTCGTATGCCAAGTTAACTAAGTGAAGCAGGGATAGGCCCAGGGGCTTTATTTTATTCACAGCTGTCATTCATTTGAAGTCATCACATAGTGTTAGTGGGGCAAAATATGAGGAAGAAAAGGAGAGCTTTAGCCACTAGTTCAGTATGGTCATTCATACCCTTGCCTCCACTTTCATCAGGCCTGTCTCTAGCCGCAGGATAGCGTTAGATACACATCTTGGTATTTGAAGAACTGCTCTTAGGAACTTTGCATGCGTTCCAGAGTGGAAAAGTTGGGGAAAGGGCCAAGCTGGGCACCATACAGTAACTGTGCTATCAGCTTGGCTTCATACAGTTTTAGCACTGCCTCTTGTTCAGAGGAACCTAAGAATAGCAGAGGTGCTCCTCTGTACATTTAGTGCTGCATACTCCCCATGTGTCTTCCTAGAGCTGGAGGAATGCAGGACTATCCCCAGATATTTAAAGCAAGGGACCTGTTCTATCTTGTGCCCATCTATAAACCAGGAGTGGGTTTGGAGCCTGTACCAAATAGTGACTAGCAAATGGCAGATTTAAGCCCAGCCTTTGTCTCAAAGCAAGCCCACATGGGGGAAAGAAAAATGCTGCTTCATTTCCCTCCATGTTTGCCCAACAAAGGCTGTCCCTCTGGTAATTGCTGCCACCACATCCACTTTTTAAAAGAGTTTAATCCCCCTCTGCTGTGGAGGATTCCAATCCTCCTAGGTTTTCTAGCTATCCCTTCCTTGACATACAGTGCTACTCCACCTCCAAGGTGCCCCGCCCTGTCCTTTCTATAGAGTTTATACCCAGGGATAACAGTGTCCCACTGGTTCTCACTGTTCCACCATGTTTCTGTTATGCCCACTATATCTATTTCTGCGTTAGCAACCAAGCACTCCAGCTTGCTCAAGTTGGCTTGGAGGCTTCTAGCACTGGCATATAAGCACCTATATGCTGAATCTCTTCCCTGGTGTATGCTATCTTTCTTTTGACTCTTTGACCAGCTGGCACAGACTTCTGTTTATGTGGTTCTACTCTGTCCCCTTCTGTTTTATCTGAATCTTTTACACCCTCACACCTTACGAGATGGCATTTACCGAACCGGATACTGCTCCTGTCAGCTATTCCCCAGGCATCATTTTAAAAGCTGCTCTACAGCCTTTTTTATTTTAAGCACCAGCAGTCTGGTTCCATCTTGGTACAAGTGCAGCCTGTCCCTTTTGGGGCTTTGCTTGCCCCAAAATGTATCCCAGTGCCTAACAAATCTAAATCCCTCCTCCTGACACCAACGACTCATCCACACTTTGAGATCCCTCAGCTCTCTGAGGGATCTCAATGTCTTGCTGAACCTGCACATGGAACAGGTAGCATTTCTGAGAATGCTACTTTGGGGGTCCTGGACTTTAATAAGCTACCTATCAGCCTAAATTTGGCTTCCAGGATCTCCCGATTACTTTTCCCCACATTGTTGGTGCTGATGTGCACCATGACAGCTGTCTCCTCCCCAGTGCTTCCTAACAGCCTATCTAGACACTGTGTGATATCCGCAACCTTCGCACCAGGCAGGCAAGTCACGATGAGGTCAACAAGTGCATCACAAGCCCATCTCTCTATACCTCTAATGATTGAATCACCCACTACAAGGAGCACACCCCCCGTGTGAGGATGAGCTGGCTGTTAATATCATTAGTTAGATAACCTCAGGACTTGTGTTGAATAAGTCCTCATGCATAGGTATTAAGTTCCACATTAAGTGGAAGCAATATTTGTTGAACAGTAAATAAAACATAACATATAAGCCAAGCCTATATTGATTGATTTATTACTACTACTACTACTACTACTACTACATTTGTATACCTCTCTTCCTCCAAGGAGCCCAGAGTGGTGTACTACATACTTAAGTTTCTCTTTCATAACAACCCTGTGAAGTAGGTTAGGCTGAGAGAGAAGTGACTGGCCCAGAGTCACCCAGCAAGTCTCATGGCTGAATGGGGATTTGAATTCAGGTCTCCCCAGTCCTAGTCCAGCACTCTAACCACTACACCACTCTGGCTCTCTTTATATCCCATGTTGGCAAGTGCATCCACAGGACTTTTTCCAAGGGAGGAAACAAAGCCAGCAACCCAATACCCCCTTCCCTGGGAGTATACCCCCACTGAATTCAATGGGAAAAATTTAGTCTGGTGTAGGGGGGCAGCAACTGACCCCTCTTACCCCATCCACTCATGCATGTTGGTTCTGAATACCAACGTCTTTACCAGGATATATCAAGGCAAGGTTTAGGGGAAGACTTTTGAGGAGACCATGGACAGCCAAGAAAACAAACAAATGAATCATAGAATAAATCCATCCAGAATTTTCATTTGAGGCACTAGTGACCAGGCTCAAACTATCATACTTCAGACACATTCTGCGAAGACCCAGCTCCTTTGAGAAGTCCATAATGCTGGGGAAAGTTGAAGGGGGAAAAAGAAGAGTACAACCAGCAGCAAGGTGGATGGACTCAAGTTACGATGAATGCACCACCAAGAGACCTTAAAGGCCAAGCTGAAGACAGATCACCCTGGAGAGAATCTATCTATGTGGTGGCTAAGAGTTAACACTGACTTGATGGCACTTAATCAATCAATCAGTCAATGTAACATAATACTGCCACCCTCATTCTGAATGTCAAAATCTCCTATTGCCTCCTTCTCTCAGGGCACTCTCCTTAGCCTCCTTTTTTTTACTCCTTTTGCAAGTCATGAAAAATTCACCCAACAGACTCTTCTGATCCACTGTCTTATCTCATAAACATCTCACTACTGGGTTCTGCTTAGCAAGAAACCCACCTCAGCCATTCCCAGCTGGGCATCAGAGGAGAAATGCAGCTAAACAGGTGTCATTTAATAGCTACTTATATGCTTGCCATCCGGCGCTCATAAGCACCTGGGGAAGTAGACTTCTGTAGTCACAGATCCTTCAGAGTTACCATCATCTCAGAGTTACCATTTAGAAATCAGATGCTGAACTTCTCTAGGTGGTGGGAAGCTACAGATGACACACTGTTTCCACATATAGTTCCAATCACTTGTAATCCACATGGCTCTAAAGCTCACTCTACAAATGTTCTCTCAGTTTTCACAAGTATCTGAGGGAGCCTCTAGACCAGCAAATACTGTCAAATGCTGCTCTGCTCTCTCACCTGCACTTCCTTGTCAGTGTTGTTAATGAATATCAGACGATTGGAATCTTCATTCACCACCAAAAAGCTCTCTTGCTGCAGTGAGCCTGGAAGAAATATCAGGGAAAGGGGCCAATTAAAAATACAGCTGTCTCCTCTCTCTCCCTCTCCAGCATACATGTTGTAGGGGTTCTTCTTTCACAATCTGGGATGCTTGAATCTCTAGGAAACTGATCAAAGGACACACATGTTCTCAGAGAAGAATTGAGGCTCTAGACTAATTTATTTATCACTCATCAGATATATAATGGCCTTGATCCAGAGATCAGCAAGAGTATCAACACTCACAGAGCTTCCTTCCCACCCGTCATCTCTCTGCACTGAATAAAGTATATGTAGGCTCTGTGGTCACCAGGAATCAACACCGACTGGATGGCACAACTTTACTTGAGGTAGGAACAGAATACACTGTATTCACATATACATACCCAGCATATGTGATGGCAAGGAGAGGCTTCATGAGTGCAGTAGCAGACACATAGCCAAGCCAGGCAGGGTTGCAGTCATGGTATCTTTCTATTGCTGCTTCTAGAGTGTGTTCCTCAATGTTGCTGCTCCAACTCACCTGCCCCCAGACAATCACTATCGGCTTAGGCCCTGGGTATTTAAGAGAATGTCTTCTTCATTATGAGCCCCACTGCCCATTGAGGTCATCTGAAGAGGTCCGTCTCCAGTTGCCGCTAGCTTAGCTGGTGGCCACATGGGGATGGGCCTGTTCAATTGCTGCCCCGAGATTGTGGAATGTGCTCCCTACTGAAATACGATCCTCCCCATCTCTGACAATTTTTTAAAACTTGAAAACCCATCTCTTCACCCAAGCTTTTTCAGGAACTTGGAAGCTTCTGCTCTTCCCAGAGTGGCTCCATCCCCTGAGGGGAATATCTTACAATGCTCACACTTCTAGTCTCCCATTCATATGCAACCAGGGTGGACCCTGCTTAGCTAAGGGGACAAGTCATCTTGCTACCATAAGACCAGCTCTCCTCTCCAAGGAGACACATGAGCCCAAAGAGACACACAAGCCCAACAGCTGGGTTAAGGGAGCATTTCCTTGCTTAATTTTGGCTTAGAGTCGGGCTTGGGAGCATGGTTAGGCTTGGGTGCTGGGATCCCTAGCCCGGGCTAGGCTGCACATGAGATCAGCCTCATTCCCTCTGGCTCCTGTTACATCTGTAACGTGATTGAGCTCCCAGTGCTGGTCACTGGTCTTTATTTCTCTCTTCTTGGTGCTTTTCCTCCATCAAAGTGTTTGCAAACATGAGAGTAACATTGCTAGGTAATCTGATAAAGAAGCAGCAGCTGAGAGAGAACTGAGACACCATTCTGAAAGGGGAAGTCATTCCCCTTCAAGAGAAGCAGAAGTCAGCAGATGAAAGGGAAAGTTATTCTTCAGAAAAGATTGTCTGTACAATCTTGGCTCCGCGGTGACACGGAGAATTTCCCAGAAGAAATTGAGTCTCAGTGAATCTATCTGTATCTAGACCTGGAGGGTGTGTTTTCTAACCTAGGGTCCTTGAGCCAGAAGCTGGAAGCTCAAGCTGGGACCTGAAATGCAGAATATAGAAGGCCCAGGGGTGGAGTCCTGCTTGGATTATGGCTTCCTTAGAAAGATAAGTCACTGGAGGCATATGGTGTCTCTATAATATTTGGTTTAAGTCAGCAGCAGAATACATTCATTACCATAGAATGGCCAACCTACAAGGTATTTCCTCTCGCTGCCCAGTTTGTCCATTCCAGACTCTGCCAAACTCAGTCTGTGGTCAGGCTTATTTTTATTTTATTTATATCCTGTAGCACTCATATCCTGCTCCTCCTACAAGGAGCCCAGAGCAGTGAGTGTTCTTACAAACAGCAAAGGTATTTTGAGGAGCAGGCAGTTATGATTCAGAGGCGTGAGTGCTTTTGAAAGCTGAGTGCCTGAGCATAGAAATCCTGGTCAGAGGACTGGGAAGTGATCATGTGTGAGGTGCAATTGTTGTTGGGTGCCACACTGACACCAAGCTACTGTGCTTGGGATCTGAGATTGCCAGATTGTGCCCTGCTATGACTGCACCTTGCACACAATCCTCTGACTGGGATTTTTCACTGCCACATGCACAGTTTTGGGGTCACTCCTCTGAATAACGTTACTGAGCATAAGAATGCAACCTGTCTCTTTGTGAACAACTCTCTGTTTTCCAAGCTTCTGCTTTGGTTCAAAGATGGCAGGCGGGGGGAGGGGGTTGGGACAACAGAAAAGGACCATCATGACCAGTATTACTTCAGACAGTAATATACTGCACAGAGAGCCTTTCTGCCTGATCTGATGAGTCAGCAGAACTCTGTGGCAGTCCTTCAGATATCTTGGCCCTAAGTCATTTAGGGCTCTAAAACTAATAGCAAACATATTGAATTGTACCCCTCTACAAGTCATTCTCAATATCAGTTTCTGAATAATGGCAACCACTGTTAAGATGGCTGTTAAAGTATGTGGTATAAAATTTGACATTCTTGATTTTTTAACTGAATGCATTTATTTTTTTCATTAAGAAATACTTGGTTCCCACTAATTCTCCAAAAATGTTTTAACCTTCTACATTTTCCAGAAATCTGATCAGTCGAAAGAGATCAATACAAATGAAAACAAAGTTCTCTATTTTCACTAAGGACTTATGCAACAATGTGACAAAGAAAACCATCTATCTGTTTTGTTTTGTTTTAAACCTTCTGATCCTGTTCTTTATCCAGATAATCACATCACACCTCAAGGCCTCTTCTACCCTCCCCAACAAAAGAGCATATTTGTGACCTCTCTCTCTCTCTCTCTCTGTCTCTCTCTCTCACCATTATAGGTTAGAACTTAGTTCTGGCATCTCAAAAGCCCCAGGCATTTGGGGCTATTATGACAGAAGAGTCAAGCAGCATGGGGTACAGCCATTTAAAATCCTCAAAGAAAAGTCTCCTTTTCTCTATGTCAGCTGCTAGGTACTGTACCTGGCATCTGCCGAATTCCCACAGCTGCTTGAACACAAACTTCTTTTTCACTCTGTAAAAAAATACAGCAAAATGTTATGAAGGCTGGGTACCTAGCACCGAGGAGGGCCAATCCTTTGGAAAGTATTTAAACATCACAAGAGCAACCAGGCAGCCTTGCAGCTGTGCCAAGCCCCATCACACACAGTACAGACTCCAAGCAAAATATGGAAAGCTTGAGCTGTGATGCAGCAGAGACTTTAGAGCTAGAACAGCTGAAGAAATCAAACAGCTCTCTCTGTGATACCCTGCTTGCCTTCATAGTTCTGTATGACACCCCTCCACACAGCACTCACCTGCCTAGCATCCATGGCTGACACTATTATGCTCTCCTTTCGTCTAGCTCTTTCCCCATGAGAGCTATGAAAAACAGATAATGTTACTAGAGTGATAGAATTCCTCTTAAAGTTTAATCCTGGTGTCTGGCCAGGCCATTTCCTAGCAGCCACCGTCCTTGGAGCATTACAGGTGTAAGGAATGGGCCAGGTGGCAAGGATGGGGAAGACAGAATCTCAATTTCTTTAAATTATTGTGATAAGCTGATATGCTCAATTTTTTTCTGCAGCTGACACCCAGCCATACCATGCAGCACTTCAGTGGAAGTGCCTTTTTTGTACTCTCTCTCTCTCCTACTCTTTCTGTTGCCTGCCTGTCTGTGAGGTTTCAACAGATGCGCTCTTACCCCTGGACTTCGGAGCCAAAGTCCAGGTACTCCACAAACTCTTTAGTCCAAATCCTCTTCAGTCTGTCCTGGGTGGTGTGGTCGCCAGGCCAAGCATGATGATGCTTAATTTGCAGGGGAGTGGGGGCTTCCAAAGGTCTTTAGGTCCAGGCTCCAAAATTACCTAGGTGCACCTCTGGGTTTCAATAGCCTTATTCAGACATTATGTTGTACATGTGTACAGGGGGCTGTACACTGTGCAGGCACTACTTCCGGCCACTTCTGGACAAGAATGGGGGAAAGGGCAGCAGGGAGGTACGCTGCCGCTCCATGGCTTTTGGTAAAAATGGAGCACTGGTGGGGGGAAAGCGGTGGGAGGGGTAAGTGCACCCTCCCCCGCCCTTAAAGGAACACCCACCTGGCATCGAACCTTCAAGCCGGCGCTGCCTTCGAACCAGTTTGGAGGCCTCTAGAATGGCCTCCAGACCGGTTCGTGCACATTGCTATAAGGGAACGCACTGTGGATTCTTCCTGGTAGCTTGCTTGTAGTATGGACTGGATGGATTCTGTGATGATGGTGCTCTAGCCATCACCATACGTTGACTGGTGCCTACCGTGCATGGAAGGCTCATGGCTATGTTGCACTGAGCAAGTCAGCACAGTGGAACCAGAGGATTGGCCTGCCTGGCTTGCACCAACCTTTAGAAAAAGCAGGCATCATAAGGGGCAGGGTTGCTAGTATGGGAGCTGTATCAGGGCTAGCAAGAGAAGGTAGGGAAAGACCACATTAGTCATTCTCCCAAACAAGCAATGATGGATACTCTCTGACTTGAGTGTGGGGAAAGATATTCAGACTGACAATCTGAAATTCTGCCTTCTGAAATAAAGTGCTACTCTGCAGGTTTTGGCAGACATAATCTCAAGGAGGCAGGCATTGATTGCATGACTAGATTCCTGGTGGTTCTTCTCAGCAAAGGGACTGATATTCTTTGATAACTTCACTGAGATATTCTGCCGTTCTGTTCTTGGCTCAGGACTCTATTTCAATTCAATGTCTTAAAAAGTGAGGAAGTCTCAGAAACCCATACCCCACTTCTTCCACCTTTAGTTCAGGTACAAAGCTGCTGTCCTGCCTAACAAGAGTACCCAGAAATACAAGACCAGTCCTAGAATATGACATTCTGTATCTCCACCTTAAGTGGCACAGCAGGGAAATGCTTGACTAACAAGCAGAAGGTCGCCGGTTCAAATCCCCGCTGGTACTATATCAGGCAGCAGCGATATAGGAAGATGCTGAAAGGCATCATCTCATACTGCACAGGAGGAGACAATGGTAAACCCCTCCTGTACTCTACCAAAGAAAACCACATGGCTCTGTGGGCACCAGGAGTCAGAATCGACTTGACGGAAAACTTTACCTTTACCTTATCTCCAAATGCTGGCGATAACTCCAGGCTAGCTACAGACAACCAGTAGCAAGCATTCATAAATAAACAGTGCATTTTGAAAAATAAATGGTGCCCATATGGAAAACAGATCATGACTGAAAAGAAAAAGTCAGAATGATTTGATATTGAAACCCTAACAACAGAGATATATTAGGGCCTGTTCCCAAGCTATTACATTTAAACCCCACTAGATCCATCTGTCACTGGAACAAGTTGTTGCATCCTTCCTCATAGGACATCATCCAGCTACAGCCCCCACACACATGAAAATAAGATTGGAAAACATGATCTTCAGGTAGACTGTGGTTAAGAAAGCTGAGCAAGAATTTTCTGTCTATAGGGGATTAACTAGTGTATGTCTGTTCAAAAAGCTACCCAGGATTATTTGTGGTCTGGAAAAGAGTTAGCACCCTTGATCAGCAAGGCTTTCCAAAGCACAGTTATGTGCCTGTGTGACTAGGCTGTCAGGTAAATTTATAATGCCTGTATTAGTGTCCACCTCTCAGTCATTTCCCACCCATAAAAAGAGAAAGATAGTGATGCTGAGCGATCTGTGACTGAATCTCTCCCCATTTTCTTAAAATGGTAAATGCAGCTGTGGAGGTGGGTAGCACAACTTGGATCAGGGTGTAGATTTTTGATTGCCGGGAAATCTAGGACTAACAAACAGAAGTACTTTTTCACACAATGCATAATCCACTAGTGGAATTCTCTGCCACAAGATGTGGTGACAGCCAACAACCTGGATGGCTTTAAGAAGGATTTGGATTACTTCATGGAGGAGAGGTCTATCAACGGCTACTAGTTGGAGGCCTGTGGGCCACCTCCAGCCTCAAAGGCAGGATGGCTCTGAGAACCAGTTGCAGGGGAGTAATGGCAGGAGAGAGGGCACGCCCTCAACTCCTGCCTGTGGCTTCCAGCAGCTTCTGGTGGGCCACTGTGCGAAGCAGGATGCTGGACTAGATGGGCCTTGGGCCTGTTCTTCTTATGTTCTTATTTTAACCCTCACTTTCTCCCCCAATTCAAAGCTCCTGAACTTGAATGGGACACTTGTGAGAACTTCTACAAGCAACTGAGGGAGAAGAGTCAGCTTGTGTTTTCCCCAATCAGCCCTCAAAGTCTCCTGCTCCCAGTTGCTGGTCTAGACAAAGGGATGGCCAGCTGGCTTCATGAATGCGAAATTACAGTGCTCCTGTGGGGAAGGGGAACTTTAGCAAACACTTTGCTGAAATCAAGATAAATTATGTCCACAGCATTTCCGCAATCCACTAAGTTAGTAAACTGACCAAGAGATAAGATTAGTTTGCACAGTCTTTCTGTGCAGTTGTACTTTTTTGGGGGTACACATATAATGCTACCCTCCATCCCTTTCTGCCGTACCTACTGTTTTTGAACAAGTTATCTTTCAATTGCTACACTCCAGCAGGGGCGTAACAAGGCTGGAGTGGGCCCAGAGACAAAACTGCAGGTAAATTGCCCCAATTGCAGGTAAACTTTGGCCTGTGCCGCATGGCCAAGAGTACCTCTCCCTGCTTGCAAAAGCAGAGATACGCCTTCCGGCCAGACTGAAAACCCAGTGCTGGCTGAAGCTTTTCAAAACTGGAGCCATGCAGGGAGAGGCACTCCTAGCCACACTGCAAACGTGGCACCAGACAAAGTGTCCTTTCAAACAGGGTACGTAGCCCCGTTTGCTAACGTGGCCATACCCCCTGCATCTGATATCAGACGTAACAATGTGGCTGGGGCTCCAGGCACGGACCCTGAACACAGTGGCCCGGGTTCTTTCAACCCCATGCAATGGGGGCTCCAGCCCTGAGGGAAGTTACACCTTGGTTATCTATATCTATAACCCTAACCCCTGCTAACTGGGCAAAGAGGCACCTTTTAGCATGGATTCTCTTTATTTAGCAGGCGGAGAGTAACTGGCCCTATCCACCCCCAGCACAGTACCTCCAGTGACTGTTGCTGGTGTCTAGCTTATGTTTCTTTTTATATTGTGAGCCCTTTGGGGACAGGGGTCCATCTTATATGTTGGTTGTTTCTCTGTGTAAACCACCCTGAATCATTTTTTGGAGGGGCGGTATAGGAATTGAATGAATGAATGAATGAATGAATGAATGAATGAATAATAAATAAATAAATAAATCTATTAACCGTATAGGAAAGAAATCAGGAACAAATGAAAAATCTGCCATTTGTCATATTTTTAGAAACCAGATGTTTACATTTTAGTGTTCATAACTTGCAAGATTCCCCCTTTGTAGCCTATGTTCCAGTAGGCTTATGTGCTCACCCAGCGCGTTCTCTCTCTCTCTCTCTCTCTCTCTCTCTCTCTCAACTTGGCAGTGCCTGGAACAATATAAAACAAATTGAGTTCAGTTGTAGGGACCCATAGGGGGGACACCTCGCCAGCGTAATTTGTGATATCAACCACCCCAGTTCAAGGTGGCGGATGCGTATATGTTTCGGGTGCAAGTGGGCTAACTTATGAACTGCCCCAGATGGTATAAAGATATGATAAATAAATACAATATTTTAAAATTTGTATTTTATACTTGTGGTTCTCAATGCTTTGGGGAAACTACCTGCTTTCTAAGCAAGCCTCACTGGTCTTTTTCAAACTCTTTGTTCTCTTTCTGACATCACCCTCTTTATGACATCACCTAACTGTCCTCTTAACTGTCAACTGCTCAGAGGTTTCTTGGGAGTCAGTTTCTGCTCTTTCTGACGCAGTTTCTGGGATCTGGGAGAGGAGCTGCTTCCTCTCTTCTCTGCTTTCCTCTGACAGGGTTAGCAGAACGTTTACTCTCCAGATGCAGTTAAAGGCTTCAAGGACCCCAACAGGCAACTCCTGGGCACTTTCAGCATCCTGCCAGGGGAGTCGTGCTCATCATGATGGAAGGGGCTTCTCTTCTGTGCTGTGGCCCACTTCATCAAGTGGTGAGTTTCAAGGGAGCCCTGCCCTCCCTCTATTCCCTTTGGAGGAGACTAAGGGGGTTTCTATAAAATTTGCTTTATCTGCTAATAGCGGGACCCCTGTTAACCGGGCCTAGAGTTGCCTTTTAATGTCAAGACTCTTCTGTTGGGCACATGGAGAGCAATTGCCTCTATTCAATCCAGCACAGTCTCCCTTCCAGGGTCTCCCTTATGTCAAAATCAGCCCTGCTGACTGGGCAAAGAGGTACCTTTGTGGGTAGTTTTCAATTTCATATTTAGTGGTGGGGCAGGTTGTGGGGGAAGCAACTGTCCCTATTCAACACCTTGGCTGTTGATGGTGTCATGTGTGGGGGTGTAAAGTGTGCCGTCGAGTTGGTGTCTTTGTGGTTGTCTTTGGTAGGTGTTTATCATTGCCATCCTCCGTGCAGTGTGAGACGATGCCTTTCAGCATCTTCCTATATCACTGCTGCCCGATCTAGGTGTTTCTCATAGTCTGGGGAATATACCAGCGGGGATTCGATCCGGCAACCTCTGGCTTGCTAGTCAAGTCATTTCCCCGCTGCTCCATTAAGTGGCTACTGTGAGTCCTTCTTGTGGCACACAGTTTGGACTTCAACCCTGCCCACTGAGCAAAGCACCACTTTGTAAAGTGGTGACTCTCTTCTATTTAGCAGGATGGGGAGCAACTGTCCCCTAATCAACTCAACATAGCATCCTTCTGGGGCTATTGCTGGTCTCTCTGCTGTGCTGCTGCATAGATTGTGTCCCAATTTCCTTCTGGACAGGGAACTCTCTTCTCATTCCTTTGGCAATGTAAATCACATTGAGAATCCTTTTTGGTTGAAAATAGCCTATCAACATTTGTAATATTTGTGGATCGTGAATGTGACTGGAAAGAGTTACAAAGTCACACAGTCCCTCCTCCCTGCTTGTGTGCCAGGCTGCACATCACCCATTCCCGGGAACTGTGAGTTAACTGCTTACACAACTGGATGTATCTGTTTTTTCCTTCTATCTATAGAAAAAGAGGCACCAAAACAGGACCATGAAAGATTTGGGGGACAAGTGGTGTTTCCTTTGATCAATCTGGTGTAAGGTCAAGATGCATAAAGATAAAGCAGGATCCGGCAAGGAAAGAGCGGACTTTGAAAGAAGGTGTAGTAGTCAAGAAGAGAAGAGGTGTATCTGGGGAGGGGAGCCGGTACAAGAAAAAGAGACCCTAACTGGGTAACAGAAGGGAAAAGACATAGCTGGGTTGTGGGGTGGATGACAAGAAAAGAAAAGCCCACTGGGCAGGAACAGTCAGTGAGGGCTTGGGAGCAACCAAGCCAACGCAGATACTTGCTTAGGAGGGATCTTTACAGCTTCCTCAGAAGAACCATAAACAGCCATTTTCTCTGAGAAGAAGGGAGAAGCTCTCCTTCCTCCTGCTGTAGCCTCCTGTCTTCCCTGATAGGTCAGAAAAGGTGCCAGATAAGATATTCTGTCTTCTGGTTGTTGGGGGGCTACATGACTCGGCGTCTTCTTCTTGACCAGGAGCTCCAGGCAGCACTTGGGCCGAGCAGAAACTGGCACTTAACAGCTAGTGGGGTGGGCAGTTGGGCACCCATCCACCCAAAGACTAAAAGAAAAAGCTTGCAAAATAACATAAATAAATCCTGGAGACACCTGGGGAAAAGAGAGAGCCTGGCAGGTTGGGCAACCACAGCTTACAAAAACAAAAATTGCCCAAGCACACAGCAGCAGACAGCAAGGGGCTGCCAAAGGGGAAGGTGGGGAGAACTCTCAGCATCCTTGTTATCAAAGGCACTGAGGGCTGTTACATGTCGGGGGGGGGGAACCACAAAGAAACAGAATTTAAACCCACAGCAGCACCCAGTTAAACCCACTACCACTAGGGCTGCTGGTACAATTTTTAAAATAATAGTAAAATAAGCAGTTGGTAAGGAAAATAAAAAGAGAGCAAGCCAGACACTGGCACAGTCTCTCTGCCACCACTCTCTGCTCTGCTGCAGTCTTCCTCCTCTGATATCCTCTAAGAGTGTGGCTCTCTCTGTCGAACAGCCCCTTAAATACACTTTGAAACTCCCTCCTCTTGGCTCCCCCTCCCTCCCCCCAGCCAGCGGGAGCACAGTGGCCCCTGACGACACTTGATTTTGTATGGTGACAAGCCAACCAAGGAACAAGGAGATCACAAGCCAATTGGAAGGCAATGCCAGAAAACCAACAAGAAAGGGGAAAACACTAAAACAGCCCTCCAAAATGGCACCCACAATCGCTGCTTGAAACAGCAAACCCACTTGCCACAAAACTGGTTGGTTCTGGGTTGATCTCGAAGAAGACCCCTTTTTGTAGGGTGTTCTCTGGTGAGAATGAACTGCTTGAAATGCCCTGTTTCACAGCGAACCTTTTCCTGGGTGTTCTGCACATCCCTAGTTAAAACTAAACGTCATTAAGAAAATAAGTCATTTAAGTAGCAGGTCCACAGATGTAATGCTGAAAGTGGTGAGTGAGAGTCCTAGAAAGAGGGACAGTTTTCCCAGTGTCTAAGTACTGTAGACCTTTTCTGCTTCATCATTTCAGCTGATATGTTAAATTGTGTAAGTCTGTCCCTAATTGGTTGCTGTTTTATTTTGGTATTTGGTTTTGGTTTTATTTAAGAAACTGCTTAGATTGTAATAATGGATAGTACCTAGATGTAATCAAAAGCTTTCTCTGTTTTGTCATTTTCCTACATATATGCCAGAAGGACCAGGCTGCCCATATACTACTTCCCTGCCCTGAGGAAAATCCCATTATGCACTTCAAAATGAAATTTGACACCATTGAATAGCACTAGTTCAGAAATAAGAATAGTCTATATATTAACTTTGGTATTTCAGGAGATAATGATAAGAGGTTGGCATTTCAGGAGGACCTTCCCACTTCTGCAGCCAGAACCAGGACAGTCCCACCCACCCCCTTCCACAGCCGGAACCGGGGCTGTCCCAAACCCCCTTCTGCAGCCAGCTCCAGGACGGTCCCGCACCCCCCTTCTGCAGCCAGCCCCTGGACCATCCTGCACCCCCCTTCTGCAGCCGGCCCCGGGAGAGTCCCGCACCCCCCTTCTGCAGCCGGCCCCGGGAGAGTCCCGCACCCCCCTTCTGCAGCCGGCCCCGGGACAGTCCCGCACCCCCCTTCTGCAGCCGGCCCCGGGACAGTCCCGCACCCCCCTTCTGCAGCCGGCCCCGGGCCTGTCCCGCACCCCCCTTCTGCAGCCGGCCCCGGGCCTGTCCCGCACCCCCCTTCTGCAGCTGGAACCGGGGCTGTCCCGCCCCCCCCTTCTGCAGCCGGCCCCGGGGCTGTCCCGCACCCCCCTTCTGCAGCCGGCCCCGGGGCTGTCCCGCACCCCCCTTCTGCAGCCGGCCCCGGGGCTGTCCCGCACCCCCCTTCTGCAGCCGGCCCCGGGGCTGTCCCGCACCCCCCTTCTGCAGCCGGCCCCGGGGCTGTCCCGCACCCCCCTTCTGCAGCCGGCCCCGGGGCTGTCCCGCACCCCCCTTCTGCAGCCGGCCCCGGGGCTGTCCCGCACCCCCTTTCTCCAGCCGGAACCGGGGCTGTCCCGCACCCCCCTTCTCCAGCCAGCCCCAGGACAGTGCCACACCCCCACTTCTGCACCCCACCCCCCCGGCTCTGGTCCAGTCCTGCCGTCTTCCTGCAACTGGCCACAGTTTAGTCCTGCCCCCCACCCTTGATTTCCCTCAGGGTAGGGATTAAATGGCTCGCTGAGAAATGAGAACTCCTGTAGAAGTAACTGCAGCCAGTGAATGCAAGAGAAATGCAGAATCCCAGGAGGATGGGGCAGCTCTAGATGGAGCATCCCAAGAGTGGAAAATGCTGTTGAGATCAACGCTGTTTTACCCAAAGACTTGCCTCACGCCTGAACCATGGTTAAAGTCAGTATCAGTCACTGGTTTTGTATTTTTGTTTTTGAATTGCTCGGTTCCTTTTCCCGTTTCCCCCGATTTGGGTGCAAATCCATGGTGAACCTGATTTGGGGGTGGATCCTAAGAAGTCTTGGATGTGGGTGTGTCTAGGGAACAAAGGGGCTATGCAGAAGGGATTGGCTGCATCCCAGCTCTAATTCTGTGGAGGGCTGGAGAAGACAAGAGCTGGACCAAGCCAGGATGGATGGGGAGCTTGGGAGGGGAGAGTGCCAGTGGAGGTGGGGCAGCCCTACTGGACTCCATGGGACACTGGTGTGCTGCCCTCCACTGCTTCCATTTATATATAAGGTGGGGGGTCTTAAGTTGATGGTAAGCCTTTCATTTCATATATATTTAAAATGTTTCTATCTTTTATATTCAAACTGCGCTTTGTTAGGACACTCTGGGGTGGTGTGCAGCCCATCGGACCCCTTGCAGGGTGTGGCGCATTCTTGTAATTCATTTCAGTAGATCCCAGTTATTAATTCCAAAGTGGGACTTCCCCCAGTTTCTGGGAAGATAAAGCACCCCATTCAGGGCCAGTGCAAGCACTTTTCCACTGCTGGGCGCTTTCCAGATTACAGTTACAACCTCCGTAAAATGCTTCAGCTTGGGATCGATTTGACAACGTAATGAAAGGGTGTTGCTCAAGTCCACCAGCAGGGGCAGCAGTCTTTTCTAGTTTGCCCCAAACTCCCTAAAATGGAAAAATACTGCAGTCTTTTTACCATGTTGCAGGACTGTAATAAAGCAATAAAATCCGAAAGAAGGCATTGGAAATGTGAACGACACCTTGCTGATAGCACAGAGACTGTGATGTCAATGCACAGGCAATACAGCAGCACACTTTGCAGATCCGTAGTGGCACTGTGATAAGGGTTAATCTGGAAAGCGCCCAGGCTGACCTGCGCAACTAACTCCTGGCAGCTGAACAAGCTTGAGCCTGAGTGTTTTCTTATAGGAAGCACATGGCTCAATCTCTAAGCAGAAATACTACTGGCCAGGCAAAAGAAGGGGAAAGGGGTGGTGAGGGAGGGGAAGGAAAGAAGGGGGGGACCTACTAGGCAACAGAAGGGGGGAAGTGTCTTGTGGGCGGGGGGGAGGGTACAAGAAAAAGAGAACCTCACTGGGCAACAGGAGGGGAAAGGCTCACTGGGCAGGAATAGTCAGAAGGGGCTTGAGGGGAGCAACCAAGCCCATGCAGATACTTGCTAAGAAGCAATCTGTACAGCTTCCTCAGAAGAACCACAGACAGCCATTTTCTCTGAGAAGAGGGGTGCTTGCTTCAACCCCTCCTTCCTCCTACTGCAGCCTCCTGTCTTCCCCGATTGGCCAGGGAAGATTGGAAGCCATCCTCTGATTGTTTGGGGGAGTCTGACCAGGAGCTCCAGGCGGCACTTGGGCAGAGCAGACACTGGCACTCAACAGCTGGGGGGAGGGCAGGTGGGCCTCCCCCCTACCCCAAACGTCAAGCTATCCTGTCTACCCAAGCACTGCCCACCTCCCAGAGGAAAAATGTAAAAGTCAATCAATCAATCAAATACAGGCTGTGGCAATCAGCCTGGTAGTTGTTTCTCCTGGGGTGAGGGGGTGGGCAATGCTTAGGGGAGTACCGAAACAATCAGACAGGATAGCTTGACTGGCACCTCTTCTGGCCAACCATGGAAGAGAAGCAGCTGCAGCCACAGGGAGAAGGGGCTAAGCAAGTTCCCTTCTCTTCAAAGAAAATGGCACTTTCGCTCTCTTCTGATTAAGCTATAAGTTTCCCTTCCTATCAAGAGTATTAGTTTGCGGGGGGAAGGGGGACACACAGCCTCTATGCCCTTACTCAGCAGCCCCCAGTAAGCACAGCAGACAGCCAAAGCCAGGAGAAAAGCCACAGAGGATCTAGTGATGGCCCACCTGAGACTCTCCAGCTGTTGTTGGACTACAGTTCTCATCATCCATAGCTGCTGGTGGAGGGACTACAGCTCTAATCACCCCATCATAAGAAATGGGAGCCGGGGATGATAGAAGCAGTAGTCCAGTCATCTCCAGCCACCACGTATTGTGGTAGGAGGTTATTGGAACTGTAGTCCCTACAACAGCAGCGGGGGTGATGGGAGTCGTAGTCCAATGACAGCTAGAGAGCCTCAAGTTGGCCACCCCTGCAATAATTAATATAGTCCGCTGGTGCAGAACCCCATGTGTTTATGAAAAAAACCCAACACATTTTGGGCAGCAGCTCTTTGGCAGGGGACTGGATAAAGACATCAACATGAAATCAAGGTAGTTGAAACTGAGGGTCATTGAGAAAATGACATTTAAGTCATAGCAGATCCGCCAATCTGAAGCTCACACTTGTTATCTTTGCCTTCTCTCTCCATCCTACCAGCAAAGGAGCACTTCCCGGAATCCCACTTGGCATTGTTATTGAGGTAAATGCAGAGGGCGACCTCAGCCAGGTCAGTACACATCAACACTGACAAATCTCCCCTCGTGGGTGAAGGGAATTGTGGGCAGGAAGAGGCTGAGGAGATCAAGCCCGCACCAGATTCCCATTCCCTTTCTGGCTAGGTTCCCCAAAGCCTCAAGTCTATTCAAGGTGTTGGGAGAAGTCCAAAGGATCCTTCTGTGTGGAAGGGAGGATACTTCTCCATTCAGAGGAGTTTTGCCTTCACCTCTGAGGCAAAAACCACCCCCTTAACAGGGAGGCATGGTTGCACCGCAATGCTTCACCCCAGGAGTGGAAGCCACACCTTAGTTTACAGAACTCCTTTCAAACTAGTTTCTATAGTCGTGGCCTGAGTTTGCAACTCTTCTCTCTGCCCCATCTCTTGATTCGGAGCCTGGGTGCAAGACCACATCTTCTCCTAGCACTTCATGCAGTGTGGGGTGCTGGTTTTTTGCATCCATTCCTGACAGGGTATAAGAAACAAGCCTGGGAAACACAGTGGACTATGCTGTGACAGCATCCTTGGTAGGGATGTTCCTGAATCGGCACATCTGAACCAGGCGAATCGTTTCGGTACCTCTCTAATGAGGCGCCAAAAAGATGTGAGCACATCCCTTATCCTCGGTCCATAGGGCCATCCAGAGGGATGAGGACATGCTAATGAAAGCAGTCCCCAACCTCTGCTGGCTTTCTGCAGGAACACCTTGGCATCCGCTCACCCCACTGGATAACAGTGTGGGATTAGCTGGCCGCCTTTTGGGGCCGAGTAGGAATTTTCCCCATCCACCCAGATTGGCCTGGAGGTGGCTGGTTTTTTGCCTACTCTACACTGTTGCACTGGTAGGGGTTTTTGATCTGGCCCATGTTAGGAGCGGTGCCTTTAAATAGAGTAGCCCCTTGGTCACCAGGACCATGATGGCAGGTCAGAGGAGGGGATACGGTGCTGTACCCTAGGGGTGGCAGCTCCACTGTGGCTTGGCTACATTGCAGCTCTCTGTTGAAACTAGGTTAATAAAGTTATCGCCCTAGTTTTAATCCATTTCCTGTGTCGTGTCATTTATTTGGGGGTATGGGTGCAAAGGAACCTCATGACAGACCTCTTGCAAGATGTTCTCAAGGAGGCCTGAGCAGGATCTCTAGAGCCACAAAGATAAGCTTTGCAAAGAGGCAGGATCCACAAATCCATGAGAAGCAGGATTGTTCATTCTGCCCTAGCAGCACTCTGGGAGCCAGCCCTACCCTCCAAATCCTCCAAAGAAGAGGCTGGTTCATACACTCACACAATTCAGTGGCAAAGCTCTGCATCCAGGCTGCAGGTTGAAGATGGGATTTTAAAATAATAATTTTAAGGGAACTTTCTGGGTGTGGAAACCTAGCATATTGGGGAGAAGGATCCAACACAGGTGTGCAGACAGAGGGAAAGCTTGACGAGCAACGCATTAATTTTGTGAGTAGATATGGGTTGTTAGGTTTGGTGGTGAGGGGACAGTAAATTGTGGGGGGAACTCCTCAATTGGCTGGGGTGATGTGCACCCTTGGTTCAATGTAATCATTTCCCTAAATTGTTATCTTTCTCTGTGTGGTGACCTTTCGTAGGGAGGATCACACAAATCACACACCTGCAGCTTGAAGTGACACAGTCTTCTAAAACGTAACTGCCTGGTTTTGCTGAATGTTTAAATGGGCAAATATTATCAGAAGACTGTGAGCACTGCAGAAAGAAAGAATCTGGTGATTACTAATAGGAGCCAGCATGAATGTGTCAAGAACAAGTCATGCCAGAGTAATCTCCCCTCCTTTTTCAACGGAGTTCCTAGTTTAGTGGAGCATGGATATGCTGAAGCCATTGTTGTGTGTCTTGATTTCTTCTACAAAGCCTTTGACACAGCCCCCACAATCTCCTTTTTTCATTTCTGTGGAGGATATGGCCCAAACCTCCATTTTGTTGTACGTGTGCTTGTTCTTCATTTTGATATGTTTAAAATGGCGGCCTGACCCCCATCTCGTGTTAGAGTTCCTTCTACAAAAGGTTAAGCAAACTTGGCCTTTTATCCATCTCAGGTTTGTTTTTTCTGTCTGGAGGTCATTATGTTCCATCTGGTTTGTATTTGCCATGATTGGCTAATCCAGAGGAGGTGGGCAAAGTTTCGGGGATAAAAAAGGAGAACTGGAACAGCTACAGCTAGGAAGCAGTAAGAGCAGTTGATTCACAAAAGCCCAATTCAGATGTTATGCTGTATGAGTGTACAGATGTGTGGTACAGATGTGACTGAGTTCCTGGATATAGTGAACCTGGATACAGGCCCTTGGTACAGAAAGTAAGTGTAATTCTGTACCTGCATTCAATGTAACATGTGAATGACAGTGCCTGTGTACAGATCTGTACCTGTGTATACTGTACATTCATCGTACCAGTGCTGAACATCACATGTGAATGGGCCTAAAGAAGAGAGCTGAACATCGCACAGAAGAATTGGATCACTCTCAGAACAACCAGAAGAAAAGACAACAGCAAGATCAGACAAAACAGTGCCGAGCAGAGAGACAGGCTGACTAAGAGCTACTGATGAGATTCTATTTGGGCCAGCATAGAATAGAAGATAATCACGGCATGTGCTTATCCCATTATCATTTTTCTCCTTGCTCTCATGGTTATTGTTCTTAAAACACTACAAACGCTATTGTTTGAACTGCCCCCCCTCCTTTCAAGTAAAAACTGCACCTTTGATTCAATTCTTGAGTACTCTGTATCCATTAGATGTCACAATACTCTACAGAGAGAGAGAGAGAGAGAGAGAGAGAGAGAGAGAGAGAGAGAGAGAGAGATGGAGAACTGGTAGGCTGTTTAGTGCAGACAGCCAGGAAAAACCAACAATTCCAATTGGCAAGGGCATATCTAGGGTGGGGCAGGCAGGGCACGTGCCCCGGGCACCACACTAAGGGGGAAGCCATTTTTTAAAATTAAATTTTTTTAAAAATGGCTACCGAAAACAAAATGGCCCCCACGCATGCTCAAATGGCCTTAGTATATTAAGGCCCTTAATCCTTAGTATTAAGTACTGGGAGTTTCTTGCTCTCTTTCTCACATTTTAACTGTCTTTCTGAAATACTAGAATATATTCCAAGCAGTGACACAGTTTACTCTGCATATCCTTTATTTTCAGAGTATCTGGGAAAAGTCAAATTCTCCATTTATTTGTAAAACTTATGTAATAGTGATGCTACAATGCATAGTAGAGAATTAGACAGGCACTTCTGTTTAGTTTTCCAAGTAAACCTCCACATAGTATTTGTGTATTTCATGAGCCCCAGCATACTGAAATTTGTAGTTTTCCAGCATTTTTTGGTCTGGCTACGTCCACTGCTAAATAGTTTTTGAAATATTAAAAGATTAATGAGCTTGACTTGTATTTTTGAGCTTATATTATGGTAAGGTTATCTGAAATATGGGTGTCAGATGTTTGGACAGGGGGCACAATTTCAGTGCTTGCCCTGGGCGCTATTTTCCCTAGATACGCCTCTGCCAATTGGTGGCAGCAATAGCAATAGCAATAGCACTTACATTTATATACCGCTTTATAGCCAGAGCTCTCTAAGCGGTTTACAATGATTTAGCATATTGCCCCCCACATTCTGGGTACTCATTTTACCGACCTCGGAAGGATGGAAGGCTGAGTCAACCTTGAGCCCCTGGTCAGGATCGAACTTGTAACCTTCTGGTTACAGGGCGGCAGTTTTACCACTGCGCCACCAGGGGCAATAAAGCTTATCAGATCACGGGGCTGGTTGAGAAGTTTAAATAGCCACTCTCCTTGCTTCTCTGCTGATGCTCAGGGAAGTTTAAAGAAGCAGCACCAAAGGCAAGAGTGGATGGAATAGCCTGTGCCTCTCACACCACTTCTTTATGTTTGGATAACCAGAAGAGGACAGAGTAGAGCCAGGAGTTGAGCAGAAGGAAACACAGGACAGCTTGCCAAACAGGTCAAATGATGGTAAGAGGGAAAGCACATGCCAACACCTGGTGAGGGACCTGGCGTATAGGGGTCTGTATACCAATGCCAGAAGCCTCCGAGCCAAGATGCGTGAGCTAGAGTACTTGGTTATTAATGAAAACATAGATATAGTGGATGTAACAGAAACCTGGTGGAGTGGTGAGAACCAGTGGGACACAATTATTCCTGGATATAAACTCTATAGAAGGGTCAGGGAGGGGAGGGAGGGGGGAGGAGTGGCACTGTATATCAAAGAAGGGATAGATTCCAATAAGCTAGAAAACCTAGGTGGACCAGAGTCCTCCACAGAATCATTATGGCTAACATTACAAGGACTGAAAGGAAATGTGTTACTAGGGACGTGCTAACGCCCTCTGGATCAAAGCGCTGAGAGTGACCTGGAGTTGGTCAAACAAGAGAGGTGTCAAAGAGAGACAGGGCAGTAATAATGGGTGACTTCAACTACCCACACATAGATTGGGTAAATTCACATACAGGTAATGACAGAGAGTCCAGATTTCTAGATGTGCTAAATGACTGTGCCTTAGAACAGTTAGTCGCAGAACCAACCAGAGAGATGGTGACTTTGAATTTAATCCCGTGTGGTGCTCAGGATCTGGTGCAAGATGTCAGAATTGCAGAACCATTGGGTAGCAGTGACCATAGTGTGATCCAATTCAGCATATATGTGAGTGGAGAATTGTCAAGGAAGTCCAACACTGATGTGTTGGACTTCAGAAGAGGAAACTTCTAAAAAATTAGGGGAATAGTAAAAAGGAAGTTGAAAGGGAAAGTCAGGTGGGTCAAATCACTCCAGAAGGCATGGAACTAATTTAAAACCACAGTACTAGAAGCACAGTTGGAATGTATACCAAGAAGGAGGAAAGGTACCACCAAGTCCAGGAGGATGCCAGCATGGCTAACAAGTCAGGGAAGCTCTAAAAGGGAAGAAGACTTCCTTCAGAAAATGGAAGTCCTGCCCAAATGAAGAAAACAGGAAGGAACATAAACTCTGGCAAAAGAAATGCAAGGACACAGTAAGTGGTGCAAAGAGAGAGTTTGAGGAGCATACAGCTAGAAGTGTCAAGGGGAATAACAAAAACTTATTTAAATATATCAGAAGTAGAAAACCTGCCAGGGAGGCGGTTGGACCCTCCGATGATGAGGGTGTGAAAGGGATTAGTCAGGAGGATAAGGAGATTGCAGAGAAGCTGAATGAGTTCTTTGCATCTGTCTTCACGGCACTGACCATATACCCTCTTCAGAATTGAGTTTTTCAGGTTTAGTGGCTGAAGAACTGGGTGAATTTGATGTGACAAGGGAGGATGTTCTAAACAGTCTTAAAAAGCTAAAAATTAACAAATAGTCAGGGCCAGATGGCATCCACCCAAGAGTTCTGAAGGAACTCAAATGTGAAATTGCCAATCTCCTAGCAAAAATATATAACTTATCCCTACAATCAGGCTCTGTACCAGAGGAATGGAAAGTAGCCAATGTGACTCCAATTTTCAAGAAGGGATCCAGGGAGAATCCAGGAAATTACTGGCCGGTCAGCTTAACTTCAGTGCTGAGTAAATTGTTGGAAAACATACTTAAGGACAAAATGGTTAAGCATAAAGAAGAACAGGCCTTGTCGAAGGAGAACCAGCATGGCTTCTGCAAGGGAAAGTCTTGCTTCACTAGCCTTTTGGAGTTCTATGAGAGAGTCAACAGGCATGTGGATAAAAGGTGATCTCATTGACATAGTATACTTAGACTTCCAAAAAGCTTTTGATAAAGTTCCCCATCAAAGGCTCTTGAGTAAACTTAGCAGTCATGGAATAAGGGGACAGGTTCATGTGTGGATCGGTAACTGGTTGAAGGACAGGAAACAGAGCGTAGGAATAAATGGACAGTTTTCACAATGGAGGGAGGTAGGAAGTGGGGTCCCCCAGGGATCAGTACTGGGACCAGTGCTCTTTAATTTGTTCATAAACGATCTAGATGTTGGGATGACCAGTGAAGTGGCCAAATTTCCAGATGACACTAAACTATTTAGGGTAGTGAAATCCACAACAGATCGTGAGGAACTCCAAAAAGATCTCTAAACTAGGTGAGTGGGTGACAAAGTGGCAAATTCAGTTCAATGTTGGCAAGTGTAAAGAGATGCACATTGGGGCAAAAACCCACCAACTTCACATATATATTGATGGGATCTGAGCTGTTGGTGACTGACCAGGAGAGAGATCTTGGGGTTGTGGTGGACAGCTCATTGAAAGTGTCATCTCAGTGCGTGGCAGCTGTGAAAATAGCTAATTCCATGCTAGAAATCATTAGGAGGGGGATTGAAAAGAAAACTTCTAATATTATAATGCCCTTATACAAACCCATGGTGTGGCCACATCTTAAGTACTGTGTACAGCTTTGGACACCATATCTTAAGGAGGATACTGTAGAACTGGAAAAGGTGCAGAAGAGGGAAACCAAAATGATCAGGGGCCTGGAGCACTTTCCTTATGAGGCAAGGCTACAGCATCTGGGGCTCTTCACCTTGGATAAAAGGCGACTAAGGAGATACATGATCTAAGTGTATAAAATTATGCATGGAGTTCAGAGGGTAGATAGAGAGAAATTGTTCTCCCTCTCTCACAACACTAGAACCAGGGTAGCCATGACCATCATGTGATCCAATTCAACATATATGTGAGTGGAGAATTGTCAAGGAAGTCCAACACCCATGAAACTGAAGTGGGAAATTTAGGACAGACAAGCGGAAGTACTTTTTCACACAGTGCATAATTAATCTATGGAATTCCTTGCTATGGGATGTGGTGATAGCCAGAAGCTGTGATGGCTTTAAAAAGGGCTTAGACAGATTCATGGAGGACAGGCTATATGATGAGTTCAAACAAGCTGTATACAAAAGATTTAAAACAGGTCCTGAATTTTTAAGGCAAACTGCAGCCTAAACCACAGAAGTCTTATATTGAATTGGTACCCAGTTATTGCATTTGTTGAAGAACAGTAGACACCCTGGATAAAATGGCTGAATTAATTGTGAATGCTCGATTTGATTCTCAGCAATGCCAAGAGTGTAAATAAAAATAAAATATTTGGCACCAGAAACAGTTAAAATGAAAATAAGATTTGGCACCAAAAAATAAAAATAAAAGATTTGGCACCAGAAACAGTTAGAGAGCAGCTTAGCTGATCAATTGGTGCTTAATAGGGAAGAATCGTCTTTTAGATATGGCAAATCTGACGTAAACAGAAAGTCAAACTGCTCTGGTTCAACAGAAAAACTAGTAAATAAATAGGAAAAATCCTTTACCAATGAAAGGTTTGGGGTTCAGAAACCTTTTCTAAGGAGAAAAGACAGTGATACAAAATGCTTCAAATGTGGGGAAAGGGGGCATATGAAAGCTGATTGTTATTTTAGAAAATCTGCTCATGAAATGAAGCCTGAACCACAAACAGAGATACCTCACTAAATTAGAGAGTGGTGTTCACAAGTGCAGGGTCAGCAGTATTACTAACTGTGAGGAGGTAAATGATCATCTAAGAGAACCTATATGGGTGGGTCAGCAAACTATTTTAGAAATGATTGATACAGGCACTACTAAAGACACCTTTGACTTCCTGCAAACAAATTCACTTTATTTTCTTTTAAAAAAAGAATTCTTCTGCCAAATTTGTTTCACTTCTGGAAACACATATAGGATTGTAACTGGTATTGTTGTGTTTACTGGTTCAATCAGTATATCTTTTCTTCCACATCAACCTGACCATATCCTGAGATCAACTTCATAGGCTTTCCGCAAAGTGCCCCCATTATCTGAGGTAGGGCAGGTGGTGACTGGAGAGAGGATCTTCTCAGCTGAATTCCACCTATGGGATGCCCTTCCCAGGGAGACTTACCTGGTGTGCATCTTATTATTCTTTTTGTGCCAGGCAAATACATGTTATTCTCCCTGATTTTTAAAATTTGAACTGCAGTTTTAATTGTTTTTTGGACATTTGTATTTTAAAATTGTAATTGCATTGCTCTGTTATTCCACAACTACCCCTTTGTAAATCACCTGGAAATTTGACTGCTTAAAAATCCCTTTAAATCCCTTTTTGTAGCTTAAAAATCCCTTTAAATAAAAGCATACATAAATACAATTTGCTATTGTGTTCTGCATTGTGTGAATAGAATTCACAGAATTCTAGTATGCCTTGGACAAGATGTGTTGGTTGCAGCAATCAAGTGGATGAATCAAGTGGATGTGAATCTGTCCTAAAAGTAACATAAAGAAAAAGAAACATGATGCTGCTGAACATAAGCAGTCTTAGGTCATGAATTAAAACAATTAGTATCCTAACAACAAAATATAATGGGGCTATTCTCACGATCAGGCAAAATCGGGCTACTCCAGTCCTGGGAGTCATCCCATCATATCTCTCCCACCTGTCCTTGAAAACATGTTCTGGAGCTCAGTGTTGGTGAGCTTGTCTCAGATTAAGTCATGGAGGAGACATGACTAGGCATGAGATGAGAGACGCTGGTGTGGTGGCCAAACATGCAGGGACTGGGAACCAGGGATGAAGAACAACTGCTGACATAAAAGGTCTAACCTTCTGAGAACCAACAATTCAGGAGGTCAGTTCCTGACCACAATGGGGTTTCTGTGTCTTTAAAATAAGTCCGGCAGTCAACAGAGAAGCTGACTTGCTGAATGAGTCAAAGGCAAAAGAGAGTTCTTCAGAGCAGATTGCACTCATCCTAAACAGCACCGGACATGCTGGGAAATCCTGAGTTCTTTTCTACTCAGGATAGTTGACACTCTCCCTTCTAACACAATCTATGAGCCTTGAGGGTGCTTTCCAGACTAGACGCTCGTCAGCAGAGGCATATCTAGGGAAAATAGCGCCTAGGGCAAGCACTGAAATTGTGCCCCCTGTCCAAACATCTGACACCCATCTTTCAGATAACTTTACCATAATATCAGCTCAAAAATACAAGTCAAGCTCGTTAATATTTTAATATTTCAAAAACTATTTAGCAGTGCACATAGCCAGACCAAAAAATGCTGGAAAACTATACATTTCAGTATGCTGGGGCTCATGAAATACCCAACTACTATGTGGAGATGTACTTGGAAAACTAAACAGAAGTGCCTGTCTAATTCTCTACTATGCATTGTAGCATCACTATTACATAAGTTTTACAAATAAATGGAGAATTTGACTTTTCCCAGATACTCTGAAAATAATTAAAGGATATGCAGAGTAAACTGTGTCACTGCTTGGAATATATTCTAGTATTTCAGAAAGACAGTTAAAATGTGAGAAAGAGAGCAAGAAACTCCCAGTGGGCCTTAATACTAAGGATTTCACACTGATTCAAAGACAAACTCACCATTCCCCATCCCCCCCGCTGGCCTCGTAATTCACTGCCTTAGCCCATCCCGGGCTGATTTTGGGGCCTGTTTGGGCCTGCAAAGTTCAGTGTGGTGGCAATTTTGGAGGCTGCAACGCATGCTCAAATGGCCTCTGTGAGGCCTGGCAAGGCCTAGGGCCTCACAGAGACCATTTGAGCATGTGCAATGGCCATTTAAAAAAATATTTATTTTTTTAAAATGGCCACTGAAAATGGCCTAGGGCCTTGCAGAGGCCATTTGTGCATGTGTGGTGGCCATTTTGTTTTTGACGGCCACTTAAAAAAAAAAAATTTTTTTAAGAAATGGCACCCCCCTTCAAGTGGCGCCCGGGGCATGTGCCCTGCCCGCCCCACCCTAGATATGGCCCTGCTCGTCAGTAGCAAAATGCCTCCGTTCGGGCAAGTCGCATTTGAAATGTAAACAGCAGAGGGAGCAGTCTCACAGCAACTAACAACCTGAAAAAACAGCAACTTTTCCACACCGGATATACAATGTCCTAGCTCTATATTGCAGTGATTAAATTCGAAACAAGGCATTGGCAATGTGAACGGCACCCTGCCGTCCACGTAGGGATTGCGGTGTCATGATGCAGGAAGAGTGGAAGCACACTTCCGAGATACGTCCTGACCCAATTGTAGGCTCTAGTCTGGAAAGTGCTGAGAAGAGCTCTCTGGGCTTATCTGGTAAAGTGGATATGGATTGTACAATCTTTCATCTTTTTATTTTTTTCAGGTAGATACAAACCCCTCAAAACTGCATGGGTCATGGAGTGCTTCCAGATGGGGAAATACTCAGTTTGAAAACAGAAATTGTTTTTGCTTGTGTATGCTGGGTCCAAATGACATACTTCCTTACTGCACAGTTTCACATCACCATCTGCTGGCCATTTGTTGTTTTTTTTAGAATAATGTTTGCTTTTATTAATAGAAATAGAACAGGTTACATCTCTGAGATCGACATAGTCATACATGAATAAGAGCAATGACTTATCCACAGCAAAGAAAATAAGGGGGAAAAACACAGTAATAGTATTTAAGTATACTTAAATGAGTAAAGATAATCTGTAAAAATGAGTAAAGATAATCTGCAAGAAAAAGAGCGTAGATTTAAAAAACTAAATCTAATCATGAGAGAAAAAATGAAACTTAAGCCTCACACAGAACACTCCCCCTGGATTTAATCAAATGATTCAGAACAAGAATAATCAATGGAGAAGAAAATGAAAGTGAAAAAACACTAGTTCTGCCATAACAGAAAAGGTGTATGTATTGTAAACACAAAACCACATATCTACCAATATTCTATAATCAAAATCCCCATCTCATCCCATACAGGTATACAAAATGTCATAATAAATAGTAAATGACAGAAATCAGTTAAACCTTCAGTAGTCCTCCTCTTCATTTAACAACAACAACAACAACAAGGAGAGATAAATAGAAAGATATTCCTTCATGAAGAGGTTAGCTAACTTCAGCCAGAACTGGTCTCTATAACCCACCACTGGGAGAGTAGGTTCTCAAGCTATGACACTAAGATCTCTCCCCTTACATACATGTAATCCTTTTCAATTTCCTTTTAATTGTTTGCATCACAAGTGGTTTATTCAATAGTTACTATTATAAAGTTTTCATAAAAACCAATAAAAGCCCATAGAGGGAAATAAAAATAAAGAAAAATACTGAAAAAAGAAATGGGAATGATAAAGATATATATTTCTGAAAAATTGAAACTAGTTTTTAATTAGAACATAGGAACATAGGAAGCTGCCATATATTGAGTTAGACCATAGGTCTATCTCGCTCAGTATTGTCTACACAGACTGGCAGCGGCTTCTCCAAGGTTGCAGGCAGGAATCTCTCTCAGCCCTATCTTGGAGATGCCAAGGAAGGGACTTGGAGCCTAGATCCTCTTCCCAGAGCGGCTTCATCCCCTACGGGGAATATCTTGCAGCACTCACACTTCTAGTCTCCCTTTCGTATGCAACCAGGGCGGATCCTGCTTAGCTTAAGGGGACAAGTCATGCTTGCTACCACAAGACCAGCTCTCTTCCCCCTTTGTTTGAAACGATTGTGTGTCTTCCTTGAATTGGCACAGGGGGAGTCAGCCATCCATTCCACCTCCCGCCTCTGAAGTGGGACACCCTGTACCAGGGCTCCTTAAAGTGGCAATTTTAGGCTTGTAACTTTAAGGAGCCCTGGTACAGGGTGTCCCACTTCAGAAGTTAGCTAGCTAAAGCTAACTTCAATTAATTGTTCAAAAATGCTCAAAGCAGGACTTGAATACCAAAAAATCAAACACTGAACTTTCCAAATAGAATATCTTTATATGTAATCTTTTTAAAACTATCCTATACCATAAAATGCTTGGGCGTGCGGCCGTGCTGCCCGTGTCTTTTTGGGCTGTTCTGAGCATGCGCGGAGCGCATGCTCAGAACGGCCCAAAAAGACACGGCCGCCCAGACACGGCCGGCCATCTTCTTTTAAATATTGCGAAGGACGACTAAAAGGCCTAAAATGCCCCATTAAAATGCCCCCGCGGCTGTCGCCGCCAACCGTCCGCCCCCCTCTCCAAGCTTTAAACCCCCACCCCCACGTTTAAGGACCAAAACGGCCCTTGAAAATGCCCCCGAATGCCCACGTGGCTATCGCCGCCAACCGCCCGCCTGCCCTCCCAGCTGCCAAAACCTGCTTACCAACACAACTCTCCTCCCCGGGAGCACGTCCTAAAATCGCTTGCATGACCAACGTAGAGAAGGAGAGAGGAGCTTGCGTGCAGAGCAGCTCCCTCCTTAAAGCCTCTTCCTGCACTGCCGCTTTGGCTGAAAAGGACGCCTATTGCGTCCTTTTCGGCCAAAGCGGCAGTGCAGGAAGAGGCTTTAAGGAGTGAGGAGCTCTGCACGAGCGCTCCTCTCTCCTTCTCTACATTGGTCATGCAAGCGATCTTAGGACGTGCTCCCGGGGAGGAGAGGTCTGGGCAGCTGGGAGGGCTGGCGGTAGTTCGGCAGCGGGAGCCCCGGGGGAATGCTCATGGGCCGTTTTGGCCCTAAAACGTGGGAGTGTGGGTTTTTGCTTGGAGGGGGGGTGGCTGGTTGGCGGCGGCAGCCGCGGGGGCATTTTAATGGGGCATTTTAGCCCTTTTAGTCATTCTTGATAATATTTAAAAGAAAATGGCCGTCCGTGTCAGGGGGTGGTGGAAAGGAGGACTTGGGAGGGCGGGCTGCCATAACACACAGTTGCACAAGCAAGTAAGTAAACACAGTAAGCCCCTTTCCCCGGCCAACCAATCACATATTGCGAAATTCCCCCCCACCCCTTCCAACTAAGGGCGGGAAAACAGCCTGCAGAAATAATGGCCGCACGCAGCAGCCGAGTTCTCTAACGGTCTCCACTTCACCGTTAGAGGAGATTATTCCGAGAGCAAAACAGGACGCTTATTTCTGGCTCTTCATTGCCAAAATTAGCTCATAACATCCAGGAGTGGCTTTCTATTAGTGATTTACAACCAAATACTGCCAGGAGTCTAAACTCCCTGAAGGGAGTCAGCACACCAGCCCTCAGAACCAGAGAAAGTGCTTCTCCACTCACAGTGGAGCAAACTTTGATCTTTTATTTAGCAAGCTTAACAGAGCACAGCACGTTGATGATGACTGTCACCACATTGTCAAAATTTACTAACGAGAACCATGATATCAGGCTGCAGTCACAACTCCCTGAGGGGAGACAGCACACCAGCCGACAGGGGAGCCCTCACAAGCAGAGAGAGTTCCTTTCCACTCACAGTTCCTTTTCCACTCACAGTGGTGTATAAATAAATACTATGAGGGCAGAGGGGGGAGAAATACACAAAATTACTTAAACCAAAAATAAAAATAAAAATTCATGAATATGTTAGAACAACGCAAGGGAGAAGAAATAGCAAAACACAAAAAAGGGGGGGGGATACAGGAAAACAGTAAAGAGAGTAAGAGACAGAGAGATAAAGAAACAGACAGAAAGATTAAACCAAAAAAAGGAAAAATAAATAAAGGGAGGGTAAAAGCTAGCGCCCGTTATTATAACGGGCTTAAACATACTAGTAATGTCATATAACAGAATATAGCCAATAATCTTATTCCTTAAATTTAAAAATATTATCAATATTGCAGCCACTTACTTCTAAATGTTAATTCTAGAGGTCCACTCTTCCCTAATTTCCCCATTCTTAATATATTCTCATTTCTTCCATAAAAAGGAAAGAAAGAAACAAGAAGAAACAAAAGACAAAAATATGTGGCAATTCCTTAAGTCATTAAAACTATCGGGTTTATCATACAACATCCTAATTCCTGATTAGGTTATTGTCAGTATTAAACCTTATATAGAACTCCCTAAATGAAAAGCCAATTAATGAGGTATAATATTTAATTATACTCAAAGTTAAAACCTATAAATGAAACCCTAAATTAATCACATAATTTATCGTTTCTTCCATGAAGATATGTGACAATTCCTTAAGTCATTAAAACATTCAGGTATATCATAAAAAATCTTAGATTTTGAGTAGGTTATTTCAATGCTAAACCCTATATAGACTTCCCTGAATCTCAATGAGAAAAAAAAGAACAATTAACACAGGGAATACATTGAAAGGCCAATTAATAAGATATATATCTGCTGGCCATTTGTTGCCAATCCATAAGGAGAATTGACTCTTCAGATTACTGTAAAAGTACTTTAAATCTGCAAATAGTTGATTCTCAGATTGGCTGCAAATTACCAGCAGATGGTGCTGTGAAATTGCGCAATGAGGAAGTATATTATCTAGAACCTACATAAACTAGCAAAAAGAATGTCTGTTTTCAAACAGAGCTTTTTTCTGTCTGGTAGCACCCACAGGCACTATTCAATAAGTGATCAGGACAATTGTGTCCACTCCAAAACTAGCAGCACTGGATAGTGCTAGTGGGGGAAACTGAGTTTAGCCCATGATTTGTGGCTGGAGTGCTGAAAAAACTTTTTTCTAAGTGCAGAAAGCCATCCTGGAGGAACTATGTTTTTCTCCCAGGAAACTAGAGTTACATGCTGCCTTTTTTAAAAAGTAAAAGAAAAAATAACTGTAAACAAAATCAAAGGTGCACTTTACCCTCTTCTTCTCACTGTCTTTCTACAGCAACATCAGGTACCTTTAGCATAGGATTTAAAATATATATTATGCTGGAAAGCTCTGTATTAGATGACATCTACTTAGCAATTCTAACTTTTTGAATAAAACAATTTTTAGATGTAGCTATAGTTGTTACCTCAACATGGAGTATCCTAAGCATTCCCTTCTTCACAAATTCTACCCATTTTCTCAACATTGTTCAATACCACCTCCACTCCAAATCCCAGTTTTCTGATGCACACCACAATAAATGATAAATAACTCAACCATTACCAACACTTCAGAACTGAGTGAAGGGAATATTTGCAAATGGTTACACTGGAAACATGTAAAGAACCAGTTGAAGGCAAGATATCAGCAAGATGATCATTGAGCCGTGTCTGATCAAAGCTTTGTTGCACTGTAGTGATGAAAGAGGCACATCTTTTACCAAGAAGTCTTGGTAATCAGGAGGGGATTTGCATGTGTAGTCCTGAGGCCAACCAGGCAGCAGAAACTGTTTGGCTATCAAGTCCTGGATTTCCCTGATATGGGAACAAGAACAATGATAGAGATTGTGTCCAGCTTTTAAGCTCTGCAGATGTTTCAGATTTAGCAGTTCCTTGCTTGACAGATGTGAGATCTGGTTTTGATCTAAACTGAGGACCTCCAAATTAGGGAATCTATTGACTGGGGGAACCGCTTGAAGTCTGTTGTTGGACAAATAGAGCTCTTTCAGGCTGAGCAGTGAGAGGTCAAGGGTACAAACCTTATTGGCACTCAGATCTAATATCTCAATGTTGGGTGGCAATGCTGGATCTATGTGTTCTAACCCTGTGTTTGACAAGTTAAAAACACGAAGTGTCTGTGGCCACATGCATGAAGAGGAAGAAAGACGCTGTGGGAAATTATTCTGACTTAAATCTAAGTGAGTGAGCTTGTTTTGCTGACCAAGAGCCTTGCACACAGTATCATAAGAAGTCAGGTTGTTGTGGCGGAGTTTTAATACCTGGAGTTGTGGGAAAGCCCCTTGGCAGAAAGATGTGCTTATGCTCTGGTCCTGAAAATGGTTTCCTGAAACATCCAGAAAGTACAGTGTTGTGAACACCTTGCCAATTTTGCAAGGGATGGATGTGACTTGCGACTCTGTAACTGTCAGATTCTCCACATTCTTCAGCCATCTTCTCAGGATGGACATGTCAAGTCTGTCATCCAGGGCAGCAGCAGTCACCCTGTGGAGCCGCAAAGAGGAAACCTTTAGGTTCAGCCCACTTGCGTGTTCCCAGTTGGTAGTTTGAAGGAAAGTGCAGTTTACAAATTCAAGTTCTGAGATGCTAGGAGTGTAGAAAACAAATTCCATGGCAGCTGGCAAGAGAATCTCTGGCACCAAGAGGTCTGTAAAGACCAGCTTGCTTACTTGCAAGGCCTCCAGAATGTCAATCATTTCTGGGCTTGGCTTGATTTTAAAAAAACCTGCAAACCGTTCCAAGTTTCCTCCTCGAAGCTCATATGTGGTGGCTGGGAGGCACTGCAGGTAGTTTTGCACTGCTGACTGCTCTAAAAGTGAACAGACACAGCGCTTTTGGGACTCCAGAAAGTCACAGTTGCCTTTTGCTTTGGGGAGATTCAGTCCCAGAAGAAAGAGGAACACAAAGGCCTGGGTTCTGCACATGATGCAAAGTCTGAAAAAGAGGAAAGCCATGGCATGATTTTCTAAAGTGTTAGTGACTACCCATATCCTGCAGGGCATGAAGGATTCACATGGGAAGCTAACGGGAGAAATATGTACCAACTCATGTCTCACGTCTCTGTGTGATTGTCTGCCTTTTCCTCCTGAACAGAAAGGTTGCACATGTCAGAAAGCCTTCCAAACACGTCTTCCCCTTAAGAACTAGTAGGATTGCTTTGGGAGGCTTCATTGCCTTTTGTCGGCCACAGAGGTGTAACTAGGGAAAACGGCACCCGGGGCAAGCACTGAAATGGCGCCCCCCCACCGCGCCCCCCAACATACTACATTATACTTAGGTTTTTCCTCACAAGCGCCCGCCGCCGCCGCTAAGCCAGGCCACTGACTGGCCGCCAGGTGCCAGCAAAGTAATGGGGGGGGGGCGCAGGCGGCGTGGAAGGGACCGCTCGTGGGGAAGGGGGCACCGACGTGCTTCCTTGACTGCTGCAGCGCTGCTGCACTGAGCAGGAAAAATTTGTATTAACAAAGAAATTTTAAAAAATTGGTCATGGCGGCGCCCCCCACGTGACCAGAAAAGATGGCGCCCGGGGCATGTGCCCCCCCTGCCCCCCTATAGTTACGCCTCTGGTCGGCCATTACTGTCTAGTCCCTGCTCTCACCTCAGACATACTTGGACATCCAGCAAACAACACACATCATCACACCAAAGGAAGAAGCAAAGATTGTCACGCTTAAAAGACCTGAAAGTAAAGAGCTAGTAACGGATGTGGGTATTCAGGAATGAGCAAGAACCACAACTGAGTGCAGACCATGGGGAATCAGGAGCCCATTCTCCAAGGTTTGAGGGCAAACAAAATGAAACTCTGCTTGCTTATCAAAGGACTCACCCACCTCTAGAACACATTTTCATGCATATCCCCACAATTTTGTGGGCACTTCAGTAAATTGGCCACAGAGCTGGGTTATAGTTGAAAAGGACTGGAGGGAAGAGGGGAAGGAGACAGCTAAAGTGAAGGTAGAGAAGATACAGAAAGAGAGGAGAATCCCAAGGGACAGTGGGAGGACAGAAGGTGCAGGATGAATGGAGTGGATGGATGGATGCAAGAGTATTGTGAGAGTATAGATGCTATGTGGGAGTGTAGGTGCAAAAGAGAGGAAGCGTTTGAATGTGTGAATAGGAGAATATGAAGGAACAGGAGCCAACCCCCACCCCACCCCACTCTCAGCAACTGTGATTCCATCACAGATTGCTACTTGTCTCATCTCCATTATGAACTGTGTGGAATACATAGCTGCCATGCAGTACTGTGGAACAAGCTGTTACTGCACTTCATGTATGCTTAGTTTTCATTGAGGTAGTATATTTGTGTCTGGACTGCACCACTTCAGACTGCTCACATGACTGAATGCTCCTCCATTGACAAAAAATACATAAAAATCCCTCCACACAGGAAGTTAGCATGCCAGAGAGAAAGCTAGGCTAGAATTTTTTCCTGATTGTTTTCTATGTACAAGGATGTGTGTGTGTGTGTGTGTGTGTGTGTGTGTGTGTGTAGGAAGAGTCAATTCCCCAGTTGTAGTCCAAAGTGGTACAGCAGCCCAGACACAGACCGAGCTCAATAAAAACGATGTCCTAAACAAGGGCATTGTTGTGGGTTTTATCGTTCATGGGCAAAGGCCACAGATGGAAGGAGGAACAGGATAAGGTCTCAACATATCCCTGGTGTTTTTCTCAAGACGTGAGCTGAGCTGACCCAGCCTTTTCCCTCAAGGAAACATTCTGCTAAGTCTTTTCTTAACATAAACAGTATACAAATGTCACTACTGTTGGTGGTAATAACTCAACAGCTGTTGATTTATATTTGCAGATTGTGCAGCCCTAGAAAGAAAGTGGTTCTTAACCGCCATTAGTGGTATTCCATATGTCATAGTTCTCTCCTAAAGCTATAGTTTAAAGAATTATTTCCAATGTTGGAAGCATAACAAAGAACTGGAAAATAATGTAACTGGTAATGTTTCCTTTACCAGCAAGGCCTGTGAGAATCCCACTGACTGAAGGATGTTTACAAGCCAAAAGTTTCTGGCATTTACTGCTGGAATGGTCCTCTAGTGCATGGCCCGGAAATAAATTGCATTTGAACAACAAAACAAAGGGGGATTCACATTAATGGACTTACCCACCAATTGCTCTGGATTTTAAGATCAGTACAGAGATGGTTTGATTCCTTCTGCTTCCAAGATGTTCTGAGTGGGAAAAAATGCCACTTGTTTTACAGTACCAACACTCTACGTTACTAACTGTATAACTTACTCTATTTTCACTCCCCTTCTTTTCAGGAGCAAGAGACAGGAAAAGATTACTTGCCACGACTTTTCTAGCTGTGGTTTTCTCTTCCCTATATGTTTTTAGTTAGTCATCAGAATTATATTTCGAAAATAATTCAATGCAGCCAATGGACTGCCTATTTCACAAGCCTTTTGAGGAACTCCCATTGCAGAAGGCTATGATTGCAAAACAGATATGTACTGTGTAGCAGCAAGTCTGGAACTATACATAAAAGATCCCAGCTTCTATGCTCATGTTCCCTCTTTTGCTTCTAAAACAGACTCAGTACAAATGGCACTGCCATTCTGTGATACCTTTTTAATGGTATTCTCTGCAAGGAGGACTACAAGGCTCCTCTCTCAGGCTGCACAGGAGGACTGTTAGGAGCTGGGTAAACATTGGCATTTGTTGCCAGTCACCACTTGTCCAACTACATGTCTAATATAACTTCATGTCCACATCCATCTCTTGTTGGCAGCAGACAATTGTTTTGTGCAGCATTATTTTCTGAAGGAAAATGGTTGTGTGATGGTGAGAGCAAGACTTAGGGCAGTGATTTTAAAACAATGTTCCACTGAGGAGTAGAAGAAAAAGGATGGTGGAGCTCTAAGTTTTATGCCACAGTTCATGAGCATGGATGTGACCTGTGAGCAGATAGAGGATTTCAGTAGTTTGCATGTACATACCATGAAGATCTGTGCATCATGAAATGAAGGGGTCCTTTATAATACAATCAGCACTGATGTGACCTATGATTGCACAGTGAATGTCAGAGCATAGTCTGTAAGAATAAGAAGAATTTGTGCCTTGGGTTTGTTTTCATGTAAAAATGTTGAGGATCATTTTTTTCTTAGCTTTTGCGACACGATGGTGCCACAAAGGCCTGGATCATGAGTTTTTGGTGCAGTTCATGGACACAGATGTGAACCTTGTTTTTTTTTTTTTTTTTTTTGATTGGCAATCAAAATCAACCTCGCCCTCAACATGCAACACTAACGGAATACATTTCAGGGCTATTGTCTCTCTCCAAGCCATATTATAACCTGTAAGTACCGGGATAATGGGCTGTAGTTGCATTGGAAGTGGAAGTGGAGTGAATGTGAACTACTGCTCGTACCTTTTAATGAGAAATAAGACCTGGCTAGAAAGCGCATGAACTGCTGTCTGCTGCTACCTTTTGGTTTCTGGGTAGACACACTGCTGCTCTGGTTTCATTTTACATCTGAACCCTTCACCAACCCCCTCCTCCGCTCCCCAAGACTTTTCATAAGTCTACTCTACGTCGTTCCCTTACGTCAGCGCAGAATCTCTGCGGAAGAAAGGTTCCTCCCTCTTCCGCCGCGCAGGCGCCCTGAGTCAGGCGGCGTAACTACGACTACGTACGTAGAGATGGCTGCGCTCGTCCTTTTGAACACGAGACTTCTCAGCGCTAGGGGTGTGAGTGAGGCCCATTTGGCTTCCTCCTTCCCCTCACGCACAGGCCGTTTCTGGGGTCTTTGGTATCCTAGCCATTGCCTAGCTTTTTCTTGTAGTGTTGTAAAAAGGCCTCTCCCGCTTAGGCTGCTGCAGTGGTCTCTCCCAGTTCCTCGCAGTCCCTTTTTCTCTTCCTTAGGCGCTGCCGGCATCGGACCGGACCGGTGGCCTCTTTTGCTGCTTGGATTGGTTGCATGAGGGACTTGACCAAAGAGCCTCACGCGATTGCGGGTTCTCGGAGTCACCATACGCACCAATAACAGCTTGGAGCCATGCCCGTGAAGGCTCGCTGCAGTTAGCAACTCTGGCTGGTTAATTCTCTAAAGAGGCAGATCTGTGCCTCTTAGAAGGGATTCGCTCCATCTTGGTGCATCTGCCTAAAGCAGGGGCAGCCCATAAAAGCAGTTATGTTTTCTCTTGGATCAGTCTCAGGCTTTGAACCTGCCTCCCCTGGAATTGCGGGTGCACGGAACTGGCGGAGAAGCTGCTACCGACCGCGGCGGGGCTGCAGTGTCGAGAGCCTAAGAGCCTGGCGGAGAGAGCACGAATCAGGTTTGTGCCTGGCTTCCTTCTGGAGAGCAGACTAGAACTCTTCCTTTAGTCACCAGTAAGCCGATATGAAGATGGATCCAGGCCGTTACCTCTTGCTCTGGAATTTTGCACACCACTGCAGACTCCCTTGGGTGAGGACTGATAGATGGCAATGCGAAATTCCATCAAGTGAGTAACCCGATGCCTTTGTCACAAGCAGTAGCCATCGAAACAGAAAGAAAGAAGGTGGCCACTCACTGCCACTAGGATGGTTGTGTACAAACAATTTGACTGCAGCTTGAATGGACTTTTCATTGATACTTCTCAGTGGTGCTTAATTCCAAAATCTGATTGTGGCAAGCAAGATGTGACCCTTTCCCCTGCAAGCAAGGTCTGCAAGGAGCTGCCACAGGCAGACATCCACACAAGTGGCCACAACAAAGCAGAGCAGCTATGTCCACCAGACCTAATGCTTCACACACCTCTAAATCTTAAAACTCACTTCTTCACAAGGGGGCTCCAGGGATGGGGCAATCACTCCCTCTAGTCAAGTTGCTCCCTTCCGCTGCTTCTGTTTCAGAGATCTAGTATGTGGGACACAGCTCATCCACCCACTTTGCTCCTGTGTCACCCCCTTCCCCACGCTCAATTTATTTCCTGGTGCTGCCACTGCTTTGTCATACTTAAATTGGCCTATTAAACCTCTTTAAGCTTATTCTCAATATGTGATTTTACATACACACAGAGCAGGGGCGTAACTATAATAGGGCAAGGGGAGACAGTTGTCTGGGGGCCCTCTGCCTTGGGCTCCCCCCAGAGGCAAGTCACATGACTGACTCCCCCAGCTGCGCACCCGTCCAGGCTTCCTTCAGCTGTATTCATCCTCCAAAATTGATGTGAGTGTTAAGACCTGGAGCTACCAGAAAAGCATGTCTTTCTCTAGTACCATTAAATGACTTGCATCGTCCACAATTTACAAAACCTTTAAAAAAATAATTTAGGATGATATTCTATTGTGGCACATAGGTTTTTTATATATATAAAATAAAATTTACTATGCTTTTTGTTACCACTATTCAGCCTCATTTAAGATTTCTTTACTTCATGAGCTGAGCTTCAGTGAGGGGGGCCCCCATTTTAAAATCTTTCTGGGCCGACTCCAACCTTGCTGCGCCCCTGACACAGAGGCTGCCTGGATGGATTCTTTGTAGATAGTGTTTTATATTCCCAACATTTATATCCAAGTCTGATAACAGAACTACCAGCATAATAACTATCCATTCCTGACATAACAGATTCTTCACATTCTTCTCTCCAGGGACCAACTTTCTCAGCATCTAACCCCAGTAAGCAAGTGAGATTAGAGCCACTCTTTAAAACATTTTTATTAAATAATTTCATTATGAATAGAAAACAATAAAGTAAGCAAATAAGAAAATTGCACAAGCAATACCTAATCTTAAAAGCAACAATGCCATAAATCTCTTTAAGGAATAAAAATGGGATGAAGTGAAAGAATCTTTTTAACAGGATACATTTCTCAATTCAGTTCTTCACCTTCCATTCCTTCTTGCTTATTAAAGCATGGAGATTCACACAAATGGGTATTTTTCATTTTGTCATGTCTAAATCACAATAGAAACATATTTTAACAATTGCATTCTAAAATGCCTATTAATATTAATTCATAAGGGTTGGAGAATGAGTTAGATCCTCTTAATTTTATAAAGATGTTGACTTCTTGTCACTAGTGTTGGGGCTATTAGTGTCTGGAATTATTAAATTCCTACTCTTTAATGCATAATTAATGGAGATTTTAAAAAATGAACTGTGGTTTCAAAAGTGTTGGGTACAAAGTGTGCACCATAGCCAAGGTTTTCCAGGCAGGGCATGTGTCTAGAATAAGAAATATTTCCCTGTACCAGAAGATGCTGTCACCTGAGACTGCCCCTCCCCCTGTGTATGCTTATTCAGCAGTAAGCCCCATTGTGTTCTGTTAGACTTGTTCCTAGGTAATGTGTATAGGATTGCAGCCTTAGGTTCCTCCTGAGCCAAGACAAAGGAAAAGAAGCCAGAAGATCGCCAGGTACAGGGGCAGAAAGAAGTGCCATTGGTTTCTTCAAGATAGAGAAGGCTTTTTGGGACACCCGGAAGAGATTGCTCTTTAGGCATATTGTGTAAGAGAGTTCCACCTTTTTAGGAATGGGTGCACGGGGCACACCAACTAAAGCCTGGCAGAAGTGTGACAGTTCTATGAGTCTGGTTTTGCACCCACTTTCTTCCCAGAGCTCATGTATTAGAATTACATCTATGTTTATAGAACCCTTCCTGGTTCTCTTTAACCCAGGCTTCTAAACAGACTGTGTGACAGACACCTTCACTCTGTGAAGCTTCAGCTCCAAATGACATTCTCTAACTGAATTCCAGCTTAGGACAGTGCTCTTCCCACCACAGGGATTCTCAGACTCAGCTGCAGGGCTTGTCTATGCCAACTACACAAGTGTACAGTGTACAGTGTACAGTGTACAGTGTGTGTGTGTGTGTGTGTGTGTGTGTGTGTGTGTGTGTGAAATATAACTACACACATACACACCCCTATACTTAACCACTTCATACCCAAACATCTCTAATCAGTTTATACTAAAATCCCATTTCATCACAGGCTACCACACAGAAGATGAAGCAGACTTGTTCTCTCTTTCTCTTGAGAACAACAGGACCAGAATCAGTGGGTTGAAATTTCAAGGAAGCAGACTAGACATTCAGAGGAATGTCTTTATTATCAGAACTGTTCAGCAGTGAAAGAGTCTGCCTTACACAGGGGTATGCTGGTGGGAAAAGAAAGGAGAGAGAGGGAGAGAGAGAGAAACCATTCTTAGAATAATTAAAAACAAACCCAAAACACCCTGATTTACCCACATCTATTGGTGCAACGGTGTGTATCTCCTCTTCTTCTCTCCCTCTCCTCCTGCTCCCCCTCTTCACCAACTGCTTTCTAAAATCAGCCAGATTTGTGTATACTTTTGACAATTCCATATGCACTTTTTTTAAAGCTCTTTGCACTTCTCTTCAGTCCTCCTTGGATTGGGACACCTTGATAATTTATGTATTGCTTGTTACAGCTCTGAGGAGTGCACGGAGGCAGGAACAGTTGATCAGTAAGCGGCTTTTACGTGATGACACTTTGACAGATGAAGAGCAGATTGGGACAGACAGTGAAGCAACAGCTCTTTTCTCTGAGCAAGAGGTATGATATTCAAGTCATTTCCCCAAACATATAGGGATTCACCACAATGCATTTAACCACACAATCCTTTGGTGTGTTTAGGGATAACTGGCTCTTTGCATTTATTGCTGGTTTGGGATCTCAGTATACTGAAGTGCTATATAAGCTGCCCAAAAGCAGAGTGATACTCAAGTCAATGTTCTATCTCTTTGAAAAAAAGATGTTCAATACTTAACCTTCATAATTTATTAGACCCTGATCTTTGCAAGTTTTATTTTTATACAGCAAGCCAAGATGGTGTGTGCTTTGCATCAGAGAAATTTAAAATGCAAATTTTACATCCAGCTCTGGGGATGGAATCATAGCTCAGATAATCTTATTTGCATGCAGAAAGTCCCAGGTTTAGTACCTGGCAGCATCCCCTGGCAGGGCTGGAAAAGCCTCCTGCTCGAAACCTTGGAGAATCACTGCCAGTCAGTGTAGTCAGTACTGAGCTAGATGGACCAATGCTCTGACTTTGTATAAGGCAGCTTTGTATGTTCTGTAGAAGTTCTGTGCTCTCTTTTGTTACTGAAATTATGAAAGATTTGGTTCTCCCCCCCACCCCTGCAAGGCTTACCATTGACTCAGTATTGCTTACTGGCAGGTTTCACAGCTGCTGATAAACATCCAGAAGGGAACAGAAGACAGGGCAGTATCCTTGAATCGCCTTCGACGAGGACTACAGCACAAAGAGACACAGCAGCAATTCATCAGGTTAGTTTATGTGCCCCTGCCACTTAGTGATACCTATCCAGAAAATGCTGCCAATTTTGTCTTGATGTAAATGGAACAACTTAGGTGCAACATACCCCTTTGCAAGGACAACCCATGTTAGCCTGAGAGGGGTCCACATTTCCATGGCAGCCAGATGTATGCAAGATGTCTGTGACCGTGAGGTATGATTTGCTGACTGTCATTTTATATGAGTAATCAAAGATTTCTTGCAAGAATGTTGTAACAAAAAGGGTTTATTGTGTCCGCTTGTCTTTGTTGACCTACAGTTGCTTTGGACTTCATTCTGCATATTTACCTTTACAACAGTGATAATATGGCATAGTTTTTGTGGCAATTTCCCTCAGCATCTTTGAGGTTAAAGTGTACTGGCAGTACTGCAGGATGCAGCAAAACGTTGTATGAGCAAAAAAATACATGGAATGGAACAGAGTAAAGTATGGACTGAATTAGTCTCTTTATAATTGCAAATGAACTAAACTTGGCTCTCAATATTACTTGCAGTCACCACTACATTTTTGGTTCAGTTTGGGTTCAGCAATGACTTAAGTTGTTTCAGTTTGACTAGTTCAGACTAGTAAAAGTCTCATAACTAGTTTGTTTGGCACATCTGAACCAGTAAAGTTTGGTTTTACACTGTGATGTTTGCGAAAGGAGGCAGTGTATGGTGTAGCTTAATCAGATGGATCGATGAACTGGGAAACCTCAAGTTCAAATCTCGTTTCAGCCACGAACTCATTAGATGGCCTTAAACTACTCTCTCTCAACTTCCCATCAGCGATATGGGGATAAGTAAGATTATAGCAATCTTTAGACCTGTAAGGATTACAACAGAATGATGGCTTGGATCCAGAGGTACTTTGTACAAACAGACAGCACTTCCTTTTATACAGGGTAGGCTCCCTGATTTGCAGAGGGTTTGTGTTAGTTGTATGTATGTTAAGTTCTGGTTTGTTTATGTATAACTACCTGGTTATTGGGAGCATAAGGGCAAAAATCATCTTAAATGTTGAATGGATCCTAACCCATTATTCGCTATGGTTAGGAGCAGTGGGTGTACTGCCTCATCTGCTTTTAAAAATCTAACCCTAATGTGGCACAGTGGAGAAATGCTCGAATAACAAGCATTTAGTTAGTGATGTGCATGAACCGGTCTGGAGGCCATTTAGAGGCCTCCGAACCAGTTTGGATGTGGCCCAGTTCGGCAGTCCAGCGTCTGGCGGGGGGTCTCGCGTTAACGGCGGGGAGGTTGTACTTACCCTTCCTGCCGCTTTCCCCCCTCTGGCACGCCGTTTTTGTGCAAAGTTTTGGGGGCGGCAGCGTTCCTCCCTGCCGCCCCTGCCCCCGTTGTTGGCCGAAAAAAGAGGAAGTCGCTGTCGTGCGACGTGCGCACGCAACGTGTGACGTGCGCGGTGGGCGCATGCGCAACAGCTACTTCCTCTTTTTCTGGCCAACAACGGGGGCAGGGGCAGCAGGGAGGAACACTGCCGCCCCAAAAACTTTGCACAAAAATGGAGTCCCAGAGGGGGAAAAGCGGCGGGAGAGGTAAGTACAACCCCCCCGCCCTTAAAGCGAGACTGCCCCCCCTTAAAGCGAGACCCACCCACCCACCCACTCCGGCGCCGCACCCACTCCGTGGTTCCGTGCACATCCCTACATTTAGTTGGTTGCCGGTTGGAATCCCCGCTGGTACTATATCAGGCAGCAGTGATATAGGAAGATGCTGAAAGGCATCATCTCATACTGCGCAGGAGGAGGCAATGGTAAACCCCTCCTGTGTTCTACCAAAGACAACCACAGGTCTCTGTGGGCACCAGAAGTCGGAATCGACTTGATGGCACACTTCAATTTAATTCTGAATTGATCATCTGAATTGGGCATGGAGAGTGGAAAAGAACATTTATGCTGTTCCAGTCTGGGCTCAAGAAGCTTTAAAATTATGGTTTGTATTCTGTACCAGCTTTGGAGGGAAATGTTCAGTCAGTTTGGTTAGATTCAGTAAGTGCCATGTAGCTGGAACTAGCCTGATCTCCTGGGCTATGCTGATTCAGAAGACTGGGAACATTTTAACAGCACACTTGCTTTTCTTCAGTGGTACAACTAAGTAGGAAGAGTATGTGGTGCAGCAGAAAGCTGTGTCAAGTCTCTGTACTCGTTTTGTAGGCTGGAGGGCAGCATGCGTGTACTGATTGGCCTTTTCACCAGCAGTCTGGCAGATCTGCAGATGGAGGCAGCTCGTTGTCTGCATGAACTCTCACACTCTAGTGATCCTGATGTGGTTTCGGCTTGTTTGCCAGCAACCTCGTATCTCCTGACCTATCTCTCTGGACACAGTATAGCCCTCACGGTAAGACACACAAGCCTGCACTTCTCAATTGCTTCTGCTAAGCTGGAGGTGGCTGAAATGTGGTCTGTTGTCCACATCCAGTTCTGCTTTACAGAACATGGTGGTATAAAAATGGTCTTCTCCAGTGTGCGCCATTTTTTAGTGCGCAAAGGTGACTCCAGGTGAAACATAACATGTGGCTGTCTACTTCATTAGAACTGAATGTCTGTAGTTTGAGTTCAGTGGTCTGAATCAAACAAAAAAGGTCCCTTGGCATGGTTTGAGCAAATATATCCCCCAAAAGAAGGGAAGAAAGCTCTGAGGGACATGAGAGGGGAACATGTGAAGTCTGGGGGAAGGTGCAGCTCCCCAGGCCTCTTGCAGTGATATGAACTGGTTTGCAAGCCCGCCTGGGAATGAGGAAGTGGCAGTCTGGCAATAGAAGGCAAGAGAAGTCAGGCTGTCATGGGCAGAGTGCATTGACAGGCTGGTTGGATAGGAGGCCTCCCTATCCAAGAGTGGTAGTAACTGAGGCTCACATGGGTCCTGACCTCTGAAGAAGAGCTTGGCAAAATGTCTGGGAATGCTTAGCGACTACAGGAATAAAGTATACAAGCCGACCCCGCACAGAGCATCTGTGCGCTCTTTGGGGCCGGCTACCTCTCCCCCCCCCCAGTCTCCGGTGGGGCTGAGTGCCGCCGCTGCGGCAGCTGCCGCCAGTGGGCCAAGTGCCAGTCTTTGCAGCCAGCCACCTCTCCCCCCACCCGCAATATCAGGGCCCGCCACCGCTGCCGCCTCCTCGCCTGTCGGCCGGTCCTCCTCCTCGCCTCACCTCCTTGCCCCTCGCACCACTCGTCGCAGCCATGCCGGGCCTGCCAATTGTCCTTTCTCCTGGGTGCGCCAGCCAATCAGGCACCTCCGCAGCCCAGCCAATCAGCTGGGCTGCCGGGATGCATTTTCCCTGGCACACCCAGGAGAAATATATATAAAGTATATACCAGGGCCTGAAAAATCTCAGGTGCCAGGGAGCAATGACTTAGCTGTGGAGTCAAGTCTATTCAGAGGCAGAGTGGTTTAATGAAATCTTTATATCTCCCAAGAAGTTCTGTTTCTCTTCTAAGTATATTAATTATAAAGAGGATAAAGAGAAGCCCCTCACCTGGTAATTCTGTTACGTTTTAGAGACTTGCGGTTTGGGAGGTATATAAATATGTTAAATAAAAAATAAATCCATTGGCTGGCTCCTAGATCCAAATAAAATTTGTCAAGGCCTGGTAGAGAATTCTCTTATATCTGCTCTTGCTCCTTGAGCAGTTCTAACTGTGCATCCCAAAATCATCTTTGCTACTGTCTGCTCTACTGTGGAAATGTTTCACGACCTAGAATTATTAGCAGGTGCTGCTGCAATGTGCAAGAAGAAATTGTTATAGAATGTTGACTGCAGAGCACACTTTCCCCCCAATGTATTTCAGGAGCTCTGTTTGTACACACTGGGGAATTTGGCAGTTGAGATTAAGGCTGTGAAGAAGCAACTCCTACCTCAGGGCATTATCCCAGTCTTGGCATCTTGTATCCAGGTGAGTGGTCAAGATAGCCTTCGCTCAGGCTGGCTGCATGTCAGCTCTGTACAAATCTTGTCTAAGCAGAGAGCACATTTGACTCCTGTATGAATTACATACTGTCAGCTGTAGAGTAAGCAGAGTTGCATAGCCTCATTGCAGGTCCTACAAAGAGCCAACCTTTGTTGCTGTCCATCACAAAATAGGATGCTTTGCAGAGAGAAGCTTGCTGTTCTTAGCATCACTGAGCTCAGTGTTTATAATGTTAACTTCCTGAGAACCTTCTGAAGGAACACAGCAGTTTTTGAGCTCCAACTTGACTAGATATACACATGGTACATTAATGCATTTCTGTTGTGTAAGGTTGTTAGAAGCCACCTAATGGCGCAGCAGGGAAATGACTTGATTATCAAGCCAGAAGTTGCTGGTATGTTTCCCAAACTATGGGGACACACCTATATCGGGCAGCAGTGATATTAGGAAGATACTGAAAGGCATCATCTCATACTGGGTGGGAGATGGCAATGGTAAACCCCTCCTGTATTCTACCAAAGACCACAGAGGAGTCAACACCAACTTGATGGCACACTTTAAGGTTGCTAAGGATATTGTCCTTTGGCAAATGTTCAAACAGTAAACCAAACAGTTATCTCTACATTGACCTTGTAAGCCCATCCTCCGCTTCAGGGCTTTACAACTTTGGCCCTCCTGCAGATATTGGACTACAACCCCCATCATTCCTGACTATTGACCACTGTGGCTATGGATGATGGGAGTTGTAGTCCAAAACCAGCTGGATGATCAAAAATGTGCAGCGCTGCTCTACTGGTTCCTTTATATATGTATTGCCCTCTGCCTCTACCCCTCTTTCTCCTTGGGGTATATGGAGATTTTGACTTTGAACCATTGAATGCGAAGTGTTGTACTTTCTGATTTTAGTCTCCTCATGTGGTGGTGCAGGAAGGTGTTGGCTATGTTCTGTCACAGCTCTTGCAGTCCAAAGAAGCTCCAGCTGAAATAATACCGTAAGCAGAACAAACTATTTTATCCAGTTTGGAACTGGGTGCATATCTGTGTGTATGGGAGAGTATATACTTTCCTCCTTGGCTAATATTTTTATGCTATTGACCGTGCCAACTGGCATAAGAATCAATATTTTGTTTTAGAATCTCTCACCCATCTGTCTTACAGCTGGAATAACCAATACACCTTTTTCTGTTTATATGTATTGTATAAGACAATATTACATAGGAACCTGCCATATACTGCGCCAGACCATTGGTCTGTCTAGCTCAGTATTGTCTAGACAGACTGGCAGCGGCTTCTCCAAGGTTGCAGACAGGAGTCTCTTTCATCCCTATCTTGGAGAAGCCAGGGAGGGAACTTGAAACCTTTTGTTCTTCCCAGAACGGCTCCATTCCCTGAGGGGAATATCTTAAGAGTGCTCACATGTGGTCTCCAATTCAAATGCACCCTGCTTAGCTAGGGGGACAAGTCATGCTTGCTACCATAAGATTGGCTATGCACTGCATTTTTATCTGAAGTATCCAGTGTTAAATTACTAATCTTGATGTCCTGTCCTGTTCAAAATATCCACTTGGTAATAGCTATCCTACTTGTCTATCTCAGATTTCCTAGAGGCACACAGAAAAGGCCTTTCATAATCGAGTTTACAGCACTATGCACATTTACAGTTCTGTTCCAGTAAGCTCCAAGTGACCGTTCCATGAAGGCTACAGAATATGCACCACTGAGTCGTGCAAGGGGGCAAGGGATGTCTTCATGTCCTTTGACCTAGAGATATCCTTGTTTGCCAATTTTGCTCTTCCCAAAATGAGTTTTGAGCCTGAAGAAGGAGCCCTTGGAAGGAGTGTGGCTGGGAGGGACTTGCCTGGGAACACAGTCCCAAGTAAAGCTCAGTGGAGCCCATCAGTTCTGGCTCCTGTCCCCAAAAGTGGGATGAATGGAGAACAGCATAATTAAAAGTCACAGGTATCAGCTGATTTTTGTTCCCCGGTTTGTGGTGCCAAACTTAAGTGGGGAAGCAAATGGATCCTGCCTACCAAATAAAGTTGTTTACATGTTGATTTTCACAATTAAGTACATGATCTAGAATTTTCTAGCGTAGTCTTAGTTAATGGCCAACCATACCATGTTAAGAATGAACGTGTCCGCATGTAGTGCTTCTCTGAATTTGGGAAGCTTTTAACTTTGCTGTAACCTAGAATTTAGGTAGCAAGTTTTCCACGTGGAGGCCACCTTCTTGTTCCTAAGAGGTGTTCCTCCCTGTGCAGAAAGTTTCTTAAACATTTCTTGTGCATCAAGCCAGACCCTTCATCTTTCAGCACACAAGGTGAACATTCCAAATTCTGCCATTTAATATGCAAATAGATAAATGAGCAAATAGCATTGTATTGCAAAAGCCTATTCACTTCATTTGTGGGGGGAACATTGACGTTTCTGGCAGGAAGTAGTGTGGCAGGAGATGTGTGCAGTTAGGTAGTCACTTCTGAAGACCAGGTACTCGAACAGGGGCACACAAATTTTGTCCTGGAACAATGAAGCTTTTGTACCATTTCATGTATATCTTCCAATATTGAGCTAGATTTTTTAAATGAAAAATTTTGTGTGTGAAGAATCTCTGAAATTGTGAATGACATGTCTCCTGTTAAAATCTGCAGAGGAGCCTGTGGGCATAGACCCTCTGTGCACTGAAAAGTAACAGTATTGTGTCCTCTCATATGACCCAATCCTGCTAGTTGCCCCTGTGTTATTATGGTGTTTGGTTGAGCTTCTGCTTGGTTCTGAACAGAAACTTATTCTATCCTTCTTTCTGTTCCCAGCTTGGTCCTAGAGTCCACCCTCTCCCAAGACATGCTTCGTTTGATTTGTTCCAATCTGGAAGAGGGAATAGGCGCTGCAGTGGAATTTGCATGGGGTCTTCACTACATTATTTGCAGGTAAATATACTACTGTATATACTACAAGAGTTTTCAAATAGTGGTCCTTATGTTGGTCTATGACTGTAATAAAGATGAATAATTGAAACAGTGGTCCAGCATTCATGAGTGAGAGTTGGGTGGGTGGATTGCATCAGCTGTTGACAGTACAAGTTGGGACCAAGGATGCAAAAAGAGTGGGCATGACTTCTGGGACCTGCAAGTGGGATGCAGAGAAGAGTCTGCTGGGGGTCATCTTATGAACAAGACTGAGAACTAATGATGCAGTGCAGAGATGCTGGTTTTGGAGACTTGTAGTACTCCTCACCTACTCAATTGCTGAGGAAATGTTAAGAATGGGAAATGTTGGCTGCAGTAGTTCATTTTTACGTATGCCTTGTATCCTTCCATAGAAGGCTTTGTTCCATACAGTCTTTTCAGAAGAATGACTTTGATGGTGTTTGTTCATAAACAGGTGGTCACTGTACACAGAACCCTTTGGTTCCATGTGCTTTTAGTTATCTTTTAAAGTATTACTGAAACTATCTCACCATTTCTGCTCAGACATTTGATTGGATGAGATCTCTTTGCCTCTTGTGGGATCACTTTCCCATTCATTACATGCATTGGGAAGGAATTATATTAATCTTGTATGTGGAGGTGAAAGAGTAGTACTTACTATAAGATTTAAAGTGGATTCTTGCATGTAGCTAGTTTTCCTCCCCGTACCTAACAGTTTCCATCATATGAGGCAAGTCCACTCGTTACAGATGAGGAACTTAGGATAAATCCAAGAAGCAAGACTGGATAATAGACCAACACCACAAAGCAAGCCTATAGATAACTGTTTCTGATGGTCCAGGTCCAGCGCAATGGACACATTCACAATGGCTCACATTCTCCATAGACTCTAGAGAAATGTTGATGATGCTACAAGGCTCTCCAAGGCCTGTCAGTACTTCTGTGGAGGTGGGTTGCTCTGTGGCCTATTAAACATAGCACAATTGTAATTGCAATGCTGCTCTCAAGAGTAGCATCACAACTGCAGTTGTGCAAACTAATAGGCAAGAATCTGCCCACTTTTGCTGCCACTGACCCCTACACCAGACCTGATTTCCACGACATCCCATGTTTCTCACTCCCTCACTTGAACATTCAATATTTTTTGTGGGGATGGGAGGGCTGAAACGTAGGCAACAGGAATTGGAGCAAAAACTTTCTAACAACTTTGCAGTTAAGTTGTGTGAGGCAAAGGAGCAAAATTCAAACTAAGCCTACTAGAACAGAATACTTTTGCTCTTTTCTACCTATAGCCAGGTGAACAACGCGCTACTGATCTCTCAAAGGACAGTGCCATCTCTAGTGAAGCTGTTGCTGGAACTGGCCTCCATGATAGCAGCAACTTCTGTTGAGGGTCTGGAACTGGTAAAGTAAATGGAAAATATCTTGAAGTTACCAGGCTGTGCCCCAGACTCTCCATCTGAATGTACCTTATTCCACTCTTTCAGCTGATCTGCCCTGTGGTGCGGTGTGTTGCCAACCTTCTTGCAGAAGGAGATGGCTGTGAACTATTAGTAGAAGAGGAGTGCTTTTTGAAGGCCTTGTTTGTCTTCATGCAATATTTCCTCCCCAAACATGTCTTTGTTGTACAGGAGTGTCTATGGCTCATCAACAACCTCACAGGTATGTCCTTTGCACACATCCTAAAGCTTGCTCTGGATAAGAAACAATTGCTGCTTTCTGTATCCAGCCATATCCTATTGACACCTATTTGCTTTGAGACGCAAACACATGGAAAGAATGTGTCAAATCTAGTATTCTTGCTCCTTTGAACAACAAAATTGCCATACACAGCAGACTTATCTCCACTGGAATGACCAATTAGATTCAGTGCTCCAAACTTAGTTCGACTGCTTTTATTTCTCAGTGAAACAGATTGTCTGTAGGATTGTTGAGCTCTTTGTATTCTTTTTTGCAGCCGACAACACCATATTTTGCTGTGCTCTACTCAGAACAGACTGCTTCCCTTTTCTGCTAAAACTCTTATGTTCCCAGATGGTGAGCTTCTTGGTAGGTAGCAGTATTGATCAGGGTTAGAGTGGAAAGTGAGTTGCACTCATGTAGAGACCCCTTCTGCTCATGCAGGGAACTCACACCAGGAACTTCCAGTAATCTCTGCCAAAGATCTGGATACTGCTACTGAATAGAGAACTGACTTCTGCATAAATATGCAGAGTATTGCACTGCGATTCACTTTCGCTAGGGCTTGACAGTGGAAGGGAATGCTGCATCATCAGCCAAACCTCTAAAGGGACTGTCAATAGTGAACTTAGGTAAAGTCTCCTGATGAACAGCAGTGCAACAGTGTGCAAGGTTCTAGGCATTGCACTGGCTGACACTACAGTATATCCTGAATTTTGGGAGACATTAAGAGGACAAATCTAAAGCACGCAACATATAGGAAAGCAGTTCAGTGCCCCAAATGTTTGATATGATTGTATGAACTAGAGGTGCAAGTTGACCACCTCAGCCTCTGGCTGTCTTGCTCTTCAGGTTCTGACAGTGCTGTGCAACATAGCTGCAAAGGGTGCTGCCTGCTGCCAGGCATTGCACCAGAAGGCTGTGCTTCCTGCCCTCATAAGCCTCCTTGCCCTTCCTGATGTTCAAGTGGTGAGCCAAGATCTGGAACTGCTACACCTCCTCTTCCATCACTGGCCAGAGGTAGAAACTGTACTTGGTGCATCCTGGTTTTACCACATACTCTCAAGGCTCAGATTGCACTAGTAGGCTCAACACTAATGCAAGTCTCCCCTTTCTCTTGGCTCAGGCTGCCACCGACTTTGTAGCTCAGTCTGGACTACAAGCCCTGGAGCAGTATCAGGATAACCTACAGCTGCAGGAGCAAGCAAAGGCACTAATCCAGACTGCCAGCCAGCTAGCTGCTTTCCCCTAGGATTGTCTCCTTGGTGCTTCTGCTGAAGATCTACAGCATGCTTCCTTATAAAGTTGTGATAGTGATACTCAGATCAGCTGTATCACCTTGTTGCCAATAGGACCTTGAACAGAGCACTGACTCTCATGTTTGAAAGGACAGTATCAGCAAACAAGTATGGCTAATACAGTATTTCTGAAAACTAGCTTTTCTACTGGACCTGTTCTATGCAGTCTACATTCCTACCTTTAACCTAGCTCTTGAAGGTAGGAAGAATCATTTTGCGATTTTGGCTATAAAACAGGCACTTGGGCTGTATTTTGTAAATCATTTTTTATACAGGAGTTACACGTGTAAATTTTAACTTAGACTTAAATACAGGTTGTATGGATTATCTTTATGCTTTGCTGTTAACAGCATTCTCCAAGACTTTGGTAACTTGGTCCACAGTTAGGTTGTTCAGTGGTATACTCTTCTCTCTGCCAAATGCTGAAGGGGGAAAAGAAAGAGAAACTGGATGAAAGAGATCTCTCTTGAACTGTTTTTATTTAAGGGTAGAAGTTTAACAGATTGCTATGCACTTGTGGCATAGAGCACATCGCAGCCTGTTTTTTTCTGGAACCTTATTGGACACAGGAAACATCCTGCCCAGCCAAAGTGTGATATATAGGTTCTGCAGACTTTAAACAGCTACTATATTGAATTCTGGGATACTATGCCATAAGGGGGAAGTGTCATTTCACATGTGCCTTTGCTTTTGGATGTGCTGGCAAAGAGCTGGTTTTCATAAAAGCTGAAATTCACTTATGCACTCTTATGCCCAGTAATCTTGCTTTGCACTTCATCTAAGCATCTCTAAACAGAGAGAGGATGCCTGAAGACAGCATAAAGTTGTTCAGACACACAGGAATCCTCACAATTAGCTAGTGTGTCTCCCTACCTCACCAATTTATCTGGATTCCAGAAAATCTGAGTTGATCTTTCACTCCATCAGGGTCCTAGGCACTCGGGTAGCTAGACCTTAAGAAAATACTAGTTAAGCTTATGACAATGCTTTCTTGTCTCAGTTGTCAGAGCAACACATGTTTTGCCATGGGCAACAGGCTTAGCCAGCTAGGATAAACTCTATAGCTTCCTTGGCTATACTCTGTTTTAGCATGAAGCCACCATATCTGTTCAAAACACCAGCTCAGTGGTCAGTACAGGTTGGTGTACTGGTATGATCCCAACAGTCCTAGGACTACACCAAACACAACACTGGTTTTGGTTTATAGACAATTCTAAAGGTTGGCCATATGGTTCACTGCTACTGATCCCAGTTTAAAAGTATGTAGCCAACTACAAGGCCAAATACCAAAACCTGGCTAGACAAGGTCAGAGGCCCTCAACTTGAAGTATGGTTAATTGATGCTTTGCTTACTATTAAAGTGTATGTTTAATATGACTGGGTTTGGGAGCTCTGCTGTCCTGGATTTATAAGCATTTTTATTGCTGCAACCTCTTTGAGTTATTGTTCTGGAAGAAATGTGGGATAGATTTTTTAAAGAACAGGAGTCTGTAGGAAAAGAGAGAGTCACAATTTGCCTTGGTTTACCTGCTCAATGACTTCTCTGCTAATCAAACTTAACTGGTTCTCTAGGATGTATATATCCCATTCCTGTCCATACACCCAACCTATCTGTTGTCTCAGGTTTGTCAGATTCTCTCTTCCTTACCAATGGGAGGGACATAGCCATTTCCTAGCCCCCAATCCAGAAACCAGGGTGGATTTGATTTAAATCAAACTGATTTAAATCACGATTTAAATCACTAGCAGGGTGGATAAAAATCAATGATTTTTTTTAAAAAATAAAAAAAATCAGGTTTTTTAATTTAAATTGGATTTTTTTAATTTAAATCAGATTTTTTTTATTTTTTTAAAAAAATCATTGATTTTTATCCACCCTGCTAGTGATTTAAATCAGTTTGATTTAAATCAGATCCACCCTGCCAGAAACATTGATGAATATACTTTAACCATATTGAAATCCTATCTCGTTTCTATTATTGAAGATTTTTTTAAAAAATATGAAATAGGACTGAAATAAACCCCTAGGCATGTAGGAATTTGAATATTTATTTTTCTCTATTAGAATAGAGAAAGCCAGTTGTTTCCATTTACTTTTCAAATGTTACCTCTATCCAGGGTGGATCTGATTTAAATCAAACTGATTTAAATCACTAGCAGGGTGGATAAAAATCAATGATTTTTTTAAAAAAATCAAAAAAATCCGATTTAAATTTAAAAAATCCGATTTAAATCAAAAAAATCCAATTTTTTTTAAACCATTGATTTTTATCCACCCTGCTAGTGATTTAAATCGTGATTTAAATCAGTTTGATTTAAATCAAATCCACCCTGCCTCTATCTGAGAATTCCTTCTGCAGAGGTTTTTCCTTTCTTCTGATAGTAATAAGGGTTTATTTAGCAAGATAAATCCTTGGGTGATAAAATAAGACAGAATAGCCTTGTACAAATGTGGGGAGGGGGAAGAATGTGCAAATGATTTGGTGGGCTGAAGCTTCTGGAAAGTTTCCATGGCTTGCTTTCAATCACAAGAGTCCTGGCAGGGTTGAAGATCCACAAAACAATTCAAGATTGATGGTTCATATAATTAAACAGAAGATGGAAGTCAAGTTCTTGTCCTCTGGAAACCCTGATATTTGAACTGCCTGACAAGTTGTTTCCACCTTACTTACAATATTCAGCTTCACAGAAGAGTCCTTCTCAACTTACCATATCTAGCCCAGAGTTTGGGCTGCACATCTGAGCACTCTCTGATCAGGATAGGGAAATCTGGATTGGCTTTCTTTAGAGCCACATAGTGCTGTTCAATGAAGTCTCTGCAAGAAGCCAACAAATACCAACAAGTGTCAGACTGAGGCCACTTTAAGCCCTAACACTACAAAAACATGCTGTGTTAAGGAGGTACCCTTCATGAGAAGTTAGCAAGGGACACAGACCACTCTAGAGCAGGGCTGCACAACTCAAATGCCCTAGTGGGCTGGAACTATCCACAACTTGGTGTGCAGGGGCAGAGGTCAAACTTTTAGCACATTATTACATTAAATATTATTAGTTACTTGTGGATCTATTCCCCCTTATCAATGGACCCATAGTTTTAACCAAGGATAGTGGCCAGAGAATAGGCCCTGTCCCTGCTCAAATCAGTGGGGCCCCTAGAGTGCATGCCAGCCCCAAACAAATGCCAAGTCCTCTCCTCTCCCTAAATTGTTGCTTTCAGGCTGCAATCCTAGGCATGCTTACATGGGACTAAGCCTCACAGGGCATACCATGGAGCATATTTCTGAGAAAGCATGCACAGGATGGCACTATGGCAGTTTCCAGCTCCTCTGTTGCTGCAGATATCTGGGAGCCAGTAAAAGAGTCTCTGCAGGCCAAATCCAGCCCCTGGGCCTTATGTAGTGCAGGCCTGCTCTAGAGTAAGGGTTTTTATTATTTATTATTATTTATTATTATTATTTATTCAGTTTCTATACTGCCCTTCCAAAAATGGCTCAGGGCGGTTTAGAGAAATAACAACTTAAGACTTTATACCTTCAGATAAAGTCTGCCACATCAGTTTGTTTACAGGAGTTCCAAGCAATATTGTAGAGGATTCAGAAGAAGGTTCTAGGGCCTAGCTATCTTTTCATATCAACTCAGGATATGCCCTAGAATACATCCAACTCCCCACAATTATGGAGGCTGGGTGGGTTTAGTATTGGTAGATAAGCAGTCTTGAATTCTATTCAACATTATAGATCCTCTCATTTAGGAAACCCTGAGTTCTCATGAACGCAGTTTGAAAACCACAAGCTAAAGCAATCGGCATAGACCTAAAACAGCAACATGCATGACAACCGAGGCAAGTTACCTCTATTGGAATAAGTGCAGCAAAGTAACAGTAACTGTGGTTGGAAGGGAGTGTCCTTGCTCCTTATCCATTGCCTTAACCTTGCAAATGTGTGTTTGGAGCAAGAACCCATTCCCCTTTCCTCTAACACTGAGATTGTGCCATCGAGTCAGTGTTGACTCCTGGTGACCACAGAACCACGTGGTTTTCTTGGTAGAATACAGGAGGGGTTCACCACTGCCTTCTCCTGCACAGGTTGTTTCCCCGCTGCGCCTTTAGGTGGCTTTACTCCCAGCCAAAACGGCTATTCCACATGCGCACTCACTTTTAGCACAGTGTGCGGGAACCAAGGCTGGCAGCAGCAATAGTACTTTCTGAAGTACTATGCCCTTTCCCAAGCCTGTGTTTCCAAATGGGACACATACAGAACACTAGTATGTTGGCTGCCAGCCTTGGCTCCCCCTTTCTCTCTCTATACAAGAATCTGGCAAATGACATCTCATTCTGGCTCCTAGGAGTTTCCCTTCTGTCCCAATATAGCATTTGATTGCAAGACACACTTCACATACACAAAGTTCTGTAAATAAATCCTGCACAAGTAGCAACAGAAACCATCTCTCTTGACTCAACTCGTCTCTATCCTCTGTCGTGGCTCATCCAAAAGAGAGAAAGGCCAAGGACCAAATTAAGTCTGATGGCAGCAGCTATATTTTTAATCCTGCACCTGTCCCCATACTGCACGGGTGTCCATTTTAATACAAAAGGGCACATGAGGGAAGCTGAATCCTAACCTTGCCCCACTGTGATGCATCGTTATTTTTTCCCCTCCAGCCTTGCTCGACAAGTGAACTGGGTGGTGCACTGTGTGAGCTAAATTAGAACAGGAGAAGAAAGATCCAGCTTTCTTCATGCACATGTCTCTTTTGATGTTAAAAATGGACCACCCCACCTTATTCACGAACAGGGAACCTACAGCTGAAAACACACAAAACTACTGCTGCCATGACTAGCTTGGCTCTCAAAGTATCATTTGTGTTGTGTGTTTTTCGGTGTGGGAATAAATGGGCAGAGCTGTTGTTACTAGCTTTGTCAGCTCTTGCCCAGTTCCCAAAAGGTGTCCAATCTGTAGCACCAGGGACAGGAAAAAGTGAGCCTACTGGCCTAGCAATAGAAACATGCCAGGCTACCCTGTGCTCCTGTAAGTTCCTCCTACACTGCACTGGCTCTCTGGCTCAGTAGGAGAGCCATGGAAGCTCTGTGTCAAAACTACCACAAGGAACAAAAGACTGCATGTGTAGGTAACTGTGCATTTGACAGGTACTACTTTGATTTAGACTTCGCTTTGTGACACATTTGTGCAGAGGTTGGCTGCTGTCATCACCCCAACAAAGCCTTCAGGGTGGGCTGACTTATCAGATACATTCAAGTCAACATAGAATATGAGCACTGTAGGAACATAGGAAGCTGCCATATACTGAGTCAGACCATTGGTCTATCTAGCTCATTACTGCCCCGGCAAAGAGGCACCTTTTACAGTGGCGATTCTCTTTATTTAGCAGGGGGGGGAGTAACTGGCCCTATCCACCCCCAGCACAGTACTTCCAGTGACTGTTGCTGGTGTCTATCTTATGTTTTGTTTTAGAATGTGAGCCCTTTGGGGACAGGGAGCCATCTTATTTATTTGTTATTTCTCTGTGTAAACCGCCCTAAGCCATTTTTGGAAGGGCGGTATAGAAATTGAAACAACAACAACTGTCTTCACAGACTGGCAGCAGCTTCTCCAAGGTTGCAGGTAGGAATCTCTCTCAGCCCTATCTTGGAGATGCCAGGGAAGGAACTTGGAACCGAGATGCTTTTCCCAGAGCGGCTCCATCCCCTAAGGGGAATATCTTACAGTGCTCACACTTCTAGTCTCCCTACATTGTACTGGATAATAGGGAAGAGATTAGGTTGCCAGCTCATAGTGAACACCAGAGGCTTTAGCCTTTGGTTTCTGGGGGGGTCGCCAGGAGAAGCTGTAAACTCTCTGGGTGAGGGGCCAGAACCAAAGCAGGGAGAAAGAAAGAGGTTACTTTCTGTTTGGTTTTAATGAGGGTCTTGTTGGGGTTTTGTTCTGCATCCTTTCCCCATCAGGCTCCATCCCCAGGATGGAGGCTCCATTTCCCCACTGTGTGAAACAGGGTGCTGGACTAGATGGGCCTTGGGCCTGATCCAGCAGGGCTGCTCTTATGTTCAAGTAGAGCTGGGCTCTTCCTTTGATCAAGCGATAGGCAACCCTGGCTCTCCTTGAACTGCATCTCGCAGCATCTGCAACTCGCAGGCAACTCGATGATGGGAGTTACAGTTCCGCATCAGAGGGAGAGCCAGGGTGGCCTACCCCATCCTCTACTCTACTCCCCTAATGGGTGGGGGGGGAGGCGCACTGGGCTCCTCTCGCACCTGGTCAGGCGCCACCCTCGCCCTCGGGGTTCATACTGTCTCAGGAAGCCCGGCAGCCCCCTAGGCAGGGATGGAGACAACACAGGGTAACTGAGAGCCCAGAGCGTTCCTCCTCCCAGCAGCAGCCACTACTGTCTGCAGGGACAGCACAGCCCCCTCCCCAGACCTCCGCGTCTCCCACGTACCTGGCTCCCTGGCTGGCGGGCGAGCGCTGGCAAAGGTGAAGCCGGATCTCCTTGAGGTTCTTCCCGAGGTTACTCCCGATAGCTCGCACAGCTGAAGCCGCCGCCATCTTAACTTGCTGCCCCCTTAACCAATAATATGTCTGCTAGCATCACGGCGTCTGGCCAATCCTCACGTTAGAGCGAAAGGGAGGGGGCGGAGCTATGCAAAGAGAGCAGTAAGCGGAAGCTGACTGAGCACGCGCAGACTGTGTGCTGCTGGGAACGAAAAAGGCGGACTGCTGCCCGTGGAAGTAACACTTTCTCATATTTGTTGTCCCCCCACGACAAATATGAGAAACTGCTACTACACCGGTCCCAAACGTAGACCTAGAACCACCAATTAACACAGAAGGGTTCCGGATTCTGTAGATTTGTTTTCCCTCCCTCCCGGGCGAAAGTGAGACTTTTCATAGAACTCAATAGCGAAATCCAGGATTTTAACTTGAGAGCATCACTTCCTCCGCTCCGCAATAAATGATAACAGCAAAGACTTTATTTTTCTCAGTCTCTAACGTGCCATATGGGAAAACAGACCGTATTAGCATAAAATTGCATTGCAGGGCTACTTTTTTAAAGGTTTGAAAAGTGAGGGGAGGAGCGGGGTGGAATCATGTTTTTCATATGAAATAAGACCTGGGTTAGGACTATCAGGAACTACTCTCTGGGGATAGATTTTGGTGGAGCGGGAATTCGCTGCTGCCCATCCAGTTGAAATCCTGTTTTTCTCCATTGATTTCTATAGGCGTCATACCCGGAAGATGGAAAAATGTCCGCTCCAAGGAAAGCCTGATAATAACGCCCAGTGAGAAGCGTCCCTCTGGCCTTTTTCTATCTCTGTGCTCCCAACCTGTCTCCGCGCAGTGTCTTCTGGGTCAAAGCTCTTTCCGGCCAACGCTGCTCCCATTGGCTGAGTGTTCCCTTCTCTTCCGCGGGGGCCTTCTTCGCTGCGTTGTTGGGTTGTCTTCTTGTTCGTCGTCGTCCTCGTTGTTTTTGTTCTCGTAGGAGCCGTTGGTGGCGGCAGTGGTGGTAGCGAAGATGCCGGAGCGGGAGAGTGAGTGTCAACGGGATGGCGTGGTCTCGGATCTAGGGGGCGGGCGGCATTGACCTCTGTGTAAGGCGCCGGCTGATGTAGCCGTTGCCCTGCCCTGAATGTGTCTCTTCTCCTTCCAAAGAGCTCCGGGGAATTTATGTGACAACCCCCCCCCACCCCCGCCATCCCCACCGATTCTGTGAGAGACGTTTGGTAGGGAGTGCCCATGAGTGCACCGTGAGGTTTATGGCCGAGCAGAGCCTTGACTCAAAGCCTCTGGTCCAATTCAGACATTCTGCCTGCTACACACTAGTTCTCACTTGGCCAAAACTATCTTGCTCCCTTCCTCCGCTGCTGTACGCATTTTTGCAACACGGTATAGTGATTTTGAAGGGAACCAGAGCATCTTCTTGTTCTGCCAGAACTTTCCTTGCAAGGTGGTGGAAACCTGTTGTTTTTCTCTGTAAATCACAATGCTGGAAATAATTGAAGTGACTGAAACTGGCAATTTGAAGGGCTTGGTTAAAAGAGGACAGGATTTTCATCATCTGTATCTAAGAGATAAATGAAATATTTATCTATGAAGGTGATGAGATAAGTGGAATTTGGTCTATTGAAACGCACAATAATGTGGTGACTTTGAAAAGGGACAGTGGCTGATGTACTGTGCAGAGATCTATCCATCTTAGAGAGGTGCAGGTGCTGCTGTGTGGCACTCTACAGCCTACATACATTGCTTGCGGAGGTGGGACTACTCCATGCCTACTAAGTCGTGCGCCATGACAGTTGTGATAGAGATCTATGAGAGTAGCTTAGCAACCGTGATGGCATATTGCTTGGTCCTGGAGCAGTCCCGTCTCTGTAAGCAGCACAAGCAGGTTGCAGAGGGCCGCACAGCAGCACGTGCACCCCTCTCTCAAATAGATGGATCTCTGTGCTTTATGTCATCCAATATTTCTGTAACTTTCATGGGTTTTATTAATAAAAGGTAGGAGGGGCAAGAGAGATCTCTGGCATGTACAGAGGGTTTTGGGGAGAGAAACTTTCCTCAACCTTCAGTGCTTGAGAGGAAACTCTGCCTCTGTCCATGGTCTTTTGCTTTCATAAGAACAGCCCTGCTGGATCAGGCCCAAGGCCCATCTAGTCCAGCATCCTGTTTTGCACAGTGGCCCACCAGATGCCGCTGGAAGCCACAGACAGGAGTTGAGGGCGTGCCCTCTCACCTGCCATTACTCCCCTGCAACTGGTACTCAGAGGCATCCTGCCTTTGAGGCTGGAGGTGGCCCACAGCCCTCTGACTAGTAGCCATTGATAGACCATGATGTCATCCAAACTCCTCTTAAAGCCATCCAGGTTGTTGCTTGTCACCACATCCTGTGGCAGAGAGTTCCACAAGTGGATCACGTGTTGTGTGAAAAAGTACTTCTGTTTGTTGGTCCTAGACCTCCTGGCAATCAATTTCATGGAGTGACCCCTGGTTCTAGTGTTGTGTGAGAGGGAAAAGAATTTCTCTCTCTCCACTTTCTCCACACCATGCATGATTTTATAGACCTCTATCATGTCTCCCCGCAGTCATCTTTTTTCTAAACTAAAAAGCCCCAGGTGTTGTAGTCTTGCCTCATAAGAAAGGTGCTCTAGGCCCCTGATCATCTTGGTTGCCTTCTTCTGTACCTTTTCCAGTTCAACAATGTCCTTTTGAAGATGTGGTGACCAGAAGATGTGGTGACGCAGTACTCCAAGTGTGGTCGCACCATAGTTTTGTATAAGGGCATTATAATGTTAGCCGTTTTATTTTCAATCCCTTTTCTAATGATCCCTAGCCTTGAATTTGCCTGTTTCACAGCTGCTGCACATTGAGTCGACACTTTCAACGAGCTGTCCACCACAACCCCAAGATCCCTCTCCTGGTCAGTCACTGACAGCTCGGATCCCATCAGCATATACTTGAAGTTGGGGTTTTTCGTCCCAATGTGCATCACTTTACACTTGCTAACATTGAACTGCATTTGCCATTTTGTCGCCCACTCCCCCAGTTTGGAGAGATCCTTTTGGAGCTGCTCACAATCTGTTTTGGATTTCACTACCCGGAAGAGTTTGGTATCATCTGAAAATTTGGCCACCTCGCTGCTTACCCCTGCTTCTAGATCATTTATGAATAAATTAAAAAGCACCGGTCCCAGTACAGATCCCTGGGGAACCCCACTTCTTACTTCCCTTCCAGTGTGCTTGAGAGAGAAGCAGTGTGAGAAAAGGGAAGAAATAGTAGGAGCTGCTTCTGCTGGATTAACAGTCTCTTTTTTAACACAATGCAAATGAGAGAAGTGAGGCAGAAAGTTGAAAGAAGATGTTGGGTCCCACTTGTCCTGAGGTTTGCAGAATATTAGAAATTGCAGGAGAAACTACTACTATTTCTCCCCTTCTCAGGATTGCATAGCAAATTAGAGAAAATGATGCCTCTCTCCCAAGCCATCTAGCAAGCACAAATAATTTTGGAGGGTATTCTCTCACTTGTATGGAGGCTTAGATACTTTGAGGAGCAGCAGGAGAGAGAGCTTCTTGCAGCTTATGATTCCAGGACTCATTTGCAACTGGGATGAGATTCCTGCTCAGCAAGGCATTGTAAATGAATGTCAAGTTTCTCAGCAATACTCTCAAGTCTGTGGTTGGTATTCGTCCCTCTGTGGATGCTTAATTTTTATATGAGAGGCATTGCAATAAGCTGTGTGACTGGTGCACATGTGTTTGGCAGTGCTGCAAGTGTGTCATTGGCTTGTAATTTGCTTTTCCGTTTTCTTTCCAGGTGAGCCGTTCTCCAATCCTTTGGCCCCAGATAACCATGAGGTGGATGATACTCATTCTTTCCACCAGTGAGTAGAGCCTTCTATTGTATTTTGAGGTAGATGGTCTGTGCTTTTGACTCCTGAGATAAAATGTTTTGCCTTTGCCATCAACCTTGCAGTTGCAAAATACCAAAAGAGCATTCTCTAGGAATAGGTGGGTGGAATTGTAGTCAATGAAGATGGGACAATGAAATGTAGCAGCACCAGAACTAGCGGATTATCCCTGGAATGGGGTGTCCTGCACTAGTGCTGCTGAACTCTTTTCCTTCTGCCTCCTTCCCCACCACCCCTGCTCTAACTATCCTGTATCCTATAATATCCTGTACCCCTTGAATTGGAATTTGAAACCATTAATTAGTCATTGTGATGTTTAAATAAGTTCTTTGTGGATAGGGCCGACTTAGATTTAGACCCCACAATTATTGTAGAGTCTAATGCAGAGGTGTCCAGCAACTCCTCTTATGTGGTTATGCTGGATCGGTTTTAGACTGCGACTCCTGATGATGTGGATAAGTTGCTTGGAACGGTGCGGCCTACCACTTGTTCTCTCGACCCTTGTCCAACATGGCTATCTGGCAGGGGAGTTGTTGTGGAAGGGCTGGTAGATATTATAAATGTTTCTCTGAGGGAAGGCAGGATGCCTTCATGTCTTAAGGAGGCAATCATTAGACCTCTTCTGAAGAAGCCTGGATCCCTCAGAGTTAAACAATTATAGGCCTGTCTCCAGCCTTCCATGGTTGGGCAAGGTAATTGAGAAAGTGGTGGACTCCCAGCTCCAGGCAGTCTTTGAAGAAGCCAGTTATTTAGACTCATTTCAAACTGGTTTTCAGGCGGGCTATGGAGTGGAGGCTGCCGTGGTTGGCCTGACAGATAATCTCCAGTGGGGAGTTGATAGAGGGCGTGTCTCTCTGTTGGTCTTTTTGGATTTCTCAGTGGCTTTCAATACTATTGACTATAGTATCCTTCTATAGTCAATAGTATCCTTCTTCTCTCAGGCAGATTCCAGATAATTTCACTTAGAGACTGTTGTCCTTCAAAACGTGAACTTTTATATAGCATTCCTCAGGGCTCCATACAGTCTCCAAAGCTTTTAAACATCTACATGAAATTGTGGAGAGAGGTCTTCAGGAGATTTGGTGCAGGCTGTTATCAGTATGCTGATGACACCCAAATCTATTTCTCTATGTCAACATCATCAGGAGAAGGCGTAACCTCCCTAAATGCCTGCCTGGAGGCAGTGATGGGCTGGATGGTGGATAACAAACTGAGACTGAATCCAAATAAGATGGAGGTACTTATTGTGTGGGGTACTCAGGGGACAATTTTGATCTGCCGGTTCTGGATGTGGTTCACACTTTCCCAGAAGAAACAGGTATGCAGTTTGGGAGTGCTTCTGGATCCAAACCTCTTCCTGGTATCTCAGGTTGAGGCAGTAACTAGAGGTGCTTTCAGTCAGCCTTAGCTGATACACCAGCTGTGTTTCTTGAAATAAATAACCTAAGAACAGTAGTACATATGCTGGTAACCTCCAGACTTGACTATTGCAATGTGCTCTATGTGGGGCTGCCTTTGTATGTAGTCTGGAAAATGCAGTTGGTACAGCAGCCAGGTTAGTCCCTAGGTCATCTCGAAGAGACCATATTACACCTACATTACAAGAACTACGCTGGCTACCAATAAGTTTATGGGCAAAATACAAGGTGCTGGTTATAACCTATAAAGCCCTAAATGATTTAGGCCCTAGGTATTTAAGAGAACGTCGTCTTCACAATAAACCCCATACCCCATTGAGATCATCTGGTGAGGTTCATCTGCAGTTGCCACCTGCTCATCTGGTGGCTACACAGGGACAATCCTCTGTTGCTGCCCAGAGACTCTGGAGTGTACTCTTTGCTGAAATAAGAGCCTCTCCATCTCTGAAAACTTTTTAAAAGTCCCTAAAGACTTTTTCACCCAAACTTTTAAACTAGACCTGTGGTTTTAAATTGTTTGAAAGTTTTAATTTATCTTCCTCGAAGGCCTTATCTTCCTTGGAGATCTTCAGGGGAGCTTTGAAAACCCATCTTTTTAGCCTGGCTTTTTAATGATATCTAGTTTTAATTTTAGTGAGTTTTAATATGGTTTAAATTGTATTTAATTTAAATTGTTTAGTGTTGTGTGTTTGATTTTAATGTTAACTGCCTGAGCCACTTTAGGAAGGGTGCTAAAGAAATAAACAATAAAATAAAATAAAATCTGTTTTAATTTGTTTATGTTGCTGTAAGTTTGGGGCAGTGTACAAATATAATAAATAATATAATATAATATAACTATTGGAGGAAGGAAGAGAATTCTCAATCCAAAGAATCCCAATCCTTACGTTCAGGGGATCCAAAGCTCCTTAAACTTCAGTCCCTTACGAGGAGATACAGTTATCCTAAAGGAGCATCTGGGAACAACTTCTGTCCGGCAGTGAATCTCATAGTGTGACTTGTAGAATGCAGAATATCACACCGTGTCTTTTTCACAGTAAAACACAATTATGTTTCTCACAGGTCCAAGCTGACCAATGAAGACTTTCGCAAGCTTCTTATGACCCCACGGGCAACCCCAACATCTGCCCCACCTTCCAAATCTCGCCATCATGAGTAAGCATACACTCTCTGTACAACGTTTTTCTTCCGTCAGTTCATGTTTATCTGATATTCGGATATTCGGATCTAGCATAATTTTACCTGATCTATACACAGGAGAGAAACTAAATTCAGAGTAGGGTATGTAATGAAGCTGACATTAGGGATGTGCACGAACCGGTTCGGAGGCCCTTTTATGGGCCTCCGAACCGGTTCGAACATTGCCCGGCTCGAGTGTTCAATGGCGGGGGTGATGGTGGCTTTAAGGGTGGGGGAGGATGCACTCCCCACCACACCGCATTTCCCCTGACAGCACCCATCTCACTAAAAGCCCGTCAGGGTGGTAGTGTACTTCCCTGCTGCCCCGCTCTGATATTATACGGAAGTAACTGGAAGTAGCAGCTGTGACTGTGCGTCACTCACGCATGTTGGGCGCATGCACGCGACTCTCACGCGCAACGCACGCAGTTGCAGCTGCTACTTCCAGTTACTTCTCGATAACATCAGAGCGGGGTGGCAGGGAGGTACACTGCTGCCCTGACGGGCTTTTAGCAAGATGTGTGCCGGTGGGGGAAATGCGGCAGGAGGCAGATAAGTGCATCCTCCCCCGCTCTTAAACCCACCACTCCCCACCACCGCCTGCCGTCGAACCAGCCCCTGTCAGTTCTGTGCACATCCCTAGCTGATATATCAAATTTGGAATAATAGCAATAACAATTAGCATTTTTATAGCATGTTAGTGTTCAGGTACTTCACATAATTATCTCAGTAATACTTAACAGCAACTCTGGAGGGTAAGAGAGTATTATCCCCATATTGCAGGAAGAACAGTGGATTGTCTGTGGCCACTTTGTAAGTTTATAGATGAGGCAATATTTAAATTGGGGATTTTGAAGCTTACATCCTAGACAGTATGCTATCCAACTGTCAAAATGTTTAATGTGACTACTGAGTGTGTGCCTGTAGCTTTTGTTTTGAAGGCTTTGTGGCCTACTTTGGCTTCCCTTGATTGACTAATTGATGAAGGTAGGTGCTGAGATGGATTAACAGTAAAATGGCCTACTCCAAGCCTGTGGCAAGCACCATCTTGGAACTGAAGCTTTCTGTTGCTTTATTGTACTTTGATCAGTACTATTGTTATGAACATGAATTTTCTTGTTTTCTTTAGAATGCCAAGGGAGTATAATGAAGATGAAGATCCAGCTGCTCGCAGGAGAAAGAAAAAAAGGTAAATAGGGGAAAACAGTGATCTAGAGCCAGAGCTCTAGCTCTGATGTTTGTTTAAAGTGTGGGAAGAATCCTCAGGCTCTGGACCCTTGGTTGCCTTTCTTTTAATAAGGGAGGGTGCCTGTGGGGCCTCCATATTGGTTGTTTGATTTAAAAACTAAGCCTGGATGCAAATTCCCCATCCAGTTACAGTCCTGAGTTCTTTTTGGGAGAGGGAAATGGTTCATGGGCATATTCAGACATACCAGGATACTCCCTCTCTGCACTTCTGCCTTTCATGCTGGTTAGGGCACTGAGGCTGCATTCCTGACCTCAGGCAATGATTCACCTGGAGTTGATAAGGCATTGTCTACCCTACTGATCTGATTGGATCTTTCAGTGGCATTTGATGTCATTGAGCATAATTTATTGGTGACATATCTGCAAAACCTATAGTTAACCTTGACTTAAAGATAGGTGTAAGTTGCTGAGAACATATGAATTTGCATCATGCTGGGGTGGTCATTAGTGAGAGATGCCGTGGACTTGAACCCATGACCCTCTGTACACAAACCATGTGTTCTGTCATTGTGCTATGGCCTTTCCTTGTGTGACTTCAGCATTCTAGTTTCTGCATGGGCTCCCCTTTCATGTTTGGTCACAATTCAAGATGCTGGCTATAACTGGTGGCCTGGGCTCAGTGCCAACCTCCTCTTAAGCGTAGTCTTTTACTAGTACCCTCTAAGATTGAGCAGCAAAGTGATGTTAGAGAGGTGTTGCCTGAGGCTGCCCCACAGCTGTAGGAACCCCTTCCACTGAGGCTTGTCAAGAGCTAGGCTTGGACATTTTTCAGAAGTACCATAAGACCTTTGTATTACTGGATATATTGACTTTTTTAAAAAATGGTTTTGAGCATGTCACTCAAGATTAGGGCAGATTGAAAAATAAATATGTTGGTCTCTCTGCATGGAAAAGGTGGGCTAAGAACTGAAGACCAAAGGTACTGGTGAAACAGCTTTAACATAGGGCAATGACAGTCACTCATGATGCATGTTAAGAGAGATGGGCGTTCTCCCCCCCTCCCCCCGATGTCATGGTCATGGGCATTGGTTTCTAATTGTAACTGGTTTGTTTTTCTCATGCCAGCTATTATGCAAAGCTGCGCCAACAAGAGATTGAGCGAGAGAGGGAGCTGGCTGAGAAGTACAGGGACCGTGCCAAGGAGAGAAGAGATGGTGTCAACAAGGACTATGAGGAAACAGAACTGATCAGCACGACTGCCAACTACAGGGCAGTAGGACCTACTGCAGAGGCGTGAGTACAGTCACTCTTACTGCTTTTCCACTTTGCATTATGCAACTTTGGTGTCAAGCAGTTGCTTTTTATTCCACCAGGGATAAATCTGCTGCAGAAAAGAGGCGGCAGTTGATTCAGGAATCCAAGTTCTTGGGTGGTGACATGGAGCACACTCACTTGGTGAAGGGTCTGGATTTTGCTCTGCTGCAGAAGGTAAGCCCAGATCAAATAACAGCACATCAGTGATTCACATGTTAGACGAAAAAGAGATTCTTTATGTTGTGACCTCACAACTAATGAGATACTGCTCATATTCAAGTTGGGCTTTCATTTACTGCCATTCAGTCTTTTGGTGTCTCAAGATTTTTAGAAATCTTGCAGAAGTTTGAAACAAGCAAAAATCATATAATGTTGTTTCATCAAAATGGTTGTGAGAATCTGGCTAATGCCTTTATTGAGTGTGTCTCTCTGAAATTTTGGAATAACTCTAGATTGTGTGTTCTGCTGTAAGAGCTAGTTTCTGCAGTGCTTGTCTATAAGAATGTCTTGCATTGATTGCTAAACACCACACAATCAAGGTTTTAGAACTCAGAGCATAAGTTGAAGTATTTAAGAAGTCCCTCGGTGCTGCCTCCACCTTCCTATCTACTGTTGGTGCTTTTCCGGCAGCAGTTGAGCGAGAGAAAAACCTGCTTACTCTGAACTTGCATCCTGTTCTTGTAATTTATCCCCTCCAAACAAGACTATTTTGTAATACTGTTGGGCTCATTTGTGTTCTTCAGTTACCTTACCACAAATCATTCCTGGACTTTTACATATTTGGAATATAGTTGACTTGTGTATGAAACATCTCTGTGCTATATAAACTTTTTAAAAAGTTTCTGTTTTTATTGATGTGGATAGGGAGTTGTGAAAAGTCAGAACTGCACAACGAGTTATTACTTAACAGTTCAGGTGAAAATTCCGGTCTTGCTCTTTCCCCCCCTAACCCTCAGTAGTCCTACCTCTTGTGGATAGGGTCGGCCAACTGAAGATAAGTTAGAGTACAGGCTTACTTGTCTAGTCACTGACTGCTTACACTGTTGAAGGGATATTTGTCTATCTGATCAGTTGGGAGACTGTGGCATTGCTGCAGTCAGAGTAGCATTCTGAAAAGCATTTCTCTTTTTTGTTCAGGTGCGTGCTGAAATTGCCAGCAAAGAAAAGGAAGAGGAGGAACTGATGGAGAAGCCCCAAAAAGAAACAAAGTGAGTGGGAGTGAGCAGAGTTCTAGCCTGTGAGATTTTCAGCTGAAGGAGAAGGTGGCACAGAAATTTGTTTTTCATAATGTTTCATTTTTTTCTTCTTTAGAAAAGATGAAGATCCTGAAAACAAAATTGAATTCAAGACTCGTTTGGGTAGGGATCCTCAGATGTGTGTTACTGTCATCTGCTAACCTTTGGGTGAGGTATTGTGGTGATCTAGTACTGTGAACAGATTTTGCTAGGGCTCTGACAGTCCTAAGGTGACCAGAGGCTGGGAGCATGCATTGGTTGGATACCTGATCTATTCATGTGGTCTGAAGAGCTGCTGATTAGGGAACAGACTGGAATATCTAGTGCCACCGGATGCCAGGGTTCCCTAAGTGGGCATTTTCTTCCTTGTTAGGTCGTAACATCTACCGGATGCTGTTCAAGAGCAAGGCTTATGAGCGGAATGAGCTCTTTCTGCCAGGGAGGATGGCCTATGTGGTGGATCTTGATGATGAATATGCCGACACAGACATCCCTACAACCTTGATCCGAAGCAAGGCTGACTGCCCTACTATGGAGGTAAGTGTCCCAAATGTTTTCTCTGAATTCGCAAAAGTATTGGCTTTTAGTAGTACAGTGTGTGCATGAGAATAGCATGTAGTCAATTACATCACCATTAATTTGTTGTTGGCTTTTTTCAGGCCCAGACCACGTTGACTACAAATGACATTGTCATTAGTAAACTGACCCAGATTCTTTCCTACTTGAGGCAAGGCACCCGCAACAAAAAGCTCAAGAAGAAGGACAAAGGTGAATAAAGTTAGGATTATATCAGAGTTTGGGTTCTTGTAGTACTCTTTATGATTTAGTTATTTAACCTATTTCTATACCGCCCAAAACTTGCATCTCTGGGCAGTTTACAATTAAAATCCTTAACATTAAAATCAATTAAACCCCAACATTAAAAGTATGAAAACTATAAATCTAATTAAAAGTCTGGGTGAATAAATATGTCTTCAGTGCCTTTTTAAAAGTTGCCAGAGATGGGGAGGCTCTTATTTCAACAGGGAGCGCATTCCAAAGCCCAGGGGCAGCAAGAGAGAAGGCATTGCAGATTATAATTCTTAGTGGAGAAGACTCCATAATATGAAGGAAGCTAGAGTGCAAACCCTGCTTAGTCTGTATCTTTCCAAAGTTACTGCCTCTCAGGTTGAAGAGACAGAGACAGAGTGAGCACAGATGGGACAGGGTTGCTTGATGTGCCATGCATGTGCAGTTTCACATGCACAAGATGTCATAGACATCTGCAAGAATCTCTCTGTGCTCTTTAGTGCTTCCTCAAGATAACAAAGTTGAAACTAATATGGATATAGAAGATGGCTTGTTCTGATTGCTGTCTCTTTTCAGGAAAACTGGATGAGAAGAAACCTCCTGAGGCAGATATGAGGTAAGCAAATTACCTTTCTCCCAGGAATGTGAAATACTAAATATTTTACTATGAAGATCAGTCTTGCCAGTAAGAAAGTGCATTGCATGTTTTTAAAAGGACTGGTCATTTCACAGGCTGTCCTGTGCAATCCCCTTCAGAATCCTCCTTTCACCGTACTTCTCCCAGCACTGTTAGGGCCATCTTAGGTGACTTGGCCACCATCTCTGGGGTTTTCCTTTCTGTTTCTTTTTTCCCTTTTCCTTGACTTGCTGGGCAGTTCACCACCTGATGCCCTCTGCTTGTCCTTTGCTAACATTTCAACAATCAAAATATCACTTAGAGAAGAGTTTACAATGTTTATACCCCTTTCCCCCCATCCTGTGGATTATCCTCCAGGAATTTAGCTAGACTCTTGTTTTGGGATTTGGGATCCTTCTGAGAGGCTGCTTACCTTAAACCTAAAGGGGAATCTTGAAAGAACCCCCAGCAGACCTCCAAAAAGGATCAAGTGAATGGTCTGGGTCTGGCCTAGCCATTCTCTCTGTGTTTAAGATATTGTAGCACTTGTAGTAGCTCCCTTTATTGTAGTAAAGGGAATCCACCTCAGCACTCAGAACACAGAAGGTTGGCAGTGGACTGCTTAATGGAGGAGAGATTCACGTTAAGAGGAGGCTGTAGAGGAAGTTCTGCTTCCTGAGACTTGCGTGTATTTCCACCTGTTGGCCTTTCTAACTTGTACCTGTCTGAAATACAGTATCTTTGAGGACATTGGAGATTATGTGCCAACGGCAGCAAAAGTGCCACGGGAGAAGGAGCGCGAGAGGTACAGGGAACGGGACCGAGAGCGGGAGAGAGAGCGAGACAGGGAGCATGAAAGAGATCGTGAACGGGACCGAGAGAGGGAACGGGAGCGTGAAAGGGAGGAAGAGAAGAAGAGGCACAGCTATTTTGAGAAACCCAAAGCTGATGATGAGGTGAGTAAACACTTAGCCATGAAACTGACAGGTACGGTATGTTAGTATATGATGCTTTGCAAGTCACAGGCAGAAGTTGGGGAATGTGGAAGTTCTAAAATTAAAAAAAGACCTGGCAAGGAAGGGTGGCTGCATGCCCTGTCTTGCATGACCCGGATACTATTTCCACCTCTGCACTCTTTCTGAATGGTTCTGCTAATCCTGATGTGTTGCTGGAAGGTGAAATCTGAGTGTTTTCCCTTCTGATGTGACTCTCCAGTGCTTTGGTGGGCGGTTGGTTATTGTGATGTCTGGCATGAGGGAGTGGAGGCAGCCATGGGGCACAGATTGAGGTGATGTAGAGTCGTAGAATTTGTAATGGTCAGATACAGGCTTAACCCACATCTTGTTGCTTGTCCAGCTCAGGAAATCTGGGGACTTTTCCCCTGCTTGATCTTGCTGCAGATAAATGCAATGTTGCATTAAAGGATCTCGCTCCTCAGTGACTCCATTTTGGAGGAGATTGCTGTTCTGATGGCCATAGTGGAGCTCTGGCTGAATGAAGGGAGTGGTCAAATTCTATCTTGGTTGCTACTGACCAGGCATCAAAGAAATGTTTTAAAACAGATGATCAGTGTTAGGCGTAGGGATGCTTCTCATGAGGGAGAGCATGCAGGGAGGTATATTGGATCTGAGTATGGAATGGGTAATAATTAAGAGGTATCAATGGATACTTACACTATTTTGTCCCTGTCCCCTGTGTAAGACCATGCAAATCTTACTGTTCTTGTTCTGCCAGGCTAATGTGTGTCTTTTTCCATTTTCCTTCTAGCCTATTGATATTGATAAAGGTAAGTGTCCCTGTTTTTTGGGTTTGTTTTTTTTGTTAATCTTGGTATAAAATTGACTGAGGTAGACAAGACTGATTTCCTGTTCATACTGGCTGCAGAACAGTGGACTCGCAAGAATCTGGGTTTTCTTGTGAGCCCTCCAGTATTGTTAATCTTAGGAATGTTTAAGATGTTCACATATAATATTTCTCAGATGCCCAAGGCAGCTTACATCATCAAATATAAAGCAAGCATATGAAGATAACAAACATGGAAGAAAACAAAAGCAGCCTCCATGGTGAAGAGGATAATCTGTTAGCCAGCTGGGCCAAATGCCTGCAGACAGTCAGGCCTTCAATGAGCAACTAAAACACAATTAAGGAGGAGCCAAGCAAGTCTCACATCTTGGGCACAGGCACTGAGAATGCCCCTCCGTATGTCCCAGCCAACTACAATTTAAAATTAATGGGACTTAAGAATCCCATTTTTCTTAGGATACAACTCAGACTTCTGTATTTCAGTTGACCTGTTTAGGTCTGTGCTTTTAAAGTGCTATCTTCAGATCTTCTTCCTCCTTGGATTTTATTTTTGTTTTCTTCATAATATATATCTTGCCTTCTGCAACAATATTTTCAGGTCACCTTTCAAAATGAAATCTATTACTATTATAAAACAGCAGGATGAAACAGTGGCAGTTAAACTGTTTGTCAGATTAAAAGCCTGGAAAATGAAAGGGTCTTTGCCCAGTGCCAAAAAGACAAGAAAGTAAGTGCCAGCAAACCTCTCTGGGAAGAGCATTCCATAATGGGGAGCCACATTCAGGAAGGCCTGATTGCAGTCAGATGTGCACCCTGAACAGGGCCTCTGAAGATCATCTATGGACAGGCTCATGCTCCTCTGTACCTGCAGTTGTATTTGATTTCCCCCTGTGTTACGAGGTTTTTCATTCACCTTTGCTGTACATCACCCCTTAGAAGGCAGTGACACCTACTCCAGAGTGGTGTGCTATGGTTGCTTGCAATGTATGGTTTACTTTAGGACAACTGAGTAAGAGTCTTCTGTTCTTGAATTTACTGGCTGGGAGCACAATTGCCTCTATGTTGGAATGATGGAGAGTCTCTGCTTTAATATCTTCCTTTGTTTCCAGGACCTGGTTCAGCCAAAGAGCTGATTAAATCAATCAATGAGAAGTTTGCCGGTGCAGGTGGCTGGGAAGGAGCAGAATCATATCCTTTATATTCATTCAAAAATATGTGCACTGGTGCTAGATAGAAGCTGATGTAGGAGGCTGTCTAGTGAAGCTGATGTAGGAGGCTGTCTAGTGAAGCTGCACTGTCTGTCTCCTACAGCATGAAAACAGACTTCCACCCTAGGCTCAGTTCTTCATTTGAAGGGACTACTTTATCTTGTATGTTGGGGAAGCTTCAGAAGCAGCCTGTAGTTTGTTACCAGTTCTCAGTCCTCCTATATGGGAGGGGCCATTTTTTTTTGTATTGCTCAGGATACAAGTATGTCTACAGCGACAACGAAACTGTTGCATTCTGAAGTAGGAGGATGGGGGCTTTCCCTGGTCTGAACTGGCAGGGGGAAGGGGAGTTCTCTAATATCTTCTCCACTGGTAGCATTGCCAGCAGCTGTGGAGCTGCTGATCAGGAGTGCCTAGTTGAGTCCCTGTCATCTCAAGGCAAACAAGGGAAGGGCCCTTTCTCACATCTGTAATTTGTCCCATATCCTACTGATGCCAGTATAAAGCATCATCTTTGGGGATGGGATGGAATGGGTGAGGATAAAAAAGGGAGAGAGTGGAGCATTAGAATGAAAGGGGCCTATCTCTCCCATCAAATTGTCAGCAAGCTAGTTAACTGTAGCTTGCTAGAGGAAATGGAGGGAATTGGCAACACTCTGTGTAAATCCCAAGCTGCTGATCTATGGTGGGGAGAGGCTCATCAGATAGTCTCTAACTCTAGTGATGTGCAGACCACTTTTTCTTAACATGCGACACATTAAAAAAGCCTGAAGACAAAAAACAACTAGGCGACTTCTTTGGGATGTCAAACAGCTATGCAGAATGCTACCCTGCTACGTAAGAGTGTGCTATTTTTCGAGAGAGGGGAGGTGCAGCAGTGGGGCTTCCAACAGCTATGATGACCATTTGGAGCTGAACTAGAATCTTGCTTTGCCCAGCTCTGTCACTCACCCCCTTGTTCTTGCTGCTCATGGTTACAGTGGTGTTTTTGTGTAAAGAGGGGAGCACTGAAGTAACCATGAGGACAAATGCTTCTGTGATCTGCAGCCTGGATCACCCCAGGCTGCAGATCACAGAAGTGCCTCCTCTTAGGGTCACAGTGCTTTCCTCTTTACACAAAACACCACTATAACTGTGAGTGGTGAGAACAAGGGGTGAATGAAGGGCTGGGGTGGGACATCTGACCCACTTCGGTGCCTGTAAGTGGGTAGGGTGTTTTTTGGGTTTTTTTTACTAATGTCTGTTTAGGGCCTTAGTTAGTTCACTTTTACTGTCAGTCCCAAAACCTACTGCATTACATCTATAATAACTACCAGCTCTGTGGTTGCCAGGAATCAACACCGACCCGATGGCATACCTTTACCAATTGCTTACTCCTGTTTGATATCAGTCCTTTGTTCTAAATAGTTGCAATGACTGCCTTTTTAAAATGTTGCATTAGAGGTTTGTGTCTGAATTATTGGTCTTGGCTTTCTGATCTCTGTCAACACTATTTATTCAGAGAGTGGAGTACACCTTAATAGTAGCCTAGCCAACAACCTGATAGTGTGGAGTAAACAGAAGCATTTGCTGGTACTTCTGCCAGAACAGAAATTGAAAATTAATTGCAAAATACTTGTTTAGAACATGCACATTACTCTGTAACAGAAAGTATCAAAATTATATCTAAAATACTTGCCCTACAGATGACCTAATAAGATGATAATTCATCTTTATGGCTTGTATTTCAGGTTCAGGATTTCTTAGTAGCCTTAGAAAGCAAGCCTCCAGCTCTGTCAGTTGGTAATGAATTATAGCATCTGGATAACTGAAGCAAATTTCATGTGGACATTCAGCCTGCCCTAGCCAAATAAAGGCATCTGTTATCAGGTTCCATTCTGGCAACAGAGCAGAAGCATATCTGGAACAAAATCCTTTTGATGAAAGGGGATGCATATAGGCTGAACTGTGGGCTTGTGAAACTTAGACAGCTTCTCTGCAGGAGGAGGCTTCCACGGTTTTGGTGCTAAGTACACACAGCCCAGCTTTTTATGTGAGGAGTAGCCCAAAAATGGTATTTTCCCAGTGACTTTATAATACATAAACTGAGGCATGCTAGATTGTTCCAGCAAAAGCTGGTTTGCAAGGAATTGTTAGCAGGAAGGGAAGTTATGTGTAACTCTTTTGCCTGTCCTTGACAATGAAACCTCAAATAGGGGCAGAGATAGATATGTAGTATCTTTGCTACAGATCACTTGAATCATTTTGGGTCATACACTCCCAACTTGGTCTGTTTTAAGAGTATTCTGTTAACATACAAATGACCTTGTGTGACACATTAGCATTTAAGTGCTCCCACAGTAGTCTAAAAGAGAATTAAAGACTTGGGCAGGTTTTTTTCCAGCAGCACATCTGAGAACAGATCTCTAACAGGCTCCTTAGGCAGACTTGAAGTTGCCTCATCTTTATTATCCTTGATGCCAAGAGTAATCTCACCTGAATTTCAGAAATACTTTTGGTAGAATGAGCTTCCTTGTGACTGGGGGGCTGACTGACCTAGAATCTCTGGAACCAGAGAAATCCAGAAAGTGCCTCCTGAGTTGAAGGCCTGTAAGGATTATTGAAAGCTGTCCAATTATGTCTTTTCTTTTCTCTTTTCTAAAGAATGGATGATATGGCTGTAGATAGTGATGAAGAAGTAGACTACAGCAAAATGGATCAGGTATGTTACCCATTCTTTACAATATCAAAACAAACATTTCTATCCTGGAGGGCAAAATACTGTGGTGCTGTGTGAAGATATTTGCATAGCTGATATATCGGGTCTTCCAGAGTGTAGATTTCACAAGGCTTCCATTTATCATTGGCATCTGGAATGGCAACTCTTAAAATCATGGCCTTGTTTGTAGCAGGATGTGGTGATACCATTGATTCTGCTATTTTATATTGCAGATGGGGACCTGAAGTTTTGAATGTTCTGCAGTGTAAACAAATTCTGAACGTAGGAAACTAGCATAGTAAAGAGCAAGCTGGTCTAAAGCAGAGATAGGGGGCATTCAGAAACAATATCCTCCACTTGGAGTCCAAAACTTGTGCAGTCCACTCTACCACCTCCTCCTGCTAGATGTATAGACCAAGCTTTTCCATTTTCTCTCTCCTTCTGAAGGGAAACAAAAAAGGACCCCTTGGCCGCTGGGATTTTGACACACAAGAGGAGTACAGCGAGTACATGAACAACAAGGAAGCTTTGCCCAAGTAAGTTTGCAGCTTTGTCTTAAGGGTGGGAGGTTGTGGCATTGACCTTTTGGGGAAATTTTCACCAGTGACTGCCTCCTGTAACAAGAGGAGGGGACAACTCTCTGTTCTCAGAGAAGGCTGACTGCACATAGCTCTCTAGCTGAAGGCACAATTTCCCCATCCATATTTGAACTCTTGCTGTTTTACCCTAGAGCGGCATTTCAGTATGGAATCAAGATGTCTGAGGGCCGTAAGACACGCCGTTTCAAGGAGACAAACGACAAGGCTGAGTTGGATCGGCAATGGAAGAAGATCAGTGCAGTGAGCATCTTGAGTAGAATACCCCTTTCCCCATGCAAGGATGTGAGGTTCTCCGGAGCAGAGTTCAGTTGAAGCCATCGAATGGTGGCTTTGGTGTTCGTAAGGGAATGGATCTGTGGCTGACTGGCTCAGTCACTTCCATACATAGGGATACCAGCCCTTGTGCAAACATCTCTAAGGTGCTGAATTAGCTGGGAGTTCTCAAGTTGTCACACATTTCAGTTCATTGTCACCATCCTATGGATGAAGATGGCAGGCCACAGCCTCTTCTCAGAACAGCTAGGCTGCTTTCTCCCCTTCCCATGTGTAATGAGTTAAATGCTGATCCAGCCTGCCAGAAAACAGCTTGGTGTATACTTCTTTGCTGAACTTCAGTGCCATCCCAATACAGAAAGCAGATATTGTTTCTAGTATAGTTATTGTGCTTTCTTTACAGATCATTGAGAAAAGGAAGAAGATGGAGGCTGATGGGTTAGTAGAACTGCTTGTTCCATTGGTGGTTGCTCTCTGCAGTGCACATCCCTTGTTTGTCTTCCCAGTGTGCCTGCTCTGTTGTGGCAGTTTCATGATGGAAGGAACGAGTGGAGTGTGGGGGATAAAATGAGAAGTACCATCCATCTTCATTGCTCTTTTGCTCTCAACTGTGTAGTTTTTCGTATTCTTCCTGCCAACTGCTCCCTGAATAAGTACCTTCTGCATGTGTAATTCTCTAGACCCCATCTACATCTAATTAACCATGAATGCAGATAAAACTAAACCCAGCTTTATTTTGTCAGCTCATAATTTCACACCTGAGAGAATGTTGATGGCCTGTCAATAGTGTTGACAGGTCCAGATCAGTGGTCCCTCCATTTTTTTTTTCATCTCTGTGCGGAATGAGTTTTGTTCTGGGTGGCAGTATCAAGACAGTGTGTGCACACCTGCATTCAGAATGGGGCCTTCCTAATTCAACATGAGCGAGATCTAAAATTAACTGAGCGGACATCCAAAAACTTGTGAGCAAGTGCACGTGCGCACACCTTAGAGGGAACAGTGGTCCTGATGGGAGGTCTGAATCTCACTGAAATTACCTACTTATCCAGCCTTTAGTATGTCAATCTTCAGCCAAGGCTGTGACTAGGGATGTGCACGGAACTGTCTAGCCCAGTTCAGTTTGAGGCCAGACAGAACCCCCCACCCCCCGGTCTGGTCCAGTCCGGGGGTGGGGGCGGAGGTTCAATTTAAATTACCTTTAAAATGATTGTCGAAGCGGCGGGGTGTTTGTGTGCGCATGGAGGTTCCCCCTCTCCCCACCAGCCTTCAAAGCGCACCTCTCAGGCCTTTTCGGCCTGTTCTTCGGGCCTTGTTAAAAACGGTGTGGATGCCGTGCATGCGCAAAAAGGCCTCTGCAAGGCCTGGCACGACCCACGGCCTCTTAGAGGCCATTTGCGCATGTGCGGCAGCCATTTCTGTTTTTTGGTTTTTTAAAATGGCCACCAAAACAAAAATGGCTGTCGCTCATGTGCAAATTTCCTCTGCGAGGCCGTGGGTCATGCCAGGCTTCGTAGAGGCCTTTTGCACATGTGCGGCTTCTGCCATGAAAAACGGGCCTAAAAGGCCCAAGGGATGCGTTTTGAAGGCCGGCGGGTGGGGAGACCTCCACACACCCCTCTGCCACCTCGACAATCATTTTAAAGGCAATTTAAAAAAAAAATAAGTACTTAATATTCGTGACCCCCACCCGAACCAGCGGGGTGGTTTTGGTTCTGCGGGCTATCGAGCCGGATGGTGTTTGGTCCAGGGGTCACACCATCGAACCCCCGAACCAAAGCCTCAAACCTGTCTGCACATCCCTAGCTGTGACTGATTCCAGGTTCTGATATCCTGCTTGTCAGGATTCTTGCAGAAGCCCCTTCTCTTCAGAGTCTTATTAGCTGAAGGAAAACTCATGTGACCTGGTACATGTCTGAACGATGCTACTACTACCTTGAATGCCTTCATGCAGACTAGCATCGTTGGGGATGTACATACAAAAGTGCCACATTTTGTTCCCATGGCTTCTTCAGGTCAGATACATATCTGCGCTATTGCACACCGTGTGGGCTTTCAGGATTAGCGAGTGTGCCTGCTTCTGTCACCAAATGCTACTCTTGGTGCTTAATACCCACACATCTTAAAGATATTTTAACATGCTTTACTTCCTGTGACTTGCATTCTCTGATGTGCTGTTTTATACATGCTTTCTCATAATGGCTGTAATTTCAGGGTTGAGGTGAAGAGACCAAAATACTGAAGCCTCCATGATCCCCTCTGCTGCGATCTTGACGCTCAACTGTTCTGGAGATGTCTTTGACAGAAGTGCTAGTCCTTTGTCCCAATTTGGGACAAAGCTAATTTGTTCCTTGCTTTCAGGACTGTGCAGGGCCTTGGGCCTTGAACACAAGGAACAGCCCACGATTTTGCTAAAGAACCTTCGTACCACATTCCCTTGTCTCGACTTGGCTTTGCTGCAGCAGTGCCTGTTCCCCTTCATCTCTAGGTTCTGTGGCTTTATAACCTTTTTAGATACAATAAAATCTGCACTAATGTCTGTCACAGATCCTTTGTTCTGTTCTTTAGTAAACAGCAATGTGGTTAGACTGTCATTGGGTGGCATAATAGGGTGAGGGAGGGAAGCTGTGTTTGGATGGAAATGGTTTCTTCTTTGTAAAAATGATGAGAAAATGCCTTGTTTTGAGTTGGCTGCTCAGAATTGATGTACTTCTGTATCTCCTGCAATTTGTTTATCATTAATTGAGGGAAAGTTGGGTAGATATGGGAGAGTTTGTTTTGGGGGGAAAATCATGGGCAATACCTTATTACTTAATTTGATACACTCTTATCTAATACCTTTTTGCCAGTGCACTGTAGCTCGCGTTTTTTTAAACCATGGCCTATAATGATACAAAGAGGATGAGGTGTTATCCCATGAAACTGAAGGTCAGAAAATTGAGCACCGACAAGAGTACTTTTTCTCACAGTACAATACTATTAATCTATGGAGTTCTTTTCCACGGGATGTGGTAATGGCCACTAGTTTGGATGGCCTTAGACAAAGTCATGGAGGAGAGGTCTATCAACAGCTACTAGTTGGAGGACTATAGGCCACCTCCAGCCTCAGAGGCAGGATGCCTCTGAATACCAGTTGCAGGGGAGTAACAGCAGGAGAGAGGGCATGCCCTGCCTGTGGGCTTATCGGAGGTAAGGGCTAGATAGGCCTTGAGCTCATCTAACAAGACTGTTCTTAGGTGGAAGGAAGAGAAATATAAACAAACTAGCTGAACCCACACAAGGCATCTGTGTGGCAGTACCCTCCCCCACCTTCTGCCCACCTCCCCCCACCCACTTCTGCCCCAGCCTCCTCTGCTTTTTCACCACTGCCACCATTATTTATCTCCCGCCTGCCCCCTCGGCTGCCATTATTTCTTGCCCGCTTGCTCCTCTCCCCCCCCGCCCCCTTCTGGCCCATTCTCCTCGGCCGCCACTGCCATTATTTATCTCCCGCCCATGGCTGCCTGGTGTCTTGCTGCTTTCATGGTGCCTCTGATCTGGCATTTTAAAAACTGCAACCACTTTCCCTCTCAGCTCCCTCCCTCTCAGCCTCTCTCATGAATTTTCTCCCACTCAGTGGTCGGAACTCTCGTGCAACCTTTTGAGAGTTCATCCACACATCCCGTCGCTAAGAGAATTAATTATATAGATTCAGCTGCAATTATTAAACAGTTGTTACAAAGGCCATGTCAAACAGCCTCTGAGAGAGACAGCTCTGGATACGAAAGAGCCAAATGGCAGTTGGTTACAGCTGAGGTGGTAGAGGAGCCCTCACTGTCTTGTCTCTCTTGGCTGTAATCACCTTCAAAGAGATCTCCCACAAGGTTTGGTGTATACCTTTTAAAATAAAACTTTAAAATCAGCATATCAAATAAACTGCAAAATACAAGAGGATGTATGATTTGAGCATCACTCCACTTCTAAATATGTGCCCAGAGAAGTAACTACAACTGATAAGAGTTGTATCTGGATTACTGGAAACTGCACCTGTTAAATGTCTGCCTGGATGCATCCCTCTTCAATGTTCTGCTGAAAGACTGGCAAAGTGTGGGTGTATGGGGCCTCATTTCTAAAGCCATCATATACCAAATTGTCCAAAGTCTTTACAGCTTGTATGGCATGGAAGTTAAGATGGGCACCCTAACTTGCAATTTCCATTCCTTAGGGCACTAGTGAAAATATAAAGCATCTTAACTCTCAATTTAAACCAAAGGTTTATTGGATTATTGACTAGAATACTACTACAACAGCGAATTACAGTATGTGTGTTGTTATATGCAGATTTGTTGGTCTGGGGTTTTAATTTTTGTTAATTACTTTGTGGAAACTTTTGCTTTTTAAAAAAGGGTATAGAAAATTATTTTTATAAAGTAATATACTAGAAAAAACATATTAGAAATGTTAAAAAAATTGAACCAAAATGCAAGATAGCGTCTATGAGAACCACCAGCAACCTGAGATTAGGACTTTGTCTCGCTGTATTTTATTAAGTTTTTATACTGCCTTTCATTAAAACAATCTCAAGTCATGAAGGACCAGCTGAACTAAGCGGGCCTGAGAAAGAACTTTTAATTGGAGACTGGAGTGTGGAAGAGGCTATTAAGCCCTGGGCGTGACTCTACAAGCGTGGAATCAATCCTCTCCTTGCCCTTCTTCCGCTACAACTTTAACGACGGTGACGCAGGGTCCTAGCACAGAAAATTCTAGAGTACCACACATTTCGCAGATGCCGGGGTGGATTTTTTTTGACACTGCGTTCACGAGTCTCTGCACGCAGTTGCGTATTGAAGATGGGTTTGGGGAACATTTGAGGGTGCTGCGGATGGCCTTTGCTGTAACCTAACATGTCATATGTGTCTGCCATCATCATGGATATAAAAAACATTAGACGGCATTGCAGGTTGTTGTAGCCCACTCAGCCTCAACTCCACCTCTAATCCGTAATATTAACATAAATCGATATTGCAGGAGTCTGGCCATTCGCTTTCACCTATAGCCCCTTTCCCTCCACAAGTTGATAATAACCCTATATTTTATTTTAATCGGCAACGTAATTTTTGTTTAAAAACAAAACCCTGTCTTTGGAGAAGAACCTGTCTTTGCTGATGCCTTTTGCTCAGTAGTCATATGCTGCTGACCATTCACAACCATGCTACAATACTGGATTTTCCCATGGCTTCCTATCGGTAGCTGTCGCTCTCCCACGCCTTACCACTCCACGCAGACACACACAAAAAAGTCCTAAAAGTTATAGGAGGACTCACGCGTAAACCCTGACGTTGTGTGTCTGCCCATTTATTACATCTATGCCGCTTGGTGCCCGAACCCTCTGCCTTCCTTCCTTCCGGTGTATTACCTAGACATGCGTGCTCGTTAAGATGGAGGTGTCTGTGGAGGTGAGTGTTTGGGGGAGTTTCCAAGCAACCAAGCGTGAGACCTCTGCCATCTCTTCCCTCGGCGTGAGGTGGATTGGTGGCTTTCTTTCGGGGTCTCATGTTGTGCTGCTGGGACAGAATCAGCAGGTTCCATGGGTTGTGTATTATAATAGAAAGAGGTTTCCATCCAGGGTTGTTAAGTTTTTAAAACTGTCCCGGCTTCCTTGCCTTTCAACAGAAGCCCAGCAGGCGAAACTAAGCGGGTGACACTTTTCCTGCTGTGGAAGAGATGGGAAAAGCCTTGCTCGTGTGTATCAGGCTGCTCTTAAAAGCACATGAGCCGGGCCAGTTTTTAAAAGTTGGAAACTGTGTTCCCAGCTGTCTGGGTGAGTGACTTGTTCACCTTTTGGGTTTTTAAAATTGTTTTATTAAGTCATTCTCTTTCTTGCAGTGTATCAGTACATTACAAAATCATACACCATTGACTGCCCCCCCCACCCCGCACCATGTAGCACGTAGAGTGCTTTCCTCCCTCTAATCTTCAACACTACCTCCAACTAAGAAATCATAACATGAGTCAAGCAAAAAAGAAAAACAAACAAAAAGGAAACAAGAGATCTGTGATGTCTCCTACAGGGTAGTCCTTGTTTGATGTTGTAGTCCTCATGCCATAAGCATGCACCAGCCTCTGGAGAGGTAAAGTTTAGACACCATAGGAAGAGGCTATGCTGAGAAGGGTAGAAAGCAGGCTGCTAAGGTGGTCTGGAGACAAGCACTTGTCAGGGCAGGCCAGTGTTGCTGGTTTCTTTCCCCTACATGCCCCATCTTCACATATTGGTGTAGAAGCGTGTTGGAGAATGCTCCCGCTCGTTCAGTACTGTGGCTATAACTCCATGTTCATATTCAGTATTAACACATAGAGGGGTAAACTGGAGCAGGGGCCTTTAAGAAGGTTCTGCAAGTGTTTGGGCAATGGGCTTTATGATCTCTGTGGTTCTCACATGCTTACATATCAACTAATTTTTCCACACTTATCTGCTGTGCACTTGATGACTGGCATGGACTAAATGAGTTCAACTGACTCTGCTGAAAAGGGCATCTTTAGGGACTTAAAAGTTTTGCGGTGTTGAATGTGTGATGGCCTATTCACACATGCAATTCATTGGCAGTTTATGATGAATGTATTGTTTGCTTTTAATGCAGAAGCAATAACATTTAACATCTTGTATTATTGTTGGATGTATTGTGAGGATGCAACAGCTCTAAGGATATCAGCTGGTAGTTGCATGACACGTATTAAGGTGACCCAGTGGTAGTGGGGCCTCTGTGGAAGTTTGATTCTCTTTATTTTCTTTCCCTACACCTCATCCCCAGGCATATTCAGATGAGGAGAAAGTAGGGCAGGAACCTAACGTTCGAGACACTCCCGAAGACATTGCTCTTGAGTCAGCAGCCAACACTATTGCCTTTCACCCCAGCCGAGATATCATAGCTGCTGGAGATGTGGATGGTGACATCTATGTGTGAGTACAGCTTCTCTAGGAAAACAAAAGTACTTGCTGCATACCTGAATGTGCCCTTGCTTCCCCACGCAATAAAGTGGGGGCCCATAGGGGTCCCCCATTGATAAACCAGTACAGTTCAGAGGAAACAAGCTGGAAGCCTTTTTTTAATGTGGGAGGAGACAGTTATTCATGACATGGCTACTGGCTATTTAAGGTTCATGGTTTAGTATTTCAAAAAAGAGGATGTTAGAGATGTTAGAAATCTTCTGTGTATTCCAGATATTCTGTGGTCTTAGTTGCTAACTAAAAAGTAACAAAGTGCATGTTTTGCAGCCAGACGAAAGTCTGCAAAAGAAACCTTGCAAATATTGATGGTACTCCATTTGCAAGATTTAGGCTTTTTCTGGTTCAGAGCAGCCATGATAGATTAGACTTAGTGTTCATCTAATCAGTGTTTCCAACAGTGGCTCTGGGTTCCTTTTTACGTGCTTGTAAAAAGGAATCCGGTGAGGGTTCCCCTTTACAAACTAAGTGGGGGAATTGTGCCTAGGCAGGGGCGGGGGGAGAACAACCCTAATAGGGGTGGCAAGAGGGCACCTCGGCGTGGTTCCTCCAAATTCTCCAGACTGAGCCCAGCGGGGCATTCTTGTAAGCATGGCCATAAATGGGACATGCTCATCTGACCTGCCCTTGACCTTCTTATCAAACCAGGATACCTTATTATTGAATATGCTTTTCAATAAAAGCTTCCAAAGTAGTTTACATAGATATTTATAAATAAATAAAATGGTTCCCTGTCCCCAAAGGGTTCACAATCTAAAAAAGAAACATAAAACAGACACTAGCATCAGCCACTGGAAGGTTGTTGTGCTGGGGACGCATAGGGCCAGTTGCTCTCCCCCTGCTAAATAAAGAGAATAGCCACTTTTAAAAGGTGCCCCTTTGCTCAGTTATCAAACCAGGTTCTGGGAGCTCACAAGCAGAATATGAAGCTAACAGCCTTCATAGATGCAGAACTGAGAAGCTTTTCCAACCTGAAATTCTACAAATATTGCTTGCTCTTCGTTTTTCTGTAAAGATTATCTTTTCTGCATGTCCTATTTTAGGTGGAACTTTCCATGTTTTCTTCCAGTGCCCTGCTTTATCAATCCTGCTTTTTTGCTCACTTCTTCCTGTACAGATCTCTTCTTTAAGTATGATGTTTCCTGTTGTTTTGTGACAGAAATATTTCAAGATTCCATCTTGAAAATGTTTCTAGGGAGAAGTTCCCTATTGATCCTCCCCTCCACTTTTTTTTTTTAATTGCAGATATTCATACTCCTGTCTGGAAGGTGGGAACAAGGAGCTTTGGTCTTCAGGGCATCACTTAAAATCCTGCCGGGAAGTGTCCTTTTCTCATGATGGAAATAGTGAGTGTTTCTCTTCTCAGGGGTTGTTTGTGTCTTTGTAGCTCATAGTGGAGGGAACTGAATTCACATGTACACTGACTTTCTTCTGCTTACTCTACCTAGAGAAGAGTTGTTAGATTTATTTGAATTCCAGCAGCAAGGAAAAGCTCATCTTAAAAATACATCAGGCAGCATCCAAACTAGTTAGTCATGATTTAGCATCATTAAAATCGGTAAGACAAGCTGGTCATGATTAACTTAAGTCTCATTAATATCACTGGGATTTAGTCATGTCAGACTTCATCTGGATGCTGCCCAACATATGTTGGGACATCGCCACTTACATCAGTCATTAATCACACTGGTCAGCATCCAGATTAACATTGCACTGGTGGAAGAGCATCTCCAACGTGCAAAGTAAAGGGATGATTCCCCACCCCCAATGCCCCCATTCCCTGTGCAGCCACCTGTGGCTCCCCAAAATATGTCTCGGAGGATCCTGTGACCCTTGGATATATTTTCGGAAAGCACAGACAGCTGCAGAAGGAAGGAGGTATTGGACAAAGTTGTCCATTGTGTAATCTCTTCTGCCAATGCTACATTAGTCTGGATGTCAACCATTGATTTTATTTTGTTGGTTTATAACAATATTAGTACATTAGGAAATCAAACAAATTAATTAAAGATTAGTTTATTCATTAAATATTTGAATATATAAGATTAATTCATTAGTAATTTCTTAGTATACATAATTTAATACTTAAAACATTATTAACAATCTGTTTATAATGACAAATGGATTATAAACTATTTGTTTATTATATATATATATCTATATCTTATGTGTGGTTATCTCCAGATCTGGCAAAGCTTTTGCTGAGTTTGACATTCCATTCACAAGTTCAGTTCAGTTTATTTATGGCCGCTGACCAGAGGAATATATACATACAGCTCAAACAGTAACAATCACTAATCCAGCTATTCGTAGACCTTATGGAATCCAGCAATACAAATACACTCTTACTTCGAATTCTAATGGCAATGAGACAGAAATTATCAACTGCATTAAGTAATGTTGTGATCGCTATCAGATAAAAGATAGCTAACATAGGATTCATTTGGGTGGCCAGGGCAATTTGCTAGGAGAGGCACTATTAATTAATAGCGAGTGTCCCTGTATAAACTATAGTAGCACTTGCGCTAGTGTCTCAATAGCTTCTGACTTGCAAGGACAAAACCGCTCCGTGTAAGGGACTTCTTTGATCCTGCCTTCAAACACAGCAGAAGGTAAAACGTCAAAATGTGCTAGTGTGAAGGCTCTACGGTATTTTGCTACCCTAAGCTTATCTAAGTAATTAGCAGATTTCATATTCAATAGTTAGTTACCCACCATTAATCTCCTTGATATAAAACTTCTATCAGACTGTCATGCAACATCACAAATGCTTTGGGAGAGCACCAGGCTAGCTTGAACAAGATTCATAGCCAACAATAACTGTGGAGCAAACCCATAGGAAAACAATTTCCTTTTAATTTCCATTTCCCCGGCGGAAGTGAATTTATCAGCTAACATGAGTGGTAACAATCCAGTGAGATTAAGGTTTTTTTTAGCCAAAATTTAAATATTAAAAGCCAGATTTTAGACTCAACATTCATCAGACCTGCCTCCACTCAAAGCTGCATTAGAGACGCCTTGTTGTACTTGAAATAGCTTTCTTAGAAACTTAGATTGGATGGCTTCTACAGCTTGGATGTTATGATAAAAGCTGAGCTGTGCTCCATAGAGCAAATGAGCTAAAACCTTGGACTCGAAGTCTTATGGCTGCTGGAATAAAAGGTCCTCCTCTAGAGTAGAAATGTCAATATTGCTGATGATGACCTTTGAGCATTTTGAATGACACATTCTTGATGGATTTGACAACTAATGGTGGAATGAAATACAGTACCTAAGTACTTATAACAACTGACCTGCTCGAGCTTATGCCCATCAGTAGACCAACGTTTTAGATTGTGAGCCCTTTGGGGACAGGGATCCATCTTATTTATTTATTATTTCTCTGTGTAAACCGCCCTGAGCCATTTTTGGAAAGGCAGTATAGAAATAGAATTAATTAATTAATTAATTAATTAACATAAGAGTTTGGGGCACTTAGCAAACCTCATGATCTGTGTTTAGAGTAATCTGCAGAGCATAATCTTTACAGTAAGAAGCGAGGGAATTAAGCGCTCTTCTCAGGCCAATAGGAATCTGTGATATTATTACAGCATCATCTGCGTACAAAAGCACTGCTACAGATTTTAGAGGCTAATATTGGAGAATGAAAGTCTGAATGAGTCAGAGAGGCAACCATAGACTTTATATAAAAACTGAATAAGAATTGAGCCAGAATACATCCTTGCTTCAAGCCTCTGTTTGATGGAATATCTTTAGAGAGAGAACCTGCCGCATTGCAACTAACTTTGCAATAGGTGTTCTGATGCAATTTATATATTTAAAAAAGTAAGTAAGCGACGAACAATAGTGGATGATTGAAGTTTAGACCACAGTTTCTCCCTATATACTGACTTAAATGCGGGTTTAAGGTCCACAAATGCAGCATAAAGGACCCTTTTTGGCTTTGAAAAGAGAAGAACATGAATCTAAGATTATTATTATTATTATTATTTTTACATTTATATCCCGCTCTTCCTTCAAGGAGCCCAGACCGGTGTACTACATACTTGAGTTTCTCCTCACAACAACCCTGTGAAGTAGGTTAGGCTGAGAGAGAAGTAACTGGCCCAGAGTCACCCAGCTAGTATCATGGCTGAATGGGGATTTGAACTCAGGTCTCCCCAGTCCTAGTCCAGCATTCTAACCACTACACCACGCTGGCTCTCGCACGCTGGCAAATGAGGAGATTAGGAATGTAGTTCCCAATAAGCTATTAATATAGTTTACAACTGGTCTTGCAACTCGCCAATTTCAACATGACGACTGTCTCCAATACTTTCTCCATCCATTCCTTATTCCTTGTGGTTTGATAACTTTTCTGCTTATTTGCAAAATGCAAATGTGCTGCAGTGAATAAATATATTGGCTCCTGCCATTTTTGGAGTATGATCTACTTGAATTTAATAAAACATCTTTATAATTAAGCCCACAAAAATTATTAGACTACCAAAAAATTTACAAGTCTTTTGTTGGTGGCAGTATAATGAGGCCGTTCCGGAATGCTAACCAAACACTCAAATCGGGCTTTGGGCTAATGTGGGGAATCAGCGTGACTATATGGAACAGTTCATATCTGTGCAAAGTTTGGGTCTGGCAAATGAGGAGGAAACAGAAATATGGTGCAATCAGATGTATTTAGGAATAATGGGGTACAGGAAAATAAGAGCAATTAGGCTAGGTGACGAGGCAATAAAATCTTAGCTAACAGTATTAACTAGAGTCTCACATACAGGCATTTTAGCTTAAGGTCCAAATTGTCAATTAAATCAGCTTAAGGCTTTGCCTGAGAAAGGACCAAGATGTAGGCTTAAATAGGAGAGAGAAGGGAGCAAGGAAATTTAAAGGGATAGGCAGTTAGTATTACTGGTTCTAATCCATTGGTGTGTTCGTTATACTTGCAGGTTGGGGTGTGCAGGTAGACTTCCTTGCAGGGGAAAGGCAACAGAAAAGTGGGAAGAAGAAAGGGTGAGGAGCAAAGAGCTATGACTCGAACCGTTGAGAACCAGCAGGGCAATGATTCATGTGGAGTCGGATTCCCAATCTGATCCCGAGGCCATGTGACTGGGCCAGGGGTATTTATTTATTTATTTATTTATTTAGCACATTTCTATACTGCCCAAAATGCAAGTTCTCTGGACAATTTACAAGACAATAAAAACAACCAATAAAAAGATTAACATATTACAACAATTAAAATTTAAAAAGTTAAAACTATTAAAACAATCTATTATATTAATTCTCCTGGGTGTGCCTTGGAATGTGCATCCCAGCACCCAGCTGATTGGCTGGGCAGTGGATGCGCCTGATTGGCTGAGGTGCACCCAGGAGGATTGGTCACCACGGGCCTGGTCGTGGAGGCCAGAGGTGGTGGCAGGCCTGGCCCGCCCATGGAGGCAAGGCCCAGGAGGGGGGAAAGAAAGTGCGGGGGCAGAAGTGGCGGTGGGGAGGAGAGGCAGTTGGGCCCAGAAGCATAGATTGGGGCAGTAGGTGGGGGGGAAGAGGTAACAGCCAGTCCCAAAGAGCGCACAGATGCTCTGTGCGGGGTTGGCTAGTATCTAATTAAAAGCCTGGGTGAACAAATGTGCCTTGACTGCCCTTTTAAAAGTTGTAAGAGATGGGGAGGCTCCTATTTCAGCAGGAAGTGTGTTCCAAAGCCTCGGGGCAGCAATGGAGAAAGCCCGTCCCCGAGTAGCCACCAGACAAGCCGGTGGCAACTCCAGACGAACCTCTCCAGATGATATCAGTGGGCAGTGCAGTTCATAGTAAAGAAGACGAATACCCAGGGCCCAAGCTGTTCAGGGCTTTATAGGTTATAGCCAAAACCTTTACTTTCCCCGGAAACCTATCGGCAGCCTGTGTAGATCTTTTACGATAGGAGTGATATGGTCTCTCTGAGATGACCCAGAGAAGAAACTTGCTGCTGCATTCTGGACTAACTGCAGTTTCCAGACTATGTACAAAGGCAGTCCCACATAGAACGCATTGCAGTAGTCAAGTCTGTAGGTGACCAGCAGATGTACTACTGTTCTGAGGTCATTTATCTCAAGAAATGGACACAGCTAGTGTATCAGCCAAAGCTGATAAAAGGCACCTCTGGCCACTGCCTCAACCTGGGACACCAGGGAGAGTTTTGTGTCCAGAAGCACCCCCAGACTGTGCACCTGTTCCTTCTGGGGAAGTGAGACCTCATCCAGAACAGGCAGATCAAAATCATCTCCTGAGTTCCAACCCCGCACAATAAGTACCTCCATCTTATCTGGATTCAGTCTCAGTTTGTTACCTCTCATCCAGCCCATCACTGTCTCCAGGCAGGCATTTAGGGAGGTTATACCTTCTCCTGATGATGTTGACATGGAGAAATTGATTTGGGTGTCATCAGCATACTGATAGCACCCTGGACCAAATCTCCTGATGATCTCTCCCAGCGGTTTCATGTAGATGTTAAACAACATCGGAGACAATACGGAGCCCAGTTTTTGAAGAACAACAGTCCCTGAGAGACACCATCTGGAATATGCCCGAGAGGTAAGAGTGGAACCACTGCAAAGCAGTGCCTCCCACCCCCAACCCCCTCAGACGCTCCAGAAGGATACTATAGTCAATAGTATTGAAAGCTGCCGAGAGGTCCAAAAGGACCAACAGAGTCACACTTCCCCTGTCAATTCCCAATTGGAGATCATCCATCAGGCTGACCAAGGCAGTCTCCACCCCTAGCCCACCCGAAAGCCAGTCTGAAACGGGTCTAGATAATCAGTTTCATCCAAGACTGCCTGGAGTTGGGAGGCCACCACCCTCTCAGTTACCTTGTCCAACCATGGAAGGTTAGAGACAGGCCTATAGTTGCTCAACTCTGAGGAATCCAGGGCAGGCTTCTTCAGAAGTGGTCTAATAATTGCCTCCTTAAGACAAGGAGGCATCCTGCCCTCCTTCAGAGAAGCATTTATGATCTCTACCAGGCCTTCTACAACAACCTTCACGTCGGGCAAGGGTCAAGAGAACAGGCGGTAGGCTTAAGGGGGTACAGGTTTGTACTTGAAAACATATCCTGAGGCAATGCACAAGTCAAGCGCCCTGACTGCAGGGGCTGAAACTCGTGTAAAAAGGGGGTTCATGTTTACATGAACCAATCAAGTGGGTGTGGTTTTTAAGAAACAAAAGTTGGAATGGCTGGTGGAGAGGTGTGTATATGGTACTATATGAGTGAACTCAAAAGCCTTATTAGAGACCGGGACATCTCTGATCGGTTTCTTTTTTTAAAAAAAAATTATTGTTAAATTTATATACCACCTTTCATTAAAAACAATCACAAGGCGGTTTACAAAAGTTTAAAAACATACAATACATACATACATACATTCCCTCAAGAGATGTAAATGAAGGACTGAAATCCCAAATAGGTGATTGCACAGGAGTGCCAGATCATCATTGGTCAAAAAGGTGTCGTAAAAAGGTCCAATCAGAAGTCTGAGTTAAAAGCCCAATCCATAAAAGACCTGATGAGAAGGGTTTTTGGCTACAGGTGTATAAAAAGGGGCTGACTTTTGGCCAGGTAATTGATGCATCCAGAAAAAAGTCAGCACAGAAGGCAGAGGATCAGAACAACCCAGCAGAGAAGCAAGAAAGCTTCAAGAATAGCAGCTAAGAGCGATGTCCCTTGAAGAGATGGGAGAAGTAGGGATGTGCACGGAACTGGGTGGGAGAAGTTTGAAGGGGTGTGTGTGTGTGTGTGTGTGTGTGTGTGTGTGTGTGTGTGTGTGTGTGTGTGTTGACTAAGGGCGGGGGAGGGTGCACCCACCCCTCCCTCTGCTTTCTCCCTGCCAGCGCTCCGCCAGAAAAGGGCCCGTCAGGGCGGCAGCGCACCTCCCTTTTTCTGTTAAAGATCCTACCTTTGGGTCAATGCCAGCTCATTAATGCAGTGATAGGAGGCTGGGGGCAGTGTTCCCTCTAACAGAGATTCCCAGATTTTGTTGACTACAACTCCCAGCATCCCCAGCTGCAGTGGCCTTTGGATGGGGATTCTGGGAGTTGTAGTCAACAACATCTGGGAATTTCTGTTAGAGGGAACACTGGCTGGGGGTGTGCCAGGCTTATCTGAGTAGCTGTGAGAAATATTAGCGGAGTTCCCTTTGACCTGGGTCTGCTTGCCAGCTTCCTCCCTTTTCTGCAAAAGAGAGGCCATGGGGGTCTCCCTGCGGCCGTTTATTAACCTGACTTCAGTCTGCCCCATGTTTTCTTGTGCCAAGCGACCAAATTGCATACTTGCAAAACATGGGCATGTGCAGAGTTCATGATCCCGTGAGCTCAAGTAGCCAAGATGGAGGTTGCAGGCCTGCAACTCTAAATCACATAGAGGGGTGCTGCCTGCAGCCCACCAGGCAAGCTGTTTCTGTAACAATGTCTCCAAGCAGCGGCAGCTCAGCAGTGCTAAATGTGCCAGGAAATAATCCTTCATAATTCCATAGTATGATTTTCTGGTGTGTTCTTTAAAAAAAAAAAAAAAAAACTGGTAGGAGCTAGCCATCAGGAACATTATCAGCATTTCAAGCACTGTTTGAAGCCACTGCTGACCACAGAGGTGCAAGGTTAAAAAACATTAAAGAAAAAAAAACCCTGCACTGCTACCACTGCAAAGGTTAAAAATTTACTGGATGTAATTACTGGTTGGCTTTTTATTTAAAGAAAAGGCTGCAATAATATTATGGGGTCTGAAGAGAATTAGTTATTAAAAACAAAAACAAAAAAACCCATATAAGTTGTGTTCATAACCATGTTCCAAAACTTCTTTGCAGCAAATGCTCAGAGAGTTATGGTATAAAAACATTGTCAAAGGGGGGAAAGCACCACTGCCACCAACAGGCTTGTAAAAAAATTGCACCTTAGTAACTTTTGTGAACTTAATTATTGCTCATGGATGATGCCACCACATATATACAAAATCTGCTTTAGCAGCTTGACAATACTAGTATTTTCCAGATCCAGAATAATACATTTTATAACTCTTCCAAGAGGTGACATTTTTGTCTCTAAGGTATGTCCCCTACTTTTGTCCAAACTTGGGATCGACAAAGGAAACAAGAATCGTCCAGGCCTTGTCCCCCTTGAAACTTTATATATGCCAGTCAGAAAACAATGACCCAGCCTAATGTTTCTCAGTCTTGTTCATATGTAACGATTAAGATTGCTAACACTTGTCACTTAGGCAGCTTCTCTTTCCCTTGGAGACTTGCAAGGCTGATGAGGTTGCCAGGTTCTTGTCTTGAGACATTGCATGTAACCTTAGATGCATCAAGGGTCCAAGCTGGGATACTACCACTTGTAAGGAGACTGATGAAGAAAAGTGTGTGTGGATGGTGGTTGCATTTTATCTTGGCACCTCACAATATCTAAAAGTATCACACTTGGCAATTTTAATGGTAGGAGCAGATTAGGCAGATATAGCTTCAACCCTTGCTGCAGAATTGTCACAGAAGAAGCAACACTTGCCAGGTAGCTTTCAGCTACATGACTAATAAAGGCATAGGGAACCCTCTTTGGGCAAACTTACTTAGGATCCTCTTGGTAGGTCAAGGTGCCTACCAGTGAACTTTACTCTCTCTTGCCAACATTAGGGATTTGTAAGGTATGAGCAGCTAGTTGTGGTGGGATGTGTGGAAGGAGACTACCCTTCATTTATTGTAGACTATTGTATTCTGCATGTTGCAAGCAAATGCAACATGCAACCTAGCGTCGTCTTCACTGTGAGCCCCATCGCCCATTGAGATCATCTGGAGAGGTTAATCTATAGTTGCCATTGTCTCATCCAATGGCTACTCAGGGACAGGCCTTCTCCATTGCTGACCCTGGGCTTTGGGATGCGCTCCCTCTTGAAATAAGAGCCTCCCCATCTCTGGCAACTGAAGACACATTTGTTCTCCCAGGCTTTTAATTAGATGTATAGTTTTAATAGTTTTTAATGTTGGGTTTTAAATGATTTTAATGTTTTAATCATTTTTAATTTTGTTTAATTTGTATGGTATTTGTTGTACACCACCCAGAGACAGAGATTTGGGGTGGTACAGAAATAAGTGGAAAGAAAGCAAGCTAGTTAGCTAGCTCTGTGGAGCACAGTGCATTCACAGTAGTTTGCCCCATTTCTCTCTCTCCTCTCCAGAACTCTTCACAGTGTCCAAAGATAAATCCATTCATATCCTGAATGTGGAAGAAGGCCGTCTGGTGACACGCTTCAACAAGGCTCACAAGTTAGTATTTGGGACTATTGCCCTCTTCTTTCATCCTGTTACTTATTGGAGGTGCCGTCTTGAGACCTGTGAACTTTCTGGGCTGCTCAGTCCTTTGGGTGCTTACAAAGGCCTGCTTCACCTGCATCAGTACAGCCAGTAGCCTCCAGCAGCCTTCCTGCAGTCTTAATGGCATAGCATTTGCTTCCCCCTCCTGTTTCTCACGTGAGTCCTTTATTGGGTTTTTTTTGTTTGCAGTTCTTTGGCATGTGTGGACCATAGCAGTGCTCAGTACTGTCAACACTGTTGCTTGTTAGAGACATTTTGGAGAGCTGCTTTTCATATTTTTGAATTAATGCTTGTGTTTTGGAGCGGTCAAGGGTTCACAAATTGTCTGTCCTTAGTAGCCAATCATTATTTCCTACTAACCAGCTATGGAGTCTAGCTCTGCCTAGATGCTGCAAGAATAGAATATGCATTTTCAAAATAATGGGTTGCAGTGTTCCCTCTAACAGGGATGCCTAGATATTGTTGACTACAACTCCCATAATCCCCAAGAAAAAGCCATTGCAGCTGGGGATTCTGGGAGTTGTAGTCGTCAACTTCTGAGAATCCCTGTTAGAGGGAACACTGATGGACTGTATCCTAACATAGGAAGCTGCCATATACTGAGTCAGAACATTGGTCTATCTAGCTCAGTATTGTCTTCACAGACTGGCAGCGGCTTCTCCAAGGTTGCAGGCAGGAATTTCTCTCAGCCCTATCTTGGAGAAGCCAGGGAGGGAACTTGGAACCTCTTGCTCTTCCCAGAGCGGCTCCATTCCCTAAGGGGAATCTCTTCCAGTGCTCACAGATCAAGTCTCCCATTCATATGCAACCAGGGTGGACCCTGCTTAGCTAAGGGGACAAGTCATGCTTGCTACCACAAGACCACCTCCTCTCTTCTGAGGAGTGCTGCATTATCATTAGATGCTCTTTCTACTTATGCAAGGACTCTTTCTACTTGCAGAAGGACCCCTTGCATGAATAAAATCTCTTTATGTGAGTGAAAGGAGCTTCTGCTAACAGAGATTAGGTCTGGATACAACCCAAGCACTGGTTTTGTCATACTGGATGTAATTAGGAACATAGGAAGCTGAGTCAGACTGTTGTTCCATCTACCTTAGAATTTTCTATGCTGACTGGCAGTGGCTCTCCAAGGTTTCAGGCAGCAGAGTCTCCCAGCCCTACCTGGAGATACCAGGGAGTGACCCTGAGTTCTTCTGCAAGCAAATCAGATGCTCTTCCACTGAGCTATAGCCTCATCCCTTAAGGGGAATATCTTACAGCAGTCGTCACATGTAGTGACCCATCCAGATGCAAACCAGAGCAGAACCTGCTTAGCAAAGGGGACAGTTCATGCTCACTACCACAAGACCAGCTCTCAAAGCAAACTGGCTGCTCTACCACTGAGATATGGTCCCTTCTCTCCGGATTTATCTTGGGATTTATATGAAATTAATTTTTAGCTTTTTAGCTGTGATTCATCTTTTTAATTGTGTGCTTTTCTTTTCTCATGTTTAAGGCTGAATTCCCTCCCCCCTCCCCTACATATATCATGAAAGTTTTTTATTAAAAGTTCAGATATTATACAGCATGTACATTTTCTGATACAAAACCCCAAATGTGGAGGAAATATGGATTCTGGTCTATTTTAATTCCCTATCCAATAAATTTTATTACAAACGTGAAGAAAAGATGACATGTTTTTCAAGCAGCAGGAGTCCTGCAGCATCTTGGGGACTAGCAGTTCTTTTCTAGCATGGGTTTTCATGACTCTTAACCTACTTTTCAGCTGCAGTTTTTCAGCTAGATCACTGAAACTCTCTGCCCATGAAGTTTGGAAAAACTATACTCTGGGGTTTATGTTTTTATTCAGGGTTTTTGATGAAACCAGATTTTTTGGTACGTAACATCTTTCATTTAGAGCTCTCAAAATAGCCGACACAGTTTTACTTAGAAAACTGAATAAAAGTCTTCATTGAAAAGTGAAGACGGAGGGGGGGGAAATCTGCTGTATTCCGGTTATAAAGTTTCTGATTTCCAGATGTTCCCGACTACAGACTTTGATTCGCTATGTTCTTCTAAGACTGCAATTCCATGCACACTTGCATTAGAATAAACTTCACTGAAGTCAGCGGGTTGAAAATATATTGAATGTTTGGTTAACATGTACTCTTCTGCCAGTTGTAATGCAAACTTTGCATTTAGCAAGCTGAAAAGTCTTTAAAGACACATGTATTCACCCAGGCTTTTAATTAAGGCGCGTTTTAACAGTTTTAACATCATTTTAAAATGTTTTAAAATTTAAATAGTTGTAATGTGTTAACGTTTACTGTATCATTTATTTTGTTTTAACTATTGTTTTAAGTTTTCTGTTATTTATTTTAACTAATGTTTTAACTTTTTCTGTTTGTTTGCTTTGTTGTAAACCACCCAGAGACGTGAGTTTGGGGCAGTATAAAAATATGTCAAATAAATAAATAAAGCGCTGAATGCACTGTTCCCTCTGACAGGGATTCCCAGATGTTGTTGACCACAACTTCCAGAATTCCCAGCTGCAGTGGCTTTTGCTTGGGGATTATGAGACCTAATGGCACAGTGGGAAAATGACTTGCCTAGCAAGCAAGAGGCTGCTGTTTCACATCTCCGCTGGCATGTTTCCCGGAATATGGGAAAACACCTATATTGGTCAGCAGCGATATAGGAAGGTGCTGAAAGGCATCATCTCATACTGCGTGGGAGGAGGCAATGGTAAACCCCTCCTGCATTCTACAAAAGAAAACCACAGGGCTCCATGGGCGCCAGGAGTCGACACCAACTCGAGGGCACAACTTTAGTCAACAACATCTGGGAATCTCTCTCTAGAGAGAGAAATGATTTTCTTCCTCTACGCCCACCCACCTAAAAGGGTACAAATAAGTCTTCCTAGTTGGAAGATCAGATAGGTCTATGCACTTGCTCTTTTCCCACGTATCATATCCTATATGGGACGAGTGCCAGATGTTTCCCTCCTGCATAGTTCCCCTGTGCCGTGGAGGATGTCACAACTTTTTGGGGACTGATTAGGGACCTTGCAGATGGCAATAGGTCGGAGATAGAACTGGGTGTTCTGTTAATATCTTGGCTACTATAGCATTGGCTCTGCTACTAGATCTCTCTGATTTCCACAGCTCTGGTTTAAACTGCCTGCTGGTGATAGATGAACACTTGTTTGCCACGGGAGATGATGGTGGTGAGCTGAAAGTGTGGGACCTGCGCAAAGGCACCTCCATCATGGAGATGAGGCAGCATGAGGAGTACATCAGTGACATGGCCCTGGATGGGAACAAGAAGCTGCTGCTCACTACCAGGTATTCTGCACCCTGCTGTTAACCCCATGAACAAACAGAACTAGGCTTCTTTTCCCTGGATAGTGGAGATGCGTTGACTGCTCCCCCCTTAAGGTGCTGTTAAATCCATAATCTGGTGCCACCTTTTTCTCTATTCAAAGGGCCCTTCGAGATAGGTTCAGTTTCCTGCTGTCATTCCCAAATAGGCAGATACTTCTGGGCCAGTAGTAGTAGTAGTAGTAAACTTTGTTAGTTGCCCCATAACACATTGTTCTCTGGGCGGCTTACAACACAACATTAAAACATGAGATAAAAACATACAACACATTAAATTATAACAGACCAAAAGAGAGGGGTGTGTGTGTACAAAATACAATACAAAACAATTTAAATTTTTAAAAATCAGATCAAAATTTAGGTATACTTTTATACCTAAAGAATATTATTTAGGTTTAAATGTATACCTCAGCAGCTGTCTAGAAACAGCTTTTAGCTGGGGATGATTATACTGTGGACCATTCCATTTCTTGCAGTGGCGATGGAACCATGGGAGTCTTCAACATCCGGAGAAGGCGCTTTGAGCTACTCTCGGAGCCTCAGAATGGAGACCTGACCGCCATCTCTCTGATGAAGGTCAGTGCTGCTGCTCAGTTGACCATGAGAAAGGGGTGCTGGGTGACAGGCTTCTGCCGAGGGACCAGTGAGCAGCGGCCAGGACTATTTTGGCACAGACAGGAGCAGTATTTTATTTAAAATATTTACTTAAGCTTTTAAACAAAAACATTCTCAAATGGATTATATAGTCTTGTCTCAAAGAGGCTCAAAGGAAAAAAGAAACACCAGCAGCAGCCACAGAGACTTGAAAATGGTTTCCTTCCAAGTATTGAGCTTGAGAGTCCCTGTTGTGCTAATCTGCAGTATAATATTTAGTACAATATTCATTCTACATTGCTGTCCACTAAGAGAGGGGAAAGCTGTTGGGTTGGGTGGCTTTCTCTGTTGTGTATCTAGTGGTTCTTTTTAAATGGGGAGGGGAAGGAGAGTCTTGATAATGCTGTCTTATCTCTGGTTAACCTGCATTCTTCCTTAGAGAGGAAAGAAAGTGGCCTGTGGCTCCAGTGAGGGGACTATTTACCTCTTCAACTGGGATGGCTTTGGTGCTGCAAGTGACCGGTTTGCATTGAAGGCAGAATCCATTGACTGCATGATCCCTGTGACAGAGAACATTGTGTGCACAGGCTCAATTGACGGAGTCATCAGGTGAGAGTACATTGCATGGCTTGCCAAGAAAAGGATCTGGCAACACTAAGAAGGCATGTGGAAGATATACTGAATTGTGGGATTGGGGATAGAAATGTGTTTTTATTTTTTTATTTTAGATAGATAGATAGATGGATGCTCTATCTTGAGCCTCTTTAGGACAGGGGATAGATTTAAAATTCATATACATTCCATATTGGTTTGAAGCAGAATGAAGGCTGATGAAATTAGAGCTTTTGCTAGGAAGTAGGCAAAGGTACAAATATAGCTGTAAGAAATGTATTCTGATATTTATTATTATTTATTTTTATTATTATTTTACATTTATATCCCGCTCTTCCTCCAAGGAGCCCAGAGTGGTGTACTACATATTTGAGTTTCTTCTCACAACAACCCTGTGAAGTAGGTTAGGCTGAGAGAGAAGTGACTGGCCCAGTCACCCAGCTAGTATCATGGCTGAATGGGGATTTGAACTCGGGTCTCCCCGGTCCTAGTCCAGCACTCTAGCCACTACACCATGCTGGCTCTGAATGAATAGAACTATGGAGGCCGCCCTCCTGTGAAGCGCTGTATCCCATCATTTGGCCCACCCACCTAGAGAGGGTAAAGCTGTGTGAGAACTGGTAGCTGACCGAGTTCCTGCCTAATGCCTGAAGGGGGCAGGGGGAAACTAAATGTTAACACATTGGTTGGATGTCCTTAAAGTCCTGGCAGATGTACTAACAGGAGTTCTTTGGGAACTGAAAGGGTCTAAAGGCCCTTGTTTTGAGGACCACTTCTCATTTTGCTATTTTTTTTGTTAGTGTGATGCATTTTTATGGTTTTGGATACACAGCATTTGTACAGTGTCTGCTAATATTAGTCTCTCATTGTTTGCTTGAGTTAAGCTTTGTGTTAATGATTTAAAGTATTCATTTTACTCCTTAAAAACTTAATTTGAGGACCTAGCTGGATTTCTCCTTCTCTGCCTGTCTGCCAAATCTGAACATCCTGAAGTGGGAGTGGGCTAAACGTTATTACAAGAGAGTTGTTCTTTGTTAATTAGGCTTTTCCTTTTGTCCTAGGGCAGTGAACATCTTGCCCAATCGGGTGCTGGGCAGTGTTGGGCAGCACACAGGGGAGCCTATTGAGCAGCTTGCCAAGTGTAACACTGGTCAGTTCCTGGCCAGCTGTGGCCATGATCAGAAGGTGAAGTTCTGGGATATCTCCTCACTTAGCTCAGTGATTGTGGATGAATACAGGAAGAAGAAGAAGAAAAGTGGACAGCTGAAATCTTTGAGCCGCAAAGCATTTGGTAACGGGGAAGACTTCTTTGCAGGTTTGAGAGAGGAGGCTGCAGAAGCAGAGGAGGAAGAGCATGGTGGTGTCACTGACAGTGACAGTGACTGAAAGATGTATGCTGATCATATGTGAGTGGCTCACTCTCCAGAAGGGAATCTTGTGACTACAGTCTGCTTGAACTTGCCATGTTTCTGCTGGGATTCAGCTGAGAGGTCCTTGCTGTTCTGTTGAGCAAATAGCCAGGATGTTTGAGTCTGGGTCCTTATGGAGAAAGGACCAGTCGTCTAATGAGATCAGTGCTATAGTTTTCCTTAGGGTGTTGGATTCTTTCTGGAATTCTGCAGTCTGGACTAAGAAGTATTCACATGTTTCTGAAATATCTTCTTGAGAGAAGTACAGGCCGTCTGCTACAGGAGGAGGAAGCTGGAAATCTCTAGTGACATGTGACAGCCAGTGTTCAGAAAACAAATATGTCAGGTTCCTTTTTTGACACAAGAAATTTCTTGGAATAAAGAGGCTAGAGAAGCTGTTATTTCTGAGTGGGATTAATGCTTGTATTCTGCCTCCTAACATATTTAGGACCCAAGTTACTGATCTACATATCTAGGGTTGCTGAACATCTACTTCCTTGCAGCCATGAAGCAGGAGAGATATTTTAAAAATAATAAACAGAAGATTTGGATAAGCTGAAACATTTTTTCCTCTTTGAAGAAAATGACTGCAAGACCCAACACAGGTTGCTTCCACATTAGAACACTTTAGCGTTGCATATATATATATATATTAACACATTAAACAATACTGGCTGATGCTCTCTGCAGGGCTATGAAAACAGAAGCAACCCTGCAGAGACTGAAGCGTAAGTGCTCTTTTCCCCACAGGGGTGCAGGGAGTGATTTTGCTGCTCTCTCCTCCCTCCGGATGAAATTTTTTACTTTGAGGAATCCATCCTTGAGGGCTTAAACTCCAAGGTGGACCTTCCACCTCTGCAGGGCTACTTCCATTTTTGTAGCCCTGTGGAGAGTGTGAAGAAGAATCCTAGATAGTGGCAATCTATCTAGTAGCAATTCTGTCCCCATGGCCAAGATCTTTCTATGATGTTTACTCAGTAATAAGTTATGTTTCCCAGTGTCTTTCTCCTTTTCAGATTCTGCTTCTTGTTCAGTGTAGGTAGAGATCAGTAATGAATTGCCTGTTAATTAGTTGGCTTCTGGAGGAGGGCTTGAAGTACTTGTGTGTTTTCTAATTTTTCTTCTTTCTTTCATAATGAAATAGCATTTGCCCACTATAAAATAAAATAAGAAAGCTAGTAATTAACACCTTTTCCTCTCTGGAATAGAAGCTGACTAAAGCTCTGTTCAGGCATTATGAAAGTGTACATGGTTACAGCATTCCCAAGAACATGTGTGTAAGGCCTGCCTCCACTGTGTCATGCTCTTTAACCTCTGTCCCTCACAATTTTGTTTCTGAAGAGACAAATGCTGTACATGTTAAGAGATTCTTCCCATGATTAGAATGCTCAGGCATCCTGGTATTCTAATCATGGGAAGAATCTCTTCAGATAAATACTGTAACTGTGAGAAGGGTGGAGTTTAAATAATGTGAGCCAGTGTGGTGTAGTGGTAAGAGTGCTCGACTAGGACCGGGGAGACCCGAGTTCAACTCCCCATTCAGCCATGATATTTGCTGGGTGACTTTGGGCCCGTCACTTCTCTCTCAGCCTAACCTACTTCACAGGGTTGTTAGGGGAAACCTAAGTATGTAGTACACCGCTCTGGGCTCCTTAAAGGAAGAGCGGGATATAAATGTAAATCATCATCATCAGTACAGGGGTGATTCCAAAGAAAAGAGCTATTGTGGAAACAATCAATTGGTAAGCTGAACTGCTTTTGCTTCTTTGATAGGCATTTGGCAATCAGATGATCTTTTTCTGCAATCCAAAGAGCATCTCTACCCGCAAAGTTTAGCTGATCTCATTATAGCCACATACAGTGTTCTAATTTTTTTCATCCATGTGTGGAATGAGTTTTTCTGGGCAGCAGTATCAAGTTAGTGTGCTCACATGTGCATTCAGAATGGGGCCTTCCAGATTCAACCTGAGCGGACATCAAGAATTGTGTGAGTGCAAGCACATGAGCATGCCTTAGAGGGAACACTGGCCACACAGCATAGGGTGAAGTTGTTGAACAACGTACTTTCTACGCATGTCAGCTCATGTGTGTTGTGGTTTGATCAAAGCTGATCCCAGGCCAGTTCATTGTAATGCTTTGTTTCCAAGACAAAATTTTGATCTTAACCCCTGCTATGGCATATTTGCTAAACTACATAATACCTGTACCACCTGCTGCTTTCCTGTAAGAATAGGCTAAGATATGGTGTTTGCAGCAAAAAAAACAACACCCCACAACTCACTACAAAACCCTTCCAGAGCTAGGATAGTGTATATAAAAAGGAAAAAAAAATGGGGGAAGTGATTAAGTGCCATCAAGTCGATGTCTGCTCTTAGTGACCACATAGATTCTCTCCAGGATTATCTGTCTTCATCTTGGCCTTTAAGGTCTCTCAGTGTCATAAGCGAGTCCATCCACCTTACTGCTAGTGTTTCTCTTCTTTCATTCAACTTTGCCCAGCATTATGGACTTCTCAAGGAAGCTGGGTTTTTGCATAATGTGTCCAAAGTATGAGTTTGAGCCTGGTCATTTGTGGCTCAAGTGAAAATTCTGAATTGATTTGTTCTATGATCCATTTGTTTGTTTTTCCTGACTGTCCATGGTATCCTCAAAAGTCTTCTCCAGCACCACAGTTCAAAAGTGTCAAAACTTTTTCTGCTCTTATTTGATGATTGAGTTTTGCAAAGTTTGAAAGAAATGGCTGCATGTCTGTTTCAGGGATTATTCTGGTTGACTTCTCCCTACTATCTCCTTTGTATATAGATCCTTCAGTAGAATGACTGTTAAAACTATTTAGGAGAGGCAGGTATAAGTAAAAGGTTATGCCACCACTTCTAGCAATTCCTGTACTATTGGTAGCTTGTGTATGCTCTTGGTTCTAGGGAATCATGTCCATAGATGAAATCACTGAGCAGTGGAGGGAAATGCAGCCCTAAGCAATCAGAGCTAGGGCTAGATGTGGGCTCTCTGTGTTGTTTCCATATATATCATACGGTTTGACTGTCTCCACTATCTTCTGTAGTAAAGATGGAGGCAAAGGATTCTCTGCATAAAAACTACCCTGCTGAATTAACACTTTATTTCCAAGAGCTCACTAGCAGTCTTGGTAAATTGTAACCTTTCCCCTGGAGGTATATAACTCTTTTGTTACAGTACACTTTCATTAACAGCTTCTGCATGCATGGACAAAACTCCAGGCTCACAGTTTACCTTTTGAGAATCCATACTTAATCTTTCCAGTTGAACTGAGGCGACATTGGCAGAATGGAAGTGAACTGATTCATTCAAGCTGCTGCTCTGACAGCATACAGGAGGCAGAAGACAGATATGGCAAATGTACCTTTTCCCCTTCCCAGAAAGTGGCAGGCCTATTAAGTTGGTCAGTACAGTATTTCTTTAGAAAAATTCCATATAGCAGTAGTAAGATGCCTCTTAGGGCCACCCAAATCACAAGATAGTGGGCAAGCTTTTGAGTTCACTAGACTTCTTCCTAAGGGTGGGGTGGGGGGAGGAAAAAAGTAGTGCTGGACAGGATGAAGATTTTTGCAAGGTTATGTATAAATATATAGTGTTAAGAGCTTGGGCTACAGTAATGCCTACTGTAATAAATGGTACCCCTCCTTTGAAAATACAAATACTAATCAGAACATTCTGGTTTCTTGTAAGACAAGAAGCAGAACACAATGTGGTAGTTACAAGCAGAGCTATAGATTAATTTTAAATATACTTGCTCTAAAATAACTAGATTCAAACTGGGTAGTACCATGTTTGTTTGGAAGATGTTTTCCCCCTTTTAAAGCTGTCATTCTGATGGTTATGACAAATACAACCTTCTCTCACCCTCTTCCCCTTTCCACATTAAGAAGACATACTTGTGTTTAATTTTTTCTTCTTGCTCAACTCAGGAGGCATCCTTTCATGTGAAGGAAACCTTGACCTCTGGTGGTCCATGTTCTTCTTTTGCCTATTCAGACACACACTTTCTGGGCAAAGGGGAACTATTAAAGCGATAACTTTCATATTAGCAGTCCTGTTATCTCAGCAGTTGCTGTCTCTTGTGAGATCCTCTGGGACATGGAATAGTTTCATTCCTTTTAATATACAAGTTGTATTGAGAACTTTCTGCTGAACAGAGGAACAGAGGAAACTGCCATATACTAAGTCAGACCATTGGTCTATTTAGCTCAGTATTGTCTTCAGACTGGCAGCGGCTTCTCCAAGGTTGCAGGTAGGAATCTCTCTCAGCCCTATCTTGGAGAAGCCAGGGAGGGAACTTGAAACCTTCTGCTCTTCCCAGAGCGGCTTCATCCCGAGGGGAAATCTTGCAGTGCTCACACTTCTAGTCTACCATTCAGATGCAACCAGGGCAGACCCTGCTTAGCTATGGGGACAAGTCATGTTTGCTACCACAAAACTAACTCTCCTCTCAAGACCAGTGGAATACAAGTATTTGTAACGGGTTCCTATTGTCCTCTAGATGTTGAACTCCCATAATCCTCAGCCATACTTAGTGAGGTTGGGGATTATGGGAATTGTAGTTCACCAACATCCAGAAGACCATGTGTTGGGAACTCCTGTTCTAAAATAAATAGATGTTACTGTAGGATTGCCCTGCAGCATTCACCTGCAGTGCAGGCTTAAGGAAAGTTAGTCTGTTCTTAAATCCTTTCTCAGAATGCTGCCATTGCTCTTATATTAGAAGTATGAGATCCATGCAGCAAGGGGCTTCCTGCTACGACAGACACAGAAAAGCTTAAGCGATGTAGGGAATAATTCCTCTGGATGGACAAAGGTGTGTAACTTTGTTTTGATCATAAGGTTGTATTGTATATAGTATTGCTATTACTATGTATTGGACCTTACACATTTCTATCATTGGTGACTCCTGGGCACCACTAAAGAGCTGCTTTGCTAGTAAAATGAACAGAAGCACACCATTACTATAGAACACTTATATTAACCAATTTGTTATATTAATAGACAATAGGCAGACATCTTCAGAGATTAACAGTTTCTGCTATCAGATAGCAAAGGACACTGACACCAAGTAGTATTAAAAGCCTGACTTGCTAAGTGATTCATCTTGCCCCAATAAGTATCTTGAAGCTACAGGACTTGCTTTTAGTATTATACTTTTTAGAATGTAACACCCCACAGGACCTGGCCAGAACCTAAATTCAAACGTATACATTAAAAAAAACAAACACTTCAAACAGTTAAATACAAATGAAGATGCTATTCAAAAGAACATGCACTAACATAACCAGAACAGAGACATCCAAAAAGTCAGCAGTGCTCCCCAGTTCCATAAATAAAACAGGCTAGATACTGATCCTCCATATAGATTTGCCAAGTAAAGCCAGCTTCACATAGGCCACCTTTATGATCTTCAAACATGTCTTTACACCACTGGGCATCCTGTGGGAAGAAGAGAAAATTATGTATATGGATCATCTTGAGTTTTAAAGAAAAACTAAGGCTCTAGATTTTTCCAGTGTAAATAGGTAGATTTTAAAATACTGCAAGAGAAGGCCAGAGGAGCAAATGTCACATACTGCCATCCATGTAAAGATTCAGGGAACTGTTCTTATGGCTCCAAATGGAAGTAGTTGGATACAAAACTAACTTGCCACATGGCGGCAAGCTTTGAGGAACCTCATTCTGCAATCCAATTCATGTTTGTGGAGCTAAGCAAGTTAAAGAGCTATAATTTGTTTTTATTCTCAAGTCCACTGAATAATAAACTAGAAGCAACCATAGCAAGCAAAGCCCCAAGGTTGCAAAATGAATGAAGAGAGATAGGCTGACGGGGGGAGGGGGGGGGAGTGTGTGAGTGTAAAGGGGGAAGGAGACAAAGTTGTAGCATGTATGGAACTGTAGAAGCCACCCAGGTTAAGGCCAAGACCACCTTAAGCATGTTCAGTAACTATGAAATAACTTGCCAAAACTGATCAAAATGATCATGTTGGACGACATCTCTTCAAACATACATCCAACTTCACTTTTAGGTAAAGCAACAGGAAGATGCTGAGGATTTATTGTTTATAGCTGAAGATCCTAAGTAAACCACCCCGAACAGCTTCTGTGTATCTATTTCCATTAGCTTTATGCATTCTGTTTAAAAACCATTGGATTTCACATTTTGGTAGCAGAAGCTTTGGTTGCCCACCATCCTTCTTGAGGGAAACTAACTCTTCCTGACTGGCTCTCTCGGGGCCAAACACAAAGTTGAGACAGATTTAGTTCTGCAAGAAAAATCAAATGCACAAGTATAGGACAGGCAACACCTAGCTTGACAGAAGTACATGTGGCGAGGATCTATCTTAGTAGAACACAAATAGAATATAAGCTAGTAGTGTGATGCAGATGCTAAAAAAAATCTACCTCAGAAAAACTGTGTCTGGTTCTCAACACTGCATTTTAGATAAGGGAATTGTTTCACTGGGTTCAGAGGGCAACAAGGATGAGAAACTTAGAAACCAAGTCTGATGAGGAATGGCTAGAGAAGCTGGGTATGTTTAGAGAATAGATCAGCTATCCCTCAGAGCATCTGAAGAGCTGCCACATAAAAGGAGCAGACATCTCTACTGCTCCTAAAAACAGGACTAGAACCAGTAGGTTGTAATCACAAAGTTAAGATCAGGCTAGACATTAGAAATTCCTAACTGTAAAAAGCTGTTAGATAGTGATGGACTCCTTTGCTGGAAGTTTCTCATCTGAAACTTCCAAAAACTGAAGTTTCTCTCATCTGAAAGATGGAAGAATTTCCATCTGTCAGAGGCTGTAGCAGTCCCTGCATCAGTGGTGATGGGATTAGAATAGGGGTGGGCAAACTTGAACCTCCAGCTGTTGTTGGACTACAACTCCTATCACCTCCAGGCACAGTTTGTGGCTAGGGATTAGAAGATGGGAGATATAGTTCAACTTCTAGAGGGCAAAATCTGCCCACCCCTGAATTAGAAGCCTCCAAGATCCCTTCCAATCCTAGGAGTCTAATACTACCTGCATTACAAGGCTATAATATATTGCTTAGGTTTAATCTTTGGAGCAAGGGAAGCCAAAGTGTCCTAGATCCAACTCACTATCCTTAGCTGGTTCATTCTACTAATGCTGCACCTGGTGCTATCACTATTTCAGAAAATCTTTAAATTCTTCAACTTATGCGTCAGAAGTGTCCTACTCCTATCAGTTTTATGTTGGGTAAAGAGAAGCAGATCAAGCCAGCTATTAACAGAAGCAGCCTATTTTGATTATTCCAAAATCTTATGCCATTTGAGAAAGTTTAAGTTCTCATTACTGCAATGTCTTACTCAGCACCTCATGCAAGACATTTCCAGAACATTCTAGTGGCTTTGCTCTGCAATCTGAAGCATTGGGCTGGTTTAGGGCTACATGCATAAGACTTGACATTTACCTAGGGCCTTGAGTAACTGCAGTGCCACTGCATTTTTGGCCATTTCGTGGTCTTCCAATCCAGAATGACTTGGCTTCAGCCAAATGAACCCACTGAAGGGAGATGGGTATTTTGGAATCACCACCTGGTACCAGAACCGCAGCCAGCCTTCAGGGTTCTTTTGTATACACTTTGTAAGGAATACAGGTGTCCCCAATTGCCGCTCCTCACATTGCATGTTCAGATAGTCCAGGACAGTACCCACTCCTGGTGGCATGCAACAGTCCTCAGGCCCACACAGCCCTTGACTGAGAGTTTTTCTGTCAGGACCAGATGGAAAGATCTTTGGGAAGGCTTGCACAGGGGAGTTCTGGAGTTCCTGTTTTGTGTTTGGCTTCAGCCAGTCTACTTCAACTTGGTCCCCACAGAGGCACAAGCTACCTGCATAAAACAGAGAACAACTCTTATTTGGCTTCCAATTATAGGTATATCCAGACAATATTTAAGTTTAGATTTGCAGTTGACCGATACATGTGCAAAGGCATGTAAAATAAGATTACATTTATTTAGTATAATCTAAAAGCCAGTCACCTAGATCAAGAGTCCCACTGATCTTATGGCTACAGACTGGGAATGTCCTCCCCTACAGACATTTCAGGTTTACATGTATACTAGTGATTGCTCCAAGCAGAGAGAAATGGAGTAAGCGTTTGTCATACTGACACCAAGTTTTCCATAAAGGCTGCATCAATAGGCAACGGCCAGTATCACATTTCTAGCTAGGGAGTTAGGCTCCATATTTTGAATGGCAGATACAATAAGTGAGAGCCAGCAATGTCCAATATCCACAGTGATGTGTGGGCAAGTCTTCTCAGTGGTGGCTTCAGCTCTCTAGAACTCCCTGCCCCCTGATCTTAGGTTTGTCCCTCCCTGTTTAATTTTAAATGAAGACTTTTTTTTTATTTCAGCAGGCCTTCCCCTAACTATATTTCTTTGCAATTGCCCTGTTTTAATTATTGTTTTATGCTGCACTCTTATTTATGAAAAATTGTGGCATATAAATATTTTAGGTAATAAATAAATCCAGTGCCCCAATCCCATATTTTATATGATGAGACATACCTTCCACAAGAGCTTTCTTGGCCATTGCAGCAGCCTGATGGGAGATATATTTCACTTGTGCCAGCTGCCTCTGCTTTCTAAAAGGGCTTGGGTGCAAGCTTATGTCCAGGACCCCTGTGGTAAGTTCCTGCAGCATTGGCAAAAGTTGGCACTGTTGCACAGAGGGAGCCAGACCATCAATGCAGAGTTCACATTTGTCAGTGCTTCTACAGACCTGAATGAGGTAGCCAACTTGGATTTCAAAGTTGTTAAGCGTAGCAATAGCCCTTTGGGCACTGCGTCGGTTGGTATATTTGGCATAAGCAAAGCCACGGTTGAGGCCACTGAAAGTCATCATTAGTCTGAATTCATACAGAACTCCTACACTTTTGAAGAGGGGAATTAGCTTATCTTCATAGATATCCTGTGGGATTTTCCCTATGAAAACCTCTGAACCAGGTGGTGGAGGTGCATTGCCTGTCCAGCCTGTAGAGGAAACAAGCAGGGGTGGGGGAGGAGATTAATGTTTCTGGGAAATGGAGGTCATGTCAAGTCATCCCAACAAGCTGTTGGCAACCTTGCCAAAATGTCACTTTACCCCAGCCTAATCCACCTAATGGTACAGCGAGGAAGTGACTTGCCTAGCAAGTAAGAGGTTCCTGGTTTGAAACTTCGCTGTTAGGTTTCCCAGAATATGGGGAACACCTATATCAGGCAGCAGTGATATCGGAAGGTACTGAAAGGCATCATCTCATACTATGCAGGAAGAAGCAATGGTAAACCCCTCCTGTATTCTACCAAAGAAAACCACATGGCTCTGTGGTTGCCAGAAGTTGATACCGACTTGAGGGCACAACTTTAATCCACTTCCTGCAAGATACTACTGCAAGGGGCAAGAACACACTCTTGAGTACGTCCACAAAAAATAATGTGAATTTGGTTTCTATTACAGAAATCCAGACCCTTCCCCTACTTTTGGGAACAATTAGCCCACTAAGAAAAGAGAAAGATCCCCAGCAATTTATTGCTAGTACTGATAATGGAAAGTCACCTCACAGGAAAGGATACTCCTGACTTACTGCCAAGCACAGCCCATTTTCAATATTTAATATTGATAGCTAGTTTCCACAGGCTAAGAGCTTTCTACATACCTGGTGGAGGGCCACCATATTTCCTCTGGCCATTGACTTGAACTAACTGGATTCCAGTCTCTTTCACCCAAGCTTGGAGGGCAGCTTTATTAGATTGATTTGTCCACATCTGAAAAAGCACACACTATAGATAAAGCGAAGTCCACCACAAACACGTTCAGAAAGCAAAAAATGACACTGAAGTATAGGAAAGTACTTGTGCTCAGTTCTATGCAGCTGAGATACAAGAAGGCAGCATCCTTCAATGGGCCGAGTAGATTTTTAATAAATTGTTTGGGTGTTTAGAGTGCTTCATGGACATAATGTAATACAATAATATTCCCCTACTGCAGATGGGAGATGAAGCCAAGAATGTGACTTGCCAGACCCCTTTTGAAGTGGTAGCCATAGTCACCCAGCAAAGCATCCCTCTCCGCATTTGTTTCTGATGTCTCTTGTTTCTCACAGGGGCCAACAATCTTCTCACCCTTTTGCTAATTACTTTGATAACTTTTTGTTGCTGAAAAGCAATAGTGTTCTTAGTAATACCACATTTTCGGGGGGGGGGGGTTCTGGTTTTTTTAAGAGAACAAGTCATTAGTTGAAATTGGCTTACATCATTGAGAGGAACCAGCCTATCTAAGGCACTGGCTTCCCCACCCCACTTGCCTATTCCATGCAGTGAGTATGAGGATGGATTTGCTCTTCCCCCACATGATCATCCATTCTTATTGCCTCATACTTTTGCAATGAAGGTCAGAGAGTTCTTATTTTTCCTCTGCCACCAGACTGGACTTGGGGGTGGGGTCAGCAAGGGGATAGTTTGTGTGTTTCTTTCTGTAGGGCATTTGGAATGGTGAAGGGATGTTGCAGGGAGGCTGTGTCAGGATGATGGTCATTTTGAAGCAGGGTGCAGTTGGAAGATGAGTTGCTTAAAGGAGTTAAGACCTGTGGAGAAGCTCTTTTCTACATCATTTTCAGGCAAACCTTGCAAAGCAATTTCAAAAAAAGAATCATAACTATCAACAGTTAAAAAGAAGAAGAAGCAATAATCCCTCCAAGAAAGCAGCACAGCAGGGAGTTTTAAAAAGCTAATTTAGAACTATTAACCAAAACATTCCGTTCAAGTCTATACAGATCTACTTGAAAGTCAGTTCCATGGTCAGTTCCTACTCCTAGGTAAATGGGTACAGAGAGATGCAGCCTAACACACGTTTAGGTTTCTCTGCCCTTTCTCCAATCAAGTTATGCACCCACCCTTTCCTAGCCCCACACCCCAATGTTATCCCTTCCAACCAGGCAAGGTAGATCTGGGTGAGAAAGAGTCTGGCTCAATGTTACTCAGCATCATGGCAGGCTGTGATCCACCTGAAATGCATTGGCTAAACGATGGTGTACAAATGCAGCACCAGTAAAAAAAAAAAGTGGCTAGCCAGCAGAGTATGATGAAAGAAAACCATTCTGAGACTTTTGAAGAAGTTTATAAAATCATGCATGATGTATAAGATGTAGATAAGAAGTCTCTCCTGTTCGGGACTGATACATTAAGTTACTTTTTCCAAGCACAACGCACTCTGATCATTCACTGCCACAAGAAGTGAAAGCCAACAGCTGAGATGGTTCTTTAAGGAGGACTGGACGAGGACAGGCCAGTCTATTCGAGAGCCACTCCCGAATGAAGAGGGCAATTTTAACCAGTAGAAGCTTTAGAAATAAAGTCAAGTAGTTATAAAGTATTTGTCTGCTAGCTTTCAAGCATTTGTTACCTCAGTAATCCGTGACAGAATTAAATCCAAAAGGGCGCTTAAAGATAAAAGTAGTTTGAAGTATAACTCTCTGGAGAAAGCCCAAAATATGCTCCCAAGGAAAAACAAGGCGAGCCCCGCTGTAACTTTTTTTTAACAACCGTTAAAAACAGTGATTTCCACACGCCTCCAGTGTTTGGAAGGAAGGGCCTAAGCCTACCAAAAAGCGAGCGCCCGTGCCAAAACACCAGCCTGCCTTTGCAACCTACCCTCCATACTACGGGTACTTACTTCCATCCTGCCGCCGAGCTTCCATGGGACACACCCTCCTCGTGCTGGCGGCGGCTCTTTTTATAACCCGCGGGAATCTGGGAACTTCTCAAACCCTTCTCGGATTGGGTAGAGTCATAGCCTCGCCCCCGCCCCTCAGCCCAAGCCTCCTCCACCGCCTCCACTTGTTCTGGCTGCGCGCGCTCGTCTCTACCGTGGAGGAGAATCTTTTCTACCCAACGCGCGCGCGTGCTGATTGAAAATATACCTGGGCGGTGCTCGCGGAGAGTCTTCCTCGTCCGCTCTTTTACCGAAAGTGTGCAAGAGCCAAGCCTTGTTTCATTCAGCAATGGTGCTGCGGTGGCCGCACGAGCTACCTGCCTCAACTCTTAGATCAGTAGTTCTCAACCTTGGGTTACTAGATGCTGTTAGACTACAATTCCCATCACCCCCAGTTGTGGCTAGGGATGGATGGGAGCTGAGGTCCAACAGCATCTGGTGAACCAAGGTTGAGAACCCCTGACAGATGTCCTGTGCTGAAAAAATGCCCCAGTGGTGGCAACTTCACGCCTGGGGTGAGGATTGTATGGGATGTATCTTGGCACTATCTTTATTTAATTTTACATCAACTTGATGACCACAAGCTTAGATAATCCAACTTTCCACTCCCCTAAATTGCGGGCACGGATATTCCCATACTTGATTATTGACGGAAATAGAATTGAGCAGGTGCCAGACTTCAAGTATCTCAGAGTAGTTTTCCACCCCATGGGGCTCTGGATGTCCAGTGTGTTGTAGTTGTTAGAGTGCTGGACTAGGACAGGGAGACCCGAGTTCAAATCCCCATTCAGCCATGATACTTGCTGGGTGACTCTGGGCCAGTCACTTTTATCTCAGCCTAACCTATTTCACAGGGTTGTTGTGAGGAGAAACTTAAATATGTAGTACACCGCTCTAGGCTCCTTGGAGAAAGAGCGGGATATAAAATGTAAAATAATAGTAAATAATAATAATAATATTGAGTATATTATGCAAATGGCATCAAGGTCTTCAGTGGCTATTAGGTTCTTTTACACAAAAGGAGGAGAAATAATTCCAGCAGCCCTGAAGCTTTTTGAGGCCAAAACCCTGGCCTAAATTTTATATGGGGCACAAGTGGGTATTTATATCAATCAAGATGATATAGAGAGTGTGCAAACAAAATTCTTATGGTCCATTCTCACTGCCCCCTAGATGTGTGTCTAAAGCAGTACTCAGACTGGAGACTGGGATGCCCAAAACTGAGGTGAGGGTTTGGAAGCACATAATTAAGTGCTGGCTTAAGGTTTTTTTCTTGTCTGGATTAATTCAGTTAATTCTTCTGGATGTCTAGATGGAAATTGGATACCAAGATACTATCATCATATGATCTTTCAACAGAATTCCTTATTTCTTTAGGATATGAACAAGCCAAACAAGTATTCCTTCAGTGGGTGGATAGAACATCAAAATGGTCTGTCTCAGAATGTGCAGGATTGGGTAGTAAATGCTGTATGGGAACCAGCAAACTTTAACAACACTTACTTTTTCTAGGCTGCGGAAGGAGCTTTTTTTAGGGCCAGAAAGATATAATGTGCTCCCTTCTGCAGGATAGGTACTCCAAAGTGCCACTAGTGGAGCAAACCTGCCCATGCAGGTCAGAGGAGGTAGAAACAATACACGTTCTAGTCTATTGCCCCTTTTATAAGGACTCCTGTACAAGGTATATCACCCCTCTGCTGTTGAGATACCCAGATAGACGAGGGATTTTACACAAATGTATTGCTTTCAGATACTTACCATTCAATAACCTGTATGGTAGCTAAATTTTGTGTAGCGGCAGTGAAAATACATAAACAAATGACTTCGTAATTATCCAGCTGATTATAATATTCTTATTTTGTTATTGTTCTTAATTTATGTATTTGATCTTTGATCGAAATAAAGATTGATTGACTGACATCTCCAGTGTTTCTGTACGCAAAGTCCCAGGAAATCTTGCATCTCATTCCTGGACCATCTGTGAATAAAGGAACATATGGCAACTCAACCACATTGAGCCACTGAATTGAATGTGGCTTACTCCCAGGAAATTGGCTATAAGATTTTAGAGTTTGCTCCCACTCCTAGAAAAAGTCCTGTGGATGTCTTCCTCTCTCCCCACCATATAGACCAGGAAGTAGTGATATGAGAAAGCAAGTACAACTATGTCTTACTGGATTAACAGAGTAGGGAGTGTGCAAGCTCTTTCACAGAGTTTCACAGAACGCTGCCTAATGGACACCTTAGACTTGAGGAAAGGTACACCCTGACCTTAAGAGGCAGGCAATCTTGCTGTGCAAGGTAGATGGAATGAGAGATGTGCTAAACCTTCATCTGACTGGTTAAATTCGCCACTTATACTAGAAATCTATTCAACTTTAATAGGACAGGGCTCATCAGATGGGTATATTGATCGGTTAGGGTTGGTGTTGAATCCTGACAACCACAGAGCCATGTGATTTTCTTTGGTAGAATACAGGAGTGGTTTGCCACTGCCATCTCCCTTGTAGTATGAGATGATGCCTTTCAGCACCTTGCTGTATCACTGCTGCCTGATATAGGCATTTCCCATAGTCCGGGAAACATACCAGCAGGGATTCAAACTGGCCACCTCTGGCTCGCTAGGCAAGTTACTTCCCCGCTGCACAATTAGGTGGCTTTTCAAGGACAACTATACAGTGATGCTATCCTATGTAGGAACACAGGAAGCTGCCATATACTGAGTCAGAGTCTATCCAGCTCAGTATTGTCTTCACAGACTGGCAGCGGCTTCTCCAAGGTTGCAGGCAGGAATCTCTCTCAGCCCTATCCTGGAGAAGCCAGGGAGGGAACTTCTTCTTCTTATTATTATTACATTTATATCCCGCTCTTCCTCCAAGGAGCCCAGAGCAGTGTACTACATACTTGAGTTTCTCTTTCACAACAACCCTGTGAAGTAGGTTAGGCTGAGAAAGAAGTGACTGGCCCAGAGTCACCCAGCTAGTTTTATGGCTGAATGGGGATTTGAATTTGGGTCTCCCCGGTCCTAGTCCAGCACTCTAACCACTACACCACGCTGGCTTTTTTTGACTTGAAACCTTCTGCTCTTCCCAGAGTGGCTCCATCCCGAGGGGAATATCTTCTAGTGCTCACACTTCTAGTCTCCCATTCATGTGCAACCAGGGTGGACCCTGCTTAGCTAAGGGGACAAGTCATGCTTGCTACCATAAGACCAGCTCTCCTCCTGAAAAAGTATGTGATAAAATCTCATGTATTTAACCCCAAACCTCCTGAAGGTTTGGTGAAAACAACAAGAAGCTAACACTTCATCTTAATTGCAACATCAACATAAAGGAAGTGAGTGAGTCATTTAGACAGCAACTTTGCAAATGCAGATATTTTCATCTTTACACCATTCACTGTAATTAGGATCTCAACCGCCCTAAGTCCCAATAGTAAAATAAATCCTAAAGGTAAAGTGTGCTATCCAGTCCGTGTGGACTCTTGGTAGAATACAGGAGGGGTTTACCATTGCCATTGTCTGTGCAGTATGAGATGATGCCTTTCAGCATCTTCCTATATTGCTGCTGCCCAATAGAGGTGTTTCCCATAGTGTCAGAAACATACCAGCGGGGATGCAAACTGGCCGCCTCTGGCTTGCTAGTCAAGTCATTTCCCCACTGTGCCATTAGGTAGCCCAGAATAAATCCTAGTGGAGCGTTTACTTGAAGCACTACAATTACTGTATAGAAAAACTCATGGGAAAATAAAAAGTTCTACTCATGTAGAACTTGGGGCGGTTTTACATATCCAGACTAGGACTCACATAATTGAGTGCAAGGGATCTGCCCACCCCACCCCACAAAAGCTGCTGCTGAGTGGAACAAAGGAACATAGGAAGCTGCCATATATAGAGTCGGACCATTGGTCCACCTAGCTCAGTAGACAGGCAGCAGCTTCTCTAAGGTTAGAGGTAGGTGTCTCAGCTGGGAGAATATGCAGATGCTATCTCTCTGGATCTCACATATATGGCAAATGTGTGGAACAGAATACACAAGGACTTGTTTAACTCGAGGCTATACCTCCTGCTCTTTCACCTAACATTAACCCAGAGCTGCTGCATGTTTTGCATAAATACTTCCAACAGGAATCCAAACAAGGCTTGCTCACACATTGTATGTACGCAATATTGCAAAAAAGTTCTCTGGCCAGGCCTGCTTTTTTAAAAATTCTGTCAGAGTTAGAGGAATGCAATTATGGCTGTTGGACACTTTTATTCTGTGGCTAAAACAGGAAATATGAACACAGTAGGAAGCACGAGGCTGTAGTAAGTTTTATTATGCTGCCAAATAATGTTGTCCAAAGATGCAGTTTGAAGACCAGAATGCTGCCAACTTCAGCCCAGCCCTTGCCGCTGGCGTGATCACCAGAATGCTCACAGAACAGATGGTATCCTCAGAAGGGTTTTTTCAAATTCTTTTGCAGGAATGACCTCATTCGTTAAAAAGATTATGCTTTGTTGCTCCTCAAGCCCAACAAAAAGGAGCTTAACAGTAAAATAAATAAAGGTTTTAAGACAACCTCTTCCCACTGCTATGTCCAAAGAGGCAACATGGGCAAAACTGACTTGGCATTTTTAGGAAGGACTCAGCAAACTTTGAAAGGAAATCCAGCAAAGCCTTCCAATGTGAGTGCCAGGAAGATCCCTACGGAAGACTTGTTCGTTTCTTGATTTCCTCCACAAGGTTTTGTCTGCAAATATCCACCTGCAAAGCAGAAATATAATTAGACTGCAAGACATACATCTCTCTCTCTGCCATCCACCCCCATATTGATTGATTGATTGATTGATTGTTGCATTTATAGACTGCCTTTCGTTAAAAGACAACCCCAAGGCGGTTTACAAAAGTTAAAACATACAATTAAAAGACAATTAAAAGATTAAGCTAAAAAATATAAAAACAAACCAAATTTAAAATCTATAAAATACAAGCATAAAAACAATACAACAGGTAAAAAACACACAGAAGCAGCAGTAAAAACGATATACTTCACCCCTCTAAAGCCCATCTGACAGGGTGTTCTGAATGGGGGCGGGATTGAGGGTAGGCTTGCCCAGGGCCCTGCTATGCAGCCAGCTGCTTCTCAGGGAGTTCCTGTGGGACCACCACTGCCCCAAGTCACTTCACCTCTCCTTCTCCACTATAGCACCAGGCATCTGAAATCCCATGATACCCACTTCTCTCCTCTTTTTCCTCTCCATTAAAACAAGTGTGTGTTCTGAAACTGTGTTTGTATCACTTTAAAGTGGATTGATTGCACCTTGGCAGCAAACAGTGGCATGGCAAGTACCCAGCTGCATCTTTCATCTGTTTGCCACAAATTCCTAAGACACCTTTTAAGGCCAGATAGGTTTTGTGCTGTAATTGATGGGCTGCACAACGGTTTTTACTCTGCTTTTCCTTGGTTGTGACAAGATGGGGCACAGGACTTTCAAAACAAGAAAGCGAGAGGTAGCTGCTGTCTTGTCAGCTTAGAAGCATGGTCTTATTTCACAGCTAAACCAGTGCTTCTACTCCATATGTTGACGAGAAAGATGTGAGAAAGCAGTTTCAGTGCTGCAGTATTTCTAAAGCATGCACTACAGCTGTATAAGCTGGGCTGCAGGTGGCATGAAGCCAGGCTGGGAAAGTTCTTCTACATTATGACACAGGGGCAGGCTGTGAAGTCAAGGAGAGATGTATATATGTGGAGATTAATGTACATTTTAAGCACACATATACAATGGCCAGGCTCTTATCTAGTTTGTACATATAAGGCCAGGATCCAAAGAGTTACTTTAGATATGTTAAAGTCTTGCACAACTGAGTTTGAACAGTTGTTACCTACCCCTGGTTTGAACAGCTCCATTTTGAAGCACAAACTGCTTGGAAACTGTTTGCTCAAAACATGCTGAATGAGACTGCCGAGTTAGAATCAACACTCTTGATAAGTTCTATCTATTCAGGCTTGAACAAAGATAAGGGCTTCCTGTCACATTATAGGGTTAATTAGCAAGAATAAGTACCTTTGCAATTCATGGGAATTAAAGTTAGTCACAATTTGGTTTCAGTGGTGCTTAGTCATGCCTAATATTTTCTGAATACAACCAAGAAGAATGTTATTTATACTCTCTCTCTCTCTCTGTTCAATATAGTAATAACTCACACTGTTAGCTAGGCAATAATTTAAGGGGCCATGCTCACCTCTTCTCTCGTAGCCACATCTCGCAGTTTGACCACTCCATCCTTTAGCTCTTGCTCTCCCAGAATGGCAACAAGAGGGATTCCTGTTTCCTCACAGTATTGCAGCTGGTTCAGTAGCTTAGGGTTCTTCTTATAAAGCATCTCTGCCTGGAAAGATGTAAAGCAGGGGGAAAGTAGGCAAAGATGTTGGCTAACTTCCCTTGTTCTATGCCAGTGGATTCCAAACTGGAATTTCCTGGAAGTATATTGGGGGCTTTCAATAAAACGTTCACGCATAACGGTCAAATGCCCCTGGAAGATGGCTTAAAACAGGTTGCTTACCTGTAACTTATGATCTGGATGTGATCCGTTGTATTCATAAGAACTGGGTTTCTGCGCCTGCGCAGGGACCTCCCGGGCTGACTAGCTAGCTCCTCTTCGCGCCCCGCCCGTCTGCACGTGCCTTGCAGCTTCCGTTAGAATCGACGGTTGGGGCGCCTCTCCTTCAGATTTCTCGCAGACCGCCATATAAATGACGATCCGTACACCAGCATCCACTAGTCCAGGCATTCTGCAGCGGGGCCGGCTGGGAGGGACTTATGAATACAACGGATCACATCCAGATCATAAGTTACAGGTAAGCAACCTGTTTATCTGGATTGTGATCCATTGTATCCATAAGAACTGGGTGTTTAGCAAGCTACCTCATAAGGAGGCGGGTGCAGATGACCCCCAGCTATGCCAACACACGTTTCAACACTGATCTTCCAAAATTCGCCTCCCTAGCCATCCGCAGATCCAAAGCATAATGCTTTACGAATGGTAGATGCGATGACCATGTCGCCGCCAGGCAGACATCTGCCATTTTAATGCCTGACAGATGTGCCGCAGACGTTGCGTAGGCCCTAGTAGAGTGAGCCCGAACCGTCTTTGGCGGTGTTATCTTCTGGCTTTTATAGGCGAGGAAAATCAGTTCCACTAGCCAATGAGCAAGTCTCTGGCGAGAGATTGGACGGCCCTTGCTACGCCCCCGGAAGGAGAGAAAAAGCTTTTTACTCTTCCTAAAGTCATGAGTTCTCTCCAAATAGTATAGGAGTGATCTACGCACGTCCAACGTGTGGAGGGCCTTCTCTAAGTCCGTCTCCGGACTACTGAAAAAAGTTGGTAGCACTATGTCTTGATTTAAGTGGAAATCTGTTACCACCTTCGGCAGGAATCTCGGATCGAGACGCATCACAACCTTGTGTGGATAGAATTGAGTGTAGGGTCTATCCATCCGCAGGGCCGTCATCTCGCTCACTCTCTTAGCCGATGTAATGGCTACCAAGAATGCCACCTTCAAGGTCAGAAACTTCAGTGGAACAGTCGCCAGTGGCTCAAAAGGTGCCTCCGTTAGGGCAGAGAGTACTAAAGACAGACTCCATTGCTCCATTGGGCTGCGCACAGGCGGGTAAAGGTTATTAACACCTTTCAGGAAACGTTTACATTCCGGGTGGGAGAAAACCGTGGACCCATCCCATCCCCTGTGCTTTGACGAGATTGCAGCCAAATGCAGCTTAATGGAGACATTCGCCAATCCACTCAGTTTGAGCGATGTCAGGTAACGTAGCACATCCCGAGGGGTCGCACGCAATGGCGTGACACTCTTCCCCCTCATATAACTCTTGAAGCAGTTCCACTTGCAGGCATAACTGCGTCTTGTCGACGCACGCCTACTGTTTAGTAAGATGTTGTTTAATAGTTGATTCTCCAGGCGGTCAGCTTGAGAGAGTGCACATCGGGGTGTAACACCTTTCCGTGTTCTCTTTGCAACAGGTTTGGAGCCTTGGGGAACTTGTGGAACACTGAATGAGACATTCCCAGAAGTGTGGCAAACCACGGCTGGCGCGGCCACCATGGGGCCAGAAGTATGCATTTCGTTTGGTCCCGCAATATCTGTGCAACCACACGGCCCATTAACGGCAGCGGGGGAAAAAGATATAACAGCCCCGTCTTCCAGGCCCGTTGAAAAGCATCCCCCAGGGATCCTTGGCCTATGCCCGCACGCGAACAATAATTGACACACTTTTTGTTGGCAACCGTGGCAAATAAGTCTATCGATGGGACCCCCCAGATCTCGAACACCCTGTCGAGATACATCGGGTTGATTTCCCACTCGTGTCTTTGGTTGAAACTGATGTCCCTGCTGAGCCTGTCGGCCAAGCAGTTGTCTACAGCCTTTATGTGTATTGCTACCGGGTGAATTGAATGTTGAATGCACCAGTCCCATATTTTTCTCGCAAGTAGGCAAAGAGACAGTGACACTGTCCCCCCTTGATGGTTGAGGTAGGCAATCGCCGTCGTGTTGTCTAACTCCAGCTGTACTGCTCGTCCCCTTATCATAGGTTCGAATGCCCTTAGGCCCTGGAACACAGCCAATAGCTCCAAGTAATTTATATGCTGAAGTCTCTGCAACTGGTTCCATGTCCCCTGCACGCATACGCTGGCGCAATGCGCACCCCAGCCCGCCATCGAGGCATCTGTTGTTATCCGGGAGGTGGGCTCCTTGGACACAAACTCGACTCCTTTGCCCAAATTGCCCATGTCTAGCCACCACCCCAGGCTGCCGAGGACATGTTGTGGTAATGTCAAGTGCATATTCTGGCCATCCACATTGGGTCAGAAGTTGTGGAGAAACCAATGCTGCAATGTGCGCATACGGAGGCGCGTGTGTGCCACCGTTGCGGTGCATGATGCCATCAAACCCAACATCCGCTGGATTCGAACCGCTGGCTGCCGTGGAGTCCTCTGAAAGTGACGTATGAGTTCGTGCATTTGGGTAATTCTTTCCGCAGGTAAGAATGCCCTGGCCAATTCCAAGTCCAGCACCGCTCCGATGAAGTTCACTCGAGTCATGGGTTCGAGTCTCGACTTCTTCCAATTCACATTGATGCCGAGGCACTCCAATAAGGCTAGCAGCATCTGCACTTGGCGGGTAAGTAAACTCCTGTCGTGGCTCACCACGAGCCAATCGTCTAAATACGGATACAGCCTCAAGCCCTGAGTTCGTAGGTGGGCTACAACCACCGCCATCAACTTTGTGAACACTCTGGGCGCAGTAGAAAGTCCAAATGGAAGCACCACATATTGATAGATCTGTGCCCCTACTGTAAACCGGAGGAACTTGCGGTGACTCTCCTGTATCCCGATATGAAAATAAGCGTCCTTGAGATCCAGAGTAACTGCCCACTGTTCGTTCACCAGCAGAGGCAGAATTCCCTGCAGCGTCACCATTCTGAATTTCCTGGTCCGAATGAAGAGGTTGAGCCCCCTCAGGTCCATTATGGCTCTTATTCCACCGTCTCTCTTTGGTATCTGAAAATACCGAGAATAGTAGCCGGTCAGTCTGTTCGCCCATTGCACCCGCGTGATCGCCTGTTTCTCCAGCAGCACCTTGACCTCCTCCTGCAACACCTCTGTGGCCGGCGTATAGACCAGTCCAGAGAAGGGAGGCCTTGTCTCGAACTCCAACGCATATCCAGTCTGCACTATTCTCAGTACCCACCGGTCGGATGTTATGTTGTGCCATGCTGGCGCACGGCTTGCCAGTTTGATGTTGATCCTGGCAACTACAGGGCCGATGTAGTGGGTCCTGGATTGTAGCGTTGGACTTAATTGGCTGCTGCAAAACTGATGCAGTGGACGAACAGTCCCGTCAAAAGCTCTTGCTGGAAGCGTCCTTGTCGCCTTGACGAGCTGTTTTTCCTTTTTGTTTTTGGTTAAAGCCCTTACCGCGTTGGTAAGGTCTGAATTGTTTTCGGTATTCTTTGCGGTCCCGATACCGATCACTCTTTCTCTGATAATAAGTGTGGCTCCTTGCAGTTGAGCTGGAACCGCTCGAAGGCACCATAAAGGTGCGGGCAGTGAATTTAGATTTTTTCAACGTCTCCATTGACGTGTCCATGTCCTCATGGAATAAGCCTTTGCCGTCAAATGGCAAGGACTCGACTTTCTCCTTCATGTCTGTCTGCAGGGTTGCTGAGCGAAGCCACGCATGCCTGCGCAAGCTCACTGCCGTCACCATTGCTCTCGATTCCGTCTCCGACAAGTGTTTGAATGCGCTCAGTTGTTGGCGCGTTATTGCCGTTGTTCTTTCGTACACATCATTAAATCTCCATTGGAAGTCCTCCGGAGACAAAGAGGATGAATCTTGTAAGAGCGCATCCCAAAGTAAATGGTTATAGCGTGCCATACACGCCGCATAATTAGCAATACGAATTGCTAAACTGGAGGTGCTATAGATCTTTCGACCCATAACGTCCATTTTCCTCCCCTCTTTGTCAGCAGGCGTGGAATGACGGTGTCCACTCTTGGTGGATGAAGCGCAACTGACAACCAAGGAGTTCGGTATAGGATGACGTAACAGGTAAGAGTTCTCTCCTTCAGTCACCCTATACAAATTCTCAATGCGCTTGGAAGTCGGAGCCCCGACCCCCACTGAGTCCCATGCCACCTTCGCAGCCTTGTCTATCCCAGGAATCATGGTGAGGGCAACAGGATGCGAAGTCTTAGACCGCTTCATCATATTATAGACCGGGTCAGCAACGTCCGCATCCGGAGAGCTTACGTCCATGCCCAGGGCTTCAGCGATGTCCCTTATGAGGATATGGTAAGCTTTCAATTCCTCAGTTGGCGAGGTGGATAGTTTTGGTGGCACATCCGAAGGGGGGTCCGACCTACGACTGATATCATCTCTGTCAGAGGCCGGTCCCGACTCATCGTCCTCACTGTCATCAGAGGGTGAAGATGATGGTTCAGAAGGAGGAGGTGTTGCTTTCCTCTTTCTTTTCCCAGCAGGTTTTTCTGGCATCCTCGTCTGGACCACAGGTAACTGTGAATTCTCTGGAAGGTAGGTTTGAACTTGCACCAATGGTGTTTGTATAGGCAAGTTCACAGACGGCCCCTGATGGTCTGCATGCTCTGACTGCAGCAGCGGCTGAGCAAGTTGTCCAGCCTGCACAAAATTCCGCAGCCCTTGCACTGGTTGCATTTCTACCTGTGCCGCTTTCCAACGCAAGAACTCTGCATAATCATCCGGCACACCATGGCGGAAACCTCAGGAATGAGTTGGCTGCAGCATCGTAGAGCACCCGACATCGGTTCTTGGATCCTGGACCACTGCTGGTGTCAGTGAGGCAACATGAGGCAGATCAGCCAGCTCTCCACCTCCAGGACCCTCGTCTAAGCCTGTCGACAGGAAGCCGCGAAACGTCGCACCCGAGGGGGTACTCGAACTCGACTCCAGCAGTTCTCTAAGTCCGTCCCCATGTGTAGCCAGACTCGGAGTCCTCGGCGTCGAGGGGGACTGTGCCGGCGTCAATGCCGGTGACAAAAGATGAGGAATCCTCCTCAATGTCGAAGCCGTCAACACCGACGAAGGAGCAGTGCTCACATTCAATATCTGCTCCGGCACCGTGGACGCCGACGGAGGAATGGCATACACCGCCTGGGCAGTTATGGGAGGCTCCGATGCCGAGACTTGCAAATGCCTCGACGCCGATATCGACGTCGACTCCAATGTCGACGCCTGTCCCAGACTGCCTTGGTCCAATCTCGATGTCGACACTGGTGTCGATGTCGAGACTAAAGTCGATGCCGAAGCCGAAACCATCCTGACCGTCGATACCGGAGGTGTCGACGTCGAGGCTGTAGGGGACTCAGCCGAGTCCACGTCGTAAATCTGTGCTGCCGTCGGTGAGGGAGTTCGATGGCGAGACTCCTCACGATGGCGACCTTCCCTCTCAGAAGCATGACGATCTCTATCCTTATGCTTCCGTTTTTTGGAAACCTCCTTTGGTTTCTTAAACAGAGTGTCAACAGTGGTTTTAGACTGCTTATCAGCAGACCCACTGGAACCCAATCCCGGGGAGCTTGACGCACCGCACTCCTTCGACATCGAAGCTCCCGATGTCGATCCGGAACTCATCGACGCCGACGGACGAGGAGTTGGCGGTCGAAGTGCCTCCTCGTATAACGCAGCTCGAAGCCTGAGAGCTCTATTTTGTCTAGTTTGTTTTGAAAACGAGCAGCATATCTTACACGCCGCCGTGTTATGATTCTCTCCTAGGCACATCAAACAGGCGTCGTGATAATCAGTCGAAGGCAACTTTGCTCAACACTTTTCACACCGTTTGAATGTCTTCTTAGCTTCCATTGTCCAAATGCCGTTCCGAGTCAAATTCAGTAAACAATCTTAGGAACAAACAAAGCAGAGTCCGTAATCAAGTCCGTTCGCCGTTCCGAGTCAAAACCGTCCTGTACAAACTTCGAAGTTAGAATCAGAGTCCCAAATCAAGTCCGTTGTTCGTTCTGAAGTCAAACCAATTAATCCGCTCAGTAGAGAATAGTCAAACAGTCCGAAGTCAAATTTTTGATAATAATTGAGGAGCAACAGCCAAGAGGTGTAAGCGCTTTGGCGGTCAAGAGAAAACTGAAGGAGAGGCGCCCCAACCGTCGATTCTAACGGAAGCTGCAAGGCACGTGCAGACGCGCGGGGCGCGAAGAGGAGCTAGCTAGTCAGCCCGGGAGGTCCCTGCGCAGGCGCAGAAACCCAGTTCTTATGGATACAATGGATCACAATCCAGATCCTACCACTCTCAATCTTGCCCTGTAATGTGCAGGTGAGTGTTGGGTGTGTTCTAGGGCATATTCTCAGTTCATGGGAGGCCAGACTACCTGGCCAACATCCCACATTAATCCAAGCATGCCCCCCAGAATCTTCTGAAACACACTGGATTTCTGTGGCAGACTTTCAGGGATTCCTCAAAGATGAACTGATGCGAGAAGTATCCCCTGATGCAGAAGGCTTGAGACCCCGTTTTTGTATTAACTTGCTAGTGCTCTGGCAGATGTTTTTAAATGCCAGGAAAAAATGGTTTGATCAGAACATGCCACAAAGGCTAGAGTTCCTAAATATACCTTATTCCAGAACACGAGGCCCTCATAATTGCCAATATTGCCATATTACTTTTGACCAGTTGTAAGTTGATTTTATCGCCGTTTTAAATTTTTAATTGTCTTAATGTTTGGTTTTTAACTGTGGTTTTATTTTTGTAAACCACCATGGGACGTGTCTGTGTGGTGGTACAGAAATGTATAGAAATGAAGTGAAATAATTCAGAATATGCTAGCTCTAAACAAACTTCCACCACAGGACTGACACCACGAATCTTATTTTTCCACTGTTGATCTGACTAGCCTAAGATGCAGTCCTCAGTGTCTTAATTCATGTGCAGGGGAAGTGCCCAGCAGACATGATCTATGTCTATCTGGGGGGCAGGGGAAGATCAGCCAGTTCTCTTTGCCTCAGAGAGCTGTCCACTGGTTGCCAATCTGAGCAAAGGCAGCAATTTGAAGCTGCTCTCCATTGCTGCTACCCACTGACCAAGATTAGGTTTGATATGGTATATAGTCCATGAAGATGCACAATCTGAGGAGTGAAATCCTGGCAACATCATAAGGGCGACTGATCTGGTATTTATTGATCACTTACTAGAACTAGACAGAACAAGTAGTAAGTAATATGAGCAATCTAGTCTTATTTACTCAGGCGACACGTCATACCAGATGCTCCTAGTCTTATAATCATTTTGCAAACTACCAAGACAGAGAGAGACTGCTGCCCCACAGTCCATGGCCACCATTCTTGGTTGGACCACCTTATACAAAGCAGTAGCACCTTGATCCCAGAATCCCACAGCTCAGACACGAGCTTCAGCCTCTCTTCAAGGAGTTTCTTCTGAGCAGATGCCACAAGCACCTGGGTCTCTGTTGTTCGGACTTTCTTCTCAGAAGCCTGAAGGTGAAAACAGAGTTTTGAGAAAGGGAAAGGGAGGGAGAGAGAGAGAGAGAGAGAGAGCGAAATATATGAAAATATACTAATAAAAGAAAATCTTAAGGACACTGTGGAACTGGAAAAGGTGCAGAAAAAGGCAACCAAGATGATCAGAGGCAAAGAGGCACCTTTGCTAACTGGGCACAGAGGCACCTTTTTAACGTGGTGATTCTCTTTATTTAGCAGGGGGAGAGTAACTGGCCCTATCCATCCCCAGCACAGTATATCCAGTGACTGTTGCTGGTATCTATCTTGTGTTTCTTTTTAGATTGTGAGCCCTTTGGTGACAGGGATCCATCTGATTTATTTATTTGTTATTTCTCTATGTAAACTGCTTTGGAAATGTTTGTTGAAAAGCTGTATATAAGTATTTGTTGTTGTTCCTTATGCATGGAATAGAAAGAGTGGACAAAGAGAAATTTTTCTCAGTCTCTCACAACACTAGAACCAAGGTCATCCCATGAAAATGATTGCCAGGAAATTTAGGACCAACAAAAGGAAGTACTTTCTCACACAGTGGGATGCGGTGATGCTCACTAGCTTGGATGGCTTTAAAAGGGGCCTAGGCAAATTCATGGAGGACAGATCTATCAATGGCTACTAGTCTGGTGGCTATAGGCAAGATGCCTCTGAATACCAGTTGCAGGGGAGCAACAGCATGAGAGAAGGAATACCTCCAACTGTTGCCAGAGGCATCTGGTGGACCACTGTGTGAAACAGGATGCTGGATGAGATAGGCCTTAGGCCTGACCCAGCAGGGCTGTTATGTTCCTTTGTTAGCCATCCTGGTCTTACTCATATGCACAATGATTGGGTCACTCACATGCAAGCAGGTATGCCCACAGACATTTCTATTTTTACCATCCCATGCTGCTTGTTCTCCATTTCTCCAGCTGCTTCAGGTCTGTCCTCTTGCAAGCAACAGCAGGAGAGAGAGAGCACGCCCTAACCACTTGCCTGTAATGCCTTCTCAAAGGTATCTGGTGGGCCACGATGGGAAACAGGATGCTGGACTAGTTAGGCCTTGGGTCTGATCCAGCAGGGCTGTCCTTATGTCCAACAAAGTCTAGGATGTCGTTTGAGAGATGTATGCCACCTGATGTGACCTGCTTTCTCAAAACAACATGCCAGAGCTCCTCCCGGCATTTCCTGTGCACAGGCAGAAGGGGTCAAATGGGTATGGCAACTGACTGGTAGCAGGGAGGATGGGCAAGCATTATTAATCAGGGGCATTAAGATCTCAAGGCCAGTGGAGACAGTGCTGCTGATAAAATTTCCAGGCTTTGGAACCTATGTGAGTAAATGAGTTAAGCCTCTGTTCTCCAAAGTACATAGAAGAAGTGGCATCAGGACCCAGGAACAGGGAGACAGTGTCTAAATGCCCATCATTTGTGTATCGGTAGACATACACTCAAATCTAGCTATAAATACAAACCAGGCAGCTAGAAATATAAGGAGCTAAAACAAGGGAACAAAAAACAACCAAAATACACCAATCAGATTTTCCAAACCAGAAAAGGCCTTTTTGTGGGGAGGGTGAGTGGATCTCATGTTATGAGTTTGTACTGAGCTCACACAAAAAATGATTGGGCACTGCCTTCTATGTAAGCCTTCACAATGGCAGTTTGCCGATGGTTTACTCATGGGGCTACCCATGGATGTGCCTTTGCTGGTGTAGAATTTGCATGTGACCAGTGACAGCCCATGTCCAGTTGTGGCTGGTAGATCCTTGACCACTCTGAGTAGTAAAGCAACAGTGCAGCCAGTTAGCAGCTCTGACATTAATTGTCCCAAATAAAAGATTGGCTGACATCTTGACTCACAAAGCATGTGTGTAAGTAAGGCCTGCGGGCACACAGCAGCACCCATTGCACTACTCCCTCTGTTCTCCGGAAGCACTTAACAAGACCAGAAACATGTTGCTGACCCTCTGCTGTGCATTTTCAGTCTATTTCTGTTTGATATTCTTGTAGAAGGGATACAAAAATATTAATCGACAAAGTACAACTAAAGATAGTTCAAGGGCTCCTCCAGGAAGTGATATATTCCATCTTCAGCAAAATTATGACAATAAATAAAATGAGAAATTTACATGGCAAACAAGGATGTCATATAATTCTTAGTGCCATCTCCTGGCAATTTGCAGCAATCTGTGTTTTCCCCCCAAGTTAGAATAAAAGGAGTTTGGAAAGATACAGTTTATTCTTGGACTGTCATAGATTGCCAGCCGATAGTGCTAAGAATATTAAGCAACATCCTTGAAGGTTGTACAGATTTCTCATTTCATGTATTGTCATAAATTGTGCTGGAATATCTCACCATCTAGAAGAGCCCCAGGATTCTCATGTAGTCCCAGTGAGACACTATTGATGAAGGCAAGGAACAGCAGCACAGGATGAACCAAAATGGGAGATATACCAGCCATTTGCTTAGGTGGTCTTCCATACAGTTAGTTAGTAAAACATATTTTACTGAAAAGGTTTCATTGTGGTTTTTCAGTTTCCACTCTTTTTCAATCTTGTAACAGATAATATTTACTAATTGCTTGCAACTGTGGTACATATGCTGGTAACCTCTAGGCTTGACTACTATAATGCACTCTATGTTTTAATGCACTCCATTTTTGGAAGGGCGGTATAGAAATCGAAGAAGAAGAAGAAGAAGAAGAAGAAGAAGAAGAAGAAGAAGAAGAAGAAGAAGAAGAAGAAGAAGAAGAAGAAATAAATAAATTCAGCCATCCCAGGTCCTTGGGAAGGACTCGATGTCTGGATAAAACAAACCAGTCAATAACACCTGTCTGACTGTGTAAACAAGAAATAATAATAATAATAATAATAATAATAATAATAATAATAATAATAATAATAATGGCCACAGAAATCACCATCAGCCAATTACAAAAAGCAGCTTTACTGGGAACAGCCTATATTTTGCGACGATATCTATAATAACCAACAGTATTGATGATAAAATTCTGGCATCCCAGGTCCTTGGGAAGGACTCGATGTCTGGATAAAACAAACCAGTCAATAACACCTGTCTGACTGTGTAAACAAGAAATAATTAATAATAATAATATGTGTGGGCCTGCCTTTGTACATAGTTTGGAAACTACAATTGGTTCAGAATGTGGCAGCCAGATTGGTCGCTGGGACAACACGAAGGGGCCACATAACATCGATTCTAAAAGAACTTCACTGGCTGCCAATATGTTTCCGAATGAAATACAAAGTACTGGTTATTACCCATAAAGCCCTTAACGGCTTAGGTCCAGAGAGTGCCTTCTCTGTCGTGAACCCTGCCGCCTATTAAGATCATCTGGAGAGGTCCGGTTATGGTTGCCACCAACTTGTTTGGTGGCACCTAGGGACCGGGCCTTCTCTGTGGCCAACCCAGCGCTTTGGAACTTGCTCCCTGCTGAAATAAGAGCATCCCCTTTGCTTTTAGGGGGACCCTGTTTGCTTTTAGGAGGACCCTGAAGATGTAACTGCTTTCCCAGGCCTTCAATACCAAATTTTTAAATTTTAATGTGTTTTTATCGATTTTATATTTTTATGTATTTTAAATGTTTTATATTTTATATTATGTTTTAATTCTGTAAACCGCCTAGAGATACTGTATCGCTCTGCGGGTCCAACTTTAATATTTTCTTTGTCATTTCTACTATGCATATGAGAACCAAGTCAAATTCAAAATATAAAATGTCTGTCCTTAATTTTCAGCCTACCAATTTCAGGGTCTTGTAATCAAATAAAAAGACTAAAGTTTGCAGCTCTAAAGTTTAAAGATATTTATGGATTTGGAACAACAACAGATACAAGGTGCTAAACCTGCCCTTCATGCATCCACATGGACAACGTGAAACATCTTTGCTGGTGCCAGGCACTCCATCCTTCCCATCTTGATTTGGGCCTCAAATGCCAAGGAAAGGTGTGGGTGCATGGTGGGCAAATTGTAAGCAAGCACAATTTGTGGCACTACCCAACATCATTGTTGATCATGTGGCACGTCTGTTAAAGCATCAGCCTTAAGTTCCAATTTCCTGGCTTTGTGGAGATTGCACCAAAAGGAGATAGACCTACCTTATCTTAAAATTGCAAGGATTTTTTTTTTTAAACCATCAAATTGTTACATGGTTGTGTAACTATCACCCTTTGTATATCAGTTTCTGTTATAGTCAGGTAAGCTCCAAAATGTCCAATATGGACATGTTCCTCAACTCTTTAAATGAACAGGCAGTTTTACCTGATTTGGTCTAAAAAGCCTGACCAAATGAACATAATAGAGTGTTTTCAAAGCTCTGCGAGTTCTATGGCCACAAGCTCCATAACTGGTGGGGCTTGGAGCCATTTGTTGAAAGCACACTGATGTTTCACCACAGATAATCTCTGGGAAAGGGAACAGGCCAGCAGCCCTTACCTCCACCTTTTGTTCCATGATGGAGAAAATCCGTTCAATGCCGATGCTGACTCCCACACAGGGAACCTTCCGGCCCTTGGGGTCAAACATCCCTACTAGCCCATCATAGCGGCCACCTCCAGCCACACTGCCCACACTGACAGACTCTTCTGTGTGGTCATTTTGTTGCTGGAGAAGAATGGCCTCATAGATCACTCCAGTGTAGTAATCCAGACCGCGAGCCAAGCTCAAGTCAAAGGAAATCTGAGAAACAGGATGAAAACCACATTAGAAGGCAGAACCATGCAAGGCTTGAGCATGTGGAAAGGAGAGGATGGGAGTGCACCAGCTAGACATGTTCCCTGGCTGGTCTGCAGAAGCAAGTGCTGACCACAGAGAGAGATTCTCCCCATATTCTGGAGCCCTGACCATTCCTTGTTCCAGAACATGGGGAGAAAGTCTCCTTGCATTCAGCACTTGCCTCTGCAGACATGTGCTTGTTGCAGGGAAAGCTGGGAGGCATGGCCACAGGGTGTGCCGACATCTAGCGTACCCTGTGACGCCAGATGTTGCGCGGGCACCTGAGACACTGCCACACCCCATCTCACCCCTGGCATTCAGGATTGATGAGGGCTAAAGTAATTACAAGGGAGGGAAATCGCATTCTGCTCCCCTCAAACTTACCTGATCCGAGATGCCAAAAATTGTCAAGTACTCAAAAAGCAGCTTCATGTCCCCAAGCCCCTCCTTAGCCAGCTTGTTCTGTGACAGTTTTGGATCCTGGATCAGCTCTTCAATCAATCTCAGCCCACCTGCAGGAGTGAAACATGCAGATGTACCCTGGGCAAAATTTGCACTGGCACCAACAAAGCTCCTTGGACCTCTTCCACCCAATCCAGCTCTCACTAGGTTTCTCCTCTCTGATTTGCTGTGGTTCCATCTCTCAATAGAAATTCCCCCCCGACACACACCCTTGGATTTAAGAATGGGGAAGCTGAAAAAGATATTTTTCTACTCAAAGAAGAGTGCTGGGCAACTCAGCAGCTTAGTCATTAAAAGATGCAGCAACCATTGTCTACATTGTGACACCCAGACAACACGACAGGACTCCCGCTCCAGTCTGGCTGGGGCCCTAAACAGAAACAGTCCTCTTAAGTGTGGAGGATACAGTGCAACATTTTGTTGCAGGTCCTACTTGTGGAAATGCTATTTTGGATGTATTTTTGGAGATATGAAGGAAAAAGTACTAGAAGGTCCTTGCATTTTCCTGTCCTGATCCTACCATACACAGTGCCATGTGGCTCTCACAGGAAAGATTTCTTTCCATATAATTTGGTATATACAGCAGCTGCATGCCAAGAACATGCAGTATATGCATGAGTTCCCAGGAATGACAGGCTCACCTGGCTTTCAAACTTACCATTGAGCCTTACATATTCGCCAATACGGTCTGCAACCTCTGGCGAGAGGCCCTTCTCGCCAACCATCTCACTTTTCACATCCTCCCAAGTCATCTGTAGACAGGGTGAAGAGGACCATGTGAACTCTGCTTTGCTGAACCATTTTTACAATTTGCAGTGACCTAGGATAGTTCTGCAGCAGTTCCTTCCCCTTCTCATGAAATCTCTACCTTTTGACTCTGAATGAGTAACACTCACTTGTACAACATACTACACAATTCCTTGAAGGATGAAATGCAATGAGCAAAGCAAACATTTTGCAATCAAACTTGTTTTAACAATGTAAGATTGATAATGAGGAAAACCCTTTAACAGTTGCCTTTGCCCAGCTTGGGCTTCCCTTTCTCGAGAAGGCAGATCTGGCCATAGTTACCCATTCCTTAGTCATGTCATGGCTGGATTACTGTAACACATGCTACATGGGACTGTCCTCGAAGAATTTTCTGAAGCTGCAGCTAGTGCAAAAAGAAGCAGCTAGGATTCTATCTGGAGCTGCCCATTGGGACCATATTATACCTATTCAGAAAAAGCTGCATTGGCGCCCAATTCAAGGTGCTGGTTTTGCCCTTTACAGCCTTTAATGATTTGGGTCCTGGATATCTGAAGGACTGCTTGCTCCCAAGGGTTTCTACCCTCTTGACAATATGTGCCACATGTGTCACTTGACTACAGAATGCAGCTGTGTGTGTTAAACAGTAGTATTTTCAGGCTGCTCTGAGAGAAGGAAGTCTGGCTGCTTGTAGATCCAGCACTCTGCCTTTGCTAACATCCAGGGTGATGTGTTACTGTGTAGGTCCTCATGCCATTTCATTTGGATCACAGTCTCTATAGGATGTGTGTTACTTATGTGTGGAAATCTGTGGACAGCCCTTCCTACATGCCTGCTTCTCTGAATCAAAGATCTCCAAAGGGGAAGGGGAACTGTGGGCAGTCCAAACACTTCACTGCCTCAACAGCACAAACCAGTGAAAATAAAAATCAACAGATCATTACTCAAAATTCTTCGGAATGCATGTGCTGAAAATATAAAATATAAATAGGAACCTTGCCACCTACTGTGGACCAAGAAATAGTCATAATTTATTAGAGCACTTGAAATAATATGTTAAAATTTTTGTTTCTCTCTACTGGCATATGAAAAATATAAATAGCTATTGGGGGACTATTAGCCTGTGTAGGGTGAGAGCTGTGAGGACCCTGTTCTGTAGACACTGGAAAGAGAATACAAAGAACAGAAGAATCACAACTGGCTTGAGTATCTCAGCACAAGTGGATTTTTCAACCACTCAAAGGCTCCAACTGCCCTCATTCATTTCTTAGCACTCTGCTGTTAATAAGCCATTGTTCCACTACTTAGGCAATTCTTATCAAGAGAGGCCCAGTTGCAAAGAAAATTGCCTCCAGACTAATTGTTCTCCTGGAAGCTCCAGGAGCAGGTGATTACTGCCATGCAAAGGACACCTCATTTGAATTCAACTGTCCCCATTGTCGTCTGCCCTGGAGTCAGATTAACCTTCTCCATAAACTTAGTGCCTCCCAAGCTATGAGCTACAAAGAACTTTGGGCAGAAACAAACACCACCAAGATGGCATAAATACCACCAAAAGTAAAGATGACCCTTATTGGTCACATACAGTTTCAAATTTAGAAACGAGGGGGGTCTTCTTGTCCAGTCCCCCTGCTCGGTGCAGGAGCGATAACAGCATCCCTGGGAGGGCTGTCCAGCCTCTTTGAAAACCTACAGTGAAACAGAGCCCAACACTGCAGGAGGCAGACTGCTTCACTGTTTAAAAACTCTTACAGTTAGGAGATTTCTCTTCATGGTGAGCCTGAAAATGCTTCCTTGTACATTTCAACCCACTGGTTCTAGTCCTGCCTTCAGAAGCCGCAGAGAACAAGTCCACCACTTCATTTTTGTAACAGCCCTTCAGAGATATGAAGAGAGTCTTTTCCAGGTTAAACAAACTCAGCCCCTTTAACTGTTCCTCACAGTTCCCCACCATCCTTGCTGCCATCCTCTGAACCTGTTCCAGTTTATCCATGTCCTTCTTAAAGGGCTGTGCCAAAAAAAAGACATAGCATTCTAGGTGAGATGGACGCATTCAAGAGTGATTGAGCCCCTGCTAACTTGGCAGAGAGGCACCTTTTAACGTGGTGATTCTCTTTATTTAGCAGGGGGAGAGTAACTGGCCCTATCCACCCCCAGCACAGCATCCCTCCAGTGACTGTTGCTGGGGTCTATCTTATGTTTCTTTTTAGATTGTGAGCCCTTTGTAGACAGGGAGCCATATTATTTATTTGTTATTTCTCTGTGTAAACTGCCCTGGACCATTTTTTGAAGGTCAGTATAGAAATCAATCAATCTCTGCTCTTTACCCACTGCTCCAATGTACCACATTTACCTGAATAGATGACCCTGAATTTAAGATGAACCTCTTTTAAAAATACAGGTTAAATATAGGTTATACCTGTATTTACCCCAAAGGAAGAGGACTCTAAATTTAAGAGAAGACAACCCCCACCCCATTTCTAACATCAAAGAACTTACAGAATCTAGCACCTACCATTACCTCAGGGCAGAGGTGAGGAAAAAACGTATAGGTGGGGCCCATCTCTATAGGGCTTGTTTTCTTTCCCTAAGAATCTTGACATGGTAGAGAGCTCAAGAAAGCAAACAATTGTTTGCTAACAAAAGCTGTGATAACATAATAAGGAGGGACTGTTAAAAACCTGGAGTCACTGAAAAGTCTGTCTGTGTTGAGGTGAAGGAACTCTGATAAATAGGAAAGGCATGGGGTGGGGAGCGGGGGAAAGGGGGAGAGAGCTCTTGTAATGGCGCAGTGGGGAAAGGACTTGATTAGCAAGCCAGAGGTTGCCGGTTCAAATCCCCACTGGTATGTTTCCCAGACTATGGGAAACACCTATATCAGGCAGCAGCAATATAGGAAGATGCTGAAAGGCATCATCATCATCATCATCATTATTATTACTACATTTATATCCCTACATACTTGAGTTTCTCTTTCACAACAACCCTGTGAAGTAGGTTAGGCTGAGAGAGAAGTGACTGGCTCAGAGAGAAGTGACATGGCTGAATAGGGATTTGAACTCGGGTCTCCCCGGTCCTAGTCCAGCACTCTAACCACTACACCATGCTGGCTCTCTCATACTGCGTGGGAGATGACAATGGTAAACCCTTCCTGTATTCTACCAAAGACAACCACAGGGCTCTGTGGGCACCAGGAGTTAACACTGACTCGACGGCACAATCTTTCCTTTACATTTAGAGATAATTGGTTATACCATGCTTCTCTCTCCCCAGTTGGATGGGAAATGGAGGGGAACACCAGTGCCTCTAAAGTTAGGGGACTAGAATCAAAGTACAGCCCTCATCTTCTACACTTGGGAAATGGCACCCTTTTCTCTCCTCCCTTGCCAGTACCCTGGGCCCTTCTCAACACTGTTCTCTAAATAGAGCTGAGGATTTCCGGGACAACTGCTTTTCTTTAAGTGACAAGAGATAAAGATATGACTGCAGCTTGCTCTTCCTGAAATGCAAATACCCTTTTATCAGGTTTTGAAGTCTCTTTCTCCTACTCTGCAACTCTACTGCAGAGGTTGAGTCCTTTGAGTCCTTACCTTGTCTAGCTTGTCTACAGTGGAGCAAATGGTTCGGAATTTGTTGTCTGGAACACCACAAACCGCAAACATCCCATCAAGGATGCGCCGGTCATTGACCTGTAAAAAGTTGCATTGCTTTAAATAACAATCTATGGTTCCTGCTTCTGTATGTGTGTGAGGGTGGGGTGGGTGGAGAGGGTGGGGATGCAGCTGCTTTCTCTCTTCATTTTCAGTTTTACTTTGTTGCTTTAAAGGAAGTAGAGTAGACTTCTGTGCATAAGCAAGGGACACCTGTCCTGAGGCAGTTAAACTGAAGTCAATGGATCGGGCCTTGGCCAATGTCTTTCTCCAGATCCAAAAGGACATAAGGAATCAATATATAAATGTAAACTGTATTGTAAAATATAAATCATATAAACATGGTGAAAAACAATTGATCAAAAAGGAGAACTATGTAGTCCATAAAAGTGTTGTTTAGTATATTTTGTTTTGTTAGCATTTCTGCCTCACACAACCCATCATTATAATTATCACCATGTTTATATGACTTTATAATTTATCATAGAGTTCACATTTACATATTCATTCTTTATGTTCTTTCCCCCAGTTGTATCATTGGATTTGTTGTGCAGTGTTTTGGATTCTTAGTTTCAGATCCTTTTATGCGATTTGTGTGGCGCAATGTCTTCCTCCACCAGCACTGAAGCAGCAGACTGAGCGTGGCTCTGCAGCTAGACTTATGGTAAGGAAGGTGAAGGTGACGCTTTCCCACTGGTTCCCTCCAGAGCCTGTGTCAGATGCCAGAGGTGAGGGGCAATGGGGAATGGCCTGGCCGTGGAGGTGGGGAGGCAGCAAGGCCCCAAAGAGCCCACTGCAGACACCACTGGCAACTACCTCACAACCTCACATGCCTCTTGTCTGTTGTCTCGACTCCAAGGCCGGTAAGCTCCAATGCTGACAACTACCCACAGCTCAGATGGTGAGAACTGGAATGTCTGACTGGGCTTACACAGTAAGTTTTTCTAAACCAGGTGAAACCCCATCATACCACATGAAAAGACCACAATGTCAGCAATCATGCGTGTATGGGATAAGGAGAAGAATATTTGAGTCCTCTCATCTTCACTAAACCACTTTCATTTTTAATAAAACATTTTAAATTGCCAATTGCAAATTGAGACAAAATAAATGACAGCAGAGCCAATAGTCTGCATTTCTCATACTGTGTTCATGGTGGAGGACAAAATGATATAATTGTGGGAAAGCATCTTCCATCCATATTCTGCATAAAACAGTACTGGGACTCTGACCTTATTCTTACCTTGATGAGAAAATCTCCTATTTGTAGGGAACTCAGGATCTCATGCACAATCTTCAGACATTCTGCATCAGGTATCATGGGGTCATACTGGCCAGCAATGTCGAAATCCTAGGGTACAAAATGCAGCAGTTAAAACCCCCACAAATGTAAAACTACCCAACTGGGCAGCCATAATCCCTAGCTTGCTCAAAACACAGCTCCTGTCTGCTCTGAGCCCAAAGTCCTGAAAGCAGGGCAGACAGTAAATATGAGCCAAGAAGCCCTTATGGTTGCTAGAAATGTGCATGAACTGAGGTTTGTGCAGAGGTTTGGATCAGAACCAGTATGGATGAGGCCCAAACTGGTTCAGTGCTGTCAGAGGGGGAGCAGCGAGTAGGATCTTTAAAAAGGAGAGCAGGTCCTTAGCTGCTCTCTGCTGCCGCATGCAGCTTCCTGCTGCGATGGCACCCACCCCCCGCCAAGAACCTACATGTTGCGCACATGATATTGCTGACCATGCAAATGGCACCTGTGCATGTGTGGACACCATGTGCATCCCGGCGCCATGTGTAGATTCTTGAGGGAAGCACTGTCGCAGCAGGAAGCTGCATGCAGCAGTGGAGAGCAGGTAAGGACCTGCTCTCCTCCTTTTACAAGATCCTGCTCACTACTCCCCCCACACCATTGACGCTGAACCAGTTCAGCTCCAAACCTGTGCACAAACCTCAATTCGTGCACATCCCTAATGGTTGCTGAGGAGGGTGTGTACATGTGCACACAGGCAACATATTTTTAATATAGCACCATCAATGTATATGGTCATGAAAACCAAGCAGAAAGAGGCCCCAGGAACAAAATATTCTAGAAATACAGGCTGTATGTGCTGCAGGAGCAGAAGCCACCTTCCCATCCAGATTACTGATCAGGTTTATGTCTGCTTAGCTTCACTGATGCTGTGATATCTGTTGTTCATAGAGATCATTCCCTGGATCCCTCCACCCACAGAAACATCTTTAGAGTGTCTAATTTCTTTTCAAATTAGAATAAAGCATACAAGTTACCATATGCAAACACGACTATAATCAATTGTATTTATATATTTTATTCTGAACATTTTCTGAAGCACACAGGGACATTATATGAGGTTTCATGGGGGAAGGAAGTGAAATTTAAGTGGAGTGGGGCAAGGTCCTTAGAGGGATTTAAATGTTTGCTCTTGGAGAGATTTAAGATTAAATTGCAGAACAGTAGTGTGTTTAGATACCTTGCCATAGTTACTTTAAAATCTCTCATAACATCACAGGACAGTAATCACCTCCCTTCTTTTTGAGCAAAGGGATGCATGTGCCTTCAGCATACACACCTACTACACAGGGCCACATAAATATGAATAGGAGCCAGAGATGGCTCTATATGCACTCTACTAGAGTTGCCACCCAGAACACACTCAGAGTGGCAAGAATTGCTTGTATGTGCTGACTCTTTACTTTATTTGCATTTGGCTTTGACTGGAACAAGGGAGAACATTCCTTTAGTGGCTGGAAACACAAAGCACAGGAAGATGGAAGAAAAGTGCAAACCGTTCCAGCTGCTGTAAGGTAACGGTAAAGTGTGCCGTCGAGTCGGTGTCGACTCCTGGAGCCCACAGAGCTCTGTGGTTGTCTTTGGAAGAATACAGGAGGGGTTTACTATTGCCATCTCCCGTGCAGTATGAGATGATGCCTTTCAGCATCTTCCTATATCACTGCTGCCTGATATAGATGGTTCTCATAGTCTGGGAAGCATACCAGCGGGATTCAAATCGGTAACCTCTGGCTTGCTAGTTGAGTCATTTCCCACTGCGCCTTTAGGTGGCTTTTGGCTGCTGTACCACACCTGATTCTGGAAGCAATTGAAGCAGAGGAAGGACAAGGAGGATGGGGAAGACACAAGCTGGCATGCCAGAGCTTAAGGACTGGGAACAGAAAGTGGAGTGAAAGTTACATGGAGCATAAGGAGGAAGCAAAGCAGGAGGCAGGGCAGAACCACAGATGCCCCAATGACAGTCTGTAGGTACTCACACACTGGTAAAATTCTCTGTAGCGGCCCCTCGTCATGGCCGGGTTGTCTCGCCTGTAGACTTTAGCAATATGGTAACGCTTGATATTGGTGATTTTGTTCATAGCCAAATAACGGGCAAATGGCACCTGGGAAGAGAAGGCTAAGGAGAACATATTGAATCCTGATCCAGGCACACCTTTCTTCTTCTCCCAGAGCAGAGAGCGGGATGATTAGGCATCATTGCTGCTAGCACACCAAACCATCAGAAAACAGCTGCTCTCCTACAGGCACTCACACTTTAGGGGAGAGCCCCCAGCCCTCAGATTCTCGAGCAGTTCACAAAAGTGGTCCACAAAAGGTCCAACTCCAAATTATCCTAATTGGTCAGGAAAGAAAATAAGCATGATGAGCAGCAACAGCAGCAGTCTGCACAGTGATAAGCTACCACTGCCTGGTTGTTGCTCACTCCAATTTGCAGAAGAGACACTACCTTACCACCTGACCAAGATGGAAAGTGTCCCCGAGATTGATGTGCCCACACAGACATGGGTTTTGGGGGGTATACAAATGTCTTAAAGAAATTAAATAAATATTTAGATATCTGTGCCATTATGACCCAGCTGCTGCGCCTCAAATATCTTTTCAGAGGCAGAATCGAGAAGCTTCTGCAGTATTCTGAGATTTTCTTGGAAAAATTCCAAGCTTCACTGCTAAAGGCCCCCCAAGAGCCTTTAAAACAATAATAATTCAGGAATATATGGCTTTGCTCATACTTTGCTCACAACAAGTGGGAGAACCTCCTCATGGCCTCCCCCTCTTCTTCCTCTTGGTTGTCACTTAAGTTTTCTCCCTTAGTCTTGGAGTAAGTTTTTGCATTTCTTCCTGGAGCTGCAGCTTTTCCTCTCCTAATAAGTGCTGAATGTATATATTTACCCACACAACAGGATACACTTGATCCAGTGTGTTGAAAAGGGATAAAAAACCAGCTAGGTTTTGCTTCGGCCAAAATACATTAGGAGGCAAAATAAAGAGATTAGCAAATGATACAGTGGTATGGGTTCACTCCCACTCCCCACTATGCTCCAATATTGTAAAAGGAGGGACAGGACAATGGCCTGGAAGGAAATTTCAGAAGCAGGCACTTCTTTAAATACACACACTATTTTGCAAAACACCCCTTAGAAGAGGAATGCAACAGTAGTGGATCCAAGGATGCCATGTCAATCACATCTCCTCCTCTTTCAAAAATTAGCATCAGATTGGGAGGGAGTTTCTCCAGGGTCTGGATGCATCTGAATATAGTTCTTATTATTTATTATTTATTTATTACATTTGTACACTGCCCCAAACTTTCGTCTCTGGGCGGTTTACAATAGTAAACCTCAGCATGCTACATGTCTTCTCTCTCCTTTCCTATTTGTGACAAAATAACTGACACAAGGAATGGTGCATTGTTAAGAAGCAGTTGTGCCATCAAAATAACGTTCCAAAGAGTTGATGCATATTGCTTAGCATTCAAGTCCAGTCACAGGCCCTGGGATTAAAGTGTAATATTCCAGGAGTGGTCAACCAAGGAACACGGAATCTAAGGATACAGTCAAATCATAGCGAAGAGATAGCAGCTCTCCCCCCTGATCTTTCAGGTCATAGATGAGCTTGGAGTCCTCGCCATACTTCCCTGTTAAAGTTTCCTAAAAAGCAAGGGGAGGTGCAGGGTGGGGGGAGAAGAGAAGACAAGCAGCAGAGATAAGAATAATCGCAGACAAGAGGTTTCCATAGGGGAACACAATGAACCTTCTGGCAAATCTATTCCAATCTATATATTTAATTATTCTGGGTGTGCCTTGGAATGTGCGTCCTGGTGCCAAGCTGATTGGCTGGGTGGCGGAGGCACCTGAATGGCTGAGGCGCACTCAGGAGGATTGGAAACCACGGTGGCTGCGGGCCCAGCCATGGAGACCAGAAGCGGTGGTGGGCCTGGCCCGGCCGTGAAGGCAGGCAAGCGGTGGCGGTGGGCTGTCCCAGCCGCGGAAGCAAGGCCCAGGAGTGGGAAAAGAAAGTGCGGGGGCAGAAGTGGCGGTGGGGAAGAGAGGCGGCTGGGCCTGGCATGGCCGGCCATGGTCAGGAAGCGGAGACTGCGGCAGAAGGTGGGGTGGGGGGGTGGAGAGAGGTAACCGCTGGGCCCCAAAGAGTGCACAGATGCTCTTTGCAGGGTTGGCTAGTAAAAACCCTAATTGCCTAGGGACCTGTATGTAAATCCACGAGAAGCATCAATATGGTAGGCACTGGCTCCTAAAGCCATCCTCTACTTTGAATTGCTAATTGATTGATTAAGTGCCCTCAAGTAGGTGTCAGCTCTTAGCGACTCCTAGTTACAGATTAGAGGATTATTTCTGGACCAGCTCTGGTGCTACTAGCAGCACCATATCCTACCTGCCCCATTTCCTCTGCTGACCCATCTCACCTTCAGTTCAAATACTGGGGTATCTATTGTTTCAGCTCCATGGAGTTTGAAGCAACTGATAATGGTGCTGAAGACTGTCTCCCGGATGGCCATCTGCTTGGGGCTGTAGTCCCTGGTGCCCTGAGAATCCAATACAGAAGGAAGAGGGTTAGATAAACCGAGGAACTTCCATTTCACTACACACACATTGCATTCAGAAAAAAACAAATAGAAAAGGTGGCCCTATTGGAGTACCATACAGCTAGTATGCAATAATCAGAAGCAATTCAAATAAGGTGTTTTCAAAATATGGCACAAGAGCACATTTATTCAGCGAAAAGGCTAAAGAATGTGGCTTTTTAATTTTTTTAAAAGAAAAAAATACAACTGACAGGCATGAAATGCCATGCCTATATTATAAGCCAGTACAATACAGGCTTATCACTCTACAACTCAAGAGCTGGCAAGAGCTGAAAAAGATAACTTTATCACCCTCTCTCATAACACCAGAGATTGGGATCACCTAATGAAACAGTTTGGCAGTAGATTCAGGAGAGACAAAAGGAAGTACTTCTTCACACAATGCTTCATTAGCTCAGTGCCCCAAGATATGGTGACGGCCATTAGCTTAGATGGTTTTAAAAGGGGGGTTAGATAAATGAATGGAGGAGAGTCTATCAATGGCTATAAGCTACAGAAGCTCTATATTCAGAGGCAGCATACTTGCAAATATCCTATGCTGGGGGACAAACAACAGGGAGGATTGTTGTCTTCATATCATGAATGTGGGCTTCCTGGAAGTATCTAGTTAGCTACTGTGATAAGAGGCACTTTTGAAAGTTTGGGCTCATTAGGGATGTGCAGGAATCGATTCAGCGCATTCAGTAGGGTTGCACAGAATAACTTCAGCACAGCCCACCGAACTGTTTCAGTGGGGTGGGGAGTGGTTAAAGCATGGGTAAAGCCAGTCCTTACTTGCTCCTCTGCCACCCCACCTAATGTCCTGGTGTGGCACTGCGCTGTGGCGGCAGGACACATATGGACAGAGCTGTGCGTGGACTTCTGACTGGCACAACGCCACACTAGGACATGCAGTGGGGCGGTGGAGGAGCACGTAGGGACCACCTTTACTTTTGCTTAATGATACAGCTCCCCACCCTGCAAAAACTATTTGTTCACATCCCTAGCTCTCACATTTAGCAGGGAGAGAACAACTCTCCATGTTCAGCCCAGCACAATGTTCCTCTCAGTGGCTGTCCCTGGAGTCTCTCGTATTTATTTTAGACTGTGAGGCCCTTTGGGATATCTCCCCACTATGGAAACTGCTTTGTGGACTTTTTTTAAAAAAAGGTATATAAATATTTTCCACTAGTGGGCGAGGTTTGTTGTTGACCGGGCAAAGTCATTTTGTGTAAAAATAAATAAATAAACAAATAAATAAATAATTTACCGCTTTATCCCAGCATATTAAAATGTGGAAAGTAGTGCATTCAGCTACTTTAAATGGCAAGACTGTTTATGCAAAATTTGCTATCTGCAAGGGGAAATGTGACTTTATTTTGTACAAACAAATCCACAAAACAAACAAGCTTTTCAAAATATATGATACAATAATTTTTATTAATGTGCTTGCAAAAGGGAAAAACAGTTTCAAATCTGTAGGATATAAACTTCAAAAATTATTCATTTTATTAAATATGCATCATAATAAAATTGAATCTGAGAAAGATCTTCTATATCTCTTGAGCATGATGTCATTTTTGAATTATTGATCTAATTGAGTATTAAAAATCTGTTCATAATATTACCAGTTAAAATTTGATTATATTCAGAACTTTTTCTTTAAAAACACCCAATTTTTAAAAATAAAACCTCCCCTGCAGCATATTCTGGAGTAAAATGAAGTTCATGAAGCTAATTTCAGTGGAAGGATTGTGTACGCAAAATTTGGTATTTGTAGGTAATTGGGAAGTATAACTTTCTGTTGCACAACCACACCTACCAACAAATTCTTCAAAGTAGATAAAAGATTAAACAAACCAGATGCTAACTGACCAAACTTCGAACTAGGCTGCAAGAATCCAATATTTTAAAATGAAGTTATAATTTTATTATATTAGAAATGGCATTCTCCCTGTAAGGAGCTCAGGGACGACACGTGGCTTCTCCCCACTTATTTTATCCTCACAACAACTCTATGAGCTAGCCTAGGCTGAGAGATGGTAACCAGCCCAGCGTGACCCAGTGAGCTGAACTGAACCCCGCACTTTCATGTCAAAGTCTGACACTAATTACACCATGCCAGCTCTCCTTAAGAAGCACAAATTGACCAATTACAGTTGGTCAAAACTCCAGGCCATTACAGTTTTGAAAAAAAGTGTAATGGTCTAGAGAACAAAGACATCAAATTAAGTCAAAATAAGATTAAAAATATAAAATTCATTTAAAAGGAGTTAGAGGATGGGGGGAGGGGAAGAAAAGGGCTCAGCCCCAAATGTGGTGATAGGGTCTCTAGCTCTGCCCAGGAGATAGGCAGATCCTAGAATGCTCCTTTCCCTGCTAATGGTGTCTGCTGAAAAGAGTAGGCTGGGCTGGGCAGGGGCTAGAGCTCAGTCTTATGCGCGTGATGGAGTACCCGAGGTTCTGCTCAGGATGGAGGTAGTTGTTAACTCACAGGTCCTGGAAAACTCATTAAAATAAATTAGGATCTAACTAAGCAGAAGCTTTATAGATTCCAGAAGTACATGTATCAGTAGCCATTATATGATCATGATACTGGCTGGTTAACTGGAATGTATAGCATCAGGGGTTCTACTGGGTTTATAAAATAGAACCCCCACTGTATACATTCCAGTTAACTGTGTTTCTATAGCTAAGTAGGATTATTTTGCTAGACCATTTACCTGGGGCAATTTTTTTCTTAAAAGTAGTCCTACTTACTCAGATCCATCTTGAATGTTGAAGACTTTATTACCAAAAGAAGGAAAGAACATGACATCCCCTCAAAAAAGCAGGCATAATCACAAAATAAAAAGTAACCCAACAACAGAGAAGATGAAAGGTATAAAGAACACAGATTTGCCAAACTAGAACAATAATTACACCAACAAATAGTATTTATTTATATTACAAATTCCAGAAGTACAAAGCAGAACTGACACATGTAAAACACTGAAAAGATAGGGAAAATCTATATGTATTGATGTGGAAAAAAATGCACAGAATACATTTTAAACAATAAGAAAAGACTGACAAGTGTTGATACCTATGTAGCAGTGGTTCCCAAACTGGGAGCCTCCAGATGTTGCTGAACTACAGCTCCCATCAGCCCCAGCTAAAATTTAATGTGGCTGGGGATTATGGGAGCTGTAGTTCAGCAACATCTGGAGGCGCCCAGTTTGGGAACCAGTGCTATATAGCCTTCATGGAATGTGAAAAAGAAACCCAGGCAGCACAAAGAGAAACAGCATAGGTTTTTTCTGTTCTCTGATGTGCAAATGCTGTCATATTTGCCATTCCAGCAATCCTCCAAGATTTAGAAAGCCATTTGTTTCTAAAACTGCCCTGAGCAATTTTTGGAGGGGTGGTATATAAACCAAAACCAAAACAAAACATTGCTGAAAGCTCAGATCGCCAATAGTCTGCAGTCATGATTTCGGTCACTGTTAAATGGTTCTATACTAATTTGTGGTACTTAACAGGAGCATGATCAAACTCAACAGGAGCATGATCTCTAACTTGCCTAGGGAGCAAGAGGTTGCTTGTTCGAATCACCACTGGTATGTTTCCCAGACTATGGGAAACACCTATATCGGGCAGCAGCCATATAGGAAGGTGCTGAAAGGCATCATCTCATACTGCATAGGAGAAGGCAATGGCAAACCCCTCCTGTATTCTACTAAAGAGAACCACATGGCTCTGTGGTCACCAGGAGTTGACACCGACTCAATGGCACAACCTTACTTTACTTACTGTTTTTCAACCAGAAGAAGTCATAGCAGCCAACACAAAAAGTACAGTATATCAATGGGTCAAAGCAAATAACTAGATGGGACTTTGCATGCAACAAATATTTATTTGGGAACTTCAACAAAAGTTCCCAAAGCAACTTACACAGATATAAATACAGCAAATTAAAATGGCCCCCTGTCCCCAAAGGGCTCACAATCTAAAAAAGAAACATAAGATAGACTCTAGTAACAGCCACTGGAAGAATGCTGTGCTGGAGATGGATAGGGCCATTTGCTCTCTCCCTGCTAAATAATGAGAATCACCACTTTAAAAAGGTGCCTCTTTGCTCAGTTAGCAGGGGTGCTAAGTTCACATGCTTTGTTTCTCGGCCCCTGTCTGCTAAGCTGTGGAGTGGTTGGCTGTTGATGGAAACTGAAAGGGGAGAAAACACATTCCAGAAAAGATGAATTCCAAAAGTCCACTGAGGTAACAGAATGGCAATGTTCTTTCACACCCACAGACAGAATAGTTTTTTCAGTGGTTGATGCTCTACAGGTTAACTCCAGGTAAACTCGTAAACTCCTTGACAGGATTCTGGTCAATCACATTAACATACCCAAACATACACTGCACTCCTATAGCGGCATCCTGGGGGGAAAGGGCACTGTGACCCTGACTCCTAGGAATGTTCATATGAAATAGCAGGTCAGATGATGTGAGCTCCTCCTCCCTGAAGAAGAGAATATCCATACATCTGCCTCTTCCTTCCATAATTTCTTACTGTGTAAATGTAACAGGAGTTGACAGGAACACATACATAGGCCTATCTCCTATGCCACAAGGTCGTCATAATCCCTCACTTCTTTCATTGCTTCTTTGGGATATTTCTTGCCTACAACCTGCCTTCTTCTTAGTCACAGATATATTTGTCTGCCCACTCTTCTGGCCTTTCTGCCAGCACCCTTCTTTCTATCTGCAGTCTTCCTTTCTATCAGCTCTAGGCAGCTACTTTTCTTCTGTCTTCTTTACTTCTTTCCTGTCTGTGTCTGCAATGCCAGTCTCACGGAACATGGTGTGATAAACAGCAGACTATGGATAAAGCACTATGATACTGGTACAAGAGCATCCTCTAGTGACTACATGTAACTAAATGGTTCAATTTGAAAAACTTGGGAGGGTGTAAAAGGGGGAGCGACCACTTAGAAATCAAACAAAAAATGGTGGGTGTGTTAGAGACACTTGAGAACAATATTTTAGAACTTACAATATTATTTCATCTACCCCTTCACAGCCAAGAACAGCCCACAATAGCCATTCCATAAGTAATTTCCTAGTCAAGAGCAGTGGAACGTGTTAAATATACAATAGCTTAAAAATGAAATCTGTGCATTTGTAAAACATTGTTAACCCACTTTGAGCCCCAAACCAGAATGGAACAGGCCAGAATGAGCCCTTAAAAATAAAACTAGATGCAAAAAAGAATGGGATATGTTGGAGATAATTTAGAAAAATGTTTTGGCTAAATGGGTCAATAATGTTTTACTAATGCATGGATTGTATTCCTAAACTATTGTTTGCTTAGTTTATGCAAACACATCCAGCTTATTTTGGCAAAGAAATGGCGTGGTGTAGTGGTTAGAGTGCTGGACTAGGACCGGGGAGACCTGAGTTCAAAACCCCATTCAGCCATGAAACTAGCTGGGTGACTCTGGGCCAGTCACTTCTCTCTCAGCCTAACCTAATTCACAGGGTTGTTGTGAGAAAAAACTCAAGTATGTAGTGCACTGCTCTGGGCTCCTTGGAGGAAGAGTGGGATATAAATGTAACAAACAAACAACAAACAAAATAAGCTATCTGGGCTGTTTCAGGCCATTCTTGGCTGTGAATGGATTGATAGAAGGGTAATATTGTAAAGATTCTGCTTCTAAAATAGTATTCTCAAGTGTCTCTAACAATCCCCCACGGTTTTTTTTTTGGGGGGGGGGTCTAGATTGATTTCTAAGGAGTCATTCCAACCTATTCCAGTCCAGTTTTTATACTGTCCCAAGAAACACTGCATAGGGTACATTTTCAGAATTCTCACTAGCAGATGGGAATAAGAGGAAGACTAGGTTTGGGCCAGGGAGCAAGCAACAGCTGCTGATTCTCCATATGGGCTTATGCATTGCTCAGGGAATTAGCTCTTCCTAGTGAAGAATACAAGACCAACTTCTTGTTGTCAAGGCATGTCATAGAAGACAAGAGAGAGAAGACAAATTGAGATTATTTGCTCATCCATCCACAAAAATTCCTTCCACAGAGAAGAGGCACGTTGGGAAGAAGTCTAGGCTATGCATGGTTCTCCTCCTCAGCATTTAGCTTTCTGTGTGTATGCAGGAGCATTCCCTATTGCAGAACTCTTCTGCAATTTAAAGTGCTGCAGTCCATTTCAGTGAAAGTCAAGGTGCACCTCTCAGAGGCATACCATCAAGAATAGAAAGTGGTGCAGTGAACCACAGTACTGAACTTCTGCTTTTAATCAGCCCCATGTCCTGCTGCATCTTTGTATTCAAGCAAAGGGACCTTGCTAGGAAGCATACCTGTATACTGCTGTGATCAAAACATGCAAGAAGTCTGGTAGGTGGCTTCAAAGGCCTGTAAAATGGCTTGAACCCCATTTCAATGCTTAGGTGCTAAAACTCAACTAACATTCAGTTTTAAAGAGTCTGATGTCCTGGGATTTCCCCCCTTAATTTGTGTACATAAGCAGGGAGTCCAGGGGACACTAAACAGAAGTCTTATAAAACTCCAGAAAGAAGAGATGCCAGAGGAATAGGCAGAAGACAGCCCACAAGAGTGTGAGAGAGGTGTGTGTTAAATGTGTATGCATACAAAATTATATCAGGCAGAATTTCATTTGGGCTATTTCTAGCAAGTGAGTGGGAAAGCTCCACCTGTTGATCCCCCCCACCCCTGGATGTATTCCTCCATAGCTTGTTAAGCCGAAACAGGAAGCCAAAATGTGGCTGTATGGAACCCAATTTGTAAAACTAACATACTATGTGAGACTGTACAAAGTGCTTACTGCTAGTGTAGTGTAGTGGTTAAGAGTGTCAAATTAGGACCGAGAAGTCCTGGGCTCAAATCCCCACTCCCATTTAACCTATCCTAACTCACAGGGTTGTTGCAAGGACAAAAAGAAGAGTTCTGTGTACACAGACCTGAGATCCTTGGAGGATGGGTGTGTGATAATTTTGAGCAATAAATAAATATGCCATGGATGTTAACATGAGTATCTTAATTTCCACACTTTGTAGAACTCTCATTTAATAAATATTTAAAACAAAACAAACATAGACAGAGCAGGTTTTTGTGCCATTCATTCTAAAAACAGAGTTCTTTAGTCCTTTTATTCATTATTTAAGCAGAAGATGAGAAAAATGGCTACATGGACATTAGGATTTTAGGAAAGCTATTTCTTTCTCTTCTATCTATTTAAGACAACCAGTACATATATTGTATACAGAATATGGAACTGCAGATAAAACTGTAGCAGCACTGCCCCTCTGAAAGTGGCACAAATTTCAAATAAAATATTTTGTTCTGCAATTAAAGCTCAAAACTTACTTTTAAAATGAAAATACAAAAGGCCATTCCCTCTTTATTACAGTAAAATATGAAAATATTCCCTTTATTACAATAAAATATGAATATACAGCAAATATTTATATACCGCTTTTCAACAAAAGTTCCAAAAGTGAGTTACATAGATATAAATAAATAAAATGGTTCCCTGTCCCCAAAGGGCTGACAATCTAAAAAAAGAAAAGAAACATAAGACACCAGTAACAACCATTGGAGGGACCCTGTGCTGGGGATGGATAGGACCAGTTGTTCTCTCCCAGCTTTATAAAGAGAATCACCATTTTAAAAACGTGCCTCTTAAGATAATTGTATGGAGGAAAGTGAGGTTTGCAATTGAGCAAGCCAATCTGTAATCAGAATTTGCTGCTACATCACTTCCCCCTCCGGCGCTGTAGTTTATAGCGAAGTTTTTGGAGCGGCAGTGTTCCTCGCTGCCGCCCCTGCCCCCATCGTCGCCTGGAAGCCTTTGTAGTCGCAGCACGCATGCATGCATGCGTGGCGGTGCGCGCGCGCCTGTTGCCGCCACATGCACATGCATGCTGCTACTACAAAGGCTTCCAGGCGACGACGGGGGCAGGGGCGGCAGCAAGGAACGCTGCCGCCCCAAAAACTTTGCTATAAACCACAGCGCCGGAGGGGGAAGAGTGGTGGGAGGGGTAAGTTCTACCCCCCCGCCCTTAAAGGTAGACCCCCCTCGGTGCCAGACCGCTGGACCGGTCCGGCTCCGAACTGGTCCGGAGGCCTCCAACATGGTTCGTGCACATCCCTAGTTGTAGCATGGCTGGGCCATGGGTATCAGTCATTGCAGGCAAAGAAGAGCCAAAGAGGTTACCTTTGGTGTTTTGAGGACAAACTTATGCTTCCCTTCCTCAGGACATATTGCTGCCTTCATCTCCAGCAGCTTTGCCACCTGCTCTGCAATCTGAAAGAGATTTGTTTTAAATGAATACATTTTTAACACACTGTATGTTGACTTAATACTAGCTCATATTTATAGAAGTGTTTGTTTAAGTTGAGCATTCATTTGCCAAACCCCAATATCCCCCCACTTCCCACAAATTCCTTACTCAATAATAAGTTAATTCTCTCCCTGCATTTTTCTGGCTCTCTCATGCCTTTCATATACTTATAGATAATATAATACACTTATGATATAGAAGTGTATTATTCATTTGCAGGCATACAGCAATTCTGCATGGATTGCTGTACCACATCCTTTGTTCCTATAATATATAAAGAGAGACCTTGAAGACACCCAGATATGCATTTAGTTGCCCCCAAGAAATTTGTGGGCAGTTTCTTGTGGGACAAGAAAGAACTTCTTTCAGGCTCCATGAAGTGCAATTACGTGGGGGAAAGAACAATTTTGCATAAGGGAGGGGAAAAGATGGGGAGGCAGCCCCTTGGTGACTCAGCTGGAGCAATCAGTCCAACAATGGAGCAATCACACCAGTATTCATTTGTCAGGCTGCCCAATGTCAGCACCTACTGTCATGGAGACCTAAAAACAGGTAGAGCAGTACACAGCCTTTGTTTCCTGTTTTGTTTGAGATCGCCACTCTACATTGTGAAGAGTCAAGACAGCGATGCAGCTCAGTGGCAGAGCACCTACTTTGTATGCAGGAAGTCCCAGGTTCAGTCCCTGGCATCTCCAGGTAGGGCTGGGAAAGACTCCGACCTGAACCTTGGAGAGCCGTTGTCAGTCAGTGTAGACGATACTGAGTTAGATAGGCCAATGGTCTGACTTAGTATAAGGCAGTTTCCTATGCGTGGCAAAACCACAATGAGCAAGACATGGGTTTACTTTTGTTTAACTGGAGAGGTTTTATATTGGCTATCCTTTTCTGTACTATCTGCTATTGACATGACTGCATTATTAATTCAGGTGATTTAGACAGTTGGACACTTTGAGCAAAATAGCTTCACTTGACATATCTGTGTTTATTATGTAACTGTGATACAATCTGACTACATCTTGCCAACTATACTGCTTTGCATGCACAAGGTTCTATGCTTGGCACCTCTAGGTAGGGCTGGGAAAGGTCTCTGCCTGAAACCAAAGAGAGTTGCTGCCAGTCAGTACGTACTGGCAATACTAGTACGTAGACAATACTATTGCGCTAGATGAACCAACGATCCGACTTGGAACAGTTTCATATGTATGTGTGGATGACGCTGTATTTCATTCACAAAGCTAAAAATAGCTGACAGTTCTTAAAGGCTTCATTGTAGCGTTGCTGTTAAGTCACTATCAGCCTCAGCTCCATCAGAAATGTGGAGATCAATGCACAGAATGACTGACTGCAACCTCCCTCGGCGCTGCTCCCTACATGGGGACGCGAACCGAGTTGATGCCCTGCTCTTCCCATGTATCAGCCACGCGCCTCACCTCCTCCGGGCTGGCCTTCTCCTGCTTCAGGCGCCGCACCATGTCCGCCTGCTTTCTCAGCGCCTCTTCCTCAGCCATGTCGCCACAGTCCTCCTCGCCCGGCAAAGATATGAAGTCAGAAACCCCGGCGCCTTCCTCCTCCTGAGTTCCGCCGCAGTGCGCACGCGTACGTACCATCGACTTCCCTCCCGCATGCGTACTGACCTGCATTGTGGCCACTAGATCCGCCCACACTTCAACTTTCTGCCCGACCCTTGTGTCAAGCGCACCAGCAGCAAGTTATGCTGGTTGAGGATGATGCAAGAGAGACGCAGGAATGGATGGCAAAGAAGAAAGGCCGGGGGTGGGGTGGGGAAGTCGCTGATAGCGCCGCGCCGCCTATCATCTAATGCGGCCTGTGCATGTTTCCGCAGTATTTTACTTGGGGCTTACTCTCAAGTAAGTATGCAAAGGACTGATTGGAACCTTACATTCAAGAGCTTTAGCTTCGTTCTGAGTAATTCCTCCTCTCCCCCGGTTGATCCGCACGATCAGCTTATAGGGACTGAATATCTACCTTCCTATTTTCTCTTAGTGATTAAGTAGGGCTGACTGCTCTGAAAAATTACTTTGGCCGTCGCAATTATTGCAACAATGTTGATTGAGATTCAGAGGTTGTAAACTGCGGTGACTTCGGCAGCATCATAGGAAAGTGCAAAGCTGCTTCAATTCGGAACCGGCAGTGTCAGGTGTGGCAACAGCAGCTCATTAGGTGCTAAATCAGTCTTCACAATCATCATGTGCCCAGGAACCACTATGCCTGAGGGATGATTATTTCCATATGAAATGTAATATTTGTCCTGCAGGAGTCTATGCTGATATGTTTGTTTCAGAAGAAGAGTTGAAGTTTTGCTTATGGAAACACTTTACAAAACCTGTGGCCACTTTGAAACTGCCAGACTTATGAGCAATATTTATGGGGTGGCATAGCAGTTCCACACATCTCCCTTCTGGGCCCCCTTGTATTTACTTCCTAAGAAATGCTGATTTTTTAAAAAAGTCATGTTTCAAAAAGTCAGTTTCAAACAGTCAAATAGGGATTATGGCCAAGCACTAGACAATAAAAAATGGGTTGATCAGTACATTTTGAGGGAATACATGGGGTAATGTTTTTTTAGATTGCTTATGACTCTAGTGGAATTATTAGCCATGATGATGGCCTTTGATAATGAGTAGGTTTCACACACACACACAGACAGCTTTTTTGGTGTAAAAATAGCTTTAAAATGCATAATAAGCAACCGTGGATGTACTCTTTCCAGGTGGAAGGCCTCATTTGGCATTGCACAAAAATCAGGAGAAATGAACAGGTATTAAACTGCTCTTAATTTTCTTTATCCCATTTCCTTCCCTCACTTTTCCTTCCTCCTTCTGTCCATATTCTGCTTGCCAGCTGCTAGGCTATTAGAGCTTTCACTCCTCCTCCTCAAGTCCATGGGAATTGCTTTCACTCATTGCAGGGGCATAACGAGGCTGGAGTGGGCCCAGAGACAAAATTTTAAAATGGGCCCCTTGCTGATACACACACACTCACTTCACATGTGACTTGCCTCTGGGGGGCCCCTCGAGGCGTGGGGGCCCCCAGGCAGCCACCTCCCCTTGCCTAATGGTAGTTACGCCCCTGACTCATTGCACAACTGCAAGTGTGTTGAAGTTACCAAATACCCCCATTTGCATTGTATCTCTGCTTTGACAAACTTGATTTCTTTGTTGCTCACTCCTCCAAGCCTCTAAGGTACCCCTCAAATGCCTGAACACAGATATTTGCCTGTGTTCAGGCTGCACTCTGTTAGTTATTCATACATGCAAGTTTGGTTTTGAGCTGAATTCCTCCAAGTCAGTCAGAAGTATGGATATACATGTGTGGTGTACATATACAGGTGAAACTCGGAAAATTAGAATATCGTGCAAAAGTCCATTAATTTCAGTAATGTAAATTAAAAGGTGAAACTGATATATGAGACAGACGCATTACATGCAAAGTGAGATAAGTCAAGCCTTAATTTGTTATAATTGTGATGATCATGGCATACAGCTCATGAAAACCCCAAATCCACAATCCCAGAAAATCAGAATATTACATGGAACCAAGAAGACAAGGATTGAAGAATAGAACAATATCGGATCTCTGAAAAGTATAAGCATGCATATGTATTCAGTACTTGGTTTGGGCCCCTTTTGCGCAATTACTGCCTCAATGCGGCGTGGCATGGATGCTATCAGCCTGTGGCACTGATGAGGTATTATGGAAGACCAGGATGCTTCATTAGCAGCCTTCAGCAATTCTGCATTGTTTGGTCTCATGTCTCTCATCCTTCTCTTGGCAATGCCCCATAGATTCTCTATGGGGTCAGGTCAGGCGAGTTTGCTGGCCAATCAAGCACAGTACACTGTATACTTTTCAGAGGTCCGATATTGTTCTATTCTTCAATCCTTGTCTTCTTGGTTCCATGTAATATTCTAATTTTCTGAGATTGTGGATTTGGGGTTTTCATGAGCTGTACGCCATGATCATCACAATTATAACAAATTAAGGCTTGACTTATCTCGCTTTGCATGTAATGCATCTGTCTCATATATCAGTTTCACCTTTTAATTTGCATTACTGAAATTAATGGACTTTTGCACGATATTCTAATTTTCCGAGTTTAACCTGTATGTGAGCAAGTGTGGAAACACAACCAAGGCTCACTTTTGGTAGTTTCATCCTAGATCGCAGAAAAAATGTGTGTGTTCAGTATTTAATGCTGGATGAGAGACTGTGTTGGTGGTACCATACTCCTTTGATCTTGTTTAAGTGAGATCCATCTTTTGTACACATCCATGAATATGTAAGTTGCATATGATTCAACCTTGCATCATATACAGTTCTTAAGTTTCAAACTCATGCATCTGAGAAAGAAATATTTCAGTGTTCTTTACTGTCATCTCAGTTAAGCAGCTCAGAATTGCCAAAAAATGAAAATGCAGCTCATGCCTTTTTGTTTCCTTTCAGAATCTTGAAAGGGCAAACCTAACTCGTTCATGAAAAAGCTGCATCTAACTGAAAAATCACATCCACTGAAATTATGAAATGTTCGAGTAAGTTTCCCAAAAATATTGGTTCAAATACTTGAACTGTAAAAACACAGGCACCAGCTTCATCAGTGTTCTTTATTAGGTAAATATTGGGCTGTGTAGAGGGGTGTGTAGGGGCTGCTACTCCCAAAAGCCCCACATAAGACTGTCAGTATTGGAGAGACTACCACTTTTATAAGGTGTGTTCAGACTACACTATGTTTGTTATTCACACATGCAAGTTTGGTTTTGAATTGAATCCCCCCAAATCAGTCAAAGGCATTGATACATGTGTGTAGTGTGCACATATATAAACAAGTGAGGTAAAACCATGTATTCTTTAGGAGATAAATACCTTGGCTTGAACTATGAGGGTAGAGTTTTTGTGGAGCAATTTCCATTGAGGCACACTGGTAGAAAACACTGTCAGAACTGGGCAGATCTGGATGCAAGGTTCTCTCAACAGCTGTACAAGGAGAAGGGATCCTAAAGTGGCCTTCGCGATCATACTTCAAACTGAAGTAGATGATCATGTGGTATGGCCGGAAGGTTTTGACAAGCTGCCTGGTGTGAAGATGATGTTCAAACAGATCAGTTTGAGTAGGCATGACTTAGCCCAGTGGTCCCCAACCAGGGTTCCTTCAGATGTTGCTGAACTACAATTCCCAGCATCCCCAGCTACAATTTATTTTGGCTGGGGATGCTGGGAGTTGTAGTTCAGCAACATCTGGAGGTACCCTGTTTGGGAACCACTGTACCTTAGCCACTATCCAGACATAGTCCATAATCAAAGAACAGCAGAGGCAGGGATTCTGTTTTAGTATGTACAAAATTATTTTATTTATAGGTGAAAACAGAACAGCTAGCAGTTATCAGATAGCTGCATGACACCAAACTATACACAGAGGGAAGGAGACACTAGAGTTTGCTACAATAGTAGCAATGCCAAAGCTTCCCCACTAGGAAACCATTTTTTCTTAATTCAAGGACACTGAAAACCAGCACTCCATGATTACAAAGGGAAAAATACGGAAATGTGACTTTTCATAGAGTGTAACCCCCCTGCCCCCACCTGATAAAGCTAGTTGTTTGTTGTTGACTAGTAAAAAGGAACTGAGAACAGGGATTACTGAGAGTATTTTTCCCCCTAGCTAAGGTTTATTTTGTTTGAAAAATAAATACATATAGGTAAAGCTTTCTATAATACCAGCTATTCAAGCCTTTCTGCAAGAATGCAGAATAACTATTTGTTCCATTTAATTCAAAGTGGAACATTCCAGTGCTGATGATACATAGCAGAGAAGGGGTGGGTGAGGATAAGAGGTGAGACTCCAGTGAGAGAAGGTAATACCCAAGACATGGCATAGCTGCTGCTGTTGCTTCTGCAGCCTCTTTGGGGGGCAGGGGGAACCAGAAGGGGAGGGAGGGAGAGAGAGAGAGAGAGAGAGAGAGAGAAAGTAGGAATATTTCTTCCTAGGCATAGATATTTCTTCCAGCACCCCAATAGGATAGGAAATGAAGGCAAACAAACAAACAAACAAACAAACAAAAAACCCTTATAACATTACCCATTTTAAAAATGAATTTGCTTATTCAGATCCAATTCAGTTGTTTTAGCCAACGATCAGAGGGATAGGTTCTTCAATCTTCTAGAATTAGTTTTCCAACACAATCTCTTTTGTTATGTGCTTCTTGTTTTTGGGGATCCGCACAGTTAACTCAGAGCACATTTAAGATTATGCAACATACAAAATGGCCAGAGCAGTAGAGGCAGTTTTTGATTAACTTTGGAGCGAATCATTGAGAATATAATGGACAACTGATTTTGCTTCTTCTTGTTACTGCATGTGCAACACACTAATTCTTAGGGCCAGTCCCTCATGTACTGGACTCGGATTGAATAACCTTGTAATGCTGATTTGGCAGATTCTAGGAAGCCACATTGGAACTACCACATATTTCCAGTTAGACATAGATTCTGGGATTGATTTTTTTAAATGAAAGTCAGATGGTCATGTATGCATGGAAGACACACACAGTCTATGATGACAAACAGCAACTGCCTTTCAAAGGTCAATATTCCCTGAAGCCATGTGCTTAGTCACAATGGAAGAGAAGGAAGGTGCATTGACCAAAAGTCCAGATTCTCAGAAGTACTGCCCAGGCAGCTTTACAGGCTAGCAGCATTCCATTAGGACAGCACAAAACTGCTAGATTAAAAAAAAGGAAGGAAGGAAGAAACAAAAGGTTCTATTTCTCTAACCTTCTCTTGATCTCTTCTATGAGATTCTCCTTGGGAACACTAATCTGAAAAGCAAAGAGGGATAATTAATGCAATCCATCAAAATAAGGTAATTTCTTCAAAAACAGATCTAATGGTTAAATATGTAGCTTATATCAGTTATGACCAAGGAGCTCTAGAACAGCCTTTTAACAGTGACAGATTAGTAGGGGTACTTATGGCCTCCTTTGAAACACCAACCTCTTTCCTGGTAATGACATCCCGAAGTTTCACAACTCCATCGTTCAACTCTTGTTGACCTATGATGACAACAAGTGGGATTCCTGTTTCTTCGCAGTACTGCAGCTGATTCAAGAGTTTGGGGTTTTCCTTATAAAGCATCTCTGCCTGAAAATGGTTCACAGCAAAGGGAAAGTCAAACATTTGCACTGTCCATAGGATGCAGAAGCAGCTGAATAGCCCAGACAATTATTTGGCTGGATTAATGTATAACGAGAAACCATCATTTCCCATTACATCTGAACCCAGCTTTTGTGTCAACACTGCCGATCCAAAGTCAACACAGGCCGATCTAGAGAAAAGATTTTCTAACTAGACTTCCTTCAACCCTATTATTTCCATCAAATCAGAGGCTAAGGCTGTTTATGAGTATCGGATCAACATCAAACAAAAAACAGTAGTTGAAGGGTCTGCTTATCACTTTCTCTGTTTTCTGAGAATCTTCTTTTCCTGTACTTTGGGCACATAAAACTCTAGCTTCTAGGAATACAATGTAACTCTGACTCTTCAGTGTTACCTTGATGCCAGCATCCCATAGTTCAGTGATTAGCTTCATCCTCCCAGCAAGGAAGTTCTTCTGAGCAGCTGCCACGAGCACTTGTGTTTCTACTGTGCGGATCTTCTCCTTGGACATCTTAGTGCAGGGACAACTCAAATTTGTTACATTTCACAACTCAAACTTACAACATATTACAACTCAAATTTAAAGCAACTTGAACTGATTAAAACATTTACAGTAATATGTGTATCTATCTATCCATCTATTTCTGAAAGAGCTGGAAAAATAATAACCAGAGCACCTGTGGGTGAGAGGCCGGTACCAGTATGGCACAATTAATCTGCAGATACTTCAGTTTAACTAAAATCTGAAGGAAACTCCCTCCAGGGGAGGATTTAAGGAGAGGCAAAATAGGCACTTGCCTACATCAGCAAAATCTGGGGTGTGGAGAAAGGCCTATAACGGACTACAGATGGGGGGGTGCACTCATTTGGGAGGGAGGAGGGGAGCTGGAAGGAGCTCTCCCTTGCTGCCCCGCCACACAGCGGCACTGCTTTAAGATAAAAGGGGGAGCCAACTTTCCCCTTGCCCCCCCCCCTGCTGCTGTGGCTGCCACTTCATTCTGCCGTGTAGCGGCATTTCAAAGTAAAATGGGGAACTTTCCCCTCGCACCCCTCCCCTGCAGCCACTTCTGTGCAGCCTTCGCTGCCCCCATCCCACCACTGTGGTGGCTTTTAGAAGAAAAAAGGGGAGACTTCTCCCTTGCCACCCCTCATCTCACTGTGGTGGTGGGGGCGGCAAATCCTTGGTCACCTATGGGTGGCAAAAGGCTTCATCAGCCCGACTCCCCCACCCCCCACTGTAACTCAACAGAGTGAAATGTTTGCCGATTCAGAGGACACTTGACAACCAGGTGAGTGGAGCTAATAGAGAAGCTTCAACCGATTACAACACCTATCTATATATCTATATATTTAATTCTCTAAGATGTGCCCGTGGCTAATCCCATGTGTGGCAGCTCTTGCAAGAATCCAGAGAGCTAGCGGATATGGTGGCGGCCGGCTGGCTGAAGAAGGTGGTGGCTGCCAGCCGGCCAGCCATGACCAGCACAGGTAAGTGGCTGCCTGGCAGGTGGGCGGCCGTCGCAACTGGCAGGTGGGCAGCTGAAGCGGCCACTAACAGCAAGCGGACCCCAGAGCGGCCGTGGACGGCAGGCAGGCCGGGCAGATGGGTGGCCGGAACCGCCATGGGCGGCCGGAACCACCACTGGCAGCCAAGGTAGTTGCCTGGTCAGCTGGCAGGCAAGCAGCCAAGAAACAGTGGGCAGCACAAAATAAGATGGGCAGGGGCAGGGGAAGAATGCGGTAGGGGCGGGCAAGCAAAAAAGAGGCAGTGGGGTAGGGTGGGGGGAGAAAGCAGCGGTGAACTAGGAGTGTAGCTGCTCTGTGCCGGATCAGCTAGTTTACAGTAATGTGTGTATCTATCAATACTCTGTGTCCAGGGGCGGTGGGGGGGCGGAAGGAGGGGTTGAACAAAAGGAGTGGAAAACTTCTCAGCTTGCAGAATACTCCCTCAAGATAGTCACAACTGCTTCTACTCCTCAGGAGAAAAGGCATCAAAACCTCTTTTTTCTTACCAGCTATTTATTTATTTATTTATTTATTTATTTATTTATCTATTATTAAAACTTTTATACCGCCTTTCCAAAAGGCTCAGGGCGGTTGTGTGTTTCTGAGGGGGGAGAGGATTTGACACATTTAGGCTGTTGGGGTGTGTGTGTGTGTGTGGGGGGGGTGTTAACCCCTCCCAAACATCATAAACACAAGTGTGTGTGAACTCTTCTGAGGAAGAAAGGGGGAAAGCTCTGCACTGAATCTGTTAATGTGCTGATCATTGGATGTGCACACGCGCACACACAATGAATTAGATATAGCCTTTTCTACAATATTATTTATTTATTACATTTCTATACTGACCCATCCAAAGTCTCTACAACAAATGAAATACAAGAACAAACATCATTTAAAACAAACAGGTTAAAACGATATAAAAATAAATTTTAAACAGTTTAGAGCTATTTAAAACCAATTAAAAATACTTAAAAACAATTTTAAAACCCTGGAAGGCCAGGCCAAACAAAACAAGTCTTTAGGGCTCTCTGAAAGGCCAACAACAAACCCAAACTATGGATACCTGCTGGGAGTATTCCACAGCCCAGGAGCAGCTACAGAGAAGACCTGGTTCCAAGTCACCACCAGACGTGCTGGTGGGAACTGGAGACAGACCTCTCTGAATGACCTCCCCACAACCTCAGTAAATATTGATGAAAACATGAACTGACTTCTTGCCAGCCATTAACTCTTGAAAACTTAGAACTGGATGAAAAGGAGCTGGGATTGGGTATCAGTGCCCCCTTCCCACAAGCCATTCCCAGAAAACAGGAAAAATATATCAAAATTTTCATATGAGGCAGGGCCCAAAGTAGGGCAGAGAGTCCCATCTTTGTTGCTAACTTTTTTTTAAACCGTGTTTAGTCACAGGCTGAAGTAACATATGTACACCAGGGATATACATTTTGTTGCAGGTCCGTACTGATATTACTCTGCTTTTGAATGCAAGCTGTGCTGAGTGATCTTCTGTGCAGACAGGCAGGGTAAACATTAATAACATAACCTGAAGCACAGGTCACAGCTGTCATAGTACTTCATGCTAGTCCTGTATTGTATACTGCACCCCTCCCACTTTCTGCATTTGCATACTAATTACCAAATGCAATTCTGAGGTGGTCATTGCCTCAACACCTTCTGCCCACACATTAAAAACAGATCTTACCTCAGTATTCTGCTCTATGATGGAGAAGATCCTTTCAACCCCAATGCTGACTCCTACACAGGGCACCTTTCGTTGCTTGGTATCAAATGTTGCTACAAGTCCATCGTAACGCCCGCCTCCAGCCACACTGCCCACATGGCAAGACTCCATTAGGTGGCCATCCTGTTGGTGCACCAAGGCAGCCTCATAGATCACTCCAGAGTAGTAATCTAGACCACGAGCCAGACTCAGGTCCAGGAAAACCTGTAGTACAGACCAGAAACCACATTAGTAGGCAAAAGCTAGAGAACCTTGGGACGGCTCAGCCAGACCTTATGTCACATCCCAACATACCTGATCTATGATGCCAAACAGGGTAAGGTATTCAAACAGCAACTTCATCTCCTCCAGTGCTTCCATGGCCAGTTTACTCACAGACAACTTTGGATCTTGGAGCAGCTGCTCGATCAGACACAGTCCCCCTGCAGGAGACACATATGCAGAGTGGAAGATGCACAGCAGTAGCACTTCTTCTAGAGTAATTTCCTCAACAATTTCCTGTCCATTCTGAAGCATTTCCAATTCTCTACTTGGGTTGTGAACAAACTTGGGCCAGAACACAAGGGAACATAAGAAATAGTAGGAGAGCATCTGGCTAGCAAAGGGACATGCATGGGATCTCAGCCAGTCTTACTGCCTCTGGCTACAGATGAAATGCCAAAACTCACCATGAAGCTGAACATATTCACCAATACAATCTGCAGCCTCAGGGGAAACCCCCTTTTCTCTGATCATCTCATTTTTCACTTCCTCCCATGTCACCTGTGGAGAAGATGGGAGTTAGCTTGGCATATTTTTGTCTAAGGCAATTCATGAACAAAACAACAACAGGGTAAGTATCAGCTGGATTCAAAACAATATACAAAATCCAAACAGAATCCAAAAAGTCAAATCAATGGTGTAGTAACTTCCTCTATAATTCATGGCCTGGTTGACATATCTGATTGCCAAATCTCTCTGTCAGCAATATGCTCCAAGTCCACCAGGAGATCATTTTAACTGGTAATTTTGCTAATACAGATGTGGTAAAGGTACAGAAAGTGTCAGCTTGAAACTTGCAGTGCCTTTACCACATTTGCATTGTCAGGGTCCACATACATCAGCTTCCAAGGGTTCACATACAATACAATTTTTCAGTGCTCTAGGAGAACATAACTGAGCTATGTTAAGATTAGTCCAGGCCTAACAGTATGGACCGAAGATTCACCTTGTCCAGTTTGTCAAGGGTAGAGCAAGCTGTTTCAAACTTGTTACTGGGAACACCGCACACTGTGAAGATCCCACTCAAAATGCGCCTGTCATTGATCTGAGGAAAAGGAAGAAACACTCAGAAATCAAGTAAGGGCTTTCCAATAAAGCTGAGCTGCCCTGGGATGGTAGAAGTGAGTGGAAGGACGTTCCCGCCTCTGCCACTGTCCACAGAAACAACTGTGCTCCTACTTTCCCAAGAACACCACCATACCAAGCGGGGAGATCCTTGTATGTTATACTGAGCTCCTTGGAAGAAGGGCAGGATAGAAAGGTAAGAAGTAATAATAAGCAACACTTGTTCCCCACTACCTGCTACAAAGAACTCTGCTTCAAATGCCAGTTCCCAGTGTTCTCTCTCAGGCGTGTGTTGTAATTTTAGAGTAGGGTTTAAAATTAACTGAGCGGACATTTGTTGATGTCCGCTCAGTTAATTTTAGACCCTGCTCAGGCTGAATCAGGAAGGCCCCACTCTGAATGCACATGCGCACTCACTGCCTTGATACTGCTGCCTAGGATAAAATTCATTCCGCACACAGACGAAAAAAATAAGAGAGAACACTGCCAGGTACCCTGGGAGCGCAGTAGCAAGCAGGATGCCTTTCTGACTTATGCATTGGCCAGAGGTCTAAGGGCCACCAAGTAATTGCACCACTTCTATCCAAGCAAGATCAGCTTGGCCCCAACAGGATACAAATGCCTCATTACAGCTCACCCCTTTGTTCTGGTATAGTCAAACTCATCTCCCTGCTTTATCTTTTCCTTCTATCCCCCTTTCCTCATGTGCCCTGTTCTTTTAGTTTGCAAAGCTGAGGACTGGGCCACTGTCTTATTTTTTTTTTAAAAACCTGAGTCATTGGTAGAAAATATTTGTCTGAAAAGCAGGATAAAATATAATGATTTTTTTAAAAAGTAATCCCATATCGCTTTTTTAACATCTTAGCTTGCGTTGATAGTGACCTAGAAATAGCAACAAGCTCTCTTACACGGATATGGAAGTCTCCAAATTGTAGGGCACTTAGGATCTCATGCATGACCTTTAGACACTCTGCATCAGGAATCATGGGGTCATATTGACCAGCAATGTCGAAATCCTGGGGCACAGAACACAATCGTCAGACAGAAGCAGCACCAAAGATCCTAAAAGCATAAAATCCTAAAATCACAACCTGAGTTGTATTATCAGAGAGACTCAATGCATCTTCTATCTCCCTGAAGTATGAAGGTGGGGGATGGTGGCAGAATCTATATTGTTCCACAGAGCACCCTGATCTTCACATTTCACATGAAGAATCCCTCTGCTTCCCCCAACTTCTGAGTGAAGACATGCACAGTTCTCTCTTGCTCTGTCCACAGTTTCCAAATACTCACACACTGACAGAACTCTCTGTAGCGGCCTTTTGTCATGACTGGGTTGTCACGCCTGTAGACTTTTGCAATGTGGTAACGCTTAAAATTAGTAATTTTGTTCATGGCCAAATAGCGAGCAAATGGCACCTGAAAACAAGAATTTAAGGAAGAATCACCTATAGTTCCGAGTGATGATAAAACAGTCCTGTTTCATCAGCCTGAAAGTTGCAACTGTGTTGACACTGTTTCAAGAATAATGAGTTCCAGCATCTTGTGTGCCACTGATGCGAAATAAATGTTTAGAAGTGGGCACAGCCATGTCCTCTGAGCAAGAAACTTTTTGAAGAATAACTATTACTGCGTAATTCATGTTCCTCTCATTGCAAAGCTGAGCAAGATCTTCCTTTTCATCCTCTCAGTGCAATTCTAAATTTTGTCACACATTATTTTACACACAAACAAACACATTCCATTTGTTAAATAGAATGTTACAACAAGAGCATGGAGTACTGCAGCCTTTGAATGTCCTCCTTAGAGAGGATCACCTTGCTTTGACCAAACGTTTAGGGGGGAAAGGTGAAATCTACATGAACTGCTAGGCCTTTATTTTGATTTATATAGTGCCCTTCCCAAAATGGCCCAGGGTGGGTTAACTAAAACCAGAAATACATACAAATTAAAATCAGGAGTCAATTAAAATCAGATTAAAATTATAATTAAAACTAGATATAATTAAAAGCCAGGCTAAAAAGATGGGTCTTTAAGGTTCTCCTGAAGGTCTCCAGGAAGACAATCCTCTTATATCCACAACCTAGGGGCGACAACAGAGAAGGCCCTATCCCAAGTCACCACTGATGAACTCATAGCAGCCAAACAAGGATCCCTCCTCATGATCTTAATGAACAGTGGGGATCTTGTAGAAAAAGGTAATCTTCCAAGTACTCAGACCTAAGCCATTTAGGGCTTTAAAAGATAATAACCAACACTTTGTACTTTGCCCGGAAACATATCGACAGCCAGTGCAAGTAAGAATAGGCATAATATGTTCTCTCCGGAATATCCCAGAGACCAATCTGGCCGCTGCATTTTGAACTAAATGAAGTTTCCGAACTACATACAAAGGCAGCCCTACATAGAATGCATTGCAGGAGTCCAACCTGGAGGTTACGAGCTGGTGCACCATTTTTCAGGTCATCCTTCTTAAGGAATGGGCAGAGTTGTCAGATCAATTGCAGCTGGTTAAAAGCGCTCTTTGCCACAGCCTCAACCTGAGGCACCAGGGTGAGAGCCAACAGCACTCCCAAGCTATGAACCTGTTCTTTCTGGGGGAGTGGAACATCATTCAGAACAGGAGGTTCTATCCCATCTTGAAGATTATAATCCCCAATAATGAGCACCTCCATCTTGCTTGGATTTGGCTTCAGTTTATTCTTCCTCATTCAGCCCATTACTGCCTGTAGGCAAGCATTTAAGGGGCTAACATCATTTCCTGATGTTGATAAGGAGAAATAGATTTGGGTGTCATCAGCATACTGTGCCCAAGGGCTTATCTAGAAAACAGACAAAAGGGAGGGGAAAGGAGGCAGGAGAAAAGAATGAAAGAATATGCTATTTTTGTATGCGAAGGGTAGGCTGTCTTCTAGGTGAGAAAAGAAAGAAGAGGTCTAAGGTCTAGGTAAACAGGCTCTTACATTTTGCTGCACAATAGGAACCCCAGCTTTCCTACTTCCTACTTACTTATTTATAAAGTGTATAAGTTACTCTACCACTTATTAAAAGGTCCTGGTGCTATACAGAGGATCACACACAACCTTGAAAACATTTTAAACTCCTTTTAAAACCAACAGCAGTGGACAGAGATACCAAACATTTCTAAAGGCCTTGCAGTTCAGGTTGGTTTTCACCATTTCCCTAACATTTAGTAAGGTCAGAGCAAGGTGAGCCTGTGAAAAGGGCATTCCAAAGCTGCAACACAACAGCAGAGGAGGCTGTACTCTGTGCCTTGTAAGAATCTACTTAACAAAAGGAATATGGAGGAACACCTCAAAATCTATGCTGTTATATGGGCTCTCATAAGAGAAGGCACTCCCTTAAGGTATGCTGGTCTCGCTTTAAAGGGCAACACTAGCACCTTGAATTGTACCCAGAAATGTACTGGCAACTGAGGTAATTGTGAGAGCACTGATCTTATGTGCTCCCTACAACAAGAACCTACTTAAAAGTGGCAGCCACAATCCGGCAGTTTTTTTAGCAGTCTTCAATAGCAGTTTCACACAAAGCAGTATAGTAGTCAGTCATTGGCATGGATGATGAGGCAAGAGCTCTGTATTCTAGCGAGTGATGTAGTTGGCATATTTCAGAGTGCTGTCTGAATAAAGACAAGCAATGGAACAGAGGATTTCCCTAAGCAATAGGACTTTTGTAGGATACAGTCAAGTCATAGCGAAGAGACAGCAGCTCCCCCCCTTGATCTTTCAGGTCATAGACCAGCTTTGACTCCTCCCCATAGGTGTCCAACAAGAGTTCCTTGGGGAAAAAGAAGAAGAAATACAAAAATATCAAATATGGATTGGTGTAAATACTGTGGAATGCATAAGTCTTCATCTTCTTCTTTACGTTAGCTATAAACGACTCAGCTAAAGTACTTCATGCATTAGTTACATCCAGACAAAATTATTGTAATGCACTTTATGTCTAAGCTGCCTTTGAAGAGTTCTTGGAAACTACAATTGGAACAAAAGGTGACTGTCAGATTTGACTGAGGTGGGCCTAACATATGCTGAAACAATAGGTTTCAGCATAATAGGCTTGCAATAGGTTTCTAGGCTCTGTTCAAAGTGCTTTCAAGCCTTACATTGCCTGGGACTGGAGAACTTTTAAAAGCTGCCTCTCTTAGTGTTCCTTCCTGCTTGATAAGATCTTCTATAGAGGCCCTGTTCTGGGTTCCCTTGATGGCTGAGGTACAGTGGGAGCTACCTGGTACAGGTACATTTTTTTACAATGACACAAATTCTGGAACTTCCTCCTGGGGGAAGTTCATTCCACCCCTTTGCAGCTGACCTTCCAGCAACAGGTGAAAGTCAAGTCATTTCAGTGGGGATTTGGAACCCCTTCAATGTGAACTCCCTCAGTAGTTGGACTGAGTTTTAAATCCTCACCCGTTTCAGCTTTACTGCTTGTTCGATGGTTTTTTATTTGCTATTTTTAATTGTATTGGTTTTTTCATATTGTTAGCTATATTGAAGGGCCTTTGGCACAAAAGGGAGGGATATAAATATCTGAATAAATTTTTAAAAAGTGCTGCTGACTTCAGCTCAGAAAAATCTAGCTGCTTCACAGGAATCTAATCCAGCTGGATCACTGATCTCCATGAATTGTTATAAGATTGCCCCAAACAAACATTGTTACTTATTATATTAATTCTCCTGGGTGTGCCTTGGAATGTGCATCCCAGCGCTCATCTGATTGGCTGGGCGGTGGACGGGCATGATTGGCTGAGGCGCACCCAGGAAGATTGGTCGCCGCGGCAGCGGCAGGCCTGGCCCAGCCGCGGAGGCAAGGCCAAGGGGGGGGGAAGGGGGGGCAGAAGGGGCGGTGTGGAGGAGAGGCGGCTGGGCCTGGAAGTGGAGACTGGGGCAGAAGGTGGCAGGGAAGAGGTAACCGCCGGTCCCAAAGAGCGCACAGATGCTCTGTGCGGGGTCGGCTAGTTGTTACTTATTTTATGACCTATGAAGCAAAAGGTTATATAACCTGAAAAGCTGACTTGTATGATATTGTGGAACATGCGTGTCTATAAGCAATAGTTCATGTTTGTTTCATTTTTCTCTAAACTCTCCAAGATTCTTCAAAGCAAGCTCTGGGATCCCAAGCTTTGGGATAGCTGTGTTAGTATGTTGCTGCAAAAACAAGAAGGAGTTGTGTTGTTTAATATTTAAGGTGTCACAAAATGCTTTGTTATTCAGTTCAGGCTTTAACTATAACCTGCAACCCTGTCTGCATGTTTTTCCTTCCATGATGACAGAATATGTCTGTGTCAGGAACCTAGGACCTCTAAACCGTAAAAATATGCCATCCATTCTGACATATCTTTGGAGTGGAAAATGGGAACCAGGAACAGATTGTGGCTGGTAAAAGCAGGGAGAAACCTTCAAGTAGAGAAGTGAAGGATCTGCATTTTAGGCTTACCATAAAACAAATACACTTTTCTAGGGAAGCAATTATGCCTTGTATCCCAATTCTAAAAACACACTAGCAAAACCAAGATCAGCAGGGGATCTGCAATAATAGTTCCCCTTTATAAGAAAGGAAAGCAAGACGATCCTGCCAATTACCATCCCATAAGCCTACTAAGTGCGGTGATTAAGATCTATACTAGGCATAGAAAAATTAATGGCCTGGATTGATTCAGAAGATATTTCGGCAGATGAACAGGCTGGGTTTAGGGCCGGCCATTCGACTATATATCAAGTCCTAGTACTGCAGCATTTGGTTTAAAAGTATGAAACCAAATAGATTGTATGCTGCTTTTGTGGACTTTTTGAGCGTGCTTTTGACTCAATCTCCAGGTGGAAATTATGGCGCAAGCTGCTGGACTCCACAACTGACCGTCATCTTTTTCTATTAATCTTTAAGGTATATGAAGATTCCTCTTTGAAGGTATGGTGTAGTTCATTAGGACATCTTACGAAAGAAATTTCAACCAAGAGAAGAATCAGACAAGGCTGTATTCTGGCCATGATACAATTTAATTTTTATATTTATTCTTTTGTTTCCCACCTGAAGGATATGAGATATCTTCTACCAAAGCTGGCTGTTAGGCATTTACCGATTCTGCTTTATGCAGATGATGCTGTTCTGCTTTCCCAGAGATTGATTAGTTTGAGGAAAGTCTTGCAGACTCTTTCTTTGTATTGTGATCAGCGGGCATTAGAAATAAATTATGATAAAACTAAAATAATGGCATTTGGGAAAAGACCTAAAATAAGAAAATGGCTGTTGAATAATCATAGGCTGGAGCTGGTTACACCAATATCTTGGTGTAAATTGTGCAAGCATCAGTCAGTAGAACAGCACATTTAAATTATGTTCTTCAAAACACCCAGAGATCCACAAGGGCTATTCTAACATTCTATCGATCCAAGGGTGCTCAATTTGTCCCTGCTGCAGTTAAATTCTATTTAGCCAAGTCTCGTACACAGCTTCTATATGGGGGGCATGTTGGTTTGTATACAAATCCTGCCAAAATTGAAGCTCAACAGTCAAAGTTCTTCAAGAGCTTATTGCAGACACCAAAGTGCTTCACACAAGCAGTGTGAAGTGCCAAAATGGTGTTTGCGGGCTTGACCTGCTCTCCCCGCAGAAGCAGGGAGCTTCTTCTCCCGAGCAGAGAACCTTCCTTGGGCAGCCGGATTAGCCGCTAGGAATGTGCATGAACCTGTTCGGAGGCCCTTTTATGGGCCTCTGAACAGGTTCAAACACTGGGGAATTTGAAGTTCGAAGGTGGAGTATGTGTATGTGTCTCACTTTAAGGACAGGGGAGAGTGCACTTACCCCTCTCTCTGCTTTCCTCCTGCCGGCGCCTGGTATTTTACACATCCCACGGGGCAGCAGCATACTTCCCTGCCACCCTGATTGCTTTTTGGCTGGAAGTAGCTGGCGCATGCACGCACGTCGGGCGAATGGGAGCTTGCAACACGTGCCAACTAAATCCAGCCAAAGAGCAAATGGGGCAGCAGGGAAGTATGCTGCCACCCTGTAGGACGTGTAAAATACCGGGTGCTGGAGGGAAAAAAGTGGAAGAAGGGGTAAGTGCACCCTCCCCCACCCTTAAAGTGAGACACCCTCCACCATCGAGCCACCCGCGCCTGGTTCCATGCATATCCCTATTGGCTGCCCAGACGATTACTGGCTCCATTACAGAGCCAGTTGGGGTGGCATGGTTTGGGTGTCTCCCAGCCCTCAGAAGTCCCAGAAGTGCACGGAGCATTCTGGGGAGCCTCCCTACACTGGGAGGCTTGTTGTAGCCTACCCATTGGGGGTGCTACTCATGAGTCACTGCAGTGTGGAGCTGCACTGTGGCAACACACAATCCTGTGACCCAGTTTTTGGATGCTCTTGTGCCCAAAACCCAGGTTAAATGGCAGGCTCTGTAAGCGGGCTTGCTGCCGAGCCACCACCGGGAGCTGTGTGGCACTCGCTGCTTCCCATGATTGGGAGAAATTGGGCTAGCCTTCCTTAGCCTGATTTTTGCTGCTGTGTAGGAATAGCTTCACCACGTTTTTTCACAAATGCAGGACTGCACTTGGAAGTGGGTGTCGCAAAAGTAGAACCAATGGCTTAGTATTTCTGAATTGTACTTAAAGTGAAAATTGCCTCCTTCTGGCCTAGCTCCTTTGGTATTACTAGATACATTTTCATCTTGCTGGAAATGTTCATTAGAAAGGAAACTATGTCATTACGGCTTCTCCTTAGACTTTCTTATATCACTGGACTATGAAAGGGCTAGATTAATGATTACACATTGTGTGGGTGACATGGAATGGTAAATAGAATTGAGACCAAGTCTGTGGTGTTGAGCACTCAAGTTTTTAACATCAATCTTGCCAGGCACCTTGGACAGATTACTGTGTCCAAATATCATAAAGCTTTTTCGTTAGCCCATTTAGATGCATTGTATACAGCTGTGCTTGAGGGAAGATTTAAGAAGGTTCTGTATGCAGAGCATCTATGTTTGTGTAACACAGGAAGTCTTGAAAAGACCACTCATTTTTGTTATATTGCAATTTTTATAATGATATTCATAGTTATTATTTGCTGCCTTTTAAAAATGATTATCTAGGGAATTCTGTTAACTTACATAAAACTTATCTTTTATCTGATACGAATTATATGTTATCTTTAAGTGTAGCAAAGTTTTGTTTTACAGCAGGGAAGGATCGATAGAAGATGATAATTTGACTGGAATGTTTGTTACTATATTTTAACTGTTATACTTAAACAGTTTGATTAGTATTAGATAAGCATTATGTTAGTATTATTTAGTTTCCCCTCTCTTTCTCTGGTCTGTGATCAAAATAAAGATTCATTCATTCAAGATCAGTAGAACATAAGGTACAGTTTGCACTCAAACAACTGAGCAGTTTTCTTCACTTTTGCAAAAGCCCAAAGGTCAATCCTGCACACAGTTAAGTTGCTTAATTCAATTGTTCAATGAAATGTAAGCAGCCTGAATGCAAGATTGCAGTCTTCAGCAGAAACAAGCTATAGACCTGAGAACCTTGTCTGACATAGACGCCAGCTGTACTTCCAAGAACAAAAATTGCGCCAATTGTCCTCACCTTCAGTTCAAACACAGGGGTGTCTATTGTTACAGCTCCATGACGTTTGAAGCAGCTGATTATGGTGCTGAAGATTTTCTCCCGGATGGCCATCTGCTTTGGGCTAAAATCTCTGGTGCCCTGAGAGTTTGTATAGAGGAAGGGGATGGGTTAGGGAAAAAAGAGAGCTTGATAAAAAAGAAACTACAGAGTTGCAATAGTAACAGCAGCCAACAACTGAAGGGCTTCCAGATGCTTCAATTGTTTAGCGCTAAGTATTTGGATCTATGCCAAAAAGCTCATTACAAGAATCAAGTACAGCTGAAAATAATAGAAAATGATTGGAAGAGAGGACAAAATTGGAAAAAAGCAGCAGATTAAGCTTGTAAGGGGAAAAAAACCACCCTGAACACTACGTGGGAAACTACAGAAACATATGGTAGACTGATGCTGCAGCTTGTTCCATTAAAGGAAGTATCAAAGTCAAGCATTGCTTGAAGAGGGGAAATGAGAGGAAATGGCACACAGAAGACCCAGATGGGCAACTGAAGGAGAGAGTTACCTTGGGAGTTTTGAGAATTATCTTTTCTTTTTCTGTAGCAGCTCCCAGCTGTGGCAATGGCTGATTTACCACTTCTTTGATCACCTGGGAAATAAAGCATATTTGATATAAAAAGGACAACACTGACTCCCGAGTCCCTGTTACTACCATAGACTGTCAAAGTCTGCAAGGCAGTAATTCAACTGGCAGACACAACATGATTCGTCTCCTGCACTGGCAGTGATTTCTTTGGAAATCTAATATTCACTATTTGCATTTGATGCTTTAAAAGCTCAACTGGAGGAATGGGATTCAGAGTCTGTGTAACCACTGACTATTATGGGCTATAGAAATTCCATTAAAACAATTTTATGTATTTTTGCACATTTATATTCTGCCAAACACAGCTCTAGGTGGTTTACACAAGATTAAAATACAGCACAAAATTTAAAATTATTTAAATATTAGTTAACCAGGTGCATCTTCTTAAGGGTTTTTTTTTTAAAAAAAGCTACCTGAGATAGCAAAGCTCTTATTCTGATAGGAAGTGTGTTCCAGAACCTTGAGGTGGTTGTAGAGAAGGCCTGGCCCTCAGTTACCAGCAGATGAGTTCATGGCAACCATAGATGGTTCTCCTCAAATGATCTCAATAGGCAGCTATTAAATTTAAAATTTAAGAAATTTATTCCATATGTATAATGACCTGAAAACTTTGCTTATTTGAGGATTATACTAATAACAAACTAAAAGACCAGCTGCCTTTAACTGATATACTATCACTACTTTGACAAATATTTATATACTGCTCTTCACCCCAAGTTTACAAAGTGGTTTACATTGAAAAATAAATAATACATTAATAAAATGGTCCCTTGTCCTCAAAGGACTCACAATCTAAAAAAAAAACCCCATAAGGCAGATACCAGCAGCAGCTACTGGAGGGATGCTGTGCTGGAGTTGGATAGGGCCAGTTGCTCTTTCCCCTGCTAAATATAAGAGACTCACCACTTTAAACAGGTGTCTCTTTGCTGTTAGCAGGGTTACCAAACTATCTCAGTGCATTCTAGCCTGTTCTAGATGGGGTTGCACTCCCCCTAAAGGATCAGATTCACAGCTTGGGGGTGCTCATTGATCCAGCACTCTCACTCTAGAGGCTCAAATAGTCTCTGTGGCTCGGAGTGCCTTTTATCAGCTTTGGCTGATACGCCAACTGTGACCTTACCTGGATAGAGATAGCTTGGCCTCACTTACTCATGCTCTGGTAACCTCTTGCTTAGATTACTGCAATGAATTGTACATGGAGCTGCCATTGAAAATGGTCTGGAAACTGCAGCTGGTACAAAATAGGGCTGCAAATTACTAACTGGGACTGGATGTTTTAAGCATATTACGCCAGTGCTTCATCAGATGCACTGGCTCCCAGTCCGTTTTTGGGCCCAATTCAAACTGCTGGTTTTAACCTTTAAAACCCTAAATGGCTTGGGACCTGAGAGAGCACCTTACTCCATGTGTCCCAACCTGGTCCTTAAGATCTTCTTTGGGGGTGCTCCTCCAGTAGTGGTGTGCACGGAACCGCCGCAGCGCGGTCCGGCACTGAGGGGGGTCTACCTTTAAGGGCGGGGGGGTAGTACTTACCCCTCCCGCCGCTCTTCCCCCTCCGGCACTGTATTTAGGAGCGAAGTTTTGGGGGCGGCAGCGTTCCTCCCCGACGCCCCTGCCCCCGTCGTTGCCCGGAAGTCTGGTAAATACGAGCACGCATGTGCTCGTCGTGGCGCGCGCGCGCGCCTGTTGCTGCCATGCAAGCATGCGCCGCATACATCGTGTGACATATGTGGCGTGCGCGCGCACGGTGTCAACAGGCGCGCGCGCACCGCGACGAGCGCATGCACGCGCGTGACACATACATCGTGTGACGTATGCGGCGTGCGCGCGCACGGCGGCAACCGGCGCGCGCCGCGACGAGCACATGCGTGCTCGTATTTACCAGACTTCCGGGCAACGACGGGGGCAGGGGCGTCAGGGAGGAACGCTGCCGCCCCCGAAACTTCGCTCCTAAATACAGCGCCGGAGGGGGAAGAGCGGCGGGAGGGGTAAGTACTACCCCCCGCCCTTAAAGGTAGACCCCCCTCAGTGCCGGACCACTGGACCGGTCCGGTTCTGAACCGGTTCCGAGGCCTCCAACATGGCCTCCGAACCGGTTCGTGCACATCCCTATCCTCCAGGTGCCCCTGCCAAATGAGGTAAGGTGGGTGGCTACTAGGGAGAGGACCTTTTCGGTGGTTGCACCCCATTTATGGAATAGCCTCCCCAGTGAGGTTCGCCTGGTTTCATCACTTTGTTCTTTTAGATGCCAAATAAAAGACCTTTTTGTTCACTCAGGCCTTTTAAATTTTAAATGTTTTACCATCTAATTGTAACTGATTTTTTAAAAAGTTTTCTAAAAATGATTTTGTATTGTATTTTGTATTTTCTCTCCCACCACCCACTTTTGGTCTGTCATGATTTAATGTGTGTTTTTATCTCATGTTTTAATATTGTGTTGTGAGCCACCAGAACAATTTGTTACAGGGCGGCTGACAAATAAAGTTTATTATTATTTTGTTTCTTCTGACTACCAACACAGTACATGTGAAATGGTGTTACTTCACCTAGCCCAGTAGTAACTAGTAGCTAACTGTGAAGGCTATTAGGCATCTAACTTTTCCAGGCCAGTTACCTGAGATCTTTTTAACTAGAGATGCCAATAATTGAACTTAATTTTACGCATGCACATAAAGTGTTGCATAAAGAATCTCATCTTGAGATTCTTCCACGTAATGGGTTTAAGTTGCCAGGAACTTGCTTTATCCCAATCAAAAGCCAGCTTGTCATGAAACAACACCTTTTGGACATTGCCAGGATATTGTCTGGACATATTATAGGCATGGGCTCTTTTCCTCTTTTCTACATAGCCTTTCCCCCCCCTAACAAAATCTAGTATATATAATAGAGGTTTGGTACAAAAGACTCTTCTTGGAAAAGAAGAACAAGTTTACATTGAAAAGGCTTGCATCAAAAGAATAAATTGCCATCACAAAAGGCTTGTATCAAAATAAATGCATAAAATTAAAAATAAAGTGCAATTCAAAGCTGTTGTTTCTAGTATCAAAAGAGACTGGCCCCATCTTAAAATAGGTGACCAGACTACTCTGCTTCTTTAAAGACATCTTTAAAAATTCATTGTCTCAGACAGCCCCAGGCAGGCTGGCTGGTCAGCTCATGATTAAAAGTTCTTTCCCTGTGTGCTCTGGAGCATTTCACCTACATGGAGAACTTTCATTCCACCTGCCCCACTTAATTAAAAACAATCCATTTTGTTTACATGCCATTGTAAAGACAAATAAGCAAACAAACAAATGCAGATGCACCTCATCTTGGAGATAACTGGAAAAGGTCCGTAGGACACAAAATTGTACTGACAAATGCCGGTTCCTGTAGGAAGCCCTTGTGAAGAAGGGGGAGATCCAATGCATGGTGGAGAGTTAGAGAATTAACCTCAGCAGCTGGAGTTTCCTACTGCAGGTCACATCAGGTCTCCACAACACCAGATATGAGGAACTTTCTGCATCCTAGTAAGCAGGAAACACAATTATGATACACAATGCAGGAAAGGAGAGGGAGAGAGATGGACTGACAGAAGGAATTCATTTCACAGTAAAAATTTCAAAGGGCCATCCTTTGGCTTGAGCAGGCAAACTTGAAATGCACTGCTTACGGAACTGTGATAGCAGCTATCTTAATAGTCTGAGACAATGTCCTGGAGCTTGCATATGTACTTGGACAATCCGTAAAATGGAACAGGTCCAGGATATGTAACAATAATACTTAGCTTTTATGTACTGCTTTACAGCATGCAAACATGAGCATTAGCTTAATTATTACATTTTTATCCTTCCATTTATCCAAGATCAGGGGGTAGTCTGGATGATACTTCAAACTGGTCCAACTAACTGCATGGGAGAAGAATATGGGTGCACATGCCTTCTCCTGCTCAGCATGCTTGTATACTGTCATCTAATCACATGTGGGGGTTATCTAACCACCCTGCCAAGTGGGGGTGGGGGAGAAGAGATGTGCACACCCATGCTCCTCTCCCGTGTGTGGGCCAGCTAAGTTATCATCCAAATTGTCTGAATGTAGCAACATTTATTTATTTTCAAATCTTATAGCTGGCTTTTTCCCTATTGACTAAAAGCAGCTTACATGGTGTCAGCCCTACTCCACCCCATGAGACAGATTAGGTTGCAAGATAATGACTGGCCCAAGGGCGACCCAATAAGTTTTGTAGCTGAGTGGGGATTTTAACCTGGGTCTATAAGACCTAAGTCCATCATTCAAGCCATACCTCCCTACAGCGAATAAACCTTGCAGACAGTGAGCTCTTCGGGCACTATGCAGGAAGGAAACTCTCTTTTGGCAGAGGAATCTCCGGCTAGAGAGGACACAACGAGGGCCAACCCCTCATAGGAAAGGTTTCACTCTCTGGTTCATAGACTTTTTTTAAAAATACGCTAGACTGACACTTCTTTGACTATGAATAGGAATTTCTAAGCATCCTGGCTCCATTTTTTTTTCTCATTAAGAAGGATAAAAGTAAAGTAACAGTTTACAGCTGCCGATAGAGAAAATTATGATCTTATCGTAGTTGCGATGTGGACACAGCGTATCGTCACCCCGCGCCCCGAACAAAATAGAAGCAAAGACAGGAATGCATATTTATTTAAATTCAGTATATAGTGTGTATGGACATTGTGCTTAAAAAAAAAAATCTCCGTATTGAAGACTTAGAAGAAGAACTAAGGCTGATAATTGTTTATGACATTCTTGCAATACAGCTAGGCGGGGTGGTGCCAAGACTGAATACGACAGTCCTGTGAGGTGGTCCATCCTTAAGACCCCGCCACCCCATATTGCAGATAGGGGTTTACAAGCATTCTGTATTATGATCTTCATAATTTACGACCTAAGGATAACGATTTAGAAGAACATTTTAGTATAGACTTTAAGAACTGTCACTTGTTTGCACTTAGTTGCTCTTTCTGAGTGAAATACAGCGTCACAGATACAGATCTCGGCTGCAATACAACATGTGTAGTTGATAAAGATGCAAATAGACAGCGTATCATGAGTAAAGTACTACATACCGATAATCAACTATTTCAAGTGAATTTGTTTTGCTAATAGTGTCGATGATGTGTCTAAATCGCCTGAATTCATCACACAGTCCTCCATCTCCACCCCAGAAGAACCCAAACCAAGGCAAAATGCAGACCCGGTTGCGCTCCATTCGTTTGCATGCGGGCATGTTAGGGTTAGGCTTAGTGCAAAATGGCCCTCTTACACAACCAGCAAACCGAGGGCCAGGGGGTTAGACTATCTCTGTCTAGCTTGTTTCTGTCTCTATGCTTCGGCTCTGGGTGCTGCCATAGAGACGGAGAGAAAGTACTTCCAATGTCTATGGTTTTTTAGACCTTCCTGTTTTCATTACCATCGGCCTGGCGGCTGTGTGCGCGACACTTTCCGGCTTTTGGGGCGCTTCACAGGCAAGATGGCGTCGGGCAGTGGGGTAGGTAATGGGCTTCTCTTGAAAGAGGAGGAGGGAAGGGCGCTTTGTGTTCAGGAGTAATATTGGCGCTGAGACTGGAGGGTAGACCCTGAGGCGGCGGCAGTAGCAGTAATTTTAGTGAATAAATATCGGATCGAACGGCACATATAAGTCCTGAAGAATCTGGAGGGTCCCGAGAAAGGGGGAAAGTGCCTCTGACTAAGAAGGCAGGACGAGTGTGTGAGAGGTAGTTTTTCCTCCTTCGGAACCCACCAGATCCTTCGGCGCTGCTATATGCAGCCCGGTTTTGTGTTTATTCAGAATCAGAAGACAGACCTGTTGCCTTTAGTGGGACTTACTCCCTAGTAAGTGTGCTTAGAATTTGCATTTCAGAGTCGTGACAAACTCGTGTTGTGTTGTCCGCAGCAAAGACAACTAAGAGTTCTGTGATGCCTTCATCTTTAGATGAAGAGCTAGACATCTTTATTGACCTTTTCTGGTCCCATTCCCGTTTATCTTTCTTACAATGTGATCCCCAGAACTGGCATAGTACTCCATATTGAGATAAAAATATTGGGATAATATATCTGGATAATATTTTTTTTTAATGACTGACTTACAAATTAGATATTAAAATTTACTGTGCGTGAACTGCTTCCAATGCCTTAAATCACACTCTAAATGTGAAGTATTGTAAAAGTCAGAGAAGTTGAATTTTGCCCCATCCACTCCAAAGGTCTCATGCAATTCAGCAAATTTCCTTGCAAAAAACCCCACAAAACCAACAACCAAGGATAGTCTAAGCTCAAATAAATCTGTCATTTAAGAAAAGACCTAAGACAGCTACAAATTTAATGTATGAACAAGCAGGAAAATGTTTGGTTAAGGGACTCTTTAACTTTTGTGCCATATAAGCTGTAAACCTGCAGTCTCGTATATTGTGCTGCCTTAGAACTTGGTCTCCATACACCTCATCCACTCTCCCTTGGTCTTTCATCCCCAATCGTCTGCATGTTGGTGGGACATGGGGCTGGGGTGGGGCAGTGACATAGGGACCCTCTGTTTTCCCTGTATGTGTTCATTTTGTTTGTGAAGGATAGCATATGTTAGAAGTAACAGGTGACATACAAGTCGGCAAAAGAAAGGAGGAGATGAGTCCTGCATTTATGACTAAACATGCATAGGATTGCCCTTCTCAGCAAGTTGAATCTGTTTGAAATGAATTAACTAAGACTTTAGAATCCACAAGGAGAGCAAATCTTCAAGTAGTGTTCTGCTAAGTTTGAATAGTTACTTATCTGGTTTGACTTTTGATTCAACATGCACAAGAGTCTGATCTGTATCTTAAGAGCTATTCAAGAAGTTGGTTATAAGAGTTTATAATTTAAATGCATACTGTATATCTTAAAGTTTGACTTAACAATGATCCCAGCTTCAGTGTTGAGAAGAAAGATTAGGGCTGAAAGACCAAGGGAAAATTTGGGACCGTAGAGTATGTTTCCTGCTTACGTGGTTTAGAACTGAAGGTGGGAACCTTTACTTAAAGTTTGCATGCTTTTTGGTGAATAAGTGCACTTTAATTCTTCTCTGAAGTCAATGTTTTTTGTTTGTTCCATTTTAAATCTTGGGAGAGATTTAGCATAGGACTTAAAACTGGCTGTCTCCAGCTTTGTTTTGTTACTTTGGTGATTATATTTTTGTCTTTGCTAAGAAAACATTTCAAGATTCACTTAGTCTCTTTTGGCTGTCTACTCTATAGCTAAGTTTTTTTGTGTTAAGCTTTTCAGTTTACACTGTCTCACAATAATAATATTATAATTATTTTTCTTTTTGGCCACCCCATAACAATTGTTCTCTGGACAGCTCACTAAAATAATAAAGCAGTAGAATAAAACACACAATTAAAAGCACATTTTAAAACAAAAACCTCTAATTTTTAAAAAAGGCTTTTAAAAGGGGTGAAGAAGGAGGTCTTCCTTCACCTGGAGTCTAGAAGAACATAGTGATGATGCCAGGCAAGCTTCACTGGGGAGGCTATTCCATGAATGGAATGCCACCTGCTGAAAAGGCCCTCTTCCTAATAGCCCCTGCCACCACATTTTGGTGAGGGTGCTTGGAGCAGGGCCTCCAAAGAAGATATTAAGGCCTGGGTTGGGACTTATGGGGCATGGCGTTCTTTCAGGTAACCTGGTTCCAAGCCATTTAGGACTTTAAAGGTTAAAACCAGCACTTGAATTGAGCCCAGAAACAGACTGGGAGCCAGTGCAGCTCCCAAGAACCCACATTATGAGAGAAATTCATGGGCACAAAAGCTGCCTCTGTTGCTTGCTTTCCAAATGTGAACTTGGCTTATTCATGTACGCCTTACATATTTTATTCCACTCTTTCCCCAGATAGCTTTGGGCAGTGAACATTGTCCCCCTTTTTATCCTCACAATGGCCCTGTGAAGTAGAATAGGCTGAGAAAGTATGACTAGTTCAAGAATCACCCAGTAAACTTTGTGGCTGTGTGGGGATTTAAATTCAAGTCTCCCGGTCCTTGTCAAATACACTAACCATTACATCACATATGCTGATGTATTTTTTGCCCTTATCCCACTCACCACAATCTTTTCAACTGCTACAATGAAAGAACGAACAATCTTACTTTACTCCTATCTTTTTGTTAGAGCATATGAGGAACATTCATGTTCTGAATGAAAAATGAAGCCTGCTCTTGATCCTTAGAACATTTTGTTACTGTTTGCTCTGTTAAGACTAAGTGCTGCTACCATTTTGAATTTATGTAAATAGATTTTAAGACCTGTCTTTTCAGATGGGTTCAAATATAATATAAGAACCTAAATATAGATCATTTGGAAGTTTTCTGCCTTTATATAACATGTGGATCAGTGTTTGTTTTTACTGTAAAATATGGATAAGCAATGCCTAATGCTTCAGGGTGAACATTTCCGGTCTGAAAATAATAATATAATTCTCCAGATGGGCTCAGGTAGTTTCATGTTTAACTGGAAGCCTGATGAGGGTGTGATTGGGAATTTGCTTTTAAGACCACTCTGAGGGTTTCTGATGAAGTATGGAGGCAAATGAACCTGGTTGGCATCATGTAATGATTTCTAGTTCATCTTGGAGGGTGGCTGAGGAGAAGTGATTCTTGCAAGTGTGCCTGCAGAAGGAGTCATCAGCTGGAGAGCATTGTTGCTGTATGCAGCTTGAATGTGCTCAACCACTTTCACCTAATCAAAGAAGCATTTAACCTGCTGAGGGTGACAGCCAGCCCTGTCTGGCAGTTGGAAATGTTGCATTCTTAAATTCAGTCCTTCACAAGAGTCCACACTTCCACTTGCCACTTTTGCCACAGTGAGTGTCCTGTTATCCTCTGGCAAGGGTGACAAGAGGAGGCCTGGCCTTTCTCTGTAGCTTGAATTCTTCAGCACTTCTGGGAATGGGGCCATAGCTCTGTAGCACAGCATCTGCTTTGCATGCAGAAAGTCCCAGTCCCTGACATCCAGGAAGAGCTGGGTTAGTGTGGACCAGTGATTCTCAAACTTGGGTCCTCAGGTGTTATTGGACTTCAACTCCCATAATCCCCAACCAAAGGCCACTGAGGCTGGGGATTATGGGAGTTGAAGTCCAATAACACCTGAGGACCCAAGTTTGAGAATCCCTGGTGTGGACTGAGCTAGGTGGATCGAGCTGATTTGCTGTAAGGCAGCTTCCTGTGCTCCTAGTGCTATTTCTCCAAGTAAGCAATGAGAACTTAAGAATAGGGGGGACAGAGTCCTTCATATGTGATTATTGAGATCATCTTAATATATGGGTATTAAGAAGTGTTTGTGAAGAAAACAGAACAACAGTTCTTTTGCGGACTCTGCTGGGCAAGCTAAAAGTACTGAAATTTGAAGGATAGCTTATAATTTCGATACCATGTTTTGAATTTCCTCCTCCACACACATGCTGTTACTAAGCCTGGTGTGCAAGGTTATGTCTGTGTCATCATCCTCTTTTGAAAAATAGAAAGGTGCCAACTTTCCTGGCAGCGAGGCAGCCTGCAATTAGTCCATGGGCATTTCCTCAAGCTCTAGCTTTCAAGGCAAGTGCATGTACTAGCCAGCAGAAGTTTTGAAGAGAAAGTGGCCAAGTAGATTGTAGTAGGAGATGGGGATGGCAAGCCTGGTCTCACTTTCCACCTGTACCTTTAGTCTCCCCTATACTAGTTAGTATTAAGCCTCTTTGCTCCCTGTTTTGCCTTGCAGGGACCTGCTGCCATCTGCCCACCAAGAAGGCCTTGCTGGAGCTTGCAGTCCAAACAGCACCTCGCCCCCTCTCACTGCCAGCCTGGTCAGCCAGGGAGTTCCAGGTCTGCCACCCTGGTGGCACTGGCGACCACCAAGGCTCTAGAAAGCTGCCAAGCTGGAGAAATGAAGAAAGGAGGTTGGGAGTCTCCTTCCTCCAATTCACTATTCCCTCTAACTGGGATTCTCAGATGTTGTTGACTACAACTACCATAATTCCCAAGCAAAAGCCATTGCAGCTGGGGATTCTGGGAGTTGTACTCAACAACATCTGGGAATCCCTGTTAGAGGGAACACTGCTCCCATTGCTTTCTCCCCTACCAGCCCCCCGCAGGTTCCCTGGGAAGACCACTGAAAACCAATTTGACAAGAATTGCTTATCCATCCCACAGTACAAACTACTTGGATTGTCGGTAGTGTCCCTGCTTCTTGCTTGCATGTAGCATGAAAAGTACCACAATTTGTCACGGAACTCCCCTTCTTTGAACTATTTGCCTGTCTTGGTTTAAATGTTTAATTCATCAGTCATGAGCCTCACCTTGATTACACTATAATAAGCTGGATCCCTTGTTATTTATTTATTGATTTGATTTGATTTTTATACCACCCTTCCAAAATGGCTCAGAGTGGTTTACAATTAAAACAGTAAAGAGCTAAACAAAAAATAAAAAAAACAATATAACAATAATTAACAATTTTAAAACATTTTAAAACAACAATTAAATAGTCACAGTAATTAAAAACCCTGAAACTGGGTTAAAATATTAAAACTGATTTAAAAACCCTGGAAAGCCTGGCCAAACAGATACGTTTTAAGTGCTCTCCTGAAGGCTAATAGAGAATTCAAATTACGGATTTCTGCAGAGAGTGCATTCCACAGCCTGAGCAGCTATAGAGAAGGCCCGCCTCTGAGTTGCCACCTGACAAGCTGGTGGTAACTGGAGATGGACTTCCTCAGATGACCTTAATGTGTGGTGGGGATCACGCAGAAGAAGGCGCTCTCTGAGGTAACTCGGGCCTAAGCCATTCAGGGCTTTAAAGGTAATAACCAGCACTTTGTATTTTGCCCGGAAACATATTGGCAGCCAGTGCAATTGTTTCAAAACAGCCGTAATATGGTCTCTCCAGGTTACCCCAGAGACCAATCTGGCTGCCACATTCTGAACTAATGGAAGTGTTCGAACTACGTACAAAGGCAGCCCCACACAGACTGCATTGCAATAGTCAAGCTGGGAGGTTACCAGCTGCTGCACCACTGTTTTCATGTCATCCTCTTCAAGGAATGGGCGCAGCTGTCAAATCAGCCGAAGCTGATAGAAAACACTCCTGGCCATGACCTCCACCTGACATACCAGGGTGAGGTCTGGGTCCAGGAGTATTCCCAAGCTGTGCACCTGTTCCTTCTGGGGGAGTGTAACCCCAGGCAGCACAAGAAGATCTAACTCACCCCTCAGATTCTAAGCCCTCACAATGAACACCTCCGTCTTTCTTGGATTCAGCTTCAATTTGTTATCCCTCATCCAGCCCATTACTGCCTGTAGGCAGGCATTTAGAGAATGAGTGCCATTTCCTGAAGAAGAAAGGGAGAAGTAGATTTGGGTGTCGATCAGCATACTGATAACACCCAGCACCAAATCTCCTGATGATATTGAAAAGCAGTCGTGGCAGAATGGAGCCCTGGGGGACTCCATATAACAGCTCCTGCTTTGAGGAGTGACTGTCACCGAGCTCCACCATCTGGAATCTACCCGAGAGATAGGAATGGAACCACTGCAAAGCAGTGCCTCCTATTCCCAACTCCCCCAGGTGACCCAGAAAAATACCATGGTTGATGGTATCAAATGCCGCCGAGAGATCCAAGAGAACCAACAGAGTCACACTCCCTCTGGAAGCCTTCCTAGAAGCCATTTGCAGCCCAGCCGGCAAGGGGGAAGGGGACGGCAGGGAGTTCTCCTGCCGTCCTCTGGTAATGGGGGTAGTTTTGGAAAGAAGGGGGTGGCGGGGGACCTCTGGGGAACTTCAGGGGGCGGCCGCCAGCCGAGGGGGACTTAACTTGAAGGGGGCGGCAGGGACTGGAGCGATCCTGCCGCCCCGATGGATACGAGGAGCCCGCGCAAGGAGATTGAAGCGGGCGGCACCCTGCCGCCCAATTAGTACAAGAAATACGTTTTTTTACTGGAAGGGGTGAGTAGAGCCCCTCCTGTTTTTATTGGAACCCCCCCACCCGAACCAAAACCACCCCGTGCCCGGACCGGTCTGGAGGCCTTTAGAATGGCCTCCGAACTGGTCCGTGCACATGACTACTAATAGGTCCATCACCCCTGCAGAGGTGAGTTGTGACCATGATACCAACCTTAACCAGGTAGTGGTCTGTCCATGACAATGAGGAAACCACCAGATCCCCCACCCACAGAACACCCCTGTGATCTGAACAGATGACCAAATCCAGTGCGTGGCCGGCAACATGAGTTGGTTCAGAAATTAATTGGATAGGCCCGTAGTTGTCATGGCTGCTATGAACTCCTGAGCCGCACCAGACAAGCCAGCCCCAAAGTGGATATTGAAGTCCCCCAGCACCAAGAGCCTGGGAGACTCAAACACCAACTCTGCGACTAGCTCCATCAGCTCAGTTAAGGAGTCAGTTGGGCAGTGGGGTGAGCGGTACACCAACAGAATCCCCAATCTATCCCTAGTTCCCAGCCTCAGAAACACACACTCAGTATAAGTCAACTGTCTCACAGGGGCCCGGTAAGGGAGAAAGTGTTTTTATGACCCACAGCCACTCCACCCCTCTGCCCACTTCCCCTAACCTGCTTCACAACAGAGTAACCTGGAGGGAGAAGCTGAGCCCACACCGGGCCACTCGCCTCCCCCAACTAAGTCTCAGTTATACATGTCAGGTCAGCTCCCTCATCCATGATCAAATCACTGACAATTTCGGTCTTATTCTGAACTGACCTGGCATTACAAAGGAGCAAAGTCAGGCTCTGTGGGTAGTTGGTGCTGCTCCCCAAGGCCTGAGAGTTGTCAGAACAGTTGGAAGTAGAAATAGTTACTAGATTACTAATTTCTCTTCCCCTGTAACGCCCAGCTGTTCTGCCAGCGCCAATTCTTCTATTCCCCACCACTACAGCAATAGCTGCCCCAAGGCTGCCAGGTGCACCCCCTGCATCAGCCCCCTCAGGAGAGCCCAAACACACCTCATCAACTAGGCCTGGCACAACTCAGGGCAATAAAAACAGCCCTTAACCTGAACCTCCACCCACCCACAGTACAACCAGCCCTCAGTCCCACCCCCAAAGGTCCAGCCCCCTTTGGTGGCCGACTAGCGGCCGCCTACAGGCAGGCTGCCGGCATGTCTTCAGTAATTTATGAGCCTCTAACTTCCCAGCAGCCCCTTCTGCCACAAAGGACTGCTGGCTGACACAGGTGTTAAGTGTCAAGGCTTTCCTGAAGGCAGCAGGCTGTCGGGTAGCTCCTTGTCTGGGGCAACATATGGAAAAGTAAACCCAGAGGGGCCAGATGTAAAGTCCAAGCAGGGGAAGGGAGGGGAGGGACGGAAAGTCAAACCCTCAAGCCTGTTCCTTGTTGCAGTCCTGAGGGGTAGTTAAAAAAAAAAGCTGGACCAATAAACAGCAACAGGACCAATAAAAAAGCTGGCATCCCTAAGATAGGTCTTAGACCCTGAGAAGGCTAAGGAGATTCTGCAAGGTAGGACTTCTATCACAGCACTATGTAAGAAGCTGGCAAGAGCTAAGAGTTGGGTTTGCATTTGAATAAACCAACCTGACTGTAGACTCTCAACTGATGGTGGCAAGAGAGTGGATAAGCGAAGCTGAATTCAAAGCTGACATTTTCAGCTTTTAGAGAGCCAGCTTTGCCAGGTCCAGATACCGAGGTGGCTTCTGTACCTTTAAGAGGGACACAGAAAGGAACATTCTGCTTGGTGTCGCTTCTCCCATCATTCTAGCACTTTGCTGGAAAAAGCTAGCTCTGGTACAATTTTCCTTCTGAGGTCTAGATCTGGAAATAAAGTAAATAAAGTCCAATGGGAAAGGATGGATGTGGGTGTGGGTACAAGCTGATGAATTGCCACAGACACTTGGAAAAAGGAAGGCTGAGTTGCCTTCAACAGCATGTGAGTAACTAGCATGGTGGGCAGCAGTGAAGGGTCCATGTTTCATTTGGCCCTGGAGGAGGGAAAGCAAGGCCTTGCCAGCTCTGCCCCCCACTGCAATTGGCAAGTTGGCAAGGTGCCCTCTTGGATGAGCCCAGACCTCACCTCCTTTCTCCTTTCCTCCTGGGCTTTAGTCAAGTTGTCTGTAATGGAATTGAGTCACTTGGCATTTCTTTACTCTTGGAGTAGGATAAAACAGAGCTGGGGCTTGACAGTCCTGCCCTTGTGCGAAGTACCTACTTATTTATTTATTTTTACATTTATATCCCACTCTTCCTCCAAGGAGCCCAGAGCGGTATACTACCTACTTGAGTTTCTCCTCACAACAACCCTGTGAAGTAGGTTAGTCTGAGAGAGAAGTGACTGGCCCAGAGTCACCCAGCTAGTTTCATGGCTGAATGGGGATTTGAACTCGGGTCTCCCCGGTCCTAGTCCAGCACTCTAACCACTACACCATGCTGGCTGATGCCTAATAGGTACAGATAAGCTTGTACCAGAAGCCAAAGGCTTTTGTGGGCTGTGTCAGGCTCAGCCATCAAATTGATCATCCCTAGCTTGGTGCTGGCGACTGAAATTCTGTGCTCAACTTTTGGATTGACATTTCCTTATTCAGATCTGTTACCTAACAAATGTGTTTTCTCCCCTCACCCACCACTCAGATTCACTCACATTTTCTTCTTCATGGTTTCACTTTAATGTCAATAGTGTTCTTGTTTATCCAAACACTTTGCTACCCGAATGTGTTTTTCATTTGGATAAATGTGCTTGTGCTGTTGATAAGAACAAAGAATTTCTTGGATGAGAAGTCCTCTTTCTCTTTTCAGCTTTGACTGCAACTTACTTATGAAGCAGAACATTTCCTGCCTTTTTGTGCCCTGTGATGAACGTTGGAGCCTGAGGTCCTTTTTTCTCCTTAGTTTATGTCATCTCTTGGGGAGAGATTCTCTGTAGCTGCTAAGCACTTGTTAAAAGATGTCGGGGCTTCCAGCAAGCCCCTCGTTTGATCACTCTGGAAAAGTTTCTTTGGAATCAGAAGCTAGGCCTTATTATAGAAAGATCAGAAGTTGAGTTTGATTCATTTATCTCTGCCTGGCCTAGGGACACGGCTAAAAGATCTTCAAAAGGCTACAGCTTCTTTTTATTATCGAGGAGAAAAGTGAAGCAGCCAGTAAATTGCCTTCTCTCCAGGCACAAGCCAACTTTGATTTGCGATAACGCTGCTTCAGTGTGGGTGAATCTGGAAAATACCCCCCAAATGTTAATTTCTGTCTTGTAAGTCTTTTTTCTTTTACCTGGAGAAGTGGCTGCTAATCTTAGCTTTGACATGTTTAAACCCCTTAACGGGCTCTGGGAATAAAATGAATCAAGGTTTCAACCCATCTCTGGGATTCTTTTTCTGTTCCTGGCTATAGTTTGCAGTGAGGATGCTTTGATTCTTTTAATACCTTTAAATTAAAGCTTCTGTTTGTTGTTTGGATTATGGTGAGATCATTCATTTGTCTCAATAAGGATAAATACGGCATTCGTCAACACAAAATTTCAAAAGATGTTTGAGTCCACCCTTTGGTGCTTCTTGTCATAGTAAAATAAGATAATTGATTTGGTCAGTTGTTAATTTATCTACAAAATGAAGTGTCTTAGGCTTGGACCTGTGCAATTTCCTTTCCTCCAGAGGGGGCACCAGTGTTGGGCTTGAGGAAATGTGAATGGACGGGGATCCTCCTGTGCAGGAAGCATACCTAAGAAGTGCAGCAAGTTGCTCAGAGGAAGCACTACCAAGTTTCATTTTGTTTGGATAGAGGAGTCCTGGAGAGATGTACGGGATCTTTGAAGCAGATCTGTTTGAAACCATAATAGCCTTTTGGAAGCAAGCAGTCTCCTGAAAACAGGCACACAAACCACTCACCCTGCCTCAGATTCCCAAAGCAACAGTGTTTCTCCCACAGCATCCCCTTCTACTTCTTCCCATTAATTTAACTTGAAACTCCCTGTTCCCAAATAAAAACCCAACATTTTTCCACTCCTGCTAACTGAAGGATTTTACCCCCAAAGAGTATTATTGCCCCCAAAGTGGGGCATGGAGAGAGCTTTCCAGACATTAAGGAACACTAATGTTATTTTGTTAAGCCCCTGCTCTGCATCAGTTGCCTAGCTATAGGTCCATTCACAGTCATCAAGATGGAGGACGGAGGTAGAGGCCAAGCTGCCTTTTGTAGTAGAGTTGCAGACTCCTCCGGAATCCTGCTCATGGACCCAGACTGAAGAGTATTGTTTCTGCATGTTACATTCTGTAACGAGCTGCCAGTAATCAAAATAATAAGCCACGTTCATTCTGCAACACTGGTTCTTAAGCTGTGTTGATCTCCGGGCTGCATTCTGGCTTGCTTGACCACCACGTTTGCTAACCCAACTACTGTGAGGAGTATGCTCAAAAGGTTTCAGGATTATATTTCAGCTGCTGTATTTGTACAGTGGCTGCAGTCCAGTGGAGCTCATGTAATGTACAGCAGAGAGCTGTGCATATAGCTGGGAGTGGTGTTTGCATAGCAGTTCTTGTGGAATATAGGAAGTTGCCTTCTACCGAGCCCATCTTGCTCAGTATTGTCTACAGTGACTAGCAGCAGCTCTCCAAGATTTCGGACAGGAGTTCCTTTCAGCCTTACTTGGAGATGCCAGGAAGTGAACCTGGGACCTCCTGCATGCAAATGTCCTTCCACCGATCTATGGTCCCATTCCCAGTGGGAATATATTACAGCACTCACATATCGTTTCCTATCCAAATGCAAACCAAGGTGAACCCTGCATAGCAAAGGGGACAATTCATGCTTGCTACCACAAGACCAGCCCTCCTGCTGAAGAAGCAAGCTGCTGCTCAGTCTAGATTTTCCTATGTAAACCCCCAAAATGAATTGTCTCTTCAGATATCTGTTTGTTCAGCAGGCAGTCTCAGGGTATAGCATACCAAAGGGGCCATGGAGCAGATGACTCAAGAAAATGAGCCAAGCCCACTTTCCAGAATCAATCTAGTCATAAACTAGTTGAGAAGAAGTGCTGTGTAGCTCAAAAACTTACTTTTACATCAAGAGCAATAGGACACTCAAAAGCAGGCAGGTGCTGATAAGCTTGGGTGCATCAGAGTCCCTGAGGTGGACTTGCATTTGCCATTTATGGAGACTGTAGTTGATTATCTAAATCTCCTCAAAGATGAGCAGATTCTGTGTGCCAGACAATTTTTTTTCTTTAAAAACCCAATGTTTCCGTTTTTGTAAAGCCTGAGTGAATTGTTTGAGATTGATTGGATCAGTGGATGAATGAAGGATCTCCAGTCCTTCATGTGTAGTTCTGGTTGGTTATGCAGCTTAAAGAGAGCTGCCTTGTTTAATGGCATGGATAAGGCAGGACTTGATATATCACAGTGTCAGGGAACCATGGTGCCCAGCAGTGTTCCCTGTAACAGGGATTCTCAGATGTTGTGGACTACAACTCCCATAACTCCCACTGCAGCAGAGGATGCTGGGAGTTGAAGTCAACAGCATCTGGGAATTCCTGTTACAGGGAACACTGGTGCCTAGACTAGGATGTTCAATGATTCATAAAACCTTTATTTGCCCCAAGCATCCCTGTTTCTCATGACTCATTTTGTGATCTGGACAGGAAAGAGTTAACCATGGGCCAGATTTTCTACTGAAAATTTGTCTGAAAATGTTGCCTTGCTGGGCTAGGTGAAAAGCTGTTGGGGAGAAGGATCCTCCAGGCTCCCATTGAAATCCAGGACTCCTATCTTGGAAAGGGGTGAACAAAGTAACAAGAAAAGAACCACAAAAATTAAAATGCTTGGGTAGAAATGCTTGACTAATTTTATTTTAGATTTCTCATTCTCCCTATCCCTTAGGCTCAGGCTTAGTAACAATTTAAAAATGTAAAACTTAACATAATTTAAATTTGAAGCTCTCTTCTCCCCTGAATGCTCTGGGCAGGCAACAGTAATTTAAAAACAGACATAAAATAAGTATTTTTTGAAAGCAGATTTTTAAAAAAAACCCATAAATGTTATAATTCTTCCCCCTCTTTTTTATTTTATTTTTTAGTTTAAAGTGACAACCAAACTACCCATATTATCTCCAGCCCCTTGAATAGAAGTCAACTTAGATTTTGTTGGACCTCCAGAATGATGGAGTTTCAGAACCAGGAAACTGCTACCAAACAACATCCCGTTCCCATTTTCTTTCTGTTTAGTATATGAAGAGCAGAATCAAGAGGCTGACCTTGGCTAGATGGAGGGCTGGCCAATGGAGACACTCACATGGGGGGCAGCCCCTCCCCCTGCATTTCAGAACATGTGTGATCAGTGGTCCCTCTAATTTTTTTCATCTCTATGCAGAATGAGTTTTGTTCTGGGCGGCAGTATCAAGACAGTATGTGTGCATGTGCATTGAGTGGGGCCTTCCTGATTCAACCTGTGTGGGATCTAAAATTAACTGAGCGGACATAAGAAAATGTGTGAGTGGGCGCACGTGTACACAACTTAGAGGCAACACTGTCTGTGATTATGCCCAAAGAGTGCATTTGTTTCTCACCGGGTCACTGGTTCTGTACTGTGAAAGGCTAATGAATTATCTGTCCCTGTGTACTAGGTAAGCAATCCAGTCTTTTTACTTTCAAAAATAGTGCCTGTGTGTTCTGTGATAACATTGCCATAGTTGTAATGAGGTTTAAAAAGATAAAAATGAATTGTAATCTATGCTCTTAAAATTCATGCCTTTACAATTTTGTTTATTTATCATATTTATATACTGCCTGATATATATATTTCTAGGTGTGTACATAGTCCAAAATACAATATAAAAACAATTAAAACACTTTCACATCATAAAAACAATTAAAACACTTTCACAAAGTAAAGCAAAACAATTTCACAGAGTAAAACAGTAAAAAAAAATAGTTTTAATTAAAAGCCTGAGAAAACAGGTGCATCTTGAGGGTCTTTTAAAAAGCAATCAGAGATGGAGAAGCTTTTATTTTGACAAGGCGTGCATTCCAGAGCCCTGGAGCAGCCACAGAGGAAACCGGATTCCAAGTCACCACCAGCTGAGCTGGCGGTAACCGTAACTGGACTGCCACAGATGATCTTAATAGGTGGCAGGGTTCATGACAAAGAAGGCACTCTCTTAAGTACCCTGGATCCAAGTTGCTAAGGGCTTTATAGGTAATGGCCAGCACTTTGTATTTCGCTCAGAAACATAGCAGCAGCCAGTGCAATGCTTTTAAAATCGGTGTTATATGGTCTCTTTCGGTTGTCCCAGAGACCAGTTTGGCTGCTGCATTCTGTACCAGTTGTAGTTTGCAGACTATGTGCAAAGACAGCCCCAGGTAGAATGCATTACAGTAGTCAAGCCTGGAGATTACCAGCATATACACCACTGTTTTAAGGTCATTTGCCTCCAGAAACTGGCATAGCTGATGTAGTGGCCAAAGCTGCTAAAAAGCGCTCTTGGCCACCTGGGAAACCAGAGTAAGTTTTTTTGTGGGGAGTATAACCTCATCCAGAACAGGCAGATCTAAAGCATCTCTTGGGTCTTGACCCCCCATAATCAGTACCTCCGTCTTATTTGGATTCAGCCTCTATGAACATAGGAAACATAGGAAACTGCCATATACTGAGTCAGACCATTGGTCTATCTAGCTCAGTATTATCTTCACAGACTGGCAGCGGCTTCTCCAAGGTTGCAGGCAGGAATCTCTCTCAGCCCTATCTTGGAGAAGCCAGGGAGGGAACTTGAAACCTTCTGCTCTTCCCAGAGCGGCTTCATCCCCTGAGGGGAATATCTTGCAGTGCTTACACATCAAGTCTCCCATTCATATGCAACCAGGGCAGACCCTGCTTAGCTAAGGGGACAAGTCATGCTTGCTACCACAAGACCAGCTCTCCTCTCCTAAACAGCTAACAGCTCTCCCTGTTTGTTATCTCTCATCCTCTGTTTGTTATTACCCCTCCAGGCAGGCATTTAGGGAAGTTATACCATTTCCTGATAGGGTTGACATGGGGAAATAGATTTAGGTATCATCGGCATATTGATAAAACCCCGCATCAAATCTCCTGATGATCTCTGTAGATGTTAAAGAGCACTGAAGACAGTATGGAGCCTTGTGGAACTCCATACAATAACTCTTGCTTTGCAGAGCAACAGTCTGCAAGTGACAACATCTGGAATCTACTTGTGAGGTAGGAACGGAATTGCTGTAACAGTGCCACCCAATCCCAGCTCCCTCAGGCGATCCAGGAGGATACCATGGTTGATGGTATTGAAAGCCACTGAGAGATTCAAAAGGTCCAGCAGAGTCACGCTCCCTCTGTCAATACCTAATTGGAGATCCTCCATCAGGCTGACCAAGGCAGTCTCAACCCCATAGCCCACCAAAGCCAATTCAAAATGGGTCTACATAATCAGTTTATGACTGTCTGGAGCTGAGAGGCTCCATCTCAATCACCTTGCCCAACCATGGGAGATTAGAGATGGGCCTATGGTTGCCTAACTCTGAGGGGTCCAATGTAGGTTTTTTCAAGTATGGTCTAATGATAAGACAAGGAGGCATCTTACCCTCCCTCAGAGAAGTATTTATGATGTTTACCAGGTCCTCTCCGAAAGCCATCTCCACTGAATGGGTAAAATATGGGTATTTGGATGTTGCTGAATCTTGCATCATCAATAAAATGCCCCCTATAGTTTATTTGGCTATTTGAGAATACCTGGGTCCATAAAATCCAATTTTAAGTGTTAAAACTGTTTTCTTTTGTCAAGACTCTCTGAGCCTTGGCTGCTTACACTCACTGAGGCACACACAAAATGGGATGCAGGAGGGACACAAGTTGGTTTTCATCCTCCCCATCTCCCATCCCATTGTTTTATGATGATGAAAGCAGTTCCTTAGAATGTCATGCAGATGGGTGAATTCCACTCACATACCATGTAATTCCTGTGTTTGAGCTTGGGATCTTGCTTCCTTTGCAGAGCTTAAGACATACTCTGGGCCCCTCCTTTTATTAATGTGCCTCACCTCAGATCTTACATGAACATCAGAAAAGCTGTACTGGACCAGACTGAAGGTCCATGTAATCCCACATCCTGTTGTGAGCAGCCAGATGTTCTGAGAAGCCCTTAAGCCGGGCATGAAAGTAACAGTCCTCCCCTGCCATGGTTTCCCAGCAACTGGTGTTCAGAACATGCAGAGTCCATTTAGTTATTCTGGCTGATTGCCATTGGTAGGTTTAGGCTCCCGTGACTATTCCCATTTTAAAGCCATCTAAGCCATTGGCCACCACATCTAGTGACAGCAAATTCCATTATTAGTTTATTATGCGAAGTACTTCCTTTTGTCTGTCCTAAATCTGTTGCCTATCAGTGTAAACTGAGAGCATTTTACTTGGTGATAACACTCTTGTTTCAAAGAGCTATACCTGTATTGCATATGCCTGCCTGCTTCCTTTATCCACTTAAATTTCTCTGTGCCTTATTTTGCTGCAGTTAGCACTGAATAAGCAGGAGGTTTATAAAACAGAAGAGAGGAAGATGTTTCTCTCTCTATCTTCTTTCTGTCCCAAACAGCCTCGTATGAGAGTGAAGCTTTCATGTGAAGTGGCCTTTACTCTGTCTTAGTAGAAAAGAGAGAGACCAAGTAAAATGGTCTCGGTTACATTGAGAGGCAACATATTTATACCCTGGTTATGGTGGCACAGTGGGGAAGCCGCTTGCCTAGGGAGCAAGAGGCTATTAGTTTGAATCCCCGCCAGTGTGTGTCCCAGACTGTGTCTAGTAAATATATATTTGTAGTCCCCTATATCGGGCAGCAGTGATTCAGGAAGTGCTCACTTCAGTCACAATGGCAAAGGCATCATCTCATACTGCGTGGGAGGAGGCAATGGTAAATCACTCCTGTATCCTACCAAGAAAACCACATGGCTATGTGGTCACCAGGAGTTGACACTGAACCGGATGGCACAATCTTTCCTTTTTTCTTCTGTGTCTGTCTGCAGTCTCCATTCCCATTCCTGTGTGCTTGTTAGAAACTTGCTGACTTTATTTGGCAGCAGTTAGAACTGAATGAGCAGTGTTGGCATGTTGCTCTTGTAGCTGTAACCATGTGCCACTATGCATTTATTTCAGTCAGGAGTAAAGACTTGACCCTTAGTTGTAAAACAATTGTTTAAGGAAAATACTTATCTTAAAAAAAAAAAAATCAAACTGTTCAGGAGGCTTAATCACTTTTGTGCTGTATTTTTAAATCCTGCCTGATGGTTTAATACAGTTGCAGTTTGATCTTCTGGTACAAGCATTGCTTGTTCATGGCCTTCCGCATACAGCAAGGTCTGTGAGTGAAACTGAATACCCCACGTATCACCAGCACCCTACAAATATAGTGATTTTAGGTCTTTCTGGAGCTAGAGTGTACTTGTCCCTCCAATGGCTGCTGCTGGTGTCTGTCTTACGTTTCTTTTTAGTTTGTGAGCCCTTTGAGGACAGGGAGCCATTTTATTTATTTGTTACTTCTCTATGTCGCGGCTGTTCAACTTCAGCCCTCCAGCAGTTTTTGGACTACAACTCCCATAATCCCCAGCCACAGCAGTCAATAGCCAGGGATGATGGGAATTGTAGGCCAACAGCAGCCCTGCCTATGTAAACCGATTTGGAAACTTTTGTAGTAGTAGTAGTAGTAGTAGTAGTATTCTGAACTGAACATAGAATTCTTTCATTTTTCTTTAACAGGCTAAAAACCTGGATTTCCGCCGGAAGTGGGACAAAGATGAATATGAGAAGCTTGCAGAGAAACGGCTCACAGAGGAGAGAGAAAAGAAAGATGGTTGGTACCATGCTGATTATGGAATGGCACTACTTATTTCTTTAAGAGTCACTGTATCAGTTTGTAAGATGGGAATGAGCAAAACTGCAGAGGGAAAGAACACGCCACTTCATCCTCTATTCCTCTTCCTTCCAAAACAAACTTGTAAGAACCTCATTCCTTTCTTGATGCTCCTACCCCTGCTCACCAAACATGAATAGTTTAAGGATGTGTTCACTTTCACGTAGAAGTAGGAGAAATTAAAAGTTAAAAGACTTGTAACTCTTAAGGAACTTTCTTCATCTAGTGAAGGATTTTTTAATTTATTTATTTATTGCATTTTAACAGAAAGCTTTAAATTCCTAATTTAAACCAGCTCATTTAAAAAAAATTGTTGATCATGTTTTAGGCAAACCAGTACAGCCTGTCAAGCGTGAGCTTCTTCGTCACCGAGACTATAAGGTGGACCTGGAATCCAAACTGGGGAAAACGATTGTTATTACCAAAACGACTCCCCAGTCTGAGATGGGAGGGTAAGTCATTTTGAGTTCTTATATTGGTATTCGCTTGAGATCTTAAATGAATGATGCTCTATTTTATTCATCTTAGGGAACTTCAAGTGTTCTGGCATAGTTTTCATCAGAAGGTTTTAAGTTCCCTCTCTGGCTTCTCCAGGATAGGGCTGAGAGAGATTCCTGCCTGCAACCTTGGAGAAGCCGCTGCCAGTCTGTGAAGACAATACTGAGCTAGATAGTCCAATGGTCTGACTCAGTATATGGCAGTTTCCTATGTTCCTATGAGGTGGAGGAAAGGAACCAGGTTTGCCAACCAACCAAGAAAAATGATCCTTGCTAGGTTTTTTGCTTTGGTGCTAGTTGCCAGAAAATCATGGGCCAGAGATGTTGCTTTCCCACTCAGGTGGTTGTTTGTTAAGCTGCACACCTCAGGTGACTAAATCACTTTTGCAATGGTCTTCATAATTGATTCCATCAAAAAGCACCCCCAGGCCCTTCCCAGGTACCACTAAGCTTTACTTCAAGAGCTGGCAGTCTAAAGGGCACATGTCTGATCTTTAGCCTCTGTAGAGGCTTTACACGAGGGCACAAATCTGTAAGGTAAGAGGGAGGGAATTAGAGAGCTACAGGGCATATATGTTTTACCTGTGGCACTCCCACTTCCTGACTCACTATACATTAACTCCACCCATGGCCATTTGTCTTGTCTCCCAAGCTACCTCATGTCCTGGCCCCACTATACTGTCAAAAGCAGATGCTGTTCCCTCTGTTTGTCTTCATAACACTTTGGATTTGTTGATTACCATTACTTCCATTTTTCAGATGGGGAAAATTAGGCAGAAGGAGCATTAGTTCATAGCAATATAGGGAGCCCAGGGCAGAGGTAATGATCCAGGCTTCCAGCATGCAGCTTTCTCCCTGCTGCCCCAAGGCAGAAGTACCAACATAAATAAAATTGATATTTTAAACAAAATGCTGTTGTCTTATCTCCCCAGATGCTAAGAATATGTAAGCAAAACATATAGATAATTTATATAAGAATTTGGGGAGTGTATATATACTCTCTCTCCCCCCCCCATACAAAAGTGAACATCAGAAGGAAAAAACCTGAACATTTAAAATGATGTTAAATAGGAACCTTTGCTGGCTTGGGTGCTGGGAATGAGGTTTGTCAGAGTTCAGAAGTTGATGGCTCCTAGTGAAGATGAATGGCCCAAAATGCCATCCCTCCCCATTCCCCCATCTGTCTCCTAGTTTGGGATCATGAGTCCCAAAAGGAAAGAACTTGCAAGGCACCTTGCACATGCTGGTTTGCTTTGCAAGAAAATCTTGTGAGCTCCTGAACTACCTGCTCCTCAGCCCTCCCCAATTTGCAAGTGATGTATAATACAGCTTAGTCCATTGGTCTCAGCAGGAGCATGTGCTGCACATCAAGCAGTCCATTGTATTCCATGGAAGGCTGTAGGTATACTTGTATCAAGGAGGGGAAACCTGAAAAGCCTTGTATATGCTGAGAAGAATGATTGATGGCTGCATATGCAAGTTGCAGACTGAAGGAAAAGCCTCGTTGTTGGTTTTTTTGTGGGGAGTGGGGGTGTCTTTCCATGGAGTTCAGTCATAACAACAGCCCTTGTGTGTAGTGGCCATCTTAAACTGGTATGAAAGAAATACTGGGATCTTCATGTAGAATGAAACTCATTTTTGGTTTTTTTGTGGGGAGTGGGGGTGTCTTTCTATGGAGTTCAGTCATAACAACAGCCCTTGTGTGTAGTGGCCATCTTAAACTGGTATGAAAGAAATACTGGGATCTTCATGTAGAATGAATCTCATTTTCAGATTTGGGAGCTGATATCCTTTTCTGTTTCAGGTATTATTGTAATGTCTGTGATTGTGTAGTGAAAGATTCCATCAACTTTTTGGATCATATCAATGGCAAAAAACGTAAGTATAACTGGCTTTTTTGTTTTGCTGATCTTGTTTCCAACCTGGGTATAGGAGCAAGATGTCACTTGTGATCTTGATTAACAGAGGAAACTATTGGCAGCCTTTGGCTCTGTGGGATCTTCCTGGTGTTCATTTGTAGGTCTGGTCCCTTTGATTCTACACATTCCTGCTGGGATGCCTCAATGCTCCCTCTCTTTGAGATATTCCCTACAATATACCATCCTCCTGATCAATATGGATATTGAAACTCCAAAGGAGATGGTACTCAGGACAACACATCCACCCAAACAGGAAGCCAGGTATAGGACATATTCCTCTTTGCTGTTTCCCTTGGACTTGGCAGCCTAGGGAAGGAGGTGGGGTAACTGAGCTGCATTTCATATAATTTGCTTTGAGTCTTTGATTAAAGAGAGAGATGTCCTCTGCTGGTTCTCACATATAATGTCCAAGTTGCCCTTATTGAATGTTCTTAAACTTACAGACTGCTTCTTTGGTTAATTAGATAGCTTCAAAACTTCAAAAAGTTAGGTTGGGCTTTTGTTACATCCCCATGCCATGTACACCCCTTTTTCCTTGAAATATTCTAAAAGCTTGACAGTCATCAGTGGGGTGAGGATGTTGGCAAGTTCCCTGATTTATGCATCCTTTTATTGTAAACTCATTTTATAACCTTGTTGATCTTAGTGTGGCTGCATATGAAGATATAAATATAAAACTTGGAACATATCAGGTCCTTTAGTTTGCCCTTTTAATCAGATAAATATTGCATTCATCAGATTTCCTTACATGCCTGAACATCTACATAGACTCTTGTTCAAATTTCAGACTTGAACCAAAGCCACTATTGATTCTAAATTTAGTTTGTGATGTCTTTATCCCCTAAACATGAAAGAGCCTTCTATAAAAATTTAAAGTCCTAGTTTTTTTGTTAAGGAATACCTTCATTTCCATGGGCATGGTCTGACTGAATCAATTTATTCTGAGGACAGAGGCTTACTTAGCTTTTGGACACCATGTATTAAGTCAAGTGGCTTCTTGTAGCTCTCAAGCATTTTGGCTCTGACTCCTAGACTTTTAAGGTTATGCTAAGAACTCAAGAAAAACCCAGCTAGATCAGGCCAAAGGCCCATCTATCCAGCATCCTGCTTCATGCATGGCCAAGCAGGTACATCGGGGAGGCCCACAACCAGGGCAAAGAGGGCAACTGCCCCTCCTATTGGTGTCCCCTAGCCCTTGGTGTTCAGGAGCATGCCCCCTCCACTCCTGGAGGAAGTATACAGCTATCAAGACATATAGCCATTGATGGCTGTATCCTCCATAAATTTGTCAAATCCCCTTTTAGAACCATCTAGATGGGTGGCCATCACCACATCCAGTGGCAGCGAATTCCATAGTTTAACTACATGTTGTATAAAGAAGTACTTTCTTAATGTATTTTTTAGGTGAATGCAATTTTCTATTTATTTCCTATATGTGTGAATTTAGTTTAGTTTATTAATTTATACCCCACTTTTCTGTGCAGCAGTGCACCCAAGGTGGCTTACAATTCAAGTAAATGACAATACAGAAATGTCAGCAATTGTGACCTTGTTTTGCCCTTGGGTTATTCAGGGTTCTGCGACATACCCAGATCTTGCATCTACACCTTCTGCTAGTCTTGTCCTGGGCCCGTTCTGATTTCACCTCATGTCTAGATGATATATGGAGCATACTAGTTTAATTATACACTGACTTGGCTGTAGAGGGAAGCAGCAGCAGAGTATGAGTTACGATTTTCTAGGAATTACTTGTCCATTTATCCAGCTGGTGAATTTGGTCTCATCCCACTTCAGGCATGCAGCACATGGATTTCACCAATGTGGAAACTCAGAAAGGGCTAAGATGCACCTTTTAATGGAACTCTTTCCTGCCAAGGATGTCATTGCACACTTAGTGGCTTTGAGTCAATCCTGAAATGTTACAGGCACCAGTCACATGGGACACAAACCTAATTTGCTATGCATAGTTGGATGTTAGCTGGGGTAGGGATGGGGGTAATCAGTAAGAGAGGGAGAGAAGAGAGTTATTCCACATCTTCCCTGCTGGGTCAATCAGGAACCCCAACACTGAATAGACTGTTAATTAAGAGCTTGGTAAGCATGATCACTGATGCTTGCCTATGCCTTTAAAATTAACTGCTGTCTTTTAAATTAACCTTTTGATAGTAAGCTTAACCTGCCCATTCAGAAAGATGGCTGTGCTTTGGTTTAAGAGAACAACATCACAGCCTATTTCTAAAACAGCATTTCCTCAGCATTGCTACAGTAATGTAAGGATGAAAATGATTTTCAAGATTCAGATTGGCCCTTATGTTTTGTATTGCTTTAGGGAGTCTAAAGTTGGGTTTGATGTTGTGAAAGAGAGATGCTGGAATGAGATGAAGCTAAGGGTCCAGAAAAATGTAACACTGTCTGAGAGAATCGGCTGAGAGAATATGTGTTTGGTAGCTGGAATAGTAGCAAGATCTTTGAAATGATGCTGAAACAGTTTGCTGGTTCCCTCCTCGTCTAGATCAGAGGAATCTGGGCATGTCCATGAGAGTGGAGCGCTCCACTCTGGATCAAGTGAAGAAACGCTTTGAAGTGAACAAGAAGAAAATGGAGGAGAAGCAGAAGGATTATGACTTTGAAGAGAGGATGAAGGAGCTCAGAGAAGAGGTATGGTCTTGCCCAGAACTGAGACATGGTTGGAAAGGAATAACAGTGTTAGCTGAAGAAAGTGGCAGGCTTTCTGTTATAACTACATTGTTTAAAAAGAACATTGTACATGTTAACAAGTTGTTCTGGTAAGAACTAATCTGCCTACTTTCCTTTCACTATCCCTACAACTGGACTACATTTGGTCCAGTTGTAAGTGGGTACTTAGCCCACTTGTGCCTCAAACGTTTATGCGTCCACCATCTTCAACTGGGTAGATTAAATAATCACAAACTACGTGGTTGAGATGTCCCTATGTGTCCCTACAACTGTACCCGATTTGATTCACATTGGCCCAGTCATTGCAAAGTTGATAGGGGGGCGCACGCGCACACACACGGACACACCCACCCACGGAATGCTGGGTGATCTTATAAGCCTATTGGAAAGTAGGCTAAAAAACTGAGTGATCGTCAGTAGCCTCCCTCCCTCCATTTTTGTAGCCTCTTTGAAATGGTGGCTGTTGGCATTCCCAGATCTTCTATTGTAATGCCAATAATATCTTATTCATCATAATAATCTTATTCACTCTCCAGAAATTGCCCCTGATGCTCTTGGCTGCTTGAATAGAACGCTAAGGCTGCCTGGAAAATATTTCCCTGTGTTGGCCTCTTCAGTGCAGTAGTGGCCTGCAGGTGGCATGAAAGACTTTTTCCTATTGTAGCTCATTCTGTCTGCAGTAACCACATAAGGTTCTGCTACAGGATGTATCCAATGCATTTTCCCCTATGTGTTGGGGAACTTTGCTTTTTATTTATTTATTTATTGTTAAATTTATATACCGCCTTTCATTAAAGCAATCCCAAGGCGGTTTTTGGTAACTTCTTTCCTTTTAAAAACCAAAGTGCAGTGGAGAAGTATAATCTCTCTTTCTCTCAGGAAGTGGACGGATTAGGGGTATGTTGTCTCCTTTCTTGGATAAAGGAGCTATTTTTTTAACACTGTTTATACACCTAAAATGGAAGGAGGCACTGTGAGCAGGATTGAGCCGTGTTCATGGAGAGGCTTCAGTGCCATCCACAGCTATTTGCCTTTCCCAGAAACAGAATTGAAGAAGCACAGGAATGCCCCTTACGTTAAGGTGAGCAGTGCAGGGAAAAAAAGTCCCACCTTTAAAAACCTTGACATTGTATTGCTTATAAATATGACATCTGTTGAGCTAATATCTTGAAATCGGGCATGTGTGATCTATTAGATAAGGTCTACAAATATGTTTAATCTCAAAATGAACTGAAGGAAATTGCTACAGGTACGGTAAGTTTTTAAAATGGCTGCAAATGGACACTTTGGTCCCTTTTTCCAGCTTTCCGGGCATATCATATATTTCTTTCAATCTTGATGAAAATGAATGATGTACTGTGTTCAGGCTTGTCTAGGAAGAGTGCATTTTATTGGTTTGGTGAGGTTTTGATTAGAGGTTTAAACATTATTAAGGCTTTCCTGCCCCATTAAAGTCTATGTCTAGCAAGTGCTAACCAGGTTTTATAGAACATGACAAATCTAACAATGAAGTCCGAATACTGACACATTTGCCAGGATTCTGACATTGGCAGGGGGAGCCGGCTAGTGGATTCTGTTGCAAGTCCAATGCCTATTCAATTAGGGAATGTGCCGTCTTAGGCAATGCGAGGAGGGGCACATGGAATAGGCCGGTGGGAAAGCCAAGTAGTTAATTACAGCACTGTGAGGGAGAAGCAGTGGAAGTTTTGAGGCTGTATGGAATGAATTTGAAAATGCACAGATCCAGGCAAACAGAAGTATACAACACAAAAATGTGCACGCAACACAAACACACATGCCATAAACACAGAAATACACACAAACTCAGAAACACATGCACACATCACAGACACACACATGCACACACCACAAATATGCACCCAGATGCATGCATGGTTTTTTTTGGTTGCATTATATAACACAACACATATACACAAGTGTATACATGCACTTGTGCATAGAAGCACACATGGACACAGCTAAACAACCATCCACCCAAGCATCTACAAACACATCCACCCACACACAGGATAAAAAATGGACGTGAGCGCACAAACATGCATGCACAAATATGTGAGCACATGCACACAACATAAGCGCATGCTTACAACATATGTATGCAAACATGCACATGTACACACATACAAGTGCACACAATGCAAGTGTACATATGTAACACAAACACAAGATTACGAGCACATAAATGTGTACTTACACAACACACACACACAGACACACACACACCAGATGTGCATGCACACACTTTAAGCACATGCACACAGAAACACAAGCACTTATTTATTTATTTATTTAATTTGAAATATTTATACCCCGCCCCTCCAGTGCAATACTGTTTGGGGCAGCTTACAACAATAACATAGACAAAGATACAAGTAATAAAATTTAAAATTTTTTAAAAGTCAGATTAAAAACAATTATTAGGTTCAAATTAAAACCGAAACACACATGCAACACAAACATGCACACAAGCACACCACTTAAGTGGTTAAGACTATTTAAAGTCTAATTAATTTAAAAATAATAATTGAGGTGAACGCAGTGTAATTTAACCTATTTGGTTCGAATCCCTACTGATGTGCTTCCCAGAATATGGGAAACTCCTGTATCGGGCAGCAGCGCTATAGGAAGGTGCTGAAAGGCATCATCTCATACTGTGTGGGAGAAGGCAATGGTAAACCACTCCTGTATTCTACCAAGAAAACCACATTGCTCTGTGGTCGCCAGGAGTCGATTTGGACTCGATGGCATAATGTTTATTGCCTGTTCACAAAATTTTCTTCAACTATTCCCAGCCCTCTCTTCTCTCCTATTAATTCTCAGGAGGGAAAAATCTTTGTTTTCATGATGGAAAACTCCATAGGACAATGATATTCACTATTTTTCAAGTGGGGGCCACTTTGGCAAAAAACATCTCCAACATGAGAGCTATTTCACACTGTGCTTTCCCCAGCATTGGATGGGTGGGCTTTAAGAGAAAACTGTCAATTCTCAGAGTCATCTTGGAAGGTGTGTGCAAAGCACTGTCAAGTATAGTCCTTCCTAGTGGTTTCCGCATGGGGAAAGTGCTGGGAAGGACTGCACTTCCCAGCATACACTGTGCACCTTCTGAGATACTGGAGTATCACAATGATGACTTGTAAGACTCCATTATAATGCAGGATATATTACAATTGTTTAAGGAATATATAAAATATGATGCAATGGTTTATTAGAATCTATACTAAATGCTACGTTGGGGAGGGGACTGGATTGCCAACACTGTAATGATAAATTTCTTTTTCACAAACCATGGACACTTGATGGTCAAAAAACTCGCTATGTTAAGACCAGAGTTAGGATCTCATTTTGGCTTAAGCTCCACAAAGCTGGGAAACTGGAACCTAAGGTTGATGCCTTAACAGATGTGCCATGTGATCAGTAATGATGGCTGTGTCACCACTTGTGCTTGTTTACTACTTTCCCTCCATGCACCCACACTTTCCCTTGGTCTCTGAGGCCCCAAACAAGAAGGGGAGAATGAACTGCCTAGCACTGGCAAAGATGCTCCATGTTGTCTTGGTCCTGTACTGCCTTATGAAGCATCTGAGCCTTACTGTATTGCTAGAAGAATTCTCCTGAGAGTTGACCCATGCCTGTTTGCTGCTTACATCATTAGCTTGCAGGATGGGTCTAACAGTTGGGAGGGGGCCCTCTTCTAGTATCCTTCATCTCTGACTCAACACAAAGGAGATTTTATGGGGCAATCCAGTAAAGGTTCAATGAGAGCACCTTCCCAGGTTTGTCCTGATTTCAGGGTGAAAAGTTTTTTGATACCTTCCTATCACTGGTTGCCTCTTTTCCACTTGCTTGTTCCTAGGCAGGCAACTGGTACTTAATCCCCAGTTCCGGTCCTGTCTCGCTCCATCAGACAGCTCTTGGTTCGAGCTCCTGCTCTTAAAAATATTTCTTAGATTGTTCAGACTAGTTCTCTCTCTTCCTTCTTTGAATTCCTTTCTTCTGTGCGCAAGGGTGGGAAAGGAGTCGTGTTTCTTTACTGAATAAACCTTTTGTTTTCTATTCAAATTGGCATTGTGTGGTGATTATTTCTGAGGAAAAATGTTATTTCATTTAAATTGGCATTGTGGGTGGCTGTTTGTTCAGTTGCTTCTCTCTTCTTGGATTACTATGGCTATGGACGTTTCCCAGTTGGGGGATATGCTTAAGGGTTTCCTGTCAGAGGGGCCCTTCTCTGATTCTAGGGGCAGAGTACCCAAAGAGACCCCTTTGGCCATTCCTAAAAGGCTCTGGTTGGTTTCTCCCTGGAGGGAGAGAGTTAGAGAGTTTGCATGCCTGTTGCTCTTTCTGAGTGGGCTGGCACTCCCAAGTGAGCGGCTACAACTGCCACCTTACCGAAGCTCAGAGGGCGGCAAAGAAAACCAAGCGTATTGCTGAGACGGAGGAAAGTAGTAAAAAAGAGAGAGAGAGAGAGAGAAAGGAGGCAGATGGGGCTCCCAGAAAGAAAAAAAGCTAAGTGCTCCACTGGGATGCCTTTGAGCGAGAGGCTTCAGATCCAAGCCGTCCACAGCCAGTAGTCTCTTAGCAGCATGCCCGATCTGCCCGCCAAGAAAGATCCTCCATCTGCCATTTTGGGGCTGATTTCTCCAAACTTTGCACCTGTCAGTGCAGTGGCACCCACCATCTTGCTAGCTCCTGCCCATGTGATTCCTACCGTACCAGACTCTCTCTCTGTCTGATGCCAGTTGTTCCCTGTGCATCCGACTTGTTTCCAGCAGAGCCCAGGGGCCGCCAACAGCGTCACTGTCTGCACTGGTGAAGGACGTGAGTGCTACTCCACAAATTATTCCTCCTGACGTCGCCAAGTGTCTGCAGGAGTTTGTGGTAAAACAGTGTCTGTTGTGTCTCCCCTGAACCCAGCTCCAATGTCCACTGATCTCCCTGCCCCCCCCTTCAGTTCCCATCCTTCCAGCTGCTCTTGTGCCACTGTTGCCTATATCTGTGCCTCCTAGTTTACCCCACAGACGTCCTGCCCAACCCTCCTTTTCATCCTCCCCAGATTCCAGTCCTTCGTGCCAGGCTATTCCCTTGGGGGAAAGGGGGAGGTTTCAGTCCAGACAAAGGGAATCCCTCATAAAATGGCTGCAGTTCCCTCATCACTGTCCTCCCTGGTGCAGCCTAGGGGCCCCAGACGAATGGATCAGGCCATTCAACATCTGTTGGAGATTCAGGCCATAGAGCCGTTCCATTGATCTCATTATGTTCAGGCGTTTATTCTTTGCTCTTTCTGTTGCCAAAAAAGGATGGTGAGTAATCCTGGACTTGAAATGCCTCAACAGAAATGTGAGGAAGATGTCCTTCCCGATGGAATTGCTCAGGTCAATCAAAGATGCTGTCAGGGTGAAGGACTTCTGGTGTCCATCGACCTGTCAGAAGCCTATCTCCATGTGTTCATTCACCCCTCATTTTGAAGGTTCCTGAGGTTCTCCTACGGCCATTGTCATTTCCAGTACAGGACCCTGGCCTTTGGGCAGTCATCGGCCCCCAGCGTTTTCATTAAACTGATGGTGGCTGTGATTGCCCTCATACGGCTTCAGGGCAATCATGCCCTCCCGTTCTTGGAAGATCTGCTGATTCATTTGTCCTCTCTACACCAAGCCGTCAGGGATGTCCACCAAACTGACTGGGTTCTCCAGGATCATGGCTCTGTGATCAATGAACAGAAGAGCATTTTACGTCCTCCTCAGCGACTCCAGCATATCGGTGCTCTTTTCGACACCTGGTGGGCCACGGTCTCCCTGCTCTTGGAATGGCAACAGAAGTTGGCTGCCTTGATCAAGTCCCTTCTGGGCAAGCACAGAGTGGATATCATGATCCTGATGGGGTCAATGATTGCCTGCTTGGAGTGCACGCTTTGGCCGAGGTGGCACTCCAGGCCTCTCCAGTGGCTCATTCTACTGTTTCAGACATCTATTATTGAAAAAGAGACATGTGATGGTTCGGCTCCCACACTTAGTCAGGAAATCTTTCCTCTGGTGACTATCTCTGGCCATGGAGGAGGGCCTGTCCCTCAAAAGTCCCAGCAAGGTGGTGGTCACCACCGACACAAGCCTCTCCGGCTGGGGAGGAAATTGCCTGGGACAACACGTGCAGGGAAGATGGAATCATCAGGATTTGTAGCACAATATCAATTGGCTGGAATTGAAAGCAATCTGGCTAGCTTTGCTTCATTTTCAAGGTCTTCTCCAGCAGCACCATATCTTGATCAGAATCAACAGTGTGACAGCCAAGTCTCACGTCAATCATGGGGGGGCACAAGCTCGTCCCCACTGATGGAGACCAACTTGCTGTTCGCATGGGCAGAGAGCAACTTAATCTCAGTGTCAGCTGAACATCTGAGCGGCGCAGTGAACCTTCAAGCGGATTGGCTGAGCCATCAATGGATAGACCCGGCAGAATGGGCCTTGAATCCAGAGGTCTTCAACCAGATGGTACAGATTATGGGATATCCCAAACTGGATCTCTTTGCGACCCCTCTCGATGCGCAACTTCCAAGGTTCTTCACGAGATACCAGTGTTACCAAGCAGAACAGTCACGTTGCCAAGCAGCGCTCACATCACCGTGGCCACCTGGACTGCTTTCCGCATTTCCACCAGTCACAATCCTCAGGGAGGATCAAGAAGGATTCTTCATCAAGAAGATTCTGTCAGAGGCTGCAGTGATAATCCTCGTGGTTCTGTACTGGCCACAATGCCCTTGGTTTTCAGACCTTTTGTCCCTGTCTGTTCTCTCTCTATGCTGTCTCCCTCTACAAATTGATCTCTTGCTTTAGGGCCCACTGTTTCACCCCAACCTGGCGTGGCTGCAACTGCACACATGGAAGTTGAGCACAAGTCATTAGTTGACAAAGGGTACACCAAACAAGTTCAGGACACGATCCTGGACTCAAGGCCCCCATCCACATCTTGTATTTATCAGGCCACCTGGTCAGCTTTCTGTGCTTGGGCGCATAGAAAGCATATCCAACCTACTTTAGTGGGGATTTCGGAGGTTTTGGCCTTTCTCCAGTTGGGCCTTGAGATGGGCCTGCGTCCTAATACACTGAAGCACCAGACTTCGGCTCTATCTTCTGTCCTCAACATATCAGTTTAAGGCTTTTTGGCCTTGCATCCTCACATTAGCCTTTTCCTACAGTGAGCTTCCAACATTGCTCCCCCATTGGTGCACAGGTTTCCATCTTGGGACTTGAATAAAGTGTTGAATGCCCTCACTAGGGTGCCGTTTGAGCCTCTACGTTCAGTCTCATTTAAGTTGCTGTCCTTCAAGGTGCTTTTCCTGGTGGCGATAACATCTTCCAGAAGGGTATCCGAGTTGGCAGCCTTGTTGGCGCGTAAAGAGCTGTGCCTGTTTCAAAAGGATTCAGTTGTCTTAAAATTGGATCCAGCCTTCATGCCCAAAGTTAATTCTGTTTTCCACAGACAGCAGGAGGTGGTCTTGCCTTCCTTTTGCCTGAATCCTTCTCATCTGAAGGAGAATGTTTTGGCACATGCTGGATGTGTGCAGGGTGGCCAGACTCCACATCAGATGAACTTTCATAAGTTGGATTCACTTTTTGTGGCCTTGCAGCCTTTGTCTTTGGGAGCCAAAGTCACCCTGGGCCACTGGATTAGGGCGACCATCACTCTCGCTTATGCGTCTCTCCACTTGTCGGTTTCTAAGGGAATTACGGCTCATTCTACTAGGAACATTTATGTGTCAGCTGCTTTCTCAGCCCAAGTGCCTCTGGCCGAAATCTGTAAGGCAGCCACTTGGGCTTCTGTGTCACCATTCATAAAGCTCTACAAAATACCTTCTTTTCATGCAGCTCAGGCTGCTATGGGGCGTATAGGTTTATAGCAGGTGGTTTAGCCATCCACTCCCTGCCTATATTCTCAGATTGGGTATGTCTTGTCATGTTAAGGTTGACCTCCCTGTATCATGGGGGGGAAAACATTGGTAGACTTACTGTGAAGGGTTCTTTTTCAGGGTATAGGGAGGTCATCTGGCCCACCTGCGGATGGTGGGTCTCTTAGTTTCTCCATTTATTCATGTCATTTTTACATGGATTTATAGTTGGGGAGGTGGGACAACTCTCAGGGTACCAGTTTACCTGTCAGGTTTTTTATAGCAGTTCTTGAAAGTTATCTGTTTATAGCTGCTAGCTTTCTCTGTTTAAAGTTTCTTCTCCAAAGCCTTGCTACGCTATACAGTCCCAGAACTGGGGATTGAGTGACAGTTGCCTGCCTAGAATCTAGCCTGCTTAAATTTGATTGGTCGTGTCTCAGAGCATGCAGAGGTTGATAAACCCGTCACATTAAGGATGACCTCCCTATACCCTGAAAAAGAACCCTTCACGGTAAGTCTACCAATGATTCTCTTTCTGTCAAGGACCATATTCTTGGAAAATACTAAAAACTGTCCATGGTGCCATGAACTACAGAAGATGCTAGAGTCACCAATGTCTTCTATAGTCCATGGTTCCGTCTGGTTCTGTTTTTAAAGCCCCAGCCAGCATGCAAAGCACCAGACGATGGAATGAGAAGGAAGATGCTGCACTGGCAAGTGAAGGGAGCCCCTTTCCCAAGCAGGGAGGCTTCTCCTCATGCTCCAGGGGGCTGACCACATCACCCAAAGGATCTAGGACTGTGACATTATGGGCTTTCCTGTAGCAATACAAACAAGCCTATTAGGCTCAGAAGCCTTTCCCAACTTTGTGGAGCTTGAACCAGAATGAGATAGCCTTAACTCTGGTCTTAAATCTGCAGATTTTTTTTACCATCAAATACATCGTTTGTTTAACTAATTAAGTTATACATGCACATATGTATGTGTGTAATGCAGGTACAGAGTGTTGATGTTTAGCATAGAGCAGAGGTGTCCAATTGTTATCCAGTTGTTGTTGACCTACAGTTCCCATCATCCCTGGCTACTGGCCACTGTGCCTGGCGATGATGGGAGCTGTAGGCCAACAACAACTGGAGGGCTGCAGTTGGACACCCCTGGCATAGAGTATACAGTATAGCCCTTTCTGTATGTCCTAGCAAGAGATGTAGGAAGATCCTTTCCCATCCTGCATAAATGACTCTCTGATTTGTGTCAACATGACAGACCTACTTTTGTAGGAGAGCAGTGGCATAGCAAGGTCAGAAGGGGCCCATATTCCATAAATGAACATAGCCCCTTCCTTTGTTTTTAGATGCACGCCATAGGTGTGGCTGAAAATTTAAACACATTAGTGTTTGGTGCAGCCACCAACACAAGGCTGCCCCCTGCAAATCCACCCCACCCCCCGCTACCGCATTCACCACAATATCTTAATTTCTTGTGGTGCCTTGCCACTCTCTCTCCTGCTGGTTGCCACTTCCAAGCCAGCTCAAGTGGTGAGGGGCTGAATTGAGCAAATGAGAGAAGAAAGAAGCAATCCGCCTTCTTACCAGCACATGAGCTGGCTGGCTAATGGTGGACATGCATGCACCCTGAAGCCAACCACATTGCACATTAGCAGTAGGGCCCATGTACACCCACCAGTTCCCAGCCAGCTTCAGCAGTAAGAGGCTGAATTGCCTCTTGCCTCTCTAATTCACTTTAGAGAGGAAAGAGCCAATTCAGCCCCTTATCATTGTGCGAGCCAACTGGAAGGTGTCAGCTGCAAGCAGCAGGAAGGTGGGGGGCAGGTGACAGCTGAGGGGCTCTCAGTGGCCCCTCTTCTCTGGGCAACCTTTGTTCTCAAACATGTCCACCCAATTAAGGTTACACCCTGCAGGAGAGTCAGTCTTTGGGTATACTGCAGTCCCCATCCCCTCCAAAAAATGCTTTAGGAGAATTATTTGAACACACTTGGACCTCACAGGTGAAAACTTTAGACAAGCCCCACCAGCCTTCTTCCCCATTTACTGCCTGTTTTGTGATGACAACCAATTGCTCATAAGTTTGGGGAAATGAAACTGCAATGTCATATGAAAAATGTGGAAACAAATTGTGTTGTTGTTGTTATTATTATTCCAACTAAAACCTAATGGCAATTTCTGTTTCACAAATCAAGCCATAATTTTGATTTCTCTGTATTTGTGGGTGGCTGCTATAGAAGAAGACCCCAAGTGCCCCTGCATATTAGGGGAGTTAGTGCAAACAAGAGAGAGTCCTTTGAGCTTTAGCAGTCTCAGCAGCTGCCAAGTAGTTGGTAGCTGAAGTCACACTTCTGCATCCCCTAACACAAGTCTGGCACCGTTCCAGGCCTTGCGATCTCGCAGAACGAAATATTTTGATTAGAGCAGTGGAAACCCTTTGATGCCAAAAAAAACCCCCAAAGCCTCTCAGAACTCAGCTTATGTTTCACTGAGCAGCTGTCACTCGGCTGCTCCAACAGCCATCAGATACTGACATTGTCTGTCTCCACTGTTCGACACCGCAGTTGTTGGAACAGGGCATTGGTACAAAATCTGTGTCCACTGCTTTGAAAGCAGAGCTGCATTTTCATCACTGTTAATTTCTGATGAAGCGTTGGCATTTATTTAATAGCAGATGCTGACTGTTGCTTGGACACTCTGGTGCAATCCAGTTCTTCAGATGTCACTTCTGTGTGAGTGGCTTTTGGACTGTTGCCTTTGCACCGCTCCTCTGGGGCCCAGCCATTTCTCTCTCACCCATTGTCTGTTCTTCAGACGCGAATGAATGTTGTCTCTGTGACTTGATTTCGAAGGTGGTGTTGTCCCTTTCCAAGACTTTGGTTGTGCAAGCAAGCTTGGCTTATTTGGCAGTTATTTCCCTTTGTTGCAGGAGGAAAAGGCCAAAGCCTACAAAAAGGAGAAACAGAGGGAGAAGAAAAGGAGGGCTGAGGAAGACTTGACATTTGAGGAGGACGATGAAATGGCCGCTGTGATGGGTTTCTCTGGCTTTGGCTCGACCAAGAAGAGCCACTAACTAGCCACGGACTTTCCTCTAGTCAGAGATTTTCTGCCCAGGTGATACTTGAAGAAAATTAGAAGACTTTACAGAGAATTTGTTTCTAAACATCCTGGTAGAAGTTGGGAAGCAATTCCACACTCTCCCTGTGTGGGGCTGGCGATGCCTTTCCATCACCAGTTCCTTCCTGCCTGCAAAGATAGCATCACATTTGCCTGTATGGTGGTAAACCTAAATATCCTATAAAGAACTTTAAATTAGCATCTCCTCTCTCCCCCAATCTTCTTACAATAGTTAGGGTAAACCTATTGTCAAGATATCTTTCCCTTTTTTTAAAAAAAAGAAAAATTAATCTCTTAATGTTCTATGAAGAGTTTGCAGCTGAATATTTCTTTTTGACTACCTGCCCCCACTCGCCAGCCCCCCCACCCAAACTCTTGGTCTAGCCTGCAGTTGTTGCTTTCCCTGTATGCATACTACCTGCTTCTCACTTTGTGCTGTGTGGCCTTGTGTGCATGGGAGACCTTCTGCTGGGTATATTTTCCTGTTAATAAACTGGTAAAAAATCCTGTGCATGAGTTTCTTTGGAAATTGTAATAATTGTGTTGTTTATTTGGGGATTCCACCTATAAAATGGGTATAAGTGTGTGTTCTTGTAGGCTGAGGATAGTGTATGTTACCTTAAGGGAGCCGGGGAGTTTATTTTAGCTTGTCTAGCTGACAGAGCATGGAGCTGTTTGCATTCTGAGCTTGCTGAAATGTCCTTCTTTATATTTTATAGCTTCAATAGATTACTTACATGGAGGAGGAGGTTTCTCTCTCCTTCTCCCTCCACCCCCAATTTAAGTAAAAGGTAAGATAAGGTAGACGGGGTTCCACTAGGGCCCATGCTAGTGGAAAAGAATTTTATTTATTTATTTATTTTAAAGCAGGGAAATTATTGTTAGAAACAGCAGCAAATTGTGGTGCTGTGTTGTCAACCGAAAGCTTGGACTCTCTCAACAGCACCAGATGACCTTTCATGGAGGGGCATACTTTTCTAGGAAATTTAGATCCAACAAAAGGAAGTACTTTTTCACACAGCACATAATTAATCTACGGAATTCTTTGCCACGGGATGTGGTGATGGCCACTAGTTTTAAAAAGGGCTTACACAAATGCACGGAGGACAAGTCTATCAATGGCTACTAGTCTGGTGGCTATAGGCCACCTCTAGCCTCAAAGTCAACTCTCAATGCCAGTTGTAGGGGAGCAACAGCAAGGAGAGAGGGCATGCCCTCACCTCTTGCCTGTGAGCTTCTCAGAGGCATCTGGTGGGCCCTGTGTGCTGGACTGGATGGGCCTTGGGCCTGATCCAGCGGGGCTGTTCTTATGTTACACTGAAAATTCTCAGTTTAAGGACAGTTTCCAAGGTTAAAGCAATGAATTGGTCTCCTTTGGGTTTAATGCATGTACTGAGAAGGAATCCTAGATGAGTCTCTCTCCTAAACCAGAAATGATTGCTTAGTATCTAGCTATCATAACTGTACTGAATGCCTATCCCTAAATTTTATCTGAGCAGGTATAGGAGGAGTAGAAGGGACAGGACACCTCTCCCATCTTTATTCAGGTTGGACAAGTGCTATCTGTGCCGCTCCAGCTGCTCTTTATGCCCTGTGTCATTTTCATTGCTTTCTTGATTTAGTTCAGCCAAACCCTCTATGACTCATTCATTGCCTTTTTTGGTTTAGGATAATTTACATCTGGTGTAGCTGATTTTCATAGTGCCTTCCTTTTTATATTGATGGGATCATTGTTCTTGCCTTTCTCTGTACCTTTATGGAATCTCACAGTGTATTGAGCTTTCTTTCAAATACATGTAGAATAAATCCTATCATGCTTTGTTGCTGTTTTAATTCCTTAATCTTAGACCGCTGACAGCTTCATTGCCTCAGATATTTCCACTTCAATTCAGATTATAATCCCCATTGAAGATGCCATTGAAATGATACACAGCCTGTAGCACTGCCAGCTGAGATACAAATGTCCTTGGAGACTTGACCCTTTAAATTCGAAAAATCCTTTTAATGTGCCTCAAACTGCTTCTGTGCACCAAATGGAAAGGAGCATTCAATTCCAGCCACGTACCTGTCCCTGTTCAAACCCAAAGAGTAAACTCCATTTGAATATGTGAGAGAAATGAAGCCTGTGACTAAATATCCTACAAGATTTGAGGAGAGGAGGAGGTGCAGAATAGGAAGCGAGATTACAGTGCCATGTAGCTGCTTTCATGCACATTAGAAGTTTGTGATGTTTTGGATGATTTTACCCTAGGTAGCAACTTTGTAGCTTCTCACAGCCTCTCTTGTCCTGTTTAGGTACATTTACAAACTGCTCATTATTGCACATGAACTAATTGAGTTTGGTTAGCGTTGATGAGAAATGGCATGGTCCAGTGGATCCCTGATGGAGGTGGGAACTGGGACCTGCTGTGTCCTAATCCTAGTTCAAGAGCTGCTGCTGCTGCTGCGTGATCTTGACAATGTGATCTTCATTGTGAGATGCCTCAATTCCACTTTTTGTTCATCAGTTCTGAACAGCTGCTAGAGATGATTAAGTCATCCTAAATGCTGTTGCAATTACAGGTACAATCTCAGTACTTCTCTCTTCCCTTCTCTGCCCTACTTTAGTGTCCCTTTAGTGAGCAGAGGCATGCCATGCTATAGGACAAATGGGTTACTGAAATATAGCTGACCATGTTTGTGTTTAAGGATGAAATCCCGAGCTTGTTGCCATGCATGTTAATTTCTTATGTGTTCCTATCCAAATCTTGGAAATTTTCTCATTTGTCAAATTTCTGTAGTCCTTACAGAGGTAGGTAACCTGGTAAAATATGTCTGACAGTTAATAGGAAAACTAGTTCAATGAGAAATAATGTGTTCACTTGACAAAGTATAAATTGACAGCAGTTGCCAGCGTGTCCTGGATATGGTCATAGGTGGGGGAGCCCCTCTGTATAACGGAGGGCATGTGAAAGTGTGTGTGTGTGAGAGAGAGAGAGAGAGACAGACAGACAGACAGACAGACAGAGGGAGGGGGGGAGAGAGAGAGGGTGAGTGTGCAGGCGGGAGGATGGATGGAATTTCATTTCCATGGTACCTTATCCCCCCCACCCCCCATCCTCCATTAAAAGCCTTTTACCTAAACTCCAGCCTAAGGGCATCTTCCTCTATAGGGCTTGAGTATCCGCCTACACATGCCAATATTTCTGCCTGTCTCTCCTGTCCCAGCACAGGGGCTTTGCTCTCAGGGGTGGGGGGTGGAAGAGGGGGAGTCTCTTTGTCTTGGTTACTTGCTGGGAGCAGTGGAGTGTGTAGTGGCAGAGATACAGACTCCTGCTGGATTCCCAGCAGCAGGAGCTGCCTCCAGCCAAGGATGAAAAGCTAGTTTCATGGGAGGAAATAATATTTAGAAAAGAGAGCAAGAGAGATAACGCTTCCTGCAAAGAGCATTAACCCTCTGCTCCCCATGCTTCTCTAAAGAGATATGAATTCTCTGTTTTCTGTTGTCCTTTGCTGAAAAGAAACCTTCAGTTTCCTACTGCTCCCATCATTGCTCCATATACTGAATGCTAGTAATCTGCTGGTCTATCCTCTTCTCTGGAGGCTCATAGCCTCTTGTTGGTTGTCTGTGGCTTTTTTTACTGTGGGGTCTGGAGTTGCAAGGGCTGCAAAGACTGCCCTGGGTGGGGATCAGGTGTCTGTGATTCTGGCTGGGCTGACTCTGTCTTTTGCACCCTTCAAGCAGCTCTGGGGTCCCCAGCTTTTGGAGGAGGGATAAATGGGAGACACTTGGGCGGGTGGAGAGAAGGCAGGGGGTCCTGGATGTGCTGCCAGACCTAGAGGCCAAGTAAGTCAGAAGGTGCGGCTTTTATTGCCAGTTTTAACCCCTCAGCCAGTGAAGCTGATTTTATCTGAACATATAAAACAAGCCTTATACCAAATCAGACTTTTGGTCTATGGCAAAGTCTTTCCTAGCCCTGCTGCCCTGGAAGCCTTTGTCACAGAACCTACATACAAAGCAGGTGTTCTATTGCTGAGCTGTAGCCCCACCACATAAAACACGTGACATTTGCCTTGTCCCAAATCAGTCTACCCAACTGAATACTGTTACCTACGCCAACTGGCAATGGTTCTCTGTGATCTGGGGCAGAGTTCCTTTCCTAGCATTACTACATGAAATTCAAACACTGTAGAGGTGCATAGTATGTGTGCATTTGATTAGTATGATGCCCTCTGTTGGAGACCCAAAGACATCACAAATTCACTACACCTACTTGGGGTGGAGCCACTTAATGGCGCAGTGGGGAAATGACTTGATTAGCAAGCCAGAGGTTGCCAGTTTGAATCCCCGCTGGTATGTTTCCAACACTATGGGAAACACCTCTATCGGGCAGCAGCAATATAGGCATTATCTCATACTGCGCGGGAGATGGCAATGGTAAACCTCTCTTGTATTCTACCAAAGACAACCACAGGGCTCTGTGGGCTCCAGGAGTCGACACCGACTTGATGGCACAATTTACTTGGGGTGGGGGAGTTGCTGGCTATCGGCACTTTCATTACTTTAGAACAGTTAAGGGCATGGAACTGCCTTGGGATAATTTTTATGTAAAGCAGGACAAAAAATATATAACCATAAGCAAACAGAAGTAGTATTTGGCTGGTTACTGATGGTGGCCTCTATGTTTGATGCTACTGATTAAAAAAAATGTAGAAGAGTTAACCTATAATATTGGGGCCATTTTGGTGTTTATATAACATCACTGCTTTTCAGAGTGACACATTCTGTTTTTTAATTTGATGGTGGAGTCATGAACTTCCGCTTCAGGGACCAGGAGATGGAGTCTTCCCCAACATTCACCCCAAAGCTAACCCACAGTTCATTGAGAGTGGGCTCTCCATCTCTGATGTATTGAACTCATGGTAGTCTGAACAGAGTCTGAGTGTAGGTGACCTGCTTGAATCAGCTTCTCTAATCAGTGATGCAGCACATCCGATACTTGGAAACAGGGCCAGCCAGATGATACCCTGAAAACAGCAGTTTGTTAAGTGGCAGCAGTATAACTAGTGGTGGCAGTATGGGGTTCTCCTTTATTGTAAGCATAACATTATTAGGCCTTAGGTGACTTCTAGGGTAGTGTACCAGTACTGAGCTATGAGCTAGGTAGGAAGTCCTGTTCCAGGGATGACTCCAAGGGGTAGCAAGTAAGGTTGTGCATGAAGTGTTTCAGCGCCTCTAATTAGAGGCGCTGAAATGCTTTGAGCTGCCCCAGCCGAATCGTTTTGGTGGAGGCGAGCAGGTGCTTTAAAAGGAGGAAGGCAGGCCTTACCTACCTCTCCACCGTGCCCTTCCATGGCACTGCCTCTATTAAATATCTGTGGTGTCTGTTTTGAAAAACCACACCGTGTGGCTGCTACCTGCTTGGGAACAGGAAGTTCCCTGTCCTCAGTAGCCCATGGGTGGTGTTGGCACATAGATGGCATTTGCACAGATGTTCCCACGGGCTGCTGGGAACAGGGAGTTCCTGTTCCCAAGCAGGAAGCAGCTGCATGGCGTTGTTTTTCAAAACAGACACCACAGCTGTTTAATACAGGCAGTGCCATAGCGGGGTGTGGTGGAGGAGTGAGGGAGAGGCAGGTAAGATCTGTCTTCCTCCTTTTAAAGTATCTGCTCTCCACCCCTCATGTACGGAATGATTTATGCACATCCCTAGTAGCAGATGGTTCCCCAAAACATTTCCCATTCCCTCAGTCATTGGACTGGAACTTCTCAGCAAAGTGCCAGACAATATAGTCATAGTATATTATGGTCTTATTGCTTGGATTCATTTTAAACGGCCTCCGTTGTTTAAAGAAGCCTCATTTACTCACTCTTCTATGCCACAACAAGCAACAACAACTATTTATATACTGCTTTTCAACAAAAAAATTCCAAAGCAGTATGTATGTATAGATAGATAGATAGATAGATAGATAGGATGGAAGCCTGTCCCCAAAGGGCTCACAATCTAAAAAGAAACATAAGAGAGACACCAGCAACAGTCACTGGAGGTACGGTGCTGGGGGTGGATAGGGCCAGTTACTCTCTCCATGCTGAATAAAGAAAACAACCATGTTAAAAAAGTGCCTCTTTGCCCAGTTAGCAGGGGTTAAAGAAGCAAAAGCAAGTGCTGCCTGGTTGGTAGGCCCTTGGTTTCCATCCTGGCTAGGAACTGGGCTGGGTGAGACCATGTGTGCAGTGGGATGCAAGATCATCTCCCCTGCAGATTTCAGCTGGCCAGGTACTGATCTCTCTCCCCACCCGTCTTTCCTGCCACATGGTCATGGACAGGAAGAGAAAAACTAGCCTGGAGAGCAGACTGGAAGGTCTGGCCTAATCCTAAAAGACAATATTTTCTAAGATAAATCTGTCTTGTTCTTTGAATAAATTTGAAAATGTCAAATAAGCCCAATAAGCTAAACTAACAGCACTTACCTTACCACTGTAAGTACCTAATGTATAGCAAAATCCTTGCTCCCCAAATAACATTCTTTGCCAACTGTTTGCTCCCCCAAACTAATTGCTCTGAATTGCTAGTCAGTGACCGAAACAAAGATATCTATCTATCTCGGGGTGGAGCCACCATTGGGCCAACAGGTTCAAAGAACCTGGGCTGCGCCCAATCAGGGGCCGCGTCTTGCGGCCCCAACACGCCCCACGTATCTGATGTCAGACGTGGGGGTGCTAGTTTAGCTCCCAAGCGGGGGCCATGTGGCCCCTTCGGGAGCTAGAGCCGCTCCTGGCTGCACTGCGAAAGCAGCGCCAGCCTTAGTTTAACTCCCGAAGGGGCCGCGCGGCCCCTTCGGGAGTTAAACTCCAACTCCTGAAAGGACCCTCAAGGCTTCATTTGGGAGCCAGACCACGTCCCCCACCCCCATGTCTGATGTCAGACGTGGGTGCGTGGCTAGCCCCACATCTAACATCAGACGCAGGGGGCGGGGTCAGCGGGGCCGCCGTCGCAACCGCACACAGGCCGCCGACGGTCCCGCCCTGCGCCTGATCTATCTATCTGTTCTGAAGTTTGACCTGTTCAAATCTCACTTCTGCAATGAACTCACCAGATGTTCTTTGGTCACCCATCCAACTCTCAGCACCACCATGCCTTGCAGTAATTGAGAGCGATAATTATTATTATACTGGCATGGTAGAAGGTAAAGTGTGCCATCGAGTCGGTTTTGACTCCTAGTGACCACAGAGCCCTGTGGTTGTCTTTGGTAGAATACAGGAGGGGTTTAGCTTTGTTTCCTCCTGTGCAGTATGAGGTGATACCTTTCAGCATCTTCCTATATCGCTGCTGCCTGATATAGGTGTTTCCCATAGTCTGGGAAACATACCAGCGGGGATTTGAACTGGCAACCTCTGCCTTGATGATCAAGTCATTTCCCCATTGATATATGATTAAGATGAGTCATTGTTTCAATACTATTATAAGCCCTGAACATTCTATTGCTCATAAAGTCTATATATCTGTCCAACCCCACTGAAATTTTGCTCACATCAATTAGATAAGACACCTCCAAATCCATTGCAAATCCGTTGAAAAATAGCGGAGATACAGCAGTTTCAAATTTGAACTCCTATAAAGAGAGGTCAAAGTGTTGGCAACTTTTTTCCACCACAGAGAATATATCTTTTTAAAATTTCAATGACTCTTTAATTTTATCCAAAACTTCAGGTCCGTGCTGGACTAGTGCCTTTTGCTTGTTTGAAAAACATCCATCTAGTGGTTTTTCAAGTAATTTGTGTTTGAAAATCCCCATAGTAACAGGGTAAAAACCACTATGGGAGCAGACCACTGATTTTTCCCTAAGATGGTTCTGAAGCCAGAGTTGGGAGGGCAAGTCCTAGCAACTTCTAGCAAGTGACTTCCTGGTTCTGGACCATAGGAAACTGCCGTATACTGAGTCAGACAATTGGTCTATCTAGCTCAGTATTGTCTACACAGACTGGCAGTGGCTTCCCCAAGGTTGCAGGCAGGGATCTCTCTCAGCCCTATCTTGGAGAAGCCAGAGAGGGAACTTGGAACCTTCTGCTCTTCCCAGAGCGGCTCCATCCCCTGAGGGGGATATCTTAGAATGCTCACATGTGGTCTCCCTTTCAAACCAAGGCAGACCCTGCTTAGCTAGACCAGCTCTCCCCTTCTGAATACAGGTATCTGATGGGGAGATGCATCAGACAGAAATTCATCTGGGGCATCTCTTGGAAGAGATTGGGGAAGCTGCACCTGTTGATTTTCTGCCTGGATGCATCCCTCCATAGCCCAATGTCCTGTTGAAAAGGCCAAGGCAAAGTGTGGGTGCATAGAGCCTCATATGTAAAGCTAGTATAATATACAAGATTGTACAGAGTCTTTACATGTGGTGTGGAAGTTAAGATTATCACCTTAACTTGCAATTTCCATGCTTTTTAGAGCACAAGTGAAAATGTGAAACCATCTTAACTCTCAACTTAAACTGAAGTTTCGCATGAATGAATATGCACCTATGATATAGAATTAGTGCAAAGATTATTGAGATTAGATGCATTTATTTGAACACTAAAACAATTTTTTCTAACTGACGTACTTTTCTGTGTATACACATGACTCATGTGAGTTTAAATTATATTGGCCATGTAGATAATCACCTATGTGGTTTGACAGGAAAAATTTGGCTGTATATAGAAAGTAGAGTCAAGTATCCAAATTCACACTTACCTTTCTGCTATTTCAAGGACTGCATCTCACAGCTGTTGCACACTTCTTCCCCCCTGGAGCAGGTCAGGCATTCACACTGCTGCTAAGAGTCCTTGAGGCAGGGATAATTTTGATAGGGCTGACCATCTTAAGAATGCACTGGAGCATGAGGTAGAATGCTTAACTAGGTTGTCAGTTTAAAATCTCCTTGTGAGGTGAAGGGCCAAGCTCTACATAGAAGGGACAACTACTTGAGCGTGAGGGTGTGGAAAACAGGGAGCAGGCAAGGAGGACAAGTTCAAAGACCACTGCCAGGGCAAAGTATGGTGTAAGCAGCGACAGAACAATAGAGTTCAGATTTTTCAGCACAACTAAAGAATTTCTACAGAATTTGAGAACTGAGTGCATAAGCCAAAATCACCTGCAGCCACGAAGGCTGTTGCAAAAGTGATTGTTGAGCTTTCTCAGTCAAATGCCTCTGTCTGGTCAGCCTGAGGGTGGAAAGGGTGGTAGCAGCAGTGGCATTTCAGTAGTTCTCAGTACCTGAAGCACTGGGGAATTCTGATCTGACCTTTCCTTACAGCTGCATGAAAGCATAGCTGTAACTTATGGTGAAGTTTGCAATCATATATGCAATCTTATGCAGTCAAGCCTCAGAATTCAGAAGTTAGCAATTTTATGTTTTCTAAAAACTGCTCTTGATCAAGGACAAGATGACCAAAATTCCAGTGCCACTTAGCAAGAGGCCTCCTGAGCCCCCAAACTTTAAAAGAGCTTAATCGTCCTTTGCAATGTGATGTAGAAAAGGCTATATTTTACTTTTAGCCCATTTTAAAATCTGCTGAGTTGGGGCTGAGTTCCTTGGTGGAAGCAAGGAACAATTCTTCTCCATTAGAGAGAACATATGCTAATAAAACGATGTCCCAGTTAAGCAACAGCTACTGCCATTCATTGTCATTGGGGCAAATCACTTTCCCAGAGCCATCCTAGTCAGAGAGACAGCCTGATTTACTTGGCTGTGCCTCGGGAGCATAAAGAGTACACCTTCCCTTCTGAGCCATTTAAAAATTGCTTGTGTGCATCAGCCTGAAAGTGGAGAGGCGTTGCAAAATGTATCCTACAGCAGCAGGTGTACCCTGCAGTGCAAAGGCATCTCCCTGCTTCTAGAAGACTAATGGAGGAGGAGGAATTCCTGGTTTTTGAGAGAGAGAGAGAGAGAGCTGTGTTGCTCCATTGGGAGTGGGGAACAAAAAATTTCACAACACACCTTATTAGGGCCAATGGGAAATTCACAGAATAGTGAGCAATCTTTTGAGTTAACTAAAGTTCTGCTTTAGGCTGAAGGTTAAGGAAAAATAACTAGTCACCCAATTTTTAAAAATCCAGTAACTGTCACCCAATTTTTTTAAAAGCCTAATTAGGCATATGTTTTAGGTGATTAATTGATCACATTTGTATAAATTTACATATGAGGAAAAATACTTTTAAACAAACAAAAACACACCTTGCTTTTGGATGATGCACGTTTGTGCCTAAGAGGCATAAATTTAGAAGAGGTATCTTCTCTCTTCCCACAAACAGGAGGGAGTGCCTCTTCTGAGATGTTGCTTGCCACCTGCATTTTAAAAGAAATGCTGCATTTAAAGATATGTATGAGCCAAGACACCTTTTTAGTAAATTAAACATGTTTTGATCACTTCAATCAACTGATTAATTAACATTTCATCTCTCAAACAAAAGGGAGGAGGGACAAAAAGATTTTGCTGGGCATGATGCAGTTTGGAATGAAGGAAGTGTTATGCAGACTTAATTAGGACTAGCTGTGCCAGGCGCAGAGTATCTATGTCTCTGCCCGGCCCACCCCCACCCCCTCCGCCGCCAGTGGTTTCTGGCTGGCAGGCTGGCCAGAAAGCCGGCCCGCCATCTCCTCCCGCCCTCTAATTCCTGGTGGCCAGCCTGGCCTGCCGCTGCCTGCTCCCAGCAGCTGGCCTGGCCCACCACCACCTGTTGCTCCTGGTGGCTGGCCCGGCCTGCCGTGGCCGCCACCTGCTCTTGGCTGCTGGCCCGCCAGTGGCCGCATCTCTATTTTCTCCCCCGTCCCATCGCTAATCGGCAGCTGCTCGCGAACTCTTGTGAAAGCTGCCACGCATGGGATTAGTGACGGGTACGCCTAGGAGAAATAAATATATAGTTAGACTATGTCTGGTGCAAAAAGGAAAACAGTAGTCTTGCTCAGGTTGCAGCAAGGCATGCTGGGGTGAAAGAGAGCAGTGCTCTCTCTTTGAAAATGTAAAAGGAAGCAATTTAGTTATTTAGATATATTTAGATATGCTAGGAACAGCTCCTAACAACTGGTGGTTTATATATTTTTTTAAGAGAGAACAGCCAGTGCTTTTTCCACACCAGCATGCCTTTTGCAACCCAAGATTATTTGGTACTGGGAATGGTCTACCTAATTATATCTGCATAACAGCCCCTCCACTCCATTTTAAGACTACTGCCAAGGGTAGACTGAGGCTTTTTCATCATGCCCAGCAATATTTTCTTCCCTCCTCCTTTCATGTTTTTGCTTCACATACCGCCTAAAGAAGAGTTTCGGCATACTTGAAAACTTGTTCACTATGTTGTGATATTTTAGTAGGTCCTTACTGTTTGTATCCAACTGTAAACACAAAATTTATTAGAAGGGGACAGACACAGAAACATGATGATCTGATAAGCCCTTTTTGCCTTCTTTACCCTTTGGAAAGTAAGGGGTGGAGATGCCTTGTACCAAAAGAAGCTCTAGAGCAGGCCTGTTCAACTTAGCTGCCCGCCCCCCGCTGATGTTTTTGGACTACAACTCCCATCATTCCCAGCCACAGTGGCCAGGGATTATGGGAGCTGTAGGCCAACATCTGCAGGAGGGCTGAAGTTGAGCTGCCCTGCTCTAAAGTTTCCACTTGCTGATGATGGTGTATCTCACTCTCTATCCCTTTCCTATATTTCCCCCCATTTTATCCCCAAGCATGTCTCTGCCTGCTGCTTCCCCTCTTTGTCCTTGCATGTCTCCCACCATCCTCTCTATCTTACCTGCTCTCTGTGGATCCCTCAAACGCCGCTCTGGGAGTCAGAGATCCACTTGTTTTGCCCAGCAAAACAAGCTCCTCCCCAGGTCAGATGCGTTGGCCACTGCTTCCATCTTTGTGATGTTTTACCAGCTCTCTTGCCCATGGCCCAAGCTTGAAAAAAAGCCCTTTGGTTTTGATGGAGAAAACAGAATGAATTTCTACATACATTTTTGAAATGTTTGGAGAGGATTCCCCTGTTGGAATGCAACCCATTGGGAGGGGACATTTGTAATGGTGTACCATCTGCCTAATATGTGTTCAAAATCTTGTGCAATCAGTTCCTTCATTGAATGAAGATTCCTCAGCCCTTGTGGGTCTGTGTGCCTGATTGCAACCAAGTGGAGCCTAATGGGGGAAAGGGTGGCACTTAGTGTGGGCAAACAGAGCCCAGCTTTGCCTGGTGATTATGGTTGAGTCTGGTAAATGTTTGTGGGATGGGGGTTGTGTGAGAATCGACAGCAAAACTTCTCAACTGCCCAAGTAGGAAATAGTCTGCCCCTGCCTGTTTCTAGCCCCTCACACCAAAGTTTTAGTCCTCCACTTGGAGATCCCAGCATAAGACTCAACTCAAATAAATTGCTTGCACTCTTTTTGTTCAAGCCCTCCTCCTCTGTCACCACAGACTTCCATTCCCTCCACCCATCTGCTTTGTTAACTGTTAACTGCCTGAACTCAGGGTTGTTGTGAAAGAGAAACGCAAGCATGTAGTACACTGCTCTGGGCTCCTAGGCGGAAGAGCGGGATATAAATGTAGTAGTAGTAGTAATAATAAACATTCCATCCTATTGATTAACGTGGGAGCAGTTGGGGTATTTTTGGGTCCCCTTAGATTTTTTTCCCTTCAGATTTTTTTTTTAAACACCAACATATTCTGTGGCCCACCCTGAGTCTGCCATTAGCTCCCACTTGCCTGCAGATGCTCTGGTTCTCTGGGTCCCAATTTTGGCACTTTATAAACATGTTTTAGTATAGAAAATTCCTCTTTCCATGGCATATATTTTGTGATGTACCAAGTCTGGAGAGGAGAGCTGGTCTTGTGGGAGCAAGCATGACTTGTCCCCTTAGCTAAGCAGGGTCTGCCCTGGTTGCATATGAATGGGAGACTTGATGCATGAGCACTATAAGATATTCCCCTCGGGGGATGAAGCCGTTCTGGGAAGAGCAGAAGGTTCCAAGCTCCCCTCCTGGCATCTCCAAGATAGGGCTGAGAGAGATTCCTGCCTGCCACCTTGGAGAAGCCGCTGCCAGTCTGTGAAGACAATACTGAGCTAGATAGACCAATGGTCTGACTCAGTATATGGCAGCTTCCTAGGTTCCTATGTTCCTAAGTTGCTGGTGTTGAAATGAAGGCCCAAAGCCGTTCAGTGGACCAAACCACAAGGATATTTGGAGATTTGCAGTGTGAGGAAAGGAGGGGTTACCCAACCCATTGCAAAAGGTGGACAGAATAACTGCAATATGAAATAAGAATCTCACCCTCCTTCCAACAGTAATTCACTAAACCTAGAGCCTGAAATGTATGCATGAAAGCTATAAATATGTTATTTATGGCAGGAAGGGATACCAGAACCCTGTTATATATAGGGGTGGTTTCCATGGATGCTCAAAAGTAAGTACCGGAGGTTTCCAGAGAATGCCTTTTCCCAGCGGGTGTGTAAGCTGAACCCCCCAACGTCTGTTTCCTTGTGCTGGTACCCAACTTTCATCCAAGATTCACTGCCCAAATGTCAGTAACAAGTTGGATGGAGAATCTCAGGTGTAAGTCGGGCACTGTCACAGGAACTGTTCTGAAGGATAAAACTGTGTACAGCATTTCGTACTTCTACTAGGTGTGTAATTTTCAAAGTTTGCCTAGGGCACACCAAGGCCTTGTCCCAGCTTGTCTCTGCCCTGTTTTCTGCCTATCTTTCAGAATACCTTTCAGGGATACGATCTGTGATGTCAAGCTCCTGATGCTTTATAATAAAAATCTCCCTCTCGGTGCAGTACTTAAAACAATCCCACAATAAAGTTATAAAGCGGCTCTGTACAGAGCCTATATCTCTGGAATTAGGGCTATTACATATATTTGTAGGAAATAATGCCAAGTTAAAAAATAAGAAACTTGTAACTTTTTTAATTTTGGCAGCAAAAATGATAATTGTTCAACAATGGAAATACTTGGCTCAATTAACAATTGAGAAGTGATATAATAAGATGTGGCCAATTGTGTTGTTAGAAAAGATCATTGATAAGATTAGATGAATGCAGGCTGTGATACTAGAATCACAGTTCCACCATATTTGGGCAGATGGTATTTATTATATTAACAGTGCTAGATCTGATTTTGGATTTTCTTGTGATATATGGAAAATATGATTGTTGAATGTATTGTGTTATTATGTGATACTGTTCTATGTCATTATGTGAATACTGTTCTAATATAATAAATAAATAAATAAAATAAAAACTGTCTGAGCGGAGCCCAAATGTCCTGAATAAGGCCACTACATTTCCCCACCCAAATTGCCTAAGGACCCTGGATGTCCAAATATTTGGACAAAATTTATAAGCTTTCCCCCATTGCCCCATTTTACCAACCCCACATTAGACTATATCCCTGTGCATGCTTTCTTTATTTCCTTTATTTCTGGCTTTTCCAAACACAGCTTGCTGCTGCTTCCATGGGGGATCTCCACTTGATAGAGGTGAATCACTGAAGGCAAGGAACAGTGGGGAAGGGGTCAGAAAACTGATCTGCCTTTGGGAAAAAATTCCAGGGGACAATGCTGGTTTTTAAGTTGTGTAGAGGGGAGAGAGATGAGACTGACGACTATGCTCTTTTAAGCCTTTTTCTTCTGACTGGAAGAGCAGGGAGCTGGAAATAAAGCCTGCTAGAACTGGAAGCCATGCCATCTCTTCTTTCCCACTGCCAAACTCTTGAACTTAGCTGTAATTATTTAGTGATAAGATGAGGGGAAGGGCTAATTCTTGCCCTCCAAAGGGAAGTGCTGCAGTTCAAATTTTCCTGGAAACACCATGTTATTTGTCCTCCCTCTCCACTAAAATACCAAGCACACAAGAGAAAGACACTTTGCATATACCAGGTGAACTTTTGTTCATTATAACCTTTTGTTGGGGGAGACATTTGGATGAGGTGCTGGCCCTCTGCTTGCTGAGGATTTTGCCCCTCTGGTTCTCACCCATCTGAGTGTGACACTTATGCTTTGGTGGCAGGGGCATTGCTAGGTATTTAAAGATTTGAGGCTGAGTCCACAGCCCTTTTGATAAACTCAATCATATTCTTCCCCCAATAACAACATATGTTTTTAAAGTCACTAATGTTATAATATAGCACCTATGAAGGTAAAAGCAGCAGAGAGCTAGCTGAGGCTAGGATCTCTCTCCCTTGCTCTGGGCAGGTAACTGCACAGGTGAGAGGAAAGCTGGTTTTGTGGGAGCAAGCATGACCTGTCCCCTTAACTAAGCATCAGGGTCTACCCTTATTGCATACGAATGGGAGCCTTGATGTGTGAGCACTGTAAAATATTCCCCTCAGGGGATGGAGTGCTCTGGGAAGAGCATCTAGGTTCCAAGTTCCCTCCCTGGCATCTCCAAGATAGGACAACAAGGTTTTTTTAGGACAACAAGATTTTTTATTGAACCAACAAACTACCAAAGCATACAGTACGTTACCAAAGCACAATTATATAAAAAGTCCAATGTCCATTTCCACAGTTTGTCCCATTGCTGTTTAGAAGAGATACACTTGTCTTTCTGCACATAACCATACAGACTTTTCCAGAAGAAATTTACTGTCTTATCCACATGGACCTCTTGGTCACGTCTTCCCTCCCTGTTCCTATGCAGGAACATTGCATAAATGACATACAGGTTTACTAACCTAATTACAAGAGGGGGAATGTTCCAGTTCCCTAGTATGAGGCCACCCGTTCCATCTCGTTTCCTTGAGTGCTTCTTTCTGGGACCTCAAAAAGAGGTTCTGTCGCTCAAACCTGAGGCTAGTTCTTCCCAAGTCTGTTTTTCCAAATCAGGCCACTCTAACAGCTTGCTTACTCCCTGCCACATTCTTTTGGCTACCACACACTCTTTTAAGAAATGTGAGTGGGTTTCCCTGAATGTCTTGCCTAGCTCACTAACTTTCTGTTTGCAGGTGATTTTGGGACACTCTTGCTTGTCTTCTGGGAGCCATGGCTTGGCTGCGTTAAGTGGCAGTACTTGGTGGTATAAGCGCCACCTCATTTCCCATAAATGAAAAGGGACCCTTTTCACCTTAAAGAGAGCGATATGGTGATCGGGTTGCAACAAGTACTGTGAAGTGTGGTGTTTGTAGCGTTTACATTCTAAATCGGGCTTAAAATAGGCCACTTCTAGAATCTCTCCATAAATTGTTTTCCTTAGCTGCTTAACTGAGGAGAATCCTTTAAATAGATCCAGTTCAACCTTCCATTTTTTTTAGTGTGAATAACAAATCTCTCAAGTAGTCCAGGTGGTCCCTTTTCTCCAAGATAGGGATGAGAGAGATTCCTGTTTGCAACCTTGGAGAAGCTGCTGCCAGTTTGTGTGTAGACAATACTGAACCAGATGGACCTATGGGCTGACTCAGTATGTGGCAGCTTCCTATGTTCCTATACATTTTCTTTCTGGAAGAGGTCATGGAGGAGGGAGGTGGCTGATGGACTCTGGGCAATTCATTGGCCCATGCCGCATGGGACACCCCCTAAGGACGACCCTGCTTGATGGCTGGCCAGAGTGGTAAGCAGCAGCCTGGCTGGTGGTGTTGATCAGGGCTTGCCCTTGCAGAACAGGCTGGAGCAGTTCCAACATTTTGTCAAAATACTCAAAGGCTCCTGCATGGAAATCTGAATGCTCATATACAGTTAGGAGTTTTGAATGTCAGTTGTGAACTTGAAAAGCTCTGTTCATTTCAGCCCTAGACATAAAGATTAATGAGCCGATTGCTGAGTGCTTTGTTTGCTGATGAAGCACGATATAACTTAATAACTACTTCTTCTTATCTAGCTCTCATTGCTGAATAAAATGATGCAGAATCAAATCCTTTGCTCCATTTTCTTTGTCACCTCTCCTTTTCCCAGAAGCCAGTGGAGTTACCTCTTTCCCAGCTGAAGAGGTCTCTTTTCTGCCATGTTTCCCCTTTTCTGTCATTTGCCATATGCTGCAATCCCTTCTCTCCACCCCGCTCTCTGTTTCCTCAGCTCTTGCCTCCCCACAGTCCTTCTCTCTTCCTCTTCCCTTCTGAATGTTATTCTCCTCCCTTCCTCCAGTTCCTTAGCTCTTAGTCCTCCTAAATTTATCTCCCCCATACATATAATTATGCATAATGATGCAATATAGAAAAAGAGCTGCCAGAAGAACACTTCTGAGGGTATTTGATCACATATTGTTTGGAGAATTTTAGCCATGAGGGTACTTTTTCCCTTCTGTAAGAGGCTGGGGTTGCATCTGGGCCCTGAGTATTTACCCCAGGTCTACTACCTACCCCAGCTAAGTGAGAAAGTCTCTCTCTCTCTCTCTCTCTCTATATATATATATATATATATAATTTTATGTTTAGCAGGGACAGACCAACTGCCCCTATCCAATCCCAGTAGAGAGATATGTGACTGGCCCAGAGTCACCCAGTGAGTTTCATGGCTGAATGGGGTTTTGAACTCAGGTCTCCCCAGTCCTAGTCCAACATTCTAACCACTACACCACATTGGCTCTGTGTGGAAAACCAGTGTGGAGTAGTGGTTGGACTTGGGCCTGAATCCCTGTTTGAAAAGCAAAACTCAGTTAGTGACCTTGGGCAGTTTCTTCCCTTCAGCCTAACTGATGTCACAGGGTTGTTAGGATAAGATATCCATTCATGCCTCCCTGAGCCTTGGAAAATGGATGGGATAGAAATGTGAATAATAAGCAAGCAAACAAACAAACAAACAAATACTTCCTCCTTCCCTCTGTAGGTTTGCATGCCTTCCTCTTCCTTCAGGTCCAACATGAACACCCCTTCTTCCATCTCCAAGTCTCTACTTCACCACAGCACTTCTCCCACATCTGTGGAGGCCGGTCATCCCATGTTACTACCATACTTCAGCACCATGCCAGAGGTTATTTAGACAGCACTTGGTGGCTCATCTCCACTTGAAGCTGTGGGGCACATTCTGAGACTGCTTGGCAAAGGAGGTGGAGAGACAATGGTCTGAGCTGTTGTAATGTACAGTACAGTGCACATATGTACACTGCCACATTGTCAGAGGCACCTAGTGCCATGTTGGTATAAGAAAGCAATTGGTTCTTCTAAGAACCCCACAACTGGACATACATCTACAGACTTTGGAGACCTCACACTGTGTTTGGGATTTAATAGCCTTATGATACAGAAAGCTTCTTTTCAATTGTAATAGGCAAATTCTCTTCTTATCTGAAGTCAGAGGCTTTATGACACTCTGTCTAGCATTTAGCCATGTGTATACTGAAACTCAGACCCTGAAAATTACCATTAGTAACCATCTGATGTTACCATCAAAAGGCATTAATTCCTTTATTTTTCCTAATTTTGTCTTTGTGACAACCTACTTTCCTCTTTCCCCAAAGCCTGTGTCCTTTCCCCACATAACTTTATTCTCCCTTTTGCCATTCACTCATTCCCTCTCCCCTCCTGGACCCAAATATTGCAGGCTGGGAAACGGATGCTTTGTACTGGTATTTGGAGGTCCAGATGGGGCTGACTTGGGCTACTATGAATATTTATATACTGCAAAAGTTCCCTAAGTGGGAGAAATAAAAATAAATAAATAAAGATGGCTCTCTGTCTGCAAAGGGCTCGCAATCTAGGAAGACACATAAGGTACGTAGACCCCAGCAACAGCCACTGGAGGGATGCTGTGCTGGGGCTGGATAGGGCCAGTTGCTCTTCCTCATTCAATAAAGAAAATCACCACTTTAAAAAGGTGCCTCTTGGCTCAGTTAGCAGGGACTGCAGGCCTATTATTATGAAGGGGAGAAATGAGGCTAAAATGTAGATGATGTTTGAGACTGTTTATGCAGACATTCCCCATAGCTATATTAGGTGTCTCCAGGTTTTGAAGAAGCAACTTCTGAACAGTGCGCTGATGGTCCAGGCTTTACTAGGTTAAAGTGGTGCGTAGAATGCATGTGAGGGGTTGTTTAGAATAGATGAGCTCTGCCCTTCACTACCAAAAAAGAAGAAAAAGAAGGCGGGGGAGGGAATGGCATTCTGGGAGGGGAGGGTGACATGCTCTCAGGCACAGCCCTGCACATAGGTAGGGCCAGTTCAAGCTCATCATCCAAACACATCATCCAAGGTGAGAATTGATGTGCTTGTGCAGTAGACTCCAGAATGTAGTGTGAGAAACAGAGAGGTGTACACTTCCCTTTGTGATATACTAAGTCCCAAAATTCCTTAGTTCACTGAACAGGCATAATATGGTTTTAATCCTGTTCTCAAATGTTCCATAACCTCATCTATCTATCTATCTATCTATCTATCTATCTATCTATCTATCTATCTATCTATCTATCTATCTATCTATCTATCATATTTTTATACTGCCTAATATGTACATCTCAGGCACCCTGACTGGCATCCAACTTATAACTCTTTATAGCTTGTACCAGAAGTGCATATTAAGTTGGCCAAAGTAAGGCTCCACCCCCATGTCAATGTGCCAGTCCCAGTGTACTGGGTGCAGATCATGCTATGGGGCTTCCAGCAATGCAGGTTACGAGATGCAGGCAAAGGGGATAGTCGTGGTCCCCTATGGAAAGTGAAGGAAGGAGAGGGAGAGGATTGTACATTCAGTGAACAGTTCTGTTGTCTGTGTTCAGTGGTGGTGGCCATTCACCTCTGTCTTGGGGAGAGAGCGAGAGCGAGAGAGAGCGTGAGAGCAGACAGACACAGACAGACAAGACAGACAGACATGGGTTTGGATGAGCATTTAGACTCAGCCCAAGTGAAGTGCTGATTTACAAGGTTCTGACATGGGTCTGGCCTCAGCCAAAAGAGTGGGAAGGATGATGGATGGAGCATGAGCTTGTACGGGGATCTGGGATATTTGGGGCTGGATATGGGCATTTTAGGTAGGCATCTGGTGGGGGGGGCAGGATATCTTGTGGGAATCCTCATCACTTATTTTAAAAAGGCCCAGAGAAATTTTCATTTAAAAAGCAAACCTTTTTGCTTCAAACATCAATAAAAGTTACAGCCTACAACAACCTTGTAAAGTAGGTCAGTATTATGCACATATTCTAGATGAGCAATGAACTTTTTCTGAGTCTCTTCACCACTATGTTTCATCAGATAATTAACGCTGGAATAAACCCCTGGAAATTACAGTTACAAGTTGCAATGTATGCTGTACTCAAAATGTTTCATTGGGGTTATTTCAGTTTTAATCATCTGGTTTTAATCATCTGTTGTAACATAGTGACTCAGAGATTCAGCTATGAAATCAGGAAGTTCCTTGTTCAAACCACCTGTCTACTATGACTTACTAGGAAAGCACTCTCAGCCTCAGCCCTTCACAGGGTTATTGTAAGGATTACAAGCGAATGTATGTGAAGCACTTTGGATGCTCTAAATGTGAATATAAATATTTTATTCTTCTTCTTGTTTATCTTTTATTATCTTATTCAGTAATATTAATTAGCAGTTAATATTGCTCAAACTGTTTATGTGGATTTGACACATTAATTGGGGGATTGAATAACTCTTCATTGATTTCATATTGTCATGGATAGTTGTTGCAATTACACATAGGGGTGGTTATACCCTGCTTGTGTATGATGAGTTGGGGTCTTGTGGGTCCTAAAACTTTCTCCCATTACCAGGGAATTCAGCATATGATAGCTTCATTTTACTCTCTGATTGTTTACTGTGCATTACAACTAATTTGGGTCAGCATTAGGGGCATACTTCTGGAAACCAGAGCTCAATTTCTGTTGTGGTTCCTGGTTCCCTTGGGTTATTTATTTATTAATTATATAAAATATTTATCCCCCCCCCCACAAAGTACACTACTGCTCAGGGCAGCTCACAACATAATAAAAAGATACAATGTAAAATAAGACTAATAAAGTTAACCAAATTTACGTTAAACAAGTTAAAAGACCAAGCTAAATCCACATTGTGGTTCTCAAGTTGCCACCAGCTCGCATGGTGGCAACTCAAGACCGGGCCTTTCCTAGAGTTGCCCTAGGACTCTGGAATGTGCTTCCTATCAAAATTAGAATTTCCCCTTCTCTGAATGTTTTTAAGAAGGACCTGAAAATATACCTGTTTAGTCAGGCTTTTTAGTTTAGTTTTAAAGCTTTGGTTTTAGAGTTTTTATTGTATTTAAATTGTTATAATTATGTTTATAATTATATATTTTAATGGTTTTAATGGTTTTGTATTGTGAACTGCCCAGGGACTTTTTTGTATGGGGCGGTATATAAATGTACTACATAAATAATAAATAAATTTAAAATTACAATGAGGCTACTCCCACGATCGCCCAAAAGCCGGCCAAGGGAGCCCAGCCCATTTCTGAGCAATCGTGTGCTGCAACGGGAGCCCTGCAGCTCCCAGCAGCTAACCTCCATACTCACCCTGCCCCTTAAATGAGGTTAGCGGAGAGCGCATTCCGCTAACCCCGTTTACCCGACCGTGCAACAAGCCTCCCAGTCTCGGGGCATCCTGGAACTTCCGGGGGCCACACGGCCCCCAATCCCCACAGCCCCCACTGGCTCAGTGATGGAGCGAGCAGTCATGTGGGCAGCCAATCGGGCAGCCCAGGACTACCAGTTCGATCATCTGCAGGGAGAGCGGGCTAAGCCTGCAGACCCGACAGACGCTCTTCTCACGGATCATGAGAAGAGCTTCAATATGTTTTTTTTTTACAAGTTTCAAATTAAAAGTGATTTTAAAAGCTAAAAACTGAGTACTATAAAAACTAAAGAACCTACCAGATATAAACAGAAATGAAACATTAAAAAACGTCTTTTAAAAGCTGTGTTTTCAATTGCTTTTTAAAAACACAGAGGGAGGGAGCATGGTGAAGCTCTTCCAGGAGGACGTTACACTGCCGAGGGGCCACAACCAAAAAAGCCCTGTCTCTAGTCCCCACCAACTGGATCTCTGTTAGTGGCGGGACCATGAGCAGGGCCTGAGTTGCTGAGTGGGTACCTGCATAGGTGTTGAGTTGAGGGGTGCTGCAGGTGATGGTAGCATTCCTCTTTGGCTTTGAGGAGAGAGTTGGATGCTACTTTAGCCATGACTCTGCTGTGAGGCCAGCATGAGTCTGGCTGCTGAAGTCACGTAGGAAAATGGGGATAGCTAGTTGCATGTGGGCACTGCGTTGTTTGGTGCATCATAAGAAGGTGCTGGGTAGAGAGGGCAGCGTTGCCTCCAGTTATGTTCTGCATTCCTTTCCACGGCTTCAGTCTAGGCTGCCCTCTCTGTTACATTGGGTGTATGTTCACCTGTTATGCTCCTTGTCTTGTTCACTTTCACATTAGGGAAGAAAATGGTCTTGGGTACTATGTAACCCTCTTCAAAATTTATGTATGTATTTATATTTAACACATTTGTATACCGCCCAAAATGCAAGTCTCTGGGCAGTTTACAACAAAACAATAAAAACAAAACAACAGAGAAAAAGATGAAAACATGACAACAATTTAAAATTTAAAATGTTAAAACTATTAAAAACACAGTTAAAACAATATCTAATTAAAAGCCTGGGTGAACAAATGCATCTTGACTGCCTTTTAAAAAGCTATAAGCGATGGGGAAGCTCTTATTTCAAGAGGGAGCACATTCCAAGCACATTAAAGAGGGAGCACATTCCATATGCCAGGGGTAGCAATGGAGAAGGCCCGTCCCTGAGTAGCCACCAGACAGGCTGGTGGCAACTGCAGACGAACCTCTCCAGATGATCTCAATGGGCAGTGCAGTTCATAGTGAAGAAGACGTTCTCTTAAATACCTACTGCCCAAGCTGTTTAGGGCTTTATAGCAGGCTCGGACTGGCTCACCGAGCAGCAAGGTATTTTCCTGGTGCACCCTTGCCTGGTGCACCCTCCTGCGCTCGCTGGGCTCTCCCTGTGCCAGCTGCCCAGCTCCCCTTTCCCCCTCTCCCTGTCTGGAGAGCCCCACCTCCTCTCCTTCCGATTGGTCGTGAGAAGTAGGCTCAGACTGCCCTTAGGGCAACAGGGCATATTCCCGGTGTGCCCCACCTGCCCCACCCCACCCCTGCGCCCCAACTCCCACCCTTAATTACCCATTCTGCTTAAAACCTGCCCCCTCCCCACATATATTCCATCACCCTCTCAGTGCCCCCAGTCCGGCCCTGCTTTATAGGTTACTAGTATTTTTCAGCCCGTTATAATAACGGGCGCTAGAATTCCCCCCCCCCTTTATTCCTTCTTCCTCCGCCCCGCCCCCCCCCCCACGATTAAGGGCCAAGTCGGCCCAAACAACTGCCGCCGCCTGCCCGCTCACCCTCCCAGCTGCCCGAGTCCTCCTCACCCCCGTCTTCAGCCCGTGTCAGTCAGGCGATCAAGGACCATAATCTGAGAAGGAGAGAGGAGCTCGAAAACAGAGCTCCTCTCTGTGCAAAGCCTCTGCCCGAACTTGTGCTTTGGGCGCAAAGGACGCCTGTTGCGTCCTTTGCGTCCATAGCGCCAGTTCAGGCAGAGGCTTTGCACAGAGAGGAGCTCTGTTTGCGAGCTCCTCTCTCCTTCTTAGAATATGGTCCTTGATCACCTGACGCGGGCCTAACAGGGTGAGGAGGACTCGGGCAGCTGGGAGGGCGGGCGGCGGCCGTGGCCGCGGCGGCAATTGTTTGGGCCGATTTGGCCCTTAATCATGGGGGGGGGCAGGTGAGGAGGACTCGGGCAGCTGGGAGGGCGGTTGGGCGATCGGCGGCCCCGGTGTCCCCTTCCCTCCCGCCTCCCAGAGTGCCGTCCCCGCCGGCCAGGTTGCTGCCCGCCCCCGCCGTCTTTCCCCTCCCGGTGTCGCAGGGCGGACAGACGCGGCAGCAATAGAACCAGCCAGCATGGCCGCCTGGTGTCGGCAGTCGTGTCTCCCTCGGTCTGTTCTGGGCATGCGCTTCGCGCATGCCCAGAACAGCCCAGGGAGACACGGACACAGACCCCAGCGTTCTAAGGCACGGACACACACTTTACCATCTTATTATAGAGGATAACCAAGGCCTTGTATTTGGCCTGGAAACTTATCGGCAACCAGTGTAGATATTTTAAGATAGGAGTGATATGGTCTCTCTGAGATGATCCAAAGACCAACCTGGCTGCTGCATTCTGGACCAATGAGGATTTTTAAAGGAGGGGCCTAATGACTGTCTCCTTTGAGGCAGTCATTGGACCCAGATGACTTAACCCTCATTGCACCCAGATGACTTAAATAACTTTTGACCAGTTTCAAAACTCCCCTTCTTGGGCAAGATGTTGGAGATGTTGAGACGTTGTGGCGTCTCAGCTCCAGGCAGTCCTGGATGAATCTGATTACTTGGATCCTTTCCAGTCTGGCTCCCAACCTGGATATGGGACTGAAACTGCCTTGGTCACCCTGGTGGATGACAGAAGGAGTGTGACTCTGTTGATCCTCCTGGACCTCTCAGCGGCTTTCAATACCATAGACCATGGTATCCTTCTGGGATGTCTCTCTGGGTTGGGACTTGGGGGCACGGTTATACATTGGCTCTGCTCCTACCTGGAGGGTCGTACTCAGAAGGTGGTGCCTGCTCCATCTTGGCCTTTGGTCTATGGGGTGCCACAAAGATCTGTTCTGTTCCCCATGCTGTACATTTACAGGGAGAGGTCATCCATAGGTGTGGGCTGCAGTGCCATCAATATGCTGATGACACCCAGTGCTACCTATCTTTTAAGTCAGCAGATACCAGGGAGGCAGTGGATGCTCTGAACCGGGGCTTGGAGGCTGTTCTGGACTGGATGGGGGCAAACAAGCTGAAACGTAAGTGCTCTGGGCTGGTAGAACTGATCATCCAAGTAATGATGTAAATCTGGTCTTGGGTGGGGTCACATGGGGTGCTTCTGGACCCGACATTGTCCTTGGAGACACAAGTGGCGGTGTTGTGCAGAAGCGCCCTTTACCAACTATGGCTGGTACGCCAGCTGTGACCATACTTGGAGAAGTCAGACCTGATCTCAGTCACTTATGTGTTGGTAACATCCAAATTGGACTACTGCAATGTGCTCTACGTGAGGCTGCCCTTGAAGACTGTTCAGAAGCTGCAGCTGGTTCAGAATGCTGCTGCAAGGATGCATGTGGGTGCAAGTTGTTTCATGAGTATCACACCCATCCTGCGGCAGCTTCATTAGTTACTGGTCCGCTTTCGGGCTAGATTCAAGGTGCTGGTCTTGACCTTTGAAGCTGTACACAGCTTGGGCCTGGGATACCTGTCGGACAGCTTCTGCCCATATGTATCTGCTGGGGCCCTCCACATCATCTCAGGCCCTGCTCATGGCCCCGCCACTAACAGAGATCCGGTTGGAGGGGACTAAAGACAGGGCCTTTGCAGTTGTGGCCCCTCAGCTTTGGAACGCCTTCCCTGAAGAGCTTTGCCATGCTCCCTCCCTCAGTGTTTTTAAAAAACAACACACCTTTTTAAGGAGGCTTTTTAATGCTCCATTTTTTGTTATATCTGGTAGGTTCTTTAGCTTTTTTATAATGTTCAGATTTTAGCTTTTAAAATAACTTTTAATTTGAACCTAATAATGAGTGTGGTTTTAACCTGACTCTTAACTTGTTAGTTAATTTTATTACTTTTATTGTGTCTTGTATCTATTTTATTGTTGTGAGCCGCCCCAAGCAGTAGTGCACTGGAGGGGCGGGGTATAAATATGGTAAATAAATAAATAATAAATATTGTTGCAGCCCGAACTTGCACTCCAGTGCCATGCAGTTTCCAGGTCAGGCTATCCCTTGCTAACTGAGCAAAAAAGCACCTTGATAAAGTGGTGATTCTCTTTATTTAGCAGGGGGGAGAGCAACTGGCCCTATCCATCCCCAGCACAGCATCTTTCCAGTGGCTGTTGCTAGTGTCTAATGTTTCTTTTTTAGATTGTGAGCCCTTTGGGGACAGGGAGCCATTTTATTTATTTTTTTATATTTCTCTATGTAAACCATTTTGGGAACTTTTGTTGAAAAGTGGCATGTAAATATTCGTAGTAGTAGTAGTAGGTGGCGGTGACGACGGCTATGCTAGCTCAGTGAGCACCTCAGGCATGCTCCCTTGGCAGTGGCTTGTTTTAAGGACTGGATCAGGGTGTAGGCCAATTAAGATGGGGTGTTGTGTGGTAGAAAAGAGGCCACTGCTGCCCTGCCACACTGTCTGGGGGCCGCTAGCTGCCTCCTCTGCACCCCACGTTGGATGCTCTGCTGGCCGCGATCCTAGAGCTGCCCCAGTCTATGCGAGAACAGATGGCCCCTTGAAAACAGGCCTGTGCTTTCTGGCATCCGTGCAGCCCCACCCCACCGAGCCAGAGCAGCTCTGCCAGCTCAGTGACATCATCAGACCGGGCCAGCACAAAATAGGTAGGCACAGTGACTGGGTAGGTGGCAGTGAAGAAGAAGGCAGGCGGACATGCAGGTGGGGAGGGCACTGAGGTGTGTGTATATCACCCCCCAGGGCAACCACCAATCTTGGTATGCTCGTGGATCCGATTGTGGCCTCACAGTGGTTAGCAGCAAACCCCAGGTTGCCATGAAATATGCATGCAACAGGGAGCCACAGCCTAGAGCAGCTTCCTGAATAGTGTGCCTGCATGATACATGTGTTAGGGAAAAGCAGATTGTCACATCCACACATTACCTTTTTAGGCATGTGTGACGCAAGCGTCTGAGGCCTTACAACTTGTGCTAGTGGAGATCAGGCAGTCCTTTGGCTTTTAGTAAATGGAAATGCATTATCCAAGGAGTTTTTCCAGTGCACCCCCTCAGCAAGCTTGCCAGAGCATGTGTATGGGACCCTCCCGGGCACAATAGAAGATATATTTATTTCCTTTTGCAGTTGGTTGCTCTTCATCCCTGACTAGAATGGCTTATTAGAAACTGTGGCTCGGTGCTGCTAGCCTTGTGTGGTGTGTAGGATTTTAATATTTTCTGTCCTATCACATGGAGACCTGCGGTCCATCTTGTGAGTTAATAAATACAAATACCACATTCACACAGCCACCTCATTCCCCTAAAGGCACCTCTGTTTATCTTCCTTAGTTTAATGCAAAGAGCTGAAACTCCCTGAGGGAAGGATGGATGATTAACTTACAGAGGTACCCACATCACAGAACACCTCTACTACTACCTAGCAATCCCCCACCACTCTCTCTCTTCTCTCTCTCTCACTCTCTGTGAAGCATCTAACTGTAGAAATATAACTTGCTGCAATTGACTCCTCACATTAATAGCAATATTGTAATAGGTTTCACTCCCATTCCATGTCCTTCTAATCCATGTAGATGCTCCCCAGGGCAGCATCAGCCTTTCAGGCACATCTCAGCTTTAAACAGATGATACATCCACAGAAAAAGAGTTGTGGATCTTACACACACACACACAACACACACACACACACGATAAAACAAAGAAATAATACCAGAAACTGAAGCTATTATTCCCAAGCCATATCTTGTCATAAAGGTATTTTCCTCTCTCCCTAATCATCCAGCATTTGTTCACATTCTTCTGTGAGAGATGTGTAGCTCATTGTTAAAATAATAATCTAATTATTTGGTGTGCATGAAAGTGGAATAATAATATTGGCCAGGCCAGGCTGGAAGCCAGGAGGCAGCTGTGCCAAGGCATCTCATCTGTAACCTGCAGCACTCCCTGCTATTTCCAACTCTGCTGCTTTGCCCAGTGCTGCCAATGTGCATCAGTGCTGACCAGCAACATCCCTGCTATTCCTGCCCTGGCCACCCACACAACTGTGCCTGAGTGCATCCATTCTGACCTACAGTAACCCATCCCTGGGACGAGCATGCAATATTGCCAGAGCACTGCATAGGGCTGTCCTCTGATGGGCAGGACCTCTTGCTGCTGCAGCCCTGGGCTTCTTACATTGCAAGCGTCCAGCTGGGCAGTATTTATGTAGCATGAACACTTCTTTGGGACTGTGGGACACAATCACCCTGAAAGCCATGTCCTTCCCTATTCATGAGTATTCTGTTTGGTAGGTCAGCTCAACATAGCCTCTGTTCAGGACTGTGCCGAGTGCTCCAGTTTTGTCCCATGGCTATAGGGCATACCTGTCCGTCTGTACCTTAGAATAAGTCTTTTCTTTTTCTGTGCATATTCATGCAGTAGTCCTGGAGTTATGTTACCCATGTAAGGGTGGTGGTGGTGGTGGTGGTAAAGAAGAAGAGTGTAATTAATCCACACGAACATGGCCCATACTGCTAGACAAATTAAGCTAATTTACTGTGAGAGTTTACAAAGATCTAATATTCAGTGTGACTGATGAGTCATCCAGAAGTCTGTCTTGCTGGTCAGGGATTATTATCTAGGGTATTAACTGACTCTCAAGGTGCCTTCAAAACTGCTGTAAATACTTCCTAACAGCCTAGGTAACTCTTATGTAGAGTGTATTGCTACCAACATTCCCTAGCAATGCACTTGACTGCATCTAATCAGAAAATAGAGGCAGGTCTGAATTATAATCAGACCGATTCAGGTTTTAGAGGTGACCATGGGGTGTTATCTCTGCAACCAATTAAATGTAAAGATGGGTTTGCATGCATCTGTCTCCTGCTCTGAATGGGTTTTATAATTTCCTGATCAGGGTTCAGGTCATGATGATACTGTAATTCAGAGGTTCCCAACCTGTGGTTCTCCAGATATATCTGAACTACAACTCCCATAATCCCCAGTTACAATGGGGGATGATGGGAGTTGTAGTTCAACAACATCTGGAGTATCACAGGTTGGAGTATCTGGAGTATCACAGGTATACCCTACTGCAAGTGTTAATTTATTTTAAAAGTATGTAATTCTTGTATATTCTTCCTGTTTCTTCAACCAGAACAAATAGCTGCTGACTTCCAGATTAACATGGTGCACTACAAGGGAGGAGTGGTTTTCACCAATCTCCCCTTCCCTCTGCGGCCCACTGTGCCTCTCACAAATATGTCTCTGAAGGTTCTTGTTTTTGTCTGTGGATTCCTTTGGAGTCCAGCTGCCCTGTACAAAGTTTGAGCTGACTTTGGAAGACAGAAAAAAGATTAACTTGGTCTTGTCCATCATTTTTCAGTGAAAGCTCATTTGAGTTCTTAAGAACAACGGGGTTTGGCCAATGTCGTTTTCATGTGGAGCATTTTGTATATTGCACATCATGATTGCCAGCATAGATCAAATACCACATGTATCCTAAATACAGAGAGCTTCAATAAAGAATTGTCTTCAGTTGTGCAGAAATCATATACACTGATAAACTTTATTAACATTTCTTCAAAGATAAATCTCCAAGATCTCCCTGGATCTCCCTGGTATTGAGTGGAGGTGATAGGGCCAGGCACCTCTCTGCAGCCATCTATGAGGTGGAACAAGCACAGGGGTGGGTGGGCGTGTTGATCCATCATGAAAAGGGAGCAGGCAGGGTGGGGACAGAAGTTGGCTCAGACTCTGGGCTAAAGTTCTACTAGTAGGAAGGTCAGAAGAAACAGCCAGATGGTGGAGCTGATGGGCCTTTGCTTCCACTAGCTCAAGATTGCACATGCCCTTTGCAGGCAGGGGTGGGGATGGGGACAGGGATGGGGTAGGGGGTGGGGGTGGGGTGACCAAAATAATTGGTGGCTGCTGGTAAGATCAGGAAAGGTAGGGGAGATGCTTCACCCACAGGCAAGGCCAGAGGGAGGCACTGCAGGCACACAGCTCCCCTAAGGGCTTTCTCCACCTCCAACTCAAATGTGCCTCCTCTCCTACTACCCATTAGTCAGCTACATTACTGACCTGCACTAGCCAGAAATAGCCTCTCCCTTCCTATCAGGAAGCAATGGGATAGAATCTGGGGACAGAGTGTTCACTTTCACATGAGGAACAGGGTGGTGGGGTGGGAAGAGGAACCTGTAACCAACAAGAGGTTGGTGGAACACCAGCAGAACAGTCTAGGGAGAGAACTGCCCTCAAATGACTTCCCGCACTGAGAAATTATGCCTTGTACTGGGACAAATGCAGGGTAAGTACAGGCATATCTTTTTTGAAAGGTCACTACCATTTTTCTTTTCCTGGTCATCAAAGTCTGTGTGCAGCACACGGATCCGGTCCCTGTTGTGGTTGTGTTCTGTCTGCTGCTTCCTCTGCCCATACTAGCAGACTGACCGCTGGAGGAGTGTGCTTTTACCACTTTTATCCTACCTACTCAGGGGTGTGTGTTTGCTAATGAATTCCTGAATGTCAGCGAAGGACATATCTTGCTGTTCTTGGCCTCCCTTTCTGTTTTCAGCTAGGCGATTCTTCCCTTTGAATTCTTGCTTAGAGATAAGTTTATCTATACATTCACCCATAATTTGTACCCACATATACCGTCCTATATTCATCCATTATTCTTTGTGGTTAGCAAGGGCACCGCGTCTCAGAATTGTAAAATGCTGGATACTATTCTACACCTGCTGCGGCTTGCCTGTTCATCCCGCAATATTATCTGCCTGTTTATGAACATTCATAAATCTCTTTTGTAGTCATTGGAGGAGGAGGATACATCACCTCTTTAACGCTACAGACGGCAAATGAAAATTTGCTGCCCAAAGATGTTTTGCTGCTCAGAGTTGCAACCTTGAGCAGGAATTGGTTTTGAACATATTAAACTGCCTTCTACTGAGTTGGGCGATGGGCCTATCTAGCTTTGTATTGTCTAAGCTGATTGGCAGCAGCTCTGCAGGGCTTCAGGCAGGGCTTTCCCCCAGCCCTTTCTGGAGATGCCAGGAACTGAACCAAGCAAGGCATCTCTGCATGCAAAGCATCTCCTCTTCCACTGAGCCTCAACTCTACTATGCAACTTGTTGCCAGATCACAGAAGCCAGATCTTCTCAGTCAACAAAAGTTAGGAGATGGTGCTTGTTATAGGAAAATAGGAAATATACAATCAGGGGCGTAGCAAGGTTGGAGTGGGCCCTGATACAAGATTTAAAATGCACCCCCCGCCCACCCGTCACTGAAGCTCAGCTCATGAAGTAAAGGAAACTTAAGTGAGGCTGAATAGTGGTAACAAAAAGCATATATATATATATATATATATATATATATATATATATATATATATCCCCCAGCTGTGCCCGGGCTTCCTTCAGTTGTATTCATCCTCCGAAATTGATGTGAGTGTTAAGACCTGTGAAATATTTATATATTTCACAGGTCTTAACACTCACATCAATTTCGGAGGATGAATACAACTGAAGGAAGCCCGGGCGGGTGCGCAACTGGGGGAGTCAGTCATGTGACTTGCCTCTGGGGGGCCCCCAAGACAGTGGGCCCCCAGACAACTGTCTCCCCTTGCCCTATTATAGTTACGCCCCCTGATACAAATAATTATTAGTTTACTTTAGGAGATACATATTATTTTTTCACTAACAACCAAGTTTGTGCTTGCCACTACACTAGGGGTAGAAAACAATGAGTAATGCTCTCCCAGTGAATGCTCTTTGACATCTGTGGCTGCTTTAAAAAACAACAACACTAAAGACCTTTTTATTTGTTCAGGCTTTTACACCTGAGGGGTTACCAGGCCTCTCAGCTCTCCTGCTTCTGTTGTCTTTTTATGGGTTTTTTGGGTGTGGGTATGTGTTTCATAAGGTTTTTACTGTTTAACTGATTTTAAAAATGATTTTTATGGAGTTTTATTGTATTTTAATTTTTGTAAACTGCCTTGGGATGCTTTATGAAAGGCGGCATAAAAACTGAATAATAAAAATGAAAAATTAAATTAAATTAAATTAAATTAAAAATAGGACTCAGACTTCTCCTCATTTCTGGGCACCCACTGAGCTCATTCACCAGTCTCTTGTAAATATTAAAACAGTGAGCTTTCCCTATACTTTTAAATATTTAATGATGGTTTTAAATTATTTTAATGTTAATGATTTTAATGTTTAAATGAATTTAATTGTTTAATTTAGTTTTGATTTTAATTGTTTTGGTTTTGATGTAAACTGCCCTGAGCCATTTTTGGAAGGGTGGTAAATAAATCAAATAAATGAATAAAAATAAATATAGTTTGGCAACAATTAATACAGAAGTCAAATATACTTTATATAATCCAGGTGCTCTAATGAGGGCAATGGACCTACAATACTTGCATCTGCTCTTGTGGTAGATCTGATGTGTCTGCTGAAGAACAGTTCTTGTTGGGAAGAGCAAGAGGCCACTAGGAAAATACAAGTGGCTATAGCGATCACACCCAAATGTCCATGTGTAGCAGGCAAATAGTGGTGCCGTAGGGGTGCAGAGAGAAGGAAGAAGCAAGAAGCTGAGCCAGGAGCAGCCAAATCAGCCAACGGCATAACTGTAGCCTACCGCAAAGGAGCAGCGTGCTCCTAGATTGGGATCACAGCAGTCTCTCTACCAAGGGTAGATCCCAGAAAGCCTAGAATAATCCCCGCTTCATCACAGTGTGAAAACCACGAGCCACCCAGAATGCCCCCAAGAAGAAGTGCACTGAGAATCCCTTTCCTTCTCCCCCATTCACCTGCACGAGCAAAAGGCTTTTAAGAAAAAAGCCCATGCATCTGCTCCCCACCATGCAAGCTGGCCTGGAATTGGCAGTAGTCACGCATATGCCCTGATGTGAACCTTGCCTGAGCTAGGAAAGAGCCCAACGAATCACCGTTCACTGCATGAGCTAGTGCTACATGGGAATGATGGGCAGGGGTGGTGTTTGGCTTGGCAGAGGGTCAGCAATTCCCTCTCCAAAATTCAGCAGCACCTATGGTGCCACACACACACAAAGAAAAGATGTGGGGGAGGCCCTTATAAAATTTTGAATGCAGGCCGCTGCAGGCCGCTTCTCACCACTGAAATCAGCAAAGAACTGCTAAGCAGTTCTAGCAATGGAAGGAAGAAGAGCAGATGGAGCAGGTGATTGTGGTTAGAAAGCTGGTCAAAAGTGGTGCAGGAATAATTGAGCGAAAGTTGACTTCAACAAATTGAGCTCAGAAGCTCTTGGCTGGAGATCAGGTTCGGGGAGGGGCGTGGAGGGAAGGAAGGAGGCTTCAGAAACTGCCTTTGCTGCAACTAGGCAGGTATGTTGCCCCCTCACCTCCCTACCCCTGCCCCTCAGCTTGGGACTTTACCCTCTCTCGGCTTCCTTCTCCTATACCAAACAGGGAGGGAAGCAGGTCTGAGCTGACCAAGCCTCCAGATAAGGTTCTATTCCGTAATGCCTCCCTTCTTTCTCTGAACCACTCGGTAGACCCTGACCCAACTGCAGTTGGGCACAATTAGTAGATCCAGAGGGAATGAGTATCCAGTAGATAATATACATTTGTACCATTGCTGGATCCAGACATCAGCCTCCAGCACCTGCCCTGCTTAGTCATCATTGCTTCTGCCTGCCTCCCCCCCCACTCACGCTGCAACATACCCTCACCACTCTTGCTGTCATCTCCTCAAGCGGTTACAGTTCAGTGTGATTGGAGCTTCACTTCTGGGCTTCAATTAGAAGTTGGGAGGACTCCCACATGCAAGGTAGCAGTAGAAGCAGCACACTAGAGAGCCAATGGTGTGTGTGTGTGTGTTTTGCAGGGAGAGTCACACTAAATAAAGCAGGGTTTAGAAGTTTATTTTGCTACAGGCCTGTAAGAGTACCACGCTCCTCCCAAAGACAAACAAACAAACAAACAAACAAACAGGAACTTCATGTCTGCTCAGACTTGTGTAGAATAAATTCTTCCTAGCTGCATGTATGATCAAACATAAGTACACTCCATCCATGGCAACCAACTTAGCCTTTCATGGATGGCTCCCCATGATATTATTTATGTATGTATTTATTTATCATATTTCTATACCGCCTAATATGTACATCTCTAGCTGGTGTACAAAATTTAAAACACAATATAAAACAGTAAGAACAGTTATTTTTTCACAAAATACAAGAAAAACAGTCTGACAAAATAAAAACAAACAGTTTACAATTAATTTCAGTTAAAAGCTTGTGAAAACAGGTACAGAGAGAGTCTTCTGGTTTGAGAGTCTTCCTAAAAGCTAACAGAGAAGGAGATGCTCAGCTCTTATTTCAGCAGGGAGCATATTCCAAAGCCCCAGGGCAGCCACAGAGAAGGCCCAGTCCCGAGTCACCACCAAAAGAGCCGCAGCAACAGTAACCGGACCTCCCCAAGTGATCTTAATAGGCGACAGGGTTCATGACAAAGAAGGTGCTCTCTTAAGTACCCTGGGCCCAAGCCATTAAGGGCTTTATAGGTAATAACCAGAATTTTGTATTTTTCCCAGAAACTTATCAGCAGCCAATGCAGTTCATTTAAAATTGGTGTTATATGGTTCCTTCGGGATGTCCCAGAGACCAGTCTGGCTGCTTCATTCTATACCAGTTGTAGTTTCTGGATTACATACAAAGGCAGCCCCACGTAGAGTACAGTATAGTAGTCAAGTCTGGAGTTACCAGCATATGCACTACTGTTTTAACATCATTTGCCTCCAGAAATGGATGTAACTGACATATCAGCTGAAGCTGATAAAAAGCGCTCCTGGCCACTGCCTCAACCTGAAAAACCAGGGAGAGCTTTGGATCCAGGAGCACTCCCAAGCTATGTACCTGATCTTTCAGGGGGAGTGTAACCCCATCCAGAACAGGCGGATCTAAACCATCTCTCAGGTCCTGACCCCCACAGCCAGTACCTCTGTCTTATTTGGATTCAACTTCATTTGTTATCCTTCATCCAGCCCGTTACCATCCCCAGGCAGGCATTTAGGGAAGTTATTTCCTGATGGGGTCGATGACATTGAGAAATAGATCTGGGTGTCATCAGCATATTGATAACATCCTGCACCAAATCTCCTGATAACCTCTCCCAGCAGTTCCATGTAGATGTTAATGAGCATTGAAGACAGTATGGAGCCTTGTGGAGCTCCATACTTTAGTTCTCACTTTGCAGAGCAACAGTCTCCAAGTGAAAACATCTGGAATCTACCAGAAAAGTAGGAACAGAACCACTGTAGAACAGTGCCACCCAATCCCACCCTCCTCAGGTGAGCCAGAAGGGTACATTGTCAATGATATTTAAAGCCGCCAAGAAATCTAAAAGGATCAGTACACTCACACTCCCTTTTTTGATAGCCAATTGGAGATCATTCATCAGGCCAACTAAGGCAGTCTCAGACCCATAGCCCACTTGAAAGCCGGTTTGAAATGGATCTAGATAATCTGTATCATCCCAAATTGCCTGTTGCTGAGAGGCCACCACTCGTTCACTCATCTTGCCCAACCATGGAAGATTAGAAATGGGTCTGTAATTAGCTAACTTTGAGAGATTCAATGCAGATAATTTCAAATTAGGACTAATAATAGCCTTGTTAAGACTAGGAGGCATCCTGCCCTCCCTCAGAGAAGCATTTATAATATTTACCATACTCTCTGTGAAAATATGATTACCAGATGAGATAAGCCAAATTGGGCAAGGGTCCAACAGAGAACAGGTTGTAGGACACATATTCCGAAGCAGTCTATCTACATCCTCGGAAGTCACAAACTGAAGGTGATCCAATCTAATCCTATAAGAGGAGTTGCTGGACATCTTCACAGTTGACTCTGAAGTAACTGTAGAATCCAGTTTGGCCCTAATGTGAGATATTTTATCTGCAAAAATGTCATTGAAGATGTCACAGCAAGTGACTGATGGTTCCAAGTTCAATTTCAGGGGTGGAGGGGCACATACTAGCCCTCTCATGACCCTAGACAACTCCACTGGATGTTAATTTGTGGAAGCAATGTGGGCAGAAAAGAACCACTTCTTTGCCACGCACACTGCCAGAGCATAGATCTTCAAATGTACTCTGTGAACCTGTCAGATTCACACCGAGTCTTCCACCATTTGCACACTATTCATCCACCTTGTCCCTTCAGCTTCTGTTCTTCTTCTGAATACCACTGCATTGACTTTGAAGTGGGTTGGAGAGGACGCTTAGGAGAGATTGCGTCTACTGCTCTAGTGAGTTTATTATTCCAAATTTGCACCAGAGCATCGACAGAATCACTAACAGAGACAACTCTAAAGCCTTCCAAGGCTTCTTGGAATCTTATTGGATCCATTAACCTCCTTAGGCAGACCAACCTAATAGGTCCCTCACCCCTGTAGAGGTGGGTTGTGGTTGCAAGTCCTACTTTAACCAGATGGTGATCCGTCCATCAGAGGCGTAACTATAGGGGGGCAGGGGGGCACGTGCCCTGGGCGCCACCTTTTTGGGTCACGTGGGGGGCGCCGCCATGACCAATTTTTTTTTTTTAAATTAATACAAATTTATCCTGCTCAGTGCAGCAGCGCTGCAGCAGTCAAGGGAGCGCGTCGGCGCCCCCTCCCCCACGAGAGGTCCCTTCCGCGCCGCCCACGCCCCCCCATTGCTTTGCTGGTGGCCAGTCAGTGGCCTGGCTTGGCGGCGGCGGGCGCCTTTAATGCTGCTCACTGCGCCTGCCCGCCCGCGCCCCCCCATTGCTTTGCTTGCGGCCAGTCAGTGGCCTGGCTTGGCGGCGGGCGCCATGGCGGGTGTCTTTCATGCTGCTCACTGCGCCTGCCCTTGGCTGAGGCTCGCTCACTCCATCGCTCGCTTAGTCTGGAACAGCCAGAAAGAGGCCCTCTAGTGGCTTGCCAGCCAGAGGGTCTCTAGTCAGTGACGCATGCACGCGCGACTCGGCCAGCGTGCCGAGTCGCGCTGCACATGCGTGCGGTGCGTCCATCCTACTCTGTTCGCCTGCACGTGGTGGCGTGGTCGCCGTCGTGGAGGAAAGCGTTGTTGCTGGGGCTAGGGCTGCACTGCAGCAGGCGCAGGCAGGACACACACGGACACCCGGCACGGAAGAAAGGATTCAGCGGCGGGCGGGTGGAAGCAGCAGACCAAGTGTCAGGATGAGAAATTGAATGAGTTGCAAAAACTACAGAAGCCACATGTGGGGGGGGAAACATATTAAAGAATCAGGCTTTTATTTAGCTGCCCAACTATGGTCTCAGGTGCCTAACAGGTGTTAATGTTTGCATTATACGCTCCTCTCTCTGCCCCAAAAGAAAGAAAAACAATCATAAAGATTCTTTGGCACTCAGTCTTAAATGCATGCATGTATATGGAACTGAGAGTCAATTCCCACAGCCTGGGTGAGTTGACTCAAGCAGTGTAACATAGCTGCCTGTGCATTGTTACAAGGTGTTTCAAGAGAGTTTTACCATGAGTTCTGCTTGCTGGCATGCTCGTTTTTGCACTGTGAAAGCTTGCCTTGTGATCTCAGTTTACGCTGAAGTGCTCCTATAACAGCTCCATCTCAGAAAAACCTGCAGTGTAAGCTTTAACAAGTGCCTGTGGAACCATGCTAAAGACACAAAGTTTGGCAAGAAAAATGGGGGAGGGGGTTATATGCCAGGACCTTTGGAGATTGTCTCTTGCTTGTGAGGAAAAACCTAAGTATAATGTGGTGTGTATCATCAATCATTGCATCATAATTCTGTTGTTTGAGATACAAGCCAACTCCACAGGGTTGTTGCTTGTGAGGAAAAACCTAAGTATAATGTGGTGTGTATCATCAATCATTGCATCATAATTCTGTTGTTTGAGATACAGGCCAACTCCACAGGGTTGTTGCTTGTGAGGAAAAACCTAAGTATGTAGTACACCACTCTGGGCTACTTGGAGGGAGAGTTTGCATTTTTGGTTATTTATCGCATTTTTTGTTATTTATCGCATTTTGAAATTTTTGGTAATTTTTGTATTTTTTTTTAATTTTTAAAATAAAAGTTTTCTGAAACGTGTGTCAATCAGATGTATGCTGGGGGGCGGTGGGGGGGGCGCGGGGGGGCACAATTTCAGTGCTTGCCCCGGGCATCGTTTTCCCTAGTTATGCCTCTGCCGTCCATGATAATGGGGAGATGACAGGAGTCGCCACCCACCAGCGGTGGACCGGGACTGCCGGCGGCTTGTGTGAAGCTGTGGCAGCCGCCCCGCTAACCCCGCTCTCTGCGTCTGATGTCAGACACAGGGGGCAGGCTCTGTTCGGGAGTTGGAGTTTAACTCCCGAAGGGGCCACATGGCCCCTTCAGGAGTTAAACTAAGGCTGCCACTGCTTTCGCAGTGCAGCCAGGAGCAGCTATTCCCCGCAGGGAAGAGCTGCTCCTGGTTGTGCTGCGAATGCAGCAGCAGCCTTTTAACTCCTGAAGGGGCTGCACGGCCCCTTCAGGAGCTACTTAGGCTGGCGCTGCGTTCGCAGCGCAACCAGAAGCAGCTCTTCCCTGCCTTAGCAGGGAAGAGCCTCTCCTGGCTGGTGCTGCGAATGCAGCGCCAGCCTTAGTTTAGTTCTCAAAGGGGCTGCATGGCCTCCGCTCGGGAGCTAAACTAGCACCCCCAGGTCTGATGTCAGACGCGAGGGGTGTGTTGGGGCCGCAAAGTGCAGCCCCTGATTGGGCACAGCCCGGGTTCTTTGAACCCGTTCACCCAATGATAGCTCCGCCCCGGCCACCCACAGAACTTCACCCTGAACAGAGCAAAAGACCCAATCGAGTGTGTGACTTGCATCATGCGTCGGTCCAGAAACCAATTAGATTAGGCCCATTGTCATCATGGCCTCGATGAACTTGTGAGCTGCTCCTGACAACCCAGACCCAAAATGAACAATGAAGTCCCCCACCATCAACAACCTGGGCCACTCCAATGCTAATTCAACCAGGTGCATCAGCTCAGTTAGGGACTCTGTTGAGCAGTGGGGTGATCGGTACATCCAAGAGAAGTCCCAGTTTATCCTTGGTCTCTAGACTTAGGTACACACATTCAAATAGGCCAATTCCCTGATAGGGATCCTGGTAAGGGAGATGGCATTCTTATAGGCCACAGCCACCCCACCTCCCCACCTACATCCTCTCACCTGTTCCACCATGTAGTAACCCACTTAGAGAAGCTGGGACCAAAATGGACCACTAACTGGACCACTAACCAACCAGGTCTCTGTGATGCACATCAGGCCAGCTCCTTCATCCATAATCATGATCTCAGAGTTATTTTGAACCGACCTGGCATTACAGAGTAATAAGGTGAGGTTTTGTGGGTTGTGGCACTGCTCTCCAAGGTCAAAGAGTTGGCAAGCCTGCTGGAAGGGGAAACAGCAATTAAAGTTCTGAATCCCCTTCCCCCGTAATGCCCTGCTAACCTACCAATGCCATATCTTCATCGATTCTCCCTGCCCCAGAGTCACCCGCCACCCCTGCATCTCTGGACAGTCCAAGACACATACCTGTACCAGGCCCAGCCAATTACTAGGCAACTTGAGTTTTATTTTGGGAGTGTTTAAAATTATCTTGTAAATGTTTTTTGGACTAGCAAAAAGAAAATAAACTCCACCTATTTTATCAGTGTGTTACTTTTTAGAAGAAAGGGAGAGGGGAGAAAGAGAGAATAAGTAAATGGCTACCTTGCCTTGTGGGAGATGTGAATGCATCTGAAACTCAATTTTTTCGCTGAAATGCAACATCACACCACATGCCTCAGGTTGTGGCCAAGGTAAATCTCCTTAGCTTTGTCACCATCACCATTCACCCAAGCCCCCAACGCTCAGGTGTAATGCAGGCTGTGCAGGGGCGTAACAAGGCTGGAGTGGGCCCAGAGACAAAATTTTAAATTGGGCCCCTCGCTGTTACACACACACACACTTTACAATATATAGTCATGTGACTTGCCTCTGGGGGGCCCCTCAAGGCATGGGGGCCCCCAGGCAGCCACCTCCCCTTGCCTAATAGTAGTTACGCCCCTGAGGCTGTGCCTGGACTTCCCTCTAATTCCATTGCCCCAGAGCTAAACATTTCCACTCCTTTCCTTTCTCTTCGCCTTTGTGAACTCGTCCCCACCACGAGCCCAGAACCTCCAGAGGCTTCTGGAGGTTCGACCATTCAACAATGGAAAGAGAGAGCCAGCCAAGGGAGAGCAACTCTCTGTGTGTCTAGGCCTGATTTGTGTTCAGTACAGTATCAGTGCACCGCTAAATCTCCTCTGAAATCTGTGCCTCTGCGAAATCCCTTAAGTAGATTGTTAACAGATTATCTCTCTCTCCCCCTCCCCTTTAATCAAGTCCCCTTCGGGAGGGTTTTGCTCGCAGGGCTCCGCTGGCTTCCACAATATCCCCTAATTAACGCCAGGAGAAGCCCCTGGCTGTTTTCATCCGCCTAAACTATGACTGGGATAAGTGAGCAGCCTCCTGAGAATAAGACCCAGGATGGTTTACTGGAGTCAGGGACAAAATCATGTTCAGTGAGAGGCAGGGAATCGAATGAAGGAGGCCGCTGCCGAACAACAGCGGAACCCTGGTTAAACCGAAGGTCCCACTATAGGAGGACTGGAGGCCGGACGTGAATCACACATTTTCTTAGGAGGAATCCCCATTAATGTAACCAGAGCTTCTTTCCAAGCCAATTAATTTATTGAGGGGTGGGGGGGGGGCGTTCTTTACCCGAAGACCTTTAGGTGAGCTTGGTCTTGAAGACAATTGAATTATGTGGATCAGACTGGAAGCAGGCACTGCTACCAACAGTCAGGGGTGTAGCTATAATTGAGCGGATGGCTTCAAAGAACCCGCCCCACCAGCTCTGGGGAGGGGGTGAACAGGGCCGCCTCTACCCTAACTACCCCTGCCAACAGTCGCAGTCATAATGTACATTTGTATAGTCTTTCTTGACTGTGCTTTACCATACAAAGGAACCACATAGGAAGCTGCCTTATACCGAGTCAGACCCTTGGTCCATCTCAGTACTGTCGACACTGACTGGCAACAGCTCTTCGGGGTTTCATACAGGAGCTATACCACTGAGGTAGGGCCCAATTCAGCTGAAATACTCTAGCATGGGGTAAGCCAGAGGAGTCCTATGGATTCCCAAGGGTCATACATCCGCTTAAACGGTGCCTTGTGGGTCGGCCTGTTGAAAATGTCAGAAGGGTGCGGACTGCGGAGTCACAGACAGAACCTCCTTCTCCGTACACCAGATAATTCGACTTGCATCATCGTGCAACTACTAGTAGCGGATGCAAACGGGCGAGCCTGTCAAAATACCAAAGGGAAAGAGGCTTCAAACTCCTTCCTCTGGAGCAGCATCAGCATAAATTCAAGAGCTAGTCCAATGAGTTGGAACACTGGAGTCCATTTATTTCAGCCTCCCACCTACGCCCGTGGCTGGAGTGTCAGCCTGCCTGGAGTACTCTGCGGAAAGGTTAATGTAAAACCTGTAGAGCCGCCACACGGTGGTAGGAAGGAGCCTCCTTCCTTCGGGCGCTTTTCGCTGTTTCTGCTCTCACAGTCGGAGTCCATGGGATTAGAGACACTTGGGAACTCCTGCGGCCTGAGAGCTAGGAAGAGCGTTGGAGAAGCGGGCGGGCGGCGGGGGTGGGCTTTCTCCATGACTCTGCGTTGATGGAATCAACCTTGATCCGGCTGTCTGGGATGTAATCCCCTTCTCTGGTAATTAAAAAAAATCAGCATTACAAGGAAAACGGTGTGCAGGAAAATGTAATCAATTCTGTAGGAGCTTAACCATCTGTTAAAGGTTAAATCCATGCGCGGAGTCTGATGTCAGGATACGGAGGATTTGGCTTTCTATGTGTTCGGGAGTCTTTAATCTACCCCACTGATGATGATGAGGCAAACAGCTGTGGGTAAAAAAATATGACTGACTGGCCTCAATAATGTGTTTGCATCAGATCACGGTGGGCGGGGAGGGGGAGAAGTCCCGCAGTCTCCAAGTGGAATGAAGTTTATTCCTCTGGATATAGAGAACTAAGGCGGGGACACCCAGAGAGGCAAGGCAAGGCAATGCGAGGCGAAGCGAGAGTTCCCCTCTCCAGCGGCTCATCTCTGGCATCAGCCAGATTAGGGTTGCTGTTTGTCGATATCAACTCAGTCTCCGACACAGTCAATTTGTTGCACCAGGGAGTTCTGAGCCACGCTCGCTTTGCTGAAAACACACCGCGCCACGCTGGGAAGGTTCTGACCTTTTGCTGCTTGGAAATGATTGCAGTCTCCCGGGTATAAGAATTAAAACAGCGCCGCGCGCTCTCTCTCCCACCCCTTTCCACTCTCACCACTCCCTCCCCTGCCTCCTTTGGTTACCAAAGGGTTAATCCTGATTCTGCCAGTCCTCGTTGCTGCCGCTCTGGCTCTGGCTCGACGGCGCTGTCCACCAATGCGGTGCTGAAATGGCAGGCGGGTCCTCCCTTGCCGGCTCCCCCTGCCAGCCGAAAGTAGTTGGAAGTCCAAGTCAATTGATGATGAAGACGCACAAGGGCGGGAGCGGAGGCTGCAGCTGCGGCGGTGCCAGTGCCTGTGCTCTGCGGCGTCCTCACTGAGCCTGCCGATGCCTTCTCCCGCTGGAGACAGCGGGACTCTCCGCTGGGTGAGGGGCTCAGGGGAACTCTGGGTCTGCCGGAGCCTGCGGGGTGGCGCTCGGAGTTGGGGGAGGCTGGCGCTGTTGCTTCTGCTAACTTCTTGCTTGGCTCTGGCTCTGGCTCCAGCTCCAGCAGCTGGCCAGCTCCGCTACTCGGTGCCTGAAGAACTGGAGCATGGAGCCTTCGTGGCAAACATCGCCGAAGATCTGGGTCTGGACGTCTCCAAGCTGTCTGCCAGGCGGTTCCGCATTGTGTCCCGGGCGGGCAGTAAGCAGCACCTGGAGGTGAACTTGGAGAACGGGATCCTCTTCGTCAACGAAAAGATCGACCGGGAAGAGGTGTGCGAGGCCAGCGGGCCATGCCTCCTGCACCTGCAGTTGGTCATCGAGAGCCCCTTGGAGCTATACCGCATCGAGGTGGAGGTGCTGGACATCAACGACAATGCGCCCAGTTTCCCCTGGCAAGAGTACGTGCTGGAGGTGACTGAGTCGGCGCTGCCGGGAGCCCGTTTTCCCTTGGAGAGCGCGCAGGACCCGGACGTGGGCGCCAACTCCCTGCGCACCTACAGGCTTAGCCCCAACGGCTTCTTCTCCCTGGAGGTGCAGACCCGCAGCGACGGCAGCAAGTTCGCCGAGCTGGTGCTGGAGAGGAGTCTGGATCGGGAGCAGCAGCGCAGCCACCGGGTCTTGCTTACGGCTTTGGACGGCGGCCTCCCTGAGCGCTCCGGCACGGCGAGGGTCGTAGTCACAGTGCTGGACGCCAACGACAATGTGCCGGTCTTTGACCAGTCCTCCTACAGCGTGAGTCTGCCGGAGGACGCGCCCAAGGGGACGCTGGTCCTCCGGCTCAACGCCACTGACTTGGATGAGGGCACCAATGGGGAGATTGAGTATTCCTTCAGCGGGCACGCTCCCCCACGGGTGCGGGAGCTCTTCAGTGTGGAGCCCCGCAGCGGGCAAGTGCGCCTGAAGGGCCAGCTGGATTACGAGCGAGCCAGCCTCCACGAGCTGTACGTGCAGGCCAAGGACCGGGGTCCCTCCGCTGTCGCTGTCCACTGCCGAGTGCTGGTGCATCTGCTGGACGTCAACGACAACGCGCCCGAGGTGACGCTCACCTCGGTCTCCACGCCGGTCCTGGAGGACGCGCCTCCGGGCACTGTCATCGCTGTGATCAGCGTGCTGGACAGGGACTCTGGCGACAACGGCAAGGTGAGCTGCGAGATTCCACTCGACGTGCCCTTCCAGCTCCAGTCCTCCTTCCACAACTACTACACGCTGGTGACCACTGAGGCCCTGGACCGGGAGGCTGTGCCCGAGTATAATATCAGCATCATGGCCCGGGATCTGGGCTCGCCTGCGCTGGCCACCAGGAAAACCCTGACAGTCCAGGTGTCGGACATCAACGACAACGCACCCCGCTTTCTGCAGCCCTCCTACAGCGTCTATGTGATGGAGAACAACGCTCCGGGGGCGTCCATCTGCTCGGTCAGTGCCCTGGACCCGGACTGCAAGCAGAACGCCTATCTGTCGTATTCCATCGCCGAGGGGCAGATCCAGGGCATGCCCGTGGCCACCTACGTCTCCATCAACTCAGACAGCGGGCACATGTACGCGCTGCGCTCCCTGGACTACGAGCAGATCCGCAACTTCCAGATCCAAGTGCTAGCTCAGGACGCCGGCTTCCCGCCGCTCAGCAGCAATGTCACGGTCCACGTCTTCGTGCTGGACCAGAATGACAACGCCCCCATCATTGTGGCCCCTGTGCCCCGCAATGGCTCGGTGGCTGTGGAGGTGGTGCCCCGCTCGGCAGACCCGGGCTATTTGGTGGGGAAGGTCTCCGCAGTGGACGCGGATGCTGGGCAGAACTCGCGGCTGTCCTACCAGATCGTTCAGGCCACGGACACCAGCCTCTTCAGCGTGGCCCTCTACACCGGCGAGATCCGCACCATCCGCGCTTTCCTGGAGAAAGATGCCCCGAGGCACCGCCTTCTGGTCCAGGTGCGCGACAACGGGCAGCCGCCGCTCTCGGCCTCGGTGTCTCTGCTGCTCTCCGTGGTGGACAGCGTGCCCGAGGTCCTGTCGGATTTCAGTGAATTCCCGCTGGGGCCTGAGGCCGCCTCGTCCACGCTGACCCTCTACCTGATCGTCTCCCTCGGCTCCGTGTCCTTCACTTTCTTGGTGGCCATTGTCATCCTCACGGCCATCAAGTGCCACAAGGACCGGCTCACCCTGCAGGACTATGGCTGCTCTCTCCCCACTTGCGGCGAGGGCGGCAACAGCTGCTGCTGCTGCTCCTGCGACCAGTCGGGACCCCCTTCGGACATCTTCAAAAACTCCAACAACATCAAGCCCCAAATCTCGTCGGGCAACAAAGTGGCCACCAACTGTGGGGATAGCGGGGCGGCTATTGGTGGCCCCCCGGGCTATTGTTACAAGGTCTGCCTCACTCCGGAGTCGGCCAAGAGCGACTTCATGTTCCTGAAGCCCTACAGCCCAGTCCCTCCGAGGAACAACGAGAAAGCTCCCGAAAACTTGCCACCAGCTCCCGGGAAGACGCCCCGGGTGGCCAATAATTCTCTGCAACCCTCCAGCCAGGTAATCTCTTGGGCACAGAGAACGGGGAGGGAGATCTCCGAGAGAGGCAGTGTGAGTAAGTCCCCCGAAAAGGGGGAGAAAAGTCTCCCCCCGCGAGGCCCCCTCTTTTTAAAATAAAATTAAATCCGAGCAGGACGGAATCTTTTCATTCCTGAGCAACTTTTTAAAGATAATTACCCGGCCCTTTGATCAAGTGGCAGCGTCGACATTAGTAACCATCAGACAGCAAAGAATTCTCCACCAGGCTTCTTGCCGTTTTAGTTAATTATTTTGAAAACGTCAGCCTCGTTTTAAATTAGTGGGACAAGCAGAAAGCGCTCAGAAGTGATCCTCCAGCGCCCATTAATGCTGAAATGCGAAGCGCGCCGAGGAATCTGGGACCGGCTCTGTCGAGAGAGATGACAGCAGCCCCTTTTTTTGACGGCGCCGCCGCCCGTCTTGGGCTCTGCCTGCCTGTCTCGCTGCCCCTCCCTCCCTCGCCGCTCTCCGTCTTCTCTCCCTGCCTGATGCAAACTCGCCAGGTCTGCTGCTTGTGCTATTTCTCTTCAGCACACAGTCAAGGCCACAGCAGGACCCGGCCGGCCCCGAGGCACCTCTTCCCCCTCTGAGGGGAGAGAAAACCCTCTGGCAGAAGAACCAGGTAGACTAAAGCACACTTACTTGGGGAGTAAGTCGCTCTGAGCCCGGTGGGACTTACTTCCGAGTAATCATGGAGTAATTTGATCTTCTCAGATCGAGAATCAAAAGGGCGGCAGAAACAGGCCCAGGACCTCCCATGGATCTAGCCGGCCTTTACTTAAATGTAGTCCCCATAAGCGCCCTCGGCTTATCATGCTTGTCAGGGGCGCAATCCACCCGAACTTCTCCTGCAAACCCCTTTATAAACATACGAACAGCCCTGCTGGATCAGGCCCAAGGCCCATCTAGTCCAGCATCCTGTTTCACACAGTGGCCCACCAGATGCCTCTGGGAGCCCACGGGCAAGAGGTACGTGCATGCCCTCTCTCCTGCTGTTGCTCCCCTGCAATTGCTTAAGAAAATATATGGGGTTGGCGTAGGAGCCCTTCCCGGGCAATTGTGCTCAGGGTTGCTTAAACCGCCTCTACCTCCTTCCCTTCCTTTCCCATCATAAATCAAGAAAGGGAAGGGGTTAAAGCGGCACGCTGCTACTGCAGCAGCCGTTTGCCTTGCCAGATCTTTCCGCCTAGGAAGGCCTAGCCTGCCCCTGTGCCTGTCGTCTTGCTTGGTTCCTTCAGTCTTTTCTTCTTTGCCATGGCCCCTTTTGCAGAGGACTCCACCACCCTTCTGGCACCTCTTGAAATGCACGTTGGACTACTGTCAGTGAAGAAGGTGGGGCGGGAGAGTGGGGTGGGGGGGAGGAGCGCTTTGCGGGGAGACAAACGGCGTTGCCCTTTCAGCGAGCTGATGGCTGGGATGGTGTGACAAGAATAGAATGGATTGGCTGCTCTGGGAGCAAGGAAAACAGCATGACAGAGTGAAAGGGCCTTTTCTGGTCAACATTTGTTAAGCACATGGAAGTGAAGAACGTCTAATTTTTTCGATGAAATATTCTCTTTCCCCCTGAGATAGATGAGGATGAAAGGTCTAATCCACTTACAGACGTTAAAAACAACATCACTTTTAACCAAAGAACCCTTTTATAACGAGCAGAAGACATTCTTTAGACAGGTCTTCTTTTCACATTTTTCCTTGGATCATTGGACACAGTTGTCTAATATGTTAATGCGATTTTCTTCTAGTCAGTTACAAACTCCCCCTAGTGACTTGATGTGCGGAGCTGATTTCCACAGCTCTCCGCCTCGGGCGGACCAAAGGGAGAGTGGCAATGCAACAGCATCTCCCTTGCTACAGGAGTAGTGGTGGAGCTGGGAGAAAAAAGGGGAGACGCGTCCGTCCCACACCAGAAGGATCTAACGTACTCCGGAGAAAGGGAGACCCACAGGGGCAGACAAGCTGCGTGGGATCTCTCAGGGAAAAGTCTGGGCTGGGCTGGGCCTCTCTGTTGTCAACTCCCCCCCCCCCGCTTTCCCTTCTGAGGAATGGGTGGGCTCTCCTGCTCCCCGCTTGGGCACGATGAGCCGGAAGCGGCTATAGGCTTGCTTTGGGGTGGCTCGCTGTAGGGGAAGTGGCGTTCCAGAAAGGCCCCCAGTCAGCAGAAAGGGCTTGAGAGGGATAGGACAGGCGGCCTCCACCAGCAACCACCCCCACCCCCCGCCGCTTTATTCCAAGCTGCGCGCGTTCAGGCCACTTGATCAAAGGGCTGCGCTGAAAGAAGGGAGGAAGAGGAGGAGCAGCAGGCGCTGTCTTAACCGGGGTGGGATATAGGCGAGCAGAGAGCTTTCTGAGGAGGTGCCTTGGCCCTTTCGCTCCTCCAGATCAGGGCCTGGGCGATCGATGGAAGCCTCCCCTCCCTTTCAAGGAGCTGTTGCTTTCCCCAAGACTGGCATCTCCTCATTGATCCTCCGCCCCCGCGCCCCCCCCACCCCAGCCTCCCCCATCAGTTGCGGAAGGGCTTGAGCGGCTCCGGCCCGCTTGGCAAAGGCCTCTCCAGTCAGAGGGCGGGTGGCACGTTGACAGGGGAAGAGCGAGCGAGGGAGCGCGTTGCTTCCCGTACGTGACCTCCATGCTAACGAGGCAGGCATATTAAGTCAAAACGCATAACAATAGGGCAATAATTGGGGATTTTCAAAGTAAGCCGAAGCGAACGGCGCTTCCATTTCACAATCCAGCGAGTCTGACACCGAGATTAAAAAAATCACTTCGGCGAAAGCCAAGCCGGAGCGCGCCCGAGACAACGGAATACCAATGAGGTGCCTTTGAAAAGAGCGCCGCGCCGTTCAGAGCTCCTTAGCGGTTGCTTCGCGTCCCTTCCCAGGGATGTGAAGGGGGCGGATTAGGAACGCAGGCCAGTTCTGTGGGGCCCGCATGGATGATCACAGAGGCCACTCGGCCTCTGAAGTGGGGCGGCACTCAAGGTTTGTTTTTTTAAAACTTCTTCATTGGATTTCAGGAAGCCTCAAAGGAAGAGGCCGGCCGGCCAGCGGCTCCTTGGTGTTTGGACCCTCCCCCGGCAACTTGCTCATGGGAAGGAGCTCCTGGTTGGCAGCAGCAGCCACATGCCCTGGGATCGAATAGCCCCCAGGTCTTATGAAATGGTCTTGGAAGCAGAGGTGCATCTCTATAATTTTGGAGCCTGGACCTAAGGGCCTTTGGAGGCCGCCTTCCTCTGAAAACTAAGCATAATCATGCTCTGCTGGGCGACCACATCACCCAAGACAGACTAAAGAGGATTTGGGGGCCCCCAGGGGCTGTGGAAATTTCTGCCTGCAACCTTGGAGAAGCTGCTGCCAGTCTGTGAAGACAATACTGAGCTAGATAGACCAATGGTCTGACTCAGTATATGGCAGCTTCCTAAGTTCCTATGACTTTGGCCCAGAAGTCCAGGGGTAAGAGCACCTCTGCTTGGAAGCTATTCGTTCACTTAGCCCAGTGCTGGCGAGAGCCTGCATGATGTAGTGGTTAGAGTGCTGGACTAGGACCTAGGACCGGAGACCCGAGTTCAAATCCCCATTCAGCCATGAATGATACTTGCTGGGTGACTTTGGGCCAGTCACTTTTCTCTCAACCTAACCTACTTCACAGGGTTGTTGTGAGGAGAAACGTAAGTATGTAGTACATCGCTCTGGGCTCCTTGGAGGAAGAGCGGGATATAAAATGTAATAAAATAACTAACTAACTAACTAAAACTCTCCAAGGTCTCAAGCAGAGATCCCTTTTCCAGCTTTGCTACCTGAGATCCATTTAAATGGAGACATCAGGGTTAGGGACAAAGCCTGGGTCTTTCTGGATGCAAAACATGTGCTTTCCATGAAGCTAGGGTTCTACTAATAGTAATAATCCTTCCCCAGAAAACAGGAGACTTCTGCTTGCATAATGGCCAGGGGCATCATTGGGGTGGCCCATGGGGGTACAGGCCCCCAATGAATGGCTCAGAAGCCCAAACCTCATTAGCCATCTCCCTCCTCCATGACCTCTTCCAGAAAGGAAGTCAGCAGTGGAGGCACCTGAACAGAGCAAGGGAGAGAGCTCCTAGCTTCTGCTGCTTCCACTGTACTATTAGAGATTTTTTAAAAAAACATACATAATTATTCTTGGAGGGGTGTGATTGAATTTATTAAAAGCGGGGCTCTGGGTCTGGGTCCTGGATCTTTTAAATACCTAGCAACATCCCTGATGGTAGTTCTCATTTTCTGGGCTCATTAACCCTGAATCATTTGAATAATTGAATCATAGAGTTTGCAGGCCCCATAGGTCACCTAGTCCAATCCCCTGTTGGATCCTGGAATTTCAGAGCTAGAGCATCATCAACAGGTGGCTCAGCCTCTGCTGAAGGGAGTAAGGGAGAAGTGCCTATCCCAAGCAACTGGTTGCATTGTTGAAATACTCTTACCTTTAAGAAATGTCTTCTAATCAGGGAAGTAGCTGCAATTGAGCTGGAAAGGGGAACAAAGGTCCCTGGGCCCCTGAGAGAGAAAGGGGGCGGCACTGGTTTGGTGGCAGCTTGCTCTTTGCTTTCACCCTTGCATCTCTCTTTAAAAAGTGGCAGTGGGGAAGGGAGCTGTATGCACAAGGAGCCATCTTCACTCCCCCCCCGCCCCCAGGGCCCGATCCAACCTTGCTATGCCTCTGCTCCTAGTGTTTAGCTGAAATCTACCATCCTGTGAAGTCTTTGCCCTCCTCTGTCTGAAAGCCGTTCAGCTATCTGAAGAGTGTTCTCATGTCTCCCCTGGTCTTTTTTCCTCATGTTAAACACACCCAGTTCCCTCAAGCTTTCTTCATAGGGTTTGTTTTCCAAACCCTTGCCCATCTTTTTTGCCTTCCTCTAAATCCATTCATTTTGACCACGTTCTCCTTCAAATGCAGCATCCCAAATCTGACACAATACTCCAGATGATGCCTGATAGTGTGTAATAAAGTGGAACTTTTGCTTCTTGTGATACAGCCTAAAACCACATTTGCCTTTTTTGCAGTTGCATTGATACTGACTCATGTTCAGTTTGTGATCGACTGCAGTCCTGAGATTCTTTTCACATGTACTAACTGTCAAACCAGGTATCTTCTGCCCTGTGCCTGTGCATTTGACCCTCCCCCCACACCAAATGCACAAGTTTGCCTCTGCTTCCATTTTATATCCAGTGAGCGCCACTGTATCCAACTCTTCTCCCTGTATGACACTTCTGTATCATCTGGTCTGCCAAAACACCTTTTCCAGATCATTTCCTTCCTCAGCAACCCCCTTAATGTATCTCCACTGCTGTCCCCTGCCTTCTGCCACTCTCCCTTTGCCATCTACACACCTAGGCTAGAGCATTCTCCTGCAGCCCCCAGCCCCTTGGCATCTAACCCCACTGCTTACCCATCAAAAGTCTCCCATCTTCCAAAACAGATTGCCCCAGACTCCCAGTGCCCCCAGCCCAAGCTACCTGCCCCCCCCGCTTTCTGTCCCCATCAGCTTGCAAATATTGGCCATTAGCAAAGTCTACTCTGCTTTGCTGACTGCTTCACTCTATTCTATTTTTGCCACAGTCTTTGACATGCAGACTGCTAGTTTAAAGAGAATGGCAGGGATGAGGGAGGAGGGGGGGGAGGGGAGTAGCAGCCATTGGCGATGCACTTGTTTGCCCTGCTAAAGTCACTGGCTTTTCAGCCCAGAAAGTAGTTCTGATAGTTGTCTGGAGTGTGGTATTGGAAACTAATAAGGCCCTCAGAACTTATTCATTCATTCATTCATTCATTCAATCTATATACTGCCCTTCCAAAAATGGCTCAGGACTTATGTTTGGTTCCCCTAATATAAAGCACTCATACAACTGCAAACAGCCAACTGAAAACTCAAAAAGCTCCCCGCCCCCCTGTCAAGTGTCATGAAGATGGAGATTCTGTTTAGCATAATCCTTTTTCTCCTTTGCAGATGAAACAGCCCAATACTGACCGACTGCCATCTAAGCAATCAACATTGAAGAGGTACTGGGGGCTGACTTGGGTCATTTCATCTCAGAGCAATGATTGGTGAGCCTGTTAGGAGCTGACCCTAATCTAGTATATCTATGTTTCCTTGCTCCTTATTTTAGCTCACAGAGCCTAGAGGATGTAGGAGGAGTTCGGCGGGGAGTCCAGAAGGAACATGATAGGTTGCGCACTTTGGTCACTCCAGTCTCTGGTGAGTTTTGGACCTTGGAGCCCCAGAACTGAACCCAATGACCCTGGTTGTTTTTAAGCTGACAACAAGCTTCCATCAAATGCTTGCCTCCACCCTTCTGTGGAGTATTCCCGTTTCCGGTTCTTGCCATAGGGAAATGTTTGTACTGAGCTAAGGAGAACAGATTTGTAGGGATGGCACTGTGGTGGTTCATAAGGGCAAGGGCAGCTCTGCAGAAGGGCTGGCTATAGAAAACCAAGCCTGTAAGACATGTTTCTTTTTCTGTCTTAGACATTTTAAAGGGATGCTTTGGATAGGCATGTCTTGTAAATTGGGTGGTGTTTGATGTGCTCGGTTCCCTCAGACTTTCCCTCCTATCATTGATAACATTTTGCTTTTTACAGAGCTCCAGAAGGCACCTGGAGCCTCTAACAGCATCTGGACCCCTCGATACGCTCCCTTGTATTCTCAGCATATCTCACCTCTGGATTACCAACATAATGTGTATATTCCGGGGACCCCAACCATGCCCGCCAGCAAGGATGGACACCTTTTTCTGGATCAGGAGACCAAGAATAGCTTCTCCACTTTTGGGAAGAGGAAAAAAATGACCACCTATTGTGATATACATGACAACATGGTTATTACCAATAACCTGAAATAGTGCTTGCTCTTGGCCAGCAGAGGCTGTGGAGGCTGCTCAGATGCTTTCCATGATGCTGGTGAGGCTAGGATGAGATTTCTGGCCTTAGCCAACTGCACTTTTTGGCCTAGTACAAGTGGCTGAGTGGTCTTCTGAACAGGCTGCCATCTTGAAAGCTTGGTGAACCGTAGAACACTGTGATGTTAAGACACCAACTGCAGTTATAATCTGTACTGAAACTGTGGATAAGCAAAGTGGACTGCACGGTGGTTGGCAGCTCGACCTGGATTGAGAAAATGAAAGGGAAACCCCAAGAACACAGATGTAATTCTTCCTGCTTTGACTGGCAGGGCTGGTGTGCTGCTCTGAGCAGAAGATACCACATGACTGGCAGTTTGAAACTGGTCACTCAGTGTTAAATGAACAATCTGTCTTATGTTATGGAACAAAATAGGTCTCATGGAGGTTGGCGGTAAGGTCTGGAACTTGTCAAAACTGCGGTGCCCTGCACACTTCAATAAGCGTTGTAGCAACAGTTCCAGTCTGTAGATGTTGTGGTTTCTTTTCTTGGTCTGTGTGAATCTATCACGTGCACCTCTGTGTGTTTCTCATTTTGTTCGCACACCAAAATGGCTGCAATGTGGAAAATCCTGGGAAGCCAAGAAAATACTTAAGTTAGTTGATGGAGATGTGTGCTCCTTCAGTAAGGAAATCTTAATTCTTCAGAAACTGTGAATAATTTCTTACTGGGGATGAGATACTGCCCAGCATGCAAAAACCAATCAATTCATTTCCTATTTCATCTGAAGATAAAAACATTGCCTGATGGCTTATTTTTTGATCACACTCATTTGAATGAAAAGCAAAACATCCTAACACTTAGACAGGAAGCCTTTTTGATTGACATTAATGTTGTGATTCAAAACAGTCAGGTTCTAAAAGGACTTATTTTGTTAAGCTTAGTGACTGAAATTTGGGAAAGAGGTGGAGGAAGAGTCTTTAATAAGAATTTTCTCACCACCACCACTGCCCTCTTTCCTTCAACCTGGGACTTTGGTGGTGGAATGAAATAGAAACTGGACAGACAGGAGCCTTCTAGATCTAGCCCACTGGATGCATATATAGGAGAGCACTTGCCAAAGATGGGGCTGCATTTTCTTGTGAGCTTAATGTTCCGCTATCAAGAACAACAGTGGACTTCAGGGCTTAGGAACATAGGAAGCTGCCATATACTGAGTCAGACCATTGGTCTATCTAGCTCAGTATTGTCTTCACAGACTGGCAGCAGCTTCTCCAAGGTTGCAGGCAGGAGTCTCTCTCAGCCCTATCTTGGAGATGCCAGGGAGGGAACTTGAAACCTTCTGCTCATCCCAGAGCGGCTTCATCCCCTGAGGGGAATATCTTATAGTGCTCACACTTCTAGTCTCCCTTTCATATGCAACCAGGGCAGACCCTGCTTAGCTAAGGGGACAAGTCATGCTTGCTCCCACAAGGCCAGCTCCCTCTCCAAGCACTCTGTGCTAGAAAATTTAAAATTCTGCACACAGACAATCCAAATTCTGCACTAAGAGAAATGCAATTTATACAAATGATGCAACATTTCATTGTATCTTTTGTTATGAATAATTTATTTTGCTGTGTTGACTATTTTCCATAATATATTCTAGTTCTGCAAGGTATGAAGAGGGGATAGACTGCGCAGGCCACAGAAGCCCCGCCTCCCAGCCACTGAGAATCTCAGCTCAGACCCCACCCCACCCCAGCTTCTGAGTTTAAACTGGCATTTCTCATATGCTTTCAAGCAGATCTTTACTGCCATAAAGGTTGGAAACCTGTTCTTTTTTCAGTGGAAGCTGAGTATCTCAGGAAACCAAATTCTGCACCCAGTCATATATCCTATGCTTTCTCTGAACTTTTGTGGAAACCCAGAATACATGCAGCCCTGCTAAGAAGGGTAAGGCTGGCTTTTAAGGGGTAAAGCTGGCAAGGAGACCCATGCAGCCCCTGAAGGGATGAAGAAAAGACATCAAATATCTTGTCTTCATCAGGGGTGAATAGACACCTTTGTTTTTCCCATGAGGATCTTGCAGTCTGCCAGGCTACGGAAGCAAGCTATGCAATCTTCCTGTCTGCCAGCAAACTGAATGTGGGTGGATCTCAGTACAGTTTCTGTGGGAAGTGCAACTGCAATTATGGATCTCTGAAAGTGGCTAAATAGGCCAAGCTTTCCCTGCTATGCTTCCCCAAGCTTGGCTAATTTTCAAGGCAAAAGGGATCTTGAACACAAACACGTTGCCCTTATTGCATTGGCAAAACAACAGAAGAAGGGGGCAAGGCTTTCTTCAAATGAAAGATGGTTTTAAAGTGTCCAGATCCTCTTAATGGGGCAGAACTGACCTATTGGAAGTCTTGCTGACAGTCCCATACCACAAGCGCTTTACCAGTCCCCTTCCCCATTACAACAGACAATAGAATTCTTGCTCTTTCTCCCTCATTGCCTTGCTGCATATTCATCTCCCTCCCCTTTACTTGTGGACACCTGCAGTTTGGGGCTTGTACTGCATTGCATTTTCTCCATGGTGAAGGATTTCAAGTCGGTAGGGGAGTTTCCAAGTACCAGATGTCTGTCTGTTACTGTTAGTACCCTCTGTAGCATCAGACTGGTACTGCCTCTACTTACTCTTTCGCACAGGGCAAAGGTGGCACAGGTGGCACAGACCATCCCGCAGCCAGAAGAGCAGGGTGAGATGCTGGAAAGAGAAAGAGGTGCAGCACTAACCTAAGTCTCTTGGGTGCTGGCAGCAGGAGAACACCAAGGTACTTTACACTTGCTTTTCACCAGTATCGCAGCCTCATTGTCTGACAGCTGGGTGCAGGAGGGGGAGCTGATGATAACTGAAAAGGTACCTGAAATGGCCATGGAGTGGCCAAGTACCCGCCCACTAGGCTCTGCATACCAGTGAGTTTCCTATGGGGAAAATCAAAGGGACGTCCCAGGCTCCAACTTGTTCCAGGATTGCTCTTGATATGGGATCGAAGCAGGAAGAATGGCTGCTAGAATCTGAACCCAAGGCAGCCATGGGTCCAACTCAAGGTGCTTGCAGTAGGCACTTCAATCTGTGACTCATCTTTCTCAAGGCTGGCCTCTGTGGGTAGCAGGTTCTTTCATGGGCAATTCAGTCTGACAGGCCTATTTAAGATAATGCACAGGTGGGAATAATCTCTCTTAAAAGGTACCTTTTGGCCTGTATGCATGGAAACCATGTTAACAAGTCTGCTGGCATCACAGAAAGAAAAAAAAATTGCTTGCATTTTTGTTTGTGTTATAGCTTATTGCCTTTTGAACAAAACATGCAGTGCATGAAGAATTCTTTTAAAATACACAAACGTTTATTTCACAATGTTTTATTTATACCAATAAAAGTGTTCTTTAATAAACCAAAATGGAAACCTGGCTGGGTTTTTGGGGGTTGTTTTTTGGTGTGGCCACATCAGCAGGAGCAGACACAGCTGCTACGGCAATGTTGTTTTTTGTGTGGGGTGGGAGGGTGTTGGTTTTGAGGACACGACTTGAGAGCCCCTGAGCTGCAGTTCAGGCTCCGTTTTCTACAGCACTCTTTTGAAGTGCACTTACTTGTTGCAATTACAGTCTCAAATGTGAGCAATATTAAACTACTTCATCTTGCCGTTTTCAGGGAAGAGGAAATTTACTCTCCTTCTGCAATCCCTGCTGGGCGACTTTATTGCAGAATGATGGACCTTGAATGCCTAGATTGCTTAACTTTCACTATGGGTGAAGTTATCTCTGTACATATCTGAGTCACTCAGAGTGCTGCTAAGGATGGCAGTGGGTGGAAGACATTTTAAATCCACAGCCTGAGGGCCTTCTAATCAAAGGAGGAATTTTGAATTATTGGGCTTTCTCCTCTGGCTTGACACAGGCAATGTTGCAAGTGATTGAGAATGCACATTGGAATGGGGGCAGGTGCATCACTTTGTGGCGTGAATTGCACAGTCACAAGATTTATTTAAATCTTTAGTTGACCCAGACCCAGAAGCCCTGGGTAGGCAATAACGTGCTTATACATTTATGTTTTTACACTGACAGAGTTGGAAATTTAAAATAAAAAGTGTTAAGAAATGTTGGAGACTCTTTGTCTTCTTACATTAATGAGTTTGAAACATTCTCCTGGGCCTGAAACATCTGCAGCATTGCTCAAAACAGTTTGCTTCCAAAGTCCAGGCTGTGAAGTGGAGACTCAAAACTTACCCAAAACTGGAGTGGGGGATTTGACCTCAAAGGCCAAATTTAGAGGAAGGGCAATTGCCAACACTGTTGAGCCAGTTTGGTTGTAAGAAAGATGGCATGAAAGAGTTGGGGATAGTCCACTTGCTGGAACTCCACTCCAGTTATTTGTTAAGGCAAACTCTTCAAGCCTTCATATTTCCTGAGACAGACTCATGGGGTGGCTAGCTTCCCCCATGTCTCTAGGTCATCATGGACAGATACTTCATGAAAACAGAGTAACCACTCTACTGACTTCATCACATTTCCTTGGTTCTTCTGCTGTAGGTTATTGCCAGCATATTTTGTGGGTCTCGCATTTATTTCACAGCCCGATCCATAATCGACTAGTGGTGGATATGCTTGTCAGCAGTACAGTTTTGTCCAAGATATGATAAATATTACATTTTAATAACACAAGAACATATGACAAGCCCTGCTGGATCAGACCCAAGGCCTAGCTAGTCCAGCATCTATTTTCACACAGTTGCCCACCAGATGCCTCTGGGAAGTCCACAGACAAGAGCTGAGGGCATGCCCTCTCTCCTATTGCTACTCCCCTACATCTGATATTTGGAGGCATAATGCCTCTGAGACTGGAGGTGGCCTATAGACACCAGACTAATAGCCATCGATAGACTTGTCCTCTGTGAATTTATCTAAACCCCTCTTAAAGTCATTCAGGCTGTTGGCTGTCATCATATTTTGTGGGAGAGAATTCTATAGGTTGATTATACATTGTGTGAAAAATTACTTCCTTTTTTTGGTCCTAAATTTCTTGGCAATCAGTTTCATGGGAGTAAGTAAGTAAGGTTCTAGCATTATGCGAGAGGGAGAAAAATTCCTCTCTATTCACTTTCTCCACACCATGCATCATTTTATAGACCTCTATCATGTCTCCCCTCAATCATCTTTTTTCTAAACTAAAAAGCACCAAGTGTTGTAGCCTTGCCTTGTAAGGAAAGTGCTCCAGGCCTCTGATCATCTTGGTTGCCCTCTTCTGCACCTTCTCCAGTTCTACAGTGTTCTTCTTCAGATAGGACAGCCTGCCTCAGCACTAGTCCTTGCTGTCAAATGTCAGTCCAAATAAGATCGTCTTTAAAGTCTTTAGTGAATCTCCAGAAAAGTTGCAGGGAAACTACTGAAAAACCTCTCCAAGTGAGAAGATGTTGTGATGCTGCACTGATGGTATTGTTAAGAGAGCACCACCTTGGGGAGAGGCTGTCTCCAAGGTATGCTAGGCAAACCATATGCAAATTTATGTATTTGGGCTCATCTGTCCAGCACTCAACTTGATGATCAAGTGTTATTTAAAACCTAATGTGGGGTCTTTCTAGATGTACAGTAAGTTGCAAACAAAAATGCAATAGTTTATCATTTTTTAAATCAATGCGTAATCATCAATTGAGCTTTTCAGCACTAGTAGCAACATGCTCTAGGAATAACAGAAAGGTAGGAGTGCCTCTTTTCCTGGAAGAATGCTGGCAGTGAAAATGTGTTGATGATCTGCTATGCAAACAACAGCAGCAACAATAAAACACCCCCCCCCACCAAACTCCACCTGTCAGTCCTAAAGGATTAGATGACTATTCTGATTAGCAGCCATGCGTGACAGACGGTTGCTGCTTAAATTGGACACAGAACATGCCAAAGTTTATTCTAACATGCAGCTGGACACATGTTTGGCCTACAGAGTTCAATAACCAAGTAGGTTGTTTCTTACTCTCTCCTATTCTTTACAAGGTACTTCCATTTTTCTTGCTTCTTCTCTGTCTTTGTCTTTCTCATGTTTCCCTTTGCTGTTTTCCCTCTCTCCGTCTGTCTCTTTCTTTTCTATTAATTTTCACATCCCCTTCTGTCTTTCTTCTTTCTCTTTCTCTTTGGATAGCTGGAGTAAAAGGATGCTTATGGATGGCGATAGGCTGCATCCGTTGTTTGTGCAGGAGGAAACAAAGCTTAGAATAAACCTTGGAGTGTGCAGCCATTGGCACACATTGTTGTGTTCATGCAAGCTTCTGCTTGTCCTCTTCTGTGTGTCAGAGCTGACTCCCATTGTTCTGATGGGCAAGCAGGCTCCTCTGAGGGCTGTCCAGGAGTAGCCCCAGGCCTGGGTCCCAAGTCACCACCAGACTCTAGGAATTCAAGTCACTACCACCACCACCAAATAGCAGTGGGAAGGATGTGCGTGCAATTTATAGGGGAGAAGCAATCTTATTTTGAAATTAAGTACAAATGATGCACATTTGGACAAATCCTGATCACAAATATATGCTGAGAGGGTCCAAACTGATTATAAGTACCCATAAAAGAGACTGGTGGTGGTGGGGTGTCGATGTGGAAATGACCTTATATTCAATACATGTACAATAGTATACTTCCTATCTGTACCCTGCATTTGAGGGAGCTTGTAGTATCCAGGTTCACTTGTAAAATGAACACGTGTTGTGGCTGGCACACTCGGGGGGGGGGGAGGGGATCTAATTAATGCACCACGCACTTGCGCTGTGCATTTTTGGGGCTCTGGGGGTTGGGGCAATGCACAGCAGCACATCCCGGCATCCTGACCCCAGTAGCTGCAGTGGAAGCCGCTGCTCATCTGGGCGGGCAATTCGCCCGCCCAGGCACCTGAAGGAGATCATCTGTGGGGAAGGAAGTTAAACCCTCCTTCCCCACAGACCACCCCGGAGCTCTTCTCATGGATTGTGAGAAGAGCTCTATAGTTTAAGTGGACAATTTGGACAGTGAGGTTGAGGTGTGCGTGTAGGATGGTGGGATGGATAAGAATTTCATGGGTGGGATGGGGATACTTATGCTGAAGGATGGGTTAACTGGGGAATTTATAGGAGGAAGTAGAAGATTTTATATGTTTCTGGGCTGGGCAGATCTGTTGCCTGTTTGGGTGTGGGATGGGTAGATAAGAGGCAAAGAAATGGGAGTGTTGTTTGAAGAATGTGGGGATTTTAGATATTATAGTTTGTATTTCTGTAGGCTATAAGTCTAAAGAATTCTAAACATTGTAGTTACACACACACACACACACACACACACGGTTTGGGGATATGGCTTTATCTGTAACCTGTTGGGAAAGGGTAAGCTGACAACATAAAGGAAGGGAGGGAGGGAGGGATAATTTCCATCTCAACCTCTATAAAAGAAAATGTCAGATTCCTTTTATTCAGTGTAATACAATATATTTGCATCTCTTCTCTCAAGACAGTGTGCCATGATTCAAGATTCAGGAGCTTTAACTAATGATAAAAAGGTAACCTTTATAGGATTCTTCTACTCTGATCTTGCTTTGTCTTTTTATGAAACATCTGGTATTGGCCATTGCCGGAGATTAGATATAAGAAAGATGGAGTATTGGTCTTCCCTGTTAATTTTGAGAAATACTACAATATTACAAATTCAAATTCTAACAGCAAAAACTCACATACAGGTATGAAGGAATGTACAAGCTGGTATAAAACAACAGAGCAGTAATTCTTTTTGAGGAACTTCAGCAGACATAGTTCAAATGTCTTGCTACACCAGGATTCTTCAGCTTTTCTAAAGACAAACCAGGGTTAAGCATGTATGTCTAAAATACCTCTCTGTTCACAGTCCTCCCTGAGGGGGAAAGTATGATTAAAAATGTAACATCTTAGCCCTACAATCCATTTATTTTTATATCCCTACCCAAAGCAAGTGCTGAAATGCATTCCATACGCACTTGCTCTTAGTACTTGGGATATACAAAACTCATGAGGCTACTCTGAAATATTGTCAAGACTGATGAAAATTAAATACAGAGTGTTCCTGCACTGTGCATTTGTGGAATAGCATACTTGGAAAAAAACAGGCAGGATTGAAGCAGACCAGGGCCCTCATTCTGTAGATATCATACCTGCAGCAGCACACAAACACAAATGTGTCATTGCTACAGTGCCATTGTATCTTTCTCAAGCAGCATGCTCCTCATGCTGTGTTGCATACCACTTGAATTCCATGATAAAAGCGAACTTTCATGCATTAGGTTTGTGGGAATGCACTGATATCACCTTCTTAGTCTGGCCCAAACACACCTCAGATAATGTGTAGGTAAGTCATCAGTGGTGGTGCTTCATACACCTTCTCTGCTCCTGCAACTGTGATAGCTGTTGGAATAGCAGTGACCCATTTTCCTGTGTTGGAGGACATCTTGTGTCAGAGGACAACTTGGCTACAGATGGAATTCTCTGCCACGAGATGTGGTGACAGCCAACAGGCTGGATGGCTTTAAGAGGGGTTTAGATAAATTCACGGAGGACAGGTCTATCAGTGGCTACTAGTGTGAGGACTATAGGCCACCTCCAGCCTCAGAGGCATAATGCCTCTAGATACCAGTTGCAAGGGAGTAACATCAGAAGAGAGGGCATGGCCTCCGCTCTTGCCTGTGGGCTTCCAAGAGGCATCTGGTGGGCCACTGTGTGAAAATAGATGCTGGACTAGCTAGGCCTTGTGTCTGATCCAGCAGTTCTTGTCTTATGCAGAGGCATATCTAGGGAAAATAGCGCCTAGGGCAAGCACTGAAATTGCGCCCCCTGTCTAAGCATCTGACACCCATATTTCAGATAACTTTACCATAATATCAGCTCAAAAATACAAGTCAGGCTCGTTAATCTTTTAATATTTCACAAACTATTTAGCAGTGGTCTTAGCCAGACCAAAAAATGCTCCAAAACTACAAATTTCAGTATGCTAGGGCTCATGAAATACCCAAATACTATATGGAGGTGTACTTGGAAAACTAAACAGGTCCCTGTCTAATTCTCTACTATGCATCACCATTACATAAGTTTTAAAAATCAATGGAGAATTTGACTTTTCCCAGATACTCTGAAAATAATTAAAGGATATGCAGAGTAAACTGTGTCACTGCTTGGAATATATTCTAGTCTTTCAGAAAGACAGTTAAAATGAGAGAAAGAGAGCAAGAAACTCCCAGTGGGCCTTAATATTAAGGATTTCACACTGATTCAAAGACAAACTCACCATTAATAGCCATATTAGCAAGACTTCACATTTAACTCACTTATCACAAGAAGCAAAGTAAGAGCAAATGAATACAATCCTAGCTCATATGCGTCAGCTCAGTATTCACAAGCCCTGATTCTCTGTACATAGTGCCAATCTGAATATGTGTACAGTGTCTTATATTATATTAATTATTTATTTTTTTTAACCTGTAGCCCCTTTTGGGGGCTTCCTAAAGGCTGTGGGGGGGTTTGCAGAGGTTCCCCCTCCCCCCGCTGGCCTCTAGGGCCTCGCAGGGACCATTTGAGCATGTCCGGTGGCCATTTAAAAAAATGACCTTTTTTAAAAGGCCACTGAAAACAAAATGGCCACCGCGCATGCTCAAATGGCCTCTGCAAGTCCTGGCATGACCTAGGGCCTCACAGAGGCCATTTGAGCATGCACAGTGGCCATTTTGTTTTTGGCAGCCATTTAATTTTTTTTTTATTTTACAAAATGGCGCCCCTTCAAGTGGCGCCCGGGACATGTGCCCTGCCTGCCCTATCCTAGATACGCCCCTGGCATTATGTTCTTATGTAATGCAATAACACAGGTTATTATGTTGTGTGAAACAGCCACTGTTCTCACAACCCAATATGCTGGTATACCAACCAAAACTCCCAAAATGCAGTTTTGGTTGGTGTGCCAGCAGTGCCCTTTCCGGGCAACAGAAGATCTTGTCATTTTCACCCATGTCTTGGTCACATGAAGACTTGATTACTGCAACCTGTTCTGAAAAGCATTTGGAAGCCACAGTTAGTACTGAATGCAGTGCCTAGACTGCTGTCAGGAGCTAGTTATAGGGAGGATGTGTGTCCCATGTTGTCCCATTTGCCTTGTCTCCTAATTTGTTTCTGGGTGCAATTCAAGGTGCTGGTCATTACCTTTAAAGCTCTAAATGCTTTAGATCCCTGCTAACTGAGCAAAGAGACACCTTTTAAAGTGGTGATTCTCTTATATTTCGCAGAGCAAGAGCAACTGACCCTATCCAACCCCGGCACAGCATCCCTCTAGTGGTTGTTGCTGGTATCTGCTTTATGTTTCTTTTTAGATTGTGAACCCTTTGGGGACAGGGAGCCATCTTATTTATGTATTATTTATTGTTCTATGTAAACCACTTCGAAAACTTTGGTTGAAGAGCAGTATATAAATATCTGTTGTAGTAGTAGCAGCAGCAGCAAGCAGCAGCAGCAGCAGCAGTAAATGGTTTGGGGCCCAGGTACTTAAAGGACCCTCTCCCCCTATATGAGCTTGCCCAAACATTAACATCCTCAGGAAAGTTGTTGTTCCAGGTTTCACTGCCAAGAAGGGGGCTTTTCTTGGTGGCACTCAAGCTATGGAACACCCTCCCCCTTTTGAAACATACCTGGCAAGCCGCCTCCATGGCCATCTTCCGGCTGCTTGCGAAAAAGATTCTTTTTAGATAAGTCTTGGGGGCCTCACTGGCCCATGTAGAGTGCTGTTGTGTTTTCAGCCACGCTTCACTCATTTTGTCAGATTTTGCTGTGTTATTTAGTTGAATTTTATCGTTGTCAATTTGATTTTGACTTTGTACATCACTATGAATGCAGTCTCTGCAGAAGAGTGGTATAGAAATGTAATAATAATAATGGCACAAAAATATTAAAAGTGCTGTTCCTTGTATGTACATGACCAACAAATAATAGCATTACTTTTATTATGAAATAAACAAAAGACTTTTCCTAATCTCCAACAAACTACAAACTGACACTTTGCCTAGCTCCAGTACATAGAAATAGACCGAACGGTTCCGTCTCCAATATTCTTGTATCTCCTCCCACCCCCACAGAGACCAGAAATTGCTCCCAAATCATGTGCTCCCATATTTAGCCATTACGGAATATCACTGTTTTCCATCAGAACAGTATCAGAGTCTAAGTATACCTCATAAGTAATTCTATAAGAGCCAGACATTTGGAATCTAAGTCTCCTTCCACATTTTCTACATAGCATTTCAATTCTGTTATTAGGCTTATGCCTGATAATTGTTTTCTTTTTGATAAGTTAGCCTTGACCTTACATTTAAGAACTGGAAATCTGCAAAGTATGATGGCCCCACATCACTATTTCTCCTCCTTTCCTTATATTTTATGCTCAGCTGCAAGTATCACAGCCCACGTTTTCAATAAAGATAAAATGTTGAATGCGGCCTTTGTTGAGCAGATCTTATAACTCCCAGTTTGCCTATAATGCATTCTTAGTGTAAAGTGGTGGAAATGTCACAGGTTCTGTTTGCAGGGTTCACTCTGCTGGAATGAATGTTTCTTGTTAGTGATAATACGAATTAATCAGCTTAATTATTGTGAGATGAAAGTAGACACCTTTGTGTATTGAATAACTTATGACATTTTTGTTCAAAGAGCACAAATCAAGCCCCAGAAAATAAATTAAACATGACCTCCAGTGCAGGCTTCACTTTGCCTAATGACTCTTCTCCCATGAAATTCAATGATGTACAAATCTTACAGTTAAATAAATGATAGATTTTAAACATGCTTTAAACAATAGCAGCATTTTTATTGCAGCCATTGGAATTCAAAGTGCTGCTCCAGTCCCAAGAAGCAGGGCAAACAAGTTCATGCTAAATGAATTGAAAAATAAAATATTTGTGCAGTCAGCCATCAGAAATACATTCAAAGGGTCTGGAGGCATTTGTGATAAGGTTCCCCCTGCCTTCTTTTAGTTCATTGCTTGGAATATCTACAGCAGGTGAAAAAAAAATGCAAGAAATAAGAAGTAAGAGGATTCCAGGAAAGGTCAAGGATGGAAGTCTCCTGATCATATCAGGTGTGTTCATTTTAATAACGTGTACAATGGGAAACATCATGAAATGGCTACAGCGATTCTTTATCATACATATGACTTATTCAGAAAAAAAATGTTGCTATATATAAAGAAACGATGAGGGCAGAAAATCACAGGAAGCAGTTGTCAGCTCAGGGAAACATTATACATGTTAGCAGCATTTCAGCTAGACTGGGTTGCCAAGTGTGGAAGAAGGGCAGCTACACCTGAAAACACAAGGATTGGGGTTAAATTGCAGTTTGAACCTGAAGGAAAGGATCGGCTGTCTCTATTTGCTCTGGATGTCTACATTCTTTAGAATAATCAGAGCTGAAATGTTTTATTCTGCAGTCGCTAAAAACCAGTTATTTATAGAAGGATTTACTTCAGTCTTCTACTCCAAGATTGTGTGAAATTCAGGTGTTAGCAAATGTCTTATGAGTGCTACTACAAATCTGCCTGCTGGAGTATCTGTGTGACCTCAGAAGCCTATTAAAAATGTTGTGGTGAGAGAGGGATATCTACCTACCTACAACTGACAAAACAGAGATCACTTTCAAACAGTTTTGGTCAGACGTTTCAGCATCCACCGTCCTCAGTAACGCACAGTTGTGATTTCAATGAACACTGTGAGTCAAGGTGACAGTGGGGCTATTCCCACGAGCAGCAAAAATCGGGCTAGGAGAGCCTAGCCCGATTTTTGCTGCTCGTGTAAACCACCAGGTTTGCAGGCGAGCCCGGTGGCTTACAAGCAGGTCACCCACTTCTGTACTTACAAGCAGGTCACGCCCCTTAAACTGGCTTTTCAAAATTGTGAGTCGCCAAAGCTACTCATGAGTAGACCCCCAGCCGGGAGGCTTAAAAGCAGCCTCCCGACTCGGGGTTCTCTCCAGTATGCCCGGCACACTCGCGCATGGCATGCTGGAGCTTCCAGGGGCTGCACGGTCCCCGATCCTCCCAGTCACTGCTGGCTCCATCACGGAGCCGGCAGTCGTGTGGGCGGCCGATCCGGCCACCCAGGGCTCCATCCCTGCTCGTCTGCGGGGAAAGCCCGCTCTCCCCGCAAACCCTATAGAGGCGGGTCTCTGTGATCGTGAGACCTGCCTCAGTGTGAAGAATGCTGAGGCTGGTAGAATTCTCAGCAGAGCTGCATAAACAAGATAATTAAACCCATTCATGGAGACTGGTCTCACATGCAGCCTAACCTGGGCTAGGGATGCCCAGCCTAGATTAGACTGTGTGTAAGAACTGCTGGGATTGGGCCTGATCCCAGTAGGGCAGCACTGCCTAGCCCTGTTATTTACCGCCACCGTTAGCCTCATTTAAGGGGAGGGGGAATTAGGCAGGCTAGCCGCCTTGGAAGCAATGAGCTCACCTGCGAGCCCGGTGGTTCCCATGATCCCTGGAAAGTGGGCTAAGCTCCCTTTTTAAAAAAATATTACAGTTTTGTGTTTGATAGCATTCTTCGAGATTGGCTAGACAGACCTATTGTTTTTGTGACACACACACACACACACACACACACACACCCACCCCTGTGTGTGTGTATAAATGTTTTATATATCTTCCAAATACAAACACAAACATAAATTCAGTATTCAAAATTATATATAACAAAATTTACAAAAAAAGCTAAACAAAGAGACTTTGCTGTATATTAATTACACCAAGTTAAAATAATAATTACAACCATTAATTGCTACTAGGGGGTCCTGAGTAGAGGTATGCAGAACATTCCACTAGCAGAATGATCTGCCTCAAAATGGGCTGTTTCAAGAGTTTTGAGCTTGGAACAGAATGCCCTTATAAAGGGGATCCTGTTCCTAGCTTGGAATGGAATGGCCCGTTCTGGCCAGAACATTCCAACCATTCTGGCCACCATTTTGGATTCCATTTTTGGATTCCACAGCGGAAGCTGGGAAATCACACACCATGTTATCTTTCACTTCTCCACTAAAAAAACGCAATCATATAACCGTAACCCTGTGGAATAGCACAAGTGCCCCAAGATCACAGGTTGAATCCCACTGGAGAAGGCTGGAGGAGTCCATAAATAGGCAACCAATGCTGGATTTAGGTATAAGTTAAGTAAGCTACAGTAAAGGGCTTCACATTATAAGAGGCCTCTGAATTTTTTATTTTAAAAGACTAAATTTCACATTTTACATAATGTATTTTCATTTAAAGATATTTTAAATATCAACAGGATAATTGCAAGATAATTGTTTTTTTCATTGCATCTTTGCCAAGTAAGAACAAAGGTTTTTTTTTTAAAATTTCTGTATTAATTGTCCTTCTTGTTAGAACAATAATTTTTTATATATATTGCGGGGTCTTTTAAGCTTGACATAGCTTAGGGGCTCAGCATGTCATAATCGAGCCCTGGGTACAACAAGGAGGCTGCAATGGCTGAACCAATCAGAGAGAGCACTACATGAGTCCATCATGTCATCTGGTTCTTAGATGAGATGGATGCCTTTTGCATAAACTATCCTATCTAGCCACATATACTCCATGCTTGTTTGCTTGATTGCCTGAGCATCCAAAATAGCCCTTATCATATATCCATCTCAACTGACTGCCTCATTCATATGGCATCAGTGACCCAACTGCTTGAGAGCCCCAAGGAACCTCCCTCTCTCTCTCTCCCCACTGAGCTCATGTAGCATAAAGCTGAGAAATTGCAGACCCTGAATCTTGGTAGCAAAGAATCCCTTCCTTTTAGAGTGCCAACTGGTTGCCAGCTGAGGTAAGGAACAGCTAGGGTGGGGTGGGGAGAAGGATCCCTCTCTGTATAAGAGAGCCAGTGGGGTATAGTGGTTAGAGTGCTGGACTAGGACTGGGGAGACCCGAGTTCAAATCCCCATTCAACCATGATACTAGCTGGGTGACTCTGGGCCAGTCACTTCTCTCTCAGCCTAACCTACTTCACAGAGGGTTGTTGTGAGGAGAAACTCAAGTATGTAGTACACCGCTCTGGGCTCCTTGGAGGAAGGGCGGGATATAAAATGTAAAATAATAATAATAATAAACAGCAAGCAACCAAACCACAACTACTGTGACAGAGTTAAAAGATTTATTGAAGAGCATCGCAGATGGAGTGGGGCCTGAAAAATAGAAGGATGAATGAAGGTGCCAACCATCTTCTCCAGAAGAAGACTGTCTGATAGACATCAGAGAAACAGATGTTGTTATAGGTTGGTTTCAACTGTCTGACATGAAGCTAGCAAAGCAACAGGAGCCTGTCTGGAATAAATAGGCTAGCAATCCACAGAACATACGAACATGGGAAGATAGGAATTGGCCATATATCAAATCAGACCATTGGTCCATCTAGCTCAGTATCGTCTACACAGACTGGCCATGGCTTCTCTAAGGCTGCAGGCAGGAATTTCTCTCAGCCCTATCTTGGAGAAGCCAGGGAGGGAACTTGAAACCTTCTGCTCTTCCCAGAGCGGCTTCATCCCCTGAGGGGAATATCTTGCAGTGTAGTCTCCCATTCATATTCAACCAAGGCAGACCCTGCTTAGCTAAGGGGACAAGTCATGCTTGCTGCCAGAAGACCAGCTCTCCTCCTGAAACAGCTGGGTTTGCACTGTGCACTTCTGCTGGTCATGCTATGGGTTTCCCTTGTGATCTGCACAGCACTGGGTATGTGAAAGATCCAATACCAAACAAGGTAGAGGCCAACATCAGGGCTAAACTTCATAGGAACGTAGGAAGCTGCCCTATGGACCATTGGTCCATCTCTCCTGCACCTATTGGAAAGCTGCCTGTGGAGAGCAAAGTGAGAGCATCATGCAATGATCAGCAGTCATAACACCTGGTGTCCAGAGCTAGGTGCCTGGTCACTGTGAGAGAGTGGTGGTGCCATCCGAGTGCTTAGGTGTGCCCTTGCTGCAGTCTCAACATCTCTGCCCCTGTTGGGAAAATACCTTCTTCTCTTCTGTGGATACTCACAGTGGAACTCGGTCTGCATGCTGCTGTGACGGTTAGTTCGGCTCTGTTCAGCCAAGGCTGCAATCCTGAAAAACAAAAAGGCTCTTGAGTGTATGGCCAGCGGTAGCAATTATTGGAGTGGAGTACCTTGTATTTATCAACAGAAACAATGCTTATCCGCTGTGAGAGATACTGCTATTTGTTGTCAAGGGAGAAGGGAGAATGAGCTGTCAGCTGATGCAGTTTCGCCAAGACACAGCTGCCAATACAGGAGTGGGGTTGGGGGAAGAAACATTTGCAACATACATGCTTTGAGACACAGTAATCCCCCCTTTGCTTACCTGCATGGAGTGCAGTTTCCCTGCATCCCCAAGCGAGTGTGGTGGAGCGGAGGTTCCACTGAGTGTTTGTGCCTGGAGTTCTTGGGCAGAATACTTGTAAGGCTTCCGAAAGGACAAGTGTTAGCAAAGTGCTTCCCATATGAGTTTTGTGGGCAGCAGACAGTTTGTGCCCAGTTCTTCCTTTTTCGCATGCAAAGAACCTTTTCTCCATCACCAAAATTCCCCTTCTGCCATAACTTGGGACCAGAGAAACACAGCACCCTGCTGTCTGAGTTATGATCTCCCTGCCAGGGTTTTATATACTGCTGATGGTGTGCTGTGATTTGCTCCAGGCTATACCCTGTGGTGGTGGTGTGGGGGGAGATGCGTGCAATGCATTTTAACCCTCCATTGAATTCAGTGGGTGCTCTTTGACCTATATACCACCACTTAAGCTGGTGTAATGCTGTGTTGATGTGGTTTGGCAAGGGTCTGGAGGGGGCATAGGACTTGGCCTATGTGAGCTCCTTCCTACCCGACCCATTATATGCCCATGTCCTCCCCACATTTGGACCCTACACCAGCAGAGTTTATGCCAGTGGTGTGAGACATGCCGGCATGGAGTTCTTGGGGGCATATTGGTACAGTTCCAGTGGTGGAGGCATATGTCAAGTTCTGCCAGCAAAGAAGAGATTCTGCCAAATCCTTGCTGTTCAAACCATTAAAAAAAGTATAGGATTGCACCTTCAGAGTGTGGACTGTGAAGTCCTGTTTGAACCTCACCTCAGTGACAAAGTTACTCAGAGGCCTTGGGCAATCAGCCTCAGCATCCCATCTGCAATATAACAATCCTGGTCTACTGTACAGTGCTATTGTAAGGGTAGCTGAGATTATGCCTTGACCAATTCAAAAAGTGCTGAACAACAACCCCCAAACCATGATATGATTGTGGAGTAATCACGTGCCTTCCCCATCTCCTCCCCCAGCATGGTAGGCGTAGGGCAGCAGCTTTAAAGGTGGCTCAGTTGGGAAGAGAAAATAGAAGGGATGAAGGGAGGAGAACTGGTTTTGTGGTAGCAAGCATGAATTACTAAGCTGGGTCTGCCCTGGTTTCCATTTGAATGGGAGATATGTATGGGCACAGTAAGATATTCCCCTTGGGGATGGGGCTGCTCTGGGAAGAACACCTGCATGCTTGCATAAAGAAGGTTCCAAGTTCCCTCCCTGGCATATCCCAGATAGATTCCTACCTGCAGCCTTGGAGAAGCCATGGCCAGAATGTGTAGACAATACTGAACTAGATGGACCAATGGTCTGACTTGGTATATGGCAGCTTCCTATGTTCCTATGAAATTTAGCCCTGATATTGACCTATACCTTCTCTGGGTTGGCCAACGTGTGGTGGGCATGACCCAGCTATTTACAGCAGAAGTCCTGCCTCTCAGCAGCACAGGTGCTACAGTTGCGCTGCTCTAATACCTATGTCCCACATTTATTTCTCTAGGGATTTTTTGTGGGGGGGCGGTTGTGTGTGTGCTGGTCCTTGCAAGTAAGTTTTTGCTATTAAGTTTTTGCCAATAAGCATTCATGGCTTATACAATACATGCAAACACGTAGGAAGAGGATTTATGATGCTGGGAATATTAATAGTTGTACCTACTTTAAGTGTATTGCAAAATTATTCTTATAGTCTCCTGGCTTATCTCATGAAAACCACTGATTGCTGAAGTGCAAATGCAAATTTGCCTACATGAAAGGATGATGTGATTTGCTAGTACAGAAACGAGTAGACACATGTCAAGGGCAGGCAGGGGTCAGTTTCTAGAGAAGGCAGTCAGAGGAACAAGAAGCAGGAGGTCTAGTCTGAAGCACGTAAGATATCAAACCCCCAAACCAGCAGTTGCAAGTTCAGGGCAGTAGCAGTTTTGAAGTGAGCCACTACTCGAAGCAATGGCTGCTTTGGCAGTTCCATGCCCTGTACCAGTGGGGTGCGTACACTACCCCATCTCGCATGTAACTGACCCTGCCCACTGCCACCCGACTCAGGACATCCAGACCAGAAGCCCAGTGCTGATTGCTGCCTCTCTTTTTCTTGGTAGTGTTCAGTGGCGTTCTTTGGCTGGCAATGCTTAATCCTTGCTGGTCTTTCTCACCTTCAGCAAACTTGCCTATTTTGTCTCCTTCGTTTCAGGAACAGACAAAGCACATAAGTTTGTTGCTGGAGGAGAGACAGAGCATGTCCATCACTGCTTGCTATAGCAGGCAGAGGGCATTATTCAGCACCAGCAGTGGCGGGCTCCTTCGTTGTGCCAGCTGGCACTCCCTTGTGTGCTTGAGCTCTGAAAAAATGAAAGGAGACTTTTCATATCCCATTTCCCAAAATGGAGGGGATAAAGCAGACAAGTTTGAGAATAGCACTGGACACTGTCAATAACAACAACAACAACAACAACAACAAGAGAGGCAGTGATCAGTGCTGGGTTTCCGGTGAGTTGGGTGGGGCCGGGAAGAGGGGGAAGTACTGAGATGGAGATGGGGTGTTGTTCGCAGCAGGCAGGTGAGGTGATGCCCATGCAGGTGGGGCCCTCTACTCACCACCCCATGGAACATTCACTGCCTGAGGCCATTGCCTTACCTTGCCTCATTGGAGAGCCACCCATTGTAACATAATCCAATGTAGGATGTCAGACTTTGGTTCCAAAAGGCAGGAGGCATGGCACAGTACAGCAATATCTCGAGCAGCTCCTTCATCTGATAAGTTGCTCAGAATCAAGCTCCCAACAGTGGCAAAAAATATACAAGGCCCCCGAGTTCCCCAGGACACTTGGTCTTGCTGGGCTGATGAGCTTTCTGACCATGATCTGACACTTCAAATCAGCAAGGGTCGGACCAGTATCTTTGTCCATCTGAGAACTACCTAGAGTGTCTCATGTGACCCTTGCTTCCAGTTTCCCCAGTTCAACCTTATGGCCGCATTAAGATGCAACAGCTAACCACAGTTAAACCTGACCGAGGTTGTAACTCTGTTATGCCCAAACGTGTGAAACCACGGTTCTGGCCCCAAAGCGACTTCTGGTTTCCTTCACCAAACTCCAATTGGAACTTTCGGTTATCTCTAAGGTTCACCGCTGATAACAGGTTTTGCCGCTGAAGTATTATGTCCAAACCACTGACACGGCTATAACCGTGGTTTTGTGCAGATTTTCAAACCCCAGTCACAGAGGTGGTGGTGCAGACACGCCCAGGGACTTGGCTGCTCAGTGCTTTCTGTGCTTCTCTCTGGCAGTCTCTCGGGAAACCAGCCCTGCCCCTCCTGTCAGTTATGCAGTTATGGAATTGCCAGGCAGCAGGGATGTTGACATGCCCCATCCTGGACTTGTCAGCCAGTCAAGCTGCAAAGTCGCATGGGGGCAGCCCCGATTCCTACTCTGTCCCTTGCTCCCCCCCACCTGGCAAGTGGTAGGGTGAGGGGGCAGGATGACAGGATGGGCACTAAGTGCTTTGCTCCCCGAGAAGAGAGCAAGAGTCATGTATGTTCACAAAAACAAGCACTCCAAGTGGCAACATAAACAGGGCACCCCATTACAGTGCTGGGAGGGGAACATTGGGTGGGGGAGTGTAAAAGGCAGAGCAGCAAAATTCTATTTTTTTAACAGATGGGTTGGGGAAGGGAGGGCATTATCCCACAGATCGCTCTCTCATGAGAGTGGCAGACTAAGAGGAGTGAGGGAAGATGCAGGGAAGCCACGGGGATGGGCACTTGGGCAAGTGCTGTCCCAGTCTCGGCAATTGCCGCCAATCAGCTGTCAAACCCTGTACCCTGCCAGCCTGCCTGCCAAGGTGGAGATGTGCACTCCTGCCTGCTCCCCCAGGGGTGACGCTGTCGCCCCGGGGCAGCTGGAAACTGGGGATCCCCTCTTCCAATGATACCTGTGCCTAGAGATCTGCATATGGTGCCATGCAAGGCTGGTCCCAGGAATTTTGAATGGGTTATAGGGTCCGTGCTGCAGCCCATTGTCTGCACCATCCATGCAAATGGTTTGGGTGGCGGTGCTATTAGCAGGGTTTGAAAGGGGTTCCCAAAAAGCAGCCAAGTTCTATTCTTTTCACAGAAATGTTGGGAAAGAGAGGCCCAACCCCTTCCCCTTTTTGGGTCCATGCCCCTACAGGCTTACTCATAATAAAGGCTGGTCACCAGGGCCAGTTTTGGTTCGACTGAGATCCTTTTCCAAGAATACAGCCACCCAACCCAGGGCTCAATGGCCAGGTATGAGAGGGAGGGGCCACAGGGACACCCCCAGACAACTCAGAGAAGGACCATCAGAGGGGAGGGGAGAAAATTGCCGAGCAAGAACTCTACTGATGCCTGATGGCCAAACATCCCCTTCTCCCATGGACAGCCCTCTCATGAGAGTGTCAGGCCATAGGGGCTCTAAGTAGAGCAAGGTTGCTTTTTGGATGACGGCTGTTGGGAGTGGTGCCCTAGAGACAACTTTCTACGTCTTGGGGACCACAGCCAAGCTGCTGCATAAATGTGTCCCCTGCCAGCCCACCCACTCGTGTGGAGATGTGCACCCCTGTCGGCGCCCCCCCCCCCATTGGCAACACAGCCAACCTGGGGTAGCTGGAAACTGGGGCTCTCTACTTCTGGGAATCCCCACACTGGAAGATCTGCATATGGCGCCACATTGGGCCGGACCTGGGAATTTTGAATGAGTGTAAGACTCTGTGCCACAGCCCCTTGTTTACACTGTCCATGCAAATGTCTTGGGTGGGGATGCTATTGGCAGGCTTTGAAAGGCAGCACCCAGCAGGGATTCCCTAGCAGCCAAGTTCTATCTTTTTCACCAAGAGGTTGGGGAAGGGGGGCCCAGCTCCTCATTATCAAGGCCAGTCACTAGGGTCAGTCTTGTGTCAACTGAGATCCTTCTTTAAGGATCCTGCCACCTGACCCAGGGCTCACTAACCAGGCATGAGAGGGAAAGGCCACAAAGACACCCCGAGACAACTCATTCCGGGGTGGGGGAGAGAAATGCCTGGACAAATGATCACTGATTCAAGAGGGCAATACATCCCCCTTTCTCAACAATACCTCCCTCATGAGAGTGTCAGGCCATGTGGGCTCTGAATACAGCCAGGTTGCCGTGTGCAGGCAAGCCACAGGGAGGGCTACCGCGGAGACTGCTCTACTATTCTTCGGAACTGCTGGCAAGTTCCCATGAAACCATGACCCCTGCCAGCATGCCCACCCATGTGTACATGTGCAACCTTGCCAGAGCTCTGGAACAGCTGCCCTGCTGTCCCAGATGGCTGGAGAACGGGGGATCCTCTCTCCTGCAATTCTCCGTGGATGCAGATCTGCATATGGCACACAGATGGGGTAGGATTGTGCTTGGGTGTAAAAGTCTGTCCCAGTGGCTTCCCCTCCTGTCCAGTCCAGGCAATGACACATGGAACATCTAGATGTCCTCTGGGTGCATGCAAAAGCCTGCACAGCAAAGGTGTGTGTGTGTGTTCTTAGGGGGAATCTGCTCTATTTTCTTTTTTTAGCTAATAAAGGGTGGGGAAGTGAGGCCCAACCACTTCCCCTGAGGGAGTGGGGGGTTTGCAACCCAGGTTTACTCATGAGCAGGGCCAGCAGGATCAGGATCAATTGAGGTTTTTGGAAAGATTCTTCATATGTGATAGGCCACGTAGACCATGCTCACTCACGAGAGTGTCAGGCCATGGGTGCTCTGAGTAAAGCTGTGCTGTGCTGCTGTGTGTTGGGAAGCGGTAGGCAGGGGTATTCCAAAGTCTGCTTTTCTGATTCTGGCAGCCAAGGTGCTGCGGAAACAAGCCCCTTGCTGGCCGTCTGCATCTGTGCACAGCTGCACCCTCGCCTGTGGCCCCTGCAGTCAATTCCACTGCTCCAGGGCTGGGGGAGAGGAGGAAAGTGCCTTCTCTCGTGATTACCCATGCCCACTTATCTGCATATGGTGCACAGATGGAGTGAACCCAGGCACAGACGGAGTGAACCCGGTTCCGTTGCCGCACTACATAGCCACACACATGGCACATAAAGTGTCAGGATCTCCTCTGGGGAGCATGCAAGGCTTCAGAGGGTTTCAGGGAGAGGGAGGTAGTGGAGAATATTTTATATTTTTTAACAAAGAGAGTTGGGGCCCCACTAAAGTGGGGCTCCCTTGAATTCACTGGTGGTTAAGTGAGCTTGCCATATGCGGGTGGGGGATTGCCCTTTTATGGGCAAAACCAGTCTACATCCCCAATAGACTGTCCCTCTCATGAGATTGCCAGCCCAATGCTGCCAGACTGAAGGAATTTGCTTGGGTCTGGATGGGCTGCTTTGCTGGGGTCACTCATCACGAAGTTTCCCAGGTTATGGTGGGACAGATCCCCCAGCATCCTTTGCCCTCCCTCATCTGCATATCCCATTCTAGCAAATGTGGATTTCCCCGGCATTCCAATCCACACACCCTGGCCCCCAAACCACAGGGAAATTCATGCAAGTGTGGTGCTTTTGGGGTGTAGGGCTACTTGGTGGATGGCGGTTCCAAGGCTGGCATTGCAGGGCATTTAAAGGGCTCTCAATGCTCTTTCCCTACCAAGGGCGGGTGAAACGTTCTAAAAATGCATGATCGCGCTCGGAACACCCCTTCTAGATCGCGGGCTGAGCCGCTGACACGGTGATGCTTTCCCCACAGTCTTGCCATGGAACAGGCTGGATTGCCCTCGGTCCCCATTGTGAATTCTAACCCTTTCTTTCAAACAAAACCGCCAGCAACAGTTAAAAAAACAGGAAAACAGCAAAAGGAAAAAAATTGTGTAGTAGAAATTATGTTTGGACCAGAGTTGTAGAAATGGATGAGAAAAACGTGTCTCGGTCCTCAACTATAGTTTGGGGAAGTAATCTCATCCACTGAGAAAATAGTCCCATTCATTCTTTGCAAGCCACATCGACACAGTCTTTCTTCCTCCTCTTATTTTCCTGTCCTTCCTTCCCTCCTACTTCTTGTCTCTTTCTCTGAAGTTCTCTATTCATCCTCAGTTTCCCTTCTCTGCTATGTTTTTCTTTTTCAATTAGAAATAGTTTTGAAGGTGCTCTGATTCCCACAGATTGGAAATGTGGGGGGCTGCTTTGGCTTCTTTTGCGGTTTGAAGAAACACTTTGAATAAACCCTGCTGGGTAAGCCTTAACTCTGTGCTGGGTTGTGCTGCTGCCTTCATGTCCTTGGAAAAACAAGTTTCTCAGTATCGCTGGACTCTCTCATGTGTTATGCAAAAGTTCAATAGAGCGTATGCTGGGATGCATTTGTGATGGCAGTTTAGTGAGTTCTGAACATCTAGTGTTTCACCTGCTTTTTGCCAGTGTTGGTTTGGCAGTGTTGTTATTTGCAGGTAGAAACTGATGAACCTTTACCAGCTGAAGAGCTGAAATGATGAGAAATGCTTCACTCATTGAATGTATGTCTTCCAAGCAGTTATTAAAGGCAGAGAAGACCTGCCACAAAAGCAGGTGTCTTAAATGGCAAATCAAGAAGGTTGCAGAGGAAGGGATTTTCTGCACTTAATTCAGAAAGATGTCTCTCTTGGTTGATTGTGTATTTCTGAGGTTTTCTAATACGCTCCATTTCCCATTACTGAGCCAAAATAAATTTGTTTTCTGAAAACTGCAGTGATGCTAGTGGCAGGAGTGTTCATGCAAAATTTGGTATCTGTAGGTGGTGTGGGTTAGAGTTATGTACCTTTAATTGGAATCAACAGTTTTAAAAAATGACTTGGAATAGTTTCTATCTATTTGAACTAATTTTGCTGAGGCAAGGGGAAGGTGTGCATTACTTAGTTTCCATCACAGTGGAAGTGCATCTGTGTTTATTACTGCTATTTATAGATAGGCAAGAATGATAGTGAATGCCTCTGTTTTCCCTGTAAATCCATGATAATCCTATTCCTCCTCTAAGACATTGCTTGCGACATACAATTTGTTTGTTCTGCAGGTGCTTTCATAATGTCTAAACGTGTGCATCCAAGTGGTGTGGGAGGCCAAGCAGCAGGGAGGGGCTCCACTCTCCCACAACTGGAGTTTGGCAGGCTACAGCTTGGTGAATGTCTGCAACATGAAACGGAGTTAAGAACTGGAACCCTGGCCACGATTAACTACAGTCAGTCATTGTGGCTATTCTCACGATCGCTCAAAAGCGGGCTAAGGGAGCCTAGTCTGCTTTTGGGGGATCATGTGCCGCAACAGGAGGAGCGCGGCTCCTGGGAGCAAACCTCGCTAAGTACCCCTCCCCTTAGATGAGGTTAACGGAGCAAGTGCTCCGTTAACCTCATCTTTTTGCTCGTGTGTTGCTGTGGTGTGCGATGACACATGAGTAGACCCTCGACTCGTGGGTCTCTCGTGGGTCTCTCCAGGATGCCCCGTGCACTTGCCGCGTGGCCTCCGATCCCCGCCAGCTCCGTGACAGAGCTGGCAGTCGTGTGGGTGGCTGATCTGGCCTCCCAGGGCTGCCTTTTGATTGTCTGCGGAGAGAGCGGGCTAAGCCCACTTTCCCCACAAACCCCTTTACGGCTCTTCACACTGATTGTGTGAAGAGCCTCATTATGTCTGAATACAGCCTATATTACTACCTCATATTGTTATGTCCTAGTCTAGTGAATTTGATTTCAATTTTATGTCAGAATACAGCTTAACTTAAGGTAAATGAATGTATTTCTTCTGTTTATTTCTTATATGCTCTTTTGTATATTTGCAGACACTTGTTTCCTAATGAACAGTTTTCTGGTAAAATACTTCTGGCTTTGCTTGGGAATTCAGGTGTTCTGGTTTCTTTCTTAGGCATCCTGCCTAACCTTTGTTTAAACAGATACTCATAATACTATGGTGAGCCAGAACATAGATATGGGGTGGGTGAAAGAACACAAACAGAAACTACTCTAATTCAGACAAAGGGGTAAGCCTTCTCAGCCTCTGTCCCACTGTCCCCAAAGTACCTCCAGGTTTTCCTGCTTGCTTGTGTTTTGCTAAATAATAGATGGGTAATAGTACTGAAACCCTGATTACAGAATCCTTTGAGAGAGGGCTCTTGCATTCCTTCCTTTTACTTTTTCATGGTCAGAACTGAGTCTTGAGTGGAACAATTTTTCTGTTTGAACTGTATCTTCATCTATGACACAAATATACAGGGTTCCTTGAAAACATTCCTAATCTTGTCTCTGTGAAGGACAGAGAAGATAATAAAAACAACCTACAGGCTTTAGAATTCTGGGGATGCCATATTGGTTATATCAGCTGGAATTCTTGTTATGTTTTGAAGAGACTCCTCCATTATGTTGTGTCATGTTGCCTCCCCTTTTCTGAAGTTCTGCCTCTTCTTTTTGTTATCACATTACATCTATCACAGTACTGCCCCCAGCCATATTTCTGTCCTTCTGTTCCACTTGAAACCTCATTTCAGCTTGTACCACTTGCACCTTGAATCGCAACAACAATGATCAGATGTGCAGAGTAAAATTTAATTTACTTCATTATTTGTGACTGAACAATGAACTAATTTTGTTGGTTATAATGGATTTATCCTTTTTCTTATGGCATCCATTAAATGTATTGTAAGCCGCCCTGAGCCATTTTGGAAGGGCAGTATAGAAATCACATAGATAGATAGATAGCATCAACTACTGTCTGCTGCAGGCCGGTCCCAAGCCACACTGGTACTTGGAACAGATTATTGAGCTGCAGCCCCATTTTAACTCCATGGTGCGCAAAGAGTGCCAGCCAGGTGTCAAAACGCCCCCACCTTGCAAAATCTGAACCCTACTCTCCCATCACAAGGCTTCCCATCCCATGCAACCAATACCACAGTGTGCCTTTCTTTCTTTCTTTCTTTCTTTCTTTCTTTCTTTCTTTCTTTCTTTCTTTCTTTCTTTCTTCATATTTGTATACCACCTGATATCTCTAGGCAGTGAACAAAATTTAAAACAGATTAAAAACCCACAAAACACAAATAAAAACAATCTCATAAAAGCAGTTGTTAAAACAAATTATTACAATTAATTCCAGTTAAAAGCCTGCGAGAACAGGTGCATCTTGAGGGTCTTCCTGAAAACAAATGGAGAAGGAGATGCTCTTATTTCAACAGGGAGCATATTCCAAAGCCCTGGGGCAGCCACAGAGAAGGCCTGGTCCTGAGTCGCCACCAAAAGAGCTGGTGGCAACCTTAATTGGACCTCTCTAGAAGATCATAGTAGGTGGCAAGGTTAATGACAAAATATGCCCATCACCTGTCCCAGTCCCACTCTATTAAGTCCTCAGCCTTCCCAAGCTCCTCCTAAGTGACCCACACCTCACAGATGATCTTCCCATATCCCCCACTAGTTCCCCAAACCACACTCCCTGCATGACATTCCAAGTCCCTCCTCCCTTCCCAACCTCCCTGTGTGACAAACATCTCCCCACACAAAGCCCCTCCTAGGGATGTGCATGGAACCAAGTGGGGGTGGTTCAATGGTGGTGTGTGTGTCGCACATTAAGGGTGGGGGAGGGTGCACTTACCCCTCCCTCTGCTCCCCCCCTCGCTGGTGCTCAGTATTTGCAAAGTCCTACGGGGTGACAGCATACCTCCCTGCTGCCCCATCCGCTCCCTGGCCAGAGGTAGCTGGCGCATTTGCGCACGAGCCCACCCACCCAGAAAGGGCCTCCGAACAGGTTTGTGCACATCCCTAGCCCCTCCAGCACGATCCATTTCCCCTGTATGACATTCTTATGCTCCTCCCCTGTAGCTTCCCTGCCCTGCGGAATCTTCCTTTGCCCTCCTGTCTGACCTCTCCTTACTTGGCAGTGATGGCAGCTGCCTCTCTATTTCCCTCCTTTCCCTGGCATTTGAAAAGGCAGGGAGCTGAAGGAAATGCGGGGAGGACCCCACACTTCCTTCTGCTCCTTATTCCTCTTCCTGTCAGAGCTGTTTGGGGCTCACAGCAGTGGGCGGAGCTCAGGAGGGAAAGTGGAAAAACACACCCTTTCCTTGATTTCCCACAGTTGTAGCATGCCTACCAGAGAGTTAAATACCCAAACATTATTTATTTATTTTTGCATTTATATCCCGCTGTTCCTCCAAGGAGCTCAGAGTGAGGTACATGGTTATTTTTATCCTCACAACAACCCTGTGAGGTAGGTTAACCATTATGTTGTGGCCTGGAGTTAAGCTCCACCACTGCCTCCTTCATTCTCATTCCTTTCAGTTTCTATGTTAGTGTGTGCATTGTGTGCAAACATTGTGAAGCATGTTTGTTTGACTGCACTAAAAAGTGAACATTGTGTGCAAACATTGTGAAACATGTTTGTTTGACTGCACTAAAAAGTGAATAAGAGTTTAATTCATCTGGAGTACGGACCTTACATTCCAGAAAGTTTTTAAATGTTAAAGCACAAAAGGGAGAAAAAAAAAAAAGGCTAAAGCACAGTTATGGGGCCAGCTGCCAGCTTCTGGGTCCAGATTTCCCTCACAGCCCTGAGAGCCCAGGGTCAATCCTCATTCTTTTGCCAGTTGTGCACTTTTATAAAGGGTGCAATGTGTAAAATCAAGATGTGGCAAACCCTTGCTTTCTCTCTGCACCTGAATAGCCTTGAGGGAGGCTCAGGGACATACTCACTCTGTTTCTGGCAGCCTCTTGCTTTTCCTGCTTTTGACCAGTGAGTTAGATTAATTGTTCACTGTACCTGGAAGATGCCATTTTGCTCTTCACCTCATCGCCTTTACATGTGGCTTGTGCAGAGGCATGCAAAATTATGTCTTTTGCTCACGGTAAGTTGATTCCAGTGATACCCCCTTCTTTATTCTGAATAGGGGATTGCTACAAGCAGAGCTCAAAAAGGGCCATTGCAAACAGAAGCAGTTGCTTTTCTTGTCGAGGGAAACACCAAGTTCCAAACTCCAGGTTTCCTTCTTAACTGGAATTTAGGGCCATTGGGGCAGCAGAAGGTAGGACAAGGATGCCTAACCCTTTCTCTGTCCATCAATATCCCCCCCCCCGCCTCCCCTCAGCTAGGCCATCAAACTGGAGGCTGTGAGGAAAACAAGGAAGGGCCTTTTACAGGGAACCGTTGGCTGGCAGGGGAAGGGTCAAGAATCTCCCTTCAGTCCTTGCAAATATCTCCCCCCCCATCTGTATTGTGTTAAATGGCAAACTTGTTTTTAGGAAATATATATATTTGCTGGTGTAGTACAGAATCTTATTGAGAGAGATGCCGGAAGGAGCAATGGAACAGACTCCTTGGGAGGAAGAAGGCAGGAACTGCTGCATGTTGCTTCCATAAATGGTTTCTTTTACAGGAGTGAGTGGATCTCACAGGGGGCAGGGGAAGAGATAAATGAGGGCCCAAATCTTTGTGGTCTTCCATGAGTGGGTTTTCAAACGTCAAACCTCACTGCATAGATTTTAGCCAGGAAGAATGATCCTATATATAGGAGTTAGATTCTGGACCAAAACATTCTAGGGCTCTGATTTTGGAGGGAGTAGTGGTGTTCCATTATGAAAGTTGGCACACCACTTCTTCACAGTTGAATATGATGGGCACTTGTCACTCAATGTTTGAATCATACACTTATGGATTTCCTTTGGAGTTTTCTTCTGCAGGAACAGGAACTTTGTGACAGCCTGGAGTTCAACACTTGAAAATTCCACACTTTTTGTTGACATGGTTCTTTCAATGATCTGAAAAAGATTCAAAACTTAGCGCTATGATCCTGCAAATTGGCACTTTACAATATAAAAGAACACTCTTTCCAGCTACAGTGACAAAATTATGCTCAGATTTTAGGAAGTGGGTTGGGCCGAGAACTTTTCAGTGCCCCCTCGTATCTATTGCCCTATCTTCAGCTGCTATTAGCTCTGTTAGTGAGGTGGCGGGGGTGTGTGTGTGTGGATACAGGCACAAAATGAGGCAAAGAAACGTTAAAACCACTCCTTCACTATTGCTGTTGCTCCAGTCGAAGTTGGAGTCTCTTACAGGGCTCTACTTGCTCTTCCTCTATGTCTTAGATTGGCATCCTGTGCAGGGCTGCTTTGGGTTTAAAAAAGAAACAGAGGGAAGTATCATGGAATGTGTGTAGTTTGAATCTTAGGCAGATCTGTCTCCTTGGCTTTCAGAGAGGGTTTGCTCTGCTCAGTTTTCAGACAGAACCTCCTCTGGTCCAGGAAGATCTCTCTCCAGCAAACAGTTTTCAGTTGTCCCCTTTTCACACTTTCTCTCCCATATGACCTCTTCTTTTCTGACTTTTCTAGTTCTCATGGCAACCAGAACTAGTCAACAGCTTGCTTTTCACCTGCCTGAGTTGAGTTCTAGTTGGTTATTGCTCACTCAGGGTTTGCTGCATTGGATGCCATATTTCTCTCAATAGGCATAGAACTCAACTCCAAGCAGGAAAGATATACGGCCAAATTTCATTAGAACTAGGTGTGTGTAATGGCGGCCTAGCAGTTTTGTTGTCATTGAAAAGGGGTCAGTTAGGAGTAGAGAAGTGGCAGTAGGTGCTTAAATCCTTCCCTGTCCCCTGTTTTGCCACTCCAAATCACCCTCTAGTGGCCTTCCCCTTTGTAGGGTTATAAATGTGTGTATTTGAAACTCAGTGGGGAGAAGAGCCACTTGAGCTGCGACCTATCTTTATGCATTTATTATTTTCTGTTGAATGTCTTGGGCAATGCCCCCTTGAAATGTAACCTGAGATAACCAGTAAACACTATTGCAAGGTTTTCTTCACTCCATCTTTTCTTAATGATGATAACTCTGACTTTTTAAAAAAGGCCTTTTTCTTTTTTGTTCAGGGGTATTCAAGAAGTTCTGGTTACTAATGGTTTCTGCTAATTTATAGTTTCTGAAATTTTTGCATTTCTCTCCAGTTCTCCATGGATTAAGATTAGTAGAAGTAACAAGTGGGGACTTTCAGAAAAATAGTGCATTGTAGAATAGGGGTTGTCCTGTTCAGGATTGCAGCACACCTGAAACAGAAACACTGTAATGCTGCTCAGCACTTGTAGGGGGAAGGTCTGTGAGGGAGAGCCGGGGAAGGAAAAGAGATGCCATGAGTTGATTCTTAATAATGTTTTCTTTAATGGAATAACTACTTTTGTGCATGGTGTGTGTGTGTGGTTTTTGCCAATTCTCCCTTCCCTCTGTAGCCTCTTTTGCCCCCTGAAAACCTGCTTGGGAGGACTGAGGGTGGGGAAGCAGATTTCCAAGAGCAGATTTTTAGGGGCCACAGTGGGTTTCAGCAGAAGGCAGGATCAGCAAAAATACCCCTTTCCAACAACAAAACTTATTTCATTTCCCACAGTTCCTAGGCTCTAACCCATTCCCCCACCCCCACCTGCCACTTTCATGACAGCTGCACCAGCTAGAACCAGAGTACTTTAGTGCTGTGTTTTGGGAGTGGAAGGCTTGGGTTTGTGACAGTAGTGGCTGGTGGACATTGGAGTGGTGGTGGTGGAGCTACGGACGGACAGGGGAGAACCTGGTCACCGAGGCAGAAGCCTACCCCCACTTCCTCCATGCCATGGGCTTTTCTGCTAGCATTGAGGAAAACAGAAAGAGAAAAGGCAAGCAGGGGCAAAAGCAGAAAACAGAAAAGTTGGGGTGGGGGGGAGAAGACAGAATGCAAAAAAGCCAGGGCAAAAAGCAGGGAGAAAGGCAGAAAACAGGGATTGCATCCCCAATCCCACCAAACAAACAAGCTAGTAAAAGTTCAGACTTACCGGCCACCAGCCCAGGAATTCTACAAAGCAGGGAACTTCCTCCCCTGCCTGCAACTTCCACTTTTGGTCTTACTGGCTGGAACAGCTACTGCTCAAATTCCAGCCAGTCTGATTCCTAGGAGGCTCTTCATGGCACTGCCCCCAGGAAGAAGGGGAAAATGTTTTAAAAATATACTCCCTGAAGCAACCAGGAAGTGCATTTTAAAAAAATCATTTTTAATATCCTGTTCTTCCTCCAAGGAGCCCAAAGTGGTGTACTACATACTTAAGTTTCTCCTCACAACAACCCTGTGAAGTAGGTTAGGCTGAGAGAGAAGTGACTGGCCCAGAGTCACCCAGCAAGTATCATGGCTGAATGGGGATCTGAACTCAAGTCTCCCCGGTCCTAGTCTAGCACTCCAACCACTTCTTCCTGGGGGCAGTGCCAGGAAGAGCCCCCTAGTAATCAGATTGGCTGGAACAGCATGAGTAGCAGGTGTTCCAGCCAGTAAGACTAAAACAAGAAGTTACAGGCAGGAGAGGAGGGGCTGGAAGAAGTTTCCTGTTCTGAAGTTTTCCCTGGCTGCTGGTAAGTCTGATCCTTTATTAGCTTGTTTATTTTTGTGAGGGGGGGGCATTACCCCTCCTGACCAGCTGCCACTGGTTTGTGGAGAGGAGCAAAGGGGAAAAAATGTCCATCTTTAAAAAGTAAATATATGAAACTGCCTTATTTTAGGTCATTGGTCTGTCTAGCTCAGTACTGGGTATTCTAACCGTAGCAACTCTCCAAGGTTTCAGGGAGAGGTCTTTCCCGTCACTTGCTGCTGTCTGATCATTTTAAAGAGACTGTACCTGAACTCTTCTCCATATAAAGCACATGCTTTTCTACTACATTATGGCCCTTCTTCTCCCCACTTTCAACTTCCTTAAATAGAATGTGTAGTGATCAGCCTCCCCTCCCCCTAAAGAGTTAGCTGGAAGTGAACCCTGCCTTGACTAACAGGCTGGTGAGCCCCAGGGCTCAGCCAATCAGTGCACCAGGTGGGTGGGACCTAGAGAGCTGTTGCCAGGAGGAAGGAAGTTCTTTGTTGGAAGAAGCTAGGTTGGAGGTGCACAGGAGGAGATGTGGCCATGGAGGTTGGCTGTAGGAGAATAACTCTGCAGTTCCTTGAAAAACAGGAGGGCAGGAACCTTAAATTCTCAACAGGAATTGGTGAGTTCAAGGAAAAAGGAACCCAAGGCTAGTGGCTTCAGAAGTTTAAGGCAGGAGAAAGTGGTTTAGTAAGAGTTTGTGCTAGAATCTGTGTTTCTTTGGTGTGTGCTTTTGCATATTCCTGATATTATTCTATTATAAAACTGAGTTTTTTCAAGTTCTTTTCTTTTTACAAGCCTCTCCGAGTTGATTTTTAACTCAGAAAAAGGGGGTAGGGGCTGATGAGGGATTTCTCTGGTGCAAACATGTCCTCAAATGTTCCGCAGCTATCAGTTTGTTCACCACATATAGGCGTGCACGTGGATGATTTTTGCACTTAAATGGCGAAATAAAGAGAGTTTCCCCTGGGATTCCACCCCAAGCCCAGGGAAGTTCAAGCTTTGTCGATAAGAGGGGTGGCGGTGGCAACGTTTTAAACTTACTGACAATACAGAATAATTTTAGGAGAAGCCTAGCCAGGCAGCTCCGCAGGGATGATTCAGCATTTCTTTCTCTCATGTGAGCTTGCTCTGAGACAAAGGCTTTAATTCACAACAGAATGTTTTAAACTCATGGCATGCATCCCTGTGATCCTAGTCCCTCCTTCTAGGACAGGGGTTTCCTGTCCAGATGTTGCTGAATTGTAACTGACATGAATAAACAGAACCCCTGCTCTAGGAAAATAAAAGAAGCTAAAGGTTTGAGTAGGTCAATTTCTCCCCCTACCAGTTTTCCTGTTAGTGTTAGTTGGGGAGAAGGGTTGGGGAGAGAAGGGTTGGGGTCAGCAAAAGGTCAGGGAGACTGAACAGCCCTTAACACTACATGGCTCCTGATGACTTCTGAGCATGCTCAGCATGCTGATCTTGTTGGATCATTTTTGGGATTTCCCCCCTTTTAATTTACAAACGAAGAAGAGTCCTGCTGGCACAGACCAAAGGTCCTGGTGATCCAGCATCCTGTTCCTCATGGTGGCCAACCAGATGCCTCCAGGAAGCCCACAAACAATGCATTAAAAATGGCAATGGAGTCCTCTTTCCTACAGAGGTGGTGGGGAGCAGGAGAATCTCCCAAATATACAGGGATCACTACTTTGTCTTTGGGTGACATTGTGTATTGCCTAATGGATAGCTATGGGACTACTAAGTGGTATTAAAAGCAACACCTTGTGGAGGTGGGGACAGGGGCAGTGTGTGGAATCATGGAATGGAAGGGGGAAATAAATGACTGGAAAATCTCTTCCCTCTCTTGCACAAATGTTTGAGCCTGTGAGGCTCTGAAGCTAATGAATAGCTTACCATTCATATAGGCCTTCCCCTCAGCAATTTAATGCTGTAATACAAGTGCCTTCCAGTGTTGACTGATTGCTGAAATTTGGTGCTGAATGGAAGCTGCTCATCCAGCCCCACACCTGGATGACACAGTGGAGAGCAGGGGGTATATTTACCTCCCCTTCCCCCCAGTGTATATGGAACTTGGGTAGAAAATTGTGCACATCACAGCACAGACCCTAATTTTATTCCTCCCCCCAGAGTACTCTGAGTTACTATGCACTCTGCCCCCTCTGACAGGTGATTAATTAGGACTGATGAAATGTTTTCCGACATACCCTTCCCAACTCTTTTAGCTTCAAAGTGGTTAGAATCCTTAGAAGCATATAGCATCCTGGATGGTGGGGACAATAAGTGTTGAGGATGTATGCATTGTGAGATCAAAGCAAATTCCTTTCCCCACTCTGCCCCCACAATATATCATAAGATGTTAGGGGCTTGATAAGGCAACTTCCCCCCACCTGTTCCCCCTGCCCCTGCAGAGGCACTTAACAGTTCATGCTTCCTGGATGCCACTGAGCAGGCTTCATCCTTATCAGTCTGTTTGGGAGGTTTAAAAATGAATATATTTCAGCATGCATGGGGAGTCCCCTGAGTATGCAGAAATCACAACTTTGTCTGTGGGTGGCCAGCTGACAGGCATAGGGCCAAGTTTAATATTAGAACACATGATTATCATGATGCAGAGTAGAGGAGGAGGAGAAGGAATCTCTTTCTCCTGTTCAGCAATTGATCGGAGCTGGCCCCAAACATCTTGGCACCCAAGAGAAGAAATCCAATTTGAATTTGGTTCTAACTTGATTTGGCCTCCATATAGAGTTGTGATCCTAGTCTTCTTGAGAGAAATCTGGCATCCCAAGTGTGGCAAACCCTACAAGTCTCAGATGTCTCTACAAGTCTCTGGTAGCAGGGATGGCTGGGAGGGAAGATCATCTTGCCAGCTGCCTCAGGTGGTAATGGGGGTTTGGACCAGGCCTGCTGGAATGACTTTCATATGTTCCATTCAAGGAGATTTCTACTCCTTGCTTCAATTACACCTCCTTTAAAAACTGACATATTTGAAGAAACTCACACTTATCAGATCCACCTGGGTCATATCTCGGACTGTCTACACTGCTTTGGATATGGTCCAAAGTGATCTGAATTGGCTTGTTTCAGTCTTGGACTGACACCCTTTAACTATTTCCAAAAGAGACAGGGCAGTATAGATGATCTTCCATCTCTTTCCCCACTCCTTTCCTTGAGGCTTTGTTCATTGCTACAGGACTCCAGACACTTCTGCAGGGATGACCTGAAGCTTGTGGAAAGTGGGCTCTCTTCTATAAGCAACAGAAAGTTGCTTGAACCTGCTGCATATGCAGATCAACCTGCTGCACATGCAGCTGCCCACAATAAGTCCTCCTTTCAGCAAACTCCTGCTCAGCATGGAGTTAAGCTTGAACACTCTGACTTGGCAAGCTCTATCTCATCACTTTCAGGTGGGCCTGCTGATCCAGTGAGGTGGTGTCAGTGTTCTTTATAAGCTGTTTTCTCCCTGCAATCAAAGAGATTAGTAGAGAGGCTCAGGTGTGTGCCTTGTCACTGAAAGCCGCCTAGACCAGCTGGAGAATGCTGATATGGGGAGATAAGATGATGCCATAAACCCACAGAGAAGCCTCCTTACCTGATCAGCTAGGAAGCACCAGTGATCCTGGAGAAAGCCAGTTAGAAAGGTAAAGGTCCAGGGTAGTATGAGGAGGAAGCTGATACTACTCTCTCAATCTCCAGGGACTACAATTCCACCTTGGCCTATGCAGGTGTGGTTCACTTAGCTGAGTTTAGGCATCTATGATCTAGGACCTTGGTGAATCTTGTATTGTACAACTATGGAGGTGGCGATGTATTTCTGTTGCATAAATATAATAGTGTCAGATATGGCCACCATCAGGGTCATAACTCTACATGTTCCAAGAACACAAGCCACCCTAGGTCTGGGGGCTACTGAGGTCTCTTGCTGCTTGCCCCTGCCCCTCCTCCTGGGAGTACTCTGCTCCCCACCACCACTGCTGCCGCCTGCTTACCACCGCTTGCCAGCCGGCTCACACAGCAGTAAGGGACTGAATGGGCGCACCTTAGGGATGCATGGGCCAGGTACTTCCTGGTACTTCTGGGCAAAGAGGGATGGGGCGACAGGGAGGTATGCTGCCGCCCTGAAGGAGCCTTTGATAATGGAGTGCCAGCGGAGGGGAAGCTGAGGGAGGGGTAAGTGCACCCTCCCCCACCCTTTAAGTCCCCCCCCCATCTTTGAACTTCCCCTGCCCGGTTCTGTGCACATCCCTACCCTACGCAGGTAGGGCTGCTTGTGTGCAGTGCTGAGATCGAGCCCAATCCTGACTCTGTCTCCCCTGAAAGCCCAGGTTTTGTACCAGGACTTTGTACTTGGGCTTTTACCTGGGTTAAAGGGTGTGAGTGACAGGCGCGGCTCGTGAACGCGCCTCCGGCGGTGGGGGGGCGGGGGCGGTGGGTGGCTTCTTTAAGGTAAACAGAGCCGGTGCTCTGTGCCACCCAGCAGCCCCTGTGGCGGAGAATCGCCTCCATCACTCACCTGGCCCCTGGCAGGGGCTCGCCTCTGCGGGAGCCAGGTGAGTGGCTGAGGTGATTCCCCGCTGCGGGGGCTGCTGGGCGGCACGGAGTACCGGCTCCGTTTACCTTAAAGAAGCCCCCCAACCACCCCCCTGGAGGCGGGTTCACGAACCGCGCCTGGTAAGTGAACACAGCCCAAGCATACATAGAGTCAGGTGCCTAGAGTGCCCGACTCCTGGAAGAATCCCCCAATGTACCATGGTTGTTGCATTGTGGGATTCTTTGAAGCTGGGACTTGTCTCAGCCTCCAGAGCCCTGCGCTGCTCTGTGCAGCAAGGACTGTGTGGGTGCATGGTGGCGTGCCGAAGAGGACATCAGGGATCATCAGGGGAAAGTAGGTCTCTCCCTGTCTCCCCCCTCATCCACCCGCCCGGTTGTGATAATAGCTTTAACCAAACACAAACTATCTGAAATATATGGTTTTCATACTGTTTTCTTTCGGTATTATTCATGGATATAATGACAGAAGCTTCTCCATTCTAATAAACCAAGCAAGAAAAGGACTATCCAGGAATGATTTTTGTGTGTGTGTGCTTTGTATTAATTCATTGCCATGGAATTTGAGTGCCTTCTAGTGGCAGAGAATTCTACATATGTTTGAAAGTACTGATGGATGTAGTGCAGATTGTGTTACCATTTTCTTCAAAGCTTCCAATAGATGCTACAATATTTTGAGCTACAAAAGAGAAGGAAACCTGTGGGCATAAACAGTCACTATTTTTCACTGACAACAACCACTGTCTTCACCTCACCTTCCATTTTCAACTATGCTTTTGTCTGGACTAAACTTGCCTTGATGAATGAATCTGTGAAAGCTGTTGTTGCTGTGACCAGATAAACTGAAGTTTTAATTTCAGGGTGCATGAAATATGATTAAAGAGGAGGACTCACCAGGCCTGTAGCCAGCTGGTGTCATGGTGTGTACCTGAGACACCAAAAAATTCTCTTTCCTCCCCAGCCTCACTGACTGTTTTCACTGAACATTTTATAACCTGCCTCCCCTGACTTCTGCAATCCCCATCCAAATTTTGAGGCTGGTTATAGACCTGGGACTCGCCACACAAATGGGAGCTCTCTGGGCCTGATTATCAAAACTATCTAAAAAAACACAAGGCAATGTACAAAATGAACATTGTATATCACCTGAAGGTCCACTGGGCAAGGACAAGTGTCTTCAGGGGGCAGGCAGGTGTAGCATTTTAACAGAGTCACAGCTGGTGTTTTGCCTGCAATGTGATCCCAGTTGTGAAAACTTGCCTTATATATATCAGTAGGTCAAATGCTATTCCAGCTGTCAGTTATGCCTCTCCCATTCTGTTTCCTTCAGGTAGGTTGTCTGCCTTTAAAAACATCATAAAATGACATACTTCAGCTTATAAAAATTGCAGAAACAGTTGCAAAACTGCTCTAGGGATTAGTGTGGAAGTGTTGAGGAGGTGACAGACACTAGCCAATAGCAGCTGGATGAGCTATGCAGCAAGGTAGGATATCACCATCTAACTGCCCCATTCCTTTCTCCAGGTGCATCAATAGCACTCTTCTATTCCACATACTTAACATTATGCTTAAAGTCAGAAAAATTGCCACAAACCAAGTCTTAAAGACAAGAGAACAAGCAAAATACTGGAATGCAGTTATTCATACACTCACCATAACCAAGTGCACGAATGATGTCAATTCCAGAAAAAATGGTGTGGAAGCAACCATATATGTACTTCCTCCATTCTGTTACTCAGTGCTTTTGCCCTGCTCTTTAGCTTGAATTAGTGCACCTTCCTAAAAAGTTGCTAGCAAGTGCTTAAATAAACAGGAGAGTCATGCTTAAACAGAGAGCTACTGTTCAAACTACTCAAATGAATTTATTTGCTAAATTCCCCTTCTAGCATAAATTCCCCCTTTTAAATTCCCCTTCTATAACTTGATAGCTTTAAATATATTTATTGTACTATTATATGATTTAAGAAGTGTTTGATTTTTTTGTTGGTAATCAACGGATGGATGGATGGATTGATTAAGTGCTGTCAAGTTGGTGTCAACTCTTAGCGACCACATAGATAGATTCTCTCCAGGATGATCTGTCTTCAACTTGGCCTTTAAGGTCTCTCATTGGTGTATTCATTGCTGTTGTGATGGAGTCCATCCACCTTGCTGCTGGTCATCCTCTTCTTCTCTTTCCTTCAACTTTCCTCAGCATTACTCAGGGGAGCTGGGTTTTTGCATAATGTGTCCGAGGTAATGTGATAGTTTGAGCCTGGTCATTTGTGCCTTGAAAGTATATTCTGGATTGATTAGTTCTATGATCGACTTGTTTGTTTTCCTGCCTGTCCATGGTATCTCAAAAGTCTTCTCCAGCACTGAAGTTCAAAAGCGTCAATACTCTTTCTATCTTGCTTCTTCAAAGACCAACTTTGAAGTGTCAAGTTAGGGTCCTGAGTGTATGCACACGTGCATGTATTCCCACCCCACCAGGGAGTCTCAGACATGGAGCATATACTTCATGCATGCCTCTGGAAGCCAGGACTATGTGGCCCATGGCGGTCCCACAATGCACTGCATGAGGGCACGGTGCATTGTGGAGATCCCCCCAGCGACGGCTGGGAGCCCGCTCCTGTGCCAGCATTGGCTGGGATCAGTCGGTGCTCCCACATGAGCAGTTAGCCTGAGTTAAGGGCGTACTTGCAACCTTAACCTTGGCTAACCCGTGGGCTCCGTAAGTGGCATCGGTGCCGGGGTCTGCTTTTCTCACGGGCAGCCAAGCCCGGACTTAGTTGCCTTAGCTTGGTCTTTGATCCTTGTGAGAACAGCTTCTTTGCCTCAGTTTCACAGTCTCCTTGCTGCTGGTGTGGTTGTTCCTGCTCACTTCCTTGCACTTGCTTGACTTGACCTCTGGAGTGTTCTTGACTTCCAGCTTACTGGTTTTGATCCCTGAGCCCCAACCAGTTGCCTGGCTCTCCCAGTCCTGGCTTTTGGTCATGCACTACCACCTAATGGCCACTGCCTACATTGCAGCCCTGAGAACATGATTGCATATCTAACATTTTAATGATTAATATAATGATTTGTTTGTAATTACAACTCAAGCAAAGATGATTGCATGACTTGTAGTACATTTATAAACCAAATTCTAGTCAGGATTCATTAGACACATAATACAGTTAACTTTAACATCAAGTAAATGAACACAAATTGGACAAACATTTAACATTAATTATTTTTGACACAAAACTACTTTTGACTTGTTATAATGTTTCACAAGCCTTTGTCTGGCTACAATTGAGCTATATCAACAGATTGCATTGTCAACAGTTTACCTTTTGGGATTCCCTATAAATATCCATCAGGACATTTGGGGTATCCTTTAAACAAAGGAGCCACCTAATGGCAGGGAAGCAACTTGCCTAGGGAGCAAGAGGCTGTCAGTTTGAATCCCCGCTGGTATCTTTCCCAGACAATGGGAAACACCTATATCAGTAGGGATGAGCCTGGACTGGTCCGGAGGCCATTCTGAAGACCTCCAGACTGGTCTGGACATGAGGGCGGTCCAGTGGTCTGGCATAGGTGTGGGGGGCTCTTTAAGGGCGGGTGAGGGTGTACTTACCCCCCCCCTGCCGCTTTTCCCTCGCTGGTGCGTTCGTTTGGAAAAGCTTTTGGGGTGGCAGGATACCTCTCTGCCGCCCCTTACCCCAGTTGTCGGCAAAAGGCTTCAAAAAGCCTTTTGCGTGTGCGCACATCGCGCGCACATCACGTCTCCATGTCACGTGTGCGCACTCATCGCAGAGACGTGACGTGTGCGGGCGACATGCGCACGCGCAAAAGGCTTTTTGAAGCCTTTTGCTGACAACTGGGGGAAGGGGCGGCAGGGAGGTATCCTGCCGCCCCAAAAGCTTTTCCAAACGAACACGCCGGCGGGGGAAACGCGGCGGAGGGGGTAAGTACACCCTCCCCCGCCCTTAAAGAACTCCCCACACCTGTGCCGGACCACAGCTCCGCGGTTCCGTGCACATCCCTATATATCAGGCAGCAGCGATACAGGAAGATGCTGAAAGGCATCATCTCATACTGCGCAGAAGGAGGCAATGGTAAACTCTTCCTGTATTCTACCAAGAAAACCACATGGCTCTATGGTCTCCAGGAGTTGACACCGACTCGATGGCACAATCTTTCCTTCCTTTTTCCCTTTAAACAAAGCATGTTTAAAGGAGGTCCTTTATATAAAGGACATTTTAGATGTCCTTTAAGCACCCATCTGTGAAAAATAATTGTTGTTAGCTACTGCAGTGCACAACGAAAGGTAAAGTGTGCCATCAAGTTGATTTCATTTCCTGGCATCCACAGAGCCCTGTGGTTTTCTTTTGGTAAAATACAGGAGGAGTTTGCCATTGGCTCCTCCCATGCAGCATGAGATGATGCCTTTCAGCATCTTCCTATATCACTGCTGCCCGATATAAGTGCAGTGGGGATTCAAACCGGCAACCTTCTGCTTGTTAGTCAAGCATTTCCCCGCTGTGCCATTAGGCAGCTAGCTACTTTGGTTTAATTCTAAATAAAACCAGGCCATATCCTTGTTCTGCTGCTGTCATCTGTCAGCTCAGGCGAGGCAGAATCTGGACAGGTTCTGTGCTGGACAGCCTGCTCCAAGGAACCAGTCTTAGCTTTTTTAAGCTGGAGCAAGTTGGAAAGGCTGAACCTTGCCTCCTCCTGGATGCCTCTTGTGTCCTGCATATTCTGTATTTTTGTGGGCCCTCTGGTGTGGTTTACTTTGCCTAAAATCATTTCTCCAAGGACTCCTGCCTGTCAGTGTTCTGTCTAATCTTTTTCATCTGTGTGCAGAATGGGTTTTGTTCTGGGCTGCAGTATCAAGGCAGTGTGTCTGCACATATATTCAGAGTGGGACCTTTGTGATTCCTTTGTGCGGGATCTAAAATTAACTGAGCAGACATAAAAAAACTTGTGCACACGCACATGTGCATGCTTTAGAGAGAGCGCTACTGCCTGTAACCTTGGAGAAACTGCTGCCAGTCTGTGCATACAGTACTGCGTTAGATGGGCCAATGGTCTGACTTGGTAAATGGCAGCTTCCTGCATTCCTATCAATGTTAAAAAAGTTACAGGAAGACCTGATGTTTGCAGGTTGTCTTTAAGATGTCACACACTGCTGACTCAGCACCACATATTCTATAGAGTGGTTTGGCAACGTGTGGGAGATCAGATATTTAATGCTTTGCCTAATGTCCTGGGATGTGGTATAGAATTCCTGGATGTTGTTTAGCTTACCATAATGGAAACCAGAATGGAAACTTTGCAGGTCTATTGTTGCTGTACAATGTGCACTGTAATTCACAACATAAGCAAAATGACAAGTCTCTTCTCAAGGAACTTGCATCCTAAAGTTCAAAATGGGAGCGGAGTGATGGGTGAAGCAAAGACAAAAAGGGAGCCAAAAGAGAAAAGAGAGATTTTTGAGGAGGGATTTGAATGAAGAAGATTTAAAAAGTTGAGAACACAAGAATGTAGACATTGGGAGTGCCTGCTTGTCTTGCTGCAAGGTGGTTCTTCCCTAAAATAAAATCCACACAATAAGGAACAAGTTGTTCTAGTAAGAACTAATCTGCCTACTTTCCATTCACTGTCTCTACAACTGGACTAAATTTGGTTCAAATCGAGGTCCACAAGTTAGATCTCTTGCACCTCAAATGTTCAAGCGTCCACCGTCTTGCATTGGGGTGGATGACATCATTACACACTACACCACTGAGGTGTCCCTGTGTGTCACTCACTACAACTGCACCTAATTTGGTCCAAATAGGTTAGACAGTCATCAAGTTAGTGCACTTGCGCCTCAAAAGTTCACAAGTCCGCCATCTTGGATCGGGGTGGATGACATCATCATAAACTATGGCATTGATGTTTCCCTGTGTGCCCCTACAGCTGTAGCAAATTTGGTTGAAATCAGTTAGGCGGGTCACAAGTTAGCCCACTTGTGCCTCAAAAGTGTATGCATCTGCCATCTTGAATTGGGGTGGATGACATTATCACAAACTACGCCATTCCTGTGTGTCACTCACTACAATTGCACCTCATTTGGTTCAAATCGGTTAGAAAGTCCACAAGTTAGCCCACTTGCACCTCAAACATTTAAGCATCTACCATCTTGAATTGGGGTGAATGACATCAACACAAACTACGCCACTGGGGCATCCCTATATGTCCCTACAGCTGTAGCAAATTTGCTTCAAATCAGTTAGGTGGTTCACAAGTTAGCCAGCTTGTGCCTCAAAGGTTTATGCATCTGCCATCTTGAATTGGGGTGGATGACATCATCACAAACTATGCTGTTGAGGTGACCCAGTGTGTCCCTACAACTGTAGCCGATGTGGTTCATATTGGTCAGGGCGTTGCAAAGTTGTTGGGGATGGGGGACACACACATGGACACACAGAATGCTGGGTGATCTCATAAACCTACTGGAAAGTAGGCTAAAAAGTGCTCCTTGCCCTAAAGTCACTGCTAGATTGGTATGACGACAAGAAAGCTAGTCAAGAGTTTGGAAAAGAAGCCTGTGGGGAACAGTTGAAGGAGTTATGTATGTTTAGCCTGGAGAGGAGAAACCTGAAGGTGGACATGATAAGACTCATCCAATCCTTGATGGGCTGTCACACAGAAGAAGTCAAAGACTTGTGTTCTCCTGCTTCTGAGGGAAGGGCTAGACTGAATGGACTTAAGCTACAGAAGGGACAGATTTCAGTTGACTGTTGAGAGAAATCTTAACAGTAAGGGCAATTCAACAACGGGAGCAATTACTTAGGGGGTTGGTGGGCTCTCCCTCAGTGGAGGTCTTGAAAAAGATGCTGGACAGCCATCTGTTGCAGATGCTTTAGCTCTGGCTTTCCTGTATTGAGCAGAGAGCTGGACAAAATGGCCTACAGGCCCACTCCAGCTATATGGTTCTTGATTCCAAGATATGACTTGCTTGCTTCTGCTCATTTCTTGTGGCACACAATGATTTTGGTGCTGTGGGCAGATATGATTTTGGTGCTGTGGGCAGATATGTTAGTGGAAGAACTAGCCTCAATCTTGATCAGGCCTGTCTCCAGGCATAATGTAGCATTGGAGACACATCTTGGAACATGCAGCGCTGCCCTAAGGAACTGAATAGGAAAGATCCTGCTTCATGTACTAGATGAGGCCAGATTCTTCCCAATTCTACATATGTGACTCTAGGGAATGTAATCTGAAGAAGCATCTTGCTTCTATCACCTCTTTAAATCATGCATAATATTTCCCCCCAGTAACTAATTCTAATACATCTTTTAAAGGGGGATTTAAAAAATACAAATGCTTGTATTTTGGCACACATGGGACATATGTGTGGGTAACTTGGCAAAGGCGACTGTCATCAACAGCTTGTTTTAGGTTACAGTCCTGTGCTCAGTTAGCAGCACATATGCGCCATTTGATTTGAAATGAACTTTCACAGAGATAACTATGCACAGGGCTGCAGTTACTGCTGTAGTTACTGAGGCTGTGCACATTAAAAAGAGGTTTTATACTCAGAAAAGTGACTAGTTGCAGACATTGCTGTATACAATAGTCTACAGAAATGCAACACACACCTCTGGAGTTGTAGCAGATTTGCAAAAGTGGCGAGTCTCATCTGGATGAAAGTCTGTGCTTGCTTGCACAAGATGGTTATGATCAGAAATTTAACGTTATGCTACCATGAGCACATCTATGCAAAAGGAAAACCAGGTAATTAAAAAATGATACAGAAGTTGGTAGACCAGGCTGTGAATGGTTACAAAATGCTGGCATGGTAAGTAGCCACCACTTGGCAATTATATCTCCAATGGCCCATGCAAATATTGCATATGCCACTTCCATGTTTCCACAAGAGTAAAGCTCTATCTATGTCGGCCATTTCATGTTGCTGTTGTTTTCACTTGGCTATCTAGAAGGAATGTTCATAGTATCTTAAGTGAATGAAAACCAATCATTTGTATATAGTCACTGAACTTGCAAAACTCCATGTTCTTTTCTACTTAGCTAATAAAAATATAGGAACATAGGAAGCTGCCATATACTGAGTCAGACCATTGGTCCATCTAGCTCAGTATTGTCAGACAGGCAGTGGCTTCTCCAGGGGGCAGGAGCCTCCCTCAGCCATATCTTGGAGATTCAGGGAGGGAACTTGGAACCTTGCCCAGAGCGGCTCCATCCCCTAAGGGGAATATCTTGCAGTGCTCACACATCTAGCCTCCCATTCAAATGCAAAGCAGGGCAGACCTTGCTTAGCAAAGGGGACTATTTATGCTTGCTACCACAAGACCAGCTCTCCTCCTTTGCACATATTGATTACATATGCAATAGGGGTGTGCATTTTGGAATTTTCTTGTTTCCATTTGTATCTAAATCGAAACACCCCCGTTTTGTTTTGTACCCAAATTTTCTGAATCCGAATCAGCCCTGTTTTGTTTTGTAGCCAAATTTTCCGAATCTGAATCGATTTGGATTTTTAAAAAGGGTACCAGGGCAAAAAGAGTGGGTGGTGCTGGTAGTGTCCAATGGGTGGAAGCTACCATCCAAATTTCAAAGGAATTAGGCAAAGGGCTGATTTTTTGTGAATTTTTTAAGTTTACACATCTTTAAGAATTTTCCCATAGGGAATAATGGGGATTCCAGCAAATGTATTGCTTCAAATCAAGGGGAAAGGGATGACTCAGAGTGGAGTGAGGTGGGTGGTAGTGCCCAAAGGGGGCAAGGAAACTTCCAGAATTATCTCAAAGGAATTAGGAACATAGGTAACAGCCATATACTGAGTCAGACCATTGGTCTATCTAGCTCAGTATTGTCTTCACAGACTGGCAGCGGCTTCTCCAAGGTTGCAGGCAGGAATCTCTCTCAGCCCTATCTTGGAGAAGCCAGGGAGGGAACTTGCAACCTTCTGCTCTTCCCAGAGCGGCTTCATCCCCTGAGGGGAATATCTTGCAGTGCTCACACATCAAGTCTCCCATTCATATGCAACCAGGGCAGATCCTGCTTAGCTATGGAGACAAGTCATGCTCAACCACAAGACCAGTTCTCCTCTCCATAGGGCAAAGGGCTGATCTTTTGTGAATTGTTGAAGTTTACGTGTCTTTTAAGATTTCTCCCATAGGGAATAATGGAGGTTTCAGCAGCCCCATAATTCCACTTGGGGGGCACTGGGGTTTCCCAGAGTGAGGGGTTGTGTAGTGCACATAGGGTACCAACTACCTCCATACCCACAAGCCCTTGGGGTACTGGGTTTTGTGTTTCTGAGGTGTTCATTGTAGATTCTCTGGTAGTATATGAGATTTTCAGTGAAAAACAAGAATCCACTCTCATATGCTACCAGAGAATCTACACTCAGAACACCACAGAAACAACAGAACCCAGCACCCCATGGGTTAGCAACCCTTCCCCTGGCCAATGTGGGGTCAGTAAAGAGTGGGAAGAAGCAAAAGAGCCATTGGGGAACAAGGAGGGAGTTGTCAGCAGGTCAGCCCATGATTTAGGTCACCGATTGGGAGGGTGGAAAATTCAAAGAGATGTCAAACACAAAATGGAGACTGACTCAGAGATCACCACAAAATGGAGGTCCGAAACAACAAAACGTTTTGTAGCCGAAACAGGGACGTTTTGTTTTGTATACAAAACTTTTGGATCTGAAATGTTTCGCACATCCCTAATATGCAACATAAATTTACACAGACACTAGGGCCAGTTACTTCTCTCTCAGCCTAACCTACTTCACAGGGTTGTTGTGAGGAGAAACTCAAGTATGTAGTACACCGCTCTGGGCTCCTTGGAGGAAGAGTGGGATAAAAATGTAAAAACATTAAAAATAAAATAAAAATAAATCCCTGTCTCACAAAGCAAGACAAATCTATTCCCGGAAAAGTGTTATTGAAGGGAGGAAAGCAATCGAGTTTCTGCTTTTTAAATCCTAACTGTATTTCTTTGGGAATCAATGAGACTAACTTCTAAGTGAGCTTGTTTGGTACAGGGATGCTAGAGACACAGCTGTAAGTTCATTCTGGAGGGAATGATGATAGTTGGACTATTCTAGATCCCTTAGCTTGAGTATTTCAGACATTTCCTTGAAATTGGGGGGAATCTATTACAGAAACTATGAAGCATGATTAACCCTGGCTTGTTTAGTTAAAGGACTGTTCTCCACCCGCCACCCCACCCAAAGAGTAAAAATTTCAAGGTTCTCACCCATGCTTTGTTTGCTTGCACTCTTCAGTTGTCAAAAAGAAGACAAGGGGAAACTATTCTGGGAGCCATTTGTTAGAAAGCCACCTTGTAGAGGCATTGCAACCTTTTTCAAATCAGACTGGGGATGAGGCAGTCATAATTCTTTGCTGCTGCTCAGAATTAGAATTAAAATTATTATGGAAAAAGATGTTCAAGTCTGCACATTCTTTCAGAGCTCGAGATTGTTGCAAGGGAAAGCACACAGTGGTACATCTTCTGCATGACAGAGCTGGCTTTGGATCTCTCTGCCTATTTATTCCTGAAGGCCACTATCTCGATAATATGTGCAGATGTACATAGAGTTATTAGTTTAATTTGTTCTGAATTATAAGAGGGAACAAAGAGAATAAGGGACACAGGAGAGGGTGGGGAATAGAAGTTTTCCAGTTGAGATATTGTAAATGAAGTCATTCATTCTAGTTCTCAGATGAAGTCAGGAGGGAACACATTTCCAGGGCTCCTAAGCTAACTGGGAGCTGGAGAGCAGCAATTTGTAAAAATGGTAACGAGAGAGGAAGGAAATAAAGTATTGGTTGATGGGGTGAGCTGTTCATTAGCTCTTTGTGTCTGATTTCATCATGTTTCTCACATTTGAAACGTGAAACATTTGGGTGAGAGTGGCTTTGAGTGTGTGTATCAGTCTATGACTCTATTCACACAGCGTGAGCTGCCTGGAGCAATGGGAGCCCTCTGACTCCACATGCTCCAGACCTGGGTAGCCCAGCTCCCAGGTCTTTACCAAGGTAGAACAAACCTACCTCCTAAGTAGGCTGTGTGCTGCCCCTGATTGCTGCCCCTTTCCATACAATAAACAGTGCAATAAAAACAATGTACAAATAGTTCTATGGAATGCATACAACTTCCCTTGAGGTTGCATTTCTTTTGCAGAGACCAGGGCATAGCTATAATTGAAAGGGCAGGCGGCGGGTGGTGGTGGGGGAGAGAAATGTCTTTGAGTTACTGAGGGTGGGGCCTGCTAGTTGGGTGACAACTCATTCGGAGGACTTGTCTTGGCTTTAAACAAGATAAGTTCTCTCCAGGAGGGGAGAGGGAAGGAGCATCAGGATGTGCCCCTCTCTCCTCTCCTCCTGATCATGTGGCTAGTGCTCAGGTTCTGCACACCCCACTCTCAGCCTGACTGATAGGTTCAACAGTGAGGGAACTACTACTGAGCATCAGCCAGTCAGTCACGAGGAGAGGAGGAGGGAGAGATGCTGCTTGACACTCCTCTCCCCTCCTCTTCCCACCTAAGCTGAGACTGAGCTGAAAATATCTTCAATTAAAGGAGCTTAGAACTCTTTCTGAATCCAGCCCTCATTAAAAATAACAGTAAAGCCATAACACTCCTTTTCTCTCTCCAAACATTCCTTAGCAACTGGGTTCAGTTAACCTCTAAATCCTGGGGTGAAATCTGGGACTCAGGTTTCCCATGGAAAACCTGTGTGTGTGTGTGTGTGTGTGTGTGTGTGTGTGTGTGTGTGTATGAGCGAGAGTGTGAACAGGTGAATAAGAAAGATAGAAGAATTACTGATGTTGAATAAATATGAGGTGATCATAATAGAGACATATTTTTAAAATATTTGAGCCAGAGGAATGCACAGATATGCAAGTATATGTGGGGAATGTGTGATATTATTTGCAAAGGAGTCAGAGGAAGGACATGCTAACAATCGGGGCAGAGCCACCATTGGCAAACAGGTTCAAAGAATGTCAGACGGAGGGTGGGGTGCCAGTTTAGCTCCTGAGCGGGGCTGTGCGGCCCCATTTGAGAATCAAATGGCCGGCGCGCATGCTCAAATGGCCTCTGTGAGGCCTTGCAAGGTCTAGGGCCTTGCAGGGACCATTTGAGCATGCATGGTGGCCATTTTGGTTTTGGCAGCCATTTAAAAAAAAATTTAATTAAAAAAATGGCTGCTGTGCATACTCAAATGGTCCCTGCGAGGCCCTAGGCCTTGCCAGGCCTCACAGAGGCTATTTGAGCATGTGTGGCGGCCTCCAAAATGTTGGGAATTCTCTCTGGTAGGAGAAACCCTTTTTCATTATAGCAGAGTGCACAGAGGCACAACACAGCGGAATTTAGTTAGGCATGCGTGTATGCTGAGAGTAAAGTAACTTGCAGCCAGTTCATAGTTTCAAATCAATATATATGGTATTTATTAGAGAACTCCATTCTAGACAGGAAAGTGAGGAGCTGGGATCTCTTATCTATCTATCTGGATGCAGATGGATTCTGCATCTCTACACACACACGGTGCAGGGAGAGGGGCTTGCATGTTGCAAGGGAGAAGGAACAGGAAGAGAAGGGAGAGAGGAAGGAAGTGGCTGGAAGGAAGGAACTCCCTAAGATTAGCAATCTACATTCCAAAGGGATAGTGTCAGAGCAGTAGAGAAGGGATGACCAATGTCTTGACCCTCTAGCCTTCTGACTCACTAGTCTGGCCTCCTCTGTCATTGAGACAAAAGACAGCACATACAGGTGAAACTCGGAAAATTAGAATATCGTGCAAAAGTCCATTAATTTCAGTAATGCAAATTAAAAGGTGAAACTGATATATGAGACAGACGCATTACATGCAAAGCGAGATAAGTCAAGCCTTAATTTGTTATAATTGTGATGATCATGGCGTACAGCTCATGAAAACCCCAAATCCACAATCTCAGAAAATTAGAATATTACATGGAACCAAGAAGAAAATTAGAATATTACATGGAACCAAGAAGACAAGGATTGTAGAATAGAACAATATCGGACCTCTGAAAAGTATAAGCATGCATATGTATTCAGTACTTGGTTTGGGCCCCTTTTGTAGCAATTACTGCCTCAATGCGGCGTGGCATGGATGCTATCAGCCTGTGGCACTGATGAGGTATTATGGAAGACCAGGATGCTTCATTAGCGGCCTTCAGCAATTCTGCATTGTTTGGTCTCATGTCTCTCATCCTTCTCTTGGCAATGCCCCATAGATTCTCTATGGAGTCAGGTCAGGCGAGTTTGCTGGCCAATCAAGCACAGTACACTGTATACTTTTCAGAGGTCTGATATTGTTCTATTCTTCAATCCTTGTCTTCTTGGTTCCATGTAATATTCTAATTTTCTGGGATTGTGGATTTGGGGTTTTCATGAGCTGTATGCCATGATCATCACAATTATAACAAATTAAGGCTTGACTTATCTCGCTTTGCATGTAATGCGTCTGTCTCATATATCAGTTTCACCTTTTAATTTGCATTACTGAAATTAATGGACTTTTGCACGATATTCTAATTTTCCGAGTTTCACCTGTAGTCCTTCACTTCTAACACCCCCTCTCAGTGTCTCATGACTCAGTTCACAAGATTCATTTTCTTTCTCAGCTTTTCAAAGCAGGGTCTTGGTCGTGGCTTAGTGAGTAGATCTGTAAGCATTTCATTTGTTGGGCAGTAGATCAGCTTGATTAGTCCATCCTTTTGCAGATTTCTCACTACATGGTACTTCACATCAATATGCTTGGTACGCCTCTTTACATCTTCTTGTTTGGAGAGTTGAATGCAGCTTTGGTTGTCTTCATACACTGGTATGGGCTGTGGTACATCTATACCTAGATCTTTCAGTAGTTGACACAGCCATTGTATCTCGTGACAGCCCTGTGCAGCTGATACATATTCTGCTTCAGTGGTTGATGCTGCTGTTATGTCTTGATTGGTGCTTGACCAGCTTATGGCTCGCTCCATCTCCATAGAAAATTATGTGACTGCTGGTGGATTTCCTTTCTGTAGGTCTCCACCCCAGTCTGCATCTACGTATGCTTCTAGTTTTGGTTGACTGTTAGCTGGCAGCTTGAGCTTAAAGTGTGCAGTACCCTTTAGGTACCTAACAAGTCTTCTAGACCTTGACTGTTGGTGATGCAGTCTTTCTGCAAAGTAAGCCAACTGCTGTACTAATATCTGGCCTACTGAGTGTACTAATGTATAGAAGCTTACCCAATGCTTCACGATATCTATGGTTGTCAGATAGTGGCTCGGTTTGATCTTCTTGCTTTATGTAGTTCATTTCCGTTGGAGTTGGTGTAGGATTCGCATTTTCTAGTCTGAGCAGGTTTATCAAGTCTTTAATTTTCTGTTCTTGGTTGATGAGGAAAGAAAGATCTTCCTTTCTTTGTACTTGAATCCCCAAGTAGTGTGTAATGTTGCCAAGTTGTTTGACTTCCACATCTCTGTTCAGATGATGCATTATTTCCTTGCTGTCATCTGGATTCTCATAGGCAAGAATCAAATCATCAACATATGCCAAAATGTAAGTCCATTTGCCATCTCTGCATTTCGTGTACAGGCAGGGATCTGCTTCACTTCTTTTGAAGCAGCATATCATTTAGTTTTGTGTTCCATGCTCTGGCAGCCTGTTTTAAGCCATAAATTCTCTTTTGCAGTTTGCATACATGGTCCTCTTTGCCTTTCTCCAAGAAACCTGGTGGTTGTTGCATGTAAATGCCCTCTTCTAGTTCACCATGCAAGAATGCAGTTTTCACATCTAGGTGTTCAACATGCATTCCTTTGCTAGCAGCAATACTTAACAGAGTCTTCACTGTGGTGTGTTTAACCACTGGTGCAAATGTTTCATCATAATCTTCTCCATATTTCTGTGAATATCCTTTCGCTACTAATCTGGCTTTGTAGCACTGAATCTCACCATCAGCATCATGTTTGAGTTTGAAAACCCATTTGCAGCCTATAACTTTCCTCTCTTGAGGTAACTTAGTAAGAGTCCAAGTTTTGATTTTTTGTAGAGCCTCTAGCTCTTCAATTGCAGCTTGTTTCCACTTCTGGGCTTCTGGTTGTGGTAGCTGGGATATTAGCTCCCATGATGAAGGTTCTGGTTGTTCCGCCATTCTTGCAAGGTAGGACAGTCTCGGGGCTGGAACACCTCTGGTTGAGCGCATTGATCGCCTCACCTCACCCTCTGTGGTCCCTTCCATTATCTCAGGTGTGTCTGGTGCATCGCTGGGGGTCTTAGTGTTGAGCGTTGTTGGAACTGCTGTCTCCTCCTCCTCAATTCCGCTGAGATCAGGAAGCATAATCCAGTCATCGGGGTGTTTGGTCTGGTTGCTTGCTTTGATGTAGGCCCCCTCTGAAGACGTAGCTCTTTCATTCTCATCAAAATACACAGATCTGCTTATGGTTATCTTGTTGGTGTCAGGATCCAGAATTCTGTAGCCTTTGGATTGTGCTGAGTAGCCTACAAAATTCCCTTTTGTGGCCCTAACCCCTAACTTAGTCCTTTTTTCCTTTGGGATGTATGAGTAAGCCGTGCTTCCAAAGACACGCAAATGCGTCATGGACGGCTTATGACCATGCCAAAGTTCATATGGTGTTGTTCCTACAGGCTTTGTGTGCGTTCTGTTTTGTATGTATGTAGCAGTCATGATGCCTTCTCCCCAGAGTTCCTGTGGGAGGTGTGCATCAGCAAGCATGCATCTTACCATATCCAGGAGGCTTCTGTTCTTTCTTTCTAAGACTCCATTTTGTGATGGATTGTAAGCTACTGTGGTTTGATGCACAATTCCATGTTCTCTCAGGAACTGCTGTGTGGCACTGGACATATACTATCCTCCATTGTCTGTGCACAGGATCTTTGGTTTCCGCTCAAATTTGTTGCTTGCCATGGCCACGTAGTCCTGGAGTTTCTCGAGCATCTGTGGTTTCTCCTTTAGTAGAAATACAATTGTGTATCATGAGAAATCATCCATGAATGTGAGAAAATATTTGAAATTACCTATGGTTGCTGGTAGTGGTCCAGATATATCTCTGTGGATCAGCTCCAGGGGTCTTCTGGTATTCCTTTCACTCTGCTTAGGTAATGGCTTGTTAACTGCTTTGGACTCAAAACAACAAACACAGTTAGTCACAATGTCACATGGTACAAAATCAATGCCATCAGCTAATCCCCTTTCCTTCATGTTCTGGATTGACTCATAGCACCTGTGTCCCAGGCGTCTATGCCACAGTTGCAAGTAGTTTTCATGTGAGGATGACTGAGCAAGGTTCACTTCATTAGGCTGGCATGCTTCAGGTTTGTACCAGGCTGGTCTTTTTCTGTCTGTCTTTGATACAAGTTGCTCCTGCATGCTGTACAGGCCTTTGCATTCAGAGCCTACAGGGCAAACTTCTCCATTTTGGGTAACAACACATTGTCCATTTCTAATATACAGTTCACAGCCTTGTTTCTCTAGCTTGGATATTAAAGCAAGGAGCTTGAGAAGTCAGGGATATACAAAACATCTCTCACAAAAAAACTCATTAATTGATCCATCCATCCATCCAATAACTTACAATACAAAATTCCTTCACCTTTCTTCTTTGCTTTAATTGTAGTATTATTGCCCAAATGAACAATCTCTTCAGGAATATCAAACAGTTCAGTATAGAAATCTAAGTGGTTTGAGATATGAACTATGTATAATATGAATCTTCCATCTCCTTGAAACAGGGAAACACTGAAATTCTTATTTGGTCACAAAATGGCCACTGCGCTGATCTTTACAGGTCTGAATGGGCCAAAAATCAGCACGGGACGGGCTAGGGGGTGAGATAGAAGGCCAGCAGGGGGAGGGGGAACCTTTGCAGACCCCCCTGCAGCCTTTAGGAAGCCCCCTGAAGGGACTACAGGTAAAGAATTTTATTTTATTTCTATTCGTGAACTGGGGCAGGGGGTTTGGTTCAGTCCAGCCAGACCGGGGGGGGGGGGTTGGAATCTAACCCGAACCCCCAAACCAGTTCACACATCCCTAGTAGCTATAATTGAGCAGATGGGTTCAAAGAACCTGCCCCCCAGCTTTTGAGAGCCCCCCCCAGATCCACCCCTCCTATTTTCTTCATTAACTTCCTAACTTCGAACGACTGGCAGGGAGAGGGGTATACACGGGCCCCCTCACCCCTAGCTACGCCCCTGTCAATCTGTTTATTCATCCATGATGGGAAAGGTATGAGAATCTCACTGACCCTGCATTGATTGAAAAAGCAGGTTGGAGAGGGTTATTTTTGGCTGGAAAAGAATTAGAGAGGGGGTTAGCAACCTTTCTCCATGTACAACTCTTTTGCTGAGACATTTTTTTGAAGGGGGAAAAACAACAACAAAGAGTGAAAAGAATAGAAAAACTCCTCATAACATACCATTTGAGTCCAAGAATGACTGGGCTAGACTTCTTCCCAGATGCCTGTTCTGGCCACAGATTGAGGCTCAGCAGCACATCTCATAGCATTTCCAGCTTCTCAGGTGTGTTGGGCTGTTGCATGGGTTGTTTAGTTTGTCAGACAATAGCCAGCCAATGCCCCACCCCCGCCAATACATAGCTCCTCCTAGCTGTTTATGAAAATATGCCTCTAGCAGCCCTGGGCTCACAGGCCACCCGTTGCTCACCATCAGTGTAAATGCACTGATGTATTCTAGAAGGAACCCTCAACAAATCTTTGCACCCAGCCTTTCATGTTAAATCTAAACCAATCTCTTATTTTAAATGCATCGGCAACAATAGTAAACATGAATCTTGCAATGCCTCTTGAAGATGTAAAACATTAAGAAGATACTGAGGCTTCCCCCAAAGCCAATTCCCCATGTGGGATTATTTTTCAAGATAAAGTAATTTACATAGCATCCCTCTGTGAAACATCTTTGGTTTATTCAGTAGGATAAATAAAAGCCTCGCAGGTACTCTCCTTCTTACTGCAAGATGTGTAGTCGACAAGCTTACTCAATTCGTTAATATTTAATACAATGCTGGTGAAAGCAAAGGTTCCTTATGAGCTACCTTGCAGTCTCAGAACTCATTGTCCAGCTAAAATACATCCCAGACAAAGAGGAATAACCTTTACTCACACTATTGAAAAAAACCCAACTCTTCCTCCCCTTGGACTTCCAAATGGAGCTCAGCTGTACCTCTTTATTCATCCACTTTCTGACCTCACCTTTGGAATTTGCTAAGGAAGGTCTAATTATCAAGAAAAATGACAGTTCTTGTGATGAACTACTTTAATTTCCCTTTGTTTCTCTCCCCAGTAGGCAGCATGGTTTGGAAAAGTGTGCAGAAAAATGTCCTCGCTGTCATTACTTTGCAATCCAATTAGATCAGCCCGGGTAATAATAATCCACATAGAGATAAATTCCAAATTTTGTAATGTCGGGTTTTTAAATGGCAGGTGCAGCAGAGCTGTGTGGTCCCACTCTATGCTTTCAGCACAGAATTCCACTTTAGGATTGGCAAAGCAAATCTCTGTGACACCCTCTAGCGCATGTTATTCCTCCACCATGTATTCCTGTCACCCCAGAACTGTCAAGACATGGATTCAATTTCCCTGGTGCCTGGGTCAGTCTAGCAGTCTGCTTTTCCATTGGCTTCCCCACCAGCCCTAACAGACAAGCATATGAAAGGTGAGATGATGTAATTGTCTGGTCTGCACAGAGTATTGTGAGAACAGGCCAAAATGTATACCAGGATTGATAAAAACCAATGATTTAAAAATAGATAATTTTTTTTTAAAAACCAAAACAGATTTCTGATTTAAATCAATTTTTTAAATTTTTTAACCAATTCATAAAAAAAGAAACTTGGTCAAAGATATAATCATGAATATTAATCATAACCTTATTAGTCTGTGAACATGTTAAGGGCATAATATGGCAACAAGAGATAACAGACTGGATCAATCCTATTCTGCAGGTGGTGTACATGCAGCACACACACATAGTCAAGCCCTTGCCCCTCTCTGTGTCTAAAAGTGCCAAGGCAAAGGTGGTCAATAAATGAATAGAGGACGGTGGGGGATGGAGTAGGCCTGAGTGAGGAGGAGTCTGGATATAAATGCAAGGGATAGGGGAAGGGAGGGGAATAGAGAGTGAAACCAAAAGTTGCACCAAAGAGTGCAGCAAAGTAATGCAAGGCCTGGACAGCATTATGAGAAGTGTGTACCTATGATAGTATGTCCCTACCGTCTAAAAATGAAACCTACATATATTAGTGACATGCACGAACTGGTCCGCAGGCCATGTTAGAGGCCTGTGAACCGGTTCGCAAGTGGCCCGATCAGCGGTCTGACGCTGGGTGTGTGTGTGTGTGTGTGTGTCACTTTAAGGGCAGGGGGGTTGTACTTACCCCTCCTGCTGCTTTCCCCCCTCCAGAGCTCCATTTTTCAGTGAAATTTTCGGGGCGGCAGCATTCCTCCCTACCACTGCTGCCCCCTTGTTGACCGATAAAAGCAGAAGTAACTTCCGTGCATGCGCCCGCAGCTGACGTGCGCCCGCACACCGCTGATGTGCACGCGCCTGCTGCACACGTCATATGTTGCGTGCGCATGCTGCGCGGTGGGCGCACGTGCGTCAGTAGCGGGTGCATGTGCGGAAGTTACTTCCGCTTTTAGCGGTCAACAAGGGGGCAGGGGTGGTAGGGAGGAATGCTGCCGCCCCGAAAATTTCACTGAAAAATGGAGCTCTGGAGGGGGAAAAGCGGCGGGAGGGGTAGGTACAACCTCCCCGCCCTTAAAGCAAGACACACACACACCCCGGCATTGGACTGCGCCTCCGTGGTCTGTGTACTTCCCTAACATATATCTCTGAATATGTGTAAAGGTTATATTAGAGAACATAAGAACAGCCCTGCTGGATCAGGCCCATGGCCTATCTCAGGCCAGCTCAGTTTAGGCCCCCCAGCTGTTTTTGGACTAGAACTCCCATAATCCCCAGCCACAGTGGCCAATAGCCAGGGATTATGGGAGTTGTAGGCCAGCATCTGCAGGAGGGCTGAAGTTGAGAAGCCCTGGACTATCTAGTCCAGCATCCTGTTTCACACAGTGGCCCATCAAATACACCAACAAAAATGTACTTTTACTAGAAAATGATGATTATATAGAATCTTCCTGACTAGTGATTTAAACAATTAAAATTGAGTCCTTTTCTAATGCGATTTAAATCTTGATTTACATTGGTTTGATTTAAATAAAACCAACCCAATGTATAGCTGACCTTGGGTGAGGGCAGGGGGATAGCAAGGCTGGAGTGGGCCCAGAGGCAAGATTTTTAAAATGCCCCACCCCCCTCACTGAAGCTCAGCTCATGAAGTAAAGAAATTTTAAATGAGGCTGAATAGTGGTAACAAAAAGCATAGTAGATGCTCTCCAGGGCGTTTTCCAGATTACACTCTGCAACATACTCACACCGTATCCGCTAAGTGCCTCTCCATATTGCCTGCGTTTCCACATCAGTGTCACTACTTTGTCAGCAGGGTGCATTCACATTTCCCATGCCTTGATTCAAATTTTAATGAGGTGTTTTTGCCTTACAACATTGTAAATGTGCTGCAGGAATAGGGAGCCTTGCCCCGCATTTTATTCATTGTAGTGTTTTGCAGTCTGGACAGTTCTTTGCCTCTGCCCCATGCTTTCTTCCTCCAGGCAGGGAGAAATCTTGGCTTTCCCCTCCGGATATAAACCGCTTTCTGGTACATGCCAAGGCTCCATTTTTTCCACATGGTGATTTTAAGCATTACTTTTTCTTCCCAATCTGTCCAATCCCCCCCCCCCCAGAACTTTTCCTTAATTCCATATTCAATCCCCAAAATGTTTACTGTATCTACCCACTTCAGTTTGGACTCTGGGGCTCCTTCACTTTTACATTCAGAGATGGGTAGGCGTGAAAGTTGCTTGCGTCCGGGGTCCATTTTAACAAATACACTTTTGTCAGCATTTAATTCTGAGCCCGAGATCTTGCCTTATTCCCAGAAGAGGTCTAGTATTACAGAGATTTCATGTTCATCCGATAACAGTAATGTAACATCATCGGCATGAGCTACAAATTTTACCCTAAATCAGAATGCGGTTCTGAGTGGACAGGTGGTTCGGCTATCCCACCACTCTCCCTCCTCCTCCCTTCTGGGAAGATCTCGCAGGGTGGAGGGATAGAGACCGAGAGTCCTTGCAGATGGGGTTCTCTCTGAATCCTGATCAGGATTGGATCCAGGGCAAAAACATAAAGTAATGGGCTCAGTGGGCATCCTTGGCGGACACCCGAATGCAAAGTGATCGGGTCGCCCCGCCATCCATTAATCTGTGGTGTCACCTTTGCATTCATATAGAGCAGCTGTATCCACGTAACGAAGAGGGGTGGTATACCTTTAGCTTTCAACAATGTCCACAGATAATTATGGTTCACTTTGTCAAAGGCCTTAACTTGATCCAATAAGAGGAGGTGACCTTTCCAACTTTCATTCTGTATAGAGTAAAAAAGTTCTCTCAGCAGACACAATGAGTCTGTCATCTTTCTTCCCCAGATCGCGCTTGTCTGCAAGCTGTGGACCAATTTAGGGGCCACTTTCGCCAATCTGTTATTTAGGATTTTGGCAAAGATTCTGTAATCAATATTTGTGAGGGTTATCGGTCTCCAGTTTTGTGGTAAAGTGGTGTCACCTTTCTTGGGGAAAAAAATTAAGAGGCCATCCCCAAAGGACCTATTTAAACACCCATTGTCTAGGACAAAATTAAATAATTGTACTAAAACTGGTAGTAGCTGGTCTGCGTAAAGCTGGTCTGCGTAAAGGTCATGTCAGACCATCAGGCCCCGGGGCTGATGTGTTCTTTCCTGCTGAGATAACTGCTCTGACCTCTTCTATCTTTACAGGATGGGTCAAAGAGCTTCCCCACCCCCAGTGAGGGAATAGCAGAGACCATATTCATTCAGACTGCAGGACCTATCTAGATAGGATTGAATGTCCTTTACAGAAATATCCTTCAATGCATACAAGTTTGTATAAAACTGGGCCATGATCTTTAACATATCGTGGGGGTCGGCCATTAGTGGGCTACTTCCATCCGATCGCAGGCCTTGGAATGTCAAACTAGATGCATGCGTCTTGTCCTTTGCCCACTCACCTTTTTCAACTATAGATCCTTTGAAGCGATACCGCTTATTTTCTAAACGCCTGTGCCGCAGCTCATTTTGAAATGTCCTGATTGTCTCTTTGTAGCGGCGGCATGATTCCACGTCGAAGGCTTCTCCCCTGTTCATCTTATCAACAATCCTCAGATGTTGGGTGATCGCTTTCTGATAACTTTTGACCCCTCTCTTATATGTCCGGCTGGTCACTGCCCTAGTACGGCAGCCCACCCTCTTTTTAAGTGTCTCCCAGGCTCCCAAAAGATCATCTTCTGCTTCTAATAGCCGAGGGATCTGTCGCCTCAGTTCTGATAAAAGTACACCTTTGAGATATTCATCACTTAACATTTTTGGGCGTAATCGCCACAAAGGCTTAGCATGTGGAATTACCTCAGAAAGATTACAAATAAATCCCACAGCCGCATGGTCTGACCATGGGGTAAATACTAGTTTACACCTGTAGACTTCAAAAGAAGGGGGAGCCTAGAGTCTATCTAGCCGGCTAGCTGATCTCAGGTGGTAATATGTAAATTTGACTCCAGTTTTAAATTTATGTCTATACTGCGATTTAAAGTTCTCTTCGTGATGGATTGGGGAAAAATCCAAATCATTATATACCCCCAAGGCCTTATCATCTAAACCCAGAGTCTCACTCAGAAAACGTTGGAGAGCTTTTTCCTCATTCGTTAGAGAGGGACTTGAGGGGGAATCCTGTCGCTCAGTTGGGCTCTGTTATTAAAATCCCCCATGATCAGGAGGTGGCGCTTGGTGTCACATATATCTTTTAGTTTAGCCCAAAGAACCTTCCTTAGGTGTGATTGTACCGGGGCATATATGGCACAAAGTCTAAAGGCTCGGTCAAGCCTTAGAGTGGTTGTCGAGCTTGGGTCACCCCTGACAGTAAAATCTACATACATTAGTCTGCCCTGATCAATTTCCAATACCCTCTCGATTTTGAGATCAGGTCTGTCTTTGAACAATATCGCTACCCCTGCATTGCCACTCCCATCGTAGGACCAGAAGGATGGGCCTACTGTCCATTGTTGTTGTGCCGAAAAGCGGTGGCTCTCATTTTCGAAATGGGTCTCTTGCAGAACATAGATGTGATAGTTCCATTTTGTTAAAAAGTGTAGGATCTCTTGCCTACGATTTGGTGACCTTAATCCATTAACATTCCATCTATATATATAATTCTCCTGGGTGTGCCCATGGAAAATGTGTCCCAGCAGCCCAGCTGATTGGCTGGGCTGCAGAGGGCACCTGATTGGTCCTGGCGCACCTAGGAGAATTGCCTGGCCGGGTGGCTATAGAGGCAAGGCGGCGGCCGTGCACAGGAGAGGCGGCCATGGCCGGGGAGACAAGCAGCAGGTGAGCCCGGACACGGGGGCAAGCGGCAGCGGAGGGTTCAGCGGCCACGCAGGAAAGCGGCGGCGGCAGCAGCGGGCCTGGCTGGTGGCCCCACAGGCATGGCCGAGGAAGCCAGAGGTGGCATGCGGGCCCAGCGGGCCGTAGAGCCAAGCGGCGGCGGCAGGCCTGGCCGGCAGCCGAGCAAACAAGAGGCAGCATTGGGGGGCATGGCCAAAGATTGCAAGAGGCGCGGCCTGAGGGCAAGTGGCGGCGGAGGACCTGGCGGCCGTGGAGGCAGCATCCGTGGGCATGTCTGGGAGGCCAAAGATTGCAGGGGGCCCGGCTGTAGGGGCAAGCGGGGACTCGTGACAGAGGAGACGGTTGACAGGCGAGATTCAGCTTAGTCTCCCACACTGTATCGGCGGGGGAGAAAACTGACGGGCTGCGGGGGGAAGCTACAGAGAGCCAGACTGTGAGGAGAAACAGATCTCCCCCCAGATCTCCCCCCCCCCACTAAAGTACTACCTTGAAAAACATCGGTCCAACAGTAGCCACACTCAACACTAAAAACAAAAACAAAACCCCAAAGGACTTCTAGGACAAACACTGGGGTAAGAGCTAGGGAGGAGAAAGATGTTCTGTGTGATTCCATAAAAACATTCAAAGAAACAAACACAGAAACCAGGGGGCTTTTAGAGACAACACTGGGGAAAGAGGTGAGGGAGATGTCAGGCGAGAGAGTGGGGCAGAAGGCGGGGAGATGGCAGGCGAGAGAGTGGGGCAGAAGGCGGGGAGATGGCAGGCGAGACAGTGGGGCAATAGGTGGGTGGATGGAAGGCGAGACAAAAAAAAGACAAACGGGGGGCGGGCTTTTAAGGACAACAGTGGGGCAAGAGGAGAGGTGGATGGAAACCAAAACACTGGACTGTGAGGGACAAGGGTAACCAGTCTTACCACCACAATTAAAAATAATAAAAAAATTAAAATTAGAGGGTCTACAGTAGCCACACTCCCCACAAAAACAAATAATATCTGGCTACTACCTGACCCTGCTAAGAGGGGGAGAAAAAAACCCCACAAAACAGCAGGGACAAGAAAAAAAACCTAAGCAAATACTTGAAACACCAACCTCCCCCAAAGAATCCAAGAACAAAGTGCACTGATGCTCAGAAAGAACTGCAAAAAGACAACGAGGACACATGGGAAAATAAAGACACAACTGAACAACCAGCCAAATTCTCACAACACAACTCCAAAAAGTAAATAAACTACCGCACAGAAGCTCTGTGCGGGTTCAGCTAGTGTAAGTATATTATAGGAATTGGCCCGACAACCCATGATAGGAGGGTGTTATGTGTAAGGCCTGGACCCATTCAGACAAAGAGTCACTGTTCATGTAGAAGCGAGGCAATGGAATGGTAGGCATTTGTTCCTCAGATCTAAGATCGTGCCAAGTATTGTTCAAAGGGGCTTATTGGGTTAATTCAACCCTTACCTCCATGTCTTCCATGATAACAGTATTACCTCCTACCCCTTCCACGTTTACTTCACGTGAAAATGTAAACCTACTTTGAGGCAGATGGGCCCCGGGGAGGGTTGGTAAGGGGGAGGGGGTTTTGGGTTCAGAGACAGGAGGCAAGGCAGGGTGGTTTGGGATGAGAATAGACCAATTTTTGCTCCCAGGTTCCTGGGAGGCCTCTAAGGGATGTTCTTTTTCTACAATTTCGTCCCACCTCTTTTTAGGATCTGTCCCTTCTTCCACTAACATATTCTCTTCTGTCATGATACAATCATCAGTAACACCATTTTTGTCCAAGGTAGTTACTTCGTGTCCCTGTTGGGGGTCCTCTAGGATGCTTTTAATTTCTTCCATTTCCTCCTGTATGTTTCTTATCCTTGCAAGCTGATAGCTGTAACTCGAGTCTATCGACTTAAGTTCTGCAGTATCTTCACTAATCTGGGCTAGGACTAGGTCCAATTTTTCCACGTCGGGGTCTTTCTCCCCTGAAGTTTGGGTTGATGGGTCTTTTGTTTGTATGGCTTGGATAGGGCTGACTTTTCCTCTTCATGTTGTTTTAGAATGCTCTTGTATTCTTTCTTTAGGTTCCATATTTCTGCTGCTTTGTCTTGTTCCACCCTCAACTCTTCCTCCAGGTCGGTTACAGTTTGGGGTGTATTTAGTCCAGTTTTCTTTGGGGCCTTTGAGTGCTTCGAGGATATCTGTTTGTTTTTTGCGGGCTTTCTGAGTTGTCTCTGTTCTTTGATTAAATCATCTACCTGTTGGGCAGCTGCCGAGTCTGAAGGAGGGATCAATTTGTCATTGGCATCTGGAACCTCTGCCATGGTTGCTAGCACCTTGAATCTATTCTGTTGGGTTAGACCCATCCCTGTGTCCTTAGGGTGTCTATTTAGATTGGTCGATCCATTTCTTTCATCCTCCCATTGCTTTTTTTGTTTGGTTTTCTTAGAAGATGCCTGCATCCATGGGGACGAAAAATGGTCTTGCGTCTCCCTAGTTGCACCCTGCAAGCTTGTGTGATCAGCCAGTGGGAAAGGATGCGTGTCCATCTCTTCTCCCGCCCCAGGGTGATCTTGTTGCAGGGCCAGCTCTAGGGGATCTGGCGCCCAGATGCAACACTCTGTTGAGTGCCCTTAGTTATTGTGAAGAATAAAAATTCAAAATACAATTAGTGTGTATTCAAAATTTAATACACAAAGATTTTATGTAATTATGTACATAACATTGTATATAATATAATTGTGTATTTTTATTATTATTTTTATTTTATTATTATTTTGCATTTATATCCCACTCTTTGTCCAAGGAGCCCAGAGTGGTGTACTACATACTTAGGTTTCTCCTCACAACAACCCTGTGAAGTAGGTTAGGCTGAGAGAGAAGTGACTGGCCCAGAGTCACCCAGCAAGTCTCATGGCTGAATGGGGTTTTGAACTCGGGTCTCCCCGGTCCTAGTGGGTTTCAGGCAGATTGGGTGGAAGATACTGTATGGGATGGAAGTCTTAGGAAGAAGGCTGAAGATGGAGTCAGAGCTGAAGGAGGAAGGGCAGGCAAAGAGCTAAGGTGCCTGTTCCCTTTCAGGAAGTCAGTTTACCAGGGAAGAGAGTCATTGCTGGCTAGATACTGATGACCTGGGGAATGGCTACCCAGTTTTAATAGTTAATTTGTTTTAATGGTTTATCATGTTGTGAACCGCCCTGAGCCATTTTGGAAGGGCAGTATATAAATCTAATAAATAAATAAATAAATAAAATAAAATAAAGAGAGACCAGATTGAGGACTGCAAGAATTCAAGCAAGCCATCAGGGAACAGCAGCCAAGCCTGTTTGAAAAATTCAAGGCTGAAAAATCCATCCCAGCTGTCAGAAGGCAGGCCTGGCTTAGAACCGTCCAAGGCCTGTGGCATTTAAAGGGATAGCACACTTTTGTCATCAGCTTCTGTGATTGCCACTTGAAAGGACATTTAGGGGGAACTGATGGAAATGTCAGTTACAGATTCAAACTGATACAATAGGAGGAGAGCTGGTCTTGTGCTGGCAAGCATGACTTGTCCCCTTAGCTAAGCGAGCTCCGCCAGAGGCATAACTAGGGAAAACGGCGCCCGGGGCAAACACTGAAATGGCGCCCCCCCGCCCCCCCCAACATACATCTGACTGACACACAAACTAAATACTGGACTAGGACCGGGGAGACCCGAGTTCAAATCCCCATTCAGCCATGAAACTAGCTGGGTGACTCTGGGCCAGTCACTTCTCTCTCAGCCTAACCTACTTCACAGGGTTGTTGTGAAAGAGAAACTCAAGTATGTAGTACACCGCTCTGGGCTCCTTGGAGGAAGAGCGGGATATAAATGTAAAAATACAAAATACAAATACATATCTCCTGGTAACAGTTTTCACACTGTCAGAACATTTAAAACATATTTTCATTTCTGAACAATAATGCATTTCCCCATAGAAACCTCAAATATACACTTGCATAGGTGAAAAATCAAGGGGGGGGGGGAACCAAGTTGAAAGCCTTGCCAGTACAAATGAACTAAAAATATTGGAGGGAGTTTTCCACTGCTTCTGAAGCTCTGCAGAAGCGTTTTCCCACTCCTGAATCTGCTATTGCACTACAACTCCCATCATCTGCTGTCTTTTGCCATTGTGCCTGGGGATAATGGGAGTTGTAGTCCAACAACATCTGGGGAACAAAGTTTGAGGACCCCTGGTCTAGACTATCAGGAAGCTCTATGCACGTTTCTCAATCTTTAAAAAGATTTAATTTAATGTAATTCAATTTAGTTATACTTTTAAAAAAATCAAAGCCACCCTCCCACAGCAATTATTTATCCCCAATGTCCATTTCCAGCACATGCTCCCTAGAACCAGGCATGTTCAGACTTTATTAAAAGGAACCAACTATTTAATTTGGGAAGGAGAAAGAAGGTGTGTGTGTAAAAATCTAGTTTTTAAGCTAAACACACACATCAGCGCATAACACACTGGCCCATTAATAATCCCATTAATCCCATAACAATCCTCACCATCCCATTAAATGAATTTAGCAAATGCTTCATTTTGTACCTCCTGGCACTGAAACACATCCACTTTTGTACTTTTCTGATCTGTACACACACATACATGGTAAAGCATTCTAAAGCATCCTACAGGAAGGAACCAAAAACATCACAATACAATAGTTATGCACTTGCACTAATCCAGAAAAGGAGGAAATGCACAAATCGTTCACCCTAATCATGTTACTCAGAAGTGAGTCCCACTGAGCCTTACTCTCTAGAGCGGCTCCATCCCCTAAGGGGGATATCTTACAGTGCTCACACTTCTAGTCTCCTCTTCATATGCAACCAGGGTGGACCCTGCTTAGCTAAGAGGACAAGTCATGCTTGCTACCACCAGACCAGCTCTCCTCTCCTTAGATACAGTTTGTAGTCTGTTCTATCAGTCTTTTCTCAAAAGGATTGCTTTGTTATAAATTATAGAACTGCTCCCCACACATAACCACTTACCCATCCTTCAGCTGGCTCTTTTGCTGCCTGCATAATCCATTATTGGGAATGGACATGGTTTTTGAATCCTAGCTGGGTGCTCCTCTGCCAGGCTCCTGAACCAGCCCAAAGTCTACTGCTGGTCATAACAGCTTTGGAATGGGCAAGCTGACAACTACTGAATACCATCAAAACTTTTTAAAACCCTCTTTCAAAATGGCATGTTGTACTATTAAGCATGTATTGGATTGTAATGTAATAGGAGCACTAGAGGATTTGAAATAGAAAGAATTTTGTAGTTCAACAAAGTTACAAATGAATCTTGCCACAGCACTACTTAAAATGCAATTTTAAAGACACATATTGATATGTGAAAGGAGAAGAGGAGAGAGGAGAGCTGGTATAAAGGGGAGGGGAGAGGAATGATGCGATGGGGAAGGAGGGGGGGAGGATCATATGCTTCCTCTGCTCCTCTTCCATTCCACTTCCTGTATTTTTCAGACCACTAGCTGATCCGTCCCACTGCTCTCAGCAGCCCTGAGGGCTTCCTCAAACAACCACTTCAATTTTTCTTGCCCAGATTGCCCAGCCAGCAGCAGCAAAGTTGTGTGCAAGTCCACATCCCTTCCAGCCCTGACATTCTCTGATCGCAGGGTCGGAGGAAGGGGTATCTCAAATAATCATGCCAGTATTCAGTGTTGGGGCGGGGGAGCAGCGGGAAGTGAAGGTGAGGCTGGGGAGAGAAGAAGCGCCCAAGAAAGCCCTGCCGTTGGCAAGGAGAAAGGGGGAGGGAGCGCACAGGTTTCCTTCCTGGGAATCGCTCTTCCTCCTCCCTCCCACTTCTTAGCTAGGTAAACGGGGACAAGTTCAGTTTCTTGCTCTGGAAGGAAACCCCTGCACTCCCTTCCCCTCCTTTTCTTCTTGACAATGGAGAAAATGATGTAAAATATCACCTTTTATGATGCATTCTGCCCGGGCTGCATATATAAAGGGCGCAACGCTGCAAAAGATAGCAACATGAAAGCAATGGGCTGCTCTTTTGTTGGCTTTCCTGCCCCCCACCCCAAAGCATAATACCAAAGATTTGGTCTAGAGAGAACCTTGTAGAGATGATTCTGCCTTTCTTAAGGAAATTGTGTGCCTCAGGAAGCTTCTTCCTCCGCCTCATTCCCCACCGCCGCTTTTTAATGGGCGCTTCTTCTCCCCCCGCCCAGCCCCCTGCCTCTTCCCTTCTCCTGTCCCAAGCAGGACTACTCAGTGGATCCTGGTGGTGGCGGCGGTGGCGGCGGCTGCTGCTCCTCCCCTCAACCGAGAGGAGCCTCTTCCCGCCAGCTTTTCAACATCCACCACCCCGTTCCACACAAACATTGTTTCCTTCTCTGCTACCTCTTCCCTCTGCCTGCCCGCCTGCCTGACGCGCACAACCAGCCAATGGGAGCTCTGCGCCCGAGGGAGTGCAGGTGAGGGAGTGCAGGCACGGGTTTCCTTCCTGGGAATTGCTCGCCTCTTCTTCTTCCTCCTCCTTCCCATTTCATAGCCATGTAAATGGGTAAAGTTCAGTTTCTTCCTCTGGAAGGAAACCCGTGCGCTACCTCCCCCTTTCTTCTTGACAACAGAGGAAATGATGTAAAATAAATGTCACCTTTTATGATACATTCTGCCCGGGCTGCATATATAAAGGGTGCGACGCTGCAAAATATAACAAAATGAAAGCAATGGGCTGCTCTTTTAGCCGCTCCTTTGCAGCCTCGCCTCCCCTTCCCTCCATGGGAGCGCACAGAAATGATCCCTCCCGGGGTGGTTCAAGGTGACCCCCGCTCAGCTGCTCGGCTCACCTGGCACCTGTAGACAATGTTCCCGTCCTGCCAACAGATCTACCACTTTTCCTTTGCCCACGTCACCCCATTGTGCCCCTAGCCTGAGCCATGGCCACTTTGTTGCTGGGCTGCAGGCATTTGCAACTACCGTCCATGTGCTCTGTCTCATCCAGCACGCATGCTCGTTCCCCAACCAATGAAGAGTGACCTGCTGCCTAGCCTGAGATCTCGCAAGGAGTGGGACTCGTGGACGAGGAGGATGACGTTCCTCAGCCTGCACGGGGCTTGTGGGTGGGTTGCGTAGGCAGAGAGCATTCAGCACAGCAGCAACTGGTCTACCTGGGTGCGGGTCATAGAGGCAGCACGGTGAGCGGAACGCCAGCCCTGGCAGGCTGGGGCGAATTTGGGGCGGGGGAAAAAAAAATAATTTTTTTTTTGAAAAAAATTGTGGCAGTTTTGTTTTGTGCGGGAAGGGGAGGCGGGGCTGGAAGGCTGGCGTGCCGGGGGGAAGCCACTTTTTGCCGCCCCCCACGTGACCCGCCGGGGTGGCACCAGGGGCACGTGCCCCCCCTGCCCCCCTATCGTTACGCCTCTGAGCCCTGGTTGCATATGAATGGGACACTTGATGTGTGAGGACTGGAAGATATTCCCCTCAGGGAATGGAGCTGCTCTGGGAAGAACAAAAGGTTTCAAGTTCCCTCCCTGGCTTCTCCAAAGATAGGGCTGAGAGAGATTCCTGCCTGCAACCTTGGAGAAGCTGCTGCCAGTCTGTGAAGACAATACTGAGCTAGATAGACCAATGGTCTGACTCAGTATATGGCAGCCTCCTATCTTCCTGTGTTCCTACACACAAATAATGCACCATGCACAGTGTGGCACACAAAAACATTATATCTCACCTCCAGCCCCTCACCTCTGGCTCTGACTTTACAAGAAGTAAGGTCTCCAGGATAGCTGAGAAGAGATAAGTATCTGCCTCTCAAGCTATATTATTTATTATTTATAGAAGAACAGGTTCATTTCTCATGGGGTTATGAAATTGCATGGCTCCTCTGTCCCTTACAGATTATTATTACATTTATATCCTGCTCCTCCTCCAAGGAGCCCAGAGCGGTGTACTACATAATTGAGTTTCTCTTTCACAACAACCCTGTGAAGTAGGTTAGGCTGAGAGAGAAGTGATTGGCCCAGAGTCACCCAGCTAGTTTCATGGCTGAATGGGGATTTGAACTCGGGTCTCCCCAGTCCTAGTCCAGCACTCTAACCACTGCACCACATTTATACACATGCTACATGGAAGATGCTGAAAGGCATCATCGCATACTGCGCGGGAGATGGCAATGGTAATCCCCTCCTGTATTCTACCTAAGACAACCACATGGCTCTGTGGTCACCAGGAGTAGACACCAACTCAATAGCACACTTTACCTTTACAAGTCCAGAACTGAATGAGGAGTGTGTGTGTGTGTGTGTGTGTGTGTGAGAGAGAGAGAGATCTGTATGTATATTCTTTAAACTAAGGTGTAACATATAAGCAAGGTATTCATTTCACAGCAATTCACTGGCCAGCATGAACAACCACCTTCACAAAATCCTTCTTACTCCCCTCTATCTCATTATTGAAACTTGCACAAGATCACACACAGGCTTTTTTCTTTGTGCCAATTAATCTCAATTTTGTGCATACATTCATGATTAAGCAGGCAAAACACTCAAGTAGTCCTTGCTCCTTATTTTCACCCTTTAAAAAATAGTCCCTACCTATGCCTGTAAATTCTACTCAATTAACTCAAAATAATAATCATACTGAAAATTAAATTGAACATTATACTGCATTAAGCAACTAAAACACTGCATTTTTGCCCTGGATTCTACAGAGACTGCATGTTTTGTATTCAATACTCTGCCATCCCCAGAATCACAGACACAGAGTGATTCCATGCCTGGTATCTCCCCATTTCACAAAACATCCCCCATATGCACCCCGCCATTTTTGCTTACTGTTTTTGAAATATGAATGATAAAGGATGCTTCCTCTTTGAAATGAGACTGTGCCTGTGGTCTTGCTCCCCATGTCTCCTTTCTCCTCATGCTTATCTGAAGAGCCTCACACATGAGGTGAGGAGTGACTATATGCATGTACAGAGAGTCTAGCCCAGAGAACAAGCAAGGGGAGGAGGAGAGCCTCTTTCTACGTGGCTCTGGTCAAGTTTGTTTGAGAGTCCCTTTGCAAAACAAAGAGAGTCCCTTTGTTTTGACTTGATGACTTGTAGACTCAGACTGAGCCAGAGGACACTGGCAGACAGCTGGGAGAACAAAGGGAAGCCACCCCACCTCCGCGAGTCTGTCTGTCTTTGCATTGCAATCCACTTCAGAATCCACTTGGCTGCCTGCAGAAGATTCCCTGCCCTGAAAGAGACAGAAAAGCCTGCTGCTTTTCTTCAAGTTCCATCGGCAACTTCCCAGACTCCAATGGGTGGCGCTCTGCACCCTCCACAGCAAGCTGTGCCCGATGCAACGCATCTCTTGCTTCCTCGGACGAACCGGCCCTGAAAATATGGACACTCCTGCCTGGAAAATACATTTCAGGGGATGGAAAATATGAATAGCCACCAGCTTACAATGAAGCATTAAACAACACTTTACTCTTGTTTTGAAACTGTCACACTATTCTGTCAGTTTGCAACTCATTAACTGTTGAAATCTTGTAGTCTAGAAAACGCCAGAGTGAGTGTCTATGATCAAGACATTCTTTCCTTGAAATAATCCTGCAAAAGCAATATGAATTCTTGACAAAGTCTTCTTAGTCACTTTCCAGGGAAAAGTAAGTGCTTTTGTGAATTATGCTGAGTAGCCTGGCATATGCTGCACTCATTTACAGTCTTTTCAATATCCGAGTCAATTCCAGGTCACCAGGCATAACTTCTAGCCAAGGCTTTCATGTGAACAATTTTTGGATGTGTTGCATGTAGTGTGGCTAAAACAATTCAATGACCCTCCTTCTGGAATAACAACATGGTTTCCCCACAAACAACATTCTTTATGGGCAGACATCTCGTGTTGACTGCTTCTGAATGGCTTAAATTCTTCTGGCAGTACCTCAAATGGTCAATGTCCCACACTTAGTTTAAAACATGAGCAAGTTTGGGATTTTGAACAGTTGATCTTGCAATTTGATCAGCCTGAAGGGTGTTACCTTCCAGGCCTGATTTATATAACAAATATGCTTATTAGCTAGCATACAAAATTAGGCCTGTCCCATAGTGTTACCAAGTGACCAAGTTTTTTTATATGGTGACCATGTAGGATCTGGGCGCAAGGAAGAAAGGAGATCAAACCACTCCTAAAAGGATTCAGTGGGCTTTATTGAGTATAAAAGAATAACAACACCAATTCTAGCTGAGCAGAAAGCAGAACACTCTATCAATATTACTAACACTATTTAAACAGAACATCCTAGCCAGCACCAATGTTCAACCTGTGTTCCTAACTAACATATGTGTGTGTATTAAATCTTCCTAGAGCCTAATATAATTCAGATATAGACAGAAAAAGTAAGGAAGGCTGAGGGCTGGCATGGTTTGGGGAGATCAGGAATTAGTAGAGGGAAGGGGGGGGAAGAGAAGGAGGGGAAGGGATGAAGGGATCCAAGGCTTGTAAGGGCAGCATATTACCAGGATCAGAGAGACTTGAGAGCGGTGGATCTCTTCAGCTGAAGGAGCAAGGCCTTTGGTTGGAGACAGGAGCTTTTGCAGTTTGCTCAGATCACGGCTGAGAGTCAGAGCACCATGGCTGGGGAAGTCTTGACTTCTCACTGTGCAATAGAAGTCACAGACAGCTCCTGTTCATGGACAGAGTTCCTGCTTGTTGCCCCGCGGCTTAGCAGCAAACTCTGAGATTGCTTGTGAGCAGGTCTTGCATGTAGGCACAAGATTGCTCGTAGGCACAAGACTGCCCATCTGCCATGTCCAGAGACTCCTTCTTATAGTGGTTCCATCCTTTGATGTTCATTTGAGTCTTCTGGATCACAAAAGGCATCTATTCCTGCTATCCTCTGAATATTGTCTTTTAATTACCAAAATCAGCTCAGGATATTTGGTCAGTCCAGAGAGATCTTAATCCCATCTTCCGTTAGCTGCTATCTTGAGGAGGGGACATTGCCCAAAGCAAATCTACATCTCAGAGTTGCAAATGGGCCCCCAGATTTGCTAGCCTGGTCCCAAAAGGTGTTAAAAGTCAGGAGTTAGTGAGAGAATTTAGTTTTATTTGTGTGAGACAGCAATTACATTATTTCTTGTGTACGTCTATCTAGTGTGTAATTATAACAAGAGAATATTTAAAGTAACATAAAAAGGGGTACAGGTGTGAGACGAGTTAATCAACACATTTGACTAAGGCAGAAGCATCCTGTCAGTGAGGTAAGGGGATTACCGGACAGCAGGTTAATTTCAGCAGTGTGAGACTGGTAATTAAGCCTGACCCATTGTGTCTCTTGTGGGTTCCACAAACACTGATAAACAATGCTAGATTACCCCTGCCTCTACAAATCATTTACCAGGCAGTCATGAGATCTGGGCATCATGTTCACCTCAAGTTCAGGCATTAATTGAACTCTTAATATAAAATGAAATCAGACACAGGTATGAATTCCACATACTTCTGAGTTGGTACCTTTAAGTCCAAGGTTGGGGTACATGTGCCCGTAACAAGGGGTAGATCTGGGAGGGCCTCCAACATCAAAACTTCAATTGGTGGCAGCACATCAGAATCTGAAGTTTGAAGTAGCAGTTGTTGTTGTTGTTGTTATTTTACATTTATATCCCGCTCTGCTGTTGTTCTTCCTGGCTTGTAGACAAGTGTATAATCGTAAGCATTAAGCAAAATACACCAGAGCTGCATACGTGGTGACAGTACAAAGCGTGTAATCTTATCATTAGAGAAGATTCCCAGAAGAGATTTGTGATCAAAGGCATGACCATAGAGATAATTGTGGAACTTCATGACTCCTGTGATAATGACAAAAGCTTCTTTGTCAATTTTTGCACCGTTCCTTTCAGTGGAATACCTAGTACTAGAACGAATACTAGACCTAGTATTTGTTTACTAGCACTAGCAGACAACTAGTGCCTCATATATCACTATGCACAGCTCCAACACTATAAGGTGAAGCATCACAAGAAAGTGGTTTCTTTTCATCACAATGTACAAGCACAGAATCAGAAGTCAATAATTTCTTGACATTCCTAAAAGCATCCACATGTATGTCAAGTCCAGCACCAAGGAACTCCTTTTCCCAGTAAACAACCAAGTGGCTCAGCGATAGTCACCTTTTGTGGAACAAAGTTTTCCCTCCTGGAATTTCAGAAAGCAGTGTTGGAATTCTATTCCACATTCTAGGGGTCACAGGAATTCCAAACTGCAGACGTTTAACCTGGAATGCCCTGTGATGGGTGATGATTGTCTGGACATCTGCTGATAATTGACAAGAAAACCCCAAAGAACTAAGATAACTAAGATTTCAAACTGTCTTATTAATTAGGATATTCTGCCAGCATGATCATATACTTATGTCCTCCAGTTTGAAGATAGTTTGAAATCTTAGTAGTTGCAGACTAAACACCTGGCTCCATATGAGAGCATAACTGCTGCTTTGGGACTACAAGGATTCCTGTAATAGTGCCACTGAGGATTAGTATAGGCTGAAATGCATTTGGAGAAAAAAGGAAAGACACTCCCTATGTGTGGCTTGCAGTGGATGTCAGTGCCCCAGAATTTGAATTTTATATGATCCGGTTTAAGGACAACTGGACTTTCCTTCAATTCACATTGGACTTCTAGTTACTGGAAAGTTTGACTTATGGAGGACTGATCTGCAAGTCATGATATTTTTTGCATATTCCTTTTGGGGATCTGGGCAGCGAGGCTGATTGATTTTTTTTTTTTAAATTCTACTAATCTGTGGTTTTATATTCATGTTTTTCAGGCACTTTTACTATTTCACACATATTGTCTATAGTAATGTGCTATAAGAGAGTGTTGATTAAATGTTTTTCTATATGACTTTTCTATCCCATGGTTTTTAGAGATATTATATATTTCCATTATTTACAACATTGATAGTTTTTTTTAACCTTCCATGCATACTTTTTTTACATAAATATCTAGATGGTGGTGGGTTTTCTTGTGCATTAGGTTGAACCCACCCAGATCCTTTTTCAGTTTTTCAGTATAATTGACAGCCAGTTGCTGTCAGTACGCATGGGCCAGATCAAGTTTTGAAAAGACTCCCTGCCCCCACCTCAAGAACAGCAAGCGGTTGATTGATTTACAGATACTGTTTAAGTGCCTTATTTACAGGGCTCTTGTAATCCCCATGGAGTCTCATCTCCTCCTGTTGGGCTTCCCGGCATAATTGGTGTAGCCTACTGGGTCTGTGTAACTGGGTCAAGAACTTCTTGTTTGATAAGATGCTCAAACTCTTCCACAATTTTTTAAAACGTAGGGCCAAAGGCAAATTTCTGGTTTCCAAGCAAATTGTTGCAATGGATGGATCCAGATGGAATGATGATGACTTTCCTTTCTAAGCTCCGAGTTCCTCACAAACAGCACCATCCTTGTGAGGTGCATTGGAGGCATAGCACCAAGAGCCACACAATCCATGGCCCCATGATAGTGGTGGGGGGGACAGAGATTCCAGCCTGGAATCCCCCTGTCCCCACTGCCACTGGCCCCAGAGTGCAGCTCCTGTTTTAGTGGCTACACTTGGACCCAGCCAGCCCACTGTGGTGCACTTTGCTCAGCTGTGCAGTGCAGCTCTGCTGGACTGCTCTCCAGAGGGGAGCCCAGCCCAGCTGGAGCCGCCACTTCATGCAGCCAAGCCAAGTGTGCCATGGAGGCCCAGCTGGGTCCGAGTGCAGTGGCTCTGGGGGCTGGCAGTGATGGGAGGTGTGGTTGGTGAAGATGGGAGCAGAATAGGCAGCAGCTCTCTCCAGGCGCGGAGCCTGACCGCCAGTGGTCCATGTCTGGCTGTGGCGGTGGCCCCGCTCACTCCACGTCTGACATCAGACGCGGGGTGTGTGGTCTGGCTCCCAAATGGAGCTGCGTGGCTCCATGCAGGAGTTGGAGTCTGGCGCCAGCCATTTAGCTCCCGAAGGGGCTGCGCAGCCCCTTTGAAAGCTAGGCTGGGGCTGGCACTGCGTTCAAAGCTCAGCCAGGAGCGGTTCTTCCCTGCCTTAAAGGCAGGGAAGAGCCGCTCCTGGCCGTGCCATGAACACAGCGGCCATTTAACTCCCAAACAGGGGCCGTGCAGCCCCCGCTCGGGAGCTAAGCCAGCACCCCTGTGTCTGACGTCAGATGTGGGGGGCGTGTTGGGGCCACGAGGCATGGCCCCTGATTGGCGGCCTGGGTTCACCATTTGCCCAGTGGTGGCTCCGCCCCTAGCTCTCTCACTGCACCACCGTATCTGCCTCTTTCTCTTCTTGCCCTGGCTTTAGCTTGAGCCAAGTGGGCTGGTTATGGCTGGGGTTCCAGTTGGGGCTTATATTTCAGACTGCTTGCCCCTAGCTCTAGAGGACAGCTTCACATTTGCTGCTGGTTCTTCAGCTCTCAGTAAATCCCATCCTTTTTGCCAAAACTGCTAGGTTAGTAGCAGGAAAAATGGAAGGATGATACAGGCCTCAAAACACAGCAGCCATAACTGTGTTACAACTCAGGATCTGCATAAGCTTTACCCAGCAGTTACCGTACCAAATAATACATAATTGCCTAGAAAGTCTTCGGAGTCACGCAGTATATTAAATAAATAAGCAAGCAAGCAAGCAAGCAAGCAAGCAAGCAAGCAAGCAAGCAAGCTGCAAAGCAGGGGTAGAACCAACCTTGAAAGACGGGTCCAAAAAACCCAGCCGTCACTCCCTGTGGAGCCGCTCCATGCAACCTAGCCAAGCCCTCTCTGTCTGACATCCGATGCAGGGGGCGTGAACATATGCAGAAATGGCACCATGCGGCCCTCTTTCCATATATGGCCACGGTTCAGGCATCTTATGTCAGATGCAGGAGGCGTGACTAGGGTACCTAGGGACTGCCGGTGGTGCCCATGCCACCACCGGCTTCCTACGCACCTCTTGCAAAGATCCAAGAAGCAGTAACCAAAAAACACATTGTCCTGGTATACATAACACAGTGCTTGGCTTTCCAGGGATATTTATTTATTTATTTATTCTACCAATATGGGGCCCAAGACAGCTCACCATAGACTACGATGTTTTCAACACAATGATAACAATAATCACCAAAAATAACAAACACAGAAAAGAGAGAGAGATATTGTCTCTGTGTTTACTGTACACACAAGACTTCATTCTGTCATCCACTGGGTCTCAGTTTTCACGAGCAGCCAAGACCGGGCCAGGGCAGCTAAGCTTGGGCTTGGCTGCCCGTGAACACTGCCAGGAGCTGCGTGGCTCCTGGGGGATGCCTTGGCAGCAAACCCATCTAGGGAGTTTGCTGGTAAGCCGAGGTTAAGGGTGCACATGTGCCCTTAACCTGGGCGAACTGCTCGTGGGTCAGCGCCAGCTGCTCTCAGCTGTCACCACCGTCACATGGTGCATTGTGGGATTTCCGGGGCCGGGACAACGCATCCTAGCCCCCGAACCTCCGCACTGCCTGGGGAAGCAGCGGCTTGTCTGGGTGTGCAATCCTGCTAGAGATAAGCCCAGCAACTCTTCTAGATAAGCTGCTGCAGCGTTCCCCGCCACCTGCCCACAAGCCCACTCATGGGATCGTGAGAAAGGGCTCAGAGGACAGCCAACCAATTGTTTTGAAAAACATGAAGCAAGTATATTTATATTAATATAGCGATTCTAGGGCCCGTACTTTGTTATGAAGATATTAAATCTCTGCATCACACCCTGACACTTGGCTAATATGAGGATAGTGGAAAATACCCATGCCAAGTATTAAGCTCATTATTCCTGCTACTGCTTCCCCCCCCGTAACTCTTTTAGTTACAAGAAGAATATAATAACAATAATTAATTAATTAATTAATTAATTAGGCTGTGGCAGAAGAAGACTACATTCAAAATAATCCCAGTGGTCATTGGCGCCCTGGGTGCAGTTCCAAAAGACCTTGAAGAGCACCTCAGCACCATAGGGGCCACAGAAATCACCATCAGCCAATTACAAAAAGCAGCTTTACTGGGAACAGCCTATATTCTGCGACGATATCTATAATAATAATAACAACAATATTGATAATAAAATTCAGACATCCCAGGTCCTTGGGAAGGATTCGATGTCTGGATAAAACAAACTAGACAATAACACCTGTCTGACTGTGTAAACAAGAAATAATAATAGCAATAATAATAACAACAACAACAACAACAACAACATAATAATAATAATAATAATAATAAATCTATATCATCATCATCATCATCATCATCATCTATATACTTATTTATTGTAGCCGGCATGCGTGGGGATGTATAGCAAGCCCCGACCCCACTGCAGGTGTGTCCAATTAAAAGGTGGGGGTGGAGCTGCTGCTCAGCAATGGGACAGGCAACAGACGAAGAAAATGATGGTGGGCGGTGGTGAGCCAAGTTGCAAAACAGCGGCTGGCCGGGGCCAAAAGCTGTGGCTAGAAGGGAGAGAGAGAGCGGGGTGTAGTTTGAGGCCTGAGGGAGGCGCTGGCAAGAGGAGAAGCGATGGCGGATGGGGAAGAGAACCAGAGGGAGAGCAAACTGGGCTTGAAGGTTGGGGGGTGGGTGGTAAGACAGGTGGCAGCAATTGAGACAGGGCAGAAGGCTGGAGAGAGGGGAGGGGAGTGGGGCAGAAGGCTGGGGGGAGAGGGGAGTGGGGGAGAGGGGAGTGGGGCAGAAGGCTTAGTGGGGGAAGTGAGTGGGGCTGAAGGTGGGGGGAGTGTACTACTGCACAGATGCTCTGTGCGGGGTCAGCTAGTTGTTATCCTGGTAATTACTTGAAGAAGCAACAGTATAGCTCTATTACTGGTCAGTGACTGCAATAAAGATTCTGTTGTGTATAGCTCAATGATTCAATCACTGCTATTAAGGCACTCAGTTTTTGTTTTAAAAAGTTGGTTTCTGACCCTCCTTACAAGGTTGTGTTACTATGTAAATCTTGTTTGGTTTTGTGTTAACATACAGGACTTATACCCTATCCTGAACATGGTGCCATTTCTTTAACCATAAACTTTCACATTGATAGCATTTGTGCCAAGGCCACTGATCTTTGGTGTATATGGATGATTGTTAATGCTGATTACAGTAATTACTGACACTCAAGCTCATAATCCCTTTCACTTGTGCAAAATGAGCAATAGCACTCAATAGGAGGTTTTATTTATTTATTTATTTTTATTTATTTATTTATTTATTTTTGCATTTATATACCGCCTTTCGTTAAAAAGATAACCCCAAGGCGGTTTACAAAAGTTAAAAACATACAATAAAAAGACAATAAAAATATCATGTTAAAAATATAAAAACATAAAAACAGGCATAAAAACAATACAACAAATAAAAACACAAAGAAGCTGCAGTAGAAAACGATCATGTAAAAGCCTGGGTAAAAAGCCAAGTCTTTAAAGGCTTTCTAAAAGCCGTGATGGAGTCCGAGGAACGAATGGCCACTGGGAGAGCATTCCAGAGTCTGGGGGCAGCAACAGAGAAGGCCCTGTCCCGAGTGCACGACAGCCGGGCCTCCCTCATTGTCGGCACCTGGAGCAGGGCCCCCTCAGATGTCCTTGTCAAGCGGGCAGCAACCCGTGGGAGCAGGCGGTCCCTCAGATACCCCGGGCCCAAACCGTTTAGGGCTTTAAAGGTCAAAACCAGCACCTTGAATTGGACCCGGAAACGAACCGGCAGCCAGTGCAGCTCTTTCAAAATGGGGGTGATATGTTCCCAACGGGCAGCTCCGGATAAAACCCTAGCTGCCGCGTTTTGCACTAGCTGCAGTTTCCGGATATTCTTCAAGGGCAGCCCCACGTAGAGCGCGTTACAGTAATCCAGCCGCGACGTGACTAAGGCGTGGGTAACCGTGGCCAGATCTGCCTTCTCGAGAAAGGGACGCAGCTGGCGCACCAGCCGAAGCCGTGCAAAGGCACCCCTGGCCACCGCCTCCACCTGAGCTTCCAAAAGCAGAGCCGGGTCCAGTAGTACCCCCAAGCTGCGTACTTGCTCCTTCAAGGGGAGTGCAACCCCATCCAGAACCGGTAAAATCTCCTCATCCCGATTGGCTCTCCTACTGACCAACAGTACCTCCGTCTTATCCGGATTCAATTTCAGTTTGTTAGCCCACATCCAACCCATCACGGCCTCCAGCCCCCGATTCAGGACATCCACCGCCTCCCTAGGATCAGATGACAAGGAGAGATAGAGCTGAGTGTCATCCGCATATTGCTGACAACTCAGTCCAAATCTCCGGATGACCTCTCCCAGCGGCTTCATGTAGATGTTAAACAGCATGGGGGACAAGACCGATCCCTGCGGGACCCCACAGGCCAACGGCCACGGGGCCGAGCAGTAGTCCCCCAGCACCACCTTCTGAACCCTCCCCTCAAGAAAGGACCGAAACCACTGCAACGCAGTGCCTCCGATTCCCATACTCGAGAGGCGGCCCAGAAGGATACCATGGTCGATGGTATCGAACGCCGCCGAGAGGTCCAGCAGAACCAACAGGGACGCACTCCCCCTGTCTAGTTCCCGGCGTAGGTCATCCACTAGGGCGACCAAGGCAGTCTCAGTCCCATACCCGGGGCGGAAGCCAGATTGAAAAGGGTCCAGATAATCCGTATCATCCAAGACCCTCTGCAGCTGGGACGCCACCACACGCTCCATCACCTTGCCCAAAAAGGGGAGGTTAGACACAGGTCTATAGTTGTCCAGGCTGGAGGGATCAAGGGAGGGCTTTTTTAATAGAGGTCTTACCACCGCCTCCTTAAGGCACGATGGCATCCTGCCCTCCCTTAATGAAGCATTAACGATCACCTCCAGCCATCTACCTGTCCCCTCCCTGGCAGCTTTTATTAGCCATGAAGGGCAAGGGTCAAGAGCGCACGAAGTTGCCCACACACTGCACAGGATCTTGTCCACATCCTCAGGCCGCACCAACTGAAAAGAATCCAACACAACGGGACCAGATGGTACCAAAGGCACGTCTGCCGGAACTGCCAAAACTCTGGAGTCCAGGTCAGCACGGATGCAAGCGACTTTATCTGCAAAGCGACAGGCAAACCGATCACAAAGAGCTGTAGATGGCTCCTCCCCCATTGTCTGGGGGGATGTGTGGAGCAAGGTTTTCACCACACGAAACAGCTCTGTTTGTCTGCACTGAGCAGACGCAATGGAGGCGGAGAAAAAGCATTTCTTCGCCGCCCCCACCGCCACGGCATAGTCCCTAAAATGGGCTCTAGCCCGTGTTCGGTCGGATTCGTGACGACTCTTCCTCCAGCGTCGCTCCAGCCGTCGCCCGAGTTGCTTCATCGCCCTAAGCTCCGAGGAAAACCAAGGAGCCGAACGGGCTCCACCAAGCCGGAGAGGGCGCTTGGGGGCAACCGTGTCAACAGCCCGGGCCATCTCTCCATTCCAGAGATCAACCAAGGCCTCGACAGGGTCACCAGCTCTGGACACTGGAAACTCCCCGAGGGCCGTCTGAAATCCAAGCGGATCCATAAGCCTCCGGGGGCGGACCATCTTAATCGGCCCACCACCCCTGCAGAGGGTAGACGGAGCAGTCAAACTAAACCCCACCAGGTGATGATCTGTCCATGACAAGGGAGTGGTCTCAAATTCCCCCACCTCCAGATCATTTATTTCCCGGTCGGCAAAAACCAGATCCAGAGTGTGTCCCGCCACATGGGTAGGGCCCGATACCAATTGAGACAGGCCCATGGTTGCCATGGAGGCCATGAAATCCTGAGCCGCACCCACTAGGGGAGCCTCAGCGTGGACATTGAAATCCCCCAAAACAATAAGCCTGGGGGAACCCAAAGCCACCTCCGAGACCACCCCCGCCAGCTCAGGTAGGGAGACTGAAGTGCAGCGGGGTGGTCGGTACACCAGCAGAATCCCCAGCCTATCTCGGAGGCCCACCCTCAAGGACAAACACTCAAAATTCTGAGATTGCCTGACCGGGCACCTGGAAACGGGAAGAGTCTCACGAAAGATGACTGCAACGCCTCCTCCCCGACCCTCGAGGCGGGGCTGCTGCACGATCTGGAAACCTGGAGGACAAAGCTGAGAGAGACCAACCCCGCCCAGCGGAACCAACCAGGTCTCCGTCACGCATACCAGGTCAGCATGCTCATCCACAATCAGATCGTGGATAAGAGATGTTTTTGTGTTAACTGACCTGGCATTCAGCAGCAGCACCCTAATCCTCGAAGGAGTGTTCCCAGAGCTCCCTAGGGTCAGAGGGTTGGGAGAAGGGCCGGAAAAAGGAACAGGCCTCAATTGCCTGGACCGATTTCCCCTGTAATGGCCTGCCGAACTCCCACCGCCATACCTCCCTCTGCCCGCCACCCGTGATATTGCCGCCCCCACTCCAGACCCACTTTTTCGCTCCCCCAGGCACATCTCCCCAGAATAAACCACCACGGCTTCTTGGCTTAATAAAAAACCAAGACCAGACTTGCGTGATCTCCTGCTAGCTTCTTGATTGTGGGAAGACAGATCTTCAGGGCAGAAGGAAAGGATCTTCAGGGCCCCAGGCAGCTCACCCCACGGCTGAGAGCCCTTGTGCTCTCGCCCTTCGGCTCACGCCAAGAGGCTCACGCCCCTGGCCCAGCCTGAGCTTTAAAGCAGCAGAGTCAGCCCCACAGATGGAACACACCTGAAGAAAGGTAGGGCAGAAGCAGAAACACAGTCACTGCCAGCCCAAGATCTTCCCTCTTCCCTTCTTCAGGCCCTGGCCCAGCCTGAGCTTTAAAGCAGCAGAGTCAGCCCCACAGATGGAACACACCTGAAGAAAGGTAGGGCAGAAGCAGAAACACAGTCACTGCCAGCCCAAGATCTTCCCTCTTCCCTTCTTCAGGCCCTGGCCCAGCCTGAGCTTTAAAGCAGCAGAGTCAGCCCCACAGATGGAACACACCTGAAGAAAGGTAGGGCAGAAGCAGAAACACAGTCACTGCCAGCCCAAGATCTTCCCTCTTCCCTTCTTCAGGCCCAAACAGCTTCCAGTTGAACAGAAAGGAAATTGACCGAACACCAGAGGCACAAAAGACCAGCTGCTGATTGACAAAATGATTTTAGAAAATTGCAAGAGAAGAAAAACCAATCTAAGTGTTGCATGGATTGACTCCAAGTAAGCCTTCGATTCATTGCCTCACACATGGATACTAAAATGTTTAGAAACAACTGGTGTCAGCAAAAACATTCAGATATTTATAAAAAAAGCAATGAGCATGTGGAATACACAGTTAACAATCAATGGCGAGACACTTGGACAGGTTAGGATTAGAAGAGGCATTTTCCAAGGGGACTCACTATCCCCTCTGTTGTTTGTAATCGCCATGACCCCACTTTCACAAATACTAAACAAAACAGGCCTCGGATACCAAACATCTAAAACATCAAGTAAATAAACCTTCTGCTGTACATGGACGATCTGAAGTTGTATGGAAAGTCCCAGTCAGAAATTGAATCACTGCTAAACACTGTCCGTATATTCAGTAGCGATATAGCAATGGAGTTTGGACTAGACAAGTGTGCTGCATTAATAATGAACAAAGGAAACATAACAAAAACAGAAGGAATAGAACTGCCCAATGGAAGCAAGATCAAGAACCTAGAAGAGAAAGAACATTACAAATACTTGGGCATTCTCCAGGCTGATAAAATCGCACACACTGAAGTTAAAAGAAAAATTGGAAGTGAATACATCAGGAGAGTCAGAAAAATCCTCAAGTCCAAACTCAATGGCGGGAACACCATACAAGCCATAAACACCTGGGCTATACCTGCTATCAGATACAGTGCAGGAATAATAGACTGGACCCAGGCAGAGCTAGAGACGCCAGATCGTAAGACCAGGAAAATCATGACCATCAATCATGCTCTGCACACCCGCAGTGTTGTAGATAGGCTATACCTCCCTCACAGCTCAGGTGGAATGCTGCAAGTCCATCAAACAGTAGAGGAGGAGAAAAGATGCCTTGAAGAATATATCAAGGACAGTGAAGAAGATGCACTTCAAATGGTCAATAATGCGAAACTATTCAACACCAATGAAACAAAGCAGGCCTACAAGAAAGAACAAGTCAAGAACCGAGCAGAAAAAATGGAAAAACAAGCCACTGCATGGTCAATATTTGCACAATATAAGTGGAAAATCAGACATCACCAAGACCTGGCAATGGCTTAAGAATGGCAACTTGAAGAAAGAAACAGAGGGTTTAATACTGGCTACACAAAAACAAGAACTAAGAACAAATGCAATAAGAGCAAAAGTCGAAAAATCCACCACAAACAGCAAGTCCCGCCTTTGTAAAGAAGCAGATGAAACCGTGGACCACCTAATCAGCTGTTGTAAAATGATCGCACAGACTGACTACAAACAAAGGCATGACAAAGTAGCAGGGATGATACACTGGAACATCTGCAAAAAATACAAGCTACCTGTAGCCAAACATTGGTGGGACCATAAAATGGAAAAAGTTGAAGAAAATGAAGATGTAAAAATATTATGGGACTTCCGACTACAAAGAGACAAACATCTGCCACACAATACACCAGATATCACTGTAGTCGAGAAGAAAGAAAAACAAGTCAAAATAATCGACATAGCAATACCAGGGGATAGCAGAATAGAAGAAAAAGAAATAGAAAAAATCACCAAATACAAAGATCTACAAATTGAAATGGAAAGGCTGTGGCAGAAAAAGACCAAAATAATCCCAGTGGTCATTGGCGCCCTGGGTGCAGTTCCAAAAGACCTTGAAGAGCACCTCAACACCATAGGGGCCACAGAAATCACCACCAGCCAATTACAAAAAGCAGCTTTACTGGGAACAGCCTATATTCTGCAACGATATCTATAACAATTGACAATAAAATTCTGGCATCTCAGGTCCTTGGGAAGGACTCGATGTCTGGATAAAACAAACCAGTCAATAACACCTGTCTGACTTTGTAAACAAGATATTTATTTCCTTAACACTTTCATGTGCTAGTTACTAGCAGATTTGGTGTATTCTTATACTGTTGTTTTCTTATCTTTATTAATAGACTATCAAATATGTCTTCTCCTCTAGCTTATTTTTTCAGCTTTCCCCCATCTAGGTAATTGAATCTACTACAGACTCCTGGACAGCTGAAGTATGTTCTTTACTTCATCATTATTTACTATGTTTCCAATCTTTTGGGGTCATACTCATTACAGCATTTTATGCAGGCTAAAATTAATATTTCTCAAAAGACAACCTGACCTCGTTATTTACAACGATTATCTAGAACTGTTGCTATTCAGATTAAGATAATGGAATTAAAAAAGAAAATTTGTTACTTCCCCTACTATACAAATCTGAACAATCATTAAATATAATCTTTATACTGGAAAATGCCCCAGCATCTGGCAGGTTATTAATAAATTGTATGCAATTTGTAAAGGAGGGGAATCTAAATGGGTGAGTAAACCATCTGCTCAGGAGAATTAATCCTAATGGTGCCTGGAATCTTTTGGCAATGAATTGAAAATGAAGAGAGCTTAGTATCCAGAGAGAATTGAACTGCTGCTAGACAGCAAACATATTATATTGATAGACAGATAGACCCCAAACAGCTGCTCAATGTGGATTCTGAAATCTTGGTTGATATAGCATATAACAAAAGTTCAGGTGATGTGATGCAAGTAATACAGCTGGTTAGGACAACCTAATGGAATGTCCACTCCTGAAGGGAGCTGTTAGCGGCTGCTTCTCAGTTTAGCTGTTTCTCTGTTTTAGCTCATTTGGCAAACTTCCACATTATGAATACATCCATATTTGTAAGGAGCTTAGAGAACCATCTGGTGGCAATGGTCCTGTTCAAAACATGTGTTTTAGAAAGTGAAGCACAGCCACCTCAGTTTGTGGCTTGCCCACTTAGTGGCAATTCTACTAAGAATCTGAATATTTCTGATTTCTGGCTGGGTTCTACAACTAAGCAAGTCTTATAGGGCTTGAAATGGGTTGAATCTTTTCCATAATTCTTCTTATGCATGTTGAATGGTTTTGTCTCGGTGAGCAGACATGGCTGCAGTTTCCCAGAGAGTAGAGACAGTACTTCCTGCTCCTTTTGCATTTGTGTTATGTCCAAAGTAATTCAGATGCATTGTTTTTATATTTATATACTGGTTTTCTGCAGAAAGTTTCTCAAACCAGTTTGCCCAGAAAAATAAAAATAAAATAGTTCCCTGTCCCCCAAGAGCTCACAATCTAACCCCCCCATAAGGTAGACATACCAGCAACAGCCACTAGGGGGATGCTATGCAGGAATTGAATAGGGACAATTGCTCTTCCCCTTCTAAATATGAAGAGAATCATCACATTGAAAGGTGCCTCTCAGCCCAGTTAGTAGGGGGACTGGGGAAATGTACCTAATAGAGTATAGGAGATATTTGCTGGTAACCATACAAGCAAGCAATACGTGGCCCATGCATGGTGAAGAAGAGGTAAAACCTCTCTGCTAAGCTATGTTCAATCAAAAACTCACCCCCCTGAAGTGCCCATTTGCTACTGAAGTTGAGATTTGCAGCTTTCCCATCCATGAAGAAAATACAGGGAGGCTCCTGTGGGTGGGAATGTGGGAGGGAGCTGATTTTAACAAACATGGCCTGCACGGAAAGGGTTAATCACACATCCTCCAACACAATTTCTGCAATCAACTCTGCTGCCCCTTGCATTTCTCTAAAAACAAAAAGGCCCCCTCCCAGGAGACTGGATAATAACATTTGATTACACAGCAGGGTTCCCTTACATCACTTTCTCTTAGCCTCTTCCCAAGTAATATAATTATAACATTGGACTACGTACTTTGCAGAGCGCTCTCTCTCTCTCTCTCTCAACCGGAGCTCAACCTCTTGCCTGCAATATGAATATATTCATATCTGAATCCATTTATAAATATAAAGATGGACTCGATTTTATTTGCAAGACAGTTTTTAAAAAGGTAATAACTAGGAAAAACACACATTTCCCACACAAAACAAGATCTGAGCAGACACTCCTGTTTTTGGTTTTATCTTTGATATGTGGGGGCCGGCGTTCCTACTGCGGCTCAGCCATAGCGACACTAAAAGTCAAAGAAAAAAATCTGAATCTTCAAATTGTTTCTTATGCCTAGCTGTCACTTCTGTCCGGGGGGCGGGGGACAGGAGAGCAGGTGGGCAGGCAAGCAAAGGGCATAACATGAAATCTTGGCTTAAGCCTTTAGACAATGAAATTGCTACTCTACGTTTTTAATAAGTCTATGCTTTTCTCTAGCCAAGAGAAGAACGGAGGTGGAGTGCGGGGGAGTTTGGAGTCTGAATTGTGCGCTTAAGGACGCACTTCACGACGAGGCTACTGGCTAGCTTGCACTGATGCAGGCAAGATTGCTGTGGTAGCCATTTTAGCTGGGCCACAGGATTGTGCTGACAGCTTTATTCTGTCGGTCCAACAAAATGGGAGATGTCGTGGAGGCTGTAGTTTGTTCCTTTTTGTGTTTAGAAACATGTCCCTTTAGAGTTCCTGTAGTCTGGGTCTTCATCATGACTACACTTCCCAGGATGCTCATGGGGAAAGGAGGGAGGAAGGAGGGAAGAAAAGAAAGGGGGAGAAGGAAGCGAAATGACTGTAGGAAAGAAGATTCTAACACTAGCAGAATATATATTTCACTTTTCCTGCCAAGTGTGCCCTCTTTGCCTTTCTTGTTTCTAGAGTGAAAGCTCTCCCCTGTAGTAATAAATACTATCTAGTGATAAATGGTATAAGTAATGACCACATAGGAACATAGGAAACTGCCATATACTGAGTCAGACCATTGGTCTATCTAGCTCAGTATTGTCTTCACAGACTGGCAGCGGCTTCTCCAAGGTTGCAGGCAGGAGTCACTGCCAGCACCTCACTCTATGGGCCAGTTCAGATGATACTTTTAACTCCTGATTAGATTCTTCTAAAGGTAAAGTTGTGCCGTTGAGTCGGTGTCGACTCCTGGTGACCACAGAGCCCTGTGGTTGTCTTTGGCAGAATACAGGAGGGGTTTACCATTGCCATCTGCGCAATATGAGATTATGCCTTTCAGCATCTTCTTATATTGCTGCTGCCCGATAGAGGTGTTTCCCATAGTCTGGGAAACATACCAGCAGGGATTTGAACTGGCACCCTCTGGCTTGCTAGTCTAGTCATTTCCCTGCTGCGTGGCTTGTTTAGATTTCTCTACATGTGTACAAATGACCATCCAGATGGAAAAACACAATCTCTACCCTGGATTTAAATACTAGATTAATGTAGGATTTAGAATGTGGGGTAGTCACAATAGTCCTCTTCAGACATTATACATTCGCCCTGCTGTAGCCATGTACAGTGGGGTGAAAGGAGAGGAAGTTGCACCCATGCCCGTGTCTAGCACCCACATGTTGCACTGCTTACAGTTACGATGGGGCTTGTCTGAAAAGGGCAGAACCCTCCTCGTGATGGTGGGCACTCCTGTTATTGAGCGTCTGGATTCTCACAATCGCAGGAGCACCTGCCATCACAGGGAGGGCTCTGACCTCTTCAGACAAGCTCCATCATAACTGTGAGCAGCAGGGTGCATGGGTGAGTGATGCGGAGGGGGTGGGGCTTTCTTTCCCTTCGCCCTGCTGTACATGGCTAAAGCAGGGAGAATTTGTAATGTCTGAAGCTGCCTTATCATGTGATTTGAATTGTGGTGGTTATCATGTGAATTGAAGTGTGGTGGTTTCCCCTCTCCTCTCAACCATAGAGTTCAAATTGTAAATAGAACGGAGCCCAGGATTGGATCATCCAGTTTGTAGGTGGGACTGACGTTTGACACAATTCCTTTCTTCTTTCAAAACTCTCCTCCTTTCTTCCTGTTCTGTTAGAAAAGGAAGAGGGAAAGCAGCATGGTGCCATTTTGCCTGCCAATAGGACATCCATGAGGAAGGTGCTGGGTGGGTTGCCATTCCACTTTGATAACTGGCCCACAAACTGCCACCTGAAGCATCCTGTTTCACCCTGCTTCATGGCAGGGCCAGTCCTTCCTGCCCTTATCACACTTCAGTTCTTTTGGTTCTATCCGAAACTACTGTCATGTTTCACGAAATGTGTACACAAAATGCATGTTACATTCTGTTCCAAGTTTGGAGCAGAACACAAAATGCATGAAGCATTTTGATGGAACAACTGGACAAGCCGGTTGCTCTGATGGAACAACCCTGTCTTGCCGGACTGTTCCAGTTGCCATTTTGGTTTTCAAAATGGCAGTCTTTCTGGCCTCTGCACATGCATGGTGGCCATTTGTGCGGTCAGCACTATCACACAAATGGCCAAGGCCAGAAAGACCGCCATTTTGAAATTCAAAATGGCAACCGTAATGGTCGGAATGTTCTGCATTTGGAATATTCTGTGTTCGGAACAGGACCCTTTTTAAAAGGGTGTTCTGTTCCGAGCTCGGACCCTCGGAATGCCCTGCTCCGAGACAGAAAGTTCCACTAGTGGAACATTGCGCACATCTCTACATTGTTTTGACACTCATATCTGGTGATGCCCTCAGAAACTTTCACTGGCTTCCATCACTCTTCTATTAACAACATAAATTCCCTTTCCTCACTTAATACTCTTCATGGCCTCGCAGTCCTGTCTGAGCCCTGTCTTTCTTTCTTTCTTTCTTTCTTTCTTTCTTTTCTATACCGCCCTTCCAAAAATGGCTCAGGGCGGTTTACACAGAGAAATAATAAATAAGATGGATTTTCCTGCCTTTGACCTCTGATCATTTAATTCTACAATTCTCATGTGACTGAGAAGGCTTTCTGCTCTCTCAAATTCATTCATTCTTCCTTTCTTGCTGCCATCCATGTGTGCAACTCCTTTTCCTAAACCTGTATTTAGTACCACTTTTCTCTTTCTTTTAAAATCCCTCCTCAAATGCTATCTTTTCTGTGTGGCTTTTGGCTGATCCCTTTAATCCTCATTTCCAACTGCTACTAAGCTTTAAGTTCATATAACTACATTTTTATTACTATTTATTATTTGTATACTGCTTTTCTGTCAAAACACCCAAATCGGCTTTTGCTCACATTCATCCCTCTCTACTGCGCCTCTCCCTTTGTTTCCTCATTGTTTAATTTAAACTGTAACTCTTTGGGGTCAGAGACTGTAAGGCATCAATGCCCACCTCTGGTGCTGTATAAATAACAAGAACAGTAGAGCTATCATAAAGGTAAAGGTAAAGTGTGCCGTTGAGTCGGTTTTGACTCCTGGCAACCACAGAGCCATGTGGTTTTCTTTGGTAGAATACAGGAGAGGTTTACCATTGCCTCCTCCTGCGCAGTATGAGATGATGCCTTTCAGCATCTTCCTATATTGCTGCTGCCCGAAACATACCAGCGGGGATTTGAACCGGCAACTTCTGGCTTGATAATCAAGTCATTTCCCTGCTACGCCATTAGGTGGCTAGAGCTATCATACACAGATACTAACTGGAATATCTTGCAATAGATGAAAATAGAGCAAACAAAATAGAAAGTGGGGAGGCACCAAACCTAATCAAAGACAAGAGAAGAAAATGCCTCCTCAGAGTGTCTGAGAAAAAGAGGTCATTCAGCCACAGCGGGGTGGGGCTAGAGGGAAGACAGGAGTCTACCTGCCTTCCCCCAGATGATCATTTGCCCACCAGGGCTCCGCCACCTGTGTGCCCACACGAATGGGGAGCCCAGCAGCAATCAGGGGCAAGGAAGCCAGGGCCACGAGCAGCATGGTGCACTGGGGAAGCTCCATACTACCTGGCTGCTCCTCCCCCGCTCCTGCTCTATTATAAAAATGGCAGCCGGCAGCCTAGAAGCAGCCACCAGCAGCAGCACGGAGCCCAGGATGACTTCAAGTGAGGTAGGAGGTGTGTGCTTGTCCTCCTACTTCACTTTAAACCTGGGTCGCTGACCAGGGCTACCCAGGGGAGGAGCAGCAGGATCAGGAGTGATCTCAGGGCCTCCGATGACCAGCCCTACCTAGGCTAGCCCCATCCTACCCAGGTAGGGCTGGGCCTGGTCATGAGAATGGGCTCAAAAAGACTTTCCCTGTTTGTTTCTTGTTAGGTTGCCCAACATATTTTGGACAAGATTCCTTCACCGGGGGCTCAGATTCAATTGCAGTATGAGCCCTCTGCTGCATTGAAAATAAAGCTCTTAGGCACTTTGAAATGTTTTCTTCTCTTGTTCTTGGCAGCATGTCAAAATAGTCCAAATTACTAAAAAAAAGGAGCTAATTACATGAGGAGGCAAGGACATACAAAACTGATGTATTAACAATTCAAGCTGAATACACATACCTATATTTTTCACATATGTAGTCCTCATTGGAGAGATATTTAACACAGGAGAGCAATGAACACCATGCTGTCATTGAATTCTTTTTATTGCATTTATTTATTAAATTTCTTGACTATTTTTCTGCTGCAGTAGTCAAAGCAGTGTATGCTAAAGAGACTAAAAACATAAAAGATAAAATTAAAACATCACAAGTAAAATTATATCAGCAACAGCATTCAGAAGTAAAAGCAAAATGCAGCAGTTAATAATACATTCAGCTCGGCAGCAGATAAATGCCCATTGGATAAGAAAAGTCTTGACCTGACAGTGAAATAAAGAGTTCCATAATCTCTTTATCAGCAAGATTTCTAGCCAGCTGCATTTGATGAGTGAATTTATACATAATAATCACATCCCTTATTTTGTTCAGCTATGCTTAGTAGGTTCTTGACTAATTTCTTATTTTTGGCCATGCAGAGTTTTATTGCAATGCACACTTATTCCAGTAAATCCATGTGAGCTAGGCTCATCTTAAGAACATAAGAACATAAGACTAGCCCAGCTGGATCATGCCCAAGGCCCATCTAGTCCAGCATCTTGTTTCACACAGTGGCCCACCAGATGCCACTGGAAGCCTACAGCAGGAGCTGAGGGCATGCCCTCTCTCCTGCTGTTACTCCCCTGCAACTGGTACTCAGAGGATCCTGCCTTTGAGGCTGGAGGTGGCCTACAGCCCTCTGACTAGTAGCCATTGATGGACCTCCATGAAGCTATCCAAACCCCTCTTAAAGCCATCCAGCTTGTTGGCTGTCACCACATCTTGTGACAGAGAATTCCACAAGCTGATTATGTATTTATTTATTTATTCGATTTTTATACCACCTTTCCAAAATGGCTCATTATGCATTGTGTGAAAAAATACTTCTGTTTGCTGGTCCTAAATTTCCCGGCAATCAATTTCTAGTGTTATGTGAGAGGGAGAAGAATTTCTCTCTATCCACTTTCTCCCCTCCATGCATGATTTTATAGACCTCTATCATGTCTCCCCGCAGTCGTCTTTTTTCTAAACTAAATAGCCTCAGGTGTTGTAGCCTTGCCTCGTAAGAAAGGTGCTCTAGGCCCCGATCATCTTGGTTGCACTCTTCTGCACCTTTTCTAGTTCTACAATGTCTTTTTTTAGATGTGGTGACCAGAACTGTACACAATACTCTGGGTGTGGCCACACCATAGTTTTGTATAAGGGCATTATAATATTAGCAGTTTTATTTTCAACCCCCTTCCTAATGATCCCTAGCTTTTTCACAGCTGCTGCACATTGAGTCGACACATTCAATGAGCTGTCCACCACGACCCCAAGATCCCTCTCCTGGTCAGTCACTGACAGCTCAGATCCCATCAACTCCAAAGGTTCGTGAGGCAAGATTTACCTCTGCAGAAGACATGCTGGTTCTCTCCCAGCAGGGCCTGTTTTTCTATGTGCTTTACAATTTTATTGAGGATGCTTTCCATCAATTTGCCTGGAACGGACGTTAAGCTAACCAGCCTGTAATTTCCTGGATCCCCCCTGGATCCCTTTTTGAAAACCAGTGTTGCATTTGCTACATTCCAGTCCTCTGGTACAGAGCCTGATTGCAGGGATAAGTTATATATTTTAGCAAGGAGGTCGGTAATTTCACATTTGAATTCTTTGAGGGCTCTTGGATGGATGCCATCCAGCCCTGGCGATTTGCTAGTTTTCAGTTTTTTCCAGACAGTTTAAACTTTGCTCAATACAGTGGAGAAATAAAGCTTTAGGATTGACAGTGGGTCTAATGTGGACAAGTTGTTGACAGAAATAAACTAGCATTTCCCCAAACTGCTGGACAGCTGGGCATTCCCACAACAGATGGAAAGTCCCTGTTTGACCACATCCCTTCCAACAGAACTGGCTCTAATTTGCATAAATCAAATGGAGTTTCACAAAGTTTTTATACTACTACTACAACTACTGATATTTATATACCACTCTTCAACCAAAGTTCACAAAGTATTTTGTGATATTATTTATTTATAAATAATACATAAATAAGATGGTCCCCCTGCTGGTGTGGTGTGTTCCCAGAATATGGGAAACTCCTATATCAGGCAGCAGCGATACAGGAAGGTGCTGAAAGGCACAATCTCATACTGCATGGGAGAAGGCAATAGTAAACCACTCCTGTATTCTACCAAGAAAACCACATGGCTCTGTGGTTGCCAGGAGTCAACATTGACTCGATGGCACAATCTTTCCTTTCCTTTCCTGTCCCCAAAGGAACAATCTAAAAAGAAATGTAAGGCAGATACCAGCAACAGCCACTGGAGGGAAGCTGTGCTGAGGGTTGGATAGGGCCAGTTGCTCCCCATTGCTAAATATATAAAAAAATCACCACTCTAAAAGGTGCCTCTTTGCTCAGTTAGCAGGGGTACTTTGTAGGGAGCTTTTTGTTTGTTTGTGCCAAGTTCTGTTAAACGATTTCTGATTGAAAACCAGATGGTTAAATTTCTTATAGGATTCTATGGGGAGTCTGTAAAGTCCAGGACACTTGGTGGGTTTTAATTGTTCAATCACGCAGGTTACCTCTTCCTCACTGTTGGGTTTCGCCACTGCTTGTTTATGTTCCCGTGAAAGTGTGAAAAAAAGGACTTGACTTGCTCAAAGAATAGTTTTGTCTGGTTCATATGTGTGCTGACACTGTGTGGCAGTAAAACAGAGATTGGTCGGTGGTAAGTGTGTTCGATGAGGTTCTATTAGTAATCACCGGCTTCCTCTTCAGGACATCTCTCAGGCACTATGCTAGTATCCTGCTCAGCATATTGCTTTGTTTGAAGTATTTCTGTTTGGTGTATACGAGGGCCTTTGTGGTCTTGTTTTTCAGATTTAATTTATGACAAGTCATTAGCAGGTTGTCATATACCCTGCTAGAGCTGGTTCTTTTGTGTTTTTCTTCTAGTCTCTGTAGTTCACTAACTAACAAGCCAAGCTCCATCTCCTTCTTCAATTTGGTTATGGCAGAGATAATGCTTTAAAAGCATCCTATGTATTTTGTGAATAAGAACGTCAGGATAGGTACTTCATGCTGATTGATTGGGTTGCTCTCGCATTTTATAGGGCTGGAAAAGCCCTTACTATTACAGAATAAGATATTAAATTGAGATATCGATAAAATCATTGCTAAGGGTGATGAAGCAAGTGGGGAGATAGCTGGAATGCAAGTGGGGGAAAACTCAGGGCGAGTCTGACTTAATGAGTTAGAGCTCATTACCAAGCCTACTCTGTGGCAGTGAGGGAGGAGAAGAAATGCTTCTTTCTTTTGTGTGGTCTCTATGCATCACACTGATGGGTGTTCACACCTGTGCAGAGACTTGCTTCAGAACCTTCCAGAAAGGGAAGATGTGGTTGGATCTTAAGTAGCACACTGTGATGAGTTTGCTTTGAGGGTACAGTTGCTTGTATTGGTCATGACTCAGGCTCTTCAATTAATGCAGTATCGTTGGTGGAGGTGTCCAGAGTACCATCTGGTTTTGTTGGATGAGTTTCAGTTACTGGAACCTAATGATGTGAACAAGGTGTTTGGTTGAGCTTGGCCAACCACTTGTGTGCTTGACCCATGCCCTTTGTGTCTTGTTAAATCCAGCAGGAAGGGGATCTCTAGCTGGGTCCGGCAGGCTATAAATGCCTCACTGAGAGAGGGAGTGGTTACAACTTCATTGAAAGAAACTATTATTCGATCATTTCTGAAGAAACCTAGTCTGAACCCAAAGGATGTTAACAACTTGACCTGTAGCCAAGCTCCACTTCCTGAACAAGGTGCTCAAGTAAGCGGGTTGTGACTGATTAACTTTAGACATTCTTGGAGGAAATAGATTATCTAGATCCATTTCAATTGAGCTTCAGGCCTGATTTTGAAATTGAAACTGCCTTGGTTGGCTTGGTTGTGGGATGAGCTTTGCCAAGAGAAAGGCAGGGAGAGTGCAACGCTGTTGATTCTCTTGGTCTTCTCTTTTGATACCATCAACCATGGTATCCTTCTGGATAGGATGGTTGGGTTGAGTGTGGTAGTCACCACTTAGCAGTGGTTCTGCTCCTGCCTGGATGGTAACTTCCAGAAGGTGCTGCTGGGGGACCACTGCTCAATGCCTTGGCAGTTATGCTTTGAGGTTCCATAGGGTTCCATTCTTCCCCTCATCATGCTGTTCAACATCTACATGAAACCACTGTGAGAGGTCACCTGGAGATTTGACTTGTGTCATCAGTATTATTATTTTATTTATTTATTTGATTTATATACCACCCCTCCAAAAATGGCTCAGGGCGGTTTACAACAAATAAAAACAATTAAAACCAATTAACAGTTAAAATCAAAACTAAATCAATTAAACAATTCATAAATCATACAAATATTAAAAATATTAACATTAAAATCATTTAAAACCAGCATTAAAAATTTAAACAATAAATTTAATTAAAAGCCTGATTGAATAAATGTGTCTTCTGTACCTCTTAAAAAGTTGCCAGAGACAGGGAGGCTCTTATTTCAACAGTATGCCTATGACCCTCAGCTGTATTTCTCATTTTCATCAGATGCAGATGAGCTGGCGACTGTCTGAATCAGTGCTTGAGTGTAGTAATGGACTGTATAAGGGTGAACAAACCAAGACTCAATCCAGACAAGACAGAAGTACTGGTTTGTTCACTCAGGCAAGTGATGTCCAGCCTGTTCTAGATGGGGTTACATCTCCCTAAAGGACCAGGTTTGTAGTTTGCGGGCTGCTAATTGATCCAGCATTTTCACTAGAGGCTCATGTGGGCTCTGTGGCTCAGAGCACCTTTTATCAGCTTTGGCTGATACATAGGCACCAGCTTTAGCCTTATTTGGATGGAGATAGCTTGGTCATAGTTACACTCTGGCAACCTCATGTTTAGATTACTGCAATGTGTTGCACATTGGGCTGCCTTTCAAAATGGTTCAGAAACTGCAGTTTCTCCAAACTAGGGCCTCAAGATTATTAACTGGGACTGGGCATAGTGATAATCTTGTTGCACTGGCTCAGAGTCCATTTCCAGGCCCAATTTAAAGTGTTGGTTTTAAAACCCTAAATAGCTCCATACTAGGTTACCTGAAAGAGTACCCTACCCCATATGTCCATACCCAGGCCTTAAGATCCTCTACAGAGGCCCTGCTCCAACCAAATGAGGTGAGGCAGGCGGCAACTAGGTAGAGGGCACTTTGGGTGATGGACCCCATTTATGGAATAGCCTTCCCTGTGAGGCCCACATGAGCATCACCATCATCTGTTTTAATGTGTTTTTAATTATTTGTATCCTTTATTTTATTGTTCTGTGAGGTACCCAGAAAACTATTTGTTATGGTGCTGTATGTATGTATGTATAAAAGAATAACATGTGTCATATGTTGAATAACATATGAAATATATTGGTCCAGATCTTTGCAGAATTAAAAATAAAAATAAAATTGTGAACCAACTCTTTGCTATAACAGTAGAAGACAAGCAGACTATTCCCATGATCACTGGGAAGCGGGCTAAGGGAGCTTAGCCCGCTTCCCAGTGATCGTGGGAACCACTGGGTTTGCAGGTGAACCCAGTGCTCCCAAGGTGGCTAGCCTGCCTAATTCCCCCTCCCCTTAAATTAGGTTAATGGAGTGAGTGCTCTGTTAACCTCATTTTTTTTTTTGCTTGTGTGTTGCTGCGGCGCATGGCAGCACACGAGTAGACTCCCAACCGGGAGGCTGCAGCCAGCCTCCTGGGCTTGGGGGTCTCTCCAGGATGCCCCGCGCACTTGCACGGGGCATCCTGGGACTTCTGGGGGCTGCATGGCCCCCGATCCCCGCAACCCCTGCTGGCTCCATGACGGAGCCAGCAGTCGTGTGGGCGGCTGATCCGGCCACCCCAGGGCTGCTCTTTGATCATCTGCAGGTAGCGGGTTAAGCCCGCTCTCCCCACAGACCTGACAGAAGCTCTTCTCATGGATCGTGAGAAGAGCTTCAAGGAGTCTATGCTCAGTTGCTAGGAATCCAATGGTCCCCCCCCATCATTTTAACTATAGATGCATGTTATGATGCATTTATAACAATAAATGCATTTTAACTATAAACCACAAGTATAAACAGCAAGCGGGTTATGAAGAAAGCTTTCTTAGGAATTTCCACCCCCCAAATCTTTTGTGTCAGGCAACTGAGTCAAAAGATGGCTAAATGGCTTATTTTATAACCAAAAACACAAGCAACTTCTGCATCCTTCAGTAAGGCATTCTAGGTTCAAGCCAAAGCTCTTCCTCATCTTGCCCTGTTTCTTGTGCTTTCAGCTTATATCTCCCAGCAAGCAATGCATTAGCTCTGTTGTTCACAGGCCACCAGACAACACCAGAACGCCAGAAAACCCTCCCATAGAAAGGTAATTAGAATTAATTGGTTTTGTATGGCCATGGTTGAGGGAGAAGCACAGTCCAGAATAGGGACTCAGGGAAACCCACATACAGCCTCTTCCTCCTAACAAAATTAAACATTTTTACTTATAGTGGGGTGCGCCATATTGTGAAGTCCACTGGCAATGATTAACAGTGCCAACCTTGTTTAAGAAACAGGGTAAGTCTTAAAACATATTATTACAGCAAAAAGACCACCAGGTGTCAGCAGAGGATCAAATTCCAGTTAAGGCAAATGTTCCACAGAGGCGACATTAGTCTCAGCGTTGACCATTGTGAGGCCGATTCCATCAACAAACTGGAGTCCAGTCTTCTCCCTCATTCTCAGAAGGTGATGTAAGCTCTGCTGGGTTGGGTCCGTTGCTGAGTTAGGTGTCTTCAGGTCCAAATCTTTAAGGGAATGGGGTCTTTCCTTTAAGATAACAATTTGTCAGGTGAATGTGGTATGGAATACCCATAATTTGAAAGGGAAGCTCCAGGAATAAGACAGTCCAGCATTTCTCAAGACAAAGGCGATATCTTACAAGGTAGCTCTTCAGAGGAGGGTCTGTATGAAAAGATTCTGGTAGTGATGTATGACCTGCTCTTGCACAGAAATAGTCTTGTCATGATTATTCATAATATCCTGACTTCATTGCTACCATGTGTTGTGTGTGGGCTGCCCTTGAAAACTATTTGGAAATATCAGTTCATTCAGAATATGGTGGCCAGCTTATTAATTGATGTTGGCTACTTATAATAACTTTCACTAATATTAAAAGACCTATACCAGCTTCCAATTTGTTTCTGGATACAACTAAAACAGCAGGCTTTACCTACATAGGCCTATGAGGCTTGGGACCAGAGTATCTGAAGAACCTCTGTGAATGTGCTTGTTAATTAATACTGATCTTAATTAGGCATTGCTCTGGGTGCTGCCACCTGCAGATGTGAAATAGGTGGCAAACTGGCCCATGGCCTTTTCAAAAGTGGTGTCCAGTTGTGGGATGCTCTGCCACGGGATTCTTGACTGGCGCTGACTTGGTTGTCTTTATGGTGCTAGGCGATGACATCTTTTATTTTCCTGGGCTGATAATTTTATCTTTGCTGTTACTCATTTTTATTCCTGATTTGAATGCTGCTTTTATCTGCTGTTTTCAGGGCCAGCCCACCAATGAGGCATGGTGAAGCAGCAGCTTCAAGTGGCCGATTGGTAAAGAAGGGCAGTAGCAAGCGCCCTCCTTACCGCCTGTGTGGCCACCTCACTGAGCCATCCTGCTCTGACCTGACAGTTACCACTCCCTCTATTCCTCCTCCAACCTCTGTACTTTTAATTGGTTCTAAATTGTTATTATTTTGTTGGCTTTTGGAAAGGCAGGAGACAGGAGCAGAACAGCAAGAAATGTGAAGTCCACAATTCCCACTGCTGTTCTCCACTCTCTGCCTTTTCAAAAGGTAGGGAAAGTGGAACACGTTCAGCCAGAATCTGCATACCTGCCTACATGTCCCTATTCTCCCATTCAGGTGAATGGGAAAATAGGGACATGGATGAATCTGGAGGAGGAGCAATGGGGCAGATGCTGCTGCCAGGCAGGAAGAAATGGAGGGAGATTGATGTGCAGCTCTGGATGAGCTTGGGACTGTGGGAAGGGGGAATAAATTGCTGCCTGTTGTGCTCTGTGTGCCGTGGGGATAGTGGTACTTCAGGCACGGGAGGATCTTGGCTTGAACCTGGCTGTATGCAATCTTAATCTGTTTTTAATTTTTTAATTCTTCTTTTGTTAACTGCCTTGGAAACTTCAGCTGAAAGATGGCCTCAGATTAATAAATATTTTAAATCTGTGCTTGTGAGGGTGAGCTTAAGTATGGCTTCCCTAATCTTGGGGACAGCAAACCTAGCAATTAGGTTTGGATCTTTGGTGTTAATTCTGGTTGTCTCTGTCCATAGGCTTGCCCAGTGAGCAGAATCTGAGAAGGAAGGTAGGAAAGGAGCATAGCTGGCCACTGCTCTAGGAAGGTTTCTGGATCATAACCCTCCACCTGCCCTGGGAGCCCAAGAAATCATATGTTAGTCCTCCGCTGCTAATTCTCTAGGTCATTGAAGTTTGCCTTTAGTCCCCCCCCTTTTTTTTTGTAAGGGCGTTTATAATTTGCCTACTGTGTTATGCACAGCATTTGTGATCTCTGCCATCTCCTTACATGTTCTGTGATGAAATTAAGCGGCGCTTCAATAGGAGATAGCTGCGGAGCCATTTCAGTCTTTACATTATCTCTAACCACTCTGACTTGGGACAGGATGTTGGTGGTTAGCTGGAATCCCGAGGAGAATCCAAAAGGCTGTTAGTATTTTCTGTGGCTGTCATATTGGACTCTGGGAAAGCTCCATTTGGGTATTCCAAAAGGCCTTTTGGGGAAACAAAGCTACCCAAAGATGCTTTAGACAGTTGGGAATTCAGCTTGGGCATCAATGCTCTGGGGACAGCCACTGGAGATAAGGAACATGGATGAGGAGCACTGTATGCCATATTGGATGATACACTACTGCTCCTCCTTATTTTTGATTCTAGTGGAATATTTAGTGGGCAATGTGATGAGAGATCTCCACTGTCATGGACCCCATAGTATCTGGGTCTGACACAGAGGACTCTTAGGATGTTAACCCTTAGTCCAACCCTGTAATGCCTAGGTCTGTCAAAGAGGACTTCCAGGATGAGGTGAGATTGAGGGGACTTTGCATCCAACAACAGAGTCCCTGTCCCTGTCCACACTCCCCTACCCTTGTCCTATGACTCAAAGGATGATGCAGAGGCTTCACAATCCCCACTACACAGCTCCGCCATAGCCAGTGCCTGGGAAACAGGGCACAGGCGCTTTAAGACCTGAGACATTTCAGGCTTCGGTGGAGCTGCATCTCTGGCTGCTGCTTAAGACTTTAGTTGCCTCTGCCTTCTCTGCTGAAGCAACATCATTTGAGGACATGCTCCGGTTCTCTGCCTTCTTGGATTCCTGGCTTCTGACCTTGATAATTGTGACCTAAATCTTGCTTACTCCTGGCAGACTGATTCCTGACTTCTGCCCTTGATGCTGCTTACTCCTGTTGGACTGACTACCTGACTTTTGAGCTTCTTGTATTCAACTCTGTGCTAGTGTTACTTGTGACAGTTGCTTCCTGCCTCTGCATCTCCTGGTGGACTGCTCGTAATGCACCTGACTTGCCCTGACATGATATCCACTTTGCAGTAAAATTGCATCCCAGTCCTATGCATTTGCACAGGGATTATTTTGTTGTTGTGGCAACATAACATGGTTGCAGTAACATTAAGACCATTGTAACACATTAAGACTACAAGATCACTGTATGATCTTGTACTAGAACATCTGTTGGGAACAAAAGAGGAGACCTCCTCCTATACAGCTAGTGCAAGAAGATCTGGGCATCTCTTCCCACAATCAGTGCTTTATTTATTTATTTTTCTATTTATTTACTGCATGATGTATACATTTCCAGGTGGTTGACATAAAATGAAATAAAATTAAAAACAGATAGCAATAAAACAGTTCAAAAACAGTTTAAATTTTAACTAAAAGATAAAACAGATAAATTATTTTCTTGAAGGCATTCAGGGATGGGGAAGCTCTTATTCTGACAGGGAGTGTGTCCCCAAATCCCAGAGAGCTATAGAGAAGGCAGTGTATAATTTTGAGTCACCACCACAAGCTGATGGCAATTGCAACCGGACCTCCTCTGATTATCTTGATAGGCGACAGGGCTAATGATGAAGAAGGCACTTTCTAAAATACCCAGGGCCCAAGCCATTCATTAGTTGCAGAAGGATTGTGGCAGCTGAACTGTATGTGATGACCTTACATTTGCTAATTTAGAGAGAGAGCTAGCATAGTGTAGTGGTTAGAGTGCTGGACTAGGACCGGGGAGACCCGAGTTCAAATCCCCATTCAGCCATGAAACTAGCTGGGTGAGTCTGGGCCAGTCACTTCTCTCTCAGCCTAACCTACTTCACAGGGTTGTTGTGAAAGAGAAACTCAAGTATGTAGTACACTGCTCTGGGCTCCTTGGAGGAACAGCGGGATATAAATGTAATAATAATAATAATAATAATAATAATAATAATAATGAGTCTTCTGCCATGCTTCTCTGAAAAGAAAATATGCCTGGCCTGTAGAAACAATATATGTGGATTGTCACTGAGCACAAAGAGGTTCTGTGTTAATTAGAATAATGCTGAAGATGATAGTGAAGGCAAGAACAAGCCCCACCCTGCAGGATGGAGAAAAGCATCCAGAATTTACCACCTGTGTTCAAATACAACTAGAGGGTATGATACTATGATGTCACAGAGGGAAGTGGTATCCCCCAGGAGATAGAAAAGCTGTTAAAAGTCACTGGTATCAGTGGAAAGGGATGAAAGTTGGTGAGATTATTCAAGGACCTCCTAGTGCCTATCAAACAATCTGTTTTGGAACTGTTGTGCAATTATCTATGGAAATACGAGGAGGCTACTGTGGAGCCTGTGTTCTATGTAGCTGAACCTGTGTAACCTCCAGTTCGAAAACCAGCCATTGGAGATATTCTTCTGAGCTTACAGTCTGTCTCAAGGCACACTGAGCACACTGGTGTCCTCAAATGCCCTCTTACGTTCGCCCCTGCCGTGAGAAAGGCACTCCAATTTCTTGATCATTTTGGTTGCTCTTTTCTGCACCCTTTCTGGTAGTGAAGTAATCTTCTTGAGATGTAGCAGCCAGAACTGTAAGCAGTATTCCAGATGTGACCACATAGATGTATATAAAGAAATGATCATACTTGTAGTTTTACTTTCAGTCCCTATCCTAATTGTAATATTAGATTTGATTTTTACTGATGCCATATAATAAGCCCATTCTCCTAACCAAGACTTGGAGGGTAGGGGGCAGCAAAGCCGGCTAGTGCGGTTTGTGAGAATTCTTAGGACTCTCTTGTTCAATCCTTTGTAGCCTTCTACCTAATTTCTAAACGACGTAGGACGAAAATAGCAGCTTTCCTACCTCAGAGTTTGGTGTATTGAAAAAGCTGTTTACAAATCTTCCCGGCTGCCGACAGCCATGTTTGTCATAGAGTTCTACAGCTAAAGGAGCCAGTCATAGGAGAGCTGTTGCTGTACTGAGGGCTGCCTCTCTGCTGTGAGCACAGTGTATGAATGATGGGATACTTGAAGGACCCAGCTCTGTTTTTAAAATAATGGATCCTGTGGCTGCACAGAACATCTGGCTGCTGTGTACACAGAGCCAAATGGAGGCTCTGATCATCTGTGTGATTCACGGTAGGTGTTCTTCCTTCGGATTCTCACTGCTCTAGATCACTATGCAGATATCTGTTCTCAAACAGTCAGATTTTCTCTATTTAAAATGTGATTATTTAAGTGCAGAGAACATACAGATTGACAATGGATGGATGATGGCATCATTTGCTTCCCTTGTAAAAAGTGAGTGAACACGTTCCAGACTAAATGGAAGTATTCTTGCTATACAAATCAGAGGCTTAGTAGAAAATTATTTAAGTCTGGAGGTGCAACAATCCATGCTTTGAACTGGCTACCAATTGGCTACTAACCAATCCAGGATGGAGATTTGTAAACGTAGTTTGTGTATTATGGTGCCAGAGCATATTATTGCTAATTCACACTAACCTAAATCCTATGACTTTATATAGCCATCAATTGTGCATCACTATATGCAGTATATGGAGCAAAGTAGTGTTCTAGTCGCTAGGTGCTGCTGTTGTCCACAACTAGAAAGAAAGAACCAATGACTAGCAAAGTGAATCTTCCATCGGCTCAGAATTTAAGCAGAATGAAGAGCAAAGCAACTGTATTTTGTAGAATTTGACTAGAGATTAAGTATTCCAATATTTATATTTGCTAGAGAACAATATTTGTGAACCAAAGTTGCAACACAAAGAAATGATTTTACTGCAAACCCTTTATTTTGCTGCTGCTGTGAAGAAATGAGCAACCTGTCGGGCTCAGGGTTGGAATATCCCTGTTCTGCTTCCTATTACCATGGGGTGTGCCCTCTAGCTGGAGAAGTCTGCTGCTTGATCCTTGAGGAGCTGGAACCTAATGCTGCCATTGAGTCAATTGCAGATATCAAGAAGCTTGGTATCTGAAACCTGACAGTTCTCAGCCTGCCTATTATGCTGTAAATAAAAGAAAACACATGGATTTGCAGCATGGTGCATGAGTGTCAGTGACAATGGAGGAGCTGCGTGGGCGGACAGTAAGTTAAGAACTAACATTTCAGCTTGTGATTGAAAATCCTCTTGCATTCTGCTATCTGGACATGGAAATCATCAAGATAAAAAAACAATTTTTATGTGTGTGCACTTATGCATACATATGTGTGATGTGTATACTGTGTGTATATATATATAAAATAAATGTATACTGTATATGTAAAGTATGATAATGTGCTATATTAATGTGTGACATTGCAATGTATGAAATTAATCTGCTTATATGTAATCTATATGTCTGCATTATATCATTTTGAAATAAATTAAAAACCATTGATATTAATGATAATTTACCCTTTTCCCAGTGTCCAATTTAAACAGAATGTAGACAAATTGGAATAACCAGAGGGCAGTGATAAAGATGGTTGGGAATCAGGAAGACAAGCCCTCCTAGGAAAAGTTGAAGGAATTGGATATGCTTAGCATGGTCTGAAAGAGGTCATGATAGCACTATTCAAATTCCTGAAGGGTTCTCACACAGAGGAGAGCAAGGATTTGTTCTCTGCTGCTCCTGAGGGCATGGCTAGAACTAATGGGCTTAACTTAAAGGTAAAGTGTGCTTTCCGTTGGTGTTGACTCCTGGTGACCACAGATCCCTGTGATTGTCTTTGGTAGAATACAAGAGGGGTTTACCATTGCCTCCTCCTGTGTAGCATGAGATGATGCCTTTCAGCATCTTCCTATATAGCTGCTGCCTGATATAGTATCAGCGGGGATTTGAATCAGTAACCTTCTGCTTGTTAGTTAAGCATTTCCCCACTGCGCCACTTAAGGTGGTCGTAATGGGCTTAAGTTACAGGAAGTTTAAAGTACATCAGTTGAATTCCATAAGAAACTTCTTAATGGTGAGAGACTTCAACAAGGGAAATCAATTAGTCTGAGGGTTGGTGGGATCACTCTTGTACTAGGATGCTTTCAAGCAGGAATTATATAGCCATCTATTGTGAAGCTGGACAACCGTATGTTCCTGTATCAAGCAGAGGGCTGTGATTAAGTTTCCTTCAAGTGGAGATATTGCCTCCCAGGACCCAAATTCATAGTACTGTGTGTTGGAATTTTACTGTGTAACTAAGCATTGTCTCTCTTACCTCTGTATGTATGTGTCTATGTTGGGTCCTTAGGGTGGAGTCAGTCTTCATTTCTGTTGATTGGTGGTTTTATCAGTTCAGTTGGTTTTGCTCTCCCCCTCTTACAGAAGTGACTGTTACCTTGTTAGCTAGTGCTAATAAATAATAAATAAATAATAAAGATGTTTCTGCAACTAAAGTTAAGCCTCTTGTTTGATTCCTTATAAATCAAGGAATCACTCTGCGACACCACGTTATGCGCCCAGTTGTGTGTGTGTGTGTGTTTGTGTGCGTATGTGTATTTGAAGCAACAATCTGAAGCAACAAGGAGTTTTTGGTAGGTGAGAGAGGTGAACAAGATAGCTACTTTTGAATTGGTAAGGAAACATCCTCCTATTGAACTGCTGAAAAATACAAACTACAGAAAATGGTCGTTTATAGAGTCAAGATGTTGCTAAATACACTGGGATTATCTTATGTTCTGGAGGAACAGAGACCAACAGAGAATGAGAGGAAACTACAAGAATGGGATTCTGTAAACAAACAAGCCATGGGACACATATCTCTGACTCTAAGTGATCAGTTATTTATCATATAGAAGATAAGATTACAGCAAAATAAATGTGGAAAAGATTAAAGGAGGTCTTTCAACAAAAAACAAGTTTCTCTTATGCTGCGCGTATGCAATAGTAGATCAAAAGAGGGAGAGAGTCTACAATATGCTCATTTTTGGGGAATATTGAGAGAGTTGGAACTGCAGGAGTGCCCTAACCAGCAAAAATTGGACTTTTGCCAAATACCTTGTCTAAGGAATATAAGAATAATGTTAATTTTCTGCAAATTAAAGAGAATGTAACTGAGTTTTGTGCAGGAGTGTTTCCAAGGATTTAACTTGAAAAAGCAAACTGAGCGGGAGGAATCAGTTAAAAATCATGCCTACAAAGTTGCTGGTGGCAGGCAATGCTTTATATGTGGAAGTACTTCATATTTGGGAAATGTGTGCCCTAATAAAGAGCATGGAAATTATTTCCAACAAAGAAAAGGGATTAAGAGTACATTCCAGAAAAATTGATTTTCCTAGCAAACAATCTCATCTATGCCATAGTTAAAGCAGAGAAAGGAAAGCAGTGAGTAATGGAAAATTATGCATCACAAGAGAAATCATCTGCACAATTGGTGCAAGTCAAAGTAGAAGCAATATATATTTGGATAGTGAAGCAACTATTATTTAATTTTCACAATTTTTCTGAAATAAACATGGGACATACAATCACAATATACCTTGCCAATGGGGAATATATTTTTGCAGAAGGGAAATGCAGTTTACCTGAAATGTGATCTTGGGGCAAATGAAATAATGAATTATGCAAAACAGTCTGATGAATGTGAAGACAACTACAAGGCATGGATGTAGAATTCTTTTTAGAAGGCACCATTTCTTTGTTTTCAATGGAGGAAAGCTTCTAATGAAAGGCATGCTGAGGTATGATGAATTGTATGAAACAAACCTAAAGGTTAAACTATGCAAATCTGATGTCAAGTGCATTAAATATATTAAACCAAATGCAACGAGGGGCACATATGCATCAGCCACAGAAAAGCAATCTATTGAGGTCTTGGATTTAATTTAACAAGGTCTTGGATGTCTGTGGGCCTTTCCCAATAAGAACATCAGGAAATAATCTTTATTTTCTGACTTCAATATATGATTTTTTTCTCATTATGTTTACACTTATCTACTCAAAGAGAAAAATGAAGTATTGCTAAAATGTAAAGAATATGTGACTAGAATGAGCAACAAGTTTGGAAGAAAATGTAAGACTTTGCGTACCAACAATGATGGGGAATATATTGGGAAAGATATTGAGCAATACCTAAAGGAACAAGGAATAAAGCATGAGAGAAGAATACCTTATACTGGAGCAAAAGGGGGTGATGGAGAGAAAGAACAGAACCCTGACTGAAATGTCCAAAAGTATGCTTCTTGATTCAGGTCTGGAAAATAAACACTGAAGAGAAGCTGTAATGGCTGCAACTTATTTGCAGAATAGACTACTCACTAAAACTGAAGGAGTAATACCTTTTGATCTGTGGAATGGGACTAAACCTAAATTAAAATATATTAGAGTGTGCCGATGTAAGGCATATGCATATGTTCCTAAAGAACAAAGAGAAAAATTAGATTGCAGAAGTGAAGAAGGAATATTCATAGGTTATGAACTGGGTAGCAAAAGCTACAGAATACTTGACCCTATCTCAGAAACTGTTAAACTGCGTAGTTGCATATTTTGATGAGAGACCAAGGCCAAACCCCAATGCAATATCTAACTGTGACTAAGTCTAACCAGCATCCATGACAACAAAATGAGGAAGTAATAATAAGTTACAATATAGTATAGAAATCTCATGGAGAAGAGGAGACTGAGATGGAACCAGAAGTGAGACACTCAGATAGACATAATAAAGGGGTCCCAGTCCCACCTAAAAGATTATATTTGGCAGCCAGATAAGAAAAAATACCCAAACCTATGAATTGGCATAAAACTGAAGGCAAAGCCTGATTAGAGTGCTGGACTAGGATCAGGGAGACCTGAGTTCAAAAACCCCATTCAGCCATGATACTTGCTGGGTGACTCTGGGCCAGTCACTTCTCTCTCAGCCTAACCTACTGCACAGGCTTGCTGTGAGGAGAAACTTAACTATGTACTCACTAAAACTGAAGGAGTAACACCTTTTGATCTGTGGAATGGGACTAAACCTAACTTCAAATATATGGGCTCTTTGGAAGAAGAGCGGAATATAAATGTGTGAAAATAATAATAATAATAATAATAATAATAATAATAATAGTGCCTCTCCCATCAACAATATGGTGAGACGTAACTTTAATACATCTATACCGGATCGGTCATCACCTGGGTCAACAAGGACCGCGCCAGGTGCTGGAGTCCCTGGACATCTGGTGGCAAGTGGGCAACAGGACTCAGGATCTTCAGTTGAGCAACCAGGGCTGAAGACAGCAAAGTTACTGGAAGAAACGTCGCTTAACCGAAAAAAATATACGAAAAATGCCAACAAGGAAATAATGATCTGCTATTACAAGTCTAGTCCAACTAGAAGAGGTTATTTTAAAAGAATGTACTAAATTTGGAAAGAGAAGCATCCAGATACAGAAATAACAGAATAAAGGCTAGCAGACCAGAGAAGATTCATAATAAGAAATAAAGTATTCACAGGAGTTGAGCTGGAAGAACTGCAAGGAGCAACACAGGCTCAAGATATGGAAGAAGAATTACCACCAACTGAAGCAGTTGCTCAGGCGCAGGTGGAGGGAGGTGTTGGAAATAGAGGATGCCATTGTTGCTGAACTGTTTCAAAATCAAAACCAGGCAACCTCCCCTCTGCCTTCACCTCAAAAACCCAAATGCCATTTAACAGAAAAGCAACAAGAACTAAAGCAAAAAATAACTGAGCACATGAACCAAACAACCACCAGGGTTCGACTTCCAGCTCTAAAAACAGTTGCCAAAAAACAACTTGCTCAGGTATTAAAAGATGTCAATGCTGTACTTGCAGAAATAACAACCAATAATTTGCAAGAAACAAACCAACTAATGTACAGTGCAGCAACAATAACAACACAAGAGCTTGGATATAAGATCAATGGACCTGTAAAAAAAGAAAGTAGTACATCACCTAAATGGAAGATTAGATTAGAAAATAAAATCTCCAGGCTTAGATCAGATGCTAGTAAATTGAAAGATATGAAAGACAAGAAGCTGAAGAATGAAAACACCAAACAGTATCTGATCCAAAAATACCACCTAGATTCAAGGAAAATTAGAGAAGTCCTGGAAATAATAAAGCAGCAAATAACAGCAGTGTCAAAGAAGATTAGCAGATATGAAGCCAGAACTACACAACACAGGCAGAATCTCCAATTCCAGTCGAATCAGAGACGTTTCTACCAAAGCATAGAAGGAGTAACTGCAAGAAACATAGAAACACCAAATAAAGAAGAAACAGTGCAATTCTGGGGGAAATTATGGGACAATCCAATAGATTATAATAAAAAAGCAGGCTGGATGAAAGAGGTCAAAAAATGTAACCAACAAATGCAAGATCTAATAATAACACCAGAATTAATAAGTGAAAGAGCAAAGAAAATTAAAAATTGGACAGCTCCAGGCGACGATGAACTGCATGGCTTTTGGCTTAAACACCTAACAAGCCTTCATAAACAACTATCAAAACAGTTCAATCACATTTTGCAAGGAGGTGATATTGAACAATGGCTAACAACTGGGAAAACCCATGTCATCGTGAAAGACCCAGCAAAAGGTGCAGTTCCAAGTAATTATAGACCAATAGCCTGTCTGCCAACCATGTTCAAATTATTAACTGGAATAATAGCAGATGAAGTGGTGCAACACTTATTAACTAACAAACAGCTCCCAGTTGAACAGAAAGGAAATTGCCCGAACACCAGAGGCACAAAAGACCAGCTGCTGATTGACAAAATGATTTTAGAAAATTGCAAGAGAAGAAAAACCAATCTAAGTGTTGCATGGATTGACTACAAGAAAGCTTTCGATTCATTGCCTCACACATGGATACTAAAATGTTTAGAAATAACTGGTGTCAGCAAAAACATTCAGATATTTATTTAAAAAGCAATGAGCATGTGGAGTACACAGTTAAGAATCAATGGCGAGACACTTGGACAGGTTAGCATTAGAAGAGGCATTTTCCAAGGGGACTCACTATCCCCTCTGTTGTTTGTAATCGCCATGACCCCACTTTCACAAATACTAAACAAATCAGGCCTCGGATACCAAACATCTAAAACTTCAAGTAAAATCAACCATCTGCTGTACATGGACGATCTGAAGTTGTATGGAAAGTCCCAGTCAGAAATTGAATCACTGCTAAACACTGTCCATATATTCAGTAGCGATATAGCAATGGAGTTTGGACTAGACAAGTGTGCTGCATTAATAATGAACAGAGGGAAAATAAGAAAAACAGAAGGAATAGAACTGCCCAATGGAAGCAAGATCAAGAACCTGGAAGAGAAAGAACATTACAAATACTTGGGCATTCTCCAGGCTGATAACATCGCACACACTGAAATTAAAAGAAAAATTGGAAGTGAATACATCAGGAGAGTTAGAAAAATCCTCAAGTCCAAACTCAATGGTGGGAACACCATACAAGCCATAAACACCTGGGCTATACCTGCTATCAGATACAGTGCAGGAATAATAGACTGGACCCAGGCATTGCTAGAGATGCTAGATCGTAAGACCAGGAAAATCATGACCATCAATCATGCTCTGCACCCCCACAGTTATGTAGATAGGCTATACCTCCCTCGCAGCTCAGGTGGAAGAGGAATGCTGCAAGTCCATCAAACAGTAGAGGAGGAGAAAAGAGGCCTTGAAGAATATATCAAGGACAGTGAAGAAGATGCACTTCAAATGGTCAATAATGCGAAACTATTCAACACCAATGAAACAAAGCAGGCCTACAAGAAAGAACAAGTCAAGAACTGAACAGAAAAATGGAGAAACAAGCCACTGCATGGTCAATATTTGCACAATATAAGTGGAAAATCAGACATCACCAAGACCTGGCAATGGCTTAAGAATGGCAACTTGAAGAAAGAAACAGAGGGTTTAATACTGGTTGCAGAAGAACAGGCACTAAGAACAAATGCAATAAGAGCAAAAGTCAAAAAATCAACCACAAACAGCAAGTGCCCACTTTGTAAAGAAGCAGATGAAACCGTGGACCACCTAATCAGCTGTTGTAAAAAGATTGCACAGACTGACTACAAACAAAGGCATGACAAAGTAGCAGGGATGGTACACTGGAACATCTGTAAAAAATACAAGCTACCTGCAGCCAAAAATTGGTGGGACCATAAAATTGAAAAAGTTGAAGAAAATGAAGATGCAAAAATATTATGGGACTTCCAACTACAAAGAGACAAACATCTGCCACACAATACACCAGATATAACTGTAGTCGAGAAGAAAGAAAAACAAGTCAAAATAATCGACATAGCAATACCAGGGGATAGCAGAATAGAAGAAAAAGAAATAGAAAAAATCACCAAATACAAAGATCTACAAATTGAAATGGAAAGGCTGTGGCAGAAAAAGACCAAAATAATCCCAGTGGTCATTGGCGCCCTGGGTGCAGTCCCAAAAGACCTTGAAGAGCACCTCAACACCATAGGGGCCACAGAAATCACCATCAGCCAATTACAAAAAGCAGCTTTACTGGGAACAGCCTATATTCTGCGACGATATCTATAACAACAGCAACAACATTGACAATACAATTCTGGCATCCCAGGTCCTTGGGAAGGACTCGATGTCTGGATAAAACAAACCAGTCAATAACACCTGTCTGACTGTGTAAATAAATAAATAAATAAATAAATAAATAAATAAATAAATAAATAAATAAATGGCTGCAAGCAATAAAGGAATAGATTGGTTCACTCCATAAGAACAAAATATGAGACAGAGCTTTCTGACACTGGGCAGTACGTTTCACTCCAGAATGTCTTGATAGTCTTGAGATTTCATTGTTCCCTGCACAGACTCAAGGCACCCCGTGCCAGACACAACAAAGCAGCCCCAAAACATAACCGAACTTCCACGTTTCACCGTATGTATGGTGTTCTTTTCTTTGAAAGCTTCATTTTTTTTCATCTGTGGACATAGAACTGATGTGACTTGCCAAAAAGCTCCAGTTTTGTCTCATCTGTCCAAAGGCCATTCTCCCAGAAGCATTGTGGCTTGTTAATGTGCATTTTAGCAAATTCAAGTCTGGCTTTTTGATGTTTTTCTTTCAACAGTTGAGTCCTCCTGGGTCTTCTTCCATTGAGCCCACTGCCTCTCAAAAAGCAATGGATGGTGCGATCAGACACTGATGGACCTAGACCTTGGAGTTCAGCTTGTATCTCTTTGGAAGTTGTCCTTGGCTTTTTGTCTACCATTCTCACTATCCTTCTGCCCATTCTGGGGTCGATTTTCCTCTTGTGGCCATGTGCAGGGAGGTTGGCTACAGTCCCAAGGACCTTGAACTTCTTAATAATATTTGCAACTGTTGTCACAGGAACATCAAACTGCTTGGAGATGGTCTCATAGCCTTTGCCTTTAACATGCTTGTCTATCATTTTCTTTCTGATCTCCTCAGACAACTCTCTCCTTTGCTTTCTCTGGTCCATGTTCATTGTGGGAAACACGATGATACCAAACAGCAGAGTGACTACTTTTCTCCATTTCAATAGGCTGAATGACTGATTGCATGATTGAAGACATGTGTGATACTAATTAAAGAAAATAGCTAATTTGAAAAATCACTCTAATCCAATTATTCATGATCTTTTCTAGGGGTACCAACAAATGTATCCAGGCCACTTTAGAATATCTTTGTAGAATGACATATGACATATCAAAGGCATGCAGGTATACATGGGTCAATTGCTTTTCATTTAATCGCTTTTCAGGAGGCATAAAACACTTTTTCAATTAGCTGTAAGGGTACAAAAAAACTTGTCCACGTGTGTACTTCCTATCCTCAATGCATTTCACTCATAGGATGCTGGGCACATTAAAAATCACTTTTGAATGACTTTATGTATTTCAGCCTTTTAATCCCACCTTGCTTAAATATCTACTTAAGATGGTAAACAAAATAAATAGAAAAATTAAAAAAAAACCTCAATACATCCAAAACAAACAGTGTTTAAAATCTAGCTAAAACACATAACAATACTTTAATCCTGGTTAGGCTAGCATCCCAGATATGCTGGCCTGATGTAATTGAGATGCTATACCAATTCAACACAATAGGAATAAAGGAAACAAAACAAAACAAAACAGAGATTTGCAACCCCAGTAGCCATGCTTCAGCATCCTTGGCAATACCACCACCATGCACCAGTCATGGGCAGCATGCTGAAGATGCCCCCACATGGGCCAGGCATGGAAGGAACCAATCTATGCATGGAAACAGGGAAAGGTTGCCATGACATCAGCACCCCACACAACCTACCTGACAGGAGGACTCACAGCACTTTCAACAGCATGAGCTGCTGTGGCGCAGACAGAAAGAGGCTGGAAAGAGAGAGCCTATAAGGCCCCAGCACAGAGCGGCCTTAGTGGTAACACATACTGCTAATAACCACCTTTTTGATCACACAACACAAAGGGGAAGCAGGCAGGCAGCAGGCATCTACCACAAATGCATAGCTCTCCCCAGGACAAGGATTCAACCCCAGCAGGGCAAGCAAAAGAACTGCTGAATAAAATAAGACAATTATAAAAGTAAAATGAAAAAAAAAAGCATAATGTTTTATGTCATAAAGACAGAAGCATTTGAAGGTGAGGATAGTGTACTTAATTGAGCAATCACCAGCAAGTGAAAATATATTAAATGTTAAATATATTTAGTAAATCTTTCAAGAAAATAGTATGGCCTAGGTAATTCATTTAAGTACGAATTTATCACTATGCACTGAAAACAAATACAGAAGTTCTTCAGAATATCTTTCTCTCTGTCTAAATTGTATTTACCCATCTAGTCGCATGATGTCGCTCTCTGCTTAACTATCTTGTTGAGAAAAGAAGGGGGAGAAAAGGATCTTCCTCTGCTTTGTCATCAGAGATCATCTAGTGCTTGCAATTGCTGGAGCAATTACCAGATATATTACCAGGCTGGATTAAGTTATTTTTTAAAAATTGATTTTACAAGGATATACCACAACACAGAGGAATTTAAGGAAATATATCTGAGATGGTTTTTCCATGGAGAGACTCCTCCATGGGGAAAGGGCAGCTGCTGCAGTTGATTCTTCTCCACACAGCCTGGGAAATGGGGAGCGGCCAGCTCCATTATACTGTGCCTGAGGAATCCCAGCACGGCACTTTTGTGGGCCGCATCGCCCAGGATCTGGGACTGGAGGTGGGAGAGCTGTTGCCTCGGATGTTCCGGGTGGAATCCCAAGGTGATGGGGACTATTTCAAGGTAAATGAGCAGAATGGGATCTTGTTTGTGAATTCTCGGGTGGATAGAGAGGAACTGTGTGGCAAGAGCCCTTTGTGCTCCATTCATTTGGAGGTGATTGTGGATAAACCCCTGAGCATCTTCCATGTAGAAGTGGAAGTCAAGGATATAAATGACAATGCCCCTATTTTCTCAGCTAGCAAACAGTCTCTCAGTGTTGCAGAATCAATGTTGCCAAGTACACGCTTCCCTCTGAAAGCAGCCTCTGATGCAGACATAGGTTCTAATGCCCAACTCAAGTACAAGCTCAATTCCACTGACTATTTTGTTGTTGAAGAGAAAACAAATGACCAGCACAGTATATCATTGGTGCTTGTCTTAAATAAGCCTCTGGACAGAGAGAAAATATCTGTGCATAATGTATTACTTACAGCCACTGATGCGGGTCACCCGGAACTCACAGGCACGGTTCATCTTGAGATCACTGTGATGGATGCAAACGATAATGCACCAGTATTTAATCAGTCAGTCTATAGGGTGAAATTATTGGAAAATGTGACAGATGGAACATTGGTTATTCAGCCCACTGCAGTGGACTTAGATGAGGGAACAAATAAGGAAATCTCCTACTCCTTCAGTAACAGTGTTTCTTCCAATTTATTTACTATACATTCTGATACAGGTGAGATCAGGGTGAAAGGGAAAGTAGACTTTGAAGACACTAGTGTGTATAATATTGAAATTGAAGCAAAAGATAAAGGTAGTCCTCCTTTGTCTGGACACTGCACTATTCTTATTGAAATTTTAGACATAAATGACAATGCTCCTGAGATGTCATTGAAGCCCATGTTGGTGCCAGTCCCAGAGGACTCCTCACCAGGGGTAGTGGTGGCTCTAATCAGCATCATAGACAGAGATTCTGGGGTCAATGGGCAAGTGAGCTGTTCCCTGTTGCCCACTGGGCTTCCATTCAAGCTGGTGTCAACCTTCAAAAATTACTATTCACTGGTGCTGGCTGAGCCTGTAGATCGCGAACAGGTGGCTGAGTTTAGCCTGGTGGTGCTGGCCAAAGACCAAGGGGCTCCATCACTGTCAGCAAGCAGCAGCTTAGTGGTGCCCATCAGTGATGTGAATGACAATGCACCTGCTTTTGCACAGCCCTCCTACACAGTCTTTGTTAAGGAGAACAACCCACCTGGTGCTCACATCTTCACAATGTCTGCCTCGGACCCGGATATGGCTGAGAATGCCCTGATCAGCTACTGGATAGATGAGAAACTCTGGCCACTGTCAAGCTACATCTCAGTGCACTCAGAGAGTGGGAAAGTCTATGCCCTGCAGCCTTTGGACTATGAGGAACTAAAGTTGCTGGAGTTCCAAGTGAGCGCCAAGGATGCTGGGCTACCCTCCTTGTGCAGCAATGTGACGGTGCAAGTCTTTGTGGTGGATGAGAATGACAATGCCCCAACACTGACTGGGCCAGAGGAAGGCTCCATCCTTTTGGTAGTTCCTGCCATGGCTGGATACATGGTGGGCAAGATCCATGCTCTGGATGCTGATTCAGGCTACAATGCATGGCTGCGTTATGAACTTCATGAGTTGACCAGTGGGCCCTGGAGAGTGGGGCTGTACAGTGGTGAGATCATTACAACACGTGCTTTGGATGAAGCAGAGGGCAGTAGCAGTCAGAACCTGCTGGTGCTGGTGAAGGACCATGGCAAGCCACCACGGTCAGTTACAACCACACTGAGTGTGTCACTGGTGGTCAACACACAAGTGGTCCATGTTGATGCTGGTCTTCCCAGGATGGGAGGTAGCCCAAGGCCACTGGTTGACAAAGTCAATGTCTACCTAATCATCGCTATCTGTTCAGTGTCCAGTTTGTTCCTGCTTGCAATCATCTTGTATGTGGCCCAGCGATGCCAGTGTCAGCCCAAGCAGGCCATTGTGTATGGTCCTGGCACAGCCACACTGGTATGTGCCAGTGAAGTGGGCAGCTGGTCATATTCGAATCGCCACAGCCACATCCTGGCAGGAGTGAGTGGGGAGGCTGGTGCTAAGAATGATCTCATGGTTTTCAGCCCCAACATACCTGTCTTTTCGGAGAATGGGGAGGTGGGGAATATGAAGGAGCTTGCCCCAGATTCATCTGTACAGGTGAGTCACTAATGACTCTTTACAATATTGTTGTGTCGCATTTCAGACAGTATGTCATGTGATGTGTCAATCTTGAGAGCACTGAAACATGTCTTGAATATGTACTTCAAGGAAGGATAACACAATTTCAAAATACGTTTCATCCGAGATATTTTGGATTGTCCTTGGTGGTAGAAGGGTAATACTGAGTTTGTTTTTAAAATGCAGGTTAAAATATTCCAGCACAGGGCACAACTTGATGAAATTCTCCATTCATAATACTCTAAAGCACCTAAGCTATATATATAGAAATATGGGATATAGTGAGATTACACTAGGCAATAATATTAATAAATGATACTAAAAATAGTTGGCTTAGTATTGGCTCAGTTGTAATTTGAAATAAAATGCTTCTACTAATAATTATAGTTGGGCAACAGGATCCCAGACTCAATTTGCTCAGTTAGTCCATTAATTTACAATGGACCATAATATATTTTAAACATAGAAACACTCAGTTAATATGACACAAAACAATATATATTGTATTTTTACTATCCTGCCTCTGAGCAAAGGGGGCCTCCCCTTCAACCACAAACCAGACTTCCTAAACAACACAAACTTGCCACCTTTAACACACCATTCAGGAGAGGAGACAACAGCTGAAGAGGAGCATGAACCTTGGGCTACTACTAGAGAAGACCAGCAAACTCATGAGTAAGAAGGCTTATAGGGCAAAGGAAATACCTCTACATACTCAAAGTAGTAACCACCCTGAGCCATTGTTGGAAGGGTGGTATATCAATCAATCAATCAATCAATCATGAGGAGATAAAGTAGAAATTGATAGAAGGGAAATGTCGTTTATGAGGGAGATGCAAAACCACTGAATAAGGAATCCATATATATTCAGCCAGCATAAGCAACACTTTCCTATTTTGTGTAGAAAAGCATAATACAAATCAACCAAGAACCATTTCCTTAAAAAGAAATACATCTTGGGGCAGCCAGTATGAGCAGAGAGATCATCAGCAACTTCTGAATTCATTCCTGCTTATAGAGGAGACACATTCAGGCATAACCAGGGGCTCAAGGTTGACTCAGCCTTCCATCCTTCCGAGGTCGGTAAAATGAGTACCCAGAATGTTGGGGGCAATATGCTAAATCATTGTAAACCACTTAGAGAGCTCTGGCTATAGAGCGGTATATAAATGTAAGTGCTATTGCTATTGCTATAGCCAGTTAACTGTGCAGTGTCTCCTTAAGCCTCCTCTTTCCCTTGGCCTAGTAGAGGGGGTTCCTAACCTTGGGTATACAGATGTTGTTGGCCTATAATAATCCCTTCAACCCCAGTGTTTGGCCATTGTGGCTGGGAATGATGGGAGCTGTAGTCCAGCAACATCTGAACTTTATATTAAACACAGAGTGTAGGATCTAACAACATTCTGTCTCACTGTTTTTAATTGAGAAGTTAGGCACGTGCTTAAATCTCTCTCACACTGGGAGATATAGTACTTGGTCAATGGGAGATAAAAGTGCTTGCCTTTGGCTGGATCATGCCTGTTATGTTTCTTCCACCAATGAATGAATGAATGAATGAATGTTTTCCACTAATGAATGAATGTTTGCAGAGCACAAACTTTTAGGAATGGAAGCTTTCAAAGGCAGGGAAGTGACCTGAAATGATCAATATCACAAAAGACCAATGGTGCATTTTAATGTATTAAAACACTTTCTTAAGTGCTGAACTATTGCAAAAGTAAATGAGAATATTTTCATACACTTAAAAAGAATACAAGATGTAAGCATTGCATCAGAAAACGAAGAGCCCTACCAAGTATTACAAGAATTGCATTTTTAAATCTCTTCACATGGTGTCGCTCTTTACTTTTAAATACCTTGTTCAGACTTAAAGAAGAGCTCCTCCTTTTCATTGTCATCTGAAAACAGGCAATACTTGGAAACTGAAGGAGCACAAAAAACATCAGCAGGAAGGATTAACATTTTTACCCCCAAAGGTAAGCACAGCACTGGGGAATTTAAAGGAATATATCTGAGATGGTTTTTCCATGGAGAGACTCCTCAGTGGGGAAACAGCTGCTGCAGTTGATTCTGCTCCACACAGCCTGGGAAATGGGGAGCGGCCAGCTCCATTATTCAGTGCCTGAGGAATCCCAGCATGGCACCTTTGTGGGCCGCATCGCCCAGGATCTGGGGCTGGAGGTGGATGAGCTGGTGCCTCGGATGTTCCGGATGGTTTCCAAGGACCACAGGGATTATTTAGAGGTAAATGTGCAGAATGGGATTTTGTTTGTGAATTCCAGGATAGACAGGGAGGAGCTGTGTGACAAAAGCCCCATTTGTACCATTCATCTGGAGGTGATTGTGGATAAACCCCTGAGGGTTTTTCATGTGGAGGTGGAGATTGCAGACATAAATGACAATGCTCCATTTTTCACAGCTGGGGAGGAAAAAATGTTCATTTTAGAATCAAGACTTGCAGGATCCCTTTTTCCTCTAGAGGGAGCTTTAGATTCTGATGTTGGTACAAATGCACAGTTAACCTACCATCTCAGCTCCAGTGAACATTTCATGTTAGATTTCCAAAAGAGTGGTGATAACTCTTTAGGTTTAGTAATTAAAAAGCCTTTAGACAGAGAAGATATTTCTGTGCATCACTTACTGCTCACGGCCACTGATAGTGGCCATCCAGTGCTAACAGGAACAATTCAGTTGACGATCACAGTGCTAGATGTGAATGACAACCCTCCTGTCTTTAGCCAGTCAATATACAAAATCCAAATGTTAGAAAATGCCTCCAATGGGACATCAGTGGTGAAGCTCAATGCCACTGATCTGGATGATGGTGTTAATAAAGACATTTCATATTCCATTCGTAGTGTAACTCCACCCAAATTAAGTACTGTATTTAGAATAGATCCAAATACTGGGCAGATTACACTGAATGGAGAACTGGATTATGAGGACATTAATTCGTATGAAATTCGAGCAGAGGCGACTGATAAAGGTGGTTACTCTTTGTCTGGACATTGTAAAGTTTTACTAGATATTTTGGATGTGAATGATAATGTTCCAGAGGTGTCAGTGACTTCCCTGTTGGTACCGGTGCCAGAGGACTCTCCAGTGGGGACAGTGGTGGCCTTAATCAGTGTTTCAGACAAAGATGCTGGAGCTAATGGGCAAGTGAACTGCTCCCTGTGGCCCAATGTGCTCCCTTTCAAGCTGTCATCTACCTTCAAGAATTACTACTCGCTGACACTGGCTGAGCCCCTGGATCGGGAGCAAGTGGCCAAGTATAGGCTGGTGGTGATGGCCCAAGACCAAGGGGCTCCATCACTGTCAGTGAGCAGCAGCCTCGTGGTGCCCATTGGGGATATAAATGACAACGCACCTGCTTTTGCTCAGCCCATTTACACAGTCTTCGTGAAAGAGAACAACCCACCTGGTGCTCACATCTTTACAGTGTCTGCTTCAGACCCAGATGTGGCCGAGAATTCCCAGGTCAGCTACTGGCTGGATGAGAAGCTCTGGCCGCTGTCCAGCTACATCTCAGTGCACTCGGAGAGTGGGAAGCTCTATGCCCTGCAGCCTTTGGACTATGAGGAGATGAAGCTACTGGAGTTCCAAGTGAGAGCCAAGGATGCTGGGCTGCCCTCCTTATGTGGCAATGTGACAGTGCAAGTCTTTGTGGTGGATGAAAATGACAATGCGCCTGCAGTATCTGCCGCAGCTGAGGATACCCCAACCCTGCTGGTGGTTCCTGTGGTAGCTGGATATATGGTGGGCAAGATCCGGGCTGTGGATGCTGACTCAGGGTACAATGCATGGTTGCGCTATGAGTTACATGAGGCAACCAGAGGCCCTTGGCGGGTGGGACTGCACAGTGGTGAGATCAGCACCACACGTGCCTTGGATGAGATGGAAGGCAGCAACACTCAGAATCTGCTGGTGCTGGTGAAGGATCATGGCAAGCCAGCACTGTCTGCTACAGCCACACTGAGTGTGTCATTGGTGGCAAATACCCAGCTCATCCACACTGATGCTCATCTTCCCAGGATGGGAGGTAGCCCAAAGCCCCTGGCAGACAATGTCAATGTCTATCTGATCATCGCCATCTGCTCAGTGTCCAGCTTGTTTCTACTGGTGATCATAGTTTACATGGCCCTGAGATGCCAGAGCCAGGCAAATGAAGCCATGACTTATGGTCCTGGCACAGCCACATTGGTGTGTGCAAGTGAAGTGGGCAGCTGGTCTTATTCGAATCGACACAGCCACATCTTGGCAGGTGTAAGTGGGGAGGCTGGTGCTAAGAATGATCTGATGGTTTTCAGCCCCAACATTCCTGCAACTGGGGAGAACGGGAAGCAGCAGGATCTGCTCTGTGCAACGGTTAGTGACCTCCCTTTTAAGATCCTATGGTGAATTGATGTGCTTGTGCATGTTTGTGTAATCATATTTTAAATTATATTATCCTCATTAGCTTTCATGTTTTCACTGAATGATACCACTTTCCCACCTGAAATAAGTAATGCTAGCTTTCCTTAAAATAATTTAAAGGAAGACTGTGTTGTTTAGAACTTTTTTGGTACTTTCCCAGATAATATTTTGGTCTATGGCAATGATGTTGAATGGTTCTTGTAACATTTGAAATGGTTCTTGTAACATCTGACTTGAAAAGTAGCATGAGACTACTACTAGTCTGCTGGTTACCAACAAATACTTTGTTTTGTAGAATTGTTCTTCTTTTTATTTCCACCACTGCCCTTCTACAAAGGATCTTCTTAACTCATGAATAGACTATTTCTTCCAAGAGAGAGAGATGGAGGGAGGATATTGGGATAACTGCTAGAATGGTTTTTCAGAAAAGAGTTGGAAAATCACCTCTGAACATTTACAAGCTGTAGAACATAGGTTAGAAACCACATTTCTAAGTCTATCTGGAAAAGAAAAAGAATGTACCCACTGAATCAAGCACCAGTGTTCCCTGGGCACTGCCTGTTTAATAGTCATGCCCTCACTCTTGGAAGGCCTTCCCTGACATGTGGTGCTGTCTCCTTGAGGTTGGTTTGTGTAACCATTCTGCATGTGCTCAAAGGTACCATTTTTATTTTCTGTTTTCTGAAGAACAACCCTTGTATGCATATATTAAGAACTGCACCTGAGTAGGAGGATGGGGAGCAGTTTGGATCCTTCTTGACAGGAAGAAGCTGTAAAGGTTTCCTGCCAGAATTTGCCTGGGCAACAGCAGTCTTCCTAGCACTTGGCTTGTACTGGTTTGGCATGGACTCCTGGCTGGACCTCATTACTTGACCCTCACCCCCCAGCTCTGCTCTCTGGCAGAACCTCTGGCTCCACTTTGACAGCAGCTGTAATACCTGGAAGGAATGTCCTAGAAGGTGGTACTGGGAGATTGCTGCTCCACACAGTGGCTATTGCTTTGCAATGGCTGTTGACTTGCAGGAAGCTGCAAAGTTCCATCTTGTCTCCCAAGCCATTTAATATCTACATGAAACCACTAGGCTTGTCCGGAGATTTGGACTGAGGATCAACCAATATGAAATGCAGCTCTGTCTCTTTTTTCTGTCTAATACTTGGGGAGGTAGTGGAAGTTCTGAATAGCTCTTTGGGGGTTGTCATGGACTGGATGAAGGTGAACAAACTGAAGCTTAAGTTGGGACAGAACAACTATTGGTGGGGGGGGAGATATAGTTGACTCTGGGGTAGGTGTACAACCTGTTTTGAATGGAGTTACCCTCTTCCTGAAGATTCAGGTTTGCAATGTGGGTTATGGCTCTCAGTTCTGGCACTACTTCTGGACTTCTAGCTGGTGGTGAGCACTAAGAGTGCTTTTTACCAGCCAAGACTTTGCCCTTTCCTAGAAAGAAACAACCCAGCCATGACAGTGCATCTTTAGTTAAGTCCAAACTAACTTGCTGTGCCACAACCTATATGGGGCTTCCTTTAAGGAGTTCTCAGAAATAGGAACATTGGCTCTCAGTTGGTCTCTGGGACCAGTTCAGAGTCGTAGCGCTGACCTTTTAAGCCCTACATGGTCTGGGACCAAAAGGACTGTCTTCTCCCATATAGATCTTCCTGTTTGTTAAGAACTTCTGCAGAGCCCTGTCCTGGATGACCAAAGGATGGAGGGAGTTACTTGAGGCCGTTTCTGTTGTGATACAGAAACTCTGAAACTCCTCCTTGGGTGAGGTTCATCCCACGCTTTCACTGCTGACCTTCCAGCAACGGGTGAGGGTCATGTTGTTTCAGAAGGGACTTGGAGCCTCTTGGGTGTGGAGGGGATTTCTCTCCTTTAGTTGTTGGGTTGCCTTGCTCCTCTGTGGTATTTTTTGGTTAATCCATTCCTTGATCCAGGCTAGCTTTTGAATGGGGTTTTAGTTACCTGTATCCAGTCCTGGATTAGAGGCGGGGCTAACAAACAGCCATCAGCAAGGGCACTGAAAAGCAGTCTGCACTTGCCCCTCTGACATATCTATTTCATTAAACTATTAATATTCCTGATTCCACTCCACTGCCTTGTCCTTGCACACTGCAACTCTTTCCCTTGGATTCTACACCTCCCTTTGCTGGTTTCAGCTGTGCTGCTTATTTGATGTTTTCATCTGTTGTTGAAAACAGTTGTTAACAATTGTTAGCTGCCTTGAAAGGCCTTGGGTGCAAAAGGTGGTATGTTCATATTTAAACTAATAATAATAGTAATAACAATAATGATAATATAAAACGTTTACTTACCATGATGGGGACAGGAGGAGGAGGAAGGGAAGATTACAGTGGTTGTGTATCTGTGGTGGTGGGGGGTAGGGACTTTGTTTCAGTTATTGTTTTAAGTTAATATATTGTAGGCAATACGGCACACTTACTCTGCATACCTGTGATACATGCTGGATTGTTGTTTTTCAGAATCCAAATTAAAACACATGGGTGGTGAATTAGGAGGTTGGTAAGGCAAAAAGTACATTTCATGCACTTTTAAAATTGATAAAATCTGCATGTACATAGAACTGTAGCTTTGGCAAAAGGATTGGCAAATCAGTTCTAAGGCAACTATGGTTATATGATAGAAGGCATGCCTTCTAAAGAAAGGGAATGCTGGCGTCTCTATTCTGAAGTTGGCTGCAGAAAATGTCTATATCTTACAGATCATATAAAAAGAAAGGAAGAATTGTAAATGTGTGGCCAATGAAAATATCCCTCAGCCTCCTTCACTGACACAATCCCTGTGATTGTCTTGAAACACTTCAGAGAAATTTCCCTGTTATCACAGAGGATGTTTACAGTCTTATTTATGAAAGTCGCAGCATGCTGATGAAGTCACTGGCCATCTTCATTGCTGGCGCTGTCCAGTGCTGCAATTTTCGAATGAGTGGAGAAAAAAGCCAAATGGAGCCCATTTTTTCCTAGCATTTACTAATCCTTCCCTTACTGTATTATATGTATATGCATTTTAAAAAGATTTTTATAACTCAGATCCAGTGTGTTCTTTTCTTTTCTTTTAATGTGGTAGTTATACTTCATTGCTATATGTTTTACTTTTTGTTTATATTTTCAAAATAAAAACTTCATATAAAAGACAATTCTCTTGCATCATTTTTGAAACAGGATGCAGCAATTGACAAAATGTCTACTTGGATTGTTGGCTTCATTTTTTCTTTAAATGCCTACCTGCATCCCATTCATCATGTTGGCACCATCATTTCTTTGTCCCATGAGTGTGCTCTTTACACAGTCATATGTGAACACAGCATCTATCTGCTCCAGTGGTACTGAGACTTTTGCAGTGGCACATATGTCAGTGGGGTGCCTGGAACTCTAGAGTCTCTCTTCAATATGCTTCTTTGGATCCATGCATCTGATGGCCAGCACCAACTGGCACAGGGTAGAGATTTCTATTTTCTCATCAGCATGCTTTGTCACAACTAAAGACCTCTCTTATCTTCTGTAGAATGGTTATTCCTCTGGTTACTTGTAATATGCAGTCAAGGAGCTTGTCTTAGCTCTTTTTGGATATGCCACTGAATGCTGTGGTATGTTATAGATGCTTCACCAAATCAGCCTTAAGGCTGGGTCCAAAAATCAACCAGTCAGCAAAAAAATACCATTCAAAAGGGTTGGCACCTCATCCTGTACTCATAAGGCCAGTTCAAAGGCACACAGTCTATTGCAGTTCTCACAGTGCTTCTGGTTGTTCTCATGAGGTTCATGATCTATTCAGTATGCACATTCCCAAACGATTCCACATACCCTCGTGGCTTCCACAGAACCAGTCTTTCTTAATATCTTGGAACTGGAAAAGAGCTAAATTTAATATTTTCTAAAAACAGGGATGTAGTCATTACTGTTTCTTCTTTGTCCCAGAAGCCCTGAGTGCTGCCTGAGATGTCTAGCATCTAAGAGGATCATCAATATGAGCCTACAGAACTCCTCCTGATGCCATCTTAAGACTGTTATGAAATACTGACTTCTTGTGGCAATTTCATCAGGCCAAGCTCCCTCCTCAGAAGTGCAGCTAGGTAATTTTGGAACTTGGAGCTAATGGCATTATGCCTGCCCCCAGTGCAAGATAAGCATTGTCTCCACACAAATATACACACATTTATAGCAAAAACAGAGGCATTCACTATCATCCTTGCCCATGTATAAATATTAGTGACAAACACAGATGCACTTCCCCTTTGATGGAAACTAAGCAATGCACACTTTCCCCTTGCCTCAGCAAAATTAGTTCAAATGGATAGAAATGATTCAAAGTCATTTTAAAAAAACTGTTGATCCCAATTAAAGGTACATAAAAGGCATATAACTCTAACCCACACCTAAATTTACATTACTAAATTTTGCATGAACAATCCTGCCACTAGCATCACTGCAGTTTTCAGAAAACAAATTTATTTTGGCTCAGTAATGGGAAATGGAGTGTATTAGAAAACCTCAGAAATGCACAATCAACCGAAAGAGACATCTTTCTGAATTAAGTGTAGAAAATCCATTCCTCTGCAAACTTCTTGATTTGCCACTTAAGACACCTGCTTTTAGTAACTGCTTGGAAGACATACATTCAATGAGTGAAGCATTACCCATCATTTCAGCTCTTCAGCTGGTAAAGGTTCATCAATTTCTACCTGCAAATAACAACACTGCCAAACCAACACTGGAAAATAGCAGGTGAAACACTGGATGTTCAAAACTCACTGCCATCACAAATGCATCCCAGCAAATGCTCTATTGAACTTTTGCATAACACATGAGAGAGTCCAGCGATACTGAGAAACTTATTTTTCCAAGGACGTAAAGGCAGCAGCACAATCCAGCACAGAGTTAAGGCTTACCCAGTATGGTTTATTCAAAGTGTTTCTTAGAATAAGAGAGACATGGCAGAGGAAGGAAGGAAGGACAGGAAAATAAGAGAAGGAAGAAAAAAGAAAGTGACCTGTAAAGAATGGGTGAGACTGTTTTCTCAATGGATGATATTATTTCCCCAAAATATAGTTGAGGATGGAGACACATTTTTCTCACCTATTTCTACAACTCTGGTCCACTCCAAAAACAATTTTTGTTCCTTTTGCTGTTTTCCTGTTTTTTTAAACTGTTGCTGGCAGTTTTGTTTGAAAGAATTCACAGTGGGGAGATAAATATTGCAATTGTTGGGACCATTTCCATTTAATTCATGTCTGGGCTGCTAGTCTCCACAAGAGTCACTCACTCGCTCAGTCACATTCATGCTTGCTTGCTGTTGCATGCTCCACCTCAGAGGAGATTCCAATCCTCCTGTGCTATGCCTGGGGTCTTCGTAGTGGCGCTGCTGCTACTGCTTGAGATGGGGCGGGGTTGGGTGGCAAAAGGAAGGGAGGCGTGCATTCTGGCCAGCTCACTGTCTCCAGCATGGGGGGCAATGGGGGCCTCACTCATGAGCTGCCAGCCTGCCTCGGTAGCCTCACCCTTGCTGCTGTTGCTAAGGATGCTGGAGGCTTCCTTACCAGAAGCAGCAGTAGCAAACATGAAGCAGGGGGAACAATGCAGGTGTGCTGAGAGTCGGAAGGAGGGCTTCATGGTCCTTGACTAGCCCGCCTATGCCCACTACTGGCCCAGCCATGGCAGAGTGGAGATTGGATGCACAGCTCAGTACTGGGGCTGCAGCCAGCCAGGGCCAGCTAACTATCCACGCAGCCTGCACTGTCTTTGGAGAGTCGCTCCAGGCAGGTGTTAGCATGACTACAGTCACAGTGGCTGGTGGGAGACAGGGGCCGAGGGGCTGCAGCATTTGCGGGCCCCACTGAGATAGTGGGGACTGCTGGGGCATGGACCTATGCCCTGAAGTCCATTCATAAAGGTGCTTCTGTCCCTCCCCTCTGTTTTTCTTACAATCCAGCCTGATGAAGAGTTCTGAATAACTCAGAAGCTAGCTGTTCAGGACATTGTGTCATTTTATGTTATGTTATGTTATTTTATGTATCAAATTCATACCCCACCCAAACTTACATGTCTGGTTCTGGTTCGTTTTTTGGTTGGTCCTAATATTAGACTGTGTTTGGAAGTTTTCTTATGACCAACAAAGCTACATACAATTTTTGTTGGTTTACTCAGTTTGCTCTCCTAGGTTAGTAATTCCTTTCTGTATCCAGCTTGTCACCAAAAATGAGGGAGGGAAAACAAAAAGTGGCATTTTCACCAGGCATTTTTAAAGTCAGCAGTGCGTGCACAGTTCTGCAATGTCTTGTGTTGAGCAGCTTGGACCTTGGAACAGACTGACGAGGCCTCAGTCTTTTAATCTTCAGCTTCTCTTCCTCTTCTACCAAGAGGAAGCATGCGCATGAGGTTGCAGGGAAATGCTTCATGCTGTGGCTTGTAGTACACAAGTACTGTGTGCATCCTGATAATGGCAGGACCATTTGTATAAAGTTGCCACAAAGGCAGAACACCATTAATCAAAATTCAGGACAAAGATCAGAAGACTCTAAACAACATTGTTTGCTTTGAGAACATTGAGCAACAAAGGATACGTTAAACACGTATCCTGTTAAACTCTTGTTAGAATTCTAAAGCTCGTAGCACCGCAGTAACCTCTTCCAGCCACTAGAAGCATGATGAGATGTTAATAGTTCTGTCTTGGTCATTTAGAATCAATTAAAACTGTTCGGTTGTTGAAGGCTAGTGCCTGTTTGGGTATGTTGTTCTATGTGATGTTTAGTTTCTTAATACATCTTTATTTGTATTGTTAACTCAATCTAATGTATTCAGATAATCTCTGGGGCTGAACTCCTTTACCACCAGAGCATACTTTGCTATTTGGGGTTTTTAATGTTTCTCCTCACACCCCTCAACAAGGTTATGGGCCCAGAGCTCTGAGACTGGTGAAGAAAGTAATTAGCCTAAATAAGAAAACAAGGTTTTCTCAAAGATGGAGACAGGACAACTGCTACAGAGGATTGAGAAGCTACAAGGTCCAGATTTTGAACGGTGGTCTTTCAAAATGGAGATGCTCCTAAAAAGCCACGGAACCAGCAGGGTCTTACACACAGAGTACCCTGTCAGAGAAAGAGAAGAAAGATGATCCTGGGACAATGCAGATGATAAAGCCACCAGGATAATTTGTTTATCAGTGTGTAACTCTATAATGGTGCATTTAAGAAATAAACAACATGCAAAGGACATGTGGGAGACTTTAAAGAAGTTATATGAAAGTCTGCTGTCTCCAAGGTGCATCAAGTTATAAAGATGCTTAATAAGAAACTAAAGGAGGGAGAGGATCTGTCTAAGCATGTAAATGAGATGTTGGAGATGTCACAACAGCTGCAAGCACATGGAGTAATTTTGCCTGATACAGTTCAGATTGGATTGTTATTGAACAGTCATCCTGAGCATTTTGAGCCTATTGTAAATATATTGGAAGTCAAAGATTATTTGAGTTTGTAGTTTGTAATAAACCGCTTGGAAGACTTTAATTTGTGCAGAGGCAATGGGTAGCAACTAAAATCATATGGAGAAAATGCTTTAAAAATTTATCAAAAGAACAAAAAGTGTTTTGTCTGTGGGAGTTCCAGACATATGGAGGCTCAATGTCCTCAGAACAAATAATTTGCAACTAAAAAGGGAGGCGATGTCACATTTCAGAGGGCATGAGTAACCTAAGAATAGAAAGAAAAATGCATGGATGCAAGGAAAGATAGGTCTGACGAGCATAAAATGTATCTTATTAATACAGAGAAGAATTTAAGAACTAGTTCTATAAAATGCAATGCTGGAATTTATATTGATTCAGGCACAACCAGCAATTTGATTAAAGAAAGAAAAAGATTTACTAAGTTGGACACATATTAAAAGGTTCCCATTTTTCTAGCGGATGGGAAACAGATTTTTTCTGAAGACAGAGGTTCTGCAAGGCTACACTGCAAACAGGAGAAACAGTGAAACTGATTAATGAGGATGTATTGTTTGTGACTCACACTTGAGTCCAGCCTGATGTCAGTTAAATATACTACAGGGAGAGGTTATGAAGTGAAATTCAAAGGCAAACAATGTTTTATCACAGACAAAGGTGAGCTACATATGAACAGGACTTTCAAAAGTGGGCTATTGGAAATGGGTTGTATAAATAAAGAGGTCAAAATTGCAAAGCAATTGCAAAGCACATTAAAAATGCTTGAATTTATGGCACAGAACAATGGGACACAGAGATCCAATGCAATACTTCTACTGAAGAAGGAGGATCTAGCCAAAGGCCTAAATATAAGACACTGTAATGCAGAGTCCAAGTGTACATGCTGTGTAAGGGTGAAGGGAACTAAGCCCACCTTTCCTCAACACAGAGAAAGAGAGACCCGGGAACTTCTTGAGTTGATACACAGTGATATTTGTGGGCCTATGCAGATCAATACTTCAGGGGAAAACAAGTATTTGTTAACTTTCATAGATTCAAGATATACATTTACTTATTTGATTAATGAAAAGAACCAACTATGTTGCAAGAGTTTGCAATAAGTTTGGAAGGAAGCCTCAAATTCTGTGATCAGATGATGGAGATGAATATACAGGAGATGAGAGAACTGAATATCTGAAAAAAGAGAGCATTGAACATGAAATGACAATGCCATATACTCCAGAACAAAACAGCGTTGCAGAAAGAAAGAATTGGTCTTTAATAGAAATGTTCAGATGCATGCTGCTGGATGCAGGACTACATAGTAAGTTTTGGGAGAGGCAATTATGACTGCTACTTGGTTAAAAACAAACTGCCTACTAAAGTTATAAATACAACACCATTTGAATTGTGGCATGGAAAGAAGCCTAATATGGGGCATATTATTTGGCTCAAAAGCATATGCCTATGTGCCAAAGTCTAAAAGAACCAAATTCAACTGCAGGAATGAGGAAGGGATATTAGTTGGCTATGCACCAGGATGTAAAGGATATAGAATACTTGATCTTGCCACAGAAATTGTAAAAATGCATAATGCTGTGTATATTGGTGAAAAAGAAAAGTCAACTGCTGACAAAGTTCCAGATATTAAAATTGACATTCAGATACAAAAGGAACAAGAAAAACCAGGGAAAAACCAGCAGGAACAAGAAAAACCAGAGAAAGAACCTGATGTAATTATTGCGACAACTAATTAACCAGAGCAAAATGAAAACATTAAGATTCAGTCAGAGATAAGATACTCAGCAAGAACCAACAAAGGTGTTCCAGCAAAAAGACTATCATACTGACTAGGGAAGAAAATGTGCAAGAGGGTACATGGGAGGATATTGAGAATATGCCAGCCAATCAAGCTCTCAATTAGAGAAAAGCTGCAGAAGAAGTGATCCAAACTCTACAAAAGAATAATTCATGGATACTTACAGAGTTGCCTATGGGAAGAAAGACTGTAGGGTTCAAATGGGTTTTCAAAGTGAAGCATGATGCAGAAGGAGATGTCCAATGTTATAAAGCAAGGCTTATAGCTGAAGGATATTTCCAGAAATATGGCAAGGATTATGATTAAACTTTTGCCCCATAGAAAACATTCTTCTATAAAAATGCTCCTTTGTATTGCAGCAGCGAGGAAAATGTATGTAGACCATTTAGATGTCAAAAATGCAATTTTACATGGTGATATTAAGGAAGAGATTTACATGGAGCAACTGCCAGGGTTTGAGGAATTGGTAAGGAGGGACTTGTGTGTAAGCTCCAAAAGAGCATTTATGGTCTAAAACAAGCAGCAAGAGCCTGGAATACAAAGCGAAATAAGTTATTAGTTAAACAAGGGTTTAATTAAGGAAAACTGACTCTTGTCTATATTCAAGGTTTATAAACAACAGAGGGACTTAAACACTAATATATGTTGATGATCTGATTGTTTATTCTCAAAAGAGAGAAGATAGTGATACAATTGTAAAGCATTTGAACAAATAAATTGATGTAAAGCAACTGGGAACCATTTCCTATTATCTCGGAATACAAATAGAAAGACGGAGGTTATCTTCTTATTTATGTATTTATTTAGTAAATTTGTATACTGCCCACTACTGAAGTCTCTAGGCAGTTTAGAGCATAAATCAAACCAATAATTTAACAGTTAAAACATATAAAAATCATATTACTGAGGCGAGTCTCACAATTAGTGGGACTCGCTGAAAATGAGGTCTGTGGGGAGAGCGGGCTTAGCCCGCTCTCCCTGCAGACGATCGCCCGCGGAGCCCTGGCCAGCTGGATCGGCCACCCACATGATGGCTAGCTCTGTCATGGAGCTGGTGGGGATCGGGGGCTGCACAACCCTGAAGAGACCCCCAGGGCTAGGAGGCTTGTTTCAGCTTCCCGGCGGGGGTCTCCTCGTGTGTTGCCTGCACCGTGGCAATATACAATTTTAAAAAATGGGGTTAGCGGAGCGCTTGCTCTGCTAACCCCTTTTAAGGGGAAGGGGTATTTCAGTGGGTCACCCACTTTGGAGAAACTGGGCTTGCCTGCGAGCCTGGTGGTTCTCACACTTGGCCAAAATTGAGCTAGGCTCCCTTAGCCTAGATCCGATTTTGGTGAGAATCGCCTCACCAAACAACTAAAAAGCTTGGTTGAAGAGATTTGTCTTTAGTTGTTTCCTAAAAGCCAACAGGGATGGAGCAGCTCTAATATCAGCAGGAAGTGTATTTTTTATTTTTATTGTTTTATTTATTGTTAAATAAATACATATTTTTATCGTTTATTATTTATTGTTAAATTTGTAAACCACCTTTCATTAAAACAATCCCAAGGCGTTTCACACACAAATTAAAAACAAGACTATACAAATGACACAATTAAAATATTAAGCTAAAAAAACAAAAAACAAATCTATATTTGCATTCCACAGTCCTGGGTCAACTACAGAGAAGGCACGTTCAAAAACAGACGATAAAAGATATTTTTGAATGTCTGGGTCTTACAGATGCTAAGGAAGTCAGCACTCCAAAGGAAGTCAACTTTTTCAATCAAGATGCAAATAGCGAGCTTCTTCCAGACAATGAGCAATGTAGGAAACAATTGGGAAACTTCTATATCTTGCCACAGTAACAAGATGAGACATTGCTGGAGCTGTGGGCATTTTAAGCAGGAAAGTAAACATCCACCAAAAATGACTGTATTGCAGTTAAAAGACTGGGTAGGTACCAGCTCATCTAAAACTTAAATTGCCAGCAAATAGTAATCCTAGACTAGTGGGTTATGTGATTACAGATTGGGCAGAAGACTGAACAGATCATAAATCTACAAGTGGATACCTATTATTTTATGGAGGTGGAGTGATCGGTTGGTGCAGTCAAAAGCAACACACTGTTGCTCTTGGAAGCGGAATATGTGTCAGCCAATCAGGCTTGCCAGGAGATGGCATGGATATACAAATTGTTGCAGGACTTTGGAGCTGATGGACCAAAACCAACTGAATTGTTTGCAGACAATCAAAGTTGTGTTTTGCTTTCACAAATTTAGAACAAAACAAAAACAAAACAAAATTTAACAATTTTTAAAAACAAAATAATAAACAAAATTTAACAAAATTTAACAAAACAAAATTTAGAACAAAACATATTGAGACAAAATACCATTATGTACATGATGTACAAGAAAAGGGTTTGGTGGAGTTGAAATACTGCCTAACAGCGAAGATGTTAGCAGATGTACTCACAAATCTATTGCCAAGAGATCATTTTCTTGCATTGCAAGAGATAATTGGAGTTGTTGATCAGTGCTCGAGCAATGAGAAGGAGCATTAGAAGTGAGAATTCTAAAGCATAGCTCTTAGCACTGCAGTAACCTCTTCTGGCCACTAGAGACATAATGAAATGTTAATAGGTCTGTCTTGGTCAGTTAGAACTGTTCAGTTGTTGAATGCTAGTGCCTGTTTGAGTATGTTGTTCTGTGTCTCTCTCAGTATGTGATGTTTTAGTTTCTTAATAAATCTTTATTTGTTTTTTGAACTCAACCCGATGCCTCCAGATAGTCTCTTGGGCTGAACTTCTTTATCACCAGAGCATACTCTGTTGTGTGAGGGTTTTAGTGTTTCTCCTCACACCCCTCAACACTTTCCACCCCCAAGGCATTAAACAGTACCAGAGAATATATCAAGAAAGGTGGAGGAGCAGGCCTTATACACAGTTCTGCCCTGTCAGCTAATCAGTGAAATCCTAAATAGCAGAAGCATGATTTCATTCATGTATGTGGAATAAGGCAGAAGATTTGAGTGTGGGTTATGTCTCACCTCATACACTATCAGATATGATAAATTCTGTCTAACTACTAATTAGACAAAATGAGAAAAACAAACACATACTTTGGTTACATGCTCTCAACCACTGACACAGAATTAAGCAGGCATAGAAACAATGGAGAATCACCTTGATTTTGCACACAACAGGATGATTCAATGTTGTTAGGATGCTTAGGATGTACACAATTTTAGCATGTTTAGGATGGTGTTAGCATATTTTAGGATGAACCATGTTTAGTGGCCTATTAAGGCTATTCACATGACCAGGAGGCGGGGAGGGAGGGTGGAGGGAGGGAAGTTTGCATAAAACTTACCTTTCCCCCAGATTATCCAGCAGAACTGGTGGGAAGTGTGCACTGTGCTCCCACATGATGTGCGCTGTTGCATGCAGTGCAACACCTATCCCGCAATGCACTGAGTAGGCACCCATCTCTGTGTGTGCTCGGGCTGCAAGCAGCCTGAACACACAATCCCAGGACCAGGATTAAGGGCGCACTTGTGTCCTTAACCTTGGCTAAACACTGGGCTCCAAGGTGAGGTTAGGTGGATAAGCAGCACCGGGATCTGCATGGATCCCAGCACTGTACATGAGCAGTTTAACCCAGGCTGGGTGGCCCTAGCCAGATCAGGCTGCTCATGAGAACAGCCATTATATCTCCTGTGGGAGATATTCAGGTTATTGCCACATATTTATACTGATAATTCCAGCCCTGGTATGGCTATAGGACTGTTTTATGGTTATAAGACTGAGATATTTTAGTCTCAAACATCTCAGTCAATTTTCCAGGATCCATACTAACAATGAATCATTGGGGACTGTGATGAAACATACATGCAGCAGCTGGAGAGAGAGGGATGGAGAGTGCGTGAATAAGAGTTGCCATAGCAACCAAGCATGGAATGTTCAGGGAAGGTTTTTAAAGAAGACATTTGGAGGAAACAGTTGGAGGAGATTGTTAGGAGTGAGAGGTTGGACAGAACGGAACTGAGAGATTGATTTTGTGTGGTGACTGAACAAGGAGAAATTGTTCAGGGGTTTGTGAGAGTCTTGGTCAGTGAATGTATGGAGACTGTAGAGCCAGTGATACACTAGTGCAGTGCTTTAGAAGTCTGGAGTGTTAAGCCTGGGAAATAAACCTTGAGAGAGAAAGGTGCCCAGAAGCAAAAACTCCTGTTAACAGACAAAAAGGTCTGGGTTATTTCACCGAGTTTCCAAATACCTCTGTCCCAAGTTATATAACCTTGTCACACACATGATCACCACTGCGGCGAGTGATACAGCATTCTGGAGGCCGGGGGAATGCAGTCCAGCTTCCAGAACTTCCACAGTGCACTGTGCGAGGAAAAGTAGTTCAGTTGGTTAAGAGACTTGAAATAAAGTATGCATATTTTAAATAGCTGTGACTTGGTCCTTTAGAACACAGAAAAAGCACACAAACATCCCTTTTGCTTCTTGCTCACTTATTTTTTCCTTCTCTTCTTTCAGCTTCATTCATCCCACCCCCATTGCCCCTGTCTGTTTCTCTCTCTCCCACTATGCCTCATATACTCTTGCTTCTCTCTTTTGCTCAGCAATAGTTTTGAAGAAAAATGGAAAATATAACTTAGCACAATGTATTTAGGATCTGTTCCATTGAGACCTCTGATCAATATATACTCACATTGTGGCAACTATGTATACCATATATACCACAATCAAGCTTTTTCTTTCAACCTCCACTCCATGCCCAACTTGCTGGAAAAACTGTTATCTGTCTTCAACCTCTCTCTTTGCAGGCATTTCAGTAGAATCAAATCCCTACCTCCCCAAGTGTTATGGAATAAAAATAATTAAATCTGGACATTCAGACTAAGTATCTTTTTAAAGGAGTTGCTGCGGCTATTGGAAAATAATTTAGATCTGAGACATATTCACATGTTTGGGTGGGCGGGAAGGCAGGGTTTCATTTACTTTCTCCCCAGACAATTGTGGATTTCCCCCCTTGGCATACTGCTGCATGCCCACATGATCCAAGATGCACATGAGAAGCCCTACCTGAGGGCTCCCCTAACCTGGGTAGGGCTGCTTGTGTGCATAGCCTTAAAGAGTCAAGCATCTCAGTCAGTCACATAGGAAACAGTAAAGAGTCGCAGGGGTGCAGCTCTTCTAGCTCTTTGTGTGCAGTTCTTCTAGCACATTCTAGCACATGCTTTCCATAGGGTTTGCAGGTTTAATCTGAATTTCAGGAACAATAGTGAGCTGGGTCTCACGATCAGTGAGTCTCACGATCAGTGAGACCCGGTTTTTGTGAGTGCGCGGGGAGGGAGCTCTGGGTGGCCGAATCAGCCGCCCACACGATTGCCGGCTCTGTGACAGAGCCAGTGGGAGCTTGGAGGCCGTGTGGCAATCGTGTGGGTGGCTGATTCGGCCGCCCAGGGCTCCCTCCCCGCTTGTGTGCAGGGAGAGCGCTCACGCAGGGCATACTGAGGAGACCCCCAGAGCCGGGAGGCGACTTTTTGCCTCCCCTCCGGGGGTCTACTCGTGAGCAGCCACACAGCGGCTACTCATGATCGGAAAGCCCGGGTTTGCAGGGCGTTCGCTCTGCAAACCCAGGCTAAGGGGAGGGCTAAAAAAGCGGGCTAGCTGCTTGTAAGCCACTGGGCTTGCCTGTGAGCCCAGTGGTTTACACAATCAGCCAAAATCAGGCTAGGCTCTCCAAGCCCGATTTTTGCTGATTGTGAGAATAGCCCCAATAAGTGATCATCTAAACTTGGGTTTGAGGCAGATGACCCAGGTTTGCATGCTCATGTAATCCAGGGTAAATCCCCCAAGCCTTGGTAGTCCAGCTCTGGGTAACCCTGCTTCTAACCCTAGATTTTCATCCAGGTTAGTGAAGAGTAGTAGCCCTGCTACCTCAGGTTGTTGACTGTGTGTTAGCATTTCCCTGTTTTTGCAGGTGTTGGCCACCATGTTTATCCGAGAGTGCTGCAGCTAGAGGGGCTGTGATTAGTGAATGTGCTGCTCTCAATGGCACACTCTATGATCACTTGCTCAATATGGCTTGGATGGGCTTGCCCTGCCTCCTTCCCTTTTGTGGCTAGTCAGATGACGGCTGTGATGTAATGAGGTTTTCTCTATGGCTAGTAGCATTGTGGGAGCTCTCTCCCAATACCCAGAAGACTTTCCCTCATCCTAGCTCTCAGCAGCTGTGATGGTGTGGGTAGTGAGTTAGGAGAGCCAAACAGAGGCTCTGGTTGTCTGCAGGGATCAGGGTTGAGGCTCTTCCCTACCCCAAACCACCCCCAGATTATTGTGCACAAGGCCCTACTTGGTCATTAGCCCATAAAGACTCAAAGTTAAGCCAACCTCGTCACTTAGTGGCTGCCCATCTGAGAAAGATAATTAGGAGTGATTACAGGAAAGTAGTGCATTTCTACACTGCTTTGGGAATGTTTGTAGGAAGGAATCTTTTGGAGCCAATGATGCAGTTCCTTCCTACGTGAATGTTTCCCTCCCATCTAACATTTGCATGGAAAAGAACAATTAGCCCAAGTGATTCCTTCAGACCCATATTATCAGTGGATTGCATAATGGGAATTAGTGCCCATGCCACTGAAGGCAAGTGTGAATCAGATAAAACCTTTTACATAAATAAATAAATATAAATATAAAGTGTGGAAATTAATAAATGGACTTGTTAACTGCATGTGGCAATGCTAGTGTTGCGTATTTGCCCAAAGATGGGCAGTTCCTTTTAAGGAAAGCTGAATAGACAATGCATTTAAATACATTTTCAAATTTATTTTATTGAAAAGCTAGGGGTTTAGTGAACCCTGAGTTATAACATACATTCTTGCTATCTGATCTTAGACTTTATGTTTTAAAGTCTAAAATCAGATAGCGGAAAACACCATTTCTCAATGTTAACAATTTCCATCACATGGTGTCGCTGTTTAATAAAAAATAGTCTCAGAAGACAGGAACAGTCAGCTCCTCCCTCCTTCCTGCAGAAATCTGCAGCAAGCAAATAACCATTATGACTGCTTGACATAGGAACAGAACTGGACACTTGGAATATTAAACTCATACTCACCTAATTGGACTGAAAGGATCAAAAGATTGTGCATCCCTTTGCTTTCTCCATGAAAACGAATTACAATGGTTATTTGGCAACAAAGCTTTTTGGTGAGGAAGCAGCTGTTGCAGCTGGTTCTGCTCCACACAGCCTGGGAAATGGGGAGCGGCCAGCTCCATTATTCTGTGCCTGAGGAATCCCAGCATGGCACCTTTGTGGGCCGCATTGCCCAGGATCTTGGGCTGGAGGTGAGTGAGCTGGTGCCTCGGCTCTTCCGGATTGAGTCTGAAGAACATGGGGACTATTTTGAGGTAAATGTGCAGAATGGGATCTTGTTTGTGAATTCCCGGATAGACAGGGAGGAGCTGTGTGGCAAGAGCCCTTTGTGCTCCATTCACTTGGAGGTGATTGTGGATAAACCCCTGAGGATCTTCCATGTAGAGGTGGAGATCAAGGATATAAATGACAATGCCCCCATTTTCTCTGTAAACCAGTTAAATCTTTTTATATCGGAATCAACAACATCTGGCTCTCGCCTCTCACTAGAGAGTGCTTCAGATGCAGATGTTGGTCAAAATGCCCAGATTGCATATAGGGTCAGCCTGAATGATTACTTTGTCCTGAACACTCAGAATAAGAATGGCAAAATCATGTCACCAGAGCTTGTTTTAAAAAGAACTTTGGACAGAGAGGACATCCCTTCGTACCATTTATTGCTAACAGCAACTGATGGGGGTGAATTGGAGCTCACAGGGACAGTACAGCTACTGATAACTGTGCTGGATGTTAATGATAACAGTCCTGTTTTTAATCAGTCAGTCTATGAAGTGAGTCTATCAGAAATGTCAGCAAATGGAATTCTTGTTATTAAGTTAGAAGCAACAGATCCTGATGAAGGTATTAATAAAGACATAATCTATGCCTTTAATACACCCCTACCCTCATTTGGAATTGATGAAAATACTGGGGAAGTCAGGCTGAAGGGAAAGCTGGATTTTGAAGATGTAAACTTATATGAAATTCAAGTCTTAGCCACTGACAAAGGCCATGCGCCAATGCAAGGTAACTGTAAGCTTTTGATAGAAGTGCTGGATGTGAATGACAACACTCCGGAAATGTCTCTGAAGTCACTGTCCGTGCCAGTCCCAGAGGACTCCCCACTGGGGACAGTGGTAGCTCTGATCAGCATCTCAGACAGAGACTCTGGGGCCAATGGGCAAGTGAGCTGCTCCATGAGTCCCCCCGGTCTACCCTTCAAGCTAATGTCTACCTTCAAGAATTATTACTCACTGGTGGTGGCTGCAGCACTGGATCGAGAGTGGCAAGCAGAATACAAGCTGGTGGTGACAGCACAAGACCACGGGGCTCCATCACTGTCCACCAGCAGCAGCCTGGTGGTGCCCATTGGCGATGTGAATGACAATGCACCTGCTTTCGTACAGCCCTCCTACACAATCTTCGTGAAAGAGAACAACCCACCTGGTGCTCACATCTTCACCGTGTCTGCCTCAGATCCGGACGTGGCTGAGAATGGCCAGGTCAGCTACTGGCTGGATGAGAAGCTCTGGCCACTGTCCAGCTACATCTCAGTGCACTCAGAGAGTGGGAAGCTCTATGCCCTGCAGCCTTTGGACTATGAGGAGATGAAGCTGCTGGAGTTCCAAGTGAGAGCCAAGGATGCTGGGCTGCCCTCCTTATGTGGCAATGTGACGGTGCAAGTCTTTGTGGTGGATGAGAATGACAATGTGCCTGCAGTATCTGCACCAGTAGAGGATGGCCACACTCTGCTGGTGGTCCCTGTGGCTGCTGGGCACATGGTGGGCAAAATCCATGCCCTGGATGCTGACTCAGGCTACAATGCTTGGCTGCGCTATGAGCTGCATGAGGCTACCACTGGCCCTTGGAGGGTGGGGCTGCACAGTGGTGAGGTCAGCACAGTACGTGCCTTGGAAGAGATGGAGGGTGGCATCAGCCATAGTTTGCTGGTTCTGGTGAAAGACCATGGGAAACCAGTCCTGTCGGCCACAGCCACTCTGAGTATTTCATTGGTGGCAAGTGCCCAGGCCATTAAAACTGATACCCGCATTTCTAGGACAGGAGGGGGCCCACAGCCCCTGGCGGACAATGTCAATGTCTATCTGATCATCGCCATCTGCTCAGTGTCCAGCTTGTTTCTGCTGGTGATCATAGTATACATGGCCCTGAGATGCCAAAACCAGGCGAAGGAGGCAATGGCGTATGGCCCAGGCACAGCTACACTGGTGTGTGCCAGTGAAGTGGGCAGCTGGTCATATTCCAATCGCCACAGCCACATCCTGGCAGGAGTAAGTGGGGAGGCCAGTGGCAAGAATGACCTCATGGTTTTCAGCCCCAACATACCGGTCTTTGCAGAGAACAGGGAGATGAGGAACACAAAGGAGATCATTTCAGATTCATCTGGAGAGGTGAGCCTGTAATCTTATTTTTAGAAATATTATTGTGGGAAACATGCAGTTCTTTAGTTATTAATTGATTGATTGATTGATTAATATTCTGTACACCGCCTAGAGATTTTTATACTAGGCAGTATATTAATTAATATACTGCCTAGTATAAAAATCTCTAGGTGGTGTACAGAACTAAAAGATAAAATATAACACATTTAAAAGTCATAAAAAGATAAATAAAATAGATAAAAACACATTAAAATTTAAAAAATTTGGCAGTGAACATGTCAATGAACTAGACATGTATTTATGAAAATATCAGAGGAACAAACGATAATTTGGCAGAGCATTGTTAATTTTTTGTTTAATTCTGTGTTGTTTTTGACTAGTTGTATAGTGCCTTGGGAGCTTTTTAGGCATAAAGTCAATTAATATATACCTCAATACATAAAATACATTCATTTAATCATGAAAAAGAATTAGTTCCGCCTACAAACTGTTTAAGAGTGGTATTTGGGTGAGGAGATTGGTAATCAAAGAGGAGGGAGAAAAATCCAGAAAATATATTGGTGGGAATTTTTTAGTAGTCTTGTGCCTTGGAAGTACATGCCTAATGGCGCAGCTGGGAAATGACTTGCCTAGTGAGCAAGAGGTTGCTGTTTCAAATTCCCGCTGGTATGAAACTACAATATTATAGGAACATAGGAAGCTGCCATATACTGAGTCAGACCATTGGTCTATCTAGCTCAGTCTTCACAGACTGGCAGTGGCTTCTCCAAGGTTGCAGGCAGGAATCTCTCTCAGCCCTATCCTGGAGAAACCAGGGAGGGAACTTGAAACCTTCTGCTCTTCCCAGAGCAGCTCCATTCCCTGAGGGAAATATCTTATAGTGCTCATGCATCAAGTCTCCCATTCAAATGCAATCAGGGTGGACCCTGCTTAGCTAAGGGGACAAGTCATGCTTGCTACCACAAGACCTGCTCTCCTCTTAGGCAGCAGCAATATAGGAAGGTGCTGCAGCAGCAATATAGGAAGCAGGCAGCAGCAATATAGGAAGGTGCTGAACGGCATCATCTCACACTGCGTGGGTGGAGGCAATGGTAAACCCCTCCTGTATTCTACCAAAGAAAACCACAGGGCTCTGTGGTCGCCAGGAGTTGACACTGACCCGAGGGCACAACTTTACCTTTACCTACCCAGAGGAAAAAAAATGTTATTCTAGTCTTCTACAAACAGATAAAATGAGCATTCATGTCATTAGCTAGTAATAATAAGGGTCAATAGCTATATATGTGCAGAAAATTTATAGAGGAAAGCCCAGAAAAATCTGAAAGTTTTTATGTCTAGGAAAAAGATCTTGCACCTAGAAATAAAAGAAGCAACTTGAGGAGCCATTTTTGACTGATACTGAGACAACAGGACAATTTATTTGAATAAGCTTGTGAGGGAGCTAATTGTGTAAAAGCTTGGTCCAGGCAACATGAAATATTTTAAAATTTCATTGATATCAATTGGAAGGTGACAGTTAAGCATCAGATTTACAGGTAATGCCAAACTGGGATCAGTTGCAAATCCAAGGATTATGGAAAAATGAACATACTGGAAGGAATGGAACTGGGAACTGAATGGTGCCCTTTCAGGTGACAAATGAAAGGGCATGGTGGGGGTTGCGGGACTGTGCCCCTGATATACATGCATTCATTTGATAGTGTGAACAGAGCCTACACATGTACGAGTGTGTGTGTGCACTTGGTCCCTCACAATTGGGAACCCAAGTTTCTCATCATATGGAGAGAACCACATGCTTGCCATGTGAAGAGAGCCTCATGTCTGCTCAATGATCTTGCCTCCTCACCCCAATATTCAGCCTACATGCACTATCATGTGAAAAGGGCTTCTGCCATAAAAGTTTCAGAGAAATACCCAGCGAACAAATTTGTATCCAGTTCACAGTTAAAATATGACAGTGCACCAAAGAAACTTCCATTTTGCTTTGAATTAGCAACAAAACAAAACAAAACAAAAATCCAGTGTTATCCAGCCTCTTCCTCATGCAAAATGGAGGGTACAGGGGTTACTGCATAACAATGCAACCATTAGTCTCATATGGATGTATCAATGCTTTGTTAGTCATGCTACAATGCACATGATCATTGTTGACCAAACAAGACCCCACCCCTTGGTGTACAGGATACCTGCAGGAATGAGGCTTTGTGGAAGGGACTGGGAAGGAGTAGGCCATAGGGTGCTTGTAGCTGAATCACTGGAAGACCTTGTCTTATTATGAATGGGAACTTGTCAATCATACATTATAGTTGATCCTCTAAACAAGAATATATCAGACTAATCTGGAGCAAAATAGAATAAGATTTTGGACAGAGCTAACACTTCCTAACCGTAACAACCAGTTGGACTATGGAACAGGCTTTTCAGGGAGGCAGAAAACAATAGAAGATCATTCAAAACAGCAGCAAACACATGCAAAAAACCAGATGGCTGTATAGGAAAAGTAGCCTTCTTTATTTTTGACATGCTTTGTGTTCACCCCTTTTCAAGGTTAGTTCTTAAATTAAATGCCGCCCTGTAACCAGAGCCCCTGGTGGCGCAGTGGTAAAACTGCCGCTCTGTAACCAGAAGGTTATAAGTTCGATCCTGACCAGGGGCTCAAGGTTGACTCAGCCTTCCATCCTTCCGAAGTCGGTAAAATGAGTACCCAGAATGTTGGGGGCAATATGCTAAATCATTGAAAACCGCTTAGAGAGCTCCGGCTATAGAGCGGTATATAAATGTAAGTGCTATTGCTGCTATTGCTATTGCTAAATACAGCCGCTTCTTGCCCCTGGAATAAAGACATGAGATGTGGTAAATAGACATGAAACCAGGCAAGCAAAGGGCCACAACTTTGTTATTAGACAACTGCTCTGCAATTGAGGAATTAGTTAAAATGACTTTCTCTGCTTTCAAGTTGAGAGCTAGGCTGCCATTCAGATTATAATGGCAAGTTCTCCCCAGCAACAAGCATTGGATCAGTACAGAACTTGGTCTTTGCTCTTCACCACCCACTCACCTTAAAGGTGGATCAAGGAGCCCCTATTGGTGTACTCAGCTCTGGGGCCAGTGACCCACCAGAGTCCAAGGGTCAGCTCCCTACAGATCCCCTCATGGCAGTAAGCTGTGATGATGGACTGCTTTGGGTAAGCCAGCTTTCAATCTGAAACCTTGAGTTGCTCATCCTCGTCCTCCCAGGGCTCTCCTTCATTCCAGTGCTCACCGAACATGCCATTTGTGATTGACAGGGCACAAACTGATATGATACATTTAACCCTTCAGACCACACACAGTTATTTAGAAGTATGACCCACTGATGTCAATGAAACTTACAAGTGCACTTAGCATGAGGTTGCTGTTCTTCAGTAAGATAATTCCATAACTCAAAACCTCCTTAGAAGACTGCCATCCATTATGTCTTTTAACTCATTATGGAAACTCAGTAAATATGGTGGGGGACCCTACAACAACTGCATTAAAAAGGCAAAATTCTGTTTCAAGTTGAATATGAAGCCATCCAACTTGACAGAACAAGTAGGTGAAAAAGGCTCCCATCACACCACCAACGTAGGGAATGGGAGCAACAAAATTCCTATTTATTCCTCACCCAATGCAAGCAGTTGACTAATCCTATCTTGAGGAAAGCTGGGTGAGTCAGCAGGTTGGTGCTGAATAGGAACTATGCTGTGGGGAGGTGTTGGTGCCTTAAACCAGTGGCAGCCTGTTTGGCTAGGATGCACAAACCTTTGCAGCCATCCCACCATCTACATGCCTCATCCCTCCAATGGGATGGGGCAAAATCACCCTCTCTCCCTGCACAAGGCAGACAGCATGCCTGGCTCTGCTCACCCTCTTGATAGCAATAGCCAAGACTGTTGTCTATTGATATATTTCTGCACTAAAGGCAGAAAATTTGTTCACAGTTGCTTTGACAATGGAGACTGACAGAAATCTGGTGGGCCACTGTGTGAAGCAGGAAGCTGGACCTTGGGCCTGATCCAGCAGGGCTTTTCTTATGTTCTTAAATGGACTATGAGTATCAAGCGAGTGCACAAACACAGCTGAGCAAATCCCAGCTGCTTTTCTAAATGGTGGAGACAACTTCTCTTGTTCAACTTGAAACTATTTGGAATACAGATTTTCTCCTTTTTAATGCAGAAGTTGTAGTCCCCTTACCATATTTACTGAAATTCCCTAATGAGTTAAAAGACATAATGGATGGCAGTCTTCTAAGGAGGTTATGAGTGAAGGAACTGAAAAATGTTCATCTAGCAACCTCATGCCAAGTGCAATTATAAGTTTCATGGACATCAGTGGGTCATATTTCTAAAGAACTGCATGTGGTCAGTAGGGGACCAGTACGTGAGCCAGCGTGGCATAGTGTTTAGATATCTGGACTAGGACTGGGGAGACCTGAGTTCAAATCCCCGTTCAGCCATGAAGCTCACTGGGTGACTCTGGGCCAGTCACTTATCTCTCAGCCTAACCTACTTCACAGGGTTGTTATGAGGATAAACATAACCACTGCTCTGGGTTCCTTGGAGGAAGAGCAGAATATCAATGTAAAAATAAATCAATAATGACCAAATCTAACTAGCTTTGATTAGACAGAACTGAACAATCTGGATTGCCTGCAACATGCTTCCTTCTACATTTTGGAGTCGCCTGGCTTTAGAAAGAATTGTTATTTGCCCAGACCTATAAGGCATCTTTCAACAACGGCTGGACCTATAAGGCACTTTTAACAACAGAGACCCAAGATGTGTGGGAGGATGAAGTGTTGCATTTTCTAGACTTTCTGTTTGAAAATGGTCCCTGTTTGTACTTTTCACTCATTTCTTTTCAAAATGTTTCTCTTTGTTTCACTTCCTTATGAAGCAAATACTAGACTTTAAAGTTCTACAGGCAAATTCTGCCAGTTGGGCTTTCCATCCTTAACTGCAGCATTGGAACTTGGCAGCCCTAAAGGCGGGGAGGCAACAACGACCATGAAGCAGCAGATGGGGAGGAGGTGGGCTGAATTTCTCATGTTGATTTGGATAGCCAGGCAGTTATTGCCTTCCAGAGGTTGTAATAAGTGGTCTTCACTGTGTGTGTGTGACTTATTCACATTCACACGCACAGCGCACACACTGGAGAAAATTGGTGGAGGCTTAGATTATGTGAATGTTCACAATTACAAATTAATTTTGTGGACGTCTAAAAATAAATATGTATGCTCCCCACTTTTAAGGGAATTCACTAAATTCTGGACATTCATTGACATTCACACCCTTGGCTTGACTTGGTGAGACACAGAATATGACTTCTGTGAAGAAATCTGTCGTAAGAATTCTTAAACTTACACATGGTAATGAGGCTGAAGTTATACACTAAGTGGAAACTAGATTCCAAAAGAGAAAGGATGTCCCACGTTCTAGCAACCCACTTGTTTGGAGCCGTCCTGTCTGAATGCTGCATGTGCTCATCTCAGGGCTCAACTTTCAAAGTTGACACCATGGAAGCTTCTCAAACTGCATACAGCAGTTCTCCTGAATTAAAAGACAGCACGTCCAGAAACAAAAGTATGGGAAGAGTGGATGGAAATAGGAATAGTGCGGTGGGAAAAAACATTGGCTGTTTCCCGCCTAGAGCTTCTGATGGCCACTGAGCATCTGTTTTACATAACCTTGTCCCTTCACTTAGTGTGGTGTTTAACTCATGAGACTGGTTCTCACACTCTTATTTGCAGTTCCTAGTTTCCTATTTTATTTAAAAGGTTATCTCAAAGTATGTTTAATTAAAAAAAGTACCCCCCCCCCTTAAGACTTTGAGGATAAGGGCAATTCCTCAAAAAAAATTTCAAGGGGAAAAAATCTCGAGGGAATGCCCTTATTATCAAAGTTTGAGGGAATGCACATATCCTCAAAGCTTCCTCCCACGTACCCTTCCCCCTTGCATGGAAAAACTGAAATGAAAAGGAACAACAACTACAAAAATAAATCCAAAATTAATTGGAAATGCACACATTCATATGGTATGGGACAATCTCTTTAAAAGATGGAAGCTGTCAAAAGTAGAGTACATGAAAAAGAGGTTATTAACTAGTATATCAATCTGTTTAATGTATTTAATGCATTTTGATAAAAATATATGCTCTAATTATTGTTCATTTAAATATGCAATTCTTGCTCCATGCACTGAAAAAATGATGACATCGGAGACACTTTATATCTCTCCATAAAAGGTAATTGTATTTACACATCTAGTCGCATGATGTCGCTCTCTGCTTAACTATCTTATTGAGAAAAGAAGGGGGAGAAAAGGATCTTTCTCTGCTTTGTCATCGGAGATCATCTAGTGCTTGCAACTGCAGGAGCAAAAGAGCAATTGCCAGGCTGGATTAAGTTGTTTTTATTGATTTTACAAGGATATACCACAACACAGAGGGATTTAAGGAAATATATCTGAGATGGTTTTTCCATGGAGAGACTCCTCCATGGGGAAAGGGCAGCTGCTGCAGTTGATTCTTCTCCACACAGCCTGGGAAATGGGGAGCGGCCAGCTCCATTATACTGTGCCTGAGGAATCCCAGCACGGCACTTTTGTGGGCCGCATCGCCCAGGATCTGGGACTGGAGGTGGGAGAGCTGTTGCCTCGGATGTTCCGGGTGGAATCCCAAGGTGATGGGGACTATTTCAAGGTAAATGAGCAGAATGGGATCTTGTTTGTGAATTCTCGGGTGGATAGAGAGGAGCTGTGTGGCAAGAGCCCTTTGTGCTCCATTCATTTGGAGGTGATTGTGGATAAACCCTTGAGAGTCTTTCATGTGGAAGTGGAGATTGCAGATATAAATGACAATGCTCCTGTTTTCTCTGTCAAGGAGCAGAATATAGCTATTTTAGAATCAAGAGTCCAAGGCTCCCATTTCCCCATAGAAGAAGCATCTGATGCAGACATTGGTACTAATGGTCAGGTGACTTACAAGCTCAGTCCCAGTGAATATTTCTCTGTGGAAGAGATCAAGAATGATGAACACAGTAAGTCTTTGGTTCTGACATTAAATAAACCACTAGATCGGGAAGTATCTCCAGAGCATCATTTGTTGCTTTCAGCAACGGACAGTGGGCAGCCGGCACTCACTGGCACAGTCCTGTTGGTAATCACTGTGGTGGATGTCAATGACAACACACCAACGTTTAACCAGTCAGTTTACAAAATCAAGGTATTGGAAAACTCTGCAATTGGAACATTAGTAGTTAAGTTGGAGGCCAGTGATATGGATGATGGAATCAATAAGCAGATTTCCTATTCATTTAGTGACCTTGTTGCTCCTACTATAAAGGAAAGGTTTAGCATAGATCCGAATAAAGGAGAACTTAGGGTGAAAGGAAAGGTGGACTTTGAAGAGAGTACTGCATATGATATTCAAGTTGAAGCAACAGATAAAGGTGGATATCCCTTGTCTGGACATTGCAAAGTTCTTATTGAAGTGCTGGATGTGAATGACAACACTCCGGAAATGTCTCTGAAGTCACTGTCCGTGCCAGTCCCAGAGGACTCCCCACTGGGGACAGTGGTAGCTCTGATCAGCATCTCAGACAGAGACTCTGGGGCCAATGGGCAAGTGAGCTGCTCCATGAGTCCCCCCGGTCTACCCTTCAAGCTAATGTCTACCTTCAAGAATTATTACTCACTGGTGGTGGCTGCAACCCTGGATCGAGAGCGGCAAGCAGAATACAAGCTGGTGGTGACAGCACAAGACCACGGGGCTCCATCACTGTCCACCAGCAGCAGCCTGGTGGTGCCCATTGGCGATGTGAATGACAATGCACCTGCTTTCGTACAGCCCTCCTACACAATCTTCGTGAAAGAGAACAACCCACCTGGTGCTCACATCTTCACCGTGTCTGCCTCAGATCCGGACGTGGCTGAGAATGGCCAGGTCAGCTACTGGCTGGACGAGAAGCTCTGGCCGCTGTCCAGCTACATCTCAGTGCATTCAGAGAGTGGGAAGCTCTATGCCCTGCAGCCCTTGGACTATGAGGAGATGAAGCTGCTGGAGTTCCAAGTGAGAGCCAAGGATGCTGGGCTGCCCTCCTTATGTGGCAATGTGACGGTGCAAGTCTTTGTGGTGGATGAGAACGACAATGTGCCTGCAGTATCTGCACCAGTAGAGGATGGCCACACTCTGCTGGTGGTCCCTGTGGCTGCTGGGCACATGGTGGGCAAAATCCATGCCCTGGATGCTGACTCAGGCTACAATGCCTGGCTGCGCTATGAGCTGCATGAGGCTACCACTGGCCCTTGGAGGGTGGGGCTGCACAGTGGTGAGGTCAGCACAGTACGTGCCTTGGAAGAGATGGAGGGTGGCATCAGCCATAGTTTGTTGGTTCTGGTGAAAGACCATGGGAAACCAGTCCTGTCGGCCACAGCCACTCTGAGTATTTCATTGGTGGCAAGTGCTCAGGCCATTAAAACTGATACCCGCATTTCTAGGACAGGAGGGGGCCCACAGCCCCTGGCAGACAATGTCAATGTCTATCTGATCATCGCCATCTGCTCAGTGTCCAGCTTGTTTCTGCTGGTGATCATAGTATACATGGCCCTGAGATGCCAAAGCCAGGCGAAGGAGGCAATGGCGTATGGCCCAGGCACAGCTACATTGGTGTGTGCCAGTGAAGTGGGCAGCTGGTCATATTCGAATCGCCAGAGCCACATCCTGGCAGGAGTAAGTGGGGAGGCCAGTGGCAAGAATGACCTCATGGTTTTCAGCCCCAACATACCGGTCTTTGCAGAGAATGGAAAGCAGCAGGATTTGCTCTGTACAATGGTTAGTGACACTTCTTTCATCTCATATAGTGAAGTACTGTTTTGGCAATATTTGTACAGTAACAGTTTATTTTACACACTACTGATCCCTCCTCCCATTTCTATATGAACACATTTTACTATCAAAGCAAGAAATGGCAAAGGTTTATTTTCCTTGAATTTGACTCAGAAAGTGGCACAAGAGTGTTGACATTGTTACGTAGGTGCAAATGTATTGTGGCGGGGGGGAATCCTCACAAGAAAAAAGCCACTCATTTTCCCCTCCTCCCCTCTCTCCTATCCTTGGTTTGGTTACTTTAGCTGTAATAACTGTATTTAATCTTAAGTGTTTCCAGCTGCTTGAAATATATCATTGATAATGATGTTTGAACATTGAAACACGTTTGCTCAATTTTAGATCAGTTTATTTTATTCTATTTTACACATTAAAAAGCTCGAAAAAACTTGTTTGAAGAACAGACATATGTCTTTATCATCACCATTGAAATCTGATCTTATTAGGGAAAGAATTGATCTCTAAATTGATCAATTATAGGAACATAGGAAGCAGCCATATACTGAGTCAGACTATTGGTATATCTAGCTCAGTTCTGTCTACACAGACTGGCAACAACTTCTCCAAGGTTACAGGCAAGAGATGCCAGGAGGGAACTTGGAGCCTTCTGCATGCAATCATGCAGATGCTCTTCCCAGAGTAGTCTCCCATTCACATGCAAACCAGGGAGGACCCTACTTAGCAAAGGGAGCAATTCATTCCCAAGATCAGCTCTCCTCTCTTATCATCTTCTTCCTTATCTTAGTAAGCACTGAAAGGAAGTAGTGTTCTCTTTCCTGTCATGATATAAGCATGGTTTTGACACTGTCTTAATGATGAATACATAAGGAGTATTCCTTATTTCCATTGATATGGAAAGATCCCATATTAATTTTTGCCTATTATTCATTTGTCATATTTATACACTGCCTGACATAGGAATCTTGAGGTGCTGCTCAATCACAAAGTAGTGGTGGAGAATTCTTGAGGAATTGGAAACAATAATACTTTACCTGCTTCCGTTAGCTCCACAACCAAAAGACCCTACAGACTCATAAGGAGACTATCCTGCTCCTGATAGTGTATATCATCACCACTGAAATAATTTTGGAATGGGTGCTAGAAAGAGTTGGTGAAACATTTTCGAACCCAGGAGTGGGTTTCTGGTCTTAAGTGTACTTGGATAAGGAACAAACGTGCTGTGTGGGCACGTGTCTCTGCCTGCAAGTCATGTCTTGTATCTCACAAGATTTTCATTTATATGTGTGATCTAATTAAAATTCATCCGTGTTGATTGAACACTGTCATTTTGAATGCTCAGGAGCATTCTTTTTATTTTTACACAAGAAACTTCACCCAGTGGTTTATTTAATATCCTTTTCATTGATGCTGCAGTGATCAAGTGGTAAATGCATGCATGAACTATACAAATATCTTTTTAAAATACCTAAAATTAGAATGCCATTAAATTGTCCGCCTAGAGCTTAAACAAATGTTGAGGGTGAAACTCTCAAGCAAATTCTTCAATTTCAAATTTGCTTGCACATTTTCAAATCAGTATTCTGTATATTTAATTTTCTTCAAGAAAAAAACTAGGGGAACATGGGCAATAGAGGCAAAAACTATAGCACAAAACCCATGAACAAAGACAAAGGCAGTGATTACAGAGGCACAACGCAGATAGAGACCAAATTAAACATGTAATAACAAATACCCACAGGCACCCATATTATGACAGTAAATGAATACAAGCCCCATACGATAAAGAATGTAAAACTGGCAACAGTCACTGGAATGCTGGTCATGAATGATGATGTAAATGGTGCTGCTCTGCCAGAAAACAGTCCTCAAAAATGCGAAGTTCTGCACTCTGCACAAAACCTTGACCTGAAAGTCTAGGCACAGAAATCTTGAAAGTAGAAACTGGAATCTTGACAGACTTCCTAGGTTGTGGTCTGTTTCGCAAGTATCTTCATCAGAAGTATGACAATTTATGCATCAATGATCATAATAACAAAGCCCCAATCATCATACAAAATACATAGTGAAAACATGTAATAAATGCAAACAAACCAACCTTAAATCTGGAAAAGCCTTGTCACTAAAAGCAGCATCTCATCACCATGCCTGCTCAGACATGCTATGCTCCTTAATGAATGATGCTTAAACTTAGAGTTAAATACTCTCCCCAACCATCAATCAATTATATAATGAGTGGGAATATTGGACCAGCTGTGCTGATCTTAATTTCCCTTTCTTTGTAATTTATTTATTTAAAGGAAACAGGAGAAATCTCAATTAACATTTAACCCATTGGGTATACATGTATTGAACTTGTGAATGAAAAATGATTCTTTTTCAAGAAGGATCCTCTGCTTATCTTGTTTGTCAAAGGACCTTGGTGTAAATTTAAACAGCACGAAAAACTTAAAATCATCAGGTGAGTGAGATTTCTCAACAAAATGTGGCACTAGTGGGGCATCTAATATTCTATTCTTAAGCCTAGATCTGTGTTCAAGAACATGGGTCTTAACAGGTCTCATAGTGCTCCCAATATACCACAGATTATATGGACACACTATGACATAAACAGTCCCTTTCGTCTTACAGTTAGCAAAAGATTTTATGCTAACATGTTTCTTCAAACCCGTGTCCCAGTATTCAGTAGTTGCAAGGCTGAACAAACAAGCTACCACTTGTTCTCTGGATCCTTGCCCAACCTGGCTGCTTCGATCTTATGGAGAGATTGTTGGAGATGGCCTAGTTAATATCATAAATGCATCGCTGAGGGAGGGTAGGGTGCCTCCTTGTTTGAAGGAGGCAATAGTTAGACCTCTTCTAAAGACTCCTTCTCTGGATCCCTCAGCGATGGATAGTTATAGACCAATCTCCAATCTCCCCTGGTTGGGCAAGGTAATTGAGAGGGTGGTGGCCAACCAGCTCCAGGCAGTTTTGGAGGAAATTGATTATCTAGACCCATTTCAAACTGGCTTTAGAACGGGCTATGGAGTTGAGATAGCCTTGGTCGGCCTGGTGGATGACCTTTACCAGGGAATCGACAGAGGGAGTGTGACTCTGTTGGTTCTCTTGGATCTCTCAGCGGCGTTCGATACAATCGACCATGGTATCCTTCTGGGTTGCCTGGGGGAGTTGGGAATAGGGGGCACTGCTTTGCAGTGGTTCCGTTCCTATCTCTTGGGTAGATTCCAGATGGTGGAGCTTGGTGACAGTCGCTCCTCAAAGCAGGAGCTGTTATATGGAGTCCCTCAGGACTCCATTCTGTCACCAATGCTTTTCACTGCTGGGTGAGGTCATCAGGAGATTTGGTGCTGGGTGTTATTGGTATGCTGATGACACCCAAATCTACTTCTCCTTTCCTTCTTCAGGAAATGGCACTCATTCTCTAAATGCCTGCCTACAGGCAGTAATGGGCTGGATGAGGGATAACAAATTGAAGCTGAATCCAAGCAAGACGGAGGTGCTCATTGTGGGGGCTCAGAATCTGAGGGGTGAGTTAGATCTTCCTGTGCTGCATGGGGTTACACTCCCCCAGAAGGAGCAGGTGCGCAGCTTGGGAGTACTCCTGGACCCAGGCCTCACCCTGGTTTCTCATGGCCAGGAGTGCTTTCTATCAGCTTCGGCTGATTCGACAGCTACACCCATTCCTTGAAGAGGATGACCTCAAAACAGTGGTGCACCAGCTGGTAACCTCCCGGCTTGACTATTGCAATGCGCTCTACATGGGGCTGCCTTTGTACGTAGTTCGGAAACTTCAGTTAGTTCAGAATGCGGCAGCCAGATTGGTCTCTGGGATAACCCGGAGAGACCATATTATGCCTGTTTTGAAACAATTGCACTGGATGCTGATATGTTTCCGGGCAAAATACAAAGTGCTGGTTATTACCTTTAAAGCCCTGAATGGCTTAGGCCCAAGTTTCCTGAGAGAGCGCCTTCTTCTGCATGATTCCCACCGCACATTAAGGTCATCTGAGGAGGTTTTTCTCCAGTTACTACCAGCTCGTCTGGTGGTGACTCAGAGGTGGGCCTTCTCTATAGCTGCTCCGAGGCTGTGGAATGTGCTCCCTGCGGAAATCCGTAATTTGAATTTTTTATTAGCCTTCAGGAGAGCAATTAAAACGTATTTGTTCGGCCTGGCTTTCCAGGGTTTTTAAATCCGTTTTAATATTTTAACCAGGTTTTGGGGTTTTTAATTACTCCAATTGTTTAATTCTTGTTTTAAAATGTTTTAAAATTGTTAACTGTTGTCATATTGTTTTTAATGTTTGTTTTAGCTCTTTATTGTTTTAGTGGTTTGTTTTTAATTGTAAACCGCCCTGAGCCATTTTGGAAGGGCGGTATACAAATCAAATCAAATCAAATCAAATCAAATCAAATCAAATCAAATCAAATCAAATCAATAAATATAACAGCAATGAAAGGTGCATGACAACACTTCACAAAAGCTTCAAAATGACCTCTTTAATGTGCAAAAACCAGGATGTTAAAATAAACTCCCAAAGTTACAAACATGTAAGCAAAGCAAAGGTTTTGGTGTAAAACACCAACCATCATCAGTGTACTTTTTGGCATACCAGCTGGTAACACTTTAAGCCTTAAATACAGTAGCCAAACCAAAGTAGAAACAAATGAGAGGAGGGAGAGAAGGAAACGAGCAAACTTTATATCTGATGGCTTCTTTCATCACTTCCTTTACATTAATATTGGGTTGCAACTGCTCTATAAACATTGCTTCTATAATCTTAGGTTTCATTAAATTCCCTTCAACTGCCAGTATTGACACTTTTGTTTGTGTTACTTCTCCTTGACGTTTTCCCCTCATGTGCATCACCCACGGTTTAGTTTGATTTTTATTGTGCTGAATATCCAAATGCTCTTTATATATTTTCATTAATGGCCTTCCTGTTTTCCCAATTTAAAATGCTTCACATTCCACATAGGAATCGTGTCTGTAAGTGTGTAACGATGTTTATTTTAACATCCCGTTTTTCCCTTCACATTTGTCAAATTCTAGATTAGTGTAAAATCTGCTTTACATTCAGCTCCCAGGTCTCTATCATTGAAGAGAGGTCTTGTGACAACTGATCTAATTTGATTTATAATATATCTTATCTCAAGGGTTAGGGGTAGGTATCAAAATATTAATTACATTCTCCTCCCTAATTAATTAATTTAGAAGATTTATATAGATCATTAGGGTATCTTACAGAAAACTGTACTAATCATAATACATACACACACCCTCAGCAGCTCTATGTCCTCTGGCCCATGGTAGAGGCCAGAGAGTGCTTCCCTTCATCTATTTAGGCTTCAGGCAACTGCTAGTTCAATTAAATTAATTAACAGCAAAATCCTTATATTTACTCAGAAATAAATCCCACTAAGTCCAATGGAACGTCCCTTCTTCTCAACATATTTAGGATTGTAGCCTAAATTGGTTGATTAAATCAATTAATTAAATTCCATCTTGTCCTATTTTGCCACCTTATCCAGGCCACAGAGAGCCACTGACAGACATGCTGTGCAATGCAGTGTTGGTGTTTCTGTCCCGCGGGGTCTGGTGTGCATGCAAAGGCCAGCCCCGGTGGTGTTCCTCAAGAGCACATTTGTGCAACTTCTTAAAATGGCATGTGGACAGCTGTGTCACACGGTAGTGCTGTACAATTGCATGCACACTGCTTTAACTAGCTGTGCAAATGTGTTTTTGTGCAACATCACTGGGAGTGGCTTTTGTGTGTACACCAGCCCTGGCAGTTCAGAAATGCCAGCACTGCATTGTGGAGCATATTGACCAATGTCAATATAACACTGCCTGTGGAAAGCACCTAGACTTGGAGGCTGTTCACATGAGCAGCACTACTCAGGCTTGGGTAGTCCTACCTGAGTAGGGCTGCTCATGTGAAGTGCCGGGATCGAGGTTTTTTCGTGGGTAAAAGGGCGCAAGTGTCATGTGCATGTTCGGGCTGCAGGCAGCCTGAGCAGACACAGAGCTGGGCACCTAGAGCTCCCAGTTTGAAGGGAAATACCTCAATTCACTGTGCTTCTCACACAGTGCATTTAGGGATATCTGGAGGTTGGGCTTCATTTTCCCGGCCTCTAGAGATCCACTCTGCTCTGGGTTCATGAGCCATGTACCACACATAGGGTTGCCATGTTCAAGCTTCTCAAATCCGGGTGTCCTAATTTGTATATTATGCAAATTATGTGGCAACTAATTTGAATTTTATTTATTTATTTATTTGACATATTTGTATACTTTCCCCTCCTTCTCTGCCCTCCCATTCTAGATCAGATCCAGAGTAAAATCCGGACAATCTGGGCAGCGCATTTGAAATCTGTGTAAATCTGGGTGGAATTCAGCAGCCGGGTGGAGGAGTCAAAATCCGGGGGCTACCCTAAATTCTGGGGGATATGGCAAGGCAAACCACAAAGAAAATGAATGATCATCTGGGGGAAGTTAGGTAATCTTAGTTAGGTAAACTCCAGCCCCGCCCTGTGAACAACCTTGTGGTCTTTTTGGAGCCTCCAGGGAAGAGAATTCCAGAACTGAAGAACAGCTACCAAGAATGCTCCTCTGCATGCCTTTTGGGGTTCCAAATTGGCTCATAGACTAAGCTTTAGAAAACATTCTTGGTTGATTTTAAAGATTCTGATGGGGAAAGTGTGGTAGTGCTATGCTGGGCCCAGACTGTTTAAATCTTTATACTGGGCCAGTCTTCCTACTGCAGTATTCCTACCTCACTGCAGTTAATAGGAAGCCAGTGCAGACCCTGGAGCGCCTGCACCCATCAGAAGGTGGGTCCCAGCATTATGCTCCATTTGAAGCTTCCAAACTATGATCAAGAGCAGTCCCACATAATGTAGACCAGTCTCAAAGTTTGGAAGGAGGAAATAGGGGAGCCCTGTCCTTCCTTTTGTGCTGCATCTGGGTGGGAGATATTAGTGATCTAATATCTCATTAGTAGTCATATCTTTCCAAATGCTCTAGAAACTCAGAAGAGCCTGGACAAAGGAGAATAAAGGAGAGAAGGGCTTCCCAACTGCCATGTTTCCACTAGAGTTTGTAGGAGCTGTTGTGAAGTTATGACAGGAGTGCTTAACCTCTGCAAAACTGCAAGATTAAAATTAAAGCATGTCAAGCCATCATCAAGAAATTGGTTGGTTATTTAGAGTCATGATCTCTGATGTAACGTGACTTCAGCTGTATCTGAAATGGCTGATTTCATCTTGCAGTGAGGTTGTTGGAGCTGGCCTAATTGATATCATTAATACCTCACTGAGGGAGGGCAGGATGCCACCTTGTTTGAAAGAGGCATTGGCTAAACCCCTTCTTAAGAAGCCCACTTTAGATCCCTGGACCCTTGGTGATGGATAGGCCAGTCACCATTGTTGGGTAAGATGATTGAGACAGTGGTGGCTGACCAGCTCCAAGCAGTCTTGGAGGAAACTAATTAATTATCTAGACCCATTTTAAACTGGCTTTAGAGCGGGCTATGGGGTTGAGATGGCCTTGGTTGGCCTTTCACCAGGGAATTGATAGAGGGAGTATGGCTCTGCTGGTTCTTTTGGATCTCTCAGTGGCTTTTGATACCATCGACCTTCTGGATTGCCTGAGAGATTTGGAGATAGGAGGCACTGTTTTACAGTAGTTCTGCTCCTATATCTCAGGTAGATTTCAGATGGTGACACTCAGTGACAGTTGCTCTTCAAAATGAGAGCTACTATATGGAGTCCCCCAGGGCTCCATTCTGTCACCAATGTTTTTTAACATCTACATGAAACCATTGGGTGAGGTCATCAGGGGATTTGGTGCTAGGTGTTATTAATATGCTGATGACACTCCAATCTGTTGCCATCAATATCAGGAAATAGTTTAGCCCCTTAAATGCCTGCCTTCAGGCAGTAATGGGCTGGATGAGGGATAATAATCTGAAGCTGAATCCAAGCAGGATGGAGGTGCTCATTGTTGCAGGTTGTAATCTGCACGACAGGATAGAACTTCCTGTTCTGGATGAGGTTACACTCCCCAGAAAGAACAGGTTTGTAACTTGGAAGTGCTCTTGCACCCAGCTTTCAACGTGGTGCCTCAGGTTGAGGCTGTGGCCAAAAGCGCTTTTTGCTAGGTGCAATTGATTCAACAACTCTACCCTTTTCTTGAGGAGAATGACCTGAAAACAGTGGTACACCTGTTTTCTCTCCCACCTGTCCTGTGGCTAGTCTATCCAGCAGCTCTCTGAACTCTCGTGCGAGCTGCTACTCATGAGATTAGCCATGAGTATGCCTTAGAGAATTAAATATATAGAAGATATGATACGATACGATACGATACGATACGATACGATACGATACGATACGATACAATACAATACAATACAATACAGCTGTTATTTCCGTTTTCTTCTGCCATGAGGTTCTGGCATCCCAAGACCTTATCCCCAGACCTTCTAATCAGGAAACAGCTACTGCTTAAACTATCATTTGCACTTCTTCTTAGCAGGTCAACTGGCCCCCTTCATAGACTTTCCAGATTTCATTGTTTTAAATGACCCAAGCCTCTAGTCCTTTTCATTGAACTTCAAAATGCCTCCTGTCCTGAATCAGTTAACCCCTTATTGACTGTGCTCATTCTCATATGCCTGCCACCATCACCTTCTCTCCCTTCTCCTTTCTTGTTAGCTTCCTCCCTTCCTTTGCAACAGCAAGTGACAAGTGAGAACAGTGAGTAGAAAAACTGAGTAAGATCTCAATAGTTTTGGAGAGTTCCTTTTGTTTGCTGTTGAGGATTTGCCCCAGGAGTCATGGGAGGGGGAGGCTAGGAGGAGAAAAATGTGTGTCCACTATGACTCAGCTTGGCATGTTTTTAATAATTCATTGCAAAGCATTTTGCTGAAACATGCCTCTGAGAAGGAATGTGTTCCTCTGAGCATGTGCAGAGTGTCTTTCATTCATCAGTAGAGAATCAAGTCCCTGTCATCATCTTCTCGAAGATCTGGGCTAAATAACTGAAGAGGGCACAACACTCAGGCTACCATAAACCTCAGGACTAGTCACTACAGAAAAGGGAAGCACTGGTTGGTGCAGGCCTAATGTTAAGCCCTATCACCTCTGGCTACACAAAAGGAAGGTTGAGGGGGTGGGGAGAGAATCTGAACAAATGTGGGCTAAGATTAAGCCATGGACTTCATGTCAAGACTGAAAATCCATGAAGAGAGTACTCCTGGGCATACGCAAAATGTTTCTCTCACTACACAGTATCCACACATACCTACTCCCTGCCACACACATCTATCTGTTATTAGGGGATGAATTTCTAGATCAAAGGGCAAGACCTTCAGCCAAGATGGAATTGAGCATCTCTCATGTAAGTAAACAAAGTGCTGGTAAATGGCCATCTCACCTTTCTCAATACAGCTTTGAATCCAACGCCACACGTGACCTCAAGCTTATGGCCTCTTCCAGTATCTCTTGAGAGAAGATGAAGTGCATATGTTAGACTGACAAAGGGTTTACATTATGGTTATGAGCAGCAAATCATTTCTTCCTGAATAGTTGATGATATGTCATGTTATAGATGGTGCTCTTTCTCACGATCAATGAGAAGGGCTACTGGGCATGCAGGGAACTTACCTCCCCTACAGACCATGGTTGGGTCTGTGCTGCACACAGGAATCGTGCACCCAGATGGAGAGCTGGCCTTGTGGTAGCAAGCATGACTTGTCCCCTTAGCTAAGCAGGGTCTGCCCAGGTTGCATATGAATGGGAGAGTAGAAGTGTGAGCACTGTAAGATATTTCCCTCAGGATGGAGGGGAAGAGCAGAAGGTTTCAAGTTTACTCCCTGGCTTCTCCAAGATATGGCTGCAAGAGCCCTGCCTGCAACCTTGGAGAAGCTGCTGCCAGTCTGGGTAGACAACACTGAGCTAGATGGACCAATGGTCTGACTTGGTATATGGCAGCTTCCTATGTCCCTATGACACTGGCTGCCCCTGGTCCCTGGAAATCCCATATTGCACAGCATGAGTGTCTGGTGCATTTTGGAGACTCCCTCCCGCCCCACCTGCTACTAGCTAGGAGGCTGCTCCTGTGTTAGCGTTGTGTGGTGCTGACACATGAGCATTTTGCCCAGGTTAAAGGTGCCCTTGCACCCTTAACTTTGGCTAACAGGTGGGCCTCTTTGGTGGGTTTGCTGCTGAGGCATCTCTGGCAGCCACACGACTACCGGCGGTTCTCATGCACAGCCAAGCCTGGCCTGGGCTTCTTTAGCCCAGTCTTGGCTATAGATGAGAACAGCCTCATTATTTCTTTCACAAATCTCCCAAATTTCTTTTTTATTTTACATATAATTTATTCATAAATCAACTTATAAATTTATATTCTTTAATTTATTTTTAATAAATTAATTTATTGCTCTTTGCGTTCTATGCAAAAAGCAAACTTCTAAAAGAAAGTGAGAGTCAGTTCTCAGGAAAAGGAATGCACATAGCATTTTACTGCCTGAATAAGGTATAATTGGATGATACACTCCAATACCATGTTCATCTCTGGCCCTGCTTCTTTCCTCCCAATGAACTGAAAAATAGTATTCTTTACATACTTCACAAGTAAGCAAAATGTATACATTTCTATCATCAACAGGCACGTCTCCAGTTACAAATGTGTAATTAATAAAATGTGTATTAAGAACATAAACATAAGAACAGCCCTGCTGGATCAGGCCCAAGGCCCATCTAGTCCAGCATCCTGTTTCGTACAGTGGCCCACCAGATGCCGCTGGAAGCCACAGACAGGAGTTGAGGGCATGCCCTCTCTCCTGCCATTACTCCCCTGCAACTGGTACTCAGAGGTATCCTGCCTTTGAGGCTGGAGGTGGCCCACAGCCCTCCGACTAGTAGCCATTGATAGACCTCCATGAAGTTATCCAAACCCCTCTTGAAGCCATCCAAGTTGTTGGCTGTCACCACATCTTGTGGCAGAGAATTCCACTAGTTGTGTGAAAAAGTAACATAATTACTTATGTGTGTTTATTATTACAACTACTATTACAACTATTACAACTACTTATATATTGCTTTTCAACAAAAATGTTCTCAAAGCAGTTTAGATAGAAAAATAAGTAAAATAATAGTAATAAAGAGTTGATTCCTTGTTCCCAAAGTGCTCACAGTCCAAAAAGGAACACAAGGACACACAAAGCAACTACCAGCAGCAGGCACTGGAAGGCTGCTGTGCCAGTTGCTCTCCCTCTGCTTATCTTAAATTTATAAGAAGATCACCACTTTGAAAGGGGCCGCTTTGCCAGTTAGCAGGGATTCCCAATTTTTAAGCAGGAGAAAGCATTCAGAGCAGTGTACAGCACAGTACACAGTAAAAATAGATTAACCAAAATAAAGCCATAAAACACAACACGTACAAAGACAGTATTACACTTCAGGAACAACCAGTAGTCACTTGGACTCCCCTTAGGTACCTAGCTAGGAACCTGGATACCTAAAGGACTGCCTTTCACGTGCTTGAGCATGTTTGCCTCTTCAGAGGAACACAGGGGCGGATTAACACATAGGCAATATAGGCCTATTGTTTGAACTATTTTCAAAGTCTGCCACATGTCGTAGAGTGCATTACAGTATCCAAACTGTGAGGTTACCAAGCCATGTATGACTGTAGAAAGAACCTAATTATCCAGGGCCTTTGCATCAAATGTACCTGGTAAAAAACAGTCTTGGCCAAAATCATGGTAGCTAGGAACATGTCCAGATCTGGGAGTTCAATGAGATCGCTAACCAATTCTGTCAGGGAGAGTGTGACCCCATCCAGAACAGGAAAATGCAGCTCTGCTAGATCACTTAGACGACTAGCTATCGTAATCTCCATCTTGTCTGGATTCAACTTCAGTTTAACCCTCATCTAGCATATAGCATGTAGGCATTGGTGAGGACGAGGGAACATATTAGAGAACACAGCTGAGACTGTTATTCCCAAATTGGCTGAACCCCACTGCCCAGTACTTGGAGGGGACAGAGGGTGGCACTTTGCTGGTGAGGAGGCTGTGCCTGGTATCTTGAGAGTAGAGCTTGATAGACATGGGAATGGAGTGAATAACATAGCAAAAGCTCCCAAGCAAAACAGAAAATAGTCTGCTCCCACCCTAATTCTGGCCCCTCACCCTTAGAGTTTACTCCTCCTTCTGAAGATTCTGAGAAGAAGACCTCAGTCAAACCCTGAAGCCTGGTTCTAGAAAAACCAGGAGGCGGTCAGTTCAACCTTGTAAAGGGAAATCCTCACCGGGTTACCTTTTACAAGTATTGCTGCTTGAACTGCCAAACTGGTTCAGTCAAATGGAACAGAACTGCTGGTCGGTTTGACCGAACGGGTTTGAAAGCAAGTGGTTCAGTTTGAATTTGATTCAGATTTGAACCTAGTAGCAATACTTTTGCTTTAGGACCAAATCCCGGAGAACATCTAAAAAGCAAACAAACTCCCTGCCCCCACCAAACTTATACATAACGAAAAAACTGAGTGGAAGCTCAGTGCAGTCCAAGCTTGGTCAAAATCTATTGTTATAACTAATTTAGTTGTGCTCCACAATCACATTTGATTTACAATCATTCTCATCACTCCCTCTTGAACGAAAGGAGAATCTCGAAGAATGATTATCTAGATCTTGATTCAGCAAAGACTTTTTCCAATACTAATAGCATCATTGCTGTAATATATGCTGCTGCACACTTTATATAACAATTCAGTAGAAGACTAATGCTTTGGAGAAAGACTTTGTTATGCACCTCCCATAACAACTAATCTCCAAATGGCTGCCCTAGGCTTCAGTTTATTTTATTGTTAAGTTTATACCCCGCCTTTCATTAAGAAAATCCTAAGGTAGCTCACAACAAAATTTAAAAACGCGACTCCAAAAAAGACACATTGAAATACTGAGCTAAAAAGTATAAAAACAAATCTGATTTTTTAAAAAATAAAATAAAATAAAACACAAGCATAAAAACAGTACAAAATACAAGAAGCAGCAGTGGAGACAACCATATAAAAGCCTGAGTAAAAAACCATGATTTGACATGCTTTCTAAAAACTGTGATAGAGACTGAGGATCGGATACCCACCAGGAGAGCATTCCAGAGTCTGGGGGCAACAACAGAGAAGGCCCTGTCCCGAGTGCACAACAACCAAGCCTCCCTCATTGTCAGCACCCGAAGCAGAGCCCCCTCAGATGACCTCGTCAAGTGGGCAGCAACCCTTGGGAGCAGGCGGTCCCTCAGGTACCCCAGGCCCAAACCGTTAATTCTAGGGAACATTCTTTGCTGGTGTTCCCTAGAATTGCTCCCTCCATACAGCCACTCATGGAACAATTTTGTTCCTATTGTTGTTTCTGCTGCTGCTACTACTACTACAACTACTACAACAAATATTTATATACCGCTCCTCAACCAAAGTTTTCAAAGTGGTTTACATAGGAAAATACATAAATAAGATGGTTAACTGTCCCCAAAAGGCTCACAATCTAAAAATTAACATCATCTGTTAATTTTATTCCAGCTAGCATGCATCACTCAGAAAAGGATATGTCACTATTGTTTGTCACTCACAGTTACTACGATTTTGCTGAACCTTGGCACCCTTTCCAGGTGTATGTGATTCTATGCTCTCCCTTGAGGATGTGCCACTGTCTATTGCAGTGCCCTCATTCAGTCACATATTTGCCTCCTCAGCTGCCAATAACTAGAAGATCCACCCTGCCAATTATATGCAATTAGTAGGCATTAAGCATTCTGAAGGTGGACAACTCTGGTCAGTAATCAGTGGCCACGTTGTTGATATTACAAACACACATATACATATTGCAAATGTTGATGAGAATGGCACATTCCCAAAGCATTGGTGAGGGAGCAGGCATGTCCCTTGTGTCCCTTGTTCTTCACTCCCTCTACTGATCTATAGACATACATGGGCACTTTCCAGACTAGCTGCTCATCACCAGCAAAATGCTTCTGTCCAGGCAGGTCACATTCGGATCGTAAACAGCAAGGAGAGCAGTCTAGCATCAGCTAAGAACCCCCCAAAACGGATATATGACATCCTTGCTCTCTATCGCAGTGATTAAATTCGCAACAAGGCATTGGAAATGTGAACGGCACCCTGCTGTCCACATAGGGACTGCGGTGTCACAACGCAGGAAGTGTGGAAGCACACTTCAGAGATACGTCCTGACCCCATTGTAGGGTCTAGTCTGGAGAACGCCATGGTGTGACACACACACACACACTCCATCACAATAATAGATTGTTATCTTAGCCTCACCCATGTCATATTATTTGCAATACTGTTTCCCACATACAAAAACCAAAATCCCATGACCCACTCTTCCTGCTTTTACAGTTGACCTCCCAAACCTCTGGAAACTACTGTTTATTCTTACTGGTCAATAGCTGCTTAAAGCATGAAAATGATGATGGATGTGAAACAATTTTGACAGGTGTGATTTGGCATCATGCTTAGCTCCCCTGCCTACCAATTACTTTAATTCCTATTGCAGGAATACTTTTCAGTTCTTCAGAGCTAAAGTATTTCTATAGCAGCATTTATTATCATCAATTATTATTATAATACTTCATGTGTATAGTGCATTTTGCATGTTCAAAGTGTTCCATTATCTCAGTAATCATAATTCCCCTTCTGAGGTAGGTCATCATTATTACCTTCATATTGCAGGGGATGGGTGGATTGAGGCTCAGAGGGACTTGTCTAAGGCCACCTACAGAATTTGTGAATCTATAGATCCTAATCTTGAGAAATCTAAAATGAAGGTCATTCTGCATGATATAGGTGAAACTCGGAAAATTAGAATATCGTGCAAAAGTCCATTAATTTCAGTAATCCAAATTAAAAGGTGAAACTGATATATGAGACAGACGCATTACATACAAAGCAAGATAAGTCAAGCCTTAATTTGTTATAATTGTGATGATCATGGCGTACAGCTCATGAAAACCCCAAATCCACAATCTCAGAAAATTAGAATATTACATGGAACTAAGGATTGAAGAATAGAACAATATCGGACCTCTGAAAAGTATAAGCATGCATATGTATTCAGTACTTGGTTTGGGCCCCTTTTGCAGCAATTACTGCCTCAATGCGGCGTGGCATGGATGCTATCAGCCTGTGGCACTGATGAGGTATTATGGAAGACCAGGATGCTTCATTAGCGGCCTTCAGCAATTCTGCATTGTTTGGTCTCATGTCTCTCATCCTTCTCTTGGCAATGCCCCATAGATTCTCTATGGGGTCAGGTCAGGCGAGTTTGCTGGCCAATCAAGCACAGTACACTGTATACTTTTCAGAGGTCCAATATTGTTCTATTCTTCAATCCTTGTCTTCTTGGTTCCATGTAATATTCTAATTTTCTGAGATTGTGGATTTGGGGTTTTCATGAGCTGTACGCCATGATCATCACAATTATAACAAATTAAGGCTTGACTTATCTCGCTTTGCATGTAATGCGTCTGTCTCATATATCAGTTTCACCTTTTAATTTGCATTACTGAAATTAATGGACTTTTGCACGATATTCTAATTTTCCGAGTTTCACCTGTAAGTACTATATAGAGATTCCATCTTTTCCTGGGCATTTTTTACACAGCAGTCTTTACCGCACGTTTACTACAAGGATTTACTGTGAGTTCGAAGTTGTCGCAAAAAACGGATGCAAAAAGTGATTTTTTTACCCTGGATATAAATTGGGCACAAAGAAAAACCCGAATCATGTGTGAAGTGCTCCCTGATAGCTCGCGGGAACTTCGGGGTAAATCGGGCTGATATCTGAATGCAAACCCTCCATTCCGGAGGAGATGCAAGCTAAAAGCCCTGTGTGAAAAAAGCCCTGGAGACAATTAAGGCAGAAGGATAATGCAATGAGAGGTAAATAACTTTGTATACAGTCCAGATCTTGTTTCTCAGAGTAAGCTCTGAGTAATGTCTCTGGTATCACCTCCTGTTTGGGTTATATACTATCAACCCTGAAGAGAAAGAAATTCCTTCAAACAAAGGTTATCCTTATATCCCAGATCTCAGGATTACAGATGAATCATTAGTCGACAAAATGTAACCACTGCATGTATGCAATTTCTGTTCAAAACAAGACTGTGAACATACACTGCCTCCTTTTCTTCATTGGTGTCATACTGAAGAGGTGCTGAACTTTTCATTTCACTAGATTAGGAATACTATGGAAGAACAGACTTCAAAGTACTCCAGGATATTTTCTGCAGTATCCTCACTAATTGACAGACAGACGTGAACAAAAGCAGGATTATTAAAAATGGCCAATAAGCGAATCTGTGTCAGATATATATTTATTTTTATGTAGCTTTGTCCAGCTTAAGCACAATACACTTGAATGCTACAGTACTGGATTGTAAAATGGATTGCCCATGATGTATCAAGGATTTTTTTCTTTTAAACTTAAACAAGATTTGGTTCATGGTTATAATTTCTGGGAAGAAAAACAATCCCTAACAATTAAAATGGAAATAAAACCATTAAAATGGAAATAATTATTTTAAAATAATGAAAAACCCTAACAATTAAAATGGAAATAAAACTCCAAATACATGAGAAATATCTATAATGGTGTGGGAGGGGCAATATATTCCATAAAATATGTAACCCCCACATGCACATAACAAAACCCACCAGAGGTTCTGAGTTCAGACACATGATGTCGCCCTAGCCTACAAAATCTCTTTGGAAGCCTAGGAAATGTGTTTCCCCACCCACAGATGAGAAGCAAGTCATTTGATGCAAGTGTCCAGAGGGAAGCCCGGATATCACTGAATGGAACCTCCTTACTTTCTAAGAAAAGAAGATCCCTACGTTTCCAGTGCAGTTCCCATTAACCAAAGAATGGATTAATAACACTCCATGTTTTTTTGCCATCATTCTTGTAAACCTCGACTCGATGGGGAGAAGGCAGCTGCTGCAGCTGGTTCTACTCCACACAGCCTGGTTGGTGGGGAGTGGCCAGCTCCATTATTCTGTGCCGGAAGAATCCCAGCATGGTACTTTTGTGGGCCGCATTGCCCAGGATTTGGGGCTAGAGATTGGAGAGTTGGTGCCTCGGGTGTTCCGGATGATTTCCAAAGGCCCTGGAGACTATTTTGAGGTAAATGTGCAGAATGGGATTTTGTTTGTTAATTCCCGGATAGACAGGGAGCAGCTGTGTGCCCAGAATCTCGTATGCATCTTTCACTTAGAGGTGATTGTGGAGAAGCCTCTGAGAATCTTCCATGCAGAGGTGGAGATCAAGGACATTAATGACAATGTCCCCATTTTCCCAGTAAATGAACATAAACTGTTTGTTTTAGAATCCAGGCTGCCAGGCTCCTATTTCCCACTAGAGGGTGCTTCAGATGCAGATATTGGTTCCAATGGTCTGCTAACCTATCGCCTTAGTCCGAATGATTACTTTCAGCTACGTGAAGAAAAGCATGGTGATCTCAGTAAATCTCTAGCCCTTGTGCTACAGAACACCCTGGATCGAGAAATATCCCATGTACACTATTTATTTCTCACAGCCACTGATGGAGGCCAACCAGAGCTAACAGGCACAATGCAGCTGGAGATAACTGTGTTAGATGCAAATGATAACGTACCTGTGTTTAACCAGTCTGTATATGAGGTGCGTCTGCTAGAAAATATCCCTGAGGGAACATCAGTCCTTACACTAACTGCATATGATTTAGATGAAGGTACAAATAAAGAAATACTGTATTCCTTTAGCAATATGGTGCCTTCCCATTTAAGAAACATTTTTTCCATAGATTCAACCACAGGGGAAATCACAGTGAAAGGAGAGGTAGACTTTGAAGACATTGGCTTATTTGAACTGCAAGTGGAAGCTACTGATCAAGGCACATACCCTATGGTTGGGCACTGCAAAGTTCTGATCCAAGTTCTGGATGAAAATGACAATGCTCCAGAGCTCTCTGTGACATCCCTTGCTGTGCCAGTGCCAGAGGACTCCACAGTGGGTGTGGTGGTGGCCCTGATCAGTGTCTCAGACAGGGATACTGGCACCAATGCACAAGTGAGCTGTTTTCTTTCGCCTCCTGGAAGTCCCTTCAAGCTGGTGTCCACCTTCAAGAATTACTATTCACTGGTGCTGGAGGCACCCCTTGATCGGGAGCAGGTGGCTGAATATAGGCTGGTGGTAACAGCCCGAGACCAAGGCGTTCACTCATTATCAGCCACCAGCAGCCTCGTGTTACCCATCAGCGATGTAAATGACAATGCACCTACTTTTGCGCAATCTTCCTACACAGTTTTTGTGAAGGAGAACAACCCACCTGGTGCTCACATCTTCACAGTGTCTGCCTCAGACCCGGATGTGGCTGAGAATGCCCAAGTCAGCTACTGGTTAGATGAGAAGCTCTGGCCACTTTCCAGCTACATCTCGTTGCACTCGGAGAGTGGGAAGCTCTATGCCCTGCAGTCCTTGGACTATGAAGAGATGAAGCTGCTGGAGTTCCAAGTGAGCGCCAAGGATGCTGGGCTGCCCTCCTTGTGTGGCAATGTGACAGTGCAAGTCTTTGTGGTGGATGAAAATGACAATGCCCCTGCAGTGTCTGGTCCAGCAGAAGTTATCCCTGACCTGCTGATGGTCCCTGTTGCAGCTGGGCATCTTGTGGGCAAGGTCCGTGCTGTGGATGCAGACTCAGGGTACAATGCATGGCTGCGCTATGAGCTGCACGAGACAAACAACAATGGCCCCTGGCGAGTAGGGCTTTACAGTGGTGAGATCAGCACCACACTTGCCCTGGAAGGGCCAGAGTATGGTGTTAGCCAGAGCCTGTTGGTGCTGGTGAAGGACCATGGCAAGCCTGTGTTGTCAGCCACAGCCACCTTGAGTGTGTCATTAGTGGCGAGTGCCCAGACTGTTCAGGCTGATGACCGCCTTTCCCGGATGGGAAGTAGCCCAAAGCCCCTGGCGGACAATGCCAATGTCTACTTGATCATCGCCATCTGCTCGGTGTCCAGCTTATTCTTGCTAGTGATCATAGTATACATGGCTCTGCGATGCCAATGCCAGGCAAAGGAGGTGATGACGTATGGTCCTGGGACCGCCACACTGGTGTGCGCCAGCGAAGTGGGCAGCTGGTCATATTCCAATCGCCACAGCCACATCCTGGCAGGTGTGGCTGGGGAAGCTGGTGGCAAGAGTGACCTCATGGTTTTCAGTCCCAATGTCCCTGTCTTTGCAGTGAATGGGGAAGCGGGAAATGCAAAGGAGCTGGTTCCCAATTCATCTGGAGAGGTGAGTCACATGGAACCCTTAAGATCCTTGAAATGGACTCACTTGTATTCCTGTGTGAATTGCAAAAATTGGAAAATGCCATTGGTGCATCCTGCATTATCATGGTGCACAATACCTTGGGTGCTTCTTCATATCTTTTCTTTACATTTATTAATTTCTTTCCTACCAAGTATAGTGATGCTTGTCAAAAACCTAATTTGATTCCTACTTTTAATTTTTGGTGGTGCAGTGTTAATAGTATAGAGGTGGTTTGGGGGTTGAGAGGCTCCACTCACTTAAGGGAAAGGGACTGTCCAAATAACATCCTTCAGCTGGTTGTACCTATCTCTGTTAAGGTCTATTAGATATGTAGGCTTGGAACTCTTGGCTGTTTGCTGGAGAGGTTGTAGGAAGCTGAAGCTAGTGTCCATGACTTCTGATGCCCCAGTCTCTGGTCTACTGTGACACTGGAGTGTTTCAAACCAGTTGCTTGGTTTTCATATGCAAAAATCAGTGTATTTCTATGAGCAATGGTCAAGTTTCAGTCATTAATCATGAGTCCTTATAAAGGACACATTATTATTTATATTGATCCAACAAAACGCGAGATAAATTGTTCTCAAAGTACTTACCTGGACTGAGATGATGCAATTATTATTAATTATTAGAGCTGAAGCAAAGAGCAACAAAAAGGGCCTTTCCACATATGGTCAGAGTAAGAAGAAGGAAATGAGAGGTCCACTGCTCAGTAAAGATGACAAAATGTTAATGGGTGACAAGGTGATGGCAGAACTGTTCAACTCTTATTTTGTCTCCATCTTTTCCAAAAGGGGAACTGTGTGCATCCTCACCAAAACATTGTGAATTGTGGGAGTTTAGGTTTACACTTTCAGACTGAATAGAAGACTGATAACACCGTACTAAAAGAACTTGTGGCTCATTTACTTGAAGAACCTCTGTTTATCATCTTTGAGAAATTCTGGAGACAGCCGATTTTTGTTCCAGTCTTCAAAAAGGGGGGAAAGGAAGATCTGGGTAACTACAAACTGCCCAGTCTGACTTCGATATCAGGGCAGATACTAGAACAGCTTATGAAGCTGCCAATATGGAAGCAAATGATAACAATGCAGTGATTTCTAGAAGCCAACAAGAATTTGTCAAGAGCACATTGTGCTAGAGTAATACCTTAAAAAATTGATTTACTAACTTAGTGGTTTTTGTGACTGCTGTGGGCACAATTTATTATGATTTCAGCAAAGCAATTGAAAAAGTTCCCCAGTATATTTAGATGAGCAAATTGGTAAACTGCAGGCTAGATGATGATACCATCAGGTGGATCCACAGTTGGTTGGAAACCCATCATGAAAGAGTGCTCACTGATGGCTCCTCATGAAACTGGAGGGGTTTTTTTTAGTGGGGTACAACAGGGCTCTGCCCTGGCCCAAGTACCCAGGCCTGCTGCTCATGACTTACATACAGCACAGTGCCTCACTAACTCAAGAGCAAGGCACCTGTGCTGCCGTTTCCATTGATCTGGAAACTGCATGTATGCTGCTGGAGAGCCTCCGTGGATCATAAGAATAGCATCAGTGTTTAGCAACGCTGTATGTCAGTCGTGATATTTCTCAGTTACTGAGATGAAGGTGATCCTCACCAAATTTGCAAATGACCCAGAACTAGGAGAGATAACTTAACCTTTCAGAAGACACACATAACATACCAAATTTCTTTGACTAAATGGAAAGCTGGGCTGAAATTAACAAAATGAAATTCAACAGATAAAAATGCAAGGTGTCTCTGCAAAAAGGGAAGAAGAAAAACCTGCAAATGCACCAGTATAGAATGAGGGATATCTAGCTTGGTAGTACTACATGTGAAAAGGATCTTGGGATTGCAGTCAGCCACAGACTTAACATGAGTCAGCAGTGTGATGCAGCTGCAAAAAAAGCTAATGCAATTTTAGGCTGCATGAATGGAATCAGAGGCTGACATCCAGACTAACATTGTGCATGCAGGAAAATATTTCATGTTGCAGCAGGGGAGGGGTAGATGTGCAGAGTCCTCTCTTTCCTCAGCAGCTGTCTATGCCTCCTGGAAATATTTTTTGTCCTATGCAGAAGCAAAAGGGCATTGTTGGCAGGTGGCGGCATATCTCAAATTGGATATTTAGCTTACTGCAGAATTAAAATGATATGACATTCTGAAGATATATACGAAAGGAGTAAAATGAAAAATACATACAAATGATTGAACAAATGGGAGATAATTTTTAAAAGTATTGCCTAAATTAAGACCCCACCTCCACATTTACAGTAATTACAGCACCAGTTTCCCACTGTCAGGGACATTCTTTCTCATTTCAATACTATTTTAATTTGTCAGTAATCTGTTATTGTCATCAGCCCTACTTTGAATTTAAATAATTGTATAAACCAAGCTATATTAAATGGCTTCTGTAGGTAATTGAATCCTGGATTTTCAAAACCTAGGGGAAACTAAAGGTTGCATTTATTGCTTACTGAATAGCTGTGCTAGAAGTCAATTAGTGAGTGTTTTGCTGTTGAAAACAAAGAGATTTGTGATCCTAAAAGCAGGGATTCTTAACTTGGAGTTCCATGGGGTAGGTCCAGGTATTCAGAAGGAAATCTTTGTTACACTAAATTTAATTTGCTTCCTGGTGAGCCAGAATAAAGTTCCTGAAAATAACTATCCAGAGTACTTACTTTTTTCCTCTAATTTTTATTGGAGCCTTATGAAAATATATCAGTGGGTCCATGGGTAATATTTAAGGATTGTGTGTGTGTGTGTGTGTGTGTGTGTCTGTAAGTACAAAAAAGTTTAAAACCTCTGCAAAAAAGGAGAGTTCAGTAGCTATGTATCATATGATGCCATCAGTATCCATCAACATAAATGGGAGCTTTGTCATGAAGTGCATTGGTTTGTGTGTGGGCTGCATGGCAGTAAATCAATAATTTTAAAATAATCTTGACTGAGAAGACTAATGTGAGAAAGAACATTTGTCAAGTGTCACTGAGCAACTGAGGCACAGAATACATTGATGCAGGGTCTAGTAATTTTATTTGAACAATGATTTTCCTATTATTTACTGTTCAGATATATAAGCATGTTTTTGTACAAGACACATGATGTGAGAGTGTTCAAAGTAGAAATCACAAGGAAATATACTGAAGTTTGATAATGTATGGATAACATCAATTCATTATCATATCATGTGTGGAGAATATAAAATAAAAGTTAAACTGGGAGACAGAAAGCTCTGAATGAAGCTTCCATTTAAATAGTTGTGTTTATGCATCCTCTTGTTTGATTTGTCAGTATCCCTGTGGATAAATGGAAAAGTCAAGAAAGGTGAAGCAGATCACCAGGCAGCTATGAAGATTGCTGGGAGACACTGGGGGAGTCACTGCTTCTCAGCCTAAATCACCTCACAGGGTTGTTGTGAGCATAATAAAGGGGAAGGTCTCTGGAGGAAAGATGGGATAAAGATCTCATCAATAAATGTAATCTCTAAGGGCAAAGAGCTCTTCAGTTTCAGATTCTTAGGTTGTTCAGTTCAGCAAAGGAAAAGAGCACCCTATTCTCAAAAAGTCCTTCTAAAGAATATTAATAAGAATATATTTCAAAACCACTCCAAACAATGACAGAATTGAGCACAAAAAAGGAGTTATTTTTCTTGATAAAATGGATGTACTGAAACTTGTGGTTGGTTGGTCGCCAAGAGTCGACACTGACTCTACAGCACACTTTACCTTTACATCTGAAGCACCAGTATGACACATTATCTTTGAACTATAGTACATTATACTTTGGGGCACATAGCTATTTCGCTATATGAATTATTTAGTTGGAGATGATTCTTTTGGATTGTAGTTTCACATTATTTTTATTTTCCTTTGGGTTTTCTAAAACACACATTTATCCTAATCTTACCATAATACGTGGCTGCCCACCTCCCCACTCATTCTGTGCCTGACGTCTGCTATGGTGTAGCACATATCCTCTGGCATTATCCTTCAGTGATGCCACAGCAGAGGAAGCTGGATAAAGAACAAGCCTTGCCCAACCCTGCTGACCCGCAGACCAATCCAGGAGCAGAGCAGGTAACAATGTCTGGGACAGAAGCTAAGGACTTCTCCTCCTGCCACATTTCTTCCTACAGAAAGCTGACCTGATGGCAGCTAGAATTGTCATAGGAGAAACAGATGTCAAGATTCTGGCTGCCTTGACCTCAGTATTGGGGCAAAGAACAAGAAGCCCTTCCTGGAAGCCCTTCCAGATAATGTTTGGGACAGGAGGATGGGGCTATTCCTGCCCCACTGTTCTTCCACTGACATTGTACTTTGCATAGGGAAAACTCTATGTTGATTAAATATTGAATATGGCCAGGAAACTCATCAGGCCAAGAATAATTTGAAGAATTGGGTGTTTCTAGATAGAAAGATAATCTAAGGGAGCAAAGAAATTTGCTGAGCGCAAGGATTACATAAGACATTCAAAACTATCTTGTTTAAGACATTTAGGTTAATTTTCAAGGAACTCTATTGAAAATAATATCAACAAGCTGTGTATGAATTCCAGAATACAATTATTAAATATGTCTTAGAAACAGGGGACATTTAAAAAAAAAGGGAAGGAGAATTAGTATGGCATTCATACCTATTGTCACAAGATGTCGCTACCCACTAAAAATCAAATTCCTCATTTGAGACAAAGATCAGAGCCCCTCCCAGCTGTACTGCGAGAAAAGAGACAGCGAGATGACAGAAAGAATACTGCAGCATAAGAATTGGCTGTTCCTCAGCATTTAATGCCACAACCCAAGAGAGTGGATTTAATTTTTAGAAACAGGAATACAACCTACCATTGCTATGGTTGTTTTGCTCCGATGCTGCCTGGTGAGGAGGCGGCAGCTGCTGCAGCTGGTCTTTCTCTGCATGGCTTCAGAGGTGGGGAGTGGCCAGCTCCATTATTCAGTGCCTGAGGAATCCCAGCATGGCACCTTTGTGGGCCGCATCGCCCAGGACCTGGGGCTGGAGGTGGATGAGCTGATGCCTCGGATGTTCCGGATGGAGTCCCAAGGCCACGGCAACTACTTAGAGGTAAATGTGCAGAATGGGATCTTGTTTGTGAATTCCCGGATAGACAGGGAGGAGCTGTGTGCCAAAAGCCCTTTGTGCTCCATTCACTTGGAGGTGATTGTAGACAAGCCTCTAAGAGTCTTCCATGTAGAGGTGGAGATCAAGGACATAAATGACAATGCTCCAGCATTCCCACAAAAGGAACAAAATGTCTTTGTTTCAGAACTGAGAACGCCAGGCTCATTTTTCCCACTGGAGGGAGCCTCTGATGCAGATATCGGTCCAAACTCTCGCCTCAGCTATACGCTCAGCCCCAGTGAATACTTTTCTCTAGATGTTCAGAGGAAAAATGATGAAAGCCAGTCATTAGGACTCCTTTTAAAGACCCCTCTAGACAGAGAGGTCAAGGCTGTGCATCGTTTGCTGCTCACAGCCATTGACGGGGGGAAGCCAGAACTTAGTGGCACAGCACAGCTGGTGATTTCTGTGCTTGATGAAAACGACAATGCACCTGCCTTTAATCAATCTGTTTACAAAGTCCAAATGACAGAGGATGTTCCGAGTGGGACATTAGTGATTAGACTGAATGCCACAGATTTGGATGAAGCAGTCAATAAGGAAATTACATATTCATTTCAGAACCGTGTGCCTGTTAAATTAAAGAACATATTCACCTTAGATTCCATAACAGGGGAAATAAGAACAAAAGAAAAACTTGACTTTGAAGAAAATCATCAATATGAGATTCTGGTACAAGCTAGTGATAAAGGAAGCAACCCAATGACGGGATATTGTAGTGTTGTGATTGATGTGCTGGATGTCAATGACAATGCCCCTGAGATGCTACTGAAGTCTCTGTCAGTGCCAGTCCCAGAGGACTCCCCACCTGGAACGGTGGTGGCCCTGCTCAGTGTCTCAGATAGGGACTCTGGGGCCAATGGGCAAATGAGTTGCTCCCTGCATCCTCCTGGGCTTCCTTTCAAGCTGGTGTCTACCTTCAAGAATTACTACTCTCTGGTTGTGGCTGAACCTCTGGATCGGGAGCAGGTGGCAGAATACAAGGTGGTTGTAACAGCCCAGGATCAAGGGGCTCCATCACTGTCAACAACCAGTAGCTTGGTGGTACCCATCAGTGATGTGAATGACAATGCGCCCACATTTCCACAGTCCTCCTACACAGTCTTTGTGAAAGAGAATAACCCTCCGGGTGCTCACATCTTCACTGTTTCAGCTTCAGATCCGGATGTGGCTGAGAATGGCCTGGTCAGCTACTGGCTGGATGAGAAGCTCTGGCCGCTGTCCAGCTACATCTCAGTGCACTCGGAGAGTGGGAAGCTCTATGCCCTGCAGCCCTTGGACTATGAGGAGATGAAGCTGCTGGAGTTCCAAGTGAGAGCCAAGGATGCTGGGCTGCCCTCCTTATGTGGCAATGTGACAGTGCAAGTCTTTGTGGTGGATGAGAATGACAATGCCCCTGCAGTGTCTGGGCCTTCAGAAGAGGCCCCTGTCCTGCTGGTGATCCCTGTGATGGCAGGACATCTTGTGGGGAAGATCCGTGCCCTGGATGCTGACTCAGGCTACAATGCATGGCTGCGCTATGAACTACCTGAGGCGACCAATGGTCCATGGAGGGTGGGGCTGTACAGTGGTGAGATCAGCACCACACGTGTCCTTGATGAAGGAGAGAGCAGTGGTAGGAGCCAGAATCTGCTGGTTTTAGTGAAGGATCATGGCAAGCCAGCACTCTCAGCCACTGCCACACTAAGTGTGTCCTTGGTGCCAAATGCTCAGGCCAGTAAAACTGACACCCACCTTTCTAGAACAGGAGGGGGCCAAAAGCCTTTGGTGGACAATGTCAATGTCTATTTGATCATCGCCATCTGCTCTGTGTCCAGCTTGTTCCTGCTGGTGATCATAGTTTACATGGCCCTGAGATGCCAGAGCCAGGCAAAAGAAGCCATGACTTATGGTCCTGGCACGGCCACATTGGTGTGTGCCAGCGAAGTGGGCAGCTGGTCGTATTCGAATCGTCACAGCCATATCCTGGCAGGAGTAAGTGGTGAGCCTGGTATCAAAAGCGACCTCATGGTTTTCAGCCCCAACATTCCTCCTCCTCCTGGCAGTGAGAAACAGGAACAAATACTTTGTGACACATCAGTACAGGTGAGTTGCACATTGTGAGGAACAGTTTGGTTTTTTCTTTATAGAGCATCTTTTTTCTGAGACAAGCATTTTTCCATATGAATAAAATAACATTAGGACAATAATAAAGAAGGTTAAAAGCAATGACAATAAAATAAAATAAAATCCCCAAGTGATGGTTGGACTATTGGCTAAGGGAAAGGTCAAAGCAGAACAGTCTGGGTTTTTTAAAATCATACATTACTGCAGTCATGGTACATTAAACCTCTGTTACTTAGAATGGCTCTTGTGACAGGCAAGGACTTTTCAGTGTCAAAGTATGTTGCCAGTGTATGACATACACTGTATGGCAATCATACAAATGTATGTATGGCTGCTGCAAACCCTTATACTTCTTTTCATTCCTTCTCTCCACAACTGGTGCACAGGTTTAATTGTCAAAACAATTAAAAAGATGTACATATTTTATTATGATATGCAATAACAATAATTGTAGCTCACAATTATTCTATTAGATAGGTTTATATCCGCTAGATTGCCCTGCCCATGGCTATTTGCGCATGGAAAAGTTTTTTAGCTTTTAAAATAACCTTTAATTTGAACCTAATAATGAGTGTGGATTTTAATCTGACAACATTTTTGTTTAATTTAATTAATTTTATTACTTTTTTTGTATCTAATTGTTGTGAGCCGCCCCGAGCAGTAGTGCACTGGAAGGGTGGAGTATAAATATTTTAAACAAATGAATAATAATAATGGAAGGAAACTCCTGTTGGTGCAAATGGCAGCCATATCTGGGGGAACTGCAGCACAGGGATTTGGTCCAACCCTCCCTCCATGCTGTCATCTTGAGCATATCCCTGCAGTAGCAATTGATGCAAGAGCATCTTACTAAGCCCAACAGGGCTAATGACACATTCAACTTCATATGGAGCTTGGCCTGAGCTTCAGCAGAGATAAGATGAGCATCTGATTTTCAATGCCCATCTGTATCTAGCTGCACATCTGGATTATGTGCACTTATACATCTCCCTTGCTGGGTTGGGGCACCCACATTTGTTGGAAGAGACTTGTATAATGTAAGTATTCTAGGTTAAGTATGGTATGGGTAAAGTTGACCAGCTTCCTTCTCTGAAGGCTATTACAGTTACCCACTGGTTATTATTAGCTTTAGCAGCCCCTGGTGGCGCAGTGGTAAGAGCCCCTGGTGGCGCAGAGCTAAGAGCCCCTGGTGGCGCAGTGGTAAAACTGCCGCCCTGTAACCAGAAGGTTACAAGTTCGATCCTGACCAGGGGCTCAAGGTTGACTCAGCCTTCCATCCTTCCGAGGTCGGTAAAATGAGTACCCAGAATGTTGGGGGGCAATATGCTAAATCATTGTAAACCGCTTAGAGAGCTTCGGCTATAGAGCGGTATATAAATGTAAGTGCTATTGCTATTGCTATTGCTGTACATGATCTGGGCTGAAGCTGAACTGCACCACTTCAGACTGCTGGTAAGGACTGAGTGTTCTGAATGCTCCCACTAGTAAATACAAACTGTTGATGAATGTCTTCCTCAGACTCTTCAGCAATGGAAAGGAGGGGGTTTAGCCAGCACTCAATTCCTCCTCCTCCTCCTGCTCCTCCTGCTGATCTTGCTTCCTTTGGCCATCTTCCCCCCCACTCAAGAGGCTGTCCATCTACTGCCTTGCTTGCCTCCTCCTCAGCCTCTGCCTCCCACTGCCTTAATATCCCTTCCCTCCACCTGAAGCTGTCACAAGAGCCCACTTGGTTCCTGCTCTCTCAGAAGAGTCCTAACCTTTGCTCATTACAGCCCATCCATGGCAACCTGCCATGACAACCTGCCTTGCTTGGCAAGGTATGTGCTGCTGCTTTGATGTGATTTTTGGTTTTATCAGTGTGTAGCCAGCTGCAAGGCCTGCAGGCTCCTTTGCTGCAGCTGCCAGGAGCATAACCAGGGGTGAGTGGGTGCCATCCCTAACTGGAGTCTTGATTGGGGCCCCCCAAGTAAACAGTACGTGTCTGAAAGACGGTTCTAGTCTAGCCATTTCTTTCACATGTTCCCTTGCAATGTACAGGAGTTTCTTTTTTTCACACTAGGGGGCATTTGCACTTTGATCTCCATTCAGCAGCAGATCCTACATTTGAGGCCACTTATATAAATATTTTAATTAGTCATATTTGTTTTACCAATTTTTATAGGAGACAAACATACTTCCAGTTATATTAGTCAGTAATAGTTGCTGCCCCGTAGCCAGATATGGAGTCATGCTGAGTGGCAAGAGAGATCGCATGGAGGTGGAGCAAGATGACAAGATGTCCTCTTCTAGCTCACTGGACAGAGGGAGAAAGAGAGGGCAGCTGGCAATGGCTACTGCTGTGTCTCCTTGCCACCATTTTCAGTCCTCCATGGTAATTATAAGTGATGTCATTGAGAGCCATATTTCTAAGCTCAGAAATACAAGTCTTGGGCTCATAATGCTTGCCTGAAATATGAATATCATTACTCCTGAATTCTTCTCTGGCTTTGATTTTAATCTGAACCAGGTAAGGATTCCCCTCCTGTCCAGGCAGCAGCAAACCCCTCCCACCCACTCATCCAATCAACCAGGCCTCTTCCCCTCATCCCTCCAATGATTCTCAAACTTCCTCTCTACTTACCTCCTATTTTACTAACTGGATTGTTGCTCCAACAGTGCTGCCTCTGCTGGGGGTGGGGGTGGGGGATCCAAGGGATCTTTTGGAGGAAACGTATGTAGGTAAATGGGTGGGAGAGATTGGGTTTGTGGGCTCATAGGGGTGCAGGCTGCTCAAACTGAATTCAGATTGGCTCAGAAATAAGTGGAGCTATTTCCCAGTTTTCTGGAGAAGTGATTCCACTTATTTCAGAGCAAATGTGATGAGAGCTGAAGACACCTCACCGATCACTAGTATTTGCGGAGATGTCTAATTTAATCTAGCTTCTCTAAAGATAAAATTATTGCTAATGTTTCAGACTTGCCCATATTCACCGTATATTAGATACCTTCCTATAGCTATTACACTTTGCATTTTCTGAATTAAGAGGGGCAGTAATTGACACAACAACATCATCCAAAGACAACTTAATTTTGTGGCTTTTTTGTACAGTACTATTTCCCCGTATTGCTTTGTCTCCCTAAACTTCTATGACAAAAAGTACTATACACACTGTAAATATTATAGGAAATAGTGGAAACCTTTACAAGTGCTTCTCTGTAGACAAACAAGCTCTGAATAATTTCTGCTAATCAGCATCCTGGCACTTGGTAACTGTTCATCATTCTATACGTTTGATTAAATGTTTTATCCCGCACAAATTCTTCCAAGAGATTTTTTTCTAAAAATGGACATTCTAATCTATCAATGGCTTTCTGAGCAATAAGGGACTTCAAAATTGTCAGCACTGGTTCTTATTTTTTATTTACAATAATAATATTATAATCATCAAACAAGCAACCACCTTTAATAAAACAAGTCTCATCAGAATCAATATAAGGCTAGAAAAAGCTACAAATAATTATTTATGGATGCCATGATCTGACAGTTTGCACTACGAAGTGAAATAGCTCTGCACAAATCTGAGGAATTAAGATCTTCACCTGGCTGGTATAAAGCCATCAGTTTTGCTTTATTCCAAGTATTTCAGAATCATTTGTAAATTTATTACCAGCTTCACTGGGCACAGGTGAGATAATTAATGATGTTTTAATCTGTAGACAGGCAAGATAATTGGTTTTCTTTCTTTTTTAATTTTTTGTACTATTCTTCTGGTAATCCTTGTAAATCAAGGGATTTAGTAATTCTCAAAGGATAATAGTATGTTTTATCTGTTGCTTGGGCAGTTTAGAATGTTTAACATTCTAACTGAATTGCTTGAGGGATGTTGAAATATTCAGCAATTTCTTTTAGGATGGTATTTCTGGTGTATGTAGGCCTCTGTAACAGAAGGTGTAGTATTTCGACTGTTGTATGGAAATAGCTATTACAGCTGTCCCAGTTACTACTGAATCTAGCAAATCACTAAGTAACTGAGGCTATTCTCACATGCAGCCTAACTCAAGCTAGGGATGTCCGGCCTGGGATAGGCAGTGCATGAGAACTGCCGGCCCGATCCCGGCGGGGGGGCAGCACTGTCTAGCCTGGCTTTTTAGCCTGGCTCCTAGTCAGGGTTAAGGGAGTGAGTGCTCCCTTAAGCCAGGCTTCCTGATCATTCCATGGCTCATCTGCGGGGGGGGGGGGGGAGATAGGATTCACTCAGCCTTCCCCCAACCCACCCACTCCCCCATCCACCTGGTCTTGTGAATAGCCCCACTGTCATTTCAAAAATAAAGTTTTGCATTGACAGTGACCAACTGTTGTTTTGCTAGTTCCATACCTGCAGTTTACTAGGATTATTTCCAAATTCAGAAAATATTTCTCTTGCAAAATTCACTTTCTCTTTTATCTTATGTATGCTAACAAAATCTAGCTTCTTCCTGGCCATTTGTCACAAATTATTGTCTATTCAAATTCAGGTTTAGTGGGGGAGGCATTTAGCAAGACACCCTCCTGTTCTCCCTCATCTGGCTCCTCCTTCTCCATCCTAGGGAGGGAGAGGACAGGTAAAAGTGTGGCTACAATTGCTTCTCCTTGCCACCATTTAGCCACATGGGCTGGTGAAAAAGGAAAAATATTTGTTAGATAATGGAATTGATTCATTGGACAAAATATATCATTAAGCTTCTTTTCAATTTTAATCTATATTATTTATTAAAATATCGATGCTGTAAATATATATTTAATGACTGTAATTAAAAAAACCCACTCAAGTTAGTAAAGTCTTTGGTAGTGCATATTAAAGGCTTGAATCTGAGTTTATTGCAATGGAGAAATAATTATCGTGTTATAACACTAAAGTAAATATAAAGGCTTTAGATCAAGTGGTATCTAATCATGCTAAGCACTCAGAATTTTTAAAGCATAGAGATGAAGAATTGGATTATTGTATAAAGATTAATGGTATTCTGTAATGTACAGAAGGACAAATTTTGAATTAACTTGATGCAGAATGGTAGCTTTCCTAGTTAGGAACTGATTTTCAGGAATATCTTGGAACTCAATAGGCACAAAAGATGCATGTTTAGGGATATTAGTAACATTGCAATAATGATAAATAGGACTGGTTCTCACAACCCACTTTCTATGTAAAGTGGAGGAGCTCCCAGCCACGATTCTGGAGCTGTACATACTTTCAAAAATTGATTGTGTGGATGGCAGAAATGTCAGGCAGTGGACTGGGAAGAGATCATGTGCGTGAAGCGCATCAGGCAATGTGGGAAGTCAATATCGTTAATCTGGAATTTGATCTAGGATGGAGGAGGTCCGTTATCCTTCCTGCCCGACCAGGATTGTTTCTCACACATGTTCATGTCCTGGTCCTCCTCTGACATTTCACCTCCCACATGATCCATTTTTAGGAGCTTATATGGCTTCGGAATCACAGTTGGGAGTTTCTCCACCTTACATTTGAGAAGAGCCCATAGAAAAGATAACTTGACAGCACCCTGAGAATGCTTAAGAGGTCTCAAAAGCGATCACCTGAGCATAAGAGTTCAGATAATGATGGACTTATCAAACATACAGGTAGATTGTACCAAAAGAGGAACTTACTCAGATAGAAATATTAACATTTGTGCCCATGAAATAACAGTCTGAGCAAAAGTATTAATATATGTTACTAAGTTATTCTGGCAGTACTCTTGCATACCTCCAATCTGCATACCTCCAATTTGTTCCAATGAACTGTGTATTAAGGATATATGGCTACTTGTATGGTTTCCCTTGCAGAGTGAATAGTGAGTTTTGACTTTTACCCTGTAAAGCCCTAAATCAGTTGGGACCAATTTGCCAAAAGATCTGTTGTTTCGCTTATGAGCCTGCCTGTATTCTGAAACCATCTGGAGAGAGTTTCATGCATGTTTCTTTGCCTTTTGATGCATATTTAGCGGTAAAATGAGGGAAAGCCTTCTCTGTTGTAGCCCCCCCCCCCCCCCACTATGAAACTCCCTCCCATGGGAGTTCGCTGGCATTCCGTTGCAGGCATTTTGGTGCTTCCTGTTCTGACAGGCTTCCTCGATGATATCTGACCAGCTGATCTGTTTCTATTGATGTGTGTTTTATTTCTTGCTTCATCTTTGATTCATGTTTTATCTTTGTGGCATATTTTATTGTATAGTGCCTTGGAATATTCTTGTGATTTGCTTGGGGTACTCTAAGGAAAAAGTAGGATATCACTTTTTGTGGGGGTGGTAATCTTGAGTGGAAAAATGGTCCCAGGTGAAAAGCTTGAGCAGCCCTTCTGCTACTGCTGGGCCTCTGCTCAAGTGTGGAGCTTCCACAGCTATGTTTGCTGGTTTTTTTGTTTTTAACTGTTGGGAAAAATTATACTCACTTATTCTGGATTTCCTCACATACAAAACAGGCAACTCAGAAATTACACTGAGTCAATAATCATTTGGTGATTCATTTGGTGTCAGTAAGAAAGTGAGTCATTTGGTGTCAGTAAGAAAGATAACACCGAACTGCATATTGATAATTTGTAATAAATACAGAAAGAACCAAACATTTTTCCTTTATCATCAGGCATTCAAGATATGTCTTTTGCTTTTGAAGACTCCAGTTGACTAAACAATAATGGTTTTAGGCAAAAATATTTATTAAATATATCAAAAATAAGGTTCAGATTGAATTAATAGATCTAACGGATTCTCAGAAACTAAAAAATGTGTATAAAACAAAAGTTTTATTATTTATAAGAGCTAAATATCTGAGGCAATATTTTAGCTGTTATCGAAAAGACAAAAAAGGTGTGCTGGTGGTCATGGGCAAATCAAAATGCTTCCATCTGAAAGCATTCTTTCAGACACTATGTTGTATGAGTATACAGATGTCAGTACACTTGTACAGGTTTCTGTGTGAATGACCATATTAATTGTAAAAGTGAACCTGGGTACAGAACACTCCAACATAGGAAGTGTACTGCTGTACCAATGTTCAACATAATGTCTGAATAGCTGTACCTGTGAACAGATCTGTACCTATGTACACTATACATTTGTTGAACAAGTGTTGAATATAATGTGTGAACAGGGCTTTTGTGTGTGCTTCATCACATTTACAATTTGAGCTGGACAACTGGCTTGTAACATTAACACATCAGTGATTTGCTAACTCTTCATGTGAATGGGTCAGTTCATGTGGTACAGTAAGTGTGTTTACCCATTACAATGTTTTGTATTTAGTGGAAATATGAGTGCATAAATGAATACTGGAATAAAACTATACTTTCTGCAAAGGAAGATCATAGGCTTAGGTTGCAATCCACTAACATTACAGCAGTTTACCAATGACACCTTTTCCATCACCACTAGAGGAAGCTGAGGTGCATAACCTGGGGTCTGGGCATATCCCTGCACATTTCTGCAATTTATATCAGGATAGCTGCTTAATCCCCATTATTTACTTATTATATTATCATTACATTTTCCTTCAAGGCTCTTATGACAGCATGCAGTCTCCTCAAAGCAACCCTGTGAAGTAGGTTAGATTGAGAGATAGCCCACCGTCACCCAGTGAACTTCATGGCTGAGTGGAGATTTGAAGCCAGGACTTCTTAATCCTCATCTGATACTCTAACCACTACCCCATGCTGGCATTTAAGGTGATGATTTCCCCCCAAGTACTCCTATATTCATGAATGGCAATCTATATTATCAAATAAAATAATGACTGCACAGAAACCTTTTTAGAAGCAATTATGTTTCCTTGGTACAACATCCTCTTTCAAAAGACTAGCTGATCAGAAGACATCATTAAGAAAAATAATGGATAAAATAAAGAATTTGAAAGTCATCAGTTTGGGAGGAGCATTGGTGTTCTTTTAACACATTAGTGTTCTCTTTCTATTATTAAGAAAGCTATTTAATGAACAGATACACAGAAATAATTTTAAAAACTAAAACTGAAAATCTAGAGGAAAATTCATTATTTGTACAACGTATAAAGACAGACTGAAATTCTCTGTTTGTATGAAGAATATTAACAAGCACATGAAATGACTCCCCCTAAAAAAACCCTATGCCAAACATTCAAGCAGCAAGTAGAGTCAAGGTTTTGTCTGCACTTAACACAGTCAGTCACACGGTGTCGCAATTGCCTAAATAATCTTCTTGGAAACCTCAAAAGACAATGCTCCACCTTTAAAAGAGCATTTGGAAAAAATGTCGGAAGACATCCGGATGCGATGACAAGACCCAGAGAGATTTCTGTCAGACTCTCTGGCATGCCCAGCATTAGCTGCATTTGAAACAAATATTCGAATCTCATCTCTCTATGGTTATTATGTGGATAGTCTCCTTGAGAAGGAGGCTGCTGCTGCAGCTGGCTCTGCTCCACACAGCCTGGCAGGTGGGGAGTGGCCAGCTCCATTACTCTGTGCCTGAGGAATCCCAGCATGGCACCTTCGTGGGTCGCATAGCTCAGGATCTGGGACTGGAGGTGAGTGAACTGGTGCCTCGACTGTTCCGGATGGAATCCCAAGGCCGTGGGGAATATTTCAGGGTAAATTTGCAGAATGGGATTTTGTTTGTTAATACCCGGATAGACAGGGAGGAGTTGTGTGGCAAGAGCCCTTTGTGCTCTATTCATCTGGAGGTGATTGTGGATAAACCCCTGAAGGTCTTCCATGTGGAAGTGGAGATTGCCGACATAAATGACAATGCTCCTGCATTCTCTGTTGCTGAGCAAACGTTGGTTATTGCAGAATCAAGACTGCCACATTCTCCTTTCCCACTGGAGAGTGCTTCTGATGCAGATATTGGCACCAATGCTTTGTTAACCTATGCAATCAACCCAAATGATTATTTCAGGCTGAGTGTAGTAACCAGTGAAGACCAGAGTAAATCTGCTGGGCTTGAATTAAAGAAACCGCTGGATAGAGAAGACATCTCTGTACATCATTTATTACTTACGGCTACAGATGGGGGCAAACCAGAACTCACTGGCACAGTCCAGCTGGTGATAAATGTGCTGGATGTAAATGACAATGCTCCATTATTCAATCAATCTGTTTACAAAGTCAGGTTGCCAGAGAATACAGCTAATGGGACACTTATAATTGCACTCAATGCCACAGACTTGGATGAAGGCATTTTTAAAGACGTTGCTTATTCTTTTAGCAACCTTGTTTCTTCTAAAGTTAAACATTTCTTCCAAATAAATGAGCACACTGGTGAAATCAAGGTTACAGGGCCACTGGATTACGAAGACATTAATTTGTGGGAAATTCAGGTTGTGGCAGAAGATAAAGGGAATCCTCCTTTAGCTGGACGCTGTAAAGTTGTGATAGAAATTCAAGACATGAACGACAATGCCCCCGAGTTGTTGCTGAAGTCCTTGTCAGTTCCAGTACGGGAGGACTCCCCGCTTGGGACAATGGTGGCCCTGATCAGTGTGTCAGACAGAGACTCTGGAGCCAATGGGCAAGTGAGCTGCTCACTGTGGCCTGCTGAACTTCCCTTCAAGCTGGTATCCAACTTCAAGCATTACTATTCACTGGTGCTGGAGGCACCCCTTGATCGGGAGCAGGTGGCTGAATATGTGCTAGTAGTGATGGCTCGAGATGAAGGAACTCCATCACTATCAGCTAGTAGCAGCCTGGTGGTGCCCATTGCGGATGTGAATGATAATGCACCCACTTTCACACAGCCCACCTATACTATCTTTGTGAAGGAGAACAACCCACCTGGTGCTCACATCTTCACTGTGTCTGCCTCAGACCCGGATGTGGCTGAGAATGGCCTGGTCAGCTACTGGCTGGATGAGAAGCTCTGGCCGCTGTCCAGCTACATCTCGGTGCATTCGGAGAGTGGGAAGCTCTATGCCCTGCAGTCCTTGGACTATGAGGAGATGAAGCTGCTGGAGTTCCAAGTGACCGCCAAGGATGCTGGGCTGCCCTCCTTGTGTGGCAATGTGACAGTGCAAGTCTTTGTGGTGGATGAAAATGACAATGCCCCTGCAGTGTCTGGTCCTGCAGAAGATACTCCTGCCCTGCTGGTGGTCCCTGTTGCAGCTGGGCATCTTGTGGGCAAGGTCCGTGCTGTGGATGCTGACTCAGGCTACAATGCATGGCTGCGCTATGAGCTGCATGAGACAAACAACAACAGCCCCTGGCGAGTAGGGCTTTACAGTGGTGAGATCAGCACCACACTTGCCCTGGAAGGGCCAGAGTATGGTGTTAGCCAGAGCCTGTTGGTGCTGGTGAAGGACCATGGCAAGCCTGTGTTGTCAGCCACAGCCACCTTGAGTGTGTCATTAGTGGCGAGTGCCCAGACTGTTCAGGCTGATGACCGCCTTTCCCGGATGGGAAGTAGCCCAAAGCCCCTGGCGGACAATGCCAATGTCTACTTGATCATCGCCATCTGCTCGGTGTCCAGCTTATTCTTGCTAGTGATCATAGTATACATGGCTCTGCGATGCCAATGCCAGGCAAAGGAGGCGATGACGTATGGTCCTGGAACTGCCACACTGGTGTGTGCCAGCGAAGTGGGCAGCTGGTCATATTCCAATCGCCACAGCCACATCCTGGCAGGTGTGGCTGGGGAAGCTGGTGGCAAGAGTGACCTCATGGTTTTCAGTCCCAATGTCCCTGTCTTTGCAGTGAATGGGGAAGCAGGAAATGCAAAGGAGCTGGTTCCCAATTCATCTGGAGAGGTGAGTTCCCATTTGGTTGATCTGCAGGAAGACTATTGCAGAGCTAGTGGTGGAAGAGGTTCTACTATTTTTATTTGATATATTAAGGGGCTGCCCAAATCACATCATTGGCTGACTGTAGAAGTTCCTGTAACGGACCTATTCAGGATATGCAAGTTCTAGGAGGGCAGAAGAACTGCTGCCCAATCTTAGTATCTGTGCAATGCTGTGCTGATGAATATAAATATATTTAAAACTATAAATAGAACTTCAATTAACTGATATCTGGTAGTACATTTATTACCAATACTTATTCTGGAAGGTTTACCCTGGGATCCAAAGGAATATACCTACACTTAGTTTCCTGCAGATTTTACAAGTGCTGCAGTGTTTTGCACTACTTTATTCTACAGGCATAGAGGAAATATTTTGTAGCAATTACACATACAACTAATTTCTACCACATGTGTTTCATTTCAAAAGTCTGAACTGAGGGCTTGTAATTGATCAGCTTTTGTTTTGTTTTTATTGTAACATTGTATTTAATTTATTGGTAGGCATTTGCTAGCTTCCTTCCTAACAAGGACATCACTAGTTTTCAAGGGCTGTGATCTTAAACTGGGACAGGGAGTCATTTTATTAATTTATTTATATCTCTGTGAACTGCTTTGGGAACTTTTGTTGAAAAGTGGTATATAAATATTTGTTGTATTCGTGGAGAAGCTCTCTGCAGCACGGACTTGTCTTCCTGGTGCATCCACACCGCCTTAGTCAGGATGTCAGCCACTTTGAACAAAAATATGATTTAATATTAGTTGTGGCATACCTTCAAAACAAATTTCCAGATATTCTTATTGTGTAACTGTGTGCAGTTCCTCATGGCAGAAGTGTAGCTGGCATGAAAATGCCCCTTTCCCAGCCATTGCTTTACACAATCTTCTGACTTAATTTGTAATGTAGGGCCAACCAAGCCCATGAACAAGGGCAATCTCATTGGCTGACATACTGTGCAAGCATATGTCAGCCTAGTAACAATGTGTTTGTGCAATGTGTAGTGTGCAAGGGTAAGACCATTGGAAATAAAGGGCTTGCTCTTGAGCAATGAAACGTGTGCAACTTATGCTAATTACACAGATGCAGCATTACTAGGCTGATGTACTCTTGCGCAGTTTGTCAGTCCCTTGCCATCATATTATTATTTAGGTTGTGCAATAACTGAAAACCCACACTGAATGAGACTTCTGCTCCAGAGCAGAGTTATTTGACTATCTTAAAAACCTTTGATTAGCCGAGTAACTGGAAATGACAGGCAAGGTGAAAGTCTATTATATCTTTCTTCCACTGTGTTCATGGCATTGTATATATTATTTTTATATATGCTTATTTATCATCATCATCTATATATTTAATTTACTTCGCTGGCATGCATGCCCAGGATTTGGTGGTGGAACTCTCGTGAGAGTTCCTGGCATTGGGCGAGAGTTCGGGGCCAAAAAAAATGGTGGAAGATGGTGGTGGCGGGCTGCAAAACGGCCTGAGTAGGCGGCCTCGGCTGGCTGCTGGGAGGTGGCTGTGGGACGACCTGGCCTGGCCAGGCCATCCCAGGTAAGGGGGAGGAGGCGGAGGCGGTGGTGGCGGCAAAGCCCGGCCCGGCCTCCGGGGATGGGAGGGCAGGGCAGGCCATCCCAAGTAAAGGGGAGGCGGTGGCAGCAGCAAAGCCCGGCCTGGCCACCGGGGGCAGGAGGAGGTGGCCAGATGACAGGACAGGCCGTCCTGGGTAAGGGGGAGGTGGCGGCGGTGGCAAAGCCTGCCATGGCCGCCGGGGGTGGTAGGCGGTGGTGGGATGGCCAGTGAGACGAAAAAGTGGCGGGGAAGTAGTGAAGAGACTGGAAAGGGGGTGAGTGGGAAAGAGAGAGTGGGGTGGGAGTGGGGCTGGAGGGGGGTGGGAGGGAGGGGGGCAAGAGAGTGGGGCAGGAGGGAGGGAGGGGGAGGGAGAGTGGGGCTGGCCCCAAATAGCACACAGATGCTCTGTGCAGGTCTGCTAATAATAATAATAATAATAATAATAATAATAATAATAATAATAATGTGCAATTCCAAAACAACTTGAAGAGCACCTCAACACCATAGGGGCCACAGAAATCACCATCAGCCAATTACAAAAAGCAACTTTACTGGGAACAGCCTATATTTTGCGACGATATCTATAATAACCAACAACATTGATAATAAAATTCAGCCATCCCAGGTCCTTGGGAAGGACTCGATGTCTGGATAAAACAAACCAGTCAATAACACCTGTCTGACTGTGTAAACAAGAAATAATAATAATTTTTATTCAGCCAGATCCCAGGGCATCCTTAGATCATTTCATGCTTACATGAAGCTCTTGCATGCACCAGAATGCAGCCATTCAATGTTGGGGGCAGAGGGGTTGTCAGTTCATATATATTTTAAAAACAATTCCATTGTCTTTGTCAGAAATCATGGCAACAGAATTTGGATTTAAGCAGTGTTTGGTCATGTTGGTGGTATATCCTCCAGGCAGGCCTAACACAAAAAGTTGGAAACTAAATACTCTTTCAATTCAAATTAAAGAAGTGCACCAAAAATAATGAATAACCTGGAAGAGATCCACTTCAACACTTCACCCAGTATAATTTGGTGTACAGTTTGGGATTCAAGTAAAGCATTCAGAAGAGGAATTACCATAAATATCACAGAGTGCAGGAAATACAAAGAAATAGAAGAGATCAACACCTTCAAAAGATGAGAGAACTGGAAATAGCACATGAAGATAACAAATCTGGGTGTACTGGATTAATCTAATAATTCTAACAGTCAGTTGAATCTGATGAAAACTTACAAAGCAGCAAAAATACTAATGTTTTCATAAACAAAATTATTCAAGAAAGCCAATAAGGTTGTAAGGTAATAAGGTTGTATGGGTCCAGGCTGGCAGGTATGAACCCCCATGTCATTGCCTGGCTTTGTTCTAGCACCCAGATCTGATGCTTCTACAGAGGCCTGGAGAGGAGAGAGCATCAGGACACACAGCAGCCATATTGGGGACAAGGGACCAAGAGACATGTGTGGCTCTTGAAACAAAGCAGGGGTGGTATTTTCAGTCCCAGGAATGCAGGGCTGGCCATGCCTCTCTCTTTAGGAGAGTTGGGGCTCCCAAAAGAAACCCCCAGCTGGAATGAAAGAAGGGAGGGAGGGAGGGAGGGAGGGGGCAACTCTCTCTATTAAAAACAGTGCAGACAAGGAATTTGTCATTGTCCCAGAGAAGGTAGCAATAATCCATTGTAAAAGGAGTGAAAGAAATATATGTAATATATCAATTAATGCAACAACACAACAACAAATATTTATATACCACTTTTCAACAAAAGTTTCCAAAGTGGTTTACAGAGAGAGAGAGAGAGAGAGAGAGAGAAATAAATAAATAAATAAATAAATAAGATGGATCGCTGTCCCCAAAGGGCTCACAAGCTTAAAAGAAACATAAGATAACCAGCAACAGTCACTGTATTGTGCTGTATTGTGCTGGGGGTGGATAGGGCCAGTTACTCTCCCCCTGCTAAATAAAGAGAATCACCACTTTTAAAAGGTGCCTCTTAGCCATGTTAGCAGGGGAGTTATAGCTCTTCTGGACCTTTTTTGCCTGGTGTAGACCATGATGTTTGAGTCATTCTTTGAGGATGTGTCACTGCATGACCAAACCAAACAGGTGAATAAGGAAAACATTGATTCCTCTGGTACTTAGAAAGGAACTAATGGTTTTATGACCAGTGAAGAGTTCATAGAATAAGTTGTGAAGTTTTATAAGAATCAATATAGATTAGAGAAGATATTGCTGGGCAGTCAGGGTCTGGAACATCAGTGGCAATGTTTATTTAATTTATTTGGGTGTGTGTGTGTGTGTGTGTGGCGGGGTGGGGGGGATCACCTGGCTGTCAGTCCAATTGGACCAGAATCAGATTGTGGTCCAAAATAAGCAGAAGTCATATTTCAAAGTGGCAAATGAGGATCAGGAGGGGCAGAAGTTGGTGCATAGTCAAAACCAGGCAGGGGTCAAGATCTAAGGCAGCAATCAGGAAAAAGGAGCAAGAGTGTAGTCAGGCAATATCTCATACAAGAGACTAGTTGCTTGAACTGAAGAAAAAGCTCAGGAATTAGAATTGGTATTTTCTAATACAAATAAGTAAAATAAAATTCCATTATTTTCCTAAGTATATTCTGGTGTGAAAAGTAGTGCATCCCACTGATTTAAGTGGAAGGATTTTGTGTGTGTATATATGTATATGTATATAATATGGAGAGGATGCTTATCTTGCAGAGGGCGGCCCCATCGGCCCAATAGGTCCAAGGCTCCAAAACCTAGCTACACCTCTGCAGGGGAGCAGCGGCAGGAGGGGGGCCATGCCTTATTCTTCTGGTTGTGTGGCTTCCCAAGGCATCTGGTGGGCCACTGTTGAAAACAGGATGCTGGACTAGATAGGTCTTAGTGTTGGATATCCAGCTCCAGATGACATCGATCTTTTGCACTGATAACCCTAATGACCACTAGGGTCATTGGGAGTAGACATAGTCAGGGTCTCCTTCACTATCCTGTTATCTCTGCCTCTATGACCGCTTTATTGATAAAATATACTCAGGAACTTCCTGGGAGTGACCTCCTCCTCCTCCTCCTCCTCCTCCTCCTTCTTCTTCCCAGAATGCTTCTATAGCTTTCTCTCTGACCACCATGTAGCTAGCAGCTAGGTATAGGTCTTTCCTATCATTATGTGCTTCTAAATAAACTAGATTAGTTTAACCTTAAATGAATCTCCGTGCTTATAATTTACAAGCAGTTGCCCCTGAGACCTTCTGCTGTAGTGGGAGTGAGTTATCTCCTGAAATACTCTGCTATATATATTGAAGTAGCCTGCCCATAAGCCCTTACAGGCCTGGGCACCCCAGGCTCAAACTTCAAATATTACTTATCTCCAACAGGGTTATGGGCCCAATTCCTAACAGAGTTTTTGGGACTCAGTCTCAGGATAGATAAAGGAACAGCTACAGTAACAAAGAAACAGCATGGATTCCAGTCAGAGTAGCCTCAGCATTCCCAAGTTGAATGGATCAAACTAGAGTGGCTGGTCATTTCAGAAGAAATCCTATTTGATGAGCCAAGGACTCAACAATGTTCTGGAAGGACAGAGATCTGGTCAGGAAGGAGAAGATGCAAAGAGACTTTGGGATTCTCAAAACAAGAAAATTCTTGGAATCCTTGGAATGCATGTAAGTCCAAAATTAAATACCATTTTATGGGAGTAGAATTGGCCAGTGAAGTTTGGAAAAGACTGGATGAGCTTTATAACCACAAGAGCCCCAGTGATACAGTTTTTCTTATTCAAAGGCTCTCCAACTTAAAGCTAAATGGGAGCCAAAATCCCTCTGAACACATGACAAATCTAGGATCTGGCAAAACAGATTAAAGATTTGCGCACAGACCTCAGTGAGGCTGCAATTGTAGTATTCATTTTAAACTCATTGCCTGAAAATTATCAAACCATAAAAACAACAATTGAAGAATCAGATGCAACTATAAACTTTAAATATATCTCTGAGTGCTTGGCTGAACATTTCCATAGAAAGCAAGAAATGGCTTCTTCTGCCCCTGCAGATCATGTTACAGCATTTCACTCAGGCAGAACAAACAAAAGATGCTTTCAGTGTAAAGGCGAATACCATTTATATGCTAATTGCCCTTCAAAGCACAAGAGAGCTGCTGCTAGGAGAGGTAAGACAAATCAGAGACAAAGAAGGTTAAGATTCTTGATGCTACAAACCATCAGAATTCCATACCGGGAGGAGATTCTTATAAACAGAACTATCAAAAGGGCAGACCCAAGCCTAAAAGTTATAATACCATGATTGAAACCAATAAGCATGCATTTTGCATAGACTCTGGAGCCACAGAAAATCTTTTCATAAAATTAGACTGTTTACAGGATTATAAAGTTCCGATTTTCTTTGCAGCTGGAAAATGGGTCTCTGCTGAGGGGAGAGGTGTTGCAACGTGCATTGTAAGCTACCAGATAATGATGTGTAGCTGTTACTATTGAGAATTCATTGTTTGTGCCATCATTGGAGAATAATTTGATCTCTGTGAAATATGGAATTGAAATATGGGTTGTGTTCATAGCCAAGCATTGTTATATTACGAATGGGAATGATTTGATTAGGGCTGCAACTCTAAGAGAGAGTGGATTGTTTGAACTGGAATCTATTAATGAAAGAGCAAGTCTAACAACAGGGTGCAATCACAAGCCATGTGACCTACATGACGCCATGCTCATTGTGAAATTAGAGTGATTCATCATCTTGAGGGTGGGGGGAATTAAAGACTTTAAAGTACAGCCATGCAGAGATGACGATTTGGTACCGTTCTAATTGCTATAGTGATATTGTTTGTTCACCTGATATTTGTTTTTTGCTATTGCAACCTTTGTAATTTCTGGCTTTACTTTTGGTCAATGACTGTAAATAAATAAACTAAACTAAACTAAGCCATGCAAAGGAGCTGCATCCAGATGTGACGCATTTCTGCTAAAACTGTGAAGCCAACCTTTTATAAGAGAGAGGAAGAGAAAGAGTCACAGCACCCCCTAGAGTTGATTCATAGTGATGTCTGTGGTCTGTTGGAACAGTGCTCAGGTGGCAATCACTACATACTCACATTTATTGATGATTTTTCAAGATTTGCTTATGTTTATACTCTGAGAGAGAAGAGCCAAGTGCTTGAGAAGTTTGAAGAATATGTTGCACTGGTCACTAACAAATTTGGAAGAAATCTTCAAAGACAAAGGCCAGTCAATGGAGGCAAGTACATGTCAAATGACATGAAAACATACCTGAAGAACATGAGACTACACCCCCATACACACCAGAACTGAATGGTGTGGCAGAGAGGAAAAATAGCTCTTTACTAGAAATGGCCAGATCCATGATGAAGGTTTTGAGGAGAAGCAGTGTTGAGTGCCAACTATTTGCAAAACAGATTGCCAACCAAAGCAGTAGAAAGTACACTATTTGAACTATTGTTTGGGTACATGCCTAGCCTAAACCATATCAGAGTATTTGGGTGTGATGTATATGCATATGTACCAAAAGTGAAGTGCCAGAAACTGAGCCAACGTTCCAGATGAAAGAGGAACAGGTGAGCAGAACTTCATACACCTCATACTGGCTAGTGAACCCCAACCAGAACCAGATTCAGAAGGGGCTGCACAGCCTGAGCCAGAGCTGAGGCACTCACAGAAGCTCAACAAAGGGGTCCTACCCCAAAGACTCTCACTCATGACCAGAAGTGAAGAGTTACAGGAAGGAACCCTGCAAATAGCAAGATGCTGAAAATATGCCAACCCATGAAGCTGAGAAATGGAGGAAAGCTGCAGAATAAGAAATTGATTTTCTGCACAAGAACAAGACATGGACACTTGTGGAACTACCTGCTGGAAGAAAGACTGTAGGATGCAAATGAGTCTTTAAATTCAAACAAGATGCAGAAGGGGATGGACAGCACTACAAGGCAAGGCAAGTAGCCAAAGGATATTCCCAAATATATGGTGAAGATTATGATGAGACATTTGCACCAGACATGAAACACAATTCCATCAGGACACTACTAAGCATAGCAGCAGACAGAAAGACACACACTGGCCACTTAGACATTTTATCTGGTCAATTACTGTAATAAAGATCCCATTCCATTCCATTGCACTTGGGCATAAAGACTGACTTCCTACCTGGAGAAATTGAGGAAGACATCTACATGCAGCAACCACCAGGCTTTGAAGTATCTGGAAAAGAAAGTGAAAACTTCAAAAACACATCTATGGCTTAAAGCAAGTTGCTAGACCATGGAATGAAAAGCTGAACCAACTGCTGCTCAAGAAGGGGTTCACGCAAGGACAAGTTGATCCCTGCCTATACTCCAGATTCAGAGACAATAAATGGACTTACATCCTGACTTACGTTGATGACCAGATTATCTGTTATGTAGAGCACCTGAACAAGGAAAAAGAGGTAAAGGAACTTGGAAGCATTTCATACTACCTCTGCATTAAAATAGAAAGAGAGAAGGTTGAGAGAGGTTACCTTCTCAACCAGAAACAGAAAATAAAGGATCTTCTAGAATGCCTGGGACTGACAGATGCCAATGAAGTCAGTACACCAATGGATACAAATTTTGGAGCTTTACCAACTAACAACCAATACAGAAAAGCAATTGGCAAGCTTCTTTATATAGCCTCAGTGACAAGGCCAGATATTGCTGCAGTTGTGGGAGTCCTAAGCAGACAAGTAAGTGCCCCAACCAAGAATGACTGGACCACAGTCAAAAGGCTGGTAAGATACCTGAAGGCTACTGCACACTACATTAGCTACATACTGCACATTACACATTAGAGAAACCAGCAAGCAGCAACCCCAGACTAGTGGGCTACATGGATGCAGATTGGGCTGAAGACAAAGCTGATTGCAGGTTGACCAGTGGACACCTCTTTTTCTATGGAGACAGAGCCATACGTTTCTATGGAGATGGGGACAGAAGCAGTCACTTTTTGCACTCTCAACCACAGAAGCAGAGTACATATCAGCTGGTGGCCTTGCAGTGTTTGTGTCAACGTCACTTAGGGTGCAGGTTAGGGAAATTGCATCTCTGGATTCCATTGCTATGGCCATTTATATACAATTGGGTAATTTATCCCTTATAGTGGTCAATGTATATATACCTCCGAGACGCCAGAAAGCCTATGTCAACCAGACCTGTTTACGTCTTGAGCCATATCTCACGGAATTCCAGATTAAATTTCTCGATGCCTCTCTTCTGATAGTGGGTGATTTCAATGCCCGCATGGGGCATGATGATAAAGCATTATTCAGCAGATTCCATCTTTATCCCCCTGATCAGTCAGTTCCTGATGGCCACCTAGTACGCCGATTTAAGGATAGGGGGGTCTCTTTTGCTGGTCTAAAGTTAGCCCAGACCATCTATGATTTAAATTTGTACATATTAAATGGCACCAGTCCCCATGACTACCCAGCAGAATTTACCTTTTGGTCAGGTTCTAGAACTTCGACAATTGATTATATGATATGCTCCCAAGATCTGCTAGATCTGTTTGCAGGATTTAGTGTTGTCCCTAGACTTGATAGTGACCACCTTCCACTGGAGTTATGCTTATCATTCCCAGTTAAGATTCAGATACATGACTACACAGCCTTTGATGCTGAGTCTCTAGAAGTTATGCCCACCAGATTAAGATGGTCTCTAACTCAACAAGAGAGATCGTCATTTCTCTTGAATTCTGAGTCTGCTATTACCTTAAGGAACCAAATATTGATGGGCGAGGAACCTAGGGAACGTATAGATGCCTACCAAGGGCTAATCGAGTTACTCCGCCCTGCCTTGTGTGTCCAGCAGGGAGCCCATAAGAGGATGGGCCCTCCCTCTTCGAGAACCTGGTTTGATGACGAGTGTAGGAAGCTGAAAAGGGTCTTGGTTAATGAATACAATAGATACCGTGAGTCATCTGATTCAACTCTTGCTTCCAATTGATTACACCTGAAGAGGGCATATAAAAAATGTATCAGAGTCAAAAAACTTGAGGCAGACAGAGCGGACTGGCAGCAGCTGATCTTTGACGCCCAACAAAAAAACCACTCTTATTTTTGGCGTTTGATTTCCAAATTTTTGGGAAGGGGAATATCCAGAGTTGAACCTCGAATTCCAGCAGTTGTATGGGAAGACCATTTCCCCAGACTATATGGCTCGGATGAACGGCCTTCCCCCCCAATGTTGGTAAATCTGGAGGAATGTCAAGTTTGGTCGCTGGTCTCATGCTCTGATATAGTATCCCTGGTAAATCAATTTAAAGTGGGTAAGGCCCCTGGGCCAGACTATATTTTGGTGGAGTGTATTAGGAACAACTTGGAGTGGTGGGCCCCGATATTGGCAATAGCAATAGCAATAGCAATAGCACTTACATTTATATACCGCTCTATAGCCGGAGCTCTCTAAGCGGTTTACAATGATTTAGCATATTGCCCCCAACATTCTGGGTACTCATTTTACTGACCTCGGAAGGATGGAAGGCTGAGTCAACCTTGAGCCCCTGGTCAGGATCGAACTTGTAACCTTCTGGTTACAGGGCGACAGTTTTACCACTGCGCCACCAGGGGCTCCTTCTGGCAGCCCTCTTTTCACACATCAATCGGACAGCCCAGATCCCCAAAGATTAGGGGTCGGTGATTATTGTTCCAATATATAAGAAAGGTCAAAGGGACCAACCAGGGAACTTCCGCCCCATCAGCCTTTTAAGTTTTATAGGCAAATTATATGCCAGGCATCGTCTTGTTCGCTTCATGGAGTGGCTTGATAACAACCAGATTCTTGCCGAGGAACAAAATGGCTTTAGGGCTGGAAGGTCGATTATGGACTCTATAGTTGTGTTACAACATCTGGCAGAAAAATACTCGGGGAAGGCCCCAGACGCATTATATACAGCATTTGTGGACTTAAAGTTCGCATTTGATTCAGTCCCGAGAGGTAGGCTATGGGAGAAACTTGCTGCAACATCCATAGACAGGAGACTGCTTTACTTGATACTTAAACTCCATGATGATACTTCACTAAGGGTCCGGCTCAACAACAGAGGACAGGTGACTAGGCCAATTATCACAAAACGGGGGTTCGGCAAGGGTGCATTTTGGCCCCCATGCTTTTTAATTTTTATATTAACTCCTAGTCACTCACATGAAGAAACTAGAGTTCCATCCACCAAAATTAGCTGGCAGACATGTTAATGTTTTACTTTATGCAGATGATGCCGCATTAGTTTCAAGAACTCAAATTGGTCTTAAAAGCGTGTTACGGGCGTTGGCAGATTATTGCACCACCCAGGAGCTAGCCATAAATTATGACAAAACCAAAATTATGGTTTTCTTAAATAGACCTAGAAACTGTGCTTGGTCCTTAAATGGCCATAAATTGGAGCAAGTGAGGCAATTCAAATACTTAGGATGGGTTCTGCAGGCAAATAAGAGCTTGCTGCCCATAAGGATTATGTAAGTCTCAATGCCCAAAGAGTTGCCTCGGCAATCCAATCTTTACATGCCAGAAAACATGCCCAATCAGTTCAGGTGGTCCTTGAACTTTTCAAAGCCAAAGTTTTGGCCCTACTTATGGTGGGTGCACAGATGGGCTCCTACACTAACTTTCGGAGGATAGAAATTGTTCAAACCAAATTCCTCAGGGGTATACTGAGGGTTGCTCGGTCGGTCCCCAATCCATGCCTTAGACTGGAAGTGGGCTGGCCTACTGTTGATACTAGAATCTGGAAGGCCATGTTCAATTTTTGGCTTAAGTTGTTTTTCTGCCCTGATGGGCTTGCCCCGTTAGTCCTAAAAGATTCTTTTAAGACCCGATGGAAACGGGTTATTGACAACAGATTAAGCAGGTTGGGTTTTTCATTTTTGGTGATAAGACAGATGGGCCTCAAGAAGGCCTCAGACGCCATAAACCAACGCATAATGGACATTGCCAGGCAGGAGGATGTTAGTAAAATAAGATCTGGGGTTTTTATGGGGGCACAAATTGATAGTCGGCTCCTGGCTCGATACTTGACAAAGCTATCCTTCGTTGAACACCGTAGAGCAATGACTGCGGCCAGGTTCAATGTCCTTCCTTTGGCCGTCCTGGAAGGGCGATTTCTGAAAATCCCTTATCTCCAGAGATGGTGCCCGTGTCATGCGGGAGAGGTTGAATCTACCCAACATGTGTTGTCGAATTGTTGTTTTTATAAGGAGCTAAGAGCAGAATTAATTTCCCCCCTTTTAAGAGATCGCAGATTGACCTCAGGTCAGGAGAAAGTGGAGTTTTTACTTGCAGACTCGGATGATTTCATCTCGACAAGAGTAGCCAAGTTTCTTTGTATTGCAAGTAAACTTCGCAGAAGATATGTCGAGAGGCTAGATGTGGGCATAGTATAGTAGGAGGGTGAACAGATTTCATTTTTTGAAAATTCTTCATGTATGATACTCTTACTGTACTGTTTCTATTGCAGTTTCTTTTGATGTTTCTGATGTGACGTGTAGTTTTGTGTGTGGTTTTGTTTTATTGAGAGGCCGTTGGCTGTAATAAAGTACTACTACAGCAAAAGAGTACATATCAGCTACTGAAGCATGCAAGGAAGCTGTGTGGATACACAAGCTACTGCTGGAATTTGGGATTGAAGCTCCAAAGCCTACTGAGATGTTTAAAGAAAACCAAAGTTGTATTCAGCTCCCACAGATGGAGAAAGTCAAGTCTTGAACAAAGCACCTTGACGCAAAGCACCACTACATGCGAGATGCACAAGAGAAGGGCCTAGTCAAGTTGAAGTACTGCCCAACTAAAGAGCTGGTGGCAGATGGACTGACCAAGCCACTACCAAAAGATCAGCTCTAGATGCTATTAACTCTATTGCTCTTCAGGCCAGCTCCCCTCTCATCACTGGGGTTTATAGTGGGGCTGTAACTTTGCTTTGTGAGAAGATGGGAGTTGTTAACTAGTGCAACAGACAATGAGAAAGGGTGCTAGAAACACCATGCTTCTATGGGTCTCTCTCTTACCACCATGTAGCTGGCAGCTAGGTATATGTCTTTCCTATCATCATATACTTCTAAATAAAGAAGATTAGTTTAACCTTTAATGAATCTCCATGCTTATAATTTACAAGCTGTTGCCCCCGAGACCCTATTAACTTCTGCTGTAATGGGCATGAGTTAGCTCCTGAAATACTCTGCAACATATATTTAAGTAGCCTGCCCATAAACCCTTAGAAGTTTGGGCACCCCAGGCTCAAACTTCAAATATTAGTTACTACTTGTCTCCCAACACCTAAGCCTGATCCAGCAGGGCTGTTCTTTTGTTCTTATGACATGGTAGGTAGAGATTTACCTTTGTGGTTTGCTGATTGCATGCACAAGCAGGCTGGTAATGCATAGGAACATAGGAAGCTGCCATATACTGAGTCAGACCATTGGTCTATCTAGCTCAGTATTGTCTTCACATACTGGCAGCAGCTTCTCCAAGATTGCAGGCAGGAATCTCTCTCAACCCTATCTTGGAGAAGCCAGGGAGGGAACGTGAAACCTTCTGCTCTCCCAAGAGTGGTTCCATCCCCTGAGGGGAATATCCTACAGTGCTCACACTTCTAGTCTCTCATTCATATTCAGTCAGGGCAGACCCTGCTTAGCTAAGGGGACAAGTCATGCTTGCTACCACAAGACCAGCTCTCCTTTAGATGGAGCTCTCAAAGTACAGAACTCAGTCTTACAGGCTTGTAGTAGAGACGGAGTAGCCAAATCAGGACATTACAGAGCTGCGTTCAGCACAGAGAAGCTGTTCTGGGCTCTGAGTGTTGCTGAACAGCATTGTGTGTGTGTGTATGTGTGTGTATGTGTGTGTGTGTTTGTGTAGCTATTCACATTGTTCTCCCCAGTTCCTATGACCTGCAGGGACATATTTTTTGAAGGCAAAGGGAACTTACATAGGGAAGAGCAGCAAAAATAGCTCCTTTTCCCCTGCATGTATACTGTGTGTACTGTGTGTACACATTCTGTCTGAGTTAAGAACAGCCTCTCTGCACTGGACACAGCTCTGCTAAGTCTCAATCTGACTGTTCTGGATGTCACACAGTTGTAATGATGCAAGATGTAAAACACTGGAGTCTAGCCACTGGAAAGCCCCATTTTGAGATGCTTGCTGGCACACGACAAACTTGATTATCTGTTCCAAATACTTCCAGTCATTCCAAACAAAAATACTTTGTTTCCACTGGAAAATGAAGAGCTGAGTGAGGAACACAATTTTGGGGGTGGGTGGGTGGGGGGAACTATATAAATATATGACCTACTAAAACAGATTATAAAGAACTTGAAAGAAAACAAATCTAGACCAAAATAGTTTCCAGGAAAATATGATAATGTCATGAAAACGTAGTCATGACTAAGCACCTTTGAAATCAGTGGGACTAGTTAACCATGTCTAACTCAAGTCCCATTAATTCCAGTGGGAAATTCAGTGGGACTTAGTCATGATTAATCTGGACATTGCACACTTAACAACTGCTTTAATAAATAGTTGTTACTCCAAATTCCAACAAATTAGAATGATGTGTTGATACCATGAATATCTAAAGGAGGAAAAATTAACACTTACTGAGCCCTTTCTCACAATTGGTTTAACCTTAAATGAAATAGAATTCTCATGATTGGTGAGAAAGGGCTTGAAGGGCTGGGCCTAGACGATTGCTGGCTGCCAGGGGCGTATCTAGGGTAGGGCAGGCAGGGCACGTGGCCACTGCGCATGCTCAAATGGCCTCTGTGAGGCCCTAGGCCATGCCAGGCCTTTCAGAGGCCATTTGAGCATGTGCAGCAGCCATTTTGTTTTCAGCAGCCATTATATATATATAATGGCCACCGCACATGCTCAAATGGTCCCTGAGAGGCCCTAGAGGACAGCGGGGGGAGGGGGAACCTTTGCAGACCCCCACCACCACGGCCTTTAGGAAGCCCCCAGAATGGGCTACAGGTGTTGTTGTTTATTATTTAATATAATATAAGTCACTGTACACATATTCAGTTTGGCACTATGTACAGAGAATCAGGGCTTGTGAATACTGAGCTGAAGCTTATGAGCTAGGATTGTATTCATTTGCTCTTATGATAAGTGAGTTAAATGTGATGTCTAAATAATATGGCTATTAATGGTGAGTTTGTCTTTGAATCAGTGTGAAATTCTTAGTATTAAGGCCCACTGGGAGTTTCTTGCTCTCTTTCTCTCATTTTAACTGTCTTTCTGAAATACTAGAATATATTCCAAGCAGTGACACAGTTTACTCTGCATATCCTTTAATTATTTTCAGAGTATCTGGGAAAAGTCAAATTCTCCATTTAAAAAAAAACTTACGTAATAGTGATGCTACAATGCATAGTAGAGAATTAGACAGGCACTTCTGTTTAGTTTTCCAAGTACACCTCAACATAGTATTTGGGTACTTCATGAGCCCCCGCATACTGAAATTTGTAGTTTTCCAGCATTTTTTGATCTGGTTACGTCCACTGCTAAATAGTTTTTGAAATATTAAAAGATTAAGAAGCTTGACTTGTATTTTTGAGCTGATATTATGGTAAAGTTATCTGAAAGATGGGTGTCAGATGTTTGGACAGGGGGCGCTATTTCAGTGCTTGCCCTAGGCGCTATTTTCCCTAGATACGCCTCTGCTGGCTTCCCCGGCAGTGTGGAGAGTTGGGGCCAAGATGCATTGCCCCAGGAGTGCGTGGTGCATTATGGGGATTCCCCCAGTGATGGGCAGCTGCCTGTCAGTGTCGCAGCATCGACTGAAAGTAGCCAACACTGCCACACGATTAACACAATGGGATGAATGGAGCCACCTCATTTATGCAGGTGGCTGCCTAGGTGGGCTCGATCTCGCCAGTTCTTGCATGTGGGCAAGACCAGCTTGGATTCTTTAGCCCAGTTTTGCCTGGGCATGAGAACCGTCTCACTGATTGCTACAGAGCAATACTATTGTTAATCCAGGATTATAAAATCTTTCCAACTATCCATGGTAGCAAAATGATTGGAAGTTACATACATTATGATCAGTCTGGTTTTTACTGCATACAGACTACTGTCTAGTTTTACTAGACAACTATTGAATGTAATTAACAAATGTAAGATCAGTTTTAGAAAGTAACATTAGTGGTTAACATCCTGAGTTACAAAGTGCTGGTGCTAGGGGAGAAAGCACTGGGCTGCTCACATGGGAAAGCACTGGGCACTCACATGGGGAAAATTTTATACGACCTTCTCTTCCCCTGCTGGTGCTTTGTGCCACATGAAAATATGTCCCTGAGAGCTATCACAGATCTAGCATAACTGATAACTTTCATACCATTTTGTGTCTCCACAAATGTAACATTTTTAAATGTTCGTCCAAACATTCACATTCAAGTCATCATGTGTACGATGACAAAATGTAGAACAGCGAAATGATATACATGTGTGAACCATCAGGACAGATGCTAAGAACTACGTTTGAAAGTAAAAATGCATCGATTCATATGGAAGAACAAGCTATCTCAGATTATGGGACACTTTGGATAAAATGCAAGTATTTGCTTCTCAATTTCACTAGGGGTCACTGTTGCCTAAGGAAATATAGAAAAAGGCTGAAAATTCAGAGCTCCTCCCTCAGCGTGACTGAAAAATCTGCCTTTCAGATTCACAATAGCAGTATGAAACACAGAATGCAACACCTCTGGAATCTATTTAAATGATTTCACAAGGGCCAGTTTGGATGAGCTCCTTGGGATTCTGCTCTTCACTCCTTTAAATAAAGGAATTTATAAAAAGGACAAGACACTGGTGGGCTTTGAAGCGGAGTTTGCAATGGTTGCTTGGAAGACAGATTGCACAAGGCAGCTGCTGCAGCTGGTTTTACTCCACACCGCCTGGGAAATGGGGAGCGGCCAGCTCCATTATTCAGTGCCTGAGGAATCCCAGCATGGCACCTTTGTGGGCCGCATCGCCCAGGATCTGGGGCTGGAGGTGGATGAGCTGGTGCCTCGGATGTTCCGGATGGTGTCCAAAAGCCATGCAGAGTATTTTGAGGTAAATGTGCAGAATGGGATTTTGTTTGTGAATTCTCGGATAGACAGGGAGGAGCTGTGTGCCAAGAATGCTGAGTGTGTCGTTCATTTAGAGGTGATTGTGGATAAACCCCTGAGAGTCTTCCACATAGAGGTGGAAATCAGAGACATAAATGACAATGCCCCCATTTTCTCTGCAAACAAACAAACCCTGAGCATAGCAGAATTTATAACAGCACCTGGCACCCGATTCCCATTAGAGGGAGCTTCTGATGCAGACATTGGTACTAACGCTCAGCTAACCTACAAGCTCAGGCCCAATGAATATTTCATTGTAGAGCAGGCAACAGCTGACCAACACAACAAGCCCTTAGCCATTGTTTTAAAGAAGCCATTGGACAGAGAGGAGACCCCTGTGCATCATTTGTTACTCACAGCCACTGACGGAGGCAAACCAGAGCTCACCGGCACAGTCCAGCTGGTGATCAATGTGCTGGATGCAAATGACAACCCTCCTGTTTTTAACCAATCAGTTTACAGGGTGACATTATTGGAAAATGCAGCTATTGGAACATTGGTTATTAAGCTAAATGCCACTGATTTAGATGAAGGAATGAATAAGGAAATCTCCTACTCCTTTAGCAATCATGTACCACTAAATTTCCAAAAGATTTTTAGCATTAATTCCAACACGGGGGAAGTAAAAGTAGATGGAAGAGTGGATTTTGAAGACATTAATGTATATGATCTTCAGATTGTGGCAGAAGATAAAGCCAGTCTTCCTTTGTCTGGGCATTGCCAAGTGGTCATTGAGGTGCTGGATATGAATGACAATGCTCCGGAAGTGTCAGTCTCATCCGTGTCAGTGCCGGTGCCAGAGGATTCTGCGCTGGGGATGGTGGTGGCCTTGATCAGTGTCTTGGACAGGGACTCTGGGCCCAATGGGCAAGTCAGCTGCTCCCTGTGGCCTCCTGGGCTCCCCTTCAAGCTGATGTCCACTTACAAGAATTACTATTCATTAGTGGTAGCTGAGGCCCTCGATCGGGAGCAGGTTGCTGAGTATGGATTGATTGTGATGGCCAGAGACCAAGGGGACCCATCACTGTCAGCCAGCAGCAGTCTGGTTGTGCCCATCAGTGACATAAATGACAATGCACCCACTTTCACGCAGTCCATCTATACAATCTTTGTGAAGGAGAACAACCCACCTGGTGCTCACATCTTTACAGTGTCTGCCTCAGATCCAGATGTGGCTGAGAATGCCCAAGTCAGCTACTGGATAGATGAGAAGCTCTGGCCGCTGTCCAGCTACATCTCGGTGCACTCGGAGAGTGGGAAGCTCTATGCCCTGCAACCTTTGGACTATGAAGAGATGAAGCTGCTGGAGTTCCAAGTGAGTGCCAAGGATGCTGGGCTGCCCTCCTTGTGTGGCAATGTGACAGTGCAAGTCTTTGTAGTGGATGAGAATGACAATGCACCCATGGTGTCTGGGACAACACAGGAGACCTTTGCCCACTTGGTGATACCGGTGGCGTCTGGGCATGTGATAGGCAAGGTCCATGCCCTAGATGCCGACTCAGGCTACAATGCATGGCTTCGTTATGAGCTGCATGAATTGACAAGTGGCTCTTGGCGGATTGGGCTGTATAGTGGTGAGATCAGTACTACGCGTACTCTAGATGAGGCAGAGGGCAGTGGCAGCCAGAACCTGCTGATTGTGGTGAAGGATCATGGTAAACCACCCCTCTCAGCCACAGCCACCTTAAGCGTGTCATTGGTGACAAGTGCCCAAGCCATAAAAACTGATACCCGCCTTCCCAGGACAGGTGAAAGTCCAAAGCCCCTGATGGACAATGTCAATGTCTACCTAATCATCGCTATCTGCTCAGTGTCCAGCTTGTTTCTGCTGGCAATCATCTTGTATGTGGCCTTGCGATGCCAGAGCCAAGCAAAAGAAGCAATGATGTATGGTCCTGGCACAGCCACACTGGTATGTGCCAGTGAAGTGGGCAGCTGGTCATATTCGAATCGCCACAGCCACATCCTGGCAGGAGTGAGTGGGGAAGCCGGTGCCAAGAGCGACCTCATGGTTTTCAGCCCCAATATACCTGCTTCTTCTGAGAATGGGAAACAGCAGGACCTGCTCTGTGCAATGGTTAGTAATTATGGGGTTCCCCCCTCAGGGGTTATGCATTTTCTGTAACATTGAAGAATAATATGTCTTAGTAATTCAGTAGTGAATTTGAAATTATTTCTGTTGAACTTCATTTCAATAATTATCCCTTAGCCACCTAATGGCGTAGCGTCGAAATGACTTGACTAGCAAGCCAGAGGTTGCCGGTTCGAATCTCCACTGGTATGTTTCCCAGAAACACCTATATCAGGCAGCAGCTATATAGGAAGATGCTGAAAGGCATCATCTCGTACTGTGTAGGAGATAATGGTAAACCCCTCCTATATTCTACCAAAGACAACCACAGGACTCTGTGGTCGCCAGGAGTCAACACCAACTCAATGGCACACTTTGCTTTACTCAGTTTATATACAATACTTTTACAGCATCTTTTCTGTTGAGGAGTCTTCTTGTATAGAACAGATCAGTGGAATTCAGGGCATAATCACATTACATATTTATTTGATTTTAAACTGGCATGACCTCCTCAAAGAATCCTAGGATATATTGTTTTGTGAGTGTGCTGAGAAAATTTTCTGTTAAGAGAACCATAATTCCCTCTCTGAACAACATTTCCTGGCTCCCTTGGGAATTGGGTGATAATAATAGAGGCATAGAATTTTATAGCTGGAAGGTACCTTGGAGGTGCTCTAGTTCAACCGAATGCTCAGCACAGAAATCTGCTGGAGCAACCCAGGCAGGCGGCCTTTGTTTGAAGGCCTTGAGCGAAGGAGAGCCCACTGCAAGGCAGACTGGCTGACATTCAGAGAAAGCTACACAATAGTTCTACTCAGGAGTTACTCTAAAGGACTACTAAATTTCAACTGGACTTCCACTGAGTAATTCAGTCAGGATGTCAGCCACTGTAACACTATCAAGCACTCTTACACTTAAGAAGAACCACTGAAAGTCAGTAGTATATAGACATGCTGGCAACTGAGCTGAATAGCTATATTTGTTCTATTTCCTTGTATTGTAAAATATCCATTTAATGCTAATTTTTTTAGGTTGCATTCCTATGCATACTCACTTTGAAAACAGTCGATGGAAGTTAGTGGGACTTTAGAAAGATGCCTAGGATCGGCCTGGATGTTTTATAGAATAAATGGCAAGATTTAAAAGAATATCATTCTCATATTGATAGTGCTACTTGTATTAATAAAAGTTGCCTTAATCAGTTCTGTAGTAATATGGGAAATTGTTTAGGTCCTCTGCATCATCTTTGTAATTTGTCGGTGAGTTATTCCTGATCCATAATATATTGATTTGGATGCCTTATTTACGTCAATGGAATGTCCAAGTAAATGTGTTTGGCATGAAAGTAGATAATAAATCACACTAAGAATTTGTACCTTAATTAGTAGTGAATTCACTCTTCTTATACGATAGCAACATCAGCATCTTCATCATATATTATCAAATGCCCTTGCAGTTTATGTGAGTATCACAAGCTCCCCTCACTGGTGTCTCAAAGAACACCTTGTGTTTGTGGGAGGCCATTCTTAACTGCAATATGTCATCCGAATCTCAAAAAATCTGTGTTATCTGTTCCCCTAATTTATCAAAAGTCCTTCCACATAACCATGTTCAAAAAAAGGGTTGTTCACGCATGAATTTCTGAGAGCATAATGTAGACTCCTAGCAACCATTGCAAAGGAAAATATGCTGACCTCAAAAATATATGTACTAAATATTTGACCAATGCTGGTAGATATCTCCTGCATTGCATATAGGGAAGATTCTGAATAGGATGCCTCCTTTCAAACAACATGTATTGCTGATGCATGAGCTGGAAAAAATAATTAAAAATTAGACTGCTGGATAATCAGGAACATTCATATGTTTTCTTTAGGAGTCTTTCAGTTCTGAATATGTTTTTCCACATGCTATAATTCAAAATGGTACCTTTGGAAATGGAAGTTGCAGTACTGTGGAGAGCAAAACAATGGAAATGAATGAAAAATAAATGGTATTAATGAAACTGTGCTCGTACTTTCCAAAAATAAGTGATACTGAAACTGAAATGTTTAGGAACTTTAAATATACCCAGGGAGTAGATATATCCTGTGACCTGATGACTAGAATATAAACCAAAGTCCACTGTGTACTGAATCTCAGTGTTTCTTGCATGCTCCTTAGGAAGCCAACTGACTAATGCGAGTGCAAGACTGGAAGCTTGATTCTATGCATGTTTACATAGCAGCATGCCCCACAGAACTGTATAGAATTTACTCTCAAAGTAAGCATGCATAAGACTGCAGCCCTTGTGACAAAGAGGAACACACTTCAGAGAGTTAACAAAGTATTCAAGTCCACTTGATTAATGGGATACTGGACTTAGTTCAACTCTGGGTACTAGAACTGGATGACTATCATGCTAGATTTGTTTGTTTATTTTATTTATTTATTTAACACAATTTATACTGCCCTAACCCAAGGTCTCAGGGCGGTTCACAACAAACAAATACTAAAAACAATTTAAAACAAATAATAACAATCAAAAGTTTAAAAAATTAAAAAGTTAAAAAGCTAAAAGTTAAAAAGCTTGGGTAAAAAGATAAGTCTTTAGACCCCTTTTAAAAGCCACTAGAGATGGGGAGACTCTTATCCCCACGGGAAGTGCGTTCCAAAGTCTTGGGGCGACAACAGAGAAGGCCCGTCCCTGGGTGGCCACCAAACGACATGAAGGTAGCCACAGACGAGCATCTCCTGATGAACGTAATGGACGATGGGGATCATGCAGAAGAAGACGCTCTCTTAAATACTGTGGGCCTACGCTGTTTAGGGCTTTATAGGTTATAACCAGCACTTTGTATTTTGCCCGGAAACCTATCAGCAGCCAGTTCAACTCCTGTAATATAGGAGTAATATGGTCTCTTCGAGATGACCAGGAGACCAACCTGGCTGCCGCATTTTGTACTAATTGTAGTTTCCGGACTACGTACAAAGGCAGCCCCACATAGAGCGCATTGCAGTAATCAAGTCTGGAGGTTACCAGCAAGTGTACTACTGTTTTGAGATCATGAACGTCAAGAAACGGACGCAGCTGGCGTATCAACCGAAGCTGATAGAAAGCGCTTCTGGCCACTGCCTCAACCTGGGGAACCAGGGAGAGGTGTGGATCCAGAAGCACTCCCAGACTGCGTACCTGTTCCTTCTGAGGAAGTGTGACCCCATCTAGAACAGGTAGATCAATATCGCTTCCCGAGTGACAACCGCGCACAATAAGTACCTCCGTCTTGTCTGGATTCAGTCTCAGTTTGTTATCCCTCATCCATCCCATTACTGCTTCCAAGCAGGCATTCAGGAAGGATATGCCTTCTCCTGATGATGTTGACATGGAGAAATAGATTTGGGTGTCATCGGCATACTGATAACACCCAGCACCAAATCTCCGGATGATCTCTCCCAACGGTTTCATATAGATATTAAAAAGCATTGGAGACAGTATGGACCCCTGAGGGACCCCATATAAAAGCTCGGATTTTGAAGAGCAGCAGTCTCCAAGCGACACCATCTGGAATCTGCCAGAAAGGTAGGAACGGAACCACTGCAAAGCAGTGCCTCCCACCCCCAACACTCTCAGACGTTCCAGAAGGATACTATGGTCGATAGTATCGAAAGCCGCCAAGAGATCCAAAAGGACCAACAGAGTCACACTTCCTCTGTCCATTCCCAATTGGAGATCATCCATCAGGCTGACCAAGGCAGTCTCCACCCCATAGCCCGCCTGAATGGGTCTAGATAATCAGTTTCCTTCAAGACCGCCTGGAGCTGGGAGGCCACCACCCTCTCAATCACCTTGCCCAACCATGGGAGGTTGGAGATAGGCCTGTAGCTATTAAACTCTGAGGGGTCCAAGGCAGGCTTCTTAAGAATAGGTCTAATAATTGCCTCCTTTAAACAAGGAGGCATCCTGCCCTCCCTCAGAGAGGTATTTATAATTGCCACCAGGCTCTCCACAACAACCCCCTTGCCAGATAGTATAAGCCACGATGGGCAAGGATCAAGCAGACAGGTGGTAGGACGCACCGTTCTGAGCAGCTTGTCCACATCCTCAGGAGTCACAAACTGAAATTGATCCCGTCTAACCACACAAGAGGAGTTGCTGGATACCTCTGCATCTGACACTGCGATAACTGTGGAATCTAAATCGACCCGAATACGAGAGACTTTGTCCACAAAAAACTCATTAAAAGCATCACAGCGGGCAACTGATGGTTCCAAATTCAGATTCAGGGGAGTAGGGGGCCCTACTAGACCCCTCACAACCCTGAATAGCTCCGCTGGACGAGAGCCTGCGGAAGCAATACGGGCAGAAAAGAAACACTTCTTTGCTGAACGTATAGCCAGAGCATAGATCTTTAAATGTGCTCTATGTCGTAATCTGTCGGATTCGAGTCGAGTCTTCCTCCACTTGCGCTCCAGTCGTCTACCTTGCCGCTTGTTCAAGAGGAAAGCAAGAGGAATTGATAAAAAGACTAAAAGGAAATCCAAATAATATATAAATGAAACCTGAAGGGACTGCTTATGCTTGTCCTACATACAATAAGATTGAATTTGGACTTGGTAACAGTTTTCAATTATCTGATGAGTTTTAATATCAAAGACCACCCTATCGATGGAGGACACAAAGCAGGCAAAATGGAATTAAATGGGAGGAATGCGGATCTAGGTTAACTATTAGGGGGAAAGTCCTGTAGATAAGTTCAGTTCAATAGCAGTCATAGAAATATGCTCAGGGAAATGATGGAGTCAATTTCAACTGAAGCTTTCAAGAAACATCTACTAAAACATCTCTCAGAACTTCATTGAGTTACAGGGAAATCTGCTGCAAGGTCGATTACTAAAGACCATGTGGGTGTTCAACTGTGTACAGTGAATGCACATAGAGGGAAAGACAGCAGGCCTTGCTTGCACAGGCCCTGTGGCATTCACACTACATGCATGTAGGCACATACTGAGCCTATGCACCAACAAGTTCTATAATCATAGGGTTTGTGCTGACTATACACTGAGCATGAGTAGGTCTCAAATGGAATATGGTGTCATAATCTAGTTCCCCCGATGCACATTCGCTATATATAGTTTGAATGTCTGTTTAGGACTCAGATAAATGTCTGCTGGGATCTACTATAACCATACAATTTATGGAGTATTTGATTTTCTTTGCACTTGTCCTCATGATCAGATGTAAGCCATTACAAACCATAAGATTATTAACATGTCCAACTTACATATATATTTTAATGCTCCTATATAAATGGCCAGTGGAGGATATTCTTGCTACGGATGACATGCAGCATTTAAGAACTCACAATGGCATCTGTTTAGCCCCAAGTGAAGAAGATGGAATCCTTCAAAAAGAAGAAATTCACATAATGCATACACTGAAAAATTACTACAAAAGAGAAACAATGTCATGAGTTTTTAACATGTTATTTTAAGAAATTAGGTAGAGGTATATATATTCTAAAGATGCTGGAGGTATAACAGAGAATGCACCTTTGAACAAAGAGAGATTGTGTTAATTAATATTTCTATATCCTTAAGAAATACTAGCTGATCCAGCGCAGAACATCTGAGCCCCTAGTTCATTCCCCTCCTTCAGCCCCAGTCCATCCTCCCCCACACTGCAACCCAGTCGATTCTCCTCCCAGGCCACTTTCCCTCCGCCACCGGCCTCCCTTGCCAGCTGGTGTGTCCGGCGCTTTCCCTCCCTCCCCGTCAGCAGTGTTCTTGCCAGCCAGCCTGGCCAGCGCTTCACTTCGCTTCCCTGCCTGCCCGCCGGCCTGGCTGGTGCTTTCCCTCCCTCCCTCCCTGCCTGCAGTGTTTTCTCTCGCCGGCCGGCCTGGCACTTTCTCTTGCTGGCCAGCCAGCACTTGCCCTCTGGCCGACTGGCTGCTGCCACCATTTTCTCCCCCATCCTCGTTGTTATCCCCCAGGCAGCTGCTCGCAAACTCTTGCAAGAGCTGCCACGCATGGGATTAGCAACAGGTATTTTATTTATAGATAGATAGATAGATAGATAGATAGATAGATAGATAGACAGATAGATAGATAGATAGATTCTTAATAATTATTATGTTTAGTAGAATAACTTTCCCCCTTCTTATATGATCAAGTCCAAGCATCCTAGAATATTAATTTTGTTAGAAAAAATACATTATGTTTGCAGAGATCCAAAGAATAAACCCATTCTCCTGATTAGATGAAAAGGTTCCAGACACTAAGGTCGTTCACATGACTGTTCTCCTTAAACCTGGTAAAGATCCCGGTATATTTATAGACCTATATTTTTTAAAAAATGTTGATGCTAAGATATTGACAGCCACTCTGGCATGTAGGGTGCAGACTGTGTTCCTTACCATTATTCATCCAGTTCAGATAGGATTTCTATCGGGCCGCCAAGGATTAGATAATTGATTGTAATAAGCAATCAATTAAGAGTGTTGATTGATGTATTAGCCTTATCCTCAGAGAAGCAAGACCCAGCCTCTGTAACATCTTTAGACACAAAGAAGGCATTTGATATGGTCCATTTGGGGTTCATGAAAAATGTTTTGATTAAATTTGGATTTTTTTGACTTGGGTCACTAAGCTATATACAGTATGGCTCCTTATTCATAAATAATCACCAATGCGTATTGTCCCCTTCAATTAGGCTAGAACAGGGCACACATCAGGGATGTCTTTTCTCTCCTCTTCTTTAAATATGGTCTTAGAACCCGTGGCTCGTGCTGTTAGAGACTCTGATAATATAAAGGGTATCACACTAGATGGGATTGAGCACAAGTTGATTTTATATGCAAATGACATTCTATGTTTTATTGACAAACCAGGGTCTCCATTCCTAATCTTATTTCTTTAGTTCAAAAGTTTGGCAATTTATTGAGTTACTCCGTAAATTGGGGTAAACGGATTTGATGCCTTTGGGTTCTACAGTAGGGGTGTGCACAAAACTGGTTTGCTCAGATCAATTTGAGTCCAAACCAGACTTGAACATAACTTGGCGTATTCGGTGTTGCCCCCAGACAGACCCCCCCGCCTCAGCTCGGATTCAAGCTGATTCAGGGGTTCCTGAACCTTACGCCTCCAGGGGGCATTGCTGCAGCCACAGGGAAATCTCTGGCGGTCCCCCCCTCTGCCCGCTGCTCCCCCCCAGTCTCAAAATGGCCCAGTTCACATCATTTCTGGCCCATTCTGGGCCTCTCTGCACTGGCGGTGGCCATTTTGGAGGCCGCTGCGTATGTGCACTGGCCATCTACATGACCGGGGAAGACCAGTGCACCTATTTTACAGATTCTCTGGATGAGTGTAGGATTTGGGGTTTTAGGTGGTGTCCAGAGTCTCTTGTGTATTGTGTGATGACTCTCATGGGTGTCATGGAGGAGGATTCCTCAAATGAAGACCCAGAGCAGAGGGAGCAGGTTGAAACTCCGGTTGAATCAGCAGAGCCAGAGCTGACAGGCTTGCAGGCCCCTCTGCCTCCTTCCCTCCCTCCTCCTGATGAAGCCTCCGAGGCTGCTGAAGTCGAGGTGCCTGCCCCAGACCCCCAACAGCGACATTTGGCCAGAGTACAGGCTTGGAGGGAGGAACACTGTAGGCTGGAGAGGATGACCAGAAGGAACAGGTGTTCCAGCTCTGACCCGGCTGCATCTCCCTCAGCTGCAGTTGGGCGGGACTCTCAGCACACTGCCTATTTAGAGCAGCCTGAGAGCTGGGTCTGTGCTGGAAACAATGTCCGTGGTGACCAGCTCTATCATGAGCAACCTTAACCTGGAAATCTGGACCTGTTTGTTGTTGTCTGACCCCGATTTGTTTTTACCCCGATCCTGTGGAATTCCCGGTGTTGACTTCTGGAAACATTTGTGACTACTCTCCGTCTCCATCCCTGTCTGTTGGCTCTCCCTTCCCCTCTGAAAAGAGTGGTTTTTGCAGCTGCTCAGCAGTCGGCCAAGGCAGGTCATTACATATTTAGGCATAGTAATTTCTAGAAAGCTTTCTCAATTAGTAAATTCAAATTTTTCCAAATTTTTGGTTCAAATGAAAAATGACTTAGATTGGTGAGCTACGATTCTGTTGAGTATTTATGGCAAAATAAATGTGATTAAGATTAATACTGAAGCTCTTATATACTTTAAGAGGTCTTCCAGTTCTTGTACCTTCAGCATATTTTAAGGAAGTCGATAAATTAGTCAATGACTTCTTATGGCAAGGATACCCACCTTAATTTTCACTTTGTAAACTTCAACTTCCTGTTGAAGAAGGTGGGTTTAACTTCCTGCATTTTCAAGGTTATCATTGGGTATTGATTCTATCTTCAGTCTAGATGACGAGAGGGACGACGAGAGTTGCTTTGGGAACAGCTCAAAAGTTATTATTTGACCCCACTGAAATCAGCCAGAGTCTTCTGGTGCTGGTGAAGGAGCATGGCAAGTCAATACTGTCAACCACAGCTACCCTGAGTGTATCACTTGTGAATACTCAGACCATCCATACTGATGCCTACCTTTCTAGGACAGAGGGCAGTTAGAGCCTCTTGCAGAGAACACCTATGTCTACTTGATCATCACCATCTGTTCAGTGTCCAGTTTGTTCCTGCTGGCAATCATCATATATGTGGCTCTGCAATGCCAGTGTCAACTCAAGGAGACAGTGATGCATGGCCCTGGCACAACCACACTAGTGTGCACCAGTGAAGACGGCAGCCAGCCATATCCTCTGTGCCACAGCTGCAACATGGGAGATGTGACTAGGGTGGCTGGAGCCAAAAATGACCTCATGGTTTTAATTCTCCTCTCTTTGTGGAGAATGGGGTAGTCAGGAATGGAAAGGATATGCCTCCAAATGCTTCTGTGCATATAGGTTGAAGGAACAACTTTTCTTTCTCTAATTTTTCAATTGTGCTGAGTTTTATTTGGTGGTTATTATGCATTCACTTTTACAGTTCCTTTTGGGGATAAATTTGACCATATTACTTGGGATTTAATTTTGAGATAAATTTGACCATATTACTTGATGAAATTTGTATTTAGATATAATACCAAGAGTTCATCTATCTGCTAATATGTGTGATTTTCTGTTGTTCAAATGAAGAGTTATGTGGTAAGGCTATGGATGTTTCATTTTCAACTAATTAACAATAAGGGCATGAATTAATCCAGAAATCTAATGATTTTCTATAATTAGAAATTAATTGTGCTATACTTTAATTATCACTACCTAATAAGACACAGTTTGCAACCATTTCTGTGATCTCACACAGTTTTACATTAATTCATAAGAGTGTAATAACATATGAAGAGCCTTGCTGAATCATCATATTCCCCAAATTTCATGGGATGGTTCTAGTGTTGTGAGAGAGGGAGAAAAAGCTCTCTATTTACTCTCTCCACATCATGCATAATTTTATAGACATAGAGGTCTATATGTCTCTCCTTATGTTGTCATGTCATATATGTCATGTCCCTCCTCAGTTGCCTTTTTTCTAAACAAAACAGTCCCATATGTTATAGCCTTGCCTCCTAAGGAAGGTGCTCCAGGCCTCTGATCATCTTGGTTATGCTCTTCTGAACCTTTTTGAGTTCTATACTGTCCTTTTTGAGATACAGTGGCCAGAACTGTACATAGTACTCCACATGTGACCACACCATAGCTTTGTTTAAGGGCATCGTTTTGTTTAATATTAGCAGTTTTATTTTCAACCCCCTTCCTAATTATCCTAAGCATGGAATTTGCCTTTTTCACAGCTGCTGCATACTGAGTAGACACTTTCAATGAGCTGTGCACCATGAATGACTCCATGATCCCTCTCCTGGTCATCACTGACAGCTCAGACCCCACCAGTGTATATGTGAAGCTGGGGTTTTTTGTCCCAATTTGCATAACTTTACATTTACTTACATTGAACCATATTTGCCATTTTGTTACCTGCTCACCCAGTTTGGAGAGAGCCTTTTGGAGCTCCTCACAATCTGTTTTGGATCTCACTACCCTGAAAAGTTTAGTGTCATCTGCAAACATGGACACCTTGCTGCTTACCCAAACTTCTAGATAATTTAGGAATAAATTAAAAATCACAGGTCCCAATACAGATTCCTGGGAGACCAGGGACCCCACTTTTTACTCCCCTCCATTGTGAAAACTGTCCATTTATTCCAAACCTCAGTTTCTTGTCCTTTAACCGGTTACTAATCCACACATCAACCTGTCCCCTTATCCCATGACTGCTAAGTTTGCTCAAGAGCATTTGATGAGAATTCTATTGTGGCCATGTGATTTATTCAAGTGCTGTATCATCACATGATAGGACAAGTCTTCCAATAATCTCTTGTTATAACCATTGTTCTATGAAAGCAAGTTCTGTGGACTTCACTCATACATTCTTCAAAGCCTGGAGAGATCTAGCCCAGGGGAGCTCCTCAGCTATCACCAGTCAACCTTACTGCCAGTTTCCCTCCTTCCTCTTTCCAGCACTTCCCCAAATTTACCAAGATGAAAAGAGAAAAGAGAGGGCTCTCTGATAGCCATGTTCTCCTCCACATCCTTTCCCACACAAGGCAAATTCCTGTTTGTTATATTGTGCAGTTCTTTGCTGCAGCGTTCCTGCATAGGAACACTCCTATGACCACAAGTTTAAGAAAGCAAGGAAGGGTTGCTGTGGCTCCAGCCCTATTCTGTTTTAAACAGGATGTTTCTCTTCACATTGTCCAGTATGCTTTATCTTGAGCCCACCCTTTAGCAAGCATTTGATCTGAAGCAATGAACAGGTGATAGTTTAGCATCCTACAATGAAAAGCTTTATTTGCTAATTACTGCAGATCAAACTGCTGCTAAAGGCACAAGAAGATGACATTTTTTCTGTCCAGTTGGCATCCCTTTTTACCAGCAGTGTTACTCCTGTCCTCCTCCAGGAGGGGTTCGCAGCCTTGGGTTCCCAGAAGTTGTTGGACTGCAGTTCTCATCATCCCCAACCACAATGGCCAAAGGCCACTGTGGCAAGGGATGATGGGAGTTGTAGTCCAACTATATCTATTAACCTAACCATAAAGCATATCTCCATCATAAAGTACCGTGTAATAAATTTCATTTATTACACTGGCAGTGGGGAGGATTTGGAGTTTTCCTTAGGCACCACATTGTAATCTCTGTAATGCCAGGATTATCTGCCTCACAACAGAAACTAGTTGCAGGAGAATTGTGCTATAGATCAAATATAGCTGGACTAACAATTGGAATGGGCTTTTCTTGAGTGCAGTTCAGTATATTTCAAACAGTCTTGTCAGCTCTGCAGTGTGGTCACATCTCATGGGTAGGGTTTGTGGATATTTTTAATTAATAATTTTCCAGATAGGATGAACAGGTTTAGCAAACATATATTAAGACAAGAATAAAACATTTCCCTTTCTCAACTTTATATAGTATATACATATCCATCACATTCCTCAAACCGCCCCCCCCCCACACACACACCATCCCTCTTATATATTATAGTGAGACTAGCAGTGTTATGAAAGGGGTTTGGAAGGATGTAAAGAAGAAATATGTGAGGCTGAAAGGAAGTGAAATGTGCTTGTTAAAATCTGGTGCAGTGTAGTGGCTAAAATCTTGAGCTATGAGTCAGGCAGTCCCCAGCAGACATCTCATCACTGCTATGAACTCACAAGGTGGTTTTAGGCAAACCCCCCTCTCTCTCAGCCCTGCCCCTACCCATGTTGGAATAATAACATTGATGTAATTTATAGGGTTGTTGCAAGGGATACAACTAGATAATGTATGAGAAGTGGTTTCAACACTGCAAATCTATTGGCTGACATCTAGGCCAGCACTGCACTGGTGCAACATCCAGACTGTCACCGTTTGGATGTTGCACTGTCACACAAAGGGGGAGAGGCTATTTTTAATGGTTTTCTCTGCAGGGGGAAATAATGTGTTAGCAAATAATCATAACATGATGTTTCTAGATGCTAAAAAGGCTTTTGATTAAGTTGAATGGCAATTTTTTAAAGCTATTACCAGTTTGGATTGGGAGAGAATTTGTAACAAAGAATATCTTTATCATATGGTAAACCAGACTCCGGAATGTTTCTTAATATTAACAATGAACAATGAAATGTGGCTTTGGGGAAAGGAATACCCCTCTCACTGATAATGGGTTATATTCAAAGTCATAATTAAGCACCATCCATTTCAGTGGGATTTAGTCATGACTAATTCTCTTTGGATAGAGCCTACTCTTTGTTCTATGCATTGACATCTTAGCTTTTATTTATTTATTTATTTATTTATTTATTTATTTATTTATTTATAATATTTCTGTGCCACCCAAAGTTTGAATATCTGCGCAGTTTACAATTTAAATCATTTAAAACATCAAATCAATTAACAATTAGAATCATTTAAAACATTTAAAACCCAGTATTAAAAATTTTAAAACTATAAATCTAATTAAAAGCCAGGGTAAATAAATGTGTTTTCAGTGCCTTTTAAAAAGTTCCCAGAGATGGGGAGGCTCTTATTTCAACAGGGAGTTCATTCCAAAGTCCAGGGGCAGCAACGGAGAAGGTCCATTCCCGAGTAGCCACCAGATGAGTTGGCAGCAACCACAGACGAACCTATCCAGATGATCTTAACATTTGGTGGGGCTCATGGCGAAGATGTTCTCTTAAATACCCAGGGCCTAAGCTATTTAGGGCTTTATAGGTAATAACCAGCACCTTGTATTTTGCCTGGAAACTTATCAGCAAGCCCGTGCAGTCCTTTCAACACAGGAGTAATATGGTCTTTCCTAGATGACCCAGAGACCAACCTGACTGCCACATTTTGGACCAAATGCAGTTTCTGGACTACATACAAAGGCAGCCCCACATAGAGCACATTGCAGTAATCCAGCATATGGTTACCAGCATATGTACTACCATTTTGAGGTCATTCTTCTCAAGAAACGAACACAGCTGGTGTATCAGCTGAAGCTGATGAAAAGCACCTCTGGCCACCAGGGAGAGGTCTCGATCCAGAAGCACCTCCAGACGGTGTACCTGTTCCTTCCGGGGGACCGTGACCCCACCTAGAACAGGCAGAGCAAAATTGTCTCCCGAGTTCCGACCCCATATGATAAGTACCTCCGTCTTATCTGGATTCAGCCTCAGTTTGTTATCCCTCATCCAGCCCATTACTGCCTCCAGGCAGGCATTTAGGGAGGTTATGCTTTCTCCAGATGATGTTGACATGGATAAATAGATTTGGGTGTCATCAGCATACTGATAACACCCTGCATCAAATCTCCTGATGATCTCTACCAGCGGTTTCATGTAGATGTTAAACAGCATCGGAGACAATATGGAGTCCTGAGGGACACCATACGAAAGTTCATATTTGGAAGAACAACAGTCTCCAAGAAATACCATCTGGAATCTGCCCGTGAAATAGGATTGGAACCACTGCAAAGCAGTGCCTCCCATCCCCAATCCCCGCAGATGTTCCAGAAGGATACTATGTTCAATAGTATCAAAAGCTGCTGAGAGATCCAAAAGGACCAACAGAGTCACACTCCCTCTATAAGTTCCCAATTGGAGATCATCCATCAGGCTGATCAAGGCAGTCTCCACCCCACTGAAGTCCCCAAGCTATCACAACTAGATTATAATTTTATCAAATGACTAAGAGTGGGAGAACAAGTAAGTTGGCATTATATGCTGGTGATGTGGCTTTTATATTAACAGACTATCAGTATATAATGGATCTGAATCTCTTAGACGGGTTAGGTGCTCCAGTCCTAGAATGTGCTTGTGATCTGTTCCTGGGAATTCTCCTTATCTACTGCAGCCCCCTGCACCAGATCCCTTGCTGTGACAGTCAGTAGGGGTGGGGTTGGCAGGGTGGAGAATAGGTGTGGTTAATTCCCACTTTTTCTCACCCCATCCAGGCTACCTCTCTCTCTCTTTCTTGCCTCACTCCACCTTAGCATTAACCCCAGACATATGGATCAGTTACTCACTGGTCATTACTCATTGTGGCAGGGCGAGAAGAGTGGGAGAGGGGCAGCTTGGATGCAGTGAGAAGAGTGGGGATGAGCTGCACCTGTGGGTGATTCTGTGCCTCCTCAGCCCCACCAATATGCCACTGCCACTGCCACTATGTCTATTAAAATTTAAAGAGATATAATTTTTTTCACTGATGGAGTTGTGTAACTGATATTTCTAAATGTTCATAGTTGATTATGTTTTGTTTGATGTGGAATGGAAAGTTTGCATCTGTCAAAACAATTATATGCTTAAAAGTTTAAGAAAAAGAACAAGATGAACAAGTTGTTCTAGTAAGAACTAATCTGCTTACTTTCCTTTCACTATCCCTACAGCTGGAGTAAATTTGGTCCAGATTGGTTAGGCAGTTTACAAGTTAGCCCACTTGCATCTCAAACATTTATGTGTCTGCTATTTTGAATTGGGGTTGATGACATCATCACAAAGTAGGTGTTTGAGGTGTCCCTATGCATCCCTACAACTATACCAAATTTGGTCCAAATTGGTTCCCTCTTGCACCTCAAACATTCACATGTCTGCCATCTTGAATCAGGGTAGATGACATTACAAACTACACCCTTGAGCCATCCTTATGTGTCCCTACATCTATAACAAAGTTGGTTCAAAATGGTTAGGTGGTTCACGTTAGCCCATTTGTGGCTCAAATGTTTATGTGTCCTCCATCTTGAATTGGAGTGGATGACATCATCACAAACCATGCCATTGATGTGCCCCTGTGTGACACTCACTACAATTGTGCCAACTTTGGTTCAAATCAGTTAGGCAGTCCACAAATTAGCCCTCTTGCATCTAAAATGTCCACCATCTTGAATCGAGGAGGATGACATCATCACAAACTGTGCCATTTAGGTATCCTTCTGTGCCCCTACAGCTGTAGAAAATTTGGTTCAAATTGGTTAGGCGGTTCACAAGTTCACTTGTGTCCCAAATGTTTACTCATCCTCCATCTTGAATTGGGGTGAATGACATGATCATGAACTATGCTGTTTAGGTGTCCCTTTGTGTCCCTACAACTGTACCTGATTTGGTTCATATTGGTCCAGGCATTGCAAAGTTGATAGCAGGGGACACACACACACACACACACACACACACACACACACACACACACACACACACACACACACACACGCAGAATGCCAGGTGATCTCATAAGCCTACTGGAAAGTAGGCTAAAAAGAATTCTGCCCTTTTGCAGCAAAATGGACTGTTACACGGATTTGGTGGTCTGTGCACTCTTCTAATGTCTCCATTCAGCCCTCACTCTGTTGGTCAAGTTATTTGAGTGCTGCAGCTTGAGCAACATGAGGTAAAGGGTGGGATGGGGTGTGCACAGATCTCCCATTTCCCAGACCATCTAGTGTGCTGTGCATACAATGCAGTATGGGATGGGTGAAATTGTCTGCATTAAGCCTTCATTTGTAAGTACTGAAAGAATTAAGGCTCTTGAATTATGTTCATCATCTCATTGTCAGCCTGTCAATACAAAAATAATGTAATCTCACCATTTCCATATTTTCTAAACTCTCTAATGACTTTCTTTTTTAACTATAGAAAAATCTTTATGAAAAATAATAGAAATACCCGTTGAGCCAAAAAGGAATATGGGAGACAACTGTGTCACGGCTTTCTCCAACTCTATTATGAGTAATGTATCTGGAAAAGAACGTAAGCAATCCACTGACTCAAATGTCATAGTATTGAGGACTTCAACACTGGTGAATAATGAGGATGCACATCAAATACAAATGGTACCTGGTTCCCAGGATTCATTATTACCGTTGGAGGCAGAAAAGAAATCTGTAGTTGATTGACAGTTAAAGTCTTCTAACCAAGTCGCTGTCCTAGTTTGGAATGTGGCTGGTTTGAGACCAAAATCTAACGATCCTGACTTCAAGTCTTTTCTTCTGAAGTATGGTATCTTAATATTTCAAGAAACTTGGTTGACTGATGATTTTTCCCTTCCTGGTGTTACATCGATTTCCCTTAAAGCTGCTAAAACTGCGAGTAGAGGAAGGCTTAGCAGGGGTTTAATAACTTTTGTCTCCACTGCTCTGACTTCTCAACTGTCTCTTATCAGAAAGCTGGATCCATATGCACTTGCTATTCAATTTAATATTGGATCTTTTAATTTGATTGTGATTAATATCTATTTAGCGCCAATAACTACAAATGCTCTGATGTCTGAAGTATGGGCTAAAGTAGAAACATTTATTGCTGATATCAAAATGACATATTATGATTCCTACCTAATTATTGCTGGCGATTTTAACGCACGGGTGGGAGAGTCGGATGAGTTAGCCTTCGCAAAATACCATATGTTCCCTGCGTCTGTGCCTGTTCCTTCTCCACTATTAATAAGACAATCAAAGGATGTAGTAGCTAATCTTTCGGGCCTAAATTTGCTTTTAACACTTCGTAAACTGGACCTTCATTTACTTAATGGTGCGATGTTACCCGATTATCCAGCGGATTATTCCCATTGGGCAGGATTAAATCCTTCATTGATTGATTATGTCTCGGTCACGAGAAATGTAGTCCCGTGGGTGGGGAGCTTTCAAGTGATTCCTCGTCCGGAAAGCGATCACTTCCCTCTAGCTACGAATTTAATGATAAGAGTGAATATTTCATCTAGGGGGTGTCAGGAATTGGATATGGCTAAAGGAAACGTTACGCATAGAGTGAAAAGAACGGCACAGCAATCTGCCCGTCTTACTGATTTACTCAACTCTTCAAAAGCCCAATATTTGCGGGAGCCTATTATCTCTGGGTCAACATTGCCTGACAGGAATTGTCTAATAGAGCATTATGACAGACTTCTAGCATTAATACAGCCAATGTTTACTGGTATAACTTCAAACAAGGAGCAAAAAGTACCTTTACGCCCTTGGTTTGATAGAGCCTGTAAGGAGGCAAAATGCATGCTAATGAAGGCATTTGCTAGGTATAACGATGATGCAATTAAGGATAATGTTCATGAATTATTATTAATGAGAAGGCAATATCAGAGTTTATTAAAACAAAAGAAAATACTTTGGGAGAAACAGAAAGTGAAGGAGATTATTGAAGCAGCCAATATGAAAAATCAGGCAACTTTTTGGCGATTGATAGCTTTACCATTGGGAAGGGCTCCATCCACACCTGATAATATAATATCTGCAGAAATTTGAGTGAGCCATTTCAATAGGCTAAACAGGCAAAATAAAGCCCCCATAAGGTCCATAGAGGACTACACAGTTGATTTGCCTAGGTGGAACCCGGTCTCTTGTTCGGAAGTGGCTGATCTAGTGAGACAATTTAAAAAGGGCAAAGCCCCTGGAATTGATAAAATCACTATTGAAAATACTTTATCTAATATGGATTGGTGGATACCAGTATTAGCCTCCTTATTCACTTACATTGATAGTACTGCAACCATCCCATCTGACTGGGGGGTTTCTGGTCTGGGAGGAGAGCTGGTCTTGTGGTAGCATGCATAACTTGTCCCCTTAGCTAAGCAGGGTCTGCCCTGGTTGCATTTGAAAGGGAGACTAGAAGTGTGAGCACTGTAAGATATTCTCCTCAGGGGATGGAACCACTCTTGGGAGAGCAGAAGGTTTCACGTTCCCTCCCTGGCTTCTCCAAGATAGTGCTGAGAGAGATTCCTGCCTGCAACCTTGGAGAAGCCGCTGCCAGTCTGTGAAGACAATACTGAGCTAGATAGACCAATGGTCTGACTCAGTATATGGCAGCTTCCTATGTTCCTATGTAATAATAGTACCAATTTATAAAAAAGGTAGCTGAAGTGATCCTGCCAGTTACCAACCAATAAGTCTCTTGAGTGTGGTTAGCAAAATATATGCCAAACATTTAGCAATCAAATTGGAGGATTGGATTAAAGATAACAACATTCTTGCTGTTGAACAGGCCGGTTTCCAAGCTGGCTACTCTACGATGGAACATGCTTTGACTCTCCACTATCTAGTTGAAAAATATACTGCTAGGCCGGGAGTGGCCCTGTACACTGCATTTATAGATTTGAAATCGGCATTCGACTCCATCTCAAGAGATAGGCTTTGGCAGAAATTAATAGAATTGGCTATTGATAAACGTTTACTATTATTGATATATAAGTTATATGAGAAGACCCGCCTGTGGGTGCGATATACCCAGGATGATCAATTATCAGCAGAGGTCTCAGTAAATAGAGGGGTAAGGCAGGGATGTATACTGGCGCCTATTTTATTTAATGTTTACATTAATTCGGTAGTGAGCTGCCTTGATGATTCATCCTTACATCCACCTAGGCTGGCACAGAAGCATATAGCAATTTTGCTATATGCCGATGACATGATCCTTCTCTTCCAGACCCCCATTGGATTACATAGAGCCCTGGCGCAATTAACTTTATATTGCAACAGAGAGCTGATTGAGGTAAACTGCCAGAAGACCAAGGTATTAGTTTTCACCAAGAGGCCTAAGATTCATACTTGGCATATGAATGGAAATAAAATTGAACAAGCAAAATCTTATAAATACCTGGGAGTTGTTTTCCATGCAGCTGGCATTCGGAATGTACACCAAAAACATATTATCCAGAGCGCTCAAACCTCAATTAACTTAATCAAATCATTTCACTTCTCACGTGGAGCTAGGTATATACCTGTTGCATTAAAACTATTTGCTGCCAAAGTACTTCCGCAAATAATGTATGGTGCGCAGTTAGGTACATTTACTAATTTTGCCTTGATCGAATCTTTGCAAACTAAATTTATAAGACGTATACTGCAACTTCCAAGGTGTGTCTCAAATTCTGTCATTAGAAGAGAGGTGGGACTGACCACAATTGAATCCTGCTACTGGAAAGCCATTATACTTTTCTGGCTAAAGCTTGTGTTTACAAAGGTTGGGTTGGTATATCTTATCCTGGAGGATCCTTCAAATCTAATTGGGAATTAGGAATCATGGAAAAATTATCAGCATATGGATTCTCCCTAGTGGAGATAACCAGACTAGGATTTGATCGAGCTAAGCGCTTGATTATACAGCGTACACAGGATGTAGAGCTGCAAATGGAACAGGCAAACTTACCGGGTGGTATATATCTTGGAAGTCAGAACATTGAGTTTAAGCCAGCTCCATATTTAAGTAATGTCTTGATACCAAAGTTCAGACGAGCTCTCACTCTCACCCGATTAAACGCTCTACCTACAGCAGTTTTATTTGGAAGATTCGCAGGCACGTCAAGTGTATCTAGAGTGTGCCCATGTGGATCTGGCCATATCGAAACAACCGCTCATGTCCTGTTGTACTGTGATCACTATAGAGAAGTAAGATGTAAATTAATAGCCCTGCTCTTGAATAATTTCCCGGGTCATCAAGATGAATTTTATTTAAATTATCTGCTTACCAACTTAAATTCTGATGTTGTAGATACGGTGGCTAAATTTTGCTATATAATATGTCAAATGCGGACTCACATAGTGTAATGAATGTTCTATTGTCGTTCCTATTTTCATTTTTATCTGTTTTTATTTTATTTTATTTTACTGGTCTATGACTGAAATAAATATATATATAATTTATAATAGTTATTGAAAACAGTAACAATAAGATTTTAATCCATCTTCTATCATTTCCCCAGCTCACATGGTCCAATGCTTGAAGGTTGTAGAGAAATGTAATGCTGTTCTATCTCAGCTGAAATTAAGACTGTTTCAACAAAATCCTGTGAATGCTTACATGAGCTCAAATACTGACAAACAGCAATTTTCTCTGATCCCCCCTTCCTTCTGTCACCCTTGATGCCCTCCTGAGAATACATCCCTGAAGGTCCCCCAATGCTTAGGGACATTTTTTTGGGGGGAGGGGGGCATTGGAGCAGCAGAGGAAAGGGGGATTGACCAAAATCACCCCTCCTGCCTTGCACATGCAAAATGTTCTTACATGCATGTTATATTAGTGTGTGAACCATGGAACCAAGATCTATTGAGCTGAATAGGACTTTATCTGAAGTAGCTGTGCATAGGACTGCAGCCTTTGTTTCTTACCACTGAGAAATTCATGATGAAGATACTTAGCAGCATGGTAATAATATTTAGCACGGCCACATCATCTTCTAAAACTTTCTGCTGCTCAGTTTGTATTCTTTATTTAGTGAATAATTTGTGGAGTTTTATTATTCTAATTTGAATTGATTTATCAAACATTGGATTAGATTTAGCATCTGCGATGGTATGCTAATTGATTGATTGATTAAAATTATTTCTCCCCTGCCTTCTCATTTCAAAGACATTTACAAAGTGAATTACGAAACACGGCTTAAATATTGAAATACAAAACCATGAAATTCTTGGCCGGCACAACACGCAAGATGCCAGTGGCAAAACATTACATGCCAGGGCTGCTGCAGACTTATAAGGCAGCACTGGTGCTCTTGAGAATGAATGACTGAGCAGTCAGCAATGGGAATAACTGCAGCACTGCTGATCGCACAACCACTCATTCTCAATAGTGACAGGACTTATGGGTCTGCTGCAGCCCCAATGCAGTTCGCATGATTGTCAGCATGCTGGGCATCATGTCAGCTGTTATAAACAACAGAAACATAATAAATCATATTTTTCATTTTAGTTAGGAAAATTAATAAGAATTGTAGCAATATATTTACTTTCATAGTCCTAATTCTCCTCATGTAGTATATTTTTTACCTTTGACCACTTGTTTAAATCTTGTCATTTTAGTTATCAATAATATATTGATTCCAATCTATACAATCTATACATCTTTAAATAAATTTACTTTTAGATATCTGAAGTATTTTTTCTGTCCATCTAGCACACCACTATTTCTTACTACATCCTTATTCTCCAAATTTCTATGTATTCCTAACAGCTCTTTTAAAACATTTAGTTTATACCCCACTGTATTTCTTTACTGAAACTCTGGAATGTATTTTCCCACCCCCACCCCCTCCAATATTACACCGTCTACACAGAGTGCTATTTTCAACTAATTCTCAAGTACTCCAATCTTGTTAGCATCTTTTTCCAGCTCTGTGATTGCCAGGTCTGTACACATATTAGCAAACATCAAATGTAATGTATTCCTTCTAAAGAGTATAAGGTTTGATTGTTGCCTGTTGAAAATTATTTTTGAAGGAGGTGTGCAACAAATCAGCTCAATTCAGTTTGGCATATTAAGACAAAATCCTGATTCCTTCACTATATCTTTTGGTAAAGAACATTCTATTCTGTCACATGCCTTCTCAGTAATGACAACAATATAATAAAAGCAGGTAATTTGGAAAATTGGTGATGAATTGATCACTTTCCTAATATTTTCCATAAGCTGCCTCTTCTTCAGAAAGCTGGAATAGTCCCTATGAATATAACTGCATAATAACGGATTAACCTTTTCTATCAATATCATTGTTAAAATTTCATAATCAGTGGTTAACATACAGACTGAGGAACAGCATGCAAAATGAACACTTTTGCACTACCTCTAAAGGATGGCTTGGTTGCACTAAAAATGGGGATTGTGAGAGAGTGCTCTTCTGGAAAAGTTTCCATTGGAATAAGCACTTACATTTATATACCGCTCTATAGCTGGAAGCTCTCTAAGCGGTTTACAATGATTTAGCATATTGCCCCCCAACATTCTGGGTACTCATTTTACCGACCTCGGAAGGATGGAAGGCTGAGTCAACCTTGAGCCCCTTGGTCAGGATCGAACTTGTAACCTTCTGGTTACAGGGCAGCAGTTTTACCACTGCGCCACCAGGGGCTCAATAAATGAGTGTAGGAGAGTTAATAAAGTTGTAAAGTTGTGCTGTCGAGTCAATGTCAACTCCTGGCGACCACAGAGCCATGTGGTTGTCTTTGGTAGAAAACAGGAGGGGTTTACTATTGCCATCTCCCACACAGTATGAGATGATGCCTTTAAGCATCTTCCTATATCACTTCTGCCCGATATAGGTGTTTCCCATAGTTTTTTCCCATAGTCTGGAAAACATACAAACTTTCCCATAGTCTGGGAAACATACCAGTGGGATTCGAGCCAGCAACCTCTTGCTCCCTAGGTAAGTTACCCTGTTGTGCCATTAGGTGGCTTAGGAGAGTTAATAAGCTCCCCCAAAACAGATTACATGCAGCACCAATCTAGTCAATAATTTAGCTGCAAGACAAAATTTAAGCCCTCTCCTTTCAATTGCCTGCTGCCAGAGAATCAGACTCCAATACATTAAATGTATAAAGTAAAATTTGTAATATGTATTGTATCACATTCATTTTAAAGCAAGCAGTATGCAGATACAAAATAGATTGCAACAACAAATAACAACTGACAGACAGCATGCATGTTGAGGCTAGGCTGACAGAAACAGCCAGTCCCATCTCCTCAGCAAAACACACATTTATTGTGCCACCTTAGAGGAATAAAAGGCTGTATTTGTTGAATTCTCCATTACAATTGGCTTATGCTGACCAGGTAGTTCTTTCTTGTACCCACTGCATTTCATGCGATTGGTTCACCCCTTTCACGTAAATTCTTCCCCTGATATCATCTTATGACTTAACACACTTCCCCCTCCCTCAGTTATGAAGTATGTTCTTGCAGTCAACTTCTTGTTCTCAATCCCTTTTACTCATCTTTTATTCTTGTTAACCTTATTCTCTGTCGTCGGTTACCTTGGCCTACCCAGTTATGTGGAAAGTGTTCTTTATCAGGGCAACCACAGGTCAAAGTCTATTCCTTGATTCCTTTCAATCTATCATACCATAATAACATGTATTGATTAAGCTGTGTGCAGATTTAATTGGATTTTCCTTCATGAGGCATGCCGCATTTGGACAACTGCTGTACAACTGTAGGTATGCTTGCAGTTGTGCAGCATTAGTTTAGGGGTTGTGTCTGAATGGGCTCAGGCAGCCACAGGCAGAATAGGGAGTGGTTTCCTTAAGACGCAGGTAATCAGGTCCTTACCTGCTCTGCTGCTGCCTCATCGCTTTCCTGGGCACAGCACTTGCTCTACCAAAGGGCATGTGCAGGTCTCAGGGAACAGTGCCACAGCCACACACAGTCTTTGGTAAATTTGGTAAAGTTTAATTGTAAACCACCCTGAGCCATTTTGGAAGGGCGGTATACAAATCAAATCAAATCAAATCAAATCAAATCAAAAAATAAAGCGAGTGCCACACCTGGAAAAGCACTGGGGTGGCAGAGGAGTAGGCCACCAAATCAGTGTGGCTGCAAGAGCCCGAACCAGTTCAGCGCTTCCTTAAGGAGGCGCCAAACCAGTTTGTGCACATCCCTACATTTGTTTGAAATGCAAGCTACAGACTTAAACTGCTAGCTAGTCCAACAGTTTTGCACTAGCATAAAGTCTTTTGGCAAGTGGTTCATTGCTCTGGATACCAGCCAGTGTTTAGAATTGATAGCTGTCTAAAACAATTGGCTTCCCCCCTCATCTTTTTCTGCCTTAGGGATTAAGATTATATTTGCTTCAAAAATAAAATAGCAAAAATTAAGGAATTGAAACATTTTGCAATTCCAAAAATGTAAAACGTTAATATAATTTTTGCGTTGTATCCAGGGTTGTCTTATTCTTTATGCAATATGCAACTCGAGCTTTGGAGTTAAGTAACCTTTGAAAACATAATAGAATCCTGTACTGTGACCAAAGTGTTGTTCAACTCTGTTGCCTTATATTCTACTTCCCTATTAACAGGTTCCTCTAGTCTATCTGTATGTATGCATGTGTGCATGTATTTATTTGTTAAAACATATTTTCCATTTTTCTGAAAATGCCAATCTAGAAGTTTATAATACAATATAAAAACAAAATATAATAATAACAAACACGATAGCCTTACCTCACCAAATGGTACTCAAATATTTTGTTCTGATTAAACCTAAATAAGACTCTCAGGCATGTTGTTTATGTGTTTTCTATTTTATCTGTTGTAATAATTTTCTCTTTTTAAAATCTCTACCTTGTACAAAAAAAATCAATAAAAATGATTTTTAAAAACCCAAACATAATTACAATATTAAACAAAACAGCACAACATAAAATAAAATGGCAGCCTCGAACAATAGCTAGATCATAGCAGATATCCCAAAGTAGCCATTTAAAATTTAATTTAAAAGCCAGTCAGCTAGCCCCAAATGCTTGCTGGAATAGTCATGTGTTGCCTTGTGATAATGCTGGAATGTCCAATTTACTAATCAAGTTTTTAGTATCCTCTGTCTCAGAATTTAATATTTCTTCTAATTGGACACAATATTTCCAAAGATTATATATTTTAATTTGTTCATAACCTTTGTCAGCGATATCCAGTTTCCTTGAAAACAATTAAGAAGTATCAAATAAAAGTTTTTTAAAAATAAAATCTCTTTCTTCACCTTTTCTTTTCCTTCTCCTCTTTATCCTTATGTTTATCATGTTTTTAGCAAAATATTTGACAAAGTTCCCATCAGAACAGATTTGTTAAATGAGGGCTAGATGGCAATACTATCAGGCAGATTCACTAGCAGTTAGAAAACCATACCATACTCAAAGAGTATCATCAATGACTCTTATCAAACTGTTGGGAGGTTTTGAGTGAGGTACCATGAGGTTCTGTACTGGGCCCAGTTCTCTTCAATATGTTTATCACTGACTTCGATGAAGGGATGGAGGAAATCATCACCAGATTTCCAGATCACACAAAACTCAGAGGGATAGCCAACACCTCAGAAGGGAAGAATAACATTCTGTTCTTCACAGAATGGAAAACTGGGCTGAAACTAACAAAATGAAATTCAACAGGGACAAATGCAAAATTCTACATTTAGGCGACAAAATAAAATAAATCAAACACACAGGACTAGAATGGCTTGGCAACAGTATTCCCTCTAACAGGGATTCCCAGATGTTGTTGACTACAACTCCCAGCATCCCCAGCTGCAATAGCCTTTGCTTGGGAATTGTGGGACTTGTAGTCAACAACATCTGGGAATCCCTGTTAGAGGGAACACTGCTTGGCAACAGTACAAGTTAAAAGGATCTTGGAATTGCAGTTGATCACAAGCTGAACATGAGTTAGTGGTGTGATACAGTTGCAAAGAAGGCTAATGCAGTTTTAAGCTGCACTAACATAAGAACATAAGCCCTGCTGTTGTTAGCCCCAAGGCCTATCTAATGCAACATCTAATGTTAGGCCAAGGCCTATCTAATGTCAGGTCCAAGGCTTATCTAATGCAGCATCCTGTTTTGCACAGTGGCCCACCAGATGTGTTTGAGAAGGCAAGATATGAAGGCATGTCCTCTCTTCTGCTGTTGCTCCCCTGCAACTGGTATTCTGAAGCATCCTGCCTCTGAGCCTGGAGGTATCATATAGCCATCAAGACTAGTAGCCATTGATAGACCTGTCTTCCATGAACTTGTCTGGGCCTTTTTAAGTGCATCCAAGCTGGTGGTCATCAACACATCCCGTGGCAGAGAATTCTACAGATTAATTATGCGCTGTGTGGAAAAGTCCTTCCTTTTGTTGATCCTAAATTTCTTGGCAATCAGTTTCATGGGATCACCCCCCGGTACTAGTGTTATGAGAGAGAAATTTCTTTCCACACCATTCTTAATTTTATAAACCTCCATCATGTCTCCTCTTAGTCTTCTAAAAAGCCCCAGATGTTGTCGCCTTGTCTCATAAAGAAGGTGCTCTAGGCCCCTGATCACCTTGGTTGCCTTTCTCTGCACCTTTTCTATTTCTACAATATCCCTTTTGAGAGATGGTGGCCAGAACTGTGCACAGTACTCCAAATGTGGCCACACCATAGATTTGTATGAAAGCATTATAATATTATCAGTTTTATTTTCAGTCCCCTTCCTAATGATCCCAAGCATGGATTTTGCCTTTTTTTTTTTAACAGCTGCCTCACACTGAGTCTTCAAGTCACGAGAAATTATAGTTCCACTTCATTCCACACTAGTCAGCCTTCATCTGAAATACTGTCTCCAGGTCTGAAGTCACATGTAAAGAGGGACATAGACAGATTGGAAAGGGTTCAATGGCAAGCAATAAAGATGATCAGGGGTCTGGGGGAAAAGGCACTGTGAGGAAAAGTTGAAAGTACTTGAGTGTGTTAAGCCTTGAGAGTAGAAGGCTGAGTGGGGCTAGGACAGCATTCTTCAAATACCTCAAGGACTGCCATATAGAAAAGGCGAAAGATTTGTTCTTTACCATCTCAGGGGTCAGGGCTAGATCTATAGGCTTAAGTTACAGGAAGGTAGATATTGGTTGAACATTAGAAGAAACTTCTTAATGGTCTGAGCAGTTTTGCATTGGAGCCAATTATGGGAGCAGGGAGAGCTTTCCCTCACTGGAGGCCTTCAAGCAGAAGCTGGACAGGGACCTAGGAACATAGGAACATAGGATGCTGCCATATACTGAGTCAGACTCCTTTTCCACCCTCTCCAAATAAATAAATAAAATGCTTGCAGGTCACGGCACAGAGATTGAGGAAGAACAGGCAGGTTTCAAACCTATATTCCCCAGGCCACAGAGCAGTTCTGTAACTACCCAGCCTCTTCTACCTGGTAGTTCTCTACCCAAAACAGTTCTATAACTAGCCAGCCAGTACCCAGTTCTGTCTACCCAGCAGACACAAGAAAGACTTATCATGGGCATGATAAGTCACGCCCCCAGCAAGCACCTTTTCCTTTGCTCATGGAAAAATGGCCAAAGGTGTGAGCTGTGGATGTGATACCCCTCCTGCGGGGGGGGGGGGATTGGGTGGGGTCCTGTGTCTTGGCCAATCAAAGCAACCACTGCAGGCTTTCAAATCAGATGACTTACCTTTTTCTCTGGCCATACCACCTAGCCACTGAGATCATCTTCATGGTAAAGGTAAAGTATGCTGTCGAGCTGGTGTCGACTCCTGGCGACTGAAGCATTTGTAGCTGAATTTGTGCAACACATTTAAATAACATTTCTCAGATTGCTAAATATTATCTGTTACTTCTACTTAATTGTGGTTGGTAGTATCCTGGCTAGAGAGATTGAAATCCATGGACAGACAGGTATATGAGACAGCAGAAGCATTTCCAACTGAACTCTAAGATGGAAAATAATTGTTATCATTATATTCAAAACTCTCTTCATGAGTCAACTGTTTGGAGATCTAGTAAAACAGTCTGCAACTGTTCTCTTCCTCTTATGCCTAAATGTTTCATCAGAACAGAGCTGCAAACCTAACCCATACACACACCTTGATCAATACAATGAAATTTAGTTAGGAGGTCATAAAAGGGAAATGATTACCTACTCAAAAGTAATAGTATTTCTTTATATATTTCCATACATCTTTGGTATGAGCCATACACCACTCCTTATCTTGGTAACACCCTCATAATCTCAAATGACCCAAAACCTATTGAAAACTCCTCCAGAGTCTTTTAGACTGCATCAGTCCCATTTCATCATTCTGCAACAAAGATGGAAAGAGGTACAGACACCACAGGATGTACGTAACAAACATGCTTTTCTCATCCTCTAAACCTTTCTTGATGGCACATCTGCCACTCACACTGCATTTTGAATTGCAATCAACAGCAAATAAAAAACACATTGTGTGCAATGCAGCCGAACAAAGCAAGAGAACCCAGCATGTGATGGGAAAGAATGGAACTCAAAGCTCCACTGCTTGCAGGCAAGAAATGGTTTCACCATGAACGACTGGTACTAGAAGAACTGCGGAGAGGAAAGACCATCCCACTTCTTTTCATGTGGACCTAAAACGATTCCTCTTCTATTCATGAAGACCTAAAACTACACCACTTCTTTTTAGAGCCTGGCCTAACCATTCCACATGCTCTCCAATATTTCACTGATGAAAATAAAGACATCCCAATGAATATATTCATTTTATTTATTTATCAAACTTGTATACTGCCCCAAACGTACTAGGACCAGGGAAACCCGAGTTCAAATCCCCATTCAGCCATGATACTAGCTGGGTGCATGCCATAAAATGCATGCCATAAAATGGAAAGCAGGTAGTTAAGTGCCTGCAAAGCACATTATTCCAGATTACCAAAGCAGGTGAGCCAAGCCCATACCTTCCAACATTTCACAGATGAAAACAGAGATACCCTTTCAACCACCAGCTTCCAGAACAAGGATTATGGCCCACGCTTCGCCATCCTTTCACTATTACACATTGCTGAAGACTGGATTTCACTAGGCTATAAGCTGCACACTGCATAGCATCTTAGTGCTGTATACCCATTTACATGCAGGTGCATTAGAGACACGATGCATTCAGTCACCCACCTGGAGATTTAATTTCTAGAGACTCTGGTGAAGAAGCAAAATCCTGAAGAATGACAACTGTAGCAACACGTGTGGAAAAGAAAACCGAACAAGGCATCCCTAAGAGTCAACTAGGGACAAAATAAGGGCAGTGATTTACCAGAGACAGATTCCAGAAAACGGGGACTGTCCCTGGAAAACAGGGCAGTTGCAGCTGATGATTCCACCTCCTTTCACCCTCCCACTTTGAAACCATCCCACTTCCGTTATTCTTTAACTTACAGCATTGCTCTTTTGAGAGGCTGATAATATTTCAGTGCTCTTGGAAATTAGCTTCCATCAGTAGCACAAGTGACAATGAAGAGGAAAATGCGTAGAAGGCAATTCATCCAGCATTATGGGCCAGTGCTGTGTGTTCCAGAAGATGAAGAGAAAGAATGGAAGTAAGGCAATATCAAATTAGAAGGACCAGCATTAGCAGTTGGCATGGCTGGACACCTGCAAAGGCCCTTGAGGTTTTATTATTATTATTATTATTACATTTATATCCCGCTTAACTACATACTTAAGTTTCTCTTTCACAACAACCCTGTGAAGGAGGTTAGGCTGAGAGAGAAGTGACTGGCCCAGAGTCAGCCAGCTAGTATTATGGCTGAATGGGGATTTGAACTCAGGTCTCCCCGGCCCCAGTCCAGCACTCTAACCACTACACCACGCTGGCAAGTAGCCCACCACTGACTGGAGACACCAGGGAGAAGATGAGTCTAAGCCTGTTCTCAGTTCAGAGTTAGGGACCATGACTTACCTGTAATCAACATATAGCAAATAGAATAATTAAGGGCTCTTTCACATCACACATTACATGGCAACAAACTGAGACTTGTTTGCAAATGTACACTCAACAGGGATCCACAACTAATCAGGCCACCCAGATTGGGGAAGCTTGAATATGGCAACCCTATCCCTGATGAGTTTGCCTGAGTTTTGACAAACATGTGCCGGTCAAATTCACATGCTAGATTTTAGATGCACACTTACATAATCTTAGGTGAACACCTAAAGTAACACAAGGTGTGAAGTTGGCCTGCCTGCATCAGGATTATTTCAGAAAGAAGTAAATGTGAATTCAAGCAGGACATTCAGATAATGAAAAGAAAAATGCAAACATAAGAGATAAACTAATGACTGCAAAGCACTTTACATAGACGTAAAGGGGTTTTAGAGGCCAAGGCTGCAGGAGAGAGAGAAGGGTGATGGTGGTGGTGGTAAGGCCTGCTCCATTGACTTAGTTGGGGCCAGCTGCCATATGGCTCTTCCCCTCCCAAAACTGTCTTTACTGTAGCCATCCCACCTGGTCATGATACAACTGGAAAGTTTGGTACCTGAATTGGGCCTTCCCTCTTCATGCCTTTCCCCTTTTGCGTCATTTCTATTGAACTGTAAGCTTGTACAGCATCTCCATTTCACAATTCAGTCACAAGGGGTCACTGTGGTCTAAGGAAATATTTAAGGATGGTGAAATTCAGAGCTCCTCCCTCAGACCGACAGAAAATCCTGCCTGTCAAATCTACAAGCGGGATATCACACAATGGATGCAACACCACTGGAAAATATCCCAATGATTTTACACCTATCAGTCTAGATGAGTTGCTTGGATTCTTCACTCCTCTAAGGAAAGAGATCTTTAACAAAGATCAGAGACTGCGAGGCTTGTGTCTGCATTTGCAATGGTTGCCTGGGAGAATGATTTTGTGGCAAAGCGGCTGCTGCAGCTGATTCTGCTCCACACAGCCTGGGAGGTGGGGACCAGCCAGCTCCATTATTCTGTGCCTGAGGAATCCCAGCATGGCACTTTTGTGGGCCGCATCGCCCAGGATCTGGGGCTGGAGGTGAGTGAGCTGGTGCCTCGGCTCTTCCGGATGGTTTCCAAAGGACCCGAGGACTATTTTGAGGTAAATGTGCAGAATGGGATCTTGTTTGTTAATTCGCGCATAGATCGAGAGGAGCTTTGCAGCAAGAGCCCTGTGTGCTCCATTCACCTGGAGGTGATTGTGGATAGACCCCTGAGGGTCTTCCATGTGGAGGTGGAGATCAAGGACATAAATGATAATGCACCTGTTTTTGCAATTAATGAACAAAGTTTAGCTATTGCAGAATCAAGATTACCAGGTAGTCGTTTCTTACTAGCAGGTGCCTCTGATGCAGATATAGATGCCAATGCCCTGCTAACCTACACACTCAGCCTGAATGACTATTTCATTCTTGATTCCGGAAGTGATGAGGATCAGAATAAATCTCCAGTACTTATATTAAAAAGTCCACTGGACAGGGAGGAGACCCCTGTGCACCATTTAGTACTCCTGGCCACTGATGGGGGCAAACAGAAGCTGACTGGCACAGCTCAGTTGGTGATCAATGTGTTAGATGCAAATGACAACCCTCCTGTATTTAACCAATCTGTTTATAGGGTACAGTTGCTAGAAAATGCAAGTATTGGAACATTAGTTATTAAGCTTAATGCTACAGACTTAGATGAAGGAATTAATAAGGAAATCTTGTATTTTTATAGTAATAATGTGCCTCCAAGTTACACAAAGATTTTTAGCATTAATTCCTACACAGGGGAAATCACAGTAATTGGAGAAGTAGATTTTGAAGTCATTAATTTGTATAACCTTGAAATTGTTGCAGAAGATAAAGCCAATCTTCCCTTATCGGGACACTGTAAAATTCTGATTGAGGTGTTAGATATGAATGACAACATTCCAGAAGTGTCAGTGACTTCTCTGTCTGTGCCAGTGCCTGAGGACTCCCCACTAGGGATAGTGGTGGCCCTGATTAGTGTCTCAGACAAAGACTCTGGAGCCAATGGGCAAGTGAGCTGTTCTCTATGGCCACCTGGGCTGCCCTTCAAACTGGAGTCAACATTCAAGAATTACTACTCACTGATCCTGGCTGAGCCTCTGGACCGGGAACAGGTAGCTGAGTACAGGTTGGTGGTGATGGCACAAGACCAAGGAGTTCCACCCCTGTCTGCTACTAGCAGCCTAGTAGTGCCAATCAGTGATGTAAATGATAACACACCCACGTTTGCACAATCTTCCTACACGGTCTTCGTGAAGGAGAACAACCCACCTGGTGCTCACATCTTCACAGTGTCCGCCTCAGATCCTGATGTGGCTGAGAATGGCCAGGTCAGCTACTGGCTGGATGAGAAGCTCTGGCCGCTGTCCAGCTACATCTCAGTACACTCAGAGAGTGGGAAGCTCTATGCCCTGCAGCCTTTGGACTATGAGGAGATGAAGCTGCTGGAGTTCCAAGTGAGAGCCAAGGATGCTGGGCTGCCCTCTTTGTGTGGCAATGTGACGGTGCAAGTCTTTGTAGTGGATGAGAACGACAATGCTCCTGCAGTGTCTACACCATCAGAGGATATCCCTACTGTTTTGGTGGTCCCTCTGTCAGCTGGGCATGTGGTTGGCAAGATCCATGCCCTAGATGCTGACTCAGGTTACAATGCATGGTTGCGCTATGAGCTGCATGAAGGAAGTAATGGACTCTGGAGAGTCGGGCTTTACAGTGGTGAGATTAGCACTATGCGTGCACTGGATGAGATGGAAGACAGAAGCAACCAGAATCTGATAGTTCTAGTGAAGGATCATGGAAAACCACCACTCTCAGCCACAGCCACACTTAGTGTGTCACTGGTGGCAAATGCTCAGGCCATTAAAACTGACACCCATCTTTCTAGGACAGGAGGGGGCCCAAAGCCCTTGGTGGACAATGTCAATGTCTACTTAATCATTTCCATCTGTTCAGTGTCCAGCTTATTCTTGCTAGTGATCATCATATACATGGCTCTGCGATGCCAATGCCAGGCAAAAGAGGCAATGACATATGGCCCAGGCACAGCCACATTGGTGTGTGCCAGTGAAGTGGGCAGCTGGTCATATTCCAATCGTCACAGCCACATTCTGGCAGGAGTAAGTGGGGAGGCCAGTGGCAAGAATGACCTCATGGTTTTCAGTCCCAACATACCTGTTTTTGCAGAGAATGGAGAAGTCAGGAAAGGGAAGGAACTGGTCCCAAATTCATCAGGAGAGGTAAGTCATGTGCAACCCTGAGAATCCTTGAAATGACGCATTTAACTGTAATTTCTCTAGCACTACATTTCTATTCTGCCAATTTAGGATCAGCATGATGTGAGAAAATGTATTTGTTGTAGAATGTAGATTAAAAATGGCAGTTAAGTCAATAAGTAGAGAGCTGAAAATGAAGGGTTTGTTGGCAAGTGCCACTTAAGCTTCTGTGTAAAGGATTCCATATTAAACAGAAATATTCAGGATCAACGATGCCCAATGAGGTAATTCCCACAATCAAAAACTGTGTTCTACCCAGGTTTGGGAGCTGTGTGTGCTCCCAATTTTCAGTTGTGTGGAAGCGAGGGAAGAGAAAAACCTGGGTAGAAGTGACTGTGTGGAAGGTAGGAGGAAAAGCTACCCAGGATTTCCTCCTACCTTGCTTCCATACAATCACTTCCACCCAGGTTTTCCTCCAACCACTCAGTGCACGGTGCATTATGGAACACCCGAGTATGGGACGCATCATCCCAGCTCTCTGAAAGTGAACCGTGTGGGTACATGGATGGCGCTTCCAGCAACATTTTGACAATTGTCCGGGGGGAAGGTGAGTGAAGCAAAGCCTCCCCCCCCGCCCACCCCACTCTCATGTAATGAACCTCATTGTCTCTTTACATTGATGTGAGAGTTTCTTCATGACAGGTAACTCCCATACTTTGTGCAACCATAGATTCCGCAATGGAATTTTAGCAGGCTTCCAATTGGCTTCGGCAAGCTCCAGCTTTGCCGCCATTAAGGAAGAATGATAATAAGTGTCTTGTGAAATATTATAGCCATGTATAGTAGTAGAACTAGTGGTATACTAGTGGCTAGTGGCTACTACTAGTGGAACTAGTGGCTACTACTAGTGGAACTAGTAGTAGAACTAGTGGAAGCCGCCTTGAGATTTTTTCAAATGAAAGGCGGGGTATAAATTTAACAATAAATAAATAAAATAAATAATTGGGGAATCAAACTGAATCTGAATCTAAAAACTGGTTCAGAGAGGGTTTTCCAGTGAGCTGGAATTGAACCCAAACCTAAACTCTCTTGGTTGCCTAGAACCTGAACCAACCAACCAAACAAACAAAATAATTGGTCACTTGGGAGATTCTTTGCAGGATGGTGAGTTCCTTTCTGCTGCAGGCATAATTGGAGGAACTATGTATCCCAGTGATCTTGAAAAGAAGGAACATGAAAATTTTCTAGACACAGTCTAGGACTGCTAGTCCTATTTCTCTCAAGAAGAAGCTTGCCCACATACAGGCTGTGGCTGAAGAACAAGGCCTCCGTGTTGAGGATGCTTGAACGGAGCAGGAAGTATCTTGGGTTTTCTTGGTACTGAAGTTCCACCTTACTGCTGTTCTACCATTCAGCCTAAACAGGGTACACTATTTCCTATTTTGCTGAGTTAGTGGAGGTTTTTTGAAAGAGAAGATAGAGTCCTGAGGAGCTGGGAGTAGAGGAGATGATGTTTAAAAGGAGAGGAAGGCTGTAAGATTGAGTAGGAGAAGAAGGGAGGCTCAATTTGAAAGCAGAGGAGTGCTTAGAAGCTTTTACACTCATTGATAAAATAATTATTTTATTACTTTGCCTGAGGCTTCCTTGGGTGGCTGAGCCTATTTCTTGAGTTTACCTTTTCTCCCAGAAAATAACCATTGCATATTACATTGCATATTCGGCTTGCAGTTTCATGATGCAAAGGCCACTTACTTTGCTTAAATTGTATGCAGTTCAGTAGTGTTAGCAAAGGTCTTGGGAAGAATCAGTTCCCTAATTTTAGCTCCCTCCAACAATATTTTTATAATGGCACATTGCTGTAGTATAGGCAGGGCCAACTCCGGATTTGAGAGGGCTTAGGGCAAATTGCCCTCATGGGCCCTCCTCCTATGATATATCTCCCCATTTGAGTAGATCCTGGTGAGCTTATTGGGTGGCAAGTGGCAGTGACCACTGCTGTTGTGCAGCTGTGGCCATGGCAACAATGGCAGTAGCGCGCCTCTCAACACCAGCACAACTGGAGATGACATTTTAATTTCCCCACAGTGTCTCAACCCCTGATGTAGTGATGCTCTCCAGCTGTGCTGGTGCTAAGATGGGTACCATGGCCATCATCACTTTGCCATATCCTGGTAAGTCCACCAGGACCCACCCATGTGGGGGCTCACCTGGTGAGCTTAGTTACCCCAGGTGGTTAGCAGTAGTAACTTTCTTCTCTGTGCAAAAGTGGATAGAAGCACCATTGATATTTTCCCACAATGCTTTGCCCCTGACATAGGATCACTGTGAAGATTTAGGAGACCCAGTGGCAATGCAGACATCAGTGGTGGTGGAGGACCTTTTTGATGGGCTGTGGCCCCAACCTTTGAATACCACATGCTGATGTTGAACCTGAATGTAGAGGGAGCAGGCATGAAAACAGCAACATTACTTTCAGTTGTTTTCTTACAGCTTTATATAAATTGTCGGTTTGATATTTAATATTGATTGAATGAATATTTATATACCATTTTTCAACAAAAGTTTCCAAAGTGATTTACATAGATATAACTAACTAACTAACTAACTAACTAACTAAAATGGCTCCCTGTCCCCAAAGGGCTCTCAATCTAATAAAGAAACACAAGAGACACCAGCAACAGCCATTGGAGGGATGCTGTGCTGGAGATGGACAGGGCCAGTTGCTCTCCCCTTACTAAATAAAGAGAATTGCACTTTTTAAAGATGCCTCTTTGCTCAGTTAGCAGTTATTTTTCAACATGAAATGTACCTAAACCAATTCACAACTAGATCAAGGTGTCCGAACCAGTTTCCCAACCACTTTTTAAAGTCAGTGGCTCAGATACTGCACTCACATACAGTGGCAGTTGTTCTAAAGCCATTGGTCTAAGGAAGATGCCCTCTCACAGTGGTGTTCTTCTACTTAAAAACACACCACTATGGCTTGCACACATGCAGCAGCCTCCGTGGCTCCAAAGCACAACCTCATTGCAGGAGCAATGGAGCTCCTATGGCATAATGGGATCTCTGTAGCTCCTGTGATGACATCATGTTTTGGAGGCTGTTGTGTGCATGCTGATTTTGAGCAGAAGAACACCACTGCAAGGTGGCATCTTCCTTAGACCAATGGTGGACTGTGCACTATATTAGCCACTCTCTGAACCAGAGCTGGAGTGTTAAAACATTACTGATGAACCTGAACCAGAACTAAACTCAAATGTTTAATTCATTGACTCCATTTCACATGCTTGCTGTCAAAAGGTTGGCATTCTTGGACACTTCTGCCAGACATATCAATGTATGCAGTCTTCTAGCTCTTTAGAATATTGTATGAGTATTGTACTCCTGATGTGATTTTGTTGGAAATGCTATAGGAAATGAATATGACAAATATTTATATACCGCTTTTCAACAAAAGTTCTCAAAGCGTTGTACATAGAAATGAATGAATGAATGAATGAATGAATGAATGAATGAATCCAGAGTAGATGTTGGCACAATTCATGACCTACTGCAGTCTCTGGAACTCTGTGACATAAATATGTTTAAAACTGGGTTGTTCTTTTAGTAAAAAGTAATAATTTTGTGATAATGGTTGTATCAAAGCCAAAAACATTCTGACTGTGTTCTCATATAGGGTGTGTGTGTGTGTGTGTATGTGTAGACTGAGGGACATCATAATACAAGACAAATCTGCAAAACTAAATACAAGTACAACTATTTCATCTTAATGTTTAATTACGTTAAGAAATATGTGCCAAATGACCAAATGCTTACCCGTCATCCCAGTGTTTTTACTTGATCAGAAGAAGCATTACCTTGTAATGAATAGTTGGCTAGATTGCCTCTTTAGCTCTGCCTTGGATCTCTCTAAATGAAAGGATGAACGCCCTTCTCATACATCATCCCTTTAGTGACGCCAGGACAGGCACATTCTCACTGTGTCCCTGCCCTCAACAGGTGAGCCGCTGGATGCTCACCTGAACTGGCTCTGAATCACTTGCAAATGGACATGTTTTTCATGGAGGGAAATTCCTTCCTAGCCCAACAAACACCCAGCCTTTACTGTTACAGAATTCTAGAAAATTGTCTCTTCAGTACCATTGATTTGTTTCACTTATAACACTAGTCCATGGTCCGGCACTATATACATGAGTCCTGTGTTTGCATGTTCCCTTATTTCCCATACATACCTTGGTTTCCTGCCTCACTTCTGATTTAGTGATTTAGTTTTGATTTAAATCATTTATGATTTAGTCTACCATTGCATCAGAATTGGGCAAACTTTAGTTGCTCAAATCATAGTTTGATTTCAAACCAGGATATCAAACCTAATTAAAACTATGGTTTACTTCATGAGTTGGCAACCTTTTAGAAGTGGTGTGCCAAGTCTACATTTATTCTTGGTATTGCATGCCAGTAATGCGTTTTAACGTCAAACACAGTGCTGTAGTCAGGGCTGCTCCATGGAAAGGGGTTGGTTCACACTGCTAACGGCCTTAGAGCTGTAGGGGAGGGAGTTGTTTCACTCTATTCCTCCTCCTACTCGACGTCTCTTAAACTGGCCTGGCCTCTCTCCAGAAGATCTTGACTTCCCATTCTGTCCATCCTCTCATCCCCAGTCCCCACCATGTTAAGTAAAGTGGATCAATTCCCACTTTAAGCACCTCCCACCACTTCCTACTTTGGTTGCCTTCCTCTTCTCAAGCCTCTGCTGTCTTGTTCCTTCACATCCAGCCCCTTCTGCACTGGCTCTCCCGTTGCCTCTGTTTGCAGCAACAGCCCTGACCCTCCACTTCCTGCCACTCAGCTCCAGGAGGGACACCATACCAGCCCAGCACCCTCCAATGCTTTGGGTGGTGGGTGTGGCACTGCTGGTGCTGCTGTCATGGAGCTGCAGTTGCAGGAGGGATCCTGTGGCAGCACACTTGCCACTCAAAATCACTTTGCGTGCCACTTTTGGCACACGTCATAGGTTGCTGACCCTTGGTTTACATCATAACCTTCACGAGGATGTGGAGGGCTTTGTTATCAGATTAGGTGAAACCAAGGAACAGTTGGTTTCACCTAATAGTTGTGCTAAATATTATTAAAAGTTTCCCAGAGGAAAGCTTTGGTTCTGCATGTTGCTGCCATTTTCCTGTCCAGAGAAGACAAAACTGATATTCAAGGACTAAGAAGCAACAGAATTGGCAGAAATACTTGTGGCAACAAAAGTCTTAAGTGAATCAGGATTTCATATTCAAAACTCTTCTTAAAAACTATCTCTTTGGAGATCTAATGAAGCACTTTACCACTCAGGATCTTGGTTTCTTCCTCTTTTGTCTAAATGTCTCATATTAGAGCTGCAAACATGATCCACAATTATACCTTGGCGAATACAAGGACGTTGATCTAAAGGTCATTAAAAAGGAGATGCTATTCTATACCTGCCATATTGTTATTTCTTAATACTCAGCTGCAACTCTTGGCCTTGAGCTCTATACTGCTCTCTGTCTTGATTATATCTCCATGATTTCACACAGACTGAAATCCACGGCAAAAAAGGTATCAGTCCTGCAGAATTCCATTAAACCTCTTTGAATTATATCAGTGCACCAAATTTAAGGAAGGAGGGAGGGAGTGAAGGAAGGAAGGAAGGAAACTAGCCTGCAACTAGTTTGAGCTTTTTCACACAGGGCTTTTAGTTTGTATCTCCTTGGCAATGGAGGGTATGCATTCACATATCGGCCAGACTTACCCCAAAGTCCCTGCAATCAATCAAGGAGCACTTCACACATGATTCAGGTATCTCATTGCACATTAGAGTGTAGCCTGATTTATATCCTGGGTAAAAAAACTCACTTTTTGTATCGATATATTTGGGCAACTTTAAATTAACAGTAAAGCCTCACAGTAAACTTGTGATAAAGCCTGCTCTCTGAAAATGCTCTTGGGGAAGCAATTTTACTCACAAACCATTTTCACTTAGGAACAGCAAAATTACAATAGATGGCATGCAACGGACAGTCAGAATGAAGCTCACAATGAAGTGAGGTGGGAATCCTGCCCTAAATTTATTTCTGCTTTGCTCTTGAGAGTAACAGTTTCACTATATACTACTCTTAACATTTGAACTGGGGAGTGGAAAGCTCTCCAACATTTCAATCATTGTGAAAATTACCTAGTATCAGAAAGGGAAGAGTTGGTTTCCGTAGAGAGGAAAAAAGAACATGACAATTACTGGCATTGTTAGAATGGTAACAACCATGTGACTCTCCCAGTGAAGCAAAAGAGAGATGAAGTGGAGGAAGGACCAAACTGGTTTCCCCTGAAAGTATGGAACCTGGAAACATCCAGTAGAAGAATGAAAATTATGACAATATATAATGGACATAAATCAAATAGAACCATTAACTGACGATTCCTCAATGAAGCTAAAAGAAGATACTCATGTATCAAAAGAAAACACATGAAACTATAAGAGAAAGACAAATGGAGACTAAGAACTTCACCTGACAAAAGATTAAACATTTGATTAAAAACATATAAAATAGTAGTTTCTATCTCCATTTCAAAACTCAGTCACTAGGGGTCAGTGTTTCCTAAGAAAATACTTAAATGAGATTGAAAATTCAGAGCTCCTCCCTCAAATGTGACAGAAAACCCTACCTGACAGATCCCCAATAGGGCTATCAGATACTGGATGCAGAAATCGGCTGATTTTACACAACCCCCCTTGGATGAGCTTCTTCGACTGCTTTTCAAGGAAAGAGATTTATGCAGATAACAAGACTCTGCTGGGCTTTGTGTCTGAGTTTGCCATGTTTGCTTGGGAGGGAGATTTTGTAAAGAGGCGGCTGCTGCAGCTGATTCTCTTCCACACAGCCTGGTTTATGGGAAGTGGCCAGCTCCATTATTCTGTGCCTGAGGAATCCCAGCATGGCACCTTCGTAGGCCGCATTGCTCAGGACCTGGGGATGGAGGTAGGTGACCTGGTGCCTCGGATGTTCCGGATGGTGTCCAAAGGACATGGGGACTATTTTGATGTAAATGTACAGAATGGGATTTTGTTTGTGAATTCTCGGATAGACAGGGAGGAATTGTGTGCCAAGAATGTTCTGTGCATTATTCACCTGGAAGCACTTGTAGACAAACCCCTAAGGGTTTTCCACGTGGAAGTAGAGATTGCAGACATCAATGACAATGCTCCCATTTTCCCAGTAATGGAGAAGCATTTTAGTATTGCAGAGTCCAGCATTCGTGATACACGCTTTCCTCTGGAGGGAGCCTCTGATGCAGATATCACTGCAAACTCTCTGCTCAACTACAAACTCAGCCCAAATCTACATTTTAGTCTAGAGGTAAAGGAAAATCCTGAACACAGCACTTCTTTATTCCTTGTTTTAAATAAACCTCTTGACAGAGAAGAGTGCACTGCTCACCATTTATTACTCACGGCCACTGATGGAGGCCAACCACAACTCACAGGCACAGTCCAGCTAGTGATCAAAGTGCTAGATGCAAATGATAACTCTCCTGTATTTAATCAATCAGTTTACATAGCCCAGTTGTTTGAAAACTCAGAGAGTGGGTTATTAGCAATTAAGCTCAATGCAACAGATCTGGATGAGGGAACAAATAAGGAGTTTTCATACACATCAAGCACTTTTTCTCCTCCAAATGGAAAGGAAAAGTTTGTCCTTGACCAAAAGACTGGTGAGATTCACGTAAAAGGGGAAATGGATTTTGAAGACATCAATTCTTATGAAATACAGATTGAGGCAAAAGATAAGGGGAATCCTCCGCTATCAGGACACTGCAAAGTTTTGATTAAGGTTCTGGATGTGAATGATAATCCTCCTGAGATTTCAGTGATGTCCCTCTTGATACCCATTCCAGAGGACTCCCCACTGGGGATGGTGGTGGCCCTGATCAGCATCTCAGACAGTGACAGTGGCATCAATGGACAAGTAAGCAGTTCCTTAGGGCCCCCTGGTAGCCCCTTCCAGCTGGTGTCCACCTTCAAGAATTACTATTCACTAATGCTTGCTGAACTGGTGGATCGGGAGCAGGTGGAGGAGTATAATCTGGTGGTGACAGCACAAGACCAAGGAGTCCCACCATTGTCTGCTACGAGAAGCCTGATAATACCAATCAGTGATGTGAATGACAATCCACCTGCCTTCATGCAGCCCTCCTACACAATATTTGTGAAGGAGAACAACCCACCTGGTGCTCACATCTTCACTGTGTCTGCCTCAGATTCAGATGTGGCTGAGAATGCCCAAGTCAGCTACTGGATAGATGAGAAGCTCTGGCCACTTTCCAGCTACATCTCAGTGCACTCGGAGAGTGGGAAGCTCTATGCCCTGCAGTCCTTGGACTATGAGGAGATGAAGCTGCTGGAGTTCCAAGTGAGTGCCAAGGATTCTGGGCTGCCCTCCTTGTGTGGCAATGTGACAGTGCAAGTCTTTGTAGTGGATGAGAATGACAATGTGCCCACAGTGTCTGGCCCAGAAGAGGTTTCCATCTCTCTTGTGGTCCCTGTGGCTTCTGGGCTTGTGGTAGGGAAGATCCATGCTTTGGATGCTGATTCAGGTTACAATGCATGGCTACGATATGAGGTGCAGGAGTTGACCAATGGTCCTTGGAGAGTGGGATTGTACAGTGGAGAGATCAGCACCACACGCACACTGGATGAGGCAGAGGGGAGTAGCAGCCATAGACTACTGGTTGTCGTGAAAGACCATGGCAAGCCAACACTGTCATCCACAGCTACTTTGAGTGTGTCACTGGTGGCGAGTGCCAAGGCTGCCAGTGCTGACACTCACCTTTCCAGGATGGGAGGGAGCCCAAAGCCACTGATGGACAATATCAATGTCTACTTGATCATCTCCATCTGCTCAGTGTCCAGCTTATTCTTGCTAGTGATAATAGTATACATGGCTCTGCGTTGCCAATGCCAGGCAAAGGAGGCAATGGTGTATGGTCCTGGAACTGCCACCTTGGTGTGTGCCAGTGAAGTGGGCAGCTGGTCATATTCCAATCGCCACAGCCACATCCTGGCAGGGGTGAGCGGAGATGCTGGTGCAAAGACTGACCTCATGGTTTTCAGCCCCAATATTCCTGCCTGTGTGGAGAATGCAGAGGTGGGAGATGTGAAAGATCCAGGTCCCAATTCAGCTGGGCAGGTGAGTTATGTGGATTGATACTGTAATTCTTCAGTTATTCTGTTTTGGCCTGTTTGACATACTTTGTTATCTCTTTATGCCTTTTGGTAAGAAATATAGAACCAAGTATAATACTGGAGCATGGGGGGCAACTCTTGGCCAGGATTTGATATGTATAGGCTTACTATAGCTGTTTCACAGTGGAACAGTCTGCCTGGTCAATGGTGGGCTCTCCTTTGCTGGAGATTTTCATGCAGAGGCTGGACAGCCATCTCTCAGGGATGCTGAAGCCGTGGGTTGGGCTAGAAGACCTCTAAGTACGGATCCAACTCTAAAATGCCGTGATTTTTTATTACGTAATTTAATTCTTAATATTTTGAGTTGTCCTCTCCGCTTTTCCTTCCAGGCTCAAGGTAGGTACAGCAATGCTCAAATTAAAAGGAGTTCTTTGATTCACACTGATGATATTTGGTAGACTGATGCTGTGTGTCTATTTTTATTTTTGTTGTTTTAGATCTTGCTTTTAATATTATTTTTATAAACCACTTCAAGGATACTTTTCAGTTAAGTGGTATATAAAATAAATAGATAAATAATAAACAAATATACAGATCACCAAGAATATAGTGATGGTGGGGTGCATTACGATTCTTATTTGGTTAATAAAGATGACTATCTAAATAATGCCATTGGCTGTCAGTTCCCGTGAAGATGATCTTTTGAGCATGTAGGCTTCAAGTTATTTGGTGTATTGCATAACTTTCCTAAATGCCTGCCTGGAGGTGGTAATGGGCTGGATGAGGGATAACAAACTGAAGCTGAATCCAAATAAGTCAGAGGTACTGACTGTGGGGGGTCGGGACCCAAGAGATGGTTTAGATCTGCCTGATCTGGGTGGGGTTACATTCCCTCTGAAAGATCAACTATGTAGCTTGGGAGTGCTCTTGGATCCAAAACTCTCTCTGATTTCTCAGGCTGAGGAAGTGGCCAGGAGCACTTTTTATCAGCTTCAGCTAGGTCCATTTCCAGAGACAAATGACACATCAGAGCCTAGGGAAGCAGCAAATGTACTGAACCAAGGGCTGAAGGTAGTGATGGGCTGAATGTGGGTTAGCAAACTGAGGCTAAATCCAAACAAGACACAAGTACTGTTGGTCAGTAGAAAAGCTTTGGGCTGGATGGGGTTGTTCCCTTTTTGAAAGAGCAAGTGAGCAGCTTGGGGGTGCTGCTGGACCTGGCTCTGCTTTTGGATGCTCAGATGGAGGGTGTGGCCAGGGGTGCCTCTGCACAGCTTCGACTAGTGCACCAGCTTCATTCCTTTCTCAAGAAGGCAGATCTGGCCATGGTTACCCATGCCTTAGTCACGTTGTGGCTGGATTACTGCAATGCACTCTATGTGGGACTGCTCTTGAAGAATATTTGGAAACTTCAGCTGGTGCAGAATGCAGGTGCCAGAGTTCTCTCTGGAACTGCTTGTTCGGAACATATTACACCTACTCTGTAAAAGCTGCACTGGTTGCCAGTTTGTTTCCTGATCCAATTCAAGATGCTGGTTATTACCTTTAAAGCCGTTAGCGGTTCGGGCCCTGGAAACCCAAAGGACCGCCTGCTCCCAAAGTTTTCTGCCCACCCAATAAGATTATCAGAGGGCCTTTATTCAATGTGCTGGCATTCAGAGAGGCTAAATTGTTGTGCACACGGGACAGGGCTTTCTCTGTTGTTGCCCCCAGGCTCTGGAATGTTCTCTCAGTGAATGTCTGCTCCTTGACATCTGTGGCTGTTTAAAAAACAAAACAACAACTGAAGACCTTTTTATTTGTTCAGGCTTTTACTCATTAGCTGGGTCTCTCCGTTTACTTGTTTCTGTTTGTCTTTTTAATGGTGGGGTGTTTTTTTGTGGTTTTTTGTGGTGCTTTTTACTGTTTCACTGATTTTAACGTTTTAAATGTAATTTGTATGGAATTTTATTGTATTTTAACTTTTGTAAACTGCCTTGAGATGCATTATGAAAGGCAGTTAAAAATTGTATGAGGAAGAAAGAAAGAAAGACCAGCCACTGTGGTTTTTCTGTAAAGGGAGTAGGAAAATTTTCTTACTAAAAATTTGCTTACTAAAATTTGCTTATTCATAAAGCGAAGTCCAAAATTAGAGGACAGACTCCTGTCCTGTCATTGTTGCTACCATTTGTTTTGTCACCAAGGCCAGCCTCAGAATCACACGTACACTGGGGATATAGTGCAACATTTTGTTGCATGTCCATACTTGTTAAAGTCAAGTGTATTAGCCTCCTGTTCAAAAACGTAAGAATGGTTTGTTTTTGCAAACGGTGCACCTTTTCATGACTTAATTTAATGTCTTAACTTAATGTATAACTTAGTGGTATGAATTAATGTAACGGAAAGACAGGGTTGATCTTTGATAATGTGTGAATAACATCAAGCACCTTCGATTGTTTTGATAAAGTAACATCAGAAGATAGCAGTGAATGTCATCAACTTTTAAATAATTGAGTGTTTCTGTGTATTCACTGTTTGTTTAGTGCCATTGCTGCAATCACTAGAACATATAGAAAAGTTAAAATAAATGAATAAATATGAAACCATGGATGGTGGCTTGGCTTGTTGAATGAATCACCTGAAATGATGGATCAGAGCACATTCTGTCCTTGTATCTGCATTCTGCTTACAGAAGTTTGTGTTCTGGATTGTCTGGGTTTATCTGTGTTGAAAACAACAAACAAAAGGAGAGGCAAAAAGGTGCTCATCATGTGTATTGAAGAAAATCTGAAATAACCAAAGTGTTTAGGAGTAAGCCTTCTTCAAGGCGCACACACACACACACACACACACACACACACACAATCCCTGTTGGTGCTTGTAAGAGGTTCCACTGATTGTGAACTCAAAAAAGCATGATGCTTCAAGGTTATGCTGAAATATTGGGCATTTTAGATTTCCTCCAATGAACCTAATATTCTGAGCACCCTTTTGAGACTGCCTCTGCTTCCTTTTTTGTGTCCTGGCTTTGTTGCTGCCCTCTTTTTCTTTGCTTGATCTGTTCAGAGTCTGCTGGGTTACATGGTTGGCTAGACGGCCTTTTGATCGCTTCTAATTTCAAAATTCTAATGATAATGTTGCAATCTGTGGGGAAAATCTATGAAAGAAAGTGATTTAAAAGAGGATAGAAAATAGTATATGGTTAACACAGTACTTAGCATATATAGCACTTTGTCATACTTTGTTGAGTGGAACATCAGAAAAATTGCAGAATCTGATTATCATTGGTAGACATCAGAGAGGTTCTCCGGGGTGTGTGTGTGTCCTAAATCAACCCTAACTGAAAACAAGGGAAAACAAGTTGCTACACACACACACTACACACACACACACACCATGTGTATCTATCTATCTATCTATCTATCTATCTATCTATCTATCTATCTATCTATCTATCTATCCACACAATATCCCGTGTGCGTGTGCGTGAGTATATATCTATATCTATATATGGAATTCCACTCTTGGTATCTCCTGATAAACTTGAAATAAACTAGAAAGACCTGTCTGAAACCCTGGAGACCTGCTGCCAGCCGATATAGGCAACATTGTCAGAACAAGGCTGTGGGCAGCCACCACAGGAGAATCAGGACCAGAAAGTAAACAAAGAAACAGGATGAAAGCCAGGAACCATGATCAAGGACCAGACCAGACGTCAAGATTGAAGCCAGAAGTCAGAACCCAAGAGTCAAAACTGATAAACAAGCCAGGCATCCGGACTAAGGAGTCAAGTCAGAAGTCAGGACTGATAAACAAGCCAGGAGTCATAGACAGGAATATACCAGATCCAAGGAGGCCTCTTTAGGAACATAGGAGCATAGGAAGCTGCCATATACTGAGTCAGACCATTGGTCTATCTAGCTCAGTATTGTCTTCACAGACTGGCAGCGGCTCCTCCAAGGCTGCAGGCAGGGACCTCTCTCAGCCCTATCTTGGAGATGCCAGGGAGGGAACTTGGAACCCTCTGCTCTTCCCAGAGTGGCTCCATCCCCTGAGGGGAATATTGCTCAGGCTCTTTGCTCAGGTAAAATCTCAGCGTAAACCAAGAAGCCCTTAATACCTGTAATCCTTCCTGCTCCAGAAGGTCCTGCCTGGCTAGAGAGCCAGATAGTTCTTTACTCCTTTGATAATATAATCTTAGAATTATAGAGGTGGAAGAGATCTTGGAGATTCTCTATTCCTACCAGGGTGTAGGCTCACTATGGGAGCCTGTAGTTGATTCTGTAGCTCACCATCCTAAATTATTTTTTAAAAGGTTTTTTAAATTTTGGATGACGCAAGTCATTGAATGGTATTAGAGAAAGATGTGCTGTTCTGGTAGCTCCAGGTCTTAACACTCACAGCAATTTCGGACGATGAATACAACTGAAGGAAGCCCGGGCGGGTGCGTGGCTGAGGGAGTCAGTCATGTGACTTGCCTCTGGGGGGCCGCCCAAGGGAGTGGGCCCCCAGACAACTGTCTCCCCTTGCCCTATTATAGTTACGCCTCTGAGATGGCCATCCAGCCTTTGTTGAAAATCTCTAGAGAAGGGGAGCATGAGGCAGGCTGTCCCACTGTCAAACAGCTCTCCAAGTTAAGAAATTCCTCCCAGTGTCTAGCCTAAATTGGCTTCCTTGCTATTTTAACTCTCTGGTTCTAGTCCTGCTCTCAGGAGCAATAGGGAGCACATCCTCTCCATCTTTTGCACGACAGCTCTTCAGATATTTGAATCTACTCTCTTAGTCATTTCTTCTCCAGAGTAAATATTCCCCAGTTCCTTCAGCTGTTTCTCATAGGACCCCTCATTCATTGGTTGCCTTCCTCTGAACCCATTCCAGTTTATCAGTACTCACTGGTAATGGTGTCCACCCTCTCCCCCTCAGTTGCTGTTCAACAGCAGTGGCCAACATTGTTCTCAACAGGAGCTGTTGAGAAATGTAAAATGCAGTTCCAAAGTGATGATATTTGCATCCTGGCAAACAGCCATGACTTGATTTGCATCCACTCTTACCTAGCAGTACGCGTCAGAAAGAATTGTGGCTTCATATGTGCTCCTCTGTACTTAATTAGATGAACAAGCTTCCTCCATAGGAGAACAGTGTTTGTTACAGCCATTGCACTTATGCCACTTTTCAGTTATGCGATCCTTGTAAGGCTTTTCAGTTATATGATCCTTGATATTTAACGTGGCAATGTGAGCAGGTTAGTCTGGGGCAAATTCTTAAACAAGGGCCAGAATCAGACAAAACATGTATTAAAATGTTCTTTAAAATTCTTATTTTTAAAAATAACATCCAAACAGGCTGCTGTTTCAAGTCAGAATTTATGATCTCCAAAGAGAGAATGACATAAATGTAACATTAGGGAAGAAAATATGCAAGAAAATCCATTCATAATCCAGGTTAAGGGAGGTAAAAGATTTACGGACTGTATGTTCTTTCTTCAATTCAATACTCCGAACAATGCTTATTTTTTAAAAAATCAAATAATTCACGAAAAAAGGAAACAGTACAGTCTCTATGAAAGAGTGGGTGGAAATACCATATTATTTTTCCAAGAGACAGAATTCAAGAGACAGTGAAGGTTAATTCATTATATCACCAGAGATGGAACTAGAAGCCTGTGCATAATAGAAAACATGCCAATGGTTACATCTTGTTAAAAATGCAGGAAGAAATCAGAGAGGATCAACAAATCTATCACAACAGGACAGGGCTAACAAATCTGGGCACTAACAGTCCTCCTGTCATGGTTAGCATTTTGATGAAATGCCAAACATAAAGCTCAAATATAAATCCCATAACATTTTTTCCTATTAATTTGGGTGTTTCTTCTATTTATTTTTCATCTATGACAACCTGAGGTGCCAACTTGTCTGACCGAAGAGATTTACCTGGCTTCCAGTTCAGAAAATAACGATCTAATTCTGCAGTGCTACCTGCCTTTTCATGAATTTGTCGATTCTTCCACTCACTCAACTGTGCCACCCATGAACCAGCACCTGTGCCTGCCATTTGCAACATGAACTGCTAACAATTATTTGGCTCGTAGTTCTTGAATATTTCCTCATTCATTAAGAAATCCAACATTGCGGCATCTGAAGCATACTGTCAACAGCACCATTCCAGGAAACTCCAGAAAAGAGGTTTTGGAGACCCATAATTTATCTCAGCTGTTGCCTCCATATGTCAGTATATTTCTTGGGAATATTCCTTATCTTCAAGCTCTTTTCAATAAAAGTTTCCAGTTTCCTGCTAAGCCATGGTGGAACAATGCTTTTTTAAAATAACAAAATAAATATCAAATAATACATAAAATACAAAATAAATACAAAAACATACATGATTTTATATTATACACACATAAATAAAAAGGGAAATACTATAAAACTACAATATATAATTCAATCATTTATTTAGTTATTTCCACCTTTCCAAAAATGGCCCAGGGCGGTTTACATCAAAACTATTAATCATTTCATCAATAGATTAATTTTAAATAGATCTGCACATATTCAAAATTAATCATTTCATCAATAGATCAATTTTAAATAGATCTGCACTATTCAAAATCTAAAAATAGGTGCTTTTTGGAATATTGAAGGAAGTGTAGGATAACATATATTTTAAAGCTAGCAATGGTAGTTAGAAAGATATGCCATTTTAATAGTTTCTTATAAATATTTTCTTATAGTAACATGCCCAAGTCTCATAAAATAAGCAAAAGTGCCTTGTAACTCTCAGCCCCAGTAACTAAACGTTGCCTTCTCTGATTAAAGGTGGCCTCTACTGCTTAATCATCATAAGCATTGTTTGATTGCAGAAGTACTGCAGAAGTACTTGGGGATAAATCCAAATAGTCCCTTATGCTGTCCCACAAACAAGATCTCTGCTTGTGAGAAGGGCGATGCCAGGGAGAGGGATCAGCTGCTGCAGGAAACTGCTGCTGTGCATAGAGCAGCAGCACACACAGGAGGGATGGGTGCAATGCAAGGGGCAGCTGGACCATGCCTTTAATGATTGAGATCCTCTTTAAAATAAGTAATACCATCTGCAGCATGGTATGAATATCCCCCCGCCCCGCCCCAGTGTGTATATAGGGGAATAAACACAACTTTTGCATGACAAAGTTATAATAGTAGTCTATTATTTAGCTATTTGTTATTAAATATATATAGCAAGTATAGTCACATGGACACGTTACAAAATAAATGAACAAATAAACATTTAAAGATAAAGCAAAATTACTTTGTATAATGACCTAGGTAAGTGTGCTGTCAAGTCGGTGTCGACTCCTGGCACCCACAGAGCCCTGTAATTGTCTTTGGTAGAATACAGGAGGGGTTTACCATTGCCTCCTCCTGCGCAGTGTGAGATGATACCTTTCAGCATCTTCCTATATCACTGCTGCCCAATATAGGTGTTTCCCAATACCAGCGGGATTCGAACCGGCAACCTCTGGCTCGGTAGTCAAGTAATTTCCCCACTGTGCCATTAAGTGGCTTAGTCAAAACTTATTCAAAATTATCTCCTTTATACTAGAAGACACTGATGGTTTGAACATCATGATGCATTTGCATTGCAAAGATGGCAAAATGAGAAACTTTGGGGGTGGGGGCGTAAATCATTATTACTTAAGGGTACCATTACTTTCTGTTCAAAACCAGTTTTGAATCTTTAATAAAATGGGCCTTGACCATCTTCATTGTGTAAGCAATGGGAAGGGAGGAGGAGTCTAGTGGACCAGATGGTTATATATTTCGCGTTGGAAGCCAGAAATAATGCCCATTTGGAACCTTGATATTACACAGCAAGGGATAATTTCAGTTACTTTCCAACTGACAAAATATCCTAGGTATCCATAATGGGATCTTCTAAAATGAGTAGTACATCCTTGTAATACTAATATAAAAGCATGGGGGGTTTGGGTTAGCAAAAAAGCTCATAGACTTTGGTCTGTGGGACCAAAGTACCTTGATCAAAGTTTATTTTGGCCAATTCAGGTTTATATGCCTAATCTGTAGATTGGGTTATGAATATTTTTTTTTAAAATTAAAGTTATTTTTCTGAGACAAATACCTTAACTTTGCAAGGAACAGCATTAGAAAATATCAACAAGCTGCATATGAATTTTAGAATACAATGATGAAATGAGTCTAAGGAATCGAGAAAATCAAAAATCAAGATCTCTATAGCATTTTTACCAATCGTCACAAGATGTCGCTACCCACTTAAAATCAAAATAGTCTTTTCAAACAAGATCAAAGCCCCTCCCAGCAATAGAGCAAGAACAAGAGACTGTGAGATGCTCAGGGTGATGGCATGGATACCGCAGCGCAGCAATAGGCTGTTTCTCAGCATTTAATGCCAACACTGGAGGGTGGATTTACTTCTTAAAAACAGGAATAAAAACCTACCGTTACCATGGCTGTTTTGCACCAATGCCCCCTGGCGAAGAGCTGGCTGCTGCAGCTGATTCTGCTCCACAGATTCTGGGAAATGGGGAGTGGGCAGCTCCATTATTCTGTGCCTGAGGAATCCCAGCATGGCACCTTCGTAGGCCGCATTGCACAAGATCTGGGACTGGAGGTGGATGAACTCATGCCTCGGATGTTCCGGATGGTATCTCAAGGCCGCAGAGATTATTTTGAGGTAAATGTTCAGAACGGAATTTTATTTGTCAATTCACGGATAGACCGGGAGGAGCTGTGCACCAAGATTCCTGTATGCACCATTCATCTGGAGATGATTCTGGATAAACCCTTGAGAGTCTTCCATGTGGAAGTGGAGATCAAGGATATCAATGACAATTCTCCAGTATTCCCAGCAGCTGAGCACAATCTGAATATTTCAGAATCTAGACTTCCAGGCTCATCTTTCCCACTAGAGGGAGCCTCTGATGATGATATTGGTTCAAACTCTCACCTCAGCTACAAAATTAGTCCGAATGAATATTTCAGCTTGGATGTCCAAAACAATGAGGAGCATGGTGAGTCTTTAGTTCTTGTGTTAAGGAAACCTCTTGATAGAGAGTTAGATCATGTATATAATTTATTACTTACAGCCACTGATGGGGGTCAGCCAGAGCAAACTGGCAGTGCTCAGCTGGTGATCAATGTGCTGGATGTGAATGACAATGCCCCAGTTTTTAATCAGTCTGTGTATAAAGTGAAAGTTCTTGAAAATGCAAGAATGGGGACATTAATAATTAATCTCAATGCAACAGATCTTGATGAGGGAATTAACAAAGACATTACATATTCAATCCGATCTATTAATCCACCCACTTTAAGTGCACTGATTAATTTAGATCCAAGCAGTGGACAAATAAGGTTAAATGGAGAACTTGATTTTGAAAGCATTAAATTAGGTGAAGTTGGAGTAGAAGCAGTAGACAAAGGCACCCCACCAATGAAAGGACACTGCAAAGTTCTGATTGAGGTGTTGGATGTGAATGACAATGCCCCAGAAGTGTCAGTCTCATCCTTGTCAGTGCCGGTGCCAGAGGACTCTCCACTGGGGACAGTAGTGGCCCTGCTCAGCATTTCTGACAGAGACTCTGGAACCAATGGGCAAGTCAGCTGCTCCCTGTGGCCTCCTGGGCTCCCCTTCAAGCTGGTGTCCACCTTCAAGAATTATTACTCATTGGTGCTGGCTGAGCACCTGGATCGGGAGCAGGTAGCTGAGTATGGACTGGTAGTGATGGCACAAGATCAAGGGGACCCAATGCTGTCAACCACCAGCAGTCTGACTGTCCCCATCAGTGACATAAATGACAATGCACCCACTTTCACACAGTCCCTCTATACAATCTTTGTGAAGGAGAACAATCCGCCTGGTGCTCACATCTTCACTGTGTCTGCCTCAGACCCAGACGTGGCGGAGAACGCCCTCATCAGCTACTGGATAGATGAGAAGCTCTGGCCGCTGTCCAGCTACCTCTCAGTGCACTCAGAGAGTGGGAAGCTCTATGCCTTGCAGCCCTTGGACTATGAGGAGATGAAGCTGCTGGAGTTCCAAGTGAGAGCCAAAGATGCTGGGCTGCCCTCTTTGTGTGGCAATGTGACGGTGCAAGTCTTTGTAGTGGATGAGAACGACAATGCACCCATGGTGTCTGGGCCAACACAGGATGTCCCTACCTTACTGGTGGTCCCAGTGGCACCTGGGCACATGTTGGGGAAAATCCATGCGTTGGATGCTGACTCAGGCTACAATGCATGGTTGCGCTATGAGCTGCTTGAGGCAACCAGTGGCCCTTGGCGGGTGGGACTGTACAGTGGTGAGATCAGCACCATTCGTGCTCTGGATGAGACAGAAGTCAGTAGCACACAGAATCTGTTGGTGCTGGTGAAAGATCATGGCAAGCCTGTGCTATCATCCACAGCCACCTTTAGCGTGTCTCTTGTGGCAAGTGCCCAAGCCATTCACACTGATGCCCGCCTTCCCAAGCTGGGAGTGAGCCCAGGGCCTTTGGTGGATAATGCCAATGTTTACCTGATTATTGCCATCTGTTCAGTGTCCAGCTTGTTCCTGCTGGTTATTATTGTGTATTTGGCTCTGCGATGCCAGTGTCAGCCCAAGGAGACAATGATGTATGGTCCTGGCACAGCCACTCTGGTTTGTGCCAGTGAAGTGGGGAGCTGGTCATATTCAAATCGCCACAGTCATATCCTGGCCGGTGTGAGTGGAGAGGCCAGTGCCAAGAACGACCTCATGGTTTTCAGCCCCAACATTCCTGTGTTTGCAGAGAATGGGGAAGTTCCAAATGGGAAGGAGCTGGTTCCAAATGCACCTGGACAGGTAAGCTGCAGATGGATTTTGATTTAAAAAAACAACAACATTTCAAATGTTTTTCATTTTAACTCTGTGGCTGACATACTGCACAAGGCTCCATCAGCCTGTGAATTGAGTGTTTGCACAGTTGCACATGACAGCATAATTGCCCTTCTATGTTATAGAAGTACATTATTTACAATGGCCCTCTATTGCACAACTGTTTGCATAATTATATGGTCTTGTGCAAGAGCATTCTTGTGAAACTGTGCAAATTCTGCATTCCTAGGCTGACAGAACCTTGCATAGTATGTCAGCCAGTATCTACATACAATAAATATCTACCATGAGATTGTATTTAGGGAATAATATGTTTATTGTGATTGTCTTTGGAGAATGACACCAAAGAGTGTTTTTGAGTGGTTACTGTGCTTTTTTCATTCTAGTCACTCTTTTACAACATCTTTTGAAATAAAATTAACCATTCTCATTTATGGCATATGTGCTTGGACACAATATGTGCTTGGGACACAAAACCAACAGATCCTTTTGCCTTTTAGAAAATGGATGGGTTCTCATTACCCATATGATACGGGGGAACGTGAAGACCCTAGGTCAAATCCTGGATTACCAATCTCTGTCATATGTCAGGTTGGTGTGGTGCCAGCCCAACATCACTGAACATTTCCAGAAATTATGACCAGAAATTGGGAGTATGCATACCTCACAAACCTCCCCTTTCCTGTTGCTCTGGCATCGACTAGGCCAAAAGAACATGGCCAATGTGTGTCTTTCTTTTGTTGAAGCGAGGACATTTCCCCTGGAGATATATGCTTTCATGTTTATTTTTCAAGTCATTAATTAATCCATAGATCTATTTATTTTTCATAGCTCACAGATGAGTTAACCTGACATTTAACTGTAATTACTTAATTTAAAAAAATCTAAGATTTCTGCACCCATGTTGGTGCACAGAACTTCCACCCATTTCAGGGTAAATGCTGCTCACACACTTCTTCAGAGCTTTACCTTATATACCTGCCCCCCATACCCTCCAATATACACCTACCAAATCTGTAGTGGCCATGACCTCCTGACACATTCATAGTGACACTCACAGAAGTTGCAGTGTTTTACAATGTTGTATGACTGCTAGTGGAAGAGGAATCATCAGATGAATGATCTCAGAAAAAAATACAAACTTGTGTGATCAGAAGCGCAATGTGTTGCTCAACAATGAGCTACTGCACCACGTTGTGCTACTGCTAATACATCTTCCACTAGTGCAAGAACTAGTCTGGTGGAATGAAAGGTAACTATCTTTGTACAACCTTGTGCTACATCCTTTGTTTGTTTGTTTGTTTGTTTAACTAACTAACTAACTAACTAACTATATTTATTTATTTATTTATTTCATTTTTATATCCCGCTCTTCCTCCAAGGAGCCCAGAGCGGTGTACTACATACTTAGGTTTCTCCTCACAACAACCCTGAGAAGTAAGTTGTTGTTGTTATTATTATTTCGATTTCTATACCGCCCTTCCAAAAATAGCTCAGGGCGGTTTACACAGAGAAATAATAAATAAATAAGATGGCTCCCTATCCCCAAAGGGCTCACATTCTAAAACGAAACATAAGATACACAGCAGCAACAGTCACTGGAAGTACTGTGCTGGGGGTGGATAGGTTAGGCTGAGAGAGAAGTGACTGGCCCAGAGTCACCCAGCAAGTATCATGGCTGAATGGGGATTTGAACTCGGGTCTCCCCAGTCCAGCACTCTAACCACTACACCATGCTGGCTCTCTAACTAACTGACTAACTAACTAACTGACTGACTGACTAACATATTTGTATGCTGCACACTACCGAAGTCTCTAGGTGGTTTACAACAATAAAACAAACCAAGAACTTTAAACAATTAAAACATATATAAAATATAATGATTAAAATACCTATAAAACTACCAAATAATGAAAAAGCTTGGCTGAAGAGATGTGTCTTTCGTTTCCTAAAACAGTAGTAAGGCTAAAGCAGCCTTATGCTACTGCAACCGCATTTACCTGACTGCAAAGTTAGTCTGGATGCCATCTTTCATCATCATCATCATCATCATCATCATCATCATCATCATCATCATCACTGTTTTCCCTGTTTTATTCTCAAACAAATTAAGTTAGGTAAATTGGAATCTGAGTGAGAATGACTGATTTAAAGTCTTCCAGAGAACTGAAGCCAGTGATAAATGCATACATTCATGTATACATTCATATCCATGGGAGAGTTAAAGTCTGTTTGAAGTCATTTGTATCTAGCACACATCTAAAGCAGGATTTGTTTGGTTGCATGTGTGTTTTGATAAATAATTCTAGAAGGACAAGATATAGAAGACACTGGTTTTTTGTTTCTTTATTTCATCATCAGAAATGTCTGACAGCAAACTATACAATATATGCAACTGTATGTAATATTACCCCCAGGGGTAATTAAAAAAAAAAATCAAACTTGCTTCAGGAGGGTGTAATGTAGAGTGGAGGAATGGTGCACGAGGGTAACAGGGCAAAATCATTTTTTCACCACTGGCCATGTTTTATGCTCTACATTGGTATTCCCTCCCTCATAGCTGCTTTTTCTTTTGCAGAGTTTGAAATGCATGTTTGTAACTACAAACACTTTTGGAAATCAGTGGGGAAGAAGAGGGCTGAGGGAGCAGTTTGGAATGGTGAACTGAGAGAGAAAGGGTTTCCTCTCCCTCTTCTTTGCTCTAAATTGTCTCCCCCCTAAACAGTTTTCCTTAAAAAAAAAAAAGCCACTGTTGGGGCATTGTTACATGCATTTCTGTATAATGTGCACTCAGGAGCGATCCTTCCATACAGAAGGTGAGGCGATCACCTCAGGTAGCAGATTAGTGCAGGGGCACTGGAACAGTGAGGCAGAATGATGATCTGATGAATGCAAGCAGGGTGGGGGGACGACTTGGCACACTGCCTCAGACACAGAGATCAGTGTGTGTACTGAAGTCTGAAAATAGGCTTGGACAACTCTCCCACCACTAAAAAAGTCTAGCAGGGTTAGCTTTGCACTCCCTTTTCCTTTTAGCTTTAATTTCGAGAAAATCATAGACTGTTTCCAAGGCCCTCAGAACTTCTTTGCTGCTATAGAAGATTATAAACCTTCGTCCCAGTTATATGCTGATTTATAGCCCTTATTTCCACAATACAAATAGGGATGCAAGTAAGAACTCCTTAAGGATCTGGCACCTCTTGTAAGAAACACCAGCGGATACTAAACGACAACAAAAATTGGAGGGGCGGGGAGTAATTTTGGAGAAATGACCCAAACGAAGGTGATGATGAAAATATTGAACAAGTTAAGCCTTTAAAACATTTATTCAATTAAGTAAGGAAAAAAATTAGTTAGCTGGTGACCTGGTGTATCTGCTCTGCGGATACATAACCCAAGCAGTAATACATTTTGCCCAGAGTAAAGGAGATAATCTAGCAGCTCTCTGGTGATAATCTTTGCTGGGCTAAAAAAGTCACAAGCCATTGATGTAGCAGCAGATTTACATAATGCATGTGATTGATTAAACAAATATCAAGGCAACTGAAAATTATTTTTTAAATCACTCTTAATTTATCCCAAGCAGCAATTCTGAGAGTAGAATTTTGGATCAAGCTGTTAAAACCCATGTGCATGTAGCAGGGTGGATTGATTTAAATTAAGCTGATTTAAATCATCATTTAAATCACCAAGAGAAAACCTCCATTTAAATAATTATTTTAATAATTATTAATTATTATATTATTATATAATATTTATATAATTGTATATTTAATTAGTATTATATAATTATTAATTAATAATTATTTTAATAATTATTTTAGAACAAGTTTCCCACTGATACTTTTTCATATATTTCTTAAACCACAGTGCAGCTCTCATCATTAAAACATATTAATTTACAACTCAATAGAGTATTTACAATATGTAGGAGAGTATACTTTGTGTATTTTTTTTGATAATTTGATTTTTACAAACGTAAGAACCTGGTTCTTTACAGGTTCTGGTAACCTGGTTTTTAATGTAATGGACACCATTACTTATTAACTGTGTCAAGCACCCTGTATCTCCTTTTTGTACTGCTTACCCTTGATACATTTTCCATTTTACCCAGGGAAGACATTTATTCAAAATATTCCCAGATAAGATTTCTCCTACCTACAGAAGCTATGACAGGGTTTTTTTGGTGGCAAATATGGGGCAATACACAAAAGCTGTGTACTAAATAATGTCTTCCCTTTTCTCCCCCCGTTTTTCTACTCCACCTCCTTTCCTATATTGTGTCCACTTTAACTCCTGCCTTGTCCAAGCCCTACCACAAAACAACCACCCTACTATCCACCTCTTTGCACATGAAACACAGGATTACAAAGAGAAATGAAACACTCAGAAATTTCCAAGAGCAAGAGCTAGTAGTTGCTGGGCTTTGCTAGGCAGACCAGAGCCTTTTTCATGAGATGAAACTGAAATGAATGCCCGTGTTTGATGGGTAGGCAACTCTATGTGTGTTATAGAAAGTCATTAATTCATTTTTAGGAAAATATTACTGTTGGTGCAGTATGTTTGTGATGAAATTTAATTGTAAGCATATCTGCATATCTTTATATAAGAATTGGAAATTTAGTATTTTATCTACTTTTTTTAAAAAATCCAGTTTAAATCTGATTTAAATAAAACATAAATTATTATTTTTTAAAATGCTCTTTTTGATCCAGCCTGGAATGGAGCATTATGTTTGTTTTGGTTAAAATCTAGAGTTTATCAAAGCTCATCATTGCCCCCACAAAATGCTTTTTTAAACAGCAAACATTGCAAGAAATAATAAAATATTGAAATAATGCCAAACAGGTAATTCCCAGATGAACTGAGAATTTGGGATCATAATGGAGCCTGGAAAGAAGTCAAGAATAGGTTGGGGACTGGGGGAGAACAATTAAGCTACAGGCAAGTTTTTGGTATTGTAACTGATACTTGTTCTAATGATGACATGGAAGTCCTTTGTGAGTGAGTGAGTGAGTGAGTGTGTGTGTGTGTCTTATGTTGTGGAAAAACTGAATAAAAATTATTGGGGGGGGAGAATAGGTTGCTAGGGATATTTCATTAGTTATGGGAAGTATTTTGATACACAATGTTTATATTGGTTCTAGTTTTTAAATACAAGCATACCCTGAACAATTATCTGTACAATATAATATTCTGCTCGTTGAGGTTTGATATCTTTCCAGTTTCAGACTATGCCCACAGTCAATCTGGAAGAGAGAGATGGGGAAAATCCTGTAAACAATTGTTGGTGTTTCTGATGGCAGATAATAAAGGATGTTGTCCATTATGTATTATACTGGGTGTTATGTGGCAGCCTCTAGGGGTAGATTCCTGTTTGGAACCCTTGGAGATTTGCTAGTAGAAAGGATTTTGACAAAATGTGTCACCATTCATCAGATCAAGCTAGGTTTGTAATGTATGTAAAACTGCTTTTTATTTAGATAATGAAGCGAGACAATGTCACTGAATTTAAACATGGGCCAAAGTTTACTGAACTATGTAAGAGGAGACCTGCAACAGATTAGCACATTAGCTTTCAAATCCTCCAGTGGAAGTATTCCTTGGCCTGAGGATTGCAGAGCTAATTCCGTGCTCCCCTCATCCCCCATTCTGGGCCACCCTGGCCCCACACTGCCACAAATCCATTGATGTGTTGAGGGAGGCCTGTCTGAATTACTCCCTATTAGCTCTGGGAGGGTAAAGCACAGGCACGCAAAACTAGGTCCTAGTCTCTCTTCACGCCGAGCCTACTATCTCTGTGTGGTTCGTTTAGGAAATCTACCTTCCCCAGGCCCAATAGATGTCCCAGGGTGTTACAAATTTATCTTCCCTTCCAATATAGAAGGAAATCTTCTATCTTCCCTTCCCGTGTTCAAATTCAGTGACTCCTGCCAGCTGTGAGCAATTCATTAATCTAATTGCCATCTTCCTCTACTAGGTAATTCATTGCCGTTTCCCCAGTTTTACAGCGCAGTTTAGGGAAGAAAGCGCGGGGGGGGGGGGGGCAGTCCAAGGCCAATGGGGGAGGTAGATTTTTCTACTCGTCCACAGCAGTTAGCTAAACCAACACTAAGCGTGATGCCGGAGCCGGATGCTTGCTGAGCTGAAACACGCAGCAAAGGAAAGGCGGCCTTTGCCTATTAGGCAAAACCTTGCCTCTCGTCTCAACTGGCCGCGCGCTGCACGAGGCTATGCAGTCGGCTTTTGATGCTGGCTCCAGACTCCTCCCATGGAAACTCGGCTGATGTGCTGCGGATGGGGACGAATGATATGTTCAGCGTGGGGGAAACAGATATAAATCTGTCTGTGCAGTGTCTGGGGGACTACTTATTTAATGTGGCAGGTCTTAAAGCGATGGCTGTTTTGTTTGTTTGATGGCCGTTGTTTTTAATTAAACTCAGTTAAACTGGACGGACTGAATAAAGAGCATATTTTTTTAACATGGAGCAAGCCCAATAGGAAATAGTCCATATTTTACTTTTTGCTAGCAGGTGCCTGCCTGTGTACAATTTTTGCAATTTGAGTGAGCCTTGACAAATAATTCAAATTTTCCAGGCCATTCCATCTAGCAATTTACATGATCTATGGCTTCAGATATCTCCATATTAAAACATAGATTTGATTTTTCAGTAATGTACTTTAAAAATTATCTGTAGGTCTTACATTTTCTTGAATAAGAAACCCTGCTGCCTGATTCATTTTTCAGCTGAGTAAATAACTGAGTACTGATTTCTCTTTTAAGCTTTTGTGTGGTCATCTTCTCATTGTCAAAGTACTAAAGCTAAATAGAATCTTCAGTGAAATTCAGCATTCTAGTTTGAGTTTCAATATTGGGTTTTCATTGCAAGAAGGTTTCTGAAAAGAATGGTTTTGGAATAGGGAAGAAGAATATAATAATGATCTTTATAACTTCTTTCTAAGAAGAAACTATAAAGATGGCTGCATTAGAGACACATTTGTATCTGGCTGTTTGGGAAAGTTTTGCATCAGACATACTACTTTTAGAGGGGAAAAGGGGAAACCTGTCATTTGATTCTCTGCTTTATTTTCACCTTTTTCATTGTCTGTCAACAACTAGCAATAATGGAAAGAGAGATCAGTGCACTACCAATATGGAAGAGGTACATGGTGAGAGTTATTTGTACTGATTGTACAAAGTGTATTTGTACTGATATTGAAAATTTTATTTCAATATATTTTTTCAAACTAAATCTTACTCCTTTTTAAGTAGAACAAGTGGTTGTATTGGCACTTAAGGACAAAAATGAATAATTCTAATTGCCCTTTAGCAGCAGATGCATAACCTACTAACTTATGTATATACATTGACTCTGTGTATGGATTATCTGATCTGTAACCCATGGTACAGTCTAATGATGCTTCTGAAATGCCCTCCCTACCAATTTCCCCCTGGGTTTGGATTTCCAAATGACATTGTTCTGGTCATGAAATGACACTAATGCATTAGTTATCCACTCCATTATTTTTGATTGGATTTCTGGAATATGTGCAGACCACTACACATGCTGTTTGTTCTTGCTGCGGGTTTCCATACCTTTTGGTGTTTGCTCCCAATTCCTTTCCCTCCACATAAGCACAACCATGTGCATTGAAACACCAGGCAGTTTATTTTCTTTCTTTGATCTGTGACCGTGCACATGGTTTTATCAACCATCATTTTAGTGAATGGAGCTGAAAAGCAGTTTCAGGAGGGTTGCAATTTGCAGTAGAGAAGCAGCAAGTGAGGGAGAATTCTGGAACCCTGCAGGAGGAAAGTGGCAAAGGAAGCCTGCCACTCACCCACTGCTTTTCTGCACTCTCTTCCAATGCTTCTTTGAAGCAAAGAAGCAGCAGCAGCAGCCAGAGTTACAAGTTATGTTACATAGAGCTGTGGGGTAATGTTTTGTTTGAGTTTCATTAACCTCTGTTTGAGAGTATTTCTATGTACTTCAGGAAACGAAGTTTTTTTTTGTGAGTTGGAAGAAGCTTCTCAGCCAGAGGCGTAACTAGGGAAAACGGCGCCCAGGGCAAACACTGAAATTGCGCCCCTCCCAAGCACCCAGAGCCTTTGGATGGCTAAAAATAAATAATAAATACCTTAAAAAAAATTTAGTCTCTCTCCTAGCAAGAGAGAGCCTGGCCCTGCAGGAGGCAACTGCCTGCTGCCGTGTGTTCTCAGTTGCTCAGCACAACTGGTGTTCTGTGGCATACCTACTATCTTTGAACGTGGAGGTTTATATAGGTCTCTCAGTGGTGATTAATGATAACATTATCATTAATCACCACTGAGAGACCTATCCAATCTAGCTATAATATTTTTAAAGGCATCTCAGCAAAATGGGGAAGGGGTGGGGAGAGAATGTTATGAAATTGTTTTCATTCTTTATTAAGGTAAGGTTGTGCCGTTGAGTCCATTTATAAATCTTGCCTACATGTTTTTCTCTACTTATTCTTTCAGCAAGTGGCCATCATATCTTGTGACAGTGAGTTTCATAAGAACTATTCCTTGTATGAATAAGTTTTTAAATTTGTTCCTAATCTCTGATCATTAAATTTCATTCAATGACCCACAAGTTCTAATATTACAAGTTTGGAAGGTAGGCATGCCTCTGTCCGCTTTCTCCACACCTTGAAGGAAAAGCAAAGAAGCTTGAATCCCCACTAAGCAACAACAATAGGAACACTGACAGAACAGAAGTGAGACACTTTTACTGCTTAAGTTAATTTAGGAGTAAATTGCCAAAGCTTGAAGAAGTTCATGCCTTCATCATCTCTCCCTGCTTACTCCTTGCTCCAATAACAAAACATCTCCTACACTATATCAACCAAAAAGACAGCAATCTACCATTAGCACTTCCCAATGTCCCCAAAATTCTACGGTGCACCATTCCTTTCATACCACGGCGACTGGCCATAAAGGCAAAGGTTTTATGCAGTTCATCAGATTTCTGGTGTCTGCAAAACAGCATTTCTGCCTCTGACCTAAGCGTTTGGGGCTTGAATCTACAGGGAAAACTGTTGCCTTTCTTTTCCTCACAACTGGTGCTGATGACAACCCAAGAAATGTCGCCACAGACAAAAACTTTGACAAAGCAGCCACCCCCTCCTCTTCTACGCCCCTCCCGCAGCACAAATAGAAAAGACGGGGAGTAAAATGAAGTTCTTATCTCTGCATGCATTAGAATGGGCTCCACTTCTGAAGGCTGCGCTCTGCTGAATGATCAGGGCGGGGGTGGGCTGCGGGGCATCTAAAAGTAAACGGAGCTGCTTTAAGAACGTACTTAATGCTCACATTTAAATCAAAGTGACTTTAACTTCTGTGTTGGATGTTGGGAAGTCACACACTTGTTTTTCAGCCTCTTGCTCGCTCTGTCGGCATGTGGGCGTGTTTCTAGGCTGGCAAGGCAAGGTGCGACAGCAGCGGCAGCAGGAGGAGGAACAGTGGCCACCTCCTTCACTTCTCTCTGCCTCCCCTCAAGTTTGTGCCTGTTTTTAAAAGCTGGGCGCCACCTTTACTCTTACAAATGCCACCTGCCCGTCCGCCCGCCCCCCCTTCAGGAGCATTCACGGGTCACATGGTGGGTGTGCCACGCCGCCACTGCATATTTGAGCTCATGATGAGTGACCACCAGAGAAGATAATTTTGTTTTGCAGCCAGCCATCATGTATTCCCTCCTCCCTCTTATGCATGCAGGATTACTGTATTGCATGCATCAAATTGCTTCGCTTGTAAGTTGCTCTGTCTGTCCTGCAGTCCTCCTCCTGCCCTGCTGCTAGTCTCTCAGTCTCCTCTCCTCCAAGCCAGCCGTACCAACCCAACAGTCCCCCGCCCGCTAAGAAACCTCCAAGCAACAAGCAAGTCCCCTGCAAATTCATTTTAATAAATAAATAAACACACACACCCCTTGGTCTTATTGTTGAGAAAGCAGCAAGCTTCCCCCTCCTCCTTTTCCTGGCTCTGTCCTCGGCTTGATCATTGTAGTCCACTGCTCCTTGCTCTCCCCACACAGCAGCCAGGCAGCCTCTTCTACTCCGGAGCAACAAAAAAACACATGCTCCTCCCTCTCTCGCGAGCAGCCTCAGCGTGCAATGAAGCACGTGCAACTAGAGATTACAGAGGCGCCCGGGGGGCGGGGAGTGCCAGGACTCAGGAGGAGGAGGTTTGTAGCGCAGCCAGCAGCATGCAGTGTGGCGCCCGGATCTGAGCTCGCTGGGGCGCCGTGGCACTGTGCGCCCCAAAGCTAAAATTAAAATTTTTGGGTGGGGTGGTGGTGGCACGGGGGTCCACATGGCACTTTGGCGCCCCCCCAGTGGCGCCTGGGGCACGTGCCCCCCTGCCCCCCCTATCGTTACACCCCTGTTCTCAGCTTTCTCTCATGTTACTTTGTTCCTTGAGTGTGTGTGCATGAGAGTTCTTTCAAACATGCTTAAGGGTTTTTTCACTCGATGGAAAAGATGAAGGAATCTGAGACAAGTGAGAAGCAGGTGGTTACATTAGACTGTATTGCACAGAGGCATGTTGCAGAAGCAATATATTCCTAGAATAGGACTCCTAGTCTGGACCACAATAACTGAAGATGCTCTGGAGTTTGAATTTTTTTTTTTTTTGCATTTTAAATTTTATTGGATTTTACAATAGCTTTTACATTCAAATTGCATTCATTTATCTAATTTCTACACATAAGTGAATATTGACTTCCCGCTTGCCTATCTGCATGGTTCACAATAACTATACGTATAAACCATTGCTATAATAAATCAAAACATACATACTCCACAATACTACTCGATTTTACCCAACCCAACCTGCTGTTATAACTATATTTCAAACCCTACTGAAAAGTCCATATTAGAAAAATAATTCTTTAAGTAAAGCAAAAATGGTTCCCAATCTTCTTTAAAACATTCCAAATTTTTGTCTCTTATAAGTGCTGTGCCATCTCAGCATATTCTAAAATTTTTATCAACCAGTCTTCTTTTGAGGGCATTTTAGTGTCTTTCCATTTTTTCGTATATACTATCCTGGCTGCCATGGCTGCATACATAAAAATTGTTGAATTTCTTCTGGAGAACTCTCTTTCAATTATTCCCAGCAGGAAGGATTCTGGCCTCTTAAGAATGTCACTTTAAAGATTTTCTTCTGCTCATTATATATCATATCCCAAAAGGCCTTTGCCTTCCCGAATGACCACCACCTATGGAAAAAGTTCCTTAACATTGTCCACATTTCCAACATTTGTTTGAAACATTTTTATACATTAACACTAATTTTTTCAGTGTCAGACACCACCTATACATGATTTTATAATAATTTTCTTTTAAAGTCTAACATGCAGTAAACTTTAAGTCAGTTTTCCATAATTTTTCCCAAGCAGCCATATCTATATTATGACCCACATCTTGAGCCCATTTAATCATAGTCATAGATGACCACTTCATCTCTTGTCTTCTCCAAAAGCAACAACGTATACATCTTAGAGACTCCTTCTCAAATCTCAGCATTTAATCCACAAACCCAACCTTAAGATCCTTTTTATAAATTTCATTTTACTGATGATACTGAAACCAATTACTAACCAAATTTTGTACTTCATTTAAATTTTTTAATGTACAGCCCTTCTCTTGAAAATATAACAAATCCCTGTAAGTACCCCATTCAGATTGCATATGTATCTCTTTACGTGCCAAAGCCTCAACTGGGGATACACATAGTGGAGTTTTACACTCCAGCCATTTTTTATATTTTGCCCATACTCCCATCAGACTCCTTCTTACATAGTGATTAAGAAAATCTTTATGCACTTTGCCTTTATCATACCACAAATATGAGTGCCAGCCAAACCTTCTATCAAATCCTGCCAAATCAAGTATTATGGGATTTCTTAATGTTATCCATTCCTTCAACCACCTCAAACAAACAGCATCAAAATACAGCCTTAAATCAGGCAGAGTAAGACCACCTCTTTCTTTAGCATCTGTTAAATTTTTAAATTTAATCCTTGGTCTTTTCCCTTGCCAAACAAATTTAGTTACGGTATATCCTTTTGTCATTGCTTAAAACAGGTTAATGTGTTAATTATAGGAATAGTCTGAAAAAGAAACAACATTTTAGGTAAAACATTCATCTTCACAACTGAAAATCTTCCCATTAACGATAAGTTCATTCTAGTCCATCTTTGCAAATCAATTCTTACTGTATTCCATATTTTAATATAATTATTTGAAAACAACAAAGAGTTTTTATTTGTCAACTAGATGCCCAAATATTTGATTTTCTTCTCTACTTTCAACTCACTTATCTCATAAAGTTTATCATTTGATTGCTGGTCCGTATTTTTTGTCATCACCTTCATTTTACTCTTATTAATATAAAACCTAGCCAGTTGGCCAAATTGTTCTATTTTTTCCAAGAGCCTTCCAACCTTTCCTAATGGATTTTCCAGAAAGAACACCACATAATCTGTGAAGGCTCTGAGTTTATACTCCTGTTTCCCTACTTTCGGTCCTTGTATTTGGTCATCTTCTCTAATATTTCTGCAAAGCACTTCCAGAACTAATATAAAAAGTAATGGGGAAAGCAGACGGCCTTGTCTAGTTCCTTTTTTAATTTTACAGTTATTTGATACTTCCCCATTTATAATAATTCTGGCATATTGCTCCAAATATATTGGCTTAATGGCCCTAATAAAATTATTACCAACTCCCATTACATCCAATAACTTCAACATAAACTGCCAGGAGACATTATCAAATGCTTTCTCTGCATCCAAAAAGATCATAGTTCTCTGTTTGTCACGATGTTTTTCATAGTACTCCAGTACATTCAAGACTGTTCTCACATTGTCTCTTAGTTGCCTTTTTGGCAAAAAAACCTGCATGATCTTCATAAATAAAAGCTCTTAATACAACCTTCATTCCTCTTGCCAAAATGGCAGCAAAAAGTTTATAATCATTATTTAACAATGAAATTGGCCTGTAATTCTTAACTTGCGTTAAATCTTGATCAGGTTTTGGAATTACTGCAATGTTGGCATATTTCCAAGACCTCTGGCATATTCCCTTTTTGGAGTTTGAATTTTTTGAAAAATACTTTTCTAACATCGTCCCTAGAGTACTGCTTGTTAACTGCAGGAATCCTACTTTTTGAAACCTAGTCACTGTCCCTGTTTTTGTCTTTGATTTGTTAGTGAGTTGCTAGACTTTTCAGAGAGCCACCTAATGGCACAGCGGGGAAATGACTTGACTAGCAAGCCAGAGGTTGCTGGTTCGAATCCCCGCTGGTACCTATATTGGGCAGCAGCGATACAGGAAGATGCTGAAAGGCATCATCTCATACTGCGCGGGGAGATGGCAATGGTATCCCCTCCTGTCTTCTGCCAAAGACACGCCAAAACTAGGGACCACACAGGGCTAAGGGGCCAAAAATGAAGAAATCCCCCGTGTCAGACCAATGTATAAAAGTCTGAAGAATACAATGGACTATATATATCTCTTATTAAATCTCCACTTTTATGGAGTGGAATCTGTGATTCTTGGCACTTCCACAGAGCGGTATTTACCATCTTATTTGAGGATATCCACATCGGTGGATTGGACATTTTGATATAGTACATTGTTTGTTCCTTTATGACCTATTGGGCATTTATTAAGATTGTAAACATTGATAATGGTGGTTATTATTCTATGTATTTATTTCACTTGCTATCTCCTGATGTATGCGCACGTGTGAACATATAGTTGATTTATATTATTCAAGCTATGTATATATATTTATGTTTGTATATTTAGTATTTTGGGATTTCTTACATTCTATTGTTTTTATGTTCATAGTGTTGTGATTATTTCACAATGTAGATTTTACATATTATAAGATTTTCAGTTTATACATTATGTTTTTGGCATCTTCAGGGGAAGCAATTTTCTTTACGATGGTTTATCTAGGCATTCTCTCTAGAGAGTCCTATAAAGAGTTTTAATAAGATATATATAGTCCATTGTATTCTTCAGACTTTTATACATTGGTCTGACACGGGGGATTTCTACCAAAGACGAACACAGGGCTCTGTGGTCGCCAGGAGTCAACATTGACTCAATGGCACACTTTACTTTACTTTAGACTTGTCAGTCTTCACAACTTTGATTTCTTCCCAGTGTCTCTATAACTAATATTTCCAAGTGCAATAGTGTCTCTAGCACACATGCATGTAAATATGTGCTCATAAATACTGTATCGTAGCACTGCACACTCTGATGAGGCTCATTTTGAACAATTGCAAACTTATTGTATAGCCATTCTATTTCCAAGTATGCCTTTTAGCCCACAGAACAGACACTCTTTTGGATTTTAAGTCTGTGCAGGACAGCTATGGCTGGGAAAACAAATGCAGCAGGTGGAATCCTGCGTATATGGAGGGTGGAGAGGTGGAGCTCAGGCAACGATTCTTGGTATTGGAACTGAGATATTACAAGCATGACTCCATCTTTATTTGTAAAATGCTGGAGAGTAATCCAGACAAATGCAACAGCAGCACTATCATCACTAATATTCAGGGCTGGACTGGGGGCACTGAGAAGGCAGAGGAATGTATGTGAGGAGGGTGCCAGGTTTTGAGCAGAATGGGTACTTAAGGGTGGGAGTATTCACGGCTGCCGAGTGCGGCGGGCACCCCAGGAATATGCCCTGTTGCCTTGTGGGCCAGTCCGAGCCTGCTAACGTTACTGTCTCTAAATCTTGGATCTAGGAGTTTAGCAGTGTAATAGGCTTCAGTAGTATTATTTTAAAGCTTTTATTTTTGAAAAGTATTTAGCTCTACCTTCTGAAAAACTAAATATTTCAATTTCCTCACTGGAAAAACATCTTTTAAAACTGGTTTTGGATTTATTTAGGTAGGTAGGTAGGTAGGGCCTGTTCTCTTTCTCCATTTTTCTGGACTCTCACATCTCAGGCTTTCCTCTCCTCCTTTCCTGCAGGGTTCTGCCCTCATAGCTTTTTCTTTCTTTCTGGTCATTCAGTTGTTGCCCACTATAGGAAATTGCCAGACCCTGCTTTGTGACACCACTGGCCCCACCTCTTGTATCTCAGGTTTTGGGATGCTTCTAACCTGACAACCCTAACTTCAAGCTTTAGTTGAAAATAAACTAAATGACACATTTATGAACAGGGTAGGTCATTTGAGTGTTGCAGATCACAAAGGGATAGCCTATTTTATATCTGTGAAAAAAACAGATGCATGTGATGAATCAATCAGAAAGGAGTTAATCAATATGCTTAATTTGGATTCCGTGTGCATGACATTTTATGAAGAATGAGATGGCAAGTCTCTGCCCTGAGGGGCTTACAATCTATTAACACAGGGGAGACAACAAAAGAAGGGGAGGAAATGGAGGTAGCAGTAAGCAGGGTAAGAATGTGATTATTTCAGTTACATGTGCTTAACTTAGTTACACCAGGGAAAGAAAACTAAGAGGATGTGCCAAAGGCTTCACAAAAAAGGTGAGTTTTAAGAAGTGATATGAGAAACTTTCATTTGTTATTTGAGTATAATTCCAAGTCTGAGTAGAGTTTCTGATGAAACAGTTCAATGCCACCTCTTCTTTCTTTCCCCCTTTTCCCATTCCATCAAGCAATTTCTTGTAATTGTTTTTAATATGAACTCTAAATACAATCTTTAACAAGTGAAATTGTCATTTCTGTACTTAATTCTATATTGGTAAATTTGTTCTGTGGTGATATAGCAGTGTTAATGTCATATTTGTTCTGCATATAAATGAATCCCAACTGTATTAAGGATTCATTTATATACAGAACACCTCATAAACAACAAAATTCAGTAGCCCATGGGCTTGTGGGTATGGGGGTGGTTGGCACCCTATGTGCACTACACCACCACTTGCTCTGGGTCACCCCAGTGCCCCCCAAGTGGAGTTGTGGGGCTGCTGAAATCCCCATTATTCCCTATGGGGGGAAAGCTTAAAGACACACAAACTTCAAAAATTCTACCACCTGACCCACTCTTCTGCCCACAAAGCCCCTTTTCTGCCCCAAAGACACACATACTTCAGAAATTCTTTAAAATCAACCCATTGCCAAATCACTCTGAAACCTGGGTGGTAGCAGGCACCCATTGGGGCACTACCACCCGACCCACTGTGGCACTCCTAGGAGGCACCCACAGGCAGAAATGGGCACTGTCTGCAGGGTGGATTTGATTTAAATCAAACTGATTTAAATCACAATTTAAATCATGATTTAAATCACTAGCAGGGTGGATAAAAATAAAAAAAATCCGATTTAAATAAAAATCCGATTTAAATCAAAAATCTGATTTAAATCAAAAAAATCCAATTTTTTTGATTTAAATCAGATTTTTTTGATTTAAATCAGATTTTTAGTTTATTTTTATCCACCCTGCTAGTGATTTAAATCGTGATTTAAATCAGTTTGATTTAAATCAATCCACCCTGGTCCCCATTGTCCCATAGGGTGGATGCAGCACACATCAACAACAGCAGAGCTTTGCAAAGAACAAGGTTTCCAAAGGTCACGCACATCCATTGTGTTCCACTATCCCCCCCAACAGAAATGCAATTGATCTACACACACACACACACACACACACACCAATGAAATGCACTGACCCACATGTCCCCTCCCAATGCAGGGTAACAGCAGCCGCCAGCAACAAGCAAGTAAGTAAGTGTGATATCACAGATGCAGCAGACTAGGGCCAACAACAACATAAAATGTACCCTGCCCTCCCCCCGCCCAAGCATTTTTCATCCACAAGCAACAGACACAGCTACATCTGTGGCACCTGGCCATAAAAGTGGGTTAAGTAAGGAAGGATGCAAAACAACATTCCGACAGTGGAACAGTGAGGTTTGGCCCCCCTCCCATCTACACAAGTAGAAGAGTGATTATGACAACAATGGCACACAATTTTTTGGCACATTTTTTAAAATGGACATTTCTGCAATGGATCGGAGCCTGTGGCACCAGCACAACCTATTGTAGATGCAATTAATCTAGTTTGAATAAAAATGATGATGATACTAGAAGTCACAATATGACCCAATCTTAATTGCAAAGAAGTACACACACACACACACACACACACACACACACACCTGGTCTTCAGATTGGGGGGTTGGGGGCTAGGGCAAAAGCCTGGAGAATATGGGGGAAAAGGGGTGGCTGGCCAGTGGCCACTGGGGCTGGTGGCTGGCACAGACACAGCAGGCACAGGCAGGCAGTGATTCTCTCAGCAGCAGGAAGGGGGTGAAAAAAGAATTCTCTTTTTCTCAGGGAAAAAAAAAGCAATGCAGCGGATAATCTATTCCCAAGCTGGCATGCAGCAGGTGCAGGCAGGCTGGGTGGCAAGGCAGGCTGGGCTCAGGCTGGCAAGGCAGAAGGCAATAGGCAAGGCAAGGCAAGGCAAGGCAAAGCAAAGCTCTCTCTCTCTTCTCCCACAAGGCAGAAAGGCAGAATGGTGGCTGCTGCCTCTTTAAGTCTCCTGCATTGGTGTATCTTGAAGATATACTGCTGTAGACGCCCTTGCACTGTTCAAGCATTACACCTGTGCAAAGTTATAGTGGTGTAAGTGACTTTCAGTGTAACTGGGATCATAGGATTGCTCTGCCTGATTTGTTTCTGTCTTTTTAAAATATAAGATCAGACCTGTTCTCTATGCCCAAGTAAGTTCAACAGATGACAAGAGGAAGGTCCAGCAATAGTGGACATGAATTCAAACTGAATTAATGTCTGTATTTTCCTTCTGTTGTGTAGATGGCCCTATCCAACCCCAGCACAGCTTCCCTTTAGTAGCTGTTCTGGTATCTACTTTGTTTAGATTGTGACCTGTTTGGGGACAGGGAACCATCTATATATTTAATTCTCTTACGGCCTACTGAGTAGGGAACTGCATGGGGATGTGGGGATGCATCTGGATGGCTGCTGGAACTCTCCGAGGTCCTGCAAGAGTTCCAACCATTGCCTTGGGAGGAAACGGCAGCGAGGGAGACATGCAGGAGAGAGGAGAAAGAAACAGAATTGAAGGGGAATCGGCAGAGTCCGGGGAAAGGAGGAAGAAAAGAAGAAACCAGACTCATTGCCTTGGGAGGGAACAGCTTCGAAGGCATTGAGACACCAGGCATCCACCCTCAAGCCTCCTGGCGGGAAGTACGGCCGCTTTGGGAGCAGCATGGGCGGGAGATAAATAATGGCGGCGGGAGCAGCGAGAAAGCAGAGGAGAATGGGCCAGAAGGCGGGGGGCCAAGGAGACTGGGGCAGAAGGGGGTGGGGGGGAGAGGAGACTAATGCAGAAGGGGCAGGGTTTGTGGAGATGTGGGCAAAAGTGGATGGGGGGAGAGTAGAGGGCGGGCGAGAAATAATGGTGGCCAAGCGGGCGGGCAGAAGATAAATAATGGCAGTGGTGGCGAGAAAGCAGAGGAGACTGGGGCAGAAGGGGGCGGGAGAGAGAGGAGACTGGGGCAGAAGGGGCGGGGGGGAGAGAGGAGACTGAGCGGCACGACCGGGAGATAATTAATGGCGGCAGCGGCGAGAAAGCAGAGGAGAATGGGCCAGAAGGTGGGGGGCCGAGGAGACTGGGGCAGAAGTGGGGGGAGGGGAGAGGAGCAGGCAATCTAGAAATAATGGTGGCCAAGGAGGCAGGTGGGAGATAAATAATGGTGGCGCTGAGAAAACAGAGGAGACTGGGGCAGAAGGGGGCGGGGGAGAGGAGACGGAGTGGCGCGGGAGGGAGATAAATAATGGCTGCAGTGGTGAGAAAGCAGAGGAGAATGGGCCGGAAGGTGGGGGGCCAAGGAGACTGGGGCAGAAGGGGGCAGGGTGAGTGAAGACTGGGGCAGAAGGGGGTGGGAGGAGAGGAGCGGGTGTGTGAGAAATAATGGTGGCCAGGCGGGTGGGAGATAAATAATGGTGGCGGTGGCGAGAAAGCAGAGGAGACTGGGGCAGAAGGGGGTGGGTGGGAGAGGAGACTAGGGCAGAAGGTGGCGGGCGAGGTGGGCAGAAGGTGGCGGGAGTGTACCGCCACACAGATACTCTGTGCAGGTTCAGCTAGTCTTTATTATTTTTCTATGTAAACTGCTTTGAGAACTTTGGTTGAAAAGCAGTATATACTTTTTTTTTTTAGAAGTAGTAGATTTTTCTTTTCGTGTTTTATCAGTGCAAAGTGTGATGGCTATACAACCTAGTTGTGGAGTACTAATTTTGTTTTAATGGTTGAGCTATCAGCTTCAGAGAATTTCCTTTATAGCTCTGTACCTGGCTTGAGGAGTCTCATTTCCTTAATGAACTGTTCATTGAATCCACGGCCCGAACTAAACCCAGTCTAAGAGTGTTCTGTTAGGAATCTGATTTTATTCACTGTGAGATTTCTGCAGGAAATTAGCCTAGGATTTATATCTGTAAATTTAAATATCTAACATGCATTGTATAACTCAAGAATGGAGGACTGGAAATTCTTTGAAATTATATTGTCCAGTCCCTCATGCTATCTGTTGATGTCTTTAAAACCAGAAAGACATGGCTCTCACTTTGACTTTTGACTTCCTTTGTGATGAGTCTATGCCTGGGAGAGAGACTCACCAGTCTGAAACTGCAGATCAGAAGCTCTGTGCTTCATTCTAGGACATCTGGACTTTAGGAGTATAATCTTCTATACCGAGATAGTATTACTGCCTTGATGTGCTTTGTTTTTGTTTGCCAGTGTCTAAATATCACTTTGCATATGTTTCTTTTTTCTAATGTTTTACTCTGGTGTTCCCTTTTCCTCAACAAACTAGTTAACTTGTTAAAGTACTCTTGTTTGCTTTGCATGGGAATTCTTACTATGCCCTGTATCTCTCAGGCTTTGATCACACAACTACCGAGCTTTTCATAATGATTAAGAGAAGTCTCAGGAGGTGGCATGTTATTGTGGTTTCTGGTACAAAAAATAGTCCAAAACCTTTCTATTCAAAATAGCCTCAATTTAGTCTCTACTTGTGCTTGCCTTCTCACTACTTTAAAATAGAGATTTGTTTTAACCAAGACTAAAGGGGTTGATTTAGAATGTTTTAAGTCCCCTCTTGTATCTGAGGACTGAATCTGCTGGGAGGAAATAGATTACTCCAAAAGATCTGTCCTGTACTTGTGACAGGTACAAAAACTATTTTCATGTTTCAGTTTCTTTTTCCACAGACCAACATCTTCTTTCAAAAAAAAAATTTTTTTTTGGAATAGTTATCTCTCTGAATATAATCACAGTTTACAATCATTCACTGTATATTTTATGAGAATTTAACTCCGCCCCCCATTGCATTTTTGGTGTTCTACTATGACAGTTCCATAGGAACAGTCCAATTTCAAATATCAGTTTCCCAACCCATCTGTTTGTTTTTCTGACATAAGAATAATGCATATGAAGTTGCCTTACTAAGTCAGGCTATTGGTCCATCTAGCCCCACATTGTTGGGGGATTACTCTTGGACCTTCTGCATACAAAACATGTGTGCTACCAAGGGAATCAAATTTAACCTAATCCCAAAAATGAGTTCACAGAGGTGAACTATATAGCTGAACACAAAAATAAGTAACCATTTCCAAATAAATGGTTCAATTATTAGACACTTAGCTTAGTTTGCAGTTGTATGATTAATGTTTTATTTTTTCTGATTTTCATCTTTTATGTATTTTGTTCATAAACACCTTTTAAAAATAAAAGTTTAATAATATTCTAATCAAGTTCAGTCGTCCCTTGCCAGCTGTGTGGGTTCCATTCCTGGAAACCCTCACAGTTGGTGAATTCGCAGTTGACGAGGCATTGAAATGAATGGGAAACAGGGGGTTAGGGGAATCACGATTGGGAAAGTATCTAAAAATAAAGAAAAAAATAGAAAAAATCCCCCCTGACCCCTGGAAATGACCCCCAAACAATCACCCTTGAGCCTGGAAGCACCCCCCAAACCACCAAAATAATTTTTAAAGGCGCCAAACCGTGGATACTCAGGTCACAGTTGGTGAGGGTGGTGACAATTTCCCAGTTGTGGATTCTCAAATCCGCGATTGGTAAACCTGTGATTGATGAGGGACGACTGTAGTTATTGTGTTCATGTTCATGCATACATTGCAAGCAAAATGTATCTAAACCAGTTCAGTGTCTGAATTGGTTATTAAACCACTTTTCAAAATTAGTTGCTGAGCCAGAGAGTTAAAAAATACTGATGAACCTGAAGTGGAATTAAACCTCAACTTTTAATGGTTTGACTCCTTGGCTCTACCACTGAGCTATGGCCCTTCCCTTTAAGGGCGGTATATAGTATCCTTCTGGGTTGCCTGAGGAGGGTGGGATTAGCTGGCACTGTTCTACTGTGGTTCTGTTCCTACCTCTCTGGTAGATTGCAGATTGTGTCATTTGGAGACTGTTGCTCTGCAAAGCGAGAGTTACTGAATGGAGTTCCACAAGGCTCCATACTGTCTCCAATGCTTTTTAACATCTACAATATGAAACAGCTGGAAGAGATCATCATTAGATTTAGTTCAGGGTGTTATCAATATGCTGATGACACCCAAAGCTATTTCTTCCTATCAACTTCATCAGGAAATGGCATAACTTCCCTAAATGCTTACCTGGAGGTGGTAATGGGCTGGATGATGGATAACAAACTGAAGTTGAATCCAAATAAGATGGAGGTATGGGTGTGTGTGTCAAGACCCAAGAGATGGTTTTGATCTGCCTGTTCTCAATGGGGAACACACACACACACACACACACACACACACACAGCAGCTTGAAGTTCAGGAGGCAGCATACAGGTGAAACTCGGAAAATTAGAATATTGTGTAAAAGTCCATTAATTTCAGTAATGCAAATTAAAAGGTGAAACTGATATATGAGACAGACGCATTACATGCAAAGCGAGATAAGTCAAGCCTTAATTTGTTATAATTGTGATGATCATGGCGTACAGCTCATGAAAACCCCAAATCCACAATCTCAGAAATTTAGAATATTACATGGAACCAATAAGACAAGGATTGAAGAATAGAACAATATCGGACCTCTGAAAAGTATACAGTGTACTGTGCTTGACTGGCCAGCAAACTCGCCTGACCTGACCCCATAGAGAATCTATGGGGCATTGCCAAGAGAAGGATGAGAGACATGAGACCAAACAATGCAGAATTGCTGAAGGCCGCTAATGAAGCATCCTGGTCTTCCATAATACCTCATCAGTGCCACAGGCTGATAGCATCCATGCCACGCCGCATTGAGGCAGTAATTGCTGCAAAAGGGGCCCAAACCAAGTACTGAATACATATGCATGCTTATACTTTTCAGAGGTCCGATATTGTTCTATTCTTCAATCCTTGTCTTCTTGGTTCCATGTAATATTCTAATTTTCTGAGATTGTGGATTTGGGGTTTTCATGAGCTGTACGCCATGATCATCACAATTATAACAAATTAAGGCTTGACTTATCTTGCTTTGCATGTAATGTGTCTGTCTCATATATCAGTTTCACCTTTTAATTTGCATTACTGAAATTAATGGACTTTTGCACGATATTCTAATTTTCCGAGTTTCACCTGTAGACTGAAAGATGGACTACATGTTATGGTTCTCAAACGGATATACTCTTTATTATGTGGTGTATGATACTGCAGTATCTTTTGTATGGTTACTAGGTGCTGGTACTCATATCGATATGAGGCAAGTGAAGGCATTTTTAGATGGCTAGAGAGTAGCATTAAGTTATCTTGGTGTTTTGTTCTTTTTAAAAGTTTATTTTTTTAGCATCTCCACAATTTGGAAGTGTAGTTTCCAGGGCCAAGAGTCTTTATGTTGAAACTGTTGAGAAAGGAAATTGAAACACCTTTCTTGCTCTCACTTTCATGCACAGAGACATGTGGAGTATTGGATCCATGTTCTGCTCCAGTTGCCTTTTCAGAGGATTGTCTTGTCCAATAGACATATACACTAATTTTTGCTCCGTTACTGTGATGGTCCAAAGATATGTTCTGCTTTCATGATGGGCTTCTTCATCTCCACAGTGTGAGGGGAGGTGTTCCAGGCAGGGAATAAGAAGCTGAAATGGTACCATTGAAGTGTGGCAACAATTTTTTTTTAGGTGCTTATTTAAGAGAGAACTGCTTTAAGCTAATGACAAGGTGGTATATCACAGCTTTAAAAATCACATCAAATAGCAATCCTGTTGGAAGTACCAAAAAGAGGATGTTTCATTCCCCCTCATATTTGGTAGGTTTGTTCAATAGCTAAGAAATGTTGGAATATTTTATTTATTTATTTAAAGTATTTCTGTTTCACCTCCACTGGAATACTGCTCAGTATCAAGGTAGCAACAGAAAAGATAACCTATACAAAGGAGCTTCCTTTCAGCCATTATGAACTGATACCATCCATGATTGCTGTTGAAAGATTATTAATAATATGTAGTGTTAATATGATGTTTTGAAAGTGTTTGAAGTGGTTTGCCTCCATTACCTTTCCATAACCCTTATAACAATCCTGTAAGGTAGATCTGTATTTTTATCCCCATATTGCTGGTGGAAGGAGGGGTCTGAGGCTGGCTTACTTAAATCCACCTAGCAAATACATGGCAGAGATTAGTTCCTACACTACACCAATTCCCTGTAAATTATGCCAACACTGGATAATATTATCAGCTCCTACAGTAGTTGAATAGGAAAAGAAATTGTTTGAACATTGTCCATCCTGCGAAAGGTGACCAGTGATATGAGAATGATGGAATAAGAACAAATGTATACTATTTTGGGTCATAACAAGACTTCCTTTATTAATGGAATTATTAAACAACATATCAAATGTGACTCTCGCATTCAATGTACTGCAATAGGTATCTATTATTATTTTAAAAAATAATACAAAAAGAGAGAGATGCCCATCACCAAGAAGCTTATTAAACAAAGTTTGACACTGGGGAAGAGGAAAGAAAGGGTAGCAAAGAGTGACTATGCCACTTATATGTACTTAGTGGCTTGGTTAAAAGGTGAAGATTGAGTTAACCCAAAAGCTTCATGAAAAAGAAGGGAGAAGTTTTGTGAGGAGGGATCTGAAAGTGGAGAGAGGAGGGACACTAAGCAGATATTTCAGGAGCAGCAAGAGAAAATGGGAGGCATTGTTCAGAGCTGGGTTGACTGAGACTTGCTGGTCTACTTACATTTTGTCTAGAATCTCCATGGTCCACCAGTATGTTTTAAACTGACAAAGCTCATCACATGCACAGGATCTCCTAACAGTTAAGCTTAAGTAACCTGTGTTAGGTAAATCTGAATAGGCACAAATGTTTAAGAACATTAGAGCAGCGCCTTGTAGGAAATTTTGCTCTGATTTTCTTCGTGACAGACACTGAAACCAGCTTGCAGTTGAATGAATGAATATCATAGGATGACTTTTTTTTAAAGGCCAACAATCAGCAAAAGAAAACACAACAGCAGCAACAGAAAGGAGAAAGCAGCCCAGTCAAGAAATCCAGAATCCATCAGCTTCTTGAAAAGGCTTTCCTCAAAAGCTAACAGGGCATTTAAAAAGATCATATCTGGGACCAACGGGGCTCCCCTGGAGAAAGTATTCTATCATGTTGGTGCCCCCGCTAAAAAGGTCTATTTATTTATTTTATTTACAGTATTTATACCCCACCCGCTCAGGGTGGCTCACAACGTTAATAAAATAGATAAAATGTAAAATAAAAGATTATTTTGTATTATTATTATTTTATTATTTATGTAATAATTATTACATAATTATTATTTATGTTAATAAATAAATTATTATTTATGTAAAATAAAAGACCAGGCTAAAATGAGATTTAAAATTACATTTTTTAAAGTTCCAAATTAAAAGTCATTTTAAAAGCTAAAAACTGAGATCTATAAAAACTAAAGAACCTACCAGATATAAGTAGCAGATTAAAACATTAAAAAGCCTCTTTAAAAAGATCTTTTAAATTGTTTTTTAAAAACACTCAGGTAAGGAGCATGTTCGGGGAGGGCGTATCAAAGCCTGAGGGGCCACAACTCCCCGCCAACCAGATCTCTGTTAGTGGTGGGGCTATGAGCAGGGCCTTAGATGACAAGCAGGGGGCCCTGGCAGGTTCATATGGGTGAATGTGGTCAACAGGTACCCAACCGCAATCCATGTGGAGCTCTAAAGGTTAAGACCAGCATCTTGAATCTAGCCCAGAAGCGGACTGGTAACCAATGAAGCCACCGCAGGACGAGTGTGACACTCATGAAGTGACTTGCACCCACAAGCATCCCTGTAGCAACATTCTGGACCAGCTGAAGCTTCCAAACCATCTTCAAGGGCAGCCTGACATAGACCTCCTTGCAGTAGTCCGATCTGGACGTTACAAAAGCATGCGTGACTGAGGTCCAACCTCTCCAAGCAGGGTTGTAGCTGGCATACCATACCAGTGGTAATAGGCACTTCTGTACACCATTGCCACCTATGCCTCCAAGGACAGTGTCAGGCCCAGAAACATCCCTTTATCCTCCCTTGTTCTAACCTGCCGAGTGTCAGTCCTCCAGTCAGACTTCAGATGCTAGCCCATCAGGCACAGGCACTCCTGACTTGCCCCCCCCCCACCCTCTGGAGACATACCTCTGCAGTTGGTCGGTCAGCCTCTTCTCCTTTCCCATTCTTCCTCCATGGTATACATCACATAGGTGCAACTGCCTCCCTTGTGCAAGAGCTGCGCTCAAGCCCCATAGCCAACGGAACGGGACTACTCTACCCTCCAGCCCCTCCTTCCCAACTGTTGCGCAAGTCCCATTTATTTCAACGGGGTCTTCTCTTCTTGAGCTTCAGCGGTGGGATTTCACAGGGCGCTCTTTCCAGGAGATCCCCGCACCGGTTGTCTGTTATTCGGAGATTTAAAAGAAAGGCGGGAAAGGAATCTCGGTTGGACCCAATTGTTGAAGGTTTTGACTTCGAGGCGACGGAGTTGTAATGCTAGCTGCAGACTGGGCAGTCCTCGGAGGCAGCGGGCTGAGGATGCTCCTCCTCCTGCTGCTGCTCTTTCACCATCGGCTGTCTCCTTCCGCTCCCTGGAGAAATCCGCCGCGGGTGCTGCTTTCCTGTGGTCGCGGAGCTTTGGCTCCCGCCGCTGCTGCCGTTGCAGTTGCTTGCTGCCTGCCTGTGGTGGCAGTGGCTTGGCAGAGAGAGATGCTGCCGGGGCGCTCTTGCTCTTGGCTCCAGGAAAGGGGAAGGGAAGACTCTGTGCGGAGCCGGAGTAAAGTGGTGGAAAGGGGGAGCTTGAAGTCGGGAGCGGCGTCCCCTGAGGGAAGGATTTGAAAAAATCTTTGAAAAAAGCCCAGCGGGGAGGGGCAGGCTTGGGGGGGGGGAGACCACCCCCTGCTTTTAGAAACGTCTTTCCCCAGCAAAGCCTGCCCCTCCCCGCTGGGCTTTTTTCAAAGATTTTTCAAATCCTTCCCCCAGGGGGGCCATTCCCGACTTCAAGCTCCCCCCCCACTTTACCCCTCACATTAAAACAGCAACGACTTGGCAGATGTGCCAGCCAGGCGCAAGAAGAAAGGCCACCAGAACAAAGTCGGACTCGGATTCTCTCAACTGGGCAGCGGTAACGCGAGGTGGTAGCTCGCCTCCTCGCCGAAGTCCCTGGCAGGGCGAGAGATGGCTTCAGGGTCAGACGTGCGCTTGTTCGTGCAACGGGGTTTTTCAGTACTGGGAGATCCCTTGCCCACCTCTGCCTACCGACCTGAAGACCAGGAACTCCGGTTCCTTTTCCAGAAGCTTCAGCCGGCAGAGTCTCCACTTAAGCGCTTTTGACCCTCCGGCAGCAACCCCTGGCGGCGGCCTCTGTCTGAATGGGACGTCCACACGTAGGTCGACTCGCATGTTTTCATCGCCTTAGGAATTCACCAGGGAGAGGAGAGAGCATCTGCTTTGCATGCAGACGGCCCCAGGTTCAGCCCCTTGAATCTCCATGCAGGGCTGGGAGAGACTTCTGCCCGAAACCTTGGAAAGCCGCTGGCCAGTAGACAGTATTGAGTTAGATGGACCAATGATCTGACTCCTGTAAAGCAGCTTCCCTACGTTCCTATTTACAAGCAAGATTTTACAGCCTTAAAAATATAACATGTGAACGTGACAAAGCGGTGTGACGTGCAGATCTGGTCAACTTACCGGATTGGTCAGGGTCTTGAATGTACGCTTGGCAGAAACCCCAATTTGTTGCTGTGTCTGTGAAATCGCCCTAAAGGAGGAGATGTTCTTTGCTGTGCAGAAGCAAGAAAGGAAGCCTCACCCGAAGCTGCTTAAGGAAACAGAAGGGAAATGCTTAGCGCTTCAAGCCCGCCATAATTCCTTCTAGAGTAGACTTAGGAAGAACTATTGAAGAAGAATGGAAATTCTGAAATCACTCTCCTTCAGCCAGTCAACATCTCAGGGCTCATCTTCTTTTTGTCCAAGTGAGATTGTTTCTTCCTTCAGGGACAATGATCCGGATCGCGAAGGCTCCTCCAGTTTGCTGAGATCGTCTGCACATCAGCAGATGGAAGTCTGGTCGCCCGGAACGACTGAACTCAGTCGGTGAGTTACTAGGAAGGGCATCCGAGACTGCCACGAGCTCTCCTCCTGCCCTTCACCTTCCAGTCTTGGACCCGAGTGCTAGGCGGGTTGCAGGGCGCTGGGACTGTTCCTGTGGTTGTACAGCAGAGTTTCAGTGCTGTAGCTCTGCTGTCCGGACACGATTCTTGCTCTACGTGCCTCCTCTAGGACCAGTAGGAAGGGTAATTAAGAGCGGACTTGAAATCCAAAACTCTCACTACTCAGATCGCAGGAGAGAAGCTGGTGTGTAAAAAACCTGCTGAGTTTTCTACTCCACGTCACATGCTTCCGATTCTCTCCTCCCCCATCAATGCCATACAGTGGCTGAATATGACTTACTGTTTATGAATACGACGTTGCAAGCAGAGGACCAATGAGAAGTTGCAGGTGCCACTGCCTAGCCTGCTGCCCTCATCAAGCCTCTAAGCAAATTGAAAGGTTTCAGATGTAACAGTTTGAAGCATGTTTGATTATTCAATGTTTAATTTCTTATTCTACTCCAGTTTACCCTGCCTCCCCTCCCCTCCATCTGCAGTTTCTCTTGCATCAATTTTAGCTTGTGAACACCTTGGCATGGAGACCTGTCTTCTCATTCTTTGTAAAATACCTTGCAATTATTAATTTATTAACTGCATGGTTGTTATTAGGGATGGGATGTTTAAGTGACTGGACAGCAAATATATATGTGTGTGTGTGTGTGTGTGTGTGTGTGTGTGTGTGTGTATCTATCTATCTATCTATCAGCAAGTATTTATAAAAATGGCTAGTGGCAAGCAGTATCTTAAATGAGGCACGCCCCCTTTCCTCACACACTCAGAAATGCCTCTTTTAAGATATGCTGTTTGTCTGTGGGGAGTCTCAGGACCAGCCAGGTGCTCTTTCCTTAAAAATTCTCATTTCTTCAGTGTCAAGAAATTCAAGGCTCCTGACTGTATATCAGCTTCCCTTTATCTCCCCCACCCCTCATTTGTTTCCATAATGTTAAAGGGAAAAGATACTTCTAGATGGGATGTTTAGTCTGGGATTTTCACACCTCCACACACTCTTTATGGGGGCTTTCACTTGATGTCTCATCCTGTTGTCAACCCATACTTTCCTCCTGCTTAGGGACATAGGAAGCTGCCTTGTACAGAGTCAGACCATTGGTCCATCCAGCTCAGTATTGTCTACATAGACTGGCAGTGGCTTCTCCAAGGTTCAAGGCAGGCATCTTTCTCAGGCATCTTTCTATCTTGGAGATGCCTAACATAAATAATAATGCTTAACATGATTAATGCAGAAAATCTGACTTTTAAAAAAGAACAGTGGTACAGCTGCACAATTAGTTTGTGTGGGGGCAGGGCGGGATGTTGTGCTACTATTTCATTCTTTTGGATAGGTATAGTTTTCATGTATTGAGTGACATTTAGTGAGTAGGTTTGAACCCCATTGCCACATTTCTGCACACCTAAACATTTTCCATTTGGGGGGAAAGCAATTTTTTTAAAAAAAACCACACAACCCCTAATTTTTCTAGGACTGAACACCATATTGACTAAGTGATGACACTATATTTACACCAGTACTGTAGTGGCACTTATTTTGTAACATGTTTGAGAAGAGTATGTATGGGAGAATTCCAAAACAGCTGCAGAATGGTCAGCATAGTGCCAATTTAAAAAATACTAATAATTTGAAGAGGTGCACACAAAAGTACTTGATGTATCTGTGAATGCCAAGTATGATAGAAACATAGTTTGGCTGTGTTGGTTGGTCATACTTATGATCTTACACTATGGGCCACCCACTAGTGTAGATGAAAAACATCACCCTATATTGATTGATTGATTGATAAATTTATATACCACCTTTCATTAAAACAAGGTGGTTCACACAAAAGTTAAAACAAGACTATAAAAATTACACAATTAATTAAATTAATTAAAAATTACACAATTACACAAATATAAAAATAGAAAAGAATATAAAAATACAAAATATAATGTGTTTGAGCACTATAAAAGTGCTCAAGTACGGTGGTGTGGTGGAAACAGCCTTGGGAGACAAAACGGAATAGCAAGGACTGGGTGGCACGTCTGGAAATGCCCCAACAGAGGTTCTCAAACCTAGATCGCCAAGTATTGTTGGACTACAACGCCCATCATCTCATCCTCAGCCACAATAGTCTTTGGCCATTATGGCTGGGGATGGTGGGAACTGTACTCCAAAAACATCAGGGGAATCAGGACCCAAGTTTAAGAACTCCTGCCCAAAGGCAAGGGAGTGTATGAACATATTGGACTTACTTTCTGGAAACCGTGCATGTGCTTCTTGCCCTGGGAACATTCGCTGCAGTTTCGTGCGGGGTGCGGGGAGGAGGATGAAGAGGCAATAGAATGTATCAACACAACAATAACAGAATCTGACACCGTTGCCTACACCCTTAGATAAGGGACGGTCAACGATTCTGAACCGCTTGGAAGTAAGTTCCACTGAAATCAGTGGGATCAGGAGAATGGGTCTAGGATGGGGAGTCGGAGTCCCCAAAGACTCTGAAATAGTTCAGTGCCTACACACACACACACCCCTTCCTTCTCAATTTTAAGAAAATTCTCTCTCTCCTTAGAAACGCAGTACATTCCTGTGTTATTCTTTTAAGCATGTCCCATACTAGGGAGGTGTGTCGGAGCTGTATTAACCCTACGCTTTCAAATCCACCGCCAGCTCCAACCGCTCGTGGCGAGGACCCAAAGGACATCTACCACCATTTCCTGGGCGTGGCAGCGTCCAACTTCTTAAGGCTGCCACTCCTGCATGCATCTCTTTGCAGATGCCCTCCCGCCGCCGCCCTTTGCTGAGCTCAGGTTGCTTTGACTTGTGTTGATCGATCCCAATAGAGAAGCTACGTGCAGCAGCTTCTCACACTCGCCCACAGCAGCATGGCTTGGCTGGGCGTTTCTCAGTGCAGGGAAACCGCTGGCTGGGGGCGGGCGGAGCGCGGAAGAGAGGAAGCGAGGAGGGGCAGGTCTCCCCAGCAAGAATATCCTCATTTCCCTTAAGTTACGGAGAGCGGGGAGGGGTGACCCGCCACTTCAGCATACTGCTTCCCTGTAGGTTCAGCGGCGCCGTCCGTCAGCCGCCGTTTAGATGGTTTCCCCCCCCATTTCCCCGCTGACCTACTGATACAGTAGTGAGAAGGCTGTGGACGTTGCCGTTCGCGTAGGAGCCCCTAAGCGGCGCTGTGCACCAGTAGCGTGGCCCATGTGTGTAACAGGCGAGCTTTCTCTTTCACATGAGCTCATCTCGAGCCAAAGGCAGCAGCTGCCTTCGCGAAAGACTAGCTCTAGCTGGCTCAGCACAAGAGGAGCCAGCCAGCCAGCCAGCCAGCCATGACTCCGGCTAGCGCAAGGAAGAGCAAATGCTCTCCCCCTGCGTTTTAGCAAGCGCTGTGCTTCGATTTGCTGCTGCTCCAGTTCGCTCCGGGATTGCTGGCTTCAGCTCTTTGCTGAAAACGTGGGATTATGTTACTATTGACTCGATCTGCTGCAGGGAGCTGAGGACGAAGCCAGGGAAGGAAGAATGCGGGTCTATTTAATGGTGTGCTGCCTTATTTCCTACACCGTGAATGGGCAAGTAGAGTATTCCATCCCCGAAGAAACGGAGCGCGGCGCGCCTGTCGGGAATCTAGCGAAAGATTTGGGCATAGATGCAGCGACGCTTCCCTCCAGGAAATTCCGCATGATCACCAGCTCAAGTAAGCAATATTTTAGCCTCGATGCAAGCACCGGGGCTTTGTCTGTTAACGAGCCCATCGACAGAGAGCAGATCTGTGCACTAAAACCCACCTGCTCTCTGAATTACGAACTGGTGCTAGAAAACCCCTTGGAGCTTTATAAAATGCAATTCAAAATACTGGACGTGAATGATAACTCCCCCATCTTCCCGCTAGACGAATATCACTTAAACGTGGCCGAGTTCCATTCCCCGGGAGCTCGGTTTACCCTGCCCAACGCCCAGGATCCCGATGAAGGCACAAACTGCGTCCAGAGCTACACCCTGAGTCCCAATGAACATTTTGGGCTGGAGATGCAAACGCGCGGGGACGGGAGCAAATACCCTGAACTGGTGCTGGAGAAGCCCTTGGACCGAGAGCAGCAAGCCATGCACAGACTTGTGATCACAGCCAAAGATGGAGGGAGTCCTCAGAGGTCTGGGGATGCCCAGGTCGTGGTCACCGTCCTTGACACTAACGACAACGCCCCAACCTTCGAGCATTCTGTCTATAGGGCCAGCATCTTGGAAAACTCGCCCAATGGCACCCTCGTCACACAAGTTCACGCCACAGACTTAGACGAAGGTCAGAACGGAGAGATCCGGTACATGTTCAGCAACAGCACGCCTGCTGAGTTACGGAGGATCTTCCGCATCAACCCCCAGACTGGGGAGATAAGAGTAAATGGGGTTGTAGATGTTCAGAAACCCCTTCTGGAGATATTCATTGAGGCGAGGGATAAGGGAGTCTTTGGGATGTCCAGTGTCGCCAAGCTGCTGGTGGAAATAACCGATGTGAACAACAATGCCCCGGAGATTACTGTCACCTCCCTTTCCAGCCCAATCCCGGAGGATTCCTCACTGGGCACAGTGATAGCTCTTTTGAGTATTACTGACAAAGACCCAGGGGAGAATGGGAAAGTCATCTGCCAGATTCCCACCAACATTCCCTTCCAGCTCAAGTCCTCTTTCGATAGTTACTACAGTTTGGTTACCAGCGGCCTTCTAGATCGGGAAAGGGTGGGCGAATACAACATCTCCATCACTGCTTCTGATCTGGGCTCTCCTCCCATTGCTACTCAGAAGATGCTGCGGGTGCAAATTGCAGATGTGAACGACAACCCACCCAAGTTCCTTAACCAGATGCGTGAAATTTCTGTGACGGAAAACAACAGACCTGGGGTGTCCCTCTTCCACGTGTCCGCCTCCGACCCGGACCTGGGGGAGAATGGCCGGGTCTCCTACCTACTCAGGGACATTGACATCCAAGGCAGCTCCTTATCCAGCTATTTGGCTATCAATGCTGACAGTGGAATTGTCTATGCAAAGGGAACTTTTGACTTTGAGCAGCTTCAGAGCTTCCATTTCCAAGTGGAGGCCAAGGACAATGGCTCTCCAGCCCTGGCAGCGGCCTTCATAGTCAGCATTACCATCCTTGACCAGAATGACAATGCCCCGGTCATCTTGTACCCGGGGGCAAGGAATGGCTCAGTGGCAGTTGAAATTGTGCCCAGGTTGGCAGATGCTGATTACCTGGTGACCAAAGTGGTAGCCCATGATCCAGACAGTGGGCAGAATGCCTGGCTATCTTATCACCTGCTGCAGTCTTCCGATGCCAGTTTGTTTCGGGTTTCACCAAATGTTGGAGAGCTCAGGACTAGTCGCTCCATGAGGTCTAGTGACCCCATCAAGCACAAAGTGGTGGTTTTGGTGAAGGACAGTGGGGAGCCCCCTCTGTCCTCCTCTGTGACCCTGGGCATCCTTCTGGCTGATTCTCTTCCACAGGCACTCCCGGACTTTGATGACAGCTTGGAAGCCCGTGGGCATCAGCTGTCAAACTTGAACTTTTACTTGATCATCTCTCTGGCCTGTCTTTCTTTTGTCTTCCTTGGGTTTCTAATCTTCCTTCTTGCCATTCGACTTTTCCATTGTAGGACTAGCCCCTCCCACAACTGCTGCTGCTGTTGCCCCACAGATGATTATGAGAAGTACCGCTACAATGTGCGCATGCTCCCAAGCTCTCATTTTACCCCAGAGATGGTTGAGGTCGCAGGAATGGGAAAACTTACACACACCTATCTGTATAGGGCAGCCCTGGGCGTGGGGCCTAGCAATAATAACTTGGTGCCCAATGGAGATGCCGGAAACCTTTCCAAAGGGGCGGGATTATTACAAGTGCCAGCATCTTGCATTCAAGTGCAGAAAGTGAAGAGTGACCACTTTAATGCCATTCTGGTGGTAAGCAGGTTTTTGTTGTTGTTTTTAAATGTGAGTGTCTTTCTGGGTAAGGTGGGGTGGGGGAAGAAAAGGGGTATATCAAGACGGTTTAGTTTGGGTGAGAATCATGATCCAAAGTGGAAGATTAGGGAAATGGAGGAAAGGGGAAAGCAGAGGTTATTTCATTTACAGAGGTAACCTGAAATTTCACCCCCAAATCTCATACATTAAATGACAGAATGGGGGGGAAAAACAAGCAACCAACAGAACATATTCCATTTGCTCACAATGTCTCTGTCTTATAACACTAGAATTCAGGCTCACTCAATGGACAGTAGATTCAGGGCAGACAAAAGAAAGTACCTCTTCACAAAATACATAATTTACTTATTAAATTTGTTATAACAATATATAGTGATGGCTACTGACTTGATGGCTTTATTAAAAGAGGATTAGAAAAAAAATGGCTTATGAATGGTATTAATCATGGTAAATAAATGGAATCGCCATGTTCAGAAACAATGGGTGGTTTAACATGATCGCCGGGCAGTCTGGAAGTGGGGAAAATACGTGGATCGCAGTGTGGCCAGAACCTAAGGGGTATACTCGTGAGTCAAATGGGCCGTAACCCAAAATTTATCTTTTAAAAAGCCAAATCTGGCAACAGAGCGTGGATGTGCCTAGACATGAGAATGTACTCCCGGTGGGTGTCATGTCTGCACTCCACCCAAGCCCAGTTCCTGTGCTCTCTCCGCCTGACATTCCCATTCCTATGGGAAGTTCTCTGTCTGATTTCCAGATCTTTGGACAGAAGTTTGGAGAATCTTAGATGGATATTCTTGGGAACCAGTTTGGATGGGTTCAGACACCATGTCTTCCAGGAGTGTGCACTTGTGCATATCCCCAACATTTCTCCCACTTCCAGACTGACTGGCAGTTGTGTGAAGCTGCCCATTGAACACTGAATACAGATTTCTGGGGCACAAACAGTGAGGGAAGGCTGTGGCATTCATGTCCTGCTTCTGACTTCCCAGTAGCATCTGGCTAGTCCAGGGCTGCAAAACCTTGGCCCTCCACCTGTTTTTGGACTACAGTTCCTATAATCTCTAACCACAGTGGCCAATAGTTGGGAATTTTGGGAGCTGTTGGCCAACATCTGCAGGAGAACTGAAGTTGTGCAGCCCTTGGCTAGCCACTCTTGGATATGGGATGGTGGACTAGATGAATTCTTGGTCCCATCTTCCAGAACTCTTTTTATCTTCTCTGTAGTATGGGAAGTATAAGAACAGCAGCTACTGTGGGAAAATTATTTTGATTAGTTAATGTTTTGGTTCACGCATTCAATTTATTCTGGCCCTTCAACAGCTTTGTAAAACTACAGAAGACTTGAAATCCTTATGTTTATTAAGGATTTTTCTAAGAATGGTTATATATTGCAAACTTTTATCTGTATGAATGGATACACTTAGTCAGTTTTTTTAAAAAAGAGCAAGAATACTCATAGTCTTGAGATTTGTGAAAAAATGAAAAATCAAAATGTACAACACATAAATCTTTCTAGGTAGCAGAATGAAGAAATTTTCCATTTAGTGGACTTTACCTGGTTATGTTGTTAATTTGTTTCAGAAAATGCAGTATGATTTACCATAAAATTGCTTCTTATGATGGTAATCTAGAACAAGGTTGAGCAAAGGTATTTTGCGGTTCACTGGTAGATCACCGGCCAGTTTTTTGTTCACCACATAGCTGCTGCTGGTTGCTGAGATTCTTGCAAGGAAAGCTGGCCTACATGAATCTCATTTTAATTCATTAGGGTACTTAGGCTTTGATCACAGATTAATTATGTCAATTGTTAGATCATGAGTATTTTCATTTGCTTTGTAAAATTAATACATACTAGCTGAACCCGCACAGAGCATCTGTGCGGCAGTACACTCCCCCCACCTTCTGCCCACCTCCCCCACCCCTTTCTGCCCCAGTCACCTCTTACCCCCCCCCGACCCCTTGTCCCACAGACTTCCTCTTTCCCACCCCCTTCTGCCCCAGTCTCCTCTCCCCCGCCCCTTCTGCCCCAGTTTCCTCTGCTTTCTCACCGCTGCCATTATTTATCTCCTGCCCACCCATTCTGCCACCATTATTCGGGCGGCTTGAGGGTGGATGCCCGGTGTCCCGCCGCCTTTGACGCTGTCCCCTCCCAAGGCAATGGGTCTGGTTTCCTCCTTTCTTCCTTCTTTCCCCTGACTCTGCCGAATCTCCTTCCATTCTGCTTCTTCCTCCTCTCTCCCGCCTGCCTCCCTGGCTGCCCTTCCCTCCCAAGGCAATGGTTGGAACTCTTGCAGGACCTTGGAGAGTTCCAGCAGGCATCCAGACACATCCCTACATTCCCACATAGTTCCCTACTCAGTCGGCTGTAAGAGAATTAAATATATAGATAGGTGTACCACAGGGATTCTAGTAAGGAAAACTTTCAAAAAGGTAGATAATGCAACACAAAGGCAAACAAACAAAGGCACCGCCCAGAGCTGTTTGGATGGGCCAGTATATAAATGTAATAAATAAATAAATAAACCCCTTCTCTAGAACGACCCATATTTTAAAGGTTTTTCCTTGCAGAAGTAGTGGTGTATGCCTATTAAGAATAGCCCTTTCCACACATTACTTTCAATATATGTGCATTCGGTGATTAAGGGTGCACAAAACAGCTACCTTTCTATCCAGTGTGAAAAGGAGGCTTAGAAACAGAAACTCAAAACCCAGAAATTTCCAAAAGCAAGAACTGATAGTTGCTGGACACTGTTGGGCAGACTAGAACTTCATTATCATTAGATGACTATGAAAGGAATGCCCATGTTTGATTGGTAGGTAACTCCAGTGTGTGATGGTCATTCATTCCATTTTTAGGAAACTGTAAGTGTTGGTGTAGCATGTTGTGATGAGATTTCATTTTAACCATGTTATTTTTTATATGAGCATTGGAAATTTAGTATTTTGAAAAACAAACATCTGATTTTTTGACTTTTTAAATTACTGATTTTTATCCACCCTGATGCACATGATCGTTCACATGTACGATCATGTGCATATACACTTACAGACTACATCCAGTGTTTATAACAATAGTACACGTGATCCGTACTTGATATTTTTGAGGACCCAAATTCTCGTGTTGACTTTTAAAAGGAACACATGTACACTCACAAAAATGTGTACATTCAGACACCTGTATGTGCGTATGTCATAAATTGTGAATACTCGTAACTAGGGTTGATTTTTTAAAATAATGATTTAAATTGCTTCACAGAAGGACTCAATTGTAATGATTTAAATCACAATTTAAATTACTAAGGAAGATTCTATTTAATCATCACTTTTCATAAAAGTACATTCTTCTTGTCTAATAAAACCTTAATCCATATATAGAGATATAGGTTTCATTTTTAGAAGGTAGATATGCACTATAATGCCTGTTGGTTTAGAAGGTAGATATGCACTATAATAGGTACACACTTCTCATAATGCTGTTTTACTCATGCAACCAGGCCTTGGATTTCGTCATTGCACTGTTTGCCTTTTGCACACATGCCTTTCTTACCCACAGGTACAAGAACTTCGTTAAAGTGTGCCCAAACTGGGTCTCTTTTATGGCCTCCTGCCATGATAGGTGTTTCCCTTCTGCAATGGAAGATACACTCAGAAAACATTTCATCAGGATTGCATGAATATGTTCTGTTAACTTTTGATTTCACTTTCTATTCCCCTCCCCATCCCGTGCATTTATATCCAGACTCCTCCTCCTCGCTCAGATCTACTCCATCCCCCTAAATTCTCTGTTCATTCATTGATGTACTTTGTCTTTGCACTTTTGAGGTGGGGAGCAAGGGCTTGACTGTGTTTGTGTGTTCTGCATGTACACCACCTGCAGAATATGGCTGATCAGGTCCGTTATCTCTCATCCCCATATATTACTGTTAATGTGCTCATAGAATATAATTGGAAATTAATCAATCAATCATCTTTATTACGGTCATAGAACAGCATAAAATACAGGGGATGATTACACAGTGCAAAGTAAAATGCACAATGATACATTAAAAGGCCTAAGGAAACATTAAAAAATCATTTAAAGACATAAAAAGGCATAGAAGACTATAAAAAGGCATGCAAGACAAAAAGGTATAAAAGGCATTAAAAAGGGATCAAAGGCACAAAAAGGTGTAATTGCATAAAAGCCTAAGTGATAAATACAGTGAGAATATATAACTACATATAAAAAGTACAAATCTATAGCACAAAAAATTGGTAGGAGCATAAGTCTTTCTGATGGTGTGCTGCTGCAGTTGGATGCCCTAGGGCTGCTTGGGCCCATCGCTTAACAGCGTCAGGATTTTAGATGCCGCCACACAGAACTTGGCAACACTATATGTAATAGCAGGCTTTATGTAATAGAAAGCAGCATAAAGACATAGATATGGCTCAAATGTCCTGGGTACTTGCATAGCAATAGGAGAATAAAGGAAGAGCAAATGTCTCTGTAATACACAGTGAAGTAGGACATGCTCAGTTGTTTCTATCTGCCCGGAGCCACAGGGGTATTGTCACTCTACAAGTGGGATTTTTCTGAAATGGCCTTTAAGCACAGCTTGAAGGGGAGGGCATGACAACATGCTAAAGTGAATGCCTTCCTATGTTTTTTGGACTTCCAGTTGAGTAAGATATGATGCTGGGGAGGGTAAATAATATGTAAGATCTTCACTGATGAGAAAATTCAGGACCCTGCTTAAATCTGTTTGGTGCTCTATGTCCATTAAACACTGTTTGATAGAAACTTTGGCCTGATCATAGCCCATATTAAGTAGATTCAAGGGGGAAAGGCCTATTTTTATCTCAGTTGACTGTTTCCATTTAGATTGGTAGTTGTCACATAAAGTTAAGGGAGCAAGTCCAACGGGGCAAAAGGATAGTCTGAGCCAATAGCTGAGAATGGCCACCCACACCATGGCCTCCACTTTGATCAGGCCTGTAAATTCGAAATTATGATTAATACTTATGATGATATATTTGACCTAGGTTCTTTAGGAATTTTTTTTTAAAATCCAATTTGAATTTAAAAAAATCTTTAAAAAAATTTTTTTAAATGTGATTTTTATCAACCCTGCTCGTAACATTATATAATAAGGAACAGATGTTTTTATGCACTTGTTGAATGTAGAATCTAGACAATTTTTGTAGGATTCAGGAGTTGGGTTCCTCAGCTTTCCCACTGAGTTTTTTTTTTTAAAAGCAAAGTTTCTATACAGGAATTCAACATATTACATGTCCTTTGAAAACATAGTATTTCACAGAAGATAGAACAAACGTGCGTAGACACTGACCTTTAATTACAGTCATAGAGTATACAAAGTGCACTTCAGATCCAAAAGAGACATAATACAAGCACTCTGTGGTCAGAACTCCCAACCGTTTTTCTCATGTAAAGCAGCTGGGGGCCACCTCTAGTTCTTTTGCAGCACCCAGTGCAGAAACGATTTGTGGGAGCCCCTTATGATGAATCGATATTGTTCTGCCTGGCTGGAATAATATTGATTCACTGTTCTTGTGCTGCTACGTGGGACCCAATGACTCCTTCCCAGCTCCACAGAGGCCTGGCAATGATGCTGGGGGAGATATCTTAACTTTTTTCTTCACACCATTTCCCCCACCATTTCCCCCACCTCAGTGGAAAAAATAAAGGTGTCTACACTGTGCCTGTATTTTCCCCACTGGGGAGCTCATAGCAGTTTTAGATCGCCACCCCCCCCCCGCAGCTGCTTTATTTATTTTATTTATTTATCATATTTTATATTGACTGATATGTACATTTCTAGGTGGTGTAGAAATTTTGATATTAAAAAGCACAAATTAAAATACATAAACACAATAAAAATATAAAACAAATTATTAAAATTAATTCTAATTAGAAAGTGATCACAAATCTAATTTAATTCTAATTTATTTATTTATTTTTATTTATTCGATTTCTATACCGCCCTTCCAAAAATGGCTCGGGATGGTTTACACAGAGAAATAACAAATAAATAAGATGGCTCCCTCTCCCCAAAGGGCTCACAATCTAAAAAGAAACATAAGGTGGACACCAGCAACAGTCACTGGAGGCACTGTGCTGGGGGTGGATAGGGCCAGTTACTCTCCCCCTGCCAAATAAAGAGAATCACCACATTGAAAAGGTGCCCCTTTGCCAAGTTAGCAGGGATCATTTAAAAGTGATCACAAATCTCTTTCATCGTTTCAGCCCCCAGATGATGCATTTATATGTGTACCATCTTAGGTACACTGATATCCACGGATTGAAGTGACTTCTGGATCATGCATCTCATTCCCAAACACATTTGCTTGGAAGAATGAGCTATTGGATTCAGTGCACTCTGCTGCCATACAAGTGTGTTTATAATTGCAGCCTGGCTTTGGCAGACATTTTTAAAAAGAAATGTCAATCCTAAGCAAGACTGAATGAGTTGTGATGGCCAGCTCACCAATTAGTAGTTACTGGATTAATTACATGTTGAAAATATATACAGAAGCATTGGAAAGATGTGTTCTTTTTCAGACATTAATATTCGGAATAGAAGTAAAATAGAAATCATGGCTAATTTCCTGATCAGCCAGCTAGAGATGCAGCAGAACTGGAGATGCAGCCAGCACCTTCCAGAGCAGCGGAGCATGCAGAGGGAGTGGTTTTTGTTGCTCTCCCCTGACCTCTTTGCCTTCCCGAAATATGTCCCTGAGGGCACGCAGCCCTCACAAACATATTTCTGGAAGGCAAAGAGCATTTACAGGGGCAGGAGAGAGCAACGAAAACCACTCCCCCCGGGATGTTCTGTTGTTCTGGAAGACACTGGCTGAATTCAGAGCAGCCTCTCTGTGTGGGGATGCAGCCCCACTGCGTTGGTTACTGACTGCCCTGGATGCCAGCCACGGTTCATTAATAATACTTCACACTCATATAGCACTGTTAGGTGTTCAAAGTATATCACCTACATTATCTTCTTGGCTGTGTTCATTCTTGAGTGGTCAATATTTCACTTTTTGAATTCTGAGGCCCAGTTATTAGAATTCCGAGGCATGTAATACTTCCAGTCTACAGTAATATTTAGTACTTAAATAGGGCTTTGCAGAGTTCAAATCACATTGCATATATTATAAGCCGTAGAGCAGTCCTGTAGGGAAGGTCAGTATTATTATCCCCACGTTGCAGATTGAGGGTGGAGTTGGTGCAGAAAGAGAGCAGATTATCTAAGGCCACCGAGTCAGTTCAAGGCCAAGGCAAATTTCAAATCAGGGCCTTTCGAATTCATAGCTCTGTTGCAGCCTAATTCTTTGCATGTTTTCTCAGAAATAAGTCCCACTGGATTCCATGGGACTTACTCCCTAGTAAGTGTGCATAGGACTGCAGCCTTAGTCATTACTTCATCAGCTCAATACAAGGGTGTAGCAAGGTTGGAGTGGGCCCAAAGACAAGATTTAAAATGCCCCCCCTCACTGAAGTAAACATATACACACACACACACACACACACACACACACACACCCCTATGTGCCACAATAGAACATCGTCCTAAATTATTTTTTAAAAGGTTTTGTATATTGTGGACGATGCAAGTCATTTAATAGTACTAGAGAAAGACATGCTGTTCTGGTAGCTCCAGGTCTTAACACTCATATCAGTTTTGGAGGATGAATACAACTGAAGGAAGCCCAGTGCGTGGCTGGGGGAGTCAGTCATGTGACTTGCCTCTGGGGCCCCCCCCAAGGCAGTGGGCCCCCAGACAATTGTCTCCCCTTGCCCCTGCTTACACCCCAGTTACGCCCCTGGCAATAGATAGATGCTCTTTTTACATTCCCAGACTATTGGACACCTTGGGTTAGGCATATCTCGATTTTAAGAAACATCTGCTTCTCACACTTGAATCTTCAAAGCACTATTTAGTTTCCCCCTGAATATGTATGCCTAGAGAAGAAACTTTCATTTTAAAGTGGACATACATTTATCATAAAAGACTGTTTGATCTACCCCTGCTAACTGAGCAAAGAGGCACCTTTTAAAGTGGTGGGTATTTTATATTAAGCAGGGGGAGACCAACTGTCCCTATACAACCCTATCCAGGGGCTGTTGCTTGTGTCTATGTTTCTGTTTAGATGGTGAACTCTTTTGGGACAGGAAACCATCTTATTTATTTATGTTATTACTTATTTTTCTATGTCACTTTGAGAACTTTTGTTGAAAATTGGTATATAAGTAGTAGTAGTTCTTCTAGTAAAAAGTGTCAAAAATGTTGAACAGGAGAACTAAAGTTACCTCATCTCACAAAGCAGAAGATAGGGATAGTAATACAAAAATGAATCTAAAGAGCATGGGAATCACCTTCATGGAGATCTGAGTTTATGATGTTTGGTGTTTGGAAATGAGGACATTATCACAGTCCTCACACTTTAGTGTTCAAAGCACTTCACAAATATTATCTCAGTAATCCAGCCTTGTAAGGTTGGTTGGTTTTTATTAGTACCCACATATTCCAAGCTCAGTGGAGAAAATAGGCAAACTGTTAAAACTGCTTAATGAGTTCATAGGTGAAACAAGATTTAAAGCAGGGATTTGTTGGCTTATAGTTCATACACTTCACCAACATACTACACTAGTTCTTTTCTTAATATAAAACATTCTTAATTAAAAACCAAACTAACCCTGGGGGCATCAAATGAAGAGGTGAGAAGTCTTTGTAGTACAAACGGAGTTACCTTAACAAATATTAAGTTATTAGAAATAAGAATTTAAAGGCTGCATAGGGATGTGATATTAAGTTATTAGAAATATGTGATATTAAGTTATTAGAAATAAGAATTTAAAGGCTGCATAAGGACTTTTCTTCAGAAGTGAGCTTTGCTTCGCCCAACTTTCTCTCTTGTACTTTGCTCTGGTAAAAGGTAAAGTGTGCCTGTCAAGTTGATATTGACTCCTGGTGCCCACAGAGCCTTGTGGTTTTCTTTTGGTAGAATACTGGAGGGGTTTACCATTGCCTCCTCCCATGCAGTATGAGATGATACCTTTCAGCATCTTCCTATATCGCCTCTGCCTGATATAGGTGTTTCCCATAGTCTGGGGAAAATACCAGCAGGGGTTCGAACTGGCAACCTTCTGCTTGTTAGTCGAGCATTTCCCTGCTGCACCACTTAAGGTGGAATGAAAGCTAATAGAAGTGTGGAGGCAGGCCATCTGCTTTGTTCCTCCCACCCAAGTATTTGATCAACAGTTCTCTTTGTTAAAGGCCACCCACCCATGCTTTCCCACTCCCTCCCATTTATCTTGGGTAGCAGGTGGCCTGCTGGTAAGCTTCTCAGACTACGGGAAACACCTATATTGGGCAGCAGTGCTATAGGAAGATGCTGAAAGGCATCATCTCATACTGTGTGGGAGATGGCAATGGTAAACCTCTCCTGTATTCTACCAAAGACAATCACAGGGCTTTGTGGTTGCCAGGAGTTGACACTGACTCGATGGCGCAACCTTACCTTAGCATGTGGCTGCCTGACTAGCAGCCAATCAGAGATATGTATAACCCTGCTCTGAGAGGGATGGATTGCGTTATGACTGACATAAAGGCCAGCTAATCAGTGCTGTGGAACTCTGGCTTTTCTTTAGATGGGGTGGAGTTTCCCCTGAACTGATAGAAGGTTGTAGATATGTCACAACTCTGGTGAGTGCACATCAACAGCCAATTTGCCAATGAAATTTTTGTAGAAGTCAAGGTTTCCCACTATGTTATGTAATGCAATGGCACAAGTATGCAGTATGAGTTCACATACCTTCCCTGCTTCGGGTTGTTGCAAGAAAATTATTGTTGCCATTGTATCTTCAAAACCATACTCAGAGTGCATGCTGTTGCTAACTTTGAATCATACTCATAGTGCATACTGTTGCTAAAGGAATGCAAAACAAATTACCGTAAGGTCAACACTCAGAAATCTAAGGGCACGGTCAAATTAAAGCTAAATGCTTTAAGTTCTGTTGATTTCAGCTGAGTAGATTTAAGCATGTGCCTGACTCTTCTACTGAAATCAATGGGACAAATGTCTTTAAATTTGGTAAAACTGTGCACAATTTTCTTACCTAAAAAACAAGGTTGCTGCTATTAAAAAAACTCTATGTCAAGTCCCTGCACAATGTTAACTTACTTCATCATCTGATGCCCTTACACAATACCATTATACCCTAGTATAGCATTAGCTGCTGTTGACAGAGGTGGGGAAATGCCAGGGCACAAGATAAATTGAGACAGACATTGTGGAAGGGGAGGAGAAACTTGGCACATGGCTACTTCTAGGGGCAGAAGTGATTTTGTAACTTCTACTTGTGCCATGCCCTAAATGTTCTTTGTAGTAGAAATTAAATCAAAACGTTCAGTACTAGTGAGCGCAACATACTAATAGATGCAATATACATCCATGCTAGATGAGTTATTGATTGACTTCCATTTTCAGATACAAGCATTCATTACTCATTTACTCTGGCAAGAGATAACAATAACAACAACAATAAGTATAGAGCTAAATGGAAGTATTTAGCTCAGGACAGCTAACCATGATCAATACTGAGCATGCTGCTTTTACTCTGTCTCTCTGCAGAGTACAAAGAAAACTTCAGCTATTTGCACTGAAAATGCACATGCATTTTATGTCTGCAATCCTAAATGCACTTGCTTTATTCCTGTTGAAACTGGGTAAATATTAGCTAGGACTGAGCTACAAATATGGGTTCACTCCCCCCCCCATTAGACTATACACCTCCTCACTGCTATGCGAAGAGTGAAAGTCATTGGAGTCCATGTGATCTATTATTTTTATTATTTCATTATTTTATTTATTTATTTATTCAATTTATTTATTTTATATAGATAGTAAATGAAAGGAAATCAATGGTTTTTTCAGTAGTTAATTTGGGTTTGCATTGATCTATTTATTTTAAAGACATCCATCTCATTTGGGTGGACGGTGGGGCTTAGATTCTCTTTGCACAAATGGAATGTGTGATCCTGCAGTGTTTTGTGTCTGAAATCCAGGCCATGCCTCCAAAAATAGAACTGCATGTAGACTTTCAGTTGAGAAAGCGAGATGGAGCTGAACTACATGTCATGGCATCTTGCTTCAATCTGTGCCCTGTCGTGTGTGTGGCAGCAAAATGGAAAGCATGTCACACGCCCACACACTCTGAGGCGAAAACAATCAATTTCCGTTATGAAGAAAAATGAGTTCTGTGACCTGGATGAATCATGCAAATTAGTCAAATTGACATAGATTTACTTATTTTGCCTGAGACACACAGCTTCTGGGCAGGGCTGGATTAAGCTAGTGCGGGGCCTGTAGCAAATGTTATAAAGGGGCCCTAAATTTTAAAAAATGCACATAAATATTAAAACATAAATTATTTACTTGCATTGTAAAGTAATTCAATTTTTTCATTTGCTATATTTTGGAGTATGGGAGACCAAGCCACAAACTCACACTTACTACAACAACAGTGAACATTTATATGCCGTTTTTCAATCAAAATTCTCAGAGTGGTTTACATAGAAAAATAAAGAGTGGATAGATGATTCTCTGTCTGCAAAGGGCTCACACTCTCAAAAGAAAAATGTGGTAGGCACCAGCAACAGCCACTGGACAAATGCTGTGCTGGGCCTTCTCTTAAAAGGCATATTTAGCAGAAAAGGGATATTTTATCTAACATGGACCAAATAAAACAGGTAAAGTTTTAACTTTAATTCCCAGTTGGAAGCCAGGTGTGCGGGGCCCTCAAAAATGCAGGGCCCATAGCAAATGCTGCATTTGCTACTACGTTAATCCGCCATAACTTCTGGGACACAAAAGGAAAGGAAAGATGCAGAGCATCCAAGTCCCACTCGAATGACTGTGTGCCATCCTGCTCTATTCTCCCCTCTGGCTTCAAATATTTTATGAGCCATTGTCCACACATTTTCAGAACTATCTCCCCAGCCGCAGGACTAGAAACGTCCTTTAAAAAAATGAATGCAGAAGCCTGTGTTTCCTTAAAACCAGCAACAACAACAACAACTCCATATGCATGGGAAATCATGAAAGGACTGAATATAATCATTCATAATCATGTGGCAGCATTCTCACTACCTGGGTTTTGGTGCCCCAAACCATCAAATCAAATGAACCTCTAAAATGGGTTCTAGTGGTGATTTCACTAACTCTGAAGGGGAGGGGCCCGCTTAGTGCATTGGAAGATTACATGCCCTGCCTGCATAGAAGTCCCAGGTTCAGGCCCCAGCATCCCCAGTCAAGAAGAGCTGCCCATGGATGAGGGCTAGATGCACCCATGGTCTGCCTCAATATATTATCCACCAATATTTAGACCAGTGTTCATCATTGTAAGGCCTGGGGGCCAGGGGTGAACCCCATCAACCCAAAGTGTGGCTCCCTGGCAAATGGTTTACTGGACCTGGGCAAAGATTCGGCGTAAGCTGAATATGAATATGACAAATATTTATATATTGCTTTTAAACAAATGTCCCCAAAGCTGTTTACATATACATACATACATACATACATACATACATACATACATACATACTCTGAACACTTCCCCTGGCACCATGTGGAGGTGACCATTCTCATCAGGCAGTGCTGCCCTTTACCTAGCATGGGGCGGGGCGCTTCTTTAAGGGAAATGGAGCCTTCCTGAGCCCCTGCACCATAATGGAAGGTGTGCACAGTGTGCTAGGAAGTGTAGCTATTTCCAGTGCTGTCCTCCAAGAGCTTTTAAGAGATGACTCGGTCCAGGGGCATAGCAAGGTTGGAGTGGGCCCAGAGACAAGATTTAAAATCCCCCCACCATTGAAGCTTGGCTCATGAAGTAAAGAAATCTTAAATGAGGCTGAATAGTGGTAACAAAAAGCATAGTATCTATCTATCTATCTATCTATCTATCTATCTATCTATCTATCTATCTATCTATCTATCTCCTATGTGCCACAATAGAACATCATCCTAAATTATTTTTTAAAGGTTTTGTAAATTGTGGACGATGCAAGTCGCCCACAATTGGTACTAGAGAAATGGTACTAGAGAAAGACAATTTCGGAGGATGAATACAACTGAAGGAAGCCCAGGCGGGTGTGCAGCTGGGGGAGTCAGTCATGTAACTTGCCTCTGGAGGGCCCCCCCAAGGCATTGGGCCCCCAGACAACTGTTTCCCCTTGCCCTATTATAGTTACGCCCCTGACTTGGTCTCTCTTAAAAGGCCTTCCCAACTCTACTGAGAAAAGCTCAATACTATGCAGAGGGCAGCACAGTGGGAAATGACTCTCATGTTGAAGAGTTTTTTTTGCCAAAGTGACCCCACTTGAAAAATAATGAAGATCACTTCATCATTCTTACAAAATAGAAATGCATTATCAGTGAACACTACAATGGTTAATTCTTTATATGTCTCCTTTTACCTTATGCTGGTCAAAAACCAAAATAAAGATCTCCTTCCTTCCTTCCTTCCTTCCTTCCTTCCTTCCTTCCTTCCTTCCTTCCTTCCTTCCTTCCTATCTTTTCTTTTATGTAACAGTTGGTGTATTGTGACATCCTTGGTGCTGAAATTATAAAAAACGAAGTATATTTCTTGACAATAACTCTGGATTGCTTTATGTCGTAAGCTAAACTCTTCAGTAAAATGTGCTTACTTGAGGTGGGAATATTCTTTTGAATGAGGTTTCCCAGGACTAGGCTCAGAGGAACCCCACAGCTTTGGACTTAATACTTCCTTTGCTGTTCTTTGTGGGATATTCTAGACACTGCAGTTTTATGTTCAGATCCTTGTTATTTATTACTGAGGCAGAACAGGAAACTTTTCAGAGTGACACAAGAGAATCACAATAGGAATAAAAGATGTATTTAGTCCTATCTCATTAGAGATCTGTAGTGAATGTCTGCTAAAGTCCAACCACCAGAATTCACCCCTCCCACACACACACCTTTCAGCTCCTAATTGGTGGATTGTGGGAAAATCTTTTTCTCATGTCTCTTCCCTGCCCCACATCCCCGTCTACTTCCCTGTGCATTCTCTCAGTTGTTCACCTGTATCTTTCTTTCTTTCACCTTCCCTTCCATGTCTCTTCCTTTTGTACATGCATCACAATCCTTACAATAGCCTTGTAAGGTGGGCCAGAATTATGATCTCTGTTGCAGAGGGAAAGCTGAGGTCAAGGCCTAAGGCCACATGGCCAGTTGCCTAGGCCACATGGGTGGATTCATGGCAAAGTTGCACTTTGAACTAGAGACCTTCTAGCTACGGTACTTTGTATATAGGGGCAGAGTTTACAGCATCTCTCTTTTGACATGAAGACACTCCTGTTTTCTTTGTTTCTTGGTCACATCATCCACTTGTGGAATTGTAGGCTCTTAGAATTGCTAACATGTATATTTATAATTTATAGCCTCAGTATTCTAAGTAATGTTTTAAGAACATATTAATTAAAACAGTCCCCAGGGCTACATAAGTGATAAAATGGAACTATTGTAGCAATATTGTACGTACACACACACACACACACACACACACACACACACTAACGTCTTTCTTCATCCTCTCCCCTAGTAATCTCTTGCCTCCTCCTCTCCTCCCCCATCCTCCAGCATCTCCTCCAGGTTCCCCTCTTGCTTGTCATTCTTTACAGCTGTTGCCACTTCCCACCTCTGCATGGGCTTCCTTCCAATCTTGTTTCCTGTTTCTCCAGCTGAAATATCTGTCAGCAAAGAAATAATGAAAGCTGACAGCGAAATGTCACCACTGTGTTTTAGAGCTGATATGCCAATGACATTGGTAGGGACAAGGAAAATGAAACTTTATGCAAGCTCAGGAAGGGAACAGGCATATTGGTTTACTCTTGGGTTTCATTTGGAAGGTTATACTCAACAACTGAGAACATAGATATTTGATTTAAGAAATGTTTAGTTTTCTGGGTGACTTATTAGAACTCTAGGGCCAGTATCTAATCTCCAACCAATATGCTAAGCTCTCCTAGCTCTAAGTAGTGGGTGTGCCTAACAGACAAGTAGAGGTTCAACAATTCTTTGTCACAGTGCTTGAATTACTGTGTGTGTATGTGGGCGGCGGGGGGGGGGGGGAGGCAGAGAAGGTAGGAGGTGTCAACTCAAAATTTAGAAGCTGCACCCCTGACTCACTCAAAATTTGGCTAAATCATGTCCTCATGCAGCATTCAGTAGCTGGCATAAAAGATAAGGAAGATGGGTCCCCACTCCCCACCCATTAAACATTGATTTGTCTTAAAAAAAATTTTTTTTAAGTATTTCTATCCCACCCCTAGCATACTGCTGCTCAGAGCAGATTACCAAAATAAATAAATAAAAATAAAAATCAATATCATTGGTGTGCTAATCTTATTTACTTACTTAAGTACATTTATATGCCGCCCCATACAAAAAAGTCCCTGGGCGGTTCACAATATAAAACCATTTGTTTTTGTTAGAGGTTTATAAAACTAGTTTATAAAACTATGAATGGTGTTGACAGAGTAGATGTAGACATTTTTCTTCTTACCTCAGAACACAGGGATGCAGTTGGGTTACCTAATGAAGCTGACATACAGTAAGGTTCTAGTTAGACAAAAGGAAATACATCTACATACACACAACATGCAATTAATGTATGAAATGCCCTGCCACAAGATGTAATGATGGACAGCCTCTTCCTTATGTGCCTTTAGGTGGCTTTAAAAAAAAATCACAGAAAAATTATGCAAGAGAAATAAGTCCATTAATAGCTATTACCAAGATAGCTTAATGGAGCCTCCATATTCAGAAGCACTATACCTATGGATAGTAAATGCTGGGGAGAAACAAAAGGGCAAAGCGGTCACCTTCATAGCCTGAGTTCCCAGAGATATCTGGCTAGCTAGTGTTGGACACAGAGTGTTGAATTGGACAGGCCTTAGTCTGATCTAGCAAGACATTACTTACATTCTAATGTTTTGTTCTCATGGTGTCGTTGTTGATTTTTTCAAGTGGGTTCCTTGACACGTGGCCAGTTGCTTGACAGCTGTATGATTGTACTATGCACCTGTTCCATGGAAATTCAGAGGCCCACATGATGTACAAGGCAGCACAGGCGTTCCCAATTGGCCCTTGGTTCTGTGCACATAGAAACTAGCCCCAGCAGTGTTGTGCAAGAACACAGTTGTGCAACTACTTAAAACAGTGCACTTACTCTTGCACTGCACTAATTACACGGGAAACCATGTGAATCCTGCTGGGGCTGGCTTCCACGTGGGCAGTAGCAACAGCCAGTCAGGAATGCTGGTGTTGCCTTGCACATCATAGTGGGTCATTGTGAATAATTACATATATTGGTCTTCATGTAGCAGATGACTATGTGTCTTGACCCTCAAGATATGCTGCTCCAGACACAGAAACCTTCTGTAATTCTTGCCAGACCTAGTTCCTATTGTGTAAGATCCCTGGAAGCTTGATTCTCTGAAGTAGGCACAAATACTTCTTCATTTTGTCTTATATATATCTGGCCTTGCCATTTATCAAGCATTGTTGTCATTGCCATCTATTATGCATTATCTATGGTGTGGAGAACAGATACAGATAATTGTTTTCTTCCTCTCATACTAGAATGTGGAGTCACACAGTGAAATTGAGGAGCAGTACATTCAGGACAAAAAAAAAAGCAGCTCCATAATTAACTTAGGGGATTCAGTGTTGCAAGGTGTTGTTACGGCCACTGGCTTAGATAGCTTTAAAGAGGAATTAGACTAATCCATGCAGAATAGGTCTATTAGTATCTGTTAGCTATGAGATAGCTAAATTGAGCCTTTGTGTTCAGAGGCAGTATATCTGTATATCAGATCTCCTGTTTTGGGGCTTCCTAATAGGGGTGTGCATTTTGGAATTTTCTTGTTTCGATTTGTATCTGAATCGAAACATCCCCGTTTTGTTTTGTACCCAAATTTTCTGAATCTGAATCAGCCCTGTTTTGTTTTGTAGCCAAATTTTCCGAATCCAAATCGATTTGGATTTTTAAAAAGGGTCCCAGGGTAAAAAGAGTGGGTGGTGGTGGTAGTGTCCAATGGGTGGAAGCTACCACCCAAATTTCAAAGGAATTCGCCAAAGGGCTGATTTTTTGTGTGAATTTTTTTTAAAGTTTACACATCTTTAAGAATTTTCCCATAGGGAATAATGAGGATTCCAGCAAATGTATCATTTCAAATCAAGGGGAAAGGGATGACTCAGAGCAGAGTGTGGTGGGTGGTAGTGCCCAATGGGGGCAGGGAAACTTCCAGAATTATTTCAAAGGAATTGGGCAAAGGGCTGATCTTTTGTGATTTGTTGAAGTTTACGTGTCTTTAAGATTTCTCCCATAGGGAATAATGGAGGTTTCAGCAGCCCCATAATTCCACTTGGGGGGCACTGGGGTTGCCCAGAGCGAGGGGTTGTGTAGTGCACATAGGGTGCCAACCACCCCCATACCCACAAGCCTGTGGGGTACTGGGTTTTGTTGTTTCTGAGGTGTTCATTGTAGATTCCCTGGTAGCATATGAGATTTTCAGCGAAAAACAAGAATCCACTCTCAAATGCTACCAGAGAATCTACACTCAGAACACCACAGAAACAACAGAACCCAGCACCCCATGGGTTAGCAACCCTTCCCCTGGCCAATGTGGGGTCAGTAAAGAGTGGGAAGAAGCAAAAGAGCCAATGGGGAACAAGGAGGGAATTGTTAGCAGGTCAGCCCATGATTTAGGTCACTGATCAGAAGACTGGAAGGGTGGGAAATTCAAAGAAATGTCAAACACAAAATGGAGACTGACTCAGAGATCACCACAAAATGGAGGTCCGAAACAACAAAATGTTTTGTAGCCGAAAGAGGGACATTTTGTTTTGTATACAAAACTTTTGGATCTGGAAAATGGGTGTTTTGTTTTGTCTACAAAATACCCAAAACAGGCTGTATTGGGTACAAAATGTTTTGTATCCGAAACGTTTCGCACATCCCTACTTCCTAAAAGCAAATAGCTGGGCACTGTGGAACTAGGTGGACCTTTAGCCTGATCCAGCAGGCTCTTCTACTTTTCTTAGGAGCAAGATGTTGCTATTTGTTAACTGTAAAATTGACTTGCATGACCTTGGTGATTCTGATTACTGTAGCTCAGCTTGTTCAACTGCAAGTTTGGGTAGATTTAAATAATTGATTAAACTCTCTGGTATGTCTTCTTTTATCCATTTACTGAACAAGAGCTGCAGCTTCCCTTCTTTTGTTGATGTAAGTGAAAAGGGGTTTGGGTTTTTTTGGCCTGCCCTTGCATTTACTTTACAAAGGTGTTTGTCTTGTGCTTCAGTTATGTCTCTCCATACTTGCACATTTGAGGTATAGGAACTTAGAATCCATCCGGGTACACAGTACTTACTTGTCTCCACCTGAAAACACCTCTATACCTCTCTTCCTCATGTTGGTCTTTCCACCCAAGGAATTATAGGGAGTAATGGAGACAATCTGGTTACCGTTCCAAGGGAGTGCTCAATTTCTAAAGACATCCCATCTCCATTTACTAGCTGAAAAGTACGGTAGCCAGGGGTTTGGAATATTGTCTTTTTAAATTCACCCTTGTAATTGGGGGACAATGGAGTGACTTTCCAGATTTCTCTTTAATGAGGTTGTGGAGAGATGGCCAGGATCCAGACTAAGATCCTGCTTAAGTCATGACTAAATTATCTCACATTTATTTCAATAGTGCTCAGTCATGATGATTAACTTAGTCTGGATCCTGCCCTTTGTCTTCTGTCCATGCAGCATGTATGCTGAATTTCCATACTAAAATTTAAATTTCTGAGCAAGTGAAACATCACTCCCTAATAATATATGGCCAGACTTTGAAGGGGCCATAAGTTTGGTCACCAGGAAAAAGGAAAGTTGCCTCTCTATGGGAACAGATGGAAAATTTTGTTCAGATCTGGCATAAACAAGATAAACTGCAAGATAATTGGCATAGGGATTCAGAAGTTATATATGTCTGGCAATACTCTCTTGGCAGTGGAAAGCATGATAAAACATCAGCAGAGCACCTAAATGAAGAAGCAAAAGATCAGCTGATGGTATAATCAGGCACATAATTAATCAAGTCCCCTTGTGTAGGACACCTGATGACCTGTAACATGAGCAGCCATGCTAGACTGTCTAGCATCAGTTCCAGTGCACGTAGCATGTTATTCCTGATTCACATGAAACTTGCAGTCATGTGGTTGCTGCCCTAAGTTACTTTGACATTGCGGGGTTTGCCATGCTGCTGTTGGGAACACATGCTTTGTTTACCATGTTGTGCTGCATACATGATTGTGAACTGCCTAGAGCCTTTGGAGTCAGGCAGTATATAAATTAAATATATAATAAATAATAATACATTATGAGTGGCTTCACACATTATGGTGGCAAGTAAGTATGGGAGAACCAATGGCAGCAAATAAGTATGGTCACTCCGACTGCCATTTTCTTGACGTCTGAAGAACTTCGTCAAGCTAACTCCGAATGTTGGTTTTGTATGTTGGGCGGAGGCAGCAAATGTCATCCTGACATTGGCAGCTTCAGACATCAAGAAAATGGCAGCAGTAGTGGGCGTGTGCACCCGGTGGCAACTGGTGGCTCTCCCATATTTACTTGTTGTGTATTGTTATGTGTAAAGTCACCCTACATTATGTAACGTTCTCATGTCAGAGTTCCACCTTGCTGGAAGCTACTGATGCTGGAATGAAAATGTTCTACACCACTGGGGTGAGGCAGTGTAGTAACAATTCATATGTTCCCAGCAGTGGTGTGGATCCCCCTCTATAATGTAGGATTTGAAGGCAAGCATGCTGCTACTGGTGTGCATGAATCTTGCCTTAATTTACCTGTTAAGGCAGGTGACAAATTTCCAAACTTGCTACAACCACAGGGGACTATGAAGGTCATTGTTAATATTAACAGTGTATACTGCTAGCCTACTACTAATAGTGTATACTACTTGCTGTGCAAAATCCCAGAGGATTTTTGTTTGTTGCGAGCCCTGAGATCTGTTTGTGTGAGTTTATGTAAAGTTACATACTTCTATACTTTTGACATCCTCATAGATAAGATTTCTGCTGGATGGCAGAAGTCTAATTTCAATCTTTAGGTTCACAGTTCATCACGAAACAGTGAACACTGCTAAAGTGAATGAACACATTCACCCAAATCTACCCAATTTGTTTTCCTTTTCCAGATAGAAGTTGGGTTCTATATAGACTTCATGCAGGCCATCTTATGCTATAGTGATTTTCACATCCTTTCCCAGATGAAATGCAAATAAGAAAACCCACAGCTACAACAGCATCTATATAGGGTTTGGGGTCTGTTTGTTTTTTTAAGTATTCCTAACACTTCACAAACATAATCTTGGTAATTCCAACCCAATTAACCAACCCAGTGAGGTTGGTTAACATTTTTATCTCCATATTGCAGACAGGAGGCTTAAGTCAAGAGGGAGAGGCTTACCTAAAGCTATGTAGTGAGTTTATGGCTTATATCATAATTTAAAGCATAACTAGAGGACTCAGAACAGTTGTGAAATAATGTGGACCAGCTGAGAAGTGACTGTACTTTTTCCTCATTTGTCAGGTCAGAGGAAGGACTCTGGTATTTTTGGAAGCCTAAAAATGCATTAAGAAACTATTAGGCACTTCAATGAGCAGAGTTTTACGATAAGGAATTCTGAGGGCAATAGAGCATAAATTAAATATGATATGCAAGTGTCAGGGAGAATGCTAGGCTAATCCCTTTCTCCCTGATGTCAGGTTTTCTGAGCACAGAGATTATTTTTTGTTTGGAGGAGTATAATTATGCGAGCCTCACATTTAGTCTGAAGTGGTTCAGCCCAGACACAGGTTTAAACTGAAATAATAATAATAATATAATCTCATCTGCTGTTTGTGAGAACTGAGCATTAGATGTCAGGACCTTTATACAGTATATTTGTGGTGCAGTTCAATGTATTTGCTAAATTAATGGCTGTCCAGATATAGGGATTAATAAATGAAGCACTATGTTTGGCATTTTATTTATTTATTTATTATTTATTGCTGTATGCCAGGGAGGCGGTTGGACCATTAGACCATGAGGGAGTGAAAGGGGTTATTGAGGAGGATATGGAGGTTGCAGAGAACTAAATGAGTTATTTGTGTCCGTCTTCATGGCAGAGGATACTGGGCATATACCTGTTCCTGAACCAGGGTTTTCGGGGATGGAGGCTAAAGAACTGAGTCAGATAGAAGTGACTAGAGATGATGTTCTAAACTGTCTGGAAAAACGGAAAACTAGCAAAGCACCAGGGCTGGATGGCATCCATCCAAGAATCCTCAAAGAACTCAAATGTGGAATTGCTGACCTCCTTGCTAAAATATATAACTTATCCCTGCAATCAGGCTCTGTACCAGAAGACTGGAAAGTAGCAAATGATCCAGGGGAGATCCGGGAAATTACAGGCCAGTTAGCTTAATATCTGTTCCAGGCAAATTGATGGGAAGCATCCTCAAGGATAAAATTGTAAAGCACATAGAAGAACAGGCCCTGCTGGGAGAGAACCAACATGGCTTCTGCAAAGGGAAATCTTGCCTCACCAACCTTTTGGAGTTCTTTGAGAGTGTCAACGAGTGTGTGGATCAAGGTGATCCAGTTGACATAGTATACCTGGGCTTCCAAAAAGCTTTTGACAATGTTCCTCATCAAAGACTTCTTAAAAGAAAACTTAGCAGTCATGGGATAAGGGGAAAGTACATGTGTGGATTTCTAACTGCTTGAAAGGGTAGGTATAAATGAAGAGTTTTCACAATGGAGGGAAGTAAGAAGTGGGGTCCCCCAGGGATGTGTACTGGGACCGGTGCTTTTTAATTTATTCATAAATGATCTAGAAGCAGGGGTAAGCAGAGAGGTGGCCAGATTTGCAGATGATACCAAACTCTTTCAGGTAGTGAAATCCAAAACAGATTGTGAGGGGCTCCAAAAGGATCTCTCCAAACTGGGTGAGTGGGCAAAAAAATGGCAAATGTGGTTCAATGTTGGCAAGTGTAAAGTGATGCACATTGGGATGAAAAACCACAACTTCAGGTATACGCTGTTGGGATCTGAGCTGTCGGTGACTGACCAGGAGAGGGATCTTGGGGTCGTGGTGGACAGCTCCTTGAAAGTGTCAACTCAATGTGTGGCAGCTGTGAAAAAGGCAAATTCAATGCTAGGGATCATTAGGAAGGGGATAGAAAACAAAACTGCTATTATTATAATACCCTTATACAAAACTATGGTGCTGCCACACCTGGAGTACTGCATACAACTCTGGTCACCACATCGAAAAAAGGACACTAGAACTGGAAAAGGTGCAGAAGAGGGCAGCCAAGATGATCAGGGGCCTAGAGTACCTTTCTTATGAGGCAAGGCTACAACACCTGGGACTATTTAGTTTAGAAAAAAGATGACTGTGGGGAGATATGATAGAGGTCTATAAAATCATGCATGGTAGAGAGAAAGTGGATAGAGATAAATTATTCTCCCTCTCACATAGCACTAGAACCAGGGGTCATTCCATGAAATTGATTGCCAGGAAATTTAGGACCAGAAAATGGAGGTACTTTTTCACACAACACATAATCAATTTGTGGAATTTTCTGCCACAAGATGTGGTGACAGCCAACAACCTGGATGGCTTTAAGCGGAGTTAATTCTCCCTCTCACATAGCACTAGAACCAGGGGTCATTCCATGAAATTAATTGCCAGGAAATTTAGGACCAGAAAATGGAGGTACTTTTTCACACAACACATAATCAATTTGTGGAATTTTCTGCCACAAGATGTGGTGACAGCTAACAACCTGGATGGCTTTAAGCGGAGTTTGGATAACTTCATGGAGGAGAGGTCTATCAATGGCTACTAGTTGGAGGGCTATCGGCCACTTCCAGCCTCAAAGGCAGGATGCCTCTGAGTACCAGTTGCAGATGAGTAACAGCTGGAGAGAGGACATGCCCTCACCTCCTGTCTGTAGGCTTCCAGCGGCATCTGGTGGGCCACTGTGAGAAACAGGATGCTGGACTAGATGGGCCTTGGGCCTGAACCAGCAGGGCTGTTCTTATGTTCTTAAACTGTGGTTATGCTTAGAAATAAGCCCACTGATTTCATTGATCCTATAACCATTGATTTCATTGTTCTTATAACCAAATCCTATAAGCCATTAACCCTATAACCAAATGCTTATAGGACCCTGTAACTGATAAAGGATTCTGTAATTTAGTCTTTTTATTATATTGTGTCAGAAGTCAAGTCCAAGACACTAGAGTGGAAATTGTAGAATCCAGAGGAAAGAGTTGTGATATGCAAAGACAAGGCAGTGGAGTGGAGTAGAATCAGGAATGTTAATGGTTTATTGAAATAGATATTATTTATGAGAGTCAAGTGGAGTCTGCTTTCAGTGTTCTTGCTGCTGGCTGTTTTTTTTTAAGCCCCTCCTCTACTCCAGGACTGGAATACAAGTAAATAAAGCCTTATTCAAAAGTTGGTCTGTATCAAGGAATGGATTAACCAAAAATGCCACAGAAGTCAAATCCAAGAATTTAGACTGGAGATTTTGCCCCCCTAGCGCACACTACAGCCCTTCAGTCCCTCCATGGCTTGGTTTGGTTTTCTTTCAAGTAGATACTGAGAACCACGGTTGAACACTGAACACTGCAACCTCATCATGCTAAAGGAAGAAAGAGGAGAAGAACTGCTGTGGTTAAGCTGTACTGCAGTACAGCTGCCATATAGGACTGCTGTACTGCAGCGTTCTTCATTGCCAGGCCTGGGAAGCAGTGGCGGCTCCCATTGACCCCAAGTGCAGCTCCCTGACTAATTGAGGTCCTTCTCATGGCCAGCCCTAACCAAGTTGGGCAGTCTTAGCCTGGATAGGGCTAGTCATGAGAAGCGCTGGGATTACCCCTGATCCTGGCGCTCTTCCACGGGGTAGCTCGGGTTTGAAAGCCCACATGCCTCCTGCCCCACTGCCTGGTTGTGTATGTGCTCAGGCTGCCAGCAGCTGCTCCAGAGCTACCACAGCCACCTGCACCATAGAGGCCTGGGGGGAAAGAGCGTCTTGGCAGCATCCAGCCTTCCCAGGGCACTGTGCTACTCGCACAGTGCATTGTGGTCTGTCTGGTGGCCCAGTTTCCTTTCCCGCATCTCCCTCTCATTGCACTGCTTGCTGCCGCACAGCTTGTCTGAGCATAGAGATGGCAGAGTCTTGGGGGAGCTGCTGATCATGTGAGGGAAGTCTTGATCCTGCCTTTCCCCCAGCCCTCCCCATTTTGGCCGTGAGAATGACCTCACCATTTATTAATCCTGTGCAAAGCTTCAGCTGAAGCCGGATACTCCCCACAGCCCTTGAGGCGCCTGGTACAGAGGCGGCTGTTTCCACCATGAAGTGCTGCACTTTGCCCATTGCAGCTTGGGCTCCTTTAAAGGAAATAGAGTCCTTTCAAACTCCAGTGTCATCTTGGAAGGCATGCACAGAAAATTGAAAGGAGTAGTCCTTCCCAGATTTCTCCCTTTAGAACTGTATAGACCATATGAAAAGCCCTGCTGGATCAGGCCAAGGCCCATCCAGTCCAGCATCTGTACACCTTTCAAGATGGTAGTAGCTCCGTTTCTCTTAAAGGACAAAACACAGTAGTGCACGGAAGCCAGTGAGGTGGGGAAGGCTTTTTGCCAAAGTGGTCGCTGATTGAAAAATAATGAAGATCATTGCTATATTGTATGTTCATTCATCCTGTAGGAAGGACCAAGACTTTATTCACCAAGCAATGCTGGCACCACTGAAGTACAGGGAATGAAAGAAAACCAGTATGTCTTACTTCCTTTCTCCTACTCAGCTGAGAGGAAAATGACTCTTACCAATTGCTTGTATAGTTAACATTTCTATGCCTCTGTCCACAATCTTTGACAAATCATTACAAACATTAGGGGCAGGGGAAAACCGGAAATAGAATTAGCTTTTGTAATTTCCAGGCACTTCCTAAGTAGTCTGTAGGAATCACAGTTTTAATCAGAACTGAACTGGATATCTTCTGAGTATTGCCATCAGGTAGAATCTTGCTCTTATTGAAGCCAGTAGCAAAACTCCCATTGATTTCAGTAGAGTAGGATTGCACTGTAATGTAAAAATAATAGTCAATTACCTTTGAATGGTCTGGAATTTTCTGGAAATTGGTGTGGGTGGGACAAAATGGAACTCCAGGCTCAGTTCTTTTCATCAACACAATCCTCATGAATGTTTAGATAGGCATTTAGTTTCTTTTTTACTGCTCTAACCTGTAATATTAGGCTACCAAAGACTTCATCACGGATATGGCCAGCCTGTATCTGGGCGGGACCAATTAAAATTGTAGGTCAGGGCTCACATAACTGAATGTGTCTCCATATAGAAACTAGGTTGGAACCCTTCTCTCTTGCATCTAGACTGCTATGCAGAGGCATGTTTTTGTATTCAGTAAAGGATTCCCACACCTGCAGTCTGGAGTTACACAGCTCAGACATGGATGGTCAGTCTGTGCAAACTGGATCCCATTAAACTGGGCCCCACCAATAATTGAAGCTCATGTGCTCAGATCTTCTTTAGTTGAACAGAAGAATATTGGCTTGGGCCATTCATATAATCAAGTTTGTCTACTTCATAACAAGGTTGAAATCAATATGGATATGTTCTCCTGGAGGACATTATCTTGGAGAAGAACTGGAATATCAACTGGAGCCATTCTTAATGGCAACTCTAAGGATAATCCAAGTCAATCCCCTTGGAAGCCCACTTGAGGCTGGCCCTATCTGTTTTTGGAAGCAATGTAAGATGTTTTGCTTCAACCAGTTACAAATAGGGTAAAAATAAAATAGATAAATATGCTGAGTTCTTTCCTCACAATCTTCAACAAGCCATTGCAGGCAGCCTCCATGCACCTTGGGATAGAAGGCAGGACTTCTTGGACCAGAGGCTGAGATTCCAGGCAAGCTTGCTGTGCAAAAACATTTCATATGAATTTGCTTTAGCAGTTCAGCAACTTTTGAAACACAACCAAGTGAAATCAGGAGTATACACTGTCTTGTAACATACCATTGATGATACTACATCAACAATGATCTCTTGCCATCTTAATCTTGGCCAGTGAAAGCCAGCCTCCAAACAAGCAGCGATGACAGAAAATGCCCAGGTTCCTCCTCTGACTCTCCAGAGGGAGGAAATACCATTGATTTTGGGCAATTTTCTTGTATAACCTTAGTGCCTATGTTGTATAATCAATTTGAGACTGTCATATGCTTTTAGGGACCATAATGGAAATATCTAAGTCCCAAGCCATCTCAGGATTTATAAGCTCTATAACCTTGAAAGGAAGCTGGGACACACCTGGCCTGATGATCTATTCACTCAAGCATATTATTATTGTTGTTATTATTATTTTTCCAAACTATCACCTAGAGCTACCCCTCACCCTCCCTCATTCCAAAGCACTCCTGGTTGTTTCTACAACATTAAAATCCAGGTGCATGATAACAACAGAAGCACTCTATAGCCATGAACCTATGTGACCTAAGGAGGCTGAACATCCTCTCTAATGAGTGTCCTTATCCCCTCTGCCAACCATCATTACCTCTGTCTTGTCTGGATTCAGCTTCAATTAGCTTGTCTACATTTAGCCCCCAGCACAGCCAGAAAATGAGAAAGGAGCACTCAGAGCAAATGACCTGAACAGGATGAAAAGCAGTGGAGCAAAGAGAGAGAGGATGAACACCAGGGCCTCATTCTTCTCCCACTGATATTGTCAACCTGTCTCTGGGTTGCACTTGCATGACTCCAGATGGCAGGGGGGGTTCACATGGCGGGCTTGGTTTTATATGGCTCCACAATTTTATTTTATTTTTAGATCTTCCATATAGAAAACTAGGTGAAGAGAAGTTCTAGTCTAACCTTCTCGTTTTGGCACACACATTTTCTGAGTGCAGGGAAATTTTTCTGTAAGGTGGAAGATTCAGTCGCATGCCCCCAGCCAGCAGTCTGAGGCAGTACAAGCTCAGCCATAAGTTTATTGTCAAGAAGAACTTGACCTAGACACCATCTGTTTAAGGCTGCAGACTCCTGAACACAGTTTGGCTGTTCAAATTCCGTTGACTTTTCATTGCAGACTTACCCTATAAAGGTAAAGGAAAGTTGTGCTGTCGAGTCGGTGTTGACTCCTAGCAACCACAGAGCCATGTGGTTTTCTTTGGTAGAATACAGGAGGGGTTTACCGTTGCCATCTCCTGTGCAGTATGAGATGATGCCTTTCAGCATCTTCCTGTATCGCTGCTGCCCGATGTAGGAGTTTCCCATAGTCTGGGAAACATATCAGCAGGGATTCGAACTGGCAACCGCTTGCTCACTAGGCAAGTTACTTCCCTGCTGTGCCATTAGGTGGCTACAGCCTTACCTTATAATGTCACTTAAATCTAATTCTTATCCAGCAGCCTCATATACATGTTGAGAGATGAGATAAAGGATGAGGACTATTATTTTTGTGGACTAATTTCTGAAACAACAGTAAAGTCAGCAGTGACCTAAAATCAAAGGATGTACGACCTAAACAGAATAAGTGTTTATGCTGCTTTTTCTCTGGTTTGCTGGCAGCTTTGATTACAAAAGCAGCTGTATTTGAAACAGCCTGGTTCCTGATTTATTAAACTCAACCAAGAAAAGATTGGATTAATGAGATTTACAGCAAAGATGAGATGAGATTCAAATTGAAACACTGGGGTGAGAGTGGGGAACAGATTCATACCGATGGTCAGTTTAGTAAAGTTGCACCTATGCGATAAACTGAGACCAACAGCTTTGCATGAGGAGAGAAAATGTAAGCAAGCAAGTCAGGCATAAAAGCGGATTGAAACATGAAACAAAATGTCAGAGGCAAAATGAGAACAAGAAATACACACCAGCTCAGGAGGGGTTTAGAAATATATTTAGATACGGGGAGAACCAGAGGCTTTATGAGGAGATTATCTTGGTAGTGAAATTCAGCAGCTCATGGAGAATCCAGTGTCCACTGCAAAGAGCCTAATTCTAGCCCCAAAGTTAAAGAAACAATGATTCTTCATCAACAGCAGTTGTGTGTGTATGTATGGGGTAATTTCCCACTGAGGTGGTAAACTAGAAAATGATGGCACATATTGCCAGAAAACCAGTGCAGTTTGATATGGATGAAGTGTGGCATAAAGTGACAAAGGATTTAAGGAAGTGATCTCCACCCTTCTGACATTGTTCTTCTAATGATTCTGCATTTTTTCCAATTTAGCCTCTAAAGCATACACAGTTTTAGATTCAGCTCCCATGACACTGTCTGTCTAGTGTCTATAGAAGCTGCATTGCTGTTTAAGGTTTTCTGTATAGCATTCTCCTGACTCCCCCACAACTCTCTCTCTCTCTCTGTCCCCCCGCTCCCCCGCTCTCTCATATATGATCAATAGGACATTATGAAAAATAGGAAAATTGATTTGATTCCAAGGTCTAAAACCACGACACACAGAATGGATCTAAGCTTATCAGAGAACAACCTTGGGCAGTAGAAGGAGTTAATAGTATTTACTTCACATTTTCATCCATAGGATTGGATCATTTTCATCCATAGGATTGGATGATCATTTTGATTTAGACCACTGATCCATCTAGCTCAATATCTATTTGCACTGATTGTCAGCAGAGTTTCAGGCAGGGGTTGAGATGCTTGGAGATCTCAACCTTCTGTGTGCAAAGCATTTACGTTACTCCTGAGCTATGGTCCCTTCTCTCAATGGGCATCTGCAGGGTGGCAGGCAAAGGGGGATGTTGCCAGCTGGATTCATGGCTGAATTAGATTTCTGTTTTCATATTGTATACATATATTTGTAGTAGTAGTAGTAGTAGTAATTGTTTGTTTAAAGTATTTATAAACCACCCCAAACTCACATCTGGGCAGTTTACACTCCCCCCCCCCATAAATGTAATTTGTTAGCCACCCCATAACAAAATGCTGTCTGGGTGGCTCCCAATAATATATACTTTACCCTCCCCAGAAAAATTCCTAAGGACGCCCATGCTTCCCTCTACCGAAATACTACAATTAATTATAGATTTTATAAAACATGTGATTTAATCAAGATAAACAGGAATATGGACTTGCCCAACTTGTGACCCCTAAGCCAAATGTAGTTTACCAGCCATTCATTGCAACCTACCAGATGTTTGACACTGTTTCCCTATTTTAACAACCAGGCAGCAAAAGCTTGTTATGGGCATGGTTTGGTGGGCTGGGTTTTGACTTGATAGGTCACAAATTATGTGGGTCTGATATAATTCATAGAAGTGAACTTCAAAGTGAAGCAACATTCTTATCATTGTTGGCACAGTATATGTGTGTTGGACTGAAATGTATAAGCAGTGAAATGTAGGGCCTTGAAGGGATGGGGGAAGGAAAAGTAGTGGGGAGGTCCAGCAAGTATTGAGATAGAGATTCCTGGTATGGGTGATTTGTGTGGGTGGGTGGAGTGGAGGAGGCAGGCACACTGTAGCAATGCAAAGCATGAAATAAGACATGACAAGGGTACCTCAGCACTGTCAATTGTGGACATCAGTGATATTTGGTGAGGCCTTCCAGAGGCTGTGCCACAACTGTAGAATTTGCTTTCCAGGTAAAATCTCACAGAAGGCTTGTGAGAATGGGTGGGCTCTTGCTAGTAGGCCTGAAAATGATGGTGAAGCCCTGATGTTTTAATAGGGTTAAAAATAATCTAGTCACTCTTTTATTGAATTTGAATTGGTTGTTTTTCTCTTCCATGATCACCCTAAGTATCAGGTGGGTTTATATTAACAAGCAATCCAATAGTTAATTTCCTTTTTTCTCACCCTCTTTGCTTCTTTACCTCAGGTAAATTACCTACAGTGAGTTGTGAGTGGCAATTGTTCCCTTGTTTTATATAAAATATTCTTTTCAAGATGGTGTTTCCAACTTTTACACTGGGGTTCACACCCACCCACACTATAGAAATATCGGTGGACTGAAGAGTGCAGAACTACAGTGAGTGTGTCGAAGCAGAAGCACCCCCGTTTTCCTTCCTTGGGGTTTTCAGCTGGGTGGGTGTTCTCTCGGGATGGGATTGGCGCTCTCAGACGGGAAGGGCCACAGCTCAGTACAGCACAGGCTTTGCTTCCAGAAGACCCCAGGTCCAATCCCTGGCATCTTTAGTTAAAAAGTAGCAGGGATGGGAACCTCTAGAGAACTGCTGTTGGGTGGAGTAGACAGCACTGGGCTAAATGCACCACCAGCAGCTTTGTAACATGTCGGGAACGGAACAGTCTGTATCAAGACTGGAATCAGACTGATGGCCATTCGTCTCTCAGGCAGCACTTGTAGCTCCCACATGAGGTGGCAGCAACAAACTCCCAGTTTGTGTGTTTGTTTGTTTGTTACATTTCTCTGAGAAGCGGGGTGTGTGAGAGGGGGCGTTGGGTTTGTAGAGCGGGCTCCGCCGCCATCCTGTACTTGCCCCTCCCCCCTCCTCCTCGGCCACGCTCTGTCTGGGCGGCCGCTTTTGGCCGCCTGCCTCGAGGTCGCTGTTCCAAGCCCAGGTGCTGAAACGGTGAAGCTAGCTTGGAGCTTAGCGCGCCCCTCCCCAGCACGCACTCCCAGCAGCAACAGCAGCGGAGCAGCCGCGTCAGCCGCGGGGAAGGAAGGGGAGGAGAAGGAAAGCAGCCGGGCCGTCGCCGGAGGAGAGGCCCCCGAGGCTGCGGGGCCAGACCTGGCGACGAAGAGGCATGAACCGGCTGGGCGCGGCGGTGGCAGCGGCCCCCGATCAGAGGAAGGGCACGGTGGCTGCAGCTGCGACGGCACCAGGGACTCTCGGCAGCGTCGCCTGGTAGCCGCTCAGATGACCCTATTGCTGCTGCCGGGCGGCTGAGAGGATGCTTGGCTGGAGAGGGGGCAGCTGCTTCGGGGCCTCTCTCCTCCCATTTGCCATGACGCCGCTTGGTCCTCGGCACTGCCGCGGGGCGGAGACACTCGGCATGCTGCTACTCTTGCTGCTTCGCCTGGAGCTGGTCGGCGGGCAGGTCCGCTATGTGGTGCAGGAGGAGCTGCCGCGAGGCGCCGTAGTGGGCAACGTGGCCAGGGACCTGGCCCTGGACCCGCGGCACCTGGAATCGAGGGGGGCCCGGCTGACGTCGGGCAGCGGCAGGCAGTACTTGGCGCTGGATCTGAGCCGAGGGCTGCTGATGGTGAAGGAGCGCATGGACCGGGAGGCGCTCTGCGAGCTCAGCCCTTCCTGCTTCCTCAGCCTGGAACTGGTAATCGAGCAGCCGGTCGAAGTGCACAACGTGGAGGTGGAAGTGCTGGACATCAACGACAACACGCCCCGTTTCCCCCAGCAGGAGTACCAGCTGGAGATTAGCGAGTCCGCCCTGCCGGGCGCCCGCTTCCCCATCGAGGGCGCGCAGGACCCGGACGTGGGCTCCAACTCGGTCCAGAGCTACCGCCTCAGCCCCCACGAGCACTTTGCCCTGGATCTCCGGGGCTTTGAGCGTGGCAGCAAACTCCTGGAACTGGTGCTGCTCCAGCCCCTGGACCGCGAGCAGAGCACCCTCCAGCGGCTTGTGCTCACAGCTGTCGACGGGGGCAACCCTGCAAAATCTGCCACAGCTCAAATCTCCGTGGTTGTCTTGGACACCAACGACAACCCTCCGGAGTTTGACCGTGGCACCTATACCGTGAGCCTGCTGGAAAACGCCTCCCCGGGCACTCTGGTCGTAAAGCTGAACGCCTCCGACCCGGACGAGGGCTCCAACGGGGACTTGCACTATTCCTTCAGCAGCTATACCCCGCAGAAAGTGCGCCAGCTCTTCAGCGTGGACCCCCAGTCGGGAGAGGTAAGAGTCAATGGCACCTTGGACTTTGAGGAAGCCGCCTCCTATGAGATCTATGTGCAAGCCACTGATCGAGGTTCTGTGCCTATGGCTGGACACTGCAAGGTATTAGTCAATGTTGTAGATGCCAACGATAATGCCCCCGAGGTGATACTGACTTCTTTGTACAGCCCGGTCCCCGAAGATGCCCATCCCGCAACCGTGGTGGCCTTAATGAGCGTCACTGACCAGGATTCTGGTGAGAACCGGCAAGTCAGCTTGAACATTCCTGCTGATCTACCTTTCAAACTCAATTCGTTCAAAAACTCTTACACCCTGGTCACTCAGGGGCTCCTTGACCGTGAAAAGGCTTCCTCCTACAACATCACCATCACAGCCATAGATGCCGGAACGCCACCCTTGTCTTCCCAGAGAGTCATCCAGGTGGATATCTCTGATATCAATGACAACCCACCACAGTTTGAAGAGCTCACATACTCTGTTTACATCCCTGAAAATAATGCCCCAGGAGTTTCCCTGTGCACTGCCAAGGCTATTGACCCTGATACCAATGAGAATGCCTATGTTACCTACTCTCTCCTGAATGGAGCTATTCAAGGGCTACCCATTGCCTCTTATGTCTCCATTCAGTCTGACACTGGCAACATTTATGCTGACAGCACCTTTGACTATGAAACACTGAGAGAGTTTCAGGTTGTTGTGAAGGCCCAAGACTCGGGGGTGCCTCCTCTCAGTAGCACGGCTACTGTACACATCTATGTGGTGGATCAGAATGACCACGCACCACAGATTCTGTACCCTACCTCAGTTAATGCCTCAGCAGCAATGGAGATGATCCCTCTCTCTGCCAATGCTGGATACTTGGTCACCAAAGTCATAGCCATAGATGCAGACTCTGGGCAAAATGCATGGCTGTTCTTTCACCTGGCCCAGGCTTCAGCTCCAGATGTCTTTAGAGTAGAAGTTCACAGTGGGGAAATTAGGACTACTCGCAAACTGGGGGAAGACACCATGGCCGTCTTCAACCTGACCGTTGTGGTGAGAGACAATGGAGAGCCACCCCTATCTTCCTCTGTGACTATAATCATTGCTGTGGTGGACAGGGTTTCTAAAATCATTCCTGACACCAGGAGACACATCAAAAGTCCCACAAACTACTCTGAGATAACCCTTTACCTCATCATTGCTCTGAGCTCTGTCTCATTTATATTTCTCTTGACAATCATTGTCCTCACTGTGATCAAGTGCTACAGATACAGTGTACATGGTGACTCATGCTGTGGGGGCTTCTGTGGGACCCCTAGAGAAAGGTGCCCAGTGGAAACATTCAAGAAGGCAAACAACCACCTTGATACTCAAATGCCCCATGGCTTAAAAGTTCAGCCCCATTTCATTGAAGTGCGGGGCAATGGGTCTCTCTCCAAGACTTACTGCTATAAAGCCTGCTTGACTGCAGGGTCAGGAAGTGACACTTTCATGTTTTACAATACTGGGGCCCCTGCAGGAATCACCCCTCAGACTCTGATGGCTGAGAGACATCTGACTGGACAGAGTGGACAGAGCTCACAAAACCTGATTCTACTTAAAAGTGAGCCCATTACACCAAATGAGGTGAGGATTGAATAATAGTTCTGAATGTGTTCTGAATTTAACCACTTGTCTTGTAGAGATAAACGTTGAGTGGTGAAGAATGACAGGAAACTAGACTGCATGGAAAGAACTGTAGAGTATACCATTCATTATTTTGCAGGACAAACCCTGAAGCTTTTTAACTTTTGCTGGTATGATGGCATACATGTTAATTTCTGCAGCACATGGTATTTAAATTCCTGATTTTGAGCAGATTTTCCTTTCTGTCTGTTTCTTTCTACTTCTTTTCCCTACCTTTCTACTAGTAGGAGAACATCCACCCCCACAGATTACATTATAACAATTTTTTTTAATGTTAGTAGAGTTGCACAGAAGAAACAGTCAGTCTGAGAATCAATATACTTCATAGAGGTTAAAACACTTGGCAATTTACTGTTCAGTTCCATCTTCTAGATCACTAATAACTAAGATACTTCTGGTTTTATCGTTAGATGTTTTTCAGGAGCCCGAGAATACACAAAGCATACTGAAGTTATTGTTTTTACTCAGTATCATAGTCTTCTTCTTGTTTCTCCTTTTCTACATCCCCTCTTTCTCTAAATGTCTAGTAATATATTTCAGTATGTTGATTCCATTTGCCAGGTTTGTAACTGGCCATCTGTTGATATGCGGTTGAAAACTGTGGAATACCTAAGGCCAAGCTTGCTTCTCCTCTATCTATGATCATCTTCTCCTGTAGCGATACATTAGTAGCTTTAGTTTTTTATGATGCATCCCATGGATCTATTTATAAATGAACTTGTATAATATTTCTATTTTGTAACTTTTGGAACTGAAAGCAGAAATATGGTATTGGGTGTTTTGCTGGGCAATTTAGGATATTTTTATTCAGATTAATAAGCAGTAAAATTTATTGTTTATTACTGCTTTACTGTGTTTATGAAAGATATGATACCAACTATTATGTATGTATGAAGGCAATACCTTTTGAGGAATATAATGTGATTTCCCTTCCCTTCCACATGAACTTGAAAAGGTTTCTTTAGCAACACAATTATAACTTGCTGGAGGAACTATTTAATGCATTCCTCCTGGTTAAATACCAAACCAAATAGTCTGAATAAAGGGAATGAATGACTGAATTGAATGAAAACCAGCAGTTTTAATCAGCTAAAATCCATTTGTCTCCAGTGGTAGAAAAAAAAAGTCTTTAAAAAGGCCAAATTTTGCTGAAAATAAAAGTGACGCAGTAGAAAATGAGGCTATCTGTTGTTAAAATGCAAAATGCAGGTTAAATAGTGAAAATATTTGCTGCTAAAAAGCTCTAAGATGAAATTGTCCCAATGTTGTTTTTTTCCAGTGATCCCCCATTTTAAAAGATTTCTGCTACATCTTTTATAGTAAACTAGCCATTTCTGAGAAACAGAATGGATTATGCCAGGAGAAGTTTTAATGGGCTTGGTTTGATGGACAGTCTATTGAGGATACAGTGCCAACTTGCTAACCAAGATTTTAATTTATGAATTGAAACAATAGATATAATTCAGTTGTTTGATCAGAATCCAGATAAAATGCTTGCAGAATAAGTACTACTAGCTGACCCTGCACAGAGCTTCTGTGCGGTCGTGCACTGAGCCTGTGGCATTCCCCCCCTGCCACAACTCTCTCGCCCGCTCTCGCTGCTCCTCACAACTCTCTCGCTCGCTCTTGCTGCCCCCACAATTCTCTCACACACCCCCAACTCTCTCACTTGCTCTCGCCACTCCCACAACTCTCTTGCCGCACCCCACAACTCTCACCACCCCCACTATGCTCTGCCCCCCAACTCTCTTGCTCACTCTCGCTGCCCCCTCAACTCTCTCACTCACTCTCATCACCCCCACAACTCTTTCACTTGCTCTCGCCGCCTCCACCACACTCTCTCTCACTCTTGCTGCTCCCCACAACTCTCTTGCTCGCTCTCACTGCCCCCACAACTCTCACTCGCTCTCGCCATCCCCTCACAACTCTCTCACTCACTCTCGCCACCCCCCACAACTCTCTCACCTGCTCTCGCTGCCCCACAACTTTCGCTCACTCTCCCCACAACACCCTCTCTCTATCTCTATCTCTGTCTTCCGTGTCTCTATCTCTGTCTCGCAGTCCTTGCTTCCCCCTGCTGCTGCCAGGGACTGTCGCATGCTCACCTGACAGCCTCCAAGCTCCCTGTTCCATGCCTCTTCATGCGCAGCTCAGCCAACTATCTGCTGCCTGAAGCCCCCAGAGCCAACTGTCCAGCTCCCGAAGCAGCCCCCAGCCTCAGAGCTCCCTGCCGCTTCACAGTGCCCCAGCCAACTGTCAAATTGATTTCCAGCCTCCCTGCAAAACTCCCTGCTGCTCCGGAATTCTCTACCCCTCTGTCAGCCAGTCGCCTCCTTTCTGCCACGTCCCCACGCATAGTGTATTAATCTTGGAGACTTAAGATACTAGATACTAGATACTTAAGATTACAGATACTACCTGAACCCACACAGAGCATCTGTGCGGCAGTACACTCCCCCCACCTTCTGCCCACCTCCCCCACCTGCTTCTGCCCCAGTCTCCTCTCCCAACCACCCTCTTCTGCCCCAGTCTCAACTCCCCTGCCCCTTCTGCCCCAGTCTTCTCTCCCCCCGCCCCCTTCTGCCCCAGTTTCCTCTGCTCTCTCACCACCGCTGCCATTATTTATCTCCTGCCTGCTCACTCGGCCACCATTATTTCTTGCCTACCCGATCCTCTCCCTCCACCCCCTTCTGCCCCAGTCTCCACTACCCCCGCACCCATCTGCCCCAGTCTTCTCCCCCCTGCCTCTTCTTCCCCAGTCTCCCTGGCCCCCCACCTTCAGGCCCATTTTCCTCTGCTTTTCGCCGCTGCCGCGACCATTATTTATCTCCCGCCCGTGGCACTCAGTCTCCTCTCTCTCCCTCCCCTTCTGCCCCATTCTCCTCTCTCCCCCGCCCCCTTATGCCCCAGTCTCCTCTCTCTCTCTCCCCTTCTGCCCCATTCTCCTCTCTCCCCCGCCCCCTTATGCCCCAGTCTCCTCTCTCTCCCCCGCCCCCTTATGCCCCAGTCTCCTCTCTCTCCAACCCCCTTCTGCTCCAGTCTCCTCTGCTTTCTCGCCGCTGCCATTATTTATCTCCTGCCCACTCGCTTGGCCACCATTATTTCTCACCCACCCGCTCCTCTCTCCTGCCCCCTTCTGCCCCAGTCTCCTCTCTCCCCGCCCCTTATGCCCCTATCTCCTCTGCTTTCTTGCCGCTGCCATTATTTATCTCCTGCTAGCCTGCTCGGCCACTATTTTTTCTAGTTTGACTGCTCCTCTCCCCCCACCCCTTCTGCCCCAATCTCCTCAGCCCCCCCTGCCTTCTGGCCCATTCTCCTCTGCTCTCTCGCCGCTGCCGCAATTATTTATCTCCTGCCCGCCCACTGTGCCACCATTATTTCTTGCCCACCCGCTCGTCTCCCCCCGCCCCCTTCTACCCCAGTCTCCACTCCCCCTGCCCCCTTCTGCCTCAGCCTCCTCTCCCCTCGCCCCTTCTGCCCCAGTCCTCTCTCTCCCCCATCCCCTTCTGCCCCAGTCTCCTCTGCTCTCTCACCACCGCCGTCATTATTATCTCCTGCCCACCCGCCCGCTGCCTCAGCCTGGGTTTGGCTGCTCATGTGCATAGCTTTCTTGTCTAGCTTGGCCCAAGAATTATTCCACAGTATGTAATTTAAATCACAGGGTTTCTTGTAGGCCATCTAGTCCAACCCCCTGCTCAGTGCAGGATCCACAGCAGATGACTGTCCAGCCTTCGCTTGAAGACCTGCAATTAGTAATGCCCACTCTCCCCCAATAATTGGTTCCATGCTCTTACCATTTTGAAACTTCTCCTAATGTTCATCCCAAGTTTATCTACATGTAACTTAAGCCCATTAGATATAGTCTTGCGTCTGAGGCAGCAGAGAACAAGTCTTTGCTCTGTGTGTGTGTGTGTGTTTAGCAATACTATGCTGGGGTAAAAAAAAGAGGAAGTCATGCTTGTTTTGTCCAAATTAGGGGATTTGTAGCTTTGTGAATGGTTTCTACACTGTGTTATCAGTATCAAAGAGATGAAGAATTTTCTAGGGCTGTAACAATCACAGGATATTTTTTGTGTGAGAAAGACATTTTTAACTGTGATGCTTCATTGTTTCTGTTCCCTCTCCTGTTCTATTTCTATAGGGAAGTGAGCCAGGGTTTTACATGCTCAGCAATCAGAAGCAAGGTCATTTTTTCAAAAGGTGCTGAGCACATCCCAGTAGCTTCCAGCAGATCGCCTGTGCTTAGATTTTTCAGAAAGCCTCAGCAAGCTGGGTAATTGGAAGGTGAGCTGTCTGAAAAGGCCTCCAGGAGGTATGCAGGACTTGAATAGGAAGCCAAAGCTTGATTTCGGTTAAAATAGGAGGAAATCCTGCTAATCTGCAGGATCTGCAGTCAGTGGCATAAGTTATCCAGTAGGTTATGGTATCTCCTTCTTTTTTTCAAGATAAGGCTTCAAGAGCACCTATATGGAATGCAAAATATAGGATACTGAGGCTTAGGGCAAGGATTGGGCTACACAGCCTTTTGGTTGCTTTGCAACTGTGTGATACTACAGTTGCCAAGCAAGTTTCAATAGGATATTTATATCTGCTTTATATACCAGTTTAACTTTCATAAGAACCTAGGAACAGCCCTGCTGCATCAGGCCTAAGGCCTATCTAGTCCAGCATCCTGTTTCACACAGTGGCCCACCAGATGCCTCCAAGAAGGCCACAGGCAGGGGGTGTCTTTCATGTCTTCCCACATTTAAAATAAATAAATCTGGAAATTGTTGCTTGGTAACAGTGCTGAAAATTATCTCATAGAGAACTGCTTGCCTCCATTTGCCTTGATCCTGTGGATTCCAGTTCTTGGGTTTCCATTCCCTGGATTCCCAGGGGAGAAGGAGGAATAGCTACTAAATCAGTTCAGTTCTGTGATAAATAAGATATACTTCAGAAGCTATGGATCTGTAGATGGAGAAGAATGGGATGAGGGAGTCAGATAAAAAGGCAGTGGTGTCTACAGTTTCTACACAGTCATTTAATGAGCTCCTTTTGCAAAATTTGCAAATGAACAATTTCCTTTCCCTGCTTTATGCTCCCAGGACAGGAACAATATAGAAAACATTTTTAATTTTCATGTTAGCTCATTGAACTCTTGGTTTTGAAGTGGAAGGGTAAGATTGGAATCCTAAAGTGAATTAATTCAACATAGCAAAAAAGTAAATAATAACTATTCCAAAATAGACAATGGGACAGGCGCAGAGAGCCAGTTCCAATGAAGGCTTAGGGCATGAGCAAGGCAGCAGTAGTAACAGCACAGAGAAAATGCAAGGGGGAAGGGGCCATAACCTGACTACCTCTAAGTGAGCTCTCTGTCTGCTCATTCTTACCTTTGCCAAAGGAAGACAGGTTCATTGTTCTTAAATATGGTGAAGCAGAGGAAGCACTTTTATAGAGAGTATTTTATTTATTTATTTTATTTTTATTTATTCGATTTCTATACTGCCCTTCCAAAAATGGCTCAGGATGGTTTACACAGAGAAATAACAAATAAATAAGATAGATCCCTGTCCCCAAAGGGCTCACAATCTAAAAAGAAACACAAGATAGACACCAGCAACAGTCACTGGAAGTACTGTGCTGGGGGTGGATAGGGCCAGTTACTCTCCCCCTGCTAAATAAAGAGAATCACCACATTAAAAGGGCCCTCTTTGCCCAGTTAACAGGGGTTAGCAGGTAGAAGGAGCCATTTTATTCTAGGGTGAGGCAGCATGGAGCTTTTTCGGGCAGCTGGCTTTATTGTGGGGTGAGTTTGGGGCATAATGGATACACTGATGCAAAAAGAGGATTTTTAAAATGCTGGACAGAAGTCGGGCTAGACTCCAATACAGAGGAGGAAACCCGAATCGTGTGTGAAGTGCTGTCTGAAATATCACACAGACTTTGGAGTAAATCTGGCCAATATGTGAACACCCACCCACCCTCCTAATGTAAAGTTGCAGTAAAGTCATTGTCTGAAAAAGCTCATGTTGATGCTGCCCATTAGGACGTTAACTGAATTATAATTCAGTGTAATTCTGAAAAAAACATATCCTAAACATGAGTGCTTTGTCTGTCTCCAAATGGCAGTTTTAAATGGGCGGTGTTATGTGTAAAGAAAAAAGAAAAGCTCTGGGGCATTTCAGCAGTCCAGTATTCAGCAGACAGCAGAGAGATTGTCAGTGGCACTGCAGGGGCAAAGGATCGTGGCATAGGATTTAATGAATGTCTAGTGTTATAATTCATCACTGCTGGATGAACAGTGCGGTCAGGGCAGGGTAATTACCTAAGGGGAACAACCAACTCTGGCAAACCATCTTGGCTTCACTACTGAAACACACTGAGAGATTAAAGCCAGCATTTGCAATTGCTTTCTTGCATGGGGAGGGAAGAAATATCCTCTTACAGTTGGGCTTTTAACATGACTGGTGGGCTGCCTTGTTTGGCAAATATCTGTCACTGCTTGAATTTCTTAAGCATTTATGCTTTATCTCCCATTCCACCACAGTGAATTGCTGAAATACTTATAGCTACAGATGTTTTATGCTCTGGGTTTTTACCTTTATCATCTGTTGCTCTCCTCAGATGCAGTTAAGCCTTCTCAGTGAGTCTCAGCTGTTATGACAAGTCTTTCACTTCAGTGGAGGGATAAGCCATCAGATTGGCACTAGGTCTTAAAACAGTGCCTTTGGCAAAAATGCATGATAGGCTATTATTTTGGGGCAGTTGGCATACAACTTTGCCTGAGAACAGTGAACTCACTTTGAAGCTCATGCCACCATTTTGATGCTCAGAAAAGGTATTCAGCAGCAGAAGAGCCCAATTTGCTGACTAATACATTGGCCACACTTTACAGAAAGAATGCTGAAACTGCTTACTGCAAACCGTTAAATCTGGAACTGTACTTGAATTGCTCCCCACCCCCCGCCCAACTCATTGCTGAAGCAGTTTTCTTCTGCAGCACTTGGTATCTGTGTGCATGTGTGGGACTGTGTTGTGGAGGAGCAGGGGATCTGAGGGAGGGGCAGGAGTTGAAGGGCTTGTGGGAAGTTGAGGTTGTGGGTAATCAGGAGATAGTGGGAGATGGCCACATTGAAAATGTGATAGGGATACTTGGATGCTTTCCTGAGAAACTGCAGTTATATGTGAGCAAGGAATGGTAAACAGGTTGACTACTCCAAAGGAAGGAAAGGGCAGTAGGAAGTGGGCATGGTCTGAGAGCCATTACTAAAAGGCAGAGGATTGGGGAGGCTGAGGAAGAATGCTGTGGAGCTCTGCCTTGAATGAAAATAAGGGCTAGCCTAGGGAAGGATAAAGGGCGGAGGGGCACTGAAAACTGAGACATCAATCTTGAACTATGGGAAACTGTCACGGGAACCTAAAGCAAGGTAGTAACTGCCAGCTCCCCCCTACCTCACAACCCGATCTCTGTCTCCTTCAAAGGCTATATATTAGAAATAAATACCTTAACTTTTGTGAAGAGCCTAAATCTATCCAAAGCATTGTCATGTTCATATGAATCAATACCAAAGATTTTTCATGAGAGATTTACTCCTCATCCTGAGTCAAGATCATGATCATCTTGAGTAGGACCTCCTACTCCCAAGTATTCCCATTGGTTACATTGAATCCCCCCCCCCATATGTTTCCAGACCACAGAACCTACAATAATGTAATATTTCGCTCAGTGTCAGATTTAGGCATAAGCTAAGTAAGTTACAGCTTAGGGCCCCACACTTAGGGGCCTCTGAATTATTATTTTTTTAAGCCAAAATTTCAGGTTTTACATAACTGATTGAAAAATAAAGGAGAAAGTGGGGTGGGGGGTGGGGGACCCAAAACAGACTTATGTGGCTACACATAATCATTTATCATTTTGAGTTCATAAATCTGTGCAGAAATAACTAAATTTTACTGAAATTTTATTAGAGCTTGGTTTAGACCAGGGTCCACCATCATGGTTACAGGCAGCGTTTGCCTCTTCAGACTAATGCTGCTGCAACTTTGAGCAGTGTGGTGAGGGGAGTGGGGGAGGGGGTGTTGAGTGATGCGCCAAGGTGGGACTTCGTCTCCATTTTGTAATGTTATGAGGCCTTTTACACTTACCATAGCTTAAGGCCTCAGCGTGTCTTAATCTAGCCCTGATTTCACTTCAGGGGAGTGCATTGGTGACCTGTGTGACTGCACAACTCACTGAGAATGTGAGTTGTTAGCTAAGAAAAATGAGCGTTTCACACCATACAACACCCAGAGCCTTTGGATAGAAATGTAATGAATGAATACATAAATGAATAAAACAAGAATCCATGCTTAAAATCTTAACATTTCAGCCGAAGAGACACACTGTGACTGACCTAAAGGCAATCATCACAGGTCTGGGGGTTGGTCGAGTACATTCTACAGGTCAGTCTCCCACCGTCATCATATTTTTTGTGTTTGGGTTTCTTGTCAGCTATTCTTGGGCACACACTTTTTGTATACATACAAACCCTATGTCTTCACAGATGACAGTGCTTCTCTTTGTGAATGTGGTTGTATCTCTGGGGGTATGTCTGGCTTGTTGTGTCTCATAGTGCCTACATAGGTCAACTCCTTGCTCAGGAGAGCCTCTGCCAGCTGTACACTGGGAAAATAGTTATCCCCCCGCACAATCCTCTGGGCAAATGCAGATGAACACAGCCCTGTACATGTCATAATTTCAGGGCCACAGCAGCTCACCTTTTTGGAATGTGTCCCACTAGGAGAAACGGGAAAAGACCAGAGACATACTATGTATGTTTGATCCAAGCTTATTGATGATGACATGCTGTATGATGCTGACATGCTGTTGTGATCCTTTTGGTTTGTTCTGCTGGCTAAAATCCCTGCTTCTGCAAGAACAGGTTCTTCTGAATGATGTACTTGTTCCAAACACTAGGTCTGACATTCTAAGAGGGACTGGTTTCATCTGCCTTAACTCAGGAGCACAGAACTATGGAGTGCCTCTGACTATTTTTCAGACACAATCGTCTTTCAAGGTCAATTGAGTTTGCAAGGGGAAACAAAACTGAAGTTTCCAGGGAATTCTTTCCTATCTGGAATGGCTTAACATGGGAATAGGATATCCCGCAATAGAAAGCCCATTTATTTCTGGGGTGGTTTTTCTCCCAATTGACATAAAATAGGAATGGAATAGAAACCATCACACCATAGGGAGTCTATTCATGTTGGGATGGTTTTCTACTCTGTGTCATATTTTTACTAATAAGATAAATATCATAACCGGAGAGTGGGCCATACTTGTGGATATATTGGGTACCAAAGTGCAGGTAAGAGTATGACAACAAGGGCATAGCTAGGAATGCAGTGGTTTGCTTGTTTATGCACATTTACATAAAATCCAGATGAGGGTTAAAGATATTTGAAACAAGGTAGTAGGGAATTTCTTAGTGCAAGTCCCACTGAAATAAACTGGAGTTACGCAAGAGCACTGTGGTCTTGGTCCTTCTCTTGGACAATATTTTTGTATGAAAAGTTGCCATAACTACCATTCAATAAATGAATGGTCCCCCCGCCCCCATTCTAAACTCATTAAATACATTTTGGAGACATTTTCTTTTAAATTTCATTTTTGTCTCACTGAAGACAAAAATGGGAATGCAAGTAGTGATTATTAGTATGGAATGATTTGTTGAGGAATTAGTTGTTTCTTAGCTTTTCACTCTAATTCCTTGAAAGACAAGCTTATGCTAGGGCTATAAATAGTTGAATCTCCACACAGAATTAATAAGAAGCATTTTCCCACCAATCCTGCATAGAATTGCCCCTGCTTGCTAACTAAGCAAAGAGACACCTTTGAAAGTGGTGATTCTCTCATATTTAGCAGGGAAAGAGCAACTGGCCCTATCCAACCCCAGCACAGCACCTTCCAGTGGCTGTTGCTGGTACCTGCCTAATGTTTCTTTTTAGATTGTGAACCCTTTGGGGACAAGGGACCATCTTATTTATGTATTATTTATTTTTCTATGTAAACCGCTTTGAGAACTTTGGTTGAAGAGCAGGATATAAATATTTGTCATTGTAGTCACAGAATTTAGATTAAAAAAAAAATCTGAACATCAAGCTTATGCAATTGCAGAATAGCTTCTTTGTAGAAGGAAAACTGAGATGCATTATTAGAAGGATTTCATAAACCACCTCACTTTTACCTCAAAGAGGACCATTTTTTTAAAAAAATGAAAAAAGGAACTTGTGGTATTCCACTGTGTCTGTGAGTGGTTATATAGTGTGTGTGTTCATGTGTGTTTAGCAGCATTGACTTTTGATTATTATTTGTATTGATGTGATTTATATTTCTCTACCTTGAACAGGATTTGAGCCATTTCCATTGTCATTTTCATTTGAGCCATTTCCATTGTCATATTCACTGAACCAGATACAGATACAAACAGATGGTCACTGAGTGTACAATTAAGTGCATGAAGGATCACGTCTACTGTCCCTATCCCCAAACTCCACACATTCAAGATCCTGTTTATACATAAGCTTTCCTATGTACACCCAAATCTTGGGTTTCTCCCCACATACTCATGTATACACTCAGTGACTACCTGCACAGGGCTCCCATGAACTCTACTCCAAGTAAGATGCTCATGAGTCAGACAGGATTAGATAAATTGTCATATAACCCGCCCCCCTCAAAACCCATCTTTTTGATAGAGCATACTAAATGTTTGTGAAATTATGTATATGAAAGGTGTATAAAGTTATGTGTTATATAGATAATTATTGCAAGTGTGTGTGTGTGTGTGTGTGTGTGTGTGTGTGTATACATGTATGTATGTGTCCATTAAGACAGAACATTGTATCTCCATTTAACATCATAGATCAGCTATTTTTGCATATTTTCTCACTCTCCCTCCTTTCTTCCCTCTGAAACATAAGCTCAGTGAGTCTGGATGATGACCGGGAGGTCTGGGTAAACTGGGAATTCTTCTCTGGTTTGGGTTTTAATCCAAGCCAGTGAAGCATTCTGAGGTTCCTAATGCTTGCCACTTCATTGAGGTGCCTCACTTTTTTGAAGTGAGACTTATGAACTCCTGAAGCTTGTATTCAGAGCTGAGTGCAGTGGGCTTTGCTGGCATCCTTGCCAGGGCAAATGCCACACAATCTTCTTCAGGACACATGCTCATGACTCCTGCAGGCATTCTCATGGGGCCATCAAGATGTTAGTCATGACTTACTGGATTGTGTCTAGTCTATTGACCACAAACTGGGAATCACACATCTAGCAGACCTATGGACTTCTGTGACTCAAACATCAACCCACACACCCGCCACCACACCATCCTCTCATACTGAAGCACTAGTATCTTGTTGCACTGAATGAAACGTTCCACAGGTGTGCAAAATGGCAGAGTATGGATTATCATATTGGTAGAGATGCTGTGAGGTTTAATGTGGATTCTAATTAAATAAAGAAGGAAGATGGCTGTTGAAGCTTCTTTATTTGTATAAAGCATATTGATCCATGAGAGCATTCTGTAAGAACCCCAAGAGTAAAAGCAGAACTAGCTTTACATAATTTATGGTGTTGCACACCATTTTCTTGAACAGGACTGGGCTTTCGTTCCTGGGCTGTTTCCCAGTTTCACGGCAATGACAGTCTTAATATCATGTATTATTTGTGTGCCTGGCACTGTACTAGAATGAATATCATCCATTATAACACAGAGCCAACTTTTTCAAACATGGACTTCTGACATTAAGCAAGGCTAGTCCAAGAAGGATTTTCTGGGTGGAGTGCTTTGAGTACATAAACAGCAGAACACTGGGGTACACCATGCCACCTTAATAATGTTATTGTGGCATGTGCTTTTATGAACTGGAGCTCACATTGTCTTATGCATGATGAGTTATCCTCAGTTAGTAGATAATCTTTACACTTGGGACCAAATAACATTAGCCACATCATTTATTTGCCTACATATACTCCAGTGCCGTATATGTCATCATATATAGGTTTTTCACATCTGGCTTTTAGTTTGCATCTCCTCCAGAATGGAGGTGTGCATTTACATATCAGCAAAATTTATTCTAAAGTCCCTGCGAGCTATCGGTGATTAGTTCACACACAATTTGGGTTTTCCATTGCATGCTAGAGTGTAGCCTGATGTATATCCAGGGTAAAAATAATCTCTTTGTGGTTGCTAAGAGTCGACACCGATTTTACGGCGCTTAATCAATCAATCAAAAATAATCCACTTTTTTCATTGGTTTTTTTGGGCAACTTCTAACTAGTAGTAAAGGCTCCTAGTAAACCCGTGGTAAAGCCTGCTATCTGCTTGAACTTCTGGCAACAATGCCCTCTGCTGTTTACATGGGAGAAACAAGTCAGTTTCTATATAAGAGGGCAAATGGACACAGTTCAGACATTAAAATGGCACTACTAAAACCAGTGGTAGAATATTTCAGGACACTTAGCTGCTAACCATACATAAATTTAAAAAGATTTCAAAGGAGGCTCCAATGCAAAATTGCATAAGCATGATTTATCAGCAAATTTTGATTCTGTTCAATTTGGACCTGAGACTGAGGGTATCTCTGCTACTCTAGAAAGTATTACCTCTGTTTATGTGTTAAATTAACAGAGCAAGAAAGATCCTTATCACCAGTGGCAACTCTTGTGAATGCGTCAATCTCATATCTGGTATACATGTGGGCTCTACACAGAAATATGACAGATGTACTTCTGCCCCTTGCACAGTATAGTATTCTGTTTTCACTGGCTCACATTCTGACTAAATAGTCCTACTCAGGAGTTTCTGTAAAGGATGGCTAAATTTCAGTAGGACTTCCTCTAGTGAATTGAGTCAGGATGTCAGCCACTATTTACAATATACAGCGCACTTTCAACTGACGATAAGAATTCATATAACTGATGAAGTGGGTTTTAGTCCATGAAGGCTTATACCGCAATAAATTTGTTAGTTTTTCAGGAGCCATAGGGCTCGTTGAGATGTTACAGACTAACACAAGAGGGAGCTGGGGCAATGAAACAGTTGGGATGATAGCTTGAATGCAACCCCGCCTTGGGGTTGTTTTTAACGAAAGGTAATGTAAAAATAAAATAGAAATGTAAAAATAAAAAATAAATAAAGTAGAGGAAAATTTGGGTTGCATTTGAGGCAGGTACATAGGCAGGCAGGTCAAGGTCCAGCACAGCAAACAGAGTTTTTCCATGGGGAGAAGCAGAAACTGACATTCTAACACCACACACACATGCAGCCAAAAGAAGCACATGTACAGCAGATGTGCTCCTACCTCTAAGGCATGAATGCTTGTGGATGGGAAGGCGATTTCTGTTGATCTCCCCTTCCTCTGGAAGCACTCTGTACAACATGCAAATACATCCTTGAGTGCTGTGTGACCGCTGCTTGCATGCTGCTTTTGGCTGCATGTGTGCAGCATTAGTCAGGGGTGTTGACCATAGTCAAGTCAAGCAGAAGGCTGGGTTTCGAAAAGCAGCAGGATGAGGTCTTGGGAAGTGAGGCAGTCGATGTAGCTACTCCTAGAGACAAGCTGCTCAGACTGAGAAACCTAAGCCAAAGTCACAGTTCTGTAGAGCCAAACAGACCCCCTGTTGCCTGGGGTTTCCCCCCACCAGGCACGTAACAATGATAGGGCAAGGGGACACAGTTGTCTGGGGGCCCCACTGCCTGGAGGGGCACCCCAGAGGCACCTCATGTGACTCCCCATTGCCCCCTGCCCAGCCCCATAGCCTCTCAGCCACTTGCCCTCTTCGCCGTCTCTCCTGCTTGTTCTCCTGGCCGGCAATTGAGTCAGCAGCCCAGCTGCAAAGAGCTCCTTTTCTCCCGCCTGTCAGCTGATCGGCGGGTGGGCGGGGCTTCCACGGAGGCCTCCGTGTAGGCCGCAGTGAAGCCTGAACTCGAGTAGGGCCCAAACAAGCCAGGAAGGAGGAGGCAGCCAGAGTGTTCTCGGCAGCAGAAGACCCCTTGCTGCCCTGCTTAACCCAGACCAGCATTTGCCAGGTAGAGTGTGAACTCCTTTTTGTGGCTACCTTTCCCGCCCCCCCCCCATATATAGGGATCTGCTTGCCATAGGGCTTGGATATGGGGGGGGGAGGGACCGAGAAGTCTCTGAATATTTATTTTGAAACAGCTTGGAAAATTTGCTGACTTAAAAAAACCTATCTAAAAAGTCCTATAAGTGGCTTGTTTCATGGCAGAAAATTGCAAAAACTTCTGGAACAGTATTTTATTAATTTTATTTATTCATTCATTCATTTATAAATGCACTTATGTTCAAGTTGTTTTGCAACCCAGAAGGTCCGAGTGAGAACTGTGAAGCATGTCTTGTGCTTTTATTTTATTTTATTTTTCTTGTGTGTGAACTGCTCCCCAATAACTCGCAGGGACTTCAGGGTAAATCTGGCCAACATGTGAATGCAGCACCTCCATTCCAGAGGAGATGTGTGTTTAAGGGCTTTAAAAGCCTCCTGTGAAAAATCTCCTGGAATCAAACTTGACTGAATTTGTTCAGAATTCTGAGAAAACAAACATAGGCTCACCCTGCATGGTTGAAAGTCTCCTTTGCTAATCTGCAGCAAGGGGCCCATTTTAATCATTCATCTTTCTAGTGTGTTCTAGGCATTAAAAGTAATACAAATGTATAGTACTCAATGTATATCACTATATATTGTGACACGTGTGTGTGTATTCAGTGAAATGTATTTGCAGGCAGCATACTTATTTTGAAATATCAGACTTAAATCCTTGGGGGCCTGGGGTGTGCGGAGGCCCTGGACTTGGGGGGGGGCATTTAAAAATCTTGTCTCTGGGCCCACTCCAACCTTGCTACGCCCCTGCCCCCCACATGGGTAAAATAGCAGCTTGAGAAAACCTATTCTGAGCTGAAAAGTGAACTGAAGGGAAAGTGTTCAACAGCTTTTTTCCACTTCCAAATGCAGCCTACCCAGGCTGCTTAGGGTTAAGTGTGGGATGTGGAAGAAAGAATCACAGAACTCCACATAAAATGACAAATATGAATATGATGAATATTTATATACTGCTTTTCAACAAAAGTTCCCAAAGCAATTTACATAGATATAAGTAAGTAAGTAGATAAATAAATAAATAGCCCCCTGTCCCCAAAGGGCTCACAATCTAAAACAGAAGCATAAAATAGACACCAGCAACATCCACTGGAGGGACTCATATGTATGAATGCTTCAAACACACAGCATTAATGCTTCCAATGTGAATGCACCGCTAGCCACCACGCTAGTCTGTGACTGCACACCTGAATTGTGGGCACTTTTGTGCAAGAGTGCAATTATTTTTGAGCTCTCTGTTAGCTCTGAAAGTGCTCTGTTAGACATACAGAAGTGCTCGGCCAGGGTTCTCGTAAGCAGGGACCCTAGAGGGTGGGGAATATAGCTGAATCTACAGGGCAGGGTTAGGGGAGCTTGGGTTCACATTTCAGCATGGTGCTACATGGCCACATGCATGTGTGTATATGTACACAGTACATGATGAACCTGATTACAAATAGTGTATGATGATCATGTTGGCAGCCTTGATTGTGAAGATGAAATAAAAAACCTCATGTATACCTCCCTGAAACCTTTGGAGGGACGCTTTAAAGGAAACATGGGTTATTAGCTTTGGCTGGAGGGTTCAGTAAAATGAAGGGAGGAACTCCTCAAATGCTTAGGATTAAGGTGCACCCCTGGTGGCAGCATGAATATGTCGTTAGTGGGTGTGACTCTGCACACATTGGCTGTAGCTGGGTCAGGGGCACCTTTAGGCACGGATCTGGGGGCTCAGGTCTGTGTGCCCACTCTCCTAGGGGAAAAGAGGGCCCATTTTATATTTCCAGAATGGCTTGGCCTAGAGTTCTGGAATTTGGCACAGATGCAGGACAGGTTATCAGATCTCCGTGTATTGATTTTGAAGTGATCCATTTATTTTTAATGGATTTTTTTTAATTAAAAAAAACTTCAAAAAAAGTGCTAAAGTGGCTTATTTCATGACAGAATATTACAAAAACTTCTGGAACTGAAGCCTAGCATGGACTGTCATTCTGCCTTTTGCCTTCATAAAAAAAAAGACCAACAACCCCACTTTTTTCCTGACCCTTTACATTTCTAGAATGACTCAGCTTAGAGTTCTGAAATTGGACACACATATAGCCCAGGATGGCAGGACTCTGTTTATTTTTATTTCAAGGAAAATGGTCAATCCTGTGATTTTTAATGAATTTTCCCCTACTGCAGTAAAGCTGCCAGAAGGAGTTATCTCAATCCATAAAGTACTTCACGCCTAGTGAAAGTGGAACTAACTGTTTCATCTGAATAAACAAACAATTTTCTTTTTACAAATGCACTATGCTCAAGTTGGTTTTTGACCCAAAAGGTCTGCATGAGAACTATGAAGCAAGGGGCATGTGCTGTGGCTTTAATTTATTTTCGTTATGAATGCACTATATGTCCAAGTTGGTTTTGTGTTTATACTGTGGAGCAAGGGACACATGTCGTATCCCAGATAGTTTGTGAATGGCCAAGAAGCTGTGTGAATCCATTAGGGCTTTCATGGGGTTTATTTTTTTGGGGGGGGTGTGCACTTCAGATCTGTGGGTTTGTGGTGAATGATCAAGATGTATTGATCGTTTGGGAGTTGTGTAGTCTCTCCCTGCCCTACCTCAAAGCAAAAACAATGAAGGGTCTTCTGGCACCTGAAGATGAACAGATTGCTGAGGCATAAACTTTCCTGAATTCAGGTCTACTAGATTGAGAGAGCTGGCACATCAAGGCTACAGCAGGGCAGAAGAGGAGCAGAATAATGTGGCTAGAACATCTGAAATAAAATGTTCACTAAGGAATTGGGGACAATGAAATCAGAAACAACCATTTCATGAGGCAAGATGCCTGAGGCACTCACCTCAGTCAGAAGATTATTGGGGTGCTGGGAGAACAGCAAGATTCTTTTCCCAGCTACTGCCACCAGAGCAGCTCCTTGAGACCCATCTGACCGTTGCAATCTTTGCAAGGAGCCCTTCCCCTCAAAGTCCTTGCAAGGCTTGAAGGCAGTCAAGGAAATAAGAGGAGGCTGCCAGCAACCTTCCCTCCTCTGTGTCACTTTCAAAGCTTGTCAGAGTTGGTTTTGAAAGAGGGCTGGCCCCCACCAGGGACATGGGGCAAGGCTGCATTTGGCACTTTGTCTCAGGCACCACAATACCTTGCGCCACCCCTGAATGAAATGTTTGGGCTGATGGCTGGAGCACAAATGGTGGAAAACTCATGTTAGCCAAACATAGACTGAAGCTCATGTTAGGACCTACACCACCGTCATGGTGGTGGTGGCGGCAACCAAAAAAACATTTCCCTACTATCATTGCATCTGTATAGTGCTGAGAAGTGGAGCTTTTCTGCATGGCCTTTTACAATCTGGACTGGAGAAGAACCCTCAATAGCCTACTGTTTTCCAAAACATTTTGCAGATAAAATTGCTCACGTCCATTCTGATTCATAGCCACAGTTAACAGCAGAGGTGGAGATGGATGTAGCTATGATGCCATCTAACTGGATCCAACTGGATTTATTATGTATACCTTTCAGTTTGTGTAACCTGAGGATGTGGACTGACTGCTTAGAGGCTTGAGACGGACACAGACCACTTGTGTTTGTGTCCTTGCCCTTCTTAAAAGCTGCCAAACTGGGTCTCTCTCTGTAGCTATTATAGATGCGCAGTGCCTCCTTGACAGAATATATGGTTTCTGTTGCCATAAAGGAAGCGGTGGTGATATCCTCTTGAAGAAACCCAGTCTTGACCCCGACAATATAAACAACCATTGCCTGCTCTTAAATCTTCCATTCTTGAACATGGTATTGGAACACATAGTGATGCCTCAGCGCCAGACATTTCTGGATGAAACAAGTTATCTGGATCCATTTCCTTCTGGATTCTGAACTGCCATGGTTGAACTGCCATGGTTGAACTGCCATTGAACTGCCATGGTTGCCCTAGTGGATAATTTGCATTGCCAAATGGAATGATGGTATTCAGTGCCATTGATCACGGTATCCTTCTGGGTCATTTGGATAGGACAGGGCTAGGAGGCCCTGTTTTTCAATGGCTTCTGTCTTTCCTGAATGTGTGCCAGCATCGTGTGAGGGCAGCTGGGGGAGAGCTTGCACATCCCTATTCCTGAACAAACATTCTCAGAAAGTGGTGCTGGCCGATTGCTGTTCTTCTCTGTAGCCTTTGGTTTGCAGGGTATTACGAAGATCTATCTTTCCCCCTATGCTTTTTAACATAGACATGAAACTGCTGAGAAAGGTCATCTGGAGAGTTTGGTCTAAAAGTGCCATCAGTATGCCAATGACACACAGCTGGACTTTTCATTTCCAGTTTCTGAAGGAGGCTGATGGACATTCTGATTCTCTCTGGCGCATTGCTTTTGAAGACATGGCTGGCTGGTACTAGTGACAGGGCCTGCTCAGTGGTGGTGCCACAGTTCAGGAATACCCTCCTCATTGCCTATTTTTCAATGGTTTTTATATTCAAGCAAGCACTGCTCTTCTTTTATATTGTTTTATTGTTTATTTTCTTACCGGCTAACATCCTGACTAAGGTTGTGCACACACAGTGGGAAGAAGTGCTTGTGCTGTGAATAATTCCTGACAACCGCAGCACGTGTGTGTGTGTGTGTGTGTGTGTGTGTGTGTGTGTGTGTGTGTGTGATTTTTGATGACCTTCTTCCCTTAGAATTGCCCTGTGCCACCAAAAAATATGTCCCTGAGGACTGCATTTCTTTGAGGGACATATTTTCAGGTGGCATAAGGCACTTCTGTGGGAAAGGGAGATTAACAAAAATCTGCCCACCACCCCCATGTGATAAGTGTCGCAATGTTAATAGAAGCTTTTTGCTGCACAGGCACATCTCATCTAGCATGTGTGCAACCTTTGTCAGGATGTCAGTCACTGTTTTATGAATTGTTTTTGATATTTATATTTAATTTGTATTGTATGCTTCCTTGAGCTCACCTTGATGTAGAAAAGGGGGATAAAAATGAAATTAAATGAATAAATGAATAGATAAATAATAAATTTTGTCATCCTTAGGGTGCCATAAGACTGTTGTTTGTATTCTTAGGTAACTCTGATACTGATGCTACTGGTCAGTGCTGAAATTTGAGTTTGTTTCTAGGGTTTCTTTTCCATTTATTCCTCCTGTTTCTGGGCCATTTTTGTTCACACATAAGCTCCTGCTGCTGTGAGAAAAACATGTCTGCCTTCAATAAAAATCTGCTGCAGTCGGCAAGCCTGATATAATCTAGTGCAATTCTCTGCAGTCCATAAACCCCAGCAGAAAACCCATCATAAGCAGACTGGCTGAAATGCACTCTTTACAGGAGGCTGCACTTTATAGGAACTTGGAAAGACACCTTCCAGAAAAACAACATTTTCTAATGTTGAAAACACCCTTTTCTAATTTTTACAGGACAGACAAGCAAAGTGTTATTTATTTAAACCAACAAACGAACGAACGAACAAAAAACTTCTGCCTTTTCCACATATTTCTCTGTAATCCTTACAGTACAATCCTGGGCATATTTACTTAAAAGCAAGTACCAATATGCCGAGGATTACAGCCTTAATAGTTTCTTTCCCATCACATCATTTCTCATCTCTGTGTAGCAGAGCATGGCACACAGTAGAAATTTCACAGTGCTGTAAATACACACCTCTTCTTCTTTGTAGATATTGAATCTTTTCTTGTAGGGAGTTAGTCCATTTTTTAAAACCCTAACCCTAACCCTATTATTGTGACTGTTTTTCCTCTTACAGCTTTTTCACAACCCCTGCTAACTGGGCAAAGAGGCACCTTTTCAACGTGGTGATTCTCTTAATTTAGCAGGGGAAGAGTAATTGGCCCTATCCACCCCTAGTGCAGTACCTCCAATGACTGTTGCTGGTGTCTATCTTATGTTTCTTTTTAGATTGTGAGCCCTTTGGGGACAGGGAGCCATCTTATTAATTTGTTATTTCTCTGTGTAAACTACCCTGAACCATTTTTGGAACGGTGGTATAGAAACTGAATGAATGAATGAATGAATGAATAGTTTTTATGATAGTTTTTAAAATGGAAAACAATTATGTAAGCCAAGACGCTACTACCAAAAATGGTAGCCTTCCACCAGGTCCGACCAGGTGTGACTGGGAGGATTTCTATGCAGTAATTTATCTCAACTCCACTGATGATTTCCATGAATAATGCTGTGGCACAACCAAGTGAGTGAACCCCTCCCACAGTTTTTGCACAACAAATAGCCTTCTAATCCATGAAATATGTAGTAGAACCCCTGCTTTGTTTGTTTGTTTGTTTGTTTAAGTGCGAGAGGAATTTTATTGCACTTTGCAAATCAGTGTGTAGCTAGAATTTACACAAGGAGGTGGGGTATGGATAATTATGTGAGTGGCAGCATAGAGGACAATTTTCCTGTCCAACAAACACCCTGACTTTTATGACTGGGCACACTTTTAATACATCTTTTTTCTCCTCTCATTCCTCTTCCCGTTTGGGCTCCAGTGTGGTTGGTTTTTTGTTCTGCATTTGGGCTGAAAGCACCATTAAAAAAAAGAAAGAAAGAAACAGATTTTTACAGGCGTGAGTGCTCATTTGTGGCCCTGCTGTCACTTTCAGATCTCCAAAAGTCTTTTTAGGGGGTGGATTCCCATGGCTCCCCACTTGCCCCTACTTTGTCCCCTTATGGAGCTGCTGCATTTGCCATATACTTCCTGCTACCCTCCTCCAGTTTGACTTCAGTGCCTTTCCTTCACAATGGCTGGGAAAGATGAGTGTCCCCCTGGTTCCAAGGAGGAAATGTCCCTGCTCCTTGCAAACCCACCAGCCAACAAGAATTACTTTTTCCAGTTGCAGCCCCCAGTACTGGTACTTGAGGCACACCCAATCTGCTGGTTACTGCTGGGGAGCATAATGGCCCTCCAGAGTGCTGAACCACAACATACCAGAAAGCAACTCAAAGAAATATAAAGAGAACTGAAGCAGGAAACCCTTTTATACAACTTCTACCAGCATAGGAAGGAGGGGAAAACATAGAATGACCCCACCACCACCATTAGTGGCTAGTTAGGGTGCTCAGGTGCAATGGCTGATAAAACTGGACATTCCATTCAAAACAGGGCACACCGTTGTTCATTGCACGCTTCAGAATATGCAAGCAATGAAAAAAACAAAAACAAAAAACAGGAAGGTTGGATCCTCAGCTGTGCACGCAAATAAGTGGCAACAGTGAAGAAGAGCAAGACCTGTGAAGGTTTTGTCATCTTCACTGTTTCCCCAGGTGTGCATGTGCTTAGCATGTTGCAGCTTGTGGGCAGAAATAGCGGGCACAAAACCAAAAGGGGCCGAGTAAGGTAGGCTAATGGGATGTAGGAGAGCTCAAACTCTGCAGTAGTTTGTGGCGCAAAAAGTGTGTGTGGATGGAAAAACAACACAAGGGGCAGTGGCAAACAGAAGTAGGTATGGACACCATGATATGATCAAGTGTGAACGAACACTTGCCTTCTTGCAAAAAAATTAGACAACCTCTGGGCAGCCACAAATGTTCTCCAAAGTCTTCTTTTTATATAAGAAAGGTTGCTGCAGGTGAGGAAAGTTGATCCCTCCCTGTGCTCCATCAATTGAAGCTCTTTTCCTCTAGCCTGACTCTGGTGCTAGAAGTGCTAGAATTCAGTTGAGAAAAGTGTCTGAAGTGATGGTGCATGGGGAGGTAAGCAGGGAGGGTTCATCTCTTCTCATCCATGCATCCCTCAGTGATAAAAGTAGGCAAATGCCGCATGCCCACATGTTGGGGTTTGTGATTATTAAGTAAAGTCCAAGGAAGCTACCACACCAGTTACAGAGTATAGAGTTTAGTTGTTGCAGTAATTTAAGGAACAAACATGTAGATCACTGTATTTTATTTTTATTTTTTATTTAACACATTTGTATACTGCCCAAAACACAAGTCTCTGGAGCGGCAGAGGAGCAGGGTGAGCACCAACCTTACTTGTGCTTAAAGGTACTCTTCCCTGTCCCACCAAAACGATTCGTGCACATCCCTAGCAAAGTGCAGTGTAGAGCAGAACAAGAAACACTGGCTCTTGCAGAGAGGTATATTATTTTTTTAGAGAAATAATCACTAAAAAAAAAAATCATTTATGCTTAAAACCAGCTTCTGTAAACTAATTCTACCAACAGTGGCTTTGGTGTGATTGAAAAAAAAAATGCTGCTGTGAAATATATAGGGCTGAAGGGCTAGCTGCTCCTATTGCATTTAAAATAATGGCTGACATCCTGAATAGACTACTTGACAGAAGTTCTATTGAAATTAAGTAGTCTTTTAGAGTGACTTCTAAGTAGTACTATTGAATATCTTAGTCTGGATGTCAGCCAGACTAAGTGTTGATGTGATCATTTAGCAAGAAATAAAGAAGTGGAAGAATTTTGGATGGGATCCTAAATGAGAATGCATAGCTTTTTAAATATATTTAAAGCACAATTAAATATTGATTCTTTCTTTTGTTTTGCAGCCAAAACCACCTAATCCTGACTGGCGTTATTCTGCATCCTTAAGAGCTGGAATGCAAGGGTATGTACTGTTTCCCATCTTTAAGGGATTATACCATAACCCTTCTGTGAAAAAAATGGTAGCTTTGTAATTTGGTTGCTATGAGTGGCAAGGACACAATCCACTGGGACATTCTCCTGCACATGCTCTTGGGGCCTATACTTCCTGTAGGGTTTGTGTGCCCATAAACAGCTGTGAGGGAAGCACTCAAGTTCTGCTCTTTGGATCCTGCAACTATCAGATCTTTTCCAGGCTTGTTTTAATAGTTTCTTACATCATATTAATATGTGCTTTGTGCACCCCATTTTTCCTTACACGTTGATGAATAATGACTGATTACAGTTACTGAATTATTGTACCCCATTAAAGCTCATTGTCATAATCAACAGCAATCATTTCTGCACATATTTTATCTCTACACATCTTGTTAATTTTGTATCATTAGGACTGTTTGATCAGTTGTTTTGGTTCAAGCACTTTGTAACTGTTGTCTCATTTATGTTCCCATGTGAAGTAGGCTAAGTGAAGTAGCTATCATGTGAAGTAGGCTAGGTGGTGACACTATAACCTGTCCAAAGCCATGCAAAATTTCCTTCATGGCTGATCAGGGATTTGAGTCCAGTGGGTCTCCTCATTCAGACTCAAATATCCAAGCAATAGTAGATGTGGGGACATTGCCAGAGGCTAAGTAGACAGCAGTAAGGTAGCAAAAATGGCAGTAAGTAACCTGCTCTGGGTTAAAGAGTTATTTTGCATTTGCATTCATTAATGAAAGTTAATAACTGGGCCAAGAAATTTACAATAGGATGATTCAGATGCCATGCGGAACCTGGTTAAAGACAGGTTCTGTGTGATGTCTCTGGGCCTGGGGCACATGTGCTCCCCTCTCCCATCCCCACATGAGCACCATTCATTTCCTCTCTAGGTGAAAATAAGGCAAGATTGGGCATGAAATTCAAACTAGCCTATCTCAGTTTATTGTAGCCTACTTACTTCAAATATGCAAAGATCTGTAACTTACTTCAAACATTGGGTTCAGTTCTTGGCATATTTGAAGTAAGTAGGCAACTATAAACCAAGGTTTAGACATCACAACCAATCTTGCTTTATTTTAACCTAGGTAGAAAGTAGCACTTGTGCAGGGACACATATGTCTGAGGTATTGATGTGCAAACAGGTTCGATGTCGAATGTGTTTGACGTCGAACCGGTTTGGTTCAGCTTGAACTGAACCACCCCCGGTTTGGTCTGACCCTGTTTGGGCCTTCCCACTGTGGTGCGGTGGCCATTTTGAAGGCTGCCATACCTGCACAAAAGGCCTCTGCATGGCCTGGGGAGGCCCATTGCACAGCTGCAGTAGCTTCCAAAATAGCTGCCGTGCTGGAGGGGGAAGGCCTGAATGGGCCAAAGAGCTGGCCTAACAGGCCGGTTTGGGCAGTAAGGGAGGCCAGCGGGGGTGGGGGAGGGGAAGCTCTGCAGACCCCCTGCCGCTGCCTTGAGCAATTCCCCCAGAGGATGTAAGTTAAAAAAAAATTAAGAGAGTTGTGAACCCCTCCCTAACTGAACCGGTTCGAGGGGGTGCCAACCAAAGTGGCCCAGTCCAGTTCGTACTTGAACCGAACCGGACCAGCCGGTTCTGTGCACACTCCTAGTCTGAGGTGCAGAGATGTTGCATGGGGCCCAGCTTCAATTAAAGTTTGTGTGATGTCTGAACAGACCCTCTGGCCAAATTCAGACGTAACATGAAACCGGAGGTCCCTTCACCTCTAGCTTCTAAAGCTGTACATCCGAATGCAGGGAACCACAGTTTTGACCAAAAATGGACCCACTGTTTTCTTCCCCAAACTGTAAATTGTACCTTCATTTTGCACAAGGTTTCACTGAGTTACAACTGTGGCTATGTGGTGCCAGCGTTACAACTGAATGCTAGCACCGCTGTTTCACTCCTCTGAAACTGGAGTAGAAGGAGGAAACTATTCCCTCACTCTGGCTCCTATTGGCTGTGCAGGCTGTCCATCATCAAAGAAGGACGCCTGCACAGCCTTCCCTCTCCTCTCTGCAGTCAGCGAGATTGAAGAGAGGTAGCTCTCCATTTCATCTGGCTGTGGGTGGGGGGAGCAGGTGCGGAACCGTGGATCTACTGGACTTATTGTTTTTTTAATGAACATTCTTTTCTCATTTTTCCTATTACACTGTAATAATGTGAGACAAATAAATTCATTAGTCTCATGGCTGAATGTTCATCATATGCTGTTCCATAAAAGTGTCTATGGGAGAGGCGGCCAGTGAGGGTGGCGCTGGGTGTGTGTGTGAGAGGGACTTTAAAAAGGTAATTACTAGCAATATCACCAGCGGTGCTCTGTCTGGAAACAGCGGTGCTCTGTCTGGCATCCTGTACAGTGGCTGCCACAGCTACAGCACTCACCTGACTTCTGCGCATGTGTGGCATCCATTTGTGTGGTCAGCAATAACGTCTTCTTTGTCATGAACCCCACTGTCCATTGAAATCATCAGGAGAGGTCCATCAGCAGTTGCTACCGGCTCGTCTGGTGGCTACTCGGGGATGGGACTTCTCCTTTGCTGCCCCGAGGCTTTGGAATGTGCTCCCCGCTGAAATAAGAGCCTCCCCATCTCTGACAACTTTTAAAAAGTCTTTAATGACACATCTGTTCACCCAGGCTTTTACTTAAATATGTTTTAATAGTTTTAACATTGTTTTAAAATTTTAAATTGTTGTAATGTTTTAACTTCTCTGTTGTCATTTATTTTGCTTTGTTGTAAACTGCCCAGAGACATCAGTTTTGGGCGGTATAAAAATATGTTAAATAAAATAAAATAAAATAAATACCATGCTGACCATGCAAATGGCCAACGTGCTTTCACAGAGGTCAGGTGAGTGCCGTAGCTGTGGCAGCCACCATGCAGGATGCTGGAGGGAGCACGGCTGTTCCCGGCAGCTTGCAGGTGCCAGTGGTACTGCTGGGAATGACTTTTTAAAGGTACCTCTCACTGTCCCCACAACACTACCCTCACCAGCTGTCTCTGGTCTGTAGTATGCTTTCTGAAGTTTTCTCTTTTTGCTAGCCAAAGGCATAAGGTGCAATCACTGTTGAGTACTGTAAATTACAAAGAATACTTGCTCTAAGGGTTTGGTTGACGATAGCATGCTGAAGAATGCCTGGAACTGACAGGACAGTGTTTCATTATTTACTTCAACACTAAGACATAAACACTATCGGGATTTAGTGATTTCTGAGCCATGTTAGACATGTCTCAGCTCATTAATGGAAACAGACCATTCCATAAAGGCAACATTTGTGCAACATGATCTCCCTGCATTAAGTTGTGGAATGCAAATATGTAATGAAGGTCAATTATTGCAAATTTTACAGAACTGAAACACGAGAGACCTCAACAATGGCTAGCACACTGCAATAGAGCAGATAGTACCACTTGTGCAAATTGTGTGCCACTGTAATAGTATACATTTTGGAGACAGATGATCACAAAAGGGTTATGTGAAAGGTTGGTTATGCAAAAAGGAGCCATGCGGTTTTGCTAAGAACTATATCATCTAATCACTGTGTATATTTGTTTAGTGCTGTGCACATGGAGGAAGCAGCAGGCTTACGTGGAGGACCAGGAGGACCTGAACAGCAGTGGCCAACTGTATCCAGTGCAACAACAGGTTAGGGAATGAATATTCTGGTTTTTTGTTAAAGGAATAGTGGGAACCGTCTCCCAGTAAATGGCTTCTTATGGTTTCTTAGTCTTGAAACCATAAGACTTCCAGCTAGATTGTTCCTGATTGTCTCTCAGCTTCATGTCTGAAACCTGAACCCACTCTCTGTCAAAGAACCTCTTGAATATGGACAAATACTACAACAACAAAGAAACAGTAGGGTACAAATGGATACCAGAGATAAGGGGCTGAGTCCCAGCAATCTTCATCAGAAGATACTTTGGGAGTATTCTGGGCAGGGATTTTGCTTTGAAGAAAAATGTTAGTCAACATAAAAGAGACCTATCATGCAAAATCGGGTACAAAGTAATTACTGCAGAATGCAATTTATCCTCCATTCCTATTTTATGAGCTCAGGGTAAAGTGCTTGTGCATTTCCTTCCACTTCTCAGAAGAGACTTGAGATATAACTGATAACAACCATGTTTTAGAGCATTATAGCCAATTGACTATAAAAGGAGAGGAGAGCTAGTCTTGTGGTAGTAAGCATGACTTGTCCCCTTAGCTAAGCAGGGTCCACCCTGGTTGCATGTGAATGGGAGCATAGAAGTGTGGGCACTGTAAGATATTCCCCTCAGGGGAAGGAGCCACTCTGGGAAGAGCAGAAGGTTTCAAGTTCCCTCCCTGGCTTCTCCGAGAAAGGGCTGAGAGAGACTCCTGCCTGCAACCTTGGAGAGGCTGCTGCCAGTCTGTGAAGACAATACTGAGCTAGATAGACCAATGGTCTGACTCAGTTTATGGCAGCTTCCTATGTTCCTATGGCTATTACCTTGCACCCAAAAAGATGAGAAGAAGGAAAGTTGTAGATGTTCCACATGTATGCAATTAGGGTTGTACACGGAGCGCTGAGGCGCAGTCCGACGCTGGGTGTGTGTGTGTGTGTGTCTCACTTTAAGGGCGGGGGGGTTGTACTTACCCCTCCCACCGCTTTCCCCCCTCCGGGACTCCATTTTTCAGTGAAATTTTCAGGGCAGCAGCGTTCCTCCCTGCCACCCTTGTTGACTGGTAAAAGTGGAAGTAACTTCAGCGCATGCGCTTGCCGCTGACACCCGTGCACCCGCCACACACGTCACAGGTTGCGTGTGCATGCTGTGTGGTGGGCACGGCAGTCGTGGGCACATGCACGGAAGTTACTTCCACATTTACCAGTCAACAAGTGGGCAGGGGTGGCCGGGAGGTATGCTGCCGCCCCAAACATTTCACTGAAAAATGGAGCGCCAGAGGGGGAAAAGCGGCAGGAGGGGTAAGTACAACCCTCCCACCCTTAAAGCGAGACACCCCGCCCCTGGTGTCGGACCACTGGACTGGGCCACTTGCGAACCAGTTCGCAGGCCTCTAACATGGCCTGCAGACCATTTTGTGCACATCACTATATGCAAGCCGTCTCGGGTCCAGGATAAAAAACCCTTGGTACCCTGCCCTGAAAACCATGCAGCCCTCAGGAGCTGCCCCCTTACATGCTTCTTCTGCTGGGGCACAGTTTTACCAGGCACAGTGCCACAGACAGCAGTGTAAGGGGATCTACCTATTAAAGGATCTATCTAATGTAAAGATCTCTGAACATATATGCCAGGAATCCAGGGCTGGGTTATGACATGCTGAGGCCCTAAGTCATGTTAAGCTTAAAAAACTCCATAGCATTAATATAACAAAAAGGACAATGAAAATAGAAATAATAAATATAAATAATAATTATCCTCAGATGTATAAACTCAATATGATAAATAATCGTATATCCATATAAGTATATTTTTGTCTTTTCTGAATGTATGTTTTAGATGTTTTTCATTTCTTATTTATTTTTCAACCAATTATGTAAAAGTTTAGTTTCTCTCTTTTATTCAAAAAATTATCCAGAAGCCCCTCATAATGTGGGGCCCTAAGCTGTAGCTTACTTAGCTTCTGCCTCAATCTGGCACTGCAGGTATCTTACAGGCCTTCCCCTGAGCAGAACTAAGATCTACACAGTAGTGGTTTAATATACCACAAGAACAACTGAAAGGTCTTAAGCCCATGGGGAGACTATGCTACCAGGCTGCTATTGCTGTATATTGAGAAACAGATGAAAGGAAGATGGAGTGAGGGGGAGGCCAGGCCGTTCAGTGCACCATATCTGTGCAGTGGCCACCTACTACCAGCAGGGACATAGCAAGGGTAGAGGGGTCCCATGTTCAAACATGGACAGCATTCACTCGTGGTGGTGTGGTGGTGGCACACACACATCCCCACTCAACAGGCTCTGCCCATCCTCCTTCCATTGGCCAGGTTCCCAGTTGATGGAGGGAGGATGGGAGGAGAGCAAGCAGCCAAAGGAGGTGGCTGGCGGTGCACATCCCCACTTGGTAGGCTCTGCCCATCTTCCTTCCATTGTGGACTACTGGAAGTAAGTGCATGTTCTCTTGATGGAAGGAGGATGGTCAGAGCCAGGCAAGCCACCTAAAGAAGCGGTTGGTGGTGGTGGCCACAGATGCCCAATGACAACAGTGGTGGGAGCTCCAGCCAGTGGAAGGGGGAGTTGGGTGGCTCTTCCCAGAGGCTTGGTGGCTCCCGGATGAAGGGCATAATGGGTTCTTTGAACCCGCCCACCCTAGTACAGCTTTGCCCCTGACTGTAGCAAAGCCTAATCAATTTCATAACCATTCTGGTTAGTGGAGACCTCTGTGCAGGTGCAGTGGCACAGTGTTTGCACTGCACAGCATGGCCCCCCATCCCATATCCTCTCTTTTGTTTGCTGCTTTGTGATTTCACTTGTTTTAAATTTTTATATTCTCCCTTCCTTCTAGAGGGGATTCAAGGTGTATTACAGCAAATCAAACCACTAGCAATAAAACAGATACAATTATAGCCTGAAACATTGAAAAATATGTAGAACCAGAAACAGAGACTCAGTTCAAATAACCACCACCAGCTAATAATGTCAGTGTTAAAACCAGTGAGTCCTCCAAACACTAGTCAGAAGCAAAACTCCTTTATAGTCACTATGGGCTGAGCTTGGCAGACTTTTGCAAGTGCAGTGCTGCCATGGATGGCCACCTTGTTGTAAAAATAGCTCCTCCTTCCTGGACCTAACAGGCATGGGCGCAAAGGTGCACCTAGACAGTTTTAGAGCCTGGACCTTAAGGCCTTTGGAGGCCCCCCCGCCCCCTCATGCCCTTTGGAGATGCCCCCTTGCCACCGCCAAAAAATAAGCTGCAATGCACTAATTTTTTTACACCAGAACTTGCTCAGGGAAAGCAACCCTTTTTTAAAAAAAAGAAAAAATTCTGAAGAATATACTTCCCAGTGACCTACACAGACATACCATATTTTGCACTGAGAGTCCAGGCACTTAAATTCTGGCTGATTACACACCTTCTTGCTCATTTATCATAAACTCACAGGTGTGGCCAGAGTGCATTTGTAAAAAAAGACCAATGGATTCTTGTCCATTCGGTAACCAACTGGGACATAATGCGTGTCTCTTGTTCCACAGTTCAAACACACACCTGGATCACAAGCCAGCTTGGACCGAGACCCGTTTTGTAAAGCTAAGCTGGGAGAGTGGGTTAAGCCCGCTCTCCCTGCAGATGAGCAGGGCGGGAGCCCTGGGTGGCCAGATCGGCCACCCACATGACTGCCAGCTCCGTGATGGAGCCAGTGGGGGCTGGGAAGTTTGGGGGGCGCGTGGCCTCCGGACGCTCCAGTATGCCCTGTGTGAGCGCGCAGGGCATACTGGGGAGACCCCCCGAGCCGGGAGGCTGCTTTTCAACCTCCCGCCATGGCTACTCATGATCTCAAAAACTGGGTTTGTGGAGCACTCGCTCCGCAAACCTGGTTTAAGGGGTGGGCTACTTGAGCGGGTTACCCGCTCAAGAACCACTGGGCTCGCAGCCGAGCCCGGTGGTTCTCATGATTGTAGAAAATCGGGCTAGCCTAGCAGAGGCTAGCCCGATTTTCTACAATTGTGTGAATAGCCTCATTGTGATGCACACATGCTGTGTACTTACACAGCCCTGCCTGCTTGAATGATTGGGGGATAACCATAGATTTTAAATTGAATTGATTAGTGTGTGAATATATCCCTGGCTTGTAGGTCGAACTCAACAGTATTAAACAAGTCTACCCCCCACCCAAAAAGGGAATTTTTAAAAATTCTAATCTAGCTCCTTAAGCTAGACCTCTGAGTAATAACACCAAGCAGTATGTCCACCTATGCATAAAATGCAGCTTCATTAGCTAACTCACATGCACAGCAGCCAGGAGGGAGAGAAACAAAGTTTGATTCTTTTCCTCCTTCAGCAAAGGCCCCTACAATGAGGCAGGCATAATTTTTTTTGCCTCAGAACTGTGTCCCCATTGCTGTTTCTAAACAAAAGTCTCCCTCATCTCTGCTGTTCCAAACAACTGAAGGAGAGGTAAGAGAACTAGCGATGTGCACGAACCAGTTTGGTGTTCTATTCCTAGAACGATGAACTGGTTTGGAAACTGGCATTTGAACCAGTTCAAATGAGGGGGGAGGGGCTTCTTTAAGGATCGGGGAGGGTGCCCTTACCCCCCTCCCCACTGTGTTTCCTACCCGCCGGTGCTGTGTTAAAAAACAGTCCCGTGGGGCGGCAGTGTACCTCCTTGTCACCCATATCGGACGTGTCAGCATGTCGGACCGGAAATATATTACCTAGTGTGTGTGTGCATGGAAGTACCCAGTGCACATCAGTACTCAGAGCGCATGCACATTGCATGCACACACATGCACTGGATACTTCCAGTCTGACGTGCACTGGGGTGGCAAAGAGGTATGCTGCTGCCCCACGACTGTTTTTAAACACAGTGCCTGTGGAGAAAATGTGTTTGTGGGGTAAGGGCACCCTCCCCGATCCTTAAAGGTATCCTCCTGTCACCGCTGGTTCCATGCACATCCCTAAAGAGAACAAGAGAAGAGAGAGAAGTGTACAAAGGGAAGCCAAAGCAAAACAAAACAATTTTTTTTTGCTGCATCAACACAAATGCCAAAGCAACAACCCAGCTTCCTTCTCCCCTTAGTGCCCCAAATGCAGGAGATAAATATGGAATGCCAGCAAGAGTTCTTGAGTCTTCTCCAATGCTGTCCTCCCTCAAAGGCTCCTCCAAGCCCCCAATTTATCTCCCAGAGCTGGGACTTGCCATTGAGCTCTGGTCTGGTTACAGAATAGGGAAGTTACAGGACTGGCCATTGTTTATTGCCTCTGAATGGAAACGAGGTGGGAAGGAGGCTGTGAGTTAACTCAGTGGATATGGAGAGGGGGAGAAAATGTATTCAGAGGAAAACTTCACAGAAAAGTAAAACACAGCATTTTGCATCTCCAGCCCCACTTTTAGTCTGACTCCCGCCCCCCCCCCCCCTTCAGAGGTGGAAAGCAAATCACCAGAGGCAGCCCTCCTTGTTCTGAAACCTGCCAGGAGGGAGGAGGAATGAGAGCTTCACCGCAAGTCCCAACTTTGGGAGAGGAATTGGGGGCTCTTGGGGAGGAAGTTCCATCCTAAGGGGCCAAGAGACGCCAGGCACTGCTGGCATATGCCTCGAAACACTTGCTGCTCCAATCCCTCCTTGTTGGGACTAAAGAACTAGAAACATGTGGGAGTGGGGAGGACAATCTTACTGCTGTGATTGGATAGAAGCCTGGGAGAGGTGTGCAAGTGGCTGTGCTGAGAGAAAAACAGATTAGGTGGTAATGACAGGAGCCTAGGGTGCAAAGACTAGGGTTGCCAGATCTAGATGGTGAAAAAAGTTGATATCCATCACCAAAAAAGCGGAAACAGAGGATGATCTTCACCAAAATATTTCCAAAAAGTCTCCACTTGGCATAAAATTTGCATATTTATTGGTGTTATATATGCATATTTTTTTTAAATAAAAATTGGATAATTTGAGAAAAAATATAGCTCACCACTGTGAAGCTGATGACCAGGTGAGCTGAGTTTCTGCTCAGTCTACTGTCTAGGTGCAGAGAGTTCTCAAGGCCCCTCCTTCTTAACCATAAATTCATTTCCTGGGTAGGTTTACCACACACACAGTCCTCTGTCCTCCTCCCTGCCTTGGGTCACCCAGCCCGCTCTCCCCAGCCAGGCCAGCAGCTTCACCTCTTGGCTCAAGGCAGGGCAGCCAGCTGGCTCCTGAGCCAGCCTCTTTGAATGCTGGCACAGTGGTGTGTGCATGGTCTCCCACTTGCTTGCTGTTCTCTACGACTGCAAATATTTATAGACAGCTTTTCAGTAGAAGGTTTCATAGTGGTTTTCAAAGAAAAATAAATAATAAAGGTGCTCCCCTGCCCCACCAAAGGCTCACAGTCTAAAAATAAATGCAAGGTAACACCAGCATCAGCCACTGAGGAAATGTTGTGCTGGGGTTGGATAGGGACAGTTGCTCACCCCATGATAAGAAGAAGAGAGTCACCTCTTTAAAAAGTTAGCTGGTAACTGCGTAAAGTTAGTTAGCTAACTGCTAACTTTTCACTGCCGCCACCGCTGCCACATTATTATTTATTTATTATTTATTCCGTTTTTATACTGCCCTTCCAAAATGGCTCAGGGTGGTTTACAATTAAAACAAAACCATTAAAATCAATTAAACAGAGATTATAAAACACTATAAAACAACAAGTTTTCTGCCAGTATAATGCAATATGGCCAGACTGGGGCTCTAAAGGAAGGGGCAGGAGTATCCGTCAGTATGTCTATTGGTGATAGATTTGCCTATATCAGTATGGGACCGGGCAGTTGTCTTTTTAAGAGCCTATGTAAAGATGAAGTTGTTGGCAAGTTGCAGCTTCTTCTATTACTTTTCTTACACCATGACAGTAGGGAAAATGTCCTTCTGTACAGCTATTAATCTCTGTCCAGTACTAAATCTGTCAGCTCTAACTGGTGAACACATTAGGTGCAAACCAAAAGGGGAATGTCAAGGTCATCAAAGGAGAGGGGTGCTTTAAAAAACATTTTCAGTATAACATATGGCTAATGTGATATTTCCAAATAATGTTGCACCTCCTGTGTTTTAATTATAGCTCTCTATTCCCAGCAGCACCTCTTGTTTCATTTGTTCCTTTCTGCTCTGATGCCCAGGTTCATGAACTCATGTAACTTTCCCCATCAAATTAAGATGCAAAGATATGCTTTTCATTTGGCAATTGACCCATTTCATGCAATTACACTAACATAAGCCAACCAAACATTTGCTTTTGCTGTGTCATTTTCACTGTCCCTTACACCTGTGTCTCATCATCACGCATTAATTAGCTGCTTGTTGTCTGCAGCCATCAACATATGTAGCCATTTAGCTCTCAGCCTGTAACTGGAATAAAGTGCCTTTGATCCCAATTTTAGGTAGATATGCTATGTAGCCGGTTTGCTCAATTGATTAATTCCAATAGGTGGGTCAGTAAACCATTCATTTAGTTTAGCTGTCCACAAGAGCTTGGACTAAAATGCTTCATAGTGGAGGAATCAGAGAGTTAATCAATGAGAGCTTCAAAAGATGATGTCACAGTAAGTTTTAAGAAGGATAAAGAAGTTAATCGTTAAGCCAGAAAATCCTTAATTCCTTGCACACAGCTGCACTCTGAATTTGTGTGGCATAGTGGTGGTTCTGTACCTTTAACGTTAAAGCCTGTTCTCAGTTACATGGATCAAACTTCCATCGGATTCAAAGGGAGTTTCACCTAAGCAAAGAACAGCAGAGTTTATCCTGTTGGTGCTTATTCCTTTTAAGCTAATGCGGTGCCCTGAATTTCACTCTGGCATAATGAGAGTGCTCAAAGCTGCAAAAGAATGGCTGAGCTGCTTTTTAAATCCATGGCTAGTCTGTTGTTGTAAGGGACTCCCTATGTGTAAAGCAGAAGAAACAGTTAAGATCGGTCCTTTTGGTGGCTTACTGGATTTCTGATTTTTCTCCATCGTTGTCAGCAGGAGACAGGCTGTTAGAAATGCTGATTTAGAAATGTTTATTCCATGGTTGTAGAATACTAATGTACTAAAGATAATTGTTCTCTGGTAAAATGTGTGCTTAATACACAATGTCCTATGCCAAATAAGTTCTGTAAATAGAATAAATCATGCTGAATTATATTTGTTTAATTTGCATACTTTATTCTGATTGGCTTTTGCCAATATCATTTTTAAAAAATATATTCAGACAATTGAACTAAAATTGGAGGATGGCACTTAAGGAAATGTGAGGTGAACCAGGGACAAGAACTAAGAACTAGAGAGAGTAATGGAGGGGAAAGGGCTGAGATTTTCAGAACAAGGATTGCCAGATCAGCAAATGGAGAACTGGCTTGCCTTTAAATCATTCTGCGTGGCTGATAGTACTTGGCCCCCACCACATTAAGTAGTTACTGGGGGGGAGGGGAGTTCCAGTCTTCTACCAGAATGTGTCAAGAAATCTAGAGGAGGCTGAGTGGGCAGCCATGCTGGTGTGCAGTTACTGACTGGCCACCTGTGTGCTCACTGGCTAGCCAGCAGCTGTCCGCATGCATGGTGCTGGCCCAGCTTCCTCCTGCCTTCAACATCGCCTCTCAGTGCTCACTGATTAGGAGGCTTTCCCCTTCCATTGCTGCTCTTCTCCTTCCCTTGCTTTATCTCCCTGTGCTCCATCACTTGAGGCATTTTCCTCTTAGCTCAGCTCAGACACCAAAAGTGAGCTGGGCTGACAGAAAATTGGCTGAAGTAATGGAGTGCAGGGAGGGGAGAGGATTCAGCTCCCCTCACCCATGTACCCCTTCTGATATTAAAAATACATGCCTCACCTTTGCTTTGTACATGTAAATAAACACACACAATTGCCTCCATCAACCTAGTTTGGCCCTACGATATGGTGGGAGCTCTTAGTCAATTGTAGGGATTGCAGTGCAACATAAGGAAGGAGGGGGTCTCTATAAGTTTGCTGTTTAAACTTGCAGTTTGCTCCCAGAGCCTATTCCTCTTAGCAGATGGGCCTCTGTGTTCTGCACTGCCTGCAGGCTCCAGACATTTTCAAGTGTGGCTGTGAAACAGAGGGTGCCTTCAGACATCAGCGCTCTTCAGACATTATCCCCATGTGTATAGCCAATGCGTGAGGGGAAAATGAGAGCACACTGGCTATCCAGCGGCCCTGCTGCACCAACACACTGAGGTTATTCCCACGAGGAAAGGGAGCTTAGCCTGCTTTTGAGTGATCATGGGAACCACCAGGTTCGCAGGCAAGCCCAGTGCTCCAAAGGCGGCTAGCTTGCCTAGAACACTCTCCTCTTAAATGAGGTTAATGGAGCGGGCGCTCCGTTAACCTTGTTTTCTTGCTCGTGTACCCCTGTGGTGCACGGCGACACATGAGTAGACCCCTGACTGGGAGGCTACAAGCAGCCTCCTGGTATCAGGGGTCCACACCAGAATGCCCCGCTCACTCGTGCGGGGCATCCTGGGACTTCCCACAGCCCCCACTGGCTTCGTGACGGAGCCACTGCTTGTCTGTGGGGAGAGCGGGCTAAGCCTGCTCTCCCAGCAGAACCCTCCCAGGCTCTACACACAGATCATGTGCTGAGCCTCATTGGCTGGTCACAGTCCCAGGCATCCATGCATTCAGCACTTAGCCATACATGGCAGCCCTGAATGTCCAGAGGTCACCTCTGGGAGATTTGGAATCCTGGCTAGCAGAGCATCCACTAGATGTCATTTTCACAATGGTGACTTCTAATGGGTTCCTTTCCTGGCTTGATTTGTTGCAAATGGTTTAATAATGAAATGCAGTTGCAGTTCTAGTCTATCCATTGTAACAGGCAAAGGGGCCGTTCACAACCTTGCCTTCCCCTCCAGATAATCATTAAAGGGGGTTAGTGGGGAGAGTGGGTTTGGCTTGCTCTTCCCGCAGACGACGGGCTAGCCTGCCCTGGGCGACCACATCGGCTGTCCAGATGATTACCGGCTCCATCACGGAGACGGTTGGGGCAGCGGGGTTCTGGAGCCTCCTGGCCCCCCAAAGTCCCAGAATGATCTGTACAAGTTCGCAGGGCATTCTGGGGAGCCTCTCGATGCCGGGAGGCTTGTTGTAGGCTCCTGGTTGGCAGGCTACTCGTGAGTTGCTGCAGAGCGGAGTTGTGCCACAGTGATACACGAACCTTTAACCCAGTTTTTGGGCGCTCTTGCACCTGAAACCTGGGTTAAGCAGCGGGTTCTGTAAGTGGGCTTGCCATCGAGCTGCATGGCTCCTGTTGCTGCACATGAGCAGTAGGAACCAGGCTTGGCTCCCTTAGCCTGGTTCTTGCTGCTTATGAGAATAGCCTCATTGTTTGCTTGGTGGGAGTGTGTCCCCACATGATCCCCAGTGCTCTGTGTAGTATGGAACATGGTGGATCGCTCTGAGGCTGGACTCACCGAGTGCAGTGCACTGGGGGATAGGTGTTCTAGATGCCCGTCTCTGTGTCAGCAGCTTGCACTGATACACAATCCTGGCTGCTGGATTAAGGTGCAGACCCAGGCTTCAGCACAGGGTTTGGTGCTGAGGCACCTTCAGGATCCATCTGGATCCTGGCAGTTTTCATGGGCAGCCAAGCCCAGGCTTGACTACCTAAACCTGGGCTTGGATGCTCATGAGAACAGCCTCAGTGTTGTTAGGCTTTTCAGGGCTCCTTGCCTTCACATAGAGATTTTCCAGATAGTGAGGCGATTCTCACGATCAGGCTAAATCGGGCTAAGGGAGCCCAGCCCAGTTTTCTCCCATCGTGAGAACCACCGGGCTCACCCACGAGCCTGGTGGTTCTCTGGCAGCAAGCCCGCCAAGGTAGCCCTCCCCTTAACCCAGGTTAGCAGAGCAAGCACTCTGCTAACCCAGGTTTTCTGATTGTGTACTGCCGTGGTGCAGCTCTGCACCACAGCGACACATGAGGAGACCCCCACCAGGAGTCTCAAACAAGCCTCCCAGTCCCAGGGGTCTCCCCAGGAAGCCCCACGCACTTCCGTGGGGCCAGGTGGCCCCTGATCCCTGCAACCCCTACCAGCTCTGTGACAGAGCCGGTAGCCATGTGAGCAGCTGATCCAGCCGCCCAGCAACAAGTGGCTGCTCATCTGCGGGGAGAGAGGGCTGAGCCCACTCTCTCCACAGAACCTTTTCAGGCTCTACACACGGATTGTGTGTAGAGTCTCAGTGATTTAGAGCAGCTTAATTACAGTCACAACTGTGAGGTGTTCAGATGGCAAAAGGCCTTTCCTGGCTGTTTGCATGATGATTAGCCCTTCAGTGCATGAAATAAGTGTCTTTAAAACATAGTTGTGTATTTAAACTATCTTGAAAATGGCAGTGAGGAGTGTGAAAATATGTGTGGACAGGTTAAATGCAAACTGCAGTTTGGAGGATGCAGAATCCACCTATGGCATGCCCCCACCTCCTCACCTGGGTATATCCCTACACTCTACTTTCCTGTGGCACACAGTTCACTTCCAATATTTTGCTAGATTTCTGCTCTTCCATATCACACATACACACACACACACAAACACACACTTGCATTCCACTGCTGCAAAAGCTTGGGTTTTGATTGTGCTTCACCTCCCACCTTCCCTTGTGTGTGTGTGTGGTTTTTTTTTGTGCTTTGGGCTGCCACTGTGTAGCCACTGTGTGTAGCCACTGCAGAAAATCTGACAGATGCTATCCAGTGGTTGGAAGCACTGCTGTAAGTGTGCAAATGCTCCAAGAAACTGAAAGAGAGAGAGAGAGAGAGAGAGAGAGAGAGAGAGAGAGAGAGAACAGTTTTTATTATCATTTTGTAGACCTAGGTTTTTGGAGGTTGGCATGAGGCTTTCTTTGGCTTAATATTAGTTTGAAGACTTCAGAGTCAGTGGTGGCCCCCTTTGAACTTGTGGCTCTTTGACTAAAAGGCTATTCTCACGACTGCTCGAAAGGGGCTAAGGGAGCCCAGCCCACTTTTGAGTGGTCATGAGAACCAATGGGCTTGCAGGTGAGCCCGGTGGTTCAGCAGCAGCTAGCCCACCAAAATACCCCTCCCCTGAAACAAGGTTAGCGGAGCGAGTGCTCCACTAACCCCATTTCTGTGATCATGAGTGACCACGGTGCAGCTCATAGTTGCCAGAACCTGCAGTGTATACTCTTGGGTCAAATGGGCCATAACCCAAAATTTGGCTTTAAAAAAGCCACTGAGCTCTGTGCTGCAGTGACTCATGAGGAGACCCCCGACTGGGAGGCTAAAACAAGTCTTCTGGTGTCAGAGGGGCTCCCCAGAGTACCTCCCCATTTTGGGACTTCCATGGGCTGGGCAGCCCCCATTCCCCACAGCCCCAACTGGCTCCATGACAGAGCATGGATCAGGGTGGTGTACATTAAAATAAAACAATTAGAATCAATTCACAGTTAAAACATTTAAACCAGTTTTAAAACCCTGAAAATTTCCTTTTGACCCCCTCCTCAGCCAGCTAGGAGAATTCGAAGATGCTTCTTATCTCCACAAGCTGTTCTCTTCATTGCCACAGCTGACCCAGACTTGACAAGGGAACCAGCTCTGAATCTCTCATGTTATAGAATTAAACCTCCAAATTAGGATAAAGCTCTGCTGTGACTATGGCAACCCCTGAAATAATTTCAGTAATCACAGTTCTCACTTTCAAGGATGTGTAAAAACTCCCTCTCTTCAAATTCTTCAGGATAAAAAGCAAGTAAAGTGACATATTCTTATTGGAAAAGTACAGGTGGCCCCCCTGAGGTTCCATTCTCACCTACAATAGCAGATAACAAAACTGTGTTAATGAAGTCTTAACCCTATGGGGACTGGGAGATTCGATTCCTGGAGGTCAAAAAAAGCCTAAAAAAGCAGGGAGGAGGCAGAAATAAAGAGAAATAAAGCACTGTACCATGCTCTCCAGGTTTCCAGCTGTCCAGCAATGATCTCTCCAAGCCCCAATTCTGCCAATTTACTGCAAAAAATCACCGGGGGGGGGGGGGAACGGGACAAAAGAGCCACAAAATGGTTCTGTTCAGTAAAATGGTGGCCAGAAATGACATCAGAAGTCATTTCTGGTGACTCAGGAACAGAGGCGTATCTAGGGAAAATATCGCCTAGGGCAAAGCAGTGAAATTGCGCCCCTGTCCAAACAGGAATGATGGGACTTGTAGTCAACAATTTCTGGAAATCCCTGTTAAAAGGAACACTGTACCATCTAGACATGGTTGTTGATCAAAACCTGAAAACATGAGCCATCTCTGTAAAAGACTTAGAACAACAGTCAGGAGTTATGCGAGGATTCCAAGTGTCAATTTCTCTGTCTCATCTCACCCTTTTTAAAGAACATGACTTTGTCCTAGAGGATCACCTGCCCAAATAGCCACTAGCAAAATCGGGGAAGAAGAAGGTGGTGGTGGTGGGGTGTCTATAAACCAGTGAATGATTCCTGCCAGCCTTTGTCTTATGATGATTGTTGGCTCATGATGTGCATTCACCACACTATGTGCTTAATATGTGCATTCACCACACTAGTGCTTAATTTGACACCAGGAGGGAGGAGGATACATTAGTTTGCCACACTAGACAGAGGCATTTTCAACAGGAGCAGACAGCCAAGTTCTGCCAGGGCCAAAACCAGCCCCTGCCAGACTAAGAAATCATTGTAATTTGCCCCTTCCTGTCACAAGCAGTGTGCTGTTCTTTTATTATTGACTGTAACTCTCAGATATCCCAGTCATGGATGGAAAATTCAGGGTCCATTTACAAGAGACACATTTTCTACATGGGAGTTTCTTCTGTGCAGGTGTTGTGCAGAAACCCATGTGTAGTGACTGCCAGGGGCATAGCAAGGTTGGAATGGGCCCAGAGATGAGATTTTAAAATGGGCCCCCAGCCCCTCAAAGTCCAGGGCGTCCACACACCCCAGGCCCCCAAGGATTTAAGTCTGATATTTCAAAATAAGTATGCTGCCTGGAAATACATTTCACTGAATACACACACAGACACTTCACAATATATAGTGATATACATTGAGTACTATATGTTTGTGCTACTTTTAATGCCTAGAACACACCAGAAACACTAATTATTAAAATGGACCCCTCGCTGCAGATTAGCAAAGAAGACTTTCAACCATGCAGGGTGAGCCTATGTTTGTTTTCTCAGAATTCTGAACAAATTCAGTAAAGTTTGATTCCAGGAGGTTTTTCACACGGGGCTTTTAAAGCCCTATAACACACCTCTCCTCTGGAATGGAGGTGGTGTATTCACATGTTGGCCAGATTTACCCTGAAGTCCCTGCAAGTTATTGGGGAGCAGTTCACACATAAGAAAAATAAAATAAAATATAACAAAAGCACACACATGCTTCACAGTTCTCACTCAGACCTTCTGGGTTGCAAAACAACTTGAACATAAGTGCATTTATGAGTGAGTGAATGAATGAACAAATGAATGAATGAATAAATAAATATAATATTGTTCCAGAAGTTTTTGTAATTTTCTTCCATGAAACAAGCCACTTATAGGGCTTTTTAGATAGTTTTTGTTTTTAAAGCCAGCAAAGTTTCCACTCTGTTTTAAATTAAATATTCAGACTTCTCAGTCTCCCCCCAGCACCACCCATATCAAAGCCCTATGGCAAGCAGATCCCTATATATGGGGGGGGGGGGAGTAAACCACAAAAAGGAATTCACAGGACCTGGCAAAAGCTGTGCTGGATGTTCTGGGCAGAGGGTCTGCTGCAGCAGATAACTCTGCCTGCCTTCTTCCTGGCTTCCTTGGGGCCTGCCGAGTTCAGGCTTCAGGGAGGCCTACACAGAGGCCTCTCTGTAAGCCCCGCCCACCCACCGATCAGCTGAGAGGCGGGGAGAGAAGAGCTGCTCTGCAGTTTGCAGGCCCAGCCCGCAGAGGATCCTAGGCCTCGCAGAAGGCAAGCAGGATGGCAAGTGGCTGAGGGGCCCTGGGGCTGGGCAGGTGGGCAATGGGGTGGGGGTGGCAGGAACTGGCATGGCGCCCTCCCCTCAGTGGCGCCTAGGGCACGTGCCCTGGCTGCCCCACCCCAGTTCCGCCCATGCTCAGGAACCATGGATAAGCAAATATTTACTTTTTTTGAACCACATATAATGAGGTTGAGTTTTTGTTGCCTGACCAAGGATATGTAAAATCGCGGGTGCTGGGACTGCAGATAATGAGAGCCACCTGTATGCAAACTTGAGGCATTTGAAAGCAAATGCATGTGCTGAAGGCATTCTTTAAAAAAATATAACAATCATTATTTTACATGCCCTGAATACGAGCCCTGGCCTCAAGCATAAGGACTGGAGTACTGCTCAAGTAGACCCTTGATAAAATGAAACTCTGGAAAAGGACAAGACCCACTCCACACATGCAGCTTGGTTTCTCCTGGATTACCTGGAAGAAAGGCAAAATCGAGGATAGAGAAATATGCCTAAAGTTTTGAACTTTTGAGGGGGGGCAATATTAACCCCAATAATATACTGCAGCAATCAGACCTTAAAATAAAATGAGAATAAATCTGTAACTTTTGCTTCTGGCTGATAGATAAATCAGCATCTCATCTATATCACTGCCATTGGTGCAGATTTGTAATTAAGGTTCATATTTTAGGAAACAATAAGGAAAGGAATGGTGTGGTCTAGATTTAGTTTCTTTAGGGATGTGCACGAGCTCGGAACGGAATGCAAAATGTGCAGAATGTTTCATCAGAGCAACCAGTCGAGTTGGTTGTTCCAATGGAATGACTCTGTTCCATAAGAACATTCTGCTCTGTTCCAAGAGCCATTTTGGATTGCAAAATGGCACTCAGAATGGGTCAGAATGTTTAGCTTCGGAATGGGTCATTCTGATCCGAGCTCGGAACAGGCCCCCCCTTTAAAGGATGCTCTGTTCCAAGCTCAGAACACTTGAAATTGTCCTTGGAATGTTCTGCACATTATCTTTGGAGATTCGTAATGAAAGACTTAATTGTGTCAAGAGTGGAAGTCCACAGGAAGAGAACAGAATAGGGATCGAGGAAATTACATTTCTAAAAGTTTTAAAGACTTCATTCATTGAGTGAAATTCATGTTAAATTATAAGAGTTTATTTCATTTTGTAACCTATGAGTTTTCCTATAGTTTTCAAAGAGTGAAGACAGGCAAATTCTAAGGTGTGATGGAAATGGTTGAACACCAATTCACTGCATTTTGAGGTATTTGTTTTCAGGGCAACAAATGCCTCTTTCACCAAACTTTAGAATGTTACAGCTTCATTCCCAATCAAGTTTTGAGGGCAACCAACATTTCACATGATACTCAATTTGTGCAGCTGTATTAACCATGACACTCAGAGAATGCCGAGATTTGATGCTTTGCACGCCTTGTGGTAATAGTCTGCTGCAGGGCACAGTGCAGACAACATGGATCTCATTCCTGTTATTTCTCAGAGGCTTCAGTAAGTGCAAGCAAAAGAGGAAATATCACTGCCCTGCAGCTTCACTTCCCTGGGTGTTAATCTTGTGATAAACTAAGCAAGGGATTGTGTGGCCACTACTTGGAAGGATTCTATGGATCTCATCCAAGACAGCAGCTACTGTGTTGACTGCACTACTTAAGATCATTTCTCACTTCACAGATACACTGTTTCATGTAGAATGATTTTGAAATTAAAGTTTGGCCTGGCAGCTTTTTTTTTTTTAATGGGTTTAAAAAACCATCCCTCCAGCTCATATTTATTCTTGCCTTTCACATGAATAGTAAGGCGAGGAGAGCTGGTCTTGTGTTAGCAAGCATGACTTGTCCCCATAGCTAAGCAGAGTCTGCCCTGGTTGCATATGAATGGGAGACCTGATGTGTGAGCACTGCAAGATATTCCCTTCAGGGGATGAAGCCACTCTGGGAAGAGCAGAAGGTTCCAAGCTTCCCTCTTGGCTTCTCCAAGATAGGGCTGAGAGAGATTCCTGCCTGCAACCTTGAAGAAGCTGCTGCCAGTCTGTGAAGACAATACTGAGCTAGATAGACCAATGGTTTGACTCAGTATATGGCAGTTTCCTATGTTCCTATGATTTTAAATATTTGTTATGGCTATGTATAATAATAATAATAATAATAATAATAATAATAATAATAATTCAATTTCTATACCGCCCTTCCAAAAATGGCTCAGGGCGGTTTACACAGAGAAATAACAAACAAATAAATAAGATGGAACCCTGTCCCCAAAGGGCTCACATTCTAAAAAGAAACATAAGATAGACCCCAGCTACAGTCACTGGAAGTACTGTGCTGGGGGTGAATAAGGCCAGTTACTCTCCCCCTGCTAAATAAAGAGAATCACCACGGTAAAAGGTGCCTCTTTGCCCAGTTAGCAGGGGTAAACACGTTTTTTAAAAATATCAGGGCAGTAGAGATGATTTTGAACTTTGGTGCTGGAGAAGACTTTTGAGGATACCATGGATAGCCAGGAAAACAAACAAATGGACAGGGGTGTAGCTATAATTGAGCGAATGGGTTCAAAGAACCCAGACCCCTGAGTTCCTGTGGGCCCTCCAGCTCCACCCCTCCCTATTCTTTTCATTATCTCTCTTACTGTGAGGGGCCGCCAAAGAGAGGGATGAACACAGGCCCCCCTCTCCCATAGCTACACCCCTATAGAACAATAGAACAGACCATAGAACAAATTAATCCAGAATTTTCACTTGAGGCACAAATGACCAGGCTCAAACTATCATATTTCAGACACATTATGTGAAAACCCAGCTCCCTTGAGAAGTCTATAATGCTAGGGAAAGTTGAAAGAAAGAGAAGACGACGACCAGCAGCAAGGTAGATGGACTCGATTACAACAACAAAGAATGCACCACTGAGAGACCTTAAAGGCCAAGTTGAAGACAGATCATCATGCAGAGAATCTAGCTATGTGCTCATTAAGAGTCGACACCAACTTGCCAGCACAATCAATCAATCAATCAGTCATTCAGAGATGGGGGCAGGGGAGAGGGGCATGATCCACCTAAAAGTTATTCCGCTGAAGTTGCACTGAGAATTCCCAGTGGATTGTGCTCCATCTTTGTTGTTATAACATGATAATCATAATAAATTTTTTTAAATATTTTCTATCCCGCTCTTCCTCCAAGGAGCCCAGAGTACTACATACTTAGGTTTCTCCTCACAATAACAACCCTGTGAAGTAGGTTAGGCTGAGAGAGAGTGACTGGCCCAGAGTCACCCAGCTAGTTTCATGGCTGAATGGGGATTTGAACTCGGGTCTCCCCGGTCCTAGTCCAGCACTCTAACCACTACACCGTGCTGGCTCCATTGATATTTCCACATGAAATAATGGTCGTCACTGATCATTAAGAAATCACTTTCTGCCTTCCAGTCCATTTTCCATTCTAGTAATATTTGTAGTGACATGGAAAGACATGAAAGCTCCTTATTGGAACTGTAGGCATATCTCTCCTGTGCCTTTTCTGTTATTTCTGTACCAGGAGCATTCTCAGACTGGGCTTTTGGCTCGCTCCTCTACTAGAATGGTAGGTGTGCATTCTCACATCGGCCGGATTTGCGCCGCAGTCTGTGCAGGATATTGGGTAGCACTTCACACACAATTCAGGTTTTTAATTGCTCATTGGAGCCTAGCCCAATTTATGTCCGGGGTAAAAAAATCCACTTTTTGCATCCGTTCTTGGGGGCAAATTTGAACTCTCAGTAAAGCCTTGCAGTAAACCCGCAGTAATGCCTGCTGTCTGGAAATGCTCCAGGTTTTGTTGTTGTTGCTTATTTGCTTGCAAAGCCCAAAGCAATGGTGAGGTTTACTAGGCAGAGCACAGCAGTCTCCAGCACTGCATTTTCTACCTCTCCAGTGCATAATGTGTTTACATAACACTGACCTAAAGACGCTGCATGTGCTGTGAAATCTTTAAACTCTGAGCAGTTCAGTCATTACTTGTGTGCACTCTCGGAGTGTAATGAAGGATGTAAAACAGTCACAACAGTACTCAGTGGTTTCCTCTTCATTATGGGGATTTAGTTCCCAGAAAGCCAAGGCTCTTGCTGTGGAGAAAATATGTGTCTGAGTGCACTGTGTCTGTTGTTGTCTTATATAATTAGATTCACGTATCACTAAAAGCATCCCCCTCCAGCATGCATTCACAATCCAGAAAGAAAATGGATTCACTGGAGGAAAAACCCAGCTTTTGTAAGCTGCTATGGAAATTGTCTGGCTCTGTTTGTATTGAAGGAAATTGGATGCAGTTGTGTGCAGGTAGATAGACTCATCAGAGAAAAGAGCAGGAGACCTTGGCAGGCACTCTCTGCTCATTTACCACTTAGCTTCCATTTCTCTGCTTAGTCGGCACATTTAAAACAGATACAGACCAACTGGGATTATGGTGTGCACATGTGTGTACAGCTTTAAGTGAGTTTGCAGGAGTTTGTTTCCTTTCTCCTTTTGAGGTCTGTGTGGGTGGGGTCTTTTTCTTAGTGCTTGTTTCTTTGTTTTTTCTTTCATTTTGAGCAAAGCACTGATGTGCTATGTAAATGGGGGGAAACTCATATAAACATAAAGAGATAGAAATTCAGGTCCCCCACCCCCCATCTCTCTCATGGGAGTGGGTGGGTGGGGGACCTGAGTGGAATTCCTTACCCATGGGGCTATTCCCCATTATTAGCTGTGATATGTGTATGAAGATGAGAACCACATGGGGTTTCCACCCAGTTATTGTTGGGAATTCTCTCTGGTAAGAGAATCCCTTTTTCATTATAGCAGAGTGCACAGAGGCACAACACAGCGGAATCTGGTTAGGCATGCGTGTATGCTGAGAGTAAAGTAACTTGGAGCCAGTTCATAGTTTCAAATCAATATATATGGCATTTATTAGAGAACTCTATTCTAGATAGGAAAGTAAGGAGTTAGTATCTCTAATCTATCTATTTAGCTGGATGCAGATGGATTCTGCATCTCTGCACACATGGTTCAGGGAGAGAAGAGAGCTTGCATGTTGCAAGGCTGAAGGAACAGGAAGAGAAAGGGAAGAGGAAGTGGCAGGAAGGAACTCCCTAAGATTAGCAATCTACATTCCAAAGGGATAGTGTCAGAGCAGTAGAGAAGGGATGACCAGTGTCTTGACCCTCTAGCCCTCTGACTCACTAGTCTGTCCTCCACTGTCATTGAGACAAGAGACAGCGCAAAGTCCTTCACTTCCAACAGTTATCACCCTCCCTACTATCCCTGTGGTTGCAATATTCACATATAGGATAGCCTCACAGGGAAGCAGCTTCCTACCTGTGACTGAGCAAAATATCTGGTCACAGAAGTAATTCATTCAGCAGCAGAAGGGAGTTAGTGCTTGGGGTGCAAACTTCTGCACCTGGGAGCACATTGCATACTTGCCAACATGTCCCTATTTTTCCATTCACCTGAATGGGGAAATAGGAACTGTTGGCAGGTATGACACTGTCTGTATACTCATGTTGAACAGCTAGTGTTTGTATAAAAGAGCAGGTGAAGTGTTTCTTCAGGGTGAAGAAACTTCAGACTTGAAAGAAATTTATAGTGCAGGAGGTATGCAGAAAAGTGCTTTTTGTGAATGATCTGATTTTGGTATATAAATATTCATTGCATTCGTATGATCTGATTTCCCACAGGAAAATAAATCCCTCATAACTTAGAAATATCAGCACAATGATGCTATACTTGGCTTCTCAGAACTAATTAGTGTGCTCAGTAAAAACAAATGAAACAGAGTCAGCACAGGTCACTGTCCAACTTTCTCTCACAAATCCTTAACATTGTGGTGGAGAAGATTTAATGGAGAACTACAAAGCCAGTTATCACTATATTTCTCATGCAACATACTACACCTCTTGGTGTCTCGCCCTCCCTTCTGTGTGCCTTCAAGAAATGAGAGGTTCAGAATCTGCAAGATGTAAAAGGCCCCCGTGCAACCCTGCTGCAGTAGCTCGCTCGCTCGACCTGTGTGTTTGTGTGTCTGTATCTTGGGCTTTGACTGTAGATGATGGGGACTGACCCACTTGTTTAAATGCAGGTTTGTCACAATCACTTATTAAGTGGGAAGTGGGGGTCCTGTATTTTAAATTTAAGAAAAGGGATAGGTGGACGTGCTAACTCCTCTCTCCTTCTTGTGGCTTAGCTCCCTGAAGCCTGTCTCCCAACCAGTGTTCCTTCTAACAGGGATTCAGAGATGGTGTTGACAATTCCCATAATTTCCAAGCAAAGGCTATTGCAGCTGTGGATGCTGAGAATTGTAGTCAACAACATCTGGGAATCCTTGTTAGAGGGAACACTGCTCCCAACATCTCTTTCCCCCAGCTGGGAGAAAGATGCTTGAGGAGAGCAGACTGAAGGGAAGTAAGATACAAGCAGGGGAAGAAGGTTTAGCATTCTCATCTGTGCATTTATTTTGCTCTAAACATTGCAACACACACCCTATTGGGGGGCAAACCCAGCTTTAAACAAATGTGTCTGCTGCATGCAGTCTGAGCCTCAAACTGACACATACACTCATATTACCATAGAGGCAAGTCAAATTTAGCTGTCATGAGAATCCTGTGAATGGTGCTTGTGCGACCACATTCCAAGCAGCAATTAAATCACACTGGCCCATGAGAAACTGGAGAAAGAACTGCATTTTGCCAGTAGCAGTATGTTAGATTTTGGTGCTGGGAAAATCTGGTGATCTGAAAACAGAAGTATTTTCTTGAGAAAAGATACCTAGATTCTACTCAAGAAATAAGCAGCAATTGCAGCACTATTGGTTAGGGATGTACCCAAGTCGAATCACCCCCGATTTGTTTTGGGTCCGAATCTGACCCCCCCAATCACCCCAGATTCAATTTGTACTTGAATTTTACGAATCAATTCAGATTTTTAAAAAGGGTCCCAGGGCCAAAAGAGTGGGGTGGGTGGCAGTGCCCAATGGGTGCAAGGCAGCTACCACCCAGATTTCAAAGAAATTGGGCAAAGGGGTGATTTTTAAATGATTTTTGATGTTTACGCATCTTTAAGGGAAACATAGGGAATAATGGGGATTTCAGCAGACTTAGTTATAACTCTCCGGGGGGGGGGGGGGGGGGGGCGGGACACCAGGGTGGCCCAGAGTGGGTTGTGGTGGGTGGTTGTGCCCAATGGCTGCAAGGAAGCTGCCACCCAGATTGCCACCCAGGAATTGGGCAAAGGGTGATATTTAAAAGATTTTTGAAGTTGGCATGTCTTTGGGGCAGATAGGGCAGAAAAGGGGTTTTGGGGGCAGAAGAGTGGGTCAGGCGGTAGTGTCCCAATGGGTGCCTGCTACCACCCAGATTTCAAATAAATTGGTGAAAGGGGTGATTTTTAAAGAATTTCTGAAGTTTGCACATCTTTAATAGGGATGTGCACAAAACCGGTTTGCCCGGTTTGGTTCAAATTCGAACCAGGTTCGAACCAGGAGGGGGTGGTTCGGTTTTGGTTTTGCTTGAACCTCCCCCTGGTTTGGTTTGAATTTGAACAGGTCCAGACATCCAAAAATGGGTAGGGTGGTAGCTGGCACCCAGGGGTACCTGCCACCCAAACCCCAAAGCAATCGGACACTCGTACGATTTTCTATGAATTTTTGAAAATTATTTTAATTTTTTCCTCATAGGGCATAATGGGACTCGAACCACCCCATCATTCCCTATTGTGGATCACCCATGGGTGCCAACAACCACACAAACCCCAAAGCAATCGGACACCCCTATGATTTTTTATTAATATTTGAAATATTTTTAATTATTTTCCTCATAGAGTATAATGGGACCCGAACCAGCCCATATACCCTATTGTGGAGCACCTAGGGGCACAAAGGTGGGGTGGGTGGTAGACACCCAGGGGTGTCTCCCTCGCTCTGGGCCACCCCAACACCCCCCAAGTGCAGTTATGGGGCTGCTGAAACCTCCATTCTTCCCTATGGAGAGAGAAAAACCTTAAAGCCACTTGTGGGGTGCTGGGGTGGCCCAGAGTGAGTGGTGATCTAGTGCAGGGTTTCTCAACGTGTAGGTCCCCAGATGTTATTGGACTTCAACTCCCATAATCTCCAGCCCCAGTGGCCTTTGGTTGGGAATTATGGGAGTTGAAGTCCAATTACATCTGGGGACCCACACGTTGAGAATCCATGATCTAGTGCACAGAGGGTGCCAACCACCCCCATGGGTTGCTAACCCATGGGGTACTGGGTTTTGTTGTTTCTGAAGTGTTCTGAGTGTAGATTCTTTGGTAGCATATTAGATTTTCAATGACAAACCATGAATCCACTCTCATCTGCTAACCTTAAAGACACATAAACTTCAAAAATCACTTAAAAAATCAGCCCTTTGCCCAATTCCTTTCAAATAATTCTGATAGCTTCCTGGCCCCCCTTGGGCGCTACCACCCTCCATACTCTGCTCTAGGCCACCCCTTTGCCCCCGACGTGAAGTTATACATTTGCTGACACCTGCATGCTTCTTTATGGAGAAAAACCTTAAAGACGCATAAACTTCAAAAATCACTTAAAAATCAGCCCGTTGCCCAATTCCTTTCAAATAATTCTGATAGCTTCCTTGCCCACCCTAGGAACTACCACCCACCACACTCCGCTCTTTCCCCCCAACATGAAGCTATACATTTGCTGCAATCCTAATTATTCCCTATGAGGAATTCAAAAATAGTTTAAAAATTCACCAATAATCAGAGGAGTGTCTAATTGCCTTGGGGTTTTGTGGGTGGTAGGCACCCCTGTCTGTCTACCACCCACCCCACTTTTGTGCCCCTAGGTGCTCCACAATAGGGGATATGGGCTGGTTTGGGTCCCATTATACTCTATAAGAAAAATAATTGAAAATATTTCAAATATACATAAAAAATCGTATGAGTGTCCAATTGCTTCAGGGTTTGGGTGGTTGTTGGCACCCATGGGTGCTCCACAATAAGGAGTAATGGGCTGGTTCAAGTCCCATTATACTCTATGAGAAAAAATAAAAATAAAATTCAAAAGTCATTAAAAATCGTACGAGTGTCCGATTGCTTTGGGGTTTGGGTACTAGGTACCCCTGGGTGCCAGCTACCACCCTACCCATTTTTGGATGTCTGAATCAGTTCAAACCAGTTTGAACCAGTTCAAATCGAACCACCCCTGGTTCGGTTTGAATTCGAACATGCAGCTCGAACCTGATGGCTGGTTTGGTTCGAATTCGAACCTTCAAACTACCCTGGTTCAAATTTGAACCAGTTAGAATTCGAACTGGTTTGCACATCCCTAGTCTTTAATACTTTCCCCCATAGGGAATAATGGGGATCCTCAGAATGCTATGTGCCCTCTGCATGACACAGACAGGGTGACTATATGTGAGGGCACCAGCAGCAAGCTCATCCTTGGCCACGGCTGGGGTGGGGTGTTGGGTGGGGGTAGGTGCATGTGCTGCTTCAGTCACAGTCCTTCCGTGAGTGGAAAAAGCAAAGCAAAGTCTCATACAACAAACATTAAAGAGACAAATGCAAGCCACATTACAAAATGGAAATGCATGAACAACTCATCACCAAATCATCAGCATCAGCATCATATTATCACATTGACATTCATCATTTTCAGTTCAGCGTCAATTCAATTAGTCAATAAAAGCAATTCTTTCACATCAGCATGCATCTTCCAAAACCCTCCCTCCTGCGTCCCCCTCACCCCGCACAGCTTCTGATGGATGTGTGGTGGTGCTGCTGCTGGGCCATGGTGGCACCAGGCCAGCATGCCACCCACCTCAGTTGTGTCATGTGTGGTTGAGACAAATCAAACAATATTCAACATTAAAGGAAAACAAAATAAACCCTCTGTGACAGTGTGCTCCTCATGTGTGTAGTTCAACATAGGCATGTGTGAAACGTAACATCCAAAAGTTCAGCAGAAGCCTGCCTCTGTGATGGATGGTGTGCCATTTCTGCCTTCCGGCCCTCAGGACTGGGCAAGCACGTGCTCCTGCAAGAGGGAGGGATCCACAGATGTATGCTGCTGAGAGTGACTACAACTCCCATTGTCCCTAGTCTTGATGGTGGCCAGCCATTTCAACAGTGGGGAATGGGAGCTGTAGTCTCTCTCAGTAACATCTGGGAGAACCCCTCCCTGATGCCGGGAGCACTCACTTCTCCTAGCCCTGAGTGCCAGCACAGCAGCAGTGCCTCATCGCACCATTCTCGGGCTGGCAGTGTGGCGGTGCCTGTGTGCATTTCTGGATGTGTCAGCAGCAGTAAGGGCCAGAGACTGTGACACATCTTGGTTGGGATGAGCTGCCGTGACGTGGGAGGTGCTGCATAAAGGGGGTGACACAAGTCACTCCCCTCCACGGCCAGCTTGGGGTAGCCCAGCAGGGGGAGGTTGGCCTCCAAGAAGACCAGCTGCTCAACCAACTCAGCCTCCAGCCATGAGCACAGAGGGGTCACCAAGTCCCCAGCCATAGAGAACAACCTCTCACTCAAGAAACTGGTTGGCAGGCATGAGAGGAACCGACCAGCAACGGTTCCCAAGTCCAGCCAGACATGGCGACACATTGCCCAAAACTGGCAGGGCTCCACCTCCCAGACTTCCACCGGCTCCTGTAGGTATTGCAGAACAGACTGCTTAGCACGGCTGCAGGGAGCGGCAGGCTCCTCCTGTCCCACTGACAAGGAAGCCCTCTGTGAACCACCAGGTGGTGGAACACAGAGGTGGCACTGGCCACTCCATTGGTGCCACTGCCAGAGAAACCACGCTGCTGCACTGGGAAGAAGTGGTGGTGGTGGCAGTGCTGCTGGGGTTGGAATGCACACTGCTAGGCTGCGCAGCAGCCCCCTCCTCCTGGTCATTATCTGCACCTAGCCTCTTCTCCTCTGCACACCTAACATGCTCGACCAGGAGGTCCCTCCACCTGGGCAGCTGGGCAGGGTGACAGCTCTGTCCTTCATCCTTGGGTTGCAGATGCATGCCAGGACATGCCATGCAGATGCACCCAAGGGTGTCATGAGCCATTCCACTACCCCAGTCCTCAGCCGACCTGCCAGGGCAACTGTGTCCCCAGTGGTCAGAGTGGCCTGGAGATCACCCATGGTTGTCTTGAGGAGAAGACCAGTGGGCAAAGCCTGGCTCAGCATAGCTGAGTATGTGGCATAGAATGGCTCGAGTAGTAAGACCAGCTTGGAAATAAGCTTCCAGTCCACAGTGTACAGGTCACACACATCCAAGCCACTACACCTTGCCAGGCTGTCCATGGTTTTCTCTTGCTTCCACAGGTGCTGGAGCAAGAGAAAAGTGGCATTCCACCGGGTAGGAACATCCTGAATGATCAGGTGTTCAGGCAGGCCCAGCTCAATCTGCCTGGCCTTGAGCAGGCACCTTGCCTTTTAACTCCGGTGGAAGTGGCCAGCAATCTTGTGGCACTGGTCCACAAGAGTGGCCACAGAAGCCGCAGGTTCTGGGGCGGGAACTAAACCTAACCTCTGCTGGCACTTGGGCTTTGCCTCCTTAAGTCCAAGTGCATCCTGCACCACCAGGTTCAAAGTGTGTGCAACACAAGCGATGTGCACAAATTGAACCTGCCTGGCCGCCTTACTAATGTTGGCTGCCTTGTCGGTGACCATAAAACCTCGGCGGAGGTTTCTCTCCCTGGCTAGCCAAGTCTCCACCTGTTGGTCCATGATCGCCGACAACTCATCCAACCTGTGGTCTGTGTCCCTCGCCTCCACATGCAACACTGTCCAAGAAGGCTTGCCTGCATGGGAGGAGATGGCTACAGCACCAGAGGAGCTGGATGTCCTTTCACCCTCATGACTCCACCAGTAGACTGTCAGGACCATGAAGGCAGTGTCCAGAGATCCGCAGTGAAGTATGCACTGGTGCTGGGCAAGCAACCGGGCCAATCCAGCCTCCCTGTATAAGGAGGGCACCATGCTCCTACTGAAGGTAGTGCATAAGGGGATTTTTTACTCTGGGGCAAGCAGCTGGAGCAGACGGTGGAAGCTGACATTCTCCACCATATTAAATGGCTGATTGTCCAATACCATCATCTTCCCAATGGTCTGGGTAATCAGATATGGTTTTGGGCGATCAAACTGCTTCCCCAGAGGCTGCACCCACCACTCAGTCAGCTTTTCCTGCCTAGGAGCAGGAGCTGCTGACTTCTTGCTGCTAGAGGAGGAACTTGGCCCAGCACCGCTGCCAGAAGAGGTTTGGACCCCCGGGTGACCCTACAGGTACAACAGCAGACTAGACGTGCTGAAATGCTTGAGGTCCTTGCCTCTGCTAACAAGTGCCTTGCAGTGGATGCAGGGACCATGGCTGGGATCACCAGGTCAAAGCTCAAAGTGATCCCACACCACACTGCTCGACTCTCCTGTGGCATGTGGCCACTTGGGTGATGGTGCTTCTCCTGGTTTCTTCTGGGGCATGCCACCACCATGGCCCTCAGAGCTGCCCTGGGAAGTCCCAGGGACAGGAAACACAGAGGCTTCCTCCTGGGCCTCCTCCAACACAACCTTTGGGCTCCCACCCTCCACAGGGACTGTTGGATCTGGCAAGGTGGATCTGGCTGGACTGGCAGCCAGCTCCACCTTCACCACCTCCACATCTGCCATGGGAAGAACCTCTTCCCTGGCAAGGGAGGCCCCTCTCCCCGAACTGTTTCCGAGCCACAGGCTCTGGTATAGGGCCAGGCAGATTAGAGAAGTCCAGCCTGCGCACTAAAGCAGAAGGGGGGGGGGACTCGGGGATTAGGCCCCTGTTGCTGCCACCCACCATGATCAGCGACCTTCCCCCTACCTGACATTCTACTGCCCCTCCCAGCCATCTTTCTTGGGGGCTTCTTTTAAAAACCCTGACTTAAAAAAAACAAAACTTTTTTGAAACCATTGGGGGGGCAAGGGGCAGAAGTGGGATGAGTGTCTCAGGGCAGGGGGTGCTCAGTTGGGAAAATGGCTGACTCAGTTGGGGCTGGGCTGACTTCTGTGGAGTGCACCCACACACACACCCAGTGCCAATGGGTTGTTGTGCTGAGCACGTGCAGCAGAAAATAGGCTTGGGCTGGAAGCTGAGAAGGCTTGAGTTGGATGTGGCTGGTGTGTGTGCCTTCTCAGAACCTGTGGGCTGCTCGGTGGGCAGAGTCCTGGTACTGCTGGTGGACTTGGGTGGGTCTGGGGTTTCCTTGTTTTAAGGCTAGAGTAGGGGGTGGGTGGGCAAGAACTGGGCACAAGGAGGAGGCTGGGGTGTATGCCCGCTCAGAGCCTGTAGGCTGCTGGCTGGCAGAGACCTATGACTGCTGGTGGACTTGGGGTGGGTCTGGGGTTTCCTTTCTTAAAGGCTGGAGTGTGGGGTGACACACACAGAGGGCTGGAGACAGAGGCCTCTGTGTGTTTTTTAAAAATGCAAAATAAATAAATAAATCTTTGGAATTGGAAAAAAGTCAGAATGATTTTTTTTAAACCAATAGGCTAGGCTACTCTTCCTAACCACCTCGTACCTAGCTAATGGGGATCTCGTACCTAGCTAATGGGGATCACAAACAGAACCCCTGTTTAAACTTCTTTTAAACTAAACACACACAACTTTTTAAAATGCAAGTCAAACCTCCCTCCATCCAGGAAAAAAAACCCCAAACACACAATTCAAGATGTGTGTGTGTGCTTGTGTGTGTATGTGTGTGTTAAAGAAGATACTTCCTCAGCCTAGGACTTTGCCCATGTTGCATCCAGTTGTCCACTTCTGTGGTCTGGTCTCTGCTGAGTCTATTCTTTCTTCTTCAATCTCCTTCTCCTTCTCCAGTCTTCAGATTAGCGGGGGGGGGGGGGCTGGGGCAAAAGCCTGGAAAATCTGGGGGGGAAGGGGTGGCTGGCTGGGTCTGGTGGCTGGCTGGGTCTGGGGGCTCTGGGTCTGGTGGCTGGCACAGGCAGCAGGCACAGGCAGGCAGTGATTCAGCAGCATGAAGAGGGTGAAAAAATAATTCTCTTTTCTTCTCTATTCCCAAATCAGCAGCTGGAACAAAAAAAGTAATGCAGCATAGAATCCAGTCCAGGCTGGCATGCAGTAGGGGCAGGCAGGCTGGGCTCGCAAGGCAATAGGCAAAGCAAAACTCCTCTCTCTCTCTCTCTCTCTCTCTCTCTCTCTCTCACGAGGCAGAAAGGCAGAATGGTGGCTGCTGCCTCTTTAAATCTATTCTAAAATCCCTCCTTGAACTCCCCCCGCCCTTGCCCCTTCTTTGACCCTTCCCCTGGCCAATGCCAGGTCAGTCAGCAGTGGCAAGAGCCAAAAGAGCCAATCTGGAACCAGGAGGGAATCGTCAGCAAATCAGTCCATGTTTTCGTTCACCAATCTGAAGCTTGGAAGGGCAGGAAATTCAAAACGATGTCAAAGCACAAAATGGAGACTGCATGGAGATTGTCACAAAATGGAGGTCCGAAACAACAAAACATTTGGCTCTGAAATTCAGGCGATTTGTTTTGGACCCAAATCTGGCTGGGTTAGCAGAGGGGTGATTTGTTTTGAAACAGGTAGATTCGGGTACCTGAAACAGGTAGATTTGGGTACAGATCGTTCTGTACCCGAATCATTTCACACATTTCTACTGTTGGTTGAGTTTTCTGAAAAGGCTGTCAAACAATGAAGTAGGGGCCACCTGTCAGGCGGAAAACCAACAAAAAACCATAGATGAATGGCAAGGAACAGAAGGATGTCATACACCATAATGTTCACACCAGAGGATTAAGATGCACAAGTAAATTCAATTATTTATCTGAAAATATTATGTTTTGGTACCACATTGAGTTGTAGACAGAATGACAACTGTTAATATCACACAGAACCCTGTCCTAACTATAATTAAATTTTAGTTTCAGAGACAGAGCATGGAGAATGGCCCATCAGATTCTTTTTAGGGCTGGCCTGTATGTTATAAAAACACATTTAATATCTTCTCCATTTTTTTGCTTGTAACATGTTGTGCAGTGGGTGGCTTGTGAGATTACTCCACATTACATAGAGAGATTCCACATGAGTGCCACCTTCCATCTATAATGTGCGACTATAATGTGTAAATGCTCTTTGGAACTGCATGCTGGGCTGTGTTACTTCACAATGGCACCATGAAGGAGACATTTCGCATCATTTCAAACTGGCTTCAAGTATCTGGCCCTAAAATCTATCAAATAGGAAAAGGAAGCGTTCATTTCTGGATCTCCAGCAGGCAAAATGAGGTGTTGATCCCTTTTAGCATTTGTGTCCCGCCTTCCTTCCAGAGCAGCTTATATACGGTTCCTCCCATCCAGGCTGTGCTCAGGACCTGGCCCACTCAGCTTCAGCAGTAGAGCTGCATCATGTGCTTTCTGACCATCCTCTGAGTCTAGCCTGGCTCCCAGTAGACATGCAGTCACATGATAGGAAACACTCTCATATAAGCCATCATAATTGGCCGCCTTAGCAGGGAGGCTAATGGGTCAGGGAGCCTGAATCCCTCAGAGGTCAAATTCAGGTCATGTTTGAAGCACAGCTGGATACGCAGTGCCCATGGAAGGCTGCACTTCCATTCTATGTTTTGTGCTTGCTATGTGTGCAAGTTTTCTTTCTGTTAAAGTTATAGATCCTGAAAGAGAAGTTAAATGAGAATTTGTACAAAAATAAACTAGGTTATCTGTAAAGCAGCATATGTGAAATTAAGGTTTCTAGATGGCTTCTTTTTAGAATTAGCAGAAGCATGTAGAATTAAAAAAAAAAGAATGTATGAAGCATTGCAATTAACTTTTGTTGCTTTTTTATCATTCTTCTTTTCATCACACAATAACTAAGCAAGGCTCATATAAAACTGGCATTTGTTGCAGACAACTTGAAAGCTGGAGTGGAGCCCTTTGTAGATGAATGAGGACAATCCTGACTGCAGGCTTTCTTTTTTTTTTTTATAACACCAGTTGGGGAATTCAGCTTCGTCTGCCCAGAATGATATTAGATTTTGAAATGTCTATGGAGTTCTTTTGTCTGGATGAAATGGCTTATTTGTGGGAAGTAGTACCGGGTGTCTTATAGGTCAGTGAGTAGGAGCAAGATGTAGGTCTTTGTGCCCAAAGCAATACTTTGAGAGAAACCTTCATTAAAACTGTACAACTCTTTGGCATCATAGTAGACATTTTTCTTGTGTTAGATACAAGAAAGTGTCTTAGTCAGGAAAAGACAGTTAAGGTGAAGACAGACAGCCATTTCTGAAATGTGGTGAAGTGGTTTGAAGTTGAATGCAAGTTAACTGCCTTGGAATGCAGCAAATGTGTGTATAAACCACTTTGTGTGTACAAACCCACTTAGGAGTAGCTACAATGCCTGGAGCCACTTAATGGCGCAGCAGGAAAATGACTTGCTTAGCGAGCAATAGGTTGCTGGTTCGAATCCCCACTGGTATGTTTCCCAGATTATGGGAAACACCTATATATCGGGCAGCAGCGATACAGGAAGGTGCTGAAAGGCATCACCTCATACTGTGCTGGAGATGGCAATGGTAACCCCCCCCTGTATTCTACCAAATACAACCACAGGGCTCTGTGGTCACCAGGAGCCGACACTGACTCAAGGACACAACTTTACTTTACTTTACAATGCTTGGAGTCTTTTCAAGCAGCAGGCTTTATTGCGGGTTTACTGAAAGGCTTTACTGTGAGTTCGGGGAATAATGGATACTCCGACACAAAAAGAGGATTTTTGTATCCTGGACATAAATCGGGCTAGGTTTATAGGGAAGAGAGCTGGTCTTGTGGTAGCAAGCATGACTTGTCCCCTTAAGCTAAGCAGGGTCCACCCTGGTTGCATATGAAAGGGAGACTAGAAGTGAGAGCACTGTAAGATATTCCCCTCGGGATGGAGCCACTCTGGGAAGAGCAGAAGGTTTCAAGTTCCCTTCATGGCTTCTCCAAAATAGGGCTGAGAGAGATTCCTGCCTGCAACTTTGGAGAAGCTGCTACCAGTCTGTGAAGACAATACTGAGCTAGATAGACCAATGGTCTGACTCAGTATATGGCAGTTTCCTATGTTCCTATGTTCTAATATGGAGGGGGAAACCCAAAGCTCTCTGAAATATCAAATTAAATCAGGCTGATATGTGAACACACACACACACACCCTCCCAAAGTAAAGTCACAGTAAAATCACCATCTGAAAAAGCTCCTGGAGAGAAGCACCTGGAGAGAAGTGATAAAAATTGTTAAAGCAATCTTCCTGCTCAAATTCCTGGACATTTCATATCCAGGATTACACTTTTCCTACATCCTGGACAGGACGTACGATTTCTGTATTGTCCAGGCCAATCTTGGACATGTGGCAACCTTAGGCACAACAAATGGTGACTTTAATTATTAAGTTGTATACTTTATAAACATAAGAACAGCCCTGCTGGATCAGGCCCAAGGCCTATCTAGTCCAGCATTCTGTTTCACACAGTAGCCCACTAGATGCCTCTGAGGCAAAAGGTATGTGCATGCCCTCTCTCCTGCTGTTGCTCCCCTGCAACTGGTATTGAGAGGCATCGTGCCAGCCTCTGAAAATTCCTCCCTACATGGAATATATTTTGTGATGCTTCAAGTTGCGGCATTAGTGAAGGCCCAAAGCCTTTCAATGAACACTCCACACATATATTTGGTGATTTGCAGTGTGGAGAAGGAAGTGGTTACCCAAGCCATAACAAAAAGTGGCTATAGCTACAATTCCAAACAATCCCATCCTCTTTTCAACAGTAACTCACTAATCCTACATGTATGCATGATCTGACTGCTTCTTAAGAAAGCTATAAATAAGATTTATGACAGGAAGGAATAGCAAGACCTTGTTTTATATACGGCTGGTTCATGTATATGCTTGCATGCAGAGGTCCCAAGTTCCCTCTGTGGCATCTCCAACATAGGGCTGAGAGAGATTCCTGCCTGCAGCCTTGGAGAAGCCACTGCCAGTCTGTGAAGACAATACTGAGCTAGATAGACCAATGGTCTGACTCAGTATATGGCAGCTTCCTATGTTCCTGTGTGACCGCCCAAAAGTAACATGGGAACCGGAGGTTCCCAGGGAGCACATACTCCCAGTGGGTGTGATGTGAACCTGCCAACCTGCAGTTCCTAACTTCTGCCCAAGATTCTCTGCCCAACTCCAAATATTGGTGACAAGTTGGGTGGAGAATCTCAGGTGTGGTAAAATTGTGTACTTCATAGTTTTATTGAGAAAATTAAAAATATATGATACATAATATTCAAATATAACACAAATTGATTTAACTACACAAAAATCTGATTTCCCCCCACAAATAAATTTTATCCACTCCAATATATTCAGAACTAAAGCTGCATCTTTCAAGAGATGCTTAATGAAAGGGGTATTATTAATTCTGTACAATAACTGTTAGTGGCTGACATACTGCACAACAGTATGTCAGCCTAGTAATATTGCATCCACCCAAGTTATTCATGTTGTGCAAATGCAAAATGTGTGGATATGATGTTACAGCCCATTATGTCCAATAGGCTTACTCTCACATAACACCATTTGTGCAATTTGTATGTGTGTAACATTACTAGGCTGAAATACCGTTGCACAGTATGTCAGCTAGCATGTATATCTGGTCATCTCTTCATTCTCTTGAACTACTGGATGAGAGAGGTACGGTTGTAAAAAACAAAACAAAACTCAGAAGGGAAGAAAAAAGATAGGTTTGATCCTTCTGTGATGTGCCAGAGAAATCCTCCCAAATGTTAGTTCCTCATCTATAGGAACTACTAGGCCTGTGCAGTTCATCAGGCATTGCTGGGGGAGTTCTGTCATGACAGCAGAGAGCCTCCCAGCGGGCTGGAACTGTTGGAAACCCCCTTGCTGTTGTCGCAGAACTCAGAGGATTCCAACATGCCTGCTGAGCCCTCCCCTCCCCTCTCCTGCTCATTCTTCCTCTCCATCCTTTACCTGGGACCCAGGTGGGGGCAGGAGGCAGGTTGTGCAACACCCTCTTCACTTTGCCTGCTTCAGAAAAAAGATGAATCTCAGAGCCACCTAAGAAGAGAACTTAAAGAACAAACAAACAAACAAAATACACCCCCTGCTCCCAGCCCTGCCTCAGGTAAAGGAAGGGGGGAGGGGAGAGTGGGTGGGGGATCTAACGGTCATGTGGGTCTCCCAACCAGCCCTGACGTGACATCTATGACACAGCAGTTGGGAGGGGCTAATATGGCCCTTCTCAACAGGTCAGATTGGGTCAGATTGAAACCTGACATTTTGGGCCGTGCAGAGGCCTAGGAACTACAAAGAAAAGAAGAAAAACAGGAAGTCTGGCTGTAAATTCAGGCTTCACTGCTCTCATGCCATCATCACCAGTCCTCTTTCAATACCATTACTTGCATTCCTCTTTCAATACAGATTAGCATGATTCCACCTCCCATCTTTAACTGAGAAGTCAGCTGAACCAACAGGTTGCCAAGAAAATGAATAACTTAAACTGCATTAAAGCATATTGCATATACTGTAGTAAACCACAGCCAGTTCTGCAGCAGAAAGGAAACATACCCAGTAACACTAGGATATTCTGTGAATTTAAGAATTTAAAAGCATCAATATGAAATATATCTTGTGATACTGGACCGGGTCTCATGATCCGTGAGACCTGGTTTGGGGCGGTAAGCGGGAAGGGAGCCCTGGGTGGCCAGATCGGCCGTCCACCTGATTGCCGGCTCCGAGATGGAGCCAGCGGGGGCTGGGGAGCTCAGGGGCCGTGTGGCCCCCGGAAGCCCCAGTATGCCCTGCGTGAGTGCGCAGGGCATACTGGGGAGACCCCCGGAGCTAGGAGGTGGCTATTCACTTCCCCTCCAGGGATCTACTCATGAGTAGGCGTGGTGCGAAGGCGCACCGCGGCTACTCACAATAATTAAAACCAGGTTTGCGGAGCACTCACTCCACAAACCTAGTTTTAAGGCAGGGGTTCTCGAGTGGGTTACCCGCTCTAGAACCACCAGTCTTGGCTGCGAGCCCAGTGGTTCTTACGATCGGCAAAAATCAGGCTAGGAATTCCTAGCCTGATTTTTGCCAATCATCTGAATAGCCCCACTGAGTGTCAAGTTGCCTCCCTTACCCTCATAATGTTTAGGATCATTTGCTGCATGCCACTAACAACAACAACAACAACAATTTATATACCGCTTTTCGACAAAAGGTTCCAAAGCGGTTTACATAGAGAAATAATCAATCAATAGAAAGTCATCATGCCATACATTTCTCAGTTTCTGCTCCACATAATTAGCAGCTGGTCACCTTGGGTTGGAAAATACTTTCAAGGTGAATCTTTCCTGTTTGGATTAGTATAAGATTTAGGAAAAGCCATTATTGTGTGCATCCCCTAGAAGCTTGTGAAAGCATGCTTACATGACGTGAGCAGAGGCCTAGTAGAGATACTTGTGACAGTCATTCTTTAGTTTTCCCTTATATAGAGACTTTATAATCTGCTCCTGCACAGATAGTAGTTTCCCCATCAAGAAAGCTAACAGGAGGACAGTTTGCTGATCTATATATATAATTATCCTGGGTGTGCCCAGGAAAAATGCGTCCCGGCAGCCCAGCTGATTGGCTGGGCTGCGGGGACGCCTGATTGGTCCTGGCGCACCCAGGAGAATTGCCTGGCTGGGCGGCTGCGGAGGCAAGGCGGCAGGCCTGGCCGCAGTGGGCCAGGCGGTGGCGACGGGCCCGCCTGCGGAGGCAAGGCGGTGGGCCCGGCGGCGGCAGCAGGCCAGGCGGCGGCGGCGGGCCTGACCGTGGAGGAAAGGCGGCGGGCCCGGCCGCACTAGAGGCACAGATGCTCTGTGCCCGGGCCCACTAGTTATTATTATTTCTTGTTTACACAGTCAGACAGGTGTTATTGACTGGTTTGTTTTATCCAGACATCGAGTCCTTCCCAAGGACCTGGGATGGCTGAATGTTATTATCAGTGTTGTTGCTGTTATTATTATAGATATCATCGCGGAATATAGGCTGTTCCCAGTAATGTTGCTTTTTGTAATTGACTGATGGTGATTTCTGTGGCCCCTATGGTGTTGAAGTGCTCTTCTAGTTGTTTTGGAATTGCACCTAGGGTGCCAATTAATACTGGGATTATTTTGGTCTTCTGCCACAGCCTTTCAATTTCAATTTGTTGATCTTTGTATTTTGTTATTTCTTCTCTTTCTTTTTCTTCTATTCCACTAACACCGGGTGGTATTATTATCTATATATTTAATTTTCTTACAGCCGACTGAGTATAGAACTGGGTGGGGATGTATGGGGATGTTTGGGAAGCCCTGCCCCCACTGCAGCCACGACCAATGAAAAGGCAGAGGCGGAGCTGCTGTTCAGCTCCGGGGACAGACAATGGGCTTAGGAGGGGACGCGGCTGCGGCACAGCTGCCCGCAAATGGCTGCCTGACTAGCTGGCTGGCAGAGAGGGAGGGAGGGAGCCAGGTGGCAGGCAAAGCCTCACCACCCGGAGGAGGCCACCGCCAGGCTTAGCTTAGGAGGAGGCGTAGTAGTGGTGGGAGGAGAAGCGGTCTAGCGGGGAAGTGGGGAGAAGTGGCCTGGTGGGGAAGGGGGGAGAAGCCCCTCCGGCCTCAGGAGAAGCCCCACAAGCGGGCAAAGCCCCACTGGCCTCAAGAGGAAGGAGGCGGCTGCGGGCTCAGGTTGAGGAGGCGGTTGTTACTGGGCCAGCCAGTGGCCCGAGAAGAGGGCACAGATTGAGGAGGCAGTTGTTGCCAGGTTGGCCGGCGGCCCAAGGAGAAGTGGCTGCTGCTGGGTCAGCTAGTGGGTCGAGAGGGAGCGGCTGCCGGCAGGCTGACGGGGGTGCGGCTGCTGGCGGGTTGAAGGAAAGCAGCCGCCGGCAGGCCAAGGATGAGGGATGAGTTGTGGGGGGCAGTGTGTGCGCAAGAGAGGGTTGTGGGGGGAGGTGCGTGTGAGAGAGCAAGAGGGTTCTGCAGGGCAGTGTGTGTGCGTGAGCGAGAGTGTTGTGGGGGGCAGCGCGCATGAGAGAGAGGGTTGTGGAGGGAGAGTGAGTTGTGGGAGGAGAGGGGGGGATGCCACAGGCTCAGTGTCCTACCGCACAGATGCTCTGTGTGGATTCAGCTAGTTATTATCTATTTACACACAGTCCACCAGATGTTATTGACTGGATTTGGTACTTTAATTATTGGGCCCTTTCTATTATTATTATTATTATTATTATTATTATTATTATTAATTTACACAGTCAGACAGGTGTTATTGACTGGTTTGTTTTACCCAGACATCGAGTCCTTCCCAAGGACCTGGGATGGCTGAATTTTATCATCAATACTGTTGGTTATTATAGATATTGTCGCAAAATATAGGCTGTTCCCAGATGCTCTGTGTGGATTCAGCTAGTTATTATCTATTTACACACAGTCTACCAGATGTTATTGACTGGATTTGGTACTTTAATTATTGGGCCCTTTCTATTATTATTATTATTACTATTATTATTACTATTATTATTACTATTATTATTATTATTAATTTACACAGTCAGACAGGTGTTATTGACTGGTTTGTTTTATCCAGACAGCGAGTCCTTCCCAAGGATCTGGGATGGCTGAATTTTATTGTCAATGTTGTTGTTGTTATTATTATAGATATCGTCGCAGAATATAGGCTGTTCCCAGTAATGTTGCTTTTTGTAATTGGCTGTTGGTGATTTCTGTGGTCCCTATGGTGTTGAGGTGCTCTTCGAGGTCTTTTGGAACTGCACCCAGGGCGCCAATTACCACCTGGATTATTTTTGTCTTTTTCTGCCACAGCCTTTCAATTTCAATTTGTAGATCTTTGTATTTGGTGATTTTTTCTATTTCTTTGTCTTCTATTCTGCTATCCCCTGGTATTGCTATGTCGATTATTTTAACTTGTTTTTCTTTCTTCTCGACTACAGTTATATCTGCTGTATTGTGTGGCAGATGTTTGTTTGTAGTTGGAAGTCCCATAATATTTTTACATCTTCATTTTCTCCAACTTTTTCAATTGTATGGTCCCACCAATTTTTGGCTACAGGTAGCTTGTATTTTTTGCAGATGTTCCAGTGTATCATCCCTGCTACCTTGTCATGCCTTTGTTTGTGGTCAGTCTGTGCGATCTTTTTACAACAGCTGATTAGGTGGTCCACAGTTTCATCTGCTTCTTTACAAAGACAGCACTTGCTGTTTGTTGTTGATTTTTGGACTTTTGCTCTTATTGCATTTGTTCTTAGTGCCTGTTCTTGTGCAGCCAGTATTAAACCCTCTGTTTCTTTCTTCAAGTTGCCATTCTTAAGCCATTGCCAGGTCTTGGTGATGTCTGATTTTCCACTTATATTGTGCAAATATTGACCATGCAGTGGCTTATTTTTCCATTTTTCTGCTCGGTTCTTGACTTGTTCTTTCTTGTAGGCCTGCTTTGTTTCATTGGTGTTGAATAGTTTCTCGTTATTGACCATTTGAAGTGCATCTTCTTCACTGTCCTTGATATATTCTTCAAGGCCTCTTTTCTTCTCCTCTACTGTTTGATGGACTTGCAGCATTCCTCTTCCACCTGAGCTGCAAGGGAGGTAGAACCTATCTACATCACTGCAGGGGTGCAGAGCATGATTGATGGTCATGATTTTCCTGGTCTTATGATCTAGCGTCTCTAGCTCTGCCAGGGTCCAGTCTATTATTCCTGCAGTGTATCTGATAACAGGTATAACCCAGGTATTTATGGCTTGTATAGTGTTCCCGCCATTTAGGATTTTTCTAACTCTCCTGATGTATTCACTTCCAATTTTTCTTTTAACTTCAGTGTGTGCAATGTTATTAGCCTGGAGAATGCCCAAGTATTTGTAATGTTCTTTCTCTTCCAGGTTCTTGATGTTGTTTCCATTGGTCAGTTCTATTCCTTCTGTTTTTCTTATTTTCCCTCTGTTCATTATTAATGCAGCACACTTGTCTAGTCCAAACTCCATTGCTATATCGCTACTGAATATACGGACAGTGTTTAGCAGTGATTCAATTTCTGACTGGGACTTTCCACACAACTTCAGATCGTCCTTCTTCTTCTTCTTCTTCTTCTTCTTCTTCTTCTTATTATTATTATTATTATTATTATTATTATGCATATTTGTGACAAAGAAATCTGGGTCTGTCTCATCAGGATCTGACACAGATCAACCTCATTTCACATGGATTATCAAGGAAGCATGAGACAGTCACAGCATTAAGCTGTAATTCAGGCCAGTGATCTAGAGGTGAAAGGCTCCATATCACTTCAGCTGTTGAAATCTCCAGAGGTTTAAGCTATATACTGTAGAAACACACACACACACACACACACACACACACACACACACACACAACATTTCCAGACAGTGTTTTCCAGAATAGATGGAGTCTGCCTCCTGTACTGAAATAAAAGTCTGCCATGTACAAATGGAGCTTCCAGATGAGAATGTCATTGCCTAATCTGGAGAAACATATTCAGGTCAAGTGCCAGATGCAGTTATGCAGGGAAATAGTGTAGGTCCTTGCAGCCTTTAGGGAAGGAGCATAATACCGGAATGCTAAAGAAGAATAGAGAGGCGTCTGCAGAAATTTGAAGTAAGCTTTTGGTACGCATTTTCCCCTTGTGTTGCAGACCATGATTATTGATTAATCAGTCTTTGACAGAGAGAGAGAGAGAGAGAGAGAGAGAGAGAGAGAGAGAGAGAGCTCAAAAGTGCGAGCGCACTGTTTTCAAAGGCAGGTATATTAACTTCAGAATGTATTGGGGGGTATACCTATGATTAAAGTGCATTGTAAGGATAATGATGTAGTTAATTTACAAAGCTTCCATACCACTGTCATTGATAAAATAAGCTTCCAAATAATTTTTTAAAAAGCAATTCTTAAACATTTGGGGGTGTGGGGAATCCAAGTATATAGGAAGTGGGTTATCAATGTCTGGCACAGCCTTTTTTGAAACACAAACTTCCTTTGTGTTCTGGCTTCACAAAGAGGACTAAAGGGCATTTGTCTCTTGTGTATAATTAATATCCATGCCATACTGCCATATCTGGATATAAACACAAATCAGGCATCCAGAAACGTAAACAGCTTTAGAAAGGAACTTCTAGAAGCTACAGGACACCAAACTATTTTCTAGTTTTCCAAAAAGACATGGCCTTTCATGAGAGGGAGGAGGAGGTGGTCAACATCAAAAGTTTATACCAGGCTCAGAGAAATGATAGGCTTGGGCCTATGTGTGCTAGAGTCCTTCTTATCATTTGGAAGAATGATAGAGATGCCAGACTAACTCTGGATTACCTCTGGACATCTGGAAGAGAGAGATCACAACAGAGAAATTAAGTCATCTCTATCTGGGACGACTCTTAAGTCGTTCACACAGTGAGGCCATTCACACAATTATGTGCTCCCAATTTTCAGATGTGTGGAAGCAAGGTAAGAGGAAAACCTGGGTAGAAGTGATTGTGTGGAAGCAGGGTAGGAGGAAAAGCTACCCAGGTTTTCCTCCTAACTTGCTTTCACGCAATCACTTCAACCCAGGTTTTCCACCTACTTTGCTTCCACAAAACTGAAAATTGGGAGCACACTAGGGATGTGCACGGTCCGGAGAAGTCCGGACCGGCACCGAAGGGGGGCCTTGTTTTTAGGGCGGGGAGGGCTTGCTTAGCCCTCCCGCCTCCTTGCCCCCGCCAGCGCCCGTATTTAACATTATAGGGGCGCTGGAAACCAGCCGCCCCCCCCGCCGCCACCACCGCCGCCGCCGCGAAATCACTCTTAAAAACATCCAGCCCTCCCTCCCTCCCAGCTAGCTGCCCGCCCGCCCCCCGACCCACCCACCCACCCAGTCGCTCACCCGGTCGGTAGATACTAAGCGAGAGGAGCTCCGGCACAGAGCTCCTCTCGCTAGGAAGGCCTCCGGGAGAATGGTGGCTTGCGCGCGCATGCGCGCGCCGCAAACCACACCGTTCTCCGGAGGCCCGGTCTACCCGCCGGGAAAGGGCCGGGTAGACCGGGCCTCCGATCGCTGGGTAGACCGGGCCTCCGGCGATCGGAGGCCCGGTCTACCCAGCGATCGGAGGCCCGGTCTACCTGGCCCTTTCCCGGCGGGTAGACCGGGCCTCCGGAGAACGGCGTGGTTTGCGGCGCGCGCATGCACGCGCGCGCAAGCCACCATTCTCCCGGAGGCCTTCCTAGCGAGAGGAGCTCTGTGCCGGAGCTCCTCTCGCTTAGTATCTACCGACCGGGTGAGCGACTGGGTGGGTGGGTGGGGGGGCGGGCGGGCGGGCAGCTAGCTGGGAGGGAGGGAGGGCTGGATGTTTTTAAGAGTGATTTCGCGGTGGCGGCGGTGGCGGCGGTGGGGGGGGCGGCTGGTTTCCAGCGCCCCTATAATGTTAAATACGGGCGCTGGCGGGGGCAAGGAGGCGGGAGGGCTAAGCAAGCCCTCCCCGCCCTTAAAGATATACCCCCCACCCGGACCCGAACCAGCCCAGTCCGAACCGGTCCGGCAGTTCGGCCATTCTTTGGAATGGCCGCCGGACCGGTTCGGGCACACCACTAGAGCACACACAGCTAGTGATGTGCATGGAACCATGGCAGGGAGGCTCGAAGGTGGCGGGGGTCTCCCTTCAAGAGCGGGGCAGAGTGCACTTACCCCTCCTGCCGCTTTCCCCCTGCCGGCATCCGTGTTTCTTAATGCCCATTGAGGCGGCAGCATACCTCCCTGCCACCCTGTCACCCTCGTCTTCCTGATATGACCAGAAGTCACCGACATGTCTGTGTGCGCTGGCACGTCATGCACACACGTGCACCTGTGCTGGCATGCACAGGCACAGCAGCAACTTCTGGTCATATCCAGAAGACAAGGTCAACAGGGCAGCAGGGAGGTACACTGTCACCCTGATGGGCATTAAGAAACACGGACGCCAGCAGGGGGAAGTGGCAGGAGGGGTAAGTGCACACTCCCCCACTCTTAAAGGGAGACCCCCACCACTGTCGAACCAGCTGAACCACTGGTTCTGTGCACATCCCTACACACAGCTCCCAAACCCAGGTAGAACACAGTTTTTGATTGTGTGAATTACCTCAGTATCTCTTTAATCCATTCCTCTGTTAACTTCTCATACCAGCTTTCCAGGCATACTGAATTCCTAAGAAATAAGTAGAGCCCTGCTGGATCAGAGATGATACTCCTTTCCATTCACTCATGCTGACATATCTGAAAGGGTGCAGTTGTCTCTCATGACAGTGTGATAAGCAACCAGCACCTTCAGTTGCCCTACAGAAATGGGAGTTGACTTTCTAACACAACTGCTTATGGCCATATGATTCATATGTTAATCTGTGTGCGTGTTTTAAAAGGAAATAGCGGTTGTTGGCACAAGCGGGATCTTTTCTCATGGGACAAACAGCAGAGGAACGGAACAATAATTTCCCCAGCAAGATCTGCAAAGCTGATAAACCCTCATTCCCCTTTCTTTTTCTCATGTTCATGCTCTGTAATAGCCTGAACTGGGACAGGGAACTGCGAGCCTCTAATTAGAGCTGGTTAGGTTTGAGTGGCTTGGAATTGAACTGAACCGGGTCTGAATCAGACCGATGGGGATGGTTCAGAGCTGTACCAGCAAAGGGGAATCCAGCAAGGGGCAGTGGGAGTGGGGGGAGGGGGCTTCTAAAAGTGTTCTAAAAAGCAAAACATTTAAGGGAAATTACTATGGCCACCAACAATGGCGGCTCCCCCAACTCCTCCTCCTCCTCTCCAGTGTTCAGAGTCAGCTCAGGCCCAATTCAGGCCCAGTTTGGGCCTTTCCCAGCCCATTTCAGGCCTCTGCGCATGAATGGAGGATGTTTCTTTGACCTCTGTGCATGCGCACTGGCCATTTGTGTGACACAGGTGTGCATGTGCGGAGGTCAAAAAATGGCCTCCACAGCACTCTTGGGGGAAGCCTGCTGTGTGTTTTGAAGCCTGAGCAGCAAGCATTGTCCCCAGATCCTGTCAGCAGCGACTGTTCCCTGTGATTTCAGAATGAAACAGATGACCTCACTTCCTGTGTTAAACACAAACAAGTTGTTCTAGTAAGAACTAATCAGCTCACCTTCCTTTCACTGTGTCTAAATCTGGACTAAATTTGGTGCAAATCGAGGTCCACAAGTTAGATCTCTTGCGCCTCAAATGTTCATGTGTTCGCCATCTTTGATCGGGGTGGATGTCATCATTACAAACCGAACCATTGAGGTGTCCCTGTGTGTCACTCATTACAGCTGTTCCAAATTTGGTTCAAATCGGTTAGACAGTCCTCACATTATTGCACTTGCACCTCAAAGGTTTATGTGTCCACCATCTTGAATTGGGGTGGATGACATCATCACAAACTATGCCATTGAGATGTCCCTGTGTGTCACTCACTGCAGCTGTACCCAATTTGGTTCAAATAGGTTAGGCAGTCCACAAATTAGCCCATTTGTGGCTCAATAGTTCACACGGTGGCCATCTTGAATTGGAGTGGATGACATCATCACACTCCATGCCATTTGGGCATCTCTATGTGTCTCTACAGCTGTAGCAAATTTGATTCAAATTGGTTAGGTGGTTCGCAAGTTAGCCCACTGTGCCTCAAAGGTTTATGCATCCGTCATCTTGGTTCGGGGTGGATGACATCATCACAAACTATGCCATTTAGGTGTCCCTATGTGTCACTCACTGCAACTGTCCCTAATTTGGTTTGAATTGTTTAGACTGTCCACAAATTAGCTTACTTGAGCCTCAGATGTTCATGTGGCCGCCATCTTGAATTGGAGTGGATGACATCATCACACACCACACCATTTGGGCATCCCTATGTGTCTCTACAGCTGTAGCAAATTTGCTTCAAATCGGTTAGATGGTTCACAAGTTAGCCCACTTGTGCCTCTAAAGTTTACGCGTCCACCATCTTGGATCGGGGTGGATGACATCATCACAAACTATGCCATTGAGGTGTCCCTATGTGTCCCTACAACTGTACCGAATTTGGTTCATTATGGTCCAGGTGTTGCGAATTTGATGGCGGGGGGCCGGACGGACACACACACGGATGGACACACGGATACACACACACAGAATACTGGGTGATCTCATAAGCCTACTGGAAAGTAGGCTAAAAAATAATCTTTGGAATCTGAAGATCTATCAGTGTGTGAGAGTGAATGAAATGCATACGTTAAAAAGAGGGGAGAAAAGGAGAGCAGAAATCCTCAGCATGAGAAGTCAACACTTGCTCATTCTTGCACTGTGACCTTGGAATCTGCAGTTCACTCCTCATTTTATTTTTAAATGAGGTTGACCAGGAAATTGCTATCTGCTGAATCCTAAATCCTAATCTGATTAAAGTAAGAGCTTGTGTTGAGTTTGTATTGAGTTTGGTGTCAAAATGACCACATGTGTGGAATAGAAAGGCAGGAGATGACCCTCTAAGGCATGTGCACATGTGCATGCTCACAGGTTTTTTGATGTCCATTCAGTTAATTTAGATCCAACACTCTGATTTAATCTGGAAGGCTCCACTCCAAATTCACATGTGTGCATACTGCCTTGAAACTGACGCCTAGAACAAAGCTCATTCAGCAGACAGAAGGGAAAAAAATTAGAGGGCCATGCATGATCAGAGGTCCAAAATGGGCCAAAGCAAGCCCAAACTGGGCCCAAATCAGGCCTGAGCCATCCCAGGTCACGGGAGTGGGCACACGGGAGGCCAGCAGGGGTAAGGGGCCCCCACCCCATTGCCACCGGCAACCATGGTGAGTAATTTTCTTTAAATTTTTCACTTTAAAAAACACTTTTAGAAGCCCCCTGCTACTGCTGTCCCCTAAAGTGGAATCCTCGCAGGAGAGGGTAGGAACTTTAAATGTCATTAGTGAAAGGTAAAATTATAGAAATTATTTGCCTATAAGTTTTTAAAACTTTCCTAGTTAAAAGAAATGTCAAGGATCTATGCTCCTCACTGTATGGTATGCAACCAAATGTTTTGTCAAATTTGAGTGTAGTTTCATTTTGTCTCAACAAGATTTGGCTTCCGGTATATAAAATTCCCTAGGAGTAGACAACCACAGGGCTCTGTGGTCACCAGGAGTCAACACACCGACTCGACGGCACACTTTACCTTTACCTAGCTGTATTAGTCTGCTGCAAAAAAAGCAATAAAGAGTTTTGTAGCACTTTAAAGGCTAACAAGTAGAACAAGGTTTTGTGGACTGGTAGACCCCACTTCATCATATATGTTTGTTTGTCATATTTCTGTACCTTCTGATATAGACGTCTCTAGGCGGTGTACAAAGTTAAAAACATAGCAGACGTAAAACCATATAAAAACAGTTAACATTCACAAAACAAGTAAAAATGACTTCAGAAGATAAAAAGCATATTCAATAATCTCAAATTTCAGTTAGAAGCCTGGGAAAATAGGGCCTTCCTAAAAGCAAACAGAGAAGGAGAGGCTCTTATTTCAACAGGGGGTGTATTCCTGAGCCTCGGGGCAGCCACAGAGAAGGCTCCACCAAATGAGCCAGGCCCAGTAGCAATCGTAACTGGACCTCTCCAGATGATCTTAATAGGCGGCAGGGTTCATGACAAAGAAGGTGCTCTTTTACATACCTTGGACCCAAGCCATTGAGGGCTCTATCATATGCATTAAGAGGTAAAGGTAAAATTGTGCCCTCGAGTCTGTGTCGACTCCTGGTGACCACAGAGCCATGTGGTTTTCTTTTGGTAGAATACAAGAGGGGTTTACCATTGCCTCCTCCCACACAGTGTGATGTCTTTCAGCAGCTTCCTATATCGCTGCTGCCTGATATAGGAGTTTCCCAGCAACCTCTTGCTTGCTAGGCAGATTGTTTCCCCACTGTGCCATTAGGTGGCTGCATTAAGAGGTATCCTCAGCTAATTCTGCACATCTGACAAAGTGGTCTCTAGTCCAAGAAAGCTGATACCACAAGAAATGAATCTGTTACTTTTAAGGTGCTGCAAGACTCTATTGGTTTTGCTTTTCCTATATGTAAAGCATTCTTTCCCCATTCAACAGAAAATGTTGACAAAGCCTTAACTTACAGTTGACCTCTTAACTTAGCTATCATAACTGGCTCAATTCACCCTCTGTAAGCAGAAGTTAGTAGTGCCACTGTATCTGTCTACACATGTAACTATCACATGTGCTTAGTATCCTCAGATATCATTTAATTATATTCTCTCTGAGTATGAAGTGGATTGGGTGTCACTATATTCTAGGGTTGTGCGTTTTTTTCCTTCCTGTTTTGTTTTTGGCGCGAATCCGAAACACCCCTGTTTTGTGATTTGTTCGAAATCAGCCAATCCAAAACACCCCAATTTTGTTCTTTGTTTGAAATTGCAAAATCCGAATCTGAAATGTTTTGGATTTTGAAAAATGGCCCTGGGGAAAAACTAGTGGGGGGGGGGTAGTGCCCAATGGGTGGAAACTACCACCCAAATTTCAGAGGAATTGGGCAAAGGGCTGATTTTTGGTGAATTTTTGAAGTAGAGGATTTTTCCCATAGGGAAGAATGGAGGTTTCAGCAAAAGTATAGCTTCATGTTGGGGGGAAAGGGGTGGCCCAGAGCAGAGTAGGGTGGGTGGTAGTGCCCAGGGGGGGCAAAGAAGCTGCCAGAATTATTTCAAAGGAATTGGGCAGAGGGCTGATTTTTAAAGATGTAATGGAGTTTGCGCATCTGTAAAGTTCTTCCCCATCGGGAATGATGGACCTCCATAATTCCTGCCCCATAACTGCACTTGGGGGGCACCAGGGGGGCCCAGAGCGAGTGGTGGTGTAGAGCACATAGGGTGCCAACCACCCCCATGGGTTGCTAACCCATGGGGTACTGGGTTCTGTTGTTTCTGAGATGTTTGAGTGTAGATTCAGATTCTCTGGTAGCATATGAGAGTGGATTCATGGTTTGTCATTGAAAATCTCATGTGCTACCAGAGAATCTATACTAAGTACACCTCAGAAACAGCAGAACCCAGCACCCTGTGGTTGGCACCCTGTGTGCACAACACCACCACTCTCTCTGGGCCACCCTGGTGCCCCCCAAGTGCAGTTATGGGGCAGGAATTATGGAGGTCCATCATTCCCGATGGGGAAGAACTTTACAGATGCGCAAACTCCATTACATCTTTAAAAATCAGCCCTCTGCCCAATTCCTTTGAAATAATTCTGGCAGCTTCTTTGCCCCCCCGGGCACTACCACCCACCCTACTCTGCTCTGGGCCACCCCTTTCCCCCCAACATGAAGCTACCCCAGTGCCCCCCAGGCTACCCTTCTGAAACCTCCTTTATTACCTGGGAGGGGGGACCTTAAAGAAGCATAAACTTCAACAATTCCTAAGAAATCAGCCCTTTGCCCTATTCCTTTGGAATAGGGCAAGTGGCAGGCACCCCTTGGGGCACTGCCACCTAACCCACTGTTTTGCCCCTCAGGTGCCCTTTCTGCCCCGAATCTGCCCCAAAGACATGTCAACTTCAGAAATTCTTTAAAAATCAGCCCTTTCCCCAATTCCTTTGGTATCTGGGTGGCAGCAGGCACCCATTGGGGCACTACCACCTGAACCACTCTTCTGCCCCTAAAGCCCCCTTTCTGCCCCAAGCCACCCCAAATAACATCAACATCACACATCAACAACAGCAGAGCTTTGGAAAAAATCAGGCAGATTTCCAAAGGTCATGCACATCCACATCCCTCCCGCCCAAAATGCAATTGAGCTATACACAACAGTGTGAAACAACAACTATGAAATGCACACTGCCCCACTGGGCAATGAGGGTAAATGCACACTGCCCCACTAGCCAATGAGGGTAAATGCACACTGCCCCACTAGCCAATGAGGGTAAAATTTACCCTTAAATTTGCTTAAAAGGAATAAGGAAGCAATTGCCAGCAGATCAGTCCGTGCTTTCACTGGCCAGTCTGTGGGCTGGAAGGGCTGGAAATTCAAACAGATGTCAAAACTCAAAATGGAGACTGAAGGAGAAAGACTTTTTGTGATTGCAAAATGGAGTTCCAAAACAGCCGAAACAACAAAACATTTTGTATCTGAAACGAAACGCACATCCCTACTATATTCCCACAATTTTTAAGCCTTTGCTGAAATTTCAGTTGTTTATTGTCTGTTAATACACGACTTTAGGAGGAGTACTCACTTTGTGTCAACTAGAAGTGATACAAACAGATATTCATTTGTTGAGCTGTGCTTTGTGTGTGTTTATGCAAAGAACTTGAAACCTGGGTTACCACTCTTATAGCATTCGTTTTGGAACTTGCTGCCACTGTCCTCAAGTCCTTTTATACAGTTATCCCTCTCCAGCTGCTGTTTTCCCAAATGTGATTTTCAGGATCCGTGACTGGGCATTTGTGACCGGTCTTGCCTAATACGACCCAAGTATCCACGAGTTATGTTGTTATTTGGGTGGCAAGAAGCGGGAAGGAGAGGAGAGAGAGAAGCAGAGGTGAGAAAGAGACAACCTGTCTGTCATTCATGGGGGAGAGAGCTCTCAGGAGGGGAGACAGGGCTGGCTTTGCTTCAGAGAGGTGCCAACCTGAAGGACGGGGCAGGGGGTGAGCAGGAGCTGAGGGGAGGAGGTGGCTGCATCATGTCTCCAACATGTCCTGCTAAGCTTGTGAGCTGCCTAGGACCTGCTGGGGGTCGTGCACGCATTTCCACTTGCTTCTCCATCCTCACGCGCCACTTAGTTCCATTTTAGCAAAATGTGGCAAGTAGCCGCTGCTGGTTTGCATTGCAGCAAAACTTGCACTTTGAGGCTAACTTGTGAACTGCCTAACCAAATTTGCTACTGCTGTAGTGAGTGACGCAGAGGGAAACCTCAATGGCATTGTTTTTAATGATGTCATCCACCCTGATTCATGATGGCAGACATGTGAACATCTGAGGTGCAAAACTGTCCATTCCTCCTCTCAGTGAGGCAGCCACAGGAGGAGTGTGCTAGGGCGAAAGGGCAGGCTAATTGGAGAAAGCAAAGAACATGAACAGAGAGAAGGAGGGAGAAGAGAGAGAGAGGGAAGAGACAAGAGAGAGATGAAGAATTAGGAACAGAAGAGCCAAAGAACGTGTGTGCCTGCTATTCTGGTCCATGGGCTTGTGAGTGAGTGGGTCAGCCGGCAGGTGAGTGAGTGGATGGGGAAACTTGAGGAGGGCTGGGAGGAAAGGGCAGGCTCCTTGGAGGAAGCAGAGAATATGAACAGAGAGAGGGAGGGAGGAAAGAGAGAGAGATGGAGAGCAGCAAAGGAGAGAGAGAGAGAGAGAGGCAAGCAAGCGGGCAGGGAACGTTGGTCCTCCGCTACCTTCTCGGGCCAGAACAGAGCGAGAGTGGATTTTTAGTGCTTTTCAACTTGTTTCCCTTTGTGAGTGGATTTTGGTGCTTTGTTTCTCATTGTTTCTCCTTGTTTTTGAGCTGCTTTTGTGACTGTGGTTCCCCTAACCCCCTGTTTCCCATAGCTTTCCATTGCTTTTCAACCACAAATATGCCAATCATGAGGTTTTCCTGGAACGGAACCCTCGTGATTGGTGAGGGATGACTGTACATTATAAATCTCCCTAAATGTCAGTACATTTTGCCCAGAGCAGACAAGCAGTGTTTTGGAATTAACAGGAAAGGCAAATGCTTCACACTTCCTCATCACTTTCCGGGGGAGGGGGGGTGGGAGCCTGTGTGCATACCTTTCTTCATTTGAGAATTTATATCCGCTTTTCCTGTTCAGGAAATGGAACTGCTCAAGGTGGTTTACAAAGTTAAAACATCATAAAACAGCAGAGCAATGATCATACACAAAATACAGCTGATTAAAAACAAAACAAAACAACGAGGGTCTAATAACTAGACAAAACACATCACTGAGCAGCAGATTGTATTGTCAATAGTATTCTGATAACTACTGATTGAAAGAATGATTTTTTTTAGCCTACTTTCCAGTAGGCTTATGAGATAACCTGGCATCCCGTGTTTGTGTCCATCCATCTGTGTGTTCCCCCACCCCCATCAACTTTGCAATGCCTGAACCAATATGAACTAAATTGATGGGCATAGCTGTAGGTCACCTAGGGACACCACAATGGCATAGTCTGTGATTATGTCATCCACCCCAATTCAAGATGGCAGATATATACACTTTTGAGGCGCAAGTGGGCTAACCTGTGACCCGCCTAACCAACTTAAACCAAATTTGCTACAGCTGTAGGGATACATCACATAGTGATGTCCCTACAGTAGTGATGCTTAGTTTGTGATGAGGTCATCCATCCTGATTCAAGATGGTGTATGCATCAACATTTGAGGCGCAAGTGGGCTAACTTGTGGACCGTCTAACCAATTTGAACCAAATTTAGTACAGTTGTAGTGACTGACACACAGGGACACCTCAACAGTGTAGTTTATGATGATGTCATTCACCTCAGTTCAAGATGGCAGATGAAGAAACATTTGAGGTGCAAGTGGGCTAACTTGTGAACTGCCTAACCAAATTTGCTACCGCTGTAGTGAGTGACACATAGGGAAACCTCAATGGCATTGTTTTTAATGATGTCATCCACCCTGATTCATGATGGCAGACATGTGAACATCTGAGGTTCAAGCAGGAACAGATTTGGAATAAATTTGGTGTAGTTGTAGGGAGACATAGGGACACCTCAAACACATAATTTGTGATGATGTCATTCACCCCAATTCAAGATGAACATTTGAGGCACAACTGGGCTAATTTAACTGCCTAACCAATTTGGACCGAATTTAGTCCAGTTGTAGGCATATTGAAAAGAAAGTCCTCTAGGGTATATGGCATTCTTATATTGGTTGTGTATGTGTGATGCTTGACACTCAGAATTCTGGATTTGTGTTTCCCATATTACAGACATGAAAGCTGGCTATGTCTCATGCACCAGTTTCATAACCATGAAAAGTTCACCACTGTTTCTATTCTTTTCTTTAAACCCTTTCTTTTATGAACTTTGCCCATTTGCCCAGCTGAGCAAAATGTCTGAGACAGAACATTTGGATGCCCTACAGCTCCAACTTAAGCAGTCTTGATATTTAAATTCCATCCTGTCATATTAAGGAAGTGGCCCCAGTTTGCAGAAAACATTAGAATACATTCTTCAGTACAACAATACGAAATTCTTCCATTTCCTTTGAGTGATGCCTTTTAATTTTAAACAAGCATTTCTAATTAGAATTATTTTTTTAAAAAAAACAAAACATTTTTTATATCCCGCTCTTCCTCCAAGGAGCCCAGAGCGGTGTACTACATACTTAAGTTTCTCCTCACAATAACCCTGTGAAGTAGGTTAGGCTGAGAGAGAAGTGACTGGCCAAGAGTCACCCAGCAAGTCTCATGGCTGAATGGGGATTTGAACTCGGGTCTCCCCGGTCCTAGTCCAGCACTCTAACCACTACACCACGCTGGCTACCTTGCATGCTTGTTCTTTCCCCCCAAAGAAGTAGTGATGTGGGACCCACTGGCTCTCACATGATGGAGCATATTTTCCACTAAGCATCCAAGGGCCCAAACATATTAAGGGTTTAAAACCATTTGATAGTATTTTATTACCGTTCTTGGAAATGTGGCTTGTTTATCCACTGTTCCCTCCCTCCCCCCATGCAGTTTTAACAGAGAAGTGCCTATAATGTGCATGGCTGCCATTTGTTTTCAAGATGAAGGGTTGTAATGCAAATACCCTAGACCCCCTTTCCATGTGTTATGAATCTGGTGTGTTCTGGACTGTCAGCACACAGGTTCTAAGGGGATGGTGTTTATATTTAAGATCAAGGGGGCCAGTGTGGTGTAGTGGTTAGAGTGCTGGACTAGGACTGGGAAGACCCGAGTTCAAATCCCCATTCAGCCACGAGACTTGCTGGGTGGCTCTGGGCCAGTCACTTCTCTCTCAGCCTAACCTACTCCACAGGGTTGTTGTGAGGAGAAACTTAAGTATGTAGTACACTGCTCTGGGCTCCTTGGAGGAATAGCGGGATATAAAATGTAAAAAAATTAAAAATAAAATCAAGGGTTTATAAAGATTTTTGTTTATACTGGCTGCCATCTTGAAACAAGATGACAGATGGGGGGAAATACCCACATCAGGGTCCCCTAGGATCCCCTTCCTGTGTTGTAAATTTGATATTGTATTGGACTGCGCACACAAGTTATTAGGGACGCACACAAAGACAAAGGCATGGTGATCTCATAAATGCTTCTTTCCCTCAAAAAGCAGGCTAAACATAATAAGGGTTGGTAGTTCAAATAATTCTTTTGCATTCATCAATCCCTGCATATGCCTAAAATAATAAACCAATCAGCTAAAAGGGAAATTTTCAGGATTGGCTAAATTCCCCAAGGAGTCTTGTCTTCTCTGCTCTACCATTCTTACCCTCCTCTATTTCTTTGTTAAACTGGGGTTAGCAACTGTGGGTTTTGTCTTTGGCTTGACTGCATGAATTGCTGTCCATAGAGCTCCCCAGTGATTACATTTGCTTAAAATGATTAGTGTCCGCATTATGAAATATGGTTTTGAAAACCTGCTTCTCTAGAAATGTTGACACTAGTTCTAGTTTCTGCCTAATCTGTTTATGGCTAGGTTTGGAAAAGTTAGATTTGTATTATTATATCTGTGTGTTTTTAAAGTGATTGCCCACTGACTAATATTTATTTTCACATTTCTGTACCGCCAAAATTCATATCTTGGCGGTTTGATATGGCAAACATGTTTGAGAGCCAGCATGGTGTAGTGGTTAGAGTGCTGGACTAGGACCGGGGAGACCGGAGTTCAAATCCCCATTCAGCCATAATACTAGCTGGGTGACTCTGGGCCAGTCACTTCTCTCTCAGCCTAACCTACTTCACAGGGTTGTTGTGAAAGAGAAACTAGTATGTAGTACACCGCTCTGGGCTCCTTGGAGGAAGAGCGGGATATAAATGTAAAATAATAATAATAATAATAATAATAATGATAATGATAATATAATAATAATAATAAGTGGAAAATCAGACATCACCAAGACCTGGCAATGGACAATACTTGCACAATATAACTGGAAAATCAGACATCACCAAGACCTGGCAATGGCTTAAGAATGGCAACTTGAAGAAAGAAACAGAGGGTTTAATACTGGCTGCACAAGAACAGGCACTAAGAACAAATGCAATAAGAGCAAAAGTAGAAAAATCAACAACAAACAGCAAGTGCCGCCTTTGTAAAGAAGCAGATGAAACAGTGGACCACCTGATCAACTGTTGTAAGAAGATCGCACAGACTGACTACAAACAAAGGCATGACAAAGTAGCAGGGATGATACACTGGAACATCTGCAAAAAATACAAGCTACCTGTAGCCAAAAATTGGTGGGACCATAAAATTGAAAAAGTTGAAGAAAATGAAGATGTAAAAATATTATGGGACTTCCGAATACAAACAGACAAACATCTGCCACACAATACAGCAGATATAACTGTAGTCGAGAAGAAAGAAAAACAAGTCAAAATAATCGACATAGCAATACCAGGGGATAGCAGAATAGAAGAAAAAGAAATAGAAAAAATCACCAAATACAAAGATCTACAAATTGCAATTGAAAGGCTGTGGCAGAAAAAGACCCAAATAATCCCAGTGGTAATTGGCGCCCTGGGTGCAGTCCCAAAAGACCTTGAAGAGCACCTCAACACCATAGGGGCCACAGAAATCACCATCAGCCAATTACAAAAAGCAGCTTTACTGGGAACAGCCTATATTTTGCGACGATATCTATAATAACCAACAGTATTGATGATAAAATTCAGCCATCCCAGGTCCTTGGGAAGGACTCGATGTCTGGATAAAACAAACCAGTCAATAACACCTGTCTGACTGTGTAAACAAGATATAATAATAATAATTTGACCAGAGCTTCCACCTCAGCTCCCTCGCAGCTCAGGTGGAAGAGGAAAGCTGCAAGTCCATCAAACAGTAGAGGAGGAGAAAAGAGGCCTTGAAGAATATATCAAGGACAGTGAAGAAGATGCAATTCAAATGGTCAATAATGCGAAACTATTCAAGACCAATGAAACAAAGCAGGCCTACAAGAAAGAACAAGTCAAGAAAAGAGCAGGAAAATGGAAAAATAAGCCATTGTATGGTCAATATTTGCACAATATAAGTGGAAAATCAGACATCACCAAGACCTGGCAATGGCTTAAGAATGGCAACTTGAAGAAAGAAACAGAGGGTTTAATACTGGCTGCACAAGAACAGGCACTAAGAACAAATGTAATAAGAGCAAAAGTCCAAAAATCAACCACAAACAGCAAGTGCCGCCTTTGTAAAGAAGCAGATGAAACAGTGGACCACCTAATCAGCTGTTGTAAAAAGATCCCACAGACTGACTACAAACAAAGGCATGACAAAGTAGCAGGATGATACACTAGAACATCTGTAAAAAATACAAGCTACTTGTAGCCAAAAATTGGTGGGACCATAAAATTGAAAAAGTTGAAGAAAATGAAGATGTAAAAATATTATGGGACTTCCGAATACAAACAGACAAACATCTGCCACACAGTACACCAGATATAACTGTAGTTGAGAAGAAAGAAAAACAAGTCAAAATAATCGACATAGTAATACCAGGGGATAGCAGAATAGAAGAAAAAGAAATAGAAAAAATCACCAAATACAAAGATCTACAAATTGCAATTGAAAGGCTGTGGCAGAAAAAGACCAAAATAATCCCAGTGGTAATTGGCGCCCTGGGTGCAGTTCCAAAACAACTTGAAGAGCACCTCAACACCATAGGGGCCACAGAAATCACCATCAGCCAATTACAAAAAGCAGCTTTACTGGGAACAGCCTATATTCTGCGACGATATCTATAACAACTGACAATAAAATTCTGGCATCCCAGGTCCTTGGGAAGGACTTGATGTCTGGATAAAACAAACCAGTCAATAACACCTGTCTGACTGTGTAAAATAATAACAATACATATGCATGGCTCACTCTTGAACTGCTGAGGTGGCAGCTCGATAAGGTGATGTGGCCAGTGTTCCTTCTAACAGGAATTCCCAGATCTTGTTGACTACAACTCCCATAATGCCCAGCCAAAAGCCATTGCAGCTGGGGATGCTGGGAGTTATTGTGAACAACATCTTGAAATCCCTGTTAAGAGGGAAGACTGGATGTGGCTGCTCTGGCCTTGACACACCGAATACCAGTGTAAACCATGAAGCCAAATGGGCAGACTCTTGAATGTCCTGCCTTTAAAAGTGCAGCAGTGGAACAATGCTTTGCCTCTGCTCTTGGAATGACATTTTCCTCTGACCATTTTCATGCAGAGTTGCTTTGACCCTGTTGGTAACTGAGCAGGGGGTGCAGGTATGCCTGTTCAAGAACTATTTATTCATCAATTAACATGTGTCAGCAATTTTGGATGAATTAATCCAGGCTAAAACAGGTGATATATTCTGTATGCAGCATAGCAATTGTAGCTGCAAAAGCTGACAGGATATAACTGCCTGCAGACCTCATTAATGTGTAGGGTTTTTATCAATCCAATTAATTTTTCTCCATGGAAATTTTAAAATAAAAATATCATGTGAGTGACTAACGGCATCAAAAAGACTGTGCTTCAGTACAGGGAAGCTCAGTCCCATTTGGTACAGTGTTGCCTGACAGAATTGCAGCCCAGTCCTAGGTAATGGTTGGCATGTCTTCCAAGTACATGTTTATAGTACTGCAGCCTTAATGGAGAGCCAATTCAAAGGAGGAGGAAGATGAAAAAGGTAGATTTTCACTTATGTCACATGCTACCGGGGCAAAGATGTAAACTGAGAACCACTTACCAGTGGTTTACTTGAGGGCACCTGGGCTGTCTCAGAGCATGGTTTACAGTTCAAAAAATTTTAAAATGTCCAAAACATTCCACACATGCGATTCTCTCTTTTGTCTGCATTTTTATTTTCATGGAAGAACAAAACATTACTTGAAAACTATTTTTTAAAAGATATCGCTACGGAGAAATCATGATTGCACTTGCGTCTAATAACAACAGAGTTTGAACTTAACTAAAACAAGGAATCTGGATTACATGAGCTCCAGTTTGGGAGAGCAAGGAGAGGTAGTTCCCCTTCCATGTTTTTCAGAACATTCGTGGTTATTTCTCTGGAGCATTTATATACATCATAGAAGACCCCATCTTATTTATTTTGTTTTATTTAGAAAATGGGTTAGCCAGCCTTTGGCATAAAGCTCTCGGGACAGGATAGAGTCAAGAGCCAAGAACCAATCAAGGAAACCTCATAAAATCAAAGCAGCAACTGCAGCTATCACCAGACAATAAAATCCAAAGGAACGATAAAACATCAAGTAAAATCAACTGCTCCACATGCTGGGAGGCTTCAGAGGTTCTCAAACTAGGGTCCCCAGAAGGGCCTTTTTAAGGCCCTGAGGCGCATAGAGGCAGAATGTTTATTTGAGCACCCCCGCCCCGCATCTTCTCTCTAGCTGAAATACTGTGCAGTGTTTTGCACACAGTGGAATGTAACATTTGCGTAAGTGCATAAATGGCACAAACAGAGTTACACAACAAGGCAGCCATTATATGACTGCTCTGTCACACAACTTGGTTTGCACAATTTTTGTAGTACTACAACGGCGCTTTTGCACAACTGCACAAACATTACTGTCCACTTCATGCATAATGTTGCACAGTATGTCAGCTACTGCATCTTGTGTCCATGGCCCTGTTAAGACATAATATGGAACCACAGTTCCCCACCCACTCCCTCCGCTCTCCCATCCACATTTGGGGAAGAGGGGCCGCTCTGCAGTCACTGAGAATGCAGAGAGGTAAGGAGCAGGCTGTGCAGGCTTCCTTCTTTCCTGAAGGACAGGCCCACATAGCCAATAGCAGCCAGAGCAAGGAAGGAGCTTCCTCCCTCAACTCCAGCTTGAGAAAAGACTAACAGCAGTGCCACGTTTGAACATACTAATGAAACCTAAAGATACTAGAAGGTGACAAATGGAGTTTGGCTAGGGAAACCATGGGTCTGTTTTTTCCCTTTTAACTGTAGTTCCCCAGGTTTGGATGTTCGATTAGCAAAACCAGAGGTGAAGGGACCTCTGGTTTTGTATTTCGTCTGAATCCGGCCAATGTAATAACCCAAAATACTGAAGTAACTCTTGAACCTGGGTTACAGTTTAACTGATTAGTTTTACTGCTTTGAATGAAAATGATTGATCTGATCATTTAAATACTGAACCATACTTTGGATGGGGTTCCCCTTTGTGAGTGAGCCCCGGGGCCATTGCCCTCCCTTGCCCCCCTAAAAAGACTGTGATCTAAAAAGGTGTTGTTGGCAAAGACCATTGTGGTTGAGGATGATATGAGTTGTAGTCCAGCAATATCTGGGGCAGAGACACAGCAGTGTTGGAGAGGGTCCTGGGACAAGACGTGAAGGTGGACCCCTACCCCCGCCTTCTTCTCCTTCTCCCTCCATGTCTTTGCTGCAGACAAACTGTAAGGATTCTGTGAAAAACAAACATTCTTGGCACACCCTTTCTCTTGCTCCTATACAAAAAATATCACACTCCCCATGCACACTTTCACACATATGCTTATATATATGTGCATTCCCTGACTCAGAAATATTTTTTTAACATATAAACATACTATGACAGGGGACTACTTTGGGGACAGAGAGCCATCTTATTTGTTTATTTTTTGTCTGTGTAAACCACCCTGAACCATTTTTGGAAGGGCGGTATAGAAATCAAATTATTAGAAATCGAATTAGAAATCAAATTGTTTATTGTTTGTCTGTGTAAACCACCCTGAACCATTTTTGGAAGGGCGGTATAGAAATAGAATTATTATTATTAGTAGTAGTATGAATAGAATAGAATAGAATAGAATAGAAGAAAAAGAAACAGAAAAAATAACAAAATACAAAGATCTACAAATTGAAATTGAAAGGCTGTGGCACAAAAAGAAAAAATAATCCCAGTGCTAATTGGTGCCCTAGGTGCAATTCCAAAACAACTTGAAGAGCACCTCAACACTATAGGGGCCATAGAAATCACCATCAGCCAATTACAAAAAGCAACTTTACTGGGAACAGCCTGTGACGACATCTATAATAACAGCAACAACATTGATACAATTCAGCTATCCCAGGTCCTTGGGAAGGACTCGATGTCTGGATAAAACAAACCAGTCAATAACACCTGTCTGACTGTGTAAACAAGAAATGATGATGATGATGATGATGATGATGATGATGATGATGATGATGCAGTCACTTCATATATTCACACACCATCAACAAAGCTGCTCTCTCCCTTATTCGCCCATTCGCACACATGGCCCTGCTGGATGCTGGGCGGAGCACTGCTGCCCCGTGTGGGATTGCAGGCGGAGCGCCACAGCTTGCAAGTGCTGCTTACACGATGGTAAGCACCTGCTTATTACCTCCTTAAAGGTACCTCCCCCCCTCCCCGCCTGGCGCTGCTCTCACAGGCCCCTCCTGGCTATGCTCCTGTTATGGTGACTCAAGTTTGAGAATCCCTAGCATAGTCAAAGTCCTTGCTAGGTTCGTGTTGAAAGGACATCTGGGTTGGCACCAGGTGAGTTTCTCTGGGTAGGGATTGTGTTGTGAACTACACCTGGTTTTGCACTCTGTACATGCTCAGAGGGAAAGAGGCAAAGTCACATCATACACAAACTGAATTGGTTCTTGGAGATGGTGACCATGTAGGATCTGGACGCACAAACAGAGATAGAGACACACTCAGAAAGTTCAATTATAAAAAGTTGCTCATCGGGATAAAATAATCCACATTAAAAACATGTTTCTGATTCAAAGTGTAGTGTAATGTGCCTAACTAACATATGTATGTGCAATCAGTAATTACAGCCATCTAATAATCTAACAAATCCTAATAAAACATTTAGAGAGAAGAAAGAAGGAGGGAGGGCTTAGGAGAGGGATGGCAGTGATTAGTAGAAAGGAGGGAAGAGGGATCCAAGGCTTGTGAAGGCAGCATATTACCAGGATCAGAGGCTTGAGAACGGTGGATCTTTCAGCTGAAGGAGTGAGGCTGTGGCTGGGGACAGGAGCTTTTAGAGCGATGATCAAGCATGCAGTTTGCTCAAAGCAAGGCTGAGAGTCAGAGCACTATGGTTGGGGAAGTCTTGACTTCTCACTGTGCAGCAGAAGTCACAGAGTTCCTGTCCATGGACAGAGTTCCTGCTTGTTGCCCCACAGCTTAGCAGCAAACTCTGGGATGGCTCTTGAGCAAGTATGCTTGTTAGGCAAGATTGCTAGGGAGTATCATGGCCAGGGAGTCTTGACTTCTTACTGTGCAGCAGAAGTCATAAACAGACAGTCCCTTCTCCCTGGAAAGAGTTCCTGCCTCTAGCCCTGCGGCAATGGCGTATCGGGGGTAAATGGCGCCCAGGGCTGGCTGGCCCTGAAATGGCGCCCCCCGCCGCCCCCTCGGCCCCCCACATACCTGGCGGCGGCAATTCGGCAGCGGGCGTGCAGCAGCGGCATTGGCGATGGCCTGTAGCGGGCCGAGCGGCGGCGCGGCGGGTCACCCGCGGCGTTGGCAATGGCCTGTAGCGGGCCGAGCGGTGGCACGGCGGGTCGCCCGTGGCGTTGGCGATGGCCTGTAGCGGGCCGAGCGGCAGCGCGGCGGGTCACCCGCCGAGGACTACTGCAGAGCGGCGCCGAGCCTGCCTGCTGGCCCGGCGCCGCCAGGCAGGCTCGGTGCCGCTCTGCAGTAGTCCTCGGCGGGCGACCCGCCGTGCTGCCGCTCAGCCCGCTACAGGTCATTGCCAACGCCGCAGCTCGGCCTGCTACAGCCTGGCCATCGCCAACAACACCGCACGCCCACCGCCACACTCGGCGGGCGATCCAGAGGGGTGTGGGGGGAAGCCACTTTTTGGCGCCCCCCACGTGACCCGCTGGGGTGGCGCCCAGGGCACGTGCCCCCCCTGCCCCCATAGTTACGCCCCTGTCCCGCGGCTTGGGCAGCAAAGCCTTGGATTGCTCATGAGCAGATCTTGCTTGTAGGCAAAAGACTGCTTGTAGGCAAAAGACTGCTAGCTCTCTGTCCAGTAAGCCTCATTCTTTATAGTTGTATCTTCCTTTGATCTCCCATCATCTTTCCTGGGTCCCAAAAGGTGACAACTTGCTGTTACCTTCTGGATAATGTCTTTTTTAATTATTCAGGCAGTCCAGGGAGATCTTAATCCCATCTTCCGTTAGCTGCTATCTTGGGGAGGGGACCAAAGCAAATCTGCATCTCTGAGCTGCAAATGGGCCTCTTCTCTTGTCCCCAGATTTGGGCCTGGTCCCAGAAGGTGTTAGTAAAGGGACTAAATCTACAGGTGTTCTCCTAGGGTGGAATTTCTATAGACAGCAACTGAGTAATCCCCTTTGGGCATAGCAGAGCAATCATTGACAAGGATTAACATAGACTTCTTGCAACAGGAAGTGGGAGATCAGCCCCTGGCCTCTTCCACAGACATTATCTGATAGTGAGTTACATTTTAGCATATTGATTAGCTCAGGCCTCGCCCTTGTGTTTCTGTGAGTGCCCATTTCACAATACAATGCTGGATTACCTCCTCTTTCACAGAGCAGTTCGTGAGGCAGTCCTGAGATCTGGGTGTCAGTTCACCTTGAGTTCAGGCATTTAATTGAACTCTTATAAAATGGAATCAGACACAGGCCTGGGTTCCATATAATTCTGGGTTGGTGGCTCTGGGTTTAATGTTGGGGTTGGGGAGGGTCCCCAACAATTGCCAATATAACGTGCCAGGACTAAACGTTGCTCTTGTGGCAGCAAATTCCTTACATTAATAATGCATTATTTCTATTCTTGAATGTTCCTCATTGAATCTTGAATACATCCAAGAGTAGGCTTTTGAAACTTGCTGAGAATTGTACCAAATCTTCCCCTATTCCAAAAGCACATTGAAACCTAAAATGGCACCCCTTCTGGGAGGAAGTGTACCATTGAAGTGGACAGTGGGTGGGGAAAGTGGTCTGAAGGCAGCAGAGGCGTAACTATAGGGGGGGCAGGGGGGGCACGTGCCCCGGGCGCCATCTTTTCGGGTCACATGGGGGGCGCCGCCATGACCAAATTCATTTTTTAAATTTTTTTAAATACAAATTTCTCCTGCTCAGTGCAGCAGCGCTGCAGCAGTCAAGGGAGCGTGTCAGCGCCCCCTCCCCCACGAGCGGTTCCTTCCGCGCCGCCCGTGCCCCCCCATTGCTTTGCTGGCGGCCAGTCAGTGGCCTGGCTTGGCGGCGGCGGGCACCGCAGCGGGCGCCTTTCATGCTGCTCACTGCGCCTGCCCTTGGCTGAGGCTTGCTCGCTCCATCGCTCGCTTAGTCTGGAACAGCCAGAAAGAGGCCCTCAAGTGGCTTGCAAGCCAGAGGGTCTCTAGTCAGTGACACACGCACGCACGACTTGGCCAGAGTGCTGAGTTGCGCTGCGCATGCGTGTGGTGCGTCCATCCTCCTCTGTTTGCCTGCATGTGGTGGCGCGGTCGCCGTCGCGGAGGAAAGCGTGGTTGCTGGGGATGGGGCTGCACTGCAGCAGGCGCAGGCAGGATGACGAGGACACACACGGACACCTACACAGAAGAAAGGATTCGGCGGCGGGCGGGTGGAAGCAGCAGACCAAGTGTCAGGGTGAGAAATTGAATGAGTTGCAAAAACTACAGAAGCCACATGTGGGGGAAAAACATATTAAAGATTCAGGCTTTTATTTAGCTGCCCAACTATGGTCTCAGGTGCCTAACAGGTGTTAATGTTTGCATTATATGCTCCTCTCTCCACCCCAAAAGAAAGAAAAACAATCATAAAGATTCTTTGGCACTCAATCTTAAATGCATGCATGTATATGGAACTGAGAGTCAATTCCCACAGCCTGGGTAGTACAGCAGTGTGAGTTGACTCAAGCAGTGTAACATAGCTGCCTGTGCATTGTTACAAGGTGTTTCAAGAGAGTTTTACCATGAGTTCTGCTTGCTGGCATGCTCGTTTTTGCACTGTGAAAGCTTGCCTTGTGATCTCAGTTTACGCTGAAGTGCTCCTATAACAGCTCCATCTCAGAAAAACCTGCGGCGTTAGCTTTAACAAGTGCCTGTGGTATTCTGCTAAAGACACAAAGTTTGGCAAGAAAAATGGGGGAGGGGGTTATATGCCAGGACCTTTGGAGATTGTCTCTTGCTTGTGAGGAAAAACCTAAGTATAATGTGGTGTGTATCATCAATCATTGCATCATAATTCTGTTGTTTGAGATACAGGCCAACTCCACAGGGTTGTTGCTTGTGAGGAAAAACCTAATTATAATGTGGTGTGTATCATCATTGTATCATAATTCTGTTGTTTGAGATACAAGCCAACTCCACAGGGTTGTTGCTTGTGAGGGAAAACCTAAGTATAATGAGGTGTGTATCATCATTGTATCATAATTCTGTTGTTTGAGATACAGGCCAACTCAACAGGGTTGTTGCTTGTGAGGGAAAACCTAAGTATAATGTGGTGTGTGTATCATCATTGCATCATAATTCTGTTGTTTGAGATACAAGCCAACTTCACAGGGTTGTTGTGAGGAAAAAACACATGTGTGTCAGTCAGATGTATGCTGGGGCGGCGGCGGGGGGGCGCAATTTCAGTGCTTGCCCCGGGCACCGTTTTCCCTAGTTACGCCTCTGGAAGGCAGCCTTGCTGAAGCCAAGCAGGCCTGGGCCTTGCCACTACCCAGGTAGAAGACCACTGCTAGGTCCACCATGGAAGAAAAGCAAGGCATACACGTAACAAACAAATAAACCCAGCCAAATGCTGCCAGCAGCAAGATAATTTTTTCTCTTTCTCTTTCATTTTTTTTCCTTTTTTCCTCCTATTATTTTTCATACATATACTTCAAATTGAAATAGTCAGGGCATTCTAATTCCACCGAAAAGGAAGTGTAACAAAACAGGGGTTACCCTAGGCTTTCCTGGGATCTACCCCCATTAGAGAGATTGCTCTGATCCCTAGGAGCATGCCACTCTTTCAAGGTAGGCTGCCACCAGTTGAAGACTGATCTAAAGCCACTGACCCGGCTTAGACACGGCTCCAACAACCTAGAACTGTCTGGCTTGGGGCTTATAGGCATTTATAGCCAAAGTCTTCATGATCCAACTCTAGACAACAATATATTATTCTGAAAAAAACTCAACAGTAACAAATGACCTTACGAGGCACATGGGGAAGAGTTTTGCAAGCAACCCTCCAGAACCTGTTAAATCAGACTGAAGCCACTTCTAAGAATATTAACTTTATTTCTTTTTTTAAGGGTTGCACGCAGAATAAGGTATTAGGGGAAAATAGGTTGAAACTGGAAGTAAAGAAAGGCACACAGGAATTCAAAAGAAAATACAAAACATTTACTAACTGACTAGCACTGAGTTTTACCTTAGTCTATCAGTAGGCAGGTCCTTGGCTGAGAGAGCATTAATCTCTAGTCTTCCCTGGAACACCCATTTGCAGAGGCAGCTGTGGGTCTCACACCTGTCCATAGTTCAAAGAGTATTCCAATTTCTTCCCCTCTGGGTGGTGAGATGCAAAGGGTCCCTATCGCCTGTGTCAGATAAGATTAGGGAATGGGTGAAGGGAGGGTCTATGTGGAGTGATGCTCTCACTTCAAGATGATGGAGCTCTGCGTTTGTCACACAAAGTAATTAGAGTAGAGGATATATTTGCTTCTTGAGAACCTGGAGCCCCATGTTCTCTCCATAACAAAACTGTTGTACATGCAAGCCCTTTTTGGAGGGTAAGCACCAGAGAGTTAAGCCGAAGGCCTTTCACCTTCCTAGTGATTTATCTTGTTCTGAACTCCCTGCAGCCTTGGACTGACCCCTTGATTGCATTAACAAATCAGAGATTGATGAGAGATAGAGGATTATTGTTTTGGGATAACAGATTATGACAAAATTAAGCTCTTAGAGTAATTGGAGGGGGAAATTGTGTTAATGTTTTAAGTCATTGCCTGAGCGAACTAGGTATAAACGGAACTCTTTCATGATAATGATGGTAGAATCATTTTATTTGTGTGAGTTTAACTTACCAAGATGTTTTCAAAATAATTATTATTGAAAACCAGTTCCATTTTCATTTCTAGGAAAGTTTCTGGAGTGGGGAGAGAAGAGAAACTTATTATATGCCCTCTCCACTAGGCTCATCACATAATATTAGCAGCTACCCATCACATTTAATTAATTTCCTTTTTTCCTTGCTAATATGGCTTGGTGCCATATTAGCTTTGTTTGTAGTGCATTCATAAAAAGAATAATAATAGGCTGAGATCCTAACAGGAGATGATAGGAAACAGCTAATGTGAGGTGACTCGCATATTGTCGGAAGGACAGGAATTCTCTTGTTCTGGTTTTTGTCAACCAGTTCTTGACTGCATAGGAAAGATACAGCTTTCTTTGTCTGCTCATTTAAAAAAAGCAAACACTTGCTATTTTTCAACATAAACAAAATATATGATGAACATGAAAATACATTTTTAGATCATTTCACATCATTTTACCTAAGCAACATCTTGCATAAGGGAACCATAGTTTCCCCATATGGGTAAATGTGTTACCCATAATGGCATAATGGCAGTTATGAGCCAACCTGGAGCTTTCCCAGACAGCAGGCTTTACCCATAATTTACTGTGGGTTTGAGGCATATATTAAGATGCAATGAAAAACCTGAATTGTGTGTGAAGTGCTCCCCGATAGCTCACAGTGATTTGGAGTAAATTTGCCTGATATGTGAGCATCCCCGCTCCATTCCAGAGGAGATGTACACTAAAAGCCAAGTGTGAAAAACTTCCCGGACATAAACCGGGCTAGACTCCAATATGCAGGGGGAAATCCAATTTGTGTATGACCTCCGATATGTCTCATGGACTTTCAGGGTAAATCTGGCCAATATGTGAACTCATGCCCTCCATTCCTGAGCTAAAGGTCCTGTCAAGGAATACTCCAGGAGTTCCCTGTGGCAAGGTACTAGAGAAAGACATGCTGTTCTGGTAGCTCCAGGTCTTAACACTCACATCAATTTTGGAAGATGAATACAACTGAAGGAAGCCCGGCGGGGGTGGGGGCTGGTGGAGTCAGTCATGTGACTTGCCTCTGGGGGCCCCCCAAGGCAGTGGCCCCCAGACAACTGTCTCCCCTTGCTCTATTATAGTTACGCCCCTGTTCTGAAGCACAAAAGATGTAGGTACGACTCAGCCTCTCTCAAGATCAACCCTCTCCCATGCATGATGCATTTGAAGCTGTGTGGGTGGAGGAATCCTGGACTGCTGGTTCCCCTTGCATGTCATCTTCCCATGCACGTGCAGAGCTATGTGTGCACACATTGCCCCTTGCAGAGAAGGAGCTGGATCATACCCATCTATGTTAAGATTTACAAAACAAAGTGCGTGCAAAAAACATATTGAGGTCATTCACTTGACCGGGTGGGCAGGGGTGGAGGCTGGTTTTACTCACTTTCCTCCCAGGCAAGCAATGGTGTTTCTCTGGGAGTGCGGACCATGCTCCCAGACCAGCAGCACTGCGTGGCGTGATAACGTGTCCTGGCCTCCAGAGATCCCACAATGCACCACATGACACGTGCGATGCATTGGGGGATTCCCACAGGAGTCAGGCACTCTAGGCATCTGTCTCTGTGTGTAGCCAGGCTGGAAGCAGCCCGGCTCGCACATGAGCAGCAAGCCTGAGTTAAGGGAGTGCTTGCTCTCTTAACCTTGGCTAAAAGCTGGGTTAAGAAGTGGGGCTAGGCAGCATCCCTAGCCTGGGTTAGGCTGTGTGTGAGAACAGCCTCTTCAGCCTAAAGCAGCCTTAACTAGCTTTCAAAGGAGGCAGGGGCAGGGGCAAGTGAAATGAGACATTTTTTTTAACACAATAGATATGTAGTTATTCCTTACTTGTTGGAAAATACAGATTCCTTCCCCCCACCCCAGAAAGCAGTTTGTTTGTAGGAAATGTGAATTTACACACCTTCCAATGAAATATGTAATTGGAAAAAACATTATTTTTCTCCCCAGCTTGTGCAGCGATTGTAGTATATTTGTGTATTTTGGACACTGGCGATATGAGTGTCATGAGCACCTTTTGATTAGTGCCTGTCAGAGCACTAGTGATGAACATCACAACTCTTCCCTTTTGTGATTGTGTCATTTTGCAACCATTTTGAATTATGTCTTCTCTTTCTCCTTACTACTAAAGTAAGGTAAGCATTCCCCCAGTGTACCACAAAAACACATGAGCACTCAAAATGCCCTTGAACTGGCAGAGCAATTCTGTGGTCCAATTACACTGGTGTAACTTACTTACTTCCAAAATAAGACGCGAAGAGAAAACAAGAGCAGTAAAACAAAAACCAGAAAGGTCTCCCCAAAAACCTCACCTGTCCTTCAAGGCCCATTGCACGTTGAAGTCATCTGGAAAGGTCCGTCTCAAGTTACCACCAGTCTGTCTGGTGGCGACTTGGAACTGGGCCTTATCTGTGCCTGCTCCTGGCCTGTGGAATGTACTCCCGGCAGATATCCACAGTTTAGGCTCTTTGTTGGCCTTTAAGAGAGCCCTAAAAACCTATTTTTTTGGCCTGGCCTTCCAAGGTTTTTAAATTGTTTTTAAAGTATTTTAAATGGTTTAAAATGGTTTTTAAATTGTTTTTATATTGTTTTCAGCATTGTCTTTTAAATAGTGTTTATGTTTGTGTCTTTTAAAATTTGTTGTACACAGCCCAGAGCCTTCAGATGGGGTGGTTTATAAATGTAATAAATAAATAATCATAAATAATAATAAGGCCATCTGCAGAACTTTTCACGGGGGCATGTGTGTGTGTGGGGAAACCAGCAACCCAATCACCCCCTTTCTGGGAGTATACCCCTTGAATTCAATGGGAACTGGCTCAATCTGAGGGGGGGGGGAGAAAGTATCATGCTGTCACTTTCACAGCACCCATAGCAACCACATTGGCATACACTAGTCACAGGGTGGCATGCTGACAATGCATTGTCATGGAAGGAACCAATCCCCTTGTGGTGACAGGGAGATGCCCCCCATGATGTCAGCACACCACACCATACCACATACACAAAACATACAACCCCACCTGACATAGTGCCTTCTATTGCATGAGCTGCCCTGGCACAGGCTGCAAGAAGCCAGAAACTGAATTATGCCAGGGACCTCGGCACCCTGAGAGAAATCACCCTATACTCCTCACTCACACAAACACAGTAATAACCAACTTTTGGAACACAAAGACAAAGACAATGACAATAGCCCTTTTGAGAAGGAAAAAGCAGGTAAAACAAACACAGAGGCTTTGTGTACAGCAAATGATCATTTTGCCAGAAGAGGAATTGGAACAAGCAACAAGGAGAACCTCTTCACACTCACATAGAGGAAGATAGGAACATAGGAACATAGGAAGCTGCCATATACTGAGTCAGATCATTGGTCTGTCTAGCTCAGTATTATCTACACAGTCTGGCAGCAGCTTCTCCAAGGTTGTGGGCAGGAATCTCTCTCTAGGGATGGGCCTGGACCGGTCCAGAGGCCATTAAAAAGGCCTCCGGACTGGTCCGGAGCTGGGTGGTTCGGTACCTTTAAGCGCGGCGGGAGGGTTTACTTACCCCTCCCGCTGCTTTCCGCTGTGGTGCCCGTAATCCTCTGTGTAATTGGGGCGGCAGGACACCTCCCTGCCGCCCCTTCCCCGACGTTACTTGCAAAAAACCCCAGCAGTCCTTTGTGCGCGTGCTCGTCTCTGTGACGTGCCTGCGTGCGCGCAAAGGACTGCTGGGGTTTTTTGCAAGTAACGTCGGGGAAGGGGCGGCAGGGAGGTGTCCTGCCGCCCCAATTACACAGAGGATTACGGGCACCACAGCGGAAAGCGGCGGGAGGGGTAAGTAAACCCTCCTGCCGCTCTTAAAGTTACCCCCCACCCCAGTGCCGGACCGCAGTTGGTGGTTCCGTGCACACCCCTATCTCTCTCAGCCCTATCTTGGAGAAGCCAAAGAGAGAGAAATTGAAACCTTCGGCTCTTCCCAGAGTGGCTCCATCCCCTGAGGGGAATATCTTACAGTGCTCACATGTGGACTCCCATTCAAATGCAACCAGGGCAGACCCTGCTTAGCTTGGGGGACAAGTCATGCTTGCTACCACAAGACCTCCTCTCCTCTCCAAGATATTAGTAGCTCACTACAAAGAGACCTAAGATGGGAGTCAAGGAAGCCAGGTTTGAGCCCAGCTGAATGCTAGGGGGGTGGATGCTAGAATTAAAGCCAACCATGTCATTTGCATGCCTGACCAGCAACACCTGTGCCAAAAGAAAAAGAGGAGAAGGAGGGAAGTCTCAAACCCACAATGCACACACCACAGAGCAGCCATAGCAGGTCAAGAAAAAGACACATTTGTCATCCCACAGACTTAGCCATATACAGTATACCAAAAACAAAGAATCATATAGAGCATTAGCAGAACTAAGTCACAAGGAGTAATCCACTTTATTCCACATTGATTAAACCCTATTTGACCAGATTGTGTTCAGTTCTGGGTGTGACATTTTAAGGACAATGTAGATGAATTTGAACAGGCTCATGGAGGGCAACAAAGATGGTGAGAAGTCTGCGGAGAAAATCCCTGAGGAAACATTGAAGGAGCTGGATATGTTTAGCATGGAGAAGAGAAGACTGAGAGGGATAGGAGTGTGCATGGAACCAATTCCGGTGGTTCGGTTAGAATAGAAGCCAAATTTGAACTGGACCACCACTCCACAAGATAGTTTGAATTGAATGGGCCCCTGGTTCGGTTCAATGGTCGGACCGGTTTGGACCGGTTCAGAACCAGTTTGCTTCGGTTTGAAGGGTATGCTTGTATAGGGAATCTGGTGAGGATTCCCCTTTACAAGCAAAGTGGAGAACCCTATCGTTAAAATACATCTAATGGTGGCCGGATGTGGTGATGACAGGTCACTTTACTACCAGTGCTGGTGGCTCCTCTAAACTCTGGATTAGGTCTGGCACTCCCAGCAGCGCAGCCCAGTTCCAGCCTCCGCAAATGTGTGGAAGCAACTTGTGTGACCTCCACGCATGCATGGAGGCACCGGGCTGTGCTGCTGGGAGTGCCAGACCTGGTCTGGAGTTTAGTGCCACCAGTGGTAAGGTCCACTCTTGCCACCGCCCCCCCCCCCACCGGCCGCCAGTAGAAGTATTTTAAAGGCAGGGTTCTCCTCTTTGCTTGTAAAGGGGAATCCTCACCAGATTCCCCTTTACTAGCATATTCCTCAAACCAGTTCTGAACTGTTTCCATTTGAACTGGGTCAGTTTGGTCTGAACTCAGTCTGGCACCGCCTTTTTGCAGGCTGGTCAGGTTCGAGTTTGAACTGGTTGAACCAGCCCCGTTCAAATCGAACTGAATCTAACCAGTTCTGCAAATCCCTACAGGGGGACATTATAGCATTCTTCAAATATCTGAAGGGCTGTCAGAAAGAAGAGGGTAAATACTTTCTGTTCTCTGCTGCCCCCAGAGAGCAGGACTAGATCTATTTGGCTTAAGTTATAGTAGGGTGGATTTTGGCTGAATATTGGTCAAAAGTTCGTAATGTTAGGCTTAGTTTGGTGATGGAATAGGTTACTTGGGGGGGTTTGTAGGCTCTCTGTCACTGGAGGTCTTTAAGCCATCTGGGGTATGCTCTAGCTCTGGATTTCCTGCAGTGAGCAGAGGGTTGGATTAGTTGGACTACAGTGCTCCTCCAACACTATGATTCTATTATTCTAACTTGTTCCTTTCCTTTCCTTTCCTTTCCTTTCCTTTCCTTTCCTTTCCTTTCCTTTCCTTTCCTTTCCTTTCCTTTCCTTTATATCTATGTACATTGCTTTGGGAACTTTTGTTGAAAAGTGATGTGTGTATATATATGTGTGTGTGTGTGTATGTATACACACACACACACACACACAAGTCTTCATCTTCTTCCTTAAACCAAATGGCCTTTGCAATGCAGTTATTTTATACCTTTAGCAATATGGGTGGTTATATGGTGGGGAAGGAGATGGAAGGGGAGCAGAGCCCTGGTATTGTGTGCCCATGTATGTGTGCAGTGTGTGCGCATTTATATGCTATGTATGTATGTATGTATAGCACCAAAAGATGTGTTTTCCCCCCTGCTGTTCATAGATTTAGTTTCTGGATATCTGAGAAGGAGGGGATGAAAAAACAGTGCATATTTGCCTGTGCTAACATCTTTTTAAAGCTATTTGCCTTTTGAATGTCTCTAAAAAGGAGAGAGGAAAAGGAGAGGAAAAGAACATGAGGAAAAGGAGAGAGAAAGGAGAAGAAAAGGACATGAGGTTTGAGGTTGAGGGAAGGATGATCACCAAAACTCACCCCTCCCCGCCCTCTGTGTATGTTCAACTCTTACTCAATATGTTGAACAATGTTGTTGTTGTTATTAATTCCCTGAACATAAAATCTGCATGTTACGGAGAAGGGTACTCCATAGCCTTTTCCTCAATGTTTCTATATGGAAGGAATAATTTTGGACGGAGGAGCATTCAGTTATGTGAGCACTCACATGCACTCAGAAGCCGTCCTATAGTCCAGAAACAGGTTTAGCGCCTTATCTGCTCTTTTGAGGGCTAAACTAGATGTAATGAAGGGGATTTCCATGGCAATAAACTATGGGATGTTAAAAGCTTTTGCACAGATTCTAAACATGATCTTACTCCCTGTAGAAACACTGCATCAAGCTTCCAAAGTACTTCCTAGCGCATTCTTATCCTTTGTATGCACAGTGAGCAGGGTCTTCATGCAGTTTTTGCTGTTCCACCTGCTAGCCAGCTCTTGCATTCCAAGAAGAACCCATCCCTTTCCATTACTACTTTTGTGGCAACTTGGGGAAAGGTGGGTTCTTCTTCGAAAATAAGAAGCTGCCTTAACTGCATCAGACAGTCCATCTTATTCATTCATTCATTCATTCATCTAGTTATCTACTTATTCATTAATTAAAATTCTATATGTAAGCCGCTTTGGAAACTTTTGTTGAAAAGCAGTATATAAGTATTTGTTGTTGTGACTCAATATTGTCTACATCTGGCAGCAGCTCTCCAAGGTTATAGGCAGGAGTCTCTTCCAGCCAAACCTGGAGATGCCAGGGAGTAAACCTGGGACCTTCTGCATGCAAGCATGTAGATGTTCTTCCACTGAGGTATGGCTCCATCCTCTAAGGGTAATATCTTACAACACTCACATGTATCTCCCATCCAAATGCAAACCAAGGCAGACCCTGCTTAGCAAATTCATGCTTGTTACCACAAGACCAGCTCTCAAGAGAGCTGGCTGGCAGATGGCTCTGCGAAAATCACATGAGGTCCCTGCTTGGCGTGTGTAAGGTCATGCTAGGAAGTAGCATGGAAGCTTGTGCAGCATGTGTACAGGGAATAAGATCACACTTGGGGCTTGTTCAAAAGCTTTTAACATCCTGCCATTTATTGCCATCTGGAAAGGCCTAAAGGCAGCTATACCTGTTCATATCACTGCCCTTTTCATGTATAAAGCGAAGTTGGAGTCTAATTTTAACATTAAACAGGGTGCACAGGCAGAGTTGATCTTTCCCTTGAGGATCTGGCCCACGGCCTCCTGTCTCCAGGGGGGCCTCCTCAGAGGCCTGCTGCCACCCCACACCTGCCCAACTGCTGCCCTGCACCCGTCCTGCTGCTGCCCCACCACACTGATCTAAGCCGTTTTCGCCACCATTTTCACAGCTGAGGGGTGAGCCAAGCAGGCCCCTCCCGTGGCAGCGGCAGTCGGAGCGGATGGTGGGCCTGTTCATCCAGTGAGAGAATCAAGTGTCGCAAGCCTGTGACATCACAGGCTTGCAACGCTCGATCCTTTCACTGCTCAGGCTTCCCTGGTCAGACAGGCCCACCAGCTTCTGCACCTGCCGCCACCACCACCATGGGGGAGGCCTGCCTGGCTCACTCCCCCCCACCCCCACCCCCCTGGCTACGCAAATGATGGCAAAAACATCAAAGATCAGTGGGGCAGTGGCAGGGTGGCAGCAGGCTTTTGGCCAAAAGATTTTTCAGCGGGGCCTAGCAGGGGCAGGGGCTCAGAAGCCCTTCAGATCCGGGCTCCAAAATGACCTAGGTGTGCCACTGTGCTCAGGTAAGAAGAACAGAACACTCCTTTGCCTTGCCTCCCTATGCTCCATTGCTTCAGGCACATTTCTTCCCAGCCTAGTTCACTGCCAGTATTTGAATTGAGCTGGGGGAAGAGAGCCTGAAGCAGCAGAGTATGGCAAGGGCAGAGTTCAGTTACTTCCTTTTGTTGTAGAAATTAGACCCCACTATATATACATGAATGAGGCAAGCACTCGAAGCATTAGACCCCATTATACATGAATGAGGCAAGCATTTGAAGAACAAATATGGCTGCTCCTGTCACATTTAGTTTGGCCCCAAGAACTAGGCCTCAATCCCACCCTGGCTGAGGAAGTGTCCTGTGGAGCATGCGTTGTCAAACACTGATAGGAAATCACCCACAACAATACAATAGTACAATGGACTAAAGCAGCAGGCTGCCAAAGTGTTTAATTGAAACCATGGCAATATATCTGGAAGCCATCATTTTCGTTAGCAAACTTTAATTAGGTCATGCTTTCAGTACCCCATGGGATGGAAAAGCCACTCACATAGCCAGGGTGGTGTGTAAGATTATAAACAAAGGAAAAAAGAGAGAAAGAGCAGGAGATGATGAGAAACAGGACAAGATCAGGCGAATTAGCAGACTTGAAAACCGTGGCTGAGAAAACAGGGACATGGGTGGGGGGGGGGATTCTAAAATCAAATAAAATCCACAAGAGAAAGAGAGAATTATTATGGAATAATAATATGAGATTTATTTATTACTATTAATATTTATTTATTGGAGGAAAATGCATCAGAACTAGAGATGTGCACAAATTCTCACACACACACACACACACACACACACACACACACACACACACACACCAATTTGTACCGGAAGCAAATCATCCCTGATTTGTTTTTGGTCTGAATCTGGCCAGCTAGCACAGGGGCAATTTGTTTTGTTCAAAAATTGCCCAAAACACTTAGATTCGGGTACAAATCGTTTTGTACCCAAATTGATTCGCAGAGACAGCACTGTGCAGGCAGTGATTCTCTCAGCAGCCGGAAGGGGGTGGGGAAAAAAATCTCTTCTCTTTTCCTCAATCAGAAAAGCAGGAACAAAAACCAGAGAATCTATTCTAGGCAGCAGGCAGACAAGGCAAAGCAAAGCAAAGCTCCTCTCTCTCTCTCTCTCTCTCTCTCTCTCTCTCTCTCTCTTCCCACGAGGCAGAAAGGCAGAATAGTGGCTTCCTGCCTCCTTAAGTACATTTGAAAATCCCTCCTTTGAACTCCCTCCACCCTTGTCCCTTCTTTGACCCTTCCCTTAGCCAATGCTGCGTCAGTGATCCCTGGCAACACAATGTTTGAATGGAAATCAGCCAATCTGGAACTAGGGGGGAATTGCCAGCCAATCATTGCATACTGAATCATTGCACATCTTAAACTTGGGAGGGCAGGATTTTCAAAAACATTTCCTGACACAAAATGGAGACAGCAAGAGAGATTGCCACAAAATGGAGGTCTGAATCTATTAATTTTTGGGGTCCAAAATCCTGGTGATTTGTTTTGGACCTGAATCTGGCCATCTAGTACAGGGGTGATTTGTTTTGTCCACAAATCACCTGAAAATTTGGGTACAAATTTGCACATCCTAAGCAGAACCAGAAAGAGAAAACAAACAAAAGTGAAATCATAATAGCTTTAAATGATGTCAATAGTTAAATTAGGAGAAAGAATCCTACCAGAAGTCAACTCAGACAAGAGGCCACTGCCCAATTTCAGCAGATTTCCCCTTACCCTGTGGCACAAGCCATTCTATTCCCAAGGGTCTCTTGAACTTCAGGAGCAGGAGCTTAACAAGGGGGAGGAAATGGGAAAATCCCCTTCTATGACTTTCTTTCTACTCATAGAACTTTATTTTAAAACAAAACCAGAGGAGATGCAATTCTGAAATATAGCTAACAAAATTATCTGACTTCCTGCATATTCTTCCAAGTGTAATTTCCTCATGCATCACAAGCTAACTGCACTCAGAATAGTGTTTTTTTGTCTTAGCTAACAATTTTTTTTGTTTTTATAAACAGAGAGAATGAATGGGTAAAGACTGTGAAAGTTACAGCAACAGATGGGCTGGTTCCCCAAGGAGCTATTCATTTGTTCTGTTCACCCTCATTCCCTGCTCCCTTACGTAAAAATGGAATACAATGGATGCTTAATACTGTATTACACTCTGGCATAAACTGGGAGGAGAAGAGAGGGGCATGTTCTGACCGCCAGTAAGTCTACAGCTACAGAGGAAAGTAGTGAAACTTTCTCAGTTTTTCTCCCTGAAATAAGCCCTCATGGTAATATTTAGATCTAGTTTACATAAGCTATTTTGACCCGACAAGGAAGTAGTCCCTATGTTCTCAGTCATACATTCATATAGACAGTGTAAACCAAGTGATCACAGATTCAGTTCTCATGAATTCCCATAACTGCAACAGCAATTTTGCAGCTGCAGCAACCAGGGAAATTGCTTCTAGCTGTAAATGTCTACAATCTAACATCTAACTTCACCATAAATGCTGTTAATGCTGCTTCTGGTTGCCCCACTTACCCAAGTGTGAGAAGTCCCAGGAGCTTGTGCACCTTGGATTCTGATTTCCTCTGGAAGGAGCGTCATTGGAAGGAGCGTCACTGGAAGGAGCGTCATTGGAGACTTATGATGTTTTTGAACTGGTTCACACAATCACTTCCAACACATGCACTGAAAGCAGGGAAGTGTTGAGAATGCACCTACCCTGATGTCACTGATGGATGTCCCATCAGGCTGTTGGGACATCCTTTACTTGCATGAGAAGGGTGATCATCCAGATTGCTCCTCTACATGGGCCACAAACCCCACAGTTTTGTGGCATGAGTAAATTCAATCTCTCACCTAGCAGCTCACCTGCTCTTTTTACACGGGTTTAACATACAAACACCTTGCAAGGAAGGTGTTCAGAAAAATCCTACACCTTCCCATAAGGCAAGAAGTATGTGACTTCCCACATTTCCTGACTTCAAGATGTAAGTAATTGAGAGTTAACATGATTTAATTTACAAAAGAACACCCAGCCACCTAACCATCCCAAACTCACAGCAATACTATACAGGAAATACTGTAGACATAGAATTGATTTATTGGAGTTCCCATCTTTCTGGCCCTATTTTTCTTCCTTTAAGAAGAATGTGGCACTCAGACGTTTTCCAGATTACATGCTGCCACGTGTACCATAAGTGCCCCTCCGTATTGCCAGTGTTTTGACATCACTCTTGCTGTGCTGTCAGCAGCGTGCCATCCATATTTCCAATATCTAGTTTCTAATTTGAATGATGTGTTATCCTATATAATAAAGTGCCTGGCATGTCCATCCGTGTCTGTAAGGCTGGTGTCTGCGTCCGTGTCTCCCTCGGCTGTTCTGGGCATGCGCGGCGCGCATGCCCAGAACAGCCGAGCGAGACACGACCGCTGGCACCAGACGGCCATGTTGGCCGGTTGGTCAGGCCAGCCGCGGAAAGGCCAGAGGCGGCCACGGGGAGGGCAGAGGTGGTGACGGTGGGTCCGGCCCGGCCGCCCGAAGCCCAAAACGAACAGTTACACCAAGCACAACACACAAAAACACACAAGCAGTGGCCAACACCAACGCTCTCCGCCCTCCCAGCCACCCGAGAGCCAACACTAAAAATAAAGGGAGTGCTGGAAAAGGGGAACTTGGAACTCTGTCTGTCTCACACACGCCCCCTTAGACTGACTCCCCCCCACCCCCTCCTAGCACCCGTTATTTACTTAAGAGGGAGTGGGGCAGGGTGGAGGGGGAGGGGCAAGAGGGAGTGGGGCAGGGGGAGGGGGAAGGGCAAGAGGAAGTGGGGCAGGGGGGAGGAGGAGGGGCAAGAGGGAGTGGGGCAGCGGGGAGGGGGAAGAGCAAGAGGGGGAGGGGGAAGGGCAAGATGCGGGACGCAATAGCGGTCTACTAGCGCCTGTTAATTTAACGGGCTTAAAGTTACTAGTGACTCTATAACGTGGTAATCGCATGAGCCCAGGCAGGACCCAGGGCCCCCCCCCGCCCGCAACAACTCCCAGTCCCAGAGGAGCCACCGCTCTTGCTACCAACCGGCATGGTCACAGGGTGCAGAGACCCGGCCTCTTCGTGGGCAGCCCAGGCAGCACCCCCCGGGCTCTGCCCAGTGGAGCAAAGCCTCCAGGCTGCTCTTGCTACTTCCTGCCACGCTCGTGTGGGGGGTGCGGGATGCAGAGACACGGCTTCTTCCTGGGCAGCAGCCACCCGCCTCCCCCAGCCCTGCAGAGCGGAGCCTCTAGGAAGGCAGGCAGGCAGGGCGGAAGGTGCAGGGCCAGGGCTGGGCAGACACTTGGTGCAGCTCCCTCCTTTTACGGCCTCCTCTCCACCATGGGATTTTAAAATAATAATAATAATAATAATAATAATAATTATTATTATTATTATTATTATTATTAATATTATTAGGTGCAACAATGCAAATGAATGCAATGATTTCTGTTTGTTTGAGAATAGCGCTTCCCCCTGCTGGCAGATTTTTACTAGGCAGCCAAGAAATATATTTTTAAAAATGTTCATGTTCCACCCCCACCCCTGCAACTCCATTGGCCCAAATGGAGCAGGAGGAGGGGCAGATGAACGTGTTACAAGGAGAATATGCACAGTCCTGCCTTGAAAACACGTTGCAGTGGACAGAAAATATGAATGGCCACCAGCCTACAAAACAACATTGAACAATGCTTTACTCTTGGTTTTAAACCGTTTCACTATCCTGTCACACTTTGCAACACTTTGCCAATTGCAAAACTTATAGTCTGGAAAACACCCATATGTAGGTGCTGCTGTTACTTCTCAGTTTGGAAAAGAGAACTTTAAGACTCTGTGGCTAAGTGTAACAGGTGTCTACTGCTACAGCTGGAGAAGCAGCCATGGGGAAATTTGGCTTGTCACAAGTGTATAAGCTGACTAGTCTGAAAGAAAATGAAACATGAAGCTTGTGAAAATGCTTTAAAATAAGAGATGAGTTTAATGGCAGTAGAGTTGTGGAGCACTGATTCTGTGTTTGCTTAAGGATTGTTTGGAGCTTCCAATTCTATGTTAGTGAACACCATGTGGTCTTTTTGTATGTGGCACTGGAGTAAGTGGCGCAGTAGGGAAATGCTTGACTAACAACCAAAAGGTTGCTGGTCAAATCCCCGCTGGTACTATATTGAGCAGCAGCGATATAGGAAGATATTGAAAGGCATCATCTCAAACTGCTCAGGAGGAGGCAATGGTAAACCCCTCCTGTGTTCTACCAAAAGAAAACCACAGGGCTCTGTGGGCACCAGGAGTCACAATCAACTTGACGGCACACTTTACTCTACTTTACTAGAGTACTACGCGGTCAGATTTTTGCAAGGATGACCTACTTTAATGGCTAGGTATGAAGCAAGACTTAAAGCAGCAGGCTATCTTGATGGAGGAGCTGACTCTTATTTTGGATGTTGTATTTCTAAATCAGATAGAGGATGTAATATGTAGTACCAAGAGAAGAGCAGGGCTTAGTTTGATTTTTCTGCTTAAAATTATGCATTGACTTGGGTTTTTCTCTCTCTCTTTCCTTTTCTATCTTTGCTCTTAATTCAAATAATAATAGTTATTGCTGTTGATCAACAAGGACAGCCTAGATATCTTAATCCAGAAAAGGGTTAGAGAAGATAAGTGCATTCAGAATATTATTTATTTATTTATCATATTACACTGACATTCTTTTGTTTCTCAGCAAGGGTAATGTTTGTGCTCTGTGAGCTGTTCTTTTTGTAGCAGCAAATATTCATCATGCCAGCCAGAGGGAGAAGCAGCACCCAGCATTGCATAAACAAAGGCAGGAAAGAGGAAAAATCAGGTTAATCATTAGTTGTTGCTGCAATTTCCTGCCAGCCTGCTTGTGTTTTTAAGAAATGCATTTAATTAATAATAGTGTTATTTTACATTGACCTTTAGGATGAGTGGGCTAGTCCTAAATATATACAGTATTTATAGTGTGGGTTCTGGTGGTGGCTGAAATGATTGGGAAACCCAAGAAGGTTTCCTTTAGCTATAGTACAAGTCATTTGAGTAAAGCTTTTATCCGAATAGCCTCTCCAATACGCAAGATGTTGAAATCCTTACAGAGAAAGAAAAATCAAAGGATCACCGGGAAGAGGTGGGGCTACATGAAAAAGCTGCAGTCTGGGCTGAACATGTCATCCAGACACAAATGTCTCTGCAGGGAAAGCGAGCTACGTGGCAAAGCCTGAACTATCTCTCCTTGCAATGTTCTTGCATTTGAAGGCTCCCCTTGTAATGACAAAGATTTATTAAGAGAAAGCAACAGAGGGACAAGAGGCAGAGACGAGTCACGGTGCTTATAATATAGTTTTCATTAGACAGAGTGAGCCCCACCTGTTCCTAGGAAATGACAGATTGCGGCTTTAAGGCTGTGGAGAGACGACAAGAGCGTGCACATACTCCCCCAAAAGGAAGAGACTGTCAGTTTTAAAAAGGAAAAGTGGGGGGGGGGGAGCCCTTTCTGATATTGCTGGAGCACTGAATTTCCAACTGAGTGGCATTCTTCATTGTGCTCAATAAACAGCCATCTTGTCTGCCTGTTGAGACATCTCAGTTCTGCTATTTTTACCTGTCACTCTGTATTGTCAGCTTTGTTCTACTTACACTTCATTTAAAATGGATTACAAGCAAGCAAAACCCATCTTCTCCAACCGAATGCATTTACACGTTTTGTGTTCTGACCCTCAGCCTTTTAATCAGAGCAGGTATTGCATGGTGCAGAAAGCCACAGAATTTGGTGCCAAGGAAATGATGAACCCACTGGGAAGTTCTTTTGAGCTGGCTAAAGGGAAACAAATGGAAGCAGCACAAGACCAGTTCTCCTCCTAATTATATAAACTAGTCTCAGGGTACGAACAAAGAATGGATTTTTCATGTTTTGTGCTTTACAGTGTTGCACATTTCAAAGTGTATTTTACTTTTTTTAATGACCAAAATGAAGATCAGTGTCAGTTCGAAGTTCATTTCCGTTGAACTTAGACTTGGCTCATCTATGTGAAGATAAGTGGCACAGGTTTTTGTCCCGATTAATACAATATGGGGAAATTTGCTATTTTTGTATAGACCTTGAGGCATGATCCAGACTAAGTTAGTCATGGCTAACTCCCATTGAAATTAATGGGATGTAAGTTATTAATGACTAACTTATCTCATTTATTTCAGTGATGCTTAGTCATGATTAACTTAGTCTCAATCCTGTCCTTAGTTTTAAACTTTCTTTTTTGTAACAGTGGCCATCATCTAGCTCTCCATATTCAAGAGATTGGTGCACAGAAGAGGACTCTTGTAGCACCCTGGTCCTATCCAATGGTGCAGCTGTGTTGAATGTGTCACAATATATTGGGCCTTGATGTCACAATCTGACGCTTTCCAGTTGAGCCATCCAGGGACCATTCAGACCCCTTCCTCCCATGCAGGCTGCTCATACCAAAAGGAAGAGTGAGCTAGGAGAATTCTCTCTCTGTGATAGAGAGAAACAGAGGGGTGGGAGCACCAGGAGTTCCTTGTGTGATTCAGACAGAACAAGAAGAGAGAGTAATAAGGATTCTCTGTGTGAATGAGAATGAAGGAGAGATGGTATTTCCTGTGCGTGTGAATAGGAGTGGCCCCCTTTTCACCTTATCTTTAACATATTGACTGAATGCATGGAGTGGGAGGAAGAACATGCTAACTGGTTTTGCCTAGGGGTCTGCACAAAACCACCTGGTCTGGTTCAGTTTGAGTTTGGACTGAACCCAAACCGCACTGGGCCAGTTTGGTTTTGGCGGCCTTCAAAACTGTGGCCCCAGTGTGGTTCGGTATGGGGGTGGTGGTTCGCTGAACATTTTGGGGGGGTCCTTTTCTTTTCTTTTCTTAAATTACCCCCTCCGTGGGGCTTCTCCAAGTTGGAAGGAGAGTCTGCGGAGGTTCACCCTCCCCCTGCCAGCCTTCCTTTTTCTAAAAAGGGCATCTTTGGCCCTTTCTGGGCCTATTCCCCGGTGTGGTGGCCATTTTGGAGGCCACCGCACCTGCACAGTGGGACCCTGCATGGCCTTGCCCCATTCCCTTACACAAGACTTACACAAGTCTTCAGACTTACACAAATCTTCAGACTTATGCAAGTAGGGCTCTATGTTCTATTGTTGGAAATCAACTGTACACAGGTAGACTCCAGTATTAACATTCATCTAATGTACAGTGGTCAGGGTGGCCAGGAAAATCCTGCTCTCTTTCCACATGTTCAGTCTGTGTATAGAGAGTAAGGTGAGAAGAGGACTAAGGATTTGGCTCACCTCCTGGAGTTACCTATTTCATGTTAAGTTTCAGAAGCATGTAATTTATCCACTTCCATTAAGCAGCTTGCAGATCACTCAAGGAAATGAACAAGCTACATGTGCTGCTTTGCATGAGTTTTGAAGTATCAGCAGTCATGTTCTTGGCTTTGGCACCATTGCTTGAGTGATCAGCTTTGCACTGGTTTTAAATTCTAAGCCTGTGATCATTTTATAACTGTCCTCACTTGTTTATGCACTTTTAATTCTTGCTTTGCCTTGTAAGGCATTTGAAAACTGGATTGCACTAGGTTGACTTGTTATATGCAAGTATAGCATGATGACAGGAGACTGTGGATAAACAGTGTTTACTGCTGGGATCCACCTTGAAAAATAAAATTTCCAGAAATTTTGAAACCATGGAGGAAGAAAAAGTATTTCTTTTTCTCTCTTTTTTCCTTGGGGAGTGGGTATCTGTGAAAGGAAATCTGGGGGGAAATGAAAAGTTATGTAATATTTGTTCTTTTAAAAAATGCAGATTTCAACTTAGTTTCCTTTTTAATGTCAGCAAAGATATAGTATTTTCATGAAATGTATAAATATACTCAAGAAAATGTACTAATTGTAATGGATGGAGCTGCAAGTTGTGAACTGTTATTTTGAACACACACGTTTTTCAATACTTTTGTGGAGTCAGATTGTGTTTAATCAATCTTCAACCCTGCCTTCAGTTCAAAAAATATGTTTAATGGGGGGAAAGGACTTGAGGTGGCAACAGAGAGCAAGAGCAAACATTAAATATAACCCATTGTAGTTATTTTGTATAGTACAACCACTCTGGAAACTGAACATTTCACAGGGGCTGTAGCTGAACTGTAATTTAGTGGCGGAACATGGAGAAATTCCCAGGTCCAAGTCCCTAACACTGGCTCTCAAAGTATCCCAACCAGCAGGACTGGGAAGACTCCAGCCCCAAACCCTGGAGGGAGACAGAATAGATAATACTGGACTATATGGAATGGCCACCTGCATGAACCATAAGGCAGCTCAAATAACAGTTTAGGATAGTAAGAGACTCGAACGTTAATGAGGCTTTAGTGACCTACTTCCCATCTTCATTTTTTAACAGTAAAAATAAATGGCAAGCCATGAGATTATCCCGTGGTTAAAATAAGCTCTCCAATGTTTACCCCCTCTTTTTTGCTCCACTGATATGGTAAATGGCGTAACTATCCATAATTTGTCAGTGAAGAGGTGCCAGCCCTACCACATGCTGCATGCAGCCATGGCTCTCTCACAGCCTTTGACAGTGTCACACAACAGCTTGCACCAAACCGGGTCTTTCTTCCTCCATCTCTCTAGTGTCACCAACTACTAATTGTGCTAACAGGTATTTTTCCAAAGTGGAACCATAAAAGGTAGGGGTGTATATGGACCACATGTGAGGAGTCGGTCTGAATGTGAACCTAACTGTTGCTCCACAAACCAGTTTGTTGGACCTACCAGCTGGGTTGGTCGAACGGACAAAACAGCTCAAACTGGTTTGGAGCGGTTTGTAATCGAACCACTCAAATCACCTGGTTTGCGGTGGACTTGTTCAACCACAAACTAGTCTGTGCACACCCCTAATTAAAGGGAGAATTGGTCTTGTGGCAGCAAGCATGAATTGTCCCCTTTTGCAAAGCAGGGTCTGCCTTGGTTTGCATTTGGATGGGAGACTACATGTGAGGGCTGTAAGACATTCCCCTTAGGGGATGGGGGCATAGCAAAGCGAAAGAGCATCTGCATGCTTGCATGCTGAAGGTTCTAGTTTCATACTCTGGCATTTTCAGGTAGGGCTGGGAAAGACTCCTGCCTGTAACCTTGGAGAGCCACTGCCATTCATGTAGACTAGTGATTCTCAAACTTGGGTCCTCAGGTGTTATTGGACTTCAGCTCCCATAATCCCCAACCAAAGGCCACTGAGGCTGGGGATTATGGGAGTTGAAGTCCAATAACACCTGAGGACCCAAGTTTGAGAATCCCTGATGTAGACAATACTAGCTAGACCAATGGTCTGATTCAGTATAAGGCAGCTTCTTGTGTTCCTAAAAGTGTGACCATGGGTTTTATGAACTGTTGCACATATTACTGAGCTGGGGAAAAGTTATAGTGACTGACAGTTTAGCTCTTCTGTTTTTTGCCCTCTTACTTCCCATTTCATCCTGATCCTTTTTGAACACTAGAAGCTGTGCATCTAGGTCAAGGTTATTGATACCTTACAGTTACAGAAGTTATAGACAAAACACTATTAACTGTCAAATATAGCTAATTTACTATTCAGAACACATTTCATTTTTTGTGCAAAAGGCAGGGAGGATTGAATTATGATGTGTAGTAGGCCAAGATACTCAATGTTCAACTGTGTAATTTATTATTTCAAGGAGGTGAGAGGAATACACAATTACCCCAAAAATATTTAATTAAGTTTAAGTAAAAACAGAGCTTTGGATGTCAAAGTCATTTCTGAAACACTGGAGTCACCAAAAGGAAGCACGAGCAAAGTAAATAAGATTTTTAAGTTAAAAAGAATGCTATACTAAAGCAAAATATTAGTTGATGTAATTTTAAAACATTAAAAAGAAAGATAATTGTTAAGGTGGGCAAAACAAACTTTATTCTTCTCCCAAATGAAACAAAAACCCTTTTTTAATAACAACAACAATATGTTTTAATTTATAGTAAATAGGCATTGCTGACTCTTTTTATGATGTTATGACCCTCCTGGGGAAAATAACTGTAGAGAGAATCCAAACTGGATTGGGATATGACATTAGGTCCATTCAGATATTATTCTGTATGATGTCTGTACACTCATACATGTGTTCGTGTGAATCACTGTACCAGCATGTATGTTAAAAGTGAAGCTGGGTACAGTGGCACATCTACATAATACTGGTACCCAGAGTGCCCCCCCCCCGTCATGGCTCAGACTTCTGACTCAGAAGAGTCAGAGCAGTTAGATTCGCCTGCTAGTGAGGGCTCAGAGGCACAGCAACAGGATTGGGCAGGGAGACCACACTCTGGAGCTGAGGATTCAGAACAGCTGCCAGACATGATTTCTGATGAGGAGGAGCCTGGGATTTCACCTGTCTTGAGAAGACGTCTCAAGAGGCAGGCTCAGTGGGAGTCACGCAGGCGCAGGAGATAACAAGAGAGGAAGCAGAAGTGCTGACTCAGGGAAGCCTGATTGGCTGCTGGTTCTCTTGAACCATATATATTTAGCAGTCTGTCAGTTGCTCAGATGCTGTTAGCAACGTTGCTGACCGAAGTCCGTGTGCTGTTCTGAATTTTCCAAATTCCAGTTTGCCCTTGTTTATGCTTTCCTGCTTTGTTCCATTAATTCCTTGTTTCTGGTGTCCTTCATTCTCCGCTCTGTGTTTTCTTTTCCGTTATTACTCAGTTATTGTTAGAGGGGAGTACCTAGTTCAGTTCAGGGGGACTTAATTCATTTACTGTTTTCTTTGTGAGCCTTTTATTTTCCTTCGTGTAGCTTTGCTGCTGCTTTCTGTTAACCCATAGGGGGAGTGCTGAAGGGGGTTGTAAATCCTGTTGGGTGAGCCGAGCTAACAGATTTACGACACCCCCCTGCATTTTGGGGGGCCTCCTGCTGCCACCCTGCACCTGCCCTGCCATGCCAATGTACTAAAATTTACATTAATTTTAGCCGCCAATGTGCGCGGCTGGTGGGTGACTGTCTGGCCCAGTGGCCATTGAAAACTGCGAGGCACTCCGGCATGCGTGTGCAGAATGCAGACATGCTGGAGCTCCTCACTGTTTTCAAGAGCAGCTGGGTCAGACGGGCAGGCCCAGCAGCTGCTCCACTCACTGCGTCCACCACGGGGCAGGGGGAGTCCTGCTCAACCCACCCTCTGGCTGCACACATTGGTGGCTAAAATTAATGTAATTTTTGGCAATTCAGTGCGGTGGGGCAGGTGTGGGGTGGCATCCTGAGACCCCCCTGGAGGGCCCCCTGGACCCTTGGAGGCCACAGACTGGAGCCCCAAGGTCCAGGGATAAAAACCCCTCTGCCTGGGTACAGGTCCCTCAAATTCATAGTACAGATAGGAAGTATAGTGCTGTACCTGTGTTCAGCATAATTTGTGGACTGTACTGATGTACAGCTCTGCACCTGTGTATACTGTACACTCGTACAAGAGTTGAACATTAAAGTGAATGGGCCTAGAGGCAAAGTATTAAAGCCCCCCTTCCCCATGCATGCTTCCAGTCTAGATTGGGCCCCACATCACTACTTCTTTGGGGGGAAAGAACAAGCATGCAAGGTAGCCAGCGTGGTGTAGTGGTTAGAGTGCTGGACTAGGACCGGGGAGACCCGAGTTCAAATCCCCATTCAGCCATGAGACTTGCTGGGTGACTCTGGGCCAGTCACTTCTCTCTCAGCCTAACCTACTGCACAGGGTTGTTGTGAGGAGAAACTTAAGTATCTAGTACATCACTCTGGGCCCCTTGGAGGAAGAGTGGGATATAAAATGTAATAAATAAATAAATAAAATAACTGTAGTTTAAGCCTTAGGAATGTCTGCTAATGCTTATCTTTCATAGACAAGAGTCTATTTTTTGTAGTAGCATGGAGTTAAACCTAATTAAACGTGAAATTAAATATGTATGAGCTTCTAAAATATGCTGATATACATATAATTCAGTTATGAAGATATAATATGATAAAATATTTTTGATCATTCAGTTCACTGATACATTTGGACACAAGGGCAAACCGCAGGTCCAACAGCTCCCCAGTTTGCCTCCATCCCCCCTCCACGCTCTCCCAGATGATAACAATCCCAGTCTGGGAGCCAGCAACAGGGGCAGGACTAGTTGCACGGGCTTCCTCCAACCATGGAAGGATAGCCCACACCAGCCAATGTGAGGGAATAGAGGAGCTTCCTCTATTAAAATTCAAATCCGGACAACACGGAGGAGGCAATGGACCCTCGGTTGGGGGAGTGAAACTCACTACAGATTGAGGGTTCATTCCTAGGTTTGGTAGCAAAATCGGAACTGCGGTTGGGTCATTTGGACAATGTGGTTCTGGCCATTTGGATGACGGGGTGGTGGCAAGGCGAACCTGAGGTGAGTTCCTTAGGCAGCCATTGTCTCTCCTACATCATGCTGAATCTGTTGCCTATAGTCATGACTTGGTATTCCAGTTTGCAGTCCCCCACAGCTTTCATTTTCCAATGTTTTGAAAGAGTACCTAGCAATATATTTCTCTTTAAATTAGAGTAAACTCCATCTGTGGAGGAGTCTGTAATTATGGTCTAATTTTCATTTTCATTTGAGAGGACCCAGTTGGCAAATGTGTGGCACCGGCAGTTGCAGATAACTGTATAATACTAATGCTGTAGGGTTTTAATGTTTGCTTTGTCTTTCTTTCAGAACCTGAGGCTGGCGAGGTGTCCCCCCCAGTGGGAGCTGGCGTGAACAGCAACAGCTGGACCTTTAAATATGGACCTGGCAACTCCAAGCAGCCTGGGCCCGGTGAGTTGCCAGACAAATTCATTATCCCAGGATCTCCTGCAATCATCTCCATTCGACAGGATCCACCAAACAGCCAAACTGACAAAAGTGACTTCATAACCTTCGGCAAGAAGGAGGAGACCAAGAAAAAGAAGAAAAAGAAGAAGGGAAACAAGGCTCAGGAGAAAAAAGAAAAGGGCAACAGCACCACTGACAACAGTGACCAGTGAGGGGTTTATACAGAACAATCTACTTAGCCAATTTTTGTAATCATGGAAGATCTCTCCTATGTAGCAACTCCCGACTTCTTCCTACTGTTAACCAATTTCCTGTATGTGCAAGACTTCAAAAATCCACAGGGAATTCACAATTTCTGTCTAGATTGCTTAACAGGTTTTGTCTTGAAAGCTTTATTAAGCCTGGTGTTAACTCTTTTTCTCCACTCTGGCTTGTTTTCAGAATCTAAAAAGCAGACACAAGTTTCTTTTCTCCTACGCCGAAAAGGAGACTCTTCACAATACAGCCAGTGAGAGGTTGGACTCTTTGCATTGTGGTTCCTGTGATCCTGTCTTGATGACACTTATAGGGGGGAAAAACATTTTTGGTATTGTGCACCCTGTATCTGATTAGAAACTTTTGTGTGCTGATTATTGGCTAGATGATGCAAGATCAAATTAAAATGTCACAAGAAGAGCTTGTAAAACATGAACAAATGAAGTTCCTTGTGAAATGTGCAATGCTGAGTGGCCTGGGGAACTATCTTACAATTTGCAATTAGATTTTTCGTAATACACCAAATCTAGTGTGTAGTCCGCTGGAGCTTTTATATATTTTATATACACACTCCAGCAAAGTGGAAGGCTCACTTGGCAACTCTTATGAGATACCATAAAGTATATCTTCCTCCAAGCCATTGGCCATATCGCCACAATAAGGCCTTTGTTCTCCTTGCAAGGATGTCCCTCAGGGAACGTCTGCATGGCAACCTCTCACACTCTTGGCTCAGTGCTTTAGTGCTAACAGGAAGTGCGGGAGATCTCTCTCTTAAAAACCCCAACAGGAACGTTGGGGAGTGGGAATTCCCTTGCTCACATCTTGTACTCAGCTGTGTAGACAGACAGCACTGGGGGTCCTGCAACCCAGACCATGGCATGTGTGTACCACAGGGAGTTGGATGTCCATCCAGGGCACATCTGATGCCTTTTGAAACCACTGTGCAGACATGCCCTCAGAGTTTAACAAGGGAAGGAAGGGCTGACATCTCAGGAATGTAACGGACTGTGATGTTTCCTTTATGTCCTTGTTTCCACTCTATTTAACATTCTTTTGCACATAATGTCTCTGAAAAGGTCAGAGTATTTTCCATAACACATATGCAAAAGTAAGGACAAAACAAGAAAACAAGAAAAACCTTATCTATGCTAATTGTGATTTTATTTATAAAGGGAAAATAGCTGTAGGTGAAAAAGATATACGATGTCCTTTAACCCAAACTGAAGTAAATTTACAGCCATCAGAAAATATAATTGCTGCTATTGAAGTGCTTTAGAAAAAAAAATTGCCTGAAACATCTGTATTATATCTGCCAATCACAGCTTTATTCTGTCAGGTCACTGGGTGGGGTGGGGGGCTGCCTCTTGCATGCATTAAGAAATACAAGATTTTCTCTTTCTCTTTTTGCATTCTTTACTCTGCACTTTGAGTACACAACATTTGCAAACAAATTTTCATCAGAGGAAGCGGAAGCAAACCCTTTTTCACACAAGCAGATCTACTAACCTGCTAGCCCTGTGCAGTGTTTTGGTGTTATTATCTCCCACATGACCTCCTTGGGTTTTAGTTTTACTTCTCGATGAGTTAATACATTTCTGACCCTACAACTAACACTCATTATGTAAAATTCAAGTACTGTATGTATGCTATACGCTCTTATAAGTATCCTGAAATATTTATTCTGTGCTTTGTGTATGTGAATGTCAATGCAACTATTACCTAGCGTGGACATTAAGCTTTACTGTTGAATGTAAATCCATTTTTTTTTTGTACGCTTGTGAAAAAGTGTAGTGTTAATATTTTTAAGCCACTGTTAGTTACCAGTTTTTGTGTATGAATTGAAACACAAGTAAAATATCTTTCTTAAATCAAGAAATCAGTACATCACAGGATATTATTTCAGAAGTGGGAGTGAGGGGACTATGAAGCAATGTAGCTTTGCCTCCTAAAAAGCAAATATACAGCTGAGATTTGGACTGAAATTGTACTAGACACAAAACTATTCTGTGTATTAAGCAGCATAGAGGCTGTCAAGGAGTGCTAGAAGAAGAAATGTTAAATATTGGAGGGTATGCCACAAGGCGACTTGAGGAGCTTTCACACATTAAGGCATTTATAGGCCCCTCTTCTATTACTCCTTTTCTATGTAAATCGCTTTGGGATTTTGTTGTTGTTGAGAAGTGGTATATAAATAATAGTAGTAAGTAAGTATTGTATCCTCCCCATATGACCTAAGATGTTTTTTGAAGTCAAAGAAGCCTCATACGTAACTTTTGACACAGTGCAAGGATCTGCAGTTGAAAGTGGAAATCAAGAAACTGGCTATTATTTATTCTTCAACGTTTATGTTATTCTTTTCAATTTCTTTAAAAAAAAACTATCAAAGCCATTTACATAGCAAACTGAGTAAGAAAATGGTTCCTTGTGTCCCAAAGGAGCTGACAATCTGCCATCTACAATGAAAGACTAGGGAGACGCCAGCAGGAGTCACCTGAAAAGCTGCTGTTTTGGGCCAAATAGGGACAGTTGTTCTCCCCCTGCTTAATAGAAGAGAGCCACCCAAAAGAGAGCCACCCACTCTTTGGCAGACAGAAGGGGGCTGACTGTTCTGTATGTGCATGGGGATACCAGATACTGGCCCATCGCTCAGAGGGTTCTGTAAATGCAAACTCTGTGTGATATGAGAGTTCTTAAAGTATTAATGCTCACTCTAATCTTTTATTAAAGGGAATATATTGAATACTTGTAAAATGGTTGAATATGATTTCAAATTTGTTGGCAATTCATTAAGTTTAAAAAGCTGCTGTTTGTAAAACCTGTGTCCCAATATTGTGCTGTAAAAATGTGCCTTTCGAACTATTTAAATTGGAATAATCTCATTGAAGCCAGTGGGACTGCTTTGATACAGAAAGTTTGAAAACAGCAGCCTGTCACCTTTATTCGAAGCACACTTGGTTAGAAGTAAGTTCCATTCTGCCTAACTGAACACATTTCCAAGGTTACATGTTTCAAAAATACTCTTGCCAAACCATGTTGGCTCCTGCATGATGTCACACTGTTGCAATAAGATCTCTCTGTTACAACATTTTCAATTATGTGTCTGCCATAAATGTATGATGAAACATCTTCCTGATTCATATTTAGAGTGTATCAGGCAACTTAAAAAAATTTATTCAAAGCCTCTTAAAACATTCTTGTTTTAAAATTGTTACTAACTTCTTTACTTACCAGCTTTTGCCTCTTGAGGGAGTAGGACATAAGAGAAGGTACCACAGACAATTGAGGAATCCGGTTAATGCTGTGATGAAATAACGTCTGTATGTCAATTTGTTCTGGGAATCATTGCACCCTATCTATACCTTATTTCTTTAGCATTCCTCAAGACTAAAACAAAGTACTACGTATAGCACTGTGAACTTCTAGAACGGCATCTTTAGTAAAGAACTCAATTCAGCTTCTTTTCGTATTGCACAGCAGCAATATTCATGCAACCACTGCAAAGATCCTGGGGGGTCATCACTGTTCAATCATCTTCAGGCTGCACATGGTGCTGTGATCTGTTGGTCTGCTTGTATTTGTATGTAGCATAGATCTGGATGTCTCTGAAGAACAAGAAGAGGAATTACCCAGTTGTATCATTAGGACCTCTTGGATGAAATACACAAAAATACTGATGCTGGTAAGAAAACTACTTGCACAGTGACTTCCATACATTTCTTTCAAACAAGATGTGAAATATTATATATCAACCATGGCAATTATGGTGTGAAATCTTGCTGGTGTTACAATGATTGTAATTCCAAAATACCTACACTGTGCATGGATCTGTCTCTTGCCACTTCTGGTTTGAGAAGTATAATAACTGAGAATGACCACAGCTGACTTTTATTTTGCTAAGCACATGAAAAGATAACCAGGGATATGACTGAATGTTTTGGAATAAGTAGAACAATGCTTTCTGCAGGCTATGTAATAAAATCCTAGTACTCACTGTTACTGCCATAGAAAGTGGGTAAGATCATGGATTTGGCCAAGATTCAGAGAGAAATTGCACACCCATATGAGCGATACGATTCTAAACCCAGAATAATACTGTTGCTCTTGCTTCTAAATCCAATATGCTTTAGGAGTGGGATAATAGGGTTTGTTTGATCCAGTCTTGTGATTCATTTGCTCTTGAGGAAAATAAGAAGAAAAATCAGACCATCTGACTTTTTAATCTACAAATCTACAAATGAAGGTTATGTGCATCATGTGGGAAGGAATCATTATATGCCATATAGAAAGCATTCATCTTTCAAACTGAAAGATGCAGAGCTGCTCATATAGATTGTTTTCTTAATGGACTCCTGGGCCAGGCAGCCCCTGTTGTCTGCTGTACTACCAGATATATGATACAGTTGATATCAGCAATACCAGAGACTCAGACTTTGAGCTGCAACGTACTTGGTAACTCCATTCATTCTTTGTATGATGGTTGAGCCACCTGCAGTAAAGGTAACACATTCAATTATGCACAATTCTGTGCTCATGGATGTATTCCTTTGGATGGACTCACATACACATACTCTGAATAAGTTGATGCACAAACAGTTTAAGTTATCAGTCCACTGGTGCATTTTGTCACGTGCCTTTCTAACCTGATCAATATTAATAATGTAGTTAGCTATATATCGATCACCATGAAGCAAACAACTTCATGTTAAAGTAATTGGTGCTGCAAGATATGTGCAGGGTTGTTCATATTTTATGGATTGTTCATATTTAATCAATAGAAATTCAACCTTGGGCTTGTTCTAAGGGAACAAAGAGGTCTGCAGCACCTTAAGCAAAAACAGCTTGATTATGAAAAACACTATACATGAGAATACAGTGAAAAAGATTGTAAATCATGGGGCTAAAAGCTCATAAAATGTATATAAGACCTGTTGAGCAGTGTACCACATGTGCAAACAGCACTACTGTCATAGTTAGGTTAAAATTGGGATTTGTGCAAGAGTGCTATAGCGCGATTGTACACAGGTTCCCATTAACTTTGGGAATCATTGTACAATAGCACGATAGCTATGTGACACTAGTCTACAACACACACTCCAGACATAGTACAATGAGTTAGCACAACAGCTTTGCACTAGTACAACTCCTGCATGTAGTATGCTGCTCAACATGTTAGCCACTGACTTCACAACAAACTGGAGATGACATCACCTTTTTAGCTTTGCTATGCTACTTTTGCTATGTTCTTTGATTACAGGTTTTAAATTAGCACAGGATGACCAACTATTACCAACTGTGCTCCCTGGGCCTGGGTGTTCTGCTGCTCCCACTCCTGCTCTGCATGTAGAGTGCCACATACCAATCTTCTCCCTGTTTCCCACTCCTGTGATGTGAAGAAGATGCCACATGCCAGTTTCCAACTAATCATGATGCCGCATGCCAGTTTCCCACAAATCCCCCCCATAGCATGTAAAGTATGCTGATTTCTCCCCCACCCAATTTTCCCTGTCTCCCCTAAACCTGGTGATAGTGGAGGCAGTGGCAGCAACAGCTGTTACTCCTTCTCCTTACTCCTCCTACTTGTCTTGTCCTGCTTTTTTCAAAAGGCAGAGGTTGGGGAATAGAGTGGCAGGAAATGTATGGAACTGCCTGCCACTCTGTTGGCAGGAATGCCTCAGAGTGATGACTCTCTCTCTCTCTCTCTCTCTGATTTCTATACCGCCCTTCCAAAAATGGCTCAGGGTGGTTTACACAGAGAAATAATAAATAAATAAGATGGACCCCTGTCCCCAAAGGGCTCACAATCTAAAAAGAAACATCAGATAGACACCAGCAACAGTCACTGGAAGTACTGTGCTGGGGGTGGATAGGGCCAGTTACTCTCCCCCTGCTAAATAAAAGAGAAGACTGCCTTTAAAAAATTCATGATGGGTGCACCTCTGCCAATCCTCCACCTGAGGCAGGCACCTTGCTATGCCTCCTTAGTATCTTATTCTCTGCTAAGTGAGCAAAGAGGCACCTATTAATGTGGCGTTTCTCTAATATTTAAGAGGGGAGAGCAACTATCCCACTTCTGCCCAGCAAAGCATCTCTCCAGGGGCTGTTGCTGATGTCTCTTTTGTGTTTCTGTTTAGACTGTGAATTGCTTAATTTAATTTAATTTAATTTAATTTAATTTAATTTATATACTGCCTGATATGTGTATCTCTAGGGGGTGTAAACAATCCAAAACACAATTTAAAACAGAATAAAGACAATTAAAACAGTTTAAAATTACTTTTAACTAAATGCCTGAGAAAACAGGTGTGTCTTGAGGATCTTTTTAAAAGCAATCGGAGCTGGAGAAGCTCTTATTTTGACAGGAAGCTTATTCCAAAGCCCCGGGGCAGCCACAGAGAAGGCCCAGTTCCGAGTCAGCACCAGACAAGCCAGTGGCAACCATAACTGGACCTCCCCAGATGCACTTAATAGGCAGCAGGGTTCATGACAAAGAAGGAACCCTCTTAAGTACCCTAGACTCAAGCCATTAAGGGCTTTATAGGTTATAACCAGAACTTTGTATTTTGCTCAGAAACATAGCAGCCAGTACAGTTCTTTTAAAACTGGTGTTATATGGTCCCTTTGGGTTGTCCCAGAGATCAGTCTGGCTGCCACATTCTATACCAATTTTAGTTTCCAGATTATGTACAAAGACGGCCCCACAGAGAGTGCATTGTGGTAGTTGTCTGAAGGTTACCAGCATATGTACCACTGTTTTAAGGTCATTTAGCTCCAGAAATTGGCATAGCTGATAAAAGCACAAAATATCAGCCGAAGCTGATAAAAAGCACTCCTCAGCCTGAGAAACCAGAAAGTTTTGGATACAGGAACACTCCCAAGCTATGTACTTGTTATTTGGGTGTGGGGGTAACCTCATCCAGAACAGGCAGATCTAAACCATCTCTTGGGTCTTGACCCCCCACAATCAGTACCTCCATCTTATCTAGATTCAACTTCAGTTTGTTATCCCTCATCGAGCCCATTACCACCTCCAGGCAGGCATTTAGGGAAGTTATGCCATTTCTTGATGGCTGATATGGAGAAAAAGATTTATCAAGACCGACCTATTGGTAACACTCTGCATCAAATCTCCTGATGATCTTTCCCAGAAGTTTCCTGTAGATGTTAAAGAGCATTGGAGACAGTATGGAGCCTTGTGGAACTCCATACATTAATTCTTGCTTTGGAGAGCAACAGTCTCTAAGTGACACCATCTGGAATCTACCACTTTGGGATGCAGAACAATTTTTCATTCTTTTTGCTATGTAAATGATCTTAGAACTTTTTTTATTTTGGTTATAAAGCAATATGTAAATCTTTGGAATGATTTCCATTGTTTCTGAACAGTGGAAAGGAGTGCTGTGCTGCAGTCCAGAAGCGCTTGAAAGTCATTCCACAGCAGGCCTGTCGCTACACCGTCAGGGCTGCCTTTGGAGTTGCTACAGCTGGATATGAGGGACTGAAGAGAATGATTAATAATTATTAATAATTTCAATTATTAAAATTGATAATAATTAATAGCTATTAATTAATTAAGGACTAGCCCAGGATGGGGAAATTGTGAATCTTGTATTCATTTGAGTTGTGTTTCAATAACCTCTTGAACTTCTCGCATTTCATGGTCTTTTGTACCCACTGTGTTCAATTTTATTTTATTTTTAAAATGTAACCATCTTTCATATAGGTACCAGTGAATGCAGCACTTTGTGGAAGTAGAATCTAAAGTAGAATCTAATCCATGAAAGCTTGTGCCACAATTAATCTGATAGTCTTTAAAATGCCTCAGGTTGCAGGACCTACCTGTACAGAATAGCCCATGCTATTAGACTCCTACTGGAATCTGTAGAGCCCTGGGCCATTGTGATGCTGAACTACCACAATGCTGCCAAACGTATAGCAGAGCAAGTACAAATTATTTTTTCAAATAAGACTCTTATGTGCTCCCTCTACAGGTATCCTTCACTAGGGCACAGGCAATTTCCAGGAAAAAGAAGAGTAAGCCACAAGCTGAGGTTGGGACAGGGGGAGGACGGACTTGCAGATGCTTTTAGGAAGACATCCCCAAACTGCGGCCCTCCAGATCTTGCTAAACTACAACTTCCAGCATATCCAGCCACAAAAAATTGTGTCTAGGGATGCTGGGAGTTGTAGTTTGGCAACATCTGGAGGGCCGCAGTTTGGGGATGCCTGCTTTTAGGGGAGGGACAGAAAGCCCTGTCCTGAAATCAATTGCCTGGCCACAATGTTGCACAGCCAGTTGTGTGGAGGAGGCCAGGCAGTGAACTGACTGCTGTAGGGCAGCTCCACACATTGCCTTCTAGATGTGAGCCTTGCAGGATTGTACCTAAACTTAGTTTGGAACTTATTCCAAGGGCGTGTGCTTAAGACTGCAGTTTCTGGCCCAGTTCATACACTGGCATGAAAGCCATGGTTGATACTGCCTCTTCAGTTCCACCTGTATTGCTCTGGTAACATATCTATATTCCATCAACATATGGTCATTTGCAAGATCGTATACTGTACTAATATAAATATGTGCTAAGTGCAGAGAGCAGAGGTGTAGCAGTTCTGGAGCCTAGTGGCTGACATACTGCTGGTGGTGTACTGTGAGCAGAGCGGGCCCAGGTCCATGTCACATCCCCCTGCTCACGCACAGTGGGCACCATACCACCATTCCTGCCTCATGCGCCACTGTTCTGCCATCTAACCACCGCCACCGCTGCTTCCCAGTAGGGATGTGTACTAGCCGGTTTGGTGCCTCTTTTGGGAAGCACTGAACCGACTTGGGCACCCGCAGCCAAACCAGTTTGGCGGTGAGGTGGGGATGGGGAGTGGTTCCTTTTAAAAGCAGGTAAGCAAGTCCTTACCTGTTCCGCTGCTGACCTGCTGCTTTTCCGGGCATGGCACTCGCTCTACCAAAGGTCGTGCGCAGCTATGTTGCTGTTCCCTGCAGGCTGTATGTGGCATTGGCAGACACACAACACATGCATGTGCAGCGACCATGTGCGTACTGACCCCATGCGCAGACTGCAGGGAACAGCGCCACAGCTACACACGGCCTTTGGTGGAGTGAGCACTGTGCCTGTAAAAGCGGCAGGGGAGCAGCAGAACAGGTAAGGGCTGCTTACCTGCTTTTTAAGGGAACTGTTCCCTGCCACGTCCATGCCAGCACAAGCCCCAATTGGTGTAGACTTGTGCACATTCCTAGTTAGAAGGAGAACGGCTTCCTGCTTCTACTGGGCCCGGAAGTCTGCTGGGAATGGAGGGCATACATGCACCCTGCTGCAGACACAGAACTCCATTCCCAGGAGGCTTACAGGCTCATTGGAAAGAGGAAGCCTTCCTGCTTCCAACCAGCCCAAGAGCCCTGGCAAGTGGCAGCAGGTGGGCAGGCAGGAGGCGGCAGCAGCAGGGGCTGGTGAGGCAGCTAGAATGCTGGCCAGTGGGGGGGGGGGGAAGGGGGAGGTGAGGCTGCCCCCAGATGCCTCATGTTCCAACATATCTTGGAACACTGAAAGCTCTGCCCCTGCACAAGAGAACATCAGCCAAATAATTTAATGTTGCATTTGCACAACTTGCATAATCTACACAAATTTTGCATTTGTGCAACTCATGCAATTATGCAAATTGCCCAATTGCAATGCTACTAGACTGAAGTACTCTTGCACAGTATGTCAGCCAGTGATGTAACTGAAATTCATAATTACCTGGTTCAGTATGCAGATTTGAGCAGCTCATAATGCTCAGCTGAATTATGAATCAAGTGCCTTAGAAGTTCTTATTTGACTAAGAAATTGGCTAAGATGAGAAGTTGTTTCAACATCCCACCATTATGAGCCCTGAACATTCCATTGGACATAAAACTGAAACCATCTGTCAAATACATCAATTAGGTGACAGCAGACACCACCCCTCCAAATTTGGTGCAGATCTGTTGAAAAATGGCTTAGATTCAACAGTTTAAGAAATAACTCTTATACAGAAGGATTGCTGGCTAACCTTTTTCACCACAGATAACATAAGCTTTAAAAATTTTAATGCATCTTTAATTATCTCCAAAAGTTCAGGTCAGTTCAGAGTAGTGCCTTTTGCATGTTTGAAAAGCTCCCAACTAGTATTTTTTGAGTAATAAGTGTTCCAGGGTCTCCATAACAGTAGGGATGTGCTCAAACCGGATCAGAGGTCTGGTGCTCAGACCAGTTCAGGGTGGTGGTGGTTTACCTTCAAGGGACTGGGATGGTGCTCTTAAGCCCCACCCCCCCATTCCCACCACTGGTGCTCTTGCCAAAATGGGATGTACCCGATGCACGAGCACACTGACCAGGGCGGCAAGGAGGTAGGCTGCCACCCTGTGCCAGTGATTTTGGTGAGAGTTCCAGAGGGGGAAATGTGGTGGGGGGTGAGGAGAAGAGCACCCTCCTAGCCCTTCCCCTTGCCACCAAACGGCCAGTCAGTCTGTTTGCATACATCCCTACATAACAGCAGTGTCAAACCTCCAGCGGTGAGGTGGGCTCCTGGCCCTTCTTGAACTCCAGAATGACTGGGTAAGCACAGAAAAGGCCAGCCTCAGGAACAGCCAGGGGAGGAGGTTAGTTGGTCACCTGAGTCGTTGTTGTTGTTGTTGTTGTTGTCGTCCTCCTCCTCCTCCTCCAGTCCTGGCAGGTTCTGGAGAGTTACTTCCTGGTTCTGAAAATAGAACCTGATAAGGAGTGTCTATGAGCACTCTGGCACGTGTATGGTTAAACAACCATTCCTCCCCCCTCCCCTTCCTTTTATGGGCTTTTGTTTTCTTCTGCCTCTTTTCTCTTTCCCTCAGCAAAAGGGAAGCAAAGCCCTTCAGCAAACCTTGGAATAAGTTACAGAGAAGTAAGGTTATTGATTTCAGGAGGGCATACTTCTGAGTAAATACACATGGACTCAGGACCAGCAGAGTCCTTAGACCCGAAGGACTCTGCTCATCCTGGCAAGAATGTGTGCCCGCTTCCCCCCGCCCCCCAGCAAGCATAGAATAGAAAAACGTACTGAATAAAAGTCCATGGATTTCTCTGGGGCTTACTTCTGAGTAAAGATGTGTAGGATTGCAACCAAGGTTAGGAAGCTCCAAAGAAGTGGGATTCTTCTTTGAATCCCACAGGATTCAAAGGAAAGAACTGTTCCTTGGGATTCTGCAAGGAACAGAATCCCAAGAATTATGTCTGCCTACCACTAACAAACTAGCTGACCCCTTGGTGGTGCAAACTCTACTTGAACCGAACTGCCTGTGAATATGGAGGCTTCACTTGCCCATAATGCGGAAGTATTCATAGACAACGTGGCTCTGAAGAAGAACCTCCATGTTCAAGGGCAGGGCAGTCTACACCAGAATACTAGACTGTTGGCAGTGGGTGGGGATAGTGTGTGGAGCTTCCTGCATTTATCTGGCTGAGCACTTTGGGAAAGAGGAAGCTGGGCTGAATCCCCTTTCAAACAGCGTTCTAATGACTGATCCTGTAATTCTATGTGCACACTTGCTTTGAAATAAGCTCTGTTGAACAAAATGGGACTTGCCTATAAAGAGGAAATCACTGAACAATCCCTGAAAAAATGGTGTTTAGGGAAGAATACTGGAAATATCCTTTAGAAAATGTGTGTGAGAAGCACTGAACAATCCTGTAATATAAGCCCACCAGCTCTACCACCGCCCCAACCAGCACACAGACTGGGCTCACAGAATCTGACATTAACCACAGCTTCCCAGAGGGCATAGTATATTTAGAATAAGAATGCCAATAACATCCCCCTCTCCCACTTTGTAAATAATACAGCAAGAAAAAGAGAGGCTGACACAAGGAAATTATTCAAAGTAATTCTGTTAAAATTAAAAAGACAAGTTAGGCAATGCCTACCTTTTTAATTTCAATTTGACTTTTTTGCGTAATTTTACTCATATCAATCATTAAGTGGAAACCTGTGGCTTGAAGAGTAGAAATGTACTCTGCCCATGCTTAGAGGCTATGTTGCCTGTTGCTTTTAAAATGTACTAGTTTCTGGATAGGAGAAAAAGAGACAAACACAAATGATGATGATGATGATGATGATGATGATGATGATGATGATGATGATGATGATAAATAAACAAAAGTGTTACTAAAACAGAACCCAACTTTATTAAAAGAAGAAAAAGAACTAAGGCCTGAGGAGCTCACATTATCAGTGCCTGAGGGGTCAGCTCTGGGCTGAGAGAACTTGAGCAGCCCCTTTTTTCACCTTTCCAGGGCCTGCTTAAGACTAGGGGACTGGGCATGTGTGAGCCAGATGGCTGCCCAGTTCGGCTTGAATCTGGACTGGATTCGAGCCATGTAGGCTGATAAGGGTAAACACCCCACCCAGGACTGGCATACCATACTGGAATGTGGCGGTTGCACCCTGATAAGCACTCCTCCCATACTTAGGGCAAAATAGAACCAATCCGCTCTTTCCACGCTCTCTCCCTATACATTTGCACCACCTCTTTTGTACTCTATAAATAAACGCACCCTTCTGATGTTCAGGAGGTCCTGCATTGACACCGTTTCCGCCTTGTTTGTTCCCTCATCTGGTGACCCCGACGTGATCCAGATCCCTCAGCACCCTGCTTACGTGACTGGAACAGTCTTCTTAGTGCACTCAGCTTCGGCTCCCTCGTAAGTATGGGCTCTAGTCTTTCTGTTGATCAGAAACAGCATGCAGAAGAATTGCAAAAAATTATCTGGCAACATTCCGGGGAGGTGGTGCCTGTGCACGATCTCGCTGATCTCTTACGGGAGGTCGATTGTCAATGCCCTTGGTATCCGTACAAAGGGACATTGAAAGCAGAACATTGGAGAAAGATAGGGACCGAGCTGCAGGCGGAGCCACGAGCTCCGATCCAGCACCTCCTGCTCAGCAGAAAGGTGCTGGAAGCAGTCGCGGCTTTTTTCGGTGGGGAGCCTGTGCTCCTGAAATCTGAAGTTGTGGATGCCGCGCCCCCTCCGTACCCTGTGTTGCTGCCCGCCGTCACGCCGACGGCCTCGGGGCCCCCGAACGCCAGGGCTCTTAAGGAGAATCTGGGCTTTCGAGGGGTTGTTATGGAGGGACTCCATCATGCCAAAAAGTCCGGACAAATCCTGGTAGATGGGGAAGAATGGGCTGGAGAGAACCCAGCTCTATTCCCAGTGACGCGAGGTCTGGTAGACGGCCAAGGAAACGCCCAAGTGGACTGGGAACCACTTCCGTATTCAGTCCTCCGGGAGTTAAATCGAGCCGTGAAGGACTCAGGACTCCAGTCTACCTTTGTCCAGGGCATTTTGGAAGGTCTTAACAATGGATACCTCATGACCCCGCACGACTGGAAGGCGTTGTTTCGTATGATTTTAACGCCTTCACAGTATGTGGTGTGGGATAGCGAATACCAGCAGGCAGCCCATTTGGGCGCCACAGCGCAGATTACAGCAGAGCAGGTTTATGGCTCTGGGCAGTTCGAGCCTCTGGCCATGCAATGCCAGTTGCCTGATGGAGACATTAAGGCGGTTGGAATGTGTGTCCTCCGAGCGCTCCGCAGGGTGCCCTCGGCTGGCACCCCGGCTTGCTCCTTTGCAGTAATCAAGCAAGGACCCTCAGAGCCGTACACAAGCTTTGTGGACCGTCTGAAGGTTGTGATCGCTCGGCAGTTGGACAATGTAGAGGCTCAGGGAGAGCTGCTGCAAAAATTGGCATTTGAGAATGCCAACACGGACAGCAAAAAGGCCTTGCAGGGAGTTATCCACCGTCAGACTTATTCCCTGGCGGACATGATTCAGGCTTGTGCTGAAATTGGCTCAAAATCGTACGATATGGGCCTGCTAGCTATGGCTTTGAAACAATCCAATAAGCCCACGGGGAACTGCTACAACTGCCAGAAGCCTGGCCACTTCCATGCTGCATGCCGAGCGCCAGGCGGAGGAGCACATAAATCTGGATCGAACCAGAAGAATGCTGGTCGCCCCTCGAAGAAGTGTCCCAGATGTAGTAAGGGCTACCATTGGGCTAACCAATGCCGTACTAACCCTGTAGGAACAGAGACCTCCCCGGGAAATCGGGGAGCAGGCCTTCCTCGGGCCCTGGAATAAAGAAAGAGGAATCATTGCTGACACCCGGATGTGCTGTCGCGCTTGTGCTTCAAAAGAATGCCACCTCAGTGTTCCCAGGGGAAGTTATACTTGTTCCCACATTGCCAGCGACTCCCTTTGAGGGTCCTGAGCCACTGCTTATTTTACCAACGCAAGCAGCGAGCCCCCAAGGGATTTTTGTGGTCCCGGAATTGCTTGACTACATTCCCCAGACATCTATCATGCTTCAGGTTTGGGGGCACATGCCCCTGACCCTTAAGCAGGGAGATTCGTGGGCTCATTGCCTAAGTGTACGGAACCTCACCCCAGTGGGGCCTAAGGCCTCTATGTTATCCCCACAGGTTGCGCTGGTCCAGACGAACATTGCCAGTGGAAAGCCAACTCGTAAGTTTTGGATTCATGGGCACTGCCTAGAAGGGTTGTTGGACACTTACGGTAAAGGAATGGCTGTCTCAGTGGCCTAAGGAGCCCACCCCCTCTATTTGGGGAGTGGGTGGGGAACAATCTTCTAGCCAGAGCACTGAGTGGTTGGCGGTGAGAGCAAGTCAAGCCGGTCCAGTTATAGCTCACTTTCAACCGGTCATAATACCGCTCCCTTTTAACCTATGGGGACGCGACCTCCTGCAACAGCTGGGAACTCGGATCAACATGCGGGAGTAGCTTCCCCGCACCGAGCATTGGCCCTCACCTGGAAAACTGAAGAACCCATTTGGGTAGAGCAATGGCCTTTGCCAAAAGACAAATTAGAGGCTCTGCTGCACCTGGTAAAGGAGCAGGTGCAAGCTGGACACTTGGAATTTTCCTCTAGCCCTTACAATACCCCTGTTTTTGTGATAAAGAAAAAATCAGGGAAATGGCGACTCTTACATGATTTGAGGGAAGTAAATAAAATTATTGAACCCATGGGCCCCTTGCAATGTGGACTACCTAATCCTAACTTAATACCTGCGGGTTACCAGGTCGCCATCGTAGATTTGAAAGACTGTTTTTACACTATTCCCCTTCAACCTCAAGATAAGAAAAAGTTTGCATTCACGGTACCAGTTCTGAATAATGCCCAGCCCACACAAAGGTATCATTGGTCGGTATTGCCCCAAGGCATATTGAACTCCCCTACGCTGTGTCAGCTTTACGTGCATCAAGCATTATCGGAGTTTCGTAAGCGTTATCCGACCCTCCTAGTTATTCATTACATAGATGATATCTTGGTTTCGGGGCCTAGATTACCTCTTAATTGGTTACCTATTCTAACTCAGTCCCTGAGAGAGTTTGGGTTAATAATTGCACCTGAAAAAATCCAGCTCTCCGAGCCCTTTTTGTATCTTGGCCACTGTTTGATGAGCGCCTACGCCATGCCCCAACTACCCGAAATTATTTTGCCACCAAAGCTGACTTATGTACACTTACAACAAATCTTAGGGACCCTTAATTGGGCACGGCCATACTATAAATTGACAACTGATGACCTCCACCTGCTTTTTGAGGCCCTTAAGCAAGGCTGACAACCGGCTGACCTCATTACATTATCTCAGCCTCAGTTAGAAGTGATTAAGAAGGTGAATATCGCCCTAAAAGAGCGTTGGGTAGATCGTGCAATAGAAAATATGCCCCCTGCACTTCTAATCGTAGCAACCCGACCTCAGTTCACCGGAGCAATCGCTCAAGTCTCCTTGTCGGAGGTGCAGATTTTGGAGTGGCTCCACCTTGCACATACGCCAAAAACCACTGTCTTGACTCAATTGGCTATGCTAGCTTTGATCCTCCGCAAAGGGCGCGATCGTTGCTTGGCCCTTTTTGGCATGGATCCTATTCGACTCCACATACCCATCCCCCAAAGTGACTGGGAGTCTGGTTTCCGTTCTTCCTTAGCCTTGCAACTCGTGTTAGCTGATTTTACTGGAGAGGTTGTATACCACCTTCCCAAGGATGTACGGTTGCAACTTCTCCCCCATTTGCCTATTAGACTCGGCACTTGCCTAAGCCCAGCCCCCCTCCAAGGGGCGCCCACTGTCTTTACTGATGGGTCACCTACCAGAGGTGTGATGACTTGGCAGGTGGACGGCGAATGGAAAGCCCGATATACTACCCCACAAACATCTCCGCAACGTGCAGAGCTTGCTGCGGTAGTCCTGGCTTGCACAGTGTTTGCAGACTCTAGTTTTAATTTAATCACATTGACAGCTTGTACGTTTATAATGTCCTCACTGTACTTGAAGGAAGTTATGTCTCTCACAATCTAGACAGGGACCTTCTTGGTTTGTTTATTGCATTGCAACGTCTGCTGGCGCAGCACCGAACGCTTCTCTTTGCCGCCCATATTCGCAGCCATCAACCCTTTCCAGGCTCGCTGGCAGAGGGAAATGCAAAAGCTGATCAGCTATTACGCGCCTTTCCAGTCTCCCCAGCGCAAAGTCATGCCATGCACCATCAATCTGCCCGCAGCCTCGCCCATAGGTTCTCTATTCCCCTCACAGACGCCCAGGCCATTATTCAACAGTGCCCCCAATGTTCAGGCCAAGCCTCTTATCCGTCCACAGGGGTAAATCCCAGGGGGTTGGGAGCCAATGCGTTGTGGCAGATGGATGTAGCGCAGTGGCCCCCATTCGCTCCCTGGCGCTGGCTTCACGATACTTACTCAGGGTACATTTGGGCCACCCCGCAGAAGGGCGAAAAAACTCGCCATGTCTGCAATCACCTTGTCCGCTGCTTTGCAGTCATGGGACAGCCGTCTGCTTTAAAAACTGATAATGGCCCTGCCTACTGTTCCTCGGCCTTTGCTTCCTTCTGTGAGCGTTGGGACATCCGTCATACTTTCGGCATACCTTACAATTCAACGGGCCAAGCTATCGTCGAACGGGCCAACCGCACTTTGAAGGCTGCTTTGGTTCGACAAGACAGGAAAGGGGGAAGTCCCCTGTCCTTGCCGGACAGGGAGCAACTGCTTGCATCTGTTCTATTTACTATTAATCACTTAAACCTTATTTTCTCTGATTCTCATTATTTATCCCGCGTACAAAAACACTTTCGCACCACCGAGCCGTCCCCCCGGCCCTTGGTGCGTTACAAGTGCCTGCCGGACCCGCAGTGGAAAGGTCCTGTTCCCCTGATCACTTGGGGCCGGGGTTATGCTGCTGTGGATCTCCCAACAGGCCCGTTGTGGGTACCTGCCCGCTGTGTTCGACCAACCCAGGATGTCATGGCATCAAGGTCTGTCCAACCCGATCCTGAACTTTGGCCTCCACCTGAAGGAGAGCTTCCCGGCACAGCCCCAACAACGAGGCAGCAACAGGAAGAACAACCCACCAGTGACCTGGGGAATGGTGAAGAATCTGGCAGCGCAGGCGACCGTGCTCCTGGAGCAGGAGGAAAAAGAAAAGACCCCTGAGAACTTTCTGGCAGCCGTGTTTGCAGCCCTGAATGCAAATTCTTGCCTTATTCTGTTTTGTTATTTCTTCTGCCTTTTTTATGTACCTACTGAAGCTTTGCCCTTGGCTTCTCTTTCACACCCCAACATGTGGGTCCGTCACGCGTATTATATGTTTCACACCCATGGAACCAATGTCTCCCTGATATATGAGCACCCTTTATCTGTGTCCCACCTGTCCTTTTTGCCCACCCCCATCAATAGCCCGGAAGTAATTGTAGGCCAGTTGCAGAACCTTAATCGGTCCATGCTATTTTCCGACCCCCCAGGTGAATTGAATGCAACGACGTTCCGTCTTTTACGGTATCGTCGCGCGCTCCCAGGCCTTTGCTTCTGTTGCCATAATTCTGGCACTTGGGATAACAAGTGGAAAGGTCATAAAAAGGTGGGCTATTGGAGAAAAGGTGCAGGCAACTACTCGGGATGTACTGATCGGTTTTATCTGTATGGAACGTATAATAATTCTTACGTGTTTAATGTTACAGCTTTGAATGGCTCTTTAGATGATCTTTACACCGCCTTCCCCATGTTCACACCCAACTTGACTGGCCTCTCTGGGGGCTCCATCTGCAATGGATGGCAAATCAAGGACCCCAACTTATGGTTCTTTTTTAACTCCACTGCCACAAATTATCATCCCGTCCAATACCTGTGCGCGGCAGTGGGCTACCTAACGCTTCCGGTGCAAGTTGTGACACCGGCAGCAACCCGTCCCAGCCCGCAACGAGCCCGTAGGGAGGCCATGGGGCCGCAGTGCCAAGATGAGGTCATTGTGGGACCTCAACTCTCTGAGGGCTCTTCGGGAGGGCGGGCCTTAGCAGGTTTGTTTACTGGATTTCTGACTCTTGGCTCCTATCCAGGAATCATAGCGCAGGAAAACCGGCGGTCCATTATTGGTCTCACGTGCCGCTTAGAAAAAACCATCAATGCTACTGGACGCATAGCTCGCGACGTCCAGGAGGAACTAGCTGGCCTCCACCAAGATCAAATGCAGCTTCGATTTGCAGTAGACTTTCTTTTAGCTAAGAGTGGAGGATTCTGCTCTGTTGTAGGCTCCTCCGGCTGTCAGGTACACTACCATGATTTAAACCGCAAAATTGAAGATGAGCTCGCTCATCTGCAATCCCTGATCACAAATAATGTGGCAGGCGCCCAGAATCCCTTCGCCTGGCTTTGGGACTGGTTGCCTGGCCTCCCTTGGCTTCGCTATGTCCTCCTGACTATCGTCGGTGTATTGAGTGTCGGGGTTCTGTTATGTTGCTGTATACAATGTGTCCCCTCCTTTTTTACCCTTCTCCGACCCCACACTCCTACACGCCGAGAGCTTTATTATGCATATCACCGTGTGAAAACAGAAAAGGGGGAGATGTAGGCTGATAAGGGTAAACACCCCACCCAGGACTGGCATACCATACTGGAATGTGGCGGTCGCACCCTGATAAGCACTCCTCCCATACTTACGGCAAAATAGAACCAATCCGTTCTTTCCACGCTCTCTCCCTATACATTTGCACCACCTCTTTTGTACTCTATAAATAAACGCACCCTTCTGATGTTCAGGAGGTCCTGCATTGACACCGTTTCCGCCTTGTTTGTTCCCTCAGAGCCATCCCTGGATTTGAGCCTGACCGACGAGCCGCCTCGCAAGGTGAATCGAGGGGCTAGATGGGGATATTTGTACAGGGGAATCTGGCAAGGATTCCCCTGTACAAGTAAAGGGTTAGATGTGTGTGTGGGAGGGAGGTTCCTTAAGGTTTTATTTACCTTAAAAATAAACCTTAGAGAGGTGAGTTTGGGGCGGTATAGAAATGTAATCAATCAATCCATCCATCCATCAACCAATCTCCGCTGGCGGGGATGGTGGTGGCAGAGGCAGGGGCTCCTTCCACCCCCACTGGCCACACTGTGGCCCGTTTAGGACCTTTGCACACACTGCAGAAACGGGCTGTAGAGTGGCTGGCCTGTCATTTGGGAGGCCAGGAGAGGAGGATAGTGGTGGTGGAAGGAAGCCATCCTCATTTGCGGCTTGTTTTAAAAGGTAATTAAAACTTCAAGGAGCCTTTTCCCTGACTGCACCCCCACCCATGGCATTTAGCCTTTGACTTGTAAAGGGAATCCTTGGCTGTTGAGCCACTGAGCTGGCTCTCAAGGTGGATTTTCGAGCCGGGCTTGGCTCAGCTCGCCCTTGGACCAGCTCCCCTCTGGTTTGAGCTAGTCGAGGGCAAACCTTCGAGGTGAGCCTACTTAAGACACATCCCTACTTAAGACCTGTGTGTCCTGAGTGAAGGAAGGAAAAACAACAAGAAGACTCATAGGTTTCCAATCTTTAGCAGAGTTGGAGTTTCAAGAACATAAGAAGCTGCCTTCTACTGAGTCCATCTAGCTCAGTATTGTCTACACAGACTGGCAGCGAAGAAGTTGGGGGCTGTTGACTAGGGATCCATAAAGCAGAGTATGTGTTATCATATATCCAAAATATCGAGGATCTGAAGGTTTTAGGAGGCCGAGATAGCAGCCTGACTTAAGGCCTGTTGATAAGCCATTATACAGTCACTATTTCAGGAGACAACAGTGAAGATCTGCTCTCAACACCATCATGAAGGGATCTGAATCAAGCAGGAAGGCGAGACTTGTGGGAAATTTCTGGGAAGGCAATCCTTAATTCTGGACACTATGTCTAAAGCAGTTGTTGCTTTTTTTAACTGACCATTCTTATTTGTGTGATTTTAAAAAGAAAAGAAATACAAATTTGAAGTGAACACAAATTATGCTTCTTGTGTCTTCATTCACTGCTGTAGCAATCACAAGGTAGGATCACACTGCCACTGTTACTGAATCCACTTTATGACTTTAGTTGAAGGGATTACAGCATTTTTGGCATTCAACATTTGGATGTGCTGTTGTGTGGTTTGAGGACTTACAAGATCATTCTACTATTTTCTTAATAATAATGATCATGTGCTTTTTAGAGGCAGAAATACATCGGGGCATATTGAGGAAATTATTGGGGAAGCTGCACCTATTAAATTTCTACATGGATGAATCCCTGTGCAGTCCAATGTCCAGCTGAAAGACCGAGGCAAAGTGTGTCTGCATGGAGCCTCATTTGTAACGCCAACATCATATATGAGACTGTTTAAAGACTTTACAGCTTAAATGGCACAGAAGTTAAGATGGGCACTGTAACTTGCAATTTCCATGCTTTTTAGAGCACAAGTGAAAATGGGAAGCATCAACTCTCATCTTAAACAAAAGATGAGAGTTTTTGAATGACTGAATGTTACATTAGATTCTGCACATTTGTGGCTAGCATTCTGGAGAGACCAGCCAACCAAAGTCAGCTTACTCTTCGTGAAACACTTATTGATGGCTATGGATGATGTGACCAGACTATCTGAGCAAGCAGCATTTTGTTTGGGTCAACTCTTGTGATTGTTCATTGCAAAGTTTTATGGGGTTGCCCTTCATTCAGCGCTAAGACCCTTTGGTGTGTGTCTGTGTGTGTGTCTTTGCTTGGAGAGATTGCATTTCCAAACAGCTCTCTGCCATGGCTGGTACTGTGGGTAGGTGCAAGACAGGTGAAACCAAATTCCTAGGAGGGAATACAGTAATGTGCATGCATGCAGCAGCATCAGTGCACAAAAGCTAATATTAGGAACTGGGAGGAAACTGTTGTTAAATAGGCAAATTTCTTCTGAATGCTTACCATAAAGGCTCATAAATGCCAAGCTGATTCTGAATTGAGTCAAGAAGAGCTTGTCCATCCCTTCAGCATCACCTAAACTCATCCTTAAAAAAGCAACAACCCTACAATGTAGATCAGCTGTACTGTAGAAGCTTCACTCTAGAGCAGTGGTTCCCAACCTGGGGGCCTCCAGATGTTGCTGAACTACAATTCCCATTATTCCCAGCTGATGGAAAATTGTAGCTGGGGCTGATGCGAGTCATAGTTTAGCAACATCTGGAGGCCCCCAGGTTAGGAACCACTGCCCTAGAGGATCTACAGCCCAATCCAGTGCATGCTTACTTGAATGTAAGACCAACTAAGTTCAGTAAGGTTTATTCCTAAATCTGTTTGCATAGAATTACAGCCTCTGGAACATTTGTAGCAGCTCAAGTAGTTAATCTAAAGACATCTGACTTTGTATTCTGAAGCAGTTTTATGTATAATAATTAGATTACCCTCAGAGCAGTGGTTTGAGGATTGCAAGTACCCTTCTTCTCCCATGAGCCCAAAAACATTAAGTAAACCGATGTAACAAAACAGGGAAACAACACAGTATAATATTTTCTTGTCTCCAAAGAAAATATAAATTGAAATCCATTGGCCACATTACACACGACAATCGTTTTCCATTATTTAGAGCAGCCATCTGAGACGTTGCCTCTTTTTTCCATGGTTCTTTGGAGTCCTTGGTGCTGCCTCTTTTCCTTTCTGTTGGAGGATTCATAATCCATGACAAATGTGTTGTAAAAACTGGAGCCTGCTTGGATTCCCTCCTGCTAACGTCAGAGTGAAATATGACATAAGAAGAGCCTTGCTGGATCAGGTCCATGATCTACCTAGTCCACTATCATGGAAGCCCACAAGCAGGGCATGAAGCAGCAGCTCTCCCCTCTTGCTTGCCCACCAGCAACTGCAGCATAGGAAGCTGCCTTGCACTGTTGGTCCGTCTAGCTCAGTATTATCTACACTGACTGGCAGCAGCTCCCCAAGTATTTAGACAGGTGTCTTTCCCAGCCCTCTTTGAAGATGCTAGGGATTGAACCTGGGACATTCTGCATGCAGAGCAGATGCTCTGCCACTGAGCAATGGCTCCATCCCCAGGGACTGGTAAAGTCTCTGAAGTAGTACACTGTCTCTGATCATACAAGTTCTATTTAGCTACCATGGCTGTTGATGGCCTATCCTCCATGCATTTGTCTAAACCCCCTTTTAAAGCTATCTGGGCCAGTGACCATCACCACATCTTGTGGCACTGAATTCCATAAGTTAATTATATGTTGTGTGAAGGAGGACTCTTTTTAATGGTCTATCTGAAATCTACAGCCAATTAATATAATTGGGGATTCAGCACTACAATGATATGGACGTGGGAGGAAAATGACTCTCCAGCCACTTTTTTCCACATGCATACTTTTATAACTACCTATCATGTCCCCCATTAGTCACATTTCTCAACTAAAAAGCTCCAGATGCTTTTAGCCTACATTGATGGGAAGGTGTTTCATCCTCATTCAGGGCTGCTCAACTTTGGCCCTCCTGCAGATGTTGGCCTACAACTCCCATAATCTCTGGCTATTGGCCACTGTGTCTGTGGATCATGGGATTTGTAGTCCAAAACCAGCTGGGGGGCCTAAGTTGAGCAGGCCTGCATCTTGATCATTTTGGTTGCTCTTTTCTCCATCTTTCTTGGTGCTACAATATCCTTTTTGGGATCCAGAAACAAGAATTGTGTCCAATATTCCAAGTGTGACAGTATCATTTATCCGACTTCCATATGTTGCAGAGGACATGGGGAGATGGGAGTATTGCTTTTAGCCACTTCTGGGCTTTACGCTGCTATAAGGGAGAGAGCATAAGGAGTGTTACAACCTTCTTCCCTGCACCAATTTTAAGACAATTAGCATAAGTTCCCGTATCATGCTGTCTCTCTACCTTCCCTAGCCTCATGGCCTCTCAGACCCATTTTTTATGTTATGCTGATGGTGTGGGGGCCATTGCAGTGCTGTTCCTTCTGGCACATCAGCAATCTCTCTCTCAAAATAGGTGACAGACTAGGAAGGTGGAGCTGCAGCGTGGCACACATGCCACACTATTGGCATAAGGTGAGAAGGCAGTCTTTGCACTTGCCTGTCACTGTGTTAGTGTCATCTTCTGCTTCACATACTAAAATGGTACATGTCGTGGCTGTACATGCACAAGGATGCATTGTGCCATGTCCTGGTAGATGTACAAGGATGTATCAGTGCACTGAGAGAGCAACCTCACAGAACTTCTCAAATTAACTGCATTGGTGCTGTAAGTCCCCAATGACCTGTCTTCCAAAGGAAGCCAGAATTTGAAAACTGACATAGTAGTAGAATTCAAGTAGTGCTTCACCCCTGGAATGTCTTACTACGCGGGCAAGTAGGGACCAAATCTAACAGTATGCATCTATGGGCATGCATCTGAGTCTCGTCACAGGGCATTAGGGGTTGGGAGCTAAAGGTCCCCTGATTTGCTTTTTTAAACAAAACAACAGTGTCTCTCAGAATTGCAGCCATTAAAAAGCACACATTGGAATGACTCTGAACATCTCCACATCTACTTTTTCATGAAGTAACTTCACTAGGTCTGAATGAAAACCATTAGGAGAGGGCTATATAAAATAATCCTGGGACACGAGGAAGGTGTGAAAGCTCTATCTTATGTACACATAAAATATGGGGAATGTGGGCTGGGAAAGATTTATGGGGTCAGGTTTAGAGAAAGAGAGTGGATAGAAGGCTGGGATAAGAGCAGGGAGCTGAGAGCAAATAAGAAAATTCAGATTTTATATTGGGAACTAGCTATGCACTATTATTTATATGCCAACTATAACTAGTTGGCATATAAATTAAAAATTGGTAGTGCATGGTAGACCAATATCTCCTTTCCCCCTAGGCCTCTGCAAAACATGTTTTGCAGTTCTCAGATACTGTATTTACTGAACCCAGGATGAGGTTTTCCTGCATTTTAGAATGTGTGTGGGGGGGTCATCTTAAATGTGCAGACCAGGAATCCCTGCTGGGGCAGCCAGCTGTGATCAAGAGTTGCTCTGAGAGTCTGAGTGCAAGCGGATGCAGTCCCTCAGAACCAATGCTCCTCCTTGCCATTCCCCTGAGTCCTGGAGAGTGAGTGTGCACACATGCTTGAATATCATTCCTCCGGCCTGAGCAGGCATTCTTCTCAGGCCCTGCTAGCTCCTCCTTGCCGTGTGGCAGTAGAGCCGGAAATTGGGAGAGACTCATAGGCATACCTACTTTGGAGTAAGTATTGCACTCAGTAGGATACTTTGTTTACTCCTGTGTAAACAAAGAGGAGACCAGGTTTGCATGTGGAAGGTCTTGGATTTGAAGGGTCAGATCAAAACTAAAAAGCTATCAAATCAAATCCATTGATTTCCACAGAGAAAAAGTTTAATGTATATTTAAAGTTACAGTTACAGAGATACTTCATAGAAAAGAAGTTCCAAGTGGGATTTACTTCTGTGTAAACAGTTGCAGAGCTTGGCAAAAACACACTTTCACCAAGCTCTGAAGGCTGTGCTTACTCAAAAGTAAACCCACTAGGCTCTCGCCCTGCCCCGTGCTTTCACCAAGCTCTGCAGCTGCTTACTCAGAAGTAAACCTCAGTCGCTAGCAACAAGTTGTGTTATCCTCTCCTCCTCAGCCTTCCCCACCCTTTGTAATCTGGCTAGCCTCAATGGTCTGGGGTCTGAGAGAGTGCAGGCAGCAGGGGTGGATGCGTGCAATGTGCAGACAGGGATGGAGGAACTGGCTGTGCCCCATGGAGGGCAAGAGGGAGGGCTGGGCTGAGCAAGATGAGTCTAGAGGTGAGGAAACATGCTTGAAGATGCTGCAGGAGGGGTGGGGCCAATATGAATTTGCACCGGGGTGGTGTGTGTGTGTGAGAGAGAGAGAGAGAGAGAGAGTGAGTGAGTGGGGGCACTTCCACTCTCTTCCACCCTTGGAGATTCCAGCACGAGAGCAGCTCTTGCGCTCCTCAGGCATTACCAGGGACTGTGGGGGTGGAAGTATGGTGCACATTGTCCACAGCAGATATTCTTGTACAGACAAGGAGGATGGTGGACCTTTTCAAACTCAGATGACTTCATTTTATTTTGTCTAAAAAGGGACAATTAGATTTGATCTCTCCTCCCCATGCTCTGTTCTCTCTTCTCTGCAGTATTTCCTGCCCTGTCCCCTAATACCATGAAAGTACAAGGTGGCTGTCTTTAGAGTGCCTCTCAAAGGTGGTTTATTCACTGAATCTATAGTAGCTCTTTTTTTCTTTTTTAAAGAGAAGTTCTGGTAAGAACTAGTCTGACTACTTTACTTTCACTATCCCTACAACTGGACTAAATTTGGTCCAAATCGGTTAGGCAGTTCACAAGTTAGCTGACTGTTACCTCAAATGTTCATGTGTCCACCATCTTGGATTGTAATGGATGACATCACCACAAACTACACCTTGGAGGTGTCCCTATGTGTCACTCACTACAACTGTTCAAATCTGTTAGACAGTCCACATCAGCCCACTTGTGCCTCAAATAGTTATGCGCCTGCCATCTTGAATTAGGGTGGATGACTTCATCACAAACTATGCTGTTGAGGTCTCCCTGTGTGTCACTCACTACACCTGTATCAAAATTTGGTTCAAAATGCATAGACGGTCCACAGATCAGCCCACTTGTGCCTCAAATGTTTATGTTTCCGCCCTCTTGAATCAGGGTGGATAACATCATCACAAACTACACCACTGAGTATGTCCTATGAGTCCCTACAGCTGTAGCAAATTTGGTTCAAATCAATATGCAATAAAGATTTTTTACAATAATCTCTGTGTGTGTGTGTGTCCAGTATAAGATTTCCTTTTTTAAGAGGGTTCTCTTAAATTCAGGGTCCTTTTACTTTTTGATCAACACAACCTTTTTTTAGGGGAGTCATCTTAAATTCAGAGTAATCTTAGATTTGGATATTTGTTTGCCCAAAATGAATTTTAATATTAAAACATAATAATAATAATAACAACAACAACAACAACAACAACAACAACAACAACAACAACAACAACCCAATAGATTATAATAAAAAAGCAGGCTGGATGAAAGAGGTCAAAAAATGTCACCAACAAATGCAAGATCTAATAATAATACCAGAATTAATAAGTGAAAGAGCAAAGAAAATTAAAAATTGGACTGTGCCAGGCGACGATGAACTGCATGGCTTTCGGCTTAAACACCTAACAAGCCTTCATAAACAACTATCAAAACAGTTCAATCACATTTTTCAAGGAGGTGATATTGAACAATGTCTAACAACTGGGAAAACTCATCTCATCATGAAAGACCCAGCAAAAGGTGCAGTTCCAAGTAATTATAGACAGATAACCTGTCTGCCAACCATGTTCAAATTATTAACTGGAATAATAGCAGATGAAGTGATGCAACACTTATTAACTAACAAACAGCTTCCAGTCGAACAGAAAGGAAATTGCCCGAACACCAGAGGCACAAAAGACCAGCTGCTGATTGACAAAATGATTTTAGAAAATTGCAAGAGAAGAAAAACCAATCTAAGTGTTGCATGGATTGACTACAAGAAAGCCTTCGATTCATTGCCTCACACATGGATACTAAAATGTTTAGAAACAACTGGTGTCAGCAAAAACATTCAGATATTTATAAAAAAAGCAATGAGCATGTGGCGTACACAGTTAACAATCAATGGCGAGACACTTGGACAGGTTAGCATTAGAAGAGGCATTTTCCAAGGGGACTCACTATCCCCTCAGAATCTTCTGTTCTGAGGCTTTGTTTTTTCTCTCCTCTGCCCTTCGTTCCTTTTTACTGCTAACATTGAACCTGTCAGCAAGGTATTTCAAGGTCGGCACTTGGAGTAGGAGATACAAGTCCGAAGCTCCCGTCTGCTTTCTATGTTTGCTGACTCAGTCTGAGTTAGACTTTAGCTGGTTACAGTGGGAAGAAAGCGGTCAAGAAACAGCCCATGCAATTCAACCACGGAGCCCAACAAACGTGCAAAGCAAGTTTCAAAGCAAGCAAGCAAGCAAGCAAGCTTCAATTTGTCATTACTTGCCAACTGCAGACACTGTAAGTTCTTTGGACTCAGGCTCTCTATCTTCTAACTTGGTGGTGCAGGGTCACACGCAAATCTCAGGTGCACCAGAGCTAGATCTTATACAGCTTAGGCATACCACGGAGAGAAACGGAGCCTCCCAGAAGCTGTTATGCTTAGGGAATGACCTATTAACTTCAACAGAGCAGCCCACACCCAATGCTAAAGGGAGGGAATGGAGATCTCTTCAAGCAACTTCCCATACCTCTCAGAATTCTAACAACAATGAGGGGATGGGTAAACTATCAGCCCCCAAAATTAAGATACCCCAAAAGCCTCAGCCTCAGCAGCCTTCAGAACTATCATCTTGTCGACTGGTAGCGGAAACGCTCAAAGCTGTGTTTGATAGACTCTCATTACTAGAGAGGAAGGTGGACATTGTTAAGACTCTTCTGCATGATCTGTCTAAAGGCCAGACTAAGAGGGAGAGGTCTGATAATGATATTAGTGGGGAGAAGAAGCATGGCTGTGGCTGTGGCATTTATCAGACCTACCACAATTCCCATGTGATTCCAGGAGGTAGAAGCTTAGTTAATAGAATATTACAACCACACCGTATTTCTCTTGTAGTATACCTGAATAGGGTAAACTACAAGTGGTATAATTTCTATGCTATTAGATCCTCACTAAGTCAGCTCCTGAATTGCAGCCTGAGAGATGTAGACCTCAAACGATTTGAGAGGCTACCATCTAACCATTTCCAAAGTAGGTTCATGCTGGATTTCTATTCTTCCCGGATCCCAAATAGGATTTTCCAAAGAAAATCCTGGATTGAAGGTTTTGAGATATTCCCTAATCGTTGTTTTGCCAACACCATCTTGGAGCCCCTAATTTTAAAATCTCCCAGGAAAATACCAGAGCAGCCGGGTGAACGAGGGCACCGTAAACGTGCCGAGACTGAACCTAATGTGTCTGAATTACTTTCGCCCATGGAATCTCACTCAGTTAACTCCCTCTTCATGCAGTTTACAGAGGGAATCAACGTTACAATCGACGAGTTGAACCCTTCGGTAATTAGCATCTCTTCAATGATAGAAGAGCCGTCCGATGCAAGTAACCAGCCTATCTGGAGACAGTCCGAGGAGCCGACAGATAACAAGGCAGACTTTCTTTCTTCCTCACCAGTTATGACTAGTGATCATATGCCTTCCTCACAGGGCCAGAAGGGGGCTGACTTGCAACATGAGCTGGAATTAATCAAGACGGACCTTCCACTTTTGGTACACCTTGCAGAGGTATTTAACCAGCTGGAAACTCCCCCTAAGAAAGATCGGTGGTTTAATTTGTTGGCTGACCCCCACTTTGCAGTTGCTATGCCACTTCTGAAGTCAGGCCAAGACTGCTTTAAAACTCCAGATTTTCCAACTAAAAGCATCACCTCTGAAACCCAAGCTGATATGATGAACCCGAACACTCTTACTGCTCCATTACAAATTCTAGCTTCTCACACAGATCCTAATCCAATGGCTCTGAAGGAAACGCAAGAGAACTCCTCCCTGGAAACAGGTCAAGAAATATTGGCCCAGGAAACTCCCAGGGGTAGAGAGGCTCCATTCAGCCATTGAAGGGAGGCAGATCAGCATGGGCTTGCTCTAGTGTCCTGGAATGTGGGGGGATGGGATGCTAGATCCAAGGACCCCTCATGTTTGAGCCTTTTGGACAGATTTGACATCATATTGATGCAAGAAACCTGGGCACTCTCTGATCTGATACTTAACGGATTTTATGTATTTTCCCTACAGGCCGTTAAGAGTAAGAAAAAGGGCAGACCCAGTGGGGGCCTCGGGACTTTTATCTCAACTAAGTTATGGGCATTATCAAAATGGGTCTCTTCTTTGGATAACATAGCACTGACTGTGGAAGTTGTTCACAATCAGACTGCAGTGCTGATAGTCAACGTATATCTCCCCCCGAAATGCAGGGCCCAGGAAATTAAGGAAATTTGGGGGAAGCTGGAAGGGTACATCGTTGCCCTCACAGAGGAATTTCCCAATGCAAGTATAATTCTGGGAGGTGACTTTAACGCAAGAATGGGCCCCAGTGATGAATTACTTTATGCCCGATATAAGAGAAGTCCCCCTATTTGGGAAGAGTAAGTGCTTCCGTACATGTGCCTCTCTAAGGACAACACCTCAAATTTGGGTGGTTATTGTTTGGCCCAAATGACCTATGGCTTAGATTTATTTGTTTTAAATGGCTCAGGGGACAACGACCACCCGGCAGAGTTGACATTTTGGGCGGGGAGGAGAGCGAGTGCCATTGACTATTTTATTATTTCGAGGTGCCTGGCCCAGTACTCCCCAAGTCTGGAGGTGGTCCCACAAGTGGAAAGTGACCACCACCCAGTTACTCTGCTGTTGCAAATCCCCCTGGGCCCTAAACAGTACGAGTCAGTGCCTTCTATGAAGACAGAGGATAACTGCTGTCGTGTCAGATGGTCCCAGAGTTTGGCTGATAAAATCTCCACTCTTCTCCAGTCGCATCATCTACAGAAGCTGAGCCAAGATATGCTTGATTCCTTGGACCCGGTTCAACTCTTACAAGTCTACAACTCCATCACCTTGGAATTGCAAAAACATCTTATTTCTAAACAGCATGAACCCTCCAATGGACAGTGGAGACCTTCCAAGCCATGGTTTGACCAAGATTGTGTGGAGAGTAGACATCTTCTTTTGGGCAGATTCCAAGCTTACAAGGTAGATCCCACTTCAACATCAGCCCAAGAACTAATGTTACAGAAAAAGCAATATAAACAGCTGATCAGACAGAAAAAGAGGGTCTATATGAAATCCTCTTGGGATCTGTTATTGTATTCAATCCGATCAAGACAACAGTCCCTTTTCTGGAGAACAGTGGCAGGGATTCCGCTCGGAAGACATCTGACGCCCGATGCCCACATCCATCCGGAGCTTTGGGAGAGGCACTTTTGAAAGTTGTACTGGGAGGAAGGGACTTTGCCAGGCCCCTTTACATTCAATGAGGAGCCATTACCTGACTGGCCGCCCGTTACCACAGCAGAAGTTGCTGACCTAATACGCCAACTGAAGCCTGGCAAGGCCCCCAGCGCTGACCTGGTTCCACCGGAGTTGGTTTTGTCCAATGTGGACTGGTGGGCGCCGGTGCTCGCATCGTTGTTTACTGCCATTGATAGCTCAGGGTGCATACCGAAAGATTGGGGCCTGTCCATCATTGTACCTATCTATAAGAAGGGGTGCAGAAGTGAGCCAGGCAACTATAGGCCGATCAGCCTTCTGAGTACAGTTAGCAAACTTTACGCTAAACACCTCTATGGGAAGCTGAGGGATTGGATGGACCAGGATAACATTCTTGCAGAAGAGCAAGCGGGGTTCAGAGAAGGGAGGTCTACTGTTGACCATTGTTTTGTTCTGCACCATCTAGCACAGAAATATGCTCAGTCCTTGCATGTTGCCTTTGTAGATCTTAGGTTTGCCTTTGACTCAATCCCACGGGATAGGCTCTGGGATAAATTGAGAGCTTCCTCCATTGATCGGCGACTCTTAGCTCTAATTAGAGCCCTACACATATCGCCAACCATGAGGGTTAGGTGTAATCCACAGGGAGGATTAACCAGAGCTATTCCAATTGGAAAGGGGGTCCGTCAATGATGTGTGCTGGTGCCCTTGCTGTTTAACTTTTTCGTTAATGATATGGTGACCCATCTAGATAGCTGCGATTTCCATCCCCCCAAGCTAGCTGGAAGAAGTATCTCGGTGTTGCTGTATGCAGACGATGCGGCCATTCTGGCCAGAACCCCAGTCGGTCTAAGGAGGGCCTTGGGGGCACTGGCTGTTTATTGTAAGAGAGAACGGCTGAGTATTAACTACCAGAAAACAAAGGTTCTCTCCTTTGCTAGGAGACCCAAGAGACGGGTATGGAAAATCGATGGACAAAGGATAGAGCAGGTCCAAAATTTTGTATACTTGGGGGTAGCAGTTCACTCATCGGGATCAAGACGGGCCCATGCCTCTCACGTGGCCCAGGCTGCCCAAAACAGCGCCTGAGCTATTTTGCGGTTCTATAGAACCAGGGGAGGGTTTTTTATCCCCGCAGCCTTAAAACTTTTTCAAGTGAAATCATTGGCACAGTTATTGTATGGTGCCCAATTGGGTCCTTACCCAGATCTGTCCCCCTTAGAAGTGGTGCAGTCTAAGTTCTTGAGAGCAGTATTTCAGACACCCAAGTGTATCTCTAATGCGAGGCTCAGATTGGAGGCGGGCCTCATCAAAGTTGAGGCCAGATGTTGGCAAATGGCGCTGTTTTACTGGCTGAGAGTTTTTTCCTCGGACACAGGGCTGAGCCGCTTAGTATTAGAGGATTCTTATCAGTCGCCCTGGAAGTGTGCTCTGAACCAAAAGATGACCACTTTGGGCCTCGATCAGTCTGCCCTGCTTACGCAAAGTTTGGAGACAGCTAGGAAACTCATCAAACAGAGAATTGAGGATATCGAGAGACAAACAGATACAGCAAGGGTACCTGACTTTCAGAGCCAGGATTCAGTCAGATATAGTTTGGCCCCAGCATCCTACCTCACTGTCTTGGAGGTGCCCCCTCTTAGAAGAGTTTTTACCCTGGCAAGATGCAATGCCCTGCCTTCAGCCCTCTTAGAGGGCCGATATAGAGGGATTCCCTATGGGGAGAGGCTCTGCCCATGTAGTGAGGGTCAAGTGGAAACAGTCACCCATGTGCTATTGGAATGTTTGTTCTATAGAGACCTGCGCCGGGATCTTGTTTACCCTTTGATAGCTAAATGCCCAGGTCTTGATTCTCCTCAGATGACTGACAGGCTGTTGGAAGGAAGCAATTCCTGCGCTACCAGACAGGTAGCTAAATTTCGCAGTGCAGCCCTTCGTTTGCGGAAGAACTTAGTAATGGGAAAATAGGCGATGGATCTAAGGCCAGAGCAACTTGTAGCCATAATGTAGCTAGCTGCAGGTGGGCACGCAGGTACTGGTATCACCTGTATATCAGCTGTAAATTTAATGACAATATTTTTCAGAGCTCCTGAATTGTTTAACCCCCCTCAGATTTAGGAGTCGAGAAGGCAATTGGTTGAGTTTTGATTTTGTGTAATAGCCTCATAAGTAGGAAATACTGCTGCCTCTTTTATCTCCAATTATTTTAGTAGTATTTTTAGTATCCTGATCTATGCTGAGGAGGACTTTTTAAAATTTATCTGGTGTTACTGTTTGCAATAGAAGTTTGATTGTCCTCTCTTTTACATTTGTTTTAATCTTATGCTGGTCGCTGACCGAAATAAAGAGATTGATTGATTTTCATGTATGACCTTCCTTGTATCTCTGATGACTTTCTTTTCCCATGAGCAGTTCAGTTTAAAAGAATCCTCATTATCTGTTGTCATTTTTATTCCCAAGTATCTCACTGGTGTTGTTTTGCAAGATGTTTCTACTAATTCTCCTAGCAATTTTTTCTCAGCTTTAGTTAAATTAAGACCCAAAAGTTCCAGTGCAGTCTTGCCAACCTTGTATTCAGAGATTTCAATATGAACACTAATTAATTTCCAATAAACCCTCAAGGAATCACCAGTCTTAATCACAGTCATCACAACGTCATCTGCATAAAATGAGCTTTTGAATTCTCTTCCTTGGCTTTAGCCATGATTTTTTTTGTTCAGATTCCCTTATTGCAATAGCCAAAAGAATTGTTTTCTTTTAAAACTGAGCGTTCTTTAGAGCACCTACATGCCTTTCCATTAAAATAGCTGCTAGACATGAAGAGAAGCAAATCTAATCTCAACTGACAGGTGCTGGATTTCAAAGGCCAGGTATAACTCTGGGGATCCACTCTTCCATGGAGCACACAGAGGTTAAAGGCATCTCTGTAACACAAGTGGTTTACACTGACTGAATATTGCTGATGCTTGCAGCAGCAAAATGCACTTCACTTGACTGGGTTCCCAAGTCCATCTCTAACCTCCTGCTCTAATTCTATACATACTCACAGAATAGTATACTTCAGTGCACATCAGTGTTGCACATACCAGATTCCATAGCAGCAATCTACCATGTGCTGCTGCTGCTGAGCAGCCTCCATTCCTGAAACAAATTATAGATATTTCAAGGAAGCAAGGATGAGAAGTAATGGGGGGTTTCAGCTACCCTGATAGCTGTTGAGAGACAAACTCCACTAAGCATCAAATTACCAATGAATTCCTGACATGCCTTCCTGACAACTTCTTCTTTTAGAAGGTGGAGGAAGGCACAAGGGGAATCCTTGACTCAATGCTAACAACCTGGAAGAGTTGGTCAATGAGATTGGCTGGAACGTTGGGGGAAGTGGTGGTTAATGCTGAAACTCTTGATCTAATGGACAGTTAAAGGTGATTGTATTCAAACATGTACCATGGATTTCAGGAAAGCTGATTTTTACAAACTCAACAACAAGTGGGATCCCATGACTAATGGGAAAATGAGCCTAATAAGGATGGGTGTTCCTTAGGGAATTACTATAGATACAGTAGCAAACAGTTCCAATGAGAGACACCTAAAATAGACAATTTGGCTACACAAAAAGATTTCTAATGAGATGATTTTTTAAAAAGCAACATGTATGAGAAATGAAAGGGACAGGTCATGAATGATGAGTAGCTGGATTACAGTTCAGGCTTGATAAGGAGTTGGTCAGGAAATGCCTAGCTGTCTTAAATGTGTTCAAGTCCAATTCAAGATGCTGATTGTTACCATTAAAGCCCTACACAACTTAGAACTGAGTTACTGAAAGACTGCCTTCCCCAATATGTATCTGCCTGTCTCTTAGGTTTGAACAGCTGGCCCTGCAGTCTGGCCTGTATGCCAACACAGCTTTGACTTGTCGGGACCAGGGACAGGGCCTTCTCAGTCATGGCACTGTATTTATGGAATTCTCTACCCAAGGAGCTCCAACAGGCTCCCAAGTTGGTAATCATTAACTGCCCACAAAATTCATCTCTTTTCAATTGGCTTTTAACGGCAATTAATATTTTAAGCAGGCTTTATACCATTTTTAATGGACTTTCTGAAGGAAAGAAGATTTATGAGATCACTATGTGTATGTCCTCTAGTATCATTTGCATTTACAGCCATTACAAACCTAATTTGCAGCACATGGGAGGGGGTCCTAGAGGAACCTTGTTTTTGCCTATCAGCCAAGTTGGTTCAAGATAGCAGGCACTATAGGCAGCACCCCTTTGTACCTTATGTGCTGATAGTTGGATATAAACCCAATCCTCAGCACATGAGAGGGGGTCCTTGGCAAGAGTCATCATGTTTAAGGAAGTGGAAAGCAGGCTCAATCAGTTCTACTTAGAATTACTTGTATTCTGTTGTATTTGTTTGTTGGTAACTTTTTCTTATATTTGATTTCTTGATATTGTGTTCTGCTTTATGTAAACTGCTTTGTATACAATTGTTTTTACAAAAGTGGTTTAGAAATATAGTGAACAGACAAAAAAAGCAAGGTGTCAAGACCAGATGAACTACATAGAGTACTAAAATAACTGACTGATGTACTCTCAGAATCTCTTTCTATCCTCTTTGAGAAATTTTGGAGTGGATGAGGTGTCACAAGACTGAAGACAAATTAATATCCCCATCTTTAAAAAGGTGGGGAGGAGAAGGATCTGGGAAACTATAGACTGATCAGTCTGACTTCGGAATCAGGGAAGATATCAGAACAGAGAATAACAGTTTATCTGTACTCATATTGTTATCAATGCAGTAATCTTTTCTATTTTTATGATTGGACTACTATCTTTGTGCTTTGTGGGCATGCTGCGGGCATAAATTATCTTGATTTCAGTAACATTTTTGACAATGTTCCCCATGATATTTTGGTTACCAAACTGGTCTGTTGTGGACTAGATGATAATACCATCAGGTGGATTCACAACTGCTTTGAAAAGTGTACTGAAAGAGTGCTCATCTGTGGCTCATCACACTGGAGGGAGGTTTTGAGTGGGGAGGCATAGGGCTTTTTGGAGGGAATCTTCATAAAATCTATCTATATATATTTCTCTAAGGTGTACCGGTCACTAATCCCATGCATGGCAGCTCTCGCAAGAGTTCACGAGCGAGCTGCTGGCAGGGGGAGAGGAAAGCGGTGGTGCCAGTGAACAGGCTTGCAGGAGAGGCGGGAAAGATGGCGAGGGGTGGGAGGAGAAATCCGCGGCAGTGGGTGGCCAGGTGGGTGGGGGAAGAAAATGGTAGCAGCAGGCGGGGGAAGAAACGGTAGCAGTGGGGAGGGGCAGAACTAGAGGTGCAGGTGCTCTTTGTAGTTTGTAAATAATGCAGAACTGGGAGAGCTAACACCTCAGAACTCAGGAATGAAATGCAAAATGGCCTCAATAGAATGGAAAACTGGGCTGTCACTAACAAAATGAAATCCAGCAGAGACAAATGCAAAGTTCTGCATATAGGCACAAAAATCAATCAATCAATCAATCAGATGAATTGAGAATAGCTCAACTCATAGCACTCCAATGATGCTGCAACAGGGCAAAGATCAGGCATTTCCCAAAATAGCCCCACCCCAGCCCCAGCCAATTTCCTGGCACACCGTGCTTCTCACAGACAGCTGGCCTGATGATAGTTTGAATCCTTACAGGAGAGGGCTTAATGGAATTCTCCTCTCTGCTTGGTGATGTCAGTAGTGCATGTCAACTTTCTTTCTCGGTGCTAATTCTTTATTTACTCACCAGTTGGAAGGCTGAATTTATCTATAGTAGTTGTATAATCCAAGGGGAAAGAATTGTGGTATGCAAGACAAGGCAATGGAGTGGAATCAGGAATATTAATAGTTTAATGAAACAGATATTATGTACAGATAGGCAAATGCAGACTGTTTTTCAGTGCTCTTGCTGCTGGTTGTTTGTCAGCCCTGCCTCTACTCCCGGGCTGGAATATAAGTAACTAAAGCCCTATTCAAAAGCTGGCCTGGATCAAGGAATGGATTAACCCAAAACACCACAGTCTACAAAATTGGTATTAAATATTTATGAGGACAAACCATTCATGAGCCCCTGGTGGCGCAGTGGTAAAACTGCCGCCCTGTAACCAGAAGGTTACAAGTTCGATCCTGACCAGGGGCTCAAGGTTGACTCAGCCTTCCATCCTTCCGAGGTCGGTAAAATGAGTACCCAGAATGTTGGGGGGGCAATATGCTAAATCATTGTAAACCGCTTAGAGAGCTCTGGCTATAAAGCGGTATATAAATGTAAGTGCTATTGCTATTGCTATTAGTATCTACTGGATACTTGACCAAACAACACTTTACTTCTTTGGACTCAACTCACTGCCTCACCTTTCTGTCAACATAAATTGTAAAACGCCCTGAGCCATTTTTGGAGGGGTGGTATATAAATCAAATAAAGAAAAATATATATACAAGAAATAACCACAAGCCTAGACAAAAGGTCAATTAAATGACAAGACAATCATGTTTATTTGATCATGTGTCTGCCCAGTTCACATATCAGCACATATCTGCTTTTAATGTTAGCAGTAGATTAATGTTAATCTGCTTTTAATAAACGGTAAGGGAAGCCTGAACCCTCCCTCTCCCTCATCTTTTCTTCTTGTGGTTCCTCACCCCAGACACTTTTGTCTCCACCAAACCATGCTTATTTCCTTCTGATATTGGTGCCAGGCTTGGTGAAAAAGATGTTTGGGTGGTAGTATGGGGGAGGGGAGGGGAGGAATTCATGGGTGGCTGATCATGGGGAGTGGGGGGGGGATTCAGCTCCCCTCACATTTGTGCTCCTTTTGATGTTAAAACGAGACACCCTCCATTTTGTATGTGAATAAGGCAGACATGTGGCTGCTGCTGTCAGGGCTAAACTGGCCCCCAAACAAATGCATAGTCATAGTGCTGCCAAACTAAAAGCCAACAGATGCTGTGAACAAAGACAAGAGTTTTATTATTATTATGATCCTACAGCTATGATTTTTTTTTTTTGCACAGATAGGAGTCAAAGTCTACTTTTAATTTCCTCCAAAATATGAGGCTGTTTTAAAATGACCGCTGATGCTGATAACAGTGTTGTGAAAATAAAGTGAGTAGATTAGCCATCATTCCAATCTTTCATTTCTTTCTTTTGTGTTATCTACACCTACACTTTTCAGCCTTAATGGTCCAGCTATAATCAAATATTTGTTTTGCTAAACATTTTAGAACTGTGCTTGGGTTGGCTAATTTCAGAAGTGACATGTGCACATTCAAAGTCAGATTAAAGTAATTAAAAGTCCTATTTTTAATAGCATTTATATAGTACTTTAGAGTGTTCAAACATCTAATATACGACTGTGTAAGGAAGATCTTATACGACTGTGTAAGGAAGATTATCCCCATACAACAGATGAGGCTGAAACAGAGTGGTTTATCTTAAGCTACCAGGGACTTTTACTCACAGCAGGTTTTACCGCGAGTTTATGGGGAGGCTTTACTACAAACTTGAAGTTGTCCCCAAAAACTGCCATAAATAGTGGATATTTTTACCCTGGATATAAATTGGGCTACGCTCTAACACTCAGTGAAAAACCTGAAGTGTGTGTGAACTGCTCCCGGATAACTCGCAGGGACTTCGGGGTAAATCTAGCCGATATGTGAATGCACCCACTCCATTCACATTATACAGAAACAGTTACAGCAGCACATGGTTGTATGGATGTTGCGCCAGTAGTACCTCATGCACATAAACATGCACACAAGCTCTTAAAATGTGAGGATATCTATGCTTAATTAGATGCTGTATGGACCATGGGGGGGGGGCAACACGATTGCTCTTAGTTTAAAGAAATATTGTAGGTGCTGTGTATATCAATTGCTGGAATTTGCCCCCACAGATGTCCACCAAAAACTGGCTGCAGCTCACATTGGGTTTAGCTTGGCACCAACTTCTGGTGGGAAAGAGGGCGCTCTCAAGGCATCCATTGCCACCAGGAAGCATGGGAACTATACATTTCAATATCCCTTTGCTCACTTGATTGAGCCAGGAGGCACTATGGGGGAGGCTCACTAACATGTTAATTGAACCAATGGGAGGACCTCACTATGAGGCAGAACTTGTTATTTTTGACTGGAAGAAGATTCACCCAGTTAACGATGAAGATTCACCCAGGATTAGCTCTACCTCTGACAGGGCCCCCAGGTTCATGGAATTGATTGATTGATTAAGTGCCATCAAGTCAGTGTTGACTTTTAGCGACCACAGCGATAGAATCTCTCCTGGATGATCTGTCTTCAACTTGGCCTTTAAGGTCTCTCAGTGGTGCATTAATTGCTGTCGTAATCGAGTCTATCAACCTTGCTGCTAGTTGTCCTCTTCTTCTCTTTCCAGAGGCGTATCTAGGGAAAATAGCGCCTAGGGCAAGCACTGAAATTGCGCCCTTATCCAAACAGGAATGATGGGACTTGTAGTCAACAATATCTGGAAATCCCTGTTAAAAGGAACACTGTACCATCTAGGCATGGTTGTTGATCAAAACCTGAAAACATGAGCCATCTCTGTAAAAGACTTAGAACAACAGTCAGGAGTTATGTGAGGATTCCAAGTGTCATTTTCTCTGTCTCATATCATGCTTTTTAAAAAACATGACTTTGTCCTAGACTAGAGGATCACCTACCCAAATAGCCACTAGCAAAATAGGGGAAGAAGGTGGTGGTGGTGGTGGTGGTGGTGGTGTGTGTGTGTGTCTATAAACCAGTGAATGATTCCTGCCAGCCTTTGTCTTATGATGACTGTTGGCTCATGATGGGGTATATGTGCATTCACCACACCAGTGCTTACTTTGACACCAGGAGGGAGGAGGATACATTAGTTTGCCACACTAGATAGAGGAATTTTCAACAGGATCAGACAGCCAAGTTCTGCCAGGGCCAAAACCAGCCCCTGCCAGACTAAGAAATCGTTGTAATTTGCCCCTTCCCATCACAAGCAGAGTGCTTTTCTTTTATTATTGATTCTAAATCTCAGATATCCCACTCATGGATGGAAAATTCAAGGTCAGTTTACAAGAGACACATTTTCTACATGGAAGTTTCTTCTGTGCAGGTGCTGTGCAGAAACCCATGTGTAGTGACCGCCAGGGGCATAGCAAGGTTGGAATGGGCCAAGATGGGCCACCAGCCCCTCAAAGTCCAGGGCCTCCACGCACCCCAGGCCCCCAAGGATTTAAGTCTGATATTTCAAATTAAGTATGCTGCCTGGAAATACATTTCACTGAATACACACACAGACACTTCACAATATATAGTGATATACATTGAGTATTATATATTTGTGCTACTTTTAATACCTAGAACACACCAGAAACACTAATTATTAAAATGGCCTCCTCGCTGCAGATTAGCAAAGGAGACTTTCAACCATGCAGGGTGAGCCTATGTTTGTTTTCTCAGAATTCTTGAACAAATTCAGTAAAGTTTGATTCCAGGAGGTTTTTCACATGAGGCTTTTAAAGCCCTTTAACACACATCTCCTCTGGAATGGAGGTGCTGCATTCACATGTTGGCCAGATATACCCTGAAGTCCTGTGAGTTATTGGAGAGCAGTTCACACACAAATAAAATAAAATAAAATAAAAGCACAACACATGCTTCACAGTTCTCACTCAGATCTTCTGGGTTGCAAAACAACTTGAACATAAGTGCATTTATACATAAATGAATGAATATAATATTGTTTGTTCCAGAAGTTTTTGTAATTTTCTGCCATGAAACAAGCAACAGGCCTTTTTAGATAGTAAAAAGCCAGAAATTTAAAGCCAGAAATTTTTCAATCTGTTCTAAATTAAATATTCAGAGACTTCTCAGTCTCTCCCCACCCCCCATATCAAAGCTCTATGGCAAGCAGATCCCTATATACCTGGGGTGGGGGGAGGGTAACCACAAAAAGGAATTCACAGTCTACCTTGCAAAAGCTGTGTTGGATGGTCTGGGCAGAGAGTCTGCTGCAGAGAACTCTTCCTGCCTCCTTCCTGGCTTGCAGGGGAATGCCAAGTTCAGGCTTCAGGGAGGCCTACACGGAGGCCTCTCTGGAAGCCCCGCCCACCTGCCAATCAGCTGAGAGGCGGGGAGAGAAGAAGAGCTCTCTGCAGTTTGCAGGCCGCTTGGATCCTAGGCCAGAGCCGGAGGGCAAGGCAAGCAGGATGGCAAGTGGCTGAGGGGCCCTGGGGCGGGGCCGGTGGGCAATGGGGTGGGGGTGGCAGGAAATGGTGTGGCGCCCCCTCCTCAGTGGCCCTAGGGCATGTGCCCTGGCTGCCCCCTCAAGTTCCACCCTTGAATGCAGGTGGTGTCCCTTTCCTTGACAAGATGCATCCTTTCTTGCCTCGTTGCAGGCACTGTCATGGTTAGGTGTGCAGTGGCTTGTGATATCCATGTTGAGATCTGATTTGGCAATTTTGCTGAGCCAAGGCAAAGGGATGTGTATTAGTTGCTAGGCAACAGCAAGGGACTTTCAGCTGCTGTTTTGTTGGCTCCCCGACCCCTGGGCCAAATATCCCATTTACTTTTGGAGTTGGCCCTGGGCTGGCATATATTGATACAGATATGAACTATTCTCTATCAGAAGAAAAGAGAGAGAGAGAGAGAGAGAGAGAGAGAGAAACTATTTGCTAAATGTGCTTTCAAAATTCAGCCATCTGGTCTTGGCAAAATAAGGAAATTCTATCAAAGTAGTTCCATTTTTATTAAGGGGCATCCAAAACAGTCATATCTCCTGGAGCTGTTTATTTCTCTTAAGTTAAAACAATTAGTAGACTAAATGTTGGTCACTCTGGCCAGGAAATTGAATCCTTTTAAGAAAATCAATGTATGACCATCCAGTTAGCATAATGTTAATAAAATGTAATAATGGTGTCAGGATTACAGAAATTCTCTCTTCACTTTTAAAAGGAAACTGACATTGAAGACTGGATGATATTCCTGAATCATTGCCAGAGTATCAAGCTTGTTGCCTAGAGCTGTCTGAATCAGGCGCACCATTTGTCTGAAACATCACCTCTTTGCATTACTGCATTCATGGGCACAGCACTCCCATGGTGATGTGTTGTTCTAGGTGCAAACACTCAGCCCAATGTATCCCATTAAGAAGGCATCTTCTGTTGATTCTAATGATTCTTCTCAGTGCATGCACAATGAGCCTCAAGAGCAAACATATTCTTGTCCTTACACTTGACCATCTTTAAGGGCTGTTAGAGATGGTCAAGGACAGGCATTCGACCACCAAGTTGTGTAGCTAATGCAGTGGTCCCTGCATTGTTGTCTTATTTCATTGTCATATCAAATCTAACATCTGCAGTGACAAGTGCTATCTTTCAGGCTTTCCTTCTTCTCTCTTCTCCGGCAGAAAAACAGCCTGGAGGCTAAAGGTCTAATCTCATTGCTGATCCTGCATTTGGGAGGAGGCCCTATGTAGGGGGCCTCTTCATTCTCTTTCCCTGAAGTATCAGCAGGGATGGATTGCCCGGGGTGGAGGTCTGATACAGAGCTCTCATGATATAAAGGTGGTCTCCTTGGGTTCTTCTGCCAGAGTACAAGCAAGGCTGGAAGGTCCTGGGAGGTGGCCTGATATGGAGGCTGCCTTTTTTGGTTCTTTCCTGTCATGCTCTACAGAGAGCCACCCCCACAGCTTTTCTTCCTGCAAAGGAAATGGAGGTGCCACGCCCTAGCTGTTCCCCCAGGGCCAAATCAGTCACTCAGTTTGACTCTGCCTGGATCTAAGCCTCCAGCTGCTGCTTTGGCTCTTGGTGGAAAATAAGAGGGCTGGAGAATAACATTTGGCCTCGAACTTGGGCCTTCCAGCTGTTGTTTGATTACAGCTCCCATAGTCCCCAGTAGTTGCAGTAGCCAATAGTCAGGGTTGATGGGAAATGTAGCCAAACAGCAGCTGGAAGGCTAGAGTTGTGCAGCCCTGCCCTAAATCAAGCTTCCTCTTCCGCATCACCATTCTATCTTCTTCCACACGGGGCAGATCCCTCTTCAGGGCCAAAATCCAGCCTCCTAGCCATACATGTTGGGGCAGACAAGCTCTGCATGAGCCTCCTGGCAAGGAACTGTCTATCTTGAGCTACATCTTGAACCTCTCAAACATCTCTTGGCCCTGAGTGGACTGGCCAAGAGAGTCTTTTCTGTAGCTGAGTTTGACCCAAAGACCTTTTTACCCAACTCTACCCAAAGAATATTCAAAGCAAGACAAATGTATTTTCTTTAAAATAAAACATTTTATTTTTTTAAACAATAAATATGCAAGTTTTATTGCTGTTCTATCTCTACATCCTATTAAAACAAATATTTAATTTTTAAAAAATATATACACAGCATTTTATTGCTACTTATGTAAATAGTAGCACAGTTGTCTCTTTTAATTTGCCTTCCCCTTCTTCCTCAGCAACGTCCAGCTCCCTTGGAGGAACCATGATCCCCATAGTGGCTTCCACCCTGGCCAGTCTGCTCCTTAGCCGCCTCAATTGTCCCCTCAGTGCCTTGAAGCTTTGTAAGCATTCCTGGCAGCTGCGGAGGTCTCTTTGGCCTTGAAGGAGAGAAAACAAACAGGGTGAAGGGGCCTGTCCTCCACCATGTCAGTCCCTGCACGGACTTCTAGTCCCCTTCCATGCCCAGCACAGACTCCTCCTCTCTGTCTTGAAAACCCTCCATGGCTATGTACCCGCCCCCCCCCGGTGAACTTGCACCTCGTCAGGTTGATTTTTGCTCTTCCAGCTTCTCTGTCTTCAGGAGCCACCTGAAGGTCTCCTGCTCTCTAAAACAACTCTTTCTCTTCTCTCTCGCTGACCCTTGGGTCTGGAACAGCCACTCAGATGTGCCCCCTCGTCTCTCTCCTATCCCTCCAATGATACCTGAAAACCCACCTCCACTGCGCAGCCTTTGGCGTAATGCCTCAGTAGAGGCAGCTCCATCGGCTTGAATTGAATGCCCCTTATCCTTTCCTCTCCCATTCCTCCTCTTCCTCACTTCTCTCTCTAAAGCCAAACTTTAGACTGTATGCTCCTGGTGGCAGGGAACTTTTGCCCATGTACATTGATGACACTATAAGGAGGATTTGCAATATGCACAATTGTATATCATCCTCCTTGGTTTCCTGTTTCATCTCAGCTTAAACTCAAAAGGGCTGATATTTGTTTTTCTTTTAGCATTCATATTCTGCTCTTCCTCAAGCAGCTCAGGGAGGTTTATACATGGTTATTTTTTCCTCACAATAACCCTAACAGGTAAGTTAGGCTGTGGGACAAGTGACTGGCCCAAAGTCACCCAGAGAGTTTCATGACTGGATGAGAATTCAAACCTGGGTCTCCCTGGTCCTAAGGAGGTGCAGCTGAAATACATACACATCTTTCCCCCACTTGCCCCCACCTCAGCTTCCCTCTACTTCTTCTATTGTATCCCTGCCTAGGGATGTGCATAAAACCGGTTCTCCCGGTTCGGTTCGGGTCCAGACCGGGTCCGGACCGGACCGGGGTGGTTCGGTTTTGGTTTTGCCGGACCACCACCCCGGTCCGGTTCGGATCCGAACTGAACCGATTCGGATCACAAAAAGTGGCTGGTTTTGAAGGGGACATTGTGTTCTACCTGCCACCCAAATTTCAAGTCGATTGGACCTTCCTCTGATTTTTTACAATTTTTTTAAAAAAAATTAATTTTTGCCCATAACTCACAATGTGGAGCCCTTAGGGGCAAAAAAGCTGGGGTGGGTGGTAGCCACCCATGGGTGTCCTCCACCCCAAAAATCCCAAGGCAATTGGTGGCTCCTAGTATTATTGGTGAATTTTTGAAGAAATTTTTTTCCCATTGGCTAGAATGGGGGTTTAGGGCTGCCCCAGACCCACCTCTGTGGGGTGGCAGCACCCCCAAAGTGGGTCCGGGGCCATGGCAAAAATGCCCTCAGTCCCTCCCAGCAATCCCCGTAGAGATAGGAGTGATGGTTCTGTTGTTTTTCTGAGGTGTTCTGAGTGTAGATTCTATGATAGCTAATGAGATTTCCAATGAGACACCATGAATCCACTCTCATTTGCTATCACAGAATCCACACTCACTCAGAACACCTCAGAAAAACAACAGAACCATCACTTCTATCTCTACGGGGATTGCTGGGAGGGACTGAGGGCATTTTTGCCATGGCCCTGGACCCACTTTGGCGGTGCTGCCACCCCACAGAGGTGGGTCTGGGGCAACCCCAAACCCCCATTCTAGCCAATGGAAAAAAAAATTTTCTTCAAAAATTCACCAATAATACTAGGAGCAACCCAACAATTGCCACCCCATCTTTTTGGCGCCTCTCTCTGGGCGCCCTAACACGTAACACCTAGTCAGTCCATCTTAATGCCTACCTACTACCACCACTCCTATCCAAGCAAGTAAGAGGAGGACACTCAGAGAGACAACACCCACTCTCTGATCTAACAAAAAGGCCACTGCTGTGCTGCCTGCCAGCACAGCAGCAGCAGCGGAGAAGCACACTAAGCACAAGAGCAGCACACACAGAGAAGAAGCAGGAGGCGGAGCAGCAGAGCAGCAGACCTGCCGCTCTGCATGATGGGAGATGTGATGCCCAAAGAAACCACCGCCTCACTCAGTGCCTGCCACTGACTAGGCCCGACAGACAGAAGCCAGCCAACCTGCTCTGCTCTGCTCTGATGCTCCCCATGGATGATGCACACACACCCTACATCTGCATCCAAATTACCAGACCAGACCAAGTGCGCAGAGTCAGCACAGGCCAGCAGCCACCAGCCCAGCAACAGCAACAGCTACTACTGCTACCACCACAACCAGTGTTTCCGCTACAATCACATTCCCAGTCCAGTCACGCGCGCCACAGCCTGAGCCTAGCACACAGCCAACAGCTGCTGCCAGCCAGTGCCTGGCAAGCCCAGCCAACATGAGGAGGAGAGCGCTAAGTAGACGGCGCACGCACATCACCAACCCATCATGACGGCGCAACTGCAAGGGGAGAGGGCACAATTACAGGCAGCAGGAGGAGGAGGAGGCGGCGAGGCAATCCTAGCACAGATTTGAAAGTTTAAAATCCACCAGGACATCTTCTAGAATCTAGACTTCTGTTTTTTCTACCACCAGCTGTAGTATCTAGTTAGTCAGTGTGCTGTGCAGCTGAGCTGAGCTGAGCTGCGCTGCGCTGTGTGTGAGGAAGGATGATTGTGGCTAGTTCTTTAGTTTCAGCAGACTGAGCATTGAGCATGGGCAGTGGCCTTGGGAAGCAACACAATTACACGACACTCACCTGCTGCTGCTGGTTCTAGAAGTTGCCTCTTCTCGTCTTTTCACCTCTTCTTCGTGTGTGTGTGTGTGTGTGCGCAGTGAGTGCATGCCTTTTGCCTTGCTGGAAAGAAATGCTTCTCTGGTCCACCACCACATATTTGCTCAAGGACACAGAGAGGCCCAAGGCAGGTGGTGGCACCAGTGTGAGTGCATGTGTGCTGGTGGTGTTTGCCACCACAGGTGTTTTTTGTGTGTGTACTGTGTATGTGTGCGCTGCTAGCTAGGAGGGGGGAGGGAGGGAGGCAGGGAGGGAGGCAGGGGGGAGGAAAGGGGAGGGGGAGAGGGATGTAGAGGGGATTGAAGGGGGGGAGGGTCCGGCTCAGAGTTGCTCAGCCACATATTTGTGCACACACGTGCTCACGTGTGTGCTTCGGTGGGAGAGACCAGACTCTCATCATCTGCCAGACCGGGGTTGGGGGCAGGTGAGGCGGTGGTGGGCTGGAAGGGAGGGAGGATGGAGGGTGGTGAAGAGGAAGGGGGGAGGATGAGAGGGGAGGGATGGAGGGAGGCACGGGGGGGAGGGAGTTGGAGGGGGGAGGAAAAACCATGTAGACAGACACACACCACACTACACACAGAAAGCATCCACACACAGAGACAGTGCTAGGCATCCATTCACACAGACAGACAGACAGACACACAACAGGAAGAGACAGACTGAGCCTGCACCACACACACACACAGACCCAATTCCCCCCCCTGCACAGTTATCAATCAATATGTTGTGTTGGCAGCCAGTTCATTGCTATTCTGATGGTTTTGGGTTTTTTGCCATCAGCCAACATCAACAGTGACCACAATCAAGATGAACATAAGATGATAATAATTCATTCGTTTCATTAGAAAAAAATCATCCAATCATTTTCTCCATGTAAACCAAGCCCCCCACACATGATTTCTGGCGACATTTTCAATAAAATCAATTCATTTGGCATTCATCATTTTGTTCTCCCTTTGTCACCTTTTTTTCTTTCTTTTGCATAATTTTGAGGCTTGATTTTAACATGGGGTTTTTAAAGAAAAATTTATTTACATGTTTATTTACATACAGTATTTACATATCTACACTGCATTTTAGAACGTATACCCGCCGCTGCCGCTAAGTCTAGTACTCTGTGGGCTGTGCTACTTTGGGGGGGTGTGCCGTGCCCACGCCAGGTCCCCAAATGCTGACAGGTGGATAGATAAAGGGCCTGTGCTGGTCAGCATTGGGTTTCTTTTTAGGTGGGCGTGGGCATTGTAAACATCTGGCCAGTCGCAGCACTACAACTACTACTACAACTGCATCTCTGTGTGGGCACACTACACGCTGCGACTGGCTGGCACGGCTCAGCATCTGTCACGTCAGCTCAGCTAGAGGTGGAAGGGGGGAGGGTAGGGATAAGCACAGAGGTCGAGCCAGGCAGGTGACCAACCATGGGGCAACCAACGGTAATCACTCGCCCGGCTCAAACTCCAGCTTGGGGTAGCCCAACAGGGGGAGGTTCACCTTAAGGAAGACCAGCTGCTCCACCAGACCAGGGTCCAAGCGGGAGTGAGAGGGTGTCACCACGTCCCTGGCACGTGAAAACACCCGCTCGCTCTGGACACTGGTTGGGGGGCAGGAGAGGAGGCGCACAGCCACCACCGCCAGGTCCGGCCACACTTGGCGGCGGCTCGCCCAGAACTGTGCGCAGTCCACGCCGTCTCCCTCCACAGGCTCCTCCAAGTACTGCGCAACGCATTGCTCAGCACTGGAGGGGGGCCTGGCAGGTCGAGCCTCCCGCATACCAGGCATGGCGCCATAGCAGAACCACTGAAACCACTGGGCGGATCTCGAGTCGGTAGCAAGTGGCTGCTGCGATGGCGCCGCCTGGGATGCCGCGCTGCTGGACGGGGAAGGGGAAGCTGACGCCGGCTGGCCGCCCATGCTGCTGCTGGGTGCGGGTTGGGCCGCGAGGGCTGCCCCCGCACCACTACCAACACCCTGGTCTCTGCGGGCCCTAGCGGCCTCCTCCTCCCTAACCTTCTCGACCAGGATGCCCCTCCACCTAGGCAATTCGTCGGCACTCACGGCATTGCCCTTGAGGGCTGGGTGACAGAGACAAGCGAGGACATACTCCTCCCTGTCTCCCAGCACATCAACGAGCCGCTTGTCAACCCCAGACCTCAGCCTCCCAGCCAGAGCACGACCCTCTGGCGTGGTCAGAGAGATATGGAGTCCACCCATCAGCTTCTCGAGACCAACAGCTGTGGGCAGCGCCTGGCTCAAGGGAGTGGTGTCACCACACAAGCCCTTCGTGGCAAGCTGGAAGGGCTCGAGTGCCGACACCGCCTCGGACATCTGCTTCCACTCTGCGTTCGAGAAGTCGCAGACATCCAAGGACTCGTCCCTCGCCAGGGCGCTGGAACAGGCGCTGGAACAGGAGGAAGGTGGAGTTCCACCGCGTCTCCACATCCATAGGGATGAGATGGCGAGGAAGGCCAAGGTCATCCTGCTTCTGGCGAAGCAGTCTCCTGAACTTCTCGCTGCGGTGGAAGTGGGCGGCCAGCTTGCGAGACTTATCCACAAGCGTGGCCGTGGCAGCAACAGCAGCTGGGATGGGGTGGGCCCCCTTCTCCTGGGACGCCTTCAGCTCCTTAAGGCCAAGGGCGTCCCTGACGGTCAGATGGAGCGTGTGCCATACACCGTATGTTCACACAGTCCATGACTGTCTCGACAGCGGCGGTAACGTTGGCTCCATTGTCGGTGACAATGAAGCTGCGGGAGAGGTGTGGACACCCGCCAATCCACTCCTCTATCTGGCGGTCGAGTACGGCCACCACCTCCTCCGCGGTGGGCCTCGTGTCCATCGTCTCCACGTGCAGGACGGCCGACCTGTGCCGTAGTGCAGCGGGAGCCGCGCCGGACCCGGAAGCATCGCCCGCGGAGGTCCCCTCACTCTCCAGTCCCCACCAGTGGGCAGTGAGGGCCAGGAAAGAAGCGTGCATCCCACTGACACTGGTCCAGAGGTCAGTCGTGAAATGCACGCTTGTCCCGGCTGGAGCTGCACGCAGCTCGGCCGACACGAGCTCCCTGCACCGGCGGTACAGGGAGGGGACCACGTTCCGGCTGAACGTGGTCCTTGAGGGGATGACGTATTCGGGAGCCAGGTATTGGAGAATCCGGCGGAAGCCGTTGTTCTCGACCACCTGAAACGGCTGGTCATCGGTGGAAATCATCTCCCCTATGAGGCGGGTGAGGTGATGATGGTCCACGCGAACAATACGCTGGCTGCCCGAGGACTGCGTCCACTGCTGGACGGGCAGTGTAGCCTGCCTGCTGGCTGGCACACTGCCGCTGCCTGCCCTAGTGGCAGATGCACAAGGCGCACTAGCGCTGCCAGCCTGTCCCCTGAGACCTGGGTGGTGACGCTCTATGTGTCTCCACATAGGCGTCGTACCCAGGTGCGCAGGGTCCCTTCCACGGCTGACAAGCATCCTGCAGTGGACACAGCGGGCGTGGAATGGGGCATCTTGAGGGACCTCAAAATGCACCCATGCACCACTGCCCTTGGCCTCCTGCGCCCTGGGCGCCATCCTAGGCCGTTTCTCGCTGGGTGGCTGCAGGCCTTGGGGGGGGGGGCGGCCGCCACTGCCTGCCCACTGCTGCCACCCAACCCGCCCCTTCCGCCCTCCACAGCGGAGGAAGGGCCCGGCTCAACTGGCATTGGAGAGGCAGGCCTCTCCTCCACCACCTCGCCAGACCGCTCCCCACCAGAGTGTCAGGCTTCACGAGGGGGGGCCCCACTGAGCGGCGAAAGGATAGGGGGAAGGGGCCCCAGAGGGAGGGAGAACCTGGCTGCATCGCTGCCAGCCGCACGGTCCTCACCGCCCTCTACCTGCTCTTCCAACTCCACAGTCTCCTCCACCTCAACAACTGGCGGTACCTCAGCAGCACCTGGTGCCGCCGGCGAGGAGGGACCCACCACAGCCCTAACGGTGCCTCTGCCTCTGCCACGATTGGTGGCAGCAGGTGTGGGGAACTGAATCCTGCGCACCAAAGATGGGGCCGGAGCAAAGAATTCTCCAATGGGGAGAACTGGGGTGTCCTCAGGCTCCCCACGTCCTCTCCCTCCCCGTGCCGCAGGCGCACCCCGCACCTGGCCTCTCCCACCTCTGCCTGCCAGCCTTGAGCGAGCCCTTCCCGCCACACGGCGCTCAGACATGCTGCTAGGTCAGAAGGAGGGAGACTTTAGGAGGAAGGCCAGACAGGGTCAAAAAAAATAATTTGGAGGGGCTTAGGGGCCAAAAAAAAGGCAGCTGATTTGGAGATGGCGGGGGGGGGGAGTTTGTTTTTAAAAAAGGAAGCCAATTGGGGGGAAAGGAAGACTTTTTGATATGGGGGGGGGGAAAGCCAATTGAAGTGAGGGGGAGGGTGTCCTTTTAGAATTTGGGAGTCAACTACCAAGCCAATTGGGGAGATGGGACTGGGAGGGTTTTTTTTAAAAAAAATAGGGGGTTAAAGGGTGGACCCCTGGTGTGGGAGGGTGGCACGGGCAGTTGGGTGGAGTAGTTGTGGTGTGGGTGGCAAGTTTTTAACTTTTTTTGGGGGGGAGAGTGGATGGGGGGAGGGCACAGCACCTACCAGGGGTGGGGGAGGGACGCAGTCAATGCTTGGGAACCTGCAGATCAAAGGAGGAAACCCTTATTTAGTGAACTGGAACACAAAGTGTGGGTTCTGGGGGGTGGTTCTCAAGTAATGCTCCTGTGGGGGGAGCATCAAACTCAATGCAGCCTATTTAGTGACTCTAAATTGCACACAACCAAAACCAGAACCCAGTCACACCTACACAGAGGTTGAACCCACCCACTCTGTGACTCTGCCCGCCCAATGCCATGGTAAGCAAGCAGCAGCAAACACTTGATGGCAGCCTCATGGATTGAACATCATGATCATCATCATATGTGTGTATTGGCCCAGCATGTAGTGGCAGCATCAGAGCCCAGGACCCCACTCAGACTTCCCCAGAGGCAAGGAAGCACTCTGGCATGGCATGGGCCCAGCATGTAGTGGCAGCATCAGAGCCCAGGATCCCACTCAGACTTCCCCAGAGGCAAGGAAGCACTCTGGCATGGCATGGGCCCAGCATGTAGTGGCAGCAGCAGAGCCCAGGACCCCACTCAGACTTCCCCAGAGGCAAGGAAGCACTCTGGCATGGCATGGGCCCAGCATGTAGTGGCAGCATCAGAACCCAGGACCCCACTCAGACTGCCCCAGAGGCAAGGAAGCACTCTGGCGTGGCATTGGCCCAGCATGTAGTGGCAGCATCCAATCCCCTGACCCCACTCAGACTGCCCCAGAGGCAAGGAAACACTCTGGCGTGGCATTGGCCCAGCATGTAGTTGCAGCATCTGATCCCCTGACCCCACTCAGACTGCCCCAGAGGCAACGAAGCACTCTGGCGTGGCATTGGCCCAGCATGTAGTGGCAGCATCCGATCCCCTGACCCCACTCAGACTGCCCCAGAGGCAAGGAAACACTCTGGAAGAAGGCACCTGTTCAAAAACCACCTGCAAGACGCATGCAATGCAACGCAACACACAGCAGCAATTTCTTTATTGGGCATGAAGACACAAGTTGCAACGGTACATCTCCTCTCCCTCCTCCCCACACCCAAATGCATTTCAAGATAGGGGTGTCCCTATTTAAAACTGCCAGCTAGGGAGAGAAAGGGGGCAACAAAAGGTGCACAATTGCACACGCACTAACCCCTCTTCTTTCGGTCCTTCTCCTGCCGCTCACTGCTGGTCACGGATGCGCCGCCGCCAGCCAACCCCCTGGGCTGGGACACAACAGGGCGGCTGCACGAGGCACAGGCAACCGGGGTAGTTCAACGATGGAGGGGCAGAAGTGAGGAGACAACACTGTTTATGTGTTGTTGCTCAACTCAACCCCAAGCAGAGACAAATGAAATAAAACAACTTTCAAAAGAAAAAAAAACCGATGGCGGGGACCTCCAGGTGAGGTCGGAGGTAGGATACTGTGTGGCTGCAGCTGTGGGAGGAAGAAGAAGTGAAGGGATGAGGAGAGAGAAAGAGAGAGAGAGAGGAAGAAGAGAGGAGGAGCTGTAATGTAGCAGCAGGGAGGGGGATTCGGGTGTGGGAGGAGGACAGCAGCAGCAGCAGTGACGGTCCCAAGAGGGGGAGAGACCAACAGAGGGTGTTTGGGGGGTGGAGTGTGTTTCAGGGGGTCTGGGGTATGTAGCGGGGAGTCAGGGGGGCAAGAGGGGGAGAGACCAGAGGGTGTTTGGGAGGTGGAGTGTGTTTCAGGGGGTCTGGGGTATGTAGCAGGGAGTCAGGGGGGCAAGAGGGGGAGAGACCAGAGGGTGTTTGGGAGGTGGAGTGTGTTTCAGGGGGTCTGGGGTATGTAGCGGGGAGTCAGGGGGGAAAGAGGGGGAGAGACCAACAGAGGGTGTTTGGGAGGTGGAGTGTGTTTCAGGGGGTCTGGGGTATGTAGCGGGGAGTCAGGGGGGAAAGAGGGGGAGAGACCAACAGAGGGTGTTTGGGAGGTGGAGTGTGTTTCAGGGGGTCTGGGGTATGTAGCGGGGAGTCAGGGGGGCAAGAGGGGGAGAGACCAGAGGGTGTTTGGGAGGTGGAGTGTGCTTCAGGGGGTCTGGGGTATGTAGCGGGGAGTCAGGGGGGCAAGAGGGGGAGAGACCAGAGGGTGTTTGGGAGGTGGAGTGTGTTTCAGGGGGTCTGGGGTATGTAGCGGGGAGTCAGGGGGGCAAGAGGGGGAGAGACCAGAGGGTGTTTGGGAGGTGGAGTGTGTTTCAGGGGGTCTGGGGTATGTAGCGGGGAGTCAGGGGGGCAAGAGGGGGAGAGACCAGAGGGTGTTTGGGAGGTGGAGTGTGTTTCAGGGGGTCTGGGGTATGTAGCGGGGAGTCAGGGGGGCAAGAGGGGGAGAGACCAGAGGGTGTTTGGGAGGTGGAGTGTGTTTCAGGGGGTCTGGGGTATGTAGCGGGGAGTTGGGGGGCAAGAGGGGGAGAGACCAGAGGGCAGGGTGTGTTTTGGGGGGATTAGTATGCGTAAAGGGGGATGAATCTGGGTGGGAGGGGGCAGGCAGGGCAGGAGTGGAGGAGGAGGAGGTGGCAGTGGGGGACTGGGTTTCTGGAGGGGAGGGAGGGGGGAAGCTGGGAGCAGAGCAGAGGGCCACACAGAGAGGGAAACAATCAATGAATCAATCAAAGCAAACCAAACAATATGAAAAAAAGTCCAAAAAAAAAAAAAACCTGGGACCAATGGGCAGAAAGTCGGGGGGGGGGGGAACCAACAACAACCAGCAGGGAGGAATGGGACACACACACACACACACAGCAAAACCAGAACCAAAAGAAGCTAATTGATTTCACACAAAAAACCAAAGTAACTAAGACAGGACTCAACAGGCAGCAGCAGCACCAGGGAGGATGGGGAACAACACTCAGTCTGGGTGGGAGGGGGCAGGCAGGGCAGGAGTGGAGGAGGAGGAGGTGGCAGTGGGGGGAGTGGGTTTCTGGAGGGGAGGGAGGGGGAAGCTGGGAGCAGAGGGCCACACAGGGGAACAATCAAATTTGAATCAAAACAATCTATACACAAAGTAAAAAAAAAAAAGGAAACCAAAGGGCAGCCAGAAAGTCTCAGGGCGGGGGGGGGGGGGTAACAACTTCCAGGGGAGGGACTGGGGGAGTGGGTGGGACACACACAGCGAGCAAAACCAAAACCAGAACCTAATTCCACAAAGAAATCCAAAGAATGCAAGACTCAACAGGCAGCAGCACAGGAGGGAAACAATCTTATCTGGGTGGGAGGGAGGGAGGGAGGGAGGGGGGAAGCTAGGAGCAGGGCCAGAGGGGAACAAATTAACAATCAAAATCAGAACACAAGGAATCCAATTGCAGCAATAATATAAACTAAATCCTCAGGAACACAACTCAGACAGGCAGGCAGCAATAACAATAGCAGAAGTTATTAATTAAAAACCAAAATCAGCAAATATATAAATTTACACAGAAGCAATAATTGAACGAAACTCAAAAAGTGGAACAAAAGTCAGGCAAGGCACAAAAACAGGAAAGCAATGCAGAAGATGGGGGTGGGGGGGGGGGAGGAGGGCAAGCCAAAACTTTGGGAGAAGGGTTGAGAGAGAAAGGGTGAAGAGAACAGAAAACACAACAGGAAAAGTTGGAAAAAGTTGAGGAGAAAGTATTAAAGAGGTTTGGACAGAGACAGACAGAGGGCAGATGGACAAGGTGGCACACAACAACACACAGAGAGAGCAGAGAGACAGACACACACTAATGTGACACACAGTCAGGGACTCACAGCAGACACCAGCAGCAAAAGAGCAAGCAAGGTCTCAGAGATGATCCCACAACTGCAGCCAAGAGAAGTTTCCAGAGAAGAGGCTTGGGTTTATATAGGTTTGAAATTCCCTCCTTTGGGAGCCCCCACCTTTGCACTCCCCCCACGGCCAACAGGGTGCCAGCTCTCAACAGTGCAACAGCCAAGCAGCCTACCAGACCAAAGGACTCATTCTGGCCAATCAAGGATCAATAGCGCAGCCAATACAATGCCTGGAAATAGCATCACAAAATGGATGCAAGGAGGAGCAAAAGTTTCGGGAAGGAGACACAAAATGGAGGACACACTTGAAACTTTAAAGAGACACTCCAGAGACTCAATTGCACTCCCGGACCGGTTCGGGAAACCCGAGCCGGTTCGGTACCGAACCGGCTCGGATTCGGTCCGGCTCGGTCCCAGAAGGGCCCGATTCGGTCCGGGATCGAACCGCCGGATCCGGACCGAACCGCACATCACTATCCCTGCCTCTGTTTTTAGACTATAAGTTTTTTAGATTGTAAAATCACAATGAGGATGGAAAAGGTTATGGAGTGCTGCCTCTGTGAGACTTACGGTCACGCAGCTGATGGACCTGCATCTCTACCAAACTCTGCAGAGTTTCTTTTACATTGCTGAGGTCCGGCTCCAGAGGAGGTGGGGAAGGAGGAGGAGGTGGAGAGGGATGCAGGAGGAGGGAAGAAGTGGAGGTGGAGGGTGGGATGGAGGCAACCTCAAGGGAAGCAGAGGACAATGATGAATCAGACCCAGAGGGCTGGAGAAGTGCAGCAGGGCCTGCAGGAACTTCTGCAAGAGAGAAGAAGAAGCAGGAGGTCAGCTGCAAAGGCTGACATCCTACCACACCCACCATCACTTGCCCTCACTGCTCACTCTGAGAAGCTGCTTGGATTACAGGCACTGGAGCTTGGACACATGAAAGACAGAAAACGAAGGAACACTTCAGCAAGCACTGACAACCCACTCACAGGCCTCCCCCCTGAAACCTTAGATGCAGACTCAAATCAAGCATTTCAACATGAAATAAACAAAAGAGCCGTTCTTAGCCCAGCAGCAATTTCAGGGGCAGGCTGTGAACATACCTTCCCTTTCCCACCGCTGCAGCCGAACTTCACTGCGGATGAGCCTTGTCCGCGTGTGTCCGATTTGCAGGTTGATGGCCCGGAGAGAACGAGGGAACTGTTGGGAAATGCGGCGAACCCTCAGTTCTGCAACAAAGAGAACAAAAAGGAACAAATGTTGTATGTGCTGACCAGGCTGAGTACTGGTGACTTGCAAAAAGGGCAGTGTTAGGGCTTAGTCCATCATCTGGGCTGGGTATGAAAACTGCAGCTGTTCTTTGTGCTGGGTGTATATGCAAAAGGTTTCTGAGGTGTCGTAGTACTTACGCTGCTGGACATAGTCATGCTGTAACCCTTTGAGGAGTTCTGCTTCTTGCTCAAGATAATTATCAGCAATGGAAGGCTCTAGTAAGGGCTCTGACACAGAAGCTGCTTCCTTTGGAGTGTCTGTGAGGATGGAAGGACCTGGCACTGAGGTATCCTCAATGAGCACTTTCCCCAGTAGGTCATTGGTGATGCAAGGTGTTGGAAGGGGTTCTGGCATGGAGGGTTCCTCAGTGAGCTCTTCCTCCAGGATGTCATTGGTCATGCCAGGTGCTGGAAGAGGTTCTGGCATGGAGGGTTCCTCAGTGAGCTCTTCCTCCAGGATGTCATTGGTGATGCGAGGTGCTGGAAGGGGTTCTGGCATGGAGGGTTCCTCAATGAGCTCTTTCCCCAGAGTGTCCCCCAAAACATTGGAGAGTCCCCCAGAAAGTGGTGCAACATGGGTTGGGTTTCTGGGATGACCTGAAAGAGAGGAAATAAAACAGGAATCAGGAAATGATTGTGGCTTGTTGGCCTGATAGAAATGGCCTCCCTTTTCTGCCTAGGTTAGCCAGCTGGGAAGTAGCCTGGGCTTGTGGGTGAGGTTGGCCACCCAAGGAAACAAGCAAGGAATGAAGAGGAGTACATTGCATAGCACTGACTGGCAAGACAGCCCTCACCAAGTACAATTCAGAAGGGAGTGCAATGGCCAGGCTCTGTCTGCTGTACATACAAGTGCAGCTGCCTTCTACCAAGTCATACTCTTGGCTCTCTTTGCCCTACTCTGGCTGGCAGCCACTCTTGGGCAGAGGCCTTTTCCTAGCTAGCTAAGATCCTTTAACAGAAGATGATGAAATCTCAACAGGAGACCTTGTGCATGCAAAGCAATTGTTCTACTACTGGGCTATGGGCTCTCCCTTCTGTGTGAGGAAAGAAGCTTCTCCTTTGAGCAGAATGGGAGCTGATGGTTGACATGGACTATCTCTGGTTCACGAACCAACCCCCAGTTACAACCTCTTGGCCTAGTGGGGTGGGGGTCTTGAACATCTGCCTGGATGCCATAAGCAGGAAGCATAGCTGTGATCTCAGGAATGCGGGCCTGGCTCCTAGAGGTAGAAAACTGTGGTCGGAGAAAGAAAGAGTCTCTTTGGACCAAGCTCAGAGCACATTGGCCAGGAAATGTTGCCCTTGTTTTCAGGTGATCCTCTAATTCCATCTTGACCCATGTAATTGTAAAAAAAATGAGATACTTTGGAAATAATTAGCTTCCTCTTCTTGAAGGCAGGGAGAAAAAGACCCAGAGGAAGTTTTGGGGCTGGGTGTGGGCAAAGGGTTCTCGCAGGACTTTTTCAAAAGTGCACAACCTCTAAAGGAGAATGACCAAACCTACCTGCCTGCTGCCACAGCCCCTTCCCCATCTCCTCCTTGAGTGGAGGATATCTAGATGTGACTTACAGAGCACACACACACCCCAGTCTCCTCTAACACTTTCGGCTGCATCAACAGCAAAGGATAGAGGTGGCTGAACCTGCCCTCCTGCTATCCATCCATCAGATGGATGTCTGCCCATCTCTCTCCATTGTCTAAGAGAAACAGTTCTCCAAGGAGGCTTTCCCTGGGGGGCTGGGGAGCCCTGAGGAGAAGCAGGCACTCTCATCATCCACTTACCTGTCAGTGCCCCCTCTTCATCTTCATCCCTGCAGAGATAAGGAGAAATATTCTTAGTAGCAAATCACAGGAAAGAGAGGGTCTCCTCCCCCAGTAATACTAGGGGTATTACTAGTATTACTAGGGGTATTACTAGTATGTGCCCTCCCTCCAATTTTAATTCACATGCAGCCAAGTATGTCCTCTCCCCTAATCCTTCTAGCTGGCCCAGCTAATTTTGGATGATTCCATAGTCGGGAGCAGTGAATGTAATTGCCGTTGAATGTCACTCACTGCATTTTGCTCAGAGTATTTTTCATTGAGGATTGACTGGTTGTGGTGGGGCAGGGGGTGGGCCTGCTCTCGTAGTTCACAGTCATGAGACCAGCTTTCCCACCCCTCTCCAGTGTAGTTTCCCCACTTTTTAAAAAGTCCCCCCCCCAAAGGGACACATACATGCTGTTTTGTGTTTTAAATAGGAGGGAGGCAGCCTGCCAAAGGTATCAAGGGGACAGTTGATGAAATTGGCATTTGATTCAGCAGCCAATTACTGGCATTCTGAACATGGAAAGGAGATGGGCTCACCTTGATGAGGCAATATATGCCACACCTGGGTTTGGGCTATGTCTGAACACCTCCCCCTCATCACTCCCCCCCCCCCGACCCCTTTAGCTGGCCACACCAGAGCCAAAAGCATTAAGAGGAGTCAAGGGTAGAGAAGAGAGCAACTCACTTTGGTTCTGCCTCTGGGTGAGACCTATGGGAACATGAAAGAAGAAAAGGTTAGGCATGTTCTTGGAAATAACATGGGGGTGCTGGGGGCAGCTTTTGAAGTCAGCTTCAACTGGTGGGCAGGATTTCCCCACAACCCCCCAAGTGGGCCCACAGGAGCCAGCCAGTAGCTCCTGAGTGATACAGCTTCACTGGTCTAGGACCTCCAAGCTTAAGAAACACAGTGGAAATCAGCCAAGCAGGTGACCTTCGAGGGCTGCGTGTATTTCAGGGAGAAGCTGTGTGGTGTGAATAGTGGTGGTGAACTTGTGACCACTGAAGTTCCCACAGGGAGCACAAACACGTGTGAACACAGCAGGCTGGGCTTCAGTTCTCTGCCCAGACAGGCTAAAACAACGGAAGGGCATCTTTAAAAACCAAGTCCACACCGCCATTAGATTTTGCTTCACCCATCATGCCAGAGACTTACCTGCAGGCCACACATGACCAACAGCCACCCATCTTGACAACTAAGCTGATAAGCTGCTAATAAACTGACAGCCAAAGACAGCCAATTTATCGAAGATGCTTCAGCTAATCTAAAATGCTGCCAAGTGAGCCTGCTGCAGAATCTTCGCAGGTTTCCAAGGGGAACCATGATGGCAGAATTCTGTGGCTGACTGTGAAGTCACAAGTTACTGTTACTGGTCATGCTGGCTCTGGTTTGAATCCAAACACTGTCTTGGGGGTGCAGCTCAAAGTGTCAGAGCACCAGGGCTGAGTCATCCCAGTCCTGCCCTCCCTGCTCCCCACATGTCACTTTCTATTCATTTGACTTTCCCCTTCTGTTAACAAATTCTGAAGGAAGGGGATGCTTGTGGATAGGGGTGGGCTGCAGCTGCTGCTTGTACAGTTGGACACAAAGTTTATAATAAGCCTTGCATGAGTCCTCTGTAACATGTAAGAGGGCAAAGGCGACAGCCACATCCATTGCATGTCCCCAGCTAATTTCCCACCTAATCACTTAGATTAGATTTCCACCTAATCACTTGCTGAAGTCCTTTAGCTAGGAAATTCCTCTAAATCACATTCAGCACTGAGGCCCGTCTCTGTTCAGAATACACAAAAAGAAAGTCAATTAACTCCTGGAACTCACCACCTCTAGATGTGCTGATGACCACTGGCTTAGATGGGCTTGAAAGGGGGTTAGAAACATTCACGGAGGAGGAGAGATCCCTCTGTGGCTATTAGTCATGATGGCTCTAGAGAACCTCCAGGTGCACAGGCAGAATCCCAGATGCTGGGGACATGCAGTGGGTGCGGCTGTTGCATTTGCATTCTTACATGTTACAGAGGAAGCATGCAGGTTTATTATAAACTTTGTGTCCAACTGCACAAGCAGCGGCTGCAGCGCACCCCTACCCACAAGCACCCCCTTCCTTCAGAATTTGCTTACAGAAGGAAAAAGGCGAATGAATCGAAAGTGACCAAGAGGGAGGGAGGGGAAATAAGAAGGACAAGGAAAGAGGGGAAGCACAAAAAATACAGATGGCCCACAAAGAATGAGAGGGTGCAACAGAAGGCTGTAATGTACTTTTAGTATAAGGTTATGACAATGGAAAGCAAACAATTGTCCCCGCCCCCTCTGTTTCTTCTTAGGAAACAACCCACATCCTTATTAAACTCAATAGGCCCAACTGTACAAAATCTTAGTTTCTGCTGCATATAGTTTGATGTACTGCACATTAAAATAAACATTGGACAAAGGGACCTCCTCTATGTCCTCTCAAAAGACCCACCATGGTAGCTCATGGCCCCACAGGGGATGGATGAATCCCGCTAAAGATGCTGCTCTTACATTTTTAGGCATTCTAGCTATTGCCTCCTTACAGTTATTATTTCTGTTAAACCATATGTTGTTGTTGGAAGTGCTTTTGCTTAATGTTTTGTTGACATTCTGTCAGCTGGTATGTATCCCTCACTTCCTGCCCCTCTGGCTGCTGCCGCCACCAACAGCACTGCAATTACTCTCCAGTATATTATTTTGTCAGGAAGCAAAAAGGTGTCACATAGAAATACGGAAGCACTCAGTTGCTGTTGAAAGTCACTTTGCTCAGAGTGTTTTTTGCTCAGAATGTTTTTCCTTGAGGATTGACTGGTTGGTGGGGGGGGGCAGAGGCGCTCTTACCCCCGGACATTGGGGCCCTGGTCCATGGCCTCCAGGGGCAGACTCCAAATGGTCGGGGGGGGGGGCTCCTGCAACCACCTGTGCCCGCCTCGCCACACCGTACGTCCGGTGTTTTTGTTTTGTATAACTTAAGCGAGGAGTGGCAGCTGGGGAGTGAGCTTAGCAAGACTTGCCTACCTGCTCCCCTGGTGTTGTCCAAAGTGACCGCTGGGCTTGTCTATTCAGCCCAGTAGTTCTTGATAACTGCGAAGCGCTCCAGCGCGTGGCATCATGGGCTTGTGGCAATCTATTTTAACTGCACCAGTGCGCTGTAGCACCTCGCAGTAAACAAGAACCTCTGGGCCAAATGGACAGGCCGAGTGGTCACTCCGATCACCACCACTGGGGGGTGGGAGGCAAGTCCTGCTCAGCTCACCCCCCCGGCCCACCCCTCAACCACACACATGCCATGGTGGCTTGAATTATGCAAAAACAAAAAAACAAAAAACAGAGGCGTGGCGTGCAGGGTGGATTTGATTTAAATCAAACTGATTTAAATCACGATTTAAATCACAATTTAAATCACTAGCAGGGTGGATAAAAATCAATGATTTAAAAAAAAATCAAAAAAATCGGAATAAAAAAATCCAATTTAAATAAAAAAATCTGATTTAAATTTTAAAAATCTGATTTTTTTGATTTAAAAAAAAATCATTGATTTTTATCCACCCTGCTAGTGATTTAAATCATGATTTAAATCGTGATTTAAATCAGTTTGATTTAAATCAAGTCCACCCTGGTGGCGTGGTGTGGCGGGCACAGGGTGGCTGCTGGAGGCACCCCAATTGCCTAGGTGCATCCCTGGCACGGGGAAGGGTGGACCTGCTCTCATAGTTTACAGTCATGAGGCCAACTTTCCCACCCCTCTCCACAGAAGTTTTTCAACTTTTTAAAGAGTCCCCCCCACAAAAAATAAATAAAAATAAAGGACATGTTTCAGGTGAAAGAATGGCAACAAAAAGAAGAAGGACCTAGGTGAGTCCAATAGAAACTCTATATTGCACCACAAGAACCCACCCAGACAAACCCTTTGCTGTATGCAATATTAAATAAATCTGTAAAAAGACATTAAGGGGACACATTCAACTGCAACCTAATATTGTAAGGATTTTTCTCAAAACATACCAAAGGATGAAAGTTGCTGGATATTTAATATATACTGTTTTAGAATTACCCACATATATACTCAAATCAATACATAAATCCTTAAAATCATCAAAATTCACATATACATACACATTAAAATAACCAATAATACCCATTATGTTAATATTTCATATGGGCTAATACATAAAATCTAAAAGCACCCAACTATTCTTTCAACTATTCTTTCTAATCCCTTCGTTTTATAGCTTCATGAGTTCCAAACTTCCAAAAGGTGCACAAATGCAAAGAAGGGGTCACAAAACTCTATATGGACTTCTTGTACCACATGTGCTGATGTTTTAAAATCCACATCCATGAGTAGCTTCCTCTGTCTCAAAAAGGTGATAAAACCAGCTCCACATTCTACAATGCATGTGTAAGCACTCCTTTCTGTACTGAGCTGAAAATGCCATCAGATAAATTCTGATTTTCTTTATATCTATAGCCCTATTCAGATGTTAGATTATGTTCAGATGTTACAGATGCTACACATGTACACATTTTTCTGTGAATGCTTGTACATGGATTCATTTAAAAGGTGGACCTGAGTACAGGCCCCTCAAACACAGGCTACAGATATGAAGTGTACCATTATTTGTGCATTGAACATAACTTGTGAATAGGGCTTATTTGTACACATAATATGCTTTCAAGGACACTGATTCCAAGTATGCTTACATGGCAGTCCAAGGAGCACACTTCAATTTCCTTAAAAGGAAACAGCACTAGCATTTTATGCTATTTTTGTAATATCTTTTATTGACCAACCAATCAATCAAACTATATCAGGGGCTATCAATGGCCAGTTATGGAGAAGATGGCATGATTCTGTCATGAATACAATGTAGCAACATATGTATTTTGCCATAGGAATGTTTACAAAATAAATAATGCATAAAGGTAGCATAAAGACACTGGTTGATACCAATGCTGACAAGGCACATGTGAATCCATGTCAGCATCCAGACTGCTGCTGCTCCATTGCACTCGTGGGAGACTGTCCAATGACAGTCAAAATGAACATTTTGACTTCCCCTTCCCTCTGAAGCCCACTGTGTGTTCCCAAAAGATGTCCCTGAGGGTTTCACAGCCCTTTGGAACATATTTTTCTGATGCACAAGGGCCAGCTGTCCAAACATCTGACACCCATCTTTCAGATAACTTTACCATAATATCAGCTGAAAAATACAAGTCAAGCTTCTTAATCTTTTAATATTTCAAAAACTATATGGCAGTGGACATAGCCAGACCAAAAAATGCTGGAAAACTACAAATTTCAGTATGCTGGAGCTCATGAAATACCCAAATACTATGTGGAGGTATACTTGGAAAACTAAACAGAAGTGCCTGTCTAATTCTCTATTATGCACTGTAGCATCACTATTACACAAGTTTTAAAAAATAAATGGAGAATTTGACTTTTCCCAGATACTCTGAAAATAATTAAAGGATATGCAGAGTAAACTGCGTCACTGCTTGGAATATATTCTAGTATTTCAGACAGTTAAAATGAGAGAAAGAGAGCAAGAAACTCCCAGTGGGCCTTAAAACTAAGGATTTCACACTGATTCAAAGACAAACTCACCATTAATAGCCATATTATTAAGACATCTTATTTAACTCACTTATCACAAGAAGCAAAGTAAGAGCAAATGAATACAATCCTAGCTCATAAGCTTCAGCTCAGTATTCACAAGCCCTGATTCTCTGTACATAGTGCCAATCTGAATATGTGTACAGTGACTTATATTAATTTTTTTAAAAAAACAATTCACCTGTAGCCCCTTCGAGGGGCTTCCTAAAGGCCATGAGGGGGTTTGCAAAGGTTCCCCTCCCCCCTCTGGCCTCTACGGCCTCGCAGGGACCATTTGAGCATGTGCAGTGGCCATTTTTAAAAATATATATATTTTTAAAATGGCTGAAAACAAAATGGCCACCGTGCATGCTCAAATGGCCTCTGCGAGGCCTGGCATGGCCTAGGGACTCACAGAGGCCATTTGAGCATGCACGGTGGCCATTTTGTTTTTGGTGGCCATTTTTATTTATTTATTTATTTATTTAAAAAAATTGCGCCCCCTTCAAGTGGTGCCCGGGGCATGTGCCCTGCCTGCCCCACCCTAGATATGCCCCTGTCTCTTTCCTTCAAGTTTCCCCAGCATTATGGACTTCTCAAGGGAGCTGGAGCTTTGGACATAATGTGTCCAAAGTTTGATAGTTTGAGCCTCGTCATTTGTACTTCAAGTGAAAATTCTGGATTGATTTGTTCTATGATCCATTTGTTTGTTTTCCTGGCTGTCCATGGTATCCTCAAAAGTCTTCTCCAACACCAAAGTTCAAAGCGTCAGTGCTTTTTCTATCTTGCTTCTTCAAAGTCCAGCTTTCACATCCATCGAGTTTCACAGGGAAAACCATTGTCCTAACAATTCTAATCTTTGTAGATATAGACACATCATGGCATCTAAATATCGTTTCCAAGGCCTTCATAGCTACCCTACGAAGTGCTAGTCTGCAGCACATTTCTTGACTGCTGGATCCTTTATTGTTGATGGTTGATCCTAAAAGGCAGAAGCTATCCACCACTTCAATGTCTTCATTGTCAATTCTGATGCTGGTTGCTGTTCCCATTGCCATTAGTTTAGTCTTCTTTACATTTAATTGCAGTCCCATTTTTTCCACTGTGCTCCTTGACTTTCATTACTAGAGCTTGCAGATCATCTGCGTTCTCAGCTATCAGAGTGGTGTCATCAGCGTAGCGCAGGTTATTGATATTTCTTCCTCCAACTTTAAAACTACGCTCATCTTCTTCCAACAGGGCCAGATTAAGCTAGTGTGGGGCCTGTAGCATACGTTATGAAGGGGCCCCAAATTTTAAAAATGCACATAAATATTGAAACATAAATTATTTACTTGCATAGTAAATTAATTCAATTTTTTCATTTGCCTAGTGCCCCCCCACCAACCACCATGCCTCCACTCAGCTGAGCCAGCCAGTCAACAAACTTTGCAACACACACACACACAGACACACACACACTTTTGTGACTCCTGACCATGGGTTTTCCTTTGGAGTTATTTTCACAAAGAGAAAGGGGGTGGGGAACAAAACTCTGAATGTTGAAATTAAAAGGTTATCAGGAATTCTGTACTTTGAGAAATCTGAACCTATTAGCAATTCTGGCACACAACAGTGGATGTTTGATTCCAATGTGTGCAGAACATATTGGATCCCAGCAGCCATCACATTAAAGGGCCATTTGACAATATTAAGAATATATGGTTAACCTCTTGTGCAAGCCTGACAGGAAAGCAGACGTATATTTAAAATAGTTGATGCATTGCAAATGAATGTGATTATGATGAGGTGCATTAGCAACTTCCATGAAAACAGAAGTATCCAAAAGACAATCTTTTGGCAGGAGGCACAGCCTCTTTCCATCTAAATTACACTAACATGCTTAATATTAAAAGGAGGAAATGCACAAATCATTCAGTGCAACCCTAAGCATGTTTACTCAGAAGTAAGTCCCACCAAACTCAATGAGCCTTACTCTCTAGTAAGTGTGTTTAGGTTTGCAGCCTCCGTTTATCTTTGGACAATTTCAACGGGCATCCCAATGTAAAGCGAATGAAGTTGGCAACGCAGCAGTAGTTATTTCAGTTCTAGAGGAGAGGAAAGGAGCTCACCTTAAATTTGGCAGTTCCTTGAAAAGCAATGATCACAAATTCCCTCCCAACAGCACTAGATACTAAAGGAGGATATAAGTGACCTTACCCAACAAGACCATAATATAATCTCCCTCCAAGCGCCCCTCAATTGTTCCACTAAACTTTGAGACTCCTCTGAGTTACTTCCGGCTTTCTTTTTCCTCTTAAAGGTACACGTTCTCAGTGTTTATCTTTACCCTCTCCCAGTCAGTCGGAAAACGCTGGCAACATTCAACTAGCATCTTCTTTAGCTTCCTTTCTTCCGCCCGGCATTAATAGTTGGTTGTTTTTTAATCTAAACTGCTTTTATTTCTTTTACTCTCTCTGTGTATGTTTTTAAAAGCTTTTACAGTTTAAACAAATAAGGACCAACTCCCTGGCGATTAAGTTATCTAAGACCCCTTTGCAAGCTATCTGTTCCTATTGTTGTTCTTACTACTCCCTCCCCTGCTGCTTAACATAATAGATAACCCAATCAACACCATGGTGCCAGGAAGACCTTGCTTAAATGCCCTCGAGTGAGGCGAGAGAATGGGCAGCAGCAGGCAATGAGGAGAGTCAGCAGAGAGCACCAAATAGAGAGCAAAAGAAGGGGCAGACGTTCAAGCCAGGCGTGCGGGGCCCTAGAAAATGCGGGGCCCGTAGCAAATGCTACATTTGCTACTATGTTAATCCGGCCCTGTCTTCCAATCCAGCTTCTCTCAGTATATGTTTAGCATATACATTGAATAAAGAGGGAGAAAGTATACAGCCTTGTCTTACCCCTTTGCCGATCTGGAACCAGTCTGTTTCTCCATTTTCTGTCTGGACTGTGGCTTCCTGTCCTGTGTATAGGTTTCTCATGAAGAATGAGATGTTCTGAGATGCCCATTTTCCTGAGGATATTCCACAACTTGACATGGTCAACACAATTGAAGGGTTTTCTGTAGTCAATAAAGCACATATTGACTTCTTTCTGGTATTCTTTGGCTTTCTTAATTATCCAGCATGCATCAGCATTGATGTCTCTGGTTCCTCGGCCTTTTCTGAAACCACCTTGAACATCCGGCATTTCCCTTTCCATGTAGGGCTCTAATCTGCGTTGGATGATCCTGAGCATTATTTTGCTAGTGTGTGAAATTAAGAATATTGTGCAATGGTTTGTGCAATCTGTTAAGTCTCCTTTCTTTGGTATGGGTATGTAGACTGACCTCTTCCAATCTGTTGGCCACTGTGTTGTTCTCCAAATTTTCTGGCATAGTTTGGTTAGAGCCTTGACTGATTCTTCTTCTGTTGCCTGCCATATTTCTGTAGCTATTCCATCAGTTCCTGTAGAGTTCTGATTTGGTAATGTGCTGATCTAACTTCATCTTCCCTTGCAAACAGGGAGTATCTTCTAGGGTATCTTGGATGCTGACGTCCCTGATGTACAGATTTTCGGTATACTCCTTCCATCTCTGTTTGATCTTCTCTGAGACAGTTACTGGGATTACTCCATTCTAACTACCCCAACTACTGGTAAGCACCACTTTTACCAAGAACTCTCTAACTCATTTCTAAAATAATATCAGTATGTTAAAAACTTAGTGTGCCCCGTTATTTCCCCCAAGAAAATTATCACCAAGTATGCCCCATAAGAGGCAGCACATTTATTCAGTCACTCAAATCTGGGACAAACAAGGGGAGATCCAAGAAAACGTAATGCTGCAACAGAAAAACAGCCACAATCCACACAGTACCAAATCATACTCAGCCATATAGAGCTTGGCATGGAAGTCCCCACCCCCGCCCCCGGTCAAGGGCTCCAAAGAGCAGGCAGGGAAGGGTAAAAATTGTTAAAGGTAGGAGATATGATCAAGACCGAATGGGCTCAAGTTCCATATCTGTTACTAGCCATGCTCAGTATGCTTCAGCGTGCTTCTCAAACTTAGCCACTAAGCCATCTTTTTTTCCTTAGCCTGCTTAGAAGAGAAATGCTGGCTGCACTCCAGACAAAAGGTCATTCTGGCAAGGCGTTTCCCTTTCCCTTGGTGCCTTTTAGGTCATTTTGCAAATGACTGCAATGGACTAAAGGAAATGCCCCTCTCTGACTGCATCTAAGCATAGGCAGAGAGAAATGCAGGACAGACCCAAATTAGAGTTGAAAAGAGACAAAAGGGAAAGGAATACAAGCTATCTTCCTCCCATGTAAGATGATAGGTAGTTTCAAGAGTAAACAAAACTTCTCACCTCATTTCCTCCCAACCTTTATCAGAAAAGTGAGTAAAGCCAGACAGCATTATAAGCCCTTCCTTCTCTATCCAGGTGATTGCCCAGGGCAATTTCTTTATTAACATCTCTTTGTCTAAAGGCGCATACAGGAGAACCACACTGACCTAATCTAACCAATACTCAATATCCATGCCTTATTTGGAGCAAGACTTCTGCAATTCTAGAGATTCCTAGACTCCTACAATCCTGAAAATTCCTCAGAAAGTCTCATTACTAGTCCCCTCCACTGAAGCTTCTCAATCATGCCTCAGGGCATGCTTTTATCTATTAAAACCCCCTCAACCATGGCACTGCATTGCTGTCTTGCCACCTTCTTGCCACACGTGCCACCCTTGCTGCCTGTGCGCTCGCTTGCATCCTGCCGTCGGACTCTGTGCCCACACTGCCTGGAAGCACCTCATTGCACGCCTTGTGCTTGAGCCACCGGAGAGACAGATCCCTAGCTAGACACAAGTAGCTATGATAAATGGTTTCCTCTTTATCTTCCTTTCACTCTTAAGCATCTTTCCCTTCCCAGTACTGGGACGCCCGGTAACGTCCCTCAAAGTTAACCACCCTTTGCTGCTTTCTGTACCCCTATTATCCCTCCATAAAGCAACTCTTTGTTTTCAAGAATATGTGTCTACACTTATTCCTTCCTTCCAGTGTGTCCATGCTGCGGCCACAGTCCTGCAGGACTTTAAGAGGCTGTTCTCATGAGCAGCCTAGCCAAGGCTAGGGCAGCCTAGCCTGGACTAGGCTGTTCGTGTGGAGCACCGGGATCCACACAGTTAAGGGAGGAAGTGCTCCCTTAACCCAGCTGCCCCGCTTGTGCGTGTGCTCACGCTGCACGCAGGAGACACAGAGATGGGCACCTAGAGTGTCCATCTGATGGGGGATGCTTTCAATGTACCACACTCATGGAACAGTGCATTGTGGGATATCCGGAGGCGAGGATCTTGGGAGAATGTCAGGTGAATCTCAGGAAGCCTGCATGGGAACTGAACTTGGGTGGTTCAGATATCATGCCTGCTGGGAGCACATACGCTTGATTCCCAACATCTCCCCAACATATTCCTGGCTTACTGACTTGCTGGCAGTTGTGTGAAGCTGCCCTTGGTCTCTTTCCACAACAGGCCCTTCCAGCCAAGTAAAACAGTTGAGCATTGCTTGGAGAAGACCAAGAGGCTATTCACACGATGGGAGAAAATTGGGCTAGCGGAGGCTAGCCCGATTTTCTCCCATCGTGAGAACCCCCGGGCTCAGCTGAGAGCCCAGTGGTTCTTAAGCAGGTAACCCACTTAACTGCCCCTGCCTTAAGCCCAGGTTAGCAGAGCGAGCACTCCGCTAACCTGGGCTTTCCAATTGTGAGTTGCTGCGGCATGGCTCCGTGCCGCGCCAACTCACAAGTAGACCCCCAACCAGGAGGCTGAGAAGCAGCCTCCTAGCTCAGGGGTCTCGACAGGGGCCCCCGATCCTCCCAGCTCCCGCTGGCTCCATAATGGAGTTGGCAGTCGTGTGAGTGGCTGTTTCTGCCACCCGGAGCAGACTGCCTGCTCATGTGTCCGCTCGTGTGCCCGGAGCAGACTGCTTGCTAAGCCCGCTCTCCCCGCTAATCCTCCCCAGGCGGCTCCCACTGATCGTGCGTCCAAGTCTTTGAATCAAAGAACAACCACACATTTTAAAGAGTACAAGTGAAAGAGTTATTTGTGCCTCAAACTGTAAAAATGCAACTGCAAGAACACAACATTTTGTTCCTCTGCTAAATATTGCTTAAATTAAAACATGGAAAAGTAGCAATGTTGAATCCAGTAAGAAACAAGATTGATTTGGTGTTAAAAAGTCCACATAGTTATATCATTTAAAAAATTTTTTATCTCCAGTTATACAGACTAGTGTGTATCAGAGTATCAAATCAGCCTGAGTTGTCAGGTGATTATATAGAGCCACAGTTTCATTGCTGGGGTTTCTAAGTACTCTGCAATATTTTATCAGATTGGGAGGGCATAATCCTTCATGTGTGAATCCTACTCAGCCTAACTTGACTTAATTAAATTAGAACTCTCCAGCTGGTCCCTGTTTCAGAGCTATTTTCTGACCATTTCCCACACCCTTGTGATCTTGATTTTCCTGTAGTTGTGTGTCTGTGTGACACACTAGACACTCTTTATGTGATTTCAGCTTCTACAGACATTCTCAATGCATATGCTAATATTGCCCCATTTCCTCTGGCACTCGTTGTAGGATTCTGGGATGAGATTTTCTAATTTTGTGCAGCTGCTTAATCTTCAACTGCTCTCATTTTTAAGTACCTATTCTGGCAAGACTCAGATTTCATCCAGTAGGTTTTCTGAGGCCTGATTTGCATGTTCACATACCATTTTAAAATCAGAGGTGGTGGTTCTTTGTGATGTTTTAGTGTGACTCAGTTTTGTAGCATATTGTTGCAGTTGTGATTATTTAGTTGATCAGTTAGTGGTCAGGATATGTCTGCTGAAAAGTGTGAAGAAGATGAAAAAGAACAAGAACATTTGCTTCTCATGCACAAGTGGGAACTTTGTCATCATCTTACTTTGCAGTGCATTCCTGCACCACTGGAGTAGTTTCTGTGGCTCTCTTTAGCTGGCTGTGAGGAAAGACAGAAGATAGCCATGGCTAGGTGTGAAAAAGAATAGGGCATCTTTCTTGAAACCTGTCTCTGTTTCTGGGGTGGGGGGCCAGTTGTCTTATATCCACCTACTCAGGGCCAGCTCCAGGTTTGAGACTATAAAGTGACCTCCATGCTGCCCCTCCAAGTGAGCCCCAAGAAGCTTGCTTTGCCACCATCACATGGAGGCTGTGGGCACAATGGTGGTCAAGGGGCTTGGCAGTGAGCACTTCAGAAAGCCCTTGGCAGTTGCCAGTTATGACCAGCCCCTGACACTGGCCCTGTGTCTACTCCAATTTGTTGTTTTTGCTTTTGTTGTAGTTTAGCATTGATGGCTCCATACTGAACAAGTGCAGACCAAGACAGTAAACGGTGGCATCCAGGGAACAGGTCTCTCTCTCAGTGTGAGTGCACCATTCATATCACTTCTGCAATCTTTAACCTACCCTATACATTCGTCTTTCACAGTCTGGAGAGTGAATTAGGGATCATACCATGTCATACAGGTTACTTTGTAGGGCCAGCTCCAGGTTTGAGGAAGCCCTGGGCCACAGGCCTAGCCCAACCATGAAGCATGGTGAAGTGGGCCAGTAGGCTTGGCAGCTGTTCTCATGAGCGGCCAAGACTGGGCTAGGGCAGGTAAGCCCAGGCTTAGCTGCCCATGGGAACCACCAGGAGCTGAGCAGCTCCTGGTGGCGCCTCAGTGGCAACCTCGGCTAAGAAGCCGGGCTGTTAAATGAGGTTAAGGGAGCGGGTACTTTGGAAACATTTTGTTGAAAAGCAGTATATAAATATTCACCATATTCGTATTCATATTTAACCCCATTTAATTGCCTGTTTGTCAGCATTGGTTGCTTTAGCTGGTGCTGAAACACTGACAGGTGCCCACCCATCACTGGGGGGATCGCCACAATGCACCACACACTCACGTGATGCACTGTGGGATTTACAGGCCCCAGGGTGACTTGTCCTGGCCTCTGTTTACCAGTGCTGCCAGGAGCCCCATGAAGTGTCATCCGCGCTGTTCCTGGACCGTGCTGGCCGTGTGGGCACATGATTTGCATGCCTCCAGGGCTTGGAGACAGTGTTCCCATCATTTGTCTGGGAGAAGGTAGGTTGGAACCTGCCTTCTCCCCTCTCAGATGGTGCACGTGGGTCATGTGAATTGCCCCTTGGTATCTGTCTGGCAACAGGTGTAGTACCCCCAAGGGCTTATGGCATGGACTCACCATGTGCCACAAGGATTTGCACCAGTACAGCATCACAGGAGGCCTGAGGTATGCAGGACTGCACAGCAGGGCATGGTCCTCTCACCCACTGCATGAGAGTTGAGTCTCAGCCTCTTAAGATCCAGCTTGGGCAAGGAGCCCTTTCCTGGTTCCAAGCAGCTTAGGGCTTTCAAGGTTAAAACCAACACTTTGAAGTGGGACTGGAAGTGGCCTAAGAGCCAGTGCAGCCGAGAAAACACTATTTTGGGATTATAATACTTTAATCACCATTTGTATGCCTTTTAATGTCATCTTTAAGACTGTAACCTACTTTATGCTGGTCAAAGACCATAATAAAGATTGATTTGATTTGATTTGAGAAAACACTAGCATGATGTGATCAAAACATCCAGTTCCAGTGAATAATCTTGCAACCCTATTTTGGACCAACTGCAATTTCCAAACAGTTTTCAAAGGCAGCCCCATGTGCAATGCACTGTAGTATTCTAAACAGGAGGTTACCAGAACCTGGGCAATGTGGCCAACTGATCTCCAGCCAGCATATCAGCCGAAATTGATAAAAGAGGCCACTTGAGCCTCTAGTGCTAATGCTGAATCAATGAGTATCCCCAGACTGTGAACCTGGTCCTTTAGGGGGAGTGCAGCCCTCCCTAGAGTAGAATTCCATGATACGGAGACAAAGCATGAATGTTTATTGTCTGATCTGAGCTCACAAGCACTCAACTATATTAGCCATAAACCATAATTAAGTGTTTTTGCTATTGTGACACTGAGAGGTGGAGTCCATGTTGTGAGTCCCTTGAGTGTCCAAAAAGCACTCCAGAGACAGGATGCTATGCTTTGGCATGAGTTTTGTAGGCAAACATTCAGTTACAGATACTCACATGCTTACTTAGGGCCCTGTTTAGATATTTTATTTAGGGCCTTACTTGATATTTCTTTTGTTTTTTATATAGTTATATCAGTCCCATAATGTTTTCTTTTCTTAGTCTTTGATGTCCTTCATTCCCATCATAATACAGGGAGCTTAGTTATTTTTCTGCTTTGCTGCGTGGGATGCTTTTATCTTATCACTCCACTCAAACTGAGGAACCAGTGGATATTTGGAGTCCTGAGGAAAAGTACCTGCAAGCTTTCTAAAAACCAGTGCTAGGAACACAGGAAGCTGCCTTCTACCAAGTCAAACCATTGGTCCATCTAGCTCAGTATTGTCTACACAGACTGGCAGCGGCTCCTCCAAGGCTGCAGGCAGGCAGTAGTCTCTCTCAGCCCTATCGTGGAGATGCCAGGGAGGGAACTTGGGACCTTCTGCATGCAAGCATGCAAATGCTTTTCCCAGAGTGGCTCCGCCCCTTGAGCGGAATCTCTTCCAGTGCTCACATGTAGTCTCCCATTCAAATGCAACCAGGGTGGACCCTGCATAGCAAAGGGGACAATTTATGCTTGCTACCACAAGGCCAGCTCTCCTCCCTAGCAACATGCTCTTCTTCTGTGTGTATTATGAGGCCAGGCTGTTTGTGCAAAGTGCTTCTTTTTTTTTTTTAATCCAAATGCCCCTTCACCTTTGTTCTCATTGTCACAGTTTTCCACATATTCTTCTGGGTATGCACAACATGAGGACAGAGTGATAAAGCTGTACTGCACAATCCATCACCCGAAGTATGGGCTCTCTGTAAAGGAATTATATCTTGCTCTTGGTGGGTTAGTCAGAATCCTTTGAGTTTGGAAGCAGCTCTTGAGATGACAATGCTCAGTCTAGGAGAGACAGCAAACTTTTGTTTTCTTTCCTGAAGAAACAAGCAAACAAACAAGAAAACAAGAGAGAAATGAGAAGTTAGGTTTGTTAGGACTAGTCTTTTCTAAGGTTTGATTTCTGGCTGGCTAGGGGTTTGTTTTTGACTGGGCAGTTTCAGTTTCAGTTGTGCCTAGAAAGATAGTGGGTGGAGATTAGCTACAGGTGATTCACACATTTTGTGGGAGGGGCCACATTCCTGAGATGGCTCAGTTTGGAAGCAGTTCTTGAAAAGACAAGGCTCTCAGGACAGAGCTTGAAATTTTCAGTTAGATGACAACTTCAGCTAAGACCTAGTTTTCAAGTAATCAAGCTCTCTATATTCTAAATAGCCAATAAAATAAGTTATAAAGGTAGATTGTCAGCAGAAGAAGGCATGCTTCCCAGTGAATTGCACTGAGTGTTGCATGCATGACTATCTGCTGGACAGAAGGCATTGGTGTGCACTCAGTGCAAAAAGCTCCTGGCTCTCAGGAAACAAGTTTGTTCCCTCAAAGCCATGGTGGCTGACCTGGAGAAGCTCAGGGAGGCAGAGAGGTATGTGGATGAGACTCTCAGGAATGTGGTAGAGGCATCTCACTTCCTGGCTGACAGCTCCTCTGCCGTCATGAAGAATGAAGGTCTCAGGGAAGGACATCAGTCTGAGGAAGAGGGGAATGGTCCCTTAGAAGGGACCCCTTCTTTGGGTGATGCACTCATATCCTCTCACACAGAGGATACTCCTCCAAGGGTTGGGGCTTCCTAGTAGTGGGTGATTCAGTCATTAGGGGCATGGAGAGATGAGTTTGTGAGCCACATGCAGACTGCATGGTAACTTGTCTGCCTGGTGTGAAGGTTGCGGATGTCACGTAGCATCTAAATAAACTGTTAGGCAGTGGGGGAAAGTTGGCAGTTGTGCACATCAGCACCAACCATGTTGGGAATGTATTCAGTAGGTCCTGGACCAAATTTCTAGACATGCTAAATGATTACACCTTAGAACAGTTGGTCATGGAACCAACCAGAGATAAAATGATCTTGGACTTAATTTTGAGTGGTGCCCAGGGCCTGGTGCAAGATGTCAGCGTTGTGGAACCATTAGGGAGCAGTGACCATAGTTTGTTTGTTGTTTATTGTTGTTTTTTTATACCACCCTTCCAAAAATGGCTCAGAGTGGTTTACACAGAGAAATAATAAATAAATAAGATGGATCCCTGTCCTCAAAGGGCTCACAATCTAAAAAGAAACAAAAGATAGACACCAGCAACAGTCACTGGAGGTACTGTGCTGAGGGTGGATAGGGCCAGTTATTCTCCTCCTGCTAAATAAAGAGAATCACCATGTTAAAAGGTGCCTCTTTGCCAAGTTAGCAGAGGTTAGTGTGATCCAATCCAACTTATATGTGAGTGAAGCACTACCAAGGAAGTCCAACACAGATGCGTTGGACTTCAGAAGAGAAAACTTCTCAAAAATGAGGGGACTGGTAAAAAGGAAGCTGAAAAGGAAAGTCAGGAGGATATAATCTCTCCAGAAAGCATGGAGCTTATTCAAAACCACAATAATAGACGCTCAGTCAGAATGTAAACCAAGAAGGAGGAAAGGTACCACCAAGTCCAGGAGGATGCTAGCATGGCTAACAAGTAGAATCAGAGAAGCTATAAAAGGGAAGAAGACTTCCTTCAGAAAATGGAAGTGCTGCCCAAATGAAGAGAACATAAAGGAACATAAGGAGGCGCTTCACACAAGCAGTGTGAAGCGCCATAAGGGGGTTTGCAGGGAGTGCGGGCTTGACCCGCTCTCCCCATACACGAGCAGGCAGCTTGCCCTAGGCGGCCAGATCAGCCGCCCACACGACTACCGGCTCCATCACGGAGCCGGTTGGGGCGGTGGGGATCAGGGGCCTCCTGGCCCCTGGAAGTACCAGAATGCCCCGTGAGAGTGCACGGGGCATTCTGGGGAGCCCCCGATGCTGGGAGGCGTATTGTAGCCTCCCCATTGGGGGGTCTACTTGTGAGTCGCTGTGGCACAGAGCCATGCCATGGAGGCACAAGCAGGAAAATGGGGTTAGCGAAGAATGCACTCCACTAACCTCATTTAACTGGGGGCATGGCTGCCAGGAGCCAGAGGGCTGGCTGCCAGGAGCCATGCAGCACCTGTTGCAGCACATGACCAGCCAAAACTGGACTGGGCTCCCTTAGCCCGGTTTTGGCTGGTAGTAAGACTAGCCTCAATCTCTGGCAAAATAAATGCAATGAGACAAGGGATGCAAAAAGAGTTTGAGGAGCATATAGCTAGAAGTGTCAAGGGGAATAACAAAAAGTTCTTTAAATATATCATAAGCAGAAAACCTGCCAGGGAGGCAGTTGGCCCCTTTGATTATGAGGTTGTGAAAGGGATTATTAAGGAGGATAAGGAGATTACATAGAAACTGAATGAGTTCTTTGTCTCTGCTTTCACGATGGAGGATACTAACCTTATATGCACTCAGTAACTGAGCTTCTCAGGCTTGGAGGCTAAATAACTGGGCCAATTTGAGGTGATGAGAGAGGATGTTCTAAACTGACTCTGAAGGAACTCAAATTGCTGGTCTTCTAGCAAAAAATGTGTAACTTGTTCTGTATATTCCCAGACTCCCCCCCCCGCCCCCAACCGGATCCCTTTTTGAAAATTGGAGTTACATTTGCTGCTTTCCTGTCCTCCAGTATGTCCCTATGTTGCAGGGGAATGACAGCAGGAGAGAGGGTGTGCCCTCATCTCTTGCCTGTGGGCTTTTCAGAGGCATGGTGGGCCACTGTGTGAAACAGGAAACTGGACTAGATAGGCCTTGGGTCTGATCCAGCAGGGCATCGACTGCATCCTCCTAAAGCTATCCAATAGTATTAATTGAGCATAGGTTTTCACCTGCCGACCAGGTATCAGCTGGTGGGGAGAAAATAAGAGTTTAAGCCAAGGGAAAGTTCATGGGAAAGTTTGGGGTTGAGGGTTTTAAGGAAGAGTTTTGCTGGGAGAGAGTTCCAAGCATACTGAGTGGATAGAGTTGTTTTAGAGAGCCAATGATGGCCCAAGAGTTGCAGGAATGAAGTTCATGAACTTTGTGATTTACTTCCATCTGAACTGCAGAATGATTCTTCCATGAGATGGCTTTGTTTCTGAGAATGATTGCGTATGTGAACTTACCAAGTTTTACATGCAAGCACCACTTGTCCTTCTAATACGCATTGCCCACACATGCTGTGCTCGAAGTCATTTTATAGTATAACTTCTATTCCTTTCTCCAACTTTTCTTACTTTTCCCCTTCTCTTTTTGTTGTTGACATACTTTGTATGTTTTTCAGCTTTTATCGTATCTTTTCATCTCCCTTTCCCCAGGGTATACTGATTTAACTCCCTTTCCTCATATTTAATTTCCTTCAAGCTCTTTATCTCTTGCAACTCTTTCTCTTCATTGATTCTAGTACATCAGTATGCTGCGAGTTACTCTGAAACGGATATTATAGGAATGAAGGAAATATCAGTCAGCCAGAATTTTGTAAAACTAGGATTTGTAACTAATTAAAAGCATGGCAACTTTCATCATAGAAATTAGACAACATCACAAGCATATTATGAAGCACAATAAAAAGTTAAGGGTTTTAAAAAATCGAAATGTAGTGCAAACACTTATGAAGAGGTGTTCCGAATGATAACCAGATTGTCATAGCTAGGTCTAGATAGTAGGTACCGTTCTGAATTGCTCAATTCAAAGAACTTGTTAAGAGCAACAAAAAGCTTGGTTGGGTACCACTGTCTCTGTAATCCACTGGTCCTGACTTGGTCATCTACTGCTCTGACACTTGTTAGTACTCCTAAATGGAATTGTCCTGTGGCAGCTCTGAAGAGTAGGGGTGTGTTTGTTTGTTTGTTTGTTTACTCTATTTCTATACCGCCCTTCCAAAAATGGCTCAGGGCGGTTTACATTGAGAAATAATAATATATAAGATAAGATGGATCCCTGTCCCCAAAGGGCTCACAGTCTAAAAAGAAACATAAGAGAGACACCAGCAACAGTCACTGGAGGTACTGTGCTGGAGGTGGATAGGGCCAGTTACTCTCTCCCTGCTAAATAAAGAGAATCACCATGGTAAAAGGTGCCTCTTTGCCAAGTTAGCAGGTGAGTGTTGAAGTAGTAGAGGAGCTCTAAATAGCAAATGGTTCTGCTTATATGCTTGCAAGAAGGATCAGGGCAAACACAAACCTGATGGCAGCCTCTTGTGAGCAGGGCTGTGTTTGCCCCCATCCTGAGAACTAGGGATGTGCAGAACCAGTTCTTTTTGAACCCACGTTGATGTAAACTGGTCCAGTGTGACTGGTTTGAACTCAAACCAGACTGCCCCTCCCAAAAGGGGTGCCTATCCGGGTTCAGACCAAAGTGACCCCGGTTTGAATGGAAGCGGTCTGGAACAAGTTCGGTGATTCAAGGGGTATACTTGGGGGGGGGCTGCCTTTACAATACTTCTAATGGTGGCTGGGGGGGAGGTGTTGAGAGGGCACCTTTCCACTGTTGGCGGCAGCAGCAGTGGCTCCTCTAAACTCCGGGCACTCCCAGCATGGTGGCCTGGTTCCAGCCTCCATCGCCTGGAGCTGGACCTGGTCTGGAGTCTAGAGGCGCCACTGCTGCCAATGCCAACACCAGGGGTAAGGTGCCTGCTCACCATCACTCCGGCCACCATTAGAAATATTTTAAAGGCAGGGTCCCCCCTTTGCTTGAAAAGGGAAATCTTCACCAGATTGCCCTTTACAAGTTTACCCCTCAAACCAAATTGAACTGGTTCTGAACCAGTCTGACCCATTTTGACTATCGAACCAAACGGGGGCCAGTCTGACTCGAACCGGCTCACACACTGGTGGCCCAGTTCAAATTTGGTTTGAATTCAGACTGAACCAACAGAATCGGTTCTGTGCATACCCTTACTGAGAACCAGCACAACCACTTTCCCTTTTCCCTGCCTCAAGGGCCCCAGACACTTACACTGGAGGTGGGGAAAGGTGGCAGCAAAGGCTGCGAGTGTTCCAGAGCATCTGGAACATTCCCCAACAGAGCTCTTTTTCTGGGGAGTGGACTAAGACAATGTCCCAGCAACCCTGGCAGGAAATTCTATCTATCTATCTATCTATCTATCTATCTATCTATCTATCTATCTATCTATCTATCATGTGTATATACCACCCCAAATTCATGTCTCTGAGCAGTTTACAACATAGCACAAATTAAAACAGGAATTAACACATTAAAAACAAGCCAAAATTCTACAAATCTTGTTAAAAGCTTGGGTGAATAAAGTTTTCTATCACATTTAGATACTGCCTGATATGTCTATCTCTTGAGACTACTTTTAAAATGTGTCTTGAGGATCTTTTTAAAAAACTGACAGAGATTTCAAGGCTCTTATTTCAGCAGGGAACGCATTCCATGGCCCTGGCATGGTAGCAAGAAGGCCTGTCCCTGGATATTTTATTTTATTTTATGTATTTATTTACATTTTATATCCCGCTCTTCCTCCAAGGAGCCCAGAGCGGTGTACTACATACTTAAGTTTCTCCTCACAACAACCCTGTGAAGTAGGTTAGGCTGAGAGAGAAGTGACTGGCTCAGAGTCACCCAGCAAGTCTCATGGCCGAATGGGGATTTGAACTCGGGTCTCCCCGGTCCTAGTCCAGCACTCTAACCACTACACTACACTGGCTCCAAATAGCCACCAGATGGGCCAGTGGCAACTGTAGATGGACCTCTCTGGATGATCTCAATGGGTGGCCAGACTCATGGCAAAGAAGACATTCTCTTAAATGATGCTGTGCACACCATTTCCAGCAGGGAAAAGACAAATCCCTCCCAAGGTTCTCTAGATGTTCTATCTCTGAGTGGGAGGTGGATGTATCTTGTCTCTAGTGCATATGTATACAAATCAAGGACCGTGAACACAACTGTGTCATGCAATGCACGGCCTGCTATTTCACATATTGTGGCTGCTGAGAACGGTGAGACTGTTGGCCAACATCTTTCTGGTATATTTTAACCTTTGCCCATTAAATCAACAGAGCACAGGTTATTGCAGTGTCTGTGAATGCAGCATACAGCCATGGAGCAAAGCCTTTGGCAATGTTTAAAAGTGGTGATGGGGCTGTGGGGGAGCCACTGTGGCTGAGCCTATGAGAATAGGCACGTTACACATTTGCCTCTGTACATGGGAAGAAATGGTTCAGAGATAATAATTTGCTGTTATTGTTGTTACTTTTTAGAGCATCAGACCATGTATAAAGTGCTTAACCATTATAATTTCCTTTATCCTGTCGAATAAGAAAGAATGACTTGCTCAAGGACACCAACTGAGTGAGCTTCATGACTGAGCAGGAGCTTAAATTGGGCCTCTCATGGAAAACCTAAAACTCTTTCTGCAACTCTGTATTGAGACAACATCATGACAGGCTTTGAGCCCCCCAAATTTCAGCCTGAAATAAATACGTTTTCTGATGAGGCATTTGTCATGTCTAGCCTCATTCTTAACAATCAGACTACAGATTTATGTAGCTGTCTGCAGAAACACAAAGGATTCTTCACATAGGATGTGATCCATCCAATAATGCCACATGGCATTAATCAATATAATGATATAGTACTAGGAAAACTAAAAGAAAAAAAGACTAAAATGTCTCTGTACCAGGAACTATAGCATGCCTGAATACAGGTTGTCACATCTGGAAATTGTTGAGGCTTGGATTTTGGCAGACCTCCAAAGAAAGGGAATTGAAAACCACAGAGAATGACTTTCTACATGTCTTTGTAGAGTTTGGTTTGATTTACTGATTCATTGATTTATGCTCCAGAAAGCGTGACTCTCCCCACCGCCCGCCACTCCAAGAGAACACTTCCCATGTATTCAGTGTTCCACACCTGACTCCATTTTATTTCATCTTTTGACATTTGAGGGTATTTGACAGCTGACATTTATTATTTTTGACAGGAAATGGATTGGAATTCCCCAAATTTGTCCAGTTTACCTAAGTGCCACACCTGTGTCTGATTATAGTAAACCAAAGAGGTGTTTATTTAAAGTGGTGAAGACAGTTAGATAGGGAGAATGGAAAATGGAAGTGTTGTGCACGCATACACTTACCAACACACTACAAAATGATGTGGCTAAAAATACAGCTTTGCTTTTTGCACAGGCAGATGCCTTTGCCTCTAGGAAATAAACAGATATACCATCCCTTAGATCCACACCTAACTTTTGCTTGCATCTCTTGTTTTGTGAGGTGAGGTCCAATGCAAACTAGATTGGACATTTCTAAAGAGAAGTCAGTGATGAAAGTAGGAGAATAAGACAATATCCCTCATTAGACACGTATTGACATGTAGTTTCCTTACATGTCAAATGGTCCCTGCATAAGAGAATGGGCTGTTATGACTGGGAATGCACTGCTTGATCTTAAAAAGGAAGGAAGGAAGGAAGGTGCCAAGGTGGGGGCAGGACCCATTCTAGACTTGATGGACTTGGAGCTAGGATAGCAAACATCTTGATTATCCCCCTTCCTCTCCATCTGTCCCAGAGGACAGTGAGCATTAGTCAGCAAATATCAGCCCTCCAACCTATAAAGGGATATTGTTGCTTTGTACTTTTAAACAGCAAGGACTCAAATCAAGAATATCTAAATCTGGCTTTATGTTTGCCTTGTTAGTTAGTTAGGTGAAGTCAGAAAACAGAAGGCTATTGCTAAATCCACTACATCTCCATTACCCTCCCTCTGGACGTTTAGAGATAAAATGATTAATATTATTCTCCACTTGGCCCACTTTCCTTCTAAATCCAGCTCAGTTTGAATCTCATGCTCTGGATATACAGATTCCTGTGTAGGCATGTGCTGCTGTCTGAAAGTGTGTTGTGCCATTGTCCTCTTAGGACCACTTCACACAAGGTATTTTCTTTGCATGCTTCAACTTCTCACAATGTTTCTGGACAGCAAAATATTTGGAAAATGGCACAATCCTTTTAGACACAGGGAATACAGGCAAGCATCTTGCTGCTACTCCAGAAACTAGCAGGAAACCACCTGCCATTCAGTGACTGAATGACCAAAAAACACACATTTGCAATCTGATCCTGAGCATTAGAAGAAATCCCAACCCAGTGGGACTTACTCCAATGTAAATACACATAGAATCATAGCCATAGATGATCTTTTGCAAATTCCACACCATCTGAAGACATCCTTTCATTCAGTTTCTTGTTTCCATTTGGAAATTATGTCTGTGAGCCCATTGACAGAAGATGCTTTCCTTTTGGCAGTCAGGAAAGCAAGAAAGAGTGAGCAGCACACCCTCTGGTGGTGCAATACAGGATATACAACAATTAACATATACAACAATTGGGTTCACAACATAAAATTTTTGAAGAACACTTTCCACATTTCAGTTCTTTACTAAATTAATAATATTTAGAACTTTAAGAATTATACAATCTATTTGGACACTGTCTATATATTAACCTAGGAATGTGTTTAATATATTATCATATTTTACATGAGAATTTTAGCAAACAATCTTAACCCAACAAGCTAAGATGATAAACAAATTGAATAATTTTCAAGCCTTGACTCTCCTTTGGGCATAAAATAACTCAATAATTTTTTAATGTGTTGGGGATACTTGAAAATTCTACTCATTGTAGTGGATTTACCCAGCAAAATGCGGAATCATCTCCCCCCTGAGCTTTCTGCACAAAGGCTTCTCCCCAAAACTTTCCTGGACTTCTAGTAATTTATTCACTGCCACCACACTTGAATTATTAACAGAGTTTACCAACCCCCTTCTGGCTTGTGTGAATTTCCAGGTAAACTCTCCTTTCTTACTATTGGAAAAGTATAAAAACCTTCCACATGCAAGCTTACTTGTGGTGGTAGTTAGCTGAACAATCAAATTGAGGCATGTTGCACCAAAGTAGACCCCTTTCCAGCCCCCCCTTCCTGAGTTTAAAATCCACTCAAAGAGGCTGGTTAAAATTGCAAAAAGAAAAAGAAACTTTATTAAAAATACTACAGAGAGTTTCCATCTGACGCTCTCTCATCTTTTAGTTACAGGTAAAAGGAACACTCAGTAGTTGCAAGAATACTTCCAAAAAGCACCCCAGTTGCAAGGAACAGGGATGTAGGAAAATACAAAAGCATCTTTAAACATTTACGGAGACTTTTGCAGTGCCCTGGATGGATGGGCACAGGCTATTGTTTCTTAGCTTTTTTACATTACAGGTACACACACAGTTCTAGACCAGTTGCAAGAATATACAGAGCACACAAAAGGAAAATAAAAGTCTAACGCTAACTGACTAACAAACTCTTCCCTAGACTAAACTTCCAGATGTGAAAAAGCCTTGTAGTAGTAGTAGTAGTAGCAGTATGTTTATTGCGGTGATAGACCAGATTAACAAACAACAATTAATAACATTAATAAGAAAATTCAAGAATTCCAAAAGTTTACAAAATCACAAACTGTTCAAATTACTAATACAGTCTTTATGGAGCTTTGACACTACAGAACAGAACTTTGACACATTATCTGAAATTACAGGTTTAAAATTGGCCAGCATAATTTCCAAATAAAATCGGTCTGTGTGACCAGGATAAATGGCTAAAATAGGAGCAATAAATTTGGTGCTAGCGTTCTTATAAAACTGGCAATAAAGAATAACATGGGTGATAGACTCTATATCTCCTGAGGCGCAGGGACAACAGCGCTGATCATAAGGAAGTCGCTTGAATTTACCATCAAGTACTGCCGAAGGGAGAACGTTCAATCGCGCAAGGGTCAGAAATCTCCTAAACAAAAAAGCCTTGGCTTCCTTCTCCCTTGAACTCAACCATCACCTGATGAGAATCAAGCTTCCTGCAATCCTGTCTCTCAAGGATCTACAGTTGTTTCTGCAGCCAAACTCCATGGTCACATGTCCTGCTGCAACCCCAGCCTAGGCTTTAACTGCCTAAAGAAACCCTTCTCTTCCTGCCTCATGGCCCTCTAGGTCCCACCCACCTGGTGGCTGATTGGTTGAGCACTAGCCTGTCAGGACAGGGTACACTTCTGGTTCACTCTTTAGGGGAAAGGAGGGGTTGATCAGAGGCTGATCGTTACATCCATTCATAACCCCATCCAACAATTTCTAATCTATTAATTGAATTTATATATTGCCCTTCCTCTAAGCATAGCTGGTTCTGCCCCCTCATTTTATCCTCACAACAACCCTTTGAGATTGGTTGAGCTGAGAGATGGTGATTGGTACCAGATCATCCAGTGAGCTTCTTGACTGACTGGAAATGTGAGCCTGGCCTATCAGGTTTGTTCCACTAATGAGGCTGGGTGAGGTGACTGCTTCAAGCAATGGATTAGAGGAAGCTATGGACTGCCTGCCAGTCTCTTCTGCTGGCCAACCTGGTCCTCCTAGACTTTCTCTGGGTGGTGCACTGCTCTCTTCTTCTCCCATTTCTGACTTTGGAATTTCCAAAAGCCAAACGGGAAAGCAACAGAGGGAAATATGGAGGAGGAGAATGGATTGCTGGGCTGGCACAGTGGCAGTTAAGGTGTAGGTGGCATCTTGCTGCATGGCCACTGGGAAGAACATAAGAACATATGAAGCTGCCATATTCTGAGTCAGACCATTGGTCTGTCTAGCTCAGTATTGTCTTCACAGACTGGCAGAAGCTTCTCCAAGGTTGCAGGCAGGAGTCTCTCAGCCCTATCCTGGAGAAGCCGGGGGGGCGTGTCTTTAAACCTTCTGCTCCGTCCCCTGAGGGGATGTAAATCTAACAGGGGAAATCTAACAGTGCTCACACTTCTAGTCTCACACTTCTAAGCAGGGTGGACCCTGCTTAGCTTAGGGGACAAGTCATGCTTGCTACCAAAAGACAAGCTCTCCTGGGGAGTGGAGGGCTTGAGCCAGCCCTGTGGTCTCCCCACTCTTGGTCCAACTCTTGAGTATGGCACCACACTGGTCTCACCAACTGTAATTACTACAAAGGTTTGCGTGCTGACGCCACGCGAGGGATGCTGGGGGAAGCATCCTGTCACCGTGGCAGAGCAGTTTAAAGGAGGCAGTGGCATGGGCTGCTGCTGTCATGGAGAAGCTTTTCGGAGAATAGCACAGTGATGGAGCGGTGCGGGGGGCGGAGGCTTCCAGGAGGGGCAGGTTGGACCTGCCCACCCCCTAAGGGAACCCCTTACTGCCCATGGGATGGTGCCAAAGTAATTCGGCCCACATCCATAATTGCCACTGGGCTAAGAGGCTTCCCCCGGGCCCACCACAATTTCTGGTAGCAAGCTGGGGGGAAGGAGCGGCTGCACCACATGTGGCTGCTGCTCTAAGGGGAGCAGCCACCACACTTGCAGCACAAGGCACCCTGGGATGTGGGAGGGGGAAAGTCCTCCCACTCCCAGCTCCTACCATTGCCACATTGCCCCACAGCCTAGCTAGCAGCAGCTCTGAGGTCGTGTGAAAGACCCCATTATGTGGCTTCTAAAACAAATGTCTTTTTTCACTTGCCCGTTGTGCTGTCAGGATATCACTCAGCGTCATCAGTTGACCTCAATTCTGGATACAACTTAGCTTACCAGCGAAACCCCCAGCAAACTGAGGCATTCTTTCCTGGATGCCACAGAACCATGACTGTTTTGCATACCAGTTTCTGTATAATTGCCTGATATTTCCTTGTCTCTCTTCTTCTGCCTTTTGAGATTTGTTCAGTAGTTAGACCATTACTCAGCCTCTCCCCTGAATGGTCCATGAACATGAGCATGTTTTGCACTGTTTTGCATATGCTTTGCACTGCACTGCACAGAAAGATGTGTATAAAATCACATGTATAATACATTCTACTTCACGCACCTTGAACAAACTAGTCAGTACAGCTCCCTATATCTCGGTTATTGCTGCACTGGTGTGGCAGTCTGCTCCAGCTCATGCCTTACACCCACAGTGAGCAAACAATACCATGAGAACCTCCTATGAAGGAGTGGCCTCTTATGCAGTACTGTCCCATGGCCAACCAACGGATGCTTCCAGCTGGAGCTGGCAAATGAGAGAGGAGGGAAAGGGAGGGAGGAGAGATAGAGGAGGCACAGGGAAAAGGCATACCTTTATACTTGGTGATATGAGTATAACTCATAATAAAGGCAGCTGTTATTCATTTGTTTGGGGAACAAAGTGAGGAGAATCAGTATTAGGGCAAGTTATACAGTGTATTGTGACATACTTACAATTGAAGAATAGAGCTAGGTGATGGTTAATTCCTCCAGGTGATGGTTAATTTCTTGAATGGTATCTGAGCTTGACAAGATCTAAATGTAAGTTCACCTCTCTCTCCTGTATGCATTGCCTATGCTTTTTCTTCCCAGGCTATTTTGAATCATTGCTTCTAGTTCTGTCTCCCTCCCTGTTTTCTTAACCTCTTCCCTTCCTTGTTTGTTGTTTTTACACTTTGTGCATTTTAGGCTTGCATCTTATCCTTTCTGTTCCCTCTCCTCAGGCGATAGTGATTTAATGATCTTTCCTCATATTTAATTTCCTTTGAGCCCTTTATTGAACTTTTCTTCTTCATTGACTGTAGGACATCAGTATGCGGCATTTAAGTCACTCTGTGCAGTTCTGAGCACATACTCTTGAAATGGACATAATAGGAATGGACAAAATATTAGGCAAGCAGAATTTCATAAACTTAAGCTTTGCACTTAACTGAAAGCATTGCAAATACTCTGTCTCAAATATTACAAAATGACAGTACTCCACTATGAAACAAAATGCAGGAGCAAAAAGGTATTGCTTTGGAGTATTTTACTGAAAAATTATTAGAAAGAAATGGTCCAGATTGCAAACAGGCTGGTATATCCAGCTCTAGGTGACAGGTACTCTCATGGTTTGCTCAGTCTTGTGGGCTTATTAAGAACAAATTCATCAGGACTGCTTTGAGGCATGTTACTTGTGCTACTAAACTGAATTGTCCCATGACAGGTGTACAACTTGTTACTCTTGTATACTTTCTAGGGTACTTAGAAATTAGTGATGGGTGAGCTTGCCTCCTCCCTTGCTCACCTTGAAGAACTCTCAGAGAAAACTTGGGGGGGGGGGTGGGCTTACCAATAAACCTCTGAGAAAGCTTGGAAAGATCAAGCCCAGGAGAGTTTCCAGCCAGCCAGCCCTTCCTGCCAGTCCTTTTGTTTACCAAGCAAATTTACCATTGTGGAGCGTAGGGGAAACCATCAATGCAGAGAACCTGCTGGCAATGGCAGAGGCCTTGTAGCATGTTCAGGGGCTTCATTGCTCTTGGGATGAACGGGGATTGTAATCTCTAATGCTTCCCAGCTCATTGGGCTCAGCAGAGATTTGAACATGGGACAATCACGGTCAAACCCAATGTTCTCTCTTGAAACCTACATGACGGGGCGGGGCATCATGAGAGGCCTTGTTTCCCAGAACTGTATTTCTGCTAAAAGCATCACTGCTATAAAGGATTCCATCCAACTCTGACCCAAGTTTCTGTCCAATACGCTTTCTCCTTCCTTGGTAACTGGTTTTAATCACTAGCACTGCTACTCTATGAAGAAAACTTGGGGTGACGGGATCTGTGAGAGACAATATGCTTCCCCAGTCTCTAGAGGTATGCACAAAACCGTCTGGAACAGTTCAGTTCGAGGCCAAACCAGCCTTGAACTGGACCGGGCCAGTTTGCCCCCCCCCCTCGAACCCTCTCTCTCAGTTTGGTTTGGCTCGGAGGGTTTCACAGTTTTTAAAAAAATTAGTTTTAAAAAACTAACTGACCCCCTCCAGGGGACTTCTCTGAGGCCGCAGGCGAGTGTATGTGTCTGCTGATGTTCTCCCTCCCCCCACCGGCCTCCATTTTGCTAAAAGGTGCTCATTCCCAGTGATCCTTTGCTCTTTCCAGGCCTTCCCCCTTCACGGTGGCCATTTCGAAGGCTGCTGCACATGCGCAATGGGCCCTGTTTGGTCAGATCATGATCCAGGCCATGCAGGGACCCATTGTGTATGTGTGACGGACTCCAAAATGGCCACCACGATGAGGGAAAGGCCCAGAAACAGCTGAAGATCTTCCAAACCAGGTGCTTTTTAGCAAAACAGAGGTTGGGGGGGATTTCCATGGACCCCGTCGTGGCCTTGGAGAAGCCCCCTGGAGGAGATAAGTTAAAAAAATTAAATTAAAACAATTTGAACCCCCTTGAATGGCCGGGGTGTGTGCGTTTCAGTCTGATGTTGAGCCAAACCCCACCGATTCGGCTCGACATCAAGCCATTGAACTGAACCAGTTCGACTTTGAACACATTCAGATTCAAATCTGTTCGCACATCCCTACCAGTCACTGTTGGCCAAATGGTTTTGTTAGTCTCTCATTCTCTTTTGCTCCACAAACATATAGCATAGGTAAACATAGTTAAAGAGTCAAAACTTGTGGGGGAGCCCTTCATCAGTCAAAACAGATGTTCAAATCAATACATTTATTAGTAACATATTTACACAGAAACAGAAAAGAATGGGGATCAAGACAGACATTTGAAAATGAAAGTCAAATAGTGTATGTAGCATACTATCTCACTTCTGCATTAAGAAGATCTAGGCAGGTTCTGAACTCATAGATACAATCCATAAATAATAGTATTCTTTTCCAGACAAAGAAGCTCTTCCTGTGCATAGGATGGGAATTTTCAAATCTGCTTCAGAGGCAAAGGAGAGCTGAGAGGAAATAGATCATTCAACAAACTACAAAGAGGCAGATACAGGAATTCTGCTCTAATTATAGGCAAATGGAAAATAAATTTTCATCTCAATGTTGGTTGGGACATCTTCTAGGATAGTTATGCAAAAATGGCAAGTGATGCAATTCATAGAGCACTTGGGGGCAAACCAAACACGGCATCCATGCACATAGGCATCTTTGAGTTGAGCAGGGGAGTGGGCTGAATGTCCACCAGCCACCTCTGTCCGGGGGCCACCCACAACTACCTCCAAAGTTGGGGGTTCTTACAACCCTGCAGCTGCTGCCCCAGGTAGGGGTGTGCAAATTGAGTTGAATTTGAATCAATTTGACTAATATTGGGATGATTCAAATATTTGAATTTGAAATGAACCACCCCTTAAAAGAGCAATTAGATTCAGATTTGAATCAAATTTTCAAAATTCAATTTGAATTCGATTCAAGGGCCATTTGGCACATTTTAAAAACCAATCAGGCCCTCCGATTGGTTTAAAATGGCACCAAAACAGGCTTGAATTGATTCAAATTTGATTCAAATTCAAAACAAATTATTGAATTTGATTCAAATACGAAATGGATTTTTAAAACTTGAATTGAATTCAAATCAAACAATTTGATTTGTGCACATCCCTAGCCCCAGGTGTGTCTGCTTTTAATGCTGCCATCTGCTCTTGTCTAGCATGCCATGTGGTGGCCCTTAGTGCATGCCTTTTCTTGTTGTGTGGCCACACAGCCTTCCCAGGCTTCTATGCAGGAGGAAGGATGCTACTCCCCCCTAAATGTGTTCTCATGCACTGACAAGCTGCTCAGAATGGAACACTCTCTCCCACTCCCTTGGTATCCCCCCTATGCACTTTGCACTAATTCCTGGAATGGCCTGATGCTGGAGATCAACAGCTAACAATGAGGAGTGCTGTCGAAAAGGCCTTGCTTTGTGTCATGAGAATCATTTTAGGCTTCTGCAGTCAGAGACACTTCTCCCTTCTCACTGGGGCCACTGAAAGGGCAGAACTAGATACCTGCTGTCTCCATGGTAGGGCCCACAGTTCCCTTCTTTTGCGTAACCTCCCATCTTCTTCTACCTCCCCCCCACTATCAGCCAGGGGCCCTGCTCCTGCATATGTGGGACCTTAGCAAAGTGTGGTTGCCTTTGAATTTGCACAACTCCTCTCTAATAAATCCATGCATCAGCTTGAGTACACTTCACTAATATGCATTTGTTTCACTTATTTGTGGAGTATGCGCATGTTGTGGCCAATCAAGGACTCAATACTGAATTTACAAATAATGGGCAACAGATAGCTTCAAGCTGAATTATAACCTGAAAGTGTTTACTTTAGAGCTGATTGCTGTAATGTAATCTATGACACGCCTTCCTCTTTTAGAAATAAAAGTAAAAATCCCTTCTTCATTGTTCCCTCTCCACATAACTCAGGGTTTTCGGCAGCAAGCACTTGGGCTTGCTTAGCACTCCCTTCCCTTTCAGCCAATACTGCAAATCGGATTGGCTAGCTGAGTGGGGACATGGCTGCACCATTTTTAGTCTTTCCCCCTTTGAGTGATCAGGGTTGCTTTTACTTTATCTCCTATTAATTTCTCTCCAGTTTCTTCTTCCAAAAGAAAAGCAGCTCCTGCCCCGCAAGGCATGGGTCCAGGAACTCTTCTTGCCAGCAACGGCCACTTTGATGCCCTTACCATGTTACTCTTCCCAGCCGGCTTACCTGAGTCACCTGAACTTCAGACCCACCCCATAGAGACCTCCTGCCAGGGAGGATTGGTGTCCATAGAGGTGGGTGCTCAGGAATTTATAAATGCTCCATCTGTTACTCAGATGGACTTAGGGACTTACACCTGTCCCACCAAACCTGTTAGGACCTGATGGCATTTCAGGGTCCACTCATTCAACCTCTATTCCACAGCTCTACACAATGACATCTAGTAGACCAGTGCAGTGTTCCCTCTAACAGGGATTTCCAGCTGTTGTTGACTACAACTCCCAGAATCCCCAGCTGCAATGGCTTTTGCTTGGGGATTATGGGAGTTGTAGTCAACAACATCTGGGAATCCTTGTTAGAGGGAACACTGGACCAGTGTAAGGTTGCTCTCTTATTGTGGAATATTGCAGGGTGCAGCTCTTCTGTCACAGACCCATCCTTCAGAGATTGTCTCTCATGCCATGATGTTATTCTGATTCAGGAATCCTGGACAACTGAAGATTTATTGCTCAATGGACTCCACTCATATACAGTTGGAGCCATACATGGTGCAGGCTGTGGCAGATGCAAAGGTGGCATGGGTGTGCTTGTTTTTACCTCCCTACCTGCATCATCAAAATTGCTCCCACCATTTAACCAATATGCTATGGCAGTTTTGATTCAATTCACCCACTGTGCACTGTTGATAATTAACACTTATTCCCCTCCACAATGGAGAAATCCACAGGTCAGAACAATGGGGGCTGAATTGGAAAATTATGCAGCAGATCTCCTCCTTTCTACTCCTAATGCGTATATGGTGATGGAAGGTGATTTCAAGGCTAGGCTGGGTCCTAATGACCATACCTTATACAGTCAACAGCGGGCCTATCCACCCAATTCTGAGGCAGATGGGCCCCCTTTTATCTGCCTTTCAAAGTATGCAGGTCTCTGTTTGAGTCTAACAACCACCAGACTTAAACTCTTCATCTTGTACAGCTCATCTGAAAATGGCTGTCCTGTGGAGTTCACCTATCTGGCCAGCTCCAGAATGATCGTGATGGACTATTTTATCATCTCAGGGAACTGCTCCCTCTGGTGCAGAGTTTTGAGGTTACCCCCAAATTTGATAGTGATCATCTCCTGATCACACTCCTTTAAAGCTCTTCATTCACCAGTCCCATACAGAGGACCGTTATAATCCCCCCTATCTCCAGTGGGAGGGGCATATTGCCACGTTAAATGGACTCCACAGTTGGAACAAGCACTAAGTGAGCTACTTGCCTCTGATCACTTGCAGCAAATTCAATCATCTCTACTAACTAACGATCCCGTTGGCACACCCTTGGAGTCTTACAATGCCCTAGTTGAGGAACTACAGCAGCTCCTCTCCTGTAAGAACTGTGCTCCATCTGTACAGCACCAGCAGGCCTCCAAGCCGTGGTTTGACAAGGTTGTGTTAAACCTTGTGTTAAAGCCCAAAAAAGCCCTTGCCACTAATCAGCTCTACAAATCTAGTTCAGAACCTCCTTCAGCAGAAAAGACAGCACAAACCTTTGCTTGCTCTTAAGCAAAGAGATGCCATGAAAGTTGACTGGTTGTGTCTCATCCAGGCCGTCAGATCCAAAGACTCTGTTATGTTCTGGCGACTTACAATACACTCTCCCAGCTTCAAATGGTCCGAACCATTTGGACTCTCATATTCATCCAGGGATCTGGGAGAAACACTTTCATGAGCTCTACAAAGAACCTGATGCTGATTGCAGAAGCCTTGCTTGTGCCATTGAGGATACTCGTGCATGGGCTCCTGTGTCAACTTCTGGGATCCATAGTCTAGTTGCCCAATTAAGATTGGGAAGGTTCCAGGGGAGGACCTTAATCTGCCGGAGGCTGTCAAAATTAATTTGGACTAGTGGGCTCCTATTCTGACATCACTCTTTACCTATATTGATACAAATGGCTGTATCCCAAGGACTGAGGGATAGCAATCATTGTCCCCATATTTTAAAAGGGTAAGAAGGATGACCCTGCCAATTACAGACCCATTAGTTTGCTCAATACTATTAGTAAACTCTATGCAAGACACTCTATGTGGCACTGGCTCACTGTCACACCCTCCCTTCAGCATGCTGGAGGGCCATTTATAGAAGGACTCCATTTGTGGAGTGGATTCAGGGCAGATTGAAATTACAGAGCATATCCTCCTCTACTCTTTGTTTTACGGAGACATTTGCTCCTCCCTCATCCTTCCATTGCTGTGCAAGTATCGGGGATCATCAAGCCAATTTTATGTCTTCTCCCCTTCTTTCTGAATCTAAGTCTGCCATTACATATAGCGTTGCCAGGTTCTGTGCTGCAGTTTCTAGCATGCACTGGCAGATGGTAGGCAGTGGGTCCTATCAACCTTGGCCTGACCTCCGGTGACTCTGGTGATTCAGCATATACTTTGCTCATTCTACATTGTGCACCCTAGACTGTTTCCTTACCGCTCCTTATAGCCTTACAGTTTTATTTCTTGGTCATTATTTAGTTTTATTACTTAGTTTCTATGCATTTCATGCATTTCTATCTTCTTATGTCCTCTAACCATTTTTTATACCCCTCTTTTATGCCCTCTATCTTTTTAATGTCTTTTATGATTCTTATGCCATTTAAGGCTTTTCATGCCCTTACGTTTCTCATGTACTTTTCATGTACTCTTACTTTTATTATTCCTATGTATCTTTATATGTAATCACCCTTTATACTTTCTGCTAGTCTATGACTGTAATAAAAGTTGATTGATTGATTGATTGATTGATTGACAAAGCAGCTTCTCTCTCTCTCCTCTTGTCCTGTAACAAAGCTGCTGGGATTCAGGTGTTTTGATGTTAAAAACCCCTTATTTTGCAAGTGCCTAATCTCCCCCGCCCCCGATTTCCTGGGGGGAATTCTTGTTACATGGCCCCTGTTCATTTTGAATAGTTCTTTCATCTATCCCAATATGTACATTGAAATCCCCCATCAATAGCACTAGAATGCCTTAAAGACTAATTAATCTAACTGCAAATTCCTTCAATATGTCTCTGCACTTCTGTGTGGTATGTAAATATTGACAAATATCACTTGGCCAGCAGCATAATGGCACTCAGTGAGCAATTTTAGGGGGGAGAGAAAAGACCAGCTCTAAATACAAGAACATATGATCACATGATCATAATGAAGGTAGCCTAGGGGTGCGCACAAAATGAATTTTGCATGCTGTTCTGAGCTTGGAATGGAATGCAAAATATGCTGAACATTCCGTTGGAACAAGTGGTCAAGCTGGTTGTTCTGACAGAATGACCCTGTTTTGTCGACCCATTCCAAGCACCATTTTGGAATCCAAAATAGCATCGTTCTGGCCACCACGTATGCGCAGAGGCCAGAAGAAAGCCATTTTAGAATCCAAAATGGCCCTCAGGATGGGGCAGAACATTTTGCCATGGAATAGGTCATTTTGTTTCAAGCTCAGAACAGGCCCCATTTTAAAATGGTGTTCTATTCAGAGTTGGGACCCTTGAAAGGGTCCATTTCAAGGTGGAATGTTCCAGCCCTGGAATGTTCTGCACATCTGTAGTAAAGCCTCCTACCATACTTTGGGAACTGTGTGTGCTTCAATTTACCAATCACCTGCCAGTTAAAACCACTGTTGGAGGTGCCATCCCATGCTTGTGTGCTAAGCAGCAGCTGGGTCAGAAGGGATTTTCCTTCCACCTCATTCAATGACTGGGTACAGCTGTTGGGTAGGAGGGAACCCTCTGACCTAGCTTCTGCTTAGCACACAATTTGGTTTTAATGTATACAATTGGCAACTGGGAGCAAGCACAGCTCCTGAACTAGGGTAGGAGGCTTCTTCTGCCCTAATTATGATCATTTGAGCCGCCGCCTTGGCTTACAAATGTATAGAACTGAGGAAGGTAAGGCCAATATCTGGTATATCTTTTTTGTAGTGGAGAAGTATGCACAGCATTATAACTAGGGATGTGCACAAATCAATTTTTTAAAATTTGATTTGTGCCCAAATTGAATCACCCCTGATTTGTTTTGTGTCCAAATCTGTCCCCCCAAATCACCCCAGATTCAATTTGGATTTGATTTGATTCAGATAGATTCGGGCCACATATAAAGGTCCTAGGGGCACCAAATCTTGGTGGTGGGTAGTTCCCCATGGGTGCCACCGACCACCCAAAATCAAAATGGTGGGGCACTTGGTTGATTTTTAATGATTTAAAAAATGTTTTTACTGATTTTGTATATTTCCACCATAGGAAATAATGGGGATTCGAAGTTGCCCTATCCTAACACTAACATGGATCCCCAGCTTTATTATTATTATTATTATTATTAGCTAAGCTCTAGCCCTTGTAGAAGTGGAGTTATGGAGCAAAATGTACGATTATTGGGTGTATAATAGCATTTCCTCATAATGAATCCCTATGAGGATTCATTGCACACCTTCATTTCTTCTGTTCATTTTGACTGCATTGGTCAGTGCCAACTGCCATGTGCAAACTACACCACCCCCCACCTGCAAGGCAGCAGGGTACTCAGTTTATTTTTTAGGAATATTTGTTTAGATTCATTGGTGTCTACTAACTTTTCCTCATAATGAATCCCTATGAGGATTCATTATACACTTTCATTTCTTCTGTTCATTTTGACTGTTATTGGAAAGTGCCAACTGTCAACTGCCATGTGCCAACTACACCCCCCACCCCACTCCCACACTGGGGTACTCAATTTATTTTTTAGGAATATTTGAAGTGTTTAGATTATTTGGCGTCTTCATTACACACCTTCATTTCTTCTGTTCATTTTGACCTCACTGCTTTGTGGGGCATTAGTGGAATCCCATGTGCCAACTACCCCCCAACCCACAAGCCACTGGGTACTCAGTTTATATTTTAGGAATTTTTGAGGCATTTAGACTCTTTGGTGTGTAATGAGGACACAAGTTGCTGCAATGATCCACTGGAACGTTGGCAAGAATTACAAATTGCCAGCAAGCAAGAATTGGTTGAATCATCCGATTAAGAAGGTCACAGAAAATGAGGAGGCAAAAATTCTTTGGGATTTTCGAATACAAACTGATAGGCATTTAGCGCATAATACGCCAGATCTGACAGCCATCAAGAAGAATCGGGTTCTGATAATTGATATTGCAATCCCAGGGGATAGATGAGTTGGTGAAAAACAACGGAAGAAACTAACTAAATACAAGGATCTTCAGTTTGAAATTGAGCGGCTCTGGAAAAAGAAAACAGTAGTGGTGCCAATCGTTGTCGGTGCCCTTGGTGCAGTACCAAAAGAACTTGAACACCACCTTGACACCTTGGGCACTGATAAAATTACAACACATCAGCTACAGAAGGCCACACTACTTGGGACAGCACAAATACTATGTTGCTATCTTTAATTTTTCTTTAGTTATCCTAGACCCTGGGAAAGGGCCCGATAACTAAAGTACCAAATCCAGTCAATAACATCTGGTAGACTGTGTGCAAACAGCATAATAATTAATAATAAATAAATCTCCTAAAGCCATCCGCAATAGTAATCACTGTAGCTTGTGACACCGGTTGTGATGTTGGTTGACGTTGGTTGACACACAATGCATTGTGTGTGTTGCAATGTAACATTTGCACTGATGTGCTAAGTGCAGTTGCTCAGTATGTCAGCCAGTAAATTTGTTTACTTGACTATGTGGTGTGTGATCCTGTACTCCTATTGGTACGTTCTGAACCTACTATTGATTTATTTCACTGGGTGACCTCAAAGTCTAGAATTATCAGAGGGAGGGAAAGATTTTTTTTTTACCCACTCTTTCCATACAATTCATAATTTATCTCTATCATACACACGCCCTGGGCCATCTTGTAAAGACTGCATGTAAAAGCATCAGATTGTGGCTTTCTTGGTCTTCTCCTAGGGTGGAACTCACCATTATCTGGCAAACATGAACTCGAAGCCCCCTGTTTGCTGAGATACAGAGAAATGGGCACTTGCAGCAGCAGGGGAGGACAGGACTGGGGTGCTTAACCACCGCCCTGTGCTTGTTGGTTCCCCGCTGCAAATGTGTGCCCAGTTTTAGTCTTTGATTCAGAGCCCAGCTGAGGGGAAAACAGTAAACATTAATAGGGAAAGGGGGGCATTTGCAGAGCAGAAATGGTGGGTAGGGAAGAGTGAAGCCCAGCACCTCCTTTGGCCCTCTGGTTCTCCCCTGAAAGTGTCCAGCTCCCACCCTCGCATCGCCAGGTGAGGACCCCACATTGCCTCATGACATCTAGCTCTGATTTTTCTCCGGGTCTCTGGGCCAGATGCTTCCAGCCTCAGAGAGTTCAGTGTATGCTGGGTTTCTTCTAAGCAACCTGAACGGAGGCAGCACTTTGCTGCCAGAGCAGTCAGTAAAATGACAGCCTACATATACAGCAGCACACAGGCATGCCATATATACTTGGGTGGAGACAGGGTGGATGCAGGCACACACAATTCAAACTCCCCTAATTTAATTTCTGAACAGCCCCCTTTAAATAATTTAGAAATGGAGTTTGTTTCAACCCATTGACAATTTTCTCTCTCTCACGATTAACTCAGGAATGTTACAGAGAATGGGAAGCGCGCCCTCTTGTGGTTCAAAGCAGGATGGAAAGCTGCTTCAAAAACGGAAACAATGCAGAGCTATAAATCTTCCTATAAAAGTGGTGCTGGACTTTTAGCTAGGGCTATTTCACAATACAGTTTCACAAAATATATTTCACAATGCAATACAAGACCATGTTGAACCCTGTAACCCAACAGCATTTTTACTGGTAACTGAAAAGAATGCTAAGAACTTTTATTTCCAGGAGAAACAGAAAAGTAGTTTTGTTCCTCAAATTCATTAGTGAAGTCTGGGGTGGGGAGCATTTAAACACCAGTGCTTCCATGCATTAAATATACTGTGACAGTACAATGTTCTCATTTTGTCCCCAAGAGATTTAAATATGTTTCCACTCATTCTTAGTCCCTCGGTATTTAAGAGAACGTCTTCTTCACCATGAGCCCCACCGCCCATTGAGATCATCTGGAGAGATTTGTCCACAGTCACCACCAACTCATTTGGTGGCTACTCAGGGACAGGCCTTCTCCGTTGCTGCCTCAAGGCTTTGGAATGTGCTCCCTGCTGATATAACATCCTCCCCATCTCTGACAACTTTTAAGAAGTCAGTAAAGACGTTTTTGTTCACCCAGGCTTTGAATTAGATTCACAGTTTTTAATAGTTTTAACACTGTGTTAAATTTTTAAAATTTAATATTTTGACATTTTAATTCTGCTTTAATTAGTCTCTTATTGTGAACCGCCCAGAGACCTAAGTTTTGGCAGTATACAACTGTGTTAAATAAATAAATAGAAATCCATGTATTATCACTCATTAGTTTGTGGTCACTGTCACAAAAATATAAGATCTATCTATCTATCTATCTATCTATCTATCTATCTATCTATCACACTTAAAGAGTAAGAAACTAAAGCAGACCAAAGCAATATGAAGTATCCCTATGTTAAGGAATGACACAGAACAAAGGAGAGTGGGCAGAGTTTCACCATAGTGTGTTGGCAGGAGGAGCAGATGCACAGTTCTATAGCTGCCATAGCCCATGGGTTGGGAACAACCAGCCAGAAGCAGCAGGAGTCAATAGTGCAGGGCTGCAGAAATCACTGTGCAGCCAATTGACTCATCTTGCTTCAGCTGCCTCATAGTCCCTGGGATGGGGCCAGATGACTTGACAACTCCAAGTAAGGATGTCACATACAGTCTGGCATGTGTGAGTGTGCGCATGTGCGTGCATGTGTGCGTGCACACACACACACACAGATATGTTGCTACAACATGGAACTGGTCAGAGCCTCCAAGGGCTGCACAGTTCTAGGGACATATTTTCAGGTGGCACAGAGGGCTTCCTGGGGAAGGGGAGGGTGTCAAAAAATTGTCACTGCACCAATGCAGTTAGTTTGGGAGTTCTGTTAGGCTGCTCTCTTGCTGCACTGGTGCATCCTTGTTCTGTACAGGTGAAACTCAGAAAATTAGAGTATCATGCAAAAGTCAATTAATTTCAGTAATGCAAATTAAAAGGTGAAACCGATATATGAGACAGACGCATTACATGCAAAGCGAGATAAGTCAAGCCTTAATTTGTTATAATTGTGATGATCATGGCGTACAGCTCATGAAAACCCCAAATCCACAATCTCAGAAAATTAGAATATTACATGGAACCAAGAAGACAAGGATTCATCTGCTATCTATAATATTAGGTTTTTGTAACATTTTTGCAGTTCCAGTTTTGGCCATTCTGCGTCACTGTTGCTCAGTCCTGTGCTTAGGGTGAGCTAAGCATCTGCAGGAAGAGAGCACAGAGGGCTGGGAAATGGCGACTAGGATGCTGCTCAAATCATGCCTCTCTGATTCCAGCCAGTTTCAAAAGAATCTTAAATCTGTCATGAATTATGAAAAGAATGTGAATCTCCTCCATGATCCAAAGGAGCACACTCCTGGCAGAAAAGGTAAGGATTTGCTTTCTTTCCTTGCCTTTGTGTGGTTTCACTTTCTCTCTGATCCCTTTTTAGATCCTGAAGAATCTAGGAGGATAGCTGTCTGGACTTCAGTAATCTCCACAATGAGACATACGGAGAGAGTTGGGTGATATTTATTTCAAGAAAAGTAAACAAGGAATAAAATGTGAAATCAAATATTCAGTGGATGATAAATACAAGTACTGAAGCTATATGGAAAAATCCTCTTGGCTTATTTACAGTGGAAACTGTTGATTACAATTAGACCTGCAGTTTATATAGTCCCTTCAGTGCTTGGATATTCACATGGAAAATCTCTTTTTGCAAGAACAAATACATAATAAAAGACTTCAGCAAGAATCGTTATATTTATAATTTTGGACCATGGTACTGAGATGGATAAATATGGAGTGCAGTCCTAGCCTATAAATTAGAGGAAGAAACAAGCACACCAATGATTGAAAAGTACACTGGAAAATATGGGTGTTTTATCAGTGCTCCTAATATAGAAGAAAGTATACCCATCATGAGGAGGCAGCAGGAATGAAGAATATTCATGTGACACAATGAAAGCAGAAGTTGCAGACAGAAGATTAGCGGAGGAAGTGGCAGGGCCTGTTCCTGTAGCTCTAGAAGCCGGATTCACTGCCTGAAAGTTGTATTGTGAAGGAATTTTGCAAATGCTTTACTAGAAATGGAGGAATCAAATGACACCATTCACATGAAAGCATGACTGAACACCTAGGTTTTTCTTCTTTTGTTCACTCTCCGAACATAACAAACTATATTCCAAGTACATCAAAGTTCTTACATTTCAGTTCAATGGAACTGGTTGAGGAACCGTTTTCATCTAAATATTTGTGGAATCCAGAGGAAAGAGTTGTGGTATGCAAGGACAAGGCAGTGGAGTTGAATCAGGAATATTAATAGTTTAATGAAATAGATATTATGCACAGAGAGACAAATGCAGACTGCTTTTCAGTGCTTTTGCTGCTGGCTGTTTGTTACTCCAGGACTGGAACACAAGTAATTAAAGCCCCATTCAAGAGTTGGCCAGGATCAAGGAATGGATTAACCAAAAACACCACCGTATTCATGTTTGGTAATTGATATCTATTTCAAATTCTAATAGGCCCACCAGCAAGAAATACAGCTGGTTTGGACTTTCGTTTACATCTCTTTGTTTAGGGAAATAGCTGATATACACCCTGGAACAAAACAAGGAAGTGCACTGCCTTTTTGGATGCCTTTCAACATTTTGTGCCCAAACAGAGGGAAGGGGGATGGTTATCAGAAGCATCACAATGGATCTAGGCCCCAGAGTAAGGAAGCTCTCAGTTCAAAAGGGCAGAGAAGCTCAGTGGAACACTAAGATGGATGGATCCTGATGGAACAAGTAAACCAAGAGGAAGACTGTGGAGCTCTTTACCCCCTGCATTGTCCAGTTTTTAAAATGAATTCTGGAAGACCTTTTGCAACTGTGCAGGACTGAGGGATAACTAGCATACACATGTCACTGCTCTCCTGTTCACCAGTATGAGGCCATCTTCCTAGGCATTAATGGATTCTTGTAGATCAGCTTCACTTATCCATGGAAAATGTATTTGCTACAGACATGGGAACTCGCAATATTCAGACCTACACCATCATCAACTCTAAAAAATATTTACATCTGGGTGTGCAGAAACATCCAGATACAGCAACATTTATTTTAAGTCTGTGTTGAAGAAGCAATTGGGGAGGGATTAACAGAAATTCTGCAACTGCTGATGGGGGTCTCCTATAAGACTCATACTATACATAAGACCAGACTATAAGTGCTGGACTCGGACCGGGGAGACCCGAGTTCAAATCCCCATTCAGCCATGATACTAGCTGGATGACTGTGGGCCAGTCACTTTTCTTTTAGCCTAACCTACATCACAGGGTTGTTGTGAAGAGAAACTTCAGTATGTAGTACACCGCTCTGGACTCCTTGGAGGAAGAGTGGGATATAAAATGCAAAATAACAACAACAACAAGAAGAACCTGGAAGAGAAAGAACATTACAAATACCTGGGCATTCTCCAGGCTGATAACATTGCACACACAAATTGGAAGTGAATATATCAGGAGAGTTAGAAAAATCCTAAAGTGCAAACTCAATGGTGGGAACACCATACAAGCCATAAACACCTGGGCTATACCTGTTATCAGATACACGGCAGGAATAATAGACTGGATCCAGGCAGAGCTAGAGACGCTAGATCGTAAGACCAGGAAAATAATGACCATCAATCATGCTCTGCACCCCCACAGTTATGTAGATAGGCTATACCTCCCTCGCAGCTCAGGTGGAAGAGGAATGCTGCAAGTCCATCAAACAGCAGAGGAGGAGAAAAGAGGCCTTGAAGAATATTTCAAGGACAGTGAAGAAGATGCACTTCAAATGGTCAATAACGAGAAACTATTAAACACCAATGAAACAAAGCAGGCCGACAAGAAAGAACAAGTCAAGAACCGAGCAGAAAAATGGAGAAATAAGCCCCTGCATGGTCAATATTTGCACAATAGAAGTGGAAAATCAGACATCACCAAGACCTGGCAATGGCTTAAGAATGGCAACTTGGAGAAAGAAACAGAGGGTTTAATACTGGCTGCACAAGAACAGGCACTAAGAACAAATGCAATAAGAGCAAAAGTAGAAAAGTCAACAACAAACAGCAAGTGCCGCCTTTGTTAAGAAGCAGATGAAACAGTGGACCACCTAATCAGCTGCTGTAAAAAGATCGCACAGACTGACTACAAACAAAGGCATGACAAGGTAGCAGGGATGATACACTGGAACATCTGCAAAAAATACAAGCTACCTGTAGCCAAAAATTGGTGGGACCATAAAATTGAAAAAGTTGTAGAAAATGAAGATGCAAAAATATTATGGGACTTCCGACTACAAACAGACAAACATCTGCCACACAGTACACCAGATATAACTGTAGTCAAGAAGAAAGAAGAAATTCTAATAGGCCCGCCAGCAAGAAATACAGCTGGTTTGGACTTTCTTTTACATCTCTATGTTTAGGGAAATAGCTGATATACACCCTGGAACAAGACAAGGAAGTGCACTGCCTTAGTTAGAATAATCGACAAAAGTTAGAATAATCGACATAGCAATACCAGGGGATAGCAGAATAGAAGAAAAAGAAATAGAAAAAACAACAAAATACAAAGATCTACAAATTGAAATTGAAAGGCTGTGGCAGAAAAAGACCAAAATAATCCCAGTGGTAATTGGCGCCCTGGGTGCAGTTCCAAAAGACCTCGAAGAGCACCTCAACACCATAGGGGCCCAGAAATCACCATCAGCCAATTACAAAAAGCAACTTTACTGGGAACAGCCTATATTCTGCGACGATATCTATAACAGTCAGCAACAACATTGACAATAAAATTCAGCCATCCCAGGTCCTTGGGAAGGACTCGATGTCTGGATAAACAAACCAGTCAATAACACCTGTCTGACTGTGTAAATAAATAATAATATTATAATGGACAACAGTTGCTTGAGTGGGCATTGATACTCTGGGCTGCAATGATAATCCATCCTCATTTAACCTTTTTGCAATCCATGGAACACAGTCCTTGAGAAATTAACTGTACATGAAATGAGCATATGAGCCAAAGTTTCTGCAAGTCTTTCTGCACACTTCAAGGTTGTGGAGATTATGTAAAGGACAATCCCCTGGATGTGATTGTTTGGATGAACCTGAGTGTACCACCACAAGGCTATGGTGGCTTGGCTAAGCATCAGAGATGGGGGCAGAATAGACTCAAGAGAGAAGAACCTCCTCCATTCAGGACAATCTCTCTTTCCCTTTATGAGCAACTGTCCAGAATCATTACAAGATTGAGACACAAAAACTCTTGCAGAGAGCAGAAGAAAAGATGCACATTGCAGCCATTGTCTCATGAATAACTGTAGAGGTCCTCTACTAGAGGATATTGTTGAAAAACTGCTGATGTTTAATTAGTTTCCATATACAACAACTCAAACCAGCTGATTGGTACTGTCCATGTGGAGGTGCTGGACAGAGAATGCCAAAGGCTGATCATCATTGTTGCCAGTCAATATTGGATTATCCTCTTACATCTCCATACATTCAGCACTTTTGTATCCTGTATTTTATGGATTATGAGCACATAAGGGAAACCGGTGCGGAAGCAATATGGAGAATAGTGGCATTCTGTCTTCAAGCACTGTTTTGCTGTCTATTTATTCACAGTTGATAAACATGGCAATGCCTCCTGCATCATCCACTTTTTTCCGGATCAGAATCTTTCTCTCCAGTGACCTAGTTTCCAGAGGGCCAGAGGCACCAAAGCAATGACTGTAGATGGAAACGCTAGTGAGAACTCTTGGTTTTCTTTGACCATGTCAGAGTAAGAGACGTGGAAAGTGGAAATAACAAGAACTGTAACCAGAAGACCAGTCATTTCAGTGAAAGTCAGACATCCTCATTGAGTATGGGAAGCTGTCTTATTCTAAGCCAGCCAGCTGGCAATTTCTGAAACTCTTCCCTTTCCCAAGAAGCCCAAGAGGCCCTCTGTGCCACCTGCAAATATGTCCCTGAGAGTTGCACAGCTCTCTTCCAAACCATACTAACATGCTTGAAGACGAATATGACGAATATTTATATACCACTTTTCAACAGAAGTTCCCAAAGTGGTTTCCATATAAATAAATAAATAGGCTCCTTGTCCCCAAAGGGATCACCATCTAAAAAAGAAACATAAAATAGAGAACGGCAACAACGACTGGAGCAATGCTGTGCTGGGGATGGATAGGGCCAGTTGCTCTCTCCCTGGTAAATAAAGAGAATCATCACTTTTAAAAAGTGGCTCTTTGCTTAGTTAGCAGGGGAAATTGACACCAAGAGAATGCTGCTTTCCTATCAGAACGAGTACACTAAAGAGATATCATTTTTTTGCTGAGATTCACTAGCTAGGCATTTAAAGTATGACAGATACTGTTTAGCCAGCTGTATAGCCAAGAGGGATGTGTGCTCGCTGCTTCTGCAGCACTCACAAACCCATTGGGGCTCCTAGTGAAGGCTGCATGCCAATGACACTGTGTCATCACTGCGGCAATCTAGAGAGTATGTCGCAACAGCAACGATGCACAGCTTCATTTCAACAAAGTCTCCCCATCCTTTGCTTGGAGTGCCAACGGGCTGATGAATGCTGCAGAAGGAATGAGCCAGCATCCTTCTTGGATGTGTGGCTCGCTGAGCAGAATGTCAGCCACTGACACCAATACTTGCTTTCATTAGATCTTGCTTTTCATTCTGCATATCTGCCTTGGCCAATATTGTTACAATAGCTAATGGAACATCTTTAAAGCTGACTGCTTGGGAATAGTCAGAGATGAGCAGTTGGATAGAATTCCCTCAGCATAATGGTTAGGGGATGGTTTCCTGATGGGCAATGTACCTGCAGGGCTACGACCTATGTCCTCGAGTGCAGTGAGGGTTGAAATGCTTAGTTTTCCTTATGGATAGACAAAGGCAGAGATAGCCAAGAACTTACTACTGGAGGTAGCTGAAACTATAAGCAAGAACATAAGAACATAAGAACAGCCCTGCTGGATCAGGCCCAAGGCCCACCTAGGCCAGCATCCTGTTTTTCACAGTGGCCCACCAGATGCCGCTGGAAGCCACAGGCAGGAGTTGAGGGCATGCCCTCTCTCCTGCTGTTACTCCCATGCAACTGGAACTCAAAGGCACCCTGCCTTTGAGGATGGAGGTGGCCTATAGCCCTCTGACTAGTAGCTGTTGATAGACCTCTTCTCCATGAAGTTATCCAAACCTTCTTAAAGCCATCCAGGTTGTTGGCTGTCACCACATCTTGTGGCAGAGAATTCCACAAGTTGATTATGCATTGTGTGAAAAAGTACTTCCATTTGTTGGTCCTGAATTTCCCGGCAATCAATTTCATGGGATTACCTCTGTTTCTAGTGTTATGTGAGAGGGAGAAGAGCTTCTCTCTATCCACTTTCTCCACACCATGCATGATTTTATAGACCTCTATCATGTCTCCCCACAGTCATCTTTTTTCTAAACTAAAAAGCCCCAGGTGTTGTAGCCTTGCCTCATAAGAAAGGTGCTCTAGGCCACTGATCATCTTGGTTGCCCTCTTCTGCACCTTTTCCAGTTCTACAATGTCCTTTTTTTGATGTGGTGACCAGAATTGTACGCAGTATTCCAGGTGTGGTCACACCATAGATTTGTATAAGAGCATTATAATATTAGCCGTTTTATTTTCAATCCCCTTCCTAATCATCCCTAGCATGGAATTGGCCTTTTTCACTGCTGCCGCACATTGAGCCAACATTTTCAACGAGCTGTCCACCACGACCCCAAGATCCCTCTCCTGGTCCGTCACCAACAGCTCAGATCATATCCGCGAATACTTGAAGTTGGGGTATTTTCCCCCAATGTGCATCACCTTTCACTTGCCAACATTGAACCGCATTTGCCACTTTGTCACCCACTCACCCAGTTTGGAGAGATCCTTTGGAACTCCTCACTATCAATTTTGGATTTCATTACCTGATAGAGTTTGGTATCATCTGCAAATTTGGCTACCTCGCTGCTTATCCCTGCTTCTAGATCATTTATGAATAAATTAAAAAGCACCGGTCCCAGAACAGATCCCTGGGGGACCCCACTTCTTACTTCCATCCATTGTAAAAACTCTCCATTTATACCTACCCTCTGTTTCCTGTCTTTCAACCAGTTAGCAATCCACACATGTACTTGTCCCCTTATCCCATGACCACTAAGTTTCCTCAGGAGTCTTTGATGAGGAACTTTGTCAAAAGCTTATTGGAAGTCCAGGTATACTATGTCAACTGAATCACCTTGATCCACATACTTGTTGACACTCTCAAAGAACTCCAAAAGGTTGGTGAGGCAAGATTTACCTTTGCAGAAGCCATGCTGGTTAACTCCCAGCAGGGCCTGTTCTTCTATGTGCTATACAATTTTATCCTTGAGGATACTTTCCATCAATTTGCTTGGAACGGACATTAAGCTAACCCGCCTATAATTTCCCGGATCGCCCCTGGATCCCTTGCTGAAAATAGGTGCTACATTGTCTACTTTCCAGTCCTCTGGTACAGTGCCCGATTGCAGGGATAAGTTAGATATTTTAGCAAGGAGGTTGGCAATTTCACATTTGAGTTCTTTGAGGACTCTTGGATGGATACCATCCAGCCCTGGCTATTTGTTAGTTTTCAGTTTTTCCGCACAGTTTAGAACTTCATCTCTTGTTACTTCTATCTGACTCAGTTTTTTAGCCTCCATCCCTAAAAAGCTTGGTTCAGAAACAGGTATATGCTCAGTATCCTCTGCCATGAAGACGGATGCAGAGAACTCATTTAGCTTCTCTGCAACCTCCATATCCTCCTTAATAACCCCTTTCGCTCTCTAAGTGTCTAACGGTCAAACCGCCTCCCTGGCAGGTTTCCTACTTCTGATGTGTTTAAAGAAGTTTTTGTTATTCCCCTTGATACATTTCGCTAAATGTTCCTCGAACTCTCATTTTGCCTCCCTTATTGTCACCTTGCATTTCTTTTGCCAGAGTTTGTGTTCCTTTCTGTTTTCTTCATTTAGACAGGCCTTCCAATTTCGGAAGGAAGTTTTCTTCCCTTTTATGGCTTCCTTGACGTTACCCGTTAGCCATGCTGGCATCCTCCTGGACTCAGAGGTACCTTCCCTCCTTTTGGGTATACAATCTAACTGGGCTTCTAGTAGTGTGGTTTTGAGTAAACTCCTTGCACTCTGGAGCGAAGTGACTCTCCTGATTTTCCCTTTCAGCTTTCTTTTCACCATACTCCTCATTTTGGAGAAGTTTCCTCTTTTGAAATTCAAAATGTCTGTGTTAGATTTCCTTGGTGATTCTCTCACTGCATGTATGCTGAATTTGATCGCACTATGGTCACTGTTCCCTAAATGGTCGATGACACTGACATCACGCACCAGGTCCTGGGTGTCACTCAGAATTAAGTTCAAGGTCACTTTCTCTCTGGTTGGTTCCAAGACAAACTGTTCTAGGGCACAGTCATTTAGCGTATCTAGAAATTCGACCTCTTTGTCATTACCTGACTGTGAATTTACCCAATCTATGTGTGGGTAATTGAAGTCACCCATAATTACAGCCCTGCCTCTCCTTGACACCTCCCTGATTTCCTCCTGCAACTCCCAGTCACTGTCAGCGTTTTGATCTGGAGGGCGATAGCATGTCCCCAGTAGCACGTTCCCTTTCAGGCCTTGTATTGTCACCCACAGGGTTTCTGTGGAAGACTCCAGTCCACCTAGGTTTTCCAGCTTGTTCGATTCTATCCCTTCTTTAACATATAGTGCTACTCCAACTCCAAGGTGCCCCTCCCTGTCCTTTCTATAGAGTTTATATCCAGGGATAACAGTGTCCCACTGGTTCTCACTGTTCCATCATGTTTCTGTTACGCCCGCTAAATCTATTTCTGCATTAGCAACCAAGCACTCCAGCTCACCCATCTTGGCTCGGAGGCTTCTGGCATTGGCATATAAGCACCTATATGCTGAATCTCTCACCTGATGTGTGCTATCTTTCTTTTGACTCTTTGACCAGCTGGCACAGTCTCCTGTCTGCTCTTTATGTGGTTCTGCTTTGTCCCCTTCTGTTTTACCTGAATCCTTTGCCCCTTCACACTTTAAAGGATGGCATTTGCAGAACTGGATACTGCCCAGCTCCCATCGGCTGTTCCCCAGGTGTCATTTTAAAAGCTGCTCTGCAACCTTTTTGATTTAAAGTGCCAGCAGTCTGGTTCCATCTTGGTTCAAGTGCAGCCCATCCCTTTTGTACAGGCCTTGCTTGCCCCAAAATGTATCCCAGTGCCTAACAAATCTAAACCCTTCCTCCCGGCACCAACGTCTCATCCACGCATTGAAACCCATCAGTTCTGCCTGTCTCACTATACCCACGTTTGGAACAGGTAGCATTTCTGAGAATGCTACCTTGGGGGTCCTGGACTTCAATACGCTACCTATCAGCCTAAATTTGGCTTCTAGGACCTCCTGACTACATTTCCCCACATCATTGGTGCTGATGTGCACCACGACAGCTCTCGTGGTACAACCCACTAGTAGGTACAACCCACTAGGGCAATGTTCTTCATTGGAAGACCTGGTGGCCAGTGGCAGCCCTCATCTCCATGCGACCCCCTGACTAATTGTTTATTGGGCATGTGCAAAAATTTGGCTTCAGCTGAATACTCTGCACAGTCCCCATGTGGAGGTGACCGTGCTGTACTTTGCCCAGTGCCACTGTTGAGTAACTGTACCATCTTGGAAGATGTTCATTGGTGTTGGAAAGTGAAAGTCCTTCCCAGCATTTCCCCCACAGAATCCTTAAGAGAGGGTGCCCTCCCAGCACTGAGAAAAGCACAATACTGTGCAGAGGACAGCACGGTGGGAAATGCCAGACACATTGAAGGTGGGAGGGGGTTTTTGTGTGTGTGTGTGTTTTTGCCAGCTTGAAAAATAGCAAAGATCATTTTGCTAGGCAATGGAGGGAGCTCAGCACACACCACTTTCTGGAGATCTGCTGCCTGTTTTGAAGAGTCACTTGTTTAGTACTCTATTTACATAGGAACACAAGAACATAGGAAGCTGCCTTATACCAAGTCAGACCATTGGTCCATCTAACTCAGTCTTGTCTACACAGACTGACAGCAGCTTCTCTAAGGTTGAAGGCAAGAGTCTCTCTCAGCCCTATTTTGGAGATGCTTGGGGGGGGGCTTGGAACATTCTGCATGCAAGCATGCTGATGCCCTTCCTAGAGCTACTCCATCCCCTAAGGGGAATAACTTACAGTGCAGATTATTTATAAGCAAATTACAATAATCTAGGATTTACATTAATTACACTTATATGGTCATCCAACCTTCTAGTAAGCATCACAAATAGCAAACTACATAAAAAGCAGCTGAAAAATGGAAAGTTGGAACAGATGAGAGCATATCAATTCAGGCAGGATTTAAGCTCTTTTCTGGTCAATGGATTTTGATGGGAGAATTAAGTGTGAGTTCAACTAATTAAATTTTGACAATAAGTTTCCAAATGTTGACATCACTATATCAGGGATGTTTAATATCAATTTTCTTCTTTGTATTTATTGTGCTCTAAGGTTCAAGAGTGGCATTTATTCCAGTTAATCAGCTTTGAAAAATCAGACAGTGCCATCATAAATCTGATGCTTACAACTCAGTTGTTGCACTCCCCAGTTCCCTTGTCTTAGAAGCCATTGTTTCTGAGATACAGTATATAATCCTGACACCAAGAGTTGTGAGTCCTTTGTGTGGTTTGGGATTTAGAGTTTAGAATTACTCAGTAGTCCAAAAACCCTTTTGGTCTAAGATGAGAGTTGATGTTTGCACATCTCCTTTCAAAGAAAGAGCCAAAGTAAGGGTTGATGGTGAAGAAGAAAGGTTGGAAGTATTATGGCTGGGATGAAGAGTGCCACAAGACATTCTTCCAAACAAAAAGGGGCATTGTCAGAAGATTATTAGACATTACTACTATTACTACTACTACTACTACTACTGATGCTGCAGCTCCAGCAGCCGTGTCAAGCAATATGCAACAACAATGGAAAGGTCAAGGGATAAAGTATGCGGACTGCCCCAGATTTTACTTGTATTTCCAGACTCAAGAAAAGTAAAGATCACTAAGTGCATATATACTTAGTGAATATTATCTAGTGTTAGTCCAAAATTCCCTGCCCATTTTTGCCAGTACTTCCTTAATTGGCAAGCGTGTGTGTGTGTGTGTGTGTGTGTGTGTGTGTGAGAGAGAGAGAGAGATGGGGTCCCCATGAAATTGTGTCTGCCCTCAAACCCTTCATACAGAGCACAAGACTTGAATATTTGTCAAATATTTTATTAGGTGAAAATTAAGGGCCAGCACTACTCATCGCACAGGTAATGATCACGAACTCTTTTAAGTTGACACAAATTGGTTAGTCATATTCCATGGAAACCACAAGATGGCAGACTTGCCCCAAAAAGGAATGGATTGAATATTCTAATTTCATAGCTCTATTTATTGCATTCAGCCAATGAGAAGCAAAAGGAGGAAGCAGGAGGGAGGGAGTTGCCCACAACTGATGGAGAAGGAAAGAAGGGAAGAGCAGTTTCTTCAGCTTAAATACATACTTGAGGTGAAAAGGATTTTCCTGGCAGCAGTATCTGTGCAGAGAAATTGGAAGCAGCCATGATAATGGGAAAAGGACCATGGGAAAGGCCAGGTACAGTTCTTGTTCTGTATCTCTCTGTGTGTGACATGGTGTGTGGGAGCATCCACTATACAGTGCCTGAGGAAAGGAAAAGTGGGTTCCTGGTGGCTAATGTGCTAAAAGACTTGAAACTGGATATAAAGGAGCTGTCTGCTCGTAGGGCCCATCTGGTTTCTGAAAACATCAAGCAGTATTTCCAGCTGGATCCTCACTCAGGGAATGTGGTTATAAAGGAGAGAACAGATCGGGAGGCTCTCTGTGAGAGGAATGACCCTTGTATGTTACAATCAGAAATTGTACTGGAAAATCCTCTAGAGCTCCACAGAATGGAGATACAGATAGAAGACGTGAATGATAATGCTCCCACATTTTCAAAAAACGAGATCATCTTAGAAATGTCTGAGCAGATTCCCATTAACACCCGCTTCCTTCTAGAAAGAGCCCATGATCCTGATATAGGGTCAAATGGTGTTCAGTCATACAAACTCAGCAGCAATGAACATTTTGAGTTGGATGTTCACACTCGTGGGGATGGCAGCAAATATGCAGAGCTAGTGCTAAATAAATCTTTAGACCGAGAGCAGGAGGCAGAAGTAATGCTGATTTTAACCGCTGCAGATGGAGGAATCCCACAGAGAACAGGAACTGCCCAGGTACACATCATTATTCTAGACACTAATGACAATGTCCCACAGTTCAGTCAATCTGTATATAAAGTGAAGGTAATAGAAAACAGTCTACTGGGAACTCTTGTAGCCAAGGTTGAAGCCAGTGACTTGGATCAAGGTCCCAATGCTAAAATTACCTATTCTTTCATTGACATGCCCGCTAAGTTGCTCAAAATGTTTCAGTTAGATCAAAATACTGGAGAGGTCAGGGTTTCTGGACTCATTGATTATGAAGAAGGCACGATGTATGAAATGGACATTAAAGCTTCTGATGGAGGGGGTTTTTCAGGACATTGCAAACTTCTTATAGAAGTTGTGGACCAAAATGACAATGACCCAGAAGTAATTGTAACTTCCATTACCAACCCGTTACCTGAGGATTCTCCACCAGAGACTGTGGTGGCCCTTATCAGCGTTATAGACCCAGACTCAGGGGACAATGGACGAGCCACCTGCTCCATTGAGACAACCCTCCCTTTTGCTTTAAAACCCACTCTCAGGAACTATTACCAGTTGGTGACCCAAAGGCCACTAGACAGAGAGAAGATCTCAGAGTATAACATCACAGTCACAGCCACTGACTGGGGCTCTCCCAGACTCACTTCAATGAGAACTATTAATATTCAAATCTCAGATGTCAATGACAACTCTCCTGTATTTGAAAAGTCATTGTATGAATTGCAATTAAAGGAAAACAATATTCCTGGTCTGCTGATGGGTTCAGTCCATGCTATTGATTTGGACACTGAGCAGAATGCCAAAGTTATCTACTCTCTTTTACCAGGGAAAATCAGTGATGGACTTGTGTCCTCCTATGTCTCAATCAATTCTGAAACCGGGAATCTGTATGTCCTCCGATCTCTGGATTATGAGCAGATAAAGCATTTCCATGTGACAGTTAGGGCTTCTGATGGCATCTCCTCTTCACTCAGCTCAGAAGCCATTGTTCATGTAGTTATCATGGATGAAAATGACAACGCCCCATTTATACTCTATCCATTGCAGAACATGACCTCTTCTTTGAATGACTTGGTTCCCAGGAGTGCAAAGACAGGCTACCGGGTTACGAAGTTTGTGGCTGTCGATGGAGATTCTGGCCAGAACTCTTGGCTCTTCTATCAGCTGCTGAAGGCCACAGACCCAAGTCTTTTCATGATCGATGAACAAAACGGAGAGTTAAAAACTTTGAGACCAATTACTGAACGAGACACATTCAAACAGAGAATTATTGTCATTGTCAGAGACAATGGGCACCCTCCCCAGTCCAGCACTGCAACACTGAATATACTCCTAGTGAATGGCTATTCAGACCCATATTTGAAGTTCACTGACATCCCAAAAAAAGATGTAGAAGAAGATGATAATTTGACCATGTATTTGGTCATAGGCTTGGCTGTCATCTCTTTTATTTTTTTGGTCTTCTTGGTGTTGTTGATTGCTATCAAAATCCATAAGAGCAGGGCCTCCAAAGACAACTATATCTGTGCACTACCTACTTTCCCTGCAGAACAGGGTTCCAGGGATCATAGCTGGGATGTTGGTGCTGGCTCACTCCGCCAAGGATTCCATTATGATGTTTGTTTGACTGGTGGTTCACTGAGCAGGGACTTCAGGTTTCTCAGGCCTATGTTTCCTGTTCTTTCTACGGACCAACCCAATTCCCAAGCAAATCAAAGTCCTTCAGAGGGTTCAAAAGAATTTTCCCATTCTAATGAGGAAAGAGACTCCATGACACAGGTGAGGAAATCTAATTAATCTTGTCAGCTTTCAATAGATATTGGAATATGTAACAGAATAATATTGTTGACTAAAACTTCATTGGTATTTGTGTGTGTGTGTGTGTGTGTGTGTGTGTGTATCTCTAGATTAGCCATTACCTTCCTCTCAACTTCCTGAAATGACATACTAATGATCTATCTAAACAGGGCTTCACTTCAGAAATTCTTGTGGGCTGCATGATGAGGAAAATTACTCAAATTGACCCCACTGATATTAAAATGACAAGTTAGGCATTGACTAATGTCCTTTTGATTTCAATGGGACTCCTTTGCGTAATTTCCCGCATCATGTTAGCCAGTGCAGTGTTCTAGAAAATGATGATAATAGCATCAGCAACAACAACATTCTCCGGTCTATGTGGTAATAATGTTCTGGAATTTTCCTTCGGGAATTCTCCTCAGGTAACATTGAGAGTAATTTTGAATTTTTTGCTTGCTTGCTTGCTTCTTTCATTTGGTTATGCTTTTTGTTTGTTTTGATTTTCCTCTGAAGGCCTGGCTCAGTTGCTTGAGTCACCCGCAAGTATAGGCTCTACAGGCATCTTTCTTGTTCTCTACTTGTGGCGCACCATAATATGGATTGTAGGCTGATCAGTCTCATGTGGAACTGGCAGGTGAATTATCCTGCTTTCTGAGATGGACCAGAAGGTCTTTTCATCCCTTCCAAACCAATATTCCAGTTCACACATGCATGTTTTTGGCTGGCCAATGGCTGTAATAAAAAAATTGAACATTGAACATGCATGTTTTACCACTTGATGACTGCAACAACGAGTAATGACTGGCATGTGTGAACTGTGAGTTAATCTCAATTAAATGATTCATATTAATTCAGGCGTGATGCTTTTCAGTTCAGCTACAAGAGTAATCATCCTCTCTAATAAAACGCTTGGTGTCCGTCCGTGGACGGGCACCAAGCGTGTGTTCGTGCCTCCCTGCCCTGTTCTGCACCTGCGCGAAGCGCAGGCGCAGAACAGGGCAAGGGAGACACGCTCGCCGGTACCCGGCGGACATCTTGGGTGGCCAGAAGCGGCTGCTCAGAAGAAGCCGGGAAGAGGCGGCGAGGGAAACGGCGGGGCCAGAAGCGGCCGCCGCGAAGATAGGAAAGAGGCGGAGGGGAAAGAGGCAGCGGGGGAAGCCGGCCGAGGTGGTGGCGGAGCCGCCGCCGAGGCCTGGCGTCGCCGCTAAAGCCGGCCAGGGGGAAAACTTTGGGGCCCGACTTCCCCACACTAGAGCCCGACATCCCCGCACCCCCCCCCCATGAACAAGGGCCAACATGGCCCAGGAAAATGCCACCGCGGCGGCCGCCGCCAACCACCCTCCCAGTAGCCCGATCCCGCCTTCCCCGCTCCCCCACACATGAACAAGGGCCAACATGGCCCAGGAAAATGCCTCTGCGGCTGCCGCCGCCAACCGCCCACCCAGCTGCCCGAGACCTCCTTACCCAAAGAAGAACCAACCCCGACGACCGAGGAAAAAGGAGCTCACAAAAAGAGCTCCTCTCTCAGCAAAGACACTGCCCAGACTGCCGCTGGGCGTCCTTTACGCCCAATGCAACAGTCCAGGAAGAGGCTTGCCCGAGAAATGAGCTCTGCTTGCGAGCTCCTTTCTCCGTCACGTTCCAAACAGTGAGTAAAGTTGCCAGGTTGGGGGGGGAGCGCAAGACTCTTCTGGGCAGGGGAGAGGGGGAAGGGGGGAGGGCAAGTGGGGGAGGGGGGAGGGCAAGAGGGAGGGCTGGAGGGGGGAGGGCAAGAGGGAATGGGGCAGGGAGAAGGGCAAGAACGAGTGGGGCAGGGGGGAAGAGGGAGGGCCAAGAGGGAGTGGGTCAGGGTGGAGGGGCAAGAGGGAGTGGGGCATGGGGAGGGGAGAGGGCAAGAGGGAGTGGGGCAGGGGGGAAGAGGAAGGGCAAGAGGGAGTGGGGCAAGAGGGAGTGGGCCAGGGGGGAGGGGGGAGGGCAAGAGGGAGTGGGGCAGGAGGAGGGGAAAGGGCAAGAGGGAGTTAGGCAGGGGGAGGGGGAAGGGAAGGGCAAGAGGGAGTAGGGTGGCAGGAGGGACTGGGGCAGGAGGCTGACAGGAAGGGGAGGGTGTGAGCAGGGTGGGAGCGGGAGGAAGAGAGGCCAGAGTGTGGGGCAGGAGGGAGGGAGGGTGGGACAGGAGAGACAAACAAACACACACACACACACACACACACACACACAAAGGAAAAAAAGATGAAGAACACATAAAGGGGGGTAAAAAGGCTAGCGCCCGTTGTTATAACGGGCTTAAAAATACTAGTATATTCCATAATCGAGTGTTACATCAAGTTACTGAAAAGTGCTTTCTGATCATTATTGTAAGGTGGTGCTCTTGGTAAACATGGCAGTAGATATTTAAGCTCTCTGAACCGTGTTGCAGTTGAAGAGGCTTTGATGAGAAAGAAGTTGCGATGAAGGATGCACACAGAATGCACTCATTCTTCTTTGAAATGAGTGAATGAATGAGCAAGTGAAAATTAAATCCATGTTGCACAGAAATAAAACTTACCTGGTCAGTAAATGCTGCAACTTAGCCATATTCATATCCGGAGTGGCAATCTGCCTCTGGAAGAGACAAGTCCTGTATTTATTGCTATGTAATAATAGTATTTGTATAGAGCTTTTTGATCTTGCTGTAATCCTGACAGCAGCTCGGCAAGGTAAGTAAATATTATTATCCTCATACTTTGGCTGAAGGTGAGTGGCTTGCCTAAGGCTACTTATTACATTCATGGTGGAAACAAGATTTGAATCAGGGATGTCCTGATTCACAACTCAGTCTCTAAGCCACTAGACTATCTCTGTAGGGTGGGATGTGTGCCCATCCAGCATCAGTGATGGGGTTGTAGGGACAAAGAATCAATACTGGTTGCTCTCTCATTTTCAATACATTTTGATGTGAACAAAATGCAAATTGAGATGGAGCAAATGAGCTACTTCAGTGATATTGTAGAAAGGGAAAGCTTTAAACCAGACCCAATCAAAACAGAAGCAATAAAACAGCTAAAGGCACTATTTTCTCAGAAGGAGATTGAATGATCCTAGGGTTAAGTCACTTGTTGTTGGTCAAGTCTCAACTAACTTCATCACAACACTTCTAGGAGACTTGGGCCCAGAAGAGGATGAGGGGAAAAAGACAGAATGGTGTTGGAATGATAGCAATCTGGACCAAATCTTTGAAATTATGAAGCATTCCTTTCATCAGTCTAGAAATAAAAGTCAGCAAGAAAGTATTATCACAACTTGTAGTGTCTTCCACGGCATTAGTGGGAGCAGCCCTGGATATACTTCAAGAGCATTGATGCCGAATCAACAAAGCCCTGTCCAGATAGAGAAGGAGCTGCTTGCTTCTGGTAGAGCATGTCTGATATTTCAGCAATATGTACATATTTGGCAATGGTCAAAACAGCCAACAAAACACAAGAGAACTTAAAAAACAAACACCCTCTCATTTCAGCATCACTAAGATTTCAAAGGATGATTCTGCAGCTCTAAAGGTAAGAGTCAAATACAAGCCTGGAAAAGATATCCCAGTGGCATATCTCCTGTCTCTCAGTTTCGCAGAGGAACAAGATGCTAGAGAGGATGAGGACCTGGAAGAACAAGTTTGCCATGCCCTACCTGCATCTGTACGCAGGTACATCTACCTGCATCTGTACGCATGGTCATGGAAACAGCAAAAAAGACAGACAGTGATGCTGCATTAATTCTCCTATGAGACACGATGGCCCAACACATACAACAACCTCCCAAGACAATCAACCATTTTTTTAAAATAATGGAGCTTTGTTGCCAGAGCACTCTTCCTTTGGAATTTTGCATTCATTTCAGCCCAGCAAAATGGCTATTTGTACTAAGCTTGTGCTTTGGGAGCTGGTCTGCATATCTGGAAGGAAAACAAAAGTGTTGATATACAGAAATGCAAAACCACCAAAATGCCTTGAAAGTTGTTCCAAGGTAAGAATCCAAACCCCAATGGCCAGGGGAAATCCAGCATATTGGATCCCGTATAATGGACTATGCAACAGTCTGAGTCAAATGTTCAGACTCAGCTACACAGTTATACGTTCAAAGTGGGCAGATTTTCAGTCTGAACTGCACACTGCAAACACGCCTGAGTCCTGCACTTATCCGTGTCTTCTTTCCAGACATTACATAACATAGTCACAGAAGCAGCATGCACTCCAGATCTATCTATCTATCTATCTATCTATCTATCTATCTATCTATCTATCTATCTATCTATCTATCTTAACATATGTTTATACTACCCAAAACTCACGTCTCTGGGCAGTTTACAACAAAACAAACAAACAAATAGAAAAAGTTAAAACATTCATTAAAATAAATGACAACAGAAAAATTAAAACATTAGTTAAAATAAAATAAATGATACAGAAAAAGTTACAACATTACAACAATTTACATTTTAAAACAACGTTTTAAACAATGTTAAAAATATTAAAACAATGTTTAATTAAAAGCCTGGGTGAATAGATGCATCTTTAAAAACTTTTTAAAAGTTGTCAGAGATGGGGCGGCTCTTATTTCAACAGGGGACATGTTCCAAAGCTTTGGGGCAGCAGAGGAGAAGGCCCGTCCCCGAGGAGCCACCAGATGAGCTGGCGGCAACTGCAGACGGACCTCTCTTGATTATCTCAATGGGTGGTGGGGTTCATGACGAAGAAGGTATGGGAGGCATTTCAAAGACTGAAACATCAAGATTCCTATGTGAGCAAAAACATAATCAATAAAATGCTACCCACCGTTTTTCTGTTTACATATAAGACGTGCTGTATACAGGCACAGTGAATTAAGAGCAAACTCTTACTTAACTAGAGCCCTGCCTCCTTACTCCCCACTTCCTGTCTTCCCTTAGACTAAGGAACACCCTGACTCAGAGCTTTGTTCTGAGTCCTGCTGGGAACCCACATGTAATCCTATTGAAAAAAATTCTGTTACCACTATCCTGGACTACATTTCAACGGTTGCCATATGCTAGGGCTAGTTAGACAATTGTAAAAATGAAGGTTGGAGCCATGCAGTCCGGGTTTGGAGGCTCATGAGAACCCACAAAGATCCCTCCAAGCTTATCTACTTTGATTTTTACCAAAGTAGGATGAAAAGAGAACAACCCCACCTCAATGTTTTTGATTGCATATGAACATTTCCCTTTTGTAGCAATTCCCAGCAGCGAGTGGCCAGCTTTGTGATAGAGTACTGGGGCTACAGGGGCTGCTCTGCAAAGCACACTCTATGCTTGTTTGTTTCCAGTGCCTTCAGTAGGCCTGATCTTGCCTCCTGCCTCTTTGTGGCCGATCAGTGGGTAGCTAAAGATGTAATGAGGGTTCCCCGCCTACTGGTAGTGCAGTGCATCCTGGGATAGTTCTTTGGATTCACAGAGTTTGCAGAGTCAAAAGGAGGTTCTGCTCATCTGTGGGAAACAGGGTAAGAGAGCTTCCCCCAGATGCTCTTGTGAAAAGTCTCACTGTTTTCTTCTCAGGCTCACTTCCATGTCTAATCTGAAATATTAGCTCTGGACTACAGAATATTGGCTCTGGACTAAAAAATACTTAGCTACAGCCCCCCTCCCAAAGATAATATAGATAAACATTAGCAAGGCAATGTTTTAAATATCAAAAGGCACATGTTTACATGAAGTAAGAACTAAGTTAGAAGGAGCATGAAGTCCTGTCTTTGCTGTTACATTTGAGGTGGGGGACATGTTGCTGCCCATTAACAACTGTGGTAAAATCCTGGATTTCCCATAGTTTCCTATGTGTAGCTGTCAGTTCTGCCTGGGAGAAAGACAAAAAATGATTCCAAACAGGACCAGGAAATCCCTTTCTAGACAATGGGATCGTCAGTCTTGTTTTAAATGTGATCCTACTGGCCCTAGTGGGCCCTTCCTGTTGCCAGCTATCCCTTCCTCTTCTCAGAGGTAAGGTCATTTGTGCTTGGGAGCAGGCAGGAAAGGCTGGCTGGCAGTGCAACAGGATGAACCCCATTTTGAACTTGGGCCTGATTTAAAATGTGGTGATACTTTTCAAATGGCAAATTTGTCCCATCACTAGGTAATATGATACTGAATCCCCCACCTACCCACAATTAAGTTACATTTGATATCTGTTTCTTCCTTTCTAACGTTTCCCTGTCAGAATGTGTACAAAATGGATTTTTCATTTTGTTTCAAGTTTGAAACAAATCACAGATGGTTGAAACATCCTGTTGAAACAGCGGTCGGCCTGGTTGTGTCAATGAAACAAACCTAGAAACAGTCCAAGTGGTTTGGCCATAGAGAACAATGAGGAAACTCATAACACCCCAATGATCCCCATGGGTAGCTCCTAGGGACACCAAAGTGGGTTGGGTTCTAGGGCATTATGGGTGCTACCTACCACCCAACCCACAAAAAAACGGGCAAGTAGGCTATGTTTTAACATATGTTGGTCCTTTCCCCCAAACCTTGCTCCCCCCAGCCAATGGAGGCATAGTTGCCCATGACAACACTTGATTTGCATGATAACAACCCAACCAATTAGCAAGGCCATCACAAGCCAATAGGAAGCCAGTGCCAGAAAACCAATCAGCAAGGGAAAAGCAGGCCTCCAAAATGGCACTCGAAATATCAAAACATTTCGAATCAAAATTGGGTTGTGTTGTTTTGAGCTTGAAACAGGCCCTTTATTTAAAGACCATTTTGTCTCGAGCTTGAGACACGTGAAATGAGTCAAAAATCTTTTGATGTCAAGACATTTTGCACATGCCTGGTTCCTTGTGTTTCCTTTTGTTGCTAAAATCTATACTAGCTACAGAGCTGCAGTCAAAGGTCTTGATGTTTATTTCAAATGTGTGTGAAACAGATTGCCACATATCCTTCTTCTTGCACCTTATTTTATGGCCCATAATCCTTCTTCCCCAATGTCTTTCTCATCAATGCAACACATGTTGCTGTTTCTAATCCCTAAAGGATTCCCCTCAGCACTCCTGCTCCATGCTTTCCTGTCCCTCCCACTATTCCCCATTATGCCCCCTACCACAGCTTCTTCAGCCCTCTGCTTCCCTACTTCCCATTCACTCAGGCTTTTGCTCCTAAGCCTATTGCTGGATGGCTTTGGTGATCTACCCCATCACTACCTCCTGCCCCTTAAGAGTCATTATACTCTGGAGTCTCTTCCCACTGCTTGCTTTAAGAGATCACTGTGGCATCCTGGCCTCGGCTGGCCCCATTGAGCCTTACAGCAGCCTCGAGCAATCGCTCACTTTTGCTCACATCAGGATTCTGCACACTCCATCTTGACAACAAGCTTCTTTTGGGATTTCACATGTTTTATTTCTGTTCCCAAAAGAAATGGTTTTAGTACCTGTCAAACTCAGAACACTTCCAAATCTCAGTTGGATGGCTATGCTCTGTCCCCATTGTGATAATACAACCTTTTGTGTCCAATTTTAGTACACCAAAATGAAGTTCATTAAGGATAGGGAAGAACAGTGAGGTTTCTAGTTTACATTTGACTCAATCAAAAGATGCCGCTGGTACTTTTTGTTTTTCTAGACAACTCATGTGTGAATAAAATTGGAAGGGGTGGGGGGAACATTTGCTTCCTTCATCATAAGTAGCCTGCTAAAATGTCTCTATTCCCAAAATTGGGCTTTTTATCCCTAAAATCCCTATTAGTTATCCATTCTTGTTTGATGATAAAACAGATGCTCAGAATGTATCTTGGTGGAGAGGGAAGCTTGCAAGTAAGAACCAATTTGTAGCTTGTTTTATATATTAGGTAATGGTTAAAAGTGGAAATGTAAAGAAATATTAAAAGAAGCTTCTCCCCCACCGACCCCCACTGGCCTCTCATTACAGATCTTTTTATGTAGGTTGGTAGTGGAAAATGTTTAAGGAAGTCATGTTGGAGTTCAAACACAAGGTGGTGGTATTGCACAACACAGAGCAGATTATGGGGAAATAGCTGCTCTCCCAGAGAGCTTGTAGCAATGAGAAAAAGGAATTACCAAAGAGAAAGGCTGCAGATCATCTTCATACAAGCAAATCTTCAGAAATTGCAAGAGGAAAAAGCCACTATAAATTCTCAAAGATTAATCTAGCAAAAAGAGACAATTGCCTTGGATATATATAACAAACCACCGTGCATTTCAGATCTAGTTCAGTGTGAAGTGAGGACAATGGAAATGCATCTCAGTAGCAGGCAAGTTTTATTTTATTTTCTGTATCTCTGCACGTGTGTACCAATGTGTGAATCTATCCGCTATTCAATGCCTGAGGAAAAGAAAAGAGGGTTTCTGGTGGCTAATGTGCTAAAAGATTTGAAAACAGATGTAAAGGAACTGTCTGCTCGTAGAGCCCGGTTGGTTTCTAAGAACTCCAGGCAGTATTTTGAGCTGGATTCTCATTCTGGGAATATGGTTATAAAGGATACAATGGACCGAGAAACTCTGTGTGGTCAGACTGACCCTTGCATCTTATACTCAGAAATAGTGCTGGAAAACCCATTCCAGCTATACAGAATTGAAGTTCAAATAGAGGATGTGAATGACAATTCCCCCAAATTCTCCAAAAAACAATTCCTTTTTGAAATACCTGAGCAGACTCCAAGAAATACCCGATTCCCTTTGGAACTAGCTCAGGATTTGGACAAAGGAGAAAATGCTGTTCAGAACTACACACTTAGTCCTAATGAACATTTCAGGCTGGATGTGCAAAGTCACAGTGATGGTAGCAAATATGCAGAACTAGTACTGGAGAAGCCATTAGACCGTGAGAAGGATCCACAATTGTTCCTGATTCTGTCAGCTGTGGATGGAGGACTCCCAAAGAGAACTGGCACAACACAAATAATCATTGATGTTTTGGACAACAATGATAATGTGCCTCAATTTAGTCAATCTCTTTATAAAATTAAAATACCTGAAAATACCCAGCTAGATACATTGGTAACTAAAATTGAAGCCAGTGACAAAGATCTTGGTTCTTATGCACACATCACTTATTCGTTCAGTCAAATGACAGACAATGTCTTAAGATTATTCAAGTTGAATAAAAATACTGGGGAACTTACTATTGCAGGGAGAATAGATTATGAGGAAAAGAGTCATTATGAGATGAACATCAGAGCCACAGATGGAGGAGGCCTCTCTACTTATTGCAAAGTAATTGTGGAGGTTGAGGACAGAAACGACAATGCCCCAGAAGTGACCATTTCATCCATCACCACTCCTTTATCCGAGGACTCTCCCCCAGACACAGTGGTGGCTCTCTTCAGTGTCACAGACCAAGACTCTGGGGAGAATGGCAGAACCACCTGCACCATCAACACAAACCTGCCCTTTGTGTTGAAAGCCATAGGGAATAATTATTACCAGTTACTAACTCAAAGGCCATTGGATAGAGAAAAAGCTTCAGAGTATAACATCACCATCACAGCTACTGACCAAGGTTCTCCAAGACTCACTTCAACAAGAATTATTAATGTTCACATCTCAGATGTCAATGACAACCCACCAGTATTTCAGATGTCATCCTATGAAATGCACCTATGGGAAAACAATATACCAGGTCTGCTGATAGGTTCGGTCTGTGCTATTGACCTGGACATGGAGCAAAATGCCAAAGTTACCTACTCGCTCTTGCCTGGGAAGGTGGGTGATGTCTCTACATCCTCCTACATTTCCATCAACTCTGAAACTGGGAACCTCTATGTCCTCCGATCTCTGGATTATGAGCAGATAAAAGAGTTTCAAGCAACTGTGAGTGCCTCTGATAGCGGCTCCCCACCTCTGAGCTCAGAAGTGAATGTCCGAGTTTTGATTGTGGATGAAAATGACAATGCCCCCTTCATCCTCTACCCTCTCCAGAACAGCACCTCCCCATCCAATGACCTGGTTCCCTGGGGAGCAGAGGCAGGCTACCTAGTCACCAAGGTGGTGGCAGTGGACAGAGATTCCGGTCAGAATTCTTGGCTTTCCTATGAATTACTGAAGGCCACAGAACCAGGTCTCTTCACTGTGGGGGCCCAGAACGGAGAAGTGAAAACCATGAGGCCAGTTAATAAGCGAGACGCCTTCAAACAGAAGCTGATTGTTGTTGTCCGAGATCATGGACACCCTTTCCAGTCCACCTCTGCAACCCTCAGTATTCTTCTGGTGGAAGGCTTTTCTGATCCCTACATGAAAATTATAGAAATTCCTAAGGATGAAGCAGTAGAGGAGGAAGACCGAAGTCTGACTATGTATCTGATCATATGCTTGGCAGCCATCTCATTCATTTTCCTGGTTTCACTAGTGGTGTTTATCGGTATCAAGATTCAGAAGCACAGAAAAATGATTGAGGACTACAATTCTGCACCTAACTTCCCAGCAGGATCTAATTTCCAGGACAATCCTGTGGATTCCAGTACTGGACCACCTTCCCAGGCTTACAATTATGAGGTGTGTTTAGCGGGTGGATCTCTGAACAGCGAGTTCAGGTTTCTCAGGCCTCTGTTTCCTGTGTTTTCTGTGGAGCCTCCTAACCCACAGGTGAATCCAAGGAATTTAACTGGTTGTTCCCAAGAACTCCTCAGCCATTCAGGGGAAAATCAACTTACCAGCGAGGTGAGGATACTATTTGAATAGTTTCGATATAGTTAAGGTTCCAAATTGTTGAAACCTGAACATCTAAGAAACCTCTATTGCTCACTGTACAGTACATTTTTTGTATTATTTGATCCTTTCCTTGAAAGCACTGGTTTTCAGGAAATCTACATGAGTATTTGAAATCTCGTATCTTTTCTTTCAAATTTTTTGTCTCTCTGTACCCCAATATCTCCGTTCTAGTCCTTACAGGGAGGATAATCATAAATCACGCATAGTATACAATAATATCACACACTGTAATGAGTCTGTGCGTCCTCTTCCTTCTGCTGTTCCACTTTTTCAGTATGGTTAGGAGAAGGACCATCCAAAAGTTGATATTGATAGTAAGGTAATAGGTTGTGATTGAGAAAGATCTCATCCCTTCTCTGAGAATGGTCTCTGGGAGGGATCTGTTTGTTTCCCCTTTGTTCTCTATGGGCCTTTCCAGATGGTAGTTTAGTGTACATTTTTTAAAGCTTCCGCACTAGTTTCTCACTGGATCTAGCTCACAGTCCAGATGCTTGCATAGGCTTCTGTAAATGGTTACTACTTAAAAGTGGCTGGCTGGCAGGTGGTGCTGTGAAGATTGTGTGAAGTCCATGCTCAGCATGTGGCCAGAACATCAAACCACATTGCAAGGGAGCCTATGGAAGCATCTGGACAATGAACTAGACCATGTGAGAAACTTGTGCTGAAGCTTTAAAAAACAACCCTGCACTAAACTACCATCTGGAAAGGCCTTATATCTGAAGTGATGTTTGCCTCACTTTTAATTCACCATTCTGTGCCTCAAACAATGAAAAAATGAGCCACTGGTTCCTAATGCACCAAAGGATATGCAGCCTGGAATAAAGGAGCTTTCTGTTCAAATAACTCAGCTAATTTTCAAAAACAAGAAGCCATATTTTTACCGTGATATCTACTTTGGCCATGTTTTTTAAAAAATGTTGCTTCTATTTCAAACTGTGCTTGAAACTCATTTAAAGTATGGATAGAAGTTGTCACTCACAATGCTTTAAAATTATCTGAAATGTTGCTTATCCTTGCCCCTTCGCAGCAGTGGGCAGGATAGAACAGATGTATGGTGGGCAAGGGAGGAGGTACAAATGATGTGATTGGCCATCTGTAAATGACTCATGAAGTTTGGCCGACTGGGGGATGCTAGTCACAGAAAGCCTGTCGGGAAGAGTGTGGTAAATATGTCAGCTTCTGGTCATAGCTCACAAGTAAGGTAAAGGTAAAGTGTGCCGAGTACAGTGTGGGAAACTGAGGATTAAGAACTGGGGAACATTTGTGTGTATTCTTGCACATCACTCAACGTTGAAGGGACTACCTTGTCCACCAAAAGCTAATCAGTCTACGGAGTGCAACTTGGATAGCTTCCCTCAATGTGTCACAGTATCTGTGGCTTTATTTATTTATTTACTTATTTACTTATTTACTTACTTGTTTATTTATTTATTTAAAACATTTGAGCTGAGAACTGTTGTAGCAATTGCTTTTGGACTGGAAGCCAGGATGGAAGCTTGTTGGGATGTTGTGTAGGATAAGCACTTTTATTTTTTGTGAGTCACCCTGAGAATGTTGTGAGTTTGTTATAAATAAGGTTCTGGTTGTTATGTAGGGAATGAGCATACACAGTCTCAGGCTTAGGGATGTAGTTAAAATTTATGTCGAACACACCGTGCAAGCTTACAAGGGCAGAGCAAGAGCTCTGTCTTCTCAGACAGACAGGAAACTAACTGCACACAAGGATTGCAGCACTTTCCTCGCCGCCCCACTACTGACTGCGATTCGCTTGGCAGGAACTAGGACCTTTTCAATTGTGGCCCCTTGGCTTTGGAATGCTGTCCTGGAAGAGCTTCACAGGGTTCCCTCTCTCAAGGTTTGTTTGTTTTTTTAAATCTGAAGACCCATCTTTTTAGAGAGACTTCTAAATGTTTTATCTGCAGAGTATGTCTCTGGATTTTTAACTTTTCATTTTTAAATTCTTATTTAGCTGGATCTTTTAAAAAAAATTATTTAGTTGATATTGTTTTTTATGTTCTACTAAATTTGTGAATCGCCCTTAGCACCATTGCAGTGGAGGGGACAGCTATAAATATGGTGGATAGATAGATAGATAGATATATGGATAGATTCTATTAAAGACTTGAGCTGTGTCAGTTCTTTCACTTTAGTCAAAGTAATGGAGATATCTACTTTTTCATGGATTATGAAAAAAGAAACCAAATATGGCATGAGTGTTAGAGTGATAGATGGAGAGGTCTTTGGGGGACTGCAGGTCTTAGTCATGGAATCCTCCAAAGCTGAGGATGAGAACAGTAGCAATATTATGAAGATCAGTAGTAATATTATTCACTTTTGCACCATACCTGAGGATTCTTCCCTGATCACAAATGGCAGCCCTTTTCAGTACCAGAGAGCAAAACTCTGGAGAGAACAAGAGAATCATTTGGTCTGAGGAGTCAAACTTTCATTTTGTGTTAAAAGCTACTGTGGATAACTATTACCAGCTTGCGAGCGAAAGTAGCTTGGATGGCAAAGAACTCTCAAGTGTAATATCTCCACACAGCCCTTGACTGATGCTTTCCCAAGCTCAGTTTGATAAGAATTATTCAGATTGACTCTGATGTGAAAAACAACTCTACTCCTCTGTTTGAGGTTTCATTGTATTAAATCCTTATGCGAGAAAGTGATGTTCTTGGTCTGCTGATCCTTTTGCTCTGTGCTCTAAATCTGGACATGAAGCAGAATGCCAGAGTGACCTGCTGGACAATACTATGCAAGTTTACTCAGAAGTAAGTCTGATTGCACTAAGTTGCAGCCTTACTCCCCTTTGCCTGGCAAAGCTGGTAATGATCCTGTAGCTGCCAACAACTCTTTCTGTTTTGAATTTGGAAACTTGCCTGCATGCTTTCTGATCTCTGGAGTATGAGCAAATACCAGAGTTCCAAGACACAGTGAAAGCTTTTGAGGCTGGTGCCTCACCCCACCCCACCCCATTGTCTGAATTGTTCTCATGGCTAAAAATGGCAAATCTGTTTCTTCCACTATCCTCTTCAAAACAGTGGACCTGTTCACATGATCATTTGAATATGGATTAACTGCAAGATAAGATCAGGAGTGGAAGCAAGCAAGTGGTTGGCAGTCCCACTTGTACACCAAGAACCTGCTTGCACACAATTGCTATATACTCATCTGCCTGTGACCATCCAAATCCCAACACAAGCACCACCCCTCTCTTCCCTGGCCTTCCAGCAGCTAGACCATATCATGGCATGCCTTGCAATCCCTGCAAGGGCCTCACTATGTCACACAACTCCCTCCCATTGGTTCCCAGGGAAGAAGGGGTGGGCTCACCAATTACAATCTCACTTGGATCTCTTCGGCCATGTTTGGACAGTACCAGCTGTGCTCCACTCACCCAGGAGGGCAGGACACTCACCTGAGTGAAGCCCAGACACTTCAACCTTTTCCTGCCATCTTCTGCAGACTGTGAACTCTCCAGTCTGCGAGCACTGCAGCAGGGAGGGCAGCCCACACCATGCTCAAGACAGTGTTCACTGTTACACAGGTAGCCACACAACTCAATTGCATTGCCTCTCCCTGAAGCTCCGGGCAGAGATAGCCAAAGCTGTGGACAGTGGGGCAGCTGGGATATCAGTGTTCCTAGTACAGTTCTTTACAGCCAGGTCATGCCTGCTGCTCCAGGAAGTGGGGAGGGTTGGGGCACAAGAGGGCACAAAGTGAGGAGGAACCCCCACCCCACCCCACCGCTGTGACAGAGGAGCCAGAATCAAGGGGAGGGAAGATACACACACACACACACACACACACACCAAGCTGGATGGGGGATACCCACTGGTGAGTATGTGCCCGTCAATGCGCTTTAGGAGCACTTGGTTTTCTGCTCTGCATGATGATATGTGCCCAGTGACCTACTCTAGCTTAAACCCGGAAAGGAGGCTGCAGACACCACTGCTGTTGCTAATCGATCCAAAAAGCTCTCCTGCCTCTTCTGCTGAGTCCCCACTGTGACACTGCTCCAGATCTCTCCCATTTTCTATGAGCATCTGCCTGCATCTGGGGCAGTGGCCACCCCTTGGCACTCCTGTGGCCACTCTTTGGCTTGGCAGCTGCAACAACCAGTAAAGTTGTGCCTCATGCAAACAACTGGAATGTTTGGTACACCATACTCCGGCTAATTACACAGAGATGATGACATTGCATGTACAGTAACTCACCAGGAATGGTTTCAGTAGGTAGAGAGCAACATGCTCTATTGTCCCATGAACAGTATGTACTGAAATATTTCCCGGTGTGTTAATGTGCACGTAACGGCATCATCTCTGTATAATTAGCTGAATTGCAGTGTTCCAGACATTCCAGTTATTAGCAAGCAAGGCCTCTGTGACATACATGACAACTCAGGAGAAACAATCACCCAGGAGAGTTTCTCTATTAACCAGTGTTAGCCACATTATGTGATATCACTTCTCCTTGTAGCTCAGCAGAAGCAGCTGGGAGCTGTGTCAGTGTGTGTGTGAAAGAGTGACTCCAAGCAATAAATGCTGACAAATGTATGCCTTTTTCCGTGTTTCACATAACACAAACAATATGTACACTGACCTACAAAATGTTCCATCTGACAGTTTTATTTACCCAGAATATTAAGTAAAAGGAAAAAACACTTTTTGTTTAATTTGGTGCCCAAGGTGACTGCCTAGTAAGCCAATATGGTCAGACTGGCCCTGTACCTACCATTTCCATAACTTTCTGCTTCTTTCAGACATAGCTGAAAATCCTTGTTTTGTTATTTTTGGCTTCTCTTGCAAGTGAAGAGAACTTTCATTCTTCTGAGCTTATTCTTCTGAGCCTTAGCTGTCCTCTCACCATCTTCACAGCTTCTGACGACTCTTTTGTACTCTTCCATGGTTATGTGCCCGTCCTTCCATTTCCTATACCGTATGTGTCCTTTTCCCTTCTTAGCTTTTCAGGGAGCTCTCTGTACATCCACACTTGTTTCTTTAGATGTCTCCAATTGTTTCCAAACAATTGTTTCTTGCTTAACCATAAGATCACTCCTCTTCCATAGAAAAATACATTGCCTCTAGTTGACTTGCTGTCATCTCTACCTTCAGCTCAGTTGCCATGCATGTATTCCACCAACTTGGGTTGCTCACATGCTGATACTACTAATTCCAGATCTGCCATGCCCTTTAAACACTGTTATTCATTTAGGTGCAATCTAGTCCTTCTTTTTCGGTGAATTCATTTTCCTACACAATATTCCAACTGCTGCTGCACTATCAGGACATGATATAGTTCTAATTAGCAGTCTCTTTGCAATTTCCATTCTGTAGTTTGCATTTCTTTCCAGAGACTCATTGGATTCCTTGTCCTTTAAGAAACCAACTTCTATTGGAGTACTCATCCCGTTTGCCTTTGTTAATTTACTCAATTAAGTCTATTATTTTTTTGCCTCTGATTGAGTGTAAAACTTTCATCTTCTCGTCTTTTTTTTGTATCCTGAGATACTTCATCCAAATCTTTAATATCTACTTCTTTATTTAAATTCTTCCCTATCTCATCATAATATTTCTTATCCTGATGACAAACAATCAGCCTATCTACATATATAAGAATATATGTCCATCTTCCATCTCTGTTTCTAGGGTACAGACAAGGACCACCTTTCCCCTCTCTAAATCCTTCTTCCAGAAGCAATTGACTTAATTTACCATTCCAATCTCTGGCTGCTTGTTTAAGTTGGTATATACCTTTCTGTAGTTTACACACAAGACTTCTTTACCTAACTTCTCAAAACCTGGAGGTAGCTGTGTATGTGTGTGTACTCTTGGATATCAGCATATAAAAATGGAGTCTTTACATCTAGATGATGCACATGCATTCCCTTAGATGCAGAAATTACAAATAACAGTCTAATTGATGCATACTTAACTACTGGTGCAAAGGTCTCTTCATAGTCCTCACCCTATTTCTGTGCATACCCCTTACAACCAACCTGGTTTTATATCTTTGGATGTCTCCTTTTTCCTCACATTTTATGGTAAATATGCATCCTATAGCCTTCCTGTTTTTCGGTAATTGTACAAGTGCTCATGTCTTATTCTTTGAAGTAAACCAATCTCTTCCTTAGCAGCCTGTATCCAATTATGTGTATCCAAATTGGGTATCCCTTTTATTTTATGCCCATCTATGGATTCAGGTATTTTCTCCTCTTTTGCCTCAAAAGAAAATCCTTTGGGTGGGATCCCTTTATGTACTTATTTATTTATTTAATAAATTTGCCTACTGCCCACTACTGAAGTCACAAGGCAGTTTACAGCATAAAACAAACCAAGAATAAAACTGACCAAGAATTTAACAGTTAAAACATAAAACCAGATTAAAATATCCTTAACCTTTATTAATCCTAACAGCCTTTAGGATTAATGCCCGATTCATATACCACAGAAATTCCTTGCTTCAGTCCAGTTTTCCAGTCTACTACTTGGGGATGTACATTTCTGGTAAGAGGAAAAACAAAAGTTTGGCTATGACAGAAATGCAATACCACCAAATCGCCTTGAAAGATGTTCTAAGGTAATGATCTAAACCTCAAGGCCCAGGGGAAATCCAGTACATTGGATCCAGTATAATGTCTGAGTCAAATGCAAATGTTCAAACTGGGCAGATCTTCAGACTGAACTACAAACTGCAAACACACCTGAGACCTGCACATAATGGTTGGCTTTTCCCCATTATATACATTATTAGTTCAGGCTTTTCCTCCTAAGACTGTTGGAGAAAGGCTTTTAGGCTCATAACTTCAGGCTTTTTCTCCTAAGACTGTTGCTGAATGGCTTTGGTACCCTACTTGCATCACTACCTCCTACCTATTAAGGGTCATTATTCTCTGGATTCTCTTCCCACTGCTTGCTTTAGTAGATCACTCTGGCACCCTGGCCTCGGTTGGCCCCATTGAACCTCACAGCAAACTATTATTATTATTATTATTACATTTATATCCCGCTCTTCCTCCAAAGAGCCCCGAGCGGTGTACTACATACCTGAGTTTCTCTTTCACAATAACCCTGTGATGTAGGTTAGGCTGAGAGAGAAGTGACTGGCCCAGACTCACCCAGCTAGTTTCATGGCTGAATGGGGATTTGAACTTGGGTCTCCCCGGTCCTAGTCCAGCACTCTAACCACTACACCACACTGGCTCCTAGAACTAGAACAATCTCCCACTTTTGTTCAGATCAGAATTCTGCAAAGCCAGTCTGATATACACGCTTCTTTTGGGTTTTCATCAGTCTTATTTATGTTCACCCAAGGAACTACTATAGTACCTGTCGAACTGAGGAAACTTCCACATACTCGGAAGTTTGGGAAAAGTATCATTTACTCCACAGAGTGAGTTCAGCTCTACAGTTCCATTTTGTTCTCAAAGTGATAAAACACAACATTTTTGTCCAACTTTAGTAAACAAAAATTAAGTTCCTTTAACTTCATTTAACATAGGGAAGAACAGTTAGGTGAGAAATGTGATATAGCTGCACAGTAGGGCAAAATATAAAGACAGTATCTCGTTTACTTTTGACACACAATCAAATGATCCATGAATAAAAGACCCATGGAGCCAACCCACATGCATTTGGAATTGGTTTGGGGTGGGGTAGAATTCTCTCTCTTCATCATATGCTTTTTGCTAAAAGTCTCTATTCTCAAATTTGGTTTTTTTATCCCTAAAATGGAAAACCTTTACTTCCCTATTAGTTATCCAGTTTCTTCATGTCCCCTCTTAGATACCTTTGTTGCTAAACCATAATTCCATCACTAATGACCTGAATACAAGCCCAGGAATTTAATATATTGAGCGGAAGAAAATCATATGGGAGCTCAGTAGTTGGAGGTTTTACAGTTTCCATTCTGCAGTCTCAGTGATAGCACACGTGTGAATGTGGGTTTCTTTGAATCAAAAGGGAATTCCTGTCACCAGGCTTTTCCTGTATGATTTGTTCCTATTTAAGAAATGAGATGAAATAAAATAAAAAAGTGACTATGTCTCACTATCCCTGCCAAAGTATATACACAGAGAACCGCATTATCAGAGATATAAATGTTACATCCACTTGAAAGTGTGACATTTTAGTCCCTTCACACAGGGTGCCCCATTTCCATCTCAGTAGTTAGAATGTTGTTGAATGATTGGTGACATCACAGCTGCTCAGTCAATGAGGTCATTCACACGATCAAAAACTGTGTTCTAACTGGGTTTCAGAGCTATGTGTGCTGCCAATTATTGGTTCTTTGGAAACAAGGTAGGAGGAAAATACATAGGTTTTCCTCCTACCTTGCTTCCATACAATTGAGAATTGGCAGGACACAAAGTTCCCAAACCTGGGTAAAACAGTTTTTGGTTGTTTGAATGACCCATGATGATAAAGGGAGCTTGCATGTGAGAGCCAGATTTTAACTTGTTTTTAAAAATATTACAAACAAAGCAGCCTTCCTTTTAAAACACCCAGATCTTTCTATGTACTATAGGTTGGTAGGGGAATAAGTTTAAGGAAGTCATGTTGGAGTTCAAACACAAGGTGGTGGTATTGCACAACACAGAAGAGATTATGGAGAAATAGCTGCTCTCCCAGAGAGCTCACAGCCATTAGAAAAAAAGAATCCTCAAAGAGAAAGGTTGCAGATCACCTTCATACAAGCAAATCTTCAGAAATTGCAGGAGGAAAAAGCCACTATATCAATTATAAAAAATAAAACTGGCAAAAAGAGACAATTGCCTTGGATATATGTAACAAAGAAACAAACCACCGTGCATTTCAGATCTACTTCAGTGTGAAGTGAGGACAATGGAAATACATCTCAGTAGCAGGCAAGTTTTATTTTATTTTCTGTATCTCTGCACGTGTGTACCAATGTGTGAGTCTATCCACTATTCAATGCCTGAGGAAAAGAAAAGAGGGTTTCTGGTAGCTAATGTGCTAAAAGATTTGAAAATAGATGTAAGGGAGCTGTTTGCTCGTAAGGCTCATCTGGTTTCTGAAAACACCAAGCAGTATTTTGAGCTAGATGCTCATTCTGGCAATATGTTTATGAAGGATAAAATAGACCGAGAAGCTCTGTGTGGTCAGACTGACTCTTGCATCTTATACTCAGAAATTGTGCTGGAAAACCCATTGCAGCTACACAGAATTGAAGTTCAAATAGAGGATGTGAATGACAATTCGCCCCAATTCTCTAAAAGTCAATTCCTTTTTGAAATACCTGAACAGACTCCCACAAATACCCAATTCCCTCTGGAACTCGCTCAGGATTTGGACAAAGGAGAAAATGCTGTTCAGAACTACACACTTAGTCCTAATGAACATTTTAGGCTAGATGTGCAAAGTCATAGTGATGGCAGCAAATATGCAGAACTAGTACTGGAGAAGCCATTAGACCGTGAGAAGGACACACAGCTGCTCCTGATTTTATCAGCTGTGGATGGAGGGATCCCAAAAAGAACTGGCACAGCACAGATAGTCATAGATGTTCTAGATGCCAATGATAATTTCCCTCAATTTAGTCAATCTCTTTATAATATTAAAATACCCGAAAATACCCTTCTTGATAAATTGGTAACAAAAATTGAAGCTAGTGACAAAGATCTTGGTTCCTATGCACACATCACTTATTCATTCAGTCAAGTGCCAGGCAATGTATTAAGATTATTCAAGTTGAACAAAGATACTGGGGAACTTACTATTGCAAGGACAATAGATTACGAGGAAAAGAGTCATTATGAGATGAACATCAGAGCCACAGATGGAGGGGGCCTCTCTGCTTACTGCAAAGTCATTGTGGAGGTTGAGGACAGAAATGACAATGCCCCAGAAGTCACCATCTCATCCATCACCAGTCCTTTATCAGAGGACTCTCCCCCAGACACAGTGGTTGCCCTCTTCAGGGTCACGGATCAAGACTCTGGAGACAATGGTAGAACGGCCTGCACCATCAACACAAACCTGCCCTTTGTGTTGAAAGCCAATGGGAATAATTATTACCAGTTACTAACTCAAAGGTCACTGGACAGAGAAAAAGATTCAGGTTATAACATCACCATCACAACCACTGACCGAGGCTCTCCCAGGATCACTTCAACAAGAATTATTAATGTTCAAATCTCTGACGTCAATGACAACCCACCAGTATTTCAGATGTCATCCTATGAAATGCAGTTAGATGAAAACAACATACCAGGTCTGCTGATAGGTTCGGTCCATGCTGTTGACCTGGACACTGAGCAGAATGCCAAAGTGACATACTCACTATTGCCTGGGAAGGTAGGTGATGTCCCTGCATCTTCCTACATTTCCATCAATTCTGAAACTGGGAACCTCTATGTCCTCCGTTCTCTGGATTATGAGGATATAAAAGAGTTTCAAGCAACAGTGAGGGCCTCCGATAGCGGCTCCCCTCCACTGAGCTCAGAAGTGAATGTCCGAGTTCTGATTGTGGATGAAAATGACAATGCCCCCTTCATCCTCTATCCTCTCCAGAACAACACCTCCCCATCCAATGACTTGGTTCCCCGCGGGGCAGAGGCAGGCTACCTCATCACCAAGCTGGTGGCAGTGGACAGAGACACCGGCCAGAACTCTTGGCTTTCCTATGAACTACTGAAGGCCACAGAACCAGGTCTCTTCACTGTGGGGGCCCAGAATGGAGAAGTGAAAACCATGAGGCCAGTTAATAAACGAGACATCTTCAAACAGAAGCTGGTTGTGGTTGTCCGGGATCATGGACACCCTGCCCGGTCCACCTCTGCAACCCTCAGTATTCTTCTGGTGGAAGACTTTTCTGATCCCTACATGAAAATTATGGAAATTCCTAATGGTGAAGTAGTAGAGGAGGAAGATCGAAGTCTGACTATGTATCTGATCATATGCTTGGCAGCCATTTCATTCATTTTCCTGCTTTCTCTTGTGGTGTTTATTGGCATCAAGATTCAGAAGCAAAGAAAGATGATAGAGGACTACAATTCTACACCTAACTTCCCAGCAGGATCTAATTTCCAGGACAATCATGTGGATTCCAGTACTGGACCACCTTCCCAGGCTTACAACTATGAGGTGTGTTTAGCTGGTGGATCTCTGAACAGCGAGTTCAGGTTTCTCAGGCCTCTGTTTCCAGTGTTTTCTGTGGAGCCTCCTAACCCACAGGTGAATCCAAGGAATTCAGCTGGTTGTCCCCAAGAACTCCTCAGCCAATCAAGGGAAAATCAACTTACCAGCGAGGTGAGGATACTATTTGAAAAGTTTTGATATAGTTAAATTTCAAATTCTTAAAATTTGAACATCTAAAAAAATCCTATTGGTCACGATGTAGTACAGTTTTTGTATTAATTGAACTTCCTCAATCCTGAAAGCACTGGATTGCAGAAAATATGTATGAGTGTTTGAAATCTATCTTCCACGTCCTGTCCCCACCATCCCTGTCCATCTCTATTCCAAAATCTCTGTTCTTGTCACTAATAACATAAGTAGAGCCCTGGTGGATCATGCCCAAGGCCTATCTAGTCCAGCATCTTGTTTCACACAGTGGCCCACCAGATGCCTCTGAGAAGCCCAGAGGCAAGAGGTGAGGGCATGCCCACTCTCTCCTGCTGTTACCCCTGTGCAGCTGATATTTAGAGGCATCTTGCCTCTGAGGCTGGAGATGGCCTATAGCCATCTACTCCTAGTACTACTACTACTACTAGCGATTATTCGATTTGTCCTCCGTGCATTTGCCCATGCCCTTTTTAAAGCCAACCAAGCTAGTGGCCATCATATCCAAGAGCAGAGAATTCAGTAGATTAATTATGTGCTGTGTGGAAAAGTACTTCCTTTTGTTCCTAAATTTCCTGGCCTTTAGTTTCATGGGATGACCATGTGTTGTGAGGGAGTGTTGTGAGAGAGGGAGAAATTTACTCTCTCTGTCCACTTTCTCTAAATAATGTATAATTTATACACCTCTCCCCATAATGACTTCTTTCCAAACTAAAGAGCCCCAGATGCTATAGCCTTGCCTCATAAGGAAGTTGTTCCAGGCCCCTAATCATCTTGGTTGCCCTCTTCTGTACCTTTTCCAGTTCTTTCCATTGTACCTTTTCCAGTTCTACAATGTCCTTCTTAAGATATGGTAACCAGAACTGTACATTCTATTCCAAATGTGGCAGCACCATAGATTTGTATAAGTACATTATAATATTAGCATTTTCATTTTTTTATTCCCCTTTGTAATGTTCCGTAGTATGGAATCTGCCTTTCTAACAACTGCCGCACATTGAGTCAACACTTTCAATGTTTCTCATTTTGTCTAGCGCACAGTACAGATGCTTGGAGAAGCTTTAAAAAACTTTAACTTTACAAGTGTCCTTGTCTTATTCTTATGAAATGAACCAATCTCTTTCCTTAGCAGCCTGTATCCACTTATGTGTATCCAAATCGGGTATTCCTTTTATTTTATGCCCATCTGTGTTTTCAGGTATTTTTCCCTCTTTTGCCTCAAAAGAATATCCTTTGGGTGGAATCCCTTTATTAATCCAGTTTGAACGTCTCACCCCTAATTGTGGTTTTCAGTCCCCCCTTCTTGATAAGATGTCTCTGCTATATCAAGATTGATGATTATTTATTTATTTTGACATTATCCTTTCTGTTCACCTCCTTCATCTGTTGGAAAAATGAGGTCAAATTATACATTGTAGTGACGTTGGACTTCTGTTTCTCATGAAAGTAGGCAACACTGCACAACTTGAAATTGGAGCCTCTGGTAGGGTCGAGGATTCTATAGTTTTTACTGCCCATTTCATATCCCACAAATATTTGTTCCTCACTTCTACAGTCCAATCTTTCCCTTGGCTCCTTGGGGATGTACATAAAAAACAAACAAACCAAAAGTCTAGATATGACAGAGATGCAAAACCATGAAAAAGCCTTGAAAAATGTTCCAAGGTAAAGAACCAAATCTTAATGGCCCGGAACAACCTTGGATCCAGTATAATGGACTATGCAACGGTCTGAGTCAAATTCACAGTTAGATGTACAAATTGGGTAGATTTTCAGATGTCAGCAACCAAACTTTTCTACCTTGTTCTTTACCAGAGTAGAAGGGAATGAACTCCAGAACCTTGATGTTTTTTATTGTGTTTGGACATTTTCCTTTTGTAGCAGTTCCCAGCAGTGAGTGGCCATCTTTGTGCTATTATACTGAAAAAGATTTTTCTCTGAGCAGTTAGTTACATTTCTTACCTTCTTCCTTCCTTCCTACTAGTGCCTTCTGCTCCTCCCCATTGCTAAAATCTGTACTAGTAAGACAGCTGCAGCCAAAGGTCAAAAGTGTGTGAAACAGATCCACATATATACTTGTTCTCGATCCTTATTTTATGGCCCATAATCCTTCCTCCCCAATACCTTCCTCGTCCCTAATCCCAAGTGAGATTTCCCCCCTCAGCACTCCTGTTCCGTGCTTTCCTGTCCCTCCCACTATTCCCCATGCCCCCTACCACAACTTCTTCAGCCCTCCGCTACCATACCTTTCCTTCACTCAGGCTTTTGCTCCTAAGCCTATTGCTGGATGTCTTTGGTACTCTATGCCATCACTACCTTCTGCCCCTTAAGAATCATTGTACTGTGGAGTCTCTTCCCACTGCTTGTTTTAATAGATCAATCTGGCATCCTGGGCCCCAATGAACTTCACAGCAACCTAGGACAATCTCTCACTTTTGCTTACACCCAAATTCTGCAAAGCCAGTCTGATATACATGCTTCTCTTGGGTTTTCACCATTCACAGTTGTGTTCCCTCATGGAACTGTTGTGGTGCCTGTTGAACTAAAGAAACTTCCACATATTTGTTAATGTTCAGAGAAAGTATCATTGTCTCCATAGAGTGAGTTCAGTTCCACAGCTGGACAGTTGCACTTTATTCTTAAAGTGATAAAACACAACATTTGGTGTCCAATGTTAGTAAACCTAAATGAAGTTCATTAAGGATAGGGAAGAACAGTTAGGAAGGAAATGTGATATAGCTGCACAGTAGGGCAAAATATAAACACTGCATCTAGTTTACAATTGACTCATGATCAAAAGATGCATGAAAAAAGACCCCCCCCTTTTTTTTTCTTGAGCCAGCCCACATGCATTTGGAATTGGTTTGGAGTCTGGCAGAATTCTCTTTCTTCATCATAAGCTGCCTGCCAAAAGTCTCTATCCCCAAATTGCCAAACCATTAGTTCATCACTAATGACCGGAATACAAGCCCAGGAAATGAATATATTGAGAGGAAGATAAACATATAGGAGCTCAATAGCAGAAGGTGTTACAGTTTCCATTCTGCATTCTCAGTGGTAGCACACTTGTTTATGTGGTCTTCTCTTAATCAAAAGGGAATTCCTGTCCCCAGCCCCTCCCTGTGTGATTTGTTCCTATTTAAGGGGCGGTGGGGCGAGTGATTATGACTCAGTCTCCCGACAAAAGTATATACATACAGAACCACGTTATCAGAGATACCAACATTATATCCACTTAAAAGTGTGACATTTTAATTCCTTCACACAGAGTGTCCCGTTTCTGTCTCAGTAGTTAGAAGGTTGGTGAATGTTTGGTGATATCACAGCTGCTTAGTCAATTTCTTGATGAGGAGGGGAGCTTACATGTGAGAGCCAGATATTAGCTTGTTTTATGTATCAGCTAAAGGTTAAAAGGAGAAACATTTAAAAACATTACAAACAAAGCAGGCTTCCTTTTTTTAAAAAGACCCAGATCTTTCTATGTACTATATAGGTTGGTAGGGGAAAAAGTTTAAGGAAGTCATGTTGGAGTTCAAACACAAGGTGGTGGTATTGCACAACACAGAGCCGACTGTGGGGAAATAGCTGCTCTCCCAGAGAGCTTGTAGCCATTAGAAAAAAGAATCCTCAACAAGAAAGGCTGCAGATCATCTTCATACAAGCAAATCTTCAGAAACTGCAGGAGGAAAAAGCCACAATCTCAAAGATTAAACTAGCAAAAAGAGACAATTGCCTTGGATATACATAACAAAGAAACAAACCACTGTGCATTTCAGATCTACTTCAGTGTGAAGTGAGGACAATGGAAATACATCTCAGTAGCAGGCAAGTTTTATTTTATTTTCTGTATCTCTGCACGTGTGTACCAATGTGTGAATCTATCCGCTATTCAATGCCTGAGGAAAAGAAAAGAGGGTTTCTGGTGGCTAATGTGCTAAAAGATTTGAAAATAGGTGTAAGGGAGCTGTTTGCTCGTAAGGCTCATCTGGTTTCTGAAAACACCAAGCAGTATTTTGAGCTGGATTCTCATTCTGGCAATATGTTTATGAAGGATAAAATAGACCGAGAAGCTCTGTGTGGTCAGACTGACCCTTGCATCTTATACTCAGAAATTGTGCTGGAAAACCCATTACAGCTACACAGAATAGAAGTTCAGATAGAGGATGTGAATGACAATTCCCCCAAATTTGCTAAAAGTCAATTCCTTTTTGAAATATCTGAGCAGACTCCAAGAAATACCCGATTCCCTTTGGAAAGAGCTCAAGATTTGGACAAAGGGGAAAATGCTGTTCAGAACTACACACTTAGTCCTAATGAACATTTCAGGCTGGATGTGCAAAGTCACAGTGATGGTAGCAAATATGCAGAACTAGTACTGGAGAAGCCATTGGACCGTGAGAAGGACACACAGCTGTTCCTGATTCTGTCAGCTGTGGATGGAGGACTCCCAAAGAGAACTGGCACAGCACAAATAATCGTTGATGTTCTAGATGCTAATGATAATTTCCCTCAGTTTAGTCAGTCAGTCTATAAAATTAAACTACCTGAAAACAGCCCCCTGGATACATTGGTAAATAAAATTGAAGCAAATGACAAAGATCTTGGTTCCTATGCACACATCACTTATTCGTTCAGTCAAGTGCCAGATAATGAACTAAGATTATTCAAGTTGAACAAAGAAACTGGGGAACTTACTGTAGCAAGTCCAATTGATTATGAGAAAAGCAGTCATTTTGAGATGAACATCAGAGCCACAGATGGAGGGGGCCTCTCTGCTTACTGCAAAGTCATTGTGGAGGTTGAGGACAGAAATGACAATGCCCCAGAAGTCACCATCTCATCCATCACCAGTCCTTTATCTGAGGACTCTCCCCCAGACACAGTGGTGGCTCTCTTCAGGGTCACAGATCAAGACTCTGGAGACAATGGCAAAACAGCCTGCACCATTAACACAAATACACCCTTTATGTTGAAAGCCACTGAAAATAATCATTACCAGTTACTAACTCAAAGGTCACTGGACAGAGAAAAAGCTTCACAGTATAACATCACCATCACAACCACTGACCGAGGTTCTCCCAAGCTCACATCAACAAGAATTATTAATATCCAAATCTCAGATGTCAATGATAACCTGCCAGTATTTCAGACAACATTATTTGAAATGCAATTGGAAGAAAACAATATACCGGGTCTGCTGATAGGTTCCGTCCATGCTGTTGACCTGGACACTGAGCAGAATGCCAAAGTGACATACTCGCTCTTGCCTGGGAAGGTGGGTGATGTCCCAGCATCTTCCTACATCTCCATCAACTCTGAAACTGGGAACCTCTATGTCCTCCGTTCTCTGGATTATGAGGAGATAAAAGAGTTTCAAGCAACAGTGAGGGCCTCCGATAGCGGCTCCCCTCCACTGAGCTCAGAAGTGAATGTCCGCGTTCTGATTGTGGATGAAAATGACAATGCCCCCTTCATCCTCTACCCTCTCCAGAACAGCACCTCCCCATCCAATGACTTGGTTCCTCGGGGGTCAGAGACTGGCTACTTAGTCACTAAGGTGGTGGCAGTGGACAGAGATACCGGCCAGAACTCTTGGCTTTCCTATGAACTGCTGAAGGCCACAGAACCGGGTCTCTTCACTGTGGGGGCCCAGAATGGAGAAGTGAAAACTATGAGGCCAGTTAATAAACGAGACACCTTCAAACAGAAGCTGGTTGTGGTTGTCCGAGATCATGGACACCCTGCCCGGTCCACCTCTGCAACCCTCACTATTCTTCTGGTGGAAGGCTTTTCTGATCCCTACATGAAAATTATGGAAATTCCTAAGGATGAAGTAGTAGAGGAGGAAGACCGAAGTCTGACTATGTATCTGATCATATGCTTGGCAGCCATCTCATTCATTTTCCTGCTTTCTCTAGTGGTGTTTATTGGCATCAAGATTCAGAAGCACAGAAAGATGATAGAGGACGACAATTCTACACCTAACTTCCCAGCAGGATCTAATTTCCAGGACAATCATGTGGATTCCAGTACTGGACCACCTTCCCAGGCTTACAATTATGAGGTGTGTTTAGCTGGTGGATCTCTGAACAGCGAGTTCAGGTTTCTCAGGCCTCTGTTTCCAGTGTTTTCTGTGGAGCCTCCTAACCCACAGGTGAATCCAAGGAATTCAGCCGGTGTTTCCCAAGAACTCCTCAGCCATTCAGGGGAGAATCAACTTGCCAGCCAGGTGAGGATACTACTTGAATAGGTTTGATATAGTTTCATGTTCTTAAAACTTGAACATTTAAGAAAGCCCTCTTGGTCTCTGTGTAGTACAGTTTATGTATTATTTGATCCTCATTAATCAATGAATCTAGATCCTGAAAGCATTGGATTGCCGGAAATCTATATGAGTGTTTGAAATCTTTCTTCTCGTTTCTTTTATTTTTAATTCTGTGTATTTCTGTATTCCAATATCTCTGTTCTAGTCCTTAAGAACCTAATAAGAGCTTTGCTAGATCATGCCCAAGGCCTATCTTGTCCAGCTCCCTGTTCCACAGCGTGGCCCACCAGATGCCTCTGAGAAGCCCACAAGCCAGAGGTGAGGGCAGACCCTCTCTCCTGTTGTTGCTCCCCTGCAACTGGTATTTAGAGGCATTTAAAGGTAATTTTATGTACCTCTCCTCCAAACTAAAAAAACCTCCAGATGCTGTAGGCCTTGCCTCATAAGGAAGGTGATCCTGGCCCCTGATCATCTTGGTTGCCTTCTTCTGCATCTTTTCCAGTTCTACATGTCCTTCTTAGATATAGTAACCCGAACTGTACACAGTACTCCAAATGTGGCAGCTCCATAGGTTTGTTTGAGGGCATTTTAATATTAGCATTTTTATTTTCAATCCCCTTCCTAATGCTCCGTAGCATGGAATTTGCCTTTTTTCACAGCTGCCACGCACTGAGTCAACACTTTCAACGTTTCTCACTTGGTCTAGCTCACAGTACAGATGCATGCATAGGCTTTCTGTAGATCATTGCTGGCTGGCAGGTGGTGCTGTGAAAATTGTGCAAGCTTGAGCTCAGCATATGGCCATAATATCATATCACACAAATCAAATCAAATCATCTTCATTACGGTCTTAGACCAGCATAAGTAGGTACAAGCATAAAATGTGGTGTGGATAAAATGCATGACTGTGAGCATAAAATGAAATACAGTGTATGCCTACAATACATAGGACAGGGTATAATACTGTAGGAATGTAAAATACTACAGGGCTGATAATAAATTATATTATCTGTAAACTATAAAAGCTATTAAACAGTATCACTAAAAGCTCTAAAAATTTAAAAACTATACATCTATAAAATAAATTATTAGATGGGGTGTGGGTAAAAATTATATTATCTATAAACTATCTATCTATCTATCTATCTATCTATCTATCTATCTATCTATCTATCTATGGTGTACTCGTCGCTAATCCCATATGTGGCTGCTCTTGAAGGATTTTGCAATTGAGGGGAGGGGGAGGGGGAGAGGAAGGCGAGTGGCCAGCGAGAGAAAGTGGGGGCCAGTCCGGCTGCCGGGTGGTGAGAGAAAATTGCAGCCAGGTCGGCCAGCTGCTGGGCGGGGAGAGGAAGCGACAGCCAGGCCGGCCAGGAGGGGAAACAGACTGCGGCTGAAGGGTGGGGGGAGAATGAACTGGGGCTGAAGGGAGGGGGGAGACAGTGAGAACTAGGGGTGCAGATGCTCTGTGCCAGGTCAGCTAGTAAAGTATAATATCTGTTGTGCTATATAAACAGTAGCACTAAAAAGCTCTAATATTTAAAAATTATACATCTGTAATATTATCTATGGGCTGCAGAAGATATGGGCTGTGGAACCGTTAAGACTATAGAAACTCTAAGGTTTAAAAAGTTTACAATGAAGAATACAAAATTTCTGTGGAGCCATGTAGGTGGGCTATGTAATGGGACTCTGAGGGCACCCCGGTCCGGACTTGCTGGCTGTCCAGACCCAGCATATCTTGAATGCTTCTGCACAGAACCTGGCAGCATTATGCATGATGGCGAAATCATCATCTGGTGTAGAACTGGGTTGGGCATCCAGGGAGATTGAGTAGTAGCAGCAAAATGTGATTGGCATGAATATCTCTATGGAATGGGCAGAAGAGAAAGATGTGCACTGTAGTTTCGACCTGCCCAGAGTTGCAAGGGCATAGTTGCTCTGCAAGTGGGGACTTTCTGTATCTGCCTTCTAACACGGCTGAGGGAAGGGCACGGCATCGGGCCAGAGCAAAGGCCCTCCTGTGGTTTGGAACTTCTGTGTTAGGTATGCAGCGGTGGAGGCAGAGTATCTGAGTCTTTCGGAGATGAGGAACATAGGAACATAGGAAGCTGCCATATACTGAGTCAGACCATTGGTCTATCTAGCTCAGTATTGTCTTCAAGACTGGCAGCGGCTTCTCCAAAGTTGCAGGCAGGAATCACTCTCAGCCCTGACTTGGAGATGCTAGGGAGGGAACTTGGAACCTTCTGCTCTTCCCAGAGTGGCTCCATTCCCTAAGGGGAATATCTTGCAGTGCTCACACTACTAGTCTCCCATTCATATGCAACCAGGGCAGACCCTGCTTAGCTAAGGGGACATGCCATGCTTGCTACCACAAGACCAGCTCTCCTCTCCTCACCTTCCCTCACCTCCTAGGAGGGAAGTTTGGGGTCCCTCCTAGATAGGTTCTATGCCTGTTATCCTCTGTTTGATAGATGTTTTGACCTGGTCATAGCCAATAGCAAGTAGAAGAGGTGGGTAGAGACCCAGAGCTGGCATTGTAGTCTGGAAAGTCTGTTTCCAGGTAGATTGAAAAGCATCTGGACTAGGAGCAGGACCGTGTGAGAAACCTGTGCAAAAGCTTTAAAAAAACCTACAGTAAACTGTCATCAGGAAAGGCCTTAAGTCTGAAGTGATGTGTGTCTCACTTTCAATTCACTATTTTGTGCCTTAAACAATGAAAAAGGGGACCACAGGTTCCTATTGCACCAAAGGATTTGAAACTTGGAATAAGGGAGCTTTCTGTTCAAATAACTCAGCTAATTGTCAAATGCAATAAGCAAAACCTTTGCCATGATATCCACTTCGGCCATTTTTTTAAAAAAATGTTGCTTCTATTTCAAACTGTGCTTGAAACCCATTCAGATTAAAGTATGGATAGAAGTCACTCACAATGATTTAAAATTCTCTGAAATATTGCTTGTCCTTCCCCCTTTGCAGCAGTGGGCAGGATGGAACAGTTTTGTGCTGGGCAGGTACAAACGATGTGATTGGCCAGCTGTGAATGACTCATGAAGCCTGGCCGACTGGGGGATGCTAGTCACAGAAAGCCTATCAGGAAGAGTGTGATAAATATGTCGATTTCTGGTCATAGCTCACAAGTACAGTATGGGAAAGTGAGGGTCAAGAATTGCATATCATTTGTGTATACTCTTGCGTATCACTCAAAATTGAAGGGACTACCTTTCCCACCAAATCAGTCTACTGACTGCAACTTGGATAGTCTCCCGCAACATGTCACAGTATCTGTGGCTGAGAGCGGAGAGCTGTTACAGCCATTGCTTTTGGAATGGAAGCCACGATGGAGCTTGTAGGGATATGGTGTAGGATAAGCACTTCTTTTTCTGTGAGTGACCCAGAGAATGTTGTGAGTCTGTTATAGGATGGCCCAATAAATAATGCTCTGGTTGTTAAGCAGGGAATGAGCACCCACAATCTCAGGCCAGAGGATATACCCACATTTTGGAAGTTAAAGTTAATGACTAACACATTGTGCAGGCTTACAAGGGCAGAGCAAGAGCTCCATCCTCTCAAGAAGACAGGAAACTAACTGCACACAAGGACTGCAGCACTTTCCTTGTGGCCCCACTACTGACTGGGATTCGCTTGGCGGGGACTAGAGAAAGGGCCTTTACAGATGTGGCCCCTTGGCTTTAGAATGCTGTCCTGGAAAAGCTTCACAGGGCTACCTTGAGAAAGTTTGTTGTTTATAGAAACATCTGAAGACCCAACCTTTTAAGAAAGACTTTTAAATGTTTTATCTGCAGCATATGTCTCTGTGTTTTTAACTTGTAGCTTTTAAATTTTGTTTTAACTGGATCTTATTCTTAGTTAAATTTTAAACATTTTATTTATTTGATATTGCTTTTATCTGTTCTACCATTGCAGTGGAGGGGGGGCTATAAATATGATAGATAGATAGATAGATAGATAGATAGATAGATAGATAGATAGATAGATAGATAGATTCAATCTATCACAGTATCCATATTATTAAGATAAGTACCAATATTATTACTAATATTATTCACTTGCGCCATAATATTATTCAATAAGAATTCTTCCCTGATCACAAATGGCAGCCCTTTTCAGTACCAGAGCTCAAAAATCTAGAGGGAATAGGAGAGCCATATTGTCTGTGTGGGGACAAGCTTTCCCTTTCTGTTAAAAGCCACTGTGGATAACTATTACCATCTTATGAGCCAAAGTAGCTTGGATGGCAAGAAATCCAGGCATAAAGGGCAGGCTCACCAACTCCAATCCGACTTAGATCTCTTCAGCCATGTTTGGACAGCACCAGCTGCGCTCCACTCACCCAGGAGGGCAGGACACTCACCTGAGTGAAGCCCAGACACTTCAACCCTTTCCTGCCATCTTCCGTAGACTGTGAACCCTCCAGTCTGTGAGCACTGCAGCAGGGAGGGCATGCTCAAGACAGTGTTCACTGTTACACAGATAGCCACAGAATTCAATCGCATTGCCTCTCCCTGAATCCCCGGGCAGAGATAGCCAAAGCTGTGGACAGTGGGGCAGCTGGGATATCAGTGTTCCTAGTACAGTTCTTTACAGCCAGGTCATGCCTGCTGCTCCAGGAAGTGGGGAGGGTTGGGGCACAAGAGGGCACAAAGTGGGGAGGAACCCCCACCCCACCCCACAGCTGTGACAGAGGAGCCAGAATCAAGGGGAGGGAAGATACACACACACACACCCACACACACACACCAAGCTGGATGGGGGATACCCACTGGTGAGTATGTGCCTGTCAATGCGCTTTAGGAGCACTTGGTTTTCTGCTCTGAATGATGATATGTGCCCAGTGACCTACTCTAGCTTAAACCTGGAAAGGAGGCTGCAGACTTGACTCCTGCTGCGAATCGATCTGAAAAGCTCTCATTCCCTTTCCTGCCTTTCTGCTGAGTCACCACTGTGACACTGTTCCCAGATCTCTCCCATTTTCTATGAGCATCTGCCTGCATCTGGGGCAGTGGCCACCACCCCTTGGCACTCCTGTGGCCACTCTTTGGCTTGGCAGCTGCAACAACCAGTAAAGTTGTGCCTCATGCAAACAACTGGAATGTTTGGTACACCATACTCCGGCTAATTACAAAGAGATGATGACGTTGCATGTACAGTAACTCACCAGGAATGGTTTCAGTAGGTAGAGAGCAACATGCTCTATTGTCCCATGAACAGTATGTACTGAAATATTTCCCGGTGTGTTAATGTGCACGTAACGGCATCATCTCTGTATAATTAGCTGAATTGCAGTGTTCCAGACATTCCAGTTATTAGCAAGCAAGGCCTCTGTGACATACATGACAACTCAGGAGAAACAATCACCCAGGAGAGTTTCTCTATTAACCAGTGTTAGCCACATTATGTGATATCACTTCTCCTTGTAGCTCAGCAGAAGCAGCTGGGAGCTGTGTCAGTGTGTGTGTGAAAGAGTGACTCCAAGCAATAAATGCTGACAAATGTATGCCTTTTTCCGTGTTTCACATAACACAAACAATATGTACACTGACCTACAAAATGTTCCATCTGACATTTTTATTTACCCAGAATATTAAGTAAAAGGAAATAAACACTTTTTGTCTAATTTGGTGCCCAAGGTGACTGCCTAGTAAGCCAATATGGTCAGACTGGCCCTGTACCTACCATTTCCATAACTTTCTGCTTCTTTTCAGACATAGCTGAAAATCCTTGTTTTGTTATTTTTGGCTTCTCTTGCAAGTGAAGAGAACTTTCATTCTTCTGAGCTTATTCTTCTGAGCCTTAGCTGTCCTCTCACCATCCTCACAGCTTCTGACCTCTCTTTTGTACTCTTCCATGGTTATGTGCCCGTCCTTCCATTTCCTATACCGTATGTGTCCTTTTCCCTTCTTAGCTTTTTAGGGAGCTCTCTGTGCATCCACACTTGTTTCTTTAGATGTCTCCAATTGTTTCCAAACAATTGTTTCTTGCTTAACCATAAGATCGCTCCTCTTCCATAGAAAAATACATTGCCTCTAGTTGACTTGCTGTCATCTCTACCTTCAGCTCATTTGCCATGTATGTATCCCACCAACCTGGGTTGCTCACATGCTGATACTACTAATTCCAGATCTACCATGCCCTTTAAACACTGCAATTCATTTAAGTACAATCCAGTCCTTTTTTTCCGATGAATTCATTTTCCTACACAATATTCCAACTGCTGCTGCACTATCAGGACATGATATAGTTCTAATTAGCAGTCTCTTTGCAATTTCCATTCTGTAGTTTGCATTTCTTTCCAGAGACTCATTGGATTCCTTGTCCTTTAAGAAACCAACTTCTATTGGAGTACTCATCTCGTTTGCCTTTGTTAATTTACTCAATTAAGTCTATTATTTTTTTGCCTCTGATTGAGTGTAAAACTTTCATCTTCTCGTCTTTTTATTTGTATCCTGAGATACTTCATCCAAATCTTTAATATCTACTTCTTTATTTAAATTCTTCCCTATCTCATCATAATATTTCTTATCCTGATGACAAGCATTCAGCCCATCTACATATATAAGAATATATGTCCATCTTCCATCTCTGTTTCTAGGGTACTGACAAGGACCACCTTTCCCCTCTCTAAATCCTTCTTCCAGAAGCAATTGACTTAATTTACCATTCCAATCTCTGGCTGCTTGTTTAAGTCGGTATATACCTTTCTGTAGTTTACACACAAGACTTCTTTACCTAACTTCTCAAAACCTGGAGGTAGCTGTGTATGTGTGTGTACTCTTGGATATCAGCATATAAAAATGGAGTCTTTACATCTAGATGATGCACATGCATTCCCTTAGATGCAGAAATTACAAATAACAGTCTAATCGATGCATACTTAACTACTGGTGCAAAGGTCTCTTCATAGTCCTCACCCTATTTCTGTGCATACCCCTTACAACCAACCTGGTTTTATATCTTTGGATGTCTCCTTTCCCCCCACATTTTATGGTAAATATGCATCCTATAGCCTTCCTGTTTTCTGGTAATTGTACAAGTTCTCATGTCTTATTCTTCGAAGTCAACCAAGCAGCCTGTATCCAATTATGTGTATCCAAATTGGGTATCCCTTTTTATTTTATGCCCATCTATGGATTCGAGTATTTTCTCCTCTTTTGCCTCAAAAGAAAATCCTTTGGGTGGGATCCCTTTATGTACTTATTTATTTATTTATTTATTTAATAAATTTGCCTACTGCCCACTACTAAAGTCACAGGGCAGTTTACAGCATAAAACAAACCAAGAATAAAACTAACCAAGAATTTAAAAGTTAAAACATAAAACCAGATTAAAATATCCTTAACCTTTATTAATCCTAACAGCCTTTAGGATTAATGCCTGATTCATATACCACAGAAATTCCTTGCTTCAGTCCAGTTTTCCAGTCTACTACTTGGGGATGTACATTTCTGGTAAGAGGAAAAACAAAAGTTTGGCTATGACAGAAATGCAATAGCACCAAATCTCCTTGAAAGATGTTCTAAAGTAATGATCTAAACCTCAAGGCCCAGGGGAAATCCAGTACATTGGATCCAATATAATGGACTATGCAACAGTCTGAGTCAAATGCAAATGTTCAAACTGGGCAGATCTTCAGACTGAACTACAAACTGCAAACACACCTGAGACCTGCACATAATGGTTGGCATTTCCCCATTATATATATTATTAGTTCAGGCTTTTTCTCCTTAGACTGTTGGAGAAAGGCTTTTAGGCTCCTAACTTCAGGCTTTTTCTCCTGTTGCTGAATGGCTTTGGTACCCTACTCCTATCACTAGCTCCTACCTATTAAGGGTCATTATTCTCTGTATGGCACCCTGGCCTCGGTTGGCCCCATTGAACCTCACAGCAAACTATTATTATTATTATTATTATTATTACATTTATATCCCGCTCTTCCTCCAAAGAGCCCTGAGTGGTGTACTACATACCTGAGTTTCTCTTTCACAACAACCCTGTGATGTAGGTTAGGCTGAGAGAGAAGTGACTGGCCCAGACTCACCCAGCTAGTTTCATGGCTGAATGGGGATTTGAACTTGGGTCTCCCTGGTCCTAGTCCAGCACTCTAACCGCTACGCCACACTGGCTCCTAGAACTAGAACAATCTCTCACTTTTCTTCAGATCAGAATTCTGCAAAGCCAGTCTGATATACAGGCTTCTTTCGGGTTTTCACCAGTCTTATATATGTTCACCCAAGGAACTATTATAGTACCTGTCGAACTGAGGAAACTTCCACATACTCGGAAGTTTGGGAAAAGTATCATTGACTCCACAGAGTGAGTTCAGCTCTACAGTTCCATTTTGTTCTCAAAGTGATAAAACACAACATTTTTGTCCAACTTTAGTAAACAAAAATTAAATTCCTTTAACTTCATTTAACATAGGGAAGAACAGTTAGGTGAGAAATGTGATATAGCTGCACAGTAGGGCAAAATATAAAGACAGTATCTCGTTTACTTTTGACTCACAATCAAATGATCCTTGAATAAAAGATCCATGGAGCCAACCCACATGCATTTGGAATTGGTTTGGGGTGGGTTAGAATTCTCTCTCTTCATCATATGCTTTTTGCTAAAAGTCTCTATTCTCAAATTTGGTTTTTTTATCCCTAAAATGGAAAACCTTTACTTCCCTATTAGTTATCCAGTTTCTTCATGTCCCCTCTTAGATACCTTTGTTGCTAAACCATAATTCCATCACTAATGACCTGAATACAAGCCCAGGAATTTAATATATTGAGCGGAAGAAAATCATATGGGAGCTCAGTAGTTGAAGGTTTTACAGTTTCCATTCTGCAGTCTCAGTGATAGCACACGTGTGAATGTGGGTTTCTTTGAATCAAAAGGGAATTCCTGTCCCCAGGCCTTCCCTGTATGATTTGTTCCTATTTAAGAAATGAAATAAAAAATAAATAAAAAAGTGACTATGTCTCACTATCCGTGCCCAAGTATATACACAGAGAACCGCATTATCAGAGATATAAATGTTACATCCACTTAAAAGTGTGACATTTTAGTTCCTTCACACAGAGTGCCCCGTTTCCATCTCAGTAGTTAGAATGTTGTTGAATGATTGGTGACATCACAGCTGCTCAGTCAATGAGGTCATTCACACGATCAAAAACTGTGTTCTAACTGGGTTTCAGAGCTATGTGTGCTGCCAATTATTGGTTCTTTGGAAACAAGGTAGGAGGAAAATACATAGGTTTTCCTCCTACCTTGCTTCCATACAATTGAGAATTGGCAGGACACAAAGTTCCCAAACCTGGGTAAAACAGTTTTTGATTGTTTGAATGACCCATGATGATAAAGGAAGCTTGCATGTGAGAGCCAGATTTTAACTTGTTTTTAAAAATATTACAAACAAAGCAGCCTTCCTTTAAAAAAACAACACACCCAGATCTTTCTATGTACTATAGGTTGGTAGGGGAATAAGTTTAAGGAAGTCATGTTGGAGTTCAAACACAAGGTGGTGGTATTGCACAACACAGAAGAGATTATGGAGAAATAGCTGCTCTCCCAGAGAGCTCACAGCCATTAGAAAAAAAGAATCCTCAAAGAGAAAGGTTGCAGATCACCTTCATACAAGCAAATCTTCAGAAATTGTAGGAGGAAAAAGCCACTATATCAATTCTCAAACATAAAACTGGCAAAAAGAGACAATTGCCTTGGATATATGTAACAAAGAAACAAACCGCCGTGCATTTCAGATCTACTTCAGTGTGAAGTGAGGACAATGGAAATACATCTCAGTAGCAGGCAAGTTTTATTTTATTTTCTGTATCTCTGCACGTGTGTACCAATGTGTGAGTCTATCCACTATTCAATGCCAGAGGAAAAGAAAAAAGGGTTTCTGGTGGCTAATGTGCTAAAAGATTTGAAAATAGATGTAAGGGAGCTGTTTGCTCGTAAAGCTCATCTGGTTTCTGAAAACACCAAGCAGTATTTTGAGCTGGATTCTCATTCTGGCAATATGTTTATAAAGGATAGAATAGACCGAGAAGCTCTGTGTGGTCAGACTGACCCTTGCCTCTTATATTCAGAAATCATACTAGAAAACCCATTGCAGCTAAACAGAATAGAAGTTCAATTAGAGGATGTGAATGACAATTCCCCCAAATTCTCAAAAAGTCAATTCCTTTTTGAAATATCTGAGCACATTCCCACAAATACCCGATTCCCTTTGGAAAGAGCTCAAGATTCAGACAAAGGAGAAAATGCTGTTCAGAACTACACACTTAGTCCTAATGAACATTTCAGGCTGGATGTGCAAAGTCACAGTGATGGCAGCAAATATGCAGAACTAGTATTGGAGAAACCATTAGACCGTGAGAAGGACACACAGCTGCTCCTGATTTTATCAGCTGTGGATGGAGGACTCCCAAAGAGAACTGGCACAGCACAAATAATCATTGATGTTCTAGATGCCAATGATAATGTGCCACAATTTAGCCAATCTCTTTATAAAATTAAAATACCCGAAAATACCTTGCTAGATACACTGGTAACTAAAATTGAAGCCAGTGACAAAGATCTTGGTTCCTATGCACACATCACTTATTCGTTCAGTCAAGTGCAAGACAATGCATTGAGATTATTCAGGTTGAATAAAGATACTGGAGAACTTTGTACTGCAGGGAGCATAGATTATGAGGAAAACAGTCATTACGAGATGGATATCAGAGCCACAGATGGAGGGGGCCTCTCTGCTTACTGCAAAGTCATTGTGGAAGTTGAGGACAGAAATGACAATGCCCCAGAAGTTGCCATTTCATCCATCACCAGTCCTTTATCTGAGGACTCTCCCCCAGACACAGTGGTGGCCCTCTTCAGGGTCACAGATCAAGACTCTGGAGACAATGGGAGAACAACCTGCACCATCAGCACAAACCTGCCCTTTGTGTTGAAAGCCAATGGAAATAATTATTACCAGTTACTAACTCAAAGGTCACTGGACAGAGAAAAAGCTTCAGGGTATAACATCACCATCACAGCCACCGACCAAGGTTCTCCCAGACTCACCTCAACAAGAGTTATTAATATTCAAATCTCAGATGTCAATGACAACCCACCAATATTTAAGGCAGCATTATATGAAATGCAGTTGGAGGAAAACAATATTCCAGGTCTGCTGATAGGTTCGGTCCGTGCTGTTGACCTGGACACTGAGCAGAATGCCAGAGTGACATACTCACTTTTGCCTGGGAAGGTAGGTGATGGCCCTGCTTCCTCCTACATCTCCATCAACTCTGAAACTGGGAACCTCTATGTCCTCCGATCTCTGGATTATGAGGAGATAAAAGAGTTTCAAGCAACTGTGAGGGCCTCTGATAGCGGCTCCCCTCCACTGAGCTCAGAAGTGATTGTCCTAGTTCTGATAGTGGATGAAAATGACAATGCCCCCTTCATCCTCTATCCTCTCCAGAACAGCACCTCCCCATCCAATGACTTGGTTCCTCGGGGGTCAGAGACTGGCTACTTAGTCACCAAGGTGGTGGCAGTGGACAGAGACACTGGCCAGAACTCTTGGCTTTCCTATGAACTGCTGAAGGCCACAGAACCGGGTCTCTTCACTGTGGGGGCCCAGAATGGAGAAGTGAAAACTATGAGGCCAGTTAATAAACGAGACACCTTCAAACAGAAGCTGGTTGTGGTTGTCCGAGATCATGGACACCCTGTCCGGTCCACCTCTGCAACCCTCAGTATTCTTCTGGTGGAAGGCTTTTCTGACCCTTACATGAAAATTATGGAAATTCCTAATGGTGAAGTAGTAGAGGAGGAAGACCGAAGTCTGACTATGTATCTGATCATATGCTTGGCCACCATTTCATTCATTTTCCTGCTTTCTCTAGTGGTGTTTATTGGCATCAAGATTCAGAAGCACAGAAAGATGATAGAGGAATACAATTCTACACCTAACTTCCCAGCAGGATCTAATTTCCAGGACAATCATGTGGATTCCAGTACTGGACCACCTTCCCAGGCTTACAATTATGAGGTGTGTTTAGCGGGTGGATCTCTGAACAGCGAGTTCAGGTTTCTCAGGCCTCTGTTTCCAGTATTTTCTGTGGAGCCTCCTAACCCACAGGTGAATCCAAGGAATTCAGCCGGTGGTTCCCAAGAACTCCTCAGCCATTCAGGGGAGAATCAACTTGCCAGCCAGGTGAGGATACTACTTGAATAGGTTTGATATAGTTTCATGTTCTTAAAACTTGAACATTTAAGAAAGCCCTCTTGGTCTCTGTGTAGTACAGTTTATGTATTATTTGATCCTCATTAATCAGTGAATCTAGATCCTGAAAGCATTGGATTGCCGGAAATCTATATGAGTGTTTGAAATCTTTCTTCTCGTTTCTTTTATTTTTAATTCTGTGTATTTCTGTATTCCAATATCTCTGTTCTAGTCCTTAAGAACCTAATAAGAGCTTTGCTAGATCATGCCCAAGGCCTATCTTGTCCAGCTTCCTGTTCCACAGCGTGGCCCACCAGATGCCTCTGAGAAGCCCACAAGCCAGAGGTGAGGGCATGCCTCCCTTGCAACTGGTTGCTCCCTTGCAACTGGTATTTAGAGGCATTTAAAGGTAATTTTATATACCTCTCCCTGTAATCACCTCTTTTCCAAACTAAAAAAACTCTAGATGCTGTAGGCCTTGCCTCATAAGGAAGGTGATCCTGGCCCCTGATCATCTTGGTTGCCCTCTTCTGCATCGTTTCCAGTTCTACATGTCCTTCTTAGATATAGTAACCAGAACTGTACACAGTACTCCAAATGTGGCAGCTCCATAGATTTGTTTGAGGGCATTTTAATATTAGCATTTTTATTTTCAATCCCCTTCCTAATGCTCCATAGCATGTAATTTGCCTTTTTTCACAGCTGCCTCGCACTGAGTCAACACTTCCAACGTTTCTCACTTGGTCTAGCTCACAGTACAGATGCATGCATAGGCAGTGGCGGACTGGGTCTAAAAATATTGGTTGCCAGGAGACAAAGGGGGCCCCACAGAGGCGGGCAGAGGCCGCGGCGGGCATGCTGCTGGAGGCTCGCCAGCACCCGCTGCCCTCCGCCAGGCGCCGCCAGCTGGCTGGGCGTAATATTCTTAAATATAAAGTATCCTCAGAAAATGATTTTATTAAAATTTTTATATAAAATAGTAATACTACGTAAATTTTAGTTGCATACAGTAATAATATTGGAACTTCTGTTATATTTTCAAACTACTAAAAGGTCATTAACATTTTTAACATATTGTCTAATGTTTAAGGGGGCCCTCTTCATCAGGGACCCACAGGGCCCACTTGCCATCGGGCAAGCTGACACCCTGGCCAATCCGCCACTGTGCATAGGCTTTCTGTAGATCATTGCTGGCTGGCAGGTGCTGCTGTGAAAATTGTGCAATGTTCATGCTTAGCATGTGGCCATAATATCATATCACACAAATCAAATCAAATCATCTTCATTAAGGTTTTAGACCAGCATAAGTAGGTACAAGCATAAAATGTGGTGTGGATAGAATGCATGACTGTGAGCATAAAATGAAATGCAGGGTATTCCTACAATACATAGGACAAGGTATAATACTGTAGGAATGTAAAACACTACAGGGCTGATAATAAATTATATTATCTATAAACTATATAAGCTATTAAAAAGTAGCACTAAAAGCTCTAAAAATTTAAAAACTATACATCTATAAAATAAATTATTAGATGGGGTGTGGGTAAAAATTATATTATCTATAAACTATCTATCTATCTATCTATCTATCTATCTATCTATCTATCTATCTATCTATCTATCTATGGTGTACTCATCGCTAATCCCATACGTGGCAGCTCTTGAAGGATTTTGCAGTTGAGGGGAGGGGGAGGGGGAGAGGAAGGCGAGTGGCCAGCGAGAGAAAGTGGGGGCCAGTCCGGCTGCTGGGTGGTGAGAGAAAATGGCGGCCAGGTCGGCCAACTGCTGGGCAGGGAGAGGAAGCGGCGGCCAGGTGGGGAGACAGACTGCGGTTGAAGGGTGGGGGGAGAATGAACTGGGGCTGAAGGGAGGGGGGAGACAGTGAGAACTAGGGGTGCAGATGCTCTGTGCCAGGTCAGCTAGTAAAGTATAATAGCTGTTGAGCGATATAAACAGTAGCACTAAAAAGCTCTAATATTTAAAAATTATACATCTGTAATATTATCTATGGGCTGCAGAAGATATGGGCTGTGTAACCGTTAATACTATAGAAACTCTAAGGTTTAAAAAGTGTACAATGAGGAATACAAAATTTCTGTGGAGCCATGTAGGTGGGCTATGTAATGGGACTCTGAGGGCACCCCGGTCCGGACTTGCTGGCTGTCCAGACCCAGCATATCTTGAACGCTTCTGCACAGAACCTGACAGAATCATCATCTGGTGTAGAACTGGGTTGGGCATCCAGGGAGATTGAGTAGTAGCAGCAAAATGTGATTGGCATGAATATCTCTATGGAATGGGCAGAAGAGAAAGATGTGCACTGTAGTTTCGACCTGCCCAGAGTTGCAAGGGCATAGTTGCTCTGCAAGTGGGGACTTTCTGTATCTGCCTTCTAACACGGCTGAGGGAAGGGCACGGCATCGGGCCAGAGCAAAGGCCCTCCTGTGGTTTGGAACTTCTGTGTTAGGTATGCAGCGGTGGAGGCAGTGTATCTGAGTCTTTCGGAGATGAGGAACATAGGAACATAGCTGCCATATACTGGGTCAGACCATTGGTCTATCTAGCTCAGTATTGTCTTCAAGACTGGCAGCGGCTTCTCCAAAGTTGCAGGCAGGAATCACTCTCAGCCCTGACTTGGAGATGCTAGGGAGGGAACTTGGAACCTTCTGCTCTTCCCAGAGCGGCTCCATTCCCTAAGGGGAATATCTTGCAGTGCTCACACTACTAGTCTCCCATTCATATGCAACCAGGGCAGACCCTGCTTAGCTAAGGGGACATGCCATGCTTGCTACCACAAGACCAGCTCTCCTCTCCTCACCTTCCCTCACCTCCTAGGAGGGAAGTTTGGGGTCCCTCCTAGATAGGTTCTATGCCTGTTATCCTCTGTTTGATAGATGTTTTGACCTGGTCATAGCCAATAGCAAGTAGAAGAGGTGGGTAGAGACCCAGAGCTGGCATTGTAGTCTGGAAAGTCTGTTTCCAGGTAGATTGAAAAGCATCTGGACTAGGAGCAGGACCGTGTGAGAAACCTGTGCAAAAGCTTTAAAAAAACCTACAGTAAACTGTCATCAGGAAAGGCCTTAAGTCTGAAGTGATGTGTGTCTCACTTTCAATTCACTATTTTGTGCCTTAAACAATGAAAAAGGGGACCACAGGTTCCTATTGCATCAAAGGATTTGAAACTTGGAATAAGGGAGCTTTCTGTTCAAATAACTCAGCTAACTTTCAAATGCAATAGGCAAAACCTTTGCCATGATATCCACTTCGGCCATTTTTTAAAAAAATGTTGCTTCTATTTCAAACTGTGCTTGAAACCCATTCAGATTAAAGTATGGATAGAAGTCACTCACAATGATTTAAAATTCTCTGAAATATTGCTTGTCCTTCCCCCTTTGCAGCAGTGGGCAGGATAGAACAGTTTTGTGCTGGGCAGGTACAAATGATGTTATTGGCCAGCTGTAAATGACTCATGAAGCCTGGCCGACTGGGGGATGCTAGTCACAGAAAGCCTATCAGGAAGAGTGTGATAAATATGTCGATTTCTGGTCATAGCTCACAAGTACAGTATGGGAAAGTGAGGGTCAAGAATTGCATATCATTTGTGTATACTCTTGCGTATCACTCAAAGTCGAAGGGACTACCTTTCCCACCAAATCAGTCTACTGACTGCAACTTGGATGGTCTCCCGCAACATGTCACAGTATCTGTGGCTGAGAGCGGAGAGCTGTTACAGCCATTGCTTTTGGAATGGAAGCCACGATGGAGCTTGTAGGGATATGGTGTAGGATAAGTACTTCTTTTTCTGTGAGTGACCCAGAGAATGTTGTGAGTCTGTTATAGGATGGCCCAATAAATAATGCTCTGGTTGTTAAGCAGGGAATGAGCACCCACAATCTCAGGCCAGAGGATATACCCACATTTTGGAAGTTAAAGTTAATGACTAACACATTGTGCAGGCTTACAAGGGCAGAGCAAGAGCTCCATCCTCTCAAGAAGACAGGAAACTAACTGCACACAAGGACTGCAGCACTTTCCTTGTGGCCCCACTACTGACTGGGATTCGCTTGGCGGGGACTAGAGAAAGGGCCTTTACAGTTGTGGCCCCTTGGCTTTAGAATGCTGTCCTGGAAAAGCTTCACAGGGCTATCTTGAGAAAGTTTGTTGTTTATAGAAACATCTGAAGACCCAACCTTTTAAGAAAGACTTTTAAATGTTTTATCTGCAGCATATGTCTCTGTGTTTTTAACTTGTAGCTTTTAAATTTTGTTTTAACTGGATCTTATTCTTAGTTAATTTTTAAATATTTTATTTATTTGATATTGCTTTTATCTGTTCTACCATTGCAGTGGAGGGGAGGGCTATAAATATGATAGATAGATAGATGCAATCTATCACAGTATCAATATTATTAAGATCAGTACTAATATTATTCACTTGCACCATAATATTATTCAATAAGAATTCTTCCCTAATCACAAATGGCAGCCCTTTTCAGTACCAGAGCTCAAAAATCTAGAGGGAATAGGAGAGCCATATTGTCTGTGTGGGGACAAGCTTTCCCTTTCTGTTAAAAGCCACTGTGGATAACTATTACCATCTTATGAGCCAAAGTAGCTTGGATGGCAAGAAATCCAGGCATAAAGGGCAGGCTCACCAACTCCAATCCGACTTAGATCTCTTCAGCCATGTTTGGACAGCACCAGCTGCGCTCCACTCACCCAGGAGGGCAGGACACTCACCTGAGTGAAGCCCAGACACTTCAACCCTTTCCTGCCATCTTCCGTAGACTGTGAACCCTCCAGTCTGTGAGCACTGCAGCAGGGAGGGCAGCCCACACCATGCTCAAGACAGTGTTCACTGTTACACAGATAGCCACAGAATTCAATCGCATTGCCTCTCCCTGAATCCCCGGGCAGAGATAGCCAAAGCTGTGGACAGTGGGGCAGCTGGGATATCAGTGTTCCTAGTACAGTTCTTTACAGCCAGGTCATGCCTGCTGCTCCAGGAAGTGGGGAGGGTTGGGGCACAAGAGGGCACAAAGTGAGGAGGAACCCCCACCCCACCCCACCGCTGTGACAGAGGAGCCAGAATCAAGGGGAGGGAAGATACACACACACACACACACCCCAAGCTGGATGGGGGATACCCACTGGTGAGTATGTGCCTGTCAATGCGCTTTAGGAGCACTTGGTTTTCTGCTCTGAATGATGATATGTGCCCAGTGACCTACTCTAGCTTAAACCTGGAAAGGAGGCTGCAGACTTGACTCCTGCTGCGAATCGATCTGAAAAGCTCTCATTCCCTTTCCTGCCTTTCTGCTGAGTCACCACTGTGACACTGTTCCCAGATCTCTCCCATTTTCTATGAGCATCTGCCTGCATCTGGGGCAGTGGCCACCACCCCTTGGCACTCCTGTGGCCACTCTTTGGCTTGGCAGCTGCAACAACCAGTAAAGTTGTGCCTCATGCAAACAACTGGAATGTTTGGTACACCATACTCCGGCTAATTACACAGAGATGATGACGTTGCATGTACAGTAACTCACCAGGAATGGTTTCAGTAGGTAGAGAGCAACATGCTCTATTGTCCCATGAACAGTATGTATTGAAATATTTCCCGGTGTGTTAATGTGCATGTAACGGCATCATCTCTGTATAATTAGCTGAATTGCAGTGTTCCAGACATTCCAGTTATTAGCAAGCAAGGCCTCTGTGACATACATGACAACTCAGGAGAAACAATCACCCAGGAGAGTTTCTCTATTAACCAGTGTTAGCCACATTATGTGATATCACTTCTCCTTGTAGCTCAGCTGAGAGCTGTGTCAGTGTGTGTGTGAAAGAGTGACTCCAAGCAATAAATCTTGACAAAAGTATGCCTTCTGCAGTGTTTCAGATAACAGAAACAACATGTACAAAATGTTCCATCTGACATTTTTATTTACCTAGAATATAAGTAAAAGAGCATGGTGTAGTGGTTGGACTAGCAATGGGAAGACCAGAGTTCTAATCCTTATTCAGTCATGAAGCTCAGTGGGTGACTCTGGGCCAGTCATGTATCTTTCAGCCCAGTCTACTTCACAGGGCTGTTGGGAGGACAAACCTAACTATGTACATCACTCTGAGCTCCTTGGATAAATTTAAAAGGAAAAACCACTTTTGTCTAATTTGGTGCCCAAGGCGACTGCCTAGCAGAGGCGTATCTAGGGAAAATAGCGCCTAGGGCAAGCACTGAAATTGCGCCCCCTGTCCATAATTTCAGCTGAAAAATACAAGTCAAGCTCGCTAATCTTTTAATATTTCAAAAACTATTTAGCAGTTGACGTAGCCAGACCAAAAAATGCTGGAAAACTACAAATTTCAGTATGCTGGGGCTCATGAAATACCCAAATACTATGTGGAGGTGTACTTGGAAAACTGAACAGAAGTGCCTGTCTAATTCTCTACTATGCATTGTAGCATCACTATTACATAAGTTTTAAAAATCAATGGAGAATTTGACTTTTCCCAGATACTCTGAAAATAATTAAAGGATATGCAGAGTAAACTGTGTCATTGCTTGGAATATATTCTAGTATTTCAGAAAGGCAGTTAAAACGAGAGAAAGAGAGCAAGAAACTCCCAGTGGGCCTTAATACTAAGGATTTCACACTGATTCAAAGACAAACTCACCATTAATAGCCATATTATTTAGACATCACATTTAACTCACTTATCACAAGAAGCAAAGTTAGAACAAATGAATACAATCCTAGCTCATAAGCTTCAGCTCAGTATTCACAAGTCCTGATTCTCTGTACTTAGTGCCAAACTAAATATGTCTACAGTGACTTATATTTTATATATATATATATATATATATATATATATATATATATATATATATATAAATTACCTGTAGCCTCTTTGAGAGGACTTCTTAAAGGCCATGTGGGGGGGGGGTCTGCAAAGGTTCCCCCTCCCCCCACTGGCCTCTAGGGCCTTGCAGGGGCCATTTGAGCATGTGCGGTGGCTGTTCTTTAATTTTTTTTTTAAATGGCCTCTGAAAACAAAATGGCTGCCATGCATGCCCAAATGGCCTCTGCAAGGCCTGGCATGGCCTAGGGCCTCACAGAGGTCATTTGAGAATGCACGGTGGCCATTTTGTTTTTGGCCGCCTTTTTAAAAAAAATAAATTTTTAAGAATGGTGCCCCCCTTCAAGTGGCGCCCAGGGCACGTGCCCTGCCTACCCCACCCTAGATACGCCCCTGCTGCCTAGTAAGCTGATATGGTCAGATCGGCCCTGGACCTACCATTTCCATGATTTTCTGCTTCTTTCAGACATAACTGAAAATCCTTGTTTTGTTGTTTTTGGCTTCTCCTGAAAGTGAAGAGAACTTTCATTCTTCTGAGCTTATTCTTCTGAGCCTTAGCTGTCCTCTCACCATCTTCACAGCTTCTGACCAGTCTTTTGTACTCTTCCATAGTTATGTGCACATTCTTCAATTTCCTATAGAGCATGTGCCTTTTCCTTCTTAGTTTTTTAGGGAGCTCTCTGTGCATCCACATTTGTTTCTTTAGATGTCTCCAGTTGTTTCCAAACAATTGATTGTTTCTTGGTTAACCATGAGATTGCTCCTCCTCCATAGAAAAATACATTGCCTGTCATCTCTACCTTCAGCTCAGTTGCCATCCTACTAACTTGGGTTGCTCACATGCTGACAGTATCAATTCCAGATCTCCTATGTCCTTTAAATACTGTGCAATTCTTCTATGTGCAATCCAGTCCTTCTGTGTTGCTGAATTCATTTTCCTACACAATATTCCAACTGCTGTAGCAATGTCAGGATGTGATACAGTTGTATCATAGTCACTTTCCATTTCCCAGGCTGTAGTTTTCATTGCTTTCCACAGACTCATTGGAGTCTCTGGGGGTGAAAGGTTTCAGAGAAAGGTAGAGCAAAGGTGTGTTTCATAGCTACCTGTCTTGCAATCTAGGTTTGGTCTTTCTCTCCAGGAGGCAAGAAAGGTGGGGTGCAAGAGAGCCACAAGGGGTTTTTCTAGTCCAAACGTAGTTGGAGGGTATTAGTGGTCGGGAGTCAAATATTGTGAGTCCTTGTTACATACAAGGCCCAATTCTGATGCAGCCCGATTCTGTATCAGTCAGGCTGCATCCATTGAAATACTCATCTCATTTGTCTTTGTTAAACTGAAACTCAATTAAATCTATTATCTTTTGCTTCTGAGTGTAAAACTCCCATCATCTTGCCTTTTTATTTGTAACCTGAGATATTTCACCCAAATCTTTAATTTTTACTTCATTTTAATTCTTCCTTTTTAAATTCTATTTTAATTCTATTTAAATCCTATTTTAATTCTTAATTATTTTAATTCTTTCTACCTCATCATAATATTTCTTATCCTGATGATAAACAATCAACATATATAAGCAAGTATGTCCATCTTCCATCTCTGTTTCTAATGTACAGACAAGGATCACCTTTTGCCTCTCTAAATCCTTCTTCCAGAAGCAATTGACTTAATTTATCATTCCAAGCTCTGGTTGCTTGTTTAAGTCCATATATACTTTTCTGTAGTTTACACACAAGAGGTCTTTCTATCTATCTATGTCCTCTTGGATATCACCATGTAAAAATTCAATCTTTACATCTAGATGATGCACATCTATTCCTTTAGATGCAGCAGTTACAAGTAACAGTCTAATCGATGCATACTTAACTACTGGTGCAAAGGTCTCTTCATAGTCCTCACCCTGTTTCTGTGCATACCCCTTAGTAACCAACCTGGCTTTATATCTTTTTTCATCACACTTAATAGTAAACACCCATTTGTATCCTATAGCCTTTCTGTTTTCTGGTAACTGTACAAATGTCCATGTCTTATTCTTATGAAGTGAACAAATTTCTTCTTTAGTGGTCTGTATCTACTTATGGATTCATGGTATTCCTTTTAATTTATGCCAATCTATGGATTCAGATATTTTCTCCACTTTTGCCTCAAAAGAATATCCTTTGGGTGGAATCCCTTTATTAATCCAATTTGAACGTCTCACCTCTAATTGTGGTTCAGTCCCCCCTTCTTGATAAGATCTCTCTGCAACATCAAGATTGATCATCAAGATTGATTATTTCTTTATTTTGACTTTGTCGTTTCTGTTCATCTTATTCACTTGCTGGAAAACTGAAGTTACTATTAGACATTGTATTGACGTTAGGCTTCTGTTTCTCATCAAAGAAAGCAACAGGGAGCAACTTAATAGTGGACCCTGTGGCAGGGTTGAGTATTCTATAGTTTTTACTGCCTGATTCATATCCCACAAAAATTTGTTGCTCATTTCAATTTTTCCCTTGGCTCCTTGGAGAGGTACATTTCTGATAAAAGGATAAACAAAAGTCTAGATATGACAGAAATGCAATACCACCAAAACTCCTTGAAAGATGTACTAAGGTAATGATCCAAAATTCAATGGCTGGGGAAATTGAGTACATTGGATCCAGCATAAATGACTATGCAACAGTCTGAGTCAAATGCACAGTTAGATGTTCAAACTGGGTAGCTCTTCAGCCTGAACTACAAACTGCAAACACAACAGCACTTGACAGTTTATTCTTTCCAATATACATAGTCACAGATGCAAATAGAAGCAGCATGCACTCCAGATATGGGAGGCATTTCAGACTCTGAAACATCAGGATTCCAATGTGAGCAAAAATATGATCAATAAAATGATCATGAGCCAGCCCACATGCATTTGGAATTGGTTTAGGGTCAGGCAGAATTCTCTTTCTTCATCATAAGCTGCCTGCTAAAAGTCTCTATCCCCAAATTTGGGCTTTTTATCCCTAAATGTGATAAACTTTACTTTCCAATTGTTTACCTAGTTGCTTCTTGACTCCTTTTAGATACTTCTGTTGCTAAACCATTAGTTTATCACTGACTGGAATACAAGCCCAGGAAATTAATATATTGAGAGGAAGAGAAATATATCGGAGCTCAGTAGTTGAAGGTTTTAAAGTTTCCATTCTGCAATCTCAATGATAGCACACTTGTTTATGTGGCCTTCTTTGAATCAAAAGGGAATTCCTGCCCCCGGCCTTCCCTGTGTGATTTGTTCCTATTTAAGAAAAAACCAAAAAGTGATTATGACTCACTCTCCCGACAAAAGTATACACATAGAGAACCACATTATCACAGATACGTACAATATATCCACATAAAAGTGTGACATTTTAGTTACTTCACACAGAGTACCCTATTTCCATCTCGGTAGTTAGAATGTTGGTGAATGTTTTGTGACATCACAGCTGCTTAATCAATATCTTGATGAGGAGGGGAGCTTACATGTGAGAGTCAGATTTTAGCTTGTTTTATGTATCAGCCAATGGTTAAAAGTAGAAACGTTTAATACAAATAAAGCAGACTTCTTCTTTTTCAAAAAGATCTTTCCATATACTATAGGTTGGTAGGAGAAAATGTTTAAGGAAGTCATGTTGTAGTTCAAACACAAGGTGGTGGTGTTGCACAACACAGAGCAGATTATGGGGAAATAGCTGCTCTCCCAGAGAGCTTGTAGCCATGAGAAAAAAGAATCCTCAACAAGAAAGGCTGCAGATAATCTTCATACGAGCAAATCTTCAGAAATTGCAGGAGGGAAAAAACACTATATCAATTCTCAAAAATAAAAGAAGTAAAAAGTGACAATTGCCTTGGATATATAAAACAAAGAAAAGAACTACGGTGCATTTCGGATCTACTTCAGTGTAAAGTGAGGACAATGGAAATATATCTCAGTAGCAGGCAAGTTTTATTTTATTTTCTGTATCTCTGCACGTGTGTACCAATGTGTGAGTCTATCCGCTATTCAATGCCTGAGGAAAAGAAAAGAGGGTTTCTGGTGGCTAATGTGCTAAAAGATTTGGAAATAGATGTAAGGGAGCTGTTTGCTCGTAAGGCACATCTGGTTTCTGAAAACACCAAGCAGTATTTTGAGCTGGATTCTCATTCTGGCAATATGTTTATGAAGGATAAAATAGACCGAGAAGCTCTGTGTGGTCAGACTGACCCTTGCATGTTATACTCAGAAATTGTGCTGGAAAATCCATTGCAGCTACACAGAATTGAAGTTCAAATAGAGGATGTGAATGACAATTCCCCCCAATTCTCTAAAAGTCAATTCCTTTTTGAAATACCTGAACAGACTCCCACAAATACCCGATTCCCTATGGAAAGAGCTCAGGATTTGGACAAAGGAGAAAATGCTGTTCAGAACTACACACTTAGTCCTAATGAACATTTCAGGCTGGATGTGCAAAGTCACAGTGATGGTAGCAAATATGCAGAACTAGTACTGGAGAAGCCATTGGACCGTGAGAAGGACACACAGCTGTTCCTCGTTTTATTAGCTGTGGATGGAGGACTCCCAAAGAGAACTGGCACAGCACAGATAATCATTGATGTTCTAGATGCCAATGATAATGTGCCACAATTTAGTCAATCTCTTTATAAAATTAAACTACCTGAAAATACCCTGCTAGATACATTGGTAACTAAAATTGAGGCCAGTGACAAAGATCTTGGTTCCTATGCACACATCACTTATTCGTTCAGTCAAGTGCCAGACAATGTATTAAGATTATTCAAGCTGAATAAAAATAATGGGGAACTTAGTATTGCAGGGACAATAGATTACGAGGTTGACAGTCAATATGAGATGGATATCAGAGCCACAGATGGAGGGGGCCTCTCTGCTCATTGCAAAGTCATTGTGGATGTTGAGGACAGAAATGACAATGCCCCAGAAGTGACAATTTCATCCATCACCACTCCTTTATCTGAGGACTCTCCCCCAGACACAGTGGTGGCCCTCTTCAGGGTCACAGATCAAGACTCTGGAGACAATGGCAAAACAGCCTGCACCATCAACACAAATCTGCCCTTTGTGTTGAAAGCCACTGAAAATAATTATTATCAGTTACTAACTCAAAGGTCACTGGACAGAGAAAAAGATTCAGATTATTACATCTCTATCACAGCTACTGACCAAGGTTCTCCCAGACTCACTTCAACAAGAATTATTAATGTTCAGATCTCAGATGTCAATGACAACCGACCAATATTTCAGAAAGCATTATACGATATGCAATTGGAGGAAAACAATATACCCGGTCTGCTGATAGGTTCGGTCCGTGCTGTTGACCTGGACACTGAGCAGAATGCCAGAGTGACATACTCACTTTTGCCTGGGAAGGTAGGTGATGGCCCTGCTTCCTCCTACATCTCCATCAACTCTGAAACTGGGAACCTCTATGTCCTCCGATCTCTGGATTATGAGGAGATAAAAGAGTTTCAAGCAACTGTGAGGGCCTCTGATAGCGGCTCCCCTCCACTGAGCTCAGAAGTGAATGTCCGAGTTCTGATTGTGGATGAAAATGACAATGCCCCCTTCATCCTCTACCCTCTCCAGAACAGCACCTCCCCATCCAATGACTTGGTTCCTCGGGGGTCAGAGGCAGGCTACCTGGTCACCAAGGTGGTGGCAGTGGACAGAGACAGTGGCCAGAACTCTTGGCTTTCCTATGAACTGCTGAAGGCCACAGAGCCAGGTCTCTTCACTGTGGGGGCCCAGAATGGAGAAGTGAAAACCATGAGGCCAGTTAATAAACGAGACACCTTCAAACAGAAGCTGATTGTGGTTGTCCGGGATCATGGACACCCTGCCCGGTCCACCTCTGCAACCCTCAGTATTCTTCTGGTGGAAGGCTTTTCTGATCCCTACATGAAAATTATGAAAGTTCCTAAGGATGATGTAGAAGAGGAGGAAGACCGAAGTCTGACTATGTATCTGATCATATGCTTGGCAGCCATTTCATTCATTTTCCTGCTTTCTCTAGTGGTGTTTATTGGCATCAAGATTCAGAAGCACAGAAAGATGATAGAGGAATACAATTCTGCACCTAACTTCCCAGCAGGATCTAATTTCCAGGACAATCATGTGGATTCCAGTACTGGACCACCTTCCCAGGCTTACAATTATGAGGTGTGTTTAGCGGGTGGATCTCTGAACAGCGAGTTCAGGTTTCTCAGGCCTCTGTTTCCTGTGTTTTCTATGGAGCCTCCTAACCCACATATGAATCCAAGGAATTCAGCCGGTGGTTCCCAAGAACTCCTCAGCCATACAGGGGAGAATCCACTTACCAGCCAGGTGAGGATACTATATGAATAGGTTTGTTATAGTTAAAGTTCCAAATTCATGATCATCTAAGAAAGCCCCCTTGGTCTCTGTGTAGTACAGTTTATTTATTATTTGATCCTCCTCAATCAATGAATCTTGATTTTGAATGTACTGGATTGCAGAAAATCTGTATGAGTGCTTGGAATCTTTCTTCCCCTTATCTTTATTTTTATTTCTGTGTATCTCTGTTCTTCAATATTCTTGTTCTTAGGAATATAAGAAAAGTCCTAGTAGATCAGGCCCAAGGCCTATCTAGTCAAGCAACCTGTTTCACACAGTGGTCCACCAGATGCCTCTGAGAAGTCCACCAGGAAGAGATGAGAGCATGCCCTCTCTCCTGCTGTTGCTCTCCTGCAACTGGTATTTAAGGCTTCTTGCCTCTGAGGCTGGAGGTAGCCTATAGCCACCAGACTAATAGCCATTGATAGACCTGTCCTCCAGGAATCTGTCCAAGCCCCTTTTAAAACCATCCAAGCTGGTGCCCATCACTATACCGATAAGTCAATAGATTAATTATGTGCTGTGTGGAAAAGTACTTCCTTTTGTTGACTCTTTCAGTTTCATGGGATGACCCCTGGATCTAGTGTTGTGAGAAAGGAAGAAAAAATGTTCTCTCCACTCTCTCTAATCCATGCATAATTTTACACACCTCTCCCCTCAATCACCTCTTTTCCAAACTAAAAAGCCCCAGATGCTGTAGCCTTGCCTCATAAGGAAGGTGTTCCAGGCCCCTGATCATCTTGGTTGCCCTCTTCTGTTCCAGTTCTACAATGTCCTTCTTAAGATATGGTAACCAGAACTATACATTGTACTCCAAATGTGGCAGCACCATAGATTTCTATAAGGGCATTATAATATTAGCTTTTTAAAATTTTCAACCCCCTTCCTAATGTTCCTTAGTGTGGAATTTACCTTTTTCATAGCTACCGTGCACTGAGTCAACACTTTCAATGTTTCTCACTCAGTCTAGCTCACCGTTCAGATGCTCACATAGGCTTCTATAGATCATTACTACTTAAAAGTAACTTGCTGGCAGGTGGTGCTGTGAAAATTGTGCAAAGTCCATGCTCATCATGTGGCCGGAACATCATATCACACTACAAGGGAGCATGGGGATTTATGTCAGCCTATGCAAGCATCTAGACTACGAGCAAGACCATGTGAGAAATTTGTGCAGAAGCTTTAAAAAACCTGCACTAAAACCTGCACTAAACTGCCATCTAGAATGCCCCTCCCAAGGCTTCATGCTGCTGGGAGGGTTGTTTGTCCCAGCCCTACCCTGGCACGAGCCCTGGAAGACTCCCGATTGGTCAGGGTCTCTGCAGGGGTTGGGGTTTGTACTGCAGCTACTACTGTTCCCCGTCCCAAACAGTCAGTCAGTGCCTGGCTTTCCCTGCCCTTCCCTCCCCTGGTTCAGATAGTTGCTGGTCGTCCTTTTGGGGGCTGAGTAGGAATTTTTGGCTTCCAACTTATTGGCCATCATTGGAGGTTTTTTCGCCTATTCTGTTCTGCTGACCAAGTTAGTTGTTCGCTATTTAGTTTGATCACAACTGGGCAGGGACAGTGTGGGCTGAGTTGTCAGCAAAGGGAATTTAACATCGGTAAGCACACTTGGGCAGCTTCATTGGTTAAGTGGTCAATCGCTCCCTTGTGGTTCTTGTGGCCCAGGGATGCTGGTTGGCCATGAAACCGGCTTCAGGACTTCGCAAATCCTAGGGCTCAGTGGTCTGGGAGATGCGAAGCCCTGGAAGTGTCCAGACCCCTCCGGGGTTGACTATGAAGGGATAGAAGCGAGTTCTTACCTGCTTCTTTCCGGAGTCAGGGTGTGTTGCCTGTTTAGGACTTGGGTTAGGACTGTGAAGTCTGAACCCGGTTGTTTAAGCTGGGGAGGGTGGAGTGTTTCCCTCCTAATGTCCGCTACTTAAGTATTCAATTGGATTAATAAAGTTGTGGCCCGTTATCCCAACACTTGATGTCTGTGTCTTCTTGGGCTAGGGTCTGGTAACAAAGGCCCTATGTCTGAAGTGATGCGAACTTTCAATTCACTATTCTGTGCCTCAAACAATGAAAAAGTGGGCCATTAGTTCCTAATGCACCAAAGGATTTGAAACTCGGAATAAGAGAGATTTCTGCCCAAATAACTCAGCTAATTTTCAAAAGCAATAAGCAAAACCTTTACCATGATATCAGCTCTGGCCATGTTATTTTTTAAATAAAATAAAATAAAATAAAATAAAATAAAATAAATACTATGTTGCTTCTATTTCAAACTGTGTTTGAAACCCATTTAGATTAAAGTATGGATAGAAGTTGTCACAATGATTTAAAAGTCTCTGAAATATTGCTTGTCCTTGCCCCTTTGTAGGATTGGACAGGGTAGAATGGTTTTGTGCTGGGCAAAGGAGGAGGTACAAACAATGTGACTGGCCATCCACTCATAGACTCATAGAGCCTGACCCACTGGGGGAGGGGTGTGTGCCTGGCTGGCTGCAGAAATCTATCGGGGGTAAATAAATAAATTTCTGGTCTTAGCTAGCAAGTGTAAAGTGTGGGAAAGTGAGGATCAAGAATTGGGGAACATTTGTGTGTACACATTCTAATTTGAAGGGGTTAGGCAATGGAAACTCTGCCTTGTCCACCAAAAGCTAATCAGTCTACATATTTTCATTAGCCTCCCTCAATGTGTCAGTAATGAGCCAGGAGCCGTTGTGGCAATTGCTTTTGATCTGGAAGCCAGGATGATGCTTTTTGTAGAATAAGCACTTATTTGTGTGTGAGCCATCCAGGGAATTTTGTGGGTCATCCAGAGAACATTTTGTTATAGGATGGCCATATAAATAAAGAAGCTATGGTTCATAAGCATCCACAGTCTCAGGCCTGGGGATGTAGTTAAAGTTTATGTCTAAAACACCGTGCAGGCTTACAAGGGCAGATCAAGAGCTCTGTCCTCTCAAGCAGCCTAGAAACTAACTGCACACAAGGACTGCAGCACTTTCCTCGCAGCCCCACTACTGACTGGAATTTACTTGGCAGGGACTAAAGAAAGGGCCTTTCCAGTTGTGGCCCCTTGGTTTTGGAATGCTGTCCTGGAAGAGCTTTGCAGGGCTCCCTCTCTCAAAGTTTTTTTTGAAGTGAAGACCTATCTTTTTAGAAAGACTTTTAAATGTTTTATCTGCATTGTATGTCTCTGGGTTTTTAACTTTTAGCTTTTAAGTTTTGTTTTAATTAGATCTTGTTTTTAGTTAATTTTTATAATCTTTATTTATTTCATATTGTTTTATCTGTTCTACCAATTTTGTTAATTGCCCTTAGCAGTAGTGCCCTGGAGTGGGGGGGGGGTATAAATATTTTGAATAAATAAATAGATTCCATTAAAGACTTGAAATGTGTGTCAGTACTTTCACTTAAGTCAATGTACTAGGGATAGCTATTTTGGGACAGAAAGACTATGAAAATAGAAACCAACTATGGCATGAGAGTGATATGGAGAGATCTTTAGGGGACTGCAAGGTCTTAGTCTTAGAATCCTCCAAGGCTGAGGATGAGAAGGACTATTATTAGGATGAGGATGAGAAGCAATATTATTAAGATTAGTAGTAATTGTATTCACTTGCACCATACCAGAGGATTCTTCCCTGATCACAAATTGCAGCCCTTTTCAGTACCACAGAGAGAGAACAAGATAACCATTTGGTGGAGATGACCTTTCCCTTTGTGTTAAATGCCATTGAGGATAACTGTTACCAGCTTGTTAGTCAAAGTAGCTTAGATGGTAAGAAACTCTCTGAGGTGGGTCTCACGATTCGTGAGACCCGCTTTTGTTAAAACTGCAGGGAGAGGGGGCTAAGCCCCCTCTCCCTGCAGACGAGCAGGCAGGGAGCCCTGGTAGCCAGATTGGCTGCCCACATGATGGCCAGCTCCGTGACGGAGCCGGCGGGGGTGGGGGGAGCGGGGGCCGCGTGGCCCCCGCAAGCCCCAGTATGCCCTGTGCGAGCGCGCAGGGCATACTGGGGAGACCCCCGAGCCGGGAGGTGGCTTTTTGCCTCCCGGCTAGGGGTCTACTCATGAGTAGGCACAGCGTGAAGCCACACTGCAGCTAGGTGTGTGCACGGAACCGCAGCGCTGTGGTCCGGCACTTTGTCAGGGGCTCTTTAAAGGGCGGGGGAGAGTTTACTTACCCCTCCCGCCACTTCCCCCCCTCCAGTGCGCGTATTGTATGTAGTAATTGGGGTGGCAGGATACCTCCCTGCCGCCCCTTCTCCCTCTTCAGTGCAAAAGGCTTCACAGAGCCTTTTGTGCACGTGCACGTTGCGCGCGAGCTTCACGTCTCCCCGACATGCATGCGAGGGGGGAAAGCGGCGGGAGGGGTAAGTAAACCCTGCCCCGCCCTTAAAGGAGCCCCCACCATCTGAACCGGTCCGGACTGGTCTGGACAGTCTGGAGGCCTTTAGAATGGCCTCCGGACCGGTCCGGACCCATCCCTAACCGCAGCTACTCACGAGCCTAAAAAGCAGGTTTGCTGGAGCACCCGCTCCGCAAACCTGCTTTTTAGCAGGGGTTCTCGAGCGGGTTACCTGCTCAAGAACCACCGGGCTCGGCTGCGAGCCCGGTGGTTCTTACGATCAACAAAAATCGGGCTAGGCTCTCCTAGCCCTATTTTTGTTGGTCATGAGAATCGCCCCTCTGAGTATAATATCATCACACAGCCACTGACTGAGACTCTCCCAAACTCAGTTTGACAAGAATTATTCAGATACAGTTGACTCATGTCAACAACAACTCCACAGTGTTTGAAGACTCATTTTTTTTTCAAATTCAGTTTTTATTAATTTTAACAATAGTAATATTATCATTCATTGCAAATACACACAAAAAGGTGGACTTCCCGCACACATCTCTTCGTGAATCATCAACTATAAAATTTACCCTTCCTATAATAATAATAATTCAAAACATAAATTCAAACCCTTACAAACATAGCTAATCTACCCAACCTGCAGTTTTTTACTAAATTTCAAACCCTTCTGTAAAGTCCGAAGTAGGAAAGTAATTCTTTAGATACAACAGGAATGGTTTCCAATCTTCTTTAAAACATTCCAAGCTTTGGTCTCTTATTAGTGCTGTAAGTTTTGCCATCTCCGCATATTCCAAAATTTTTATCAGCCATCTTCTTTTGAAGGCAGTTCATTACTCTTCCATTTCTGTGCATATATAATTCTGGCCGCCGTAGAAACATACATTAAAAATGTTAGATTAGTTGTAGAGATTACACCTTGTGTTATTCCCAGCAGGAAGGCTTCTGGCTTCTTAGGAAATGTCATTTTAAATATTTTCTTTAATTCATTGTAAATCATATCCCAATAGGTTTTAGCCTTCCCACAGGTCCACCACATATGAAAAAAGGTGCCTTCAGAATGTCCATACTTCCAACATTTGTTTGAAACATTTTTATACATTAATGCCAATTTTTTTTGGTGTCAGATACCACCTATACATCATTTTATAATAGTTTTCTTTTATAGCATAACATGCAGTGAATTTTAAATCACTTTTCCATAACTTTTCCCAGGCTGCCATTTCTATACTATGCCCCACATCTTGAGCCCACTTTATCATAGTTGTTTTAACCACTTCCTCTCTTGTCTCCTCCAGAAGCAACAGTTTATACATTTTAGAAACTAATTTTTCATCATTTTGACATAATTCCTTCTCAAAATTTGAAGTCTGATCCTCAAATCCAACTTTAAAGTCTTTCAATCTGGTCCATTGGATTCTCTAAAAAAAGCACAACATCATCTGCAAAGGCTCTCAACTTTTAATCCTGTTTCCCAATTTTAGGACCATGTAATTTATCATCTTCTCTGATAGTTCTACAAAGCACTTCTAGAACCAATATGAAAAGCAATGGGGAAAGTGGACATCCTTGTCTAGTCCCTTTTTGTATTACACAATTGTCTGATAGTTCCCCATTTATAATAATCTTAGCATATTGCTCCGAATAAATTGTCTTAATTGCCCTAATAAAATTGTTGCCAGCAGTCATGACCTCTAGTAATCTCCACATAAATTGCCACGAAATATTGTCAAAAGCTTTCTCTGCATCCAAAAAAATCATCGCCATCTGTTTATCATTATGTTTTTCATAATACTCCAATACATTCAAGACTGTTCTGACATTGTCTCTCAGTTGTCTCTTTGGCAAAAATCCAGCTTGATCTTCATGAATAAAATGCCTTAATATAACCTTCATTCTTCTTGCCAAAATGGCAGCAAAAAGTTTGTAATCATTATTTAAAAGTGAAATTGGTCTATAATTTTTGACTGACGTTAGGTCTTGATTTGGTTTTGGGATTACTGCAATATTTGCATACTTCCACGAATCTGGCATAATCCCTTTTTGTAGAATATCATTCATAGTCCATTGAAGAGGTTGTAGGATTTGATCTTTAATTGATTTATAGTACAAAGCTGACAGTCCATCAGGCCCTGGGGCCTTGTTGGGCTTAGCTTGATTTATTGCTTCTGTTACTTCCATAATTGTTATCGGAGCATTCATAATTTCTATTTGTTCCTTAGTGAGTTTTGGAATATTTTTGGTCCAGAGAAACTGCTCAATTTTTTTATCTTCAACTATTTCGCCTTTATATAATTCTGAATAATATTTTAAAAATTCCGCTCTTATTTCCTTTCCATCATAAGAGAACCAATTTTTTGTAAGTATTTTAGATATATAATTTTTCTTCCTCTCAGATCTAATTTTCCAAGCTAACAACTTGCCTGGTTTGTTTGCAAACTCAAATGTCCTTTGTTTAACATATTTCAAATTCCGTTCAAGTTCATTTGCTATCAACATAGAAAGTTGTTGTTGCAACATTTTGATAGCTTGAGTGACCGACTTCTTATCTTTAGCCCATAATAATTCCCTTTCCTTTTTGGAGATCTGCATCAATAATATCTCTTTTTTCAATCCTCTTTGCTTTTTAAAGTATGAATTTTGCTGTATAAAAAAACCTCTCATAACCGCTTTACTTGCATCCCAGACAATTTTATTGTCCATTCCCTGGTTTAAATTCAATTCAAAATAGTCCTTTAGTTTCTTTTTAGCTTTCTCCACAACATCTGGTTTTTTCAAGAGGTATTCATTTAATCTCCAATGAAATGAAGTCGTTCCTTTCTTCTTCCATGTAAAACAAATTGGATTATGATCTGAAAAGGTCCTAGGTAAAATATCCATCCTTTCCATACATGGTGTAATAGCTTTAGATGTCCAAACCATATCTATCCTTGAATGTGATTGATATCTTTCAGAGAAATAAGTATATTCTTTTGCATTGGAATTTTTAATTCTCCACTAATCATAAAGATCCATGTGTTCTACTAAGTCAAAGAATACTTTGGGAAGTTTACCTTGTAAGTTCCTATCCGAAATATCGGATTTTCTGTCCAAAGATGTCGAAACAATTCCATTAAAATCTCCCAATATAATCAAATTGACATTCGATAACTCCGCCATCTTTTGATCCAAGTAGTTATAAAATTCAACTTTCTTTTCATTAGGGGAATAAATTCCAATTATCACTGCTTTAATCCCGGAAATTAGAATTTCCAATGCTAATAACCTGCCTTCTTCATCTTTAAAAATCAATTTGGGTTCAAATTGTTGTTTGACATAAAATACTACCCCTCTTTATTTTTCTTATCTGAAGAAACAAATTCTTGTCCTAAAGCCTTATTAACCAAAAATTTTCTATCTTGCTTTCTAATATGGGTCTCTTGTAAGCACACAATGTCCAAATTTTGTTTCTTAAGAAGATGAAAAACTCTATTTCTTTTAACTTTTTAATTTAAGCCATTAATGTTCCAAGAAAAAAATCTGTAATTTCGTTTGTAATCCATGTAGTCTAGTTCTAATTATGTGTTGAGGAAGCGGGATACTCAGGGGATAAGTCTTTTTTGTATTTCCGCCAAAATTCTTGCACTTTAAGAAGCTCAGCGAATCTATTCTTCTTACCCTTGTAGAAGAAAGAAACTCCCTCTGGTAGTTCCCACCTAAAACGTATTCCATTGGCATTTAATGCATCAGTCAAAAATTTGTAATCCTTACGTTTTCTTAAAATTCTAGCTGGAATTTCTTTCAGAATTTTTATCTGGTGAGCTTCAATTGTGAGAGCTGTAGCAAAGTGAGCCTGAAAAATTCGCTCAGTAATGTAACGTAATGTAATTTTATTTACAGTCATTGACCAAACAGAGAGTAAAAACCAGTAAACATTAAAATATGTATATACATATTAACAGTTTAAGATTGGGGTGAGTAATTGATTTAGAAGTAAATTGCACCAAGCAATCTTTAGTTAATTTATTTCTTGTAGCGAAATCTGAATTTAGGCGAAAAGCTTTCTCAGTCTGTGCCTCCATCTCTCCAGCTGTAATTCCCAAAAGTGATGCAAGTTCTTCCCCAAGTAATTTCTTAATATTCTGGTCAGCTTTCTCTGGGATGCCCCTGAACCTTAAGAATCTCTCTTTTTGTCTTAATTCCAGCAATGCCATTTGATCTAATAGTTTTTCTTTGTCATCTTTCAGTGATCCCACATCCTTCTCTAAAGTGTCAACCCTTGATTTAAATTCTTTATTATCTTGTGCTAATTTTTGACTGTTTCCTCAATATTTGATGCTCTATCATTTATTTGCAGCATGTTCTGTTTGAGCTGAGTCATATCCAAAGTAACTTGTTGGAGAACATTAGCGTTTGACTGAAGAATTTGTTTCATTTCTGATAGTGTCTGATCCAGATTTGCAGACATTTTGACTTCCCCCACACCTGGACTTGGAAGGGAAAGTTTCCTAAGCTGTGGATGTATCTGGCTTTGGTGTAGTTTTTTTTGACATCATCTTTCTCTCTTTCTTGTTCTTTTTTTTTTCTCCTTCCCCTTTCTTAGAGGAGAGAGAAAGGAGTAAAGCACTTTCACAGCAGGTTTTAATGTCCTTGATCTCAAAAGAGAAAGTAGAAGCCTGTAGTTATTTTCCAAATATAAACAGTTCTGCACCACAACTCATATATCTTATCACTAGCAGTTCAGTTTTCTCACGGTGGCGTGAAACGCCTTTTGGCTGTAATTGGCTGAATCAGTAATAGACAGCTTGAATGACAAACAGCAAATCTCCTCTTCCATAAACTTTTTTAAACAGCAAGAAAAATAGTTTCCACTAATAAGATCTTTTTCCAAATACTGAAAGCTTTTAAACATCAGTTAATCTCTTAAGTTCCAATAATTGGCAAGAAGATTGGGTTCCTCTCCTTAATTATAACCAAAAAGAACTTACAGCCGCGTCTTGTAGCTATCTTCCCAGTAAACGCAGGAGGAATTCCAGCAATTTATCATCAATCACGTTGAAAGGTGAGCTTCTTAAACTTTAGCAATTAATTAGATCCAAACCCTAGAAATTGGCTGCCAGCCAGCTTTGGTCAAAGAGATTTCCACAGAAGAAGACAGCTTGATTTACATCCAGCCCCCGCCGCTCTTTACCTAAGACAGAATTGCGTCCTTTGGCACAACTCTGAATTAGGGAGCTGGCAAAAGGGGGACAGTGGTTTATCTTGAGTCAACCCTTTAATCCAGGGTGAGGTGGGGGGGTGGTTTGAAGCCTCAAAACCCCCTTAATTTCTTCTTCTCGGTCCTCCCCTGTCAGGGAGGCATGCAGCTGCGTTGTCAGCCCAACCGGAAGTCCATTGGCTGTGTTCACTCATAACACAAAATCAGAGCTGAAGGGGCCTTCCATTGAAATTTGTGCACAGCTGAATGCATGTAACTGCAGTTCAGACCAAAAATCTACCCACAGTTTCCCTCCCTAGACTTTGATTTGTACCTTAGGTGTGTAGTTGGTTTTGCCACTTTTAACTCTGGTTTTGCGGTGCTGGCATTACATCTGAATGCAGCACCACAATCTCACTCTTCGGCAACTGGAGTTGAGGGGGGAAGCTCCTCCCTCACTCTGGCTGCCATTGGCAGTGTGGGCTGTCCTTCATGAAAGAAGGAAGCCTGCACAGCCAGTTCCCCCTCCCCTCTGCAGTCTCACTGACTGCAGGTACCCGGCTCTCCATTTTGTTCAAATTCGGAGAGCGAGGGTGGGTTGGGAAGAGGAACCATGGGTCCATTGGACCCGCAGTTCCATTTTACATGCAAATATGGCCATTGTATGAAATTTGTATGTGTATGATAGTGATGTTCTAGTTTTGCTGATCCTTTTGCTTTGTGCTTTTAATTTGGATGTGAAGCAGAATGCCAAAGTTAACTGCAGCAAAATACTCTGCAAATCTACTCAGACGTAAGTCTGATTGTACTCAGTTGCAGCCCTACTCCTTTTTACCTGGCAAGGTTGGTGATAATTCTGTCGCTGCCAATACCTCTATCTATTTAGGGGAGTTTACATATTGTGTGTCTGTGGAGAGGAAGCTAGTACAATTGATTATTTTGTAGCCTCCAGAATTTTGCTTGACTATATCTTACTCCTGAAAGTTGATTTTAGAGTGGAAAGTGACCATTTGCTCTTGACTCTGTGTATGAGATCCCCAGATTGTAACATCTTTATTCTGGAGGAACTTACCCCTGTCAAAGTCGACACTGTCTCCCTTACTCGTATCAGATGGACCAGTGAGACCAACAAAGGCCTGAGCAATCGAGTTGGAGGAATTGCTGTACCTCAGATCAAATATTTTAATGGCCGGTTCAGTGAATGAAATTTTAGACCATTACCAAATGCTGATCCTGCGACTGCTGGGCCCTCTCACTACTGAGAGGTGACCAGGTCCCCTATCCAAGAGTAGCAGTTCTATACCATGGTTCGACCATGATTGTGTACTAGCTAGGGAACAGCTAGTTAAAGAATTTAATTTATTTAGAGTTGGGGCCCCATCAACATCTTCTCAATCGGCGATGCCCCTGAAAAAATCTGATTCGCCTTAAGAAAAAACTGGCAATGAAGGAGTCCTGGCAGATGCTGATACAGGCCTCTAGGTTGAAAAATTCCTTTAGATTTTGGTCACTAGTCAGAGGGAAATCAGTCCCAAAACAGCCTGAGTACTACCTGATCCCACCTGGGATATAGGAATGCTATTTCTGTGCCCACTTTCATGTACCAGATTGTTTCTATACAATAGATGGCAGGGAGGATTTCTTCATCCCCAAATGGTCCCCAGTCACTCCTGGAGAGATTAATGAATTGGTTGGGCAACAAATATCTGGGATGGCACCTGATGGTGATTTTGTCTCCATTGAACTGATAAAGTCTAATATTGCATGGTGGGTCCCAGTATTAGCACCACTTTTTTACATTAATTAATCAGATTGCATGTATACCCCATGACTGGGGCTTGTCTATAATTATCCTGATCTTCAAGAAAGGAAATAAAACTGATCCAGCTAATTATAGGCCAGTTAGTCTCCTCTCCATAATTGGCAAACTTTATGCCAGACACTTATATAGGAAGCTCCTTGAATGGTTTGACTGAGAAAGTGTACTGGCAGATGGGCAGGCAGGCTTCAGAGCTGGACAATCCACTTTAGACCAGGGTCTGGTCCTGAGGCATCTAATAAATAAGTATAAGAACAAGCCAAGGGATGCACTGTACACCACTTTAAGCCGGCTTTTGATCACATCTTTCATGTTTATTATGGGGGAAATTAGCAAATTCCTCAGTTGACCGAGAGTTACTCCTTTTGATAAAAAAGGTCTGTATAGGGGCTCTCACTTAAGAGTGTGTTGCAATCTGCAGGGACACTTAACAAACCATTAGTGCAGAGAGGAGAGTCTAGCAGGGATGTATACTAGCTTCACTATTGTTTAATTATTACATTAATTACATAGTGGATAGAATCTCTAATCTGGAATTTCATCCACCAAAATTGGGCAGCAGACATCTATCCATCCCTCTCTATTCAGATGATGACATGCTTCTGTCATGGTCTCTGGTGGGAATGGGGAAAAATGTTATGAGTTCTGGCTGATTACTGTCATGAAAACCTGCTTTCCATCAGTTTTCAGAAGACAAAGGTCGTAATGTTCACCGGGAAACCCATGATCCACAAATGGCAAATTAATGGAGTTAGTGTAATGCATACAATGCAATACAAATAGTTGAGGGCCACCTTTCAGTGACACGTAGCTGGAAAAAGCAAACTAATTCCATTGTAACAAATGCTCAGAGGTCAACTACTGCAATTTTGAGATTCTTCTTCTCCTTTATTCCATTTGCCATTAAGGCCTTTCAAACTAAGGTAATATCACAGCTCCTTTATGGCTCACAGATCTGTATATAAAGTGACTTTCGCCCACTTAAAAAGGTCCAGTCTAAATTTCTTAGGGTTGTCTTTTCAACCTCCTGCTGTGTGTCAAATGCTAAGCTGCAATTGGAAGTGGGCCTGTTAAGTTTGGAGTCTTGTGCCTGGATCTATATCTTCAACTTTTGGTTGAAATTGCTCTATTTTCCTTCTGGCTTTGCTCCCTTAATCTTTAAGGATGGATATCCCTCTGATTAGACACATTTAATCACTGATAAGCTAACATTTTATGAGTTTTCACCTCCTAGAGCCTTTGGATGGGGTGGTCTATAAATGTAATAAAATAAAATAAAATAAAATAAAATAAATATCTACTTCCTTTGGGCTATGATAACACCAAGGTGATCCTTAGGCAGCACATTACCGATATGGAACACCAGATAGATCTAAGCCGGGCACCAAGTTATGTATGGTTTGGAGCTGCTAAGCCCTTGCAAAAACCAGTGAAATATCTGTATAATTTGACATTCCCAACACACAGAAGAGCCCTGACATTAGCTTGGCTCTATGTGCTGTCCTCTGTGGTATTGGAGGGTAGGTTTAGGAGAATCCTCTACCTGGAGAAACTGTGTCCTTGTGGGAATGGGGGTGTTGAGTAGGGGTGTGCATTTTGGAATTTTCTTGTTTCGATTTGTATCTGAATCGAAACATCCCCATTTTGTTTTGTACCCAAATTTTCTGAATCCGAATCAGCCCTGTTTTGTTTTGTAGCCAAATTTTCCGAATCCGAATCAATTTGGATTTTTAAAAAGGGTCCCAGGGCAAAAAGAGTGGGTGGTGGTGGTAGTGTCCAATGGGTGGAAGCGACCACCCAAATTTCAAAGGAATTAGGCAAAGGGCTGATTTTTTTGTGTGTGATTTTTTTTAAGTTTACACATCTTTAAGAATTTTCCCATAGGGAATAATGGGGATTCCAGCAAATGTATCGCTTCAAATCAAGGGGAAAGGGATGACCCAGTGCAGAGTGTGGTGGGTGGTAGTGCCCAATGGGGGCAAGGAAACTTCCAGAATTATTTCAAAGGAATTGGGCAAAGGGCTGATCTTTTGTGATTTGTTGAAGTTTACGTGTCTTTAAGATTTCTCCCATGGGGAATAATGGTGGTTTCAGCAGCCCCATAATTCCACTTGGGGGGCACTGGGGTTGCCCAGAGCGAGGGGTTGTGTAGTGCACATAGGGTGCCAACCACCCCCACACCCACAAGCCTGTGGGGTACTGGGTTTTGTTGTTTCTGTGGTGTTCATTGTAGATTCTCTGCTAGCATATGAGATTATCAGTGAAAAACAAGAATCCACTCTCATATGCTACCAGAGAATCTACACTCAGAACACCACAGAAACAGCAGAACCCAGCACCCCATAGTTTAGCAACCCTTCCCCTGGCCAATGTGGGGTCAGTAAAGAGTGGGAAGAAGCAAAAGAGCCAATGGGGAACAAGGAGGGAATTGTCAGCAGGTCAGCCCATGATTTAGGTCACTGATCAGAAGGCTGGAAGGGTGGGAAATTCAGAGAGATGTCAAACACAAAATGGAGACTGACTCAGAGATCACCACAAAATGGAGGTTCGAAACAACAAAACATTTTGTAGCTGAAACAGGGACGTTTTGTTTTGTATACAAAACTTTTGGATCTGGAAAATGGGTGTTTTGTTTTGTCTACAAAACACCCGAAACAGGCTGTTTTGGGTACAAAATGTTTTGTATCCGAAACGTTTTGCACATCCCTAGTGTTGAGACAGTTGGTCATGTGCTTTTGTGTTGATCTTTCTACCGTGATTTGCATTCTATTTATATTGCTGCTCTTGTTTTTAGATACCCAAATAACTCTGATGAGTTTTATATTCACTTATTTCTCACTGAAAAATACACTTATGTTTTGCATCTGGTACCCAAATAGTTTACGGTTGAGATTAAGATTCGCTCATGGTGTGTCAGAAACAGTTAATTCTGGCTTTTAGTTTGCTTCACTTTATTTTATATTAATTTTATGTAATAGTTCACACACACACATCTGTATTGATATTTACCTTTGATGTCCTTTTTATCTGGGTCTGGTCTGAGATCTGTATCAATGATCATAATAAACTGAACTTAACTGAATTTGAAAAACTATGCTTTCTGATCTCTAGAGTATGAGCAGATATTAGGGTCCCAAGACACAGTAAAAGCTTTTGATAGCGGTCCCCTGCCCTTGTAAAAAGTGTGTGTCTAAATTGTCCTCATGGATAAAAATGGCAATGTTCCCTTCTTCAACTATCCTCTTCAAAACAGTGGGCTTGTTTACACAATCATTTGAATGGGGTTTGGCAGCAAGGTGAGATTGGGAGTGCAGACAAGCAGGCCATTGGCAAGCTCAGAGGTGCACCTAGGTAATTTTGGAGCCTAGACCTAAAGGCCTTTGGAGGCTCCCCTGCTACAAGTTAAGCATCATTTTAAATATGTAGGTTCTTGAGGGCACAAACAACAGCACCCAGGACAGACTAAAGAGGATTTTGGGGGCCCCAGGGGGTGTGGAGGCCCTGGACTTTGGCCCCAAAGTCCAGGGGTGAGAGCGTATCTGAGCAGCCTCACTTGGACACTGAGAACAAGCACACTCAAAATTGTCATTCTTGCCTGGCACAGCCATGACCATCCAGATCCCAGCACAGGCACCAGCCCTCTCCACCGTGGCCTCCCAGCACTCAGACCACATCCTTGCATCTTTTGCAATGCTCTTTTGCAATGCCCTTTCAGGGTTTCACTACATCACACACCTTCCTCCCATTTATTCTCAGGGAAGAAGGGGAGGGTTTATCGATTATGATCCTGCTCAAAGTTGTCCACAAACAACTGGATTGTTTGGTACAGAGATAATGTCACTGCATGCACAGTAATACACAAGGAACAGTATCAATAAGTAGAAAGCAATATGCTGTATTCCATTGCTCTCTACTAGGGATGTGCATGAATTGATTTCTCTAATTCAATTTGTACCTGAATAGAATCACCCCCAATTTGTCTTGGGTCTGAATCTGCCCCCCCAAATCACGCCAGATTAGATTTGTATCCGAATTTTCCAAATCCAAATCCAAATTCATTCATGGCAAAAAAGGGGTTCTGGGGCAAAAGAGAAGGGTGGGTGGTAGTGCCCAATGGGTGGAAGCTATCACTCTATTTCCAAAGAAATTGGACAAAGTGGTGATTTTAAAACAATTTTTGAAGTTGGCACATCTTTAAGCTTTTCCCCATAGGGAATACTGGGGATTTCAGCAGCCTTAGTTATAACTCCTGGTGGGGGGGCACCAGGGTGGCCCAAAGTGGGTTGTGGTGGGTGGTAGTGCCCATTGGGTGCAAGGAAGCTGAAATCCCCATTATTCCCTGTGGGGGGAAGCTTAAAGTCTTTTTTTAAAAAATCACCCCTTTGTCCAATTTCTTTGAAATTTGGGTGGTAGCTTCCACCCATAGGGCACTACTACCCAACCCACTGTGACCTCAAAATGGAGGTCCAGATCTCCAAATTTTTCAGGTCCGCATCTGGGGTGTTTTGTTTTGTACTTGAATCTGGGCAACTGAGTACAGGTGCTTTGTTCTGTCTACAAATCACCCGAATCAGCCAGATTCATATACAAATCATTTTGTACCCAAATTGATTCGCACATCCCTACTCTCTACATATTGCAACCTTTCCTGGTGAATTACTGTGCATACAATGACATTATCTCTGCATAATTAGCTGAATTACAGTATACTGAACATCCCAGTGGTTTCTTTGTTTGTGGCATGAGCAAGCAAGGCCATACACATCATTGCAGGAGAACCAGTCACCCAGGAGAATTTCCATACTAACCGTGTGAGCCACATTATGTGATGTCACCTCTCACTGCAGCTCAACAGAAGCAGCTGAGAGCTGTGTCAGTCTGTGTGTGAGAGAGTGACTCGAAGCAATAAATCTTGACAAGAGTCTGCCTTCTGCAATGTTTCAGATAACAGAAACAATACATACATTGAGCTACAAATTGTTCCATCTGCAATTTTTATTTGCCTAGCATATTAATTAAAGGGATGGGACATTTTTGACTAATGTGGTGCCTCGTAATGTTTGATGTCTTAGGCGACTGCCACATTAGCCTATATGATCAGGCTGGCCTGGATCTACAACTTTCATAACTTTCCTCTTCTTTCAGACATTGCTGAAAATTGCCTCTGAGGCTAAGGAAATAAACTGAAACAAATTAAAAATATGCTATTGGAAATAGTATCTGCAAGCTGCAATCCAAGCCTTATATTATCTATTTATGAAACAATCTGTTAGAAAATATTAATCATAAGTGGGGGGGATATGATGATATTTCAGCAGGTCGGTGCATGTAAAAATATTTTGACTGCCAATATTATTTATTATTGTTTGTTTAATTGATTCATTTCTTACATCTCTAAACTGCCCAATTCACCAGCCCTGGGCAGTTTACCAAAAATAAAAATAAAAAATTGGGCAGAGTTGTACACACATACCATATTCTAGTAACCAAGCTGACTGGCATATAGAGCAAGGATGCACCTGTGCAGTGAGAAAGCAGCCTAACAAAACTGCTCAACTGACTACACATGTGCAGTAAGGAAGTGGCAGTTTTTTATACCTTTCTCTTCCCCAGTAAGTCACCTGTGCCACCCAAAAATATGTCCCCGAGGGCTGCACAACCGTCAGGGATCTATTTTCAAATGGCACAGTGGGCTTCCTGGGAAATGGGAGGGGTGTCGAAAACTGCCCCTTTCCCACTGCACTGCTACAGTTAGTTGGGAAGTTCTGTTAGATTGCTCTCTTGATGCACTGATGCATCATTGCTCAGTATCTCAGCCAATATCTTTAACAATATGTGCACCTCACTTTGGGTTTCCAGTCCATGGATCAATAACATTTTCAATTGCTGACAAAGGCACTCAATCAGTGAGTCCAAACTTGATGACAGAGGTAATATTTATGATATGGGATAAGATAGGAAGAAATATTATATACCATGGATCCTCAAAATACAAACGATCTTTCTTTGTAGATGGGTAAGTGGAAATGTTTTAGCAAGTCATGTCATTGTTCAAACACAAGATGGTGGTATTGCACAACACAAAACAGAGTATCTGGGGGAAACTGCTCTCTTGGAGAGCAGTGGCAAAAACAGACAAAGGAATCCTAAAGAGAAAGGCAGACAAATCTTCATACAAAGACATCTGAAATTTCACAAGGAAAAGGCAACTTAATCCAAAAACAAAGATAGCATAAACAGATATTTGCCTTGGATATATATAAGACAACAGAACCCTTGGAGAACCACCTTCTGTTTCATATTGGCCTTAAGGTGAGGTGTGGACAATGGGAAGAAATCTCAGTAACAGGCAAGCTTTGTCTTATTTTCTATATCTGTGCATGTGTTTATCAATGTGTGAGTCCATCCACTATTCAGTGCTTGAGGAAAAGAAAAGTGGTTCTCTGGTGGCTAATGTGCTGAAGGATTTGAAAGTGGATCTAAAGGAACTGTCTGCTCGTAGAGCCCGGTTGGTTAGTAAGAGCTCCAAGCAGTATTTTGAGCTGGATCTTCATTCTGGGGATATGGTTATAAAGGATAAAATAGATCGAGAAACTTTGTGTGGTCAGACTGATCCTTGCATCTTACTTTCAGAAATCATACTAGAAAACCCTCTGCAGTTGTACAGAATCAAAGTTCAAATTGAGGATGTGAATGACAATTCCCCCAAATTCTCTAAAAACCAATTCCTTTTTGAAATACCAGAACTGGTACCAATCAATACTCAGTTCCCTTTGGAAAGAGCTCAGGATTTGGACAAAGGAGAAAATGCTGTTCAGAAATACACACTTAGTCCTAATGAACATTTTAGGCTGGATATACAGAACCACAGTGATGGCAGCAAATATGCAGAAATAGTATTGGAAAAGCCATTAGATCGTGAGAAGGACCCACAATTGTTCCTAATTCTGTCAGCTGTGGATGGAGGGATACCAAAGAGAACTGGCACAGCACAAATAATCATTGATGTCCTGGACATCAATGATAATTTCCCTCAGTTTGGACAATCTGTGTATCACGTGAAACTTACAGAAAATAGTATGGTGGACACACTGGTCACTAAAGTTGAAGCCAGTGACAGGGATATTGGATCCAATGCTCACATTATGTATTCCTTTAGTGAAGTACCAGAAAATGTGCTCAGAGCATTCAAGCTGAATAAAGATACTGGAGATCTTAGTGTTGCAGGTAGAATAGATTATGAGGAAAACATTCATTATGAGATGAATATCAGAGCTACAGATGGAGGAGGCCTCTCTGCTTATTGCAAAGTCATTGTGGAAGTTGAGGACAGAAATGACAATGCCCCAGAAGTCACCATCTCATCCATCACCACTCCTTTATCTGAGGACTCTCCCACAGACACAGTGGTGGCTCTCTTCAGTGTCACAGACCAAGACTCTGGGGAGAATGGCAGAACGGGCTGCACCATCAGCACAAACCTACCCTTTGTATTAAAAGCCATAGAGAATAATTATTACCAGTTACTGACCCAACAGCCACTGGACAGAGAAAAAGCCTCAGGGTATAACATCACCATCACAGCTAGTGACCGAGGCACCCCCAAGCTTACCTCAACAAGAATTATTAATGTTCAAATCTCTGACGTCAATGACAACCCACCAGTATTTCAGATGTCATCCTATGAAATGCACTTATGGGAAAACAATATTCCAGGTCTGCTGATAGGTTCGGTCCATGCTATTGACCTGGACACAGAGCAGAATGCCAAAGTGACATACTTGCTATTGCCTGGGAAGGTAGGTGATGTCCCTGCATCTTCCTACATCTCCATCAATTCTGAAACTGGGAACCTCTATGTCCTCCGATCTCTGGATTATGAGGAGATAAAAGAGTTTCAAGCAACTGTGAGGGCCTCGGATAGTGGCTCCCCTCCACTGAGCTCAGAAGTGATTATCCGAGTTCTGATAGTGGATGAAAATGATAATGCCCCATTCATCCTCTACCCTCTCCAGAACAGCACCTCCCCATCCAATGACTTGGTTCCTCGGGGGTCAGAGGCAGGCTACCTGGTCACCAAAGTGGTGGCAGTGGACAGAGATTCTGGTCAGAACTCTTGGCTTTCCTATGAACTGCTGAAGGCCACAGAACCAGGTCTCTTCACTGTGGGGGCCCAGAATGGAGAAGTGAAAACCATGAGGCCAGTTAATAAACGAGACACCTTCAAACAGAAGCTGATTGTGGTTGTCCAAGATCATGGACACCCTGTCCAGTCCACCTCTGTAGCCCTCAGTATTCTTCTGGTGGAAGGCTTTTCTGATCCCTACATGAAAATTATGGAAATGCCTAAGGATGAAGTAGTAGAGGAGGAAGATCGAAGTCTGACCATGTATCTGATCATATGCTTGGCAGCCATCTCATTCATTTTCCTGCTTTCTCTAGTGGTGTTTATTGCCATCAAGATTCAGAAGCACAGAAAGATGATAGAGGACTACAATTCTGCACCTAACTTCCCAGCAGGATCTAATTTCCAGGACAATCATGTGGATTCTAGTACTGGACCACCTCCCCAGGCTTACAATTATGAAGTTTGTTTAGCGGGTGGGTCTCTGAACAGTGAGTTCAGGTTTCTCAGGCCTCTGTTTCCTGTGTTTTCTATGGAGCCTCCTAACCCACAGGTGAATCCAAGGAGTTCAGCTGGTGTTTTCCAAGAACCTATCAGTCATGCAGAGAAAAATCCACTTACCAGTCAGGTGAGGATACTATTTGCATAATTTTTTATATAGCTAAAGTTTCCAACACCTTATAATTCAATTTATAGGAATTATTGGCTACTTTGTAGTATAGTTTATGTATTGAGTATTAAGCCCAAAAGTATTGGATTGCAGCAGATCTAAATGTATATGAAATCTTTCTTTCTTCCCCTCTTTTCCTCTTCCCATTTCTTTGTTTCTCTGTATTCTAATATAACTGTTCTTGTCAATACAGAGAGTAAATAGTCACTCAGATTAAATTACACAATAGGCCTGTGTAAATAGGCAAGTATTCAATTTGGTATTTGGATTCAGTATTCAAAATATGTTATATTTGATATTTAGATCCCCCCCCCCACACACATTTGTATTTGGATAGTTGGGTACAGATACTGGGTCATCTCAATATCCATCCATAGGATATAAAAGGAGAAAGCACTTAAATGTCTATAGTATCTTCATTTCTTTTCAGGACTTCATGAAATAAACAGAGGTGGTAACTTGATGCCTAAAACATTTCAAGTAAATAGGTGCAGCGTTTTCAAAAAACACCTCTAATATATATTTGGAGTGTGTGTGCTTTAATTATTATTATTATTTTAATTCACCAGGTGAATGATAGTAGCAGGGAATTGTAGCCCCTTCTGAGGCACTATACCTCCAATATATCAAGCAAATATGTACAGGGGATTCTAGGCAGAAAAACCTGTAAGACTTTAAAAATGTTTTTGAAATTATAATAAGTGGTTTGCTTTCAGGTTGAATGGAATAAAGATAGAAGGGATGGGACCATTCTTCCTTGGATATTTGTGTCTCCTTCCACTTCAAATATGTGTCAGGACATCCACTCAGTGTCACTTTCTCTGTGCATCCACTATTGTTTCTTTAGATGTCTTTCATGTTGTCGTCACAGGTATTGTTTAAAATTGTACCTTCAGTATCCTGCTTTTCATAGTTGCCCATTCCACTTGGACTCTTTTCTTTCTAGCATTTCAGTAAATGGAATCCTACCTAATCCTAGTCTGAGTTCATTAAAAGTAGCTTTCCTGAAATCCATGTTACACATCTGACTTCCTTCAGTTTTGCCCTCCTGTAATGTCATAAATTCCAAGATAAAGTGGCAACTTTCCCTAGGCGTTTTGTCACTTATTTATGTGAGATTTTGACTTTCATTTATCTATAACAGCCTACCAAGAGCCAGGGAAACTGTCTAAAAATATAGTACTTGAAATTCTCAGTTCCGCAATCCAAGACTTACCGTATTTTACCTATTTAGGAAGTAAACTCTTATGAACTAGTCATTCACACAATCAAAAACAATGTACTACCCAGGTTTGAGAGCTATGCGTGCTCCCAATTTTTGGTTGTGTGGAAGCAAGGTAGGAGGAAAACCTAGGTTGAAGACAATGTTCCCTCTAACAGGGATTCTCAGATGTTGCAATGGCTTTTGCTTGGGGATTATGGGAGTTGTAGTCAACAACATCTGGGAATCTCTGTTTGATGGAACACTGGTTGAAGAGACTGTGTGGAAGCAAGATAGGAGGAAATCCTAGCTAGCTTTTCCTCCTACCTTGCTTCCACACAATCACTTCTACCCAGGTTTTCCTCCTACCTTGCTTTCACACAACTGAAAACTTGGAGTACACACAGCTCCCAAACCCAAGTAGAACACAGTTTTTGATTGTGTGAATGACCTCATTAATTCACAAATGATTATAAGGGAAAGTATGATGAAGTTTCAACTGCCTAGCTAGTGTAAATGTATCTTAACTGCTTTTACATAGTGTAAAGCTTATATAGTTACATAACTATCTTTTACATAATGTAAAAATATATTAAAAGCTTTATGGAATAATTCAAGAATTCAAGGGGAAAAAAGAGATCCATGTGCGATTTTCTAGTAATCAGGGTGTCTTCAACTTCATGTGAACTGCACTTTGGATTTCCAGCCAATGGATCAGTAACCTTTTCAGTCACTGACTAAGGCACTCAGTCAGCATATCCAAACATTATTAGGGAGGTAACATTTATGATATGAGTTAAGAGAAAGCACATTAAGAAATATTGTATTCCATGGACGATCTAATTATGAAGATGGTTCTGTGTAGATTGGTATGTAGAAATGTTTCAGCAAGTCATGCTGTCGTTCAAACACAAGATGGTGGTGTTGCACAACACAAAACAGAATATCTGGGGAAACTGCTCTCCTGGAGAGCAGTGGAAAAAGCAGAGAAAGGAATCCTAAAGTGAAAGGAAGAAGACCTTCATGCAAACACATCTTCCGAAATTTCATGAGGAAAAGGCCACTGTTGCCATATCCAAAAATAAAGATAGCAAAAGGAGATATTTGCCTTGGATATATATAAGACAACAGAACCCTTGGAGAACCACCTTCTGTTTCATATTGGCCTTGAGGTGAGGTGTGGACAATGGGAAGAAATCTCAGTAACAGGCAAGCTTTGTCTTATTTTCTATATCTGTGCATGTATTTATCAATATGTGAGTCCATCCACTATTCAGTGCTTGAGGAAAAGAAAGGTGGATCCCTGGTGGCTAACGTGCTGAAGGATTTGAAAGTGGATGTAAGGGAATTGTCTGTTCGTAGAGCCCAGTTGGTTAGTAAGAGCTCCAAGCAGTATTTTGAGCTGGATCTTCATTCTGGGGATATGGTTATAAAGGATAAAATAGATCGAGAAACTTTGTGTGGTCAGACTGATCCTTGCATCTTACTTTCAGAAATCATACTAGAAAACCCTCTGCAGTTGTACAGAATCAAAGTTCAAATTGAGGATGTGAATGACAATTCCCCCAAATTCTCTAAAAAACAATTCTTGTTTGAAATACCAGAATTTGTACCTAGAAATACTCGATTCCCTGTGGAACTAGCTCAGGATTTAGACAAAGGAGAAAATGCTGTTCAGAACTACACACTTAGTCCTAATGAACATTTTAGGCTGGATATACAGAACCACAGTGATGGCAGCAAATATGCAGAACTAGTATTGGAAAAGCCATTAGATCGTGAGAAGGACCCACAATTGTTCCTAATTCTGTCAGCTGTGGATGGAGGGATACCAAAGAGAACTGGCACAGCACAAATAATCATTGATGTTCTAGATGCCAATGATAATTTCCCTCAGTTTGGACAATCTGTGTATCACGTGAAACTTACAGAAAATAGTATGGTGGACACACTGGTCACTAAAGTTGAAGCCAGCGATAGGGATATTGGGTCCAATGCTCAGATCACTTATTCATTCAGCCAGGCAACAGAAAATGTGTTCAGAGCATTCAAGCTGAATAAAGATACTGGAGATCTTAGTGTTGCAGGTAGAATAGATTATGAGGAAAACATTCATTACGAGATGAAAATCAGAGCCACAGATGGAGGAGGCCTCTCAGCTTACTGCAAAGTCATTGTGGAAGTTGAGGACAGAAATGACAATGCCCCAGAAGTCACCATCTCATCCATCACCACTTCTTTATCCGAGGACTCTCCCCCAGACACAGTGGTGGCTCTCTTCAGTGTCACAGACCAAGACTCTGGGGAGAATGGCAGAACGGGCTGCGCCATCAGCACAAACCTACCCTTTATATTAAGAGCCATAGAGAATAATTATTACCAGTTACTGACCCAACAGCCACTGGACAGAGAAAAAGCCTCAGGGTATAATATCACCATCACAGCTAGTGACCGAGGCACTCCCAAGCTCACCTCAACAAGAATTATTAATGTTCAAATCTCAGATGTCAATGACAACCCACCAGTATTTCAGATGCCATCCTATGAAATGCACTTATGGGAAAACAATATTCCAGGTCTGCTGATAGGTTCGGTCCATGCTTATGACCTGGACACAGAGCAGAATGCCAAAGTGACATACTCGCTTCTGCCTGGAAAGGTGGGTGATGTCCCTGCATCTTCTTACATCTCCATCAACTCTGAAACTGGGAACCTCTATGTCCTCCGATCTCTGGATTATGAGGAGATAAAAGAGTTTCAAGCAACTGTGAGGGCCGAAGATTGTGGCTCCCCTCCACTGAACTCAGAAGTGTTTGTCCGAATTCTGATTGTGGATGAAAATGACAATGCCCCCTTCATCCTCTATCCCCTCCAGAACAGCACCTCCCCATCCAATGACTTGGCTCCCCGGGGGTCTGAGGCAGGCTACCTGGTCACCAAAGTGGTGGCAGTGGACAGAGATTCCGGTCAGAACTCTTGGCTTTCCTATGAACTGCTGAAGGCCACAGAACCAGGTCTCTTCACTGTGGGGGCCCAGAATGGAGAAGTGAAAACCATGAGGCCAGTTAATAAACGAGACACCTTCAAACAGAAGCTGGTTGTGGTTGTCCAAGATCATGGACACCCTGTCCAGTCCACCTCTGCAACCCTCAGTATTCTTCTGGTGGAAGGCTTTTCTGACCCTTTCATGAAAATTATAGAAATTCCTAAGGATGAAGTAGTAGAAGAGGAAGACCGAAGTCTGACTATGTATCTAATCATATGCTTGGCAGCCATCTCATTTATTTTCCTGCTTTCTCTAGTAGCATTTATCGCTATCAAGATTCAGAAACAACGGAAGTTCATGGGAAACTTTAACTCTGCAATTAATTTCCCTGTGGGACCTAATTTCCAGGACAATAATGCGGATTCCAGTACTGGACCACATTCCCAGGCTTACAACTATGAGGTGTGCTTAACGGGTGGGTCTCTGAACAGTGAGTTCAGGTTTCTCAGGCCTCTGTTTCCTGTGTTTTCTGTGGAGCCTCCTAACCCCGAGGTGAATCCAATAAATTCAGCTGGCTGTTCCCAAGAACTCTTCAGTCATTCAGAGGAAAATCAATCTACCAGCCAGGTAAGAATGTAATTGCTATCTATCGTATATTCTATGGTATCTAATGTCAGGTAAGAATACTATTTGAGTCTTATTAATATGCTTAAAATTTGAAACCATCTCCATTGTATTATCCAAGAAATCCTGTTGGACAATGTGCACTGCAGTTTATCTGTTATTTGTTATTTGGTGAGGGGTAGGGTTTCCTTGAGAGGCAGGGACGCGCACGTATTTCGGCCATTTGCATGGCGACACAGAACAGGGTGCAGAGAGGGATGCTGCTGCCCCAAACATCTGCTTCTGGAGAAAGCGCCGGCACGGGAAGACCGGCGGGGTAGGGGCTGGCAGGTAGGGGCTGGGGGCCGGCAGTTAATCCCCTCCACATTCGAACTGGCTCAGATGCTGGTCCACAGAACCAGTTCAGTGCTCCAGAAAAGGAGCGCCAGACCGGTTCCGTGAACATCCCTAATACTTATGGGGGCAGCAGCTCCAACTGAACTGCAAAAATGTGAAGAAATTTGGGGACAATGGTGTTCACGCCATGGGGTCATGAGACCTGATTCTGAGATATTGTACCAGCATACAAAACCATAACTATGGAAACATTATGGGGATGTCTCTTTAAAAATATAATGTTTTGTTTTCACCAAAAGGTGATTATATGTTACCTAACATTTTTTTTAAAACATTTTTTGTGAAATCTGCTCATATGCAGCTGAAATCAAGGTTTGGCCACCACCACCCCGCTGCCAACAAGCAGCAGCCATGTTGGCTCTGCTGTGTCATCATCAGTGCTCTTTGCCTTTGAGCGCTGATCATTTCAAATATGGAGGGTGAAGTTTCCTACAGTAATATGACCCCAAACAACTATGATTTGGAAAAGCCTAGAAAGTACAAGTGGTGTATAGTACCACTGTGAAAGAGCACAACAAAAAGCAGTCTGGGGGGAAATTTGTGTGTGTTCCTAAAGAGAAGAAACAACGGAAAGCTTTGGTAGAAGCAATGAGAAGAGAAAAGGTGTTCAGTGAGAAATTTGTGTTTAAATATACTTTTTTGAAGTGCAAAAAGAATCAAATAAAAATATAAATAAAAATACAATATTGGAGGATAATAGAATTTTTATAATTTATTTATACTAACATCAATATAATGTTAGTATAAATAAATTATAATATTTTTGTTTGATTCTTTCTGTACCTTTTTTTAAGGGATCAACTGTGTGGAGGAGGGGTGGTTGTGAATAGTTTAATAGGAGTGGAGATGGGGAGTGAAGACCACAAGGCTAGTATTAGAACTAGGTTTATATCTTTTTTTTTAAGTCTCCCCCCTCCTGCAAAATTACCCTCTTATACGGCATGCCAGTTTATGGGGAAATATTAACAGTTGCTGTTTCCATCCTCATATGGTAAATTATTTACATATTATTTTTCTATGTAAATTGCTTTGAGAATGTTGTTGTTGAGCAGTATATAAATATTCATAGTCGTAGTAGTAGTAGTAGTAAAGTTGCACCATCTGGATGTCTGCCTTTCATGTCCTGGCCCTCTGGCCCTTACAAGGAACTCAGCAGCCTCTTCTGCTTATTCAGTATAAGGCTGGAGAATAGTAAAAGCCAGATAGGAGCTCTGAGGCTTAGCAGTTCTGAGGTAAGGAAGGGGCCCTGACAAACAGATCAAAGTTAAATCATTCAATAGAAACGGCAACACTACCACTATGCAGTCGAGGCCAACGTGATATAGGGGAAAGGGTCCAATCTATTAGGGATGTGGACGAAATGGTTTTTGCATTTTGTTTCTGTTGGGAATTCTCTCTGGTAAGATTTTTCATTACAGCAGAGTGCACAGAGGCACAACACAGCGGAATTTGATTAGGCATGCATGTATGCTGAGAGTAAAATAACTTGGAGCCAGTTCATAGTTTCAAATCAATATAAGGAGTATTTATTAGAGAACTCCATTCTAGATAGGAAAGTGAGGAGATTGGATCTCTAATCTATCTATCTATCTGGATGCAGATGGATTCTGCATCTCTGCATACATGGTGCAGGGAGAGAGGAGCTTGCATGTTGCAAGGGAGAAGGAAGGGAAGGAAAGGGAAGAGGAAGTGGCAGAAAGAAAGGAAGTAAGTCCCTGAGATTAGCAATCTACATATCAAAGGGATAGTGTCAGAGTAGCAGAGAAGGGATGACCAATGTCTTGACCCTCTACTTCTCTGACTCACTAGTCTGTCCTCCTGTGTCATTGAGACAAGAGACAATGCATAGTCCTTCAATTCCAACAGTTTCAAGCTCAAAATAAAACGCAGAAGGCTGAAATGTTTGATTGAAACAGCAGTTGACCCATTTGTTTTGATGGAACAAAACTCAAAACTTTGAGTGTTTGGGTCATAAGGAGCAATGGGGAAACTCAAAACATTCCATTTCCCCCCATGGGTAGCTCCTTGGGTGGTATGCCCAAAGTGGGTTAGGTCATAGGGCATGATGGGTGCTACCTACCACCAACCCACAAAATAAATGGGCAAGCAGGCAATTTTAAACAAATATTTAACCTTTCCCCCAGTCCCCCATATGTTCGCAAGCTGGTGACAGAAAACTAAATACAAGTCTCCAAAATGGCGCTCAGAACATTGAAACATTTTGAATCTAAGTCGGGTTGTTTTGTTCTGAGCTCGAAACAGGCCCTTTATCTAAAGGGCATTTTGTTTTGAGCTCAAAACACTCGAAACAGCCTGTGCAAATCAAAACGATTCAACATTGATTAGTACAGTTAATAAATCTGTGGTGGGGGAGGATGTCAGGGGGAGATCTATCCATATTGTTGCATTCATGCGTGCTTTTCAACATCTGCACCTCATAACTTAGCCATGTTCCCACGAATTCCTTAAAAAGCTGACCCGCTTGTTTAGCAGGCCATTCAGAGTTGAAAAACATTGGTTCTAGCACAAATAGTGCAAAAGGAAAGCTTTGAGGAACCATGGTATGTTGGGGAGGAGGTCGGATGAAATACCATTAGAATGCTGTTTTACCGGTTCTGGTTCCAGTGTTGGCGAGCACAGACGCAGCTATCTGAGCTCCTGCTGAAGATAATGAATTTAAACAAATGAATGCAAATAAACCGGGAGATTTAACGGAAAAAGCTGTCCAAAGGTTTAGGACTTTGATATTTGTTTTCAAATGCGAATCACCGATACAAGGTTGGTTAGCTATGCCTATGTGGATTTAATTCCTGAAGCCTTGAAGTCTTTGCTCGTCCATTAATGCTGCTAATGGCTTGGTTGGTGCTTTTGTCTTTTTTCTCTTAAATGCAGCTGGCAACATATCTTGTTAATTGGCAATTATATCTTTTTTGAGGATAAACTATCACCATCTCCTTGTGAAATGGTATTTACTAGAGCCATTTATCGTACGCTGGGCATTTTGCCAGCTGATGCCGGAGTACAATTTACAAAGGGCCGGAAAAATAACAGACAGGTTACTATTACTGACTTCTTTCCTCGTGTTAAATCTGTGGACATTACAACGCTGACCCCAGTGATGGCTTTAGAAAAGACTGGGACAACACCTAACTTAGATAGGTCTCTTGGACCTTTCTGCCTGGATTTCCCAGTTACTCAGGAGATGCAAAATACATGCTCTAATTTGGCTCAAGAGATTGCTAATGCAGAGACAAGAGTTGTCAGCTCAATTAACTCTGGTCTGGGGGATACTACTTGGAAAGATACTCTTACAATGCCTCAAGTTTCCTTTGCACCCGATAATGGAGGCTCTATGTGTGATGGAGGTTCCACATGAAATCAGGACCAATGGTCTCTTGCTATTATGGAAATTATGATTAAACAGCAAGAGCAGCTTAACAGACTAGCTTCCACCTGGTCCATGGAAATCCCACTGATTAGAGCATTTCTTGAGGAGTGTAAGAACTTGCTAACTATGCTCACTGAGGCAGTTTTACAATCGACGGTTACCAAGGAGGCTGATGTAACAACTGATGATCTTTCCTCATCTCTGCTCAATTTATCTTCAACTGCCCTATATTCAGATGAAATAAGAATAACACATTCTCCTATTCATCTTGCCAAGGCGAAAGAAAAAGGGTCACAGAAGAAGGAAAACTCAAATACTAATATAAATACAGATAAGAACAAAAATAAACATAAACACAACATAATACTAAAAATAAAAATAAGAGGTCTTCTATTGCATCAGGACGGGGCACAAAAATGAACTTTAATAGATTTTTTGAAATGCTAGATGCTCCACAAAGCTCTCATGCTGGCACTAAAAACAGAGACAGGAACCGAAAGAACTGAGTAAATCAAAGGAAGAAGATGAAATCTGCTGTTAAAGGGACAGTCGAGCTTCCTCTGGAGCAAATATTGGGGGCTGAGCCCTCTACTGGGCAGGCAGCTAAAACTTCTGAGGACTCAGGGTTGCTCACTAGGAGGGAACCCTTCATTTTGAGCCAGTCATCCTTACCATCTGAATTATTGAAGCCTATTGTCCCAGGAGCTGATAACAGCTGCCATTTGCGGCTGGTTCCTTACAAAGCAGCTCTTGTTAACTTCCCCAAGCCTCGAGGGCTGCTACAGCAGAGTGAACGAAAGTTTCACTTTATTCATCTAATGAGAATGCTTGGCTTGACTTTCCTTACCGCCAATGATGTTCTTGATATTCAGTATCTGTATTTTAACTATTATAGTGCTCATGCTATTGTAACATTTTCTTCCAAGGCTATGGTTTCTCAACTGTTGAGCTATCAAAGTGTGCTTCAGTGTTGTAAAATTCGAGCGACTAGAGTTTTCCAGGACTGTAATATTAAGCACATTACTGGCCCTCGCGATCAAATAATCGAAGTACAATCTAATAAGGTGGTTGATAGTATAATGGATGATTTTCCACCTGAAAAGGAAGCCTTGCCCGCAAGCTCTGGGAAGCTCCCAGTTAATGAGCACCAAATAATTGAGGTACAATCTAAAAAGGCGGCTGACAATCAAATTGGTGGCCTCTTGCCTGAAGAGGAAGCCCTGTTTGTAAGTTTTGGAAAGCTCCCGGTTAATGAGCAAATTGATATTGTAGCCAGACTATCTTACTTAAAAGATGCTCTGGTTAACAGAAGTCTGAATAACGGTGTTATGCAGGAAGGGTTTCAGCCCTTTAAGGGAATGTCTTCAGATGTAACACATCCTACGATCACCCCCCGGGCTGTGATGAGGTGGGTTTTGTCCCTTTAGGCCTCTTAAATCAATCTGAGGAATTTTACCACTCAAATAATGGCTGCAGGGAGGATGTTCTTGCTGCCGAGGATTCATTGGTAGCTATGCAATGACAAACTAAAATAGGGCTTCTAACGTGGAATATATTGGGCTGGCATTCTTCTATAATTGATCCCTCTTTTAGGGAGTTTCTTCCAAGTGCTGATATTATTCTTTTACAAGAAACTTGGATGTTGGATGACCTAATCCTTGATGGCTTTTTGTCTTACTCACTCAAAGCGTCGCCAAGGGTGGGTCGTGGTAGATGTAAAGGTGGGCTGGGCGTTCTTGTTGCCACCTCATTGCGAGCCTCTTCGAGACTCCTCTCTACTCTTACACCTTTTGCCATGGCTGTCTTGATCCAATTCGGTTATTATAAACTGTTGATCATTAATATTTACCTTCCTCCGCAGAATAGAAAATCACAGATTGGAGCGGTCTGGTCTGAATTGGAAAATTATATTGTAGATCTCTTATTTGTCTTTTCAGACGCTTTTGTGGTAATGGGGGGGACCTGAATGCAAGGATAGGCCCAGATGATTTCACTTTATACTCACAACAGAAGGCCTACCCAAATAGTTTAGGGGTAGATGAACTCCCTTTTATTCGAGCCTCTAAGGATATGAAATCTAACCATGCAGGCTTGTGTCTAAGTCGCATGGTTTTTAGAGTCAATTTCACTATACTGAACAGTCCAGTCCCCAAAGATCATCCTGCTGAGTTCACTTATTTTGCAGGTTCTAAGATGAGCCTTATTGACTATTTCATTTCCTCAAGAAATCTTCTCCCTTATGTGGAGAGTTTGGAGGTCACCCCTAGATTTAATAGTGACCATTTACCTATTTTTCTTTGTCTCGTTCCCCTTCCTTCACCCACACTTAAAATCTTTGTACCCATTTCCTGTTGAGGGTGGGGATGCGATGCGCAGAAAAAGATGGTCAATTCAATTGGATCAAATTTTTAAAGATCTGTTGGCTTCTGATCATTTGAGGAATATACGTGAATCTGTTCTTAGTAACAATTGACCACCTACCCTTTTGACATCTTATAATGCCCTAGTTCTCGAATGTCAACAGCTATTATGTAGTAATACTTGTAAGCCTTCTCGGCACCGTCAAAGGGGTTCCCAAGCTAGGTTCAATGGAGAATGTGTCGGTGCCAGGAAAGCTCTTCTTATTGCTTCTAGTGGGCATGATGCTCAGATTCTGCTGCAGGAAAAAAGATGATATGAGCGCTTGTTATGGCATAAAAAAAGAGAAGCTGTGAGGGAGAATTGGAAGAGGTTAGCCCAGGCTGTCAGAACTAAAGATTCATCGCTATTCTGGTGCTTAGTTAAGTAACCCTCCAGTTATAATTCCACTCCGTCTAGCTGTCACATCCACCCTGAAGTGTGGGAGAAATACTTCTCCAATCTGTATAGTGATCCTAATGCTTGCTCTGAACATCTTTTTCAAGAGATTGAGTCTACACATTTATGGGCTCTGGTTTCAATCTCTGAAATTCTTTCTTTAATTGCACAATTGAGACCTGGCAAAGCACCAGGGGAAGATTTTATTCCCCCGGAGGCAATTAAAAATAATCCAGAATGGTGGGCACCAATCCTGGCCTCACTTTTCACTTACATAGATAGGACTGGCCAAATCCCCAAAATATGGAGGGTTGCAGTTGTTCCTATTTTTAAGAAGGGTACACGTGCTAATCCGGCCAACTATAGACCAATCAGCTTACTGAACATCATTGGTAAGCTTTATGCAAAAAATTTACATGAAAAGTTAAAGGATTGGCTAGATCGTGAGAACCTTCTTGCTGATGAACAGGCCGGCTTTAGGGAGGGTTGATCTACTATTGATCATTGTTTAGTATTGCAATACCTTATTGAGAAATATTCCACCCCAGGTACAACCTCTTTATATGCTGCCTTTGTAGATCTGAAGGCAGCTTTTGATTCTATTTCAAGGGTGAAGCTTTGGGAAAAACTGGGCACTTCATCCATAGACTGTCGTTTTTTTATGCCTGCTTCAAGTGCTGTATTCGGACACTTCTCTTAAAGTTAGATGTAGCCTTCAAGGGCATCTAACAAGTGCTATTGTGACTCAGAGAGGTGTTAAGCAGGGCTGCATACTTGCTCCACTATTATTTAATTACTACATAAATTCTATGGTGGAACAATTGAGCCATTTAGATTTCCACTCTCCTAAATTTGCAGGGAGGCGTGTATCTATCTTGCTTTACGCAGATGATGCGGTCCTCTTGTCGAGGACGCCAAGTGGCCTCAAAAAAACGCTGAGTGCATTAAGTCTGTACTGCAAGAAGGAGAGTTTGGAGATAAATTTCCAGAAAACCAAAATAATGGCTTTTGCATGGAGACCTAAGATTCGCACTTGGAGGATTGAGGGTCAACTTATTGAGCAGGTATCATTCTTTAAGTACCTAGGGGTAGTTTTCCATGCTGGGGGCACTAGGAAGGTCCACGTGAACTACGTAGCCTCCAATGCCCAGAAAAGCTCACTTGCCGTTCTACAGTACTTGCGATCAAAAGGTGGCTACTACTTACCAGCAGCTTTTAAACTATTCAAAGCAAAGTCACTGTCCCAACTACTTTATGGAGCGCAGCTGGGGCTTTTTCCAAATATAACAACTTTGGAATGTGTACAGTCAAAATTTTTGAGAACTGCCCTTAATATTCCAAGATCTGTTTCAAATGCTGCTGCCCGTTTGGAGACTGGCTTTATTAGGGTGGAGGCCAGTATCTGGATTATTATATTCTGTTACTGGCTCAAACTAATTTATCATCCAGTTGGTCTGGCTCCTCTAATTTTACAGGATGATTTTGGCTCCAGGTGGATCCAGTCTATTGAGGCTAAAATAGCTACTTTGGGCTGCTCTGTTACAATTCTGTCTAAGCTGGGATTTGATCAGGCAAGGTTGCTGGTTAAACAACGAGTGTTCGACTCTGAATGGCAAAATGACCTCGGGAAGGGCTCCAAATTTTACATCTCAGAGGAAAGAAGATATCTAGTCTCTGCAATGAATTATTTTACTTGGTTGGAACTTCCGAGGTATAGGAAAGCTTTTACCTTGGCTCGTTGCCATTGTTTACCCTCGGCAGTTCTAGAAGGGCGCTATAGAGGGGTTCCATTTGCTGACAGACTTTGCCCTTGTGGGTTGGATCAGGTGGAAACTACTGAACATATTCTATTATTCTGTCTGTTTTACAAGGATATCCGCGAATCTTTCATTACTCCTTTGCTTTGTAAATTTCCCAGTCGACAGGAGCAATTTTATTGTTCCTTGTTGCTTTCGGACTCAGAGTGTTTAATTACATCAGATGTGGCTAAATTCTGTGCTGCTGCCATAAATATACATCACTGGATGGTTAATAAGGATATTTTACTATTTTAAATTTTTATTATCACTATGTTTTCAATTTTGTTAAATTTTTTTTAACTAATTCTAATTTCAGCCTGTTTTAATTATATACTCTCAATTTATTGTTATATAACTGTAATCGTTCTCTTCTGTTTTGGCTTGTGGCTGTAACATTAGTTTTTTTACCTTTCCAGCCATAATACACAGGCATCCCATGCCTTTGTAATAATTATCTTTCAGATTATGAATATTTTAATATCTTCATACTCATGTTTGAATCTTACTGTCCTCCTGTTCCCTAACCACTTTCCCAGCATGAGTGGGAGAGGCAATGCCTAAAGCCTGAGAGGTAGAGGGACATAATAGATGTTAGAGAACTTGCAACTTTTCACTTGACAGATAGTTTTCAAATTGTTCATTCTCCCACTAACGCCCTATGGAAATACATGCTCTTTAAGGAATCATCAGTGCATATGATATCAAGTGCCGCATTGTACCAATCCATGTCTTCATCTCAAATCTATCTACATGCCTAGCAATCAAAATGCAAAGACTGTTGTGTTAAACATCGCTGGAAACAAAGGGATTTAGAAGTGATATATAAGCATAGAGGTGACAAGGCACTCAGCCATCATCTTAGTTACCACCCTTCTTTATGACCACAGTCCCATAAACATTCCCAACATTTGGTAGGAATTTTCATTTGCTAAAAAATTGGATCTGAATAACTAAAGTCTAAACTTTTCTTATTAATTGTGTTTTTCATTGAGATGCAAGTCAATATCCCCTGGACATTTTTTTTTACCCCGGACATAAAGAGCCCCTGGTGGCGCAGTGGTAAAACTGCCGCCCTGTAACCAGAAGGTTACAAGTTCGATCCTGACCAGGGACTCAAGGTTGACTCAGCCTTCCATCCTTCCGAGGTCAGTAAAATGAGTACTCAGAATGTTGGGGGGCAATATGCTAAATCATTGTAAACCGCTTAGAGAGCTTCCAGCTATAGAGTGGTATATAAATGTAAGTGCTATTGCTATTGCTATTGCTAATATCCAGTTAGACTTGAGAATGCTTGGTTGCTAATGAAAACATAGATATACTGGGCATAATGGAAACATGGTGGAAGAGTAAGAACCAGTGGGACACAGTTATTCCTGGATATAAACTCTATAGAAAGGACAGGGAGGGGCAAATTGAGGGTGGAGTAGCACTGTATATTAAAGAAGGGTTAGAATCTCACAAGCTAGAAAACCTAGGAAGACCAGAGTACTCCACAGAAACTATGTGGGTGATAATAAGAAGACTGAAAGGAAATTTGGTACTAGGGTTGTGCTATCGACCTCCTGATCAAAACGCTGACAGTGACTGGGAGTTGCAGAAGGAAATCAGGAGGGCATCAAAGAGAGACAGAGCTGTAACAATGGGTGACTTCAATTACCCACACATGGAGGTGGGTCTTACGATCAAGAAGACCCGCTTCCATAGGGTTTGCGGGGAGAGTGGGCTAAGCCCGCTCTCTCCCTGCAGACGAGCAGGGTGGGAGCCCTGGGCAGCAGGATCAGCCGCCCCCACTCCATTATGGAGCCGGCAGGGGCTGGGAGGATCGTGGGCCACGTGACCCCCAGAAGCTTCAGTATGCCATGTGCAAGTGTGCAGGGCATACTGGAGAGACCCCCAAGCCAGGAGGCTGCTTTTAAACCTCCCAGTCGGGGGTCTACTCATGAGTTGCTGTGGCGCGGAGCATCTGTGTGGCAGATATGTGAAATGTGTGGCATCTGTGAAAAAGGCCAATTCCATACTTGGAATCATTAGGAAGGGGGTTGAAAATAAAACTGCTAATATTGTAATGCCCTTGTACAAATCTATGGTGTGGCCACATCTGGAGTGCAGTGTACAGTTCTGATCACCATATCTTAAGAAGGACATGGTAGAACTGGAAAAGGGGCAGAAGAGGGCAACTAAGATGATCAGGGGCCTAGAACACTTTCCTAACAAGGCAAGGCTACACTACAACACCTGGGGCTTTTTAGTTTTGAAAAAAGATGACTGAGGGGAGACATTATCATAAAAATGTCTATAAAATCATGCATGATGTGAACAAAGTTGATAGGGAGAAATATTTGTCCCTCTAGCATAACACTAGAACCAGAGGTTATCCCATGGAACTGATTGCCAAGAAATTTAGGACCTATGGAATTCTCTGCTACAAGAGGTGGTGACAGCCAACAGCCTGGGCTCTACAGCTTTAAGAGGGGTTTACATAAATTCATGGAGGACAGGTCTCACAATGGCTACTAGTCTGTGGGCTATAGGCCACATCCAGCCTCAGAGGCAGGATGCCTCTAAATATCTGTTGCAAGGGATTAGCAGTAGGAGAGAGGGCATGCCCTCAGCTCTTGCCTGTGGGATTCTCAGAGGCGTCTGATGGAACACTGTGTGAAGCAGGATGCTGGACTTGTTGGGCCTCATCCAGCAGGGCTTTTAAAAATCTTATGCTCCCTAAACAGCCACTTGGTGGCAGTGTAGAAGGCAAGCTAAATAGGAATAAAGAAACTCTCCCTTCTCTCTGTCACCTATAACTATTTGACTTTCTTCTCCAAGCAACAAACCTATCGCTTCCTTGACTTTCCTCTTGCTTTGAGCATATCTGAAAGGGGTGGTAAGGCCCCACTGCAGGGGAAAGGGGTAAACATATGGCAAATAAGGCATCAGAAGCTAAACAGTTGAAGGATCTCTACAATAGGATTTTGGTTTTGGGGCAGTGCCCAGATTACAAAGTACCTGGACCATCTAACAAAAGAGAAGCAGGGATTAACCAGTGGATTATGGGGCATATGGGGTTATGGTGGCTGGCATATGTGGGCATCAGAATCCTTCATGCTATGCCGCAGCATCCAACGAGTGATCAGTAATGTTGATTTGATGTACAGTTAGTTGGTTTTGGTTTCTCATGCAACTCTCAGCTCAGAACGGGCACATAATCAGGTACGAGTAAAAAACAGTTGCCGAAATTTGTAGGGATAGTGCCAAGAAAGCTAAGGCTCAGCTTTCTTGGCACTATCCCTATAGATTTCGGCAACTGTTTTTTACTCATACCTGATTGTGTGCCCGTCCTTCCATTTCCTATACGTGTCCTTTTTGCGTTTGTTTTCCAGAGAACTCCCTGTGCATCCACTCGTGTTTTTTTAGATGTTTCCCATGTTTCCTTCTAACAAGAATTGTTTGCAATTATGCTTCAGGTTCCTGATTTTTCATAATTGCCCATTTCTCTTGATCTCTTCTTTCTTGTAAGATTTCAAGACACAGGATCCTACCTCATTTAGTCCAAGCTCATTAAAATCACCTTTCCTGAAATCTGTGGTACACATTTGACTTCCTTCAGTCCCCCCGCCACGCCCACTGTAATGTCATGACTTCCAAGATAATGTGGTAACTTTCCCTAGGAGTCCCCCACCACTTACTGTATCTATCAGTCCAATGCGACTTTTGATTATTATTTTTTAGGCAACCTACCAAGATGCAGGGGAACTTAAAAACAAACAAACTGAGTGCATCTTACAAACTGTTTTGTAATATAGTATGTAACCTAAAGGAGGGACAGGAGAAAACTGTCAAACATTTTGCTGGATTACGTTAGGTCAGTTTAGGCCAGTTCTTTTCGTCAGTCCAACCAACACTTTGAATACAGGTGAATAGATGAACTCAGTGCTGATTGTGATGACCTGAGGCCAAAAGAATAAACTGAAACAAACTAAAAAAGTTACTGAGGCTATTCTCACGATGGGGGGAAACCTGGCTAGATGAGCCCACCCTGGTTTTTCCCCATTGTGAGGAACAGTAGGCTCACGGGCAAGCCTGATGGTTCTCTGGTGGCTAGCCCAACAAAGTAGCCCTCCCATTAGCCCACGTTAGCGGAGCAAGCACTCAGCTAACCCGGGTTTTCTGATTGTGTGCCGCCATGGTGCGGCTCCGTGCCATGGCGGCATGAGGAGACCCCCACCTGGAGGCTGATCGTCTGTGGGGAGAGCGGGTTAAGCCTGCTCTCCCCACAGAAGCCCCTCCAGCACATCACACCAATCATGTGAAGCACCTCACCCCTTTTCTTAGCTGTACTCCTTTTATTAGCTGCATCCAGGCTGTACAGATCCTTTTTTTTCTTGATTATCTTTTAACTGACCAGAATGACTTGAGATCTTATAATGTGGTTAGGTTCTTTTTAATAGCCAGTAAAATTGGACAGGAGTTCATTAAGAATCATTGTTAACTGATCTTTATGTCTAACTATGTGCTTAACTACTGTAGGGTTTTTAGTTTTTTGTTTGGTTGGGCTTCTGTTTGTAAGCTGTGCTGGTCTGTAGCGGTAATAAAGGAATTGAACCGAATTGAATTGGATATCCTCTGTCCTACCACCCAAGCCTTATGTTATGTATTTATGAGGTTATTTGTTTTGAAGTATTAATACATAAGTGATTATAAGGGAAATTATGACAATGTTTTTGCTGCCCAGCTATTAAAAATATCTTAACTGTCTTAGGGAATAATTCAGGATTGCCAAGATAAGAAAGAGATGCATAGAATATAGAAGATCAGGGTATTTATGTATTATTAATTTTTCTATGTAAACTGCTATGTAAACAGAATTTGGGGACTTTCCAAGAAACTCAGTTGTTGCCAGTCATTTTATATATGAAATTCTTGTTGAATCAGGTAAACATCCTGTTTGTAAGTTGTTAGACAGAGATGCATACATGTGCCATTTTCTAGTAATCAGGGGTCCAGAACTACAAGTGCACCTCACTTTGGGTTTTGAGCCAATGGAAAAGTACCCTAACATTTTCAAACACTTACTAAGGCACTCAATCAGTGAGTCTAAGTCTAAGATTACAAAGGTAATCTTTATGACATGGATTAAGAGCCTCCAAATTAGAAAATATTATGTCATGGATTCTCTTATTACAGAAGCTCTTTCTGTGCAGATTGATAAATGGAAATGTTTAAACTAGTCATGTCATACTTGAAACACAAGATGGTGGTATTGCACAACACAAAACAGAATATCTGGGGAAAACAGCTCCTAGAGGGCAGTGGTGCAAGCAAACAAAGGAATCCTAAAGGGAAAGGAAGCAGCCCTTCACAAATCTTCAGAAATTTCATGAGGAAAAACCCACGATATTCACATCAAAAAATAAATATAGCAAAAGGAGATATTTGCCTTGGATATATATAAGACAACAGAACTGTTTGAGATCCACCTTGTGTTTCATATTGGCCTTCAGGTGAGGTGGAGACAATGGGAAGAAATCTCAGTAACAGGCAAGTTTTGTCTTATTTTCTATATCTGTGCATGTGTTTATCAATGTGTGAGTCCATCCACTATTCAGTGCTTGAGGAAAAGAAAAGTGGGTCTCTAGTGGCTAATGTGCTGAAGGATTTGAAAGTGGATGTAAAGGAACTGTCTGCTCGTGGAGCCCGGTTCGTTTCTAAGAGCTCCAAGCAGTATTTTGAGCTGGATCCTCATTCTGGCAATATGGTTATAAAGGATAAAATAGACCGAGAAGTTTTGTGTGGTCAGACTGACACTTGCCTCTTACTAACAGAAATTGTGCTGGAAAATCCATTACAGCTACACAGAATTGAAGTTCAAATAGAGGATGTGAATGACAATTCCCCCAAATTCTCTAAAAATGAATTCATTTTTGAAATACCTGAGCACACCCCCACAAATACTCAATTCCCTTTGGAAAGAGCTCAGGATTTGGACAAAGGAGAAAATGCTGTTCAGAACTACACACTTAGTCCTAATGAACATTTTAGGCTGGATGTGCAAAGTCAAAGTGATGGCAGAAAATATGCAGAACTAGTACTGGAGAAGCCATTAGACCGTGAGGTGGATTCACAGCTGTTCCTGATTTTGTCAGCTGTGGATGGAGGGAAGCCAAAGAGAACTGGCACAGCACAAATAATCATTGATGTCCTGGACATCAACGACAATTTCCCTCAGTTTGGACAATCTGTGTACCACATAAAACTTAAAGAAAACAGAATGCTGGACACGCTGGTCACTAAAGTTGAAGCCAGTGACAAGGATATTGGGTCCAATGCTCAAATCACTTATTCATTCAGCCAGGCACCAGAAAATGTGCTCAGATTATTCAAGTTGCACAAAGATACTGGGGATCTTACTGTTGCAGGGAAAATAGATTATGAAGAAAACAGTCATTATGAGATGAACATCAGAGCCATGGATGGAGGGGGCTTCTCAGCTTACTGTAAAGTCATTGTGGAGGTTGACGATGAGAATGATAATGGCCCAGAGGTCACCATCAGCTCCATAAAAAGTCCTTTGTCTGAAGACTCTCCCCCAGACACAGTGGTGGCCCTCTTCACTGTCACAGACCAAGACTCTGGAGAGAATGGTAGAACGGCCTGCACCATTAACACAAACCTGCCCTTTGTGTTGAAAGGTACTGAGAATAATTATTATCAGTTACTGATCCAACGGCCTCTCGACAGAGAAAAAATCTCAGGGTATAACATCACCATCACAGCCACTGACCGAGGCTCTCCCAGACTCACTTCAACAAGAATAATTAATGTTCAAATTTCAGATGTCAATGACAATCCACCAGTGTTTCAGATGTCATCCTATGAAATGCATTTATGGGAAAACAATATTCCGGGTCTGCTGATAGGTTCAGTCCGTGCTATTGACCTGGACATGGAGCAGAATGCCAAAATGACTTACTCGCTTTTGCCTGGGAAGATGGGTGACAGCCCTGCTTCTTCCTACATTTCCATCAATTCTGAAACTGGGAACCTCTATGTCCTCCAGTCTCTGGATTATGAGGAGATAAAAGAATTTCAAGCAACTGTAAGGGCCTCAGATAGCGGCTCCCCTCCACTGAGCTCAGAAGTGAATGTCCGAGTTCTGATTGTGGATGAAAATGACAATGCCCCCTTCATCCTCTATCCCCTCCAGAACAGCACCTCCCCATCCAATGACTTGGTTCCTCGGGGGTCAGAGGCAGGCTACCTGGTCACCAAGGTGGTGGCAGTGGACAGAGACACTGGCCAGAACTCTTGGCTTTCCTACGAACTTCTGAAGTCCACAGAACCAGGTCTTTTCATGGTGGGGGCCCAGAATGGGGAAGTGAAAACCATGAGGCCAGTTAATAAGCGCGACACCTTCAAACAGAAGCTGGTTGTGGTTGTCCGAGATCACGGACAACCTGTCCAGTCCACCTCTGCAACCCTCACTATTCTTCTGGTGGAAGGCTTTTCTGACCCCTACATGAAAACTATTGATCCCCCCAAAGATGAAATAGTAGAGGAGGAAGACCGAAGTCTGACTATGTATCTAATCATATGCTTGGCAGCCATCTCATTCATTTTCCTGCTTTCTCTAGTGGTGTTTATTGGCATCAAGATTCAGAAGCACAGAAAGATGATAGAGGAATACAATTCTGCACCTAACTTCCCAGCAGGATCTAATTTCCAGGACAATCATGTGGATTCCAGTACTGGACCACCTTCCCAGGCTTACAACTATGAGGTGTGCTTAGCGGGTGGATCTCTGAACAGTGAGTTCAGGTTTCTTCGGCCTCTGTTTCCAGTGTTTTCTGTGGAGCCTCCTAACCCACATATGAATCCAAGAAATGCAACTGTCTGCTCCCAAGAACTCTTTAGTCATGCAGAGGAAAATCTTGGTACCAGCCAGGTAAGAAAGTAGTCTAACAGTTGGCCCCTATACATTGCAGTTTATCTTGATAAACTTCGGTCACTATGACTAAATGAGACTTGAATTCCCTGGATTTCAGGCAATTTTTAATGCCAGTTGGAAATCCCACTTTTTTTGCTCATTCAATTTCTCTGTCTCTCTGTTTTTCAGTGTCTTTGTTATTGTGTTCCTGTAGGTAATATTTCAATTAAAGCAAAAAACCTTTAGTTTACAGGGAATCTTATGGATGTGGCAGCTGCAACTAAACTGCAAAAAGTAAAGCAATTTGATGGGCAATGATGTTCATGGGAGTATGAGACCTGACGTCCAGTTTAATATACCATATGATTAAAAAATCATGGAAGCACAATTTGGTTAGATCCTCCATTTGAGCTGCAGATAATCTAAGTAATTGCTACCCTGCATTTCCACTAGGCTTGAGTGGAATTATAAAGGCCTCCATTATAAAGGCCGCCAAAACGTTTTGGCTCCAGGGGCCATTTCGGCGCCGGTGGGATGGTCCTTTAAGGGAGGGGGAGGGTGCCCTCATCCCTCCCACCACATTTCCCCCGCCAGCGCGCCATTATTTTCAATACCCTCGGGGTGGCAGCGTTCCTCCCTGTCACCCCGTTGCCCTCATCAGCTGGAAATGGCCAGCAATACTGATTGTGTGTGCGCTCGTCATGTGTGTGCGCAGGCCCGTCTGCTGTGCACACATGCACACATGACGTGCACACGCGCAATCGATACTTCCAATTGCGCATGTGCACGCGACCGATACTTAAAGAACCACGGGGCACCAGCGGGGGAAATGCAGCGGAAGGGGTGAGTGCACCCTCCCCCACCCTTAAAGAACAACCCCCGCCAGCACCGAAGCACTTTCGGGCACATCTTTAATTTCCACGGTATGCTGTCAAGCAACCTCCTGCACAGACTTAGACATTTCTATAAACACAAGTTCCAAAACACTTATAAACACCATAGTAAATAAATATAACAACCAGTAATAAAAAATGTGAAATGCCACAGGAGCCAATGTCAGATAAAAGCAGTAACAGCTAAGGAGCTGAGGTCTGTTTCACTGAGCTTGTTCCCCTATCTACCGCCGAGACACGAGTTCAATCATTGAAGCGTAATAGTTACTCATTATGTTCAAAACGTTTTTCCTTCTCCAGGAGTGGGGAAAGATTTCAGCAGCTCTGACAAAGGGCCTTCTCAGCTGTTGCCAGGGCTGAAGACAACTAGAGCAGAGAACACCGAGCAGCCACTGTTGCTCCTCCTCTCTTCTCTGCAGTTGCTGCCTTCAAAAAAAGTGTGTGTGTGGGGGGGTGGGGTGTCAAATAAAAATATTTTCTCCCTATACTGGCATGTCATATAAGAGGGCAATTTACGGGGAGGAGATATCTTTTGAGTTATAAAGCCAGCTCTAATGCTAACCTTGTGGCCTTCACTCCCCTCATCTCCATTCCCATGTAATCTTCATTGCCAGAGAAAAAACATATTAGCATGCAAGAATCTGCAAATGTTAGATGGTATTTTTTCCCCTTTCCTTTCCTTTTTTGACAAATCCTCCCTCACATCCTTTCTCTCTCCTCACAAACATTCTATACTTTTGGATGACTGCAGTTGAGCACATGCAAATCTCCACTTTGGATTCAGGGGATACAGTTGGAGATGGATTCTATTCAGTCCAGATTTCTCAGAGCTATTTTTAGAGTGCCGAAATGTGTTTCTTGTGGTGCTTTGTGTCTGGATTCGGGTTCCTATTCCTTGCCTGTCGGGCTTGGGAGCTTACACTAACTCATTGGCTCAGATTTTGCCTTGGGTCTCAGGGTTCATTGTATATTCAACTTATGTGGAGGGACAACTTCCCTAACCCTTGGTTATCTGTGGTTACCAAAAAAGTGCTGATTTTGGGGCTTTCTCCTTCCAGTTTATTGTCCCTGTGTTTTACCAGCGCCAAGGCTATTATGATCCAACGTCTTAGAGACATTGAGTACTAATGCCTTGTCTCCATAGCGAATAGATGCTGCTCTCCTATATACAGTATCTTGGTATTTCCCTCCCTGCTCAAAATCATCCTGCTAAATATCTCTCCGCGCTTCATCTGATTAAATTGAGGTCAGCCTTTGCAAGAGCCAGGCTGAATGTTTTACCCTCTGCCCTGCTCCTTAGAAGGTTTTGCAAGGATGCCCCTGTTTCGGGGCTGTGTTCTTGTGGAGAGGGCTGCTTAGAAACAGTTGGTCATGTGCTCTTGTACTGCCCTCTGTTCCGCGACTCAATGAAAGAATTAATGACCCCTTTATTTGATCAGTTTCCAGGCAGACCTGACTCACTTTATCTTAATTTACATCTTGCTGATGTTAATGTGAGTATTACTAAGCTGGTTGCTAAATTTTTATATGGGGCTATAAAACTGATCTCTTGTCATGGGGTTTTATGAGCTGATAGTGTATCTTTTAGTTATTTTATGTTTATATTTATGCCTGGCAACAGTCTAAAGTTTTAATTTTGTTTGGCTTACGGCCGTAAATAAAATGATTCTGATTCTGTTACCATAAAACATAATGAGATCCATTTTCTTAATTTGTAGGAATTCAAAACATATTTATTTCAACTAACTCTTGAAAGGACCTTGTATGGAAGACAGATTATTGAAAAAGTCACTTCTCAAAGAACTTGAGTCAGTTTGGGCCTCACTATTAGTTAGCAAATCTCCAATTATATGTGCAGAAGTAACTTGTTATTAGCGGGGTGTCTAATAGACACCCATTTTCAGTATCTGTGGATATGATAGGGTTAAAATTCACATGTTGGTGGTTCTTAGAAGGCCGGAACTTACCACAGAGATAACTTCCACCCTCCATTTTGTCTCAAGGAGCCATTTTGTGGCTCATTTTTTCCAAGAACCAGACTTTCCCCCACAGTTTTTCATGGTTTTTTGAGCCATTTCTTCCTTGGGAGGGCATTCCTGGTCACATGGTGGACCCTCGGGGCACACCACAGAAAGTTCTGGGCCATTTGGGGGGCCTTTTTAATTTCCCCCTCACCCTGGAGCCTAACCCCCCTGTCCCGATAGCCATAATGCCTTGTTACTCGCAGTTCCATTCCTCGTCATAGTAGGCGAAGAACAGAACCTGCCCAAGTAACAGAGTTATCCAGTATGTGGAGGTGGGTGAGGACCCGGCCATATTGTTGAGTTCTCATGTGTGCTTTGCAACTTCTGCTTCTTATAACGTAGCTCTGTTTGGCCTATGGCTGCAATAAAAGAACTACTACTACTATAACATAGCAATTATTCCACAGATCTGTTTTAAAAAATGATACACTTGTTTAGCAGGTGACTCTTAGTTGAAAAATGCCTCTTCTAGAGCGACTTAATGTAAAAGGAAAGCTTTGAGAAATCACAGAAGGTTGGCAAGGAGGCTGGGTGAAATCATATGATAGAATGCTGTGTTACCTCTCCACCCATAATATGCAGGCTCTCCCATGCCTATGTAATAATGATCTCTCAGACGATGAATAATTATGCTGACTTAGTATCTTCATACACATGTATGAATCTTATTGTCCTCCTGTTCCCTATCCACTTTCCCAGCATGAGTGGGAGAAGCAATACCTAAAACCTGAAAGGTAGATGAATTTAATAGACTTTGTTGAAGAATCTTCAATCTTTCACCAAGCAAAGAAGCTCCAAAATGTCCATTCTCCCATAGAACTCTATAGGGGGATGCCTGCTCTTTAGGGAATCATCAGGGCTTGTGATATCAGGCACCATTGTACTAATCCCTATCTTCATCTCAAATCTATCTAAATGTCTAGCAATCAAAAAGCAAAGACTGTTATCTTAAACATATCTGGAAACAGAAGTCCCTGACATCAGATTCCCATGAAGACATGGTAGACAAGGAGCCTGTAACTCTGGAGCTGGATTTAAGATCTTGCAGATGTTTATCTTATGATCAACAGGAATCTGCCTTCTAAATCTTTGGCCTTAGAATTTCAGGAAGCCAATTACAAAATGTTATTGTTGCCTGCCTGTTTACTCCTGGGAAAACTCAACCATCTGATGTTCAAACTGGGTCTCCCTTACTTAATTCTAGGGGTGTGCATGGACCAGTTCGGAGGCCTTTTTACGGGCCTCCAAACTGGTTTGATATACCTACAGTTCCACCAGTTTGAAGGTGGGGGGATAGCTTTAAGGACAGGGGAGGGTGCACTCCCCCATCCCACTGCCCTTCCCCCTCCAGTGCTCTGTGTAAAAACAGTCTGCGAGGCGGCAGTGTACCTCCTTGCCGCCACGTTGATTCCTGACTAGAAGTGACTGGAAATGCCTGCCGCATGTCTCATGCACAGATGGTGTGCGCATGTGTGCTGGTCACTTCCAGTCACTTCCGGTCGGGGATCAATGGGGCAGAAGGTGCTGCCCCGCCGGACTATTCTTAGACAAAGCAACAGAGGGAGAAGCATGGGGTGGGGGTGGGGGTTAAGAGCACCCTTCCCCATCCTTAAAGCTATCCCCCGCCCACCATCGGCTCGAAGTGCACTGATTCTGTGCACATCCCTACTTAATTCAACTCCCCAAGCTCTGTCTCCATCTATGGCTTTATATGCTGATAATTGACTGGCTTCCAAGGCCCCTGGACATGTAAAAGTCATCTCATGGAATATCACAGGGTGGCAGAACAAATTTGTGGACAATTGTTTCGGACAGTATTTGGAAGTGGGGAAAAGGCATTATCCTTCAGGAGACTTGGTACCAGGGCATTTCTTGTCTCTATTTGCCAGGGTTTCGTTCATATGCCTGCCAGCTGTTAAACTGGGTTCATATGGGAGAACAAGTGGTGGGCTATCAACCTTGATTTCTGTTGACATTGAGGGAACTATTCAGTAGTGGAACTGGACTGATAGCGACCACATTCTGGTAGTTCAGATAGATAGCAAATTCCTTGGGTGAATTCTTTGCATTAATGTATAGTTTCCAGTGGGTAAGAATTTAAACCTGTGGCTCAAGTTTTGGTCCTCCCTGCAAACCCGCCTGTAGAGAGTTGAGCAAATGCTACTCAATGCCAATATTTTACTGTCTGGTGATTTCAGTGCTAGAATTGGCAAGGACATAAATAGTTTTAACAGGAAGACACAGGTTAATACAGAGGATGTGTTACCACTCTGCATAGGTCCTCTATTGATAAAGTGATAAACAAACAAGGAGTCTCTGTTCTGAATCTGACCTTTAGATTTGGATTTTATAGGCTTCATGGCACCAATTTTGATGGTTCAAACAGGTATTACACTTTTCTAAGCTCCAATGGAGCTAGTGTCACTGGTTTCGCCCAGATTTATTTCCTTGGTTGGTAACCAACCAAACTGGCAGCATATTTAGATAATATTCTTATCCCTAAATTTAGGCGCACATTTACTCTTGCCCGCCTAAACACCCTTCCAACGGCTGTTAGGGATGGTAGATATAAAGGGATTCTGTTTAATTTAAGGATTTGCCCCTGTGGAATGGGTGCTGTGGAAATTACCCCTCATGTTATTGTATATTGTAAATTTTATAGCAATGCTCATTTAAAACTAATTTCTCCTCTCTTGGGGAAGTTTCCAGGTCACTCTGATGAATTTTACTTAGAGTTTTTATTATCTAACTTTTGTAAAGAGATCACTTTCAATGTGGCTAGGTTTTGCTTCATTGTTTGTATTATACGCTCTAGTCATATGTTATGTTTTTTGTTGTACTGTCTGATTTATGATCGTAATAAAGTTTATCTATCTATCTATCTTGGTTGGTACCTTTGATATACATAACAGACTAGAGAGTGACCACTTGCCTCTGTTTTTGACCTTTTGGGCAAACAATGCTCCGTGATGTGTTATAATTTGGAAGGCATTACTCAGGACAAACACCACCTTAGATGGAGCCTTAATCTTAGTGAGAAAATTATGGCTCTGTTAAATTAGATGGTGAATTAGAGGTATCTTGCAATCCAACTCAGTTTGTATATTTATGACATTTTTGTCAAAATTACCTGTGTATTAAACTCTCAACTGATGACCATAGGTGAAACTCAGAGGAAATACATGAAGAAGGGATGGTTTGATCAGGATTGTAGAACTAAGAGACAAGCCTTAAGAAAGCTTCAGAGAAGAGTTAGGGAGGATAGGTCTGATTCTTCCATTCAGTTATTAATACAGTTCCACTCCCGATACAAGCAACTGTTGAAATCTAAGAAGCTTATTGATTATAATGATCAATGGAGAGAGCTTGGCCTCATTATAATTAAAAAGAGAGATTGGAAATGCTGGGAGTTAGCGGCTAATGGCACTTATATGTACAATAACATGCCTGATGCACATATTTTGGCAGAGGACATTATAGTTCTCCACAGTGTGAGTTAACAACAGAACACATAGACCCTAATACATTACCAGAGTGGCCAGCTGTTATGGAATCAGAGTGTAAGCGGCTGATTTTTACCCTGACCCTTGGAAAAGCTCCTTGAGAGGACATGGTGGCCCCCAAGGTATATAAGCTGAATGTTCATTGATGGGCCCCCATTTTGGCTGGTCTGTTTTTCCAGAAATCGATAACATGTGTCACACAAAGTATTATATACCCAATTTTCAAAAAAAGGTAGCAGACAGGAACCTTCTAATTATCGCCCAATTAGTTTCCTAGACATTTCCTCCAAGCAGTATGCTTGACATCTTTTGAAGAAGATGGAGGACTGGGAGAAATTGATAAAACTCTTTAATCCAGATCAGGAAGGATTTTGTAAAGGTCATAGTATAATAGAGACCATTGTTTCACCCCCAAGGCCCTAATTCAGAAACATACTAGTGTTCACAAGAAACAACTTTACATCACGTTTATTGACCTTACATCAGCCTTTGATTCTATTGATAGGATATTGATAGGCAACTCCTTAGGTTATTAATCAAACTACACTCTGATATCAAGGCCAAGATGACAGTGGGATGACAAGGGTCTCTATCTGAACCCGTTTTGCTGGAGAGAGGTGTAAAACAGTGCTGTTTTCTTGCTCCCTTTTTATTCAATTTTTATATTAATGATATTGTACTGGCTGTGGAATCTCAAAGTTTCAATTTTAATGTATGCCAATGATATGGCACTTATCTCCTGTACAGAGATTGGCCTCAGAAAAATGTTGGCTAGACTGGCCAATTATTGTGAAAAGGAGAAACTGAGTATGAATTATGATATAATAAAACTAGTCGTTTTTTGTAGTAGCAGCATCAACCATAGAGTGTCAATGCCCAACAAATAGAGCAATGCTCCTCTTTGAAATATCTGGGTATTTCCTTCCATAAGTCTCTTGCATGGAAGGCACATCTTGCCACTGTTTTAGCAACTGCTCATCATTCAGTGGGGGCCATTTTGAAGTTCTTCTACTCTAAAAGAGGGCAGTCAATAGCCTCATGCACTTAAAATATTCCAGGGTAAGGTGATATCTCAGATGTTGTACAATGTCAAAATCTGGGGGTGGGATGTGAAGGACCATTGTCCAGAACAATTTCCTAGGGAAGATTTTGGGCCTTACCCAGCGTATTCCTGCTGCCAATCTAAGAATGGAGGTAGGATTACCTTCAATCTCCATTAGAATCCATCTAGTACTGCTAAGGTATTTCAAGAAGCTAAACAGCCTCCCAGAACATCACCTACTTAAATTTTGTTGTTCACATTTTGTGGGTGGGAATCAATGGACCAAATTTATTTCTTATATTCAGCAGAGCAGAGAAAACATTAGAGATCAGCTAATTGAACAGGGTGCCATTAGAGATGCTGCTATGGTGCAGTCTTCAAAGTTCTCACTTTGGTACCGCTATTATGAGAGACACAGAAGCTTCTCACAGTACCTGGCTAATGTTTTCCATGCACCACTGAGAAAGGATTTCATAATGTTATGTTTCCAAACTATGTCCACAGCATATCTTGAAGGGAGACTCCACAAACTTCCAGTGGAACAGCACCTTTGTCCCTGTAGTGGTGGCCAAGTAGCGGACATGATCTACTATGTTTTTTACAGTGTCATCTACGATGTGATCAGGGGAGAAATGCTGGGGCAGATAATTTAAATACATATAAGGGTTCAGATGTGGAGTGTTTGACTTATCTCTTGCTGATGTGTTTCCATATGTCAGTTGTCAAGGTGCCACTTTTGCTTTACTTTCATTTAAACTTAGAAAGAAATGTATAGCTGCCATGCTCTGTCCTAAATTGTAGCATTGGTTTTAGCTTAAGTAGACTGTCAAAGTAATTCTATGGAATGCTTGCTGAGTTCTTTCTCATTTCTCTTTGATGTTGTGCTATGCTTTGTTATGTTATGGCCTGTGATCACAATACTAAACTTATTACTTGCTTACAAAAGGATTTAGAATTGTTATAGACGTAGAGAGGTGACAAAGAGCAAGCATCATCTTAGTTACCACACATCTTTATGGTCACGATCCCATAAACATTTGGTGGGCATTTTCCTTTGTTTTAAAAATGTAATCTGAATAGCTGAAGTCTAAACTTCTACTGTCAACTGTGTTTTGTGTTGAGAGCAATTTGCATCAAGCAATATTCAGTCATAACGATTGTTTCTCTAAATAGCCACTTGGTGGCGGTATATGCAAACAGATCAATAAGAATAAAGAACTTTGCTTGTGAAGAACCTCCCTGGAAGCTGTGAACACTGGCTTATTTGAAAGAAGAACATGGCTAGTTTTTGTCTGAAATAAAGCAATAACGTTCAGTGGAGCTGAGCAATTAGCACTACAGAGCTATATTGATCTTCCAGTCAGCACATATGATCACTGCATGCAAATCAGAAGCTTTGTATTTTGGCCAGAGCTTGAAGAGAGTCTTGCTCCACCATGGAAGAAAGCTTCAGGAACAAACAAGGTCTGTATGTTATGCTTTTTCTCTGTCTTTCCAGAGCAGTGTGTGTTTCGATTCGCTATTCTGTGCCTGAAGAAATGAAAAGTGGGTCTGTGATAGCAAACGTGCTGAAAGATTTGAACATGGGACTAGAAGAGCTTTCTGCTCGCAGAGCCCAGCTAGTTTTGAAAAGTACAAAGCAATATTTCCACCTTGATAGCCGCTCTGGGAATCTGTTGATAAATGATAAAATAGACAGAGAAGCTTTGTGTGGCCTGACAGACCCCTGTTTAATTCTTTCTGAAATTGTGCTGGGAAAGCCCTTAGAGCACTACAGTATGGAAATAAAGATTGAAGACATAAATGACAACTCTCCAAAATTTTCTGAACATGAATACAGTGTAGAAATGCCTGAGAATGTTCCTACAAACACACAATTCCCCCTCGAATCTGCCCAAGATGCAGATCTTGGGAAAAATAGTATCCAAAGCTACACTCTCAGTCCCAATGAATATTTCCTGCTGAATGTTCAAAGTGATGCAGGTGGCAACAAACATTTGGACCTCATTTTGATGAAACCCCTTGACAGGGAAGAGGAGGCACACTTTGAACTGACTCTCACAGCTGTTGATGGAGGGGAGACACAAAAAACAGGCACAGTCATAATAAATGTCATTGTTCTGGACATCAATGATAATTTCCCTCAGTTTGCTCAATCTGAATATAAAATAAGGCTAAAGGAAAACAGCCCCCAGGAGACCTTAGTTGTCAAGGTGGAAGCCAGAGATTCAGATCTTGGTTCCAATGCGCAGATCTCTTACTCATTCCACCGAGTGCCAGAAAGAACTCATCATTTGTTTCATTTAAATGAAATGACTGGGCAAATCACTGTTTTGGGACAGCTTGATTATGAAAAAGAAACCAGTTACGACATGAACATCAAAGCAACAGATGGAGGGGGTCTTTCAGGACACTGCAAAGTCCTGGTGGAGGTTGAAGATGAGAACGACAATGCCCCTGAATTGTCAATAATATCCATCAACAGTGCCATACGAGAGGATTCTTCCTTGGACACGGTAGTAGCTCTTGTCAGTGTCACAGACCAAGACTCTAGAGATAATGGGGAAAGTGTCTGCTCTGTGGAGATAAACCTTCCCTTTGTATTAAAATCCACTATGGATAACTATTACCAGCTTGTCATCCGAAGTCCCCTGGACAGAGAGAAAGTCCCCGAGTATAATGTCACCATCACAGCTACCGACCGGGGCTTTCCCAGACTCACTTCCATGAGAATGATTCGCATACACATCTTGGATGTCAACGACAATGCTCCAGTATTTCAGGAATCATTCTATACAATGGAATTACAGGAAAACAACATCCCAGGTTTGCTGATTGGCTCTGTCCATGCTCTTGATCTGGACATGGAGCAAAATGCCAGAGTGAGCTACTCCTTTTTGCCTGGGAAGGTCGGTGATGGCTCTGTGGCCTCTTACATCTCTATCCATTCTGAAACCGGAAACCTCTATGCCCTCAGGTCCATGGATTACGAACAGATAAAGGATTTCAAAGTTACAGTCAGGGCTTCAGATGGCGGCTCTCCTCCACTGAGTTCAGATGTTCTTGTCCACGTCGTTGTCATAGATGGGAATGATAATGCTCCCTTCTTCCTCTACCCACTTCAGAACAGTACATCCCCCTGCAATGAGCTGGTTCCCAAATCGGTGGAGGCCGGTTACCTGGTCACCAAGGTGGTGGCTGTGGATGAGGATTCTGCTCAAAACTCTTGGCTTTCTTACAAGCTGCTGAAGGCCACAGACCCTGGCCTCTTCACCGTCGGAGCACAGAATGGAGAAGTGAGAACAAAGAGACCACTGAATGAGCGAGACACAAACAAACAGAAACTGGTTATACTGGTCAAAGATAATGGAAACCCCTCTCAGACCAGCACAGCAATCCTAAATATACTTTTAGTGGACAGCCTTGTGGATCCTTATAGGGAGATCATAGATACTGCTAATGAGGGAAGTGAAGAAGATGGAAGCTTGACCATGTATTTAGTGATCTGTTTGGCTGCAGTCTCATTCGTCTTCCTAGTTTGCATTGTTTTGTTTGTCATTTTCAAAATGCACAAGAATGATTCTGGAGGAAGTTTTCTCACTGCTCCTCCTCACTTCCCACCGGCCATCCCAGAAAACTGTGCTGATTCTCAGAGTGGGTCTCTCTCCAGGACTTACCACTATGATGTCTGCTTAACTGGGGGATCCTTAAGCAGCGAGTTCAGGTTTCTCAGGCCTCTCATTCCTGTGTTTTCTGTGGGGGACCCAACCATCCCTGGGAATCCTCGTATTTCTTCTGCTTCCCAAGATCTTCCCAATCAGGTTGAGGATCATGCATCAAGGGAACAGGTGAGAGAATTCTTCTTAAGTTATATACCAAGGAATTATTCTTAATCGTTCTTAATTAAGTCCTGCTTTAGTAAATCATATGACAAGGAAATGAAAGCAGGCCAGGATGACATCAGAAGTATTTTTGTTTGGTAATTCATCATGTGATATCTTTTTCTTCCTGTCTATCTGTTTCTGTTGATCCCCTGTATTGCTCTTTATGAAAAATATAGTTGCTGACATTAAACACAGTAAAACACAGGAAGTTGAGGCCTGCTTCTGCTGCTGCATGTGCCTACAATATTGTCGGCACTATTACATTGCAACTGTGTTCTGCAAGCCCAGTTGTGTGATACTGCCTCCATATAATAGATAGGTAGAGGTAACGTTTTAAAGTCCAGAGGAACAGGGCTGTTCCACAGGGAGGTTGTTGTAGAAGGCCTGGTAGAGATCATAAATGCTTCTCTGAGGGATGGCAGGATGCCTCCTTGTCTTAAGGAGGCAATTATTTGACCACTTATGAAGAAGCCTGCCCTGGATTCCTCGGAGTTGAGTAACTACAGGCCTGTCTCCAACCTTCCGTGGCTGGGCAAGGTAATTGAGAGGGTGGTGGCCTCCCAACTCCAGGCAGTCTTGGAGGAAACTGACTATCTAGACCCGTTTCAGACTGGCTTTCGGGTGGGCTATGGGGTGGAGACTGCCTTGGTCAGCCTGATGGATGATCTCCAATTGGCAATTGACAGAGGAAGTGTGACTCTGTTGATCCTTTTGGACCTTTCGGCGGCTTTCAATACTATCGACCATAGTACCCTTCTGGAGCATCTGAAGGGGTTTGCGGTGGGTGGCACTGCTTTGCGGTGGTTCCACTCCTATCTCTCGGGCAGATTCCAGATGGTGTCTCTCAGGGACTGTTGTTCTTCAAAAAGTGAACTTCAGTATGGTGTCCCTCAGGGCTCTGTATTGTCTTCGTATGTTGTTTAACACCTAAACGAAACCACTGAGAGAGATTTGGTGCAGGGTGCTATCAGTATGCTGATGACACCCAAATCTATTTCTCCATGTCAACGTCATCAGAAGAAGACATAACCTCCCTAAATGCCTGCCTGGAGGCAGTGATGGACTGGATGAGAGATAACAAACTGAGACTGAATCCAGATAAGGCAGAGGTACTTATTGTGCAGGGTCGGAACTTGGGAGATGATTTTGATCTGCGTGTTCTGGATGGGGTCATAGTTCCCCAGAAGGAACAGGTACGCAGTCTGGGGGTGCTTCTGGACACAAAACTCCCTGGTGTCCCAGGTTGAGGCAGTGGCCAGAGGTGCCTTTTATCAGCTTCGGCTGATATGCCAGCTGCGTCTATTACTTGAGATAAATGACCTCAGAACTGTAGTACATCTGCTGGCCACCTCCAGACTTGACTACTACAATGTGCTCTATGTGGGGCTGCCTTTGTACGTAGTCCAGAAACTGCAGTTAGTCTAGAATGCAGCGGCCAGATTGGTCTCTGGGTCATCGTGGAGAGACCATATCACTCCTATCTTAAAACATCTACACTGGCTGCTGGTAAGTTTCCAGGTAGAGTACAAGGTTTTGGTTATAACCTATAAAGCCCTAAACAGCTTGGGCCCTGGGTATTTAAGAGAACGTCTTCTTCGCTATGAACCACACCGTCCATCGGGATCATCTGGAGAGGTTCGTCTGCAGTTGCCACCGGCTTGTCTGGTGGCTACTCGGGAACGGGCCTTCTCCATTGCTGCCCCGAGGCTTTGGAACACACTCCCTGCTGAAATAAGAGCCTCTCCATCTCTTACAACTTTTAAAAGGGTAGTCAAGATGCATTTGTTCACCCAGGCTTTTAATTAGATACTGTTTTAATTGTGTTTTAATAATTTTAACTTTTTAATTTTAATTGTTGAAATGTTGTAATCTTTTATTCGCTGTTTGTATTGTCCTGTAAACAGCCCAGAGAACTTGCGTTTTGGGTGGCATATAAATGTATTAAATAAATAAATAATAAATGAATAATAAACAAACAAACAACAACAACCGCGTGAACGTTGTTGCAGGCACACATAGCAGCATGGGCAATGCTCAGCCATCAGGGTTTCTCTGCACTGAATGTCAGTGAGTGGCTATAGAGCTGAAGTTTTAAAATTGTCTTTTTATTAGGTCTGAACTTTGAACCTTCAATTCCGTCTCCTTGTCTCCATGTCCTTCTCAGGGGGAGGGCGGGAGGCACCTTTAAGTGTACATTAATAGGTTTTCACCTCCCATACCACCACACAACACCTGAAAGCACTTCCCAGCAGAGGACTTGCTGTGGCAGAAGATGGACTCTGCTACTCATTTGGCCTCTATACATGCGTGGAGGCCATTTGCTGGCCACACAAATGGCCTCCGCAAGCTGAGTGGTGCTGGGTGGTGGAGAAGCTATGAAAGGCACGCTTTTTTCATAGAGTCATGTAGGATCACTCTGAAAGATTTCACTTGCTTATAGAAACTTATTTGGCTTCCCTTGAAAATTCTCAGATGTTCCTCTGTGGGAGGTACCCTGAAATTTGCTTTCAATTTCACTTGAATTTCAGGGCCAACCCAACTTCATTGTCCCTGTTTCTTTCTCTTTTTTATTGTCTTGCTCACTAACAAAACATAGATCCTTATGGTTCTGAGTTCCAAAAGTGGGTTTTCCTCAGCACCCACCACCACTTTGTAGGTGACCCATCCTCCTTTCTTTTCCTCATCTCCTATTTCCATTGCTCCTCAGCTCCCATATCACTTTCTGCATCCTACCAGATAGGTAGGAATAGAACCAAGCAGCAGCACCAGTGCTAACAATCCCTAAATTCACCAGTCACTGCAGAATGATACCATGGTCAAAGATGTCAGAAATTGCTGAAAGGTCCAGGAGAATCAACAGGGTCTTGCTCCCCTTTTCAATCTCCTGGTGAATATCATCCACCAGAGTTGACCAAGGCAATTTCTGTCCCCAAACCAGCCTTCAAGTGAGCTTGAAGTGGATCCAAATAATCCAAAACAAACCTGGAGATTTCCTAGACAGCAGGCTTTACCACAGGATTAATTGGGGTGAAGTACTGCAAGTATGAATTTGCAAAATATAAAATATAAAAACTGATGCAAAATGTTGATTTTTTTTACCCCAGACATAAACTGGGCTAAGGTCCAACATGCAATTTTTAAAAACCCAAATCCTGTATGGAGTGTTCCCCAATAGTTGGCAGGGACTTCGAAATAAATCTGGAGGATATGTTAATGCACACGTGCCCTTACATGGTTAAGCAAAGTAAAATTGCTGTCTTGGAATGGCCCTGGAGTTGAAAAGCCAACATACACTTCATCACTTTGCTAAGAGATGGTAGATTTGGGACCAGTCTATAATTGCCAGGATCTTACAAGTCTAGGAAGGGCTTCTTGATCAAGGGTCTCATCACAGCCTCCTTAAAAGGCCCAGGAATTATTTCCGCACTCAATGACCTGTTAACAATGATCTTGATGGGTTATGCCAATCACTCATGGTAGGATACAAATAGCCAGGCAGGACAAGGATCAAGAATAAAGATGGCAGGTCACACTACACAAAGAACCTTGTCCATGTTCTCAGGTTCTTACAACTGAAACATATAGGAACTGCTACAGAAGCAGATTCCAAATCCAAGTAGAAGCAAGTAATTGTATTTATTTAAATTATTCCTATATAGCTTTTCATAAAATGTATTTATACTGAGCAGTTTAAATTAAAATCAAATCAATTAAAATATAATTTTATTTGTGAAGTAGCGTTCAGACATGCCACAATGAGCCAGTGTCGGATCCTCTGCCCTTCCAAATGCTCTTGAACTCTTGTCCATCTGGGACAAGTCTGCCAGTGGGCAAACACAATAGTGGCAATGAAGCGAGCATTCTTCACTCCCACCACCACTGCACAAAGGAGGCACTGCTTGCATGAGCTTTAACACACATTTAGTCAGATTCATGTATACTATTTATTTATTTATTTAACATATTTATATACTGCCCAAGACCTGCAAGTTATATATATATGAAAATAAAACTTGCAATCTGTGAGCACTGATATATGTTATATCGGTTGCTACTGAACGCCTCCCCCACCCCGATTCCAAACTTTATCATACATTAGTGAAGTAAACTGTTAAGAAATATCAATTCATACAAGTATCATGAAAAAAAAAGGTTTAATCAGTCTACCTAATGTAAACACAGCAAACACAACATGACAAGTTGGGAGCAGAATTCAAGTCCCACAGTTGAAAAGAGAAATATATACATTTCCCATTTTAAGGCATTTCTAACAATCAGGGTGTCTTGGTTCAGATTTCCAACCTATGGAAATTGAACAACAGCAATTTTTTTGTAGGGAAAATATGTCAGAAACATATATCTAAATCTACTTTAAAAGGTTAAGATAAACACAAGAGATAAAAACATTACAGAAAACTCATAGAAAACTGTCTGTATCAGATGTAAAAAGTGGAAATATTTATTGTACCTATACCATTATTCAAACACAAGGTGGCAATATTGCACAACACAAGACTTAGCCTGCTCCTTCAGAAAGGGAAAGCCACTCCACAAATGAATTTCAGTGACAAAGGCAGCAGATCATCATTGCAAGCAAATCTTTCAGAAGATAAATCCGACTATAATTATTGTAAAAAAGCTAGATTCTCTTGGAAACATACCGTATTTAGATGTGCCTGAAAGGAGACTGGGACAATGGAAACATACCACAAAAACAGGCAAGTTTCCTTGCTTTTTCTGTATCTTTGCATGTGTGGGGCAATATGTAAGACCATCCGCTATTCAGTGCCTGAGGAAAAGAAAAGTGGGTCTCTGGTGGCTAACGTGCTGAAGGATTTGAAAGTGGATGTAAAGGAACTCTCTGCTCGTAAAGTCCGGCTGATTTCTAAGAGCTCCAGGCAGTATTTCCAGCTAGATTCCCATTCTGGGAATATGGTTACAAAGGATAAAATAGACCGAGAAGTTCTGTGTGGTCAGACTGACCCTTGCATCTTACTCTCAGAAATTGTGTTGGAAAACCCACTGCAGCTACACAGGATTGAAGTTCAAATAGAGGATGTGAATGACAATGCTCCCAAATTCTCAAAAAGTCAATTCCTTTTTGAAATATCTGAACAGACACCCACAAATACCCGATTCCCTTTGGAAAGAGCTCAAGATTCAGACAAAGGAGAAAATGCTGTTCAGAACTACACACTTAGTCCTAATGAACATTTTAGGCTGGATGTGCAAAGTCACAGTGATGGCAGCAAATATGCAGAACTAATACTGGAGAAACCGCTAGACCGTGAGGAGACTCCACAGTTGTTCTTAATTCTGTCAGTTGTAGATGGAGGATTCCCAAAAAGAACTGGTACAGCACAAATAATCATTGATATTCTAGATGCTAATGATAATTTCCCTCAGTTTATTCAGTCGACCTATAAAATTAAACTACCAGAAAATATCCCACTAGATTCATTGGTCACTAAAGCTGAAGCCAGTGACAGAGATATTGGTTCCTATGCTCTCATCACTTATTCTTTTAGTCAAGTGCCAGACAATGAACTAAAATTATTCAGATTGAACAAAGATACTGGGGAACTTACTGTAGTAGGTCCTATTGATTATGAGGAAAATAATTATTTTGAGATGAACATCAGAGCCACAGATGGAGGGGGCCTCTCTGCTTACTGCAAAGTCATTGTGGAGATTGAGGACAGAAATGACAATGCCCCAGAAGTCACCATCTCATCCATCACCAGTTCTTTATCCGAGGACTCTCCCCCAGACACAGTGGTGGCCCTCTTCACTGTCACAGACCAAGACTCTGGAGAGAATGGCAGAACCACCTGCACCATCAACATAAATCTACCCTTTGTGTTGAAGGCCACTGAGAATAATTATTACCAGTTACTGACCCAACAACCACTGGACAGAGAAAAGGTCTCAGCGTATATCATCACCATCACAGCCACCGACCGAGGCTCTCCCAGACTCACTTCAACAAGAATGATTAATGTTCACATCGCAGATGTCAATGACAACCCACCAGTGTTTCAGATGTCATCCTATGAAATGCAATTAGAGGAAAACAATATTCCAGGTCTGCTGATAGGTTCAGTCCGTGCTACTGACCTGGACATGGAGCAAAATGCTAAAGTGACTTACTCACTTCTGCCTGGGAAGGTGGGTGATGACCCTACATCTTCCTACATTTCCATCAACTTTGAAACTGGAAACCTCTATGTCCTCCGATCTTTGGATTATGAAAACATGAAAGAGTTTCGAGCAAGTGTGAGGGCCTTGGATAGTGGCTCCCCTCCACTGAGCTCAGAAGTTATTGTCCAAGTTCTGATAGTGGATGAAAATGACAATGCCCCCTTCATCCTCTACCCTCTCCAGAACAGCACCTCCCCATCCAATGACTTGGTTCCTCGGGGGTCAGAGGCAGGCTACCTGGTCACCAAGGTGGTGGCAGTGGACAGAGATTCTGGTCAGAACTCTTGGCTTTCCTATGAACTGCTGAAGGCCACAGAACCGGGTCTCTTCACTGTGGGGGCCCAGAACGGAGAAGTGAAAACCATGAGGCCAGTTAATAAACGAGACACCTTCAAACAGAAGCTGATTGTGGTTGTCCGAGATCATGGACGCCCTGTCCAGTCCACCTCTGCAACCCTCAGCATACTTCTGGTGGAAGGCTTTTCTGATCCCTACATGAAAATTATGGAAATGCCTAAGGATGAAGTAGTAGAGGAGGAAGACCGAAGTCTGACCATGTATCTGATCATATGCTTGGCAGCCATCTCATTCATTTTCCTCCTTTCTCTAGTGGTGTTTATTGGCATCAAGATTCAGAAGCAAAAGAAGTTCATAGGGAACTATAATTCTGCACCTAACTTCCCAGCAGGATCTAATTTCCAGGGCAATCATGTGGATTCCAGTACTGGACCACCTTCCCAGGCTTACAATTATGAGGTGTGTTTAGCGGGTGGGTCTCTGAACAGTGAGTTCAGGTTTCTCAGGCCTCTGATTCCTGTGTTTTCTGTGGAGCCTTCTAACAGCCAGTTGGATCCAAGGAATTCAGCTGATTGTTCCCATGAACTCCTCAGTCGTGCAGAGGAAAGTGAACTTACCAACCAGGTCAGAATATAATTTGCATCCTTTTCTGTTGTTAAATATGCCTGTACTTACTGATGGAATATTGAACAAATCCTCTTTGCCATATTCTTATCAGGGTTTTTCTGCAGTATTTAGTACTTTGAATTGCTATCAGTGTAAATGAGAGCAAATAATTTCTTTCCTTCTGATTCTGCTTGATTTTTAGCCTACTTTCCTAAGGAAAGTAATTTTATGATGTTACCCTGCGTGTGTGTGTGTGTGTGTGTGTTTGTCCTCCCTATCAACTTTGCAATTCCTGGACCAATATGAACGAAATTGGGTACAGTTGTAGGGACACCTCAATGGCATAGTTTGTGATGATGTCATCCACCATGCTTCAAGATGGCAGACTCTTAAACTTTTGTGGTGCAAGTGGGTTAACTTGTGAACAGCCTAACCAATTTGAACCAAATTTGCAACAGCTGTAGGGACACATAGGAACACCTCAATGGTATAGTTTGTAATGATAAAACCAAAGATAAATAATGTGTACAGGCAAACCTCGTTATACTCAGAACCCCTATTCACAGTTTCGCACATCCTTGGGTGTCAAATAGATACCAAAGTCCCTATTTCCAAATACAAACAGTTTAAAACCCATGTATCCGTGGTTCCTAGAAGGTCAGAAATGACTGTGGGAGTCATTTCAGACCACTATTTTGTCTGCAGGACCCATGTTGTGGTTCATTTAATTAAAAAATAATAAAAATATTGGAAAAACTCAGTGACTTATTGGGATCACTTGGGATTTGGGGGGGGCAGTTGGGGGGCATTGCTGGATACCAGAAGACCTGTGGAGCATAGTAGGGCACATTATCTGGCCCACTGTCATGATGTTGGGCGATTTCGGGGTTGTTTTAGTCTGTGAATCTAACCCCCTCATTCCCATCGATTCAATGCCCCATTATCCACAGTTTCGTTACCCATGGTAATCTGCGGGAATGAAACCCCCATGGATAATGAGGTCCATCTGTACTGGGATCTCTTATATAAAACAAAGAAGAAACAATAAGATTCCCACCATACTATGCACAAACCATTCTATAAAGAGCATGCAACAATTTGGTCCAGTATACTTTTATAGTCAAAGATATTCTCAACCTAAGATAAAACAAAGATATCAGTAGGAAATCACATAGATGAAATAAAATATATAGCATTGAAGAAATTGTAAAGTCTACTGTGTGGAGAGTGATATAGTCTGTTATAAACAAGTTCACAAATCCACAGTGGTGGCAGGGTGACCTCCGTTTTGATATTAATCTTTGTCACGTGGGAAACAGTGTTAGAAGAGTGACAGCACCAGTCTGAATACTACAAATTCCAGTAATGTGTACAGACACCTCTGTTACCTCTAGAAAAAACACCAGGAGAACCAAGCTACTGTAACATTCAAACAAGGTATAAAGCTACTCAAACCTACTTGTGAACTGCCTAACCTATTTGAACCAAAATTGCTGCAGCTGTAGAGATACATAGGGACACCACCCCAGCTCAAGATGGCAGACACACGAACGTTTGAGGTGCAAGTGGGCTAACACATTTGTTACAGGTGTAGGGACACACAGGGACACCTTAATGGCATAGTTTGTGATGATGTCATCCACCTCAATTCAAGATGGTGTGTGTGTGTGAACATTTAAGGCTTGAAGTGGGCTAATTTGTGAGGATGGTAATTATCAATTAAGATTATAGTGAAAGGAAAGTAGACAAATTAGTTCTTACCAGAACAACTTGTATTTGAATACAGAGGATGATAATAACCATCTCTATTATGAATTCTCCTAGCGAAATGTCACAAAATAACTGCTAAAAACACACACAGATGAAATTCCTTGGCTTCTAAATAAATTTGGTACCGAACTGCCATTCAAATACAGAATTTGTATAGTTATTTTCTGAGTGAACCACAAGGTGGCAGAATTGTAAAGCGTATAAATGGGAATTCAGATTCTTCTTTCCTGGTTGTAATGATGGTAAGCCCTGAACAGGCAGAATGAAAAAGCAGCAGAAAGGTGGGTTGTGGTGAAGATATATGATTCAACAGAGCAGACGAAACCACATTGAAAAAAAGAAAGGATTCTTTTCCAACAGCCCCTAACATTTGGATGAAAGCTTGGCCAAAAATTAAGAGATCTGACCTGGCAGAGACTGGCATAATGGAAGATAGCTTCAGGAACAGACAAGGTCTGTATCTTTTGATTTTTCTCTGCCTTTCCAGAGCATTGTGTGTTTCAGTTCACTATTCTGTGCTTGAAGAAAAGAAAAACAGGTCTGTGGCTGCAAATGTGCTGAAAGATTTGAAAATGGGAATAGGGGAGCTCTCTGCTCGAAGAGCCCAGCTAATTTCCAAAAGCACTAAGCAATATTTCCAACTTGATGCACATTCTGGGGATGTGGTGATCAATGATAAAATAGACCGAGAAGTTTTGTGTAGCCAGAGTGATCCTTGCTTACTACTGTTTGAAATTGTGCTACAAAACCCCTTAAAGATCTACAGTATTGAAATGCAGATAGAAGATGTGAATGACAATGCTCCCAAGTTCTCTAAAAAGGAATTTAATCTAGAAATTCCTGAGAATGTCCCCACAAACACTTGCTTCCCTTTGGAATCTGCCCAGGATGAAGACAAGGAGGAAAATAGCATCCAGAAATATATACTCAGTCCCAATGAGCATTTCAGACTGGATGTACAAAGCGATGAGGGTAGAACCAAATATGTGGATCTTGTTTTGAAGAAACCCCTAGACAGGGAAGAGGAAGCACAGTTAGGGCTGACTCTCATGGCTGTTGATGGAGGAGTACCACAGAGAACAGGCACAGTTCAAATAAACATCAATGTTCTGGATAGCAACGATAACTTCCCTCAATTTACTCAGTCTGAATATAAGGTAAAGTTAAAGGAAAACAGCCCTCGAGATACACTGGTCTCCATAGTGGAAGCCAGAGATTCAGATCTTGGTTCAAATGCAAAAGTCATCTATTCATTCCATCGAGTGAATGAAAAAATACACCATTTGTTTGATTTAAATGTGATCACTGGGAAATTAACTGTTTTGGGGGAAATTGATTATGAGAAAGAAAGCAACTATGAGATGAACATCAAAGCGACAGATGGAGGGGGTCTTTCAGGACACTGCAAAGTCCTGGTGGAGGTTGAAGATGAGAACGACAATGCCCCTGAATTGTCAATCATATCCATCACCAGCCCTTTACCAGAGGATTCTCCTCTAGACACGCTCGTAGCCCTCTTCAGTGTCACAGACCAGGACTCCGGGGACAATGGCCAGACCTTCTGTTCTGCAGAAACAGCATTGCCTTTTCTGTTAAAAACCACAGTGAACCATTATTACCAACTGGTGGTGCAAAGGCCTCTGGATAGAGAGAAAGTCCCCGAGTATAATGTCACCATCACAGCTACCGACCGGGGCTTTCCCAGACTCACTTCCATGAGAATGATTCGCATACACATCTTGGATGTCAACGACAATGCTCCAGTATTTCAGGAATCATTCTATACAATGGAATTACAGGAAAACAACATCCCAGGTTTGCTAATTGGCTCTGTCCATGCTCTTGATCTGGACAAGGAGCAAAATGCCAGAGTGAGCTACTCCTTTTTGCCTGGGAAGGTCAGTGATGGCTCTGTGGCCTCTTACATCTCTATCCATTCTGAAACCGGAAACCTCTATGCTCTCAGGTCCATGGATTACGAACAGATAAAAGATTTCAAAGTTACAGTCAGGGCTTCAGATGGCGGTTCTCCTCCACTGAGTTCAGATGTTCTTGTCCACGTCGTTGTCATAGATGGGAATGATAATGCTCCCTTCTTCCTCTACCCACTTCAGAACAGTACATCCCCCTGCAATGAGCTGGTTCCCAAATCGGTGGAGGCCGGTTACCTGGTCACTAAGGTGGTGGCTGTGGATGAGGATTCTGCTCAAAACTCTTGGCTTTCTTACAAGCTGCTGAAGGCCACAGACCCTGGCCTCTTCACCGTCGGAGCACAGAATGGAGAAGTGAGAACAAAGAGACCACTGAATGAGCGAGACACAAACAAACAGAAACTGGTTATACTGGTCAAAGATAATGGAAACCCCTCTCAGACCAGCACAGCAATCCTAAATATACTTTTAGTGGATAGCCTTGTGGATCCTTATAGGGAGATCATAGATACTGCTAATGAGGGAAGTGAAGAAGACGGAAGCTTGACCATGTATTTAGTGATCTGTTTGGCTGCAGTCTCATTCGTCTTCCTAGTTTGCATTTTTTTGTTTGTCATTCTCAAAATGCGCAAGAATGATTCTGGAGGAAGTTTTCTCACTGCTCCTCCTCACTTCCCATCTGCCATCCCAGAAAACTGTGCTGATTCTCAGAGTGGGTCTCTCTCCAGGACTTACCACTATGATGTCTGCTTAACTGGGGGATCCTTAAGCAGCGAGTTCAGGTTTCTCAGGCCTCTCATTCCTGTGTTTTCTGTGGGGGACCCAACCATCTCTGGGAATCCTCGTATTTCTTCTGCTTCCCAAGATCAAGTTGAGGATAATGCATCAAGAGAACAGGTGAGGAGACAGTAAATATTTTCAGTAAAAATGCTTTTATTATTTATGTATTTATTTATTTTATTTATATTCCACCTAACTCCAAAAGCTCTAGGCAGTTCACAACCATAAAAACAACAAAAACACAGTAATACTAACTAATGAAACAGGAATGAGTTAAAACAATTTCAAACATTCTAAGATTACTAAAAGTCAGGCTAATAAATATTTCTTAAGGGTGACAAAAGAGTTAAGCCACGAATATCTATAGGGATCACATATCACAGCCCAGGAGCAACTACAGAGAAGGCCCGCTCCTGAGTCAGGTGAACATCACTCGATGACTTAACATGCAGTGGGGATCATGCAGAAGAAGGTGCTCTCCCCCGTAATAATAATAATAATAATAATAATAATAATAATATACAACTTTATTTGTTACAACAGAGAATTAAAACATACAATAAAAATTAAATCACATACAATAAAAATTAAAAAATTAAAAATTAAACACATTAAATCGTAACAGAACAAAAAAGTTGAAAAAAATACAAAATACAATACAAAGAAGCTTAAAAACTCATTTTAAAATTAGTTAAAAATCAGAATCAAATCTGAGAAAACCAAATTTAAAAGGCCTGGGTGAACAAAAAGGTCTTTACCTGGAGGCTTTACAGACAGGGCTTTTATTTTGAATCCACTCTGGATTGGAGCATGCCAATCCATATATTAGCTGGATTTTACCCCAAAGTCCCTGCGGGCTAACAGGGACCAGGATAGATAGGACTTTGTTTTCCCCCCAATGGAAGCTGTGCCTTCTGGCTTAGCCTGAAGTATGTCCAGCTTTTTTTAAAAAAAACCTCTAGTTTCAGAAGATTTTGAGGGGGGAAATCTGGGGTTTCTGTTTTGCCCCACAGTTTCTCTGTTATGTGTGGGGTATTCATGCCAGTAAATTGGTGTGTTTTTGAATACTCAGTGAAGGGGGCCTTTTCAGCTGTTTGGGGTATGGTCTGCTCTAAGTGATTTGCAATTTCAAGCACTGGAGGGCAGAGGTGTTGTTGAGGATTGGTGATACTCTGTTGAGGGAGTCCAGAAGGGGAGGGGGAGGGAGAAATTCCTGAGTTAAACACAAGTACAAACTGCAAAATGTGTGTCTTCCTATGTTTTACATAGGCTTTGGATATGCAGAATGGTTGTAACCTGAGCCCTTTTTTGTCTGAGCTGATTCCATTAGGGGTGTGTGTGTGGGGGGGGGGGGGGGCGAAACATGAGGTGATGAAGGCAGTCACTCACAAAGGCAAGGGTTAAGCATCCTGCTGTTTGATCCAGCTGCTGCCTGGCAACTATCTTCCACTCTTAGCTGTCAAATTAAAAAAAACCAAAAAAAAACCCACCACTCTCTTGTCTCTTCCTCTGTGGTGTGATTTGAGATTGGTTGGAAGAAAAACCCGGAGCAAGTAGGTCCGTACGCACAGGAAAAAAGATCTGGCAGGGAGTGCGGAGAGGAGCCGACGGCTATGTGAACTGTCGATTTCATCCCCTGAATTAAACATTTTGCAAATCTGCTCAGAAGCAGATACGCTCTTCAGATACCCAGGAATAAAGCCATGTGTGAATAACTCCCATGTGTGAATAACATCCTTCATCACTTTGTCTAAAAGAGCAAAGTGATGAAGCCAGCTGAACCTCACTGGGGAGGCTATTCCATAAACAGGGTGCAACCACCGAAAAGCCTCTCTCTCCGGTAGCCACCCGCCTCACCTTGTTTAGCCGGGGCACCCAGAGGAGGGCCTCAGAAGAAGATCCAGTACGGGTAGGGACATATGGGGCAAGGCGCTCTCTCAGGTAACCCAGTCCCAAGCCATTTAGGGCTTTAAAGGTTTAAACCAGCACTTTGAATTGGGTCCAGAAATGGACTGGGAGCCAGTGCAGCTGACGAAACACTGGCATAGTATGATCAAAATGTCCAGTCTCCAGTTGCAGCCCTATTTGTACCAGCTGCAGTTTCTGGACCATTGGCATCCCCACGTACAATGCATTGCAGTAATCCAAGTGAGAGGTTATGAGTAACTGTGGCCAAGCTATTTCTATCCAGGTAAGGTCGCAGTTAGCGTCTCAGCCAAAGCTGATAAAAGGCTCTGAGCCACAGAGGCCACTTGAGCCTCTAGTGACAATGCTGGATTGATAAGCACCCCCAAACTTCGAACCTCATCCTTCAGGGGAGTGCAACCCCATCTAGAACAGTCTGAACATCATTCACCCGAGCAGAGGCACCCAATGCTAAGCCATTTAAGGCTTTAAAAATAACTACCAGCACTTTGTATTTTGCCCGGAAACCAATGCAATTGTTTTTAAACAGGTATAGTATGGTCTCTCTGAGAAACCCCGGAGACCAATCTAGCTGCTGCATTTTGGACCAACTGAAGTTTGCACTGCAAGATATTTCCCTCAGGGGATGAAGCCGCTCTGGGAAGAGCAGAAGGTTTCAAGTTCTCTCCCTGGTTTCTCCAAGATAGGGCTAAGAGAGATTCCTGCCTGCAACCTTGGAGAAGCCACTGCCAGTCTGTGAAGACAATACTGAGCTAGATAGACCAATGGTCTGACTCAGTATATGGCAGTTTCCTATGTTCCTATGTTCCTAACTTCATTTTGTTCTTCAATTCAAACAAAATAATATTGTTAAGTCCATCTACTTCTGTTAGCTAGTAATCTACTAGCTACTACTACTAACTTCTAATTTACTAAGCTGCTACTACTACTACTACTACTACTACTACTACTAGCTACTAATCAGTGACTACTGGGCTGGTGGCTATAGGCCACCTCCAGCCTCAGAGGCAAGATGCCTCTAAATACCAGTTGCAGGGGAGCAACAGCAAGAAAGAGGGTGTGCCCTCACCTCTTGCCTGTGGGCTTCTCAGAGACATCTGGTGGGCCACTGTGTGGATCAGGATGCTGGACTAGATAGGCCTATGGCCTGATCCAGCAGGGCTGTTCTTATGGTCTTATCATGCTGCAGTTGTACTCAACTACCAGAGTTCAGTCACCCCCCCACAAAATGTGAATCCACAAAATACTGAAAATGTCCAACAATGTAGCACATATCAAACATCAAATTACCTTTTTGCTAAAGCAAGACACACTCACACTTCCCTCTTGTCAGTCCTGAAGCTATGGTATGTACATTGATTGATTGATTGAACCCAAAACTTATGTCTCTGGGTGGTTTACAACAAGATAAAAACAAAGGTAAAACATTAGTTAAAAACAAAAACAAGAAATTTAAAACACAACAATTTCAATTTTTAAAAACAATATTCTAAAAACAACATTAAAACAATCAAAACAATATCAGTTAAAAGCCCGGGTGAACAGATGTGTCGTTAAAGACTTTTTAGAAGTTGTCAGAGATGGGGAGACTCTTATTTCACTAGGGAGCACATTCCAAAGCTTCGGGGCAGGAACGGAGAAGGCACATCCCTGAGTAGCCGCCAGACAAGCTGGTGGCAAAAGCAGACAGACCTCTCTTGATGATCTCAATGGGCGGTGGGGTTCATGACGAAGAAGAGGCTCTCTTAAATACCCAGGGCCCAAGCTGTTTAGGGCTTTATAAGTTATGACCAACACCTTGTATTTTGTCTGGAAACATATCGGCAGCCTGTGTAACTCCTTCAATATGGGAGTAATATGGTCTCTCCGAGATGACCCAGAGACCAGCCTGGCTGCTGCATTCTGGACCAACTGTAGTTTCCAGACTATGTACAAGGGCAGCCCCACATAGAGCGCATTGCAGTAATCTAGTCTGGAGGTTACCAGCAGATGTACCACTGTTTTGAGGTCATCTGTCTCAAGAAAGAGGCGCGGCCTGTGTATCAGCCGAAGCTGATAGAAGGCTCTTCTGGCCACTTCCTCTACCTGGGACACCAGGGAGAGACTTGGATCCAGAAGCACCCCTAGACTGCGTACCTGTTCCTTCTGGGGAAGTGTGACGCTATCCAGAACAGGCAGATCAAAATCATCTCTTGAGTTTTGACCCCCGCACAATGAGTACCTCCGTCTTATCTGGATTCAGTCTGTTTTTTATTCCTCATACAGCCCATTACCGACTCCAGGCAGGCATTTAGGAAGGTTATGCCCTCTCCCAATGATGCTGACATGGAGAAATAGATTTGGGTGTCATCAGCATACTGATAGCACCCTGCACCAAATCTCCTGATGATCTCTCCCAGCAGTTTCATATCGATGTTAAACAACATCGGAGACAATACAGAGCCCTGAGGGACACCATACAAAAGTTCAGATTTTGAAGAACAACAGTCTCCAAGGGACACCATCTGGAACCTGCCAGAGAGGTAGGAACGGAACCACTGCAGAGCAGTACCTCTCATTCCCAACTCCTTCAGATGCTCCAGAAGGATACTGTCAAGGTCTGGCCCACGGCCAGGGAAGTTCACGGCTTGGCTGGACGCTGTCGACTGAATGACGTGCGTTGAATCTCAGCAATAAGTAGGAGTCTGGTGCTGTAATCTGGTGCCTCGTCCCGCCGGGTAGACCGGGCCTCCGGCAGAAGTTCCTTTAGACGTCGTATCGCGCGTGCATGCGCACCCCAGGCCCCAGTTGGGCCACAGACTTTGCCGAGAGAGGAGCTCTGTTTGCGAGCTCCTCTCTTTTTTTGGAAACAATGCGGTGAGCACTCGGGGGGCGGGGGGAGGGAGGGAGGGAGGGCGGGACGGCGGCAGTACTTTACTAATTTTTGGCCCTAATCTGCTCGCGGGGAGGTGGCGGGGGCGGCTGGTTTCCAACGCCCCATTTACGAGGTACAATACGGCCTCTGGCGGGGGCAAAGAGGTGGGAGGGGTAAGCAAGCCCTCCCGCCCTAAAAGAAAGGCCCCCCTTCGGTGCTGGTCCAGACTGCTCCGGACCATGCACATCCTTAGGCACAGCCTATGGTGCAGCCCAGCAGCCCCTTTGCCTTGGCGTGAGCATTGGTTCTCTGGTGACTGCTGTCTACATAGTCTCTGTACACATGGATACAGGTATTTATTGAATATATTTATACCCCACTTCTCCATGAAATGTCCAAGGCAGCTTACAGAAATAAAAAGCAGAAAGTACAACCTAAAACATATTAAGCTAGCATTACTGTGTCAGAAAAGAAGGAAACCAGATAAAATGTCAACTAAACTTCAGGAAAATTGATGGCAGCATAAAGTACTGTTGGGGTTTTTAACAGGCATTTTCTCTGTGGGGATCGGGGCCAGGAGTGAGTCAGCAGTTCCTGCCCATCAGCTAACCAGAAGGGCTCTCTCTGGCCCTATATAGGAGCGCTGCCTCCAGCCTCAGCCTGCTAGAAGCCCTGCAGCATTGGGAGAGACCACCAGCTTCCCAGACGCCCCCGCCCCCGGGTGAGAGAATGGTGGGGGCTGTCTGTTGCTGCAGCTGCTGCTGCACTGAACATCTGCCTGCAGGTGAGAGAGAGGGAGAAGGCGAGTCCACCTGCCAGTCCCCTGCCTGACCTGTAGAACTGTGGCCTTTGGCAGTGGCTGTTTTGCAGGATTGGGGCCAGGAGTGAGTCAGCAGTTCCTGCCCATCAGCTTACCAGAGGGTCTCTCTCTGGCCCTATATAGGAGCACTGCCTGTGGCGGCGGGCCCGCTGCCTGTGGTGGGTCGCCCCTTTGAGGGAGCCACTTCGGGGCACAGCGAGGGCAAGGGCCAGGCGTCTTGGCCCAAGTATTTTTATGTGGTGGGCATTGGGTCTTCTGTTTTAATTAGTCCTGGGTGAGGATCTTTTAGAATGTGTCTGGGCTTACCTGGAGATGGGGAGACAGGGGGCGTGTCCACTGACTGTGGGGCAGCAATTCTGGTGGTGGTGGGAACCAGAAGAAGTAACATTGGCAAGTCAGCGGGCTGTTACAGGGGAAGGGGACATAGAAATATAATAGCTGTTTCCCCTTCCGGCTGTCCTGCCAGCTCTTTGACCTTGGGGAGCAGTGCTGACCACCCTTAGAACCTCACCTTGCTCCTCTGTAATGCCAGGTCAGTCCAGAACAAATAAGAAACCATCCATGATTTTATTCTGGATGAAGGTGCTGACCTGGTATGTATTACAGAGACCTGTTTGGGGGAGGCTGGGGGCCCGGTGTGGTCCCAGCTTCTCCCTCCAGGGTACTCTGTTGAGGAGCAGGTGAGGGACTGCAGGCAAGGAGGAGGAGTGGCTGTGGTCTATAAGAATAATATCTCTCTTACCATGATCCCTGTTAGAGTGTTGGACCATATTGAATGTGTGTACTTAAGTTTGGGGACCAGAGATAGACTAGGGCTTCTGTTGGTGTACCGATTGCCCTGCTGCTCAACATAGTCCCTAACTGAGCTGACGGAATTGGTCTTGGGTTTGGTGTTAGATCCTCCAGGCTTGTGGTTCTGGGGGACTTCACTGTTCATTATGGAACCAGTTTGTCCGGGGCAGCTCAGGAGTTCATAGCGGCCATGACACTATGTGCCTATCTCAAGTGGTCTTGGGATCAACACACATTGCAGGTCACATGCTTGATTTGGTCTTTCTCTCTGATCAGGGTGGTATTCTGTGGGTGGGGACTCCTGTAATTTCGCCATTGTCATGGATGGACCACCATCTGGTTAAGGTTGGACTCACAGTCACACCCCACCTTTGCAGGGGCGAGGGACCTCTTAGGATGGTCCACCTGAGAAGGTTACTGTATCCCAAAGGATTTCAAGAAGCCTTGGAGGGATTTAGTGTTGGCTCTGCCAGCGATCCGGTTGATGTCCTGGTGGAGAATTGGAACAGCAAACTCACCAGGGTGGTAGACATGATCGCTCCTAAGCGTCCTTTCTGACCTCCTTCAAAACTGGCCCCTTAGTATATGGAAGAACTATGGGGGCTGAAGCGGAGAGGTAGACGACTGGAGCACAGGTAGAGAAAGACAGCTTGAATCTGACAGATTGCAACATGGAGCTCATTTGAAGACCTATGCTCAGGCGATACGTGCAGCAAAGAAGCTATTATTTTCTGCCTGTATTGCATCCGCAAGTTCACGTCTGGCGGAGTTGTCTAGGGTTGTGAGAGGGCTAGTATGTGCCCCTCCTCCCTTGAATCAGAATCTGGAACCATCTACTACCCGCTGTGATGTGTTTAATGAATTCTTTGTGGACAAAATCTCTCGTATCTGGGCCGACTTAGATTCAGTCTCCACAATTACTTCAGTGTCTGATGTGGAGGTATCCAGCAACTCCTCTTATGTGGTTAGGTTGGATCACTTCCAGTTTGTGACTCTTGAGGATGTGGACAAGCTTATTGGAATGGTGCGGCCCACCACTTGTTCTCTTGACCATTGTCCGACGTGGCTTATACTATCTGGCAGGGGGGTTGTTGTAGAAGGCCTGGTAGAGATTATAAATGCATCTCTGACGGAAGGTAGGATGCCTCCTTGTCTTAAGGAGGCAATCATTAGACTGTTTTTGAAGAAGCCTACTTTGGATCACTCAGAGCTGAGTAACTACAGGACAGTCTCCAACCTTCCATGGCTGGGCAAGATAATTGAGAGGGTGGTGGCCTCCCAGCTCCAGACAGTCTTGGAGGAAACTGATTATCTAGACCCATTTCAAACTGGCTTCCGGGCTAGCTATGGGGTGGAGACTGCCTTGCTTGGCCTGAGGGATGATCTCCAACTGGGAATTGACAGAGGAAGTGTGACTCTGTTGGTCCTTTTGGATCTCTCAGCGACTTCGATACTATCGACCATAGTATCTGTCATGCCCTTGAGCTCCGACAGTGAGGAGGAAGGGGAGGCTGGCAGCTTTCCGGCCGAGTCAGGAGTATCTGAGGGGCAGAGCCCGGCTGTCAGCGTTCCTGAGACAGCTGTGATATATCCAGCTGATGGTTTAGAACAGGCACAGCAGCCTGAGTCAGCAGAAAGTGTGAGAGACCAATTGGAGGGAGAACTACGCATTGAAACACCATTGACACCACAACAACACAGGTGTTCTAAACGCAGGATGCAATTAGGAAGACCTTAAAGGAAGACCCCCCCACCCGGACCCGAACTGGCCAGGTCCGAACCGGTCCGGCAGTTCGGAGGCCTTTAGAATGGCCTCCAGACCGGTTCGGACACACCCCTAGCTGTGCCTCTCTTTACACTGCATTCCTTTCCTTGCAGGCCTGACATCAGCCAGGTTACCTGCTGTAGCAGATTAAAGCCTTTGTCTCAGAGCAAGCCCATGTGAGGAGAAGAAAAATGCTGAATGTGGGCCTCTATGCTTTCTGAGCAAGGCTTCTCCTTAAACTTTCATGTATTTCTGGTAGTTTCAAAAATGGCTGCCGCCACCACCCCTCTTTATCAGAGAGGGCCTCTTGACCCTCCCTGGGCTTGGGGTGGAAATCCCAGGGAAAACTCTATTTTGCTATTAGAAAAATGCACAAAAATCCTCCCACATGCAAGCCTACACGTGGTGAGAAAACTGGTAGATTGTGGATCGTCTGAGGCATGTGTGCACCAGAATGAGACCCCCCTTCCTGCCCCCTTTCTGCTGAGCCAAGAAATTCACTCAAAGAGGCTTGTAAAATGCAAAGAACAAACAAGGGGGGGGAAGCTTTATTCAAATGCTACAGACTACTTTGGTCTGAGGCTTCCTCATCTTTTATTTACAGGTAAAAATACTAAGTGGTTACAAGAATACTTCAAAAAGTGCAAGGAAAAGGGATGTAGGAAAATACAAAAACACCTTTAAAAGCTTACAGAGTATTTTGCAACACCCTGGCTGGATGGGTGAAGGCTAGCATTTCTTAGCTTAGTTACATTACAGGTAAACAATCTTAGAACTATTGCAGGGATATGCAAAGCACACAAAAGAAAACAAAAGTCTACTGCAAAATCTGACTAAACAAACTTTCCATAGACTAAACTTCCAGAAACCCAAAGCCCTGGTTTCCTTTTCTTCTTGAACACACCAAGATTCACGTTTCCTTCCCTCCTGGCTTCCCCTGACTTGCAGAGAGATTTTCCTGTAGCCAGACCTCATGGCCGCATCTCCTCTGCTCCTCCAGCCAGGTCCCTCTAACAAAGAAACTTTTCTGCTTCTCCCGACAGCCATCTAGGTCCCACCCACCTGGCGTGCTGATTGGCTGAGCCCTGGAGTTTACCAGTCTGTCAGTCAGGACAGAATTCATTTCCCATTAACTCTTAATGGGAGGGGTGACTGATCAGTGGCTGATCGCTACACCTGTATTACCAGAACAATAGATGAATTGCCAATGTTGCTGATCTTGAAAAGAGCTGTAGTAGTAATTGGGGGTGGTGGAGGCAGCTTTCTTTGTATATTTGCAGCTACAAGATCCATTGACTGCAGAGTGCAGACAGGAGAACTGGCCTTATAATGGCAGCCTAGTTGTTGAATGCCTAAAATCTCTGTATGCCTAAAATCTATGCTCATTTTTTTTCTGCTAGTCAAAAAAGGAACTGTTAAATTTCTAAAACAGTAACATGAGAACTTGAGAGTCACAGTAGGGCTGTACATTTTTATAGAGACGTGAGATATAAATCTATTAAATAAAAACCTGTATTCATGTGCACAGATAGGCCAGAGCATGAGCAACTTCCATGCCCCCTTTATTGCCACCATGAAACTAAAGTTCACAAAAAGCTGCACCAAAAGCTTTTGTCCCTCTTTGCATCTCTGAGTTCCTTCCCTGCAGGTCTGACAGTAGACAAATGATCTACATTACCAGGATAATTGATTCCCAAATCCAGATTCCTTCGTTTATAATCTGAATCATTTCAGGGGTCAGTGTTCAATACATAATAATTGCCCCTCCCCTCTCAATTTTTTTTGTAGCGCCATAGGCACCACCAAAATTTTAACGACTGCTGCCAACAAAAAGTACCCCTGCAAATGTGTTAAATAAATAAATAAATAAATAAAATCAATGCCCCCACTCACCCCATTGCCTATGCCAGTGTTGCTGCTGCTGTCTGGCCTCTGCCTCCACTTCCCTCCTCCTTCTGCCTGCACCTGCTGCTTCCCAGCCAGCCCACTAAGAAGTAAGGCTGAATGGCCTCTTTCCTCTCCTGAGTGAACGAGAGAGAAAAGAGGCCATGCAGCTTCTTATTGGAGCGCGAGCTAGCTGGGAAGTTGTGGCTACACATGTGCCCTGATGCCAAACGTGCAGAGCTCATTGGGTGACATGCTGCATGATTGGCATCAAGGCATGTGTGTGCCCACCATTTCCCAGCCAGCTAATGTGCAGGTAAAACCTTGGATGCCTTGGAAGAGGAAAGAGGCCATCCTGCCCCTCTACCACTGCTCAAGCTGGCTGGGATGCAGCAGGGGCAGGCTCCAGGCAGCAGGTAAGGGTGGGCAGCAGGCAAGCAGAAGGAGGAAGAGGAAGAGGGAGGAGGTGATGGATGGGTGGGTGAGTGAGTGAGTGAGTGAGTGACAGACAGATGAGGGGTCCTCAGAGGCCCCTCTTCTTGGGGTGACTGGTGGTGGCCCATGTTTTCAGAACACATCTGCACAATTAGAGTTACGCCCCTGCTGCTGCAGATCATAGGCTGGATGAAGATGAAGCAGGAGGCCATTCCTGTGTCCTTCACAGCTCCCCTTTGGCTGCCTTTTTCTCCTCTTTTAAAAGTCAAAATCTCTTTTCCTTGCTACTTTCTGCTCTTCAGTTTTTCACTCTCCCAAATTTCCCTCAGTCTCCTGTGACTTCTCTTGCTTGTGTGGTGGGGTGGGGGCAAAGTGTCAATATAACCCAAAGAGTATGAGATGCATATTCCTAGAAAAGTTTGGAGGAGAGGCCAAGGTGGCCACAAACTTTATGTTATTTGCATATGCTTCTCATTGAGTTGTGGGCAAAGGATACTCAAGATCTTATTGGAGGAGTTGATTACAGACGAAACAAGGTTAATGGGTATTGAATATATACTGACAGAAAACTCATGAAATATTATTTTCAATTCAAGTGTCACACTTTGAATTCCTCAGCTTTCCTGCATATCCACAGCACTCATAATTCTGGGCCTCCTTTTACCAACAGTACATAGGCATACCCCTTTCGATCCCCTGTGTGAAAAAGTTACTATTCATAATATAATGAAAATGAAAAATAGATCAGATTATGACAGATGGTATCCAGTTTTATTGCATTTGTATGTGCAAAATTGGTTTAATACTTATGAAATATCAAACATTGCAAGTAATTCTTCCAGAGGAAGTTTCTGTGTACATCTCTGTGGCAGAGTAATTGGGAAAAGTTACAATTGCTCTATTTCACTTCAGACACAAGGTGGTGCTATTGCACAAAACAGTGGAGATGACCAGAGATTAAATTCTTTGCCAGAAAGCTGTAGCCATTAGACGAAGGTATCTCATTGGAAAAAGGCAATGCCACTTCATTGTAGAAAAGACTACAGAGATTTCAGGAGCAAAAACACTGCAATATTTCTTTTCCAAATATGAGAATATCAGAAGGAAAGGTCTCAGTGAGAAATTTATAATGGATGAAAGAATAACTTCATCAGCTGCCATTCAATGAGCTACCTCATGTTTCAGAACTGCCTTGAGACGGTGAGGAAGAATGGAAATATATCACAGAAGCAGGCAAGTCCACTTGTTTTTCCTATCTCTTTTTATGTGTGGGGCAACATGCAAGTCCATCCACTATTCAGTGCCTGAGGAGAAGAAAAGTGGGTTTCTGGTGGCTAATGTGCTGAAGGATTTGAAAGTGGATGTAAAGGAAATGTCTGCTCGTAGAGCCCAGTTGGTTTCTAAGAGCTCCAAGCAGTATTTCCAGCTAGATTCCCATTCTGGAAATATGGTAATAAATGAAAAAATAGACAGAGAGATTCTGTGTGGTCAGACTGATAGTTGTATCTTACTCTCAGAAATTGTGCTGGAAAACCCATTGCAACTTTACAGAATTGAAGTTCAGATAGAGGATGTGAATGATAATTCCCCCCAATTCTCTCAAAATCAATTCCTTTTTGAAATACCAGAGCAGACTCCTACAAATACCCAATTTCCTTTGGAAAGAGCTCAAGATCCAGACAAAGGAGAAAATGCTGTTCAGAACTATACACTTAGCCCTAATAAACATTTTAGGGTGGATGTGAAAAGCTACAGTGATGACAGCAAATATGCAGAACTAGTACTGGAGAAGCCATTAGACCGTGAGAAGGATCCACAATTGTTCTTAATCCTGTCGGCTGTTGATGGAGGGATCCCAAAAAGAACTGGCACAACACAAATCATCATTAATGTTCTAGATGTCAATGATAATGTGCCTCGGTTTGGCCAATCTCTGTATAAAATTAAACTACCTGAAAATATCCCACTAGGTTCGTTGGTCACTAAAGTTGAAGCCAGTGACAGAGATCTTGGTTCCAATGCACACATCATTTATTCCTTCAGCCAGGTTCAAAATATTGTGCTCAGATCATTCAAACTGAACAAAGATACTGGGGAACTTACTGTTGTAGGGCCAATTGATTATGAAGAAAGTAGAAATTATGAGATTAACATCAGAGCCACTGATGGAGGGGGCCTCTCTGATTATTGTAAAGTCATTGTGGAGGTTGAGGACAGAAATGACAATGCCCCGGAAGTCACCATCTCATCCATCACTACTCCTTTATCTGAGGACTCTCCCCCAGACACAGTGGTGGCCCTCTTCAGTGTTACAGACCAAGACTCTGGAGAGAATGGCAGAACAGACTGCACGATCAACACAAACCTGCCCTTTGTGTTGAAAGCCACTGAAAATAATTATTATCAGTTACTAACACAAAGGTCACTGGACAGAGAAAAAGTCTCAGGGTATAACATCACCATCACAGCCACCGACAGAGGCTCTCCCAAGCTCACTTCAACAAGAATTATTAATGTCCAAATCTCAGATGTCAATGACAACCCACCAGTGTTTCAGAAGTCATCCTATGAAATGAAATTAGAGGAAAACAATATTCCAGGCCTGCTGATAGGTTCGGTCCATGCTTATGACCTGGATACAGAGCAGAATGCCAAAGTGACATACTCACTTTTCCCTGGGAAGGTGGGTAACAGCCCTGCATCTTCCTACATCTCCATCAACTCTGAAACTGGGAACCTCTATGTCCTCCGATCTCTGGATTATGAGGAGATAAAAGAGTTTCAAGCAACTGTGAGGGCCTCGGATAGTGGCTCCCCTCCACTGAGCTCAGAAGTGATTGTCCGAGTTCTGATAGTGGATGCAAATGACAATGTTCCCTTCATCCTCTACCCTCTTCAGAACACCTCATCTCCATCCAATGACCTGGTTCCCCGGGGTGCAGAAACAGGCTACTTGGTCACCAAGGTGGTGGCAGTGGACAGAGATTGCGGTCAGAACTCTTGGCTTTCCTATGAGCTACTTAAGGCCACAGAACCAAGTCTCTTCACTGTGGGGGCCCAGAACGGGGAAGTTAAAACCATGAGGCCAGTTAATAAGAGAGATGCTTTCAAACAGAAGCTGGTTGTGGTTGTCCGGGATCATGGACACCCTGTCCGGTCCACCACTGCAGTCCTCAGTATTCTTCTGGTGGAAGGCTTTTCTGACCCTTATATGAAAATTATGGAAATTCCTAAGGATGAAATAGTAGAGGAGGAAGACCATACCCTGACTATGTATCTGATCATATGCTTGGCTACCATCTCATTTATGTTCCTGGTTTCTCTAGTGGTGTTTATTGCCATCAAGATTCAGAAGCAAAGGAAGATAATGGGAAATTTTAACTCTGCAATTAATTTCCCTGTGGGACCTAATTTCCAGGAAAATCATGTGGATTCCAGTACTGGACCACCTTCCCAGGCTTACAACTATGAGGTGTGTTTAGCAGGTGGGTCTCTGAACAGCGAGTTCAGGTTTCTTAGGCCTCTGTTTCCCGTGTTTTCCATGGAGCCATCTAACCCCGAGGTGAATCCAAGGAATTCAGCTGCTTACTCTCAAGAACTCCTCAGTCACGCAGAGGAAAATCAACTGGCCAGTCAGGTGAGAATATTTAAAACAATTTGTTTCAATGGCTAGGAAATCAGAACTAACAATCTTTTACTGAAGTTGGTTGTTACTCGCAGTACTCTAAGGAATTAATCTGATTATGAGAGAAGGCTCCAAACTGTAACCATTGCAAATAATACCTTCTTGGCTATGGGGATTGAGGGGCATTGCTTTGGAGATGTTCTGGCTCTTTCTTTAGGGGTGGATACAAAAGGTGGTGCTGGCAGACTTCTGCTTGACTCCTTGGCCTATGGGGTCCTGCAGGGCTCTGCTTTGTACCTCATCCTGCTTAACATCTACATGTAACTACTGTCTCATCAGGTGGTTTGTCATCAGGTGGTTTGCAAGTGTCATCAGCATACAGTTGACACTCAGGAGTTGACACTCCTTGTCAACTGATCCATGGAGGCAGTGGATGTACTGAATTACGGGTTGGAGGCGATGTTTGTTTGTTTGTTTGTTTGTTTTATATACCGATTTATATTTATTTCTGGATGGGGTTGCATTCTCATTAAAAGAACAACTGTGCAGCTTGAGAGTATTACTGGACCCGGCCCTGCTTTCGAATGCTCAGGTGGAGGCAGTAGCCAGAGGTGCCTTTGCACAGCTTTGACTAGTGTTCCAGCTGTGTTTCTTTCTCAAGAAAGATGTGGCTGCAGTTACTTATGCCTTAGTCATCTCACAGTTGGATTACTGCAACACATTATATGTGAGGCTGCCCTTGAAGAATATCCAAAAACTTCAGTTGGTATAAAATACAGCAGCTAGGATTTTTTCTGGAGGCATTCACTTGAAGTATAACATGCTTATTTTGAAAGAGCTGCACTAGATGCCAATTTGTTTCCAGATCCAATTACAGGTGCTGGTTATCCCCTATAAAGTCAGTTGGGCCCCGGATATCTGAAGGATACCAGTTGGGCCCCAGATATCTGAAGGATCGCTTACTCTCAAAGGCTCCCTCCTCCCCACCAATAAGGTCATGAGAGGGGGCTTTGCTCTGCATGCCAAAACTGAGGGAGGCTCAGTTTTAATGCACGTAGGACAGGGCCTTCTCTGTTGTTGCCCCATGCTTGGAATGCTCTCCCAGTGAGTGTCAGTTCTCTGACTTCTTGGGCTGCTTTTTAAAAGCAATTAAAGACTTGGTTGTTTGTTCAGGCTTTTCCCCCTTAGAGGTTGCTGGTCTCTCTGCCCTCCTGCTGTTCTGTCTTGCTGCTTTCTTGGCGTGTTGTATTTGCAAGGTATCTACTAAGTGCCCCTCCATATTGCCTGTGTTTCCACATTGGTGTCGCTGTGTTAGCAGAGTGCCGTTCATATTCTCCATGCCTTGATTCAAATTGTAATGATGCATTTTTGCCCTACAACATTGTAAATGTGCTGCAGGAAAGTAGCACATTTACAGGAGAAAGGCGCCCCACTGCCACTGAAAGGCCTCCCGGACCCAGCGAGGCTCTGCCTGGGGCACCAGCTGAGGAGGAGTGGTGGAGGCTGCTGCTGCTGCTGCTACAGCTGCCCCCAGCAGCCCCAGCAGGGGAGCTGAGGGGCTGCCACTGCCATGGAAGAGAGGGCCCACCTGGGTGTACCAGTTCCTCTCTTTCCCTCTTCCAGGCTCGCCACAGGATTCCCTTTCTCTCCCCCATTTAGAAAATATATATATATATTTAAAAATATATTCCTGGAATCACTTGTGCAAGGATGCAATGACAAAAGGTTTTGTTTTGGAACAGTGCTCCCCCCTGCTGGCGGATTAGCACAAGGCAGCCAAGACATTTTATATAGATAGGTCGTCTTGTCACACACACACCACGACTCCATTGGCCCATATGGAGCAGGAGGAGGGGCAGATAAATGCATTTCAATGAGAATATGGACACTCCTGCCTGGAGAATACATTTCAGGAGACAGAAAATATGAATGGCCACCAGCTTACAATGAAGCAACCCTTTACTCTAGTTTTGAAACCGTTGCACCATTCCGTCACAATCTGTAGCACATTAACTGTTGCAAATTTCATAGTCTAGAAAACGCCCTGGTGTTTTCTTATAGTTCTTATTGTTCTTAATTGATTTTAATGTTTTCATTTGATTTTTAAAATGGATTTTATTGTATTTTAACTTTTGTAAACCACTTTGGGATGACTTTTATGAAAGGTGGTATAGGAATTAAAACAAACAAATTCACATAAGAAGGACAGGAATGATCTCATGCCACCTAGCATATAATGCTACAAAATTATTTATTCATGTATTCATTCATTTAAAAGTTTTATAACCTAACTTTCATGCTAAGAAGGATCACAAAGCATCTAACAACAAACTTTAAAATAGCAAAATAATAAATGAAGTGTAATTCACAGCATTAAAAGAACAGTAGCGCTGCAATAAAAACTGTAAAAAGCAGTAAAGCAGATAAATTCAGTCAAAATATTTAACTAAAAGCCTTGCAGAATAAGAAAGTTTTTACTACTCTAAAAGCAGACAGGGCAGTAACAACAGAAAAATAAGCATAAATCTGAATATAATCTTCATTGGGTTCCCATGAATTCAATACAACATTATGCATAAAACTATTCTATCCAATTTACAACATTTTTAAAATAAGACCACGAGGTGGCAGTATTGGCAAACACATTTGTTCCCATTCACAATTTGTTTTTTAGCTTAGATCATGGGAAGATATATGCATGCAAGACAGAATTTTAAACCATCAGAAAAGGGATCTTTCTTTCTAACATATTTGAAGAGAAAAGCAATGAATTTTGCAGAGGAAAATAATATTGCATAGGTGTTCACTAACTGGATGGAAATAATAAGCTTGCAGTTTGGCCAGAGCCTGTGAAGATCTCACCTGGGAGAGGCTGATCTGGCACCATGGAAGATAGCTTCAGGAACAGACAAGGTCTGTATATTTTGCTCTTGTTCTCTGTGTCTGGAGTGATGGGTGTCTCACTGCACTATTCTCTGCCTGAAGAAAAGAAAAGTGGATCTCTGGTTGCTAATGTGCTGAAGGATTTAAAACTGGGGATAGGAGAACTCTCTGCTCGCAGAGCTCAGCTAGTTTACAAGAGCACAAAGCAATATTTCCAACTTGATAGCCGCTCTGGGAATCTGTTGATAAATGATAAAATAGACCGAGAAGTTTTGTGTGGCCAGGTAGACCCTTGCTTACTGCTGTCTGAAATTGTTTTGCAAAACCCTTTAAAGATCCACAGTATTGAAATACAGATAGAAGATGTAAATGACAATGCTCCAAAGTTCTTTAAAAGAGAACTTAATCTAGAAATTCCTGAGAATGTCCCAACAAATACTCGATTCCCCTTAGAATCTGCACAAGATACAGACCTGGGAGAAAATAGTCTCCAGAACTATACACTCACTCCTAATGAGCATTTCAGGTTGGATGTGCAAAGTGGCATGAAATATTTATACCTCGTTTTGGTGAAAAACCTAGACAGGGAAAAGGAGGAAAATTATATGTTGACTCTCACAGCTGTTGATGGAGGAGTACCACAGAGAACAGGCACAGTTCAGATACACCTTAACATTCTGGATATCAATGATAACTTCCCTCAGTTTACTCAGCTTGAATATAAAGTAAAGTTAAAGGAAAACAGCTCTCGGAATACTCTAGTCTACAAAGTGGAAGCCAGAGATTCAGATCTTGGTTCAAATGCACAGATCACATATTTATTCAGTCAACTGCCTGGAAATATACACAATTTATTTCATTTAAATGCAATGACTGGGGAAATCACTGTTATGGGGGAAATTGATTATGAGAAAGAAACCAACTATGAGATGAACATCAAAGCGACAGATGGAGGGGGTCTTTCAGGACACTGCAAAGTCCTGGTGGAGGTTGAAGATGAGAATGACAATGCCCCTGAATTGTCAATCATATCCATCACCAGCCCTTTACCAGAGGATTCTCCTCTAGACACGCTCGTAGCCCTCTTCAGTGTCACAGACCAGGACTCCGGGGACAATGGCCAGACCTTCTGTTCTGTAGAAACAGCATTGCCTTTTCTGTTAAAAACCACAGTGAACCATTATTACCAACTGGTGGTGCAAAGGCCTCTGGATAGAGAGAAAGTCCCCGAGTATAATGTCACCATCACAGCTACCGACCGGGGCTTTCCCAGACTCACTTCCATGAGAATGATTCGCATACACATCTTGGACGTCAACGACAATGCTCCAGTATTTCAGGAATCATTCTATACAATGGAATTACAGGAAAACAACATCCCAGGTTTGCTAATTGGCTCTGTCCATGCTCTTGATCTGGACACGGAGCAAAATGCCAGAGTGAGCTACTCCTTTTTGCCTGGGAAGGTCGGTGATGGCTCTGTGGCCTCTTACATCTCTATCCATTCTGAAACCGGAAACCTCTATGCCCTCAGGTCCATGGATTATGAACAGATAAAGGATTTCAAAGTTACAGTCAGGGCTTCAGATGGCGGTTCTCCTCCACTGAGTTCAGATGTTCTTGTCCACGTCGTTGTCATAGATGGGAACGATAATGCTCCCTTCTTCCTCTACCCACTTCAGAACAGTACATCCCCCTGCAATGAGCTGGTTCCCAGATCGGTGGAGGCCGGTTACCTGGTCACCAAGGTGGTGGCTGTGGATGAGGATTCTGCTCAAAACTCTTGGCTTTCTTACAAGCTGCTGAAGGCCACAGACCCTGGCCTCTTCACCATTGGAGCACAGAATGGAGAAGTGAGAACAAAGAGACCACTGAATGAGCGAGACACAAACAAACAGAAACTGGTTATACTGGTCAAAGATAATGGAAACCCCTCTCAGACCAGCACAGCAATCCTAAATATACTTTTAGTGGATAGCCTTGTGGATCCTTATAGGGAGATCATAGATACTGCTAATGAGGGAAGTGAAGAAGACGGAAGCTTGACCATGTATTTGGTGATCTGTTTGGCTGCAGTCTCATTCGTCTTCCTAGTTTGCATTGTTTTGTTTGTCATTCTCAAAATGCACAAGAATGATTCTGGAGGAAGTTTTCTCACTGCTCCTCCTCACTTCCCACCGGCCATCCCAGAAAACTGCGCTGATTCTCAGAGTGGGTCACTCTCCAGGACTTACCACTATGATGTCTACTTAACTGGGGGATCCTTAAGCAGCGAGTTCAGGTTTCTCAGGCCTCTCATTCCTGTGTTTTCTGTGGGGGACCCAACCATCCCTGGGAATCCTCGTATTTCTTCTGCTTCCCAAGATCTTCCCAATCAGGTTGAGGATAATGCATCAAGGGAACAGGTGAGAGAATTATAATTCTTCTGATTTAAGTCATATTAGACACATAAGGACAAAACAGTATAACACTAGAGTTGCTCTTTTTTTAGTTAATCACTTCTATTATATTTTCCTTCACATCTCAGTTTCTCTCTCTGTGTGTTGATTGATTCTCTGTCTCACTTTTTGTTGCTATATTATAATATGTCACTGTTTTTTAACCTCCTTTTAAAAGCCTTCTGCTGATTCTGTTTTCCTTTAAAATCCTCTGGCTATCTTGTGCACCTGCTTTCTGCTAACATTTCTCTTCCCCAGGACCAAAATTAACAGTTGGGCCTCTAGCCTTGAAATGTGCCTGGGCCCCCTCTCATGAATTTAAAGCGAATTCCAATTTTTGGGATGAATGAAATGTTTCAAATTTTTGAAATTTTTATTTTAAAATGACTAAAAATGATGAAATCTGGCTTGTTTCAAGCCAGAACTTTACAAAAACATCTGGAACTGAACACCCTCCTTGGGTCATCATTCCGCCCACATGTGGAAGTATCTTCCCTAAGCCTTCATGAAAAGGGGTAACAGCATGCCCCTTTTGCTCTTCCTTTTATATCTCCTGAATGGATGGGCATACAGTTATGAGATCTGGCACACATGAAGGCCACCTTGGCAGGACTCTATGTTATTTAAGAATCCCCAGTTGGGCCTTGAAACTTATCATACATGTGGAAAGTTCGTTTCAAGTCAGAACTTTCTTGTAAAGTACTGGAATTGAAGCCCTCCCTAGAACCATCATTTTACCCACAAGTGGAGGAGAAAGGACATTACTTTGATTTTATATTAATTTTGCCTTCCCTTTGCAGAAGCACACAGTCAGTTAAAGTGAAAGTACTTTGAACCTTTCTGTTTTTGTGGTTAGAAAGAATTTCTCACTTTCCTTTCTAGCCATTAATAATAATAATAATAATAATAATAATAATAATAATAATAATAATTCGATTTCTATACCACCCTTCCAAAAATGGCTCAGGGCGGTTTACACAGAGAAATAACAAACAAATAAGATGGAACCCTGTCCCCAAAGGGCTCACATTCTAAAAAGAAACATAAGATAGACCCCAGCTACAGTCACTGGAAGTACTGTGCTGGAGGTGGATAGGGCCAGTTACTCTCCCCCTGCTAAATAAAGAGAATCGCCACAGTAAAAGGTGCCTTTTTGCCCAGTTAGCAGGGGTATTAAGGGATTTAAAGTTGTGAAGTCCTTTTAATCCCTTATACAATGGAGACTAGAAATAATAGTATAAAATCAAAGGAATGTCCCTTTTCCTCCACTTGAGAGTGGAATGATGGAGGGCAAGTTTCAAGGCTATAGGCCCGACTGGTGGTATTTAGTGATCCCCCCGCAATTTCCCCATACACATCTATGAGGGGAAATTCTATTTTTGAAGGTTTTGAAATCGTGGCTTCTGCCATTTTGTACCTCCGACCTACTGACATGACTCCTGACGTGAATTCTGATTTTATGATACCATATCGGATATTTTTGATCCAATATCGGGAAATCAAAGTTGGATTGGAAATGTCAGATTTATTTATTTATTTTACCTATTCTGCAAATTTTGGATGAATTCCAAAATTCCGATCCAGCTTTGCACAGGCCTGGTTGTAACTGCTTCTTAAAAGCCTCTTTAAGCACACAAAAAAACAAAAAAACCAAAAAAAAAAACACCCTCTCAACAATGAAAGAGCTATTGCTTCCTACTCACTGGCTGACATACAGAACAAGGATGTCATCAGTGCAGCACGAGAAGTATTTGGAAAGCTTCTCTTTGAGCAGCAGACTGCCATGCCTAGGCCCTCCTCCTCTTCCTCTTCTTTTCATATGGCTCACTAGAAAATATAATTTCCTTCATGTATTGCTGTGGCAGAGAGGACCTTCTTGAAAAAGAATATCTTAGTGCCCAGTTATTGAACTGCTTGCTTTGGACTAGCTACTGGACCGGGTCTCACGATCAGTGAGACCCGTTTTTTCCTGGTGAGCGGGAAGAGTGGGCTAAGCCCGCTCTCCCTGCTTATGAGCGGGCAGGGAGCCTTGGGCAGCCAGATTGGTTGCCCACACGATGGCTCCATGACGGAGCTGGTGGGGGGTGGGGGAGCAGGGTCCGCGCGGCCCCTGCAAGCCCCAGTGTGCCCTGCGCAAGCGCACAGGACATACTGGGGAGACCCCCGGAGTCGGGAGGCGACTTTTTGCCTCCCAGCTAGGGGTATACTCATGAGTAGGCACAGCGCGAAGGCGCGCCGCGGCTACTCACGATTGCAAAAATCAGGTTTGCAGGAGCGCCCCCTGTTTTCTTTTGTTTATGGGTTCAATTCAGGTTCAGGTTCAAAGTAAACCTGCAATTTTAGGTTTAGGTTATGTTTCAGTTCACTGAAAAACCTCTCTGAACTGGTTTTTGGGTTCAGGTTTGGTATGACTCCCTGGCAACGACTTCTCCAAGGTTGCAGACAGGAGTTTCTCCCAGCCCTATCTTGGAGATGCCAGGGAGGGCACTTGGAATCTTCTGTATGCAGATGCTCTTCCCAGAGTGGCCCCATCCCCTAAGGGAAATATCTTACAGTGTTCATACATGTAGTATCCCATTCAAATTCAAGCCAGAGTGAACCCAGATTAGCAAAGGGGACAATTCATGCTTGCTACCACAAGAAGGCTTTCCAGTGTAAGTATTTATATAGTTAAACTTCTAAGATTTAAGACTTAAGCTAATTTCATTCAGAAATTGCACCCTAGAATTCTTTGACTAGTCTTTGACTGTAATAAACCAAAATAGAATTGATTAGAATTCTAACAGTAAAAACTAACAGGAATTCTTGGTCAGCACATCAAACAGAAAGTTCTGTCCCAACAGTGAATGTTCAGGATTATAGAGCCAAGTCATAACCAGTGTTCCCTCTAACAGGGATTCCCAGATGTTGTTGACTACAACTCCCATAATCTCCAGCCAAAGGCCATTGTAGCTGGGGATGCTGGGAATTGTAGTGAACAATATCTGGGAATCCATGTTAGAGGGAACACTGGTTGTAACCATACATTCTTCAGCAGTAGTAAACATTCAGATGGCCAACTTATACTATGGGAAGGTGATATCAATGAAAAAACTGGATCTGCCACATTCACAGAGGCAGTTATTGAATTAAATCAGGACAAAAATGGCTCATTTTGGCTCTAAGTGCATGCAGTACAAGTGTATGCAGTACATTCTATGTTGGGGCAGTGGAGAAAGCAGAAAAGTTGTAACTAATACATGTTATTGCCTCCATATCATGCTTGGATTTGTAGATAAATCCTGAATTTGTAGATAAATCCAGGATTTGTAGACACTTGGATTTGTAGATAAAGATTTTTTTTAAAAACGCATTTTATATCCTGCTCTTCCTCCAAGGGGCCCGGAGAGATGTACTACATACTTAAGTTTTTTTCCTTACATTTTTTTTTAAGATGAGGGTAATTATGCCAGGGCCCCCAAATTGTGTGGTACCTCCAATCCACTTAGTGCCACATTTCCTAATAGATCATTGAGGAACTCATAGATAAATAATGCACAATCATAGGATAGAACGTTTAACTCCAAACAGAAATGCCTCATTTACCATTCATACTTACCCTTTTACAAGATTCTGGCACCATTCTGAAGCTACTTGAGTGATGTAAGATTCACTATAGAGAAATTCCTTCCTTTAGAAATCAATAGAAAGTGAGGAACCCAGAGTACTTGTGAGGAGTTCAGGATGTTCTTCACTAGCGTCACTTGCCCCAGACTGCTTAAATGCTGCCATTTGAAGGGCCGTGTTGGAGGCTCCTAGCACATAGTCCGCTCCAGTAGTTCCCACACTGCTTGGGTACATAATGCTCAGATATACTGAGGACAGGCTCCAAAAGTCAGTCTACACACCAAGCAAAAATTGTTAGCTGGTAGTGGTGATGGTAAAATTCTGGGTTGGTATTTTTGAATGTTTCCAGCTATAGGAAAACTGCAGAACAAGGAGAAGGCTGAGCTAACCCTTTCTCTTGAATGTACTAGCTTGCAATGTACAAGGCAGGGGTGTAGCTGTAATTGTGCGGATATGTCCACAGAACATGAGCCACCTACTTGTGAGGAGCCTCCAAGGGCCCCTCACCTGTTGCCCCCTGCTCCCCTCCATGCCATGTGGGGATCAGTATTAGCCCTTTGGCACTGTCCCTTGCCTTGACACCATCTCCTGTCTCCTGCTTCCTGCCACCTCCATCGCCACCACCTCATCTCCTTCCTCCTCCTCTTGCTGCTCTGCTGCCACCATCATTACCTGGCAGGGTCTTGTGGTGGTAGGAGAGGGGTTGGGATATTTCCTCTCTCACACCATCAATAGGGGAAGCATTTCACCCTCTCACTTGTCGCTTCAAGAGTCTGCTGGGAAATGTTGATATCAGGGCCACCATTATCCAGCAGGCTTGTGAAGCAGGGTGCAAGATGTTTCCTCTCCGTCTTGTGCAAGAGTTTTTAGAGTGTTTTGAGCTCAAAACAGAAAAAAATGAAGGGCCTGTTTCAAGCTCCGAAGGGAACAATCCCATTCTGAGTTTTCCTGCCCATGAAGGCTGCACCAGGGTGAGTGGAGAGGGGTGGTGGGAGGTGCCTATAACAATCATTACCTGGTTACTGCTCAGCCCATGAGCAACAGCCCTCCACCCAGAATCTCGCGCCAAGGCTGCCCCTCCTACAGTGTTCTTCCGGCCTCTGATCATTCGCAGCAGCCATTTGTAACCTGGGCTCAAGTCATTTGGGACCTTAATGGTTAAAACTAGCACCTTGAAAGAAAGGGTATGATGGACAAGCAGCAGAAGCAGTGATGGTAAACTTTATTTCTTTCCAGTATATGTACTGGCCAGTGAAGAAAATTTAAGGATATCCTTATTTCCTTCCTTTTCCAACTTTATCACCATTTAGTATCAGATTATTTATGGCTGCATTGTTTCCTGGCAATATTCCTGACTAGCAAAAGTTTTCCTTTTCTTTTCTGGAAGATGGGCATAAAGGGACATTTATTTTCCTGGCTGGTGGCAATGGCAGGGTGGGAGAGGAAACAGGGTTGTCAAAGCTTCAAATTAAAAAAAAAAAAAAGGTACCAGGAGAGGGCCTGGTCTAGAGCAGTGCATCCTGGCTTAGGAGGCAGAGCCCAGAACAAATCTGGGGTCTGGAGGCAGAGTACATATTTTAAAAGAGATGCATGGAAAAAATGACCAGGCCCTTTGTTTTCTGGTGAGTAGCATTAGCAGCAAACAAAATAACCAAACCTTGCTGGTCCATTTTTGTCTGGTTCAACCTGACAGGAGCAGGCACATGACTCCACGTGTATTCCTGGCTGGCAGGGTATGAACTCTTTATTCAAACCTGAGAACATACTGGTCACATCTTGCTTATTGTTCCTGACTCTTGAACACCTTTAGGAGCATGCTTTTCATGACTAGGGCGGGCATTTAGAAAATATTCTGATAATTTGAGTGGTGTGTGTGTGTACTTGGAACTAGTTTTGTTTGATTAAAATTACTGAATTAAGTTCAATGATGTTAAACATGCAAATAATTGCATTCATATATTTCCTATTTTACACATTTTCCACTATGTGCTTTGAAGATTATCAGCTCAGAGGGTAAACAGGCTTATGCAGAGAGTAGTTTGTTAGGATCAGTACTGGGCAGTTAATATTTTGAAGGGGGAAGATAAATGCATTGAGAATCTGAAGAGCAATAAAACATATCCCTATTATCATTCCTGAATGCTCTTTACCATCAATCTCTGTGCACCCGGTCTGTCCTGGATAGCCCTTTCTAATTCTTTGCTGTAGCCTTGAACTGCAATCTCAGATTAGCCCCACATGCCACCTTCCTAACCTCTCCTCTCACTTGCTCCCTTTCTCTCTTCCCTTATTTCTGTTAATGGGTTAGGGCGGAATGGGGCTGAGATGATTATTGGAAGGGAATGGGAATAGGTTGGATTTGATCTATGTATTTTGGACTATTATTAGTGTTTTGGTATTTCAAACATTAATAAAATGGCAAACACAAAACATTCATATTTTACTGTTGTCTTAAGATAAATAATAGTATATATATATGGATGGATGAAAGGAGACAACCAGTTTTTCGCATACTGAGCTGAATATAAAATATACACCAATACTGTATTTCTGCCCATGCCCACAAGCATACTGCGTGACCACAGGATCAGGAACTTTGCTCAGAAAACATGCACCATCTGAACACTGTCTGAATGCGCACAGATGGACAATGTCTGCTGAGTGGTGTGACCATTGACTTGGCAAAATGCATATTCCCTGCATAGGGACTGTGCATACTGTCTGACCAATTTACAAAATGTAAGCAGACATTAAACATAGAAAATATGAAAAGGCTGAAATTAGTCCAAGCTTGCTAAGTGAGCAGTGGGTGAAATCTTACATTGACATGATCAATTTCTGCACATTCCTCATGTTTTACAATTAATATATACAATTGCTGATATTTATGAACATTTACCAGTCAAATCACACTAACTCAATATCTACAGTATATCTATGTTGATATCAACCTCTATTTCTAGAAGGAACTTTCTACACATATTAATAGTACAACAGTCAAGAACTGGCAAGATGTACAGGAGCAATATGTATTTGAAACACAAGGTGGTGATATTGCACAACACAGATTCTTAGGGAGTAACTGCACTTATGGACAACTGCCGTGATCAGACAAAAAACCCTGTGAAAAAACTGAAGGAAAGGGGCAACAGCTCTTCATTGCAAGAAACCATTCAGAAAGAAAAGGCAGCGGTGGGCATTTCTGGGTCTAAATATAGCAAGAAGAAGAATTTGCATTTGAAGTGTACTAGAGAAAACTGAAGAAGATTCCTTACCATTTTATATTAGAACACACAATAACCTGTGTGTTAGATCAATACTGAGAGAGGCTGGAAAAATGGAAATAAACCACCATAACAGGCAAGTCTCTTTGCTTTGTCTGTATCTGTGCATGTGTGGGACAATATGCAAGACCATCCACTATTCAATGCCTGAGGAAAAGAAAAGTGGGTCTCTGGTGGCTAACGTGCTGAAGGATTTGAAAGTGGATGTAAAGGAACTGTCTGCTCATACAGTCCAGTTGGTTTCTAAGAGCTCCAGGCAGCATTTCCAGCTAGATACCCATTCTGGGAATATGATCATAAATGATAAAATAGACAGAGAGGCTCTGTGTGGTCAAACTGATCCTTGTATCTTACTCTCAGAAATTGTGCTGAAAAACCCATTGCAACTTTACAGAATTGAAGTTCAGATAGAGGATGTGAATGATAATTCCCCCCAATTCTCTCAAAATCAATTCCTTTTTGAAATACCAGAGCAGACTAGGACAAATACTCGATTTCCTTTGGATAGAGCTCAAGATCCAGACAAAGGAGAAAATGCTGTTCAGAACTACACACTTAGTCCTAATGGACATTTTAGGTTGGATGTGCAGAGTCACAGTGATGGCAACAAATATGCAGAACTAGTACTGGAGAAGCCATTAGACCGTGAGGTGGATTCACAGCTTTTCCTGATTCTGTCAGCTGTGGATGGAGGGATCCCCAAAAGAACTGGCACAACACAAATAATCATTCATGTCCTGGACACCAATGATAATGCCCCTCAGTTTCAACAATCTCAGTATCACGTGAAACTACCAGAAAACAGCCCACAGGACACACTGGTCACTAAAGTTGAAGCCACTGATGGGGATATTGGTTTCAATGCTCATATCACTTATTCTTTCAGCCAGGTAGCAGAAAATGTGCTCAGATCATTCAAACTGAACAAAGATACTGGGGAACTAACTGTTACAGGGAGAATAGATTATGAGGGAAATAGTCATTACGAGATGAACATCAGAGCCACAGATGCAGGGGGGCTGTCTGATTACTGCAAAGTGATTGTGGAAGTTGAGGACAGAAATGACAATGTCCCAGAAGTCACCATCTCATCTATCACCACTCCCTTGCCAGAAGACTCTCCCCCAGACACAGTGGTGGCCCTCTTCAGTGTTACAGACCAAGACTCTGGAGAGAATGGCAGAACGGCCTGCACCATCAACACAAACCTGCCCTTTGCATTGAAAGCCATAGAGAATAATTGTTATCACTTGCTTATTCAAAGGCGTCTGGATAGAGAAAAAGATTCAGGGTATAACATCACTATCAAAGCCACCGATCGAGGCTCTCCCAGACTCACTTCAACGAGAATTATTAAAGTTCACGTCTCAGATATCAATGACAACCCACCAGTGTTTCAGAGGTCATCCTATGAAATGCACCTATGGGAAAACAATATTCCGGGTCTACTGATAGGTTCAGTCCATGCTGCTGACCTGGACACTGAGCAGAATGCCAAAGTAACTTACTCTCTCCTGCCTGGGAAGGTGGGTGATGGCCCTGCATCCTCTTACATCTCCATCAACTCTGAAACTGGGTACCTCTATGTCCTCCGATCTCTGGATTATGAGGAGATAAAAGAGTTTCAAGCAACTGTGAGGGCCTCGGATAGCGGCTCCCCACCTCTGAGCTCAGAAGTGAATGTCCGAGTTTTGATTGTGGATGAAAATGACAATGCCCCCTTCATCCTCTACCCTCTCCAGAACAGCACCTCCCCATCCAATGACTTGGTTCCTCGGGGGTCAGAGACTGGCTACTTAGTCACTAAGGTGGTGGCAGTGGACAGAGATACCGGCCAGAACTCTTGGCTTTCCTATGAACTGCTGAAGGCCACAGAGCCAGGTCTCTTCACTGTGGGGGCCCAGAATGGAGAAGTGAAAACCATGAGGCCAGTTAATAAACGAGACACCTTCAAACAGAAGCTGGTTGTGGTTGTCCGGGATCATGGACACCCTGCCCGGTCCACCTCTGCAACCCTCAGTATTCTTCTGGTGGAAGGCTTTTCTGATCCCTACATGAAAATTATGGAAATTCCTAAGGGTGAAGTAGTAGAGGAGGAAGACCGAAGTCTGACTATGTATCTGATCATATGCTTGGCAGCCATTTCATTTATGTTCCTGGTTTCTGTAGTGGTGTTTATTGGCATCAAAATTCAGAAGCAAAGGAAGTTCATGGGGAACTATAACTCTGCAATTAATTTCCCTGTGGGACCTAATTTCCAGGACAATCATGTGGATTCCAGTACTGGACCACCTTCCCAGGCTTACAACTATGAGGTGTGTTTAGCAGGTGGGTCTCTGAACAGCGAGTTCAGGTTTCTTAGGCCTCTGTTTCCCGTGTTTTCCATGGAGCCATCTAACCCCGAGGTGAATCCAAGGAATTCAGCAGGTTACTCTCAAGAACTCCTCAGTCATGCAGAAGAAAATCAACTTATCAGCCAGGTGAGACTATAGTTAGCATCTGCTTCATATGGTGAGCGGTGCTTGTTTTCTCTCACGAAGTCTTTTTACTCCAAGCTTTATTCTAGCTCCAACTTAAGCCCCATCCTACTGTCCTACATTCTTCTCTTCCCTCACAAGCCCTTCCTCAGATCCCTCCCACTTTAAGAGAATGAGAGAAAGCAAATGGTCCAAGCCAGACAGTGAGGAGATTCTCACGATCACCAAAAAGCTGGTTAAGGGAGCTTAGCCCTCTTTTTGCTGATTGTGTGCTGCTATGGTAGCCGCGCTGCCCCCAGCAGCAAACTCTCCTAATCCCCCCGTGGCTCCGTGCTGTGGCAACACATGAGGAGACTCCCGCCGGAAGGCTGAAACAAGCCTCCCAGCCCTGAGGGTCTCTCCCGGATGCCAGGCACACTCCTGCAACTTCCGGGTGCCATGTGGCCCCCAATCCCTGCAGCCCCCGCCGGCTCTGTGATGGAGCCAGCAGTCGTGTGAGCGGCCGATCTGGCCTCCCATGGCTGCTTCCCTGCTCGTCTGCGACCCCCTAGAGGCGAGTCTCACTGATCATGAGACTCACCTCAGTAAGTTTGTGCCTGAAAATCCTTACATACAAATTTACCACTACTTATACAGTGATAATATATTTAATCTCTTATACAGACTGGGAATTAAATCTTAGAGAAAGGGATTTAGCCAAGGCCTGACAATCTGATACTCAAGGAAACAAGGCTCTTGTTTGATAGAATGGAAAAAAATTGAGCATAAGCAAATATATTGATCACATTGCTCCAGCACTGCATTCTGGAAATGTGAATACAGCAAAATGTTGCATTTAGTATGGTGATTTTCAACCAATTGTTTAGAAATTAGTTTAAAATTCAGTATCTCCTTTCCACCAGGCACACTTGATAGCAAAAGTTTAATATATGAACCAACAAGTATACCATCAATAATTATATCTATCTATCTATCTATCTATCTATCTATCTATCTATCATATTTCTATACCACCTGATATGTACATCTCTGGGCAGTGTACAAAATTTAAAATATTTAAGTTACAGATTAAAATACATGACAATTAAAATAATATAATAAATTAGATACTAAGACAAGTTTTTAAAATTATTAAAATTAATTCTAATTAAAAGCCTGCAAAAACAGGAGAGTCTTGAGGTTCTTCCTGAAAACAAACAGAGAAGGAGATCAGGGGTGTGACTATAATAGGGCAAGGGGAGACAGTTGTCTGGGGGCCCACTGCCAGAGGCAAGTCACATGACTGACTCCCCCAGCCGAGCACCCACCTGGGCTTCCTTCAGTTGTATTCATCCTCCGAAATTGATGTGAGTGTTAAGACCTGGAGCTACCAGAACAGCATGTCTTTCTCTAGTACCATTAAATGACTTGCATCGCCCACAATTTACAAAAACTTTTAAAAAACAATTTAGGATGATATTCTATTGTGGCACATAGGTTATATGTGCCACAATTTTACTATGCTTTTTGTTACCACTATTCAGCCTCATTTAAGATTTCTTTACTTCATGAGCTGAGCTTCAGTGGGGGGCGGATTTTAAAATCTTGTCTCTGGGCCCACTCCAACCTTGCTACGCCCCTGAAGGAGATACTCTTATTTCAGCAGGGAGCTTATTCCAAAGCCCTGGGGCAGCCACAGAGAAAGCCTGGTCATGGGTTGCCACCAAACGAGCCAGTGGCATCTGTAACTGGACCTCTCCAGAAGATGGTAACAGGCAGCAGGGTTTATGACAAAGGAGGCACTCTTTTAAATAGCCTGTACCTAAGCTGTTAAGGGCTTTATAGGTAATAACTAGCATTTTGTATTTCACCCGGAAACATATTGGCAGACAGTGCAGTTCTTTCAAAACCGGTGTTATGTGGTCCCTTCATGTTATCCCAGAGACCAATCTGGCTGCCGCATAGTTTCCAGACTACATACAAAGGCAGCGCCACATAGAGCTCATTACAGTAGTCAAGCCTAGAGGTAACCAGCATATGTACCACTGTTTTAAGGTCATTCTCCTCTAGAAATGGATGTTGCTGACGTATAAGGTGAAGCTGATTTAAAAACAAAACAAAAAAACACACACAAAAAACTCCTGGCCATGAGAAACCAGGGAGAGCTTTGGGTCCAGGAGCACTGGGGGGTTAACTACAAAGCAATTGAAAGAAATAGAACAGGTTGTAAGAACAGCAGCTCAAGATTCATGAATAGCCAATCTGTAAACTCTGTCTGCAGTTGCCACCAGCTCATCTGGTGCTTACTCAGGTACAAGCCATCTTCATTGCTACCCAAAGGCTTAGGAATGTGTTCCCTGTTGAAATAAGAGCCTCTCTATCTCTGATAACTCTTTAAAAGGTGATCAAGACACATTTGTTCACCCAAGCTTTTAATTAGACTCAAAGATTTTAACATTGTTTTAAAATTTTAAATTGTTTTAATGTTTTTCATTTTGTTTTGATTTGTGCTGTTTTACCCAGAGACATGGGTTTGGGGTGGTATATAAATATGTTAAATAAATAAACCAACAAACTTTTTTAAAACTAAAAAAGGTGGTTTTTAACTACAGCTGATCTGAAATATTTGTCAGAATTATATTTAACAAATTTTGGAGTGCAGAGGGTAAAGTTGGGGACATTGGACAAATTTTAGGACTAGGAGGTAAGAAATATTTGAAACGTTTTAGGGAGTGGATGTTGTCTTACTAGTGGTGGCCGTGGTAGTGTGTTTTTCTTTTACAGAATGTTGCTGTTGCCTCTGGTAAGCTGCCTCCCAGTCTCTGAAAAATTTCAAAGTATTTGTTTCCCCTGAAATTGACAAAAGCCCATCCCCAATTTTGCCACCTGCAAAAGGGACAATGAAGGGTGGAAGAGGTTTGTATCAGCAGTGGTATTGACAATCTTCCTAAAGATGAGTTTCATTGAGTGGATGACCTCCACTGAGCTCAGAAGTGATTGTTGTGAAAATGACAAAGCCCCCTTCATCCTCTACCCTCTCCAGAACAGCACCTCCCCATCCAATGACCTGGTTGCCTGTGGGGCAAAGGCAGGCTATCTGGTCACCAAGGTGGTGGCAGTGGGCAGAGAATCCAGTAAGAACTCTTGGCTTTCCTATGAACTGCTCAAAGCTACAGTTCCTGGTCTGTTTTCAGTGGAAGCCCATGATGTAGGACAATCTGATTAGTTACAAATCAGGATACTTTAAAGCAGAATCTTATAATCATTAGAGACAATAGGAGAGCACCTCAATCCAGGATGAATATGACAAATATTTATATACTGCTTTTCAACAAATGTTCTCAAAGTGGTTTACATAAAAATAAACAAACAAATAAAATTAAGTACTACAAGTCTTCATGTTCTACTTGTTAGTGGCTTTTCAGATGCATCTCTACAGGTCATAAATCCACTGCCAGGGGATGAACAATTATCTCTTTGTGTTTAATTTTTCTTTTTCTGATTTCTGTGATGATCATGATAGTTCTGCAGAAATGCAAAACAAACAGTTGCCAGAAAGAGGGACATATTTCTACTTCAGGGAATTTTTATTCTGATCTTGACTTCTTTTCTCATCTTTCTGGTGGCTCTGGGACTCTTCCTCAATCAAATTGTCACAATGTTTCCTTGACAGCTGGATCTGGGACCAATGAATTTAAATTTCTCAGATCTCTGCTGCCTTCACTAGCTGCAGAGGAAAAGAAGTCTCTGGGTTAGATGTTTGGAAGCATTTGTTTTTAATATGTCTTGTCTATTTCAAGGCAACATAAACCCTAAATAAGACAATAACTCATTTAATTATTTTAGTATATTCCAAAAGATAATGATTTGATCTAGAGAAGATGCTGAGGATGGACATGATGGGGGAACTATGCACTCAAGAGAAGTGCCCTTGCATGGAAATTGTCATGGAGCAAGACAGCCTACTCTCAGGCTTCAGGCCTGGGTCTGAAACTGAAACAGCTTCTGTGGCTCTTGTGGATGATGTACGCCAGGGACCAGATCTGGGAGAGCTCTCCGTTAGTACTGCTGGATCAGTCATCAGCTTTTGATTTCACTAACTATGGTATCCTTCTGGAACACCTGGCATGGCTGGGATTAGGGAACACTAAGCTAGAGTGGTTGTGATGATCCTACCTGTCAGACAGGTTCTAGAAGATGGCACTGGGGAATGAAATGATCATTTGCTTACCACATTCCACAGAGTTATATACTGTTCCACATGCTATTTAACATCTACTGTACATGAAACCATTGGCACAAGCTGCCTGGGAGTTTGGTGTTGGGTATCATCAATATGCTGATAACAATATGCTGATATGGTATATTTTATTATCATTCCCAGCTGTAGATTCTGTAATGGTTTTGAACCATTGGAGGTGGTGATGGGCTGGATGAGGGTTAACAAGCTGCAATTAAATTCCTAGTTGGAAGATCTACTGACCTGGGGTTGGGTTGTCGGTCTCTTCTGAATGAGATAGCACTCCCTTTGAAAGTGCTTGGAAGTGCTCCTGGACCCAGTCTACTCGTGGATGGCCAGGTAGAGGTCATGGCTTTGGCTGGTGCACCAACTGTGCCCATTCCTGGACCTTGACACAGTAGCCAGTGTAATTTCTCAATTAGACTACTGTGATGCCCTCTAAATGGGGCTTCAAAACCCTATGGAAACTATGGCTGATACAGAGTATGGAAGCAAGGATTCTGATGGGCCTAGATACTCAAGACTTCATCACCCCACAATTGTATCAGCTTCACCAATTACCAGTGTTTTGGGGGGTAAGATTCAAGGTGACGGTTATTACTTTTAAAGCTTTAAATGGCTTAGGACCTAGATATCTGAAGAACCAACTACTTCCACATTAACCTGCCTGGCCTATAAGATTCTTTAGAAAGGCTCTCCTATGCATCCTGCTGCCATCCTGCTGGCAGTGACACATGAGTGAGCCTTCTCTGAGTTGGTCCCTACCCCCTATTCTCTCCTTCCCCCTGAACTTAAGTTGCTCCCTGTCCCCTCCTTACCTGCAAGAGGCAGCTGAAGATGCTTCCTCTCTGTATGATTTTTATGGTCTGCTAGTTTTTGAACTGTTGTCTCTTCTGCTTTTAAAACAACTCATTTTAATGTTACTGTTCACTGTTACTGTTTATTGTATTTTATGGTGTAATAATTATTACTGTATTGTGTTTTATGGTGTAATAATAATTATTGTAAGCTACCTCAAGTTCCTCAGAAAGTTGGCAGAGTAAACAAACAGAATAGTTGTGCAATGAATGACTCTGAAAGTGTGAAAGAGTTTAACTTGAGGGTAGTAAATAGAGTCAGAACAAGGTTCTTTCTCAAGAATGTCATGTTGCTGTTGCATGAAGGTAGGCACTGGGCAGTGTCTTAAGGATTGGCCACGGGCCTTCTATAACTCTGGGTCCACATCAAGTGCCCAGCTTGGCCAACCTTTGATGCTGGGCCTGCTCTTCCCTCTAAAGCCCTAAATAACATGGGTCTAGCATACCTGAAGGATTGCCTCTTTCCTTCTGTACCTGCTCACACATTTAGATCACCATTAAGGTACCCAGCTTGTGTCTGTCTGCTATCAGTGGTGGTGTGTTGGTAGATAGGCCTATTGCAGTCATTCCACCCCAGTTGTGGAATGCGCTTCCTAGAGCAGCTTGCCTGGCTTAATCACTGCCCTCCTTCCATTGTATGCCCCTGACTTAGCCAGAGGACATTTGAGGATGCTGCAGTCCCATTCTTGGTTAGTGATGGTCATGAGATGCTTTTTGTTGCTTTATTTATTTTTGGCTGGGTCTTTCTATTTTAAAATGATTTTCTATGTTTATGGTGATTCTTTTGAATGTGGTATGTGCTGCCTTGAATATTTAACATGACTGATGAGATACACATTATTTTAAACACAAATACATAAACAGGGTTTAGTGTTGTTGTGAAACAGATAGCAGCAATTGGTGGCAAAGGGCATCCGGAGTGGACTGTGATGGTGAAGAAAACTATGAGGCTACTGAAGGTGCAGTACTTTTTGTCCAGCTTCTAGATAAATGGGGTAGTTCCCTATCTTACAGTCTTCATCCTGTATACTCAGGCTGGAAACGCACCAGATTGTGTTTCCACTCCTTCTCCAAACCTTTTTCTTTTTAACCCCACTTATGTTTGTGGTTCCCCACACCCCATACACACTTGTCCCATGCAGCCTTTTTATTCACCCTTCCAGCTAATTTCCACTGGTTGCATCTTAATAACCAAATCCAGTTTTCCCTTCTTTCTGCCTCTATTCACTCTTGGTCTTCTTCAGGGTTCTTTTCCTATATTTGTGGTAACCAATTCATCTGGTTCTATCTGGCTTCAGGCAGAACACCCAACTGCAACCAAATGCCCTGACTGCATTATCTAACAAAAAATATAGTCAGCATCCAATATGACAACAAATCCTTTTATATTCTTTGCAGGCCAGAGCATCAGTCTCTGAAGATTCAGCTCCCAGATCTGGAGGCCCGGGTTGCACTGTTAATCAGGCAACAGGTGCAATTGTCAACTCTGGTCAAAATGACTGGCTTTCCTATCAATAGATGAGGATAACCAACTCTGCCTATCGTTCTAACTCTGTAGGACAAATTACCAAGAAACGAAGCATCATGTAAAAACTGAATTCCCAGCTCAAAAGCAATGGAGCTTTCTCGGACTAAAACAAAAGACATCAGGCATCTGAAAGTTTTCCTCTGCAAGCCAAGTCCTCTTGCTCAGCTTCCATACATGTCAATAGAGCTTTTGCAGCACTGGAGCATACAGATGGCTTGTGCCCATACAGTTGTCTGGTGTACCACTGCTTATTTTTTTCTGCTTTGTAGGATGTTAAAATAGACTGCTGCTTTTTTGATCTAGTTGTTAAGAAAACATAGGAGACCCTGTTGCATGCTTTCTTGCAATTCTTCCGAATCCTAAATTTATGATTGATTCTGAGAATGTTGCTGCTTTTCTTAAGTTATTTTCAATGGTTATAGCAATCTCTTAGAAATTCCATTCACTGAAGAAGAACCAGTGCACAAAGACAGTGATGACATTGTTGCTAGTATCCTGTACCTCCTTGAAAGTGTTGGCAAGCCAAGTGAATGGGTATAGATATTAAGAATAAAAAAGCATGACCACAATCCACTGGGAAGTTCCCTTAGACAAGCCCCACTGAAAGAAATGGGAGCTGTTCAAGAGAATCGTAGTTCTCTCATTCATTTCAATATGGTTTGTATAGAACAATTTCTTAATTGAGTGTATACATAATTTCCTAGTCATATTTAGAGTTTGTGTGTGCACTTTTCTAAGTGCTTGATTCTGTTTTCGCCTATGAAAGAAGTGCTAGCCACTTCTTTCTCGTAGTATCTACACACTGCGCACACACACATTCACTGAAATTTAACTCTTCCTCTTTTCCTGTGATTGACACCAAATGTGTAACTCACACTAAGAAAAATGTTGCAAGCTAATCAATACTTCTTTACAGTGATTCAAGAACAATAAAGGATGCTGAATTTGAAAAGGACATTTTGCCCAACTATATATGACATGTTCAAGAGGGCAGAAGAAGTTACTCTCAGCCATATCCTTTGAAGCTATCTTTTAATGCGGGTTCACTTATGGTGTTTGGCAATATTCCGATGGTAACTAAATTGGATTTAACACCAAACTGATGCTGATCTCTAGCAGCATAAAGGACTGTAAACTGAACTGTAAACCTTTGGTAAAGCATTACTGTAAACTCACCTGTAAAAACAAATTATGGATTATATGAGAATGTGCTTTCACAGTTATGGCCATGTGGTTGTGTGGTATGGAATAGAGGTTTTTTGTTATTTGTTATTTTGTAAACCTTTGTATTTAGGGAATTATACTATATTCAGATAATGGTGAAAATTCACAATGGTAACACATTTTGAGATCTATGAATAAAAGAGAATAGCAAGTAGTATTATAATCAAATATTGGTTTAAAGCTTAGGTATTAATGAGTGCAATGCACAACCAACTGGAATAAACAGGAAAATATACTGGGCAGGATCCAGATCAAGTCCCATTAAAATTAATGACAATAAACTAAATTGTCTTATCCATTTCAGCGGTGGTCAGTCAAGACCAACTTAGTCTGGATCTTGTCCACTGATTTTAAAGAAAGACCAGGGCAAGGTAACACATAGCTTTATAGTATTTTAAGGTCTGGAAAATGCTTTCTTTTTATGTGGTCATCTTTTTGTTATGAGAAGGTAGAAGAAATACTTTACTGTGTACTTTTCAATATTGTTTGTGAGATTTTAATATCATGTTATGATGTTCATTAGATAATAAAAACACTTTCTAAAAACTGTAAATGGTAACAATAATTTTTAAAACAGAATCCCAGAGTTGTAACTGTAGCTTTCATATCCAGAGTGGACTTAAATGTGTGTTTGCCCCACTGCAATTTTCAAGCAACACAAAACATTTAACTAATGTAACATATTTGTTTTCAAAGAGCAATGTAGCATATAGAAAAACATAAATATAGTTTACTTTTGACAGAGTGTGGTTTCCGGAACATTAAGTGCATCATCACAAAGAAACAACAGGTGTCCATTCTTCTGCACAAACACATGCATATATTCACATAAATTCCTTCACTACAAAAAGTTCAAGAGACCGATCAGTGTTTCGTTCCAAATGTACAAAGGGCAATACTGCTGAGGAAAAATAGCATATACTTGAAAACTGTTTCCGATTCTTCTAGCAAGACTATTAAAAATACCTTGAAACTCAGCAGTCCTGTTGACCTCAAACTTATATAACCATTGTGCTATAGTCTAAGGAGACTTCCAGGTGAAGGAGGTTTTTGGCAGGAGCGTCAATGAACAAGAAGTGCTCAACAGAGTCATTCTTGGCCATCCACACCTAAGCAGTTCTTGCAGTAGTTCTTCCTGCTTGCTTCCCCTGCCCCACCACCCCACCACCACCACTCCACTGTCAAGACCAAAGCACAGGAATGGTGTTGCTGTAGGGTTGCCCTGGACTGGTATAATGCACTAACACTGAATTATTATTATTACTAGGTCTTCTGGTCAACTTTAACTGAGCTGGTCGATTTGTTCCAAAGGGGGGGGGGGGGAGGATATAAAACACCACTCCGAGTGGATTTTTTTCTTTAGAGGAAAAAACAACAACCCCAAATCTAGAGTATGACCAGCAACATGTGTTGGCCCTGAGACCACTTGGGATAGGCCCATAGTTGTCATGGCCACTATGACAATTGAGCTGATCCTGACCAGTTTGTTACAAAGTGAACTTTAAAGTTCCCCAGAACTATCAGTCTGGGAGACTCCAATGCCACCTCCGCAACCAGTTCCATCAGCTCAGTTAGGGACTCTATTAGGCAGCGGGGTGAATGGTACACCAACAGAAGTTGTCTATCCTTGGTCTGCAGACATAGGTACACACACTCAATATAGGCCAATTCCCTGACAGGAACGCTGGTAAGGAATATATTGTTCTTATAGACCACAACCACTTCTCCTCCCTGCCCATATCCTCTCACCTACTCCACAACAGAGTATCCTTCCAGGAGAAGCTGGGCCCAAACTGGACCACTAGCCTTCCTCATTCAGGCCTCTGTAACACATACCATACAGGTCAGCTCGTCCGTCTACAATAAAATAATGGATGATTTATGTTTTATTTTGAAATGATCTGGCATTACAAAGAAACAAGATGGGGTTCTGTGGGAGGTTGGTAGTGCTCCCCAAGGTCAAAGAGCTGGCAGGTGAGCTGGAAGGGGTAACAACTATTACATTTCTGAATTCTCTTCCCCTGTAATGGCCTGCTACTCTGCCAATGCCACATCTTCCTCTGTTCCTCACCACCACTGGAATAGCCCCAGGGGCAGTGAATACCTTCCCCCCATCTACACCCAAACACATACCTGTATTGACCCAATTAATAAAGAGAGAGGTTTTCAAAACAACAGCATGGCTTGCCACAGTCCTCAGTCCCATCCCCAAAACCCACCCCTGCCAGCCCCTCCTCAGACCCAGCTGAACCCCTGCTAACTTGGCAAAGCAGCACCTTTTAATGTGGTGATTCACTTTATTTAGCAGGGGGAGAGTAACTGAGAGTATTTGTTTGTTTGTCAAATTTGTACACCGCTTCAAACTTTTAAAAAATGCTTTTTATTATATAGAAAAGTAAGATAAAGGTTACACTTCTGAGCCACCAACTTGTCCAATAACACATAATATGGTATATCACACATGTCCATACCCATGTATGTGCTACGTACATTCATACTTATCATAGTCAATTGTTTACATACAGAACAGATGCAAAAATAAACTAAATCTTGCCCATCGATAATTTTCTAACACACACCCAGTTGATATGGAAAAGAAAATTATAAGAAAAAGAGAAAATAATAATTGAACAACTCCCATTGGACCTTTCAGTCAACTAATACCTAGATAATAATCTTGTCTTGGGGAAAATGGTAATTTGACTATAAGTAGGGGGGAGAGAGAGAGAGAGAGAGCGCAAATTATTTAAAAGTAAAGACCAGTATTACTAAAATAAAAATGTTAGTTATTTTGAATATTATTTTAAATTACATCCAAAATTTTCTATATTCTATATTCTGGTTAAATTTTCTGTAAACAAAACATATTCAGAACTTTAATGTATGTTACTAATTGGGTAGTTACCTATTTCCAAAGGCGAACCAAAAAGGAGCAACCATATAAAAAGTAAAAATGCTACTTTGGTGATCAAACTGAGACTTCTGTAGTGCCTCTGTGGTGATGGAACAGAAACTAACAGCTACTTCTAAGAACATCAAAAGGATCCATTTGTAACCAAAAAAAAAATACATATATTTATAGATACCCTTCCCTAATATTACTTCTCCCTCGAAATTCTTCAAAAAACGAGTTACAGGTTTACTTGTATTAATAAATCCATAACCTTTCATATACTTAAAATCAAAAAAGAAAGAAAGAGGGAAACAAAAAGACAAAGTGGTGGGGGGAAGAGGAGGAAAAAACAGAACAAAACAAAACTCAGCAAGTCCCCATGGAAGACTTTCTCAAAAAGTTTAAAAATATAAGTTAAAATATTATTAATACATTGTAATAACAATAATTAATATTATCAATTAATATATAATTAATATATAATATAATATTATCAATTATTAATAATATTAATTATTATCAATCATCAGTACCAATAATTGTTTATTACAATATCAGCATTAATGTGTTGTAGCACATTCATGTTAACGTTGCTAATGTGTTACAAGCCAAAGTTTAACAAACAAACCAAGATACAAAAACGGGGGGGGGGGGATCTTTGAAAACTGGTGAAAAGATCTAACCTCTAGTATAGAACCATATTCTCCTGCATTAAATCCCTTCATTGAAAAGTTTTCCTTGAGTTTAAAAACTAGTTAATCTGGTTAATATAAAGTGTATTAATCATGATAAAATAATTACTTATTTATATCTATTCTCCAAAACAGGAAAATAATAATAACAACAACAACCACCATTTATCTTTAGGATATAACTAAATAAGAGTGCTGGACTAGGACCGGGGAAACCCATGTTCAAATCCCTATTCAGCCATGATACTAGCTGGGTGACTGTGGGCCCGTCACTTCTCTCTCAGCCTAACCTACTTCACAGGGTTGTTGTGAGGAGAAACTTAAGTATGTAATACACCGCTCTGGGCTCCTTGGAGCAAGAGCGGGATATAAATGTAAAAATAAAATTTTAAAAAATTATTATCACAGGGAATAACATCGATCTTTATGTAACTAAGCAAGATCTCTTCTTCAAATCCCCTCTTTCATGCGTTTTTACGTAACTGTATACAGGGGAAACCAATGACCAATCTTTGAAGAAGCCCTAACAGAAATCCCTAGAATTAATTGCCAAATAAAAAGCCAAACCAATTACAAATTATGAAATTAAAGATCATAATCCAGTACAAACAATACTTTTGAAAGACGTTCGAAGTTCAAGGAGATTATAAATCTTAATGTCCCAGATTTTCTGTCAGAAACAGAATAAACCAAGTCCCTAATATCTTATAAAGAATTGTATTTAATTCAAACTCCAGTTTTCTAAAAATGCTCAAACAGGAGATTTATAATGGTTCCAGTTGTTTAATTTTTTAAAACCTATTTATTTGGAATAAAAGCCAATATTATTAAAATAAAAATTACAATTATTTTAGGTACTAAGGCACCTAGTAAGACACAAAATAAGGGCCATTCCTTATTTAAATTCCTACACGGTGTAGGAATTCCATTAATTCCTACACTGAGAAAAACAGTACATTTTGCTAAAGAACCTTCCAATTCAGAGCAAGGAATGTGTCTCCGTAGATAATAGTTCCAAAAACCACAGATGCTAACGAGAACCAGTGAAAAGATATGTTCTTCCATGTTGGGGGGGGGGAGGAGGGAGGGAAAAGGATGATCTGGACTCTTTACTATAAATCCTTCCAAGATAAAGAAGCTGAAAAATTTTCATAGCGGAATAACAGAGTAAATACAAAATACAAAATTTAATGTTACTTTGATCCAATCCTTTCCCTCAGGTAATTAGAGCTCTGAAATATCCAGTTTTAACACATCCAAAGAAATCTTCCCAGCCTGACAAATAGAAATAAGTCAGCATATGGCATTCAAATAGCTAACTTATAAAAAATAAAAACCCAGATATCTAGCAAACACCCAAAATTCTTCTGAGCCCATCAATCACATTCCAGTCTATTGTAAATCCAATTAAAACGTAAACAAACCATAAATCTTGTAGACATTCCAGTCAGGGTTTCACTGCTGCCTTTGTTAAATCTTCTTATGTGCTCAGTTTTAATTGTAAACCGCCCTGAGCCATTTTGGAACGGCTGTATATAAATTAAATTCAATCAATCAATCAATCAATCAATACGACTGATCCAATAAAACGGTTAAACTGCAACATAAACATCTGAAACTTGAGGCACCTTCAGCAGTAAAGAAAATTCGAATTGCAGTTTTCTTCAGTCCTTTTATACAGCCAAAATTGTAAGCATAGGAACGATAACATCCTTTGTCTCTTCAGTCTGACTCTCTCCTCTTGAGAATGGAACATCATAGTAACCTTCTAAAAAGTCCATGGGAGTCATTAAAGATTTTAAAAGAAAAACACAGAGGGGAAAAAAGAATCTTATAGGATCAGGGATTTGAAGTAAAAGGTAGATAGAGAAGGCAGGTGGTCTTTTAGATAGCATGGTGTCTTTGCCACGTCCTACTCAGTCCGTGGCTTGAAGTGGACAGATCTGCCCTCCAAGGCAGTCCAGGCGTCTCCCAGGCATTATCAAACCTGGAATCTTCCTAGATGAGAAGAAGGTCAAGCTCCACATGCCCTCTGGTCTTCAATCATACCGATTGAAGATTTATGGACCAAATAGGCGGAGGAGGCTTCAGCAGACCAGCTGCTGAGAAACTCCCATCAAGACACCATTTGCAAAAAGGTCAAACTTTAATCTCTGGGTGGTTAACAATAATATAAACAAGTTAAAACATACAAAAAAGACTTAAAACAATTTAGACAATCTAAAAGTCAAAACAGATTAAAACTTAAAAATTTAAAAAGCTGAAAAGGCTTGGGTGAAGAAGTGGGTTTTCAAGTTCTTTTTTTAAATTGTCAGAGATGGGGAGGATCGTATTTCAGCAGGACTTGCATTCCACAGTCTCGGGGCAGCAATCCAGAAGGCCCAGCCCCATGTGGCCACCAGCCAAGCTGGCAGCAACTGGAAACAGACCTCTCCTGATGACCTCAATGGGTAATGGGGCTCATAATAAAGAAGACATTATCTTAAATACCCAGGGCCTAAGTCGTTTAGGGCTTTATAGGTCAGAAGATAAATAGCCCACAAAGAAACAGCAAAAGCACAACAGAGTCTCTTTGCTGGCAGATCTTACAGTTGTCCTTGGCTATCCACAGATGCAAAATCAATTGAGATAAGCTGGTAAATGTGGCTCCCCAAACTGCTGCCCGTTCCTTCTTCTTCTCCCCACGGACTCTGGGAGAACACAAGCAGAAGTGATGAACAAATGGGAAAGGGGGTGAGTACTCAACCTCCACTTTATCTACTGAACCTTCCCCCAGTTCAACTAAACCCTTGGACCAGCTTTAGTAATCAACTAAATTGAGAGATCAACTAGTAAGAAATAAAAAATGTACATGAATGTATGAATCAGTAACAGGCAAGAATGTGAACATAGTGAAGGTGTGCTTGAGGTAGTACATTCCCCCACTATTACTTCTTACCAGTAGCATTGAACAATTTCAAGAGGCGGGATGGTACAGCAACCATTCAAAGAATCAACCACAGGACCAGTAGAGACCAGAAGGCCATCTAGTCGGACTTTCCCCTCCTCTGAAAGGTAATAATACATTTTTGTTACTCCCTTTATGCATCGAGACGTAAAAAATGATGTAATATATAGTGGATTGGGCTGAGTGGGAGCATAAACACTCAGCCCACAAAGAAAGGGCATTGACAATGCCATTGTTCAGCTCAGGAATGATGTGTGTACATGCATACATGCATATATGTGGGTATGGGATAGATCGGGCAGGGCAGGGGGAGCATAATGCAAAAACACAAAACAAAGGGAAACAATGTCATTGTTCTGTCCTGGTATCAGTCTTCTCCCACAAGGCAAATCCAGCCCCACTGGGCAGCTGATGCCCAAATGAAAAAAGGAGGGAACTCTGCTCCTCAAAGTAAGTAAAGAGGTCCTGAAAGAACAGCTAGCTACCTTGAATGAATTAAAGTCTCCAGACTGGGAGGATTATATCCAGGGATACTAAAGGAACTTGCATGCAGACATGATCTCAGAACCACTGTCTGTAATCCTTGAGAACTCCTGAAGAAAGGGTGAGGTTTTAGAAGATTGGAGACAAGCAAATATAATAAACTGGAATGAGTTCTGAGGAAGGCAACCAAGGTGGTGAGAGGTCTGGAAAACAAGACTGATGAGGAACAGTTGAAGAAGCTAGGTTTGTTTAGCCTGAAGAACAGAAGACAAAGGGTGGGGGGGGGATATGATAGCCATCTTCAAATAGACGGAGGACTGTCCCATAGAAAATGGAGTACACTTGTTCTCTGTTGCTCCTGAGGACAGAACCAGAACCAATGGGTTGAAATTATGAGGATGCAAATTTAGGCTAGACATTAGGAGACCTTCAAGGCCCCTTTGGAATTTGATCTGTTTCAGTGGAAGGGCTACTGCCCAGAAGTGGTTCAAAGTCACTCTCCAGAAGCTCCATGACTACAGTGTTAGACTGCCCTTGAAGTACCATGGCAGCCCTGATGGGTCCCTAACATCAACAGAGGGCTGCCTTGTCATGTCAACCTATGTATTACTCTTAGGGCAAATTATGACATCACACAAAACTGGAGTTAAATGGGGCAGAGGTTGGAATTCCATTATATCTGAATTTGTGAAACCGCGGTTTCAAGCCAAAAGCAATCTGTGGTTTGCCTCGCCAACTCCAGTTTGAACCTTCAGTTTACGCAAAGGTTTGCTGCTGAAACCTCTGGTTTGGCTGACCAAGTGTTGCATCCGAACCAAGATGCCGCCATAACCATGGCTTTGTTCTCTTTTTGAAACCACAATCATAGAGACGGTGGTGCAGACCTGCCCAGGATCACACCCGCTCCATACCATCAGCACTTCTCACTGGCTTCTCTCTGAGCACCAGCCCCAGCCGTCCTGTCACCTATCCAGCAATGCAGTAGCCTGGCAACAGGCACCACATCCCATCTCAAGTTTGTTGGCCTGTCAAGTGACAACGTCACATAGGGACATATCCCCTTCCCATTCTGTCTCTTGCCCCCCCCCCCATCCTGGCTAGCAGGAGGGTACAGGGTGAGGTGACAGGGTGGACATTAAAGTGCTTCACTCCCCAAGAATAAAGTGACAATAATGTATTGTCAGCACAAACACGCCAGGTGGCAACATACACAGGGCACCCCATCACATATGGCTGGGAACGTATGGCTGGGGGTGGGTTTTACCCTTGATCAGGTTTAAAAGGCAGCCTCAGGGATTATTGAGTAGCCAATTTCTCCTAAGCTTATTTATGAGCAGGGGTGGGCAGCAGGACCAGCACTGCTGCAATGAAAGGCGTGATTCCTCATATGTGATGAGGGTGGATGCTGACCTGAGGTGGACTGCACTTGTTCAAGAGAGTGTCAGGCCACGGGGATGCCCCCTCACAACTCATGAAAAGAACTGTCTGTGGGGACAGGGGTGTTTGCCACAATAGCTAATAATGTGTGATGACAAAACAAGCCCTTTCCCCATGGACAGATCTGTCACGATACTGTCAGGCCATTGGAGCTCTATATCAAGCCAGGTTGCTTGATGGAGGAAAGCTGCGGGGACAGATGCCCTGGCAACTTCTCTCCCTGTCTTGGCAACTGCCACCAGGTAGCTGTCAGAGTGTGTGCCCTGAAAGCTGACAGCTACCAGAACTGAACACAGTACTCAAAATGTAGCTGCACCATAGAATCATATAAGGGCACCCAACAGTCCCTCTTGGAGACCTGCTGCACTCCCAATATTCTACCTGTTGGACAAGGCAGGTGTTGTGACAAATGGGCCACACAACTGGATCAAACATGAAATTATCTGCTCACCATAGAACCTCTCCAGAGCTCCACATCATTGGCACCTACTTGTGCCCACCTGATGATCTATGAGGGCCTAGTGGACAAGCTGCAAAAAGATCTAATCAGAAAGGCTGACCCTTCGCCTGTGCATCCGTCCAAGCCGTGGTTTGATGATGATGATGATGATGATGAAGAATTCGATTTCTATATCGCCCATCCAAAAATGGCTCAGGGCAGTTTACACAGAGAAATAATAAATAAATAAGATGAATCCCTTAGACATGAGTCCGAACCGGTTCGGAGGCCATTGCAAAGGCCTCCGAACTGTCCAGACCGGTCTGGAGCGGTCCGGACCGGCACTGAAGGGGGGTCTCCCTTAAAGGGCGGGGAGGGTTTACTCACCCCTCCCGCCGCTTTGCCCCCTCCAGCGCCCGTATTCTGTGTAGAAATTGGGGTGGCAGGATACCTCCCCACCACCCCTTCTGCCTCCAATGCCGCCTCCAGGACGGGGTGGGCGCACGCGTGGCTTCACCTTGCAAAGATCCTGTTGCTGTTGCTGAGGGACTCACGGTTTAGTAATTACTGCTGCCAATGGTATTAAAAACCCCCGAACAGAAGCCGGCACAGCACCGAGCCGGCCTCCGCTCCGGCGCAGCCACTGAGAACTGCTCCGCCAGGGAGGACGCGCCGTTGCTGTCGCTGACGTGCCGCGGCGCCCAGGCAACCCTCACTTCTGGCTTCCATGCGACTTCCCCACACACACACACACATACAGAGTGGCAGCCTTCATTCTGCCACTCTGTATGTGGGGGGGGAAGTCGCATGGAAGCCGGAAGTGAGGGCTGCCTGGGCGCTGCGCTGCGGCGCGTCGGCGTCGGCGCATCCTCCCTGGCGGAGCGGTTCTCAGTGGCTGTGCCGGAGCGGAGGCCGGCTCGGTGCTGTGCTGGCTTCTGTTCGGGTTTTTTAATACCATTGGCAGCAGTAATTACTAAACCGTGAGTCCCTCAGCACCAGCAACAGGATCTTTGCAAGGCGAAGCCGCGCGCGCGCCCACCCCGTCCTGGAGGCGGCATTGGAGGCAGAAGGGGCGGCGGGGAGGTATGCTGCCGCCCCAATTTCTACAAAGAATACGGGCGCTGGAGGGGGCAAAGCGGCGGGAGGGGTGAGTAAACCCTCCCCACCCTTAAAGGGAGACCCCCCTTCGGTGCCAGTCCGGACCGCTCCGGACCATGCACATCCCTAGAATCCCTGTCCCCAAAGGGCTCACAATCTAAAAGAAACATAAGATACACACCAGCAACAGTCACTGGAAGTACTGTGCTGGGGGTGGATAGGGCCAGTTACTCTCCCCCTGCTAAATAAAGATAATCACCATGATGATGATGATGATGATGATGATGATGATGATGATGATGATGATGATAATAATAATAACAAGAAGAAGAAGAAGAAGAAGAACTAGAACTGCCTCTTTGCAAAGTTAGCAGGGGCTGATAAAGACTGTGTACTGTGTAGAAGCCAGGAGAGCCCTTACTTCTACCTACCACTAGAGGTGTGCACAAAACCAGCTGGCCCGGTTCGGTTTTGCCCCCCCCCATTGACCCCCCCGTTCGGTTGGGGTTTTTCCACAAATTTTTTGGGGGGGTTAGTACTTACCCCCCTCCGGGGGGCTTTTTCGAGGCCATGGGGGTGTGCCTGCAGAGGTTCCTCCTCCCTCCGCCAGCCTTCCATATGTCAAAAAAAAAAAAATATTTTTGTTCATAAATGAACCTTGCTGGTTCCTCTTCAGCAAGGGTGGTTCTTCTATGTGTTTAACAATTTTGTCCTTAAGTATGCTTTCAATTAATTTGCTCATCACAGAAATTCTCACTAACCTGTAATTTACCAGATCCCCTCTGGATCCGTTCCTGAAAACCAGAGTTACATTAGTTACTTTCCAGTCCTCTGGTACAGAGCCTGACTGTAGGGACAAGTTGCGTATTTTTGCTGGGAGATCAGCAGTTTCACCTCTGAGTTCCTTCAGAACTCTTGGGTGGATGCCCTGGCCCTGGCCATTTGTTAACTTTTAGTTTTTCTAGACAGTTTAGTACATCTCCCCCTCATCACCTCAAATTGGCTCAGTTTTTCAGCCTCCAAGCCTGAGAAGCTCAGTTCAGGGGAGGATATATGGTCAGTATTCTCTGCAGTGAAGACAGATGCAAAGAACTCATTCAGCTTCTCTTCAATCTCCTTAATAATCCTTTTCATGCTCTCATTATCTAAGGGTCCAACCACCTTCCTGGTGGTTTTCTGCTGCTGATGTATTTAAAGAAGTTTTTGTTATTCCCCTTGACACTTCTAGCTATATGCTCCTCAAACTCTTTGTTTGCATCCCTTATTGTCTCCTGGCATTCTTTCTTTCTTTTGGCCAGAGTTTATGTTCTTTTATGTTCATTTGGGCATGACTTCCATTTTCTGAAGGAAGTCTTCCTTTTTATCGCTTCCCTGACTCTACTTGTTAGCCATGCTTGCATCCTCCTGAACGTGGTGGTAGCTTTTCTTCTTCTTGGTGTACATTCCAACTGAGTGTCTATTTTTGTGGTTTTGAATAATTTCCATGATTTCTGGAGTGATTTGACCCTCCTGACTTTCCCTTTCAGCTTCCTTTTTACTAGTCCCCTCATTTTTGAGATGTTTCCTCTTCTATCCATGTTGGACTTACTTGGCAATACTCCACTCTACAGCATATAAGCTGAATAGGATCACACTATGGTCACTGTTCCCCAATAGTTCTGCAACTCTGTCTTCACCAGGTGCTGGGCACCACTGAAGATTAAGTCCAAGGTCACCTTCTCTCTGGTTAGTTCTGCGACCAACTGTTCTAAGGCACAGTCATTTAGCATGTCTAGAAATGTGGCCTTTCTGTTGTTACCTGCATGTGAATTTGCCAGTCTATATGTGGGTGATTGAAGCCACCCATTATTACAACTCTGTCTCTCTCTGATTTGCTTCTCCAACTCCAGGACACTCTCAGCACTTTGATCCGGAGGGCAATAGCCCATCCCTAGTAACACATTTCATTCCAGTCCTTGTATTGTAGCCCATAATGATTCTGTGGAGGTCTCCGGTCTTCCTAGGTTTTCTAGCTTGTTGGATTCTACCCCTTCTTTAATATAAACTTCTACTCCACCCCCAATCGTCCCTTCCCTGTCCTTTCTGTAGAGTTTATATCCAGGACAGTGTCCCCCTGGTTCTCACCGTTCCACCAGGTTTCTGTTATGCCCACTATATCTATGTATTCATTAGCAACCAAGCACTCCAGCTCTCCCATCTTGGGTTGGAGGCTTCTGTCATTGGTATATAAACACCTATACATCAAGTATCTTACCTGGCATTGGCATGTGATATCTCCCTTTCTGTTATTTGACCTTTCCCCCCAGTCTGCTCTATTCCTGGTTCTACTCTGTCTCCTTCTGGTTTATCCTAAATGTTTGCACCCTCACACCTTAGGGAATTTTGCTTTCCAAACCAGATACAACCCAGTTCCTGTCAACCCCAACCCACCCTGGCATTGTTTTTAAAGCTGCTCTGTGTATTGTGGTTTTAAATAAGTTCCATGCTTTCTGGCTGATTTTACCTTCTAGCTTTCCCTTTCAGCTTCCTTTTTACCAATCCCTTTATTTTTGAGAAGTTTCCTCTTCTGAAGTCCAACATATCTGTGTTGGACTTCCTTTGCTGTGATTCACCAGCAGTCGGGCAGATCAGGGCACACAGATCAGGCATCATTTTAAAAGCGGCTCTGCAACTTCTTTGATTTTAAGCACTAGCAGTCTGGAGCCATCATGGTTCAAGTGGAGCCCATCCCTTTTGTAGAGGCTTTGCTTGCCCCAAAATGTATCCCAGTCCCTAACAAATCTAAACCAATCCTGCCGGCATCACCGTCTCATCCATGCATTGAGACCCCTCTTGCTGGCCCTGCTCATGGAACAGGTAGCATGTCAGACAACACTTCATTGGGGATCTGCTACCTAGCAGCCTAAATCTGGCTTCCAGGACCTCCCAACTACATTTCCCAACATGGTTGGTTGATAACCAGAAATGGGTAAGGAACACTCAAGATCCTCTCCTGGGTTACAGGAAACACAAAAATCAATTGAACAGACCAGAATTGATGACCTACTATCTCTAAAGGAGTCAGTTTGTGAATTAACTACCCTTGCTCCACTAAACAAATTTGACTCAATGGGTATTTGCTAAACATATTTGATGCATTGAGGCAGTAGAAGTTTCTACTCAGTCAGATCTAGCATCCCAGGCAGAGGAAGAGGAGGTGAGGTTTTAAACTCTGAGACTGGTTTACCTCAGACTGAGAATCCTCACCCCCACTCCCAGCTGGAGATGGCGGATCAGGGTGCATGGAACTGCTCTTTGACTGACAACCAGGGGTGTAGCAAGGTTGTAGTGGGCCCAGAGACAAGATTTTAGAATTGGCCCCCGCTCAGTGAAGCTCAGCTCATGAAATAAAGAAATCTTAAATGAAGCTGAATAGTGGTAATAAAAAGCAAAGTAAAAAATATATACACACACACACACATATAACCTATGTGCTACAATAGAACATCATCCTAATTTATTTTTTAAAAGGTTTTGTAAATTGTGGACGATGCAAGTCATTTAATGGTACTAGAGAAAGACATGCTGTTCTGGTACTCCAGGTCTTAACGCACATCAGTTTCAGAGAAGGAATACAACTGAAGGAACCCCAGGCAGGTGCATGGCCGGGGGAGTCAATCATGTGACTTGCCTCTAGCGGCCCCCCAAAGCAGTGGGCCCTCAGACAACTGTCTCTCCTTGCCCTATTATAGTTACGCCCCTGCTGACAACTTAGAGGAGTACAGTTTTTTGACTGCAAAAACAGTTCTGTCAGTTTCAAACAACTATCTTCCATGTCATCTAGACTAGTGTATTAAGACTGCCTTTGAACAGTTTATAAAGAAACAACTGGAGTACTGTTCTGCACTGGATAACACAAATCCTGCTTCAAACAACTGCAGGAAAGATAAGAACTCCAGCTCTGTAAGTACAGCAGCAAAATTATTCATATTGTTGAGCCGGGGAAGTGCAAGAACTCCTGTTGTATGCTGTTTACAAAGGAATCAGCTTGTTCTTCACATAACATTTAATGAGATTAATAGAGGCAGATGGAATTTCGGAAAGGACATCTGTCACTCCACAAGTCAGCTTCTAAGGATGGACTATGCTCATATTGATTTGACTGAGTGGGAAATACTTCCTACCTAATCAAGCATTGGTGATGAGGCTTTTGCTGATGTTTGAGCAGCAGATGATACCATCAATTTTATTAAAAATGAATACGTTTTTATGGCCTGCTTTTAAAATTACACCGATTTGTGTTTTTAGAGAAGACATTATTAGTCAGAGCTGGGAAAGAAGAGATAGGAGAAAGTCGGTGCAGGTTGACTTTGAGCTGCAGGAGGTGTGCCAGAATTAACAGTATTCTCCCCCCAGGCCTGATAAGCAGAACTCTAAAGTAACTTTTGGATAATGATGCAGAATGGTTTACCAAAGCAAGGACTTTTTAACCCCTTAAATGAATGGTTTGTCAAACAGCAAGATCACATCACCTCTAGCTTAGATGGATTCCAGGCAATTTTATCAAACATTAAAGTAACAGCTGAGCCTCTCAACATCCTCCTCCTATTAAAAGTGACCAACCAAGTGAGAGGGCACAAAGACTCCTTGAAGCTCTTCTTATGATCAGTGAGAAGAGCTTCTCTTGGGTCTGGCTTAGCCCACTCTCCCTGCAGACAATCTTGCTGCCGCCTCCATCACAGGGACTGCTGGCTCCATCACAGAGCCAGCAGGGGCTGTGGGGATCAGGAGCTACATGGCCCCCAGAAGCACCAAGATGCCCCACATGAGCACATGGGGCATCCTGGAGAGACCCCTGAGGTCTACTCATGTGTCACTGCGCACCGTGGCAACACATGAGCAAAAAATGAGGTTAACAGAGTGCTCACTCCATTAACCTCATTTAAGGGGATGGTGTTTTAGGTGGGTTAGCCACCTTGGGAGGGAGTGTGGGTGGTTCCCACAATCAGTGGAAAGCGGTCTAGGAAAACAGTGAGCTTTGCGGCTTCCATCTCAGCAAGGCAAGGAAGTATTCCATCCAATATGTCTGAGGGTGAGCATTTGGAGCTGTGTGCTGAAAGCTCAGCTTCTCAGGCAAATTGACTATCTAAGCACGCCACTACTTTAACCTTGGTGACATGGAATATAGAAGGCTGGGCATCAAGAAAATCTGATCCAAGTTTCATTAACTATTTGGCAAAAATTGACATAAGATTTTTTTACAAGAGATATGGGGTATAGATAAGTTGGAGTTTATTTATTTTACTTGTTTATTTAACAAATTTATATACTGCCCAAAACTCATGTCTTTGGGCAGTTCCCAATAAAAAAAACCACAATGAGTTTTGCACCATTTGTACAAATGCATCCTTTAGTATTCGAGGAGGTAGACCTAAAGGGGGCGTGTGTATGTTAATAGTTACTGAGATGCAAGTTAGCTGGTTGCCACTTCATACTTCTGGGAGATGGTTGGTTTCCTCCTTACTGTCTTTCAGGGAGGTTAAATTTTTGTTGATTAATCTCTACCTTCCCCAACTCAAATCAGTTGATTAAGCAACAGTGGAACAGGCTAGGAAGTTTTGTTGAGAACTGTTTGGAACGTCACCACCAAGTTCATATAGTGATTGGAGGGGACGAAAACACCAGATTGGGACCGGATGATGCTATGATATATAATACATTCAGGAGCAACTGTCTGGAGAAGGTTATAGAGGACTCCCTCATGCCAAGAGTAGCTAAAGATGATAAATGTAATTATGCGGAGTTATGTTTGATTCGACTGGCCAACAAATTGGATCTGGTTGTAACAAATGACTTTGTGATAGACCTACCGAATTTACATACTGGTTCAGGAGAAGGAAGTCCACTGTAGACTATTGGCTCATTTCGCGATATCTGATATGGAATGTAGAATATTTGAAAGTGGAGCTGAGGTTAAAGTTAGAAATAAACTTTCCTTGGTTCCACATAGGTTAGAGACTATACATGCCCCTCAGCTGGAAAACAGAGAAACCATTGTGAGGGCAAGATGGAATGAGATAGATCTGGTGGTGTTAACACATTGGCTGAAGCAACCAGAAATGGTTGAAATTCATATTGCTCTTACAATGGGAGATTATTCAGGGTCTATTACCAATAATTATAATATTGATTATTATAATTATTATACAATAATTATAAAAAAGCTACAAGCAATTTATGTAAAAGAACAAAGAAGGTTAAATTCAATTTCACAAATAGGCTTGTCTTCTGCTAAGAAAGAATCTAGTTTATCGTTTTAGCCGAAACCCATCCTTAGTTTCTGGACAGGAGGGTCTTCTCTTTAAAAATCAGTACAAAAAATTACTTAGGGAGAAAAAACAGGCAGCTATTAAAGAAACCTAGCATCTTCTAAATCAATTAAGGCCAAAAACCCATCATTATTTTGGAAGGTAACAGTGGGTTGCTCTATAAAACAACTGTCAAAGTTAGTTAACCAGGTTCTGGTGGAGGCTTGGGAAGAACATTACAGAACGCTTTATGAACATTCAGAGGAGGAGTATGAGATAGTGGAGTGGGAAGGGGAGAGGCTACCTGTATGGACCCCAGTAACAACAACTGAAATTAAATCTCTAAAAGATGTGTAACAGGCAGGCATGGCCCCCAGAAGCTATTGTGTTTTACTGGTGGCAATTAAGGCAATTTAGAGTGGTGGATTCCAGTCCTGGCCTCATTATTCATGCATATTGACCATATGACACGTCTCCAGAGATTGGGGGGTTGTGATCATAGTCCCTTTATATGAACAGTAACAAGGACAAGCCAGCCAACTATCGTCCAATCAGTTTACTGAGTATAATCAGCAAATTGTATGCAGCACACATTCATTGGAAATTTCAGGAGTGGTTAAAAATGGAAGATTTCTTAGGTGAAGTCAGAAGCTGACTTCAGGTAAGGGTATTTTACAGTTGATCATATGTTGGTGTTGCAGCATCTAGTGGTAAAATACTCTGGCAGATCAAAGTGCCCTCTTTATGTGGCATTTGTGGACTTCAGGTTCGCGTTTGATTCTATCTCAAGGCTGATTTTATAGGGGGGAAACTGTAAATAACTAACACAATAGTTGTCTGCTTCTACTCATTCAATATATTCCAACACTTCATTAAGAGTAAGATGCAACCTACAGGGGTTATTATTGAATGAAATATCTGTGAAGAATATTGTTTGGAAAATCGGCTGGAGATCCATGATCAGAAAACAAAAGTTCTGATTTTTACCAAAGGACATCAGAAAATAAATTGATCAGTTGGGGGTAACAGAATCGTACAGGTGCATACCTTTCAATATCGGGCTGATCTTCCTTCCTTCCTTCCTTTCAGCTCTTGGAAGCCCCATACCAGCAGTTCCATCATGCATCATGCAGAGGAGCTCTGCAGCTATTTTACAATTCTTTTATGGTAAAGGTGGAGAATTGGTGCCAGCTGTTCAGGACCAAAGCTGTTCAAGACCAAACTCTCAGCCCAAATTTTATATGGTGCACAACTGGGAATTTACATCTGCCATAAGGAGATCGAGATAGTTCAAACTAAATTATTGAGGACAATTGTTGCTGCACCTAGATATGTGTCCAACACAAGACTGAGGTTGGAGACAGGGACTCTAAGAGTGGAGGCAAGGGCATGGAAGCTGATGGATAACAACTGGCTCAAGCTTAATCTGTGTCCTATGGGTGTGGAGCATCTGGTCCTGGTCGATAACTACAGATCAGGATGGGAGATGGTACTCAGGGAGAAACTTCTGTCCTATGGACTGTCCCCAGAGCATCTGTTGTCCCTAGGCCTAGCCCAAACTAAGAGGTTACTTGCACAGAGAACAGAGGACGTGGAACACCAAAATGATATCTGCATGAAATATCTACCAGCACTTACCTTTTTCTAAGCTATGCAAAGCATTATACAGAGCCAGACCTGATGTGCTCCTCTCAGCAGTACTTTTTGCCAGGTATAATAAAATGCCTCAAGCAAATAGGACCTGTCCATGGTGAAGGAACTTCTGAGTCAATAAAGCACGTTCTTTTATACTGTTCTTTTTATAAAGACTCACACGACAGGTTAATTACACCATTGTTATTGAACAGGCCAGGTAGGGATGAATCTTACTACACATGGTTTCTTTTTTTGGATGATCTCGAACTAGGTATTGACAGAGGGAGTGTTTTGTCTTCTCCTTGTGGTTTGTGCCCCACCTCAAGATTCAAGATAAAGACAGGAGAGTTGATCTACTGGAGGAGAGCAGGTCTCATGGTAGCAAGCATGACTTGTCCCCTTTCCATGGCTGTGGCGATTCTTGCTGGCCAACAGCTCCGAGCAACAGCTCTGAGCAACAGCTCTGCCCTTCCTGTCACCTATCCATATGTTATGACAATAGATGCTGACCTGAGGCAGACTACAATCGCACAGGAGAGTGCCAGGCCATGAGGGACATCCCCTAACAACTCATGAGAAGAACTATCAGAGGGAAGGGGAGAGAACTGCTGAGCAAAATGGCTAATGTGTGATGACAAAACATCCCATTCTCCCATAGATACTCTATCATGAGAGTTCCAGGCCATTGGGGCTTAATATCGAGTCAGGTTCTCTATGGAGGAAAGCCATGGGAAAGGTACCACAGTGACTTCTCTTCCTGTCTTGGTGACTGCCACCAAGTAGCTGTCAAAGCATGCCCCCTGTCAGCCCATTCACCCATATGGAAACGTGCACCCTTGCTTTTGCCCCGAAACAGTGACCCTGCTCTCCCAGGATCACTGTAAATTTCGTCTCCCTTCTCCCAAAGTCTGCACATGGCGCAATGCTGAACCCAGGAATTCTGAATGGGTTTAAAGGTCTGTCTATGCACCCAATGTTCTCCCCGTCTGTGCACGCAGCTAGGTCTGACACACGGAACATCAAAATCTCCTTTGGGTGTGTGCAAGGCCTCACAAGGAAGGGGGAGGGTTGTAACCATTCTATTCTTTTTCTTTCTTTTTTTTACTATGGAGAGGGATCCTTTTTGTTGGGTTAGCTTAATTCATGAGTGCAGTTCAAAGGGAGACCAAGGGGTTTCAGCCACATGGTCCTCCCCAGTAGACTGCCTCTCTCATGAGAGGATGAGTCCCCCAGCAGCAAGCTGCCAGTAGAGCAGGAGGTTGGTTTGGTCTGCATGGACTGCTTTGACAAGGTGACCCCTTGCAAGACCATCCTAGGTCACAGCAGGACAGACCCCCAGGATCATTTGCCCTGCCTCATATACATATCCCCTTCTAGGAAGTCTTCATGTGCCCTTTCCTTTCCTGAGTAACAGAGAAATAGTGCCCCCCGACTCCACCACACCCCCGAAATCATGCTTGTGCAGGACTGTCTGGGTGCTGGGCTCGTGGGGGGTGGGTGGGCAGTGCCATCACTGTCAAAAGAAGCGCTGGAATGGAATGGCGTTTACAGGGATTTAAATGCCCTTTTCATGCCGAGGGTGGGTGGAGTTCTCTGGAAATGCACAATCATGCAAAGCATGCCCCCTTCAAGCTGCTCCACTGGCATGCTGATGCTTTACCTACAGTCTGGCTATGGAGTTTGCTGGGATTGGCCTCAGAGGCCAAGCAGCAAGGAGGGGCTCCCCACTCCTGGAAATGGAAGTTGGACAAACATCTGCAGTGTGGTTTACAGCTCAGAATTGAAACTGTTCACCAAGCTTTGGTTTCATGCTATGTCTGAATTTGGCATTAGATTTAAAAAAAACTTTGGACAACAGCCCTCACCAACGGGACTCCTGTTGGATGTGAACCCCTGTAGTGATCAGCAACCCCTCCCCTAAATAGTTAACTGGAAGTGAACCCTGTCCTGACAGATAGGCTGGTGAATTCCAGGGCTCAGCCAATCAGCACACCAGGTGGGTGGAACCTAGAGTGCCGTTGGGAGGTAGGAGAGTTTCTTGGTTAGAAGAAGCTGGCTGGGGGTGCAGAGAGGAACACACGTGGCCAGGGAGGATGACTACTAGGGGATGACTGCAGCTCTGTGAAGATAGAACTGCGGGGGCTTGATTCTCAACTAGGGTTTTGGTGAGTTCAAGACAAAGGAAGCTAGAGCTTTGGCTTTGGGAAGTTTAGTCTAGGGAAAGTCAGATTTTGCATTAGACTTTCTGTTTCTTTGGTGTGTGTTTTGTACATCCCTGAAACTGTTCTATGACTGTTTACCTATAACGTAACTAAACTAAGAGACACTAGCCTTTGCCCATCCAACCAGAGCATTACAAAAAGACTCTGTGAGCTTTTAAAGGTGCTTTTGTATCCAACATACCTATTCTTTGCAACTGGGTAACCACAATTTTTAAAATGTGCCACCCCAACATCATTCGGGATGCTTTTTGAAGTATTATTGTAACCTACTGAGTATTTTTACCTGTAACTAAAAGCTGAGAAAGCCTCAGATGGAAGCAGTCTGTAGTACTTGAATAAAGATGTTTTTATTTCTTTTCTTTTCTTTTACAAGCCTCTCCGAGTGGGTTTTTAACTCAAGAGAAGGGGGGCTGAAGAGGGGTTTCTCTGGTGCAACCACGTCTCCTCAGGCATTCAACAGCTATCAGTTTTCTCACCACATGCAGGCATGGAAGGTTTTTGTACTTATCTTTTGTACAGAATAAAGAGAGTTTTCCTGGGATTCCACCCCAGGCCCATGGAGGGTCAAGCTCTGTTGAAAAGAGGGGTGGTGGAGGCAGACATTTTATAATCTACCAAAAATAAAGAATAGTTTTAGGAGTAGCCTTTGCCAGAAAGCTCAGCAGGGATGATTCAGCATTTTTCCTTCCCCTCATGGGAGCTTGCTCTGAGACTAAGGCTGTAATCTGCTGCAACCCCACTCAAAACATTGCCATTGCTGGCCAAACACTCAGGATCTCTTTTGCCTTGCAGAATCAAAACCTGGCCATATGGACCAGCATAGCTTGAAACTGTGGAAAACATTCCACTGTAACACCCTGCAGGGAACTGGTGAGTATCCATGACAATGGCATCTCCAACATGTGGATTCCCAAATGTAGATATTAGGGTGATCACCAATAGGGGATGAGGGTTGAGACATGAGGATGGAAACTATGCAATTGAGCATCAGGGCCCAGGGAACTATCTGTTGTAGCTGCTAAGCTGACTGTTACTTAATGCTGACCCCTGTCTCTCTCTTGACTCTTTCCAGGCAATCCTCCAAAAAGTACAAGCAAGGATTTTCCCCACGTGAGGCCTACAGCATCACCAGTGTGAATCCAGTGACCAGTGTGAATCCAGCTGTTCCTCTGAGGTTGCCAGACAGCTCTTGTACCTTTGACACTGTTTATCAGATAGCTATGTAACAAGTGAAGCCATACCTACTATAGAGATGCAGTGGTAGGAAAAACTGCACCTCTTGTTTTACTGTATGCCATGCAGTTTTTAAAGGCACAGAACTCTTACTACAACAAGAAGGCTGAGGATCTTGTTTATCTTGTTCTCTATCACAAATACCGCTCAATAAGAGTCTGGACTGTTTTAGCTGTTGTCTGTGTATTGATGAGGGTCAGCAGATAGGTCTACTTCCCCATCCATCCACATAAACACAAACTTCAGCTGTCTTCAGGACAGAACACTGCAAGGGAGGGGAGACTGAGAGGGTTCTCACACTAATGATGGAGTCTGCAATGCACCTTCTCTATCTGTACCTGCAAGGATAAGGGCTTCACTGAACAGCATTGAACAGACAGTGGTGGTGGAGAAGTACAGTAATCTTTCTTTGCAGTTACTACCATCATAGAGTAGGCTCTAATAGGGATGTGCATGGAACCAGGCGGGGGGGGGGGGGGTTCGATGGCAGTGGGGGTACTGCTTTAAGAGCGGGGGAAGGTTACTTTCTCTGGGTTGTACTTCCAAGATACAGTTGGAAGTATCTGGTGTGCCTGCACACTCTGGCATGGGCATGTGCGTGCCAAATCATCACACACCCACGTGCACGCTGACCATGCGAGAGAGACGTGTGTGTGCCAGGACGCGCAGGCACATTGGATACTTTCAGTTGTATTTGGTCAATGGGGACAATGGGGCAGCAAGGAGGTACGCCCCCCCCCCGATGAACTTTGGAAAAAAAGGAGCACAGGCAGGAAAATAGTGGAGGGAGGGGTAAGTGCACCCTCCCCTGCTCTTAAAGCTGCACCCCCGCAGCCACTGAACTGGCAGAACCATCCATCTTTTGAACCAGTTTGGAAGCCCATAAAGGGCCTCCGAACCAGTACCGTGCACATCCCTAGGCTCTAATATGAAATCTTACTCATGATTTATTTATGTATTCATTTATTACATTTATATGCCACCGCTCAATGAATTTCACAGTGGGTTAAAACAAAGTACTTGGACTCAGTCTGCCATTGCTCTTTAACTGCTGTCCATTTCACTGCACTCAGTTCCTCAGAGAATCAAAAAGGTGGTTTGGCTCTGTAGGACAAGAGAAGGCTTCTAGGTGCTATTGTGCTATCGTGTCAACAGTCTGAGTCATCTCCACATTCAACCAGGATTCCAACAGAACTGCCAACTTTCTCAGCAGGAAAATCTCTAAGAGATATGAAGAAACCATCTGGATCCATAAGCTTCTGAGGACAGACCATCCTAATAGGCCCCCCATCCCTACAAGGCTAGGAACTGTCTAAAATGAACCAGGTCATGATCTATCCAAACCTTACAGTGTGATCAAGCAAAAGATGCCCTCCCTGAAGCAACAACCTCAAAGGTATCACCAATCTGACTTATTATGGGCAAATAGGTTGCCATAGATCTATATGCCATCAAGGAGAAATGAGTGGATTGACTAGGGTAGCTGCTAATCCTTAGCGAGGAAGCTAAATTATTTAAAGCCAAATAATAACACAATAACACAGCCCAGGAGAAGGACTACAGTGTTCTGCAAACACAAAAAATAAAAACAAGAATCAATTTAGGATAATTTCTCCAATAATAAGACAGCACAACTTGCAAAATTATTTGCACATATCACTTGGTAGTATGCCTTGATCTCTGGAGTTCAGTAAGCATTACTTAGGGTTGCCCCAATCCTGTCCAAGATGTAGGAGAAATGTCATCCTGGATATGTTTTAACTAACTTTATCCATTTTTCTTGTGCAATTTATCTCTAGGCATTTAGCTGTGTCAATGTTTAAAAGCCCCATATTCTTAACCTTTCTCTGGCACCAGTGCTGCCAACTGGCTAGGTTGGCTCTCTATAAGGACGTTCTCATGACCAGCTCTACCTGAGTAGGATTGCCTGGAAAGGGCAGTGCTAGCCCTGGTAGGGCTGGGTCCCAATCCCAGCGCTCCTCCGTCAGGTAGCTGGGGTTCTAAACCCGGATTAAACGTGAAATAGGAGGATGCACACTCACCCTCTAACGCATTCCTAATTCATGTGGGTAATCGGGCTGCCAGCAGCTCCTTTTGGACTGCCAGAAGCTATACTTACCATAGAGCTAGGGGGAAGGAGTGACCCAGCCGCCAGGAATTCCCCAATGCACCGTGATGCATTGTGGGATTCCTGGGAGGCCAGACATCCTTCCCCCTGCCTTTGGATTGGTGCACTGTTCAACACAGCACCAATCATGTGGGTGCATGAGCAGTGGCACACAGAGGAATTGGCTGTTGTGTGGGGGGAGGTAGGTAGGATCCTGCCTTCCCCCAGCCCTCTCCAATCCCAGCCGAAGTGATCGGGTGAATGACCTTAAAATATGGCACAATAACCCCCTTCCCCTCTTTTCTGGATCATGCCTAGAGTTAACAAAAGTAATATATGGACAGAGAGAACCCCCCTTTCTCTAGTGGGTTTGTTGAGGACCCACTTCTCTCTACAACATTCATTGCCGGATGTGACACTTCCATGGAAAATTTTGCCACATTTGAAGAATCTCCTGCATAGAACACTATTTCCTCAAAATTATAATTCCAGCTGGATTGAACATGAGTTCTGTCTCTCTAACCTTCTTCTGCCCCACTCGTCTTCATCTTTCTTCAGCATAAGCATATACATAAACTTATGTTGTTCATAGCAGACCAAACATTTCTTCTATTGCATAACCGAAAGGGGGATTTTCTATGCTATTTCCCTTTTCATACCTTAGAAGTACAAATTCTTTAAATAAAAATGCAATGAAATTGTCTCTCATGAAATGAAAATGGAAAAAAAATCTATTTCAGAACTAAAATATTTACATTTTGTTAAAATGTGTATATATTGGTTTTTGAAAGCAATAAGATTATATTTTGGATTTTAAAAAAAAGAACGGCTCATTTATATTCATACAAATGTAGAAAAATGAATGATTTTAATCTTTTTCAAAAGCAATTTTAAAAAAAAAATCACAACGATTAATGTGTTAACAGAAACTGAAAATAAAAATATCCTAGTCAACATTTATATTCAGAAACATTTTGGTACAAATATCGTTTGAATTCTCCCATAGGTTAACCTTGACATTGCAAAGCAAATTAAAACACATGATGAGATAATATTTGGCAACCCCTACATATCATAGACAACTATTCTATAAATTAATTTGGTGGGGACTTTCTCTGAAAACACTGAGAGGAAAGGGTTAATGGAGGAGTTATTATTGGTTGAGCCTCTGAGTGTCGCTGTTTGCTCATAAGATTGAGAACAGTAATCCAGTCAGCCCAGCCCAGTGCAGCTCTTCTGTCATTCAGCAGAGAACAAATTTCAGACCCACATTCTCTAGCTCTGGATGGGTAACAGGAATAATTTAGGCAGTTTTGGGGGGGTGTTTTTGTAGCATCCCTGTCCCTTTTATATATATATATATATATATATATATATAGTGTCTGTCTGGAAATGGCTGGAAGGAAACTATGCTACCGGAAGAGAATTCTACTTTGCTTTGTATTGGTCATTGTCTGGGAGTCAGCTTCTGGGCAACTGCGTTATGTAATTCCTGAGGAAATGGAGAAAGGCTCTTTTGTTGGAGATATTGCAAAGGATCTTAATTTGAATATAAAGGAGTTATCAAGTGGGGATGTCCAGATAATTTCCAGAGGTATGAAGCAATATTTTGTGCTTGATTTGAGAAATGGTCATTTGTTTATCAATGAAGTCATTGATAGGGAGCAGATTTGCCACCAGATGGAGAGATGCTTGTTAAATTTTGAGATTTTTGTCAAGGATAAGATGAAGTTTTTTACTACTCAAGTTGAAATAGCAGATATTAATGACAATTCACCCAGTTTCCCTGTGGAAGAGCTGGAGTTCAAAATCTTGGAAAACACAGGTCTGGGGGCACATTTTCTTTTACCAGATGCCCAGGATCCAGATCTGGGAACTAATTCTCTCCAGAGCTACCATCTTAGCAGCAACAAACACTTTTCTCTGGATATACAAACTGGAGTTGATGGAGTCAGGTATGCAGAAATGGTCCTTAAAGAATTATTAGATCATGAAGAAGAGAAAAGACATCAACTGATTCTCACAGCTGCGGATGGAGGAGAACCAGTCAGATCTGGTACGGTACAAATCTATGTTGCTGTTGCAGATGCAAATGACAATGCCCCAGTTTTTAGCACATCTCTTTATGAAGTGAATATTGTGGAAAATATCCTTAAAGGGTCCCAAGTGCTAACGCTGAATGCAACTGACCTGGATGAGGAAATAAATTCAAAGGTAAGCTATTCATTTAGAAAATTTTCAGAAAAAGCTTCCAAAATATTCCACTTGGATTCTGCTACAGGACAAATATCAGTCATTGGGAATATAGACTTTGAAGATTCTAAATTATATGAAATGGAAGTTCAAGCCCAAGATGTAGCTGGATTGTCTACTCGTGCCAGAGTTGTTATCAGAATAATGGATGCCAATGATAATTCACCAGAGATCACAATTACGCCACTTCTTAGCAAGGTTGTGGAAAGCTCTCCTCCAGGAAGTGTAATAGCCCTTATAAATATAAATGATAGAGATGATGGGGAAAATGGAGAGGTCACATGTTCCATACCAGCAAATCTTCCATTTCTATTGAAGAAATCGTTTGACAGTTATTATAGTCTAGAGATTGCTAGTGTTCTGGACAGGGAGAAGGTCTTGCATTATAACATCACAATCACAGCAAGTGACCAAGGAAGTCCTCCTCTCTCAGCAACTGCATACTTCCCATTAGAAATATTGGATGAAAATGACAACCCACCCACCTTTAAAACTACATCCTTCATTTTTTATATCGAGGAGAACAACAAAAAAGGTGATTTGATTACAATTTTAAAGGCACACGACCATGACCGCGGAGAAAATGGCAGAATAATTTATTCCATTATTGAAAAAAACATTATGCAGATCAGTCCTAGGCAGGTCTACTCAGGTGCCACTGAATACAATGAGACCTTCTCCCAGGTAAGTTTGCATAAGTTGGTAGTCACAGACTCTTTTCTTTCTTCCTGTCTCTCTATTAACTCAGAGACAGGAGTTGTCTATGCCTTGAGCACCTTTGATTATGAAGAATGTCATGAGATCCAATTCCAGGTCAAAGCACAGGATGGAGGCTCCCCGCCACTCAGCTCCAACGTCTCAGTGACTCTCTTCATCCTCGATCAAAATGACAATGGCCCAGAAATCCTGTATCCTTCCCCTCCCACGGATGGCTCCACTGGAGTGGAACTGGCCCCTCGCTCCTCTGAGCCAGGCTACCTGGTCACTAAGGTGGTGGCCGTGGATGCAGATTCTGGCCAGAATGCTTGGCTCTCCTACCAGCTGATCAAGGCCACAGAGCCCGGGCTCTTCACTGTGGGACTCCATACTGGAGAGATCAGGACAGCCCGTTTCTTTCTGGAGAAGGATGCCCTCAAGCAAAGCCTGGTGGTTTTGGTGAAGGACAATGGGCAGCCGCCTCTCTCCGCCTCAGTCACTGTCACTGTGGTGCTGGCTGACAGCATCCCTGAAAGCCTCTCTGATGTGAGCAGCATCTCAGCTCCTATAGATGATCCCCAGTCTGACCTCACCTTCTACCTGGTAATTGCTGTGGCTTTTGTCTCCTGCTTGTTTTTCACCTTCCTTCTTGTATTGTTGGCTCTCAGACTTTACAGGTTGAAAAACTCACACCTGTTTGACTCAGGAAGTGTGCAATTCAGTGGAGTTCCAGTTTCACAGTTTGTGGGCATCGATGGAGTCCGTGCTTTTCTTCATTCTTACTGCCATGAGGGTTCATTAACCACTTGCTCCCAAAAGAGTCAATTTTTTTTTCCTATTGGAAGCTGTACAGATACTCTTACACCTCAGCAGGCTCCTGATAAATTAGTAACTCTAGAAGAATCAAGCACTGAAAAAGAAAAACAGAACTCTCTGCAGGTGAGTTTCATTATTTATTAAGTTCTTAAGTGATGAAATTGTATGATATTCAGAATACAAGCAAGCTGAATTTGTTGAGTAAATATAAGGAAAATGTCTATGTAGAGGTAATGAGTAAATCTGTCTATGTGTACTGAGTTGTAAGGTGCTTAATTGTGGTTTTTGAATGGTGGTTGTGCCAAGTGGGTTTGCAAATTAATTTATAATGCTTCAGCCACTGGTCCCAACAATGTGGCAGGAAATAGCAGCTACTTTACATTCTTGAAAGGGAAAAAGTGAGTGGCTTTTTAATGTTCTCATTCTTATTTTTACTCATCCACTCTGCAAAATAGAGAGTTTGCCTGAGTGTCATTCAGGAAAGTAATTTATATGTTTAGGTATAACAGAATGAGCCTTTTCTGTCCAGAGGTCCTGTTACAGTATTCCCAGAATACTGCAGATGGGTTTGTTGGTGGGCTGGATTTGTTGAACTAAAACCCTGGTGAGTGGGCCTTTGCTCTTGGTGAGTAGTTATTTCAGCTCTCATATACAAGGCCAAAAATAAGTACTGTCGGGCACCTGCTCAGCTCCATGCTTCAGCAAGATGCCCGCTGCTAACTCCTAGAGCCCCCTGACCCTGTTGTTTCTCTGTGCTGCTGTGGTCTGTTCACCTGCTCTCTCTTGGCAGAAGTGACAGGAACTTCCTTCTCAATCAATCAATCAATCACTCAATCAATCATCTTTATTACGATCCAGGACCACCGTAAGATAGCAAATTATGAGATATTACATTAAGATAAAACAAATAGCAAAGCGATAAAAGCATATTACAGTAAAATTACTATAGAGATGCTATAAAACTACTACTACAATTCAAAATAGGTGTAGCACGATAAGGATAAGAAAGGCAAAGCTTTATAATCACAAAAATTATATTCAAAGTAGTAAGCATCTATCTTTAAAAGAATATGTAAAATATTTAGAATATAGAAACAAAGTGGCTAAAAAATAAATATAAAACAAATTACAAAGCGGTAGGAGCATATTACATTAAAGATGCCCAATAACCTATAAAACTACAACTACAGCTCAAATTAGGAATAGCAAGATAAGGATAGGGAGAGGCAAAACTATAAAGTCACTAAGATTATATTCGAAATTGTAAGCATCTATCTTGAAAGGATATATAAAATATTTGGAATATAAAAACAGGGCAGCTATATATATATAATAAAATAACTGGGAGTGCCGAGCGGACAAGTAGAATAGTCAATAGTTAGAAGCAATACAAGGCTGAAACATGATTATGAACTGGCAATCAGGGCCCAGCAGATCTGACACGCTGCCGTGCAAAGCTTGGCAGTGTTGTACATGAAGGCCCGTGTCTTCATCCGAGCGCAGCATCCTGGTGTAGGCTTGATTAGGGTGGCCAGGGTACTTGAGGAGTAAAGGGAGTATAAGCTTGTCCCGATCATCTCTATGAAAGGAGCAAGAGAGGAGTGCATGCTCTGTAGCTTTGAGCTCCCCAGTGTCACAGGGGCAAAGTCTTTCCGTAATAGGAATCATGTTGTATTTGCCTTCTAAAACAGCGGAGGTGAGGGCATGATGATGGGCAAGGGTGAAAGCCCTGAGGTGGCTTGGGATTTCCAACTGTGACACATATGCAGCAGGAGAGGCAGCAGATCTGAGACTCTGAGGACAGGAAGGCTGGAGCCCTGCCTAGGTCATCCTGGCACTCAGTGTCCGAAATCCTCTGTTTGATGACCATTTTTGCCTTGTCGTATCCCATCGTGAGTAGGAGGGGCAGGGAGAAGCCCAATAGGGCAACCTTCCCTCTCCCTCTGGGCATCAGTGTGTGTTGGATTTAGAGAGAGGAGGCAAGCGAGTAGGCACCAGTGAGAACAGCAAGGAGGTGGGCTCATTCAGGGAGGGGCAGCCACATATGTCCCCCTGCCTGGGGTCCTCTCATTGACCATATCATATTTTCCTTATTGCTATGAAGAAATGAAGAAGACCCTCATGAATGAAAACTTACTTCAAAATAAACACTTTTAAAGGCTGGTTCAACACTTAAAATATGTGTTATGGGCTTCCATTACATGCTGCAGATATTCTATCATATTTCATTCTGGGACAATACTGCTGTATTACGATTGCTTCAACTACTATACAACATTTGTAATAACAATCAAGTTATTGTAATAACAATAAAGCTATTCAATCAATCAATCAATCAATTTATTACAGCCATAGGCCATACAATAAAGCTATTAAATAGGGGTAGCGGTTGGGAGACTGCCTGTAGGGTTCAATGGATTGCAAAGATGCCAAATACTGAGCCAGGTCTCACAATCAGTGAGACCCAGTTTTGGCGTGTGCACGGGGAGAGCGGGCTAAGCCCGTTCTCCCCACACACGAGCGGGGAGGGAGCCCTGGGCGGCCAGATCGGCTGCCTACATGATTACTGGCTCCGTGAGGGAGCTGGCAGGGCCTGGGGAGCTCGGAGGCTGCATGGCCCCTGGAAGCTCCAGTATGCCCTGCGCAAGCACGCAGGGCATTCTGGGGAGACCCCCAGAGCTGGGAGGCGGCTTTTCGCCTCCCCGTTGGGGTTCTACTCGTGAGTAGCCACGGCATGGAGCCGCACCGTGGCTACTCATGATTGGAAAGCCTGGGTTTGTGGAGCGCTCGCTCTGCAAACCAGGGCTTTGGGGAGGGCTAAAAAAGTGGGCTAGTCGCGTGTAAGCCACTGGGCTCACCTGAGAGCCTGGTGGTTTACATGATCAGACAAAATCGGGCTAGGCTCTCCTAGCCCGATTTTGGCTGATCGTGAGAATAGCCCCACTGAATTATATCATGGGGCAACTCAACTAACAGCTTTATTGCTTTGGATAAAACAAATGATTATACCCTGTAGGGAATCATGCCATTATAATGGGAACATAGGAAGATGGGAATCTCTGAGACTATTCACATGTGTGTGCAAAACCAGGCTAAGGGAGCCCAGCATGGTTTTGCATGCGCACGTGAACCAATCCGGATGCACGTCCAATTCCAGTGGCACCACAGCGGCAAACCCACTTGTGGAGCCTCCCCTCAAAACAGGGTTAGGAGAGCAATTAGGAGAGGGTTAGGAGAGGGTTAGGAGCAATTGCTCTCCTAACCTTGTTTTGACAATTGTGTGTCAGCCACGGCTGCTTGTAGCCACAACTGCCAGACTGGGGTGGGAGGGGGATCCCACTCGCATGCTGCATTATTGGAGCTCTGGGGGGACAACGTGGGGCAGCACATCCTGGCACCCCAACCCTAGTAGTTACTGGCAGGAGCTGGTGCTCGTCTGGGCAGGCAATCCACCCGCCCAAGGTGGGTCTGTGGGGAAGGTAGGTTTAACCAGCCTTCCCCACAGCCCAGTCTCTAGCCCTTCTCACTGGTTGTGAGAAGAGGCTCTCTAAGTTCAGAGGGTACATCTGGCAAACTGTTGTCAATATCATGAGGTTTGTGTGGGAAGAGGAGACGTCATAATGAAATATGGGTACATGTACTTTAAAAATGATACCTCCTAAAGAAGATAAAGCACTTCATTGTTCTTGTTAATTCATTGGTCCTGCTACAGGAAAAAGATACAAAATTTTAATAGAGTCTTATTGACTACCTAATTTAGAATTTAAAAAATAATATGGTTAAAAACAGATTGAAAAAGAGGGGGGTATGAATCTCAAAGTAAAATGTTCCTTGTTTTTCCTTCTTTCTTTGCAGCCAAGGACAACACAAATTGAGGCTATTCCCATGTTCCCTGGAAAGTGGGCTAAGGGAGCTTAACCCGCTTTCCAGGGATCATGGGAACCACTGGATTAGCAGGTGATCCCAGTGCTCCTAGGGTGGCTAGCCCGCCTAATTCCTTCTCTTCTTAAATGAGGTTAATGAAGCAAGTGCTCCATTAACCTCATTTTTCTGCTTGTGTGTTGGCACGTGGCGACGCATGAGTAGACCCCCGACCGGGAGGCTGCAAGCAGCTTCCTGGGCTCATGGGTCTCTCCAGGATACCCTGTGCACTCACGTGGGGCATCCTGGAACTTCCGGGGACCACGAGGCCCCCGATCCCCGCAGCCCCTGCCAACTCCATGATGGAGCCGGCAGCTGTGTGGGTGGCCGATACAGCTGCTCAGCTATGAGTGGCTGCTCAACTGTGGGGAGAGTGGGCTAAGCCCTCTCTCTCCACAGAACCCTCTAAGGTGCTTAACATGTGTCGTGTGAAGTGCCTCATTAAATACTAATCAAATGCTACCACAAGTTAGAACCACCAAAAAGCCTAAAATATTAATGATGAATAGAGTTAGAAGAGTTATTCTAATGTTTGGGTGCTATGGTGGAAAAGTACTCCTTCTCTCCAGCAATCACCTCTCAATTTGAGGACACCCAGGACAATGCCTCCATAGAACAATGAAGGAGAGGAGAAGAAATGAAAAGAGGAAGCAGAATGGAGCAAAGAGAGGGAAGGGAAAGGACACATAAAAAGGAAAGCATTTGTCAGTCAAGTAACATAGTCTTGCCTACCATGTCCTCTTTGGCAGGAACAAGAATCAAGAATCCTTCAAAGATACCTGTCTTAGACCATTTAGGGTTGTAATGGTCAAAACTAATCCTTGGAATACTGCCTGAAAACAAACTGATAGCCAATAAACATCCTTAAGCACTGGTGACAAAATATAATATAATCTCCAGATCCCAATTACTAACCAGGAAAATGTATTCTAAACCAATTAAACTTTCTGAGCAGTCTTCATAGTTAACCCTACATAAAATGCATCACAGACAGTAAACAACCTAGATATTACCAGGTTTGAATAATTGTGGTTCCCCCCCCTCCCCCAGGGAGGGCTGGTGCACCAACCAAAACTATGCCTGAGATGCCATGTTGGTTTTCATCTGCAAGGCTAGATATAATAGCACTCCCAAGCGATGAACCTGATCTTTAAGAGGAAATGCAACTTCCTCTTTAAAAAGCTGAACACCAATTGCCTAATCACCTTTTTCAACCTCCAACCAAACCTCCATCTTTTCTGGATTGAGCTTCGGATTCTTAGTTCATACCTGGCCCACTACTGACTCCAAACACCTATTCAGAACATCCATCATGTCACTTGCACTAGACGTAAAAGAGAAATAAAGGTGGGTGTCACCAGCATATTGATGGCATCACATCTCCAGACAGCCTCCTTTAACAATTTCATGCCAATGTTGAAATAGCACAGAAGACAAGATGGAACCCTTTGTTACCCTACAGCATAAATGCCACAGGATGGAGCAGAATTCCCCAACACCATCTCCTAGAATCAAACATCAAGCAACAATGGAAATACGAGAGCACAGTGACCCCAATTCCCATCTTTGACAGACAATCTGGAAGGATACTGTGGTCTCACAAGCCATTGAGAGGTTCCTGGCAATCAAAAGGATTGCACTCTGAGTGTTTATGTCTTGATGCAGGCTGTCCACTAGGATGATAAAAGCAGTTCCAAAATTGGATCAGGATTCAGGTGGAAATGGGTTCAGATAGTCCATTTCATCCAGGGGTGACTAGAGCCACCACCTGCTCAAGAATCTCATCAAGACTGGAAGAACAACTGACCAATGCTTGGAAAGGTAATGACCTTTGGCTTGGATACAGGGGACTTTTTAAGTAATGGTTTCACAGCTACCTCCTTCAAGTGGCTAGGGCTTTCCACTTTTCAAAAGGAGGCATTTATCACCTCCTAAAACCTTGAGAAGTCCATAATGCTGGGAAAAGTTGAAGGAAAGAGAAGAAGAGGACTACCATCAGCAAGGTGGAGGGACTCGATTAAGACAGCAATGAATGCACCACTGAGAGACCTTAAAGGCCAAGTTGAAGACAGATCATCCTGGAGAGAATCTATCTATGTGGTCCCTAAGAGTTGACACCAACTTGATGGCACTTAATCAATCAATCAATCAATCAATCAATCAATCCCAATTGACCACTCCCTCTCAGCTAAATATTAGCCATGATGAGCAAAGATTGAGCACACTAGGAAGTTGGTGAACCAGAAGAGGCCCTGTCAGCACCCTTAGGCTGCAATGTGAAATAAATCCAAATGAAAGACTAGATTGAACTAAAGGAACCTCTGAACTTATTCTCCAATCAAAATCAGAATGAATACAATATTATTATTCATGAAATGCTTTGCAAATAAATCATAGTGGGCTACTTTGAGCTCCAGTAAACCATTGTAACAAATTGCAATATTAACTTTAAGCTTCACTGCTGGTCATGGCCATTTACCACTACAGGAGTAAAGTGAAATAACAACCAAGTCCTCCTTGTCGAATTAATCTGCAGGAAAAAAATGGTCAGACACATACACTTGTGTACACGTATACATACAATAACACATACACTTATTTTATGGATCATCACCAGCTCACCACAACCTTAATGGTCCAGGACAGAAGATAGGAAAGAAACAATTGCTTTCAGTTAGCTGAGGTGACCAGATCCTAGAACAGGGGTGCACAACTCAATGCCTCAGTGGGCCGGAACCAACCATGACTTGATATGCAGGGGCTGAGGTCAATTTTCAGCATATTAATTATTACATTAAAATAAAATAAAAATAATAAATGTGAGGAAGGAGAGAGTTGGAATCAGGGGGAAAGGCGAGGGGAAAGGGAGATGATATCAGTGGGCTCCGGCCAAGGGTGGGGAAATCTGCTCTTAAGAAGCCAACTTCATTCAGCTGCTGCTGGTGGTCAGCAGGACAGAACAAGAGCTCTTCATGGCTCCCGCTGTTGCAGCAGGATATTCTTACCTCTGGGCCCGCAAAAAAGGCCCCGAGGGCCAGAGCTGAGAACAGGAGGACTTCCCCCTCCCTCATCCCAGGGTGCCCCACACCATAAGCACGGCCGCTCTCCCCACCCCCAGCTCACTGGTAGAAGTGGCAGCGAGCCCGGAGGAGCTGTTTAACCTGGTGGCAACCATGCACACGATTGCCGGCCGAGGGTAAGCAAACCACAGGTTCACTTAACCTTGGCTAAATGCCGTGTTCAAAAGTGGGGCTAGGTGTGGGAGCAGTGCTGGGATTGGGATCGGTCTGGGCCTTTCACACGCACATCCTAGCCCAGTCTGGGCTGCCTTAGCCTGGGCTAGGCTGTGTGTGTGAATAGCCTCATTGTTTCACCTCATTATATCTGTGATTGTATGGATTAGGTTTTTTTTAAAGGCACTTGTTTCCATTACAAAGTTGCTCACAACCATTCTGACTGTAAGATTCAAACTAGATTGTAGTGCACAACACAGCATTATTATTTCCATTAAAAGGAGTCAGTCAGTCAGTCAGTCAGAAAGACAGAAAGAAAGAGGGTATAATCAGATCCATAACTTAGCGAAGCCAAGGTGTTAAACTGGTATGAGCTCTAAAATGGATTTTAGCCTTTAAAACTAGGGGGCCAGTCTGGACCAGACTGTAACCTCCTCAACCATTATGCTATTTTATACATGGGGATTTCCTGATATGGCATCAGCAGCCCTCCTGTGCTTGGAGAGAGGCACTCGCAGAAGGACGGTGTGCCTAACAGTGTGTGTGTATGGTATCAGCTAGACCCCCTGGTACTTGGACTTAGGCATATTACATTACACTGGCATCAATAAATAAAACTAAAATCAGATAAAATGTAAATCTTCACTGGATCCTGGATTGCTAAAGGTATGTGTGCGGGGTTGCTTTTGCTCTCACCTCTTAAAGGAAAGGAGTGCAAGGGGAAAGCATGGAGTAGAGCCAAGCCAGACCTTGACCCAGGCATCCTGAAGCCCAGTCAATAGAAACCAGTGTAGCCATACCTATTTACAGCAGCCACGATCCCTTGGAAATCATTCTCAACTAGCACAACAGCCTATCCACTTGCTCTCTTTCAAGCATTGCTAAATTAGCAAGTTGCCCACTGAGGCTATGTAGTATTTTTTGTTGTTGTTCATATTCCCTGATTGGCTGGAGGAATAAAGTTGTTTTTGCTTGCTCTGATTGATTTCAGATACGGAAGAGCTTATTTTGAATTTTGGTTACTTCATTCCTTTTAATACAGTAAAATATTGTTTTTACTACAGTAAAAACATAATAAGGAATAAGTAAAATATTGTTTTTCAACAAAAGTTCCCAAAGCAGTTTACATAGCTATAAATAAATAAATAAAATGGCTCCTTGTGCCCAAAGGGCTCACAGTCTAAAAAAGAAACATAAAATACAAAATGTCAAAAAACATTTAAAATAATAATAATAATAATAATAATAATAATAATAATAATGCCCCAGTGAGGCACTACCTTGGCGTGGTTGTGGGGCTTGCGTGCTCTGAGGAAGGTGAGAGCTATGCCAGAGGTCCAACCATACTGGACAGGTCTCACCAGAGGAGCCAGACAAAGAGTGCCTCTCCCATCAACAATATGGTGAGACGTAACTTTAATAAATCTATACCGGATCGGTCGTCGCCCGGGTCAACAAGGACCGCGCCAGGTGCTGGAGTCCCTGGACATCTGGTGGCAAGTGGGCAACAGGACTCAGGATCTTCAGTTGAGCAACCAGGGCTGAAGACAGCAAAGTTACTGGAAGAAACGTCGCTTAACCGAAAAAAAATACGGAAAATGCCAACAAGGAAATAATGATCTGCTATTACAAGTCTAGTCCAACTAGAAGAGGTTATTTAACAAGAATGTACCAAATTTGGAAAGAGAAGCATCCAGATACAGAAATAACAGAACAAAGACTAGCAGACCAGAGAAGATTCATAATAAGAAATAAAATATTCACAGGAGTTGAGCTGGAAGAACTGCAAAGAGCAACACAGGCTCAAGATATGGAAGAAGAATTACCACCAACTGAAGCAGTTGCTCAGGCGCAGGTGGAGGAGGTGTTGGAAATAGAGGATACCACTGTTGCTGAACTGTTTCGAAATCAAAACCAGGCAACCTCCCCTTTGTCTTCACCTCAAAACCCCGAATGCTGTTTAACAGAAAAGCAACAAGAACTAAAGCAAAAAAATTACTGAGCACATGAACCAAACAACCACCAGGGTTCGACTTCCAGCTCTAAAACAGTTGCCAAAAAACAACTTGCCCAGGCATTAAAAGATGTCAATGCTGCACTTGCAGAAATAACAACCAAGAATTTGCAAGAAACAAACCAACTAATGTACAGTGCAGCAACAATAACAACACAAGAGCTCGGATATAAGATCAATGGACCTGTCAAAAAAGAAAGTAGTACATCACCTAAATGGAAGATTAGATTAGAAAATAAAATCTCCAGGCTTAGATCAGATGCTAGTAAATTGAAAGATATGAAAGGCAAGAAGCTGAAGAATGAAAACACCAAACAGTATCTGATCCAAAAATACCACCTCGATTCAAGGAAAATTAGAGAAGTCCTGGAAATAATAAAGCAGCAAATAACAGCAGTGTCAAAGAAGATTAGCAGATATGAAGCCAGAACTACACAACACAGGCAGATTCTCCAATTCTAGTCGAATCAGAGATGTTTCTACCAAAGCATAGAAGGAGAAACTGCAAGAAACCTAGAAACACCAAATAAAGAAGAAACAGTGCAATTCTGGGGGAAATTATGGGACAATCCAATAGATTATAATAAAAAAGCAGGCTGGATGAAAGAGGTCAAAAAATGTAACCAACAAATGCAAGATCTAATAATAACACCAGAATTAATAAGTGAAAGAGCAAAGAACATTAAAAATTGGACTGCGCCAGGCGACGATGAACTGCATGGCTTTTGGCTTAAACACCTAACAAGCCTTCATAAACAACTATCAAAACAGTTCAATCACATTTTGCAAGGAGGTGATATTGAACAATAGCTAACAACTGGGAAAACTCATCTCATCATGAAAGACCCAGCAAAAGGTGCAGTTCCAAGTAATTATAGACCGATAACCTGTCTGCCAACCATGTTCAAATTATTAACTGGAATAATAGCAGATGAAGTGATGCAACACTAACAAACAGCTCCCAGTTGAACAGAAAGGAAATTGCCCGAACACCAGAGGCACAAAAGACCAGCTGCTGATTGACAAAATGATTTTAGAAAATTGCAAGAGAAGAAAAACCAATCTAAGTGTTACATGGATTGACTACAAGAAAGCCTTCGATTCATTGCCTCACACATGGATACTAAAATGTTTAGAAACAACTGGTGTCAGCAAAAACATTCAGATATTTATTTTTAAAAAGCAATGAGCATGTGGAGTACACAGTTAACAATCAATGGCGAGACACTTGGACAGGTTAGCATTAGAAGAGGCATTTTCCAAGGGGACTCACTATCCCCTATGTTGTTTGTAATCGCCATGACCCCACTTTCACAACTACTAAACAAAACAGGCCTCGGATACCAAACGTCTAAAACATCAAGTAAAATCAACCATCTGCTGTACATGGACAATCTGAAGTTGTATAGAAAGTCCCAGTCAGAAATCAAATCACTGCTAAACACTGTCCGTATATTCAGTAGCGATATAGCAATGGAGTTTGGACTAGACAAGTGTACTGCATTAATAATGAAAAGAGGGAAAATAACAAAAACAGAAGGAATAGAACTTCCCAATGGAAGCAAGATCAAGAACCTGGAAGAGAAAGAACATTACAAATACCTGGGCATTCTCCAGGCTGATAACATTGCACACACTGAAGTTAAAAGAAAAATTGGAAGTGAATACATCAGGAGAGTTAGAAAAATCCTCAAGTTCAAACATCACCAAGACCTGGCAATGGCTTAAGAATGGCAACTTGAAGAAAGAAACAGAGGGTTTAATACTGGCTGCGCAAGAACAGGCACTAAGAACAAATGCAATAAGAGCAAAAGTCGAAAAATCAACAACAAACAGCAAGTGCCCACTTTGTAAAGAAGCAGATGAAACAGTAGACCACCTAATCAGCTGCTGGAAAAAGATCGCACAGACTGACTACAAACAAAGGCATGACAAAGGAGCAGGGATGATACACTGGAACATCTGCAAAAAATACAAGCTACCTTTAGCCAAAAATTGGTGGGACCATAAAATGGAAAAAGTTGAAGAAAATGAAGATGTAAAAATATTATGGGACTTCTGACTACAAACAGACAAACATCTGCCACACAATACACCAGATATCACTGTAGTCGATAAGGAAGAAAAACAAGTCAAAATAATTGACATAGCAATACCAGGGGATAGCAGAATAGAAGAAAAAGAAATAGAAAAAATCACAAAATACAAAGATCTACAAATTGAAATTGAAAGGCTGTGGCAGAAAAAGACCAAAATAATCCCTGTGGTAATTGGCATCCTACGTGCAATTCCAAAAGACCTTGAAGAGCACCTCAACACCATAGGGGCCACAGAAATCACCATCAGCCAATTACAAAAAGCAGCTTTACTGGGAACAGCCTATATTCTGCGACGATATCTATAACAATTGACAATAAAATTCTGGCATCTCAGGTCCTTGGGAAGGACTCGATGTCTGGATAAAACAAACCAGTCAATAACACCTGTCTGACTGTGTAAACAAGAAATAATAATAATAAAGACCCCAGCATCAGCCACTGGAGAACTGCTGTGCTGGGAATGGATAGGGCCAGTTGTTGTCCCCTTGCTAAATAAAAAGAATCACCACTTTTAAAAGGTGCCTTTTTGCTCAGTTAGCAGGGTACTGAGGGAGAGAAAAGGATCTACAGTAGGAGAAATTGGTCAGCATTCTCATGGTATCTGAGGGGTGGAGCTTACTGGCTTACCGGTTTAAGGGAACCTGGAACAGGAGGTGCCCTTGAGCAATGATGGATCATGCATTGAGCCTTTCCACCAAGGCTTACTGGCTGAAGGGTGATGGTGGTGGTGATAACACTGGTGAAACCTCCTTGATACATTTGAAATATGTATGGACAAAGAATAGCAAGAAACGTCAGTACTGATTGATCTGAGGCTTGGAGTCTAGATGAACGCTCTGTCCCCCACCTTCCATCTTGATACATGTGTGCATAAAGAATTTGAAGGGAGTCTGGCAGTTAAAATAGTCCCTTATTGTTGCAAGATCAGCCATTTTAATTGGTAACATTGTTGCTCTAGTTCAAGCCATATTCTGTTCTCATCTCTTCATCAGGTATGTGAGTGAAATATACTGCCTACCTTTTAAATCCAGCTCATTGAGTCTAACTGGGTAGAGGTTTTCAGGGCTATAAAAGCAGAAATATTTGTTATTTCTAGAAGTTGCTTGTGATAAAGAATAGCATGCATAAATAAGTAGGTGTTCATTTAAAATAGCTGAACTAAGACATTGAATGGGCCAGGAAGGAAAAGATCAGGGAGCAACTTGAACTGACTGAAATAAAGTTTTTGTAAGCTGGGCGCAGAAGGGAAATAACTTGATTAGCAAGCCAGAGGCTGCTGTTTCAAATCCCCGCTGGTATGTTTTCCATACTATGGGAAACACCTATATTGGGCAGCAGTGATATAGGAAGATGCTGAAAGGCATCATCTCATACTGCACGGGAGATGGCAATGGGAAACCTCTCCTGTATTTTACCAAAGACAACCGACTCGACGGCACACTTTACCTTTAAGGTATACACATTGGCTGACATCCAGACCAAGTTACTCAATAGCACTACTCAGGAGTTACTCTAAAGGACTATTTAATTTAAATAAGATTACTCAGGAGTAATTTAGTCTTGATGCCAGCCAGTTAAATTGAGGTATCCTAGTATAATAATGTCTTTTTAATTAGTTATCTTTGTCTTTAACTGAAAGCATGCATACAAAAACTTCATTCAAAGAATATAATATTACATTTACTGCACTTCAGATTTATCAAATATATGTTAAAAGCAGTAGATAAATTTAATCACTATTATATACTTTTTAAAATAAAAATTTAAAATTTAAATTTAAATTTCATGAAAATTAACTACTTAACTTGGCACTAATAGTAGAGTTTATTGACAATTTGTGGTTTAAGCAGAGTTCTCTTTGAAAAGAATACAGAAAGTAAATACATTAAAATTAGAGTTTTCTTGGTACAGAAAGTTAACAACTGCCACAGAAATGAAATTACATATATTACTCAGTCCTTGCAATTTTTGACTGAGACTCTGGGTGCCGCTGTTTACCAATGAGAAGGCACAGTGAAATGAAAGATCCACAATGAGCTCCCTAGTGTTGATCTTACTCAATACTGGCAAGGCAGCAATGGAAGGCACACACTCGCAGTGAAAAAGAATTGTTCATCAAAGTATTCTCTGGAACAAGCAAGAAAAAGAAGTTCCCAGTGCAGAAGTAATCCTAGAAAGCTTGAAATGGTAGATGCTCAGAAACCTCAACTGTGCAGTGGTTCACTTTGGCTTACTTTGATTGCCATTTGGCAGACAAATTATGGGCAAATTCATTATTCAGTTCCTGAGGAAGTCCAGAAAGGCTCTTTTGTGGGAAATATTGCAGAAGACCTGGGACTGGATTTATTAGACAACAAAGTCCGCATCATTTCTGAAGGTATGCTTCAATATTTTGCCTTGAATGTTCAGAATGGTCATTTATATGTCTCGGAAAGAATAGATAGAGATGAAATCTGTGGGTGGGTGGAGAAGTGCATTTTAAGCTTGGAAGTCCTTGTTGAGGATAAAGTGAAGATATTCAATGTTGAAATTGAAATCACAGATATAAACGACAACGTTCCAACTTTCAAGCAGGAGCACCTGGATCTAAAGATAAGTGAAATGACAATTGTAGGGACCCATTTCCCCTTGCAAGAAGCTCAGGATTCTGACTTTGGTGACTATTCTCTTCAGAACTATCATCTAAGCAACAGCAAACATTTCTCTCTGAATCTGCAGAGGAGATCTGATAGGGACAAGTATCCAGAGCTGGTGCTAGAGAAACCCTTGGACAGGGAAGAAGAAGCTGTGCACTTTCTAACCCTAACGGCTAATGATGGTGGACATCCAGCCAAATCTGGCACTCTGCAGATCCGTGTAATAGTTCTGGATGCAAATGATAATGCACCCATTTTCAACCAGCCTGTTTATCAAGTGAATGTTTTCGAAAGTGTTCCTATAGGTTCTCTGCTGCTGACTGTAAATGCTACAGATGCAGATGAAACAACAAATTCTAAGGTAACTTATTCATTCCTAAAAATAAAAGAGAGTGCCTTGCAACTATTCCAAATAAACTCTGAAAGTGGAGAAATATTGACAACAGGCAAGCTGGACTATGAAGAAAATGCATTACATGAAATAGAAGTCCAAGCAAAGGACAGTGGAGGTCTCTCAGACAGGGCTAAAGTATTGATCATGCTTATTGACATTAATGACAATGTCCCCAGGATAACCATCACTACACTTTTTAATTCAATCAGTGAAGGACGTTCTCCAGGAACTGTGGTTGCTCTACTGAACATACAAGACAGAGATTTGGGTGAAAATGGAGAGGTCATATGCTCCATTCCTACAACCGTTCCCTTCCATTTAGAGAAGACATTGGATAACTATTATCATTTGAAGACTGACAGAGCCCTTGATAGAGAAAAGATATCAAATTATAATGTAACCATTACTGCTACAGACAGAGGGAACCCACCATTGTCAGCCACTGCAATGTTCTTCATAGAAATTTCAGATGTAAATGATAATGCACCAGTCTTCAATAGGACACAATATATGTATTATTTAACTGAGAACAACCCCAGAGGTGCATCTGTTTGCTCCATGAAAGCAAGTGACCCTGACTCTATGGAAAATGCCACAGTCACATTTTCCATCACTGAAAGAGGCATCAATGACTTTATTATCTCCTCCTACCTTTCAATTAATTCTGAAACTGGAGTTGTTTATGCACTGCACTCATTTGATTATGAAGAGTTCCAAGAGATTAACTTCCAGGTCAAGGCTCAGGATGGAGGTTCCCCGCCACTCAGCTCCAACGTCTCAGTGACTCTCTTCATCCTCGATCAGAATGACAATGCTCCAGAAATCCTGTATCCTTCCCCTCCCATGGATGGCTCCACTGGAGTAGAACTGGCCCCTTGCTCCTCTGAGCCAGGTTACCTGGTCACTAAGGTGGTGGCCGTGGATGTGGACTCTGGCCAGAATGCCTGGCTCTCCTACCAGCTGATCAAGGCCACAGAGCCAGGGCTCTTCACTGTGGGACTCCACACTGGAGAGATCAGGACAGCCCGTTTCTTTCTGGAGAAGGATGCCCTCAAGCAAAGCCTGGTGGTTTTGGTGAAGGACAATGGGCAGCCGCCTCTCTCCGCCTCAGTCACTGTCACTGTTGTGCTGGCTGACAGCATCCCTGAGATATTGACTGATTTGAGCAGTGCCTTGGTTCTTCCTGATCCACAGTCAGACCTCACCTTCTACCTGGTAATTGCTGTGGCTTTTGTCTCCTGCTTGTTCTTCATCTTCCTCCTTGTGTTACTTGCTATCAGGTTGCACAAGTGGAGAAATTCTCAACTGTGCGACTCTGCAAGTGTGAATTTCAGCGGAGTTCCAGTTTCACAGTTTGTGGGCATTGATGGAGTCCGAGCATTTCTTCAGTCTTATTGCCAGGAGGTTTCATTGACTTCGGGCTCTCAAAAAAGCCAGATTTTATTCCCAATTGGAAGCTGTACCAATACCCTGACAACACAGCAGGCTTCTACTAAACCAGATCAATTCTTAATCATAGGTGATTCGAATGCCCCTCAGGAGGAGGCAGCAGTCCATGAGGTAAGCATGTCTATTTCAATACTTCTGATTTATTTTAAAGTTAACTGAATTAGTTCTCTGCTCCTGATATATTGTTTTCATTTTCTAAAACCTGATTAAATGAAATTTCTGTTATACATGGATCCTTTTTATGTTTCTTGAAGTAAAAATGTGTGGCGATAAAGTATTCTGAATCATCCACTGTATTTTTGTAACTACGTTTGTTGGAATAAGCTGGTGAATAAAGCGCTTGAATGATTCAAATGGATATTATGATCCATCTAGGTCATATTAATTATACTTTTTGACAATAGATTGGCAAAGCCAAATCACAAATTGAAAATCACTTTTCATCCTGTTCCTTGTAGATAAATTGTATTGAAAACTTGGATACTACCTCCTGATATGCTTATAATCTGTAGTGTCAGCAGAGCTTGTACCAGCACAAACATTTTTAGAAGGGTTGCAATGATATTTGTCATTACCAGCTGCTCACAAACATGATTAGCAGAATTTGAGTCCTGTTGGAAACATGCCTGAGTTAACAATCAAGACTCAATAAAAAGATTTGGAATGCGTTTTAATATCTTTTTGAAATCTCCAGCTCAATGTATTGCAACTTCTAAGAGGAAGTGAGAAATCATGAGAACAGAATTCAGAAAATCTTATAATGGTTGAACCACATTTTGATGTTACATGGTGGACTTGTTACATGGTAAGATTGATTGTTCTTGAAACGATCAGCAAACACAGGAAGTTATGCCAGCAAGGTTTATTGATCGCAAGCTTGCCACAGAGTTTCTCTTGCAAGGGAATGAAATTCTATAATTCTAAATGATTTTTCTCCCCTTCAGTCCCATATTTTCCCCTACTATTTCTTTCTGGATCACTTAGCACCTACTTAAATGCAATACAAAAGATAGAACTTCATAAGGCTGTTCACATGAGCAGACCTACCCAGGCTTGTGCAGCTCTACCTGAATGTGAAGTACTGGGATCGAAGCCAACCCTGATGCTACCCTCCTGGGAAGCCTGGGGTTCTCCCCCAGGCTTGACTGGGGTAAGAGGGGGTGTGTGCAGATGTGGTAGATACCATGCAGACACAGGGCGAGGTGTCTAGAGCACCTTGCTCATGGGGAAATCCTCTAATGCACTGCACTCCTTGTACGGTGCATTGTGGGATTTCTGGAGGCCATGCCGTGTTTCCTGGCCTCCAGAATGCCATGCTACTCACCACAGCGGTGCTCATCTGGGAGTGTGGCATGGCGTGCGTGGTGGCAGCGTTGTTCATGTGGGGGAAGGCAGGAACGCTCTCCTGCTCTGAGAAAAGGAAGCCATTTGTACGACCTCATTGTCTTTCCTCCTAAACCTTCTCTCCACCACCAAGAGTAACAATTCTGTTACTATTCCTATTTTTAATTTTGGATTGCACTTTTTTTTAAAAGACGTACCACTAAAATCCTACTGCATTGATGTGCACTCCTGTTTGCAAACTGTATCCCTGGAAATGAGCTCCTTGCCTGCATTCCAACTGTTGGTGGGACAAACAACAGGGAGTGGTAGATACCTTCATGTGCAGTTTGTGTGCTTCCCACGGTTAGCTAGCTGAACTTTGTGGCTCCTTGGTATGAATGAATGAAGCAATTATTATATATTTCTCTTATCTGCAGTAGGTACCATTCATTTGCACATATTTGTAGGAGGAGTGGAAGAACATTGGTCTGAGGTTCCTAACACACTTAAATTTGTACATTTTGAAGTGATTACTGGAGGAGATATGTGTTATATTGGCTGGTGAGGAGCATCTCCTCACATTGCTGGTGAGGAGATGTTGTGTGGTCCCTTGATGTTCTGGTCCATTAGTGCTGCTTGGGTAACACTAGCACAAAATGTCTAATGACTCATCTCCCAAATGTAGGTGTAGTCTTAATTTAGCCTTTGATTCCTGTGAAGACTTTGACCCTGGGAGCTTCTTATCAAGTTGATATTAAAACGGACACTTTTTCATTCTCCTTTTTTTGAGTATTTACAATACATCTTTGGGTACTACTGAAATTACTTGGACAAAATCAAAATCAGCTACAACCAGACACTAAAAGTGAGATGGTAAATTCAAAATCTGATAAAAGGTTAATGTTGATCAATTGCCCTTCTGGACTAGGAGATTTAAATATTTATTTAACATATATATTGTTGCTTTATATTTTTATAAATACAAAGGGACAATATGTATGTATTTTCTCCATACATTATTACTAAATGATGCTGCTGAGATACTATAGTGATATGTTCCCTGATATATTCCCTGAATGTTTCCTTTAGAATGAAAATAAGATGCTCTACTGAATGGACAATCAATACTTTTAAGCAAACATTATGAGACAATTATATACAACTAGACATTAAGCCCATGACATTAACGGGCGCTAGAAGAGTTGTGTAGAACTGTTTGCAGGTTTAACGGGTTGCTACGCGGACCTATGATGCAGAGACGGTAACTATGTGCGCACGCAGTTGTGTGCGTAGTTTCCGTTGCTGCGTCCGCGCACGCCACGCATGCGCAGAACACCTGCCAGAGACACGGACGCAGGTACCTTAGGGTTTTATTATATAGGATACATAGTTTTATTTGTACCCACAGTCCAGATCCAGATCTGGCGGGGGGGCGGGACTCATTATTTGAGCTATTGATAGGATGAAACCATTAGATTAATAACAAACTATCTGGTCACTTCAATGGGCTATGGATCCATCCACTGGACCAGGATACAGGCGTATTCTAGTATGGAATATCAGAATGAGTAGTTGACAGAATGAGTCTGTCAAGGCATCTAAAGACTGATGCCTCTGAGACTTCAGTTCTAGTTTATGTATAGAGATCACATATAAATGTTGTTCATACTCATTTATGTGGGGAGGTCTGTACATGACAAAACATCTGTATAAATATCCTTACAGTGACCAAACCAATAAAAAGTTATATGATGGCATATTTCTTGGTGTTAGGACAAAAACTTTTTTTGCAATTTTTACTGATTGGCCGAAATTCAGACTTGTATTTTGCCATATTTAATGGAAAGATTTTTATAATGGAACGTAAAATATTGTCAATATAGTAAAACATCCTCTGCAGTTTTCAAGTTGAGACTCTGGGTGCCACTGTTCACCAGTCTGGCTGAGAAACACACTTGGAGACCAAGCCTTTCAGTTCTTTAAGCACAAAATAACTGAGAGAGATCATACTTGCACAGGCATTGCAGGGAGTGTGACAGAGGAAACCTTCACTTTAAATAATATTAACTGCAAACACACAAGCTTTTGAGCCAGAACCAGTGGCATTTCTTCTGCAGCATGGGAATGGAAGAAACTCAGAGGCTGGGGAGCTGTACAGTGGGAATCCTGCAGTGCCTCATAATGGTGTTTGTTTGGAAGGCAGTTGCTGGGCAGATCAACTATGCCATTCCTGAGGAAATGCAAAAAGGCTCCTTTGTGGGGAATATTGCAAAGGATCTAGGAATAGATGGAAAGCACTTTTCAGACCATGGACTCCGGATTGTTACCAGGACAGGTACGATTCAGCATTTTGCTTTGAACTTCAACAGTGGTAATTTACAAATATCTGAGAGAATAGACAGAGAGGAAATCTGTGGAATGGCAGAGAGCTGCATTTTAACTTTTCAAGTTATTATTGAGAGCAAGCTAGAGATCTATAGAGTTGAAGTAAAAATTACTGATATCAATGACAATGCTCCAAAGTTCTCATTAGAGAAACAGAAACTGAAAATTGGCGAGGCATCTGCACCTGGATCCCGGTTTCCTCTTCCTGAAGCTCAAGATCCAGATCTGGGTATTAATTCTGTACAGAGCTACCAACTCACAGGCAGTAGCCATTTTTCTCTAGATGTACAAAAGGAAGAAAATGGTGCCAGACATGCTGAGTTGGTGTTGGAAAAATCTCTGGACAGAGAGGAGCAATTAGGTTATGATCTAATCCTCACAGCTACTGATGGTGGTGATCCAATCAGATCTGCCACTTCTCAAATCCAGGTCATTGTTCTTGATGCAAATGATAATGCACCAGTTTTTACTCAACAAGCTTATGAAGTAAGTGTCAAGGAGAACATTCCTAAAGGATCCAGTGTGGTAAGTATAACAGCCACTGATCTGGATGAAGGACTAAATGGAGAGATAAAATACTCATTCAAAAAAATCACAGAGAAAGATTCTACAATATTTCTTTTAAATTCAACAACTGGTGCAATAATACTAATGGGGAACCTTGATTATGAAGAATCACCTTTATATGAATTTCAGGTGAAAGCCGAGGATGGAGGAGGACTGAGTGATTGGTCAAAAGTTGTGATTATTGTTATGGATCTGAATGACAATGCACCCGAATTAGCAATAACATTTTCCATCAATACCATCCATGAGAATTCACCAACAGGAACAGTTATTGCCCTTCTAAATGTACAAGATCAAGATTCAGGACTCAATGGAGAAGTCACATGCTCAATTCCCAGCATACTCCCTTTCCAGCTAAAGAAATCCGTTGAAAACTTTTATAGTTTAGTGACACGCAACAACCTTGACAGGGAGCAGGTGGCAGTTTACAATATCACTATTACAGCTACTGATCACGGGACACCACCACTCTCTGTGTCTGCTTTTATTTCACTCCAGATTCTAGACACAAATGACAATCCTCCCCTTTTTGTAGAGTCAGCCTACATGTCTTATGTTCTGGAAAATAATCTCAGAGGAGCTTCAATTTTTTCCGTTAAAGCAAAGGATCCGGATTGGGAAGAGAATTCCCGATTAAGTTATTCCATCATTGAAGACCAGATGACTGAATCCCTTCTTTCTTCCTATCTCTCCATTAACTCAGAGACTGGAGTTATCTATGCCTTGCACTCTTTTGATTATGAAGAGTTTCAGGAGATTCGATTCCAGGTAAGGGCCCAGGATGGAGGCTCCCCACCACTCAGCTCCAATGTCTCAGTGACTCTCTTTATCCAGGATCAGAATGACAATGCTCCAGAAATCTTATACCCCTCCCCTCCCACCGATGGCTCCACTGGAGTAGAATTGGCCCCTCGCTCCTCTGAAACAAGTTACCTGGTCACAAAGGTTGTGGCTGTGGATGCAGATTCAGCCCAGAATGCCTGGCTGTCTTACCAGCTGATCAAAGCCACAGAGCCAGGGCTCTTCACTGTGGGACTCCACACTGGAGAAATCAGGACAGCCCGTTTTTTTCTGGAAAAAGATGCCTTCAAGCAAAGCTTGGTGGTTTTAGTCAAGGACAATGGGCAGCCACCTCTGTCCACCTCAGTCACAGTCACTGTGGTGCTGGCTGACAGCATTCCTGAGTTATTGACTGATTTGAGTAGTATCTCAACTCTTCCTGATCCACAGCCCAACCTCACTTTCTACCTGGTGATTGCTGTGGCTTTTGTCTCCTGCTTGTTCTTCATCTTCCTTCTTGTTTTACTAGTCATCAAGTTGCACAACTGGAGGAATTCTCAACTGTATGGCTCTGCAAGTGTGAATTTCGGTGGAGTTCCAGTTTCACAATTTGTGGGCATCGATGGAGTTAGAGCATTTCTTCAGTCTTATTGCCAGGAGGTTTCATTGACTTCAGGGTCTCGAAAAAGCCAGATTTTTCCCCCAATTGGAAGTTGTACCAATACCCTGACACTGCAGCAGGCTTCTGATAAGCCAGATCCTTTATTAATCATTGGTGATTCTAACACTGTTCAGGAGGAGGCAGCAGTCCATGAGGTATGTACATTTCAAAATGTCTATTTTATTTTTGAAGTAAATAGAGTTAGTCCCCCCCCCCCCGTTTATAATATAGACATTGGCTGATATTCTGACTAATGCTGCATTTGAAGAAAGTTGTGCTAGTGCAAGAACATCACATAGCAGGGCATACACACAGGGATTTTCAGAACTGTGTTCTTGTGTAAAAGTTCCAACTATAATCTACAAAGTGCACTACAGGTTGCGTACCTTGTTATATAACACTAGCCTGAAATGCAGGCACCAGACTTAGTCCAACTAGCAAGTGCAAGAGCCTTGTGCTAGCACAACACTGTTGTATAAGTGCAGCATTAGGATCTCAGCCAGTATCTTTATTTACCATTATTTGACTCAGGGAGTATGAATTGTACTGGCATTTCAGTTTTGCAACCTGTGGGTATCCGTTAAGTTCAAGCTTTCTATTCTCTCTCACCACAGACCTATGTGGAGAGTGGGTAGGATTTGGTAGAGAATGTATTTTGTATCCAGGTCCTAGGTTCAATATGCAGCAAGTCTTCTTAAAGTATTTCAGGTTGCAGGGCTGGGAAAGCCCTCTCTCTGCCTGAGAATCTATAGAACCGATGCCAGCCATAAAGGCAGCACTGGGCAAGATGGACCATCGGCCTGACTCAGGATTAGGCTGCTTCATGTTTTCAAAAGCCAAAGGACAGTGTGTGTTGCAAGTGAATGTGTGAAATAACTCTATTGAAAAGCATCTAGGAAGATATCTTCTCTGTCTCAGATTTCTCACTATAAGAGGTCTTGGAAATATAGACTAGAAGGAAATGGAGTGATGGCGAACATTGATTTGAACACTGAGGCAAAAAAGGATTTTGGTTTTATAACACAGGTAAGGGATGAAGATGGATTAGAAAGAAACATATTGCAAGACATAGATCAAGGTTCTTAAAATGAATGACAGTGCTCCAGATATTTCTAAAGTAATATGATTCCTAAAGTAGTAATTACTCCTAAACATCTTGTGCCTCAAAGGTTATTGGTCATAAGATTTCAAGACAGGGATTCCAATGACAACAGGTAGATCACTTGTAATTTGACATGTTTTATACCTTTTTGGATAGTATCACCTTTAGATGATAATTGTTTTCAGTCCTTTTGACAGAGATAAGACTCCAGAATACAGGATAACTTCGTTAATGGCAGGTCCAGCACCCACAGTTTCATCTACCCGACCGCAGTATACCTGGAAAAAAATCAGCATAAAAAGGGTTAAATCCTCATATCCATGGGTAGACAGAAATGACCTCGGAGGCACTATGTAGCCTCTTGTGTGTTTTGTTGTTGTTTTACGAACGTTGTTTCAATTCAGTAATTTGACATTTGATACAATTTGCTCTTTTACATTTATTTGTTTGGTCTTAACTCGTTTTTCTAATAGGCAAAATCATACAAAGGTCCAACGGGGTGGTTGCTCAGTTATCTGATGATGGTCAAATGTATGTTTATGGTATTGGGGCATGGAATGCTGAGGCCAGAGGGAGGGGAAGGATGTGAAGAGAGTGGAATATGAGGGGAAAGAGCTATTGAGATGTGTCAGTTTAGTCAGTTGGGCTTAGGATGGTGCGGGAGAAGGATAGTTGTGGTAGGAATATTAAAGTTGAAATAGGTTAGGATCTCATTTAATATATATTTGAAGTGGAGTCTGAGAAGTAAGTGTCACCTTAAGGAGCCAGCGTGGTTTAGTGGTTAGAGTGCTGGACTAGGACTGGGGAGACCCGAGTTCAAATCCCCATTCAGCCATGATACTTGCTGGGTGACTCTGGGCCAGTCACTTTTCTCTCAGCCTAACCTACTTCACAGGGTTGTTGTGAGGAGAAACCTAAGTATGTAATCCACTGCTCTGGGCTCCTTGGAGGAAGAGCGGGGTATAAAAATGCTAAATAAATAAATAGATAGATAGATAGATAGATAGGCTCAGCGAGGAAATGCTTGACTAACAAGCAGAAGGTTGCCAGTTCAGATCCCCGCTGCTACTATATCAGGCAGCAGCGATATAGGAAGATGCTGAAAAGCATCATCTCATACGATGCGGGAGGAGGCAATGGCAAACCCCTCCTGTATTCTATCAAAGAAAACCACAGGGCTCTGTGGGTGCCAGGAGTCGAAATCAACTTGATGGAACACTTTACCTTTTACCTGAAAAGTAAGAAGCTTGCATGCAGAAAGTTCCAAGTCCCCCGCCCCCCAACATCTACAAGATATAGCTGAGAGAGATGCCTTGCCTTTTCCTTGGAGAAGTCACTGCCAGTGTATGCAATATTGAGCTAGATGGACCAATAGTCTGACTCGATACAAGGCAGCTTCCTATGGTCACTATGTAAGAATCATGTGTTTAATTTACTGCTTTTGTGACAATAAATAGGTTAGGATAGGTTATGCATTGTGACCTGTTCTTTCTGAGAACTACACACCTAAGGCTTCAGCTGCTAGGGAGCAAGTGATATTCTCAGAAAGAGGAAAGTTATATATCTTTAATCAGTTTCAATAGCCTTTTAAAAATGACTTTATAGAGTCAAACTATGCACTAATGGGAGATGAAAGGGTTTTTGTTGTTGTTATCAAAAAGCAGCATTCTCTAATATGCAAATAACATAATGTGTGATTTGGTTACAGACAACAGTCTGATCTGATCTCCTCAAAAATTGGGCCATTGCATGTAATGGTTTCCATGCTGAATACTGATGTGAAATGTTTATCTAAGTGCCTGGTGGGAGAGGTACACACACACATTCTTTCATTATTCTATTGCAGCACTAGACCAGTAAGCTTCCAAGTTCAGCCTATGTCTTCAGTATTCTCTATGACTGATGTATAATATTAATATACAAATAAAATAAAATAAATGGTTTTTAAAGTGGTTTGTATCAAAAATTTAAACTTTTAATTATTTTTAATTTTGGCTGTGAGCCAGCTTGAGCAATTTGGATTGGGCACTATACTAATTAAATAAATTAAAATTAAAAAGTAGTTTCTGTATTTCCTTATGTGTTTCAAGTTAAAAAGGAAAGAAATAGGCAGGCCATAGTATCTGAAGATATACCTTCTATCAACATCTTTAAATAATTAATTATAAAGTGTCTATATCTGTACATTCTCTGAAGCACTGTGGGAGGATGCATATAGCCGTTGTATTTTCTACTTTGTTTCTCCTCCAGTTCATTCATTTTCCCATTTCCCTCCAACACACTGCCACCAACAGGATTTTGTGTCACAGGAGGTGATGATGGATGGGTCAGAGAAAATGCAGGACTTCTGTATGCCTCATAGCATATAAAGGTTGAAGCACTGTTTCCATGTGCATACCTGGCCACTTTGATAAGAAGTAGTTTGTTCCTTCCTTCCTTGCTTCCTTCCTTCCTTCTTTCTGTTTTAATGTGCAATAAATCTCTCATCCTAATTACAGGGACTTATGAATTCAGCCACACAGACAAGGGAAGCAAAACCTCTAAACTCTATTAACACAAGTATTTTAGTATAACTAGATTCCAGATGGAATGCAATGCACACTGCTATGATTCATTGGTTTTAAAAGGTTGTGGATCTGTCAGTCCATTAGAGCCCTGAAGCTCTGTGGTTCAGTCTTTAACTAGAAAGGATTTTCAAATAAATAAATAAAGGAAATAGAATATATGAGGACAAAAATATCAGAGTAATTTTACAGCAAAAATCACTTGCAGTTTTGGGTTGAGACCCTGGGTGTCACTGTTCACCAACAAGGAGAAATAATTTAGGAAGAAGATACAGCTAGCCCAGCTTTGCAAATCTGGAATCCACAAGCACAAAATCTGAGAGTGGACTTGAACAGACATTACAGGGAGTTGAAGAGACGCAATTTTACCTTCAAGAACAAAGCAGTTGAGCCAGAACTGGTGGACTTGCTGAAAAGGAAAGTCAGAAATGCAGATGCTGTGGAGCTGCAAAGGAGGAGTCCTGCAATATCTAATCATGGGGTTCATTTGGAAGGCAGTTTCTGGACAGATCCACTATTCCATTCCTGAAGAAATGCAGAAAGGCTCTTTTGTGGGGAATATTGCAAAGGAACTAGGAATGGATGGAAAGCATCTTTCAGATCGTGAACTCAGGATTCTTACCAGGTCAGGTATGGTCCAGTATTTTGCCTTGAATTACAACAGTGGCCATTTACAAACTTCTGAAAGAATAGACAGAGAGGAAATCTGTGGACAGTCAGTAAAATGCATCTTAAATTTTCAGGTTATTGTTGAGAGTAAAAGAAAACTTTATAGTGTTGAAGTAGAAATCACAGATATAAATGATAATGCTCCTCACTTTCCTCCAGAAGAACAGGAACTGAAAATCAATGAAATATCTACAGAGGGCTCTCGGTTTCCTCTACCTGAAGCTCAAGATCCAGATCTGGGAATAAATTCTATAAAGAGTTACCAACTCACAGGCAGTGACCATTTTTCTCTAGAAGTACAAATGGGAGAGAATGGTGCCAGACATGCAGAACTGGTGCTGGCAAAATATCTGGACAGGGAACAGCAATCTGTTTATGAACTGATCCTCACAGCTACCGATGGGGGGGATCCAGTAAGATCTGGCACTGCTCAAATCCAAGTTATTGTTTTAGATACAAATGACAATGCACCAATTTTTATGCAACCTGTCTATGAAGTAAGTACTGAAGAGAATATTCCTAAAGGGTCAACAGTCTGTATAGTTAGAGCCACTGATCTTGATGAAGGAATCAATGGAGAAGTGAAATATTCGTTCAGAAAAAATACAAAGAAAGACTCTCAAATGTTCTTTTTAAATTCAACTAGTGGTACAATAACACTTATGGGGAACTTGGACTTTGAAGTATCATCTTCATATGAGTTTGAGGTGCAGGCCGAGGACATTGGAGGACTCTTTGACAGGGCAAAAGTCGAGATCATTGTTACAGATCTGAATGACAATGCACCTGAATTAACAGTTACGTTTCTCACTAATTCCATATACGAGAACTCACCAGGTGGAACAGTTATCGCTATTTTAAATGCAGAAGATCAAGATTCTGGAATTAATGGGGAAATCACATGCTCAGTACCCAGAAATGTCCCTTTTACACTGAAAAAATCCTTGAATAATTTTTATAATTTGATAACAACTGGAGACCTTGACAGGGAACAGGTTTCAGACTACAATATCACAGTTACAGTTACTGATCATGGGACTCCTTCTCTTTCTGCAGCCACAGTAATTGCACTTCACATTTTAGACACAAATGATAATCCACCTCTCTTTGAAGAATCAGGTTATACTTTCTACTTTGCTGAAAATAACCACAGAGGAGCCTTGATCTTTTATTTAAAAGCAAATGATCTTGACTGGGCAGATAACTCCAGAATAATATATTCCATCATTGGAGGGCAGATGAGTGACTCTCTTCTCTCTTCCTATCTCTCCATTAATTCTGAGACAGGAGCTGTCTATGCTTTGCAATCCTTGGATTATGAAGACTTTCATGAGATTCAGTTCCAGGTCAAAGCTCAGGATGGAGGCTCCCCACCACTCAGCTCCAACGTCTCTGTGACTCTCTTCATCCTCGATCAGAATGACAATACTCCAGAAATCCTGTATCCTTCCCCTCCCACTGATGGCTCCACTGGAGTGGAACTGGCCTCTCGCTCCTCTGAGCCAGGCTATATGGTCACTAAGGTGGTGGCCGTGGATGCAGATTCTGGCCAGAATGCCTGGCTCTCCTACCAGCTGATCAAGGCCACAGAGCCAGGGCTCTTCACTGTGGGACTCCATACTGGAGAGATCAGGACAGCCCGTTTCTTTCTGGAGAAGGATGCCCTCAAACAAAGCCTGGTGGTTTTAGTGAAGGACAATGGGCAGCCGCCTCTCTCCGCCTCAGTCACTGTCACTGTGGTGCTGGCTGACAGCATCCCTGAAAGCCTCTCAGATCTCAGCAGCATCTCAGCTCCTGTGCAATCTCAGTCCAGTCTCACCTTCTACCTTGTAGTTGCTGTGGCTTTTGTCTCCTGCTTGTTCTTCACCTTCCTCCTTGTGTTATTGGCCCTTAGACTTCGCAGCTGGAAAAAATCACAGTTGTTTGAGTCAGGAAGTGTGCATTTCAATGGTGTTCCCGTCTCACAGTTTGTGGGTATTGATGGAGTCCGAGCATTTCTTCAGTCTTATTGCCAGGAAGTTTCTCTTACTGCAGGATCTAGGAAAAGTCACTTTACCCCCTCCAAAAGGGAGTATTCCAGTACTTTGACCAATCAACAGACTTCTGAGGTAAAGGATCTTATCCTATCTGACGAGGATTTGAACAGTGGTGATCAAATCAGAATCCAGGTGAGCTAATTTTTTAACCTTATCTTACATTCTGTAGTATACATATACATTTTCCATTAATTTTTTCTTTTAAACCATTCCCAAAGTAATGTAGCATAGTGGTTTCCATTTCATTCCAAATAAGTTCCAAGTGGATATGCAATACTTATTGCAGAATGCTTCCTTTTGATTTCACATACTCTCCCCATTACATCTCTGGGAAGCTTTTCATAATTATATTATTCAATAATAAACTGATATTCTGATTCTCCTTTCCAAACACCATGTTTACATACAAGGCTGTACAGGTAATTTGTTTGCAGTCGTCCCAGATAATAAATAGGCATGCACTGTTTCATATGCCTCACAGTCTGGTTGAAAACTGGCTTTAAAACAACAACACGTTGCATTGTGTTATTAATGTTTTATCTTGCTTTTAATGTTTGGATTGTACTGGTATTCATCTTTGAGATGGAAAAGTGGGGTATAGGTGATTGGAAATAAATACATATTTGGGTTATATATGTTGTTGGTCATGCCATTTAAATATTTTTTAAAGATTTTTTAAAATTAAAATTCCCTAGGCACCTGTCCTATTTTTATGACTATATCTCTGGCTTTATTTAATAGACATATTTGTAGGAAGGAGTTAGAAGAATACTTATTCTTTTAGATGCTTGAGTAATAAAGAAACTAGAAGGCTTTCCTTTTCTTGTCCATCTTGTGGCCCCATAGAAAACGTATTTGATATCAAGAGCCTGATTCTTCACAACTTGATCTCTGAATAGTAAATAAACCAGATAGAGGTTTATAAAGTGAACTTTCTGCCCCACAAGTCAGTCCTGAAATGCTTCACCACCCATAAAAATGTTCAAGCTTCTTTTTCAATGGCAGAATACATCTTCTCTGATGCAGTAAGCACTCTGGATGCAAAGCCTGTAACTTCCCTGCCCCTTTTTGCTGGGTCAAGTCAGCACCCAAACCATACTCAGAAGCTTCAGTGGTTACAAAAGTGTGCCTGTCGGTGTGGAGAAAGTGGAGAGAGAGAAATTATTTTCCCTCTCACACAACACTAGAACCAGGGGTCACTCCATGAAATTGATTGCCAGGAGCACTAGGACCAACAAACGGAAGTACTTTTTCACACAACGCGTGATCTACTTGTGGAACTCTCTGCCACAGGATGTGGTGACAGCCAACAACCTGGATGGCTTTAAGAGGGGTTTGGATGGCTTCATGGAGGAGAGGTCTATCAATGGCTACTAGTTGGAGGGCTGTGGGCCACCTCCAGCCTCAAAGGCAGGATGCCTCTGAGTACCAGTTGCAGGGGAGTAATGGCAGGTGAGAGGGCACGCCCTCAACTCCTGTCTGTGGCTTCCAGCGGCATTTGGTGGGCCACTGTGCGAAACAGGATGCTGGACTAGATGGGCCTTGGGCCTGATCCAGCAGGTCTGTTCTTATGTTTCTTATGTGTCAAAAGAAGTGAGTGTAGGGCTTTCAGCAATGGCCAGTTTGATAGTCTGTAAACTAGCCTTGCCAGATGCATCCCAGTTAAATGCTACATTCTTTTTTAAAAGATGCAATGGAGCAATTTTTGAGGCAAATTGTCTAACAAATTTAGAGTAATGCTCATAGAATCCTAAAGATGAGTGAAGCGTATCCTTGTTGTGTGGTCTGGTGCTTCCTGAATAGCTTTCACCAAATCTATTTTGGGATGTACGCCACTCAGAGATATTGTGTGCCCCAAGTATGTCACCAGGTGTGTTCAAAACTGACATTTCTCTGCAGAGACAGTAAGTCTGTATTGTTAGAGTTTTCTTAAGACTTCTGTTAGTTTAGTATCATGCGCCTCAATTATTTTGCCATATACTAAAAGGTCATTCTGAAAGTGATGCCATCTGTAGTACCCAAAATTGCATGCATCATTTGTTGAAATACCGAAGCTGCAGAGGCTAATCCGAAGGGCAATCTTTTGTATTGAAACATACCCCCTGGGGTAATGAAGGTGATGTATTTGTGAGAAGAAAGAGGAATTTGACAATAGGCTGAAGACAAGTCTAAAGTTGTGAACACTGAGAGTAAGCAGCATTTTATTGAGATTGGGTAATGGATGATGTTGTGCCAGGCGGGCATGGTTCTTTTCTTGCACTGCCACAAGAATGGGGAAGAATTCCAAAAAAGTCAAATCCTGAGTAATACCCTGCTCAGCCCTGTTCAGCCCATGATGAAGGTCAGGGTATAGAACACCAACGGCCCCTGAAGCCCCAAGAACTTGCGTCCAAAAAGAGCCCTGATTTCCAGGAGATACCATTAAAGCTGGACAAAAAACCCATCCAAAACTGAAGGTCAGCTTTGATGCCTTGAGTCAAACAGATATTACGGTGCGGGGCAACCATTCTGCATGTGGCATCACACAAGCATAGTAGAAAAGCCCTCCCTGGTGCAACGAACCTGCATGCAAAACTGAGATGACCAACTATCACCAGCAACTCCTGAAGGGTTGTTTTGCTGGTCAAAAGGACAGCACCCAAGTGCTCCAGCAGGTCCTGTATCTTATTAAAAGGCAGGCAGAAGCATTTCTCAATGGTATAAATTTCAATCCCTAAAAAGGAAAGGCGCATGGCAGGACCCAGTTCACCAGCCAGGTCCTGAAAAGTCTGCATGAGAGAGGCAACTTAAATCAGAATTCCGAGGTCCAGCAAACAAGAAGTCATCCAAGAATGAACAACTGTGTCCTGGCCAGTCTGTTCATCATCCGGATGAACCGGCAGAAGACGGAAAGCAGATTTAATTTACCCATCATTGCCCATGCCCTTCCCTGTGCTCGCACCTGCACTGCTGCATCAAAAGATGTGTAGCAAACTGAGCATAGATGTTGGGGAAAGGGATCATTCCCTTGGGAAAGGATAGATGGTGGACGAGGTGAAACTCCCTTAGTGTCTACTTGGATATAACTCCCAAAGGAGATGCCCTTAGATGAGGCACTGAAGGGGCGGGAAAAAGTCCCAACACACACCCTTCTGAAAGCATATGGTTATTGCTAACTACCTGCTCCATCCCTGAAACTGTTCTAAGGTTATTTGCCTTAAAAGCAATCCGAAGTCCCTGAAACTGTATATGGAACCTAAATTGGAAACCATCACCCAGAAACTTTACATCATCCCTCTTTGGGTAGCATTGAAGCAAATGAAGTCGAGGTTGCAACTTAACTGGACTTTACCCAGGGGGAAGGCCTTTCCCCCATCCTTTCCTGTTGGCCTGTTGATCCTTGACTCATCCCCTGCTGCCCTTGCCCTGAGCGCATGAGCTGAATCAATGAGATCCTCCACAAATTGAGCAATTGTGCCAGAACTGCCACCTAGAATAGAACCCTGAAGGTCCGTATTCGCAGCATAAAATGCAGGGTTGAACACCGTGGCTGGCTGTGGATCCCCTAGAGGTCAAGGCTGGTGATTTAATCAGTAGATGACCATTGTCTGAATAATCCCCTTGTATTGGCTGATTGGGTGTCATAATCTGCAACCTCAACTGAGGCTGAGGCTCATCCCATGGAAGGGCAGGGGTTAAGGCCAAATACATCATGTATGACTCATCATATCTAGCCCAAGCCTGTTGACTAATCACCAGACAAGGCTAGTGGCATCTCAAGGCGGTTTACAAAAGTTAAAATACAAAAACAAAAACAAAAAGCCTCCATAAAAATCACATTTAAAACCTTAAAATCAATTAAACTGTAAAAACCATCACACACATACACACACATTCATATGGGAATAGCAAACTAACATGGATTTGAGTATATAGGATCTACTTGGAAAACAGCATGGAAGTGCATCTAGAAAAACAGACACGAAAAGCATAGCTCTGATTTAACAAGGAAGTGGGGACAAATGCCCAAGGGCCCCTAAGGGAGAGGGGGTCCACCAGCTGAGCTATACCTTGATCTTTGCTCTCTCCCTTCTGCCTTTTCGAAGAAGAGAAGCATCTTCACTTTTTGTCATAGGGCCCATCCCAGCCTTGGAACATAGGAAGCTGCCTTATAAAGAGTTAGACCATTGGTCCATCTGGCTCAGTATTGCCTACATAGACTAGCAGCAGCTTCTCCAAGATTGCGGGCAGGAGTTTCCTCCCTGGCATCTCCTATCTTGGAGATGCCAGGGAAGGAACTTGCAACATTCTGCCTGTAAGCATGCAGGTGCTCTTCCCAGAGTGGCCCCATCTCCTAAGGGGAATATCTTACAGTGCTCAAACACATAGTCTCCCATTCAAATGCAAACCAGGGCAGACCTTGCTTAGCAAAAGTGTTGGTAATTTGTGGTAGCAAATGCATGCTTGCTACCACAAGATCAGCTCTCCTCCCAGCTCTCCTTGCTACACAACTGTTAGATAGATAGATAGATAGATAGATAGATAGATAGATAGATAGATAGATAGACTATCTATCTATCTATCTATCTATCTATCTATCTATCTATCTATCTATCTATCTATCTATCTATCTATATTTCTCTAAGGTGTACCTGTTGGTAATCCCATGTGTGGCCGCTCTCATGAGATTTTGCGAGCGAGGGGAGGGGGAGAGGAAGGTGAGTGGCCGCCGAGAGGAAGCGGAGACCAGGGGAGAGGAAGCAGCAGCAGTGAGAGGAAACAGCAGCCAGGCCGGCTGGCCGCTGGGCAGAAAGAACGAACCTGGGGGGAGAGGGAGAACTAGTGGCGCAGATGCCCTGCACCAGGTCAGCAAGTATTGAATAATTTGCTACCTGTGGAATTAAAAGCAATATAGAATTATAGGAAAATAAGAAATCAGATCAAAGGTTTATCCAGACCACCATCCTATTTCTAATAATGGGTAGCCAGAGGCCCCTATGAAATTTCCAATGAGTAAGACAAACTTCAAAGGAATCTGTAGAGAAGTAAAGAATGCCATGTATATCCTGTGCTATGTTCTCAGTACAAATCATTCCCCTTCTCACAAGCAAAAATTTCAGCAGGAATATGTGTTTCTCAATCCATTTATTTAAGCATTCCCTTTGAGTGGTAACCTTTTGTGTTTATAGTACATCAAATACATCCTGAACTGTAATGATAATCTCTGGCAAAGGTTTCAAAAATTAAAAATGATATATGGAAAAAGAAGGCAAACAGATAACATCAAGACTAAGTTAGTAATTGAAATGAATGGGACTTCTGTTTGTCATGTATCTTTGATTTCATTGGTGCTTAGTCATAGCTAACTGCTCTGGATGGGTTTAAAACTTACAAATGTATATGAGACTACAAATTAAGACAACATTAAACTGCATGTGGAAAACTAGTGACAGATATATGTGTAATTCAAAAATAATTCATACATAGCAAGAAAAAAATAGCTATATAGAATTAAAAGAAAAACTAATCAGCAAGTATACTTCTCCATGTGGACTCAAAGTGTCACTGTTGGACAACATGGGAGAAATTCTTGATTAGCATTGGCAGCTCCTGAAGTAATATCCCTTTGTAGCACTTCAGAAATCAGAAGCAGAGGACAGTTTAAAAATAAAGTTGCTCCAGAAAAGACACTTCTGAATTTCCCAAGGATCATCTTATGATACCATCTTGCTGAAAAGTAATGGGAGATTTGAAAATCTAATGAGAGGAGGACAAAAAGAGGGACCAAGAAAGGACAGTGATGGAAATAAGGCAGAGAGAGAGAATCAAGGAAATAATGAGGCAAGTATTGTTTCTTTTCATATTTTTGAATTTGTTTTGTCAGATAGCATCTGAGCAGGTTCAGTATTCAATTCCGGAGGAAACAGAAAAGGACTTCTTTGTGGGGAACCTTGCTAAAGATTTGGGGCTGGATGTTAGAAACTTGTCAGAATGTCAGCTTAGTATCTCTTTGGAAAAGCAATATTTTTCCCTGAATGAACAAAATAGCAACCTGCATGTGAATGACAGGATAGACCGGGAAGAGATATGTGGGAAATCATCCACTTGTATCCTAAAATTAGAAACTGTGGCACATAATCCTCTGAACATTTTCTATGTCAAAATTTTCATCCAAGACCTCAATGATAATGCACCATATTTCCAGAAAAAAAATATAAATCTGAAAGTGAGTGAATCAAATCTTCCAGGAACTCAATTTTCCCTTGAAAGTGCTGAAGATGACGATATTGGGATCAATTCCCTGCAGAATTACCATTTGAGCCCGAGTCCATATTTCAAACTAGAAGTTAAAGAAAGTCAAGTGGTTGGGAAATATGTAGAATTGATATTGCAAAAACAACTGGATAGAGAAAAGGAAGACACTGTCCACTTGGTCCTTACAGCTCTGGAGGGAGGAGATCCAAAAAAACCTGCGACAGTCAACATTTGGATTAATGTTATCGATGTTAATGACAATCTGCCCATCTTCACCCAGGCAAACTACAAAGTTTGCCTAAAGGAAAGTTCATCCAGAGGAACTTCTAATCTTCAAGTTAAGGCATCTGACAGTGATGAAGGATCAAATGCTGAAATCATGTATTCTTTCAACAACATCCCAGAAAGGGCCTAGCAGTTATTCATCCTGGATCCCAAAAATGGAACAATTACACTCATGGAGAGTGTTGATTTTGAAGACAGAAATAGTTATGTGATGATAATACAGGAAAGTGATGGGGGTGGATTGGTGGCACATTGCAGTGTGGAGATTGAGGTTCTTGATGAGAATGACAATGCTCCAGATGTGATACTTACTTCAGTGTCCAACCCAGTTCCCGAAGGTGTTGCACCTGGGACTGTTATAGCTCTGATCAAAGTCCAAGACAGAGATTCTGGTGAAAATGGGGAAGTCACGTCATCTGAGAGGCCTTGTGCCATTTCAGATAGTATCGTCATCAGGCAATTACTTCAAGATCCTCACAGATAGTCCCCTTGACAGAGAAAGGACCCAGGAGTATAACATTACAATCATAGCCACAGACAAAGGCACACCTCCTCTCTCCACACACAAAGCCATCTCACTGCAGATCTCGGACATCAACGATAACCCCCCAGCCTTTGAAAAGTCTTCCTATACTGCCTGTGTTCCAGAGAACAACCCATCGGGAGCGTCCATTTTCCATGTAAAGGCCTTTGACCCAGATCTCGATCGCAATGCACGCATCACTTACTCCATCCTCAACAGCAAACATTGAGGACCTGCCTCTCTCCTCCTTTGTCTCCATTGACTCTGAGACTGGCACCATCTATGCACAGCGCTCCTTCAACTATGAGCAATTCAGGGAGTTTCAGATTCAAGTGAAGGCACAAGATGGAGGCTCCCCACCCCTCAGCAGCAATACAACGGTGAGGGTGTGTGTTTTGGATCGCAATGATAACACTCCCCAGATCCTGCATCCTTCCCAAGGATCTGGGGGTTCCTCTTTCTTTGAGATGGTGCCTCGCTCAGCTGAGTCAGGTTATTTGGTGACAAAGGTGGTGGCAGTCAACGCTGACGCTGGACGCAACGCCTGGCTCTCTTTCCATCTCCTGCAGGCCACAGAGCCAGGGCTCTTCACCATTGGGTCCCACACAGGAGAGATCAAAACAGCCCGAGCATTGCTTGAGAGAGATGCTGTGAAGCAGAGGCTGGTTATCATGGTGAAGGATAATGGACAACCTCCTCTCTCAGCCACCGTGACTCTGAACCTCGTGTTTGCTGAGAACTTCCAGGAGGCGCTGCCAGAAATGAACACCCAGCCTAGTGACTCAGAATACCAGTCCGATCTACAGTTTTATTTGGTATTGGCATTGGCTTTGGTGTCCTTTCTGTTCCTTGTGACTGTGACATTGACCATTATGATGAAACTTCGGAAGTCAAGACATCCCGCTTTCCTCCAGTGCTTTGTTCCTGCTCCTCATTCCAAGACTGGTGCCATATTCCCACCTAATTACGAGGATGGGACTTTGCCTTATTCCTACCAAGTCTGCTTATCCTCCGAATCCAGGAGAAATGAGTTGACTTTCCTACAGCCCAGTGTCCCAATAGCAGAGAATATTCTTTGCAATGGCAAACCTGATATCTCTTTGATGTTCAGTGAAGGCTGTCCTTTCAGTGCTGAAAAGAAGGATGTGGATGAGGTAAGTTTTTTTTCATGATTCTAAATTATTGTAATAGGTATGGTTTGACTTTATTCTGTTGCTGCCATTGCTAACTCTGCAAACGTCTTTCTGAAGCAAACATGATTATCATTCAATATTATTCTCTGTCTCCTATAACACCGTGGATGAGGTAAGTTTTATTTTCTTGAGTCTAGATCAATGTAATAGGTATAGTTTGATTTCATTTGTTGCTACTGTCGTTAACTCTTCAAAAGGTCTTTCATAGCCAGAGAGTATGGCAAATCTGATTTCTCTTTATTGTTCAATGAAGGTAGTGATTTAAACACTGAAATAGAGAATGAAGGCATGGTGACTTTGATCTCCTTTTCCTTATATAATAATCCAGTCAAATGTCGGTTGTTTTATTAATGTATGCTGTTTTAGCTGGGAACAACCTCTGAATCTTGGAAACCAGTGATATCAAGTATATTCTTTCTGTGGATAGTAGTGAGGACTATAGTTGGAAAATCCTGTCCTTACCACTTGCATTCAGTCAGTCAATTTGCAGTTCTAACAAGCTGGAACTCTGTTAGGCATGTGCATATTCTGAGCATACGTTTAAATAATTTGTGCTCACATCATACATCAGATTGATCATTTTTTCTGCCCCTAGAGTTTGGCCAGGATCAGGAGTGAGCCTAGCACACAATCATCATTGCTGCTGGGCTGCTGCAGTGCAGTGCAGTGCAGTGCCCACATGATCCCAGCTGGCAGCTCCAGGGGAGTGCATCACAGTAGCCATCTGCCACCAGGGACCCAGATGAAATGCCAGCAGCCCTCATGTTACCTTCGAATTGGAAAGCCTTAATTGTGTCACCAGTCATGTTCCCATTGGCTCGAAAGTTGGAGCAGGCAGCTGCAGCAGCTGTGAGAACACTCAGACACTTTCAGCAAAGTCCTGAGCACTTTGGAACAAATTGGCAAGTGGTGGGGGAATGTTCTAAATGAGTGGCAGGTACCACAACGCTTTCCCTGCCATGGGAGTCTTAGCTAGGTCGCAACCTGAGCTTCACCCAGCACGGAGGGGTTGGGTGCAGCCAACAGAAACGGGCTGTCTGGGACTGAACAAATATGTGAGCTGTGCAGTCAGATAGCCCTGTCTGAACCCCAAGGATGGCATAGGTAAATGCATGGACCCTAGGGCATCCTGGATAGCTTCATCTCCAATGCCTGCCATTGCACCACATTACTGCCAGCACCCACAGCAGGCAGAGGTGCTGCCAGTAAAGGAGGGAATTAATGGAGGGACTCTACCCCTGCTGCCAGCCACTGTGACTATGATGGCTGACAAGGAGACTGCAGCTTCTCCAGGAGCCCACTGCTCTACAGCTAGCTTAGCAGGGAGGAGTATGCCCAGACATCAATTCCCCCCTCTATCAATGTGGCATCTCATACCTGCACCAGCAAATGGTCTTGGCCTCCGCTTAATTGGTGCCATTCCCAGCCCTAACAGGGAGTACAGTTTTTGGAGTGGTTTTCAGCCCCTGACCTCACTGGTGAAAGTTAGAATGGACCTCTCCTGGGGGACCTCTCCAGACCAAGCAAGGGGGAGCGGGGGGCGGGGGAGGAGTCACCTGCCCAAGCCATCCCAGCCCCAACCCTTGCCATTCACAATTTACATGTTGCATGGAGCACACACACATCCCCCTGTCCCTCCAAGTGGACAAGCAGCTTCCTCATTCCAGAAGTTTCATGGTCAGTGCACCTGACCACTGCTGCATGAGTAGGCATCTTTCCTTGCTGGCATTTGTCAGTGGAGTGTGTGGCTGCTATCCCTGTGATGTTGGCCATTGCATGCTGTGCTGTAGCTTGAAAAAGCAGGAGTGTGGGTGGTGGGTGCTTTGGGGTGCAGACGTGGATGATGTGGTGTGTTGCCAGGCAGTCCTGGCTGCATGACCATGGAGTGTGAGTGGCAGGCTGGAGCATCAGTGGGCATTATGTACTCTGGGTGCAGTCCTCTATGGTCAGGATTGGCATGGGGCACAGGTTCTCATGATCAGTGGATCTTGGTCAGGGCAGCATCCTACTAGATGACTATCCCAGATCTGCTTCTAGATCTAATATCTTGGTAAACTCTGAAGAACATAGCTGAGATTCCCACTGCGCACAGGTTCACATGATCAAATTAATGTCGGTCAACTCCATTTAACAGTCATAAGAACATGGCCTAAACTGATTTTGTATATGGATTTCTTTAAAAATCTTCAAACTATTTGTTGCGGAGTGTCAAAGCATATTCTGTAGTGGGACAAATACTATTCCTTTTTCTGACATTACTGCTTTATTCCTTACAAACCAACATTGAGATAATCTAAAAAAGCAGCTTGATGGTACTTTTTAATGTTTGGAACTACAGGCTTCCTTTTTCAAAAGATCTATACAAGACACTTGTTGGAACTCAATTTTTTTTAACCAGATACAAATTTTTATGGCTTTTTGCCATAAAGTAATGTTTATGTTTATAAGTACATAATGTTTATAAGTACAATTGGGAAGACTAAGTAATAAAAATGAGATACATGGAAGTATTTCACATATTTTAAGTGTGGCAATTTAACCCAACAAAGATAGATGTAATAGATTCCATTTTTCCAAATCTTCTTGTACTTCTTCAAGCAGTTTATTATGATAAATAATAATGATGAGGCAATTAGATACTCAATCCTTGCCATTATCCAACCCTCAATCCCTAATTGGGGTTTTCCACCAGGGGATCTGATTGACTTCTGCTGACTTTCAAATTCTGAGATATATTGATCTCCAGTGATCAATTTACCTAAATTGAATCTGTATGAAAATAATTTTAGCAAATTCATCTGTTTAGAAAAGGACTGCTCAGAATTATTTGGTGTTACAGCAATATCATATGCATAAAAATTGATTTTAAAACAATGAATATCCAAGCCTTGGATATCTCCATCTTCTCTAATAGCTTCTGCTAATGACTCAACTGAGAATATGAACAACAAAAGGAGAGAAAGAACAACCCTGTCTTATTCTTCTATGGACATTAAAACTCTTAGATGTTTGCCCATTTCATTCATTCATTCGATTTCTATACTGCCCATCCAAAAATGGCTCAGGGCAGTTTACACAGAGAAATAACAAATAAATAAGATGGATCCCTGTCCGTAAAGGGCTCACAATCTAAAAAAACCCCCATAAGATAGACACCAGGAACAGTCACTGGAGGCATTGTGCTGGAGGTGGATAGGGCCAGTTACTCTCCCCCTGCTAAATAAAGAGAATCACCATATTAAAAAGGTGCCTCTTTGCCCAGTTAGCAGGGGTTATCCCAAATCTTTCCAGGATTTTCTGCAGATAGTTATGTTCTACTCTATCAAAAGCCTTCTTGACATCTAAGAAAAATATAACCAATTCCTTATCCAGTCTTTTAGCCAAACCTAATACATTGATTAGTCACTGGAGGCACTGTGCTGGGGGTGGATAGGGCCAGTTACTCTCCCCCTGCTAAATAAAGAGAATCACCATATTAAAAAGGTGCCTCTTTGCCCAGTTAGCAGGGGTTATCCCAAATCTTTCCAGGATTTTCTGCAGATAATTATGTTCTACTCTATCAAAAGCCTTCTTGACATCTAAGAAAAATATAACCAATTCCTTATCCAGTCTTTTAGCTAAACCTAATACATTGATTAGATTTTTTAAATGTCTCTAGATAATTTCCAGTCCTCTATAAACCCTGAAAAATTCTCATTTATATAATCCCCTGCAGTCCTATTTACTCATGACGCTAAGATGGATGACCATATTCTAAAATGCTTTTTAAAAATCATGATCAGTCATAATCAGTCTATATTGATTTAATTGCATAGGATCCTCCTCTGGTTACAATATTACTATTGTTTTTGCTGCTATTTTGCTGTTATTTACTTCAGTCAGTTCATTTATGTTATTCACTTATTCACATAATTCATTGTACACTGTAAGTTTTCTTGATAATATTTATAAATATTTAAAGCTGTATTAAGAGAGGCTATCATTCAAAAGGCTTCTTATGTAAGCAAAGAATGAAAAGCAAGTGCAGGGATTAATAGATCTCATAAAACAATTGGAGACTGAACATAAAAGGACTTGCTCTAAATGACTGTATAGATCACTGTAAGTAACAAGGAAACAACTGAATATGATAACTTATGTCAAGGTAGAAAGGTCACTATATTATCTGAAACAGAATAATTGTGCATGGGGCAACAAACCAAGTAAAATAGCACATCAGCTAAAATGTGAGACAGAAAAATAATATTAGTGTATCCATAAGAATAAGTGATAGAGCTATACTCATTTTATTTGATAGGAGCCAGTGTGGCATAGTGGTTAGAGTACTGGACTAGGACCGGGAAGACCCGAGTTCAAATTCCCATTCAGCCATGATACTTGCTGGGTGACTCTGGGCCAGTCACTTCTCTCTCAGCCTAACCTACTTCACAGGGTTGTTGTGAGGAGAAACTTAAGTACGGTATGTAGTACATCGCTCTAGGCTCCTTGGAGGAAGAGCGGGATATTAAATGTAATAAATAAATAAATAAATAAACAAACCAAATAATATTAGTGTATCCATAATATCCATGATATCCATAATATCCAAAAGATGAGCTATCAACATTTTTAAACTCAGTAAATTTACCCTGACCTTTTCAGTCAAAGGCTTGTTGGTGTGTTAATTTCCTTGTTGTTGTTTTTTGTAAAGAAACATGAATATGTTTTGTGAGTGCTGTGTGTATGTTAAAACTTTGCCTCCGTAATTCTGCAGCACTTTAGGGTGCTTAAGAAATCTATATTATCTTATACAACCTTGTGTTCTGCACCTTAACACAAGGTTGTTTGAAAGATTCCAACAATGACTGACAGAAGTTGGCCAATTCCACTAATCAGAAAATGAAGTTAATCCTTTAGAGGAATCAATGGAATACTATTAACCAAGTTTGCTAAGTGAAAGCACTATGTTCAGGTTATACAAGGGGAAAAGGGTTACAATAATCTGGCAATGTACCCCATGCTATTTTTAAAAGTTTGCAAATTGGTGCTCAGAGTGAGTTAAAAATGAAAACTGATAGAGACATGAAGAAATAAGGAAGAGCATTAGTATAGTACCAGCAGTAGTATAATAATTTTACAACACTCCGGTAATGCTGTTCACTGAAGAATCAACATAGTTTCTATTTCATACTGAAAACTAACTTCCTATATTCTTCTCCCCAGAAAGATAGATTAGAAATTTTAAAAACTGTCTATTGAGTTCAGAGTACTAGTGCCAGATATATTGCAAACAGCTATCAATACCAATATGCGTTAGCAACATTTAAGAAGGAATTATATAAATATCACCTCCACACTGCTCTTAGGTTGCTAAGTTTATATACCATCTTCCTTTAATAAAGCTGTGGCATCTTTGGTCACATTTGTGTCTAATTGTTTCTTTACCTGCTGTCTACAAAATCGTAAATTTTCAAAGCTGTCAACCACTTCTGAGTACAACCTTTGAGCATACACAGAGGTCACTTCTCTCCATTAGAGCCTGTGGAGGAAAGGAACAAAACAGGCTCCTGCTTAATGGTGACCATCATCACTATCTTGCTGTATTATCTACATGACAAAGTGGGGAAGTTACTGCTGTGTATAATGTCACAATACACCAGAAGGAACTCATCAAGTGTTTCTGTAACAGGCAAGCAATTGTACCAGTTGAATTTCTTTCTGGACATTCAGTACACACGTTGCTGTGGTGGGGGAACAGCCTATCTCATATGTCTGTGGCAGTAGGTCCATCTCATCAGTGACTGGAAAGCTATTACACTTTTGTACAGAATCTGCCGACACATTTACTATAGTCTATGGCATTTTGGGGGACCCTTGTACAAAAGTGGCAAGCAGAAATTCAACACGTGCATCAGCAGCAAATAATTAGGAGAGGTGCTGGATGCATAGAACTGGAACATCTAGCATTGAAAAATGTTTGTTTCTATTGTAAAGCATTCTTTCTTAGCAAACATTCACTTTAGCTCCACAGAACCAAATCCTTCAATTCTATATTGTAGATAGATAGATAGATAGATAAGATGATTTTGCTGCACACATTTGACAAGCGTCTCTTATATTATTCTGTTGCACTAAATATATTTTCTATATATGATGAATAGAGAACAGGAAAGGAAAACATTTGCAAAACCAGTTTTGCCACAAATTGCTTGAGTATCTACTTGCAAAAGCCAGCAGACACAATCCTATGCACGATTATTTAGAAGTAGATCAGTTGAATTCAGTGAGACTTACTCCCATGTAAATGTGCATGACAGACTGCAATATATACCAGGATTTAATCACCTATTGAAATAATGGACACTTTGAAGGATAATAATGTGAGAAATACTGGTTTGTTTTTTGAAAGCAAAACATTCTACAATTAACCCAAATTTTGGGATACACTGAACGAGGCCATGGTGGAGAAAGAAAGTAGGTTATTCTTGGCCAAAAATAAGTCACCAGCAAGGAAAATCTACTTATTAATAATAATAATAATAATTAATAATAATTCAATTTCTATACTGCTCTTCCAAAAATGGCTCAGTGGGGTTACACAGAGAAACACAACTTTTCTTAGACACAAAACTGCTGTATCTTGATTATTTCTTAATGAATCAGCAAAACTGCTGTATTTCTTAGTGAATCAGCATTAGATTAGGACAAACGGTGCCACTTATCACCTACTCACACTGTGCCAAACTTCAGGCAGTTTGGATTGGTTTGTGAATAGAATGTTCGGGCTTATAACTGTGGAATGTATGTTTAGTGTACAGACTCTAGTACAGGCCTGACCAACTTAATCACCCCAGCTGTTTTTAGACTACAACTCCCATAATCCCCAGCCACAGTAGCCAATAGCCAACATCTGCAGGAGAGCTGAAGCTGAGCAGGCCTGCTCTAGTGTAATATGGCTGGTGGCTTGATACTTATGATCTCTGGGAACACCTTTATTCTGTCCCCATTACTATTATGCTGTTTTCATTGCTAGGTAGATATAACCAAATATGCTCAGACTATTTATTTGGCATATATTGTCTTCAGACTTCTCCACTTAGTTTGAAGCTGCAATCCTGCACAGAGTTGCTTAGGACAAAGTAAGCACCTTTACATTTTCCAGGCCCCAAATCCTTCAAAATATTCATTGAACCCAGGGGGGCAGTCTTCTGAGTAAACATATATAGGAATCAAGCTGTATGTGTATTTTTCTTAATTTTCTTCAGTGCTTGGCATCACTTTATACAAGAGTTATTTTCACTAATTTCAGTCACATAGTGTAATATCCAAACTCCATGGTCTGCTTGGGTTAAATAGAAATAACCCATTCTCTTTTACAGAAGGCATGGAAAGTTGCTGTGTATTGGTTGTTTTGTACAACCAAAACAAAACAGCTTTCATTCCTGTTAGCACAATCCACAGTACCAATAATGTGAAATAGATGGAGCTGAGCCACTTTAATTCATTTGGTAGGAAATCAGTGATATGTGATGCAAGAAGTAGCATAAGCAAAATTCATCCACCAGAATTTTGCTGAGATATTTTGTAGCGGAATGAGCCTAGAGCTCTTGGTTTTCTGTAAATAAGCCCAGTATTGTTAATATTCCCAAACTTATATTTGCAAATAGCCCTTGTATTATAAATGATGTATACATTTTATTATATTCCCCAAACTTCATTATTGTAAATAGGATTCTATGGTTGCAAATCCCTGTGCATGGAGAAGGCTGGAAGGGTCAAGAGTCCAAACATGTTTTCCTGTAGTTTGACAGTTGATTTTTGGAGTGAAAGGAGTTTTTTTAAACTGGAGGGAAATTTTGTTTGTTCTAATTGGATAGCTTAAACAACCATAGAAACACTGTATATATTGGGAGAATTTTGAGAGGGAGAGTCCTGGAGGGGCGGAGCCACCATCAGATGCGCCCCCATTTGGAACTGAAATCAGCTCACGTTGCATTGGCAGCATGGCTGGAGTGACTCTTCCTGCCTTAAAGGCAGGGAGAGCTGCTCCTGCTCTCTCTGCCAACACAGCAGGGGCAATCGATCTCCCTCCTAAACGACTAGAGCAAGTCAGAGCTGGAGTTTGCAGAAGAAGCAGTCTGCTGGAAAGAGTCTGCTGGCTGGAGGCAGTCAGAGCTGGAGGTTGCAGAAGAAGGAAGGAAGTCTGGAATTCTGCTAGACTGAGTCCAGGAAAGCAGAGAGTGAGCAGCCAGCAAGAAGAGAAGTCGAGCTGAAATCACTAGAAGAAAAGGAAGAGCCAGGCTGGATTGAGCCCCAGACCTGTGCTGTAATTAGAAGAGACTGCCCAGCAAGAGTAGGGCCCAGTATAGAATCAGGTAGTGATTGCGTTTTTCCGGTTTTTATTTTCCCCAGACCTGCTCTGTTAATAACTGTTTTGAATTTGTATTTTTTTCTGCAAAGGTAATGTTTTAATTGAACCAATTTTTTGTAAAAGTAAACTTGCTTGTTATATTAAAAAATCAGAAGTTTGTTGATCTGTCTCCACCCCACGCCTATAAGCCTTTCCACACTACTGAGGGTTTTTTGTTTGTTTGTTTGTTGTATTTTTTGATACAGGTGAAGGGCTGTTGTAATGGACTCAGCCGTACCAAAAGTCCACTTGGTGGCAGCAGTAAAAACGTTAGGAGGAACAGAGGGCTGTTCCTCCACACATTTCGATTAGCACAATCTTGTGCAATATTGAAGTAGGATTATTTGCTCATTTCACCATTTGTTTGTGCTATTTCAAAATAAAATCTGATATCCTGACTATGAAGTGTGCGTGTAAGGGGTTGGAGGGGGCCTGCACAGATGCACCAGGAACTGTCATGCAACTCTCTCGATCCCCTGTGTGCACATTGTTGCGCAAGATCCTTTAGAGTCTAGACCACTCTCCATGCTCCAGTAGGGATCATAAACATGTCACTGACCCAAAGTGCAAAATTTTTTAGAATGTTAACCATAGTTTTTCATTGTAGTGCAGTCGGAACAATCATGTGTTATATTAGAAAGTTGTACTGGCATTTGTTTATGGGGTCTACCAGCCATTACATGCTCATATTCGCTCCAAACCTTCTATTCAGAAAGATGCATTCCTATACTACCTATTTGGAACCATTTTCATTTGGCATGTTAACACTGGAACACTGATGGTATATCTGAATGTATTCCAGGCCAAAATGTTTGCAGAGAAGAAATCCTTATAGAGGCTTACTGCTAAGGCTTAAAAGAAATATATATTTGTGATTGTGTTCATTTAGGCCGCCATCCCTCTGTGCCTGGAGGGCATGTACATTGACTCCACATATGGATGACAGGAAGCTGGTAAAGTTGTGGCAGTGAACCTGTAACATGGGTTGTGTGGATCCATTTTCCTGGATGAGAAACCTGACTTACTAGACTTTCCCTTCATATGTGTCAGGACCCAGCCATATCCCAACCCCAAGGAGGCCTCTTAAAGGGAAAAGGAGAAGGAGCAGATCCCTGCAGAAGCCTCTAGGACCAACCAAGATCCTCAGAAACCAAAGTCCTTGAGGAACAACTGGAGCTTGCCCTCCTCTGAATCTGACACCCCCATCTGGATTCTTGCCTCACTCCAGACTGTCCTCCATCACCCTCATAAGCAAGAATTGGATGGTGCCTGAGGCCTTATTTCTCACGGGCTTTCTTGGGAAGAGGAGAAAGCAGGCACAAGACCCAACTTGATCCTGGAAGGGGAGGCACTTTCTGTTCACCTTAAAAGTGCCTCAGTATCAGCTAGGTACTCAGTGGTCAAATGGCTCTACCGTGAGAGCTCCACTACAGCCAGCACCCAGGCATCTGTCCTCACCCTCTGTCCCGTTTCCCTGCTCTTATTTCCTATTCCAGTTCTTTTTTTCTGTTCCAGACCCTTGCTTCCACTCTCCAGTTCTAGCCTCCCAATCCATCTCACCTCCCTTGGGAAGTAGGGACAGATAATACATTTTAAAGTGTGTTCTGACTTACAGTGAATGCATGTTGAGATCTTTCAAGACTGGTTTACAGTACATCTCTTTATTTATCATGTGAACACTTGGTACTTGATAACCCTCTTCTAGGGATCTTGCAGTAATACAATAGTGGTTTACAATGCAAATATTGTATTTTCACTGTTGCAGATGATTATCCAAAACACACCTTCTGTTCAATTCTGATTTACTTTCAATTGCAAAATAAAATAAAAATAAAAATGGCCTGCTATGCTTTTGATTGCTCAGATTAAAAGAGATTTTAACCTGAGAGATCCTTTTTTTAATTGCTCAGATTAAAAGAGATTTCACAGAGGGAAAATAGTGACTGAATACATATACTTTTGCACAAACTAATTGGGTTTTTAAGAACATTCATCCCAGTAAAAGCAATGAAATAGGAAGACAGCATCTTCATTCAGATTTGTCTTTGGATGCGCATCCAAGTATGCCCATGGTTTCAAAAAGCAAGGATATGTGAGTCACTCTGTGTTTTTGCTGATCCCAGAAATCACCTAGAGAAAATTCTGCAGAAATTAAAGGACAGATTTCAACCGTCACTACTACAGCCAAGTGTATTTCTGATGTTTGAAAACTATGACAGCTCATTCATACATGAAAGATGAAATCATTCGGTCTGATCTGGACCCCAATATTTCTGCAGTGCCACTTAGGGAGGTGTCCAGCAATCCCTCTTGCAAGATTAGATTGGATCCGTTTCATTTTGTGACACCTGAGGATGTGGACAGCTGTTTGGAGCTGTATGGCTTACAACCTGTTCTTTGGTTCCTTGCCCAACATGGCTGATATCATCTTGCAGGGAGGTTGTTGGAGCTAGCCTAGTAGATATCATTAATACCTCAGTGAGGGAGGGCAGGATACTACCTTATCTGAAGGAGGCAGTGGTTAGACCTCTTCTTAAGAAGCCTGCTCTGGATCCCCTGGTGATGGATAATTGAGTGTGATGGCTGACCATCTCCAAGTGGTCTTGGGGGAAACTGGTTATCTAGACCTATTTCAAACTGGCCTTAGAGCAGGCTATGTGGTTGAGAAAGCCTTGGTCAGCCTGATAGATGACCTTCACTAGGGAATTGACAGAGGGAGTGCGACTTTGCTGGTTCTTTTGGGTTTCTCAGTGGCTTTAGATACCATTGACCATGGTGTCTTTCTGGATCACCTGAGGGATTTGGGGAAAGGAGGCAGTGTTTTACAGTGGTTCCACTCCTGTCTCGGGTTCATTTCAGATGGTGGTGCTTGGTGTCAGTTGCTCTTCAAAACAGGAGCTACTCTATGCAGTCCCTCAGGGCTCCATTCTGTCATGAATGCTTTTTAACATTGACATGAAAACACTGGGTGAGGTCATCAGGGGATTTGGTGCAGGGTGTTATCAATATGCTGGTGACATCCAAAACTATTTCTCCTTGTCATCAATATCAGGAAATGGATTTAGCCCCTTAAATGCCTGCCTATAGGCAATAATGGTCTGGATGAAGGATAATAGAAGCTGAATCCAAGCAAGACGGGGGTACTCATTGTTGGGGGTCATAATCTGCAAGACAGGCTAGAACTTCCTTTTCTGATGAGGTTACACTTCCTCAGAAAGAACAGGTTCGTAACTTGAGAGTGCTCTTGGACCTGGGTCCCTCCCTGGTGCCTCAGGTTGAGGCTGTGGCCAGGAGCACTTTTTACCAGCTACAATTGAATTGACAATTCTGCCCATTCCTTGAGGACTGGGTTCTCCAGGTAACAAGAATGACCTAAAAACAGTGGTACACCAGCTGGTAATCTCCAGGTTGGATTACTGCAGTTCTGTAGGGCTGTCTTTGTACGTAGTTTGGAAACTTCAGTTTGTTCAAAATACAGCAGCTAGATTGATCTCTGGGATATCCCGGAGAGACCACATTATGCCTGTTCTTAAACAGTTGCACTGGCTGCTGATATGTTTCTGGGCAAAGTACAAAGTGCTGGTTATTACCTTTAAAGCCCTAAATGGCTTAGGTCTGGATTACCTGAGAGAGTGCCTTTCTCTACAAGATCCCCCCATACTCATTAAGATCATCAGGAGGGGGTCCATCTTCGTGTGCCACCGGTTCACCTAGTTGCGAACTGGGATAGCGCTTTCTCTGTTGCCCCTAGGTTGTGAAACGAGCTCCCTGTGGATATAAGAAAATTATCTTCCTTAGAGGTCTTCAGGAGAGACCTGTCTTTTTAGCCTGGGTTTTAATTATATCTACTTTTAGTTTTAATCTGGTTTAAATGTTGTTTTTATTTTGATTTTAATGTAAACTGCCCTGAGCCACTTTAGGAAGGGCGATTTATAAATTGAATGAATGAATGATATAGCCAGTCTGGCCTAATGGATAGAGTGCTGGACTTGACCTGTGTTCAATTCCCTGATCTTATAATAGGATAAATATATTGAGCAAAAGGGAATCTTGCCAGCCTCACTGCCCAGCCTATTCCAATAGTCCTGTGCCATTCACTCAGTTTGCCCATTGGCAAGGTGCAATGGTGATGGTTCTTGGGATTCTTCTATCAGACTATCCTTGGATGAAACAATAGCATCTGGCACTCCAATACTGATAAAGAACTGGCATGGCAGAGAGTTGTTATTGCAGCAGTTGATGTTAAGGAGGCTGGAACAATGGGTACTTCAAATCATTTCGAGTCTATAGAAATTAAAAAGTTCTTACCCTGAAAAAGTCAATGTGGATGCATGAGAAGAATTTCATCAACTCCAGGGAGAAATTTAGAGCCTTAGTTCTGGCACATCCTGCATTCTCTCATAACCCTTTCTGAGTCATTGGCCATTTGTGGCCACCAGACATCGCTTCTGTCCTAATTTTCAGAAAATACATGAGGGAACTAATTTGCAAGCTTCTGCTGTTTCTTTGTCCAGGTAGTATATATACACTTTGAATACAAATCCTAATTGTGAAAAACAGCTTTCTCTATAGAAGGCTTTTGCAATTTCCTTTTGTAATATATAGTCACCACGTCTGGTCCAAACAGTGTTGTTTTTTATTAACAAAGGAGTTCACAGCGTCCATCTTGTGGCTCCCATCTCACAAACTGAAGAGAGAAACACACTGAGAATGCTTAGCTCACCAAAGAACCCTGCTGGGCATGCTCAACAACCCAAGTAAGTTAGACTACAAACAGATTCCTAAACTACAAAAACGCTACAATTTTAGTAACTGAGAGGGATAGCTTTCATTCCACATTCTGCCCATAATATTGGAGTACATGGATATTGGTAGAAGATGCATGATTAATTTCTTTCACATTATAGGATGCTGGATTAGTTGTCAGGCCTTTTCTAACTGAAGAAATATCTCATACATTTTTTAAAAATAAAGCACTGTTGTAGGGATATGGTTTTTTAAGCTCCTATTTCTTCCACGTGCATCGGGATATATATCCTTAAATAAAGATCACATGAACAGATACACCAAACACTATTATGAAAAACCCAAAGTTCTTTAGTTGTTTGGAAATTCAGAAATACCCATGCAGGTGTAATATATCACAATAACTTAAGGAGGGTGTTTTATAGCTGATTCCCTCACAAACACAAAGCCATCTTACATAGTTTTAAATGAGAGTTTATTCAGAAACAGCTTCATTTTCTCCTCCTTTTCCTCCGTTTTCCTTTCTGACTCCGCCCCCCACACTCTCTACAGGATCCCCACTGGGACAAACAACAAAACATGAAAGATAATGGATAGAATACAACAGAGGGGCTGATGGGAAGAAATCAACATAACATTAAGAAGATAACATTCATTCTGCAAATTAGGGTGGGCAATGGAGCTACTGTATGGGGTCTATGGAATGCAACCTGTGAATGACAAATGTGTATAAGAACATAAGTAGATTTTAGCTGTATTTTAATATGAATTTCATGTAGAACTGATTCTAATTATGCAAAATAATAATAAAAATTAATCAGTACACTAAAGTTAGGCAGAGATTTTCCTGAAACTGTCCCGTTTTAGGACCAAAGCATTTTTATAAACATAAATGACTACACTCCTGGCGAAAATCATTTGCAGTTTTCATTTGAAACTCTGGGTGTCGCCATTCACCAGTAATGAAGAGAAATTCAGGAAGAAGATGCAGCCAGCCTAGCCTTGCATTTCTGGTGCGCACAAGCACAAAATAACAGAGAGATCAAACTTGAGCAGACATTAGGAGTGATTTTTTTCCCATTTGAAAACAGAACAGAGGACTCTTCTTTGAGCAAGAACTGGTGCACATCTTACTGCAAGGGATGAGAGAAACACAAAAGCTGTGCATCTGCAAAGGAAGAATCCTGCAATTTCTAATCATGGGGTTCATTTGGAAGGCAGTTTCTGGGCAGATCCACTATTCCATTCCTGAAGAAATGCAGAAAGGCTCTTTTGTGGGGAATATTGCAAAGGATCTAGGGATGGATGGAAAGCATCTTTCAGACCGCGAACTCAGGATTCTTACCAGGTCAGGTATGGTCCAGTATTTTGCTTTGAACTACAACAGTGGCCATTTACAAACCTCTGAGAGAATAGACAGAGAGGAAATTTGTGGACAGACAATGAAGTGCATCTTAAACTTCCAGGTTATAGTTGAGAGTAAGTTAAAGCTTTATGCAATTGAGGTGGAAATCACAGATATAAATGATAATGCTCCCAAGTTCTCTCCATGGGAACAGGGATTGGAAATCAGTGAGGCATCTAGCCCAGGATCTCGGTTCCAACTGCCAGAAGCTCAAGATCCAGATCTGGGTATAAATTCAGTGCAAACTTACCAACTAATAGGCAGTAGCCATTTTAATTTGGATGTGCAAATTGAAGAAAATGGCATCAGGCATGCTGAGCTGGTGTTGGGAAAATATTTGGACAGGGAGGAGCAGTCGGTTTTTGATCTAACTCTTACAGCCACTGATGGGGGAGATCCAGTAAGATCTGGCACTGTGCAAGTCAAAGTTATTGTTCTAGATGCAAATGACAATGCGCCACTTTTTACTCAATCTGTCTATGAAGCAAATGTCAAAGAGAATATTCCTGAAGGATCCACAATAGTTTCAGTGAGTGCCATTGATTTAGATGAAGGAATGAATGGCAAAGTGAAATACTCTTTCAAAAACCCCACAAAACAAGATTCCCAGCTGTTTCTTCTGAATTCTACAACAGGTGAGATCACACTTATTGGAAACCTTGATTATGAGGAATCATCTGTTTATGAATTTGAAGTACAAGCAAAAGATGGCGGAGGACAGAGTGGCAGATCAAAAGTGGTTGTTTCCATCACAGACACGAATGACAATGCACCTGAATTAGAAGTAGCACATCTCATGAACAATATCCTTGAGAACTCGCCAAGAGGAACTGTTGTTGCCATTTTAAATGTACATGATAGTGATTCAGGAATCAATGGGGAAGTTACATGCTCAATCCCAAACAATCTTCCTTTCCAGTTGAAAAAGTCCATTGATAATTTTTACAGTTTGGTGACAGACAGTGATTTTGACAGAGAGCAGGTGTCGGCCTTCAATATTACTGTCACAGCTACTGATCATGGGATCCCTCCACTTTCTACAGTCAGGGTAATAGGGTTATACATTTTAGACACAAATGATAACCCTCCCCTCTTTGCAAAATCAGCCTATACACCTTTTCTCGTGGAGAATAATCCAAGAGGATCCTCAGTCTTTACCCTGAAAGCAAAAGATCCCGACTGGGAGGAGAACTCCAGAATAACTTATTCCATTATTGATGGTCATATGACTGACACCCCTATCTCTTCCTATCTCTCTATTAATTCTGAGACAGGGGTTGTCTATGCATTGTGTTCCTTTGATTATGAAGACTTTCGTGAGATTCAGTTCCAGGTCAAAGCTCAGGATGGAGGCTCCCCACCACTCAGCTCCAATGTCTCTGTGACTCTCTTCATCCTAGATCAGAATGACAGTGGCCCAGAAATCTTGTATCCTTCCCCTCCCACTGATGGCTCCACTGGAGTGGAACTGGCCCCTCGCTCCTCTGAGCCAGGTTACCTGGTCACTAAGGTGGTGGCCGTGGATGCGGACTCTGGCCAGAATGCCTGGCTCTCCTACCAGCTGATCAAGGCCACAGAGCCCGGGCTCTTCACTGTGGGACTCCACACTGGAGAGATCAGGACAGCCCGTTTCTTTCTGGAGAAGGATGCCCTCAAACAAAGCCTGGTGGTTTTAGTGAAGGACAATGGGCAGCCACCTCTCTCCGCCTCAGTCACTGTCACTGTGGTACTGGCTGACAACATCCCTGAAAGCCTCTCAGAACTGAGCAGCATCTCAGCTCCTGTAGAACCTGAGTCTGACCTCACTTTCTACCTGGTTGTTGCTGTGGCTTTTGTCTCCTGCTTGTTCTTCGTCTTTCTCTTTGTGTTACTGGCCATTAAGTTGCGCAGCTGGAGAAATGCACAGCTGTTTGAGTCAGGAAGTGTGAATTTTAGTGGTGTTCCTGTCTCACAGTTTGTGGGTATTGATGGAGTCCGAGCGTTTCTTCACTCCTACTGCCACGAAGTTTCTCTCACCACCGACTCAAGAAAAAGCCAGTTTAATCTTTCTAAGGCAAATTATTCTAATACTCTGAGCAATCAAGAGACTTCTGAAATAAAGAATCCTATCCTGTCTGATGAGGATTTAGTTCCTAACAATGGAGACCCAATTATAGTCCTGGTGAGTTATCACATTTAGATTATTGTGATTTTTATTTTTTGTCTCTGACATATTAATCTTCCTGGCAAATGCCCATCTCTCAGGTGTTTTAAAAAGCAGAGAGTCTTCCCGGTTTTTCTTACATTGTGCATGGAACCTTGTCTGTGCTTGTTGAGTTGATATTTGGCTTTGCTTCCCTTGGATTCTGTTCTCTTTGATTTCGGATTGGAAAGTCATTAGATAATGTATTGTTGTTTAAGAATGTATATACCCGATTACATCACTGGCCCTTAGGATGTAGAAAACAATTTCTTGAACACATATGTTTATTTTGACATTATTATATGGGGTGGCATCTAAGGAAATCTGCACATACTGAAGTTTCTTCACATCTGTTTCCTGCTGCAAGCCCTCTTCCCCCATGCCAGAAATCCACTTGGGAGGTTTGAGGGACCTTCTAGAATGGAATCAGTGTTATGGTATAGATTGATAGAATCCTTCTTCATTCATGCAACCATCAGATTTTAATAGAAGTATCTTATTTTTAATTGATATGTCAAAGAAGTCATTGTGACAGCCCTTTGAAATCTGAGATACCAAATTTAGGTGGTGGAAAATAAGCAAGTACTGCCATGGTGTTCCTTCCATTTTTTTAACCATTTATTGATAATTTAAATCCAGCTCATAACATTTCAAAAAGAACAACCAATATATATAATTATCTAAGGCATACCCATGGCTAATCCCATGTGTAGCAGATCTCGCGAGAGTTCGTCAGCAGAAGCACCGTGGTGATTGGGCAGTGGAGATTCCATATGCCGATAGGGAGGAGGAGCCTATGGCATCATGGTGATTGGGCAGTGGGGATTCAATTTGCATATAGAGGGGAGGAGCCTGTGATGGTTAAGGTCAGTTGGAATGCAACTATTACTGGTCTGAAGTTGTTCTTGATTGTAGAGGAGAGGAATCTATATAAAAGGATAGTGGGCAGTGGTCTGAGAAAAGAGGGATTGTAAGGGAGGAAAGAGCCTCTTCAGGATAAGGAGGCTGGCATTATGTGAATTAAATGAGGAAACAAGATGAACAAGATCTGTTAACTCAAGAAGGGAGAGGGAGAAAGAGAGAGAGAAAGTAAAAAGAAGGGAGGGGACGAAAGAGTGGAAAGAGAGGGGAAGAGTGAGTGGAGGAGAGAGAAAGTGAGAAAAAGAAGGTAGGGGAAGAGAGAAAGAAGTAAGGGTGAGGGGCAGGCCCAAGCCTGTCAGCAGCCTGAGGGGGACGAGTGGCCATGGCAGTGCCTATTGGCAGCAAGGAAGGGCCCAGTCAACCACGGCTGCTGTTTGGGGCTATCGGGGCCATTGGAGGATGGAGGAGTGACCAAGAGAGGTGAGGGGGATGGAAGCAACGGGATGGAGGAGGAGGAGTATGGCTCAGGTGAGGGGGACTGTGGCAGGGGGTGAAGGGAGCAATCAAGTACTAGCACACAGATGCTATGCGTGGGTTAAGCTAGTACAATCTCAATGTGCAAATTATCATAGTATGCAAAGTTGGGGGTGTGCATTTTGGAATTTTCTTGTTTTGATTTGTATCCGAATCAAAACATCCCCGTTTTGTTTTGTACCCAAATTTTCTGAATCCGAATCAGCCCTGTTTTGTTCTGTAGCCAAATTTTCCGAATCCGAATCGATTTAGATTTTTTAAAAGGGTCCCAGGGCAAAAAGAGTGGGTGGTGGTGGTAGTGTCCAATGGGTGGAAGCTACCACCCAAATTTCAAAGGAATTAGGCAAAGGGCTGGTTTTTTTGTGAGTTTTTTTAAAGTTTACACATCTTTAAGAATTTTCCCATAGGGAATAATGGGGATTCCAGCAAATATATCGCTTCAAATCAAGGGGAAAGGGATGACCCAGAGCAGAGTGTGGTGGGTGGTAGTGCCCAATGGGGGCAAGGAAACTTCCAGAATTATTTCAAAGGAATTGGGCAAAGGACTGATCTTTTGTGATTTGTTGAAGTTTACGTGTCTTTAAGATTTCTCCCATGGGGAATAATGGAGGTTTCAGCAGCCCCATAATTCCACTTGGGGGGCACTGGGGTTGCCCAGAGTGAGGGGTTGTGTAGTGCACATAGGGTGCCAACCACTCCCACACCCACAAGCCTGTGGGGTACTGGGTTTTGTTGTTTCTGAGGTGTTCATTGTAGATTCTCTGCTAGCATATGAGATTTTCAGTGAAAAACAAGAATCCACTCTCATATGCTACCAGAGAATCTACACTCAGAACACCACAGAAACAGCAGAACCCAGCACCCCATGGGTTAGCAACCCTTCCCCTGGCCAATGTGGGGTCAGTAAAGAGTGGGAAGAAGCAAAAGAGCCAATGGGTAACAAGGAGGGAATTGTCAGCAGGTCAGCCTATGATTTAGGTCACTGATCAGAAGGGTGGAAGGGTGGGAAATACAAAGAGATGTCAAACACAAAATGGAGACTGACTCAGAGATCACCACAAAATGGAGGTCCGAAACAACAAAATGTTTTGTAGCCGAAACAGGGACGTTTTGTTTTGTATACAAAACTTTTGGATCTGGAAAATGGGTGTTTTGTTTTGTCTACAAAACACCCGAAACAGGCTGTTTTGGGTACAAAACGTTTTGTATCTGAAACGTTTTGCACATCCCTATGCAAAGTAGTATACAATTGCATTTAAAATAAGCATTTTGCAGGACTTAATGAACATACATGGTTCATCCAGACTAAATGTTATTTTGTTCCCTCCATTTTGTTAATGTTAATCTAACTACATTCCTGTACTGTATTCTGCGACCCACTAGAAAAGGTTTTACTTCCAGTTGTTTCATACATAGAACTAAAGCACTGACACTAAAGCACTTAATGAATCTCTCTGTTTTGTAAGGGTTCCCTGTTTTGTACATTTTGTAAGCTGCCTAATTCAAAGAAAGGTATATCATTAAACCATTGTATACTTATGTCACGATACTGGCCTCTCCACAGCTGTTCTCTTGTTTACTTCTCCTTCTCATCTCCCCTAGGCAGGGCCTCCTGGTTTTTGAGGGAAGGGGTTTGGTTTATCCAAGTCCCCCTCCTCCAGGCTCCTTGGGGTCTCTCTCTGGAGGACTCCACCATTCACCTCCAACTGCCCCTCCTCACTGGTCGAGCCTCCCTTAAATCTGTCCTGACAACTGATACATCCAACGCTCCCACTAATTAGACCTCCGCCCTGCCATATCAGGCTGCTCTCACCCGTATCCCCCTCAGCTGTGCCTCTGTCTGCTGCTACCTCCTCCCTCACTTGCCCCCACCCTTCCCCCAGCCCCTTTAGCCCAGCTCCTTGGTTCCACAGTGTCTTGGCTGGCCACTCCTCAGGCTACTCTCCCTGGCCACCTGCCCCTCCTGGAGTCTCTCTGGCCTCAGCCACTGAGGGAGTGCTAGAGCCAGTAAGGCTGGTGGAGGCCCCCACTGGACAACTTATTTTGTACATAATATGATGATATTAGAACCATAGAAGCATAGGGACAGGATCCAAACTAAGTTCGTCATGACCAAGTGGAAGTCCCATTGACAGTAATGAAACTTACTTCTCTCTTTTGATGACTAATTTCTCTCTTTTGTTTCAATGGTGCTTAGTCTGGGTACTGAGTTAGTCTGGGTACTGCCCACTGAATCTTAGAGTTGGGAGATCTTGAAGGTCTTCTTGTCCAACCCTCTTGCCAGCACAGGGATTTATTTGATGAACCTCAGTGATAAACTAGTTCACTCAAATAATTCTGAAGCTCTAGGTTTGGGTAGAGGGGGAAGCATTTATGTGCTGAAAGATGATTTTAGATTAAGGTTAAGCATGATCTGTTAAGATATGGGATATCTCCATCCCAAATGTCATGAGTAAATAATGAGATGGAGGGAAAAACTCCCTAAAATTAGCTTAACAGACTTTTAGGGAATAGGTTTTATCTCCCTCAGCCTTAATCCTCTACTCATGAAAGTGTGTGTGTGCGTGTCCGTGTGTGCACATGTGCATACACACATACACACACTCCTCAATATGCCATACTTTTCATCTAGTTTTTAAGATGAAGTTTCAGGGAGCCATGTTATAAAACAAGGATATGTTGTAACGCAGTGTGAGAGACAAAAGGGATGGGAAAATGTTCTCTTGAGGACATGCCACCGCTGGGGTTTAGATTTGGCATTTAGGGTATAACTGATGATCGTATTCCATAAAATGAGTTCTCATTACATTAATCCATGTGAAACTTTGGTTTGCATTTGATTTAGTTTGTGTTGCAGTTTGGGGAAGAAGTAGGAAATACTCATGCTCTGGTAAATGCACATCCTTTTTTATCTGTATGGATTATAGCCTTTTTACCAGTATTATGCCTGAATTTCTAGCAGAGTGGTGGCAGCAGTTTCAGCAGGTTTTTCCTTCTGTCCTTCAGTCCTTGCTTCAGTCACACCAATTGGGAAGTTGGCACCCCTTCTCCTTTATGCTGCATTCCATTTTTGTTGTATAATTGAAGAGCATATTTCGGAGAATTATTCTATCAATTCTATTAAATGCATTGGTGAATATTCTTTTCCAAGTTTAGCTGCAACACTATTCACCAGAAGTTAAGATGTGTGCAAAATAAACTAGGTTCACCTATATTTGTAACTACTAAAAGTACAATATGGACTTAATTCCTGTAACGTTACTTAGAAACATTTGTTCGGTGTCATTTTGTGTCACATGACCTGTTTATATGCTGTATATTTTATACCAGTTATAATAATAATAATAAGAAACATTCTACATTTTAAAAACACTGATAGGTACTTTGGGGTATCGCTTAACAAAATACTGGATTCCAACCATCATTCATCATGACATAAAGCAAAAGAAGCACTTTTAGTTCTTAACAGCTGATCTGAAATTTAATGAGACTTAAAGGGGATTAAACTTAGTGTGTGATTCTTGATGCAAGTCTTTTGTTCTAAAGCAGATGGGCAGACTAACTTCACACTTGTGGGGTCTACTTCATTCTTGACTAGTATTCCATGTTCCATCAGCTGGAGCTAGATGCATAACAGTGGCTTGAGACACAGTAGAGTAAAATGCAAAATGGTGGCTGAGAGAGAGGAACCTGTTACCCACTACGTCCTGTGAATCATATGCTGGGATAACCTGCATCTAAGTACAAATCTACATCAATGAGCCAGTTCAAACATGGCTCCCAACAGCCCCCTACACACAATACCATTGTGGCCATGCTGAGAATGTGCCTACCCTGACATCACTAAAGGACACGCCAATATGTTCTCAGCACACCCTGTAATTGCATGTGAGGGGTGATCATCTGAATAACCCCTCTACACATGCTCCAAAATCCAGGGTTTTGGAGCACATTTAGAAGGGTGATTAGGATGACCTGCTGTGGGTGAGTGGGGGTTGCATGCAGCCCATGCCACCAGTGGGGCCGTGCACTGAGTGGGCAGGGAGTGAACACAAGCCTCCTGTGCACTAGTTATGCCAGTGAAACAAAATAAAACTGTTATTCCTTCATGTTTATGGCATACCTTTTTGTTTTCATGCTTCTTACGTAATATTAGAAAAAGGAACCTTTCCGCTTCATAAGAACAGCCCTGCTGGATCAGGCCCAAGGCCCATCTAGTCCAGCATCCTATTTCACACAGTGGCCCACCAGATGCTGCTGGAAGCCTACAGGCATGTTTCCCCAGGAGAGAGAAATGTGTATTATTCCACACTGGAAATAATATAGTATTATTATTGTATTGGGAAAAGACATGAGCTTTGATTTTGAATGTAGAAGCAGTATGAAAAAGGAAGAACTACTTATTTGCTGGTTCCTTTTTCATGGAACATTCAAAGTGCATATAGCAATAGCACTTACATTTATATACCGCTCTATAGCCGAAGCTCTCTAAGCGGTTTACAATGATTTTAGCATATTGCCCCCAACATTCTGGGTACTCATTTTACCGACCTCGGAAGGATGGAAGGCTGAGTCAACCTTGAGCCCCTGGTCAGGATTGAACTTGTAACCTTCTGGTTACAGGGCGGCAGTTTTACCACTGCGCCACCAGGGGCTCTTTATATAGTTGTAGTGATATACTGCATATTTTTTCAAGAAGTATATTTTTGGCAAGGAGACTCAGATAGTTGTATTCTCATGTCCTCTTGACTCATACATGGCAGAGGGTCAAGCTTTCCATGATTCTCAACAATGACTGTGGTCCCCATGCTGCATCACATGCCAATACATAATAAGAGGGTGCCATTTTAAAAAACAAACAATAAATAAATAAATCCTGCAAGCCTATGTCTTCTGTAAACCATCCCTGTCCGTTTATCTATTTGTGTAGACTCAAGTGCTTTTAACAGCTCTTCCTTTACCATGGTAAGAGTTTTCCAGTACTGAGCCAGTACTAGCAAATTTGTGTTGCAACAATAAGATATATAGTTAATGGTGAACATATCCTCAAAGCATCACTTCCCATCATTTAATTGTCAAAACATCAAACTTCAGTCTCTCAATTGGCAGCTGAATTTGTTTGGCCACCTGCACTTAATAGCTTTTAATCTGGGGGCAAGACCAACAAACATAATACAGATCTCCTTTAATATATTAGCAGTGTACTTCTGGCAGTTCAAAAGTATTTACCAGATGTATTCTAATAGTTGCAGAATCATGTAACATCTATACCCAACGTTGTATTGGGACTCCCTCAAAGATAAACAGATTGAAAACTGGTTCCTTCTAGCATGTATTTTCTCACACGTCTTATCTGGAATACTTGCCCCTATATCACTAGCCCAAAATATTTTATGTAAGTCTCTCCCTCTCCTCTTAAGAGACATTATGATTTGGTATATGCAAAAATAAAGATCTTTTATTTCCTCCTCTGTTGACAAGAAATTAACTGTTTCAAGCAAAGTCACTTTTAGATTCTGAGAGATAAAATGGTAATTTGTAGGTACCAAAATGAAATTAAGACCTACAATATTTTCTGATACATTTCTCATTTCAAAAACTGGTTAATTGGGGGGGTCTACATGTCTAACAAAGCGGTCTCTCTGGCAGGTATCTCTGTGTGGTGGGTACATTTCTCTTAATAGTCTTTATTAATGTGACTTCTTCCTGTGTTTTCTAATTTGAAATATAATACAAACTGCATACCTCACAAAGAAATTTTTTTAAAAGTCATGATCTTCCATTCTGGGTACTAAGACCAAGATACTCGCCAAATGTTTTAACAGAACAGTAAACATTTAAAAGGAAGTTTTTTTGGGTTTTTTTGCAAAAGCATATCTGCATTTTGAATAATTCTTCACATCTGAATGAAATACTATGCAGTTTTATAAGTACAAAACTGCAGGTGCAGTTCCCCTTGTAGGCTCAGAGAGCCGCTGTTGGACAACATGGAAACATCAATGCATTAGAACATCTTGCAACAGAATCTCTCTATTACACACAGTGAGAAGTGAAACTGCTTTGTTTCAAACCTCTGCCCTGAAAGGACATCTTCTTCAGTTCTCATAGGTTTACTAATAAAAAGAAATCTGGACTACATTCCTTCATCCATAACACAAAATAATTGGAGGTCTGAAAAACTAACTTAAAGGCAAGAGAAATAAAGAGGAAAGGCAACACAGGCAATAAAAGTGATGGAAGTAAAACATACAGAGAAATTCAGGAAAATAATCAAAAGGCAAGTACTGTTTCTGTACATATTCTTATCTTTGTTCTGTTGGGTGGCATCTGAGCAGGTTCAGTATTCAGTTCTGGAGGAAACGGAAAAGGGCTCCTTTGTAGGGAACCTTGCTAAAGATTTAAGATTAGATGTCAGAGAATTGTCAGAACGCAAGCTTGAAATCTCTTTGGAAAAGCAATACTTTTCTCTGAATGAGCAAAATGGTAACCTATATGTGAATGACAGGATAGACCGGGAAAAAATCTGTGGAATGTCATCTACTTGTATCCTAACACTAGAAGCTGTGGCACATAATCCTTTGAACATTTTTCAGATAAATGTTTTCATCCAAGACATTAATGATAATGCTCCATATTTCCAAGAAGAAAATATAAAAGTTGAAGTGATTGAGTCTAATGTTCCAGGTGCTCGATTTCCCCTTGGAAATGCTGAAGATGATGACATTGGAATCAACTCCATCCAGAATTATCATTTAAGCTCAAATCCTTATTTTATTATGGAAGTTAAAAAGAGTGAAGATGGCAGTAAATATGCAGAACTAATATTGCAGAAACAACTGGACAGGGAAACTGAACACGTTCTCCACTTGGTCCTTACTGCTGTGGATGGAGGTAAACCAACAAAAACGGGGACAGCCAAAATATTGGTAAAAGTTATTGATATAAATGACAACCCACCAATCTTCTCTCAGGCAGCATACAAGGCAAGCTTGAAAGAAAATGCATCCAAGGGAACTGTTGTGCTTCAAGTTAAAGCAGTTGACAAAGATGAGGGATCAAATGCTATGATCAATTATACTTTCAAAAAAATCGCAGGAAATGCCCAGCAGATATTCACCCTGGATCCTAAAGATGGAACAATTACACTCGTAGATAGTGTTGATTTTGAGGACAAAAACAGCTATGTGATGATTATACAGGCAAGCGATGGAGGTGGAATGGTGGCACATTGCAATGTGGAGATTGAGGTTCTTGATGAGAACGACAATGCTCCAGATGTGATACTTACTTCAGTGACCAGCCCAATTCCTGAAGGCGTTGCTCTGGGAACTGTTATAGCTCTGATTAAAGTCCAAGACAGGGATTCTGGTGAAAATGGGGAAGTGACTTGTCATCTGAGAGGCCTTGTGCCATTCCAGATAGTATCGTCATCAGGCAATTACTTCAAGATCCTCACAGATAGTCCCCTTGACAGAGAAAGGACCCAGGAGTATAACATTACAATCATAGCCACAGACAAAGGCACACCTCCTCTCTCCACACACAAAGCCATCTCACTGCAGATCTCGGACATCAACGATAACCCCCCAGCCTTTGAAAAGTCTTCCTATACTGCCTGCGTTCCAGAGAACAACCCATCGGGAGCGTCCATTTTCCATGTAAAGGCCTTTGACCCAGATCTCGATCGCAATGCACGCATCACTTACTCCATCCTCAACAGCAACATTGAGGACCTGCCTCTCTCCTCCTTTGTCTCCATTAACTCTGAGACTGGCACCATCTATGCACAGCGCTCCTTCAACTATGAGCAATTCAGGGAGTTTCAGATTCAAGTGAAGGCACAAGATGGAGGCTCCCCACCCCTCAGCAGCAATACAACGGTGAGGGTGTGTGTTTTGGATCGCAATGATAACACTCCCCAGATCCTGCATCCTTCCCAAGGATCTGGGGGTTCCTCTTTCTTTGAAATGGTGCCTCGCTCAGCTGAGTCAGGTTATCTGGTGACGAAGGTGGTGGCAGTGGACGCTGACTCTGGACACAACGCCTGGCTCTCTTTCCATCTCCTGCAGGCCACAGAGCCCTCTCTCTTCACCATTGGGTCCCACACAGGAGAGATCAAAACAGCCCGAGCATTGCTTGAGAGAGATGCTGTGAAGCAGAGGCTGGTTATCATGGTGAAGGATAATGGACAACCTCCTCTCTCAGCCACCGTGACTCTGAACCTCGTGTTTGCTGAGAACTTCCAGGAGGCGCTGCCAGAAATGAACACCCAGCCTAGTGACTCAGAATACCAGTCCGATCTACAGTTTTATTTGGTATTGGCATTGGCTTTGGTGTCCTTTCTGTTCCTTGTGACTGTGACATTGACCATTATGATGAAACTTCGGAAGTCAAGACATCCCACCTTCCTCCAGTGCTTTGTTCCTGCTCCTCATTCCAAGACTGGTGCCATATTCCCACCTAATTACGAGGATGGGACTTTGCCTTATTCCTACCAAGTCTGTTTATCCTCCGAATCCAGGAGAAATGAGTTGACTTTCCTACAGCCCAGTGTCCCAATAGCAGAGAATATTCTTTGCAATGGCAAACCTGATATCTCTTTGATGTTCAGTGAAGGCTGTCCTATAAATTCTGAAAAGAAAGATGTGGATGAGGTAAGTCTTATTTTTAATTCTATATTGCTGGCTGGTCATGGACTGTAATAAATTATTATGATTCTATATTAATATAATAGATATGGTTTGACTTTATTTTGTTGCTGTCGTTGTTAAGTCCGCAAAGGTCTTTCTGAAGCAAACATCTCTGTCTCGTACTAAAACCGTGGATGATTCAGTGAAACTGATTGGTAGGATATTCAGGACAAATCAGGAATAAATACCTACTCAGGTATTCCAAGTGTCAGATTCCATAGTCATTTCTCACATTTTTGCTTAAATCTGTCTGTTCATAGTTCTGTATATCTATCTATCTATCTATCTATCTATCTATCTATCTATCTATCTATCTATCTATCTATCTATCTAACAACTGTGGATAACACTTTTTGTATCTGATGAAATTCTCAAAAGTCTATGCTGAAATACATTTGTTATTTTTAAGGTTCCGCAAGACTGTGCTGCAACAAACTAATATGCCATCCTCTGGGAATCCCCCCCTCCCCGCCAGAGTGTTCCTATTCTAGACAATAGATTGATTCTAAACGACAAAGAGCCCTCTTTGTACTTATATGTAGGAGCATGTGCATTTTTTGCTTCCTCTTGCCCCTGCCCCTACTATGAAAGGCACCAGAATGTTGTCACTATAGAACCATCAATTTCTTTCTTGTAATACATAACCTGTATAATAAATAAATTGAACGTTCCATTAGATTTTTATATAAACAGTTAGGGTTTCCAGATCAATAACCCAGGGAACATGTGTTTTTTTTACCTCCGTTAGTGCAACAACCAGTGTGGTGGGTTAGGAGGAGATAGTACTTCGCCACCATCACTAAGCAGCAATTGTAGTTCTTACCAGTTGGTGTCAAGAGGCAGCATCACAGGCAGAGGGAGCGTGGGTTTGGACCATCATGTGGGTACTGATTGGCTAGCTGTAACCTGTGCAAGCATGTTGGTATCAGCAGGGCACAAGGCAGCAGCCACATACCTGCACAGTGTTGACCTAGCTTTCCTTTGTCTCTCGGATTCTGGTTTGTAGTGACCTTGATGCTAAGGACATACCACCACCACCCAACTCTGATTACTTCTCAGCAGTGGTGGCTGTATTCTGCCTCATGCTTCATGTTGCCAATTGCATTGAGTAAATTAAAGGCAAAAAGATCTTGCAAGTTTGCCAATCCAGCAGCCCAAAACCTCTCTAGATGATTTCCCCTCTAATCCCCAAGTGTATATTACAGTCTAAGTACTCTGCACATGCCTGAAGGGGTTTCCATCATTATTTGTACATGTGCTCCAGGGACGAGCTCTTACAATGAAAACAGTTTGAGGGCTACGCTTTGGATAGACACTTACATGTCTGTGTGCCTGGAGGAGAAGAATTGCGTGTGTAATTTCCATCCTTTCTAGATCGCTTCCTAGAAGCATTTCCAAGTTATTCATCTCTCACACACCCTTCTAGTAAGAGCCGTCTCAAGAAAAAGTTCAAAGGAGCGGGAAGGAAAGCATTTAGGGCTTTAAAGGTTAAGACCACCACTCTGAATATAGCCCACAAGTGGACTAGTAACCAGTGAATCTGCCACAGGATGGGTGTAACACTCATGAAGTGACTTGCACCCATGAGCAGCAGCATTCTGGACCAGCTGAAGCTTCTGGACTGTCTTCAAGGGCAGCCCCATGTATAGTGCATTGCAGGAGTTCAATCTGGATGTCACCTAAGAATGAGTGACTGAGGTCAGATCCAACTTCTTCAGATAGGTGGTATACCCGCCATAGCTGGTTAAAAGCACTTCTGCACACTGCTGCCATCTGTGCCTTCTTCTGCACCCAATGTTCAACCCAGTGCAGAAGCATCCCCAAGCTGAAGACTTTGTCTTTCAGGGGGAGTGTGACCCCATCCAAGACCAGATTTACTTCACTCCTCTTATGATCAGTTTTACCAAGCCAGAGCACTTCTGTCTTATCTGAATTAAGTTTCAGCTTGTTTGCCCCGATCCAGTCCAGCACAGGCCCCATATCCTGGTTCAGAACATCCACTGCCTCCCTGGTGTCTGCTGACTTAAATGATAGGTAGAGCAGGGTGTCATCTGCATTTTGACACACCCACAGATGACCTCCAGTGCTTTCATGTAGATGTTAAACAGCATATCTCTGTGGCACCCCATAAGCCAAAGACCAAAGGGTGGAGCAGGCACCCTTCAGTACCACCTTCTGAGTACAACCCTCCAGGTAGGAGCAGGACCACTGTATCATGACACCTCCACAGATTCCATGGTTGATGGTATTGAAAGCTGCCGAGAGGTCCAGGAGAATCTGTCTGTCTGTCAGCGTAGGGTGACCTATTGGGTGACTAAGGCTGTTTTAATCCCATATCCAGGCCAGAAGCCAGACTGGAAAGGATCTAAGTAATCGGATTCATCCAGGGCTGCCTGGAGCTGAGATGCCACCACTCTCTCCAACACCTTGTTCAAAAGGTGAGGTTAGAAACTGGTCAAAAATTATTTAAGTCATTTGGGTCCAATGAAGGCTTTTTAAGGAGTGGCCTAATGACTGCCTCCTTCAGCTGGTGGGGGCACCACCCCCTGGTTCAGGGAGGCATTCATCACCCCCACCACCAGTAGATGTGGTCCCTCCTTAGCAGCCTTCACCAACCACGAAGGACAAGGGTCAAGCATGCACATAGTAGTATGTATGTTTTGAATTATTATAGCAGTGGTTTATATGTATAGTTATCGTGAACCGCGCAGATAGGTGAGCGGGAAGTCAATATTTACTTTTGTGTAGAATTAAATAAATGAATGTAATTTGAATGCAAACTATTGTAAAAGCCAATAAAAATTTAAAAATGCAAGCATGCACATAGTGGACCTCAGCCTTCCAAGCAGCCTGTCCACCTCCTCCTCAGGCAACACAGTCTGAAAACCATCCATTCTAACAAGACCAGACAGTGTATTGGTATTAGTGTCCAAGTCAGAACAGATACAAGCAATTTTATCTGCAAAATGTAATGCAAATTGATCACAGTGGGCTACCAAGAATTCAGTTTGGTGAACTTTGGGGCCCTCATGTAGGAGGTCCCAAATCACTCAAAAAAGTTCCACTGGATGACATTGAGCAAACACAATGATGGTGGGAAAGTAAGATTTTTTCACCTCCATCACTGTCATGGGCTCTAGCCTGTATTCGGTTATATTCATCCTGAGTTTTCCACCAGTGATGTTCAGGCTGCAAGCTTGCTTAATCACTCACAACTTGCCTATATACCAGGGAGTTGCTTGGATTCGGCCGGTTATAAATTCAACATATTTATATCTCACCCCTCCAGTATGATATTGCTGCTCAAGGTGGCTCACAAAGAGGACCACCTGCTTCCAAGGGTTTCTGCCTTTCCAACAAGATTGTCAGGGGGTCCTTTGCTCCGTGTGCCACCGTTGAGAGCGAGGCTAGATTGTTGTGCACACAGGACAGGGCCTTCTCTGTTGCCTCCAGACTCTGGAATGCTCTCCCAGTAAACATTTGCTCTGTGACAGCTCTGACTGCTTTTAAAAAACAGCTAAAGACCTTTTTATTTACTCATGCTTTTACCTCCTAGAGGCTCCAGGTTTCTGAACTTTCTTGCATTTTTTAAAAAATTGGTTTTTTTTGGTGTTTTTTGGTTTTAATGTTTGTTTGATTTTGAGATTTTAAACGTAACTTCGACGGAATTTTATTGTATTTTAACTTTTGTAAACTGCCTTAAGATGCATTATGAAAGGTGGTATAAAAATTGAACAATAAATAAATAAATATGAGAAACAACAATACTGGCCAGAATTCCTCTACACAAATATTTCAGGCAGAAGGAACTTTTTTCTTCATCTAACAACCACAGACTATCTGACCTTAGGCAAATCTTTCTCTCAACCTCAGTTTCCTATCTGTAATAGGGATAATATATTAATAGTAATTTATAATAATTTTAGGGGTGTTGAACTATGAGATGAAGCAGCATTTATATGGGAAAGCATGGGGAGTTCAGTTTCCCCTTTCCTTGAATTCAGTTCCTCTTCTGTAAAGTGGATGAAAGACTGATTTTACACATGCAGAAGAATGAAATGGGAATGTGATATTTGAATTCTGAGGTGGTAGAAAAGACTGACAGGGTACAAAGATCAGGGGCACGGGCCCACAGGGCCAGGTCTCACTGGCACATCGCACAGTGGCTATGGAAAGAAAATTAAACAACCCCTTGGGTTCACACAGAATTCAGATATGCTATCACATAGTGCTGGGGGTGGGGGTGGGGGCAGACATCCCTATGGGTTCACACACAGCCTTTGGATCATATTCCCCACAAACCCACAGGTCTGGATTATTCAGAAACCATAATAAATCATGGGTAAAAAGCAGAACAAATTACAGCAGTTGCATGCTGTGGCTTCAAAGGACGCATCATCCACAAACCAAGACAGATTGTGGGTAAAAAGCAGAACAAATTACAGCAGTTCCATTTCTTGGCTTCAGAAGACTTCTGGACCATTCAGAAACCAAGGTAGATCATGAGGAAAAAGCGGTCAAAATCACACCAGCCCCATATCATATCTTCAGAGAGCTTCTGGACCATTCACAACCCAAATGGGACATCTGTAAAAAAAGAAATAACATAAGACATGTAAGGCGGGGGGCACAAAATATGCCAAGGAATGAAGAACTCTATAGATACAGTTAACTATCTCTGGCAGCTTTACTGCAGTAGGGGAAAAAAACATTAAAGATCAGTAGATTGACTGAATTTCTTGAAATTAAATGCACATGCTTCTGCCATCCTGTCCTGCATCTGTGCCCAGTTTCAAAGGCCTATGTCAAGCCATTCTGAAAATATAAAAGGGGGGGGTGCTTTACCCTGTTTTATGAAGGCAAAGGGCAAATTCCTCAACAAGAGGGTGGCATGATGGTCCAAGAGGGGGCTTCAATTCCAGAAGTTTCAGTAATTGCCTACCTTGAAACAAGCCACTTATAGGACTTCTTTGAATTTTTTAAAAAATTCAAATATTCATTAAGAGTCACAAGATCAATCAATTTCCTTGAAACAAAATGGGGGAAACAAGAATCCTGCCCTCCTGGGCTACATGTGTGCCCAATTTCTAAGTCCAGCTATTCCAGAAACATAAAGAGTTCATGTTCCACTTTTTTTATGAAGGCAAAGAGCAGATTCCTCAACATAGGGGTCAAAAGGGTGAGGGGCTTCATTTCCAGAAGTATGGGTAATTTCTGCCTTTAAGCAAGCCACTTACAGGATTTTTTTTAAGGTTTAAAAATAAAATCAAAAATCCATTAAAAATCACAGGATTGACTGATTTCCTTGAAAGAAAAAACACAAAGAATACTGCCATCATGTCCTACATCTCTGCCTGATTTCAGAACTCTGTGCCAAGCCATTCTGGAAATATGAAAGGGTGTATGTGTTTACCCTTTGTTATGAAGGCAAAGGGCAGATTCCTCCCTTGAAGTGAAATGATGGTCCAATGGGGGGCTTCCGTTCCAGAAGCTGTTCTGCCATTTTCTGCCATTTAACAAGCTGGTTATCGGACTTTTAAAATGTTTTTTTTTAAATAATAATAATTCAAAAATCATTTAAAAATCTTTGTACTGATCAATCTACTTGAAATCCAACACACAGAGCCCTACCACCCTGCCTTGCATCTCTGCCTGATTTCAAAGCCCTCTACCAAGCCATTCAGGAAATATGCAAGAGAGGGGAATAAAGCACACAAGTCCCATAGTCCCACACATGCACCTCACGAGGGCACAGGACACCAAAAGGCAGCAGCGCAACAGCAGGGCAGAGGGCTTGTGCACAGCACTGCCTGCTCTGCTTTTACCAAAACTGCTCCAGAGCAATTGGCTAGGGCACTGCAGCTATGCTTTTGGCTAAAGTGGGGAAATGAGCTCAAATTGGGGAAGCAGTTTTGACACAGTATCAATTTAGCAATCTTGTTGTATTGGAAAGGATGAGGAGATGTAGGTACAGTTTAAATGCTTTATTAAGGGAAAGATGGAGGTTACAGAAGGCAAAAGGAGAGTTTAGTTAGGCAATTCAATAATTTAGCTAAGGTTCTAAATGAGGGTCCTGGTTAGAGGCTTGTGATATTTTGGCTAGAGTCCTGAATAGGAGTCTACTTAGAGACTTGCAATAAAATGTGCCTGGAGAGCAGGGAAGAGAACAGAAAGGAAGGTGAACTTAGGGCAAGGTGAGAGGTTTAATTTAGCTATCCATCCTGGGTGCGTTGGTTGCGCGATGGCGGGGCAAATGTGCCTCTTCTGGAGCAAAGTGTAGGGTGTTGCACACCTAGGCCCCATTAACAATAGAACATGTAAGATTGGAAGAACTAGGGTCACTTTTATTAAGTAAATTTACAACTAACCTGCAACAAAGAACATACTAAGTAGAGTGTGGGTACCACCCATGTGGATCAGCCTCATAAGGAGGACTGCCCACAGCAGGGTGAAGGACCAGGTGTTAATTCAGCCTGACTCCAGGTCTGGACATCTTCACCACCACGAGGCTTTATCCCTGCTGAGGGGAGGCCAGCCCGCCCCACCCAACCCAGGTGGGTGCCTTGCCCCAGAGCAACTGAGCCTAAGTGAAGGGAGCTGGCCACTTATGCAGCTGCTCCCTTGCTCTCATTGGCAAACCACCATCATGTGCCAGGGCAAACAAAATGGTGGCCCCGTGCCCATTGATGGGGCCAGGTGCACAACTCCATCCCCTGCTTTATGGGGGCAGAGTGCAGCAGCAAGGAGCGGTCAGGTGGGGATAGAGTGAGAGGACCAGTGGTCCGAGCTCACTTGTGAGAATATGTGGATTGGTAGAATCTAGGCAGTATACCACCAGTGTCCAAACAGAATCTGAGGCCATTGTGGCCTGGCTGCAGTATTTATATATAAAAAAATATGCCCTGTGGCAACTATTGACTCAATTAGGTGGCTATCCCACCCTGGAGGGCAAGAGGTTGTTGTGCAGAACAACAGAGTCCATTGGTACATGGAGTTAGTCACTTTAGTTGGGTCCTTCTGGACAAAGGACAAGAGCAAGATATGCAAATGTAGCTGTGTGAGATGAATGGGATATTGTTGTTTACAATCTCAAAGAGTGCAATGTCTCCAGGTGTAAAGATACATGTCTTTTATTTGTTTATGAGTACCTCTCCCTTATCTTCGCTAGTCAAACCACCAGTTTTAATGGGGTGGGAAATAGCCATTTTGGTGCTTTTTGAAGAACATCCCAAATGTTATCTCTAAGAGGGAGGATCCCTTCCCCAACCAATTTGCTCTGACAGTCTATTGGTTGGCTTGTTTCCAATAAGGGAGGGGCAGGCATATCCTTTTTTGGTTTGTTGTCTCTTTAACCTGAAGGCACATGGCCAAACTCGGTCTGGGCTTAATGACCTCTTTCTTGCCAAAGAGCAAGGTGAAAAGTTCATGGGGACTATGATCCCATGATCCCATGCTGTGAATCTATCGAGAGGGGTGCTTCTTGTGCTACCCCCAAACATGGCTTTTTGGCAACTTTGCCTGCTTTGAGCTCTGCAGCCTGCACACTGGAGCTCTTCAGTCAGGCAGACAGAGTGTATAGTGCATTGGCTGGTACTGGTGGGGGGGGGAAACAAAGTTGGTTCCCACATGGGCACCAGTGGGCCTAAGGCGGAGGTAGGGATTCGGGGCACCCAGAAAAATATTTGGGGCCTATGCTGCATGGGCCCAGCCCTAAAAGTGCCTGGGGAGGGGGGTATCACTTTTGGCTTATTCATGATGCAGAATAGAATAGTTGTTTTCTTCCTCAAATAGAAAACAAACATGTTAAAGAGAAAGGTTCTATCCCAACTTTCTTGCTTGTTTCCAATTTGCAAGGAATGTTTAAATTGGGGAGTAATCAGAAACTGTATCATCTAGAGTCTGAAGTACTGTCGTCCATTCTACCACCAGAACATTCTACCATCTAATTCTGACTCTGCATACATACACCAGGGCTAAGAGTGACCTACATTCAGTCTCTGACTAAGGGTTGCTAATAGTCTGGTTTGACTTTTTTGCAGCTATAATGTGTGGCTCTCCTGGAGCATTTTTTAAAAACTGTGTTGGATTCTCATGTGTTGGAAGTAAACTGGTGACTAAAAGTTTGGGAATGACCTATTTTGGTCATTGTGTGTATAAGCAAACTGGTCACTGTGTGTGTAAGCATGACCAAAATTGTCATGTTTTGGCATGACAGATGGAGTGTGAGGCCTGGAGAAGGTGGGAGGAGGAATGCTAGGGTGGATTGCTGAGGGCTCCCACTTCTGGAGGGGGGCTCCACCACTGCTCAGGGAGCAGGAAAACATGTCAGTTATAGGGGTGTTGCCCAGGTGGTGGTATTATTGATGATGATGATGATGATGATGATGATGATGATGATGATGATATTTACACACAGTCTACCAGATGTTATTGATTGGATTTGGTACTTTAATTATCGGGCCCTTTCCAAGGGTCTAGAATAACTAAAGAAAAATTAAAGATATTGTTGTAGTATTTGTGTTGGCCCGAGTAGTGTGGCCTTCTGTAGCTGATGTGTTGTAATTTTATTGATGCCCAAGATGTCGAGATGGTGTTCAAGTCCTTTTGGTAATGCACAAAGAGCACCAACAACTATTGGCACGACTATTGTTTTCTTTTTCCAGAGCCGCTCAATTTCAGTCTGAATGTCCTTGTATTTAATTATTTTCTCCAATTGTTTTTCATCGACTTGTCTATCCCCTGGGATTGCAATATCAATTATCAGAACCCAGTTCTTCTCAATGACTGTCAGATCAGGCGTATTGTGCGTTAAATGCCTATCAGTTTGTATTCGAAAATCCCAGAGGATTTTTGCCTCTTCATTTTCTGTGGCCTTTTCAATCGGATGATTCCACCAGTTCTTGCTTGCTGGCAATTTGTAATTCTTGCAGAAGTTCCAGTGGATCATTCAAGCAACTTTGTTCTGTCTTTCCTTATAATCAGTCTGCTCAGTTTTCTTACAACATACAAGGTACTCAACTGTCTCATCCGCTTGCTTGCATAATCAACACTTACTGTCTTTCTGGGTCTTATCAATTGTTGCTTTTATAACATTTGTTCGTAGTGATTGGTCCTGGGCTGCAAAAATGAGACCTTTCGTTTCTTTCTTTGATGTCCCCTTCTTTAACCACTGCCATGTTGTGCTCTTGTTGACTTTCAATTGTATGTCATTAAAGAACTGACCGTGCAATGGTTTTTTGTGCCATTTTTCTCATCAATTCATCATCATCATCATCATCATCATTATTGTCATTGTTATTAATATAATGCTTTTCAACAGCAACAAAAGATCTCAAAGTGGTTTATATAAAGAGACACCAATAACAGCCACTGGAGAGGCACTATGCTAGGTCATTTGCTGGAACAGTTGCTCTCCCTCTATTAAATATTTGTTTTTTTAACCGCCTTGAGACTATTGTGGTAGGTGGCATACAAATGTATTAAAAAAAGAAAGAGAGCCACCACTTTAAAAAGGTACCACTTTGGCCAGTTAGCAGGTGCTGTGACTGCATGCTGTCTGCAGAACCAAGTAGCAGGCTGATATACTGCTGATCAAACTGGCCCCAGCTTGCTCCATCCTTTCTCTGGGGCACAGACCATTTAGCTTGTAGCCAAATAGTTAATGATAGTAATAATATCTGATTTCTGCTTCTGGCTGGTGCCAACAGCTGGTACTAAAATAATATGTACTGGCTGGGCTAACAGCTGATGAAGGACACTAAACAAGAATCAAAGTTTAAAATCTTAACTGAATAAAACTGGAAAATGCAATACCCATAGTAAGCCACTGTATGATTACACTAAATTTTAAGTATTGTAATGTAAAAATTGTAAAAATTGTAATGTAACCAGATTGCAGTGGTTACATTGAAATAAGGTATGAGAGCCAAGATACAGGCTGAATAACGATTGAATCCCAGTTAACTGGCCAGCAGATAAGTGGAGTAATTCTCTTTATCTTGTGATCCAAACAAAGTCTTTCCCCCTGCAGCCTATAATGTCTTATCTATGCTGTCCTAGAATTCTGGTGCTAATTATCTGGTTCCCTTCAACACTACAGTGGCACACCTTTTCCCCTAATCCATGATTTTTTCACTGTGCTGCTTGACTTTCACTACTAGATCATCCACATTCTCAGCTATCAGAGTAGTGTCATCAGTGTACCGTGTTATTGATGTTTCTTCCTCCAACTTTAGATCTGCACTCATCTTCTTCCAATCCAGCTTCCTTCAGTATGTGTTCAGCGTATAAGTTGAATAAATATCGAGAAAGTAGACAGCCTTGTCTTACTCTTTTGCTGATCTGGAACCAGTCTGTTTCACCATGTTTCGTCTGGACTGTGGCTTTCTGTCCTGTGTATAGGTTTCTCATGAGAATAATGAGATGTTCTAGGATGCCCATTTTCCTAAGGATATTTCACAACCTGACATGGTCGACGCAATCAAAGGCTTTTCTGTAGTTAATAAAGCACATATTGACTTCTTTCTTGTATTCTGTGGCCTTCTCAATTATCCAGCATGCATCAGCAATAAGGGTTAGGGTTGTTCCTTGGCCTTTTCAGAAACCAGCTTGAACATCAGGATTAAAATAAATTAAAACTAAAGACCTGGTTACTACTTGTGTTGTTTTTTAAAGCTTCTTTGGAAAGGAGGGTTTTCAATTTCTTTTTAAAGCTAACCAAATAGGGAGTCTGACAAAACCCCACTAGGAGGATATTCCAAAGGCAGGGTGACACTACTGAAAAAGCAGAAGCCACAACATCAATTTACTACTACTGTTTAACAAGATTATATGCTGTGCTAGCTTCTGTATTTGAAGCCCCATTTGACCATGGTCTTAAAATGTTACCAGTGAGTATTATCCAACTGTTTCTCATCATCTTTGTAATTTGGCAATGTGATATTGTAATAATAGGGCCTATTAACATTAAAAGAGTATTCACATGACTATTCAAGAGTGAGAGTGAGGGGGAAGGTTGTGAAACCTTACCTTCTTCCCAGATGATCCAGTAAACATTGTTGGGTATGCAGAGTGCATTCCTGGGCAATCTGCTGCTCCACCATGCAACACAGAGCTCCTTCAGGTATCTCACAATGTACCGTGTGCTCAGCGCAATGCATTGGGTGGTCCCCCCAGTCGACAGGTTCTCTAGGCACCCATCTCTGTGACCACACGGGCCTCTGTAGCAATTTCTCTGTCTGTCTCACTGCTTCCCTGGCTGTGCCTCCTCCCTGCCGGCAGCTTGTCCCCATTATGATATTTTGCTGGCTTCTTTGTGTTTGGAGGTGAGGAATGCAACCTTTCCTTGCTCTCCCTTGCTCTCTGATCTGAGCTGTATGCAAAGCATTATGGCCCATTCTCAAAATGACATGCATTGAAAGGAACAGCAAACTGTAAGACTGGACTAATTAGATTAGAGACTGGCATAAGAAGTCAGAAAGTTCATTTCGGGAATATGCATGTATATCTGAGTGCAAACTACTTTTCAGATAATTGCAGAAGTTGCTTTTCATGTGGGTGTGGTGTATGTAGAGAAGGAATGGATTTTATTAGAAGAAAAATAATTTTAAAAATCCATTTGCTATGCAGAGAGCTAACAAAACAAAAAAAAAAGATTTTCTCTGGATTGTGGCCAGTATCTGCAACATCAGTATGTCCATTGGGGGTTATGGTTCATTGGGCAAGGACTAAGGAAGTGATCTCCATAAAAACATTGTTGCTTGCTAGGATGGACACCCAGGCTAAGTGGTAGGCACCCATTGCACACACAGGCCCCAATAATGACAGGACACATATGATTGGAAGAACTAAGGCCACTTTTATTAATTAAATTTACAATTAACCTGCAACAAGGAACATTGTCATAAATCTGTCAGGCTAGCCAGACGAAGTGCAACAGAGACAGAAGCAGAACAGCAAAATTCAACAGGAATAAATTCTCCAAACCAGGTCCAGTCCGAGTCAGTCCAAAAATCCAACAGAGTCCAAAGCAAAATCCACAGACAAGGTCAACACAGTCCAGCGTCCAAACACGGTCCAGGCAATACAGGAACACAGCAGATTAGCATGCAAGAAACTGTTGTTGCTATCAGCAGGGTAGCTATATTACAGGCATCATAAATAGGCTGAACCCCCCGGTACTGTTAATTATTGTTATTATTAATTATTATTATTAATTCTATTTCTATACCACCCTTCCAAAAATGGCTCAGGGCGGTTTACACAGAGAAATAACAAACAAATAAGATGGTTCCCTGTCCCCAAAGGGCTCACATTCTAAAAGAAACATAAGACACACACCAGCAACAGTCACTGGAGGTACTGTGCTGGGGGTGGATAGGGCCAGTTACTCTCCCCTTGCTAAATGAAGAGAATCACCATGTTAAAAGGTGCTTCTTTGCCCAGTTAGCAGGGGTTAACTAACTCTCAGCAATTAAGAGTTGCCGAGTCAGCAGCTTTGCCTGTTGTTCTACGCATGCGGCTTCTTAGCTCTTGCTGTCTCTTGGGATCACTACCTCTCCACAGCTGAGACTGGTTGTGCCTCTTCCACAAGAGCTGCCTCACCTGGCTCTAATTAATCTTTAACTCCCTGTGCGTCCGACCCACTCTCCTTTGCAATCTTGCCCACCCTCCTCAGCTGTCCCTGACCTAGGCTGCAAAACACTGAGTGGTGGGCCCAGCCAGGCTTCGAGTAGAGGCAGATCCCAGCCCAGGGGCCACAAAACCTGAAAGGGCTGTTCCTCAGCTCCCCACTCGCCTTAATCGGTTCTCCAGTCAAACATCAATACGAGACAACCTACCCCAACCCGCACTCACCTGCAAAGTGACCAAACATCCTAAACAATGAAACCCTACCAGGAGAATCAGTGAGAAGCAGGCCCCCCAAAAGGTCACCCCCAAAGTCAATCAGGTGTGACACCAAAAAAAAACCCTGCTTTGCCCCCAAAAGGCAACTACATAGCCCTCACTGAAATGGGTTGGGCAGGCGGGTGCCTTGTCCCAGAGCAACTGAGCCTAAGCAAAGGGAGCTGGCCACTTATGCAGCTGCTCCCCCTCTCTCATTGGCCAGCCACCATCACATGCCAAGGGGAACAATATGGTGGCCCCTGTGCCTGTTGATGGGGTCAGGTGCACAACTGCCAGTGTAGCAGCGGGGAGCAGTCAGGCAGGCAGCAAGTGGCACCCAGCCGTTCAGCAGGCATGGAGTGGGGAGAGGGTGTCCTGATGCAACTTTGCTTCCTATGGCATGCTCTAAGTTACAGGAGATGGTTCATACCTGCAGCAAACATCAATGAAAAATAAGGATGTGCAAATCAATTTGGGTACAAATCGACTTGTACCCGAATCTAGCTGATTTGGGTGATTTGGAGACAGAAGAAAATTCCCTGTGGTCCATTTGCTAGATTCAGTTACAAATCGAATCGCGCCAGATTCAATTCAAATTGATTCGAGATTCGGATTTTTCCTATCATTCCCCCAGCTTTCATTTTAAAAAGAAATTTAAGCTCTAGCCCTTACAGAAGTGCAGTTATGGAGCAAAATAAGCCATTTATCTGAGCCATTTTTGGAGGGGTGATATATAAATCAAATAAATAAAAATAAATGAATAAAATGTATGGTCACTGTTTCTCAAGTGTTTGTATTCTTTGGTGTCTAATAACCTTTCCTCATAATGAATCCCTATGAGGATTCATTACACACCTTCATTTCTTCTATTCATTTTGACTGTGTTTGGTCAATGTCAACTGTCAACTGCCATGTGCCAACTACAACCCACTCCCACCTGCAAGGCAGTGGGGTACTACTCAGTTTATGTTCTAGGAATTTTTCAAGTGTTTAGATTCTTTGGTGTCTAATAACCTTTCCTCATAATGAATCCCTATGAGGATTTATTACACACACCAAAGAGTCTAAACACCTCAAAAATTCCTAAAATATAAACTGAGTACCCAGTGACTTGCGGGTTGGAGGGTAGTTGGCACATGGGATGACACTAATTCCCCACCCCCACCCGCAAAGCAGTGGGATCAAAATGAACAGAAGAAATGAAGGTGTGTAATGAAGACACCAAAGAATCTAGACACTTAAATATTCCTTAAAAAGAAACTGAGTACTCCAGTGTGTGTGGTGGGGGTGCGGGGGAGTGTAGATGCCTCGTGACAGTTGACAGTTGGCACTCTCCAATGATAGTCAAAATGAACAGAAGCAATGAAGGTTTGCAATGAATCCTCATAGGGATTCATTATGAAGGAATGTTATTATACATCAAGGAATCCAAACACTTGAAATATAGTGACCACACATTTTGCTCCATAACTCCACGTCTACAAGGGCTAGAGTTTAGCTTTAAAAAAAATTAATGCTGGGGATCCATATTAGGATTAGGATAGGCTGACTTCAAATCCCCAATATTTCTATGGTGGAAATATACAAAATTAGTAAAAACTTTTTAAAAAATCATTAAAAATCAATCAAGTGCTCCACTGCCTTAAAATTTAGGTGGTAAGTGGCACCCATGGGGACTTACCCACCATCCAAATTTGGTGCCCCAGGACCTTTATAAGTGGTCTGAATTGAGCCAAATCTGAATTGAATCAAATCAAATCCAAATCAAATTGGGGTGATTAGAGGGGACAGATTCCAACACAAAAAATATCAGGGGTGATTCAATTTGGACACAAATAGAATTTTAAAAATTGATTTGTGCACATCCCTATTGAAAAAGCTATGATTTTCTATTTATGTGTGCATTTTTGAAATAGCCAGGCAGAGCTGTCCTTGTAACTTACGAATGCATTTATTCTCCACTTTTGTAGCTGGTCTCTGCTTTACCTGTCGCTTATATAGATTTATTTACTTTTATATTTATAGCCGGTGGTTATTAATTTTTACTAAGCCATTATCTATATATTTGATTCTCTTACGGCCGACTGAACAGGGAACTGTGTAGGGCCTCAAGGAGATGCGTGTGGATGTTTGTAATGGCAGCAGCAGGCCTAGCCTGGGCTGGGAGGAGGCTGGAGGCAGTGGGATGGATTGGCCTGGGCGGCGGTGGCAGGGGTGAGTGGGGAACGGGCGGTGGGGGAGAAGGCCTCACGCCGGTTGCAGCCTGGGGCAGGAGGGAAACGGGTGGCGGGGTGCAGCCCCGGCGCCCATTGGAGGCTGGGACGGGAGGGAAATGCTCATTGGAGGCTGGGGCGGAAGGGAGGAACGGAAGGGGGGAGGGCAAGAGAGACCAGGGCAGGAGAGAGGAGGAGGGGGAATAGCCGGCCCCAAGGAGCGCACAGATGCTCTGTGAGAGGTCGGCTAGTTAGTTTTTATTAAGCTGGTAGTTTTTACATGTTTAGCCGGTAGTTATCCTTTAAAATAAATAAATACGTTTAACCTTAAACATGAAAAGGAAAGAGCCTGCAAGTTTGTTTCACTTATATCTTCCCAGCCACACTTTTGTTCTTAGATAAATCTGTCACCCTGAGCCTGGATCCTCCAAGAAGCCCAGAGACTTCTCGTGCACTATCCTCCCAACAGCCTTATAAAGGTTAGGCCAAGCGAAATAAGAGCTGAGAGAAGAGAAGCAAAAAAGATAGGTGGTTGATTGAAAGGAGAGAGATGGCCACTGGCGAATGCGAAAAAGTGCAGAGTGGCGAGAGACAGGCTGAAATATGAGCAAGTGGACAATGTGAATCAAAACACATATATGAGAGATGACTTATGAAGCAGAATAAACTGAGTGAAATAATTTTGTGGTAAGGCTAGATCCAGGTAGTGAAGAGCTGGTTCAGCACAGAGGATGAGGATATTCATTCAATGTCAGCCAAATTTACCTGTGTCAAAGGCTTGCTTCCCTTGTTTGCAACTGAAGAAGAACTTAACCTCACTTCAGACATTATGCTGATGTGAAGAAAGCAGGAAGTGCCATTGCCCCATACTTCTTGCTTCTCTATCTGAAACGGATCTTTTGGACATCTCCTTAGAAATGCCATTGGAGAACACTGCTGGGGAAGATCTGAAAGAATTATTTTGGATGTTCCAACAATGTTGAGGAACAGCAAGCATAAAGCATGGCCTTCCTGCTCCATTTAAATTAGTGTAATAACTGAAGTAATTCACCATCTCAAGTAAGACTGAAAAAGGAGTCATACTCAATAATGGCCCTTCATGAGCAAACTTGAAAGCAAAGAAGGAGCATTGGGGTATGTGTGTGTGTGGTTTATAGCTATATTTGTACTTATATGGACTGTTTTGGCAATGAGAAAATATAATTTGAGCTATATTAAGCTACAGTGCAGTCAAAGAACATTAAAATCATGTTAAATTCTAAAGTGGAATTTCTGCAGTTTTTGATTGAGCCTCTTGGTGTCGTATATATCAACAAGGAAGAGGACTCCAACCTGTCTAGCTTGGCTGCTTTTACCACCGTGCCCCCCCCCCCAAAAAAAAACTGAGAGAACAAGATGGCTGGCAGTACTGAGCAAAACTGGGGTATGTTTTGCTTAGAAAGAAACTGGATCCCATATCTTCCGAACTAGAACCCTTTTACCTGCTGGATACCACACCTTCTGAACTGGAATTAGGAGACTTTATTCTGTTGCAAGAGAATGGAAGAAACTCAGAAGCTCTGGAGATGAAAAAATGGACCCCTGCATTGTTTTTTCATGATGTTTGCTTGGAAGGAAGTTTCTTGGCAGATCCACTATTCCATTCCTGAGGAAATGCACAGTTTGTTAATTCATTTTTTCTCAAGCAGTTGATGTAGTCTGAAAATTACATACACTGCTTCTTAGGTACAAATCTAGTATCTTTTACCTACAGCAAAAGAAAAAAGCTTTAAAATAGCAAATGAATTTGTCTTTAATATTCTTAATTAAACTCTTAACATTACATGTAATATTCTAAAGTGAAGCTCCTGCAGTTTTTGATTGAGCCTCTGGGTGTCGCTGTTCACCAATAAGGGAGAGAAATGAAAGCTCTAACAAGTCCAGCTTTGCTGTTCTTATCCACAAACACAAAATAACTGAGAGAAAAGGCTGGCTGGCAGAGAGCAAAAAGGAGGTACTTTTTGCTTGAAAACTATCTGGATCCACATTTTCTGAACTGGAAGCAAGAGCCTTTATCCTGTTACAGGAGAATGGAAGAAACTCAGAGGCTCTGGAGATGGAAAAATGGACTCCTCCAATGCTTTATCATGATGTCTGCTTGGAAGGCAGTTTCTGGGCAGATCCACTATTCAATTCCTGAGGAGATGCAGAAAGGCTCTTTTGTGGGGGATATTGCAAAGGACCTGGGAATGGATGGGAAGCAGCTTTCAGACTATGGACTCCGCATTGTCCCAAGAATAGGTATGATCCAGTATTTTGCTTTGAATGACAACAATGGCCATTTACGGATTTCTGAGAGAATAGACAGGGAGGAAGTCTGTGGAAGGGCAGAGCGGTGTGTTTTAATGTTCCAGGTTCTTGTTGAAAGTGAATTAAAGCTTTATGGAGTTGAAGTGGAAATAACGGATATAAATGATAATGCTCCCCATTTCTCTCCATGGGAACAGAGGCTGGAAATCAATGAGGCAACTAACCTGAGATCTCAGTTTCCTCTTCCTGAAGCTCAAGATCCAGATCTGGGTGCAAATTCAGTGCACAATTATCAACTCACAGGCAGTAGCCATTTTTCTTTGGATGTGCAAATGGGAGCAAATGGTGTTAAACATGTGGAGCTAGTGTTGGAAAAATCTCTGGACAGGGAGGAGCAAACAACTTATGATCTGATCCTCACTGCTACTGATGGGGGTGATCCTGTCAGATCTGGTTCAGTGCAAATCCAAGTCATTGTTGTAGATGCAAATGATAATACTCCAGTTTTCAGCCAACCTGTCTATGAAGCAAGAATCAAGGAGAATATTCCTAAAGGGTCTACAGTTGCTGTATTAAGAGCTCTTGACTTTGATGAAGGAGTAAATGGAGAGGTTAAATATTCATTCAGTAAAAGCACTAAGGATTCCCAGATGTTTCTCCTTAATTCCACAACAGGTGAAATAATACTTGGTGGGAACTTGGATTATGAGGAATCATCCTCATATGAATTTGAGGTACAAGCAAAAGATGGGGGAGGACTTAATGACCGGTCAAAAGTTGCGATTTTCATTATTGATGAGAATGATAATGCACCTGAAATAGCGGTTACCTTTGTCACCAACTCCATCCTTGAAAATTCACCAACCGGAACAGTTATTGCCATTTTAAATGTACAAGATCGAGATTCAGGAAACAATGGGGAATTCACATGCTCAGTCCCCAAAAATCTCCCTTTTCAACTAAAAAAACCTACTAACAATTTTTACAATTTGATTACTGACAGTTCTATTGACAGGGAACAGGTGTCAGCCTTCAATATTACAATCACAGTTACTGATCATGGGATCCCTCCTCTTTCTACAGACAATGTAATAGCACTGCACATTTTGGATACAAATGATAACCCTCCTGTCTTTGAACAATCAAGTTATACTTTCTACTTTGTTGAGAATAAAAAGAGAGGAGCCTTGATCTTTTCCTTAAGAGCAAATGACCTTGACTGTGAAGAGAACTCCAGAATAACTTATTCCATCATTGAAAGTCAAATGACTGACTCTCTTCTCTCTTCCTACCTCTCCATTAACTCAGAGACAGGAACTGTCTATGCCTTGAGTCCCTTTGATTACGAAGACTTTCATGAGATCCAATTCCAGGTCAAAGCTCAGGATGGAGGCTCCCCACCACTCAGCTCCAACGTCTCTGTGACTCTCTTCATCCTCGATCAGAATGACAATACTCCAGAAATCTTGTATCCTTCCCCTCCCACGGATGGCTCCACTGGAGTGGAACTGGCCCCTCGCTCCTCTGAGCCAGGTTACTTGATCACAAAGGTGGTGGCTGTGGATGCAGATTCTGGCCAGAATGCCTGGCTCTCCTACCAGCTGATCAAGGCCACAGAGCCCGGGCTCTTCACTGTGGGACTCCACACTGGAGAGATCAGGACAGCCCGTTTCTTTCTGGAGAAGGATGCCCTCAAACAAAGCCTGGTGGTTTTGGTGAAGGACAATGGGCAGCCACCTCTCTCCGCCTCAGTCACTGTCACTGTGGTACTGGCTGACAACATCCCTGAAAGCCTCTCAGATCTCAGCAGCATCTCCGCTCCTCTAGAACCTGAGTCTGACCTCACTTTCTACCTGGTGATTGCTGTGGCTTTTGTCTCCTGCTTGTTCTTTGTCTTCCTCCTTGTCTTACTGGCTATCAAGTTGCGCAACTGGAGAAATGCACAGCTGTTTGAGTGTGGGAGTGTGAACTTCAGTGGTGTTCCTGTCTCACAGTTTGTGGGTATTGATGGAGTCCGAGCTTTTCTTCATTCCTACTGCCACGAGGTTTCTCTCACCACAGACTCAAGGAAAAGTCAGTTTAATCTTTCTAAGGCAAATTATTCCAATACTCTGAACAATCAAGAGACTTCTGAAGTAAAGGATCCTATACTATCTGATGAGGATTTAAATCTGAATAATGGTAATCCAGTCATAATCCAGGTGAGCTAAGAATTTTAGATGGACAAATTTGTATTTTGATAGTTCATGCACTTATTCACCTTGAAAAAATTTCACATAACTGTTCTCTCTGGTGATTTCCAAAACTATCTTAGTTTTGCACCTATAACCTTGTTCATTTTGCTTTTCCTTTTGTAGACCTCATCTTGTTTTATTTAGCACTTAGTATTGATGAATAAAGGCATGGCATTTTTACAATGCCTATTTCACATCACACTATGGTAATTTCTCATATACTTAGCTATTTTCTTCAGCTTCTAATTGTGTTCCTTTTCACATTGTCCAGTGCTAAACTGCCTTTCTGAACAATATTGATAAATGTCTTTTTGTGTCATTTTAAATTAATTGATGCACTATAAGTCTTCTGTGAACTGCAGTGTTAATATGGATACAAATATTTATTTGTCCCACTGGTTTCAGTGGAAGAGTTTAAAAACATGCTATACATGTTCCAAAGACATTAATTGGATTTAAAAGTACTTATCTTTGGCTGGGTTTGTACATTTGATATATCTTAGAATGATGCATATGCATAGAGAATTTCATGCTATATATTGAAAAATTGTCAGGAATGTATATTTGCTTTACTGGTACCTTCAATATACTGAGAGGAGAAAAGAACAGAAATATTTTCACTTCTTGATAGTTATATAGGGTTTTAGTATGTTTTCATTAGTGTGTTGGACAATTAGTTAGCCAGGACCCAATGGAAGATGTGACAGACCTAGATACAGAGGATGGATGAGATGACAGATCCATTAAGTGGATAGCCAGATGCTTCTGGGAAACCCATAAGCAAGTCAGGAAAACAACAGGCTTTCTCCTATTTTGGCCCCAGTAATTGATATTTAGATATAAACTTTCAGATTATATTGTTTGATCAGCAGACAATGGGTAAGAAAAAGTAAGAAGGGCATTACATGAAGAAAAGAAGTAGATAGATAACAGCTAATGTCATAGATCAGCAAAAGCGGATAGATACTATATTAATTTCAGTTGTTTTACTTATTGAGATGTGGAACCATACTTCCTCCGTTCAGAGGAGTAGGAAGGCAGAAAGGAGTATGTATAGTATTAGCAGAAATCATTGAAACATGCAAGGATTAAAAAGCTAACCCATTATACAAAGGGGGCCCCACCACATTATTCAAGGCCCCCTGGCGCCATTTCCCAACCCATCCCAAAGAAGATAAAATCAAAGACAAAAATGCTGCAAATAGGCTGAACCAGGGCTGCATGCTTTTTGCATGGCTTTTAAATGCCAAGTTTTGGCCAGCCAGTCTACCTCTGGTTACTTGCAGAATTACTCTGGGTGGGAAAAGTAGCCTCATAATCACTACTTTTTTCATTTGAAGAACAATGTGACCACACATCTGGCACAGCAAAGGCTGGAAAGGGTGTGTTTCTTATGAATAGGGACATGATAGACTTCTTGTGATTGTTGCAAAACCAAGTTATGCACAGCAATCTCAGTTACGACAGAAATGTTAATGGAAAGGAAAATAGGATTTGACTAACACCAGATTGTAGTTTGAGTGTTGGAATTCCTTGCAACAGAGTACAACCTGTCTCTCTCACAAGAATTACAACTTGTACTATCATTCCAGAAGAAAGCTCCGCATATACCCTTCGAGATCACAGAGAATGGTACAAAAGTTGGTTAGTTAAGCAGAGCAAAAGTGCAATGTAACGTTTTAAGCTGATGGCATACCTCATGTAAGTTTTTTTTAAAAAATAATTATAATAATTTAATCGTATTCTATATATATTTGTATTGTAAGCCATCACAGTAGCCAGGATTGGCAAGATATTTTTTTTAAATAAACAATAAAATAACTCTGAATTGTTTCTCAAAGGTTGTACAGTATAGCCGGTTTGGTATCTTGGAGTTCTAATGTGCTTTTGGTGAACAGCTCTCATTGGAAAGTAGATCATCATGTTCTGTACTGCCTGTATATTAAAGAAATAGCTAAGAAATCAATATCAACTTTTGGGCATTGAGCGGAATTGAAGAAGTGTGGACTTCATGCCACTCAAAACAATTTGCATAGCAGAAAGAGGTACCGATAACCCCAACCATCTATTAGAGTTTTCTGGGCAGCCAGCATCCCAAGCAATAATAGTGGAGATGTATGAATTCCCACTTTGCACATGACACAAACAATATGAAAGAAGAACAAGTTGTTCTAGTGAGAACTAATCAGCCTACTTTCCTTTCACTCTCTCTACATCTGTACTAAATTTGGCGCAAATCAAGGTCCACAAGTTAGATCTCTTGCACCTCAAATGTTCACGTGTCTGCCATATTGGATCGGGGTAGATGTCATCATTACAAACTGCATCATTGAGTTGTCCCTGTGTATCACTCACTACAGCTGTTCCAAATTTGGTTCAAATCAGTTAGAAAGTCTTCCAAGTTAGTGCACTTGTGCCTCAAACATTTATGCATCTGTCATCTTGGATCAGGGTGAGTGACATCATCACAAACTACACCACTGGGGCATCCCTGTGTGTCCATTCAGCTGTAGCAAATTAGGTTCAAATCGGTGAGACTGTCCACAAGTTAGTGCACTTGTGCCCCAAATGTTTACATGTCTGCCATCTTGAATTGGGGTGGATGACATTGTCACAATATTCATTGTTGAGGTGTTCGTACAGCTATAGCAAATTTGGTTCAAATTAGTTAGACTGTCCACAAATTAGTGCACTTTATTTTGTTTGTTTATTTATTTATTTTTGCATTTTTATACCGCCTTTCGTTAAAATATAGCCCCAAGGCGGTTTACAAAAGTTAAAAACATACAATAAAACCACAATAAAAACAACATGCTAAGAGTATAAAAACATATAAAAACAGGCATAAAACAATACAACAAATAAAAACACCCAGAAGCAGCAGTAAAAACGATTATGTAAAGGCCTGGGTAAAAAGCCAAGTCTTTACAAGCTTTCTAAAAGCCATGATGGAGTCCGAGGAACGAATGGCCACTGGGAGAGCATTCCAGAGTCTGGGGGCAGCAACAGAGAAGGCCCTGTCCCGAGTGCACGACAGCTGGGCCTCTCTCATTGTCGGCACCCGGAGCAGGGCCCCCTCAGATGTCCTCGTCAAGCGGGCAGCAACCCTTGGGAGCAGGCGGTCCCTCAAATACCCCGGGCCCAAACCGTTTAGGGCTTTAAAGGTCAAAACCAGCACCTTGAATTGGACCCGGAAACGAACCGGTAGCCAGTGCAGCTCTTTCAAAATGGGGGTGATATGTTCCCAACGGGCAGCTCTGGATAAAACCCTCGCTGCCGCGTTTTGCACTAGCTGCAGTTTCCGGATATTCTTCAAGGGCAGCCCCACATAGAGCACGTTACAGTAATCCAGCCGTGACGTGACTAAGGCGTGGGTAACCGTGGCCAGATCTGCCTTCTCGAGAAAGGGACGCAGCTGGCGCACCAGCCGAAGCCGTGCAAAGGCACCCCTGGCCACCGCCTCCACCTGAGTTTCCAAAAGCAGAGCCGGGTCCAGTAGTACCCCCAAGCTGCGTACTTGCTCTTTCAAGGGGAGTGCAACCCCATCCAGAACTGGTAAAATCTCCTCATCCCGATTGGCTCTCCTACTGACCAACAGTACCTCCGTCTTATCCGGATTCAATTTCAGTTTGTTAGCCCACATCCAACCCATCACGGCCTCCAGCCCCCGATTCAGGACATCCACCGCCTCCCTAGGATCAGATCACAAGGAGAGATAGAGCTGAGTGTCATCCGCATATTGCTGACAACTCAGTCCAAATCCCCGGATGACCTCTCCCAGCGGCTTCATGTAGATGTTAAACAGCATGGGGGACAAGACTGAACCCTGCGGGACCCCACAGGCCAACGGCCACGGGGCCGAGCAGTAGTCCCCCAGCACCACTTTCTGGACCCTCCCCGCAAGAAAGGACCGGAACCACTGCAACGCAGTGCCTCCAATTCCCATACTCGAGAGGCGGCCCAGAAGGATACCATGGTCGATGGTATCGAACGCCGCCGAGAGGTCCAGCAGAACCAACAGGGACGCACTCCCCCTGTCTAGTTCCCGGCGTAGGTCATCCACTAGAGCGACCAAGGCAGTCTCAGTCCCATACCCAGGGCGGAAGCCAGATTGAAAAGGGTCCAGATAATCCGTATCATCCAAGACCCTCTGCAGCTGGGACGTCACCACACGCTCTATCACCTTGCCCAAAAAGGGAAGGTTAGACACAGGTCTATAGTTATCCAGGCTGGAGGGATCAAGGGAGGGCTTTTTAAATAGAGGTCTTACCACCGCCTCTTTAAGGCACGATGGCATCCTGCCCTCCCTTAACGAAGCATGAACGATCACCTCCAGCCATCTGCCTGTCCCCTCCCTGGCAGCTTTTATTAGCCATGAAGGGCAAGGGTCAAGAGCGCACGAAGTCGTCCGCACACTGCCCAGGATCTTGTCCACATCCTCAGGCCGCACCAACCGAAAAGAATCCAACACAACGGGACCAGATGGTACCAAAGTCACGTCTGCCGGAACTGCCAAAACTCTGGAGTCCAGGTCAGCAGGGATGCAAGCGACTTTATCTGCAAAGTGACAGGCAAACCGATCACAAAGAGCTGTAGATGGCTCCTCCCCCATTGTCCGGGGGAATGTGTGGAGCAATGTTTTCACCACACGAAACAGCTCTGTTTGCCTGCACTGAGCAGACACAATGGAGGCGGAGAAAAAATGTTTCTTCGCCACCCCCACGGCGTAGTCCCTAAAATGGGTTCTAGCCCGTGTTCGATCGGATTCGTGACGACTCTTCCTCCAGCGTCGCTCCAGCCATCTCCCGAGTTGCTTCATCGCCCTAAGCTCCGAGGAAAACCAAGGAGCAGAACGGGCTCCACCAAGCCGGAGAGGGCGCTTGGGGGCAACCGTGTCAACAGCCCGGGCCATCTCTCCATTCCAGAGATCAACCAAGGCGTCGACAGGGTCACCAGCTCTGGACACTGGAAACTCCCCGAAGGCCGTCTGAAATCCAAGCGGATCCATAAGCCTCCGGGGGTGGACCATCTTAATCGGCCCACCACCCCTGCAGAGGGCAGACGGAGCAGTCAAACTAAACCCCACCAGGTGATGATCTGTCCATGACAAGGGAGTGGTCTCAAATTCCCCCACCTCCAGATCATTTATTTCCCAGTCGGCAAAAACCAGATCCAGAGTGTGTCCCGCCATGTGGGTAGGGCCCGATACCAATTGAGACAGGCCCATGGTTGCCATGGAGGCCATGAAATCCTGAGCCGCACCCACTAGGGGGGCCTCAGCGTGGACATTGAAATCCCCCAAAACAATAAGCCTGGGGGAACCCAAGGCCACCTCCGAGACCACCCCCGCCAGCTCAGGTAGGGAGACTGAAGTGCAGCGGGGTGGTCGGTACACCAACAGAATCCCCAGCCTATCTCGGAGGCCCACCCTCAAGGACAAACACTCGAAATTCTGAGATTGCCTGACCGGGCACCTGGAAACGGGGAGAGTCTCTCGAAAGATGACTGCAACACCTCCTCCCCGACCCTCGAGGCGGGGCTGCTGTACGATCTGGAAACCTGGAGGACAAAGCTGAGAGAGACTGACCCCGCCCAGCGCATCCAACCAGGTCTCCGTCACACATACCAGGTCAGCACGCTCATCCACAATCAGATCGTGGATGAGAGATGTTTTTGCATTAACTGACCTGGCATTCAGCAGCAGCACCCTAATCCTCGAAGGAGTGTTCTCAGAGCTCCCTAGGGTCAGAGGGTTGGGAGAAGGGCCGGAAAAAGGAACAGGCCTCAATTGCCTGGACCGATTTCCCCTGTAACGGCCTGCCCAACTCCCACCGCCATACCTCCCTCTGCCCTCTACCTGTGATATTGCTGCCCCCACTCCAGACCCACTTTTTTGCTCCCCCAGACACATCTCCCCAGACTAACCCACCACGGCTTCTTGGCTTAATTAAAAACAAAACAAAACCAGGCTTGCGTAGTCTCCTGCTGACTTCTTAATTGTGAGAAGATGGCTCTTCAGGGCGGAAGGAGAGAGATCTTCTGGGCCTCAGGCAGCTCGCCCCAAGGCAGAGAGCCACAAGGATGAGAGCCCTTGTGCTCTCGCCCTTCGGCTCGCGCCAAGAGGCTCACGCCCTTGGGCTAGCCTGCCCTATATAGCAGCAGCAGCAGCAGCCAAAGCCCCAGCAGCAGCCCAAGGAGATGTTACACACACCTGAGGAAAGGTGGGGCAGGGGCAAAGACAGCAGTCAGTCAGTGCCCCACCCAAGCTGTTCCCCTTCTGTCTTCTTCCCCGAGGCCCTGGGGCTAGCCTGCCCCATATAGCAGCAGCAGCAGCAGCCAAAGCCCCAGCAGCAGCCCAAGGAGATGTTACACACACCTGAGGAAAGGTGGGGCAGGGGCAAAGACAGCAGTCAGTCAGTGCCCCACCCAAGCTGTTCCCCTTCTGTCTTCTCAAAAGACACTTGCGCCTCAAAAGTATACGTGTCCATCATCTGGGATCGGGGTGGATGACATCATCACAAACTGTGCCATTGAGGTGTCCCTGTGTGCCACTCACTGCAACAGTACCCAATTTGGTTCAAATGGATTAGGCAGTTCACAAATTAGCCCACTTGCACCTCAGATGTTCATGTGGTCACCGTATTGAATTGGAGTGGATGACATCATCACACATCATGCCATTAAGGTATCCCTATGTGTTTCTAAAGTTGTAGCAAATTTGGTTCAAATCAGTTAGGAGGTTCACAGGTTAGCCCACTTGTGCCTCAAAGGTTTACGTGTCCACCATGTTGGATTGGAGTGGATGACATCATCACAAACTACACCATTGAGGTGTCCCTGTGTGTCACTCAATGCAACTGTACCAGAGTTGCCAGAACCTAAGGGGTATACTTGTGGGTCAAATGGGCCATAAGCCAGAATTTGGCTTTTAAAAAGCCAAATCTGGCCACCTAGAACTGTACCCAATTTGGTTCAAATGGGTCGGGCAGTCCACAGATTAGCCGACTTGTGCCTCAGACATTCACGTGAACACCATTTTGGTTTGGGATGGATGACATCATCACAAACTAGAGTGTCCCTGTGTCACTCACTACAACTGTACCAATTTTGATTTAAATCAGTTAAGCAGTTTAAAAGTGGGCTACACTTACACCTCAAAAGTTTACATGTCTGCCATCTTGAATTGGGGTGGATGACATCACAAACTGTGCCATTGAGGTGTCCCCATGTTTCCCTAGAGCTGTGTCATGGTGCAGACTTCTGACTCAGAAGAGTCAGAGGAAGAACGGGAGGATTCCCCTGCTAGTGAGGGCTCAGAGGCACAGCAACAGGATTTGGCAGGGAGACCAGACTCTGGAGCTGAGGACTTCTGGGAGAAAGGATGAACAGGAGGAGGCAACACGCAAGTTCTGAGCTCCTGTTTTTATCTTATTTTCTGTTTTTCTTTTTTAATTAAGACTTTTGCCTTTGGCTTATAGCCTAATTGAGCTGTTTGGCTTGTATTCTGAAGCTGTGCCAATTTTGGGGAATGTTTTCACTATCAGAGGACTGAGATTACATTACTGCAAGATTTGTCTCCCCTGACTCAGCGGTTTTTAGCAGGAGTGAATGAGAAGCGTCTGCAAGGAGTGTTTGCAGCTAAGTAAGAAATGAGGAGGAGGCAGGCTAAGAAACATACTAACAAGCTTTTTGAGAAAACCGCTCTGAGCTCTGTAAGCCTTTCTACTCAGTAGACACAGCTGCTCAAGCGAAGAGTGACTCCTCTCTTTTGCAACCTCAGTTTGCAGGCTCTTTGCATGTTGAAAATGCTGGGAATGACTTTATCGCTGAGAGCCCAAGGACTAGCCCAGTGGGGGTCTGCCGTGAGCAGAGTCAAGTATGTAACAGATCACCCGGCTTTCATTACAATTTGAGCAGGATGAGTGAGCCCCTCACACATTCTATGGATGACCCAGCTAATTTATCTCCGAGCAATTTAAGGAAATCTCCCACTCCTGCTATCAGTGAGGAAATACCATTTAAAATGTCCAAACTTATACTGGAGACTTTGATTTACTTATTTCAGCGTCTCTCTAAAATCATAGCCCAGATGGACTCCTTAGCCATGGATTTGAAAAAGTTATCTAATTCAGCTTCATTGGGTAGGTCTGAAGACAGCAAATCATTACAAGTAAAGGAAGGCAAACAGCTTGCTGACGCTTATTCTCAAACGAGAGTGCAGATTCCAGCTTCTGACCATGTGTCGTTAACTGAGTATTCTATCTCATCCAAGGGGGAGGTTTGTTTTTCCCCCTTTGGATATCACCCCTCACGTACCAAACGTGACAATTCTCAGTCAACCTATCATCCAAACCATATTATTTTGGACATTTGTCATAACTCCACTAGCGCTGGAGTTCCAGCGTCAGCGCTGGAACACAAAAGGAAAAAATAGAGCTTCATTAGCTCAGATGTTGTGCTTTCACCTTCAAGCAATTGATTTGATTTCCTTCTCTAAACTCAAATCTTTTAAATCTTACATGTTCAAACTGCTGCTTAGATTTGACTATGCTCTAATCCCTCAATCTTTGCTCAGAATGCGGGACTGTCCAGCTAACTGGGAGATATTCCCCAGGAGAGTTATTGGGGAGCTCTCAAACACTCCCGAGGACCCCGTTGAACTATATCTGGGGTCCATGAGGAAATGCATGATCACACAAACAAATCTGACTACTGGCAATCCACAGAAGAGAAAATCCTCATGCAGTTCCCCTATAGTTAAGAAAGATCATCAAACTCAGACTGGGTGCACAGATCCCATATTGAACACTATTGCTGTACCCAGTTCAACCTTGTTAGGCTCAAGGGAACCAAACGATCTTTTGTTTGTCACTGTTTCAGAAGTGGGTGAACTATCCGATGGATTGCAACCCCCATACTTTTTGGAGGAGAGTGCTATAGTTGAAATACATGGGAATTTATCTTTGGCGATGCAGGCAGACACCCAGTCTAGTCTGGTTCCTAACTCGCAAGAACTGAAGTCTCTGGATTCTGATATCCTGCAACCTTTGGAAGCGCTGAATGATTCTATTTCTAAGAACTCTCTGTTAGCTCTTAATGCTACCAGCCCAATGGAGTTGCCAGGCGAAGTAGATAAGATTGAACTAATAGTGGGATCACTCCTGAAGGATGGTTTATGGTCTAACATTTCCAAGTTAAACTCTCTTGAGGCTATTTTAACAGAAAACAGGAATCAAAGAAACAAGATCTCTCCAGAGGAAAGCGCAAGTAATATTATCTCATCTGTTTATTTACAGGAGACTGATAAATCTAATCTCTCCCACTCGAAGGATCACCCGAGCAACTTGGCTATTGATGACCTACATCATATGAGACAGACTAAAATCACAAATTTTCTTTTCCCTTTGGAAAAGACTGCAGGAAGTTCTGTAAATGTATCCAATCTTCTTTTGCAGCAATGACAGTCTCAGTTGGTCTTGGCCAAGTCGAAGTATCTGAACTTTACATCCGGGGATGCACTGCTAGAAGGGCGTGTGGGAGGCTTCTCAGAGTTGGAAACCCTGGTGGCAAAGTCCACGACGGGAAATGGTGTGGGTCCCTCATTTTTGGAGTTTTCGACCAAACAGCTCTTCCCTGCCCGCTCAGAGACTTGTTATGCGAGCGGTGAACAGTCGACCTGGAAAATTCTTGGCTGGAATATTGCCGGGTGGAACGGGAAGAGAAATGATGCAGAGTTTATTACTTTCATCCAACAGTGGGATATTCTAGTGTTTCAGGAGACGTGGACAAAAGATGAGATCAATATCAGTGGCTATATCATCTACTCACTGAAAGCCCACTTAGATACCAATAGGGAAAGGCTGAAGGCTGGCTTAGTATGTTGTATATCACTAGCCCTGAACGTAGAATCCATCTGATTAGCTGACCTTTCCCCCTATGCTATGGCAATTTTGATCAAGGCTAGGAGTGGAGACTTTCTATTGATCAATGTTTATCTGCCTCCCAGTCAATTACTTAATTCCACCACAACAATTTGGGAACAGTTGGATATCTATATAACAGAAGCATTATTGAATTTTCCCCATGCTTCTGTAATTTTTATGGGGGATTTTAACTCCAGATGTGGTACCGATGATAAAACGTTGATGGCCTCGCATTTTTGGAAATGGGGAGATTGCATAGATGGTGCTTCTCTCACTAACCGTTATTCCAAAGATAAATGTATCAACTCATCAGGAGCCCAATTGCTCTATTTAACTAAGATACATGAGTTGACCATTTTAAACGGTACTATACCCTCGGATATTCCTGGGGAATATACGTTTCTTTCCTCGCAGGGAAATAGTGTTGTGGACTATGTTATGGTTTCCAAATCTATCCTTCCCTATGTATCCTCCTTTGAAGTGGGTGAGCAAATTTTTAGTGATCATTTACCCATGAACATCTATTTAGATCGTCGTCAGGAAAGGAGGGGTAATTTGTTCCCCTGTGCTTTTGAGGATAGTTCTGCCAATCTTAGCTGCAAAATAAAATGGTCCAAGGAGGTAGAAAATGAGATTTCCAGGTTTTATGATTCTCCCAAAGGTAGAGATTTATTTAACTCCATTGTGCAAGCTCACCTGGGACCTCAAACAATTGTTGCTTACGGAAAATTAGAAACTGCTCTTATGCAAAAGTTCCTACATTGTAGTAAGCTACATTCTACACAGGCCTATAGTAAAAGAGCAGCTAATAACTGGTTAGATCTGTGTTGCAGGGCATTACGTAAACAACTGCTGAGTATCTACAGAGAATATAGATTGGGTACAGAACAAACAGTCCCACCAATCTACTATCAGATTTAAAAGGCATACAAAAGTAGTATTAAATATTCTAAACAACAAGCATTGCGAAGTTTCTGGAACAAGCTTATTATGGCTACTACTAATAAAGATAGCCACACTGTGTTGCTGATTGGTCTCAGCAACCAGCCGGGTTAATATGCCTTGTAGAATTCCGGCTAAATCGTGGGAATCTCACTTTTTTGCTGTCTATAATGATGCCCAGCCTAGCCAGATCTTTCTTCCCCCTCTGATTGGGGAGCTGCCCCGTTGGCCTCCTGTTACTCCTGCTGAAATAACGGATTTAATAGGTCGCCTTAAAATGGAAAAGCTCCTGGTCCTGATCTTCTTCTTCCTGAACTATTAAAAGCCAATATAGAATGGTGGGCTTTAGTTCTAGCAAATTTATTTACATCTATTAATAGTTCAGGTGTTGTTCCAGAGCAATGGAAAACAGCAATAGTTGTTCCCATATTCAAAAATGGTTCCCATTCAGATCCATCCAATTATCGACCTATTAGTTTGTCGTCAGTGGTTGGCAAATTATATGCTTTGTATCTTTTGGATAAGCTTGAGGCATGGATTTCAGAAAATCAAATTCTCGGGATTGAACAAGCAGGCTTTAAGCAGGCCGCTCTACTCTCGATCACTGTATGATCCTGCACCATCTAGCAAAGAAATACTCTAGCGGCCCCAAATGCAAATTTTTTGTTGCCTTTATCGACTTAAAATCTGCGTTTGATTCTATCTCCAGATATTTATACTGGTCCAAACTTGGAAAAACAACAATAGATAAGGGATTGCTATTTTTGATGATGCAGCTTTACTCCAATTCCTCATTTCGGGGCCCTAACTGATGAGGCTCTAACTGATTCTATCCCATCAATGGGGCCCTAACTGATTCTATCCCCTCTACTCGTGGGGTTAGACAGGGCTGCGTCTTGGCCCCAACATTGTTTAATCTCTTTATTAATGATTTGGCTCCATTTCCGGAGAGTGTGGATTCCCATGCCCCGAAGCTGGCTAACAAATGTGTGCCCATATATCAAGCAGTCTGTGATTTCCACTGTTGCTGTTAGGAACTTTCGTTGACCACGGACTGTGTTCTATTTTGAATTCTCAACTTTTCCGAGTTCCAGTTTGCCCTTGTTCTGTTCTTTCCTGATCTGTGTTCTTGTTCCGTTAATTCCTTGCTCTGGTGTCCTTGTTCTTTTTCATTCCTTGCTCTGTTGTTTTCTTTTCAGTTATTACTCAGCTATTGTTAGAGGGGGGTACCTAGTTCATTTCAGGGGACTTGATTCATTTACAATTTTCTTTGTGAGCCTTTTGTTTTCCTTCGTGCAGCTTCGCTGCTACTTTCTGTTAACTCACAGGGGGAGTGCTGAAGGGTGTTGTAAATCCTGTTGGCTTAGCCGAGCTAACAAATTTATGACAAGCTGCAACAATTTTGGTTCAAATTAGTTAGACTGTCCACAAGTTAGTGCACTTGCACCTCCAAAGTTTATACATTCGCCATCTGAATTGGTGTGGGTGACATCATTACAAACTATACCACTGAGTGTCCCTGTGTGTCACTCACTGCAACTGTACCCAATGTGGTTCAAATCGGTTAGGCAGTCCACAAATTAGCCTGTTGGCACCTCAGATAGTCACATGGCTAGCATTTTGAATTGAAGTGTATGACATCATCACACGCCACACCATTAGGGCATCCCTATGTGTCCCTACAGCTGTAGCAAATTAGGTTCAAACAGGTTAAGCGGTTTACAAGTTAGCCCACTTGCTCCTACAAAGTTTACATGTTCACCATCTTGAATCGGTGTGAATTATATCATCACAAACTACGCTGTTGAGGTGTCCCTGTATGTCACTCACTGCAACTGTACCTAATTTGGTTTATATCAGTTAGACATTCCACAAATTAGCCCGCTTGCGCCTCAGATGTTCACATGGCCGCCATCTTGGATTTGAGATGACATCATCATACACCACACCATTTGGGCAGCCCTATGTGTCCCTACAGCTGTAGCAAATTTGGTTTAAATCGCTTAGGCAGTTCACAAGTTGGCCCACTTGCGCCACAAATGTTTACACGTCCGCCATCTTGGATTGGGGTGGATGACATCATCACAAACTACACCATTGAGGTGTCCCTATGTGTCTCTACAACTGTACTCGATTTGGTTCATATTGGTCCAGGTGTTTCGAAGTTGATGGGGGCGGACGGACACGTACACACACACACAGAATGCCGGGTAATCTCATAAGCCTACTGGAAAGAAGGCTATAAAAGAGGCATGAGACCTTTAAACATTGCCTTTTCTCTGTGGGAGTTTCTGTGTGGGAGTCGTCGTGTGGGAGATACTTATCTATAACCTGCTACCACTCAGCGATGTCATCCTTCTTCAATTTGCTGGATTTATAGTGACTGTGAGAGCATGGTTACAGATACCAGTTCTGCAAGCAGTTGCATCCTCCTTTCCAATGGCCATCATGTAGAATATGTTCGTTTGAAAATATCTTTAGTTGGCTATAAAGCGAAAAGGTGACTGAGTTGATGCTTAAAATTATGTTGAGTGGATTTCAGAGATCAGCCAAGCCACCCAAAACCAAATACAAAACCCAGCTGTCAAAGTCAATGGTTAGGTATTAGTATACAACAAAAATCCAGACGTGTCTGGGGATGGATTATCTTTTGATTCCTTGAAGAGGACAAATATTTATATACCGCTTTTCATAAAAAGTTCCCAAGCAGTTTACATAGATATAGATAAAATGGCTCCCTGTCCCCAGAGGGCTTTACAATATCAAAAAGAGACATAAGGACACCAGCAACAACCACTGAAGGGATGCTGTGCTGGGAATGGATAGGTCCAGTTGCTCTCCCGCAGCTCAATAAAGAGAATCACCACTTTTAAGAGATGCCTCTTTGCATCTCTTTGCATCAGGGGACTGACTGAGGGAACTCAGCTCAGTGGAGTCATAAAGGGTTCAAGTCTGTGATTTAAGAATGTAACGGTGTGATGATTGTGTCTCCTTGCTCTTTCAATATTCAACAACATCTGCTTGAAAATAGCAACTCCAAGATATTATATTTCTAGGACTGAATAATAGTTTTGATGGGCAGGATGTTTTGGAATTCTTCGTTCCTCTAATCTTTGAAGGATTAGAGTCTGTCACTGACAATTCCACTTTGAACATTTCGGTTCAAAGCAGATCAGGACCAGGGACCTGAGCAGCAATTAGGTGGGAACTGAAGAAAGTGAAGCAGGCAATAAAAGCTCATTGATAGTGGAGGAATGCTGAGAGCCATGACTCTAGAGGAACGAGGAAGACAGATGGGTGCCTTTCACACACAACTGCATGGACCTGCTTTTCTGTGATACCCTCCCATACCCTGGGGCTTGCATGTGAATGATGCAACCATATGAGAAGGCCAGACATGCAAATCTTGCTTTTGCACTCTTCCTTTACAATCTGCTCATATGGTTGTGTCATTCACAGACTCTGGAAGTGCCTAGTTACTTGAAGTGGCATAATGGAAAAACACACAACTGCAGCTGTCTGAGAAGGACACTTTGGAGAGAAATGAAGAAAACATATGAGCAATGAAGAATGAGGGCAGTCATGCTTCATATGAGAGCATATTGGATGAGAGATGAAAGACAATGAACCCTGGGAAGATGAAGGCCAGAGCAGTAAGTTCAGAGAGAAGCACATGGCAGTTGAGCTGAACCACCACTCACAGATGAGGAGGACTAAATGGTACATAACAAATTGTAATAACCAGCCAAATTCTTGGTTACGGGTCTCTAAGTAATATATTAAATATTAAAGTCTTGCAAAGCATTCAATCACATTCAGATCTGGTAGTAAACATGAGAAAACCCAAGAAAAATAGCATAATGATTTTTTTTTAAATGTGTGGCTTCTGTGGATAAAGAAGGAATACTATCATGTTAAACATAGATAAAAATTATCCATATTTGAAAATGTTGTCATCTTTTGTCAATCAGCTAATGTAGTCTGAAAATTACATGCACAATTTCTTAGGTACAAATCTAGTATCATGTACATACAGCAAAATAGCAAATGAATTTGTCTTTAATATTCTTAATTAAACTCTTAACATTTCATTTAATATTCTAAAGTGAAGCTTCTGCAGTTTTTGATTGAGCCTCTGGGTGTCGCTGTTCACCAATAAGGGAGAGAAATGAAAGCTCTAACAAGTCCAGCTTTGCTGTTCTTCTCCACAAACACAAAATAACTGAGAGAAAAGGCTGGCTGGCAGAGAGCAAAAAAGGAGGTACTTTTTGCTTGAAAACTATCTGGATCTACAGCCTTTGAACAGGAAGCAAGAGCCTTTATCCTGTTACAGGAGAATGGAAGAAACTCAGAGGCTCTGGAGATGGAAAAATGGACTCCTCCAATGCTTTATCATGATGTCTGCTTGGAAGGCAGTTTCTGGGCAGATCCACTATTCCATTCCTGAGGAGATGCACAAAGGCTCTTTTGTGGGGGATATTGCAAAGGACCTAGGAATGGATGGGAAGCAGTTTCCAGACCATGGACTCCGCATTCTTCCCAGAATAGGTATGATCCAGTATTTTGCTTTGAATGACAACAATGGCCATTTACAGATTTCTGAGAGAATAGACAGGGAGGAAATGTGCATAGAAGCAGAAAAGTGTGTATTAAAATTTCAGATTCTTAATGAGAATAAATTAAAGATTTATGGCGTTGAAGTGGAAATAACAGATATTAATGATAACGCTCCTCAATTTCTGCTAAAGGAATGGAAAATGAAAATCAGTGAGACATCTACACCTGGAGATAAATTCCTTCTCCCCAAAGCTCAGGATCCCGATCTGGGGGTCAATTCTATACAAAGCTATCAACTTATGGACAGTAGCCATTTTTCTCTGGAGGTGCAAATAGGAGAAAATGGTGTTAGACATGCTGAACTAGTGTTGGAAAAATCTCTGGACAGAGAGGAGCAAGCAGTTTATAATCTAATCCTTATAGGTACTGATGGGGGTGAGCCCATCCGGTCTGGCTCTGTGCAAATCCAAGTCATTGTTCTAGATGCAAATGACAATGCTCCAGTTTTCAGCCAACCTGTCTATGAAGCAACTGTGAAGGAGAATGTTCCTGAAGGATCTACAGTCTGTAAAATAAAAGCAATTGACCTGGATGAAGGAATTAATGGAGAGGTAAAATACTCATTCGAAAAAATTAGAGAGAAGAATTCCAAAATATTCCTATTAAACTCCACAACAGGAGAAATTACCCTTGTGGGAAACCTTGACTTTGAAGCATCATCCTTACATGAATTTGAGGTGCAAGCCATGGATGGGGGAGGACTGAGCGACAGATCAAAGGTTGTGATCTTCATTACAGATTTGAATGATAATGCACCAGAATTAGAAATTAACTTTGTAACCAACTCTGTCCTTGAGAACTCACCAACTGGAACTATCATTGCCATTTTAAATGTACAAGACAGAGATTCAGGAGTCAATGGGCAAGTCAAATGCTCCATTCCAAATAACCTTCCTTTTCAGCTCAAAAAGTCAATGGATAATTTTTATACCTTGGTGACAGACAGACCGCTTGACAGGGAACAAGTAGCAGCCTACAATATCACTGTTACAGCAACCGATGATGGGTCTCCAACATTATCAACATCAGCCATTGTTTCGCTCCAGGTGTTAGACACAAATGACAACCCTCCACTCTTTGCAGAATCAACCTACACCTCTTATCTTCTAGAAAATAACCCAAGAGGAGTGTCAGTCTTTTCCCTGAAAGCAAGTGATCCAGACTGGGAAAAGAATTCACAAGTAAGTTACTCCATCATTGAAGGCCAGATGAGCGAATCTCTTCTCTCTTCCTTTCTCTCTATTAACTCGGAGAATGGAGTTGTTTATGCCCTTAGTTCATTTGATTACGAAGACTTTCGTGAGATTCAGTTCCAGGTCAAAGCTCAGGATGGAGGCTCCCCACCACTCAGCTCCAACGTCTCTGTGACTCTCTTCATCCTCGATCAGAATGACAATGGCCCAGAGATCCTGTATCCTTCCCCTCCCACGGATGGCTCCACTGGAGTAGAATTGGCCCCTCGCTCCTCTGAGCCAGGTTACCTGGTCACTAAGGTGGTGGCCGTGGATGCAGATTCTGGCCAGAATGCCTGGCTTTCCTACCAGCTGATCAAGGCCACAGAGCCAGGGCTTTTCACTGTGGGACTCCACACTGGAGAGATCAGGACAGCCCGTTTCTTTCTGCAGAAAGATGCCCTCAAACAAAGCCTGGTGGTTTTAGTGAAGGACAATGGGCAGCCGCCTCTCTCCGCCTCAGTCACTGTCACTGTGGTGCTGGCTGACAGCATTCCTGAAAGCCTCTCAGATCTCAGCAGCATCTCAGCTCCGATAGATGATCCCCAGTCTGACCTCACCTTCTACCTGGTGATTGCTGTGGCTTTTGTCTCCTGCTTGTTCTTTGTCTTCCTCCTTGTCTTACTGGCTATCAAGTTGCGCAGCTGGAGAAATGCACAGCTGTTTGAGTGTGGGAGTGTGAATTTCAGTGGTGCTCCTGTCTCACAATTTGTGGGTATTGATGGAGTCCGAGCATTTCTTCACTCCTACTGCCATGAGGTGTCTCTCACCACAGACTCAAGGAAAAGCCAGTTTAATCTTTCTAAGGCAAATTATTCCAATACTCTGAACAATCAAGAGACTTCTGAAGTAAAGAATCCTATCCTATCCAGTGATGATATCAATTTGAATAATAGTGATCCGAACATAGTCCAGGTGAGCCAACCATTTTAGATGAAAATGGTTTTATTTTAGACTAACAATGTTTCATTTTGTTCAACAATGTATGTACCAAACCTCAAAAGATTTTTTCCATCTGCCAGTGTTTTCTTCCTGACATCTAGTTTTCTATGCCAAGGGAATTTTTCTTCTGTATGTAGGAGCATTCCGTCATATGAGTGCACAATTGCAGCCCTGAAGCAATGTAGTCGAGACCAAAATTGGAATAGTATGAATTTTGGTATATTGTATGTATTTTTTTAAAGTTGTATTCTGTGTTGCTATCATGAATTAACATCAAGGTGGCTCCCCAAAGATAGATCATCATAAAATATAATATAAAAATAGATTGCAAAATACTTAACAGCATCCAATCTCTCCTACAAGCTAAGTTTTGTTGAGTTCAGTGGAACTTGCTACTGAATAGATATGCATGGTTCACACTGTTTGTCCACCTTTCACTAAGATGAAATTTTCAAATTTTGTAGAAAAGGTTTCAGTTCATGAATGCAGAACTTTTCTTCTTCAGTGTTGCAGTTTAGGGATCTGCAAAGGTTTTGACATTGAAATGTTTTGACTCCAAATGTGCTGTTTCAAGTGTTTTGAGCTCTAAACAATACAATCCCATTTCGATTTGAAATGTTTCAACATTTTGAGCACCATTTTGGAGGCCTGTTTCTCCCTTGATGGTTGGTTTTCTGACACCGACTTGCAAATCCTATGGGGGTTTGGGGGAAAGCTTAAAAATTTGTTAAAACTCGCTTGTTCCCCTATTTCATTTGTGGGTTGGGTGGTAGGTAGCACCCATCATGCTGTACCATGCAGCCCATTTTGTCCTCCCGAGGAGCTACCCATGGGGAACAATGGGGTATTTTGAGTTTCCCCATTGTTCCCTATGGCCAAAACACTCAAAACGTTTCAAATTTTGTTCCGTCGAAACAACTGGGTCGACCACTGTTTGGACGAAACATTTTGGCTGTCTGCATTTTGTTTGAAGCTCAAAACAAAACACAAAATCCATTTCAGGCACATCCCTGTTGCACACAGGGTTTGCTAATATTCAGCCTACATATTCTATTTTGATAAAATTAGTTGAACAGTGCCTTTTCATAGTAGAGAAGGAGAATTGACGGTGTCATCTGATGCTGACCTTTTTGTAAGTTTTGTACTAAACGTTGCTTGACTTGTATTCTTCAGATTGTTGTACAATTATCACAGAGAACATTCTATTACATCTTTCTCCATTTATATTTAATTACATCTTTCCCCCATTTAAAACTTACACTATATGAACATAAGAATCAAGCAGACTATGTGATGAGCACCCTAGTTATATTAACTAGTTTTCCTGGAGGCCTGTGTTGAGGGGCGAGTGCCGTCCATCTCATAAAGTGACCAGACATAAAATTCTGTTATTACCCAGCTGCCACTTTCTCCAGGAGCATTTCTAGGTACTTAAAAGACCTGGGGCTGGGCCCATGCGTGGGAAATTGGTATTTAAAGAAAAAGATGTTTTATTGAAACATCTGAGCTGTCAATGATACCCCAGATATTCCAATAAAATCTATGGATTTCCATGTATTTAATTTTGGCAGCAAACAATTTAATTCTGGTAGCAAAGCTTCATAGTCACAGTGCAACTGATTAGCACCAGTAATGTCCTGAAGTCCCTCCGATAATCTTGTATGTGTCTGGAGGCTGAAAACGTATATGTGGTTATTCATTATAGTATGCTCCCCTTGATCTGTGTGACATAAGGCTGGTAGTCTTGTTGCAGATGTACAAAAAGGAACACAGTAAAAGAGTAGGGGTGTGCATGGAACTGTCTGGCCTGGTTCGGTTCGAGGCCGGACTGGCCTCGAACGGAACCGGGCCAGTTCTGTCTGGCCCCCCATCAAATGCCCCCGCAAACTTTTTTTAAAATTTAAAGGTTAATGAAGTACCTTTAGCCCCTTCGGGGGGCTTGCTGAAGCCGCAGGGGGGGAGGTCCGCGCGGCTTTAGCAAGCCCCCCGAAGGGGCTACAGGTACTTCATTAACTTAAAAAATTTTTTTTTAAAGTTCGCGGACCTGCCAGACTGGACCTGGCGGTCCGGGTCCGGTCCGACGGAACCGGGGGGTGGTTCGGTTCAACCACAAACCCCTGAACCCCCAGACCGGACCCCCGGACCAGTCCGCACATCCCTATAAAAGAGCAAACAAAAGGGAAGGAGCAAACAGACTTCAAAGGAGTCTTCCCTGAACAGAGGTGGAGTTTGCAAAATGACAAAAAGTCAGAGAAAGGGTTAACAAAAAACTGGCAAACCCACAACAAGAAGGGAATTTGGACCCTGTAGTCAGGATGTTGTTATGCAATTCTATCTGTGTTCAATATTAAAATAAAACTCTTTATTTCTGATCAAACAGGTGGTTATTTTAAAAGGGAACATGGGTTTGAACTATTTAAAGGTTTTTTTCTAATGTGTGTGTGTGTGTGGTGTCTAGGGCATGGCTGACTTTTGACTTGTCATATGTAAGGAGATGGAGAATATGGTTCTATCTAGAGTGAAGAGGGATCTTAGGAGAACTTAAGTCATACTTTCTAAGTGCCTCTTTAAGGGAAATATGTGGCTGATTTTTCATTACAATGATGAATCTAGATAGAAGATGTATCTCTTCTTGACGCTCAATAATGTTGCCCCTATGGGTTTTCTTGTTTTATTTGGTGGAATCTCTAAATAGCTTCAAGGGGTTCTTTCCCCCCATTGAGGATTAGACTGGCTGCTGTGCTGTGATGACACCTTCAGACACACCTTCAGACACAAATGTGTCAGGTCCCTGCTATGTTGAGAAGGTCATGTTGGCTAATTTCTGGCATTACTGCCTCTATCATAACATTGACAGCTTCACATGTCTTGTCAGCAAAGGGGGTCCCCATGTCCTAGAATGATTTCCTTTACCATTGGTGAACACTTATTGAAGTGGGGAGCAGCAGTGGAGTCTGTGGGAAATACCTTTGGCAGGAGGAGGAGAAATGAGTACATTCGATAAGGTCCTGAGGTTCTAGAGGAGCCTGGACTACACACTTTATTTTTCACATGGTCATCCGTACCCAAGTACCTACAAGATCTCGGTTACTGGATATGTGGGGAAAGCAGCACAGACTAGACTTCTAGTAAATCAACTATTGTTGTTTACAACCTGTGACTTACTGGAACGGCCCAGGGCATTAAAAAAATTGAAATAAGTTGTACTTTTATCTGAGGATGATCTCTGCTTACTGGCCCATCTGGGCCTAGGACTGTTCAGGCACCTGAGGAGATCATAAAGGCCCCACCAAATTTGCTGCAAAAGTGAAATGGTTTTCTCCAGTTCCTCACAAGGACTTTTTTATCCTGAGGCCTTCTGGGTTTACCTCAAGAAGCAATACACGACCATAGTGAGAAATATAACAAAACATTTTTAATGTTGATACAAAAAAGATCCTTTGAGTTTCTCACCCACTAACCTAGCAAGCATGAGGTTGCCGGTTTGAATCCCTGCTGGTATGTTTCCCAGACTATGGGAAACACCTATATTGGGCAGAAGCAATATAAGAAGATGCTGAAAGGCATCATCTCTTACTGCGCGGGAGGAGGCAATGGTAAACCACTCCTGTATTCTAGCAAAGAAAACCACATGGCTCTGTAGTCGTCAGGAGTCAACATTGACTCGATGGCACACTTTATAGAAGTATAGAAAGCTGCATATATCTGTGTGTAAATCTCCATACGCTGAAACTGAGTTATCAGTCCTCACTCTCTTCAACCCCCACCACCCCAAAATATAAAAGAATCCCCTTCATGGTGCCTCGCTTATTATTCAAAAAGTGGCTTAAAAATACAACAAAATCCTTAGGCACTTTGACTGGAAATAATCCACTCATAAATTGTGTTCAAATTGATAACACTTATCAGTCTGTTGGTCAGCTTTTATTGCATACTGGACCTCTGAAATCAAGTATACTAAAAACTTAAAGCTCTTATGAGATTGTGTGTGCTTATTTTAAAATGTAATAAAAATCTGACATAAAGGAAATACACAACTCAGAACCCACTGCCCTTTATGCTAAATAGCAGATTTGCAAGGGATTATAAAAATAAGATAGCAATTTATATGGAACAATAAAGTAAGTATTACTCAGCAAACAGCACTGAGGTTTAATCTGGAAAAACATGGTAGAACTTTAAATTTTGAAAAATGCTTTCCTAGAATAAATTTCTTTTCGAATAATAAGAAAAACTACAAGCAGGTGTAATTCTCTATGTGGACTCAAAGTGTCACTGTTGGACAATACGGGAGCAGCACTAAATTGTGTAAGAGGCTCCTGCCGCAATATCTCTCTGTGATGCTTTATCTGATCAAGAAGGAGAAGCAGCAGACGGTTCTGTTTTAAAAGCTGATCAAGAAAAGAAAGCTCTTGGTTTCTCAAAGATCTGCTAATACAGGCTACATTGCAATGAGAGATTTGAAAATTGAATTGGAACAAAAAAGGATGCAGGCAATGAGAGTAATGAAAGTAAAACACCCGGAGAGAATCAGAGAGATCATCAGGAGTCAGGTACAGTTTCTGTTCATGTTCCTCTCTTTGTTCTGTCAGGTGGCATCTGAGCAGGTTCAGTATTCAGTTCTGGAGGAAACAGAAAAGGGCTCCTTTGTAGGGAACCTTGCTAAAGATTTGGGTTTGGATGTCAGGGAGTTGTCAGATCACAATCTTGGTATTTCTTTGGAAAATCCATACTTTTCTCTGAATAAGCAAAATGGGAACATATATGTGAATGGCAGGATAGACCGGGAAGAGATTTGTGAGAAATCATCCACTTGTGTCCTAAAGTTAGAAGCAGTGGCACATAATCCTTTGAACATTTTCCACATACACGTGTCCATCCAAGATATTAATGATAATGTCCCTCATTTCCGGAAGGAAACTATTGAACTCAAAATGAGTGAATCAAATATTCCAGGTGCTCGATTTTCCCTTGGAAATGCTGAAGATGATGACATTGGAATCAATGCTCTCCAGAATTACCGTTTAAGCCCCACCCCATATTTCAAGCTACAAATTAAAGAAAGCAAAGATGGTGGGAAATATCCAGAATTAATACTGCAAGAGCAATTGGATCGAGAAAAAGAACACACACTCCATTTGATTCTTACAGCTCTGGATGGGGGAGATCCAATAAAAACGGGGACAGCCAATATTTGGATTAATGTTACTGATGTTAATGACAATCCGCCCATCTTCACCCAGGCAAACTACAAGGTAAGCCTGAAAGAAAATGTACCAAAGTGGACATCTGTTCTTCAAGTTAAGGCATCTGACAGTGATGAAGGATCAAATGCTGAGATCACTTATACTTTCAGCAATATCCCAGAAAGTGCCCAGAAGAAATTCACCCTGGATCCTAAAGAGGGAACAATTATGCTCAAAGAGGGTGTTGATTTTGAGGACAGAACTAATTATGTGATGATAATACAGGCAAGTGATGGGGGTGGATTGGTGGCACATTGCAATGTGGAGATTGAGGTTCTTGATGAGAACGACAATGCTCCAGATGTGATACTTACTTCAGTGACCAGCCCAATTCCTGAAGGCGTTGCTCTGGGAACTGTTATAGCTCTGATTAAAGTCCAAGACAGGGATTCTGGTGAAAATGGGGAAGTCACTTGTCATCTGAGAGGCCTTGTGCCATTCCAGATAGTATCATCTTCAGGTAATTACTTCAAGATCCTCACAGATAGTCCCCTTGACAGAGAAAGGACACCAGAGCATAACATTACGATCATAGCCACAGACAAAGGCACACCTCCTCTCTCCACACACAAAGCCATCTCACTGCAGATCTCGGACATCAACGATAACCCCCCAGCCTTTGAAAAGTCTTCCTATACTGCCTGCGTTCCAGAGAACAACCCATCGGGAGCATCCATTTTCCATGTAAAGGCCTTTGACCCAGATCTCGATCGCAATGCACGCATCACTTACTCCATCCTCAACAGCAACATTGAGGACCTGCCTCTCTCCTCCTTTGTCTCCATTAACTCTGAGACTGGCACCATCTATGCACAGCGCTCCTTCAACTATGAGCAATTCAGGGAGTTTCAGATTCAAGTGAAGGCACAAGATGGAGGCTCCCCACCCCTCAGCAGCAATACAACGGTGAGGGTGTGTGTTTTGGATCGCAATGATAACACTCCCCAGATCCTGCATCCTTCCCAAGGATCTGGGGGTTCCTCTTTCTTTGAAATGGTGCCTCGCTCAGCTGAGTCAGGTTATCTGGTGACGAAGGTGGTGGCAGTGGACGCTGACTCTGGACACAACGCCTGGCTCTCTTTCCATCTCCTGCAGGCCACAGAGCCCTCTCTCTTCACCATTGGGTCCCACACAGGAGAGATCAAAACAGCCCGAGCATTGCTTGAGAGAGATGCTGTGAAGCAGAGGCTGGTTATCATGGTGAAGGATAATGGACAACCTCCTCTCTCAGCCACCGTGACTCTGAACCTCGTGTTTGCTGAGAACTTCCAGGAGGCGCTGCCAGAAATGAACACCCAGCCTAGTGACTCAGAATACCAGTCCGATCTACAGTTTTATTTGGTATTGGCATTGGCTTTGGTGTCCTTTCTGTTCCTTGTGACTGTGACATTGACCATTATGATGAAACTTCGGAAGTCAAGACATCCCACTTTCCTCCAGTGCTTTGTTCCTGCTCCTCATTCCAAGACTGGTGCCATATTCCCACCTAATTACAAGGACGGGACTTTGCCTTATTCCTACCAAGTCTGCTTATCCTCCGAATCCAGGAGAAATGAGTTGACTTTCCTACAGCCCAGTGTCCCAGTAGCAGAGAATATTCTTTGCAATGGCAAACCTGATATCTCTTTGATGTTCAGTGAAGGCTGTCCTTTCAGTGCTGAAAAGAAGGATACTGAAACAGTAAGTTCTCTTTTCTTGACTTCAGAATAAATTCATATTGCATAGCCTATTTCACTGAAAGTTTTGCTATTGCTCATTTAATATATGTATATCCCATCTTTTTAACAAACTCAAAGTAGTTTGGATCAAACAAGTAAGAACAATAAAAATAAGTTCAATACAAAAGCAATGCAATAGCTAAAAAGATAGAATTAAATATCATACAAGCATTTTCAGAGGAGCCATTCTCAAATACCAAATTACATGTAAAGGATGCGGAGTGGATTACAAGAGATTAAAAGTAGCTTTAAACAGATATATTTTTAGACAACAATGAAAGCAGGGCAGAGATGGGGCAAGCCACAAAATGGATTTCATGAGGGAGGGAGTTCTGTACCCTAAATGCTGAACATGACTTGGCTCTCACATGAGGGTGCATGAGGAGGCCTTCATCCATCATCCATATTAAATAAGGCCTTCATCCATATTAAATAAGAACATAAGAACAGCCCTGCTAGATCAAGCCCAAAGCCCTTTTAGTCCAGCATCCTTGATCACACAGAGGTCCACCAGCTGCCTTGGGGAAGCTCACAGGCAAGAGATTAAGCTGTGCCCTCTCTCCTGCTGTTGCTCCCCTTGCAGCTGGTATTCAGAGGCATCTTGTGCATCTCTATAAGAATAAACAAGTTTTCTGAGGCAAATATGTTGTTTACTTCCCATTGATTCTTGTAGTCCTGGGAAATGTGGCTTTGACATAAACAGGGGTGGGCCTGTAATAGAACAGATAGGTTATATTAATCCTGCTTGTGAGAGTCATGGAGCCTCTTAGAGGAGCCCCTGAGCTCTCCCCTCCACCGCCACAGGCCTCCTTCAGCTGGTCCCCATCCAATGGAAGGATGGTGTGCACACAACCCATTGGGAGCTGATGGAGAAATTCCGGGAATTCTGGGTTCATTTAATGAACAGAGGCCCTCACCGTCCATCAGGTTCAAACTTTATTGATCATGCCATGCCAGGTGTCTCTCTTCCAAGAGCACACACTCAGGCTTTTGGCAAGAGTCTTTTATACAGTTTACATACAGCCTATAGGATTGAGTACAGAGCCTATCAGAGGCCAAAGTTTTATGGTATACACCAATCATACTAGCACAAGCAGAATAATGCTTAGTCATTGGTAGACAAGGTGAACCAATTACAGGGCAGAAACCAGCAATAATGCACCAATTAGCTTTAGCTACGTTTATGCCTAATAAGGCAGGGCAAGCTGTGGTCAACAGGTGTCTGTCTCTACTCAGGCAGGGCAGAGTATTGTTTCCAAGAAAAGGGGCCCTTGTAACAGGAGGGTGCAGAAACCTGTGACCCTTCGGACTTACGTATGTAGGTTACACAACTAGGTGAAAGGGGATAGTGGAATTTTCCTTCAGCAGACCACATGCGTTCCCTACTCCCATTGGCTGGGAGCTGATTGAAGGATGATGGGGGAAGCCAGGGAGTATGGGGATGTGGGCCCCCTGTTCCCTTGCTATGTCCCTGTACATAAAGATTGGCATATTGAAGTGTTTCGTAGAGTGTTCCTATTCTTGTCAATGGGTTTGCTCTTAAATACCTGGAAGGTAGTTGAAATGTAAAAACCTTTGCTCATGTGTGGATAAGTTTATGAGTACACGTCCCTAAATATAGAAAACACATGTTGTACTTCAAAGTGTCTCTAAATTGTTTTTGCTAGCAATTATGTTGTGCATTGATTGATTTCAGTTCAGTTCTCAGTGAAGCTCTATATAATTTCTGCTTTAGTCAGAGGCTGAGAAATGAGAATAGTCGTGATACAACCAAAAATATGAAGCAATGTTCAGTGAAGGAATTTCCAAGACAACTCATGCTGTAATAAAAGCAAATATAAATCAAAAATAATGAACAAATCGTATATGACTACATATTCAGAAAGTCTGAAATAATTGTTTTGGATATAAGAAAGGTGGGCAATGATGTACCAGTATTCCATTAAGTTTGAGGGAAGAATCTGACTCATTTATGGACTAGTCCCATTTGTACGTTTATAAATTGCTCTGCAATGTGAGGCATACTTTGTGCAACATCTTGATCCAACAATAATTCAAGAGACCCCTGAATCTAAACAATCCAGTGCCTCAAATGCATACGTGTTTTGTCAATTTCTGAAGTCTATCTTCACATATATGCCATATCATTTCTGTTCTGTGGATTCTGAATGGCAATACAGTACCACACTCCATTCTATTGGCCTTAATGAGTTTGTGACACCCCTCTAGTTGATGTGAGGAGCAGAACAAAAGGAGCAGCTGGCAGTTTAAATGGGCAGAGGCAGAGTGAGAGCAAGGGTGTCTAGCTGGAATTGGCTGAAATGTGTTGGGGACCAGCCACAAGGCTCTCTGGAGATGTACATATTGCTCTCTGGAGATGTACTGCCTGCTGAAGGAGTGCCTGTCTGCTTTTACTATGCTCTGCTTGCATATTTATTTGCTTGCAAAAATAAAGTGTGTGTGGCAAAGACAACACATTCTCTCATCTGGTAGATAACACGCTCTCGCACCTGGTAGCACTGCCTTCAGCTTTTCATCATGGACAGGCAGGAAGCGCATAACACTGAACACTCTGATTCTGGAACATTGGAACATAGGAACATAGAAAGCTGCCTTATACCGAGTTAGACCTAGCTCAATATTGTCCACACAGACTGGCAGCGGCTTCTCCAAGGTTGCAGGCAGGAATCTCTCTGGGCCCTATCTTGGAGGTGCCTGGGAGGGAATTTGGAACTTTCTGTATGCAAGCATGCAGATGCTCTTCCCAGAGGGCCCCCATCCCCTCAGGAGAATATCTTACAGTGCTCACACATGTAGTCTCCCATTCAAATGCAAACTAAAGGGGACAATTCATGCTTGCTACCACAAGACCAGCTCTCCTCCCAAAATCTGCAGCATTAGTGATCTTAGATCAGAACAGCATAGTGATGGGGAAAGCTTTCCTACTGTAAAAGATGATAACTTTTCTATGAATGAAAACCTGCCCCACCTGCATTTTTAAAAGAAACTGAAGAATTATGTGCCAGTGCTGGGTAGGTAGAGAACTGCTGTGGAGAAAGTGGGCTGTCCTGCTCATCTTGGCTACTTTTTTCTTCCTTTTAAATGACTACATGAGTGTTCATGATGGAAAAGTGCTTACCGTGGAGAAACTAAAATAAGAAGAAAACAAAAAATTAAAAGATGTCCAAAATCATGTGTGAATGGGGAAGGGGATTGTGTGGTGTGTTTTTTAAATTCCTGTGGTATTATGGAAAATTAGAGGTCTCTAGGGAAATTCCAGTGCAATTATAAAACCAATTTTTATATGCTTGGTCATCTGCCAAAATAAATGTTCTCAATTACAGTTTACTGATGTTGGGACAAAGGAGAAGAGTTGGGGGAAGTTACTACTGCTGGCACCCATTTTCCTAAGTGTCTGAGCCACAGAGAAGTTGGCATCTGATTGTGCAAAAGTGACAACAGAGGAAGCATGAGTTATTTATGCTTCCTTATCCTCTGCACTGTAATGTGTAAAGAGAAAAGTTGATGCATCTCCCTAGGTGAAATATGCGACTTCCAGATCAATGTGGAGCTCATGTCCCCACTTTCAGAGATTAGGTGGTTGATGATTGGAGAGAGAATCTTCCCAGTGGTGGCACTTTGCCTTTGAAATAGCTTTCTTGGAAAGATTCATGAGGCGCCTAACACCTTTTAGATGTTAAGACTTTCCTCCAAAACCAAGGCCTTTGCTTGAACTGCTTGCTGCTTCTAATTGCACTATGCATTGAATGACTGCCATCTTATCTACTTTGTCTATTTTTGTTACTTGTTTCATGGTTTGATTGTGATTTTATTATTTGTGTTTTAAAATATTGTAAGTCACTTTGTAGACATCTTTTTAAAAAAAATCAAGTAAAATAAGGAAGAAATGGAGTGAGATGAGTTGGTAGAAATGTGTGGAAGTGAAAAATGGGAGCATAGGAAGATTAAATTAGTGAGAGAAGAGAAGTATTTCCCCTAAGGAAATGACAGAGGTGGCCAGATTCTGTGAAAACTGGAAGGTAGAAGAGGTTCTAAAATTATGGTATATGGTCAGGAACTGGACCAGGACAAAGACTGCAATATTAAATATGACCATAGACACCAATTTGTAGGTCAGTTGTAATTTTAGTGACATTTTAGAGTTCGAAAATAAAATCAGTAGACATATATGTGTATGGATCCTAGCTATGCTTTTCTAAGTCTTGTAGAGTTTTATTCATGCTGGGTGAAAAGGAAATCTGAGAGTATTATAGTCCTATGATATTGCTCAGAGATTAAATTTTTCAGGTACAAATCAAATAACTTTTGTATAAATAAAATACAATTTTATCATGAGAAAGATGACATTAAAATTCCAACAGGAACCATTTGCAATTTTTGTTTGCAACTCTTGGTGTCGCTGTTCACCAATTTGGCAGAAAACACACACTGAAAGTGCTAACCTGCCCATTCCTGCTAAGCAATAGATCAGACTGGAACTGGCGGTGTAGGAAACAAACTGATGCAGCTTCTGCTTTAGAAAACAAAATAAAAAGATACAAACTGTTTTGAACCAGACCTGGGAAATGGGGGAAAAACAAAGGCTTTGGAACTACAAAGAACAAATCTTGCAGTTCCTTATAATGGTGACCCTTTTGGAGGCAGTTTCTGGGCAGATCCACTACTCTATTCCCGAGGAGATGCATAAAGGCTCTTTTGTAGGGGATATTGCAAAGGACCTGGGGATGAACAGAAAACAGCTTGAAGACCATGGACTGCGGATTGCTACAAGTACAGGTATGATTCAGTACTTTGAACTGAATTCCAACAGTGGTTACTTACAAATCTCTGAGATAATAGACAGAGAAGAAATCTGTGGATGGGCAGAGATGTGCATCTTAAAGTTACAACTTATCTCTGAGAGTAAATTAAAGATTTATGGAATTCAAGTAGAAATTATGGATATAAATGATAATGCTCCGTGCTTTCTGCCAAAAGGATGGGCACTGAAAATCAGTGAGACATCTACACCTGGATCTCGCTTCCCTCTTCCTGAAGCTCAGGATCCAGATCTGGGCACAAATTCCATACAGAGCTACCAACTTGATGGCAGTAGCCATTTTTCTCTGGATGAACAAAGAGGAGAAAATGGTGCCAAGCATGTTGAAATGCTGTTGGAAAAGCCTCTAGACAGGGAACAGCAATCACTCTACAATCTAACCCTTACAGCTCTTGATGGAGGGGATCCACTCAGGTCTGGCACTGTGCAAATACACATCATTGTTCTAGATGCAAATGATAATGCTCCAGTCTTCAGTCACCCAGTCTATGAAGTGAGTGTCAATGAGAATATTCCCAAAGGGTCCACATTGGCTACAGTAAGAGCCACTGATATGGATGAAGGAATCAATGGAGAGCTAAAATACTCCCTACAAAAAATCACAAGGAAGGACTCCCAGATGTTCCTATTAAACTCCATAACAGGAGAAATTACCCTTGCTGGGAACCTTGACTTTGAAATATCATCCTTACATGAATTTGAAGTGCAAGCCATGGATGGGGGAGGACTGAGCGACAGATCAAAGGTTGTGATCTTCATTACAGATTTGAATGATAACGAACCAGAATTAGCAATAAACTTTGTAACCAACTCTGTCCTTGAGAACTCATCAACTGGGACTGTAATTGCCATTTTAAATGTACAAGACAGAGATTCAGGAGTCAATGGGCAAGTCAAATGCTCCATACCCAACAATGTCCCTTTTCAGCTGAAAAAGTCAATGGACAATTTTTACACCTTGGTGACAGACAGACCGCTTGACAGGGAACAAGTAGCAGCCTACAATATCACTGTTACAGCAACCGATGATGGGTCTCCAACATTATCAGCATCAGCCATTGTTTCGCTCCAGGTGTTAGACACAAATGACAACCCTCCACTCTTTGCAGAATCAACCTACACTTCTTATCTTCTAGAAAATAACCCAAGAGGAGTGTCAGTCTTTTCCCTGAAAGCAAATGATCCAGACTGGGAAAAGAATGCACAAATAGGTTATTCCATCATTGAAGGTCAGATGAGCGAGTCTCTTCTCTCTTCTTTCCTCTCTATTAACTCGGAGACTGGAGTTGTCTATGCCTTGAGTTCATTTGATTATGAAGAATTTCAGGAGATTCAGTTCCAGGTCAAAGCTCAGGATGGAGGCTCCCCACCACTCAGCTCCAACGTCTCAGTGACTCTCTTCATCCTCGATCAGAATGACAATGGCCCAGAAATCTTGTATCCTTCCCCTCCCACTGATGGCTCCACTGGAGTGGAACTGGCTCCTCACTCCTCTGAGCCAGGTTACCTGGTCACTAAGGTGGTGGCCGTGGATGCGGACTCTGGCCAGAATGCCTGGCTTTCTTATCAGCTGATCAAAGCCACAGAGCCCGGGCTCTTCACTGTGGGACTCCACACTGGAGAGATCAGGACAGCCCGTTTCTTTCTGGAGAAGGATGCTCTAAAACAAAGCCTGGTGGTTTTAGTGAAGGACAATGGGCAGCCGCCTCTCTCTGCCTCAGTCACTGTCACTGTGGTGCTGGCTGACAGCATCCCTGAAAGCCTCTCAGATCTCAGCAGCATCTCAGCTCCTATAGAGGATCCCCAGTCTGACCTCACCTTCTACCTGGTGGTTGCCGTGGCTTTTGTCTCCTGCTTGTTTTTCACCTTCCTTCTTGTATTGTTGGCCCTTCGACTCCACAAGTGGAGAAATTCTCAGCTATGTGACTCTAGAAGTGTGAATTTTAGCGGAGTTCCAGTTTCACAGTTTGTGGGCATTGATGGAGTCCGAGCATTTCTTCAGTCTTATTGCCAGGAGGTTTCATTGACTTCAGGCTCTCAAAAAAGCCGGATTCTTTTTCCAATTGGAAGCTGTACCAATACCCTGACAGCACAGAAGGCATCTGATGAACCAGATCCATTGTTAATCATAGGTGATTCTAACACTACTCAGGAGGCACCAATCTATCAGGTAATCATGCACTTTTAATCATGTAAGCACTTATAATTTTTTAGAGATATGTTCTCTCTTTCTTTGCTCTTTGTTGATTTTTAAACAATATTTTTGTGTTGTTTTTGCTGAGTTTCGGCTGGAAGTTTGTCTGTTTTTTACGGGCGTGGTAACTTTGGTATTGCCTTCCTAAGGTGCCCTGGTCACTCAAATCATAGCCTCTGAGTCTATGTCTTAAATACTGGCAAAATGATGCACTTCTGTTTCTTTGTACAACACACAAATTTAGTTAGAAATGTAGGCTTCCATTACAAAAATCTGTCTTTTTTGTCATCATTCAAATATCATGTTGTTTCAAAACTTCAAATAATTGCCCCTACCACTTCCAGCATCCATGCATTTGGCACTAGTCTGCAAGAAGCAGATACTTGAATGCATAGAAGATTCCTCCATATAATTGGGATCCCTTTGGATAATTAGGACCCACAGCTTCTGCCATTTGTGGACAAATGTCAAACATGTGCACTTTATTTTTTTCTGAAATGAAGAAATATTATGGTTGCTCCCTACTCTTCTAGACTAGTAAACGTATTCAGAAACAAATACTAGGACACTAGGATTGCTGATATAACTTCTCGTTTGCAAATGCTGGTCTCGAATTATAAACCTGATTCTCTTTATATGCTTCCAAGCCAATATTTTATTATTCACATGCATTGAAATGGATCTTTGATAGGGTTTGGCTTTATGGTATTTGGTTATATGAAATTGGTGTTCTTCTTGGTCAAAATTTGTTTTGTAATTCCAGTCCTGCTGGAGACTAAGCAACCAGATGAAACAGTAGGAAATTTGTTAGTAGATGCCCAGCCTATTTTTTAAGGGGCAAATGTACACAGGGGATCTCTATAGTGCTGGGTAAGAGATATTTAACTCTACTCCCTTCCATTTTCCCAATCTTAATAGCCCTCCTAGAACTGCTGGTTGCCCTGTATGGTGCCTATTTGTTTTGCCCCACATGCAGGGGAGCAATTCAGACCAGGAAAACAACGAGGAATCATTAATCCTCTTTGCTATCACTGTCGCCTCAAAAAATCAAACAAGAGATCTAATCATGGATTTCATGCCATCTTGTCTAGTTGTGCCTTAGATTTAAACTTTCAATCTTGTCTAGATTTCACACCCATGCCATTCTGCTATGAACCTTATGGTCACTGCTTGTATATGTTATTTTACTTCTTTTGGACAATTGCTCTTCTATCTTGCTTATAACGACTCATTTCTAAATTTCTGTACAAGTCAAAATGTAACTAAAATACTTTGGAATGACTTTGCAACCATCTTACTTGTGCTACTAACTGTCCCTGAAGCAAAGGGTATAAGGAAAGACATTATATTTTATGTGCAGAGCAGCAAATGCTGTGAAAGCGAGAGAGTTGTGTTGCTCTCTGAGAAGAGAAATATCTACCTGTTGGTGCACATTGGTAATTTTGTTCGAATTCTGATATAGTGCATAGTGTTTTCGATTTCTAAGTCAGAGTTTTAACTAAGTCAGCATACTTGAATTTATTTATGCTTGATTTAATTTCTGGATGCAACCTGGAAAAGAGTGATGAAAAACCAAGAAAAACAATAGTGGAATAAATAATCTAATCAGAATAACATTCTAGTCTCACAGATAGTCATGCAAACTATTCATAATGAGTGTAATCACTATTAATCCAAGACTGTTCTCAAGTAATACATATATATGAAGAATATAATGATATTGACATATCAAGAATATACAATAATAATCCAAAATCTTTCTTGGTGACAAATAGTCATGAAATAGAAGCAGGTAGCATAGTAGAGTCAACAAAACAACATAGTCGTGTTTGAACAGTCATAAAGTAGAAGCAAGTAGCATGGTAAAGTCTACAAAACAACAAGGACACTGTGTTTGCCAAGCTGGATCAAGTCTGGATGAAAAACAAAAGCTGTAGTGTAGTAGATGGAAAGGAACAGTAATGGCCGTTTCAAACTTTCTTCAGACTTTTCCCATAAGAAATTCACAGCTGGTAAGAATTATAAAGGCATGCTGCTTTGTGAAAATCTTGCAAACTTACAGAAGGTACCTATAATGTATAAAAAAAATTCTTATACAAAAACATCATACACAGCCTATTAACCATTGTTACAGAACAATTATTCCCAATGATTTAATTTCTTTTCAGTTCTCCTTGAATGACTCTTTTGGTATTTACTGTTACTTGTTTCTTTTCCTTGATTGATTCAGACCTCCATAGGTTATTGTTTCTCCTCCTCAGGAATGCTATACTAATTAAATCATATCCAGTAGGCTAGTACCATGATAAATAAGCCATTAACAGACTAGAGGTTCTTGATGTTAACCAAACATCTCTATCTGCTTATTCTGCCCAAGCATCATTTCTCTGGGCCTAGTGCAAATGTAACACAGACTCCCTTTCTCTCATGAAAAACCTTAAGGTCTTACAAACAAGCAGTAGAAAGAGGCTAACAGGCATGTAGCCCGGGTTTGCAGGTGCATGTAAACCCATGCAACTCCTGCAAACCCATCTCACTCAGTATCAAGTACCCTCACTTCTCCACCCATGTTGTAACCCAGGCTGAAGGGAAAAAGAAGCCCCCAGTCTGCTGCTCGTGTGCTATGAGCACTGTTAAAACTGTTCCCGGGCAGCCAGCAGCCATCTTTATCATGGAGTTCTGTGGCTAGAGGGGCCAGTCAGAGGAGAGGTGCTGCCACTCTGCTGTGTGCATAATGCATTGTGGGATATCCTGGAGGATCCAGCTCCGTTTTCTCCATACCAGAGCATGTGCCAGCCTGATCGTCTGGGGAGTGAGTGAAGAGAGCTTAAGGGAGGCTCTGCTCATGTGTAGGGATCAGGATAGGGGCTCCTCCCTCCCCCAAACTGCACCCAGATGATCATGTGAAAGAACTTCTTGTCTGATTTGGGGAAAAATGGGAATTTATTGAGGTCCTTTATCTTTTTTAGATTCCTTAGTTTAAACTCCTTTCATAGTTCTATTCAGTTGTCACACTATTTGGAAATTCCCACACTATGGAACTCCTCCAAGTGGAGATCAAGCTGGCTCAATTTCTCTGTTTCCGCCTTTTATGGAAGATATAACAGCAGGCTTTAGCTCAATGGCTCTGAGGATGAGTTTGTTGTAGTTTTGTGCTCTTATACTCATTTCATAACTGGCTGCTAGTTCTAATTAGTTTTAAATTGTGACATATTGTTTTATTTTAATGGTGGTTTTATTTTTTTTATTATGTATGCACACTGCTTTGAATTTTTAAAGACTTAATATAAATATTTTAAATAAAAAAATTGTGTTAGGCACTTTTTGCAGATACACTAACTGACAACCATGCAAGGATACACCAGCTTAGCAATGTTGCATGTGCACAAGTTGCACAAATGCAAAAATTGTGCAAATGAGTATGCCCATTGGAAATAATTGACTTAATCTCATGTTACATCATTAGCACAATTTTTGTGCTTGTGCAAGTTGTGCAATGCAACGTTACTGGACTGCTGTATCCTTTTGCCGTATGTCAGCCAGTGTGCCTAGCATTCTGTGTTATGGAGAGGATATCTCCTTAGGTACAGCATTTGTCTCTGCAGACATACACTGTACTTTTGGACAGCATGGGGGTGGGTCTGTAGAGTGTAATGTCTGAGAAAAACACACACAGCAGTTCCCCTCTTCCCAGATAAACTTTACCCAGATAGAGTAATGCCTGAATTGGCTCATTTCTGGCTACCTAGTTTCTATTTACAACCAGAAATGGGAATAGAACATTTCTATAATTTGAATATTATATAATATTATAATATTATATAATTGATAAATGTCCTTTAATCAGTGCTCCCAGTCCTTGGAACCTAGTGTCAGTTCTTCTGTGTATGCTGGAGACAGAGATCTAACTCATTTAGGGCTGATTCAGACCATACATCCCAGCACACACAATGAGGAAGGGGCTGCACCAAGAACACACCCATCTTCCACTGATGTTTCAGCACATCCCTTTATTATGTGCAGGGACTGCTCATCGGAATGGTCCCTATATATGCACTCCAAAATCTTGTTCCCCACAGCTGGATAATGTTTAAATGATCCAGCCTTGTGCCAGAGACAGATTGCGTATGTCACAACCATGAAATTAGAACCCTTCTGGGGAGGGACTTCCTGACCAATGTCCACACAGTCAGCCCCTGCCCACATGCCTGGGTCATTTAAATGTTAACTGAGTAGCATGTAAAGGGCAGCTGAGTTTCAGAAGAATGTTGACTGCACTACATCTATATTAATCTGTAATTACTATTTGCTTTAACATGGCTACTATACTTTGAATCTCATCCGCCTCTTTGCACCTATAAATACTGATCTTTCTTCTCATCATGTATCACACATATTAAAGAGTCAAGCAAAACTCGCATGGAGTCCTTTAACCTTTTTTGCTTTGTATGTTTGTAGTATAACAGTGACATTAGGAAGCATTTATACTTAGAATTTTGAGCTTCCTTTTCTCTGTATTCTCCTTTGAGATACACAAAGGCAGTGTAGAATACCACATAGATTTTTTACCCCCACTATGATATTTTCAGCGTGAAAAAAGATGCCAGTATCAGCAGTATCATAGAACAATGTGTAGTATCACAAATATCTGAAACACTGCTCCTGGCATAATTTGGGAATAAATCAAATGCTCTTTATTCAAGAAACAGAACAATATTGTCAATGGCACAAAAATCAGAATTTTTGTAAAAGTACCTGCAGTACTTAGTTAAGCCTCTGAGTGCCGCTGTCCTCCCATGTGCAGAGAAATACAGTGAGAGATGCAGCCATCCTTGCCTTGCTGCTCTCAGTATAAAAATAGACTGATCAGCTTTGCACTCATTCATCCGGTGAATCATTTTGTGATCATTTTGCACTCATAAAACAAAAGAAAGTCATCCTGCAACTGAATATTTTTCAGCAGCATACAACAACAGGTAACACCTAAATATATCTGTTGGGTAGGGAAGATGAAAGAAATGAGAAAAGCAGCCAGCAAGTGTTTGATTTGCTGTATACTGGTTATAGTTTTGGAGAAGACTTCTGGGCAGATTCACTATTCAATTCCCGAAGAAATGCAGAAAGGATCATTGGTGGGGAATATTGCAAAGGATCTGGGAATGGATATCAAGGGGACAGCAGGCAGCAAGGTCCGCATTAATTGTGAAGGTAGGATTCAGTATTTTGCTTGGAATTATGAAAGTGGACAGCTTTACACCACAGAACGAATAGACAGAGAGGAGATCTGTGGCAGAATGCAGAGGTGTCTGTTAAATTGTGATGTTATTGTTGAAAGTAAAATGAAGATTTATGCAGTTGAAGTGGAAATCACAGACATAAATGATAATGCTCCCCGCTTCCCATCACGGGAACAGATACTGAAACTCAGCGAAACCGCTACACCAGGATCCCAGTTCCCTCTGCCAGAAGCACAAGATCCAGATATGGAGATAAATACAATACAGAATTACCAACTCACAGGCAGTAGCCATTTTTCTCTGGTTGTTCAAAAGGGACAACAAGGTATAAGAAACACTAAGTTAGTTCTAGAAAAAGCACTGGACAGGGAAGAACAATCAGTTTATGATTTAATACTTACAGCCACTGATGGTGGCAATCCAGTGAGATCTGGCACTGTTCAAATTCAAGTTATTGTTCTAGATGTGAATGACAATGCACCAGTTTTCAGTCAAGGTATCTATGAAGTGAGTGTCAAAGAAAATATCTCAAAAGGATCCACAGTCTGTACGGTAAGAGCCACTGATCTGGATGAAGGAATAAATGGAGAAGTAAACTATTCCTTTAAAAAAATTGAGGAAAGAGCTTCCCAGATATTTTTCTTGGATTCTGCTACAGGTGAAATAACACTGGCAAGGAACCTTGATTATGAAGAATCTTCCTCATACGAGTTTGAAGTACAAGCAGAGGATGGGGGAGGGTTAGTTGACATATGCAAAGTACTGGTTATAGTTACTGATGTGAATGACAATGCACCCCAAGTGGAAATAACTTCTCATATCAATGCAGTTCCTGAGGATGCACCACCAGGAACAGTTATTGCTATTTTAAACATAAAAGACAAAGATTCAGGAACCAATGGGAAAGTCTTCTGCTCCATTGACACCATGCTCCCTTTTCAGCTGAAAAAATCTTACAATAATTACTATAGCTTTACGATAGAGAGAGCGCTGGACAGGGAGCAAGTTGCATCTTACAATATCAGTATAACAGTTACTGACCATGGGATGCCTCCACTTTCAACAATCTGCACAATCACATTGCAGATTTTAGACACAAATGACAATCATCCCCTCTTTGCAGAATCAGCCTACACCTCCTATCTTATGGAGAATAATGCAAGAGGAGCCTCTGTCGTCTCACTGAATGCAAATGATCCAGACTGGGAAGAGAACTCCAGAATAACTTATTCTATCACTGAAGGTCAAATTACTGACCCCTCTATCTCTTCCTGCCTCTCTATTAATTCTGAGACAGGGGTTGTCTATGCCCTGCAGTCCTTTGATTATGAAGAATTTCGGGAGATTCAGTTCCATGTAAAGGCTGAAGATGGAGGCTCCCCACCACTCAGCTCCAATGTCTCAGTGACTCTCTTCATCCTCGATCAGAATGACAATGGCCCAGAAATCTTGTATCCTTCCCCTCCCACTGATGGCTCCACTGGAGTAGAATTGGCCCCTCACTCCTCTGAGCCAGGTTACCTGGTCACTAAGGTGGTGGCCGTGGATGCGGACTCTGGCCAGAATGCCTGGCTTTCCTATCAGCTGATCAAAGCCACAGAGCCAGGGCTCTTCACTGTGGGACTCCACACTGGAGAGATCAGGACAGCCCGTTTCTTTCTGCAGAAAGATGCCCTCAAACAAAGCCTGGTGGTTTTAGTGAAGGACAATGGGCAGCCACCTCTTTCCGCCTCAGTCACTGTCACTGTGGTACTGGCTGACAGCATCCCTGAAAGCCTCTCAGATCTCAGCAGCATCTCAGCTCCGACAGATGATCCCCAGTCTGACCTCACTTTCTACCTGGTGGTTGCTGTTGCTTTTGTCTCCTGTTTGTTTTTCACCTTCCTTCTTGTATTGTGGGCCCTTCGTCTCCACAAGTGGAGAAATTCTCAACTGTGCGACTCTGCAAGTGTGAATTTCAGCGGAGTTCCAGTTTCACAGTTTGTGGGCATCGATGGAGTCCGAGCATTTCTTCAGTCTTATTGCCAGGAGGTTTCACTGACTTCAGGCTCTCGAAAAAGCCAGATTCTTTTTCCAGTTGGAAGCTGTACCAATACTCTGACACCACAGCAGGCTTCTGATGAACCAGATCCATTGTTAATCATAGGTGATTCTAACACTACTCAGGAGGCAACAATCTATCAGGTAAGCATGCAGATTTCTATACTTCTATTATGTGGCTAGCAGAGCTCAGTCACAGGCTCGTCATGCAGCCAGTTGTGTAAGGGGGGGGGACTGGTTTTCACGGGCTGCATGACCCTCAGAGACATATTTCTGGAAGCCAATAAGTATTTTTGGAGGAAGGGAAAACAATGAATATCACTCCCCCTGCACATGAAGTTGGTTGCATGGCAGGCTGTTGGTTGAGCTCTTCCTTGTAATGCTACAGAACATGTCGGCCAAGGTTCCTAACTGTCTTTTATGGCAATTATGTGACTTAGGGAGTGTGAATTTTATTCTTGTTCCAGTTTTGCAATCTATGGGTAGCAGTGGAACTAAACATGTTTTCAAGTTCCCTCACTTGCTTTTCCAAGATAGGGCTAAGAGAGATTTCTGCCTGCAACCTTGGAGAAGCTGCTGCTAGTCTGTGAAGACAATACTGAGCTAGATAGACCAATGGTCTGACTTAATATATGGCAGCTTCCTATGTTCCCAAGCTGCTGCGGCGGCACCTAACCCACCTTTTTGATCTGACTTTTAGGAGGTAGAAGGAGGTGGATTGGAAGTAGATTGGTGTGCCCTTAACCTGACGGCCAGGATTGTGTGTTTGCTTGGGCTGCTTACCGATGCCTAAAGCATCTGTCTGATTTGATGTGCATTGCGAGTGCAGTACATCATGGTGCGTTGTGCGAATCCCAGAGGCTAGAATGTGTTGTCCCAGCCTCCAGAAAGCCATGTGGCTCCCGGGAGAGCTGCTCGTTTGTGTGGCCACACCACGTGGCCAGGAGGTAGCAGGGTCAGAAAGGAGAAGGTAAATTCAGCTCCATCCCAAATCTGCTTGGTGTCTTCTCTGTTGCATTTTCAACACAGAAGGCCGCTTTCATACATAACTGCAAACTCCAGTGGACCAGCAGTTTGCCCCCATTCCCCTGCCGTGCTCCCAGAAGATCCTGATCTGGAGTCTTTGATACTGCAAGCAAGGAAGAACTGGCTGCACGGGTTTCCTCCTTTGAATGAAGGAAAGCTGTGGAAGCCAATCATGCAGGAGGGAAGGAGGAGCTTACCAACCTTCAACTCCGGCTTCACATAGCGGCAGAAACAATGCCGCTTCTGGACTGAGAGGTAACTGAAGGTTCCAACTCAGGTTTTGGGGCTAAAACTTACCCGCGATTTGGTGATGAAACTGTGGGTTCATGCATTCGGATGTCCAAAATCTTAGTCCTCTGGCATGGTTGCTTCTGGTTTCGCATTACATCCGAAGGCAGCCAGAGTAAGGTCATGCAATTCCATTGAATATTTGGAGAGAAAGGAAACTGAAACTTTTGGCTGATGTTAAGTGGTGATTCTCTTTATTGAGCAGGGGGAGGAGAGCAACTGGCCCTATCCAGCCCCAGCACAGCATCCCTCCAGTGGCTGTTGCTGGTGTCTGTCTTATGTTTCTTTTTAGATTGTGAGCTCTTTGGGGACAGATAAAGGTGAAGTGTGCTGGTAAGTCAATTTTAGACTCCTGACATCCACAGAGCCTTGTGGTTTTCTTTGGTAGAATACAGGAGGGGTTTACCATTGCCTCCTCCCATGTAGTATGAGATGATGCCTTTCAGCATCTTCCTATGTCGCTGATGCCCAATATAGTACCAGCGGGGATTCAAACCAGCAACCTTCTGCTTGTTAGTCAAGCATTTCCCCACTGCGCCACTTAAGGTACACCACAGGGATCCACTTTATTTATCTTTTTATTTTTCTATGTAAACTGCTTTGGGAACTTTGGTTGAAAAGTGGTATATAAATATCCATAGTTAGTTTAATATCCTGCTTTATTTTATATTTCATTTTTATATTGTATTATTGTTTTCAAATATTTTATTAGCCATCTTAGCTCCTTAAATAGAAAAACAGGAAAGAATAGAATTTTATATATACAAACATTTAAAAGTATGTATCTTGCTATTACAAATGTCCAATAGCTAGAATAAATTATGAAAATTTTGGAGAATTGTACCTACAATAGCCAAATGGTAAAATAAATGTTTAGAATTTTCCGCTGTGTCAAAGCTGACAAATGATATGAGACTGAAGGAAGAAAAACAATGTTCTTCTAATTTTCTCCAGAATGGAATTTTTTTGTTATATTTTGACAGAGCAACCCATTTGTTCATCAGATGTGATCTGTTTGTTCAGAATATGGTTGTGCATATACTTTTACTGTGTTTGTGTTCTGCATATAGCACCATCAATGTGCACTGCACTTTACAGAAGGACAAGATGACAGGCTCCTGAGTTAAGGAGCTTACATAAAGGGGCAGCCCAGGAGGGCTGCATTTTGCTGTATTGCATAGGGAAGAGAAGAAACATGATTTGGCAATGGGTGAGGAGCAAAGGGGAGTCAAAGATAATGTCAAGGATTCAGCCTGGTCACCATCATCCAAAATCCATAACACTGGCTTACATACCTTGCACTGCGCTGCACACCCAAGAGCAATGCAATTTGCTGCTTCCACAGCACTCACCAGCCCATTGGCACTCTTAGAGATAGTGGGAGAGGCTCTGTACAGACAACACCGTGCGTCATCATTGCTGCACCCTACTCCCATTGGGGATGATCGGAGTAGGTCACAGCAATGATGATGCACAGCATCATTCACATAGAGCTTCTCCACCATTGCTAGGACCACAAAGAAGACTGGTGAATGCTGCAGAAACAGTCAGCATGCATCCCTCTTGGATGAGCACCTCGCTGCGCAGTATGTAAACCACTAAGAGCTAGAAATAGGGGCATATGCTGTCTAGCAAGTCAATTGATATATAAATTGTTTTCAGCAATCTATATAATTTGGGTCATCACTGGGGAACTGGGGTGTGTGTGGAACAAATCATGGGCCCTAAATATTTCAGGTGGGGAAGGCTGACCTTTCATTTTCCTTATAGAAAGAAGGGCTGACCTTTTATTTTCTTTACTTATCACCTCCCCCTGCCCCCGCCACCCACAAATTTCCATTGCAGCTCCTTTCTCCAGGCCCTTAGAGAAATAATGAGAACCAGTCATTAGTAAAAGCATCTAATTTGAATTTAATAATGAGGCTTTGAGGAGGAAAGTTTGGGGATTCAGTAGTTGCATTTAAACTAATACATGTTATGCCAGTTTCTTTGCTTGGCTCAGTGAGAACTTAGAGTTATTTTATTAACAGTTGTAGTTTTGGATGTTATAATAAACTTACTGCACCAGAAGTGCAGACGTTCATATACATGTTTTGCAGCCAGATTCTTTGTGACACCTACCGTAGGCTTTAGCTATCAATGGCATGTATAGTGCGAACTAAAAAGAACAAAGACAATAAATGCAAATGTTGTTTTATGACAGGGAGGGTGAGGTTTTCTCCATTCCACCTCTGAAAAAGGTTCAGAGCAGTCCCTGCTGAATCACTGCCCTGATGATCTGGGGTAGTATCCACAGTGATGCTTGATAAATAAGTGTAGCAGTTTACTATGCTCTGTTTGTGCTTCCACCAGTGGACGTTTTTCATGCAAAAAGTTTCAGAATGAGCTTGTGAAAGAGGTAGTGCACCATGTTGAGGAGAGGAGAGCTGGTCTTGTGGTAGCAAGCATGACTTGTCCCCGTAGCTAAGCAGGGTCTGCCCTGGTTGCATCTGAATGGGAGACTTGATGTGTAAGCACTGCAGGATATTCCCCTCAGGGAATGAAGCCGCTCTGGGAAGAGCAGAAGGTTTCAAGTTCCCTCCCTGGCTTCTCCAAGATAGGGCCGAGAGAGATTCCTGCCTGCAACCTTGGAGAAGCCGCGGCCAGTCTGTGAAGACAATACTGAGCTAGATAGACCAATGGTCTGGCTCAGTATATGGCAGCTTCCTATGTTCCTATGTTGTACTGCCACTAGCACAGGATCTTCTGCTATCATGAGAACCAGTCTGGAATGGAGGTTGCTTTTGTTGTGAAACTTGTTTGCACTACATCGCTGTACTAATGCAACAGCACTTATGCTAGTCTGGATGCTTATGCTAGTCTGGATGCTACTACTGGAGATTAGACTATTGTAGTATGCTCAGTGTAGTATGCCCCGATTTAATGGGGTGCCCATTAAAATGACTTGGAAACCTCAATTACTGCTCCCGTTGCCCAACTTGTAATGCATGTAAGCTGACATTAATTATACACCTATATTGAAACAACTGCATTTATTGGAACTCCCTTCAAGTGTGTTCATTACCCTATTTCAAGGTACGTTTTAAACCCATAAAGCAGGGGCGTAGCTATAATTGAGCGAAAGGGTTCAAAGAACACAGGCCCCTAGCTGCTAAGGGCCCTCCAGCTCCATCCTTCCCTATCTTCTTCATTATCTCCCTTACTCTGGGGGGCTGCCAGAGAGAGGAATGAACACGGGCCCCCTCTCCCCTAGCTACACCCCTGCCATAAAGCCTTTAAAAATCTAATATGGGGATATCTCAGGGAATGCTTCCTCTGCTATGAACCTCCCTGCAGTTGAAGATCTAGCAGTGAAGGCCTGCTTTAGACTCTGCTTGATGTAGAAGCCAAATTTCTCCATACAGGAAGCTGGACTTTTTTGGATTACTGCCCTGGACCTATGGAATCTCCTTCCTCAGGTTCAGCTTCCTCAAGTTTATCTGGCTCCCACTCTTATGTTGTTCCAGAAGCAGATTAAAACAATCCTATTTCTCTGCTTTTCAAAATTATCCCTGCTGTGTGTTTTCCTGCTCTGTTAGGTTCTTCAGTTTGTAGGTTTGTTTTTACTTTTTACTTTAATTTTAGTTGATGATTTTATGGTGTTTTTTGAACACCCTTTTGAGAGCAGTAACTGAAAACTCATTGAGAAGGTCAACTAAAATTACCGGCTGGCTGTTTAGACCATTACATGAAAAGGTGTATGGCTATTTTAGATAATTGTGTGTAAATGTAAACAAACTACATTGTGAGGTCATTCACACAACCTTTTAGAGTGCCTGGGAGGGCAGAAGGTGGTAAGACAGGATAGCACCTACCTTCCCCACCCCCACCCCCACCCCAGCTAACTGGTGTGGTCGAGGGCCACACGGCTCATGTGCCCATATGACCTGCTCTTTTGCAAGCCGTGCAGCATACTGGAGGCTGGGAAAATTCATCCTGGCTTCCAGGTATCCCCCAATGCACCGTGCGATGAGCATGATGCATTGAAGGATTCCTCCCATGAGTCAGGCACTCTAGATGCCCGTTTCTGTGTCTGCTCAGGCTGCATACAGCCTGAGCATTCACACAACCCTCTACCTGGGCAAAAGGGTGCGCTTGCGCCCTTCTGCCCAGGTAAATGGTTGGCTAAAGTTCCCAGGCTTCCTGGAAGGGCAGCCTCAGGATCAGCCTCAATCCTGGTGCTTCACACGAGCAGCCCTACCCAGGTAAGGCTGCCCAAGCCTGGTAGATCTGCTCCTGCTAACAGCCTCTGTGTGTTTTTCCTGTAAATCAATTAGTCAAAGAGAATGTATGTATCTCACATTGATGATGTACGTACATCGAGACTAAATAGCATGAGGTCACCGCTCAGTGGTTGAGCACATGCTTTGTATGCAAAAGGGACAAGATTCAATACCATCACCAGCTAAAAGGATTTTAAGTGTCAGAAAAAGGAAAAACCTCCACCTGAGAACTGGAAGAGCTGTTGATAATCAAACTAGGCAGTAGTGGATTAGTAGAATAATGTTCTGTTTAAGTTTAAGGGCATTTCATGTGTTCATAGAATGAACTTCAGAAATGAAAACGTATCTGAAATATAGATGGAACCAGTATTTGGATAGCCTTTATTTCTATATATTTGTATTTATTTCCAAAATAATGATAAGTTAAATACACATATGCATACTCTCCCCTCATCTTTAAAAAAAAAAACAGTTTAGGAACAATATAAGTAAAGTGAAATGTACACTTGTGTAAGTGACTTTTTAAACGGATTTGTTGGAGAGTGAAAATAAAATTGTAATTAATACTGTACTGGGTATTGCAGTTCCCCAGCTGAGCCTCAGAGTGCCGCTGTTGGCCAACTCTGCAGCAATGCTAGATCTGTAGATTTATTTGAGCCTCCCACAGCACAAAAGCATTGCCTTCCCTCACACTGATTTCTGATCACTCAAAAATAGATACCTCTAAGCAAGGCTGATTGTGTTCCTACATATTACCAAACCTGGAGATTATTTGCAAAATCAAATACCAAAGAAAGTCAGCAAACAAAACCATCGGGAAGTAGGATGGAGATGAAAAGCAAAGAACAGGGCCAGGCAGCCAAATGGCAAGTACTGTTTCCATTCTTACTGTTATCTTTGTTCTGTCAGGCTCTGTCAGAGCAGATTAGGTATTTGATTCCTGAAGAAATGGAGAAGGGCTCTCTGGTGGGAAATCTTGCCAAAGATTTGGGGTTGGATGTTAAAGGACTGTCAAAACGCAAGCTGGGCATCTCTTTGGAAAAGCAGTATTTCACACTGAATGGACAAAATGGCAACTTGTATGTAAATGACCGAATAGACCGAGAGGAAATGTGTGGGAAATCTCCAAGCTGTATCTTGAAATTAGAAGCTTTGGTTCAAAACCCTTTGAATATTTTCCACATTCAAATTTCAGTTGAAGATATTAATGATAATGCACCACATTTCTTAAAAGAGACTATAAAGCTAGAAGTCAGTGAATCTGCTTTGCCAGGCACCCGATTCACTCTTGGAAATGCTGAAGATATGGATGTTGGAATGAATTCTCTCCAGAGTTACCATTTGAGCCCAAACCCCTATTTCATCTTGGAAGTAAAAGAAAACAAAGATGGGGGTAAATATGCAGATGTGCTCCTGCAAAAACAACTTGACCGGGAAAAAGAGCATACCCTTCACTTAGTCCTCACTGCTCTGGATAGGGGAGAACCAATAAAAACTGGAACTGCTCAGATATGGATTAATGTTACTGATACAAATGACAATCCACCCATTTTCACTCAGGAGATCTATAAGGTAAGTCTGAAGGAGAACACGCCCAAGGGAACCTCAGTGATCCAGGTTGAAGCATCTGACAAAGATGAAGGGTCAAATGCTGAAATCAGCTATAGTTTTGCAAACATCCCAGAAACTATTCACAAGATATTCGGATTGAATCCTCAGAATGGGGTAATGACAGTTAAGGGAATGGTTGATTTTGAAGAGAGACGAGACTATGGAATGATAATACAGGCCAAGGATGGGGGTGGACTAGTTACACAGTGTAAGGTGGAAATAGAGATTATTGATGAGAATGATAATGCTCCAGAAATAATATTTGCTTCTGTACTGAGCCAGGTTCCTGAAGACACCCCATCTGAGACAGTAATTGCCCTGTTCAAAGTTCTTGATAAGGATTCTGGCATTAATGGAGAAATAACTTGTGATTTGCAAGAGCATTTACCTTTCAAAATACTGTCTTCAACTGATAACTATTTTAAACTCCTAACAGTCGGACAACTGGACAGAGAAAGCATGCCTCAACATAATATTACAATCACAGCCACTGACAAAGGCATACCTCCACTCTCTATGCACAAAACCATAGCTGTTCAGATCTCTGATATCAATGACAATGCCCCTGTCTTTGAGAAACCCTTCTACACTGCCTATGTGCAAGAAAATAATCCGTCTGGTGTACCCGTTTTCCGTGTCAAAGCCTCAGATCCAGATCTGGGTCAAAATGCCCGACTCAGTTATTCCATCCTGAGCAGCAACTTGGAGGATCTTCCCATCTCTTCATATATCTCTGTTAATTCAGAAACTGGCACAATCTATGCCCAGCGATCCTTTGACTATGAACAATTCAGAGAGTTTCAACTACATGTGAAGGTCCAAGATGGTGGTTCTCCCCAACTCAGCAGCAATGTCACAATGAGGGTGTTTATTTTAGATCTGAATGATAACGCTCCGCAGATTCTCTACCCTTCACAAGGAGCTGAAGGCACAGTTTTGTTTGAGATGGTGCCTCGGACAGCTGACTCTGGCTATCTGGTGGCAAAGGTGGTGGCTGTGGATGCTGATTCTGGGCACAATTCCTGGCTCTCCTACCATTTACTCCAGGCCACTGAGCCAGGGCTCTTCAGTATTGGGGCCCACAATGGGGAGGTCAAGACTTCACGGGCTTTTCTCGACAGAGATGCTGTGAAGCAAAAGCTCATCATTTTGGTGAAGGATAATGGCCATCCATCTCTCTCTACTTCTGTAACTCTGAACCTTGTATTTGCTGATAATTTCCAAGAAGCTCTTCCTGAAATGAAAAACCAACCTAGTGACTCAGCACAGCAGTCTGACTTACAGTTTTACTTGGTGTTGGCTTTAGCTTTGATTTCATTCTTGTTCCTCTTGACTGTGACACTTGTTGTTATGATGAAACTTCGGCAGTCAGGGAAACCCAAATTTCTTCATTGCTTTGGGCCATTTCCAGACTTGAAAACCAGCAGTGCTGTATTCCCACCAAATTTTGAAGAGGGGACATTGCCTTATTCCTACCAAGTCTGTTTATCCTCAGAATCTAGGCGAAATGAGTTGACTTTCCTTCAGCCTAACATCCAGGTAGCAGAGAATATTCTTTGCAGTGACAAATCTGGTATACTTCTCTTGGGCAATGGAGGTAACATTTTAGAATCTGAGATGGAGAAGGACAACAGTGACCAGGTGAGTTCTGTTTCCTTGTATTCATAGCATTTGCTAAACTGGGATTGCTAGCTAAGGAACACTTTTAAAGTCAAAAATAAGTTTATTGTTATTCCACCCTTTCTCCAAGAACATGCCATATGCCTCCCTACCACTGTCCCTGTGACCGAGGGCATTCATACACTAGACTGAGAAGTAGTGCCTGGCCGGAAGGCACTCAGAGAGGTTCATGACTGATCAGCAATTTGAACTCTCAAGTCCCAAGATTAATTCTACTATACCACACTACCCATTTTCTGGCCAACACTGAATGGATTGAGCCTACTGTCAGATTTCAGTAGTGGCTCAACCCACCCTGACTACCCCCAAGCATTTTCATCTAAATACTTCATTGTGAAGCATCTAAATGCTTCATCGTCTTTGGCTGTGATATGAAGTGGGATAACCAAAGCTCAGAGACTTTGAGTACTTCAGCTGCAGTAGTGGCATTTCTATATCCATTCGAGGAAGGTTTATTACGTTTTAGTTAACTATAGATAGAGATATTCTTGTAAACCAAAGAGGTTGTTTTTTAATAACATTCATTTGCTCACTTTTGTTCTGAAACATTCACTGTAAAGTTTGGGTTTCTCTTTACATCAAGCTTTGTTGGAGTTTCACTGTGCTATGTCTGAAGAAATTTTTTTAACTGAAAGTATGTCATTAAAAATATGTCATCAGTATTTGTTAACACTGATCAGTTCTATTATCTAGTGCTGTCATCTGTTATGTTACTCTAGAGGAGTCCCAACACAATGGGAAGGCTCTGAAACAAATATATTGAGGATTGCCAAAAACATGCCACAGTGATTTTTGTCTGTTCTTATATGGTTGGTGAGATGTACTTGATCCTCTGAATATTCTGGTGTCAATCATCCCACCCTTTCGAGGTTATTTTATCCACCTGCTATGTTCAGACAAGTTTTTGTATTTTAAAAGCCCCTATTACACCCATCATGCAAGAATATACTCAGAGATTGAAATTGCTATGCAAGTAATTGAGAGGAGAGCAAAGATTTAAGAATGTTAAACTACTGCAAACACCCACCTACACAGTAAACAGCAGACCTTAAGCAGATAGCACATAATCTCTAGTGATTATGCAAGTGATCATAAAGTAGGACCTGAAATCAGCAAATACAGAATTTACTGCAACTTCAAAGAAATGTAGGTTGCCAGAGAGATTTTCTGTTCCAGTGATTCAGATGTTTCAGTGTGTGTGTGTGTGTGTGTGTGTGTGTGTGTGTGTGTGGCGCTACTATATCAGATGATCAGGGTGAGAGTGCAGTGAATACACCGTGATGACCTCATTGGACAGCAACCACCACATACCCCATTCCAGTTTCAAGGACTGATTCTTCAGCAATCTCTGGCAGATACGAACATGATTGTTAGATATTCTATTTGAAATATTGCAGGGAAAGGAAAAATGTATGTGGGTGGGCTTTTAAAGATATCTGTCAAACAATATTGCAGAAGAAGAAGCCACTTAATGCTAGCATTCCACTGTGCATACTGCCACCCCCCTTGGCATTTCCACTGTCCTATTCCACAGTTAGACTCTACTTGTACATTCACTTTGATGAAAATAATTCTGATTTGGACATTCCGTTCCTCTGATATGTTTGCTCTCATATATGTGTTCTTGTGTGTTGTTATAACCTTTTAAAGCCCCTTAATGTTCTGAGTTCCACATACCTAAGGGAGTATCTTTTCCCATGTGAATCTCCTTGGGTACTGAAATCTATTAAGAAAACTTCTGGCTACATTTGTTCTTTCACTGTAGTGAGGTTAGGATGTATGTCAATGATCCAGTGTCCTTTTCACGTGCAAGTGCACCAAGTGAAGAGGGGAACAGAAAGGCACTTCACAAACTATCACCCACAAGCCAGTCAAAGGCGGGAGGAAGAGGAAGAAGAGGTGGCAAAAATGGTGGTGGTGGGCAGCAAAGGAAGACCACCTCCAACATCAGACTTGCTATGTCCTTGGACAAACCACAATGTCTTGTGGAAACATAGTTATCCATTCTACACGTGTGATTTCCAATAGTGTGTGTGTGGAGGGTCAACTAATCCTGTTTCAATACTATTTTTTGTGGCTTTAGCACTGTTTTTGTGGCTGCTCTCACAAGCCGCCAATCCCAAAATGAAGAGGTCTTACTAAAAACAGGTTTTATGAAGTAAGATTTCACCAATGAATTTATTAATTAATAACATTTGCAAAATGTATATTAATATATTTTCTATATACATCTTTTTATTTGTTCAGTCGTGTCCGACTCTCGGTCACTCTATGGATCACTGCACTCCATGCCATCCTATCTCGTACAGCTTCCTTTAATTCCACCATGGTCATTCCAGTGTCATTTTTAATAATATCTGGCCACCGAGTACAAGGCTATGACACTTGTTGTTATGATGAAACTTGGGCAGTCAGGGAATCCCAAATTCCATGACTATATATAGAGGTATATATGTATATATACATACTATTTGTCATACCACTGGCATAGATTGCATATATTATTATGCATGCGTTTCTCGGCTCAAACTCTCCTTGTGCTCTAAGGTTCCATCTGAAAGGAGAATTTTAGACAGTGCTCCTGTGCAACCCATGCTCCTAGTTTAATCCTTGCTTCTTTCTCAGTTAGGACCTCAAGGCTCTTCTCAAACCATTAAAACAAAGAGATTGTGGTTAAAACCCTGCAGAGCTTATCTATACATTTACAAATGCAGATAGGTCTGTTCAGTTTGCTTGGCAGCACATGTGAAAGAACTGGTATATTACAAAGCGAGTGTGAGGACCTTATTGATTTCTGTGTTGTTAACTTATACGTGTTAAAACTTCATCCCAAGTACTGGTATAAAACTATTTATTTCATAGGAACTGCTGCTTTAGTGTCAACTTCTTATTTTGTGCTGGAAAACAAGCCCTATCAGGGAAGGTATGAAGGGTCTGGTGTACTTGGCCTGGAGAAGAGAAGGCTGGGGGCGGGGCGGGGGGGGCATGAGAGCGCTCTTCAAATACCTGAAGTGCTGTCGGGTGGAAGAGGACAGAAGTTACAGCTTAAGTTACAGGGGGGTAGATTTTGAGCTAACATTAGGAAAAACTTATTAACAACAACTACAACAACATGTATATACCACTTTTCAGCAAAGGTTTCCAAAGTGGTTTACATAGAGAAATAATTAATAAATAAGATGGCTCCCTGTCCCCAAAGGGCTCACAATCTAAAAAGAAACATAAGACAGACACCAGCAACAGTCACTGGAGGTACAGTGCTGGGGGTGGACAGGGCCAGTTATTCTCCCCCTGCTAAATACAGAGAATCACCATGTTAGAAAGATGCCTCTTTGCTCAGTTAGCAGTAAGAACTGTTTGACAATGGAACCAGTTATTTAGGGAGAATAGTAAGCTTCCATTTGCTGGAATTCTAATGCTGTCTTATGGGCTTAAGTTTACCAAGAATTACATTTCTCCTTAAGTTTTTTGAATATCAATTCCATAAAGGAAAATAATTTGACAATGGGAAATAAACCATTTAAATGAACATCTGCAGTTCCTGGTTGAGACTCTAGGTGTCACTATCCACCAACGTGCCAGAGAAATGCACTAAAAGATACAGCCCTGCTGTCCTTACACAAATTGTAGGGAAAGATGAGAAGCAGAGCAGACTCCCACTGAAAGCATACAGACTGAGCTCTGGCAGCCTGCGATAACACAGATTTCAGAGGGAGGAAATAGTTTTATTATCTACTAAGCCAGGTGTCTGTTTTGCTGGGGAAATGAGACCAGTGCTTTGGCTGTGGGGTGGTAAAGATCAAGCTGTGCTCGTCTTTGTGTGGATAATGGCTTGGGAGGCATTTGCTGGGCAGATCCACTATTCCATTCCTGAGGAAATGGAGAAAGGCTCATCAGTGGGGAATATTGCAAAAGATCTGGGATTGGATGTCAAGGATCTCTTCGACCATGGCACACGCATTCTCTCTATCCGTGATGGAATTCAGTATTTTAATCTGAATCTGAATAGTGGACATCTACATACCAGGGAACGAATAGATAGAGAAAACATCTGCAATGGGGTGGGTAAGTGCTTAATACATTTCCAGCTTATAATGGACAATAAAATGAAACTTTATGGAGTTGAAGTGGAAATTACAGATATAAATGATAATGCTCCCTACTTTCCACCTGAGGAGAAGAAAGTGAAAATCAGTGAGGTATCTGCACTGGGATCTCGCTTCCCTCTTCCTGAAGCTCAAGATCCAGACCTTGGAATAAATTCTGTACAGGGCTACCAACTCACTGGAAGCAGCCATTTTTCTCTGGATGTTCAAAAGGGAGAAAATGGTGCCAGACACGTAGAGCTGGTGTTGGAAAAATATCTAGACAGAGAGGAGCAATCAGTTTATGATCTAATACTCACAGCTACTGATGGGGGAAATCCAATGAGGTCTGGCACAATGCAAATTCAAGTCATTGTTCTAGATGCAAATGACAATGCACCCGTTTTCAGTCAAAGTATCTATGAAGTGAGTGTCAAAGAAAATATCTCAAAAGGATCCATAGTCTGTACAGTGAGAGCCACAGATCTGGATGAAGGAATCAATGGAGCGGTAAACTATTCTTTCAGAAAAATTGGGAAAACAGCTTCCCAGATATTTCTCTTAGATTCTACTACAGGTGAAATAACACTTACAAGGAACCTTGACTATGAGGAATCAGCTTTGTATGAATTAGAGGTGCAAGCGGAGGATGGGGGAGGTTTAGTTGACAGATGCAAAGTACTGATTTTAGTTACGGATGTGAATGACAATACACCTCAAGTGGAAATAACTTCTCATGTCAATGCAGTTCCTGAGGATGCACCACCGGAAACAGTTATTGCAATTTTAAGAGCACAAGACAAAGATTCTGGAATAAATGGGGAGGTCACATGTTCAATTGTTAGCAAAATCCCTTTTCAGTTGAAGAAGCTGCTTGATAATTTTTACAGTTTGGTGACAACCAGAATCCTGGACAGGGAGCAGGTGGCAGCCTACAACATCACTGTCACAGTCACAGACCACGGGATCCCTCCACTGTATACATCTACTGTTATTCCACTCCAGATTTTAGATACCAATGACAATGCTCCCCACTTCCTGCAATCACTTTATATTTCTTATTTAATGGAGAATAACCCAAGAGCAGCATCCATATTATGCCTCAGGGCCAGTGATCCAGACTCTGAAGAGAACTCTAGAATAACTTATTCCATCCCTGAAAAAGACTCCTTCCTTTCCTCATACGTCTCCATAAACTCAGAAACAGGAGTTGTCTATGCTTTGCAATCCTTTGATTACGAAGACTTTCGTGAGATTCAGTTCCAGGTCAAAGCTCAGGATGGAGGCTCTCCAGCACTAAGCTCCAACGTCTCAGTGACTCTCTTCATCCTTGATCAGAATGACAATGGCCCAGAAATCCTGTATCCTTCCCCTCCCACTGATGGCTCCACTGGGGTAGAATTGGCCCCTCGCTCCTCTGAGCCAGGCTACCTGGTCACTAAGGTGGTGGCCGTGGATGCAGATTCTGGCCAGAATGCCTGGCTCTCCTACCAGCTGGTCAAGGCCACAGAGCCAGGGCTCTTCACTGTGGGACTCCACACTGGAGAGATCAGGACAGCCCGTTTCTTTCTGGAGAAGGATGCCCTCAAGCAAAGCCTGGTGGTTTTGGTGAAGGACAATGGGCAGCCACCTCTCTCCGCCTCAGTCACTGTCACTGTGGTGCTGGCTGACAGCATCCCTGAAAGCCTCTCAGATCTCAGCAGCATCTCAGCTCCTGTGCAATCTCAGTCCAATCTCACCTTCTACCTTGTAGTTGCTGTGGCCTTTGTCTCCTGCTTATTCTTCGTCTTCCTCCTTGTGTTGGTGGCCATCAAGTTGCGCAGCTGGAGAAATGCACAGCTGTTTGAGTCAGGAAGTGTGAATTTTAGTGGTGTTCCCGTCTCACAGTTTGTGGGTATTGATGGAGTCCGAGCATTTCTTCACTCCTACTGCCATGAGGTTTCTCTCACCACAGACTCAAGGAAAAGCAATTGCAATATTGCGAAGCCAGATTTTTCAAATTCTCCTAGCAGTGAACTGACTTGTGAGATAAAGGATCCCATCCTAATTCTTGATGATCTTAATAACTGTAATGTGAATCCCAGCCTTCATCAGGTGAGCTGTATATAATAACAAGCAAATTGCTTCTGATCCTAGCCATTTTCCCTTGAAGCTGTTACATTAAGTTTATTTCCAAGATAGATAGATAGATAGATAGATAGATAGATAGATAGATAGATAGATAGACAGATTATTGTTATTACTATCATTATCATTAGAATATAATGGGTGAGTTGATCCTATGATTTCTTTGGTTTGTCCTGAAATCTCCAACATTTAAGATGGATGTGAACAAACTAGTACCTACATTTGCTTTAATTTGGTTAAATTAGTTTAATTCTGATTTAAGTTGGGTTTAACTAAATTGTGAATTAGATCCAGTATGAATGTATCAGATTTTAGGGGACTGCTTCACAGATTGTGTTTTGAAAATGTACACTTAAAAAATATAATGTGTGAAAGAGAAAAACATGTTTGGAAACGCATATCAGAGAGACTGGATTTGCTGAAGGTCCTTGGCATAAATGTGGGCTTCTTTGCTCAGAACTTGTTCAGAAACCTGGGGTTGCTAGCTTGAATAATATGAAATGGCTTGAAATGTTTCTGTATTACTCTATTCTTTGTCACAAATACACGCATTCAATTATGATCACTGCGATGGGATTTACTTACAAAAGGTTTTTCAGGATAGTGTGCTAAAGCATATTTCATTATACCTTCTGTTAATAGGGAATAGATTCAAATCCTCAGGCAGCAATCAACACAGTTGCATTTTAATTACTTAGCTTCAGACCATGTATTTGATCTCTGAGAGCTACTTAACGATCCTGGGCGCTTTCCAGGCTAGCTGCTCAACAGCAGTAAAATGCCTCTGTTCAGGCAAGCTACATTTGAAACATAAACAGTCTCACGGAAACTAACAACCCGGGGCGGGGGGGGGGAAGCAACTTTTTAACGCCGGATATACGATGTCCTAGCTCTATATTGCAGCAATTAAATTTGAAACAAGGCATTGGAATGTGAACAGCACCCCGCTGTCCACGTTGGGACTGTGTTTAACTCCGTTGCCAGATTTGGCTTTTTTAAAGCCAAATTTTGGGTTACAACCCATTTGACTCACGAGTATACCCCTGAGGTTCTGGCCACCCACAGGAAGTGTGGAAGCACACTTCTGAGATACGATGTGACCCCCGTTGCAGGGTCTAATCTGGAAACCGCCCTGGTGCCTCAAGGAGTGGTGCAAGTGGGCAGGGGGGAAAGAATGCAGTGGGTAGAAGAGCCAATGGGTTTGAAGGAAGATGGAGTAAAGTGGCTAAGGAGGCAGGAATGTGGAGAATGAGGTGATGCAATTAGGCAGTGGGATGAAAGAGGGACCAAAGAGGTATGGGGCAGCCTATTAGGCTAAAGCCTCACAAGCTTAAAGGCAACGAGGGTTTGTGGAAAGAAGGATACAGAGGTGGCAAAAGAAGGAGCCGGGTTGGTGGGAAGAGGACTACCTGAACTTCACATATTAATTCCAAATTTCTAAACAGACCTTTGACTGTGAGTAGTCTGCATTCAAATGGCTGAACATGATCAGATCTGTCGGTCTTCATTTTCTTCCTTCCCATGTACAAAATCTGCCAAAAACAAAGAGGATATGATGCTGATCAGTACCACAAATTCAACAGAAAAAGCTAGGATAAATACAATTCTTGTCCTTGTCCTGTCTTTTTCTATTGAGTTAACTTAATAAAAAATGTAGCAGTTGCCATTGGATGAAAGGATGGCTTGTTTATTTGTTTACATTTAATACTATATTGCTTATACGTCTGACACCAAATATGTTCTTGAGTGCTGTCCAAACACATTTTACTTCTGCCTAAGTTTCTAGTGTGCATTTAGGAGTCGAGCCATGGTATCCTAGGCCTCTGGTGGCACAAGCTTTTACCTCAGCTGAGGGAGGACACCTTTTTCCTTTCTTAAGAAGGGCAGAACTAGATATTATCAGAGACGCATATCTGCTACTGGAAGCAACCGCCCTGCCCAGGGTAGACCCACCTATGAGGCTGACTGAGGTGATCTACTCAGATGGCAGGTTAATGAAGGTTGTGGATTGGCAGGGGTGGAAGCCCTGTGCCCACCAGCTGCCTCTATTGGCCACCTCCAGCCAGAGCTACCCCTTATACAGCAGTGTGCCACCACTGCTGCTGCTCCTCCACTCCCTGCTGGATTTTAAAAATGAAATGTGGAAGAGTGGAGCAATTGCCTAGAGCAGCTGAAAGATGCCACCACTCCTCTTGTCCAGACTTCCGCTTAAAATCCAGAAGGGAGTGGAGGAGCATCAGCATCAGTGGTGGTGCTGACATGCCACTGGGGAAGGGGGGCAGCACCTCAGTGCATGGCCTCAGGTGCCAGAAGATATGGGCAAACCCTAGCCCTGGGTCTCTTATTTTTTCTCCAGTAACATGTGGTAAAATAGGTGATGCCATCACATTTCAAAGTTTCTTCATGCCTGCAAGGAGCAGTCAATTAAGTGAAGCAAGGGATGGGGAAACTCAGAAGTCAGTGCTGCTACCTCATCTTTTTTACCATAGATTCCTCAGGAAGGGAGGAGGAGACGCAGGGTTGCTGTTTTCAGTAGGAGACATGCATCTCCAGCATCTAGTTCTGACCTAATAGTAATAACAAGTTGTTCTAGGAAGAACTAATCAGCCTACTTTCCTTTCACTGTCTCTACATCTGGACTAATTTTGGTGCAAATGGAGGTCCACAAGTTAGATCTCTTGTGCCTCAAATGTTTATGTGTCTGCCATCTTGGATCGGGGTGGATGTCATCATTACCAACTGCACCATTGAGGTGTCCCTATGTGTCACTCACTACAGCTGTTCTAAATTTGGTTCAAATTGGTTAGATAGTTCTCATGTTAGTGCACTTGTGCCTCAAACATTTATGCATCCACCATCTTGGATCGGGGTGGGTGACATCATCACAAACTACACCATTGTGTACCATTCAGCTGTAGAAAATTTGGTTCAAATTGGTTAGACTGTCCACAAGTTAGTGCACTTGGACCTCAAAAGTTTGTGTCCACCATGGATGACATCAGCGCAATCTTTGCTGTTGAGGTGTCCCTATGTGTCCCTACAGCTGCAGCAAACTTGGTTCAAATCGGTTAAGCGGTTCACAAGTTAGCTCTCTTGTGCCTCAAAGGTTTATGCTTCTGCCATCGTGAATTGGTGTGGATTACATCATCACAAACTACGCTGTTGAGGTGTCCCTGTGTGTCACTCACTGCCACTTTACGTAATTTGGTTTAAATTGGTTAGGCAGTCCACAAATTAGCCCACTTGTGCTCGGATTCTCACGCGGCCGCCATCTTGAATTGTAGTGGATAGCCTCATCAGACACCATGCCAGTTGGGCAACCCTGATAGACAGATAAACTTTATTACGATCGTAGATCAGACAGTACAACAAAAAATTACATAAGACTAGAGCATATAATACAAACAATGTAGCAAAACCTAGCCACATTGAAAGTGATCTCTTTACAAAAATTAGATAGCAAAAACTCTTAAGTAAAATTCATCAGAGTGACCCGGAAACTTCCTCAAGAGAGGAGAAATTAATTTTAAACGAGCATCACTATAAAATTTACAACATAAAATAACATGAGGGGTAGTTTCTACAGCACCCATTTCACAGGGGCAAATCTTTAAATTAAACGGAATCCCTTTATATCTACCATCCCTAACAGCCGTCGGAATGGCGTTTAGGTGGGCAAGAGTAAATGGGTGCCTAAATTTAGGGATAAGAATATTATCTAAATATGCTGCCAGTTTGAAATTAAAAAGTTGTTTCCCAGATAGATACCACTCCTTAGGCAGGCAGTAGCCAGTTGTAATTCTGTATCAGCAATACGCTGCTTAATAACCTGCCAGGCCTGATCATGTCCTAATCTAAGAATTTCCTCATGGGAGAACCCAAACTGAAGAAGCAACCCTGTGTGTCCCTGCAGCTGTAGCAAATTTGGTTCAAATCGGTTAAGCGGTTCACAAGTTAGCCCACTTGTACCTCAAAAATTTATGTGTCCGCCATCTTGGATTGGGGAGGATGACATCATCACAAACTATGCCATTGAGGTGTCCCTGTGTATCACTCAGTGCAACTGTATGTAATTTGGTTTAAATCGGTTAGGCAGTCCACAAATTAGCCTGCTTGCGCCTCAGATGTTCATGTGGCCGCCATTTTGAATTGGAGTGGATGACATCATCAAACACCATTCCATTTGCGCATCCCTATGTGTCCCTTTAGCTGTAGCAAATGTGGTTCAAATTGGTTAAGCAGTTAACAAGTTAGACCACTTGCGCCTCCAAAGTTTACATGTCTGCCATCTTGGATCGGGGTGGATGACACCATCACAAATTACGCTGCTGAGGTGTCCAGGCATTGCAAAATTGATAGCAGGGGGGGCACACAGACACACACACACACACACACACACAGAGAATGCCAGGCGATCTCATAAGCCTACTGGAAAGTAGGCTAACAATGCTCTCATATTTTTATTTGCTGAAATTCTTAAAACTGTTGGCAAAGTGCTTGTTTTGTTTTGTTTTTACTTATGCATTAAGCAAAATCTTTGCATAGATGATTTGCAGTATTATCTGCCTGCTTTGTGAGATGGCTCAAAGGAGCTAGTGTTTAGATGTCCAATGCTATGTGGCAAAAGAGTTTTCAGTAACATAATCAAATTTGGCATATGTTTATAGAGATACTAGGAGAAGCAGCATTATGTTGATACTTATTTCAATATAAGGTTTTTATCTTTATATTGCAGGGAGGATTTTGTCTAAAAGAAAAGTTGAATAAGAATATATGAAAATGAGTATTTAAAGATAAATATCAGTATTTCCCAGTTCTATAGATAATGAGAATATCTATCGAAGCATGGCTTCAGGAAACAGGGAAATACCTGTGGGAGGCATTAAATGGAGATGGCTGGCATTAGAAAACCATACAAAAAGAAAAATATGCATTGTGAAATGCACATGAAGGAGAGAAAAACATACTTTCCCCATCGTACCATACTATAGCTTGATTTTTACACCTTTAATTGGTCTATTGCAGGTTAAATGTTGTATCATCTTCTTCACAGGTGAAACACATTCTTATTTTAAATGCCTGTTAACACACCATCAAATACACACACATTAACATTCTATCTCTACATGGCTGCACTTGCAGTTCTCCCTCTTAGCCTCATGGTGTCATCGTTGGCCAATCTAGTTGGAAATCCACAGACCTCCTATATTGTGCTAGCTTCCTAAATACTCTACAGCGGCAGGAAAGAGCAGACCACAAAAGCACAGCAGTCTTGCAGAGAAGAAGGGAAAACGTGTGGTTTGTACAAATTACTAAAAAAGGAGCTTAGTCCTTCTTGCTGAGATTTCCTTTATCCTGATAAGAAACCTCTTCAAAACAAGCTGAAGAAAAGGGACCTGGATGGATCTGTATGAAGAGACTTGTAGGGCTCTCAGAAGGCAAGTACTGCTTCTCTTGCTATTGTCTTTTTCCTGCTGGGCTGCCTTGGAGCAGATTCGTTATTCAGTCCCCGAAGAGATGGCAAAAGGTTCTATTGTGGGGAATCTCGCCAAGGATTTGGGACTGGATGCTAGAGAACTAGCAAAGCGCAATCTGCATGCTGTCTCTGTCAGTAAAATGCCATTTTTCAGTATCAATGCAGAGAATGGAAATCTCTTGGTGAATGACAGGATAGATAGGGAGGGAATATGTGGCACAACTCCACTGTGCCTTGTTCATTTTGAAGTGGTGGTTGAAAACCCTCTGAATGTTTTCCATATAACTGTAGCAATTCAGGACATTAATGACAATGCACCACAATTTACAAATGAAAATATCAAGTTAGAAGTGTTTGAATCCGCCTTGCCAGGGACCAGGTTTCTCCTAGCAAGAGGTGAAGATCTTGACATTGGTCTGAATTCTCTTCAGAATTACCAGCTCAGCCCTAATGCATATTTCACCTTGGAAGTTAAGGAGAGCCAGGATGGAAATAAATTTGCAGATTTAGTGCTGCAGAAAACCTTGGATCGGGAAAGTGAACCCTCTCTTCACTTGATCCTCACAGCCCTGGATGGGGGTGAGCCCAGAAAAACTGGGACTGCCCAGATATGGATTAATGTCACTGATGCCAATGATAACCCACCCATCTTCACACAAGAGATTTACAAAGTCAGTCTGAGGGAAAATGCTCCTGTTGGGTCCCTTATACTCCGGGTTGCAGCTTCTGACAATGATGAGGGTTCCAATGCCCAGATCAAGTACTATTTCAACAACATCCCAGCAAATTCCAAAAACAAATTCAACCTATCTGTAAACAATGGCACCATTACACTCATGAGCCCATTGGACTTTGAGGAAATTAAAGAATATACATTGACAGTTGCAGCAAAAGATGGAGGTGGATTAGAGACACATTGCAAAGTTGTAATAAGTGTTCTTGATGAGAATGACAACTCCCCAGAAGTAACCCTGGTTTCCTTGTTCAGCCCCGTCTCAGAGGAGTCACAATCTGGCACCTTAATTGCTCTGTTCAACGTAAATGACAAAGATATTGGTAATAATGGCAAAGTTGCCTGCTACTTACAAAGTGATGTGCCCTTCAAGATTCTTCCTTCCTCTAATAATTACTATAAGATTCAGACAGATAGTCTTCTGGACAGAGAAATAGCTCCTGAGTATAATATCACAATCACAGCCACAGACAAAGGAATCCCCCCTCTGACTACACACCAAACTATCTCAGTACAGATCTCTGACATCAATGACAATTCCCCTACTTTTGATAAATCTTCCTACAGCATCTATGTGCCAGAAAACAACCCTTCTGGTGCTTCCATTTTTAGTGTCAAAGCTTCTGATCCAGATGTGGGCCAAAACTCACGTATCACATACTCCATCCTTCACAGTAATATTGAGGAACTCCCCATCTCTTCTTATATCTCCATTAATTCTGAGACTGGTACCATCTATGCCCAGCGATCCTTTGACTATGAACAGTTTAGAGAATTTCAACTGCAAGTGAAGGCCCAGGATGGGGGCTCTCCCCCTCTCAGCAGCAACATCACAGTGAGGGTGTTTATTCTGGATCGGAATGATAACAGCCCTCGGATACTGGCCCCTTCACAAGAAACCAAGGGATCAGCTTTGTTTGATATGGTGCCCCGTTCAGCTGAGCCAGGTTATTTAGTCACAAAAGTGGTAGCCGTTGATGCAGATTCTGGACACAACGCCTGGCTCTCCTACCATTTGATTCAAGCCACCGAGCCAGGGCTCTTCACTGTTGGTTCTCATAGTGGGGAGATCAGGACAGAGAGATCCTTTGTGGAAAAAGATGCTGTCAAACAGAAACTAGTCATTGTGGTGAAGGATAATGGGCAGCCTCCTCTCTCAGCCACAGTTACTCTGAACCTGGTGTTTGCTGATAACTTTCAAGAGGCTCTTCCAGAAATGAAAAACCAATCCAGTGACTCAGAGTATCAGTCTGATCTACAGTTCTACTTGGTGCTGGCCTTAGCTTTGATCTCGTTCCTATTCCTATTGACTGTGATTCTTGCTATCACGATGAAGCTTCGGCGATCAGGGAATCCCAAATTTTTACAGTGCTTTGGTCCTGTTCCCCATGCCAAGGCTGGTGCCATATTTCCACCCAATTTTGATGATGGGACTTTGCCTTATTCCTACCAACTTTGTCTCTCCTCAGAGTCCAGGCAAAATGAGTTTACCTTCCTAACACCCAATGTTCAGATTGGAAACAATGTTCTTAGTAGTGGTAAACCTGGCGTTTCTTTCACAGACAATGAAGGAAGCAATTTACATTCAGAGGTGGATAATATAGATAAGGTAAAGTTTATTTTCTTTGAACACTTCTTGACCATTTACTATAAGTATCACTGATGTTTCAGTTTGTATGTGGTCTGCATGATTTTAGCTTACTCTGTTAGACAATTGCTTACCATGTAGCTGAAAATGTGTGTGTGTGTGTCATGCTGACAATTTTAATTGTGATATGGGGAATACAGACAAGGGAAGCCTTTTTCAGAAATGTTCCATATTACAAATTTTACTGGCACCGCAGTATCAACCTATATGGTGTGACTCCAATCTACTGTATTCAAGTGGTTTGCAAACCCAATTCAGAATAAGCAGATTTCCCTGAAACTTTTGTTGTCCTCATGAAGTACACATTCTTTTTCTTTTCTTTTCTTTTCTTTTTTGTCTCAGTATACATTATTTAGCCCAAGAGCTTCTGCCATTTTTTCCATGTAGTTATCTTGTAGTTGGGACTAGTCTAGCTATTATCTTGGCTTTTTGAGGAGTGACATTTTTTTTAAAGGAAATGAAGTGTGAGCTAGAAGATGATGTCCTGCCTATTCTATGGTGCTTTCAGAACAGCAGTGTGGAACATTTTAATATATCATCAATGATACATAATTCTCCTCTTCAAGTCAAGCTGGCTCCTTCCTCTTTTTGAACCATAATATCTAGCTAATAATGTATAGAAGTCAAATGCAGACTCTACTCTCAAACCAGAATGCCTGGCTCTCCTAACCAACTGCTGAAAGCTACAGAGCTGTCTGGTACTCCAGAAAAAACTAGGTTGTCCCCTCCTATCTAGTCCAAGGCATCATCAAGATGTTTTGGCAAAGGACTTGCCCCTCTCTGTCTCAATTATTGTCAATGTGGTACAGAAGACTCTCAGTTCAGGGCAGCTCTTACAGACCCAATATTAGCTGACCTAATATCAGGAGGCTGGTTTGGTATCAGTCTCATGCTGTTACTTTTCTTTCTCGTTAACCGGTTTTTAAGATGGATCAATATGTGCATTTAAGCCACTTACTTTCTCTTCTCTGTGTTAGTCGATACCATGTATCCACATACATGTCAGATGGTGTCAACATGTACAATTATGCAAAAACAGCATGGTGTAATGCTTTTCCCCCTCTCAAAGCATAATGAAGGATAACACATTCTGCATCATTGCTACATAGTGGCTAAAATGTGTGGAGAGCCTGAATACCTTGGGTCATAGTAAATGCATATTAAGATCTAATCTTGGACTTTTACAAGTAGAATAATTCAAAACTGCTTGGGTCATGAGTCCTTGGCAGATGTTCTGTGTTTGTATAGTCTTATGGGTAGAGAGGCTAGAATCAAGCATATTGACCTTGCTGCACAAGATTTCTTTGAATTTGCGTTTCAGTTTGCACGGGATTATGCAGGTAAACCTTTGGGAAATTGATCCTTTATTTGGAGTCAAGCTGAGTTTGGGTTTATGCTTGTAGGCTTCTGTGCACATGGGCATTCCAACAGGTAGACATTGGGCAGGGTAAAAGGTTAGGGCTAGTAGATGTGATCACATACAGTTTATAGTTTATACATCGTTGACATGATTTTTCTGTGTGGTTCCATACAGCAATGGTTGAATGTATACATCTTCAGTTTTCCTTCATTCTTATTGTTCTGAAGTTTTTTCTCAAACTACTGAAATGTCCTACAGCTTCAAAAGCAATTTGCATTATGGAGTATGGGTTGCTCTTCCAGAAAAACACATCTAAACCTCCTGTGAGCTAATTTTAATTTGCTTATTACATTTGTAACCCACCTGTCACAGACTCAAGATGCCATACATGGGCTTTCCAGGCAATTGCCCATACAGGCACTGGCCAGACCTAAATTGCACAGCTTCAGGAAGGGGCTGCATCATGTGTCCTCACACCATGGCCTGGGACTAGGTTTACAGTTCTTCGAATCCTAAATATAAGGGCTGTTACTATATTGTGGTAGATGCCTCCTAACCTAATTCAGGAGGTGTACACGCTCCTTACTGGCAATCATGAGAATTCTACTATCAAGATAAGAAGAGGGGGAAATGCTCATGAGCAAGCTGGGTACAGAGGAGGGTGGCAGCAGTGAGCCCAGAACTCACCCAGCTGCAAAGTAAGGTAGGAGGCAAAGCACTCGCCTGCACCTCCCACCTCCATACCCAGCTCGTGGACAAGCATTTTCCCCTCCTTCTACCTTGCTTGTAGAATTCTCATGATGGCCGATCTGGAACACACACAGCTAGGGTTGTGCACAGATCATTTTGCATTGTTCGGTCTGAATTCAGACCAAACCACGGGTCTGTGACCAGCTGGCCCAATCCATTCGATCGAACCAGCTCAAACCAGTTAGGTGGTTTATGCTGCTATGTAAAGGAGAATTATTTGTTACTGCTTTGTTATGCTGCTGTGTAAAGAGGACTATGCTGTTATGTAAAGGGCGGTGCTGGGGGGGTGCAGCGAGAGGCCCCTGTAAAAGTAAATGCTAAGGTGCTTACTGAGCAGCGGCACTCCCCTCAGCCAGCAGCCCACACAGCGGTGCATATTGGAGTTTGTAACTGTTTAGCAAAGTGCCAAGAGGAAGCAGCCCACTCCAGTTACAAAGTAGTGCAGAGCTTTGTTGTTGCAGCAATTTAAGAATACGCATGGAGATTGTAGTGCAGTCTAAACTAAATAAGGTTTACTAGTTAAGTACATTTGAGATAGGAAAGACCTATCCTAACTATGAGCTACATAATGAATAGGTGTGTGGGGAGAGAGAGATGCCCCCATCTGCTCTACAAGAGGAAAGGAAGGAGGATTGACTCACTTCAGGAAATACCTGAGGAGTCAAGGCATGGGTAGTAGTGTAGAGGTAAATCAGGGATAGGTAAGGGAACCCTCACTAACTACCTCTGCTCCCAATGCCCCTAGTGGTCTTTAGGATAGTTGGTGCAAAAGGTTGATGCATTGACCAACAGTAGTTGGTGTTTCACGGCTTCCCGTGAAATTCCATTTTGCTTCAGGAATGCTTCCATCCCTTTGGTCATGTATTCGCCTCCATTATCTGTCCGTAGTCTCTGAGGTCTTCTCCCAAATGTATTGCTGACAAGTGCAACATACTCTTTAAATTTTTCAAACACTTGACTTTTCTCTCTCAGTTGGTATACATGAGTAAATCTTGAAAAATCATTGATAAATGTGAGTATGTAGTGATTGCCTCCCATACTCTGCTCTGTCGGACCAGAAATATCAGAATGAATCAATTCCAAAATGTCTTGTGAGACTCTCTGTGACCTTTCAGAGAAGCTGGGCCTCACTCCTTTATTGAGCAAGCAACACTGACATCTTGTGGCAGTCTTGTTGCATGGCATTGCATTGAAATATTTAATTAATCTGTTCCTTCTAAGATCATTAATCATACTCATTTGTGTATGCCCAAGCCTCTCATGCCACAGGGTGATGAAATTCTTATGACTGCATGAAGTCGCAAGATTTGCTCGCTCAGTTACACAGTTCAATTGAAAGAGACCATCTTTACGCATATATCCCTTATCATCTTTGGTGATATAACAAATCTCGCCTTTGAAAGTCACTCTATAGTCTTTATTGACTCCATGTCCTAGAGAGATCAGGTTACATTCCATCTCAGGGACAAAAAGAGCACTTTCAATCAAAATTCTGTCAGTCTTCCCATCCCACTCTTTGCAATATAGTTCAGCAGCTCCTTTTCCTTCTGTCGAGCTTTTGTAATTCTTGTCTTAACCAATGAACAGTTCTGGAGAATTCAGGATATTTTGGGTAGCCCCTGAGTCAATAATGAAGATATTTCTTTCATTGGTGTCTTCTCTTACATTTAAACTTTTCATCCTACAGCTTTCCCTTCCTTTGTTCTCCTTGTCAGATTCATTGTGCTGCTTGCCCCTCTAGCTATTAGGCTGTTAGTCACTTTCATAGCTATGGTATCCATGCTTATCTCTTTGTTTACTGGGCTGTGAGCGCCTTCTGTACCCATGGTAACTAGGCTTCCCTTTGTGTTCTTTGTGTTTTGGGCATTTAGCTTGAAAATGACCCATTTCATTGCAATGAAAGCTTTTTTTTCTGTTTGCTTGGAAAAGCAGCAATGCTGTCTCTAGGTCTCAGAGAACCTTCCCCTCGGACTCCCTTTGTCTTTATGCTAAAATCTTGCAAACACATGATTACTTTTTCAATCTTAAATTTATGCTCAGAGATCTCCAGAGCTATTTTAATGGGATTATAACTTTATGGCAAAGATTGCAAAATCATTCCAATCAGCATTCGAACATTTAAATCGGATTTACACTGCCATAGTAATCTTTGAATGCCGATCATTTTGCTGATATGAGTTGAGAAGTCCTTTCCTTCTTGCAGCTGCATTTTGCAAATCCTTTGAATCAAGAGTGCAGCTGAATTTGGAGATATTCTGCCAAATTGCTTTTCAAGTTTCTCCCAAGCCCCGGCAGCAACTGTGGTATCATGAAAATGCATTAATAAATCATCAATTACATTTAGGAGAATTAACCCAAATGCTCTTTCATTCCATGCATCCCATTCTGCCTGGGGGCCTGTGCCTTCTTCTGGTCTCTTTTGTGTAAGGATTCCAATGATCCCTTTCGCCATCAGGAGCCCCTTCATCCTCATGATCCACTGGTTTTATTTCATTCCATTCAGCTTGAAGAAGGCACCGCTGCCTGCCTCTGGGTCCATGTCATCTTGCTGACTCACTCTGCTGCATTTTAAAGGAAAGTCTTTGCTGCAGGCTCTTGGGCCCATTAGCCCTGTTGGAAATTGTAACTGTTTAGCAAAACGCCAAGAGGAAGCTGACCACTCCAGTTACAGAGCTTTGTTGTTGCAGCTATTTAAGAATATGCATGGAGACTGTAGAGCAATCTAAACTAAATAAGGTTTATTAGTTAAGTACATTTGAGATAGGAAAGACCTAGCCTAACTATGAGCTAGGTGAGGAGAGAGAGAAGATCCCATCTGCTCTCCAAGAGGAAAGGAAGGACAACTGACTCACTACAGGAAATACCTGAGGAGTCAAGGCAGGGGTCACAGAATAGAGGTATATCAGGGACAGGTAAGGGTACCCTCACTAGATGCTTCTACTTCCAATGCCCCTAGTGGTCATTAGGATCGTTGGTGCAAAAGGTCGATGCACTGGAACTCCATCTCCAACAGCATGGCTCCACAATCACCTGGCCTCTTGTCAGTATCTGGCCACCTGGCAGGGACGTTCACAGTACCAAACGGAGCTGTAGAGACAAAATATGGCTTGGAACAGTTCTTCTTTATCGGGCTTGGCTGCAAGCTGTCGACACGAAAGTTGACAAACGTTGCTTTCCAGCAGTGAATAGAAAGCTGGTGACTTAATTTATAGCACAAGCCAAGAGCTCCCAGCTGGCAGGAATTCAAGGCTTATCAGCCCTCTGCAAGAGGCGTTTACTCCTCCTGATAGCTTCTAGCTGTGTTCTTCATCTTGTAACATGCCTCTGTTGTGGAGTCAGTGGAGGTTGCTTGCATAGCTCCTCTTCTGATTGGTCCGGCATGGTTTCTGCTGTCTCAGGTTGTTGTGCCTGCTCTGATTCAGCAGCTGGATCTGCCTCAGCCGTTTCTTGGAAATTGACAGCCGAGCTCTGACTCTCAGACACCCCTGCATCAGCTGAACAGTTGACAGCTTCACCTTCCTCCTCGCTGTCTGAGATCGAGGGCGTGACACCTCTGCGCATTTGTGGAGGCCATATACATGACCACACAAATGGCCTCTGCGCATGTGCAGGAGCCAGGTGATGATGGAGCCATGCTGCCATATGGGCTGCGGGCTGGGGGAGAGTGCCGCTGTTCTGTACCGCCACCATAGCATTTACTTTTACAGGTGCTGCTTGCCACATCCCCTGGGCTGCCTTCACCAGCAAGCCCTTTTAAAAGAATTCCTCTTTACAAGCAAAAGGGAATCGTCACCGAATTCCCTTTTACATAGTAGCTGCACCGCCAAACCAGTTCACCCCAACTGGGCTTGATTCAGCTCAGTCACAGACCAGCCCCCTTTCTTGAAGGATGGTCACGTTCACAATTGAACTGGCCCAATTCACTTCGAACCATTCATGTACACCCCTACACACAGCTCCCGAACTAGGGTAGGAAGCTTCTCCTACTCTAGTAATCATTGTGAGAACAGCCCTATAGTGTCCTAATTTACTAACATGTTGTGGTATATGCACCTATTATGTTTGGACTTAGATACTGGTCTTCTATTCCTCTGACTAATATAAAAACTCTGTGTAAAGTGAGTCGAAAAAAGTATTTATACTCATGAGGTGCACAGTATTTGGACACTTGGATTCAAGCAATTTCTACTATGATCTGGTATTCTTTAACTGATGTGATTACCAACCTGTTTTATTTTAATACACCAGCACTTTAAAGAGTGTGAAGCTTTCCCATAAATGGGTCATGTGCAAGTTTCTTTCTAGTAGAAGGCAGCTTATACGTTAACATTTCATCACTGCAGGTCTGAAGACCTGTCTTCATGGTTGTGGGTCAAGGAAAAATGTTAATAATCTATTTAGCTGGGATTGAGTGTCACAACCATCCAGGACAAAGGAGTGCAATAAGACCTTTAAAATGGAGAGGGGGGGGAGAGAGAGAGAGAGAGAGAGAGAGCAAACAAAAGTGTTTCTGAAAGAACTTCAGAAAAGACTTCAAAAACATTTCTGAAATAGAGAAAGATGCTCTGGTAATTCCCACCCCAACAACAGTGGCTAACTAGAGCAACCTGTTGCACAAGCTAACACAGAAATTGAGGAGAAGAGCACCAGGCATGTTTTTGGTCCATGTAAAGTTCATGCACAAACTGGACTCATATAAACTAGGGAAGATTTCCTGCTTTACAAACTAATTTTCAAGGATTTGTTAGGGAGTGGGACATAGGGACATAGGAAGCTGCCATATACTGAGTCAGACCATAAGTCTATCTCACTCAGTATTGTCTACAGTTCTACACAGACTGGCGGCAGCCAGTCCAAGGTTGCAGGCAAGAATCTTTCTCAGTCACTTAACTTTTTGTAACAAAATGGTTACCTTTTCCAGATATATTATTTTCTCTACTGCTAACCATTAATATTTTGTTTGGCTATAATGATGTCAAAACACATAAAATTCATGCAGATCTGGTTTGTGCAAGTCAAGAAGAATATGGATTTGAAAGAAATATTGCATTTGGAAGTGGTTTGTGGTCCTCTATGCATAAGCATGAAAAAGGCAACCCTTTTACTAGAAAGAGAGCACACCTCCTCTAGCAGTTCTCCATCTGAGGCTCAGCGTGTCGCTGTTGGCCAATGTAGCTCTCACAGAGGAGCTGGAAATCTGCTGAATGAGGCTTCCTGCACTGTGTGTGTGTGTTCAGTCACAGTTTGCAGATTGGGAAAACAGAGATATCCAAGCACTTTTGCTGAAAAGGAAACAACTGCAAAATTTAAAATTATATAGAAACCAATATCACTGTTTATACTTCTTTGGGATGTCTGTCCCCTGATGGAAATTTAAATACCTCCACTCACGAAAACAACCAAACAAAAAAGCAAGAAAAGGGATCAATAACTTCCTCGGCACGTAGGATGGAAGAAGGTGGCCACAAAAAGAAGTCTGAGTCAATAAGAAGGCAAGTACAACTCCTCTCATTATTGTCTTTCTTCTGCCAGATTGCCTCGGAGCACATTCGTTACTCTATCCCTGAGGAAATGGAAAAGGGATCAGTTGTAGGACATCTTGCCAACGATTTGGAACTGAATACTAGAGATATAGTAAGCCACAATCTGCATATACTTTCTCTAGGTAAAAAGCAATATTTTACTATCAGTGCAGAGAATGGAAATCTATATGTAAATGAGAGGATAGATAGAGAAGAAATATGTGGGGAAACTGCATTCTGTCTCATTAATTTTGAAGTGATGGTTGAAAACTCTATGAATATTTTCCATATAACAGTAGAGATCCAAGACATTAATGATAATGCACCACATTTCTTAAATGAGGATATCAAGATAGAGACGAGTGAACTTACTGTGCCAGGGGCCCGATTTGTTATTGGGTATGCTGAAGATCCAGATGTTGGAATGAATTCGCTCCAGAATTATCAGCTCATGCCCAATCAGTATTTCATTCTGGAAGCTAGAGAGAAGGAAGATGGAAATAAATATGTAGAATTAGTAATGAAGAAACAGTTGGATCGGGAGAGTGAAAGCAGTTTCAATTTAATTCTTATGGCTCTAGATGGAGGGAAGCCTGCCAAAACCGGGACAGCAAAAATATGGATTAATGTCATTGATGCCAATGACAACCCACCTGTCTTTACGCAGAAAGTATACAAGGTTAGCTTGAAAGAGAATGCACCAAAAGGACTTTCAGTGATACAAGTGAAAGCCACAGATAAAGATGAAGGTTCTAATGGTCAGATCAACTACAGCTTTGGCAACATCCCAGAGACAGCTCGCCAGAAATTCAGTCTCAGTCCAATAAATGGGACAATTAAAGTTAAGGAAACCCTTGATTTTGAGGAAACAGAAAAATATACTATAACTATAGAAGCAAGAGATGGAGGTGGGTTAGTGACTCACTGCAATGTTGAAATAAATGTATTAGATGAGAATGACAATGCTCCAGTTGTAATCCTTGCCTCCTTATCCAGCCCAATATCTGAGGTTTCCACATCTGGGACCCTGGTAGCACTTCTCAGTGTGAATGATAGAGATTCTGGGGATAATGGGAAAGTTACTTGTCTTTTACTAAGCAGTTGGCCATTTAAAATAATACCAACCTCTAATAACTATTATAAGCTGGTTACAGATGGCCCTCTGGACAGAGAAGGCACTCCAGAGTACAATATCACAATCACGGCAACTGACAAAGGGACTCCCCCTCTTTCCACTCACAAAACCATCTCAATACAGATCTCAGATATCAATGATAACCCTCCTGCCTTTGAGAAATCCTCCTATACTGCCTATGTGACAGAGAACAATCCTTCAGGTGCCTCCATTTTCCGTGTCCAAGCCTCAGACCTGGATCTGGACCGCAATGCTCGAATCACTTACTCCATCCTCCACAGCAACATTGAGGACCTTCCCATCTCTTCTTATATCTCCATTAATTCAGAGACGGGCACTCTGTATGCCCAGCGATCCTTTGACTATGAGCAATTCAGGGAGTTTCAGCTTCAAGTGAGGGCCCAAGATGGAGGCTCTGCCCCTCTCAGCAGCAAGGCTGTAGTGGAAGTCTTTATTCTGGACCAGAATGACAACAGCCCTCAAATCCTTTACCCTTCTCAAGGAGCAGAGGGCTCTGCCTTGTTTGAGATGGTGCCTCGCTCAGCCGAAGAGGGCTATCTGGTGACCAAGTTGGTGGCGGTGGATGCTGACTCCGGACACAATGCCTGGCTCTCTTACCATCTGCTCCAGGCCACTGAGCCAGGGATGTTCATGATTGGATCTCATAATGGTGAGATTAGGACATCAAGAACATTTCTGGAGAGTGATGCTGCAAAGCAGAGGCTAGTAATCTTAGTAAAGGATAATGGGCAGCCTTCTCTCTCTGCCACAGTTACTCTGAATCTGGTGTTTGCTGATAACTTTCAGGAGGCCCTTCCAGAAATGAAAAATCAATCCAGTGATTCAGAATATCAGATTGATCTACAGTTCTCCTTGGTGCTGGCTTTAGCTTTGATCTCATTCTTATTCCTCTTGACTGTGGTTCTGGCTATTATGATGAAGCTTCGGCGATCAGGGAACCCCAAATTCCTACAATGCTTTGGTCCTGTTCCTCATGCCAAGGCTGGCGCCATATTTCCACCCAATTTTGAAGATGGAACTTTGCCTTATTCCTACCAGCTTTGTCTCTCCTCAGAGTCCAAGAAAAATGAATTTACTTTTCTGGCACCAAACATACAGATTGCAGACAATATTATTTGCAGTGACAAATCTGGGGTCCCTTTCACAAACAATGGAGAAAACAGTTTAAATCCTGAGATGGAGGATGTAGACAAGGTAAGTTTTCTTTTCAATATTTATTCACATTTTAGGCTCTATGATCACTTCTCATACCTGAAATGGAACTTGTGTAGTTTACTCTATTTTAGCTGACAAGGTGAATTTTCTCATGAGTGCATTCTTCATAGCATTCTTAATAACTTTGAGAACAAAAAATTATGTTGCAAAGAATGAACATTCTGTAGTTTCTCTATTCTGTTTGTTTGTATATGTCAGGATATAAGACTGTTTCGGTCCACGGTCCACCTGTCTTAATGGGCTTAAGTTATAGGACAGTAGATTTTGTCTTCTGTCAGAGCAGTGCAACAATAAAACCAATTCCCTGGAGGATGGCCTCTTCCTCACTGGAAGATTTGAATGAGTGTGTGAACTAGGCCTATGGTTGAACCAGGCCTATCCCCCCCGCACTCCCTTTTTCTTTCTTTTTCCCCACTACTGCATATCATGACAAATGACAGCAATTTGCATTCAGATTAAATGTTATGTTACAATGTCCAGAACAGAGTAGCGAACTGACGAGATGTGTTCTGCAAATCTTTTTATTTCAAACAAGAGTTTTTTGTTAATATAATTCAAGATCATATAGGTGGTCCAAACTTCTCTTAAATAGCTCTGGCCGTGGCACATTCCTATCATTTTAAAATATTTTGTATATTTAGTTTTAATACAGGAGAAAAAGCACCTTCGACATTTAGCAGGGGACAAAAAGGAATCTTCCTTGTCAGCTTGATATTTTGTTTGTCTTGATAATTTTCAAGTTGTTCAGGAGCTTGATGTGAAAGAGGAGACGGTGAAGAGAACAGACAAAATGACTCAACATATGCTGAATCATGCTAATTAATTTACATAATGAATGTATGAAAGTGAGCTTCTCCAATTACAATAAATTGTACAGCCATTCATACAGCCAACCCTACCGGGGCTTGCATAGCCTACTAGGATAAAGCTGGTCATGTGGAGCACCAGGATTGGGACCAATCCCAGCACTCCCCCACTGGGTAGGCCAGGTTTTCTGGCCAAGGTTTTCTGACACACCCTCCTAACTCACTGCCCAATCACGTGGCAGTGGTGGAGCCCGTGCTACTATAGAGGCTGGGGGGAAGGGTGTCCTGGTCTCTTGAATGGCCACAATCCACCATGCTGCTTGCGTGATGCATTGTGGTAATCCTGGATCCCAAGACGCTATATCCTGTGGCCATTCCTGCAGCCTCTGCATCAGCACGCCACTCGTGTAGGCACATGTGCAGCAGCACCGAGGAAGGAGTACCATGCAGGGCGGGGAGGTAAGCAGGAGCCAGCCCCATGTGAATGACTTTAGAGTGTCTCCATGCTGCAGGAACAGAAATTTCTGTCATATGTGTTCCACAGGAATAACTATGTAAGTTTGTTACAGCAAAAACAACAAAAACTACAATTCTGTGTCTGCTTATCTGGTAGTAACCCCATTGAACACTGTGAGACACAGTGGCAAAGCAACATTAGCAGCAGCCTGTGTCCACATTTTTTGGTGAGCCACTGTCACCACTGCCATCACAGCCCCCTGCCCACTCACCCGCTGTAGCTCCCCCACTCACTCACAGCTGTAGCTGCTCACTCACCACTGCTTGTCTCTGTGCGCAGCCCTGCTAACCATCACAGTCACTGCAACTGGCAAAGGGAAGCAAGCCAGTCATGCTGTGGTATAATGATGTCACCTCCCACCAGGTAGTGACATCATATTGTCCTGTGCCTGGCTTGCTTCCCTTTGCCAGTCTCAGTGACTGCAGTGGTTAGTGGGGCTGTGAGCAGAGGCCAGTAGTGGTGGAGGGAGGGAGCATGCACCAGGAAGTGTGTGGCACAATCCCGCTATGGCCTCTTTTCTTGGAGACCCCTCTTCTCAGGCACCCTGTGTTCTCTTAACATGGTCACCCAATTATGGATCCACCCCTGATAAGACTTCCTTTTGAATAAACATGCTTAGAATTGCACTGCACAAGTCAAGCTCCTTATCAGATATGTTGTGGCATGAACTTTTATAGATGAAAACCCATTTACTCAGATGCATGAGTGAACACCTAAATGGATGTTTATATACTACCCTGACTTAAGAGAGCAAAAAATTTCTTTACAAAAGGAGTTCAAAAGTAGAAGTGATGTTTTCTTGCTGTAAACCTGCCCCATTCAATTGTTATACTCTCTTGCTGAAAATGTCACGCAGGAAAATTTGGTACTGGAAGAAAAGCATAATGGAAACATCACTGCTTCCCCAAATGCGTTCGGAAACGGTTGACTTTAACCGATGCAATTCAAGTGAAGGCATGAGGTTGGGAAGAGGAAAGAATTGGAGCAGAGGATTCTGACAGAAGGAATTGGTGTGGCCATTAGCCAGCTCTTGCCTGCTCAGCATCTCAGTTTGTATTGAAGAGTCAGCCTATGCACCCTTGAAGGAGTATCAGGTTGGGATTAGCTGCCTTGGTTGGGTTGAGTAAGAGTTTTTTTACTTCCTTGCCTGATTGGCTGTAGTAAGGAGGTTTTTTCTTCTACTGCTGCTGAAGGGCATTGGCTTAGACAGCTGTGGTAAGTAGGCCCGGTTGTCGCAGCTGACTGGTACAATAGAGATAGGGGGAGTTTTTGCAAGAGAGGATTGATGAGCACCCTGAGAACCTTTTCAAATGAAGAGAGAATTCCCAAACCAGTTCCTTGAGGCTGAACAGGGATGGGATCTCACTTAGGCAGTGGCCAGGAAAGGGTTGGCTGAGAGAAACCAAAATCACTCTGGGACTTATCCACTGCTTGAAGCTGGAAGAGAAGTGAAGCAAGTTGCCATCCTGGCTTTCTTCCTGAGTTTTGTTGCCTGTACTGTAGAAAGGATGGTGTTGACATGATGTGATAGGCCAATGGCAGATTGTAATAGGTTGTTTAATAAAGTTGTGGTTCCTTGGAACTGAAGCTGATGCTTCATGGAGACAATACATCTTTGTCTGTATTTTGACTTAAGCATATGGTTTACATTTAGGTTTGGTAATGATAGTAATTATAAAACTATCAGGATAACCGTATACAGTGCTTTGGGCTCCTTGGAGGAGAGGGGGATATAAATAATTAACAAATAAAAACCTGCATTTATAACACTTTATAACCAATGGCTTTCTGGTTGCTCTAAATCAGAAGTGACATTGTACGCATGGGCAACAGAAGTGACCGGGAGTTGGAGCTTGTCCCTGGCAAAGAAAGGCTGAAGACATTTGGGCTTTTTAATTCATAAAAATGGACTGTATTGCCTGGGAATGGGGAGGAAAAGCAGGAGGAACAAGAGGGACATGTGATGCTGTTTTGGTTAGTAAACTGCATAAAATTAATTTTTGCAGATGGCATGGAGTTTTTGGTGATTTAATGAGCTGATGGTTACCCCTGTGACATTTTGCATTACAATGAAAACAACTGTATAGAAAGGCTTAAATATGGTCCAAACGTTTGAGTGGAATTCCATTCTTCTAGCACAATAAAGTGTATGTGGCATGCATCTTAGGTTAGTATCTGTGTTTTAAAATCTATCATTGAGCAAGAGAGGACAACCATCCCCAACTGCCAGGGTCTGGGGAGCCCACCAAGGCACCCGCTCACCCTTGGCCAGGGCACCCCCTTGCCCCCCCATGCCCAGCTGGCAAACATAGTGTTTGCCCCCCCATGCCCCTCTCCTTCCCAGCTGATGTTTCACTGAAACGCTGGCAGGGCTGGGGAAAAGGCCCAGTGTTCAATGAAACGCTGACTGGGGATGATGGGAGAGGGTCCGAACAGACCCTTTCCTGGGAATTGGCCTCAACCCCTGAGTCCGACATCAGGTGCCACGGGCATCAGTGGTTCGTTGAATCGCTGATTAGGAGCTCCTTTCCCTGCCTCACAAGGGGCGTGGGAGCCACCAGCAGGACTGTGTCCTCCAGCCACCCAAGTGCTCCCTATGCCCCTGGAGAGAGGAACAACATTTGCATCCCCAGCTGTTACAAAATCTAACCAATCAGAATAACTTCCTGATGTTATAACAGGACAGTGGTAGCACAGTCATCACTTAAATACTATAATGTGCAGTTCTGAACTCAGCCTTCCTAGAACAGTTGCTTAGGGGTGGAGGGGGACTAGACTCACTGACTATTTCAGGACAAACAATCTGAACCCAAAGAATTACCTTGGATAAAACCTTTAATTACCCAGGAATCTAAGATTTCTTTTAGCAACATTGAATGAAAGTTACTTTCAGACATTTCCATCCTCAACTACTATGCCATCTATATCCTTGAGAAGGAGAGATGTTCTGTGTAGAATATTTTCACAGAACAATAACAATCTAACACAGAATGCAAAGGAGCTCTCAAGATGTGGAGCCTCAATAATTTGCTCTGACTGAAAGAGAGACTATTTGAGCCTCACCAAATGAGCAATATGTGAAAAGCCTTTAGAGGGAGAGGAAATCTCTGGTTGGGCAGAAAAGAGCTTAGAATGTAGAACGTAAGTTTACTTTCTGGAGCTCAAGATCCTGATTCCAGAGAAAGTGACAATTTCCCAGCACTTACATTAAAAGACATTACAAAGAAAAGAAATATACATTAAAAAGCAAAGGAAGCACTTCCCAAACATTGTGCTTATTTTCATAGATAAAGGGAAAACCTCCAGTGGAAACACATGCTTTTATATCATGTTTCTTCCCAGTACTGTAGAGCAAAATATGATCAGAAGAGGGAAAAACCCTTGCACGTCTCTGTCTGAGCCTCACAGTGTCGCTGTTGACTAATGTGGGAGCCACAAGGAGGCTGGAGATCTCTTGGTGCTTGCTGTACTGTGACTGCTTGATCAACACTGTAAAGATCTGCTGTACAGATCAAGAAAACAAAGCTTGAGCAATTTTGCTTAAGGGGGAAAGGAGATAATCATTCTGGTTCAATTTAGAAGAAAGACAGCTATCGAATGTCTGTATTGTGTTGAGCATCTTACCTGATCACAAGAAGCTGAAAAAAGAAGACAATTAACCTGTCAAGATCCTGATGGAGAGAAGGCAAAAGGAGAATAGCTGGGGACACAGAAGGCAAGTACTGCTTCTCTTACTATTGCATTTCTCTTGCTGGACTTCCGCAGAACAGATTCGTTATTCAATTCCCGAGGAGATGGCAAAGGGTTCTGTGGTGGGCAATCTTGCTAAGGATTTGGGACTGAATGCCAGAGAACTAGCAAAGCGCAAACTGCATTCTGTTCCTGCAAATGAAATGCAGTATTTCAGTATCAATGCAGAGAATGGAAATCTCTATGTAAATGGCAGAATAGATAGAGAGCACATATGCGACTTAACTCTGCTTTGCTTTGTTAATTATGAGGTGATGGTTGAAAACCCTCTAAATATTTTCCATATATCTGTAGAAATTCAGGATATTAATGATAATTCACCACAGTTTCCCAATGTTAATATCAACTTGGAGACAAGTGAACTAACCTTGCCAGGCACCCGATTTCTTCTTGGGAAAGCTGAAGATCCTGATATTGGACTGAATTCTCTACAAAACTATCAGCTAAGCTCCAATCAGTACTTTACTTTGAATGTTAAAGAGAGTCAGGATGGAAATAAATTTGCAGATTTAGTACTGCAGAAACCTCTCGATCGAGAAAGTGAACAGACCATACACTTGATCCTTACAGCCCAGGATGGGGGTGAACCCAGAAAAACTGGGACTGCCTACATATGGATTAATGTCACTGATGTTAATGACAACCCACCCATTTTCACTCAAGAGGTCTACAAGGTCAGTTTAAGGGAGAATGTTCTTGTTGGGTCCCTTGTTCTCCAGGTTGTAGCCTCTGACAAAGATGAAGGTACAAATGCCCAGATCAGATACCATTTCAGCAACATACCAGTGAATTCCCAACAGAAATTCAGGCTGGATCCAAAGAATGGCACAATCACTCTTAGAGAGTCACTGGATTTTGAGGATACCAAAGATTATACAATGACTGTTGCTGCAAAAGATGGTGGAGGATTGGTAACACACTGTGAAGTTAAAATAACTGTTACTGATGAGAATGACAATATCCCAGAGGTTATCTTAGCTTCCTTGTTCAGCCCAGTTCCTGAAGATTCACCATCTGGAACCTTGATCGCACTGATCAGTATAAAAGACAAAGATACTGGTGATAATGGAAAGGTGATTTGTTATTTACAAAATGATATACCCTTCAAGATTCTTCCCTCATCTAATAATTACTTCAAGCTTCAGACAGATAGTCTTCTGGACAGAGAAAGAACTTCTGAGTATAATATTACAATCACAGCCACTGACAAAGGTAGTCCTGCTCTGACAACACACAAAATAATCAAACTACAGATCTCTGACATCAATGACAATTCCCCGGCTTTTGATAAATCTTCCTACAGCATTTATGTGCCAGAAAACAATCCTTCTGGTGCCTCCATTTTCAGTGTCAAAGCCTCTGATCCAGATGTGAACAAAAATGCACAGATCACATACTCCATCCTCCACAGCAACATTGAGGAACTCCCCATCTCTTCTTATATCTCCATTAATTCTGAGACTGGTACCATCTATGCCCAGCGATCCTTTGACTATGAACAATTTAGAGAGTTTCAGCTGCAAGTGAAGGCCCAAGATGGGGGCTCTCCCCCTCTCAGCAGCAATGTCACAATGAGGGTGTTTATTCTGGATCAGAACGATAACAGCCCTCGGATCCTGGCCCCTTCACAAGAAGCCAAGGGATCAGCTTTGTTCGAGATGGTGCCTCGTTCAGTGGAATCAGGTTATCTTGTAACGAAGGTGGTGGCAGTGGATGCAGATTCTGGACATAATGCCTGGCTCTCCTACCATCTGATTCAAGCCACCGAACCAGGGCTTTTCACTGTTGGATCTCATACTGGGGAGATTAGGACAGCAAGATCCTTTGTGGAAAAAGATGCTGTGAAACAGAAACTAATCATTGTAGTGAAGGACAATGGGCAGCCTCCTCTCTCTGCCACAGTTACTCTGAACCTGGTATTTGCTGAGAACTTTCAGGAAGCCCTTCCTGAAATGAAAAACCAATCCAGTGACTCAGAGTATCAGTCTGATCTACAGTTTTACTTGGTGCTGGCCTTAGCTTTAATCTCATTCCTATTCCTATTGGCTGTGATTCTTGTTATCACAATGAAGCTTTGGCGATCAGGAAATCCCAAATTCCTCCAGTGCTTTGGTCCTGTTCCCCATGCCAAGTCTGGTGCCATATTTCCACCCAATTTTGAAGATGGGACTTTGCCTTATTCCTACCAGCTTTGTCTCTCCTCAGAATCAAGGAAGAATGAGCTTACTTTCTTGGCACCCAATATACAGATTGCAGACAATATTCTTTGTGGTGACAAATCTGGTGTGCCTTTCATAGGCAATGGAGAAAACCAATTCCATTCTCAGAATGAGAATGCTGATGAGGTAAGCTTTCTTTTCAAGATTTATTTACACTGCACATTTCAAAAACATTTACTACAACTTATTCAGATGTATTCACATTAATATTATAATTCAAAGAAGTTGGATTGGCCATTCTTTTATCACCCTCATGAGTTGTGTTCCTTGCTTTGTGCTTGACATAGTTGCTAAATTTCTGATGCCACGATTTTAAAGCCTTTTTTTCTGCCTGTAATTCTGCAATAGACATCTGAATTATTGAGGTGACTGAATAGTTATGTTTAATTTAAACTTAAAGGGAATCAAAAGTGACAAAGAATTGTCCTAATCATGATGTTTAGTAGTATGGTGGTACCATCAAAGATATGCAGTTCTTTGTATTCTAATATTTTGACTTGCAAGTATTCTTTTTCTCTGCTAAGAAGAATTATTAAATTTAGGTCTCAATATGTTTGGTGAAACCTATGGGTCTCCTTAAATATATGACTTCTGCTTTTGTCCCTGCACTAGTTTTATTTCTCGTGTTAAGTATTAGAAGATGCCTTAGACCGAGAACAAGACCAGTGATCTACCATATTTACTCGAATTGAAGGCAACTCTGAATTTAAGGTGACCCCCTTAAAAAGCAGAGGTTAAATACAGGCTATTTACTTGAAAGGAACAGGACTCTAAATTTAAGATGACCTCCTGATTTATAATATCAAAAAACTTGGGGGGAAACTAATCTTGGATGCAGGTAAATACTGTATTTAGAACAGTATTATCTGGCCTGACATGATGGGACTGTCTGAGATCTTACCGAGTTCTGCTTGCTGGGAGCTTTTAACTGGAGATGACAGTCACTGAATCAGGGAAATTCCACATGCAATGTAAAGGTTCTACCACTGAGTAAGGCCCCCTGATATCAATGATGCCACCATCCTGTAGAGCTGGAATTTCATCATAAAATATACAGTAGTTGTAGCAGATTACCCATCCTTTGTCTTAAGAACAGCCCTGCTGGATCAGGCCCAAGGCCCATCTAGTCCAGCATCCTGTTTCGCAAAGTGGCCCATCCTATTTTGCATAGTGGCCCACTCTTAGAGTGAGCCCACGTGAGGGGGAACAAAATGCTGAGTCATCCCCTCCATGCTGTCCAGAACAAAGGCTGCTCCCGAAAAACCTTCCTGTATGTCCGGCAGTTTATACGCTGCCACTACTAGAACATAAGAACAGCCCTGCTGGATCAGGCCCAAGGCCCATCTAGTCCAGCATCCTCTTTCACACAGTGGCCCACCAGATGCCGCCAGAAGCCACAGGCAGGAGTTGAGGGCATGCCCTCCCTCCTGCAACTGGTACTCAGAGGCATCCTGCCTTTGAGGCTGGAAGTGGCCCACAGCCCTCTGACTAGTAGCCATTGATAGACCTCTCCTCCATGAGGTTATCCAAGCCCTTCTTAAAGCCATCGAGGTTGTTGGCTGTCACCACATCTTGTGGCAGAGAATTCCACAAGTGGATTATGCATTTTGTGAAAAAGTACTTACGTTTGTTGGTCCTAGATTTCCCGGCAATCAATTTCATGGGATGACCCCTGGTTCTAATATTATGGGAGAGGGAGAAGCATTTATCTCTATCCACTTTCTCCATACCACACTGATTTTATAGACTTCTATCATGTCTCCCCGCAGTCATCTTTTTTCTAAACTAAAAAGCCCCAGGTGTTGTAGTCTTGCCTCATAAGAAAGGTGCTCTAGGCCCCTGATCATCTTGGTTGCCCTCTTCTGCACCTTTTCCAGTTCTACAATGTCATTTTTTTCCCCACTACTAATTTACTACCTGAATTATCAACCGAGTTACACACACACACACACACACACACACACACACGCCTGGATGGAACTCCCAGGGAAACTCTTTCCTCTGCTATTGGAAAAGTACAAAAGCCTTCCACATGCAAGCTTACACATGGTGAGAAAACTGGTAGATAGTTGAAAAATCTGACTGAGGCGTGTTGCACCAAAGTAAACCCCTTTCCAGTGCCCCTTTTCCTGAGTTAAAATCCACCCAGAGAGTCTTTTTAAAATTATAAAGAAGAAAAAAGAAAAAGAAACTTTATTCAAAATTCAGACAGTTTCCATATGAGGCTCTCTCAGCTTTGAGTTGCCTGTAAAAGGAACACTCAGTAGTGGCTAGAATACTTCAAAAAGCACACAAGTTGCAAGGAACAGGGATGTAGGAAAATACAAAAACACCTTTAAAAGTTTACATAGTCTTCTTGCAGTGCCCTAGCTGGATTGGCACAGGCTCAGCTTTTCTTAGCATAGTTGCATTACAGGAAAACAAAAATAGAACAGGTGTGAAGTACACAAAATAAACCTAAGTTTCTGATGCAAAATCTGACTAACAAACTGTTCCCTAGGCTAAACTCCCAGAAGCCAAAAGCCCTGGCTTCCTCCCACCTTGCACTCACCGCAAACTCCAGGATTGAGAATTCAAGCCCCCACAGCCTTTTCTTCCAAGAACTGCAGTTCTCCTTTCTGCAGTTATTTCCATGGCTACATGTCCTGCTGCAAGCCCAGCCCAGCTTCAACTGAACAAAGGAACGCTTCTCTTCTTGCTCATGGTCCCGTCCCACCCACCTGGTGTGCTGATTGGCTGATCCCTGGACTTTACCTGCCTGTCAGTCAGGACAGGGTTCACTTCCGGATACTCTTTAGGGGAAAGGAAAGGCTGTTATTGGCTAATTGTTACAATAGTATTCTCATATATCTTAGAAATTCATAAAAAGCATATGAGTTTTATAGTCCCTTGTCTGTACCACTTCAGGATTCTAAATGGCAGAATCACATATTTAAATCTCTCTTTCTGCCTGTGACAATCTTGCACATCAGTGAGAAATTTTCTAAGTTACATTATCCCCTATTGATTAGTAATATGCAGGAAGTATTTTAAGTGAAGATGTGAGATAACATTCTGATCTTTTCACCTGCATTTGGCAGTAGTTCAATCACAGAGAAACTGTACCACATACTTTTTCTGATTGTCTAGATTGGATCTTTCTAAAATATAGTACAGTAGTAGTAAATGTGATGTCTTGAGAAGTGCTACTTTAATATTCTGCAACATTGCTTAGCAGTCCATTGCTTTCAAGCCTTTGTATATTTACCAAATATATATTACCGGGGTCAATATTTTAATGGAAATATGACAATGAAGTCTAATACTTTTTTCAGTGACAGATTTTCTGGTATATTTCCCTTAATTTAATCCTGATCCTTTTCCCTCTTTACACCTGTTGTAGAAGTTAATTTCAAGTTACATTTGTAAACTGAAGTACTGAATTATATTCAATATCTATGAAATAGACTTCTGAGAGTCTCTATTCATTCATTCATTCATTCATTCGATTTCTATACCGCCCTTTCAAAAATGGCTCAGGGAAAAAATAAATAAATAAGATGGATCTCTGTCCCCAAAGGGCTCACAATCTAAAAAGAAACATAAGATAGACACCAGCAACAGTCACTGTGGAGGTACTGTGCTGTGGGTGAATAGGGCCAGTTACTCTCCCCCGCTAAATAAAGAGAATCACCACTTTAGCACTATGATCCAATGAAGAATGACCACACTCTCACTTATTTAGATTAGACTGAAATACATTGGTTGGTGCTGATTCACTCAATGAACTTCTTGGCTCAGCAGCAATATGAACCATGGTCTCCCTGTCCTAAGTCTAGAATGCAACCCACTAGAGCACATTGTTCACTCTAGTTTTATGTCACAGTAGCTTTGGGTGTACTATAAACCTAATGAAATTTCTGTACTTCTCTGTGTGGCTTTCTCCTCTGAATCCTGATCTGTTTCTCATTCTCTTTGAAGGTATATGGTCCAAAATCACTGTTTGTCAAGGGAAATGGTTGGACCCTCATTAGGCAGAACTGCATCACAGAGCTTGCAGGTCTATTGAGTGCATCTGTTTCTTTAACTTGCCTTGAGAGGGGAAAAAGAGCTTGCCAACCCTAAGCAAGTGCTTTCCTCAGTGGTTCCCAACCATTCCCCACCCCCACAGTACCACATGCCAATTAAAGTAACCAGACCCATAAAGTTCAATGGCTGGCAAGAAGGTGAAAAGAACATTGGCAAACAGCCTTTATGTGTTTTTTTTAAAGTACATGAAAATACTGAATTGTGATGCATTAGTGAAGAACTTCTATCTTCCATCCCAAGGCCTTCTTAGAGAGTCTCACAGCTCAGTCTGAGAAAGATAGCTTAGACATCAGAAGAGTCTGTGAGGTCTGCTTCACACACTTCTTTCCTTTATGTGTGGAGCTAAGATGTTTTACTGTAGTTTCTGGAAATATGGAACTCTGAAGATATGAAATTCATCTGTACTAAGAAGGCCATAGGTTCATCTAGTGAAGTCCCACATTCTCTTGGCATTTGCAGCAGTTCTCTGCGGCTTCAAGCAGAATTCTTTCCCAGCCCAAGGCCAAAATCCTTTGGCTTGAGATGCTGGGAACTGAACTGGGGCCTTGTGCAATTAAAGGCATGTGCTATATCGCTGAGCAGTCATCCCTTTAAAAACATGTAATATTTGAATGCAGTAAGCACATGTTTGCACAGCTATATTAAGGTGACCACGAAAGATAGCTGAGATCCCTGTCAAATATATACCTGTTAGCAAAGCCAAGATCCCTTCTGTGTAACGTTGGAAATTATTTCAAATAATCTGCAAAACTGGCATGTTTTCAGAGACTTCAATTTTTATTCTAAAATAAGTGTGTGTTCTAGTTGGGTTTTTTTTTTTTTGTTATATTTGTATACTGCCTCAAGCTGGTGTCTCTGGTGGTTCACAACAAACCACATGATAAAAACAACATTTAAAACAGTTTAAAACAAATTCAAAGAGTAGAACTCTGCAATATTCAGGAAGAATTTCGTAAGATGTTGCATTAACTTGTCTCAAAAAGTTGAGTACAAGCAGAAGATAGTGTTGATGTTCATCAGAGACTCATGGAACTTTTACACCCGGTCCTATGTGTTCAACAGAACTTACAACAGAACCCACAGCAGAAAGTAAGGCTTGTCCGTGGTAAAGCATGGTTTGATGAAGAGTGTAGGAGGATGAAAAATGCCTTAATAAATGAATACAATAAGTATCGTGCATCATCTGATATAGTACCACGTAGTTCCCTGTTATCTTTAAAGAAAGATTATAAGACACTTATTAAGAAGAAAAAACTTGAAGAGGACAGGGAAGACTGGCAGCGATTGATTTCTGCTGCCAAGTCCAAAAACCACTCTTGCTTTTCGTGTTTAATAGCCAGCTATATGAATAAGAGTATACCTAGAGTTGATCCTCAAATCCCTGCCGCAGTATGGGAAGAGCATTTCACTAGCCTGTATAACAGGAATGCTGAACTGTCTAGGGCAACACTTATAGATCCGGAAGATTTGCCAGCATGGCCACCGGTATCATGCTCAGAAATAGCTTCATTGGTCAAACAAATGAAAGTAGGTAAGGCCCCTGGAGTTGATTATATGTCAGCAGAAAATATTAGAGGAAATATGGAATGGTGGGTTCCTGTCCTGGCGGCCCTGTTTTCTTATATCAATCGCACAGCCCAGATTCCTAAGGATTGGGGGGTAGCGATTGTTATTCCAATTCATAAAAAAGGACTAAAGAACCATCTGGGAAATTTCCGACCTATTAACCTCATAAGTGTTATAGGCAAGTTATATGCCAGACACTTACTTGTCCATCTTGAGGAATGGATGGAAGTGGAACCTGGTTGAGGAACAGAATGGTTTCAGAGCAGGTAGGTCAACTACGGATTCTGTAATCATCCTACAGCATTTGGCGGAAAAGTACGCGAGGACTTCCAAGGAGGCCCTATTTACTGTGTTTATAGATCTAAAGTATGCATTTGACCTTATCTCTAGAGATAAGTTGTGGGAAAAGCGTGCCCTGTCTTCTATAGATAGGAGACTTCTTTACCTCCTGTTTAAGTTATATGAGGATACGTCACTTAAGGTGAGATTAAATCACAAGGGCCAAATAACTAGTTTGATCCCCACGAGGAGAGGAGTAAGGCAAGGGTGCATTTTGGCACCCACGCTCTTTAACTATTATATTAACAGCGTAGTCCCTTATATGAGGAAGCTGGAGTTCCATCCCCCGAAGCTCGCAGGTAAACATGTAAATATTCTTTTATATGCGGATGATGCCTCTCTGGTTTCGAGGACTCACATTGGCCTTAAGAGAGCTTTGCGGGCGTTAGTAGAATACTGTGACACACAAGACCTTACTTTAAACTATGATAAAACTAAAATCATGGTATTTTCAAACAGACCTAAAATCTTTTCCTGGACTCTTAATGGCCATAAATTAGAACAGGTTGTGCAATTTAAATATCTTGGTACAGTCCTTCAGGGAAATAAGACCAATAATGCCCATAGGGATTATATAACGCAAAACGCCCAAAAAGTAGCTTCGGCACTCTATTCTTTACATCTTAGGAAATGAGCACAATCAGTACAGGTGGTTTTTGAATTGTTCAGAGCTAAGGCCCTTGCCCTGTTGCTGGTTGGGGCACAGTTGGGCCCTTATGTGGATATACGGAAGGTAGAAGCGGTTCAATCTAAATTCCTTAGGGGTATGTTGAGGGTAGCTTGTTCGGCTCCCAGTGCTTGTCTTAGATTAGAAGTGGGATGGCTTCCTGTCGAAGCCAGAATCTGGAAAGCTATTTTTGGCTATTGGCTTAAATTGGGTTTTTTTCTAGCTGGCCTCGCCCTTCTGGTTCTGCTGGATGATTATAAGACCAGATGGAAAAGTGCAATTGACAGGAAATTAAGCTGGTTGGGGTTTTCACTTCCGGCAATAAGGGAGTTAGGGTTTACCGAGGCCAGAGATATTATAAACCAGCATATAAGTGACATAGCCAGACAGAGCAATATCAGTAAAGTGGGGTATGGAGTACGGATGGGAACCCAAATAAATAGACAGTGTTTGGCACGATACTTACGAAAGATCACTTATGTGGAGCATCATAGGGCCTTAACAGCAGGTAGGCTAAATGTGTTGCAGTCGGCGGTGATGGAAGGGCAATTTCATAAGGTTCCCTATGACCGGAGATTATGTCCATGTTTGGCAGGAGAAGTGGAATCTACCGAGCATATATTGTTGAAATGGAGTTTCTATAGGGATCTCAGAGAAGAGTTAATTACCCCTGTATTAAGTCATTGTGGGTCAGCTTCAGAGCAAGTGAAAGTAGATTTTTTATTGGCGGATTTGAACGATTCTATTTCCTTGAGAGTTGCAAAGTTCTGCTTTATAGCAGGCAAACTACGGCAGAGAAGGGTCGAAAGGAGTGATGGAGGGTTTGAGTAGCAGAAATTTGGTGAAGGTTTACTGTATTAGTATTTGCTTTCTTTTTGTTTTATTGTATTATTATCTGCTTTTACTCTGTAACCTGATTGTATTATTCTGTAGTTGTTTTATTTTATTTGGCCGTTGGCCGTAATAAAGTGGATGGATGGATGGAAAAAGTTGAGTACTGGAAATCCTTTGCATCACTTACTTATTAAGTTACTCATTAAGAACAGGTACAACAGAAATTTGGAAAAACATGATTATTTATTCTCTACTGATAGTAATATGAAAAAGAAGTTGGGTCATTGTTCATGGTACTGACAAAATGCACAGAAAAATCATAGCTTTTGCTAAGTATTTCAGGCTGTATTTGAAAAACAATTACGTTTTCTACATATCAACATGAAAGCAGCAAGAATTCCCTTCCATGTTACGTGCTTAAAAATGAAAAGCCCTCTTGCAGTTCTCCATCTCAGACTCAGAGTGCCGCTGTTGGCCAACATAGTTCTCACAGAGGAGCTGGAAATCCACTGAATGAGGCTTGCTGCAGCCTGATTGCTCAGTCACAGACTGTAGATCTGAGGAACAGCGGAACATAAGGACACACCAGCACTTTTACTGAGAAAAGAGAAAGACTGCAATACAGACACATTTCACAAAAATCAGTGATATTGTTTATGCTCCCTACTTGTGTATTTCTGTCCTGATGGGGATTTGAAACATTCAGTGACCATAACAAGCAAGAAAAAAGCAGCAAACGGGATGGACCACCAGCACACAGATGAAAGCAGATCGTTAAAAGGGCAAGTACCTCTCCTCTTATTATTCTCTTTGTTCTGCCAAACTGCCTCAGAGCACATTCGTTACTCTATCCCAGAGGAAATGGAAAGGGGATCCATTGTGGGGAATCTTGCCAAAGATTTAAGACTGACCACTGGAGAAATAGCAAAGCAAAATCTACATATACTTTCTCTAGGCAAGAAGCAATATTTCACTCTCAGTGCAGAAGATGGGCATCTATATGTGAATGACAGAATCGATAGAGAGGAGATCTGTGGGGAAACTGCACTCTGCCAAATCAGTTTTGAAGCTGTGGCAGAGAGCCCAGTGAACATACTCCATATAACTGTAGAGATCCAGGACATAAATGATAATGTACCACATTTCTTAAATGGGGACATCAGGCTAGAGATGAGTGAATCCTCTTTGCTAGGAACCACATTTCTCCTTGGGCAAGCTAAAGATTCTGACATCGGTGTGAATTCTCTCCAGGACTACCAGCTTAGCATAAATCCATATTTTGTTTTGGATGTTAAAGAGAGTAAAGATTCAAGTAGATATGCAAAATTAGTACTGAATAAACAGTTAGATCGGGAAAGTGAAAATAGTTTCCACTTAATCCTTATGGCTGTGGATGGAGGGAAACCTGCCAAAACGGGAACAGCCAAAATATGGATAAATGTCATTGACGCCAATGACAACTCACCAGTCTTCACACAAGAAGTATATTTAGTTAACCTGAAGGAGAATGCAGCAAAAGGTTCTCCAGTGGTCCAGGTAAAAGCCACAGACAGAGACGAAGGATCTTATGGCCAGGTCAACTATAGTTTTAGCAACATTGCTGAAAGTGCTCACCAGAAATTCTCCTTGGATCCCCAAGATGGCATGATAACTATTAAAGAAACTCTGGACTTTGAGGCAACAGAGAAATATGTGGTGGCTATAGAAGCAAGAGATGGAGGAGGACTAATCGCTCACTGTAAAGTTGAAATAAAGCTGTTAGATGAGAATGATAATGCCCCAGAGGTTATGCTTGCCTCATTATCAAGCCAAATATCTGAAGATTCTGCTTCGGGAACCCTGGTTGCTCTCATCAACATAAATGATAGAGATTCTGGGGATAATGGGGAAATTACTTGTCATTTAAACAACAATTTCCCATTCAAAATATCACCAACATCTAATAATTTTTACAAGCTGCTTACAGATGGGCCCCTGGACAGAGAAAACACTCCAGAGTACAATATCACAATCACAGCCACTGACAAAGGGACTCCCCCTCTTTCCACTCACAAAATCATCTCAATACAGATCTCAGATATCAATGATAACCCTCCTGCCTTTGAGAAATCCTCCTATACTGCCTATGTGACAGAGAACAATCCTTCGGGTGCCTCCATTTTCCGTGTCCAAGCCTCAGACCTGGATCTGGACCGCAATGCTCGAATCACTTACTCCATCCTCCACAGCAACATTGAGGACCTTCCCATCTCTTCATATATCTCCATTAATTCAGAGACGGGCACTCTGTATGCCCAGCGATCCTTTGACTATGAGCAATTCAGGGAGTTTCAGCTTCAAGTGAGGGCCCAAGATGGAGGCTCTGCCCCTCTCAGCAGCAAGGCTGTAGTGGAAGTCTTTATTCTGGACCAGAATGACAACAGCCCTCAAATCCTTTACCCTTCTCAAGGAGCAGAGGGCTCTGCCTTGTTTGAGATGGTGCCTCGCTCAGCCGAAGAGGGCTATCTGGTGACCAAGGTGGTGGCGGTGGATGCTGACTCCGGACACAATGCCTGGCTCTCTTACCATCTGCTGCAGGCCACAGAACCAGGGCTCTTCGCCATTGGAGCCCATACAGGGGAGATCAGGACATCACGGCCCTTTTCGGAAAGAGATGCTGCAAAGCAGAGGCTAGTGATCTTAGTGAAGGATGGTGGGCAGCCTCCACTATCTGCAACTGCCAATCTCAACCTGGTGTTTGCTGAGAACTTTCAGGAGGCACTTCCGGAAATGAAAAACCAACTGAGCGACTCAGAGAATCAATCTGATCTACAGTTTTACTTGGTGCTGGCCTTAGCTTTAATCTCATTTTTATTCCTCTTGACTGTCATTCTGGCTATTATGATGAAGTTTCGGAGGTCTGGGAATCCCAAATTTCTGCAGTGCTTTGCCCCTGTTCCCCATTCCAACAATGCAGTGATATTCCCACCAAACTATGAAGAAGGGACATTGCCTTATTCCTACCAGCTCTGCCTATCTTCTGAGTCCAGGATACATGAAATAGCATTTCCTACACCCAGCGTTCACACAACAGAGAATATTTTTAATAAATCTGATGTACCTTTGATAGCCAGTGGGGAAAATATCGTAAATTCTGAAATGGATAATTCTGGCAAGGTGAGTTTTTCTTTGCTTTGCATTCTGTGCATCCTTTATTATGGCTGAAAATGAAAAGCATATATAGCAACTTGTGGCTGAGTCCATGATCTCCCCATAGGAAGTTAATATATATTTAGCTTCTTACCCCAAACAATTTCACATAGCCATGTTCAGTGTACCTGTGGAGGATGGACAGGAATCTCATCTGCTGCTTGTGATCCTGACATCCACATGTATTGATTAAGGTCTGTATAGATCTCTACATACTTTTCCATATTTTCAGGAGTACCACAAAATGGTTCCTGATCTATGTACAGTGTCTCCTTGCCTATAGCTGTAAGTACGGCAACTCTGTTCTGACCTTCAGCTAAACTTGTGAAGGCCAGAGGTATGCCAATGAGTGTGTTCCTACTTGGCTCCGTTCAGTACAGATATCAAGTGCAAAATATCCCAACTATATCCAATTTATCACATTGCTTCAGTTTTATGGAAGAATCTTTATTATTTCAATGATAGTGATGAATTCCATTGTAATTAGAGTTAGGGTTTGGAATGATGATATCCAGTATGTAAGGCAAAATGTATTTTTGTGTATGAGAGAGATAAGGGGGAACTTATATCAATAGAGCTGTGTTGTGTTACGCATTTGGTCTAGGAAAATGATAGGGGATGATGGTTTGGATTCACAGAGGGGAGCTAAAACCCCATAACATTATGATAGGAACTTCCACGGCTGCTGCCACCGTCCAGCCTTTCTCAGGAAGCTTGAATATCTCTTATAAAAGAAACCCAATATTTTAGAACTGTGCTTTTTAATTAAAAAAAATACTAATGAAAAGAGTCTCTGAATTCGTAGTACTGCATTTTCTAGGTGGGCATGGGGGATGAGTGTGAATGAACTGGAGGCACAGATTTATAATGATCAAAAAGTTCATTAATATGCATTAAGAAAAACAGAGTGTACATTGCATTAAAGGGTTGACAAGACAGAAAGGAGGGCAAGGTTCAAAAAGATGCATAGCTTTCTAATACACCTAATCTATGATAGTGGTCTATAATCTAATCTGAGTCAGCATTTGGTTGCAGGGAATAGACAGGATGTTCACCCTGTTGTAAAAATGGAAGGACATATTCTTGTCTTGGTACAAAAGAGGCATGAAAAAGAAGGAAGACAGTCCATGAATTTTTTCGGCATTCTAGGCCCAGGAGACAGCTCACTATCTCAATGGACAAAGAACTCTGTGTCAGTGAAAAGCTCTGCTTTTGAGCCCACCTGTCTTTGCTTTTTAAATGGGCTTACCTGCAGTGAGAGGACCAGTCCACTTTTTGATGTGAGTCAGTCCTGGTCAGCCCAAAAAGCAGGTGCAAGGCAGGTGCAAGCCAACTGGATATAGTAATTCGTGAGGAAACTGCATTAGACCTTGTGAACTAATGGTCATTATAACCATTCACACACATCTACAACATACTACAGCAGGATTTAAAACAGTCTTCTTAACTGTTAGCGGGTCACTCCCAGAGCAAGTGCCTCTCAAACACTTCAAAATTAATTTACTTATATCACAGGATAACAGGAGGGAGGTAAAATCCGGGAAGTGAAAGCCTGATTTTAATTCACAAAGGAATTTACATACCTCCGTATAAGGTATACGTTTTCAAATGTTTTCAAATTAGCATTTATAAATTAGCATTTATTTATTTATTTATTTGCCACATTTATATACTACCTCATATATATATTATACACAATCCATATACAATATAAAAATAAAAACAATCAAAATATTTTCACAGAATAAAAACAATTAAAAACAATTAAAAACAATTAAAAACAATCAAAATAATTTCACAGGATAAAAACAATTAAACAGTTTAAAATTAATTTTAATTAAAAGCCTGAGTGAAATCTAAAACAAAACAAAACACTTTTCTCAAAACAAAACACTTTTCTCACTACTACATGGTAGCAGCAGCATGTAAAATCCCATAAAGAGTCCTTGAAGAATGTTTCAAGATAATAAGCAATATTGCAAAGAGGGTAGACATAGAACCTGCTTAGTGATACTTCAAAGGTATAGCGTACATTTCATATATTCAAAGTATGTCACAAGTATTATCATAGAAACAAAGTACTGATTACATTGTAGACTTGTTCACACAACCATTAAGGGGTGTGCACAGAACTCATTTTGCGTCCTGAGTCTGGAATGGAACACAAAATGCGCAGAACGTTCCATCCTGCCAAACTTTTTCGGCTACCATTTTGGATTCCAAAATGGTGGCCATGTGTGCATGGCGGCCATTTTTGTAATCAAATGGTTATCAGAACAGGGTTGGAACGTCCAGAATTATAACAGGCTGATCCATTCCGAGCTCAGAACAGGACCCCTTTTTAAAGGGTGTTCTGTTCCACTTTCAGAATTCTCAAAACGGCCTGTTCCAAGGTGGAACATTCTGACCTCAAAACATTCTGCACATCTCTACCAATAAGTACGTAGGACAAGCATTCTACATAGCTTCAGGAGATATGCGCACTCCCAATTTTCTGTCATTTGTGAGTTTAAAACTAAGTGAGAGGAGGGGAAAGTAGTCATGTGGGAGGTGGCTGCATGCTTCCACTTTAGTAATAAGGTAGGTAACAAAAGTCCTGGGTAGGAGGATGCTGCTGGAGCCTGTGCCCGCCTCCCACACAATAACTTTCCCCCTCCTCTGACCTAGTTTTAACACAAATGGTCAAAAATTGAGGACACGCACATCTCCTGGAAGATTGTGTGAACAAATCTTTAGTCTTCATTTGACCACAACAATCAGCCCCACAGTAGTTGCCAATATAATTCCTGTGTTGCAGAGTGAGAACTGCAAAACCATACCTATCTAAGTTCTCCTATCGTTAATTTGTGGCTGAGGTAAAATTGGAACTGGGATTTTTCTGGGTTATATCTCGCACTCATCCATGTCACGAACTGGGTTAGCCCATAGCAATTTACTAAGTACATTAAGGAAACTTTAATATTAGTAAAGTAGAGTTGCCATAGAAAATCTCTATTTCCCAGCTGGGGCAGAGGGAAAATGTTTAGCAAATTAGGCCATTTAAAAGAGCTTAAAGACTGCAAAATACATGAAAATCAGTCATATCAGTGTCTTGACGATAAATGATGAAAAGTGAAATACTTCAATCCGGAAAATCAATATAAATGTATAAGACCCTTTTATAACTAATGCCTTCCTTTGTGCCTGAAACCAGTTTGTGTCTGATATTTGCTGCAGCTGATGCAAATGTAGCTCCTGTCTCTGGAATGTCAAGAGTTTTTGTGCCTTCATACCCTGCGCTTGGAATTCCTGGAGGCATTTAGTGAAGAAAAAAGTGTGGCTGGTGGGGGTGTGTGTGTCAGACAAGTATTCCTCTTAATGATGCATTTAAAGTAGCATTGTTTGGTCTTAATTCAGCATATGATTACACAAAAACTCACTTTTTTGGAGACTTCCTTACTCTGTTTGCCTGAAATTCTGTAGTCATTCTGGTTTATGACTCTTCCATAGTTCTCTTGCCATAGAAACTGATATTTCTGTGCTACAAAGGCTCCACCCTCACTAGCCTCACTTCACAGTAGTAACTGTGAAGGCCTCAGGGTACCATGAGTAGAGTGTTTTGCTAAGAGTTGAGAGAAGAAAGCAACAACATTATTTAGGGATCACTCCTCCGTCACCAATATTACCACTGATAACCTCAGAATTTGCTGACATGGATTAATATGTACAAGACTGGGAAATTGTGCATCCTGTCCTCATGGGCAGAGAGCTGGTCTTGTGGTAGTGGTGAGTGTGAATTGTCACCTTTGCTGAGCATGTTGTGCCCTGGTTTGCATTTGAATGGGAGACTACATGTGAGAACTGCAAGATATTCCCCTTAGGGGATGGGGCCACTCTAAGAAGAGCATCTTCATGCTTGTGTGTAGAAGGTTCCAAGTTCCCTCTCTGGCATCTCCAGATAGGGCTGAAAGAGACTCCTGCCTGTAACCTTGGAGAAGCCACTGCCAGTCTGTATAGACAATACTGAGCTAAATGGACCAATGGTCTGACTTGATATAAGGCAGCTTCCTATGTTTCTATGTCAGAAGTAACAAATATGGCTTGGCTGTGTGAGTACAAGCACAGCACAGACCATGTACATATAGCTGTCAGCGGTCCACAGCAGAACAAACCTAATCCCCAGCCGCAATCCCCATTCTGATCACTTCCCATGCTGTGCTACAGCCTGAAGTACCTCATTTCTCCCTTTGGGCATCCATTGACACAGGGCTTCGCACACTTCACTGTGTAATAGGGGTGTGCATGCACTGCGGTTTGGGTTGCGGTCCGAATCGGACCTGTTCACAGTCCAATGAACCTGTTTGGTCCAGTTTGGCTGAACCATGGACTGGTCTGGTGGTTCAAGACGGCACCTTTAAAAATAAAGGCGCAGATTATTTCCAGCATGACCAAATGTGCAGAAGCCAGGTGAGTGATGGAACCCCACCGCCGCGTGCAAGTTGCTGCGGGGAGCAACACCGCTGCAGGAAGCTGCCTGGAATGGCATTCACGCTGGTAAAGACCTACATCTTTACTTTTAAAAGAGCTGCTCTCCCCACCCCCAGCTCAAACTGCCACCTCCTCGAACTGCCGGACTAGTCTGTGGTTCAGCCAGACATCGTCATAGTCATAGTCATAGTCTTTATTTCGGTCTGACCAGCACAACAGCAAAATAGACAAAAACGGTTCAAACAATCTACTCCTACAAAATAAGAAGTCTCTATAACATTACTTAGTACAATAAGTAGAAGAAGCTAGAAGTTAAAACTATGAACATAAAACTATGTATAAAAGTTAGTCAACACTAATAACAGAATGACACTGAGTATAAAGGTAGCAAGACAGCAAAAATTATTTATTTAAAATATTTATACCCCACCCCTCCAGCGCACTACTGCTTGGGGCGGCTCACAACAATAAGATTTTGCTAGCTACAAAGCAGAACTTAGCCACATTATAGGATCTAGAGTCACTCTGATCTGCCAAGAGGAAATGTAGGTAAAGGGAATCGGTACAGCCTGGATATGAGCTAATATCTGAAGAGATGAGCTTATGCCGAAGAGTACATGAGCTGTCGTTTCAGTCTCACCAGAGCCACGGGGCAAATGCACTCTCCATATGGAATTCTTTGATATCTCCTTCCAACACAGCTGTGTACAAGGCATTGCATCGGGCCAGTGGGTTCAGCCAAACCAGACTAAACCATTTCACCAGACTGCAGACCAGTCCCCCGCAGTCTGTGCACACCCCTAGTGTGTAAGCTACTCACACCTGCAATATGGGTTCCACAGGATTGCAGCTTGTGAGCTCTTATGGTCCACAATAGGTATTCAAGGGAGGGTGTTATGGAGTGCTCCTACCAATCTGACTGGGTGCAAATCAGTGATGAAATTAGATTGCTGGAGGCTACTGAGTATCCATTCCATTTCCCACTCAAGAAGTTTCTTCATTGCTTATCATCATCATCCAGGGTGTCAATCGATGCTCTCCATGCCATGGCTGCTTATCACTTGGTCAACAGCATTGGCAATGGCAAAGACAAGACTTGCTGGAGCTCTGCCTCTGAGCTTTCTACCTGTCATGTGGGGGGCCCAAATCCTATCCAGATTTAAGAGCATAAAGTGTAAGGTCATACGACTAGTGACAAACTATATGCATTGTTATTATTGGTTCACTGCCTGATTTGTCAGCAAATCATCACAAATCGGAGGAGTTACATCACTCCTGTGAGATTAGCATTGCTCTGGAAAGTCTTGAAATAATTGAAAAAAGTCTTGAAAGGGTGTGTGTGTGTGTGTGTGTGTGTGTGTGTGTGTGTGTGTGTGTAAAATGAGTATATAAAGATAAATACATATATTTCCCAGTTCTATAGAGAATGTGAATATCTATCAAAGTATTACTCCAGAAATCAGGGTACTACTTGTGGAAGGAATTGCACGGAGGTTGCTGCCATTAGGAAACAATACAGAAGGGCCGATGTGCAATGTGAAATGCATATTGGTAAGAAAAATGTACTTTCTCCATTGCACCATACTATAGTTTGATTTCTACAACTTCACTTGGACAACTGCAAATTAACTGAGGTTGTATCATCTTCGTCACAGGTGAAACACACTCTCACTTTAAATGCCTGAACACATAATCAAATACACACATCCACATTGTCTCTACATGGAATGAGGGCTGTACTTGCAGGTTTAGCCTCATGGTGTCACTGTTGGCCAATCTAGCTGGAAATCCACAGAGTCTTCCTATATATGTTCCTAACTGGCTCTACAGCGGCAAGAAAGAGCAGACCACAAAAGCACAGCAGTCTTGCAGAGAAGAAGGGAAAACGTGTGGTTTGTACAAATTACTAAAAAAGGAGCTTAGTCCTTCTTACTGAGATTTCCTTTATCCTGATAAGAAACCTCTTCAAAACAAGCTGAAGAAAAGGGACCTGAATGGATCTGTATGAAGAGACTCGTAGGGCTCTCAGAAGGCAAGTACTGCTTCTCTTGCTATTGTCTTTTTCCTGCTGGGCTGCCTTGGAGCAGATTCGTTATTCAGTCCCCGAAGAGATGGCAAAAGGTTCTATTGTGGGGAATCTTGCCAAGGATTTGGGACTGGATGCTAGAGAACTAGCAAAGCGCAATCTGCATGCTGTCTCTGTCAGTAAAATGCCATTTTTCAGTATCAATGCAGAGAATGGAAATCTCTTGGTGAATGACAGGATAGATAGGGAGGGAATATGTGGCACAACTCCACTGTGCCTTGTTCATTTTGAGGTGGTGGTTGAAAACCCTCTGAATGTTTTCCATATAACTGTAGCAATTCAGGACATTAATGACAATGCACCACAATTTGCAGATGAAAATATCAAGTTAGAAATTATTGAATCCACCTTGCCAGGGACCAAGTTTCTCCTAGCAAGAGGTGAAGATCTTGACATTGGTCTGAATTCTCTTCAGAATTACCAGCTCAGCCCTAATGCATATTTCACCTTGGAAGTTAAGGAGAGCAAGGATGGAAATAAATTTGCGGATTTAGTGCTGCAGAAAACCTTGGATCGGGAAAGTGAACCCTCTCTTCACTTGATCCTCACAGCCCTGGATGGGGGTGAGCCCAGAAAAACTGGGACTGCCCAGATATGGATTAATATCACTGATGCCAATGACAACCCACCTATCTTCACACAAGAGATTTACAAAGTCAGTCTGAGGGAGAATGCTCCTGTTGGGTCCCTTATATTCCAGGTTGTAGCTTCTGACAATGATGAGGGTTCCAATGCCCAGATCAAGTACTATTTCAACAACATCCCAGCAAATTCCAAAAATAAATTCAACCTATCTGTAAACAATGGCACCATTACACTCATGAGCCCCTTGGACTTTGAGGAAACGAAAGAATATACAATGACAGTAGTAGCAAAAGATGGAGGTGGGTTAGAGACACATTGCAAAGTTGAAATAAGCATTCTTGATGAAAATGATAACGCTCCAGAAGTAACCCTGGTTTCCTTGTTCAGCCCCGTCTCTGAAGATTCGCTATCTGGCACCTTAATTGCCCTGATCAATGTAAATGACAACGATATGGGAAATAATGGAAAGATTAATTGCTATCTACAGGATAATCTACCTTTCCAGATTCTTCCTTCCTCTAATAATTACTATAAGCTCCTGACAGACAGCCCTTTGGACCGCGAAAAAACCTCTGAGTATAGCATTACAATCACAGCCACTGACAAAGGAACCCCCCCTCTGACCACACAGAAAACCATCTCATTACTTATCTCTGACATCAATGACAATTCCCCTGCTTTTGAGAAATCTTCCTATAGCATCTATGTGCCAGAAAACAATCCTTCTGGTGCCTCCATTTTCAGTGTCAAAGCCTTTGATCCAGATATGGGACAAAATGCACGGATCACATACTCCATACTCCACAGTAACATTGAAGAATTTCCCATCTCTTCATACATTTCTATTAACTCTGAGACTGGTACCATCTATGCACAACGATCTTTTGACTATGAGCAGTTTAGAGAGTTTCAGCTGCAGGTGAAGGCCCAGGATGGGGGCTCTCCCCCTCTCAGCAGCAACGTCACCGTGAAGCTGTTTATTCTGGATCGGAATGATAACAGCCCTCTGATCCTATCCCCTTCACAAGAAGCCAAGGGATCAGCTTTGTTTGAGATGGTGCCTCTTTCAGCAGATGTGGGTTATCTAGTAACCAAGGTGGTGGCAGTGGATGCAGATTCTGGACACAATGCCTGGCTCTCTTACCATCTGATTCAAGCCACTGAACCAGGGCTTTTCACTGTTGGATCTCATACTGGAGAGATTAGGACAGCAAGATCCTTTGTGGAAAAAGATGCTGTGAAACAGAGACTAGTCATTGTGGTGAAGGATAATGGGCAGCCTCCTCTCTCAGCCACAGTTACCCTGAACCTGGTGTTTGCTGAGAACTTCCAGGAAGCCCTTCCTGAAATGAAAAACCAATCCAGTGACTCAGAGTATCAGTCTGATCTACAGTTCTACTTGGTGCTGGCCTTAGCTTTAATCTCGTTCCTATTCCTCTTGACAGTCATTCTGTCTATCACAATGAAGCTTCGACGGTCAGGGGACCCCACATTTTTACAGTGCTTTGGTCCTGTACCCCATGCCAAAGCTGGTGCCATATTTCCACCCAATTTTGAAGATGGGACTTTGCCTTATTCCTACCAGTTTTGTCTCTCCTCAGAGTCCAGGAAAAATGAGTTTACATTCCTAACACCCAATGTTCAGATAGGAAACAATGTTCTTAGTGGTGATAAATCTGACGCCGCTTTCACAGGCAATGGAGGAAATCTAAATCCTGAGGTGGATAATATAGAGAAGGTAAGCTTTCTTTTCAAGAACTGTTCATATTACAACTTTTACTGACACTGCAAAACCAACCTATGGTGTGTCTCCAGTTTACTGTATTGAAGTGGCTTGCAAAAACCAATCAGAATAGGCAGTTTTATCTGAAACATTTTTCTTTTCATGAAGTGCATGCTCCTTTTGTCTCTCTCTCTCTCTCTCTCTCTCTCTCTCTTTCTCTTTCTCTAAGGCGTACTGATTGCTAATCCCACACTTGGCAGCTCTTACAAGATTTTGTGGGAGAGCTTCCAGCAGGGAGAGAGGAAAAAGGCTGTGCCAGACAGGCTTGCGGACAGGCAGGGGAAGAAAACGGTGGTGGCAGCATGTGGGCACGGGGGAAATGGTGGCTGGCAGGTAAAGAAAACGGGGGCATGCAGGCAAAGAAAATGGGTGCGGCAGGCAGGCGGGTGGGTGGCGAGAGAAAATGGCAGAGGGGGGAGAACTAGAGGAACAGATGTTCTGCGTCCAGCCCAGCTAGTGTAAATTATTGAGACATGGGGCTTCTACTAATTTTTCTGAGTAGTTATCTTGTTGTGAGTTTGGATGATTCCAGCTATTCCCTAGTCTATTGAAGTGGGTTGTGTAAAAAAACAAAGTGAGCAGTAGACATCTGTTCTATGAATAGTGAATAACTTGTAATGAATAACATTTTAATGTTACATCAGTGATATGCAATAATATGAAAGCAGAGCTGGCTCCTTCGTCTTTTGAACCAGAGTAACTAGTTAATAATGTGCCGACGGAAGATGCAGACTGTACTTGAGCTAGAATGCTGGGCTCTTCTAACCAACTGCTGAAAGCTATAGAGCTGTCTGGGGTGCTACACTGGAAATACCAGGTTGGCCCCTCTCTTTCTGGACCAGAGCACATTCAAGCATGACTAAGAGGTGTGTGTTTTTTAAAAGGGCAATGGGCAATCACCTCTCTCTGCTTCAACCATTGTCAGCATGGTGCAAAATCCTGCCAGACCAGAGCAGATCTTACAGACCCACTGTCCAAGTTCACCTTATATCAGGAGAGTAGGTTGACTTCTGCTTTTACTCTGTTTTCTCATTACTGTTTTTTAAAGGGTTGATTAATATGTGCATTTAAGGCATCTAAGCCACTTATTTTCTCTTTTTTGTATGTTAGTCAATGCCATGTATCCATATGCATGTCTGATGGTGTCAGCATGTACAGTTATGCAAAGATAGCTCCTTTAAACACTTGTGACCATTTGTCCATGGTCACTACACCTTCCTTGAAACCAGCCTGTTCTTCTGCAAGGAGATTTTCCTGTTTTAACCAATCCCTAAGTTTTCCTAAGTGTAGGTGTCTCATTTGCTGACTTTGTTGAGCAAACTGATGGATCTGTAATTGGTGGGGTCGTCTTTTCTGCCCCTTTTGTATATGGAGACAGTAATTGCTATCCCCCAGCCGCTGAAGATTTGGCCATTCAAATCAATGTGGGTAAAGAGCGAGGCCAAAATAGGGGCCCACCAGTCCAGGTTATTTTTAATTGGCTCTGGCAGGATAAGGTCCTCCCCTGGGGCTTTCTCTGATCTTAATTGGGCAACAAGGCTCTTAATCTCAAATGTTGACACTGGTAGCCACAGGGGAGTATCTTCAATGGCAAATGTAGAGCTGCCACGCTCTGCAGTGGAATCCTTGTACTGTAGAGTTCCTGAAAGTAATTCTCCCAAATCCCTGGAGGAATGTGGCAGTCCAGGAGGTTCAGACCACTGCTAGGAGAGTACATTGTAAGTCACCAGAATGTAGTTGAGTCCTTGGATCTGACGGCCAAGATGAGGCACATCCCATTATCCTTCATAGCGTATCTTTTCTTACATGCCAACGGAAGTATGTACTGTCTTTTCTGTTGAAAGAGGTTCTGCATGTCCAGCAGACCAGACCTGGATTTATAAACTTGGTAAGTGGCGAAGAGGGCTTTTTTGGCATTGATGCAGTCCTTGTCAAACCACAACTTAGAGCCATGCTGACTCTGCACTGAGGGGGCGCAGTTCTTACGAGCTAGGTACTGTTGAAGTTCCTAGACTAAGGCGTTATAGGACACCAAGGGCTCACCAGATGGATCTGCCGTTGACAGGGATAACTGGATACGCTGAAAGTGTTCTGAGGCGAGTAGCTTGCTTATTGCTTGGTCAAGCTGAGAGGTCTATTTAGTGCAGCAATGTGCCCTTCCAGTAGGAGATATGGAGAGTTGATAGCGGTCCTCAGTATGGGACTGGAGAATGAAGGGTTTTAGCTGGAGCGAGATTGGAAGATGGTCACTGCTGATCTTGGGAATAACCTCAAATCTCTCTACCAGGGGAACAGATTCCCTGAGACAATAAAATAGTCGATAAAAGTAGAAGCAATGTTTTCTTGCTGTAAACCTGCCCCATTCAATTGTTATAATCTCTTGCTGAAAATGTCACACAGGAAAATTTGCTACTAGAAGAAAAGCATAATGGGAATATCACTGCTTCCCCAAAAGTGTTTGTGGGTGGTTGACTTCAATACTATTCAAGTGAAGGCATGAGGTTGGGAAGAGAAAAGAATTAGAGCAGAGGATTCTGACAGAAAGAGTTGGTGTGGTCGTTAGCCAGCTCCTGCCTGCTCAGCATCTCAATATGTGTTGAAGTGTCAGCCCATGCACCCATGCAGGAGTATCAGGATGGGATTAGCTGCCTGCCTGAGTAAGAATTTTTTACTTCCCTGCCAACTTGGCTGTGGTCAGGATTTTTTTCTTCTTCTACTGCTACTGAAGGGCATTGGCTTAGGTAGCTGCAGTAAGTAGGTCCAGTCATCACAACTGGCAGGTACAACAGAGATAGGGGGAGATTTTGCAAGAAAGGATTGATGAGCACCCTGAGAACCTTTTCAAATGAAGAGAGAATTCCCAAACCAGTTCCTTGAGGCTGAACAGGGATGGGATCTCACTTAGGCACTGGCAACACTGCCAAACTCAAAGGTTGTACGACCTGTGGAGTGATGCTGCGAGGAGCTTCTTTAGCCCAGTAAAGGGTCAGCTGGGAGAAGCAGGGATCACACTGGGACTTATCCACTGCTTGAAGCTGGAAGAGGAGTGAAGCAGTATGCCATTCTGGCTTTCTTCCTGAGTTTTGTTGCCTGTACTGTAGAAAGGATGGGTGTAGACATGATGTGATAGGCCAATGGCAGATTGTAATAGGTTGTTTAATAAAAAGTTGTGGTTCCTTGGAACTGAAAGATGATGCTTCATGTCTTTACTGGTTTGGAAGCAATACATCTTTGTCTGTATTTTGACTTAAGCGTATGGTTTACATTTAGGTTTGGTAATTAAAGGAATTCTAAAACAATCAGTATAACCTTGTATATAGTTATTGCATAGCCCTTGCTCTGGGCTCCTTAGAGGAGAGTGGGATATAAATACTAAATAAATAATAAATAAAATCTGCATTTGTAACACTTTATAACCAGTGGCTTTCTGGTTGTTCTAAATCAAAAGTGATATTGTATGCATGGGCAGTAGAAGTGACCAGGAGTTGGAGCTTGGGCTTTTTAATACATAAAAATGGACTGCATTGCCATTTTTGGTGGGGAGAAAAAGCAGGAGGAGCAGGAGGGACATGAGATGCTTCTTCAGTTAGCAAATTGCATGAAATTAATTTTTACAGATGGCATGGAATTTTTGGTGATTTAGTGGGCTAGGGGTAACCCTGTGTCATTTTGCATCTCAGCTGAAACTATAGAGAGGCTTAAATATGGTGCAAATGTTTGAGCGGAATTCCATTCTTCTAGCACAATAAAGTGTATATGGTATGCATCTCAGATTAGTATCTGTTTTTAAAAACCTAGCATTCATAGGTGCTTGCTTCAGCAAGCACCAGGTGCATATTCAATAAGAAAAGTAAACCTTAAACCACCACTCTTACTAGCATTACCTGAATCAATTGCATCTGATACACACAGAGAAACAGTTATACTGCCTCTCCAAGAGAAATTGTGTGAGCACCAAGTATACCAAGAGTGACCAAGCAAAGGGGTCCTGGAAGTTCTCAAACAATGTTTGCATGGTAGAAATGACATGGGAAATATTGTGGAGCTTTTCCTTGCAAGAGAAGAGAGGCAGGGTGTATGGACCACTGAGCAAGGGAGGACGACTGTCCTTGGCCGCCAAGGCAACTGCTGCCCCACCCTCAGCCAGGGGACCCAGTGTTTTCCCTGCCTGAGGAACAGGGGAAGAAGCTCCCAGTCAGTGATTCAACAAACTGCTGAGGAAGCTCTGAAGGGGCTGACTGGCCCCGTCCCTGGTACTAGCCATGCCCCCTGCATCTGACTTGCAGGGGGCATGGCTTGGGGCGTGCACTTGACAGTCACAGGGGGCAGGGCAGCCACCGGCAATTCTATGTCCTCCAGCTGCCCAAGTGCTCCCTGCTCCCCTGGAGAGAGGGAAAACATTTGTATCCCCCCATTACAAAGTCTAACCAGTCAGAGAAACGTCCTGTTGTTATAACAGAACAATGGTAGCACAGTCATCACTTAAGTACTACAATGTGCAGTTTTGAACTCAGCTTGCCTAGATGTTGTTTCGGAAGAGTGCAGGCAGGAACTAAACTCACTGACTGTTTCTGGACAAATAGTCTGAACCTGAGATTTTACCTTAGATAAAACCTTGAGTTACCTAGGAAGCTAAGAGGGAAGATTTCTTTTAGCTTTTCAGCAATACTGAATGAAAGTTACTTTCAGAAATTTATAGCAGCCTCTCCCTATTGGAGCACAGAGATTCCTCATACTATACATTGCTGCCATCTTCAACCACTATGCCATCTATATCCTTGAAAAAGGTAAGAGGCTCTGTGTTGAAAGAGAGCTGGTCTTGTGGTAGCAAGTATGACTTGTCCCTTTAGCTTAGCAGGGTCTGCCCTGGTTGCATACGAAAGGGAGACTAGAAGTGTGAGCACCTTAAGATATTCCCCTTAGGGGATGGGGCCACTCTGGGAAGAGCATCTAGGTTCCAAGTTCATTCCCTGGCATCTCCAAGATAGAGCTGAGGGAGACCCCTTCCTGCAACCTTGGAGAAGCTGCTACCAGTCTGGATAGACAATACTGAGCAAGATGGACCTATGGTCTGACTCAGTATATGGCAGTTTCCTATGTTCCTATATTATCACAGAATAATAATACTATAGCACAGAATGCAAAGCAGCTCTCAGGATGTGGAGCCCATACATTTTTCCAATAACAGGACTCAATAATTCGCTCTGATCGCAACAGAAATTATTTGAGCATCACCAAATGAGCAATATGTGAAAAGGCTTTAGAGGGAGAGGAAAACTCTGGTTGGACAGAAAAGAGCTTAGAATGTAAAACATAATTTACACTCTGGAGCTCAAGTTCTTGATTTGTACACCAGAGAAAGTGACAATTTTACAGCAGTTACATTAAAAGACATTAAAATGAAAAGAAATGTAAATTAAAAAGCTAAGGAAACACTTCGCAAACAGTGCACTAATTTTCATAGGAAATATCTCCAGTAGAAACACATGTTTCTTCCCAATAGTATACAGAAAAAATTTATCATATCCAGGTTGCTTTGCTTGTTTAAACTGAAGAGAGAGAAAAATCCTTGCAGTTCTCTATCTGAGCCTCACAGTGTCGCTGTTGACTAATGTGGTAGCCACAAGGAAGCTGGAGATCCATTGGTGCTTGCTGCACTGTGACTGCCTAATCAACAGTGTAAAGATCTGCTGTACAGATCAAGAAAACAAAGCCTGAGCAATTTTGCTTAAGGGGGGAAAGAAGATAACCATTCTGGTTCAATTTAAGAGAAAGACAGCTATCGAATGTCTGTATCGTGTTGAGCATCTTACCTGATCACAATAAGCTGAAAAAAGGAGACAATTAACTTGTCAGGATCCCAATGGAGAGAAGGCAAAAGGAAAATAGCTGGGGACACAGAAGGCAAGTACTGCTTCTCTTACTATTGTCTTGCTCCTGCTGGACTTCTGCAGAGCACATTCGTTATTCAATTCCCGAGGAGATGGCAAAGGGTTCTGTGGTGGGAAATCTTGCTAAGGATCTGGGACTGAATGCCAGAGAACTAGCAAAGCGTAATATGCATTCTATTTCTGCAAATGAAATGCAGTATTTCAGTATCAATGCAGAGGATGGAAATCTCTATGTAAATGACAGAATAGATAGAGAGCACATATGTGACTTAACTCTGCTTTGCTTAGTTAATTTTGAGGTGGTGGTTGAAAGCCCCCTGAATATTTTCCATATATCTGTAGAAATTCAGGATATTAATGATAATTCACCACAGTTTCTCAGTGACAACATCAACTTGGAGACAAGTGAGTTCACTTTACCAGGCACCCGGTTTCTTCTTGGGAAAGCTGAAGATCCTGACATTGGGCTGAATTCTCTACAAAACTATCAGCTAAGCTCCAATCAGTACTTTACTTTGAATGTTAAAGAGAGTCAGGATGGAAATAAATTTGCAGATTTAGTACTGCAGAAACCTCTCGATCGAGAAACTGAACAAACCATACACTTGATCCTTACAGCCCTGGATGGGGGTGAACCCAGAAAAACTGGGACTGCCCACATATGGATCAATGTCACTGATGCCAATGACAACCCACCCATTTTCACTCAAGAGGTCTACAAGGTCAATTTAAGGGAGAATGCTCTTGTTGGGTCCCTTGTTCTCCAGGTTGTAGCCTCTGACAAAGATGAAGGTACAAATGCCCAGATCAGATACCATTTCAGCAACATACCAGTGAATTCCCAACAGAAATTCAGGCTGGATCCAAAGAATGGCACAATCACTCTTAGAGAGTCACTGGATTTTGAGGAAACCAAAGATTATACAATGACTGTTGCTGCAAAAGACGGTGGAGGATTGGTGACACACTGTGAAATTAAATTAATTGTTATTGATGAAAATGATAATGCACCAGAAGTGATCTTAGTTTCCATGTTCAGCCCAGTTCCTGAAAATTCTATATCTGGAACCTTGATTGCACTGATCAGCATAAAAGACAAAGATACTGGTGATAATGGAAAGGTTTCTTGTTATTTACAAGATGATATACCCTTCAAGATTCTTCCGTCATCTAATAATTACTTCAAACTTCAGACAGATAGTCCTCTGGACAGAGAAAGAACTTCTGAGTATAATATTACAATCACAGCCACTGACAAAGGAATTCCAGCTCTGACCACATACAAAACCATCTCAATACAGGTCTCTGATATCAATGACAATTCTCCTGCTTATGAGAAATCTTCTTATAGCATCTATGTGCCAGAAAACAATCCTTCTGGTGCATCCATTTTCAGTGTCAAAGCCTCTGATCCAGATATGGGCCAAAATGCAAGAATAACATACTCCATCCTCGACAGCAACATTGAGGAACTCCCCATTTCTTCTTATATCTCCATTAATTCTGAGACTGGTACCATCTATGCCCAGCGATCCTTTGACTATGAACAGTTTAGAGAGATTCAGCTGCAAGTGAAGGCCCAAGATGGGGGCTCTCCCCCACTCAGCAGCAACATCACAGTGAGGGTATTTATTCTGGATCAGAATGATAACAGCCCTCAGATCCTGGCCCCTTCACAAGAAGCCAAGGGATCAGCTTTGTTCGAGATGGTGCCTCGTTCAGCGGAATCAGGTTATCTTGTAACGAAGGTGGTGGCGGTGGATGCAGATTCTGGACACAATGCCTGGCTCTCCTACCATCTGATTCAAGCCACTGAACCAGGGCTCTTCACTGTTGGTTCTCATAGTGGGGAAATCAAGACAGCAAGAGCCTTTGTGGAGAGAGATGCTGTGAAACAGAAACTAGTCATTGTGGTGAGGGATAATGGGCAGCCTCCTCTCTCAGCCACAGTTACCCTGAACCTGGTATTTGCTGAGAACTTTCAGGAAGCCCTTCCAGAAATGAAAAACCAATCCAGTGACTCAGAGTATCAGTCTGATCTACAGTTCTACTTGGTGCTGGCCTTAGCTTTGATCTCATTCCTATTCCTGTTGACTGTGATTCTTGCTATCACAATGAAGCTTCGGCAATCAGGGAACCCCAAATTCCTCCAATGCTTTGGTCCTGTTCCCCATGTCAGGACCAGTGCCATATTTCCACCCAATTTTGAAGATGGGACTTTGCCTTATTCCTACCAGTTTTGCCTCTCCTCGGAATCCAGGAAGAATGAGCTTACCTTTCTGGCACCCAACATGCACATTGCAGACAATATTCTTTGTGGTGACAAATCTGGTGTCTCTTTCGCAGACAATGGGGAAAGCCAGTTTCATTCTCAGAATGATAATGCTGAGGAGGTAAGCTTTATTTTCAAGAATTATTTACACTGCACACTTAAAAAACATTTACCACAACTTATTCTGATTTATTAGCATCAATATAATTCAAAGATGTTGGATGGCCATTATTTTTTCACCCTCATAAGCTGTGTTCCTTGCTTTTTGCTTGACATAGTTGCTAAATTTCTGATGCCAAGATTTTCATGCCTTTTTTGTACATGTAGTTCTGCAATATACATCTACAATATACAACTATTATGCAATATGCAACTATTAGGCAATATACAAGTATTATGGTGACTGAATAGTGATGTTTCATTTAAACTTAAATGAAGGGAATCAAATGTGATAGAGAATTGTCCTAGTTTCATGATGTTTTAGAAGTATGGTGCTACCATCAACGATATGTAGTTCTTTGGATTCCAATATTTGACTTGCAGTAATCTTTTTCTCTGCTTAGAAGAATTAGTAAACTTAGATCTCAAATGTTTGGTGAAACCTAAGGGTCCCCTTAAATAAACCTGTTCTGCTTTTGTGCCTGCACTAGTTTTATTTCTCTTGTGTTATGTATTGGAAGATGCCTTAGACCGAGAACAAGACCAGTGATCTACCGTAGTCTTGGATTCAAGTAAATAATGTATCTAGACCAGTATTATCTGGCCTGATCTGATGGGACTGTCTGAGATCTTCCCCAGTTCTGCTTCTTGAGAGCTTTTAACTGGATATGCCAGTGAATCAGGGAAATTCCACATGCAATGTAAACATTCTACCACCGAGTAAGGTCCCCCGATGTCAACTATGCCACCATCCTGTATAGCTGGAATTTCATCATAAAGTATACAATAGTATTCTAGTATATCTTAGAAATTCAGAAAAAGCACATGGATATTATATCCCCCCGACTGTATCACTTCAGGATGCAAATGACAGAATCACATATTTAAAGTTCTCTTTCTGCCCATAGCAATCTTGCACATTAGTTAGAAATGTGCTAGATTATATTATCCCTTATTGATTAGTACATCATATGCAGAAAGTATTTTATGTGAAGAAGTGAGAGAGTATTCTGATCAATGATCCTTTCACCTGCATTTGGCAGTAGTACAACCACAGGAAAACAGTACCACATCCTTTTTCTGATTGGCTAGATTGGATATTTCTAAAATGTAGTAGTAATAAATGTGATGTATTGAGAAGTGCTACTTTAATATACTGCCCTGTTACCTAAGCTGTCAGTTGTTTTCAAGCCTTTGTATATTCATCTAATATATATTACCGGGATCAGTATTTTAACGGAAATATGATGATGAAGTCTAATATTTTTTCAGTGACAAATTTTCTTGTATATTTCCCTTAATTTAATACTGAACTTTTTTCCTCTTTACACTTGTTGTAGAAGTTAATTTCAAATTAAGTTTGTAAACTGAAGTACTGAATTATATTCAATATCTATGGAATTGACTTTTCTGAGAGTCTTTAGCACTATGATCCAATGAAGAATGACCGCACCCCCACATATAGATTAGACTGAAAGACAGTGGCTGGTGCTGATTCACTCAATGAACTTCATGGCTCAGCAGCAATTTCAACCATAGTCTCCCTGTCCTAAATCTAAAATGCTACACACTACAGCACATTGTTCCCTCTAGTTTTATGTCACAGTAGCTTTGGGTGTACTATAAACCTAATGAAATTTCTGTACTTCTCTGTGTGGCTTTCTCCTCTGAATCCTGATCTGTTTCTCATTCTCTTTGAAGGTATATGGTCCAAAATCACTGTAGGTCAAGGGAAATGGTTGGAACCTCATTAGGCAGAACAGCATAACAGAACTTGCAAGTCCATTTAGTGCATCTGTTTCTTTAACTTGCCTTGGGGGGGGGGGGAGAGCTTGCCAACACTAAGCAGTTTCCTCAGTGTCCCCAACCATTCTCCCCACAGTATCACATGTCAACTAAAATGAACAGACCCGTAACGTTCAATGGATGACAAAAAGGAGAGGGGAACGTTGGCAGGCAGCCTTTTAGTAAAAAAAAAAATGTACATGAAAACTACTTGTGATGCATTAACACAGAACTTCTATCTTCCACCCCAAGGCCTCCTTAGAGAGTCCCACAGCACAGACTGAGAAAGATAGCTCAGACCAGTGTTCTCTCTAAAGGGTGGGTGTTTGCGCACACTCACACAGTTTTTGATGTCCTCTCAGTTAATTTTAGATCCCGCTCAAGTTGAATCTGGAAGGCCCCATTCTGAATGCATATGTGCACACACTACCTTGATACTGCTGCCCAGAACAAAATTCATTCTGCACACAGATGAAAAAAAATTAGAGAGCACACTGGCTCAGACATCAGAAGAGTCTGTGACGTCCACTTCACATACTCTTGGCATTAGCAATGGTTCTCTAGAGTTTCAAGCAGAGTTCTTTCCCAGCCTAAGGCCAAGATCCTTTGGCTTGAGATGCTGAGAACTGAACTGGGACCCTGTGCAATTAAAGCATGTGCTATATCTCTGAGCAATCATCCCATTAAAAAAATGTAATATTTGAATGTAGTGAGCATATGTTTGCAAACATGTGAATCATACAGTATACTAAGGTGACCAGATTCAGCTAAGGTCCCTGTCAAACATATACTTGTTAGCAAAGCTAGGATCCCTTCTGTGTGACATTGGAAATGGCTTCAAATAATGTGTAAAACTGGAACACTAATTTTCATCGACTTCCATTTTTATTCTAAAATAAGTCTGTGTTCTAGTTGTTGTTTTTGTTTGGGTGGTTTACAACAAACCACATAATAAAAACAACAATTAAAATAGTTAAAAACAAATTCAAAAAGTAGAACTCTGAAGTATTCAGAAAGGACTGGGTAAAGAAATTACATTAACTTGTTGGAAAAAATGTTGAGTGCTGGAAATCCTTTGCATCACTTACTTCTTAAGTTACTCATTAAGAATAGGTACAACATGGAAAGCATGGTTATTTATTTTCTACTGGTGGTAATATGCAAAGGAAGTTGACTCATTGCTCATGGCACTGAAAACACTAACAAAAAATCATGGCTTTTGCAGAGTATTTCAGCTATATTTGAAAAACAATTATGTTTGCTACACATCAGTATGAAAGCAGCAAGAATTCCCTTCTGTGTTACATGCTTAAAAACCAAGACCCTCTTGCAGTTCTCCATCTGAGACTCAGAGTGCCGCTGTTGGCCAACATACTTCTCACAGAGGAGCTGGAAATCTTGATTGCTCAGTCACAGATCTGGGGAACAGTGGAACATAAAGACACACCAGCACTTTTGCTGAGAAAAGAGGAACACTGCAATGCAGACACATTTTACAGAAATTGGTGACGTTGTTTAGGCTCTCTTCTTGTGTATTTCTATCCTGATGGGGATTTGAAACAATTCAGTGACCATAACAAGCAAGAAGAAAGCAGCAAACGGGATGGACCACCAGCACACAGATGAAAGCAGATCATTAAGAAGGCAAGTGCTTCTCCTCTTATTATTGTCTTTGTTCTGCCAAACTGCCTCAGAGCACATTCATTACTCAATCCCTGAGGAAATGGAAAAGGGATCCATTGTGGGGAATCTTGCCAAAGATTTAAGACTGACCACTGGAGAAATAGCAAAGCGCAATCTGCATATTCTTTCTCTAGACAAAAAGCAATATTTTACTCTCAGTGCACAAGACGGGCATCTATATGTAAATGAGAGAATCGATAGAGAGGAGATCTGTGGGGAAACTGCACTCTGCCAAATCAGTTTTGAAGCTGTGGCAGAAAGCCCAATGAACATGCTCCATATAACTGTGGAGATCCAGGACATAAATGATAATGCCCCACATTTCTTAAATGGGGACATCAGACTAGAGATCAGTGAATCCTCTTTGCCAGGAACCACGTTTCTCCTTGGGCAAGCTGAAGATCCTGACATTGGGGTGAATTCTCTCCAGGACTACCAGCTTAGCATAAATCCATATTTTGTTCTGGATGTTAAAGAGAGTGAAGCATCAAATAGATATGCAAAATTAGTGCTGAATAAACAGTTAGATCGGGAAAGTGAAAATAGCTTCAAATTAATTGTTATGGCTGTGGATGGAGGGAAACCTTCCAAAACGGGAACAGCCAAAATATGGATAAATGTCATTGATGCCAATGATAACCCACCAGTCTTCACACAAGAACTATATATAGTTAACCTGAAAGAGAATGCAGCAAAAGGTTCTCCAGTGGTCCAGGTAAAAGCCACAGACAGAGACGAAGGATCTTATGGCCAGGTCAACTATAGTTTTAGCAACATTGCTGAAAGTGCTCACCAGAAATTCTCCTTGGATCCTCAAGATGGCATGATAACTGTTAAGGAAACTCTGGACTTTGAGGAAACAGAGAAATATGTGGTGGCTATAGAAGCAAGAGATGGAGGAGGCTTAATGGCTCACTGTAAAATTGAGATAAAGGTGATAGATGAGAATGATAATGCCCCAGAGGTGATGCTTGTCTCCTTCTCCAACCAAATATCTGAAGATTCTGAATCTGGGACCGTAGTAGCTCTTATCAGAGTAAAAGATAGAGATTCTGGAGATAATGGGGAAATTTCTTGTTATTTAAACAACTATTTCCCATTCACAATATCACCAACATCTAATAATTATTACAAACTGCTTACAGATGGGCCCCTGGACAGAGAAAACACTCCAGAGTACAATATCACAATCACAGCCACTGACAAAGGGACTCCCCCTCTTTCCACTCACAAAACCATCTCAATACAGATCTCAGATATCAATGATAACCCTCCTGCCTTTGAGAAATCCTCCTATACTGCCTACGTGACAGAGAACAATCCTTCAGGTGCCTCCATTTTCCGTGTCCAAGCCTCAGACCTGGATCTGGACCGCAATGCTCGAATCACTTACTCCATCCTCCACAGCAACATTGAGGACCTTCCCATCTCTTCATATATCTCCATTAATTCAGAGACGGGCACTCTGTATGCCCAGCGATCCTTTGACTATGAGCAATTCAGGGAGTTTCAGCTTCAAGTGAGGGCCCAAGATGGAGGCTCTGCCCCTCTCAGCAGCAAGGCTGTAGTGGAAGTCTTTATTCTGGACCAGAATGACAACAGCCCTCAAATCCTTTACCCTTCTCAAGGAGCAGAGGGCTCTGCCTTGTTTGAGATGGTGCCTCGCTCAGCCGAAGAGGGCTATCTGGTGACCAAGGTGGTGGCAGTGGATGCTGACTCCGGACACAATGCCTGGCTCTCTTACCATCTGCTGCAGGCCACAGAGCCAGGGCTCTTCGCCATTGGGGCCCATACAGGGGAGATCAGGACGTCACGGCCCTTTTCGGAAAGAGATGCTGCAAAGCAGAGGCTAGTGATCTTAGTGAAGGATGGTGGGCAGCCTCCACTATCTGCAACTGCCACTCTCAACCTGGTGTTTGCTGAGAACTTTCAGGAGGCACTTCCGGAAATGAAAAACCAATCGAGCGACTCAGAGAATCAATCTGATCTACAGTTTTACTTGGTGCTGGCCTTAGCTTTGATCTCCTTCCTATTCCTCTTGACTGTCATTCTGGCTATTATGATGAAGCTTCGAAGGTCTGGGAATCCCAAATTCCTGCAGTGCTTTGCTCCTGTTCCCCATTCCAACAATGCGGTGATATTCCCACCAAACTATGAAGAAGGGACATTGCCTTATTCCTACCAGCTCTGCCTATCATCTGAGTCCAGGATACATGAAATAGCATTTCCAACACCCAATGTTCACACAACAGAGAATATTTTAAATAAATCTGATGTACCTCTGATAGCCAATGGTGGAAATATAATTAATTCTGAGATGGAGAATTCTGGCAAGGTGAGTTTTTCTTTGCTTTGCAGTCTGTGCATCCTTTATTATGGTTGAAAATGAAAAGCATACATAGCAACTTGTGGCTGAGTCCATGATCTCCCCATAGAAAGTTAAAATATATTAGTTTCTTACCCAAAACAATTTCACATAGCTATGTTTAGGGTACCTGTGGAGGGTGGACTGGAATCTCACCTGCGGCCTGTGATCCCGCCATCCACATTTACTGATTAAGATATGTATAGGGCTGTACATAGACTCTTCCATATGTTCAGGAATACTACAAATGTCCTGGTTCCTGAGATCTGTACAGTATCTCCTTGCCTATAGTTGTTAGTAGAATGGCTCTGTTCCGACCTTCAGCTCAACTTGTGAAGGATAGGGTGCGTTCGGCTCCGCTCCGTACAGATAATCAAGTGCAAAATATCTCAACTGTATCCAATTTATCACATTGCTTCAGTTTTACTGAAGAATCTTTTTTATTGGAAAGGTTAATTCCATTGTAATTAATTCCATTGTAATTAGAGTTTGGGTTTGGAACGATGATATCCAGCTTGTAAGGCAAAATCTATGATAGTAGTCTATAATCTAATCTGAGTCAGAACTTGGTTGCAGGGAATAGACCTATGTTCACCCTGTTCTAAAAATGGAGGGACATATTCCTGCCTTGGTACAAAAGAGGCATGGAGAAGAAGGAAGACGGTCCATGAATTTTTGATGCATTCTAGGCCCAGGAGACAGCTTGCTATCTCACAGACAAGGAACTTTGTTTCAGTGAAAAGCTCTGCTTTTGAGCCTACCTGTCCTTACCTTTTAAATAGGCTTACCTGCAGTGAGAGGACCAGTCAACTTTTCGATGTGAGTCAGTCCCGGTCAGTACAGCAAGCAGATGTAAGGCAGATGCAAGACAACTGGAGATAGTAATTCAAGTGAAGAAACTGCATTAGAACTTGTCTTTCCCTTGTATATAGCAGTGAAAACTATGTATATAACCATTATAATCATTCACACACATCTACAACATCATAAAGCAGGATTTAAAACAGTCTTCCTAACTGTTAGCGGGTCACTCATGCAAAAGAGCCAGTGCCTCTCAAACCTTTCAAAATTAATTTACTTATATCACAGGATAACAAGAGGGAGGTAAAATCTGGGAGGTGAAAGGCTGATTTTAATTCACAAAGGAATTTACAAGCACATACGCACATATATACCTTCAATTAAGTAGGCTGTTCCCAAATATTTATTTATTTATTTGCCACATTTATATGCCACCGCCTAATATATACATATACACAATCTATATGACAATATAAAAATAAAAACAAACAAAATATTTACAAGTATCATCATAGTAACACAGTAGTTATTACATTATAGGCTTGTTCACACAACCACTGAGTAGGGGTGTGCATGGAACTCATTTTGCCTTCTGAGTCTGAAACAGAAAACAAAATGTGCAAAACATTCTGTCCTGCTGAACTGTTTCCGCTGCCATTTTGGATTCCAACATGGCAGTCATGCATGCATGGTGGCCATTTTTTAATTCGATGTTATCAGAACAGGGTTAGAACGTCCTGCCTCAAAATGGGTTCCATTCTGAGCTCGGAACAAGACTCCCTTTTAAAGGGTGTTGTGGTCCACGCACTGAATGCTCAAAATGGCCTGTTCCGAGGTGGAACGTTCTGACCTCGAAATGTTCTGCACATCTCTACCATTAAGTATCTAGGACAAGCATTCTACATACCTTCAGGAGATGTGCACACTCCCAAATTTCAGTCATTTATAAGTATAAAACTAAGTGAGAGGAAGGGAAAGTGATTATGTGGGAGGTGGCTGCAGGCTCTTATGGTGTTTCCTCCTACCTTAGCAATATGGGCGTGCTGGAGACTGCGCCCACCACCCACACAATCACTTCCCCGTCCTTTGACCTGGTTTTAACACACACAACCAAAAATCAAGAGCACGCACATCTCCCGGGAAATCGTGTAAACAAGTCTTAGTATGAACAAGTCTTTTGACCACAACAATCAGCCCCACAATAGTTGCCAATATAATTCCTGTGTTGCTGAACTGCAAAACCTTACATGCTTCATATAGTTAATTTGCTTAAAGACTGCAAAATACATGAAAATTAGTCATATCAATGTCTTGACTATAAATGATGAAAAGTAAAATACTTCAGTCAGGACATTCAATATAATTTATAAGTCCCTTTTCTAACCAATGCCTTCTTTTGTGCCTGAAACCAATTTGTGTCTGATATTTGCTGCAGCTGGTGCAAATGTAGCGCCAGTCTTTGGAATGTCAGGGTTTTTGTGCTTGTGTTTTCTTAGCATTGTGTCAGCGACTTTAGACCTGATTTAGACATCAAAATGGGCAACTGAGCAAATAGGAGACAAAACTTTAATTCCTTTGGTCTTACAGATACAATGGCATAACTCATTAGTACTTCTGAGGTAATGTCTTTCTAAAACTACTGGTGATGTGATTTGAAAGAGAACATCTAAGAAGAACAGTAAACAAATGCATGGAGGACAGATCTATCAATGACTATTTGCCATGTTAGATAAATGGCTTTCTCCATGTTCACAGCCAGTGTCCCTTTAAATGAGAGTTGATGGGGAGCAAATAGCAGGGGGAAACCTTCATACCCTGCTTGTGGACTTCCTTGGAAGCACCTAATGAAGAAAAAGGAGTGCGGGGGGGAGTCAGATTTAAGTACTCCTCTTAATGATGCATTTAAGGTAGCATAGTTTTCTATGCACAAAAACTCACTTTGTTAGAGGCTTCCTTACTCTATTTGCCTGAAATTCTGTCGCCATTCTGGTTTATGACTCTTCCACATTTCTCTTGCCAGAGAAACCGATCTCTTCTACACAGGCTCCACCCTTACTAGCCTCATTTCACAGTAGTTACAGGGTACCATGAGTTTCAGAGTGCTTTGCTAAGAGTTGAGATTATTTAGGGATCACTCCTCCATCACCAATATTACCACCGATAACCTCAATAACTGCAGACGTGGAGTAATATGTACAAAATTGGGAAATTGTGCATCCTCTCCTCATGGACAGAGAGCTGATCTTGTAGTAGTGAGTGTGAATTGTCACCTTTGCTAAGCATGTTTTGCCCTGGTTTGCATTTGAATGGGAAACTACATGTGAGAACTGCAAGATATTCCCCTTAGGGGATGGGGTCGCTTTAGGAAGAACATCTTCATGCTTGTGTGTAGAAGGTTCCAAGTTCCCTCCCTGGCATCTCCAGATAGGGCTGAAAGAGACTCCTGCCTATAACTTTGGAGAAGTCACTGCCAATCTATATAGGTGGACCAATGGTCGGACTCAGTATAAGGCACCTTTCTATGTTTCTCTGTCAGGAGTAACAAATATGGCTTCGCAAGCACAGCACAAAACATTTACACACAGCTGTCAGAAGTCCACCGCAGAACAAACCCAGTCTCCAGCAGCAGTCCCCATGCAGATCACTTCCTATGCTAACACCCTGAAACACCTAATCTCTCCTTTTGGGAGATGACACAGGGCTCCACACATTTACTGTGCAATAGGGGTGTGCACGGATTGCAGTCCAGGTTGCAGTCCGAATTCGGACCTGTCCACGATCCAGTGAACCAGTTTGGTCCAGTTTGGCTGAACCACGGATGGGTCTGGTGGTTTAAGATGACACCTTTAAAAGTAAAGGCACAGATACTTACCAGTGTGACCACATGTGCAGGGGCCAGGTAAGTGATGGAGCCCTGCTGCCAAGGGTGAGCTGCTGCAGCAGGAAGCTGCCTGGAGTAGCGGTCACGCTGATAAGGACCTACAACTTTATTTTTAAAGGTGCTGCTCACTCACCCCACCCCTGCTTCGAATGGTTACCACTTCGAACTGCTGGACTGGTCTGTGGTTCAGCCAAACCAGACCAAACCTGCAGACTGGTCCAATTTCAGACCACAACCCGACCTGCTGACTGTGCACACCCCTGCTGTGTAAGTTCTTCACACCTAAAATATGGGTCCCACAGGATCGCAGCTTGTGAGCACTTATAGTCCACAATAGTTATGCATGGGAGGGTGGTGTGGATTGCTTCTACCAATCTGACTGGCTGCAAATCAGTGATGAAATTAGATTTCTGAGTATCCATTCCACTTCCCACTTAAAATGTTTCTTCATTTCTCATCATCAAGATCATCCAGGGTGCCAATAGATGGTCTCCATGCCATGGCTGCTCATCAACAGCACTGGCAATGGCAAAGACAAGGCTTGCTGGAGCTCTGCCTCTGAGCTGTCTACCCACCATGTGGGAGGCCCAAATCATATCCAGATTTAAGTGCATAAAGTGTAAGGTCCTACGTCTAGTGACAGACTATATGCATTGTTATTATTGGTTCATATTGGATATTGGTTCATATTGGATATGCTGGCCTTGGGCCGAAATAAACAAATAATAATAATATTGGGGGAAATACATAAGCAACGTTAATCACTTAATTATTTTTTAAGTCAGTGATGAGTATGACTTTTAAAAGGACAGTACAAAAAAGATAAACATTAGGCAGGGCATTTCAGGTAGGGTTAGGAACATTAAATACTGCAGTACAAAGCATTAGTGAGATTTCTTTAGGAATACATGATGCCCTCATTTTTCATGGGGGTTAGGTTCTCAGCTACTACTGCAAATGGGGAAACTGTGGGGAGGGGAGGACCTTGAACCTAATGAGAATCTGGGGGTTAAGTTCCTCAGAAATTTCTAAGTCCCCCCAAATCATCCAAAAAGGGGAAGGGAGAAGAAATAAGTGAGGAATATAGCAGTGTGCCTTGGCTATTGCGGCTCTCCAACTCTCCAGCTCCTCCAGTAATGACCCCAAAACCAGTTCTTGGTCAGAAGAGTTACTTTATTCCTCTGGGATTAGCAGAGCTCTGGAAATTCTTGGTGAAAGTCTTGAAAGATCCAAAAAAGGGAGGGGGACAGTGTGCAGTGTGAAATGCATATTGGTAATAGAAATATACTTTCCCCATTGTGTATAGCTTGATTTCTACAACTTCAGTTGGTCTTTTGCAAATTAAATGAGGTTGTATCATCTTCATCCCAGGTGAAACATACTCTCACTAAATGCCTGAACACATAATCAAATACACATTGTCTCTACATGGAATGAGGGCTGTACTTGCAGGTTTAGCCTCATGGTGTCACTGTTGGCCAATCTGGTTGGAGATCCACAGACTCTTCCTATATATGTTCCTAATTGGCTCTCCAGCGGCAAGAAAGAGCAGACCACAAAAGCACAGCAGTCTTGCAGAGAAGAAGGGAAAACGTGTGGTTTGTACAAATTACTAAAAAAGGAGCTTAGTCCTTCTTGCTGAGATTTCCTTTATCCTGATAAGAAACCTCTTCAAAACAAGCTGAAGAAAAGGGACCTGAATGGATCTGTATGAAGAGACTTGTAGGGCTCTCAGAAGGCAAGTACTGCTTCTCTTGCTATTGTCTTTTTCCTGCTGGGCTGCCTTGGAGCAGATTCGTTATTCAGTCCCCGAAGAGATGGCAAAAGGTTCTATTGTGGGGAATCTCGCCAAGGATTTGGGACTGGATGCTAGAGAACTAGCAAAGCGCAATCTGCATGCTGTCTCTGTCAGTAAAATGCCATTTTTCAGTATCAATGCAGAGAATGGAAATCTCTTGGTGAATGACAGGATAGATAGGGAGGGAATATGTGGCACAACTCCACTGTGCCTTGTTCATTTTGAGGTGGTGGTTGAAAACCCTCTGAATGTTTTCCATATAACTGTAGCAATTCAGGACATTAATGACAATGCACCACAATTTGCAGATGAAAATATCAAGTTAGAAATTATTGAATCCACCTTGCCAGGGACCAGATTTCTCCTGGCAAGAGGTGAAGATCTTGACATTGGTCTGAATTCTCTTCAGAATTACCAGCTCACCCCTAATGCATATTTCACCTTGGAAGTTAAGGAGAGCAAGGATGGAAATAAATTTGCGGATTTAGTGCTGCAGAAAACCTTGGATCGGGAAAGTGAACCCTCTCTTCACTTGATCCTCACAGCCCTGGATGGGGGTGAGCCCAGAAAAACTGGGACTGCCCAGATATGGATTAATATCACTGATGCCAATGACAACCCACCTATCTTCACTCAAGGGATTTACAAAGTCAGTCTGAGGGAAAATGCTCCTGTTGGGTCCCTTGTATTCCAGGTTGTAGCTTCTGACAATGATGAGGGTTCCAATGCCCAGATCAAGTACTATTTCAACAACATCCCAGCAAATTCCAAAAACAAATTCAACCTATCTGTAAACAATGGCACCATTACACTCATGAGCCCCTTGGACTTCGAGGAAATGAAAGAATATATGATGACAGTTGTAGCAAAAGATGGAGGTGGGTTAGAGGCACATTGCAAAGTTGAAATAAGCATTCTTGATGAAAATGATAACGCTCCAGAAGTAACCCTGGTTTCCTTGTTCAGCCCCGTCTCTGAAGATTCGCTATCTGGCACCTTAATTGCCCTGATCAATGTAAATGACAACGATATGGGAAATAATGGAAAGATTAATTGCTATCTACAGGATAATCTACCTTTCCAGATTCTTCCTTCCTCTAATAATTACTATAAGCTCCTGACAGACAGCCCTTTGGACCGAGAAAAAACCTCTGAGTATAACATTACAATCACAGCCACTGACAAAGGAACCCCCCCTCTGACCACACAGAAAACCATCTCGTTACTTATCTCTGACATCAATGACAATTCCCCTGCTTTTGAGAAATCTTCCTATAGCATCTATGTGCCAGAAAACAATCCTTCTGGTGCCTCCATTTTCAGTGTCAAAGCCTTTGATCCAGATATGGGACAAAATGCACGGATCACATACTCCATACTCCACAGTAACATTGAAGAATTTCCCATCTCTTCATACATTTCTATTAACTCTGAGACTGGTACCATCTATGCACAACGATCTTTTAACTATGAGCAGTTTAGAGATTTTCAGCTGCAGGTGAAGGCCCAGGATGGGGGGTCTCCCCCTCTCAGCAGCAACGTCACCGTAAAGCTGTTTATTCTGGATCGGAATGATAACAGCCCTCTGATCCTATCCCCTTCACAAGAAGCCAAGGGATCAGCTTTGTTTGAGATGGTGCCTCTTTCAGCAGACGTGGGTTATCTAATAACCAAGGTGGTAGCCGTGGATGCAGATTCTGGACATAATGCCTGGCTCTCCTACCATCTGATTCAAGCCACCGAGCCAGGGCTTTTCACTGTTGGATCTCATACTGGGGAGATTAGGACAGCAAGATCCTTTGTGGAAAAAGATGCTGTGAAACAGAGACTAGTCATTGTGGTGAAGGATAATGGGCAGCCTCCTCTCTCAGCCACAGTTACCCTGAACCTGGTATTTGCTGAGAACTTTCAGGAAGCCCTTCCAGAAATGAAAAACCAATCCAGTGACTCAGAGTATCAGTCTGATCTACAGTTCTACTTGGTGCTGGCCTTAGCTTTAATCTCATTCCTATTCCTCTTGACAGTCATTCTGTCTATCACAATGAAGCTTCGACGGTCAGGGGACCCCACATTTTTACAGTGTTTTGGTTCTGTTCCCCATGCCAAAGCTGGTGCCATATTTCCACCCAATTTTGAAGATGGGACTTTGCCTTATTCCTACCAGTTTTGTCTCTCCTCAGAGTCCAGGAAAAATGAGTTTACATTCCTAACACCCAATATTCAGAATGGAAACAATGTTCTTAGTGGTGACAAATCTGATGACAATGGAGGAAATTTAAATTCTGAGGTGGCTAATATAGAGAAGGTAAGCTTTCTTTTCAAGAACTGTTCATATTACAACTTTTACTGACACTGCAAAACCAACCTATGGTGTGTCTCCAGTTGAAGTGGCTTGCAAAAACCAATCAGAATAGGCAATTTTATCTGTAACCTTTGTTGTTTTCATGAAGTGTATGCTCCTTTCTGTCTCTCTCTTTCTCTCACTCAACCTTTCTCTAAGGCGTACTCATTGCTAACCCCACGCGTGGCAGCTCTCACGAGATTTCGTGAGAGAACTGCCAGCAGGGGGAGAGGAAGAGTCTGCACCGGACAGGCTTGCGGGTGGGCAGGGAAGAAATCGACAGTGGAGCGGACAGGGGAAGAAAACGGCTGTGGCAGCGGGTGGGCAGGAGGAAATGGTGGCTGGCAGGCAAAGAAAATGTGTGCGGCAGGCAGGCGGGTGGGCGGTGAGAGAAAATGGCAGGGGTGGGGAGAACTAGAGGCACAGAAGTTCTGCGTCCAGCCGAGCTAGTATAAATTATTGAGACATGGGGCTTCTACTAATTTTTCTGAGTAGTTATCTTGTTGTGAGTTTGGATGATTCCAGCTATTCCCTAGTCTATTGAAGTGGGTTGTGTAAAAAACGAAGTGAGCAGTAGACATCTGTTCTATGAATAGTGAATAACTTGTAATGAATAACATTTTAATGTTACATCAGTGATATGCAATGATATGAAAGCAGAGCTGGCTCCTTCGTCTTTTGAACCAGAGTATCTAGTTAATAATGTGCCGACGGAAGATGCAGACTGTACTTGAGCTAGAATGCTGGGCTCTTCTAACCAACTGCTGAAAGCTATAGAGCTGTCTGGGGTGCTACACTGGAAATACCAGGTTGGCCCCTCTCTTTCTGGACCATAGCACATTCAAGCATGACTAAGAGTTGTTATTTTTTTTAAAAGGGCAATGGGCAATCACCTCTCTCTGCTTCAACCATTGTCAGCATGGTGCAAAATCCTGCCAGACCACAGCAGATCTTACAGACCCACTGTCCAAGTTCACCTTATATCAGGAGAGTGGGTTGACTTCAGTCTTCTGCTTTTACTCTGTTTTCTCATTACTGTTTTTTAAAAGGTTGATTAATATGTGCATTTAAGGCATCTAAGCCACTTATTTTCCCTTTTTTTAATGCTAGTCAATGCCATGTATCCACATGCATGTCTGATGGTGTCAGCATGTACAGTTATGCAAAGATAGCTCCTTCAAACACTTGTGACCTTTTGTCCAAGGCTGTGGTGTGTGAATTTCAGTAATGACTGACTATATGCCCTTCCATTTTTCCTTCATTCTTACTTGTCCTGAAGTTTTTTCTCAAACTGTTGAAACACCCTCAGCTTTAAAAACAATTTAGAGGATCATGCAGGAGCTGCTGCTCCAGAAAAAAACACATCCCAAACCCCTGTGAGCTTATTTTATTTTACTTATTACATTTGTTTCCCATCTTTTTTCCATCACAGAATTCAAGGTGGATATATATGGGGGTTGTGTGGAAATGTAATATGTCCAGCCAGTAGGTGGCACTAACATTTGCTAGTGGTGCTCTTAACTGGGGGCAGAGTCCCTTCCTTCTTCCTGCCTGTACCTTTGTTGAACTGGCCTCTTCCTGTTACACAATAAAGTAGTCTTAGCCTATAATAGCTGCAATCCTCTGAGCTCTCATGACAGGGTTCCCAAACAATCAGCCAACCAAGTACTGACCAGACCTACACTGATTAACTTCAAGAAGGTGGCTGTAATATGTGCCCTCAGTTCAGGGCTGTAGCTATAATTGAGTGAATGGGTTAAAAGAACCCGGGGACCCCAGCTCCTGAGGGCCCCCACCCCTCCCTATTTTCTCCATTATCTCCCTCACTCAGGGGGCCGCCAGGGAGAGAGGAGAACACAGGCTACACCCCTGCCTCAGTTCATGCCCTGGGACCTGCTTTACAGTTCTTTGGATACAAAATATAATCTCTTAAATTACCAGCTTTAGATCCTAGTCATCCATTCTTTTGTCTGGTAGGAAAACTTTGTGTAAAGTATTTAAGGAAAAAAACTAGACTCATGAGGTGCTCTAAACCTAAGGCCTGGTTTACACAATCATTTGAATCTAGGTTTAATGTGGTTTACCAACATCAGCATGATCCATGCCAAGGCAAGAATCTCAGATTCATCTTGGGTCATAAATCAACTTGTTATGCTATTGTTCGTAACCCACATTAAACCTAGATGGCCAGAGGTGCTTTCTGTCAGCTTTGGCTGATACGCCAGCTGCATCTGTTTCTTGAGATGAATGACCTCAAAACAGTGGTACATATGCTGATAACTTCCAGATTTGACTACTGCAATGAGCTCTATGTGGGACTGCCTTTGTACGTAGTCTAGAAACTGGTTGATCTAGAATGCGGCAGCCAGGCTGGTCTCTGGGTCATCTTGAAAAATACCTTATTGCTCCTATACTAAAAGAAGTGGCTGCCAATAAGTTTCCGGACAAAATACAAAGAGCTGGTTATAAACTATAAAGCACTAAATGGCTTAGGCCCATTTAAGAGAACGGCTTCTTCTCCATAAGTCCCACTAGCCTGGGGCTAACTGGAATATGCTCCTTGCTGAAATAAGCCTCCCCATCTCTGAGAACTTTTTAAAAGTACTTAAAGACTTATCTCTTCACCCAAGCTTTTTAATATGTGTTTTTAAATTGTTTTGTATTTATCAAATAAATTTATTATTTATTATTATTTTATTTATGATTTAATTTATTTATCAAATTTATTTAAGGGCGGTAAACAAATTTGATAAATAAATAAATAAGAATGACTGTGTAAACCAGGCCTTAAATTTGGAGCCCTGCTTATTAGGCAAAGAGGCACCTTTCAAGTGGTGATTCTCTTTACATTATGCAGGGGAGAGCAGCCCCAGCACATTAATAATTAATAATTTGTAAACTCCTCTGTGGACTTTTTGTCGAAAAGCAATATATAAATAATAGCAGCAGCAATAGTAGTTGTAGAGTCATTTATACTATGATCTGGTAATAGGTATTCTTTCACTGATGTAATTACTGACATGTTTTATTTTAAAAAATACAGTAATACTAAAACAGTGTGAAACTTTCCCTTAAATGTGTCATGTGTGAGTTTCCTTCTAGTAAAAGGAAGCTTAAATCTTCACATTTATCACTGGAGATCTGTTGGCAAATCTTCATTATTGTGGGCCAAGTTGTGGGCTGTAGCTCAATGGGAAAGTAGTATCTGCCAGAGGCGTAACTATAACAGGGCAAGGAGAGACAGTTGTCTGGGGGCCCACTGCCCTGGGGGCCCCCCAGAGGCAAGTCATATGACTGACTCCCACAGCCACAGAGCCGCCCGGGCTTCCTTCAGTTGTATTCATCCTCCGAAATTGATGTGAGTGTTAAGACCTGTAGCTCCCGGAACAGTATGTCTTTCTCTAGTACCATTAAATGACTTGTAAATTTTACTCTCCTTTTCATTACCACGATTCAGCCTCATTTAAGACTTCTTTACTTCATGAGCAGAGCTTCAGTGGGGGGGGGGGGAATTTTAAAATCTTGTCTCTGGGCCCACTCCAACCTTGCTACGCTCCTGGTATCTGTTTTGCATGGAAAAGGTCCCAGGTTCAATCCCTGGCATCTCCAGGAAGGGCTGGGAAAGATTCCTGCCTGAATCCTTGGATAGCCACTACCAAGCAGGCAGTGTAGACAATACTGTAGAAGCGAGGTGAAATAGCAAAAGCTCCCCCAGTGATTCCAACAGTTATCTCCTGTTGCAGAAGTTGATACATAAGGTGAGGAGAAGAATGCCAGGCATCCTTTTGGCCCAAGTAAAGTACATGCACAAACTGGGCTCAGATAAACTAGGAAGCATTTCCTGTTTTACAAACTAATTTTCATGCATCCATTAAGGGTTGCTTCTGCACAACTTACAAAAGATAACCCAGAGTGTGAAATGGACCAAATAATTCCCTCAAAACATTCACCTTTTTATTACAAAATGGTATATTTCTAATATTTGCAATGTATTACTTTCTCTACTGCTAAATGTTAATACTATTTTAATGATGTTGAAATGTTTGACTATAATGATGGCAAAACATACATAAAATTCATGCAGATCTGGTTTCAGATATTGCATTTGGAAGTGGTTTGTGGTCCTCTATGCATAAGAATGAAAAAGGCAATCCTGTTACTAAAAAGAGAGCACACCTCCTCTAGCAGTTCTCCATCTGAGGCTCAGAGTGTCGCTGTTGGCCAATGTAGCTCTCACAGAGGAGCTGGAAATTTGTTGAAGGATGCTTCCTGCAGTGTGATTGTTCACTCACAGCTTGCAGATCAGGAAAACAGAGCACTTTTGCTGACCAGGACACCACTGCAACATATACAGATTACTAGAAATCAATGTGACTGTTTTTACTTTGGGGGGATTTCTGTGCTCTGATGACAATTTAAATGCCTCAGCTCATTAAAAACAAACAAGCAAGAAAAAGAATCAGCAACTAGGATGGAAGAAAGAGACCATGAAGAGAAATCCGAATCAATGAGAAGGCAAGTACAAATCCTCTTATTATTGTCTTTGTTCTGCCAGACGACCTCGAAAGACATTCGTTACTCTGTCCCTGAGGAAATGGAAAAGGGATCAGTTGTAGGAAATCTTGCCAAAGATTTGGAGCTGAATACTAGAGATATAGCAGATCATAATCTGCATGTTCTGTCTCTAGATAAAAAGCAATATTTTACTATCAGTGCAGAAAATGGAAATCTATGTGTAAATGAGAGAATAGATAGAGAGGAAATATGTGGGGAAACTGCATTATGTCTCATTAATTTTGAAGTGATGGTTGAAAACTCTATGAATATTTTCCATATAACAGTAGAGATCCAAGACATTAATGATAATGCACCACGTTTCTTAAATGAAGATATAAAGCTAGAGCCAAGTGAATTTACTTTGCCAGGGACCCGATTTGTTCTTGGGTATGCTGAAGATCCAGATGTTGGAATGAATTCTCTCCAGAATTACCAGCTCATGCCCAATCAATATTTCATTCTGGAAGCTAGAGAGAAAGAAGATGGAAATAAATATGCAGAATTAGTACTGAAGAAACAGTTGGATCGGGAGAGTGAAAGCAGTTTCGATTTGATTATCATGGCTCTAGATGGAGGGAAGCCTGCCAAAACAGGGACAGCCAAAATATGGATTAATGTGATTGACGTCAATGACAACTCACCAATCTTCACTCAAGAAGTATACAAGGTCAACGTCAAAGAGAATACACCAAAAGGATTTTCAGTGATACAAGTGAAAGCCACAGACAGAGATGAAGGGTCCAATGGTCAGATCAACTATGCCTTTGGCAACATCCCAGAAATAGCTCGCCAGAAATTCAGTCTCAGTCCAATAAATGGGACAATTAAAGTTAAGGAAACCCTTGATTTTGAGGAGACAGAAAAATATTCTATGACAGTAGAAGCAAGAGATGGAGGTGGATTAGTAGCTCACTGTAATGTTGAAATAAAGCTGTTAGATGAGAATGACAATGCTCCAGAAGTTATCCTTGTGTCATTATCCAGCCCAATATCTGAAGATTCTGTATCTGGGACCTTGGTAGCTCTTATTAATGCAAAAGATAGAGATTCTGGAGATAATGGAAAAGTTACTTGTCTTTTAAAAAGCAATTGGCCATTTAAAATAATATCGGCATCAAATAACTACTATAAGCTTCTTACAGATGGGCCCTTGGACAGAGAAGGCACTCCAGAGTATAATATCACAATCACAGCCACTGACAAAGGGGATCCCCCTCTTTCCACACACAAAGCCATCTCAATACAGATCTCAGATATCAATGATAACCCTCCTACCTTTGAGAAATCCTCCTACACTGCCTACGTGACAGAGAACAATCCTTCAGGATCCTCCATTTTCAGTGTCCAAGCCTCAGACCTGGATCTGGACCGCAATGCTCAAATCACTTACTCCATCCTCCACAGCAACATTGAGGACCTTCCCATCTCTTCATATATCTCCATTAATTCAGAGACGGGCACTCTGTATGCCCAGCGATCCTTTGACTATGAGCAATTCAGGGAGTTTCAGCTTCAAGTGAGGGCCCAAGATGGAGGCTCTGCCCCTCTCAGCAGCAAGGCTGTAGTGGAAGTCTTTATTCTGGACCAGAATGACAACAGCCCTCAAATCCTTTACCCTTCTCAAGGAGCAGAGGGCTCTGCCTTGTTTGAGATGGTGCCTCGCTCAGCCGAAGAGGGCTATCTGGTGACCAAGGTGGTGGCAGTGGATGCTGACTCTGGACACAATGCCTGGCTCTCTTACCATCTGCTGCAGGCCAGTGAGCCAGGGCTGTTCATGATTGGATCCCATAATGGAGAGATCAGGACATCACGGCCTTTTTCGGAAAGAGATGCTACAAAGCAGAAGCTAATAATCTTAGTAAAGGATAATGGGCAGCCACCTCTCTCAGCAACTGCTACTCTGAACCTGGTGTTTGCTGAGAACTTTCAGGAGGCCCTTCCAGAAATCAGAAATCAATCCAGTGACTCAGAGTATCAGTCTGATCTGCAGTTCTACTTGGTGCTGGCCTTAGCTTTGATCTCATTCTTATTCCTTTTGACAGTTATTCTAGCTATTATGATTAAGCTTCGACGATCAGGGGATCCCAGATTCCTACAGTGTTTTGGTCCTGTTTCTCACGCCAAGACTGGTGCCATATTTCCACCCAATTTTGAAGATGGGACTTTGCCTTATTCCTACCAGCTTTGTCTCTCCTCAGAGTCCAGGAAAAATGAATTTGCCTTTCTGGCACCCAATATTCAGATTGCAGACAATATTATTTGCTGTGACAAATCTGGGGTGCCTTTCACATGCAATGGAGACAACAATTTAAATCCTGAGATTGAGGATACGGACCAGGTAAGATTTCTTTTCAATAACCATTCACAATTTAGATTCTTTATCACTTCCTATACCTGAAGTGGAACTATTAACTTGTGTAGTGTGACTCTAGTGAAGGTGAGTTTTCTCATGAGTGCATTTTGCATAATATCCTGCATAACGTTTTATTGTAGCTGACGATGAAAAATTATTCTCTGTATGTACAGTTTATATATAAATTCTAGTCTCCTGAAGAGGTAACATTTTAAGTATTAGTTATTTAGAATAAAAGCTGTTCCATACTTAGAAGTTTAAAAACTTGATTTCTTGTTTTCAGCTGAACATTTCAATTTTATCTCCACTGGGGATTCTTGTTGAGATCAGGGTTGAGATCAGGGTTGAGATCAGATTACTGGAAAGACTAATCGGGGCTGGCTTTTATAGAGGTAGGTCACAGAAACATCGGAAGGTGCCTTATATCGAGTCAGACTATTGGTCCATCTAAAGTAAAGTAAAGTGTGCCGTCGAGTCAGTGTCGACTCCTGGGAACCACAGAGCCCTGTGGTTGTCTTTGGTAGAATACAGGAGGGGTTTACCATTGCCTACTCCCACGCAGTATGAGATGATGCCTTTCAGCATCTTCCTATATTGCTTCTGCCCGGTATAGGTGTTTCCCATAGTCTGGGAAACATACCAGCGGGGATTCGAACCGGCAACCTCTGGCTTGATAAGTCATTTCCCTGCTGCGCCATTAGGCGGCATCTAGCCCAATATAATCTACACTGACTGGCAGCAGCTCTCCAAGGTAACAGGCAGGAGTCTCTCACAGACTTACCTGGAGATACCAGGGAGTTGACATGGAACCTTCTGCATGCAGATATTCTTCCTCTGAACTATGTCCCCATCCCCTAAGGGGAATGTCTTTCAGCACTCACATATAGTCTCCCATCCCAATGCAAGCCAAGGCAGGTCCTGCTTAGCAAAGGAGACAATTTATGCCACCAGACCAGCTCTCCTCTGATAGAATCAAGACCTTATCTTAGGAATTCTAGACATTTATATATGAACTAGTCGTAAAATAGACCTACTATACCTCATTGCTTCATCTTTACAAAAACATGATTAATGGCAGCAATTCTTAAACCATATAGCTTAGAATAATCCCAGTGAGAGAGAGAAAGAGAAATTGGGAGAGATAAAACTGGCTGTTCCACCCATCAGCAATGTGTCATTGTGCTTCAATGCATTTTTTGTCTAGTTTTTGTGTAGCTTAAGTGTAGTGTCAGATTTAGAATATAGTAAATAGTATAGATCACTTTAAAATATAACTTGTGCAGTATAGAGGCTAGGAGGTTGGCTATGAAATGGGGAGGGCCTGGTTTAAAGCTTGCCTCTGCAATGACCTCCCTCGATGGCCTAAGGCAACCCAGTCAGAGCATCTATCTCCCCCGCCCCATTTGCAAACTAGAACCACTTCTCATACATGATCTTCACATGTGAAGATCATATCATGTATGTGAAGTAGTTTGAAGCCTCAGAGATTGCTATATAAATTTATATTTATATAAATTTATATTTATATAGCAAATCTAAAACTAGCAAATGAGCTGTAGGAGAGGATAGGTTCCCTAAAGACAGATTATACTCGACTATTCGAGTATATTCGATAGATTATACTCGACTATTCTAACATTCTTCTTTGATGTTAGATGTTCTGATTTTCTGGACAGAAGAAATTCAATATATCTCAACCGTGTTCAGACGTTATTCAAACCACGAATGCTGTACCCAGATACAGTGCCCACAGAAATGTGCCACAAGCAACACACATACACCGCTGACACACTCTTAAACCACACTTCTCAGTCTTCACCCATGCAGCATGTGTTTGCAGAGACAAAGTCCTCAGGGAGTCATCTTCCTATGATTGACAATGTTGAATGCCAAGCAACAGTCTGGTATAATTTGGAAATATTTAAAGGAACTGCAAGAGATGGCTGCTGAGGGTCTGCTTTTGCACAAAGATGAAGAATCCTCAAATGCTCAGTCTCCAAAGAGGAAGAACTCACACAGACAAAAAAAACCAACCTGTGGGTTTGTTTTCAAAAGCCCTTCCCCTTGCTGGTATTAATGGTGGGTTCTTTGTGGAAATATGACCTATCCAGTTGTTGGACACTTTTGCTAAAATGTGTTTGAGTTGAAAACTGGACAGTTTACAGTGAGGTTGTTCACATGACCAGCCCTACAAAGGTAGAACTGGGCTCCCCTAGGTAGGGCTGATCATGTGCAGTTCTGGGATAGCTCCTGCTTCTGGCGCTTCCGAACAAAATCTTGTTCTCTGCTGCACCCAAAGGCAGGATTATATCTAATGGGTTTAAGTGACAGGAGAGCAGATTTCATCTTAACTGTCGAAGCAGTTCAACAAAGGAAACCATTACTGGGCGATGGGTGGGTTTTCCCGTAATGGAGGTCTTCAAGCAGAGGCTGGACAACCAGCTGCTGGGAATGGGTCTGGGCTTCCTGACAAGGGGATTGGACGAGATGGTTAGACCCTCTCCACATCTGTGCTTCTGTGATTCTATAAGTCATGCCTTAACTTTGTTGCCTCTACTGCACATCATGACAAATGACACATTTCACATTCAAGTTACAATTTTTGGAACACGGTAAAGTGTTGGATGACATGAGACATGATCTGAGATTGTTTTTCTTTCAAACAGAAGAGTTTCCTCTTCAGAGAATTCAGGATCATATAGGTGGTTGGATAAACCAGCCTTCTATTAAATAGCTCTGGCAGTGGCACATACCTGTCATTAGAAAGACATTTTTGGATGTTTAGTTTTAATACAAGAGAAGAAGTACCTTCTACATTTTGCTGGGGGTGGGAGATGGGATTTTCCCATCAATTTGATATTGTGTTTGTCTTGATTATTTTCAAACTATTCTGGAACTTGAGGTGAGAGTTAACATGGTGAAAGGAACAGATAGAAGGACTCGAGATATACTGAATCATGCTAATTAATTTACATAATGAATTAACCTGATTGTATGAAATCGAGCTTCTCTAATTACAATAAATGGTGTGTCTTCATGTTTTGGGTACAGAATTTCTGTCATATGTATTCCACAGGAATAGCTATGTAATGCTGCAGCATGAACAATAAAGAATTCATTTCTATGTGTGTTAACCTGGTAGTAAGCCCCACACTCAACACTGAGAGACTTCCTTTTGAGTAAACATGCGTAGAATTGTGCTGCCTGATTCATGTGCCTTCATAACAAATATGAATGAATGAATGAATGAATGAACTTTATTACAGTCAGCAACCAGCAATTAAAAATCAAAATCAAAAACAAAAAGGCTGAGTAGTAGAGCATCATAACATATACATGCAGAAATCTCGATTACATTTAATCAACTAGCTCCCATCTCAGCTTTCATTCTGCAGCACAAAATCTTTCACTCCAGCTGTGATTGGTGCATACTGATCTGCCAATAAGAAGTAAACATAGTACTCACCTGATCTGCCAGGCATATTCTTTAGAAACAGTTCAATCATAATGTGTGAATATCTCTATAATACAGACAATATAGAAGAATACTTGTCATAGACTCAGTATTGCCCGAACCACACGGTAGTCAGCTTAGGGTAGTCAGATTTGTAAGGTACATGGCTGGTTGAGGGCTGCCTTGACAAACATGTTGTGGCATGAGCACTGGCATAGGAGGCCCCTAGACTTGAGCTTTCAATCGACAAAACCCACTTCCTCAGATGCTTGAGTGGTCAACTAAATGGGTAGGCATATATAGTACCCTGATTTAAGAGAACAAGAAAATCATTTACAAAGTGAGGCCAAAAGCAGATGCAGTACAAAAGATAGGGGACTCGTGTCTTCTTGCTGTAAATCTACCCTACTCCATTGTTATACTCTCCCACGTCATGTAGAAGAATTTATGTTTAATGATGAAGGGAAGAAAAGCATAATGGGAATACTGCTACTCCCCCAAATGGGTTTGTGGGGAATTGCTTTTCCCCACCCTGTTCAGTTAACGGTATGAGTCTGAGAGGAGAGAACTAGAGCTGAGGATGTCGAGAGGAGGTGTGGTCATTATCCAGCGCCTGCCAACTCTGCAGTCTATGCAGCAATCCATGCAGAAGTAATATCAGTATAGGATCAGCTGGCTGCCTATAAGGACTGAGTAAGATTTTTTTGCTTCCCTAATACATTGAGTGTAGTTGGGAAGTTTTTTCTTCTACTATACTGCTACTGAAGGGCATCAGCTTAGGTAGGTGCATTAGGTGGGCCCAATGGTCACAACTAGCAGGTGCAGAGCAGGTTGGCAGAAATTTTGCAGACTAGGATTGGTGAACCTTGAGGCACCTTTGAAATGAAGAAGGGGATTCCCAAACCAGTTCCTCAGGGCTGAGCAGTGGGATGGGATCTCACTTCAGCATCGCCAGTCTTGGGGTGGGTGGGCGATGCAAGGAGCTTCTTTGGTCCAGTAAAGGGTCAGCTGGGAGGAGCAGGATCAGTCAGGGACTGGAGTGGGGTGGCTCAATAAGGTAGGGCTGAAGCATGTTGCCATCCTGGCACTCTTCCCGAGTTCATTTGCTCGTATTGTAGCGGAGATGAGTGTTGACATGATGCAATAGGCCTATAGCAGAATGTTTAGTGGTTCCTCTGAACCCTTCATGTCTTTCCATGTGTGGAGGCAATACATCAAGGCAGCACAACTTTGGCCCACAAGTTGGATCTGGAGTTTGGGGTGATTTAGTGGGCTGGTTGTCATGCTGTGATATTTAGTATTACAACAGAAACAACTGCATACAGAGATTTCAATATGGTGTAAAAAAGTCTGAGCAGAACAGAATAAGTGACTGACACATTGGAGGTCACTACAAGTAGCCCTCATTACCCGCAATCCTGACAGTCGCAGTTTTGCATATCCACGGTCAGGCAATAGTGACCCAACCTTGCTAAACATGCTTTAAAAATAATAATAGGAATTCGCCTATCCGTTGTAGCCGGGGTCATTTTCAGCCACCATTTTGCTGAAAAGGGCCATTTTGTGGCTCTTTCTCACCCCCTCAAAACCCACAATTTTCTCAGAAAATCGCTGAAATTGGGGGTTTGGAGGGGTCATTGCTGGACAGCTGGAGACCCGCAAAGCATGAGAGGGCACTTGGTTTCTCTTATTCCTTCCATTTTAAGTTGTTTTTAGCCTTTTTTTCACCTCTGGGAACCTAAGACCCCAATTCCATTGCTTCAAGGTCTCGTTATCTGTGGTTGCGTTATCCACAGTTGTAGCCGCAGGCTTGTAGCCACAGGGAACTCCTGTGGATAATGAGAGCCAACTGTATTCACCAATCAAGGCTGAAAAATCCGGGGAGAGATTTACACAAAAGGAGCTAACTAAAGGAGGAGCATGTACTAACTAATACATGTGCCTCAAACATTCCCTGTTCCATATTGAATCCAGCTCTTCTTTCTTAAGAAGTATGGCATACCATGAGAACTCTGTTCTTCTAGCACAATAAAGTGCATGCAGCATACATCTCAGATTAGTTTCTGTGTTTAAACACCTAGCATTTATAGGTGTTATACAAGTGCATATTCAATGAGAAAAGTTAATCTTGAACCACAACTTTTACTAGCATCACCTGCATCAATTGTATTTGACAGAGAGAAACAAGAAGTTCCACTGCCTCTTCAAAAGAAATGTCGCAAGCACCAATTATACCAAGAGCGATCCAGGTAAAGGATCCCAGAAGTTATCAAATGATGTTTCCCAACATGAGAAATATTGTGGAGCTGCCTCTTGGAAGAGGGGAGGGGAATAATGCTTGCATCCCCAACCATTATACAATCAGAAGAACTTCCTGTTGTTCAGGAACAGTGTAATGGCAGCACAGCCATCACTAAAGCATTATAATGTGCAGTTTTTAACGCAACCTGTCCAGAGCAGTTACTTCAGAGAAAAATAAATAGGTTCACCAGCTATGTCTGGACTGAATAGTCAGAACCCAAGGTCACCGGCTGACATACTGCAGAAGCTTCCATGTGCTTTGTGACAAAGAGTGATGGCCATCCATTGCAGAACTCCATTTGTGCAATTCTGCACATTTGTGCAAGAGCACTCTTTCACAATTGTGCGCACACTTTGTTACAAGGCAGATGAAAGCTTGTGAGCTATGTCAGCCACAACTGCCTAGGAAGCTAAGAGGGAAGACTTCATTGAGTCAAAGTTACTTTGAGAAATTTATTGGAGCACAAAGATTTTTCATCATATACAATGACCCAACCAATATGCCATCTGTAGACACAGCAGCGATATAAGAAGATGCTGAAAAGCATCATCTCATACTGCGCGGGAGATGACAATGTATTCTACCCTCATGTATTCTACCAAAGAAAACCACAGGGCTCTGTGGTCACCAGGAGTTGACACCTACTCTACAGCACAACTTTACCTTTAGGCATATAGAGGAGGATAGAGGATAGAAGCTCTTCTGTGTTAAATATTATCACAACTCTGGCATGGGATGCAAAGGCGCTCTCAGGCTGTAACCTGTGACAGGACTCAATAATTTGCTCTGATTGCAACGGAAATTATTTGTGAATCACCAAAAAGAGTAATATGTGGAAAGGAGCATAGAGGGAGAAGAAATCTATGGTTGGGCAGGAAAGAAATAAAAAATGAATGAGAATTACCACTCTGGAGCTCACGACCCAGATTTGTACACCAGAAAAAGTGACAATTTCCCCATAGATATATTAAAATATACTAACCTGGATAAAAGACATTACAATGAAAAGAATACAATCTATAAAGAAAAGGGAGCAGATTCCAAATATTGAACTAATTCCCATGTACCAAGGAAATAACTCAAGTAGGAACACATGTTTGTATATCATCATGTTTCTACCTAATATAGCAAAATATCTTCATATCCATGCTGCTTTGCTATATTAAAATGAAGAGAAAGAATCCATTGCAATGCTCTGTGTGAGCCTCACGATGTCACTGTTGACCAATGTGGTAGCCAAAAGAAGGAAGGAGATCCACTGATGCTAGCTGCACAGTGATTGTTTCAGTGATATTGAGATCCGCTGTAAAGATTGAGAAAAGAAAGCCTGATCAGATTTACTTGGCAGTGGGGAAAGGATAATCGTTCTGATCAGCACAATTTGACAAAAAAGCAGTTATTGACATTTTATGTATCCTGTTGAACATTATATCTGATACTGAAGCTGAAAAAAGAAGGCAATTAATTTCTCAGGAATCCACATGGACAGAAAGCAAAAGGAGAATGTCTGGGTACTCAGAAGGCAAGTACTGCTTCTCTTACTATTGTCTTTCTCTTGCTGGACTTCCACAGAACAGATTCGTTATTCAATTCCCGAGGAGATGGCAAAGGGTTCTGTGGTGGGAAATCTTGCTAAGGATTTGGGACTGAATGCCAGAGAACTAGCAAAGCGAAATATGCATTCTATTTCTGCAAATGAAATGCAGTATTTCTGGATCAATGCAGAGGATGGAAATCTCTATGTAAATGACAGAATAGATAGAGAGCACATATGTGACTTAACTCTGCTTTGCTTAGTTAATTTTGAGGTGGTGGTTGAAAGCCCCCTGAATATTTTCCATATAACTGTAGAAATTCAGGATATTAATGATAATTCACCACAGTTTCTCAGTGACATCAACTTGGAGACAAGTGAGCTCACTTTACCAGGCACTCGATTTCTTCTTGGGAAAGCTGAAGATCCTGATATTGGGCTGAATTCTGTACAGAATTATCAGCTTAGTTCCAATCAGTACTTCACTATGGATGTTAAGGAGAGTCAGGATGGAGATACATTTGCAGATTTAGTACTGCAAAAAACGCTTGACCGAGAAAGTGAACAGACCATTCACCTGATCCTTACAGCCTTGGATGGAGGTGAACCCAGAAAAACTGGGACTGCCCACATATGGATTAATGTCACCGATGCCAATGACAACCCACCCATTTTCACTCAAGAGGTCTACAAGGTCAATTTAAGGGAGAATGCTCTTGTTGGGTCCCTTGTTCTCCAGGTTGTAGCCTCTGACAAAGATGAAGGTACAAATGCCCAGATCAGATACCATTTCAGCAACATACCAGTGAATTCCCAACAGAAATTCAAGCTGGATCCAAAGAATGGCACAGTCACTCTTAGAGAGTCATTGGATTTTGAGGAAATCAAAGAATATGCAATGACAGTGGCAGCAAAAGATGGTGGGGGATTGGTGACACACTGCAAAGTTAAAATAACTGTTCTAGATGAAAATGATAATGCCCCAGAGGTGACCTTAGCCTCTTTATTCAGCCCAGTTCCTGAAGATTCTGCACCTGGAATAGTTATTGCTCTGATCAATGTAAAAGACAAAGATACTGGCGATAATGGAAAGGTTATTTGTTATTTACAAAATGATTTACCCTTTACGATTCTTTCCTCATCTAATAATTACTACAAGATTCAGACAGATAGTCCTCTGGACAGAGAGAAAATTTCTGAGTATAATATTACAATCACAGCCACTGACAAAGGAATTCCCCCACTGACCACACACAAAACCATCTCAGTACAGGTCTCTGACATCAATGACAATTCCCCTGCTTTTGAAAAATCTTCCTACAGCATCTATGTGCCAGAAAACAATCCTTCTGGTGCCTCCATTTTTAGTGTCAAAGCCTCTGATCCAGATGTGAACCAAAACTCACGGATCAAATACTCCATCCTCCACAGCAACATTGAAGAACTTCCCATCTCTTCATATATCTCCATTAACTCTGAGACTGGTGCTATCTATGCTCAGCGATCGTTTGACTATGAACAGTTTAGAGAATTTCAGCTGCAAGTGAAGGCCCAAGATGGGGGCTCTCCCCCTCTCAGCAAAAATGTCACAGTAAGGGTGTTTATTCTGGATCGGAATGATAACAGCCCTCGGATCCTGGCCCCTTCACAGGATTCAGCTTTCTTTGAGATTGTGCCTCATTCAGCAGAGGCAGGTTATCTAGTAACAAAGGTGGTGGCAGTGGATGCAGATTCTGGACATAATGCCTGGCTCTCCTACCATCTGATTCAAGCCACTGAACCAGGGCTCTTCTCTGTTGGTTCTCATAGTGGGGAGATCAAGACAGCAAGATCCTTTGTGGAAAAAGATGCTGTGAAACAGAAACTAGTCATTGTGGTGAAGGACAATGGGCAGCCTCCTCTCTCAGCCACAGTTACTCTGAACCTTGTGTTTGCTGAGAACTTTCAGGAGGCCCTTCCAGAAATGAAAAACCAAAGCGGGGACTCGGAGTTTCAGTCTGATCTACAATTCTACTTAGTGCTGGCCTTAGCTTTGATCTCATTCCTGTTCCTATTGACTATGATTCTGGCTATTATGATGAAGCTTCGACGTTCAGGAAATCCCAAATTTCTGCAATGCTTTGCTCCCGTTCCCCATGTCAGGACTAGTGCCATATTTCCACCCAATTTTGAAGATGGGACTTTGCCTTATTCCTACCAGCTTTGTCTCTCCTCGGAATCAAGGAAGAATGAGCTTTCCTTCCTGGCACCCAATATGCACATTGCAGACAATATTCTTTGTGGTGATAAAACTGGTGTGCCTTTCATAGGGAATGGAGAAAAACTATTGCATTCTCAGAATGAGACTGCTGATGAGGTAAGCTTTCTCTTCAGAAATATTTACATTGCACCTGTCAAAAACATTTACCACAACTTAAGCAGAAATGTTAGTAGTATAATTCAAAGAGTCTGTATACTGGTCTTTACTTTATCACCCTCATAATGGTGATAAAAGATTTCTCCTTTGTGCTTGATATGGTTCCTATATTATTGATGCCAGGATTTTCAAGTCTTTTTTGAACATGTTATGCAGAAGACAGCTGGACTGCCCTGCTGACTACATGGAGAATTTTAAATTAAACTTCAAAGAAAATAAAGTGTGACAAAATTGTCCTAATTGCATTAGCACTATGTTTGTACTGTGATGAGATGCACTTCTTTTATTTGCAGCCATTTTATTTATTTATTTATATCTATGTAAACTGCTTTGGGAACTTTTGTTGGTATATAGATATTTGTTGTATTCATATTCTTTGGATTCCAATATTTGGCTTCCACTCATCTTTTCTCTGCTTGGAAGCATCTTTAGGCCTATATCTCAATATGTTTGGTGATATTTCTCAGATATACGAGTACTGCTTTTGTGTCTTCACTAGTCTTATTCTGCCTGTGTGGGTCTATTAGAAGCTGCTTTAGACTAAGAACAAGACCAGTGATCTACCTGGGCCAATATTATCTGGTTGACCTGATGGGCCTATCTAAGATCTTGCCAGCTCTGCTTTCTGAGAGCTTTTAACTGGCTCAGGGAAATTCCACATGCATGAAAACTGTACTACAGAGTAAGACCCATCCATGTGAATTATGCCATCATCCTATACAACCAAAATTTCATCATAATGAATATAGTAGTATTCTAGTATATCTCAGTAGTTCAGACATTCAGAAAAAGCACATTGATATTATAGTTCTCTTCAGAAAACAAGTGGCAGGATCATGTATTTCAATGTCCTCTCTTGCTTCCCATGGCAATCTTGCACATAAGAAGTGTTCTAACCTACATTCTCCCTGATATATTAGTATTGATATGCAGACAGCATTTGTAAGTGAAGGTGTGAGAATGCATTCAGATAAGTGAACTTTTCACCTACATTTGAAAGTAATAAAATTGCAGGAGAATTGTACCACATACTTCTTCTGATTGTGCAGCCTGTTTTGGTTCCCCTCCTCCCCTAGAATTCAACAGTACTAACTGTGATGTGTTGAGAAGCAATACTTTCTTTTGCAATATTATCTGATGGATCACTGTTTTTATGTATATTTGTGCATTCAGATAATATAGAGTATCTGGATCTATATTTTAATGGGGACATGACAATAATTTTTTTTTTTTTGCCAAATGTCTTTTGATTTAACCCTGATCTTTCCCTATTTACACCTGATGGAGAAGTTAATTTTGTAAATTGCAGTACAGAATTGTATTCAGTGGCTGACTTCCTGACTAACAAAGCATGCAGGGTAGTAGGATCTGAAGGGACACAGCAGGAGCCCTCATGCACATCCTCTAGTCCTCTTGCACTTGCATTCTTGTGCAGGAGTGCTTCTGAGCATTGCCTGTGCTCTGGAAGCACTCTGTAAGAGCAGAAATGTGTTGGCCAGTGATCAGTGATCTTTCCACTCTTATAGAGCACTTCTGGAATAAGTTTTACCTCTTTTGCACAATAGTGCAAGTGCAAGAGCACTGGAGGAGTTGCAAAAGGGTTCCCACTGAGACCCCAAAGATCCTACTAACATGCATGCTTCATTAGTCAGGGTGTCTGCCAATGTCTGTGAAATCTGCATTTAAGTGGCTTTCTGAGAGCTTTTGTGACCTTCTTGAGGATCACAGGATTAGCACTTTCACTTATCTTAGTGGGGCTGAAAGTGATTGGTGCTAGATCACTCAGTGAACTTCATGGCTGAGCAGCAAGTTGAACCATGGCCTCCTTGATCTAAATCTAAAATGCTACCCACAAGATCACATTGTTCACTCTAGCCATTATGTCACACTAGCTTTAGGTGTATCTTTTATGTAAACAGTCATTTATTATTATTGTTAATCATCATCATCATCATCATCATCATCATCATCATTATTCAATTTCTATGCCGCCCTTCCAAAAATGGCTCAGGGCAGTTTTTTCTGGTAGGCTTCCCCAAATACTGATCTCATTCTCATTCTCCACAATCATTGTATGTCAAGAAGAAATGTTGGACCCTTATTAGTTAAAACTGCATCACAGAACTTGCAGGTCCACAGGTGCATCAGTTGAACTGAGAGCAGAAAAGAGCTTGCCCATCATCAGGTGTTTTCTCAATGATTCCCAACCACCCCACAGCATTCCATGGCAACCAAAATAACCAGAAACATAATTTGTAAAATCCAGTTGCTGAAAAGAAGATGAGGGGAACATTGGAAGGCAACCTTTAAATGCAAAAGCAAAAAACAAACAAACAAACAAAAGCCACAAAAAGTACATGGAAAATAACTGAATTGATATATGTTAGGGAAGATCTTCTGTCTTCCATCCCAGTGCCTCCTTAGAGAGGCCTACCGTACAGATTGAGAAAGATAGCTTAGACACCAGAAGAGTGTGTGGGGTCCATTTCATGCACTGCTTTGTTGTGTGTGGAGCTAAGATGTCTTATTGTAGTAAAGTGTGCCATCAAGTTGGTGTTGACTCTTGGTGACCACAGAGCCCTGTAGTGGTCTTTGGTAGAATACAAGAGGGATTTACCATTGCCTCCTCCCACATAGAATGAGATTATGCCTTTCAGCATCTGCCTATATCGCTGCTGCCCGATATAGGTTACCAGCGGGGATTCAAACCAGCAACCTTTGGCTTGCTAATCAAGTCAGTTACCCACTGCACCAGTAGGTGGCTTCTTACTGTAGTAGTCTCTGAAAATATGAAACTGCTTTGTTCTAAGGCAGGCAATGGTCCAGCTAATGCAGTCCCGCATTCTCTTGGTATTAGCAGTAGTTATCTTGGGCTTCAGGCAGAGTTCTTTCCTAGCCCAAGGCCAAGATCCTTTGACTTAAGTAGTTGGGAACCAAACCAAGGACCTTGTGCAATTAAAGCATGTGCTGTACCTCTGAGTGATGACCCACTCATTACATAAAAGCATGTAATATATGAATGCAGTAAGCACTAAGCACTTGTCCGCAGACATGTGTATCATACAAATATACCCATAAGAGATTCAGCTGAACTGCTTGTCAAATCTACACTTGTTAGAAAAGCTAAGATCCCAGTTGTGTGATGTTGGAAATAGCTCAAAAAACATGCAAAACTGGCAAAATAATGTGTCACCATTGTTTTAGAAATACAACGTTGCAGTACGTGGGAAAGATTGAGTAAAGTTGTTACATTAACTTGTCTGAGCGCTAGAAATCCTTTGGATCAGTTAACTGTGAAGTTATTCATAGAGAAGAGGTACCACAGAAAGCATGATTACTTATTTTCTTCTGGTAATAATATGCCATTCAGCCATTGCTCATAATACTTACAAAACATGAGCACAAAATTGTTGTCTTTGCCAAATATCACAGACTATTTGGGATTATGTTTGTTACATGGCAGCATGAAAGAATCAAGAATTCTCTTCCATGTTGAGTGCTTTAAAAGGAAGACCCCTCTTGCAATTCTCCATCTGAGACTCAGAGTGCCGCTGTTGGCCAACGTAGTTCTCACACGGGAGCTGGAAATCCACTGAATGAGGCTTCCTGCAGTCTGATTGCTCATTCACAGACTGTGGATCTGAAGAACAGTGAACATAAAGACACACCAGCACTTTTGCTGAGAAAAGAGAAACATTACAATATAGTCACATTTCCTAGAAATCAGTGGCATTTTTATACTCCCTTCTTGTGTATTTCTGTCCTGATGGAGATTTGAAGCTATTCAGTGAGCACAACAAGCAAGAAAAAGAAAGGAAGTAGAATGGACCACCGGCACATAGATGAAAGCAGATCATTAAGGCAAGTACCTCTCCTCTTATTATTGTCTTTGTTCTGCCTAACTGCCTCAGAGCACATTCATTACTCTATCCCAGAGGAAATGGAAAAGGGATCCATTGTGGGGAATCTTGCCAAAGATTTAAGACTGACTGCTGGAGAAATAGCAAAGCAAAATCTGCATATACTTTCTCTAGGCAAGAAGCAATATTTCACTCTCAGTGCAGAAGATGGGTATCTATATGTGAATGACAGAATCGATAGAGAGGAGATCTGTGGGGAAACTGCACTCTGCCAAATCAGTTTTGAAGCTGTTGCAGAAAGCCTAATGAACATGCTCCATATAACTGTAGAGATCCACGACATGAATGATAATGCCCCACATTTCTTAAATGGAGACATCAGTCTGGAGATCAGTGAATCCTCTTTGCCAGGAACCATGTTTCTCCTTGGGCAAGCTGAAGATCCTGACATTGGGGTGAATTCTCTCCAGGGCTACCAGCTTAGTGTAAATCCGTATTTCATACTGGAAGTTAGAGAGAGAGAAGACAGAAGTAAATATGCAAAATTAGTACTGAATAAACAGTTAGATCGGGAAAGTGAAAATAGTTTCCACTTAATCCTTATGGCTGTGGATGGAGGGAAACCTGCCAAAACTGGAACAGCCAAAATATGGATAAATGTCATTGATGCCAATGATAACCCACCAGTCTTCACACAAGAAGTATATATAGTTAACCTGAATGAAAATGCACCAAAAGGTTCTTCAGTGGTCCAGGTAAAAGCCACAGACAGAGACGAAGGATCTTATGGCCAGGTCAACTATAGTTTTAGCAACATTGCTGAAAGTGCTCACCAGAAATTCTCCTTGGATCCCCAAGAAGGCATAATAAAAATTAAGGAAACTCTGGACTTTGAGGAAACAGAGAAATATGTGGTCACTATAGAAGCAAGAGATGGAGGAGGATTAATGTCTCATTGTAATGTTGAAATAAAGGTGATAGATGAGAATGATAATGCCCCAGAGGTGATGCTTGTCTCCTTCTCCAACCAAATATCTGAAGATTCTGAATCTGGGACTGTGGTAGCTCTTATCAGTGTAAAAGATAGAGATTCTGGAGATAATGGGGAAATTTCTTGTCATTTAAACAACAATTTCCCATTTAAAATATCACCAACTTCTAATAATTATTACAAACTGCTTACAGATGGGCCCCTGGACAGAGAAAACACTCCAGAGTACAATATCACAATCACAGCCACTGACAAAGGGACTCCCCCTCTTTCCACTCACAAAACCATCTCAATACAGATTTCAGATGTCAATGATAACCCTCCTACCTTTGAGAAATCCTCCTATACTGCCTATGTAACAGAGAACAATCCTTCGGGTGCCTCCATTTTCCGTGTCCAAGCCTCAGACCTGGATCTGGACCGCAATGCTCGAATCACTTACTCGATCCTTCACAGCAACATTGAGGACCTTCCCATCTCTTCATATATCTCCATTAATTCAGAGACGGGCACTCTGTATGCCCAGCGATCCTTTGACTATGAGCAATTCAGGGAGTTTCAGCTTCAAGTGAGGGCCCAAGATGGAGGCTCTGCCCCTCTCAGCAGCAAGGCTGTAGTGGAAGTCTTTATTCTGGACCAGAATGACAACAGCCCTCAAATCCTTTACCCTTCTCAAGGAGCAGAGGGCTCTGCCTTGTTTGAGATGGTGCCTCGCTCAGCCGAAGAGGGCTATCTGGTGACCAAGGTGGTGGCAGTGGATGCTGACTCCGGACACAATGCCTGGCTCTCTTACCATCTGCTGCAGGCCACAGAGCCAGGGCTCTTCGCCATTGGAGCCCATACAGGGGAGATCAGGACATCACGGCCGTTTTCGGAAAGAGATGCTGCAAAGCAGAGGCTAGTGATCTTAGTGAAGGATGGTGGGCAGCCTCCACTATCTGCAACTGCCAATCTCAACCTGGTGTTTGCTGAGAACTTTCAGGAGGCACTTCCGGAAATGAAAAACCAATCGAGCGACTCAGAGAATCAATCTGATCTACAGTTTTACTTGGTGCTAGCCTTAGCTTTGATATCATTCTTATTCCTCTTGACTGTCATTCTGGCTATTACGATGAAGCTTCGAAGGTCTGGGAATCCCAAATTCCTGCAGTGCTTTGCTCCTGTTCCCCATTCCAACAATGCGGTGATATTCCCACCAAACTATGAAGAAGGGACATTGCCTTATTCCTACCAGCTCTGCCTATCTTCTGAGTCCAGGATACATGAAATAGCATTTCCAACACCCAATGTTCACACAGCAGAGAACATTTTTAATAAATCTGATGTACCTCTGATAGCCAATGGTGGAAATATAATTAATTCTGAGATGGAGAATTCTGACAAGGTGAGTTTTCTTTGAGCAATATTTGTTTTACAGTCTGTGCATCCTTTACTGTGGTTGACAATGAAAAACACATATATAGCAACACGTGGCTGAGTCATAGAAAGTTAATCTATTTTACCTTCTTACCCAAATCAATTTCATATAGACTTGTTCAGTTTATCTTTGTAGTGTGGACTGGGATCCTGTGTTCCTGGCCGCCACATGTTCTGATTAAGTACTTCATAAGCCTACTCATGTAGAATTTCTCAGTGCATAGACTCTCTCTATTTGTTCAGGAATACCACCAATGGCTTAATCCTAATCTACACACAGTGCCTCTTCACCTATAGTACCAAGTGTGCAGGCTTTTTTCTGACTCTGAGTTGAATTTGTGGTGGCTAATTATAGGGCCAGGGGTGTGTTTGTGCTTTGCTCCACTGAATGAAGATACATCAAGTGCAAAATATCTCAACTCTCACATTGCTTCCGCTTTACTGATGAATCTTTTTTATTTGAATACTACTGAGTAATTCCGTTGTATTCTGAGTTATGTTTTGGAACAACGATATCCTCCCTGCAAGGCAAAATGTATATGTGTGTGTGAGGACTAAGGGGGAACTTATACCAACAAAGCTGTGAGTGATGTGTTATGCTTTTGTTCTAAGGAAATAAAGGGGGGGCATATTTTGGATTCATGGTGGGGAACAAAGACCCCAAAACCTTTATAAACTGAACTTCCACAGCTGCCACCATCCAGCCTTTCTCAGGAAGCTTGCATGTCTCTTCTTTAAAAAACCACACCAATATTTAAGAACAGTGCATTTTCTTAAAAGTACAAAAGAAAACCGTCTCTGAATTCTTAGTAACACATTTTCCAAGCAGGCATGGGAGGCTGAATGTGAATGAACTGCAGGCAGAGGTTTATAATTATATTTAATTTGTATTTAAGGAAATCAGAGTGTACATTGCATTAAAGGGTTTAAAAGACGGAACAGAGGACTAAATTCAAAATGATGCATGGCTTTCTGACATGCCTAATCTATGATAGTGATCTGTGATATGTTATCTGTTGTGATCTGTCACAATCTAATCTGGCTCAGTACTTGGTTGCTGGGAATAGTGCTATATTCTCCCTATTCTAAAAAGGGAGGGACATATTCCTGTCTTGGAACAGAAGATGCATGAAGAAGAAGGGCCATGACTGTTTGAGGCATCCTCTGCCCATGAGAAGAGCTCCCTATCTCATACACAAAAAACTCTGGATCAGTGAAAAGTTCTGCTTTGGATTTGGAACCATGAATCTTTGCTTTTTAAATAGACTCAGCTGCAGTGGGAGGACCAGCCCCCTTTTGGATGTGAGTCCTTTTGGATGTGAGTTTTACCTGCTTGCTGTCACCACAGCAAGCAGGTAAAAGGCACCTGAAGCATTCCCAGATGGGGCTTTTGGCTCACTTCTCCACTGAAATGGAGGGTGGCATTTGCACTTTGGGTGGATTTGTGCCAAAGCCTGTCACACATAATTCGGATTTTTCATCACACATTAGAGTGTAGCCCAATTTATGTCCAGGGTTAAGAAAAAATCTACTTTTTGTGTTGGTTTTTTGGGGAGGAAATTAGAATGGACAGTAAGATCTTGCAGTAACCCATGGTAAAGCCTGCTGTCTGGGAAAGCCCCTGGAGATGGCAGTTCAGTGGGGAAACTGCATTAAACCTTGTGAAATACAGACCATTGTATCCATTCACACACATCTACAACATCGTCCAGTAGGATTTCAGACAGTCTTAACTGTTAGTGGGTCACTCACATGAATGAGCCAGTGCCTCAAACATCTCAAAATTAATTAACTTAACTCACAGGATAAGAGGGAGGAGGTAAAATCCAGCAGACATCACGGCTGATTTTAATTAAAGGAATTTACACGCACACACACACACACACACACACACACACACAAATACATAGCTCAGAGCAAGTAGGCTGCTCCCAAATAAGGTTTTTTGGCAAGCCTTAAGTATGAAGCTTGGAGAAATCTTTTTTTTTAAAGCCACTTTTCTCACAGATAAAATCCCAGAGAGTGTCCTTAAAGAATTTTTCAAGATATCAAGCAATAGTGCAAATAATGTGTTAAGTAAAAATGGGTCATCAAACATAGAACCTGCTTAATAATACTTCAAATGGAAGTAGTATATTTCAAATATTCAAAGTGTGTCACAAGCATTATCATAGTAACACAATGAGGCTGTTCACACAACCAAAAACTGGGTAGGATAAGTGTCCTACACAGGATAGCTTTTCCTCCTACCTCGGTCAAATACTGGGTATGAAAGCTGGGTAAGACAGCGCTGTTTTACCCACCCACGCAATCTCCTACACAATCTCATCTCCCTCCTCCTTCCTGCTCGCACAAAACCGAAAACTGAGAACTCACGCAGCTCCCAAACCTAAGTAGGACAGGTTTGGGAGCTGGGAAATCCTACCCAGTTTTCAATTGTGTGAACAGCCTTGATATTTATTCCATTGTAGGCTTGTTCACGTGACCATTAAGTGGGTAGGACAAGCATCCTACCCACTTTTCCAATTTTCTGTTGTGCATGAGTTAAAAGCTAGGTCAGAGAAGATGGAAGTGATCATGTGGGAGATGGGCAAAGGCTATGATAGCATTTCCTCCTACCTTGGAAATATGCTGGGTAGGAGTACACCACTGGAGTACACTGCACCCATCTCCACGATCACTTCCTCCTCCTCTGACCTAGCTTTTCACCCACACACGTCCAAAAATTGGAAACATGCACAGCTGCTGAAGGCGGGTAGAACACTTGTCCTACCACATAACAGTAGTGTGAACAAGGCTTGTTATTCCTTCTGTCGGGGTTTCCGTCCCTCCTCCCTGAGATAGGGAGGTGTGCCCGGCCAGCTGGTAGAGTGCTGAGAGAAGCCAGGGGCTCCAGACACCAGGACAGTCCCGGCAATTACCTCTCAGAAGCCAGAGAGGATTCAGAGAGACATGCCACAGCTGCCGGGGGATGGGCCAGCGTCGCCCAAGAGGCAGCAGATTGGTGAAGAGGGACTAGCCAGGAAAGCAGCTCCACAGCTACAAGCTGCTGGAGGAATGATGAGGCAGGGCGTGGAGTTCGCGAATGAGTCCCCTGTGGAGGCCAGGGATTGGGTGTCCAGGACAAGTGACGGGCCAGGAAAGACGGAGCCGGATTAAAGTGGGGAGGAGTTTCTAAGATGCAGGGATTTATTTAAGGCAGAGGCTGCCAAGGATGAGCAGATCAGTCGGGATGGGGCTTGTGAGCCTGGCAGTCTCCCGGAGAGGGTCTCAGGCTTTTGTCTCCCACTGATAGGTGAAGGCAGGGAGTGAATAAACGTCCTTCCCCAACTCTCGCACCTATAATTCACTATGAGAGAGCAGAAAGGGCACTTTGGAGAATTCGGACACCTTCTTCAGCTGCAACAATCAGCCATACAATAATTGCCAATATAATTCCTGTGTTGCAGAGTGAGTGTTGCAAAATCAAACCTGTCTAAGTTCTCATAGTTAATGTGTGGCTGAGAGAAAATTGGAACTGGGATTTTCCTGGGTCATATCTCACTCCTTAGCCATGACCTGAATGGTGTAGCCCCAGATCACAGCAATTTACCAAGTAAAGAAAGGAAACCTTAATACAAGTAAAGTGAATTAGAGTTGCCATATAAAAATCCCTGTTTGCTAGGTAGGAAAAAATAATGTAAAACAAATTAGGCTACTTAATAGAGCTTAAAGAATACAAAATACATGAAAATTAGTCATTTCAATGTCTTGACTCTAAGTCATGAAAAGTAAAACAATTCAGTCCGGAAAATCAATATAATTTTTAAGTTCCTTTTCTAACTAATGCCTTCCTTTGTGCCTGAAACCAGTTTGTGTCTGATATCTGCTGCAGCTGGTGCAAATGTAGCTCCAGTCTTTCTTTGGAATGTCAGTGTTTTTGTGCTTGTGTTTTCTTAGCATTGTGTCAGTGACTTTAGCTCTGATTTCCACATCAAAATGGGCAAAGGAGCAAATAATGAGACAAAACTTTAACTGCTTCACTCTTACAGATACAGGCCTTATTCACATGTAACATGAAACCAGAGATGAAAGGATCTCTGGTTTCAAAAACTGTATATCCGGCGGGCAACTGCAGTTTTGTCAAAAAATAGGCCTGCAGTTTCCCTCCCCGGACTGTGATTTGTACCTTCAGTTTGTGGTGCGGTCCGCTGCCTGGACCTCTGTTTCCATGGTTGCAGCATTACAGCTGAACTCTGGAACCACAGTCTGCTCACTCCGGATGCTCTTGGTTGCCAGGGCTGTCCTTCAGTAAAGAAAGAAGCCCAGGCAGCCAGTTCCCGCTCCTTTTTTCACTCAGCAAAACTGCAGAAAGGGAGCTCTCCTAAACGTTCGAATTTGGATGGGGGGGTAGCAGAACCACATTACATCTGAAGGCAGCCACATTGGCATAATTCATAATTAGTTCTGAGGTACTGACTTCCAAGAACCACTGATGGCATTGACTTAAGTACCCCTCTTAATGATCCATTTAGGTAACTTGTCGTTTGGTCTTAACCCACCATATTAGACAAAAAAAATCCACTCTAGAGACTTCCTTACTCTATTTGCCTGAAATTTTGTAGCCTTTCTGGTTTATGATTGTTTCTCATAACATTTCTCTTGCAATCATCCTCTGACCATATTATGGTTTCCTGCTACACAGGCTGCCACCCTCATTAACCAAGCCTGTAATAGTAACTGTGAAACTGGGGTACCATGAGTACCAGAGAGATTTGCTAAGATTTGAGAGACAAGAAAGGAACAGAATTATTTAGGAATCACTCCTCCGTCACCTATATTTGTTACCAGCACTGCACAGAAACACTTGGCTAGATGCTCTGCTAAATGGGGGGAATTAACTCAAATTGAAGTGCAGTCCTGACATCACATTAATTTTAGACAAGCAAGGAGTATTGGAGAAATTCAAAGAAAGACAGAGGCATAATTATGAGTTCAACACTTTATTAAAACAAACTTAGGGCATTACAGAAAATGAGGGAATTTCATTAAGATTCTTAATAAATTGCCTGGTTTTCCACAGGAGGCAAAAGAAAACTTGGTTAGTGTGAAGAAACATACCTGCAGAGGCTGGAGGGGGAATGAGCAGAGTAAACCATATGGTTTCCAAACAATATGCTGTGGAAACCATATGGAATGTTCAGGGAGGGATTTAAATAATGACAGGTAGTGACAGTTTGAAGCTGACTTTGAAGTTGGAGAGAACAGAACTTTGAGAGTGAGAATGGTTGTGTGGTGACTGAACAAGGGAAATTGTTCAGGTTTTGTAAGAGTTCTTGATCCGTTGGTGTACAGAGACTGAATAGCCAGTAGTGCACTGGTACAGTACTCTGGAAGTCTGGAGTAATAGGTCTGAGGGGGATTCCTGTGACATAAAGGTGCCCAGAGGCAGAAACTTCTGGTAAAACAGATCAAAAGGTCTGGGCCATTACACCAGGTTCCACAAAAGGTTATAATACATCTATACTGAGCAGAGGTGCACTTATCCCTGGACTTCTGGGCCAGACTTCAGGGCTTCCACACCCCTTGGAGCCGCCCCCCCCCCAAAAAAAATTCTTTGGTCTGTCCCAGGTAATGTGGTCGCACACCCCTGGCCTGCTTGCCTCTGTGCGGGGTGGCCAGCCAAGCATGACTGTAACCTGCACAGGGTGGCTGAGTGTGCTTTAGAAACAGAGGAAGGAGTAGGGATGAGAATATGTGGGATGAGAATATGTTAAGTTGTGTGTTGAAATGTTTCTGTTAATGCATATTTGCATAAATATACTGACTTATTTAACATCCCTGAGAGCTTTGTAAAGAAGGTCAAAAACACTCTGTGAGAGTCTAACAGCTGACTTATTTGTCAACATTGTAGTGAAGCTGATGTGCCTTGCTTTACAGATATCTTTATTTCAGTTCCTTGTAAATAATAAAGTGTTCTTATTTGTTTGTACACTTTGAGCTTTGTTTCTTTTTATGCATTGAACATACATGCCTATCCTGCTCTCCTGAGGCTACATGACTAAAGCGTTAATTACTGAGAGCAGGTTAATAAACAATCATATTGTGGCAGTGAAAGAAAGTAATAACTTATTGATATAAAAATCATATAAAACAACAAATCACCAACCTGGACTTGGGAGGGACATTGGCGGGATGGCATTTCTGACATTTAGAGGGGGTTCCCCTTTCTTGCGGAGGATCCTGCAGAGGATCCTGGAGAAAGAGATCGATCTGAGTTGAAAGTTTACCTATCCTTCCTAGTGCACATTCGGTGCACGAAGTTTGACCTGGTGCTTCCTTTGGAGTAGGTAGTGTGGCAGAGTGAGGAAGGGGGAAAGAAGTGAAAAGCAGCAGCTGTAGGTAGCTGTGTGAGAGTCCATCATATAATAGATTCTGAACCAAAGAATCTGTTTTCTGCCAAAGGCAGATATACCCCAAATCATGCTCTTGGACAGTCTCAAGTCATTCGGGAGACTATCCTTTCCTGGTGGGTAGGGAAATTGGAGCAAGTCAAAAGTGTCCATTGCTAGGTTAACCTTATCAGTGTAGGTGTGCCTTCTATGGCTGCATAGAATGGCCAAAAGGGGCAAAGATAATTTCAAGCTATTGATGAGTTGTTACCTGTTTGGTGAAAAGGTTCTATGTTTGCTTACTTCATCAAAACTGGGTGTACCAGGTGTGAAATGCAAATCTTTTGTTTATGATTGAGCTCTCCTCATCTCGCCAGTCATTGCATTTACTCTAACAAGGGGGAAATGGTTGTGTGTTTACTCATTTCTGCTGAAGCACTCAAGTACTTATCAGGAGTATTCCTGCCTGAGATAGTTTTTAATGGTCTGTCAGCCAGCGTGCTCCAAAAACAGCTATTTGTACATTCTTTGCATCCTATTAGCATGAGACCTGGAAGTGTGTTTCCAAATGCTGCCTTTGCTAACGACTCAATAGTGCCAAGAAGCTGGAGGGCTGCAGGGGGTGGTATGTTAGTGAAGGTTGTTAGCCTGTATCTTGGTTCTTTTTTGAGATCCTGGGGAGGAGTGCATTTCTGCATGACCCCAAAATACTGCTATTGGCGGTGTGTTGCCACTGATGACCTTAAAGGCAGCCTTTTTTCTAGATAAAAGGAATGCCAGACTCAACTCTTTTCCATTTTTGTTGAAAAGCTTTATAAAAATAGTAGTAGTAGTAGTACTGTCTAGAAACACAACCCTCTAATCTGGAAATACTTCCCTAATCCCTTATATTGGACATCTTTCTAGTCAATGGTAAGATGGAGAATTCAATCTATTATTTCCTCATATTCAAGAAATAAGCCCTGGCATTGAAAACAAATGACACAAATTAAGTCCTCTTAGGAAGAAATTAGAAATGTATGAATGAAATTTGAAGACATGAGGTAATATGCACAAGACTGGGAAATTGTGCATCTTGTCCTCATGGGCAGGAGTAACATATATGACTTTGACTTTTGGTCCGTGCTACTACATAGCATGGACCAGGTACACACAGCTGTCAGTAGTCTACAGCAGAACAAATCCACCCCCCAGAATCCACCCCCAGAAGCTGTACCCATGCAGATCACTTCCCAGATACTTCCCTTCCCTGAAGCACCTCATATCTCCCTGTTGGATATCCAGAGATGCAGGCCTCCACACACTTTACTGTGTAAGCTACTCACACCTGAAATATGATTTCCTCAAGATCACAGCTTGTCAGCACCTAGCAGGTATTGTCTACACAGACCAGTGGATGTGGAGCCTAAGATAAGATGGCGGACAGCTGCATTTCTCTTAAGCTCCTTCTATTCATTTAATATATTTGCTTGTTTTAATCTGTTTTTAGCAGGCTTGTGCCTTGCATTTTTTTTTATAATAGGGCCAATTAACAATTGGATAATTGGCTGAGGTCCCTGTCTTGGCTGTTGGCAATCAGAAGACTGTGCATTTTAAGATAAGACTTAAGGGACTTGATGGAGTTTCTGTAAGGAAAGCAGGCAATGAGGAAGAAACAAATCAAGCCCAGGAACAAAAGCTCTCAAGGCTACAGTAATAGCAATAGCAATAGCAATAGCACTTACATTTATATACCGCTCTATAGCCGAAGCTCTCTAAGCGGTTTACAATGATTTTAGCATATTGCCCCCAACATTCTGGGTACTCATTTTACCGACCTCGGAAGGCTGGAAGGCTGAGTCAACCTTGAGCCCCTGGTCAGGATCGATCTTGTAACCTTCTGGTTACAGGGCGGCAGTTTTACCACTGCACCACCAGGGGCTGTGCCACCAGGGGCAGTAAGGCATCTAAGCCCTCAAATAACGCTGATATTGCTATGCAGACAAAGATTGACTCGTTTTACATGCTATCGCAAGTTGTAAGTACTATGAACACTGATAAAGACAGCAAAGTTAATAGCTGTAATAAAGCAGATGTGGAAATGGGGTTTGGCTTACCCAGGGACTGCTGAGATAATGACCAGAACTATGCTTGTAATAAACTTCCAAACTCCCATTTGGATATGAACTAACAGAGGGATCCTTTGTCCTTATCTACAGATGAGTCAGTAAATCCACCTCCTGGCTCTATAACAAAAATGACCTCATCAGAGAATAATGAGGAAACACCTTTAAGAATGTGCTCATTACTGAGACTCTGATTTATCTTTTTTCAGCGTTTTTTCAAAGATTGCAATTAACATCGACACTTTAAATGCTGAGATGGAAATATTAACTAATTTAGTCTTCTTAAGTAATTCTTATAGCAACAAAGTTTCACAGTCCAATAAATGTACTCAGGCTGTAGAAGGACAGACACAAACAGAAATATTGACTCAAACTTTTAATATGGAGCTAGGGACTGAGGTCTGTCACCCCCTTGGAGGAAGATAGCATGACTCCTACAAGAGATTTCAAACAAAGAATTAAGCAAAGAACTTTATATTCTACTTACCAACCAAATTATATATTCTGGATATTTTCCAAAATCATAATAATTTTCAGCGCTGGATCACTAAGGAAAAAAATCAGAGCCTCACTTGCTCAAATTTTGAACTTTCATGTGTAAGCAGTGGATCTGATATCTTTTTCAAGGTTAAATACATCTAACCCTCATATGCTCAAGCTGCTGCTTAGATTTGAGTATGCTTTAATCCTGGAATCCTTTTTTATAATGTGGAATTTCTTAAGGAATGGGAAATATTCCCTAGAAGTGTATTTACTCCAACTCCAACTATACCCAATGATCCTGCAGAGACATATCTTAGGACCATGAAGAAGTAAATGACCAGCTGTGTCACCCAGACTAATTGTGGCCCCCAGAAGAATCATCACATTGTTTTGTAACAGCTACTCGAGAACAACAAACACAGACATTGGTTGCTGATCAGTCTACAAATACATACGTTGCAGTAAGGCCACAATCTATCAGCCTAGGCGAGTTAAATTACTCATCGTTAATTACCATCTCAATATTTGAAGAATTCTCTGATGACAAGCAGTCTGAATTCTAAGCTTGACCTGAAGAGTGGGGATGTAGGGAGCACCAGTAGGTCCCCCACTGATATCCCCGAGTGCTTCTTAGCAAAACCTAGGGATTCTGTTGCAAACTCACCAGGAATGGGGGATAAGCATATTCAGATTAACAAGGCAGTTAATTTCAATTTTAAGAACAGACATAGGCTACCCACAAAGCTCTCGTTATGGGATGACCCCCATTTCGATATAATCACCCATCTATTGAATGCATCACATTCTTCTCCTCTATCTACTGGTGGAGGCGGCACAGAGGATTGCACCCTCGTGGAAAATTTGGGAAATGCTTTGCTGGTTCTCTTAAATTCGCAATTGGACCACTCCTTTCAGGGGAGCTCAGCCCTATTTTATCCGGTAGAGAGCTTGCGTCTTTTGAAGTACAATATGCCAATACAGCAGAATGTTAATGCCAATTGACAATCACACAATTACTCCTCCTATGATCAATTCACACTTCTGTCATGGAACATCTCTGGTTGGAGACAAAAAAGGACTGATCCTGGTTTTGAAAACTTCATTTCTCACCTTGGCTTAATTTTTTTTTGCAGGAGACTTGGATAAAGGATGAGTTTGATTTCTTCAGATATAAAGTTTTTGTGTCCCAGCATCTCCAAGCCTTGGCGGGTGGGGGTTATAAATTCTGGTGGTTTGGCTATACTTATCTCTACGTATTTGAAAGTTCATGTCGAGGAATTTCCCTTCTATGAAAGCTGGGTGTTAGCAGTTTTGCTAACATTTTCTAACTTTCAGATTATAGGTGTTAATGTATATTTCCCTACTTCACAGGATAGTGTTCAGACCAGAACACAATGGAAGCTGGTGGAGTTATACCTTATGCGTCTAAACTCCTTACATCCATCAGCTTCCCTCATATTTGGGGGAGACTGTAATGCAAGATTGAATCAAAATGACCCACTGCTGTTTGGTAACTTTGCTTTTAGTCCTCCAGATCCTGGCATTAACCCCCACATTCAAACGTGTGCACCCTAGATAAGACAGGCAACCTCGCTGGATATATGTTTCTACAAACTATTAATAATTTAGACTTATTTGTGCTAAATGGGGCAGTAAAACGAGACTATCTGGGTCAATATAATTTTTTTTCGGGGGGCAGACACTCAACTATTGATTATATAGTGACATCTCGAGACCTTCTAGAGAGGATAATGGAATTTAAGGTCGTACCAAGACCTGAAAGTGACCATTTTCCTCTCATATTAATTTGTAATGTACTGGGTCTTGACTCTAAAAAAGTAGTCTGCAACTCAAACGAGCACCACAATACTGATACAGTTATAGGGTGGCAGAAGATTAAATGGACTCAACACTCTGCCCAGGTAATTGATGATTGGTGCAAATCAGAAATAGGGGTGAAGATACGTGACTCCCTTATGGGATATCTGGGAACTGTGGAATGTTCCCTAGGTATGTCTACGGACTGTTCACCAGTAAACCACACCGAGATGATTTCTAATTATGAGTCCTTAATTCATCATCTTAGGCTGTTACTGGCCAAACCGTGTATGAGGAGTGTGGGCAGTCAGTCTAAAAATAACAAAATAAAAATAAAAATATGGTTTGACCAGGAGTGTATTCTAGCTAAAAGAGCCTTAATTCAACTTTCAATCCTCCTTAAACAAAAATTTTCACCACACTTAGAGCAAGAAATGGCACCATGTAAAAGAGAATATAAATCTCTCTTGAGATTTAAACAGGAATCTGCCATGAAAGAGCGTTGGGTAGCGGTTATAAATGCTGTCAAAAATAACGACTCGGCTGGCTTTTGGCGGTTAACTACAACACACACTTACCCTTATAGATATATTCCTATTTTGGCTGAACAATGGGAGATTCATTTTGCGGCACTCTAAAGTGAACCACTATCATCCCCGCAATTGGATATTCCTTTGACTTCCTTGTCTTCTTGGCCCCCAGTTACAATTTATGAAGTTAAATGTTTGATAACACAGTTAAAGAGAGGGAAATCACCGGGTAATGATTCCATTTCACCAGATCTTCTGTAGTCTAATATAGATTGGTGGGCCCCAGTCCTGGCATCATTGTTCACATATATAGACTATACAGCCCACAGTCCTGAAGATTGGGGGCTCACGATTGTCCTGATTTATAAAAAAGGAGCATGGGATGACCCTATGAATTACAGACCGATAAGTTTGCTTAGTATAATTAGTAAACTGTATGCAAAACATCTGTGTCTTAAACTTTGTGAATGGATGGATCAGGAGGGTATTCTAGAACAGGAACAAGCGGGGTTTAGACCAGGCAGGTCGGTGATGGACCATTGTATTGTGTTGCAGTATTTAATTGAAAAATATGTGCATATAAGGAAAACACCGCTTTATGTTGCCTTTATTGATTTTCAGATGGCGTTTGACTCTATTTCAAGAGGCATTCTTTGGGCAAAATAACTCCAAACATCAATTGATAGGAGGTTATTGCTATTAATCTATAGACTACATGAAAATTCAACTCTCTGTGTATGCCTTAACCCACGGGTCATCTCTCAAAGAAGATATTTATTTATTTATTTATTTATTTATTTATTTATTTATTTATTGTTACATTTGTATACCACCTTTCATTAAAAACAATCCCAAGGCAGTTTACAAAAGTTAAAAAACATATAATAAAAATGACAGTTAAAATTATTAAGCTAAAAATAGGACAACAAATCTGATTTAAAATATATAAAATACAAACATAAAAACTGTACACCGATAAAAACACACAGAATTAGCAATAAAACCATCATGTAAAGGCCTGGATAAAAAGCCAAGATTTAACAAGCTTTTAAAAATCCACAAAAAGGGGAGTTAGGCTGGGTAGCATTCTAGCCTCTTTATAATTTAATTTTTACATGAACAGTTTAAACCAGCGGCTACAAGGTACGGATATACATGCTCCTAAATTGGCTGATAAACACCTACCGATCCTTATGTATGCCAACGATGCAGTGATTCTGTCTCAAACCAGAATAGGTTTTAAGAAAGCTTTGGGCGTGCTGGTTGATCACTGTAAAGAAATGCAGTGAGCAATAAATTACACCAAAATGAAGATTCTCCATTTTAGCATTAAAAACCGATGCTTTAACTGGTCGATTGATGGCCATACAATAGACCAGGTAAAGCAATTTAAATACCTGGGGATAACTTTTCAGTTCAATGACCACAAAACTGCTCATATAAGATCAATAATAGATAAGGCCAAGCACAGTACCACAGCTATATTTAGATGTTTCTGGTCCCAGGGTGCGAACTACATTCCTGCAGCTATTAAACTTTACACAGCCAAAGTAGTTCCTCGGCTTCTTAATGGGACACAACTGGGGTCATATACTAACTTTAACGAACTCGAAAAAATCCAAATGGTTTTTTTGAGAACGTTATTTGATGTACCCAACTGTGTGCCCAATGCAGTGATCCGTCTGGAGGCAGGCTTACTTAAATAGGAATTCAGGGCATGGCTAATAATAACATCTTATTGAATTAAACTCCATCTTCACCCGACAGGACTAATCCCTAAGTTTCTGTCGGTAGAGCCTCAAGCATCCTAGTGTAGAAAAATAACAGATAAATTTTGCCAAAGTGGATTATCACCTGCCCTACTGCTGAAGGCCGGTGAAAGCGCAACCCGTAGAATGGGGAGACAGAGATTGGTCAATATAGATTTACAAAACGAGAAGACCAGTGTACCGCTTTTCTATAAATCACTTTATACTAAAGTGGATCTTGCTCCAGCATCATATTTATTTACAATCACCTTAAGTAAATTTCGATGGGCCTTTTCTAGGGCCAGGTTCAATGTTTTTCCATCGGCTTTACTTTATGGGAAATACATAAAGTTACCTTATGAAGGACGGAAATGCCCTTGTGGTCAGGCGGTTGAAACTATGGCCCACATCTTATTGAAGTGCCCAATTTATCAGGATATAAGGCATCAATTAAGTGATCCATTATTAAAAGACCTGATGGGAAAAGCCGATGATCTTGTGGTAATGCACTTATTAGATGATAAGGATACATCAACTTCTGTTGTAGTAGCCAAGTTCTGTTGTGTGGTTTCTAGATTACGGACCTTAAAGGAATAAAGTTTATGTGGTTCTTGGCATGTTATATATATGTACTTATATTTGGTTTTTAGTGACCAATTGGTCTTTTATCTAAAGTCTCAATTTTTATGGAAAGTTTGTTCTTTTTTTCTTTCTTGTTAACTGTTTTGTAATCTTTGGTCAAAGACCGTAAATAAAATTCATTCATTCAGCACCTAGGGTTCACAGTAGTTGTGCATGGGAGTGCGGTATGGATTAGATTTCTGAAGGCTACTGAGTATCCATTCCACAGCTGCTCATCATTTGGTGAACAGCATTAGCTATGGCAAAAATAAGGCTTGCTGAAGCTCTGCCTCTGAGCTGTCTACCCACCATGTGGGGGCCAAAATCATATCCAGATTTAAGAGCATAAAGTGTAAGGTGATACATCTAGTGACAGACTACCTGCATTATTATTATTAGTTCACTGCCTGAGGGGGAAATACATAAGCAACGTTGATCACTTGATTAATTTTTAAGTCAGTGGTGAGAGTGACTTTTAAAAGGACAGTACAAAGAGGACAAAAATAAGGCATGGCATTTCGGGTAGGATTAAAGTAAAGTTGTACCATCAAGTCAGTGTCGAGTCCTGGCAGCCACAGAGCCCTGTGGTTTTCTTTGGTAGAATACAGGTGGGGTTTACCATTGCCATCTCCCACACAGTATGAGATGATGCCTTTCAGCATCTTCCTATATCACTGCTGCCCGATACAGGTGTTTCCCATAGTCTGGGAAACACACCAGCAGGGAGTCAAACCAGCAACCTCTTGCTCCCTAGGCAAGTTACTTCCCCGCTACACCATTAGGTGCCATTGGGTAGTGTTAGGAACATATAAATACAACAGTACAAAGCATTGACTTCTTTGGAAATACTATTCAGGAACAGAGCTAGTTGATAATGTTCAAATAGTATGAATTGAAGTTGGAACATGTGGAACTATTGTGGAAGCATCGTGGGTTGCTGAATGTGCCCAGACAAGAAAAGCATTGCTAGGCAAACAGTAGTTCAGTTCTCATTACAAAAGTAAGCCTGTGTTGGGGCTGTACCACTGCAGACTGCACAGTAGGGGCTCACATGACCAAATGATCCTCCAAATAAAAACAAAAAGAAAATAGCTGCACACAGCAATCTATATGATAGGCAGATAAGAAGACCTGCAAATTTGCTATAGAACTATTATCCACTACAGAATGAAATAAAAAGGAGAACTTTAGCTGGTAAAAATGACCTGTTTAAAACGTATAACTGAGGATATACTGAAGCTCATTTGGATTACAGTGGAAATCAAAGGTATAAGTGACATTGCTCCATGCTCCAGGATGCTTAAATGCAATGTGGGATGAAATGCTAGGATTCTAATTTCCTCACTCTGCAGGTCAATATTCTGCTTCTGGGTACTTTTCCCACCTAGACATCACAGTCATTTTATTAAAAGTCCTTTCAATAGATAAAATAATCTTCAAAATAATTGAAGCAATAACTCAGAATTATAAAATAATAATAGAAAAAATAATGAACCAACTCTGAAAAACTGATGTTAAATCATTTATTTTCTTAACACATTTGATTACACACGACAGCATACAACCACATCAAACTATTCATAATCTTAAATGAAAGAATCACTTGCATTTCTCTTTTGAGCCTCAGAGTGTCACTGTTAGCCAACATGGTAGCCAGGGAGATGGAAATCCACTGATGCTCCTTACAGGGTGATTGCATCTTCAGTGCGGTACAGAACGGACAAAGAACAGAAAGCAAGGACGGAGCAAACTTGCTGAAAAAAGGAAAAGAAAACTGCCATGTTCTGTAAAAAAAAAAATAAACAGAACAGCAGTTAATTTTTCATTACTGAGATTTCTGAGGAGATTTTTATCTGCTCTGCTCTGTTCTGCTCTGATAAAGGGGACTGCCAGTTTGTCAGGGATCCAGATGGAGAGAAGGCAAAAGGAGAATGGCTGGGCACACGGAAGGCAAGTACTGCTTCTCTTACTATTGTCTTGCTCCTGCTGGACTTCTGCAGAGCACATTCGTTATTCAGTTCCTGAGGAGATGGCAAAGGGTTCTGTGGTGGGAAATCTTGCTAAGGATTTGGGACTGAATGCTAGAGAACTAGCAAAGCGAAATCTGCATGCTGCCTCTGTGAATAAATTCCAGTATTTCAGTATCAGTGCAGAAAATGGAAACCTCTTTGTGAATGACAGGATAGATAGAGAGGGGATATGCCACACAACTCCACTGTGCCTTGTTAATTTAGAGGTGGTAGTGGAAAACCCTCTGAATATCTTCCATGTTACTATAGCAATTCAGGACATTAATGATAATGCACCACATTTTTCAGCTGGAAATATTACATTAGAAATAATTGAATCTACCTTACCAGGAACCAGATTCCTCCTTGGAAAAGCAGAAGATCCTGATACTGGGCTGAATTCTCTCCAGAATTACCAGCTTAGCTCCAATCAGTACTTCACTCTGGATGTTAAAGAGAGTCAGGATGGAAATAAATTTGCAGATTTAGTACTTCAGAAACCACTTGATCGAGAAAGTGAACAGATCATACACTTGATCCTTACAGCCCTGGATGGGGGTGAACCCCGAAAAACTGGGACTGCCCACATATGGATTCATGTCATTGATGCCAATGACAATCTGCCCATTTTCACTCAAGAGGTCTACAAGGTCAATTTAAGGGAAAATACTCCTGTTGGGTCCCTTGTTCTCCAGGTTGTGGCCTCTGACAGGGATGAAGGTCCATATGCCCAAATCAGGTATTATTTTAGCAACGTACCTATAAATGGCCATGAAAAATTCGGCCTAGATCAAAAAAATGGCAGAATCTTACTTAAGGGGCCATTGGACTATGAGAATAAGAAGGAATATATTATAACAGTTGCAGCAAAAGATGGAGGTGGATCAGTTACATACTGCAAAGTTGAAATAAATGTTATTGATGAAAATGATAATGCCCCAGAGGTGACCATAGCCTCCATGTTCAGTCCAGTTCCTGAAGATTCTCCATCTGGAACAGTTATTGCTCTCATTAATGTAAATGATGAAGATACTGGAGATAATGGAAAGTTTGCATGCAATATACCAAGTAATTTGCCATTCAGGATTCTTCCCTCATCTAATAATTACTACAAGCTGCAGACAGATAGCACTCTGGACAGAGAAATAACTTCTGAGTATAATATTACCATCACAACAACTGACAAAGGAATTCCACCTCTCTCCACACACAAAACCATCTCACTACAGATTTCTGACATCAATGACAATTTCCCTTCTTTTGAGAAATCTTTCTATAGCATCTATGTTCCAGAAAACAACCCTTCTGGTGCCTCCATTTTCAGTTTTAAAGCCTTTGATCCAGATGTTGGCCAAAATGCACGGATCACATACTCCATACTCCATAGCAACATTGAGGAACTTCCCATCTCTTCATACATTTCTATTAACTCTGAGACTGGTGTCATCTATGCCCAGCGATCCTTTGACTATGAACAATTCAGAGAGTTTCAGCTGCAAGTGAAGGCCCAGGATGGGGGGTCTCCCCCTCTCAGCAGCAATGTCACAATGAGGGTGTTTATTCTAGATCGGAATGATAACAGCCCTCGGATCCTGGCCCCTTCACAAGAAGCCAAGGGATCAGCTTTGTTCGAGATGGTGCCTCGTTCAGCTGATGCAGGTTATCTAGTAACAAAAGTGGTGGCCGTGGATGCAGATTCTGGACACAACGCCTGGCTCTCCTACCATCTGATTCAAGCCACTGAGCCAGGGCTCTTTTCTGTTGGATCTCATACTGGGGAGATTAGGACAGCGAGATCCTTTGTGGAAAAAGATGCTGTGAAACAGAAACTAGTCATTGTGGTGAAGGATAATGGGCAGCCTCCTCTCTCAGCCACAGTTACCCTGAACCTGGTGTTTGCTGAGAACTTTCAGGAGGCCCTTCCGGAAATGAAAAACCCATCCAGTGACTCAGAATATCAGTCTGATCTACAGTTCTACTTGGTGATGGCCTTAGCTTTTATCTCTTTCTTATTTCTTTTGACTGTGATTCTAGCTGTTATGATGAAGCTTCGACGATCAGGGAACCCCAGATTCCTACAGTGTTTTGGTCCTGTTCCCCATGCCAAGACTGGCACCATATTCCCACCCAATTTTGAAGATGGGACTTTGCCTTATTCCTACCAGCTTTGTCTCTCCTCAGAATCAAGGAAGAATGAGCTTACTTTCATGGCACCCAATATTCAGATTGCAGAAAATATTCTTTGTGACAAATCTGGAGTGCCTTTCACAGGCATTGGAGAAAACCAGTTACATTCTCAGAATGAGAATGCTGAAGAGGTAAGCTTTCTTTTCAAGAATTATTTACTCTTGAAACCTCAAAAACATTTACCACAACCTAAACAGAAATACTAGCTTTAATATTGTAATTCAAAGACATTGTAGATTGGCCATATATTATCACTCTCATGAAGTGTGTTCCTTCTTTTGTGCTTGACATAATTGCTAAATTACTGATACATTACTTATTTTCAAGCTTTTTTGTACATGTAGTTCTGCAGTAGACATCTGTACTAGTTTGATACAAGGAAGTTTGATGGAAAAACTTATGCTTGCATTGGAAAAGGAGGAAGCCTTCTCCTCACACTCCCATTCTGGACCATCCCCACGATGCCCAATGGCTGTTTTTTGTTAAAGAAAGGACACTGTCAGGCTTCAGCACAGTCAGTTGCTTAATAACACAATCATCATAAATTGTAGTTTGGTCCTAAGCCTCAGTAAGTGTAATAGAACTACTTCTACTACTACTACTATGAATATTTATATATGCCTCTTCAGCCAAAGTCAAATCGACTTACATTTTACATAGAAAAATAAATAATACATAAATAAGATGGCCCCCTGTCCCCAAAGGGCTTACAGTCTAAAAAGAATCATAAGGCAAATACCAGCAACAGCCACTGTAAGGATGCTGTGCTGGGGTTGGATAGGGCCATTTGCTCTCCCCCTGCTAAATATAAGAGAATCGCCACTTTAAAAGGTGTCTCTTGACTCAGTTAGCAGGGATTATCAGAGAAACAGAACTGTATATCTGTTCTTCCCCTTTAACCCTTGCTTTCCATCCTTTCTCCCTTCCATCTGTTGCCTTCCCCCATGGTGAATTCCCTATCCACCCCCAGCACAGTACTTCCAGTGACTGTTGCTGGTGTCTAGATTGTTTCTTTTTAGACTGTGAGCCCTTTGGGGACAGGGACCCATCTTATGTATTTATTATTTCTCTGTGTAAACTGCCCTGAGCCATTTTTGGAAGGGCGGTATAGAAATTGAATAAATGAAATGAAATGAAATGAATTCTGTAACCTCCTCAGAGCAGGCATGTCATCTTTGGTTTTACTCTGTAAAACACGCAAACTGATAGTGCTTCCTGTTGTTTTTCTTGTTGTTGTTTTCTTTGTTGTGATCAGCAGCAGCAGCAGCAGCAGCAGCAACAGAGAACAAGAAGCCTTTTGGTTAAGGGAGGCTTTTGACATAAGACCTGATGGCTGTGGACTGGATGTTAACCACTGTCGGTTAGAAATTAGAAGACGGGTTTGGAAGTATTAGAGGTGGAACTATTAGGGATGAGGCAAGTGTGTGCAGAAGGGAGGCCAGAATGTGAACACCACCATGGTCTCCCTGCCAGTTATACGCCACTCCTCTCTCCCCAAAAAGAAGGCCCAACTTGGAGAAGCAGGAGGGGTAGCAAGCAGGAAAGGGTTCCCATTGACCGAAGTCCCACACAGGGGCTGGACACTCCTGAGAATGATACATGGAACATCATTTCCTGCTGAAAGTAGAGGCTTATAGTCAAGCCCCATGATCCCCAACAGGAAGCAAGATTTCAAACTTCATTTGAAAGTCAAGGAGGTAGACATTGGGGGCTACCCTGTTGATAGGAATTCTCTGCTGCCTGTTGCACTATCCCCGTTCCCCAAAGTAAGGATCTTCTTTATGTCTGGAGAAGGGGGAAAACTAGCAGAAAAGGAGGAACATCACCTTAATAATCTTTTAAAGGTTTCGTACATAATGCTCCAAAGAATCCTGGAAAAGCCCAGTTTATTTCAGATTGAGCCAGAGGGTGCTTGCATGTTCCTAGTGATTGTGTTTTAACAGATTCATGTTTTTAAATTGTCTGTTCAACTCAGTAGTCTTAATCAATGAAGCACATCTTCCCATTTTTATTTTTCAGCCCTCTATGTTCCAGAAGTGAACAAACCAGGATATTACTTTGGTTAATTTTGTCCTTTCTTTAGCTCTTCAGGGAGGGACTACTCAAAGAAAACAGTAGTGAGAATTGCAACCCCTGACCATAATCTAGTAGAATTAGGCATGTTTATGCCCACTGGAATCAATTTAAGCACCCTAACTCTGTTTTGGATGATAGCCAATATGTTTTGCTTTGGTATGATTAAAATGATGGGCTGTACTCATGGTTAACAACTGACTTGAGTTCTTTCATTTGAAAGGGAGGGGAAAATTCCACGTCCAAATTGGTTAGAGACTCTGGGAGCGTGTGCCTTCCCTTGCAACATGTAGCTTATTTCTCTGGCTTTGGTCTTCTGAAACTTGTTTGCTCCTCAGGTACCTTTCCACAATCTACCTTTTCTCCATTTCTCCTTTTCTCCATGGTTGTAAGGAACATAGCAAGGTTAGTGAGAGAATGTTCCTGTTTTGTGACAAGTGGTGGATTGGACAAAATGCTGGGGCCCTTCTTCCTCTGTGGTTTTTGTAGTTCTGTATTGATCTTCCAACTGAAAAATGTATAGTGCTCGTTTTGGTCATATACTTTTCTTGTTCATACATCTCCCATTGTGTATCGCTTATGAATAACAGATACACCATTCAAACCTGCAATACACTGAGGTTGTTCTCATGACCAGCCCTACTTGGGTAGGGCAGTGCTAGTCCGGGTAGGGCTGGTCATGAGAACCACTGGGATTGGTCGTGATCCCGGTGCTCCTTCACCAGGCAGCCCGGGTTTTGTACCTGGGCGGGCTAAAGGTGAGGTAGGAGGATGTGCCTTCCCCCTCCTTCCTCACCTCCAAGTCTGTGTGGAAGCTCAGCCTGCCAGCAACCCAAGCTTCCATAGAGCCGGGCAGAAGGGGTGCCAGGAGCACAGAACTCTCCCAGTGTTGGATACCGCATCGTGAGATACCAAAGAACTTCCTCCTCTGGACCCCAGCTCTGCTAATCACTGCTGCGCTGGTCATCTGGGTCCACAATCAGCAGAGCAAGGAAGAGCCTCCAGTCGTCTGCGAGGCGGCAGGTAGGAGCCTGCCTCACCCTGCCCCCACCTACCCCAAACTTGTCATGAGAATGATCTCATTTTTAAAAGTGTATATATACACTTATATGAGGACTTATCTTTAATTGACTAAAAATTCATTCATGGCCAGCTGAAGAAGAAGGTTAGAAAATCAGATTCCTTGTAATGCTTCCATGACTATCTTGTGTCCTTGATGGACTGAGCCCAAAGGGAATCAGTGAGCCAAGCTCACTCCAGTCTCTTTCTAAGACAGTGGACCTCATACCTTTATTCCATCCACAGCAGCTGAAGTAAAGAGAATGGTGAACACTCTTCTCTCTGAGATACTTGTCAGTGTTACAGAACTGACAGTATAACCCCCTGTCACTTCTTCTTCCTCTTGTCATTCAGCGAATGGGTGGTGGCAATGGGCACATCCATTTGAGTTCTAAGTATAGCCACCTAATGGTGTAGTGGGGAAATGACTTGACTAGCAAGCCAGAGGTTGCCAGTTCGAATTCCTGCTGGTATGTTTCCCAGACTATGGGAAACAACTATATCGGGCAGCAGTGATAAAGGAAGATGCTGAAAGGCATCATCTCATACTGCAAGGGAGATGGCAATGGTCAACCCCTCCTGTATTCTACCAAAGAAAACCACAGGGCTCTGTGGTCGCCAGGAGCCGGCATCGACTCAACAGCACACTATACTTTACCTTTACATCCATTTACATGGACCCACACATGGAGCTATTACCACAATGAAAATTCATGTTAAGCCTACACATGGAGCTGTTTCCTCAAGGCTTCCATCCTAAGGCCCTTCAGTGCTGCTGAGACACTTCTCTTTACACAATCAGTTGGAAGCAGAGTTTAATTTGTGGCTCCACACAGCTTGTAATATAGTGCTATCGTACATACAGTCCCAGAATGCCCGTCCCCATGCTAAAGGCAAAAGTAGGTGCACATGATTGACTTAGGATTACACCTTTAAAATGAGATGCTAAGAATATCTACTCAGAAGAAAGTCTAATATGGTGCAAGAGGACCTGCCCCCTGGAAAGGATTCTCGGATTGCCATTATTGAATTAAGCCCCTTAATTAATCTTAACTGAGCCGTTTCTTAATTGTTTTAATTTTGTATTTTATCACTGCAATCACTCTGTTAAGCAGCACAGGAACAGAATGATTGTTGTTGTTGTTGTTGTTAGGCTGTTTAAACGAAATGAGGGGTGAACCTTGCTCTGTCCGTCACTGCCTCTAACAAGTCCTGACAGCAGGAGCTCTTGGTCGTCTTGGAGCCTAATGGGCTGGGGATCAAACGTTGTGGAACAAGGGGAACTTCCACTTCATACCCTTTTGCTTTTTATCATAGCAGCTGAAACCCCACCACCTTTTGCCTCCATGAACTCCCCGTTGCAGGATCTGGTCAGTCCCTCCCCAGGCTCTGCCAGCAGCTGTGCCCCCAACCCATCCCTGTGGTACTCAGAGTGCACCACCAATTTCCCTCTCAACCCCTCATCCAACAGCCCCTCCCTGTAGTGCACAGAGCATGCCAGGAAACTCTTTCCCTCCTCACTCCACAGTCCCAGTCTCCCTCCTTCTCCCCCATCTCACAGCTGCATGCATTGCCATGTAACAACCCTGTTATCTGATGATGATCAAGCTCAGCAGAACCATGAGGCGGCAGCAACCCTGGCATAACTGCAGCTGCTAGGCTGGCAGATCAGGCAGGGAACCCCATGAAGCAGAAGTGGATACAGGGGAGGGAAACAAAAAGATGAGGTGGAGGGAAACACAGAAAATTCTGGAATGTAACCGTTTGGCAGTAACGTAACCTGGATATTTTATACAAGCTAACTGAACACATAATGTTCATTTGGGAGAAAGTAGCTAGAGTGGAAGCAGTCTGGGTTGCTGAATGTGCCTAGACAAGAAATACATCATCAGGCCTAGTTCTGGTCTAGTTCTTACGGAGATGTTAAACTTCTGTTGGAGCTGTACTACTCTAGACTGCACATGACTCCATGCATGCATGCAAACAAACAAAAAATAGCTGCAAACAGCAATCTAGATACTAGGGAGTCTCCGATGGTAAGACTTGTAAGTTTCTTCTAGAACTATTTATACACTTCAGAAAGAAAGAAAATAGGATATCTGCGATTTGGTAAATATTGTCTCATCAGTTTTAAGAGTGCAACTGAGTATACACTGAAGTTTGTTTTGAATTTCAGTGGGAATAAAAAATGTAAGTAATAATGCCCTGGGAGAGGAGAGCTGGTCTTGTGGTAGCAAGCATGACTTGTCCCCATAGCTAAGCAGGGTCTGCCCTGGTTGCATATGAATGGGAGACTTGATGTGTGAGCACTTCAAGATATTCCCCTCAGGGGATGAAGCCGCTTTGGGAAGAGCAGAAGGTTTCAAGTTTCCTCCCTGGCTTCTCCAAGATAGGGTTGATGAGAGAGATTCCGGCTTGCAACCTTGGAGAAGCCGCTGCCAGTCTGTGAAGACAATACTGAGCTAGATAGACCAATGGTCTAACTCAGTATATGGCAGTTTCCTATGTTCCTATGTTCTAGCCAGGGAAACTTTAAAGAAAATGTACAATGGCCATGTTAGGATCCTGATCTCCTCTTTATGAAGCTCAGGATTCTGTGTTGGGTAGCATTTCCCCCCTGATATCACAAGCATATTAATAAAAGCACTGTCCACGAATGAAGAAATCTGCAAAGAAATGAAGCAGTATTTAAGAAACAAAAGGACAAAATACAGTATATTCAGAAACACAACATCAGAGCATGAACCAACTCTTTGGGAAAGGATGCTGTTAAATCATTAATTTTCTTAACACATTTGATTACTTACAACAACACACAGCCACATCAAACTATTCATAATCATAACTGAAAGAATCACTTGCATTTCTCATTTGAGCCTCAGAGTGTCACTGTTAGCCAGTGTGGTAGCCAAAGAGAGATGGAAATCCACTGATGCTCCTTTCAGGGTGATTGCATCCTCAGCGCTGTAGAGAACGGACAAAGAACAGAAAGCAAGGACAGAGCAATACTGCTGAAAACACAAAACTAAACTAAACTGCCATGTTCTGTTAATTTTTTATTATTGAGATTTCTGAGGAAAATTTGATCTAACTTGATAAAGGGGGCTGCTAACTTGAAAAGATCCACATGGAGAGAAGGCAAAAGGAGAATGGCTGGGAACACAGAAGGCAAGTACTGCTTCTCTTACTATTGTCTTGCTCCTGCTGGGCTTCTGCAGAGCACATTCGTTATTCAATTCCCGAGGAGATGGCAAAGGGTTCTGTGGTGGGAAATCTTGCTAAGGATTTGGGACTGAATGCTAGGGAACTAGCAAAGCGAAATCTGCATGCTGCCTCTGTGAATAAATTCCAATATTTCACTATCAGTGCAGAAAATGGAAACCTCTTTGTGAATGACAGGATAGATAGAGAGGGGATATGTCGCACAACTCCATTGTGCTTTGTTAATTTGGAGGTGGTGGTGGAAAACCCTCTGAATATTTTCCATGTAACTATAGCAATTCAGGACATTAATGATAATCCACCACATTTTTCAGCTAGAAATATTACTTTAGATATCATTGAATCCACCTTACCAGGAACCAGATTCCTCCTTGGAAAAGCTGAAGATCCTGATACTGGGCTGAATTCTCTCCAGAATTACCATCTTAGCTCCAATCAATACTTCACTCTGGATGTTAAGGAGAGTCAGGATGGAAATAAATTTGCAGATTTAGTACTTCAGAAACAACTTGATCGAGAAAGTGAACAGATCATACACTTGATCCTTACAGCCCTGGATGGGGGTGAACCCCGAAAAACTGGGACTGCACATATATGGATTAATGTCACTGATGCCAATGACAACCCACCCATTTTCACTCAAGAGGTCTACAAGGTCAATTTAAGGGAAAATGCTCCTGTTGGGTCCCTTGTTCTCCAGGTTATGGCCTCTGACAGGGATGAAGGTACAAATGCCCAAATTAAATACCATTTCAGCAACATACCAGTAAATTCCCAACAGAAATTCAGGCTGGATCCAAACAATGGCACAATATCTCTTCTGGGATTGTTGGACTTTGAGGAAACAATAGAATATGCAATGACAGTTGCAGCAAGAGATGGTGGAGGAATGGAAACACACTGTAAAACTGAAATAAGTGTTATTGATGAAAATGATAATGCCCCAGAGGTGATTTTAGCCTCCATGTTCAGCCCAGTTCCTGAAGATTCTCCATCTGGAACAGTTATTGCTCTGATCATTGTAAAAGACAAAGATACTGGTGATAATGGAAAGGTAACTTGTTATTTACAAAATGATTTACCCTTCAAAATTATTCCGTCATCCAATAATTACTACAAGCTTCAGACAGATTGTCCTCTGGATAGAGAAAGTACTTCTGAGTATAATATTACATTCATAGCAACAGACACAGGGATTCCCTCTCTTTCCACACTGAAATCTATCTCCTTACATATCTCTGATATCAATGACAATTCCCCTGCTTTTGATAAATCTTCCTACAGCATCTATGTGCCAGAAAACAACCCTTCTGGTGCCTCAATTTTCAGTGTCAAAGCCTCTGATCCAGATATGGGACAAAATGCACGGATCACATACTCCATACTCCACAGCAATATTGAAGAACTCCCCATCTCTTGTTATATCTCCATTAATTCTGAGACTGGTACCATCTATGCCCAGCGATCCTTTGACTATGAACAATTTAGAGAATTTCAGCTGCAAGTGAAGGCGCAAGATGGGGGGTCTCCCCCTCTCAGCAGCAACATCACCGTGAGGGTGTTTATTCTGGATCGGAATGATAACAGCCCTCGGATCCTGGCCCCTTCACAAGAAGCCAAGGGATCAGCTTTGTTCGAGATGGTGCCTCGTTCAGCCGAAGCAGGTTATCTAGTAACAAAAGTGGTGGCCATGGATGCAGATTCTGGACACAATGCCTGGCTCTCCTACCATCTGATTCAAGCCACTGAGCCAGAACTCTTCTCTGTTGGATCTCATAGTGGGGAGATCAGGACAGCGAGATCCTTTGTGGAAAAAGATGCTGTGAAACAGAAACTAGTCATTGTGGTGAAGGATAATGGGCAGCCTCCTCTCTCAGCCACAGTTACTCTGAACCTGGTGTTTGCTGAGAACTTTCAGGAGGCCCTTCCAGAAATGAAAAACCAAAGCGGGGACTTGGAGTTTCAGTCTGACCTACAATTCTACTTGGTGCTGGCGTTAGCTTTGATCTCGTTCTTATTCCTCTTGACTGTCATTCTGGCTATCACAATGAAGCTCCGACGGTCAGGGAACCCCAGATTTCTTCAGTGCTTTGGTCCTGTTCCTCATGCCAAATCTGGTGCCATATTTCCACCTAATTTTGAAGATGGGACTTTGCCTTATTCCTACCAACTCTGTCTTTCCTCAGAGTCAAGGAAAAATGAGTTTGCCTTCCTTACTCCCGGTATACAGATTGCAGACAATATTCTTTGTGGTGACAAATCTGGTGTCTCTTTTGCAGACAGTGGAGGAAACCAGTTACATTCTCAAAATGAGAATGTTGCAGAGGTAAGCTTTCTTTTGAAAGGTGTTTGTATTGAACCCCTGTAAAACGTTTCCTCCAGCTTAGAAAGAAATATTAGCTTTAATTCTGGAAATCATACACATTTTATGTTATGTTCCCCCCCCACCCCCCGCTAAAATACAGTTAGTCCTTGGTGGTTGGGATAGTTTTTAAATGTCTGATGCTCTGATTTCCCAGCTTCTTTTGTACATGTAGTGCTGTTGCAGACAAGCTGAACTGTTGTGGTGACTGCATCGTGAAGTTTAAACAGCTTTTATGTAATAGTAATGTGATTCTGATTTCCTTATGTTTTTATATGGTACCATCAATGAGATGCAGTCACTGAGGTGAGTCTCACAATCAGTGAGACTCGCCGAGCACGAGTTTGCAGGGAGAGCGGGCTTAGCCCGCTTTCTCCACAGACGATCATTCAGGCAGCCCTGAGCCATCGGATAGGGGATCAGGGGCTGCACGGCCCACAGAAGTTCCAGGAAGTTCCAGGATGCCCCACACGATGCCCCCAGGGCCGGGAGGCTTGTTTCAGCCTCCTGGCGCTCGCTCCGTTAACCTCGGCTAAGGGGAAGGGTACTTTGGAGATTTGCTGCCTGGAGCCGCGGAGCTCCCGTTGCAGCACACGATCGACAAAAAGTGGGCTAGATTCTCTTAGCCCGCTTTTTGCTGATCGTGAGACTCTCTTCAATCTGATGTCAGTCAGTGAGATGCAGATATAATTCTGATATCTGAATTCCAATTTTCTTTGTCTCTCCTTGCGTGCATCATTATGCCTGGGTCTCAATAGTATTATTAAATTTAATGGCTTCCCCAAATATACAAGCGCTGCTTTTGTGTATGCTGTGAATTTACGTCCCATATGGCCGTATAGGAAACTATGTATTATACTGAGAACAAGACCAGTGGGGCCACTGTTATCACTTGCGGGGCTACAATCTTTCCTGGCTCTGCTTCTCTAATCTGGAACATTCCCAGACAGCGGGCTTAAACGCAGGAGAGGGGTATCCTAGAGCAAATCTTAACCAACCCCCAAAAAACCGACACAAAAAGTGGATTTTTTAAACCCTGGGCATAAATCAGGCTAAGCTCCAGTATGCAGGGAAAAACCTGAACCATGTATGGGACACTCTTTGATATATCACATAGACTTGGGGGTAAATCTGGCCGATAACACATGCCCACTCTCCCAAAGTAAAGTCCCCATCTGGGGAAACTCATGGGAAACCTCCAAATGCAATGTACTGTAAAAGACTACTGCTAAACAAAACTCACATAAGCAAACTATGCCACCATCCTGCAGAGCCAGAAATGCATCATAAGAAATTTAGTAGTATTCTAGTAGAACTTATCTAGGTGGTCAAAGAAGTCACATGGATATTATAGTTCTTCACTCACACTTCTACAGAATGCTAATGGCAGAATCATATATTTCAATGGTCTCGCTTTCTACCCTGGGAAATCATACATGCCTAGGAGAATTTTTCTTATTTTCAGTTCATATAGAACTACTGTACATCTAGGGTCTCTCCCCCACCCCCATATTTTCTGGTATGTGTGTGTGGCGGGGGAGGTTAATTTAATCCTGATCTTTCCCCGCCCGCCCCACCTTCATGCCTGAAAAGGTAAAGTGAATTAGAGAACAAATTTCAACATCCCAGTATAGGGATATTTAAGGACCTTTCTAAAATTCAGAGCAATTAATATTGAGATTCTTTCACTGACAAATTGGATGTGGATATGTTGCTTATTTATTTGCATTTGCAGTACCATTTAAAGCAAGTGAAAGTTCTCCATTTGGTAAATGTAATTCTCCTTCCTTGAGCTACCTTACCGCAAGTCTTCAGACCAATAAATACTTCCTTAAATGCTGCTGTAAGAGAGGGCCATGTACCATCAGTATTAATAGAGACAGCCATGTGTTCCTTGTTGAAGAAGCAATATATGGACCCTTCCAACTGTAATATCATCCAGTTTCTTACATTCTGTTTTGGGGGGCAAGTGTTCAAATTTATAGTGACATCCCAGCTCCAGATGTTTCTGCATGATACAAATTATCTAGATTCTTTTCAATTTTTTATTTGACCTGATTTGAGGTGAGGACTGAAACTGCTTTGGTTTTCCTCATGAAAAGCTTGCTCTGAAAGATAGATAGCCAGTTTGTGACCTGATTGATTTTTGCCTTTGATACCATCACTATAGTTTTCTGGGTGTCCTGGTAAGGATTAGAGCAAAGGAAGCACTGTAGTATAGGTGATTCTACACATTTTTGGAAAGCAGATCTCAAAAGGACGTGTTAGGTGACTTCTGCTCCACCCCTTGGTTTTTTGGTCAATATGGTACCACAAGGTTCCATTTTGAACCCCTTTGCTCTATAACATCTATATGGTGTTGGGAAATTTGCCCAGAGATTTGGGCGAGCAGTCATCAGCATGATGATAACACCCAGCTCTGTCTCATATTTTCAACAGATCCTAGGGATGCAGTGGCAGGGGTGGCCCTTCCATGAGGCAAGATGATTGCCTCAAGTGGCAGATTATTGAGGAACCAGCAGGGTGGCAAGATACTATTGACAGAACAGCTCTTTGGGCCTGATCTGACCCTTGCAAGCTTTGTAAGGTGAGCCTCTCTTCACACACTTTGCAAAGCTTGCAAGAAGTATGAGGAGAGGAGGAAGCTGCTGGCCACTTCCCCTCCTCCCCACCCCCGCACTACTGTCAACACTTGCAAAGGTCAGTTTTGAAAGGGAGCCAGACCCCATCAGCACTGTGGGGCAAGGCAGCATTTGGTGCCTCGCTTCAACTGCCACAGTATCTTGCACCACCCCTAGGCAGTGGAAATTCTTAACTATTTTTGCAGCTGTGAATGACTGGATAGGATTTCATTTCTGGATGAAACTTAATCCAGATAAGGTGAAGATATTAGTAGTTTGTGGGTAGACAAAAAATGAGAGGGTACCCTCAGATGACTCACTGTTGACTTTAATAGGCACTTTATTTAATTGATTTCTAGGCATTGAAATAGGCACTGTTGACTTTTAAAGGGCACTTTCACAACTGAAAAAGGGGGCTAAAACCAGCCGGCCTCACCATAACCACTTTACTACCATGATGTGGATGGTTAGTTTTAGCCCTCCTCTTAAGTTGTGGAAGTGCCCTTGATGAAGGATTTTTTTTATCCAAAATGCATTTGGGCTTATTAAATACTACAGGGAAGCATCTGAGGGTACCGTCTCATTTGTTGTCATCTATTGGACTTTCTACACCCTTCTCTTTTCCTTTTGGTTGGAATTGATTAGCTGTGATTGAGATTTTTGTATCCCTTGATGCTGTTATTTAGATTTACTGTTTTGATTTTGTTTTGTTTTAAGCTGATTTGTATTTTGATGTCTATTTTGATGTGTATGTTGACTAGTCATTGACTGTAATATTAAATTACTTACTTACTTACTACTTTTGTTTGTGGGATAGGCTAATGCAGGAATGGGTCTTTAACCTGTTGATTCACTCCCATTGAAGAATCAGGTTCACAATTTGTGGATGTGCCTTGATCCAGAAAACTAACTAGAAATACTGCTTAGAAGAGCCTTTTGCTAGTGTGCCACTTGCAGCTTTTCCTGGACAAGTCTGACTTGGCCATACTTATCCATGCCCTGGTCAGCTCCAGATTTGATTACTGTAATGTGTTTTATGTTTAGCTGCCCTTGAAAATGGTCTGGAAACTTCAGTTGATGCAAAATGAAGCCACATAACTATTAGACAGTTCTGCTGTCATTGGGAGCATTGGGAGTTTTACTTTATTTCATTTTATCCCTGAATGACTCAAGACTTGGTTACCTGGAGGATCAGTTTCTTCCATTTATGCCTCCCCATGCACTCTGATAGCTATCTGAGGCCCTGCTGCCACTGCCTTTGCCATTTGAGGTACAGCAGGCATGTACTAGGAACAGGGCCTTTTCAGTGGTGACATCAACATAATGGAATGCTCTCCCTATGGAGGTGAGACAGGCCCTATACTGTAGACCTGTAGGCACCAAACAAACAAAAATTTATCATTTCCAGGAAGCCTTTGATGCTCTCTGACCAACAATTGCTGTTGTAAAGAGTTTTTGCTGCTAGTTTGTTGTATAAAAACCAAATCTGATGTGGTTTTTATGCTAAGATGATCTTTACGCTTTCTTGATATTTTTGTTGAGTTTTTCTTAGTATTTCAATAGTAATTAGTTTTATTTATGTGTCTTAGTTGCTTTGCTTTTAATAAAAGAAATATGGGATTTATGATTTTGAAAACAAAATAAGTATAATCATGGTAACTCAAAAGAAACTATAGCATGCTTTAGTTTAGCATGCTCCATTCCCTTAACTTTTAAACTTGAGAGAAGGAAAGAACTTACCAAGAAGTGTGCAAGATTTCCTGCAAAAACGAACCAAAAAAAACCCAGCATGAGTTACCCCAGAGATTCCCAAGCATTCACTCGGGGTGCGGGGGGGCGTGTGTGTGTGTGTGTGTGTGTGTGTGTGTGTGTGTGTGTGTGTACGGCAATATGTTAGGGAGGAACTTCTTGACTTAACATAGTAATTCTCGAATCCTCTTTAGAGAAGCATACTGTATGCTTTGAAAAGAAAGCTTGGGTGTGGTGATGGGGGACGGGGGATACAAATAAAATGATTGAGCACCAATTGACGTATTTTGTACGTGCAGACCTTGGATAACATACATATACATCTGCAAATGAAAAGTTTCAGTTTCACAAAAACCTATTTGCAAATTAGTATTATCATACAAGCACACTGACTGGTCGGTCAGTTTGGATGAAGCTTCCTGTGGAATATATCCTTGTGAGCAAAGTCAAAATTGCTGCTGAAAAGTGTAAAATGCTCATGAGAGTGTATAAACCAATGAAATAATGTTCTGTCATTTTTTCATCCATGTATTTTGGACTTGTTTGATGGTCTAAGCCTTTTTGACTACCATTGTTAAGGGGACTAGAGAAATGAAAGTCTCCTGAAGATCCTAAAAGTATCCTGTTAAGTTACTTCAAGGGTGTGATTTCCTCACAGCAGATGAGGAAAATGGAGCAAAAAAGCCCTTTGCACCAATAGTATCTGAGTGAGACTGCAAATTCTGAAAGACTGACTGATTAATTACAAATCCCAATTAACTGTACACCATGGGTATAGCTATAATTGAGTGGATGGGAAAGAACTCAGGGGGCCCCGCTCCTGAGGGGCCCCCAGCTCCTCCCCTCCCTATTTTCTTCATTATCTCCCTAACACAGACTCCCTCTCCCCTAGCTATAACACTGCTGCATGTCCCAATTAACTGCAGTGAGGAAGTAGCAATTTTTGACACACGTAAGTCTTCTGTGCCAACTGAAAATATGTCCCCAATGGCTGCAAAATCCTCAGGAACATATTTTGGGTGGCATAGAGAGCTTCCTGGGAAAGAGGAGGGTGTCAAAAATTACTGCTTCCTCACTGCACCAGTGCAGTTAATTGGTAAGTTCTGTTAGGCTGCTCTCTCGCTGAACTTGTACATCCTTGCTCTGCATGTCAACAACTATACCGTAATGTTATTTGTTGATGTTGTATTATTATTATTATTATTATTATTATTATTATTATTATTAACAACATTTTATATCCCGCTCTTCCTCCAAGGAGCCCGGAGCGGTGTACTACATACTTAAGTTGCTCCTCACAACAACCCTGTGAAGTAGGTTAGGTTGAAAGAGAAGTGACTGGCCCAGAATCACCCAGCAAGTATCATGGCTGAATGGGGATTTGAACTTGGGTCTTCCTGATCCTAGTCCAGCACTCTAACCACCCCTACCACGCTGGCTCTCCAATGTAGTATAGAAGGTTACATCAGGAACAACCAACAGGTATACTGAAAGGTGGTCACTTTTAATAATGTATTGGAACAGTAAATTACTCAAGAACCATAGGTTCAAAAGAAAGATGGATGTATAGTACTGCTTTTTCTCTACTTGGTTTTTTAAAAATGAAATTGAGTTTTTCCTTATTCTGCACAAATGCACACACACACCACATATGATTTGGGGTGCAGTGTAATGGGTACAGATAAGCATGAAAGCAGCAAAAAATTCCTGTGTTACATACTTTAAAAGGAAGACCCCTCTTGCAGTTCTCCATCTGAGACTCAGAGTGCCGCTGTTGGCCAACGTAGTTCTCACACAGGAGCTGGAAATCCACTGAATGAGGCTTCCTGCAGTCTGATTGCTCAGTCACAGACTGTGGATCTGAAGAACAGTGAACATAAAGACACACCAGCACTTTTGCTGAGAAAAGAGAATATAGTCACATTTCCTAGAAATCAGTGGCATTGTTTATACTCCCTTCTGTGTATTTCTGTCCGGATGGGGATTTAAAACTATTCAGTGACCACAACAAGCAAGAAAAAGCAGCAAAAGGGATGGACCACCAGCACACAGATGAAAGCAGATCATTAAGAAGGCAAGTACTTCTCCTCCTCTTATCATTGTCTTTGTTCTCTCTAATTGCATCTGAGCACATTCATTACTCAATCCCTGAGGAAATGGAAAAGGGATCCATTGTGGGGAATCTTGCCAAAGATTTAAGACTGACCACTGGAGAAATAGCAAAGTGCAATCTGCATATACTTTCTCTAGGCAAAAAGCAATATTTCACTCTCAGTGCAGGAGATGGACATCTTTATGTGAATGACAGAATAGATAGAGAAGAGATCTGTGGGGAAACTGCACTCTGCCAAATCAGTTTTGAAGCTGTGGCAGAAAATCCAATGGACATACTCCATATAACTGTAGAGATCCAGGACATAAATGACAATGCACCACATTTCTTAAATGGGGACATCAGACTAGAGATCAGTGAATCATCTTTGCCAGGAACCATGTTTCTCCTTGGGCAAGCTGAAGATCCTGACATTGGGGTGAATACTCTCCAGGACTACCAGCTGAGTGTAAATCCATATTTCATATTTGAAGTTAGAGAGAGAGAAGACAGAAGTAAATATGCAGAATTAGTGCTGAATAAACAGTTAGATCGGGAAAATGAAAATAGTTTCCACTTAATCCTTTTGGCTGTGGATGGAGGGAAACCTGCCAAAACAGGAACAGCCAAAATATGGATAAATGTCATTGATGCCAATGATAACCCTCCAGTCTTCACTCAAAAAATATACAAGGTTAATGTGAAAGAGAATGCACCAAAAGGTTCTCCAGTGGTCCAGGTGAAAGCCACAGACAGAGACGAAGGTCCCAATGGGAAGATCGACTACAGTTTTAGCAATGTTGCTGAAAGTGCTCTCCGGAAATTCTCCTTGGATCCCCAAGAAGGCATAATAAAAGTTAAGGAAACTCTGGACTTTGAGGAAACAGAGAAATATGTGGTGGCTATTGAAGCAAGAGATGGAGGAGGCTTAATGTCTCATTGTAATGTTGAAATAAAGGTGATAGATGAGAATGATAATGCCCCAGAGGTGATGCTTGCCTCCTTCTCCAACCAAATATCTGAAGATTCTGCAATGGAAACCCTGGTAGCTCTTATCAACATAAATGATAAAGATTCTGGAGATAATGGGGAAATTACTTGTCATTTAAACAACAATTTCCCATTCAAAATTGCACCAACTTCTAATAATTTTTACAAGCTGCTTACAGATGGGCCCCTGGACAGAGAAAACACTCCAGAGTACAATATCACAATCACAGCCACTGATAAAGGGACTCCCCCTCTTTCCACTCACAAAATCATCTCAATACAGATCTCAGATATCAATGATAACCCTCCTGCCTTTGAGAAATCCTCCTACACTGCCTACGTGACAGAGAACAATCCTTCAGGAGCCTCCATTTTCAGTGTCAAAGCCTCAGACCTGGATCTGGACCGCAATGCTCGAATCACTTACTCCATCCTCCACAGCAACATTGAGGACCTTCCCATCTCTTCATATATCTCCATTAATTCAGAGACGGGCACTCTGTATGCCCAGCGATCCTTTGACTATGAGCAATTCAGGGAGTTTCAGCTTCAAGTGAGGGCCCAAGATGGAGGCTCTGCCCCGCTCAGCAGCATGGCTGTAGTGGAAGTCTTTATTCTGGACCAGAATGACAACAGCCCTCAAATCCTTTACCCTTCTCAAGGAGCAGAGGGCTCTGCCTTGTTTGAGATGGTGCCTCGCTCAGCCGAAGAGGGCTATCTGGTGACCAAGGTGGTGGCGGTGGATGCTGACTCCGGACACAATGCCTGGCTCTCTTACCATCTGCTGCAGGCCACAGAGCCAGGGCTCTTCGCCATTGGGGCCCATACAGGGGAGATCAGGACGTCACGGCCCTTTTCGGAAAGAGATGCTGCAAAGCAGAGGCTAGTGATCTTAGTGAAGGATGGTGGGCAGCCTCCACTATCTGCAACTGCCAATCTCAACCTGGTGTTTGCTGAGAACTTTCAGGAAGCGCTTCCAGAAATGAAAAACCAATCGAGCGACTCAGAGAATCAATCTGATCTACAGTTTTACTTGGTGCTGGCCTTAGCTTTGATCTCCTTCCTATTCCTCTTGACTGTCATTCTGGCTATTACGATGAAGCTTCGAAGGTCTGGGAATCCCAAATTCCTGCAGTGCTTTGCTCCTGTTCCCCATTCCAACAATGCGGTGATATTCCCACCAAACTATGAAGAAGGGACATTGCCTTATTCCTACCAGCTCTGCCTATCATCTGAGTCCAGGATACATGAAATTGCCTTTCCAACGCCCAATATTCACACAGCAGAGAATATTTTTAATAAATCTGATGTACCTCTGATAGCCAATGGTGGAAATATAATTAATTCTGAGATGGAGAATTCTGACAAGGTGAGTTTTCTTTTGAGCAGGACCTGCTTTGCAGTCTCTGTATCTTTTTAATGGGATTGAAAATGAAAAATGTTATAGCAATGTATGGTTGTGTCCATTATCTCTCAATACAAGAATAATGTATTTTAGTTTCTATTCTGGACAACTACTTTCACATATCTCTATGTTTGGTGGCCCACGTGTTGAGGAAGATTACTTAAATAATACTTTGAAATTAAAGCAAGATGTTAGGAAATATCTAAGCTTTCCTTTTAATTTCAGTGAGACTACTTTGAGTAATTTTCCTCATCATGTCAGGCACTGGATGTGTGAAATGTGGACTAGGATCTCACCTGCCGTCTGCTGTGATTCTCATGTCCACGTGTTCTGATGATGGAGTGCATAAGCCTGCTCATTTATCATTTATCAGTGCATAGATTTTCTCCATGTGTTCAGGAATACCACAAATGGCTTAGTTCTGTCCAGTGCCTATAGTTGCAAGTTTTGACCTTCAGCTGAACTTCTGGAAGTCATAGTAAGGCCAGTGTGGTGAGGCCCTACTTTGCTCCACTGATTTCAAGTGCTAAATAGTCAAATGCTAAATATCTCAACTATATCCAGTTCATCACATTGATTCAGCTTTACTAAAGAATATTTTTATTTGAATGGTACTGAGTAATTCCATTGTAATCAGTGTAAGGTTTTTGAACAATGATACCCTCTGTGTGTGTGTGTGTGTGTGTGTGTGTGTGTGTGATAGAGAGAGAGAGAGAGAGAGAGAGCGAGAGCTGTGTTGTGTTATCCTTTTGGGATAGAAAATGATAGAGGGCTGATGGTTTGAATTCAGGTGGGGAACAAAGACCCCAAAATGGAAGTTTATGAAATGAACTTCCACAGCTGCCAAGATGCAGCCTTTCTCGGGAACTTTGAATGTTCCCTAATATTTAAGAGCAGTCTTTTTAATAAAAATACCATAGAAAAAAGCCTCTGTATTCTTAGTACCACATTTTCCAGGTAGGCATGGGCAGGTGAGTGTGAATGATCTGCTGGCAGAGGCTTATAATAATCAAAAAGGACAATATGTATTTAAGGAAATGAGAGTGTTCATTGCTTTAAAGAGTTTAGAAGACAGAAAGGAAGACAAAATTCAAAAAGATAAAGCAAAGCTTTTTAAAATGCCTAACCTATGATGTTGATTTGTGGTCTGTGGTGATCTAATCTGGATCAGATGGATACTCAGTACTTGGTTGTAGGAAATAGTCCTATGTTCATCCCATTCTAAAAATAAAAGGTCCTGTCCTGGTGAGGCAAGAAGAAGATGGAAGATAGCCCATGATTTTGGGGAGCATTCTAGGCCAACAAGAGAGCCCCCTCTCTCACACAAAGAACTCAGTATCAGTGAAAAGGTCTGCTCCTGAGCTGTCTACGCTCCACATGGGAGTCCAAATCATATCCAGATTTAGGAGTGTAAACTCATATTCAAAGAGGATGAATTCAAGGTAGAAAGTATGCAATTATTTGCATCAAATAACCACTAGAGGAACATAATGGCTTTGGGTGGGGAAATGGTGCAAAGGGAAGGGGTGAAGCCACCATCCCGACAGTCCCAATCTGAAAGCACCCACCATGTCTGCTTTTTGTTGAATAAGGCTTCTGCACATATCTTAATAATACAATTATCATAATTTGTAGTTTGATCCTAAATATTAATATGTGGAACTGAAGTGAACATTTTCTTCTTCTCCCATTACCCTTGCTCACCTCTTTCTCACTTCCCTATGTTGAACTTGGTAAACGTCTCGGAGCTAGGATGTGTCTTCTTGTTTATTTCTCTTTAAAGTGTCCTGCACTCTAATAGTGATTTATATTATAACTGTAGTAGTAGTAGTAGTAGTAGTAGTTGTAGTAGTTGTTGTTGTTATCATCTTCCTTCATCAACAACAATAACAAAAGAAAGGAAAGTTGTTTTGGTTACTCATGATTACATATTGGTTGAAATTAAATTATAATGCCATCGGACTGGCCCCCCTCATTCTGTCAGACAAGTTTGTGTCTGGCTGGAGGAAACAGTTGAGGATAAACCTAGGAAGTGTGGTTTTCTTCCATCAGCACTAATCTCCTTAGGTTTTTTAAAGGCAAGGGAATTAATACAACACATTTGGGGTGTGGCTTTGCAGGAGGATAGGGCACGGAGCATGAGCTGTCCCATTGTAGGAAATCCTAATAAAACCTTTGCCCCAGCTAAATACCGCTATGAACTGTCATCCCCAAAACTTCAAAGAGTGTTTACTTTAGCACGCTTTAATGTGCTGCCCTCTGCTTTGTTGGAAGGGAGATACTTGGGTATACCTTACTCCCAACATCTGTGCCCCTGCTGATCAATCATGAGCGTTGCAATAGAGATACATCTAGGTACTCCGAGGAGGGTTCTAACAAACTTGGATTGAATTGCTTCCAGCGGGGCAGAGGTCTCTACATTTAGCCATTTGCACACCTTATGTTAATTGTGCCACCACCTTCCCTTGGAAAACTTGAATCGCTGAGTGTTAATGTAAACCACCCATTGTGAAGAAGAATCTCAGCAAAGCTGATATCTTTGAGCCCCTTACATAGCATGTGTTGTTATTATTATTATACTTGGGCTGTTTAAAAGAAATGAGGGGTGAGCCTTGCTCCATCAGTCACTGCCTCTACCACCTCCTAGCTGCAGAAGCTCTTGCTCCTCTTGGAACTTAATGGGCTGGAGATCAAATGTTGTGCAAGGAGGGGAACGTCCACTTCATTCCCTTTATTTATTTATTTTGTCATAGCAGCTGAAATTGGTGTGTGATGTGAGCGTTTTAATCCAGCACTTCTTGTCTCCACCAACTCCTGACTACAGGACCTGGTCAGATCAGGCTCAAGCATTGCCAACACCCTAAGTAACTGGTGGGCTGCTGCCCCCTCCCCGTCCCTGTGGTGCACAGAGTGTACCACACAGTTTTCCTCCCACCCACAGCAGAAATCTCCCCCATCCCTGTAACCCACAGCCCAATCCCAGAGGTACACAGAGCTTGCCAAGAAACTATTTCCCTCCATACCCTACAATCTCCCTCCAAACCCTCCCCCCAACTCACAGTGGCATCCCTGTGGCATGCAGTCCAGATAATAGGCAGATGGTAAGGCTTATTATATATTTGCTCTTGAACTTTTTGTGCACTACATGGTGGGGGGAGGGATTGAAAATATGCTATTTGGTTTTTTTAAAGTCTGTTTTTAGATTATAAATACACTGAAGTTCATTTGAATTATTGGGGAAATCAGAGATATAAGAAACAATGCCACATTGGCCAGCCATAGAAATTGAAAACAAAATTTGGGATGACAATGCTAGGATTCCAATTTCTTCTCTGTGAAGCTCAGTTTTGGGTACTAATTCTTTCCGGAATTCACATTCTTATACAGTCACATTATTAAAAGCCCTTTACATGTATGAAGGACTCTTCAGAGAAATGAAGCAATAACTCAGAAACACAAAATAATCATTTTCAAAAAATGAAACAATACTTTGGGAAACAGATGCTCTGTTTCCCAAACACCTTTGACTACATATGATAACATACAATTACATCCAGGGCAGCTGCTTTCATTCCTGACTTGAAATAATTACTTGCAGTTCTCCATACGAGCCTCAGAGTGTCACTATTAGCCAATGTGGTAGCAGCGAGAGGCTGGAAATCCAGTGCTGCTTTTTATAGGGTAATTGCATCCTCTGTGCTGTGGAGAACAGACAAAGAGCAGGAAGCAAAGACAGAGCAATCTAGGCAGAAAAGAAAAGAAAAACCAAACTGCCATGATCTGAAAAGCAGATAATTCTTTATTGCTGAGAATTATTGCAACGTGAAGGGATTTTGATCTAACTTGATAAAGGGGGCCGCCAACGTCAGGAATGCAGATGGACCAAAGGCAAAAGGAGAATGGCTGGGCACACAGAAGGCAAGTACTGCTTCTCTTACTATTGTCTTGCCCCTGCTGGACTTCTGCAGAGCATATTCGTTATTCAATTCCCGAGGAGATGGCAAAGGGTTCTGTGGTGGGAAATCTTGCTAAGGATTTGGGACTGAATGCCAGAGAACTAGCAAAGCGAAATCTGCATGCTGCCTCTATGAATAAATTCAAATATTTCAGTATCAGTACAGAAAATGGAAACCTCTTTGTGAATGACAGGATAGATAGAGAGGGGATATGTCACACAACTCCACTGTGCCTTGTTAATTTGGAGGTGATAGTGGAAAACCCTCTGAATATTTTCCATGTAACTATATCAATTCAGGACATTAATGATAATCCACCACTGTTTCTCAATGATAATATCAATTTGCAGACAAGTGAATTCACTTTGCCAGGAACCAGATTCCTCCTTGGAAAAGCTGAAGATCCTGATATTGGGCTGAATTCTCTACAAAATTATCAGCTTAGCTCCAATCAATACTTCACTCTGGATGTTAAAGAGAGTCAGGATGGAAATAAATTTGCAGATTTAGTACTCCAAAAACCGCTTGACCGAGAAAGTGAACAGACCATACACTTGATCCTTACAGCCCTGGATGGGGGTGAACCCCGAAAAACTGGGACTGTCCACATATGGATTAATGTCACCGATGCCAATGACAACCCACCCATTTTCACTCAAGAGATCTACAAGGTGAGCATAAGGGAAAATGCTCCTGTTGGGTCCCTTGTTCTCCAGGTTGTAGCCTCTGACAAGGATGAAGGTACAAATGCCCAGATTAAATACCATTTCAGCAACATACCAGTAAATTCCCAACAGAAATTCAAGCTGGATCCAAACAATGGCACAATATCTCTTCTGGGATTGTTGGACTTTGAGGAAACCAAAGAATATGCAATGACAGTTGCAGCAAGAGATGGTGGAGGATTGGAAACACACTGTAAAATTGAAATAAGTGTTATTGATGAAAATGATAATGCCCCAGAAGTGATTTTAGCCTCCATGTTCAGCCCAGTTCCTGAAGATTCTCCATCTGGAACTGTTGTTGCTCTGATCAATGTGAATGATGAAGATGTTGGAGAGAATGGAAAATTTACTTGCTATATATCAAGTAATTTGCCCTTCAAGATTCTTCCCTCATCTAACAATTACTACAAGCTGAAGACAGACAGCACTCTGGACAGAGAAGGAACTGCTGCATATAATATCACAATAACCGCCATGGACAAAGGAATTCCGCCTCTCTCCACACACAAAATAATATCAGTACAGATCTCTGACATCAATGACAATTTCCCTGCTTTTGATAAATCTTCCTACAGCATCTATGTGCCAGAAAACAATCCTTCTGGTGCCTCCATTTTCAGTGTTAAAGCCTCTGATCCAGATGTCGGCCAAAATGCAAGGATCACATACTCCATCCTCCACAGCAACATTGAGGAACTTCCCATCTCTTCATATATCTCCATTAATTCTGAGACTGGTACCATCTATGCCCAGCGATCCTTTGACTATGAACAATTCAGAGAGTTTCAGCTGCAAGTGAAGGCCCAAGATGGGGGCTCTCCCCCTCTCAGCAGCAACGTCACCGTGAGGGTGTTTATTCTGGATCGGAATGATAACAGCCCTCGGATCCTGGCCCCTTCACAAGAAGCCAAGGGATCAGCTTTGTTCGAGATGGTGCCTCGTTCAGCTGAGTCAGGTTATCTAGTAACAAAAGTAGTGGCTGTGGATGCAGATTCTGGACACAATGCCTGGCTCTCCTACCATCTGATTCAAGCCACTGAGCCAGGGCTCTTCACTGTTGGTTCTCAAAGTGGGGAGATCAGGACAGCAAGAGCCTTTCTAGAAAAAGATGCTGTGAAACAGAGACTAGTCATTATGGTGAAGGATAATGGGCAACCTCCTCTCTCAGCCACAGTTACTCTGAACCTGGTGTTCGCTGAGAACTTTCAGGAGGCCCTTCCGGAAATGAAAAACCAATCCAGTGACTCAGAGTATCAGTCTGATCTCCAGTTCTACTTGGTGCTGGCCTTAGCTTTGATCTCGTTCCTATTCCTCTTGACAGTCATTCTGTCTATAACGATGAAGCTTCGACGGTCAGGGAATCCCAAATTCCTCCAATGCTTTGGTCCTGTTCCCCATGTCAAAACTGGCATATTTCCACCTAATTTTGAAGATGGGACTTTGCCTTATTCCTATCAGCTTTGTCTCTCCTCAGAATCAAGGAAGAATGAGCTTACCTACCTGGCACCCAACATACAGATTGCAGACAATATTCTATCTAGTGACAAATCTGATGTGCCTTTCACAGGCAGTGGAGAAAACGAATTACATTCTCAGATGGAGAATGCGACAGAGGTAAGCTTTTCCCCCTCCAAGAAGTTATTTTCATTACACACTTCAAAAATGTTTAGTCAAGGTTAAACAGGAATATTAGTTTTAACAGTTATATGCTGGTCTTTGTTTTATCACCTTCATAAGGTATACTTTGCCCTTCGTGCTTGAGATCATTACTAAATTCCTAGTGCTAGGATTTTTCAGCTTTGTGCATTATCTTCTTCTGCATTCAGGTGTACTGTTGTGTCGACTGCATAGTGAAGTTCTAATTATTTTTAAATTAAGGGAAATAATTATGTGACAGAGAACTGTCCTAATTTAATGATATACTTAAGAATATGGTGGTAAAAATCAGTGAGATCCTGTTCTCTGTACGCTGATATATTTATTGAATTATTTTATTTATTTTATTTCTCAAATTTGTAGACCACCCCAAACTTCTGTCTCTGGGCAGCTTACAACTACATAAAACAAATTAGAAATGAAAACTTTGAAACCATTTAAAACCACAGTCAATTTAAAAAGCTTGGGTGAAAAAATTAGTCTTTAGGGCTTTTAAAAAGTTGTCAGAGATGGGGAGGCTCTTATTTCAACAGGGAGCGCATTCCAGAGTCTTGGGCAGCAATGGAGAAGGCCTGTCCCTATGTAGCCACCAGACAAGCTGGTGGCAACTGCATACGAACCTCTCCAGATGATCTAAATGGGTAGTGGGGCTCCTGGCAAAGAAGATGTTCTCTTAAATACCTAGGGCCTAACCTGTTTAGGGCTTTAAAGATTATAACCAACACATTGTATTTTGCCTGGAAACATACTGGTAGCCAGTGTAATTCTTTTAGTATAGGAATAATATGTTCTCTCTGAGATGACCCATAGACCAATCTGGCTGTTGCATTCTGTACCAACTGTAGTTTCCGGACCATGTACAAAGGCAGCCCCATATAGAGTACATTGCACTAGTCAGGTCTGGAGGTTATCAGCCTATGTACCACTGTTCTGAGGTCATTTATCTCAAGAAACAGATGCAGCTGGCGTATCAGTCGAAGCTGATAGAAAGTACCTCTGGCCACTGCCTAAACCTGAGACACCAGGGAGAGGTTTGGATCCAGAAGCACTCCCAGACTGCATATTTGTTCTTTCTATGGGTGACCCCATCCAGAACCAGCAGATCAAAACCATCTTCCAAGTTCTAACCCTCCACAATAAGTGCCTCCAATTCATTTGGATTCCAACCTATTTGGGTTCAATCTCCGTTTGTAATCCCTCATCCAGCCCATCACTACCTCCAGGCAGGCATTTAGGGAGGTTATGCTTTCTCCTGATGAAGCTGATATGGAGAAATAGATTTGGGTGTCATTAGCATACTGATAATACCCTGCACCCAATCTCCTGATGATCTCTCCCAGCGGATTCATGTAGATGTTAAAAAGCATTGGAAGCAGTATGGAGCCCTGGGGAACACCATAGAAAAGTTAAGATTTTGAAGAGCAACGGTCCCCAAGGGTGATCTGGAATCTGCCTGAGAAGTAGGAGCGGAACCACTGCAAAGCAGTGCCTCCCACCCTCATTCCCGTCAGACACTCCAGAAGGATACTATGGTCAACTGTACTGAAAACTGCTGAGAACATCAAAAGGACCAACATAGTCACACTCACTCAGTCAATTCCTAATTGGAGATCATCCATCAGGCTGGCCACGGCAGTCTCCACCCCATATCCCACCCTTAAACCAGTTTTAAGTGGGTCTAGCTAATCACCTTTCTCCAAGACTGTCTGGAATACATGACTTCTAATCATATATGTCTCTCCTTGGAAGCATCATTTGGCCTGGATTTCAAATTAATAGGTATTGTTAAACCTAAATCTTCCCCAAATATACAAGTACTGCTTTTGTATATACTCTAACCCTTCTTCCCCTGTGTGGCTATAGTAATATATTCACACTGAGAAAAAGAACAGTGATCTATCTAGGCCAGTATTATCAAGCCTGACTTGGGTAGCTGCCTAAAATCTTAACTGGCTTTGCTTCCTGAGAACATTTGAATTCCTGTCTCTGATTTGAGGCGCTTCCATATGCAATGTAAAGGCTCTGCTGCTGAACAAGACCCACTCATGTGAATTACACATCTGTCCTGTACAGCTAACATTTCATTGTATGGAACATAGTAGTATTCTAGTATATCTCAGACCTGATCTAGACAGGACCTTCTGAAGACTTTGAGCAGCCCAAGGGCAGAACGTTCATTTGGTCCCCCCCCCCACCTGCTCTTTGAGTCCTTGGCTGACATGCTGCACAATGTTATGCTCATGGTGGAATGTAATGTTTGCGCAGTTGCACAAGAGCACTGTTGCGCAAGCACAAAAATTATGCACACAGAGTTATGCAACAGTGTGGCCATTATATGACCACAGTGTCACACAACTCAGTTTGTGCAATTTTTGTACCTGTGCAACAGTGCTCCAAATGTGTTCCACCACCTCTGCAATTTTGTGCAATATGTCAGTCACATCTATCATATAACCAATATATGGACGCTTTGTGGGGGATGTTAAAATCTAGAGCTACTAATGTTGTGATTCTTTCACTGACAAATTAGGTGTGAATTTGTTGTTCATGTGTTTTTACATACAGTACCATTTTAAAAGAGTGCTGGTTTTCCATTTGACATATGTAAGTTTCCTTCTGGTAAATACTTCCTTGAACCTTGAGCCTATAGTATTCCTCACTTTAGATCTTTAGACCAATAGATAGTTCCTTAAATGCTGCCATAAGAGAGAGCCAGGTACCATTAGTATTGAAAGGGACAGTTTGTGCTTCTTCTACAAGAAGAAGCAGTTCTCCGGTTGTAATAATAGCCTGTTTCTTACATCCCATTTTTGGGTATGATTTTTGAATGCATGGTGGCACTCTGGCTTTCTGGATGATACAAAATATCTAGATCCTTTTCAATCTGACATTTGACCTGGTTTCAGGACTGAAATTGCCTTGATCACCCACAGGAAAAAATTGCTATGGACAGTGTATGACTCTCTTCCTGAACTTCTCAACAACCTTCAGTACCATCAACCATGATATTCTTCTGGACTTCCTGACAAGGATGGGAGTGGAGAAAGCACTGGATATAAGTTATTCCACACTAAGTCTCAGAAGGTGGGCTGAATGACTTATTTTCCACACTGGATTATGAGATGCCACAAGGTTCCATTCTGAACCCCGCCTTCCTCTAGAACATCTGCATAAAGGTGCTAGGTGAATTTGCCTAGAGTTTTGGGCTAATCATCGGTACAGTGATGACACCCAGCTTTGCCTCTCATTTTCAGCAGATCCTAGGGAAGCTGTGGAAATCTTAAACCATTGTTTTTCATCTGTGAAGAACTGGATGGATGAAAATGAACTGAAACTCAACCCAGATAAGATGGAGGTACTGTGAGTTAGGAATAAACCAATGAAGGAATGCATCTTCACTCTTTTTTGAACAGGACCCCACCCACACCCACCCACACCCAAAACATCAGGTTCACAGTATGGAGTTGCTCCTTGATCAAGTGTTTTTTTAGTGATAGAACTGGTAGCACTAAGTAGAAGATCCAGGAGTGCACTTAGGTAATTTTGGAGCCTGGACCTAAAGGACTTTGGAGGCACCCCTCCCCTGCAAATTAAACACCATCATGCTCCACTGGGCAACCACACCACCCAGGACAGATGAAAGAAGATTTGGGGGGGGGGCAGGGGCTGTGGAGGCCCGGGACTTCAGCCCTGAAGTCCAGAGGTAAGAGAGCCTCTGAGAAGATCCTTTTGCCATTTTTTTCTGGTGCACCAGTTGCACCTGTTCCTAGAAAAGTCTGACTTGTCCATTCCTATCCATAATAGGAACCTCCAGATTGGACTACTGTAATTAATGTGGAGCTGCCCTTGAAAAGCATCTGGAAACCTGAGCTGGTGCAAAATGACTGTGTGACTATTAGCCAGGTCTGCTCATTGGGAGCAGAGGTGCACCGAGGTAATTTTGGAGCCTGGACCTAAAGGCCTTTGGAGGGTCCCCCTCCCCTGCAAATTAAGCATCATCAAGCTCAGCTGGGCAACCACACCACCTGGGACAGACTAAAGAGGATTGGGGGGGGCAAGGACTGTGGAGGCCCTGGATTTCGACCCTGAAGTCTAGGGGTAAGGGCACCTCTGACTGGGAGGATATTGCTGTGTGTGTTTACTGGGAGCATTGGGAGTTTCACTCTATCTATCCTGGCTGCTTATCCATTTCAGGGCTCAATTCAAGGTGTTGGTTCATATCCTTTAAAGTCCTAAATGGCTTAGGACTTGGGTACTTATGGACCACTATGACCCATTTGCGCTTATCCATGTGCTCTGTGCAATCAGATCAGGTCTTTTGGAACTGATAGTCCCCATGTTGAGACTACTGGAATTAATTCTGAAAAATAATAGGAGCCCCAACTATATTTGAAGATATTTGAAGATATAAATATGTATGCTGTCTTTCGTCTACACATGAGGTGCTTGGTCATCACAAGTTCTGCTGTTCATTTTTTTTAAGCGATCTTTCTCAAGGTATGCTTTAGGTCTCTCTAAGGAAGCCTTTGAAATTATGATGTAATATATCACAGCTCAGGTTTTTTCATGTACTTTTTATTGCACCAAAAGGCTGCCTGGCAATGTACTTCTCAGGTTGTAACTTCATGGGTGATGTGCCAAGTAGCCACATGTAGTGCTGGAGGTGAGCACATGTGGATCCCTGGGAAAACTTCTGATGCTTGGCAAGTTCTCTTTTTCTTTAAAGTCTATGCTGTAAGGAAATGGATGCACTTGTTTGACCCACATGATTTGTTGATGTCTTTCCACCAGCTGGCAGGTCTCTGCTGCCACTGGGCCTCCATTGCTAGGTCTCAGCTGTTGTCAGGTCTTGGCCATCACCAGCTCTCTGCTGCCACTGCTGATGGGCCTTTTAAAATGTCCATTGTTTCTTCTTCAAGATGAACACGAGCAATGGCCTGGCGTTGAGCAACCCAAAGGCAGCTAGGGGTGTGAGCAAAACCACCTGGCCTGATTCAGTTCGAATTTGAACTGGACCCAAACTGGGCCAGTTTGGTTTTGGCCTCCTTCGCACACCGCTCCCAGTTTGGTTTGGTTCGGCGTGTGTGTCAATTGAACGTTTTTTTAAAAAAAGATCCCCCCTTTTTAACTTACCCCCTCCTGGTGGCTTCTCCAAGGTGGTGGTGGGTGGTCCTGGGAGGTGGACCCCCTGGTCCTGGGATATTTATATCTTCAAATATAGTTTCTGTGTCACAAAGACTTGTTTGCAAATGAGCATTATAATACAGGCACTCTAACTGGTTGAGTTTGGATGTGGCTTCCTATACAATGTATTTGTCAGTCCCGGCATGTCCTCAGCCCCTTGAAAGGGGTATGTTAGAAGGACCTGTGCCAGGCCTCAGAGAAAGGAGAGGGTTTTAGTGGCACCCGAGTCCTCCTCCTAGGCAGCTGTGTCCTGGGGCTGACTCACCAGGAGACTACTGCCCTCTCTCTACTGTTCTGTCCCCTCATCACTGGCTGAACCACATTTAAAGGTGGGTTCACAATCCGAACACTCTTCCTGTGTCCTCCCTCATTTATTAACCCACCTAGTACACAGTGTTTTTTCATCTGTGTGCAGAATGAGTTTTGTTCTGGGCGGCAGTATCATGGCAGTGTGTGAGCACGTGCATTCAGAACGGGACCTTCCTGATTAAACCTGAGTTGGATCTAAAATTAACTGAGTGGATATTAAAAATGTGTGAGCGCGTGTACATGTGCATGCCTTAGAGAGAACACTGCTAGTGCAGTGCTTTCCCCTCCTTTCCCCTTCTTGTCTCTCTCTGACACCACACCTGCCTCCTGTCCGGCAACCGCCTCCTTCAGCAGAGTCTCCTGGCTTAGGTCATCAGCAGGCACCAGTCAGCCCATCAGGCTGCCCACTGGAATTTGGCCTCCCACACTACCCTTGCCCAGCCCTGGGCCAGTGCCAGCTCCCCCCTGGACTCTCTCTCGGCCTCCTTGCATCCTCCCCATCACCACTTCTCCTGTGATATATATGGGTTGTGGACCGGCCGGCCAGCCAGCATTCTTCTAAGCAAAGTCACGTTTGCTGCTGTGTGCTGTGTAAAATGAGGCTTCAAATGGCCCTGAGAATGTACAAAATAAAGTTTTGTCATTATTTAGTGAACTGGAGAAATAAAATGGTACCCCCGATTACCCTAAAAGGATCCTGTTATGTTACTTTAAGGCTGTGCTTTGTGATACTGACTGGGAAGTGGTGATAAATTCACCAGCTTACATGATGTGCAGCATCACAACACTGCACTGTGGGGCTGCTGAGGGCTACTAAGGCGGTCCTGATGCTGTTAAGAACAGGCAGCAGTGCAAGCAGCACTTCCACTGTTTTCCCCATTTGCAAAAATGTGGGGAACTGTGTCCCTACCACCCATTCTGAACAGTGTCAGAGCTGCCTCAGTAATACTCCCAGCCCAATCAGTTCCTCTAGTCTTCACAATTGAAGAGACCTTGCTTCCTCAGGTGTGGAGTTAACAGAATTTATTTAACATACTCAAGGATTATACATACAACATGAGGAGCTTATGATACCCTCAGTCATCTTGTGGTTAACAAAACTTGTAGTACAAAGAGGTTCTTCTTCCCAGACACCTCTATTGGTCAAAAGCTACAACTATTAATCTCTCCGTTTCCAGAGTACTGCTATATATAATTTACTACACACTTCAGCCTCAGAGCAGTGTTATGGCTACATAAATATTAGCCACTCACAGCAGCTTAAATATGTATGGCAGCAAATTAGAAAAAAACCCTTCGCATCAGCAGTATGTGTGTGGCACTTCTTGAGTATGAGTGGTTTGCCTCACTCAGTCTGAGGCAAATCCAGTGAGTGAATTGCCTCACACAGTGCTGGTGGCTGTTCTGATTGGTTGCAGGCCAAAGAGCGCCCTCATTTAGTATTTGAGTGGTATTCGTCCCTCCTGCCAGAAAAAAAAGTAGTGGTTTTGGCTGGTCGCCTTTTGGGGAGATAAGTAGGAATTTTATGGCTCTTCATCGAATTGGCTCATGATGAGGAATGTCCTCCATAATTAGGAGGACATGTCCTCCATAATCATACTATCCTCTGTTAGGTTTCCATGGTCACAATTAGTGGTACAGTGCAGGTCTGAGACAAATTACTACCACTTAATGGTGAGCACCATAAGGCATGTGTTTCAAATGAAGAAGAGAGGTAGTCATTCCCTAGAGGCTTTGCAACTTTTGCTTGGGGCTTCCCCACGTTATAAGGGCATTGCCAGCCTTAAAGCTTGAATGGCTTGTGTGTGAGGAGGTGATGTTTCCTGCAGATACCTTAACTTCATGGGTTGGCTAGGAAAGGCAGTGATCAGACTCAAGGCTGTGATGCTGCTCTGAGCCAAAGTGTAAAGATCCAGTTTGATTTAGGATAGAGAATTGCATCTTGGGCTTTGAGTCACCCTTTGTTCCCGCAGTGTAGTGGGAAGTGGGGAGTGCAATCCCATTGAACTCTCCATTGAACTCTCCAGTTGATTTAACTGTTTGACATAATAGAGCCATGTGCTTTGTGTCTTTATTGGTGTGGGTGCAAATTGTACTATTATCTAAATTTTCTTATTATTGAAGGTTATAATAGGAACAATAAACCAGAATGTTTACTGAAAGGGGGTCCTAGCTTATAATATATTGGAACATAAAGTTTCAGGAGCAAGACCAACAATATGTTTATCTTCTCTCTTGTGAGTTTTATCGAGAGCCATTTAATCTGTATTGCATCAAAATTATTATTCTAGCTGGTATTAGGTGTTGTTTTTTTGCGTGTATTGTTCTTAAGCTGGCAATCTTGTAATATTTAATCAAAAATAATGTCTTTATACAAATAAGATCATCCTTAAGTATTTTAAAGTATTATTCTACAGCTCACATGTGGTATGGAAATTATGCCTCTGGAACTAAGGGAAATATGGGTGCTGGAACTCTCTTATCCAGTGTTTCTCAACCACCGGTCCCTGGACCGCTGCCGGTCCCCGAAGGCTTGAGTGCCGGTCCCTGACTGGGAGTCAACCCCCCCCAAACTGAAATCAAGGCACTCACTTCCTCAATTTTGCACATGGCACGGAAGAGGAAGAGTATCACGGAGGCATGGGACCCTTCTTGTGCCTTGCCTCCATGTGCTGCTGAGATCTTCCTACAGCTATCTTATTCCCTATCTTTACAGCTTCAAACTGTATGCGGTGCGGGGGCATGGAGGAAAAAGTATGGCAGTGGGCGCCACTTGAAGGGCTGCTGGTTCTTGCATGCTCATTATTTGCAGCCAAAGGTTGGTTGATTGAAACCCAGCTGCCTGTTGTGGTCAAGGCGCCTTGAGAGGGAACGCTGTTTCCCTCTTGCATCAGTGGGGCTTGCTTGTATGTTGTTTTCATTGGCCCCATGTAGCTTTTGAATTTTTCTAATGGCCCAACATACCCTCTCCACTGAGTAATCAGAAGCACCTCCACCCCCACCCCGCACATACTGAAGACATACTGGAGACAAATTTGTTCACCCAGGCTTTTAGATTCAGGGGTTCTCAACCTTGAGTACCCAGACATTGGTGGACTTCTACTCCCATAATCCCCAGCCATAATGGCCAAATGCCATTGTTGTTGGGGGTTATGGGAGTTTAACTGAGAGACCCAAGGTTAAGAACCCCTAATATTCCATGTTTGCAAAAGATTCCAAATTTAATTATTTTAATGCTTATATTATTTTCATTCTAAACTGCCCAGAGATGCATGTTTGGGGCAGTATAGAAGTCTGATAGAGAGATAGATAGACAGACTTGAAACCCCTTTACTAACTGCTGGTCCGGGAAACTGCGCATGAAGAATGTAGCGGTCCTTGAAACTCTGCACGAAGAATTTAGCGGTCCTTGACTCCAAAAAGTTTGAGAAACACTGCTCTTATCCATTCATTCATTCATTCATTCATTCATCCATGTATTTAATGTATCCCCTGCCTCATGTTTGAAAAAAGCTTCCAGGAATTTCCTGAGAAACACAGGAAACATCAACAGAAGATGGCATGTATTATACTTTGTTCTGTTCTGCAAGGTAGTTTCTAATGAAGCTGAGATGCTCCTTATTCTGCTGACACATTAACAATTATAAATATTTACCAAAAAACATAGTTTGGAGAAGCTGCTTGAAAATAGGTACACAGCAGCATGAAAACATCAAGAATTCCCTTCCATGTTACATGCTTAAAAAGCAAGACCCCTCTTGCAGTTCTCCATTGGAGACTCAGAGTGCCGCTGTTGGCCAACGTAGTTCTCACACAGGAGCTGGAAATCCACTGAATGAGGCTTCCTGCAGTCTGATTGCTCATTCACAGACTGTAGATCTGGGAACAGCAAACATAAAGACACACAAGCACTTTTGCTGAGAAAAGAGAAAAACTGCAATACAGACACATTTCACAGAAATCAGTGATATTGTTTATGCTCCCTACTTGTGTATTTCTGTCCTGATGAGGATTTGAAACCATTCTGTGGCCGTAACAAGCAAGAAAAAAGCTGCAAGCAAGATGGACCACCAGCACACAGAAGAAAGCAGATCGTTAAAAGGGCAAGTACCTCTCCTCTTATTATTCTCTTTGTTCTGCCAAACTGCCTCAGAGCACATTCGTTACTCTATCCCAGAGGAAATGGAAAAGGGATCCATTGTGGGGAATCTTGCCAAAGATTTAAGACTGACCACTGGAGAAATAGCAAAGCAAAATCTACATATACTTTCTCTAGGCAAGAAGCAATATTTCACTCTCAGTGCAGAAGATGGGCAGCTACATGTGAATGACAGAATAGATAGAGAAGAGATCTGTGGGGAAACTGCACTCTGCCAAATCAGTTTTGAAGCTGTTGCAGAAATCCCAATGAACATTCTCCATATAACTGTAGAGATCCAGGACATTAATGATAATGCACCACATTTCTTAAATGGGGACATCAAGCTAGAGATAATTGAATCCTCTTTGCCAGGAACCACGTTTCTCCTTGAGCAAGCTGAAGATCCTGACATTGGGGTTAACTCTCTCCAGGACTACCAGCTTAGTGAAAATCAGTATTTTGTTCTTGATGTTAAAGAGAGTGAAGATGGAAGCAAATATGCAGAATTAGTACTGAATAAACAGTTAGATCGGGAAAGTGAAAATAGCTTCCACTTAATCCTTATGGCTGTGGATGGAGGGAAACCTGCCAAAACAGGAACAGCCAAAATATGGATAAATGTCATTGATGCCAATGATAACCCACCAGTCTTCACTCAAAAAATATACAAGGTTAATGTGAAAGAGAATGCACCAAAAGGCTCCTCAGTGGTACAAGTGAAAGCCACAGACAGAGATGAAGGTTCCAATGGGAAGATCAACTACAGTTTTAACAATATTGCTGAAAGCGCTCACCAGAAATTCTCCTTGGATCCACAGAATGGCATAATTACTGTTAAGAACGTTTTTGACTTTGAGGAAACGGAGAAATATGTGGTCACTATAGAAGCAAGAGATGGAGGAGGATTAATGGCACACTGTAAAGTTGAAATAAAGGTGACAGATGAGAATGATAATGCCCCAGAGGTGATGCTTGCCTCCTTCTCTAACCAAATATCTGAAGATTCTGCAATGGAAACCCTGGTAGCTCTTATCAGCATAAATGATAAAGATTCTGGAGATAATGGGGAAATTATTTGCCATTTAAACAACAATTTCCCATTCAAAATATCACCAACATCTAATAATTATTACAAACTGCTTACAGATGGGCCCCTGGACAGAGAAAACACTCCAGAGTACAATATCACAATCACGGCAACTGACAAAGGGACTCCCCCTCTTTCCACTCACAAAACCATCTCAATACAGATCTCAGATATCAATGATAACCCTCCTGCCTTTGAGAAATCCTCCTACACTGCCTACGTGACAGAGAACAATCCTTCGGGTGCCTCCATTTTCCATGTCCAAGCCTTGGACCTGGATCTGGACCGCAATGCTCGAATCACTTACTCCATCCTCCACAGCAACATTGAGGACCTTCCCATCTCTTCATATATCTCCATTAATTCAGAGACGGGCACTCTGTATGCCCAGCGATCCTTTGACTATGAGCAATTCAGGGAGTTTCAGCTTCAAGTGAGGGCCCAAGATGGAGGCTCTGCCCCGCTCAGCAGCATGGCTGTAGTGGAAGTCTTTATTCTGGACCAGAATGACAACAGCCCTCAAATCCTTTACCCTTCTCAAGGAGCAGAGGGCTCTGCCTTGTTTGAGATGGTGCCTCGCTCAGCCGAAGAGGGCTATCTGGTGACCAAGGTGGTGGCGGTGGATGCTGACTCCGGACACAATGCCTGGCTCTCTTACCATCTGCTGCAGGCCACAGAGCCAGGGCTCTTCGCCATTGGGGCCCATACAGGGGAGATCAGGACGTCACGGCCCTTTTCGGAAAGAGATGCTGCAAAGCAGAGGCTAGTGATCTTAGTGAAGGATGGTGGGCAGCCTCCACTATCTGCAACTGCCAATCTCAACCTGGTGTTTGCTGAGAACTTTCAGGAGGCACTTCCGGAAATGAAAAACCAATCGAGCGACTCAGAGTATCAATCTGATCTACAGTTTTACTTGGTGCTGGCCTTAGCTTTGATCTCATTTTTATTCCTCTTGACTGTCATTCTGGCTATTATGATGAAGCTTCGGAGGTCTGGGAATCCCAAATTCCTGCAGTGCTTTGCTCCTGTTCCCCATTCCAACAATGCGGTGATATTCCCACCCAATTATGAAGAAGCGACATTGCCGTATTCCTACCAGCTCTGCCTGTCATCTGAATCCAGGATACATGAAATTGCCTTTCCTACACCCAGCGTTCACACAGCAGAGAATATTTTTAATAAATCTGATGTACCTCTGATAGCCAATGGGGGAAATATAATACATTCTGATGTGGAGAATTTTGACAAGGTGAGTTTTTCTTTGAGCAGTATTTGCTTCAATGTCTCCACATCTTTTTATTGGGACTGAACATTAAAGATTATATTACGATGAATGGGTGATTCCACAGTCTTTCTTTCCGTAACTCATACGTAATTACATATATTTCTGTTATAGCTTCTTTACAGTTTGAATGGTTAGATGAATTCTATTTTTGAATTTATTTTGGAAGAATATTTGCTTTTTAATGGATATTGTCTATGTGTAAAATGTGGCTGCTAATGTTTTCTGTGAGACTGCAGCATGAGGTAGAGGGACACCTTTCATTATGGAATCTAGAGCACTGGAGCTTTGACCTCGTCCTGCAGTGTTGGATACTGAGAAAATGGTCAGGAAGAGGCTCTCATATAGCTAAATTTTAGTAGCATTAATCAGCAAATTGGATGTTATATAGAAAGACTGTCAGACGGAGGGAAATTACTCAAAATAGTCTCACTGAAATTAAAAGGATGTTATGAAATTCTTAACTTGCCCTTTTAATTTCAATTGGAACTACTTTTAATAATTTTCTTCAGTATGTCAGCCAAAGTGTCCACCAAAAGTTAATATTTTAATAATTATCATAATATATACTATATTATTAAAATAATTAAAATAGTACTATTATAAAATATATTTTATCTAGTGTATTCAAGTATTTGCTGCACTTCTGCCTCTCCCTCTCCCTCCTCCATTTATTTTTTCAATGGAGTGCCTAAAGAGGAAGAGGAGGTGTGGCCATTTGATTCCCTGCTGGCTGGGTGTAACACAGTGTCGCTGCCATTGCCAGACAGTCACCAAACCCTAGGTGAGCAGCCTGGTAAGAGGGTGGGGGACTAGGGGGAAGAGGGCAGCATTTGGTGCCTTGTTTTGAGCACCAACATGTCTTGGGCTGCTGCTGTCCTCACCACTTTTTCCATTGATCAACCTGCTCTGAGCCCGTCATTGTGACACTTTTGGACCTACATAGCCAGATTATCTTAACCAGGCTAGATTGTTAATTTATACTCTCACCTTTTCCATACAGAGAAGGATTTCTCCTTCTGCAGTCTCTTGGCTGTTAGGATGTGATTGCCCAAAAATTCAAAAGCAATAGATGCTCATCTAAGAGCAGCATAAGACAATATAATCAGAGATCATATCAAGGCCTGAGTTTTTAACCATGAGGTAAAATTTAGAAGAAAGTGTCCGCAAATCTCAGATAGTATTCCTTGAGAATATATTGGATTTTCTGTACAGAGAACTTGTAGTAAACCTTGTCTGCTTTAAGTTTAGTAAATTATTTGACACGATGCTTGGTTACTAACACTGAAAAAAGTGCCAATTATGTGATGGAGCAGGACAGTGAACTGTGCTGTTAGATGACCATTTTTAGACTGTGAAATTGCAATACATTTGGCAATATGGATTTAATCCTCAACCTTTACATATGTTCATGCGGGGGGCACTTGATGGATTTGCCATTTTGGGAGACAGCTATGTTTCTTGTTAACATGCAATTCTATTTTCACTGTGGAATATTGCCAAAGATCTGGAACAGAGTATTCACAGACAGTTGGACAACGGCAGCTCACATACTGCGTGATGAGTCATCTGTTTAAGCGACAGGTGAATGTGCTGCTTGTGATCCCCTTCAAACCGCACTGGTGCAGTTTGTGAAGGTGGAGAGAAGGCTCTGTGGCTACTAAGGAATATGTCCTGTCCTCACATTCCTGCTGCTATTCTCTTTTGGATACATGGGAATAGCAGTTGGAGTGCAAAAACACACTCCTTAGTAGCCATGGAGCCTCCCCACCTTCACAAATCACACCAATGGAGTTTAAAGGGGCTCAGAAGCAGCAAAGTCACCTCTCACTTAGACAGGCGGCTCATTGAGCAGTATGTGAGTCACTATTTCCAATAGTGGAAGTGTCTTATGAAACTCATAAGCACACTATGGTGCTTATTAAAGAGGTGCTCCTTAATGAAGGAGGTTAGAGAGAAATAGAACTGGAGATCAGTGGACAGATTAAAATCGTTGAAAATATTTTGAGATTATGACTGTGGGTACAGTGAACCTTTCTGGAATCAAAGTAGAAATCACAGACGTAAATAGCAATGCCCATTTTAAAATCAGGAGAACAGGTAATGAAAAATAACTGAAATGACAGTGTTGATGTCTTCCCCACTATGAAACTCAGGTTTGTGACATGTGTAGCAATTATTTTGTGAGTTACAGAAGCAATATCTGTTGTTCCATTAAAAGTCACTAACCTGAATGGGGGGGGAAAAGTTGGATGATTCATTCCAAAAAAACCCAAAAGGTTCTCAGATGTTTTATTCGTCCCAATAAAAGAGAAATAACTCCTGCATGGAGTATGTTTTTTATCAATAATATCAAAAGTATATTTGCATTTTGCTTTAAATTGGATGAGAAGTCATCACTTGCAGTTCTCTGTCTGAGCCTCACAGTGCCGCTGTTGGCCAATGTCAAAGCTTGGCAGTGGATGGAAATCCACTAATGCTTCCTGCAGTTAGATTGCAGCATCAGTGCTGTGCAGATCAGGAAAAAGAGAGACTAAACACTATCTGAGTAAAAGAAAACACGTGTGATTTTTGCACATTAAGAACGACAGTTTATTTCTCCTTGCTGATGGGAATTTGATCTGATCATAAAGGAAGCAGCTAATCTGTCAGAAAAACAGATGGAAAGAAGGCATGAAAACAATGGCAGGGCAATCAGAAGGCAAGTAGTGCTTCACTTTCTAATGACTTTCTCCTGCTGGGCTGCTTCAGAGCAGATTCATTATTCAGTCTTTGAGGAGATGGAAAAGGGTATGGTTGTGGGGAATCTTGCCAGAGATTTGGGTTTGAATGCCAGAGAACTAGCAAAACGTAATCTGCATGCTGTCTCAGCAGATGAAATGAAATATTTCACTATCAGTGCAGAGAATGGAAATCTCTATGTAAATGGAAGGATAGACCGGGAAGGAATATGTGGCAAAAATCCACTTTGCTCAGTTAATATTGAAGCTGTGGCAGAAAACCCTCTGAATGTTTTCCACATAACTGTGGCAATCCAAGACATTAATGATAATGCTCCACAGTTTACAAATGAAAATATCCAGCTGGAAATCATTGAATCTAGTTTACCAGGCACTAGGTATCTCCTTGGGAAAGCTGAAGATCCTGATATTGGAGTGAATACACTCCAGACATACCAGCTTACCGCCAGTCAGTACTTCACTTTGGAAGTTAGAGAGAGAAAAGATGGAAACAAACATGCAGAACTGCTACTGCAGAAACCATTAGATCGGGAAAGTGAATATTCTCTTCACTTGATCCTTACCGCTCTGGATGGGGGTGAACCTAGAAAATCTGGAACTGCTCACATATGGATTAATGTCACTGATGCCAATGACAACCCACCCATTTTCACTCAAGAGGTCTACAAGGTCAGTTTGCAAGAAAATGCTCCTGCTGGGTCCCTTGTACTTCATGTTGTGGCCTCTGATAATGATGATGGTACAAATGCCCAGATCAGGTATCATTTCAGCAACATACCAGCGAATTCCCAGCAGAAATTTAGGCTGGATCCAACCAGTGGCACAATCACTCTTAGAGAGCCATTGGACTTTGAAGACACTGATGAATATACCATGACAGTTTCAGCAAAAGATGGAGGTGGATTAGAGACCCACTGCAACATTGAGATAACAGTACTTGATGAGAATGACAACTCCCCAGAAGTGATTTTAGCTTCTGTGTTTAGCCCAGTTGCTGAAGATTCCCCAGCTGGAACGGTTATTGCACTGATCAATGTAAAAGACAAAGATACTGGAGATAACGGAAAGCTTGCTTGCTATATACCAAATCATTTGCCCTTCAGGATTCTTCCCTCATCTAACAATTACTACAAGCTGCAGACAGACAGCACTCTGGACAGAGAAAAAACTCCTGCATATAACATCACAATCACAGCTGTGGATAAAGGGAATCCACCTCTCTCAACACACAAAACCATCTCACTACATATCTCTGACATAAATGACAATTCCCCTGCTTTTGATAAATCTTCTTACAGCATCTATGTGCCAGAAAACAACCCTTCTGGTGCCTCAATTTTCAGTGTCAAAGCTTCTGATTTGGATGTGGACCAAAATGCAAGGATCACATACTCCATCCTCCACAGCAACATTGAGGAACTTCCCATCTCTTCCTATATCTCCATTAACTCTGAGACTGGTGCTATCTATGCCCAGCGATCATTTGACTATGAACAATTCAGAGAGTTTCAGCTTCAAGTGAAGGCCCAAGATGGGGGGTCTCCCCCTCTCAGTAGCAACATCACTATGAGGGTGTTTATTCTAGATCGGAATGATAACAGCCCTCGGATCCTGTCCCCTTTACAAGAAGCCAAGGGATCAGCTTTGTTCGAGATGGTGCCTCGTTCAGCCGAAGCAGGTTATCTAGTAACAAAGGTGGTGGCAGTGGATGCAGATTCTGGACACAATGCCTGGCTCTCCTACCATCTGATTCAAGCCACTGAGCCAGAACTCTTCTCTGTTGGATCTCATACTGGGGAGATCAGGACAGCAAGAGCTTTTGTGGAAAAAGATGCTGTGAAACAGAAACTAGTCATTGTGGTGAAGGATAATGGGCAGCCTCCTCTCTCAGCCACAGTTACCCTGAACCTGGTGTTTGCTGAGAACTTTCAGGAGGCCCTTCCGGAAATGAAAAACCAATCCAGTGACTCCGAATATCAATCTGATCTACAGTTCTACTTGGTTCTGGCCTTAGCTCTGATCTCATTCTTATTCCTTCTGACTGTGATTCTGACTGTTACAATGAAGCTTCAACAATCAGGGAACCCCAAATTCCTCCAATGCTTTGGTCCTGTTCCTCATGCCAAAGCTGGTGCCATATTTCCACCCAATTTTGAAGATGGGACTTTGCCTTATTCCTACCAGCTTTGTCTCTCCTCAGAATCAAGGAAGAATGAGTTTACCTTTCTGACACCCAATATACAAATTGCAGACAATGTTTATAGTGATGACAAGTCTGGTGTGGCTTTAGCAGAAAATGGAGGAAACAATTTACATTCAGAGACGGTGGATATAGATAAGGTAAAGTTTATTTTATTTGCACACTACATGACCGTTTACTATAAGTTACACCAGTGTTTCCATTCAAATGTAGTGTGTGACATCAGTTTAGCCAGTTAGATATTATGCTTACCATGTATCGGGAAATATATGTATCATGTGATGATTATGACAATTTTTCTCAAGAACAGGCAAAAATGAGCTGTGTTCTAGAATATGGCTTTCTAACTTCCTTTCCTACTGCCTCATAATATCATTCTGAGGTAGCTTCCAATCCTACATTTGCTTCCTTCCCATGTTATTGGAGTGGATTCACATATGTATTTGTTACAATGAAAATCCTTGAATTTTATTTTTTCTTCTTCCTGTACACTCGGTGTTGATGTGCAGTTTTATTATTTAAGAAAATGGCATTGCAAGTATTATTATTTCAACACATTCTAAGGCTCTTCACATGATCCCTGCCGGGGTGGGGAGGACAGCAGAGGGAAAGGCAGGGTTACACCCTCCTTCCCCCCAAATTATACTTAGTGTTCCTGTGAGTGCACTATTGCACGCCTACACAATCCACACTGCTCCATGACATGTGGATCACTGGAGGCCAGAACCTGGTGTTCCAGCCTCCAGGAATCCCTCAATGCACCCCGCAACAAGTGCAGTGCGTTGGGGGATTCCCCTGACTCTGTGTATGCTTGGGCAGCCCACAGAGTGTGCATGCAGTGCAGTGTGTGCACGGATGTGCACCCAGTGTGTATGCGTGCAGCCCATGTATTTGCATGATGCCGTACCTGGAGTAAAGGGCACACTCATGCCCTTTAACCCAAGTAAAACCCCGAGTACAAAACTTGGGCTTGTGGGGGAGGCAGCATCAGGATTGGCCTCCCTAACCTGGGTATGCTGGTGTGCATAGCCTCACTGTTAGGAACTCATGATCCAACAGTGGAAAACACAGATGAGATTGCTTTGGGGCAGCATGTTATCAGCATAATGTTATTGGTGGTGGTGGTGGCGGCGGCGGCAGTATCATCAGTGCACTCTGTAGACTCGGAGAGGAGAGCTGGACTTGTGGTAGCAAGTATGACTTGTCCCCTTAGCTAAGCAGGGTCTGCAATGGTTGCATATGAATGGGAGACTAGAAGTATGAGCACTGGAAGATATTCCCCTCAGGGGATGGAGCTGCTCTGGGAAGAGCATCTAGGTTCCAAATTTCCTCCCTGGCTTCTCCAAGATAGGGCTGAGAGAGATTCCTGCCTGCAATCTTGGAAATGGTGCTGCCAGTCTGTGAAGACAATACTGAGCTAGATAGACCAATGGTCTGACTCAGTATATGGCAGCTTCCTATGTTCCTATGTACAGTGCAGAGTTTTGTAAGTTAAAAATTGGCAGGGCTCTACTGAGGAGCTTAAAATCTCAGATCAACAATGGGGAAGGGGATGGAAACAAGGGATTACTATGAGTCAATTCAGTTATGCATACTTATTTACAGCTGGGGTTGTGGGTGATTCTATAAGACATTTGCATCTGTGCACATTATCAATTGACACAAGCCTGCAAAGGGAGTGCTACAAATATCAGCAAGTTTCCAAAACCACTGTTGTGGGTATTCATGCAATCTGAGTGTTTCTTTTTACTCTTCAATGACCATGAACTTGAAAAAGAACACTTCAGCTTTTTATTCAGTTATTAATTTGAGGTATGATACCTGCTAACTCCCTGTTTATGAAAGTGGAAAGAAGGCACAGAGGTCTACATGCATACAAACAGGCCTCAGATGCCAGGTATACGTGCCACCTGCACTCAGTGACCAGGCATACGCAAAGACAGCACCATGGACAAGTCGGGTGGTGCCACTGCATCCCAGGCCATGGTGTGGTAAGAATAGGCTCTCTTCTATAGCATCCCACCCTGCAAACCCCATTCAGCCTGGATACTCAGGATTCTTAAACCAGGATCCAGCCAGAGCAGCCTACATGGGGTGAGTGGGGAAGAGATGCTAGCTACACATTTATGTTACCCAATCCCCACATAATAAGGGAGGGATCTTTCCCTTTATTTATATGTTTGCTTTTCTTGAAGAGTCTAGAAATCGGATATTCTATTCTCCTTTATACTCACCCTGCTAACCTCAAAGGAAAATTGCTAACGAATTCCATCTTTTAATATGAATTCCAATTTAAAAATATGTTGGAAAAGAAAATGTGAAACTGATAGCTTTGATATTTGTGCATTTTCATTAAACTCATTATATTAACATAATTGATAATCTGTCCAATTGGGCCTTTTCCTTTGGTTCTTTTGGACTTTGATATTTGTCTTTACTTATTGCTAGATAATAAAATTATCTGCCAAAAGCTGCTGTAATAAAAACACCAGTGGGCATTTTATTAAGGCATATCGTTCCTTTAGTCCAGTATATCATTCCTGAAGCTGGTCTTGTGGTAGCAAGCATTAATTATCCTCTTTGCTAAGCAGGATCTGCCATGGTTTGCATTTGAATGGGAGACTACATGTGTGAGCATTGTAAGATATTTGCCTTATGGAATGAGGCTGCTCTGGGAAGAGCATCTGTGTGCTTGCATGCAGAAGGTTCCAGATTCCCTCCTTGGCATCTCCAGGTAGGGCTGGGAGAGTCTCCTGCCTATAACCTTGGAGAAGCTGTTGCCACTCTGGGTAGACAATACTGAGCTAGACAGACCAATGGTCTGACTCGGTATAAGGCCACTTCCTGTGTTCCTATGAAATGTCAGTGGCTCTCTAGGATCTGATACTGGGTGCCCTGCCCATACATCTGAACTAGGTCCCCACTCTCGTGCAGCCAGAATTTAACCTTTAAAAGTCTTAATAATATTGTAGCTTGTCATAGTTGTATTGGAGAATGTCTTGACAAGTGCTTGTGTCATACTGTGCAGTATTTCAAACCTTGGGCAATAGCACTCTGTTGTTTAGCATAAAGGCCATTATGTATTGAGCTTAAATGTCTAGTGACAAATGAAGAATTGGTCAAATATTTTTAATGACATGTGATATGCTTATTTCTATTTATTTTATGCCCAGTGGAAAGGCTTTTTTGTGACATGAATTAGAGAAAAACTTCCATCATTTGTGAGATGTTCAGTATGCATATTTAAAGAGTTTTCTACAATTCAGACCTTCCACCATTGTTACCTTGGGATCTGTGCAGACATTCTCTTGCATTCAGAAAATATCCCTTTTTCATTACTGCTTTTGTGGTGACTGTAAGAAAGGGTGGGTTCTTTTCAAAATGCAAGAACTGACTGGCAAGTGGAACTGTAAAAATCATTTACAGAGGATAAGGGTGCAGTGGGAAGTACCATGGAAGCTTGCAGCAGCATATGGAGAGGTTCGCACTTGATACTCGCACAAAAGCTTTGAACATCCTGCAGTTTATTGCTGTCTGGAAAAACCCTTGTAGTGGGTGTAGCTTTTCACTTATTGTAATTTCACTTTTCGCTTAAACAAAGAAAAAACTCTGTATTCACATGTGAATTTCCTTTCAGAAGCTGTCTTCTTAAAGTTCAGGTTGTTAATTTTCATTGCTATTAAATCTGTAAGGGATTTGGGAAATAAGAAATAAGTGGTTGGATCCAAAGAACCATGAGTGGAAGCAAAATAACCACTAGTGCTGTTTTAGAACTGCTTGTGCAAGAGTTCACACAGTGCTATACTGGGAAAATCCTAAAATAGTTCTTCTGCTTCTGCTTGGGCAATAGTTTGCACAAAAGGAAATATATATTTGCATTTAGCTTCTGCATGTGTAAAGGCATCTTTGGGTTCAACCCCATTGCCATGTGGATCAAAAGAGTCCGTTAAGGTCCTTCAAGAATGAACTCCAAAAAAGGGGGGGGGAATATTGGAAGGAAATAGGAGCATTTCCACTAATTCTCTATCACCCAACCACCCCCAGCACCATTTTGGCACATGTCTCCTAATCAAGTGGCAATAATGGGAACAAGCGATATCAAAGGATGCGTTTGCTTTACATTAGTAATTCTCAAGGCCTCCTAGGGAGTCCAGACCAGTGTTCCCTCTAACAGGGATTCCCAGATGTTGTTGACTAAACTCCCAGAATCCCCAGCTGCAATGGCTTTTGCTTGGAGATTATAGAAGTTGTAGTCAGCAACATCTGAGAATCCATGTTAGAGGGAACACTGGTCCAGACATACAGCGTAAAGAAGCATACCTCTAAAAACAAAAGAATGCATGGAGTCTGAGACAGCCTAGATTTGACTGATTTCCTCAGATATTTAGTTGGTCATCTTTTTAATTATAACATTTCTCAGTTATATTAATTGTATAACCCCACAGCACTCAGAGAGAATTGGAAATAGAAGTTGTATTCATTTGCTCCAAACTATTTTTTAATTAATAGTTTATTGGATATTTTTCTCATTTACAATGTATTCAGTTCCCCATTATCATTGTATGTTCAAAATCCCTTGCATCAGCCAATTGCTAAGTTCCTGTTGAAGAACAAATAGAAGACAATACAAGTTTGTTGGTTTAATTCTATTGCTAAAGCTATTGAAAGGAAGTTTTACTGTAATGGCAATGAACACAAATCAAACAGGTGTCATATTTACAAAACTAGAAAACTTTCTCATACTGTATTTGAAAAAAGGTTGTTCTTGTCTAGATATAAGCATAAAAAGATATCAAAGCAACTCATGCAGTTCTCCATCTAAGACTCAGAGTGCCGCTGTTGGCTAACATAGTTCTCACAGAGAGGCTGAGGATCCACAGAACGATGCATCCTGCAGTGATTGCTCAGTAACAGACTGCAGATCTGGGAAACAGCAGGACACAGAGATATCAAGCAATTTTGCTGAGGGGGGGAAATGGACTGCAAAAACATATAGAAATACAGAAAGCACTACTTCCATACTGTGGGTTCTTGTATGCTGATGAGAATTTAAAACTCCACATCTTATCAAAATATGCAAGAAAAGGATAAAGCAACTTGCTCAGTAAAAGAGATGGACCAAAAGCACAATGAGAACAGCAAGTCCATGAAAAGGCAAGTACAAATGCTTTTATTATTTTCTTTGTTCAGCCAAACTGCCTCAGAGCACATTCGTTACTCAATCCCTGAGGAAATGGAAAGGGGATCCACAGTGGGGAACCTTGCCAAAGATTTGGAACTGAATGCTGGAGAAATAGCAGATCGCAATCTACATATACTTTCTCTAGGTAAAAAGCAGTATTTCACTATCAATGTAGAAAATGGAAATCTATATGTAAATGAGAGGATAGATAGAGAGGGAATATGTGGGGAAACTGCATTCTGTCTCATTAATTTTGAAGTGATGGTTGAAAACTCTATGAATATTTTCCATATAACAGTAGAGATCCAAGACATTAATGATAATGCACCACGTTTCTTAAATGAAGATATAAAGCTAGAGCCAAGTGAACTTACTTTGCCAGGGGCCCGATTTGTTCTTGGGTATGCTGAAGATCCAGATGTTGGAATGAATTCTCTCCAGAATTACCAGCTCATGCCCAATCAATATTTCATTCTGGAAGCTAGAGAGAAAGAAGATGGAAATAAATATGCAGAATTAGTACTGAAGAAACAGTTGGATCGGGAGAGTGAAAGCAGTTTCGATTTGATTATCATGGCTCTAGATGGAGGGAAGCCTGCCAAAACAGGGACAGCCAAAATATGGATTAATGTGATTGATGTCAATGACAACTCACCAATCTTCACTCAAGAAGTATACAAGGTTAGCCTGAAAGAGAATGCACCAAAAGGATTTTCAGTGATACAAGTGAAAGCCACAGACAGAGATGAAGGGTCCAATGGTCAGATCAACTATGCCTTTGGCAACATCCCAGAAATAGCTCGCCAGAAATTCAGTCTCAGTCCAATAAATGGGACAGTTAAAGTTAAGGAAACCCTTGATTTTGAGGAAACAGAAAAATATACTATGACAGTAGAAGCAAGAGATGGAGGTGGATTAGTAGCTCACTGTAATGTTGAAATAAAGCTGTTAGATGAGAATGACAATGCTCCAGAAGTTATCCTTGTGTCATTATCCAGCCCAATATCTGAAGATGCTGCATCTGGAACCCTGGTTGCCGTTATCAATGTAAATGATAGAGATTCTGGAGAGAATGGAAACATTACATGTTATTTGAAAAGTAATTTGCCATTTAAAATAGTATTAACATCTAACAACTACTATAAACTGCTTACAGAGGGTCCCCTAGACAGAGAAAGTACTCCAGAGTACAATATCACAATTACAGCCACTGACAAAGGCACACCCCCTCTTTCAACACATAAAACTATCTCACTACAGATCTCAGATATCAATGATAACCCCCCAGCCTTTGAAAAGGCTTCCTATACTGCCTATATTCCAGAGAACAACCCATCGGGAGGTTCCATTTTCCACGTAAAGGCCTCTGACCCAGATCTCAGTCGCAATGCCCGGATCACTTACTCCATTCTCCACAGCAACATTGAGGACCTTCCCATCTCTTCTTATATCTCTATTAATTCAGAGACGGGCACTCTGTATGCCCAGAGATCCTTTGACTATGAGCAATTCAGGGAGTTTCAGCTTCATGTGGAGGCACAAGATGGAGGCTCCCCTCCTCTCAGCACCAATACCACAGTAAACGTTTATATTCTGGATCAAAATGACAACAGCCCTCAAGTCCTGTACCCTTCACAAGGAGTAGAATACTCAGCCATGCGTGAGATGGTATCAGGCTCAGTAGAAGAAAATTATCTGGTGACCAAAGTAGTGGCAGTGGATGCTGACTCAGGACACAATGCCTGGCTCTCTTATCATCTGTTGCAGGCTACAGAGCCAGCATTGTTCAGAATTGGGCCTCAAACAGGAGAGATCAGGACAGCACGAACTTTTTTGGAAAGAGATGCTGTTAAGCAGAGGCTAATAATCTTAGTGAAGGATAATGGGCAGCCACCACTATCTGCTACTGTGACTCTGAATGTAATGTTTGCTGAGAACTTTCAAGAGGTCCTTCCAGAAGTGAGCAGTCAACTTAATGACTCAGAACATCAGTCTGAGCTTCAGTTTTATTTAGTGTTGACCTTAGCTTTGATCTCATTCTTATTCCTCCTGACAGTGACTCTAGCCATTGCTGTAAAACTTCGAAGATCACACAGTCCTCAGTTCCTCCAGTGTTTTGCTCCTGTTTCCCATGCCAATACTGGAGCCATGTTTCCATCCAATTTTGAAGATGGAACTTTGCCGTATGCCTACCAGCTTTGTCTCTCTTCAGAGTCCAGGAAAAATGAGTTTACCTTCCTCACACCTAATGTTCAGATTGCAGACAATATTCCTTGCAGTGAAAAATCTGGTGAACCTTTCACAAGCAATGGGGGAAACGATTTAAATCCTGAGATGGATGATGTAAACATGGTGAGTTTTCATGCTAGAAAGCCTTCATTATTTTTCAATTGCATTATCTTTAAATTGTGACTGAATTGAACATAAACTGCAGGAAGTGAATGTATCTCCCAATTGATATATCATATGTGACATTGCATGCTTTGAACATAAATAAAAATAAATGTATATTCTCATATAACAAAGCTGATGTTAAGTAAACCTCATTTATCTCATTGCTTCAGTGTAAAAGAAGCAATCGTGTACCTTACTAAGTTCAGACTAATTTATTGCAGTTACAGTTCTTTCAGTATTTTTTGGATTGTCACCTATATAAGTGCTCTGTAAGGCGAAGGGCGGGGGGAGGGCAGGCATCTGGGAGAAAGACAGAGACATGGATCTACTGTAACAAAGTTCCACCAGTGAAAATTGTGATATTATACCATATGTCTGCATTTGACAATGGCATATTCTATATGTTGCAGAATATGCAACATATTTTAAAATCATAAAATTTTTAATTTTATTTTTTTTAAATATATATATTTTTTAAAAAATTAAATTTTATGATTTAAAAATATCAATTTTTAAATCATACAAATCTATTATACATTTTCCTCTAACTGGCAATCATAGCTGCAGCATTATTTTACACACCTCATAATTAATAAGATTTCTAGTATAATAACAACCCTATTTGTTCTAATAGCTTTTGGGGTACTGAAGTGTGGCTCATTTGTCATATATAGCTTGTCTATACCTCCTTTTTTCATCTGCGACTTTAATTGGAACATGCTCAATTTATGCTGAACTTCCCATCTGAGACTGTGACTGGAGGATCTAACGTTTGAGTTCTCCCTTACATAAATATAAGAACCTCCCTTCCATACAAAATTAGCAGGTCAGGTTGAAGACAGAATCAGCCCAGTGCATACAAAGTAAATGGGGCTGGGTGTGTGGTTTCAAATCCAGCAAACGGCAACAGAGACCCAGTCAGGGGAAGCACTTGCACATCACCTGTTTGCATACACAGTTCCTGACCCAGAAACAGAATCTGTGTACATAGGATGCTTTAAAAATTCTCCTGAATTAATCCATCTGAATGTTGGGTTTCTGACCTTGTTTGCAGAGCAGCCACAGAAATTAGTGATCCAACACACCCATTTTTCCCAGTTATGTCTGAACTTAAGAACATAACACAAGAATTTAAGATGAGCCCTGCTGCATCAGACCAAGACCTGATGATCTCCAGCATCCTGTTTCTCACATTGGCCAACGAGATGCCTCCAGGATGTTTAATAAAGATGAGTCAATACTCTCTGTTCTCTGGTGAAAAATTGGAGCCTCTCAACAATTTCATTTTGTTGTGGAGGGGAGTAGTTATCTAGGGTCCCCAAAACTGCTGACAGAGCAGTGTTTACCTCTCTGCCTTGTTCCCCTAACAGTTAGAATAAATGGTTTCCTTTCCTGCTATTGTCACCTTCCAGCACAACCAGATCAATATATAGCATGAACTCTGCCTTCCAGTGGCTCAGCCTTGAGTCAGGTTGCTGTCTGTGAAATCTAAAGGAGAAGGAGGCTTCAGACTGACGTTCATGGCTTTAGGCTTCAAACTATGGTGGCTGTGTTAAAGTTCAATCACTGACACCATGTTTAGTAAAGAATTATCAGACACGGGAAAGCTAGGCCTCAAACAAAAGCTTTACAGGAGAATGAATGGCTGAATACAGGGAAAAGGAAACCTGCTCTACTGCACTTCATTTTCTTTAATCATGTTACATAGGAATCACACAAGCAGAAGATGAAGGCATACTCATTCACACATTAGACCCGCCGTTTCCCTCCTCCCCACCCCCACCCCCAGCACACGCTTTGCAGACGTTCTAAATTGCTGGCTCGGAGACTGCAGGGAAGAGGAGGAACTTGCTGTGCAGGGCAGGCTTCCTTCTGGCATGAAGGACAGCCTCAGCAGCCAATCACAGCTGGAGCAAGGGAGGAGCTTCCTCCCTCAACTCTGGTTACAGCTCACTGTAATTCCAATTCTGCCTTCTGACACAACGCTGCCATATGCAAACTTCAGGTTGCAGCAGTGAAACTTACTACAACCCGGGGGTTCAAATTGGAGTTTGGGAAGGGAAAAACCTTGGGTTGTTTTTCTGATGGAATCGTGGTTGCACACATTTGGACATACAAGAAATTCATCCTCAGGCTCATTCACCTCCAGTTTCCTATTATGTGTGAATGTGGTTTGTATCTCCCACTGTTGCTCCCTAACTCAGGTTCAGAGGTGTACTGCTTCTGAACCTTGACAAAGCATATAGCCATCAAGACTAGTAGTCATTTATAGACTTGTTCAGAATGCTGCACAGGCACAGTTCGGCACATTTTTTCCCTTACAGGTTACTGATAATAATGAGTGTGTATGTGTAGTGATTATACCACTGGGCAAAAAGAAATCTGTGTGATCGATATATTTTTTGCTTTCTGGAGCACAGAACAAAAAAGAAATCTCATGCAACCATGCGATCACACCAGCATTCCTTCTTGCTCAGAAGGAACCAATGCACACATGCACTCAAGCATATTGATAACCTGTAAGGTAAAAAATATGTGAACTGAAAACTGACTATGACAAGCACATGTACTAATTCAACATTAATTTTTAAAATTCTCCAAGTTTGCACAGGGCAAAGTCAGTATGGGACAATAACAAAGCAGAATGGGATACAATTGCTTGTTCCTAGCACTGAAGCCTGTACCCATGTGTTCAGAAAGAGAACTACTGTATACAATATACTGAGAGGCTGAGGTTCTGGATTAGGACTCTGGGTGTTGCTGTTCACCAGCCAAGGCTGAGCCACGCGGTAATCAGCTTTCCCAAACCAGCTGCTTCATTGCAGAAAATACCAAGAGAGAAATCACACTTATGCTGAATCTGAACGTGTGGAGAATCTTATCTTATATGGAGAATATTATTAAGTGATGGGCAACATAACTGGTATCTGGAGGATTTTTTAAGCTTTTCAGTCACATTCAGACAAAGCTAAATACAGCAATTGCTGGATCCCCCCAGCAAAGGATTAGGATTTTCTTGGCATCAAAGAAGAACTGGCTATGGCAACATTTTCACAGGATTGCAAAATAGGAGCTGCATTTTGCTTAATTTGTGTTAGCATTTGGCAAGCTATTACTGGACAAATTCACTAATCTGTTCCTGAGGAAGCAGGAAAAGGTTCTTTAGTGGGAAACATCGCAAAAGATCTGAAGCTGGAAGCAAAGGAACTCTCAGACCGTGTTGTCCGCATTGTTTCTCGAGATAGGACTCAGTATTTTGCTTTGAATTATAAAACCGGACATTTGCACACCACCAAGAGCATAGACAGAGAGGAGATATGTGGCCAAGTGGGAAAGTGTATCCTGAGTTTTGAGATTATAGTTGAAGATTCAATGAAAATTTATGGAGTTGAAGTGGAAATCACAGATATTAATGACAATGCTCCCACCTTCCATTCAGAGAAACAGGTGCTCAAAATCAGTGAGATAACAGTATCAGGATCCCAGTTTCCCTTCTCCGAAGCTCAAGATCCTGATTTGGGCATCAACTGTCTCCAGGGTTACAAACTCAGTGCTAGTAACTATTTTTCTCTCAATGTGCAAATGGCAAATGATCGTAGATAATATATTGAGCTAGTGCTGGAGAAGCCTCTGGACCGTGAGGAATCAGCTGATCACGATATGGTCCTTACAGCATATGATGGAGGAGAGCCTGTCAGGACTGGAACTGTGCAAGTTCAAGTGATTGTTCTGGATGCTAATGACAATGCACCTGTTTTTAGCCAACATATCTATAAAGTGAGTGTCAGGGAAGATATTCCTATTGGTACCACAGTGGTTACATTAAACGCCTCAGACCTGGATGAAGGAGTCAACAAGGAAATGAAATATTTGTTCAGATATTTCTTCAATCTCACCAAAAGCTTCCCAAATATTCCATTTGGATTCAAATACAGGGGAAATAACACTTGTAGGAAACTTAGATTGTGAAGATTCCACACTTTATGAAATGGAGCTACAAGTCCATGATGGAGGAGAGCTTTTTGATAAATCTAAAGTTGTTATATCTGTTACTGATGTAAACGATAATGCACCAGAAATAACATCACTTATCAGCTCTACCCCTGAGAATTCTCCAGTAGGCACAGCAATAGCCCTTCTAAATGTTCAAGATCAATTCAACAGAGAATGCAGTGGTCATGTGTTCTGTTCGCTGTAACCCAACTGACAAAATCCTATGGTAATTATTAAAGTTTGGTGATGACAAGAGCCCAAGACAGGGAGCAAGTGGCAGCCTACAACATAATCATCACTGTCACAGACCATGGGATCCCCCAGCTTTCTACTTCCACTTTTTTCCAGCTCCAGATTTTAGACACAAATGACAACCCTCCTCTCTTCCCACAGTCATCATACAGTTCTTACATTGTGGAAAATAACCAGAGAGGTGCCTCTATCTTCTCACTCAAGGCAAATTATCCAGACTGGAAAGAGAACTCCAGAATAACTTATTCTATTGTTGAAAGTCAAACAAATCATTCTCCAATTCAATCTTACCTTTCAATTAATTCTGAGACAGGAGTAGTGTATGTTCTATGCTCTTTAGATTATGAAGAGGTCCAGAATATATTCAGTTCCAGGTCAAAGCTCAGGATGGAGGCTCCCCACCACTCAGCTCCAATGTCTCAGTGACTCTCTTCATCCTCGATCAGAATGACAATACTCCAGAAATCTTGTATCCTTCCCCTCCCACTGATGGCTCCACTGGAGTAGAACTGGCCCCTCGCTCCTCTGAGCCAGGTTACCTGGTCACTAAGGTGGTGGCCGTGGATGCGGACTCTGGCCAGAATGCCTGGCTTTCTTATCAGCTGATCAAGGCCACAAAGCCAGGGCTCTTCACTGTGGGACTCTACACTGGAGAGATCAGGACAGCCCGTTTCTTTCTGGAGAAGAATGCCCTCAAGCAAAGCCTGGTGGTTTTGGTGAAGGACAATGGGCAGCCACCTCTCTCCGCCTCAGTCACTGTCCCTGTGGTGCTGGCTGACAACATCCCTGAAAGCCTCTCAGATCTGAAAGTATCTCAGCTCCTATAGATGATCCTTGGTCTGACCTCACTGATCGCTGCGGCTTTTGTTCCCTGCTTGTTCTTCATCTTACTCCTTGTGTTACTGGCCATCAAGTTGCACAGCTGGAGAAATGCGCAGCTGTTTGAGTCAGGTGTTCCTGACTCACTTCCGTTTCAGTGGTGTTCCTGTCTCACTTCACTCCTACTGCCATGAGGTTTCTCTTAACAGCATACTCTAGGAAGAGCAGTTTGGACTGTCCAAATGGAAATAGTTCATGTATTCTGGCCCGTCCACCATCTTGGGAGGCAAAGGATCCTTTTTTAATTGTGGAAGATATTAAATGTATTAATGGGGATCCAACCAATATCCGGGTAAGCTGCTCTGTTAAATTTTAGGTTTTAGGTTTTAGGTTTAGGTTTTAGGTTTCTGGACATAAAATACATTTCCAGTTAGTATATTATTAATATTAATAAAGGTTATATCTGGTACCAATTGTTTTCATGATGAAATAGATGATAATTCTCCCTTTTAGGGTCAAACCTCTAGTGACATAAGAAATCTGTATATAAGCTCTCCCACATTTTGTTTTTATTTAACTACATTCACCCATATGAACCTGTCAGGTCCCTTCACTCATTATCTCAGGCCCTGCTCATGGCCCCGCTACTGAGATCTAGTTGGTGGAGACTAGAGACAGGGCCTTTTTGGTTGTGGCCCCTCAGCTCTAGAATGCCCTCCCTGGAGAGTTTTGCCATGCTCCCTCCCTCAGTGTTTTTAAAAAATAACTTTTAAAACATCTTTTAAAATAGGCTTTCTAATGGTTCCTGCTGCCCTGTTTTCACAGTGAAAATGCCCAGCAGACTATTTGTCCCACAAGGGAAAACATACAGATATCTGTATGATACCTGTGTGTTTCCACCTTCCATGCCATCTGTATGGTAGCTGTATGTGTTAGAGCTAGGAGCTTGGCAGTATCAGCTCTCAGTTGCAATGTCTCATAGTGACCACTTGGGGTTTTTCAGGTCATGGATAAAAGTTCTGGACTCCTCCCTCTGTGTTCTTCCAGTGTTAGTCTCCATTTTGTCTCTCCAAAGATAGCTGTTTGTTTTGGTCTCTCTCTTCAGCCCTGAGCTACAGCTGAAATTAAACTGCAGGCTTTTTCACATTTGTTTGTAACCTTTTCTTTAAATAAATCTTTTTAGTTCTTCAGTACTGAAGAACTGTCTCAAGACCTCGTGCTTTGCGGTTTTCTCACCAAACTGGCTTTGCTTTGCTATTTGGGGACTGAAGTGCCATTCTTCCCCTACAGTATGTGGGGCAAATAACTTCTGGGGTGATCTTAATCAGGAAAATGGAACAGCTGGGAAGCATTAACACCAGCACCATTGTCTGGCTCTGAACTGAAATTCCATGAGACTGCTATTAATTATGGTAAATAAGGGATATTCTAGAGGTCTTCATTGTTACATCTAGTTGCACCCCAAGAGCAGTTTAAGTGTACCTTACAGCTGTGATAAGCTCTCCCACATTCAGTTGTATTCAATAGCAGTTGGGGAACTGCGTAATCCTCATGCTCCGCCGATGCGTACTCATCCTAGGTTTGCTTTACCAAATATCCTAGAGCAGGAGTAATCTGATCATCCTTCCTTGACAAACAGAATACGCCTTTTAAAACCAGCTCTTTCATCTCTTGTTCTTCTTGGCAATGGCTTCTTTCCCCCACTGTTTCCCTACATAAAAGAAGTCACTGCCAGGCTCTACAGGAAAGGAAAATGTGGGGGCAGCTTTTTACCTTTTCTCTCTGGGAAGGAAATCTGCCTGGGGGATATGAGTAATAGGGACATGGGTTCTTTCCTTGCTGAGAGCAGGAGGCTAGGTGAGTGCTGCAAGTGCTCTCCGGCTGCTGCCATCTGTACTCAGGGGCTGTTCCCCTATCAGGCCAAGTGTAGTTACGGCCATCGGTGGCAAATGCGCCAGGGGGTGGTGAGTGCATCACAGAGTGGTGAGTGTGGGGACTCCGTAGGCTTCATCTTCCTGCTGCCTCCTCAGTGCTGTCACCATCTTGCCTCTGTGCTCCCCCCACTTGCCGGCCCTGCCCCTGCCTCACTCGCCCTGCTCACCAGCCACCTGACTCACTGCTCAGACCCCTAGTCCAGAAGCCCAGCACTGATAGCTGCCCTACTTCCTTCCTCTGGCCTCTTCTTCAATGTGTTCTGTCCTCCAGCCAGCACTGCAGCTTGCTGGAGCAGGCAGAAGATATCCACTTTACCAGCCAGTCTCTCCTGCTGTCACTGCTGCACCACTGCACTCCCCCCGCCTCCCCCCCCCGCCTCTCACCACTTGCTTCCTCGTGTCTGCTTGGTCTCATCTCAAAATGGAGACAAAACAGAGACATTTTTGTGGAGGGTAGAGTAGGAGAGAGGGCATAGAGATGGCAGTGACTGAGAGAGACTGACAATACTGGATGCCCACTGAAAAGCAGCACCAGCTGCTTGCGATGCATGCCACCAAGGAGGCTAGTGACAGGAAGAAGGGCAGCAATCAGCACCTGGCTTCTGGCCAAGTGAGTGGACTGGTGAGCTGGGCAGTTGGGGTGGGGTGGGCAGGGTGGCATCAGTGCCAGAGGCTCATCCACAGGGCAGAGCCAATCAGGGGATGGGGAGGCACGTTGCAAGTCACCTCCAATGGTGACAGACAACAAATTTGCCTCTGCACTGATAGCCAGTGGAGAAGTACAAGAGCAGGCAACTGGGGCTTGAGTACATACCTTTCCTCATTATAGAGTCATGTGATGGTAATTAGGCCTGAGATCTTTTAACAAGAGATATCAGGGATTAAGACTACCTGCTAAATTTGTGCCTCCTTACCTTTGCGCTGTGGCTTTGCTCTTATACAGCTGTGTTCAGCCTGCCAGGATTTTTTCGTATGAAACATAACTGTATATAGAGTAGCAGGGTTTGTGGGATGTCTTGACAACTATATTTATGTCATATAGTTCTATTATATGTTAGTCCACTGATGTAGAACAATGGCCAGGGGGCTGCACTACAAATTAGGATACCTCGGTTTTGAATTTCACCTCTGCTGTGAACTTAGTAGTAGTTTGTAAGGATAACAAGATTATGCATGTGAAGTACTTTGAACACTCTAGAGAGCGATATGAATCCTAAAATATTAGTATGATATTTTGCATAATGTTTCCCCAACATTGACAACAGAATTCTGCTGTATGACATTCAGGCCTACATATTTGTCTTGGAAGCCCAGACTTAAAGGGCTTTGGAGGGCCCCCTCCCCACTTTAGTGAAAGCTTGAAACTTTTTAAAAGGGAAAAAAACTGCATTTCGTGTGGCGCACACCACATGCCACCACTCTCCTGTTTCCAGGGGCCTGCAGCTATCCTGGGAGGTCTCCTCAGCAGTACCCTGCCATCGCGCCTCTCTCTTCCTTTGTGCCACCATGTGCACGGACAGGGATTGGGAGCCAAGCGAGCCTCCTCTGTGCCACCAGCAGCAGCTAAGACATTGGTCCTGCCAGATTGGTGAGCCTGGCCGGGCCTGCTGGAAGCCTGAGCACAGGTGAGCAGCCCCTGCATGCCTGCACAGTGCAAGTCTCAAGCGTTGCAAGCCCACAGGCTTGAGACACTCGAGACTCGCACTGCACAGGCACGCGGAAGCCGTTCGCCTGTCCTCAGGCCTCCAGCAGGATCAGTGGCTTAACTACTTCCACTGGCAGCATGGAGGAAGCCCGCTGGGCTTCACACACATGGTGGCACAAAGGAAAGAGTGTGGCACAGCGGTGGGGGTACAGCGGGGGCTGCAGGGAGATCCCCCAGGACATTTGGAGGCCCCCTCCCTCTTCATCCCCGAAGTCTGATCCAAAGAGCACCACTGGCTTGTACTATTAGGGACTATGATAATATAAAGGGTATTACACTAGTTGGGGTTGAGCACACGTTGATTTTATATGCAGAAGACATTTCATGTTTTATTGCTAAATTAGGTTTCAATTCCTAATCATATTTCTTTAGTTCAAAAGTTTGGTAATTTATCAAGTTACTCCATAAATTGGAGTAAATCGGATTTGATGCCTTTAGGGTCTACAGATTTTCCTGATAAGGATAGTTTGAGGTTTGAAGTGGTGTCCACAGTCTTTTGTCTTTTTAAGCATTGTAATTTCTAGGAAGCTCTTTCAATTAGTAAATGCAAATTTTTCTAAATTGTTGGTTCAAATGAAAAATGACTTAGATCAGTGGGCTACAATTCCATTGAATATCTGGAGCAAAATAAATGTGGTTAAGATGAATCTAATGCCGAGGCTCATATATATTTTAAGAGGTCTTCTAATTCCTGTACCTACATCATATTTTAAGCAAGTCTATAAATTAGTCAATGACTTCTTATTGGCAAAGACACCCGCCCAGATTTTCACTTTGTAAACTTCAACTACCTATTGAAAAAAAGTGGATTTAATTTTCCACATTTTCAGGCATATCATTGGGCATTTATTCTATCTTCAGTCTTAAGGTGGAACAGTGAGTCCCAGATTTTGGTCACACCTTGGGCACAGCTCACAAGTTATTTGACCACACTGACATCTTGGCAGGTGCTCGGTTCATCATTTGTTCGTAGATCTAGATCATTACCAGTGTTTAAAGCCGCAAGGCATATATGGAGAACCTTGAGTTCTAGATTTGGTTTTGATCCTTTCCAGCATGAAAAACCTACATTGTGGGAGAATCCCTGTTTGAAGATTGATTGTAAATCTTTTTATTAGGCTAACTGGGCCTCCCACAGTGTCATTACATTAGATCAATCAATCTCTTCTGAAGCTGATTTTAAATCTCTTGATACTTTGAGAGCTGAGTGTGATATATCCTTAAATGCTAGCTGGCAGTTTATTCAACTAAAGCATTTACTATCATAGCCCTCTGGTCTTGAGTTTGCAGCTTCTGAAACTCCATTTCTATTATTAGACCTGGAACATATATTGGATACACCTAGGCTGGTAACCTTGCTCTATCAGAAGTTTAAATATATTGATAAGATTGATGTTGATTATATCCAATTATATCTTTGAAACAATGATCTTGAATACCCTATCTTATGAAACCAATCATGGGTTGCTTTGAAGGCAATGAAACATGCCTCTTTGGATTTCAAAATGAGGCTAATGCAGCAGAAACTTTACTTCTATGTTTATTGGACACTTCCAAGAATATTTAACAAGGGATGGCTTCTAGATGGCTTCTAGATGTTGGAGGTGTAATTTGTATGGAGGGTACACTTATGCATATGGTTTGGTCCTGTCTGGCTATTGCACCATTTTGGCTTGAAATTTATAAGGTCATTGACATGACATTGCAGTAATCCTTGCCTGTCAAGGATGTTCATGTTTTGTTGGGGTACATCCTCAGCATATGGAATCTAGCATTACATCAAGAATTGTGGATTCTTCATGCTTGGCAGGTTGCCAAAAGGATGATAACACAACACAGGAAGGACAAGTTTATTCCTGAACTGGAACTTTGGATAACTTACTTGTGTGCCTTGTCCGCATTTGAACTGGGTTTTTTCCCAACAGAAAGGTAAAGAAGAGGAATTTTCAGCTATTTGGTTGAATTTTAATGAATTTTTTATGCTTCGAAACAGAAGATATATATCCTTAGAAGAAGATGTTTTTTATGTGGTTTGTTGTTGCTGTTTTGCTCTTCTCTTTCTTTCTTTTTCTGGGTTGGTTGTACAGTCATCCCTTGACAACCATGAGAGTTCCATTCTAGCAAAACCCCATGGTTGGCAAAATCACGGTTGGCAAGACTATGAAATCTATGGGAATCAAGGAGTATGGGGAACCACAGTCGCAAATACACCTCAGAAAAAAGGGGGAGTTTTTGAAGGCACTAAAAATCACCAAGAATCACTAAGAAGAATGAGCAGATTGAACCTCAAGGGAAAAAATGGAACTACCAAAAATCACTTATATTCACTTAAAATCACCAAAAGTCACTACAAAGAATGAGCAGATTGGAATAGGAAGGAAACATTTGGGACCACCAAAAATCACTTAAATTAACTTAAATTCACTCTCTCACACCTCTGCTTCTCTCTCTCTCTCTCTCTCTCTCTCTCTCACCTCCACTTCTCTCCCTCTCTCTTTCTCTCCTCTTTCTCTCCTCTCTCTCTTTCTCTCTTTCCTCTGCTTCTCTCTCTCTCTCTTTCTCTCCTCCGTCTCTCTCTCTCCTCCATCTCTTTCTCACTTCTCACAACCCAAATTGCGTAATAACATACGCATATTCAAGTTGTGGTAGGAGAGACCGCCTACAAAAATCCATTCACGTATACTTAAAACCATGTTAGACAAATCCATGGTTGGTGAAAGATGACTGAATCTTATTATGCTGAAGTTATGTGTAAGGGGTCTTTCTTTTTTCCTTGCTTTCTTTTTCACTTATACTCACATATATTGTTACTATCCTCTATAATAAAAGGCTTAAGTGTGATCCCGTGTCTGCCCGTGTCTTTCTCGGCTGTTCTGGGCATGCGCGGAGCACGTGCCCAGAACGTCCGAGAAAGATACGGCCAAAGGCACCAGGCGGCCATGTTGAAAAGAGCGGGGGTCAAAGAATGGGCTACGGGGAGGGCACAGGCAGCAGCGTGGAGAACGGGAGGGCAGAGGCGGCTGCGAGGGGACCGGGAGGGCAGAGGGGGGAACGGAGAAAAATACAGCCGCAGAGATACGGCGGCCAACTTTAAGAGAGCGGCGGGCGCAGAACAGGCCACGGGGAGGGCAGAGACGGCAGCGGGGGGACCGGGAAGGCAGAGGCGGCAGCGGCGGAAATGGGGGGGGGGAACCAAAGAAGAAGCGGGAACCGGGGAGGACAGAGGCAGCAGCCGTGGGACCAGCCCAGCTGCTTAAAAGGAGGAAAAGAAGCGGGGACCAATCAGAGGCAGCAGTGGCGGAACCGGCCCTGACGCAAAAAACAAAAAAACCAAGCGGAAACCGGGGAGGACAGAGGCGGCAGCGAGGTCTACTAGCGCCCGTTAATTTAACGGGCTTAAAAACACTAGTAATATATAATGTATTCCTTTACTAACTTGTGCTCAGGAGGAAAGCTTTGTGTAAAGTGAATTAGAGGAACAAGTCATCTACTAACCACCCCACATGACCTTCAGCTTTTTCTTCTTCTTCTGGTGCACCAGGAGCAGAATACTAAAGCCCAGTTCTCACTGAGGTAGTAAACCGCTCTAACTGTACCACTGCATGTAGGGACTCACATGACTTAATTTTCTTCCATACAAAGCAATCTTCACAACATAGAAAAGTGAGAAAAGTTCTAGTCTAACCTTCTCCCTAATATACTCTTGATATGTTCTTTTCCATTTTTCATATATTCTTTATATATTTTCTTCCAGATTTTGGTCATGTGAGCTCCCACATGCAGCTTTGCATTTCCCCCCAAGTCAGAGTGGTGACAGGGAATGGAGATTGGCCTCCTTTGGAAGCATGTGTCTAATATGTTTCAAGTGACTTCCACAGTACACCAGATCACAGTTTGTATCACACTATGATTTAGATCAGGGATTCTCAACCTTGGGCCCCCAGATGTTGTTGGACTTCAACTCCCGTAATCCCCAACCAAAGGCCACTGGGGCTGGGGATTATGGGAGTTGAAGTCCAACAACATCTGGGGGCCCAAGGCTGAGAATCCCTGGTTTAGATTACATGGATTGAGGTGGGTGGCTTCAATGAAGAGTGTTGGACTTGGTCACTTTCTTTGAATCTGTAAAAGATATGAATGTTTAAAACTTTTGCTAAGAGTCTGAGTTTTTATTAGTGGATGTGTATTTGGAATCTTTATGGAATAATTGGATACAATTTTAAAATAAATGCATCCATGCCTTAACAGTGACGCCCTATGGCAGTAAAGTAAAGTAAAGTAAAGTGTGCCATTGAGTCAGTGTCAGCTCCTGGCAACCACAGAGCCCTATGGTTGTCTTTGGTAGAATACAGGAGGGGTTTCCCATTGCCATCTCCCATGCAGTATGAGATTATGCCTTTCAGCATCTTCCTGTATCGCTGCTGCCCGATATAGGTGTTTCCCATAGTCTGAGAACCATACCAGTGGGGATTCAAACCAGCAATCTCTGGCTCGCTAGTCAAGTCATTTCCCCGCTGTGCCATTACATGGCTTCTATGGCTGTACACAAGAGTTTTTAACTATGAGGGATGCAACATGTTGCAGTTGTCTCTCTGAAGAGGTTGTGTGGGAACAAAGAACCTCACTGTGCTCAAGACAGGGCTGTATAAAATTTAAAGGCTATCTTGCCTTCAAGATAAATTTTTATTATGAAGGCTATCTTGCCATTTCTATTGTAAATGCACTTTTATAGTCTGCTTGAATGTCACCACCACCATTCACTGGCATATTTATTTATTTATTTATTTATTTATCTATTTATTAACATTTGTAAACTACCTAACACCTAAATCTCAAGGCAGTATACACAGTTTAAAACAATAATTATCTTGGCTGTTTCCCCCCATCCACTGGTATATCTAGGACTGCTACAACTAGAAGATGGAGAGAAGTTGTGCCCGATATATGTCACCTCTAGGGATTGTTTGAGTGGGTTTTATTTAGGGTGAACAACCGACTAATTGCTATATTATAAAGTTGTTCACACAACCATAGTGGGGAGGGCTGGAGGGAAGGCAGGATCCTACCTTCTCCTAGATAATCTGAGCCTCTTCTGGGCTCCACTGTTCATATGCCCTCGTGACTGGCTCAGTGTCAGAGTCCCGAAGTGTTGATGACAATACCTTCAAACTCTCCAACCCAACTGAGAGGAAGAGGAGGAAGAGGAAGAGGAAGAAGAAGACACAATCTGGATGGAATCTGCAGCCAAGAACAACATGAATGTCTTTTTCTTTTTTTTTAACTTTTCTGGCCACGTTTGACCAAATAATTATTTTGACGTTTGTAATGGCATCTCGCAGTCATAAGAACATTAACGAAGATCTGAGAGAAATGCTGCCAGCTGTGGAGCTCACACGTTTCTCCTTCCCATGATAGGACTTGCTATTTGATTTAAATGATAACAAAGGGTGTTCAAGCGAAGAGATGAAAGAGATCTTTGATGGCCCAAGGAACTATCTGATAAATTTTGACATGGGACTACAGCGGTAGGCTCAAAATTGTAAAATGAGCTTTTCGGAGTTACAGTGAAAACCACCATATATCAATAACAATACTCCCATGTTTTTCTGAGGGGTTTTTTAAAGCCTCCACAGAGGGGGAGCTAATAAACCACTTCAAAAGAAGGAAACTGTGGTCACTTACAGCACTCATGCTCTTTATATAAATACCACATCTTCCAACTACAGATGCAGTTGCACAGCAGTTATGTTAGAAGACATAAATATGGATGAAGTCATCTACAAACAAATGAAGTATTAACAGAAAATGAAGTATTAATAAAAACAAAAATGAAAGCTTTCCCTAATTGTAATTACAGTACAGTTGCCAAAGGGAAAACACATCTTATGGAAACACATACATTTGTTCACATCCATTCAGGTTACCTTTTGACTCAAATTTGAAGGTTTTTCTTGCAGTTCTCCATATGAGCCCCAGAGTGGTGCTGTTGGCCAGTATGATAGCCAGAGAGGATGGAGATCTACTGATGCTTTCTACACTGCAATTGCTCCATTAATGCTATACAGTTCAGAGAAACGACAGGACTCAAAGACAGAGCAGGCTGGCAAAAATAAAATTGCTCCAGTTTATACAAATTAAAGATAGTATATTCTTCCTTCTTGAGATTTCCTACATCATCATGAGCATTTGATCTGATCATAGCAAGCTGAAAAAAGGAAACAGCCCATTCGTATGAGAGCCAGATGGACAAAAGGCACAAAGAGAATGGCAAGGCAGCCAGAAGGCAAGTACTTTTTTTCTCACTACTTACTCTCTTCTGCCAGGCTGTCTCAGAGCAGATCCAGTATTCAATACCTGAGGAGATGGCAAAGGGTTCTTTTGTGGGGAATCTCATTAAGGATTTGGGATTGAATGCCAGAGACCTGACAAAGCGCAATCTGCATGTTGTCTCTGTGAATAAAATGCAATATTTCCATATCAACACAGAGAATGGAAACCTTTATGTGCGTGACAGGATAGACAGAGAAGAAATATGCGGCCAAATTCCACTTTGTCTTCTTAATTTTGAAGTTGTAGTTGAAAACCCTTTGAGTGTTTTCCATATTACTATAACAATTCAAGATATTAATGATAATGCACCTCAATTCCTCACTGGCAATATCAGCTTAGAGACAAGTGAATCCACATTGTTAGGCACTAGATTTCCCCTTGGGAAAGCAGAAGATCCTGATATTGGGATGAATACACTCCAGACTTACCAGCTTAGCTCCAGTCAGTACTTCACTTTGGAAGTCAGAGAGAGAAAAGATGGAAATAAATATGCAGAACTGCTGCTGCAGAAACCATTAGATAGGGAAAGTGAACCCTCTCTTCACTTGATCCTTACCGCCCTGGATAGGGGTGAGCCTAGAAAAACTGGGACTGCCCAAATATGGATTAATGTCACAGATGCCAATGACAACCTCCCTATCTTCACTCAAGAGGTCTACAAATTCAGCTTGCATGAAAATGCTCAAGTTGGGTCCCTTGTACTCCAGGTTGTGGCCTCTGATAAAGATGAAGGTACAAATGCCCAGATCAGGTATCATTTCAGCAACATACCAGCCAATTCCCAACAGAAATTCCAGCTGGATCCAACCAATGGTACAATCACTCTTATAGAGCCATTGGATTTTGAGGACACTGAACACTATACCATGACAGTGGCAGCAAAGGATGGTGGAGGATTAGAGACACACTGCAATGTCGAAATAAGTGTTCTTGACAAGAATGACAATTCCCCAGAGATAACACTGGTGTCCTTGTTCAACCCGGTCTCTGAAGATACTCTGCCTGGTACCTTAATTGCTCTGATCAATGTAAATGACAAAGATACAGGAGATAATGGAAAGGTTACTTGCGAATTAAAAAATGACTTGCCTTTCAAGATTCTTCCCTTTTCTAACAATTACTACAAGCTCCAGACAGACAGCACTCTGGACAGAGAAAAAACTCCAGAGTATAATATTACAATCACAGCCACTGACAAAGGAATTCCCTCTCTTATCACCCATAAAAACATCTATCTTCAGATAACTGATATAAATGACAATTCCCCTGGTTTTGAAAAATCTTCCTACAACATGTATGTGCAAGAAAACAATCCTTCTGGTGCCTCAATTTTCACTATCAAAGCCTCTGATCCAGATGTGGACCAAAATGCAAGGATCACATATTCCATCCTCCACAGCAATATTGAAGAACTTCCCATCTCTTCATATATTTCTATTAACTCTGAGACTGGTGTCATCTATGCCCAGCGATCCTTTGACTATGAACAATTCAGAGAGTTTCAGCTGCAAGTGAAGGCCCAGGATGGGGGGTCTCCCCCTCTCAGCAGCAACATCACAATGAGGGTGTTTATTCTGGATCGGAACGATAACAGCCCTCGGATCCTGGCCCCTTCACAAGAAGCCAAGGGATCAGCTTTGTTCGAGATGGTGCCTCGTTCAGCTGATGCAGGTTATCTAGTAACAAAAGTGGTGGCTGTTGATGCAGATTCTGGACACAACGCCTGGCTCTCCTACCATCTGATTCAAGCCACCGAGCCAGGGCTCTTCACTGTTGGATCTCATACTGGGGAGATTAGGACAGCGAGATCCTTTGTGGAAAAAGATGCTGTGAAACAGAAACTAGTCATTGTGGTGAAGGATAATGGGCAGCCTCCTCTCTCAGCCACAGTTACCCTGAACCTGGTGTTTGCTGAGAACTTTCAGGAGGCCCTTCCAGAAATGAAAAACCAATCCAGTGACTCAGAGTATCAGTCTGATCTACAGTTCTACTTGGTGATGGCCTTAGCTTTGATCTCTTTCTTATTCCTTTTGACTGTGATTCTAGCTATTATGATGAAGCTTCGACGATCGGGGAACCCCAGATTCCTACAGTGCTTTGGTCCCGTTCCTCAAGCTGGTGCCGTATTTCCACCCAATTTTGAAGATGGGACTTTGCCTTATTCCTATCAGCTTTGTCTCTCCTCAGAGTCCAAAAAAAATGAGTTTACCTTCCTGACACCCAACATAGAGATAGCAGACAATATTCTTTGTGGTGACAGATCTGGTGTGCCTTTCACAGACAATGGAGGAAACCATTTAAATCCTCAGGTGGAGAATATAGACAAGGTAAGATTTGGGAACTTATTTGCTGTGTCGGTTGGATAGGAATGGAGATGTTGTGGATGTTGGTGAGCTCTCTTAAGACATCCAAATGGTAAAGGGAGGATTATCCATGTCAACAAAAAATAACATCTGTAAAGGATCTGAAGAACTAGCTAGGCCCTGACGGCATCTTGAACTTTAAGGCTTACTAGCTTAGGGGTGATTTTGCTGGTCCCTGGGATGGGTTTGACATTGTTGGGCAGCTGCCTAGGGCTCTTTGAAGAGCTCACTGCTGATCCCTGAGGCCACCTTTGTGTCTCTGTGCCTTTGTATGGTGGTGGTGAAGCAATTCTTGAGGGACCTACCCAGGTAGAGAGGGTCAATGGAAAGCAGTTTTCTGATGGCTCTCTGAAACCTGGACTTAACCTTGCAGGATAGGGTCACCCATCCAAGGTGACTGATGAGAATGGTGGTTCCTAGCCTTCACCTTGATGACAGGTATAACTTCATTGCATTTGCAGAAGCTGGCCTTTACTAATTGACTGTGACAGATCAGATGTAAATTAATAAAGTTGTGGCTGATAGCTCTACTCATTTGCTGTTTTTTAGGTATTCCTGAAGTTTGGGGGCAAAGTCCAGTTCTCAGCTAAGCTGAATGTTTATCCAGAAGCTTTAAACAACTTGGTCCAACATTTTTCTGCTGCTGTCAGTTGGATGATAGCAATAGCTGCCCTGGTGTTGTTTTAGGGACTTGGTGCATAAATCACTTAGGTACTAAAGAAAGGGGTGAAGGAGATAATCTTTATTCTGCTATCCCCAACATAGGTTGTCATATTATGATCTAGATATATGGAGAGCTTTCTGTGGTTGACATATTTAATTATTACATTGACATTGTGATGAAAAGACAAGCATTGTGTACAGGGAACTGGGAAAATAGTTCATTACATGTCCCCAATATATGGACATCTAAAGGTTTGGAGTTCTTTCTCACTAACAATATAGATGAGAGAAACTGTATGAAAAATAACTGGTGTGGATATGTTCTAAGGCTCAGAGCTGATCCACCCACGCTCCTGTAGGCTCCTAAAGAAACACTGGTGGTCTTGCGCTTTTGGCAAAGAGCACAGATACTTAAAGTAGAGTGCCACTTAAAGTAGAGTGCCTGCACTCCAGAAGTCCTACTTAGATTTAAAAAAACATATCCCCTGTCATGACTGTCAAATGATTTGCCATTTTCATTTACACAGTAGTTTTCTTTCTAAAATAGAATCCACAACTGTTCACTACTACAGATCCTCACAGATTGTTTCCTGGAAATAGAGGGAAAAAACACTATAATATTGCAATCACATCCACCAACAAAAACACCCCACCTCTTTCCACTCACTGAACCATCCCACTACAAATTTTAGATACCAATGGCAATTTCCCTGCCTTTGAAAAAATCTACCTACATAATCTTTGGGTCAGAAAACAATCCTTCTGCTGCTTCGATTTTCAAAGTTACAGCTTCAGATACAGATCTGGATTGCAACTGACACTTCATTCTCAAAAACAGTATTCAAGAGCCTCCTTCTATAGCTTCATAAACTATGGAGACTGGCACTATCTATTCCCAGAGATTTTTTGAGTATGAGAACTTCATACTTAGAGAGCTTCAGATATACAATATGTTAAGGACCAGCTCAAGATGATGGATTCCCTCACTCAGCTGCAGTGTTACAGTGTGAGTATTTCTTCTGGAGCAGAACGATAACAATCCTTATATTTGCATGGTTTTGCATCCATTGAAAAGAGGTAGCTTGCTTTTAGGTTCACCTGAAATGAAGTGACATGACATCCCACCCTATATAATTCCGCTTTGACCATTGAAAATAATAGAATTTCCTTATTGAAGGTACTTAAGGGGAGGGCTCTTCTTTGTCATATATGGGAATGTTTTTGAATAACCCCATGAATTAGGTTACACAAAGCTTTTTTTTAAAAAAAGATTTATATCCCACTCTTCCTCCGAGGAGCTCAGAGGAGTACATGCTTATTTGTTATCCGCAAAACAACCATGTGAGGTGGGTTAGGCTGAGAGTTAAGTGACTGGCCCAGAGTCACCAAGTGAATTACATGGTTGAATGGGGATTTGAACTTGGGTCTTCCTGGTCCTAGTCCAACACTCTAACCACTACGCTATGCTGGCTCACATTCAGCAAAAATGTACTGAAATTCGAAGTTATAAGATACATTTTAGAGGTAGGAAACATTCTGAAAATGTAGGAAATCTCCAATCAAAGAACAATTTATTAAGGGTGGGTAACAAACTGTTTATTTTTATTGCTGTGATTTTCATAAACTAGTAAATACAGATCACACTGATATTTCATATGGATTAAACTAACTGTGCAAGAAAATTGCTCTTTTAAATATCCTTTTTAAACATACCGGGGCGGGGGGGGGGGGGTAGGGAGAGTTGTTTGATTGACCTAAGTGCTCTTGGGGTGGTTTACAAGCTTCAAATTAAAAAAATAAAACATTTGGGGGATTTTGCAGAGATTCGGGGAAAGAAGGAAAAGAAAGAACTTTCCTAATAGTTATACGCTATATAGTGTCCGTGTTTGGAATTTTCCAGTGGTGTGAGATCCTGCAGGATATATCAGCTTGTATTGAAGTTCTGAAGGTTTCATCATGTTTGTGAAACATTTGAATATCAAAAGTATTATATATAAATGTTCCTATTATTATTTCATGGCTTTAGTATAGAAGTGATTGGTATGTTCTGCTGTAAGACTTCATAATCCTATTATTGTCTCTATTTATATCACTATTATCTAGGAAAAAATGGCATGGGGAGGGAAGGAAGTCAGCTATGAGCAGAACGTTTACATTTGAACAGTTGGAAAGAATGTGAAGTTAAAAATGAGTGTGCATTTCAAACACTGACAAGAAAAACATAATATAATCACATCTTGATACATCATTCTTTCACAACAGGTTCATTTATTCAGTGGGGATGTGATATTTCATTGGTTAGTTGTTGCACTGTAATATTTAACGCCAGGCAAAGTAAGAGTTAAATTTATGGAGTCAGAGATAACATGACCACCCAAGCAGAAGAACACAGGAGTGAGTGCAATCAGTGTCTGAGACTCTAAGTGTCGCTGTTCACCAACCAAGACAGAGCAATGCAATGAGAAATTCAGTCTTCCCAAATCAGCTGCTTCAGAGCTGAAAACCCTGAGAGATCACACGCACTGAGCTTATTTGCATTGGGCATCCCAGCTGCAAGACAGCATTATTTGAAACAGGATCTTTTTAAACATTCTGCTAACACTCATTCATACCTAGAATAGAAATCTTTTCAGTGGCTTCTCACCAGACCAGGAATGGCAAAATCTCTCCAAGGCTGCAAAAGGGGAGTTGTCCTTTGCTTCTTACTTGCTTGCATCTGCCAAGCCATGGCCAGGCAGATTCATTTCTCCATTCCTGAGGAAACACAGAAAGGTTCTTTGGTGGGAAACATTGCAAAGGATCTGGGACTGGATGCAAAGGAGCTCTCAGAACACGGAGTCAGCATTATTTCCCCAGGTAGGACTCAGTATTTTACTTTGAATTATAAGACTGGCCATTTGCACACCACAGAGAGAATAGACAGAGAGAAGATCTGTGGCCATGTGCAGAAGTGTATCTTGAACTTTGAGATTATAATTGGGGATGCAATGAAAATTTATGGTGTTGAAGTGGAAATCACAGATATTAATGATCATGCTCCCATCTTCCAGTCAGAGGCACTAATGATAAATATCAGTGAGACAGCAGCAGTGGGATCCCGATTTCCCCTCTATGAAGCTCAAGATCCTGATCTGGGAAACAATTCTATCCAGGGTTACAAACTCAGTAATAATAGTTATTTTTCTCTCAATGTGCAAATGGCAAATGATGGTAGACAATACACTGAATTAGTGCTGGGAAAGCCTCTGGACCGTGAGGAAGCAGCTTATCACAATATGATCCTCACAGCATATGATGGTGGAGATCCGGTCAGGACTGGAACTATGCAAGTTCAAGTGGTAGTTCTGGATGCAAATGACAATGCACCCATTTTTAGCCAACGTATCTATGAAGTGAGGATTGAGGAAGATATTCCTATTGGTACCACAGTGGTTACATTAAAAGCCACAGACCTAGATGAAGGGACCAATAAAGAAATGAAGTATTCATTTAGAAAAATTTCACCAGAAGCTTCTAAAATATTCCACTTGGACCCAAACACAGGGGAGATAACACTTGTAGGAAGCTTAGACTATGAGAACTCTGCACTTTATGAAATGCAGGTCCAGGTCCGTGACGGTGGGGGTCTATTAGACAGATCAACCCTCATGATATTTGTTACTGATGTAAATGATAATGCACCAAAACTTGAGATAACATCACTTAATACTGCAGTCTCTGAAGACTCTCCAGCAGGAACCACAATAGCTCTTCTAAATGTCCAGGATGAAGACTCGACAGAGAATGCAGAAGTCACGTGTTCTATCCCCAGCAACCTGCCCTTCCAACTGAAAAAATCCTATGATAATTATTACAGTTTGTTGACAACGAGAGCCCTGGACAGGGAGCACGTTGCTGTCTATAACATAACTGTCACAGTTACAGACCATGGGACACCTCCACTTTCCACATCTACTATTATTCCCCTTCAGGTTTTAGATACCAATGACAGCCCTCCCCACTTCCTGCAATCAGTTTATACCACGTATTTAGTGGAGAATAATGCACGAGGGGCCTCCACATTTTCCCTGAAGGCAGAAGATCCAGACTGGGCGGAAAACTCCAGAATAACGTATTCCATCACTGAGGGAACCATCAGTGACTCCCCCATATCTTCATTGCTCTCTATTAACTCAGAGACAGGAGTTGTCTATGCTCTGCAATCCTTTGATTACGAAGACTTCCAGGAGATCCAATTCCAGGTCAAAGCTCAGGATGGAGGCTCCCCGCCACTCAGCTCCAATGTCTCAGTGACTCTCTTCATCCTCGATCAGAATGACAACGCTCCAGAAATCCTGTATCCTTCCCCTCCAACGGATGGCTCCACGGGGATAGAGCTGGCCCCTCGCTCCTCTGAGCCAGGTTACCTGGTCACTAAGGTGGTGGCTGTGGATGCGGATTCTGGCCAGAATGCCTGGCTCTCCTACCAGCTGGTCAAGGCCACAGAGCCCGGGCTCTTCACTCTGGGACTCCACACTGGAGAGATCAGGACAGCCCGTTTCTTTCTGGAGAAGGATGCCCTCAAGCAAAGCCTGGTGGTTTTGGTGAAAGACAATGGGCAGCCATCTCTCTCCACCTCAGTCACTGTCACTGTGGTACTTGCTGACAGCATCCCTGAAAGCCTCTCAGATCTGAGCAGCATCTCAGCTCCTATAGAGGATCCCCAGTCTGACCTCACCTTCTACCTTGTGATTGCTGTGGCTTTTGTCTCCTGCTTGTTCTTCATCTTCCTCCTTGTTTTACTGGCCATCAAGTTGCGCAACTGGAGAAATGCACAGCTGTTCAAATCAGGAAGTTTGAATTTCAGTGGTGTTCCTGTCTCACAGTTTGTGGGTATTGATGGAGTCCAAGCATTTCTTCACTCCTACTGTCATGAGGTTTCCCTCACAACAGACTCAAGGAAGAGCCAGTTTGATGTTTCTAAGGCAAAACATTCCCATACTCTGAGCAATCAACAGACTTACAAAGTAAAGGATCCCTTCCTCACTGTTGAAGATATTCAGAGCAGTAATGGCGAATCAGCCAATATCCAGGTGAGCTGTCCATGTAAAGTTTAAGTTCTGGTATGTTTAAAAAAACATATTTATTTTTATTAATTTTTTTTTTTACTGTTCACGATCAATAGAAAGAATAGAAGATCACTTTTTGGTATTTTTGGTATTTGTGGATATTTAAGAGGACAACCTTTTTTTATTAATACAAAAACCTGAAAAAAAATCTTATCTTGCTCAACAAATAGAGAGAGCAAGCAAAGAAAGAACAAAGGTAATAGTTTTCTTATTCTCTTTGGCAAGAAGAAGATATTAACTCATTGATGTTGTTCATGAAATGTGTACTGAAATACAGACTTCGTATCGAACAGTATTTCACATACATTTGCCTTGTGTAAAGGCAAATAGGTCTTGTTCTCACTGAATCTTACAAGCCAAACATTTCAAACATTCACTCACCACTCTACCTTGGAGGCAAATCACCCCCCTACCTCCACCCTCCAATATTGTGACAGACTGAGCAAAGGCCATCAGGTAAGTCATCCCAGGGAAAAACTGGCAGGTCTCATCTCCACACCACTCTAATATAGTTCTCCACAAGATAGGTAACCTACTTCTGGGATGTTCCACTTCAAAATGTGGGTGAAGGCTTACATAACTAAATGCTATTCCATACCAAAACAGTCTCTGCACATCGAAAACGAAAAGGACACAGCTGCACAACTTCAGCCCTCCTACAGATGTTGGGCTAGGTTGTTATATTATGGCCATAACTCCATAATTCCTGACTATTAGCAGCTCTGGCTAGGGATAATGGGAGTTGTAGTTCAACAGCCAAAGGACTGAAGGTGTGAAGCCTTTGTCTAGAAGAGGCTCAGACCTCTTCTAAGTCCCAACTCGGACTTAAGATCTTCTTTGGAGGCCCTACTCCAAGTGCCCCTACCAAACTAGATGTGGCAGGTGGCTATTAGGGAGAGGGCCTTATCAGTGGTAGCACCCCATTTATAATATTTCCTCCCCAGTGAGGTTCACCTAGCCTCATTACTTTGTGCTTTTAGACACCAGGTAAAGACTTTTTTGTTTACTCAGGCCTTTTAAATTTGATTTTTAAAACTGATTTTTTAAAAAGTTTAAGTGTTGTATAGGTGTGTGTGTGTGTGTGTGTGTGTGTGTGTGTGTGTGTGTGTGTGTGGTGATTTCTTGTGTTATGTGTTTTTACTTGATGATTTAATGCTGTGTTGTGAGCCACCCAGAGAACAATTTGTTATGGGGCAGCTAACAAATACAGTTTATTATTATAGAAGGTTTAGGCTTGAACCTTTTTTTTTTTTTTTTTTTTTTTTTGCTAACATCTGGTTTTCTACACACTGGGAATTTTAAATAGAGAGAAAGAGAGGAATATTAATTCTTGTCAGCCCCACCTAAAGTCTGAAGTGGTGCAGCCCAGGAACTAGTTGACCACCTCAATGAGAACTAGGCTGCGGACTGAGTTGCCTATTTTTACATCAGAATATTTTATTTTATTTTTTTCAAAAAGCACACTCAGCTTGCACATAGTGATTTAAGTTTATATTTGTTTATATTAGAAGGATGTAAAGAGGAAAATAACTAGGGGAAGTGTCTGAAGTATCAATGGGATATGTTAGCATAAGTGCAGCTATCAGGAATAAGTGCAATGTTCATTGTGACAATACTTAGATTGCACTTCCCAAACATGTGGAACAGTGGATAGTTCAGTGGATAGTGGACCAAGGAGAACTGGGCTGAAATCCCCACTCATCCATGAGTCTTGTTAGGTGACATTGGTCAAATTCCTATCACTCAGGTAGCAAAGCTAGGAAAGATTTCTTACTGAGACTTTGGAGAGCCTTTACCAGTCAGAGCAGACAGTGCTGGAATAGATGGACCAATGACTGGACTCTGTAGAAACCCGTTTTATACATTGATACCCTCATTCAATGTACTCTGGGTCATTCTCCATGACAACGTACTTATCTAAAGTATCTGGGTTGGAACAGGAGCAGCTCATAGGAAGGGGCTGCATGTCATCTGTGTCTGCCACCTCTGAGCAGCAACTGGGGGCGGGGGGAGCCTCAAGCATTTCCTAGTGGCAGGGAATGGGAGCCACTAAACAATTAGCTTGCAGCAACCAGCACAGTGCATCAGTCTGCACTGGGCTCTTCTGGCCATTCAACAGCTGCACATTTGACAGCCACATGGTGCAGACCCTGGCTGCCTCCTCCCTGCCACTCAGCAACGGCTTCTGCTGCTGCTGCTGCAAACAGTGCTCAGACTCCCCCGCAAAGCTGCCATTGTGTTAGTCACTATGCTTTTCCTGATGCCTCACCTTTGAACTATGTAGAAGCATTGTTCTCTTAAACTTTGGGATAGAGGTGCACCTCTGTCGTGCTAAGATAGCAATGTCAAGGGAACAGGTCTCTTTTGTAGCTGATGTTTTTGACCAAAAGACATTGTAAAGTCATAAATGTGAAAGACCGTGTGTGAAACTTTTGGCATGTTAGTGTTTGACTGAGTTCTACCTAATCAGAATACCTGCTTCAGAGCAAAAGTAAATAAATCCCTAAGAATGGACTCACACTGATTTTCTCAGTTCTGAAATAAAGGACATTATCAGGGAAGGGCATTCTTTCTTTTCTTTTTCTTTTTGGAAACATTAAGTCAAAGTAAACTATAAATGTTCATAAAGGCTACTTCCTTTAGAAATCAAATGGATATATCAGCATGTGTCAGCCATTGCAAAGGAGTATTATAAGCCACCAGTTGGGTGAAGGAAACTACAGAGAAATTATGTATAGATTCCAAAAACAAAGGAAGGTATTCAAAATATTTTACTCAGCTTCAAATACATGCTTTCAAATATGTTTATTCCTACAACACAAAAATATTAACACATCCAAGTTGCATTTCTATTTTAAATTGCATGAGAAAACATCCCTTGCAATTCCCAATCAAAGCCTCAGAGTGTCACTGTTGACCAATATGGTACCTGAAGAGAAGCTGGAGATCCACTATACAGTGATTTCTTCATCAGTACTGAACCGAATGGGAAAACAGCAAACGCAAAGACACCACAATTTTAAGCTGAAAGGCAGTTTACTCTTCCGTACTGAGATTTTTTCCAACTTCTGGGGGATTTTGATCAGACCACAAGAGCGGGGGGGAAGGAGGCTGCTAATTTGACAGGGATCCAGATGGACAGAAGACACAAAGAGAATGGCTGGACACTCAGAAGGCAAGTACTGCTTCTCTTACTATTGTCTTTCTTCTGCTGGGCTGCCTCAGAGCAGATTCGTTATTCAATTCCTGAGGAGATGGCAAAGGGTTCTCTTGTGGGAAACCTTGCTAAGGATTTCGGACTGAATGCCAGAGACCTAGCAAAGCGCAATCTGAATGCTTTCTCTGTGGCTAAAATGCAATATTTCCATATCAACACAGAGAATGGAAACCTCTATGTGAATGACAGAATAGATAGGGAGCACATATGTGACACAGCTCCACTCTGCCTTGTTAATCTGGAGGTGGTAGTTGAAAATCCTCTCAATATTTTCCATATAACTGTCACAGTTCAGGATATTAATGACAATGCACCACAATTTCCCAATGACAATATCAACTTGGAGACAAGTGAACTAACTTTGCCAGGCACCCGATTTCTTCTTGGAAAAGCTGAAGACCCTGATACTGGGATGAATTCTCTCCAGAATTACCAGCTTAGCACCAATCAGTACTTCTCCTTGGATGTTAGAGAGAGAAAAGATGGAAATAAATATGCGGAACTGGTGCTGCAGAAACCATTAGATCGGGAAAGTGAACCCTCTCTTCACTTGATCCTTACCGCCCTGGATGGGGGTGAACCAAGAAAAACTGGGACTGCCCACATATGGATTAATGTCACCGATGCCAATGACAACCCACCCATTTTTACTCAAGACATCTACAAGGTCAGTTTAAGGGAAAATGTTCTTATTGGGTCCCATGTTCTCCAGGTTGTAGCCTCCGACAAAGATGAAGGTACAAATGCCCAGATCAGATACCATTTCAGCAACATACCAGCAAATAGCCATAATATCTTCAGCCTGGACCCAGCCAGTGGCATAGTCACTGTAATTGGGATGTTGGATTTTGAGGAAATGAAAGAATACACCATGATGGTAGAAGCAAAAGATGGAGGGGGATTAGTGACACACAGCAACATTGAAATTAGTGTTCTTGATGAGAATGATAACCCCCCAGAGGTGACTTTAGCTTCTATGTTCAACTCCGTCCCTGAAGATTCTCTGTCTGGCACCTTAGTTGCTCTGATCAATGTAAATGACAAAGATACAGGAGATAATGGAAAGGTTACTTGCAATTTACAAAATAATTTCCCATTCAAAATTCTTCCTTCCTCTAATAGTTACTACAAGCTCCTAATAGACAGCTCTTTGGACCGAGAAAAACACTCTGAATATAATATCACAATCACAGCCACTGACAAAGGAATTCCGCCTCTCTCCACACACAAAATAATATCAGTACAGATCTCTGACATCAATGACAATTTCCCTGCTTTTGATAAATCTTCCTACAGCATCTATGTTCCAGAAAACAATCCTTCTGGTGCCTCCATTTTCAGTGTCCAAGCCTCTGATCCAGATGTGGATCAAAATGCAAAGATCACATACTCCATACTCCACAGCAACATTGAGGAACTCCCGATCTCTTCTTATATCTCCATTAACTCTGAGACTGGTGCTATCTATGCCCAGCGATCCTTTGACTATGAACAGTTTAGAGAATTTCAACTGCAAGTGAAGGCCCAAGATGGGGGCTCTCCCCCTCTCAGCAGCAACGTCACAGTGAGGGTGTTCATTCTGGATCGGAATGATAACAGCCCTCGGATCCTGGCCCCTTCACAAGAAGCCAAGGGATCAGCTATGTTCGAGATGGTGCCCCGTTCAGCAGAGGCAGGTTATCTGGTCACAAAAGTGGTGGCGGTAGATGCAGATTCTGGACACAATGCCTGGCTCTCCTACCATCTGATTCAAGCTACTGAGCCAGAACTCTTCTCTGTTGGATCTCATAGTGGGGAGATCTGGACAGCAAGAGCTTTTGTGGAAAAAGATGCTGTGAAACAGAAACTAGTCATTGTAGTGAAGGACAATGGGCAGCCTCCTCTCTCAGCCACAGTTACCCTGAACCTGGTATTTGCTGAGAACTTTCAGGAGGCTCTTCCAGAAATGAAAAACCAATCCAGTGACTCGGAGTATCAGACTGATCTACAGTTCTACTTGGTGTTAGCCTTAGCTTTGATCTCATTCCTATTCCTATTGACTGTGATTCTTGCTATCACGATGAAGCTTCGGCGATCAGGGAATCCCAAATTTCTCCAATGCTTTGCTCCCGTTCCCCATGTCAGGACCAGCGCCATATTTCCACCCAATTTTGAAGATGGGACTTTGCCTTATTCCTACCAGCTTTGTCTTTCCTCGGAATCCAGGAAGAATGAGCTTACCTTTCTGGCACCCAACATACAGATTGCAGACAATATTCTTTGTGGTGACAAACCTGGAGTGCCTTTCACCAGCAGTGGAGGAAACAATTTAAATTCTGAGCTGGAAAATGGTGAACAGGTAAGGCTTTCCCCGCAGGAATTATTTGTAATTCTTTACTGTTGCTGACACTGCAATGCTAACTGTTATAAAAATAGATGTGGCTGCATTTGTTTGTTTGTTTGTTTGTTTGTTTGTTTGTTTAACTTATATACCGCCCAAACTTTCATCTTTCAGTTGATCTATCTGGAAATAAATTAGTCTTTATTTTATTGGCCCTCATAAATCATGTTCTTATTTTTGCACACCATGTATATCGTTAAATAGTTGAAGCCCAGGGCTCAGAGTCTCTTTGACCAAGTGACTTATTTAATTGTTGGTTTGTTTGACACATTTAAATATCTCCCTAAACTCATATCTCTGAGTGGTTCACACAACAAATGCAGCATAAATTAAAGCAACAATTAATACTTTTAAAAACGAAATTTAACTAAAAGCTTGATTGAGTAAGTGTGTCTTTAAGAGATGTCAGAGATGGCAAAGCTCTCATTCTGATAGGGAGCATATTCCAAAGCCTCTGGGTGGCTAAAGAGAAGGCCAGGTTTGGGGCAGCCACAAGAAGAGTTGGTGGCAACTGCAGGCAGACCTCCCTGGCGATCTCAGTAGGCAATGAGAATCATGATGAAACCCTTTTAGGGTTTTGTAAGAAATAACCAGAACATTGTATTTTGCCCCAGAACACAATAGCAGCCAGTATAGGATTTTTTAAAAGAAAGAAAGGGAAAAAAGGGGGGGGGGGTAATATAGTCTGTTGGAGTTGTCCCAAAGGCCAACCTGACTGCTCCATTTTGCACCAATTTCAGCTTCCAAACTAAGTACAAAGGCAGCCCAACATAGAGGTCATTATAGTAGTCAAGCCTGGAGGTTACCAGCTCATGCACCACTGCTTTAAGGTCTATTTTAATTTCTCTGTAATATTTTGAGGGTAAGAGCTTAAATTAGTTAGCCGTTAAATCACATGAGAGAGAAAATGATTCTTCTCATTTCATGGAGTTTTCTGTGGTGAAGAAGTTGTTATTGTATCGTCAAGCACATGTATTTATATGACAGAAAATATAATCACCATTAATCTCTTGTAATGATGACTTCTAAAGCCATACTATTTTGAGTAGCCTTTGCAAGTTTACTTAACTTGAGCCTCCATAAAGCCATATAAATTATACATTTGTTCAGTTTAAGGCCTCATTTGTACCTAGTATAGGTAAATCGTGATGTTCCATTTTTTGTGGCATTTTGACATTTTGTGGCAATTTGACTCAAGTATGGCCAAATATCCACAAAGTGATTCCTGTGAAGTATAATCTGTAATTTTTAAACTACTGAGCCAACTACCTGGATTACACCTTTGATTGATTGACTGATTGATTGATTGATTACGTGCCGCCAAGCTCTTAGTGACCACATAGATTCTCTCCAGGATGACCTGTCTTCAGCTTGGCCTTTAAGGTCTCTCAATGGTGCATTCATTGCAGTCATAATCAAGTCCATCCACCTTGCTGCTGGTCGTCCTCTTCTTCTCTTTCTTTTAACTTTTCCCAGCATTATGGACTTCTCGAGGAAGCTGGATCTTCACATAATGTTTCCAAAGTATGTTAGTTTGAGCCTGATCATTTGTGCCTCGAATGAAAATTCTAGATTGATTTGTTCTGTAATCCATTTGTTTGTTTTCCTGGCTGTCCATGGTATCCTCAAAAGTCTTCTCCAGCACCAAAGTTCAAAAGCATCAATACTTTTTCTATCTTGCTTCTTCAAAGTCCAGCTTTTGCATCCATACAGTATCATGGGAAAAACCATGGTCCGAACGATTCTAATCTTTGTAGGTGTAGATACGTCATGGCATCTAAATATCCTTTCCAAGGCCTTCATTGCAACCCTACTTAGTGCTAGTCTGCGGCATATTTCTTGACTGCTGGATCCTTTACTGTTGACAGTCGCAATGTCTTCATTGTCAATTCTGAGGCTGGTTGCTGTACCTGTTGTCATTAGTTTAGTGTTCTTGACACTTAATTGCTGTGCCATTTTTTCACTGTGCTCCTTGACTTTCATTACTAGAGCTTGCAAATCATCCACATTCTCAGCTATCAGAGTGGTGTCATCAGCGTAGTGCGGGTTATTGTGTATCTTCCTCCAACTTTAAAACCATACTCATCTTCTTCCAATCCAGCTTCTCTCAGTATATGTTCAGCATATAAATTGAACAAATAAGGAGAAAGTATACAGCCTTGTCTTACTCCTTTGCCAATCTGGAACCAGTCTGTTTCACCATGTTCTGTCTGGACTGTGGCTTCCTGTCCTATGTATAGGTTTCTCATGAGAACAATGAGATTTTCTGGGACACCCATTTTCCTAAGGATATTCCACAATTTGAGCATCTGGCATTTGCCTTTCCATGTAGGGCTGTAATCTGCATTGGATGATCCTGAGTATTATTTTGCTAGCATGTGAAATTAAGGATATTGTGCAATGGTTTGCGCAATCTGTTAAGTCTCATTTCTTTGGTATGGGTATGTAGACTGACCTCTTCCAATCTCTTGACCACTGTGTTGTTCTCCAAATTTGCTGGCATAGTTTGGTTAGAGCCTTGACTGATTCTTCTTCTGTTGCCTCCCATATTTCTGTAGCTATTCCATCAATTCCTGTAGCCTTCTGACTTGGTAATGACTGGAGTGCTGATCTAACTTCATATTTCCATACTAGAGGTTCTTGCAAGTAGGGAATATCTTCTAGAGTATCTTTGATGTTGACATCCCTGCTGTACAGATTTTCAGTATACTCCTTCCATCTCTGTTTGACCTTCTCTGAATCAGTTACTATCTGTCCTTTGGCATATAGGTTGCTGCTGCTCCCGCCATTCCTCCCATGCCAATAAAATAAGATCTGTAGTCTTTCATGTTGCAGAGTAATTACTTATCTTGCATATGTGGTTGGACAGGAAGCAACTTTAACTAAGAAACAAGACTTTGATATTTATTACTAAATAAAACATAGGCTAAGAAAATAATAAAAAGACATAGTTTCTTATGCTGAGAGAGGGGAAACCTCTCAGTTTGAAGTTCAGGACAACAAGTAGGAAAGCTAACAGATACTTAGACTCCACCCCCGAGCCTAAACACAGATTTATACACATACAGAACAAAGATAATATCTATGGCAAAACCCCAACATTCCCCTTTGTGGTGTCTTGAATTACAAGTCCCACTTATGGTGTGGTGCAATCTTTTCTGTCTCTGAATCTGGTGTGCCTTCAGTTTTGTACCAGTTTTTAGGTTCTGGCATTTTCTCTTATCTGGCTGCCAGTGGCAGTCTTTTAGATGGGATCCCTTTATGGATACTGCTTGAGCGTCTCACTTGTTCCATCTCAATCTGCCCTTCGTAACTGGATCTCTCTGGTTCTATGAATACTTGTTAATTTTGTTGCTGTGGTTGCTGTTCAGCCTCTTCACTTACTGGAAAATCCAGGTCACAGACTTTACATTGGCATTTGACTTTTGCCTCTCATCAATCAAAATATGCAACACTGTGCAGTTTAACAGTCTCTGTGACAGGATCAAGTATTCTGTAACCTTTGCTATAAAGTGTATAACCTATGAATATTCCTTCATCACTTCTGAAATCTAATTTTCTTCATGGTTCTTTAGGAATATATGCATATGCTTTGAATCCAAATACTCTAATATGCTTTAAGTTAGGTTTTGTCCGATTCCACAGTTCAAAGGGCATTATTCCTTGAGTTTTTGTTGGAAGTCTCTTCTACCAATAAGTTGGAGTCATTACAGCTTCTCCCAAGTATTTGTTTTCTAGTCATGAGTCAAGAAGCATACTTCTAGACATTTCAGTCAAAGTTCTGTTCTTTCTCTCTGCCACTCCATTTTGCTTTGGAGTATAAGGTATTGTTCCCTATTGATTAATTCCTTGGTTTTTTAGGTATTGCTCAATATCCTTCCCAGTATATTCCTCACCAGATATGTACACACAAAGACAAGCATGCACTGAACCAGAACAGACACAATGTCTATGGCAAAATCCCAACATTCCACCCATGTGGGCTAGGGAGGTGCATGGAACTGGTTCGGAGGCCCTTTATGAGCCTCCGCACTGGTTCAAACGACCGGCGATTCTGCCGGTTCAAAGGTGGGGGTGACTTTAAGGGCGGTTGTCAAGGGCACACGCTACCATAATAAATCAAAGCAACAGCTGGAATGCGTAGGATTGAGTTTTTACTAGCAGCAAAGCAAAAGCAAGTGTACATAGGACAAAGTCAATGGAAATTACAACATTTGAATCGTCAGTCCATAAATCATAGTTGAGTGCCAAGTCCAATATGGGTTAATGCCAGGAGAGGGGTCGGTTGCCAGTTCCGTAGTCCAGGGGGTTCCGAAAAGAGTCACAAGTCAATAGCCAGGCACAGGGTCAAGATCACAGGAGCAAACAGGAACAAGGTGCTCACAAACAGGGAGCTGGAACTGCACACCAAAGCGATCAGTTGAATCCAGTGAGCGGAGTGAGCAGTCTGAATTTATAGCTTTTCAGGAATAAATGTCAGGTGAAGCCAATTAAGGCCCCGCCTGCCTTCAGAGCTGCAGATTCAGATGCCTCCCTGGTCAGACTTTGCAGCCAAACGGCTGCTGCTTCTCTGCACAAAATGCGGCTCCTTTCTGCAGTCATGCCGATTATCAATGTAGCTCACTGGTCTGCTGCTTGGTCCTGGCTCGTCCCCATCTTAAGAGGGCAATGGCTCCCCAGCAGCCTCCTGCTGTTCCACAATAGGTAAGCTCTCCATCCGTGGGGCTTCCTCCGCAGCATCAAGGGTCTGTGCGTCAGGCAGTTCCTCTTCAGAATATTCTGAATTGGACTACTGCCTGACAGTGGTGGGGAAGTGCACTTACCCCTCCCTCTGCTCCCCCCCCCCACTGATACGCCATTTGGAAAGGGACTGTCGGGGCAGCAGCGTACCTCCCTGCTGCTCCGTTGCCTCCTTGGTCCCAACATCACCAGAAGTGCATGATGTGCCTGTGCATGTTGGCACACACACGCACGTCGCACTCACATGCTTGACGTGCACGCTCACAAGTGCAACCCGCACAGGCACATTGGGTACTTCTTGTGACATCGGGACTGAGGAGGCAACAGAGAGCCAGCGTGGTATAGTGGTTAGAGTGCTGGGCTAGGACCGGGGAGACCCGAGTTCAAATCCCCATTCAGCCATAAAACTAGCTGGGTGACTCTGGGCCAGTCACTTCTCTCTCAGCCTAACCTACTTCACAGGGTTGTTGTGAAAGAGAAACTCAAGTATGTAGTACACCGCTCTGGGCTCCTTGGAAGAAGAGCAGGATATAAATGTAAAAATAACAACAACAACAGGGTGGCAGGGAGGTACACTGCCGCCCCAACAGTCCCTTTCCAAATGGAGCTCGGCAGGGGGAAAGCGAAGGGGGAGAGGTAAGTGCACCCTCCCCCACCTTTAAAGTCAAACCCCCTGCTTTTGAACTTCCCCTGCCTGGTTTCGTGCACATCCCTAATGTGGGCTGCTATGAAATCCTGGCTCCAGCCATGCAGGTAATGCCGATATGCTTTGGAGCTTGCTAGTGACAGGTTAATTTAGTGTATTGTTGATATACACTAAACTTGATAGCCAGTTCAACTGAATACAATTAAAAACCTCTTGTAGAAGCAGCCATATCAGTAAAAGAGCATTGAAAGGTCCCATGTCTATTCCTTGTAGGTCAGGGCTACTCGGCTTCAGCCCTCCTGCAGATGTTGGCCTACAACTCCCATCATCTGTGACTATTGGCCAATTGTGGCTAGGGATTCTGGGAGCTGTGGTCCAAAAACAGCTGGAGGACCACAGTTTAGTAGCCCTGTTCTCACTCAACATCACTTCCCTATCCTATCTTCAATGGTCAGAAAGAAATGGAGAGCATGAGGTTTTCCAGATGGTAATCTATAGTAGCTTGACTATAGTTGCAATTGCAGGGTGTTCAGAAGATGAACGGATTTATAGTGTTCAATACGGTTACAGTTTCTGGGTGTTCAGTCAGCAAACACACTTCCTAGCTTTTTTCATGACAAGCGGCCCTCAGTCCATGAAAGAAGAGTTCTTGGTGTTTATCAAAAAATTCAGAAAGTTCTGTAGAACTCAGCAGACCAAATATTTTATAATTAAAAAGTTATGCAAGAATGGCTTACACTTCAGAAAAAAGAATCAAATGCATAGAAACCAGGCCTTCTAAAACAGATGTAGAATATATCAATATTAAATCCTGAGTCAGCACTGTGATTCCGTGGCACAAAAATACTGAGACCATTGAAGTCTACAAATACAGAAGAATCATTGCTCAGTACCAGCAAGACCTCTTTTGCAGTATTAAGTTCAGTTCTGGGCATGTACGTTCAGGAAATATTCATAGAAGAAATGTTGATAGATAAAAGTATGACAAATAAAAAGGATTTGGAAGGAACTATTGCAGAGAAGTGGCTGTGTTAAGTCTGTTTTAAGAAAAATCAAAAGAATCTTGTGGCACCATAAAGACTAATATGTTTATTGTAGTATAAGTTATTGTGAAATAGCCTAGAGAAAAGAAAAACATTAAGGGCAAAGAAAGTGGAAGAAGGGTGAAATGCTAATGCTATTATCAGACTGAGCAGGGGAAACAAGCAGTCCATCATTCATGACTTGTGGAGTAGGTCTCAGACACAGCACTGACCTCTTTGGAAGACTGCTGGATGCAGCTTCCCAGTCAGATGTCCATTAATTTCGTACAGCCGTTTAAATATGGTTTTTCATCCAATATTGTAGATTTTGCATTTTATAGAATATTCTGCAAGTCTTACAAACAAAAAAGAGAGATTTTCTCTAACCACCAAACAATGAACATGAGAATATAAAAATAGATAATACCTTTTGTTTATATATTACAGATGCTCAAAAATGTATGAAACATTTTGGAACAGTAAAATCAACATGTCCTAAAACATTTCAATCAAAGGCTAAGATTTTAATATACTAATTCTAAGACAAATATCTGACTAAGCAATATATATATATTTGTTTTAGTATAAGAACATTTTGTGTGTTTTTACCCCCATATTATTTCACAATACATCAGTGCTTTTTCTAGTAATCTTTTACTTCTTCTTCGGCTATGTATGGATAGATAGATAGATAGATAGATAGATAGATAGATAGATAGATAGATAGATAGATAGATAGATAGATTTATTTTGGTCATTGACCAGCAATAATAAACAGACAACAGCTACCAACAGTAATCAGATGGTGAGTTCTTCGCGATTTTTACAAACTACATAACAGAACTTGGCCACATTCCAAGACACTGAGTCTTTAAAATCTGACAACAAATAATCTAAATAAAACTCATCAGTGTGGCCAGGAAATTCCATTAAAAAGAAGAAATAAAATTAATTTGAATATCCTTGTAAAATGTACAATAGAGTACAGTAGAGTAATACCTGTGCAATTGTTTCTATATATCTCGAACCACAAGCGGGCTGAGTATGGTAATTTCTTAAACTTCCCCTCTAAAACTGCACTGGGACTCCATCCTCATAAGCTCCTCCTTGGAAAGGCCGTAAGATTGTAGCTTCTTTCTTAACAACACTTTTCATCTCGAAGCATAACTATCTATAAGGGTTAGAGGAGCCAAGCCAACTGTGGATGTATAGATACAATTCCAGATGGTTCTCTGAGATATTGCGACTGGAGAAGAAGCCATAACTATGCCAGCAAAGGGATTTTGAAACAATTATATACTATTTACAGTACTTTTTAAGTTCCAAGAGTTGGGTAGAATACTAGGAAAAAACATAGGAAAACCTTTGATTATTTTTATTGAACAGAAGTACACATGTCCATAACTGTTTATGCGGACACTGTAAAGTAGCATAATAAACATAACCCTGAAGAACAGTTAATCTTATCAACATAGTTTTTAATAGACATTCTGATTATTGAGATTATTTTGTGTAAAGAGTGACTATCCACTTCCACATTTGCATTTGCAAGGGCAAAATAAGGACTTTCCTAAGGTTGTATATACATCCTGATACTTTTCAAAACGTTTCAGTAAAAATTCCCCCCAAAATCATGGTAAACTGAAACAAATTATTATATATTTTATATAACAATGCAATGTAGCAAATCTGTCAGTAGCATATTTGAAATTGTAGAAATTGTAGCAGGAAAATAAAAACTAGACAACCGTTACTTTTGGTGAAAGATTTGATAATTTTGTATAGCAAGAGAACATGAGAAAGGTGGAGTAGGAGTTTTGTGCATTGTAATATTTAACACTAGATAAATAATTCTACTGTATATATCATGAGATTCCAAACAGAACACAAGGGAGGGTGCAGTTAGTGTCTGAGACTCTAAGTGTCACTGTTCACCAACCAAGACAGAAATGCAATGAGAAATTCAGCCTTCCCAGATCAGCTTCAGAGCTGAAAATGCTGAGAGATCATACACACTGAGCATATTTGCATGGGGATTCTCAACTACAAGACAACATTTTTTGAAGCAGGATCCTTTTTTACATTTTGGTAACAATCATTCATACCTGGAATAGAAATCTTTTGTGGCTTCTCATCAGACCAGGAATGGCAAAATCTCTCCAAGGCTGCAAAGGGGGAGTTGTCCTTTGCTTCTTACTTGCTTGCATCTGCCAAGCCATGGCCAGACAGATTCATTACTCCATTCCTGAGGAAACAGAGAAAGGTTCTTTGGTGGGAAACGTTGCAAAGGATCTGGGACTGGATGCAAAGGAGCTCTCAGAACACGGAGTCAGCATTATTTCCCCAGGTAGGACTCAGTATTTTACTTTGAATTATAAGACTGGCTATTTGCACACCACAGAGAGAATAGACAGAGAGAAGATCTGTGGCCATGTGCAGAAGTGTATCTTGAACTTTGAGATTATAATTGGGGATGCAATGAAAATTTATGGTGTTGAAGTGGAAATCACAGATATTAATGATCATGCTCCCATCTTCCAGTCAGAGACACAAGTAATAAATATCAGTGAGACAGCAGCAGTGGGATCCCGATTTCCCCTCTATGAAGCTCAAGATCCTGATCTGGGAAACAATTCTATCCAGGGTTACAATCTTAGCATCAGTAACCACTTTTCTTTGGTACTACAAACAGTAAAGGGCAAACAGTATGCAAAATTACTACTGGAAAACTCCCTGGACCGTGAAGAAGAAGCACTTCACCATCTTGTCCTCACAGCATATGATGGTGGCAATCCTGCCAGAACGGGCACTACACACATTCACATTAGTGTCCTGGATGCTAATGACAATGCACCCATTTTTAGCCAACCTATATATGAAGCGATTGCTAGTGAGGATTTTCCTATAGGAGCCACTGTGCTTACTTTAAAAGCAACTGACTTGGACGAAGGGACCAACCAAGACATGAAGTATTCATTTGGGAAAATCACACCAGAAGCTTCTAAAATATTCCACTTGGACCCAAACACCGGGGAGATAACACTTGTAGGAAGCTTAGACTATGAGAACTCTGCACTTTATGAAATGCAGGTCCAGGTCCGTGACGGTGGGGGTCTCTTAGACAGATCAACCCTCATGATATTTGTTACTGATGTAAATGATAATGCACCAAAACTTGAGATAACATCACTTAATACTGCAGTCTCTGAAGACTCTCCAGCAGGAACCACAATAGCTCTTCTAAATGTCCAGGATGAAGACTCGACAGAGAATGCAGAAGTCACGTGTTCTATCCTCAGCAACCTGCCCTTCCAACTGAAAAAATCCTATGATAATTATTACAGTTTGTTGACAACGAGAGCCCTGGACAGGGAGCACGTTGCTGTCTATAACATAACTGTCACAGTTACAGACCATGGGACACCTCCACTTTCCACATCTACTATTATTCCCCTTCAGGTTTTAGATACCAATGACAGCCCTCCCCACTTCCTGCAATCAGTTTATACCACGTATTTAGTGGAGAATAATGCACGAGGGGCCTCCACATTTTCCCTGAAGGCAGAAGATCCAGACTGGGCGGAAAACTCCAGAATAACGTATTCCATCACTGAGGGAACCATCAGTGACTCCCCCATATCTTCATTGCTCTCTATTAACTCAGAGACAGGAGTTGTCTATGCTCTGCAATCCTTTGATTACGAAGACTTCCAGGAGATTCAGTTCCAGGTCAAAGCTCAGGATGGAGGCTCCCCGCCACTCAGCTCCAATGTCTCAGTGACTCTCTTCATCCTCGATCAGAATGACAATGCTCCTGAAATCCTGTATCCTTCCCCTCCAACGGATGGCTCCACGGGGATAGAGCTGGCCCCTCGCTCCTCTGAGCCAGGTTACCTGGTCACTAAGGTGGTGGCTGTGGATGCGGACTCTGGCCAGAATGCCTGGCTCTCCTACCAGCTGGTCAAGGCCACAGAGCCAGGGCTCTTCACTGTGGGACTCCACACTGGAGAGATCAGGACAGCCCGTTTCTTTCTGGAGAAGGATGCCCTCAAGCAAAGCCTGGTGGTTTTGGTGAAGGACAATGGGCAGCCGCCTCTCTCCGCCTCAGTCACTGTCACTGTGGTACTGGCTGACAGCATCCCTGAAAGCCTCTCAGATCTGAGCAGCATCTCAGCTCCTATAGAGGATCCCCAGTCTGACCTCACCTTCTACCTTGTGATTGCTGTGGCTTTTGTCTCCTGCTTATTCTTCACTTTTCTTCTAGTGTTATTGGCTCTCAGACTTTACAGGTGGAAAAACTCACAGCTGTTTGACTCAGGAAGTGTGCATTTCAGTGGTGTTCCAGTTTCACAATTTATGGGAATTGATGGAGTTCGAGCATTTCTTCACTCCTACTGCCATGAAATGACCGCAGACTCAAGGAAGAGCAGTTTCAACTTTCAAAACGGAAATTCTTCCAATACTCTGACCAATCAGCATCCTTGTGAGATAAAGGACCCCTTCCTCACTGCAGAAGATATTAAAAACAGTTGTGGGGATTCGGCTACTATTCAGGTGAAGGGTCTCTGTAAAACTAAAAACCTTCAAATTTCTAGTTAGCTATTAATGTCATTTATTTTGTTTGTTTCTTTTTCAAATCTTCTACAAATATAAGATGGAAGGTATAGTAAATACTCTGATTTATGCTGCTCCTGTAAAAAGATCTTTAAGTAAGCACATACCATGCTTTAGTTAGCAATTTTTGTATGCCACATAGAATAGTGCATACAGTGAAAGTTCTAATTAACATCTGTTTCCAAGAAGAGCTTGACTGTTTCAAGAATGTTGACAGTACACACATCACTGTAATGTCCTCCAGTTTTGTGGCTCTCCTTGTGTAGATAAATAAGGCCTGTTGTATAAATAGGAACAATGATCCATGTAGTCAGTGAGTTTTATCCAAAGAAAATGAATCCTGACTAAGCTCGATAGAAAACAATGGAGACAAGTCAATTGTAACTAACTTAATGCCCGATTACTTTCAGTGGGCATCATGATTCAGTAGCTGACATCCTGACTAAATTACATGATAGAAGTCCTATTGAAATTAAGTAGTTTAGAGTAACTCGTGAGTAGTACTACTGAGTAACTTCATCTGGATGTTGGCCACTTTTCTTGGATACAGCCCAGTGACTGACAAAGTGAGTGAGCAAAGAGCAGCTGCTGGGACGTGCCAGGAGCTTTCATGCAACTCTTCCAGTCCTCCTGTGTGTTTGCTGTTGACACACACACAGAAGAATTAGGCCTAATATTTTGCAAGTGCTGCTTGTGCTCTGGAAGTGTTCCTGTAACATCAAAAACAGGTCTCTGAGGGTCAGTGACATGTTTCCAACCTTGAAGAGCACTTCTGGAGTATGAGCAGCGGTCCGAAGTGCTAGACCTCTGGTACAGCAGTTCATGCACAAGAGGACTGGAGGAGTCTTGCAAGGCTCCTGGCACATCCCAGCAGCCCCTCCTTGCACATGGGTTTTATTTAGTCAAGAAGTCAGCCAGTATTATCAACCTGTGGCTCCAGACTCTCCTAGTCTTCCTTTGTAAGATATTTTAATTGGCAATATCAGGGCTTGCGCCTGTGTACTAAGTGCTTGACTAACATATATACCAGGTGAATGAGCTACAAATAATGAAGTCTCTAGTTTGACTCTTACCTCTACCATGCTGTCAGAAATGGCCTTAGGCAAGACACTCTATCCCAGCCTCAACCTAACATCTGCAGACTAACTAACCTTATGTGATAATATACACCGTGAAAAGCACTATATAAACACCAAGTATTTGATACTTTGGATAATATTATAAAGGATATCTGAAAATCCATTTATACATATTTATTATTATTTCTTGTTTACACAGTCAGACAGGTGTTATTGACTGGTTTGTTTTATCCAGACATCGAGTCCTTCCCAAGGACCTGGGATGGCTGGATTTTATCATCAATACTGTTGGTTATTATAGATATCATGACAAACTATAGGCAGTTCCCAATAAAGTTGCTTTTTGTAATTGGCTGATGGTGATTTCTGTGGCCCCTATGGTGTTGAGGTGCTCTTCAAGTTGTTTTGGAATTGCACCTAGGGCACCAATTACCACTGGAATTATTTTGGACTTTTTCTGCCACAGCCTTTCAATTTCAATTTGTAGATCTTTGTATTTTGTTATTTTTTCTATTTCTTCTTCTTCTATTCTGCTATCCCCTGGTATTGCTATGTCGATTATTTTAACTTGGGTTTTTTTCTTCTCGACTACAGTTATATCTGGTGTATTGTGTGGCAGATATTTGTCTGTTTGTAGTCTGAAGTCCCATAATATTTTTGCATCTTCGTTTTCTACAACTTTTTCAATTGTATGGTCCCACCAATTTTTGGCTACAGGTAGCTTGTATTTTTTGCCGATGTTCCAGTGTATCATTGCTGCTACCTTGTCATGCCTTTGTTTGTAGTCAGTCTGTGCGATCTTTTTACAACAGCTGATTAGGTGGTCCTCTGTTTCATCTGCTTCTTTACAAAGGCGGCACTTGCTGTTTGCTGTTGACTTTTCGACTTTTGCTCTTATTGCATTTGTTCTTAGTGCTTGTTCTTGTGCAGCCAGTATTAAACCCTCAGTTTTTTTCTTCAAGTTGCCATTCTTAAGCCATTGCCAGGTCTTGGTGAAGTCTGATTTTCCACTTATATTGTGCAAATATTGACCATGCAGTGGCTTATTTTTCCATTTTTCTGCTCGGTTCTTGGCTTGTTCTTTCTTGTAGGCCTGCTTTGTTTCATTGGTGTTGAATAGTTATGCATTGGTGTTGCATTATTGACCATTTTAAGTGCATCTTTTTTACTGTCCTTGATATATTCTTCAAGGCCTCTTTTCTCCTCCTCTACTGTTTGATGGACTTGCAGCATTCCTCTTCCACCTGAGCTGCGAGGGAGGTATAGCCTATCGACATCACTGCGGGGGTGCAGAGCATGATTGATGGTCATGATTTTCCTGGTCTTACGATCTAGCGTCTCTAGCTCTGCCTGTGTCCAGTCTATTATTCCTGCAGTGTATCTGATAACAAGTATAGCCCAGGTGTATCGCTTGTATGGTGTTCCCGCCATTGAGTTTGGACTTTAGGATTTTTCTAACTCACCTGGAGTATTCACTTCCAATTTTTCTTTTAACTTCAGCGTGTGCAATGTTATCAGCCTGGAGAATGCCCAAGTTGTTGTTGTTGTTATAATTATAATTATTAGCTTGTTGCAGTTCATTATCTGAAGAGGGAAGAGATCTGAGGATTCCAGTTGATCAAAGGAGACATTCGGCAGTTTCATATGCAATGGTGGCAAATCCAGTTCCACCAACTACCAGTTCCCATCAAGCATGTGCGCCCAGTAAGATCCATTAGTTCCTTACCTTCCATGTCATCTGAACCCACCTATGTCAGGTTGCTGAGCATCACTTCCCTCTACCACCCAAAATCCATAACCGAGAGTGGTGGATGTTGGTGGCAGAGAGAAATGCTGCTCGGCAACCTGACATTGGTGGGTTTGGTTGACATGGAAAGCAGGGAGCTACCAGCTTACACCAGGAGTTCACACTTACTTGGAGCCAGCATTTGGCACAACTTGACTTGCTGCCGTTACATGTGAAGCCTTATGAGTCGGCACTATGGCAAAGCAGTAAAGAGCAGTAAAGATGTGATGTTTGCATATACTAGATTAAGGTTGCCGTCCAAAGCACACGGGCTGATATCCTGACTAAATGTACTTTAGGAAGTCCCACTGGAATTAAAAGTGCATTTAGTCAGTATGTCAGCCACTTTCTAGAAAGCAGGCCGGATTGAACTTAACATGCTTAAAATTGTACTGCACAGGAATGAATTAAATATTTGAACACAATTTTGAAGATACTACAAAACATTAATTCGGGCTTGATTGGGTGCAAAAATACTTACATGAATGAAGATGAAAGAACAATAAACTGGGAGCAGGGTTAAAGAAAGTTGTGTATGAGGAGCTCCCATATGCTCAGACTTCCCAGTTCACTTCAGTGGTGGACTCAGCTCAGATCATGCAATCAGACATGTATGTGAAGCTGGGGTGTAGCAAGGGAAGAGTGGGCCCATGTTCACATAGTGAAGGTTGTTCACATAGTGAACATGGATGGCCTCTCCATCATGGCAATACGTGGCACTGCATGCACATGTGCACCCACCCACCCACCCATGCTCACCTCTCCCCTCCTCCGGCTGGCTGCCCGCCCACCCGCCTGATGCCCCCAGCTGACACCCCTGCCATCATCACTGCCACTGCCGCCAGCCACCTCCTGCAACCTGGCTCTCAGGTCCATCCTCCTTCTACCAACTGAGAGCCCTCTGTGAAAGAGGATGCATAAGCATCCTCCAGTGGGCCCCTGGCTGATGGAAGGATGATGGGCCTTGGAGCCAGGTAAGCGGCAAAGGTGAGCCACAGAAGTGGCTAGCAGCATGGCAACGACGGAAGCCCCAGTCACCTGGAGTGGGGAGGGGAGTAAGGTGGCTCCCAGACAGCTGGGCGGCTCAGGTTCTTTGGACCCATCTGCCCAATTATAGCTCCACCCCTGATAAGAAGCTAGTTCTGCAACTGAAGTGTATGTGGGGACGTTACATATAAGGGAACCTTGCATATTCATCAGAGACTTTTTGTGTACCAGGAGCCCATGCTAGATGACATCATAGAAGCAGATTTATTTAGATTAGGGGTACTGCAAACAGGGAAATATTAAATTTAGTTGAAAACGAGAAGGTATTTAATCATTAATGTTCTGGAAGAGACTCCCTACCCTGGGAGTTATTCTCACATGGCTTCATGCTGTGGGGTAAATGTTGAGCGAAGCCATTTTGAATTACACTCGTGGCATTGTGGGAAGCAGCCCCTCCCCTCTGCTCTCATTTTTTGTTTTTGCAAGTTCACATTGCATGCCTCCGTGTTTTCCTTCTAGCCAGTGGGTGGAGGGCGGGGGAGAGATTACTAAAGAGCTATATCTGCATTTCTAAAGAGAGTATCCCTCTTATCATGCTAATGATTCTACATCAGTGCCTCTCCCTGTTTGCTCCAGGCGTTTTCAGGAAAAAGAGCTTAAAACCAGCATTTTAAAAACTTGGAAATACATTGAGATAAGCTAGAATTCTCAAGACAAAGCCTGATTTGTGTGTGGAGTGGATCCAAGCATCTCGAAGGGACTTTGGGGTAAACTTGGCTGGTGTGTGAATGCACACACTCTCTTCTGAAGGATATTCAGGGTAGAAGCCCTGTCTGTAAAGCCTCCTAGAGCAGATAAGGAAGCAAATAACCTCACTGATTTCAAGAGAGAATTGAATAAATTAATAATTTGTTGTTGTTTCTATTTTATTCCAGTGCCCCAATTCTGGGCCAGTGTCCCCCTCTTCCATCCTACACATTGTTTTAGGTTTTCTCCTCTTCCTCTAGAAATCAGGAACTAATTCAAGACAGGATGATGGATAGTATTACATTGGGATGTCTGCCCAAGCTTAGGGTTTGATTAAATTTTTATATTAGTGACTGGGAAGGAATTTTTCCCCAGATCAGCTTGGAAAGGGAAGATATTGCATACCCCTGCATGTAGCTTATTTAGGACCTGAGCAGTACACATTACTCAGGCCTCTTGTTTGCATAATTTGAAGCTGTATCATCTATTACTTATGGCTCCTAATGATCAGCAGATATACATTGTTTAAAGAAAAATATTTACATGTCCTTTAAGAACTCTGAATTACTGGATTTGCTAGCAAACCTATGAGTAAGTTTTGAAAACTAATGTTTTGCCACACAGCTGTCATCATCTTCAGTGGAGCTCTCAGCATTCCCCCTTCTTAATCAAAATGTCATATTATGGCTGACATAAAGGGAAGCAGAAGGTCAATTATTCCTAAGGCAATGCATCTTATACTGGAGGCCTACTTGATAGGTAATTTCATAACTTTTTTCATGAAAACATTTAAGGCAGGATAGTCCACATTGTCACCAGAGAACTTACTCCATAAATTGCTCCAATAATTAGAATGCTTCATCTAAAATGTATCATAACCCTTATTTCCAAAAGTTTGAACACCTTGCTTCTTGTCCTATCCTCAGTTGTCAGTGATGAACCTTTTTCTAAAATACTTTTCAGTGTTTGAAAACTGATCCTGTATCCTCCATCCAGCTTTGTTTTTCTAACCTAAACAGAGGCAGTCCCATCTTCTTGCCTCTTATGATTTGGCTTTTAAGCCCTTATAAATGTGATAGATCTGTTGAAATCAATACACAATTGTTATGCTTAATATCAGAATGAGAAGCAATTATATCAACACAATTGAATATATCATGAAAATCAACTTCCAGATAGGACAGTGACTGTGTGCAGTTCCTGTCTGAGACTCTGAGTGCCGCTGTTCACCAGTCAAGACTGAGCAATGCAGCCAGAGACACAGTCTTCCCCAGATCAATTGCTTCAGAGCAAGCACCTTCAAAGATAGTGAAACACTGTCTGTGTCTGAATGCATCAGAACCTAAAGACAATATTGTCTTGAGACAGCTTCTTTTTTTTTTTTTCTTTTAATAGCATTTACTCAATGCTGCTAAACAGAAATATTTTTAGTGGTCATCTTATTGGAGCACAAATGGCAACAGGAACCTGCTTGCAGGGTTGCAAAAGAAAAGCATTCCTCTGCTTTCTTTTTGCTAGCATTTGGCAAGACATCACCGGGCAGATCTATTACTCAATTCCTGAAGAAACAGAGAAAGGCTCTTTGGTGGGGAATATTGCGAAGGATCTAAGGCTGGATGCAAAGGAGCTCTCAGACCACAGAGTCCGCATTATTTCTCAAGGTAGGGCTCAGTATTTTGCTTTGAATTATAACAATGGGCATTTGTACATCGCAGAAAGAATAGACAGAGAGGAGATCTGTGGTCAGGCAGAGAAGTGCCTGGTAAAATTTGAGATTATAATTGGGGATACCATGAAGCTTTTTGAAGTCAAGGTGGAAATCACTGATATTAATGACAATAACCCCACTTTCCCATCAGAGAAAATGGAGATTGAATTAAGTGAGATAACAACACCCGGATCCCAGTTTCCCCTCTATGAAGCTCAAGATCCTGATCTGGGCACAAATTCTCTCCAGGGATACAAACTCAGCAGCAGCAGCCATTTTTCTCTGGCTGTGCAAAATGCCGCTGATGGTGGTCAATACGCAAAATTAGTGCTGGAAAGACATCTGGATCATGAAGAAGAAGATGTTCATCACCTGACTCTCACGGCATATGATGGAGGGGAGCCGATCAGGACTAGCACGGTACAAATTAACATTATTGTCCTGGATGCTAATGACAATGCACCTGTTTTTAGCCAACATGTCTACAAAGTTAGCATTAGGGAAGATATTCTTATTGGAACCACTCTAGTTACATTAAAAGCCACTGACCTGGATGAAGGGATCAACAAAGAAATGAAGTATTCATTCCAAAAAATCACAGAAAGAGCTTCTCAAACATTCCACTTGGATTCAGACACAGGGGAAATAACTCTAGTGGGAAGTTTAGACTATGAGGACACTGCACTTTATGAAATGGAGGTCCAGGTCCATGATGGTGGAAGACTTTTTGATCAATCTAAAGTAGTTATAGTAGTTATTGATGTAAATGATAACACACCAGAACTGGCAATAATGTCACTTATCAGTTCCATCCCTGAGAATTCTCCAGTAGGAACTGCAATTGCCCTTGTAAATGTGCAAGATGAAGATTCAGCAGAAAATGCAGAAATCACTTGTTCTATTCCCAGCAATCTCCCCTTCAAACTGAATAAATCAATAGGTAATTATTACAGTTTAGAGACAACCAAAATGCTGGACAGGGAGCAAGTGGCATCCTACAACGTCACTATCATCGTTGTGGATCATGGAAATCCTCCACTCTCTACAACTACCATCATACCACTCCAGATTTGGGACGCTAATGATAATCCTCCATATTTTCCACAGTCATCCTACAGATCTTACATTGTGGAAAATAACCAACGAGGTACCTCCACCTTCTCTGTCAAGGCAAATGATCCAGACTGGGAAGAGAACTCCAGAATAACATATTCCATCACTGAAGATCAAATGAGTGGCTCTCCTCTCTCCTCATTTATTTCAGTTAACTCAGAGACTGGTGTTGTCTATGCTCAGTGCTCCTTTGATTATGAAGAATTCCATGAGATCCAATTCCAGGTCAAGGCCCAAGATGGAGGCTCCCCACCACTCAGCTCCAACGTCTCAGTGACTCTCTTCATCCTTGATCAGAATGACAATGCTCCAGAAATCCTGCATCCTTCTCCTCCCACAGATGGCTCCACTGGGATAGAGCTGGCCCCTCGCTCCTCTGAGCCAGGCTACCTGGTCACTAAGGTGGTGGCTGTGGATGCGGACTCTGGCCAGAATGCCTGGCTCTCCTACCAGCTGATCAAGGCCACAGAGCCCGGGCTCTTCACTGTGGGACTCCATACTGGAGAGATCAGGACAGCCCGCTTCTTTCTGGAGAAGGATGCCCTCAAACAAAGCCTGGTGGTTTTAGTGAAGGACAATGGGCAGCCGCCTCTCTCTGCCTCAGTCACTGTCACTGTGGTGCTGGCTGACAGCATCCCTCAAAGTCTCTCGGATCTAAGGAGCATCTCAGCTCCTTTAGATCCACCATCTGATCTCACCTTCTACCTGGTGATTGCTGTGGCTTTTGTCTCCTGCTTGTTCTTCATCTTCCTCCTTGTGTTACTGGTAATCAAGCTTCACAACTGGAGAAATGCACAGCTGTTCAACTCAGGAAGTGTGAACTTCAATGGAGTTCCAGTTTCACAGTTTGTGGGCATTGATGGAGTCCGAGCTTTTCTGCACTCCTACTGTCATGACCTTTCTCTGACCGCAGGTTCTAGGAAAAGCAGTTTCAGCTTTTCAAAGGGAAACTATTCCAATACTTCAACTAATCAGCAGCCCAGTGAAATAAAAGATCATTTTTTCATAGCAGAAAATCTTACCATCAGTAATAGGGATCCTCCCTCCCTCCAGGTGAGCACATGGATATTGCTTACAAAAACTATTTGAATTTAATCATTGCTAAAATACATTAGTATCTAACATATATTTATATAAAAGTGTTTTCTGCATCCAAGAGAAAGAAAACAAACTGAGGAGGTGGCAGTTATCTTTTACTGATTTTATTTAATAATAATAAATAATAATAATAATAATAATAATAATAATAATAATAATAATAATAATAATAATAATGTATTACATGTGTATCCCATCTCAGGATACAAGTTGTTATCTTCAACAACCTTGTGAGGATAGTTTAAATATCTGTTAACCAGCAGAAATTGTTTGAAAAGTCAGCATGGAGACCAGTGGATCTTAGATCATTGCATGTTCTCAGTAGGCCAGTTGTCACTAACTTTTGCGTTTGCAAATATAAGCTGATTTGTATTCTTAAATATTTCTTTCTGCTTTTTTAATTGCTTCTGACAAAGCTTTTTCACTCTTCGGAAGGTTATTGTGGGCTAGTTGTCTAAAGGTACAGATAGATAGGGGTGGTTATTGCAATACGCATTCTTATTGAAGTAGACATATCCACAGAGCTGCTCTTACCCCTGGACTTCCAGGCCAAAATCCAGGGCCTCTATACCCCCCCCCGGGGGGGCCCTAAATCCTCTCTAGTCTCCCAGGTAGTGTCGCCATGCTGCGCTGGGTAGTCAAGCATGACCATGACTGAATGTGACCTCTGCTTTAGAAACAGAGGGGGAAGTGGGGAAAGAAATATGTGGAGTGGAAATATGTTAAGTTGCATGTTGAAATGTTTCTGCTCATGCAAATTTGCATAAATATACCTGTTTTATATTCTTACATTTTTGTGAGTTCAGTTGCTGTTTGTGCCCTCGAGAAACCACATGTTAAAAATACTGTGTGTGTCATGGTTTGTGTGTGTAGGGGGGTTATGCTTAACTTGCAGCGAGTGGGGGGGTCCAAAGGCCTTTAGGTCCAGGCTCAAAAATTACCTAGGTGCACCTCTGCATACCCACTTATAAAACTCACGCACATCACAACAGCTGTGAACAGCACATTCCTATTTCAACAAAATAGATGGCCAAGAACGAAAAATTGAAACTTGCATGTGTCAATCCTAACTGAATCTTATCATGTATTTGGTAGCTGCAAATCTACAAAATCATAAGAATCATAAGCAGCAGCCCCCAGTCCTATATTGCAGGGGAGGGCCACTGTTTAAATAAATGAAAGCATTTAAGAAGTCCACTTGCAGTTTACTTATTCATGGTGAATTAACTGTATTATGCGATCAGCCACAGGACTTTGTACTGTTTAAATCATAATTTCTTGAGATCCATGGCCTAGAATATCCACAGCTGTTATACACTTACCTTCATTTTATTAGACTGATGTCCAAGGTTGGTACTTAGATGCACTGGTGTTATAGAAGGATTTTGACTTTTAGAAAATTGGCATCCACTAGTCTTCTATGTGCATCTGCACTTTATTTATCTATCATATTTATATACCTTCTGATATATTTATCTCTAGGCGGTGTACACAATTTAAGACACAACACATATAACACAGAGTAAAATCAAAACAATTTCACCGAATAAAAAGTTAAAACAATTTCATGGGATAAAAACAAACAGTTTAAAATTAATTTCAGTTAAAAGCCTGAGAAAACAAGTTGTGTTTTGAGGGTCTTCCTAAAAGCAAACAGCAATGGAGATGCTCTTATTTTGACAGGGAGCATATTCCAAAGCCCCAGAGCAGCTACAGAGAAAGCCGGGTCCCGAGTCGCCACCAAATGAGCCAGTGGCAACCATAACCGGACCTCTCCAGACGGTCTTAATAGGCGACAGTGTTCATGACAAAGAAGGCGCTCTCTTAAGTACCCTGTCTGGACCCAAACCATTGAGGGCTTTATAGGTAATAACCAGCACTTTGTATTTCACTTGGAAACTTTTTCGCAGCCAGTGCAGTTCTTTTAAAATTGGTGGTATATAGTCCCTTCAGGTTGCCCCAGAGACCAGTATGGCTGCTGCATTCTGTATCAATTGTCGATTCCTGACTATGTACAAAGGCAGCCCCATGTAATGTACATTACAGAATATTTTAAGTTCTAACAAATGGAATATAACTGAAAATTCTGGGGGGGAAATACGTTTATTAGGTACAGAATATACAGTACCGAACTAACTTGCAGTTAGTTGGATGTTGTTAGTATATGTTTTCCCTTCTTTGAAAAATGTACGGAAACATGTGTCAGTCACTGATATAAAATACTACTGCTCTTGAGAGAAACGTGGAAAATTGTCCCTTGCCATCCATTTTCCAAGCTCAAAGATTCTATTCACACTAACCCCTGTAATGTTAGTACCTAGTCGATAAAGAAAATAATAATTAAACTTTATTTGTTAGACACCCCATAACAAATTGTTCTCTGGGTGGCTCACAACAACAAAGAAAATGAATTGTGTGTGTGCCAGTGTTCTCTCTAATTTTTTTCATCTGTGTGCAGAATGAGTTTTGTTCTGGGCGGCAGTATCAAGGCAGTGTGTGCGCATGTGCATTCAGAGTGGGGCCTTCCTGATTCAATCTGAGCAGGATCTAAAATGAACTGAGCGGACATCAAAAAACATTTGAGCACATGCACGTGTGCACACCTTACAGGGAACACTGGGGTGTGTGTGTATTTTAGAAATAGATTTTCAAAACTGTCTAATGAATTTGTTAGAAGTTTCCTCAAAGCACAGTATAAATATCTTATGTCTATCAACTGATTTTGCTATGAAAAATAGTCTTTGGGGAAACAGCAAGAGAAATTCAGGCAAAAATAAGTGCTCTCTCAATACACGATCTAATTCTTTCCACTATCCATCTGGAATATATTTATTTATTTATTTATTTATTTATCCAGAGAAATATATATTTCATATATCAAAAATACAGATTTCAAATACAGATTTTTAAGAGGGAGAATTTCTGAATACTTTGAATATACAAAAACAAGTAAAAGAGGCAATTCCTCCAGCTTATTCAGTAGAGCTGGTTCTATTGCAGTTCTCCAAGAGCAGTTCACTGTGCTACTGTTGGCTAATGTGGTAATCAGAAAGGAGTGGATCCACTAATGATCCCTGAAGTCGAACTGCTCCATAACCAGCTGCAGAGAAAGGAAAGAAAGAGCAGGCCACATACATGCTTCTGCTAAGAAGAAACCAATATGATATAAGCAAATGAAGAAGAAACAAAGAATTCAGTTTACTCTTCTATACTGTGGAGTCTTTTCTTGCATTCTGGTAAAAATTTAAACTTGTCAAAATGGAACAAGCAAAAGAACAGAGAAAGGGATGGAAATCATTAATAGAGGGATTTAGAGCAGTCCGAAAGCAAATTTTGCTTCTTATCGTCTTTCTTCTGCTGGGCTGCCTCAGAGCCCATTAATTATTCCATCACTGCGAAAATGGCAAAAGGGTCCTTTGTGGGAAATCTTGCCAAGGATTTGGGACAGAATGCCAAAGAGCTGAGAAATTGAAACCTACACCTCCTTTCTGCAGGTAAGAAGTAACACAGTCATCCCTTGTCAATCATGATTTTCCCAATCACAGTTTTGAGTTTCCATGACTGGGAAATTGTGACCGGTCCCACCAACCGTGACCTGAGTAACTGCAGTTGGTGAGATTTTTTAGTGATGGAGGTGGGGTTTGCAATTTGGAGAGATTCAGAGGTTCAATCCACTCATTCCTCTTGCTGACCCTGCCAACATGATTCCATGATTCCCTAACCCTCTGTTTCCCATTGGTTTTAATGCCTTGCCAACTGCGCATTTGCCAGTCGCTGGTTTTCCAGGAATGGAACCCTCATGGTTGGAGAGGGATAACTGTATTTCACTATTAATGCAGAAAATGGAATCATGTATGTAAACTGCAGATTAGATTGTGAGGGAATATGTGGGGAGAACATACCTTGCCTCATACATTTTGAAGCTGTGGTTGACAATCCTTTGAATATTTTCCACACGTGTATCAACCAAGGACATAAATGATATTGCACCACATTTCTTAGAAGGCAATATCAAGTTTGAAATAATTGAATCCACACTACCAGGTGCCAGGTTTCACACTGGGAAAACTGAAGATCCTAATATTGGGATACATTATTTCCAGAATTACCAGTCCAAATCAGTTTTGCATATTGGAGGTTACAGATAGTCAGGATGGAAATAAATATGCAGAATTGGTGCTGCAAAAACCACTGGATCAGGAAAGTGAAAAGACTCTCCATTTGATCCTTATGACCCTAGATGGAGATGAACCAAGAAAACTGGGACTGGCCAGGTATGGATTAATGCCACTGATGCTAATGACAACCCACCCATTTTTACCCCAAAGGTCTATATCATCAATCTGACAGAAATTTTCCCCATGGGGCCTCCCATACTCCAAGTCGTAGCTTCTGACAACAATGAAACTTCAAATGCTCATATCAGTTACAGTTTGAGTAAAATCCCAGAAAATGCCTACCAAAAATTCAGACTAGATCCACATAATGGAACAATTACAATTAAGGAGACCCTGGATTTTGAAGAAATCAACTGGTATACAATAGCAATAGAAGCATAGGATGGAGGTGGATTAGTAGCACACTGTGAAGTTGAAATAAAAGTGTTAGATGAGAATGACAATGGTCCTGAGGTGATCCTTGCCTCCTCATCAAGTCAAATTCCCATTCCTGGCACAGTGATTGCTCTTATTAATGTAAATGATAAGACAAATTTCAGAGAAAATGGAAAAATTGCATGCCACTTACAAAGGAATTTTACCATTTTGAAATTTTATCCTCATCTAACAATTACTACAAACTCCTCACAGACAACCTGCTAGACAGAGAAAGGACTCCAGAGTATAACATTACCATCACAGCCACTGACAAAGGCACACATCTTCTTTCCACACAGAAAACCATCTCACTGCAGATCTCTGACATCAGAGATTGCCCTGCCTTTGAAGAATCTATCTACAATGTTTTTGTGCCAGAAAACAACCCTTTGGGTGCCTCCATTTTGACTGTCACAGCCTGGGCCACAATTCACTTATCTCATACTCTGTCTTCAAAAGCAACATTGAGGAGCTGCCTCTCTCTTCTTATGGAACCATCTCAGACTGGAACTGTCTATGCACAGCAGTCTTTTGACTATGAATAATGTAGGGAATGTCAGATTCAAACAAAGGCTCGAGATGGTGGCTCTCCCCAACTTAGCAGCAATGTCACAGTTTATTCTGGATCAGAATGATAACAGCCCTCGGGTCCTCTATCCTTTCCAAGAAGCTGATGGCCCAGCTTTGTTTAAGATGGTTCCTCACTCTGCAGAGTCAGGCTATCTAGTGACCAAAGTGGTGGCATTGGATGCTGACTCTGGACACAATGCCTGGCTCTCCTACCATCTGCTGCAGACCACTGAGCCAAGGCTCTTCACCACTGGGTCCCACACTGGAGACATCAGGACATTGTGGGGTTTTGTGAAGAAAGATGCTGTGAAACACAAACTAGTCATCTTGGTTAAGGACAATGGTAAGACTCTACTCTCAGCTATTGTGACCATTCCAAGAGGCACTTCCAGAAATGAGCAACCAATCCAATGACTCAGAACATAATTATGAGTGGCAGTTTGACTTGGTCCTGGCTTTAGATTTGATTTCATTTTTTGTTCCTTCTGACTATAGCACTTGTCATTGCAATGAAACTTCAACGGTGAGGGAGTCCCAAATTATTCCAGTGCTTTGATCCTAATGTTTCCTAAGATGCATATATTTCCACCAAACTATGAAGAAGGAAGTTTGCCTTATTCCTACAAGGCTGTCTATCCTCTGAGCTCAGGAAAGATGAGATCTCTGCTCAGAAAAGATGAAGTCTCTGCTCAGAAACATAATATCCAGATTGGTAAAAACTTGTTTTGCAGTGATAGCTCTCAAGTGGTACTTATGGACAGCAACTGTGAGAATTTCAATTCTGAAATGCAGATTGGTGAGGTAAGCTTTGCTCAGAAACTGTGATATCATCCTTCCTACTTAGCAGTATTGTAAATGATTACTGATATATTTATTTTGTAATCTATAGAGTGCCTAACATTAAATTAGAGGGACCACTTGTCTAAATACTGTTCCATTGATAAAAGGGCATTCTGTACATGCTTGAAGTCACTCTATTTATACTTGGTTCTGGCACCTGACATTAGCAATCCCAGTTGGTTAGGATTTTCTACTCTCCTTACTGCGAAAGTGATTCAACTATATCAACCTAGATGCAGATTATACTATGTTTCCCTGATTTGGTGCCAAGAGAGATTGATTCTACCATATTTGTTTATATCCGTGTAGAGAAGAGGTCAGTTCCCACAATGCCATTCTTCTACATGCAACCAGTTCCAGTCCTGTGGGCAACACAGGCATGCATTGCAACACTGTGAAATGAAATAGTATTATGTGAACTGATAGCATACAGAAATAATCATCACGGTTTGGGGCCATTCTGACATTACTTCTCCGCTTCCATGAAGAGGGCTTTTTGACACATTGTTTCCATGGACTGCTGGTTCACACGTTTCCTTGCATGACTTCAAAGAAGCCAGATTGGTCTCTGTGGTAAGCCGGAGAGACCATATTATGCCTGTACTTAAACAGCTGCACTGGTTGCCAATACATGTCCGGGCAAAATACAAAGTGCTGGTTATTACCTTTAAGTGCTGAATGGTTTAGGTCTAGCTTAATTTAGAGAACACCTTCCTCTGTATGATCCCCACCACATGTTGAGGTTATCTGGAAAAGTCTCTAGTGCCACAAGTGCGTTTAGTGGTTACTCGGGACCGGGTTTTCTCCATAACTGCTAATGGGTTGTGGAATGCACTCCCCACAGAAATTTGAGGTTTAGAAACATTACTGGCCTTTAAGAGAGCCCTTAAGACTTATTTGTTGGGTCTGGCCTTCCAGAGTTTTTAAATTGTCTAAATTGTTTTAACTGTTCTAAACTGTTTGAATTTTATGGTTTTACATTTGATATTTAAATTATTTATTTTTATTTATTTATTATTATTATAATTATTATTATTTTTAGTTTTAGTTTTAGTTTTTTGTTTTGTAAACCACCTAGGGCCAGTTGGGGTGGTGTAGAAATGTAATAATAATTAATAAATTAAATGATGGTGCCATCTGGGCTGCTCATGTGTAGGACCAGGGATGTAGCTATAATTGAGCGGATGGGGAACCCAGGTCCCCAAGCTCCTGAGGGGCCCCCAGCTCTACCTCTCCTATCTCCCTCATTAACTCCTTCACTCCAAGGGGCGACCCAAGAGAGGGGTGAACGCAGACCCCCTCTCCCCTAGCTATGCCCCTGTGTAGGACAGCATGAATGGTATGGCTACAGAAGTCACAGCGCTTAAGAAGGCATGAGCAGAAACTGGGAGTTTGCCTTCCTTGAGCAGGAGCTACTCATCCATGTTCACATTTCCTACTGGGGAGAGTGTTGGGCAGAGCTTTCCAAAAAAGTTCAGAGGCAAAATTTAGATTAGAGAAAAGGGTAGCTAAAATTAACCACTTTAGGGAATTCTAGTAAATTTAGAGGATTGGAGGAAAGGTGTTCTGGACCTGAGGTTTGTTTTTCCCTTGTGTCATATTGTCTTCAAGCAAAGGCAACCATCTCATCTCTTTCCTGGTTCTTCCTGACTATTTGGCCTTTCATTTAATTTATTAGTTAAAAGGCCAAGTAGGTTCTTCCTGACTATTTGACCTTTCATTGGAAATAACTCTCCAGAAGAGTTATTTCCAATGAAAGGAATAACTCTTCTGAACCACATTGGTTTGAAGTACAGTTATATTGTTTCGTGCAGCCAGATTGAACTTATAGGACATAGACCATTGGGAAGTTTTTCTGCAGAATGGGGCATTGCAAAAGCATGATTGTACTTTATCTCAGTTCTCATTCATTTCAGAGGGGTTAGGCAGGAGAACTTTCCAGCAGATAGGGTGCATGTCAAGTAATGGCTTTGCTTTAATAATAAGCATAATATAGATACAGGGAAGGGGAAGTTCTTACTGAAATGATTCTGTTTCCTCCATCAAGTCCTCTGAGTTCACAATAATTTCATTCATATTGGTCTTTGCTCACTTTGGTCTCTTTGGTCTTTTCTTTGATTTTTCTTTGAGAATTCTCAAAGGAACTCTCTACTACTGTACTGCACCTTTCCTGAGGCTCATTATAAAGCTGGGTTGCTAAATCATGGTCAGCCCTGACAACAAGTAAGTCCTGAGTATGGTCATATATGTGTGTGAAATATGGTTTATATTTATTATAAAATTATTACATATTATACATGATATTTATTGTTTATTCTTAAGTTTATTATATCTGCAATAAAACTTAAACTATCCTATGAACCCTAAACTCTGAACATAATTTTATGGACATTGAAATGTGTGAATTGTTTCAGGCCAACAGTACTGGAAAATAGAATCAGTGCTAGGCATTGTTGGGCAGCACTCATATCTTCAGTGTTTTTGGAGTTCTTAGTTATGAACATTCAGAAATGTATGCCAGAAGTCTAAGAAGCAGTGATAGGAATCAAGCCTTCATGGAAACAGAGGGAGGGAGCAACATTATTCACATTTGGATGGGGAAAATAATTTCACCAGCATATTTCTTTTGGGGATTTAATAAAAGGTCCTTATGTAAAAGATATGAAAAGCAAACTGTTTTAGCCATCTGAGGAGAAAATCTTTTGGGGGTGGAGACTTCTCAGACAACTTAATTCTACTAAATTCCCACTGAGTGGCAACTATAAAAGTCAAAACCATCTGCTTAAATTCAATTCTAAACCTTGAAGACTTTAGGTGTCTCTTGCATCATCATACTTTATAGCATGCCATTCACTACCTCTGATGGGGTAATCTAAGTGTGGGTGGGAACCTTAAATAGTTCATAGAAATGGGCAGTGAATATATTCCTCTGAGAAAAAACATTACAGGCCATTCAGTGATTAATACTTTGTATATTCAGTGGAACATTGCACAAATATAGCTGTTAAGATTTTTGTCACTGGTTGATAAATGTAGTCAGAAGAATGTGACAATAGTTAGATATACAAACAGAGATATTAAGAGAATGAAAATGTAGAAACAGAAACAATCTTTCTTTCTGTTGCTTATGCAGTCTATAATAAACCTGTACCACTGATGAACAAAATTCAAAAATATTGCCCAATATTTGACATAAACTAACTCTGTATTACATGCATACCATTATCTAAGTATCTAATTGCCTGATCTGCAAAAATATAGCCAGATAAAATGAAAATATTAAATGAAATCACTACTCTAATGCTGGAATCCTGCACACACTTCCTTGGGAGTAAATCCCCTTGAACTCAGTGAGACTTACTTCCAAGTAGGAATACATAGAATTGCTCTGTAAAAATCCTGACTTCCTGCCTGTGCAATGTATTGGTTGAAACTCTGAGTGCCGCTGTTCACCAATCAGGCAGAGAAATACAGAGAGAGATCCACCCTACCTAACTCAACTGCAGTTTCACAGCAGCAGTTCGGAACTTATTGAGATCAGACTGACTCAGTCATTCTGGTCAAGGAAGATTCCATTTGTCTCTCTGTGTTTCAGTTCAATACTCAGTATTGTGGCAACATTCAGCAAAAATCTATCTGCAACAGAGGATCAAAATGCTTCTTCACATCACGACGGTAACAAATAGAGAATGGCTCCAAAGCAGCAGGAGGGGAATCTTTGTTTGTGTCATGATGGTTACTCTTTGGGAGGCTGTTTCTGGGAGTATTTACTATGCAGTTCCTGAGGAAATACAGAAAGGATCTATCATAGGAAACATTCCAAAGGAAATGGGACTGGATGTAAGAGATCTTTCAGAGAGAGGAGTACACATTGTTTCCCAAGGTAGGACTCAGTATTTTGCTTTGAATTTAAATACTGGCCATTTATACACCACGGACAGAATAGATAGAGAGGAGATCTGTGGCCAAGTAGAAAAGTGTATCTTGAATTTTGAGATTATAGATGGGGAGTCAATGAACATTTATGGAGTGGAAGTTGAAATTATAGATATTAATGACAATGCTCCCCAGTTCTCATCTGAGGAAATGATGATAAAAATCAGTGAGAATAAAGCAATAGGATCTCAGTATGCCATATATGAGGCACAAGACCCTGATTTGGGTACCAATTCCATCCAGGACTACAAACTCAGCAGAAGTAGTCATTTTTCTCTGGATGTTAAAACGGCGGCTGATGGGGCCAGATATGCTGAACTAGTGCTTGAGAGGTCCCTTGATCGTGAAAAAGAAACTGCTCACCATCTGGTCCTCACAGCATATGATGGAGGAGACCCAGTAAAGTCTGGCACCGTAAAGATCCAAGTCACAGTTCTTGATGCAAATGACAATGCACCAGTTTTTAGCAAGCCTCTTTATATTACAAGCATAATGGAAAATGCGCCTATTGGATCTCAAGTGATTACAATAAAAGCCACTGACCTTGATGAAGGAATCAACAAAGATGTGAAATATTCATTCAGAAAAATAACAGAGAAAGCCTCTCAGACGTTTCACCTTGATTCAACCACAGGAGAAATAATTCTTATAGGAAGTCTAGACTATGAAAAATCTGTACAGTATGAATTTGAGGTCCAGGCTCAAGATGGTGGAGATCTAACTGACAGATCAAAAGTTGTAATTGCTGTTACTGATGTGAATGACCATGCTCCTGAATTAACCATCACCTCTCTTATTGCTTCACTGCCAGAAGACTCTCCAAAAGGGACAGTGGTAGCTCTTTTAAATGTACAAGATCAAGATTCAGGAAACAATGGTGAATTCACATGTTCCATTCCCAACAGCATCCCTTTCAAACTGACAAAATCCTACAGTAATTATTACAGGTTGGTTCTGGATGAAGAACTTGACAGGGAGAATGTGGCTGCCTACAACATCACCATAACAGTCACAGACCATGGGAATCCTCCCCTTTCTACGTCTATGATAATCCATCTCCAAATTGTAGACACAAATGACAGCCCCCCTCTGTTTCCATTATCACATTACATTTCTTACCTCACAGAGAACAATCAAAGAGGTGCTTCTATAGTTTCACTCCAGGCAAATGATCCAGACTGGTATGAGAACTCCAGAATAACTTATTCCATTATTAAAAATCAGATGAGTGATTTTCCCTTTTCTTCCTATCTCTCTATTAACTCAGAGACAGGAGTTGTCTATGCCTTGAGCTCCTTTGATTATGAAGAATTCCGGGAGATTCAGTTCCAGGTCAAAGCTCAGGATGGAGGCTCCCCACCACTCAGCTCTAATGTCTCAGTGACTCTCTTCATCCTTGATCAGAATGACAACACTCCAGAAATCCTGTATCCTTCCCCTCCCACGGATGGCTCCACTGGAGTACAGCTGGCCCCTCGCTCCTCTGAGCCAGGCTACCTGGTCACTAAGGTGGTGGCTGTGGATGCGGACTCTGGCCAGAATGCCTGGCTCTCCTACCAGCTGGTCAAGGCCACAGAGCCCGGCCTCTTCACTCTGGGACTCCACACTGGAGAGATCAGGACAGCCCGTTTCTTTCTGGAAAAGGATGCCCTCAAGCAAAGCCTGGTGGTTTTGGTGAAGGACAATGGGCAGCCGCCTCTCTCCGCCTCAGTCACTGTCACTGTGGTACTGGCTGACAGCATCCCTGAAAGCCTCTCAGATCTGAGCAGCATCTCAGCTCCTATAGAGGATCCCCAGTCTGACCTCACCTTCTACCTTGTGATTGCTGTGGCTTTTGTCTCCTGCTTATTCTTCACTTTTCTTCTGGTGTTATTGGCTCTCAGACTTTACAGGTGGAAAAACTCACAGCTGTTTGACTCAGGAAGTGTGCATTTCAGTGGTGTTCCAGTTTCACAATTTATGGGAATTGATGGAGTCCAAGCATTTCTTCACTCCTACTGCCACGAAGTTTCTCTCACCACCGACTCAAGGAAGAGCAATTTCAGCTTTTCAAAAGGGAACAGCTCTAATACTCTGACAAGTCAGCAGCCTTGTGAGGTAGAAGCTCCCATTCTGACTGGTGACATTTTAAACATTAATGATGAGGATCAAGCTTCTGTTCAGGTGAGAAAATGTTAATGTCCAGCCTGCACAATTACATGAAATTAAGGCTGGAGCAATCATTTGTCTAAAAAACATTTTGATTGTCTTCCTTATTTAATAGTGTCTGGAGAGATCCATGTGTAATTACTCATGAGATTTGTAGAATGTACATTGCTGAAATTAACTTCCTATTTGCAAGTTTATGTTCAAAGTTGCAGTTGAAAAAAATGCTCTGCCACCAATAATTTCCATGTTCTTCTCATGGTCTATCAGCTGCGGTGGCACAACAGAGAAGCAGCTTGCCTAGGGAGCAAGAGGCTGTTAGTTCGAATCCCAGCCGGTGTGCTTCCCAGACTATATATATTTGTAGTCACCTATATTGGGCAGCAGCAATATAGGAAGGTGCTAGAGGCGGATGCTCAATGGCAAAGGCATCATCTCATACTGCACGGGAGAAAGGCAATGGTAAACCACTCCTGTTTTCTACCAAGAAAACCACATGGCTCTGTGATCACCAGGAGTCGACACTGACTCGGCAGCACAGTCTTTCCTTTCCTTTCATGGTCTATGATTGGTGGTTTTAGGCAATACTATGGAGTACAATGTTCCCAGCATTCCTGCTCAAATCCTTTTTAACTGGAGATGCTGGGGACTGAACTTGGGACCTTCTCATGAGTGTGCTGCTGGGCTACTGAACTCTAGCCCACCTACTAGGTTTCAGTGAGAGGATCCTGTGCACATATCCTGAACAAGATGAACCATGTGAACAAATGGGCAAATGCAGTGTTCCTCCCCTACCCAGCTGTTATGGCAATCAGCTGCTGAGGATGGCCTTTGCCTGCTCCCCCCATCTGTTCCCTTCTTCCTGCTGAATAGATGGTTAATGTGATTGCAGATTTTCTACCTGGGCTAGATAGGTGCACACAGTCCCAATGATGGGCACATTTCATTTAAGGTTATACATAGTGGATTGGTAGATACCTCACATTTGAAACATCCAAACTACCATGTGTATCTTTTAAATTGGTTCATTTAAAGAATCAGACGTTGATTTGAAAAGTTAATGGGGTTAATTTGGAAATCTAGATAATCTTCAAAATAGTTTATGGCAAACCCAGGAAGAAGAATATGACAATGAAACTAAACATCTAAATTTACTCTAATTTCCCCCCACAAAAAAAGGCTTAATCTGGGACAAATATCAACCAAATTTGGTGCACAAATGCCAAACATTTTTGGAAGGCACTACAAGACCTTTGCATTTGGACATGCAAATTTGGATAGTTTTAATAGCTGTTAATAAATAAATAAATCTGTTATTGGTCCTAAGCCTCTATGGACAGAGTAATATAAAGAATAAATAAATACAAGCATTGCAGAATGATCACATGCAAGATCCTAGGAAATGAAGTCATGTGGATTCACATTCACAAGTTAAAAACAAACAGGTATACCACAGTTATAATTGTTTTCAACTTGTCTACTTTCCATACCATCCCCCACAACCCCCACAGCTGTTCCCTCCAAGTCTAAAAAGAGGTTGAGAGTTTGGCACAAGAGCTGACAATTTGAAAATTGTATTTGATGTACATGCTCTGCTTCTCCCCCCGCCCCCGACTTTCCCCTCTCTCCATCTCTTGCTCCAGACCTTCCAGAGCAATACAAGGTTTTGCTGTGGGGAACCTTTCATCCTCTCAATTAAACAGTACATGTTATTGATACAAAGCCCACTGCTGTATATGGCAAAAAGTATTACTTTGACTCCAGTGACACTGAGAGTATTTCCTTTATTCATCATGTGTCTTCTCATTCTTGCACATTCTGTCTTTATTAAGGAGAATAAATGTAAAGCACACACTTCTAAAATAATTGATTATACCTACACATACAGCATCCATCTAGAGAGAAACCTTGCTGCCCTGCCAGTCACTGGTACTCTATCCGCATGTTGATCTAGTAGATGCTCTTGCAGTTTCCCAACTGAGACTCAGAGTGCCGCTGTTGGCCAATGTGGGATCAGGATAAAAGTAAGGGATCCATTCACTTTTCTGGTTTGCAACAATTCCTGAGTTACATTCTGCAAATCTGATAGGGAGAGCCAGGGGACAACAGTTAAAGCATCCTGCCATAAATGGAGTCTTCTTCATTAAGGCAATGTCAAGGATTAATGCCAGTTCCTGGCAGCAGCTTCTTGCAGCCTGAAAGAAACTTGAAAACCCTAATCAGGAAAAAAGAAAGGATGCAAACAAAGCAGCCAAGGAAATGGATGAAGATCAAGCAGAGTTGGAGCAGCGGGCCACTCAGGCGGCAAGTACAGCTTTCCTTGCTATTCTCTTTGTTCTTCCAAGCACTGTCTGAGGAGGTTTGGTATTCAATTCCTGAGGAAAACATAAAGGGCTCTCTTGTGGGGAATCTTGCCAAGGATTTGGGTCTGAACAAGAGAGACCTGGTGATCAGGAAGCTCCGTATTGTTTCTGCAGCTTATGCACAATTCTTTACTGTGAATGAAGAACATGGAGACTTGTATGTAAGAGACAGAATAGATCGAGAAGAAATCTGTGGGAAATCTCTACATTGTGTCCTTAACTTTGACATTGTGGTTGAAAACCCTTTGAATGTTTTTCATATAAGTGTCACCATAGAAGATATTAACGATAATGCACCACAGTTTATAAAAGATAATATTAAACTAGAAATAACAGAAACCAGTTTGCCTGGAGCCATTTTTGCTCTTGGAAATGCTGAAGATCCTGATGTTGGGATAAATTCTCTGCAAAATTACGAGCTGAGCCCCAGTCAGTACTTCACCTTGGATGTTAAAGAAAGTCTAGATGGAAATAAATATGCAGTCTTGGTACAAAGCAAGCCACTGGATCGGGAAAGTGAACATAGTTTCCATTTGATCCTTACAGGCCTGGATGGAGGAGAGCCATTAAAAACTGGAACAGCCCATATATGGATTAATGTTACTGATATCAATGATAACCCACCGGTTTTCTCTCAAGAAGTCTATAAATTCAGCCTCAAGGAGAGTACACCCAAGGGATCTTTAGTGATACAGGTTAAAGCCTTTGACAGAGATGAAGGTTCCAATGCTCAGATAAGCTATAGTTTCAGCAATATCCCAACTAAAGCCAGTCAGAAATTTAGCCTGAATCCAGAAAATGGGATAATTTCAGTTAGGGAGACTTTGGACTTCGAAGAGTCGAGAAGCTATATGATGTTAATAGAAGCCAAGGATGGTGGTGGATTATTGACACACTGCAAAGTTGAGATTGAGGTTATTGACGAAAATGACAATGCTCCAGAGGTGGTGCTAATGTCAGTGTTTAGTCCAGTTCCTGAAGACTCTCTACCAGGAACTGTGATTGCTTTGATCAGTGTAGATGACAGAGATGCAGGAGATAATGGGAAGACTACTTGCCATATAGAAGGTAAAATGCCTTTTAAAATTCTGCCCACATCTAACAGTTACTACAAGCTCCTCACAGACAGTCCACTGGACAGAGAAAAAACCTCAGAGTATAACATCACAATCACAACCACTGACAAAGGCACCCCATCGCTTTCCACACACAAAAACATTTTACTGCAGATTTCAGATATCAATGACAATCCCCCCACCTTTGAAGAATCTATCTACAATGTCTTTGTGCCAGAAAACAATCCTTCTGGTACCTCCATTTTCGCTGTCAAAGCTTCAGACCCAGATCTGGATCGCAACTCAAAAATCACTTACTCCATCCTCGACAGCAGCATTGAGGAGCTGCCTCTCTCCTCCTATGTTTCCATCAATTTTGAGACTGGCACTATCTATGCCCAGCGCTCCTTTGACTGTGAACAATTCAGGGGCTTTGAGATGCAAGTGAACGCACAAGATTGTGGCTCTCCCTCTTTTAGTAGCAATGCCACAGTGCGAGTGTTTATTCTGGATCGTAATGATAACACCCCACAGATCCTGTATCCCACACCAGGTGCTGATGGCTCAGCCTTGTTTGAGATGGTGCCTCGATCAGCTGAGGCAGGCTATTTGGTGACAAAGGTTGTGGCAGTGGATGCTGATTCTGGACACAATGCCTGGATCTCCTATCATCAGCTCCAGGTTATTGAGCCAGCTCTCTTCATCATTGGGCTCCATACAGGAGAGGTCAAGACAGTACGGACCTTTGTAGAAAGAGATGCTACAAAGCAAAAGCTAGTTGTTTTAGTGAAGGATAATGGAAGTCCTCCTCTTTCTGCCACTGTAACTCTGAATCTGGTTTTTGCTGAGAATTTCCAAGAGGCACTTCCTGAAATGACCAAGCCATCCAGTGGCTCAGAGTATCAATCTGATATGAACACCATATTGGTAACTGCCTTAATTTTAGTCTCACTTCTATTCATTTTTACAGCTGCAACAGTTTTAATACTTAAATGTCGGAGACAGAAAAGTTCAGTAGTGTTTGGTTCCTACAATACTGAACTGTACTCTAGCTTGGGACATAAATTTTCCTGCAATTACAATAATGGGACATTGCCATTACCTTATTCATATGAAGTACGACTAGCCTCCAAGTCAGGGCACAATGAGTTTGCCTTTCCAAAACCGAACCAGGAGGTTGTCACAGATAATCTCATTACTACAGATGATTCTGGAATTGGGAATGAATCTCTAGGTGAAAATCCCAGCCCCGTCAACAAGATACAGGTAAGAATTACAGGAGTATCGTTAGGTGTTAAATGTTAACTTTCCTTCTACTAAGAGTATTCAGACTGCCACCCCCAAGTGCAATATTTCCCTTTCCTATCATTCTTACTTAGAGGTGGCAGCAGGAGGAGAAGTGCCTCTTCCTACATGTTATAACTGCGAAGTCAGTGTGTTCCTTTTAAAAGGAGAGAATAGTATACATGAAATTCAGTATTTCTGCAATGAGACTCTACAGCAGAATAGTCTATATAAGGTATTAATCATTCCATAAATAATGTTTTATTGCAACAAAGTAAGTTCAGACTTTCATTCATATGAACAAATAATGGATCCAGAAGTCATGGGTAATAGGACAACCATTCTCTGTTACAAGAACTAATATTGAGTCATGTCTTCCCTCTACTGGTGAAATGTTGTACTTACAATTCTGGATTTAATACACAGTGACAGTATAGTACCCTTCGGAAAGTAATCTCTAACAGGAAAGTAATGTATTGCATGCAAAAGATTGGTTGGATCATGTACGCCCACTACTGGTGAATTGTTATACTACAATCCTAGATTTAATACACAGTGACAGCATAGTACCCTTCTGAAATTCGCAATTATGCCATTTCTTTAGAGGGTTTTTTTTTTAAAAAAAATTGCAAACTGTTACAATTGCAAATTGTTATACTTATAATTTTTATAATTGCAAACAACATCATAATAATCAACTAATGTTACAAAAGATCGTGTGTGTGTGTGTGTGTGTGTGTGTAAAAATCTGAGCGCACTGTGGCTTGCTAGTAGATATGCATAGGATCATACTATTAATTAACTTAGCAAGGCTAGGAAGGTTTTGTTATTACTGATGTTGTGAATTGTCATACTGCTCATCTAATATATATATTTAAACCTTAGAATTGGCACCAATGTTCCTTCTATGTGCACGCTCAAACATTTTTTGGTGTCCATTCAGTTAATTTTAGATCCTGCTCTAGTTAAATCATGAATGCACATGAAAGCACATGAATGCACATGTGCACACACTGCCTTGATACTGCCACCCAGAACAAAACTCATTCCACACACCGATGAAAAAAAAATTGAGATAATACTGATTGTCACATAGTATAACTTTTTCTGTAATCCAGTTTATATGTATAAGTGTACTGAAGTTGACACCTTAAGTATCGGATGAAGTGGACTCTGTCCACAAATCATAAAATGTGTTTGTCTTTAAAGTGTCACAAGCACTGGTGTGAAGCCTGGACTTAAAGGCCTTTGGAGCCGCCACCACCCCTCCCCTGCAAATTAAGCACCATCATGCTCCACCAGGCAACCACACCACCAGGACAGACTAAAGAGGATTTGGGGGGCCCAGAAGCTGTGGAAGCCCTGGACTTTGGCCCCAAAGTCCAGGGGTAAGAACATCTCTGGTCACAAGACTCTTGTTTTTGCTGTAGCACACTCCTTCAGAAGTTGTGTATCTGTATGTTTTCCCTAATGGGACAAATAGCAGCTGGCAGGCAATTTTCATTAGCAACAAAAATGGCATGGGGGCAAGGGTTAGCACCCTCCCATAGCACCACGACCCAACTGCTTTTAAGAGCATTTTAGAGAGATGAAAGATCTGATCATGGATCTTCATATCTTTTCTAGTTTGATCCTACAGACTTTTTTTGAAAGTAGATTCCATTCTATGCCACGCTTCCAAGTAAATATATTTAAGATTGGAGTGGACCAATGGTTTCTGTGTAGGTATTAATACTTAGCTCTGGTGTAGATGTGTGCTTAATCAGTGCATCAGCTGGGAGTCGGGCTTATCTGTATTGCCCTACAGTGCCCCAAGTAAGGAAACAACATCACTATGCTGTGTCCTTACCCAAAGCATTACTCAAGAGAAAATGGCCACTTCCTATAGTTACAGGGAGTTGCCATTTTCCACCCAGTAATATCCCAGAAAAAGATGCAACATTGTGGCATTGCTTTCATTGCCAGGGAATTGTGAGTTAGGGTTAATGCAAAAGGGTAGAATTTTAAGTACCACCTCCAGGCAGCCAATTTATTTTTGGAAGAGGAAAAGAAGCCGATTCTTCAGTTAATGTAACCCCGCCCCATCCCCTATGCTGCAGCTCAAAACAGCACAATACAATATTGTGTTGTATTGAATTGTATCTTTTTATTGGTGAAAATTTCCATCGGTATCAGTTCTGATGAGAAATTCTCCAATAAGGCTTACATCACAATGAATTATGTTATTGGCAGAGCCCTAATGGAAACCCTGTGGATGCAGAGAGCAGGGAGATGCCAGACAGGCCCCAACAAATACTTGATGTTCCCTCTTTCCACCTCCCCAGCCCTGCCATACTACTACGAATATACAAATATATCCTGAAGAAAATTGCAGGTGCTTATTCAAAACGATTGCCAAAATGGTTAAATATCTTGAGGCTATTCACACATACATGCAAAACCAGGCTAAGCAAGCCCAGCCCAGTTTTGCACCTGTGTACTGCTGGGATGGGGCCCAATCCTGGCAGCACCGCAGTGGCAAACCTGCCTATGCAGCCTCCCTCTAAAATGAGGCTAAGGGAGCAAGCACTCCCTTAACCTCATTTTTCGGATCGTCTGTCAGCTGTGGCTGCAAACAGCCTCATCTAGCAGAGTCAGGGAGGGGAGGGGGATCTCCATAATGCACTACACACTCACATGGTGCATTATTGGAGCTCCAGGGGGCAGGGCGACACATCTCGGCACCCCAACCCTCTGAGCTACCAGCAGCAGCCAGTGCTCGTCTGGGTGGGCAATCTGC